>NC_140608.1:11224052-16059052 GCF_057381915.1 Diplotaxodon limnothrissa | reverse complement strand
ATTGCTCAAATATTATACTCTGAAATTCACATTAATATAATTTTTCTGTAATTGCTTATTGTGCCTCACCGGCTGAGTCTGAATTTACATTCACTGAATGGTAACTGATGGACGACTGACGGGAGCTTTCTGTTGTTGGCACAGCACAGTTTCTGTGTCTGGCAGTTGCTTTTGCCCACTTTACTGGAACATTTCACTGCATATAGAGACCCGAGACATGGTGGGCAGAGCATCTCTGTGTCCAGGTGACGCTTCTCTCGCAAGAATTTGCTACTGTTATTTTTAGCTGTTGTAGACTCTTAGGGGAAATGTAACACTCATGGTAATGAAACTCTGTTTGTTCACTCTTGTTCAATTAAACATTAAAGCACAACATCAGTGTTAATGACACACAGGTCACAGAGTCTGTTCGCCTCATCAGTTGCTGAAGCAAGCCACATTAGAGTCACAATTTAAGGTGACATTCAGAGGTGGCATTGTATTTTTAGCAACTGATGAACTGCCAGTCCTTGAAGTATCAAAGGTATAACTCCCCATTGTCTAAGACTGTGAATGATACAGTAGCTTGGAGTATTATTAATTCATCTATTTCCTACACTGCTTATTCTTTTAGAGGTGTTGAGAAGCAGAACACCTTTTATTTACTTTTTAAGGACCACACACAAACTGGTGGAACTTGTAGAAGCACATGTATGTGATGAACATAACCACATACCCTAACCATAAAAAGCTTCATATATACACTGAATTAACTAAAGGTATTCAAATGCTTATTGACACAAATATCTAATTAGTCAATCAGCAGCTCGATGCATTTAGGCATGTAAATATGGTCAAGAAAGTCCAAACTGAGCAATGGAGAACAAAGGTAATTTCAGTGACTTTGAAGTTGGCATGGTTGTTAGTGCCAGACGAGCTGGTCTGATTACTTCAGAAACTGCTGATCTACTGAGATTTTCCCACATTACTCTCTCTAGGGTTTCGAGAGAATGGCCCCAAAACAGTGAAACTTTCCATTGAGCAGCAGTTCTCGAGTGAAAATACCTCGTTATTGTTAGATTAGAATGACCAGAATCCTTTGAGCTGATAGAAGGCCAGCAATAACTCAAGTAACCACTCATTACCACCAAGGTTGTACCAAGCCAAAACCACCAACCAACCAAAAGAGCATCTCTGAACACAACATACCAAACTTAAACACAACAGCAGGAGACCACACTGGGTACCAGTCTTCTAAGTACAGGAAACTGAGACTACAGATAGCATGGATGGACTGTCAGAAATGAACAGCAGAATATTTTTGATATATCTGATGTGTCTCAATTTCTGCTGCATCACTGAGTTAGTAGAATTTTTCCATAAACCACATGTTGTAATGGTTTTGGGCAAAATATTCTCATTAGACTTTTTCATCTTAATACCAATTGAGCTTTGTTTAAACACTATTGTTACTGGCCATGTCTATCCGTTTTTGACCACAGCATACCATCTACTGATGGCTGCTTCCTGCAGGAGTTCTCTATTCTCGCCTCCACTAGCATCACATCTTAATATCAGTATGGCTCAAATTATTGAGGAATGGTTTCCAGCGCCTTGTAAAACTATGCCACAAAGGATTAAGGCAGTTTTGAAGGCAAAAAGAAGTCCAGCCCAGTACAGCAAGGTGTAACTAATGAGGTGGCCGGTGAGTGTACTGTAGTCATCAGATCATTATTATTAGAATTTTGTCAATTAAATTATTGCTTCTACTGTTACTATAAAAGATACAATTACTGACCCTTGCATCAAACCTTTAAAGCATAATGAAACTATGTTAACAAATATGAATTTCTTAAATATGGGAGAACACACCACAGTGAGGCTCATCCTAGTATCCACCATGCTGGTAGTCTTAATGAGAATCCTCAATTTCATTCTCTGACCAGCAATTTAAAAAAAAAAAAAAAAAAAGCAGAAAACAATCCTATGAGCACTACTTTAGAGGGGGAGGGCTGATGGTTATGTCATTGTTTGGACTGAGTGGGAACCTCCCATCACAGATGTCAAGTTGAACTGCACCCATGACACCCTATAAGGCTCAACAGTTACCGTGTCCCACCCCCGTTACACCTGCTCTGTGGGCTGAGCAGGACTGTACCCCTCTACACCAGCCAGGCTGAATATTTAGGGACAAACATATTTAAAATATCTGCCTCTGATAGCCGTAATTCCCCTTTTACTGTTGATATCAACACTATGTCAATATTGCACAATGTAGGCCTAATCCAAAAAGCTCTTAAACATGTAAGATGATTACAGAGCCGCTATAGTGATGTTGGACAGCTTACGTAACACACATATTTTCCTCTATCTCCTATATTTAATATGAGATATCCATACTTTGCACACAAGCTGTTGTCTTTTCTTTTCCGCCGTTCCCATTAGTTGTTCTTTTCCGCAGCCTCTGAAACTGCCTCTGCAGCCTGCCATAATCCCTGATCATGAATCCCTAACTCCCTGAGTAAACTGGTACTAGATGTGGCCGCAGATCCATGGTAACAAAATTCCACAGGGCATACCCTGGCTTTCCAGCGTTGCTGCTAAATCTCATCTGTTATCTCAGTAAACCTAAGCTTCTTCCGCTCATATGCCTCATCTGCTGCATCTTCTTATGGTGAAGGGAGTTCTGCCATGTGAAAAAATAGCCCACAGACTGCTGGACCAGAGTACTAAGAAAAATCTTGGTGCATGGCTGAAATTATAAACCACTGTAACTGTGACCTTTTTTTAAAGCACATCCTGCTTTTGACTATATTATGTTGTTTAAACATAATAGAACAGCACATGTGTAGGGTCAAAGTAATGCAGTATTCACTCGCTTCAAATATACTTAAAGGGTATGCTAAGTGTACCCTCTTGCACAGCAAACATCAGATATTATTTCTTGTTTCTTGTAGGAAAAAGGTCTGCTCTGATACAGTAAACCTTTTTTATCAGCCACAAAGTATGGTATACAGATATGCATTTTTTTCAACAGAGCAAGAAAGAGGAGGAAATGAAAGCGCATTACTAGGGTTTGCCTGTTCAGGTTTAAATTAAAAATTCAGAAGGCAGATAGGGGGGTGGAGGACACTGAGCATCATCGACTGAGCTTCAAAATGGGGCCAATCCTCCCGCTGACCCACAATTGGGTCAGTTTTGCCCTTGTTTCTTAAATATATAGAGGAGCAGCCTTAATTCCATGACTTATATTAGATACTAGTGGCACTGATTTCAGGACTTCTGTTTTTTGTGGTCCAGCATCGCTCGAGTCAGATTGCATGTATTACATCTTTTCTTGCAGGTTTTCAAGGAAAGAGTTGTGAAGTTGACATAGATGCTTGTGCCCTGTCCAACAACACATGCCCACCAAATACTGAGTGTTTGGATCTCCCTTATGGGCTTGAGTATACCTGCTGTGTACCCTGTCCTCAGCACCTTCAGGTGTGTAAAAAAAATCTTGACGTGCTTTTTTTGTCCTCGTCTACTGTCTGCAAATATAAATAAGCTCACTTCTCAGTAATATCATTTTGTGGATTTGTTTTATTTTTTTATGCTAGACAAAGTTTTGGATATAACTGCGACATATCTCGACAAACTAAAACTTCAGAAGGTGTGGGTTTCAGAGAGTCAGTGTTTTTTCTGAAATGGTGAATATTCTTTCATAATGGTTTTCTTTTATGAATAGAAGATTGGCACCAAGTGAAAATCCCTAAACATAGCAATCATCGGATGTTGCGGCTGCGCTGGTGACATTCGCTGTGTGAAAAATAAAAACAATAAAAAGCATAATGTTAACAGTTAGTTAACAGTGTAGTAAATCTTAGATTTTTTTTTTTTAAATGCAGTTTCCATATATAGTACATAAGAAATTATGTTGGAGGAAAGCAACGCTGGAATTGTCTTTGGCAGGATTTTTGGATTGTGTTTGGCATGAACAACGTTTGCACATTTACAGAACTGAAAAGGCCACCTGATTTGGATGTATATGTTTGTATGTGTATATTATGTATGCGTAAACAGAGAAAGTGCTTCAGATGACAGATGGAGATGATCGCTCACTGTGTAGCAATGCTTGTGTTGGCCCTTGTACAGAAGTGCCATGATGCCTGTATTATAGACCTTTCCACAAGCAAGCTTTTCCCCTGCCCCTTTGTTTTTCCCCGGTGGCATCCACATGCTGGCAGGTGTACTTTTATTTCCTCTCGGGAGGTTTAGCCTTCAGTGACCATTGATCTTGTCTTGTATGACATGTAGCTGCTACATGGAATCCCGAGTGACCCCAGTATAAAGCATGAATCAGTATTCATGACTTTGTCGTGCTATTTTAATGAAGCTCATTTTCAGGGATCCAGGGGCAAGAAATGATTCGGAGAAAAAAAAGATGGTTATATTTTCTTTAATCTGAATAAGCTCAGCCCCATTTAAAATATCATACAAAATAAAAGAGTTGCACATGAAAGAGCATATCTTGTTTCATGATTTGTGTATCTAAAAACATCTATTTCCAATCAACAGCCTTGTGCCTTTGGAGGACGCTGTGTGTTAAATAACAGCAATGCTTATCGATGCATCTGTACCCCTGGATGGTCTGGGCAGGACTGCCGCGTAAATGTCAACGACTGTATTGAACATGGGTGTCAAAATGGAGGCACTTGTATGGATGAGATTGATGGTTACAGGTTAGTGTTCAAATCCTGATGGTCTTGGGGCTGTTCTGCCACCAGAATGTCAATGATTGTAAAAGCTGTTACATTTACTGCTCTTTTCCTTCAGGCTTGAAAGAATTCTTCTAACTCTATACAGTATTAAGAGATTCTCTTTGATCTGTTGCTAGCTGCCTTTGTCCTAGAGGATACACAGGCATCTACTGTGAAGAGGACATTGATTACTGTGTTGACCACCGCTGCTCTGAACATGGTTTTTGTCTGGACCAGCAGTATAACTTCACCTGCCGTTGCATGCTTGGATTCGAAGGACCGCTTTGCGAAGTGGAAATAAATGAGTGCCACAGCCTCCCTTGTTTAAATGGTGCCACCTGTGTGGACCTAATCAGTGATTATCGGTGCCACTGTCCCCCAGGATTTGAGGGTATGAGACCATCTGATGTGAATGCAGTGCTGTTTACAATCATTAATAGTACCAGTGACAGGAATATGAGGTTCTCGAGCAGTTTTTAGTGTGCTAATTATGGAACATATAATTAGCAAGTTTATCATAATTTTTAATGAGTAAAGCAATAAAATTAAAATTTTATAGGCAGTCATGTTAAAGAGAAATTTTTTACATGACTCTTTGCAGTCCTGTGAAAAACGTTCCCCCTTACTGCATCCATGTAAATTAAGATGGTAAGTAACAGCAAGGGGGGATGAGGAAGTGTGTTTTACTGACTGATCATTAGTAATTGTGAACACCTCTATAATAATAGAAGGTCAAATGTGAGGCCATCTGTCCGAGACCCAAAGCTTGAAAGAAATTGGCTCGACCCAAACAACAGGGCAGTGATCCCAAGCACAGCAGCAAATCTGTGGCAGAAAGCAAAGAATCACTTAATCAAAGAATCAGCCATTCATGCAGCTTTAATAAAGTTGCCTAATAAAGTGTCCTCAAATGATGTACTTACTTTTTCACAGGACTTCTTTGAGTTTTCTTAATCTTTTTCCCCCCACTTTATCTATATATGGTCTACATCTTGCTGCCTTCACCGAATTACTTTTTTCCCACGTGTATCCGGTTCCATTCCAACTTTTCATTATATCACTAAGCACTGCAGAGTGAAAATAACTGTTAGCTAAATAACAAAAATGAAAAAGATTCAGAGTGTGAGGAAAAATCCTAGAAACATTCCTACAGAGTGTCAAACACACGCCTGATCACCTACATCAGAATTCCCTACAAAGGAGAGATTTGCAGCTTCTCATTTCAAGTTGTTGAATTGCACTTGTGCACTGGGGCTGCTGTCTCATATACTGCTGTTAGAAACCCTTGCTGTTAAGGGGCCTCTGAAGAAATGCTACGTGCATGGCTTATTGGCTTTGCAAGTGATGGTGCAGCTGCTGTGGTAGGTCAATAGAGAGGAGCAGCTAAACTCCTGTGTGAAAACATCAACCTTAACTTGACCGTCGTTCACTGCATCATTTGCTAGTTTGACATTCGGTTGGATCACCTGTATCTAAAGAGCAATACAAGAGATTAAGAATATCGCATCAGTGGTTTTATAATCTGAACACTCTAACAGCTCTCAGAGTATACATCACTGTGGTCCCTGAATTATTTGCATAAAGAGATAAACAAAAACAAAAATTTTTAAAGCTACTTCACATATTACTTATTCAGTACCAACCTGATTTACAAGTGATGTGAATGTGTAAACAGCGGTGAATTAAAGTAAAATCAGTTAGCTAAGCTAATGGGGGTGGCTGATTTACTATTGAACTGGGTATACAATATCTAGTAGAGAATGTATGTGCAGGTACAGTCAGCAGATGCTTTAATTATCTGAGTACCTTACAGTACATGATTAAGGGAGTGCCTACCAGTGTATGGGGTCATGATGGTGAAAGTACAATTACCTTTGGTATAGACAGCCGTGCAGATAGACGAGCAGTGCCCGAGGATGTCTGGCTGTTAGTTCTCTGAGCTCTCTGGCTCACCGAGAACTAAGAGGGCTGAAATATTGCCAGAGGCCAGACCTGGCGCAGCTTTAAATTTGTCAGTAAAATCTTTAATCAATTCCGTTCCTAACTCTTGCCCTGAGGATACTAAAACCAGGGCTACGGCATTTATGCATGCACGCAAGCAGCAACATGCTGAACACATAATCATTCAATCACATTTTGAGCCGCTAGAATCAGAAGTAATCAGCTGCCTCATGAAATAAAACCAGGTGCTGGTTTATTGATGTGATTCGAGGACAATAAGCAGAAATTTGTACTGCATATGTTCTGATTGTTGTTCTGGTTGCAAATATGAGTCACGTGTTGGACTTCACTGGAATAATTGTTAAACTGGCAGGCTGACAGTCACATCTGTGGTAGAGACATATTTAAAGTGTTTTGTTTTGTCCTGTAATACTGTATAAACCCCTGCAGGAAGGATCTGCTCTGAAAATGTAAATGATTGCTGGCCACAGCCTTGTCTAAATGGAGGTTCATGTATGGATCTGATAAATGACTTCATTTGTCACTGTCCAACTGGTAAGTATCGTCTACTTGTGTATAACTAAGTATGTTTATAAAAATATCATGCTATTAATTTTCTCTATCGTTTACCATGGGAATAGCTGAAATTTCTTGCAGTTACATCCAACTTCTTTCTTTGCTTCTCACTTTTTTGTTTAAAATGCACAAAGTTACCAGAGATCTTTGTTCTTCAGAAAGTTTCAATGCAAGAAAAAGGTTCTACCTGAGGCAACTATAAATTGGTATTGCAGATTGGGGTTACAAAAAATAACTGTTAGCATTTTAAAATTTACTTTTTATAACCACGGTTGAAACTGATTGCCAGTAAACCCAGAAAAAAGATACGGCCTTTCCTGTTTTGTAAAACACTGATTTGTCCACATATACAGTAATTCAGCTTCTGCTTACTGTAGGTGTGAGCTTGTTCTTTAATCAGGTTTTCCACATTTAGCATATTTATAACAAATGTTATAAGAAGGGTCCATAATCAGTCCATGAGAGAGGGAGGTGCTGTAGTCCTTCGAGAGCAGTGGTAATAAAATACTGATTCATTACTTGATTGCGCGTCAGAATGCCACAGCCAGGCCGCTTGGCATAACACGCCCAATGTCACATTGAACTGCAAACAATCACAATCCACAAAACAGGATTTACAGATAAATATTTGAAAATAAATCCCACAAAACATAGGTGCTGACCGGACAAGAAAAAACACTTTGGTGTCGAGCAGTAGGTCATTTTGCCCATTTTTTTCTTAATATATAAAATAGTAGAAAAGTTGTATACAATATGCAATTCAAGTCATTTTGGTTCATTTTTTTTTAAGCACCAAATCCCAACCACAGTTGCCTCAAGGCGCTGAATAAACAAATAAATAAACACATGTAGTTGAATTAAAAGTAACTTGAAACAGCGCCTGTTATACGTGTATTTTATGGCCTTGCAGATATTAAAAAATGCATCACTGTAAATAATCTGATCTTATTATTTTCTGCCTTTTTCTCAAATTAGATTTTGTCAAAAACAGAACACCAGTGTGTGAGTAATGGTTCCATTACGGTTATAATTTCACTGACAGATTTACAGACAGGTGCTTTTGATCACTTTATCCCGTGAGAAATTTAATTAGATAATCTGTCAAACATACATGCTTCCTACTACAAAAAGCACACAAAAAGAATCAGACAAGATCTCCTGTTTGTGTTCAAGTCCATTCCTGCCACCTTGTCTTGTTTGGAGCTACAGTCCATCATATATGTGTTTTCCAGTTTAGCTTGAATTGGGTGACAGTATTTAATTTTTTTTCCAAATGTATATGAAACAGAATTAGATTAGAAGAGTTGTAAAGATTATTCAATCAAGACTGGCCAGTCTTATAAATGTGGTTTTTTTAGAGACAGAAAAAAAAGTTTAAGCTGCATCTAGATGGGTAAACACACACACTGATTGGCAGTTGTGCTCATTTGTTGATCGCAGCTGTATTTCCTGGGGGATTCCCAAGTTCTGTGAAGATGGTACTTGTTTAACTCAGCAACTGCCCACATTCTGAAGATATAATATTTTAGTTAAGAAGAAATAGCAAAATAATATTGCAATACAGCACTGACGTCTCGCTGTTCCAATTTAAAAAAAAAAAAAAAAAAAAAAAGTGCACCAAATTTTAAGGAATTGAGAATGTTGTAAAATAAACCAAGGTGTAAATGTGCAAGACCTAAACTGATTCATACAAATGCAGCTAGTTGGATTATTAACATTTAACATGAACTAAAGGCTAAATGGTGTTATAGCAGATTACCTGAATTGAATTGTGTATGAACTCAGTGACCACTTTGTTGGATGCACCTTGCTAGTACCTGACATTTAAGTACAACAAACTTATTCAAGAAAGCAGTTTGAGATGATTTGAGCTTTGTGACATGACGTGATATTCTGCTTCAAATAGCCATTGGAAGATGGAAACAATGTGACCATAAAGGGATGGGTGTGGTTTAAAAGATCATCAGTTGGTATTAAGGGTCTCAATCTGTGCCAAGAAAATATTCCACACACCACTGCCTACAAGCCAAAAATGGATCTATGCTTACACCCTACCATTTGGTTGTCTGAACAGAAACTGACACTTACCAGACACGGCAACCTTTTTTCTAATTTTCTGTTGTGCAGTTTTGGTGAGCCTGTATGAATTTTAGCCTCAGTTTCCCGTTATCAGCTCACAGGAGTGGCACCCAGTGGATTGTGTGCTCAGTGAGGATCTTCTGCATACCTTGGTTCTAATGCATGGTTCTTTGGGTGACTTTGCCTGTCCTAGCAGCCTGACCATTCACCTCTGTCCTCTGACATGAACAAGGCACTTTCACCAAGAGAACTGCCGCTCTTTTTTTTGGACCATTCTCTGTAAACTTTAGACCTGGCTGTGTATAAAATCCCAGTAGATCAGCAGTTTCTGAACTGCTCTGCCCATCTGGCTCCAACAACCTTGCCATGTTCAAAGTCATTTAATACACCTTTATTCTCGATTCCGATGTTCGGTTTGACGTTCAGCAGATCTTCTTGACCATGTCTACGTTCCTAAATGCATTGAATTCTTACCTTGTAATTGATTGGCTAATTAGATAGCTCTGAACAGTTACACCTAACAATGTGGCCAGAGAGTATAGTTTGTACTCTACCATGTTACCTAACAAGCAGATCATTAATGAAGGCTAAACCCAAAACTTACTCAATGTAAATGCGTGTTTCATTAGAATATCTTGTGGGTATGAATTTTGAAACCAGAAGAAATTTTTTATAATTTTTTTTCATTCATCTGAGGACTGAGCCACTAGTAGGTGTCAGATAGGATAGGGAGTCCCACTTGGAGATGGTGACACTGTAAATGTGACATTCCTTCATGCAACATTAACCTCAGAGTGAACTGCATGCACAATTGGTTATTAAACACTTCTGAAACACTCTGTTGGAGGCAATAGCTGTCCATTAACTAGCCAAGGTAATACATAATTTAATGGGGAAAAAGGGTAGTTGGAAGGTCATCAGATGTGCTGGTGGAAAGTAAGCTGGTCTGGATTCAGGTTACAGTCTAAAGAAAGTGAAGTCCACTTCTAGCTAAATGCATTACACAATCCAAGAGAACTGACGGCAACTTCACACAGATATTTGCGATGGAAATATAACTAGACTAGCACTATCATATTTTTTCAGTATTACTCCATATTAGTTTTGCCCATATTAAAAGGTGATCTATTTTAAGACTCTTCCCATTCATATTTATCTATTTTTGGAAACGTTTAATGCATACCAGTCTCCAAATCTGTCTGTTCTTTATTTGCAGCAGTAGATATTGACAGAGGTATCTATCAGTGACATGCAGATGTGCGTGTGTAGGGGTAGATAATGTGATATAGATCAGTCCGGTGTGGTAGGTCCCTGTCAATGATTCACTCAATTAGCATACTGCATAGCAGGTAGATTGCAAGGAGAAAAATCAATACGTCCATTAATCTGCTGAATAAAAGCTGTCTTTATCTAATAAAACATGCAGCCATAAAGGCGTGTTGCATTTTGTGTGTTTATGTATTCAATGCTTGTGCCTTGATTCCTCAAGGTTTTGCTGATTTTTGCTTTTGCATTGTTTCAGGGTTCAAGGGGAAAGATTGCTCTTTGGATATTGACCTTTGCTCGTTTGGAATGTGCAGTGAACATACATTAAAATGCACCAAGACCAAGGATGGACAGAATTTCTCTTGCACATGTGAAAGAGGTGAGCAAGTCTTTTAACAGGTTAAAAGTAAGCACACAAATCTGTGTTTTGCCTGCTTATTTGTCCACATATTTACAGTGAAAAAAATTACATAAAAATGAAATTGCCTCCACTGACTCACTGGTAAATTAAGCTTCGCAAATGTCAGTTCTCTGCAAATCATTATTTCATTAGAAAGATCATCACTTCATGCCTTACTTTACTGCAGAAAAATTTCTTCTTTTAGATCATATATTAAAATTTGCACCTACACTGATGCATTATGTTTTTTAAGTTCCAAACTGTCTGATAAAAAAATGCTGATTTTCAAAGGATGATGTCACGGTTTCTTAAAAAAAAAACCCAAAAACTTAATTTTGTTTGTGTGTCAGTCAAATCTCTTGGATTCCCTTCCATGTGGATGTCACTGTTATCACAGCATGTCGCTGCCAGAAGTGACAGGGATAAGACAAGAGTAAGTGGAAGGGGCTTGATCTCTAAGATACTCTGAAGCTTGCCAGGGTTATCCAGGCTTCAGAGACTTACAAGTCAGTAGCGTGTGTGAGTTTGGTGCTGTGTAAGTACACACAAGGGGAATCATGCAGTTTTTTTTTTCTGGATGCAGTTAGGGTACTTGGAATAATAAACATTTGCTAGCCATACCAGTCATAATTCAGCCAACACTAGTCCTCAGCAGCACCTCTATCTCTGCAAACGAATGGTTGTTACATAAAAGTCCATGTAACCTAATCAATAACCGTAACTTCATTACCCCCGTTGCATTTATGCTCGGCAGATGTCACAGTGAAGGATCGTGAGTGATTTCTTATGTAAATGCAAGCAACCTGCAGCTAGCTGCTCTCCCTAAAACACTTCTCAAGGGCAAGCTGTGAGGTGCTGTTTTGTTTAGATATTTCTTGTCGACAGTCTTGGCATCCATATTATCGAATGCTTTTGAGCCTAAGGTGTTGTAAAACATGTTACTCATGCCCCTCACTATACTCACTATCCCACGCTGCCAACTTTTTGACCTAATATTTAGTACATACGCTAAAGCATACCCATCCGTGGTCTGAGAATGAACTCAGATTGGTCGATTTTGCATGCAAATGTGTAATTTCTATATGAATAAAACATGAAAGTTGATTGGGAAATGTTTCATTTTGCACTGGCATTACATTAAGAGAGTTTAGTGAATGAAGTTATTTAACTCAGGATTGTAGAACACAGCAGCTGGGTTTGTTTTCTTCTGTTTCTCTTCGTTTTAACCCCGTGACTTTTATTGTGCAAACTTATAAACTTCTTTTCCTGCAGTAAGACAAATTCCTTGTCCTTTTAATCTTTGCTAAATTTCTAATTGTGAAGGTCATCTTCAGACCGTTACATTTGGATAACTGTGTGTGAAACATTGTGTACACTCAAACAACTACTCTGTGGCAGATAAGTGGGACATTAACCCACACACAGCTTGTGTAGCACCAGAAATAATGTGCTTAAAACACTGGCATGTTTCCTCTTTGTAATGGCCTTTGTGTATTGATTGACTTTGATCTTAAAAATCACTGGATTTGGCTTGTTTAATGTAATAAATCAGAAGGGCAATGACTGCCTCTTATTAAACATGATTAAATGATCCAGTGAGCTGAGTCTGCATGTGCCCAGCAAGTTCTTTGAATCAATACGAGCTTTGAAAACCAGCTTTTGTTTGTGAAAACAAAGTCATGCTGATCCTAATTGACTGAGAAATAAAACCAGCCAAAAAGGATTCAAATAATGCTTTTTTTTTTTCTTTCTTTCTTTCTACATATGCTGCAGGGTTTGGAGGGTCGTTTTGTGAAGTAAATCTTAATGACTGCCAGTCAAACCCATGTCAGAATGGTGGCATTTGCGTGGATGGCATTGACATGTATCAGTGCTTATGCTCAGAGGGTAAGTTGTAATGCAATTATATGTCCCAAAAGTCAAGATAATATCATTATATTGCTTATTCAGACTTTGTTGGTTTTTAAGTGGGCAGTCAAGCAATTGCAGCCCTAAAGTTATAACCATGGTTTAAATGAAATAGCTATTCAGAAACACTTTTACATTCTTTTCTTTTTTCCATTTGGAGGTCGTTTTCTTATTCTTAGGGATAAATGGGCAAGCAGAGATGAAAAGACATTGACTTATTTTCACTGCAGCTGCGATTCAAGTGATTCGCGAAGCGAGGCTTTTTATTTTTTGCTACAAGGAAAACTCTTATAAAAGTATCCAGGTGACAAAATGAGGGCACCATCACCATTTGTGTACTTTACTGTAGACTGATACTTACTGTAAGACATAATACTTTGTTTAAACAGAATTGAATGTGGTAAAGAATTTTTCTTAATTGCTTTGTCGCTTCTTCTGCCTTTTTTAAAGTAGCCGAGCTCTAATTTCACAGTGATATCTACTTCAGTTTTAATCTCAAGAATCAAAACATCTGTAATAGTTTACTGTATTTTGAATAATTTTAGCAATTGCAACACATATTTTTATCTACCTTACAGCAGTTTCTCCAAAATTCTCATCTTATGAGCTCATTAATGCATGAAATGAACTGAACCAACCCCTCCAGATTCCTCTCCCCTGCACAAAAAATCTTTTCACTATGTCAGAAGAATGCACGGTACATTCAGTAAGTTTATTGCTTTCAAGTGAACAGTGGAATTCTTGTGCATTGCATTGCAGCACAGACTCTCTTAGATCTATTGGATTTGTCCTGAACAAAAATGAAATAACTAGTGTTATCCACACAGGCCTTCACGGAATCTGCAAGGACTCAATTCCAGCATAACTACATAAGATTATTGTTCCCCGTCTCATTTGTCAGGATAGAATTTTGTCAAAATTGAAACGAAGCTAATAGAGCTAAGAGCAGAATTCAATTAAAATCTGTGTAAAGGTACTGTACTCTCCCCAACAGCTGTTTTTTTTTTTTTTTAACCATACAAAGCTGATTGCTAGCTTTACTCAGGATAATATTCAGTTAAACATTTTGAATCTCCTGGTTTGCAGTTCAAGGTTGGCAAGTATTTGCTTAGATTTCTCCGATCACATAAAATCATTCAATCAGAAATTGTCACGTGTGTCATTAGTGTAAAAGAAATAAATCACACCTATTTTTCCTGTAATTTCTTGGTCCGGTTGACATCTTACCTGTGAGACATACCTCTGATTAATCTGTGATTGTGGGTGAAGCCTGTTATGCATTTTTAATGAAGTCAGGATAATTGTCAAATTTTATGACTTGGAGAGAGGTGGAAATTGGTTCCATGGTCAGTTTGAGAAATGATGAGAATTTGACCTGCACCGATGGTGCTGATAGCCAAGCATTAGTCATGGGCCTCCTGTAGCTGCAGTGTGTGACAGTGCTAATGATAGTCATTTTGTAGCGTGACCACACGGTGGAATATATTTATGAGGGACTAAAATGTCAGAAATTGGCAGCATTCACTTTTACATGATGACTTCAACCTTTTAATTTTTTAAATATCAAATGTAGTGAGATAACTCAGAATTAACCACCATGAAAAAAAATCATAAACAGGTGAGCACGCAGAGTGAAAACATACATCTTATTTTCCTGTGGCACAGTGTATTCTCTACCTTGTTAACTTGTGGAAAAAGTCATGTAAAATTAGATGAAAGCCATAAATTGCTTTGGGTTGTAATTTATGGGTAATTAGTATCTTTTCAAGTCTGGTGTTTACTGACATTCACACACCATATCTGATATGTGATTTTTGCTTTTCTTTCCATACGAGGATTTAAGGGGCTGAACTGTGAAATCAACTATGATGAATGTGTCTGCACCAATAACTCCACATGTATTGACCTGGTTGCAGACTATGAGTGCATCTGTCCTGCGGGCTTTACTGGCGAGTTATCTGTGTTATCATTTTCACAGTGGGCCTTGATGAACATAGCCTAGTTCAATGAATGTTAAACAGCTATAACCATTAAAATATCTGGCTTTACTAATGTAAGAGTGTATCTAATTGATAATTAAAAATCCACACGTATAAGCTGAATATTGGATAAATCTGTCTACATATAGAACATGTGGTACAGAAATCCAAAACAGCACTTTATCCTCTTAATAAGCACAAAGTGCAAACATTTAAATTACTTTGGGTAATTTCCCTAACTAATACATGTTCATTTAGTTTTTTTAAATTAGGATATTAATGAAACTTTCATTCCAACCCATATATGTTTAACAAAGAAAACCCAAACATATTTTTCAATAAACTATGTGTGCTTTCAGCGGTGAGAAAAAAACTTGATAGACACTAAAAGTGCAAAGATATGGCAATTACACAGCATTATCTCCCCTACTGACTTCATTACTAAAACACACACTTCTCACTTTAATGGTCTTTCCTCGCTACAGTCAAATTCATTTGTGTGTCACCTTGTTGAGACGTTTCTGTACGTTTCCAGTCCTATCGTTCGTCATCACCTTGATAAATTAACAATCTTGTTAACAATGTTTACCTTTTCAGGAAAAAATTGTTCATTGTTCGACTCTCCGTGTACACCAGACCTCTGCAAAAATGGAGGAACCTGCTCCTACAGCTTGACTGGGGAAACGCAGTGCATTTGTCCGGCAGGTATTGAACGAGCCTTTACACAGCAGACTGGCATACATTTATTTAATCTTTGTTTTGACATATTGATCAGACGTACTCATTGCTCCAGTCACTAATCTATAAATGTTGAACAGTGGGCTTCATAAAAAATAGTATTAAGTTATTTAATTGATGTAGCCACACTGAGCATCACTTAATTAGACGCCCAATCCCTTTTGTAACTTCAGTCGTTAGTGCACATTAAAACATATCACTGTTGTTGTTTTCTGTGGAATAATCAACACATATTTTACCTCCAATTGAATATCATTAGAAGCCAATATACACATATTCAGATTGGTGAAAAGGCTGACTGTATGTTTTCCTGTACTATTTCTGAAGTCTCTCTTTGGCTTTATTGATATATACGCTGACTGGTTGAATTATGCAAGTCAGCAAGGACTAAAAATCCTGGCAATGACATATTTACATGAAATCACAATTCATGATTTTTGACAGATGTGGAACAGCTTACTGTACACAGCACATAGCATCAACCATGCCTTTGATCCCACCTCTTACAGGATACCTTGGCAAAGATTGCTCCTCATCGGTAAACCAATGTGTGTCAAATCCCTGCAACCCCGAGGGAACCATCCTCTGTGAAAAGCTGGAAAATACTTCTAGATGTGTGTGTCAACATGGGTACATTGGGCGGCACTGCAAAACACCTATAAACCACTGCGTTGATGGCCTGTGTCAACATGGTTCAGCGTGTGTCAATCTATCAGGAGGGTTCAAGTGTGATTGTTTACCAGGTGGGTTCATCACTCTGCAGGGGCTTGTTTCAGGTGCGGCATTTCCTTGAATGAATCATGTATATAGCAGACACACTCCCAGTTTGAGCCTTTTACTTGTTCAGCTTTCTTCTCTGTGGGAGTCTAATCTCTTTGGCCTTAAGCAACAACACATAACAGTCTTATGAAATGTGTAAGTCAAGGCTCAGTTCATCAGGTTGTGAGCTGACTTCAAAGCAGTGGTGACGTTTAGGATTCCTCTTTGCCCACGTAGACTCCACAAGTGTTCCTTTAGCAATGTATCCCTTTGATAAAATACAAGTAAGCACATCTATTATTATAACATGAAATATTTCAATCCGAAATTGCAGTCATTACTTCATTTCTATTTGATAAAAAATGCAACCTGTACTGGTGATTGCCGCACTTACTGTACTAGCAGTGGCCACAAAGAATTGTTATAACAAATGTTTAAACCTCCAGATCACACTGATAATTTTGGTACTTAGTAAAATGTTAATAAAATAGGACAATCTTTGCAAATTGTTTAGAAATGCTAAAACAATTTCATTAGCAATCAACTGTCGTCTACCTACAACATCTCGAATGACTAATTTCCTTCTCTAAGAAGTTCTTTCATAGCTTTAAGTGAACAGTGTGGAAGGCACTGAGGGTTCATTGCTTGTATGAAGTGCTGTGTTTTCATTTGAAAGTAAAACCAGTTGTTTTTTTTGGGTTTTTTTAAAACAGAAGAAAATTGTAGTTTTAAAAAGCCTCAAACCAAACATGCTCATGACAAACATCTTACATTTTTAATGCATGTTGATTTTATGCTTAAAAGGTGCACTTTGGGGTTTTCTTGTAAAAAGGCTTATGTTTTCATTAATTATTTCTCCTATAACACACTGCAACAATAACCGCATGTCTTCCCTTAACATGAAACACAAAGACATTTTGGAATTTTATTTAACCCTGCTCTGTTATTAACATTTGCTTCCTCGCAGTCTTCTTCTTCCAAACCATTGTGGGTACTATGCATTTCTTTTTTATGGTATCAGCTTATCTTGCTCATGTGTGCACATGTGCAACCTTGCACAATAAAATATGTGCAGAAAAGTCCCAAAAACACTGTTTCAGAGTCCAAAATTCCACATAAATATTTACATTTTTGTTTTTCCTTAACAATAGTACACTCAGTGTACGTTTTGTCATTTTCTCGAGTTATAGAGATAAATAATATAACTTTCAGAGATTTAAAAAAAACAACAACGGTATGTTATCAAGCATCCTAAAGGGATAACTTTAAAGAAATGCAATGTAAAAATGAGAGATCCCGTAGAAACTCTCACCCTTTTTCCACAGGTTTAACAGGCCAGTTTTGTGAGATAAACATTGATGACTGTGAAAAAGAGCCATGTGGAGTCCTGAGCATTTGTAAAGACACTTTGAACGGCTACAATTGCTTCTGTGCACCAGGATTTATTGGTAAGTGAAAGCTATCTTGAAGTTATTCTTTGTGAGTTAAAGTGGCATTTTATTCACAGAAGCAATTTGTCAACATGCAGTCCTTCTTTTATATTTTCTTAGGAAATAATTGTGAGATTGAAGTGAATGAATGTCTCAGCCAGCCTTGTCGCAATGGAGGCTCCTGCGTAGATGAGCTCAACTCATTCAGCTGCCAGTGTCCCCCTGGGATCACAGGTATTTTATATGGTTCTTACCATGACTGCTCAAACTTATATGTGTGACCTATGAAAATAAAGCTGAGCAAGAGTCACTCGAAATAACTGGCAAATGTCTATAAACATTAGCAAGCATAGTAAAAATATAATATCCATATATTATGTAATTTATTGTTAATGCAACACGGAAAATGTATGTTTGTTTTTGACACAATGCCATGAATGTAAGATCATATATTAATTTAATACACAAATATGTATTTTTTTCTTGTTCTGTTTTATTACTATATATTTACAGCTTCCTTAAAATGTATTTTAAAATATTTATTAAACAGTGCTAGCAGTTTGATTTGTGATCCAATTTTGAGAAAAATCAAAGTGTTAAGAGTTTATTGCCCACAGCTGAAGTATGAAAATGATCTTAAAGTGCATAAAACTTTACAGGCTCGAGGTTGGATGTGGTGCTTCTGAAGTTTCACTGAATGTATTTAATGTCTTATAGTCATAGCTCTTGAAAAATGTTTCCTTAAACAGGTAATACAGTAAGTTTAAATTGTAATGCTAAAATTGTGTAAATATTTCCTTGCTGTAAATGTAATTTTTGGATTTTTGGAAACAAATATCTTTGGATTTGATGCCTCCAGATGTGGCTATTTTTAACATAAGTGTTGAGTAAAATAAGCAAAAGCAGTGTTTACTTTAACCCAACTACACTCTTGCTAATCAGAGGTATAAAAATCTGCTTTAATAAAATGTCATGTAGCATTCATTACTGGACAAAAACTTTGAAAAAAACCCACAAAAACTTGGATGTCTCGACTGTGCTAAAGAGAGATCACTTAGATAATTATTTCTGGGAAAGCTGACCGTCACTATGGGCAGCAAGACTAATCCGATGTGTTAATGCTTCCACCATGCAAATCTTTAGAAAAGATCCACAAAGGAGGAGATGAGGTTAAAAAAAACAGCTCTATTGTTTATAGTGTTACAAGTGCAGCACAAACAGTACACTGTAATTACATGGAATGTTGGTGTAATTCAAAGACCCGTTATCATTTTGGCATTTCACACTATGTAACAGCCTCCTCTAAAGCTTACAGAGAGTAAATGTGCAAAACAGCGATAGTGAAGGAAAAAAATCATCTTGCTGCTTGGTTAGTTTGCTGCTAATCTGCTCTCTATCTTGAGCAAAAAACAAGGACAGAACAGCAAGTCAATAGTCTGTATTCTATAGAATGTGTGTGTGCCCATCAATCATTTTATTATGTACACCTGCTCATGGTTGTTAATGCAACTATGTAGGCATAGTCAAAATTACCTGTTGAGCATACATGCATATACACATTTAACCGTCATGCCAAATAAAGCATATTTCTTTCCTTCAGTCAAATCTGTGCTGTATGGCACTTTTTGACCATTTGTGACTGCTGCTGCTTGTTAACATTATAGGCATCTACTGTGAAGTCAACATAGACGAGTGCACGTCCTCTCCCTGCCTGCACAATGCCACTTGTGTTGACCTAGTTCATGCCTACGGATGTCTCTGTATGTCTGGCTTTGCAGGTCAGTGAATGCACTTTATGTGAATACTTCTGTAATGTGTGATGTGACATCCTATACATATATTTATTTTGCATAATGTGTGAATAGTTTTCCAGTACAAATAAACAGAGAAGCAATAAAACTTCACAAAAATGGGGGTTGTGGACGTGAACATGTCTCTGAGGTTGAACAAGTACTAAATCTGCAACAGATCTTGGGCTATGAAGCACTGTACTGTACGTTTATGCTAGCAGTTTATAGTTCAGACTCGCACTAACATGTGAACATGAATCTACAGCCATAGTCATTCCTCTGCTTTGCTGTATTTAGGTGTAAAATGGTCATGGTTATTTAGGAGCAATTAGTAGAGCGGTGTTACGTTTGCACTCATCTTATCCTGTAGTGCTTTTTGCTTTACATGTGGTGCTACGATGCTCACTGTTTATAGTGCAAAGTTGACTGTAGATTAAACCACAGGTAAGACTCCCAAACTTAAAGGTCAACGACAACAATGGCTTTTGAACTGTTTCCTAGCAATTTGCTAATAATTCTCACAGTGCAGACCCAAAAATAGAAGTGGTGCAGTGCTCAATCCTGTGAAATCTTACACGCACAAAGGAGGTGATTTCTCTTCTTTCTAAAATTCTTAAGGATTATGCATTTAAAACTTTTTTCTTTTTGCATGTTGACAAATGATATGTAAAATAGAAAGAGGATGTTCTTGCTGCTCCAGCTACGTTGCTGCAGCACAGCAGGAAACCCTTTATGGTATTATAGCTCTGTTTAGCACTTCTTTCATTCTCTGTGTGTAGCATTAAGGTCCGCAATATCCCCTCCCCACAAAGAATGCCAAAAGTACATGTTGTTTATCCACATTCAATTTGCTTTTCTTCGTCAGGTGAAAGATTGATGTAAAGTAACAGCAAGAACATGCGGTACAGCATAGATAATAATACAGGAAAGGTCATTTTTAATTGGTTGAATTACTGAATGTTTACGTCGATCACTCTTCGGCATAGCATATTTATCAAGTTGTGTTCTTTCCCGTCAAAGGTACAACATGTGAACTCGACATTGACGAGTGTGCTTCATCTCCCTGCAAGAATGGAGCCACTTGCATTGACCAGCCTGGTAATTACTTCTGCCAGTGTGTGGCTCCATTTAAAGGTAATGAGCACTGAGAGAATGGGGACAAAAAGCAAAGTTAATTAAATTCACATACTATTATTTTCACCTGTCTGAACTAACTTCACATGTCTCAACAAAATTAGTAAGTCTTTATTCTTAATCTGTAGTTAAATAAAGAACTCTTGAATAACTAGGCAGGTATAAGCCACAGTTGATGCTTCTCCCAGCCATGTGACATCTTTATTCTCACATGTCCTAAAACTCTTTAACTTGGTGTTTTTTAAACCCTAACCACAATATAATAGCTAGTGCAAATAAATATGAGAAAACAGTGAAATAGGGCATGACCATGACACTTTAGGCTCACTGTTGTGTTTTATGTCAGTGCCACGCCACCTGCCTAAAGTAAACTAATAACTGTTTTAACTTCATAATAATAATAACTTGTTATTATCCAAATGGCTCTAGATACACAACATTTATAAACCATTTTCAAATATTAGATACAACTTTACATTAACTTTATAATCATTTTAATATGTGTTTACTGAAAAGTTATTGGGAAAAATTAAGAATTACAATTTCATTGTCCAGTAAAGAAACAAACAAAAAACTAAACTGAATCAAATGAAAACAAAACTAGAGTAAGTCAGTCAATTTACTATTAAAGTGTTACCTTTTTGTTAACAAATAAATTTTAATACATTTTTCACAAATATCTCTTTGGATAAGTGTTGAAGTGATAAAATTCTTTAACCAAAACCTTTAATGTTAACTTCGCTGTGACGTGATACTTTTATGTTCTGCAGACATCTTTTGCTGGTCACTATGCAACAAATGCAAAATTTAGACAAAAGCAATTAATCACCCCTCTTTGTCTGTGGATTCCGGTGTTTTAATTCTCATAAAATCACGGATGTAGCCATGTAGTCTACTTTTGAAAATATCTGTGAAAGTTTGGGTTCTAAAGTACGGAATAGGATTAGGGCCACACGGGGGGGGGGGAAAGTGGGCACGTCTTTTTTTTTTTTCTTCTTTTCCCGAATTCTGAGAAAAAAGTCAGAATTCTGACTTTAATCCCAGAATTCTGACTTTTTTCTCAGAATTTGGACTTTTTTCGTTGTTCTCATGACAATGACAATAAAGTTTCTGATTTTGATTCTGATTCTGATTTTTCTCAGATTTTTTTTCCAGTGGCCCTAATCTGAGAAAAAAGTCAGAATTCTGGGATTAAAGTCAGAATTCTGACGTTTTTCTCAGAATTCTGACTTTTTCATCAAATTTTTTTTTTCAGAAATCTCAGAAAAATGTCAGAATTCTGACTTTAATCCCAGAATTCTGACTTTTTCTCAGATTTTTTTTCCAGTGGCCCTAATCTGAGAAAAAAGTCAGAATTCTGGGATTAAAGTCAGAATTCTGACGTTTTTCTCAGAATTCTGACTTTTTCATCAAAAAATTTTTTTTTTCAGAATTCTGAGAAAAAAGTCAGAATTCTGACTTTAATCCCAGAATTCTGACTTTTTTCTCAGATTTTTTTTCCAGTGGCCCTAATCCTCTTCAGTACTAAAGAGCCCAGAGCCTGGGTTCTAATAATTTCTTATGTTTTTTTTTTTTTTTTTTTTTTACGTTATGTTTTACACAGAATTCTTCATAATTTTGTAATTATAGTGTGTTATGGTTTTATGTAATTTTTTGTTGTAATTTTGTTTGTGTATTGTGAATGCAAAAGTCCAACAAAGAAACAAGGGTTGAAAATTAGAAATAGCTGTAACTCTACATGCAGCACATCAGTTAACTATGTTAAACTGCATTGTTAATTTTTGACATATAAAAAGTGACAGACCACATATTCCAAACCATTGGAATTAACATCAGCATAGAAACTGTGCTGAGCTTCATGGCATGGGTTTACATGACGGCCTAGTACTTTTATCCATGACTGGTTGTCAGATGCATTACTTTATCACGGTGAATTCATTTATTCAGTCATTTCATTTTCTCAAATAAATCAATAAATATGTTAAAAAGTAATTTTCACATTTTATTATTGATACTATATCCCCACATAAATGAATAAGAAAAGATGAGATAATTTTATCAGCATAATGATGAAAAAAAAACGTTTTTATGTTGCGTTTTGGCACAGCTGGGTTTAAATCCCATTCTGGTAAATATTTTAGTTTTTAATATATTATTAATCCACATGCTGGTCTTATAAGAGATGCACTGCTGACTGTGCGTGATACATTTCTAAAACTGGGATTTCTCCAAAACACAAAACAGTAAAACTTTATTATGTTTGATGGCAAAAAGAAAAAAAAAGAGAAAACATTTACTTAGCCAGACTCTTTTTAGCAATTCATCCTAAAAAATCAGGCAGCCAGTTGAGAAGGACCTCAGTAAAACCCAACAACCACTTTGACAGATCTAATGAGCTCATTGGCTGTGAGATCATCGTAGAAGGACAACAGTCAGGGCAGTATTTCACAAATTTGGGATTTACAGCAGAGTCATCAGAAGAAAATGACTTTAAAAAAGGCACTTCAATGACATACTGACAACATAAGCAGAAACATTCAGAGCTCTGAGAATGAAAGTGTTCTAGTGTGATTCAAAGAACTGTAGAAAGTAATGTCAAAAACAAGTGATTACCCTTGTAACACCACTTCAGTGTACAGTGTGGTAGTGGCCACTCTGCATCTTCAGTGTGCATCAGTGTGCAAAGCTACTCCTTTATACTATGACAGAACTAATTATACAGTTCATGAAGTCAAACGCTAAAGCCATTTCTGGGAGTATTTCTCAGAGGGTGAATGATTAACTCGCTTTATATCTGAGGATTTCAAGTGATTCAGTGTATCAAGAAAGCCATGGCTTTGTGGAGCTTTAATTTCACCCACTTGTACCTTACAACAAATATATCAGTGAAAAGTTGTACTACTGTTTACCAAATGATAACTAACTGAGAAGCTGTCACAGTAGAAGTACCATTTATCTGTAAATGAAAATATATGTAGTGTGTATATATTGTTTTTTGTTTTATATGTCTGAAACAAATAAAGATACAATACAATACAATTTATTAGAAGCATTTGTAATATCAAAATCAATATTTTCACCACATTTATGTTAAAATAGCCATAACTACACTTCAGATTCTTTCATAATTCACGGATCAACCAGCTAACCAGCTGCTAGCTCAGCCAAAGTGCTTCTTATATATTATTTGGTATAAGAAACCATTTGGACTCAGCAGTTTCCTGACAAATAAGAAACTGATTCGACTACAACTTCACTCATTTCCTTCATGTGATTGTTTTACAGAAACGATCTCAGTAGGATGCACCACCACTGTGCTTTGTCTATTTTTGCATGTTTTGCAACATTTGAAGATTTTTATCATCTGCACTGATCTGGTTAATTTTCTGCACTGCTTTTTATAATTATGTTATTTTACTTTCTGTAGGCTCAGGAGAGATTAGCCTTATGCACAATCTATCTGAAGTGATTTTTATCCACTTTCATTTTTCTGCCTAGTTCTGTCAGTTTTCATAATCAAAGCTGTTGTTAAGTTGCTCAAACATGATGCAAATGGCAGTATTCAATAGCACATTAGCAATGACATTGAGGGTTAAGTAGCCAGATGTGTGCTTTTATCACTAGTTTTAAATCAGCATGGAGCATTGTTGCATTGAATGAGGAAATTTTGTGCAAAACTCATTTTGTATGAGTACAAATATATATATATATTACATAATACTACATAACATATTTTTTTTTAAAAAACCAAATTATATATATATATATATATATATATATATATATATATATATATATATATATATATATATATATATAAATATAAAAATTTGGTTTTTAAAAAAAAATATGTTATGTAGTATTGTAACAGCTTGAATGTTCGTAGAGTTAACATAATGTTCGTTACTTTACATGTCAATAAAAAAGAATGCAACACACCATATAAAACTCAACTCAAAATCAAATGTGCTGCCATTTTAAAATATTAGCTTATTTTAAATTTGATCAAAAGGTTAGAAAAGTACGTGGAGGAACATTATCCAATAAATTAGGTCAGTAACCTGATTGCGTATAAAAAGAGAGGCAGAGTTTCTAAGATATAAAGACACTCAGGGGTTTACTACTCTATAAAAAACTGTCTACAAGTTGTGGAAAATTTTCAAAATAATTTTCAGCCTTATTAATATCGCATCATCTACAGTATAAGGTGTCACTGAACTATTCTTCTTAAATTAGTAAATTTCCTTAGATTAACATTTGGTGTGTGTTCTCAATTCTATTGTAGGTTCAAGGAAACATATAATAGAGGTGTACACTTTAAATCTTGAGATCAATTCTTGCACTGTGTTTTTAACCAAGATTCTTGTCTTCTGGATTCTGTATTTATTTCTTTGCCTCTCCTCAGGTCATAATTGTGAGTTCTTACCCTGTGAGGCCAGTAATCCCTGCGAGAATGGAGCAGTATGTGTGGAAGAGTTGGATCAGGACCATTTCCCTTTAGGTTTCCGCTGTCACTGTCGCCGTGGCTTCACTGGTCCCCGCTGTGAAATCAATGTGGATGAGTGCAGCTCCAGCCCCTGTCTTCATGGCTTCTGCTATGATGGTACGAAACAGCTTACGTCTTCCCAACATTTTCATGACATACACTCATGACGGAAGCAAAGCTGCATGCGTGTATTTAGACATTAAAATGCCATTTATGTGTCTAATTTGATTTTGTTCACTTGGAGTGTGATAGGTAGTTTTCAGTTGCTTCACCATTGTAGATATTGTGGTTAGAATCATTCATCTGAAGAGAGGAGCTGGACATTTTTTACTGGAGTGCACTTGATTAGTTTCTT
Source organism: Diplotaxodon limnothrissa (assembly GCF_057381915.1). Lineage (NCBI taxonomy): Eukaryota > Metazoa > Chordata > Actinopteri > Cichliformes > Cichlidae > Diplotaxodon > Diplotaxodon limnothrissa. Next base: position 16,033,493 of record NC_140608.1, on the reverse strand, counting down.
AATATAATGTGTCAGAGAAGATCAGTCATCGATGTTGCGCTACAATTTGAATAATGGATATTAAATGACTTTGAATGAATGGTTTTGAATGGTTACTCCCGTGCATTTCATCTCTAGCCCAAGTATTTAAAAAAATATCTGATCATTAGAAAAGTGCTGAAAAGTAATAAATTCGAAATAATTATCAGTCAATGAATCTTGCTTTGTTTATGTTATACTGTGAATTTGCATGATTTTGTCATAAATTTAGTTTAGTTTTGAAAAAGCATCAAAATATTTGTTTCTTCCACCCTTCCTGGCGTTCTTGAAAACTGCCAGCTCTCCAGTCCAGTTTTGAACTGGCTTATGCTTTTTCTAAAATAGTGATGGCAGTGGATCACTGTCCTCTCAGTGCTACAGTAGCCTCCACAAGCTGTCTTGGCCAATTTTGAGCGCAGCCAGTTCACCTTAGGTTAGTGAAGGTGGATTCTTGGACCTATTGGCCAGTGCTCAGTCGCAGCCAGCCAGCCAGCCACAAGGGACAGCACTGCATAGCCACAGTGGCAGTGATGAGTAATGCTGCTGCCACCGAGGACTTACAGCATTTAATGAGAGTAATAGCATCTACACGCACCAAGACAGAGTGACAGCATAGATTACGTGGTAAATCTTTGGGATAATGAAGAATCCAGGGACCCTGACTGGGGAAGTAATAAATTCACTCCTGTAAGAATTGCAATTACCTCTGTCACTGGCTGCCTGTACCAGTGTTGTGTTGGAGAAACAGAATGATGCATCCTTGGTTAAAATCATTAATAAATAAAGAGAGGAAGGAATGGATTATTAGCCATGGGAAATTCTAACTTCTGATGGAAGAAATTGCCGCATTTGTAGCTTCTGAATTAAGAATAGCACTGAAATTGGTCCTCTCCCTCTGTTGCGCTCTTTCCCCATCATTCAGCGTGTTGCAAGTATGTTGAGAGTGTTGCAACAAATGACAAGACTTTCAGGCTTTCAGTGAGCAGAAATATGGTGAGACAAGGAAAGCACCTGGCAAGAAGAGGACTGAATGGCCATCGCAGACAGGTTCATTTAAAGCTGGTTAGAGTGTAAAGCTGTCAGACTAAGGCAGTTTGGACTTTGCCAGCAACAGGTCTTACTGATACAGCCTAAGTCATTTATTTAATGGTCATACCCTTTAAAAATAGAATCACAGTGGCCATTGTGTAGTCATTTATGCTCATAATCAGCACTTACCTGTGTAGAGATGTAGGACCCACAGAGATTTGAGTGAATTAATTTATGATGCAAGGTACTGTAACTATGCTCCGGCTTTTCCTTTAGTTGTAGATGGCTTTTACTGCCTTTGCAGTCCCGGTTATGCTGGGCTCAGATGTGAGAAAGACATTGATGACTGCGTGAACAGTTTGTGCAGCACCAACTCAGTATGTAAGGACCTCCATCTGGTAAGTTGAAACATTTTTCCAAGGCAGTATAATGGAGTGATGTTATAGCCTATGCTTCAGAATTGCCCAGTCCTGTAAATCGCCACAGTTGGTAACTCTCCATAAAATATTGATAGACATGAATCACATTAGTTACTGTATATTACCTTTGATGGCTGCTGTGCATTCGGTGTTTTAAAACATTTCTTTTGCAGTAAATATTAACAAGTGTGCAGTAACTCGAACATTGGCACATTATTAAAAACGAATAAATTACATCGGCATGACTTTGTGCTCCAGAGCAGCTCGCCAGTTATCTGGTTTACAGGTCCAGCATGATTCATATTGTTTTGGGTGTCTGGGGGGAAAATAAGGTAGGGAACTGTTAATATCTTATGTCCCATAGATGGCCATTATTATTTATATCTCATAATAGAAAAATTATGCCAATTACAGTGTCCCACTTATGCCTTGTAGCCAATGTACCATAATAACCAAAGGATTACCAAAGTATCCCTAGAAGGAAAACACTAATTTGTAATGATAGCGTCTCTGTTTTTAACCAATGTTGTTTTAGATCGTGTGTCCAAAACAACACATATACCTGATAATTAGTAATTATTTAAAAAAGCTTCATCTTTATGTTTAAAGTGTAAGTCATAATAAACATAGAAATATTCAATAGGTTTTTCTTTATTTATATTTTTGATAGCCATTTAATAACTTTACAGTGTCTAAGCACATCTATAGCACGCTATATTCCCCATTAAAGACCTCCACGTCCTGGTTATGCAACACATGGGCAGGCTTGACGGGAAATAAAAAATGCTTATGTCAGAAGTTAAGTTTAACAAAAAAAAAGCAGAACTTTTAAAACTTGTGTCTTGAAGGCACAACTCTATTCTTGTACTTATTCAAATGTTTTTTTAAGCCAATAACATTGATATGTTGCAGCTGCGGAAAGGCCTTGGGAACCGCATGCTGCTCACTAACTGTGCAATGAGTACCAGGAGCCTTTTTCCAACAGCTGCTTTTTTGCTAACAGATTGCAGTAGTAAAACAGATGTGTCATAGATAAAGTCCATATATTTAGCCTTTTTTTCCCCCTCTGGTAACTTATGATGTGTGTAGTCGAGTTTTAAAAAAGGCTTACATTAGAGTAGTGATGTTAAGATAGAGGAGAACACTTTGTAATTACAAATTAATTTTTATAAAGTTTCTGTATCAAATTTAATTCTCATGAAATCAGTATTAAGATTTGCAGAGCTAAGTTTTAAGATTATAACATGACTTTCCTTTTTTGTAGCTTATCAGTAATGGTTGTGTTTTATCCAGCCGGTATAAAGAAATAAAAGTCATCCATCATTAAAATTTTAAAGTCAGTCAACATATTCTACTAATAATTTTATCTGGCTCTTTTTGATGTAGTTTATAAGGAACTAATGGAAGCCTATTGTGGTGCAAAAGCTGGTTAAAACACTGTAGTGTAATTTTCATTTTCTGGGATAAACTAAACTTCAAGTCCAAAGACAAAAGGACACCGTGTAAGAAGACGATGGGATCTGATAAGAGGAATATAATGAAATTTCCACAGGTATTTTTTTAGTCACCGTGTTTTACCGTTACATTTTTCTCGGTTCATTATTCAAATAGGGCCGTTTTTTGGAAACCCCATCACATAGTCTTGTTTACAGTGCAGCTATTTCTCTCTCTGAACATTGTGTCCCACAGAGCTTTACCTTATTTTGGAGAATTGCAATCCCTGAAGGTGACTTAGCAGCAAAAATGAGATTATGTTCTATTGCCAGGGGTAAGGAATTGGAGTCTCCTGGAGGTATCTAATTTATCATGAGATGACGGCATTTTCCCCCACCACCATAAGGCCTACAGTGTACAAATTATATCAGACAAAGTTTAACGGCTCCCCTTCAGTGTATGAAATAAATATTAGCATGCATTCAACCGCAAGTACCCGGGACCTTTCGACAGAGGGTTGGCAATGATAAATCCCAAACAACCTTTGACCATATGACTACGTTCATAACGTATGCAAAGAGGAATTTAAATTAAGATGGCTTCTTGGAAAGTAATGGAAGAAAAACATTAATCTGTCTTGCAGCAATTCATTATTTTAGCGCTGATTGCAGTGATGAAATAAAGGACGAGTGGTCCACATACTGTTTTGAATGGAGGAAAGGCAAGAAAATAAAAGATTAGCAATGTTTGAGCTTTGTATAAAACGTTTTTTGAATTTAAAGTACTAACAACACATTTACTGGCTCCAGAATAAAAAAAACCAACCTGACAAAACGAAATCCAACGTGTTTTACATGTTTGCTTGGCTGTGAAAATATCCCTCAAAGAATATGCGGTGGTAATGCTGTACGCTTCATAAAGGTTTTGTATCATCGTATCTTGAATGTGATGGAAAAAAACAGGCTTGCATACTGTCCAGAGGGTGGGTGGTAGGAGGAATACATCAGCACGGTAATGTGGAAATGTAAGACAAGCATGACTCTTCCTCACTTTAAACAGATTTCCACAGGAAAGCTTTTTGTGTGTGTGTGTGTGAGTAGGAGGTTTTATTCCGCAATGTTTTCAAGAACATTGAGATGAATTAAATCAAGTATATTAAGCATTGCAACATTTGTTTTTTAAAATGCAACCAATATAAATAACGAAACAAACGAGTGGCAAAATGCCCTGTCTGCTCCGTAACAACTTAATTAACAGTCCCTGCATGTGAGATGTGCCTACTGCTCTCCTAAATATTCGATTCTAACCACCTAAAATACTAACTCTACATAGTGCAGATGTGAAATGTGACTACTTTCCAGTGTTAATCTAATATTGTTTCCCTTTTTCTTGTATCGCAGAGTTATGAGTGTGTGTGTCGTTCTGGCTGGGAGGGGGAGTACTGCCAACAAGAAATTGATGAATGTTTATCACAACCCTGCAAAAACAACGCCACCTGCACAGACCTTCTCAACAGCTACAAGTAGGTGTGCGAGCTGGCTCGAGGGCAGCGTCCTCGCGAGGTGCATCAGTCACTTAAGAAATGCGGGGAAAAAAGAAGCCGTTCAGAGATAGCAATATGTCCTTCCACTGGCACCGGAGATAATGAATTGCAGATGGCAGGTAAAGCAAATGAGTCAATCAATGGCTCACAGCATGAAAAGGTTTCAGGGGATCTGTGACTCATTGGAGGAAAAAGCTGATGTATCTGCTTCGGCTAATGCCCGCTCTCACTGGGGAGACATAAAAATGCTTCAGGTAGAAAAGTTGGGGGATGGAAAGAAATGCAAGGTGGAGTGGTTGTAGTGCCCGGGTACTCACTGCCACCAAGTGGAGTATTCACCTGCCTTAAGAGCAGATACTTGAGATAAACATACACTGTGGTTGGCTCTCGGTTTCTCTGTCTCCATCTGTCTCTCTTTCTGTCTAGAACGCATACATTTCCATTAAATTCCCACTCAGCACTCTAACCTCTTGTGTCCTGCATTCAGCTGTCCAGAATTAAAAGCTGCCAGTAGTGCAGTTAAACACTAAAATTCGTACTTTCTCTAACAGAGATCCAGGTGATCAGTGTGGAGAACGCGTGCACTGTAACACTGAGGTTTTGTGTAGAAGAGTGTGTTTTGTGGGTAATTTAAATTATCATTAAAAAAAAAAAAGCAAGCTATTCAGGAGTTTGTCTGCAGCAACTCCCAGAACATCTGCTGAATGCATTTTTAGCATAATTGTCCCAAAGAGTATGACTGCCATAGCCTTTAGAACATTTTAAAAAGTGTTTATTCATTTATGATTCATTTAGATTTATGGCAAAATAACCTCTACTGTGTAACATCTCCTCTCTGGTGTATGTAAGGTGTTTGTGCTCACGAGGCTGGACAGGTGTGGACTGTACAGAGGATGTGAATGAGTGCGATTCTGGCCCTTGTCTAAATGGAGCTCGGTGTCAGGAGTCAGACATACCTGGGGAGTTCTCCTGCACCTGTCCCCCCTTCTTCAGTGGCCCCTTGTGCAACCAGCCTTATGACCCGTGTGACCCCCTCCACAATCCCTGCCTACACAACTCCACCTGCCTGACATGCTCCAATGGAACAGCTTCCTGCAGATGCCCAGCTGGTGAGTGAACTCGGCGCCGCAGCCTCGTACTCGTGGTGTTTTTATTTTCGACTTATTTCCCAGCATGATCGTAGAATTTTGTTCAACAGAATTGTTTAAAACTTGAGGGATTTAAAAATTACAAACAGCATAATTTCATTGGAATAGAAAGAAAGTAGCACTATCCATTTGAAAATCGTCGTTTTATCCTCCCTCTGAAATGTGCTTTTCCTCAAAGTTGCTGTAAAAGAAAGGTTTAATGTCTTTGTGTGCATGAATAAAATGGTAAAATGTGCTCCTGATACCTAAAAAATGTGCCATAAAGAAAACATCCACAGGTGATTTAAAATAAGAGACATACTTTTTGCTGTAATATGGAGAAGAATATAAGTGAAATATGGCGGGTTTTCGCTATTATATGGGTTAAAAGGAGTGTTAGACATAATGAAAGTTAGTCAGAGGTACAATTTGCATTTCTAGAGTTTTTCATGCTCCACTTTAATTTTTGCATAAGAAATGGTCAACAAACCCAGACATTGGTGTCTTTTGCTTGCTTTTCTCCTCATTGCATTAATACTAAATTAAACTGAATACTTATTTAGCAGTAAATCTGTGTATCAGTGCCAGCTGAGTCATCATAATGCATACTATATTCTAAGGTAAAGACCCTACAGACACATGGGGAATCAGCAGGTACTACCACTCTTTAATATGATTATTATTTATAAAAACATTACTGTATACAAGACACATAATCTTTTAGCAAGACCCAGTTAGTCTAATGCAAGTTCATGAGCACCTAAAAAAAATTTGGACATTTTAATGAAATCAGTGAACCACTTTGGTCTGTTTTATATGCATAATACATATTCTACATCACAATCTTTTATTCTTTTTTGTTTGTTTGTTTTGAACTCTAATCAATACACAATCACAAATTGGGAAATTGTCAGGGATAAATTACATCTTTTGTGCAATTTAAGAGTATATCTGTAAAGTTATTTAATCATTATTCACTGTCATCGTCATTATGTTTCTGGACTTTCTACCATTGCCTATGATTGGGCGATAAATTGGTGCATCCCTACTAATTGTAGCAGCAGGAACAGTAGATGCTTGGCTAAAGACAGATGCTAATTCTGAACGTCTTGAATTCACGCATGCATCCAAATGTCTTAGAAATTACTCGTTACTGATAATGCAAAATTAGATGTTTTTTCTTCAACGTGTACATATTCTCAATATTCCCATTTACAAGCAAATTGCAAACTAACGCCCGTTCAAATTTGCAGCTAACAGACACAGGATGAAAGAACTGTGGGTGACTGAGGAGTCAGACTGTAAATTATATTAAAAGAAAATAAAGCATTGACCTCATTTAGTACTGGCTCCTTCTCGCTCATTCACATGCCCTCGCAGGCATAAATAACTCGGGCATGCACATCCACTCAGATGTAAATGAAACGCAGGAAAATCTGTTTTATTTTCAGTTCATGAGATCAGTCAGGTTTTTGTTTCACAAGCAACATATTGGAATAGAGCACTGGCAATGATCGCTTTCTTCGTTAAAATGATCTATTACGATGTTTATCAGTAAAATCTTGTTAGCTTGTAAATTGTAAATGAAATATCATTTTAACATAGGCTTTCACTGTGGAGGTTAAGACGGTATAGGGTTATGTTGTACCTAATGGCTCCATCAGCAAAGAGATGAAAAGATGTTGCCAGATATAAATAGAGCGGCTGGGTTAGTTTCAGAAAGCTTCCTTTGAGAGGAATAGGAAATTAGGCGCTGCATACATTACACCAAGAGCTTTGCGTGGGTTTGGTCGTTTTCACTTCACACAACCGTGACTCACCTACTCTCCATTATTATTCACCTTAAATCCATCCTCCATAGCTACTACTCAATAAACATAAAGGAGCCCATGGCTTGATCCCAGTGCAGCCGTCTTAAAAACTTGTTATTTAGTATTCACTGTAGGTTATTTGTCAAGGAAATTGTGTAGGTCTAACACTATTCTTCAGACTAATTGAAAATAAAATTTGTCTGCATATGCATCTAAGATTTAGTACATTAAGCACATCCCAGTGCATAGACAAAAGCTTTTACACAATACAGCAAATACTGTCAAGGTAACTGAATTAAGGAGAATGATTTTTATGCTTTTAAATGACACTAAATGCTTGCAAATACTGTAACTGTGTTCAGTGTAGCATCAGTAAGTGTTTATAAGAAGAAAATTGAGTTAAAAATTAAAATTTAGAGCCTCTTATTTGCTTTTAGATACCGAGTCTTAAATATGTAAATAGAAACATGGCAGCTTCATTCAGTGGTTTTTGCAAAGATCAAGCGAGACCAATGATCCACATTCAAGTAAAGAGAGCATGTGCTCTTATATAAAGGCATGGTTAGCTGTTAAGGAAGTTGCACCATGGTAAAACAAGCCTCAGGATAAACATGAAGGCTTGTGTTGTTAATAAGGTTAGTTACTGAGATACAGTTAACTAAGATTAAATACATATTTTTAATTAATTCTAACTTTGTATTAGCAAACACATGCAGGTGAATATAAGAATCTTTGCTAAAAACAACAATCAGATAAACAGTTTATGTAGTCTTGTGTTAAAAAATTGAAATGCAATGTGGGGAAACTTAATAATATCTTAAATACCATCTCCTGCATGGTGAAAAGAATACAAACATGCAAAAAAAAAAAAGCACTTTGCTGCTACATCCATTCTGCTAATCTTGTTTACTTTAACCTTCTTTGCTCATATCTGGTTTTGTTCTGTAATAAACTGCTGCGTCTAACACAACAAAAGTCGCTAATTTCAGCTGTTAGGTTGTAATGCATAATCCATGGTTGGAATAACAGGTGTTCTATTCTTTCCATTTCACCAGAATTGCATGAGTGCAACTGAAGAAGCACTGGTATTCATTGTGATGATGCCTTTGAGGCACTGCTAATGCTGCGATAATAGATGGCGGCTGTCAAACCTTTCATAGCCAGCCCTGTGACAGTATCTGATGGCTGCTGACAGGGGTCTTTTATAAAAGCTAAGTGCTTTAACTTTAGTGGTCATTATACCAAACTTGCTTTACTGAAGAGATTACAAAGTTGGCTGTGTGGTCTTAGCTTTCTCAAGAAACTTCACTAGACTCTACGCATCTAACAAAAAGGTTGATATGGCAAGTTTAGTGTTCATCAGCTTAGCAGGATCTAAAAGGCAGCAATTAGGCGGTTTCTACTGGGAGCGGCATTAAAGGGATTTGTAAAACACAGCCACAATGGAAATGAGTTCTGTCTACAAAGGTGTACTGTGAGAAGCTGGGGGCCAAAATAAAACCAGAGCAAGCTGAAAGTCTCGTCTTAAAAAAACACAGGTGAAGCAGTTATCCTCTTTTGATTGTAGAGGGCTCCTGTAGGAAGTTTTTGTTCTTACTAGCAGAGACACTCCGCTGAGGCTCTGGCCAGGAGGCCTAAGTCATCTTGCCTGACCAGCACAGATGTTCCACTTTCCTCTTAATGAGGAGCCTCAGCAGGGAGTGCCAAACCTGATAGAAGAGCAACCTGAAAATGGGAGAGTTAGGGTAGAAGGTTGAGGTGAGGGTTACTGGCCGACAACTGCAACAAATGAAACAAACAACACATGGCATCACTCAGCCAAGACTGCGGTACAAGGTAGAGTCGCATCAGAGTCTCGCACACAATCTATAGTCTGTGCTGTCCTTGCTCGGTTTGCTGAATTCCTTGAGCAAAGACAAGTTCACATGTGTAAACTTTAATCTTATCTTGGACCTTTCCTGCACATTCTCTGCCTCTGCCGTTTAGTCAGGGCTCCATCCACTTAAACTATCTGAAGAGCGGAAAGGCTATATTTATGCTTTTTTTCCCCTTTGAATTTAATTAATAGAAACTACAGCTTAATTAATAAAACTTCAGCTTTAGTCATTTTTCTTTGAGATTTGTGTCAGTGGAGTTTAATTTTGAGTTACCTTTTTTTCTTTATTTTTTTTAATCACTGAGATTGTAAATAATTCTCACATAGTTACTTTATGTAGTTCTCATGGATTTTGTAAAACTGATTATAGGATTCCTTCGAGACTTCAAGACAAAACATGTCAAAACATTCTAACCTTTTGATAATTACATCAGAATTACTGATTATTATTCTGGATGTGAAATATTTATAATTGTCAATTATTTAAAATGATAATATTCTATGGATTAGATTAATAGATTGTAATTCTAGTTTCATTCGTAGGTTCTTTAGGATGGCATTTTCAATGGATATCACACTATGCCACTGCAGCACTTAACGCTTTAGACTTGTTAGTTAAAGTGCCTATATTCATTATGAGCTTTTTATTGGTTTTTGGGTGACAAGTTGGCATTTTTAAGTGTTAAACGTGAGCTGTGTGATATGAGGACAATCACTTTGCCTCTAGTCCATTATATGAAGTGGAGACTTTTTCTTTTTCTTTTTTAATTTTTGCAGTACAGGGAATTAATTCAAAAGCATTGTGTGGTCTCTTCACATGGAAAAACCATTTGGTCTCCATGGTTCAGAATATACCCAGAGGTGTTCCTGGCCAGATGGAGAACAAACCCCTTTATTTGCATGGCATGCTACACTAGCCTTCACCTTCCACAAGATTGAGATTGTGTCCTACCAAACAGTTGGTTAATGAGCTACTGTGGAGCTATGCCAACAAGAGAACTGACACATAGCTAATATGATACTGAAAAAGATGTGTGGAAAATATGTGTTGCCAAAATGTGTTGGAAAAAGTCTGGCCTCAGTAGATTCATTTTAGGTGATTATTCTTTTTTATAGAGGGGGCAGACTATATGACTTATAGCGGACATGTGTCAGTTAATAAACCAGATGCCCTGGCAGATGTATCGCAAGATCAATGAGACTTTTCATTATCTTAGTATAAGGAATTAGAAATACAGATACTGTAGGTTCAGTCAACTTAGTATATTTTGCCCTTTATAGTGTGCTGTTCTAGATTATTATGATTACCATCTTTATGATGAGCTTTTTTTATAATAATTACCTCATGCAATCCACATTATCTGCTCTAGTTTGTATTAGTTCATTTATAAAAATGAATAAAGTGTCAAACCAGGATTGGAAATCTCGTCTAAGTAAATGACTTGGCTGACATACCCTTTAGCATTTAGAGCATATAAATACAAGTGTCATATAAGACACTTGTATGCTTGCATACAAGTGTCTTATATGCAAGCATATAAGACACTTGCATACTGTACAGAAACCAAAAAAAGCTTATATATGTTACGATTCATCACTGCCCAGCTTATTTTAACAAAACCAATGTAATGTGACTATGAGCCTGCACAGTAGCCATTCGCTTCTCATAGCACAATTACTGAGATTAAAGGTGTTCCAAATAAATCTTTCACAGAATAATGGACCACGACAGAGAGGCAGTCAGTGGCCATATTGTATTTTAATCAGAGTTCATGTCATGTAAATCACAGCTCCATTTGGGAAACTATTGTCTGGTCTAATATTCTCACAGTGAAGGCACACAAAGAAGTGGGAAAATATTAAAATGTAGCCGGTGTTCGACCTCAGTATGAGAGCGTGCCCCTTCAGTTGGCAAAGGTCTCACCACACTAGTGATATTCCATTGCTGAGGGCAAAGGTGGTTCTCTTCTTCCACTGTAGTTTTGAAAGCTGTTTCCAGATCAAACAACAGCTGCGGGGGGGAAAAGGCAGGAAAAAAGCATCAGTGATCACATAGTAGTGTGAGAGGATTTCCCTTCATGAAAATTCTTCATCATTATTTGATTTAACCAGATTGGTGTTTAACCCCTGAATGCCTAACAGCATGTAAAATGCCCAAATAGTCTCTGAATAAATATGTGGAAGCTACTACAGATCTGATTGAATGTTCTGGTTTTTTTTAAAAAAATACTCCATAGGTTTACTTTTAGAAGCTGCGAGATATCATTGAGCAAAGTGTATACATCATAATGACAGTTGCTTAGCACTGATGTGGATATTAGACACACTTTGTTTTTGTACTACAGGTATGCATAGGTATTCAATTATACGTGCATTTAAAACAAGATGGCAACAGCCTGACAGCAGAAAGAAGAGCACCATTGTTTGTGTGTTTTGCTAAACAACATGGAAGAAAATCACAAAAATAAGAAGACACGTGTAATCTCTTAACAAAAATAGGGCATGGGACATATAATACAATATATACACCATAAAATACATGCAGTACAAGGTCGCTGAAGCATGAACCGTTGATTTGCTTGCTCTAAGCAGAGAAAGGCATGAGCTACATAAAGTCTGCCTTGTCTGGAACAACCATGCAGCCTGAAATGATTGGCAGTGATATGATATAGACATGTCGCAGGTTACTTGTGGTGTAGTATATATGGGTAGCTGTTGTTGGTATCAGTGATTTTCAATTTTATAGTTTGCTCTACAGACAATAGTTGACCCTGATTTTTCAAAAATAAATACGTTTCTTATTGTGTTACAAACCAACACATCTTGTGACTAAGGCAAAAGAAATTTAACAGTAGACCTGGTGTCTTCTATGGGAATATGTTTCCTAATGTTAAAAAATGTCTTCTCATAGAGTGAAAAGATGTAAAAATGAGAACATTTTCTTTTTTTGTATTTCTGTCATGGGAACTGCAATACACTGCTGTACCAAAGTTTCTCTTTAGCTCATGACACTGACTGCTGTAAGCACAGTGTTACAGCCTAAGGTGACCTAGATGAGTGCATCTGCATTCATACCAAGTCGGAATAGTCAGAATTGTTTTATATTGGCATGCAATCCTCATTTCTCTGTGAAAATTATACAGCATGTTTAGGCATAATCAATAACTGTAACTTTTGATTGATAATATGTGTGGAAATACAATTTTTAAGCTTAAGGACTAAGCTAATACCCAACATTTCCACCTTAAAAAAACTAAACAAGCAAACAAAAAAGATGAATTACCCGTAGAACTTGGGCAGACAGATATCTAACTAGCTAGCTAGCACTATATCGCGCAAGCTAGCTATAAATGTAGCTAGCTATTTATTAAGCTATTTAGCTTTGTGGCTATTTACATAGTTATCATTAAAAAGAGAGAGGGAGGTAACAGAATTGCTCATCTGCAACAATGATGTTTACTAATGTACAGGGAGTGCAGAATTATTAGGCAAGTTGTATTTTTGAGGAATAATTTTATTATTGAACAACAACCATGTTCTCAATGAACCCAAAAAACTCATTAATATCAAAGCTGAATGTTTTTGGAAGTAGTTTTTAGTTTGTTTTTAGTTTTAGCTATTTTAGGGGGATATCTGTGTGTGCAGGTGACTATTACTGTGCATAATTATTAGGCAACTTAACAAAAAACAAATATATACCCATTTCAATTATTTATTTTTACCAGTGACACCAATATAACATCTCCACATTCACAAATATACATTTCTGACATTCAAAAACAAATCAGCGACCAATATAGCCACCTTTCTTTGCAAGGACACTCAAAAGCCTGCCATCCATGGATTCTGTCAGTGTTTTGATCTGTTCACCATCAACATTGCGGCTTCCTCTAACAGGAAAATGTGTCACAAAGCTAAAATCATCTCAAACTGTTTTCTTCAACATGACCGCAAGTTCACCTCCATTGTCTTCACATCTCAGTACCTGAGTTCAGTCTATCCCAAAAAATAATTAAGGCTGCTCTGAAGGCAAAAGGGGGTCCAGACCGGTATAAGCAAATATAACTAATAAACTGTCCAGATTTAAAGATTTAAAACTAAGGATTAAGTCAAAAAGCAAATGCAAAACACAACTGTCTGATTTGTAGGCCAGCATGGTGTTTGCTCACATTTTGCATCTTAAACCTTCTGTGTTGTATGAAAGACAAGGTGATAGGCTTCAGGCCCAAACATATGAATCAGCAAACATAAATGCCAAGCAGAAAGCTGTAGTCATCATGGTGAAGAGTGTTGATTCTCAGTGGCATTTGTAGTGCTTTCAGCCCTCTCACACCACAGAGTGCCATTTGATTTAATGAATTTTTCTAAGCAAAATTGCCTAACAAAGCTTTAAAGTTCAAAGCATAACCTGATTGTTCTTTTATTTGTAATTCAAGAGGTACGGTGTCATGGTTATGGAGAGTGTGCATGATATAATAAAAGTCCAAAATCTCATATTTCCCCATTATTTCAGACCATTTAAAGTGCCTGTATTTGGTGCAGACCTCAGAGAGGAAATACCTGCACTCAGGCTGTTTTTTTTCCGTCTTTTTGTAAACTTCTTCATTCTGTAACATTTGGTTTCACAGCATGAAGGATTTTCCAAATGGACAGGGGGCAATGGTCAGAGTTGGAGAGGGCCAAATCTTTGACAGACCATAAAACAAGCAGTTTGTCGTTTTATGACAGCCAAAACTTACTACATATAAACATATAAACCAAAGTTAACGGCTTTAATTTGTAGATTAATCATTAAAATAAATAATATGACTAAAGCTAGAGAAACAAACAAACCATAACATCAAGAGTGTACACAGGGCCAGACATCAGTTGTGAAGAAGTAGTTTCATTTATACTAAAAGTATGAAATAGCAGCAGGTCTGCAGCAGCTGTACAGTAAACAAATTTTAAATAAACTCAGTGTTTAATCATTTTGTTCCTGCATTAGCTGTGTCGAAGAGGTGGTCCAGGTGTGTAGCAGTGGGGTAAATTGGCTGCATGCAAAGGATTTCTATTCTTAACCCACTTCTTCAAGTAACCCAGTTTTTGGTCCTTGCATGTAAAGGACCTTCAAGCGTACTCTTTTCTGTTTTTATTTCTATTCGTGTTGCTGCATTTTAAATAAATATAACTAAAATAATGTGACAGAGACTTGAAAAGAATCCAAGATGTCCAACAGTGTTCCATCAGTGGTGCGGGGATGGTTTGGTTTACAATACAATTGCTTTACAATACAAGAGTAGTGCAATTTATCACCCATTGTATTATCATGATACAGCCATTCTGTAGTACAACACAATGCAAAATGCTTCTCACTTCCTGCTGAGAAGCAAAAAGCAAGAATTGTGATATTGATCATAAAACACAGTAAAGCGATATTTTATATATAATCTTTTAATTATTTATTTTAATGACAGCTGAAAATAGCTTAGTTTGTCTTAGTTAGTTAGTCTGTTTTTTGTAATGTTCTCTATAGTTGCGATTATTTCACACTTATTTTCACAATTTTGGTTAAGCTCTAGCACATTGCATTTTTAGGGCCTTTATGAGTTTGGATACTGTAAATCTCGCTCTGATCTTGTGTCATAAATCTAAAATCCAGCCACTGACTGGCAAATTAAAAAGTGCAGTAGGTTAACTAAAACTCGTGAGGCCAGGCACAAAACTCGCAATCCTAGTTTCAACATGACAATCCTGCTCTTGGATTAAGCCACCAGTGACATCTAACATTTTGATGCATGACGGCACACAGACGCCGCTGCAGACAGAGATCGTAATCTGTACTGCAGAAACGCTGGGTTATAAAATTTTTAAATGAGCCCCTTCTAAGAAACGTTACATCAGACTGACAGAAGACAACAGTCACCAATGTAGCAGTCCAAACTAAGCTCGCTCTCTCAAAATGGAGACATTCCTCATATTTCAATTGAAATGTCAATCAAAGTTAGTTGGCTATCCACTCGGGATCACCCGCAATTTCTTCTCCTCCGAGACATTTACTGCCAGCAGCCGTGATCACATACTGTAGCTCTTGCCAGATGATGGAATGACTACGTGAGCCACGCGCCTTGGGTATCCCGCTCTGTACTCTGTCAAAGAGAAGCCTCAAGTCACTGCTTAGTAGCAGAAGATGCATTACATTGCAGTGACATTCGAAATAGTCCCCAAGGTGCTTCACCATCGCTTTGACTGACAGACCAGCATGGGAAACTTGTGCTGTCCCATAATTCACCAGATGCTCTGTGCTGTCTCTGGTTTCCTCTTCATGGATTCCTCTTCATTCATACATCCCAAGATTCACAGAGTTGTGTCACTTACCCTGCATTCCGTTTTTCTTTAGAAAATTCATTATTCATAGTGTATTTTTTTTTTCTAATTTTAAACACATTGGAGACTACAAATAATCACAACTCCTGCATCTGTATATCTTGAAGTGAAGACGAAAGAGAAAAAGGCAGTATACAGTTACCTCCTGATATTACACAGAGGACTGAAGACCCTGTATGACCCTGCTAGACTGTTTCCGTGAATTCCAAAAATAGCCAAAATGTCATATTCAATACTTTGAATGATTTCTTCCTGTATGGCTCGAGTCTCACATTTTTTAAACATGCCAGATTAAAACACATGCTCTCCTGTCTTAAACAATTCTCAGGAACCTCATCGTTGTGAACAGATGTACTTCTCTGGGCATAAAATTTACTATGTGCAAAACCCATTACAGTTCAAAAATATGTAATTCTATCTTGAAGCAGTGGGAGTAACATAATGAGACAAGAAAACAATAAGGGCACTCACACACTCATTATGGGTTAGTTATATTAACCCTTTGCTATGCTTGCATTACATTTAATTATGCTCGGCAGATGGTGCTCTGCAGGGGAAACACAGTAGTCGTTGTTGGGAGTCTGAGCCCAGAATTTTAAAGTAGCTTGATAGCAGCATTGCACAGGAAATTGTATAATTACTCTGTGCAGCTACAATGGCATATTTGTGCAGCATCTGTAGTAATTTGGATGCTGCACTGGTCTGTTATGGTGAAGGGAAAACTAAGTTGAAATAATGGCCAAAAGTATAAAACTAGGCTTCCTATGAAGGGTGTCTGAGTTTAGTATTAGAGATATGATGAGGAGCTCTTTCAAGGATGCCCAACTGGGAAGATTCCCATGCAGTCCCCGGATACACTGTAGAGAGTGGCTTGGTATTCCTCCTGAACAGCTGGAAGTGTTGGCAGGGGATATGGGGGCTTGGGTAGCTCTACTGCTTCCACAGGCTTGACTCAGATAAGCCATGGATGGATGGATGGATGGATGCTTATACTGTACGTCTAAGCATTAGATGTACTTCTGATGTTTATAGGTGATTAAATTTCACTGCTAATGAAAGTCAGATCATGTCCATTAATTGTTTCCATACTTTTGAGCATTTGGTTAATTTGTGATCTTTTTTAATTTGTCAATTTTTTTACTTAATGAAACCCAGTCATGCATGGAGCGAATGTTAATTCGTTCAGCAGAAAACAATCTAATGGACCAGACCCAGGCCAAGCACTAGAGGAATACCTCTGGCAGGCAGAACACTACAGGCTCCTAGGCTGCCTTCAAATGTACAACAAAACATCCATGCTGATCTGCTTAGCCATGCTGGCCCTCAACCCCCTAATGAACAAGGGCAAAAGAGCTCTTGGGCTTAGCCTCTCCCTCTTACCCTAACTTAACAAGATGTCCCCCCACTCGCTCGCTTTCTCCCACACAGACAGACACAGAGACATATGCACGGTGGCACACACAGGCACACACCTCCCAAACCCCAAACCACTAACCCTCAGACCAATCTGTCTGTGGCACTAAAGTATTATTAGACTTACACACTCTCAAAGGGGAAACAGTGAGTGCTGAGAGCTGGAAGATGAGATATGCTACAGGGCTTACTAGTTCCATTAAAATGGCATTCACAGGGGCCTTTGTTATCATCGGTCCTGACGTTTTCAGGATGTAGTGGGGTTTGCTGATCCATGACCATCTCATCTATCTTTCAGGATTTGAAGGAAGTTGGTGTGAAATTGACACCAATGAGTGCAGTTCAAACCCATGCCAAAACCAGGGTGACTGTGTGGACCGGGTCAACAGTTACAGGTAAAAAGTGTTATCCGCAATGTCAGGAGTTTTAGTGATGAAATCTTTTTTTTTTTTTATGGGTTTCAGAACAATATGCTTCTTCTTAGCTTGAAATTTATTTAACAGATAGTATTATTATGGTTGTAGTTAGATGAAACAAAACATGTTTGTCGTTACTGTTTTTATCATATGCTACTGTGCATGTTCTTTAATTTAGTTAAACCAGTCTTTGTCGCTGTAGAGTGTGAGCAATCAAACTAAATGTGATCAATATCAATAAATTCCTATAGATTTTCTCACTCTGTGCACGTGCTTGTAAGAAACATCTTCTATTTTCCATCAGAGACAAAATATCAATAGTAATGATTTTTCTTTTCCAGCTGTGTTTGTAAGGTGGGATTTTCTGGCCTTCTCTGTGAGGAAGATATCAATGAGTGTGCCTCTAGCCCTTGCAAGAATGCTGGCACATGTCAAGATCTTGTGAACAAGTAAGCATATATGCAATTTTTCCCCCCTTTTACTTGCATCATAACCTTTTTTCATAGCGTGTTTAAATTTCTTGCGTATGAAGGCCAGGCAGAATTAATTGCTTGATTTTGTTTTGAAAGTTGAATGATCAATAACCATTCTCCAAAGAAAAAAAAGTAGTACTATAAGGTTTTGGCAGTCCTCCTTAGAGTATTGCAGTTTATACAACGAGCTTGTCATCCTTGACACACATAAGCTGCTATTCTAAAGACGAAGAGCAAACTCAGCAGGACCACATCATGTATCTAGATTGGGCTTTACTCCACCGGTGCTTTTCTCTGCTGTGCTTAATGGGAGCCCCGGGGCTTCCAGGCTTAGTCGGACAGATGGGTTGAGAAGTCCCAGGGCCAATTTGAGTCCTAAATGGTTTGTCTCCAGTTTGTCTTCCGTCATGATTTCATTCCCATGTGACCTGGCCCTGCTCAGAGCACTCTTCTGATTGCATAGTCCTGGGAGTTCACATCAGGTGTTTTTTAACCTCACTGCCCGCCACACACCTCTGAATCCATCTCCCTGACCCAGCAAGCCATGCAAGTTCATCTATACTGCGATAAAGAATCAGACTATGCAGAGCTGCGAGACTGCAACGAGGAAAGGGTTAATTGTTCTAATAAATCAGTCCAAGAGCAGAAGAGGCTTTCAAACAAATGCGCCACGTGACAATAACTACCAATTAGCATATTTCATAAATTTGATGTGATGTAACTTGTTTACCGATGAATGATGTTTACAGCAGCACTTAGGTGAATAATTGTACGTTGCCTCTTTACCTCGTCTCCTGCGAGATCTATGGTTAGGCCCAGCGACAGCTTCAGAGAGGGATTTCAATTGAGTAAACCACATCATCGGACAGATTAAGCCTTCCCTTTAGTAACAAGTCATGAAGCATAATTTAAATTAAGTTGCACACTGGGAAACTTAATTGCCAGTTGTTAATTGTTCTGCAAAATGCTGCCGGTCAGTTGAGAGAATCACTCCAGCGCAGTTTATCTCAGTGGTTTGGAACACACGCACGCAACTGCTGTGGGAGCGTGTGCGCATGTTTGGCTGAGGAAAAACAATTCGGATGATTTTTAAAGTTATAATAAATTAACATAAGTGGGCTATGATTGTGTGACACATTGCTTATTAATTTCTTCTTTAGGTTCCACTGCATCTGTCCCCCTGGTTATTTTGGAACGCTGTGTGACCTGGATGTGAATGAGTGTGAAGTTTCACCTTGCCTACATGAGGGCATCTGTATCAACACGCCCGGGGGTTTCAAGTGTGTCTGTCGCCCTGGATACTCAGGTAGCTCTTTCGCCCTAAGGCGACATTAAGATCAATATAAGACTTTAAAAAGCTTATCATGCCCGCTTGTGGCTGCACGCTATTGAAGCAAGTCTGACACAGAGCTGGCTTAGTGTAAAAAATGCTTCACAATGCTTGCTTTTAATTAGCCTGCCTCGCTGTGCAAGATACAGTGCCTGCTTTTTAGTAGAGCTAACAAGAGATAAATTCATGTCACCTGTTTTATCTGATAAAAACGTCTCAGTGTCTGTTAGCTGCATTTATTTAATTTCATCAGCCTCTTCAGTCTCAGAACGCTAGTGTTGTTTTACTTCAATCCATTTGTCTTATTTTCCACCCAGACGGATATCGAGCTATTTTAGCGCGCGCGCGTGTGCACACTTGTGTGCACTTGTGTGTGTGCGCTATCCAAAGCCGATTCCTGTCAGATACTGGGAAGATTAATTTCATTTGTCTTCCACACTGTATCATCAATTTATCCTTCCCCAGTTGAGAGAGGGGGGAAAATCTCTGAGGTATTGCTACTCTGGAGAGCAGAACCTGACACGCATGGCCCAATTCCCACAGAAGCAGCTTTTATTATTAGACCTACGCACAGCATAGTACAAGCCATTACTTTTTCTGTTGCTCTAAGCTCATCTGAGGAAACAGGGTCCCCCAAGAGAGCAAGTGGCCAGAGGATACAGTGTGGATTGGCTCAAACCAACTAGAACTCATACAAAATATTTGCTCTAGTAACATGTGTAACAGCAAAGCAACTTTTGTCAAAACGCACAAAAAAAAGAAAAAAAATGGGTCTACGATGCTACTGTAGTTGTGCTGTGTGTTCTTTTTGTTCTCGCCTTAAAGTAAGTTTGCTGTGTGAGGGTGATTCATCATGCGGTGTTTTTGCAGCCTGATTGGAATGAATTGAAATGTTATTCTCCTTTGATGGCATGATGTGTCATCGCTGCAACACTGTAATTCATTGTGTCACTTGATGGTATTAACATATTATTTGCTTTAGCCATCAGGGAAGAAAGGGGATATTTTTTGCATATCAAATGCCAAAAGTCATTTTGATAGTAACAGTTGAAGCCCCTCACTAATAAATGAGTCTGGTGCTATATCAGGTCACTTTTGTTGATGTCATTAGGCTGTAATGACGCTTTATTCCCACCTCAATCAGTACCTATGTGGAATATTCTTCAGTGCATATGTCTTTTGTAGTGAACGGGGTCTTCCTATAGTTTTGTGAGCCTTTTTACAGCTCTCATAAAAACACACGGTAAAGATCACGGAGATCAAATCTTTGCTTCTTCACGTAAACGTATTCCTCACGCCTTAATAATTTAAACTTTCACTGGATCGATAAGACCTGCTATTAAGCTTAATTTGTATATACAGTGTTATTTTCTTTCTGTATATATTGTATTATATTGTATTAGCAAACATGCTGTCCTTTAATGTAAGTCAGTCTTGGCATCTGGCTGGATCTTTGCTGTCACATCATTATTTAGGGCATTTGGCTTAAAGGTCTCTGAATCCCAGTAATGTATCACTTAACTGTGTACAGGTGCTGTGTTCTTTATGGTCAAAGGTCATTACAGTGACATGATTAATTGGCAATCTTGTTTATATAAATCACAGTTTCTCCACGCTCTTTGTCACCTTCCCTTTTCTCTTCTTCACCCATCATTAGTGAGCATGTTCCCTTGAGTGATGGTACAGTGCAATCAGCACTTTATTACACTTTCCTCAGTCAGCACATTGCTAGATGATGATATTCTGACCCTTGCGATGTTGTTTGCTGTTAAGGCTTCAGTAAATTCTAGCTCTTGCTGGCTGGACTTGCTCCACAAAATGTTGTTGTTGCTGCTGGTAGTGTTTACTTATTAATGACACAGCATGCAGTATTGTGCAAATATTTCCAATGACTTTCTCAATGGAAGGGTATCAGTTATAAACCAATTATCTCTAACTGAATTCTTCAGATGTAGAAGTACTAGAAACTGTGTCATGTGAGCAATCAGTGTATGTTTTTCTATTTATTTCTCATAATTAAACAAAAAACAAATACATTTAATGCCTTAAATTGATTTTAATGAACCCTCAATATTAGCACAACATATGTATAGTAATATATAATCACATTGTGAGCAGTTTTTTTTTTCTGTGCAAACTAACAGCCACAAACAAACAGTAAATGCTTTATAGTCCCCATTAAGGTTCTCAGCTTTATTTTTATTTAGTATAAACAATTTTTTAAACCCTGCTCTGTTCTGCAAGGAATGCGTCCCAGTGCATAATTACTTTTGTTTAGCCCTTATGTTTACATAATTTGAACATTAAAGTTAGGTATTGTTAGTTTGTGGGTGGCAAAGTAGTGCAGTAATTAGCACTGCCACCTCATAGCAAGAAGGTTCTGAGTTTGAACCTGACGCTCAGCTGATAGCTGATGTCTGCATAAAGTGCTGTATGTGCCTGTGAGTGTGTGTTCAGTTAATTGGTGAATCTAAAATTAGCTTTTTGTGTCTCTGAAAAACATTTGTGAACACAACTTGTGACACAAAGTTTATTCTTGCATTTTATTGAAATGGTATATCTAGCAATAATCATTAGTGTGATCATCACTTTTAATGATAGCATGAAACGATGGTGTCTAGGACGTGGAATTTTTCATATTTTTCACATTTTCACACTCACACTTTTGTATTTCAGAAACTTAAATTTCAGCTTTGATCTTTTATTTGATATTGTTTTGTATCTTCAGAGCCATAAACTGTGAATTTCCTTGCTGCTGTATAGCTTTCCTTTTGGCTAAAAGAAACAACTCATCTCTTTGGCACAAGAAATGAATCGTTTTACATTCAGTGACGAGACAAAATGATAGATTTTGTGTACAAAAAAGGCAGTTTATTTATTCTCTTTCATGAATAAACACAGGAGGCAAAGTAGTTTCTTGCTCCTGTTGTCACTTTGTTTACTTTTGGCTCGGTTTGCAAATGAAAAGCCAACCAAATGATTAATGATGGGTCAGTAGTCATTTTTCATCTCTTGATTACTGGAGGTCCCGAAGAGATTTTAGGGTTATTAAATAATCTTTTTCAACCACTTTAGTAAAAAAAAAGAACATCACAAAATCCCTCCTTGTAGAATTATACCAAACACATTACTTTATTTTTAATTCCTCTGCATAAAAAGTCACTTATGTGCACCTCTGCAAAGCAGTACCTGCTGTAATTTAGACTCCTATGAACATCATCGGTGTTGGCAGGAGGGAGTCTAATTTTGTCAGTTTGTGTTATCTGGTGTTTCCTTCCCGGCTTGAACTCTCTCTCCTCCTCTTCACGTCTTCTGTGATCTGAATGCTATTTTTGTGCTGCCTTTTATAAATAATGAATATTATCAACAGTCTCACTAAAGCTGAATATTCAGCCTTATCTTAAATGTGTCTGATTGCACAGTTTGCGTGGGGGGTTTGCCCTTGTAGACACTGGGTACTGCAGTCTCAGCATGATCAGCGTTTAAAGTATAAGACACACTTTTCCATTAGTTCAGTGAACCCTCTCAGGGGCACACTACCCAAATTACATTGCACTTGGCTTTAGTAGTCTGTAGCCAGGCAAAACCCTTTGATTTTATTTGGAATTTTTTTGTGGCTGTTACAAAAACAAGAAAATGCATTTAAAAAATAACAGTTTTGTGGTTTCTTGGTGGCTTCTCCAAGAAAAAACTGTAAAGTTTTCAATACAGCTACCGTCTAATGAAGAAATACTATAGTCATGTTTAAAGACAGGTAGCGACATGCCTTCAAGTCTGGTGTAGATGGAAGCAGCTGTTTGAGAACTTTACATATCTTTAAATTGTCAGTTTGTATTTGTTTTATTTTTGTATTTTAAAGTTCCCTTTCTTCATAAGTGATTTTATTTTATTAGTTTATTGAAATTTTAGTCACCATACTTATTGTTACAGAAATAAAACTTGTATATTTATATTTTAATGGAGTCTTCTGAAAATGGAAAGTATGGGGAATATTAGGTGTCTGGCCTGGTACAAGCCATTCAGTCCCTGTATAACCATAGTGGGAGCTTGGTGCTCATAATAAGTTGGGTTAGTTTCTGGTGGGTGCTGGACTATGCTAGGGACACCTTTTGTTATGGATTCTGTCACTGATATCTAGGTGTAGCTACATGGTGAAAGGTCTCCACTTTGGTGGGCTCAGGATCCCATCTATGCTTTTTGCAGATGATGTGTTTCTGTTGGCTTCATCGGGTAGTGACCTGCAGCTTGCATTGGATAAGTTCACAGTGTGAAGCGTCTGGAGTGACAATCAGCACCTGAAAGTCTGGTCCATAGTTCTCAGCCAGAAGAGGGTGGAGTACCAATTCTGGGTCTGGTAGGCGTTACAGTACTATCCCAGGTGGAGGAGTTTAAGTACAGTATGTTGAGGTCTTGTTCACGATTGAGGGGAGAGTGGAGCATGAGATTGACAGATGGACTGAGACAATATCTGCAGTGATGCAGATGCTGTACTGATCTGTTGTGGTGAAGAGAGAGCTGAGCTAAAAGTGAAGCTATTGATTTACCAGTCAGTACACAGGTCAGAGATCCAAGCAGCGGAAATAAGTTTCCTTCGAAGGGTGGCTAGGCTTTCCCTTAGATATAGGATAAGGAGCTCGGCCATTCGAGAGGGACCGAGCAGAACCACTGCTCCTCCACATTGAAAGAAACCAGTTGAAGTGGTTTAAGCAGCTGACTAGGATACCTCAGGGATGCCTTCTCGGTGTTTGGGGCATGTTGTACCAGGAGGAGGCTCCAGGGCAGAGCCAGGACTAGCTTTAGAGATTATTTCTCTTTGCTCTTCTAGAAACACCTCAATGTTCCCTCCAGATAAGCGGTAAGATCAAAATGACCTGCTGAAGTTTAATGCAAGCAACACAATGGCGAAAAATTTGTTTAACTTTGAATGTGGTATGGTTGTTGATGTGTATCAGACAGGTTTGTTTGAGTATTTCATAAAGTGCTGATCTACTGGAATTTTCCCACTGAACTATTTTTAGGATTTACAGAGAATAGTCCAAAAATATGAAACTAACCCATGAGTTTCAGTGCTATGAGTGAAGAATGTTATCTTGATGTCAGAATTGAGCGCAGGATGGCCTTGAGATGATGATGATGCAACCGTGTGATGCTATCGTGTCAATATGGCTCAAAATCTGTGACGAAAGTTTCCAACACCTTGTTGAATCTCCGTAAGGCAGTTTTGAAGACAGAAAGAGTGACCCAACCTTTTACTACCATTGTGTACCTAATAAAGTGGCCAGTGAGTTTAAATAAGTGTTGAGATTAAGGTTACTATGAAAAGTGGTCTTTTCTGTTTATGTGCTGTGTTTATGTGTCAACCTCGGGTTAATGACTTGAGATTGCTTCTTTGATCTGATCGAGAGACTAAAAGACACTGTTTAATTTCATTTTTTTACAAAGATGCTGAAGATTCTTTATCTGTGTATCAGGAAAAGAATAATAAAGTAGTTGTTTCAGCTCTTGTTTTGAACTTTAGTTATTTAACAATCGAATGCCTAAATCTTTACTTTCACAAAGTACAATCGGACCCTGTCTTTATTGTCAGTTATGTGTTGTTTTCCTTCTTGTTTTAGATCTGAAGTTATATTTTTTTCATTTTTACACACTCCATATAGCAAACAGTTTTATTAGTCCCATAAGCCCTATCATCTAAAATCCAATATCCCCTCAGAGTTCAAATGATATTTTATCGAACGTAGAGGTTTAAAACTTAAACAACTTCAGCAAATAGCCATATTTCTGCTCCGTGCTTTGAGCCAGTGCTATTAATGCACGGTCACGAAGAAGTTAAAACCACTTTGAATTGAGTGTTTCAGAGCAAGCATTACAACTTTCAAGTTGCATATTAAAGAATAATATGGAAGCAAGACATAACATCATTAAAAAGGAAAAAAAACAACCCAGAAATCCTTATGCAATCCTTAAACAGCACACCCATGTTTACCATTCCTGCCAGCCTGTGATCACAGTGCATCAAAGTTTACCAAACAGATCAGAGAGAAAAAACATGCTGGTGAGGCAGCTTTATCTGGACAGTAAGATCACACTGCTAGGAAATTTTTGCATCTTCAAGGCTTTAGTCCATTAACTGCAAATTTCCTTATGCTACTTAACTTTTCCATAAGTTTGTTGACAGATTTTGCAGAAATTTGAAAATAAATGATTACTGGTCAAAGAAGAAATTACTCATCAACTCAGACAATCGTTTTCACAGCACTGCTATTCTCTAAAGCTTTCTCTCTGACCAGCCAACTAATGCTTAAGGCAATATGTCTTGACAGATCATAATTACCACAAGTATTTGATACTTTGACATGAAGTGTTCGGCCATTATTCTTGTAAATGCTCATCAAAAAACAAAGGTGAGGAGAGCTTTTGCATGTATGTCATCTATACTATATGACGTATCTGGAAATAACTTAAAACAGGTTTAGTTTGACAGGTTAAAATTATACGTCCGTTGTGGTAACCATAGTCAGTAAGGGATACATAGTTTGAAAAGACAATATAATGCAGCGGTTGCCATTAAAGTATAAAGATGGCGTTTTTTTTAGTTTGAAATGGCAAACGGTGAGCTGTTCCTGACAAGTTTTTGTATATATCGTAGATAAACTCTCTCTCTGCCATAGAAGCACATGGCAAACAGCAGAGGATTTGATATATTACATGAGTACTTGACAAAATCAAACTTACTTTTCCAATTTTAAAAAAGACGCATATTGTGCTTCTGTGTGTGTGTGTGTGTGTGTGTGTGTGTGTGTGTGTGTGTGTGTGTGTCTAACTTTTGGAGTACTGAAGAACTAAAAAATAAGTTTTTCTAATAAAACAATTCTGACTAACATATATTTCATTTCTTAGGGCCACGTTGTGAAGTTGACGTTGATGAGTGTGTTCCAAACCCATGCCAGAATAGTGGAAAATGTATTGATGCACCTAATCGATACAACTGCTTGTGTGCGGGTGGCTTCACAGGGCTCCGCTGTGAGGCCAACATTGATGAATGCATGTCAACGCCTTGCCTTCATGGAAGGTACATAGAAACACAGCAAATTGTGCAGCAGTAGCATGGAATTATTTATAATTACGCCTCTTGCCAGCACAGTGAGTGGAGACATATGTCGCATGTTGTAAAGAGCTAATGTAATGCACTTACAGGTTGTCTCAGTGGTGTCTAAATTATAGTCATTAATTCTTTTGAAGGTGAATTACTAATTCATATAGAAAGATTACATCCGTCTCTAAGGATTCTGTATGGACTATACTGCAAAAGACTTCCACAAATAAATGCTTTTTAGTTCACTTTGCACGCTAGTATAATTTTGATGAATCAATTCTGACCCTGTCTGTTGTGGCTCTCTCAGCTGTGACGATGGAATATATTCATACACCTGTCTTTGTGAATCTGGATGGACCGGCAGCAGATGTGAAACGAACGTCGATGTGAGTTGAGTGTAATTAATAAAGCAGCTGTGCGTTGTAGCGACATGTCAGGAGAATATTGTAAGCTCTGATGTGGTGTGGCCTTCGGTATCTTTAACTTTATTGACATTCCTACAAGATAAGTGAATTGAACTACCGCGATCATGTAAGCATTGTGCAAATACCCGATAAAAAGGAATTGCTTAGTCTAATGCCTAATTGATCTAAACCACAGCTTTGTGCCGGACCGTAGCGATAAAACATTGAGTTGCTACCAAGGTCTCTGCTGAATCAATAATCTGATCATCTGCATTTTAACTACTAACAATTCATTCTTAATCAAAAGGTTTTTTTTTTCATTATTTAATCACCCCTTATGAGCTTTACATCGACAAACATGTATTTTATGGTTGCATCTTTTTAAAAAGCTCTTCCTGCCACAGTGTCTCGTTCATGTGAATCTTTGGTATTTTCTCATTGACAGGAATGTGCCAGCAGTCCCTGTCTGAATGGAGGCTCGTGTGTCGATCTCATCGATAAATATGCGTGCTTCTGTCAGGTCGGCTACACGGGGAAAACCTGCGAGGAGGATATAGATGTTTGCGAAGGCGCTACTTTTAATGTCTCGTTGTGTTTTAACGGAGCCACCTGCAGTGATGGTGAAGGATCAAAGTTTACATGCAGGTGAGCTTGGTCACTATTTATTTATTTATTTATTTATTTTGAAGTGTTTGATAAAATGACGTTGAAAGGTCGTCCTTGGATGGAGTTATTGAAAGTTGAATGTGCAGCAGCTTTACCCAACTGAATGTTTCACATGCATTGCTTTTAAACTGACATCTAAAACCACCGTACCCAGATTGTAATCGACCATTTGCTAACCCCCTCGAGTGAATTGCACTTGACCTTATTATAGCTATACAACCATATCAAAGCGTGACAGCCCTGGCGAGCTTTGAATTTCTCTGATGATTTGTGTGTGGCGCTACTGAAAGGAGTATTGGACTGTGTGTTTACATACTCTAATGTTACCTTCAATCATTAGTGTCTCTGGCTAACTAGCGCACCATCGAAGCCAGAAAGCTTAAGGGAATGGAGCTTATTGAACCGCTCATGGACAGTGGGCAGGTTAAATATCTCAAAATATTAAATTACATTTCTGACTGTATACATCAGCATCAAGATTTTGCTGATCTGTGAAAAAATAAAAAAAAATTAAAAGTATCTTGTCTCAGAATAATAGCGCTGCATTACATCTGTTCTGCCTCACAGTGCAGCGGTAGAAAATGAATCATTACTTTTTAATTGCAGGCATGTCATCCCTGGAGTGATGAAGTGTATCTGAATACAAGGTGTATGTAGTAAGAGTGTGCCGATTTGACACAGCCGCTCCCTGAATGCCTCGCAGTTAATTACATTGTCTAACCTTTCGCTGATGTGCTGCTATATGCTCGCTGTCATGATTTATGTGACAATGACAACCACAACTCCACATATGTTGCCGCACTTTCTGAGCGTTATATTGAGGTGCTGAACTGCAAAATGCCTCGCCGCAGCAGTTTTTACGACGCTCCCTTCATTTAAGGTTTATTTGCATATATGTTGCAAGGAGGCAATGCATATCGTGCATTCACAGATAAATGTGCACACTAAGGGCAAAGTTTGTCTGTACACCCACTTCTACTTATGCAGAGCCAGGCTGCTTTATTACGAACACGTCTGCTGTATAGAACTGTACAGCTGACCTGTGGGTGTGCAGAATAACATGAAATATTATTCCTAGCC
Organism: Diplotaxodon limnothrissa; assembly: GCF_057381915.1. Taxonomy (NCBI): domain Eukaryota; kingdom Metazoa; phylum Chordata; class Actinopteri; order Cichliformes; family Cichlidae; genus Diplotaxodon; species Diplotaxodon limnothrissa. The sequence continues at coordinate 16,004,992 of NC_140608.1, read as the reverse complement.
AAATCCATGTGTTAATGACATAAATGTGTTAATGTGTGCAGCGTCTTTTTTCCTGAATGTTGTGTGAAGCTGCGGGTAAATATTAAAGTCAAAGAAATGAGAAACTCTGATGCATCGCCATCTGACCTTAAACTGGTAGGAAAGGCATCTGCGAAAAGGACTGTACCTCTCTTTGCTCAAGGTGTAGCTTATCCTGTGCATTTCACCACCTTAAACAATTACCACATGAAAGTATTTTGCATTTCAATAACCGTAGGCTTATGCAGGTCAGAGCTGTCTGTTTAAAAAAAACATTTCAAGAACCAGATTTAATAATTGTCTGTTCCAGCCAAGGCCTTCTTTTGGTGTTAAAAAGCTCGTGTCGGGATTTACTCAACAGATGCTGTGACAATATTTGTAAGAGCTCCACAACAATTTGGAAGGAAAGTATTTAAAAGACTCACACAAACATGATTCATTAAAGTTTATGGCATGCAGTTTACTGCAAATTGCACTAAATTTAATGCCGGCAATAAGAGTGTCTTGTTTTGTGTCTGATTTGACTGTGGTGCTCGTCATTAGGAGTGTAAATTTCTCTGGAGTGTCAAGAGGCAATGGTGTCAGAAGCAGTGGATAATTGCCAGGGATGGACATCAAAAATAGAATGATTCTATTGCGGCTGCCCCTCATTGATCTGAATTGCCAGACTGCTTCAGAAGAGAAACATGAAAAATTTGCCTACATAGTAAGATTTTGGTTTGCAGATGACTTCTTGGGTCGGGTTTTTTTGATCCGCTAATTTCACCTGCAGAACATTACACTCCAATCTAAGCAGTTTTGCTGTTGCGTACTAATGCTAATTTGCCCACCTGAGCAAGTTAATTTGAGTCTTCCACAGTCAATGTTTTGGAAAGTCATAGGATTTAGAGCTTAAAGCTCCAATGTTTTACCACCACATTCACAGCTTTAAGCCATCCACAGGTGTATTTCTGAGAACACCTCCCCACGGCATTTAAAATGAGTTAAAACTTACTATATCACAAAAGTATTAGAAACAAAAAGTGTTCGTCTGAAAGGGAAACCCCTGCAAATATTCAATAAAATCAGCCACAAAAGTAACTCTATCTGCGACTTTTAGTTGTATAATTGTCACTTCCAAAGTTAGCATGTGGATTTGCTACAGTTGTTAGTGCATTTCCAAGCGTATTTTGTTTTTATCTAGGGTTGGGGTGGGGGTTTCCACTTGAATACAAAGGCCTTGATTAGGCTAGTACACTGAATGATGGGCTTAAATATTAAATCAGTCATGCAATATTTTTTTGTCCAAAGTACCTCTATTACAGAGGGTTGTTATATTTGCATGCTATGTGCAAAGTGGTAAGCATCACTTGTTCACCTGCTCAGGAAATGGGCTTCAAAACCACTCCATTCTCTCTGTAATGATGGTCATCCAAGAGGTCACGCATTAAACCGTTTGCCCATTTTCTACTGTTACATGATTACATGGACTGGGCTTTATAGACAGCAGTTTGTAACAGAAGAGCCTCGTAAACACAACATACACTTGTTAGCATCCACTGAAACAGTTTTCAGTGGATGCATAACATTTTCTGTTATCAAATTTTTTCCCAGAGATGTTGAGTGGGTTTGAGGTGTGGCGACTGTGAATTGGGAATCCATGCGAGTCAGCAGACCTTGGGCTTCCTTGGCCCGGGGTAGCTTTGATGCACGATCTAGCTCATTGTTCATCTGGAAAATGACTGCTCTTGTACAAATCTTAAAGCAAGTAGAGATGACAGCCGCAGAATTGAATGTTACCCGTCTTTGCTTGAGGTGTAGCTTATCCTGTGTAATTAGCCAAGTCAAACAACTACCACACCTTCATATTTTCACTTTGAGTATCTGTGGATGTTATGCACTGCAGCGAGTGTTTTGGATTCTTTAGGAACCAAGCTTACCTCGACCAAGGTTATGTTTTTGTAGCGGGATTACTTGGCTGACATCATACAAGCCTGTCCACTTCGTACACTTCCTCACAACTGACATTCACTCTAACTTGTTTCCATGGGAGAGGGGATTATTTTATTATTATTATCACCAGAGACTGACATATCAGATCAATGAATCTAAACAAATACTATGATGTGCAGCCATTACACACAGTGGTTATGGTGGAGTTTTAGGAGTGGTGCAGTGAAGCAATTTTGAGGACCAAATGAACAACCTATTACATTTTGGTGGAGATCCCGATCAAGGGGTACATCGTGAATCTTTTTTCCTCCTGTTTTTCCCCTGTAATTCTGTTATATAAGCAGCTTGTGAGCAGAAATCTCACTCATCTGTTTTTGGGCCCCCCGACTGCTCGGGGGCCACCAAATGCTGACAAACATTAGATTTGCTAAAACTCCCTAAACAGACCCACTTAGCTAAAACCAGCTGTATCAGGATGTGAGTGTGTTGCAGACTTCTAGTGCGAAATATTGTCATTCTTTTTTACTGTTTCCCTTTTATTATTGTGGAATAAATTGTTATTAATCAACATCTCGGTGCTGGCAAAGGGTCTCCTCTGTCACAGTGAGCTTCTGGGTTTATATAAGAAATTAATGAATACTTGTGGAAAGTCCGGGTTGATTTCATCTAACTATAAACAGCATCTTTGGCAGTCAGGAGTGTGCTTCTTAAAGCAGCCCTATTATGCTCATTTCCAGCATAATGGGCCGTCTAATATGCTGGAAATGGGGTGATTCGTTCTATATAGGGCTTTGGTTATTACTATGATGAGTACAATAGTAGTTTGGTTTATTTCTGTTTCACTGAAATGCACAAAGTTGTATTTTTCTGTTCAAAACTGTAAAATTTTGAAAAAGTTTGATAAGTAATAACAAAAGCAGTTCTAGGATACAGCGTGTCAAACCCACAAGCAGGAAGTGACAGCACTGTGAGACAGCCTCACAGGTTTTAAAGTATGATGTTTTCTTAGCTGTCCACCAGGTTTCATGGGGGATTTCTGTGAAGTGGATGTTAATGAATGTTGCTCAGCTCCCTGCCACAACGGAGCAGTTTGCCAAGATCTTATTAATAGCTACATCTGCCACTGCAGGCCAGGTGAGTCACTCAGATATCCTGTGAATTTCTCAAATCTTTTTTTTTTTAAATGAGGCAACCAAAGCATTTTTTTTTTCCTTTTGTAAGACCTTTTGCAGGCAACCTTTGTAGCTCATGAGCAAGATTACTAAACTACAGCCTTAAATAAGACGTCATGTTTTAAAGTGAACTAAAAGCTAAAAGCCTTTTTTTCTGATAGGTGCTAGAGTCCAGTTTACTACATGAAAACTACCTTAATACTTCTAAAATGCACATATTTGATTAAAAGAGACTGCACAAACTGCCACTTAAGGTTACCCTACTGCCTACATAGTTTCTGTACCTCAAAGCCATTCAAAAGTCATCTCCTTTTTCTCCAGGGAGAAATTTGTAGTCATACAGTACTGAAAAAGACAGTGATAAAAAGACGATACTGCCTTGGCTCATTAAAATGTATGTGGCATCTTACTCTTTAGTGAAAGCCTTTTCTTGTCTATGTATGTGTGTGAACCCAAAAAGAAGCAAATCAATGTAAGAGAATCTGATTGATATTCACTTCAGAGGGTGGAAGTGGGAGAGCCTGGGCTCACCACGGCACTCTGTGGGCTTTTGTTCTTGGCAGGTTGGACAGGCCTTCACTGTGAGGATGACATTAATGAGTGCCTTCCACAGCCCTGCAACCAGGGGATATGCATTCAGAATGATCCAGGCTATGGCTACACCTGTTTCTGTCGTCCTGGATTTGTGGTGAGCCTCTCCACCTTATCCTTTCTATACGTTGTGGTGTTTCTCTTTTTTTCCCCCATTAAAAAGCTACCATCCTGCACCTTCAGCTCTTGAATCCTTTTACCACTTAGATTTCTTTATTGTTTATGCTCTAATCATTTTTCTCTGCATTTTCAATGCAGGAAAAGTGAATGCTTTTTAAAAATGCACCACTTCATGTATTTTGTAACTGCTACACTGTATGGGCAACTTGAATCCTATAAAATAACCTGACTTTGTTGGTTTATTACTAGCATTTGTTTTTAGTTTAAACAGTCTTGTTTTTATTACATAATAGCACTGTCTTTTCTTATTTAAGCTGTAAACATTACATTCCACTTAGTATCTCCACATCTCCACATACACAGGGGAGTAACTGTGAGCACAACTATGATGATTGCCTGCTGAATCCGTGTCCAGAAGCATTTTCCTGTGTAGATGGCATCAACAAGGTCAGCTGCCTGCCTCCTGTTATGGATCCTGTTCCCTTGGCGACTGCAGTCGAGAACATCACTCGCGGCTCCACACTCAGAGTGCCGATGCCGACACTCTTCCCGGCACCAGCAGCTGAGGGGTCCACAGGTATGGACGGCTCTGTGCATTCATGTGAGGACATGCGGCAGTGGGAGTCAGTGAAGATGTAGAATTTATAATACTCCTCCTCATGTCAGAGAGAAGTGTTTTCCAGTCTGCTACATTTATATGACAGCTCTAATTACAAGCTACTTTTCAGATAAAGATTTTACATAAACATAAGACACAGTAAGTTTATGAAAAATGCATCGCTAAGGAGCAAGCCAGTGGTTTCTTATGCGTTTTAGATAGTAGGAGTTGTTGATACTTCCCTCACATAGCTGCATGTAAATTCATCCTTAAGGATACAACATGAAAGTCTAAAAACTGAAATGTATAATTCTGTTATTCATTTAAAAGGAAAAAAAAAAGCTGCATTTTCTTCTTTCCTGTCCCATTAATCGTATCGCAACCCCTCTCATTTGTCATGTGACCCTGACTCAAGTGAGTGGAAACTGCAGAACAGTCTTAACCTCTTAACATATACACTCACCAGCCACTTCATTAGGTACTGCCTTCAGAATTGCCTTCATTCTTCACGGCTTCAACAAAGTGCTGGAAACCTTCCTTAGAGATTTTGCTCCATATTCACATGATAGCATAACACAGTTGCTGCAGATTTGTCAACTACTCATCCTTGATGTGAATCTACCACATCCCAAAGATGCTTTGTTGGATTGAGATCTGGTGACTGCCGAGGCCATTTGAGCACAGTGAACTCAATATCATCTTCAAGATACCAGATGTGCACATTTATGATCGGAAAGGGATGGACATGGTCTGGAATATACTCGGATAGTCTGAGACATTTAAAAAATGTTCAGTTGGTATTAAGGGGGTGAAAATTACACTACAACACTACCAGCCTGAACCGTTGAGGACCGGATGGATACATTTTTTCATGTTATTTACAGCAAATTCTGACTCTACCATCCGAATGTCACAGCCCAAATCGAGACTTATCAAACCATGCAACATTTTTCCAATCTTCTGTTGTCCAATTGGGCAATGCCAGTGGGAATAACAGCCTCAGTTTCCTGTTTTTTGCTGTCAGGAGTAGCACCCATTGTGGTCTATTGCTGTTTCAAGGTTTGAGGTGTTGAGGTGCATTCAGAGATGTTTTTCTGCATACCGTGGTTGAGTTACTGTCACCTTCCTATCAGCTTGAAGTAATCTTTCTATTCATTTTTCTTTGACCTCTGGCATCAACAAGTCATTTTCACATACAGAACTATTCCTCACTGGATGTGTTTTCTTTTTCAGACCATTTTCTGTAAATCCTAGAGATGATTGGGCAGAAACATCCCAGTAGATCAGCAGTCTCTGACTTATACCAGCCCATCTGGCATCAATAATCATGTCACATTTGACTTAACTAAAATTGCCTTTCTTCCCTATTCTGATGCTCAGTCAGCTGAATTTCAGCAGGTCGTCTATACATATGTACATGCCTAAATGCACTGAGCGCTGCCATATGGTTGGTTGGTTAGTTATGTGTGTTAACAAGCAGTTGAACAGATCTAGCTAAGAAAGTGACCGGTGAGTATATAATAAAGTGATACAATGTAGAAACGTATTATCTCAGTAGAGTGGAAGGAGCTGCTGAACATTTAATTCATTTCTTATTTTTACATGTGATCTTATCTGCAGGCCTTACTTATAGTGAAGTAATTTGACACTGCCGTATTGCTTTTTAAAATAAAAGTAAAATATCTGAGTACTCCTCTGGGCTCTGATGGATGAAGATGGATGCTGCAATATCCTAATAATCTTCAAATGCAGTTTAGTTGTTTGTGAAAGTCAAACGAACAACTTGAAAGGCTGTAAACATTTAGAGTTTTCTTTTTTGCTTCTGTTCAAATTGGTTTCTAATCTTCTGACTTTTTGGTCCTAATGGTAGGATTTTTATTTATTTATTTATTTTTAGGATGGTTCTACGTACTTTTCTTGTGGCTCTTTTCATAAAAAGAACCTCAACTCCATATGATCGTGAGTTTTATTGTATTATTTTATATTTAGAGCTCAATGCACAGACTCAGATATTACGCATGGAATCTTAATGGCAGTTCTACTCAAATATGGCAGTGTATCAACTTAAATTAGCACTTCTCAATCGAGTCATAGCTCCCATTACTATGCTATTACTTCCATTAACGTTATGTCTTTTGAAAAGTGACATTAAATTATTTAAAATGATAAACCATTACAGCAATTAATTTGTACTGATGGTTGGTTTTCTGACAAATTACAAATCTATCCTTCCCTTGTCCTTCCTACCAAACACAAGCTTTGCCAGTTTCCAATGCAGGGAGACTCCCACTAAGCTGGCACTCCAAATGTGATTTTTAGAGTCTTTGGAACATAGCAGGCGATGATATATTTGGTTTGATTTAGAGCTTGTTATACTTTGTGCAGCTGTGGTGGAAAAATAAATCCTGCTGAAATCTAGTTCCGCATTTGCCACTGAAGTACCCTTTCTATTTTTATTTGAGAACAGTCATTTCAAAGAGTAACAAGTCCAATCATTATTTCGGGCTATATCCTTTAACACTCAAATGATCGACACAGAACACAATGTGATATATATTGTTGGTATTGGATTCAGTCATCTATGTGAGGGGAGGAATTCGGAACACTGGGCAGATTGTCACTCTGTGACAGATGAGGTCTGTCTCCCTTTGAAACTGTTCACAGAACTGTAAAACACACCTATTGAACACAGACAAGCTTGAACCAATTTGGTGCGGCACTCTGAAAATCACTGTGGGCCAAACATAATGGAGTCCTCCCTGCCGCACCTGATCCAGCCCTCGTCCCGTGCGTTAGTTTGGAAGGGGTTAAATGTAAACACCAATCAGCGGTGGAGAAAAAACCAACCCGACCACCTCTTTTACATGCGATACGTGCATAATGAAGGTAAATAAGTTTTAAAGTAAGGGGACCCAGAAACTCACGAGTTTATCTAACTAGGTCACCATCTAAACACATGCAGTGCCCTTGGTGATGCTTGAAATAGACTCAGACAGTGCTCCTTTAAACTTAAAGCTACTCCCCAAACCTCTCAAATATATGAAATCAATGGGAATTTAAATATAGAGTGGATAGTGAATTTCCGGTAAATTAAACAACCTATTAATATTGCCAGTAGATAAATATATTCATCTTTATTTTGATTTAGTTCAGTTTCAAAGCAGTACTAGCAACAAAAAATGAGTAAACCTCCCAGAATGAGGTGATTGTCTTCAGGGTTTTATTTATTTATTTATATGTTTTTCCCCCTCTCGCTCCACGTGCAATGATGAGCTCCACAGTATTTATTCTCTACAGTGTGAGAACTGATGAGAATCTAGAAAGGACACTGCTGGTGGAGGGAGGCTTACTGCCGCTAAGCCACGATTTGGTTGACTTTCCTTGAAGTGATCACTACAGCACAGGTGAAGCTGTTATCTTTTCCTGCCACATGTAGCAAAACTGAAATTACTCAAGTTCCTCAAAATCAACTTGATGAGTGAAAAGTGAATCACTTCAAACATGCAGTGCCTGTCTCGAGGCAGTCACCTTGTTAATCTTCCTTTTAACGCACATGCATTTGTTCTCAGTGCCACGCGTTTATGTTTTGTTTTTTGGGTTGGTTTTTTTTTTTCTCAGTTTGTTTGTAATTTAGATGACGGTGCATGGTAAGTACGCCTATAACTATTCTGATATATTCAGTGACACAGCTTTGCCAGTGAGTCATATTGACACTCACAAGATATGCAGAGTTATGAATATTCATGGAGGAAAGGCTCAGTAAGATGAAAAAGGCAGTGTCTGAATTTATCATTTCAACTCTAGTTTATGGCCTCTGCTTCTGTACAGTAACTGTCAGTGCAGTGCATTGGTGTAATTGTATCTGTTATTTTTAAAACCAGACAACACAGATATAATTAGACACTACATTTAAAAACGCATTATATTTAGGAATTATTCTCTACAGGATTCATTTATTGTCTACAGTGTAAATATATTCAGTTAAGTCTTCTTGTATTAGGTATATTGAATATAAGATATTTTCAGCCAGTTTTCCCAAGTACACAATGACCTTTTTTGTTCCCTCAGGGCTCTGAAATTGCAGAGGTCCTGGAATGATCCTCAGCAGTATTATATCTCTGTCCTGTGACAAGTTCAATCAGTCAGTCTATTACTTTAGCCAATAAATCAGGGACCAAACAGGACTTATATCCTGCCTTTTTTAAATAAATGGGACATTAAGTCTATATCAATTAATTCTCACCGCCCAGAGTCTATCCTCCTATTAAGTGATCTTAAGTTCACATTTACTCCAAATATATTTTTCTAGTTGAATATCTCCTGCTTTAACCTGTCTGGCTTCCACCTACACTTTGTGCTGCAACATGGCGCTCCACCACTCTATGTTACATTAAATATGACTCATACCAATTTTCTAACCTCCTTTATGGTCATGTATTAAGACGGGCCCTAATTAAATCTGATCTCAGAGATTTGTATCAACCAATATTCCCAGAAGTGGCAAACTGCTTGGTCAGCAGTAATGTTAACTGTGGGGTTTGTTTTTTTTAAAAAAAGAGAAACCTAGTGGTGCATTATCAGGATATGAAAGTGAGAAAATATAAGATAGTTTGCATTGTGTACATATACTATTTAGATTTAGCATGACTGGTTACTTGAGGCATTCGCATTAAAAACCCCAAAAAACATCTGGTATGAGAGTGTAGGGTAGTGGTAAAAACAGGAGACCTTTGAAGGAAAAGACTGAAGCTAACTGCTAATGAGGCGTGATACTGCCTCCTGGCAGCAGCCTCAGACTGCATCAAAGACTACATCAGACTAAACAAGGCTTTAAAATTAATGAATAGCTTTGTCTCTGAGGGGTAATTTTCCATCATCAGCATTGGCAAACCCTATTGTCAGGAATGAAGCAGTAGACAGCACCGCATTGTTGCTGCATGCATTTATCCTCATTAATTCACACACCGCAGTAGGTCTGTTCCTTATAATTCCTACTTTATGTTATCGTGTGTTTTTCCTCAGGGTATTGGCCATACTTCTCTTGAAAGAAAATGGAGGTATTTAGGTTAGCTTGTTTGCCAAATGTCCTAAGGGGCAAGCTGTCAGATCAAAGGAGGTCTGGCCTATTAGGACTTGACGTCTAACAAATATTGATAAAGGTCTCACTTGCAACTGCCCGATTAATCATTGCAACAACTTTAAAGGAGTGTCTGATTTCTCTGGTTTAAAATTTTATATGTATAATATTTTTCTTAAACTAAGATGAGAGCCAATAGAGTATGAGACAGGTGCATCCAGTAACGCCTTTCATTTTAACAGGCTCTCGGCTTTGACTTTTCTGCAACAAATTCCAATATTTCCTTCAAATGAGAAATATATTGAGCATGAGCACCCTAATGCTTTTCTCCAATTGCAGTCTCAGTCAGTCTTTTAAAGTTGTCAGCGTCACTACCCCCAATAAGCTTGCGGGCAGTGGAACTTTTACTGAAATACCCCATAATTGCCCATTCTCATGGATGATATAAGCCAAGTTATTCCACTATAAAATGAGGCATGTAATAAACTTGTATGAATATGTTCATTTCAGCCAAGACTCCTTTTTCACCTAATCTAGTGCCATTTGCATGCTTCACAGCTTTTTGGCAAATAAGACTATTTATAGTATGAGTGTACAGTGAGCGAAAGAGAAAATATTTGAAGAGTCCTTAAAGTCTTTTCATCTGCTTTCAAAATAGTAATTATTCACTTTTTGCATCTTTTTTTGACTGTCCTCTCATCTCTTTTTAATGTATTCCATCCATATTTCCAAGATCAATTGATGGATAAAGATTGCATCTACATTCGTGAAGCAACATAGGCAGAAAAAACAGGAAGTCCGTAGTAGAAGTGGCGCAACCACTTGCCCTGCTCAGGTGTCACATTCTGAATCTTTAAAATTGTTAAGGGCCTTTTCTTTATCCTACTCCATGCACTAAACCTCCCTGTAGAGGAACCAAATGAAAAGCTGAATTCTCTTTTCAGGGATCAGTCGAGATTCTCAGTGGAATTTACAGGAAACTTCAGTCCTTTACCTTTTCCTCCCAATTGATCTGTCTTTCTTTTTTATGTCCTAGATTCAAGCTACCTTCATTATTTTGGGAGTTCATACCTGGAGTTTCCAGGTATTGACCTCAGCACTCTCAACAACATAACTGTGAGATTTCAAACCACTGTGGCCCAAGGAACTATACTATATGTGGACCAAGGACCTGTTAACGGTGATTTCTTTTTCATGAAACTCTTCATCCTCGATGGAATCTTACAGGTAGGTTAAATTTATTGTGTATTGTCTGAATAAGTATATTTTGTCATTTTTGCTCTCGAAAGACAAATATTCTGTAATGAAATAAAAAGCCCATGAAGCTCCCTATTAATGTTTCAGTATGCTTTTTGCTGTAATGAAGAGGAAGAGGTTACATGGATTACTACATTAAATCATGTTAATGATGGCACAGTTCACATTGTAAATATCAGGTATGTATTCTATTTTTTTATCAAGTCTTAGATTGTAGAGATCTACATAAGCGCTTTGAGGGTCTCGAAAAGCGCTACGTAAATGCAATCCATTATTATTATTATTATTATTATTATTATTATCATTATTATTATCATTATTATTATTATTATCTATCTGTGTTTCCCTCTTTATGGTGCAATTATATATATATATATATATATATATATATATATATATATATATATATATATATATATATATATATATATATATAAAAGAATAAAAATCTGAATATGTTGATTGATTGAACCTTGAATATACTGAAAGAAACTTGAATACACAGTATGAAATTAAAGTCTGGGTGTATTCAGTGAAATTCAAATACATTGAATGAAAGTCTGAATACATTGAATGCAACTTGAATATACTGAGTGAAACACTATATATATAATGAAAGTCTGGATGTATTGAAAGCTGATGTTACAGAGGCTTTAGCCCCTTTTGTGTTGTGTTTTAAATATGTAATATAATAGCATATAAAGCAGCATTTCTTAGTCCTGAAGACAACACTACAGAAAATGAATATAGTATCCAAACTATGCCAGTAACATGTTTCAGTTTTGTGCTACAGATGAAGAAATTTTGTCACTCATTATAGAAGACTGAATGGACTGAGCCTTAAGCTGGCAAAAGCAATATTGACTGCAGAGAAACATTATCCCATTTTAAAGACCTGCGAGGTCTGTGTATCTTGTAGCATAAGTCGTTTACTACTTTTCCAGACCTGGCCATGAAACAGGCCATGGAGGACTTAGCTTGAGTTCCTAACACATCACTTGTTTTTGCATTATATAGATGAGATGGAAAAAAGACAGTGAACAATGAACAATGGACTAGAAGTCCCTAGGTCCTGATAGGATATATCTGTCATATTTTGCTTCCAATGAATCAGTCTAACTTGGATATTCTTGTGGTCTCTCAAAGTTTGACTTTGGCTGCTTTTTTACTCATTTTCAGTACTGTCCTTGTCTGACCATTTTCAGAGAAATGTTTTTGTACGTTACCCACTTAATACTGACATATGAATGATTCAAGGATAAAATAAAAAGACAGCATATTTTCACAAACATAATATTGTATTTTTATACCAGCAGTTTGGTTCTCAAGGAGCTATTAGCCAAAAACGTGGCATATATCAGCATGATGTGTAGTGTCCTTACATTTTTTTGGGAGGGGAAACTGGACATGAGGAGGACAAAACAAGAACTGGCAGGCCTAAAAAAAAAAAACTATCTACAGTATCTGAATGCCATATACTTAAAAATAAAAAGAGTCCAGCAAAAACCTGACACAAGACCTGAGAGATGCAGCAAACCCTTCAGTTGATGCATCTGGTGTTCGCTAAAATCTCATCAGAAATGATTTCAGTGGAAGGATGGCTTTCAAGAAGCCAGTCTAAGGAAAGGCAGAAAATGTTGCGGCATGCCAAATCAGAGAAGAACTGGAATGAAAATCAGTGCAGTGGGTCTTCTGGAGTGATGGATCCAAATTTGAAAGTTTTGGTTCAAACCTTGGTCAGTATATACAGAGGAGGTCAAGAGAGGTCAACAATGAGTATCTACACCCATCTGTAAAAGACGTTGGAGGGTATGTCATTGTTTTGGCCTGCATTTAACCCAGTAGTGTTGAGGATCTTCGCAAAATTGATTTAGTTCTCACCACAGAAAAGTATGATCAGATTTTGATGAACTATTCAACTATCTGTCTGGAAAGCATCTGATTTCCAGCAACTTCTTTTTTCAACATAGCAATTAGGGGTGCAACGATACTCGTATCGATATTGAACCGTTCGATACAGTGCTTTCGGTTCGGTACGCATATGTATCGAACAATACAAAATTTGTAATTTATTTTATCAACTTTCCTTCTGACAATGCTGTCTGTGTTGAGCGCTCAGTGGATTTGCGTTCGACTACTCCGCCTAGGCTGCACTGTCGAGCTCAGATCCACTGAGCGTTCAACACAGACAGCATAGTCAGAAGGAAGAGCGCAGGGCAAGCTAGCGAGACAGAAGTTAAGCTCTCCTTGCAACATGGCAAATTGAACCTCCCCCACCCTCATTCAGATCTGGCGTTTGGAATTATTTTGGTTTTCATGTGACGTATGACTCTGAAGGTAAGCGCATCATGGACTAAAGTAAAACAGTATGTTGGATGTGCCACGCAATGCTCAATTACATGGGTGGGAACTAGGGTTGCCAACTCCCTGAAAAATAAATAAGGGACACCTCGTGGCCAGGGCCGGGCAACCCAGTTGTCTTTACCCTTCCCAGTGTGGTAGCTCTTTTTTTTTGTGTGTGAAATTATTTTTTAACCATTTGACTTGAATTTGATTTGAGCAGATGCATATTCTTTGTGATATGACCATATGGGAAACAAATGATCATTTAGCCATTTATTTTTAGCTCAAAATGACAACATTAACACAGTAAAACAGGTCTCTTTCTTAAACAGAAGCCTGTCATGCTTAACTTTTGAGAATATAAGTAAATCTTTCTTTAAAAGAACTCTGTCCTGCTTAACTTAAAATTATATAAATTAATAGAAAACAATAGAACGAAAAATATTCTTGTAACTGTGCACATATAGTGCATTTAGTACAATTGGCTTCAGTTGAGGTATTATTTCAGCTTTTCTAATGCTAATCAGCTGCTCCTGTTTGTAAACCCACTTGTTCCCATGATTACGCATCATAACTCATCATCATTATTCATCTATGTATTACTTTTATGTATTAGTCATCTATTTGTTGTAATCATCTATCCTTGCAGTTGTTTATTACACAAAATAAATTATATTATCACATTTCTGGCCACATAGCGCTGCTATTCACTGCACATGCCCATATTAACCTTAACCAGAGGGTTTAAAAATACAAACCAGTGTTTACATACCATATCTGCTTCTGCCGTGGCCAGGTGGACAAGAAATTGGTTAAGGGTTCCCCGAGCTTTCACGCCCCTCATGTTCTTCATGTGCCCACCATTAGAAGCATGCCTATGGAAAAAGTATGCCGGCACACAGTGCAGTGCGCTTTATAGATGTTATCGTGCACTTTTCCAGCCAGGTGTTTCCCTTTTCCCATTCCTCCCTGTACTTTTGCAGCCTATTTTTTCTTTCTCTGAGGGGAACAAACATTGCTGCTCTAATGCTGGGCTTATATTGTGCGACTTTTGGCCCATTTTGAGCCGATTTTTGAGTCATGCGACCGATTTGGTGATCGGCCCAATTTTGGCCTTCATCGTGCATCGTGTAGTATACGTGGGGTAACGAGAAGCGATTAACACCTCGAGCAGCTCCCGATCATCAATCGCTCGTGAGGGTGTCACCGCAGCTGCTCACACTGCTCACGCGCAAACACGTAACCGTCGGTGAAAAAGACGGAGCAGCACGGCTGTGCAGCGTGTGATCTGGACACAAGCGATGGAGGCACTTGTAGAACTTTGAAAAGCTCATCCGAGCCTTTTCGATGTGGCATCACAAAATTATCACGACCACAACAACCGTGAAAATAGTTGGATCTACACTGCTGCTCAATCACAGCTGCCTGATCAATGTTTTTCATTAGAAATTTAGCAAAGTTGATGGTGGTGGTGTGCGTGTCTGTGTGAGTGAAAGACTGAGAGAGAGAGAGTGACAGATTTTCTGTTATAACCTTCATTTTATGGAGGCACAGTGTGAGCACTCAGGTCGCATCAGAGCATCGGGCGGTATAGTGTGAGACCCTGCATCGTGACCTACAAACTTATAACCCCTGCGAGTCAATCGTGCAGTTTGAAAATCGCACAGTGTCTGCCCAGCTTTAGGTGTACTGTCGTCAGAGACTTGCACCGCAGTGTCGGCGTTTGTTTCCCTGTTGGCCATGCTTCTTGTTGTGGTCATCTGTTGTCTTCCGGTATTTTCTCCGTAAGCGACCTTTCCTCGACCAATGAGATAAGCGGTAATCTGAATTGTCATACTCAAATTGTCATAAGTGTGCTGTCAGCTCATTGGTCACAAAGCAGGAGAGGGGCTGGGAATTATGTTTTCCAACAAAGCGTTAATTCCATTAACATTTATAGACTACTTTTGATTCTCACTGTATTACGGGACAAAGTGCGTCCCTTATTAGCTCAATACGGGACGATTCCGTTTTTTAAGGGACGGTTGGCAACCCTAGTGGGAACTAGTGTGTTAGCGCAGTTAGCTCGTTAACGTGTTGGCCGTCTAGCCCCACGCACGGGCGATCAGGGGTAGCTCGTTAAGGGAGATTTGCCGTGTTGTGGCGTTAACGTCATTTCAACGAAATTAACGCTGACAGCACTAGTGGGAACCAGGGCCGGCCCGTGGCATAGGCCGTATAGGCAAATGCTAAGGGCGCCGTCCATCAGGAGGCGCCACGCCAGTGCCACAAATGTTGAAAGAAAAAAAAAGTTGGTACTATTATTCCTAAATACAAAAAATAATCCCACGTTAATTAAAATGCAAAGTAAAGCTTATTTACTAGAAATATTATTTGTTACAACATTACGCCCCCCCCCCCTCCCCGCACGGTGCGCCCCCTCCCTTCCCGTATCATGGTTCCTTTTGGACGTCACCACATCAAAAAATCAACACAAGATGTCAAAACGGCCAAAACTGTCAGGTGCCCAGAGAAGAAAAAAGAGAAAAGAAGAGGAGGAGAAACGAGAAAAAGACAGAGGTAGGTAACGTTAGCCTACATGAAATTATTTGTCTGAATGTGATAGTAACCTAAATTTTTAGCATTAAGCTAATGTTACATGATTCGCTAATTGCTAATCAATAAATAGCTAGTTAACTGTTTTAACGTCAGTTAATATTGTGGAGGGGGCTAAATTGTTATGGAAAAGAATAATGTAACGTTAGGTAATTACAGTACTCCCACCTTTCCCACCATTCCTCATTTGTATTCAACTTTTAAGCAGGTGTTTTTTGTTTACATTGTTATTGCCTTCTGGTTAGCTAACGTTTACCCTGCAGGTAATAGTCACTTTTCCACCCCTGTATATATTATAGTTGTAAGCCTAGTTGTTAAAGTGCACATCATTAATGTTAATTAAGCAATATCACATGAGAGGGAATGCTGTTTTTTAATATGAGCACTGCTGTGATTCGGTCAAAGATAATCATAACATAACATTCTCATATGATATTATACTGTTACTTTGCATTCTGCTATTCAGCATTTCACTGTAATGATGACAATAAATTGAATCTAATCTAATTTGCATATCAGTTAACATCATACATATATCTCTTTGGTTTTTCATTTATATTATATCATTTCATTTTATTCCTGGAATCATATGTTTTTATTATTAGACTTTAATACTCAGTGGTGTGTTAAAATCTCCCAATTCTTTGAATCTTTGGGCTGAAGGAGGGACAATACTCGGTGTATAAATGCTCAATCAACAATCATTTATTTCCATACAATTCAACAGTCAGAGCATTACAACGTCCGGACGGGAGAGATGCTACCAGAGGGTCAGGCACATGTCTCAAAATGGTGACGGGTTGCTCAGCTTTTTATAGTCTCTAGTGGCCCCCAGCTAGTCGTAAAAGCCAAAACATCACATTTTTTCTCTGTTACAGCGCCTAAGTTATGACCTCGGCAGTTGTTTCTCTGCTTTCTGTAAGGTGGGGGTGTGGAATGTGGTCTATCTATCTCCCCTGTCTTTAGACACAGAGTCTCCTGCTTACAACCTTCTCTTCATGATTCAACAATTAAGCATGTCAAGAAAACAGTGTAACACATTCCCAGCAGATCAAGGATACAGAGTGATGCACATTTATCTAATGAACTAATATGTGAATATGTTCTGTTAACTCAAAAGTATAATGAGAACTAAACTACATACAGCTCACACACTCTATATTAAAGGGTATAATGTGATCTACAGCAGTATTCTAATTCAACTACTTTGATTACATATATAAGGTAACATATAATAACAGAATAATCTAATAATTCCCCCTTTTGATCTCTGAAAGAGATCACTTACAACATGCACTCCAGGGTCGCAAGGTCCAAGTTTTTTTGATCCTGAGGCCCTCTGTCCCCCTTTAACGGGTGGACCATATGTGGGATGACCTCTGTGTTCACGCAGTTCAGATGCCAGCAAAGTTAGATTTACAACCATAACAGCAGTTACAGATGACTCTCCCATCACTCCCCAATTCTCCCACAGCTTTATTTTGGTGCTCCAGTTTTCCACTCCCATTTTAATGCCCCCTTATACCTTTCAAATGTACTTAGACTAGAACCTCTGTCTAAGGAGCTTTTAACCTTTATTTTTATTGCTGCAGCTACCAGTGTCTTCCAGTTGGGTGATTCTCAGCTTCTTTCTTCGACCTCCGGGGTTAGACCACCCTTTAGTCATTGCACAGTTCTGGGGATTATTCTGCCCCGATTTCAAACAAGGATCTGTGTGTTTTGGGTTCACCGGCGTGTCCCCCTTTTTGCCAAGAGCCTCTTGAACCTCGTTGGTCTGGTGTTCCTGGTTTTCGCCAACCCCTTCATGGTTATTGCTGTGTTTGTGGGATCCATGTTCTCCAGGAGCCCAAACGCCATGACACTTGACCCCAGTTGCTGTCTCGGCAGTCCCTACATCTGTCTCTGCTGTGAAGGGTCCTCACCTCTCCGTGTCCCCGTCTGGTGTCTGTTCCTTTCTCTGCAAGAGACAGAAAACCAAAACACCTCTCTCCCTAGCCTTGATAATCTAATATTGTTATCCATTGTTGTTCTAATGATTCAAATTTGGTTTAAAATATTATGTTCAGGACTTATTCTAATCATAATCTATGTGTGTGTAAAAGAAATCAAAAATTAGTGAACCCTTTCTAAGTCTAACACATTATAAGCTTAAGTTTTACCATAGCTAATTTATTAAACACAGAAATAACTTCATAAGATGTTCATAAAACCATTGTTTGATGTTCGGACTCAACTTCCCCCTTTTTTGACACACTCCCATGTGTCAATTCATTGGAGCTAGACAATTAAAAGAGAAGGTTGGTGACATCATATCTCAGAAAGTATCAGAAATTCTTCTCTCGAGTACCGTTGCTCCAGCCTTGTCATCCCTGAGGATCTTCGATCCCGAAAATGTCCCTTCTCCTCATGTAATAAAGTCTGTCATCCTTCCATGCCCTGGTAACTGGTCCATCCAGAGCTGTAACATTTTGAAATGTACATACAACAAGCCAAACCACACCTTGGTCACACCAACCCTCTTCCGCCCCGAAGATGTCCAATGCCATCCTAGTATGGACTGTCAAAAGTGGCTTTAACGCTGACTATCCTGACAATCCATTTTATAACGTTTCCTGGTCAGATTTGCCAATCTCTGCACCAGGGTTTTAAACTTTTCGCCATTTCCATTAGTTGTTATTTTTATTTAGTTTCGACTCCAGATTTTCAATTTTTACCAGTTGTAATTAGTTTTTACCAATTCTTTGCTAGTTTAGTGTAGTTTTTATTTTCTGAAAATCCTTAGTTTCAATTTAGTTTTATTTGTGTTTTGCAAAAATTAAGTGTAACAAAATCCCAGTTCCATCATATCAGTCATGCTCTTCTGGTTATCCTTGGGTGTTGAGACTAATAACTATTAACTCTTGCCGCACCGAGTGGTCCTAATTTTGGTTGAAGTGAATTGATAACCTTTTGAAGGCGATTGTTTCACACCTTTATTTAGATGTCCCAGTCCTGTTGTCTCGGGATACATCACGCTGCCTTATCTGGGGTTAGCTGTTTTCTGGGGATGCGGGTTGAGTGGGTGAGCTCTTCAAGGAGGGGGAGTGTGCTCCCCCTGATGAGGTCTTCTAGGTAAGCTAGGTTAGCCTTCTTGTGTGAGCTTTTCAAGTGCACTTTAAGGTTAGTGGGACTTTTAGTTTTATAAATGTCCCTCATGTCCCCCTGATGACCCAGTATTTCATTTTTGCACACTGTAGTACACATTTTAGTTTTTGCTTGTAGCTCGCATACTCTACTTGCCACTCCTCTAAGTCCTGATGTTTCTTAGAGAGGGCAACAGTACCTTTAAAATTATATCACACGTGTGGGGGTGTGGCCTTGCCAATTGTTTTGCCCACCTTTTCAAAATGGCTGGCGTGCCCACAAGCACATTTCATGGAAAAAGAAAGGTAAGCTTGATATTTACATTTAAAATGTTTTGTTAAACTCAGATTTTTATTTTATTCTTTTTGCAAGTACCCCTCCTCGGTGGCGAGAAACTGTTGGTGTGGTCAAGTGGGTGCTCTGGAAACAAACGCTCAGGACAGAACAGTTATCAGTCATGTACTTCCTACAAATTTTGCATATGTTTTATTCCATATTGATCCTCTGAGTGTAATGGTACATTTTAATTTGAATTTATCCAAACTAAACACAATATTTTCTTTATTTACTTTGCTCTTGTTCTTTTTCAGTACCACATCCTATCAAATGTCCCTGTCGATTATATTCTACATTTAATAACTTACTATTTCAAGTGAGAACCTAAATCACGTGGACCAATGTTTATTATTGCATATCTCTATTCTGAATGTGGCCAGTCATTCATAGGTATTGTTAAATTTTGGCGATTTTCCTCTATAAAATTTAATTGACTTTTTTACAGTGGCCTGCTGTGGTTAATAGTAACATATTCCAGTCATGAGTGATATCAATAGTTATCTCCACTGTAGCATTTGGCATTCCCAATAATATAACATGATACCTTAATCAAAACACAGCTAATATAGCAGTTTTCTTAATGCAAACATCAGTAACTCAAAATCAGCAACCACAGTGTTAAGTCTGCAGTTCATACTTATGTGAAGCTAGAGTCTCCTCCTCCAGTCTCTCTTATCCTCCTGCTCCTGAAAAAACAAAACAAAGCGAAGCATCCACCCTTCTCTTGTCGGCTGGGTGAATTGTTTATTGGCATTTACTAATCCTAAAGTGGGTGCAGTCATTGTCTCAGTATCAAGTCAGTCAAAGCTTTTAGTCGTCAGTCCATCACAGTCCATTCACATGCATACCTCCACACACATTCATACCAGATGTTGCTGATAATGGAGTCTCACGCGCAACCTATTCGAGCATCCATCACCAGCAAGATGACGTCATCATTTTAAAGGAAAACAATTCCTTGTTGTTTTTTGGGCCGGATTGACTCGGTGCAATCCTTTTAGACTCAGAACTTCTCAGTGTTCCCTATAAGTGAATTTCTCCCAAGCCAATTACAATCATGGAGAAGCACACTTTGCAACTGTTTTTGTAAGAATATTTCATAGCGCTTTAAATTTCAATCTTTCAGGCCTGGTTTAAAGAGCTGATTGTTAAATCATAAACTCACAAAATATCAACATATCACCACCGGTGGATCACACCTCTCAGATTTTCTTATCTCAGTGCACTGTAACAAAACGAAAACAGACATAACCAACAAAACACTAACAACAATAACACAAACTAGGGCCCGTTGCAGACATGTCCAAGCATAAAACTATCCTCTCTCGCTTACGAGAAAGAACACAAGCCAAAGCTCACTGATAAAATCAAGCTAGCGCTAAACAAAACCAAACAATCAACCAGAAATTCACAGGAAAATTTTGCTTCCTGCCGGGACAATATTGTGTGGGAATGAGAACCTCAGGTGCCGTAACACCTTTTGTTCCTCCTTGAATTAAAACTCAATCACAGAAAATGCCGTACTCCAACCTAACCTTACACTATTAATTCATCAATTTCACTCTGTGCCACTGTTCCTCATCAGGGCTGTGTGAAGCACAGCAAAGAATTCAGTCAAGGCCTTGAGCCATAAACAGACATCACGCACAGACATTGTTTTCATAACCAAACCGTTTTAGAGCTTATTCCTAAAATCTACATAAATGCCTTCTAGGTGACATATAACACATTCTAAGTAATCAATGGCTCCTCATAAAAATTATGCATTGGGATGTTTGTGTGCAGCATTTTGCATATCAGCATAAGCAAAGCATTCTTCATTGCATCAGCGTGTGTGTGTGTGTGTGTATGTGGATCACTTCTCAGTGAATCAGCATTCCAATGTGTGTGTGTGTGTGTATGTGTGTGTGTGTCATTTCTCACTCACTCAACGAGTGCACGTGTTCATGTGTGTATTTCACTTCATTCTGAATCTGTGTGTTTGGAGACGTGTGTGTGTGTGTGTGTGTGTGTGTGTGTGTGTGTGTTTGTTTCTCTTCATTCTGAGTCAGTGCATGTAGATGTGTGTGTTTGTGTGGGTGTTTGTGTTCATCACTTTCCTGTTCTGGTGTTCTGGGTAAACCACGGCCTGAAGCATGCCCTGGGGTCCTGCCCCCCTCCTTTTCAGTTTGTTTGCGACCATTGCTGCTGCTGCTGCTCAAAATTCAGTCCGTCCTGGTTCTGACCCCAATTGGGGCAGTCCTTTCTCCAGTGTCGATGTTCACCGCAGGTGAAACCTGCATCTTCTTCTGTGTTTTTGTCCATTCTGAGGTGCCTTCTGTCCTCAGTTACTCCTCTTGTCTCGGTCACGCCCTTTTTCGCCACCCGATCATCCGTGTTGGTCCATCACTGTCCTGCACAGTGTGAATGCAAAGTTATCAAGGTCAGCATTCTTTCGCTCGGCCTTACTTTTCATTCGGGCTTGGCGGGCGTCTCGTCACAGCTCTGTCAGCTGACGCAGTCTGGGAATTTTCCCCCGTGTAGTGAAACGGGCCTTAGGTTTAGTGCTCTCCGTCTCGGCTGCCTGAGATCACATTCCTGCAGGTCTGTTGACATTCTCAGGTCGTTGTTGTGGGTCCAGCTGTTGCAGCATTTGGTCAGTGTCACGTATGGGGGAGAGCAGGAGTCCAGTCAGCCTCGGCTTTCAGGGCCGGCAAAGCAGCCTGTAATTAAATATGTATAGAAAAAACAAAAACAAAACAAAACAAAAACAAACAAAAAACAAAAACAAACGAACAGGAAAATGATGTTGTGTTGGCTGTGTTATTCAGAGGGGAGACAATGGGGCCAGGCCCTGTGTCAGCCTTCTCTCCCCCTTTTTTTGTTTTTTGTCTCCCGATATAATCAACTCCTAACCCACCAAGTTGACAGGACAACACCGGTATATGTTAAAATTCTTAAGATCATGTTTAAAAGCCCAAAAAGGAACTTTCTTTCATTCAGTAATCACTTTTATTAATCAATCAACAGAAAACATGTCACAATTTTTTTTTTTTTTTTTTTTTTTTTTTATAAATGACATCAGAAACAGCAGTATGCGACATTACGTGATGGCAGAGCTTCAGTTCATCCTTTGTCATTTTTTTTTTTTTTTTTAATAAATAGGACAGGGGGAATGAATGAGAGAAAGAGGGGGAGAGAAAGAAAGAAAACCAAAGGGGAGAAGAGACGGTGAGAAGGGGGGGGAACATGTCACAATTTGAATCTTTTAACCACTAAATTTGTTGTGTCTTGCCTGGTTGGTTAGACCAGTGTTCCTTTTTTCTTTTTTTTTTAGTTAAATTGTTGTCCTGCAACCCAGAGGGTTTCTTTGTCAGTAATGTATAGACTTCATCATTTAAGTATGTTAATTTTTCTTTAACCTTGCTGGAAAATCTTCACGTGTTCATGAGTGTAAGCTGTTTCTTCATTGCATGTGTGTGCATTTGTATAAAAGCAGGTTAATTTTATCTTTTCTCAAACTAGGCGTTACCTTAAAAGGAGCCTTTCTCTCAGATTTCTCTGCTTGTGTGTTTTTGTTTCACCTTTTTGTTGTGATGCTCCGGACGCCTTCCCAACCTCCACAAGTCCGTTGGCCCCAATTTTATGTGTTAAAACTTCTCTTAATTTCTCCTCTAATTCTCTCCTCGCTGCTGTCTTTTTCACAGCTGCTGATTCGTGCTGGGTGTGGTTCCCATTACCTATAATTTTGCTTCGACCGCTGTGCTTGTGGGGGCAGTTGGTCCAGGTCCGCAGCTTCCTGTATTAACACACTAAGAGATTTATTTAATTTCATTTTCATCACTGTTAAACAGATAAGCAGGCAACCCGCCTACCTTGACAGCGTAAACTGTACGCCAGTCTCCCAACACATTCCTCTCTGTACTCCTCCATAATTCTCCACTGCACACCTCTTACTATCTCTCCTTTTTATTTTTATTACACCACAGAGTAATACACCCAATTATGCCCGTCTATCTCTATGTGGCTCCAAATTCCCTCTTTATTTTAATTTCACACTCGTCAGGGGACAGGCACACAACAATTTCAACCACTAAAACGAGGAATTCAACCTTTTTATATTTCTTTACTAATCTAGACTCAACCTTTGTTCGCAAAATGTGTCTTGTTCTAGTCCGGAATAAATGTGAACCCGTGATTACACGGCCGTTCCAGTGTTATTTCCGTAGCTATGCGGGGGCCCTCACCTCCCCAAGTCACCACCTCGGCACCCGGACGCCGCCGGTCCTGGCCGCGCGTCCACGAACAGGAGGGTCGCCACTCCTAGGGCAAAATGTTCCACAGGTACACTAGGCATCAACCTTTGATCCTAAAATGTGTATTTGCTCTAATGTCCTCCTAATCAAACACATCAACCGTCACTGTCACTGTGTTCACGCTTCACACTTCACACAAAAAACACACTCAGAGCGCGCCTCACTCACACTCTCACTCAGTGCGCGCTTTACACACAAGACAGCACCCAGAGCGCGCTTCGCAGCTTCACACACACTCTCACTCAGAGCGCGCCTTCACACTCACACACAACACTTTTCCTCAGCGGGAATTTTACACAGAAACCTCTGAGCTCAACTATTAGATCTTCTTAAAGCACACTGCACCATAGACCAAGATACCCCTTTCTCTGCGCTTATGACCGCCACAACGGGGCAAAGTCGCATCATAAAAGTGATGCTTGCATCCCCGAAGTTATACCTGACATCATAAACCAGGTGTTGCTATGTACTTAAAATTTTACTTTGTATTATGACCGCAGCCCTTAAAACTCGACTGACGCCACAAACCACCGTCAAAACCTCTATCAAATGTACTAAAACTAGCACCAACCACTACTGCACTTCACGGCCGCACCACCGGAACACGCCGTATCATAAACCAAACCTACGGACGTGTTTCGCTCTCGCGTTGCCAGTGTTCAACTGCACCGTGAAGCCAGCATCTGCTTTTCCTTAAATCAACTTCTATTTCATAGCCGGCAAAAGCCAGGACGTCACTGACACCATAAACAAAATAAACAAACCTCGACTTCAATGTACTGGACTAATGGCCGCGTCTTCAGAATAAATTCTAATGTATTATTGCTACAGAAGCCAGTATTAGACAAAATTAAATGTGGAAGGTAAAGTGGCTGCAACTAGTCCAACGTAGTATGTTATTAGTATCTCGGTAGAAGCAGTTTACTGCAACTAGTCCAACGTAGTATGTTATTAGTATCTCGGTAGAAGCAGTTTATTTAACACACTGGAATTCAGCCTCAACTTATGTTGTTAGTATCTTGCGCCAAAAACCAGACACCGACAAATTTACTGTGAAAATACATGTGACTCAGTGAACAGATTAATTTGGAAAGCCCAATATGCACATTTGGTATTTATAATACAACAGGCTGTGCTTACCTTTTTATTTTTGGACCGGTCCTCTGTTCACCTCGCCTCACGATCTCACCAAAGGTCAAATCTGCACCTCCTCAGCACACCAAAGATCCGGGTCACACGGCACCAAGTTGTTAAAATCTCCCAATTCTTTGAATCTTTGGGCTGAAGGAGGGACAATACTCGGTGTATAAATGCTCAATCAACAATCATTTATTTCCATACAATTCAACAGTCAGAGCATTACAACGTCCGGACGGGAGAGATGCTACCAGAGGGTCAGGCACATGTCTCAAAATGGTGACGGGTTGCTCAGCTTTTTATAGTCTCTAGTGGCCCCCAGCTAGTCGTAAAAGCCAAAACATCACATTTTTTCTCTGTTACAGCGCCTAAGTTATGACCTCGGCAGTTGTTTCTCTGCTTTCTGTAAGGTGGGGGTGTGGAATGTGGTCTATCTATCTCCCCTGTCTTTAGACACAGAGTCTCCTGCTTACAACCTTCTCTTCATGATTCAACAATTAAGCATGTCAAGAAAACAGTGTAACACATTCCCAGCAGATCAAGGATACAGAGTGATGCACATTTATCTAATGAACTAATATGTGAATATGTTCTGTTAACTCAAAAGTATAATGAGAACTAAACTACATACAGCTCACACACTCTATATTAAAGGGTATAATGTGATCTACAGCAGTATTCTAATTCAACTACTTTGAATACATATATAAGGTAACATATAATAACAGAATAATCTAATAGGTGTCACATACTCCTCTCTTCAGATGCACTGTTGAAGTTTTTAAATCCCACCCCTGGGCCATCTACCACATCTACCGCTGCTGCCTCCACTTCAGCAGCACAACCCACCAGTGATGCAGCATCAGCAGCACAACCCAGCCATGATGCAGCAGCATCAATCGGTGTTCCTGTTGCCTTATTTATATTGTATTTTTAATTTATTTTATCCAACTTGTTGACACGTTTTATTGTGTTTATGTATGTAAAATTTATTGTATTTCATATATTCATTTTTTATTTTTTGTATTCATTTATTTATTCATATATTTTTTTTATCTTGTTAATTATTCTGATTGTGAATTTGCTTTCTTTAAGTAAAAAAAAAAAAGGTCAAAGACAAAGCTATTCGGTTTCTTGTGAGTACATACACTACACTGCCGATGTAGGGGGGCGCCACCTAAAATCTTGCCTAGGGCGCCAGATTGGTTAGGGCCGGGCCTGGTGGGAACACAACGAATATGACTGCACATTTACGCCGACATCATCCTAATGGAAGCAGACAAAAACAACAAGCATGCATGCTACAAACTTTACCCGAGTCATTTAGACAGCCGTTAGCACATGATTCTCCTTATGGGGACCTGATATGTTTAATATTGTGGCGAGCTCAGGAGGAGACAGAGGTGTCGTTTGGTCTTGCTTCCCGTGAGCTAGCCAGGGAGCACAGCCGTTTATTGACATCTGCAGAAGAACACTGCCGCTAGCTAACTGCTCAGCGCGGCAACCGCACAGCAGCAACAACAACAACACACAGGGCGCCCTCTGACCCCGGAAGGACACACCGTCGCAGCGAGAGGGCGTCACCTGTCACTATGGCAACATAAACAAAACATAACTGTACAAACAGAACCCCGAACAGCCCTGACCCGCTACATAGCCCCCACCTAAGGGGTCAGTCGTCCCCGACGACCCCATTACCCCACACAAAGTCCTGCAAATGTCCAGGTGCCTTCTTTTGGCGCACCGGCCGGTCACGACCGGCGGGGGAAAAGTCACTCGGGTCAGAACATGGGGTGCCACCATCATCCCACTTCTGACACCAATGTGGCGAGCTCAGACAAGGAGGAGACGGAGGTGTCGTTTGGTCTTGCTTCCCGTGAGCTAGCCAGGGAGCACAGCCGTTTATTGACATCTGCAGAAGAACACTGCCGCTAGCTAACTGCTCAGAGCGGCAACCGCACAGCAACAACAACAACAACAACACACAGGGCGCCCTCTGACCCCGGAAGGACACCGTCGCAGTGAGAGGGCGTCACCCGTCACTATGGCAACATAAACAAAACATAACTGTACAAACAGAACCCCGAACAGCCCTGACCCGCTACAATATGCTGCTGAGAATATAGCCCAGAAGAAGCGTATAGTATTGCTTTTATTTTGGAAAGAGCCATTTCTCTGTAATAAACTCTCTTTTCCAAAGATGAGTGATTCCTCAATCAGATACAGGGCTTGCAAAATCGCTAGCCCAACGTCCCGGGGCTAGCGATTTTTCCAGTCGGGCTACCAAAATCTATCTCTGCCCTGGCCGTCGGGCTATTGTAGGAAGGAAAAATATATGTCAATGCTTTTGCATTCTTTCGGAAATGTAGCTGGGTAATTATGTCATTGGCATCGGTGAGCCACTGTCAATATGTGACATATTGAAATCGCGTTTGAATTTGCGCTTGTTTTTTGCTTTCACTTTGCAATCGCGCGAACTGTGTATAGAGAGCGATAGTACTGATTGGTGAGTGATGATAATTTGCGCACCAATTCCTCTGACATAGTCTTATCAATCGTTAGCTTACTATGCAAACATGACAAGTGAAATCTCCCGCAGCAAGCTTAAACATATGAGAGGTTGATCGCGCAGAGAATCGCTGACTGTTATGTGTGTGTGTGTGTGTGTGTGTGTGTGTGTGTGTGTGTGTGTGTGTGTGTGTGTGCGTGTGTAAAAGCAGCAGGATATATATTTTAGTTCTGCTGAGCCAAATAAGACAGGTAAGGGTGAAGAAGTGACAGCCAAAGAAAAGCTCACCACAAAACGGAAAAGTTATGACAAATCAGACTATAAGGCAAAAAGAAAGTGCAGCTTTATGGTTTCATGGACAAAAGAATTTCTGTGGCTGCAATATGACGAGCTATATAACCGGGGCTGCACATAAGTGGTCCGCAGGTGCGCATTCGCTGTCAAAATTTTAAAAAAAACGCGCACAAGATATGAAGTTGCAACGCGTGTTTGCATACATAAGATTTTCTGGAGGAGGACAGACATTTGTTTAGAACTCTTAAAGATGTCGAAGAAGCAAGCTCCTTTAAGCAATTACTTTGGTCTTCCTCCACCTCCAAACAAATGTCAGAAGGAGTCCGAACCACAAAAGAAGCACGTATTCTCGGAAAAGTGGTTGCAGGAGGTGAGCTGGCTTCAAACAAATGATGAACACACAGAGATGTGGTGCGGAATGTGCCGTGAAAATCCCACTCTAGCGGACAAAAACAGTGCTTTTTATATGGACGCAAACGCGCGTTGCAACTTCTTATCTGGTGCGCGTCTTTTATTTTGACA
Organism: Diplotaxodon limnothrissa; assembly: GCF_057381915.1. Lineage (NCBI taxonomy): Eukaryota > Metazoa > Chordata > Actinopteri > Cichliformes > Cichlidae > Diplotaxodon > Diplotaxodon limnothrissa. The sequence goes on along the minus strand of NC_140608.1, from coordinate 15,977,073 downwards.
GCGAATGCGCACATGCGGACCACTTATGTGCACCCGTGTAAACAACATAATGTTCTGCCGGGTGTGTTGTTGGTTTTCTCTCGATTTCTGAGTCGACAAGCGCCTTTGTTACTGGGACCAGTCATTTTAAGAAAAGCCCCCATTAGAATCCATGAGAAATGCAAGAAATGCATTATTGCTCAGTCTGCAATATCTTTCCCAGAACAAACACCAATTGCAAATAACATACTAAAAATAAACCTGAAAAATCTGTTTAGAACAGCGTACTATGTTGCAAAGAGTGAACTACCACTGGCAAAATTTAGCAGTCTTTGCAAACTTCAAAAAGCAAATGGCCTAGATCTTGGTTCCACTTGTCTCTTACCCGTGACTTCGGTGGAAATTTCAAATTCAGGATCTGACACAGACTGATTCATGTCCTACACAGTTCTTACAAGTTCATAGAAATTTCTGTTCAATTAGAACCAAGTATTTGAGTTGATGATTGTAATTTTTATACAATGTTGTAATTTGTTTTTCAACAATTTTTTGATTAATGTTTTGTTTCCTTTACAATATTATACTTTAATGTATAATATTGTAAAGGAAACAAAACATCAATCCAAAAATTACTCTCTTTTTTTATTCGGGCTACTTACATTTATTTTGGGCTACCAAAAACTGAAGAGTCCCTGCCCGAAGGGCTACCAGGGATTTTGAAATTTTGAGAGCCCTGAGATATTTTTAATTACTTTTGTTTCAGCAACATTAAATTTAAAAACTGTACTTTTGAGTTAAAATATATATTTATAATTTTAATAAATGACAAATTAAAAAGGCATGAACATTTTTTTGTATCGAAAAAATATCGAACCGTGACACCAAAGTATCGAACCAAACCGTGAATTTTGTGTATCGTTGCACCCCTAATAGCAATGTCCCCAAACACGTGGCCAATGCAGTAAAACTATACCAGATAATACAAAATACAGTGGAACACTATCAGTCATGGATTGGCCTCCCCAGAGCCTGGACATTAACATTAATGAATTATTCTGTCCATCCTGACAGAGAACAGAATAAAAGGCAGCCAGCATCCAAAGAAGTGCTTTAAATGTCCTTCAAGACATCTGGTGATTTATTCCTGAGAACTACTTACAGGAATTAAAGGAGAGTTCAGGCTGTGTTGAAGAATAAAACTGGTTATATGAAATATTGATTTTCAAGTTCGTTAGAATTATACAAAAGTCTTTTTGCCTTGTATATTGCATTTCTGTAAATGTGTGCATGTTTCAATATTCTTAATAATTGTTGGACCTGAATAGAGTGGCTCAAGATTCAAGAGCTGTACTGCATGCATGGTGAAAAGAAACACATATACCAGAACAGGCTGTAAACGCACTGCTGTTGGATGTTATGTTCAGTCAGCTCATTTTAATGTTGTTCAGTTGTATGTATTTTTGTTTCTAAAGATGTCATTATGTTGCAATTTAATGTTATATATTTTAATTGACAGGGTGCATTTACATAGACATCAACCTAGATGCATTTTAACATGTCTCTGTTTCATGCATAAGTGCATCCCCTGTTGAGAAAAGGAGTGCAATTACAATGATAAGCCAATTAGGGCCTGGTAATATACAATTTTTCTTCGAATTGTGTGAGCACCTCAGGTGGTATTAGCTTGATACCTAGTTATTCAGTCATTCCAAGTGTGGTGGATTCTTTTCCTCTTTTTTTTTTTTTTTTTTTTTAGAGAGAGAAAGGTTATAACTAAAACAGGGGGAAAATACGTAATTGGCAGGAATCACCAGACTAAGAATTTAGATTTTATTACAAATGGGCAAATGGGCTTTCATTTTGAAGAACTAAAACAACCATCAGAATGTGCCTATTAAAATGCATTAGTGATCACTAGCCGTGTTTTATTGGCTGTTCTAAAGTCTTCATTTGCAGTTTTTCATTACGAAAAGATTAACAAGCAAGAGCCGAGCACAAAATCAATGTTTAAATGATTTAAAGTGAGGCTGTGGCCCCTTTAGTTATATTGTTTCTAAGCCCATGTGCAGTCTTGCTGCCAGCCCTTTCCATTATATTCTGACATAAGAAAGATTGTGGTCTAGCTTCAAGACACAGAGTTTATTATGTATGAACTGGAAGCTGAAACAAAGGAGAGAGCATCTCATATCAAACCACTTTGCTGTGCATTTGAGTAGAGACTACAATGACTTTTGAGCATTTCTGACTTATAAAAAAAGTTTCAGATTGTAAGACAGAGACAGAAATTAATTTTGGGTTGGTGATTATGACTTTTTTTTTTTGAGATGCAAACAGATAAAAGTTGAAATACTGAATGTGACTGAGTATGGTTTACCAAATGATTTCCTGCTAGAACAATGCTGAGTGGGAAAGTTGCCTCATGGTTTGTTTTTTTTTGGCGGGGGGTTGGCAGAAAGCAGCACTGCTCTAAATATAAAAGAGACCAGTCAGGTTTGAGAGGCTACAGGGCTCCACCCTTCTTTCTTTCCTACAAGAAAAATACAGCAGCAGTAGAAATCAATCATAATGTTCGGTACCAACCCCTTGAGACACTGCAAGAAAGAGAGCTGTCATAACTAGAGGGTTGGGAGTGTGGAAAAATAGTTTCTGGTGTCACAAAGCAAATTCTCTGTAATTGTCTGATGGCTGAGTCCGTCCATCTTTGTCTGATTTGACCCACAGCTACACCACCACGGCCATCCTCAACGTCACCGCCTAACTCATTATAGACTTTTAATATATCTTCCCGTCAAAGACGCTTTTCAATATGTTAAATAGAAACCCAGTGGGGCTGACTTCTCAAGGACAGTGAACACAGTGCCCTCTGGCTGCTGGCCAGGCCGCTCTGGCAGACTGCTTCTAAATTAACCGCTTCTCCATGCTGGCTCTGGAGGAAGGACTTATGCAGCTCGGAGTTAGTGCCCCGAGTGTTTAGCCGGCATATGCAACAGCCTGCAAAGTACAGGCTTAACAAATCAGACTAGATTGCTTCGTGGGCCTTCTAACTTCCACTTAGGGAACAAGGAGTATCAGGAGACGCAGTAGAGGGGACTGTGCATCTGTGGCCTGAGTACCCTCAAGCTGCAGTTGGTTAGTCCAGAATCTGCACTTAGGTAATTATCTGCTCTCCCCTGTTGTTGCAGAGTGGAGAATTGGTTTTTGAAATCTATGAATGGCTGTGGGGTGGATCCAAAATAGTTGTGTGGAGACTCACACTTACATAGGACACCTCGACAAAAACAAAATGGAGTTCAAAATGTCATTAGTGAGAAGATTTTTACCATTGGCATTTACTGAAATTAGTGGAAGATATGCTAATCATCTACCATAGTACCACAGCATACAAGAAAATAACATCTAACTTCTATACAGATAATGCACAATGTTTGATTTGTTTACAACATTAATACAAAACACTTTTTTTAACACATAGTGTACCTCTGTTTCTTATACATTTTGATCTGATGTGTTCATACTGTTCTACAGACAACGCCTGGCACCTTGTGAAGCAGAGCTCACTCTTTCTGGCCATGAGAAAATTAAAAGTACTGCAAGCAATTACTGGTTGGGACACATGATCCAAAGAACGAACAATGTCTTCACAGGGGGTTTGCCACAACAGTTTATTCCCAGTCAGGTACAACTTATAATTACTATACACCTATCCACACATGGGTCTGGGTCATGAGGGCAGCAGTCAAAACAGAGAAGTCCAGGCCACTCTCCATGGCCACTTCTTCCAGCACTTCAGGGGGAAACTGAGACCCAGTGAGAGATATAATCTCTCTAATGTCCTGGGTCTGCCCCAGGGTCTCTTCCTGTTGAGACCTGCCTGAAAAACTCCACTTAGCAGGTGCACAGGAGACATCCTAGTTTGATGCCTGAACCACCTCAACTAGCTTGTTATAATGTAGAAATGTAACTGCTATATTCTGAATCCCTTCTGAATGGCCAGGCCCTTTACCCTGTCTCTAAGGATGAGCCCAGACATATTAAGGAGGAAGCTCTCACTATCGTTTACTGGGACAGAATAGCCCACAACAATGAGTCAGATGAATTACACTCCCAGAGCTAAGGGATGTGGTCATATACCATTTCTAAGTCTGCAAAGCACATTTAGAGTAGTTAGGAAAGCTCCTGTGCACCCTTAAGTGTTCTTGGGAAGGTCAAGAGCTGGTCTACTGTCTCACAACTTGGTCAAACCTGAGGTTTGACTAACAGGTGGACTCTCTTCTCATTACTCTTCCATAGACTTTAACAGGGAAGCTGAGGTGTGGGATCTCCCTGAAGTTGGAGCATACCCTCTGGTTCTTATTCTTGGAAAACGGGAACCAAAATCTCTAGTTTCCCAATCCAGATGCACTGTCCCTGACTTCCATGCAATGCTGCGGGGGCATGCCAACCAAAACAACTCTGACTTCTGCCTCAGTAATGGCCAAGCCGTTCCTAAGTCCCTGCTTCCTTCACAGACATGTCAGTGGAGTTAGGGAGATCCTCAATATATTCCTTCCACTGCCTAACTGGGTCAGTAGCATTCATTGCATATAATGTGAGCAGAGCTCTGCTTCTCCTTTCTGGGAGTCTGACAGTTTTTCAAAAGTCTTGTTCCATGACCATACCAAGGTCCTCAGTGAGGTGAGGCAAGGCTCCAGGGCCTGATCCCACATAAAAAATTTTTTTTTTTTTTTTTTTTTTTTTTTTTTTTTGTTTAACTTACTGCTTGTTAAAGATTCTGAATAAAATAAATTCTCTGCATGTGATATATTTTTTAAGAAAGCAGAACCTTTCCACAACTACACTGGCTGTCTTGAAGTCATTGAAATTAATAAACTGAGGAGCTTCTACACATCGGATGCGATTGCTGGCAGCAACATAGCTCGATGCAGGTAAAGTCTCTGCATTTTTTGGTTTTTATTGCTAAAAACACTGTACTCACTTTTCCAAGGTGCATTACACTTTGTCCGAAGCCAGGGGGAAACTGACTAGTAATCATGACAAATAAAACTTGAATTCTCTACTTCTTTCTGGGATTGCAGTCAAAAATATGTCTATTTGTTAAATGACTGCGCCTCTTATTTACTGAGTAATTTCACTTAATACAAATCAGAATTTTTTAAAGCCTGTATAATTTATGTCAGATTGGCTTTTGGCCACTCAAACTTTTGATCAATCTTCCAGATTCACTGTGCATGCCATACAAGCCTCCACAACAAGTTCCTCAAGTCTGGAAGCTCAATCACCTACCTTTGACATAGTGTTTGCAACAACGTTTGCAGTTCCCACACAAGCGCCAGAACATCCAATGAATGAACCTCAAGTTTGCCGCGACAGTCTTTGCCACAACGGAGGGACGTGCCTTCAGCTGCAGCCGCCTGGTGAAGCTCAGCTTTCTTGTCACTGTCCGCTTCATTTCACTGGAACGTTTTGTGAAAAAGGTAGGCTTTTGCATTCACCTGGTGGTGTTTACGCTACATTCATATACACAATACATAGACCACACACAGGCTGTACAAAGCTTAAAGACCTACTGTACTGTGACCTCTACAGTGGAATCATCAAGAGACAGCCAACAAATTATGTTGGTTAATATATGCTGAGCCTCTTTGGCTAATAGGTTTCACTATGAGGGAGAATAGTCGGTTGCATTAGGAATTTTGAGTGATGTGAATTATTCAGTATATGATTAATGAAATGAAAGATCTATATAAGCAGCTCAAACCATTGGTGTGCTTCTAAGTTCACCCCTAGAACACGCTGAGAATGAGAATGTGACCTTGCAGCACTTGTTCAACATTCAGCTGAAGCGTTCACGTCTGTCCCAACCAAAAAATATTTATTTTGTACCAAACACTCCGACACTAACACTAGGGAGACGGTAGTACTACACGCACATATCAAGGAGCTGTTCCTTTGCAGATTCCTTCACAGTTCTCTTGATGTACCTCCTGACATCCCTCTGTTGCCATGCATGATATTCTGAAAGTGTAAAAAAATAAATAAATAAATGCTTCCTGTATTTTGCCATTGTAGTCAGTTCCTGTCAGGGATAACAGAAGTAACACTAGAATGTGTGAGTTAATAGTTTGTGTACTTGATAACGCAAGCCAAGCTGCTGAGAGAAATCTCAAATTCTGTGTTGTGATAGCAGTGTGCAGTGCAGCTACAATATATGATTAACATTTCAACACGGATTAAAAGAGTATTGTACTTCTAATATGAATTAAACATGTTGATGGCTAATTACATTTGTTAAATTAACTGTGGTGTGTTTGACCTGTTTCTTGTTACAATATGGTGGGCAATTAAAGTTAACGTAATGAGGACTGGAAATCAAATGGTATCAATTTAGCCTCTTTCTATCAGTGGCTGTCCTTTCAGAACCAAGAAAACAGGAGCATAAGTATAAGGAGTGCTGGTTCCTTGGATGATTTCTACCTGTAGTAGAAAAACAATGTTTATTTTGAGGCAAGAGAGCATATGACTAGTAATTTGTGGGGCTCCAACATCGTTGCCTGAAATAGGTGGAACCTGTTGCACATTCGTTTTAAGCCGTAAATCACTGCATCCCCTTATCAATTAGTCCCATCCACTCTAAGATATTAGTGGAAAACAAAGCAGGCAAACATAAAAATTCTATTAAAAAATAAAGAGTAGTAGTTAAATATGTTACCTGAAAACTTTCTTTACTATTTATTGATGATAGAAGATGTGCTGTTTTAAAATTTGTGGGTGAAATGTCAAATCATGATATGGGAACTAGCAACTACAGTGCTAACAGTAGCTTAGTTAGCTAACAACAGTCGATAAGAATCTTCCTGTAAAGCCTATTATTTCCTTATGTAAAATCACAGTGATAAACAAAAAGAAAACTGAAGCCTTTCTTTGTCCATTTCTGCCTAATCTCTTGTTTTAAAAATAACAACAGATAAATTTTGAGTGTTAAACCTGCCACTCTTATTGTTTGAGCTGCAGGTGCCATGTGCAAGAACAGGTGGCTAGACAGGGAAAGGGAGAGGACACAGTCAACATTCAGTTGTGAGTAGGGTTGCCAACTCCCTGAAAAATAAATAAGGGACACCTCGTGGCCAGGGCCGGGCAACCCAGTTGTCTTCACCCTTCCCAGTGTGGTAGCTCTTTTTTTGTGTGTGTGTGTGTGTGTGAAATTATTTTTTAACCATTTGACTTGAATTTGATTTGAGCAGATGCATATTCTTTGTGATATGACCATATGGGAAACAAATGATCATTTAGCCATTTATTTTTAGCTCAAAATGACAACATTAACACAATAAAACAGGTCTCTTTCTTAAACAGAAGCCTGTCATGCTTAACTTTTGAGAATATAAGTAAATCTTTCTTTAAAAGAACTCTGTCCTGCTTAACTTAAAATTATATAAATTAATAGAAAGCAATAGAACGAAAAATATTCTTGTAACAGTGCACATATAGTGCATTTAGTACAATTGGCTTCAGTTGAGGTATTATTTCAGCTTTTCTAATGCTAATCAGCTGCTCCTGTTTGTAAACCCGCTTGTTCCCATGATTACGCATCATAACTCATCATCATTATTCATCTATGTATTACTTTTATGTATTAGTCATCTATTTATTGTAATCATCTATCCTTGCAGTTGTTTATTACACAAAATAAATTATATTATCACACTTCTGGCCACATAGCGCTGATATTCACTGCACATGCCCATATTAACCTTAACCAGAGGGTTTAAAAAAAACAAACCAGTGTTTACATACCATATCTGCTTCAGCCTGGCCTGGTGGACAAAAAATTGGTTAAGGATTCCCCGAGCTTTCACGCCCCTCGTGTTCTTCATGTGCCCACCATTAGAAGCATGCCTATGGAAAAAGTGTGCCGGCACACAGTGCAGTGCGCTTTATAGGTGTTATCATGCACTTTTCCAGCCAGGTGTTTCCCTTTTCCCAGTCCTCCCTGTACTTTTGCAGCCTATTTTTCTTTCTCTGAGGGGAACAAACATTGCTGCTCTAATGCTGGGCTCACACTGTGCGATTTTTGGCCCATTTTGAGCCGATTTTTGAGTCGTGCGACCGATTTGGTGATCGGCCCGATTTTGGCCTTCATCGTGCATCGTGTAGTATACGTGGGGTAACGAGAAGCGATTAACACCTCACGACCAGCTCCCGATCATCAATCGCTCGTGAGGGTGTCACCGCAGCCGCTCACACTGCTCACGCGCAAACACGTAAACATCGGTGAAAAAGATGATCTGGACACAAGCGATGGAGGCGCAACTTGTAGAACTTTGGAAAGCTCATCCGAGCCTTTTCGATGTGGCATCACAAAATTATCACGACCACAACAACCGTGAAAATAGTTGGATTTACACTGCTGCTCAATCACAGCTGCCTGATCAATGTTTTTCATTAGCAATTTAGCAAAGTTGATGGTGGTGGTGTGCGTGTCTGTGTGAGTGAAAGACAGAGAGAGAGAGAGAGCAACAGAATTTCTGTTATAACCTTCATTTTATGGAGGCACAGTGTGAGCACTCAGGTCGCATCAGAGCATCGGGCGGTATAGTGTGAGACCTGCATCGTGACCTACCAACTTCTAACCCCTGTGAGTCAATCGTGCAGTTTGAGCAGGAGCTGAATAACGTGACTGAAAAAATCGCACAGTGTCTGCCCAGCTTTAGGTGTACTGTCGTCCGAGACTTGCACCGCAGTGTCGGCGTATGTTTCCCTGTTGACCATGCTTGTTGTTGTGGTCATCTGTTGTCTTCCGGTATTTTCTCCGCAAGCGACCTTTCCTCGACCAATGAGATGAGCGGTAATCTGAATTGTCATACTCAAATTGTCATAAGTGTGCTGTCAGCTCATTGGTCACAAAGCAGGAGAGGGGCTGGGAATTATGTTTTCAAACAAAGCGTTAATTCCATTAACATTTATAGACTACTTTTGATTCTCACTGTATTACGGGACAAAGTGCGTCCCTTATTAGCTCAATACGGGACGATTCCGTTTTTTAAGGGACGGTTGGCAACCCTAGTTGTGAGTAATACCAAAAGCAATGTTCTGCTGGATGAAAATAAAAACAATTTCAAAAGGTAATCTAAGCCATCAGTTGTGAATAGTTTTCAATTTTTGCTTATTTGTGTCCATGTGAGAAGATATTACTTGTTCTGAGAAACTCAGTTCTCTGACAGTTTGAATGCTCTCTGTGTGGGCTTTAACTAAATTAGGATCTTTTGATAACAGAAGCCACTAAATGTGATACGTGCAGAGAAAATTTTGAGAGATTTACATTCTTCTTCGTGCTAAAGTTGTTCCGAAAACAGTGTTAGGTTTGCGTTCACCTTTGCAACCTTTGTAAATGACTAAATCAGATGGCATAATCTTATGTTTATGAAACATGTGGAATCCTGACAGAACGCTGCTCAAAGCTAATATTAACAGTCATTAATGTGGCAGGAGCAGCCTGTATGCACCTGGCACCCTGATTTGACACATCTGCCATGTGTTCTCAAAATGCTAATTTACAGGTGTTTAAGTAATCAACTGAAATATTATGTTTCTCTCCAGGCGCTGTAACAAAAGTGATGCTATTTTTAAGGCTTCACACTGATTCGATTTTCCCGTGGGAGAGCGCTATGTCGAGGAAAGCGGTGCCCCCCCCTTTGCTCGCATGACAGAGATGCTTCTTTGTTAAGCCGGTTATTAAAGATCCTTTGGCCAGCGTCTAAACAGCCTGTAGAGATCAGAGAATATGATTCATTCATTGACTCATTTGTTCTTTCAACCATTTCAAGTTCAGGAAAAAAAAATAAGTGTCACAAAATATCATCATTTGTAGCTGCTGCACATGAGCAAGCTTAAGGCTGACTTCAGTACCGTAATTGGAAATGAACCCTGATAAATCAAGCCTGCATTATGACATGATTGTTACATATTATATGTAGTAAATTCCCACCATGATAAAATATATCCACTGTTATGTTAGAGCTGATGATACAGTCTCACGATCACGGGTTGTGCCCTCAGCCTTTCCCTTTCAAGCAGTGAGTTCCTGCTTATTCCTCAACTTGTCATAAACTTTTCCTTTAAATATCAGCAGTGGCCTTTTGGTGTCATTTCTGCTGAGTTTGTGAAATTGCACCTCCTCAAAAGCAGTCTAGTCTCTCAGGTTTAACAGAGCGCAGTCTCATGTGGGCACTCATCGTATGATGTGCTTTGCAAGACTAGTTCTTCGCCCGCAGACAGAGTCCCGGGGCTGTTTACATGCTGACAAAGTCTGTGCATGTGAATTGCTGCAGCATCTTTGCTAGGTGACAACCTTGTCTTCACATCTTGTTGAATTAAGTAATGGGCACAAGAGAACAGTGGAGCAAGTCACCCCTGCTCTCAGTTAATTATAGACACGTCAGACCGCATAGTGACTAATGATGTGGACTTGTTTGTGTCCTAGATGAAACGCTGACATGTCATACTTCACATATCCAAAAATAATAATAATAATAATAACAACAACCAGGAAGTATTGTGTTACCAACAGTTAAGAATGAATCACGACACGAGAGTGGCTAATTTCATCTGAGCCATAGTTTTTGCCTACTTAGCCATGTAAGACTGAAGTAATACAGTGAAGTTAAAGAGTCCCAGTGCTCTGTCTCAGTAAATTAAGACAGTAGCTTTTCTTTGTAATGGCAATAGATTTATTCAGTGTGGAAAAAAAACAAACATACTGTTTGAAATTACACTTATTTTTCTTAAGGCACCCCATGCTGATCATCATCTGTTTTGTAAGTGGATGGTTCATTAAATGTGTTCCAGAAATATACTTTTTTACTCTAAAAGAAAAGGAGCAGGAAGAAAAAGAAGGAAATGAAGGAAACCAAAATCTATATTGTTATCATTCATAATCCACCCTTTTGCTTTTCATTCCTTAAATTATTTTCCAAATTATTATTTTTCTGTAATAATTATGATACTTTTAATAGATCATAAGTGCCTTTTTTTTTTTTTATAATGAATGTGTTTACATCTGTCAGTGCGCCCCAGGGTGGCTGTGGTTACAATGTAGCTAGCCATTACCAGTGTGTGAATGTGTGTGTGAATGGGTGAATGACTGGACGTGTAAAGCGCTTTGGGGTCCTTAGGGACTAGTAAAGCGCTATATAAATACAGGCCATTCACCATTTACTTACTGTATTTATGTATGTACTATATGTATACTTGGTCACAGCTCCATTAGAACTGCAACCACAACTACACGTGTTAGCAGTCAACAAAGAAATGTGGCTCTACATTTGCAGCCAGCACACATCTCTTTTATCACAAAATTGATAAAATGCGATATAATAACAACTATGACCAAAAACATCGGAGTCAGCTTTAGTCTGAATCATATGAGCAGTTCCTACTTAAGGAGCTTGAGTGCATTCACTTATGTTTGGCCCTGGAAGTGCTCCGCTGGTAGGATGTACCATAATCCAGGCTAGTGCTTTTGGTTCAGTGAGTGTTCGATATTACCTAGCCACCCATCACATGGTTTTGTCAAGATAAAAGCAGTCCAGCTGAGCATATCAGAGTTTTAAGGTATGATAAATTGTCTCTTCAGAGAAGGCACAGTAGGTAGTAGACCTCAGCAAAGACTTTCTATCAAGCATGCAAGAAATCAGTTAAAAGACACTACAAAAATTATACACACACACACACCATCATGGAGTAAATGGTTGAAAGAAGAAGATATAAAAGGTGAAACCATTATTCAGGCTTGGTGTGTATTAATCATGACCTACTGCTTTTAGCTCATTGAGTTGTGTCTTTGCTTCTCGGGAATCTGAAGCCATGGTTTTGGATGTTGGCCAGAAATGAATAATACAATGAAAGTTGAGTTTTTTTCAATTGAGTCCTTAACTACTTTTGTTTAACCACAACATCAGTCCAAGAAGCTTTTTCATTTCATTTTTGTTTTTCCCTAAAGTGCCTTTTTATGTATCTATCTGCATCTTTTTACATCTTTTCCTTTGACCTTATCCAGTCCAAACAATCATGCTAATTATACTGATTTTATTTATAACAGTAACAAATATATTTGTTAGAAAATCATCTTATAAAATGCCAAATGTGCCACCATGGAGATGATATTATCAGAAAGTGGGAACCTTGTCTATAAATGTAGTTGGGAGAAATAACAAACCATTAAAAAAAAATGAAAAGACATTGTGGTGAACCTTTCCTGCTTTTGTTTCCGTTTCGTGTTTGACATTAATTGGACCTGATGAGGGGTTGTCAGATTCCTGCTTTGCCAACTCACTGGCTAGGTGCTGGCAGCTCTTTATGTGGGCATCTAGTGTGTGTTTGCTGTAATGGCTGGTGCCTTTTAAAATGAGCCAGTTCAGTCTTCCTTACTCAGAAATTGCCAACAGATATTATAGGATTGATTTATCATTTTCACCCCCAAGGAAACCACGCCTTCCACAACAAAAGCAACACAATTTTTGTTTTCTCTTTCTGTGTAATTTGAAGCATTGGCTGTCATGTCTGCTCCACATAATTCTATGTGCAACTCGGAGGATTCGTGTGCTCTGGTTGGTCAGGAAATCAGCGAGGGTAGGAAAGTGTCTGAGCGGCTCTTCAGTCCAAGCAAAGTAAAAAAAAAAAAAAAGGAATATAACTATGTGAAAAATGATATGACGGGAAACTCATCTCTGGTGTTGGTCTAGCGACTGATCATTAAACTGGACCAAGTCAGTGTCCCATGGGCCCCCGGGCCACTGGACAGTCCTTATTGTCAAACCCTGCAATTCACCTTGGTGATATTTTCACTTACTGTACGACTTGAATCCTTTTCCTAGGCTCATTAAGGCCATTTTCAGAATGCCCTGTTGACACGAATGACTGATACAGAGGAATTGCGTTATCCCTGTTGCCATGAGTGAACCCACTAACAATGCATTAGCTGTCCAAGAGTAGTTCCTGACTCACAAATCAAGCAGCCCAACAGTAATTTTTGAAAAAGAGCTGCAGCCAGTTACACAAACCAGTAGCAGGCTACAATACGCTGCATAAATGTGACCACAGGAGAATGCATTTTCTCAAAACCTTGAAACAATACTGCATAATGTGAGTAAGGCTGAGCACATATAAAAGACAATGTTTGCTGCAGGAAAACATTAGATATCGGATTAACCTTTAACCTGATTTTAAATAAACGTGTAGTGTCACAGAGCTGTGGTAAGGTATACATGTCTATAAGCACATTACTTGAATAACACCTGTGGTTGGTCAAAAATCCTCAAATTTTTCATATAAAAGATAAAAACATAAGGCCTGTACCTCCTCTGGTGCTGTCACACTAGAGTAAAGTAAGAATGGCAATCTCCTTGCTACAACTAAAAATCAAGGTTTGCTAACTTTTGCGTCCTGTGACCAAATGGTTGCCCGGTGGGAGGCAAACTGTCTCCAAAAAGAATGGGGAAGGTTTGCAAATGATATTTCATAAACATGGACAGATTCCAACATGCTGCAATCAACTAGATTCAGCTCAACTTGTCTGCCATGTATCTCTTTACTGATGAAATCACTGTTCATCAGCAACTACTGTTTGTGGAACGATTTCTACATTCTTGTTTCAGATATGTGAGTATGTGGCTGGACTCTGAATTTCAGTAGTTAATATGAATTTTTGTGTATGTTAAAGGCAGCAGATTTGCAACAGATGGCAAAAGATTTACGATATTTGCCAATTTACTTCAGTTAATCGTGTATTATCACAAACAGATTGCACGTAATTGCCAACATGATTCCATTCAGTTACAAACAGCAGACGTACTCTGCCTTATTGCCATTTTATCGCTTTCTTAACATATCATAATCGTTTTGAAGGTGGCAACTGACTGCGAGTGGTAACATTTCTGGTCCCCATCTTGAAAGCAACCATGTCAAACGAGATGAGATCGCAAGCTCGTTGCACACAGTCGTAGTAATTCTGTTCATGTCACGGTCTCCAACCTCTGCTTTCCCTGTAGCATTGCAGCCAGAGACCTAACCCCTCTTATCACTGCAAGTGGTCAGAACTGTACTTTCATAAACATAGCAGGGGTTTTTATCGATGGAGTTCGAGAACTTTTTAACCATACCTTGTATAAGCATAAAGTTAGTCTATAATATCGCCTCCATTATAGGCATCCCTAGAGATTTCCCCTGCTACAACTTCATATTCTTCTTATTCCATTTCTTTTACTTTGTAGTCTGTTCTAAATATTGTCAATCATTCACATCCTACTTTAAAAATCCATTTGATCCAACATCAAAACGCAAAAAAGTGAACACTGGAGTCATGAAAGAACATTCTCATATATCATGCAATAAAAAAATATCTCTCTATTTTTTTTGTACCCAACACATATTGTATATTATGAGCTCTCAACTTGAGAGCTGGACTGTTTTGTTAGAATCCCCTGAGCTGAAGTCAAGGTGGCCTATTTTGAATTGGCTGTCATGTACCTGAGCAGTAAGCTATCCACCAGGTGTACAAAGTCCTTTGTGTAAAGGCCAACATATCATCACAGGCTTGCGAAGTTGATGACCTGAGTGTGTACCTCCTCCACCTCTCCTTATAGTCATATCACTTTGTCATCCAATGGGAAATGACACTCTAGCACATAGCCCTGACAAGGCCCTGCTGATTCTGCACACAGATGGCTGTCTATGCTGCAAAGGCACACAGCAGCCAGTTTTTGCTCTTCTGTTTGCAAACAACAGCCCTGTAGGGCATTGCTTTTACAAGATATGTCATTCTTCATTTATATATAAGTATATTGTCTAATGGTCAATAAAGTGTGTATGAGGGGGTTTTTTTGTCCAAGTAATATTACAATTCTAATTCTCTTACACCATGTAAGCTCAAAGCATCAATTTGCATCTAATGCTTGTTTCCAGATGCCACAGTATATATCCCTTCATTCGATGGAACTTCCTACTTGGAGCTACGGCCGCTTGCGTTGCTTCTCCAGCCTTCTGGTGTCAGCAATAATCGACCCGCAGGAGTCAAGGACACCCCCGTTTTTCTCTGTTTGACAGTGAAAACCCGATCCAGACAAGGAACGATCCTCTACAGTGAGTACAGTCTTTCCCATTACCAGTAAAGACCTGCAACACTGTAAAAGGAACCTTATAATAGAGTGTTTCCCCCTTAACTATATCTTTACAGGTGTAATATAAGGTGAAATAAAAGCCATCACTTCTTTTATACTGCATTGTCGTGCAAGAAGATGCTAATTTATCCAATAAGTAATTCAGCTGCCATTGATGGAAATTCCTCTACTTGTATCAACATTTACACCAAAAAATGAGTTTGCTTTGTTTTCAGGAAGTTAAATCAGAGGCTCAATAGCTTATTTGTGTCATTTACATTTAAATTTAATCCAGAGCCAGCATCCTATTTGCTTAGCTGATCTTGTGCTTTCTGAAATTAACACAATTCCAATAGCCACCAACTCTAAATTTCACAAATTAGCATTTCATTAACATCTCATTTGTGCAATCTGCACAAAAACAAAGTGTACTCATGAGAAGTACACTTTGGGGTTATGTGCTGGACTATTTCTTGTCCAGATGCAATAATTTGCTTTTAAAAAGCCATTTCCTCTTATTTCCTCAGAATTAAACAAAATATATATTGTCTTAGTAAACGTAAGAGGATGTGTTAACGTCTTCAGAATGCATCTTGACTCTTGGGTGATTGGCAGAACAAGTGAAACAGGTTTATTTGCAGAAAACAGACATAGTGGCATTGATAAGAGCCTCTCAGAAGACAAGTCTATACTGCTTAATGGTTTCTGGACAAGCAGCAAAAATTCATCTGCTGTCATGCTCGTTGTCTCTTTATAGATGCTCTCGACCTCCTCTGTGGGAACGTCATGTTTTCAGAAGTTGATTACACTGACATGTTTACATAAGCTCCAGCAAACACAACTGCTCTGCAACAGTTGTTATGCCAAAGAAAACAAGAAATACGAGAGTGAATGAGAATCGCATTTGATCAGCGTTCTGTAACATATTCAAAACGTACCTAATGCTATTTTACATATAGATATTTTCTTCTTGTTTGATTGTTTCATTTTAATCACGTAAAATCTCAAGAAGGGTCTGGCCAAGACAGCAGCAAACCTAGTTACAACTATCAAACTACACAGACACAATATCCATTTCATGTATAGTGAAACAAATCAAGGGCGAAACACATCGAATCTCAAAAACAGTTTGACTGCAAATTTAGGAGCAACCACCCTGACCGAGGCTGCTATTTTCTCCATCCTTGAAATGACTTCAGTTTCCCCCCAAAGTAACCAGCTCTGACAATTTCAGGTCCTTCTGGACATTATTCCAGAGAATGTGGCGGCATATTTATTACACAAGAGATATGTAAAGAGTCTGGGCTAAAGCAATAGTCTATTGTGTTTCCCTTTCACTTTAAAAGAATACATGCACTGATCAATCTCAAGTATTAATATTAAAAAAAAGCCACTGGCCTGACTTTAAATGTCACCCAGGGCATGCAGTGAGTCATCTATTGATGCAGGGAATTGTGGGATACAAATACAGCTCTTACGTTTCCAAGGCTGCAAGTAAAAGGACACAGAAACCTAGAGAGTATCTTGTGCCATAGCTGCCATTCAGTCAATGTTTAATTAGTTATGACATTTTCAGCAAATAAGTGGATTCAGCTACAACCAAATGTTAAGATAATGTGTCAGGAGCACCATGTACTTCTCAGAAGGAAACGCAAACAGTGCTCTGGTGGAGGATTACAGATAGCCTTGTCTTCTGTCGACAGCTGGGAGTTTTTTCGCTGTTACAGTGCTGATGATTGAGCTGTGAGGTAAAAGCGAACAAAGGAATCCTCATAAGGCAAGAGCTGGACACTCACACGCAGAGATAGCATTGGGATCACCCTTTATGTCCACTGTGAGCTCTACACTGTATGTCTGCCTGCTGCCAGCTCTTTTGTTCCCACACCTGTGCACACACATACACACTCTCCTTTGTTAAAGTAGAAGATTGGGGTGGGTAGGCCAGGCAACCCCGAGTAGACCCTCATAACAATGGAGTATTGTTTTGGGAAGAGAAGAGTCAGTGATTTTTTTTTTTTTTTTTTTTTGAGGACTGAGAAAGCTGAGCCATGAGAACTTTAGTTAATTTACCCTGCTTTGTGTGTATTACACATCTGTTCAAAATATGTATGCATATATTAAGTATCAGCCAGCTTAGGGGTGAATCCAGAGCATGAACGCATTGAGCTGCTCTAATAAAAAAGCATCCAACTCTGGGTCTCCGTGGACCGGCTCCTCGCTCTAAAAACTGCATCCACCTTGAGTTTAGGAGCCTCTCGTTGTTCCCGTGTTACAGCACAGCAAGTCAGGTGCAAGTGCAACAGAACTGTAACCAGCATACATTGTGTGGCGATCATGGGTAATTTATTCTATACCCACCAGCAGAAGACATCATAACATTCATCTTTCTGGTGTAACCTAGATCAACCTCTTATCGGTGACATCGTCTACAGGTCCTGGACCTATTAAACAGCTCAGTACACCTCAGGGTTAAACCGTATTTCCTCTCCTTTGATCATAATGTGGAATTTCTGGCTTGACTAACTGTAATGAGAGTGGCGAGGAGTAAATCCAGGAGTTGTTTAAAATTCAGGTGTGAAATATCCCCTCGAACCCAAAATATGTGATGCAACTGCAGAAGAGTGTATGTTAATTCATTTAACAGTCTTACATTATCACTAGGAAGTTATGCTTGTACCAGCTGACTTTTGTTATGCAGTTTAATTCTGAAAGAACTAACAGAATTATTCTTTCTGTGTGCTTTTGACACTATAGGCTATTTTGTGGGGGGGAAAGGTGGTTTTACTTTTACTATTCTTTGGGGTAATAATAGCTTGACTTTTCTTCACTGGGCTGACATTGGCCTCCCACAATGGCTACTGAGTGAATTAGCGTTGCACCAAAGACTTAAATCTTTGTATTTAAAGAGCTGTTAATTAGGCTGCACTCAGAATGTAATAGAAGTCTAAATTAGTGCTTTATATAGGGTTGGTGTATTTGAAAGGTCAGCCAGCTAAACCTTAAATAGACATAGACAATGGTAACATCAATTTAAAGACAGCTATACGGTATCCTGTCTGACACGGGCGCTTAATTACAGTGTTCAAAAATCAACCAGTCAGTAAATTAAGGAATGAAAAGTCTTTTTAAAATGACATATTCCCAATATATGTGCATTTTTATTATATGCTAAAAATCTTTCTTTATCTATAAAGTCCAAATCTACATTTGGTTTGTGTTGCAGAGATTTAGGGTATATTATTAAGGACTTTTTTAAAAATGTCAAATGATAGGTTTGAGAATAGAATAGCGGAATAATTGCAAAGCAAAGCCATTAGTATGCTCCCCCATACTTGAAGTAATGGTTTGAATTTTGATTTTTTTTTTCTTTTCTGTTTGAAAAACCGAATATTACATGGATAAAAAGAATATAGCTTCAGGGAGCTTTTTTTTCTGCCCGAGAAAAGCTTTTCATAATATGACTGAGAATGCATTTGCATCTGTCATAAGTCATAAGCTATGTATTTTATATACAAAGCTATGCATTACAAACTACACAGTTTAATGCAAGTTGTTGCCTGAGTTCTCTAATTAGTATTTTTCCCGTACTATATGCAGAACAATAACAGGAAACACTTATATTATAATTACTTAAATCAGGACTCTGTAACACAATTTATCTTTATTCTTAAGGAATAAAGACAACGACGTGATTTGAAAGAATGTGGTTTCAAAGGTTGTACAGTAACACCCCCTTTGTAGTTGTCAGATGTGACTTGACGTCAAGATAGCAGTATTGTCTCACTTCCACCCTGGCATAAGTCGCCTCATATATTCACTGCCACCAGTTGTCTAGCTGTGTGGATCATAAGTTATACCAGTCTAAGCCTTTGCAGATTTATACTATAGATCAGTTTGAAAAACTGACTGCTGTTTCAACCTGATGTCATCTTTATTCCAAACCAGCTTTCACCACACTCAATTGTAGACGTGAACACGGCTGTAAATTACAAAACATAGTCATAATTTTAGGTTAGTTGGTTCAATTAAATCCGCCTGCTCACTGTTCTCAGTAATATTTACAGTATCTCACTGGCACAGAAAGCAGACTGCGAGCCTTGTCACGAAAAGAGATGGATGTTCAGAAAGCATAAATAGTGGGCACGGTGCCTTTTATCTAGAAATACTTCCTGGCATATAGCACCCATCTCTTTCACATCAGTGAATAGGAACTGAAAAGAAAACTCGAGAGATCAAACAGACAAAGTTAATCAGAAGAAAACCAAAAGACGTGCATTGAGATGCGAAGACTCTCCGCGCCAGACCTGCTCCTTATTCTCTGCTCCCCCTTTTCTTTACACCTCTCCCTGAAGCAAACTCGCGAGTCTCCCCCTGGACTTCAATTGTCAGCTGGAGAAGAAAAAATAGAGGAGGTGGGGTGAGCAAGAGAGAGGGGGAGGGGGAGAGCGAGAGAGAGAGAGAGAGAAAACAGGTGACAGCGACTGGCAGAAGGACGAACGCTCTGTTAAGTTCAGCACAGAGTAACAGGGCCATGGGGACTGTAGGAAACAATATCCTTACAGAAGAAAAATAGCAAAATAAAAGATGCTGCAACATTGACATCTAGAGAAAATAATATCTGGCAGCGAATGAGTTATAGAGCTAAGCAGAAATTGATTTGAGAGGAGATGAGAGAGGCTTATTTTTGCAGTAGGAAGTAAGAAGTGTAAGGCTTCCTTTGTTAGTCCATTCATAAACATTTGACAGCCCACTGTGTTTTTGAAAAAATAAAAAAAAAGGATATTATTCAGTATTTTAATACACAATATCTTAGTCTTTTGTACTGTCTTCTTCCACTCACTCCCAACTGGTAGATGACAGATGACTCCCCCTCCCTGAGCCTGGTTTCCTTCTATTAAAAGGGAGTTTTTCCTTCCCACAGTCACCAAAGTGCTTGCTCACAGTCATCTGATTCTTGTGGTTTTATCTGTATTATTGTAGGGTCTTAAACTCACAATATAAAGCTCATTGAGGTAACTGTTGTTGTGATTCGGTGTTATATAAATAAAATAAATGGTCATTCCATGTTGCCCTTTTAATGTAATTTTTGCCCTTTGTTCGTTTTTTTTGCTTTGTTTGCTTTGTTAAAGAATATTTTACTGGTTAGTTAGTTTTACATTTCTTTGGCAGAATGCAGCATGTTTATGACAGCAGCAGGTTAAATTCAGACTTAAACATTTCAGTCTCCTTCAGTATTTAAAGTGACTCACTGGCTGCTGCCCTGTTCCAACCAGCACCGCCCACTGCTTGCTTTAAAATTATAATTGTTTTTTAAACCCTTCTGAAGGTGATTTTAAAAAAAACTGCAGCATCCCTTGTTTCTCACCTCATGTAAGTTTTTCACAGCAAATATATGCACTGCTATTAACAGGCCCCGGGTGTCCGAATATTTTTGCACCATACCATAATGTTTGAGTCATATTTCCTTTCCACTTTCAAGCTTTTCCTCTCAGCGCAAGCTTTTTTTTTAATAATGCCTTGTGACTTTACCACAAGCAAAAAGCGTCAAAAGCAATTGTTTGCTAGAGGAAAGTCAAGTACTGTGTATCTCAAATTATTATCTCATTTCATGCTGCTGACTAAAGATTATATTCAAAACATAACTGCATTTAACAACTCATCAGTTGCATTTTGTCTTCACGTATAAAGAGTCCGTGTTGCTCTAAAATTAAACAGGTGCTTGCATTTAAGCAAACAATACATTTTTGACTAAACAAAGGCTCTTGGAAGGATTCAGACTGGACACAGATTTATCAGCTTCTCAGACGCTTGCCAGCCCTGTAATAATTTGTGAAAAAGAGCACTTTTAATATACTGGAATCAGCTGAGCCTTTTTAGATAGATATATGGAAATCGCCAAATAGAGATGAACACCAGAATATGTGTTTTTTCTGCCCTTGACATGAAGTCTCTTGCATAAGATGTATTTTATAACAAAGCGGTTTGGTACTGTTGCAGGCACGATCCAGAGTTAACACCTTTATTGAGAACGGTATCAAAAGAAGGTTGACTTTTATGATTTGAATGACAACAAAAGGCAAGTTGGACACAATTTTTTACATCTTAAATACCGCTGAGATTTATTAAATCACTGAGAGGTGAACTGAAAAATCTGATTACATGTTACACTGCGGTATTCTACTGCCGAACTGTGGATTATGACTTTTGACTGGATGTTAATTTGTCACATTCTGCCCACCAAAAGCATTATTAGTCACTGACCCAGTCTCCAAACTTCCCAGATTCTGATGCTATAAAGCATCCACAGCATGAGCCGGATCCACGGAGGATCCATGCCACGACCACAGGACATTTTAGGAAAGCTGTAACAATGAATACTGTGTCTCTGGATGAAATCATGTGCTGGCAGCATGATCATACAGAAGAGCAGACGACCAAGAAAGGAAGATTACTGAACAAGTGAATGAGAGTAATTTTATCTCTTCGAGCAGGATGCAAACTAATTAAATGCTCCAGACAAATGAAGCCATTTAAAAGCCTCTTATTCTACTATGAATGATGCCTTGCTACCTATAGTGTCCCTACTGCTATTTTTTCTTGGGCTAAGAGTCCTACCCTTCTGCAGAACAAAGATCAGAAAATTATAGGAGTGAGATATTTATTCCTGTGTGTCATTCTGCAACAGTGGCTTGTATTATGGCACTGCACTGTTAAATGCATCCCTGTTGTTTCCTAAGACAAAGAATGGTCGGCTTAAAGAATACATTTATCTGAGTGTAGCATATTAAGCTAAGCATTGCCTCCTGTGGACAAAGAGATGGGGATTTTCTTGATGCCCTTCTTGCCCTGGAGGAATTGTTCTGAGCTTTCACATGAGTTGCCATATACCCTTAAAACAACAAGCTCTGCTTTTGTTCAATTTTTCTCCGGTGTCCAAATCCTCCACTCATTTCATTACTTCAAGAGAGATGCCACAGGAATGTCTCTGCCCACACACCTCTGTCCTGGTCCTAGCCTAGCAAAGAGTTTTGACGCAGTTACCATTGTCATTGTGAAATGAAATAGGCCAACCCTGATTGTGTTGAGTCTACTCAGTAGTTCCCTCTGGGTGTGTGGTCCCCTGTCGCCCTCTGTAATTCAGCTGAAATGTGCCCTATAAGCCCTGTTGGAAACAAAGAAATATTTTAGGTCCCTCTAATTGGGCACTATTGCTGTTCAGTCCTCTGACTTGCAGGAATGTCTTCCCTGACAGTGGGCAAGTTTGGTCTCTGTCTCCCTGCTGCATTTTATGTTGCTCCCCTTTTGCTCCTGTGTTCTTAGACAGTTGAAGACCTCGATAGTGTGTGTGGGGGAGAATTTCATGCTGCTGCTGGCTGTCGCTCCCACAATGCACTGTCTCACTTGCAAGACACTCAAAATCTCCCATTGAGATATAATGTGCTGGAGTTAAGTGACATACTGTAGAGGTCATATTCCTGTTTTGCAATCAAGACCACAAAGGTTGGGGAAAAGTCGCACCAGCTGCCATTTCCCAGAGGCTTTTCCAGCAGGAGCAAAATGTAGATTTACCATCAGTCCTCCAGTCGCAAGATTGTTCTGCTTAAATTTAAAAAAAAAAATGTTTTGGATCTTGAGAGCCCAAGCTGTGATAAAAGTACCTGGTAATCATTCTCCTGGTAGGCAGGCAGAATGAGACCTACTAGAGTGATCCATGGGGAAGATACTTATATCCTGAGGATACCCTCTTGCTTGCTACCTCTTACCTCTCCTCCCTGCAATAAACCTACTGAAAACTTGTGTGTTTATGTGCACATGAGTGGATCTTTATCTTTTGAAGCAGAAAACTCACTGCTTTCTGCTAACCATACCATGGCATAATGGTAATAAAAAAACATTTTACTGTTATCCTAGTAGCTCTGAATAGTGTGGTTCCTGTGTGGCACACACACAGGGATGATTCAGCTCATATTGATGCAGTCTTGGTATGTTATAATATGAATCATTACTCATAAGTGAACAGCGCTTTATGTTCGATGCCAAGTCTCAGATAGCTTCATATAGCTCAGACTGTGAAAGGAGCAGTTTGATTTAAGGAGGTCTGTCAGACAGTGAGGACCAAAGTTTCAGTTTCCACCAGTGGTATAAGGGACAAGGAGCCCTGTACTTACTTCCTTGTAGGTCTTTACTAACACGGTGTCTGCAGCAGTGGGCAGAGAAGATTTATCTCGAATCAGTCTCCTCTCTCTTCTCTTCTCTTTTCAACAATTTCCCCCTTGTAGGTGGGAGTATCCAGTGGAAAGTTTCGATCTCTCAGCGAGAATTGATTATTATTCACTATACTTTTTCAATTGAGCTCTCCATGACCTTTGAGTAGATTTCTATCTATTTCTTTCATATTTTCTTGTTACTTTTAACTCGGCTAAGACTGAATGATTTGTATGCCATTTGGTCCATCCTAATTTAATCCTTCAACAAAAAAAAAACAGTGCGAGTGCTTGCAATGCCTTTTAAGCCTTACACTTTAGATTTTATCAGGTCTAAGTCAGTTTATTCTTAGCTGTTTTGTTGAGGGAATGATTGCCCAGTTTGTGCATTTATTGTAGAACTCACAGCAATGTGAACTAGGTCTTTGTAAGCTTCAAGGAGGCATGTATTTTGACTGTGTAATGGCATTTGTTGGCAGATAGCAATCTTCCCTCAGGTGTCAGGTAGTGGTCCTGTATATTACCTCTGTTTTTGTATTTGTATTTGTATTGCATCTTTATTTTTAACACATTAAAATGCATCACACAGCAGAGATTAAAGATCATTTTGAAAAATTAGCATACAATGTGAGGAAAGCATATGGAAGAAGCCCTGTGCAGCTACCGTAGTTACTCAACTGAACATGTTCAAATCAGATCATCTTCTATTTTCAGATTTTAAAGTCACACACAAAGGGGCCTCATTTTATACACTCAGTATCTTTGATAAGTTTGAAATCATGTAACGAATATTGTACTGATACAATACAGCAATATGCAAAAAGAGGCTATTTACTAATTGTGATTTTCTTACCTTTCCAGCTCAGGAGCAGAACTTTGGGGATCAGTTCCTTCATGTTTTCCTTCAAGATGGAAGCCCTGTTGCTAAACTTGGTTGTGGTGGCAGTCATATTTTGCATGCAGCTGTAAATCAGAACATCAATAACAACAGATGGACGTCAGTCACCATCAGGTAACGATATGGTGCTTCTACTTTGCTGTCATTCACCTAGAATTCAACTGCCAGGGAAGAACGTTTTTTGTAACATGTGTCAAGCAGGCCTAGAACGATTGAAGGTACAGTCAGTCATTTTTTGAAGTTATTTAATAGAAAAAAGAAAACTGTACTCATAGGTTCCAACAAACTGATGCATTCTCATAAAAGCTATTATAAATCTATTAAAAATACTGTTGTGGGAGGATCAAAGAGGATCAAAATGTGTTCATCATGCTTGTGTATTCCCAATATTGTCGCAATAATTTGTTATCAACATTCATTGTCTGTACAGCTGACAAGAGCTGAGTAAACAACAACTAGTTGTAAGCTAACATTATGCCCGCTAATGTTAGGCTCAGTTGTCCTTAAAATCGCACTTTCCCATTACAGTCTTTCAAGCAACAGACTCCAACAAAGTTACATCCACCCATAACGGACTCCTTTCACAAAATGTTACAGACTTTTCTAGCGTAAAAGAAGGTGGACACTTCTCAGTCAGCATTGCCAGCTGAGGTAAACAGTAGGTTGATGGCCTTCCACAGACTGGGAAAAGCTCAGGAGCAAATCGGGATCTGGAACAGTCAATAGTAGAAACAATCTAAATCTTCTTTAAATGAATGTTTTTGATCTCTGTTTGTTGGCTAAAATGTGTTTTACATACTGTAACTGTACATTTGTGAACTAAAATAATGAATAGTAATATGTAAATTGTTTACATCTTATCGGCATTATTTTTTACCTATCAACAGTTTTAAAACTCCACTAGCATACACAAATTGCATAAAAACAATAGCAAAATATCCATCTTACTAGTAACTAAATTTAGCTCCTTTTTTATGTCCTTTAGTAATACTGCTTATGAAAAGGCATAAGCAACAAATATAACTACTCTTTAGATTTATCATGGGAAAACATCTCACTTTCAAACATTTGGCAGTAGACTCGTTACCAGACCTGATTCATATATATTTTGACTTATTGCTTGTTCCTTTCAAATAGTTCTGATCAGCCATCCTTCCCCCTGCACTGCTGATCTTGTGTCTCTGTACTGCACACAAAGGCTTAGAGGCTTCATCACTGTGGGGCAGAGTAAGCCAGCAGGAGAAATGAGAGAGTGCCTGCTGCTGAGCTCTGCTTCTATTTGCTCTTGATCGGCAATTTTATTCATATGCAAATGAGCCCATGACATCATCAAGTCATGTTTGAGCACAGAGTACCTACTTTCCTTGGGTGATAGTTGGCAACACTGAATACAGATGCCTTGCTGTTGTCAGCATGTATGCAGTGCAGTGCTGTGGTTGTATTTAACTGTAAATACTGTAATCCAGACTCCAATGACCGGTGAAAAAATTGAAATTGCCTGAAGGCACTGTAACACAGTCTCATCTCCATATTTTTTTTCCCAATCTTTCCCTCTTGCATGACTCTTAAATGCTCTTTTTTTTCTATCTTGCTGTCATCTCGGGTTGTGTGGTGCCACTGCACCTAACATCGGAAAGGGAAAACATTTACCTGTTTTTATACAAATACAGTTACACCCCTTTGACTTTCTCATGTTATACCCATAAATGTCTGTCTGTTGCACCACACAGCAGCGTTGCTACAAAGCCTATTCAACATTACCCGACCAAGCTTCAGTACTATAGTATGAAAACATTGACACTCATTTTTCATAAGCTTTATTTCTGGTGACATAACTGCTGCACGGGGTACGACGTCGCAGATGCAAAAATGCTTGTTTGTTTTTTACTTAAATTGTTTTCCCTACATTATGATCACATATAATTAAGCAAAAATCCAACTTAAAACCATGATAAAGAGTGTTAATGTTTCTTTACCTCGCCCTATTTGAAATCCTCTTAGCTATGAAGGAACACTGTTTAGCAGTCGTGCACCACTTCGTCTTGCTAATCATCCTCAACAAAGGGATAAAAGACATTATGAATATTTAATCAAGAATTTAGAAGCCAGTCCTGACAGTAAACATAATTGAATGAATCACATTTTCCTTTTGTTGGTCTTCAAAAGGAAAATGTGATTCATTTCGCTGAAACATTCAGGACTGTTTAAATTGGCTGCCACATACATGAAATATAAAGTCCATACCTTTCTCTCCAGTGAGCTTCCATTGAATTATGAACACTTTGGCTGTGTAGAAACACTGAGTTTGGTTTCGGGAAAATGGATTATAATAACTTATATTATATTTATTCAGACACGCTATCAATAGCTATGCAGATTTTCTAAATGTAATGGTGTTACGGTGCATTGTGTTTTCACAAAACCGTGTGTAACGCAAAGGCAGATTGATAACAGCTGTGAAGCATGCAAAACATTTCCACAAGGCAGCAACTTTGTATTATATTTTCCCTCTCCAGAAATGTTTAATTGTATTATTTCACTTAAAGCACAAATGGGCTGTAGCACTCCAGAGCAGACAAATGCTGGCAAGACAAAAAGCCACTGCTGAAATGCCCCTTGCTGCCAGATAAATTCACAAAGGGGAGTGTGCAGGGGGGATGCTGTGTCATTTTTCATTTGGGGAGGACATGTTTGTTGCTGGCTTGGTTTTTGATGTTGGGAAGTTTTCCTTTGGGGATGTTTAAGGCAATACTGCTGCGATTAAATTTGAGAGTGGCAGACTCCAAACGCTCCCCTGGTCATTTGTGAGGTGTGTATGCTTTTAGCTGAATCCCGTACTACTTGCCATTCACTGTTGGAGTAATTTCCATTTACACTCAGTCAAAGATCAACAAGGATGACACACAGCATTCTGCAGCATCACATTTCTTACCTTGTCAGAGGTGAACTCGGAGTCCCTGGCAGACATGATTATTTAAATTTATGCTGCTTTTGTTGGTGCTTTTTTCTCTTCAGTCAAAGGAATGGGAGTAGTGTCTCAAGTATGATTCAGGCTTACTGAAAAATATTCTTTTTTTGTCTGACTGAGGATCCTGTGTCTAGCACCTTCTGGGTTTTGATGTTCATGTTGATGTTTTTTACTGTTGAAAATGCACCAAATTTTCAGTTTGTGTAGAAGCAGTGCATGAATACCTCGTCATCACGTCTTTTCTTACAACCTTTGTTTGAAAGGATGAAAATGTCAGCGTTCTGCTTGATCACTGAAAGCAAAGATTCTCAAAAAAACTTGCCTTTAGTCTTCTTTGGTGATGCCATAGGGTAGTATTGCAGGTTGTTTTAATTCTGTCTTGAATTGCTTTGATTTCAAAAGAAATGTACATCTGTATTTACACTTTATTAGGTACACCTTGACAATACTGGGTTGGACTCTCCTTTTCCCTTTAAAACTGTCCTAATTCGTGTCCTAATTCTTCATGGCATAGATTCAGCAAGAGGCTGGAAACAATCCTCAAGACTTTTGATCTTGGCATGAGAGCATCACACAGATGCTGCAGATGCAAATCTTTTGCTCCACCACATCACAAAGGTGCTCTGTTGGATTGAGATCTTGTGATTGTGGAGGCCATTTGAGCAAAGTGTTGTTCTTGTTCAAGAAACCAGTTTCAGATGATTTGGGCTTTTTGACATGGCACCGTGTCCTGCTGAAAGCAGCAATCAGAAGGCGTGCACTCTGTGGCCATAAAGGGATTGGCATGGTTGGTAATAATACTCAAGTAGGCTATAGCATTTAAACGATGGTACTAAGGCACCTAAAGTGTGCCCCACAAAGTACCGCCCACACATTACACCTCAATCAGCAGCCTGAGCCGCAAAAACAAGGCAGGATGGATCCAGGTTTTCATGGTTTTCATACCAAATTCAGACCAGTCATCTGAATGCTGCAGCAGAAATTGAGGCTCATCAGACCAGGCAACATTTTTCCAATTTTCTCCTTTTTAGGTTTGGTAAGTCTGTGTGAGCTGTAGCCTCAGTTTCTGTTCTTAGTTGACAGGACGGGCACCCGGTGTGGTCTTCTGCTGCTACTTCAGGTTCAAATTGATCTGCCTGCACAGATGCTCTTCTGCATATCCTGGTTGTAACGAGTGGCTATTCTGGTTACTGTTACCATCCTGTCAGCTCAGTGCAGTCTCACTTCTAGCAACAACAAGGCATTTTCACCCTGAGAACTCCCACTCACTGGATATTTTCTCTCTATCAGAACATTCTCTGTAAATCCTAGAAATGGCCGTGTGGAAAAAAATCCCAGTAGATCAGCAGTTCCTGAAATACTCAAACCAGCTCGTCTGGCACCAACAACCGTACCACATTCAAAGTCACTTAAACCACCGTTCTTCACGATTCTGATGCTCGGTTTGAACTGCAGCAGCTCGTCTTGACCCTTTCTACGTGTTTAAATGCTCGGAGTTTCTCCCACGGAATTGGATGATTTGTGATAATGAGCAATTGAACAGGTTTGCCTAATGAAGTGCTTCTCAGTGAATGTGTATTTCATAATTAGATCCCTCAAATCACTTTTCTTTTAAATTAGCACCGTATTCACATTACAGCCACATTATAGGTGGGTTGTTTTGTCCAAGCAATGTTTTTGTACACATACTCTTGAGTGTCTTTCCTCCAGCACAGAACAGAATGAGCCAAGGATCAGTCAACCAAGTCTATGACTAATGGATGAGGCCATGATGTCCAGACTTTTACTTCCTCTACAGCTCCGATAAACGAAAACAAAACACTGGTTCACGATTCTTCTAATGCAGCTCTTGCTATGCCCTTCCTGTGTGTCCTGAAATAGTATGTGCTTGCTCTGACCACAAAACACAGGACAGCAAATAACAGGAAGAGCATTAATTATTAGTTGCTGATTAAATTATTATGATTCTCTAACTGTTGCTTTTCACAATAATAAAAGAATTTAAAAAATGGCGACTTTAGTTTCTCGTTCAGTTTTTAATTCAGCGAGCATGCTATCATTTGCATCGCATATTGAACTTTAACGATTATTTAATTATTTAATCGTTAAACTTATATTTAATGGCCTGTTCAGTGATCATCGAATAGTTTTGTAGAAAAAAATGAACATGTGGGTGTGAAATGTCTCCTAGCAACAGCCGCTGGTACCAGGAAGAAAACAGACTTATGCTGTGAGAAGAAACACTGGAAAGAATTTCAAAAAAGTAACTTATTTCAGGGCATCTCAGGGAGTCGTGTCACAGGCTGGGTCTCCGACCCAGCACTCTGAGTTTTCTTTGTATTTTTTGATATGTTATTAGTTTGTGTTATTTCCTATTTTGCCTTTAGTTTAGGCAGTTATTGGTTATTGTTCCTGGGTTTTCTATGTTTTGGGGTTTGGTATTTATTCATCACGTGTTGGGTCTGTTGAGTTGTGTTGTCATGTTTAGTTGTTAGTATTTCCTGTTTTATTTTGACAATGTCATGTGTTCTTTGTTCATTGTATTTAGCTTTCTCTCCTGGTCCTGTCATTAGGTTTATGTCTGTCAGCTGTTCCCCCATGTGTCCCCACTTCCCCTGATCACCTCATGTCTGTATTTAAGCCTTTTGTTTTCTTCATGCCATTGTCGGTTCGTCTGTTTATCTCACCAGAGTTACAGTCATAGTCATAGTCTTAGCCTGTTTATTTTCCACCTCAGTCATAGTTATAGTTTTTGGTCTCAGTACCTTTAGTGTTTTGTTTCTTAGTGTTTTGCCAGCTTAGTGTTTTGTTTCTTAGTGTTTTGCCTGTTTGCTTTGGTCTCTTGGTTCATTTCCTGCCGTCATCGCAATAAAGGTTCACTTTTCTGTTAATCATTACTATTCCTCGTCATCATCTGCTTTTGGGTCCTGTTTCCGCACACATCGGCGCACCCCGCCGTGACAGTCGGGGAATCTGACTTCTTTGAATTATTGTCACAGAAACATTGGAAACTCCGCTTTCTGAGTTCGAGTCCTCTTCAGCTCCGAAACGCTGATTTACTTCACTCAGCATAATGTTTGCTGATATAGAACTAAGAGGGCATTTTAGTGCGAGTCAATCAATGGTGCATTTTGTTATACGATGTGGTTAGATCAATCTTATGATTTGCGTCTATCCTATTAATGGGTACATAACCCCTTTGCAGTTTGTGAAAGTAATTACCAAACTGCTACATTACAAGTGAACACTTCCCTGCTGGGTATTAATCCTTTGGAGAGTAATAGAGAAAAATGTATTTGGGGAAATGGCACGCCATATGTGCGCTTGTTTCAAAAGTATCTGATTTAATAAGGGCCGTTTTTGTTTTTGAAACCACGTCCTTTTTTTTTTCACAGCAAGGTATATGTATCAATTACACACTATTCAGAGTTGTATTGACAAGTCCTCCCATGAAAGATTCAGCAGCAGCCCTGCCTGCTCACTTGGAGTTTCTTTTGTGAAGCTTCACAATACCACGAGTGTTGCTGTGTGCTGTCTAATTGTATTGCTGGAGATATAATGATAGAACACAGGCTACCCAAATTAATTGAGGCTTGCCAGTCACAGCACAAATTATGCAGCAAATGCTGCAGTGCTGCTTGTGTGAAAGTAACTGCACCAGAGCCAGCCATTACAGTCAATGTAGGTGTAGTTTATGATCTGATAAAGAGCATGTTGCACTTATGGAAAAAACAACAACAAAAACAACAAACAGACCCCTTTGTATATCTTGTGCAATAGGTGCAGTGGTGTGATATGACATTTCATGATTTGTAACCATATGTAAGGTTATTTTCAGTTAAATCAGATGCAGCGCCGCGACCTGTTGTGCTAATAAGAATATCAAAGTAACAGTTGGTACTTGTCTTCTTTGTGTGTGTGTGCCAGCTACAGCTCACTGATAATAAACCCTACTGAGCATAGTCTCCATTTGCAGAACTAACAGACACTTAAATCAATCAAATGACTCACAAATGATAACTTCACAACTTACATGTTACACATTATGATTTGCTCTTTGTAAGAATCAGAAATATGGCTAGAATAACAAGGCTTTTTTGTGCCTTTTTTCCCCCAGACACTAAAAACTGTTGCAAGGGCACCGTGCAGTGCATGATGTTTTACTGCCATCTGTTGCCAATACTTTCAGATGTTTCATGCAAAAGTAATATTTTAATGATTGTCCTCCTTTATTATTAGTTGTCTGCAGGGGACTGTGAAGAGGGAATGTTCTTATTGGATTGTAGAGACAAACACCCACCTTCAGGTTTAACAAATACCTCTGTGTAAAGGTGCAGTCCTGAAAATATTTGCAAGGTCCCTTAACATTCCAGGTAATATTTCAGTGGTGATCCTCCGGAAAGTTGCTGTAATGCAGTTGCCCTTAATTAGTCACACACCAGACGCAGTCTAAATGAGGATGTTAGAGATGACAAATCACTCATGATTAGAACATTAGCCAGATGAACAAATGCATAAATGATGATTGAGTTAGGAAAATGATCACAGCCATATTGTGGTGTGGTCTGTCTTTGGAGAAATATTTATCCGTCTCTGTTTGTTTACCTCAAACTGGAACTTTGCTGCGTGGGTCCTGTGAGACCCAGAAATGAATGGTGCACAAGGGGCCCAATAAGAAATCACAGTTTCTTCCCTACATTAGAGAAAACCACTGTTTCTTTTCCTTCTTATTCATTCATATGTTTGTTTGTTTGGTTTTGGGCTTGTGTGTATGTGTGTGGCGATTATAATGTGGAGCTGTAGGTCATATTTCTAGCTATCTACACCACATAAAGTAGTTGTACTCATTTTTAAAAATATATAAATAGTCACGTTTTCCTTAAAGCAAGACTATTGTAAATTAGCTTGCTGGAATATTAAATGTGCTCATAAGAACTCATCAAGTTCGCTTACTTTGTGTGCATGCTTTCCATATCTCCCAGGGACAGTTTTTGTAGCATCAGTAGCCCGAATAAAAGCTACTGTGGTAAGCACCAAAATATTCATCAAGCGCCCTCAGCAATAGAAGTTGTAATGATGTTGTGATGTTTCATACCTCGCAAAATGGTCCATTTTTGTTGCACAAAGATAAGGATTGATATATCGCACAACTCTATCCCTTTCATTAGGATCCAAGGAACAGCGGGGCAATATCCCAATGTAAGAGAGTGAGCTCACTGGAACACACTGAGCACCACCAGGATGTTAATGGATGTCTTTTGTGGACATTAGGTTGCCTTTCACATTTGCCAATGTAAATGTGCCTTAATTTATCAGTGAGTGTGTACAAAACGGCTCTTATGATTTCCACACCTGTAATTAGTCCTACCTGAAGTTGAGTATGATTGCCGCAGGGAGGTGTCCTGGAAGGCTGTTTCAAATTAGCAGGAGGGCGATTGCTCTGATTGTTTCCATCTGGCTATTAAAGCAGACGTTTGAGGGTTGTTCCTCATCAGTCATCATCGGTACAGTCAAAAAGAATGGCTGAATAAGTTACGAAATACACACAATCGTAGTTGTGTGGCGTGTTTACAGGCTGGTGGCAAAGAAACCCACAGAACACAAAGGGCATCACGCATTGCCGTGTTTACGTGTGTGGCGGAGAGCGTGCAACCTTTTGCATAATGTTGAGCCTTTTAAAGTGGCTTCTATTGTGTACTGCCAGCATAAGGCCGGTGATGAATTGGGGAGAGGGGATCACTTGACTTTTCCAGAGCTGGAATATGACACAAGTAGACCATCTACTTAACATTACGGCTGCAACATTAATGACTACTACAATTGTATATTTCCCCAGAGAGACGCTGAGGGTCAAATGATAAAATTATCTTCCTTCTCATTAGGTTTGTAATGTATATCTAGTTTGTGCCCTCGTTTTTATCATTAATTAATCCTGAATGACATAATGAGCACTCATACCCATAATCATGTTTTTGGCCTATTGTTATCATTGTTATCAGTAGTAGCAGTGGTAGAAAATCATAGAAAATGTTATTAAAACTGGTATTTATGTCACAGATCATGTACCTGGTTATGATTGGTGATCTCACTCTGTGGTTTTTCTTTAGGCACTCCATAGGTACTGTTGCATTACTGTGTCCATTTCAATTTGGCTGAGAAACACAACTACTTACAGAAAATAAAAAGCACTGCAGCACTGAGCCAAAACCTGTTTCTGGCTTTCTTATTTAAATCCAAAACTGGGGAAAACATTGCCTGTTTTTTCTTGTCTCTCCTGGGTTTAGGGTAAGAGCTTGTGATACAAACGGACCATTACTTCAGACCCAGTGTGCCAGTGCATAAAGTGTCTTGTAAAACGATGTGTAATGTATATCTAGTAAGTTTATGGAATATTCTCCATGGTCACATTAGGAGCTTCACTGCTGTCTGCTCTGTTTGTTTCTCCATCAGAGCCTTTTCCACACTTTGTTGGCGTTATTGTGAGTATCAGACATGGCAGGGAGAGGGCTTCCTAACTTACCCCTGGTTTCTGTGTCTTCTCTTTTAACAGATACAATCTGCCTGTTGGCAAACAAGGAGGCCCGTGTATGATTGAAATAGCTGCAGATAATGGCACGGCTCAGCATCTCGAGGAGTACATCTCATACCCTGTGTCACAGGTATCCTGACTTCTCTGCACTCAAATCTACCCTTTGTACAACCATCATCTCATTTCAAACACATAATTATCTCTCAGTTATCTTATTCCTTTTACAGCACAGTTTGCCTTAAAAACATTGAAATGTTGGTACAGCAGTAATATCATCGCCCGTGGATCCCGATATTCTTCAGTAAATAATAATAATTAAAGAAATACGCATGTATTTCCATCGAGAGCCATTCCAGCATTTAAACGCTGCTCTAATAATGAATGCCACAAAGCCATCAGTGGCTTTTAGTTTTTGTAGCAGGGTTGTTTGTCAATGTCTTTGCTTATATAAAGGCTGCATTGTTATCTAAAATTTCTGAAATCTGCTAAATGTCATTGTGACAATTATGAAGTAAAACAGTATAAATGCAGCATTAATGTTAAAGAGCAACACAGGAAATATGCCCTGGCATTTATGTCATATAGACAGATGATGTTTACTGGCAATTTTTTTTCCCTGACATCCCTGCATTTTTGTCCCACAGCCCTATACATTTGGCACCCCCACAGTGCCAACAGACTCGCCACATTCAAATAAACAACTTATAGAACTCATGACAGCAGGGCCATCAGTAGATTGACTGTATGTTGTTGTGTGCTGCCAAAGCCCATTGCTTTATGAATACAAAACAGGCTTCAATTTAGAAAAAAGTGCATCTTTTACAGTATTATCTATAGATAATCACAATTGGCAAACATGTAAGCCACATCAAGCTTGTTCTATTATTAATCACAGGCTGGTCTTTTTTTTTCTGGCTCATTAATTTGATTAACAACACCTATATTTGTTATTAATTAATAATTTTGCTTTCACATTCAAATATGCAGAGAGAGTCTCAACCTTCCCACTGGCCCAACATGCCTCCCACTCCTCAGTGTGATTTATGGTCTTCTAATTTGAGATGCCAACATGTTTCTTTGTTCCTCATTCATTACACGAGCACTATCTTTGCTACAATTAGACATCACAGTGCTAAACTTTTTCTTGTATTGTCAGGTTTAAAGATGAAGTGAATGAGTGTGTTTCTAAAAATAAAAAAATACTACTTACACTTACACTTACACGCTGTGTATATTTGTGGATAAACAATACCAGTAAAAAGCTACTTGTAGTGTTTTGTATCAAATGAAGATCTTAAAAATGTCTTGGAAACAAATATGTGCTTTAGTTATTTGTGTTGTATTTGTGTTGGCTTTATCTGACACTGTCAGCCAAGAGAAGAAGTGAGTGGGCTCAAAACTAAAGCCAGCTGTAGACTTCAGAGAGAGATAGCTGCTGTCACTTTCCAGTCTAGACTGCCGAGGCTAATCAGACAGCTTAGCAGATGTTGGTGAAGCAATATTGCCATCTATTTCACTGTTAGTATATGTCAAATTAGAAGTATCTTGATTTCTCACTAAACACTGTTATCTAGTTACTCAGGGCTGTGGCAAAGTGGCAGGCTGTAGTTTTCATTTTGGATCAGTTTCTTTTTAATTAGTACAAAGACAGGATACACCCAGCTATAGAGCTACTGTGTCAGGGTTCACAGCAGGCTTGCTGCTCTACTGGTGTATGAGACCAGATTGCATTCAATGCCCAGTAGCCGGTGCCGTAGGGGTATAATTACTCATAGATAAAGGGAATGAAGGTATACATGTAGATATATACATACTAATAATATGGCAATCTTAAAATAATGTGGTGAAATGTAGTTGTTATTGCAGTACATTAAAGTGCTTAATAAGCAACATCAGTTAGTGTAGGAAAAGTAAGTTACAAGTAAGTTTCCTCAGTCTGGCTTGTTGCACTTTTCATGTTTACATTCTACACTGGTTATAGTTTTGTATTCTGTGTATATAAAGCTTTATTCTGGTTATATTTTTTATAGCTGTTGGTTTTCTCTGTCTTCTTGTTTTTGACGTTTTGTTACATGTATTTATATTTACATTTTCTTGACATTTTTGATTCATGTTAAACTAAACAGCACCACGTAGACCTAAGGGCAATGATCATTTCGCATACCCTTCACATACGTAATCATGGTTAGGCTCTAACCTGAAGGCCAGTATTTTTTTCATCAGACAAAGGAAACAATCAAACTTTTTTGAAGCGTTAAATGAACATATCTATTTTCTGGCTTTGAAATATTACCTCTACTTATTCACACTCTATCCAGTATTTACTAAGCAGAGCAAATTGGCTTTAAGCCGCAATCAGAAAAAGTGCAGATTGGAGTAGCAATTTAAGCCAGCGAGTCAAACGAACAATTGCCAAATTTCTGAAAACAAAAGCACTTAGTTGATTCCAGTAATGATCAAAAAAATTTACCAAGGGCAGTACAAATTAGCATAGGGTCACAGACATGCATGAGTAACCTGCCGTCAGCACAAATACAGTTACTTTTAATCTGACAGGCATAATATACGCATATGTTTTAAGGTGTTTGTGTACAACTTCTGATAAATACTACAAAGGGTCATTTGTAGTACCATAAGTAGTAGGATTGATGTGTGTGTGCGTGCGTGCACGTGCGCTCTCCATGGTCCTGAATTGTGGAGGGAAAAAAAGAAGAAATAACTTGAAAATTCAATCTGAAGATTTCATGTGTGTCATGAAATATTTGTTGGTGTGAGGCATGCCATGAGGCCCTGTGACATTTGTAAAAGTAAGAGTCAGATCTTGTTTGACCCCTTTAGAAGAACGAGAGGGAGAAAATGAAATGAAGGTTTGGAAGCAGTGGGCTCGCTGTGAATTCTGTTTGGAGGTTTTAGGTCTTCCTTGATTTTTTCCAGCGTGTTTTTCTTTTAATATATATAACAATGTATCTGTAGCAATCTATAAGCTGTGATAATGTCCCCCTACTGCCAATCAAAAAGAAACACATGTAGCCCTTTTGACACACCCTCTCTTTTCTTGTTATAGCAGCAACTAGTGAAACCATGCAAAGTGTTAAAAGACAGAAATATTGTTTCTTTATTAGATAATGGTGCAATTACTAAAGCATTTTAAATAATCCCCTTGCCAAATGCTGTGGTCCGAAAGGGAAACACCTTCAAATATATATTCAATAAGGCTATCCACAAATAAAACACGGCCTTGGCTTTTAAACTTTTCACTATGCATCTTGAGTAAATCCACACAGTATGTTTTTTTCCTTGCCCAAAGATGGTTCGCACTAGCCCAAAGGCATAGTTAACCTCGCCCCAAGGTTTTTGTCTGTTTTTATTGTGGCCAAGTTTTACTCATCTAAACTGGCCTTACATGTGCATAAGAAGAATATGAAACAGATTCCACACTGCCTAGCCCTGCCTTCAAATAAAATTCGAAAATGAGCACACTGCTCGTGTGAAAGCGGTGCTGTGGGTCCACTTACAAAGTCATGAATTTTACATTAGTGGGGCTTTTCAAATGGACTCTTCTCATAAACATGGTAAACATGCTTGAAGGCACCATAAAGTCATACATTATCATCAGCCCATCATCATCACACAGCTACAGTGAATCACATACAAGCACAGTTTAGCATGTTTTAAAAGCAGCCATCACGCGCTGCTTGTTTTATATGAATCCTAAGCTTTTTTAAAGATACTTTCAAGGTCCTTACAAGTGTGGCTTCATTGCACATACATTCACAGGAACCCTGTCATGCATGTCTCTTTATAGGCTTTTAAATCTGCAGCGGTTATGTCATTTAAAGCTTGTATTGAGCCAACGTCCTAAATGATAATGTGGTCTAACACTTAAGTGTCCCTTCACTGAACACCTCCACTTCAGCTGTCCAACACTTCCTCCGATGCCAGCAAGCAGTTATGACGAGTGCCAAGGATGTATACATTCTGACATGACTGATGTGATTTTGTAATGGCAGAGACGAAACTGGAAACAGTAATATTCAGTGTACTTTGAGCTCTTCATACTGTTAACATCCAGTATATTACATGACAAGGTTGCATTTTATCACTAGTGGCAAGTGGCAAATGAGCTTTTTTAATCTCGTAGTTAACATCCGGTGTCCATAATTTGACTCAGAAATGTTCACATCAACACATTTCTCTTTTATTATAGTTTGTTTTGTTTTATTACCCATAAGACCTCAGAGTAAACCACAGGAACAGTTAGAATCTTTTAGGACAGAACTTGAAATCTTCTGTAGGTTGAAGAGAAATGACAAAATGTAAAGGAAGGAAATTTATACAGTACGATGGAATAAAATATAGGCACTTTTATGCTTATGTGATGTACTCGTTTGTAGCATTTTTGCAGACACAGCTGCAGTTGTTAAGTTGACTGTTACAAAAGAATAAGTTACAGGTTCACACAATTTCTCTATATTAGCCAAATGTTACCCAATTACCGCACATCAAAGGAACCTACCAGTGTTTTTTGTTTTTTTAATGATCATTATCTCTAGATATGTGACATCCAAAGAACTGAAAAAGAAAACATTACTCGGTGCTCATATTTCTCTAAACTTACGAACGCATTAATTTTGATGGTTAGTCTCACATTAAACATGGAATACATTAAATGCCCAGAATCCTCACTTCCCTTGCACCCACTGTTTTTTTTCCACACGCCATCCACTGCCTTTAATTACCCATTAACTTCACAACTGGAGGATAAGTTTTAACATAACAGTTAAAAAAGGCACAACATTTAAAACAAACAAACAAACAAAAAACAAACATGGGGTCTAGTGTAATAATGTAACAGATAGTGTAACTGACTTATTAACAAGAATAAAAGTTAGAGTCTAGGTGATACTAATACCGCATTACACCAGAGGGTAACAGTAGCTGAGTCTGTTATCTTTCTTCTTCATCATCTCAGGATACATTAAGGTCCTAATAATGTAATAGCAGTAATAATTTCACACACACACACACACACACACACACACACTGTGTTTTCATACCTTTGTGGGGACATCTAATTGACATAATGCTTTCCCTAGCTGCTTACCATAATATATACTGCTGATCACTTATGTGTGTTAATTATTTATTTATTTATTTATTTTACAGGGGACCTTTGGACCCATATTTCTTGGGGATGTTTCATCTCGGTGGGACATGCATGACAAGAGTGAAAAAGCAGAGAAGAGATTCATTGGTTGTATCAGAGAACTTCAGGTCAACTCAAAGGAGATTTACCTGATGGGTGAGGCAG
Source organism: Diplotaxodon limnothrissa (assembly GCF_057381915.1). Taxonomy (NCBI): domain Eukaryota; kingdom Metazoa; phylum Chordata; class Actinopteri; order Cichliformes; family Cichlidae; genus Diplotaxodon; species Diplotaxodon limnothrissa. The sequence goes on along the minus strand of NC_140608.1, from coordinate 15,938,032 downwards.
TTAGAGGGAGAAATATCAAGAACTGTGACCCTCCTGTCTGCCAGCACTTTCCTTGTCGTAATGGAGGAACTTGTATCAGGTAACGGGTCACTTTTTACCCTATTAAAGTTTACTTAATTATCTTTAAACCTGAAAGGCACAAAGAATATAGGAAATCCAACTGTCCTTCTTTATGGAGTAATAATACATTGGACTCAGTAACTTGACGTGAACTGCACCAGATTTGTATAGAAGACTGAAATTGCCAGAATCAAAAACCAAGAAAAAAAGAAAATAAATAAATCAGTATATAAATTAGAATGCCATTACATGCATAACTTGAATGTATCACATAAAATAATGTAATTGAAACCAATGTTGGTATTTATGTAAATATGGCTATTCACTAACCAATTCTTAATGCAAAACTCATCAGTTGTCAGCCTTATTATATCAGCACTGATCTAATTCCAGTGTGGGCGTACTGGAGGGTAGCTGTGCTCTATGGAACATTGGCTTGTGCCGTGCTATCAGTGCAAAAACAACAAACAAACAAACCAAAAAAAATTGTAACTTGATTTTTTGTTTTATTAAGCGAGAAAAATATTTGGCAATTTCTATGATAAACTGTCATCACACGACAGACATTTTTGTCTAGTTTTGATCTAAATTAGCAATTTCTGCTCTTTCTTGTATTCTAGCCACAATGATGCGCGTTATGAGTCATTGAAATGTCTGTAATGACGTCTGGAGCAGGCGGGTCAAGAACACTTCATAATGCTGTCTTTCTGCAGTAAACAAAAATAATTTCAATTAGCAAGCTGATTTATTTTTCTTCTTTTAATGGATGATGGCCTTCTCAGAAAGCTTGTACCAAAACACTGATTGCACTATGAACAACACAAAGAAAGGGGGTTCAGGTTTAACAAGCAACTGCTGGCTTTATTATATTGCTTTCCCTCAGCTTTTCCATGTCATGGATTCAAAAAGGTGCTGGGAACATTCCTCGGAGGTTTTGGTCCATATCTTTATGATATCATCACACAGTTGCTGCAGATTTGTTGGCAGCACATCCATGATGCCAATCTGCTATTCTGCTTCCCTAAGAATCTCTATTGAATCAAAATCTGGTGACCTTTGGGTACAGTGAACCCATTGTCATGTCCAAGAAAGCAGTTTGAGCTTTGCGACATGGCAAATTATCCTGCTTGAAGCAGCAATCAGAAGATGAGTACACTGTGGTCATAAATTGATGGGCATGGTCAGCAATAATACTCAGGTAGGCTGTAACATTTAAAAGATGTTTACCTGAGGCCCAGGTATGTCAAGAAAAAACCCTTGCCGCTATAAAAATGATGGTCTTACCAAAAATAAATTATTTATTCTCAATGATCCCAACTAAACCGCCACAAGATTGGTTCAGATCTCTAGATTCATATATGTCCAAATTCCTTTGGAAAGATAAACCCCCACGTATAAGCTTAAAAACACTACAAAAGACCAAGGATAAAGGAGGATTAGAACTACCTAACTTTCGGCACTACTTCTTAGCCAACAGGCTTCAATTTATCTCAGGATGGCTAAAACACACCCTCTTAGATGAACCTTGGCTAGATGTAGAACAGGCACTTTGCAATAATCTAGAGATCTCAGACCTACCATTTATCAGCTCAAACATCCAACGACATGAATGCTTCAAAAGCATCAACATCAGCTCTTCTCTGACAGCATGGTGGGAGTTTCTAAAAATAACGGAGTCTTCATTAATCCCATGCAAACGTACACCTATCTGGAACAACCCTGACATATTACAAAACAATAATATGATAAACTTTCCAGATTGGAGTGGTAAAGGAATCAAATATTTAGAACATATATTAGAAGGAACAGAATTTATTTCATTTGACGGACTAGTTACACAATATGGGATCAACAAGAAAAGATTTTTAGAATATCAACAAATTAAATCCATAGTAAAAAAGAAATTTAAACCAGATCAAGTTGAACTACAAACACCACCAAGTGTGGTTCAATTTCTTACTCTTAAAACCCCAAAATTACTATCCAAAATATACAGAATGCTTTCTAAAACAGATGAATCAATATCACTTCCTATTGCAAAATGGGAAGCGGATTTATCAGTTAACTTAGACCTAAACTTCTGGTCTCAGATTTGCTTAAAAACCTTTCATCTAATTAGAAATCCCAGTCTTCAATTAATTCAATACAAAATATTACATAGAGTGCACTATACAGGGCATCGGATGTTCAAGATGGGCTTTACGTCTACCAACAACTGCTCACACTGCCAAACCAATTCACCGGACAATTACATCCACGCTCTTTGGTTCTGTCCACCAGTTCAGAAGTTTTGGCGCGAGATATGTGAAGACTTATCGAAGTGTCTGAAATGTAACATTCCAACTTCCCCCTTAGTGTGTTTGTTGGGCAGCTTAGATAATGTCACTTCAGAAAAGAATATCGCCGATATGGTTTTCACTGCCCTATGCATAGCCAAGACAACAGTCCTCATGAACTGGAAAAACAAAAATAATCTTAATTCTAACCAATATAGAAATTATCTATTAGATTACATTAGTCTTGATACAGCCTCTGCCACCACATCAGATCAATTGCTCTGGGCTCCTTTGATCAGCTCCATCCCCTAGTGGGGGTGGGGGGTCATAGTTTGGTCCCGCCTTCACTGTTGTGATTGGTGTGGGGGTAGGGACAGGCTTAGGGTGTCGGGGGGTTCCCCAGGAGCATCTTCCTTGGAGGGCTCAACCCGGGGTTGCGGTCATGGCCTATTAAGGGCTCTGTTGGCTCTTAGGTGATGGTTTCCTCGTGGCTGCGTGCAGCGGGGCTAGGGGAGGGTCTGTGCTGACAGACGTGGGTTACTGACCTGGTAGCCTGGCTGCCCCTGGGTGGGTCCAGGACGGACGTGGGGTTCTGGGGGTGCTCGGTCTCTGGGCTGGGGCCCTGGCTGGGCCTTGGGGGCTTGGGTCCTGGTTGGTGTGTTGCCGGGGTTGTGGGCGGGTGGGTGTATGGGGCCCCAGCCCTGGCGCAGGGTGCCGCCAGTGCATCAAGCCACCTGGGGGGCTCTTCAGCTGGTGGGGGAGGCTGTTACATCTTGCAGGAGGTCTCCTCTCTTCAGGAACTCACTCTGCAGGAGTGGGAGATACAGGAGAGGTGGAGGAAGATCTCAGCCTGGGCGTCTATTGTTTTGTGTAGTCTGGAAGATGAGTGGATGATGGGGTGGGTGCAGTTTTCTCTGTGGTGGGGTCGGGTGGGCTGTCCCGGGCTCTGTGGGGCCAGGCGCCGCGGCTGAACCGGGCCCTGGTCCGGATGGGCCTGGGACCCCTTAAATACAAGCGCGCTCATGCTCACAGGTGTACACACGGGTGCTCACACACACAAACAACACCCTTTTTGGCTCCTACCTCAAAGCACACTGTGCGCTGTCCATCTTACGTGCTGCACAATAATGTTTAATATTTAGTATTTACTGTTATATTCCCATAGATCATCGTGATGTTGTTTATTCTATTGCTTTCTTTTTCTTCTGCTTGTTTTCTCTCTTTTCTTTCTCAACAGGTGATCCAGGTGATTGATATATGTATTTTTTGTCTGCTTATTTTGTTGGTTTTTGTTTTTGCCCTTCGTCCCTCTTCTCCGCTGTTTTTCTTTCCCTCTTTCTTTCTCCCCTTTCTTTTCCCCAGTCAAGTCTGTCCCGTATTTAGCAAGTGAAAATAAAATAAAATAAACAATAAAAGGTGAATCAAATAGACCATAACGGCAAGGCTGGGATGGTCTATTTGGTAAAGTAAATCCGTTGGGCATCTTTCTTCGCCTTTAGACAATAATTCTGATGGCAAAAGAGCCAAACGGGACAGGCAAAAACCGTCATTAAACCACCAGCAGCAGCAGCCTGAATCATTAATTCAAAGCAGGATGGATCTGATTAACATGTTTTTATGTTATATACCCCACATTTTGACCCAACCATCTAAATGTCACAACAGAAATTCAAGACTCAACTGAACAGGGAAGGTTTATCCAATTTGCGACTATCAAATTTTGATGATGCAGTGTGAAATAGCTTCAGTTTCCTCTTCTTAGCTGAGATGAGTGGCATCTTGTGTGGTTTTCTGCTGTTGTAGCCCATCTGCTTCAAGGTTTGATGTGCTTTCAGAGATGCTCTTCTGCATGCATTGGCCATAATTAGTGGGAGGATTTTTGTGTTACTGTTGCCTTCCTGTCAGCTCAAAACAGTCTGACCGTATTCCTCTGATCTCTGGCATCAACAAGGCATTTCCCCCCTGAGAACTCCCACTCACTGAATGTTTTCTTTTTTTCAGATCATCCATTCTCTGTAAACCTTAGAGATGGCCATGTGGGCAAATCCCAGTAGATTAGGACTTTCTGAAATACTCAGGCTTGCCCTGCTGGCACCAACAACCATGCCAGGTTCAAAGTCACTTAAATCACCTTTCTTCGCGATTCTGATGCTCAGTTTGAACTGCAGCAGCTCGTCTTGACCGTGTCTACGTGTTTAAATGCTCTGAGTTTCTCCCACAGTATTGGATGATTTGTGTTAATGAGCAGTTGAACAGGTTTGCCTAATGAAGTGCTTCTCAGTGAATGCATACTTCATAATTAGATCCTTTAAATCACTTTTCTTTTAAATTAGCAACATATTCACATTACATCTACATTACAGGTGGGTTGTTTTGCAAGCAATGTATTTGTACACATACTCTTGGGTGTCTTTCTCCAGCACAGTATGATATGTGAAAAGAGCAAGCCAAGGATCAGTCAACCAAGTCTATGACTTATGGATGAGGCCATGATGTCCAGACTTTTACTTCCTCTAAAGCTTCAATAAAAACACTGGACCCACAGTTCTTGTGATGCAGCTTTTGTTATGCTCTTCCTGTGTGGTAAATGTCTACATCTCTACATCATCCCAGAGTCTGTAACATTTGTTCTATTGAGAATTTCAAAATTTGAACTTATGAGTATTCTGCCTCAGGTCTCAAATCTCCTGAAATAACATGTTCTTGCTCTGAAAAGTCGATGTAAAACACAGGACAGTAAATAACAGGAAGTGCTGCTGCTTGAGTTCCTGCCATGTGATTGTTTGATTAGATATTTGCATATTTTGCATTGACAGCCAGTTGAACAGGTGCACCTCACAAATTGGCCAGTTAGTGTGTTTTGGTCTGTTTAGAGCTGTGATTTCTTCTAAGGGAAATGGATCCATTTGTCTCAGGTGTACTATTTAGCCTATTTTCTCTGAGCTTATTGTTTTGGGTTTTACGAGCCAAGATTTTAAATCTGACTTTATTGGTGTCATCAGTGCAGTCAGCTGTTTTCAGCTAAAAGGCTCTAAAATCTTATTTTCCATTGTCTGTCAAATATTACGACAAGAGGTATCAACCAGCAGGTAAACATACATTTACTGGATGACGGGAGTTATTTCTCCTGGGAAATGATGAAGTCAAATGAGAGAGAAAAGAAAAGAGATATTGGATTTTAATTCATCAGGTCATCAGAATGTGTCGCAAATGAAATACAGCGTAACATCTGCTGGATGTGTGATCTTCTGTCATCTTGAAAGGAGGCTGGAAAGATGACACATGGGTGTTGTTTACAGCTTCAAATTAAAATCTCCCTAAAAGAGTAATGTAGCCATGGCCAGTTAATTTTCGCTTTTTCGTGTCAATTTTCTCTTGTCCACTAAAGGCAATCGCTACGCCAAGTTAGTCCTGCATGCCGAGGTGAATATGCAAAGATCTGCTCTTCCTTTATCTTTATCTAGTGCAGCTCATCAGACTGCCATCAGGCCCCACTTACCAGCCATTTTGCCTGTCTTTTTAAATATGCATTAACTACACATGATGCTCTTTCACCTTAGGTAATCCAGAAAATAGTTGCTCTAAATGCCTTCTTCATTGTGTTATGACACTATCAATTAACAGATGCATTTATTCAACAGGAAATGAAAAAGGACACCATGAATATTGGAATGTGAATAGCTCCAAGAATACCAATTAAGAGCTGGTGGCATTGGCTTGTCATGTGCGAGAGACTGGGCCTTGCAATTATCTGTGTGATGAATACGCGTTATTGCAGTATCCTCTTGAACCACACAGCATGCGGAGGTCACCAGGAGTTCAGAGAGCTCTGGTCTATGTGGTAGTTGCCCTGAATTGCACTACTGCAACATAATAAGATGAATAAGGACTTTTATCAGAAGTTCAGTTGGGGTGATTTTTACCACTGCCTGCTTTTAATGTGGCTCCTGTTCATTTAGGCAAGTAGAAATATCAATATTAAACCCAAGAGGATAATGGCTTGTGGCTGCTGTGTGATACATACACATTAACCAGCCAGGCAATCAGCACCTGAAAACTGTGTCCTTTTTATCTTCAGTGCCAGCCCTGCGATGGTTGATATCTGTGTCGTTTATAAATCTCGGCTGCAGGTCACACAGGCAGATGTTATTAGACCGAGTGTCAATGCAGTTTATTTTCAAGACATATACACGCATATAATCCTATTTTCAAAAAGGTTAGAAGACAGTGTAAATATAAGCAGAATGCATGGATTTGCAAGTCATTTTAATACTTTGCTTTATTGATAACAGCATAAGAAAAACATTCTGTTTATATTTCAGCTGTTACTTGCCGATATTATACAGACTTCTACCACACAATTGTGTCAATGGCTTCCAGCTTTGCATTCAGAGACTTCTTTAGATTCCGTGATTTATTTAATGATATTATGCACCTTGCATAATTAAATAGCCACATTAATTGTGCACACAAACAATATTCTTAAATTGTTGAACTGTTCGCCCACACTGTGTTTTACAGCACCCTGAACCCATCTCCATAGTTACTTCTGAAAGCCTCTCTGCGATCCTCTTTTTATACCCATTTATTGTTTAATTGGAGGAAAATGCGCAGACCTGATTTCATACAGTTAGATAATAAGTCAAAAGGCATCATGATGATTAGATAGTTTTTTAAATAAGTGTCTTGTCCCTGGATACTCTTCTCCCTGACTGTGAGTGTCCTGCTGGGGTGCTGATGCTGATGGCATCCCAGTATGCCTCTCTCTGTGCGTGCGCTGAACCTTTTGAGTGAGCAGTTGGCAGCGCCTGAGGGTGTCTGTGGTTAGGCTGCGAGCATTAGGAACCGATGTTTACTCTCCCCAGCGAGGTCCTATTTTGTCTTTTTGTGCTTATATCTAGGCCTTGTTTGTCGCATAAGCAAAATTTGATTTCAAGGACTTTGGAAAGTAATACGGCAAATAATTTTCTTTATAAAATAACAGCTTTTATACTGCTTTTTTAACCATAACACAGGATTGTATCCCTCTGTCTTTGTCTAATTTAAAATTTCCACAATGATCTCAAACAAGTAAGTGGGGCAGATAGCATGACAGGAAAAAAAATAAAAAAAAATCAAGTTAGGGGGCAAAGAATTTTTTTCTCAGCCCTTTAAGCTTATTATCCAACATGTCAAGCTACTTCTTTAAGTCCATCTATCAAGCCGGTAAAGTACAGTTGATGAGAGCTCTAACAAGGATGAAAATGACCCCAAAACCTAAAACTTGAGCTATAAAACCAAAGCTGAATTAGATGAAACATACTGAAATTCTGAAGGTAACTGCTGAGTTAGAAAATGATTCTCTGTGAGCCTGTAACTCTGACGAACACATTTCTAATAAAAGCATTTCTGATTTATTGTTAATGGAAACTTATTGATTGCAGCTGCTTTAGTGTATTCATCATGGAGTGAGATTGTGTGATCTTCTCAGGGAAGTAAAAGGAAACGAGCTGATGGTCTACAAGGATAATATAGGATAAGGATAAAATGAACAGAGCACATTGTATTCACACTCAGAGGAGAATATGTGCTAATTGGTTGAAGTAGAGATGGCGCTTTGCTGATTCTGTGGTGGCCGTGTTTTGGTAGCACTCAGTCCTCCTCATAAGTTCACTTCTGGCAAGTGTTCTTCACAAAGAAAGTGCAACTAATTTTACCTTAATCAGACCTCCAGCTATGCTTGTTTCAAAGTATCTATAAAATAACTCAAGGTCCAAGAAACAATTATTCCACTTCAACATAAGAAGCATTCTGAGCACAGTTGTGGTCTCAGAAGGATATTTCCAAAGAAAGCTCGCTCATTACAGACTTTATTGCATTTGCGTCTTTGAATTTTGGAGGACGAGTGCGTTCAAAACAATTCTGTGAAGATTTTTTTGTTAACTTAATTTTTATGTTGGTTTGTTTGCACTAGTAAACATGTTTAAAATAAGTTCCTGTATAACCTTGACATATTATAAGTAACAAATAATGATAATAGGTAAATGGAAGCAAGTTGCACACAACTCAATATGAAAGGAAAATGGCATTCAGCATTTAAATTTCCCGTGAGATCTGTTTTTTTTTTATCATTATTTTGACTCTAAATAAAGTGTAATGAAATACAATAGAGATTTTAACATGACATCTGTATCTCTCTATTGCTCTTACTAAATTCATTAATTAAGACTAAAACGCTAATGTGTTAATCAGTCTCTCAGTACTTTTTTAACACCCCCATCTAATGCTTCCTGCTGAAGATGTAAATCTTTTAAAAGGAGCCACATTTTAAATGTAGGTTAATTCTTCTTAAAGGCTAACAGATTTCCTGAAACAGCTGTGCGCTGTCACTCAAGCAGCAATAAATCCTGCATTTGCTGAGCGCTAACATGAGTTGTGGACAGATTTGATGCTCGATTGGCCTAAATATTGACTAAAATATTGATTTACTATTGACTTAAAGTAATCTGCAGCGGTCATGTTCATTGCATTTAACTACCCTGAAAACACCAGTTCAGTGACGCTGGTCTTTCGTGTGTGAGAGGAAAAAACAGCTCAGTGAAAAAGGTTTCGGTAGGCTTTGTTGGCAGAAATAAAATAATGTACGGCAATATTTTTTTTTTTTAAATTAGGATTGGTAGTTGTGTTATGTTTCATAATGAAACAACTGAAGATTCTTGACATCAAGTATTGTTTTTGACGACTACCTCTTAGCCACAGTGTTTCTGTTTAGCCGGAATTCAAAATTGTAATGTTTTGAAGTTTGTTTATACCAGATTTCTCAGCAGAGTCAGTCGGCAGGAATGATTATGTGACTTTGTGAATGCTTCCTCAATGTGTTGCTGCCATGGAGATAATAATGTCTCCTGTAGAACAGCCAAGAATTACAGCTGTCATGGATGATGAGCTCAAAAAGAGAGAAATTGATTGTATCGCTTTAAGAGCCTGACAGTGTGAGTGTGTGACAGATAGGCACAGGACACACAAATGTGAGTTTTACATGATGAGGACTCGCTTCACTTTGGGTTAATGTTATCTCTTGAAAACTTTCCAACAACTCAGCAGGATAAGTGCAACATGTTTCATCTCCTAAAAAGTGTTTTCCTCAAACTCTCTTAGAAAGAAGGTAGCTTTACCAACATGCTCGTGTCCTTGCAAAATAATAATGATGACAAAATGTGTTGGTTACTTTTCGGTTGTTACAGGCTAGAAATGTTGTTATTTCACCTTTCATATATAGATAGGCCTATTTTTCTGCTGGTTCTTCAAAATCCCTGCAAGATTAAACAAAGTTAGGACATTTACACTGTAAATGTCCAAAAGGCTTTTGATCAATGCCATCATCAGACACTTTGTTAGGTCCACCTGTTTAACTGCTCATAAACGCAAGCATCTAATCAGCCAATCACATGACATGACATGTTTATATTGTCAAGACAACCTGCTGAAGTTGAAATCGAGCATCATAATGATGAAGTGACTTTGACTTTAGGTGACTTTGAATGTGTCATGGTTTTTAGTGGCAGACGGACTGGTCTGAGTATTTCACATCTACTGGGATGGCTGATAACAGGCTGATAGGAAGGCAACAGTAACTCGCATAACCATTAAGACCACCACACTGGATGTGGTCTTCTGCTGCAGAAGCTGTTGTGCTGCGTCTGCACTTTTGGGATGTGATAGAACAGGAAATTTTTATAAAGGATGTTCAACCAACAAATCTAAAGCAACTTTGTGATGTTGTCGCGTCTATATGGACCAAAACTTATGAGGAATGTTTCCAGCACCTTATTGAATCCATGCTATAAGAAATTGAGGTGCACAGGAAAGGGAACTCCAACCCATTACTACCAAGGTGTATGTAATAATGTTTCCCTAAGTGTATTTTATGTTCAAAATCCCTTGGCCAAAGATAATTAGAAGTCAGCTTACAAAACACTGTGGAAACACAAATATATTGGGTATGTATTTAGTGTATGAAAAGATGACATGTTTGAAATATTTTGTAATGAAAAGAATCCCAGAGGTACTGTACTGAACGTTGCTGTGTAACTAACATTTTATCATGGGAAATATATCCAGCCGGTGCCATGCAGCTCTTTACACAAACGTCCTTTTAGTGCAAAGTAAATGTTCATATCAGACATGAGGAGCAAATAAAAACTGTGTGAAAACTACGCTGCATACAGTTACTCTACCGTCAACTTAAATGCAATTATTGTCTGAGGTTAAGATTCAAGACAGAAAACACTGTGAAATCTGTACAGCAGCATAGATTTTTTTTAAATTATTATTTCTTTCATGCACATTTATGCATGCGTGTGTGCTCCAGATTATCATTAATTATCATTTTTTGCTTGTTTCAGATATTTTTCTGTGAGTAATACTTCAAATAAAACGTTCGCTTTTTCTTTCTTTAGTGTTCTCCTAAACACTGTATGTTCAGTGAGTTCTTGTTTCCTGTTGCAGTGTCACAGAGCAGCAACAAAACGCTCAAGTTTTTGTCCGTTATCGGTCCACTGTGTGCCGTGGACAAAGATAATACACAAGTTTATCACTCTCAGCTCTTACTACACACAGTTTGTTTAAATCACAGCATCTCTGACACGAATGGTAAATATAAACCTCGGTGTTACTGCTGATCAGATTGGCTGTTTGTCAGTGTAACGGGCCCGGGGTTGATGTGACTTTTATTCACTTATCATTTGAAATATGGGTTTGCATTCGATTTGTCCATAAACTGTGTCATTCTGGGCCTCCCGCTTTATCAGTGCAGCATGGGTCTAAATGCAAACACAGTCTTTGTGCAGTGTAGCTCCTCTCGTATGAGGTGCACTCTCCACACTCCTTTTCTGTGTTTTTATTAAACATTGGAAATTTCTTGCTGGTTAAGGAGTTGGTAAGTTTGCAAAAATGCAGCGATGTCAAGAATAGCTAATTCATGAGACATCACGGCAGTGCGTTCGGTTTTATTAGAGGACAATGTTCCACAAAAATTCTAAGGCTAAAGAGTTTTGCAGTATAAAATAAGACTTGAATAGATATGCTGGCATATTTCAAAAGTGAGAAGTTTGAATGTGAACATACTTCCAAAAGTGTTACTGAAAAGCACAGTTTTCTGCAGAGTGCAATGTGTTCTAGGTTGGACCATACAAATATTGTCTGATCCCTTGAGAAAAGTTCCTTCATGCTTTATACTGCCTTTCTATATGGATTTATTTCAAGTCTCATCTTTGTATGCATTTCTATGGCAGTATGTTTCAAAAGGCTCTGTGATGGAGCCTTAACAAACATCACCCTTCTCCACCGGCAAGGAAAAGTTTGCAAGGTTGCCTGGAAGAGGTCAGAAAAATATCGAACAGCCTCCCGCTCGCTCAGAAGTCTGAGAATGTCAGGTCAAAGCCGTGTGTAAATTCCACTTCATCACTTGGCGTATAATGGAATTCAAGTTACAGATTAATTGAGTGAGGGAACAGACACTTTCAGATAATTTTCCCACCCACCAACAAACAGAGCATGTGTAGTATACGTCCATCCAACTGGCTCTTTACATTCTGGAAAGCAAATGGTCTTTTAATCTATAAATGCTTTCATCCAGAGAGCTGAGGACTTCAGCCTTACTGTAGAAGTGTATTTGCATACAAACAAGCACTTAAAAACAAGCCCTCTGTAAATAACTTACTGAAATCTGAGAAATACATGTGGCTGCACATCTTATTGTTCTAGCTGACAGGAATATCATAAGCTAACCGGTCAATTATTCATCATTTTATCTGGTACTCATTAGATTAAAAATGTATGTCTTCTTTAATTATTTATCCAGCGTGTGTGTTGCAGCGGTAAGGATTCGATTGGCTGGAGATATGGCGTTATGCATTTGTGATTAACATATTCAAATTTATCTGCAAACATTACTACAATTTAGTAATCAGGGTGATTGCCTGTGGCAAATTAGAATAACCTTTTGTCACCCCACACATCAAGTTTTTGATTAGGCCAATTAAAACTCGAGTGTTGCTGCTCTATCTACACTTTACTTTTTTGGAGACAGAAATATCTGCAGCCTGTTTTTGCACAAGTCATTTAACCATTCAAGCTTAATGATGTATCTTCCCTCCATTTACATGGAGTTTGGTAGGTTAAGTCTTTTTTCCTTTACTGCTTTTGAGGATCAAAATTGATCGATAATGAAGGTAAACTTAGGTCGGGCAGAATTTCGCGCGCAACTGATCCTTCTGTTAATTGTAAGCCGCGTTCAGTGATGGAGAATCGCTGCTTGCCTACAGATGGCAGCTAATTGTTTTGTGGTCTGTGTTTTATGAGAAAAGAGAAAGTTAAATATTAAATGTATTCTCGGCTAAGCCGCAAAACCCATGTTTGGAAAAAAGGTTAAAATATATTTTGGCAGTAAATGAAGCAATTGTAATATTATTATATTTAATAGTATATTTGCTATGTGGTAAATCATACATTCTTTCAAAGAAAAATATGTTTAATATATGCATCAAATAGCTGTAGGCCAATATTTATCATTTGTGCAGATATGATTGACATGTAGAAGTACATTTAATAATGAATATTTCAATAATTATTTTAAAAAAAAACATTTTTATAAGTCCAGCTCAAAAAAATAGTAGTTAACAGTTCTACGAGTATATGCATAGCCACCTGTGGTGTGGCCCCTGGCTCCGCCCCTATTGTTCAACTGTCCAATTATCCTTTTTCTGTCCTCACTTTTCCTGTGCAGAGGTCTGGATTGTTGAATCGGTGTCTTTCCCTGCGAAAGCATCACGACAAACATGTCCACATATAGTCTCACTTACGTGTAATTTAGTCTCAGATTTTCTGTGGGAGAAATCTGGCGCTTCTGAAGGAAAACCCACACAATTTGTCTGCCACCAACATTTAAACACTGACACTAAGTGACGATGCAAGGGACAAATTAGCAGGATTCAAAGCATTGAATCAAAACAGCTGCAGCAGGAGGTGCAGTAGCATTTAATATTTAATTCTTCCTCTTGCAGGTTGTCAAAGCCTATAAAAAATAACACCGCCTGTTCTGTTCACTACATGACATTTTTCCATCTTTCAGTATTGCTTTAAAACCATTTTTCACAGTTGTCAGTGACACTGGACAGCTGTGCATCACGATACCTTAAACTAGCTTGGAATCAAGCAGCCTGCTAATAACCATCAGTTCAAGCATGATCCCTTTGTGTTTCAATATAGTCATATCAAACAGTTCTCAACTTTGATGACAGAACGTAAATATTTCATTTCTAGAAGCCATTTTCTCAAGGAGCAAAATATATTCTGCAGCACTGCTCAAAACACATTATTAATTTATAGATTTGAAACTCCACCAATGCTTCCTCTGTCTGATTTTATACCTTTCAGTTGTGCACATCTTCGAGCATCCTATAAAGTCCCTGTCTGGATATCACTTTGCATGCTAGGTCACCCTCTGCTTCTTGCCAAGAGAGAAAGTACACAATTTAATGGTGGAAATTAGACAGAAAAATCTGGTTTTAGGTTTTTTGACATGCCAAAAAATTCTGTTTTGTTTTGTTTTTGGTTAGCGTACATGTGATGTTGTACGCTAATGATGCTGGCTTCCTGCAGCTACTTCTATGATTCACACATCCAAACCTTTGGGATTTATATTTTTCTCCACCACTGTCACTAAGTGTATAGCCGACATCTCATGGATTGCATGCTCTTTTGAAATTATGCATTTCAGTGTGCATAGTTTCAGTTTCACTCCACTTCTTATATGTTGTACGTGCTTGTCTGTACATTTAGTGATGCTGAGGATTGGTTCTGCGAGTGCCCCCCATTATACACCGGACGGCTGTGCCAGCTCACCTCCTGTGAGCGCAACCCCTGCAGTCACGGAGCCACATGCATCCCGAAGTCACCATTAGAGGCCGTTTGTCTGTGTCCCTATGGAAGACAGGGTCTGCTGTGTGACCAAAGTAAGTGATTCACAGAGCAGCTACACACGGAACAATGCAGGGCAGATGTAGCAGCTTCATTAAGAGAGTGATCTGCAGACATGTAGTGAATTAGAGCCTTGAGCATTTGGTAGAATCAGCGTCTGTTGTTAAATAAAACGATTAATGAAATCAAATTTTGCTGAAAAAGCAAAAAAATCTTCCTCCATCCATGGAGTCAGATAATCAGGACAAAAGTTGTGGCTACTTGTTTGAATATTTTAGCCTATTTCAAGTTTATAAGATCTTATTTCCCAACAGCTGTCGTTTCAGCACTGTCTCACATATATATTTTTTTCTTATGTCAGGCTGCTCCTCTGCATTAGTAGTGTTTTAAATGTAAGGGTTATAAGCAGTTTACTACAATAACTTTTGTGTTTGGTACTATTTGCAAATGTTGCTGACACTTAATTGAGAACTATCATGCAAATTTCTAACTTCCTATTTTTATTCTCAGACTATACTAGAGTAGCTTTGTATGATTCAGCGATCAAAACAATCCTTATAGCGACACAAATATATAAAATGTTTACTTAAATCTTTTAACAAGAGGTGCTGAAGGTTCTGCAGTGTCTTTTAAATTGACAAGGCAGGTTTATTAACTTCTCGTTAGTGATCATGATTGACTACAGGTCAGATTTGTTTGAGAGCACTCACTCAAATACTCAAAATAATGTGAAAATTCAAGAACTTACTGAAGATCTAAGGAGAATTGTAGATTTACAAAAGCTGGGAAGGTCTCTTGGAGCCATTTCTGGAATGCAAATTCAAATATCATCACTTCAAACAATTGTACAAGTTATTCAGATGTGTTGATGCTTTGCCAATGTTTGGAAGAAGAGCCAGATTGTCACCTTAAAATGAGAGAAATTTGATTAGGATGTTCAGGAACAACTCAGGAATCAACTGGAAACTCCTGGAACACCAGTGTCACTGTCCACAGTGAACTAAGTTTTACATCACCATTGACTCAAAGCAAGAAAGAAGCTGCTGCTCCAAAATCGAAAAGCCACATGCTTTCTGGACAAAGGTTTTATGATCTGATGAGACAAAGATTGTTTGGAGAAGTAAAGGTGATGCATTCAAACCTAAGAATACTGTACCGGCTGTCAAGCATGGTTGTGGTAGCATCATGCGCCGGGGCTATTTTGCTGCCTATGGTTCTGGGACATTGCACAAATTCTTCAACTTCACCTCAGATCAACAAATAGACAGTTGACAAAGTTGGATGTTCCAACAGAACAATGATCACAAACACACATCAAAACTGTTTTTTTGAATAGATAAATCAGGCTAACATTAACCTCACACAAGTGAAAATTTCTGGACAACCCTTAAAAAGCCAGGTCTGTGCCAGGAAACCAAACTATTTAAATGAACTCCACCAATTCTGCCAAGAAGAGTGGTTAAATATCCAGGCAGTCTTGTGCCAGAAGCTATCAAATGTTTCTGGTCAAGATGCAGCTTGCTGAGGAACATTGAACCACATATTAGTGGTGTTGTATGTATATATTTAAGTTTAATCTTGTATGTTTTAGAGAAAATCCTACATAAATTCAAACTTGTGCACCCAATTCTTTCTTTTTTACATTCATTAAAGATGTAAACTCTACCCACAATCCTAAATTGAAAGAGCAACGTCTCTGATTGGTGGCGGTCGCTGTTATGTTGGAGGTGTTTAAATCCACAAAGGTTACTTAGTGTAGGTCACGTAGCATTGTGCCATATCAATAACTAAGTTATTCTTTACTACAGATGTGCAACACAAACTACAAATTATATTCAGTTATCACTGGCTACCAAGTTGTGATTCACGAGTCTTTAGCCAATGAGCATGCAGTGACATACCACTAAATCCTTAATTTTGAAATATAGCATGATGGATTTACAAATGATACTTAACATATCCCAAAATGAATGACTAAACCTATAAACTGAGTAAACTGCATCCTTGTCTTTCACTGTCCATGACAGCTAACGTGGTTTAAAAATGTTTTTGATTTCAGTCAAATGTTTTAGAAAAATGAGATACCTAGAAAAGATTAAATAGATTTTTTTTTTTTATTTCATACAATTATCTTTCTATTCTATGATGGTTTCTGTATTATTTTATGTGACTGTTTTCCAAAAAGTAATGCCATAAAGAAGAGGGCTTCACAGGTCATGGTTCTCAGAAACAAAAGGTTTTGCTTGACTAAACTGGCTGTGGTGGCAGCAGGGTGCTTGGCATATAAGTCGCTCAGCCATGCCACAGCCCCTGTCAGAATCTCAGCACCCACATGCCAAACACAGAAATTTAACCTTCCAGTTTCACACTAAGTATATGGCTGACATTTGAATTTTAATCCTGATAACATCAGACAAGATCAGAGACAAACTGATCACTCCTAAGGTCTCCTGCCTTCCAGGACTACTTGCTACTTTGGAGCTTGTTTCCTAACGTGGTGCCCTTAGCAAAATACCAGCCGTGATAGCACGGCAGCAGGGCCGTCTTTTATTTATTTTTGTCCTTCTATTGTGTCTATTAGGACAGATGAAACAGTAACAATATGGTTTGTATTTGTTTTCTTAATGTCATATTTTCAGTTCTTTGGTTCAGTTCCCATCAGGTGGTCTGAACAACCAGGAAATGGAGGAAAGGCAAGACTAGGAAGCAAAGCTGAAATGCCTCCAGAATCAAGTTCATGAAACATTCATGCGTATTGAAGATGCCTTCACTCAGAAATATTAATGTTGTACCTTTGTACACAAGTTGGAATACCTCCTGTTAAAGATTCATGATTGGAATTGATAGAAATAAAACATGGAAAATGATGTACCGCATTTTCAGTATATGATACTGTCAGTATAGCACATGTTCTTACAGATACAGATTTATATATTTTACTCCACACTTAGCTATAGTGTGTGTCTTACACTAGTCTTGTCTGGTAATTATACAGCTAAATGCTGTTTCATCTTTATAATTTTATGTGTCAAATTGGTGAAATGACATATTTTCTTATGTTTGAACTGTGCCAAAAAAGGGGGAAAAAACGATTTCATGAAATTTTAGTGTTACTTTCGTCTTCTTGACTCTTTCTGGAAGTTCACTTCTAGTTCACGGACACTTCCTGGGGGTTTTTTTGCACACGCAGCTCTGACTACAGATGTTCAGGGCATGTGCAGGTCATGGACCTTTCAGATTTAGTCCGTGTTTCTTATTTCAGCTTGGATTATCAGCCTTTTGGGGGATCATTATCCTGTTGTCAGGTTTTTGGGGGTTTTTTTAAGTTGTTGTTTTTTTCTCTTTTTTTTGCTTTCATGCAATACTTGAAATGATTTTTTTCTATCCATTTAAAATTTGGGTGCCACACAACCCTAAAGCAGTGCATTTCCAGTGCGACGTCTTATCAAATTGGGTTCAGTTTTCTTCAACCATACAATACTATTGGTATTATATGGTTTTAGGAGCCAGGTTTTAACTTTAGCTTTTGACAGTTTCCAGCAAACCTTAGTTGAATACTTTTTGGGATGGTGACACAGGTAAGGTTGTTCCATGCATACCCTGTTTATCAACACACTGCACGCCATCAGCTAACCCATCCCATGGATCTGCTTTGTCTTTCAGCATAGCAAATTGCACAGCTTTATCAGAAAGTTTTCTTGCTCTTCCAGATCTTGTCTTGACTTCCACATCTTCCATCCTCTGCCACTTCTTAATGACATTTCATAGAGTAGAAATTGCAAGCTTGAAGCGCCGTGATATCTTTTTATAGCCTTTCCCTCCTTTGTAGGCATCAATTAGCTTCATTTTCAGATCTCAGTACTTGCTTAGAGGAGCTCATGGTTTTTGAGTGCTACCATCAGCTCTAGCAGTCATCAGCTGACAATTATAAATTCTTCACCTGCCATGCAAGTCTTAATGAATCAAATAAGGCCAAATAAATTCAAAAAGTTCTAAGACTTTACATGTTGCAGAGTTCAACAACTTTGTTTAACCTTCACGAGTTATTTTAATGTCTTTTTTGCATTTGCATATAATCAATCTTAAAGAGCTTCACTCTTTGAACAAAGTGCAACATTATTGTCGATTAGCAATTTAGTTTAGCAGTGGTGTAAGTTTTTCTAAGCCTTTCATTCTATAGAAACTGAGAAGGTGTTGTTTGCCCAGCATTTATTTATCAATATTTTTTTTTCAGCTGAGCTGCATACTGTATACATACAGTTTTATGTCTGAATTCATTTCACGATCCAGAGCTGCACGTCACTCTGTTTTTCCTCTGCAGCTCCTGTGCACAGTATTACACAAACACACAGCAAAGTTTAAATGCTATGTAATATTATTCGACAGGATGTGGTGTTATAATCCACAGATGGATGCACTTCGTGAAGGCAGTCCATAAGCTTCTTTGTTAATAATATGTTCCATAACCACCAGTTCCACTCAACAGTAGGTACAAGAGTTAGCTAAAGGAAACTATAAATGGGAACTGTATGCCAATATACTATTAATGTAGTAGTAACTGCTTAGTGAAATTAATGAGTAACAGGAAAACATAAGATGTACAGTAATGTGCAAAGGTCTCTAACAACCAGCTCTTATTTCTTTATATTTTGCTATGAAAATGGGAAGTTATGTCCACTGTTCTTCTAACACAACCTGAGCTCTCTTAGAGAAGCTTTCTTGTCATTTTTTAAGTAGTCTTCAGGAATAATCCCCCAGGCTTCGTGAAGACCAATCAGAGCTCTTCTCTGGGTGTTGGATGCCTTTTTGTTTCATCTAATTTAAGGTGATTGCACACTGCTTTAATAATGCTGAGATCTAGGCTCTGGACCTTCATAACATATCAAATATGTGGCGTTCTTTAAATTAGCTCTGTTTTATGTCTCTTGGATGACACAAAATTAACAACATATGCAAAATAAAAGAAACTTTGGTGCATTAGATCTATACAGTAAGGAACTTTTAGTCTCGAAAGATAAGATGCTCAGTAATTAAAAAGGAGCTGTTTAATTAAAGATATACAACATCATGAAATATTCACCACTTACACAAAGAACAATTTTCATAAGCAATGGCACAAATGTTAAGTCAGTCAAAGTATGGAAATACATTTTCATGATAAATTTTGGTCAAATTATGTATTTACAGGGATAAACTATTTCACATAGAAACACAGCAGTTCATTTAAAACATATATATTTTAAGGGTGCCGATGTGGAAAGAAAAAGAGAGTTTAGTTGTTATTATAGGGGAAAAGCATCATGTTTAATATCAAATCAACAACAGCACAGTTTAAAAATAGGTGTTGGCTCTATAACATGGTGGCCACTACACTACAAGAAGCAATAGACAAACACAACCAGCTCTAGCAGACTGGAGATGATAACAGAAGCATTTGCGGGTTTATTAATAATTTAGCAGCCAAACAGAGCTGAGGGCAGTCGCGGAGGGGTGCTCTGAAGCCCTCTAAGCCATCTCCTGGGGCTGAAGAAGAATATGCAAGGTGTTTGAGTGAAGAAGAGCAGTTTTGTGTTTGAATCCACACTGCAACAACAACCACGTAGCGGCATGTAGTTTTCAATAAGCATGGGCAAATTCACATTGAATCCCCTGTGTAAAATCAAGTGGATGGGTATGCTGAAATGGAGTACAAGCAGGATCATTACTGAATCAACGATGCGTTCAGAATAAGTAAACTTGAGACTGTTATTGAATATCGTTGGGGTTATTGCAATACCCTTGTGAACAAAGGGTACGATGCTAAGCTTGCTTGGCAGAATCCTTCCTAAACAGCTACTAATGAAAACAGAATAGGATGAGAAAAGGTGGTAGTATTTGAAAACAGGTCATCATGCTTGAGCAACGGATGAGGAAACGTTTCACCAACTCCTGGTCTGTATTGTGTGGCAATAGTGCCATCTTTTGGTAGGCTCTGAGGTGAATGATGAATCAGACTTCTTACTTTGAACAAAATGAACACACATGCACCGCAGAGCCTGCAGCAGCTAATCCATAAGCATGTACAGTACAAATGTGAGCTTTCGAGCGTGTTCTGAATGTGTTTGATTTGCAGCCGTCAATATCACTCGTCCCAGATTCAGTGGAAGTGATGAGTTTGGTTACACCTCCTTCGTGGCTTATTCCTCCATCCCGAGCCTCAGTTTCTTCTACGAATTCAAGCTGAAGTTTACGCTTGCAGACAGTTCCTCTGCCGTCAAAGACAACCTTATGCTGTTTGCTGGACGTAAAGGACAAGGTGAGCACAATCCTGACACTTGGATAGCAGTTTACATTATCTATGAGCTCCAGTGAAAAAACAATTTGAGAAGTTTGCTTTGTTGGTTTTAGTTTCCAAACTGATTTGAGGATTTTGAAAGAAACACTAGTGCAATTTAGTGTCACCTGCTGTGTATGATAATGGCTGTCTAATGGAGTTCCACAAGTCTTTGAGATCCTCCGTTCCCTAAGGATTTTTCTTTCTTATGAGATTTTCAGGAATTAATGAGTTCAACACTTTGTTGATTTCTAAACGCTTGTTGTTTTTTACTTTCAAAAGAAGCATTCCTCGGCTAAAATCAACACGTGAACCGAGCTTCTTAAAATAATTAAACAGCTAATTAAATTAGATGGACTATTAGGTGTAAATGTGCACTGTTTTGGGGTCAGCAGGGTCTCCTTTCTGTGGAGCCAGATTTGGAAGCTATGCCTTTGTTCTCAGCATATTTCATTAAAGTAATAATAAAAAAATAATGATGGTAATGAAATAGAAACACTAGATCATGGGTCTTGTGCACTTGTTTCTTTTAAGAGCCATCAAGGTGGAGGCACAAAAAATAAGAGTAATATGAATGATGAAAGACTCAAACAACTGAAGAGCATTCTTGAAATGTTACAAATTCAAAGGTGCAATATATTTTTGAGGCCAAGCAGTAAAACTGCGTAGCCATCAAACACCATCATCTTCTCCTGCCCTTCTTACTACTTCTTCCAGAACCTTCGGCAGCAGGTTTCATGTCTGCAGCTTGAGCACTTCGTTTGTCACCAGGCAGTTAGAAGTAAATTTATATGCATACGTCTCCAAACATTTCCCCACTTGTCAAAAACTTGCTGCCATTTTGAGGAAGAACAAATCAACTGTGTCAATGAAGAATAGGGGTACTGCAATCATTAAAAATGTGTTTGCCTGTGTCCCTAAATTCTCTGAGAGATCATACCAAAGTTGAAGTCGACCTAAGCTGCGTTGATTAATTGACTTGGCATATGAAATTTTAACAAAATGTTAAACGAGAGTATTTGAAAAGCCAGGCCATCCTTTTTCATATCTTATGAATACACATCTGCATCTGTAACCACCAACAAATGGCCGTCTAGATCATTTTATATAAGGAGTAGTATTAAATACGTTTGCTTTTTTTTTTGTAGAACTGCTTCCCTGAGCCATTAAACAGAATGAAAGATGAAAGCAATATTGGATATAACAAATGTATCATCCTTTGTCAGTCCACTATCTGATTAACAGCTTTGGCCGTGCTTCTTTCACACAGCCATTAAAGTCCATTAAAAATCTCAAAATCCAAGTTTTAACAAGCCCGGTTTATATTTTCAAACTTACTACTAAATATCATTAAACAAGATCTGGTTGGCTTGATTAAACTCATCTGTCTTTTATATCATTTCCAACATCAAAGTTTAAATTTTCCTGAAAATATAACGTTTGCAATGATCCCTATTACTGCACCGCTGGGCCTGTTGTTCATTATAGTCAACACTGGAGAAACTACTCCAGCTCTGCCGGACTTCATATTGAAAATACTCTTTTTAAAAATCATTCGACATATTTTATTCATAGATAAATCAGTTAAGACCCACAGCTACTTTAAATTTCTCACCATAAATATCATCCTCACTGCCTGGTGGAAAGCAGAAACGACACACTTGACCTCAGACTATCTCCGTCTTCTCGTGCAACTATCTGTCATAACCTTACGTTTAAAATCAATGACGAATTTCGCTGCATTGAGAGACGTAAAAAAGCCCGGAGCATCTTTTTATTTGCAGTTCTCTCATGAACCGAGACCCTCTTAGAAAAACTTTTAACTTACCCTATAAATCTAATCGCCAGGACAAACAGTGGAATGAGACCACTAAAAAAAAATTATTTTCAAGACTTCCACAACTTCATCCTTTTATGTTTACTGAAACTGTGTTCATTTTGACTCCAAGAATTACTTTCCAGACATCTGACTTGAATATAAATCAATCAGAGATAGATTGGCTAACTTTCTGCAACATCCTCCTTATCATACAACTCAAACGTTCAGCTAATCCATTATAGGTCTCACACAGACAACAGATCATCACTCACAAGTTGTACTGAAAGAGCTTCACAGACAACAAAGCCTTTACACATCGTCCCACCTCAATAGAAAACTACTTTATGACTCCACAGCAGCTGGACTCTTTTGTTTGGAGGTCATGGAATAGCTGTTCTTCAGTTCTCGCTCTATTAAGATAAAATTATCCATTTAGGAAAACCATTGTGTTTAGTCAAAGTATGTAAATGTATTAATGAAAGTGGAGCACTTTATTTTGCCTGTGTATTTTGAGTGTACTGTGTTGGAGGGTAACTTTCTTCATATTTTGTAGGCAATGATGGGGACGACTTCCTTGTTTTGGGATTAAAAAGCGGAAGACTTGTACACAGATTCAACCTCGGATCGGGGATAGCAACCATCGTTAGTGATCGACTGAACCATCAGATCAACATCCACACCGTCACGTTTGGAAGGTCTAAGAAAACAGGATGGCTGAAGGTGATTTGAAGATGACTGTGTCCCTTTTGGTAACTGTATATGTCTAGTGTGCTTACTGTATAGAGACATTCAAATTAAATCATGTAACCATTTCAATAAAATAGAGCGTCCCAGCCTAGAGGCACATGATCATTTAGTCCCAGGGTAAGTTTGAGGAGCTCACAAGATATTTAAAGAATCAAAACAACACCAAGATACACAAAGTTCTAAATATTTTTCTTTTGAAATACTGATTGCTTCGTTTGGTCTTTTGGTCCTTCCAATTAAGAAATTAGAAAAATAAATCGCTTAATGGGACTCTGCTAAAGTCAATTCTATTTCATTCATTTTTAATTTTGTAGATCAGACTTATCTTTATCTGCCGTTTGTACACATTAGGTTTCTCGAACATCTGAATAGATAATGCAAAGAGTATTAAAAGTGGATGCAAAGATTAACTGAGGGATTGAATGTATAATAGATTTACTGGAAGAAGGGATTTACAGTAACTGTGATAAACCACTCAGTGAGCCCTGTTTTTACTGTGCACGTAAGTTTTTATCTTGCCTTGTTTTCATAGTGAGGGCTGATAAATGTTGCCATACAGACGTGAAAAACATCAGGTTTTTTTGTACCGACAGATAATTTTAGTCCAATGATCAGGGTAAGAGTGATTTTTATATATATTTTTGCACCTATCTGAATGCTTTGGGAAAATCCGCATGCTGCAGGATAGATACTATCGAGACAGCGAGGGCTGAGATCCCTGGCGACTTGCCTCAAAGGAGGCGGTTTCAGGGATGTATAGTAGCTGCTCCCTAATAAGTAGACATACGCTGAATCAGTCAGTTACGAATCCCAGGTCACAGATTTTTATTGCAGAGTTAGCAGATTATTATAGAAAGTGTGCTCCCTCACTGACAGTGAGCCGTCTTGAATATTGACATTTCTACTACGTGTGTTTCAGGTTGACGGCCAACGTAACAGGACAGGATTGTCTCCAGGACCTCTGGTGGGCCTCAATGTTTTCAACCAGCTCTTTGTAGGTGGATATAATGAGTACACCCCTGAACTACTGCCACTTGGCTCCAGGTTCCGTCATGGCTTTCAGGGTAAGACTGCTACGGCTTTATTAGAACGCAGCGTTGCTATCTGGAATAAGAGCACTGTGGCTTGGAGTTTCTCCCAGGATCTCTGTCTTTTTGTAAGCAGAGGGGAAGGTGTGTAATGAAAAGGGAGTTACAGGCTCAGACTGTGAATGAGGCCGGAACAAAGCTTTGAGGTTGATTGTATCTGCGCCCTGTAATTGCTTTGCACCCAATACAGTGTGTTGTGTGTAAATCCATTCCTCTACTGATAAGTCACTTGAACAAGTGTGCTATCCAAATAATCTTTGTCATCATCAACATCATTTATGCTTTCTCTCAGGTGACCTCATGTAGGAATGCTTTTTGCAGAGCATTCATATTGCCTGCTAATGTGCAGAGCTGTGACGCAAAATTGCCATGACCATAACGATGACAACAGCTATGAATATCATCACAACCATATTCAGCAGTCTCTGCACTACAGCAGTGAACCTTGTTATTATAAAATATCATAGCAGATCCATTTGGGGTGAACAAAAGCTTTTTATTTTTAAGGACTTGAGCGATTTTTTGTGTTTGCCTATTCATCATCATCTGATTCATTTTTCTACTCTGCAAATAAGCCTTCAAAAATCAAATCAGCTGCGATAAAGCATCAGTTTGCCCATGCGGTATTAGGCTATCACAGTTCCCTGTAATGGCAAGCACTACCGGAGACAGGCAACACTGGTGGAACCATAACCTTTCTACTCAGGATGTAATGAGAACTCATGAGAGCCTAATCAGATCTGTGTGACCTTCATCGAGCCCTAATCATGATGGCTGGCAGTGAACACACTGATAATGCACTTCACTCCCAGTTATCAAAAGATCCACACTCCCCTGTGGAAAGAAGGAAGAAGAGGCTGTGTGGGTAAAAAAAAATAAAAAAAAAATCAGTCATTTTAAGCTGTTGATCAAATATACAGAAATGGGGATGTTTATCGAGCCTGGCGTTTGAAAACTCTGATTTCATACCGCTTTGATGCTGAAATGTTTTTTATTAGATTTCCTAAAAGATTTTGAGCTTAATTACCTTTCATTCTTGGACTTGCAAAGATCAGGGACATTAGAAAATGTTGTTTTAAAATCATTTTCCGGTTTTGTAAATCAAATGTTTCCCGAAAAAAGAACTTTGCCGCACACACGGGAAGGCTCGCTCGACTTCAGACCTCAGCTTTCGAGGTTCTTTTACAAGAAGCGATGCGCGCACAGCTGAAACAAAAATAATTATCTCGCATAATCTTCCTTATGAATCTGCTTCGCTTTTTGATGGTCTGTGTTTGCGGCACCACAACCATCACTCGAGTCTGCCAAGCAGACAGCATCATGCCATGAATATTCATGAATGAGCATGACATTTCCCCTGCATCCTGTTTATGCCAGTAACTAATGCAGCAGAGAGAAGGGAGTCTGCATGTGCAGATGACTACGAGGGCTGTGTTCAGGCCTTATATTTATAGAAGGCCTTGTGCTTTGCAGGTGCAGGCCAAAACAAATATTGTCTTGATAAAACTGAATTATGAAACCAATAAGCAAATACGACGAGAGAGAGAGGCGTGATGGCGTGATTTCATGGTGGGAAAACATTGGACTCGAGTCCTTCCAACTCGGGCATCTTGGATGCGAACTAGACGAACTGCAATCTGAGAGTTAACATCTAATAAAGTTTTGTGGGTTTAAGTGTATGTCTCCCAGCGTGAAACCTTCACATGATGAAATAAACACCCATCAAAGAAACTCATTTCAAACCGTGCACACATTGTCAGACGTGTTTTCGTTTGTGTTGGGCAGATTTTAGTATGCATACCTTTTGATCTCCGTACAAAGACAGTAAAGCGTGTTGCGTTTCATCTTATAATTTCCTATTAGGGAAAGACCGGAGAAGGAAACTGAAGATGAAATGAAATGCACCTCTGACTTGTGCGCAGGTTATCTCACGATGCGTTTGTTCTTTTCAAAGGGTGCATTTTTGATGTGCACTTTCGCACAAGGAGAGACGGAAAGTTCCAAGCGCTGGGACAACCTGTGGGTCATCCAGCCTTTGGGCGCAGCGTGGGTCAGTGTGGCGTCACCCCTTGCGTTCACGTTAAGTGCAGGAACGGCGGGACGTGCGTGGATTCCGGCTCATCTGTGTAGTAAGTGCAAATTAAACTCTACGTGGGCTCATTTTCCAATTGTTTCTAATGAGTCTCCTCATGAATAACGCATGTAGGTGTTATTAATTAGCACAATACAGTAAACAACGCTGTGCTTTATGTATATTTCCATATGCATTGTGACTATGCTTTAGTAACAAACAGAAAACCGGTTTCGCTGTGTGAATGCTGCAGAAGGGGAAGACGGTGTTCACAAGCTTTAACACAGTGTTTGACTGTGCCCGTCTGCAGTTGCCAGTGCCCATTTGGATGGAAGGGAGCGCTCTGTTCCGAGACCGTGTCAGTGTGTGATGTCGAGCACAGCCCCCCTCCTTTGTGCGCCCACGGCTCCACCTGCATCCCTCTGCCGAATGGATATACCTGCCAGTGCCCCCTGGGAACAGCAGGAGTCTACTGTGAGAAAGGTTGCCTCACTGAAGCTGTGACCCTCACCTGCATCTGTTATATTTTTATTAAATTCATATTTTTAAATAAGGCCTTTGCTATTCAATTCTTTAACTGCTAAATTGTTTTTTTCTGTTCAGCTGTGACCATCAGTGATCCATTCTTCAGTGCTAACCTCTCCTCCTGGATGTCATTCCCACCTATGAGTATAAGACACAGGACTGATTTGCAAGTGCAGTTCCAGCCGTTATCACCTGATGGCATCCTCGTCTACATTGCGCAACATCTCAGTGCCAGAGCTGGTGAGGACAATTAATATTTAGGGAAGCTTTGCTTTTATTAACACTGTGTTAATTAATATGATTGCTGTAACATATTAGGCCATTTGCTCTTTTACCCCTCTATGCCCTGCCTCCACAGCACTCATTACACATACCAATTGCTATGTGTAGCTAGTAGTTCATGCCCAATAAAATTAGCATTCAAATTTAAATATGGTGAATATAATTTCAGTGTTAAGTATACTTATTACACATTCTTATTTGTTTTCCTTAAGCCTGACATTAAAAATGTAGAACACGGTGCTTTGGTCCTATTTCTTAAATTATAATGTCAAATCCTCTCGTTGTCGACTGTGTATATCAGTATTCTGCTGAGTGTCATATGATTGACAACAAAATTCAGGCCAACTTAGGTCAAAGTGAAACTTTTTATCTAAATATTGGAGTTATTAATCATGACATAAATGGTATTTTTAAATTCATCAATGAGTTTATTTATGGCAATCAATCCATGCTGCTCTGACAAGTTGGGAGAGAATAAAATAAATATGTCTTTAGTTCAACCACTTACAACCCACAGACATATTCACCTGTGAGAGGGCCTTGAAATATTGAGACACAAAGAGAATGCATCCTTTATTTTTTATATACAGTTAGGTCTATAGGTTTTTTCATCTAATTTCATCATTGTACAGCACCACAGGTGACTTTAAATCATTGACAATGTTATTGAAGTCTCTCTGCCTTCATTTTTGTCTGCAGTAACTGAAAAGCATGCTTTATTGGACTGAGATCAGGTGAAGAATATTCCATTTCTTTGGCTTCAGAAACTCTTTGGTTGCTTTTGCTGCGCGATTTGGCTCATTATCCATTTGTGAAGCAGATCAGTTTCCAGCATCTGACTGAATCTGAGCAAAGAGCGTAGCCTTGTGCACTCCAGAATTCATCCCGCTACTTCTATCAGCAGTCACGTCATTAATAAACACTAGTGACGCCCGCAGCCATACGTGCCCATGCCATCGTGTTTGACAGATAATGTGGTGTGCTTCAGATCATGAGGTGCGCCTTTTCCTCTCCATGGTTTTCTGTTGCCTATCATGTTGGTACAAGTTAATCTTGGTTTCATCTGCCCAAAGAATTTTTGGGGGGGCTGTGCAGGCTCTTGTAGATGTTTTCTGGCAAAGTCTTATCTGGCTTTCCAGTTCTGGCTTTCACTGGTTTGCACTTTGTTCTAAATTCTCTGCATTTCGATTCGTGAAGGCGTCTCTTGATTGCAGATCTTGATCATTTTAAGCCTGCTTTCTCAAGAGTGTTCTCGACTTGGTTCGATATTGTGAAGGTATTTTTCTCAACCATTCACTTTAGTGCATTTGCTCTTTTAGTAATATAGTAATAATACATCAAAATTTGATGAATTTGAGATTTGATTTGGCCACAAGCTTTTGCTGTTTCTCTGGTGGGTTTATTTCTCCTTCTCCTTCCATTAACATCTCTTGGGGTCTTCTGTTCAGTTCCAAAGAAAAGCCACCAAATAAAGTTTCAAAATCTTGAATCGACTCCAGATCTTTTATGTATTTGTCACAGAACAATAATTTTGTCCAATTACTTTTCAAAATAAAACTGAAATTCTGAAAATAGAGGGCACCTTTGAATTAAAGCTGAACCTTTGTATTTCAATTTAGAATACACTGCGGTGTAGAGAAAAAAATACTACAAAAATAAAATTTTAAAAAGTCACTGGTCAAAAAATTGTGGGCCTAACTGCATCTGTGTCTAATTTTTAGTTTTGAAAAAATCAATAATAATGCCCTTAGTTAAAAGACAGTACTGTGCACATCTAATATTAATACTAATCTTTACCACGGTAAAAGTAGAAGAAATTACTTTTTTCAAACAAGTTACTCATAAATTGTTTTTTCCACAGGAGACTTCTTCTGCCTCTCACTGGCATCTGGGTTTGTCCAGCTGCGATACAATCTTGGGGACGGCACCCACATCCTGCAGTCCTCTGAACAAGTGGACTTAAGCGGCAGGACCTGGCTCACGGTTAAGGCTGGCCGAACTGGTAACCGAGGCTTCCTCAGTCTGGATAACAAGGAAGTTAGAGAAAATGTGACTGAAGGCATGGCCACACTCGATGTTGCTACTGACGTCTTCGTCGGAGGCGTGTCGACTCTGAGCTTTGTCTCCACGGATGCAACTGAAGGGGATCCTGTGAGCTTCACTGGTGGCCTGCGAGAGATAACACTCAATGATCGAGAGTTTGAGTTAACAGAGAGGGGAGCTTTAAGTGGGGCCAACATAGGTGACTGGGATGGGACAGCCTGCGGGTACAAGGTGTGCCAGAATGGAGGTCACTGCAGGGCAACAAGTAGTGACTCGTTCACTTGTGTATGTCCACCATTATGGACCGGTTCTGTGTGTAACCAGTCTGTGAGCTGTGTAAACAACGTCTGCAAACATGGTTCCTTATGCGTGGCATCTAGTGTCACCTCGTATCACTGCATTTGCCCCTTAGGGTGGACCGGGAGGTACTGTGACAAGGAAATGTCCACAGGCACTCTGAAGTTTGTTGGAAACTCTTTTGTTAAATACTGGGACTCTAAATACAACACAAGAAACTTAAAATACACACAGGTTTCTTTCAGCTTTCTCACAGTCTCCAATGACAGTCTGATCATGTGGATGGGAAAGGCTGAACACGAAGATGATGACCACCTTGCAGTTGGACTTGAAGGGGGCTATCTTAAAATAACAGTCAATCTTGGAGAAAGACTTTCCTTCCCATTGGTTTTCAGAAATCTCACTCTCTGCTGTAACAAATGGCACAATGTCTCTATATCTCTAAATAGCACTGTTATTCAAGTGTTACTGAACAGCCAGGAGATCCTCTCTGAAAATGTAGATCCATTTGAGCGATATGTAGCCTTAAACTACGGGGGGCAGTTTTACTTTGGAGGGTTTGAACTGTACAGAAACATATCAGTTGTGACCTTGGGAATGTTTTCAAATGGCTTTGCGGGGAATCTTAGAAATGTCTGTTTGTTTGGAGATACCAAGCAAGGGCTGTTTCTTAAAAAAAGTGAAGGTTTTAATATCTTTGATGGAAACGAGTAAGTGAAACTGCAAGTTCTGGTCTTTACAACAGTAGGAAATGTACCTTTTAAGGTAGTTGATATTGTGTTTTCTAGTATTTAGTCATGTGAAAATCCAAGTGCACTTTTACCGTCTTCATGTTCTTCATACAGACCAAGGTGGAGATTTTTGGCTGTAATGCACAGTAGCACATTTGCTGAAAACCAAACAGCATATCAACACAGATGACTCCAACCGTCAAGCACAGTGGTGGAGGGGTGACGACTGGGACTTGGACATCTAATCAGAGTCGTTCATGAACTCCTCTGTACACTTAACTAAAGATTGTCCAAAATTGTGTCATGCAACAGGACAATGATCCCAAGTGCAGCAGCAAATCTACAACAGAATCAATCACCTCAACCTGACTGAAATGTTGTGGTGGAAACTTAAGAGCTGTGCAAAAACAAATACCCTCAAAACTCAAAGAGGTGAAGGAATGCTGTAAAGGATGGGCCATAATTCTTTCATACTGATGTGAGATACTGATAGTCATACAGAGTAGTTATTTAAAGTTACTTAAAGACTGCCGCTAACGGTAGTCCTCCAAGTACTGAATCGTGGAGTGCACTTAGTTTTTCACAGGACTGCATATAGTCCTGTTTTTTAAAGCAATTGAATTGTACTACTTGTTTCTTCAACACTTTACATACCAGTTCTGAGTTGCACTTAAAATTCAGTTTGATGAAACATATACATTTAAAGTGTTAAAGGACAAATTAAACTCTCTGATTCCTTGGCTGACTTTTCTGATTTACATCACTTTCCAAACAAAAGGTAAAACTTAACATGACACCCATCTACCCATCTTGTTAATCCATTTTCTTTTGCTTAAGAGCTAACAAAAAGAAACATCGATGCACTAACCCCGCAAACTGCATGTCTTTGGACTGTGGGAGGAAGCCGAAGTACTCAGAGAGAACCCACTCACACAATGGGAGAACATGCAAACTCTACATGGGGGTTCCCCGTCAAGATGATGGATTCAAACCAAGGACCTTCTTGCTGCAAGGTCGCAATGCTAACATCTAGTTCCATCACATACAGACCACTTTGATTTTGAAGGGACCAGATGAGTGAATCTCTCCTTTCTGTCAGAGTAAAGATGTTTACCTACACATTAAACCCCTGAGATATCTTAATATAAAAAGTACAATTTCAACAGCACGTCTCACTTTTTCTATATGTTAACATGAAAATATGGAAACCATTCTGGTAGCTCAATGTTTTTGTTAATTCACAGAAAATATTAGTTTACCAAAATTTCTATAGATTGGTGAAAAAGAGGCACATTCCTATCATTTGTTTCTTTATTACTTCGTTCCTTTAACAAGAATGGCCACGGGGGAGGTCTTTATCAATAGGAAAAGCTGTAAAACTTAGTTATAAAAATACACTTTACTCAAAAACACATGCCCTCCTTCACTTTTCCCAATCATCCAGTGGGCCAGATCGGAGTCTTTGCTGGGCCGATTCTCCCCCCCCAGGCCTCATTTTTAACACCTCTGACCTAGTTGGTTTTAATACATTTTTTAGACAAAGAATTTCTTTAAATAATTAATAAAAAAAAGGTTCAGCTTTATTACGAACTGTACAATAACACAGTGCAAAGGCACACTTCATCTCTAATGTATATTACAAGCCAACATTGTACATGCTTTCTCAATAGAAAGCAGGTTTATAAAATATTTAAGCAATTTAAAAGAAATGTTAAAAAAAACAAACTCAAGCTGCTGTTTTCAGTTAAATACCTTCTATTACATTCAGGCCAAATGAACTCAGCATAAATTATCCAAGTAGTCCACTTGTTTGTTGTTATGTTGCCTTGAGACCGAAACCAATCAGTACAGCAGCTCAATATGAACAACATATTTACAGTAAAAAGTTTAAAAGTTAAAAATGTTCCAATATTGACTTCTTTTTTTTTTCTTGGTCTTAACTGAACTGATCCATAATATCATAATTCCATTGAAATTATATTATTTTGGCTTGTACGCTGAGTAACATAAAACGTAACTTTAGTGAAAGACACGGCATACAGATGCAGACTGGTGCGTAAAACAACTCCACCAGCACCAACCAAAGTGGTTTGTACCAGCTGTGTGACCAACAACAACCGAACAGTCCTCCTGAGAGCCCCAAACGCTCTCTGAACAAAACTATGAGTAACTGTCTTTTGAACTTCTCCGTCCATTCTCGTAATCAGAGTCCCGTCTATGTCTGTGCCTGTCCTTGTGACGGCTGCTGTAGTCGTCGCTGTGATGCCTCTCTTTCCTCTTCTCAGCATAGCGCTCATCCGAATGTCCGTGGTGCCTGCCCCTCTCCTTGTACTTATCATCATAGCTGCGATCGTGCTTTTTCTCCCGCTCGTGGTGCCTGCTCTTTTTACCGTGATAGGAGTCCCTGTGGTAGCTGTGCCTTCCGTGGTCTTTGTCTTCTGTGTGTCGCGGCCTCTCCCACGGGTCACTGTATCGCTCCTCTAAACGCTTGTAGTCTTTGTCCACGGATGAGGGTTGGCCAGATGGTTCAGAGCAACTCTCGGGGTACTGTGACTGAGGTCCAGGGGGAGCCTGTGAAGTGCTGTCTTGAGCCCACTGCATGCTATGGTTCTGGTTCTGGATGTGAGGGGTGGGTACAGTATTAGAAGTAGGGGCAGATGGAGAATCATAGCTGCCAGATTCCTGAGGCTGTTGCTGCTGCAACGGGGACGGTCTTGTGCTGTTGTTTACTGGGAGAGCTGGTGCCATTGCTGGGTTATACTGGGACTGAGAGGCTCCTGTTTGACACTCTGCTGGAGTTCCTTGGACCGTAGGAGGATTCACTGTCTGAGTCAATACAGCACCAGCCTGCGCTACACCAGGCTCATTCTTTTTACAAGGAAACGACTGAACGGCTGTTTGACTTTGTTCTTCAGCTTTGTGCTTGGCCTGAGAGAGCTGTAAATATCCTTGGTGAAATGGGACGATTAGATCATTCCTAGTGCTGCTCAACACAGGAACAGGTTTAGGGCTGGAAGGATCTGGGAGGCTGGCTTTATCCTTCTGTGGCACCATTGTTTTATCTTCATTCACAGTGGAATATGCTGAAGATTTTTTCAATATTCCACTTAAAGGAGGCTTTGAGCTACTTGCGTGATCTGCAGCAGACTGGGATTTTGGCTGCAACAAAGAATTCCCTTCAGTTGTTTCTTTTTCACTTTCAGACAAAAGGCCAGTGTCGCCTTTGTTTGCCGACGTAGCACTGCTAGTTTCAGTCCCGCTTGGAGCTGCTGACAGGCCTGCCAGGAAGTCTTCAGTCGATACATCTGGAGGCTTAT
Source organism: Diplotaxodon limnothrissa (assembly GCF_057381915.1). Taxonomy (NCBI): domain Eukaryota; kingdom Metazoa; phylum Chordata; class Actinopteri; order Cichliformes; family Cichlidae; genus Diplotaxodon; species Diplotaxodon limnothrissa. The sequence continues at coordinate 15,904,505 of NC_140608.1, read as the reverse complement.
CTTTGAGTGAGACAGATGTACCCTGGCTCCCTACTGCAGCTTTCTTTTCCAGCGAGTTGGTAGCAGCTGATGTATCAGATGGGCTTGATAGCTCCAGTTCAGTTTTAGCAGGTTTAGCTTCTTTCTTCTTGATGACAAAGCGCTCTCGTGGGGCAGCAGCTGTTGGACTTTTTGAGCTCCCAACTGATGTCTCTGGTTTTGGAGCAGGCTGAGTCTTCAAGGCATCCTGTGCTGTACTTGAGGGTTTAAACCCAACATCAGGCAGAGGTGGTAATTCTCCACCCCAGCCTACTAGCACACCTGGAAGAAAGCGAAGGGGTTTCTGAGGCTCCTGATTGTTGGTCTCCTCTGATGCAGATGTTTCTTCAAAAGACTGTGCAATAGGCTCATCGACATCTTCAGTAGTGTTAAGTGGTTTTTCCTTCTCCTTTTGAAGTGCACTAGTCAAGGAAGAGAGAAAAAATTTCTCATCCTCCTCTTTTGCCCTGGTTTCTTTTGTGGAAATGGCCACAGGTTTTATTTCAGGAATAATCCTTGCAGATTCGTTCACATCCACAGTAAGAAAATCCCTTTTCGGTCTCTGGCGAATAATAAGTCCAAGGAGGAGGTTTCCACGGTTGTTTTCTAAACCTGAGAAATTAAAAGATTAAGTTTAAACATTTAAAAAAAAAAAAAAAAGATTTTTTTTAATTTAATGAGAGAAAAATAATTGTGTTCCGGTTACCTGGCCCATCAAAGGGAACAAGCTGATGTGGAACTTTTTCTGTGGCACCTAAAGGGATGAGGTACATGTCCTTCACTTGTTTCAAATTATTGGACACCACCCCAAAACGCCTACGACTGCTGAAGTAGGCATACAAAAGAGTATAAGAGATCTCATCTTCCTCTGTCTCAGGGGAGAAGCGAATCAGGCACACTTCCTTTAATAAAACAAAAAGCATGTGTCAGTAAAATCTGTAACTCTGTTAAAAATCAGAACTTTTAAAGAGTGGTATTCAGTTCGACTTACTCAATATCAGGAATAATTAAAGCCAATTTATTTCTGTCAAATCATAAGCAAATCTCGGAAAACAAGAGAAACTTACTTTTGTTCCAGTTGCCCGAATTTTCTCCAAGTAGTCCCACACCGTCTGAGGACTAATCCTCCCACCAACCTGTATGCTATCTGGAAGGTCCTATTGGAGAAAAAACATGTTTTTAAATGAATAAATAAAAAGAGCACACCTTATGGAGTGTTAGAGATACAAAGTAGTTGGCAGTATTTGATCACTCATAAATCTGTAGTTACGTGGGAGTAATGTTACAAATCTAGTTCTTCCAGCTGGACTGTGGTTTATATTTCCTGTGTCCTAATAAACTGTTCTACAACAACAAGTGTCAGCACATTTCTGCAATGTTTTGTTTTAGTTTTTTAGTACATAAATACTCATGTCTGACTGCCATTTTCTCCCTGTATCTGTGCTAAAAGCAATCTTTATCCCACTGCCATTCATCAGAACTGGCTCTTGCCTGGCTGTTGCTTAAACAACTGTGTCAAAGAATACTAATATTCAGGGTTCATACGCATTTTTCAGGGTCAAATTCAAGCACTTTTTAAGCACTTTCAAGGTCAGTTTTCAAGCTTTTTCAGCACATTACCAAAAAAAAAAAAAGAATGCATGTTTCACTTAGCATCACCTCAGTAAGGCCATGTAAAAATTAAAACAAATTGAAACAGACTGACATGCAAAGATGCTCGGCAGCCCAGGCAGAGAAATTTTGCTTTTAGACTTTGCGACTCATTTTATTTTTCTATCTGATAAGAAAACTATTTGGTTAGATAGTTATTTGTGTTGAATGAAATACAGTTTCAAGCACTTTTAAACACCACATCTGAATATCGGGCACTTTTCAAACCTTGAAAAGACAATATTACAATTCAAGCATTCTCAAGGATTTCAAGCACCCATACGAACCGTGAATATTTGTATTTATTGTCTTTCATCTTCCTCAATTTGTCTCTTTTCTGAAACACTTTTCATTGTCAACCATAGTTTACAACAGCTGTTTAAAACCCAAGTACAGTCTGATGTGTCAACTTTACCTCTGTCAAGTTGTCCAAAACACCTGAGACGGGAAAAGCTTTTGTCACCAACTTTGCCACAGCGTGCATATGAATGAATCCTTGCCACAGACACTTCAGGTTGGAAAGGAAAGTAGCTTCTTCCTCTCTTCCAGCTGCATGATCAGACCTGTGACAATGAAGGAGAAATGAATTAAGCACTGAAAGAAAACATTATCCAGATCCAGACAAAATGTCTAAAACAACTGCTTCGTACCCTATCTGAGCATTTTGGAAGCTCTCCTCTAAGACAGTGAGGTGCAGGTCATCGTCGATTGCGGGCGGCGTGGTGCCCTTTGTCTCCTCTGTTTTGGTAGACTGCCTCCTAACCACTGTAGTTGCAACTTTAACCACTTTGGTTGGTGCCTCCTCAACAGGGGGTGCCATTCGACCTTCAGAAAATATAACACCAGAGATCAATGGTGACAATACTGAATGAGATGTTTTATTAAAGACACAGGTTAATCTCTAGTCTTTTTTTTGTTCTCATGTTATCATTTACCTGTACAGATTTTACAGTGTAGGTCAAATAAGTGAGACTTGTGTTGGCTTGTAGTGTCTTTAGCTGTGTTAGCATTCTCTTCCTTCTTCTCTGGAGTTTTTGGAGGTTCTGCTGAGACTTCAGTCACTCTGGGAGGAGGTTCAAGCTGGAAAAAAATAGGAAATAAGTTTAAGCAAACACGTCACTAAGTCTGTTGCATGTAAACAGAAGCAATCTGTCGCTATATTCAGCTTAAATGGATTACATGGGAGGAGAATTGTAGGAGCTTTTTACATGAGGCACAAAGATATGAATGCAGCACATTTCACAAAGTAATCAGACAGATGAACAGAACTGATGATGGTATATGAAGCGATGTAACTAATGTAAGGATACACATCTCATCACATTTCACTTACTATGCATGTTAAGCATAAACAGCACAATGATACCCTCACCTCTACAGGCTCCGGTGCTTTTACTGGTTCTTGACTTTCAATTTCAATTTCCCCTTTGTGTGTGATCTTAGTAATCGGCCGTCTCTCTGCCTCCCTTTGCTCTTTTTCAATCATTTCAATAGTCTGTAAAGCAAAGAATTAATTTGTTTTTTTTTCTATTCTAAAATACAACCATCTTTAAAAATACACTGTTAAACTATTACCTTAATAATATTTACTCAGTTTAAATCGGACATCACAACTGTAAACTACTGTAATTTGTTTGGTAAATTTATGCAATACTACTGGGGGAAAAAAGACAAGCATTACTTACATGTCGGTTTTCTCTTTGTCGCCAAGCAGCCAGTTCTTTTGAGGCCAGTTCCTCGGGACTCATTCGAATTAAGTTAGCAGGAGAAATTTCACCTTTGAGAACCCTCTTACAAAGGATCTAAAAAGATCAATAAAGACAAAGCAAATGAAACTATTCTTATAGTAAAAGTGGAAACATTACATTTAGACCATGCCTGACATAAAATGATACTTACATTATTTTTAGTATCTTTAAGGTTAAACATTAAGCTTCTGTATTTGTTCTTGTACTTGTTGTCAGTGTCTTTATACAAGTGAAAAAGTTCTCGCTCTATCTTCTTTGCAAGTTCGGAAGCCCTTTCCACCGAGATGTTCAAATCAGAGTCCTTCAATCTGAAATGCAGAAAGTGCACATAGGCGATTATAAAGTGCCCTGATTTTAAAAAATGTAACATCCACACATCTTTCGAAAGTGTTGAAAAACTGACCTCTGTACGAGGATTTCTTTCAGAGAATCACGCACACTTCTCCTGATTGCCTCCAGAGACACGGGTTTCTTTGAAGCCAAGGATGGAGCCTTATGTTTTGACTCTTGTTTCACTGAGACACCTGTGAAGACAGAGTGACAAAATCCACTGAGTGAGTGGGGAAAAAAATCTGTCGTCATAAAGAAACATTTATTCCACACAGACTTTGCTTACAAAAACTAATCCCAAAAAAGGACATCCTGAAATCCTAACATTAACAAAAACTACGTACAATATGACACAGACATGTTTATACTTTATAATACACAATATCATTTTGTTAAATGTTACAAAATGGACTTATTTCCAAGATGGCATGTAGAGTATTTTCTCATACGAACAATTAAAAATAAATACTTTTTAAAAGCCTGCTGTGAAAACTCAAACCAGAACGTGTAATTACATCTGACAACATCTGAGCAGATTACCATCCAAAGCACATTTCTAAAACACAAACAGAGTAAATTAAGAGCTGTCCAAAAACACTGCCTGACTGAAATCTGGCAGACTAACTTTGATCACATTTTAAAGAGAACGAGTAATACAACTCGTCCGCGTAAACGCAGCCGAGAACAAAATTATTAAATCACAGATTATAAACACAAATTTATGCAACTGTTATCTTCCATGCTGAGGGGGAGTGTGTCTGAAATTAAAAAAAAAAAAAAAAAGACTGTTGTATTTTAGTATTAAAAGGCTCACTGACTTGTGCTGCATTATGTTCCTACTTTAGTAGCTGTATGTTTAATAGAGTAAACTGATAAGTAAATACCCTGATGTCAAGTACAGAAGTAATGCTATTACTTAAGGTGATGCAATTTTAAGCTCTCTCATATATAAATGAGACCTCAAAGGACTGTACTAACTGTCATTAATATACTGCTCATGTGCTGTGAAGGTCCTAAGTTAATTTTGTTTACACACCCAGTGAATGCAGCCTGGCCTTGAACCCAATGTGATATTAAAACAGGACAAAGTTAATTATACATTCAAAGCTAATGAAAAATTACCTGTTTTATGAGTTGCTTCTCGGGCATCTGTGGACTGCCTTCTCTCTGCATCCTATTGTAAGAATTAAGTCCCCGTTACATTTATTTTATATATCATAAGGCTGAAAACATACATATGACAACAACAACAACACACTTTACATTATACCCCTTAGCTAAAGTAAAAAAAAAAAAGTGAGCTTTTGGTGTGTAAAATCATACTAAAATATGGCGAGTGCACTGTGTTGATTACACACCCATGTGCACACCTCTTGTGCTGGCAAAGTTAAATCAAAGAGACAAACCATTGCATAATGGTAACAGTGGCTATGATTAGTATCAGTGGATAAATTAGCTGGGGAAAGATATAAATATTTGCTGTGTGTGAATAGTTTAAATCTATTAGATATAAATAAATATTTCTATTATGAGTTAGAGTTAACTGAGAGATACTGCTTACCTTTTTTACTGGTCTGACTCCCCCTGATGTGAGGGGTTGAGAGGACCCAGGACGAGGTTTAGGAGGCAGCTTCTGGTCGGGTGTCTCGCTCTTTGCTGGAGCTTCTGGTTTGGGTGCACTCGCTGGCTCAGGCCCCACCTTCTTGGTTTCTTCCTCGCAGCACTTCAAGCACACGTACATCTGGTCCTCCTCCTCCATTTCTCGCACTTTCGCCAGGTCAAGACCAACACAGTCACCATGGAACCAGTCATCACAGCGACCGCAACCTACCATAAACCTAAAAAAAACAACCAAAAAAACCGAAGTACGATTATTAGAGGCGTGTTTGCAGCTTAGCACTGGGACAGAAACAGAATGCGGACAGAGGCAGAAATTCTTTTACAGCTGATTAAACTTGATTTTATATTTAGGTTAAGGAGCAACACTTACATGTTATTGTGGTGCTTTTTGCAGAGGCCACAACAGTTGTTTCCATCCCACACAGTCTCACTATTAGCGACTTGCTCGTCCACAGCGTCCTTCTTCACAACGGGCGCATTATCTGGAATAAACAGCTGCGGCTCGTCCACAGAGATGCTTCTTGCATTTTTACTCTTTTGTCTCTGAAGAATCTTCTCTAGCTTTTTCATTTTGGACTTTTCCTGCCCTCCTTCTTCAGGTGTTTTTAAAGAATTTCCTAGATGACTGTGCGGGGGAGGAGTCTCACTTTTTGAGCTGTTTTGGGGCGTACTACGTTTGGCTGGTCCCTGCTGATCACCAACGCGGTTGCCAGATGATGGAATTTTCTTTCCCACAGAAGTAGGAGAACTTGGTAATTTTGGCTTCACTTTAGCATCTACTGCACCCTGTAGCTTTTGTACTTTAGTAGCATGCTCACTTTGAATGTTTTCTGCAGGCCTTTTCAAAGGTACAACATCTTGCTTTTCCTTTCCAGATTTAGTTTTGTGCAGCTCTCCTCTTGGCGTGATTTTGGATGGCATATTTTGGGTAACTTTATGCTCCTTAATTGTATTGCTTGTTTTATGTAAAACGAATTCCTTATTCTTTACTGATGTCGGTCCTTGTTTAGGCTTTGGCAGCATTTTAGACACATTCAGTTGTTTTTCATTACCATCTGTCTTGTTACTAACAGTAGCTGTGTTGTTCTCTTTGCTCTGTGGCTGTTTAATAACATCATTTCCTTTACTGACTGGCTTTTGCTTCTCTGGAACACTCTGATTGTCAAGTTTTGCCTCTTTCGTGCCAGTATTTAACGTCCCGTTTGTCGTCTGTACATCATTTGGATTTACATATCGGCCCAGCCCATGACTTGCATCATCAGCTGAGCTCTTCTGACTTACATCCATCTCTTCCACACTCTCTGCTGCGGGATTCTGTACACTGGCTGCTTCATCTGGCAAAACTGTGAAACCAACTTCCCCACCGTAAGAAAAACCATCGTCCGAGCATGCAGACTGGTTTGCATCGACACCCTGTGTGTACGAGGGTCCTGGTAGCAATTCAATCTTGAAACCTCCAATTGTGACTGTCAGTCGTCTCAATACAACAGTTGGATTCAGCCAGACCCCACCATCAATCTCATTAATGTTGACACGTCCTCCGAGAGTTAATTCTCTCTTTAGATCAGGACCTGTGACTCCTTTCTCAATAAGAAATGACTTGCATAGCCTGTTGGCTGGTTTTCTTGCCGGCCGCCCTCGGGTCATGGTATTGGTGGGTGTGTTAGGCTCCTGGTCACCACTGTGTTCTGTTTAAATAAACAAAAGCAAAACTTAAAAGCTGCTGATGTTCTTGGTGACTATTGGTGACTTGGTGACTCAGGGGAACAACTAAGCTGTAGTGCCTCTTCACCTCACTGTACAATACCTTGTGCAATACTTTTTTGTAAATAGTCAATGGTGCAATAGACCTCAATACTTGAAATGTGCAATTCACTTGTATTTTTATTTTTTATTCCTATTTATTCTATTTATCCCCTTCGTATATTTTATTTATATTTGTCTCTGTATTTATATATGTGTGTGTGTGTGTGTGTGTGTGTGTGTGTGTGTGTGTATATATATATATAATATACTGTAACTGTAACTTCTGTCGGTGCTGTGCTTTTTGGAAATTGAATTTCCCAGAGGAACCCACCCGAGGGATTAATAAAGTTCTATCTTATCTTATCTTATCTTATTATGCTATCTTGGCCAGGTCTCCCTTGAAAAAGAGGTTTTAATCTCAATGGGATTTTCCTGGTTAAATAAAGGTTAAACTAGTCGACTACTCTAAAAGACAGGGGGGAAAAACATGGAAAAAGTTCTACATTAGCCAAATAAATACTTCCTGTGTATTTTAGAGGACCTTCCCCAGTGAAATGTGCAACATGTTCCAGTGTGAATAGTTTTGCAAACACACACAATATCAGATTATTTTGCAGAGCTAGGGTAACCTTAGCAGTACTAGCACCGGTATCCTTTATATATTTGGTTCTGTCTGTCCACATCTGGCTAAAGAATATGGTTACATCTGGCTTAGGTTGGTATTCTACTTTTTATTCTAAAAAAAAATTGACACACTGCTGCTCTTTTATTCCTTTTCTTTTTTTTCCACATTAGTTAGTACGGCTGTCATCTATTTGCTTTGCCCCTTGCTTGTTTACAAAAAAAAAAACAGAGAGAGAAGAAGAGAAAAACAGTCTGTTGGGACTGGAGCCCTGTGGTGTCGTAACACCTTTGAACCAGTAACTGCAACTGTACATTAATAAAAATACTAAATGTAACCAAATCGCAAGGGCAGCAATGTTTAAACATCTAGTTGTGTACATCCCTAAAAGTCTCACAGGGTGGAAAGAGAAAGAAAATAAACTTGCATCGACTTACCGTTCTCTAAACTGCGTGAACGTTTCTTCTGCCTGACATCAAGTTGCTTAACTTGTGCACTCTCTGAAACAGCTGGTTCACCAGGGAGGCCTGTGGGTGCCGAACCACTATCGAGACCTGCAAAAGCAAAAATAAATAAATGTAATGTCCTTAATAAATATACAATTTGAAAAAAATGTAAAGACTGCAGTCCAAATTCAATGGCAGTCTAACACTGCTACATTTACAATAATACTGAATCCTTTTATATTGTTTCTTTAAAAAATTTTTGTATTTTTCTCCATCATTACTGAAACAACACTACTTTAATTTACCTTCAGTTACCCTAACGCTGATATTTACGTGCTGACAAGCAAAGAAGCACGGTGAAAATGTTCCCTGCATATCTCAGTACAAGACGACCCTCTACAGTGTTTGTTTTTTGAAGCACCTGAAGAGTTAAAGTCTAACTGAGCAAAAATCAGCACAGATAAAATAGTCTGTAGGTGAAGAATCAGAGTTATACATTGAGTTATACATTAACAACTTAATATTTAAAACTTTCACCATCAACTTTTCAAGTAAAGTGTGGATGACTTTTTTTTTCCAGGCAGCCACACATGCATTTGTTAGTTAACTTTCACTCAAAGTTTGAATCTACACTGATTTATCTACATTTTGGCCACTTTTTTGTGCCTTCAAACATACTTGTGGAGCCAGCAATCTGAAAAGCAGGGTCTTCATTATCCAGCAGACTGAACTGAGTGCTTGCACATCCAAACATGGGATCTTTGTCACTGAGCATGTTCTTCAGTGAATCTTCCAGTCTGAGTCCTGTCCCAAACTCATTACTGGCTTCACACTCCAAATTCTGACCTATTACCAGGGAGTCATCCAACTGGTCACTGGGTATTAAATGGTTAAAGGTGTCCACAATATCCATGAATGCTGCTGCCTTCCTGCACCAAAAACAACACAGAAAAGATGCAGGAATAGCAGACAACTGATAAACTGTTAATATATGTTTCTCTGTTTGTTTTTCAAAGACAGCAACGTCTTATGTTTCTCCCTGCACCACAGAATGCATCCAATTATGGGGACAAGTGTAGTACAAACTAAGCAAACCCAACAAAAACACAAAATATTCCCTGATTTCGAGGGACAGCAAAAACTTTGTGACTGATAACAAACAAAAAACAAAGTTACAGCGAGCGATCGGTGCACTTTCTGAAGACTTTGCCATCAGTTCAGTGTATACATGTTGTATCTGATGAGCAAAGTGGTATATACCTTAAATCTCCACATATGGGAAGCCTCATCCAGCTACTCTGCAGTCCTAATACGTTAACCCAACGCTCCTTAGCCACTGCTATTTTTGTTTCTGTGCATTTTCAAAGACTTTTATCGGGTGAGTAATGTAAATACAAGAAAAGCATGTCTAAAACCACCGACTTGCAATAGTAAATGCTACTATTTTCACATCAAGCAACACCACGACTTCACAGCCTGGAGAAGGCCACAATCAGTGTGCAAACCAATAACGCTACATGAATGTTAGCAAACTAAAGCGCATCTCTGGACGCTTTTATTTAAGTTCAGCCAAAAATATCTTTCTGTCCACGAGAAGCACGGCGTTCCTGACGCCAGGTTTTGCCAATGAGTTGTTAGCTAGTTAACATGCTAACGTTTATGTCAGCTTATGACAATCGCGTATGTTAGCAAGCTAACGGTAACTTACGGAGGAAGTTACCACCCAAGCTAACTCACTTTTTGAAACCCATTCAGCCTTACAGGCAGCACATTTGTATCAATAAACAGCCGCGCCCGAAAATTTCAAAAGCGCCAAACAAAATGTGCAAACATATGGTTAGACAGCTCGACGATAAATATGCACGACGGCGAGCTAGCTAGGCGGCTATAGCACAGGCCCTAGCTGCCAAGTTTGTTTGTAGCCTGAGTGCAGCTAGCGGACGTTACTTGATGACCCCCCACATGCATCTGTTCCAACGCTTGCAGCTCAAATATTTACAAGTAGTTATTTTTACATATACATATTTATAGCACTCCCACCTCTCTTGTCGCGATGCTGTTGCCAACTCATGTACGGTTACATACTAGCAAAGCAGCTCCCAGTAACTTCCTCCAACTCAGCCGTCATTCGCCCCGATGCTGCAAAGTCCCTGACAGGCAGCGCGGCGTTGTCACGTGGCTTGTGTTTACAGGTAGCTTAGCAGCCGATTGTACAGAGAGAGCACATCTGGATGGTTTGTTTTTGTTGTGTCTGCTTTGTCAGTGTCCGGATGGTTAATTTTCACTAAGAGCAAGCGGTTTGTTTTTATCAAACTGTCGACCATCGCACTTAGAGAACACGAGAAGCTGGACAGGCTCGAAGAAAACTTCGCTTTATAAAACTGGCAAAGTTACATATTTAACACAGCCTGGTATTGAAAACAGTCGGTTACTTAGTAAAGTAGATTTGCCATTCTTTTCTGAGTGCATGTCCTGTAATAGAAACATTTTTATATAAGAAAAAGGCAAGCAAAAGCTCCTTAAAGTTTAAGTTTAACTCTTCGAGGGCTCATACCATTCATGATGTTTGAGTTCATTTGAGTTAAAATATATAAAATCATGATCATCAAGGATTGTTATTTCTTAAGTCGTTTGCATATCTCTCAAGTCGTTTGCATATCTCTCATACTTCCATGTTTCAGATCATCAAATATATTTAAATGTTAGACAAAGAACGTAAGTAAACACAAGAAGAATTTTTAAATGGCAATTTCATATATTAAGGGGAAAAAAGCTATCCAAACCTACTTGACCCTATGTGAAAAAGTAATTGCACCTCTTTGGAAATCATGAATTAAACGTGAACCACATTTTTTGGAAAGCTGCGTTCAATGTTTTCTAGACACACCTGGGGTTGATTTCTGCCAGACCCGGGTATTAAGAAATCACTTTACTAGAACCTGCCTGACAAAGTAAAGTAGACTAAAAGATAAAACAAACGAAAAAAAACAAAAAAAAAAACAGCATATCATGCCACGGTCTAAAGAAACACAAGAGCAGCTGAGAGACAAATGTCACTGATATCTATCAGTGCGAAAAGGGTTACAGAGTCATATCTAAGACTATGGGAATTCAGCGAACATGTCTTCATGAGTAAATGACAAGAAAGATACTTTGCAAAAATGACATCGATGCAGTTCCAAGGTGAAAACCACTGCTGACCAAAGAGAGTGCAAAGGCTTGTGTCTTATTTGCCAAAAACATCTTGATGATCCTTTGGTTAGAGAAAATAAATGAAGCTTTCTCCTTTGCTCAGCAGATTTGAATCTTGTAGTAAATAACTTCTTCAGATTGGCAGTTAATGTTGCATTTATTTCTTTGAACATAATGAATGACATTTTTGAGTCAACCTTATCGTGAAGTTTTACTAACTGAGATTTCAGAAAACAATTTGCTGGTGTAATCTCTTGAACCCATCTTGTGTGTTATCCAAATATCTCTTTTCTATAGTGTTGGGTTTGAAACTGATGTCATATAATTTACACCCCAGACCAGCACAATAACCGAGACATGAAGATTAAAAAAGAATACAAAAATGTAAGCATCTTGCAGTCCAATTGTTTCAAAATATTAAGTAAGGTCAACAATTTTGTTTACATGATGAACGAGATGCTCATGAATGATACAGTCTGCTTTAATAGGGATGCTTAATTAAATTAATTAAATAAAAGGATGGATGTGTTTCAGTTATTTAAGATTCAAGAGATCAACATTAAAAGAAATAACACATTTGCACATACTATATATATCCTTTATTGCATTCATCCATTAGTCATCACTCAGTGCAACTCTACCTACCACAATAGGATCTAACATTACTTCAATATAGTCTTTCAAACAGTGTAACTTTGAAGTAATTTTTCATTACAAAATTTAGGAAAAACGTTTAAGAAGTCAGACATCCTTTACTTGGAAATGTGATCCAGGATTCAAAGATTAAAGAGCAAAGATTTTCTTATCAAAAAAAAAAAACCAAATGAATGCACTGAGTCATGCATTTCTATGTTTAACACTTACTAAACTTCAATCTCTAAAAAATTTTTTTTTACCACATTTTCACAGTATATGTATATAATGCTTATTTTAATATTCAACCTTTAAAATAAAATAAATGCATTTTATTTATATTGAAGCAAATGTGTTTAATAAAAGTTAGAAAAAGTGAGTTAAAAATTATAAAATTTAATTATATAAGAAAAATTATAACGCAGTCTCACATTGCACAGTGATTAATAAGAAGAAATAAGTGTTATTTTTTTATTGCTTTTATTGGGGCAACTGCTCTTTTAATCTCTCATGCGGGTCTAATCCATACCACAGTACATCCTGTTCCACAGCAGCCCAAGCCATTCGCTCAGTGGTAAATGTGGCAGCCCAGTGGCCTGAAGGAGAAACAACAATTGCACCTCCGGCTCCTTTGACACGGTCTCCCATGTGCTGCAGAGACATCTGCGAAGCCTCTGTTACTGATTTACCTGTAAAGTGGAGAAGAAATAGGAACACAGGCGGCTAATGAAAAATGGAAAATTAACTTCAGCTTGTGTTATTTCACAGCACATTCTCCTTTAATAATTGCTTCTAAGATCTTCTTAATCTGCTCAGAAACACAATTTACTAAATAACTGTGAGAGGCAATATTGCAAAACTGGAATTACTCACATGAGTTGCATGAGTTGCACTGTTCAGGATAATGGACTAAAACATGAAGAACTGATAAATTCCCATAAACAAAGTGTTTGCGTTTGTGATACTTTACCTTGTTCAATTTTTGAAAGAATGAGTCTGGCCAGTGTGACTTTAAGAATAGATTCTCCATGGCCGGTACAGGATACTGCACCACTCAAGTTGTCTGCATATCCTCCACAGCCTTATTTACATGAGACAACGTGAACAACAGAAGCAAACATTAAAACACCTTTTTGCAGATTGCAGTGAATATGCTAAAGTAACCTGTAGTAAAGTGAAGAGTATGATTAAATGAAATGTTTGGACAATGTAAGGTCTTTGGTTTGACTTTATCATTTTACTGTCAGTGTTAAAACAGCAGTTTTAGAAGTCATACCAATGACTGGGGAGTCTCCTACTCTTCCAACCATTTTATTCCTAATCCCTCCCGTTGATGTTGCACATGCGACATTACCAGCAGAGTCGAGAGCTACCGCCCCAACGGTATCATGAGCCCTGGGATGAAGAAATGTTACATTATTCAAAAAAATCAGCTGCAAAAGAAAATGCAAATTAGATCTGAAATGTTTTCAGACATAGCATCACAAGGAGGAAGCTCATTTGATTCATTAAAACACACAGTGCTTAGACAACTGATCAATGTAAGGTTGATGCCAAAACTGGCCCAAATTTCAAAATGTGACCTTTATTTGCCTAATAAATATCAATATCATTTTTAGTTTTTGGAAATTCATAAACCTAGGTCTAGGCTGCTGGGGGTTTCCTATTGGTGTTTCTTCTTCATTCACCTTGTTTACTCTCTGTGTCTTTATGTGCCATTCTGCATTCAATTATTAATAACTAATAATAACCGATGATTAAATGCTCTTTTCTACAATATGTCTTCTGTTCTGTCTCTCTCCCCTCACCCACCGGCTGTCGCAGCAGATGGTTGCCTCTCATGTCTGGTTCTCCAGGAGGTTTCTTCCTTTTAAAAGGGAGTTTTTACTTCCCACTGTCACCAAATGCTTGCTTGGTTTTTTGATTATTTGGGTTTTCTCTACCTTACAATATAAAGCACCTAGAGGCAACTGCAGTTGTGATTTGGCGCTATATAAATCCAATACAACTGAATTGAAATTGATCCCGCAGATGCATACCATTGAGTGTTGAAATCTTCTATTACTCCAGTCATGTAATTCTTGTGCTTCTCCCATTCTCTCCTCTCATACTCAGTCACCAGTGTTTCAGTGGGGACTGTGCTTATACCAATGCTTTCTGCAAACAAGTTTGCACCTTGGCTTGTCAACATTACATGGGATGTCTGAGGAAGAAAATAGGTAAGACAAAGTTGAAACATTAAATAAATCTCACAGCACTGAACATAATGTAGCAAACATAACATTGCTATAAGGTACCACTAGAGACAAAAGCAGCTTCATATATCAAACTGCGATTCCACAGAAATGCCCTAAAAATGACCTTAAAGTTATAATCATAAAAGCAACAGGCAGGATACTGGCCATGCACACAAGGAATATCTCCCTCTGCCCAGAAAGTTATCCAGATGCCAGCTTGAATTATAGTAAGACACCCTCAATAACCAAGTTTACCAATAAGACTGTGTTTTCTTTGCAAGACCTGAAAAGAACTTAGAAAATTACTTTGGGGGACTTCATAATTTGTTTTCAGAATGGACAATTCAGGGACAAAAGTGTTATTTCCAGAACTATATAATAGGCTTTCTATTACTCTGTCCTGAGCCTGAGGGATTGCCTCTCCACTCTTTGGAGAAATCACCTGTGCCTCTACCATACATCTATATATTCATATGTATACCAGCAGTGAAAACACTGCATTTGCTTTACTGAAGAAATGTCAAAATGGTACTAGAATGTGGTCAATATAAATTATTTAATCCTGTAATGTCCTAAACTAAATGTTTTTATGAGATTTACTGTAAGATGCAAATATTTATTTGCTTTTCATTTACTGTGTCATTAAAAACACATTGCCATGATTTCTTTAGGTTATATGAAAGAGTTACTTTTGTACTTTTATATTTCTTGAGTCTTATGAGGTAGTGCAGACCAAGTGGCAAGGAAGGTGATAAGTAGATAGCATCAGCATACCGGTCAAGTTTCTTTTAAGTGTACTTTATTTCTGGCATCTCCGTTATACCATTTTAAAACTCTGGTAGGTAAAACTCTCACTTGCTTTAAACAGGAATTTAAACACACCTGAACCTCATTAGTCTCTACCATTGCAATATAGACCAAACAATACTATTCCAAACAAAAAAACAGGAATAAGATTATGAATCCGATTGAGAAACTCATTTTTCATTTTACACAGTTAAGTGGTTTGAAAAGTTAAACACTGCATACAATACAAATCAAAAGGTTACTTTAAAGAAAATAAACAATACTATGCAAAATGAAAAACCCTTAATTTGGTTTCACCCAGTGACGTGCTCAATGACATCATGACCCTATATAAACAGGAAGTACTGAGGCGGCCCCTCCCACACACCTGTTTTAGATATAGGACCTGAACCTAAACATGGTAAACAACATAAGCAAACACAATTTACTAGAAATTTACCTGTGAACAGAAGAACATTCAAATGACCTGATGGTTAGTAGTATTTGCTTTAGAAACATTTCCATGGATGTAATAGATGTAACTAATGCTACCACAAACAAACCCAGGATACTATGTAAAGCAAAGTTACACCAGCAATGTCTAAACTAAAGCATTATGTAAAATAAGGGATAAATTATCAATATGGTTAAAGGACAAGTGGTAAATGAGTTCATGGCTAACCACTTTGTCTAACAACAGAATTAGTGTTGCATAAGCTATTATTGAAATTGTGTCACTGTGGTTACCTAAATGTAGCACACTGTCTGAAGTACTCACTTACATTTTTAAATATGAATTATAGAACTCAGTTCTTCTAATTCTTATTTTTTATAAAGTTTGCATAATGATTACTTCCTGTTTTTTAGTCATGATCAAAGAAAAATGTGGCTTCTGCTTAAGAGAAATCACCCTGTTATTAGGAAAATCTTGAAAAGTTAATCTCTTTAAACAAAGGATTTGGAAGTGTAGTCTAGAACTGCTTTAACCACACCCATTAAAACAGGACTGACAGAGCTGTCTTTTCTCTCCTGACCCCATCACTCTTTGCTGTTTTTACCAGTTTAAATTTAATTAGATTTTATATCAAGTAAAATTGTTGAAGAAATGAAAGTCAAATTTTGGAGTCTAAAGCCCATTGTAGTTAAGAGCAGAGTGTTGTTAAAATCAGTGACCTGGATATCTCCGTTTGACTGACAAGCCGTCTCAATGTGCCCAATCACTGAAAAGACTTCAGAGTGTCTTAAATAACTGTTGCAGTCTGAAGCCTTCAGACATCTCATGGACAAGGTGATATAACTGATTGCTCCCTCAGGGACTGCTCTCTATACTGAACAACCTCTAAATTCAGAGAGGTGGTTCAGAATGATACAAGAAACCAACAGGCATAGAAACCTGCCTTCAGATCAAAGCTGACATTGTTGGTACTATGAAGACAGTCTGCTCTGACAATAGTTTGAATGATAAAAGCTTCAGTTAGTTTGAATCAGATTGCTATTCAAAGCTCATCGGCTCATCAGTCTTAACATCTTCATTGAATTAATTCCTGTCCCTGAGTTTTAAAAGAATATATATTCTATATACATATAATACAAAGGGTATTCTGCACTAAAGTAGTGATACTAAGTTAAAATAATTCCGTTTAGCCAAAGTACTTCTATGAGCAAATCCTGCCTTCAAAAGTTTGGTGACTAAAGTAAAGATGAAGTTTAAAAAGAGCTTTGAAACCTCTACAGCATGGATCAGTGCAACATGCCTGGCTAAAATGTTTCTTCTTCCTGCAGTTGATTGGTTCTTTGGGGACGGGGTAAGACAACCACCATCTTTGTTTCAACCTCACCGATTGTCTTTTCTGTATTCTACATTTTCATATATTTCTTTTTCATGATTATTGAACAGATGGACACAGTTATGTATAAAATTTGTCAAAAGGTTCAGGATCCCCAATGCCTCATACACTTAAGAATGCCAAAATAAGGGACTTAAAGGGATAAAGTGCAGAGTTCAGATGAAGCACGTATGATTGTGCTAATGGTATTTTTGTAAATGCAGTATTACAGTTACAGATGTAATAACATGGGGTAAAGTAATCATTCAGTGATGATTGTAAATGAGAGAAGCTCAACAACGTTATGAACTGGAAGTCAGAGGGTGAACATGCAGTAACGGTTAAAAATATGCAGCAAGTACGGCACAACAAGAGGCGTGTGCAAACGAGAGTGATCTCAGCAGGAGTGTGTGTGGTGGTGTGGGGGGAGTAGAGTTTGTAAGAGTAAGAAAAGTGATGTTTCAGTAATGACAGAAGGTTATTCCTCTGGAGCAGACAGATCATGTTGAAGAAAGGATTATACCTAAGGCACTCACAGGTGGATTATAAAATGAGGAGTATCAAAAGATTAACCAAGCCAAACAACTACATTCTGAAAATTGGATTTATAATAATTCACTGCTCTCTTTGCTGTGGTGAATTAAAGACTTCAGGGGTCTTAGGGGAATTTGGACAAAGTCACTACTTTTTCATCTGATCTACATCATTCATGGCTGGGGAAGGACTTCTGTTGTGGCCAGGCAACAATCCTCTCTTCTTTTTCTCACAAAGTCAGTAATAGATACACAGCCTGAGCTCTAATGACTAGTCTAAGTGATTTATAAAGTGATTTGTGCGAAGCTGCATGCTTTACCCCCGTCCAAAGTAAATATTCAACTTGCAGTTAAAAATTAAATTGTGGATGTTTAATGATTACATATTTTGATGTTTCTAACAAGGTGTTCTAGCACATAAAAGAAAACAGATCCTTGTTACCTATTTTCCTGGAAAAAAATGTAGCAATTTGCCAAGTGCACAGATCCTTATGGGAAGAGATGCTATTAACAAGTATAATTGATGAATAGGGTTACTTAAGTGCATTATTAGAAAAAGAAAAAAAAGGTAGACAGTTAGAGCTGGCCGTTTCTCCTGGCCAAGTTTCTGGCAATTCCTTTTAAAGCAAATGGAGAACTGTACCACACCACCTGTTCACAAGTAGCTGGGATCTAACACATTATAGTATTGATAAAAAAAAATCAAAATCTTTAATCAGATTAGTACACCAGTAATCAAATATATTTTTAAAAAGATAGAAACTAAGAAATTTAGACCTTCTCCATCACTGCCCGTGCCAGTGAAACAGGGTTGGCAATGTTCTTTACTGAGGACACCGCACCAGTGGCAAGTGTCCTTCCATCCATGATAATGGCATCCAGCTCCACTTCTCCATCTTTATTTAGTACTGCTCCGTGCCCTACAGAGAAAAACAAGTTAGAGATGAGATAAAAACTATGTTTCCATGTGTTCACTTAAATTATGCCAGCTCCACCCTTACAAATATGCAGGGTAATGGCAAAGCAGTACAGACACTGCAGCACCATACTACTGACTGATGTCTAGTTTGTCTGACTTTCAATGGCACAAATGATTGTAAAAGTTCTTGGGATATTCATACTTTCTATCATACCCGTATCATTATGTTGACTTCCAACTCCATATTTTTACTCATAGATTTTTTTTTTTTAATTGATTCAGTGTGCAACTGACTCTGGGCTGTGTAGTAAAAGACGGCACTTTATATGTTTGACAACTTGTCAGGGTAAAGAAAGCAACAGACGATGTTAATAGACAGATATTAAGGTTTAGCCAGAGATCATCTCTCATATTCTTAAAGGAGTCCTGGTGGATATTCTCATCATGACCAGTAGATGGAGACATTGTTCTGCAGTTGAAGCCAGCTTAAACAATAAAGGAAAATGGGCATTCTCATTTGGCTGCTCTATGGACATGTAAAAGGAACTGGGGTTTTAGGCTTTACTTATTTATTTGAGTAAAGGTGAGGGTGCTACAAATGCCGTATACAAAGATGAAGCCCCCATTTAATAACTTGCATATTTTCAAATGGAACTACTTGGCATAAATGTGTCCCAATCTAATAAAAACTGTCTGTACCTGCGTCAAACACAGTGTTATCTTCCAAAGCCCTCACAGCCACTTCAACAGCATCCACTGCACTTCCTCCTCGTTTCAGCACTGAAAATCCTTCGCGTGCTGCAGTTTTTACTCCATCAACAGAGGCCTTGGCCAGTTCATCCGGTATGGCCCATGCCCCACCATGCACAACCAAGACTGCTGACATCTTTGCTTTCCTGCATGGAATAGACAAAGTAGTTTATTAACAGGTTTCAGCCCAGAGAATAATTCACTTTTTCTTTGAACATTAGGAAAAGCACCAAGTGATCATTGGTATCTTCTTTTTGCCTTGATCCAGACATACTTCTCAAACTTTTACATACAAAGAAATGTTTTTCGTTTAATAAACGGAAACTGCTAAACTAATTATTTGCTCTGCACTCCACTGGTAATGTATTTGCACCACATGAATTTGCACCTTGGAACAACTGATACAACTTCTATCGAAGATCATATCATCAAGACTGAACTTTGAGATGTGGTCATTGTAGCCCGTGTTGCCAGTTTTTGGCTATTGCCTGGCTATTAGAAGACCAATTCAATTAGAACAGCTGTTAATAATAAGTTATCTTAAATGTATTATGGCTTTAGCAGCTTTGAATTACGAGCTACAATCAAGTACTAAACTATAATAATTGATCTTCTCATAATTTATTATGGTTCAATTTTTATGTGCACATAAACATTTTTCTCCTATTACCTGGATGCACTTGAACTGTGTTTAATGTATTGTAATCTACTCACAGTCGCTGACGTGATATTGATAGTTATTCATTTCATTCGGACCAACCACAATATTGAGACATTGCATTTTGTCCTACCTTTTCCGAGCCTCAGAATTTCCGGAAGGATAAACACTTCGCCATAGACACGTGACTTCAAGAGACTACCGTTCGCGGTTTAACCAGCGCGTGCTGCACACTGACGTCAAGTTTGACACTATGGCCACAACCGAGGAAAGACTTCCTACAAGTTTTCAAAATTAAATCCTCACGCCACTAAGCAAACTAAGAAGCACAATGTTAAAGGCTCATCTTGTATGGCGTTATTTTTGTGCCACTATTCTGAGCGCACGTAAAGTGGCACAAAAATAACGCCATATACGGACAGCTATGCTCCTTTTCGCTGATTCTGGACATTGTTTTCACTTCATCACTTAAATCACTTTAAGCATATTTGCACTGCACAAGACATAATGTGGATTGCACAACACTGGTCACTATATTCTTCATTTCCAGTTAATACTTGTACAGCTGCTGTTATTGTGTATATATTTATTTATTTATATTTCTTCATACATTCTTATATAGTTCTATACTGTGTATTGTGTATTTTGTTGTACAGTTATTTTATTTTCAACTTTAATTTATATATTTTATCTTATTCTTTCCCAGTTAAATTTACCCTTCATTCTAATTTGTATTGTACAGTTATTTCATTTTTAACCTTAATTTATATTTTATTCCTTCCTAGTTAAATTTACCCTTTTAAATTTTTCATATTTATTTCCTATCTTATTCATAGCCTTTTCCTTTTTTTTTCTTCTTTAGGTCACGAGCAGTTGTCTAAGCATTTCACTGCATAACGTACTGTGTATGACTGTGTACGTGACAAATAAAATTTGAATTTGAATTTGAATTTTGAAGTACTTGGGTATTGTAATGTAGTTTTATTGTGAAAACGTCTGAATTTTTGGAGTCGTGTTCTTGGCTCGATAAAGGCGGAGCTAAAAAAGGGCAAAAAGAGGACAGAGTTTAACAAATGGTCAAGCAGTTGGACTATATAACGTGGACACATGGGCTAGTTTTCACCAGCTGCAGGTTATATCATAGGCTATTGAATTCTTAAACGTATATATTATGTAGGGTGCATGCTTTAAAGTTCCTTAAAACATTTTTTAAAATGTAAGTACCCAGAAAAGGATCTGCAAACGACACAACTGCTGAAAAGAAAGCAGAAAAATTAGAATAAAGTTACTCTTATATTACTCATTTTTACAGAGAATCAGCAACAAACTTTAAAATACAAACTTTTATAAAAGGCAAATATAGCTCCGTGAAAATGTGAAAACAGATTAAAGCGAACAAAAGGAGATAAACAACTTCTTCTAAACTAATTTGATGTTACCCAGAGGTGTTCTGGTGTTAAATGCCTTACATTAAAGCGTTGCCATAATGTAAATTTTTAACGATAGTGTTACCAGTCCGTCAGTAAAATGTATAACGTTGCACTTTGACCAGTAGAGGGCTGCAAGAGTCCATCAAATGCATAGACCGCATATAAAGAAACATACATACTAGTTATGACCAAACCAAGAGGAAACGTTGATATTAAAATTGTAGTGTCAGTTATACTTTGATAAAAGTATTTTCTTAAAGAAGTTAAAAGAAGTTTAAATTTTACTCACACACAGAAAGCTAAACTTTCTAATTTTAAGTTCTGACCCTAGTAGTTCTGTTGATAGACTGTAAATAAAAGATGGATGTTGCCACCGTGACATCATAAACAGTATAAAACATGGACATGATTTAAGGGTCATAAATATGAACCCACTGGAGAAGTGTCTTGAACCTGCAATCTATCCGTAGGCCACCAGATGGTGATAGCTGTTGTTTGCAAAAAAGACTTTGGGTCATGTTGAGGTTTCTCATGTAAAGTCACGTGCACATTGCTCAATAATTGTTTGCCATATTGGGCATGATATAACCACCGGTTGGTAGAAAAAGGTGCAACTTTTACTTTGTAGCAAATGATCTACATTTCTGATTCGCTTCACACTTTTCACTGTTTCACTACAGCCTGGAGAGCAGCTGGGAAGTGTTCATAGAGAAAACCATCTCTTTCATTATTTTTAAAAATAAAAAGTTGAAGTGAGAAGAAATATAACAGTTTTTTTATGCAGTAAAATTTGGAATGTTAAGATTGGAGTTTTTGGAAATTGATTTGCTTTTGCCTCTCCACTAGTTTCAGTCTTGTGTTGTCTTAATTTTGGATTATTTTCCATCTCGTTGAGATGATGAAAGCAGACATTTTTCTATAAAAATATTTAGAAATGTATTAAAAACTATAGTTTTAATAAGCTGTCTATGTTTTTTTTTTTGCTATTGTTTTCATCTGTTGGTGTGTGTCTATTCCGATGTGCGTGCATTAGTTTATATCTACAAACATACTATAGACTTACAAGACTCAAACACATTAACCGTCATAACCCTCATTACCATTAATAGTCACAGCAACAGCAGCATGATTTGCATTAACGCTGTCATAAATCATTTTATTGAATGGAATTAAATCAGTGAAGGTCCAGCGAGCATGAAATGCAAAGACAGTACTGGCCAACGTGGGCATAGCTGCTTGTTTTAGGCTTTCAAAAAGAAAAATAAAGCTGTGTCTGATTTCATAGAGAGAACTTAATGAAAAATAAATGGAAAGAGGATGTAAGTGTGAAGTTTTAATCAATACTAACTCCTTTAAGGCTTGTTTGGCATTGCAGAAATAAGCAGATTAATGAAATAGTTCTGTCAGACAAACCCGCTTGGGTATTCTGGCCTCTAAAACAGTCTTTTAAATCACCTTAAAAATCCATAAAAAAAAGTCATACTCTGTAATCTTCAATGCCAATACACAATTTAAATGAAAGAAACCATTGGCTCAGTTTTATGGGTATTTCCAGCCATTAATGTACCACAGAGCACCCCAAAACAACAGCACTAGATTTCCGAGACAAATGTTCTGGTTTCTCAGAAAATATTAAATTCTACCAAAACTGAGAAGAATCCTAAATACTATGAACATAATTGACTCATATTCACAAAGCATTGCTGTTTGCAGCCGCGAGGAGCCTTTATGATTCTGATCAGTGCGGGGAGAAACAACTCTAAAGGTCAAGTGGAGCCAGAATTGGTCGTTCACCAGCCTCATCTGCTCAAATCTAATTTGTGAGTTAGTAAAGCAGCCTGCATGCTGTGCCGAAGATGACTTTTGGATTCAAGTCAATATCATGGCTTGGGGACAAGAGAGCCATTTGAAGAGACATAAACATTCATGCTTACAGTGCAGACACCACTAACGCTGGCTCTTGATGAGTAAGTGAAGAATTCACTTTATTATTAAATATCTATTTATATTAAAGCTTCTTTAAGCCAAGTCTGCCACTAACTATGCAAGCAGCTAAAGCTCTACTAGAGTTGACCTTCTTCAGCCATAAGAGGGGATCCACCTCAAAGGATGTAAGGAAAAGATCTGACCAGCATTGCAAATTATGCATCTCTGGGGGGTTTTGTTGTTGTTGTTGTTTTTGCTGACATAAGTTCATTAAGTAACATGGAAAAACTAATGAATGGATTATTTAGCATGCATACCTTGAAATATATGTTTTCACTCTGTGACAATACAGCCAGACTTCCTTCACAGCATCAATGTAAAACTTATTTTGTATCATTTACCAGGTATCAAGGTTTAAATGTGCAAGTTTAATTGCACATTTAAACCTTGAGACATTTTGATATAAGAAAAATAATGTTCAGTTTCAAAAGTACATCTTGGTTTTTCTACATGGTAAAGAAATGCTGCTGGGAAATCTGTCAGTATGACTTAAAGATGTAAACAGAAAAAAATTAATCCATGTGCACAATGGATACTGTGGAATGGATACACAATAAATCAAACCCCCCTCCCCTCCGTGAAATTTCTGTGGTAGACAGTACAAAACACAAAAATAGCATCAATAGCCATGTGTCTATGCCTTTGTCGACAGTTTCCAAAGCTGTCCAGTGGGACAGGATTAGAGTCTTTACCAGACTGATTTGGGTCCCTAAGCCTTATGTTTGACACCCCTGCTTTAGCATGTGGAATAGAGTTAATGAAGTTGATCATGTGATGTGGAGTCTGAAGAACAGTATGCTGTAAGCTAGTTTTTGGTTATCTAAGACAAATTCAATATGTACAAACAAATCAGACAGCAGCCAGTGTTTAGCACCATGAATAGTTGTGTTGTCCCTCATAGGTGAATGCCTGCGGGCTACTTTGTACTGACTTTGTAGTTACTTTGAAACTCACGAGCTGCATAAAAAACCCCCATTTAATTAAGCGACATTTATATGGTACAGTCTGTTAGCGCAACAAAACTTTACTAGCATGCTTTCTTTGTTCTCCGCGGAGTACTATATCCAATATTATTAAAGTTTCCAGCTTCAGAGACCGTTGTCAACAGCAACCAAATGCAACCCCATCCTTTTTAAAGCAATTCCCTTAAAGAACACTGAGCATTTCCTTTACGCTCAGTGGGGACCTTTCTTGGTGTTTCAGCAGCGCCAGTCCCAGAATATGGCCAATAATGTTGCTGAGGGGCGGGGAGCAGCGCGGTCTGCAGACCCACTGAGTCTGGCGGGGTGCCGAGGAGAGGCAGCAGGCAGCGGTAGCAGAGATGGGCTCACACCTTTGAATCACAAATCATCACCCCCACCCCTACCCCAGTCAAGCATCTCGGGAGACACTGGAAGACCAATTTTTGGAGGGGGTTTTGCTGGTGTTCCTCATTAAGACCGGTAGACTACAGCTACCAAGAAGCAGGAGCGGCAAGGGTTATAGTTGCATTGTGACGTTCAGCACTCCTGCCGTCTCACCTGCACTGCCGGTGAAGAGGTCCGCTGTGATAAAGATGCATCCAGATAAGTACCTACCTGAGCTGGTGTCCGAGAAAAACAGCCTGGACCCCTCCTTTGTGCATGCGGTGCGCCTGCTTGCAGAAGGTAAGTGAAGTATATATTTGTGTGTATATAGAATATATATCTTTTTTCAAGTCACGATGTTCATTCTAACGTGAAAGCACAATTGCATTGAATTTTGGGGCAGTACAGTGAGCTGATGTGAGCTTGTTTTTAACACACTTTGAGTGCTTGCGTGGCGACAGTTGAATTCTCTGTGCTGTGCGTTTAATGTAGACACTGCTCTTCGGCTCCAGTGAGGAACTTTTGTTGGGTTTTTCCCAAAACTTCAAGTGAACAAATGCTGTGAGCAGAGACAATAAAGTATGTGTACAGTCAGAGGGGGTTATTGTAACCCCACTGTCCGCCAAGATCAATGCGCTGGCTCACATAAAATAAAGCCAATGTCTTCCTTGAGGATTTCTCATTGACTTCAGGGCAAGAATAATCAAAAAGGTGCCACATTCGTCAGTCCAACAATCATAGTACTGTATTAAGGTAAACGTGCTCTTAATCCTGTTATACTGTGTGCTGCCAGCCAGTATTTTTTCTGTTAAATATGTGAATTGTGTGGTCATTTATCAAGCCAAATATCACCTCTCTAATATTTTAATTATTCCACGTGAGCTAAACCTTGGAGGCTAAAATCAAAGTGTTTGTAATTATTGCATCATGAGTCATAGATTTCTGACTGAACGAAAATTGATAGATGCACACCTCCTCTTACAGGATAAATGCCATCAAGGTAATGGAGAACAGAAAATGTCAGTGAAACATGCTGTAAAGCCTTTCCTCCAGAATAATGTTACTGTATGTCAACAGAGTGCCGCAATCAGCCTGCAGCATTTAAAGTACTTTGTAGCCTTCATCTTATTCACATGCTGAGAATGTGTCACTTCTGATAGGAAGTGTGTCACCTCAAAGCAAACACAAAAACTCAGCTCAGCTCATTCAGCCCAGAGATGCAACTTTTGCATTTTCTCGTAGACTGCGTGGTCTCTCTTCCTGTAATTGCACAAGTCTGGTTGATGTGCAGTGCTATAAAAGCTTGGATAAAGGTTTGAGTGACGTGCTACTGGAGTGAAAGGCTGAATGATTATCATAAATGTGAATGGATTAACCTGTGTGGACTTACCAGGAACGTATTCCTGTACAAAACAATATATCAGCCATAAAATGACAAAATTAAACATAAAATGCTGTCATATGTTACATGACTGTAAAACACTCAGTGAAATGCTTTCTACTGGTTTTCCTGTGTGCTAAAAATGTTGGTGATTCTGAAGGCAGTTGATTTAACTAATTTATTAGATCATGCGTGTATGCTAATTTTGGGTTCTGACATGTTTGTTTAAAAATGTAAAGTCACACTTTGTGTTAATTAGCTGCTGGACGGGGTGTGTGCGCGATCTGCTGTTCGACCCCTTGAGCTTTCCTGTTGAAATGTGTTGATGAGACACCTGACACTCCCATTCTTGTCGCTAACTGGGATCCAGATGGGATCATCTGTCACACAGTACACTTTGCCATATGTACTCAAGCCTAACTCACACAGTCAGGATGCAATCAAAGAATGCCATCCACCACTATGAACTGCAATTAGCATGTTACACGAGGATACCTATGTTTTTGTTTTTTTTTACTGACTTTTTTCTCAGAGCAGTTTCAACAGTTCACAACAAATACACACACTACAATGCCCCATAATTAACAATACAGTACAGTCTTCAATATTAGAGTACAATACTGTAAAAAAAAAAAAAAAGTATATAATACATTGCAATGCATTTGTCTGAGAAGAATGCTGTTGGCAAAGTCAGTAAACAGAAACCTCTCTGTATTCATCAAACACAAAAGTGGCCAATCAGTATAATAAACTGTCAGTTCAGTCAGTCTTGCAATGTCCAAAACAATCAGCCGTGGGCAGCATGTGAAAAAATGTTCAGCACAGACTTGTTATCTTGTGTTGTCAGTCTATGGGTATCAGTGGACAGCAAGATAAACTGCGTTTACAGATTTACAGATTCGCAGCTATTTATCACTGAATATCAAAGCATGTAATCCTGTGTTATTAACATCATGCACAATCGACAGCATAACATGGATTAATCATGGTCACAGTTAGCATCTCCATATTTATGAAACGAATTATTTACTGTTTGTGTTTATGTTATGTTGCTTCTAAAACCGTTTGTCTCTCTTTGAGCTGATTTAAAACTCTTTGGAACAAAGCTCCAGTCCGCGGCTGTAAACTACGGGTGGGTGGGGATAATTCTCTTGTCGAGCTGAAACTAAGCTTCCTCTTATGAAGCAGCAAGGGTTGTTAGACAGAATGTATGAATATATTGGTATATTATACAATCAAAACTGTATGTAGAGTATTTTGAAACTGCTACAACTTTGCTCCACAATCTCAAATGAAGATTTTTTTTCTTGGACATTGCTGCATGAGGCTAATGATTCCTCAGACTGACAGATAAGAGTCACTTCTTTCAAGTTTTGCACTTTAAGTTTCCTCAGCCTAAAGAACTGTGTAGTTAGTCTGAACGTGGGCTCATGTCAGTGTAAAGAAAGGCAAGCCTTTAATAGATCCCAGTGGTTTTCTTTGTAACGCTTGCCTACATGCCATGCAGCCTCGTCTTGCCATGAAAACCGGTGGGATTTCTAATAAGGCAGCAAGCAAAGCAGACAGGGAGACAGACAAGAAAACTGTCTGTTAAGAAAAAAAACTAAATGTGTGCACTACTCTGTCATTCCATTTCTGAAAGAGGCATTTCTCCATGTCAAGATAGTTTACATTTTCACTAAGCATTGTAAAAGGGTATATATTATCTCAAATACAAGTGCTGCTAGCGAGAGTGACAATGCAAATAAAATCTGCATGAAATTTGAAGGATGTAGACTTATCTGAATCAAATCGGAATATAGATATGGAGGAGGCCCAACACCATGCCAAGTGCAATTTTAGACATTAGCATAGTTTGGGCTCAAAATACACTTTAATCTGCATCTTGAAGAACTTTTCTTCTCAGTCTGTTCATTTTCTCCTTACATTTAGTTACTGCTATTAGTATATGAGCACTCAAGGTTTCCACTGATTCCTCTCCTGCACTTTCTGGACTTGTGTTTAAGTTTGATTATCAAGATAATGCTTCAAAAATCTTCTTCAATACATGAGCTTTCTTTTTGCATAGTTAAGAATACACTTAGAGTACATATTGCAGTGGTATAAGCACTCTTCAGAACGCACACAGACGCTTATAAATTTCTCGTTTCAATGAGTATGCTTTTTATAAAACTGTGATTAAATAGTATTAAGCAATAAAAAAATCAGCAGGAAATACAAAACTTTATTAATTCTTTTGGTGGAAAAAACAACCTGTGGTGATTGTACACAACCACAAACACACAGTTAAATTAATAATGTGGTAATATTCTTCCACTCTCCACACACGCATAAATCAAACAGAGTTATGGTTTCAGTCTCCCACAACATTCCCACATTTAAGTAAATTTGCAGTCTCTAGAGCTACATGACAACCACTTAGTTTCTTTGGTTTAATTAAGTTGCTGAATTTGTTTACAAGGTGGTAGTGAGACCTATGCTGTGATTTATGGTTCATAGACGGTGGGACTAAGAGAAAGACGGGAGGTGGAGCTGGAGATGGTACATGCTGAGATTTTGACTGCGAGAGTCCAGGACGGGCAGGATTAGAAATGAGTACATCAGAGGGACAGCTCAGGTTGAGCGTTTGGGGGAAAAAAGCATGAGAAGCAACAGTGAGATGGTTTGGACATGTGCGGAGGAGGGATAGAGGACATATGAGAAACGAGGGAAAAAATTATCCTTCAGTTTAACTTTTTTTGTGTTTCCTGCCTCTTTGGAGCTAAAAGGACCACTCAAAAACATGGGATATCATTGCAAAGGCCAGGATGTCCTCGATTGGGGACATCAGAACTTAGTAGGGTAGCTCAAATATGTCAAAAGATATAGACCAATGTACATTACAGAAGACATAAATGAGTGGACTGTGTCTCAGGAGGTTACTGGACCGTTGATGTTGAATATGGAACTGCCAGGCAGAAGAAGAGGAAGACCATAGAGGAGGTTCATGGATCTAATGAATGCAGAAGGTTGGTGTGACAGAAGAGGATGCAGGGGATAGTGTGATCTGCTGTGGCAGCAAAGGGAATAGCCGAAAGAGGAAGGAGATTAATTTGTTCCGATGCACTTTATGGCACTACACTATTCTAAATGATGGTGCATACTTTGGGTTTGCATTGTTTTGTCACTGATTTATAGAAGCTGCATTAATTACTTATTAATTACTATTGCCTTTGTGATTTACCTGCCTGCTTCCGCAGTCCTTCCTGGTTTGAGCTAAGGAAGAGGTTGAGGGTGTTGCTGGCCAACCAAATGGACTGAACCAACCAACCAATTTAGTTATTGTCTCGTTGCTTTCTCCCTTTGCATTTTAATGGTTTAGTCCACTAATGTATATCTTGAGTTGTTTGTTAAGATAAGGTTTTGTTAAGTTAAGCAGTGTTATGGAGTAAAGTTCTGCTTAGTTTACCTCTATTATGGGTCTATTTCAGTTTTTATTTATTTCTGTGATTACTTTTTCTTTGGATTAGAATAAAACCCACTCTTTAAAAATTACACCTGTGCCTGTATATCCTTTATTTGCTTTGTACCTTACACACCGATTTGTAAGGCATCAGTTCTGTTTGGTACACAGATGGCTTTTAGAATGTTCAAGACACTTTTGAAAACTTACCACAGTTTTTCTGCACATTTAGTCAATCTCAGCATCTCCTTGGGGAATACCACATCATGCTGTTCTTCCTGTTCCTCTTGTTGCTGAAGATAGTGTTTTTATGATTCAGGCGGGATGTTTGAGCTCATTGTCATGCTGCAGAATTTGGGACCAGTCGGAGTTCCTCCTTACAGAGAATGGATGAGAAGAAGCTAAACATCCGAGGTGCCTTAAACTTTTCACTGTATACCTCACATTCTGATGTTTGCCACAGAGAGCCATTATATCTGTGAACACTAAGAATTGATTTTCACTTATCTTTCTCTCTCGTTTATAAATGGTTGCTTACATTTTCATCACATCCATTACAGCGTGCTCAGTATCCAGCAGTGACCCACCTCGCTGTGACACATAAGCAGCACCCCATGTGTTATGACCTATCAAAAGGACACAAAAATTACATTTCAGGGGCGGGTGAGACATTGAAATTACATTTTTCAGTATTTAGCCGACACCCTTATCAAGAGTGACTTACAATGAGTGCATGGGTCGAATAAGATTAAATTCCAAGGTCACTAGCATCTTGAGCAACAGAAATGAGCCAAAGCCGCAGCACTCAGACAATAGATATTAGATAACAGATTATATTACTGTGTGTCTTGAATGTTCACATATCACAGGGAACTTACAAATAAGGCAGTAGGAGACAGAGAAAAATGTAACCCCAAAAAAAGTCAGAGTGCCCACCCCTGCAAATGTGCAACAGTACCAGAAAAATCTTCCATCAAAACGATTGTTTCTATCTTGTCATTGTAATCATGTCATGAGATGAGTTTAAAATGCACATTTCCTTGCTTTTCATATGTAAATGGTATGATTAGTAATTGCTCGTTCCACTTTCATCACACATTCTGAAAATATAATGCTTACACTAAAAATTTACAACTTAAACAGTCTGCCAAGTGCTACATTTGCCTAAGTGCAGCTCGGCTGAAAACACATAAACAGCATGTGGCCAAACAGAGGAGCACATTTCCAACATTTTAATATTCATCGGTCAAAACTGTGAAAAAGAGCCAAAGCTAATTGCATGTCTTGCTGTTCATTCCCCCTACTAGGTCCACTCTGGCCAGGCGAAGCACTACTGCTTCGTCTTTCTGTATTTAATGTGAACAAGCAATCACTTATTGGAGAGTAATTGCACTGATTTATTTTTTCCATTGTGAAGTCATTATTCTAGATATACTATTCAGTGGCTAAAAGAAATCAGTGAATAATTTAGCTGTCTAACTAATGGGAGCGCTCAACAATGCCCACAATGCACTAAAGCACATAAAGTAATAATCACTCAGTTCAGCACTGACTGGTTCACCACTGTGTAAATCAAAGATTTTTGAGAATTTTAATATCAGTCAGCGAGTCTCTAATCTTACCTTAATTGACTTTTCCAACAGATTTTAGGGATTAAGGGAAACTTAAAACAAATCAGCAGATGAATTCTGCACATCTGTAAAGTACAGAAAGACCTTGAATCCTTGCAAAGTGAAAATACAACCGCAAACATACAAACCTTGTACAACTGAGGGAGTCTGAATATGTCGTCTAGCAATTTTTTGTCTGCAGTTTTTTTTTAATACTCATCAATCAGTCTGCAGATTATTCAAGGTCTGAAGTCTTTCAACCAGCTTTGCAAAATAAAAAAAGAGCAGAGTGAAAAGAGGAGGATGCTTACTGAGTGTATTGTTTGTCTATACAAAGCACATGTCAGATTCCAGGACATCCTGAGCTTGCTCTGCGTTGGATGTCTTGATATACATCATGTATTTAATCTGTGCTGAATTGAAGTTGATCAGACCTGCAGAAGTGGACGGATATAATTTTGATTGGATTCATTTTGTCTTGGTAGCTGGGGATCAGTCCACCAGGGCCTCTGTTCCTGGCCGCCGCCCAGCATGCAGTGCACCTGACCTCTACTGCGTCTCCTGCAGGTGGTGGGCCTGCAGGAGGATGGCCCCATGTCCCTTTTTTGCGCTGTGCCTGGCCGGCCCCATGGACTAAGGCCTGGCCTCTAGACGCTTTCACCCAGGCACCCAGGGTGGAGCCCTGGTAACCTGGGCAGGGTGAACTGTTCCCTTGATGTTCTACTCATAGGGGTCTTCTGAATCGCTCTTTGTCCGGTCCCTCACCCAGGACCAATTTGCCATGGAAGACCCTACCAGAGGGCAAAAGCCCCTGGATAACATAGCCCCCTGGATTCCTGGGACACACAAACCCTCCACTACAATAAGGTAGCAGGTTCTGGGTCCTGAGGCAGGACACGGGGGAGGCTGGCCTGAGAATGCCTTGGTGTTCCCCCAGACAAGCTGGAGGAGGTGGGTGGGGAGAGAGAGGTCTGGGCTTCTCTTCTTATGCTGCTGCCCCCGCAACCCGGCCCCGGATAAACCGAAGAAGATGGATGGATTCATTATGGTGACTCATTTTACCACCATACATCTGCTTTCTCTGGATTTACGTTTTTCTTTATTCACATCAGATTCACACAACATCAACAGAAAATCAGAGAAATAAGCACAGTGTAATCTCACCAAAATCATCTTAGACCTGGATATAATTATATCTTAGACACACCTTTTTTTTAAAAAAAAAACAATGGCTGCTAGTCAGCAGTAGAACAAACTGCATAATCAAAAAATAGCCTGTATGGCAACAACAATAACTGGAAACCAGTGAAACAGTCCAGAGACTTGGTATCTTGGTTACTTTAAAAAAAATAATTTTTCCATTACTTTTAAAACTCTAATAATCTATTTTACAGATTTTTTTTAATGTTTGCTATTTATGTCAAGTCTGCAGTCTATGAGAACTGCTTACACATCACTTGTAATTAGCTGTTTTCTGCTTAAACCTGTTCAGGCCCATTAAATTCTTAAATTAATTTGTAATTTCCCTTTTTTTAAATTAGTTGAGCTAATCTTTTTAATGTGCCCTCTGGGTTACGCTTTCCCCAGGTTGAGAATTAGTGCAGTAAAGCTACAATGTGAGGAAAAATAGTCGGGCATCAAATGATGCCTTCAATTCTCCTTCTTCTGCTGTCACTGAACTGCTAATGGGAAACGGGATATTTTTACTTTGCTTGGAAACAAGATTAAGTTAGGATTGTCTATCAAGTTTTCTTGTGGTGCAGATGGTTTACTTAGAGCAACAAGTTGCTGGGAGAAAAAAAACATACAGCTAAACCTGACATCCGAATTTCAAATACAAACTAGGTGATTTATTTGTGAAGACAGGTTTGCATGACATCTTTATAGTGTCCAAGATAAATAAACTTCAAGCTGTTTCTCAGTCTCTGTTGATGCTCTCTGTTGTCACATACAGCAGATGTATTTAACTTTAAGCTACGGCAGGCTGACTGGGCATATTTTCTTTTTTCTCAGCAAAACTCTGTCTCTCAACTTGTACAGTTGCACACATATATGTACTAGCTGCCCAGTAAAACCAACATTTTTTTCAGCCGTGGCTGCTGAGAAGCTCTGCTGAAGCAGTTTGGGCAGTGCAACAAAGAAGATCAAGAGCACCACAATAGTCACTGAGAGGCTTTTACTCATTTAGCTCCCCAAATGAGATTTTTTTTCTGTCCAGTGTGCAGACTGTAACCAGTGACCTTCAAAGCACATTCTTGCTTCTCTGATCTTTAGTCTCCTTTTGCTTCCTGCTATTTTGACAAAGATGATATCAGTGCGAGTGTGTCTCGGGATTTATAGATTGCAAGCCTGTTTATTCTCTTTCCTTTTCCTTTATATGCAATTGCCTCTTTGGTTCACCTGCAGTTTGCAGACCAGAATAAGTGTCTATCCCATCAATCCTTATCCCAGCAGCAAAACACAAGTGCTACCAAACTACTGTAAGAAACAACCATCACAATAAAATGTTAACAGATTTCTTCTTAAAGCATCTGAAAAATAGCCTGATTGTTATCATTTTAGTGCAATCCACATTAGTCTTTAAATGATTTTTTTAATTATTCTCTGATTCAATAAATGTCATTTTATATAATTTCCAGAAAACAGTATTTTTGTTATGTTTGTATGGTGACACCAACTGGGGTCATTTTGATCCCAATATTTTTGTTTATCTCTCAAAATAAAATGAGTCGATTTGACCGTAACAACAAATAGCTCTCAAATGGATATTTTGCAGATGAACTATGAACAGATCGTGTTTCAGGCAGTTACAGGGCACAACTCGGCACAGAGTACAAGAGGAAATTTATGATGTTCTACATCTGCCTCCTTTAAAATGACTAACAGAGTGGCAAATAATGCTTGCCTACCCAGCAGAAAGTAAATGATACTTTTAAAAAAGTCCCTAAGGTAAAACACAAAGTCAACTTCCATCTGTTATCAAAAAAATGTTTTGTTCACCCATCCACTGACCCGAACCTCATCTCTGAGGTTGCTCCACTAAAAGGCTTTGTTAATCGAAGGAAACAAAACATTGTTTAAAATCTATTAGGCACAGAGGTATTTAAACTAAATGTCTGACTGGCTAAAACAGCAGGTTATTGTCATGTCTGTGTGTAGGCAGGCAGGAAGAGAGGACCCAAAACGCAGGACTCACGGAGGCGGAAGTAACTCAAAGCACACAGCTTTATTGCAGGTATGAAACTGAACAGGAAAAACACTAACTAAACTGGGTGAACAGAATAACTAGACAGGTTGGCAGGCTGGCAAACAGAACACACAGAGGAAGCGAGGGTGAACAGACGTTAACGACACAACACTGACACAAAGACACACTGGGCTTAAATACACTGAGGGAGTCATCAAGGAACTAGAAAAATTTGCATTTCCTGCGAAAATGCAGTGTGGATGCTTTAAGCTGAAGCTGTCTGCAAAAACTAGCTGAAAAAGCTGAAAAGTTGCAGAAGCAAAAGAAGTTTGCTAAAATGTAATAACTTAGCAGAACTGCAATATCTTAGAGGAAACATAATACTTGGCAGAAATACAATAGCATAGCAGAACTTAGCAGAAATATTGTGATTTACCAGAGACACTGTGATGAACTATGAATATTGTAATTTTAAATTAATACTATGTTTTAGCACAAATACTATAATTTGACAGAAATACTATCATTTGGCAGAAATACTATGTTTCAGCACAAATACTCTGGTTTAGCACAAATATTATAACATAGCATAAATACAATTATATAGCAGAAATGCTATATTTAGAAAGAAAAATATAATATAGTAGAAATAGTATGATTTAGCAGAAATACTGTATTTAGCACAAGTACCAAAAAGTAGCAGAAATACTATGATTTAGCAGAAATACTATGATTGAGCAGAAGTACTAAGATGTAGTAAAAGTACTTTGATTTAACAGAAATACAATTATAGAGGAGTAATACTTTAAAATGGGAGAAATATTGATACACACACACATACACAGAGCCTAAAGGGAAGAGTATTTGTGCCATGGAGTGTTAAGAATGTGAGGTCCATATTAGAAAAGCTGGTAAAATCATAACAGTTTGCAGAATTGTAATAAATGATGAATATGAATTACTGGTCTGTGACAGTGTATTAATTTGTAGGGAAAAAAACATGTTGACCAAGGTGGAATCGAACCCACGATCTTTGGCTTGCAGACCCATGTCATTACCAACTGCGCCACTGGGAAAGAGAGGAGCCGTCTTGAAAAACAGGGTGATGAGGAGTCAGAATTAGATCGCGGTGAGAGGCGAAAAACGCAGTTTTTTGGAGTTACAAAACGTTGTGTAACTCAAAAACTAGGTGGACTAGAGGCATATTTCTTGTGCTGGGTGAATCAGCGGACTTTGGTGTACTTTGACTGCGATTTTCATTGCTCTTTGTACAACCGTCGCTGAGATATGACGAGAGAGGAAACGGAAGACCTCAGACATGATTGGCTGGCTGGGAAGCCGTGCAGGCCCTGATATGTGATATGTGTCTGAGTTCGCACAGAGGATTGGCTGCCTGGCAGAAATATATAGAAATAGTATGATTAAGCATAAATACTACATTTAGCAGAAATACTATATTAAGCACAAATCCTATAAAAAGCAGAAATAGTATATTAAGCACAAATCCTATTAAAAGCAGAAATAGTATATTAAGCACAAATCTTATAAAATAGCAGAAATAGTTTGATTTAGCACAATAGTAATAAGTTAAACAGAAAAATTGGAAAAGCAAAATGGACAGCTGAAAAAATGCTGAACATGCTGAGAGTC
Source organism: Diplotaxodon limnothrissa (assembly GCF_057381915.1). NCBI lineage: Eukaryota > Metazoa > Chordata > Actinopteri > Cichliformes > Cichlidae > Diplotaxodon > Diplotaxodon limnothrissa. The sequence goes on along the minus strand of NC_140608.1, from coordinate 15,868,759 downwards.
CCTCAAATATACTTGTTAAATGAAAAAAATCAGCAAAAAAAATATATAACAGCCACACAATCAGAAATATGTACACAGAAGGAAACACACATGCACAGAGAGACACACACACAAGATCCAATTCAGTCAACCAGTCTAAATATATTGAATTTGAATCTTAGAATGAGATCATCCCATTAAAAGCCTTTCTCTCTCTCTCTCACACACACACACACACACACACACACACACACACACACACACACACACACACACACACACAAGTTTCTAGGTCAGCCTGGGAGCTGCTGAATTTGAATCCACCAATCAGAGTGGCTGTTTACGTTTTCCCGACAAAACAGGTGCATCTGTTTACACAGGCAGCACAGAGAGGCACAGGATTATTGCAGTCTATTTCTCATAGTGACGACTCCCCTCAAACAAATGACCATAATTTCCTAACCGTAGGGGCTAGAGCGGTCATTCTTACACCGTTTTGTTCAGAAGAGATGGGGGAATCTTCCAGTGTTAACAATTTATCATTAAAATATGAATTATTAAAGATATTTGACTTGTAATGCACCATAACTGAGTAGAGTGAAGCAAAAACTGCCTTGACTTGCCCTCAAACAACGCTTTGTAACTCGAAATCTATTTGGAGCATTGATATCATTCTTTCAATGTAAGAGACAGCAGGCTTTGGTGAACAGTCATGGAAATTTTCAGGTCTCTGTCGAAATCCAACAAAAAGTTATGACGAGAGAAAAAAGTGGTTCATTTCCAGAGTTTGAAATCTGAAGAAATCTGTGCGACGGACGAATTTCCTACCCTCAAACAAGTCCAACTCATTTCAGAACGGTAATAGGTGAGAAAGAAATTCTTGAATTGTGAGCGTCAGGAGTGTCTGAAGATATACCGGGACAAGCCTCATGTCTTAAAGTTGCTTCGTTAAGGAGATATGACGATTCAAATATGCCTCTCATTACAGAAATCCAGCGATGATTTTGAACAAGCTCTCCATTGACTTTCTATGCAGAGTTTTGAGAGTTTGTGTTGGTCTGAGGAGATTTGCCAAAATTCTATAAATCCCACAACAATGATAGTGACATTTCCTGAAAGCCAGCAAAAATACCTACGTTTTGATGTATAATTTGTGGAAGTTGAGTGAAAATTGAGCAAGTAGCAAACAGTTGTTCGGACATGAAGAGAAGACTGCAAAAGCTTCAGTGGCACACTGGAAGCCAAGAGCATAGCAACCATAACAACGCATGTATTTTGTGAAAAATCACAATTGTGCAACTCAAAACTTTAAGAGGCATAAAAGTAAAACGGTAAAAGATTTGAAAAAGCTGAATCACACATGAATAGCCCAATAATTTGTGAACATTTTAAAGTTTGAATGCTTGTTCTACGTGAAAATATGAGGAAGTAGTTAAGTTTCAGAAACAAGCAAATTTTAGCAGAATTGCAGAAGTTTCCCATTCATTTCAATGGGACAAATTAAGCTTAATATTTTAAAAAGTATAATAGTGAAAAATACCAAAAGACATAGCACACATTAGCAGAAATAGCAGAATAGTTTAAAATTTGAACGGTGAAAATCGGCTGAAAATTGCGGAAGTAGTTAAGTGCCAAAAAGTGTACGGAAGTCCCAAGAGGAACTCAATAGTGTGGATGCTTAAAGCATCCACACAATTAGAGACAGAAGGGGAACACAGCTGGGAGAAATAAGACCTAACGAGACAGGGAGAGCAAAGCCGGAACACTGACATCAGACAGGAACAAGAACCTTCAAAGTAAAACAGGAAACAAAACACACTTTACTAAGACACGGACTAGACAGAGAGAGACAGACTTGACACTGACCAAAGCCTACTAAATAATAATCATAATCAAAACAGTATCACTGATTAATCAAATCATAAATCATAATCTAGAAAAACACCAAATCATGGAAAACAGAAAGCTGGGTCAACATGACCCAGAACCGTGACAGTTATATTTTAATTTTAACCACCAGCATGCTAACAATTGCTAGAAAGCCATGAATAAACAATGAACGTCAGTAGATATGGGTTTGGGGTTTTTTTTTTGTTTGTTTTTTGATAATGCCAATAGAGAAAAAGTTAAAGGATCACAAGTTTGTACATTTTACAATCAACTGATTGACTGTGACATCCCCATGGCTAGCGTAATTAAAAACAGACTAGCTTCCTCAGATAGCATGCTTCATTTTCATTTTTAGCGCTTTACTATTTGTTTTTCCACTGTATGAAAAGCCAAAGTAATTCAAAATATAAAAGTGTGTTGAGCTGCATTTGGTTTATCTCCTTTGGCAAAATGTTATTTTTACAAAGGCGTATTATGTTAGCTCCTCTTATCTGGGGACACTTGTCTGGTGTCAAGTGTCACATAAGGAGGGGTGAATCAGCTATGTTGAGGGAAATAAAAGGTTGGAGGGGTCTTGTTTACCTGTGCTCTCCACAAGCAGCATTAGGTGCAGTCTGCTTTCAGTGGCAGGTAATGAAGGTCTGGGTGAGTGTTGCTCAGTGTTTGCTTGGTTTACATAAAGCTGTCCTTTCTGTCACTGCCGCTCTGGGCTACATTGAAAAATATGGTTTTGCATATTTTTGATACAAGTGGAAGTGATCTGATAAAAATATAAGGTTTTGTGTAATATAAGAAAGTCTTTTAGAAGCGATGAACAAAACCTTATTTTTTTACTTTTTTGTAATTAAGCATATTTAATCATCTAAAAAGCTAAAAAGGCACCCTCTCATTTGCTTGCGCTCACTTTTCATGAACTCCATTTTTTTCCCAGACGGTTCTGCAGCTCTGGTGAGAGTCATCTCAGAGAAACTGCAAAAAAGAGACAACATGATCCAATTTAAACGATCTTCCTCGGACAATCAGGCACAATCAGAGATTGTGTCGAGTGGGAAGAAATTGGTTCATTTCAGGCTGTTGAATTTTCGTCTATGTGATTTCACAGACAGTAGTGAAGAAAATCAACTTCACTTCATAAAACTGCAAAAGCTAACTCTCTAAAAGACCCGGAACATTGAGCTAAAGCTTTGAATGTTCACATGGTCGAATTGAGACATTTAGTTTTTTTTTTAAGTCAATTTAGTCGATCAATTTAAATTTAAAATCGTACATATTTGTTTTGAACGGTTCAATACTCCCTTCTAAACAAACTCCTGAATTTCTATATATAAACTCAGGAGTAGTCACATCTATGAGTTTCTGTGATGCAACAACTTACAATGATTGATAATTAGTGACAAAGCAGGGTGTAGGCACAACAAACAGCTTCATTTCTAAATGCCTTTTTAGCCTTGCAGCTCAGGTGTTGTAAAAAATTGTCCAAAGATATCATTGTTCAGGGAGTCTTTCCACTCCTGTCAAGCTGATATAGTATGCTGAACTGGGCACCTAATATCCACCTTTCATCTTTCATCTTATTGCAATAAGGCTGGGGATGCACAAAATGACTTTTGGGTCAATTTGCACAAGATTTGCCTACCTTGCAAATTTATAAGGAGAAACAGTGCAGTTTGATTGAAACCAATGATCTGCAAATAGGATCCTAATATCTTACTTTACAGATCTAATCTTAACCGCCCCAAATGGCTTTTACCCGCTAATATCTAACGTTTTATATGTTTAAGCCAACATCTGCATAAGTGCTGTGCTGCGTTGGAGAGACTCCTGACAGCCCGCAAGAGCTCAGTTCGTAATGAAGTGAGGTAGTGCGAGCTGAGTGTGACTGGCTCTATTGTTATTTTGATTGGAATTACTGGATCATGAGATTGCAGGGCCTGATGTGAAAGGACATATCAGGAGTCAGCGGGATTATCTTTTGTTATTAAGTTTGCAACGTGAGCATATTTACAGCTGACATAAGAAATAGTCAGCAAAATATTCAGTGTGTGAGTTAAATTTCTGCTAATGGTTCCTGGTCTAAAATGACGCTGTTTTGTTGTGATTCTGCAGTTGCTTATTGGCTGATGCTTTTTCAGTTACATAACAAACTCATTATTATCTCATCTGTTGTTGTTTTTTACTTATTTTGTTTCTCCGCAGAGATTGAAAAGTACGAAGGTGATGAATTAAGAAAAGATGGTGACACCAAGAAATACCTAGACATTATCAGCAATAAAAACATCAAGCTCTCCGAAAGAGTTCTCATTCCTGTCCAACAGTATCCAAAGGTAAGAGACATAACAGCTCTACAGGGTCCTACATTTTATTTTTTATTTTTTTCGGAAATGTGCAAGTGATCCGAACAATTAAACTGTGATGGAAGTGCAAGAAGAACAGAGTATGTGTTATATTTTTTCAGTCATTTTAGCAGCATTTTAGTCTCCCCTCCAGGTCGGCTTCACCTGTTCACAACTCCTACTTCTACACTAAAATCCCCATGAGCCTCAAACTGGCTATTAGAAAGTCACCGGATGCTGTCTGTTTATTTTGATGTAGTCACCAAAAACCAAAGTTTTCAGCAGACTAAAGCACCCAAGGGTACAGTGAGGAACAGTAACCATAAATCACTCCATGACACTGCTCTGTGTCTGAGTTATGCAACGTCAGTACTGACAAAGTCTGAAACGTGGTCTAATGAGGCTGCTCCGTCAGGCAGCTAAGCAACACACAGCTGCTTGAGGAGCAGCAAAAGGCTGTACTGCCACTGCAGTCATGGAAAGCTCCACTGCCCTTGAGTTCAGACATTCATGAAAAAGCCTTTAATACACTTCATACTCACGCTGTACTTTCCTGTCTTTTTTTCCCTTGTCATAACATCTCTGTGTCTAGCTGACATTAAGATGTTGTATTATGTGTATAATAATATGTATTATTATATGTTTTATTTAATTTAGAGAAACGTGATTTTTGTTAAGCACACTTGTTTAACTTTTCTGTAACACATATCTAACTAGCCAATCGGATAGCAGCTGTTCAGTGCATTTAGATTTGTAGACACGGTCAAGACGACCTGCTCAAGTTCATTCTCAGCACCAGAATGTAGAAGAAAGGTGATTTAAGTGATTTTGGAGGTGGCATGGCTGTTTGTGCTAGACGGCTGGGGCCAGTATTTCATAAACTGCTGATCTGCTGGGATTTTCACCACACAACCGTCTCTAGGGTTTACGGAGAATGATCAGAAAAGTCAGAGGAAGTTTTCTGTGTGAAAATATAATGTTGAAGTCAGAGGAGAATGGCCAGACTGCTTTGAGATAGGAAAGCAGTAACAGTATCACGTGTAACCTTGAATCAGATGGGCTACAGCAGCAGAAGACCACACTGGGTGACACTCTTTTCAGCTAAAAACATGAAACCAAGGCTACTGTTCTCACAGACTGACCAAAATTGACAACAGAAGATTGGAAAAATGTTGCCTGGTCTGATGAGTCTTGATTTCTGCTACAGCATTTGGACAGTAGGGTCAGAATTTGGCATAAGCAAGATGAAAGCATGGCTCCATCCTGCCTTGCATCAATAGATCAGGCTGGTGGTGGCAGTGTAATTGTGTAGGGAATATTTTCTTGGCACACTTCGTTCCCCTCAGTACCAACTAAACATCATTTAAATTACCACAGCCTACCTGTGTATCCCTTTTCAGCCACAGTGTACCTATCCTCTGATGGTTCCTTCCACTTTTACCACTAAGCTACATTGATAAAGAAAAATGGATGTACAATTTATAGCCTAGTTTACCTCATCAAAATGAGATTTTAGAACACAGTCTTCCTCTTTCATTCCTCTAACCACCCTCTTGAAAAGGTCAGCACTACCATATTTTTACATATCAACATACCTGCTCACATCTTCCATAATGTTTAAAAGTAAGTTTGTTTCTCCTGACAGGAAATGTGTGCCTTTCTTTTGGTCTAGTTTGTGCACAGAAGGGAAAAGACTGCGTGTCACTACTTAACTGAGACACATATTGGAACACATCCTACTCCCAGTACCTGAAAAATACTAGTCCTACATTGAAAACCACCTCCTTCTGAATACCCAAATGGTTTTCACCACGTTCAGTATCTTGCCAAAAATAGTGGAAGATTAGTGCATTTTAACTTAGCCAATGAGACAAATTGTTAAGAAGTCTTTCTGTAAAAAATTCAGATACTTTCTTTGACGTATTTTTTCATTATCCCAGAGACAAAATCATATAGTTATTGCTTCTACTTTGATATATTTCAGTTTTTGTACATTCAAGACTTCATCGTACAGTGTTACACGACTAGAAAATAGATGGTGCTGGGAGGAGAGGGAAATCTGAAAACTGTCCTGAGCACAGGCAATGCTTTAGTCCAAGGAGCCCCACAGGACTCTACATACAAATCAATTTGCTGTTTCCTCCTCAGGTCAGCATTAAGCAACTAATTAAGCTTTGTTCAGGACCTCTTCACTTAAATTGATTTAAACACTATGAAAAATAGTGACTGAATTGGCTTCTTGGGGGGGAAAAAAGACAAAGAAATGTGTTTTTGTGCTTCTTTTTCCCCCACATCTGTTATCCAAATATAAGATGTCTTATTGGTCAAAATTGCATCCTCACTGTAAATGTTAAAATATCGTTTCACTTAGAGCACACAAACTGCTTTTAATATATTATATTTATATTTAGTGTATATTAAGCTTTTGGGTGGGTGTGAAGAGCACTGACACACACTACAGGCATCCATCAGTTCAGCTGGTGGGTTTTCTTATAACGCCAGACATATGGATTCTGCGGAAGCATCGATTTTCTTCTTGAAAACGTAAAAATTGGAGGTAAAATTAAATTTCTGTAGATAGCGCATGTTCTGCTTTATATCCTACCTGCTGATTAATTGCATTCACTTTGAGTCCCATGTGTGAGTCTGCTCCTGATTAGATGGTTAATGAAAATCAGTGGAGCTTGCAGTTAAGAAAACCCGAGAAGCACGGAGGTACATAACAAATACATTTAAAGTGTTTTCATCATTTTAAACATGAAATTCACAGGTGCAATAGAGAAGCTCAAGTTTGCCAATGCTGCACAGTAAGCAAAGCTGCAGTCCAGAGGGACAAAACAGTTGTCCAACAACAGCTTCTGTGACCTGATTGCACAGTCAGCACCCCGCAAGACTGCAGTCTCACTATCTTAAACATCTTGGTAACACTGCACTTTCATTTAATGATAATTTGGCATATTAAGCAACTCTCTGATCAAGTGCATGGCCTGCAAAGTGAATGAGCCAAACTAAAAAGAAAGCAGAGCAAAACTTGGAGCCATGAGGTAAATTGGGCACAATATCCAGAACTTTTAGGGGGGGGGGGGGGAACCTAGTTAAATGAATGTTTTTGCATCAGTGTCACACAGATCTGAATGTTGGTCCTCAGTTCACTGATCGATATTTGATTTTGTACTTTCACAACATCTGGCCCTGCCAAGATGCACAAACTAATTGGTTTAATTACACTGGAATTTTCTGTGTTTGTGACATCAACTCTTCAATAACGTCCAGTCAGATTTTCTGTCACCGGTGGCCGTGCAAAACACTGTTCTCTCTCATTTCAGTAGTCTGGCAGGGCTCATTCTTGGTTACAGCTTCCATCTTACTGAAGACTAATTAAATGCAAAGTAATTAAATTATTGCATGAGAGAATCCTTCTGAGTAGTTTTAGATTTGACAAGATCACGTGTAATTGTGAGTAAAACTACCAGCGCTAATGAAATCACTCCTAATGGCACATTGACAGACACGCTGCAGGTTTTCACTTTTAACATGTCACAGCAGGAAATGCACGGTATTGTTAATAAAAATGTGAGGATTCAAATATTCTTAGTTTATCATTTGTTCCTCTTGTTAACTGTCTATACTGCCTATGAAAAGTCCTGTTTAGTCTAATTCATGTATGCAGTGTAGTCTAGTTTAATGTTTCCGTGCTATAGATGTGATAATGGTCGTGTTAAAGTCACGTTAAGACAATCCAGGGTCACACAAGTGTATAATAATGCTAGATAACGTCATTGACTCAAGTATAGACCACACAGTATACTTGCTTGTTAATACAGTATCACTTGACTGCATTTCAAATGTATGCAGATACAAAGAATGCTGCCAAATCAATACAGACACAGCATAGTACGGGGATATGGTTTTCATTTATAAGAGATGGTTTGCAATTTGCACATCAGTGCTGCACAAATTTATTAGACCACCTTTCATAAAAAAACAAGGAAAAAGAAACTATTTCAGCTGAATTCACTGGACTGAATCACATATTTATGCCCAAACATTGGCCTTCTCCGAGAAGTCAAAAATTAATAAATCATAACAGTGAACCAAGAAAACAAATTTTTCTGATCAGAAATGTAAGTAAATAACTGTAATTTGGCATTTTAATTAAAAAAAATGAGGTAATGTACAGTTTTTTACTGTTTTTCATCATTAAAATTAGCAAAAAAAAAAAGGTCATTTAGAACCTCTGGACAGATCTTCCTCTGACACAAGCAGATCATTTTTTCACTGTTCTCTTTCTTTCTCCGCACAAAATGATCACTTGAGAACATACTTTAATCTGTGTTTCACTATCACACACTTAAACCACACTCATGAGCTAAAACATGACGAATATCCTGCATACTTAACCTGCGATAGCACAACATCATTAAAGTTGTGCACTGGAGCAGATCACTGTTTCACTTGCACGTCTCCGCCAACACTGGGGTGCTTGTCTATAGTTTGCCCCCCACGCCCCCAAACTATTTTATCCAGGTACCCACCGCTGTGACTAGGTGTTGCTCTCAAACCTTGCCATTTTGAATATTCTCTGCCCCATTTGTCTGACAATAACCATTACCATAAGCATTTCACCAGCATCAAACACAGTGACTCAAAGCCTGTTCATTTGAATCTCAGATCTTGAAATGCACTGTTTTTCTGAGATAATTTCACTTGTGATTGTTCATAATGTTTTGGCTCATCAGTACACTGTGGGGAAAAAAAGAAGAAAAAACAGAAAACAGAAAATGTTTTGGTAATTTTCTTCCAGCACATTACCCATTTTTTAACAGCAAATTTCTGTAAATGGCAAAAAAAACAACGTGTGGTTTAAAAACATAAGTAAAAAAAATAATATGGAAAATTCCTTCATTTTAAAACAGCACATTTTACTGTATCTTTGCAGATTATTTTTACTGTGTATAAAGTTCAACATTTGTGGAATTACAATGGAAATGCTCAAATAATATAATATAGTAACCCAACCTCATAATTGAGATCAAATACTTCAGCTACAGCAAACAGTGTGTTTGTAAAAGTGTCTTAATCTTGATAAAATTGTGCAGCAGCATGTGTGGAATACATGAATTCAGCTTGGTAAAACTGCAGCTTCTACACCACCTTTCTACTTTTATCTTATGTACTGTTGCAGACTGACCCATCAGATAATGAATTACCCGTGTGGGGGTTTTTTTGCAACGTTTTCTGCAAAATCTACAGCAATTTTTTTGTTTGTTTGTTTGTTTGTTTTGTTATACAGCCTGTGAAAAAAAAGAAATTTGGCCTTGAGACATTGCTTCAGTGACCTTACCAACATTTCTATTTTTAATCTTCTCTAAAAACACCATGAGACCTTGAAACAGCGTTGAGTTCAGTTAGCAGGTGAAAGAAGTTCATCTGTATCTGTCCTTTCTTTGGTATGTAAACAAATGAACCTTACACAGGGTTCTCGTCAAAGTCTTGAAGTTTTGCTCTAAGGTTACTATTTACTCAGCAAAAGAATATGATTAAGATAATCAGCAAAGACATTATCATTTAGATTCATCTAGAATTTATCCTCTGCTGTTTAATGAGACAGTTTGATTAGCATCTCTTAACCTTGGGGTATGAAGTGGTTTTTAATTGGCTGACCTTGTCAGCTACCTTGAGTGTAGAGCTAGGGATTTCTGCAAAACTGAATATACGAGAATATTATCTAAAAAATAGTTGTTCCCTTTTTATTAGAATAATGATTTTTTCTTAAATAAAATGGACACATTTCAACCCGGTATTTTCAAACTATTATCTCAGCAGGTTAACTATCTCCTCTGCAGGTAAATGGAGAGCCCAAAACACATTAAACTGTATTTTGTCCTTGTGGATGCCACAATTTTGAGCTTATCTGTCTGTTATTGTGACCTTTAAATAGTGCTGTGGCTGCAGTGCTGCCCATACAGAAATCCCATTTTTGTCTGCCCAGAGATGTCAATGTCCTAAAGAAAGGCCTATCACGGGGAAAGGTGTTTTCCTTAGATAAGTACTGAATACAGTCAAGGGAGTACAGGGTGTGAATTAAAATTAAGCACTTATATGATACAATCACAATTCCAACTCTGGATCCTACCGAGTTAGTGTTTATGTGATGACTGTGTGATGTGATGTCTGCTCGTGAGACTTAAAAAATTGTAAGATTGTGCCTTCCCATATTAACAACAGTCCATTTCTGGTAGTACATAATGCCTTCGTTTTTAGAAATGTGACAGAATCAAGTGAAATATCTGGATATGGCAAAAAAAAAAAATCCACAGTATGCTGTTGATTGACACTATTATCTCAAAATGAAATGCACTATAGGAATCTCATGCAAATTGTAATGGATAGATATCTGCAAGAAGGCACGTCTGGCTTTTGACTGTGTTGCCCTTCTGAAAAGCTCACCAGGTGTCCTCCCCTTGCCACACTGCTCCCCAAACAACCACTCATCTGCTTCCTTTAATGTCCGTGGGGCTGATAGGACACACTCATCTGACACGCTCGCAGCCCAGTCATCCCAAGCTGTCATTAAAGCATAAACCTCTACCTAAAGCTTTAATCCTCCTATCAGAGAGGACCTGGACTTCCCCAGTACCACAGCTCACTAACCTGGCAGTGAGTGCCCTCAGGACATCTGCTGATCTTGACTGGCCCCAGTGCACTGCATAAAAGGGCAACAAATTTTCCAACCTGAAAGCTAAAAAGTTGTTTTGTTATTAGATATGCAATGCCACAGTGGTTCGACAAGGTGCAAAATGTCAGTATTCTTCCCTTGGAACTGACCTTATACTGAAGAATGGAAACAAGCTGCTTTAGCACTTAAAAATATATAAAATTAATAAATAAATATGAGGGGAAACATCAGGAGGGCGCTGAGTGCCTCCTTTGATGTTTGCCTTTTATTTAGCTTTTCTCATATAATCACATTTATTACTTTAAATTTAGGAGCATAAAAATGAACTTGTAATGTATTTTCAAAGTGTCATTATTTTTTGAATGTATGGAAAAAAGACCTTTGGTCTGCACTCACAAATGGGTCTGTTTTAAGTGTACAAAGATCTCAGCATTGTAGGAAACATAGGACGTCATAAAAAAAACATAAAAGGCAAAAGCCAGCAGGAGTGATTTCACCAAATCAGTCCAGCCCCTTATAGACAACAGTGGCAGTATTGTTATGAATAATGTACATATGTGGTATTCCCCATATAATCAGACCTTCTAATTCATTCATTCACTCATTCATTCATTTAAATGTGATGCTTTAAAATTACAAAACCTTTTCTACAGGATTTGGTAGTTGTCAAGCTGGAGACATTAAGTTGTGCAGCTCACCAGGATTAAACTAATACAGTGCATATAATTCCCCGTTGCTTCCAAGTTTTCCATGTTTGGGATCACTCTTGGTTCACACATTTTCATCCTTTGATTTACAAGTCTGCAAAGGTGACGAAGAATCCAATGTCAGGTCTCAGTCACTGATGAAGGCAGCTTTCACATTTGGTGTGAATGCAAACACAACAACCAAAAAGTGTGAACAGAAAATAACCCCTTTTTTTAAATGAAAACTCACAGGCATTTCTTGTTGTGTCAACATTTTTTAAATCATTTAACACAGAAACATCTGTGTTTACTGACATCTTTAAAATAAAAGTTGGAGTTTAGGAACATACGGTACAGAAGCTGAAGCTGGGATGATCTTGTTTGTAAAACTGGGAAAGGAAGAACTGATGTGTATTACATATATTACTGTGGGGATTACCTGTGCCTGCAGGGTGTCCTAGCTTTGAGAGCGCAGCTTAAGACTTACCCACCAATGTAGCATCGCACCCATGTAGCATTGATGGACAGCCTAAAAAACCACGGGGACCTCTAGTGAGGTGCCTTATTAACTGTAGCACCTTGTGGAGCCACACAGAACTTTGTTGTTTGCTCACACACCTCTGTTGGATTAATTCTTGATGGAGTTCTCCTTTAGAAAAATGTATGCAAATAGGCAAAACACAAGACGGCTGAGACGTACATTCATCAGTTTGACAGCGCATTTGCAACACAATGAAACATGCTGCAAATACTGAGATGCCATTACAAAAGGCAAACCAGTTAAAAAACAATGCTACACACGTGTCTTCAGACTGTTTGTTTGCAGATGCAGGCCACTGAAGGAAGCACAACCACGAAACAGACACACTGAGGTGCTTTTGAAAAGTGCTTTATTCAGCTACATTTGTAAGCTGTGTCCAACTCAATCTTCACCTTTTTCGTTATACCCTGTGAACTTGTAAGGTTACACAGCGCAGAGCTTCGTATTTTAGAATCAGTATGGAGACCAAAACATTAAAATTTGGTTTTCAGAAGAAAAGAAAAAGAAGACCCAGAGTGTGCAATACAGCATACAGTACAAACAAGGGTTTCATTCCAGCCATTTTATCATCGAGTATTTGTTCAATGTTTGAAATGTCTTTGCGCTTAATTGTTGCATGCACAACACCCTTCCTTCTAATATCTGCACACTTATCAGTGTTAAGACTATAGGGGGTATATAGAATCATTTCAAACCTCATTTAACACTGAACCATACCCCTTTCCGAAGCTTAAATTGCTCACCATGGAGCAGCAGAATGGCTCCAGACATTCATTAGCTTAATGAAAACAGGCCACTCTTCTCCTACCACCCAGCGAGCGGCTTCCCGATGTAGCCACAACGACCATCTGCTCTCCAGCTCCCTGCCAGCTATAGGATAGTCCTGTCAAAGCAGCTGAAGAAAGGCATCCACAAAGGCGCCTTAATCATTCAGATCAGAGGACAGGCAAGGACAGCAGATTTTTTTTTCTTCATATACACATCCCCTGGCGCCTCAAAATCCTGGTTGTGGCATTCACTTGTGGTGTTAATGATGTTCATTAAAATAAGTCAGCCCGGCACAAGATAGATGGAAAATTAGTGTCTGTTTCATAAATTGACGGGACACTTTAGGTTGAATAAGCTGAGCGAGCAGTTATTGGAGTTGCGTTGCAGCAGCCGCACACAGCTGGCAGTAAGGTTATGAGCTCTTCTCACGGTAGGAGAACCTGCTTTGTGAAAAGGTTAATGTCATTTTAGGGCTGGACAGAGTGTGTTGCAGTAGGCGGCTGACCACCTGTTCAACTCCGGAGGTGGTCTACTTTTAATCTCACCTAACAGGAAACATTTGAAAGTCGAAGCTGGGTTTTTTAACAATTAAAAATTGTGTGTTAAGTAGTGTTAATAGTCATCCCCACCCATGTTTTCAAAAACTGCCAGACTCACTGCAGTCGCGTTATGAGTTTTACCTTTTAATAACTGTTAATCTCAGCAGTGTTGTGGCTACCCAGAGTTACTTTTCTCAGTATGAACACTAGCTGGTGCACAGTAAGAGGGAAATGATAGCCCCAAGGCTTTAATCTAATAGTTTGTCATCAGGATAGTATTACTTAATTTCCCACTGGGAAGAAAGTCATTATTTCTGACTTTATCTCAGCACTGACCTCTGGAACAGTCTCAGGAATATTATTGGTTTGAGTCCATGTTCCCATTCGTTTCCTTTCTCTTAGCATGACTTCGATGACCCTAAACGCCACTAAGACGCATGACTATCGAGGGCATGGAGCAAGCACAGGACAGACACATATGCTGGAATGAAGATGAGAGTTGCATTTACCTTTAATGTGCTACACACAGAGCACCATTATATTGATTTATTACAGGCTACATTTCAGCTTTTTCTCACATGATAAATGATCAGTGGAATGTGAGGTTATATCGATAATAGATAACTAATGGCCAGCGGTGATCTTTCATGGTTAACCTTTTCTCTGAAAAGATCAAATCCCTTTTACATGCAGCACGTAAAAAGAGAGGATGCTTAGAAAACAGTTATATGGAAATATAAATCAGCTTTTTAACTATTAATTCTCTTCTTAGGTATGCAGGACACTCTGATAAGGTCTCTCATTGCCATTATTCTCCTCTTGCATAGTTTAATTTTGTAGGGAAGCTGCTGGGACCACGGGGAAATTCTATGAAACGATTACAAGAGGAGACAGGAGTGAAGATGTCCATCCTTGGCAAAGGGTCCATGAGAGATAAAGACAAGGTAAGGCGTCTATCGATTGGTGCTGAGATATAGCTGTTTGGCTGATCAAAGAGAAATATTTACAAAGACAAAGCTCTTGAAATCCTACCAAAAGCACAGTGGAATATTTTAACCAACACCATCTGAGCAGTAACTGAGATGAATAACACCCAGAATAAAATTAATAGCTTTCACTTGACAAACATATGTAGGCGAAAAATGGGAATGTTTTTCTGTGTTGTTTAATAGCATATTCTGTAATCGTCAATTATGAAGGCAAAGTAATGAATCTCTTTGCCAAAGTCATTTATTCTGCTGACATGTGGTCCCCTGGAGCCAAACTTATCCGAGCGTGTACACAGACAGCCTGCTGGATCTGGTATTCACGCTCATAACAGGTCGCACTGTGCTGCTCTAGAGTTACATTGCTATTATTACTGTAGCCTCTGATTCAGACATTCAGACATGACAAAAGACTTTCAGCCTTATCGCCTCTTTGGTGAAACTAGAGCTGCATTTCAATACATCGAGTACATATTGAGGGCAAAACAGTGCAAAGGCTGTTGGAGCAACTTTACAGAGGCTTTAACTGATTTCATTTTTTACACTTTTTTCCCTCTTTTTTTACAAGACATTTGTTATTCGAATTTACAGCTTTCTTCAGGTTTATTGAACTCGTGTAGCTTATAGCATGCTGCATAAAGTTTGGCTGTCCAACACTGCTGTTTCCTTTCACTGTCAGCATTCCCATAGCTTTGTTTGCAGCTCGCAGTTATGTGCAAAAACAAGTTCTTAAGTGTCTTTGGAGAGCACTTCCTCAGGAACATATAGCAGACAGGCATAGTTAGAGAACAACCTGTGAACATGGAGGAGCACTTAGCAGCAGGGGTTTTCAGCACATACATCACTGTTTAGTTTGGATCACCCACAAAGCAGGACAAGAACACACTACAACGGACAGTCAGGACTGCAGAAAAAAATCACCAGTGTCACCTTGCCCTCCATTCAGGGCTTATAAAAAAAAATCCAGAATCAGGAAATGAGCACACCCTGAACACGGCCACCTCCAACTCTTCCCCTCTGATTGGTGCTGCAGAGCACTGAGCACCAAAACAACCAGACGTCTGTACAGTTTCTTTCCACAGGCTGTCACTCTGATCAACACTTAAATCGCTCACATGGTGTCTGTACTAAACAGCCACCATACCTGCTACAAAAGCACGCTGTATATACTGTATGTTGTATATTCTATATACTACATACATACTGTCAAGTCCTCAAAGAAGAACACGTATTGTTATTGTCTGTTTGTCTATTGTGTTAAGTCCATTGAGTGCAGCAAAGAAACGGGAGATCAATTTCTTTTGTGTGTACACAATAAAAGTGATTTGGATTCTGTTGATATTTAACAGAAAGATAAAAACATGAACTTCCAATAAATGCCACTGGAACAGTAAATGTAATTATGTTTAATTAATTACATATGATTATGTAATTATGTTATCATCAATAACGTAATCGCAGGACCAGAGAGACTTAAACCCCTCAAACAAATCTGTTCTAATGTTCATCTGTGTAAATTATATACAGTCCATTTAATAACTGTTCTGATTAAGGTTATGAATACGTGTATTACGCAGCCTTTAGATCATATACTTGCATCTACATACACACAGACTGATGCTTAAAATAATTTAAGCATGTCCAGCTGAAGTTATGCTGTGACCCTTAGATTTTCAGTATAGGAGTTTTAGGATGATCTTGATATGTACTTAGCCATGTATGCCCAAACTAAAGAAGCTTCTGTTTTTAGACATGAACAAGTTGGATTTTTTTTTTCACACTTTCTTTTAAGATAACACGCAGCAGAAAATAGCCTGTTTCACACAGAGTCCTACCATTTTAAAAAAACTCAGTAGTGTGATTTAGACAAGCTGTCAGGATAGAGCGTGCACACGTGATGGTCACCTGCTGGAGATGAATGCACCAGACAGTTAGCTGCTCTATTCGCACATCAGCACAGTCTAACATCACACAGTGTTTTTATTAGAGAGCTGAGAGGCTAACGTCCAGTCTGGCTGCATTAGACGTTATGATTCTCACATGCACCTCGAGTCAGGTAATGTCTAGATATGTTCAGCTCTGCAGTACATGTCTGGAAACAGCATTATTAATACAAGACACATGCAGTTATTAATATTTATTTTACCAAGATCAATATTAATGCTATACATGCAAACACATTTTTTTTAAAAATGGACCAAATAGATTGAGATTATCTGCAGAATAGATGAAATCAGTCATTTTCTGTGTGATAATACCAAATATCAGTTACAGAAAATTTATATAACTGAATAACTGAGACTAAGTAATAAGTGTTTAAACTTTGTATTGTAAATAGAAATTAATACAATAAAAGTGACCTTTTATGGACCTAATGGTGAGATGGAAAGTCTTCCTTTTGAAGGCACTGAGATGAAGATATTTTTTTTGCACCATCTAATTCTTGGATGTACCTTGGCTGGTGCAGGAGTTCATTTACAATTTTGGCTTACTGCCACTAAGTCCATTGAGTTTGCTCATGTGCTACATTAACTTGTCTTTGGTGTGCTAAATTAAGTAAAGAGGCACTAAAATGTTAATAACAGTCAAACTGTCAGCAACATAACAGTTCATTTACCTGCATGCTTTGCTGAGATTGTTATACTGAGCAAGCGGCAATTTTAATGTTCACTATGTCCCCTGCTATGTCGCTGACATGGAAATTCATCTTGAGGAAGACACGTGTTGTTTTTCTAGTCCTTGTCCTTATAAAGTCCCCGGCTGTATTCACCCAGCACACAGGACAATAATAGACTCTTAACAGTTGACTCTTACCAACAATGGCTACATAATGATCTGATTTTGCTTGGTGTTATCTGAGGGGTATTGATTTTGTGTACGGTCTAGGCAAGTCTGAGGCATTCTGTGATGAGACTGGCTCCCAGAGGTCCTGAGTGAAAGGCTGGCAGCCTTTCAAGGCATCTGGCCACAAGGCAGTGTCGAGCAGACGCCGCCAAAGCCCTATTACATTCAAAAGCACATTGCCTACACACATTTCTGCCACCTTATCCAGTTCCACATTTAGAAGCATCAGCCCAGCAGTAGGGTAAGGAGGGTAGGCTGGGAACATTTTCACAAGAGCACCTCACAAGCTAATATTAAACCATATGCTCAATATTACACTTCGTGTACAAGTAAGAGTTTATGTGGTGCTTAATCATAGAGTTGAAAAGTCCTTATTTCACCTCTCTGGTTCCAGACTATTTCCTGGTAGTCAAGGTTAACACCGCAGGCAGGACAGAATATTGTTTATATACACAACATATAATCCTTACAGCAGTGAACCACACAATAGCTTCAATTAAGCAGGCAGTAACGCTATCTAGTGTTTCAGGGACAAATTACTGTACCAGCTTGCAGACAGATTGGTCTGCCCACATGCATGTTTTGATCAGATACACAATAACCTAGGCTCGCTGACAGAGAAAGTGAAAAATGATGACATCTTGGGAGAAATTTTTAATTAAAGCCGGCTTCTCCCAGAGGGAAGGCATCGGCTCTGTGATGCAAGGACAAAAGTTTGAAGCCCCAGATTGGCTGATAAAGTAAAGTGCATGAGTGGCACTCTCACTTCTCTTAACAGCCACCATCAAGGTGTCCTTGAGAAAAGCACTCAATACCCAACTGTTGCAGCGAAGGATGAATGAAAACAGGTTTAAAAAAAAATCCTTAGTCAGTCTTTATTCTGACATGACTGAATATTCTGTACATTGTTCAGAATGCAGCCGCTGCGTTTGTAACTAGTACAAGTAGAAAAAAGGCCTCACATCACTTCTGATTATTTGTTAAATGTGGAATTGATTTAACGCTCCTTTTAAAACACAGTTACCACTTGCCCCGAGCTATACTGCAGATCTTTTAAGCCGTTAATGTCAGTGTGAAGCCTAAGGCAGGTCTCTGCAGGGCCCGGGTGAAGAATTAAAGGTGCTCCTGTGAACAGAGTCTGGAGGAGTTTTGTGTGGGAGTCTGTATTGAAAACATGTTTACTTCGGTGCACAATGTAAGATTGAGATCAGCGCAGTGTGCCCTATCCAAACTGAACTTTCTCTCCTGAAATTCTTTCTTTTTGCCCTGCATCTTTGCTAAATGTGCAGTGCTGCGTTGCTTTAAAGCAGTGGTTGTTATTATTTCCCTGGCATGACTTTCTCCATAAGCTGACAAAAACTCACTTCCATATCCCACAGCTTTTACCAAATATTAACAATGATAGGGGAAATGACTACTAGAAAAGCATCCAGCTGGAATTCTAGCAAGAATGGAAATCAGTGTGATAGCTTCAGCAAGCATTTGTTCATTTTCCCATTTAACTTAATTTTGATGGATATTTTCCTCTGGCAATCCATTACCTTTCTCTTCCATCTCAGAATATTTATTGAAAGGTTAATGCCTCACCTGTCCACCAGGAGACCTCACTCTGTCTGCCTGCTTAGTACACCTGCTCCTCAACCACCCTGAAATCTGCAATAAACACATAACAAAAAACTGATATCAAAATTAATAATTAATCAAACAGCTCTTTGATAATCCAGCAATTTATGCAGTAGTGCAATTACTATGTGTTAACCCGAAGCTTGTATTGTGCTCTTTCAGTCAAGACCACTACAATAAAAAGACCATTCTTCAACATGAAGTAAATGATATCTGGCGGCATGACTCTGTTCAGGGACCCCCTTCGCGCCTGGCATGTGCAGACGTGGAAAGCATAATGCGGGGAGAGCACACCTCCCCGCCCTTTTCCATCTGCATACACGAGGAGCTTGAGGCAGGGAGAATGATGGGAAGCCCCCGGCACAGAACTGATCAGTGACAATAGATAAGACATAAAAAGCATGAAAAGGAGGAGCTGGGGTGGAGGTGGCGTTCCAAAGCAGTTTACAGATGTGCAGCATCTGTAGGGAGGATAAATGGCGCCTTGATTTATTCAAATTAAACATTTATATTAAAGATATTAATTTGGTGAATTTCTAAAAAAAACACACAAAAAACTTCCCTTCCTCTTCTATTTTTTACAGGAAGAAGAATTAAGGAAAAGCGGGGAGGCCAAATACGCCCATCTGAGTAACGATCTGCACGTTTTAATTGAGGTCTTTGCTCCACCTGGAGAGGCCTATTCCCGCATGAGTCACGCCTTGGAGGAGATAAAGAAATTCCTAGTACCAGTAAGTTTAATACTTTACACGATTTTTCTTTGTAATTTTTATTCCTACACCGTCCTGTACAGTACAAACAAGCGCATTTACTGCTGACTTGACCATTTCTTCATCACCCTTATTAGCTGTCATGATCCTGGGTCCTTTTGACCCAGCGTTTTGTGTTTTCTCTTCGCGATTTTGGTTCTGTTCTTCCTCTGGTTAGTGTTTACTCTGTTCTGCCCGTGTGTTCCTGTATCTAGTCCGCGTTTCTTAGTTTGTGTCCTTTCATGTGTAAGTTCCTGTTTTATTGTGAAGGTCTGTGTCTTATGTGAGTGTTTTCAGTTTGCCTCCCTAGTCTCGTCATGTTAATTACTCCCAGCTGTGTCCCCACCTGTATGTAATCCCCCTGTGTTCTCTGAGTGTATTTAAGTTGTGTCTTCTGTCATAGTAGTTGCTGGTTCGTCTGTGTTGTTTCCCCTCGGTCTCCCTGCATGTATTTCCCCGGACCTCCCTGCACCGTCATTCCTGGTTTGTGTGTTAGTTTACCCAGTTTAGGTTTCGGTTTCATGTTCACACCCTGTTGCTGTTTGTACCCACTGCTGTAAATAAACACTCACCTGCACCAGAGCTGCCGCCTTTTGGATCCTCACTACAAATCCACACGGCTTGCCCCGCAAACCGTGACAGAACGAACCAGCCACCATGGACCCAGCGGCAGTCAATCCGTCCGAGGAGCTCCAGGATGACATCGGCTACAATGTGGAGATCCTCCTCGGGCTGTGGCTGGAGAATCCTCCGCACGAGCTTCGCCGCGCCGTGGAAGGTCGGCTACAACGGCTCTTTTCCGGCCTGCCATGGCTACTAAATTCACTTCCTCCGACCATACAGGCTTTTCTCCGGCACACACCCCACCTTCTCTCAGCCACTCCTGCCTCGCTGCCCGACTCGCCGGATGCGATCTTGCCCGGCCCGTCGGAGCCGTCTGCGGGGAGGAGACGCCGATCGCGCCGCAAGCGCGCCACCCCACAGCTGGACGTTCGGACTCCTAATTCGCCGGCTGTGGTGAGTGAGGACTGTTTTCCATTTGCGGACTGTATGACTGTTCATTCAGGGGCGGTGTTCTGTGCGGCAGATGACTTTGTGAACAGCATATCACCTCCCGCGCAGCCACTCTCAGCTCAGTCTCCAGTGCCACTCTCAGCTCAGTCTCCAGTGCCACTCTCAGCTCAGTCTCCAGTGCCACTCTCAGCTCAGTCTCCAGTGCCACTCTCAGCTCAGTCTCCAGTGCCACTCTCAGCTCAGTCTCCAGTGCCACTCTCAGCGCCGCCTGTAGCGCAGGCCCCAGTAGCTCCAGTGCCGCCTGTAGCGCAGGCCCCAGTAGCTCTGGCTCCAGCATTACCGGTTCCACCCGTTCACTCCGTGCAGGGAGAAAGCCTAAGTCCTACTCAAGGTGCTTTTCATGATTCAGCCGCCATTGGCACTGTTTGCCGCTCCAGGGCTTCCCCAGAGGCTAGGTCCCAGTCCTCAGCTGATTCTGGACCCCTGGAGTTTAAGCAGCCACCTGGGAAGTGCCCCGTGTCAGTGCTGTCTGAGCAGGGCCAGTGCTCAGCACAGCACCCATTTCCTTCATGTCTGCCAGTGGACTCCATGCCTGCTGGCTTTGTGATGGCTTCTGCTGGAGGGTCCGAGGGACTGCTCCGGCCTTCGTCTCGTGTCTCCGCTGGAGGGTCCGACGGACCGCTCCGGCCTTTGTCTCCTGTTTCTGCTGGGGGGCCCGAGGAGCCCGTCCAGCAGCCTTCCTCGTCAGCTGGTGGTTCCGAAGAACCACACCAGCCTCATGCCTCGTCGGCTGGAGGGTCCGAGGGGCCCGTTCAGCCTCCTGTCTCCGCTGGAGGGCCCGAGGAGCCTGTCCAGCCGCCACCTGCGGCCGCTTCGGCGTCGCCTGGTCCAGCTTCATCAGAGTCTTCATCCTCGCCTGGTCCTGCGGCCTCATCAGAGTCTTCATCCTCGCCTGGTCCTGCGGCCTCATCAGAGTCTTCATCCTCGCCTGGTCCTGCGGCCTCATCAGAGTCTTCATCCTCGCCTGGTCCAGCTGCATCCGCCTGTGCTTCCGCTACGCCTGGTCCAGCCTGTGCTTCCGCTACGCCTGGTCCAGCCTGTGCTTCCGCTACGCCTGGTCCAGCCTGTGCTTCCGCTACGCCTGGTCCAGCCTGTGCTTCCGCTACGCCTGGTCCTGCCTGTGCTTCAGCGTCGCCTGGTCCTGTGCCCTCCAAGCCTCGGCCGGTGCGCCTGACACTTGGGCGCCGCCGCTGCCTTCCGCGCGGCCGGCCCCCGGACCGCCATCGCCTGAGTCGTCGCCTCCCGCACGGCCGGCCCCCGGACCGCCATCGCCTGAGTCGTCGCCTCCCGCACGGCCGGCCCCCGGACCGCCATCGCCTGAGTGGCCGCCTCCCGCACGGCCGCCATCGCCTGAGTGGCCGCCTCCCGCACGGCCGCCATCGCCTGAGTGGCCGCCGTTGCCGTCCGCACGGCCGGCCTCCCGAACTGTATCCACGTCGCCGCCGTTGCCGTCCGCACGGTCGGCCCCCCGAACTGTTTTGGACTCCTGTGCTGTCGGCCCCCTGAACTCTTCTGTTTTGGACTCTGTTTTTTTTTTTTTTTTTTTTTCCTGTGTTTTGGTGTGCTTCGTTTCTTTTGGTTTTGGGCTCGTTTTTTGTTTTTGTCTTTTGGCCTTCTGGTGCTCCGGTTTTGTTTTGCTTCGGGCCCTCCTTCCTGGGTCCCCCGCCGCCCGCCCTGGTCGGGTTGGTTTCTGTTTTTTCTGGCTGTTTTGTTTCTTGTTGGGCTGTCTGGAGCCAGCCTTTGAGGGGGGGGTACTGTCATGATCCTGGGTCCTTTTGACCCAGCGTTTTGTGTTTTCTCTTCGCGATTTTGGTTCTGTTCTTCCTCTGGTTAGTGTTTACTCTGTTCTGCCCGTGTGTTCCTGTATCTAGTCCGCGTTTCTTAGTTTGTCCTTTCATGTGTAAGTTCCTGTTTTATTGTGAAGGTCTGTGTCTTATGTGAGTGTTTTCAGTTTGCCTCCCTAGTCTCGTCATGTTAATTACTCCCAGCTGTGTCCCCACCTGTATGTAATCCCCCTGTGTTCTCTGAGTGTATTTAAGTTGTGTCTTCTGTCATAGTAGTTGCTGGTTCGTCTGTGTTGTTTCCCCTCGGTCTCCCTGCATGTATTTCCCCGGACCTCCCTGCACCGTCATTCCTGGTTTGTGTGTTAGTTTACCCAGTTTAGGTTTCGGTTTCATGTTCACACCCTGTTGCTGTTTGTACCCACTGCTGTAAATAAACACTCACCTGCACCAGAGCTGCCGCCTTTTGGATCCTCACTACAAATCCACACGGCTTGCCCCGCAAACCGTGACATTAGCATGCAGCAGTACTGAGTTTACAGTATCGGGGGTTTGTTTAAATAAGAGGAAGATACGAGCGTGAAGCTTTTCTCTGCATTACAACTACCGTTCGACACTACATGCCCTTAGTTACAAATGAAAAATAATGTATTCAGCAATTAAAGTGCAGTATGGAACAACTTCCAAGACTCCAGCAACCTAGCCTGGAGAACTTAGCAATAATTAATGTGCATGTTGTGTACTCTCGCTGAGTTTAAGCTATAAATATTAATCAAGCTTTGCAAATGTGACAAGTCTAATAGAGGAGCTGTGCTGCATGAGTCTGCTTTATGAAGTTCATGCTTCTTGCTATACTGAACCAATATTCATGCAAGAATTTTGTCTCGGTGGGCCAGGAGGATGATGATACCGCACTGAACAAAAGCAGCTACTAATGACTTCACAAAGTCTGCCAAAAAACAGTAGGGAAGTACCTGATTATAGATCCGCTCCTGATGTTTCTGTGTGCACGCTTTTAGGGAGAATGCTCAAACAGTGGTTAAACACTCCATCAGAAGTTAAGCTAAAAGCCAAGAGAATCTATTTATGTGTTTGTTGGCTGGTGAAAGGGAAAACTGATGGGAACAATTTTACCACTTTCAGTTCCTTGGTGCATTCTTGCTGCTCCTAACACAAACTTGTGAACATGTGACTCATTACCAAGTGGTGCAAAACAACCACGAGAACTTACCCGTGCTGTAAAGTGTTGCATGCAAAGCAATTAGTTGAACCTTTAGCAGCTTATGTTTAAACCTGCTTTTCTAAGCCTTTTCCCCCTTAGTTTCCTATTTTTGCACCTGTGAGAAACTCAGTAATCTCTTCTAAAAAAGGACCCCTCTTACTTTTTTTTAGTAAACTGCATTATTTGATGCTAATCAGTGTGTACACAGGACCAGCCGTGATATAGGACTAGTTGTTTTTTAATATATCCACTCATTCAGAGATTTTAGGTTAGTTATTTTAGATCTTTTGTAAAGATTTGTCTGCAAAATGACCTGGGAAAGAAGCAATTAGCTTTTAATTGCAGTAATCCGAAAATGATTACCGTGGAAGTACATTTTGGGCAGGTGGATGTTAACAAAAATGCTCCTTTAATCCAAAATGAATGCAAGATTAAGAAAACTGTTAAATGTTGCTAGTTAATCAGACATTTCCAACACTAATTTCACGCTGAGTTAGAAAAATAAACCCCGTATTTACTGAAATTTGAAAAAAACACAACGCAGTAAGGTAGGCAACATCAAAATTCAGCTTACACCTTCTCCACATGACAATAAAATCACATTAAAAAAACTTTAGTACCAATTTCAGAGCACATGTCCGCTGCCTCGGGCATATTATTAGGATTTTGCAAATAAACTGCACATAATGCAACACAGCAGGCATCTGTCAGTAGTAGTAGTGACAGATGTTTCACGCCTCAGGTGAGGAGTGGCATATACATGTCCTGCTATTTTTTTTTTTTTTTTTTTTTTTTAATTGCTGCATAATGCATTAGGAGCTGCATTGTAAAACATGTTGTCAGAGACGTGCTCTGATAAATCGTGAAAAGCAACATATGGTTACAGGTGTATTTGCGGTGTACTCATGCATATGTGAAAGAAAAGTTGGATGAAGCCTTTGTGGACCCAGAGTGAGCTGAGCAGTGTCTAGTAGCCGAAACCAAGTAAAGAAACCAAGCTTAGCAATGCTGTCTTTAAAGACACAACTATAGTAGAACAGGATGCACAGTGCCAGAGCACTACAAAATGAACTCTAGCAGGCCACTGGTATGAATGCCTCTAACCAAACAAACACAAGCAACTTTCATGAGGGAGGCCAGAGGCCCAGACGTCGTCTAATGAGCTCTGTGCTCACTGCTCAATACTATGGGAGCAGATTGGCCTTTGCCATAAAATACCAGAATTGGCAGGTCCACCACTGGTGCCCTGTGCTTTTCACAGATGAGATCAGATTCACCTTGTGCACATGTGAGAGTCATGAAAGGGCCTGGAGAAGCAATGGAAAACTTTATGTTGTCATTGTTCAGCATGCCCAGTTTTTTGTGGATCAGTGATGGTCTGGGGAGGCACATCCATGGAGAGATCCACAGACCGCTACAGGCTAGGCAACGGCACCCTGACTGTTGTCAGGGACCTATTGTCAGACCATATGCTGGTGCTATAGTTGCTGGGTTCCTCCTAATGCCAGAGTATCCAGGCAGTTCCTGGAGAATGAAGGAATTATACCATTGATTGTGCCTGCCTAACATGAATCCAATAGTACAAATCTGGAACATTATGTTTCCGTCCAACCAACATTGCCAGGTTGTGCATCAGACTATCTGGAAGCTCAGTGATGCTGTGGTCCAGATCTGGTAGAAGATCAAAGGACCACATCATCAGGAACATGCCCACGCTTTGTCAGGCATCTATACAAGCACGTGGGGGGGGGGGGGGGCACACAAACTACTGAGTATTATTTTGAGTTGCTGCAATGAAATTTCCTTCTATAGGTTAATACATCATATTTCTATCAAATGATGCAGCATCCTTCTGTTTCTAACACATCCCACCCCATATCATTATAGCACCCAGCATGTTTTTTCCCATTGAGATCTGATGTGTTTTCAAAATGTTCCTTTAATTTTTTTTCCTTTTTTTAAAAAAAGCCCTAAAATATCCATCTCCTAAGAAACTTGGCAGCTGAAAAATGGGGGGAAAAAAGAAAAACCCCAAAGCCACAACAGTCTCTCAAGAGCACACTCCCAGCAGTATAGCAGAAGTTTACTCGGTCCTTCTCATCTTCACTTGTCTCTTTGGTCTCTCTTTGCCGAGTCTCCTGCTATTGCCAGAGCTCACTCCTTCTCTGTGCCAGGCATTCATCCCAAGAAAACAACTCCATGGCCTCCCAGCCCTGGGTGCCTTTGCCCATCTTTTTTTCCTTGCTTTGTTGTGGCGCTTTCCTGTCTCCATTTTTAAACATGGTTGACAGGGCAAGTGTGCCTCATTGCATTCATTTGGTAGATGCTGGAAGGACGTTAGACAACCCCCCAAAAAGTTTCAGAAAACATACAAATATCATACCAAAATAAAAACATGAAAACTATAAAATAATAAAATCTATTAGCAGTAAAATATTACGATGTGGCACCAGGTGACACATTAACCAAAACTTGCATCACAGGTTTCTTGGATTGGTTGTTAGTATAATTAACTACATAGGGACCCATGCTGAATGTCAAATTACTGTAAAGAAAGATCAAACTTGTTTTTCGCACCCTTCTTCTTTCTGCTCTGATTGACTCTCTGTTGGAGCTGGCCTCAAGTGGCCATTTGAGGAACTGCAGTTTATTGCAGGGGTCAGGTTCCATACTGTTTTATACTTGACACTGACTATTTTGTAAGAGCCTAATTATATTCAGCTACTCTTTTAATATGTTCAAAACAGAGGTTTCTTTTCAGCTCAATAGGAAATGTAGAGTGTAGCTCATACAGAAGTTGATCATCCTGCCACAAACATGCTCGATTTGAATCAGAGCTCCCCCGTGGAAACCTACCACTGACTCTCGCTGGCATTTTGCTGGATTATGCTTCATAAACCAACATGATGCAGCAGGCAGAGTCACAGAGATGCGTAGCTGTCTACCACAATGCCACATGCGTGCTATGGTCACTTTTAATTAGACATTAGCATCAGTTGATCATTTGTTGGCCATCAGAAACAGAGCACATACAACTAGATCTGAATTTTGTCAGAAGCTGATACAGAAAGCTTACCAGGACTTACAATGAAGCAGAATTGCAAATCAGAAATCAGTCCTGTTAGCTCACAATTTATGCATCTAAAAAGAAAAGAAAAGCCTAATCAGTGCGTTACTGTAAAGACAGACGCTTGTGAGGCCTTCATCTTGGGCCAAACTGCAATGGAAGCATTTTGGCAGATAGCCGGTGACACAGATACTTTAATGAGATATACACTGCTTATTTGTTTTTCCATAAAGTCAAACAAAATTAAAACTGCTGTAAAAACTGACCCAGGTGTGCTTGGGTTTACTCATACTGCACTATCCTAATTATTTGGCCCAGACGTCCTGGGTGAGGAAGCTTAGAAACCACATAAAGAATTGGTCAGGGATGCAGAGTTAAATATTCTGCATTATTATCTCCATAATAGAGCCAGACTGTGCACAGCTAATTGCTGTTTGTGTTGAGCTAACTTTGAAAGA
This sequence comes from Diplotaxodon limnothrissa, assembly GCF_057381915.1. Taxonomy (NCBI): domain Eukaryota; kingdom Metazoa; phylum Chordata; class Actinopteri; order Cichliformes; family Cichlidae; genus Diplotaxodon; species Diplotaxodon limnothrissa. Next base: position 15,841,540 of record NC_140608.1, on the reverse strand, counting down.
ACTTGTAATGTGAAAGAACTTAAAAAAAAAAGATGCATTAGTTAGAATTTGATTCTTTAATAGAGCTTATCATTGTATTATATACAACTGGTGTGCAAAAAATATGAAGTCTTTTATCTAGTACAGAGGACAAGATATGTCTGAGCACTTTTCCTGAGGCAGTCTATTCCCCACTCTTTGTTAGATACACCTTTCAGCCGCTTGGTAATGCAAGTGTCTAACCAGCCAGTAACATGGGAACAAGTCAAAGCATTTAGTCATGTGAACATTGGCAAGACAAGCTGCCGACTTTCAAACTGAGCATCGGAATGGGGAAGAAAGGTGACTTTGAATGTGACATGGTTGTTTATCAAACCAGTCAAAATATTGCCTGGTTTAATGAGTCTCAATTTCTGCTGCAGCATTTGGATGGTGAGGTCAGAATTTTGTGCAAACAACATGATCCATCCTGCCCTGTATCAACAGTTCAGATTATACTCGAGGATATATGGGAGGGATAATTCACTGGCGCACTTTGGGCTCCTCAGTACCACCTGAATATAATTCAAATGCCACACCATACCTGACTATGTCCATGCCCTTATGACCACAGTGCACCCATCTTCTGAGTCTTAGTATAACTAAGTGTTAATAGGAAAATTGTACTTAGTAGTCAGTATAATCTTTTAATGATATAAGTTTGCATATGGTAGAATACTGCATGTAATCATTTGTGTGTAGAAGTATATAGTTGGTGGCATATTGAAAGAATGTCTCATCCTAGGAGGTCTGTAACATTCCAGGGTGTTCACCCCCACATCCTAGGAGCATGGGAGAGGTCGTACCTTGTCTTATTGTTTTACGGTAGGATTAACGTAGCTATGTCAGTTTTAGTCTAAGTGCCTTCTTTACATATAGATGAACTGTTGGATTTTCCAGACCAGCAGGTTAAGGGAAGTCGTTTATGGGGTCACACACACACACACGTACACCTCCACATTCCAATGTAAGGAACAAACGCTCACTGAAGTATAAATAAAGACCGGGGCAGTTTCTCAGCGCGAGTCTCAGTTCTGGAGACTGCCCTTGCTAGCAAGAAGTTCTGTGTGTTTCTCTTCTCTGAGTCTTTACTGAAGAAGTGTTTTAGAATATATTTCTTAACACTAAGTCAAGTTGCTTCCAGCAGGTTAACACACCATGTCACAAAGCTTAAATAATCTCAAACTGGTTTCTTAAACATCTCAGGGAGTTCACTGTACTCAAATGGCTTCCACAGTCACCAGATCTCAGTTCAACAAAGCACGTTTGGGATGTGGTGGAACAGAAGATTCACATCATGAATGTGGAGCTGATAAATCTTTAATATTTTTTTTTTAATATTCTTTATTGTCATTGTCACAGGTACAATGAAATAAAATCTGCATGTTTTTATCACGTCAAGATGAACCAACATCAGAGGAACGTTTCTAGCACCGTTTTGAATCTATACCACAAAGAATGAAGGCAGTTCTGAGGGTCCAGCCTGGTACTGGCATAGTTTACCTGATGCATAGCACCCACATTTAAACATAGATTTTGTTAACACCTTCAAATTCAAATACATACATTCACACTGCCAGACATTTCTACGAATCCAGTGAGTCTCTGAGTACACAGCTTTTTGATTCTTCAAACACAATAATAGCACTAATAGCACGACTCTACCCCTTAAATGCATTATGTTGGGAAACAAAACAATCTTATATAATCACTGTAATCCAACAAATGTCACACGATTTATTCAAAAGCTAAGACTGATCCATTTTCTTTGGTTTGTTCATGTCTTTTAATATGATGTTTTTGTTGGATAAATGTATTTACCTTGTTCAATACTGCCGCAGGTGTCAAAGGTGATCTGACATGACAGCGTCACTTATAATAAAGCTGATGATTGAAGAATGCCAAATTAATTTGACTTGTTATTTTCTGGCCACAGAGACAAATAGCTGGCAGACGCAAACATCACAATGATTGGTAACACTGCACTTCATGTGTTGACCTCTTTAAGTCTAACTTAAGCTCTGTGAAGGGCATTGCATGTGTACAAGGTCATGCATGGTCAGAATTAATCACAGTGTGCAAACAATCTGGCTCGAGAAGCCTCAGCTTGGGCTTTATCTCTGTATACTCATGTTAACACCTTTGTCAACAGTCTACTTTCACAAGCTCTGGCAGGTTTGTTGAGCTTTGAATGAGCTGCCAGATTTCTTATTAAGAGCTCTGCCAGTCTCCTTGAATTAAACAGAATGCTGTAGGCCTTATTTGTTCATTATAAGAACGTGCACAGTCTGTCACATGTCCACCACCATGGTTTCATTTTCTTCTTTCACGGTATGTTGGTGTCAGTGTTTTCAGTCTTTATAATCTGTTCATCATATGGCCTGTGCATGACACACAGCCTGTTACTGTAAATGAAGACATGTCTGACATGCTGCAGTTTAATGAATGCTCAGTTTTGCTGCAACAGTATCGAATGTGTTCACATTCACCGAATCAAGGTTGCTCACTATAACAATGATAAAAATTTCTCTTTTTTTCCACCTCAAAATCATGCTCCATTAACTTCTTAAGAAACAGTGAAGGTCAGACATGTAAAGAAGGAGAAGACAATTTAAGTAGAGAGACACTAACCTCTTGTTTTTAGATATTCTTTCTATGGTTTGAAAAATGAACAGTGTGTGCTGCAAATCCTTCGACAATATGTGGCTGAAAAATTTGATCCTGAGGAAAATTATGAATAAATTAAAGAAGAGCGTGATTGCAGATTTGTCTGCTAAAACTGACGACTGATAACAAGTCTGCAAAAAGGGTTACATTTCACACATTTAGACAGTTAATGAGTTCAGATTTTTTTGTGTTCACACAGAATTAGTTTAATCTAATAATAAGCTTTTGTTGAAGATCTGATTACATTCAGTCCTAACTATGCAAATCACAGAGTGGGTAAAGGATGTCTTGTAATATCCTCATGACTAAATGTGATGTGATCCATAAGCCTGGCCTGTAGGTAGGAAAGGACTAAACTCCACGTCAGGGGTATTGAACCTGTGCCTCTGGCTCCTTTGTCCACCCGCCCATGACAAAAAAAACAGATGACTTTGAAAATAGAAATAAAAAATTGCATTTTTAAACCATTTTTATATTTATTTAACATTGTTGTAAATGATAACTTGCATTGATTGTCCCCTAAACATAATAACTGCTGATGCCACCCTTGGCAGCAAAAACTGTAATCAAGCATGTGATAACTGGCAATGAGTCACATTATTGTGGAGGAATTTTGGCCCACTCTTCTTTGCCAAATTGCTTTAATTCAGCCACATTTAGGGCTTTCCAACATTAGGAGCCTGTTTACGGTCATACCAGAGCATCTCAATGTGATTTGAGTCTGAAATTTGTCTAGGCCACTCAAAAAAACTTAATTCTGGTTTTGTTTTTGAAATTTTTTGGTTCATTGTCCAGCTGCATAACCCAAGTGAGCTTGAGCTTCAGGTACAAACTGGTAGACGGACATTCTCCTTCAGGAGTAGAGAGCAGAATTCATGGTTCCATCACCAAGCAGCAAAGCAGCCCCAGACACTACCATCACACTACCACAGAGTTTTTTATGAAAAACTCTGTTAGTTTTGCAGCAGATGTAACGGGTCTAAAACCTCCCAAAGAAATTCAGCTTTTATCTCATCAGTACACAGAACATTTTCACCAAAGTCTTGGGGAACATCAAGATGTTTTTTGGCAAATGTGAGCCTTTGTGTTCTTTTTGGTCAGCAGTGGTTTTCTCCTTAGAACTCTCCCATAGATGCCATTTATGCCCAGTCAGTTTCTTATTGTTGAGGAAAAGAGGCCTGCAGCTCTTTAGATGCTTTTCCCTGCTCTTTTGTGACCTCCTGGATGAGTCATTGAAGCGCTCTTGGAGTATTTTTGGCAGACCCACCAATCCTAGGAAGGTTCACCACTGTTTTCTCCATCTGTGGATAATTGTTCTCACCATTGTTCACTTGAGTCCCAACCCTTAGAAAAGGATTGTAACCTTTTACGGACTGATAGATGTCAATGCATTTGTTTCTAAGCCTGTTCTTAAGGGTTTTTTAAATCATGACATGATGTGTTGCTTTTTGAGGACTTTAAGCCTACTTCACTTTGTCAGACAAATTGCATCCCTTCCCTTCTCTTTATCAAGGAGAAGGGAAGGGATGCAATTTCCTTTTTACACAGGGCCACATAAATTTGAACATCTGTTTCCCCCCTTAATAAATAAAATCATGATTTAAAACGTAGATTTTGTTTTTATTCGGGTTATCAGTGTCTAATATTAAAATTTGTTGGAATGTGAAGTGTGACAAATGTGCACATACAATGGACACCACAAATTGGCTCTTTCATGAGTAAAAGTTGAAATTGCTGCTCATAGTAACATATATTGGGTTTTTATGTTTGTTCGAGAGGACGTATTTTTCTTGGGGCTCTCCTTTTAGTCTGTGACACCAGATCATGCGGTCGTAATGTGCTGTCATAAGCAGTGACAGCCAAAGAAATCTGTTGCTGCCTTGGTGTCATTATAGAAACATTTCGCCCATGGTATTGAATCCCGTGGACTCGGTTTAAGTGTTTCGTAAAAAAAAAAACAAACCCACACTTGTTTATCTGTCACCAGTGACAAGATAATGAAGGCTGTTTTGTCCACTCCCTTATCTGCTGTGTCGCGATCCATATCATGTTGATAGCGGGCTGAGAAAAATGGTTCAGAATCGCAAGATAGCGATATTCCACGCAAAGTTGTTGAAAGTGTCAATTACAGTCTGTATGCAGACAAATCAAGGGCTATTTTTGTATTGCATTAAAGTGAGAACAATATTTGTCTGATTTAATTTCCCGTTTCTGTTCTCCTCATCCAACATCAAGATAAATTTTGCCCTAAATTTTTTGGTTAGACACCTTTTCTTTTTAAAGGCCATCTGGGAAGTTAACACTAGTCTTCGAAACCTAAACAGGAAAATAGTTTTTCTTCTTTCCCCAACAAACCCGCGGCTCATTTGAGAAATATTTATTGCCTTTTTCTCCACCACTAATCTTTCCTCTGCGTTTTGAGTCAAACCATAACCAAAAGATTCTTCACTGGCTAGTCACCGCTCAGCAAAGCCACAAGCTCCCCTTGGGTGTCGAGATAATTTTAATTTGATGACATTTGCTGCTGTTGCAAGCATCTGTTGCAGTCAGAAGACAAATGACCTTCTCTGTTTTGTTTTCTTACGAGACGTGCTGCATTTTGTTTCCACAGGATTACAATGACGAGATCAGGCAGGAACAACTCCGGGAGTTATCCCTGTTGAACGGCTCTGACGAATCAAGCAGAGGGAGGAGTGTTCAAGGGAGGTGTCTACGACCAACAACCGCAATAACCACAAGGTAAAGTTTTAATTACACTCACAAGCACACATAAATACATAATATTTATACAGACACTTCTCATCCTAATTATTAGTTTATTTAAATTATTTTTTATTTTTGGTGTTTTATCATTTTTACTGGTGTGTTTCTTGTGTGATATTTAAAACCATTTCATTTTATTTCTACTCTTTTATGAATTCACTTGCTTACATCTGTGCAAAAGCCAAACTCACATTTCATTTCTTTATATTCTGAACTGCATTTTTTTAAGTCTTCTTAAACTATACTTTTATGTTTGAAGGTCTTTCCGAGTTTTTCCTTTGGACACTGGCTGGTTTATTACCAGTTTTTAAGCGCAGACTTTGTACTTGACCACTTGTTTGTTAGGCCACTTAATACTGACCTATGGAGCATTCAAGCATAAAAAAATCACCCAAACCAGTCTCATGTTTACACAAGAAACAATTCTAAATTGCTTCAGGCACTTTTTACTTTGTAACTTCTTGGCTGCTGCTAAAACTTCTTTAGCTGAAGTATCCGAAAATACTTGAATTTACCATGAATGGCATAAAATAGTATTTTTGCACCAACAAAGTGATTCCTAAAGAGCTTGTTGCTGAAAACTTGGTATATCTACAGCAACAGTATCTCAAAGTCATGTCTTTAAGAAATAGCAAAAAATCCAGCAAAGATGGAATACAGGACCTGAAATATGCGTCTACTGTTTGCCCAACCTCATTAGAAATCATCACCATGGAAGCACAGCTGTCAAAAAGCCATTCTTAAACAAGGGAAACAGGAAGAAAAGGCTGAGGTATGAAAAATTACACAACAACTGATTTTAAAATCAGCAGCAAAAAGGTCTTTTGGTACTCCATATTCCATATCTATAGTCTATATTCTTCTGTAAAACATGACAGGGGCTATGTCATGGTTTAAGGCTGGTTTAAGAAAAACAAGATCTCTCATGTCTAATAGTCAATGCAATAAAAATGTGTAATTTTATGCATTTGCAGGTAATACAGAGCCTAGCACCTAACCTGCTCTGAATGACAAAATAAATGTGTTAAAAAATAACAATGAGGCACCCACCTTCATGGTGAATTTTGACATTAATTGGTTCACCTGTACGTGTTTCTGTATTTTATGCAAACCAGTTGTGAGTATTCCTAATCATATTGTATTTAATATTTTTTAATGGTTTCTTTTCATTTTTTTTTTATTTAAAATGTGAATTGTTTTCCGCGTAGCTCCTGTAGGCCAGCCTATGCAGAAACAATAAATGCTACAGAGCATTTCACTGGATCAGACGTTCACGCATCCCTCTATAAGTCTCCTTTTGAATTATTTATTTATCTAATTGTTGAGCAAACTGACCTTAATCTATGTGAGCTATGAAAGTCCCTCTGGAATAACCAGGTAGAGTGTGCCATGAAAGCCTGGCCTATTTCTGGCAGCACATCCATATGAGCAAAATCCACCAGCAACATTGGGACGCTCCCAATTCACCACCAGTACCACCACTTTCTTTTCCAGATTTTCCCCTTATGCTGCAATGATAAGCGATTTTTGTAAATCTCCATTAAAAATATGCACCAATAATTCCCATTTGAGTGTCTGTATTTTTGGATCACAATAGGTTGCCAGCTAGTGAAGAATAAGCTGGAGGAAGACAAATTGCCATACCCTAGCTGTATCATGCTGTAAAAATGTAAGTTAGCAGAAAATAGGCATCTTTGCAATGTTAAATCCTCCCTGCAGTCCCTACACCGAGCATGAAGTCGAGCTGCTGGATAGTCAGACTTTTATATAAAGAAACAACCTACCTTAAATTCCTCATGTCTGCCCCAGCCCTTTGGCCCTTGCTCTCCACCGGTGCATGTCAAGTAACAACTTGCTGTATTTGAAAACTATACCTGTCCGCCTGCAGCCTGACATTAATCAGCGGTTTCAGGCAGATGTGTTATCGTGCAAACGGAGACATGACATCGCTCTGTCACATTTTTGAAATAACCATGTTGCATCCCACAGGCATGTTTGCAGAGCAGACAAAACACAAAGTGACACTCGTCACCCTTCTGATCATAACAAGATCTACCCCAGTGCTGTGTTTATCTTATGTTTCACCTGAGCACAGTGTAAGGCAACCACCAGCTGTGGCAGCGTGGACGTATGCAGCACTAAAAAGGATTTAAATATAGTTTGAGGGGTTTTTTTTCTTCTTAATTCCACTTTCCCACTTAATTTACTGTGCACGATCACAGACTTTAGAGGGAAAACCAGCACACCGCAGACCACGGCCTCCCTGTGTGAGGATCTAAACGTATTCTACGCTAGATTCGACACAGCGAACACCATGAGACCGGACAGTGTGCGCACCGCGGATGACGTCAGTGCGCACACTGTGTCTGAGGAGGATGTGCGGAAGTGCTTCAGGAAGGTGAACGCACGCAAAGCTACTGGTCCGGACGGGATTCCCGGCCGCGTCCTCAGGTCATGCGCGGCTCAGCTGGCTGGAGTGTTCACACACATCTTCAACCTTTCCCTCTCTCTGTCTGTAGTCCCAGCCTGCTTCAAAATGGCCACCATCGTCCCTGTACCCAAATCCTCCAGCATCTCCTCATTGAACGACTGGCGACCTGTAGCCCTGACCCCCATCGTAAGCAAATGCTTCGAGAAGCTGGTCAGGGACTTCATCTGCTCTGCACTACCCGACTCACTGGACCCTCTACAGTTTGCATACCGCCACAACAGGTCCACTGATGATGCCATAGCCCTGACACTACACACTGCCCTGTCACACCTGGAGAAGAGAGACACGTATGTGAGGATGCTGTTTGTAGATTACAGCTCAGCATTCAATACCATCGTTCCCTCGAAGCTGGACAGGAAACTGCAGGATCTAGGACTGAGCAGCTCCCTCTGCAGCTGGATCCTTAGCTTCCTGTCTGACAGACGCCAGGTGGTCAGACTGGGCAGCATCACCTCATCCCCCATCACACTGAACACTGGTGCTCCACAGGGGTGTGTACTGAGCCCTCTCCTGTACTCACTCTACACCTACGACTGCACAGCCACTAACAGCTCCAACATCATTGTGAAGTTTGCGGACGACACTACAGTGGTGGGTCTTATCACCAACAGTGATGAGACAGCTTACAGGGAGGAGGTCAGCGCCCTGACCCACTGGTGTCAAGACAACCATCTCACCCTCAACGTCGCAAAGACAAAGGAGTTGATAGTGGACTTCCGGAGGTGCAGAGAAGTACACACCCCCATCACCATCAACGGCGCTGCTGTGGAGAGAGTGAGCAGCTTCCGGTTCCTTGGAGTACATCTGGCTGAGGATCTTACATGGTCAGTACACACAAACAAAACAGTGAAGAAGGCGCAGCAGCGCCTCTTCTTTCTCAGGAGACTGAAAAGATTCGGCATGAGCCCCCGCATCCTCAGGACCTTCTATCACTGTGCCATTGAGAGCATCCTCACTGGATGCATCACCACCTGGTATGGCAACAGCACCGCCTACAACCGCAAAGCTCTCCAGCGAGTAGTGCGGTGCTCTGAACGGATAATTGGAGGTGAGCTTCCCTCCCTCCAAGACATCTACAGGAAGCGGTGCCTGAGGAAAGCGGGGAGGATCATCAAGGACTCCAGTCACCCCAGCCATAAACTGTTCAGACTACTTCCATCAGGAAGGAGGTTCTGCAGCATCCGGTCCCGTACCAGCAGACTGAGAGACAGCTTTTTCCATCAGGCCATCAGACTGCTGAACACGTCATAGACACCTCAGCTTCACTACTGGAACTTTAACATTATGCACTCCACACTGTATATAAATGCCACTTGTTTTGCACATATTCAACTCTGTATATTTTATATATTTTATTATTATTATTATTATTATTATTATTTATTTATTTTTTTAATTTTTTTTTTAACTATTTAATTTGTAAAAATGTGCATACACACACACACCACACACACACACACACGTAGGAAAATATTTAGTATACACATCCAGAAATGCATACACTATTATATATTGTACATATATTTATTAGTTTCAGGTTGGCCATTCTTGTATTTTGCTCGTTTGTGTTGTTGTGTTTGCACATCTCTGTTGCTTGTGGGGCTCGCACACAAGAATTTCACTCGCATGTGCTGTGCCAGTGTGCCTGCACATGTGATGTGACAATAAAAGTGATTTGATTTGATTTGATTTGATTTATTTATGAGTGTTGCACAGCAAGGTTCTTAGGGCAATGTTGAGGCCATGTTTTTTGCTTTTTTTGCTTTACCAGGGGCCACAGAGGCGCGGGAAGGAGCGCGGCAACACCTCGGGGGACAGCGACGGCAGCACACAGCAAACTTCCCACGACAGTTTTGACGAGGGAGGTACAAGTCCCGAGAGCCAGAGGGGCAGCAGCAGCAAGTGTCGGATACAGGCCCCCGCTGTTAGCAGTCACACATGAATCATATGACGACTATGTAAGTCCAATCCTCTTTGCACACACTGAAAAGTATAGCTGATAGTAATTTTACTTGAAGTGTGTGTAAATCAGACTTGATTTACTTCCCTTTCATGTAATCTGGATGATTCGTGCTTTACATGGAAAGGTAGGGCATTCTGGGACATCTTTAAAAAGTAGGACAAGCAAGTATTACATTGTATATTTGCCTATTTTAAATGTTAAAAACTTGCAGAAGCGTATAATGATGGTTTTGGATCATTGAGTTCGACATAGTTGCAGGCAGTGATCGGTTTCCCTTTATCTCGTTTAAAAGCACAACATATTTTCCAAACTTATGATAACTAATGATAATTTGTCACACTAACTTAATAAAATGTTTGTTTGTTTTTTGTGTTCAAAGTAAGATTAACCTGTAAACAAAGTTTTCAAAGAAAAGGAGGCAAGAACCTGAACACATTTTTCTTGTTTTTCACCGTTGCCTCAGTTCTGCCACACAGGCAAGTCATGCTTTGACCTGACCAAAAAAAAGCCTTAAATCGAGTATCTTTAACTGTGTAGCCTGATTTATTTTTGGCTGGCTCGGGTTAAGCCATCATAGACTGTGCTGAGGTTTGATATGTCTCAGCTTTAAACTCTGTTTATAGTGACAAACCTTCATCCTTGTACCCAGACACTATTTTTGACTGCTGTGCACAGCTTTTTAATATGGTAATTTGTGTGTTTATTCCTTACCCTGTTTTTAATTTGATGTATTTATTTATTTATTTGTTATGAGATATTTTTCAAAAAAAGAATTCTGAAAGCGTTATCGGCCCTCTTTGAGAGCCACTGTATTAGATAAGTATTTTTGCACCACTTGCACATACATTTATGCTAACTACAGACTGTTTGAGGAACAGCCCAGTTTAGGTAGTGTAGTATCCCAAGTTTCCATGTACATCCATGCAGGTGAGGAATCTGACCTGGAATCTGAGAAATGATTAGCAAACAGACCATCTTACATACTGTTTAAAACACAGGCTATTTGAAAATAATTACTGGTGTTATTGGTTTGGAGTTTAATTAAAAAAACATTCATGTGAGCTATGGGAACTCTCTTTGTCTCCTTAACCCTGTGTCATATTAGACACGTGAGTTTTTGTGCATCAGCAGTGTGATATTTGGCTGTTTTTGCCCCGAAAAACCCTGAACGAGCAAAACCAGCACATTTAATGCAATAATTATAGCAAACATGATACAAATAAAACACTAAATTATTTTTTTTTTATTTGCCCTAAGGTCCAATAAACACTCCACTTTTTAAAAAATTCTAATTTTCTGACAATTATTTAACGGTTCAGGCTTTGCACACCGTAAAAAAAAAAATCCTAAAAAAACAGTAATATTCCGGCAGCTGGGATGACAAAATAATACCAGAAAATAACTTTCCCATGAAAATACGGTTATTTTCAGTAATGGCAATATAGTTTGTTGCCCTAATTTTACATGGGATTTTGCCTTTTTCAAGTGCTTTTAAACATTAAATTGGGAACTATTTAATGTGATTAAACAATGAAACTACCTATAAAAAAGGTCAATGAATGTGGCAATATGAATAATAATATTTAAATGTACAGAAATATACAGTTAACAGTTGGTTTAAATAACAATGGATTGCATTCATATAGCACTTTATAAAACCCTCAAAGCGCTTTACAATTCCACTTTATAATTCCCCTCAGGGTATCACCATTAGGTGGTAGGTGAAGTGTCTTGCCCAAGGACACAACGACCGAGACTGTCCGAGCCGGGACCCAAACCGGCAACCTTCTGATTACAAGGCGAACTGCCAACTCTTGAGCCACGATCACCCTAACTAACAATAATGATAATCATTGTAAAAAAAGTTTATACGAATCATTTTATATATTTTTCCATAGCATTACATTTGGATTTAACAGTTCAATCTTTCAAATAACGGACAAATATTTGTGAAATTATGATGCATTTGTGAATGTATTTTAACAATCAAAATATGCTTATGTATAGACAGTAGGGCTGCCACAAACGATTATTTTGATAGTTGACTAGTCACCGATTACTTTTGCATTAGTCAACTAATCAGATCATGCATCCATTAGACGTACAGCATACATCTGCTCTTATATAACTATCATTAGCTTACAGCTTTAAGTGTTTAAGGTAAGTGCTAACTAAAAATAAAGACAAGATGATAGTTTATTAAATTTTAATGAAATTTGCAGATTGTTTAGGTGAAGTTTAATAAACTCAGCCATCTGCTCCTTGCTATCTAAAAGAAAAACAGCACACCGGAGTATATTCTCGAGCATCTCACACTTCTGATGATCAGTTGCCTGGTGACGTTTATTCAGCTGTGTAAAAACTATAACTTTAATCTCAGACAAACTGACTTACTCAGGAACAAATAAAATACTAAAAAAAGGCCAAACAATAACATTGTTAAGTTATCTAAGTGACTTATATATGTTTAACCTGTGTAGCGAAAGACGGCGGTGGGTGTTCTCACGGGCTCTAGTGAGCCTTGCCCCCGGCTAGCTATCGAGCTAGTGGGTAACAGACGTCTCCGAAAACGTCGGAGCGCTTTTGAAAATATGTGGTGTCTTGATAAACTGAGAAGATATTTGAGGTTTACACAGCTACGTTCTCGCCTGAAAATATGTTAAACGTTTATTTTGTGACCCAGAAAGAATAATAAGTGTAATATTAAAACTAACTAGCTGCCGCCATTGTTGGAAACTGAGCTGGGCTGGCTATGAATTCTGGGACACTGCTACTTCTTCTTCTTCGGGGTTTAACGGCAGCTGGCATCCTTGTACATGCAGTGCTGCCATCTTCTGTTTCAGTCCGTTATTACACTCTTAAATCCTACTACTTATTCCTGCGTCTTTTGGGATCTTACAAAGCTTCAAACGACGCGTCGACGATTTTGATAGTCGACGTAATCGTGATTAGTCGACTAATCGTGGCAGGCCTAATAGACAGATACATTTAAAAAACAAGAAAATTACGTTTTATTACTTTACAGTGATTTTACGTTCATTTACATTTGACATGTAAAATCACAGTCTATTTATGTGAATTTAATGATATTCTAGAAGAACAGTACAAACCTGTAAAATATACAGTAAAATACTTTTATATCACAATTTTTTTTTACAGTGCAGGGTTAAGTAAATTGTGCCGTAAATGTAAGAGAACATTGTACAGTGGGTTATCAGAAACCCGTGAAGCTCTGCATTGGGGATACAGTCGCCGCACTATCAGCTTGTGAAGAGAAAATGCTGCATTTCAAGGCATAATCAGTGCCTTGACCGGCGTTCTGTAAAATCTTTTATATCACTTCATATAATGCCATGTTCTGTATCCAAAAAAGAAATAAATCTTCAAGGCTTCAGTTTAAAAGTATGTTGTCTTCAGATATCACAAATTTCTCAAGGTCATTTTTCAAAAGACTACACAAGGTGAGCTGTAAGTTTCATCCAAATGAAAAAAGGCAACACTTTTACCAGCCTATTTCCTCAGAGCCTTCCTGCTAAGAAAAGCCCCCATGTGTGCAGGCAATTGAAGATTGGGCTGTCTGCATGGGGAAATGCACAAGCGCAGTCTCATTACCAAACCAAATTGAGTTCTGATGTAGAGCCTGTGTATTTCTGTGGAGTGAAGAAGCGGGGCATTTCTTCTCTTTGTAATTGGAGGTTGGAAAGGAGGGTGGGAGCACAGAGACTAGGGGATTATGGAAAGATGAGTTTGTCCTGAACATTCTCTTCACTCATATCTCGCTTTGCTATTTTTTTCTACTACATTACGCAATTTTCCTTAAGCATGTTTCCAGATTGCAGCAAGGACTTTTTATGCAGGTCCTGGCTTTTTTTATTATTATCATTTTCTTCCTTCAATGAGTGTACATGATGCTGTATGACTTCTTGTTATTTCGCTACAAGAAGCCTGCAAAGAACAATCTATTGAAACACGACAATATATCAGCAGCAGTTGCTGTGATTTTGTTGCTACACCCTGTATTTGTCTTTAGGAAAATATAGCGTGTATCAGTATTGTGTAATTTCTCCGGAGACTGTTGATTGATGGACTCTGTCAAACTGTCAGTCTGTCTCATAAATGCAATACTGTGAGAAAGTCTATAATTGTACCTAATCGAGGGTGGTATTGATTTATAACTTCAAAGGAAAGCACAAGGAAGCTGGCGGTTATCGTGTATCATTGTTTGCTTTATAATTTATGAACAAAGTGCTTTCTCTCTATCTTTCTCCCACAAATCTCACCTTGCTGTATCCTTTACACCAGCGCTCTTTCCTCCTTCCTGCCAGACCGAAGCTCTTTGTGAACCGATTCCAGTTAGTGATGCTACAATTTTCACATCAAAGCCAGAGATACGTGCTCCTTCATTAACATAACCATGCTGAATGGCTTTTTTTAAAAGTCATATAGGCAGCACACAGTGGGGGATCTGCTTCAGATGTGTTATCATTATTCGAAATACCCTTTTAGGAGCATCGGGATGATCACTGTGAAGTCTCTGGACTATTACCTGCACCTATTCTTACTTTGGCGCCTCCGGAAATCATGGACGTTGCATTAGGGAGCTCGGAGGATGCCGAGTTCTTACGTGCAGCTCTATCAAGTATATACTTATACTCACAAACACTATATTAGTAGACAGCGGTAGGTAATCCCAGTCAAAAAAAGGACTTTTTTCCACTTTAATTTATGGCTAAGCATCCAAAAAGTTACCGTGGATATTTTTGAGACACCTTTCTAAAATATTTGATTTGGCAGGATTACAAGTACTAAACCAACTACTCTGTTGCTGTCTTCTCCACGTGTACACTAGGAGCCAGGGATCTCCGAGGCTTGCACACCTACTCTGTTGTTATCTCCTGAGAAGGAGTTAGAAATTAATTGGTCATTTTTTAAAATCTCTCCTTTAAAAGAATATGAAAACTCTGCCAGCACAGTGGTGCAGTGGTTAGCAGCATTGCCTCCCAGCAAGAAGGTCTTGGTTTGGAATCTGGGTAGTCCAGACATGCAATTAGTGGGGTTAAGTTTAAATCTAAATTGGTCATAGATGTGAGTGCAAATGGTTGTCTCTTGTGTTAGCCCTGGGACAGCATGGAGACCTTTCCTCATTTTGCCCTATAAAGTAGACAGATCTACATATGCTCCAGCCCCCCTCACAACCCTGTATTGGATAACTAGAAAAACATGGACCAATGGATGAAATCAAGCCTTCATACAGTAAACAAAGGTTTATCCGCCAAAAAAGTTACCTAACTCTTTGATGATAACTCAATCTTTTTTTTCCTGCAGCAGTGAAATTTACAATTTTTATTTTAGCTTCTGCTTTTACACACAGTCACGACAAGTTATTAATATCACTGCGCTTCTGGTAGAAACCAATTTGCATAGCAGTGCTTATTAATAACCAGCACATACACATGTCTATATGTACTGTATGCATTGTGTAGTTTAGAGTCAGTGTGTTGTGTGCCGAATGAATGACAGAGTGTTGTTTTCTCCTTCATTTGAGGTGAAACTCCCGTAAACCTTTCTGCTGTTTTGCGGGTCATCATGTAACGGGGGCTCCTCTGGAGACTATTGTGATGAATGGACTCTGTCACGCTGTCAGTGTCGTAAAACTAATACAGTGACAGTGACCATTATTGTCCCTTTTAAATGATGGCAACAATTCACAAGTGAAGTGGATTACAGTGCTCTGCCATGGAGCGAGTTTAGGGGGTGTCAGTCTAGACATTGAGTCCGCGGAACACGTTTAAACGGTGTTTCTAACAGATTCTTCACGTGCTGACATTTGAAACGCTCCTAATCCAGAGATGATGACAGCCAGGCTTTCACTTTTGAGACAATGTATTAACATATTGCAGATGAAGTGCACCCAGAACATCTGCTGTGTGTCTGGTGCAGATCTCCGTGTACTACAGTGAAGCGCCGCTGGGCTTTTTGCATCATTTCAGATAAACCGATAAGCCCTTTAGTAAAACTTTAATCTGTTTGCAATCACTAGGCCATCATTTTGGTCCTTTAAGGTTTGGTGTTCCTTATATTTTTAGTAAGATTATAAAAAAACACCCATAATACACTCAACCTAAGTAGGCTTCGCTTTCAGTTTTTCATCTATACCTTGATACATTTTAATAAACAGAGGAAAATAATTTGAAATATAAACAGTTAATGCTGGGTTAACCTTTTCTCAGTTTGTCTGATAGATATTTGTCATGTTTATTAATAATGTATCTAAGCAATCAGCAGCCGGTCTGCATGAAGCTGCTGCAAAATGAATCTCCCTTCTACCATATTTTAATGTGAAAGTGCTCAAAATCCAGATCTGTTATCCAGGGAAAGAAGCCTGTTTTTCAGTGATAAGGTATCTACAATTCCAGCGAGCAGCGACTGTCTTCAGTGTCAGTTTGTATTTTTGATTGTTTTACAATTGTTCCAGACAAAATGTCTTTTCCCCATCGAGGTTTTGGAGTACTGTGGGATGTGGCTTTTTTTTTTTGTTTTCCCAACCATGTAGGCTGCTTTTGATGATTTTGTTTTAAGGCTGATTTTTTTTTTCATGTTTTCCACAAAACACAGTTGGAATTGCTCTTATTATTAAATGTATTGTAGTCACACCACAGGAGCTTCTTCTCCCTACTGGGCTCTTACAGTATCTGATCTGATGTGCCAACACTTTTCTGGCTACGTGTTTTTGCCATTGTGGGATTTAAAGCTTTGAATCCTGGAAGATCGTCTAGATTTCCCATCTTTTGAGATATTAATAAGAAAATTACTCGTCTCAGAAATGTCATTGTAGGTGTTGCACTGAGGTTTGTAATTTAAGTCGCTGCTGAAGTGCTAAAGTTACCATTAATAGCCATTACCTACTGGCATTGGTGGAAGTATTAAGGAATGAATTTTACTGATCCCCTAGAAAGAGCAGCAGAGAAACATTACACTGTAATCTGTATAAGTTACTCCATGTGAAAAGTGCAGATGGAGAGCAGAGGAAGATTAAAGATGTGATGAATGGAATTTTGTATAGCCTGGGACCATGGCCTTAGTTAAAGATCAGATCCCATCTAGATCAAATCTTATCTTTTAATGTCAGGGCTGATGACAGAAGAGAGGAGTCTGAGAGTGATACAGTGTTTCGTCCCTGACAGCAGACCATGAATTGTACAAATTGCTGGTAAAAATTGAAACGCATTGCTCGGTTTTTTTAAACCTGAGCCCTGCAACCATACTGAGGCAGCGCGGGAAATGCCATAATGTGATTAAACACAGAGCTTTGGGAGGCTTTGAAGAAAAAAACTCTAATCTATCAACTGTGGAAAAAAAGCAAAAGGACACCCTTTTGAAAAGGGGGGAAAAATTCTCGCCGTATCATCTAGTGCATGAACATAAAAAATGTCTAAGATTTGTAAGGTTCTGTGTATTGCTTAAAGGAGGGCAGTTTTCTAAGGGCACCATTGTGGGTGGGATGCACATCTGCTATAATTGCTTCATAACAATAGGTTCAGATACAGTGCTGAGTTCACATTTGTTATATTAATTATGGAAATTCTTCATGCAGAACTCTCCTGTTCATTAAAACAGATGTATGACACATTTCCTCTGGATTATTGAGTAGAGGTAAAGACTCAGGTAGAATGCATTATAGCCTCAGTTGTATCATCAGGGACTTAAGCTACCTGTGAGGGTATACGCAGACAAACATTTTCAAAGTGGAAAATGTCTGTTGTATTTATTTATTGTCTTCTTGAGCATCCCTAAACCTAGAGCGATTGCTTAATGTCCCTAAAGTAATCAAGGTTTGAGCTCATCATAATTATTCAATGTAGTAAATATTATCATCCTATCAAATTTCCCATGGCACAATTTCAAGAGTAGCGTTCGGAAGTAAACTTGTATTTTATGTGCGTTCGGAACAACAAAAGGTGCATGCTGATTGAATTTGCACAGGTAGAAAGCAGCGAACAGCAACATCTATTCAGTGAGACAAAAGGCTGCAAATCTCATTTCCCCCCACATTCCTGCCACGTGGAGAGGCATTCACAGGCTGCTCCCTATGAAGATCAGTCACTGTCAGGGGACATACAGGTTGTCAATTGATAATGAAGCACAGTGCTAAGGGCCTTTAGGTTCTCGCTGTCCTAATTACACTGAGTGAGAACTCTCCAGCCTTGTGTTAACATTTGATTTATGTCCTCTGCCTTGTTGAAAAGGAGCAGTGTTAATTGTTTTTACAGATGAACGTCAAACGAGAGGAATCAAGCCTCATTAATTAGAGGGAGCAGTATTTACACATAGCACCTCTTCAGATCTGCATGTTTTGTTCATGAAACTAATGCTAAGGTCAGGAGTACTCGAAGAAAGGAAAGGGTAAACGTTTTTATATTTTTTCCTTTGAGTTTTGAATCACTGAATGCTGCATATCCCCTGTGATGCTTTTATTGCAAACTCTGTCATTTGAAACATACAGATATAGTTTAGCTTTAACCCTTGTATGGTGTTCGGGTCTGTGAGACCCGTGTTCAGTTTTTTTCAAAAGAAAAATTAAACAATTATTTTTTCACGTGTAAATGTGTTGTGTCTTTCCACTCACTCCACTTGATTATAACTGATTTATTTATAACATTTTATATAAAAGAAAAACGAGAAGCACATTAATTCATAAATGTGATCTAACAAAGGTAAAGGGAAAAAATTAACCATGTTTGCTGTTCATATGTCTTGTAATTGGGATGAAGTAAACATCTGTTGAGTAATTTAACATAAAATTGTTTGATAGTGTTAATTTGGAAAGCCAAAACTCTAGCGGGTCCACCAGACCCATGAACACTGGCTGAGTAACAAAAATACGAACACCACACAAGGGTTAAAAAGAAATGTCTTACGACAAGGGTAACCTACCTTTTTTTGCAGCTTTGCAACTGTATCTCATTGTGTTCCTCAGTGGATAGACTTTTCTGGGTTGTCATCACACAGTGCAATTGTAAGCGCTAGTATAATCCATCATAAACACAACTTCAGATGCCAAAACAAAACTGCTCCTTCATGACTCATGAACAGTCATAACATTGCTGTTTGCACATAAACGATGGAGGTGGCTACAATAATCTCACCATCGGTTTGTGAACTACCGTTTTAAAAGCTGAAGTTGAGCTTTTTAGTCTTTGCCATTTTGCTCATGAGTAAGCGATGGATCATACTTAGAAATGGAGGAAGCTGCATGCTTGTAGAGTAGAAACCTGTCAATCTCAAGGTAGCCACAGGATAAAGATATATCTGCTACTTTCCCTTTTTAAATAAAAGTCTTATTTGTAAAATAAAGGTCCTGCTGTATTAAATAAGACTTCAAACTAACATCAGAAACCATTAACTCAAAGGTCATTTTCTCAATTCATTCTGTACAACTCTTTTTTGTAACCCCTGTTGTTATTAGAAAAATGTGGCTGACTTAATATGTCACCTTGGACACAATATCCATCTTTTTTTATATCTGCTTATAAAAAGTTAGCAAATTGTATGCTGACGTGAAATTAAGTTCTTCATTGCTACATTACTACTGTTAATATAAGACATTTTAACGAAATCAGCTGGTTAACAGAGCATGGTAATGTTTAGTGGTGGCATCCATTGATTAATTCAATATAAATTTCACTGTATTATTTTTGTTTTTGATGTGAACAGATTAAAAGAAACTGCTCTTAAATCAAGTGCTTCTTCTAGAGGTTTTAGAGGATCCACAGCAACAAACACAAAGACTTAGATTTTGTAAATTATAGTAAGATACAAAGTGTTGAGTTAACCTTCACTTATTTGCATTTTGCTAGAAAAATGGGAAATAGGTGGAGCAGGTTACTGAAATGTGCAAACACACATTGAAACACACTATATAAGGCGAGAATAGAGTTTGTACAACTCTAATGAGCTTGAAAGTCAATATTTGTTATCACCACCTTTGTTCTTCAACGCAGCCTGAATGAAGGCTTTCTGGTCATTTCTTTAAGTGGTCTTCAGGAATAAGTTCTTTAGGCTTTAGGTCTTGAAGGACGTTCAAAGCTCATCTTTGGATGTTAGATGCCTTATGTTCCATTATCTGTCAAGATGATCCCACACCGCTTCAGTAATGTTGCGGTCCGGGCTCTGGGGAGGCCAGTCCATGACTGATAGTTTCATTGTGTTTTTCTGCAGGTATACTTTTTTGCACTTGCTTTGTATGCAGGGAAAATGAGACAAATGCAGGCTAGAATAAACTAAAAAAAACACCTTTATTTGGTGGTTTACTGACGTCCATGAGCATAATTGAAAATCAGCAAAATTCAAAGTCAGAAGACAGAAGGGAACAAACACGAGGGAACAAATACTGAGATGACAAACAGGAAAGATAAACAGCCACTCTGACAACAACTGAATGAGAGACTGAAGCTATACATACACATGAGGTAATTAGGGAGAATGGAAACGTCAACAACAACAACAAGACTAAGCTAAAACTAATTATGAAAACGCTAAAGTAAAACTAGACACTATAGAAAAGACCAACAGCTAACAAAATAAAACAGGAAGTAAGACACAACTAAACAGGGGTAACAGATGAACTTGAACAAGGCAAAAGACAAACACATAAACAACACTGACAGAGGGACAGAAAGGGAACAGAGGGAAACTAACCGAAAACAAACGCCACAAAATCATCAGTAACTTAAACTAACAAGAACTAAGGACTCAACATATAAAGGAATCCCATTAGAATCCCAACTTAAAGCAGGAAAACAAAGATGAAAAGAACTCCCAAAGAAGCCAAAAATAAATCCTACTCAAAACACAACAGTGAACTCACAAAAACTCAAACCCCATGACAATGAATACTCGCCTTCTGGTGAGCTGAGCACGCACACATCTATCTCGTAAACAAGTAGCCTCAACAGTAAATTGGGCTGTGGGATGTTAGGATGAATTCTCCCTCTGTATCATTTATTGATTTTAGATTTCTCTTTTTTTGTATCTGTAACAGTGACACAAGTCTTTTTATCCTTAAAATAAATATACTGCAAGTTTTCCATGACTTTACATTGCAGCAATGATGGAAGTCTTTTTAAATGATTATTTCACAGCTGACTGAAAATAATCCCCTCTTATATTTGTGGTCCAGTGTGAAGATTTTTTTTTTTTCGTGTGGGATTGCTAACAAAACGGTTAATTACTTAGATATGCACGTTTCTGACTCGCTGCCTTTGTGAGGAAAGACTCATGCAAGAAAAAAGAGAAGTATAGGATCCCCAGAACAACTTAATCCCTGACATAATCCCTAACTTTAATTTAGTCAAATTCGTGTTCACACAAATAAAGCCACACAGGAACCAGAGGACTTTGAATCAGCATTTCCCGACAGGAGATGGAGAGTGTGTACTAGTGCTTTGAATGTAATTTCTTTTGTATAGCTGTACTTGATGTCCTTCACGCTGATAGCTATGCTTTTGTGACAGAGAGCATTACCAGAGGCAGCCACACCTAATACAAGATGCAATTACTCCATTACATAGACTGTATATGTTCTTTTATTACAGGCAGACTTGGAGGAATATTGAGCTATGAAGCTCCCGTCCGCCATCAACCAGTTTCACTGAAGCTTTCAACACATTTTATTCTGCTGATTTAAAATCCATTCAGCCTTTAAAAGGAACTGAACACTTGCATGTATCATAGTAAAGCTTGATTCGAAATAGCAAGCTTGGAAAGGATTAGAAGAGATTAGATCATGATGAAAAAGAAGCGTAAGCACTTTAAACTCCACTAAACCTCTTTAAATGAGCATGATCCAACAATTACAAAAAGAGACAATACCTTAGTCTACTGTTCTCCACACCCTTTGGCCTTACTCCAGTTTCAGGTTATGCTGTT
This sequence comes from Diplotaxodon limnothrissa, assembly GCF_057381915.1. NCBI lineage: Eukaryota > Metazoa > Chordata > Actinopteri > Cichliformes > Cichlidae > Diplotaxodon > Diplotaxodon limnothrissa. The sequence continues at coordinate 15,819,710 of NC_140608.1, read as the reverse complement.
TACATGAACCTTTGGTCTGCTGGGTCTGATTATCCCTGCCGTCATGAATAAACCATACAGCAGAATAGTGTGCTCTCTTCAGGCAGATCGTTCAACATAAAGGTGTTAGTTTGGTTTCAGAAGTGGGAAGTGATCCCCAAAAGGTGAACGCTATTTCAGATTTCACTTTAACAAATAAAATATGACATCGCTTCTTTTTATAAATCATAATCAACTCGAAAGCATAATTTTCTATCGACCAGACTGACGCGATTAACAATAAACAGTCGATGCAGGTCCCTCGTGAATATGGACTGACATTATGCTCTTCCGGGGATTAGAGTGGGTGTTAGAAATAAAATAATTGTGTGAGGCTGATATCTGCAGCAGCTATTACAGTTCCTGGAATTAAAGAAAGTGAAGATATTCTCTGTTGTGGACCAGTCAGTATACCGTGACTCATTGCTTTTGTTTTGTTCCTCATGCTTTAATTCAGCCATACAAACAAGTACATAGCGGTCAAAATCACACAGATGCCAACATCATATGATTGCCAAGTGGTTGAGGGGGCACTGGGGAGCAGAAAGGCATGGGTTCCATACTCAGGAGCACCGTGTGCTTCATGTCATTCTTTTATGACTTTCTTTAGTGGTGTCTCGATGCAAGAAAAGCAATAAATAAATCAAATCTAGTAAAACACAGAATGATAAATAGTGTGTTTATGTTTTTTTTAGTATCTTAGGTGCAGACTGACTTGTTTTTACCAGAGAGAAACACTGAAAAGTTGTTCCAATAGCTTGGTGTTATGCTCCATGGGCACCTGGAAAGTGTTCGATAAAGGGATTTTTCTGAAAATCTATTAAAAATCCTTGCAGTAATGTATTAGAAGACATAAATCCTTACATTTCTCCACAATTCGGTTTTTAAGAAATAAAATGATTATTATTTTGTTCGCTGATGTGATTACATGACATGAAATCAGGATGCTTGTGGTTGCTGTCTGGTAAGGACAAGCCAGATTTTGCAGAATCTGCCACCTGATGCACTCTGGCATCTCCTGCAATTCAAGGCTCTGTTGCCCACACCAAATCAGCTCCAGTTCTCTTCTGTGTTTTTCAGCTTTTGGGAACAAACTTGTGAAGCAGCACCAGATGTTTAGCAGTTTTATAATAGTTTAATAATAAAACAAAGAATTAATAGTCAAGATAGTCAAGAAATAGTCTTATGTACTTCATTTAGCTCCCTTCTCCAAAACATTTGTAAGCATCAGAGAATTTCTGCACTGACATGCACATTTTTCCATCAAATTTTATATATTTTATGCAGGAGGTGACATATGCAATGCTTCTAAACCACGCTCCTCATGCTTCACAATAAATAATGCCCCGTCTTTAAGGGCACAGCACCTTATCTTTCAGTGATGTTCACTTCCAGCTTATAACTATAAATAAAAAATAATAATTTTTGAAAGTCAGTGGAGGTTGAATCTATTTCTGACCTTTGTTGGTTCCTGCAATATTCTGATCTAAAAATCTCCTCCAGAAAGTTTCTCAAGGAGCAAAACCCTTGGAAAAGGTCCACTATGCCATCATATAGGTTCATATCATTTCATTCCCCAGAGTGCACAGTAGCAATTAAAACCCATCCTAATGAGTGTTTTTTTGGTCAAGTTCTCTCTTTTCAGAGCTGTGTTTTGGCACCTTGATAACTGTGTTCTGTTTAAAGAGATTTGAGTCATAAGTCAAAAGAAACTAAAAGTGATTTATTAGAAAGTGACAGCCTTCACAGTGGGAAAGAACAGATGATACTAATATGACAAAACACTTAAGGAATATGTTCACATGTCACTGTAATGGATGAAATATTAGAGGATTTAATGACTGAGACCTGTTAACCAGGCTTTCTGAGCTTCCCTCTTCTGAATGTTAATTCTTATTTGAACTGATCCAAAAACAGGGTCCCTGCATAAATAAGCTGAGAAGAATCCTCTGTAGAAGTAAACAGGCACAAACTGGATTAACACACCATCTGAGGCAACTAGGGGATCTGTAATAAGAATCATTTTCTACGTGCAGACTCTGACAAGTAATAAATGATATATACACATACATACATATATATAAAAAAAAAAAAAACACCCAGCACGCCCCTGCGGGCGGTTTATCCTTCAAGCTCGGGTCCTCTACCAGAGGCCTGGGAGCTTGAGGGTCCTGCGCAGTATCTTAGCTGTTCCCAGGACTGCGCTCTTCTGGACAGAGATCTCCGATGTTGTTCCTGGGATCTGCTGGAGCCACTCGCCTAGCTTGGGAGTCACCGCACCTAGTGCTCCGATTACCACGGGGACCACCGTTACCTTCACCCTCCACATCCTCTCGAGCTCTTCTCTGAGCCCTTGGTATTTCTCCAGCTTCTCGTGTTCCTTCTTCCTGATATTGCTGTCATTCGGAACCGCTACATCGATCACTACGGCCATCTTCTTCTGTTTGTCTACCACCACTATGTCCGGTTGGTTAGCCACCACCATTTTGTCCGTCTGTATCTGGAAGTCCCACAGGATCTTAGCTCGGTCATTCTCCACCACCCTTGGGGGCATCTCCCATTTTGACCTCGGGACTTCCAGGTTATACTCGGCACAGATGTTCCTGTACACAGTATGGCATACATGGAACGCCATACATGGTTATGGCGTTCCATGTATGCCTTGCCTGCTAGCATCTTGCACCCTGCTGTTATGTGCTGGATTGTCTCTGGGGCATCTTTACACAGCCTGCACCTGGGGTCTTGCCTGGTGTGATAGACCCCAGCCTCTATGGATCTTGTGCTCAGAGCTTGTTCTTGTGCTGCCATGATTAGTGCCTCTGTGCTGTCTTTCAGTCCAGCTTTGTCCAGCCACTGGTAGGATTTCTGGATATCAGCCACCTCCTCTATCTGCCGGTGGTACATACCGTGCAGGGGCCTGTCCTTCCATGATGGTTCCTCGTCTCCCTCCTCTTTCTTGGGTTTCTGCTGCCTGAGGTATTCACTGAGCACTCGGTCAGTTGGGGCCATCTTCCTAATGTATTCTTGGATGTTCGTTGTCTCATCCTGGACTGTGGTGCTGACACTCACCAGTCCCCGGCCCCCTTCCTTCCGCTTAGCGTACAGCCTCAGGGTGCTGGATTTGGGGTGAAACCCTCCATGCATGGTAAGGAGCTTTCTTGTCTTTATGTCAGTGGCTTCTATCTCCTCCTTTGGCCAGCCTATTACCCCAGCAGGGTACCTGATCACGGGCAGGGCGTACGTGTTGATGGCCCGGATCTTGTTCTTACCATTCAGCTGACTCCTCAGGACTTGCCTGACCCTCTGCAGGTACTTGGTGGTTGCAGCTTTTCTAGCGGCCTCTTCATGGTTCCCATTCGCCTGTGGGATCCCCAAGTACTTGTAACTGTCCTCTATGTCTGCAATGTTGCCTTCTGGTAGTTCAATCCCCTCAGTTCTGACTACCTTCCCTCTCTTTGTTACCATCCGACTACACTTCTCCAGTCCGAACGACATTCCAATGTCATTGCTGTATAGCCTGGTAGTGTGGATCAGTGAATCGATGTCTCGTTCACTCTTGGCATACAGCTTGATGTCATCCATGTACAGGAGGTGGCTGACAACTGCTCCGTTCTGTAGTCGGTATCCGTAGCCAGTCTTGTTAATGATCTCACTGAGGGGGTTCAGGCCTATGCAGAACAGCAGTGGGGACAGAGCATCTCCTTGGTAGATCCCGCACTTGATGGTGACTTGTGCTATGGGCTTGGAGTTGGCCTCTAGTGTTGTACGCCACATCCCCATTGAGTTCCTGATGAAGGCTCTTAGGGTCCCATTGATCTTGTACAATTCTAGGCATTCCAGTATCCAGCTGTGGGGCATTGAGTCATAGGCCTTCTTGTAATCAATCCAGGCAGTGCACAGGTTGGTCAGTCTGGTCTTGCAGTCTCGGCTGATTGTTCTGTCTACCAGTAGCTGGTGTTTTGCGCCTCTGGTATTCTTGCCAATTCCTTTCTGTGTCCCGCTCATGTATTGACCCATGTGCCTGTTCATCTTAGCCGATATGATGCCTGACAGGAGCTTCCATGTAGTACTGAGGCAGGTTATTGGTCGGTAGTTGGAGGGGACCGGTCCCTTCTTGGGGTCCTTGGGGATCAGGACCGTCCGGCCTTCAGTTAGCCATTCCGGGTGTCTCTCGTTAACTAGCAGCTGGTTCATTTGTGCTGCCAGACGCTCGTGGAGTGCAGTCAGCTTCTTCAGCCAGTAGGCGTGAACCATGTCGGGCCCTGGTGCTGTCCAACTCTTCATACTGGAGACCCTTTCTTGGATATCTGCCACTGTGATGGTTACTGGACCCTGTTCAGGGAGGTCGCTGTGGTCAGCCCTCAGATCCTCTAGCCACTGAGCATTGCCGTTATGGGTTGCATCCTTCTCCCATATGGGAGAAGCTATCCAGCTATCCAGCTGCTATCCAGGGATAGCAGCTGGATAGCGTAGTGGTTAGACTACACGCCTTTGGAACAGAGGATCGCAAGTTCGATTCCTGCCTGGGGCGTCTGTATCCAGTAAGGGTCCTAAGGCTAGACCCCCTATGCTAAGCAAGCCTACCGCAGACATGAGCGAGACAGATAAATATGAAGGCATGCCGGCTCGGACGTCGCCCGGATCAACAAGGTCCGCGTCAGGTGTTGAGGAACCAGGGCACCCTGACGAAAAGTGGGCTACTGGAACAAGAAGGCATCGGTGGGCAAGAGACGAAAACAGGGCGTTGTTGGAATGCTACTATGCAAGTAACCCCGGCGGAAGGGGCTACATGAATAGGATGAGGGACCTATATATATATATATATATATATATATTAGGGGTGCAACGATACACAAAATTCACGGTTCGGTTCGATACTTTGGTGTCACGGTTCGATATTTTTTCGATACAAAAAAATGTTCATGCCTTTTTAATTTGTCATTTATTAAAATTATAAATATATATTTTAACTCAAAAGTACAGTTTTTAAATTTAACCCTAACCCTTGTGCGTGTTTTTTATTTTGACAGCGAATGCGCACCTGCGGACCACTTATGTGCAGCCCTGGTTATTTAGCTCGTCATATTGCAGCCACAGAAATTCTTTTGTCCATGAAACCATAAAGCTGCACTTTCTTTTTGCCTTATACTCTGATTTGTCATAACTTCTCCGTTTTGTGGTGAGCTTTTCTTTGGCTGTCACTTCTTCACCCTGACCTGTCTTATTTGGCTCAGCAGAACTAAAATATATATCGTGCTGCTTTTACACACGCACTCACATAAGCTCAGCGATTCTCTGCGCGATCAACCTCTTACATGTTTAAGCTTGCTGCGGGAGATTTCACTTGTCATGTTTGCATAGTAAGCTAACAATTAATAAGACGATGTCAGAGGAATTGGTGCACAAATTATCATCACTCACAGATGCTCTCTATACACAGTTCGCACGATTGCAAAGTGAAAGCAAAAAAACAAGCGCAAATTCAAACACGATTACAATATGTCACATATTGACAGTGGCTCACCAATGCCAATGACATAATTACCCAGCTACATTTCTGAAAGAATGCAAAAGCATTGACATATATTTTTCCTTCCTACAATAGCCCGACGGGCAGGGAAGAGATCGATTTTGGTAGCCCGACTGAAAAAATCGCTAGCCCCAGGACGTCGGGCTAGCGATATTGCAAGCCCTGTATCTGATTGAGGAATCACTCATTTTGGAAAAGAGAGTTTATTACAGAGAAATGTCTCTTTCCAAAATAAAAGCTATACTATCCGCTTCTTCTGGGCTATATTCTCAGCAGCATAAGGAGAATCATGTGCTAACAGCTGTCTAAATGACTCGGCTAAAGTTAGTAGCATGCTTGTTGTTTTTGTCTTTGCACTAGGATGATGTCGGCGTAAATGTGCAGTCATATTCGTTGTGTTCCCACTAGTGCTTTCAGGTTAATCTCGCTGAAATGACCTTAACGCCCCAACACGGCAAATCTCCGTTAACGAGCTACCGCCGATCGCCCCGTGCATGGGGCTAGACGGCCAGCACGTTAACGAGCTAACTGCGCTAACACACTAGTTCCCACCCATGTAATTGAGCATTGCATGGCACATCCAACATACTGTTTTACTTTAGTCCATGACTCGCTTACCTTCAGGGTCATACGTCACATGAAAACCAAAATAATTCCAAACGCCAGATCTGAATGTTGCAAGGAGAGCTTAACTTCTGTCTTGCTAGCTTGCCCTGCGCTCTTCCTTCTGACGATGCTGTCTGTGTTGAGCGCTCAATGGATCTGCGCTGGACAGTGCAGCCTAGGCGGAGTAGTCGAACGCAGATTCACTGAGCGCTCAACACAGACAGCATCATCAGAAGGAAAGTTGATAAAATAAATTACAAATGTTGTATTGTTCGATACATATGCGTACCGAACCGAAAGCACTGTATCGAACGGTTCAATATCGATACGAATATCGTTGCACCCCTAATATATATATATACATACATATATACTAGGGGTGCAACGATACACAAAATTCACGGTTCGGTTCGATACTTTGGTGTCACGGTTCGATATTTTTTCGATACAAAAAAAATGTTCATGCCTTTTTAATTTGTCATTTATTAAAATTATAAATATATATTTTAACTCAAAAGTACAGTTTTTAAATTTAATGTTGCTGAAACAAAAGTAATTAAAAAAAATAAATATATCTCAGGGCTCTCAAAATTTCAAAATCCCTGGTAGCCCTTCGGGCAGGGACTCTTCAGTTTTTGGTAGCCCAAAATAAATGTAAGTAGCCCGACTAAAAAAAGAGAGTAATTTTTTGATTGATGTTTTGTTTCCTTTACAATATTATACATTAAAGTATAATATTGTAAAGGAAACAAAACATCAATCAAAAAATTGTTGAAACACAAATTACAACATTGTATAAAAATTACAATCATCAACTCAAATACTTGGTTCTAATTGAACAGAAATTTCTATGAACTTGTAAGAACTGTGTAGGACATGAATCAGTCTGTGTCAGATCCTGAATTTGAAATTTCCACCGAAGTCACGGGTAAGAGACAAGTGGAACCAAGATCTAGGCCATTTGCTTTTTGAAGTTTGCAAAGACTGCTAAATTTTGCCAGTGGTAGTTCACTCTTTGCAACATAGTACGCTGTTCTAAACAGATTTTTCAGGTTTATTTTTAGTATGTTATTTGCAATTGGTGTTTGTTCTGGGAAAGATATTGCAGACTGAGCAATAATGCATTTCTTGCATTTCTCATGGGTTCTAATGGGGGCCTTTCTTAAAATGACTGGTCCCAGTAACAAAGGCGCTTGTCGACTCAGAAATCGAGAGAAAACCAACAACACACCCGGCAGAACATTATGTTATTTACACGGGTGCACATAAGTGGTCCGCATGTGCGCATTCGCTGTCAAAATAAAAGACGCACACCAGATAAGAAGTTGCAACGCGCGTTTGCGTCCATATAAAAAGCACTGTTTTTGTCCGCTAGAGTGGGATTTTCACGGCACATTCCGCACCACATCTCTGTGCGTTCATCATTTGTCTGAAGCCAGCTCACCTCCTGCAACCACTTTTCCGAGAATACGTGCTTCTTTTGTGATTCGGACTCCTTCTGACATTTCTTTGGAGGTGGAGGAACACCAAAGTAATTGCTTAAAGGAGCTTGCTTCTTCGACATCTTTAAGAGTTCTAAACAAATGTCTGTCCTCCTCCAGAAAATCTTATGTATGAAAACACGCGTTGCAACTTCATATCTTGTGCGCGTTTTTGGTTTTTTTTGACAGCGAATGCGCACCTGCGGACCACTTATGTGCAGCCCCGGTTATATAGCTCGTCATATTGCAGCCACAGAAATTTTGTCCATGAAACCATAAAGCTGCACTTTCTTTTTGCCTTATAGTCTGATTTGTCATAACTTTTCCGTTTTGTGGTAAGCTTTTCTTTGGCTGTCACTTCTTCACCCTGACCTGTCTTATTTGGCTCAGCAGAACTAAAATATATATCGTGCTGCTTTTACACACACACATAACGGTCAGCGATTCTCTGCGCGATCAACCTCTCACATGTTTAAGCTTGCTGCGGGAGATTTCACTTGTCATGTTTGCATAGTAAGCTAACGATTGATAAGACTATGTCAGAGGAATTGGTGCGCAAATTATCATCACTCACCAATCAGTACTGTCGCTCTCTATACACAATTCGCGCGATTGCAAAGTGAAAGCAAAAAACAAGCGCAAATTCAAACACGATTTCAATATGTCACATATTGACAGTGGCTCACCGATGCCAATGACATAATTACCCAGCTACATTTCCGAAAGAATGCAAAAGCATTGACATATATTTTTCCTTCCTACAATAGCCCGACGGGCAGGGCAGAGATAGATTTTGGTAGCCAGACTGGAAAAATCGCTAGCCCCGGGACGTCGGGTTAGCGATTTTGCAAGCCCTGTATCTGATTGAGGAATCACTCATCTTTGGAAAGGAGAGTTTATTACAGAGAAATGGCTCTTTCCAAAATAAAAGCAATACTATACGCTTCTTCTGGGCTATATTCTCAGCAGCATATTGTAGCGGGTCAGGGCTGTTCGGGGTTCTGTTTGTACCGTTATGTTTTGTTTATGTTGCCATAGTGACGGGTGACGCCCTCTCGCTGCGATGTGTCCTTCCGGGGTCAGAGGGCGCCCTGTGTGTTGTTGTTGTTGTTGCTGTGCGGTTGCCGCGCTGAGCAGTTAGCTAGCGGCAGTGTTCTTCTGTAGATGTCAATAAACGGCTGTGCTCCCTGGCTAGCTCACGGGAAGCAAGACCAAACGACACCTCCGTCTCCTCCTTGTCTGAGCTCGCCACAATATTAAACATATCAGCTAACGGCTGTCTAAATGACTCGGGTAAAGTTTGTAGCATGCATGCTTGTTGTTTTTGTATGCTTCCACTTGTCTTTGCACTAGGATGATGTCAGCGTAAATGTGCAGTCATATTCGTTGTGTTCCCACTAGTGCTGTCAGCGTTAATCTCGTTGAAATGACCTTAACGCCACAACACGGCAAATCTCCGTTAACGAGCTACCCCTGATCGCCCGTGCGTGGGGCTAGACGGCCAACACGTTAACGAGCTAACTGCGCTAACACACTAGTTCCCACCCATGTAATTGAGCATTGCGTGGCACATCCAACATACTGTTTTACTTTAGTCCATGACGCGCTTACCTTCAGGGTCATATGTCACATGAAAACCAAAATAATTCCAAACGCCAGATCTGAATGAGGGTGGGGGAGGTTCAATTTGCCATGTTGCAAGGAGAGCTTAACTTCTGTCTCGCTAGCTTGCCCTGCGCTCTTCCTTCTTACAATGCTGTCTGTGTTGAACGCTCAGTAGATCTGCGCTCGACAGTGCAGCCTAGGCGGAGTAGTCGAACGCAGATTCACTGAGCGCTCAACACAGACAGCATCGTCAGAAGGAAAGTTGATAAAATAAATTACAAATTTTGTATTGTTCGATACATATGCGTACCGAACCGAAAGCACTGTATCGAATGGTTCAATATCGATACAAGTATCGTTGCACCCCTAATATATATATACACATATATACATTAAGTGTAGGGCTGCTCAATTAATCGAATTTTAATCACGATTCCGATCTGGGCTTTCAACGATCATTAAAAATGACTAAGCCGATTATTAGCCCCTCCCTCATTTATCCGCGACACCTTAAAGGCCGGTCCGTGAAAATATTGTCGGGCATAAACCGGTCCGTGGCGCAAGACCGCTGATTAAGAGGACCCGGGGGAAGCTCGGAAAGCTAAGCAGAAGTTATTTGGAGAGGAGAGAGTGACTGCCGTTGGTTGAAAAGAGAGGTAAAAAAAAAAAAAAACTTCAGTGGTGTTGCACACTATTTTATATTATTTTTTTAAAGTCATTGTTAACCCTTTAAAGCTGGTCAGAGCAGCACGCTCCGTTTTGTGTAACTATTTTTAAATCCCTGTAGAACCTGAACCGTGTAAGCTAGTGTTACAATCCAATGTTGTCAGTGTTTTGTGTGACATAACGTAACATAAACGTAACATAAATGTCTTCGCTGGAGGGTCTGAGGTTTATGTTACGTTCTAGGTCTAGGCGTGTCCTGAACGCAACAAAACATTGGCCCACCACACTCCACCCAAAACAAGAACCCAAACAATAGTATCTTTTAAAATGCTAAGCAGCCATTTATTTGCTTCAGCAGTGAGCAGTGCCAAAAATAACAAACAAAACTCCCTAATGGTCCCTACGCTTTCCTACCCAAAATGAAAAACCAAACAAAAGACAATTCACTTACCTAACTTCCTAAACAAAAACAGGAGAAAACGTAATCAACAAAAATGGCTTCTCATGCCTACTAGGCTTCTGCAGTGAACAATATATACAAGGTGAACAAATTACTCAATTGCTACTTTACAAATCTATTTACAGCTATTTACAAAACTACGATACCAACACCACAATGATCACGACCCATGACAAACTGAAACACAGGGCTTAAATACATAGAGGGAGCAATCAGGGAATGGACAACAGGAGGGAAACACAGCTGGGGCAAATCAGAACTGACGAGACAAGGAAGCGGAACCTGAACACACTGAGATAAGACAGACCTTCAAGGTAAAACAGGAAACACATAACAGTCACGCCTAACACAAAACACTGGCAACATTGGATCGTAACACTAGCGCAATAATTTGTTTTGCATACGAAACAGGAGGAGTTGTACTTACATCTTATGCCATCAGCTTCTCCTCGGTCACGGTTTCCTTCCACATAAAGCTTTGCAAAAATTGCATAAAAAGCGCTTGCAGCAACAAAAACATAATATTCCAGAAACACGCTTTGCCGATCCGATCAGCTGTTCGTAACACTTCCCACAGTGAAACAGACGTCACCGCTAACTATCGCATGTCCGCCATTTCCTGGCCAAAACCGGAAGTGACGTCATTTTCGCGGAAATGTAGTTTTTTTACTTGTAGGCCTTAAAAGCCTATACTGGTCATGTTTGACTTTTCTAAATAGTTTCTGGGATGCTTAGAACTCGAATTGCACTGCTGGAAATAGTTTATTTTGATGCACATGCTGTTTTCTTTACTAATTTGCATCATAGGATTGTTTTTTCGTTTTTCCTGCAGTATATAAAAATTGGTGTCTCTCCAAAATAAAACTATGAAGACACTCAAAATAAATTTCCTGTAGTTGTAAACTATTTTTTGCAACTTTTTTGTATTTAAAGTTTTGAGGGATAAACCTCTTAAATTTCTCCGTAGAAATATATGTAAAAAAACCAAAAACAATTTTCAATTTTTTTGTAGTTTATTGCACTTTTTTGCAATTAATGTAGTTACTATGGACTTAATGTATACATATTATTAAAATATGGGCTATAACAGTTGCATAGCAAATTGAAATGCTCCCACAAATGGCACTACAACATGTAAAAAAATAATATAAGCTCTGGCGGACATGGTTCTATAGTAGGTCTTAAAGGGTTAAATAAATATCGTCAAATAATCGAGATCTCAATTCCAGTGAAGATAATCGTGATTATCATTTTTGCCATAATCGAGCAGCCCTAATTAAGTGGTTTCTAATACTTACAGGTTGTTGGCAAAATATCTAACTTTAGGGCTTGTCTGTGGGCTGCGTGCTGTTTAGCCACTTGTATTGTTATCGAACACGAGTGTAAAGCTCCTGGTTGCATTTTGTGCTTATTTTCTGAATAGCTACTTATCAATAGTGCAGATCCATATTGCAGCTTGAGACTCAGAAGGTGTCCAATTAGCTTTACCAGTGAGACATGCTCCCTGCGAACCTTAATCAATAATCCCTGTTGGACATTAATTTTTCTGTTTCCTCTCCCATTACCGTCTCACTGTAATATAGTTAGCCCATGGAACTAACTATTGATTATTTTTATATTATTTATCTCCAACCAGTTAGACTGGATAGAGATGTGGAGACAAGTCAATGTTAATGTTTACCGCGTGTTCCCTCGCAGGCCTACGACGACGGATACGGTGGAGAGTATGATGATGAGAGTTATGAAGCCTATGAAGATAACTACAGCAATCAGTCAAAGAGGTAACGTTAACACACACACAGCAGGAAAGGCTTTTTCAACTTTTCTCAGTTACCATCCATCTGTTGTTACAATACAGAATGTTTAAGGTCCACTGTGACCAGCTGGGCCATCACAGGTGTACATTAGAGCAAGAAATCCCCAAACCAACAATGACTTGATCCTAACAGCAAAGCTACAGTATGTGTGTATACTAAAGCCTGATGAAAGTGTGCCAGAGACGTCTGTTGTCTGTTAAAAACACATCAGTGAGCAACTTGAGCAACATGGGCACAGTAGTTAATCCCACATACACCATCATGCTGCTGTAAATATTTAGTGATGCACTAAATCCGCAGCTGAGTCCCCAACAAATGGAGTAAAATTTGTTCAAATTTGCCCAGCTTTTCTAGGAATAACTTAGCCCTTCTGTGGTTGAAGATATGTTTATGACCACTTTTTAAAGATCTGTCTCTTCATTAAGAACTAATAGATAAGGGCTGAGTGACACAGACAGTGGAGAGGACTACTGAGAGATTTTGTAAAAAAGTGTTTGGTCTTGTTGATAATAGAACTGCAGTCCTTTCCCCCCCCAAAGAAATCACATTTATTCCTTATTTGACAAAAAAGAAAAGTCGTCTGCAGCTTATTATTTTTTTCTTTGACCCGTGTTTTCGCTTCATCTGCTTTCAGCATTTCAGACTATTATGAATATGGGCAGGGAACCAGTGATGAATCCTACAACAACTATGGTAAGTAGAGCTTATTTTATACCGACAAGAACAGAAATGAGTCACTGTCTTTTTCATGTATCCTCACTTTTCAGTACTGATACTCACTATAAATTGTTGAATCCAGCTAAAATGCAACACAACCCCATTATTAAAAATGAGAAAATGGGTTGATTATTTGATTAGTCGATTCATAAAAATGATTTGGCAGCTGGATGGCTGATTAAATGGTGAAGTCCTTTTTCACCTTGCACTGTGCTCTGCAGTTCCAGGTTCTCAGCTGTAAGAATGTGTTGATTTTCTTTGATCCTGATTTTCTTTAGTTTGTACATCGACCGTTTTTTGGCATCCAGGTCTGAAATCTCGAGTTTTTACAGCTTATAGAAGCCAAATATTTCTCCAATCATCATGGGTTAAGGTAATAAAATACACCATTTAATATGTAATGCTTCATGGTCATAGGTCAAAAATCAGGGTCATTCGGGAAATTAGGAAAAAGCTTTAGTTTCCCCTGGAACATCTCAAAAATTTATTTGGGGGACAATAATATATCTTTTTCTGAGCTCTTTAAAACATTATTTTTAAGTAAAGACATTTTATGAATACACAATGACACAAAAGAATTAATATTCTACACCAGGGTTTTAATAGTTTTGCAATTTTCATTAGTTTTTATTTTTATTTAGTTTTGACTTCAGATTTTCAATTTTATATCAGTTTTAATTAGTTTTTACCAATTGTTTGCTAGTTTAGTTTTTATTTTTTTGAAAATCCTTAGTTTCAGTTTAGTTTTGATTAGTTTCAGTTATAGTTTTAGTTGTGTTTGCAATAATTAAGTGTAACAAAATCCCAGTTTCATCATATCAGTCATTCTCTTCTGCTTATCCTTGGGTATGTTGCTATTCCAGCTACCATACCCTGCATCCTGGACAGGTCGCCTGTCTGTCGCAGGGCTAACACGCAGAGACAGACAACTCACATTCCCACCTATGGGTTCTTTAAATAAATAAATAAAGGCAGATGAACAACCATTGATACCAGGCAACTATAAAATGTATAACTTGGCCCCAATGAGACTATTATCTCTTGCAGCACCGGGTGTTCATAATTTTGGTTCAAGTGAATTGATAAACTTTTTGAAGGCAATTGACTCACACAGTTATGTAGATATCCCAGTCCTGTTGTCTCGGGATGCATCACGCTGCCTTGCCTGGGGTTAGCGTCTGTTTCTGGGGATGAGGGTTACCTTCTCAAGGTAAGCTAGGTTAGCCTTCTTGTGTGAGGTTTTCAAGTGCACTTTAAAGTTTGTGGGATTTTCTTCCCTTTAGAAATGTCCCTCATAATTTGTCTCTTTCCACTACAAGACACTTGCTTTATCCAAAACACAGTCATATTCAAAGTAATCCCAAATTGGACTCTGGCGCTTTCTCCCGACCAGAGATGGGCAGTAACGCGTTACTGTAATCCGATTACTTTTTTCAAGTAACGAGTAAAGTAAGGGATTACTATTGCAAAAACGGTTATTAGATTACCGTTACTTTCCCGTAGGAACGCTGCGTTACTGCGTTACTAAAACCTTGATTTCTTTTGCGAGAATGTCTCATGACAGTGACGTAAGTGAGTGCGATGTTCGTGACAACAGCTGTATGCAGATCAACAATGGATAATATATCGAGTGCGGGAGAGAGTATGAGCGTGCAGCATTTAAAGCGTGGAAGTACTGACCTTATTTTGAGTTTGATTCCATAAAAAGTGACAAAAACATTAGTGTCCGTTGTGCGTGGGAAGAAAACTTCTTTTTACAGCGAAAAAAACCCCTAAACTTCCAAGCAAGCACCGAGTGCGCTACAACGTGATGGGAAATTCACAGAGAAACTCGTGGATTCTTCCACTGACTGCTGCGGCACATCTGCACCAGGGTATACCTCCGCCTACCCCACTCCTGCTTTACAGGTGAAAATAGAGCAACAGGACCGCAACAGGACTCTTTGATTTTATTTATTTTCTGCTGTGTTTTACTTGCATCTATTTGAAAGAGTGAGTGTAAACACACACACACAAAAAAAAAAATTATGTGCTGGAATGTGCAGAAAATAGGTTTAAATATTAAACAAATTTCTTCCAGTCAGAGAATGTTGCATATAATAAATTTTTGCTTGATGCATAAAGTTAAAAGATTAAAACTAATAAAACAAGTTTTAAAAAGGGGCCTTTCCATTTGATTACATTTTGTATGATGGATTATGTAGAAAAAGTAGAATTGGGCTGAAAGATCTATCGCTTTATCACCTATTCAGGTTGTAAAACGTGTTTTTAAAAAGTAACTAAGTAACTAAGTAATTAATTACTTTAAAAAAATAAGTAATCAGTAAAGTAACAGGATTACTTTTTGGGGGAAGTAATCAGTAATTAGTTACTGATTACTTTTTTCAAGTAACTTGACCAACACTGCTCCCGACTTTTCCTGACATGATTCTGCGCGTGGACGGAGCAACAACACAGACGACTCGACTAACGTACTTGCCACCTGCTGGCATAATTAGACAGCAAGAAATAAATCTGGAAACTAAACTTCATTTTCACCCTTGACTATTGTATGACACGCACACATCAATGAAAACTAAACACATTTTTGCTATAAATTCATTTAATTTTAGTTAGTTTTGTGAACACTCATTACAGTTTTAGTTAGTTTTCCTTTTTTTGTTTTTATTTTTATTTCCGTTAACGAAAATGTTTTTTCACTTCTAGTTTTCGTTATTTCGTTAGTTTTCGTTAACGATAATAACCTTGTTCTACACTACATTTCTATATTAGCAATGCTGACATCAGCACAAGTAATCTGTGAAAATAACTCTGTCATTATTCAGGATTTCAATATTACCAATACTGACATTAGCATAAAACATAAATGTTTTAGTATAGCCCTTGCCCTTTGGGGGGAGTTGTGCTGTCTGATTGCACTTGTTTAATAAGACATGATGCATATTTCTGTTAATTACACTCTCTTTTAGACTCAAATAGATGATAAACCAGAGTATGCTTCAGGGCTTGGCTAACTTTTCACTGAAAAGTTGCCACTATAAATGGATTCAGTGTTCATTGTTTTTCAGCCAGCTCTCATGTCTGTTATCAAAAAACTACGATGGCGACATCAGAATACAAAACCACAGATAACCACAACCATAATCTACAGATGTGATCAGAAGGGCTGAATGACACAGACAGTGTTGGGCATTTGTTTCATGGTAATTTGGGCTCTTTGTGACTTCTTCAAACTTTTCTTTTTCCAGGGTGGAATGATTATACAGCATACATATTTAATGAGTTTAAAAAGAAAGAATTGGGTCCACAGGTTTGAATTTATTTTGGATTTTCTGTGATCCACACAGGATCAAAAGAGTACATACAGGCTTAAATGTATACCATATCCCCACTGATATTTGGCTAACTGTCCATTAATAAGTTATACCTCAAACAGACACTTTTGGTAGCCATCAGCACTATTTAGGCATAATTGTGGCTGGATAGTTTACCGCTCTTCTTAACAGAATTGATAATGGTCTTTTAAATTGGCTGGTGTCCTGGCATTGAGCCGGCTTTTAAGCACAGGCGAAGGTTGGAGCTTTGGGAAGTCCATTAAGTAAGCTTTATGTTGGCCTAATTTATCCATTTCAGAATCAATTTGTTCTGTTTTTGGGATCATTCGACTGTTTCCACAATTCAGCTGCCTGCCTAGTTGTTGATCAAAGATATTAATTTGTAGATAGAGAAGGTAGTTCCAATACTTCTTTGCATCCTCCTTCTCATGTACCAGTACCAGTGGCAGCAAAACAGCCAGACTATGATGCTACCACCAACATGCTTGAAAGTTCCTCCTGTCATTTTGACTAAATAACTCAATCTTTGTCTTGTCTAAAGACAAAACTTCTCCAGACAGCATTTGACTTTTCGATGTGCTCTCTCTTCCCATGGCAATGTCAAACTCACAATACAGTGATGCTGGTGTTTCAGCAGTTTGCAGTTTATGGAGGTTGGTAGATTTATTGATCCTGAACCTTTTCTTTTCATTTAAAGTTGGGTTGGTAAAGTAGTGACACACCCTAATTGTAAACACTTACACATCAAAATTACGTACAATTGTTTCAATTGATGATCTTGGCCCTGAGAGATTTTTCCAACTTGTGTAAATTGTAGAACCTTGAGCACCACTTATTAAAAGATTTAAGTAAGTGTATGTATATATTTGAGCCTGTAATTTTGACTCTGTGTGGATAAGAGAAAATCTACACAGTCAAAAATAAATTCAAACTTGTGAACACAAGTCTTTCTTTTGTAAAGTTATTAAAGATCTATGCTGTTCAATTATTACACCTCGGATAAAGAGAAGTTCAAAGAATTCAGTAAAATCCCAAAATTACCATGACATTCATGCCCATGATGAGTGTATACAAGCTGCTGACCACTACTGTAGTATTTTGCTATCGATATAAAGTGAACACTTTTGTATTTTTCACTGTTGTTCACATAAAAACAAATATATTTTGGTTCTTCTGATTTTTTTTGTTTGTTTTTTTATTGTTTAAATAATTGAAGCATTACGTAAAAATGAAGATATTGGTTAGATGCAGCCCTAAAGACTCTTTAGAAGAGTTTAATATTGTGGCGACCCACTAGAGGGCACCACTCACACCCAAGCTGGGAGGAAGGGTTCTGCTGCTGTGTTATATCCCCACAGTCGGACCCCGGTATTCGCCCGCGCATGTCGCCTCAACCCCATGAAACTGTCCGTCGCTCGGGAGGAGTTCGCGGCTATGGAGCGCCTGGGCATTGTGCAACGCTTGAACAGCGCCTGGGCCTCTCCACTTCACATGGTGCCCAAGCCAGATGGGCGGTGGCAACCTTGTGGGGATTTAAAATACGGGGATTTAAATAACCTTACAGAGAACAACCGTTACCCGATTCCCCACATCCAGGATTTTTCCGCCCATCTTGCCGGGACCTCGATTTTTTTCCAAAATCGATTTGGTGCAGGGATATCACCAAGTGCCAGTGCGCGCTGAGGATGTTCTGAAAACCACTGTCATCACCCCCTTTGGTTTGTTCGAGTTTTTGCGCATGCCGTTTGGGTTGAAAGGTGCCGCCCAGACCTTTCAGCGACTTATGGACTCTGTTTTGCGTGGGCTACCTTTCGTTTTCGTCTGTCTGGATGACATATTGGTGGCCAGCACGAATCCTGATCATGAACCCTTCGAAGTGCCAGTTTGGTTTACCGGTCCTGGATTTCCTGGGGCACCGCATCTCCGATGGTAGCGTGGTCCCGTTGCCAGACAAGGTGCAAGCCGTCGCAGCTTTTCCGCGTCCCGCCTCGGTTAAAGCATTGAAGGAGTACCCGCTGACTGGTCCCCTGACTGCCTCCGTGTGTTTTCCGCGGCGAAGTCAGCGAAGTCCGGCATCTGGCAGCCCCTCACCTTTTTCAGTCGTTTACTACAGACATTCAGCACGTGGCTAGTAAGCGTTTTGGTCCCCCCGCTGACATTACCTCGGACAGAGGCCCTCGGTTTGTGTCGGAACTTTGGTCTGCGATGGAAGGTCCACCGCACCACGGCATACCACCCGCAGGCTAACGGGATGTGCGAGCGGTTTCACTAGTCACTCAAGGCCGTGCTCCGTGCTTCTTTAACGAGTGGTAACTGGGTCGACCGTCTGAGGCCCCTTTTCTGTCACTGGCCCGGTGCACCACTGCATGCCAGATGTTTTTGTTCAGCAGTCGTTGGAATCTTCTCCTTTCATTTTGGTTTGGCGTGACGCCCATCAACCCCCCTTGCGTCCGCTTTACGACAGCCCGTTTCGGGTTATTGCATCAGGTCCCAAGCATTTTGTTTTGGATTTGGGGGACGGTAGGAGGTAGTTTCAGTGAACCGCCTTAAGCCTGCACACGTTCTGCAGAATGCTCCTGTGGTGCTGGCCCATGCCCCCTGCCGCGACCGCCCACCTGCTGCCGGGACGTTGGACTCTGACCCTCCCTCTGAGATCGCTCCGTGCCCGCCGGTGCTCGTCCGGCCAGCAGAGGGTTCGGCATGTCTTTCCTGGCCTGGTGGACCCACAGCCAGTTCTCGGACTCCCCGTTTCAGCCATTCTGGACGTTTGATTAAGCCCCGGGTCCTGGATTGTTTGGGTGTTCAGGGGGGACATGTGTGGCGACCCATTAGAGGGCTCCACTCACACCCAAGCTGGGAGGAAGGGTTCTGCTGTGTTTGGACGCAATATGCTCAGTTTATGTTTGGAGGTGAATCAAGTTGGAGTGTAAAACTAGAGCTCCTGTGTCGTGTGTCACATGCCTCCATAGTGTCATATTTTTATATGATATCTAGCACCAGTGATTTTTTGGTCAGCACTATCCATCATTCTGTATTTTGAGAAGTTTTCACTAAAGACAGTTCCCACTAAAGTATTAGCATTACTAAAGGTAATACCCTACATTCATGGGCAAATAGTAGAATAGAAAGAAAACATTCTCAAAAATCCTTTGATTTGATTTAAAGTAAATCCTGACAAGAAAAAAATGTTGTGTTGACCACACTTTCCTGGCTGACACTGCTGCACTGCTATACAAAAAAAAATTCACAGCCGAGAAAGAAAAAGAAAACTGTGGTTTCGGCCCACTTGCAATCATCTTCACCCAGGGAGCCACTTCTGTGTGCATCAAATTCCTCCTACCTTCCTGGCTCCTCGCTGCATTTGGCCAGAGGAGTAAATGTGCCAGTGGAAGCTCATGGGGCTAACCAGTGCCTATTGCAGAGGTGGACTGTTTTGCCTTTTGGGCATGTGCCTTTAAAGGCTTATTCCAGAAAGCTGTTACTATCGGCTGACTAACCTTTGCTGTGCCCAAAAACAAACTCGCAAAAAAAGAAGAAAAAAACACCAGTTTGCAATTTCCAAATCAGCACCTGCTCCAAATTTTATAAAGGAGTCTCTGGATTTCAACTAAAAACATTAAGAAACATCTAAAACTGCTATTTAAATAAAATTGCATAAATCACCAGAAGTCGAGTTACAACCTTGTCACATGACAACGGCGATAAGCCGGATGCCACAGCAGGTCTGCGGGCTCATTCATTTTCAGCACAATGAGTTGTGCACTGGGGTGTTGAGGTCAGACCAAACCTAAACCAACGGGGCAATGATTTGATTTTCTGCTTCATAAACACTTTCTTATTTGGGAGCGGTGCGTTGTGCCTCGCAGCAGAGGTGGGCATCTTTATGTAATTTGGCTCTAAGGAAGGAGCTGCTGACAGTCGAATCTCAGTGTTGGTCCGTCAGAGGGCAAAGAGCTCATGAAATTAATTTTGTGTGAAGAGAAGCCCCCATAGTACCTGGGATATAATTTGCTTGCTTAAATTTTCTTGTCTTTGGTAAAATAGATTTAGGAGAGGCTAGAGAAGAGAGACAGTTTGCCTTTGTGACATGACGTTTCCGTTGTGAATGCAGCAGCTTTCTGCAATGCGTTTTTAACTCTTTTTTTCACCGTTTGTTTGCTTTAATCTGCAGAGGAGGAGTGGGGAACTACCCGAGCCAGTCTCAAAGCCCCTGTTTTACGGCTGACGCGAGGAGGCTACAGAAAACATCCTTATGGCAGATACTAAAGGTGGTCCAGACCTCCAATTCTCAGCTATTTATATCTTTTTTTTAAATCCATTATAAATGTTGTAACAGTTATTTTATTTTTGGCCCATCTTCTTCAGAAAGTAAAAAGAAAATCCCCACCCCCACCCCCATAAAGCGCATAAAGCAACAATTATTGCAGTATACTGATGTTTGAGCCTTTTTTTTAACAAAAGAGACACTTAACAGTTCTCATCCATATGCAGGAAGGTTGTTCTTGGCTGTTTAAATGCCCTTCATTCCAGCTCCCTCTGCCCTAAAACATTAATCTGCAGATTTATTCTTGTGGGATTTGCGTGACTAGTTGGTTTCCATTTAGTGTCTTTAATGTAGTGATTACTAAGGTTTAATAGCCAACCCCTGTTCACTGTGTTAAAGCAGGCAATCATAGAGACATAATTTGACTTAGAGAGCCTGTCAAAACTCTGCTGCGTCTCTCTACTTGCTTTAATTGCTAAGGAGACTTCGGTGCCCCACATAATAGAGGCATTTTCGTGGTGTTGCGAAACATCCAGTGATGCCATGTCCGTTTTTATCCACCGTGACACGCTACTAGATGTGGAAAACAAGCAAAACTTTTTCTCATTTTAGTTGTGCCTGTTCTTCAAATACGAGTTTGTCTAGGGGGAAATTAGTTTTGCCCTCTTATGCGAGTATTTTTTTTTAAGTTATTCAAACCCTATTGGCACTTTTTTCCTAATTTGGAAAACGGCCCACAAAATCCAGCTTAGCTCTTTGTCAGTGACTTTACAGGCACGATGAGTCTTTAACCAGCCACAGCTACGGAGAAAATGTGTTCACTTTAAATTTGAAAAAGTCTTTTTTTTAAAAACTTCAACCTTTCTCCAGAGTTCACTGATTGGTGGCTGCTGTCTGGTTTAAATTACTTCATGGAGAAATTCAAACTGATTTCTTCAAGGCAATTTTTTTTCCACTTTTTTGATGATTTGGTTTAGTAAAAATAAAAACTGTTGCTTTTCTCTCACTTTATCTGAACAGAACTAATCTGCAACTTTGATTTGATTTGCAAAACCTATAACTAACCAACGGCAAGTCTAAACACTCCCCACAACACAAATAACATTAAATGCAACAAATGGAAACCTATCCTGAAGAAGAGTTGAAGACCTGAGTGCAGAGTGTCTAAATGACCTAAAATTTTCTTCTAAAAAAATGTTTAATGTTGAAATATCAGGCAAAATTACCCTAGGCCATGTTGTGACTTTAAATGATACAAAATGATGTGAGATCATGATCGTGCAAAACACAGTTTTGGTTGAAAGCAATGTACAGTGTGTAATTTCTAATGCGTGCTTTGTTCTGTGTGTAATCTGTATTTGTACATAAGGCATTTAATAAAAACAGCATAAACCTCCAACACAGTGTGTAAGACTTTCTAAATAGCAGCCTGTGAAGCATTAAATTGCTATTGTTCTGCAGTTTGTTAACGCGATACGTGACGCAATTCAAGCTTCTTGTTTCTAAAACCTAACATCTGCTTGCAGGTAACGGCTAACTCGTTTCATAAAGAAAACCCACCAACCTGTCCCAAATGAATCATTTGTAAAACACCGTATGTTATCCTTGAATATCTGATCACTTTCTTAAGAAACTAATAAATTTCTGTTCTTAATTCATTCTCTGAAGTTTTACATCATTAAACAGACACTGATTGACTCTGATATGGCGTTTAAAGAGGTAAGAAGTCCTCATATATTATCATAATAATGCCTTAAAAATTCTCAGCATTTGGAGCTTAAAGAAAAGCATGTGGGCAATACGGGATCTAGATGCTGGTATTTACCTTCTGATTGAATGTCATTGCTGAGGGGGGAAAACAACGGCCTCAGCAACTCATCAATGTCTCTGCTAACGCCTTTCTGCATTTCTGTCATTTAACCTGAGAAACCTGCTCTGTAACTTTCCGTTCTTTAAATATCGAAGCTGAGATCTATTTAGCAATTTGAATTCTCTTTTGTGATTAGTACACCTGAAGCCTGACTCTCATTAAGAGTGTAGATCACGGGACTCAAAGGAAGACTAAACACTAAGCAGGTAACCCTAATGATAATCCTAATCTAACCTCCACTTAAAAAAAAGTAAACCTGCCCGTTTTAACCCCAAATAAATGCACTGTTGAATTAAAATCCCTTCCCATCTCTAACTAGATCCACAAGGAATTCAGCTGTTATAAAAGAGAGAATAAATTTTAATAAAAAGACACTAAAATATTGTTCGGCAAACTAAACACCACATCGGTGGTATAAAAGTAATTCTAATAAAATGTCACTTTTATAATACCTTGAATTGGTTTACTTTTTTCACAGTGATGGAATGTAACAAGGCTTGTGTGTAAATATTGCATGCATGCATTCTATACTTGTGGACTAGCGATGATGCATAGGACCGATTCATTCTTTATAACGCTGATTTGTTCTTCTCCGTAGATAAGGAAACACACCGCGGTGTGTTTTGGTCAAAGAGGAGAGGAATGTAATAGGTGAGTGGAGACACTGTCACGACCTCAGTTGCAGAAATAATCAGTGATTCACACTTTTAACATGTAAATGGGGCATAATTGGGAGAGGATTAGAAAGTTTCTTCACTGGATTCCTTTCGCACATTCAGCAAAAACTCTAAATGCTAACTTGAAATCATAGGTGACACATTAAAACCACCTGAAAACTCATATATGTTGATGTCTGAATGTTCATTTTAACGTTAGCTCACTATCCACAGTATTATAAACCACATTATGTTTGTTTATATTTCTATGATTAAGAGCAATATTTTCTTGCGGCTGGCTGTGTCACACTTGAGGGATTGAAATATAATTTCCATCTCGTGGAATATTCTGATAGATTCTCTATTAATGCTCGTTTACATTAGCTGTAAGTGTGAGAGCTTTCACAGGTCTGACAGCTCATTAAGAACACAATAAAGCACAGACATGCAATTAAAATAATGGAAACAAAAGATGTATAGGAAGCAGAATCTAACTAAAACTGCAATATAATTAGAAATAATTAATCATCTGATTAGAAGAATGGTAGAGTACTGACTGTATGAGATTGGCTCAGAGTGAAGTATTTGCGCTGCGCAAGGCGAGATGTTAAGGTCAATTGTATGTGCAGAAATGAGGGGGGAGGTTTTGGAGTTGCAGAAAGCAACGTGTGTGTTATTGCCAAGATTATATGCTGTCAGTCTTGCGTGCTTTTGTCTCAGCTGGACCCGTTATTGCACATTTCCTTTCTGCTGTTCAGTAATGCTCTTATTGTATCTCTGTGTGCATTTTTCACTTCAGTTTTTGTTTTATTACTCTGCAAATACAGTTCCGCTTAATCCCTATGGTCAGATACCTGCTGACTTATTCATAACTCGTCCACTTCTATTGACTTTTTTCAATAGAAGGGTGCGTTTTGTAACACCCGTGCATGTCATGCATAACAAGATTTACTAATTATTAACATTGCTTTATCTAAGACCTTCATCGCAACAGTTGCACATACCGTTATGAATGTCATTCATTCATCCATCCGTCCAAGGGCAAAAGTCCCCACTGGGAAAAAATACTGCTTTTAATCAAGGACAAAAACTGTTTCTATTAGTCTCTAATTCTTTTTACTATTATTATTATTATTATTATTATTATTATTATTATTATTATTATTATTATTATTATTATTATACCCAACCAGTTTATTACGTACACCTTTTCAACTGCTCATTAACACAAATATCTAATCACAGCCAAATGGCAGATACCCAGTGCATTTAGGTGTTTAAGCACGGTCAAGAACCTGCTGAACACAAGCATGTTGAGGGTTTAAATGGTCCGGTAAATAGAAAATATCCAATGAGCAGCACATCTCTGGGCGAAAATGCTCAGAGCCGATAGAAAGACTAGACTAACTTAAATAACCAAGTAACCGAATAACCAAGGTTTGCAGAAGAGCATCTCTTATTTTACATGTCAAACTTCAAAGCAGATGTGCTACAACAGCAGAAGACCACACTGGGTTCCTCGCCTGTCAGCAAAAAACAGGAAACTGAGGCTACAGTTCACTCAAAACTGGACAGTAAACAATGGTGAGACAAGTCTCGATTTGTGCTGTAACTTCCAGATGGTAGGGTCAGAATTTGGTGTAAACATGAATGGATCCGGTTACCTTGTATCATAGGTAATGGTATGGAGAATAGTTTCTTGGCACTCTTTGGGGACTTTAGTGCCAACTGGGCATTATTTAAACACCACAGCCTACCGGAGTATTGTTGCTGATCCCTTTATGACCACAGTGTACCCATCATCTGATGTGTCATGTCACAGAGCTCAAACTGGTTTCTTGAACAAGTCAATCAGTTCATTGTACCCACAATGCCCCCACATTTACTACATGTCAAAACAATAGAGCACCTTTGGGATGAGGTGGAATATGAGATTCACATTGTGGATGTGCATCTTTCCATTATGGACATATATATAACCTATAGACGGGGGTAAGAACTGCTTTTGAGCAAGCCTCTTCAAGAAGCCATTCAAACATACCTCACACTACCACACTGACATTGTCCTACATTTCTGACAAAAGTCATGTACTGTAAAATTAAGACACAATCATAATTGTTGCATTGTCATTGTTTACTCTTCTCCAGAGCAGAAGAAATTGAAAACGGCTCCTACAGACCTGAAGATTACACTTTGCCATCAAGCAAGTTCAGGTCCTTCACTGGCCGGGGAAGTATCTAGGTAGGTACGCAGTGTCGTCCTCCATAAATCACCTGACAAAACAGCTATATAATGCCTCCCTAAGCAATAAGGTGAAAATGTTTACTTGGGGAACATATATAAAGAATGTTTGTGTCAACATAATGCAATATTCACAAGATGTCGTCAATTTGTACGTCACCAGTAGCATTGTCACACAGGATATTTTCCAAGGTTATTTTCACAGTGTAATATTGTAGGCTAGCAGTGAGCCGCAGCACTGTGCGTCTTATTAAATGAACCCACAGAAAACAGCATTTTCATTGAAAACATTTCAGCGATACTGCAGTTAATTAAAAGGATTACATGTGATTGTTCAGTTTTTCTTTGAACAAGTGCAGGGGTTACATGACTGCTATGAATAAATTATAGATTAAATAGCTGAAGTTTGATTTTTATACTTGCAGTATGAATCGAAAATAGTTTCAGTAGTACTTTTCCTCTTAAAACTAGCTCTCCTGTTTATCTGCACCTATGAGTTGGAAGTAATCATTGCTGCTGGAAACTCTGTGCATCTCAGTGATGTTCATGCCCCCTTTGCCAGAAGCGCTCTCGGATCCATTTTCATAACAAGCCTGCCGCCAGCTCAAGACCAGCCAAGAGATGAAATCCCAAAGCCTGCTATGGATGTTGATGTATTTCTTAAAATGAATGCCGCTAATAAAACTGCTCCCACACTGAGATTACAAAAGGGATCTTTTTAAATGAGTCATTATTCATTGTGACTTTTTTTTTCTTTGCACAAAGAATTAAACTCATGAAGACTTTGCAGTTGTCTTTGCATCTCCTCAGATGCCATTAGTCCACGCACGTATCCATGGTGATTCTTGTACATTGCGCAGACCTTTGCTGCAGCCTCAGGCACTATAAAAACCAGCAGCTGGTTTTTTCTCTCTTTTTTTTTTATAGCAAAAATGTTTATGCAGCCTCAATACTCCTAATAGAATACACAAAAGCCGAATCAGTAAAGATTCTCTTGGATTTTCATCTTTGCTGATGAAAAAGTAAAGATCATTTCTTTCCTCTGTTTGTTGTACACAGAAATAAGTTTGGACTTGGAGAGAAGGGATGATGCAACATGATGGAAAGAGATTACAGATCACAAATAGGTAAGGAGATACTGGTAACTATGATCATTTACTTTGCTCTTTTTTTAACCTTTTCGTTCATATTTATTCATCAAGAGGTGATCTGATTTATATTTAAAAGGAAATTCTCACACTCTGGTAAATCTTTCTCCAGTTTTGCAGGTATAGCAGGAAACTTTTATTAACACAAACTTTTATGGCTAACCTGCTTTAACTGTGTTAAAGCAGGTTAGCCATAATTTCTGTGAGGAATCATCAAGTGATTGTTTTGATATTACTTCTTCATTATAGTTCCCGTTGGCCTGTGTAGTTGTTTATAACAGATGAGGTAGCGCTGTTAAAATCTGGCATCAGTAACAATGGCCAAAACACTCTAAAAGTAAAACACTCACTGCAATGAAGCTTTTTTAACACAAGTTAGCTGAAAGCAGGTCTGTGAGAAAATGGAGTTATAAAGCACTTTTTTTAGCTTACCTAAGCACAAAAAGAAGAATTTTGTCCAGCCAAGAAATGATATTGATACATAAAACCTACTAAATACTATAAAACCATTATGGATTTGTATGTTTTTTGTGCAGATTAAGCAAATTAACTGATGAACTGCAGACAAAACCAGACTGGCTGTTCTGTCCTGTGTCCCATCTTTATTGTTTGAATTGTATGATATTGTATTTATTTCTTATACAGACCTAAATAAATAGATATAGTAGACAGAATACAGCTAGAAGGTAAGTTTGTTTTCTATCATTCCCAAGCGGTGTACAAAGTCACACTCTGGAAGTGTCATCACTGACTTGGTAATCAGACAGGAAAATAAGTATAAATATAAATGATAGAAAATAGTCCTTGCACAGCTTGAAGTTATATCAACACATTCTGCAGTCGTGTAATGATACCATCTGCTTATGGGTTCAGACTGGCTGTGAGAGAGACGGAGACATTCACAGACATGCAACATGCTGCAGGCTAGTCGCTAATTCTGTAAAGCAGCTGTGCAAGCAAACGATGGCTTCACACTCTTTATTGACAGCTCTCGTGCTCACTTTCTTATTTTCTCAAGTAATTGCACCTATTTGTTTTTAACAAGACAATAAAAAGCTCATTTGAAAAGGTCTAGGTGAGAGAGAAGAGGTCTACCTCTTTCCATATCCATCTCAAAGACGAGCTGATTGTCTCCGGCTAAAAGCTGCGTCTCTATACAAAACATCACCCAGGATGTCAGACGCGTGTTGACAGATTATAACTGGGGGATTCATAAAGAGACAGCCAGTGGATGGAGGCGAATTACCGCACTGCATTTGATGCACATCCAGCCAAAATGTCAGACTCGGGGCTCAAAGGCTCTCCGCATAAACAAACAAACAGCTACACACCAAGGACACAAGTGTCATCTGTCATACAAATCAGAATCCATTCACACGACACGACTACATGTTTGTCACATGAATAGCTCCATTCATTGATGTATAGAAAGAAAAGAATCATTTGACATTTTGGGAAACATTCATTCATATTTCAGAGTCTGATAAAGAGGGTCCATGCCACACAGGCAGAAAATGGTTAACTTAGTCTATTTCTTCATTAATTCTGCAAGCTATCTATATCTCTATCTATGTAACTCAATCTACTAGTGAGCTTCAGAAGACCTTCCTCCCTGATTTTCAGGTTGATTGACTAGGATTGACTGGGAAAATCCAGTTTTTATTCTAGGCTTTATAATTAGAGTAGCAGCACAACCATAGTGTCAATCTTCTCATCCAATTCTTGCCAAGAAAGTAGAATATTACAAAAAAGCAAACCTGTAAAATGCTTTTCAACTATTTACTTTTATCAGTTTTTTTTTTTTCCAGCAGTACACAAGTCCATTTACCTCTGCTCTATTTGTGTTACAGGTTGCTGTGCACTAAGAAGACAGCAGGTCACACTCCTGGTGGACAATATATTTTTTTAATGTTTTTATGTGTGCTTACGCCCTTAGACTACATGTGTATTATATATACAGACTTTTATTTATTTATTTAGTTTTGACCTGTAAAAATCTCCCAAGGTTAGAAAACTAGGATTCCTGTTTTTGGAGCTGAAAAGTCCCATTCATTTATTTTTGATATTTGAAATGCACTTTTGGCGTAATGTCACTTCTGTTCAGTATTCTTTTATTTTGCTGTGGCCTAAAGTGAAAATATATATATATATTTTTTTTTTAAAGTCTCAACACGACTGCACCTTATTTTATTTAAAGGTGCTGTCATTTGGTGGCTGTTGTCAATACCAACCTGAGTGCACCCTGTGTCTGTTCCCAGCTCTCTAATAAATGCTTCAGTTAGGGCTGCCAACACGAACATGTTAGTTCATTAAATAAGTCGAGCCCACTGCTGGCATTCTGGCCAAGTGTCAAAGCTACTTTACGGGCCCGACCCGTCACTGCCTCCACAATACACTCCAGCAGCCAGTCACAGCTCACCTCTTGTCATTTTCAAAGTGGTAGTCATAATGAACGATGCTGTCTCCAGCTCTACATATGGTTCACGGTGATTAACGCTTGAGATTGATAGAAGCAATACAAGCTCCCTACAATTCAAATAAATGTTCACGACTGTCTTCTTTCTGGATTTGTGTGTTCGTATTTGATTTACAAAACAATAAATCGATTGCCTCATAAACCAGTCGCACCAAACCTTCTCGCGATGTGTTCAAGTCAAACAGCTCGCAGGTTTAACGACTCAAATTTGATGCGGGTGTTCGTCTTTGTGTTATCTTTTCGGGTGGAAAGGGGTGTTGTGAATCCGCTCAGATGAACAGCAGACTTGTTTCGTCAAAATATCCACCACCACCCCCCCTCATTCTGACATTTGTTTAATTCATTCGCTCGATGACATAGACTCCACAGAGTCAGTCAGACAGCATGGCATTTATCTTCCTGAAAAAAATCACTTGATCTAAATATCGGAAACACAAAGACACCAAAGTGGGTCAGGATCTAGGCGAGTACCCAGAAATGTTCAATAATGCAAAACAGAGCATGGTGATAATTCTCACACGCACAGCATTTCCTCTATCCAAGAACGGCTACCTGAGCAAACTCCGCTTTGTTTAGACAGCTGGTTTGATGAGCCAGAATAGAAAACGAGGGCTTATAATCACCAGAGTCTAAAAGAGCCTCCTCACCAGTGTAGTGCTTGTGATGAAATGGTGTGCAGAGTTAGAGCCCTGGATGTGTTTTGATCATTTTCATGTTGTTTCTCTGGCCTTGCGACAGCAGGCTGGGATCCAGGTGACAGTAGGTGTGTGCTACTGTAAGACGACTACCATAGCTGATCTTAGCTTCCTTCTAGCACCAAAGCCCGCCCCCTTAACTCATTAGAGCTGCAGTAATTTTAGAAAGATGATGAGCTTTGACATATTATGTTGCACTATGCACATGGATCAACTAAGGAGGAAGTGAACTGAACTGCTCTTCCACACCTTCATAAATACAGTATAGTGCCGGCTGAATTCACCGCAGTGTATATTAAATAATAAAGGCTTCCATTATAAAAGGAATAAAGCAACACAAGAAGTGCCTCTAAAAAAAATTAATTTTCTAAGTAAATTTTGGATCCCATCGGAATTTGCTCGAGTCTCTTTCTATTAAAAATAAAACCAGTTCTCACTGAATAATGTCTTAAAGCAAACACTGATGTCTGCATCTGTTCCCAGTGAGTGTTTTTAATGCATAATGTAGACAGCTGTAAGCTTCTGCATACATCTCCTGTTTAAGATCACAAATATTTATGTAAAAATATCTAATATTTCCTTGGCAACTGAGCTGCTGCAGACCACAAACACATATAGTGGATAAACGGGATAAATTGTGCCTGAATATGGCGCGTGGTCTAATGATGGCAGGTGATTCATATCTCGTGTCTTTTACTAGAAACAGATATGCTTTGTGTTTAACATCCAGTCTGAATTAGTGCAGTTTTACTAATACAGATGGATATTTCCTGTCATCCTGTATTAAAAAGTCAGTGCTTTGATTCTGCCCTGCGAGCTTGTGTAAATATGTGATATTTCGCCTTTTCACTTATCTGAAAGGGAGCTTCAGGTTAACCCTCAGCTGTTGCTTATTATCCCGATCTGCTGTATTCTTTCCAATCTCATTCACTGCTGCTTGTTACAGCATGAATATATAACCATTAGATATTCTTTTATACATGGTGTAGATTTTATTGGAGTTTTTCTCATTTAAGGTGGGCTATTCTAGTCTTAAAAACCCAAAAGTCCAATTAGCTGACAGACTACTCAAGATTGTAAAAAATGAAGCCACAGCAGATATCTTTTTTTTTTCTCCCAGCTCTTTAATATTGCGCATACACCCATGGGTAACACTGTTGGATAAATGCTTCCAACAGGCAACACTGTAATGTAGCTGTCAGGATTCAGAGTCACAGATGTCCCCAATGAAACCCTTTTGTTTTGCCTTCATTGTGTTTTCTTTCGCAGCTTTGGAAATAACACACAGTTGTTCATTTTGATCTGGATGGCAAAAGTAAACAACAACTATTGCTCGGAGGGCAAGGTGATTCATGAGGCCCACATAAAAACAGCCAACAATTGATTCAGCCGTTGATGCAGTCAAAGTCATGTTTGAGTCTTTTTGTCCCTGGGTGTTTTAATGGAGAGCACATGACAAGTCTGCACTTCCTACAGGGAACTCTTTACAGCCACACAAGGAAAATTAGATGTGCCACATCTCAGGAAAGGGCGTTCAGTGATGGCTTCAGCTAATGCTAAAAGTTTATATGTCTCAACACTGAGCTGACAATTAGTGTGTGCAGTACGAGCATGCTCATAATCACTCCGAACTAAATGTTGTTTTTGTAGGTCCATGCATATTAAATCCCCTGCATAACCTAAACATAACATATATACACACATATTCTGTTAGCACGTGTCCAACGTGGAGAAAATGTGGTAAAAGATGATCAATTATGTAACTTATTGAATCAAAAAATAATAATGCTGCTAGTTAAAATGCGGGGTACAAAAGCCAGCCAGTTGGTAAAATAAATTACAATTTCTGTGCTAATAGAATTTATTCATACGTTTCTCTTTCCCTTGCCTCGTTTTGCTTTTTAGTGAGCTCGCTTAATTTGCTCTTGGCAAGAAGTTGATTCTAATTTCCTATAGGAAATTAGAATAAGCACATATGCATGTATAGAGCAAAGCCTGCAAACTCGGGAGGCAAAGAGCAGTACTGATTCATAGATATGTGGCCTCACATCATATATCAAACGCACTCTCTCCATGTTATTGTCTGCATAAGCTGCAAAATGTCATGTTAAATTTACTGCCCTCCACCACTCCAGTAAACATCCACCTGTAGGAGCCATACGTACTCACCACTCCCCAGCTACTGTAGGTTAATGCATCTCAAAGCAATAAAATGCTGTGGAAAAATTCATTCTTTTCATAACCTTACCATTAAATGACTGAAGACCATGCTATCACTGTGCTTAATTGGCCAAACAAAACCCAATGATACATTATGGGGGTTCAGGTCATACTGGGTTATTGCTATAGAAGGTTCAGACAAGCTGAAGGCCATTATCAAAGGAAGGCTAAAGTAACACCTTCATGCCACACCATGGTGATGCAGTAAGTTGTGGCACAGGAGCCCTGATCAAGTTCTGAGTGTATAAATGAACTTACATTTCAGAATTTAGAAATTTCTGTATCGTGTAGCATTTATTTTTCATTGATCTCTCTGAGTTTCATGAGCTATAAGCCAGAATCTGCATTTATGCAGGCAGACACGTTCACAATGACCTGATGAAGTGGCACAGTTGTTGTTAGCAGATGGACTGGTCTGAGTATTTTAGAAAGTTCTGATCTACTGGGATTTTTCCACATAACCATCTCTAGGGTTCAGAGAGAATGGTCTGAAAAAGAGAAAATATCCACTGGGCAGCAGTTCTATGCGTGAAAATGCCTTGCCAATGCTAAAGATCAGAGGATAACGGTCAGACTGATTCAAGCTGATAGGAAGGCAACATTAAATCAAATAACCACTTTTACAACCAGGGTATGCAGATGAGCATCTCTGAACACACCAAACCATGAAAGCACATGAGCTACAGCAGCAGCAGGCAACTGTGGGTGATACTCGTGTCAGCCAAGAACAGGAAACCGAGGCTACAATTTGCAAAACTGGACAACAGAAGATTGGAAAAACATTGACTATTAAGCCTATTGACTACTGAATCTCGATTTCTGCTATGACATTCAGATTGCAGGGTCAGAATTTGGCGTAAACAACGTGAAAGCTTTTACTATCAGCGTCTTTTAAAAGCCACAACCTACCTGAGAATTGTTGCTGACCATGTTCATCCCTTTATCACCACATCTGGAGCCATCATCTGATGGCTCCAGCGGGATAACTCACCATGTCACAAAGCTCAGGTATTCTCAAACCGGTTCCTTCAGCAAATGCCCTCCACAGTCATCAGATCTTAATCCAACAGGGCACCTTTGGAGTTCATTTAATGAATGTGCCTCTGACATATTTGCAGCACTTATGTGATGCTTTCATGTCAGCATGGACCAACGTCTCTCATGAATGTTTCCAGCACCTTGTTGAAAGAATTAATGCAGCTCTGACAGCAAATATAGTACATACACCCACCAGTCACTAACAATGTGATATTTTTTAATTGTCTGTTAACTATATAGGCTTACTTAGGCCTCTATGTAACCAAAGGTTAATTTTAATATAATCACAGACAGAAACAACATTCCCAAGTCACAGTTAAGGCATTACTGAATTATCCCTTCACTGCTGCATTTCTTTACTAAAATGCTCTGAGGGTTGCTGCAGCAAGCTGATGAAATCGATTACAAGCTTACATTGACTTCACCTTATCAGCGAGGGAACCCTCGGGGAAGTATTAGCACTTTGTCTCAGTGAATGTTTTTCACATCATTTTCAGGATCGAAGAAAAGCCAACTATATGGGAACTGCACACAGAGCCTCTCTGGCATTTTGAATTAACATTTCTCTTAGTTTTTCTCCGCAGACTTACTTTTCAACCATGATGTGTGAATGGCAAGGAAATGTTAACAGGCCTTTAACAGAAAATTCTTCTTAGCCTGAATGCAGGCACTTGACGGATTACTTTAAACGCTCAATTCTGTAGGTTTTGAGCCTGATTTGATTGTGATGTACACATTTTCATGTATAAAGCTAAGTATGACATAGATTCAATTGCGGGTGAAAAATATGAGTCATTAGTCAGTGTGTGTTTGGTGTTGGAATTATGCTGTAGGGTCACACTGATGTAATTCAGGAGAAGAAAAAAAGGTATCTTTTTGTAGCTCTCTCTGAAGTTGCTGGCACACATGTGAGGTCTTGACCAGCTAAGACATCAAACTACAGACAATTATGGGGCCTGGGAAAACTGCAGTTCTCTATAGCGAGTGCTGCTTCAGACCCTGTGAAGATGAAACATGCATGTGAGTAGTGCAAAAAAAAATCCCACCTCCCCGAGGGGTGCCGAGGCTATGAACTACAAGGAGGAGATTAACCAATGCAGCTGTGGGAGAGAGAGAGAGAGGTGAGCTCCTGCACCCCACCCCCGCTCTGGCTGAGATTATTTCAAAACAGATTTATTTTTTAATAAATGTTCAACGGCAGGTGTGATTTAATGGAGCGAATAATTTGTGTCAACTTCCACGGCCCAAAGGATGGTTTGTTCTCTGAGTGATGAATGCAGTGCTTTTGAGAGAATAAAAACAAACTTACCAATTTTAGAATATACTGATGTTTCACTTTATGGCATTCATTTTCTTTTTATAACTAACCATGTTTGAGAAGACAGCAAAGACCATTCCTCTGTTATCTCATTTCCCAAAATGTGCCTGACAACAGTTTACAGAGATGAGCAAAGCGGTTAAACCAGCCTGCCTTCAGGAACTTACAAAGGGATACATCGTGTAAGGTCTTCATCTTAAAGCAGGCTTTAGATTCGAATTGAACGGCTAAGAAACAATACATTTTGACAGTGTTTTCATCTTACTGTAACACCCCCTTAAGGAGGTTATCTGCAGTAAAAATAAAGGGGCAAAAAAAATTCTTTTGTATCATTCAATCTCAAGGGGGCAATCTGGTGGATTGGCGAGATCTGACTGCTCAATTTATCAACGTCAAAGAGACAATCCAGGAGATTGCTCCCAACTCTTTCTTCCCCCCCTCACACTGCCCATCTTTCAGTTTCTTATCTACTGTCTGTTCAGACTGCTAACTCAGTGTCAGCTCACGAAGCATCAACAAGCTCCAGCTCTCCCTCTCCACCAACATCCCCCTGCAGGGAAAAGGGATGGGCACAGAGCTGGTTGATTGTCAGTGCCATTATGTCGCCCCAACATCTCACAGTCTCCACTTCCACAATTCCCTCCATTAACAAGGGGGTTCGCTTCCCATTTCCCCTTTGATGTGTCACACTCTGCTGCAGATTTGGTTTTAATATGTGTGACAGAATCCACTTAACTCGTAGTAGGAAGACGTGAGGGAGCTTCTTCTCCTTCTTTTTTTCCTGTGGAGAAACAGCAGCCATTCAATACAGACATCACATTTAAATTCAAGTGGGAGTTTCTGAGAATTAATTTAAACCAAAATCAATTATAGATGAGTTATCATCAGATATTTGCAGTAGGCCGCAAACGCATTTTTAAAAAAAAGTTTGTGTTTTTACTTAAAGGAATAGTTTGATTTTTAGAAACACTCTAATTAGCTTTCTATTAGATAAGAAGCCATTTATTTTTACAAAAAAATTTTTACTCCCTCTTGTGATGATAACATATTTTACTTATCAAGTCACTGATGCGGTCTGAGAGAAAGCAAAGCGAGTTTGAAAATTTAAAGGTGCTCAAACTTATACTGTGATTATTTCTACAGTCGTGTGTTTATAATAATCCAAGCAGAACATGCACCCAAGCAAAACGAAGGAAAGCATTGTAAACAAAGATCTAAGTCATTTTCAAGTCAAATATGGATGCACAATATGATCTCATTAAATCCAACCTTCAAAGCTCAAATAACTCAGGGGAAAAATAACTAGAGAAAGAAAGAGGGAGAGAGAAGAAAAATGTAAATGTACGTTCAGTTAAGCAAACTTTGTAGTGTTTGGGGGCGGAAATAGATGGTCACTGTTTACCAAGCCGTTTGATCCAGAACAATACGAAGAAGCGTAAAGCCAAGTCGCATGCGTGCTGCTGCTGATTAAAACATTCCTGCAGGAGCGAAGGGGATGTTTAGAGCAACTAACGCACCACTTTCACGGGTTTTGTCCAACACGAAGCGACAACGTGGCTGCAGGTAAGGCTTAGAAGGAGCGCGGAGTTTGCGAGCGAAGTTAATTGCATGAGAAGAGACTCACACATCTGTCAGGTTAATGAGACAGCACCCGCAGGAATAGTGATGCATTTACATACAGCTGCAGGTGGTTTTGTGTCCAGTTTTGCAATCAAGAGTTTTGTCACGTCTCGAGGCTAATTTAGTGTTTGGGAACAATCTCGATGGCAAATATATTGTTTCTTAAATGATCATTTAGAGCCCAACATCACACTCTACAGCACTGCAAGAATTGCCAGGATTCACAAGAATGAGAGAAAATGCTGATGGGAGTGTAACTGATGCTTCCATCTGGTGTTACAATCAATACCACGCAGTGACACCGAGAGACGGTAACGGACACTCTCGGTTCTCTACATTTAGATCAGTGGAACGATGCCAACAGGTGCACGGACAAAGACATGTGGTGTGTAACACCTACAAATGTGACAAAAAAATCAAAACAAAGTAAAATGCATTTTTTAACTAGTCGTTGTGGGATAATTGAAAGAATCTCACTGTAAACACTGGTTTAGGATTATTTTCCAGTTCAATAATTGTATTTTGTGTTTGTGTGTGAAATATAAGCCACACCCATGTGGGAGTGGGGATTCCACTCTAGTCCAGCTGAGTACTGAGAGTAGTTGATTGGTGTGGATTTGGGCCCTTCTCTATAAATAGGACAGAAAGGCAGAAACAGGAAGGAAGTATGTTGTAGGACACGTTTAAAGCTGGTGAGAGAAAAAGGCATTTTAAAGGACAATAGTTTTAACCTGGCCTGGATGGTTTAGCTGCTAAAATAATTAAATTTTACTGGAAGGAGGATTTGTTTTAATTTGGGTTTATATGGATTTGTTGTGATAAAAGACCGGATTGGAAGCTGCTGGTTTGTTGGACCTGTGTATTAGGAAGTTTAAGCCTACTCTGTAATTAGGGGGTGGCCAACCAGAAGAAATCGCCCACGACCTGGAGGAGAAGAGCTTTAGAGTTGTATTCCCAGGACCTGCTGTGAAAACGTACTCCCTACAAATGCAAAGCCTATCAAGGTGGGTAAAAAGCCTTTGTCGGGAAGATGCAGACCTTTTCCTGTTTGTAACCGTGGTGGCTTCAGCTCTTGAATTCCAGGCCAGAACTAAGCCTTCACTCCTCTACTCTGCTTAGAAAGAAAAATAAACCTTGTGTACTCTATTTTAAGTGAGTTTGGTGGTTTTCTACTCGTCACTATTAGAACTTTTTCTTTCTTCTACTGAGGCCTTTTTGTTGCCCACTTCTTAACATTGTGCTGTGCGTTGGTATCCGTAGCATCAGTATTCGGATTGATCCGCTCTCCTCTAATTTAAAGCCACCAAAAGAAAGTACAATCTTTCACTTCTAAGGTTTTACATATCAGGACATAATAAAAATTATCTAGTCATTACCATACATATTACACAGTGTCATTATTTATTTAACTAAAACTAAGCTAAAATGAAGAAGCAGCAAGTACACTTCATGATTCAGTAGCTTGTAGAACCACCTTTAGCAGCAATAACTTGAAGTAATGGTTTTCTGTGGGTTTATCAGCCTCTTACATCATTGTGGTGGAATACTGGCACACTCTTCTTTACAACATTGTTTCAGTTCATTGAGGTTTATGGGCATTTGTTTATGCACAGCTCTCTCCACGGCATTTCAATCAGGTTGAGGTCTGGACTTTGACTGGGCCATTGCACCTTGAGGTTTTTTTTCCCCTTTTTCAGCTACTCTGATGGAGATTTGCTGCTGTACTTGGGATTGGCAATTTAAAGAGGGTGTACTTTCTTTTTACCATGACTCAGTCTGTGCGCACACAAAAAAATCATTTCTATTCTAGTGGTTTTCTAGGGCAATAATTCCCCATACACAGGACACAAGACATCACTAAATGATTTGAGAAGTATAAAATAATGAGTGCCGTATGCTACAGCCTTCGCAATCACCATCATCCACCC
Source organism: Diplotaxodon limnothrissa (assembly GCF_057381915.1). NCBI lineage: Eukaryota > Metazoa > Chordata > Actinopteri > Cichliformes > Cichlidae > Diplotaxodon > Diplotaxodon limnothrissa. Next base: position 15,782,000 of record NC_140608.1, on the reverse strand, counting down.
AGAAAGGCCTATGAGAGATTTTGGGGCACCCTGTTGCCATTCTCCACCATCATGATCAAAACACCAAATGAGGACATGTTTTAGTAGAATGTAGAATTCCAGAAGACTTCCAGAGGCCTGGAGAATCATTTCCAAACAGCTACCATAAAAAACAAGCAGGTAAATGAGGATACTGAAAGAATTTAAATCTGGTTGAATTAAACATTGACTCATAAACTGAGTCCTGTGAACTTTACTGCATGCTCCGGATGATTAAAATACTCTGAACAATGAAAATCAAACAGAAATGTAATCAAAGCTCTAAATGTTAAACGGTGCTTAGTAATAAAAAACACTTTAAATAGAAATTTCCATTATCGGTCTTGCAACAAACTGCAACACAATTGTACAGCCACTGCCTTCAACTTTGCAAACTAATCTAGCAGGGCAATTTCTTTAATAAGTGTCTCCATTATTAGGGAGTCATATGAGCGCTCACGGGGAAGTGAATTTGTTGAAAATTAAAAAATATTTTCCCGATTGGTTGTGTGGCACATCAGTCGTTTTAGCTGCTGTTAGTGGATGGAAGCAATTTTGTTTTTTACAGAAATAGTTTGTCTGCCAGAAAATTAAACACCCAAACAATGTTGGTTTTATGTTTCAGAAGGGCTTTGAGATGGAGGACAGACTCTGAATATTCTTTTTTTTTTTTTTTTCCTTCAATATTTGGATTATACCACTTAGGTTTATTGGGAAACCACAGGAATCAGATGCTTAAATAAAACTACATTCATATTTACACACAGATACACTTAACAGCAAACCTAAAGAAGCTTAAAGAGCTTTTATTAGACCTTTTTATTGGTCTTTGTCTGCCATATACTGCTACAGTGATGGATGCTCCTGTTAAAACATGACCAGAGTTTCAAATTTTAGATCAGCAAATTTACAGACAGCTCAGAACATGGTTTCTCACAGTTTACAGTCCAATAGTTTACTCACTTGGATGTGTGATGTCAAAGAGATGTGATATCCTTACCTTTCTTTGACGGGTAAAGTACAGCCAGGCACACGGCTGTGGCTGTACTGTTTTAAACTGTGAACTGTGCAAAGCAATTCTAGTATATCAGCAATAGTGACCTAGAAAGAAAGTGTAATAGATCCACTTTTAATAAAACCAACTACCTTGATCAGTTTGAACACTGTGGTCAGGTTACGTCTTGTTTTTCATTATCTTGACATTTTAGAAATGTATTAAATAGGCTGTACAGTAGCCACATGGCTAGATATACAGTTAGGTCCAGAAATATTTGGACAGAGCTAACGTTTTGTACATTAATACAATGGTTTTTAAATAAAACAACTCTGATGCAGTTCAAGTCCAGACTTTCAGCTTTAATTCAGTGGGCTGAACAAACATTGCATACAAATGTGAGGAACTGAAGCATTTTTTTAACACAATGCCTGAATTTCAGGGCTTCAGAAGTAATTGGAAAAATGAAATAAGTGAAAATAAAAATTTCCATTCATTTCTAATACTTGGTTGAAAACCCTTGAAGTCTTGAATTCATGGACATCACCAGCTTCTGGGTTTCCTCCTTTGTAATGCTCTGCCAGGCCTTTACTGCAGCAGCCTTCAGTTGCTGTTTGTTTGTGGGTCTTGCTGTTCGAAGTTTAGTCTTCGACAAGTGAAATGCTCAGCTGGGTTAAGATCAGGTGACTACTTTGCCATTCAAGAATATTCCACTTCTTTTGTTTAATAAACTCCTGGGTTTCTGTAGCTGTATGTTTTGGGTCCATCTGTATTACAAAACACTGCCCAATCGATTTGACTGCATATAGCTGGATTTGAGCAGACAGTAAAGTAATTCTGTATGTATGCCCGAGTTCATTCGGCTGCTTCTGTTCTGTGTCACATCATCAATAAACAGCCAGTGTCACTGGCAGCCGTGCACGCCCAAGCCATCACATGGCCTCCGCCGTGTTTTACAGATGATGTGGTATGCTTTGGATCATGAGCTGTTCCATGCCTTCTTCATACTATTTCCAGAACTGAACTTTACTGAGACTTGGATCGATACGCTTATCTCCTGGAGAGTGTTGTGAAGGGGTTTCTCTTCACCATGGAAATTATTCTGTGATCATCCACCACTGTTGTCTCCACTGGACGTCCAGTTCTTTTTGCCGAGTTTACCAGTGCTTTCTTTCTTTCTCAGGATGTATCTGTAGATTTTGCCACTCACAATATTTTAGCAATTTCTCAATGTTTTTTTTTTTTTTTCCCTTCTGTTTTCACTTAATGGTGGTTTGTTTCACCTGCATGGAGAGTTGTTGTCTGTTCACAGCAAAATCTTCCAAATGCAAGCAACCCACCTCAAATCAACTCCAGGCCTTTTATCTGCTTAACTGATAATGACATAGCAAAGAAATTGCCCACACCTGCCCATGAAATAGTCTGAGTCAATTGTCCAGTTACTTTTGGTCCCATTAAATAGAGGGTGGCACATGTTAAGAACGTTTCAGTAAACAGGTAAAAAAAAAAAAAAAAACAACCTAAACTTGTGTCAATGTGTAAAAAATATTTGCGCCTAACTGTACCTAGTCAACTGCTCGTTGACACATATCTAATCAGCCAACCACATGGTTGAAACTTAATGCAAACATACACACATAAGTTCATATCTATCATGTTTCATCCAAGTCGGGAACCTCGGCATCAATCATTTTGGACATTGATCTAAGTTTTGATAATCACATCAATAAGGTCACCATAACTGCTTTCTATCACTTAAAAAATATATCCAAGGTTAATTACTGTTTCGAAGTGACTCTGAGAATTGGTCCATGTAGACCAAGTGGTAAAATTATTGTAACGCTCTGTTTGCAGGAATCCCCAAATCAGCTGTAGGCATCTTCAGGAACTTGATTGGCTCCTAGAGCAATTTAGACTTACCTTTAAAATGTTTTATATTAGTTCACAAAGCTCTCAATCTCTGACTTGCTCACTGGCTGCAACCCAGTCAGACCTCTCAGGTCATCAGATTCAGATCTTATAATTGTTCCCAGAATCAGATTTCCCTCTGCTGAAAGTGCTTTCAGTTATTGTGGTCCTGTTCTTTGCAAAAGGCTGCCTGCTGATCTGAGATCAATTATATCTGTGTGTACATTCAAAAACAGACCATTTCAATTACACATGTCTACAGTTAGCAGGTGTTGTTCCCCTTTGCTGTTTTCACTGCTCTGTGGCATTTTTTAATGTCTTCTTGTTCCATATTAAGTACATCAAGTTCTCATATGATGAAATGTGCTATATAAATAAAATTGCCAATTGAGGTATTTAGACATGTTCAAATGACCAGATGAAGTGGAATGGTTGTTGGTGGCAAATGGGCTTTGAGAAACTGCTTATCTGCTGGGATTCCCACTCTATGCTTTATGGAGATTGTTCAGAAAAATGGAAAAATATTCACTGAGTGAAAGTTCTCTGGGTGAAAATGTCTTGCTGATGCAAGAGTATAATAACCAGACTGCTTCAAGTTAATAGGAAGGCAACAGCAACTCAAATAACCACTCATTACCGCCAAGGTATGCACAAGAGCATCTCACAACACATCAAACCGTGAAGTACATGTAATACAGTAGCAGAAGACCACACCAGGTGCCACTCCCACCAGCTAAAATCAGGAAACTGTGCAGCGTCAGTCTCATTATAAATGGACAATAGAATATTGCATCATTTGGTCAGTGAAGCCTTAATTTCTGCTGAAACTTTTAGACGTTAAGATCAAAATTTGACGTAAACAGCTTGAAAACATGAATCAACAGTTTGGGCTGCTTTCGTGGTGTTGTTGTCACACAAGACCTGAACAAATTTCCAGCACTTTTCTTAATCTATGCTACAAAGCTCTGAGGCAAAAGGGAATCCAACCCAGCAAGTGCACCCAACAAAGTGGCAGGCGAGTAAGCTTATTAACAAATATAGTATTGGTCAGTTCAGCATTCAAAACTAAAATGCGCCCTGAAGTAAAACTAAGTAATACCAACATTACATCTCAGCAAACATCTTACACACCACTGCATGCAGAACGGCTCACTGACTCAGTTTTACATAATGAACGACAACTTTGACAAAACAATCTTTAGTTCTTTTAAATTGAGTTTAAAGAGTTCACTCAGTAGCTGTTTTTCTTTCGTAGCGCTAACTCACATTTCATGGTCTTGTGGAAATGGTTTCGCAGTCAAAGCAGCGAGTGAGTGCATGATGAACCTTCTGATTCCCTTTTTTTAAAGACAGATTTTTATATTTTTTCCACTATAAAGAAAGAGGGGGGGAAAAGCAGCATCAAGTACATGACTTTAAACTCACCAAACTAAAAATCCATCCATCAATCACCTGCTTAACTGGGAGTGAGGGGACCTCCAGCTTATCCAGCTGTCACTGGAGCTAGGCAGAGTAAACCCTGGAGAGGTTTCCAGACTATCACAGGCCTTCACCTCAAGATTTCACTAACTTAACCTGCAACAGGCTTTTTCTAGAAAAGCTCAAACTTTTTAGATTGAAGGAAAAAAAACAAGGATGCTGGCTCATTTAAAAAGAACTAAACATTGCCAAATCCTCCCACTGAAAAGCTAACACTCCGTAATGACTGCAAATCATTTATTCGATCTGAAATAAGGACTGAGACAGTTATCAAATACATTTTGCTAATTTTAATACAGCTCAAGGGTGAGATGTACAAGTATGCATTATTAGATGCTATCTAATCCTTAAAAAGAAATAAACTACGTGCACGCAAATCTCCAAATTAACCAGAGCTGCCTCTGGTGAGGCGTACTGAATAACAAATGACACTGCTGCAAATTTAGTCCCCTGGGTAAATTTATGCTGCATTAGGACAAAAAGATACATCATGCGCTGAGCAGAAACGAACAATAGAGTCAGAGAAGTAATCATTACCACTGATGAATAACCTTTTGATTCGCTGTGGTGCTCTTTCACATCTCAACAAATAACAATTGAGTATTTTTTTTATGTTTTCTGTAACTGGCTCATAGTTTAAGCTCAAGGTGCCTCTTTAAATTTTTTAAGTGTTAGTCAATATTATTTGCCTGTGCATGGAAAACAGATGAACTTGGGGATTTTCCAGATTGTAGTGCATTCACAAAGCCGCAGTAAAGGCATGGACGTCACTTTCCATATGAGGCTTCTGAAACAAATGCTGCGATTACGTCTTGGATTATGTTTCTCACCCTTTGCGTAATGCACCATCCCCACAGTACACCCCTGGTCCATGTAATGACTACAGGAAGAGAACAAATCACACAACGAAAGCAAGTTCATGACTAATGATTGTAAATCCATTTGAAGGAGATAAACAGTCCTAGTCAAGTGCCTGCCCACAGTCTAAGAAAGTGCCAGCTTTGTCAGATGTAGTCATGCTCCACCAAATATTAAACATCAAGGGTCTCTTGCTGACAGCAGCCCGGCTGTGCACTGTTATCCAGTTGCCTTATTACACTGAATAAATCCTCTCCATGTCAAGCACCATGCTTGGATTTTAAGACCTAATTTAATTCCAGCCATGTGCAGCTCGGGCGCTCTGATGTTTAAAGTGAGAGACACTGATGCAGGATGCTTTGCATATGCCACAGGAAGTCGTGAAACAGAAATGTGCATTAATGGTACAAATAATGTTTTGGTCATCATCAGGGACATTTGTCTTAAATTCATCTATGATTAAATTACAGATTGAGGTTTCCACAAAATGACCCAAATGTTTCCTCCAGCCTCCTGAAAAATGCATTTACATTCATAAACTAACACTGCTGTCCCTCTAATTGGATCCAAAGTTAGCAGTCTGGTAAAGTGCATAGTATGAGGGGAGATAAGAGCACAAAACTGTACCTCCTAAAGAACCGAGATTGGAGGAGTCTGTGTTGCTAATTCCACAGCAGCACAAAAAGGTTAAGACTTTTAGACAGCCACCTTTTTATTTTTTTTTAAACAAATTATTGAACTGAGGCTCAAGAGGAAAGTGAGGAAATATCTCTTGACCACGTATGCTTTGAATAAATTGCATTGTGCACTAGGAGGCAATATTCCAAGGCAGCATAATACAAGTGTGGAAATTGTTTATTTTCATCCGCCCTCCTGCCACCATTCATCCACACTGCTGCCAGCAAATACAATGACATTGTTTTTGAGACAGCTGGGAAATGTTCTAGTCATCACCCCCCAAACCATGTCTCTGCCAAAATACTGTGCACTGAGAATATAAGCCATCTGAGTTCAGACCAGAGTAAAAACAAAGAAGGAAAACAAACCAAGAGAGCAGTTTTAACGCATGGTTAGGCAGAAATAAATGCAGGATCACGGACATGTGAGCAAAGAATATCATACAGCGGAAAAAAAGAAACGTCTGTGTGAATTTTTGAAAGGTTGAATCAAAACCTGCAATAAAGAAAATAGAAAAAAAAACATTTTTAGACAAAATACAAAAGCTTACTGTTTCAATTATAGATTTTTTTAATGTTATTTTTGGTCATAATCTTTCTATTTTTCCTTTCCATGAGCACTGTGGTGCACTCCTTTAATTTTCTTCACTTTTTCTCCCAAAGTCTGCTATGCTGGAATTAAAAGACTGAAAGACAGATTTTCAACTTTAATACTTAATACAACAGTTTAGGGAATTTGTAAGATTCAGCAGAATTCAGAGCATGTCCAGAGATACAGAATTATTTGTATGTGTATTTAAACATTTGAGAATCAGGCCTCTTGAAAGAAAGATTCCAAATCTTCTGTCATCTCGGCCAAATGTTGGGAGGTGTTTGCTGCCACCTCTTGAGTTCCGGTTGATCCTTTGGAGGCGGAGTTTTCCTGTGACCTCTGCGGAGCATCCATCTCTCTCTTTATGTCCTTGCCTCCACCCAGAAGTTTCTGGCTCTCCAGAAAGTACTGGTTAGGGTGATTGAGTGAGAAAGATGAGTCTTCAATCTGTTAATAAAAAAAAGAGAAACCACAGGAGAAGGAAGGTCAGGAGATAGTAAGAACAGCAGGTTTAGTTTTCACAAAAGTGGCAGGTTGCTAGGGCAATGATTGACTGATTCAATAAAATGTCACCTTTTATAAGACGGTCATTTAGCATCTCCGTCAGTAAGGGGGATGTGCAATGGTTTACTAATTTACTAACGATTTACTAATGAGGACAGGAGGCTTTCACAGCCATATTAGTGCGCAAAGTCACCTGCTAACTATTCTATCGGAGCACAGTGAAAAGATGAAATGGCCTTTCAGGAAATAAAAATGTCAAAATCATTCATGATGAGTAAAAAACCCATTAATCAATTAGTGGATGGAATACAAATTCTCTTTCTGTGACCTTTTCTGTGATTTTTTTAAAATAATTAGGTAATTTGATTGATGTTTTCAAAACATTTCATTGTGGAAAAAGTAAATGATTTAAAATACCCAAACAGCGTGTCAGCATCTTCAGTTACCAAGGAGATATTTCACTGGCTATTCGTACCTATTGAACCACTAGAGTACCGGCCTTCCTTTTAATAGTATTTTAAGGTATCTGCAAGTAGTAGACCTAAATGCTAGTCCGTCAGCTCCTAACATTTTTTTTTTTTTAGAGTTGTTGGGATGATAAAAATTTAAAATGTGCATTCAGTCTGTATATTGCCATGTGAGGCAAATAAATTTATTTTACACATGACTGCAAAACATACTGTTTGTTATTTTATTATTTGTTTGCCTGGAGAAAATAAATGTACATGTAATGACTTTAACTAAACAAGTGACCCACAAATTCTAAATAAAAAACAATAAACAACCCAAATAGCCCTGGGAATTTTCCCCACAAAAGGAACATCAGAGCAGATGTTCAACACCAGCACAGTTTATATCAGTGAATCAAATTTTGTTGCACTACTTAATTATACGGATAATAATGACAGCAAAGATATATTTTACCAGTAGTAACTGTTTCAAGTGGTAAGATTTTCAATATGTAAAAATCTTCCTATAATGAGCAGCAAAAAGATAAGGCACAAAATAGACTAAGTAAGTCAATCTTTAGCAAATTAGAGTAAATTAGAGTTCTAATGTATATTGAAATAAAAATAATTGACATTATTTTTTAAAAAGAAGATATGAATGTAAAGTCCTGGAAATCTACAGATTTAAGATTGACATGTAACATGATAAACACAGGCTAATGGATCTATGGTTTAAATTAAGACCATGCTGAATTGTACTACTAGATGTACTATTAATGTACTCAGCAATACACACAGGGATTCACATCCCAAACCCAGCAGACCATTGTTTCGTTTATACTGCTTTAGTAGAGTGAAGAGATAAATCACTGACAGAAAGACTGAATTTTAAAAATCTATCTAAATTCATGTAGTGTACATTTGTATACATTGAGTCCATTTAAATAAGGATAGGAACTTGTAATAACACTAAATAGTTACCTTACTAAAAGTGCAATGTGTCATTTTCCCCTATCAGCATTAATTGTAGTGATGCCTTCCTTTTGAAACTGAACACAATCACCTGTTGGTTTGTGAGCTAGTGGTTTTAGGCCTCATGTGAGGCCTGGATCTTCTCATTACGCACCGAGTCAAATGTCAAACATGAAGCTGCCACATCCTGACTCATACCTTGCTGTTAATCTTAGTATAATATAAGTATATGTAAAGATGTGCTTAAGAGGATAGACTCAGTATTAAAGTGTTTATTAAGGTAGGATTAGATGTAAAGTTTGACTTGTTCCTGAAGCCAGAGGCGTTGCCCCCTGCTGGTCATTAGAATGAATGAACTGACCTCTACTGTCCATTCACACTACACCAAAAGCTGTGTAAATGCAGTGCATCCATGTGTGCAAACTCCAGCTGAATGACCTGAACAATCTGCAGTAACAAGAAAATGTGTTGTCACTTTCAGTCCTAGCTTTGCTGACTGAACAGGATGATGACTCACGCACATAAAACAGCTTAAATTAAATAAGCATCAACAGGGAGGCAAAATAGATTGGAATGCTATAATAAACCTATGAAAATTAAGCGGCTGTGACAGACTGCTAATGATGGATGGGATGACAGTTTTGGGTCTCTCCTGAGCCTTCATGCATGAGATGCAAGGACCAAACCCCTGCCTCTGACACAGGTACCCCTGCTTACTCCCTGCATCAAATGACTCCACTTACATTGTGTGTCAGCTCAAAGTATTTCTGGCATGCCAGCTGGTAGTGCATTCCTTTAACCAGCTCCAGGATCTGCAACAAAAGGCACAGTTCACAAAAATTAAGGTTAAACTTCTACACCTTAGATACTGATACAGCAACTCTACAGAGAATACTGTTGCCAATTTTTGCTTCCCCAGCCCTCTATTTAAAATGACTTTACACATTTCTTTTTTTTAGTAAATCATCATGACAGAAGTGAATACATCCTTCAAAAAATCTCTTCAAACCTAATAAAAACAGATCACATACATATTTAGGCTAATCTAAATATTCATGCCCTGGGTCAGCTCTTTGGAGAATAACCAGTGGCAATGATTACAGATCTCAATTTTGGGGGATTTTTTTTTATTTTTTTGCCTTCTGAAGCTCTACAAAGCGGAAAAGGGAGAGGGTGAACACCCAGCCTGCAGCCCAACTTTTTACTGGGTCACATAAGAACGGCAACGTTCTGGTAATAAAGCCACTGTAGTGTGCAGTGAGACTGCATACTCGGGGTGAGTGACCTGCTGAAAAAAGAAAAATCCCAAGTTATCAGTACTCACTAGGAGAGAGACACTTCTGAGGAGTCTGCCTGAAATTAGTTCCTTCATTATTCCCCAGATTCCTGAAGGCTGCCTCCAGCATGAAACTGCCACCAGCATGCTAAACACTGAGGCTGGGGTTAGATCAGTGTCGAGCTACGCACCGTTTCAGTCAGACTTTGCCGTTTTTATCAGAGCTTTAGTTTGCTTAGTGGAATATGAGGAGCATTTGCTAAAATGCACACAAATGATGGATAATATAGGAACAATACAAGCTGTGTTATTATGGTAAGGCTTTTATTTTGTGAGGTTTATTTCTGAAGGTTCCTCTGGGATTATAGAACAACGTCTTAGATTCACAAGACATTTCGTGATACTATTACAGCCTTAGTTATCTTTACCTTTTTGGTCTCTCAGAAATAAATCTCTTTTATATTCACAAAACCTCATGTGTGAATATATACCCAAATGTCTCTACAAATGCTGCACAGATTGCCATAAATTATTGACTTGTATATTAGTTTTTCACCTTTTTTTGTAAGCAATCTGCACACCATCTCCCCGCTGAAAGGGTTCAGCAATTTTTAGAAGACTGTTTATTATCAGTAAAACTCAAAATATGTATATGTAGTTGTATTTACCTGTACTGATCTTTCTGTGTAAAACTGCTCCAAATCAAAGCTGTACCACATGGCATTAGTTTGTCCCGATCAGATGTGTGACAAAAAAGGTGATAATGTAGGTAGGGTCAAGTGATTAAAGCCCAGAGACCAGTCCATATATATATATATATGTGTTAGGGGTGCAACGATACTCGTATCGATATTGAACCGTTCGATACAGTGCTTTCGGTTCGGTACGCATATGTATCGAACAATACAAAATTTGTAATTTATTTTATCAACTTTCCTTCTGACGATGCTGTCTGTGTTGAGCGCTCAGTGAATCTGCGTTCGACTACTCCGCCTAGGCTGCACTGTCGAGCGCAGATCCACTGAGCATTCAACACAGACAGCATTGTCAGAAGGAAGAGCGCAGGGCAAGCTAGCGAGACAGAAGTTAAGCTCTCTTTGCAACATGGCAAATTGAACCTCCCCCACCCTCATTCAGATTTGGCGTTTGGAATTATTTTGGTTTTCATGTGATGTATGACCCTGAAGGTAAGCGCGTCATGGACTAAAGTAAGACAGTATGTTGGATGTGCCACGCAATGCTCAATTACATGGGTGGGAACTAGTGTGTTAGCGCAGTTAGCTCGTTAACGTGTTGGCCGTCTAGCCCTACGCACGGGGCGATCAGGGGTAGCTCGTTAACGGAGATTTGCCGTGTTGTGGCGTTAACGTCATTTCAACGAGATTAACGCTGACAGCACTAGTGGGAACACAACGAATATGACTGCACATTTATGCCGACATCATCCTAGTGCAAAGACAAGTGGAAGCAGACGAAAACAACAAGCATGCTACAAACTTTACCCGAGTCATTTAGACAGCCGTTAGCACATGATTCTCCTTATGGGGACCTGATATGTTTAATATTGTGGCGAGCTCAGACAAGGAGGAGACAGAGGTGTCGTTTGGTCTTGCTTCCCGTGAGCTAGCCAGGGAGCACATCTGCAGATGAACACTGCCGCTAGCTAACTGCTCAGCGCGGCAACCGCACAGCAACAACAACAACAACACACAGGGCGCCCTCTGACCCCGGAAGGACACACCGTCGCAGCGAGAGGGCGTCACCCGTCACTATGGCAACATAAAAAAAAAACATAACTGTACAAACAGAACCCAGAACCCCCATTAGAACCCATGAGAAATGCAAGAAATGCATTATTGCTCAGTCTGCAATATCTTTCCCAGAACAAACACCAATTGCAAATAACATACTAAAAATAAACCTGAAAAATCTGTTTAGAACAGCGTACTATGTTGCAAAGAGTGAACTACCACTGGCAAAATTTAGCAGTCTTTGCAAACTTCAAAAAGCAAATGGCCTAGATCTTGGTTCCACTTGTCTCTTACCCGTGACTTCAGTGGAAATTTCAAATTCAGGATCTGACACAGACTGATTCATGTCCTACACAGTTCTTACAAGTTCATAGAAATTTCTGTTCAATTAGAACCAAGTATTTGAGTTGATGATTGTAATTTTTATACAATGTTGTAATTTGTTTTTCAACAATTTTTTGATTAATGTTTTGTTTCCTTTACAATATTATACATTAAAGTATAATATTGTAAAGGAAACAAAACATTAATCAAAAAAATACTCTCTTTTTTATTTTATATTTATTTTATATATATATATATATATATATATATATATATATATATATATATATATATATATATATATATATATATATATATATATATATATATATATATATATATATATATATATATATATATATATATAAACAAAAGAAGCTCTATTCTGCAGGGGGCATTTACAATATTTAAGACAAACTGCCATTGGCTACTAACATGAGTACTATTTGGTGGTTTCTAAATTATTTCTTTGACAGTTTTTATAAATCCAATAAGATTGCTGGCTGAGTTTTGTGAGACTGAAGAAGAAACATAACCCACATGCTGTCCCCAGTCAGAGAAGGGAATTGTGGCTAGAGGGCTGTTCAACCATTTGACAAACCGACTGTGGACAGATGGCACCCACCTGATTGATTCCACTGGGAGACACTTTGTACACTTGAAGCTTCTGCTTCAGCAGCTCCGGGTCGCTGTGACGGAATGGACATCCTACAAAGATAAGGTGGGATTTTATTTAAAGGGAAAAAATGCAAATAAAGAATTTCAACAGTTGGAAGAAAATAAAGGAGCATGAAAGCACATTAAACTATAACTGCAGATTTGCAAAGATTTAGCGAACACAAATGTGTTACTGTTTCCAAACCAACCACTTCTTCCAACAGCCGTCAACTCACCATGATGGTCTCCTTGGCTGGGTGGGTTTGATAAAATCACCTTCATGCAACTGTAGGGGGTGTAGTCTGTTCGCTTTCCTTCTTTGCCAAACATGTGGCGGATGCTGTAGGCATATGCTTTGTCAAACTACAGAAAGGGAGAGAAGGAGAGAGGAAGCGAAAGGCATTAGTGAGGATGAGAGTGTAAGAGGGACAAGGTAAGGGTGAAAAGAGTCATTGTCATACATCATGTCAGTTTTGACAGGGTGTTTTCCTCAATGAAATATAGAGCTATTAGAGAGAACCTGCTGTAGAGGTGTCACCACACTCGAGATAGTTGAACCACGGATGCTGTAATATGGCCATCTTTCTCAGAACTTTTGCCCACTGCCCTGTAGAAGGACTCAATTCAATATGAAGTCTATTTTAAATTCAACAAAACAAGGCCCCAGAACACAGTTTAATGTACACAGCACTTTTGTAATCCTCAATGTGCAGCTCACACTCAGATGAGCAGTTCAATCCTCTAAACTGCTCTAATGAGTTTACTGTAAGTAAAGCAAGCATTTTATATTTCAGTACAGCAGTTGTTTGTGTGAATGTCTGCCGTTCATTGTGTAACAGGCGTTTTGGATTCAACCTATTGAAGGTGACATGCTCAACATGCCAGTCGTTTTAGCTTTGACCTGCCCAGAGTAGTACCCTGCCTTTCGCTCAGTGACAGCTGGGACAGGCCCCCTATGATCCCAAACTGGAAAGCAAATTAAGAAAATTGATGATATTATGGGATGGATATGCTGAATACATGGACTGTAATTACTACTCTTTAAATTTTATAGACTTAAAAAAAATAGTGATAGATTTCTTGACAATGAAAATGATCGTGTTTTTTGCCCTGCATAAACATGAATATTTTCATTTATACTACAGCTTTGCATTAGTACTAACCATCAAGTGTACAGTCAGACTGAATTTACACTCAGATAAAGCCAGGTCTTGTTATATCTTATTCAACAGTTCAATGGCTTAAAGGCAGCAGAACTATGCAAATCCTGGTTTGACATCTTGAAAACCCTTTACCTGATCTGCCCTAAAAGTAGGAGATCAAAGTCAAGGACACACATGAACTGTATTACAGACCTCTGAAATCCTTCTCATCATCTTCTAGCTGGTTATACTTTTTGATGGGGGTCATTTTACACAATCTTTGCAGTGAACTTTTTATTGCACAGTAATTCTGTGCAGTCATTAAAATGCATCGCAGTGACCGTGCCTTTAAAAATCCGACTGTAAAATACAGGGAGGGCGCTCTGACAGTGGCAGAACACAATCAACATGACTGCACCCATCATAACACATTAATGTTGCAATAAAACCCTGCAAACTTACTAATGTGCCAAGCTGCAGTGGCAATTTAAAAACTTGTAAAACCTTCTTTAAGTATGATAAATCAAATAATAAATATAAGAGGTCTTTCCTGATTTAAGACTCCCTTACTCTATTAAAACAAAGCACGGGAACTCCACAAGTGTTACAGCATATTCAAGATGTTACCTGGAATTTAAAAAACAATCATTTCTAGGCTAAAAGTGACATAAAGCCTCAAAAACCATACTAAACAGTCATTTGTCCCAGCAAAGCTGAGGTAAAGCACAACCTGGCGTGTGAATGAAACCCCTCTAAATGTGTTTTTTTTTATGTTTTTGTTTTGCCTCAACCTACACTTCAGATAATCCTGGATATACCCCGATACAGCTGACCCCCAAACTGAGCAAATTTACAAAAGATGCGTTCAATGGAGTTGAGCCAAAGCTGCTCTTATGCATATCTTGGCTCATGGGACTACATCACTATAACATCCCCCCACACTCTACAGCACATTCACAAAATCCTGAATTAGGTCACAATCAAAAGGGATTACTTAAGAGTGAGAGTGTGTGTGTGCGCGTGTGTAAACTTGGCATGGCTTCTTAGGCTCAGCCCATAGTGACTGATGTGCTTATAGCTCCAATCCCTCTCATGTTAAATACCATTATAATACATTTCCCTTTCAATCTGCACAACGGGCCTTTTCACACCAAAAAGCTACAACATAAAGGTGAGTGACTATAAAATGCAGGAGCAGCAGTTCAGTAGTTTGATGTTGCAGAAAAGAAGACATCGATCGCTTTTTAAAAAGGTCATTCACGCAAAATTAGCATTTAACTAAATATTTGAAAAATTAGAGCAGCAAAGTCACTGAGACACAAAATCTGTAACTCATGAAACAGCTTAAACTAAATGGGAGGACTTAAAAAAACTTCACTGTGACAGTTGGAATTTTAAGGAATTTTTAATTTTAGCCTATTTTGACATGTCAAACTAGGAAAGCTGTGTGTGTGTGTGTGTGTGTGTGTGTGTGTGTGTGTGTGTGTGTGTGTGTGGAGGGGGTTGCATTGGTTTCTTCAGCTTCAGAGTCTGGTGTTGCTGTCTCACTGTCAAAAGTGTCATGGCTGACCGTTCTGCCTTAAAAGCACAGGGCCACAATGTTATTAGCAGCACCTGTGTCATATCTGCTATCCCATGTCATAACTTTTGCAGTAGGTGCCTATTATAGCTTCACCAATACAGAATTTGACATCACTGCCATGACACATGGGCTGTTATTCTTTACCGACAGATCCCATAAATTTAAATTTTGAAGAATTGTGACCAAAATATTGCCACTGGGTAGCTTTTAAACTCAGCATGAGCAGTAAAAATAAAGGAAAGTCTCAGACTATCTGGCTTTTAAACATTATACATCACATATGTGATTTACTGGCAAATATTCTGTTAATTTGGGTCTGGAATTGAGTTTTTCAAGCTGCTAAAATAGTGGTCCAAGAGGAGAAAAGACACAAAAATTCTAATTAATTCCTACATCCTGATGCTACTAATGAGTTGAATGTTGTTTAAGAAAGAAAGAAAGAATAAAAAGAGAGAAAGAAAGACAAAAATCATCTCAGGATTTATTTAATATGGGGTAGCAACAAAGAAGCGTGGGGCTCCTTTTAAATTATACTGAGATAAAAATAGCAAGGTGCACATTTGTAACACATCTCCAAAAGCAGTTAATATGACATGTCATCTAATGACTCATTTGTTTAACCTACATTATGAAAGAATGTGTCAGTTAGTGGAAGTTAATTAACCTTAAGTTAACATTTGAAAAACAAGTAGTTTAAAAGCAGGCCAACCCCCTCAAGGCAATGCAACACACTCAAATGTGGTACAAATAGACACTCCTCCAAATGAATTGGCCAACTTCTGTAGCAAGAATAATGGATAGATCAAGTTGATTTCATCAATTTTCTCTCCCCCTCTAGTCTAATATTACATTGCCTCTTCCTCCGGGCCTCCCTTTTGGCAATGCTGCCTCCCATCTTTTTCCTCTGTGCCTGTCGCATACTAATGAGCAAGCTTTGTGCAGCCTGGCACAAAGTGCAGTCCCTGACACAACACATACATCACAGAGAGCGTGATTCTGCTGCCTCTGCTGTGGAAGAAGAGCAGAGCTTTGTGCACAGCTACTTGCTCTGAGAACTTGTACACGGGACCCAAGCCACCTCTGTACAGGGTGCTAAAGAGGGCTGTGCTATACCATGGGGCTCTCACTGAGACTGCTTTACTAGGGTTAGTAAAGGGTTAGTAAATTAACAGCTTAAAAAAAGTGAATGGAATGCCTTTGTGGCTCAAGTAAAATTCCTTATTTAAATATCTGCATTCAAGAAAGAAAAAAAAAACCTCACTGAACTAAACTCTAAAATAGCTATCCTGACATCAATCATGGTTCGCATTAGTGCAAAACTATTTCTGAGTGCTCCACAAATTATTCAGTGATATTTTTACTTTTCATCTCCTTAGTATGCATGCATCTGTATGTTCTCCAACCAGAATTACCCTACTTTAACTATCTTTTGGAGTGAATATCTATATTTGAAATGGCAGAGTACATCTTTTAATAACACTCCTATTAACCGTTCCCAGAATACAAACACTACATATTGCCAAAAAAATATGCCTATTACAATTCCAATCAAATTGTATGTCCTAAACATGCAACTTTTTGTGGCTTTTATGGATTGCAATCATGCAATAAACAGCAGTGAACAACAGTTTCGTGTCTCTTCGATTAATATTAGACATCAGGGTTGCTAAAATTCATTAGCCTCCCATTGATCCCATGTACACCCTGCTTCTGCAAAGCTGGTCTTTCCCATGCAGCAAAAAGATTTGAACCTTACAAATGACAAAGCACCTGCTTTCTACGCAGCTACAACCATGTGCATCTTTGTGTATCCATTCTGGTCAGAATCCTGTAATCTGTTTCCTCATTACTCTTTCAACTGAGGCACCAGCAAGAAACAGGGGCTCAAGACAATCCCACATGCTTGGACAAAATGTCTGGCTGATGCAAAACATGACCCAGACTGGAAAGAGCGCAGGCTACCTGGGGTGACACGACCAGGATGCCAGCCGTGTGATCTACTACTACAAATTAGTATTCAAAGACTACAGGGCTCTGGGATCAAGGCCCGTCCATAAGGACAACCACACCAGACTGCTACATCAGGTGTCTATTCAACTCAGCACAATCACTTCTTGGCACTTGCTGTGTGGAGTCTGTTAATACTGTATCTTTTGATGAGCACTCAAAGCTGCAATCCACTTATGTGTGAGCTCTGCATGGATGTCAGCATTAGTCAGATCCACAGTATTTCTGCACATCTTATAAAATATAAATGATTTGATGACAGCAGGTAAAAACACCTCATTCGCAAGTACTTTTGCAACTAACACAACAAACGTTTTCTCAATGCATCTTTTAATCTAGAACAAACGCACCAGGATTTAGAGGTTTCCAGACTTCAAGACAATGAAAGGTACCCATTTAAAGAAAATAAAGCTGACAAATATTTTGGATTTTGCATGTTGAGTGGTGCATATAATTAAAGTGAATAGAATTGCTGACTAATCAGCTCTTAAATTAGGTTGGAACAGAGCAGCAAACAGTCATAAGGTGTAACAGTGAGTTCAGTGTGGAAGAGCAAAACACACTCAAAGAACTGGTTGAGTAAGGTATGCTTAACCCGATATGTTTAGATCCCAACTTTAGGAGAGATTGTTTTCACATCTAATGAACATTAGAGTGCATCTTTTAGGAAACGTGATATCTCAAGAAATTCCCAAATGCCCACACTGTGGATGGAGCATTTTAAAACAAAAAGCCTACTCAAAAACCACAGGGCAGCCATATTTCACGTCTAAGATAGCCCAGACAAGGTGAGGCATGTGAGGAGGTTTCCCACATTCTGTAGTGCTTACTGTAAAGGCAACTAAAAAAGCAATTTGATACAACAAGAGAAATTAAGAAGTTATTTTCTTGATAGATGATAAGGAAATGCTTTAACATTTATCTGAATCGATGTACGCATGCCAGACCAATTCAGAGACATCCCATCTAACAAATGAGGTATGATCACAAAGTCCTGCAATGCTGCAAACCAAAAATACTTTGTGCGCTTTGATGCATAAAGCATCAAAGGGAAGGCTTGAACTGTGGTGAGTACAACACAAAGCGCTCGAAAATATGCTTGTTTATTGACATCAACAACAAAGTCTCCACCTTTAAAGGCTGTTATTTTTCACACAGAGAGGAAATCCAGCATGCATGGCGAGTAAGTGTGTTCATATCGCTGGAAGCCAGAGGTGAATAAGAGGATGGCCTTGAAAGTGAATAGCAGCATAGTTTGTGCTTTTAATAAACCCACTGAACTTTCTGATCACACCTCCTAAAGTATCTGCAACTATGGTGAATCAACACGGGAAACAAATCTCCCCGGCCCTGTTAACATAACACAAACAACACGATCATATCCAAACTTTTAGAGTCAAGTCAAAAAAATCTAAAAAAATTAATAGTCTAATAAATTTATATTTAAAGCCTTGCAAGACTAAAAAGCATGATTCATAGCTACTTAACTCCACAGCATGAAATTCTATTTGTTCTATCTGAGCTGGTCCATTATGTGGAGTCTCCTGTCACTTCTCTCTCTTACTCACATAAAGAGTGAGCGTTTTCTTCATGCAGAACAATTTTAATGTCTTTACTGTGTCTGTCTCCTACCGAGAGACATAATAACCCAACTCATAACCACTTCAGTTTTCATTAGCCTCATCAAAGCACTGAGTGCACCTAATGACACCAGTGAACTTTCCTTCAATCAATAAAGCTTTGATGGAACCACTTAATCTCCAATAAAAGCAGCCCCACCCACTGAAGTGTTGAGCAGACCAGACCAAAAACCCTCAGTCTGAGAAATTCAGACATCACTGTATCACTATATTTTACTTAACTTCCAGCAACATATGTACCATCATATGTTGTAAAAAAACAAAAAAAACCAAGAATGTTTTGAAATGGGATCAAATTTAGCCTGTAAAATAAAAAAAATAAAAAACTGTAGCCCGTATCATTTCTGGGGTGGATGAACGGTTACCGAGTCAGGGCTCGCAAAATCGCTAGCCCAACGTCCCGGAGCTAGCGATATCTCCGGTCGGGCGACCAAAATCTATCTCAACCCCGCCCGTCGGGGTATATGATAACCCGACGGGCGGGGGCTGAGATAGATTTTGCGAGCCCTGCGAGTGATGCCTGTATGTTATGTAACATTTTGTTGACAATGAACCAATTATGAATAGGATGGACTGAACCACCCTTCACCAGGAGAGCAGGTAGAAGGCATCTGTTGACATCTTGTTTTAAAGATACTCAGAAAATATTCATTTACAAAGCATTAAAATGTATCAACATTACCTTGTCTGCATCCACTTTGCCTCTTGTGAACTCCATTTTCCAGAACTGCAGTGCCTGCTCCAAAGACAGGCCGATACCTTTGAGGAAGAGACCGTATTGCATCCGACCTCCGTGGCGGAGATGATGGTTTTCTCTAAGAGACTGGTGGAGCTGCCTCATACACAATGGGAATGACTTCTCTGAAAGCTGTAAGCAGGTAATTGTTAATGACAAACCTGAAGAAATGCCTTATATAATTTATATTTTCCTATAAGTACATATTTTGTATCTATGGAGTACAAAGGATATTAATTAAGTGAAATTAAACACCACATATTTTTGTATTCACTGCCCCAGACCAGCAATAAGGCCCTTCTATGCAAAAAGGCACCTTGAAGAATTTGCCATGCGAAGAAATTTCAAGAACAGATGTTTAAAGCAACTTACTGAATCAATCTGATCCAAGGAGATTTTCCCAACATTCTTCTGGATGCTGTAATCCTGTCCCACATAGGCATGACTAAAAGAAGAAAAACAATACATTATACACGTGTGTAGTTGTCAACGATCTGCTGATTCAATGACAGCAGAGCCTCAAACCTGTGCACCAGGAGCTTCATATCATAGCTTTCCTGGCTGAACAGCACCTGTAGATGCTATAGTACTTTTGGCCAGTCTATTCAGTGTTTACTGTTTGCCAGGAACTTAAAGTAGAAAACTCAAATGATCTTTTTTAGATACATTCAGCAGATTTAAAAGTATTATACAAACACCCATAACAGCTTAAGATGACGTCTTCAATTGTCTTGCTTTGTCCAACCAAGACTACAAATAATAAAAAGAAGCCAAAATCAAAATATTTTCTATGAACTCAAAGATCTATACCATTTATTCCCTTACCCTGTTCTTAAAACTGCGACTGTCTCTCTACCTTGTAATTACCCATGTGAACTAACACGACTACCATCCAATATTTTCTCCCAGAAAAGCAGCAGGCATGGTAGATAAAACAGTGCACAAGTTGGATATTTCTAGTAACCTTATGCTGGAAGCATTATGCTGAACACGCACTAAGGGGCAAAAAGTTTCCACAACATCTGGACTTTATTTAAAGTGTCTGGGTTAACTCAGACCAACCAAAGACACTTTGGTGCAGAAGATCAATTGTGCTAGAAGTCTTTTTCATGGCCACACTGGCGAAACAGCAGCGATGTTATTCATCCTGCTTCTTACCTGAGGTGGTTAAGGAGAGGTTGGAGCCGTTCATCAGAATGCACTGCTGGTAGCGAGCGAGCCGTCAACTGCAGGAGAGATGGGCATCACATGAGTAATGGCAAACAGTCTAGGTCAAAGTGTTATAACGGCCCAAAGTTGCAGGTTAAGTGCACCTGATTCGTTTTAAACTATTTGCACTTTAAACTAGCGCACAGAATCTCGTAATTAAAGCTGTCTTTCTGGAGCGCCGTTATCCAAACAGATCAGAAACGTGTAAACAATTTAAACCAAAAGTTAAGTTCGCCACAGTATCTATCATTAAAGACCTTGATTATGTGTTGCTCAGTGTTTACTAATTTCCAACGAAAAAAAGAAAAAAGGAAATTGCTGGCTGTGCGATCAATCCTGCGACACCTATGTGAATCCACGACATTCAAAACAAATTACAAAAATCCTGCTTTACTAAATGTATCCTTGCAGCCTCTTGTCAGCTTAGTGTATCAACGCCCTTAAGAGTGATAACGTTAATGCATCTCCACGCAACCTTGGCTTAAAAAACAGTAAGATGGTTTTTCTGACTTCAGGTTGAGCAAATCATCTACGCAACACATTTTAACACCATCCTAAAACATGTGACAGCAACTGTCAGGCTATTCTTTACAACATCCTCCGACTTGAAGCTTTCGCATGCTGTCTCAGTCTAAAAACAGGCAGCTGTAGGCCTGAATTATGTTTTTTTTATTTAAAAAAGAAAAAAGAAAAACAAGAAACACCCCTAAAGATCCATGTTCATTCCTCTGCAAAAAAAGCTTGAGTCTAAATCCTGACTCTTGACTTTTAGTCAGTTCCAGGTCTGCCTTGAACCATGCACCAAAGACATTTTAAGATGCAGCATTCTGTTTGTTAAACTGAACAACAAACCAATAAATGGAGTCACATGGAGAGGCAGCTTTCCGTTTCATACCTTTTTAATGACACGTTCTCTGTGATGTCCCCTTGCTGTCCCCAGCAAAGGAGAATAACCATTACAGTAACACACTGGCTCACTTACAAGAATACTAGTTTTGTTGAATTATTCCATTCCAGCAGTTAGTGGTCTGGATAGTTACCTGAAAATTGGAGAATTGCAGAACCGAACAACTTTTTCATTTGAGCTTTATTTTTCTCTTCTAATTTCTAAGCTGGTCCTGCCTGAACAACTGTTGTATGTCAACAATAGTGCAAATGCAGTGACGTCGATCGTGGCTCAAGAGTTGGGAGTTCGCCTTGTAATCGGAAGGTTGCCGGTTCGAGCCCCGGCTCGGACAGTCTCGGTCGTTGTGTCCTTGGGCAAGACACTTCACCCGTTGCCTACTGGTGGTGGTCAGAGGGCCCGGTGGCGCCAGTGTCCGGCAGCCTCGCCTCTGTCAGTGCGCCCCAGGGTGGCTGTGGCTACAATGTAGCTTGCCATCACCAGTGTGTGAATGTGTGTGTGAATGGGTGGATGACTGGATATGTAAAGCGCTTTGGGGTCCTTAGGGACTAGAAAAGCGCTATACAAATACAGGCCATTTACCATTTACGTCCTGTACTATACCATCCACGCAAACGGGTTTACCGACACTGGTTATACTACAACCTGAGAGGTTTTCAGAATCACAGGGAAAACTATGATTCTACTACACCTAAATGCTACACTTCTTTCTTTTTGAGAAATAAAAAGCACCAAATTGCTCTGCATTTATTCTCAGGTACATCTAAAACTACTCTCAGAAATCACAATCCAATCATTCTGGTTATCAAACAATTCATTTAGACATAAGTGAGTTTTAGATAAGTAGTTCAAATTGCCAGAGAGCATTTTAGCTCAGTGGCTCAAAGAAGCCCACTCTTTGTCATGAGGACACGGTATTAACTGAGAAGACAGTGAAAGTGGCTACTCTGTTACAGTGACAGACAACGTAACACAACCACATCACAAAGGCTGAAGTGTGCATTGAAATGATTTTCTCTTAGAACTGCCGCTCCTTTGTTTAAGCTACCGTTTAACTTAAAATCCGTCGCTAAAATCAGCGTTCTAGTTTAAAACACTACACGGAAGACTGATGTACAATTACAGAGGGGAAAACAATATGAAAGGTATGCACGGTAATGGCTGACACATATTTTGCAGGCACTGATAACATACTGTATGTGAAAAAAGCAAATGAAATAATCATGAAAGGTCTTTGAAGACAAATAAAAATAAAAAGTGATTAGTGTTTTTTTTTTTTTTAAACAGGTGCACTTTTGATAAACTCAAAGGTCGTCTTTGGCTGTGTTACAACATGTGGCCGTACAAAGGAGTAATTTTGTCATGTAGAGTAAATGTATGTCTATCGTCTACTGGTTAATTAGGATGTGAGAACCTGGGTATTGATGTTTTGATGTCCAAATAAAGTGAACTCTGACCACCCGATGTGGATCTATACCAGGAAAAGAGCCAATTTTCAGCAAAGGGTGCCAAACTATAAAACACTGACCCCTCATATCGATCCAATATTTACTCCACCTTACTGTACCAATTAATGAGCAGAGTGTGGTCTACTTCAGACAACTTTGAGTTTCTTCCTACATTTTCAGCTTCTTGTGCCAAAAATAAAGCGACGTCTTCTCTATAATTCTTTTAAACAGTGGCTTCTCTAATCTCGAAATATGTGTAATTCCTGTATCCACCGCTCTTACCACTCTATAACACAAAATGTAATTCACAAATACTGGTAACTGTAATGAAATAAAATATTGTTTTCTGTGTCTCAGTACAGCAAGTCATCTATTTCAAGATTTCTTGCCTAATTAACGTTGATTAATGTCAATTCATAAACCACAAACTGACACTGCCTTTAGTTGCTGCTCCTTGTGCTCATTTCGCCATCTGGACTACTCGCCACCATGGAGCTGAGCTTGGGTTGTCTTCTCACATATATTATATATTTATTTAAAAAAAGAGAAAAAAAAAAGGGGAAAAAGGCCTCTGGTTCCCAAAACATTGCATTTCAAGTCCCTCAGGACATTCTAAGCAATGCAAAAGCTTGGTGATACGGCCCCATCATAAACCCCCTTCAGCAGCCTTTAAAAAAACATCATGCCTTCAGGGACAATAAGCACTTTCCTACTAGATGTCCCAAATCTTTCCTCCAGATATTTTCTGCCACATGTGCATACTTATTCCCCTCATTTGAACCCTGTGTTTCTACCATTTCCCTCGGGGCACTGAAAGCAACAATGGCAATTTAATAATTCTCCTTATGGAATCGGGGATTCTGCATGCACAAATGGCATGAAAATGGCCACTAGTGTAAAATAATATAAAGTGAAGGTGTGATGGAGTGAGTCACAAATAGGGCTGGGTATCGTCACTGATTTCTAGAATCGATTCGATCCACGACTCGATTCAATTCTATTTAAATCTGGCAAATTTTGCCTCAGACAGTCAGAAATATTATAATTCAGATCAGTACATTTACATATTTTTGTATCTATAAAAAGGAAGCTGACACTCGCAAGACTTTATCAAAGGTGTAAGCATCACAGCAGATTTTATAAAAATATTCTGCAGTACATCAAAAATGAAAGAAAACCATTAATCAACATATTAACATTACCTCTGAAGTTACAGCGGTTTTATTAGAGACACGGCTAAGCGTTTTGCATTTTGCATAATTTTAAAGAGTTTAAATTTGTTCAGAAGCCTATTGAACGGCAGAAATTAGGTTTTCTTTTCGGAAGTAAGTAAAAGGGAAAAAAACAAAACAGCGGCCGACAGCGCTGTAAATGGTAGACTTGTGCGTAACAAGCAAGCGAATAATGCAGAAAACAGATTTTTAGACGGGAAACTGTTCTTGAAGTACAGAGAGAAAGCGAGAGAGAGAGAGAGAGAGAGCTGTGCATGACGTGTGATTTTATCGTGGTGGAAGCAAAACAGCAAAAGTCAGAGGGAATTCATGACGATGTTTTTGTGAAGCTTAGTTTGGATCTTCTTTTGCTGCTGGTTTGGTCAATATTGTTTGGAGAGAGATAAAACTAACAGCTTTAGAATCGCCGCAAAAAGGGTGTAAACACAAAGCGCAGACACGCCGAAACATCAGAATCAGCGAGCTGTCGGCTTTCAGCCCCGACCGTGTCCGTGCCGTCGGGTGAGAAATGCGACATCTCACTGATTCTGATCCGTTGGAGGCTCCGAGCTTTGTGTTTACATCTTTGTGCAGAATCCGTGTACCTGCTCTCATTTACTGTTTTAGCTGTTTGGTGGTTCTTGAAATTTTGTGAGGTTTAACCTGAGATTCTGGCGTTTCGGTCAAAATAAATTAATATTTAAAAAAATCGATTCAGGATTTTAATGAATCGATATCACGTTATCCAAGCCAGAATCGATTTTAATCGATAAATCGATGATCAAAACCCACCCCTAGTCACAAAGGTGATGATTAAAGATAGTATTGTACTGGAGGCAATAAAATGGGCCTACATGTGTACTGTAGTCTGAACAATACTGGAGTTCAAAGCATATTCAGATTTGGAGGTTTTAAAAAGCTCAGATTTAAGTTTGAACTCTTATGTTTAGGCTTAAAAAGCAACAAAATGCTGAGAATTCTCAATTGTGCTCCTCCATTATTGTGTTAACAACACAAAAAAATAAAATTTCACTTACTGCAAGAGCTTTAGACAGCCTTGTGCGGAAATCATTGAGAACAATGGTGACAATATCCTGATGGGGAATGTATGCATAGCCTTGTTTGAGGTACACTTTCCTCAGTCGCACAAGATCCAGGGCATCTTGAAAAGGCACCTTTAAAACATAATGACAGTTGGAGGAAGAAAAAAAAAACCAATTAAATCATTAATGTGTTCACAGTATAAAGGCCAGCCGTGTGTCCTTAGTAATTTGGCTGCTTAAATTGTGATCCAAGGATACAATTTAAGCTCAGCAAACCAAATGGGATGATTTACATTCTCCCAGTGAAAATGATTGTCAGTAGCAAGGAAATTTAAATTAAACTCTAGCTTTTAAATTCTGTTAATAGAAAAACTGCATTTAATCCATTTGCATGTTAAATTATTATGAGTAGAGACCTGACTGACAGAACATAATCACAGCCTTTAAAAGATTTGCCTACTATGCACATCGGAATATACAACATAATGTCAATGCATTTCTTTAGTAAGAGTAAGATAAACACATGTGGCGTTGTAATTCTACATTTGGAAAAGCTGGATTTTTTCCATAATGTTGGTTTAAACTGCCCTGGGGAGAAATATTTGCTCATTTATTTCATATCGGTGATGATCTGTCTCTATCTGATGAGATACTGGCTCCAGGGGATGAGGGGTTTATTAAAAAAAAAAAAAAAAAGTAGCGCTAAGCAGACAAATCAGAGTTTTACTCCAGTGTATAAAAGTACTCTCACACATGTAAGCATTACACAATAGATATGATGCAAATGAGAAAGCTTGAGGGGTAATTTGTCCAAGTCTAATACTGGACAAAAAGAAGACGTTACTAGAATTCAAAACACAGGATCCAAGATGTTCTGCAAAGTCTGACCAACCTACCTTACACCATATATTATCCTGCACTGTGCTATTACCTTTAATGATCGCTACTTCAAAAACTCTCCTGAATGACTCTTAACTATGCAGAAAGAGAACTCGAGCCATCATGACACATCAACCTAACAGGGCCACTGTCTAGATGTCTTGGAAGTTACATTCCCTCTGTGGTGTGTTCGTGAATATAAACTATAACCTACACTATATATATGTCTCACCTTGTAGAACTCGTGTTCCATCACCTTGATTCCACTGACGCCAAAGCTGGAGTTTATAAGTTGATCCTTCAGCGCAGTCTTCTCCTCGCTGCTAATCTGAAAAGTTGTGAGATTTCATTGAGGAGTTGCATAAGCTGAACTGTTAATATGATGTTAATAAGCTTGTGGAAAACAAACATTGTTTAAAAAAACAAAACAAAAACCTAAAGTTGGCTTTGCATTCTTGCTTACACCCCGCCACCACCATGTTATCCAAACCTACTGTAGTTCTTTCCTTTTGTGAGCCTAAAAGCAAAACAGAGACTAAGTACACTATATAATATATAGTGTAAACTATATATATTATATTTATGTTTTGGGATTTATTATTTAAAAAAATAATACACACATATTTGAAATATAATTTTTTTCACAATTAAATCTTTTACTGAATAGGGCCAACTTTTTAAAGATGGAAGATGTTATGATGATTGAACAGCTCCACCTAGTGAAAATACAACTGAACACCACTATGCTGTGTATAGAAACAACTGGCATGGATTTAGGCCCGTGTCCTCAACATACTCTGAGCCTGACATAGAAACAAAATCCAAGATATAGTTTCTAAAACACATTATGGTAAAGAGGCACTTAAATGTAAGTTAATCAAATATAAGTAAGTAAATTTTCAAGGTGATATAAAAAAAAAAAAAGACTAATTGTGTGTTTCTGAATAAGTCACTATTACAAGAAGACAGAAATTCCCAGTTGTAAAAGTTCCCAGTTGGAATTTTTTTGTGGTAAGCCTCCTCAACTTAAATTTCCAGAAAAAAAATATTTTTGAAATATGTCAAGTGTTTTCTTTAGGAAAGCTTACTGTGTCATAATGGAGATTATTCTTGTGAAGAAATGCCAGTTGTTGTTTTGGGACCAACTCAGTAAAATGGAAGCGGAAAAGATCAACTTCCTGTTGTATAAACCAGCGCCTCAGATCTTCCCTTTGAGAGACAAATGGAAATAAACATTTATCTTTTGCAGCTGAACAACTTATATTCTGACCACATTTTCCAGTATTCCTAAATGGAGACTAAAGACTTACGTTTGGCAGTAGGCCAGTCTGAGAATGAAGTGGGAGATATGGTCTTTTCTTCGTTTTTCATATTCAATTGGTCCACTTTGAGATTTCTTGTCATCCTTAAGAGTTAGAAAACAATTAGTCAATTTGAAAGACAAATAGATGTCAATCATTTAATCATCATTCACCACTTCTTGTCATGTTGTACAGTTTTTGTTTTATGTACATATATGAAAAAATTATCATGTACTAAAAGTCATGTTTATGGTAGCTGTACACTAACTTCCATTATCTCAGGCTCTTGTAATTCAGCATAGGGTCTTAAAATGTTAGTAAATGAGTCACGTTTTCAGCAACACCCAGCAGTGTCTCTTCTTTACTAATACAAATACATTTTATTGCTAAATCATGCTATTTCATCACTATTGCAAAGAGAATTTGATGGATCCTGCGCAAGCTTAACTCCTCAAAGTCAATACTGTGTCAATACACATCGAGCTAAACACTGGTCTCACTCTAAAAGCTAGGGCTGAACGATATATCACATTTGCGATAATATCGCGACATGATCAAGTGCAATTTTCTAACCGCAAAGGCTGCGATTATACTCTGGACATGTCCAAATTCATGGACTGCATCCTCCTGAGGCCGCATTTGTAGACCGATTACGTCACAGCGACACGCCGAAGGCTGTCCAAATTCGTAGACTCCTCCGAATGTAGCCGACAAATGCGTCCTCCTTTTCCCCGAATTTGAAGGATGGGTCGGGTGTGTCCTTCGTGGCCTACCATATTCCAGAATTCACAGCACGGCCCAGCCAAACTCCAGTTTCCAACAATGGCGGCCGCTACTAAGTTTTAAAATTACTCATACTAATCTTTCTGGGTCACAAAATAAACTTTTAACATATTTTCAGGCAAGAAAGTAGTTGTGTAAACATCAAATATCTGCTCGGTTTATCAAGATATCGCATATTTGCAAAAGTGCTTCGACGTTTTAGGAGGCGTCTGCTACCCACCAGCTCGATAGCTAGCCGGGAGCTCGAGGGTTACTGATGCGGCCGAGAACGGCACAACTCCCGGCACATCATTTTCAGATCACCGCGGACTTTCGCTGCTCGGGTTAAACGTAATATATAAGTCACTTAGACAACCTAAAAATGTTATTGTTGGGCTTTTTTCAGTGTTTTGTTTGTTCGTGATTAAATCGGTTTGGCTGAGATTAAAGTTATTAGATTAGATAAAATAAAACTTTATTAATCCCCCGGGTGGGTTCCTCCTTGGTTTTCACACAGCTGACTAAACGTCAAACAGAAAACTTATTAAACAGAAGTATGAGACAGTCGAGAATTTACACCAGTGTCTGGTTATATTTTAGATAGCAAGAAGCAGACGGCCGAGTTTATTAAGCTCCACCGAGACAGCGGTGACGCTAATCAGAAGGCTAGACCGTCCAATTTCATGGCCGTTTACTTCCGGCCTACCCGACCGTCTGAGGACCAGTGCGGCCTCTTCAGCTTTGCCTCTGCCACTTGAAGATGTCGTGAAGACAGAGTTGAATAGTTACCTGTTGACCCCTGTCATTGACGGAGAGGATGATCCCTTAGCCTGGTGGAAGGTGCACAACATTCACTTTCCACGACTGTGCAAGATGGCCCGCAAATATCTGTGTGTGCCAGCCACAAGTGCCCCCTCAGAGCGTCTGTTCAGCACTGGAGGGAATATAGTGACCTGCACTCGCTCATCCTTAAAGCCAGCAAAAGTAGATATGCTGGTCTTCCTAGCAAAAAACCTGTGAGCTAGGATGATTATGGCTAGCTGAGCCATACTCATTGTTTATACAATTGCTATTATGTTTGCACTTTATGTCAAATCAAATCAAATCACTTTTATTGTCACATCACATGTGCAGGTACATTGGTACAGCACATGTGAGTGAAATTCTTGTGTGCGAGCTTCACAAGCAACAGAGTTGTGCAAAATACAATAATGTAAACAAGCAAAATACAAGAATGGCTACATCTGAAACTAATAAATATATGTACAATATATAATAGTATATGCATTTCTGGATGTGTATACTAAATATTTTTCTACACGTGTGTGTGTGTGTGTGTGTACACATATTTTACAAATTAAATAGAGTAAACAATAAATAAAATATATAAAAATGTGTAATGTTACTGACTGCAGAGATCAGTAAGATGTGTGCATTTTTTATTTATTAGTTTTATTTATTTAATATTATTTTTTAATTTAATGACTGTCTAGTAGTTCACAGATGTCGAAAAACTGAGTGTGGTAAAGCCACCGATTTTTTTTTATGTATATTTCTGCAATCTGCACATTGCACTGACTTTCATTTTAATGTTTACACCAGGGTTCCTTGTCAGCACTTTATGCTCAGATGTTTGTAAGCTAAAAATAAACTATTGTGTATGTTCAAATATACTGTTGTGATTGAAGAAGTTAAATAAAAATGTCAGTCATCAATTCATGCATCACCTCATGTCATCATAACAGAGGTCTGTCTTCCAGGAAAGAACAGTTTAAAATTAATGTAATATAGTATTGGCCATACTATATGATGTATTGCTTGTCTTTGTTTAATAATACAGAAGACAAAGACCTTAAAAAATAATCGCATATCGCATCGCAATCGCAATATTGGGGCAAAAAATCGCAATTAGATTATTTTCCATAATCGTTCAGCCCTACTAAAAGCTATGCCAGTTTATTAGATATGTCTCACTCACAAGGGGGGGACAAGCACCATGAAGTGCAGTGCGATATTACAGGACCCTAAACAAATCCAACCCCTGTGTTTTCATTAAAACACATAGCGGGTAAAAGTTTAAAAAGAAATCTCTTTGTGATAAAGCTTTAGTTGAAGTTGTTGACAACACAATGCAATAACTGACTCATTAATACTGTTTAAAGGTGCACAATGGGAAACATACTCACAGCATCTGGTCTGTAAGGAAAGTTCAGAGCTTTAAGCTGACTCTCAAGTTTGCGTCTATACGGATCTGTAAGCTTGACATGGCTCACACCCAAGTTCTCCACAGTCTTCAACACTACAGTGGCATTAAAACAAACATTACAAACCACATGTCCTAAATAAAATGTATTACACAAGAGCAGAGAAAACAATGCTTACAGTAATTTTCATCATTTGATTTCACAAGTAGTATGAGACAAATCTTACACTTCAGTCGTTCCGCAGCAAATGTTTCAAATTCAGAGAGAGAGATGTTTTCAAGAGGAGGCTGTCCATAAAACTGCAGGTGCTGCCCATAGAGCTCCGACTGAGGGATAGTGCTAATCTTCTTTTTTCTGCCTCCAAACTGCATAGTGCCTGATGGTAAAAGAAATCAAGCATGTTTTAATGTACCACTTGCTAACAAGCTGGGTCCCAAACCTGCCATATCTGATGTAGTGAGCCATTGACCAAAGCGACATTCAATACAAATTCATGGAAATTAAATAAGCTGTTCTTATTTCAAACGCATAACGCTTGATTTTGCCATTTTCTCCTTACTAGGAGTTGAATAAATAAAACACACTATTGTGGAGAAGACCCGAGCCACCATTAAAACGCTTATAACTAACAAACATTAAGAAATTCATTGAGCTTCTTTGATTTCAAACGGTAAAGGATGCTGCCATACAAAATCAGAACAAACGAATTTCTGCACAGCATCTGCTATTAACCTTTAACCAGTCAGTGCATAAGTGGCGCCCGGTATCACTTAAAGCAAAACTTGGCAAACGGAGCTTCTCCTTGACTAATCGTCTCTTCAATCCATAGCTGAGAGACTGTGATGAAGAGTCGAAATGTTCCTGACATCTAAAAATCAGCCTCTGCACACAAACTGAACTGACAGTGTGAAGCTGTGTATGTTTTGTTATGTTACACTGGCTCAGCAGTCAGTAACTGTCGTTCTCATAAACTCAATTTCTACATTTAAGGCTAAATGTAGCCGCTAACAGAGACTATTTAGCTTAAGTTAGCAATAGAGCCCATAGCAAGACGTTAAGGGTAGTGAAAAACAATCCAACTTTGACGTTTGCTAGGTATCAGATTTGAGTTTAAACTGCATTGAAAAGACCGAGCTCAAAAACAGCCCGAGAAACTTATTTCACGGTTGAGGAGCAACAAGAAGCATATAATACTGTCGTTACATTACCGATTAGATGAAGCTTTTAGACTCCAAATAACGCAGTCCCGCCAAACAAAAGGGGCTGTTCAACAAACGCGGGTAAAAATATGACGTTGCATCCGACACCGGAAGAGAACGAAAGTTGTGAAGTGGTGTGTACTCGTTTTACTTTTTAGGACAGCCCGCCCCGTCTCTCAAAGTAACGATGACCTCCATGAAAAAAACAGGCAAACAGTTTCTTTTAAAATACTATTACCCAAACTTGGCTTGAGCCAAGACAAGCCACTGCTATTTCACACTATGTTTCTATTTCTGTTTTTTGGCGTTTGAACCAAATCCGACACAAACTCACGGGCGCACGTGTATTACATAACAAATGCCCCACTAAAACGCGGGTTCACCTTATCTTCAAATCAAGAAAATCATTGTTTTTCAAACGATTAATAACAGCTTTGAAATTAAACTTTAAAATTTAAAGATATTAAAAAAATCATACAGAGACCCCTTTCCCAAATGCCCATTTGATAAGGTTGGTTGAACTGATTTTCTTCTGAAATATCACTACTCCACAGACAGTTTACCTATCAGATCAGCAAATTTCCACAAATAAGGATTACTGGCATTGTCCTTAGCATATAAACTTCTCTTCACACAGACACTGCATATGGATATACGGGTGTGTATGTAGGAATGAATGAAACACCGCATGTTTGACACAAGAATGTTAGATTTAAAATAAACAGAATATATTCTGTAAAGCACTTTCAGGAAAGGTTTAAATTCCATGTCATTTATTCCTATGATTTTTGTGGTCGAAATAGATCAGACATTTCCCATTTATTTTTCCACTGTATGTAATCCAAAGTATTCTGTTTTGACGTACAAAAGTTTTGTATTTAGAGAAATTGGTAAATGGTCATGTTATATTATAGAGACATTTTAGTTTATTTTGTGGCTAACTCAATAAACAAAACAAAACAAAAATTCTAACCCAAATTCTGCTCATTTTTGGTAAGTTTCATATGCATACAGTAAAATGAACCTATACAAAAACAAACGTCGGTACGTTTTTAACTAACATCAACCATTGCTACAATTTTCTCAGCAGACGGTTAGGTGTTTTCTGCCTTTTTTTAAAAAATGAAGCTGCAGTTATTTAAAGTTATTTAACAAACTATTTGATAGTTTCACATTAATGACACATATTCAGAAAGGGAGAAACTGTAGTGGAAAGTACATTTACTCCCTTTTAACACATTTCCGTGTTTCTGCTTTATAACATGCATTTTACTTCACATACCTGAAAGTAAAATTCACTTTTTAATCCGGTTGTGAGTAATTTTCACACGCTTTTTTCTTGGTTGTTGTGATCCGTCCACATAAAACACGCGTAGAAGACATATATAATGGTTGTGAATAAAAAAAATATCAACAATAATTCAGCGTTTAAACAGACGTGACTTTTAGGGCTAACATATGAGAACTACAAGTGTTCCCAAGACTCCCGAGGACAGAGGCGCGTCCACGCCGACTCTCTTGCTTTGTGCATTCTTTGGCTCTGCTGCTTAGCAACAAACACTAGCGAGCTAGCCAACAGCCTGCCTGGCTAGCTCTCACGCGCAACGTAGCTCACTGAAATAGGCAGCAATGCATATCCATTCTATAAATGTCATGAGAGTGACCTCAGGTGTTGACAGTCAATAAACGGTATCTTTCGTTTAGGAGAGAACGTTTTTGCATTACACAGGGAAGAAGTCGTTAGCGAACGGAGCAGAAGGTTGTCTTTCTTCTGTGAAAAGTGGCTAATCTTAGCTAGGCACCCTTAGCAGCGGAGTCTCTTGCGTCTCTTGCCACGGAGAAGAGCGGCGGGAGGCTGTAGATATGTGGATGTGGGTTAGCTGACTGCATAGCTCGCCTAATGTCATTGGATGAGTTGTAGCGTCGTTTTACAGGTAAGAAACTGCACGCTTCTTTGGCATGCTTTCCCATCATTTCTTCACCGTTTATTTCACCCAGCTTTAACGCACTACCTCGGGAGCTGCTCTGTACTTCAAGGGGAGCCTCCTTTCAGCAATTCAACAGGTCTTATCTTGACCAAGGCAAGGGATTTGAGTGAAGAAGAGGAGTGGGAAGTTGACTTCAAACTTAATTCCCATCAGAGACTATGAACGCATTACATATAGCAAAAGTCTTCGACAGAGTTGAATAGCTTAGTTGCGTGTCATGGCGTTTTGATCTGTGTTATTCAGTCTTTGCTTCAAAAAATTGTGGTGCCCCGCCTTGAGGCCTGGACAAGTAACGGTGAGTCTATGAAGATGACTCACTGTCTAGCAAAGGGGGGTGTATTATCTGCTTCATACTGAGCAGAATTCAGTACTATGTGCATAGCAATGTAAAACATACCCTGCTACCATGTTATGTAAAAAATGCAGTAGGCCTGTATATTTCAGATTCTGTGTTATCACATTTGTATTGTATGAATATGGTAATGATGACCTGAAAGCCCAGAATTTACTCAGGACAGTTGTTTGTGCAGGTATGGAGAATATTGTGTTTAAATGTGTAGCTGATACCTGTCTTGAAGTGTTAAACTGCACCTTCCAGTCACTTCTTTAGAGCTTGAAAAAAGAAGGCAGCTGGACTTCTTTCAAGAGGCGTTTTCCCTTAAAAAAACAAATGATGGAAAGTCACAAGTATTTACCCTGGGGGTACCCTTTTGGAAGTGATCCTTATTGATAATGTGAGTCACCAAATGAGCTAAGATGTAAAAACAAAAAACAAAACAAAAAAACCCCAACTTGGGTCACTCACATTACCATCAGTGGGGGTTCAGAATGAAACCTCTGTGAGGTCTTGCCCTAACATGACCTATTGAGATCACCTGAGGAGAGTTGTAATTCATTTCAGAAATGTGGGGTATAAGACATGACCACAGTGCAAAAAGATTGCCCCACATTGTTGTTGATACTAAGAGCACAATTATTCAGATCTCATTTTCAAACACTGTTAAAGCGAATCATCATCATTTATCTAAATCTGAATCACGTTGCTCTGAACTTATAGTAGTTATAAATAAACAATACATAACCAGCTTCTTAACCTCCCAGTTTGACAGTTTCTGTGATGATAAAACATATTTAAAGTACAAATCGCGAACCGACTACACTTGAATAGGAGAGGACTAGCTGCTTGAAAGGAAGAGGAGGTCTTTGCTCAACTAAAGAGAAATGCAAAGTCAAGACTTTACAGTTTACAGAGTTTACATTAAAAGACGAGCATACTATTCTATTTTCAGCTGTGTTTTGCCTTCATGTTATACCAACTGATGTGTCATTCAGCTCAATTACAGATACATATTGTGACTCAAATTCAAGCAGGCTGTTGAACACTACAGTCACGCAGTAGGCTGTCAGTGTCCACTGAGAACAGCTTTCCCACAATATGTTGTTTAGCATAGCACTCAGCCACTCCACATATATAGCTGTTGGGACCCGGTTGCTATGCGGAGTCTGCAGTTTTCTGCACTAATGGAACAATAAACATAGTGAACCACCTCTCCAGTCAAGCTGAAAATTTGTTTTACAACAGTTAGTAAAATGTGCACCCATAACAGTTTAAAAGCTAATTACAGACATTGTGTATGTGACACCATGTATTAGAGTGCAATGAAGTGCTTGTGTTGCTGGCGAATATGATAATTATACTATTAAGCCTATAAAAGTTGAGTTGTGACTGTTGGCTATAAAAATGTATTGTAAAACATTTTTTAGGCTTTGACAACTACATTTGTAACAGTATATTGACATATCAAACTGAAAATAAGTTTGATTAGTATTAAAAAGAAGTAGCAGTCAGTTGCGCCTCTGCTAATTTGCTTGATTGTCAGCCGCACTTTAACAGCATTTATAAGTAACTTATAAACTGAGTAACAAAGTTGGTTTTCATCATATTTGTTCAACTGACAATGTCTCTGAAGTGAGTGATTCATATATAAACCACATTTGAGTTGCACTTGTCCAGTGTTTGTGTGGCTTTTTTTTTGTGTTTTTTTTTTTTTTTTTTTTTTGTAGTATCTAATATTTTATTTTACACTTTCAGCCGGTACATGTGCTCCCATCACAGCTCTGAAACAATACAGGCACAGTGGAACTGAGAAAATCAGCCAGACGTCATCACCATGTTGGAGGAGGACATGGAAGTGGCCATCAAAGTGGTCGTGGTCGGCAACGGAGCTGTCGGCAAGTCCAGTATGATCCAACGTTACTGCAAGGGCATTTTCACTAAAGACTACAAAAAGACAATTGGAGTGGACTTCCTGGAAAGGCAGATACTGTAAGATGTTCATTTGAAAGATGTTCCACATTATTTATCAGTTATAGTCTATAATCAAAGTCACAGAGGGTCTGTTAACTAACTACAACTTCAGCTGTATAAAATTGTTTTACAATATTAAATACATATTGGAATGTGGAATCCTGTTGGTACCCACATTTTAGGTTTAATCAGAAATTACTCTTTTTTAAAAAACTGAATTTTACTAAATTTGACACATTTTACTTAAAAAGGCCACTTTGTTATATTATATTTAGCTTTTATTTAATTAACATTAATTATTATTATTTAATATTTTATTAACCACAGCACAGTGGTGCAGTAGTATTGTGGCCTCTCAGCAAGATGGTCCTGGGTTTGAATCCACAGGCTGGCTCGGGCTTTTCTGTGACTGCGTTGGTTCTCTCTGGGTACTCTGGTTTCCTCTGACAGTCCAAAGACATCCATGTTGGTTAATTAACCAGATTTTTTTTGTTTTATTTTGTTATTTTACTTCAATTCTTCTATTGAATGCCTATCTAGTTTTTACTTATTTTACTTTACTTAGTAACTGTGTACTGTATGTATGTACGCATGTATGTCATTACACTCCTGGAGGAACAAGAGCCCTCTTGAGTTAAATGAAATAATTTTCCACCCTAGAAGAAAACATGATAAAATATTTTTTTTCCATGTTATAAATAATAATTAAAAGAGAAAGTTATTTGACGAGAATTTAAAAAATATATTTAAATATTATTACTTTTGTTTATTGAAGGAAATGTTTTATTCCAAATGTCTTAAAATTGTAGTTTTTGTGATTGTCTATTAACATAGAAAAACAAGTAGAGTGTGCTGAGTAGGATATAATAGGATATTATAGATGGATGAATATGTAACTAGTCAATTTTTTTTCTCATCGTTTTAGTGTAAATGATGAAGATGTCCGATTAATGCTTTGGGACACTGCTGGGCAGGAGGAGTTTGATGCCATCACTAAGGCCTATTACCGCGGTAAGATTGCACCTCTGCAACAAATAACGTTTGCTTATCCCATATTTCTAGGCTATTTCTAGGCTTCCAACCAGTGTAAGTGTAAGCACTAGTATATATATACATATATATTTCCTAGAGGGCTTATTCTTAAATCCAATCTGTGTTTTTGCTCTTGGACAATGAATTATGCAACATGTTCAACATGCTTTTTTTTTTTTTACAAGATGTAACAGCTTGAGAACGTGAACTGTTTGTGTATGTGATCTTACTTTGCAGGTGCGCAGGCATGTGTGCTTGTCTTCTCCACCACAGACCGGGACTCATTTCAGGCTATTGACAGCTGGAAGGAGAAGGTGGAAGCAGAAGTTGGAGATATTCCCACAGTTCTTGTGCAAAACAAAATTGACCTCCTGGAAGAGACTGTTATAAAAAAGTAAGGATTCGGTGGTACAGAAAAGCAATTAACTGTTAAAGAAAAGAGTGCTGACTGTTTATTGAAAATAAGCCTGTTAATTTAGAAGAAAATTAAGAAGTGCTGTATTTCCTTCACTTGTACTGCAGTGAGGAGGCAGAAGCATTGGCTAAGAGGCTTAAGCTAAGATTTTATCGCGCTTCAGTGAAAGAGGACCTAAATGTGAATGAGGGTAGGTTACTGAAAATCTGAACAACTGATCAGATGCAAGTAAAATGGCTTGTTTCTTAATGTTACTGTCATAACATTTCTGCTTCTTGTCTTCATTTAGTTTTTAAGTATTTAGCTGAGAAGTATCTACAGCGACTCAAACAGCAAACAGCAGAGGAGACAGAGGTGGTCCACACAACAAGCAATAAAATAGGTAAGAAATCTTTTTTCGTATCACAATTTAAGCTCTGGTGTTTTGTTTTGTTTTTGTTTCTTTTAAATAGCCTTTACTCATTCTTTCTGGGTTTTTTTCCAAAGGTGTTTTTAATACAACAAGTAGTAATGTCTGCAACCAGAGCTCCAGCAACGGCAGAGAAGTCATCACTTTGCGTCCTAACAAGCAAAGAACCAAGAAGACTAAAAATCCCTTTGGAAGCTGCAGCCTCCTCTAGAGAAAATCATTTCATTTTACTGACCGACAGTTATTTCTGACATTAGATTGCTCGTTATTGTAAGCTGTTGAGGTAGCGACAGTTAGTGACCAAAGCTCACATAGACTGGGAAACACTACACTACACTATATTACTTTATTAACCTAATGTTCATCTTCCTCGCCCCATGTTGATAGGTGTATTGCGGTCTCGAATATTCATCAGCGATCTGGGCACAAAACCTAACCTTTGTACATACTTGGATCCTCCTAATGGTTGCCTTAAGAAACAACTGCAGCTACAGTATGTTGTGTTATTAATTTAATGATGCCCAAAACAACTGAAGTTCTAGCTGTTGGTGCAGGTGGATTTTCCCCCTTATGGCCGAGGCTTTTGCTCTTTCTTTTTTTTTTCACTCTTTTTTTTGTTTGTTTGTTTGTTTTAATGAAACTTGACATACCGACTCTCATCAAAGTATGTAACAGCAAAAGTTGCACTCCATCGAGACTTTTCCTTCTGTACGTGGTTATTCTGTTTAACATTTCAGCTGTGCAATACATTTGCATGTATTATAAAAGATAAGCAGATTATTTTATTCCATATTTTTCTAACTGTTAAACAGATAATGGTTCAAACTATATTCTTCGTCCTGATTGAACGCTGAGTTAAATCTCTGCGTGAAGTATTTTTGTACGAAGCACAATAGCTTTGACTGATCTTATGTGCCAAATTTTCTCTTTCTGAGCTGTGGTTAAACATGTGCTCTCATAGATATAGGTATGTAACCAAATATCAATAACCAATGACACAAAAATAGTCCTTTTTCTGTCTGCTTACACTTGTTAAACAAATTATTTTAGACATAAAACACCATTTACACTAAAAAAAATCTGTTATTTCAATCATAGTACCTCAAGTTACAACCAATTGTCAGTTACAATACAATACTATGCTTTTGATTGCAGTTGTTTACATTGTTTTGTTTATTATTTCTATAGCTTTGACATATATATTCAGAGTACATTAAACACAATACAGAATTCTCCTATTAGTTTTTTGACCTGGATTGTGAAGAACTTTCTCCAGACTATAAAAAAGGAGCTGTATTGGGGCCAGAAAGTGAAAAGAAAAATGAAAGCTCACTGCTCAGTAGGTACTGTACCTGTGGTGTGGAGTTTAGGGCGGGATGTAAACGAATGCTCTCAGAAGGTGTTACAAAAAGTTGGCAATCAAGAGGGGATGTTTTGCTATTGAAGCGCTTACGTGTGCCTGATTATGCAAGAAAATTACATTTCTTTCTAACTAAATGAGAGTACTCCCAGAAACAATCTCCCAGTCCTAATCCTTAGTTTTCAATACAACTATCTGTGAAATGTATAATGTATTCACCTTTCCTTCTGTTTTTCAGAACTCATTATTGGGTTACACAGGTTTACCAAGCACAACAAAATATTTAGTAATATAGAAAAGTCTTAGATTAAATCTTCTGTCTTGAATGAACATTTCCTTAGTAGTTTCAGTTGTAGCTATCTAATGGAATTATAATACATAGGTCATCTGGGAATACATGTGCATGCATGCTTTACTCTTAAAAGAAAAAAAGATTTCAGATCTGTGTTCAGAATTTTTTTCTATTGTGAAAATACCAAAAGGTGCTTAAAATGTGTTCTACAGTTACACCGTTGGTACTAAGATTGTGTCACATTTCAGTTTCCCATTAGGGTTTTTTTTTTTTTTTTGTAAACTGCTGTTTTGAAGACAAGCAAAGTGGCATAACTGTAATGCATGCAGGCCTTTTCCCCTCCCATATCAGTGAATGTTTAATCATTACAATGCCTTGTCAATGTTTACATTCTTCAGAGTACACATTTTAATCCACCCTTTTGCTGTTTTGTTTTTTTTAATTGCCTTCACAGTAGATCTGTAAGTAATGTTTTTCTCAAGCTTGTGCTAGTTTGTGTTTACTTTGTCTTTTGACTGACTTGATTCACTGCACTTTATCATTAAGATGGCGTATAATTTTAAAGAATCAGCAGTTAAAACTAACCATACTTAAGTGCTGTCACTCAGGTGTAATCTTTGTGTCTTAATTTTACTTTTACTTTTTCTCACATGACTTCATTAGCAGATTCACACCTTTAGAAAGACAAACCAACTTGTGTTGGCTTTCAGCCTGAGAAAAACGACACGACTTGCAGTTTTGTTGTGTCACACCCTGGAGTGTGCCACACAACTGTGTGTCTGTTGTTTTGTTTGTGAGACAGTGTTTAGTGGCAATCTGATATAAATAAAAAATTTCTTGAGCATCCATTGTATGATTTCATGACAGTTTCTTTAACCAGAATGTTGTTATTATTTTAACTGGGTACATTTAGTTAGAGTGAATAAGGTTAGGTAATTTTAGAAGTGCAGACAGTTTGGATAAAAGATGGTTGTCTGTACCCGTGGCAGTTTTACAAGTTAATAAACAACTAACATGGGTGTAGAAGTTTAGCCTTGCTCTTAGTACCTTGACACGAGAAACTCATACCTCATGATCCTCATATTCTATGTTATTTCATATCCTTATGCCAAATGCCAAACAATAGATGAGTTTGCTCAAATGCCATCCGCTGGGGAAGAGCAAGTGATAATATGTAGGGCTCCTAGACAAAGGCAACCTTTACTTACTTAAAACATTGTATGCCCTTTGCACTGCTGACATTGTTTTTCTATTTGACACAAAACAACTAAGTGTTGTAAGTCTCGATTTTAAAATTTGTCCTATAGATTATCCTCTACACCACGTGTGTGGACACGTGGTGTAGAGGATAATGCCTCTAAATAAACAGAGGCACTTGCCACATGCTGCACTGTATATTTAAAGAAGTCTCTGCCCGACACTCATAAGACAACAGGTTTATTTCGTTTTTTGACACGTGATCTGAAATAAAACTCATATGTGCAAATACAAAATAAAATCCATATATCTTGTGTTGATTTCACACAAAGAGGTAGTGTGTGCACTTACAAAATCAACTACCTAAATTTAAAAGTGAGGCAATGAAACAAAAAGAGAGTTGTTTAATTCATTGCTGTTCAGAATCTTTTACTGCACTAGGTGCATATGTGAACACACACGTACATTGTATAAACATTAAGTAACCAATATTAAGTAGATCAATGTAAAAATGACAATGATTTGGTAAAACTGGATATTTGTTGCTCACTTTTCTTGCTACAAGTAGCAGCCTTCTGAAAGCGAACATTCAAGGCACATTTAATGCTTTGGTGATGAGTCTTATTGACTACCGTTTGCTTTTGTGTTCTCGAGTTTTTGATGATCCATAATCTTGATGTTCTTTTCAGCATTTTCAACATTTCTCAATAGAGTCTCCAGCCTCCGCTTTATGTTCTTCTGGTCCTCCAGAGCGCAACCGATCACAATGGCCTGAAACTTCTGGTCGATGGGAATGGCCGGTGCTTCAGTCACACATGCGGCGTGCAGGGCCAGCAGCTTCTGCCTGCTCCCCTCCATGTCGTCCAGCAACTTTTTCACTATTTCATCTATGATGGATGTGGCTTTTTGTAGCGCCTCCTCCTGCTGCGGGTTTCTGATTGTCCCAACAGAGATTTCCACAGACAGCGTCCGGCCCATTAAACGGTCTGCAGTTAAAGTTAACTCCTCTCTCTCTCCTAAGAGACACGACACACAGGGGAAAAAATAAAATAAAATACATTAAGTGAAAAAATACATTTACCACAGATAACTAGGTTTTGTAAGGGGTAGCATGTTGGCTAGATTTATCTAAATTCAAATCCTTGCCCTTGTCTTTATTATCTGAAGTTTCCATGTTCATGACTGTGCTCAGTCTACCAGAAGCCAGGGACACAGTTATTTTATGCAGTGTAAAACAACAGGGTGGGCTTACACATCTACACTTCAGATCTGCAAAGCCTTTCTAAAAAAATTCTCTGAGAGACAAAGCAGCTGGTGTAAAAACAATCTACAGCAGATAAATAGAAAGAAAATCAAGTCTGCTGAATTTGAATTTTCTGCCTCAAACTGTCATCAGTATGTATGGAGGAGGTCAGGAAAGAGACACAGCAGTAAGTATCAGCGGTGTTAGGGATCTTGTCAAAATTGATGAATTATGAACACAGAAAACTACCGTCAGATTTTGATCCACCATGCAGTACCATCTGGAAAGCATCTGATTGGCTTCATTTTTCAGCATGACAATGATCCCAAACACATTGCTAATGGATTAAAAGCCAGACAGAGGAAACACACAATGGAACACTATCTGTAATGGACTGGACTCCCCAGAGCCCAAAGCACAACATTACTGAAGCAGGGTGGGATCGTTTTGACAGAGAACAGAACAAAAGGCAGTAGCCCAAATTCTGTTTTGCCACATATATTTTGTATTTCTATTTATTTGTGCATGTTTTACTACATCACTGCACTTATTTCCACTTTACTGTCAATGTAGAAAGAAATAAGGAGTGGCTCAAGACTTCTGCCTAATACTGTACACTGTAATGATTTCTTTGCAAGTGGACGCTTTCTTTGGAAACAAAAAAAAAAGAAAAGAAATACGGGTAATCAAATAAAGACTGCAGGTGGTTTTCAATGAGCATGTTCAGCCTAGTTTAGTGCCTTCATTAAAATAGAGCTTGATGTATAAATGACATCCATGAGCTGTAAACAACTACTTGGGTGGAACTCTTTAAATCCTCAGACATTCACGAGCCCACCTCCACCCAACAGCAAAGTTAACTTTCAAAGCGTGTCTTCATTGGATCACAATGTTGCAGTGGCATCAGAGCAGAAAATACAGGAATTCAAAACACAGCAAAATGATACTAGGAGGCTATATGTTCACAGTGACATCAACCAGCGCGTGACTTTTGAGTTCAAGTTGTGATAGTCAGCAAGCCGCCTCACCAGCACAGATGTTACGCATTTCTTGACTGTTCTGTAGAGATTGAATCATTTCCAGGATGCACTCCCTTTCCTGCTCCATGGCCGATGCCGCTTCGCGTAAAGACTCCACCCTGTTGGAAACAACAAAGCATGACAATAACCGTCCATTGAAAAGCATCCTTAAACTGCGAGAGTAATGATTATGATGCTGTGAGCTACGAACCTAAAGCAACCCACCTATAAAACGTGATCAT
Organism: Diplotaxodon limnothrissa; assembly: GCF_057381915.1. Classification (NCBI taxonomy): domain Eukaryota; kingdom Metazoa; phylum Chordata; class Actinopteri; order Cichliformes; family Cichlidae; genus Diplotaxodon; species Diplotaxodon limnothrissa. Next base: position 15,738,769 of record NC_140608.1, on the reverse strand, counting down.
TAACTGTTCTCGGAAAACCGCTAAGAAATTAAAGCTACTTTTATGGCACATTTTAAGCGCTGTAATAACTTGTTATAGAAAATGTGAGCAGTCATATATATCCCACAAAGGACAATGCTTGAATAGGTGGCTCATGCTAAGGCCCGTTACTTAACTACCTCATTTCCAGCTGGTCCAAACTTTCCAGCAGCCGCCCCGAGCGATCTGCCATGGATAGCGTCCTGCTGAACTTGCTACAGGTAGCCTCGTTCATCTTCGCCTGTATTTTTGCCTGAGCCATGATGATGAACACCCGTCACAAGGCTGATCCGTTCCGTAGTAAAAACAAATCCCGTGTGCGGTCAACTCCGAGCTGTCCAGCTGACTGTAGCTCCACCGGCTGCTGCTGCAGCGCCCCTGGGAGAACATTTCCAAACATGGGCTGTGACTTCCTTCACTCACTCCTCATAGAAGCTTCCCGAGGAGCCCAGAACTATGCTCTCAAAACGAGGGTCCGAGGACCCCCTGAAGGACCCCGGAAACGGCCGTCCGGCCCACAGAAAAACGAGCTAGGATTTAAATTAATAGGATAACAGTCACTATTTTTTGTTCAACAAAACTAGTTAATAGACTTTGCTGAATCCACCACCAAAACCTTTTAACTCTGACAGTGATTTATGTCAATGACTAAAGTACTATAAAATATATATATTAAAAAAAATTATACTATATTGTAAATTCCTTACATTACATGAGGAGTTTTTACTCACCAACAAAGGCATCTTCACCTCTGGCACTGCAGTTAGCCTGGAGCTGCCAAATTCTACAACCAGGAGCCCAGTGCTAATTAACTTGTACTGTGTCAGCGCACAACACCCAAGACTTACCTCATAGTCAACTATCTTCAAAGCGTTTGCTCTTTAGCCAACTTGCCCAAAATCAGATATCTGGCTTGTAACAGCCAAGGGAATGGAAACTTTGACGGATATATTGCAGTTGAGTACAATATAATAATTCTGAATTCATATTTTCAGTGTTAATCCATGAAAAGGAATTGGCTACCCAGATCAGTGTATGCAGGGATGAGCTGTTAATTTTATCCAAGAGCCCACATGAGAAACTGGTACTGCGGTAGTCCCAGTTTGTAATGTGGGCCCCTTGGGAACATTAATTGCTGGGTATACGAGTTTTACTCGAGTGCACTCTTAAGTGTGTGCACCAAATTAACACATTTCTGGAGCACAACAATTATGTGAATTTATATTGCAGACTTCTGGGTATTGCAAAAGCTTTTTCCTTAAGAAAAATAATCTAACATTCTAGCGTAGAAGGATCAGGATTCACATGACACCATGCGAAGAGTCTGTGACATACAATACACTGGAAAACAGAGCGCAACTGGAGACACAGCACTGTGGTCACATGTTCAGCTCAGGCATCTTGCAGTGTGGTGGATGCCATCTATAGCACACGTGTCGAAACACTCTGGCTCCTCACAAGTATCAAGCTTACAAAATTGCAAATCTGCAAGGTTCAGTTTGGTGTCCACTTACTGCAAATAATGAAAAACGCAGAAAAAGTAAGAAACAGGACAAACATTTAATTCTTTATTATATTCTGAACACGTTACCTTGTACAAAACATTCTAGTATAACGTTCGATGAACAGCATGTTACAAAAGCACTACTGGCTTTCTCAGAACTCCAGGAGGCTTCTTTTGAGAGCTTCTTCCAACTCTGTGAAAACAAATTACACGAGAAAACCTTCATTCATACCAGCATGACCATATGGAAAACACTACAAACTGCATCATTTCAACAACACTGAGAACATTTTATGTTGACCACAATGTCATAACTTTAACATTTCTATTCTTTCATATCTCCAAATCTATTTATAGTGATCCCCAAAATGTTTCCTTCGTCTTTGAGCCAGCTGAGCCTTTAGGTCATCCACACTCCCCGCCCCCCTCTTCATGACATCTCACAGGTGCCATAAAGATTGACTCTCACTCCGTGCCGACATCGTTCTAAAAATCTTCTCCTGGGAAAAATATTCTTTCAGTAGGCAGCTGCTTTGTTTTAGATTTCATATTTTGATGAAATCTAAAATCTGGACACTGATTGGAGTTTCTTACTCCATTCAAGAGATCAGCATGAATGCTAAATTTGGACTTGTCTGAAAATAACACCTTCAAAAGCTGCAGACTTTCTGTGCGTGTTATTTGTAAATTTAAGCCTAGCTGTCCCAGTCTGTGAGCTGGATAGTTTCCACTCCCCTCTACCCACACTTTGTCTTTGAAATGAGCTGTGTCTGTAATCCTGCTCAAAGCACTCCTCTGTGGCGTTTCTAAGCATTTTTTGTAATCTGATGGTGGCCTTTCTGAGTGCCTTTTGTTCCGAGGACTGACTTCTCTCTTCATCTTTCTGAAAATATTTCATAACCATGGAGGATTGAAGATTGAGATGGTCGGATGAACGTGTCATCCTATGCTTGAGCTCACATCACAGTCTTTTACTGTTTGTCCCCAGTAGGAAGGGAATTTATGAATTTCTGAAGAACCTGTTTACACAGATGTAATTCATCACATTACTTTCCGATTTAAGCAGCAGGTTCCTGCTTTCTCAAATGTAAGCCTGACATCATTTTAGTACACAAAACTACAGTCGAGTTTCTCTTTCATCCTTTTGATCAAACACATTCTTTATCTCGATGTTTGTTAAATGTGTTCAAATTCCTCCAAGCAGTGAGTCACGGTTCGATTCCTGGCCAGCCAGACTGCGAGTGCACATCACACTGCATCTCCCATATTTCCTGTCTGTTCCTATCTAATAAAAGAACAAAAAAACTCTCCCAGAAGGCTGGGAATAAACCTCACTGAACCAACTGTTCAAATATTTTTTAAGCCTGCATGTTATCCATTGACATTTTCATTCCTTAATGTGCAGGGCAATGTTAACAATCACCGACTGTATAACTTACTGGATGTTTATCTGAATATAATAACAAAAAAATACAATATGTCGTATTGTACTGACTTACAAACTGTTCAAAAGAGAAAGAGACTATATCCTCAGCCCTGCACACACATACCTGCTGACTCTTGTCCTTCTTCTGCGCTCAAAGACAGCGCGCGTTTCATTTCATCATCCGATTCAACTGTAACAGAATACAGAGTCGTTTATCCAAGCTGTTAAAAATCAAGATTAATGAGGATACTTTAAGACAAGTAAATCAGTGTGTTTTTGTTTGAGAGGACATTCATAGGATTAATTATGCAAATAATTATTAGCAGTTGAGCTAAAGCAAGAATTCTCTTTAAACAGACAGCCGTTAGGGTCTCATGACGAAAAGAGAGAAAAAAAGAAGTAGCGTTTATTTAGTATCCAGTCTTTTCTTTCTAGTTACAGGTGACAACAAAATTATTAGTCCCCTATTAAAATAAAATAAATTAAATTAAAAAAATTGTCCATTTCAAACTTGCTCTAGTACTTTTTTAATAGAGCTAAGGATTTTCAACATAGGATTACTAAACACACTAGTTTTCTTTAGGAAGCATAAATTATTTCTATTTGCACACAATAACAGAATTGTTTCAGATTTTTTTTTTTTTTTTTTTTAACCAGGGTCAATAATATTTGCTCCCTGAGAAAACTGGCCTTTTTATTTAGCTATAGCAAAAACCACCACTGTGCAATGATGTGCTTTATTTTTGTAATGCTCAAAGCTTTTAAAATCATTAAAGCTGTGGGTTCATCTTCCAATTTAAAGAAAGCATAAGAACCTCAAAAAGAGTTTGAGTTATCATGTGAAAAACACCTTTGTCAAAGTCAAAGAAATCCTGAAGGAAAAAAAGATATGAGAAAATTTTTAAAGAAAACCAGGAAAATTGGGTCTGAGCAGTCACTTTGTCTTTCAACATGACAACATAAACAATAAGTCACTCCTGGTGAAGAACTACCTCCAGAAGACCAAAGTCAGCATTACTGGCTGGACTGCTCAAAGACCTGACTTGATGTGGGGTAAACAGAAGACCAAGGACTATGCCAGGAGCCCATCAAATCTGAACGCATTTGAGAGACTAGGCAAAGAGGAATGGACAGGGATTGCTCAGGCGATGTGTGTGAGACTTGTTGAAAACTACAAAAAACTATTGCAGGCTGTTATCCAGCAAAAAGGATACACCACCTATTAGCATCAGGATGACTTATCTGGTAGTTTGTGTAAATAATTTGGTTCCTGTGTGCAAAATAAAAATAATGTAACCAATAAAAATCTAAGATTTTTTGAAAAGCTGTGATTAAAATTCTTTCCTCTGTTTAACAGCACTTTTTAAAAAAAATAAAAATAAAAATTCATAGGGGGACTAATAATTCTGGCCTCATCTGTATATCAGTGATATATATGTATAGTTTACTGCCTACCTTCCTGCACTTCACTCTCGTCATTGGTGTGATCAATGTTCAAAAATGTCAGCGTTTCGTCGTCAATCTCTGCGAACATGAATACAAATTAACATCCAAAAACAAGACATTAAATGTGAATCATTTTAACAGATTTACCATTGCTGTCTGGTTTGATCTCCGCAGCATTAGGTATTATTGGAGTGGTGGGTTCGGCTTTTGAGCTTTTCCTGCAGGTCCTGGAACTCATGCAGGGATCCAGTGTACAATGTTGCAAGTGGTAGTGTTTATGGAAACTCGGTACATCCATAAAACTCTCTTGGCAGTCTTTGCATCTGATGTCAAAGCTCCTGTCCAGGTTCAAGGCTGTGTGTTTTGTGTGGACATGAGTCTTGATCTGTGCATAGGATGGAACAGATACATCGCAAGGCACACAGATGTACTGGCATTTTTCTTCCGCAGCCAGATTCCTCATGCATTGTGTGTAAGTGGCTTTCATGTCCTCTTTACTTTTTTCCGAACCCATGCACGGGCATGTAAACTGACTGGTCCTCTCAGCGGCAGCGGCAGCATCAGCGGCATCTGGCTGAACAACTTCAACCTCATCCATGCAGTAGTAGTCCTTACTGTGAAGATTCTTGTAGTGCTCAAAAAACTCCTCCTCAGATCCAAACTCCATGCTGTCGCAGAGGCCGCAGAAATAGGAAGTTTTTACAAGCCCATCATGCTCATTCATACAGTGTCTCCGTACGGTGGACTCTTTGAAGAACTTCTGTGGACAGTGTCCGCAGACGAATCTCTGAAAGCTGTGACTACTAACATCGCTGCAGTGTTTACGGACGGCAGCCTCCGAGTCAAAGACATCCTCGCACATCCTGCACATCCAAGACTGCTCTACTTTTGATGAAGACACCTCTGTGCTCAGCTGGACTTTGGCCACAGACGAGGAGTGAAATGTGACGTCACTGCTAGTGGATGGCTTGACATCAACGATTATGGGAAGCTGCTCAGGCACTTCTTGTTCACTGAAATACGTGTGTCCGCTGTGAGCTCCGGACACGTGTGACAGGATGTCTTCGTACCGAGGCATTTCCACTTTGCACTTGCGGCAGTAGAAGAGGAAGTTTGAGAGATGAGCGCCCCCGTGAAAGCGACTCATATGCAGACGTGCAATGGAAGACTCCCCCATATGTTTGCCACACACGCCACACTGATGGAAAATTTGGTTCACAGCCAGAAGGTGCTTACTGGCTCCAGCCTCGTCTGAGAACTGAAGACCGCACTCGCAACACCAAGCTGTTACGCTCCCGCTACTGGTAACAGTCACACTTGTCCCCAAGCTCTGCTGTTTAGCTGGAAATCTGTCATGGTCGTCGCTCTTCCTGTTTCTTTTGAGAGGTGTTGCAAGGCCAGTGGTCTCCTCTGTGTCTGTTGAGTCTCTAGCTCTCTTCAAGTGTTGAATTTCACTAAACCTGCAGTGCTGAAGAAGTGCTTTTGCCATTGTTTGGTTGAGTTCAACTTCATGCTGCATCGACTCCCTGTGTCTCTCAATTTCAGCTTGGCTGAGGAAGATTTCACAGCAGACAGAACACTGTCCTCGCACTTGCAGCTGATTCATGACCTGCACTATCGTCTTGTCAGCTTTGGCCACAGCACAGCCCTGTCTGCAGTACACACTAAAAAGAGGAAAATGAGGGACAAGGGCCATAAAAATGAGTTTCATAAAGGATCTGAATACAATCAGTGAAATATATATAAAGAGGTTTCACTACATTCAAATGTTGTAAAAAAACAAAACAAAAACAAAACATACTTAAAGTGAGCTTGAGCTGCTTGATGGGAGATCAGTACGTTATGACACAAAGAGCAGCGGACACTGAACGCTACATCTTTGCACAAGGCGATGAGACGATTCTTGACATGTTGAGGGACAGGGACTGGCAGCGGACTTCCTGTGGGTTTTTTAAAATCAAATGTAAAATAAAATGCAAATTGGCTCATTTAGCTACTTTCCAGTATCTAAGACCTTCTAGAACCACACAAACAAAGGTAACCTGAGTAAATATAAAATGCTGTTTTTAAGTAATGATTTTATTTATTAGAGGAAAAAAAGAAAAAAAAAGAAAAAAATTACCTCTTAAGGCGAGTGAGTCTTTGAAGTGGCTTTCGGCTGACATGTGCTGGAGACACTCGTCTCTGAGGTTGAAGAGGTTGTAGCAGGCAGGACATGCAAAACACACAATTCGCTGATACATCTGGTTGATGCTATGACCATCGGCATTAGACGAGGACACCTAGTAACCAAAACAGTTCTGAATTATTACACCATGCAGGGATTCAGGCTGCAACTTCTAATTGCACAGTCAGAAAAGTGCACAGACCTTCGACTTAACGTGGTTCCTCCAGGATTCTTTGGCCTGAAAATTCTTTCCACATGCAACACAGGCAAAAAACTCTGATGGACTTCCTTTAAGATTGATAGTCGGGTCACATGGGGAGTGATCAAACCTGCATACAAGAGCTTTTACTCAATACATGTGCAAGAGACAACCATTTTTTGTGAGGAAAACAGTTAAGCCGCTGTACCAACACACTCACGAATGAAGAATTATTACCTTTTCAAGTGTCCATCAAGGAGGGAAGCATTATCATAAACTCGACCACAGTTAATTACTGGACAAGTATGCCTAGTTGAGATAGTTCTGTGGAAAGAAGCTCTTTGTCTTCCCTCGGAACCAGCACTGATCGCTCCAGGTTTAAGACCTAGATAAACACAATATTGCAGTATGTTAAGTCCCACAAGCCACTCCACTGACAACTATAACAGAAAATTGCACCAATAAATCATTGATTTGACCCCGGTGGATGCAAGCCACTCTACACCACTAGAAGGTTTGTTTAGAATTCATTCAAAACATTTCAAGCCATTGTGTTTACAGATAGACAGAATAACATGTACACATGCAAACACTACCAAAAACATGACCTCCTTGGCAGAGGCAATTAGCATACTGATAGAAATGTAAAAAACAAACCAAAAAGACAAAAACAAACAGCAACTACGTAACAGGAAAATGTTTTAAAAGTCGTTCTACTTATTTGAGTAAAACAACTACAACAGATTTCTAATTCCGATCAATAATTACCTGGCATCTTTAACCACATGTCTACACAACGTTTGGCTTCCTGATTAATCCCATTTACAGCGCTAACAGCCAGCTCCTGTTGTCCATGAGCTTTTTGTAGGATCTGCTTCTCCTGAAAAAGGGACAAAGACGTAACACGTAAGATATTTGCCTCACATAGAAAACACAAAACAAAACAAACAAACAAAACAACACATCAGTGAAAACCAGCTGACTGTTTAATGTTGGTTCTCCAAGTAATGTTGCATGTTATGAATAGACTACCTTCCCCATTTTTTGTGCCCACAGGGGGGCACTGCTGCTCATAAAGTTGGGCTTAATCTACCCATACACTAACCCAGTAAAATCTTGGTGAGGATCTAAAGTTGAGTTTAAATTTCATGTTCTTTGTGAATATGTTAATGAGCACATGTATGTGTTAGCAATTTAAAATTCATAGTAAAATTTATTTTACAACAGTTCACATAAAGCATAAGGCAATGCATCTTTTCTTTCCTGCTGTGCATAAAAAAAAGGTACAGATCTGAATGGAAACAGTGAAAACAGAATCAATTTTCTGACAGGCTAAATGATTAATGAAAGTCCAACAAACAACAAATGACAGTGGCTCAGTTTATTTGTCAACAACCTTACCTTGAATGCTCTGCATTTATCTGCTCGTTCCTTTTTCTGTACAGCCACTTGGTGTGCCAGTCTGTCCAGGGTAGATGTAACACGTGCTTTATGTCGGCTGATTTTATCTTCAAGCTACAATTGAAAGAAATAATGTGTTTTTAAGAAAAAAAGGATATTAACATATGAATTAAAAGGATTAAATAACCAAATGATCTGTTTAAAAAAAAACTTACTGTATTGGGCAATGATGAACATCCCTCATCCTCACTGTCACTCAACAGGTCAATACATTCCAATACTGGTCTGAGAGGGCCCTCCTGCATTAAAAAAAGAAAAAGAAAGAAAAACATCAACACTATTTCAGGCTTATAAAACACATCTAAAGTCCAAATCATAAGGACCTGGACAGTATGAGACATCAGTGAATTGAGAGAAAAAATAGCCGTCTGTTTATTAGGCTTCATTGACGTGACAGTGAACAATGCCACTAGTTTGAAAACCAAAATGTTATCATTTTCAACTAATATTTATTTAATAGAGCCAGAGTGCATATGACTTACTGATACAAACTCGACTTCTTTTTCCACCTCATCTTCATCTGCGTCAACTGTGGAGGACATGTTCCTAAAGGTAACGGGAAGATAACACACGTTTTCAAGCTGGAGTACGTGCTTATAAAGCTAAGCGACAGTTCTTCGGACAACACAGTAACAATTATAATTACCTCTTTTGGTGCAATTAGCTTAACAGTTACGTTTAAGCTAAGCCTGAACAACACAGACAGTTAGGCAAAGGAAACAGTAGCAGCTGGATAGCTTAGGTCTCGTAGCAAATATGCGAGACGTTGAGCAAACGAATATTAGCATGCACCTTTTTTTGAAAACTTCTTGTCGTTGTCAAGCCTTTTAAAAGTAGGAAAATACGACTTGCTTTAACGAGGGTCACCCGTGTAGAAATTCAACATGGGGGCATAGTTTCTTCCTCGTTTCGCCACCTCATTTAGTACTTCTCTTCGGTGCTGCCTCTCATGTGGGAGCTGCTCTACAGCAACTATTCAACGACTTAAATCAGTGTTGTTGCAGTATACCTGTTAACCAGCGGCGGCAGGAGTGAGCTGCGAGCTTCTAAACAGCACTTCAAAAGTGGAACGAAGAAGAAGTTACGCGCCACTACACTATGGTGGTGCGTTCACGGGCTGCATGAAGTTCGATGATCATAGTATGTAAATCAAAGCGATTTTTACACACATTGAAATGATCGAAGTTAAAAAGCCCTACATGTCACCGAGAATTCACTCATCTTCTGCTGGGGGATTGTTCTACCAACCATACTCTGGTGAAGACTATTATTAGCAGTGATATCTCCACTCTGAAAGAAATAACTCATGGGTCCCAAACACTCACTGTGTGAGATATGCAAGATAATATTATGTTGTGTAATGTTAGATTTTTAAAAAATTAAAAACTGTAAACGAGTGTTTGCAGTTTTGGCGTTTTCACACCGCTTAACTAATGTCCGCTTCGTAGGGTATTACTGGAAGTGTTTCTGAAACTAAAACCCCCATTCCCACAAGGTGCTACACGACCTTCTCTAAAAAAAATAAATGGATGCCGACGAGGGGCTAACGTCCGGTAAAACCGATCAAATGCGGCATAACTGAGACTCATGGTTTAAATTAAGATAAGCATCGCATTACCTGTGCCTGTGTTGCTCACTCTGTCAGATTGGTAGCTCACTGCTACAACATCCCAAATAAACGTAAACGCAGCTAGTCCGGACGTCATGACGTCATGCGGACGCGGGTGCGGTTTTTTTGTTCGCAGAGTGTGCGCCGCGTGGACGGAGCTTGGGCTTGCTACAAAATACACGAGAGAACAAAGTCCGCCTCTGCGCTCTTATCTAATCCGGGTCGAAGCGCGATGATGTTACCAACTACAACTATTTTAATATTCTAGTTATCCCCGCCAGAGGCGCCAACTTTACCTAGATTCATATTTATGTATCATATTTAACATCGTTTAGTGGAGAGATGAATTGTACACCTTCATATACATAAACACCAAACACATATGTAAATAGCAGCATTACATGGTGCTCATCTGCGCCCTTCTCTACCACGTTGTTGAATGCAGAATACACATCTACTCTATTCTGTACACTCAAAAAACAGATTCAGGTCCTCCTTTCAAAGAACACATGCAAATTATGTTAGTTGTTCACAAATGCAATTAAAAAATACCAAATTAATTTGATTTTCTTTGTGTAAACCTAAAATTATTCAAAACCAGCAGAGGCTGATTCTGAACACAAAATGAATGAGTTTGTTGGGGCACTGGGGGTAGGAGGAGTGCATTTTTGCACTTAAGTATTTGTAAACTCAAAGAAATAAATTCAAGCCCCTCTTTAAGCTTAAACATTATTTTTAATCTCATTCAACGCAAATGTAGCACTCCAGCATTACTGCAATTATTATTCGTGTGGTGAACCTAAATTATTTTCTCTCAAAGCAGTCTTTGTCACAAGAACACAAAGTTATTGAGTTACACAACGGTCCGCCTTCTTTGAAAATTTTGCGCTCTTTCAGGATCACCTAAATGAATCCAGCTGCTCTTGGCCTCTCTGTACTTTTTGGATAAAACTACACCTTCAGGTAAGGTAACATATTATTTTTTCATATATCCAATTGTGTATTTCTTTATCAGCTAAATCTATGGCAATGCTATTTATCATAGAAGCTTGTAACTGTTGTTTTTTGAACTTTTGGTGGTGCTACCATTCTCTTCTCTGCTTGAATACTATTTTTTTTGACAATATAGCCAGGTCTTTTCAAAAGTGCCTTGTTTTAGAGGAGAAATTGTGTAGCTGCCAACTTTTAAGTCGGAGCATGTGCTAGCTTATTAGCAGCTAGCCATTGTGCTCAATGAAAGATGATGTCCTATAGCTAACTTCTTTCTTACTGTTTTCTTTTTATAATCTAAAAATTATGTATTCTGTGTTTATTATTATATGCCATTTTCTAGTAGAAAGTATCGTTTTGAGGTGTCTTTAAAAGCACTACATAGTTTACTGAGGGTGCTACCAAAAGCGAACCATGTGGCCGGAAGAGTAACTGCAGGCAGCACAATGCGCACTCCCATGACGTTCAAACCTATTTATTATTATAAAAGATTTCGGCTACGTCCACACTTACACAGGTATTTTTGAAAACGGAGATTTTCCGTTTTCGTTTTAAAAAATAATCCCGTCCACAGGTAAACGCAAAAATGAAGGAAAACGCTGCTAGGAACATGCCAAAGCAACAGGTGGCGATATATTCCTAAACTCAGCTAAAAACAGTTTAGGTCTTGACAAACTTCACTGATGGTTCAAATGTTTAGCAACTTTCAGTGTGTTGATTCAGCAGTCTGTATTTAAACTTCTAGTTTATTATATTTATGTATGTTTTATTTCCAGGTGAATGCAGAGTTCCTGCAGATCACTACAAAACCCCTGCAGGCGAAGTTCTTGGCTCAGCTGGACTATTTAACAGACAAGCTGATGCAAATTTTTCAGGGGAGCAAAGGAGCAAAGGGCCAAAAGATCAAGGATATCATGGCGATCAGTAGTTTGGTCGGTACTAATGATAAACCCATCAATTAAATGCAATCAATCAATTCCATTTTTTTCACCCTTTTTTTTCCACCCTTGCATTAGTATGATGACATCGACATAAAGAGGGAGCATACTCTTAAAAGCCTGGTGATCTACTTTAATGAAGATCCAGACCTACTGTTCAAGGAGTATCTGGTACGCTTATCACACTTTCTTTTCTAGATTCAATTTGAGTTAGGTTCATCGCACACAAAATCCTCATATATTCAAAAGAGACAATATAATTGTGAAATATGTATTATTCTTAATAGTCATTGTTGAAACTTGCACTGGAGAGCACTTTTTAAGGGGACAGTTTCAGCAAAAATTCAATTGTTCATTCTTTTGGTGCTGCCATGTAGGTATCTACTGCCTCTATAAACACAGTAAATGTGGACAAAACATTCATCCATTTTCTGTCAGTGTTTCAATTCAGTTTATTTATATAGCGGTATATCACAACAACAGTCATCTCAAGGCACTTCAGAAAGTAAACACTCCAATGGAGTTCAGTTTATTATGCCAATTAGTAAAAAGTCTTCATTATAAGGAACACAGCAGATTGCATCAAGACACTAACTAGTGTCACTCCCATTACAGCAATCTCCTGGTTTCAGGAATAATGTGCATAAAACAAGCTGTTTCAAAAGGTTCCCAATTGTGATGAAATAAGGGAAATTGACCCAGCCCACACACACACACACACACACACACACACACTGATAGACACTGGAGGAGCTGCTGCTCTATATCAAGCCCCTCCCTAAGGCAGGTACATAATACCTGAACCCAAACTATTGATAGGAAACAGATTGACGGGTTTTATTTATGTTTGGAGTGTTTATAGAGGCGGTAGAGACCCATGTTTCAGCACAAAAGGATACAAAAGCTGAGTTTTGCATAATATGTCCCCTTCCAAGTGACAGAGCCCTTAAACCTGAAACAACCTGTTTTTCAGACCTCCTCCACTGAGGATGAACGGTTGAGGTCCACTGCAGCAACTGTCATGGGTATTTACACCATCAGAAGAGAAGGGATTCAGGAGCCAGAGGATGTTGGAGTTGTCATTGAAGGTACTACAGTTATGAACAACCTCGGTAGTGTCATCGTGGCATTCATCGTCCTCTTTGGACTGATTTATGCACTTGATCTGAGCTATCCAAATGACCACAAGTACACTTTTGAGTTCTGTCAGAAGATTTTGATGAATCTGGATGGACAAAGGCTCAGTACAAAGATGCAGCAAATGAAAATGAAGATGTTTGCTTAGGCAAACAAGACCCAGCACAAAAGTTGATTTTGGCCTTTTTAGATTAGATTAGATTAGATTAGATAGAACTTTATTAATCCCTCGGGTGGGTTCCTCTGGGAAATTCGATTTCCAAAAAAAGCACAGCACCGACAGAAGTTACAGAGTTATACACACACACATATATATAAATACAGAGACAATATAAACTAGAAAAATTTGCATTTCCTGCGAAAATGCAGTGTGGATGCTTAAAGCTGAAGCTGTATGCAAAAAGTAGCTGAAAAAGCTGAAAAGTTGCAGAAATTGTAAAAACTTTGCAGAAGCAAAAGAAGTTTGCTAAAATGGAATAACTTAGCAGAACTGCAATATCTTAGAGGAAACATAATACTTGGCAGAAATACAATAGCATAGCAGAATTTAGCAGAAATATTGTAACTTACCAGAAACATGATAACTTCTCAAAAATACAAGAATTTAGGAGAAATAGTATAAGATAACAGAAAGAATATATTTAGCCAAAAATACTTAAACATTACAGAAACACTATGATTTAGAAAAATAGTACAACAGAGCAGAAATATTGTGATTTACCAGAGACACTGTGATGAACTATGAATATTGTAATTTTAAATTGAGACTATGTTTTAGCACAAATATTATAATTTGGCAGAAATACTATAATTTAGCAGAAATACTATATTAAGCACAAATCCTATAAAAAGCAGAAATGGTATGATTAAGCACAAATACTACATTTAGTAGAAATACTTTGTTTTAGCACAAATCCCATAAAAAGCAGAAATACTGTACTATGATTTAGTAGAAAAACTATAATTAATCAGAAATACTAAATTTAGCAGAAATACTAGATTAAGCACAAATACTATGAAAAGCAGAAATAGTATATTAAGCACAAATCTTATAAAATAGCAGAAATAGTATGATTAAGCATAAATACTACATTTAGCAGAAATACTATATTAACACTAGCATCCCCAGGCTTCTACCTTTCTACCTATAAAACCCGAGAGCAGTCAAATGGTGGAAGTGGAAGCTAAATTGGCTAAATTGACCGCGGAGTCATCATTTTGCGTTTCTACTTTTAAAAGCCGGAGAGCAGTCAGTCAAATGCTGGAGTCGTTCATATGTATATTAGGTCGTTACCTAGGAATTCTGGAGGGAGGGGAGTGGGGGTGAGTGATTGAGGGGGTGGGGGAGTGGAGTGTTTCAGTTTGCCATCTTAGGGAGAAATCAACACATGTCCTTTGTATGTCCTTTGTTGCTGACATTTATTGATGAAAACAGTACAAAAAACCAACCATTTGTACACATATTTACAAATAATGATAAAAAGTGAGTGAGTACATTTCAACATTTTCAGCAATCACTCACAATCCTGGCACTGCCACGGTATCTGTCGTCTGCATTTACCACATGTGTACCTGTAGCAGTGAACACATCGCACAGTGGCCTGATTTTTTTTGCATCTGTGTACTTGGATTTTAGGTCGCAAGCCACCCAAAACTTGCTCCATGCACCACTCAGCAGGCCATTTGTAAATATGTGTACAAATGGTTAGTTTTTTGTACTGTTTTTATCAATAAATGTCAGCAACAAAGGACATACACCCATGTGTGTTGATTTCTCCCTAAGATGGCAAACTGAAACACTCCAAGTTGGTGACTTTTGGAGATTTGTTTCCCTGGATGATTGAGAATGCATCAAGATGAAACACAAAAGGAAGCTCACCGCTTTTAGCAGCTCCCCCACCCCCTCAATCACTCAGTGAGTGATTGAGGGGGTGGGGGAGTGGAGTGTTTCAGTGTTTCAGTTTGCCATCTTAGGGAGAAATCAACACACATGGGTGTATGTCCTTTGTTGCTGACATTTATTGATAAAAACAGTACAAAAAACCAACCATTTGTACACATATTTACAAATGGCCTGCTGAGTGGTGCATGGAGCATGTTCATTGGTTCATGGACCTCCCTGAACTAATGGCATTTATGGCAGCAACAAAAGCGGTGAGCTTCCTTTTGTGTTTCATCTTGATGCATTCTCAATCATCCAGGGAAACAAATCTCCAAAAGTCACCAACTTGGAGTGTTTCAGTTTGCCATCTTAGGGAGAAATCAACACACATGGGTGTATGTCCTTTGTTGCTGACATTTATTGATGAAAACAGTACAAAAAACCAACCATTTGTACACATATTTACAAATGGCCTGCTGAGTGGTGCATGGAGCATGTTCATTGGTTCATGGACCTCCCTGAACTAATGGCATTTATTGCAATTGTCATCTTGCGGGGGGTTTACAGGGTTCCATCGGTAAATGACTGCTGGTCAGCAAACCTGGGAAACCCACAGATAATTGGAACTATGGCACGAAACCGCTTCCAAGACATCATGCAACACTCCACTCCCCCACCCCCTCAATCACTCACCCCCACTCCCCTCCCTCCAGAATTCCTAGGTAACGACCTAATATACATATGAACGACTCCAGCATTTGACTGACTGCTCTCCGGCTTTTAAAGGTAGAAACGCAAAATGATGACTCCGCAGGGGTCTAAGGTAGAAAACCAAAATGACTGCTCTCCGGGGGTCTAAGTGTTAAGCACAAATCCTATAAAAGCAGAAATAGTATATTAAGCACAAATCTTATAAAATAGCAGAAATAGTATGATTTAGCACAATAGTAATAAGTTAAACAGAAAAATTGGAAAAGCAAAATGGACAGCTGAAAAAATGCTGAACATGCTGAGGGTCCCTCAAATATACTTGTTAAATGACAAAAATCTGCAAAAAAATTTATTACAGCCACACAATCACAAATATGTACACATGAGGAAACACACATGCACAGAGAGACCCACACACAAGATCCAATTCAGTCAACCAGTCTAAATATATTGAATTTAAATCTTAGAATGAGATCATCCCATTAAAAGCCTCTCTCTCTCTCTCTCTCTCTCTCTCTCTCTCTCTCTCTCTGTCACACACACACACACACACACACACACACACACACACACACACACACAGGGAGAGAGAAGTAAGTTTCTAGGTCAGCCTGGGAGCTGGTGAATTTGAATCCACCAATCAGAGAGGCTGTGCACTTTTCCCCACCAAAACAGGTGCTTCTGTTTACACACGCAGCACAGAGACACACAGGATTTTTGCAGTCTATTTCTCATAGTGACGACTCCCCTCAAACAAATGACCGTAATTTCCTAACCGTAGGGGCTAGAACGGTCATTCTTACACCGTTTTGTTCAGAAGAGATGGGGGAATCTTCAAGTGTTGACAATTTATCATTAAAATATGAATTTTTAGAGCTATATGACATGGATGACTTGTTGACTTAGAAGCCACGAATTCCCCAATATGCAAATTTGAATGCCTGAGGCCACATATATGATTGGCTGGCTGGGAAGCTGTGCAGGCCCTGATTTGTGGATTTGAATTCCTCAGCCCTCAGATATGATTGGCTGGCTTAGAAGCCACGAAGGCCCCAATATGCAAATTTGAATGCCTCAGGACACTTATTTGATTGGCTGGGAAACTGTGCAGGCCCTGATTTGAAAATTTGAATGTCTCAGTCCTCACAGAGGATTGGCTGCCTGGGGACCTGGCAGAAATATATAGAAATACTATTATTAAGCATAAATACTACATTTAGTAGAAATACTATGTTTTAGCACAAATATTATAAAAAGAAGAAAAACTATAATTTAGCAGAAATACTATATTAAGCACAAATCCTATAAAAAGCAGAAATACTATAATTTAGAACAAATAGTATAAAAAGCAGAAATACTATAATTTAGCAGAAATACTATGTTAAGCACAAATCCTATAAAAAGCAGAAATACTATAATTTAGCAGAAATACTATGTTAGGCACAAATCCTATAAAAAGCAGAAATACTATAATTTAGCAGAAATACTATATTAGGCATAAATCCTATGAAAAGCAGAAATAGTATGATTTAGCAGAAATACTGTATTTAGCACAAGTACCGAAAAGTACCAGAAATACTATGATTTAGCAGAATAGTAATAACTTATTGAAACACAAATGCACAGAGGGACACACAAACACAGGCTCTAATCCAGTCAACCAGTCTAACTATATTCAATTTAAATCCTACAATGACATGCTGCCAAATAAGGGCAGGGTCCTCTCTCTCCCACTAAACACACACACACACACACACACACACACACACACACACAGAGGGAGAGAGCTGCCGAATTTAAATCCACCAATCAGAGTGGCTGTTTACGTTTTCCCGCCAAAACAGGTGCATCTTTTTACACACGCAGCAGCACAGAGAGGCACAGGATTATTGCAGCCTATTTCTCATAGTGAGGACTCCCCTCAAACAAATGACCATAATTTCCTAACCGTAGGGGCTAGAGCGGTCATTCTTACACTGTTTTGTTCAGAAGAGATGGGGGAATCTTCCAGTGTTAACAATTTATCATTAAAATGTGAATTTTTAGAGATATATGACATGGATGACTTGTTGACTTAGAAGCCACGAATTCCCCAATATGCAAATATGAATGCCTGAGACCACATATATGATTGGCTGGCTGGGAAGCCGTGCAGGCCCTGATTTGTGGATTTGAATTCCTCAGCCCTCAGATATGATTGGCTGGCTTAGAAGCCACGAATTCCCCAATATTGGCTGGCTTAGAAGCCACGAATTCCCCAATATGCAAATTTGAATGCCTCAGGACACATATATGATTGGCTGGGAAGCCGTGCAGGCCCTGATTTGAAAATTTGAATTTCTCAGTCCTCACAGAGGATTGGCTGCCTGGGGACCTGGCAGAAATATATAGAAATACTATGATTAAGCATAAATACTACATTTAGTAGAAATACTATGTTTTAGCACAAATACTATAAAAAGCAGAAATACTATAATTTAGCAGAAATACTATATTAAGCACAAATCCTATAAAAAGCAGAAATAGGATGATTAAGCATAAACACTACATTTAGTAGAAATACTATGTTTGAGCAAAAATCCTATAAAAAGCAGAAATACTATATTAGGCACAAATCCCATAAAAAGCAGAAATAGTATGATTAAGCATAAATACTACATTTAGTAGAAATACTATGTTTTAGCACAAATAGTATAAAAAGCAGAAATATTGTAATTTAGCAGAAATACTATATTAGGCACAAATCTTATGAAATAGCAGAAACAGTATGATTTAGCACAATAGTAATAAGTTAAACAGAAAAATAGGAAAAGCAAAATGGACAGCTGAAAAAATGCTGAACATGCTGAGGGTCCCTCAAATATACTTGTTAAATGAAAAAATCAGCATAAAAATGCACAGGGAGAGAGAAGTAAGTTTCTAGGTCAGCCTGGGAGCTGCTGAATTTGAATCCACCAATCAGAGAGCCTGTGTACTTTTTCCCGCCAAAACATGTGCATCTTTTTACACACGCAGCACAGAGAGGCACAGGATTATTGCAGCCTATTTCTCATAGTGAGGACTCCCCTCAAACAAATGACCATAATTTCCAAACCGTAGGGGCTAGAGCGGTCATTCTTACACCGTTTTGTTCAGAAGAGATGGGGGAATCTTCCAGTGTTTACAATTTATCATTAAAATATGAATTATTAAAGATATTTGACTTCTAATGCACCATAACTGAGTAGAGCGAAGCAAAAACTGCCTTGACTTGCCCTCAAACAACGCTTTGTGACTTGAAATCTATTTGGAGTATCGATATCATTCTTTCACCGTAAGAGACAGCAGGCTTTGGTGAACAATCATGGAAATTTTCAGGTCTCTGTGGAAATCCAACAAAAAGTTATGACGAGAGAAAAAAGTGGTTCATTTCCACAGTTTGAAATCTGAAGAAATCTGAGCGAAGGACGAATTTCCTACCCTCAAACAAGTCCAACTCATTTCAGAACGGTAATAGGTGAGAAGGAAATTCTTGAATTGTGAGCGTCAGGGGTGTCTGAAGATATTCGGGGACAAGCCTCATGTCTTAACTTTGCTTCGTTAAGGAGATATGACGATTCGAATATGCCTCTCATTACAGAAATCCAGCGGTGATTTTGAACAAGCTCTCCATTCACTTTATATGGAGAGTTTTCTGACATTGTGTTGGTCTGAGGAGATTTGCGAAAATTCTATAAATCCCACAACAATGATAGTGACATTTCCTGAAAGCCAGCAAAAATACCTACGTTTTGATGTATAATTTGTGGAAGTTGAGTGAAAATTGAGCAAGTAGCAAACAGTTGTTCGGACATGAAGAGAAGACTGCAAAACCTTCAGTGACACACTGGAAGCCAAGAGCATAGCAACCATAACAACGCATGTATTTTGTGAAAAATCACAATTTTGCAACTCAAAACTTTAAGAGGCATAAAAGTAAAACAGTAGAAGATTTGAAAAAGCTGAATCATACCTGAATAGCCCAATAATTTGTGAACATTTTAAAATTTGAATGGTTGTTCTAGGTGAAAATATGAGGAAGTAGTTAAGTTTCAAAAACAAGCAAATTTTAGCAGAATTGCAGAAGTTTCCCATTCATTTCAATGGGACAAATTAAAGGAAAAAAGCTTAATATTTTAAAAAGTATAATAGTTAAAAATAGCAAAAATCGTAGCAGGAAAGAGCAAAAATAGCAGAATAGTTTAAAATTTGAACGGTGAAAATCGGCTGAAAATTGTGGAAGTAGTTAAACGGCGAAAAGTGTACGGAAGCAACTAGAATAATAATAATAACTAGAAAAATTTGCATTTCCTGCGAAAATGCAGTGTGGATGCTTAAAGCTGAAGCTGCATGCAAAAAGTAGCTGAAAAAGCTGAAAAGTTGCAGAAATTGTAAAAACTTTGCAGAAGCAAAAGAACTTTGCTAAAATGGAATAACTTAGCAGAACTGCAATATCTTAGAGGAAACATAATACTTGGCAGAAATACAATAGCATAGCAGAACTTTGCAGAAATATTGTAACTTACCAGAAACATGATAACTTCTCAAAAATACAAGAACTTAGGAGAAATAGTATAAGATAACAGAAAGAATATATTTAGCCAAAAATACTTAAACATTACAGAAACACTATGATTTAGAAAAATAGTACAACATAGCAGAAATACTGTGATTTACCAGAGACACTGTGATGAACTATGAATATTGTAATTTTAAATTAATACTATGTTTTAGCACAAATACTATAATTTGACAGAAATACTATCATTTGGCAGAAATACTATGATACAGGAGAAGTACTGAGATGTAGTAAAAGTACTTTGATTTAACAGAAATACAATTATGGAGGAGTAATACTTTAAAATGGGAGAAATATTGATACACACACACACATACACAGAGCCTAAAGGGAAGAGTATTTGTGCCATGGAGTGTTAACAAGAATGTGAGGTCCATATTAGAAAAGCTCGTAAAATCACAAAAGTTTGCAGAATTGTAATAAATGATGAATATGAATTACTGGTCTGTGACAGTGTATTAATTTGTAGGGAAAAAAAATGTTGACCAAGGTGGAATCGAACCGGCGACCTTTGGCTTGCAGACCCGTGTCATTACCAACTGCGCCACTGGGAAAAAGAGCAGCCGCTTGGAAAAACAGCAGTCAGAATTAGATCGAGGTGAGAGGCGAAAAACGCAGTTTTTTGGAGTTACAAAACGTTGTGTAACTCAAACACTAGGTGGACTAGAAGCATAATCCTTGTACTGGGTGAATCAGTGGACTTTGGTGTACTTTGACTGCGATTTTCATTGCTCTATGTACATCCGTCGCTGAGATATGACGAGAGAGGAAACGAAAGACCTCAGACATGATTGGCTGGCTGGGAAGCCGTGCAGGCCCTGATATGTGATATGAGTCTGAGTCCTCACAGAGGATTGGCTGCCTGGCAGAAATATATAGAAATAGTATGATTAAGCATAAATACTACATTTAGCAGAAATAGTATGATTAAGCACAAATCCTATAAAAAGCAGAAATAGTATATTAAGCACAAATCCTATAAGAAGCAGAAATAGTATATTAAGCACAAATCTTATAAAATAGCAGACATAGTATGAATTAGCAGAATAGTAATACGTTAAACAGAAAAATTGGAAAAGCAAAATGGACAGCTGAAAAAATGCTGAACATGCTGAGGGTCACTTAAATATACTTGTTAAATGAAAAAAATCAGCAAAAAAATATATATAACAGCCACACAATCAGAAATATGTACACATAAGGAAGCACACATGCACAGAGAGACACACACACAAGATCCAATTCAGTCATCCAGTCTAAATATATTGAATTTGAATCTTAGAATGAGATCATCCCATTAAAAGCCTCTCTCTCTCTCTCTCTCTCTCTCTCTCTCTGTCTCACACACACACACACACACACACACACACACACACACACACACACACAGAGGGAGAGAGAAGTAAGTTTCTAGGTCAGCCTGGGAGCTGCTGAATTTGAATCCACCAATCAGAGTGGCTGTTTATGTTTTCCCGCCAAAACAGGTGCATCTTTTTACACACGCGGCACAGAGAGGCACAGGATTATTGCAGCCTATTTCTCATAGTGAGGACTCCCCTCAAACAAATGACCATAATTTCCTAACTGTAGGGGCTAGAGCGGTCATTCTTACACCGTTTTGATCAGAAGAGATGGGGGAATCTTCAAGTGTTGACAATTTATCATGAAAATGTGAATTTTTAGAGATATATGACATGGATGACTTGTTGACTTAGAAGCCATGAAGGCCCCAATATGCAAATTTGAATGCCTGAGGCCACATATATGATTGGCTGCCTGGGAAGCCGTGCAGGCCCTGATTTGTGGATTTGAATTCCTCAGCCCTCAGATATGATTGGCTGGCTTAGAAGCCATGAAGGCCCCAATATGCAAATTTGAATGCCTCAGGACACATATATGATTGGCTGGGAAACTGTGCAGGCCCTGATTTGAAAATTTGAATGTCTAAGTCCTCACAGAGGATTGGCTGCCTGGGGACCTGGCAGAAATATATAGAAATACTATGATTAAGCATAAATACTACATTTAGTAGAAATACTATGTTTTAGCACAAATACTATAAAAAGCAAAAATACTATAATTTAGCAGAAATACTATATTAAGCACAAATCCTATAAAAAGCAGAAATACTATATTAAGCACAAATTCTATAAAAAGCAGAAATACTATATTAAGCACAAATTCTATAAAAAGCAGAAATACTATATTAAGCACAAATCCTATTAAAAGCAGAAATACTATATTAAGCACAAATCTTATAAAATAGCAGAAACAGTATGATTTAGCACAATAGTAATAAGTTAAACAGAAAAATTGGAAAAGCAAAATGGACAGCTGAAAAAATGCTGAACATGCTGAGGGTCCCTCAAATATACTTGTTAAATGAAAAAAATCAGCAAAAAAATGCACAGGGAGAGAGAAGTAAGTTTCTAGGTCAGCCTGGGAGCTGCTGAATTTGAATCCACCAATCAGAGAGCCTGTGTACTTTTTCCCGCCAAAACAGGTGCATCTTTTTACACACGCAGCAGAGAGAGGCACAGGATTATTGCAGCCTATTTCTCATAGTGAGGACTCCCCTCAAACAAATGACCATAATTTCTAAACCGTAGGGGCTAGAGCGGTCATTCTTACACCGTTTTGTTCAGAAGAGATGGGGGAATCTTCCAGTGTTAACAATTTATCATTAAAATGTGAATTTTTAGAGATATACGACATGGATGACTTGTTGACTTAGAAGCCACGAATTCCCCCAATATGCAAATTTGAATGCCTGAGGCCACATATATGATTGGCTGGCTGGGAAGCCGTGCAGGCCCTGATTTGTGGATTTGAATTCCTCAGCCCTCAGATATGATTGGCTGGCTTAGAAGCCATGAAGGCCCCAATATGCAAATTTGAATGCCTCAGGACACATATATGATTGGCTGGGAAACCGTGCAGGCCCTGATTTGAAAATTTGAATGTCTAAGTCCTCACAGAGGATTGGCTGCCTGGGGACCTGGCAGAAATATATAGAAATACTATGATTAAGCATAAATACTACATTTAGTAGAAATACTATGTTTTAGCACAAATACTATAAAAAGCAGAAATACTATAATTTAGCAGAAATACTATATTAAGCACAAATCCTATAATAAGCAGAAATACTATATTAGGCACAAATCCTATAAAAAGCAGAAATAGTATGATTAAGCATAAATACTACATTTAGTAGAAATACTATGTTTTAGCACAAATAGTATAAAAAGCAGAAATATTATAATTTAGCACAAATAGTATAAAAAGCAGAAATATTATAATTTAGCACAAATAGTATAAAAAGCAGAAATACTACATTTAGTAGAAATACTATGTTTTAGCACAAATACTATAAAAAGCAGAAATACTATAATTTAGTAGAAATACTATATTAAGCACAAATCCTATAAAAAGCAGAAATACTATATTAGGCACAAATCCTATAAAAAGCAGAAATACTATATTAGGCACAAATCCTATAAAAAGCAGAAATACTATGTTAGGCACAAATCCTATAAAAAGCAGAAATACTATATTTAGCAGAAATACTATATTAGGCACAAATCCTATGAAAAGCAGAAATAGTATGATTTAGCAGAATAGTAATAACTTACAAAATTACAAATATGGAGGCATATTGGAACACAAATGCACAGAGGGACACACAAACACAGGCTCTAATCCAGTCAACCAGTCTAACTATATTCAATTTAAATCCTACAATGACATGCTGCCAAATAAGGGCAGGGTCCTCTCTCTCCCACTAAACACACACACACACACACACACACACACACACACACACACACAGACAGACAGACACAGAGGGAGAGAGCTGCCGAATTTAAATCCACCAATCAGAGAGGCTGTTTACGTTTTCCCGCCAAAACAGGTGCATCTTTTTACACACGCAGGACAGAGAGGCACAGGATTATTGCAGCCTATTTCTCATAGTGAGGACTCCCCTCAAACAAATGACCATAATTTCCTAACCGTAGGGGCTAGAGCGGTCATTCTTACACCGTTTTGTTCAGAAGAGATGGGGGAATCTTCCAGTGTTAACAATTTATCATTAAAATATGAATTATTAAAGATATTAGACTTCTAATGCACCATAACTGAGCAGAGCGAAGCAAAAACTGCCTTGACTTGCCCTCAAACAACGCTTTCTAACTCTAAATCTATTTGGAGTATCGATATCATTCTTTCACCGTAAGAGACAGCAGGCTTTGGTGAACAGTCATAGAAATTTTCAGGTCTCTGTGGAAATCCAACAAAAAGTTATGACGAGAGAAAAAAGTGGTTCATTTCCACAGTTTGAAATCTGAAGAAATCTGAGCGAAGGACGAATTTCCTACCCTCAAACAAGTCCAACTCATTTCAGAACGGTAATAGGTGAGAAAGAAGTTCTTGAATTGTGAGCGTCAGGGGTGTCTGAAGATATTCGGGGACAAGCCTCATGTCTTAACTTTGCTTCGTTAAGGAGATATGACGATTCGAATATGCCTCTCATTACAGAAATCCAGCGGTGATTTTGAACAAGCTCTCCATTCACTTTATATGGAGAGTTTTCTGACCTTGTGTTAGTCTGAGGAGATTTGCCAAAATTCTATAAATCCCACAACAATGATGGTGACATTTTCTGAAAGCCAGCAAAAATACCTACGTTTTGATGTATAATTTGTGGAAGTTGAGTGAAAATTGAGCAAGTAGCAGGAAGTTGTTCGGACATGAAGTGAAAATTGCAAAACCTTCAGTGGCACACTGGAAGCCAAGAGCATAGCAACCATAACAACGCATGTATTTTGTGAAAAATCACAATTTTGCAACTCAAAACTTTAAGAGGCATAAAAGTAAAACAGTAGAAGATTTGAAAAAGCTGAATCATACCTGAATAGCCCAATAATTTGTGAACATTTTAAAATTTGAATGGTTGTTCTAGGTGAAAATATGAGGAAGTAGTTAAGTTTCAAAAACAAGCAAAATTTAGCAGAATTGCAGAAGTTTCCCATTCATTTCAATGGGACAAATTAAAGGAAAAAAGCTTAATATTTTAAAAAGTATAATAGTTAAAAATAGCAAAAATCGTAGCAGGAATTAGCAAAAATAGCAGAATAGTTTAAAATTTGAACGGTGAAAATCGGCTGAAAATTGTGGAAGTAGTTTAACGGCGAAAAGTGTACGGAAGCAACTAGAACTAGAAAAAATTGCATTTCCTGCGAAAATGCTGTGTGGATGCCTTACGCTGAAGATTTCTGCTGAAAAAAGCAGAAAAAGTTGAAAAAACAAAAAACATTGCCCTGAGCGAGATTCGAACCTGGCCTTTCTGATCTATAGGCGGCGTCTCACCTTACTGGACCAAACTGATTCTTACAAAGAAGAGGTGGAGAGACTGACAATTCTGGTGAAATTAGCAGAAGCTGCTTAGTATTGTGCTAATAAGAGGTGAAAAGGCTAAACATTTAGCAGAAAAGAGGTGAATCAGAAGAAGTTCTGCTGAAAAGAGGTAAAGAAGCAAAAAGATGAGTTGAAAAGAGGTGTAGAAGTGCTTGCTGAAGATGGCTGTATGTGTAATGACACACTGGAGAGTGTCAAGAAAGCAGAGCGCATGCAAGCAGGGAACATGTGTAGCAACTGTCACAGGTAGGATTCGAAACTCTGCCCCCGGGTCTCACGGCAGCTGCCCTACCCTCTGAGCCAAATGAGTTCTGGTCTCAAGCAAATATATGATGAGAGAGAAAATGTGCACTGTGGAGCAGAAGCTCAAATTAGCAGAAAAGAGGTGAAGAGGAAGAACTTTGTTGTGAAATGAGGTAAAGAAACTGAAATTTGTGCTTAAAACAAGTGAAAAAGCTGAACTCTGAAATCCTGCTAAAACAGTAGTAGAGGCTGATATTTTTCAGCTACTCACTGAGCCAAACTGGTTCTCACGTAACTGAAAAAAGGTGGAAAAGCTTAAAATTCTAATGAAAACAGCAGAAGAGGCTAAGTGCACTGTGGAGCAGGAGCTCTAATTAGCAGAAAAGAGGTGAAGAGGAATAATTTCTGCTGAAAAGAGGTAAAGAAGCAAAAAGCCGAGTTGAAAAGAAGTGTAGAAGCAGAAGTGCTTGCTGAAGATGGCTGTATGTGTAATGACACACTGGAGAGTGTCAAGAAAGCAGAGCGCATGCAAGCAGTGAACATGTGTAGCAGCTGTCACAGGTAGGATTCGAACCTCTGCCACCGGGTCTCACGACAGATGCCCTACCCTCTGAGCCAAATGAGTTCTGGTCACAAGCAAAGATATGATGAGAGGGAAAATGTGCACTGTGGAGCAGCAGCTCAAATTAGCAGAAAAGAGGTGAAGAGGAAGAACTTTGTTGTGAAATGAGGTAAAGAAACTGAAATTTGTGCTTAAAACAAGTGAAAAAGCTGAACTCTGAAATCCTGCTAAAACAGCAGAAGAGGCTGATATTTTTCAGCTACTCATTGAGCCAAACTGGTTCTCACGTAACTGAAAAAAGGTGGAAAAGCTTAAAATTCTAATGAAAACAGCAGAAGAGGCTGAGTGCACTGTGGAACAGAAGCTCAAATTAGCAGAAAAGAGGTGAAAACAGCAGAAGAGGGTGAGATTTGTGCTGATAAGAGGTGAAACTGCGGAACCAATCAGAGGTACTGCTTCTGTCTGCTTCATCAGGCTGTGTACTTGTATGTATTTCTGCCATAGACTGTTAACCAGAATCTGAGGTCCATATTAGAAAAGCTGCTAAAATCATTAAACTTTGCAGAATTGTAATAAATTATCAATATGAATTACCGGTCTGTGATAGTGTATAAATTTGTAGTTAAAAAAAAAACATGTGGGCCAAGGTGGAATCGAACCCACGACCTCTGGTCTGAAGAGCGGTGTCATTACCAATCGCGCCACCTCTAAGGGGGCGGGCGCTTTGAAAAAAAGGGTGATGAGGAGTCAGAATTAGATCGCGGTGAGACGCGAAAAACGCCGTTTTTTGGAGTTACAAAACGTCGTGTAACTCAAAAACTAGGTGGGATAGAAGCATAATTCTTGCACTGGGTGAATCAGCGGACTTTGGTGTACTTTGACTGCGATTTACATAGCTCTTTGTATCTCCGTCGCGGAGATATGACGAGAGAAGAAACGGCTTCATTTTCGGAATTTGAAAAATGAGAGGAGGACAGATTTCCACCCCTCAAACAAGTCTAACTCATCTCAGAACGGTAATAGGTGAGAAAATAATTCTTGAATTGTGAGTGTCAGGAGTGTCTGAAGATATACAGGGACAAGCCTCATGTCTTAACTTTGCTTCGTTAAGGAGATATGACGATTTGAAAATGCCTTCAGTTTCAGTATTTCAGCTCTGAGTTTCACAACCTCCCCATAGACTTTGAATGGGGAGTTTTTAGACCATGTGTCACTTCGAGGCAAATTGTGAAAAAAACGTAACTCTCACAATAATTATAGTGACACTGTCTTAAAGCCAGCAAAAATACCTACGTTTTGATGTATAATTTGTGGAAGTTGAGTGGAAATTGAGCGAGTAGCAAGGAGTTGTTCAGACATGAAGAGAAAATTCAGAACGGACGAGTGTGCAGTGGGAGTTAATTGCATAGCAACCATAGCAACACATGTATTTTCTGAAAAATCACAAAGTTGTAACTGAAAACTTAAAGAGTCATTACATGAAAACGGTAACAGATATGAAAAAGCTGAATCACACAGGAATAGCCCAATCATCTGAGAACGTTTTAAAGTTTGAATGGAGTTTCTAGGTGAAAGTATGAGGAAGTAGTTAAGTTTCAAAGACAAGCAAGTTTTAGCAGAATTGTAGAAGTTTCCCATTCATTTCAATGGGACAAATTAAAGGAAAAAAGTGTAATATTTTAAAAAGTATAATAGTAATAAGTACCAAAAGATATAGCAGTCGAAAGCAGAAATAGCAGAACAGTTTAGAGTTTGAATGGTAAAAATCGGCTGAAAACTGAGGGAGTAGTTAAGCGGCAAAGAAACGGAGCAACTAGAATAATAAAGGATAAAGAATAAAGAGAAACAGGATCTCAATAGTGTGGATGCCTACGGCATCCACCCAACTAGAAAAAATTGCATTTCCTGCGAAAATGCTGTGTGGATGCCTTACGCTGAAGATTTCTGCTGAAAAAAGCAGAAAAAGTTGAAAAAACAAAAAACATTGCCCTGAGCGAGATTCGAACCTGGCCTTTCTGATCTATAGGCGGCGTCTCACCTTACTGGACCAAACTGATTCTTACAAAGAAGAGGTGGAGAGACTGACAATTCTGGTGAAATTAGCAGAAGCTGCTTAGTATTGTGCTAATAAGAGGTGAAAAGGCTAAACATTTAGCAGAAAAGAGGTGAATCAGAAGAAGTTCTGCTGAAAAGAGGTAAAGAAGCAAAAAGATGAGTTGAAAAGAGGTGTAGAAGTGCTTGCTGAAGATGGCTGTATGTGTAATGACACACTGGAGAGTGTCAAGAAAGCAGAGCGCATGCAAGCAGGGAACATGTGTAGCAACTGTCACAGGTAGGATTCGAAACTCTGCCCCCGGGTCTCACGGCAGCTGCCCTACCCTCTGAGCCAAATGAGTTCTGGTCTCAAGCAAATATATGATGAGAGAGAAAATGTGCACTGTGGAGCAGAAGCTCAAATTAGCAGAAAAGAGGTGAAGAGGAAGAACTTTGTTGTGAAATGAGGTAAAGAAACTGAAATTTGTGCTTAAAACAAGTGAAAAAGCTGAACTCTGAAATCCTGCTAAAACAGTAGTAGAGGCTGATATTTTTCAGCTACTCACTGAGCCAAACTGGTTCTCACGTAACTGAAAAAAGGTGGAAAAGCTTAAAATTCTAATGAAAACAGCAGAAGAGGCTAAGTGCACTGTGGAGCAGGAGCTCTAATTAGCAGAAAAGAGGTGAAGAGGAATAATTTCTGCTGAAAAGAGGTAAAGAAGCAAAAAGCCGAGTTGAAAAGAAGTGTAGAAGCAGAAGTGCTTGCTGAAGATGGCTGTATGTGTAATGACACACTGGAGAGTGTCAAGAAAGCAGAGCGCATGCAAGCAGTGAACATGTGTAGCAGCTGTCACAGGTAGGATTCGAACCTCTGCCACCGGGTCTCACGACAGATGCCCTACCCTCTGAGCCAAATGAGTTCTGGTCACAAGCAAAGATATGATGAGAGGGAAAATGTGCACTGTGGAGCAGCAGCTCAAATTAGCAGAAAAGAGGTGAAGAGGAAGAACTTTGTTGTGAAATGAGGTAAAGAAACTGAAATTTGTGCTTAAAACAAGTGAAAAAGCTGAACTCTGAAATCCTGCTAAAACAGCAGAAGAGGCTGATATTTTTCAGCTACTCATTGAGCCAAACTGGTTCTCACGTAACTGAAAAAAGGTGGAAAAGCTTAAAATTCTAATGAAAACAGCAGAAGAGGCTGAGTGCACTGTGGAACAGAAGCTCAAATTAGCAGAAAAGAGGTGAAAACAGCAGAAGAGGGTGAGATTTGTGCTGATAAGAGGTGAAACTGCGGAACCAATCAGAGGTACTGCTTCTGTCTGCTTCATCAGGCTGTGTACTTGTATGTATTTCTGCCATAGACTGTTAACCAGAATCTGAGGTCCATATTAGAAAAGCTGCTAAAATCATTAAACTTTGCAGAATTGTAATAAATTATCAATATGAATTACCGGTCTGTGATAGTGTATAAATTTGTAGTTAAAAAAAAAACATGTGGGCCAAGGTGGAATCGAACCCACGACCTCTGGTCTGAAGAGCGGTGTCATTACCAATCGCGCCACCTCTAAGGGGGCGGGCGCTTTGAAAAAAAGGGTGATGAGGAGTCAGAATTAGATCGCGGTGAGACGCGAAAAACGCCGTTTTTTGGAGTTACAAAACGTCGTGTAACTCAAAAACTAGGTGGGATAGAAGCATAATTCTTGCACTGGGTGAATCAGCGGACTTTGGTGTACTTTGACTGCGATTTACATAGCTCTTTGTATCTCCGTCGCGGAGATATGACGAGAGAAGAAACGGCTTCATTTTCGGAATTTGAAAAATGAGAGGAGGACAGATTTCCACCCCTCAAACAAGTCTAACTCATCTCAGAACGGTAATAGGTGAGAAAATAATTCTTGAATTGTGAGTGTCAGGAGTGTCTGAAGATATACAGGGACAAGCCTCATGTCTTAACTTTGCTTCGTTAAGGAGATATGACGATTTGAAAATGCCTTCAGTTTCAGTATTTCAGCTCTGAGTTTCACAACCTCCCCATAGACTTTGAATGGGGAGTTTTTAGACCATGTGTCACTTCGAGGCAAATTGTGAAAAAAACGTAACTCTCACAATAATTATAGTGACACTGTCTTAAAGCCAGCAAAAATACCTACGTTTTGATGTATAATTTGTGGAAGTTGAGTGGAAATTGAGCGAGTAGCAAGGAGTTGTTCAGACATGAAGAGAAAATTCAGAACGGACGAGTGTGCAGTGGGAGTTAATTGCATAGCAACCATAGCAACACATGTATTTTCTGAAAAATCACAAAGTTGTAACTGAAAACTTAAAGAGTCATTACATGAAAACGGTAACAGATATGAAAAAGCTGAATCACACAGGAATAGCCCAATCATCTGAGAACGTTTTAAAGTTTGAATGGAGTTTCTAGGTGAAAGTATGAGGAAGTAGTTAAGTTTCAAAGACAAGCAAGTTTTAGCAGAATTGTAGAAGTTTCCCATTCATTTCAATGGGACAAATTAAAGGAAAAAAGTGTAATATTTTAAAAAGTA
This sequence comes from Diplotaxodon limnothrissa, assembly GCF_057381915.1. Taxonomy (NCBI): domain Eukaryota; kingdom Metazoa; phylum Chordata; class Actinopteri; order Cichliformes; family Cichlidae; genus Diplotaxodon; species Diplotaxodon limnothrissa. The sequence goes on along the minus strand of NC_140608.1, from coordinate 15,707,881 downwards.
TAATAGTAATAAGTACCAAAAGATATAGCAGTCGAAAGCAGAAATAGCAGAACAGTTTAGAGTTTGAATGGTAAAAATCGGCTGAAAACTGAGGGAGTAGTTAAGCGGCAAAGAAACGGAGCAACTAGAATAATAAAGGATAAAGAATAACTAGAAAAAATTGCATTTCCTGCGAAAATGCTGTGTGGATGCCTTACGCTGAAGATTTCTGCTGAAAAAAGCAGAAAAAGTTGAAAAAACAAAAAACATTGCCCTGAGCGAGATTCGAACCTGGCCTTTCTGATCTATAGGCGGCGTCTCACCTTACTGGACCAAACTGATTCTTACAAAGAAGAGGTGGAGAGACTGACAATTCTGGTGAAATTAGCAGAAGCTGCTTAGTATTGTGCTAATAAGAGGTGAAAAGGCTAAACATTTAGCAGAAAAGAGGTGAATCAGAAGAAGTTCTGCTGAAAAGAGGTAAAGAAGCAAAAAGATGAGTTGAAAAGAGGTGTAGAAGTGCTTGCTGAAGATGGCTGTATGTGTAATGACACACTGGAGAGTGTCAAGAAAGCAGAGCGCATGCAAGCAGGGAACATGTGTAGCAACTGTCACAGGTAGGATTCGAAACTCTGCCCCCGGGTCTCACGGCAGCTGCCCTACCCTCTGAGCCAAATGAGTTCTGGTCTCAAGCAAATATATGATGAGAGAGAAAATGTGCACTGTGGAGCAGAAGCTCAAATTAGCAGAAAAGAGGTGAAGAGGAAGAACTTTGTTGTGAAATGAGGTAAAGAAACTGAAATTTGTGCTTAAAACAAGTGAAAAAGCTGAACTCTGAAATCCTGCTAAAACAGTAGTAGAGGCTGATATTTTTCAGCTACTCACTGAGCCAAACTGGTTCTCACGTAACTGAAAAAAGGTGGAAAAGCTTAAAATTCTAATGAAAACAGCAGAAGAGGCTAAGTGCACTGTGGAGCAGGAGCTCTAATTAGCAGAAAAGAGGTGAAGAGGAATAATTTCTGCTGAAAAGAGGTAAAGAAGCAAAAAGCCGAGTTGAAAAGAAGTGTAGAAGCAGAAGTGCTTGCTGAAGATGGCTGTATGTGTAATGACACACTGGAGAGTGTCAAGAAAGCAGAGCGCATGCAAGCAGTGAACATGTGTAGCAGCTGTCACAGGTAGGATTCGAACCTCTGCCACCGGGTCTCACGACAGATGCCCTACCCTCTGAGCCAAATGAGTTCTGGTCACAAGCAAAGATATGATGAGAGGGAAAATGTGCACTGTGGAGCAGCAGCTCAAATTAGCAGAAAAGAGGTGAAGAGGAAGAACTTTGTTGTGAAATGAGGTAAAGAAACTGAAATTTGTGCTTAAAACAAGTGAAAAAGCTGAACTCTGAAATCCTGCTAAAACAGCAGAAGAGGCTGATATTTTTCAGCTACTCATTGAGCCAAACTGGTTCTCACGTAACTGAAAAAAGGTGGAAAAGCTTAAAATTCTAATGAAAACAGCAGAAGAGGCTGAGTGCACTGTGGAACAGAAGCTCAAATTAGCAGAAAAGAGGTGAAAACAGCAGAAGAGGGTGAGATTTGTGCTGATAAGAGGTGAAACTGCGGAACCAATCAGAGGTACTGCTTCTGTCTGCTTCATCAGGCTGTGTACTTGTATGTATTTCTGCCATAGACTGTTAACCAGAATCTGAGGTCCATATTAGAAAAGCTGCTAAAATCATTAAACTTTGCAGAATTGTAATAAATTATCAATATGAATTACCGGTCTGTGATAGTGTATAAATTTGTAGTTAAAAAAAAAACATGTGGGCCAAGGTGGAATCGAACCCACGACCTCTGGTCTGAAGAGCGGTGTCATTACCAATCGCGCCACCTCTAAGGGGGCGGGCGCTTTGAAAAAAAGGGTGATGAGGAGTCAGAATTAGATCGCGGTGAGACGCGAAAAACGCCGTTTTTTGGAGTTACAAAACGTCGTGTAACTCAAAAACTAGGTGGGATAGAAGCATAATTCTTGCACTGGGTGAATCAGCGGACTTTGGTGTACTTTGACTGCGATTTACATAGCTCTTTGTATCTCCGTCGCGGAGATATGACGAGAGAAGAAACGGCTTCATTTTCGGAATTTGAAAAATGAGAGGAGGACAGATTTCCACCCCTCAAACAAGTCTAACTCATCTCAGAACGGTAATAGGTGAGAAAATAATTCTTGAATTGTGAGTGTCAGGAGTGTCTGAAGATATACAGGGACAAGCCTCATGTCTTAACTTTGCTTCGTTAAGGAGATATGACGATTTGAAAATGCCTTCAGTTTCAGTATTTCAGCTCTGAGTTTCACAACCTCCCCATAGACTTTGAATGGGGAGTTTTTAGACCATGTGTCACTTCGAGGCAAATTGTGAAAAAAACGTAACTCTCACAATAATTATAGTGACACTGTCTTAAAGCCAGCAAAAATACCTACGTTTTGATGTATAATTTGTGGAAGTTGAGTGGAAATTGAGCGAGTAGCAAGGAGTTGTTCAGACATGAAGAGAAAATTCAGAACGGACGAGTGTGCAGTGGGAGTTAATTGCATAGCAACCATAGCAACACATGTATTTTCTGAAAAATCACAAAGTTGTAACTGAAAACTTAAAGAGTCATTACATGAAAACGGTAACAGATATGAAAAAGCTGAATCACACAGGAATAGCCCAATCATCTGAGAACGTTTTAAAGTTTGAATGGAGTTTCTAGGTGAAAGTATGAGGAAGTAGTTAAGTTTCAAAGACAAGCAAGTTTTAGCAGAATTGTAGAAGTTTCCCATTCATTTCAATGGGACAAATTAAAGGAAAAAAGTGTAATATTTTAAAAAGTATAATAGTAATAAGTACCAAAAGATATAGCAGTCGAAAGCAGAAATAGCAGAACAGTTTAGAGTTTGAATGGTAAAAATCGGCTGAAAACTGAGGGAGTAGTTAAGCGGCAAAGAAACGGAGCAACTAGAATAATAAAGGACTAGAAAAAATTGCATTTCCTGCGAAAATGCTGTGTGGATGCCTTACGCTGAAGATTTCTGCTGAAAAAAGCAGAAAAAGTTGAAAAAACAAAAAACATTGCCCTGAGCGAGATTCGAACCTGGCCTTTCTGATCTATAGGCGGCGTCTCACCTTACTGGACCAAACTGATTCTTACAAAGAAGAGGTGGAGAGACTGACAATTCTGGTGAAATTAGCAGAAGCTGCTTAGTATTGTGCTAATAAGAGGTGAAAAGGCTAAACATTTAGCAGAAAAGAGGTGAATCAGAAGAAGTTCTGCTGAAAAGAGGTAAAGAAGCAAAAAGATGAGTTGAAAAGAGGTGTAGAAGTGCTTGCTGAAGATGGCTGTATGTGTAATGACACACTGGAGAGTGTCAAGAAAGCAGAGCGCATGCAAGCAGGGAACATGTGTAGCAACTGTCACAGGTAGGATTCGAAACTCTGCCCCCGGGTCTCACGGCAGCTGCCCTACCCTCTGAGCCAAATGAGTTCTGGTCTCAAGCAAATATATGATGAGAGAGAAAATGTGCACTGTGGAGCAGAAGCTCAAATTAGCAGAAAAGAGGTGAAGAGGAAGAACTTTGTTGTGAAATGAGGTAAAGAAACTGAAATTTGTGCTTAAAACAAGTGAAAAAGCTGAACTCTGAAATCCTGCTAAAACAGTAGTAGAGGCTGATATTTTTCAGCTACTCACTGAGCCAAACTGGTTCTCACGTAACTGAAAAAAGGTGGAAAAGCTTAAAATTCTAATGAAAACAGCAGAAGAGGCTAAGTGCACTGTGGAGCAGGAGCTCTAATTAGCAGAAAAGAGGTGAAGAGGAATAATTTCTGCTGAAAAGAGGTAAAGAAGCAAAAAGCCGAGTTGAAAAGAAGTGTAGAAGCAGAAGTGCTTGCTGAAGATGGCTGTATGTGTAATGACACACTGGAGAGTGTCAAGAAAGCAGAGCGCATGCAAGCAGTGAACATGTGTAGCAGCTGTCACAGGTAGGATTCGAACCTCTGCCACCGGGTCTCACGACAGATGCCCTACCCTCTGAGCCAAATGAGTTCTGGTCACAAGCAAAGATATGATGAGAGGGAAAATGTGCACTGTGGAGCAGCAGCTCAAATTAGCAGAAAAGAGGTGAAGAGGAAGAACTTTGTTGTGAAATGAGGTAAAGAAACTGAAATTTGTGCTTAAAACAAGTGAAAAAGCTGAACTCTGAAATCCTGCTAAAACAGCAGAAGAGGCTGATATTTTTCAGCTACTCATTGAGCCAAACTGGTTCTCACGTAACTGAAAAAAGGTGGAAAAGCTTAAAATTCTAATGAAAACAGCAGAAGAGGCTGAGTGCACTGTGGAACAGAAGCTCAAATTAGCAGAAAAGAGGTGAAAACAGCAGAAGAGGGTGAGATTTGTGCTGATAAGAGGTGAAACTGCGGAACCAATCAGAGGTACTGCTTCTGTCTGCTTCATCAGGCTGTGTACTTGTATGTATTTCTGCCATAGACTGTTAACCAGAATCTGAGGTCCATATTAGAAAAGCTGCTAAAATCATTAAACTTTGCAGAATTGTAATAAATTATCAATATGAATTACCGGTCTGTGATAGTGTATAAATTTGTAGTTAAAAAAAAAACATGTGGGCCAAGGTGGAATCGAACCCACGACCTCTGGTCTGAAGAGCGGTGTCATTACCAATCGCGCCACCTCTAAGGGGGCGGGCGCTTTGAAAAAAAGGGTGATGAGGAGTCAGAATTAGATCGCGGTGAGACGCGAAAAACGCCGTTTTTTGGAGTTACAAAACGTCGTGTAACTCAAAAACTAGGTGGGATAGAAGCATAATTCTTGCACTGGGTGAATCAGCGGACTTTGGTGTACTTTGACTGCGATTTACATAGCTCTTTGTATCTCCGTCGCGGAGATATGACGAGAGAAGAAACGGCTTCATTTTCGGAATTTGAAAAATGAGAGGAGGACAGATTTCCACCCCTCAAACAAGTCTAACTCATCTCAGAACGGTAATAGGTGAGAAAATAATTCTTGAATTGTGAGTGTCAGGAGTGTCTGAAGATATACAGGGACAAGCCTCATGTCTTAACTTTGCTTCGTTAAGGAGATATGACGATTTGAAAATGCCTTCAGTTTCAGTATTTCAGCTCTGAGTTTCACAACCTCCCCATAGACTTTGAATGGGGAGTTTTTAGACCATGTGTCACTTCGAGGCAAATTGTGAAAAAAACGTAACTCTCACAATAATTATAGTGACACTGTCTTAAAGCCAGCAAAAATACCTACGTTTTGATGTATAATTTGTGGAAGTTGAGTGGAAATTGAGCGAGTAGCAAGGAGTTGTTCAGACATGAAGAGAAAATTCAGAACGGACGAGTGTGCAGTGGGAGTTAATTGCATAGCAACCATAGCAACACATGTATTTTCTGAAAAATCACAAAGTTGTAACTGAAAACTTAAAGAGTCATTACATGAAAACGGTAACAGATATGAAAAAGCTGAATCACACAGGAATAGCCCAATCATCTGAGAACGTTTTAAAGTTTGAATGGAGTTTCTAGGTGAAAGTATGAGGAAGTAGTTAAGTTTCAAAGACAAGCAAGTTTTAGCAGAATTGTAGAAGTTTCCCATTCATTTCAATGGGACAAATTAAAGGAAAAAAGTGTAATATTTTAAAAAGTATAATAGTAATAAGTACCAAAAGATATAGCAGTCGAAAGCAGAAATAGCAGAACAGTTTAGAGTTTGAATGGTAAAAATCGGCTGAAAACTGAGGGAGTAGTTAAGCGGCAAAGAAACGGAGCAACTAGAATAATAAAGGATAAAGAATAAAGAGAAACAGGATCTCAATAGTGTGGATGCCTACGGCATCCACCCAATAAAGAGAAACAGGATCTCAATAGTGTGGATGCCTACGGCATCCACCCAATAATAATAAAGAATAAAGAGAAACAGGAACTCAATAGTGTGGATGCTTAAAGCATCCACACAACTAGAAAAATTTGCATTTCCTGCGAAAATGCAGTGTGGATGCTTTAAAGCTGAAGCTGTATGCAAAAAGTAGCTGAAAAAGCTGAAAAGTTGCAGAAATTGTAAAAACTTTGCAGAAGCAAAAGAAGTTTGCTAAAATGGAATAATACTTGGCAGAGATACAATAGCATAGCAGAATTTAGCAGAAATATTGTAACTTACCAGAAACATGATAACTTCTCAAAAATACAAGACTTTAGGAGAAATAGTATAAGATAACAGAAAGAATATATTTAGCCAAAAATACTTAAACATTACAGAAACACTATGATTTAGAAAAATAGTACAACAGAGCAGAAATATTGTGATTTACCAGAGACACTGTGATGAACTATGAATATTGTAATTTTAAATTAAGACTATGTTTTAGCACAAATATTATAATTTGGCAGAAATACTATAATTTAGCGGAAATACTATATTAAGCACAAATCCTATAAAAAGCAGAAATGGTATGATTAAGCATAAATACTACATTTAGTAGAAATACTTTGTTTTAGCACAAATCCCATAAAAAGCAGAAATACTGTACTATGATTTAGTAGAAAAACTATAATTAATCAGAAATACTAAATTTAGCAGAAATACTATATTAAGCACAAATCCTATGAAAAGCAGAAATAATATGATTAAGCATAAATACTACATTTAGCAGAAATACTATATTAAGCACAAATCTTATAAAAAGCAGAAATACTATATTAAGCACAAATCCTATAAAAGCAGAAATAGTATATTAAGCACAAATCTTATAAAATAGCAGAAATAGTATGATTTAGCACAATAGTAATAAGTTAAACAGAAAAATTGGAAAAGCAAAATGGACAGCTGAAAAAATGCTGAACATGCTGAGGGTCCCTCAAATATACTTGTTAAATGACAAAAATCTGAAAAAAAATTTATGACAGCCACACAATTACAAATATGTACACATGAGGAAACACACATGCACAGAGAGACACACACACAAGATCCAATTCAGTCAACCAGTCTAACTATATTCAATTTAAATCCTACAATGACATTCTGCCAAATAAGGGCAGGGTCCTCTCTCTCCCACTAAACACACACACACACACACACACAGACACAGAGGGAGAGAGCTGCCGAATTTAAATCCACCAATCAGAGTGGCTGTTTACGTTTTCCCGCCAAAACAGGTGCATCTTTTTACACACGCAGCACAGAGAGGCACAGGATTATTGCAGTCTATTTCTCATTGTGAGGACTCCCCTCAAACAAATGACCATAATTTCCTAACTGTAGGGGCTAGAACGGTCATTCTTACACCGTTTTGTTCAGAAGTGATTGGGGAATCTTCAAGTGTTGACAATTTATCATTCAAATATGAATTTTTAGAGATATATGACATGGATGACTTATTGACTTAGAAGCCACGAATTCCCCAATATGCAAATTTGAATGGCTGAGGCCACATATATGATTGGCTGGCTGGGAAGCCATGCAGTCCCTGATTTGTGGATTTGAATTCCTCAGCCCTGATATGATTGGCTGGCTTAGAAGCCATGAAGGCCCCAATATGCAAATTTGAATGCCTCAGGACACATATATGATTGGCTGGGAAGCCGTGCAGGCCCTGATTTGAAAATTTGAATGTCTCAGTCCTCACAGAGGATTGGCTGCCTGGGGACCTGGCAGATATATATATAGAAATACTATGATTAAGCATAAATACTACATTTAGTAGAAATACTATGTTTTCGCACAAATACTATAAAAAGCAGAAATACTATAATTTAGCAGAAATACTATATTAGGCACAAATAGTATAAAAAGCAGAAATACTATATTAGGTACAAATCCTATAAAAAGCAGAAATACTATATTAGGCACAAATCCTATAAAAAGCAGAAATACTATATTAGGCACAAATCCTATAAAAAGCAGAAATACTATATTAGGCACAAATAGTATAAAAAGCAGAAATACTATAATTTAGCAGAAATACTATATTAGGCACAAATCTTATGAAAAGCAGAAATAGTATGATTTAGCAGAAATACTGTATTTAGCACAAGTACCGAAAAGTACCAGAAATACTATGATTTAGCAGAATAGTAATAACTTACAAAATTACAAATATGGAGGCATATTGAAACAGAAATGCACAGAGGGACACACAAACACAGGCTCTAATCCAGTCAACCAGTCTAACTATATTCAATTTAAATCCTACAATGACATGCTGCCAAATAAGGGCAGGGTCCTCTCTCTCCCACTAAACACACACACACACACACACACACACACACACACACACACACAGACAGACACAGAGGGAGAGAGCTGCCGAATTTAAATCCACCAATCAGAGTGGCTGTTTACGTTTTCCCGCCAAAACAGGTGCATCTTTTTACACACGCAGCACAGAGAGGCACAGGATTATTGCAGCCTATTTCTCTTGTGAGGACTCCCCACAAACAAATGACCATAATTTCCTAACCGTAGGGGCTAGAACGGTCATTCTTAAACCGTTTTGTTCAGAAGAGATGGGGGAATCTTCCAGTGTTAACAATTTATCATTAAAATGTGAATTTTTAGAGATATACGACATGGATGACTTGTTGACTTAGAAGCCACGAATTCCCCAATATGCAAATTTGAATGCCTGAGGCCACATATATGATTGGCTGGCTGGGAAGCCGTGCAGGCCCTGATTTGTGGATTTGAATTCCTCAGCCCTCAGATATGATTGGCTGGCTTAGAAGCCATGAAGGCCCCAATATGCAAATTTGAATGCCTCAGGACACATATATGATTGGCTGGGAAACCGTGCAGGCCCTGATTTGAAAATTTGAATGTCTAAGTCCTCACAGAGGATTGGCTGCCTGGGGACCTGGCAGAAATATATAGAAATACTATGATTAAGCATAAATACTACATTTAGTAGAAATACTATGTTTTAGCACAAATACTATAAAAAGCAGAAATACTATAATTTAGCAGAAATACTATATTAAGCACAAATCCTATAAAAAGCAGAAATAGGATGATTAAGCATAAACACTACATTTAGTAGAAATACTATGTTTGAGCAAAAATCCTATAAAAAGCAGAAATACTATATTAGGCACAAATCCCATAAAAAGCAGAAATAGTATGATTAAGCATAAATACTACATTTAGTAGAAATACTATGTTTTAGCACAAATAGTATAAAAAGCAGAAATACTGTAATTTAGCAGAAATACTATATTAGGCACAAATCTTATAAAATAGCAGAAATAGTATGATTTAGCACAATAGTAATAAGTTAAACAGAAAAATTGGAAAAGCAAAATGGACAGCTGAAAAAATGCTGAACATGCTGAGGGTCCCTCAAATATACTTGTTAAATGAAAAAATCAGCAAAAAAATGCACAGGGAGAGAGAAGTAAGTTTCTAGGTCAGCCTGGGAGCTGCTGAATTTGAATCCACCAATCAGAGAGCCTGTGTACTTTTTCCCGCCAAAACATGTGCCTCTTTTTACACACGCAGCACAGAGAGGCACAGGATTATTGCAGCCTATTTCTCATAGTGAGGACTCCCCTCAAACAAATGACCATAATTTCTAAACCGTAGGGGCTAGAGCGGTCATTCTTACACCGTTTTGTTCAGAAGAGATGGGGGAATCTTCCAGTGTTTACAATTTATCATTAAAATATGAATTATTAAAGATATTAGACTTCTAATGCACCATAACTGAGCAGAGCGAAGCAAAAACTGCCTTGACTTGCCCTCAAACAACGCTTTGTAACTCGAAATCTATTTGTAGTATCGATATCATTCTTTCACCGTAAGAGACAGCAGGCTTTGGTGAACAGTCATAGAAATTTTCAGGTCTCTGTGGAAATCCAACAAAAAGTTATGACGAGAGAAAAAAGTGGTTCATTTCCACAGTTTGAAATCTGAAGAAATCTGAGCGAAGGACAAATTTCCTACCCTCAAACAAGTCCAACTCATTTCAGAACGGTAATAGGTGAGAAAGAAATTCTTGAATTGTGAGCGTCAGGAGTGTCTGAAGATATACGGGGACAAGCCTCATGTCTTAACTTTGCTTCATTAAGGAGATATGACGATTCGAATATGCCTCTCATTACAGAAATGCAGCGATGATTTTGAACAAGCTCTCCATTCACTTTATATGGAGAGTTTTCTGACATTGTGTTGGTCTGAGGAGATTTGCAAAAATTCTATAAATCCCACAACAATGATAGTGACATTTTCTGAAAGCCAGCAAAAATACCTACGTTTTGATATATAATTTGTGGAAGTTGAGTGAAAATTGAGAAAGTAGCAAACAGTTGTTCGGACATGAAGAGAAGACTGCAAAAGCTTCAGTGGCACACTGGAAGCCAAGAGCATAGCAACCATAACAACGCATGTATTTTGTGAAAAATCACAATTTTGCAACTCAAAACTTTAAGAGGCATAAAAGTAAAACAGTAAAACATTTGAAAAAGCTGAATCATACCTGAATAGCCCAATAATTTGTGAACATTTTAAAATTTGAATGGTTGTTCTAGGTGAAAATATGAGGAAGTAGTTAAGTTTCAAAAACAAGCAAAATTTAGCAGAATTGCAGAAGTTTCCCATTCATTTCAATGGGACAAATTAAAGGAAAAAAGCTTAATATTTTAAAAAGTATAATAGTTAAAAATAGCAAAAATCGTAGCAGGAAAGAGCAAAAATGGCAGAATAGTTTAAAATTTGAACGGTGAAAATCGGCTGAAAATTGTGGAAGTAGTTTAACGGCGAAAAGTGTACGGAAGCAACTAGAACTAGAAAAATTTGCATTTCCTGCGAAAATGCTGTGTGGATGCCTTAACGCTGAAGATGTCTGCTGAAAAAAGCTGAAAAAGTTGAGAAAAAAAAAAAACAAAAAACATTGCCCTGAGCAGGATTCGAACCTGGCCCTTCTGGTCTAAAGGCGGCAATTCACCTCACTGCACCAAACTCATTCACACAAAGAAGAGGTGGAGAGAGTGACAATTGTGGTGAAATTAGCAGAAGCTGCTTAGAATTGTGCTGATAAGAGGTGAAAAAGCTAAACATTTGGCAGAAAAGAGGTGAATCAGAAGAATTTCTGCTGAAAAGAGGCAAAGAAGCAAAAAGATGAGCTGAAAAGAGGTGTAGAAGCAGAAGTACTTGCTGAAGATGGCTGTATGTGTAATGACACACTGGAGAGCAGTGACACACAAGAAAGCAGAGCGCATGCAAGCAGGGAACATGTGTAGCAACTGTCACAGGTAGGATTCAAACCTCTGCCACCGGGTCTCACGGCAGATGCCCTACCCTCTGAGCCAAATGAGTTCTGGTCACAAGCAAAGATATGATGAGAGGGACAATGTGCACTGTGGAGCAGAAGCTCAAATTAGCAGAAAAGAGGTGAAGAGGAAGAACTTTGTTGTGAAATGAGGTAAAGAAACTGAAATTTGTGCTTAAAACAAGTGAAAAAGCTGAACTCTGAAATCCTGCTAAAACAGCAGAAGAGGCTGACATTTTTCAGCTACTCATTGAGCCAAACTGGTTCTCACGTAACTGAAAAAAGGTGGAAAAGCTTACAATTCTAATGAAAACAGCAGAAGAGGCTGAGATTTGTGCTGATAAGAGGTGAAAATGCTGAACCAATCAGAGGTACTGCTTCTGTCTGCTTCATCAGGCTGTGTACTTGTATGTATTTCTGCCATAGACTGTTAACAAGAATGTGAGGTCCATATTAGAAAAGCTGCTAAAATCATAAAACTTTGCAGAATTGTAATAAATTATCAATATGAATTACCGGTCTGTGATAGTGTATAAATTTGTACTCAAAAACTAGGTGGGATAGAAGCATAATTCTTGCACTGGGTGAATCAGCGGACTTTGGTGTACTTTGACTACGATTTACATAGCTCTTTGTATCTCCGTCGCGGAGACATGACGAGAGAAGAAATGGCTTAATTTTCGGAGTTTGAAAAATGAGAGGAGGACAGATTTCCACCCCTCAAACATGTTTTTGCAGAAACACTGTAATTTCGCTTAAATAGTATGAAATAGCAGTAATACTATGATTTGGCAGAAATACTACTTTTTAGCACAAATACTATTGTACAGAATGGTGTACGTCAGTTTAATGCTGGGTGGTGCTGCAATAGTAACTATCCTCGGTCAGAAGGAGAGGCTGACATCCAGGGATTAGATTACCACAGGTGGAGTTTATTGGCGGTCAGATGGATGGTACAGGGAGGCATGGCATACAGTAGGAGGATGTGGAGAGGTGATATGGTGTGGTTTCTATGATTAAGAACACTGGCAACAAATTCCTCCACTACAAATCAGTCTGATACCACTTCTTACAGGGTTCACGTTTACTAAGGCACTACCCAAAAGGCGCCACAAGAGGGCACTCCAACACAAGAGATGACCTATTTACACTGTAAACACCCCCTACTTAGCCACTACATACTACAGTGATATTACAGTATACAAATTCACACAAATACTATGATTTGGCAGAAATACTATGACTTAGTAGTAATACTATAACATAACAGTTCAATGTTCTTGCACAAATACCACAATATGGCAGAAATACTATGTTTTAGCATAAATACTGTGATTTGGTATAAATACTACGATTTGGCACACATACTATATTCCGCAGATACACTATAACATAACATATTCTACGACTTAGTAGTAATACTATAACATAACAGAATTATTAATTGGGCACAAATACCACAATTTGGCAAAAATACTATGATTGGGTACAAATACTATGATTTGGCAATAATACTGCATTTTAACACAACTACTGAGATTTGATTGAAATACTATGATTTTGAAGAAATACTATTACTCCATACAAATACGATGCTTTGGGACAAATACTATGTTTGGGTTCCAATACTATGATGTGCAACAAATACTATGATTTGGCACAAGTACTATGATTTAGTACAAATACTATGATTTGGCAGAAATACTATGCCTTAGTAGTAATACTATAACATAAGAGATATACTATGGTTTTGCAGACAAACCAAGTTTTCTGCACAAATACCATGATTTGGAACAAATGCTATGATTTAGCAGAAATACTAAGATTGGGTACAAATACTATGATTTGGCAATAATACTGCGTTTTAACAACAACTACTGAGATTTGATTGAAATACTATGACTCCATACAAATACGATGCTTTGGCACAAATACTATGATTTGGCAGAAATACTATGACTTAGTAGTAATACTATAACATAACAGATTTCCTTAAAAAAACTATGAAATTGCAGTAATTCTATGACTTGGCAGAGATACTACGTTTTAGTACAAATACTATAACAACGCAGAAATACTATGACTTAGTAGTAATACTATAACATAACAGTTCAATGTTCTTGCACAAATGCCACAATATGGCAGAAATACTATGTTTTAGCACAAATACTGTGATTTGGTATAAATACTACGATTTGGCACAAATACTATATTCCGCAGATACACTATAACATAACAGATATTCTACAACTTAGTAGTAATACTATAACATAACAGAATTATTAATTGGGCACAAATACCACAATTTGGCAAAAATACTATGATTTGGCACAAATACAATGACATGGCAAAAATACTATGATTGGGTACAAATACTATGATTTGGCAATAATACTGCATTTTAACACAACTACTGAGATTTGATTGAAATACTATGATTTAGAAGAAATACTATGACTCCATACAAATACGATGCTTTGGCACAAATACTATGATTTGGCACAAGTACTATCATTTAGTACAAATAATGTGATTGGGCAGAAGTACTATGTTTCAGTACAAATACTATGATTTGGCAGGAATACTCTGATTTAGCAGAAATACTATGTTTTAACATAAATACTATCTTTTGGCAGAAATTCCTGCTAAAAATGACTATTTCTGCTTTTTAGCAGAAATACTGTAATTTGGCATAAATACTATAATTTGGTATAAATGCTGTGATTTGGCACATATAATATATTCAGCACATATACTATAACATAACAGAAATATTATGATTTGGCCCCAAAACCATGATTTTGCACAAATACCATGATTTGGCAAATATACTATGATTTTTCAAAAAATACTATGATTTAGCAGAAGTACTAAGATGTAGTAGAAGTACTTTGCTTTAGCAGAAATACTATGATTGAGGAGTAATACCTAAACATAGGAGAAATATTGATACACAGACACACATACACAGACAGTAAAGGGAACAGGAGCTGTGGAGAGTCTGGGCTTGGTATATGTAGGTCAGTTAAATTAGCTGCACCTGCTGTAGTCAGCCCTTACACACGCAGACACAGAGAGAGGTGTGAGTTTTCTTCAGTGTATTTCTGACATTCAGGATTCCCCTCGAACAAATGGCCATAATTTCCTAACCGTAGAGGCTAGAACGGTCATTCAGACATTGTTTTGTTCAGAAGAGATGGGGGAATCTTCAGGTCTTCATAATTCAGAGATAAAATATAAATTATTAAAGATATATGACTTGTAATACACTGTAACTGAGTAGAGGCGAAGCAAAAACTGCCTTGACTTGCTCTCAAACAACCTTTGGTAACTCTAAATCTATATGGAGCATCAAAATCATTCTTTCACCGTAAGAAACAGCAGGCTTTGGTGAACAGTCATGGAAATTTTCAGGGCTCTGTGGAAATCCATCAAAAAGATATGATGAGAGAAAAAAGTGACTCATTTCCAGAATTTGAAATCTGATGAAATCTGAGCGAGGGACAAATTTCCTACCCTCAAACAAGTCTAACTCATCTCAGAACGGTAATAGGTGAGAAAATAATTCTTGAATTGTGAGCATCAGGAGTGTCTGAAGATATACCGGGACAAGCCTCATGTCTTAACTTCGCTTCGTTAAGGAGATATGACAATTTGAAAATGCCTCTCATTAGAGAAATCCAGCGGTGATTTTGAACAAACTCTCCATTGAGTTTATATGGAGAGTTTTCTGACTTTGTGTTACTCTGAGGAGATTTGCAAAATAACTATGAGTCCCACAACAATGATAGGGACATTTTCTGAAAGCCAGCAAAAATACCTACGTTTTGGTGTATAATCTGTGGGGCTTGAGTGGAAATTGAGCGAGTAGCAAGAAGTTGTTTGGACATGAAGAGAAAATTCAAACAGTTTCACTGTCCCCTCTGAGTTAATTGCATAGCAACCATAGCAACGCATGTATTTTCTGAAAAATCACAATTTTGCAACTGAAGACTTAAAGAGAGATAAGATGAAAACAGTAGAAGATCTGAAAAAGCTGAATCATACAGGAATAGCCCAATCATTTGAGAACGTTTTAAAGTTTGAATGGAGTTTCTAGGTGAAAGTATGAGGCAGTAGTTAAGTTTCAAAGACAAGAAAGTTTTAGCAGAATTGTGGAAGTTTCCCATTCATTTCAATGGGACAAATTAAAGGAAAAAAGTGTAATATTTTAAAAAGTATAATAGTAATAAACACCAAAAGTCATAGCCGGCATAAGCAGAAAGAGCAGAACAGTTTAGAGTTTGAACGGTGAAAATAGCACAAAAATTGTGGAAGTAGATCCACGGCGAAAAGTGTACGGAAACACCCGGAATAATAAAGAATAAAGAGAAACAGGAACTCAATAGTGTGGATGCCTATTAAGGCATCCACACAATAAAGTATAAAGAATAAAGAGAAACAGGAACTCAATAGTGTGGATGCTTAAAGCATCCACACAATAAAATATACGAAGGGGATAAATAGAATAAATAGGAATAAAAATACAAGTGAATTGCACATTTCAAGTATTTTATATCTTTTGTTCAAACTGTGACCTTTTTTTCTTTCTTTTTTTTGGCCAAATGGAAGTTGTCTATTTTTGTCTGCTGTTCTGTTGTGAGTGATGTGACTTTTAATCTGTACTACTATAGATGGATGAAAGGACTGGGGATTTAGCTCAGAAAAAGTTTCATGGTTATAACCACCATTTTCTTTTTGATTGCTTTTGGGATTTGCAAAGGTAATAGAAAAATGTTGACAAGTTTTGTGTCTTCCAGTGTTTTAAAGTTGGTCTTCCCGTTCTTATAAGCTTGTAAATGTTTACATGTAATTGGTTTTGGAGAAGTAAAGTTGAAAGATTTTTTTTTATTAAAATACCTCCCCCTTGGTAACAGAAAAATGTTCGTCATGAAAACACACACACACACACACACACACACACACACACACACACACACACACACACATATATATGTATATATGTGTGTATTTATGTATTGTTGGGTTGTTTCAAATCTTCAGTGACTGCCATACTATGGTGTGAATTGCAATGTTTAGTAGGTTATCATTGTGAATTTGCAAGTGTCACTATAAATATATACAATGATTCTGAAGTGAAATCTGATTTTACAGATTCCAGTTTGTTTTCAGTATTGCCTAGTAGTACAGAGGTGTGTGCTATTCAGATTTGACATTCATTACAAATGTACGTCAGCACTTTTTTGTGAGCACTTTGATTTTTGTTAAGGTTGATTTGACCATGTGACATGTATGTTTATTTACAAAATATTCTGTTTCTGCTTTTAATTCAAGTGAATAAACCCGAGTTGTAAAAACAAATTCATTTTGTCATTATTTTAATAATTAAATTAGTTTTCTGGTAATGAAAATTATGATTTAGTTGAACTCAAAATAATGATTTCAATGCAATGAAAATCTAGCTCAAGTGAATGACATTGTATTGAGTTGGACCAACCAAAACCTTTCACATCATTTTAATATACTTTTTTTCATTTTAGCAGTATTTACGAAATTGTGTTCTACTGACTCAATTTAATTGAATTGTCATGATGTATGTAGATTAGGTTGGACCAAAATAGATGTATTACGTGGAAAACCTGCCATCAGTCCAATTGAGTTCATCCAATGACTTATTTTTTTGAGTGTAATTCCAGTTTCATCATGCATTGATTTGCAAATCTCATAAACAAATATTTTATTCACAATAAAAAAAGTATAACACATCTCAAAAGGGTGGGGGATAGGGCCATGTTTACTGCTGTGTAGCATGCCCTCTTCTTTTAAAAGGAGTCTGTAAACGTTTAGGTTCTCTAATGAGTCCAATTGTTGGACTTTTGGGAGAGGAATCTTTTCCAATTCTTTTCTTATATAGGATTGTAGTTGCTCCACATTCCTGGGTCTTCTTTGTTTTATGTTATTTTGTGATGTGTCAAATGTTGTCAGTTGGTGAAAGTATAGAGTTTAGTGTCACCTTGTTGAAATATGCACACCTTACAACATTGATTGTGGCCTTCCAGATGTGCAACCACAGAACAGTTTTGTACTTTAAAAGAGTCAATTTTAAGGGAGCTTTGTCCCAGATCAGACAGCAGCATTTCTGGATCATGTTCACATAAGGTTTTCTTGTTTGCATGCCTAAGCTTTAACTTGCATTTGTGGATGGTACTGTGAACTCTGTTCAAAACACATGCAGTGATTTCCATAGCAGGATCATCAGGTTCGTAATGCAGCGCTGTTTGAGGGCTCAAATATCGCAGGCACCCAATTTTGATTTTCTGTTGATGATGTTATGCACTGTAGACAATGAAATATTCAAGGTCTTCACAATTCTACACTGAGGAACGTCATTCTGAAACTGTTCCACATTTTTTAACCTCGTTTTTTGCCGACTGGTGAACCTATAGCAATCTTTACTTCTGAAACACTCTGTTTTGACCTGTTGGCACTGAGCCTAGTCCCTTGCAACATGCTACTCCAGCTGTTTCTTTTTAGCACCACCTCCAGGCTTTAGTTGCCCAAATCCTGACTGTTTCTAGATGTGCTGATGACATCAATAATAATAATGTTGTTTTTTTTCATGAAATAGTAAAATGTCTTAGTTGAAAGATTAGATTTTTTATAATGTTCTATTGTGACTAAAAAATTCAGTTACAATCTGTTTTTATCTACATTTTATACAGCATCTTACTTTTTTGGATGTGGGTTTCATTCTGTTCTGTTCTCTTCTATTTATTAAAACTCATATGTTACATATTTGACACAGGCAATATGATATCACTGCATTTATGGCAATATGCAGTGATATTTATAGCAGGCCATGTAGTTAGAAAGTTAAAGCCAAGCACACAGACATAACCAGGATTCAAACAAGGTGAAAGAAGGTCTGTAGGTTGTGTTTTGTTGTTGTTGTTGCTTTTTTATGACAAATGATAACACCTTCAGACATTTTAGTATAGCCTTGTGCAATCTAGGGCATCAGTTGCAGTTTGTAAGTACACAGCTTTTACAATAACTTATAAAGCTGACATTTTGTAACACAGTTTAATTCAATAATACTGAAAGCTGTACTCTTAAACATCAAAGATGACCTGATGGATAATGAGAACTAATTCTTTTATTTGAAAAATAAAATGTCGATTTTTATGTCTAACTATTGGGATGATTATATTTGTAAGTTGGTAAATGTATGAGTGACACATACAACTATACATATGTTGTTATACGTAGGTGGAAAACTATTTATTTACTAGTCTAAGAATTTAAATAGAATAGTCGTAATCTACATACCTACGCCCACAATGTGCGGTGTTGTATAAACACGTGTTTTTCTCCTGCCACACTTTGCTTGTCTGAGTCTTTCATTTAGCAGAAGGAGAGATGATGTCATCTCACCCCAAAATTACATAACCCGTGTTGGCTTATGATCAGAGTTTCTGCTCGCTCTAATCCTCAAAGTATCTGTGCATAGGACCTGCCTCATCTCAGCACCTATCATACATTTTAAAACCATACTGGGTAGACCTGCTCTACAAAATACAAACGATATTTCATTTCCGGCCAAAAACATGCTGTATGTGTATACAGTGGCGATGACACTCTAGATCACATTTAAAAATATTAAAGAAATATATATCCACCCTACTAGTGCAGTACATCCACGGGTCTACACGGATTAGTGTTATTTACTATTGCAGCGTTATTCGTGTGGGCAGCCCCCTCTGCAGCAGAGTGATGCTGGGATGAATCTGCTGACTCTCCCTGCCCCTGTTAAAAAATAAATAAATAATTTAAAGTGGCGTCTCTGCTGAGTCATGCATTGTACCCCACAATAATGATATCAATAGTCTGGGCTGTCCTTTCTGGACCTGTGCGCTCTCCACGGTTTACTGTGCGATGCTTCACGTATGTCAGTGAGTGTCTTTATTCTCTTGCCGAGTTATCAGCGACATAACGGCAGCGGAGGAGCCGGCTGTCTGAGGCTGCCAGATCTGCCCTATATCTCGTCTTATGATGATCGCTGCGGCGTTTTTGGTCCTACTAAGGCCGTACAGTATTCAATGTGTGCTGCTGTTGTTGTTGCTTTTGCTGGGGACTATTGCGACAATTTTGTTTTTCTGCTGCTGGCATCGCAGGCTTCGTAATGGAAAGCATCCAATAAAATCTGTGCTCCCTGGACGCCCCAAGAACCGCGGTGAGTAGCGTACAGGCCAGCCGCATCTTCTCCTCCTGACAGCTCAGGGTACATATATTCATGTAGCCTACAGACATTAGAGATACGTGTAATCGTTCATAGTCTGATTATGTTTATCTTTTGTATATAAAAGCAGAGTCATCACTGTTAACGCCTGTTCGGGCTGTGAGACTCAGAGGTGATGCTGTGCGTAAAGTAACCTGAAGCATCTTAAACTTGTTATTACTTCTGACCAAATGCATATCTCTTAGCCGAGCTGCAGTCATTGCAATGTTTTACATCCTAACATCTTTTTTGTAACATCTGTTATCTGTCTTATAGTTGGCCTGCGAACGCATCATTTTCGATCAGAGGTAGGATGAACTTTTTACATAATGGCTTTGTCACCTAATAGCCAGGAGGAATGATCACTTGTGTTAAAGTGAGACTACATTTAAGCTTTAAGCTGTGATTTAACCAACGCTTCACCTTAAAGAGCGTTTCTTTTAGACTTTTATCGAGGGCTGCATGGCTATTTTAGGGTCTATGCTGTGCGCAGTGCGCATGTGTTATCAATAAATGATGTGGGTGATATTGCAGTTTCACTACTGTTTTTCCCCAGAAACACATGGGTTAGAGCTAACTCTGAGTCCACAGAAACCGCTTTTTTTTAAAAAAACGATCCACAATATCATTATGTTAAATGTCATTTGGTGCTGACGACTGAAAACACGAAGACCATTTTCTGTCGATCCGTTTCCGTTTTAAGCTTTTTTGCTTTCAAAATAAAAGTAGAAATGGTTTAAGAAAATAGCCATGTAAGTACTAAGCTTTTAGCCTGGAAGAGAATGATTACGAATAAAAATAAGCGCTACAACAGCTATGCTAAACTAAAAATTAACATTATGTTATGGATAAAGCTGTTTTAGTAGCCGGTTTTAATCTTCCTGACTTGGCCTATGAAAGAGATAGCCTCTTTTTAATTACAATTGCAACTATGGAGTTGTTGGAAACTAATGACAGTGTAAGGTTTTAGTAAAGCTATTCTTTATTTCAAGTGCAACATTGGCAGACCAGTGTTATGGCCAACCACACTGCTATAGAATAGAATGCAGTTCTCTTGTTTTTATATTTGCAAAACCAAAAGCTTGCCTTCATTTGTAGGTCATGTTATTGAACCACATGATACAGAATCCCTACTGACTCAGTACTTTAGCTGGTAGGGATTCAGTATCATGTTCAAGGACATCAAATGCAGGGCAGTTTTAGAGCCTTAATGTTGTAAAACAGTGTCCTCAATCTTTAAGAAAACTTGAGATAAATGTAATTTCAAAAAGCACATTTTCTCTTCAGAGTGACTGAAGTTTCTGTGTGATCAGCCTATAAAGTAACAGCATCCCACCTCTACTTTAAACCTGAACTGCAAACGCTGTAATTCTTCATAATCTAACACAGCTTTTAACTTCTTATGCTAAGGTATGCTTAATGCATAATCTGTTACCAGCTTGACATGTTCATGTTCCCCAGGGCTTCAGGCACAGTCCACATCGCCCGAGAAGGAGCATACATGCTCGAGTGACAGAGGAAAAGCCCAATCTGGTCGGGGTTCCTGAAAGTGAACCCGATTCATCATCGTCTCTAAGAAAACGCAAAGTGAAGAAGAGAGTCCTGCCAGAATTTTACCAGTCTGTACAAGTCACCCCTACACGTAAACCTGTAGGTACCCCACTTCACTGTTACCATTAAGAGTAATGATAAAACAATACGCTGGATTTGCTTGCTCCCCTCAACAGGAACATCACAATGTACATTTGATTCTGGGAAAGGAGTGCTAACTTGCTCTAGGGCAAAGGGGAGATGCTTATTTAAGGAACCTGACACTTGGGTGTGCTGTTGAATGATGGGTTTCTTCCCAAGAAATGAAACGTTGCTGTGCTGGTACTGCAGGGTGTCTTGTTCAGTTTCTAATCATCATAATCAAGACCAAACATTTAAAGATTTTTTTTTTTTTTACTGCCAATCCGCTACCTGTACAGGACATAGTGAAGAATTGAAATACTGTCTCTCCCTAGTCTTACTATAAAGAAGAATTAAGAAAAGATAAAGGACACTCTAAGGAACTACTGCCACTATGTAGAATAGTGTCAGTGGTGCAAGATATACATTAAATAAAATAAAAAAAAAGTAGCCTTTGAGCTGTACATGGACAGTAGTGCAAATAATCAACAGCAGCATTTACATTTAAAAATTTAAAAAAGATATTTACCAACAGATCCTGTAATCTTTGCTTTAAATATTTTTCCCCAGAAATTAAAAAGTACATGAACTCAACAGAAATAAAGTATTCTATGGATATGCTCCATGCCGCGGTGTTTTAAAGGAGCTGCATCATTAAAAAGGTTCAGTGGACTCAACAATCCAAACATATTTCACTTAATTATAACAATAATTATAGTAATAAACTCTGGTTTTGCTGCAGCTTGAAGTTCACAAGTGAATCACCCGTTTTATTAGATTTTATGACTCCTTAAATAATTTGAATTAGTCATCCTAGCCTGCACGCTAGTGCGTGCCTTTGGAAGCATAATATGGTACGCTCCCTGTGCCCTTTAACTCACCGCAGTTTTAGATCTTCACCTTTTCCACATCTCCACCTTCTTTGTGTTATCTTGTCTGTGAGCTGCACTGCTTGAGAACACGACTGGGCCTGTTGTCCTTCAATACTTTTGTCACTTTCAGATTGTGCTGGTAAAAATTTACAGTAAGGAAAGACAGGGACAACATTTGACCCAAAGACCGAGTGGGTGGGGGGATAACGTATGATTACAGGAGCACAAAGCAGAAGAAGGAGGGGACCTCCCCTTAAAGAAGGTGACTTACAGAAACAAAAGGTGCAACCACATTAAAGTCCTTTGGTTTGATGCCCTTTCTTTATGTATTGCTCCTCCAATCTGGGAATATATATTTGAATTCCTGAGACAGAAATTCTGATTTCACAAAATCATCTCATCTGTGGGTGTTTTTGAATGTGTCTGATTCAAATGTGACTGCATTGAGAATGTTAAATACACTAACCAGCATACAGCATACCCCTACTGCTTTACATTGGTGTTGTTTAGTATGAGTGTATAAATTTAGACTGACAAACTGTCCAAAGGATGATATTGATCTCCTCACACCCATCACTGGTGCAGACTCCACCAATAGTTGTTTGTTGTGTTTCAATACTGTAGATAACAGAAACACTTTTGTGCTTTTTACTATTTAACTGGTCAGCAGACAAGATGAATAACAACTTGACTGGAGCCAACTATGAGGAAAGACTTATCTATGAGATGTAGTCATTTGGCTTCTGAACCAGATGTTTTGCTGCCACCAGTTAACATTTTATGTGACGTTTTATTTATACATTTGTTATGCAGGTGAAATGTTTAACCAAGGATTAAGAAAAAGATAAATGATGCCATGACACAATCTTGTTAGTTTAACAACACAGCAAGAAAAGGAGGTTTGCAAATTACTTGAATTACAATGAGAATAACAATTAAGAGATGAATGCAATTATGAAAACAACAAGATCAGTGAGCACGGGCCTAATTCAGGCCACAATACATCATTTATAATGTGTTTACATGCCTAGCTCACAACAGTGTGTTTAAAATGAATAATCCACCATGGTTCGCTTGTTGTGATAAAACCAAATGTTCTTTGTGTATGTTTTTTTTTGATAAACATGTAATCTATATAAATGACACTGACCATCAGCAGAATACAGCTTAAACAAGCAATTTCAGCCCAGTGTTGATTCAAACCAGGTCGTGAGTGGAAAAATTTGGTTTCTTTTACAGTAACCAAAAGAAGTCTTCACCGGTAAAGAGTAACCTTCGTGATGATCATGCTCATATTATTTTTAGCGCCAGTAACAGCTCTTGGGCAAAGATTATGAGGTTTTAAAAAGTAATAAAGAATCATCTACTTCCCCAAGTGATGTGAGAGTGGATCTAATATTTCAGCTAGTCTTATGCCTGTAATTTTCTTTAAATGAAACTAAGTGCAAACGGACTTCTGAGAACATGCTTTTATTCCAGTAGTAAGTTAGTACTAACTTTCCTCGAATCGTGCAGTTGTTTTGCATTTTATGAGTAGGAATTATGAAGAGAGCTGATAAAAACTGCAACACTAAGGTGCACTTTTTAGGACTGATCTCATCCTGATGAAAAGTGATGCGACAATTAAAAAAAAAAAAGGCTGCTAATATTAACAGCATGTTGCTTTTATCAGCTCTGCAGACAGCCATGAAAGCAGTGGCTATTTTAAGCCACAAATCACTTTCTGTCACTCCAAAGAAATAATATCCTCCACTTTCACAATCTGTGCAGAAGCTCTAGGTTTACCTTTTAATAACACAGGACTAAGAGGAAGGCAGACCTCTTCCTTTCCTGTGCACAGATTATCTGTTTCAAGTGTCATTAAACTGCACTTTTGTCACTTAAGTGGTTGAAGTTGCTATAACTTTGCCCCACCCTATCCACTGGGCTGTGCTTGCCTGTATTTGTTCTCTTGCCCAACCTCAGGTGTGTTAGGGTGCAGCAAGGAATTGCAAAAGAAGGTAATCCATTTACCAGTCCTGCCTTTGAGCGTTTTTGTTGTGACTTGTGTTACAAAAGGAGAATGTGTGAGAACTGAACTAATTGGTCAATCCTGGAACTAAATGTCAGTTAATTTGGTTTTGTTCTAAAATATATATTTCTGATTTAATATTTAAACCAAGTGTGTCGTGTTGTGCAACCGCTGGACTCTGACTAGCACAGTGGTTTACTCTGTTTAACACTTCAGTGTCCATCCGCACGTAATTGTGTAACTGTGTGCAAAGTCAGAGCAGTGACCCAGGGGGGTCTGTTGTGGAGTCCTCGCCATGGTAATCAGTGGGATTACCCCCCGTCTTCATATTAACCCCGCGTTTAAGGTCGCTATTTGTAGCAACACATCAGATTTGTACAAGGATGGCGCTCTAACACCGCCGTCGCTGCTCCTGGAGCTGCTGTTGTTGGCTACCGGGTATGACGCGCAGACACATGCATTCTGCTCTCCCATCACGGTCCAGCTTTGCCTCGACAACACACAGCGTATCATCCCTCCAGCCCTCTGGAGATCTGACATCACCTCACATCTTTAATGCTCCGACAAGGAACGAACGCGTGGCCGGAGCATCACTCAAAGGGCGTGGCACCTTGTGAAAAATGTCTATGAAGTCTGAAAGCCAATAACACGCATAAGGATTCTTTTCTCTTTTTTTTTTTTTTGCCTTTCTTCCAGCTGACAGGTCTCCATGTATACAGTGGTAAGTGTTGTCATTGACCTGGCGGGGGAGCCAGATACTATTGATTTCGCATCGCTTTCATTTGCCTCGTTCGCTTATTGTTACGGGTCATTTGGAGTTGGTGGATCAAGTGTGCGTCCTCACACCTAACGTGCCCATATTTATGCACCTTGACCCGCGATGGTGAGGCGGGGAGGGGATGGGTTGTGAACGTTTTAATTGCTTAGCTGTGTTTCTCATACATTTAAAGACAAGCATTGTTCTTTCCACCCTTATCCCCATTTTTCTTTTGTCTCACAGAGCTCCAGTTCGGGCAATCCTTCCCTACACTGCTCCATGTCTTCCTCGGCGGATTTTTCGGACGAGGATGAGTACAGTCTTAAATCTGGATCGGCGTCTCCCGCACCCGGAGACACTTTACCCTGGAACCTGCCGAGACATGAGCGGTCCAAGAGGAAAATCCAGGGAGGATCCGTGCTGGATCCGGCGGAGAGAGCTGTGCTCAGGATCGCAGGTGAGGGGGAGTCTCCTTAATATGGAGTTATTAGATAGCAATGTGCAGTAAGGACAAAAACCGTCTTGGGATATGTTACAATCCCCACATATGATGTATTTAGAGGAAAAAAAATGACAGACCTCCTTAAGTTTATTATTTTCTCGTGAGCTCAGGTTTATTTGGGGACAAGCTTGTCTGTAGTGACGTGGATCTGTGGCACATGTGATGGTATTTTGGTCTACCTGTTTTCTGCTTTTAGACTGATGCTTTAAACCCAACCAACAAAAATTTGATTGTCTAGTGTAGTTTTAACATTTGTCCCTTGTTATTAACCAAAAAGTAAAAAATTATAATAATAATAATAATTTTTTAAAATGTATTTGCTGATATGCACAGTCACAGTACACGTTTATTGGCGCCGAAGTGGGTAATTAAAGCTTTTTATCCCCCTGCCATGGGCTGGCAGTTTCTTCACACTTGATAAGTTGATCGGAAAACTTGTTTTATAGCACGTAAGCATTTTATAATGATACTTTGACTCTAATTAACGCCGTAAAATACGAGAAATAGCGTTTCAGATACAGATTGTCATGCGTGACGCGTTCAATGAAAGCTGGGTATCCGTAGATTTAATGTAGAGCTTATGTCGGCGACAAAGATAAATATACGATTTCAAACGTTTTGTTTGGGCCAAATCAGCCAAAACCGCTCGGACACGCGATAGCTACACGGTCTCTATTTGGAGAGGCTGACAAGAATAGGCGTTTATTTTTGCGCACTCTAAAAAAACGAGAAGTTAGCATGATTCAGCCCAGTTTTAAAATCCTACTGAGATGAGGTCCTTCCGGTTTAATGAAAATCACTCGCGATAAGATTTTGAAATGGCTTTAATTTATCCTTAAAGCCAGTATTGATTTAAGTGACATGCTAAAAAAATGAACCTTAGGTTGTTTTTTCCAGTGTAGCCTGTACGACAGTCATTCCTATCAATCTGGTGAAGTCCGGAGAGGAAGTGTCGCCTATTGGTCGGAGCGCAGACAAGGGAGGGTTGTAGGGCGTTTCCTTTCGTACAACAACACCGCCGATTACACTCTGAATCCACACACATACACACGCACGCACACACTCACTCGTGCTGTGTCCCTGTCCGTCGCTGGTGAATGTCCAGTTTGGGAAGCCCGGGTTATGGCTCAGTACGCACCGCCGGCTTATGCGCTTTCGGACGAACAGGAATACCTCCAAGCTTATGAGGATGTATTGGAAAAATACAAAGGTAGGAGAGTCAGTGTTGAATGGATATGTGTCAGCTTTAGGGCGAAGAAGAAATTGCCTGATTGCTGCTTGACAGTTCAACAAATGTCAGCCTGCTCCCCCCGTTCTCTCTCTCTGGTGACTGGCTGGTGTTCGTGTCTTTATCACTGCTGTGGAAAAAGTGGGAATATTTCCTGCATGACATCACATTTAGGTTGATTTTGAATAGTCCAAACAAAGGGTTTTTGTCATCATAGTTGTTCACTAAATAGGAGGCTTATTAATTATTTTATTTAGCTGTTATATTAAAAACATTAGTCTTGAAATATGTTTAGGAAAAACTCTGATTGCAAGCGTCAAGGTCCAAGTGGATAAAACAAGTCTTCAGTATGAGCAAATCATATTTTCAAAATGTAAATTATTATTATTATTGTATGTTTAAAATGATCTCGCTTACAGGAATGAAATTCAAATGTCTGGTGCTTCAGACCTGGCAGGACAATGACATAGCAGGCTACGCGTCAGCTCTCATCAGTAGCTTTCTGGCTGCTCCTTTTGGATCTATCTCATTAAATAGAACAAATCCATCACACATAAAGGGCTAACTTCATTCAGCATATATGCGACGGCTAGATCTTGACATCTCATAATCATGCATTCTCGTAGCAGGCCTCTGGAGATCCGGTAGGGCAAAATTCAAACAGACAGTCATGCTTTCAACTCTTGTATTTCCTGTTCATTGAATCTGAAGCATCAGAACAACATGTAACTATTACTATGCCCTGTTGTACCAGATAGTTGTTGCGAGTATGTTCTCTCAGCTGTTGAGTATTTTAGCCAGCAGGCACAGTCAGCTGTGGTATAAGGCTTAAACGCCCCGACTGCACTCTAATGGGATCATATGATGTAGCATCATTAGGAATCTGTGGCTGGTGTCTTCCGGCAGAAGAGCTGCAATAAGACAACAAGCAGACTTATTTTTGAGTGTTCTTTTGCCATCACAGCTAGTCTGTGATCCGCTTTAGATGTTATAAACTGATTTTAGGGAAAACGTTAACTCTGCATCAACAGTTGCATGAAATATGAACTTATCAAGGAAGGGTAAGGTGCTTCTTTTCTGTTTTCCTCATCATTTTAAGAAACTATTTTGCATCAGTCTGAAGCATTGTCGTTGCAGAATAATGCTTATATGTTACTGTTTAACCAGTTTATCACTATGTCAAGAAAAATGAAATAGGTTTAGTGTCCTTGTTTTGGACTTATTGATATTATTCTGCACAGAATTGTTTGGACAGACAGACCCTGGTTAAAACAACAAACTTTGACGGTTAAAGTAAAAAGATTTTCAGTATTCATTTACCAGAGTCTGTTAAAGAAAGCAGAAACACATTACTTATGAGCTGAAGTGATTCTTTACAAAGTTCTGGATTGTTTGCATCTGCAGTTTTACACAACAGGAGCAGTTTGATGAAATTACTGGATTGAGTTGCCTTAATAAGTCGTGTTTATAAGCGGATGATATCCATATGGAAAAGAAATAGAAAAAACTTATAAAAGACTTGCATCAGATGTGGCCTACTTCATATAGTGAATCATATAAGGCTTATATGATTTACTCATGAAAGTGGCCACTTTCATATATTGTTTTAGTAAGTATCCAAAACATAGAAGTTTCATTTATATAATTTTTCTAGGGATCTTATATCTGTTTTCACTCTTGTATGCTTTTCAAACAAGTTTCACACAAGACAGATACAAACTTTATAAGATTTATATATATCTTTTCCATATGGGTAATGCTGATAAATCTCTTTAAATCAATCCTGTGCAACCTTTTGTTCATTAAGTATGTTGTTTTCTTCAGAGCTGAGACATTTTTCCATTGGACGTTGTCTAAAAATCGCTTTATTTTTTATTTATTTCCAGTTGATACGATCACAGCCTGAAGCGTCTCTCCATGTGATGGCCAGAGTATCAAAGAGTCGCTTTTTCATAGCAAATTCATCAACAGTAACTAAGCAAACACAGACCAGTAAACAGAAAAGCCAGTGAGCAGGCTAAGAGACAGATTTTTGTTTGTTTTGTTTTCATTTTTACCTGTTGAAATTCAGGCACACTAGGCCTCCGTGATGTCAGGAAACATTTCGGTGTGCGATAACATTTCTCAGTAGTGCAGTGATGACAAGATTTGTGACAAGTAAAGAAATAATGAAGTGTGCATGTTAAGTATACACTTCTATACTGTGCCTTCAGCTTTAAGACTTAACCATGAATACTCTGCGCTCACTGAATAAAGCTATTAGATAAATTATGTCAAACATGTTATTAGTGAAAATAGAATAGTGGTGCAGTTTTGATGCTCCTTGTCAGCTTAGGGCTTTCTATGTGGAGTTTGCATGTCCTCCCTTTGTTTCTGTAGGTTTTCAGTGGATGCTCTGCCTTCCTCCCACTGTCCAAACATGCTTGTTAAGATAATTGGTGATTGGTGTGTATTATCTGCGATGGACTGGTGCTCTGTACTCTGCCTCTTGCCCTATGACAACTCTGATAGGCTCCTGCAACCTCTAAGAAGATAAGCAGTTAAAAAAAATGGATGGGTAGATAATGCTGCACTGGGTCACTACTGAGTGTGAATGCTTTGTTCAGTAAATAATAACTTTTATAATTGTTTGGTATCAGTTATGTATTTATCACTCATGCTTATAATGCAAACACAAGGAACGTATACGTTTATTATGCTGATTATTGTCCTTACACTTTTGGCTTTAATATATTATATTACCTTCTGTACACTTTACCATTGAAGAGTTAAATCAATTTACAAACATACTGTGGTTCTGAGCTAATGTGAGTTCATAGGTCTTAGAATTGCCACAATTGCCATCAAATGAGGGCAAGTATGTTGCTGTTATTATACCTGATGTAGGAATGTGGCACTAATTAGGTACTTGCACTAATAATACGTTAAACAGAGCGACTGCTTTGGGTTGAACTGAAATTCAATGCAGGGTACACATACAAAAGACTGTAAACTCGAGGAATGAGTTAAAGACATGTTTTTTAGAAACATGCAGTGCTTAATGGCACTGGGCAGTGGCTGTATGGGATCACACTGTTCTAGCAGAGCCTGCTTGGTAGGCTGTCAGGATGAAGGGGCCACTGGGTTTCTTAACAGCTGATGATCCTTCGAAATCAGGAAAGATTTAATGGATTAACCATTTGGTGGTTCAGTCAGCTTTTCTTGCAGTTCATTTTGTTCTTAAGAAGTTTGATGGCCTGGATGGTTTTATTACATTGGAGGAACAATGTAATAATTGAAATAAGAACCCCACATGCACATGTTTTGCCTGCTGATAAAGGAGAATCTTGCTGGAAATGTTTATTTAACCAGTAAACCTTACAGTACACATACATTTTTGTTTGCAGATTTTAATAAAGCACATTACACAAAATCCTCCAATTTTGTAATAAATTTTCAAGAAGATGTGTACTGTAAACAGCTAGGTACTAAAAATGTGTGTTATTTGCAAGTACTCATACAAAGCACTGAACCAGTCTTTAGGATGCCTGTTCTGTTTTTTATTAGGGTGTGGTCTGCCAGTGTGTCTGTCAGATTTCTCTCTGTGAGTCTCTGTGCTCTTCATTATGACTTGCAGGACTATTGCAGATACTTAAAAATATCTTCGTATGATTTAAGCTAACCCCTTTTAATATTTTTATTGCCTTGTTTTATCACACACAGAGGCAAGTGAGAGCTTTGCATGTTTTGCACAGTCACTGCCTTTGTCCACCCTCCTGGGCTGTGCAGCCCAACCCCTTTGCTCTATGTCGACAGCCCACTCATCACATTCAAATGGCCTAGTGGCCCACACACAAAGCAGGCTGGCTGTATGGAGACAGTCTGCTACCGTACAAAAGATACTTTGTTTTAATGGAAGCAAGATACAAGTTGCAGACACATGTTCATGTGCCATGGTGATTAAGGTGATACTCCTGAAATTCATTTATTTATAGGAATTTATTTAAAGGAAGAAAATGAGGTTTGTCCTGCCATATTATGCATCTGATAGCTGCAGATTCATTTGCTCATGACAGAAAAATTACATTAGATTTCTGGATCAGTTTCTGATTTCAGCTTTATCATCTTTTTCTTTTTTTTCCCCGCGTCCTGTTCGGCATTGTTGTCTTGAATTGTTGTCCGAAGGCCAAAAAATGCCAAACAGATGTACTTTCACAAGTGAAGCCTTACGGTTTTCACTATAATTGTCCACTTGATAGTCATATTTTATTAGAACTTAACTAGTTTTTTATTATTTTGGATTATTACAACCATAACGGACGAGACTGGGGAGCGGAAAAGGGGAAAAAAAGGAAAGAGAAGTTGGGAAGAAAGTTAACAAAAGGAGAAGAAGGGAAAATAGAGGACATGAAAAGGGATAAAGAAAGAAAAACACTGCTTCAACAGCTGTTGAGAAAAAAAAGCAGAGCAACCACAGCAACAACCAATATATGCATAAAAAACAATGTTACTGGAAAACACACAGTAATAGTACAAGATTTTTTAGAGGCAGCAGCAGCCCAAGATAGTGTGTTTGTCAATACCTGCGTGAACACCTGTGTGAACACTTTTATGTACACCTGTTTGTGTGAGTGCGCTTGTGTTCGTAATGTTTCTCCATGTAAGTGGGTAGCTGAGGACCTGAAGCAGACATGAAGGAGACCTGGGCTCCAGACATCCTCAGGCCCCCCAGAGCACGAGAGCTTCAGTAGGACCACCGCAGGTACTACCGCGGCCCCGACTCAGAGAAGAGCAGAGGAGAGACCCAGCATCCATGTTGCAGAAGCACCAGATGGCTTCAGTGGTGCACTGGAAGCCAGCTATCCCAGAGCAGACCGAGCTCTGGGCCCAGAGACCAGAGACCCAAGGGCACCCCAGCCCCTAGCAGAGGCTCAGCCCCTAGCCCCTAGCAGAGGCTCACTCCCAAGGCCCACCAAGTGGCCCTTGGGAGTGAGCCAGTACACACCAGAGCACCCAGCCCCAGACCCCGAGAAGTACTAATGCACCAGTCCATGGGGACACCAGCCACTGGCAAGGAATGTAGCTTGGGAAAATAGGCCCCATACCTGGGGGAGCCTGAGATGTTCTAAGAGAGAGGGAGAGTCTAAGATGTGACCTGACACCAGACAAACAAGCATACACAGACACAAGCACTCACACACACCCAACATGAAGGCACACAGAAATGGACGACATACACACACTCACACTCTCCATACCCTCAGAGTGCTCTCAGTTTCGTTTTGCAGGTTTTGCCAAGATGCATTCCTAGATCATACTGCTTCTTATCTACAGTCAGTAATCAAATGCCTGATCATTTTCTTGCTATTGGCCAGTACATTTTGTTTACAGCAAGTGCTAAAGCATGATGTTGTTCTTGCTGCGAGGTCCTTCACGGATCTAATCAATAAATCTCATTTCAAAAAAACATAACAACTCTTAAAACACTTCTTTACTATTCCCTTGTCTTCAGCGACAGAATTGCAACTTACTATTTTTGTCATATCTATCTATCTATCTATCTATCTATCTATCTATCTATCTATCTATCTATCTATCTATCTATCTATCTATCTATCTATCTATCTATCTATCTATCTATCTATCTATCTATCTATCTATCTATCTATCTATCTATCTATCTATCTATCTATCTGTAATATGGCTTTACTGCAGTCCAGTGTCGTTGCATTAAAACAAATCTGTGCCTGAGTGCAATACATGCTCTCTGTTGTATTTATATGCTGTCATGGTGATGAGACCAGCATGACTGAACCTCATTCCACAGGCCCGCTTAGCTCCGCTTACATGAGATCATCTTGTGAGTCTCTGTGTCCCACCCCTGACTCATGCTCTGGAGCCTTTCCTCTCCCGCTCCAGCAGCAACACCCTTCTCTCCCAAATGCAGCCGTTGCTGGGAAGCAGTGCCACAGTGGCGCAGTGGCAAGAGGAAGCAGGTTTCCTTGCTCCATGTTTTAAAGTGGAACAGCCATTAAATGAGTTGTTCCATTACTTTTTGGTTTGCCTTCACATCACGAAACCTGCTGGTTAAAAACCATTTCAATACTCTTGTGATTATCCTTATACCTTGTGTAACTGGTGAAAATGAAAACATTATGAATTCATATTAGATTTCGCTATTGCTATGCTCACTTGTAAGAAATTAATGTAGCATATAAGCTTCGCAATAATGGCAAATTAGTGGAAAAACCTGAATGAGTGCACGGGGATACCTGCTTTTGTACAGCGTGAAGGGAATCATTGTTTTGACTGAAAGTGGAATGGTGCTAATCATATCTTATTATTCCTTATGAGGAAGTATCTGTGGGAAAAAAAGGCAGAGTTATTTAGTAAGGACCACTGAACCACCTTATAGATACCATTGAATATTCTGTCTCTTTTAATATTGTAAGAACAAATCTAGATAATTATTAGCTTTGTGTATCTTATACAGTTGAACTATGCATCCATCCATCCATCCATCCATCCACCCATTCTCTTCTGCTTATCCAATTTAGGGTTGAAGGAGGGGTTAAAACTATCCCAGATACCATATGGTGAAGGGCAGGGTATACCCAGGACAGGTTGCCAGTCTGTCAAAGGGTTAACACAGAGAAGCAGACAACTATTTGCACTCACATTGACACCTATCAACAGTTTAGAATCACCAGTTAACCTAACCCCAGTAACTACATGACTTTGGACTCTGAGAGGAAGCCCGAGTACCTGGAGAGAAACTGGGAGGGAAACTAGGACAAAATAATTCAGAATGATGGAAAAATGTGGCTTTGTTTAATTTTGTTTTATTCTTATGGTCTGTAAAACAGTGTGAATTGTGAATCGGTGTTTCTTTAATTTCAAAAAAGAAAAAGAATCAGTTGTTGATGTTGAGTGGTCATTGTTTTACAACAGTGGAGAGCAGCAAAATTTGAGTGCAATCTGAGTGACGTCTCAATTAGGACGTTGGCAAACGTTGTGTCGGGCAAACCTGGCCAACAAAGTTATGAGATGGGCTTGATGTGTGTTATGACAAGTGTTTTGTGGGCTACATATAGAGTGAACCTGTGGCTGATTCACCTTGAGTCAATGGTCTTAGTCAAGGCCAAATATGGCGCACAGAAATCTACAGATATGGGCCACATTTGAGCCAAATATTCATTGGTGTCATGGTCCAATAAGGCAGGTGCAGCTGCTGAAGAAATGGAAGCTATTGGATTGTTTGCAGCTGTGTGTGTTTGAGCGTGTGTGAGTGTGTGTTTTCAAGCAAGTGCCGTAAGTCTGTATTTATGTGCCATTAGCTATCATTAATGGCTCTCTGTTTCCTCTGCTGGACTTTGCTGAGTACCTGAGTAGTTACAGCTCATGTCTGTGGGTAAGCTGCCAGCTTCATCTTTATGCTCCATTTGTATTTCATCAAGGGTCAGTTCACCCATGGGTGTAGCAGGGCGCATCATTATTACACCAGAAATGGTGAGGATAGTCATTAATTATTATTTTCTGTCTGTGTATCCAGCTAAAATTGCAGCTACTGCACGTTTTCAGAAAGTGATGGCTCTTTTAATTTAAGGATATGCAGCATTGGTTCATGCTGTCCCGTTTTTAATGTAGAGCCTGCACTTTCTCAGCAGCAGTTGTAGGAAAGGAGTCATAAACAAATTAATATTATGGTTTCTTCTTTACTTTAGTCTCCAAAAAAGCAAAGACTGACTGAACAGGCTGCTCTGAAGGCTTGGCAACCTGTTCCAGTCACATACCTCTGTCTTTGCCCTACCCTACTGGCTACAATATTTCACTTACAAAGAATGGGAAAAATGCACCTTCCGGTATCTCCCCCTCTATGATGTTTTTCTGTCTTTGTTTACACCAGGAACAATGATGTCAGCGTGCCTATTAAAACACACACTGATTGCAGCTGATCATATTGAACTGAGCCACCAGTCGTCCTCTGTTGTGATTCAGCTTATATAAACCTCCAATTTATAGTTTGACAGGCATATGCTGTTGAATAATAGAATCAGTAATATTAGGTTGCTGTAAGTTGCAAGAGATTTGATGTTTAAGGGCTGACAGTCTCTCGGTCCTATCACTATTTTTTTTTCTGATTTGATTGACTGTGGTATGTGTCACGTGTCTCTTACATAGCTCCATCACCATCACATTAACATTTCATTTTAGTTTGGATTATGAGTTATGGCCCTCAAAGCTATATAGGGCTGCCACGATTTGTCGACTAGTCACGATTACGTCGACTATCAAAATCGTCGACGACTGATTTAATAGTCGACGTGTCGTTTGAAGCTTTGTAAGATCGCAAAAGACGCAGGAATAATAGCAGGATTTAAGAGTGTAATAACGGACTGAAACAGAAGATGGCAGCACAGCATGTACAAGGATGCCAGCTGCCGTTAAACCCCGAAGAAGAAGAAGCAGCTGTGTCCCAGAATTCATAGCGCGGCCCAGCTTAGTTTCCAACAATGGCGGTAGCTAGTTAGTTTTAATATTACTCTTATTATTCTTTCTGGGTCACAAAATAAACGTTTAACATATTTTCAGGCGAGAATGTAGCTGTGTAAACCTCAAATATCTGCTCAGTTTATCAGGACACCACATATTTTCAAAAGCGCTCCGACGTTTTCGGAGACGTCTGTTACCCACTAGCTCGATAGCTAGCCGGGGGCTAGGTCGCTAGCGCCGTGAGAACACCGGACTCCCGGCAAATTGTTTTCAAACCCACCGCCGTCTTTCGCGACTCAGGTTAAATATATATGAGTCACTTAGATAAATTAAAAATGTTATTGTTTGGCTTTTTTTTTAGTATTTTATTTGTTCCTGAGTAAATCGGTTTGGCTGAGATTAAAGTTATAGTTTTTACACAGCTGAATAAACGTCAAGCAGACAGCTGATTATCAGAAGTGTGAGATGCTGGAGAATATACTCCGGTGTCCTGTTATATTTTAGATAGCAAGGAGTTTATTAAACTTTACCGAAACAATCTGCAAATTTCATTAAAATTGAATAAACTATCATCTTGTCTTTATTTTTAGTTAGCACCTTAAAAGCTTAAAGCTGTAAGCTAATGATAGTTATATAAGAGCAGATGCTGCTGGTGCAATAAGCTGTAGTTTTATGTCCAGTGGATGATGATCTGATTAGTCGACTAATCGCATAAATAATCGGTGACTAGTCGACTATCAAAATAATCGTTTTTGGCAGCCCTAAAGCTATACCAGCTTAGCCGTAGACTGTGTTTATCACTAATTAGGAAATGCGATTATGCTATTTAGGGCAATATGCTAAGATAGCAAATATGGTATGTATTTGGTAAACATTCTGACTCGCCATTGTCTTTATGTACATGTGCGCTTCAGAAGCATAATGTTAGTAGAAGAAAAGGCAGTTGAAGTAGTAGTTTAGACTGTTTTTCCTCTACTTGATCTATTTTTTGGTAAGAAAAAAGAATTAAAATAATTAGCAAAACATCCAAAATAAGAAACTGAAAATGCAGTTAAAGTATCAAATAATCATAAGTAGCCACGTTTTGCATCTCCATATAGATTTTTTGGGGGGTAGAAAAATAGCTCAAAAATGTCTCTTTCGATAGCAAAGGTTGCCGACCTTCGATTGACAAAAACCAGGGGTCACCAGCATGTTGGTGTTTTGCTCAAAGCGCCACTCTTCTAATGTGCAGCCTCACAAAGCCACAGCTGTAGGCCACGAGTGTGCACTCTTGCTTCGAAACATAATAAGCGTTTAAATAATAAACACCATAATTATGATGTAGAGTGATATAATAAATAGATTTATTTCAACATTTTCAAAAGGAACACGCAAAGACTGAACAGGTTTTGTCCTGATGGAGCATTTAGTGAAAGGTTTATTTTTTTTTAATTTTTTTAATGTATGTTAGTGTATGAGCAGGATCACCACTGTGTGGAGGAGGGGCTTATTATTTGAATTATTTGAGGGTTTTTTTTAAATGACCAGAGTCACTATTAAATAAAGGTGCAATGGGTTACCTTGTACTCTAAATAAAGCACACAGGCCTTTGCTTACTGAAGTGGCTGCAGCATAAGAGCTGTGAAAGGAGGCCGTTGAGCAAGAACGTTCAGTGCGTCCTCGTCAGTGGGTTGAAGGTTGAGTGCTCTTGAGTTTAGGCTTTATGCTTGTTTTTATTTCCTTCACATATGAGAGCAAAGGGATTACATAGGGTGGACTGTGATTGGTAGAGCTTTCTTTGCTCCTCTCAGAATGTGAGGATATTTTAGGCATTGTGACATAACAAAATACCAAAGGGTGTCCCTGTCCTTCTCTGCCAGATGTTCTCAGGAAAACTGAAATTCATCTGTTTGTGTTTCTGCTTCTGTTTAAACAGAATGATGAAATTACAAATTGAACAGCCAGTCAAAGGGTAGGCTGTACTACTGCTGGGTTGATTTTTCATTTTCTGAAAGTCAGTTGAAAGCAAATTAGAATCTGAATTGTTTATTTGGGTACAAAATCAGTTTCATGTGTTGAATATGTAGTTTTGAATATGCAAATTCGATGCTGGAGAACATATCATAGGATTTGATCCGTTTTGTTTTGCGCTACATCAATCAGATTCCAAAATCAAAGGATACAAACTTATGCAACTTTAATCTCTGTTCAAATAAATACATTCACTTCTATTACAAGGACGATTTCGCTTCACTCATCTTTGCGTGGCAGAAAATGAAGGATGTCACCTGAGTGGCACAGATTATGTAGCCTGCAGTTGCAGGGGCAGCATGGTTTAGGGTTGTAGCTATTTATAGCCATGCACATGTGCTTTGCTGAGGTCTACAAATAAGTGTCTCAGGCTGACCGTTCGAATGCTGTGGGTGGACTCTTGGCTTGCACTCGGCATGGACTGCAGACCGAGTGCACACAGGCCTCACAACAGTGTTATGCTCATCATCTAGTTTTATACAAGACTGGCTGCTGTGGCTAATGATTCACAGCACTGCTGTTTGCTGTCATTGTTAAAAGAAACTATTCACTTGAATATGTTCACACACTGCGATGTAAGACTGTGCAGTAAACAACACCTTAATTACTACCAGTTTGACTTCCTGCCTCGGTGTAAATTTGCTCATCGGAAGAAGGTTTTGATAAATGCATTCTGTAGACATCGCCTGAGGTTGTAGACGTTAGGATGGTGGTTTGTCGGGTCGGGCTTTCTACAACTTGTGATTCTTCAAACATCAACCGTTTAAAGTCAGAGGTCACAATCCAGTTATCCGGTTCCCAGACTTTTGGTGGAGGTGAATCATCTACCAAAGTGAGAACATTTAAACAGACACGTACAAGCAATCACACGCTGTAAGTTTAATTACTTTGCAAAGGTTTCCGAACATCATACATTTACTACCTCAAGTATTGAGTTATTAATTAGTTCATATGATGTTTTCCTCACTTTCTTACTTATTTATTGACAGTATCATAGTTTTTGGCATCATTCAGATAACTGCTAAAATGAACTGCATGGATGTTGTGTGTCACTGATGTAACCGAATGGGGTTGAGCCAGTATATTAAAGAGATTTCATCTACATACTCAAATGATATACTAATTCAGTATTTCAGTAATAAATAACACATGTTTTAGTCATAACTGAAATGCTGTATCAGTATCTACATGTTGACTTGTGACAGATGGGCGATGTGTCCAGGGTGCACCCTCCCGATCACCCTGTGACAGCTGGAACAGGCTCCCACAAACCTGAACTGGATAAGTGGAAGAAAGTAGATGGCTCAAATGCACGTTTGCACAGCATTGTTTTAGCACAATAAGGCCTC
The DNA here is from genome assembly GCF_057381915.1 of Diplotaxodon limnothrissa. Classification (NCBI taxonomy): domain Eukaryota; kingdom Metazoa; phylum Chordata; class Actinopteri; order Cichliformes; family Cichlidae; genus Diplotaxodon; species Diplotaxodon limnothrissa. The sequence goes on along the minus strand of NC_140608.1, from coordinate 15,669,436 downwards.
AGCCACACAGGCCAAGAGCATGGCCAGCAACCTTCTGGGAAAAATGTGTATTGCTGGACCGGTTGGTGAGCAGCTGCTGGCTGTCAGTGGGTCACAAAGTCACAGTGTGTGCTAGCAATCGCTAGCAGGGGTCACTTTGACCGTGTGCAAGCACTCGGCAACCAATCTTCTCAAACGACCTGTGGTTGTCAGGGGTGTCATTGGCCTGTCTCTACGCCTGTGTCACTGGAACCTTAAATGTGGCACCGCATATAAGATGAAACAAAAGTCCAAGCAGTGCAATCATAGAATTTATTAACTGTAATAAGTAAGTGTGCGATAAGGCTGATAAAGTTTTATATCATGACGAAACGTTTGTATAAACACATTAGGTCTGACTTTAGTTTAGAGGGGCTGAGATTGAGTACTTGCTGTTTAATATCTGATCTTCACTGATTTCATAGACAAATAATATATCACTAGAATTATAAGGCATAGTTTTCAGGCTGCACTTATAGAGCACTTTTATTCTTGTTAAGTCCTCAAGAGGGCACCATACCACTAAACTCACTTTAATAATATTTAGGAAGCTTATTTACAGAAATGACTTGCTTTGTAGCACATAATAATATGCTAAACTGTTCATTATCTATTTATACTGTATTTAAACATGAATGGCAGCAATAATGTCAACCTGATTGCCATGCTGTGACATTTATTGATATGAGTGTATTGACTGTGCGCTATCAGTAATCTGTGAAGTATGTGAAATCATGTGCTCTAAGGTTATCTGTTACTGACTGTGATTGAAAGCTGGTTGATGACACTTCTTTCAGCTCCTGACCTCTGCTCTGAGCTGGAGAGTTTCCTGGAAAACTTGCCCAGTCAATCTATATTAATGAGCTTTTCAGGAGAGGTTTATGCATTATGCAGCAGAGAGCTTAGACATGGGCATTACGCAGCAAATTGGTGTCCTGCTGCAGAGTGCACTGCTTTATTTCTGTGTGATTCAGCTGCACGACGGAGTCACGGGGACATTCACATCAGCAATGACACAGCAGTGCTGCTGGGAAGGGGTTTCACTGCATCACTCTTGCTTTTCCTTTCAGTTTGCTTCTCCTGATTAGTTTTGTTGCACTGTATCTTTTTTTTTTAATTCAGTCTTTGAGCTTTGTGCAGATTATCAAAAAAATAATAGTTGTCAGTCCAACCCACTTTTGAATTCTCAGCTGCTTTTAATCATGCACTATTTTTAGATGAGCTAAATGTACAAATCTGCAGAGAATACAGTCACAGAGCTCTGAAGGCGCCCTGTTCTGTAAATGCATGTTTCGAGCTTCATTATAAACCTGAAGGACTCTTTCCCTTCACATGCAAAGCTGCTATATCATTGAAAAGGGAGCTTATATACTGTGTGGGCATCTTTCAGACTCTGTGACTCCACAGAGAATATGCTGTCCTTTATAAACTTAGGTAGATACAGAGTGGCTCAGTTCTTGTTAGAAACTAATGCTTTCAAAATGCAGGATTACAATATTACAAACAAATATTATAGTTATGTATATAGCCATGCATTGCAATACAGTGTGTTGGATGTAAGTATGCAAGTTTCTGAAGCATCATTTGTCACTACAAGAGCACTTTCATTTTTTGTCTTATATAACTGTGATGTTCAGTATGATAAGAAAACAGATGAAGGACTTCAACTAAAAACTGTTATTATTCATGTTGCGTAATAGGAGGTTTTGGCCGTTCTTTGACTTAAAGTGTTCTCAGTTGTTTTTCCTGGAGTAAACATTTTAAGTCTTGGCGGCAGTTGAACAATAGAAAGATGATTATTTTTGCACTCTTGAAAATTGGGGCTCACAGTTGATAATGTTTATATTGCACAAGATGCATCTGATATGTGAAATAGTTAAGTGAAACATGATGTCATGAGAAAGTGTGATACATGGTTTAAAGAAACTAGTTCTTTGTTAATAGTCAGCTAACAAGGAGCAATTTCTCCGTTTTCCTTTTTTCCATGAAGCACACTGACTTTCTTATATGATTTTTGAGCGCTGCTGCAAGATAAACAGTGAACCACATGGAAACCAAAATTAGCAAGCCGCCATGGAAAACCTGACAGGACTCGTTCTGGAAGTTTGACGAGAGAGGGAGTCACAGCTAGAGCCCTAGAGGGTGGTTGGCAAGCAGGCGAGAAGAGGGAGACCGTTGCTGCTGCCTCTTCTTCAGTCACTTATCCGCATGGCATCTGTGTACCTGGATCGCGATCCTCTCGACAGCCCTCAGGAAGGGGTGCAGACAATGAAGTACCGCCTAATGACAGAGAGGGAACGTAGGGAGCACTTGGTAGCGCTAATGTGCTGCATGGGTTAGTGTTCGTCTTACTGGTTTTTGTCATTTCCTTAAAAAGATTAGTCATGCCTGTACTTGCTTCTTACTAACTGCAGGTAAAATGTCCTTACGCAAAACTTATTTTGCAAGCCTAATCTTCCACGCTGAAGATTAGTAAAGACAGGAGGTTATCTGTGTTGTTCGTCTGCAGTAAGAGCTTCAGGCTTCCACAGTGTTGCTGGAATGAATGTGATCTGGCCGACAGATGGTGTAGTCATGTTATTGATTGAGCATGTGAGTTTTTTTCTGTTCAATGAGGATAAGTTGCTGGAAGCTGGAAGATGTGGAATCAGGGGAAATGAGTCATAGCTGTGGTGACAGGGTTGATTCTGGTTTGCCTCTGCCAGTGAATGGACGTCCAACTCAAAGAAAAATATGATGAAAAATATTAAACAAGTCACTGTTTAGAAAAGAGTGTAGTTTTTCTCAGTCGTTATTATGTTACTGAAAAACATATTTTAAAACTTAACTTGATTTCATTTTTTAGTTTTCTTGTTTTTTTCTCCTTTAATTGCATCCATTTGTTTCCTGGTTCCACCTATATGCCATTTTCTGCAAGAAGTCTGGCTGCTATGGTGACGCAAAACAAAAAAACACTGTCATACAGTTATTTCTGTCTCTTTAGAGACACTGGGGCATATTTTCTCTACTTACTTTTCAACATGATTTTCATCAAAGCTGTAAATCCACAAACTAATATTACAGAGTGACTTACTGGCACAGGAAATATATTATTTTATTTGAAACACTTACAGCACATTTTAGATGCCCGTCTGTGGGGAAAAACAACCACCTTTACCTTCATACATACATTGGGGAAGATTTTATTTCACACTTTGCATAATGTCCTGTTGCTACTTTAAACACAAAGCATCCCAAAAGGTTATGTAGAATAGGTATGCATAGCAGGATTAAGCTTCTTTAGTGGTGGCATTTACAAAAAGGGGTGTATGTTGCCAAAACACCGAATCTAAAGAAAGTGTTTTTTTTCTCTGCAGATGAAAGAGACAGAGTGCAAAAGAAGACATTTACAAAATGGATAAACCAGCATCTGGTGAAGGTAAGAATCATTGCTGATTTATGAGTGCTTCTTTTGAACTTCTAAATTATTTTTTAATATCCCAATTTCTGTGTCCATGGCGTTTATAGATTCAGTCTGAATGCTTGCTAGTGTTCCAACATTTTTTCTCCACAGCAGCTTGAAAAACCATTTTCATGTTCTTCATTATTTATTGGCTAAGTAATATGACTTTCCCTGTTAGGTCTTAACACGTTAACATTCCTCCTCAGCTGTTATTAAAGCTTATTAAAAGTCATTTAGAAGGACATGCTCTGCTGCACTGTTGCAGCAAATGATTGCCTTTTGTTGACTCAGGAATTTGAAATGCTTACTGTGGCGTTTTAATCTGTGTGGATTTAATGAAACACTTTAGCAGACAGACAGACAAGCACCGGCACGTCTCGTCTAATATGTCTTTGTAATAAAAGAATCTGGGCGCAATTTACAGTGTTGTCTTTATGAGGTTCTTGCATAAGTGGTACATTAATCACCAAAGTCTCAATTATGTCCAGTATGTAATGCGAGTTATAAATATGTAGTTCAGTTACATTTTTTTCATTTGCTTCAGTTTAAATAAAGTCCCTAAAAAGAAAAGAAAACATAATGAAGCAGAGAAAAAAGTGAGCTGCTCATTAGTTCTGATTAGTTCCTAATCCTATGCTCCTGTGAGTAGGACGTCTTTATCTGTCTGTATTAAAACTGAATAAATGCCAATACGACAAACATTTTGAAGCAAAAATAAATGTCCGGCTTTGTTCTGTGCAGCCACTTAATCAGTTTGCAACTCTTTGCATTAGCTTCCCGAATGAGGAGCGTTTTTAATCCATTCGTAGTCAAATGTGGTGTCTTGCAAAAATAAATTCAATGAACAAAGCAAAATATAAAAAAGCATTTTGACTTTATATTATATATATATATATAGACATGCATGCATCTGATTGCTATTAAGATTGTGATATTTCTGGTCTTGGAAGGATGGCTTGCACTGAAATGCACCTATATGCCTAAATTCATTAAGTTTCTGCCATGTGATTGGCTAGATATTTGAGTTAACCATCACTTGAACAGGTATACCTATTAAAGTGTCTGGTTAATCTGTATATGAAATAAGCGTATTTTGTGCTTTTCATGCAATTATCAGCAAATACGAGGATAAACTTGGAATAAAGAACTGATTTCTTAAAATCAGTCCTCTATGGGCCTCCTGTTATCAGTGACTGGTTATGACTTATGGATGGTTGGTTACATGTGAGGTTAAGCAGAAATGTTTTATTATTTTCAAAAGTAAAAAAAGGGTGAACGAGAAGAATCTACTAGTTCCTACCTTGAGGAAATGCTTGCTACAGCTTGCATCAACACACCATGTAAACTTTACCACAATCTTGGCAGAAGAAATAAGGAAATAATGTCTTCTGTCTGTACATGACACATCAATAAATCTATAGATAGTAATACCATCAGAAACGTTTTACCCCTAGTTGTTTCAACTTGACTTAATGGTTTTACTGTAATATTTACATTGTATTCTCTGATCCACCGACAGATTTCGGGCCACTTTAAGTTATTGTAATGTCTGTGTGAGCAGGCCTCAGATGTGGTCCCGGAGAATTCAGAGGTGCTGAATAATAGTCGGGGACCTGCTTTGCTGATCCAGTAACATAAGGGTACAGGACTATTTTGGCTCTACAGCTGTGGCCACTATCTGCGATAACAGTGCTGGAAGCCCTGTGTGAAAGCAGGTCATCGGGCAGCAGGGTGATTTCAGAGGCGCGGTATTTAGGGCAGGAAGGAGAAATTGGCCTGCTGTAAGGAGGAAGCATCAAACTGGATTTGCAAAGTGCCTTTCGCAGGTGTTAAGATGAGGTGTCACAGTGATATCCTGCTACAACTCAACAGATTCAGCGTGTTTTAAGAATGTGATCTAAAACAAGTTTTCCCAAAATTAGACCTTAAATGAAACCAATTTAAGTGATCGACACATGGAAGCATCAACAAAAACAATGACTGCCATGCCAACTTTATGAATGTGATAGACCTTCATTGTTTGTGAGATCTGTTCTTAAAATGTTTTTAAAACTACATTAAAAAAAAAAGAGTCTGGTATTAATATGATGCATGCAGTTAGTTTACAGTGTCGTTTCTTCCCTGTTTGTGTAGGTACGAAAGCATATAAATGATCTTTATGAAGACTTACGAGATGGACATAACCTGATCTCGCTGTTGGAGGTTTTGTCTGGAGATACACTGGTGAGTTCATGTTTTTCTGTTACTCTAGTCATAAACACTGACAGTGTTTTGGTACTTGTGGATCCAGTTGAATTCTTAGCCTGAGGAGTTTCCTATGAGACCAGTCTTACAAACCCATTCAGATTCTCATTTGACTTTAATAAACAGAGTGCGAGAACTGTTCTTTTCCCCATGGGGCACTATGTCATACCATCTCATAACTGATGCACTGGCCCTTCCCTCTTCTTACTCACATGGCTTATTGTGGGAGGGAGGGATTCTTGGGAGAAAACCATCCAATCACTTTTTGTATCCACCAAAACCCACTCATCAAAATCCCACTTTTAATGAATTTTCCTCTCTGTCTTCTCTGTGACATCAATGCAACTTCCTCATGTGGTCATTCTTTTAATTTTTTGAGCTGTTCTACTCAGTCTAAGATGAATGTGAGCAGTAGAGTATGTCTTTTGTTTTTTACATTCACATTTTGTTACTTGTTTATTTGTGATAGTAGTAGCAGTATTACTTCTCAAGTTGTGCCAAGCTCATGTGGGATTTGATATAACATTTAAGTAGTCTGTCATTCAGAAATGTAAACTCTAAATCAGCTCTGTGGTTGCCCACTGTGGTTTCTGACACATTAATTGGGGCACTTAACAAACTTGCTAACAAGCTTTTTCGCCCTCTAACTCCTGAGGCTGCTTTTAAAACAAGTGATATAAAATGTTGCATCACAGCTCAGAGGATTAATCACTTTACTTTCAATGCTTCACTCAAAACAACTAAAAAACAGTCTCTACCCTCATGAGCACGAAGCAATAATTTAGAGTAAAATGCATGTGAAATAAATAAAATTCAAGGTTCATTTATGAAAACAATTAATTATTAAAGAGGATACACTTGGTTTAAACTGATGTATGCTAAACACGTCAATTTAATTTGACAATATGCATTAAATTAAATATTTTTTATTTGACTTTATATATACGATGTAAAATCTTTTTAAGTGGGCAGAATTGCATTGAAAAAATATAAACAGTTAAAGTCAAAGCATTGGGATTTCTTTAGCAACACTTTGCTGAAGCCACTTTCTGTCATGCAAAACCTGGAATGACCAGGAAGTGAAACTGAGATAGATTTTTTTTCCCAACATCACCAGTCACATTTTTTTTTTAAATTTCTGTTTCTGACCAGCATTTTAAAATATGTTAATCTGCAGTATCGAGTAGTCGTACTGTGAAAATGTATACTCAAACAAAACTGAAAGTAAAAACTATGTAGCTGCAATGCTTTGCTCCTGAAGTACTGCATGTTTTCAGTATTGAAGTATTTCATTCATCTGTTAACCTGTTAATCCTTTATTTACCCGAAGTACGTTCAGATATTTTTTGTGCATACTGTAGTACATGTCAGTGTTAATATGTTGCTAGTCTGTATATTTAGACTGCATGTAGTCCCATGCAAGGAATCCCAGCAGTTATTCCCCATTAGTATGACTAACTTTCATCCTCCTGCATATCTGTTTTCTGTTTACATCCCACTTTCCTCCTCCTCTGTTCTCCACTCTTTGACTTGTTTCTGTCCACTGTCTAATTTCCTTATGATTTGGCCGCTGTGTGTGTCCATGTCTTCCTCTTCTTCCCCATGTGTTGCCTTTTCGATGATAAGCCAAGGGAGCGTGATTTTCTGAAGACTTTGCGGTTGGTGAGTGGGACAGACGCATGCGCAGTTGAGCAGCATGGAGACACGGTGGATGATGATAAGGGGGTACGTGTGGCTTGCCCTCCCACCCCCTTTAGTAACAAACTAATTCAGGGCGTGCTGTGACCAGTTAACAGAAGCACAGACACAATCCCACTATAGGATTTGTGCTTACTGTAGTCTAAAATACTTGCTTTAGCAGGGACGAATTTTACAACTTGGCCATTTTATTTTTCCTTCTATGAAGCACTTTGTTTCATAGTCACCTTTTTTCATGAGCACATTATAAAATTTCTTTCATATTAGAATGTGATACCGATGGCACAGAAAAAATGTGCCCTTGATCCAAAGACCCAGGCTTTTTAATTTTCAGTTTTTGTTCCTGTTAAAAAAAGACAGAGCGATTTGGCTCACTGATCTTGCAAAATCATTAAAAAGATTCAATAAAATATGACAGAAGCTGTCCATGAAGCTTGGGTCTTTATACTCATTTCACTAGCTTTGCGCATCATTAGTCATACAGTCAAAACTCTTCAGTCTTGCGTGATGATCTGGACATTTTTCATATGCTGCTTTTGAGAAGAAGGCTTCAAAAGGGGAACTGAGTACCATTCACTACCCAAATGGGGTTTATATTTATGGTGTCATTTCATCGTTACTAAACAAAATAAGGTAGCTGAATGCAGTGCAAGTCTTTAGCTGCTGCTGCATCCTGGCTTGAATGCATTTTCCATTTCATGACCTCATTCAGTGGCCCCTGACTATTCACAAGCATCTGCCGCAAGTGATCATATTATGCAACTTTCTGTGATGATTTGAAGACAGACATGCAAATAATATTGATTTATTCAGGTCATAGGAAGCGTGATTTGTTATGACATGTTCAGGTGGTAATGGTGGAAAATGTTCTAAGATGGTACGTGATATGTAGCATATCTTCTTTAGGGAGATGGCCACTGTTGTTGTGCAAAGAGCTTTTGTGTGTTTGCTCTTTTATGTCATCTTACCAGAATAGTGGGTAAGAACCTTAGACGCATGTCCTGTTTCCTCCATGTCATTTGTATTGTTTTAAAATGTGTCCTTTAACATTGAGAAGATCCTGATTTGCACACATGGCTCCCTTTCCCTTTTTATGTCCACAGCCTCGGGAAAGAGGGAGGATGCGCTTCCACAGACTCCAGAATGTACAGATAGCGCTGGACTATTTAAAGAGGCGGCAGGTAAGGAATAGTGACTGGAGTAATTTCACCAATATTGCCACACACTCTTTAAATTATACACCATCAGCTTGACTATTGGAAATCAGCTTGCATACAAAGCTGAAAAAACAGCTGAAAGTTTCCATAAAAAGTAGCTGTAATTTTTATACTTTGATTTGGTAATGAATTAGAGTTAGATCCAAATGTTTTTGGCCAATTATGCTTTTATTTTGGTCATTTGACCTCTGTATTCCACCACAGTGAATTTTAAATAAAACAGTTAATATCTGATATAAATGCAGGCTTTCAGCTTCAATTCAGGGGGTATTACAAAAGTACTGCATTAACTGTTTAGGAAAGCAGTTTTTATGGACAACCCCCCATTTTCAGAGGCTCATAATTAATTGTTTAGTGGTTAGACATGTTCTCTCATTATTCCAGATAAAGCATTAATTCCAGATTTTGAGCTGGAGCTTTGCAGCTGCTCACTCTAAATCTCGATAGGAGTCCCGTGGAGGCCGTCATTTGGCTGAAAACCCAAAATGAGCCAACTAGAGAGATATCTAAGATTTTAGGAGTGGCCAAGTCAATAATCTGGTACCTTCTTAGAAAGGAATGGACTGACCTGCTCAGAACCAACAAAAGGTCTGCACAGAAGACAACAAAAGTAGAATATAACACAAATCTTTATTTGTTTATGAAAATCAGCTTCTTAATATCTAACCCTGTCGAGCCCACATTCTTGAGGAGGTAGGTGTATCATTACCAGAATTTGCATTCAAGAGACCCTTTCATAAATAGAAATACAGTGGGTTTGCAACAAAGTGGAAGCCACTGGGTGCTCTCAAGAAACAAGAAGGGCAGATTAGAAACAGCCAGAGCCACAAGTAAAACCAAGATAAATTTTTACCAGCGTGATGGGAAGAGAAAAGTATGGAGAAGGAGAGAAATGGCCTTGGAGCATTTCACCTCATCTATCAAACATGATATAGAATATATCATCGGATGGGAGTCTATGACTGCCACTGGAACTGGGTCACTAGTGCTTATTGATGCTGTGACTGCTGATAGATGTAGTAGGAAGAACTGTGTACAGAAATGTACTTTCTGCTCAGATTCAGACAAATGCTACAAAACTGACAGACAGAGCTTCACAGTACAAATGGTTAATGACCCAAAGCACACTACCAAACCAAACCAGGCTCTCTCAAGGAAAAAGAAATGGCATATTCTTTAATGACAAATGAGTCACCTGATCTCACCCCAAGAGAGCATAATTTTCAGATGTGAGACCCAAAAGGAAGCAGCAGCTGAATGTTGCTGCAGTAATGGCCTAGCAGAGCACCTCATAGGAGGAAACAGCCTTTGGTGACATCTATGGGTTTTAGACTTCAGACAGTCATTGACTACAAAGGATTTTCATTCAGCTACTAAAAACAGCCCTTGCAATGCTTTGTTAAACCCCTTGAATTAAAACTGAATGTCTGCATTTCAGTTACATTGTCATTTGATTACAATTTGATTAATGTGCAGTAAAATTGTTGTGTTGGTGTACAGAGGCAACATTAATTAACTGTCTCATGCCCTCAAGAACCTATGGATTTAAGTACACATAAAGGCTTACAAATGGTTTACACAAATATATCAGTTCATGTTTAGGGGTAGCTATCTGTTTGTTTATACAGCAAAAAAGCTGATATCTGGGTTCAAGCAGGTTCTCAGACACTGCCACCATCAGACACAGCTGGATTCATGGCATTTTTCTGTTTCCTTACAAAAAATTCATGAAACATGAACAGTAATAGCAGCATTTAAGGAGCGCTGACTGCAAATCCCAACAGTGGGATTTCAGAGAGCTTTGATTGCATCCCCCTCCCCCACCATGCTCAGGATGAGAAGATGAAGGCAGCCTGGTTGAGCCACAGCCAGATGTGACGTAAGGCTCGAGACAAAGGATTCATAGATTGCAACAAATGAGTTGTCCTATTGTTTTGCTTCAGTACATACCAGACACATGATGCAACTTCTGTAGTCATAGCATGTAAACTGTCCAAGCTGAACTTTGATTGATTACAGCTGTTACAGATGATCTGATGGGCAGTGGATGAGTTCCTTATTAAATGCTATAATATCTAACCGTGGTCAGACTATTTTCGTTTTTTAGTAGTTTCCTGCTTTATTTGAAGGGGGTGTTTAAAAAGTGCACTTTTTTCATTATATTATGTTATAAAACGTTTAATTACTACAAAACATTAACGAGTTCCCCTCAGTGCCACACTGTGATTATGGTAACGATCTTCCCTAGCACAATACAATGGCGACTGTGCCCTCTTGTGGTGGTTGTGGAATGACAGGCATAATATGGAAGAGGAAAACTCATTGTTAGTGCTTAAAGGTGAATATATATAAAAAAAGAAGAAGCAGGCTATGACTACTTAAATAAGTCTGCATGTGCTAAATTTGCATTTCCTTCTACCAGGTCAAACTTGTAAATATAAGAAATGATGACATCACAGACGGCAACCCAAAACTGACGCTGGGATTGATCTGGACCATAATTCTGCACTTTCAGGTCAGTCTTGCACTCCAGTTATTTTTGTCACCCTCATGCTTTTAATTGCCAAGTAATTAAGATCTTTGCATCCTCTGCTTTTGAATGTCTTGTGTTGGGCTAAATGAGGTCAGATGTTTTAAAATTAGTTAACGACATTACTTGGGTGTTTCTGTTTTTAACCACAAGGTGTCAAAGTTGTGCAGCATTTGTTATGCTGAGTTTAGTGAAGGACATTATTTATGTTTTCAGTGTTGCCATAGCACCATAGCACCATAGGGGTCCAGTTTAGCTTTCCTATTAAATTTGTATGATTAACTTGCTGGATTGCCCAATAGTACAAGAGTTTAATGAATTTTCTAAAGGCTAAAGTGAAGGAGACTGCTACATTTTCATAAGCACCCCTACTGGCCAAAGCCATGCCTCTAATAAAAAACTGACAGATCCCTTTAAAAAGTAAAGTGTAGAGACAACGGGTCAGAACCTACAGACACCCAGTCTGTACTTTTATAATACTGAAGAGGTGTTACTGGTACAGAAGACGAAGAAAACGTGTATTTTAATGCCTGCAGAAGCTAACAGCTTAAAATGTTTTCAAGAGTTATAAACGCAGTAACACAAAAAGAATCAACTATTAACTTCATCTAACCTTGGACTGTCTTATTCTGCTGGATAAAAAGGCGCAACAGTTTGTGGTGACATAGGTCCTTGTTACCGTGGTTAGTTTTGATAAGTAACTTAGCGACTTTTGACTTGTGAAAAAGTACTTCGTAACTGTTGTTGTAAGAAAATAACAAACTACATTCGCTGTTTCATGCAAACGTGTGGGAAAAGCAGCATGAACATTTAGAAAAGCCTGATGCTTTGAAGGATTTATCTGTCTAGTCTGATGTAAAAACACAGCATCCTGTACATGAATTTAAGCCATGTAAAGTGGAGACTGTAGGTGTGTGTGGGTATGTTATTTGTTGGAAGGCTGTTTGCTTGATATAAACATCAGCCTTATTATGATTCCTGAGGAACATACTTAAGGACACTACAAAAATATCCAAAAATGTTTACAAGTTAGACGAAAAATAACCGCTTATTGATTTCATATATATTTATTACTTTAGCCATTTTTTCTTGATGCCTTTTAAGTTTCTTGAAACCCCTCTCTGGATTTCATGGTGGTCATATCCACTGCGATGAAAGCATCTGCCATCACAAGGCCCGTCTTCCACTGTTGGGATGCACCAAAGAGAAACTGTGTCCCCTCTCAGGCCCTGGAAAATCATCCTGTTGGGCATATACACTGGAAGTTCATCGCTGTCACATTTGGTAGATGAATTGCTGTAGCCAAAGGGTGACCCAAGCACCTTTCTAACTTCTTGATGTTCACTGGGCAGTAGGTTCCCCCCAGGCACAGTCCTGGCCCAGCCACCGCAACAGACCACCACTTGCAAATAACCCTTCTTTCCAAGATCATCATCTCACCACGATCATCAAGACGACACCCATAATGCCACTGTGATGGGACATGCTTGCTATACTTCACTGCTTCATTTGTCAACCAGAGATGTCTTTCTTTGCAGAGGCTGACTCCACATTCAAAAAAAGTCTTGTATATTTGCACTAGTCCAGATTAGTAGCTTTAGTTAGCTCTTAGTGGGTGCTGACCAGCAGTAGATTGGTTGGCTTCCTTCGTCACCCTGTTGGCAGTAGCAGCTATATTTACAAATGATATAGATAATTCTTATAGATATCGATATCCATATAATACATCTCCCCTCCAACATGAGCACCTGTAACGCCTCCCGTCTGAAGGGAACGCCTCTGTCGTACCTTCTGATATTATTCAGTGTGTTTCCTGTGTTTGTTGTTGCACTGGGAAGTATCAGCAGCATAATTCTACTGCTTCTATTATAGCCCCTCCAGTAGTATTCAATATCAATTGTGTAATTTAGAATCACTATCATCACCTCTGATGGTGTTTCTTCACCCCTGCGTGAGTGTCATCATCTGGCCTGTGCACTTGATGTGTGAAGTGCTTCGTCACAGCTTGGCTTTGCTTAGACACAAAGCTGTTTATGAGCACAGGGATGATGTGACAAGTTGTTACAGACACAGTTGATTCATTTGTAATTAAGTTTGTTAATATTTTAAACATAGTAAAAAAAAAAAGGCCATTCCTTTTGATAAGAATGAGTTCTTACCCCTTCTGAAGCTGGTTTGCCAAGTGCCATACCCTCCATCAAGCCCATCATCAACATTCATCTCTCTGGGCTTTTTTCTGTCTTTCTTGACAATTTACTTTAGTTCATGTTTAATTCATATCCAGTTGTAACATCAGATGGCTCCTAGCAGCCTAAAGGGCCTTTAAGGAATATTAAATGTCTAAACAAAAGGGAAATTACTGAAAAAGATAATTTTTTTAATGTTCTCAGTATCTCGGGAATGTTTGTGCACACATTGGTACAACTAAGCATTAATGTGCATTAACAAAAAAAGCTTTGGGGTATCGTGTGCTCTAGAGTTGGTTATATTTCCTCCTGAATGCTCTCAAAAATATTCTTTCACTGAACAGTGGCACATTATGCCAAGCGAGCTAGTCTGCATGTGCGTGCCAGAAGAATGTGAGTGTCCACCCAGCATGCAGTCTTCTTCTGAAGTCTAACAGCATGCAGAAACTTCACCCATCTCAATTTCTTTTGTTAGATTAACTATGCTTTTGGCACGTGGCAGTTGTGAGTCAGAAGAAAAATATTGCAAAAATAATTCTGTGTCTTACAGGCGTATAGCGTTAATAGAACAAACATCTGTCTGACTAGCCCTGAGTGAATTAATGGAGGAAAAGTAGCTGATATAATTTTGCTTGGACATGCTGACAGGTAGCGTCTGCGAGGATGCCAACACCTGCTGCTGTCGGTCTCACGCAAGCCCTTAAGCTGTGGATGTGGCAGCGAGGGGCCTGTTTCTTCTTGATTTAAAAAGGATACAAGGGTACTTCAGGAGAGAACTTGAGCTTTACTGAAAGTGTACAGCTTTGGTTTTTATTAAATGTCACAGCTGATAGCACACTGGCATGTATGAACTCAACACTACTTTTATATTGCATGAAAACAAAGGGTTGTTTCCATGACACGCTTTTCTTATACCTTCAGGCTACTTTATTATGACTTATGCAAATATTTGACTTCAGTTAACTCGTTATGTCGCTCTTCATTGTTTATTCCTGTGTGTGCAAGAGGTTTCCTTGCTACACAAAGCCGATGATATTCCTATTCTCAAAATGGTGCACACTATATTTATCTTTATTTTTTTTACCTGTGACATGGGGAACTAGTACAATATTAATTTTAGTGTGGAGGGCTAGATGCCGCTGGCATGACAAAGTACTGCTGCTGCTGACTGAACCAGTTTGTTTTACCCTAATGAAGTATCACTCTTTCCATGTGTGCTGTCATTTACCTAACACACACACACACACACACACACACACACACACACACACACACACACACACACACACACACACACACACACACACATTGATGAGTGATTCATTCATGTTTTATTTCATTCACTATAGAGCTTACCATTAACAAAAATCCAAATGCTAACACACTCTTTTGAAGATATTAGCATGTTTACTGTCAGATGTATGAACATAGGCTAATACTGCAGCTTGGCCAACGTAGTTGTCTCATGAGGTGAACGTGAGAAGAAGCAGGAGTGACCGGCAGTTTGGACTGTGCTGGCTGTCAGGTGACTTTGACCTTCAGGGACTCGTTTAAATGTTACTCTCAAAGCTATTTTAAGCTTTCCTGTGTGGTGGGATTATAGTTACACTTTAACACACTTATTATTCACTTTTTTCCCTCATTTTTTCTGCAGTGCGTTTGTCCCACTCTTTCTCAGACAGTGTTTTAAGTGTCCAGTGTTATATAATTCTTTGAATTGCTAGAAGAGTTTTATGCGGTGAATCATTTCTCGGGCACAGCATTTGCCCCCATGTGAACTGCTGCCATGGTGATCAGCTGAGATCATATTGTTTGGTTAAACCATTGGACTTAAGCCCAACCTCTGGCTCAGCCATTGTGCAGAGTTTGAGCGATAGACAAAGTGAAAGCACTATGTTGTCCGGCTCGGATCTGCCTGAGCTTGTTCTGCTCTTTGTGGCCTATATATGTTGCTGTTTTTCAAAGCCGTTCTGACTCGTCGCATTAAACGGAACTTTAAACTTGTTGAACCAAATTCTCAAGCAGCATAGCTCGTGGTTTTCTACTGGCATGCACTTTCAGTTTGAGATCCTTCTCCTCTTACCCAAAGAAACATTATGGCATTACATAAATATTAGGACAGGAAAGAGGCGGCTATCATATGCGTGTTTACTGTTTTGTTGCAACAGACTTGTCATCCTGAAACAGGTCTATCCACGACTCTTTTTCATTCCTGCTCTGAGGGCTACCAGCACACGTCTGTGTGTGCATTTATGGTGTTTGTGCTGGATTATCAAAGCCAGAGAAATGTTTCAAAGGTCAAAAAAGATTCCAGTGTCAGAGGAGAGACGCATGAGAGAGCAAGTGAGAAATGCAGAGTGAGAGAGACAGAGAGAGCGAGGGGCTGACCGGTTCTCCGCAGTCAACAAAAGGACGGAGGCAGCTCTGCTCTGAGTGGAGCCAGCTTTATGTCTGGCTGCCCTGCTAAGCGCTGCTTACGGTGCTCTACTTGCAAAGCTGTCAATGGCTTCATGTCGATGGGATCCTGCTGTTTTAGATTGAGTAGAGCTTACTGGATACTTCGCCTTAAAACCGGTCGCTGTTTGGAGCTTAACATTGTGGATGTTTAGGACACCATATGATTTACAGCCATGGGAAACACCTGTGGTTGTGTTCGGGGTCCGAAAGAGGAATATTATTTGGACCCCAAAAGGGCTCCTTTGAGACCTGAATCCAAAGATCTTAAAGGTCGCCGCTATTTTCAGAGGAAAAAGAGGAAATCGGAAGACTTAAAGCTTGCTGGATCTCTCAGAAGTCCTGAAAGTGAGACTTTTGTTACAACCAAAGCAATCTGCAGTGGTGGAGAGTGTAAAAATGACCCAGATGGCAACACAGGAGAAAACCAAACCGAGCTGGATGAGCCATCAGGAGTGGCCAAACCTCTATCTAGGCAAGACAGCATCAGCAAAGGTGTTTATGTTGGAGAAATACCAGTTCTGATCCTTCGGGATGGTCAGACTCAACCTCTTGCCACAAGGTTAACGTGCAGGTTGGAAAAGTTTTCTACAAACCAGGCAGATGGTGACAGAAGGAGGTCCTCTGTGGAAGAGAAGCTCCATGGTGTCAGCACTACTTCCAAAGGTGTCCCGGCTAAGGAGGGTTTGCTTGTAAAGAAGCTTCTACAACGCCAGTTAAGGAGGGCGGTTAGCTTTGGAGCAGTGGAGCACACGCTACGGACACTAAGGGGTAATGACAGACCTGGAAGTGAGGAAACCTTTGCCAAGATTATATGGGGCTCTCAAGCACACCGAAGGAGGAGACGGAGGGCCTACACCTGCTCTGGTTACGTAGAACATGCTCCAGCTCTGGCCAAATGTATTTCCAGCGAACACGAGGTAAACCAAGAAACCATGTGCTATTTGTAGGCGGTACAGGGGTAAATCATGTAGATTAGGGAGAAGTCTGATACTGTAACAGTGCAATGGTGGTGTCCAAGTACATGATAGATGATAAAATAGGTCACTCTGCATTGTTAAAAGCTTTTTGTAGACACAATAACTAAAGATCACGTGAGAGAAAACGATTTGAAAACCATTTAGGTCACATAATCACATTAGCTAAGAACTATTGTTTTGAACTGAGAAGAATATACTGTAATAGAATAATTCATTATACGTGTACGTTTTTGTATATTTCATATAGAACATTTTTGATTTGCATTAAAAAAAATTCATATTATACTGATGATCAGTACATACAGTACACAATATTTTAACAGTATTTCAAAAATAGTTTATAAATATGGAAAAAAACAGTGAAAATAAGCTCATAATTGTTGTTTTACCATTTGTGAACGAGTGAAAGCATTTTGTATAAATGTGTTTTAATGTGCGACTATTCTGCACTCATCTCAATGCTTAGAGAGGAAATTCAGTATCTGTACTTGTGTACCTGAGATTCACTGATTCAATGCAAATCTAATATTTTGGTCCAAACTTTTGTGTGTTTGTTCTATATAAGGCACATCTATAGATCTCCTTATAGACTGAACAGTTTATAATATTACTGTTATTACATCTAAGAGTTGAGATGTATATGATTCATTTTTGCTTTGCTCAGTTGGCAGATGACTTTATCTTGAAGTATGGGAGCTATTTCTAGTGTCATGCTTCTTCGAAACTTGTTTGTCATTATTCTTCCTCCTTCAAACAAAATCTACAAACTCCTGTTGATGTTATCTGCGTTAGCTGGCTAACACTATCAGGGAATGCTGAGAATCATTCAAATTTATCTTCATCTTCATCTCTTTTGGTCATTAGCGGCAACTTATGGTGAAACAGAGAAGAGAGAAAACTGTAGTTCTCCACAGAGTAAAGTTTGGTAGGAGATAAAGTAAATATCTGTGGTGCATTATCAATTGGCTGTTTGGGAGGAAGTGTCAGATATGTGACAAAAGTATTTGCGCTTTCATATTTAACTTTGTATTCACGTATGCAACAAAAAAAAGTGTAACCTCAAACCATTTTGCAACTCAGTCACATCAGTAGTTTTTGGCACTTTTTCCCCCATTTGTTTACAAAAATAAACAAAGAAACCATATCAGAAAAATAGTTACTCAGATTTTGCTTTTGGATATTTAACAGCTCAATTATTAATTTGTATTTTTACATATTTTTATTATAGTATTGTAGCTTCAGTGGGTTATGGAGGCTAAAATGTGCAAAAGTAAACGATATAGTGATTCACCCTGAAATGCATCCCTGCTGATGATCCACCAAATTGCTGTTAGTCTTATTAAATCTCCTTTACCCTTGTGTTGTGTTGTGGTATGGATGCCACAGTCATATGAAGGCATTCAGTTAAATTAATGAAGTTAATCAGATTAAGCTCTTTAACACTTCTATTTTTCACTTTGAAGAAAGCTGTGGTTACCCTGGCTTGTCTGTAATAATCCCTGGTTGGGAAGTTTGACTTACCACCACAATCATAATTAAGTCAGATCTATACTCAAGTGGAAGATTGATATTTTGATTTGCAGTCATTTATATTTGGTGGCATGTTCTGGGAAATCAAAGCCCTTTCACGTGTATACATGCAAACAGGAGACAGAAGCAGCAAGTCCTCAGCACAGAACATGGCGTCAGTGACAGATATGAGATTCTCAATGTGAAAGCTGGAGCTGGGTTGCAAAGCAGCTTGCAGATGAGCATGTAAGTGCTCTAGCAGCCTAAACAGTCTGATTTCCTGTATGTCGGATAGTGAGTTTTATATTGATATCAGATAAGCAATCAGCTGATGTGGACTGGCATTGAGATCAGCTGATCTGCTGGAATTGTGGCTATAATATAATAATAATAATAATAGTATAACTGTTGCATAATTGTGCCCGATTGTGCTCACTATATATGGTTTCCGTTTAAAGCATAAAAGGACTAAAGTGGTGTCCAGTTAAACAGAGGTTTATACATCGCTGTATTTTATTCATGTGTATGTTAAGGATTTTGTTGTTCTTTTTTTGCCATGTTTTTTGTTGTTGTCACCATGTTCCCTACCTGAATAGATTGATTTACTGATCAACTGACTGATGATTTACTGAACTGACTGCAGTTCATTCTGTAAAAAAACCACAGTCTGTGATTTTTCTGCTTTATGTGTAAAGCCTGTCTCTCATGCATAATGTTTCCATACTTTCGGCTACTTGGTATCTGTGTTCCACAAAAACAAACTCCTAGAAAGTTTTGAACCAAAGTTAAAGAGATTTTCCAGATATGAAAATAAACTTTAAAGCTAGTGCACCAACCACACATTTTTAATACACGTTATAAACACGCAGCTGTAAAATCAACCTGTGACGTGGCAGTGTTTGCTTTACGTCATTATACCATACTGAAGCTGTATAGTGTGCTGTAAAACTATTGGATAATTTATTATGCAACTCTGTCTCACGTTGCTGGTATGTTGCAGACATTTTCAGCAAACTTTTTCATCCATCCATCCATCCATTCGCTTCCGCTTATCCTTTTCAGGGTCGCGGGGGGCGCTGGAGCCTATCCCAGCTGTCATAGGGCGAGAGGCAGGGTACACCCTGGACAGGTCGCCAGTCTGTCGCAGGGCTAACACACAGGGACAGACAACCATTTCACTTTTTCATGTTAATCAAATCAAAACTAAAACTTTCCTTATAGAGTTGAGTATCCTCACTGTGAGCGAGTTATCAGGCACGCAGGTGTCGATCCAGCAGCCATTTAAGTTACAGCCATTGGTGTTGCTGTTCTTGCATGCCCTTCCCCTCATATTAATAATAATAATAATAATAATAATAATAATAATAATAAATTTTTTTTATCTATAATGCACTTTCAAATAAATTGCTATTTGAAGGTAAAAATGGGAAATAAATAAAAACAATACAGTTAAAAACAGATAAAACAAAAGAGAACAGCAATAAGAACCAGTAAAAACTTTAGGCATAAGATTAAGACCAGCAGGATAGAGTGAACAAGCTGGTCTTTAACTTAGCTTAAGTTAAAGATGGGGCACGAAAAGAAAAAGCACGCTGCCCAGTAGTTCTTCTTCTGGCTTTGGGAACTTTTGGAAGGCCAGGGGCCTGAGATTGGAGAGGATGGGATGGAACACAGAGGTGCAAAAGGTCAGAGAAACATGAAGGTGCCAGACCATTTAAAGCCCATTATAAAACAGGCAAATCAGTGAAGATAAAGTTTTAATGCCACAGAGCAGTGCATCGCAAGTTTATGTGTTTGATTTGATGTCTTTGAACCCTCAGGCGTGGAAGTCATGCCATTTCATTTCTGCGTTTTGTTTTTTTGTTTTGCCTTGCGGCAGATCTCGGAGATCCATGTGACGGGAGAGTCCGAGGACATGACAGCCAAGGAGAGACTGCTGCTCTGGTCCAAGCAGACGACAGAGGGCTACGTAGGTGTGCGATGTGAAAATTTCACAACCTCGTGGAGGGATGGGAGGCTATTTAATGCCCTTATTCACAAATACAGGTACTATAACAAACACACACACAACACAGCATGTTTTTGCAGAACAATAGTGCTTTTGGTTTTCTTTTGATTTATTCAAAAAATGCAGCTAATATGGACATCACTGCTTGAGTTTATTTTTATAGCTTTAGTTGCCCTATCCTTACAGTAATACACCGTGTGTACCTTACCTCTACCTACCTCTGCCTCTTTCTATTACAGACCGGACCTTGTGGACATGAGCCGTGTGTCAACACAGACCAACCGATCAAATTTAGAAGACGCATTTTGTGTAGCTGAACAGCTGGGGGTGGCCAGACTACTGGATCCTGAGGGTAAGAGTCACATACAGAGTCATTCAAATCATGAAAAATAACTCTCAGAGTGCAGCTTGCTCTTGTTTGCTGTCATTCGTGACCCCTGGGTTTGTACGTTTCTCATCAGATGTTGACGTCCAGTCTCCTGATGAAAAATCAGTCATCACCTACGTCTCAACACTGTACGATGCCTTCCCCAAAGTACCCGATGGAGTTGAAGGAGTTAGTCCTAATGTAAGTTAAGCGACTTCAACGAGTCCAAGTTAAAATGCTAAGAAATCCCTTATTTCTCATGATTCTTCTTCTCTTATAAACAGGACGTTGATATCAAATGGGTGGAGTACCAGAACATGATCAAATACCTCAGCCAGTGGATCAAACACAATGTGGCCATAATGTCAAGTAGATCATTCCCCAATAACCCTGTAGAACTCAAGGTATGGCACCACAACAAGATGAGCTCCAGTTATTCCGTTTTACACTGTGTTTGGAATGTAGGCATATCTGTATGTCTGAAAGGTAAAGGATAATTGCAATTTAATGCTCAACTTAAAGCGATGCTAATGATGTGAGAGGGCAGCTGCATCCGTTTGCTGCATGAGAGATTATTATGCAGGGGGTACAGAAAAGTGATCGGACACTTTTAAATAAGTTGTTTTTTATGTAATCTGCTCTTTATTTTACAGGCACTTTATACACAATATCTTCAATTCAAAGAACATGAAATCCCACAAAAAGAAAATGAGAAAACAAAAATCAAAAATCTCTACAAAATGCTTGAGGTACACATGTGCACGATTGGATTACACATTTCCTGCATTTATGGTCTTACGCACTGCAGCGATAATAAGTGTGCCGGCGTTGTCCCTGACAGATGTGGATCGAGTTTGGACGTCTTCAGTTACCCCCAGGTCATCATCCGAATGATGTGGAGAAGGAATGGGGTAAACTAATTGTCGCCATGCTGGAAAGAGAGAAGAGCCTGAGGCCAGAGGTGGAAAGGTAGGTGTGCACTTTTTCTGCCCAGGCTCATCCTAATGTGATTTAAGGTCTCATCTTTATAGTCTCTATAAACTAATTTATTTATGACTTTATGGTTTTAATGGGCAGAAGAAATTAACTCTGCTAATGTGTAGGCGCATAAGTCAAAGTAGTGGGTATTTAATATGACAAACTGTGTGTGTGTTGGAGGTCACATGCAGAAATCAAACCATCATTGATGAGCTGCTTTTCTTTAAAAAAAAGGATAAACATGAAGACACATGCTAAGTGAGTCTGCAAAATATTTTCTGAGGGTGGCGTGAGGAGAGTGCTTCGGTGTCGTATTGCAAGCCTGCTAATGGCTTTAATGAAACCAGACACCGATGGTCAGTGTAGCATGTCGGAGAGTGATTTGCCTCATTAAAGCAGAAATCCCCCAACTGATCTAAGATCTCGTTTACATGATATATTTCAGCTCAGGTTTACAGCCAAAGTGCATGCTACGCATATGATGAGGATGGGCTACATTCTGCTTGAATAATGAAGTGCAAAGTCAGCAGCACAAAAACAAATCTCGATTATCTTGATTCCTGTGTGGCAAAAATTTGCAAATGCAATCAACACAAGTTTATGTCAAAGTGTGAACCGACGCAGCGATTTTCTTTGGCGAAGGCTTTCAAGTATTTGAACCCCATCTGTTGTTTGCTTTACAGTGTAGCTGGTATTTCTATGGAAACTCACACATCACCTTCCCAAATTCCCTATGAATGATGGTCGTTTAAACAAGTTTACATATCAATTCCTTCCTCCATGGTCTATAAACACATCATATTTACTGCATTATTTCAGGGTGTGGTGAAAACTGGCAGAAACAGCAATTACAGCAGTTTGGCTGTCCTCCAAACAGACTCAGTTCTGACAACGCTGGACTGTCTCAACCTGCCGTTTAATTTTTATTCCCCGAGGGCGGCATAGTATTTCAGGGTGGGAGTTTGTACTCGCTCCTCACCTGGCTGTGACACTATAAATATGAGCAAGTTGAAAACAGCTCCCTCAGTTAGGTCTGCGAATGCTTTCATCGAGCTGTCGAATTTGGAGCCCGATATTGTTTCGGGGGATGGTTAGGATGAAAAACAGTGATTTTGTCTGCAGTAGGAGTTTTGCATTGTAAAGTAAGATGGCTTATTTAAGCGGGAGCAACAGTAGTTTCACCAGCTACGGCTCTGGTGACACCGTCTACTCTGAGCCTTTACAGATTAACAGCTCAGTGTTTCTCAATAACAACATTGCCTATGGATCCAGGTGAGCGCACTGTGTGACAACTCAATTTTTTTTTTGGGGGGGGGGGGAGTTAGACATTTTGACTTTAAACAAGTGAAAACAAGTAAAATAACTTTCCATCTTTGTTTTTTTAGGCTTGAAATGTTGCAGCAGATTGCCAACAGGGTTCAGCGAGACTGTGTTAACGGCGAGGACAAGCTTGCACTGGCGAGAACGGCCCTGCAGTCTGTAAGCATGCACTCTCAGTTTAATACTCCAGCAAGCTGTGATAAAATAGCAATGAGTTGGAAGTCCTTTCTTTTTCTTTTCAAAGGATGCAAAACGTCTTGAGTCTGGTATTCAGTTCCTAAATGAAGCTGAGATCGCTGGCTACCTGTTGGAGTGTGAGAATATTCTCAGACAACAAGTAGTGGATATCCAGATTCTCCTGGATGGAAAATTCCCATTTGCAGATCAGCTTGTCCAAAGGTACAAAGTACATCCTTCTGTATAAATAAAACACTGAAATTTCCTCATGTCATTAAAAAAATATGTCTCAAATTGTCATCTGCTTCTATACAGGGTGTCAAAACTCCGCGATGATCTTCTAGCCCTGAGAGCCGAATGCTCCTCTGTGTACAGCAAAGGCCGCACCCTGACAACAGAGCAAACCAAAATGATGATCTCAGGCATCACACAGAGTCTGAACTCTGGCTTCTCCCAGAGCATTAACACTAACCTGACACCAGCCCTTACTCCTGCACTCACCCCAGGGGGAATAGGTACCCCTGGGTCCACCTTCACCTCCAGCCTTACGCCGTGCCTCACCCCATCCTTGACTCCTGCCTTGACCCCGAGTCTGCAGCCTGCATCAGTCCAGAGCTACTTGGGGAGCGGTGGTGACATGGTCCCAGGTAGCCTCAGGCATTTGAAAAACATGCAGATCCGGAAGCCCTTACTGAAGTCCTCACTGGCAGACCCCAGCTTGACAGAAGAAGAGGTCAACATGAAGTTTGTTCAGGACCTTCTAAACTGGGTAGAAGAGATGCAGGTGAGCATCTCTGATTTATAACTTGGTGTGGGTTTATTTTAAGGCACTTAAAATGAGATGCTGAGTATCTGTGTTGAGTTTTTTTTCTGTTGTTAAGATGGAGCTGGAGCGTTCAGAGTGGGGATCTGATATGCCAAGTGTGAAAATGAATTTAGATAACCACAAAAATGTACACAGAGTGATCGAAGAATTCCAAATGAGTCTTAAAGAAGCCAAAATAAGTGAAGTAAGTATTTCTTGCAGTTGCATAAATTTTTGTTAGCTGTGTTAGAACCCCCCCCCCCCCCAAAAAAAAAATAAAAAATAAATAAATAAATAAATAAACATGTTTTTCTTTTCTCAGATTCAGATGACGATGCCTTTAAAGCTCAGCTTTTCAGACAAACTGAACAAACTGGAAAAGCAGTATGAACGACTCTTGGTGAGAGATTTGTCGAGCTTAATATTCCGAATTTATGAATGGCTTTCCAATAAATACTACAACTGCTTACGTGCTTGTTTTTGTCTGACTCGCCCGTCTCTTTCAGAGCTCATCCAGGGAGCGGCAAAGCCACCTGGAGAGCCTGCATGACTTTGTATCACAGGCAACTCAAGAGCTCATCTGGCTGAACGAGAAGGAGGAAGAGGAGGTTGCCTTTGACTGGAGCGATCGCAACATTAACATCTCCAAAAAAAGGGATTACCACGCTGTAAGTCTTTGCTTGTTGAAGCTAGTAAACCTTCCATCAACAACGATTTGGCTTTCTAGTTTTTGCTTACGTTATAGCTCCATTTATTTAATGAGGCACCATTCGCATCAAAAGGAACTGGGGCTTGAATGTTTAGCTTTAAACTTAAAATCAGTGAGACGGGATATGAGATTTTGTTAGATGATGGACTAACTGGTTTTATGCCGTGGCAGAATGCCAGTGATGCTCAGCTTAATGTCTTAATACAGGACCTGATGAGGGAGCTGGATGAAAAGGAGGAAGCCATCAAGTCTGTGCAGGACAAGGCAGAGCGCCTTATGCTCAAGAACCACCCAGCCAGGCTAACTATTGAAGTAAGCCCTTTGTGTTCTTTGTGCATCCTCAATATGACAATTAAGAATCCAAATTTTGGACTAGCAGCAGTGACTCCACCCTGCATTCATCTTTCACAGCGATTACAAGATTATAAAGTCCTGATTCAACTTGTAATTTTCCAGTTATGATGCCAAGATATGTATGTATTTTTTTAATCTGAAAAAATTAATGTTGGGGTTTGTTTTTAAGGCATACAAAGCTGCAATGCAGACCCAGTGGAGCTGGATTTTACAGCTCTGCTCATGTGTCGAACAACATCTCAAGGAGAATGCCATTTATTTTGAGGTGAGTTGCTGCCGTGGACTGTTTCAGCGAATGCAGCAAAGTGTTTGCCACATCTAATTCAACTCTCTTTCCCTCACTGTGCAGTTTTTCAGTGATGCCAAAGAGTCCATGGATTACCTGAAAAATTTGCAGGATTCGATTCAAAGAAAGTACAGCTGTGATCGAACAAGTAGCCTACACAGACTGGAGGATCTCATTCAGGAGTCCATGGTAAAATGACAGAAAGATATGAAGTGTGTGTGCATTTAAAGGCGAAATGAAGAAAACACATTTTTTTGTGGGTTTCTGTGTCCTTAGGACGAGAAAGAGCAGCTCCTTCAGTACCGCAGCACTGTGGCTGGGCTGGTGGGCAGGGCTAAAAATATTGTGCAGCTCAAGCCCAGAAACCCTGAAAATCCACTAAGATCCTCCATCCCTGTTAAAGCGATCTGTGATTATCGTCAGATAGAGGTACTATTATTGGTGCCGTGAATCATCACATTTAATCTCGGTTTATATAAAACATTTATAGTAAATCAGTTACGGTTTGTCAACTCTTTCAGATTACCATTTATAAAGAGGATGAGTGCGTACTGGCCAGTAACTCTCACCGGGCTAAGTGGAAAGTCATCAACCCAGCAGGTAATGAGGCGATGGTTCCCTCTGTTTGCTTCACTGTCCCTCCACCCAACAAAGAGGCCGTTGATATGGCTTCAAGGTGAGTTGGTAGGATGCTAAGTTTCCTACAGTTCCCCTATAGTAATCTTTTTCACAAATTTCATTGACGCAGCAAATAATATTAATAATATAACCTTTGCTTCTGCAGAACTGAGCAGTTATATCAGAACGTCCTGGCACTGTGGCACCACTCCCACGTCAACATGAAGAGTGTGGTGTCTTGGCATTATCTAATGGCTGACATTCAAGCCATCCGCAACTGGAATGTGGCTTCAGTATGTCGAAGTTTGTTTTTTCAGACTGCAGTCAGTCGAGCTTTTCTTTTGACGATCATTTGTGATAATCACGCTTCAGTTTGATAACGATCATTCTAAGGAAAATGCCAGTTTGTGTTATTTACACTTGTTTTTATTTGTTTGACTGTTTTGCTCTCATCACTCCAGATAAAGACCATGTTGCCAGGTGAGCATCAGCAGGTCTTGAGCAACCTGCAGTCCCACTTTGATGAGTTCCTGGAAGACAGCGAGGAGTCAAAGGTATTCACTATGGCGGACTGCGCGCAGCTCGAGAGAGACGTGGCGGCATGTAAGGAGTATTACCAGGAACTGCTCAGATCCGCAGAGAGAGGCAAGGCTCAAATCTCCCTTCCCCTTCTGCGTAACAACAAGCAGCTTGTGTACATTGTACAAAACACAGCAAAGGGAAACACATGGCTGTTAAGCCTTTTAAGCCTTAAGTTAATACCTATTGGAATTACTCTGATTTTGCTGTGAATGTAAATACTGCACTGATATGCCGTTAAAGTGTTATGTGTAGTCATGAATTTTAATTTTGGGAAAATTTGAAGAATATTTGTTCCGCTGTGTTGATACATATGCACGTGGGCAGTATTCACATATACAGTATAAAATATTTGCATTTCCTTTTAAAAGATTGTTTTTTTCTCAATGCACTAGTCATAATTTTCTCATTTTGGGACTGACTCCACCTCAGCAGAATACAAAGTTCAGTGGATTGAGCTCCATTGCATCAGACCTTACTTGACCTTATAGCATAATAAGGGTGCCACCTAGAGGCAGTCAGTTTAAACTGCAGTATTTTTGGGTTTAAATTATTTTCCTTTGGATGATTTTCAAAATAACGCAAAGCTTTATATTTATTACTCTCAAAAAGAAAAATGCAACCAAGATGTCAGTATTTTTAATAGACTTTGATCCTTTTCTGTTACACAGAGGAACACGAGGAGTCGGTGTACAATCATTACATCTCGGAAATACGCAACTTCCGTATGCATCTGGAGGCCCATGAAGAACACCTGATCAGGCAAATACGCTCACCCCTGGAAAGAGATGACCTGGAGCAGAGTCTGCAGCGTATCACAGAGCATGAGGTACACATTGCAATACTCATTTATGATACTCGAGAACTTCGCTGTTATTGTCAGTTTAAATCATCCCCCCGCCCTCATCTGCTCTCGCAGAGGAAGACGGCAGAGCTGAATAAGCTGAAGGAGGATCTGGATGCCATGAAGGAGAAGTGCGAGCTGTTCCTCAGACAGGCCGCAGGTTCTCCGTCTGTGGCAACGCTTTCATCTGAGCTCACAGTCCTCATTCAGAGCATGAGCCAAGTGTACTCCATGTCTTCCATTTATATGGACAAGTAAGAGTTTCCCTTCATTGTAATTAGGTAATTCATTTATATGTATGTTTGTAATACAAAAGAATATTAGAACTAAAGACCTTTTTCTTCTATTGCAGATTAAAAACTGTGAGTTTAGTGGTGAAACACAGTCAGAGTGCAGAGGCGCTTGTTAAGGCCTATGAGTCCAAACTCTATGAAGAAGATGCCATGAACCCTGATGTCAAATCCATTGAAAATGTCATTTCCACACTAAAGGTGTTACACCAACATGATACAGTATTTCACCAACACACCCAGTGTTTTGACTTCACTTGTTAACCATTCCTGCTTCTGCACACAGCACTGGCGGACAGAGATTGATGAGAGACAGGAGTCATTCCACGACATGGAGGATGAGCTGCAGAAGGCGCGACTCATCAGTGACCGCATGTTTAAAGCGCACAACGAGCGCGACTTTGACCTCGACTGGCACAAAGAAAAGGCGGATCAGTTGAGCGAGAGGTGGCAGAACATCCACTCGCAGATCGATAGCAGGTTTGGCTTTTTTCATTTATTCATTCTGAATTAAATCAAGCACACCAGCTGTTTTTGCAGAAAATAGTCAGTGTATGTATTGATCACTAAAAGCTTATCCAACCAATTTTCAGGCTCCGCGACCTGGATGGTATCAGCAAATCTTTGAAGCACTACAGAGACTCCTATAGTAGCCTTGATGAATGGGTTAGAGACATGGAGGCAGCACAGCTGAAGGCCCAAGAACACAAGCCTGAGGATAGCAAGGCACTGGCTGAGCTGTTAAACAAACAAAAAGTAGGACAACACAGAAGTTATTCACAGCAAAAAACATTTATATAGACACACAATGTATTAAAATGTGTGTTTTTCAGATCCTTGTTGCTGAAATTGAGAAGAAACAGAGCAGTATCGACGAATGTCAAAAGTACTCAGAGCAGTACTCATCTGCTGTTAAGGTGAAGCCATTTGTTGTCTTTAATTTAGTTTAACCCCCACTTTACAGTTCTGTTATCTAAACAGTAACGCATCAGGTCTGCAGGCTTTTGCAGAATATTTTTTCTGAATAGTGCAGCAGTTAGTCACATTTTGTTGACATTTGGTGAAAGGAGACTGAGCAATAATAATCTAACAAAAACTAGTTCACCATCAATTCATGTGAAATTCTTTTTTAGGATTATGAACTTCAGCTGATGACGTTCAGAGCGATGGTCGACTCCCAGCACAAATCTCCTCTCAAGAAACGGAGGATGCAGAGTTCTTCTGATGCCATTCAGCAGGAGGTGAAACTTTATTTTGGCTTTGTCAGCAGAAGAAATGAGTTCTGTATGAACAACAGTGCCTGCTCAGTAATATACTTGGTTGTGTTTATAGTTTATGGATCTCCGAACGCGCTACACTGCTCTGGTGACTCTGATGACTCAGTATGTGAAGTTTGCCAGCGAAACGCTGAAGAGAACTGAGGACGAGGAGGTGAGTTATTCTTGCT
The DNA here is from genome assembly GCF_057381915.1 of Diplotaxodon limnothrissa. NCBI lineage: Eukaryota > Metazoa > Chordata > Actinopteri > Cichliformes > Cichlidae > Diplotaxodon > Diplotaxodon limnothrissa. Next base: position 15,640,376 of record NC_140608.1, on the reverse strand, counting down.
TTAACACATAAAACTTTCTGTGGTAACAGGGATTCGTGTGGCACTTTTTCAATTTCAATTTGTTCACCATTTGTTTCCTGATGCCAATGTAGCTGTATTGTCGCACATGGGCATGCTTCCTGGGTGGTCTTCTCTTTTTTATCAGCTTGTTTTAGTGGCTCACAGCACTTCCACTACTTGTCTACCTTGACTTTTTGACTCACTCCAAGACAATTATCCCAGATGGAGGTCTCATCGTGAGGGAAGAGAGTTTGCTTCATTGTACAAAAGAAGCAAAGGAAATGGAGCAGTGCATGTCTGCATGGATGGTAGCTCCTTCCTGGAGATATTGACTTGCTGGGATGAGAAAGCTTTTTTCTAATTCTGCTGCAGTAGATCTTATATGTCTCTTTTAAATGTCTCTCCAGGAATCTGTGCATTAGTTCTAAAGCTTAGTTTTGACATATAAAACTATAACTGAAATAAAATCAAACCTAAAATATTGATGGTATGTTTGCAGTTTTTAGGCATTTACAGTACAACTATCTCTTCTTTTATAAACAAAACTCATTAAGGAAATTCCTGGAGAGATTGTTTTATTATTAATGGCGCTAATTTACAATGTCTACAGTGGATGATTTGTGTTTTTTCCCATTATAGAAGAGAAAAGCTTTTGAAAGAGCAGAGAATGAAAGGTGGACAGAAAGCATGGAGCTCCAAAAAGCTACAGAGGATATAGAGATTAGTCAACTTAAGCAGCGGGTCTGGGAGCAGGAGGCTTTGCTGACTGAGAGGCAAGAACAGTTGGAAAAGTTGGAAGGAGAAATAGAAACACAGCAGAAGACAATTGGTGATCTAAAGTGTCAGAAATCCCAGCTTGAGCATGATCTGAATCAGTATCATGCTAAATTAGAGATAGCAGTTAAAGACAAAATGGCAATTGAGCAGGAATTAAAGCACACAAAAATGTTAATCGAGCAGTCAGAGGCCACGTGGTCTTTGACTCAGAAGAAGCTAGACGATTTCTTAAAAGATAGAAACGATGGCCACGATATTAATACCCAAAGCCTTCACAGAAAAAAAGATGTGGAGGAAATAGACTTTGCCACTGTTCATGAGCTGCAAAGCCAAATCCATGCTAAAAGTGTGGCTCAGCAGCCTTTGGCCTTTGACAGCCAGTCAGCAGGAGACTGTGAGCTGAGATCATCTGCATTCAGAGAAAATGACAGCACGATGGTGGATGTTCTGCAGCAGAAATTAGAGGAGCTGGTCCTGGTCCAGAGAAAAGCAGACATGGCTGAAGAAAAAGCACAGAGTTATAAAAAGCTGTTGGATGACAGCAATAACAGACTGAAGAAACTTCAGATGGACTTGGAAGCTGAGAGGATTAGCATGAGACAGAAATCAGAGGAACTCCAGCAGGAAACACAGAACATGAAGAAATCCATCAATGAGCTTCAAGACGAAATCAGATCTCTCAAAAGAGCAAAGTCCTCTCTGGAACAAAACACGTTTTTTCACAGCACTGAAATAGAAGGCCTTAAAGAGCAGCTGAACATCGCCCATGGAGAGCTGCAGAAAAAAAGCTCCATTGAACAGGAAAATAGTTACAAGATTAACAGCTTAGAATTAGACCTGGCTTCCAAGCAGTCAGTAATAGATCAGCTGAAGTTTAAATGCAGTGAGCTGACGAGGATGAATGTCTCATCGGAGAGTAATATTCAAGGTCTTCACATCCAGATGGAGTCAATGGAAAAAGAGAGGTCACTTTCAGAACAAAAGCTCAGGTCTTTAAGGAGAGAGATCGACAGCTGGAAACAGCAAGTTCAAACAGCAAAGGAAGAAAGTAGCTTAATGAAAAAATCTGAGCAGGCGCTGCAGGGCAAGTGTAAAAATCTGGAAGCAGAACTTCAAAAAAGTGAATTAGCTGCTTCTCAGTGGCAGGCGAGAGTAGATGAGATGAAACAGATCAATCTGGAGATGGAGGAAAATCTAAAGAACATCAAAGCTAAACTGGATCAGGCGATGATGGAAATTGACAGCAAGGATCAGCAAATTAAAATCTTCAGGGCTCAAGTAGAGGGCACCAAATCACAGGTCAGAATTATCGAGGAGGAGCTGAATAAGAAATCGCAAAGCTCTCATGAGCTTCAAATTAAACTGCAAGATTACAGTGAGGAGGTAAAGAAAATGACTGAACTGCAGCAGAAAATCAAAGTTCTCAGTTCAAGTACTGCCAGTTATGAGAAAGAAATAACCTCTCTTAAAACTGAGCTGATGTCAGTGCTTTCTGACAAGAATTCGGCAAATCAAAAGGTCCACATGCAGAAAGCTGAAATCAATGATTTGAAAGTGATGCTGAATGCTAAAAATGCACAACTGCAGAAGGAATGTGCAGAGAATCAAAAGCATCTCAGTAAAATCAAAGCTTTAGAAGATGAGCTTTTCAAACAAAAGCACAGTTTTAAGGGGTTAACCAGCACCTCGGAGAAAATGACAGAAAACGTAAAGCAGGAACTTTACACGCTTCAGAGTGAGAAGAGAGAAACGGAAAGGAAAGCCGAGAACCTGAACGCTAAACTTTCAGATTTAAGCTCCTCACTGCAAAGAACAAAAGACGAGTTAGCGAAAGAGGCCCAAGAGAGAAAAGTCAAAGAGTCCAAACTAATTCAGCTGGAGGCTGAGCTTCAGAAAAATAGAATAGCAATCAAAGAAATGATGTCCAGTTCTGAGAAATCCAGATCAAACCTACAAAATGAGAATACACTTTTAAAGAGGGAGAAAGCTGAGGCATTAGAGAAAAGCATCTTATTGGGATCTGAAGTCAGAAAACTGAGAGAAAACCTTCAGCACGCCCAATCGGAAGCCGAGCAAAAGCAAATAGAAAACGCTGCGCTTCAGCTGAGGTCCCAGCAGATGGAGGAACAACTGGATAAGTGTAAGAAAATGCTGGAGGAGTTAAAGAGCAAACTAGAACTCCAGAGAGAGGGCTATGACAGGCAGTTGCTGCTAGTGAAAACTGAAATAGAGAGAAAAATCATTTTACTGCAGTCCGAGCTCACAAACGACAGCGAGAAATCCAAAGTGCACAGCGCTGAACTAGCAGAGATGCTGAATAAGTATTTCAAGCAAGACATGAAGCAGATAAAACATCAGAGCACAGCTGATTCAAAGCAACAACTGGACCAACAGCTTCAAATCAAAATGGACAAAGTGCAGCAAGAGAGAACGAAGCTCGAGCGAGACTTGTCAAAAGCAAAATCTCAAATAGACGAACTCGAGGAAGAAAAAGTCGAACTCAAGTCAAAAATCAGTGCTATGCAAAGCCTTTGCAATGAGCAAACGGGTGAATGGACAAAGTTTCAACAGCTGTTGAAAGACAGCGAGTGGAAACTCACAATGAGAGAAAATGAGGCAAGATCTCTGCGGGAACAAATAGTGCTGTACGTCAAAGAGGTTAAAGGCCTTCAGGAGAAGCTTTCGACACTCGGATTAGAGGCGACTCAGTGCAGTTTCCAGTATGTGAAAGACAACAAGGCTGATCTGATGAATGCAGATGTCGCTATAATGCAGAAAATGGTGCACTCAAATCAAGATACAAAAAGCAGGAGAGATGAAGAGATTCTCTCAGTGAAAAAGTCCTCACAGGTACGCACGAGGCTGAATTTTGCATTACAGGAACATAATAGTGCATTTATTAACAGATCCAGTATTTTTAAATGCAGTATGCTCCTTTCAGTAGTTGTTTTTTTCTGTTAGTTGATATTAATAATTGTAGCTGTAAAAACTTAATAGCTCTTCCAATGTCACATCTACAGATGGCAACAACGGAGAACAAAATCACCCTTGAAGTGATTAAACATGTCAGACAAGATAAGAGGGAGATCATTCACAGTCAAAGCCTTCAGCAGGATTCAACAACAAACTCAATGTTGGATAGCTCCCCTTATCAAACTCCCGCTTTTCTCAAGAAAGATGTGCAAAGTGTGACTTACAAGAGCCACGTTAACACTGATTTCCAAAGCTCTGTGACAGCACAGGGATACATGGCTCTGTTGGGACTTAAAGACAAACAGCTGCACGAAACTAATGTCAGCAAGACAAAAATGTACCAAAGCGCATCAGAGAGTAGTATAACAGACCGCAATGGACAGCAGAGCGTGACATATTCAACTCCCCAAAAGCTCCCAGACCTCAAAGGGGGTGTAAGCATTCAAAATATTGTCAAATTTAGGCCCTCGGATGAAGAGTACATCGGCAAACCGGCTGCTATTGCTGGAATTTATGTGGAGTCGAGCAAGAAAAAGATATCCTTCCTGGAAGCTGCTGAGAAGGGCTTCCTAGCAAAGACATATGCCCTTGAGTTTCTCGAGGCTCAGGCTGCAACAGGAAGCCTTACAGATCTGGCTACCGGACAAACGCATTCAGCTGCCGAGGCATTGGAGAGGGGGATTATAGATCCGAGCCTGAAAGACAGACTGATGGAGGCTGAGAAAGCTATTAGTGGCTACATCTTTAAAGGCAAAAAGCTGTCTGTGTTTCAGGCCATGGAGGAAAGGATTCTCGATAGATACAAAGCCAAAAAGATCCTCGAGGTCCAGGTTGCTACTGGAGGACTGATAAACCCAGCAACTGGGGTCAGGGTAACAGCTCACATTGCTGTAGATCAGGGTCTTTTGAACAAGGAGACTCTACAGAGTCTCTATGATCCAGTCAGTAACCCCAAAGGTTATCACAACCCTGACACTGGACAGAAAGCATACTACTCTGACATACTGAAGGCATGCTTGTACGACATCAGTGGTGGAGTGTTTCTCTTTCCGTTTGGTCAGAGGCACCTAACAAGCACATCTCCTGCCAGCTCTCATAGGGTGTCAGTTGTCAACAGCAACTGTGGCACTGAGATGTCAGCCTATGAAGCATTCAAGGGGAAACACATTGACAAGAAGACATATCTGTTTCTGTCACAGCAGGAGAGTGAATGGCAGGAGAAGTCCACAGCTGACCCCAGTGGAACCCCACTTCACGTCATTACTGATGTCAAAGGTGGCCGACAGCTTTGCCTTGAGTCGGCTCTAAGTCAGAGATTCCTGGAATCGTCTGAGCTTGAGAGCTATCGCAGAGGTCTTCTTAGTATCACTGAGATCGCAGACATGATATTTTCAAGAATGGTTGTTGTGGAAGATGTTAACAGCCCCATTGCTGGACTTTGGGATGTCACTCAGAAGAAAAGGCTTTCGGTTTTTCAGGGTTTTCAACAGGGCTTTACTGACAGAGCTACTGCTTTGCGGCTGTTAGAGGCCCAGGCCTGCACTGGAGGTATTTGTGACCCGTCATGTGGAGAGAGAGTTACCCTCACCGAGGCTCTCAAAAGAGGTCTTTTGGATGAAGCACTGAGTCAGCAGCTTCTGCAGTTTGACCAAGCACTTAATGGCTTCATTCATCCCAAGACTGCAAAGACTTTGTCTGTTTCCCAGGCTGTTCAGGAAAATCTCCTCCCAAAAGACGCCGGTTTCCGCTGTATTGAATTCCAGCTCCTGACTGGAGGATTGATAAAACCTGACACCCACGACAGAATCTCACTTGAAGAAGTCGTTCAGAGCGGACTCGTTGATAAAGTTACCGCCACTGTACTCAAAGACGAGAAGTTCCACACCAAAAGCCTCACCTGTCCAAGGACCAAGAGAAGAATTACATTCAAAGAGGCTCTGGAGAGAAGCGTGTACGACTGCCACACCGGGTTAAGGTTACTGGAAGCTACGAAATCCCACGGTTTTGGACCAAAGTCAACATTTCATTATGTTTGGGCATATAAATAAAAACCTGTCAGTTATTATAGCATTAGCCTTTGGTGGGGTGGATTTAAAGTCAGTGAGTCTTTTCTCGTTATCTTTGACCTTTTGATGAACAAAGATGCCTCTTGTGGTATTACCAATGAAGCCTCGCATTGCTAAACTGGTAAAAAATATTTGTGTTTCAGTGCTGCTGATTCTTCTTCAGCTCTGACCAAAACAGTTTTTCAGTACATGGTTGTCCAAAGCTTTCTTGTGTTTTCTTCTTTTGGTTTTTGCTGATTTTAACTTGATCATGAATGGATTTTGACAGCTCTCTTCCTGTGTTTTGGTTTATTTTTGTAGCAAAGTTAACAATCTTGTTAAAAGTCCGTCTATTTTAATTCTAGAGATCTGTTGATGAGGAGAAGAGAGAGAATGGTGATAAGGTTAACAAACTATTGCAGTGGATGTCCAATGTGAAACAGACCGTGAGCAATGGTGGGGATGCTCTGAAAGATAGTAATGCCAACACAGATGCTTCTAATAAGCCGCAGGTAAATAATGTGTATGTTCCTGGTGTGTCCTGTTTTTTTATTATTGCTAACTTTTGTTTATATATGAATTTTTTTAATGACAAAAACACTCCAATCAAAATGATCCCACCACCCTTTGCTGTCACAGCGTTTGATTTCTAATAAAACAAACTGTTTACTTCCTGATTCATTTTATCCATATATGTTGTGAAGCTCATGGATTTAATTAATGCACTTACAAAGACCTACAAAGATAATATGAAATACTTATTTCATTTTATTCATAATAAAAACAAATGCATATGTTGCACAAGCACCCATATTTAATGCACTTCACTGAATAATAAATGACGTCAGTCTCACGGGTTATTGAAATATTTTAACATGTGGCCCAAAACTGATATTATTCACCTTAAGGTTACATGAAATTTATATAAAACTATCCCTGATGTGTTCATTATATTGCAAAAGGAATTAAATCATGGCTAAATAGTGGTGAGAGGCAGTTTATTATCACGGGGTCCATAATTAAATCTGCCCAACATAAAAGAATAGAAAATAAAATAAATGTGTGAATTAAAGAAGTTTAGATTTTCATTACATGTCATTTGCTAATGAGATCACTGACTTCTTATATATCTTTTGATGTTAGTAGTGGACCTTTGCATTTCTGTAGTAATACTTTCATAAACTTAAATAAATGTCTGTAAAGTAAAATCACAATTCAGTAATTACAGTGTAACATAATTAGACTTTATTTTGTCAAATTATGTCAAAATCACCTTCCCCTTCCCCTTATTATGTTTCTGATATCATGCCCCTTATGTAAAACAGAATAAAGCACAATGTGCACAGTGCTATCAGAAATAACAGTGTTAAAATTATAGCCTCATTAAAGACTGTGTAAATCAGTCAAGTCCTCTTTAGGAGAAACACTAAAATGTTATGTAGGTTTCCATTGCTAATATTTATTGCAAAGTTGTTGTGTGCAGTATGCTTCATGTAAATAATGAATCATGAAAAATTTAATTTAGTCTGTAAAAAGTATTTGTGTGTGTGTGTGTGTGTGTGTGTGTGTGTGTGTGTGTGTGTGTGTGTGCATTTTTGAGGATTATCTTGTTTTTTTGTTGCAATTGTAAAGTAAAACTACCATAAAAGTCACTATGCATCATTGACTCTAACATGGTGATATGCATGTTGTTGCTGTTTGATGTTCTAGGTGTCAGTGGAGGAAATCGTCACTAAAAAAGAACAAATTGCAGAAGCGCTGAGGTCCACACAAACGATGCTAAACAAACACAGTGACAAGTAAGCCTCCTTACCTGGACTAGCATGCAAAAGACTGACTGGTAAAGCTAGGGGCTTCATCCTTAATATTTTTTTGTCTTTACAGAATGACAGAAGAGGAAAGAAAGAAGGCCCAAGAGCAGCTGCAGTCTCTCACTCAGGCCTACAATGAACTCTCCCAGCAGTGTTCAGATCAGACTCCCTCTGCAGATGAGGTTGGATTATAGGCTTCGTGTTTATTAATGGAGTGTGCCCTATAATGTGTTGGAAAACAGTGCCCCCTGATGTTCGATTGCATGTCTAACCATTATCCTCTTTTCCCTAGTACAGTGTTTGCCAAATTCTGTCGCACTTTCTCTTAGACTGGCTCCTTAGGAACAGAAACTTAGTATGGCTGAAACCAGTCAAACCTGAGTATGCTGTAAACATGCTAATTGCACCAAGCTGTGGTCTGATATTTCACTTCTTTCAGTGTGCTTAAGCTCTCTTTAAGAGCTCAACAGGATAGCAGATATATAACTTTACAGTGTGCTGTGTGACTAATGACACTCTTTTTGCAAGATGCTGAATGCTTATATTCCAGATGCATGATAGCTTTAAATGTACTCTCCATCACCCTCCTGTTGCAACCCCGTTGCAGTCTTGCTCTTGCACAAACGCTGTCTTAACAAACCCGTGTCTGTGTGGTGGTGAGTATAGATTTTGTCTTGCCTCAGTTAGTAAAATTTGAACAAATTTTGAGGCTGAAGCCAAAGCTAGTGAGATTAATTGTCATGCTTTCATTTCCTGCAGGATTTCAAACCCCTTGATAGGATTGGGACTGGAATGACTGGCCTGATTGATCAGAGAGGTTTGGTAAATCATCAAGGGGCCCTCCTAACCTCTAACCTCTCTGAACCCCAATTTCATCTGGGGTGTGACGAAGCTATTGAAGAAAATCGCATCTACACATCAACGCTGAATCACTTGCCAGTGTTGAATGATTCAAGCAAATGCATACAGAGTTCACATGTCTCCTCTGTGTCCCTGTCTGACATAGCAGCAGCTAGAGAAGGGTCCATGTGTGAAGATGTGATCATAAAGATAATAGAGGCCAGCCAGGTCAGTGATGAAGTGCAGATGTCCTACACAGGGGACACGATGACCCTGGAGAAGGCATTTCAGTGTGGTTTAATTCCTGCTTCTGTCTACGTAAACATCCTTCAGAGGAAAAAGTCTCACCAGGATATGATAAATCCTGGCACTGCAGAAAGTCTGTCTTTTTTAGAGCCTGAAGAGGAGGGTGAAGCTTGTGAGGCTAATAAACTGATATTCAAGGGCCTGAGCAGAGAGAGCTCAGAGACATCAGAGGGGAATATTAACAGTGTGACTTCGGGTGGTTTTAGTAATCAGGAGATTATGGTGAGGTTGTTAGGTGCTCAGGGGGATCTAGAAGGTCAGAATGAAACTGAGGTGTCAAATGGTAACTTCCAGAATGCTGGAGGTGGGCTGAAGGTGGATGCGGCCATTCAGTGTGACTTGATGAGCTCCAGCAGCACACTCATCGTCCTGGGAAATCAGCAACAGTTCATGGGACTTGCGTTGCCTCACTCTGGGGAAATCCAAACGGTGTCTGCCTCGCATGAATCTGATTGTCAAAGCACCTCCAGTGAGTTTACCTGCAGACTTTTTACTAATCGAGGGAAAATAGCAGCATTTTACATTCCAGAAAATTCAGAGGTGATAGATATCACTACCGCTATTCAAAATGGTTGGATCGACAGTCACACAGCAGAGGTTCTGAAATCCATAGAGATCCCAGATGTGCTGCCAGATGTTGATCACCTTAGTGAAAAGTTTTCATCTTGGCTCACTTATAAAAAGCTGGCAGTTGATGGGTGGCCTCATGATGGTTCAGAAGTTAATCTCCCCTCTCCCACGGAAGCAAAACAGTTATTCATCTCATACTTAATGATGAACAGTTACATTGATCCAAAGTCAGAACAGAGGGTTTTGATACTTGATGATCAGTTAAACAAAATGGCTCATGCTTTTCTTGAAGACACGCTATTTTATCCGAACGATGATGAAGGTTTGACTGATTTGACTTTGTTTGATGCCAAAAATCCTTTTGAAGACGCAGATTCTGAGATGTCGCTACACATAAATGATGAATCAGAGGAGTTAATAAAAAACACAGAGGACGTGTTTGATCGTTATGACTTTGTTTCCCAGACCGGCGGGAGAATCACCTTTGATGAAAACACACAACACACATTTGAGCCTCATAATTTCGTTTCCTCTGGCAATGGAAGAATAACCTTTGATGAAAAATCGAATAAAAATGACAAAGCTTCAAAACACGATCATGCCAAGGACCTTTTAGTGAGTAGTGACATTGATTTTAACACCAGAGGTGTAGAGGTGGAAAACGCGTTTGAAAACGACACATGGTGGACAAAGTCAGATCAGTTTGAAGAAGGAATTTCTGGAAATACTTTGAAAAAGGAGGCCGGAGATTATGCCAGGGAAGGTCTTGATATTCCAGGTTCTCTAAATGTGTCAGTCCCTCACACATTTTGCTCTGGGGAAAGCAGAAATATTAGCTCACCTTCAGTGATGATTGGCTCTGAGTCCTCATTTAAATCTTGCCATCAGGTGCCACCACACTATAAGGCTAAGTGCTTTGATACAACAAGTGTTCATATTGAACAACCTCAGTTTTTAAGCTCTGAGGACTCAGTGGAGGGTGGAAATGAGTGGAAGAGTGCTATTGCGCTTCTGAAAACCCAAATGGAGGAAGAGGGCATTTTGGACGTCACCTCTGGGAATTGTTATAACCTGCAGGAAGCTCTTAATAAAGGATTAGTGGATGATAAGATGGTACTAGAGCTGCATGACTCACAGTCAGATGAAAAAAATCCCATCCTGATGGTTGAGACAGACAGATTTTCTGGATTAAAACAGGCATTGTCAAGCAGATGTCACACAGAGCAGAGCTTTTTGAGGTCTCATTGCAGCAGGAGCATTGGTGAGGCACTCCCGCTTGAATTAGTCAGGGATTCAGATTCGCAAGACAACTTTTACCCAGAGGAAAACCGTGTTTACTCTCTTTCTGAAGATCAAGATCTGGGTTTAATTCACGCAGCTGAAAACACACAGCAGGTGATTTCAAGAAATGCTGCTGTCACGGTGCTTGATTTAGCCAAAGAAGAGGCTAATAACAAAGAAGGAGAGAGTGAAAATAGAAATCGAGAGTTGGCGTGTAAGGCAGTGGGGAGTGTAGAAACAATGACTAATAAAGTACATCTTTCCCTTCCATCAGAAAGTGGTAACATGCCTCAGATGATCTCACCCTCTTATTGGAATCAGGTTACAGCAGAGCGTATCAATCATATAGGAAAATTGCCTTTAGGGGCTGAGGACAGTGAGTCACACACCTTAATGGATAGCGAGCTGACAGGAAGAATCTCTGGCATCAATACTGATTCCAAAAGCCAGACTCAGTCTGCCACTTTTGCTTATCACTCCGGTAAATCTGACAGCATACCCAGTGATGATGATGTTTTCGGTGATGGATATGATACCAGTGTAAGAAAACAGACATTCATTCAGAGTGAAACCGGCACGTCAGTTTCATTTTCCAGTGCTTTGTCTTTGGAAGCTAGAGTGGAAGATGAAAGTGGGGTTCGGTCAACTTTGGGCAGTGAGCCAGCTCCGAGTGTGGATTACACATCGCTTGGGGATTTGGTTGAGGGTGCAGTCATCTCGGTTTCCAGGGGTAATTGTAACTCTGTGAAAAACAGGGCAGAAGATGTCAGAATTGCATTACGTCAGCAAGCAGAAAGTGATTATAATGATGAATCTGAGCCCAGCAGCTGTCAGAGAGATCAGAGCCTGATTGCAGCTGTTTGTGAAAGACCTCCAGAACAGCAGAGCTCCTCTTCTGAAATACCTGCTGTTTACAGCAGCATAACAGCAACAAATACCATCAATCACAGCAACTATGATACTGAAGATACAGTCCTGACTCCTAAAGATTTCTTAGGGTTTACAGATGGTGGAGCAGGTGATTCTGAGAGGCCTTCCCTAGAGAAGCAAAATGATGACATTCTCACTATTGATGGTGAACAGATCTCCATAGCTCTCTGTCAGCGAGATCAGAGCCTGATTGCAGCTGCTTGTGAAAGACCTCCACAACAGCAGAGCTCCTCGTCTGAGTTACCTGCTATTTACAGCAGCATAACAGCAACAAATACCATCTTGCGCAGCAACAATGATATTGAAGATTCAGCCCTGACTCCTAAAGATTCGTTAGGGTCGGCCCATGGTGGTGCAAGTGATGCTGAGAGACTTTTCCAAGAGAGGGAAAACAATGACCTTCCCTCTATTGATGCTGTATCTGTCTGTCAGGGAGATCAGAGCCTGAGCTCACCTGTTTGTGAAGGACCACAACAGCAGAGCTCCTATTCTGAGATATCTTCTGTTAATAGAGACATAACAACAAGTACTATCAACCAAACCTACTATGATATTGAAGATTCAGCCCTGACTCCTAAAGATTTGTTAGGGTTTACTTGTGGCCTTACAAGTGATGCTGAGAGGCTTTCCCAAAACAGGCAAAACAATGACATTCCCACTGTTAATGCTGAACAGATCCCTGTATCTCTCTGTCAGAGAGATCGGAGCCTGAGTGCAGGTGTTTGTGAAGGGCCCCGGCAGCAGAGTTCCTCTTCTGAGTTATGTGCTGTTTACAGCAGCATAACAGCAACAAATACCATCAATCACAGCAACAATGACATTGAAGATTCAGCCCTGACTCCTAAAGATTTGTTAGGGGCGGCCCATGAAGGTGCCGGTGATCCTGAGGGGCTTCCCCAAGAGAGGGAAAACAATGATATTCTCACTGTTGATGCTGAGCAAATCCCTGTATCTCTCTGTCAGAGAGAACGGAGCCTGAGTGCAGCTGTTTGTGAAAAACCTCCACAACATCAGAGCTCCTATTCTGAGATATCTTCTGTTAATAGAGACATAACAACAAGTACTATCAACCAAAGCTACTATGATATTGAAGATTCAGCCCTGACTCCTAAAGATTTGTTTGGGTCAGCCCATGGAGGGGGAGGTGATGCTGAGAGGCTTTCCCCAGAGAAGCAAAATGATGACATTTTTAATATTGATGCTGAACAGATTTCTGTACCGCTCTGCCAAAGGGGTGCACCTGTTTGTGAAAGACCTCCACAAGAGCAGAGCTCCTCTTCTGAGATACCTGCTGTTACAAATACTGTTTATCACAGCAGCAATGATGTTGAAGATTTAGCGGTGACTCCTAAAGACTTGTTAGAGCCAGTGCTTGGTGTTACAGGTGATGCTGAGAGGCTTTTCCCAGAGAGGCAAAACAACAGCATTTTCGCTATTGATACTGAACAGATCTCTGCATCAAGAACGGACACAGACGATCCTGATAGTGATAGAAATGTGTCCTGTTTAAATCCATCGTTTCCCTTATCAGACAACTTTGGACAGCCTGGAAGTAGAATAGGAGAAGAGATGAGATCTGATCCTATAGAAGAGGATCAACGTTTAGAAGTGTGTGTTTCTGTGGATACTCACACAGTTACGGATTTCCTGTCTGAGAGCAGTATAATACCTGTTGTTTCCTCTTCAGGCCCATTAGTGTTTTCTAATCCTGGAAAGACATATGCAGATGACCAGGGGGAAGATATTACACACAGTGATAAGAGCAGTGGTTTGGAAAGGGCACAAGCTCAAGATTCTCAAGATGCCCTTTCTATAGATAAGAATAATGCACAATCTTTACATAAAAACAGTTTCCACGAGAGTAGCACATCTCAAGGATTCACAGACAGCAGTCACCCAGATCACCTCATGAATTTACTGAAGCAAAATTCTCTCAGTTTAGACAGCGAGGACATGAGGAAAGCAAAACTGATAAGCCAGGATGAAAGAGGAAGTCAAGAGACAGAGCAGTCTGATGCTCCAAATATCCAGCTGCAGCTGCTGCAGGTTTTTAAGACTGTTTCCACAAGCCAAGACCTTTCAGTGCTTAAGGAAGTGATGGATACCCTCAGCAGCGCTCTGGGGTGTGAATCACAGCAGGAACAGTGGCACACACTGGAGAGCATCAAAGAGGAAAGTTCAGAGGGAGAGGATGAGGAGTCGGGAGAGGATGACGGTGCTCCAAAGACTCACCAACCATCTGTTGAGGCCTCTGCCAGCTCATATGGCTGCAAAGTTGAGGAGGTCAAATATAAGGTGCGGTTTATTTTGGCTGAATGCTAAGCTCATCATTTCTTAGTTTTGGACATTAGTAACATCTGTTCCTTTTGTGAATTCATTTTTTTTTCTTTACCCACAGCTGTTCTCCATCCACGATTATTTGGAGTGTGTTGGGAGACTGCAGGATCACTCTGATGTTTTAGAAGATGCCAGAAAAGACCTCTCAACCCCAATACCCACAGACAACAACATGGAAGAACTGCAGAACCAAATAGACGAATGTCAGGTTAGAAATGACCAGCTGAAGCCCATTTGTTTTTGAATAAATGATTGATTTTTAACATATTTCAAATGTCAACATGTGTTTCAGTTCCTGATCAAATTCTTTTTTTTTTCTATCTAGTCTCTGCAGTCTCAGCTTTCTAGTCTGGCTGATGTTCTGACAGTCGATATGGAGAAAGCCAAACAACTCATAAACTCTGCTGATGAAGACGTTCCCCAGCAGATCCACCACGACTTGGCCTCGATATATCTGGAGTTAGAGCCAGATTTTACTGCTGTGTCTCAGATGTGTGCAGAAAGAAGCAGCTCTCTGATTCAAGCGATGGAAACAGGGAAGGTCAGTCTTAACACAGTAATTAAAATACAATAATATAGCAGTAGCATCAGCCACTAACCCCTTTATATATGATTTTAGGTACACTTGGAATCAACATATCAGCAGCATCTCAGTGATCTCAATTCGCTGGCGGGGCTCATTCAAAATAACTCTGAGATGTTGGGTGTGGATTTGAACACATGTGATGTGGACACTCTGAAACATCTGAGCCAGCAGAATAAGGTACCTTAAATTGCAGTTTAAAGCATTGCACAGCTTGAGTAAACAAGAGGAGAAAAACCCTCAACATCCTTCCATGTTTTATTTTCCCAGGACATGGAGGACCATCTGCAAAAAGAAGCCAGGCTCAAGTTAGAGGATGTCACGTTTGATATCCAGTGCTTTATTTCAGAGCACACTCAGTTCCTGAGTCCGGCTAAGAGTAGCTACCTCCTCAAGTTCCTCAGCACCACTCAGCGAGCATTCAGAGACCAGATAGAAAGGCTTGTAACACAGAAGAGTGCCTTAGATGTCCTGCTTGATGCCAGAGAGAGAGAAAACCTGGCAGAGGTCTGCCTGTGTATATGTTATAAATATATCATTTCACTGAGATTTTTCCTGGAAAGAAAAAGTGTAGCTCTGTTTTTGTTGCAGTTTAGATTGACATTTTCAGTTGTTTTACTTGAATTTAAGCTGTAAATCTGAGTGGGTTTTTATTTTTATTTTAGACATTCTGCATGTTTCAGTGTATTCTGGTCTGAGTTTGTTGTTTCTTTTCCAGAGTTTGAGGTTGTAAGTGCTCAGAGAAATAACAGCATTGCATGCTTGAGTGCTCGATCCCTGCTGCAGACTAACTTCTGTGCTTGTTTTCATTCTACAGGCTTTGAGACTCCGGCGAACATTTAACTGGACAAAATGTGCTATCTCTGTTGGAAAATGTCCTGAAAAACAAACAGACTAACACACAATATGATGTCCTCCTGTGCTTTTTAGCACCATGGCAACAAATTGGCAAACAGCATGTTTACAGCAAACTCGATATTTACAGTGGTTTGATTTAGGAGAGTTTATTCTGAAGCGAACTTTGCACGTTACCTCTGTGTGCTCGAATTCTTGCTCCCTTCCTTTCCTTCCTTTCATTTTCATTATGTGAAAACTATTTTACACCTTTGATGTTTGTGTCTACATGAATGTTTTAGTGAGAATAGATTTGCGCAACACGAAATTTAAAGATATAAAGTTTGACCTTTTTTTTTCTAATGTCAGTCTTTATTGGAGAAACAGAAGGAGTTTACAAACAAGTTGGCGGACGTGTGTGATAATCTCACGCTGACTGAGAACCGCCTGATTGGCCATAAGCAACAGGCTGAAAATGCTGAGAGCATTACAGACCTGCAGCAGTACCAGCAGGAGCATCAGGTTTGTCATAACTTCACTTGGTTTGCCCTACAAAAAAATATATTATGCTTCATTCATCAGTTAAAAAAACGTTCTGTTTCTTCACAAGGCTCTCCAAAAAGACGTGTTGACAAACGCCAGTGCCTTAAATGATGTGATCAGCAGTACTAATACATTTCTCGTGGAAAACCGAAGCAAGATGACACCAGATCAAATCACCGCTATTGAAAGCAAGCTGGAAGAGGCTAAAAGCAAAGCCAAGGTCATCAACCAGCGAGCCGAGGACTCCAGAAAAGATTTGGAGAAAGCTGTCACGACAGCCATACAGCAGGAGAGCGAAAAGGTTTGGCTTCCTTCCATGTGTGCTTTCTGTAAAAACTCTCTGTTTCCTGAGAATTTGAATTGTATGTTAGAGTGAAATCAGCATTGTTAATGTGTGGTCTGTCGGCACAGGCAGCAGCTGTCGAACAGCTTGAGGAGAGTAAGAGCAAAATTGAAGGTCTTCTGGACTGGATTTCCAATGTAGGAAATAAAAACAAGAGCAGCCTGGATCAAACAGACCATGTAAGTCAGGAAAATGGAAACCTGCCAGAGGAACCTTCAGCTAAGGGACTGATAACAGACGATGATAATGCCAACGGAAACACTTTGCAGGCCACTGAAAAGGATTTTGGCAGAGAGACCAGTGGCGAGGACAATGAATCCCCGAATCTTGATAAGCAGTACCAAGGGCTCAAGGTATAGTTAGTTTGTTGGAGTTTATTTATTTATTTTCAATAGTGATTCATACCATTTTTCCTAACAGCTCACAATATTAAGATTACTAGACTGAAAACATGAAGCTGTCTTAATAACTGAAATATAACGTGTATTAAAGAGATGGTGGAGACAAGAAATGCCTCTGAGTGTTTTCAAAACATTAAAAAATAGATAAGACTACACTTAAGGTCTCAAAAATGTCTAAAATATCTTATGGCATACTAATAACATGTTTTGCTATAATTGTGACCATAGGCCCATCACCAGGAGATTCTGTCCCAGCAGCAGGATCTGATCATGGCCACCCAGTCAGCTCAGGCTATGCTTGACAAGCAAGCCAACGTGCTGTCTCCACAGGAGAAGGAGGCTTTGCAGAAGAACATCCAAGAGCTAAAGGAGCGCTATGAGACGTCCCTGACTCAGGCTGAGCAGCAGATGAAGCAGGTGCAGTGTGTCCAGGAGGAGCTGAAGAAGTTCCAGGACGACTGTGAGGAGTTTGAAAACTGGTTAAACCAGGCTGAAGAAGAGATTTTGGAACTGGGAGCACCTGCAAGCTCCCTTAATATCCTCAGTGATAACCTTCAGCGACAGAAAAGCTTCTCGGAGGATGTGATTTCCCACAAAGGGGACCTTCGCTTCATCACTATTTCGGGACAGAAAGTGCTGGACGTGGCTAAGGCATTTGGATCAGCTGACCCGGCAGCTAAGAATCCGCTGCTGCATGTGGATACTTCAGGGACCTGTTCTGCTGTCAAGGATAAACTAGATTCAGCAGCCAGTCGATATAAAACACTACACTCACAGGTATTTAGTATGCAGCTGATCAGAATGGGCGTAATGGCTTATTTTTCCCACTGTGTGGCAGCATCTGTCCTAATAAAAAATAAACACCAAAAAAAGTTTTAAATGGCAAATTAATTTTTATTTAAATGTATATAAGGTTAAGGTTAAAGTTGATGTAGTTTAACATGAAGCTGATTTGCTGCACAGAAAGTTTAGAGCTGTCCTAGTTGGAATTACAGTGGAATAAATAACAGAAAACATTGATTGAAATTAGATTTGAAAATATTATTTTATAATATAAGTAAAACTGCAGCACCTCTTTTAGTTAACTTTACTGTGAAAATGGCTTTTTGAGATCGAGATCTTATGGTCAGTTATTTTTGCTATTATTCTTTTATTTAAACAACCAAAGTGAATCTATTTTTCTTTTGTCACAGTGCAATCTGCTTGGCAACAACCTCAAAGACGTGGTTGACAAGTACAAAAAGTATGACGACTCAAGCACCGGTCTTTTGAAGTGGCTCAACAGCTCAGAGGAGGAGGCGAGAAAGCAGCAATCAGAGGCCATAGCAGCTGACCCTCAAACGCTACAGAAACAGCTGGAGGACACCAAGGCAAGAACCGCAGCAAAAAGCTGAACTAATTAGGCCTAAGAGTTTAAAGTCAAGTCAAGAATGTTGTGTTGAAAAGCCGAGATTTGTTTCAACCCTGTGGTATTTTTTTCTTTAATCTCATTGTTATCCCTTGTTATCGAGGCCAAAGAGAATTCATGTGAAAAGATACTTTTAGACATTTTTTTATGTTATTTTTTGTGTTATTTATCCTCATTATAGCTTTCATCAACTCGGCGTCAACTCTAAAGGTTAGGCGCAATCCAAGCACAGACAGAAGGAACAGCCTTGTTTAGACGTGACAGTTATAGGGGTTATAAGGGCAATAGACCTTGCCTCGCCATATACAGTGTTTCCACTGACTTAAGTGCAACAAAGTTATTTTTAGCTTTGCGTTTAAACTCAAACCCACATGTGAATAGTTTAACTTTGGTCATTTGTAGTGCGCATACTCCTACGAGAAGATAACGAACTGGGCTGACAGAGCTGTCTCTGTCAAGGCTTTGGCTGCAGCTAGTTTCAACATTTCTCTGTAGCGAGGTAGTGACTTACAGGATAAATATGCACAGATAAGAGCTGCCTGTGAGCCAACCAAGAAACACAGTACTTTGGGCTTGGACTTGAAATCACTGCAGAAATTCTAAGCACTTCTCTAAGAGTAATTGTGAAGTCACATAGGTGCATTCAGCTAACCAATATTAAACCCAGACACGATCGCTCTGAGGTTATTATCATCAAGTACGCTATATAAAAAGAGTAGATTTTGTAGAAACAGAGCATGTATTTATGAGGATTGTTGTTTTTTTTTTTTTACCTTTCTTGTCACTATTTATTAATCTCCAGGTTTTACAAGGTCAGATGATGGGGCACCAGACTGCTATTGATTCTTTACGTAAAACAGCTGAGTCTTTAATAACATCTGAAGGTGACCTGCTGAGCAATCCAGATGAGATCCAGGAGACAGTAGGTGAGAAAAATAAAAGTCAGCTGCACAGCATGATCTGTATACCTAATGGCTCAATTTCCCAGACAGACATTAAGCCTAGTGTCCTAGACTATGAACTTTTTTAATGAAAGTCTGCACTACTTGTTCTTTTAGTCTGGGCCTAATCCATGGTCTGGAAAAGCTACTCAGGGCTGAAGGGACACCCAAATTCCTGCTGTTCAGATTTAGACCTTTTAAATAAGTAACTTGAAAGGCAGCAGACAGTTAAATAATTTGGAAGTAGTTTTGGAAAATTTTACATATTTTAAACTGCCCTGTGAAATACTAATCGAGCACTGTGTTAATGTAAAAAAGAAAGCCATGATTTATCAAGCTAGGTTGGTGTCAACATACCACAAAGAGTTCACCATTACTTTACTACAACAGAAAAATGTTATCAGTGTGATTCATGGCTTTTGAATCATTTGTGTTCATTTTTCCCCAGTTATTGGTTTCTTGGCATGTACTTAAAATGCTGTTACCTCAACCAAAAAGCTAATGGATGTCCTTTGCCAACATTATAGCCTAAACAAACTCATAAAAGCCAAATATGTTTCTACCTTAGTTTGAAATGTTTACCTTATGGTGTGTTCCAGACAGCGAGACATGATCCTGTTTTAAGCAGAACCTGATTTGTTTTCGTGCGTTTTAGATGACATAGTGGAGCGTTACGACAACCTTTCCAAGTCTGTAAGCGATCGAAATGAGAAGCTGCAGATCACCCTGACTCGCTCTATGAGTGTTCAGGATGGCTTGGATGAGATGATGGGATGGATGGAGGGAGTTGAGGCCAGTGTGGAAGAAAAAGGGCAAATAACCTTGGACTCTGCATCTCTTGGAGGCATCCTGAGCAAAGAAGCAGTATGTGGTTTTTTTGGTCAACATTTCAGCGCTCTAATAATGCTAAAATTTCGTACCAGCTTCATATTTATTTTAATAATCTAATAAAACTTTACTGTTTTCAATCTTTTTTTTTTGTTTAAGGCTTTAGAGCAGGACATAGCAAGTCGCCAGAGCAGCATCTCAGCCATGAAAGCCAAGGTGAAGAAGTTTGTGGAGACGGCTGATCCCTCTGCTGCTGCGCTTCTGCAGTCTAAGATGGACTCTCTCTCCCAGCGCTTCTCTGATGCGTGTGATCAGCACAGGCAAAAAATTGCTACTCTGGAGAAGCTGAAAGAAAAGGTAGAGCAGTTTGAGAATGTAGCCGAAAAAGTCCAGCAGTTTGTTTTGAAGCGCTCACAGGACCTGCACGAAACAGACGGCCCAGGGAAAACTTTCAATGAACTGTCTCAGCTAATGCAGGTGCGTTTAAAAATTTTGACTATTTTCTCACTAATCTAATTTCATCATGCACAGATTAGCTGACAGATGATATTTTTCTGCAGAACACCAAAGCTGATATGGCTGAATATGCTGGTGATTTGGAGAAGCTGCAGACTTTGTCCAAGGAACTGTCTGAAATAAGCCCTGATGGAAACAAAGCCCAAATTCAGAGCAAGCTGGACAATCTCTCAAATGTTTTCAGCACCTTTAAAGACACCATCAAAGAAAAGTAAGTCTGGAAGAACAGGGTTTTGCTATTTTTAACTCTTAATTTTGAGTTCTTTTTATTAACTTTAACATTTGTGCATTGTTTGTAATATTCAAATGGATGCAAACTCTGACTGATTCCTCACGCCTGCTTGCAGGGAAGAGGAACTGTCATCTTGTCAGGACCAGCTGGGAGAGTTCAGATCTGCAGCTAGCGCTCTCACTAAGTGGCTGGAGGAGGCTAATGACAAAGTACCTGCAGATCAGCCAAGCAGCAGTGAGAAAACTCTGGAGAGCGACCTGCAGATAGTCACCGTGAGTCATGAGATAAATACAAAGTATATTTTAGAGAGAGTGTTATTTTTATATGTGTTTTATCTTACTGCAGTTAAGGTGCTGGAACAGAAGTCACTGCTGTTTACACACTGACACAGCAGTTTGGAATTCATGGGTTTTGCAATAGGTAGTCACTACGTTTTAGTAGATTATAGTCCGAGTCTCCTTAAAGTCCAAACTACCCAAATGTGCTTACTCTGCCTGCTAATGACAGCTAAATAGTTGGTATCTATACAGGACATATCTAAGAGTGAAACAGTGCGCTGTCCAGCAGAGAGACTGTTTTCTTCACAGAAAAGATAAAAAGATCTGTCTGTCTGTCCATCTACCCATCTATCTATCTATCTTCTAAATGACATATAATGAATGTTTTATCAGGGATTACTAGATGAATGGACATCCAAAGGCCCCATTGTCCAAGACCTGAACACTAAAGGATCGACGCTGTGCAACTTGATTACTTTCCTCACATCACCTACCAAGACAAAGACTCCCAACAAGTCGGGTAAACATCAGCACACATAGACTCGTGTATATGAGTCATAAAACTGAATCAGATGGGTAGTGTTTGGGTTGTCTTCTGAGTGTTGTTTAATTACTAACTGTTAAAGATCATTGAAGGATCTGGTGCCATGAGTTCTGGTCCAGCTGCTTGTTCCTAACATAAGCTTTGTTTCATGTCTTTGCATCAGCTCTTACTAATGGTGATGGTCCAGCAAGCCATACCTACCTAACCAACAAAGGTAATGAAGTGTGTATGTGGGTGCTGCTTTGTCATCAGAGTGTATGTGGTCCATGCTGCGTAAATAACCTCTAAGTATCTTCAGATTACAACTATTAGTTAAAGAAAAAAGACAATAAGAAATGTCCTCATATTCTGAATACACTGTCCTATACCATATAGCATGTTGCTAATGTATTACTATTATTAATATCTCATGCTGACTATAAATGTCTGGAAAAAATAAAATTATAACAGTGAGATTATTTTTCATATCCTCAGAGCTGATGGTTATTCAGCAGAACATGTCTTCCATCAATGTGGGGTACACGGACCTCGGAGAAACGCTGAAGAATCGCTCAGCACAGCTGAGTAGTTTGTTGCAGAAGGTGAAAGAGGCCCAGAAGGAGACAGATGACATGATGCTGTGGCTGAAGGACATGAAAAAGACCGCACAGTCCTGGAATAGTGCAGCCACAGAGAAAGACTCGGTGAAAACACAGCTTGAACAGCAGAAGGTACAAAAAGTGTTGCTGCTCTCCACGTGGAGTGTTACATTTAATTATATAACAAAACTGCATGTGGTTCTCACTGTGAATACGATAGCCATTGGACAATCTTAAAAGAAATCATTAGGTATTTATGATTTGTTTTGCTCTTTCAGGCATTTGAAGACAACATGAAGCAAAAACAAGAGGCGCTTCACAAGCTCAGAGAGAAGCTTCTCGACTTGATTAAGACTCATCCAAACTCACCCGAGGCAGCAAAATGGAAGCAGATGCTGGCAGAAATAGGTGTGGTCCGTGGTGTTGGCTTCAAATGGCCTCGTGTTGTTTATGTCTATGTGTCTATGTTGACTTCTAATGTTGCATTTAATAAATTCATTTATCAAAATGTGAGCCTACCTCAGTCCCTTCCCCCGGTACACTGGTTAAATTAACACATGTGTTGTGCCAGGTTGTGAATAGGTGGGAGGCTTGCTAGGAGAACAGTGGGACAGAGGACATAAAGGTGCTGTTGTGCTGACTAATGGACATTGGTGTGATTGTTCTGTCCTCCTGTTCAGATGCTGCCTGGGCAGACATCAGTGGCTCTGTTGAGGAGAGGAAGCAGCACCTGGAGCAGTCCAACAAGAATCTGGACATCTTCCAAACAACAGAGCAGCAGCTTGGTCAGTGGCTTTCAGAGAAGGAGCTGATGATGAGTGTCCTCGGACCCCTCTCCATAGACCCGAACATGCTTAAAATGCAGAAGCAACAAGTCCAGGTTAGAATGGCGCCTTTGACTCATTTTCACTGAGCATTTCCTGAGGATTTCTTAAGGTGTGCTCATCGTCATCTGATATTCTTTCTCTATCCCCCAGATCCTCCAGAATGAGTTTAAGAGCCGCAAACCTCAATATGAACAACTCGAGGAAGCTGCCTCCGCCATCCTAAGCTCATCAGGTGATCAGGACCCTTCGAGTGGGAAGCTGGTGAACGAGCAGCTTGCTGCAGTCACTCAGAAGTGGGCAGGCCTCACAGGACAGCTGGACCAGCGAGACAGCCTTATTGATCAGGCAGTGGTGAAAACCGGAAAGTTTCAGGAGTTACTGAGGAGCCTCAGTAACACTGCCACTCAGCTGGAGAGTCAGCTCACAAACCATCAGGGCCTCAGCACGCAACCTGATGCTGTGAAGAAGCAGTTGGAGGATGCCCAGAACATCTCGGCTCAGCTGCGAGAGGAGAAGAAGAAGCTGAAGGAGGCTGAGGCCATCAATGAAGAGCTCACAGCGATGGTGACTGAGGACTACCTCAAAGCAGACCTCGCAAGGCAGCTGGAGAGTGTTTGCAAGCCTTTTAAGCAGTTGGAAGAGAAAGCAGGTTAGTGTCCTGAAAATTAAAATCTGTTTGGTTATATTGTATAAAACTCACTTTATCGCTGGTGTTGATCAACTTACTGAATATGTTTTCCATATTTCTCTGTTCCAGCAAAAAGAATTGAACAGTTAAACTCCACCTTTGCCAGTTCTCAGCAGTTTCATCAGACTTCCAGAGATTTACAGTCATGGCTGGGTGAGAAGCTCCAGGACCAATCGAAGCCCAAACCCATCTCTGCCAAAGTGGAGGTTCTGCAACAAACTGTGGAGGAGCACAGTAAACTCCAGAAGGCTCTCGGTGAACATGAGAAAGCTTTTAATACAATCATTGGAGAGGGAGAGATGCTTCTGCACAACATTGATGGTGCAGAGAAGTTAGCACTACAAGGTCAGCTTACTACCCTCTCATCCAACTGGGAAGAAGTGAAGAAGAGCTCCGCAGAGCAGGCTGACAAACTCCAAACTGCTCTGATGAGATCACTGAAGTATCAGGAGCATGCGGAGAAGCTTAACTCTTGGATTCAGGAGTGTGAGGCTAGCGAGGGCCGAGTCAAGCTCACCGTTGATCCTGCTGCTGTGGAGACTTCCATTTCTCAGTTGAAAGCTCTCCAGAAGGATGTTGATAAGCACAGAGGGTTGGTGGAGCAGCTCAACGCAGCTGCAGATAGCCTTCTTGAAGTGGCCAACACAGACACTGACGCTATAAAAGAAGAGAAGGCTAGCACTGGCAAAAGAGTAGACAATATAGTGGAAAGTCTGCAGAGCAAAAGGGAATCTTCAGAGAAGATCTCGCACACAGTAAAGGAATTTAATGATGCGTGCAAAGAGGCAAAGACTCAGCTTGAGGGAGCTAAGAAGCAAGTGGATGCCTATGAAACACAGGGAGTTCAGGCACACAGCAACAAGAGCCTAACCAACATGAAAGCCCAACACAAGAGTTTAGAGGCTGTGCAGAATCAAGTAGAGCACATGAAGGCCTTGGCCAAGGACCTTGTGGTGGATGTCCCAGATGCTGAAGGAGTGACAGACCTCTTACTACAGGCAGACAGCATAGAAAAGGACTACAGCAACCTTAATAAGAAACTGGAGGAGACATGTCAAGCATTGGAGGGTAAACTGCAGGGTATCGGACAGTTTCAAAACAACATCCGCGAGATGTTTGCACAGTTCACAGAGCTGGATGATGAGCTAGACAGCATGTCCCCAGTGGATCTCAATTTGGACACTCTTAAAGAACAGCAGGACAGCATTCAGAGTTTTGTGACTAAGCTGCGAGAGCTCATGGCTAACACAGCCAATGCTGGAGACAGCTGTAAGAAGATGTTAGAGTCTGAACCCTCACCTGACCTTCTGGGCCTGAAGAGAGATCTGCATGCTCTGAGTAAGCAGTGTGGCAAACTGTTAGACAGAGCCAAAGGAAGAGAGGTCCAGGTGCAGAGTACTCTTACAAAGCTAGAGGAGCTGTATGGTAAACTCAATCAAATGGAAGATAAACTCTGCAGAGCTGTGGACAAGGAGGCGTCCCAGGAGCCAGTCAGCATGGAGACAGAAGTGATCAACCAGCAGCTTGAGGCTTTTAAGGTATGTTTGTCCTGATCTGAGGCTTTATTTTCAGTTTTTTTGCCTGATAATATGGCATTTTTAACACATTAAACCACAGTATATCTGCACCTTTTTGGTTTGTGATTTCCGGGAATCAGTGTTGCTACAGTAGTAAAGCTGATGATCATTGTTGTAAGGAACTTTATACCTCCTCATACATCTAGCTTATTTCAAAAGTCAGTAATTTCCTATGATCATAAAAAAATCTCAATTTTTGTGCCTTGCATTCACTTTTTACTTTTGGAAAAGCAGTAGACATTTGATATCTTATCATGTGTGCTGTGTTTTTGTCAGTTTCTACTCTAACGATTTTGTTTCGGATGTAAGCCCTCCAAAATAAAGTTAAAGCTTAATATTTTCAAACTAATTTCTAGCAACACTGAATATAATATAATAAATTCAACAATATCTATAACAATATATATAATATATCTGATATTCCTGCTAAAATTACATTTTAAGCATTAAAGTAAAAATTCTCATTTTACAATAGTGGATTAAGTGCTTTACAAAAAAATGAGTTAAGAATGATCTATTTTTTTGCTGGAGGGTTTTTCCTGTAAAGGGGAGTTTTTTGTTTCCACTGTGCTTGCTCACAGAGGATTGTCTCATTGTGGTTTTCTTAGTTATTCTTAGGTCTTTACCTTACAGTATAGAGCACTTTGAGGGAACTGTAGTTGTGATCTACATAGATTTAATTGGAATCCTGCTTTAATTTTAAGCCTAAATCTGGATTCCGTTAGTTTAAAGAAAAAAAAGAACAACTTTTAAAACCTACATATACATGCTGTCTACCCACAGAACCTCGCACAGGAGAAATTATACCAGCACACTGAGCACACAATCCTCTGGGGACTCCTGGTTCATTTAGGGCATCTGGTGTCAACAAAAGAGCTAGGGCTCCATATGCAGTGATGGGGCAAAAGGGAAGGGCCGTCATAGCCAGGTGGCTGCCAGCAGGGTGTTGCTTGATTTTATGATGACGCTGAGCCTGCATCTTCCTCTCTTAACACGGATATGGTTGATCCAAACCATTGCAACCTGATCATCTGCAGCTCTGAGCTCAAAGTCGATGTCTGTTATTTTGACCCCTGTTGGTAAAGACATTGCTGTCATTTTTAAAATCCCCTGAATAATATAGTATTTGTGCTCAGTTAAGTGTCCATTAAAAATGGTGAAGCACTTTTAAATCAATCAATAGCTTGATTATTTAAACTAGCTGCTATGTAATTACAGCCTATGCCAATGAACACTTTAATCCCAAAGTCTATAAATTCTTGATTTCAACTTTTGCCTGTAATTTTTGGATTCAGTGTGTAAAATTGATAGACTTAAGTGTATTGGAGCGTTATTGTAGGGCCTTTAAGCATATTGGCAGTTTTACAGACATAATGGTTTGTTTTCAAGTTAATCTAACTCTCACACATTGTTAACAAAATTATGGGTGCCTTTGCTGATATCACGTAGGGATCAAACATGGCCAGTACTAAGGTTCACAGACGGATGCAAAATATTCTAAAAGCTCCTAAATTCCTGTAGATTCAAAAGCAGATTAACCTATATTTGCTGTAGAGGTGCAATGATGAAGGCCTTCTTTATTTATAGTATTAGTATTTACCAAAATCCCCCAAAACAATGTAAACAGCTGTGTATAGGCAAACCACACAGATCTGTCCTGTATGTAGGTCAAGGGATTGTTTTTTCTCAATTAATGGGGAGCTGCACTCGAACAGGGGAGCATCCAACCCCCACAAGGGATGCTTGTATTAAAATATCATTGGGTTGCAAGGTCGGAGGTGCCTGCTTCTAGTGTGGAGTTTAGTTTAAAGAGCTTGCAGGGTAGCTATTAACAAAGTGATTGATTCAAGTTGTTGCTAAGCAGCATTGTCACGGTGATTCACCCCCCAAGTCTTTGTCTTATTGCCACTCTGCGTTTAGAGGGCATACACGGCCTCAGCTGTCAGCGGAAAATCCTCTTTACACTCATTTGTAACAATATCAGGGGGGGAACGGTCCAGGACAGCAAATCAGTGTTGGACCTGAAGTTGTTTCTTTATTTAGCAGCAGTCTGGATAATTGTGTCATCTTCTTTTTTATATCCAGTGAATCAGGCTATTTTCTGCTGTTGGTTAAGTGGACTTTATTGGCAGCTAGTGAGCAAGAAATAAACAGAGAAAGACAGCGCTTGGATTCCTTTCTTTCATGTGCTGTTACCATTTTAGGTCAAGTTTCGAATGAGACGTCTTCGACTTCATGTGTTTGCTGTTGTTTTCCCGTGAGTTGTGTAGGAGCTTGGAAGCCCTGTGTGTCTTTATGTGCACCCAAGGTCATGTTTTAGTGACTCAACTGTACGGGTGGGGGGCTGGTGTGGCAACTTTTTCTCACTGTTGAGACATTACATCAGTGTCTCTTGCAAGTCAAGACAAATGTCTACCTTCTGAATCACACTGTAGCTACTCCAGCTCATTGAAGGTGATGATAGTTGTAAAAAGTGTCACTGGAGCCACATTATTCATTATTCACAAAGTCATGAGAAATTATTATTAATGTGAAACATGAAACCCCTGTGGGCCAGCCGAGCGGTGTAATGGAGTTGTTATGTTGAGTTTTTACTCATTAAAGGTTTCTAGTGTTGGAGAGAGCAGACATAAAGTTTAGATGCAATAGGATTTAAAAAAAAAAAAAGACCCATCTAGTGTGAAAGCAGTGAGTTTGAGTGAAATGTTGTTTCAGGCCATCTCAACCAAGAGTTGGGAGTTCGCCTTGTAATCGGAAGGTTGCCGGTTCGAGCCCCGGCTTTGACAGTCTCGGTCGTTGTGTCCTTGGGCGAGACACTTCACCCGTTGCCTACTGGTGGTGGTCAGAAGGCCTGGTGACGCCAGTGTCCGGCAGCCTCGCCTCTGTCAGTGCGCCCCAGGGTGGCTGTGGCTACAATGTAGCTTGCCATCACCAGTGTGTGAATGTGTGTGTGAATGGGTGGATGACTGGTTGTGTAAAGCGCTTTGGGGTCCTTAGGGACTAGAAAAAGCGCTATACAAATACAGGCCATTTACCATTTACAGGCCAAAAGTAATAACTCGATAGAAACGAAAGCAAAGCAAAGCATCACTGAGATTTGGTAATCCTTGTAAGAAGTGCACACACGCCCTCGAACACACACTACATGCACTCTAAATAATGTTTGCTCATCTTTGGTGATAATAAAAGAGCTTTACTCAATTTAAAAAACAAACAAACCACCTCTTCAACCTTTAGTGCCCTCTACTTTTGGTCTTTAGAACTTAAATAAAATGTAGTGTTCACAATTTATGAAAAGTTTGCCAGGTTGTAAAGCTACATGTAACTTACAAAGAGTGACAAAGAGACCTGTAGCAGCTGAAAAGGAAAAATAATTGGTATTCATATATTGAAATTTTCAGACTTGTCCCAGCTTCACACACGCTCGCTTTAAAATTTTGCTTTTTTATCCCTAACGTCTTCCTCTTTCCGTCTCTGCTCAAGCGGGTGGGTGGCTGTAGCTCAGGTGGCAGAGCAGGTCAGCCCCTAATCAGAAGGTCGGTGGTTCGATCCCAGGCTGCATCCTGGCTGCATGCCAAATATCCTTGGGCAAGATACTAACCCCGTGTTTGCCTACTGGTGGTGGTCAGAGGGCCCGGTGGCGCCAGTGTCCGGCAGCCTCGCCTCTGTCAGTGCGCCCCAGGGCAGCTGTGGCTACAATGTAGCTTGCTATCACCAGTGTGTGAATGTGTGTGTGAATGGGTGAATGACTGAATGTAGTGTAAAGCGCTTTGGGGTCCTATGGACTAGAAAAGCGCTATACAAATGCAGGCAGGCCATTCCTCTTTCCGTCTCTGCTCAAGCGTGCAGAACTGGAAACCGTGGTTTGGGTTGTTGAAATTCACGCAGAGCTGCTGCGGTGCTGACAATGCAGGAAACAGATACAAACTCTTTTCATTATCTCCTCTCTATCCTGCATTCTTCTCCTACCCCCGGTCAGTGGACATTAAAAAGTCGCGTCATGCACTTGGCAGAGCCGTCGGTGTTAAATTACCTGGGACCTGTGCCTCCCTCAGCATTCCACTGTAATTAAGAATATCTGTGGGGTCCACAGCAACCGTCCACGAGAAGAAAGCAGAGGGCAAAGCGAGAAAAGACGGGAAAAAAAAGTGTGTGTGTTTCAGCGTAGTGTGATGTCATCACAGTGAGAGCTGGTGCGTACTGCTTCCCCTTCTCATTTCCTCAGTCACTGAAGGAAAAAAAGGGAAAAGTGAGAGTATGTGTCATGATGCAAACATGGGTTAGAAGTGAAGTCATATGGGCCGTGCGGACATAAGGGGGAATTAAACAGGGGGGGAAAAGGGTCATATGCCCACCAATCAACATGGGCCGGAGCGGCTCAGAGCACAAAAGGAGTTGTGGCAGATGTTGTCTGAATAATGAGCGGGGGCGGGGCATGAAACCCTCTGCCAGCAGAGTGTCTGTCAGTGCGAGGGGAGCGATGGGAGAGGAAGGGCAGGCTTTTTTGTTTATCCAGGAGTACTAGCTCTCCTCAGAACTGCCTGCAGTTTTTAGTGGAGCCTGCTGGATTTGTTTCTGGATATTTTCACTTTGCACTGAGGATTTTCCTGAAGTTTACGTGGATGTTGTAAGGATTTCAGGAAAAAGGAAGCACTTTCTACCAGAGGAATAGTAATTATGTATTTGGCAATACTTGGAGAAGAGCCCAGAGGAATATATTTTTGGAATAGGTGACTTTATTGAAAGACTGAACTTTCATTCCTTTTATGGAATATAAAGTTGTTTTACAGTCCGAGCATTTTTGGGAGATATTGTTTGAATATTTTTGTATATCCAAAGCCTTTTGTTTTGAAGTTTGATCATCTTAATTGTGGCTGAATTTGTAATTTGAGAGAATATTTTATTTAAAAAATAGTTGAAATGTTTTATGTTCAGTTGTTAGCTTCTCATTTAAGAGAGGACAAACAGTGTTATTTTGCACACGGTTACTTTGACCACATGTTGGCTTCTTTTTAAACTACTCAGCATACACTAAATTTATACCTCAAAGGATTTCAATACCTCCTTTATATTTTTTTGTTGTTGTAAGCTGTGACAATTGTTTTAGTATGGGCAAGCCTCTGAGCAGACCAGATTGCCTCAGACAAAACCCTTCCTGTGTTGGGAAGGGGGAGGAGGAGGATATGAACATTGATGACTGCTATGTGCCCCAGAGATCCATTTATGACACCGTCCGGCTCAATGAGCAAATAGACTCGGGCTCTAAAGGTAGTCTTTCTTCCCGTCACTTCACAGGCAACCTCCCTTACACCCATCGCACGTTAGACCTCAGCAGCCTGTGTGGAAATGGAGCTCTCACTCCTTCTAGCTCATTTGAGATCCAAACCAGAAAACCTGTCACGCTAGATGAGCGTGCCATCTTTGATGGACTTAAGCTGAATGGGGACATTATTAGGGTGAACGACACAGTAATGTCGAAGTCACGTCTGCAGGGAGGAGAGAAAAAGGACCATGGCGGTCATCATCGGCGGTCATGGCGGACTTTTGCCCCCACTAATTTGGGCGAATACGCAAGCCGCAGTGGAACAGTGAGTTCTGGTAGTGCGGAGAGGCCTGGCCTGATCAATGGCAAAAGAGGACAGAGTAGGACCAGCTCACTGACATCTGAAGAGGACTCGGGTTTGTACAGCCCTACTGTGGAGAGGGAGCGACATGGTCGTAGATCCCACATAAGAACAGGCCCCGGTACAAGAAGCTTCTCATCTTCCGAGGCAATGCATGTGTCTGGGGACCTGAAAACAGGGCGATCGCTCAGCTCAGGGCAGGAGGACTTTCCTTTCTCGCCTGTGAGGGACAACCAATCTCTTTACCACAGTAGCAGCTTGGTTCAGGAGACAGAATCCTGTGGGAGCAAGGTTAATGAAAGGGATAACCTAAGCAATGGAGATTATAAATCTTCCACAGGGAAGTCATCTTCAGGGTCAGCCTCCAGAGCTCAAAATGACACCCCTGGATGGCGTTCCAGGACTTTAACAGACTATGATGAGCTATCCACTGCTGAACTGTTAGAGGATGTGTCATCTCAGGATGACTGTGAGTTGGTTAGTGTGGTAGTGACACAGCCTGAGACTTACGGAAACTCTGTAACTCTACCCACGGAGAGCTGCCAGCAAACACAACCCGGTACTGTACAACAAGGGGCATCCAAATACAGCATGGAGGAGCTGGAGGAGTTTCTGCAGTCACTGGAAGCCTGTCTGCCTAAAAGTATACAGACATTCCAGCACGCAGGGGAGCAAGAGATCGAGGCTTTACTGAATGCCATTGCTGCGTGCCCCGAAATGGACCCTATGGGCTTATTGACCCCACAGGTGGCCCAAAATAGTTTCTCCCTCCATTTCTGAACTTTTGACCACTATTATGCATCTCTTTAGATACGTTTTTCATGGATGATGGATTGGTGTTTGTCTTACATATCTGATTACACGATGGGTGAATGAGGTTTTTCTCAGCAGCCAGACTGGAAGTCTGTCTGCGTGATTGTGTACAGCTGGGATTTAACCATTAACCAAGCTGATGACTCCTTAACTGGTTAAACAGTTGAATGTGTTAGCTGGATTTTTAAAAGTTAACCAAAAGTGTTGATGTGGCGATTGTAGTCTCTGGACATGAATAATGAAATAACTTCCTGGGATTATGCACTGAATTTATGAATTTTTATGTGTGTCTTTTTTTTTTAGCTGTTTTTGAACTAACTTATAAAACAGGACATTATTGTAATTCACCTTCTCAAATTCCAGATTTGTTGAATGAATTCATGGAAATATCTGTTCTTTCCATACACATAATGCAAGTTTAATTGGATTTGTATGAATGTGATTTTTCAAGGCCACAGGAAATAATGTCCTGAAGATTAATGACATTGTATTTTGAGCAATTCTAAAATATTCATTATGATTTGTTCCATGTCTATTTAGGCTTTTCAGAAAGAGGACATTGATCCACTGCAGAACCAGCTTCAAGACATCAATTCCCTCGGGCAGGGTCTGATCCAGAATGCTGCTAAAGGCACTAGCACTAAGAAACTCGAGGACGACCTGGAAGGTGTCAACTCTAAGTGGAATACCCTCAACAAAAAGGTTACACGTGTTTGTGTTTTTTTTTTCCATTGTGAAAATATGAAGACTTGACCTTGGCCCTTAAAACAGGTGACATCTATATTTACCATTTGGTCTGCAGATTGCTGAGCGTTCAGCCCAGCTGCACGAAGCCCTCTTGCACTGTGGCCAGTTCCAGGATGCTCTGGAGTCCCTACTCAGCTGGTTGACTGACACGGAGGAGCTCGTGGCCAATCAAAAACCTCCGTCTGCCGAGTTCAAAGTGGTGAAGGCACAGATACAAGAGCAGAAGGTAAGCCAGTGGTGCAATCACAGATTCACACAAAGAGAAAACACATTGAAGTCTGTTTTAATGTTAGCACTTCAATACTTCATGTTTGCTTAACATTGGCCCCGCCATTAATTTTATTTAATTGGCATTAATTGTTAAAAACAAGTGTGGTACACAAAGCTTTGTGTTTAAAGAGCACTTCTTTTTTGTTGGGTAAATTTACTGGGTTTTTTTTTTTTCTTCAAAATAAAGCAATGAAAAGGCACCCAATGACTCTCTTTCTTTGTTTGCCTTTGACAGCTCTTACAGAGACTGCTGGACGACCGAAAGCCGACAGTGGAGCTGATAAAAAAGGAGGGAGGGAAGGTTGCTGAACTGGCAGAGTCTGTGGATAAGGAGAAAGTGGCAAAAGAGATTGAATGCCTGGGACAGAGGTGGGACACGCTTCTCAAGAAGGCTGAAAACAGGTTAGTATAAACACTGCAATGTAAAACCATAGACTGCATATAAAAGATGGGTGGATCCTCAATATTTAAAAGCGAAGGTGCATTCTTTCTAATGACCAGTAGGAGTAAGTCTGTTGGTTGGTATGATTTCAATCTCCAGGCACAAACAACTAGAGAGCATCTTAGTGGTGACTCAGCAGTTCCATGAGACTCTGGAGCCGCTGAGCGAGTGGCTGTCAGCCACAGAGAAACACCTCGCCAACTCTGAGCCAATAGGCACTGAGACTTCTAAGCTGGAAGATCAGATATCTCAGCACAAGGTAATATCCATCATTTTTCATCATTTCCATTTGTTTTCATGCTTTTTTTAAACTGTCAGTTAAGTTCACTTCAGTTTTATTCATTTTGCTTGTTACTTGTAAGTTTGCGCTTCTCATTATTTCCCATTCATCTTTCTAAATTTCAGTTGAATATTTTTTATCACGTGTTTGTTTTTTGTTTGTCATGTTTTCTTGGTCCATTTCCCATCCCCTGCCGCCAGGCATTAGAGGAGGAGATTATGAATCACAGTAAAGACCTGTTTCAGGCTGTCAATCTTGGCCAAATGCTCAAAACTGTGAGCTCAGTGGACGATAAGGAGTTTGTTCAGTCTAAACTGGACACCGCTCAGGCCAGTTACATAGAGCTCCAGGAGCGATGCAGGAGGAAAGCTGAAATGCTTCAGCAAGCTTTGGCAAATGCCCAGCTGTTTGGAGAGGATGAAGTGGCTCTCATGAACTGGCTCAACGAGATACACACAAGGCTGAGTGAAGTGTCGGTGGAAGACTACAGACTAGAGGTTCTTGAAAAGCAGCTGGCAGACCAACGGGTATACACTCCTCCTCAGGCCACACATTTTGTAGCCCTTTCATTTAAGTTGCATCAATCATGTTTCAGTTTATTTTGCTCTTTTGTGTGTCACCATAGGAACATTTCTTGTTACTCTCAGTGACTCTCTGAAGTCTGTTTTTTTTTTCTTTTCAGGCACTGCAAAATGATATTGGCTTAAGGAAGAAGAATGTTGACCAAGCCATCTCCAATGGGGTAGAGCTACTGAAGCAAACAACAGGCACGTCTTCATTTATCAGTGTAGCAAACAGTTCTGTCTCTGTACTACTCATCATAAGGTTTATTGCCCTTTTTATTGAGCAGTGACGTTTTGCATGAATTACGTTGTTTTCACATCTATGAACTTCTGCAGAGAAATAGATTTCTAATTTTTCAATGATGGTGAGATAACACCTGTCTGTCCAATGGGATTTATATTTGTTTATTGCCAACAGCCAGTTAGCTTAGCTTAGCATAATAGAAATGCTTAAAACACAGTAGCTGCTAGCCACCATCTATTTAATATAAATCTCCATATAAGTATATATTTTGTAGCAAAAAGAGAGCCCTGGTTGTGCAAATAAGCACGCTTTGTTACTTTTGGACAGGGGCAGGTAAACTTAAGGTTATGGATAAAACCCCTGTTCTCTGATTTGCATAGTACAGGACAAATACAATTTTTAAAAAAACTCCTTCTATGTTTGCAGCCTTTGTGATCAGCTTAGCTAACCTTCAGCTAGATGTATGTTGCTATAAATTTAATATGCAGATTGTAAATGACAACATTGTGTAGGATGCAGGCTTATTCTTTTCTGTTAACCTCATGAATTTTGGCCCGGAGTTCAGCTAGCAGGAAGTTGTTAGCATAAGGTATCTCTGTTTTAGAACAAAAGAAGCATATGACAGTGAACATTATTATTTACTTTATGTCTATAGGTGATGAGGTGATCGTTATCCAAGGCAAACTGGATGGAATAAAAACAAAATATGCTGAGATAAACTCTATGAGTGCCAGTGTTTTAAAGACACTGGAGCAGGTTTTGAGTCTGTCTTCTAAGCTGCAGCATACTCACACGGATCTGAGCTCATGGCTAGAGAAAGCAGAGGCTGAGATTAACAGCTTTGCTCATCAGGAGCCAGTCGGCGAGCAGCTGATTCATTCACAAAGCAGGCAGAAGGTAAGGAGTTCTACAACTTTGTCCAAAACATTGTAATTGTATTCATACAATGCAGCAATGCATTTATTACTTATGAACTGGTGCTTTCTGTCCAGGCCATGTTGAAAGAGATCAAAGACCAAAAACCAGTGTTGGACCAGCTGAATGAGTTGAGCAGTTCACTCTTGGATTTGATCCCCTGGCACACTCGTGAGAGTTTGGACAAACTTGTGTCTGAGGATAATGAGAGGTACAGAGCTGCCTATGACACTTTGACCCAGAAGGTCGACCAGATCAATGCTGACATACTCAAGTCACAACAGGTAAACCACATAACTTAACGCACTGCCTTTTATTCTCATTCGACTGTCTCTCTCTATTTTTTAAATGTATCTCTTGTTTTTTCTTGTTTCCAGTTTGAACAGGCCGCAGACAATGAACTCTCCTGGCTGACTGACGCTGAGGGGAAACTGCTATCGATGGGTGAGATCAGGCTGGAGCAGGACCAAACCACAGCTCAGCTCCAAGCACAGAAGGTTAGCCGTGTGTGTGTGTGTGTGTGTGCATGTCTGTGTGTGTGCGTACAGATCTCTATTTAAACAAATTAGAGTAAACACAGTGGTTTCTTTTGTTGACATACAGCCAAACTCACTCTACTGGTTTTACAGATTTTCTCCATGGACATCATGAGACACAAAGATGCTGTAGATGAGATTGTGAAAACAGGAAAGGCCATCATGACCAGCAAAAACCCAGAGGAGAAAGAAATCTTAAAGGTAAGAAAATATATTTCAAATTTCAGACATTTTTCAGTAAGAAAATGGACAGAAATTTCAAAATGATTCTTCTTGGGCTTCAATCAGGCCAAGACACAGACTCTCCTCGAGAAGTATGGTGTCGTCAGCCAGCTGAATTCAGAGCGTTGTCTGCAGCTTGAGCGAGCCCAGTCTCTTGCCACTCAGTTCTGGGAGACCTATGAGGAGCTGGGGCCATGGCTTCAGGAAACTTTAAACACCTTCAGCCAGTTACCCCCGCCTGCCATTGAGTACGACACGCTCAGGCAGCAACAAGAGGACCTCAGGGTAAGTGGTCAATGTGCGCTGATGCTCAACACAAAACATTTAATCACATAATTAAAAACTAAACTGATCATGTCACATCCTCTCCAGCAAATGCGGGAACTGATTGCAGAGCACAAGCCCCATATTGATAAGATGAATAAAACTGGTCCTCAGTTACTTGAGCTCAGCCCAGTGGAGGGTGAGCCCATCAGAGAGAAATACACAGCTACTGACCAACTTTACACCAAACTGAAAGCTGATGTCAAGCAGAGAGCTGCCACTTTGGATGAAGCCATCTCCAAATCCACTCAGGTAAGCAGTAGCTGTTTATTAGGTTTGATTATTTGATAATATATGATTATTGGGAATAATTAAGTTGATCATAGTGATGTCTGGTGCAAATGGTGGTCATAGTTTGCAAATGTAAACATCAACATTACCTTGGCTGTTAATTGTCTATTCAGTTAGTTGAGTAGCTTTTACATTTTTGAATATGTGCAAATTTGTCAAAGTAAAAAATAATTATACAGACGTGTTCTTGTTTCAAGGTAACTTTCCATAATAAAAACCCATGATATAAATTATATATGCAAACTGACGTGTTTCCTTTCCTCCTTTTCCAGTTCCATGATAAAATTGATCCCATGCTCGAATCCCTGGAACGGATCGCTGAACGCCTCCATCAGCCTCCATCCATCTCAGTGGAGGTGGACAAGATCAGGGAGCAGATTACAGAAAATAAGACGGTCTCTGTGGATTTGGAGAAGCTGCAGCCATCTTATGAGACACTGAAGCAACGAGGTGAAGAGATGATTGCACGATCCGAAGGGGCAGACAAGGACCTGTCTGCCAAAGGTACGGTATAGATATGCTTTCAATCATTTTTTATACATTTATTATTATTTATCAAACATCAAGCTTTTCTCCAGGTGCATGTAGCTTTTATGTATTTCCTTTTTCAGGATAACTAACGAATCAAGAAAAAGTCCAAGTTTCCCGCTGTAAATGTTGCTGTAAACGTGGAAAAACTTTCTTTGCCTCATTTTGTATTCCTCCTAATTGTGACTTTTTCTCTGTACAAGCTGTGCAAGACAAACTGGACCGCATGGTTTTCCTGTGGAACGACATCCAGGCATTGGTGGAAGAGCGGGAGGCGAAGCTGCTGGATGTGATGGACCTCGCAGACAAGTTCTGGTGTGACCACACCGCCCTCATCGTCACCATTAAGGACAGCCACGACCTGCTGAGGGAGCTGGAGGAGCCCGGAGTCGATCCTTCAGTCGTCAAACAGCAACAGGAATTTGTGGAGGTAAATAAAAAACCTATTACTTTTGATCATTAACAAATGGATAATTAAGAGAGGTGGTGCACTTTGATTATTAAATAATTAAAAAAAACAATGCATCCATACAGGGATTTAAGGAGGAGATTGATGGGCTGCAGGAGGAACTCGATGGGGTTCGAAACCAGGGTGCGGAGCTCATGACTGCCTGCGGGGAACCCGATAAACCTGTGATAAAGAAGAGCTTGGATGAAGTAATAGACTACACTGAAAAGCACTCACTCTACAGGTTTTGCCTACAAGATAATCATGCTAAAATATTTGTGTTATTTTTTCAGGTGAATACAGCGTGGGAGAATCTCAATAAGACGTGGAAGGAGAGAGGAGAGAGACTGGAAGAAGCCATGCAAGCTGCTGTGCAGTTTCAAGATGGCCTGCAGGTGCTTTGATCACTGCCTCAAGAGCAACACAATCAGAAAATTAAAGGGTTTAGAATATTTAAAAAGTTTTGAAACAGCAGACCTTTTCCAAAACTTCCCAGTCACGGTTCTCGTGGTTTTTAACTTTATTTGATGTGATCTTTTGGAAGCCTAGGAGTAACCCTTGAAGCTATTTTATTGACGTGGGGTTTCTCTCATATATCAGGCCTGCTTATAGAACAAAACACTGAGCATGCAAGTTAATAAGGGTTGTCTCTGCCTGTGTAGCTATCCTTGGAAAAACCTGGAAACTGTTCTAAGGGTCATCAAACCACATCTTTATTAATATATATATAGAGGTGTCAGATTAAGAGGGAATGTCATCTTTAAGGGCTAAATACTTAATATCAAGCTACACAATATACAAGCACTTGTTCATCACAAGATGTTTGATATTTAACAGATACAGTGAGCCAGGGAGTTTCCGAGGCCTTTTGATGAAACCACATATTACCATGCAGTGTATCTAACAGTTGATATAACATCTCATGAGAGCTCTACTGATTTTGAAACACCAGCCAGAGCGTGGTCGTGATATATTTGGCTCAAACATTAACTAGTGTGTAAGAAAGTTTCACGGTGAGGAAGGATTCTTTTACACAAGTTTAAATCTCCTCTTTGCACTTCTTCAGCACATTGGCATGTAACCTCAGGGCTTGTTTGGGTTTTTTTTTTCATTTTCTTTGTGTATAATTTTCTAATTTATCAGCCAAACAGACCAACTGTAAGATTCAGGGCATAACTTTAAACTCAGTTTGAAACTTGACACCCTGTGCACCCAGCTTTGTTCTCTCACTAACAATGGTTTCCAACGCTGTATGCAGGGTATGTTTGACTGGGTGGATATTCTGGAGAGCAAGCTGGATTCAATGTCACCTGTGGGCACGGATCTGGAAACCGTCAAGCAGCAGATTGTGGAACTCAAGGTACAGTCTTGTAGATTTGTTTTGTTTTGTTTTTTTAGATCAAAACATCATTCACAAAAACAGAAATATTATTATTGTTATAGCTCTTCTCAGACTTTTCAATTCTTTTAACTTGACTCCTTGATGTTAGAGCAGCTGTGTCAAACACCAGCTGTGTTTATGCTGAGTTCTCGATTCATGGTCTGCTTTGTGTTAGTTCAAAAGCACTAAGAAAATGGCTTCATAAAGTAGCCGGATTTACTTTGATGTACAATAAGACAAATCTTGTTCTGAAAACACAAAGCTGGTATTGTCTGTGCGTCCTTCTTTCTGTTGACTGATTGGGTGTACCGCTGCATGTGCTGGGTTGCCAGGAGTTCAAAGGAGAAGCGTACCAGCTACAGATTGAGATGGAGCGTCTGAACCACCAGGCCGGCCTCCTGCTGAAGAAGGTGACAGAGGAGGCTGACCGCTCCGCCATCCAGGAGCCGATGTCTGAACTCAAAATGCTTTGGGACAACCTGGATGAGAAGATCATCAGTCGGCAGGTCAGCGAGAGAAAGAAGCAGAAGGGGAGCTTCACACCGAAAGTGCAAGCTATATAAGAAAACAGAAACGCTGACACTGATATCTAAATTTAAAAGGAATGGCAATATCATGTTTAAACAAGGTCTGCAATCATTCTGTGAAATATATTGTATAGTACCTCTACAGCTTCTTGTGGGCTAGAAACCAGACTCAGCAATGGCTTAAACAGTTTGTTTTCTCTCCCTGCAAAATTAAATGGTTTAATCTGTCATTAATCCAGCACAAACTGGAGGGAGGCCTTCTCGCACTGGGGCAGTTCCAGCATGCACTGGATGAGCTGCTGGCCTGGATGAGCCACACTGAGGAGCTGCTCAATGAACAGAAAAATGCTGGAGGAGACCCCAAAGCCATCGAGATAGAGCTCGCCAAGCACAACGTATGACAAACCTCTTATTTTGTGGTTTTTTAGGGGGCTATTTTTCAAATAAGTCCTTTCAGTTCAGTTTAGTTCAATTTTATTTGTATAGCCCAGTATCACATACAAAAATGTAAAACACTTCACAGGCATTAAAACCATATTAAGTAAACATTTATGGTATCTGTCAGTGTGCTGTTTATTACAGTAAATTAGTCATTATCCACTTTGTGCTTAATATCCATCTGCACAACATCTTGCCGTTCCTGCTGATTTATCTCTGCAGGTCCTCCAGATAGATGTGTTGGCTCACAAGTCAACAGTCGAGACAGTGAACAAAGCCGGCAATGATCTGGTGCAGTCCAGCGCTGGAGAGGAAGCTTCTAGTCTGCAGAGCAAACTGGAGAATCTGAACCAGCGATGGAAAGCCATCCTGGAAAAGACGGAGCAGAGGAAGCAACAGCTGGAAAGCTCTCTGCTTCAGGTATATTAAAAAAAGTTAACCTGTGTCTCATTTCTTGTTAAATTGTGAGAAAATAGTTTTTAGGTCGAAGTCAAAAAGCTCTGCAGGGAGGAGAGACTTCTCTCCCTACCCCCTTCTTATTATTCGATTTGCATCCTGAAAGCTAAAGTAAATCATTCTATTGTTTTCACTTTAAGGTTTTAATTCATTATGAAACAGGCTTATAAATACCGAGCTAAATGAATCCAAGGAATTAAAAACTCACACATCCTCCTCTCTGAATCACAGGTTGCTAATAGCGAGTGTGTGAGGCACCTTTTGTCCTGACTCAGGTTGAATTGTGTTGCAGGCTCAGGGTTTCCATGGTGAGATAGAAGACATGCAGCAGTGGCTGAAAGACACAGAACGTCAGCTGTTGGCATCAAAGGCTGTGGGAGGCTTACCAGACACGGCCCGGGAGCAGCTTAACGCCCATCTGGTATGTGTTTAACAATATGAGAGGCTGCATACAGATGGCAGACTTGGGAGGAGGTGACTGTCTTTTCTGTGTTTTATCTGAAGTGTGAAAATTAAACGACACTACAAAATACACTACTCTCATTGCCCTGCAGTCTGTGATAAAAAAGACCTCTTCAAGTGTTTCAAATTGATTCATCCGTATCTGACTATAATGAATTTAGGAATGTTTTCCTGCTTTGTCTTCCTACTTTGTAATGGAGACACTTTCACAGTGAGCTCTCCCTTAAGAGGCAGCAGTGGTGACAGTTCAGGGAACTGAAAACAGACAGATTACTTTCATCAAATTAGTAACATTATCCTGGTCAAATGTTTGTGAGAAACATGCTTCTGAGATGCTCGGCATGACTCACCATGCTCATTCTTTAACCATTTTCGAGTTACATTTGGACTAGCGACTGACAAATTCATCCCATTGAACACTGCAGAAATCCAAAAGTAACAATAGATCGGTCTTTAACTGTAATTCAGCCTGTTTGACAAAACCATCACTCTCCTCTGTGTTGTTGTTTTTTTTTCCTCACAGGAGTTGTGTTCTGCCTTTGAGTCAAAAGAGGAGCTGTATCAGGAGCTCCAGAACAAGGGTCAGCAACTGCTAACGATGATGCCCGAGGGTCCAGACAGTAACACGGAGCAGGACCTCGCCAACCTGAAGGAAAAATGGGAAGCGGTGCAAGCGAAGGTCGCTGAAAGAAAGGTAGGGGAATGACTGAATGGCTTTCACTGCCCTTAGCTTGATGACTCAGGATTTCAGATTAAGGGATCGCTGACACACACTTGAGCCATGACTGTGTGGTTGAAAGCTTCTAATCCCAGTGCCGATAACCAATGGTGTAAAGACAGAGCGCTGGCGAGGACACACAGGATGCGGTTACACTGTAGATCAGAGTGGAACAACAGTGGTGTCATACGTTTCCACAGTGTAGGGTTGACAAAACATCAGCTAATATTTAAGCCAAATGTCATCATTCACTTTGGGTTTTTTTTAGTTTTGTTGCTAAAATGTATAAAACACCACCACTGCTCTCAGATATGGTTCTCCTTATTTTAGCTGCTTCAACTTTTACTGTAACATCTTGCTTTTGCATCCTATTTACTTTGGCCCTCTTCCCAGGAAATCAAAGTCTGGTAAATCTTAGCGCTGGTCAGAGCTGCTGGCCAAACTCTCTACAGCCTTCCCTGTGATACCTCTGCAGTCAAGTGGCTTATTTTTCTGTAGGACATATGCACTGCTACAATACAATTCCATATTTAGCAAGACACTCGACATGACCCACGATAAATGGGAAAAACACATCAGCAGCCGTAATTCTCACCAGGTTTGTAATGTCATTAGCACAGCATTTACTGCCATGTGATGACCCTGAGCCACCGGCCTCAGCTGTACCAAACGGATGTTTTTCAGTGATGGAGTGGCTGTTTCCTTTACTCAATTAAAACCTCATGATGCCTCAGCCATCAGTCCCCTCCAGATATATTAACTTCCTCTCTTTAAATAGAGGTCATGTTTGGCACTGTTGAAGTGCAATTGTATCCCCCGCAGTGCCCTCTTTATCTGTTGCTATAACAACCAGAGATACTTTACACCGCTAAACAATGCACATGTGTTATAAACAGGATAGCGCTCTTTGATTTTTGTCCAGTATTACTTCAGTTTTTTTAACGTTTCGTCTCCACAGGTGAAACTAGAAGAAGCTTTGACTGTGGCTACAGATTTCCACAACTCCCTGCAAGATTTCATCAACTGGCTAACCCAAGCAGAGCAGACGCTGAACACAGTTTCGCCCGCTTCCCTCATACTGGAGACCATCATGTTTCAGATAGATGAGCATAAGGTACGTCTTTGCACGTGGAGGACAGGCCTTCTGGTCCAACTTTGCTTGATTACTAGACATTACTGCGGTAACGTCTAGTAGTCTTATTGAGTCGGTGAGAAATTAAAATTATTAGTACCCTGATTACCGGTTCATGATTACCAGCTCATCATTCTGCTTTGTCTTAAAGCCAACAATGACTTAATGGCATCTGTATTATCCTTGAGAACAGAGCTCATTAGCACATTACCCACATGACTTACATTTCCTCTGCTGTCAGTTGAAAAACCTTTATTCCTTTTTTATTGTTAGAACATCTGGCCTGAATCCTTTCCCTTTTCTCCCTCGCATTGTGTCTGTGCAGATGTTTGTGACGGAGGTAAACTCCCACAGAGAACACATTATTGAACTGGACAAGACGGGCACACATCTGAAGTACTTCAGCCAGAAACAGGATGTGGTCCTGATAAAGAACCTGCTGCTCAGCGTGCAAGGGCGCTGGGAGAAGCTGGTGCAGAGGTCTGTTGAGCGGGGTCGTCTACTGGACGACGCCAGGAAGAGGGCGAAGCAGGTACTGTTCTGTGAATATTTATGCTGAGTTTGAACAGGCATGACATCAGGACT
Organism: Diplotaxodon limnothrissa; assembly: GCF_057381915.1. Classification (NCBI taxonomy): domain Eukaryota; kingdom Metazoa; phylum Chordata; class Actinopteri; order Cichliformes; family Cichlidae; genus Diplotaxodon; species Diplotaxodon limnothrissa. The sequence continues at coordinate 15,597,439 of NC_140608.1, read as the reverse complement.
TTTTATTATCATTGGAAAGCTCTGGAAATAGGATATTAAACCTGTTTCTTATTCTTTCTGCAGCCTATTACAGAACTTTCTGAATTATAGGGCCCTTCTGCTCCAATCATGCTAACATTAAGCAGGGCTCTGCCATAAATCTAGTGAACTCATACCTGTTTTTAAAATGCTTTACACTGTTTTTTGTTCTTAATTTTTCATTAGTTCCATGAAAATTTCAATAAACTGATGGAGTGGTTAGATGAATCTGAGAAGACTCTGGACTCTGAAGTGGAAATTGCCAATGATCCCGATAAAATCAAGACGCAGCTGGCACAGCACAAGGTAACTGAGAGAAAAATGTGTTAACACAGCCAGAGACATGGAGCAACATCTACAAAAAACGTTTCATTCATTAAACAGAAATATCTGAAACACCAGAGCTGGAATTTGAAAATGGGATCTGTTATTTGAAATTACAGAGTCAGTAGAATCCAAATGCTTACATTGCTGTTGACTATTGTTGTGTTTGTGGTGTTATGCTGGGAGATTGTGCTAATCTTGTCATAATCCCTGAATGGACCAAATGTTTTAAGGCTGCCCTAGCTTTTGGATACATTTAATCTCTATGGAGCAAGAGCTCTTGAGTTTTGACCTCCTTTTTGTTCTTCTCGCTGAAGACTGTATTCTTAATCACAAAAAGCACACACCACACGCAGATTAAGATACTGTTTGACATGCCAGTAGTAATAATAATAAAATCTCTTGAGATGATTTGCTGTTTCCATTTGAAGATAGAGGCATTATGAGTCCACTAAACCGGACCACTTGGGGGTTGTGTATATTATTTTTCCTTTTTTTTCCCCATCGTGCAGGAGTTCCAGAAAGCTCTTGGCAGCAAACACTCTGTGTATGATACCACCACTCGAACAGGACGGGCCTTGAAAGACAAGACCACTCTACAGGATGACAGACAGAAGCTGGACGACATGCTGAGTGAACTGAGGGACAAATGGGACACTGTTTGTGGGAAGTCAGTGGAAAGGTGAGGATTTTCTCCCAATGAGGGTTGTATTTCATTCTGCTAAACAGCCTCACTGTGAATATTTTGTTCTGTTCTGCAGACAAAACAAGCTGGAAGAGGCCTTGTTGTTCTCCGGCCAGTTTACAGATGCTCTCCAGGCTCTTATTGACTGGTTGTACAGGGTGGAACCTCAGCTGGCTGAGGACCAGCCCGTACATGGAGACATAGACCTGGTTCTCAACCTGATAGACAACCACAAGGTAGAGAACAGCACCACACCGAAGACCCAGGATCCCTTTGTTTTGTTGATTGGCCCATTTGTTGCTGACGTTAGTGGCAGAAATCAAGTGAAACCTTTCACTGCTGCCACGCCCAAACCTTTTATCATTCCTAACACAATACAAGACGAAAGAATCTTAAACTAACACGGGGGATAGACAATACATTAAAACAACAAAAGGGGAGGCATTGTATTACTTTCTCATTGAGAGTCTGTTTTCTTTCGGGTTGTGTATTGAGCAAAGCTTTGAAAATTGATGCTGGTGTGTTTTTCCTTACTCATTATTAATATTATATTAATAACATTCTTTGTGTTAGCATTTTATTGAAGTAAGAGGACAACAGATACTAAAAGCACCCTGTTTTATGCTTCTTGTCATTGGGCCAGCTGTGAAATAGAGACAAAAAGATGTTTTTTGAAATAATGTTTAAAATTAATTTAAGAATTTGTCATTTAAAAAACTGGATATTGTTAATATTTTGGCTGACTGTGTCCTCAAATGTCTCGTTACTGCAGGTTTTTCAGAAGGAGTTGGGAAAGCGGACGGTAAGCGTCCAGGCCCTCAAACGTTCAGCCAGGGAGCTGATTGAGAACACTCACGATGACTCCTCCTGGGTCAAAGTCCAGATGCTGGAGCTGAGCACGCGCTGGGAGACGGTGTGCAACCTGTCTGTGTCTAAGCAGACCCGGCTGGAGCAGGCTTTGGGCCAGGTATTCCTGACAGTACTCCAAACAATCACAAGGTAGAAGGTAAGTAAAGTATGTTAGCCTGACATATGCGTCTTCTCCCACTGCAGGCTGAAGAATTTCACTCTGCTGTTCACATCCTGCTGGAGTGGCTAGCTGAGGCAGAGCAAAGTTTGCGCTTCCATGGCAGCTTGCCCGACGATGAAGAAGCTCTGCGAGCGCTTATCGAACAACACAAGGTAAAGCAATGCAAATGATTCTGCTTTTTTTTATTTCAGAAAAAAACTTTTATGTCTTAAGTTGTTTCATATTTTTGTTGCTTTATTAAAGAAATAAAACACGTTGCCAATACTTTGCTTGAATAAACAGTTAAGATCCTGACTCTGTAATTGCAGCCTGTCTAAAAGTAGATGGCATGCTGCTTTCAGTGCCAAAAATATTTTTCTTAACTATGAGGTCATCTGATTAGAATTACTGGGCTCTGCTCCGGTTTTAAACCAAGTATGAGCAATGTTTTGTTTTTATTTTTAGATATGGGATGGGATAGTTTCGAATCCCAACGCTTTTTCAATTTAAAAAAAAAATTCTTTTAAAGGTGTTCATGAAAAAACTGGAAGAAAAGCGAGTGGCTCTAAATAAAGCGGCCAGTATGGGGGAGGCCATTCTCAGCATCTGCCATCCAGACTCTATCACAACCATCAAGCACTGGAACACCATCATTAAAGCCCGCTTTGAAGAGGTCAGTCCACTGTTTCATACCTTCAGGTTTAACAGAACACATTAACCTATTTTGATAAATTAAAATAAGGAAGAATTACTCATTTTAACAAGGGTTGGATCAGAAACTCTTTATAGCACTCAAAAAATCAGAGAAAAAGTTACTATGGATAGTCATTATATAAAAAAAAGTAATAATGATTCATCTTAGCAGGTAAACAAAATCAAGTTGTGTGCAGTTAACTTGATTTCAGTGTATCTGAAATTAATTTAGTTATTAGTAATATAAGTGTATTACTGCTGTTACACAGGTGCAGGCTTGGGCCAGACAGCACCAGCAGCGACTGGCCACAGCCCTCACTGAGCTGCTAGCTACTCAGGAGCTGCTGGAAAATCTTCTGACGTGGCTACAGTGGGCTGAGACCAACCTCAACGACAAGGATAAGGAGCCACTCCCTCAGGAGATCGAGGAGGTCAAAAACCTCATAGCAGAACACCAGGTACATCAAAAAAGCAAATGATAATAAATCAAATTTTATAACTTTCGTTTTTTTTTTAATTCCATATTTTAATGATTGCGTGGGCATTCAGTTAACAGTAGTTTACTGCTGCTCGCCCCCTGCAGGCATTCATGGAGGAAATGACCAGGAAGCAACCAGATGTTGACAAAATCACCAAGACACACAAAAGGAAGGCTGCTGCGGAGCCCCAGATCCAGTCTCAGATCCCCGTGTTGGACAAAGGAAGAGCTGGAAGTATGTATCCAATCACTGTTCCTCATAGAGTATGACCCGAGCCATCTGGCCATGCTCTGAATCACTTCAGGGTGACACGACATCCTCAATTTGCCCATTTTAGCACCTGGAATGATGTCAGTGTGAATGCATTCCTCCTGATTATATGGTGGAAACACAGTCATTTTAAAGTTTTTTGTCTTTCCCTTACAGGAAAACGTTCTCCCACGCAAGCGATGTATGCGTCATCAACACAAGCTCCCATTGAAACAAAGAACCCACGGGTTAACCTGCTGGTGACCAAGTGGCAGCACGTGTGGCTGCTGGCTTTGGACAGAAGGAGGAAACTCAATGATGCTTTGGACAGACTGGAGGAGGTAATCTAGCAAAATCTGCAGACATTTTTCTGCAAATTTCTAGCTTTTTAGTTATTAATGTTGACCTTTCTTTCTTTATCTGCTCAGCTGAAAGAATTTGCCAACTTTGACTTTGATGTGTGGCGGAAACGTTACATGCGCTGGATGAACCATAAAAAGTCTCGCGTCATGGACTTCTTCCGCCGCATTGACAAAGACCAAGACGGCAAAGTGACGCGACAGGAGTTCATAGAAGGCATCCTCTCCTCCAGTAAGTGTCAGACTCAAAGCTGAAAAACATCTACACCGCTGAACAAAATGCTCCTTTTTGCAACACTCAGTGTCTCTTCAACAGAATTCCCAACAAGTCGTCTGGAGATGAGCGCCGTGGCAGACATCTTTGACAGAGACGGTGACGGCTACATTGACTACTACGAGTTTGTAGCAGCTCTACATCCCAACAAAGACGCTTACAAACCACTAACAGATGCTGACAAAATTGAGGACGAGGTAATAAGAACGCCTGCGGCATTAATTTCACATTTTCAAATGTGAGGCGTCGCTTAATAAAAAAAATGATGCGTTCGCAGGTCACGCGCCAAGTGGCGAAGTGCAAATGTCCAAAACGATTCCAGGTGGAGCAAATTGGTGCCAATAAATACCGGGTAAGCACATTTTTATGTGTTTGGCTTATCTAACAGTGAAATTTTTTTAAGCAATACAAGCTGTGACATGGTTATGAAATAATTTAAAATAAAAGACTTTTCAGGGAATACTCTTGTTAAAGGTAAGTGTTGAACATGATGACAAAAGTGCGAATGTGTGCTAACCTTTTTATATTTTTTATTGTTCCTCACATCACCAGTTCTACCTTGGAAATCAGGTACATCCTCTTTTCTTTCCCTCCTTCTCTTCTGTGCCTTATCGAGCCTTGCGTCCTTTTTTCGTTTACCACGTTTGCTGTCCAATTAACACTTTCTGCCCAGATTCCTGGCTGATGTTCTCAGATGTTCTGGAACTCAGAAGTAGAAATAAAAAAAGTCTATGGCCTGCTGATTTAATCTAACTTTATTTAACACTGGCCTGAGATGTGTGTTTGGTCTGAGAATTTATGGTAGCTTCACACATAACTCTAAATCTGATTTAAAATGAGTAAATGAAAGAAGCATGCTTTCAAGTTTTATGGCAGTCGACGTTTATGTCCAATCTAAATTTGTTCTTTTCACATAGGTTATGTTTTTTGGGGGGAAATAAGACTTATTTGCGTTATAATTAGTGCAATTAATGTTTCTATATATATATATATATATCTGTATATCTGCTTTTGAGTTTCAGAAAATGCAATATTGGCGTGCCAGTACCATTTCAGCCCATATTTTACTGGTTCATGGGCATAAATTCATCTGCTGGGCATACAATAATGCTTTCTGTGTGCTTGCCTTTGGTGCTTCAGTGTCATGGGAATGATTTACCTCAGCACTGGCTGACACTATTTATTACATTATTTGGGCAACTTTGATGATTTCAATGAACACGTTGCTTTTCACTTCTCTTACTTTGTTAATATGTGCTGGCAACCTGCATGTCGGAAAAAGGTCATTACTGAGGGGTCAGTGAGAGGGGATAGGGGCGTTAGTGATGCTTTATGAACTAGTTTGTATTATTGTTATCACACAACAATAAATTAAAAATAATTCTTTTGACAGTTTGGTCTGGTTCACTGCTTACATGACTCCTTAATCGGCGATGAGACAATAGCAAACAGGGAAAATCAAAATCTTACCCCCCACCTACACGTTGCAGTTTTGGAAAGCTGTATTCTGGTAAATGGTTATTCTTAAGCTGTTTCTTGTGCCTCCTTTTACTCCAGATCATCATCACCTTTAATGTATTTGATCACTAGACTCACCAGTGGCATTAAATCATTATGATAATCATACAAGTGCAGGATTTTTGTTATCAGTTAAAGAGATACCATATGATAATAGGAAGTTAGTGGACCGTCATCAGTGTTTGGTCATGTCTGCGTGTCACACTGTGGTGGTGGATTTAGACAGAAGTGATTTGAACCATTCCTCATGTGTGCCATTTGGAGCTAGCTGCATTGGATCTGCATCAGTGTCAATGCATCCTGAGTATTTGTAGCTGTAGAAAGTGCAACAAAGTGCTGGATTGTAGGAGATTGATGTTTGTGCGTTTGATCAGAATGTGATGTTGATTTTGACAGAAAGCATGCACGCTGTAATTGCAAACTCCGTTTTTGTGCCTGATGCTCATGGTCTCATCCAACTGGCTGACATGTGTGGTATGCCCTCATAAAGCTTGAATCATTCTCCCCATAACATGCTCACTGTTCCTATGTCTGCTATGTGTGGTAGGTGACATGAAGTCAAATTATTACACACTGGGGCCCCCTGGTGGTGTAATCATGTGCCTTCAGTTATGGTGTTTTTTTTTCTTCACAGGCTCCTTCTGCAGTAAAAGTGGAGTCTTACATTGCTGAGATAAAGCCAGACACATAGACATTACAACCAGAAACCACAATTACACAGTGATCACTGAAAAAAGAGAGGAAAAAATAGGCTGGTTAAGTTTGTAAAGCTGTGAAGTTTGATGTATTTACTGCTTTACAACATCTCATATTAAGTTAACCCTCAACAGCAGCAGGTATGAATGTAGAGCCTGACTGATGATATGGCTTTGAGGCTGATTCTGATAGCTCTAATTAAAAATACAAATGAAATTATATGATTAAAGGAAAAAACGTTATTTGCTAATCTGTCAGCATCAGCATTTATTGGGATTGATAAATGAAAATTAAAAAGTAAAAAAGAGACGGGAGAAATAACCATTCAACCATGTTATGAGTGTTGATGTGTGTCCACCAGAGGGCGCTCTGAAAACATTCCGAGCAGAGGTGGGCATGTAAATAAATAACTTCACATAACCAATGTGAGGTTTTTTGTGCATGACAGAGAAAAATATATTGGCCATTGGAATATCATTGGTACGGGTATCAGTAAAAATCATTTGGGCTTCACAAAATTCATGATAATGTCACAAAAAGCTCTTTTTGAACGTTATGTTGTGTAATTATTTTATTGTCTTATTTACACAGATACCAATATCCTGTATGGGATATCTGAAGTAAATGAATATCAACTAACAAAATCAGTCAGGCTCTACTTCAAGTTGTAGTGTATAGTAAATGAATCAATGACTATGAAGTAGTCAGTTCACTGTAGCATGAACTCAATGAGTAACTAGAACTAGTAACTAGAACTAGTAAAACAATAGCACACGCTTGTAGAAAAAAAAAAAGTTGGATTGACCTTTGTGTAATTTGTGTTCTGTTGTGTCTGAGAATGAAAAGATAAAATTCATGTTTTTGTGTCAAAATCTGTTTGTGTTTATGATTGTATGTCTACGTGTGTGTGTTTAAACCTGTACAACATATAAGAGAAACCAGAAGCAGACGTGAATCTTTTCCGACAGGTCGTTTTTGAAGCTCAGTGAAATAATCTGGATGAAAGCCATCTGCTCCCCCACAATTAAAATAATTAGCTGGAATAAATGTAACTCTTCATTCCACTCTGGTTTCCAGTGTTGCACAGCTTCTGGTCTGCAGTGTGGATGTGCTCACAGGAAGGTCAGGTTTTTCACACATTCCCCTCTCTATTTTCCTTCCCCCATCGCAGTTTGGAGACTCTCAGCAGCTTCGCCTTGTGAGAATTTTGCGCAGCACTGTGATGGTGCGGGTGGGAGGAGGCTGGATGGCACTGGACGAGTTTCTGGTGAAGAATGACCCCTGTCGAGGTGAGTTCAAAGGTTAACTTTGAGGAGTCACGATCCAATTTTGTTTAAAGGTCAGCTGTTGTACTGACTTTCACTTTCTTTGTTCGCGTGCGATGAAAGAATTTGATTGTATATCATTGTTTTTTACTACCCACACATGGAGGATGATGATGATCTGGATTAAGATTACTGTGTATTCAGTGATGTTAGCTCAGTTATTGAAACATGAAACGTAACTACTGTCCAATGTCTATTTATATAGGCCTGTTTGAAATGGCAACTTGGAGCTTAAAAATAGAAGATATATCACATATATCGATAATTCATGCAATATATTATATTATATTATATCTTTACATAATATACTGCAATTTTCTGAGGGTTAAAATGAGTTTATTTTCTTTTGTTCCCGCTATCTCAACACTGAATGCTTGAATGAGATAACACAGTTAAATCATCTGTTAAAAATATATTTCATTTGTAAGCATATTTTTATTAACAGTGCTGCCTACATATATACTTATATATACCATAATGCGACCCACATTTAGCTTTGGTACTCTGACATGTTTCTGCTAGCATCTGTATTAATGATTAATTTCTGTTTTTCCCACTAAACCCGCCTCCTGCTCAACATGAACATTTCTTCTAGTGCATCACCACGGGAGCAAAATGTTGCGCTCGGAATCAAACTCTTCAATTACTCAGTCTCCTATAGGTTGGCAAATCTCAAACTTTCTCACTTTGCTCCATGAACCCACCAGTGGTATGTGTGTCTGCACATCCGAGCTTGTGTTGGTCCTGGTGTGTGCCGTACTGTAGCTGCGTGTGAGCGCTCAGTGTGAAAGAATGTCATCCTCGGAAACCGGCTCCACCTGCAGTCAGCTGTCGTTCAGCTGCGGCTGGTTTTCATGCATGCAGTTGTTTGTGGGAATCACATCACCTTCGAGCACTTCAGCACAATGAAACTGGCTCATTTTACTCGCGCCGCATGTCATAGGGAGCTCTGAGTCAAGCTTCTTTTTACAGTCCAGGGTTCGAGCTGTGCTTATCTGACTGTATTGCCTGGTAGTATAGGCTCCTTCATAGGGGAAAATGGTTACATTGCCTCTATGAAACACACGCCACAAAACCGAAGCAGTATTTCTTACACCATTTACTTTGTTTGACAGGGTGGCTTAGTGTTTAAAACTGCATGCAGGTCTGTTTGTTTTCAATGTAACCGTACTGTTTAGTTTATACACTGTAGTTTAGTTTCCTATAATTCTTCTTCTTTGGTTTGTGAGAGTGTTTAGACTCACTTTGATTTATTTTAGTTTTCTCGCTGTCACTTATTCCACTACCGTTGCAACAGGAACTGGACGTCTGTTCAACAGTATGGATGAGATATGAAACTGCATGAGCTGTTTTGTTGTTGAGTCACATCATGATAACATTTCATTGGTCTGTTCTTTGGGGTCGCCTGGAAATTGCTGTGTAGTTCAGTGATGATTATAAGAAAAATACATTGGTAAATTTCCAATTCATGATATTACCGTTAGAAGCAACAGATTTCTACACAGCCGGGAATACAGCTTAGCATGCAGTGTTGTGCACGACAAGACATGCACAAGTCTGGAGCCACCCCTCATTTCTTTATATTTTGCATCGAAGGATCCAGAATGTTTGGTAAATTTTTGAAAGTGGTCTTGAGCAATAGTTCTTCTGGGTTTCTGGAGGTCTTTCAAAATGTTTCTTTGGACATTGGCTGCTTTTTCACTCATTTTTATTCTGACCAGCATCAGAGGAATGCTTTTTGTTTGTTAAGATGAATAACACCGTCCTGTGAATCATTAAAACATAAATCAAGGCACTTTACGCAGTGTTATCTACACACAACAGACAATCTAGCAAAGAGCCAGTTTTAAATGGTATATTTAGGTACTTGGTTACTAAGAGCCTGTTGCAAAAACTCATGTGGCTGTCAGGATGCAATTTTTAAGAATAAGGAACAGAGAAGAGGCTGATGCGCACCAAATTAGGCAAGAACTGTACTGAAAATAAGTGGCAACATGTCTTAAGGAGTGATAAATTTAAATTTGAAATTTTTGGTTCAAATAGTGATCAATATGTACTGAAGAAGTCAGGACAGACACAGCAGTAAGTGTCTGCAGCAATCTGTAAATCTCAGTGGGGTTCTGTCGTGGTTTGGAGCTTGGAGTCAGTGGTGTCGGGGATCTTGTCAAAATTGTTGGAATCATGAACAGAAAAAACTACCATTAGATTTGGATCCACATACATACAATACCATCTGGAGAGGATCTGACTGACAACAGCGTCATTTAACAGGATGACAGTGATCCTGAGCTCACAGTGAAACACTGTCTGTCATGGATTGGGCTCCCTTGAGCCTGAAGCTCAACATTATTATTGTGCAACAAAATGCAGCCAACATCTAAAAAAGAAATTTGAATATCCTTCAGTAAGATTGGAGAGCTATTCCTGAAGACTACTAAGTATCAGAAACTATAAGAAGCCTTTCATAAGAGAGTTCAAACTGTGCTGAAGAATAAAAGCTCATTAGAATTGTTCAGACTTCGCCTCATATACTGTTTTCCCATTTACTCTCAGTCTGCATGTTTTAATAAATCTCGGCATCTCTTTCCCATTTTTCTGGCACAATATAAAGAAATGAGGGGGTGGGTTGTTAACTCACCATCATCTTAATCACCATTAACACAAAAATAACAGTGACAGGTGTATTTGTGCATCATGGCTCATTTTGAGTGTCTTTCTTAGCTAAAGGCAGGACCAATGTGGAGCTGCGAGAGAAGTTCATCCTCCCAGAGGGAACCACTCAAGTGATGGCAAGCTTCCGCTACAGAGGCCGGAGGTCTCGGCCTTCATCTCGAGGAGCTTCTCCCAACAGATCCACCTCCAGTCAGAGCCTCCCCGTCCCCATCAACCCAGCAGCGACCAGCACACCCAAGGTGAGAGGCTACATCTGCCATTAGAGCTGGCTGCTGCCTCATTCTGTCTCACCCCCAACCTCTCCACCACCATCATGATTTTCCTCTCATTTATCTGCTTTTTAATTTGTTTTTGTTTTTTTTAATTACCCTTGCAGAATTTGGTCATTTTGTTGTTTGATTTCTGTGTTTCTTCCATCTAGTGTTCCTGATAGTTTTTGAGTTTGTGAATCCATTTCTCTGTCTTTTGATTTGCCGTTGTTCCCCAGAATCCCCAACACATAACCCGCAATTATGATAAACCATGGCTTACAAACAGCAAACCCTCCACTCCTCTTAAATCATCAGACTCCTTTGGGAGCCAAGGTTCATCCTCAGAGGTATAGTCATAATGCAGCACATGATGTGAAACACTTCAGATATATGACCCAACTGAAATCTATTGAAAAATCTTTTAAAAAAAAAATAAAAAAAAGAAGAAGCAAAAAGTGCCTTTTTGTAGATTTATTTCTGACTTCATTGGATTTGAAGATGCAAAATGAGCTTATTAGATTTTATTTGGGTTTGTAACCTTTATTTTTCTTGAATAATTGGCTCAATCACTAGCTCTTTTCTTTCCTAACCTTTATTTTTTATACCACTACATCATGTACAACTTCATATGTCGCCTCTGCATGTCATTAATGTCTAATGACGTATTGCTCTGCTGTACATGAATTCATACTAACTGCATCTGACAGATACACCTCAGTTATGGGAAAAATTATGATTTTACTAAAATGTTTCTTTTTTTTAAAATAAGAATTAAGACTAATTTTTATTACATATACATACTCAAGACTTTTATTTTTAAAAATTTGGTCTTCTATTTTTTTTTTTACTAATAATTGCATCTGATTACATTTTAATAAAAGTTTGTTTCTTTCGCAGAGTAATGCGGTTCAAGGCAGCAAATTGCGTTTGCCTGGGTACCTGTCCGGCAAAGGATTTCAGTCAGGTGAAGAAGGGAGCTTGATCAGTGCTGCTGTACTAAAAGCTCGAACGCAGGCAATAGGTGGTGAGTAGAAAGCATCATCTTTGCAACTTTTTCTCCACATCTATCCATCGCATTCACATGTAAATTTGAATTCCTTTTCAGTGTTTCTTAAAGTGTTTCCCGATTTTATCTCTCTAGAATCGAGAAAAAATTCCAGCCGACCAGGAAGTAAAGCCGGAAGCAGAGGAAGCAGTCGCAGAGGAAGTGACGCCTCCGACTTTGACATCTCAGACATCCAATCCGTGTGCTCAGATGTTTCCGAGACGGTCGGCGACTCTGCCAGAGCGACGCCGCGCTCCGCGTCCCGTCAACACGGAGGGAAACCCTCTAAGATCCCCACACCTCAAAGAAGAATGACCCCTACAAGCAAACTGGCCAAGGGATTGAAGCGATAGACAGTGGCCTTGAAAACAAACAAACAACAAACCCAGGAGCTATTTGCACCCTAAACACATAATGGACACTGGAGATGTGTAACTTAAAGAAAAAAAAGTAAAAAAGACTGCAAATGTGTCACGTGTTATTTAAATTCTTGCAAAGATGTAAAATATTCTGTTAAGAGGCAATATGGTTTAATATTTTGTGAGAATGGAAAGTCAATGGCCTTGTGTATTTGTTTTTAATGTATTTTATTTTTTGTGAAAATATGTCAAATTGTTTTTATTGTACTTTATTTTTATTTATGCAAATCCCGAAGAGGATTGATGAACACTAGAAAATCTGGGAATGATCAAGCCGAACTAACATTTCTACACTAATGAAGGGCAAAGATGCAGGATAGTGCTCTAAGAGTTACTGAATGTACTATTATTTATGTATGCTTTTGTTTGGAGTAGATGGTGCATTATGGTACCGTTTGACACACTGCGATTATCTATTTAAGTGCTATGTTATACTGCCAACATGCATTTAAAGGGCAATGCAATATATTACAATAAACCCCACTAAGCACTGCAGAAGCCTTCGAAAACCCCTATTTAAGACAAGTAGCAAAAACCTCGTAACCATGATGCTTTTATGTACCCGTTTGTCAGCAGCTGCAGCCCGTCTTTTGTTTAACCACCTCACAGCAAATGAGTACTCTGACCTCGAAGAGGTACCACTTCATGTAGACATTCTCTGTGCACCCATGTCAATGTATGGTTAATTTCGGTAGAGCTGAAATTGTTACTGTAACATTACTTTGTAATAAACCTGCTTGCAGAAAGCCACCAGAGACTGGTGTGCACCACAGAATCGCCTCTGTCTCCTCTGTTATTTTTAGCTGCATGGGCAACTTCACAATGGCCCTGTAGCTCTGATGTTGGTCACACCACCAGCCAATCTCTCAATAGCTGTCTGAAAGATTTCCCTGAATAGGCTCTGGCCTCCCCGCAACCTTGATTTGGATAAGTGAAAGAGACTGGATGGATATTTCTCGTCATCTCTGTTTGTCTGTCAATTTTTTTTTACATAAGCTGGAGAACTTGGGAAATGGGAACTTGTTTTATTAAGCAAAAACAGAACAGTTTATGTTTTGTTTTTTTGGGTTTTTTTTCATGTGTTGCAGGTATTTATTGTATGCAGTATAATTCAGCAGTGTTTAGGTGCAGTGGCGGGTTAGATTGAAGGTGTGATCTTTTCTACATGGAATGTTTGCAGAGCGTCTTGTGTTTAGCTGTGACATACTGCATCTTTCTCTCAGAGAAACTGATTTTCCGAAGGCAAATCACTAAATTCAACTATTTTTTAGCATAACTGATCAAAATTTTGATCAAAGTTCAAGGACAGGATTAGTTTCCAACACTGAAGCATCATTTCAGTAGTTTTAACTTGCATGAAGTATGCCTGCACCTCTTCAATGTGGTGACGCAGGGCTGTTTAGTCGTCTTAGGTCTGGCTGACGTATGAGAAGAGAAGGATCCTCTGGGGACCAAAGGTGGAGTGGAGCTCAGGGGTTCTCAGGGATCCTGTGATTGAATGATCCTCCTGCTCAGCTCAAACACCGGCCCTGTGATGGCACTTTAGAACGGTTTAAATCCACACACCAGAAACTGGGAAAGATCCATCAACGGGAACTCCCAGAAGCTTCACAGGAATATGTAAGTAATTCTAATATTCCATACAGTTTTCTTAACTTTTACATTTAATACAATTTAAGGAGGTAGCAGGAAAGTTTTAAAAGCAATAAATGATATCAGGTTGTTGAGCTGAGGACATTTTAATTGGATCAGTTACACATGTTATCTAGTTTTGTAATCATAGTATAGGTAACAATCTAGGTGCTTAAACTGCAAATCATTTGCGTAGGCAAAGCTGTAACTACAGCTCATACTGAAGATAATCTTGCAATAAAACATAGTCAGAAAAATGCTTTCTTATTGGTATTATTATTACTCTTAGTTTCCTTCTATTCTTTTGATATCTTTAACCTTTGTGCATGGGTAGGGAGTACTTTTGGAAGACATCGGAGGGTTTCACAAAGCCTATATTAACATAGTGTGCGACCTGATCTCTTAGAATTATTGGTTTGTTTAATTGCTGTATTACAGGCACTTATAATTCCAGACATCAAAAAACTGAAAATGCCAGCTCAGAAAAATATGCTGGTGTTTGTGGCTCTCTTTTCTCTTTTGCGACTGGCCCAGTGTCAAAAGTTGCCAAGTAAGTTTGCATTTTTTAAATGCGTAACCTCATATTACTGCCTATTTTCGAATGTATAAAAAGAACAATTTTTTATGTATCATAACCAAATGTAGACAGGTGTTGGTTGATTGTGTGGGTGCAGCTCTTGTTATACATGATGCCATCTAATCTCAGATCAGCCCTTTGTGGTAAAAAAAAGTAAACGGCAGTTATAATCCTAAATATCATATTAAGAATTAGTTGTTTTTTTCTTTTTCTTTTTTTCTAAACGGTAGCCCACTACTGTATTCTGACCAGCAGATGTCACTGTTTGTCAGCCCAGTGCCTGGTCCAACAGCTGCTCCATGCCAATATGCACAGTAAAAGGTGTGCAGAGGTCAATCTAGGGTTAAGATTTGCACATTAAACTTTGAACTCCTGCAGCAGAGTTACGCTATCACTAAAAAACAGTTATCGTTGTGTTTTTATTTCTTTTGATAGAAAACAGAGCAGCAAAAAAAAAAAAAAAATGAGAGAAATCAGGAACAAATGTTTTGAGGATTAGATTACTATTTGGAGCCAAAGAGTGTGCAGCCTGAAACTTTTTTTTTTTTTTTTACATTTTCTTAGCTATGGTGTCCTGTTCAGTATCCACAGATTAAAGTCACAAACAAGCCAATTCACATAAAAATAACCTGGCAACAGTGTTTTCCAAAAAATCTAAGGCTAATATTTCTTAGCAGGTGTATATTTAGGTCACAGTGTCTGTAATCATAAACATTCCCCAGCTTTAATCTGAACATTTACAGGAAATTCTGCAGCAATGCTGATCTCATTCAGAGTGCAGTACAAAGCATCCAGTGTTTAAAATTTAGTGGTTAAATTCACCCATGAAGGAAAATAAACAGCCTTGTTGTGCTAATGGGTTTAATGGATTACCTCACTGATTAGATGGCATTAATAACAACACTGAGTAATGCATCTATCTAATAAAAGTCGGTGATATCAGCAGTGACGTAAGATTCAGAAATAGTCCAACACCTTTGATGCTCAACCAGTTATAAAGCAAACTAACCTGAGTGTTTGTGCTGCGAGGTTTTGACTTACTGGAGGAGTTTCATGTGCCTGACTCAAGAGGAGTGAGGAGGGTGGACGGCTCTCAACCTGAAGCAGTGGCCTACCGTATCAACCCCTCCATCCATCTACAGAAGTCCATGAGGTACAGATCTGCTAAACCTCACTAGAGCTTAGAAATAATTAAAAACTAGCTTAAGAGCACTCTGAGAACTTCCCCCGAAGGTCTACACTAAAACTTTGATGTTTTATGTTGTTTTATTATAATATGAGGATGTCAGCCTCCTCTTATTGGCTGATGTCTGACCTTTGGCCTATGACCTTGAGGCATTACATGCTGACTTTTAATTATCTTTATTCATATGACTGGAGCAGAACTGCCTGAAATCTTTAGCTTCTATAAGCTGTGAAAACTTGAGAATATAAAGATATAGTTATCCGTGTGCGATTTTGCCAAACCATAAGGCGTCATTGTGAAATCCTAGGGCATCATGCTGACAAAATAAAAAAGTTTGTTGTACAGCTCTCTTCATTCCCTTTCATATAATATATTACTTGATACGGATCTCAAGTGGTGTAACCAAGGTGTGTGTAGGAGTGCACACTGAATATCAGGTGTGGTCACAGGTGCAGCAGAGGACACCTCTGATCACACTGCATCTGGTCAGGAGTGCAAACGGAGCTGAGTCCTTTAATCTTTCAAGACTGGTGTTAAATTTCTCTTTGTTGAACAACTTAACACTGACAACTGTGTTGTGTCTGCAGTATGAACAAACAACTGTGGTGTAGGATTCTGGTACAGGTGTCACTGCAGGTCAAGTTCCCACAGTAGAGCTTTTTCACATCAGAGAATTTAACTTGTCACAGTAGGAAAATCACAGGTGTTAATGATGGCTTCGTTTTGCTCAGAGAGGGAGGTCCTGCCTTTGTGCAAGTTCACCGTTTAAAACATCTGTTTTAAAAGCTTAGCAACATCGATTGACACTTTATTATGTAGAAAATGCATTTTAACATTTTTTTTCCTTTTTAGTTTTGTGCAGACTACAGCTGTAGATTAGCTACCAAGCTAACTTTGGCACTAGTGATATATAAAACTCCACCACCACCATAGTTCAAGTGTCTCAGTTTTTACTTCTTCATATAAAATAAAACTATTAAATTCCCAGAATTTTTTTGCTGATTTTTGAAATAAAGTACCCTCTGTTTAGTCACCCAGCCCTCTAAACCTGATTCTTGTGCCACAGCGACGTGTACCCAGATGGACTTCCCTCCGACTACTCGGTCATTGCAACATTTAGGGCGACCAAAGACACTGCCAAGGAGTCCTGGAACCTGTGGCAGATCAGTGACCCTGAGGGACAAGAGCAGGTTGGCCTTCGGTTCCAGGGTGATACACGTTCCTTAGACTTCTTCTTCACAAGCCCCCATGGAAGCCAGATGCTGAGGACCTTCCATGGTGTGGAGAAGGTCTTTGATGGAGAGTGGCACAAGGTAGGACTGAGTGTGAAGGGCAGCCAGGTGAAACTGCTGATAGACTGTGAAGAGATCAGAGTGGAGTCCATTGATGAGCCAAGGCCAATCATCCACCAAGGATATACCTCCATTGTAAAGCGTGCTGCAGGAGATCGCTCTGTGTCTGTATGTTGACACTTTGCATTTGCAATTATCTTAACTAGTCTTTGTTTTGATTTTTTTTATATAGCTTTATTTTCTCATATTATCTTCCGTTTCTTTCAAGGTGGATTTACAGCAGATGGAAGTGTCATGTGACCCAGAAAAGGCCTATTCAGAAGGTTGCTGTGAGCTCTCGAGCGTGGTGAGTCATCCATCTAACATTACTGCATCTCTGTTTTTAGTGATAGGTGTGGAGTATGTGTGGAGTCACATGGTTACCTATATGTCCATTGCAGTGTGGAGGATATGCAGTGATCGGCCTCACAGGGGGAAGACCCTCTTGCAAATGTATGCATGGGCAGCCTGGCATCCAGGGCGCTCCAGGACCAAAGGTGAATGTCATTCTGCATGCAACTGGCTCAAGTTGACAGACAAGTTGAATCTGTCATGCCATATTTTTTATTCTTCTGCAGGGTCATAGAGGCCTTCCGGGAGAGGATGGAGACCCAGGGAGACCAGGGAACTGGGTAAAAAATATACAATATTCCATGAAAGCGTCAAACCTCACTGGATGAATGCATACTGCAGTATACAATACATCACGTATTCTCAGCATGAGCAGAATCTTCTTCCTCTTGCCGCTCAATAAAGAGTTAAGCTGGCTTGTGGGTGAGGGAGACTGTAAAACTTTCATTCGTGAGACAGCAGCAAAGCTGTGGAAAATGGCAACAGAGGCACAACTGAGAGACGACAGGATGGAAACAGATCTGGAAGCAGAAGCGCTTAGCGATAGTAAACACGGGGGCTCCATTCACAGTTCGAAAACTCATGTTGAAGAATCCTAGATAAACATGAACCAACATGGATGCGACAATAAGCTGTTGTTGTAGCTCTGAAATATGCATTTACATCTTAAAATTTAGGCGCTGTTGTTTTAGAATACAGGATTAAACTCAAACTGGCAAACGATCACAGGATTTGTAATGGTTTTGCTTTCCCATTTGGAAGAAACCGCGCCAAACGTAATGAATCCCACACACAGGAAAACAAGGCAGTTGAGCAATAACCATGCCCTCCAAGTGCTTGGTAATGAGTGGCATTAGACTGCTTAACTCTTGTGTAAAAATTGTCAAATGTATTGTTTCTCTAAAAGGCAAATTCTTTTACAAGAGGAGGACTGATTTGGGAAAAAGAGAAAAGGTGTCAGAAAATTCGAAAGATTAAAGCATTAGGCTAACGGAGCCAGTTATACATGCATCAGTGAATGAATAAATACTCTCACTTTTCTATCCTTCAGAGAGCTGCAGACGTGATTATTTCCACTTTAAATTTATGACTTGTTAATCTCTTTGATGCTTAGCAGTCACTGTTATTGGCACGGATCAGAAAGTCTCTGAACATGTGTTTAAAGAAGGAGCATTTTTTTTATACTTGTGCGTCAGTTTGGCTTTTTAACATGCCCTTTGCTCTCAAAGAAATCTCCCATGCTGCCTGAGTGTCGACTCACATACACTTAGAGCACATTTCCAGAAGTGTACATGCTACATTATTCATGTCCCAAATTGCGGCTGTAGCGCCTCTGGGAATAAACATCTGTCTTGTGTAAGTGGTTAGAGTTTTGATCTCCTGCTGGCTTGTGAAGTACACAACCCCAGCTTGATTATCTCCTTCCCTGCTGGCATCTGACGAGGGCATTTCCTGGCACAGAGGATATGAACTGGCCATCTCAGGTGGTGGGTGGTCCTTTGCTCCTCTCAGCCTCACTGCCTCTGATATGTCATAAAGTTCAAGGTCATGCCTCTCGGCTCACTGTTTAGAGGTTCAACTCCATCCAGCTGAGTCTGCATAAAGACAGCTTTAAGTGAGATAGACAAATAAACTGTCACGACAAAGGCATCCTGGCCTTGCTTAATGTGTTTGCTGACTTAGTGAAATGCAGCCAATTGGGAAACACTTTTCCTTCTACTACTAAGGAACTCAGCATCTGTGCAAACAACAGTGATCCATGTTATACCAAGCTTTCCTAAATAGTGCTAGTGTATATTTTTCATTGAAGTGACTAATATGAGAGCGCTGACATTTACAGTATTTAAACTTATTTGTATTCTCAGACTAGTTTGACAGTAAGAAAAATAAATAAACTTGTTCCAAATGGTAAGCTTAATACTTGGAAGTTCTAGCCTTGAAAATGTTAGCTTAGCATTAGATGGTCTAGTCTAAGATCAAAAGATTAAAAAAAAGAAATCAATCAATGATAAAATAGATACTACACCTATCTATTACACATCCGCACCAAATGACTGATCTTAAAAGAGACTAACCAAGTTTTTCCCACCTCTCCCACCAGGTCAAAGTGGGCTAAACTAAACTCACTCTATTCTGGCTGGGGACTAATTTTTAGAGCAATAATGTGACATTTTAGGAAATATACTGTCTCATTTTTTTCTTTCTGCTTGGAATTAAATCAAAAGATCAATACCAGATGAATATAGAGACACGGTTAACAACTAGATAGCCAGCTTTTTCTCTAAAACACAAACAAAAAGGCAAAACAAATCTTCCTTTATTTGCCAAGAACATTATTTACTGTGTGCTGCTTTTATGTTTGTCTAAATAATTTGCTGTGACACTGTACAAAGCATTTGTCCCACTCTCTACTGAAAGCTATTTTCACCAGCTGTGCGTCTAAATATCAGCTCTAAAGCTAAGCTATTAACCTTAGCTTTAGAGCTGATATTTAGGCCAATTTGTTGCATAATAATAATAATAATAATAATAATAATAATGTTGCATAATGGAAAATAAGCAAAAATAATGCAAAAACAAACAACTGATTATATGGTAGACTTTGCAGTGTTTTTAATCTTATGTTTTAATAATAATAATGGATTGGATTTATATAGCGCTTTTCAAGGCACCCAAAGCGCTTTACAATACCACTATTCATTCACTCTCACATTCACACACTGGTGGAGGCAAGCAACAGTTGTAGCCACAGCTGCCCTGGGGCAGACTGACAGAAGCGAGGCTGCCATATCGTGCCATCGGCCTCTCTGGCCAACACCAGTAGGCAAGTAGGGTAAAGTGTCTTGCCCAAGGACACAACGACCAGGCCAGAGAGCCCAGGGATCGAACCGGCGGCCTTCCGGTTACAGATGTGATTCTTAACCCCTTGAGCCACGGTCGCCCGTTATCATTTTGACACAATGATAATGGTTTTGCTACTTTAGCTAATGGTGGGAAAGGGAAGCAAAGAATTGTATTTTTATTTAAAATGTGTTCTGCTGCCCAGTGGCATGGTGGCTAGCACTGTTGCCACACAGCAAGAAGGTCCTGAGTTCCTTTTCTTTCTGTGTGGAGTTTGCATGTTCTCCCCGTATTTGCGTGGGTTCTCTCCCGGCACTCCTGCTTCCTCCCACAGTCCAAAGACATGCAGTTAGTGGGGATAGGTTAACTGGAAACTCTAAATTGCCCATAGGTGTGAATGCGAGTGTGAATAGTTGTCTTCATCTTTGTGTTAGCCCTGTGACAGACAGGTGACCTGTCCAGGAGGTACCCTGCCTCTCACCCTAAGACATTGTGGATTGGCTCTAGTCCCCCCACAACCCTGAAAAGGATAAGCGGAAGTGAATGGATGGATGTTTCTTTCTCTATTCTAGCTCTGTCTTACAGTGGCCAAATGATCATTTTGGCTACTCCATTTAGGGGTTGCCACAGTGGATCATCTGCCTGAATCTCACCCTTTCCCTGACTCATCTGTCACACCAACACTCTGCATGGTCCCCTTCACTACATTCATGATTCTTCTCTGTGGTCGTCTTTTTCTCCTCCTGCCTGGAAGCTCCATCTTCAACATCCTTTGTATAGTATATCCACTCTCCCTCCTCTGCACATATCAAAACCATCTCCGCCTCGGCTCTCTAACTTTGTCTCCAAACTGCTCAATCTGAACTCTCACTCCAAACCATATATGACACCAGCTTGAAGATCTTCCCTTTTTCTGTCTCTCTTGCTGCTGTCCTTCTGCCCCAAATCACCCTGTCACTCATCTCTCTAGCACTTCACCTTTCCTCCTTGTGTTTATTAGGGATGAAAGTCTGAAGTGTAAGAGACTATTAGTCTGATGTATCCAAAGTTTAACGACAAAAATCTTATTAACTTGTAATCAGTGAGAACAGTCACCGTTAATTAAATTTTACGCTGCTCCCCGGGCCTTTCACCAACAAATAGCTGTTGTGCAAGAAGTCTTGCTTTTGATTAAGTCAAACTTTATTTTGCAGGGCATAAGGGGGAACACAGGAGATTATGGCAACATTGGCGAACCAGGCCCAAAGGTGAGATTTGTCTTTAAACGATCCCATCAGGGCTGCACTTCACTTTGGCTCGTTCTCAAGATTCATTAATGAAGCCTCATGTATGCATGTATGTATCCTCAGGGTGAAGAAGGAATCAAAGGCGAGAAAGGAATGAGAGGACCCTGGGGCCAAGTGGTAATTTATCATTTTCTTTACCTCAGAATTTTACAAATGATGATGAATATTAATGGGATGCTGTGTTAACAGGGAGACAGAGGTCCCAAAGGGCTGAAAGGATTAAAAGGGGCAACGGGCTTTACGGTAATAACCCTTTTGAGTTCTTGCTTTAATTGGCAAGCCACTTAATGAAGTTATAAGTTTGTTGTTGTAGCTATATAACTTTATAGATGACTCAAAGAAATTAATGTTGACATTTGACTGTAATTACAGGGAATTCAAGGACCACCTGGAGACATTGGAGAGACTGGAAAATCGGGAGAAGCTGTAAGTTAACCTTTCAGGCCCAGTGGTAAGTCCTTAAGCAAATCATTATATAATTACTGTATAGCTAACATTTTGACCTCCTTGAAGGGTATTAAAGGCATCAGAGGATATGAAGGGATTCCTGGGTTTCAAGGAGTTAAGGTATTCAAGTTTCCTGACAGTTTACTTAATTTTTCCCTCATATTATATAATCTGAAACTGTTATGTTTTTATTTTTAGGGTGAAAAAGGGGCTTCTGGTGCAACAGGGCGACCTGGGCTTAGAGGAAAGCAGGTGGGTGGTTGTGGGATTCCCTTTTCCATGATCCATAAAAAAACACTCTACAGTCTTTGTGCGCTTCCTTCAAAATCCCCTTATGTGAGCATGAAGGGCGCGTAAATCATTTTTAATGTTGTAAAACACTGGAATAGAGCTATGTTTTTGGCTTATGTGCCGTCTCCATAAACAACATTAGTTCATGTGGCTGGATTTTGGCTGAGATCTGAGGGCCTGAACTATATTAACGTAAGCTGGTGAGTCACTGGAAGAAGGGCTTGAACTGCAGCGATAACCTACATGATACCTACACTGCATGAACTATATGAGGGCACGTCCTATTAATTTACTACTGAAACAAATGTATTGCAGATAAAGCAACATTTTAACTTATGTCACTTTGTATGATGAATTTACAGGGCATTGTGGGAGATCCTGGAGAAAGGGGAACTCCTGGACTGAAGGGGGGACCTGTAAGTCACAGATCAACCGTGGGGATATATTATTTTGCTTGATTAAATTTATAACAACATAATTTTGAATTCTTATGAGTGTTTTTGTCTTGAAATCTAGGGAATTCAAGGACCTGTGGGCAGAGCTGGCACCATAGGACCAAAGGTAATTCACTGCCAACACACTCAGCGCATCACACCCGAGGGCTCACTTGCACTTGCAAAAATAATATGTCTCCTTAGGGCATTATTGGAGATCCGGGCTTACCTGGCAGAGATGGTGATCCAGGAATAGAGGTATTATATTCTTCTTATAATGACATGTTTATGTAGAATTTTGGAAGCAGTGCCCATTTATCATTATACTGTAAATGTCATCTGTTCTCTACAGGCTTATCAAGGACCACAGGGCCTCAGCGGAAAACTTGGACAAAGTGGAGCAAAGGTAACTCACTGATATTGTTAAGTTTTGTAAATAAGTGTAAAATGTAGTTTTTTTGGCAGATTAATATCTGGCCATTTGTTCCTTTTACAGGGGGAGAAAGGCACCCTGGGGCCACCAGGAGAAATAGGTCCCAGAGGGCAAACTGTAAGTCACATTTTCAGGCATTTCATTCACCAAAGACAGCACATAATCCATTTTGTTTGTAAAGTAGTTTGCCATCCT
Source organism: Diplotaxodon limnothrissa (assembly GCF_057381915.1). Lineage (NCBI taxonomy): Eukaryota > Metazoa > Chordata > Actinopteri > Cichliformes > Cichlidae > Diplotaxodon > Diplotaxodon limnothrissa. The sequence goes on along the minus strand of NC_140608.1, from coordinate 15,574,418 downwards.
AAAGGGAAATGACAAAGAATAAAGCTGTAGCTTAGGTTGGTTAATAAATGTTATATCCTCTAGGGCCCCAGAGGTTACAAGGGTTCTGCAGGAAAGCCAGGAAGACCTGGATTTATTGGCCCACCTGGACCCACTGTAAGTGCTCCAGATGACTTTTCTTAACTCTTCCAAACACTAGTTCATTTTCTTCGAGCTATTAAACCATGTCATCTTTTTACAGGGACATGTGGGCATGCCTGGAAAACGAGGGCCCAAGGTAATACATCCCTATCCATTACCCATTTGAGAAATAAAATGGGGGCAAAATTACTGTTAATGGTTCAATTATAGCGGCTATTTGGGAATCATTTGCTGGGTCAATGAGCCACATAGAATTTAAGATTTACAGATGGATTCTCTGTCCAAACCAAGACATTTTCCTGGTTTGGAAAGCAACCTTGTATTTAGGTAACAATGGTAGGTCCAATTAGATACTAGACAGCACTTTTTTATAATGTTGTATAAACCATCCCTAATTTCGCTGCCCACTAATGTAACATAAGTTGGTAGAGTTCGAGGAAACAGTTTAATATGTCAAATCAGAGGCTGCTGCTCAGGGCATGTTGGCTCAGTGTATTTTTGTCTCTCCATATGGACAGGAGGTCACTAAAAGTGCTAAACTCCCCCACAGGACCTGCTCTCAGTGTTTACAGTACATCCCACACCAATGAAAAGGGGAGATATTCATGCAGAAACCACTGTTTTACTTCACATGAAGAAGAAAAACAAATAATTTATGTAACAAATAAATCAATAAATGAAAAGTAATTTAAAATAAAGCATGTTCAGAAGTGTTTTCAATTTGCAAACATGACTTTCGCATATGGGTTGGTAAAGGTCAGCATGGATGGACATATGGTATTAGAATGCATGCAGGAGATATGCTTATTGAAATATTTCATAGCTCTACAACTGGATCATCTCAGCTGTCAGCCCACAGTGGATGTGGGATGAACACTGGCAAAAAATGATAGAGTAGAGTAGCTAACAGTGTTGGACTTTAGTGTATGGGACTAACCTGCTAAAGTATGTGTGGGACTGCTCAGTGTGAATGTGATCAATATAATGAACCAAAATAATTGCAAAAAATCATGAAAATGTTATTTTTCTTTTGCCTTGTACAGGGTGACACGGGAATCCAGGGTATTAAAGGAGTTAAAGGTGTACAGGTACTGCCTTACTTATCTTTTCCCTGTTGCTCAACATATTCATTTTTTCTATCTTAACATCAAATTAATTTTTTTTAAAGGGAGAACAAGGAGTTAAGGGCCCAGCAGGACAGGTGAGATTTCATACATGAGACTGTATGTGTGTTTTTTTCTTAACGATAAATTGGAGCATAATAATTATAACACCGACTAATGATTAAAAGTCTTGGTGTACAACATTCATTTCAAGAACAAACTGATTTAAAGAGTTCAATTGCAGTTACAGGAAAAACGTTTTGCACGCTGTGTAATTACTTGAAGTTCCAGACTCAGTGTCATCTAAGTGAGAGAGAATTACAACATAAGTTTTGCACTTCTTACGAGTTTATGCATCCATATTACCCCTTAGTGTGCTCACTGTGCTGCTGCTTGTTTCTAAGAATTCTGAAATTTTAAAGTGCATTGTCTACAATTGAAAATTAAAGGTTTCTCAGTTTGTTGAGTTCCCATAGTCTAATAAAGGAGATATGGAAATAGCTTTAGTTTGTCACAAAATTGAAGTGAAATTAATTGTATTCATTGAACACAATTCTGAACATGATCTACTAAAGACCAAGTTATGTGTTCAACATAAGTTGCCATAATGATCTAGCCAGGTCAGGTCACCTCTGTGACACTGAAAACTCCCAACTCTAGGCTCGACCTACTTTGCTAAGTCATTAATCTTGCTTTCTAGTACACTTTTCAAGGTGTTCAAGCCAAAGTAAGAAAAAAATGGATAAAACTGAACACTGTTGCTACTTTTCTTAAGCAAAAGTCTTCTCCAATGATCACATCAAGAGCACAACCTGCAAAGAGCTCGGTGATAACAAAAAAACACTTTAATAAAACTTGCTACAGTGTTTAAATGCCACTTGAGAAGACTTAAAAATAAGAATGATGTTACTGGAATTGCACTTTGCAACACGTCCTCGGTTTACAAATGTCCACGGAGATGTTCCACAACACATCTGAGACTCTGTTCTGCCACAGATGAGACTTAAGTGGAAATAATGGAACTGCTCAGCAACACCCAAACTTCATCCCAACCACAGATGGTGTAGGGAGTATCATGATTTGGAATTGTTTTGCTGCCTTACCTCTGAAAGACGTGCAGCCATTGAGATAAATTGTACAGGTGAATGTGAGGGCAGCATCACATAAGCTTAGGACAATACCCCAAAGCACACGAGTAAGACAGCACAAGAATTATGGAAATTAGGGGAAACAAATTAGGGGAAACAAAAAATCCCTTTTCTGATTTTGATTGCTGATCTTGACTCAGTTGAGCTTTGGCTTGACTTGATGAGGTCCGTTCCATCAAGAACAATCCAAGAAATGTTTTGAAAGACTTATTGTAGGAGCAATGGTCCAAATTTCCTCTTTATTGTTGTTCAAGACTCATAAGCAGCTGCAGGAAGTGTCTGCTGAAAGGAGACACTTCCTGGCCAGTAAAGGAGAATGCGCTGAGTGATTACTCAATGCGTTGAATAAAGGCATGAAAAGTACAAATGTTTCTGTGTTATTAGTTTAGATTGCAGCTATAACTGTGATTAGAGCACATTTTAGGAATAATCAATTCAGAATTCCTGGGAATTCCAGAGGGATCACGAACCTTTTTTCCGTCACTATAAGCTGTCATTTGCAATCAACCCAGTTCTCCGATTTAATATATCAGGCTAGTTGTGATTAGTTGAGTCACTGAAGAGAGGAGTTGTGCAGGTGTGGAGTTTCCTAACACTATAATATTTCTGCAGCTACGGCGATTAGAAAATCCGATCGTCACATGATACGAATCCATTAAATAACATTCCAAACATATTTAGAACATCTGTCAATGTGATAAGAACAGAAGCACAAATGCACTAAAATGAATTCTGCACATTTCTCAAAGCTCTCTGCCGGATTTAATTTCTATTTTCAAACGTCCATAAAAATATCATGTTTTTTTAAAAATATATTTATACATTATACTTCCAGGGCAGGTTTTGGGAGGTTGAAAGATTTTACTCTTTAAATGTCTGTTTACACTTTCTTTATTTCCTGTATTCAGTATAACATTTGTCCCTAAACCTATAACCATTCATATCATTCAGATTTTAAGCAGTTAATGCTTTCCATAAAGCTTGCATCCATGCAGAAGTGATTACATGTTGTATCCTGACGTATACGCTTGCTCCATCCTTAATCGTGTCCTGCTGATGTTGTTAACATCCTGTGTAGGTTGGAGACAGGGGTAAGCAGGGTCCTCGGGGAGGACGAGGGAAGCGCGGGCCTGCAGGCCCACCTGGACGTTCAGGTCCTGTCGGAGTCAAGGGTGTTCGAGGTGAACTTGGACCAGATGGTTTTCAGGGGCCGCCGGGTCCCCCAGTAAGTAAAATACAAGCCTCCGGCTTTTTTTTTTTTTGGCTGATACAAATAACATTTAAATGCTTACAGTATAGAGTAGTACTGTTTGTATTTAGCTCTGTAACTGACATGAAAAGCAGTCTCTACTATAATTGGCACGTCATCGTTCTGTGAAAAATGGCACAGAAAGCGCAGAGTAATAATTTGCTCTAGTAGTTACACTGACTGGCACACACAGTGTTTGGTAACAGCTTTGGTGTCAAGAACACATTTAAACAGTGTCTCATTAGCCTGCAGTTAGTAGTGAGTCACAGCAAGAGTTTTGTTTAGTGTGGCTATAAATCCATAATGAGCCTCGGGAAATATTGTTGGCTTTGTTCGCTGCATTTCCCTCAGAGAGGCAGCCGTTGCTTCAGCGTGCCCCGTCCTGTAATAATCCATTTTACATGTCCCGTGGTTGGAATCCTTCCAGTGATGGATGTGGTAATGATTTCTTACACAGGGTCCGACCCTCCCTGCTCAACACGTGATTGAGGTTTGTAAGAAAGTGGTCCTGGAGCAGATGTCCATGTTTGCCAACTCAGTGAAGAGGACATGTGCTGCTGTCTGTCCTCTGTACGGGGATGTTCCCATGGGTGCCCCTGGTCCCCCTGGACAGAAAGGACCCCCCGGACCACCTGTGAGTTTTACACTTTGGGTGTTCACTGTTCAAGACATATCAGTCTACACTCTAGGAACATTTACTATAAAAAAAAAAGAAAAAAAATTTGCACATGTCCTGTGCAGACCTTTAGCTTAAACACACTGTCAGAATCCAAGTACATTCTCCATACATTGTTCATTATTGTCTGCCTGGCTGAGTAAAATGCAAACACATTGCGAAGGTCTGGACTGGACTAAGAGAGCTGAAGTATTTGGCAGAAAAGCTTGGAATGAAAACATTACAATTTTCCACGTCTCCATGAGGACAAATAAGGAGTCACAGACTAGACACTTGGTCTGTTTTGCATGGTTTTTGGAAAGTATCAAGGCTGTCCTTGGATTAGAAAGGCTTTTCCACATTATTTTACAGTGTAGAATCAATTCATGTCCCACAACTCCTAATCACAATAACTCTCTGGCTGATAAATGTTCTTGAAACCATGACTATATAAAAATATTCCTCTATATTAGATTTTGGATGGTAAGCCTGATGTTGTGGCGTTTGGTGCTAAAACAAGTGATGCACCAATAAAATGCAGTGTTTTCCCATCAGAGTATTGAGTTATCAGCCAAATAAATCTTTTCAGACTTTTTGTTCAGAGCTGGTTAGAGGTGAAACAGGACTTAAGTGGTGGCCAGGTTCAAGCTGAAAACACTCAAAAGATTAACAATGTGTTTTCCTGTTGATGATGTTGTCAGGGGGATCCTGGTAATCATGGCACGGAAGGAGAAGTGGGCCCACCGGGATTCTACGGAGAAGCTGGAGAAGCAGGCCGAAAAGGAGAAGCAGGTATGGATAACAAACAAGGGAGACTGTATTTATGAATACAGTCTAATATACATGAAAAAATAATAACTAATCAAGGTTTATTTTAGGTAGAATACGTGCTGGAAAGAAGGCTATGATATCCTATACTTAAACAGACATCATTTTATTTTTTGGCCTCTTACCATCAGGACAAAACCCCCCAGAAATACATCAGTACATTATGAATGGAACGCTTACTCAAAATACATGGTGTCTGACTCTTTTTCAAGTTCTTCAGGGCAGCAAATTGAGCTGCGCTGCATCACAGATTTTGCACTGTCGTAGAATCATGTCCCAAATGGACACTACTGAAAAAGAAATCTCTTGAGTCTTTTAAGCGTTCCACCAGCCCAGCATCTACCTGCACCCTTCAAGGGCTCAGGGTCCAGGTGTGCTCTGTGTGATCATATTTTTGAGCAACATGATGATGTCATAATATCTGATATAGATAATCAACATCAAGTTTTAGCCGTGTGCACAGTTTGGTTGCTCAGCTCCTGGTCATGAACGTGTACATTTTCTTATTTATGGTTTGAGGCCTGAGTGTGATGTCACGGTCATACCCCTGCCAGGCCAATGAAACTGAAGAATATTTATAAGGTGTTTTAAACATTAATTTACCAGTGATCTCAGTAACACGTATGGTGTTTAATCAACATCAACAGCTTGGTCATTAGTAGAGTTCAGAAAGGAACTGAACATGATTTCCTGAAATATAGAGTTTGAGTAGTAAAGTCAGAACTCTGGCAATTACACTCCAGTTAAGCTACATAGCGGCATCTAGATGCTGATGGTGGCAAAGATGAAGCATGTGTAGACTTGGATGAGGATCTCTGTCTGGCCAAGATGAGGTGGAGATGGGAAGAATGTCACAGGCTGGGTCTCCGACCCAGCACTCTGAGTTTTCTTTGTATTTTTTGATATGTTATTAGTTTGTGTTATTTCCTATTTGCCTTTAGTTTAGGCAGTTATTGTTCCTGGGTTTTCTATGTTTTGGGGTTTTCTATTTATTTCATCACGTATTAGGTCTGTTAAGTTGTGTTGTCATTTCCTGTTTTATTCTGACAATGTCATGTGTTCTTTGTTCATTGTATTTAGCTTTCCTCTCCTGGTCCTGTCATTAGGTTTATGTCTGTCAGCTGTTCCCCCATGTGTCCCCACTTCCCCTGATCACCTCATGTCTGTATTTAAGCCTTTTGTTTTCTTCATGCCATTGTCAGTTCGTCTGTTTATTCTCACCAGAGTTACAGTCATAGTCATAGTCTTAGCCTGTTTATTTTCCACCTCGGTCATAGTTATAGTTTTTGGTCTTAGTACCTTTAGTGTTTTGTTTCTTAGTGTTTTGCCTGTTTGCTTTGGTCTCTTGGTTCATTTCCTGCCGTCATCGCAATAAAGGTTCACTTTTCTGTTAATCATTACTATTCCTCGTCATCATCTGCTTTTGGGTCCTGTTTCCGCACACATCGGCGCACCCCGCCGTGACAAAGAAGCTGGGTCACACACAGAAGTGAGGCTAAAAGACAGAGTGACAGAAGAGTACTGAGAATTAAAGGGAAAGAGGCTGATTGGTTCATATGAGGCAGCCAAGAAAATGAGTGGACCAGAGTGATGACTACTTAAGTTTGAGAGCATGGCGAAGCGGAAATGATGTAAAGAGTAGTCTAGCAGCCCAAACATATAGATCTTTCTTGAACTCATGCATCTGCGTGTGTGTTTTGATTGCAGGTGACAGAGGAGAGCAAGGTGATAAAGGAGCCAAGGGTTACGGCCTGCCTGGTAATACTGGAGACCCTGGACCAAAGGGTACTTTTAACTTTTTTTTTAACTGAAATTAAGGCATCAACTGATGTCGACATCTTTGCTAAGCATGTTCAGCTTATTCTTAGTTTTAAATTCCAGGGAAAAGGGGCTGGTGTACAGTAACATGAGTACTTCTTGGACAGAATGAAATGATTTTTCTCTGGAAGTACGCTGGTCTTGGAATCTGCACAAGAAGCATTACTCAGCTCACTGAGCAGACTGCACGAACTGAAGACTAAACAATATCTTTGACTCCGTCGCAGGTCAGCGTGGACGTCCTGGCAGAGCCTTCAATGGCCAGCCTGGAAGGCAGGGTCAAAGGGGGCATACGGGCCGGCCTGGGCTCAGGGGCCATCCGGGTCTTAGAGGACCTCCAGGTGTGTGCGTCACCTCTGGGTGTGCTCAGCTGAACTCCACTGGTGGGACACCGCAGCCAGCAGAGCGAAGGTTGAGGAATCAGCCATAGATGAAGAAATATAGATGTTCAATACTGACCTTAAAGGAATAAAACATGCATGATGTTTGTTAGAATCTGATACGATACATTTAAATTTAATGTAAATATGCAAATCAAACGTGAACTGATCGTGTGAGAACAAAAGTGGTGCAAAAAATATATTTGTAAAAAACAAAATTACACATCTTTATAATAAAAATCCATTTTTGGTAAGAGAGCATGTTATTGTGTGTGCAACAACCATGTAATGTTTGATGGTTGCTAATAATTGCTAATTAATTCTTAATCAATTGCTACACTGTGCATGTATTTTTGTAAACTGGCACTGGATGCTAGTGTGACGTTAGTGTGCTGCACAAATTCCACAACAGTACATTCCCCTTCAGTAATATCGGAATTGAATCTTTCCAAAAGTCTGGAAGAGATTTATCTGTATTTTAATATTATTATTATTATCATTGCTTTAATTGTCTGGGTCAGACGATGTTACTAAATGCTTAAAGTGTTCCAAAAGCAAAGAGAAACATTCTTGGTGTTTGGACTCGGTGAGCAACATGCAGTGTTTGAATAGGGTGCCAACTTGGAACGTAATATCAAGTTTGGGTTTTTGATTTCTTGTGAATAATTATTACCTTTGTTGAGGGGTTTTGCACTGCATTCACAGATTTTCCTATCTCCAAACCCTGTAAACTGATTTACAGCAACCATCACTACAGCAAGTAAGTACGAAGACTCTGTAGTCTTATTTGAAATAAGAAATCTGTGATTGTTCATTTTGTATTAGACATGGAAAAATGAAACCCCAATTAAAAATGTATTTTTAACTCTGGATGGGTGTTTCCAGAAACTCCTCGAAGCAGAAAAATCCCACACAAAGATGCACTTACTGAATTTTCTTATAACATTTGCCAACAGCCATCACAGTCACCATGATGCATTTTAATAAAATCGGGTGTTGGTGTACTTTTCAGCCTTTTGAATTTTACACATCTGTGAGTCCTTGCATTCAACGAGCAAAACGTTTCAAAATCCTACAACAATGACACAAGCTGCAATGTTTCCTACAGAGTAGCTCTTTAACTACTGTTACAAAGCTTTTGCTTCACAGCAGTGCAGCAGAGTTGGCTCAGTCTCAGCCTTTTGTGGACTTTCCAGCTGAAAAAGGTGCTGCGTAAGTGGAAAGGCTCTAAATTGCTCGCGGGTAAGAGGTGCTGAGTCTATCTATCTGTATTTGCCGTGTAGTTGGCCAACGCCCTACGCGGGGCATTTCCCTGCTTTGTGATCCATTCATGCTGGAAAGGTCCCATTAATCCTGCAGCCCACAAAGGAGTCAATGAGTTGAGAAAAAAGATTTCTTTCCACTGTCCAAATCTGATGAAGAAAGAAGAAACACACATGGAACGCTGTGTGTGGCTCCTCTCAGTGTCTTATGTTTGTCTCCTCTGCAAAGCCCATCAAAAGTAGATGGTCATCCTCCAGACTCTCCGCGACTGCAGCATCATGTGTGCCATGCTGCTTTGTTTTGCACCATCAAAGAATGCTATAGCAATCTCTGTCATGGAAACTATTACTAATCCATGATTATCCTCCGAGTTTTCGCTCTGTGCTCAACCACTTGCTTCAGGACATGCTTGCTATTTATCTCTGTGGCGAACCAGACAAGTGATCATGATAAATATGGCTTAATGCGTATGAGTTGACTAAAAATGACTCAGTATAGTTGAGCTTCAAAGTGATGGCACCAAATCAGATTAGATTAGATAGAACTTTATTAATCCCTCGGGTGGGTTCCTCTGGGAAATTCGATTTCCAAAAAAGCACAGCACCGACAGAAGTTACAGAGTTAAATCAGAGATTCTCATAGAGCTGTTTTATGTTGTCCTCACACAGTTACTTAAAATTTAGCAACAGCTGCCAGACACTGTAAATGTTGGTCGATACGAGTAAGAAGCCAAATTTATAGTCATGTTTTTTGTAGAGGTGAGAATCAGCAAAGTGATAATAAAGACAAGCAAACCTTTCATTAATGTTACTTTTTAGCCCATTCACAAGTTTTAATATGCTGGCAAATGCGATGGCACTGTATGGGCAGATGACATAATGATGGTTTCATGCAGATATATGATTTTCCAATTTGGGCAAACCAGATTCATTTAGTTTATTAACAGACTTCAAACTGATTCATCCCTTCTCTTTTTTTAAAGGACAGGACATTGGAGTTCGTCCCAGATATAAATGTTAAATATTATGGGGTTGAGTTTTGTGCAAAAATGTCTTCTGATCACGAAGGAAAAAGAGGGCAATGCAAGAATCTGTTAAAAGGCCTTTATTCCCTTTGCCTGAGACTGTGGGGCCATATCATGGGAATCACTTACAGTGATGAACAGCCAAATACAAAGGAGGCTTTTAACTGATTTCAGCTGTCTTTGATCTGCCTTTTTCCCATATTATTGCCTAAAGGCGAACTTGTTAATAAAAAGAAGTTACAGAATTTGTTGTCATACTGAAGCATTTACATTTTCCATACAGAGAGAGATCTAATTAAAGGGGACAAGTCTCTGGAACAACACCAAGAGGTGGAGCGCCGTTCTTCTAAAACAAATTCCCTCATTTAGTGTTTTGATAATGGTTGGAGATAGCACTGATACGGGCAAAATAAGGATCGAATATGTCACCAATTTTCTAAGTAAATATATTTCTAAAGGTGCTATTGACATGAAATTCTCAGCAGATGCCTATAAGAACCCTTCCCATTCACACATGCAAAAAAATTATCAAACTATAGATCTCCATGCAATAATGAGAAATCAAACAGGGAACAAGTATTAAACACATGAAGAAGGGAGGTGCAAAAAAGCATTAAAGGTCACGAGCTGAAATCTATCAGCAGATATAAAGTATTCCTGCCACTTACTGCAAATAAATATCAGCTGCTTGGCCTATAAAAGGGTGTATCATTACCAAGGTGGTACACATTAAACATCTCGTGAAGGGTAAAACCAGTTACAGAAGAATTTTACACTACTGAAGGTTCTGGTGAGCACTGTCGGTGATAAAGAAGCATGTTGAAGACATGTTAACCCTAACCCATTTAAAGATAACTGAACAACATACAGACAAGCCTGTGAAATGCTGTGAGAATATAGTGTGGTCAGATGAGACCAAGATTCAAGTCTTTGAATGCCATAATACACGGCATGTTTGGAGGTCAAAGGCACTGCATATCACCCCAAAAACACCAAACCAACAGTGAGGTTTTGACTTGGGAGCATGATGCTGTTTTTCAGCATACGGCACTGGCGTGCTTCATATAACTGAAGAAAGGATGAATGGAAAAAAGTACCGAGGCATTCTTGATAAAAATCTGCTGCCATCTACCAGGATGATGAAGATGAAACTCGGGTGGACGTTTCAGCAAGACAATGATCTCAACCACACAGCCAGGGCAACTCTCCACCAACTGCGCTTAGAACTAAAGAAGCTTCTCGGATGAGAGGTGAAACGTCTACAGAAAACTTAAAGAAGTCCAGACAACAACATTCCTTTTCCTGTTGCACTGGGTCAGTAAAAACAATGGGTTGTGTAATAATTAACCAGTAAGAATAAAAGAAAATCTACACTCTGCTGCACAAAATTCTGGATATATTATGTGTGTGCACACTGTTGTACTAATCAGGAATCACTAGAAAAAGGCTTAGGGATAAGTGCTGTATCACAAGTCAGAAATCAATGAGGAGAGAACATAATTTTTGAAGCAACAATTGCACACAAGACTACATGAACACATTTATATACCTCAGAGACAGAATAGGTTGTTTCCTCAAGCAACATGTGAATGTTTGCCAAATAAAAGCTCAACAAAGACTCCTTTTGGGTTGGGATAAAAAATACTAGCACATGACTTTACCCAAGGAGACTGGTTTGTATCCTGTGCATGACCGTCTTTTGATTGAAAGATTCCAGCTATTTTTTGTTGTTGTTGATTATGCTCTTCTCCAGTCTCTTTTTGGTTGACCAAAAAATCTTGGGTTGGTTTGGGAAAAGATCATAGTTTGTATTAAAATAGACCCCTTCACAATGTTTACCACATGTTTGAAAACCTTTCTGGAGGTTGGATGAAGTCGGCCCTATCTATCTATCTATCTATCTATCTATCTATCTATCTGTCTGTCTGTCTGTCTGTCTGTCTGTCTGTCTGTCTGTCTGTCTGTCTATCTATCTATAGTTGCACCACCATCAGGGATTTTTCTGCTCCAATCCCTAACCCTGTTACAGTTTTTCTCAGTCGCTTTGGTGCGTTTCTCAGATCAGAATTGAAATTCTCATAACTATTAGTTCAACCTCCACAACACTCAGTCATTTGTGCACATCATAGTAGCAATTTCTCCTCTCTCTGAACAAACTGCAAATGATTTTGGACATGAATCAGTTGCTTCCATACATTTCCCTGCTGCTTTCTGACATTTCCATTTGCTTATGTCATGTCAGTCAAAAGTAATCATACCTATGGATGCTGAATAGTCGTTCCCAATAAAACTAATAGTCATACATCCATTGCTTGAGTCATCACACACAAAATTGTTGAACTAGTTATCACATGCCAAATATTGGCCATCTGTCAAGCAAATCCTATACCTTTCTGTATCATTGTTCCTGGAAATGTCTCCGAAATTGAACAATTGATCTCGGGTGAATTACAGCTGTCACTCATGAGGAGGCGTGTGAAAGTTTAGTTGTAACCAATGACAAACAACTTGTTCACTGTCGCTTATGGATGAATCCTGTGAATCCCCAATTGGCAAGCATATATAAACTGCGCAGGAGCTAGTGTGTACCATTTCTACACTTCTGTGACACAAAATGGAAGGTCAGCACCGTGGAAGAGGGGTGAGGATGCGGGGAGGAAGGGGAAGGGGAAGAGGGAGAAGAGGCAGATATAGGCGGATTCCTAATGAAATAAGGGCTACAATTGTGGACCATGTTGTCAATCACGGCCTCACCATGGAGGAGGCTGGTCGAAGGGTGCAACCCAATATTGGAAGAACTACTGTCAGTTCAATCATTCAAACATTCCGTAGGGAAAACAGGTATGCAAACAGTAATACACTGTACTGTACTGTGCCATCTCAGACACATCACATGTTACTGTACTGTATTTGCAATTTCACAAAAAGTTCACTCTGCACCACATAGGATTGTAAGACAACCTCGCGGAGGCGGAAGAGGGCCCCTTTTTACCCCACAGCAAGAAGAAGCCATTTGTGCAATGGTCATTGCAAACAATGCAATAAAGCTGAGAGACATACAAAGCGCTGTCATAGAGAATTACACGGTATTTGGCAATATTGAATCTGTTTCAATTTCAACAATTGACAGAGTACTCAAGAAAAATTAAATCCACATGAGCAAATGGCCCTGCTAGCAGCCATGGATGCAGCATGTGACGACATCACAGCAGGGTCCTGCAGAGGATGGATTCGCCACTCCAGGAGATACTTTCCTCGCTGCATTGCGAGGGATAACATCTGTTGTGATGTAGATGAAAATATGTGGCCAGACAGACAGGAACGTCTGGATGTGCCAGAATGATTTACTGTACTGTTACATGTGCTGTTTATTGTTCACATTAGTGCACAGCTCTACCAAATGGGTGATTTTATGTTTACATGTATTCTACAGTGCACAAGTGACTGTAGCATATTTTTCTTTTGCACAATTCTGTAGGATTACAAACACTTCTACACAATGGAAATGTGAAACGTACGTATTCAGTGTCTCAGTTACTCCCAAGACTCCCATAACATCTACAGTGACTTTACTGCACATTTCAGATGGCTGTACAGGTAGGCCATAGTGCTGTCGTCAGCATTTTCAGGTGTCACCAATTGTTTTTGCAATGGGAAACACTGAAATTATAAACTGTCATAGTGGAAACATGACAATGCCATTTGACTATCTTGTTCATAAAGATGGTGTCAAGACTTTTCATTTTGATGGCACTGACAGTTTCATTGACATGGATACTTGCTTTTGAGGTATGGATAATCAATTCTGTGCATGTGACGTGCTTTTGCAGGCTATCCACTAGGTTTTGCAGTTTGCACTAATTGTTTTGGGAAATGCACTAACTGCTGTGCAAATGTTAATGGTGTTCTGAGAAACGCACCAAAGCGACTGAGAAAAACTGTAACAGCTGTACAATAACCATGGCTACAGTAGCTGAGTCTGTGTAGTTTTATTTGAAGGAAGAAATCTGTCCATTTTGTATTACACAGGGTGGTAATTGTTGATCATTTTTAGCCTTTTAGTAGATGTTTGCATTATGATCTGCATTACTGAGCATTTGTAGATATAAATGACATGTTATTGTCATAAAATTAAAATGATAATAATAATGGATTGCATTTATATAGCGCTTTTCGGGGCCCTCAAAGCGCTTTACAATTCCACTATTCATTCACTCTCACATTGGTGGAGGCAAGCTACAGTTGTAGCCACAGCTGCCCTGGGGTAGACTGACAGAGGCGAGGCTGCCATATCGCGCCATCGGCCCCTCTGGCCATCACCAGTAGGCAGCAGGTGAAGTGTCTTGCCCAAGGACACAACGACCGAGACTGTCCGAGCCGGGGCTCGAACCAGCAACCTTCCGGCCAACTCTTTGAGCCACGATCACCCTATTTGATTGGATGCTATTGATGGGATGCTTGTAGGTCAACATAGGTAAAAAACAAAACAAACAAACAAAAAAACAGGCCATTTTAACCCATCTCTATGTGGTTGCCAAGTATCATGATGGTGCCATAATATTTCTTGTATAACTTGTGTAAATATCAATGATGATTTAAAAAAGGGGTACTAAAATGTGAAAACAGGTCACTTTTAGCCAAATGCTAGGTGGTTGCACAGAATTATGATGACATCATGATACATGGTATAGATGAGAACCCTCAGAAACCTAAGATGCAACATTGTGCAAAGTTTTACTGCTCAAATCCTGATCATGTAGGAGCAGTTTGCAGACAAACAAACAAACAAACACACAGACAACAGTTTTGTGTATTAAAGTAAGATTAATCAAATACGACTTATTTATTATTTCATGCTTTCCGTAAAACAGCTTATCTTAAGTGTCCTGTGCCATTTAATTGAATAAGCTCAGATCAGATATTTCCAGATATGACCACTGACTAGATTTCTTCTAGCATAAATACACATTCTCCTCTGTGGTTTCTTTGATGATCATCTCCTGTTGGTTACAAACTAAAGAGACAGGAGATTACTCAGCATTGGAAAGTCTGGTCTCACCAGAAGGCTGGCCACTCCCAGGTTCCCAGCACCAAGTTAGTATATGCCTGTGTGATCCACCAGAGTGTGCTGAGGCTCAGGGTCACTAAGCCTCAAGGAACCACTGCTGCTCTTAGCGTAAGATGACATTTCTATTTTTAGACATTTTATCACTGTGCTGTCTACCAATTTGGTTTACCCTATAGAGAGGGGGATAATGTATAGAGTAGTATAAGAAGAATTGTGCAGTTTCCTTTTTAATTCTTGATGTAATTACAAATGAAGAATAATCAGAAATAGAAGTGTGGAACGCTGGCCTTTTTAAAAATCAAATCTAGTTTTATTTAGCATTACAAATCCTCATTATTACTGGTAATTAACATGATAGGAATCTTACTTTAACTGCTTAAGTACATCTACTTGTATTAAATAACTTCAATAAATTTCACATAATGAAATTAAATGTTAGTATTCCAGTTGTTTTAATGCAAATGAGACATTTTTGAGTTTTTCTTGCATTGTTTTGGCTATATCTACAGTTGCAAAGGTTAATTTTATGCTGCACTATAAATCTGTTGTGATGCACTATTCTGTATTTTGCTCTCTGAGTTCCAGCCTTGCACAGATTTACGACTGTATGCATTTGTCTTCAAGGCAAAGTTTAAAAACTGTGTTGTTCTGTACAGTGTGTCAGGCTTTTTGGAGCCTTCACAGAGCCTCTAGCTGCTGTTGTTAGTTGATGCAGAGCAGGCTGCCCCTGAGTACAAACATGATAAAACATGTTAGTGTGGATCAAAATGAAATCTGCCTGCTCTGCAGATAACAGATTAAGTTGTGCATTTCTAATGACTTCCAGCTGTCTGTGCAGAGAAAAGCACTGCAGTAGCTTTTCACACCTTGTTCATTGCCGACTTGTATAACATGATCTGCTGCCCCATTGAGTGGTGAATTGGAGTGAGTAAGGGGGAATTCAAACAGGGGTAGTGCAAAGTATTGCTGAGCACTCTTGATCCTGGTGAGGGTACCATGGAAGAATACAATATGTGTGACTCAGTGCAGCAAAAATTGTATGCTGCTTGTCCTGCAGAAAACTCCATGTTCTCTGGTTATGCCTTAAGCAACAATCCAAACCCTCAACACTTGGAAAGAAGTTCTGCTCATTACTATTATTTTCCCTTTGGACTGTTGGAGATGGGTTGTCTGGTTCACTATTTCATGCTCTCCTTATCTGCTTCTCTTTCCACCCATGGTAATTGAGGGTGGCTGCGGGCCAGTAAAAGTCCGGAGTGAGGGGGGCCGGTTTGAGAGGAAGAAGGACAGAAACAGAGGAGAGCTTCTAGAAAGGGCAGGCTTTCATTCAGCAGTGAAACATGTGCACTTCTCGCGAAATCCACTTTCTGTGAATCTGGGGCTGTGAACAGTATTGATCACTGGCTCTCAATGAGAGGATTAATGGGAATTCAGACAAGTGCTTGGACGCTTACTGGTAACTTTTGACTTCCTTTCTGTTTTTACTGACTTAAAGATGCTGTTGTGCTGTATAGGTTTTTTGTGTGCATAGCAAAACAACTGTTTGCTAATTTCAAAGTGTTTGTTCATGATCACTGACATTCACATGTTGACATGATTTTCAGTCTGCTGTGTGCTATAACGTGGTAACATTGCTCAGATTTGACTGCTTAGTTTGGTGTACTAGACTTGTTGCAGTTGCATATTGAAGACGTTAAATAAGTTATCAGTCCCTTGTTTATGAAACTATCCTAAAAGAATGAATGGGATTCATCTCAGGATTTTTTTTCCTGGCAATTTCTCCTCTCATAAAATGTTTTTTTCTGTCATATTTCTCAAATCTTTGCAAACATTCTGGATAATGCATCACTGCACTGCATGTATTGTACTCGTGCACTTTTTTTTAAAACATATGTAAGAATTGCATGCATGTCAAGCACAGTCATCTTCATAAATAAGGAATGAACTCATTTAAAATGGAGATGTTTGCTGAAAAGCTATAGGACCTCTATGAGCTAACGTTTTACAACGCATTATTTAACTGTTTGGATTAGTTGAACAGATTTCCACGCAGAACAACTGATAGGGTTTGGCTTTCCCTTGTTGCTTGAAGAATTTGGCAGCAATAAATCCCCTCGATCTTGGCAAGTGCTGCACATGCTGAACAGCAGTTGTTGTTTCTGGAATGGAACAACTTCCTTTAGCCAAATTTGCAGCAGATAATTTTAACTTCAGCAATTCACGTGGAGTTAAAGTCTGCAGTTGCATTGCGCACACTACAGAAACAAGACAAATAGAAAAATGTGTTAATTTTCTCCCTTTGCGACCTTAGTAATAAAAAGTGCTATCATGGCCACATTTCAAGTAAGGTGTAATTATTAAGCTTAAAATATGAGGTCTGATACTCTCATTAGTATCTGTGATGACTCAGTGTGTGTCGCCCACCCTGAACAAGTGAAATGTTATCTGGGGAAATGTGAGATATCATTTGTTCAGCAGCTTTCTGAACAGCATTTCCAGCTGGAGCTAAAGTGCTACTAAACTAAGCTTCACAAAAATTCTATTAAAGTGGAATAAAATGCAACAAACAACAGATTCAGCATAGAATGAGTGTCTTGTGGTAGCTATTTTAGACCTTTTAACTTAGTTTTATTTAATCCTCTGCATACCAGCTTCACTGTTGAGACCACCAAAAACAAAAGCTGGAGGTTAATAGCGTCTGTGCTGCCTCCAATAACACAAGAGATCAGTGCGCCAGTGGGATGATTACCTGCAACACGAGTGCACCTGTTAACTCTGCTACATTATGCATGAAGGATGATGGCACGGCACGTGCAACGTTGTTTTTTTTTATCCCTCGATGAAGGATGACTCCCTTCATCATGACTACATGTGTCTGGTCACCGTCCACAGCTGGAATTTGACTGTCTGATGGCGCAAACCATTTCCATGTGGCTCGAGCAGAGGTGTAGAAATACTCGGTTTGAGGAAAGTCAGTTGAGGGGAAAGTCATCCTGGCTGGACGCTGCCAGTGAGGGGGTTTTCCAGCAACCTCCTCCAGCTCTCTAGCGGGGGAAAAAAATTCTGAGGAAAACGGCTTGCACAACGACGGCAGCTTAACGCCTCCTTCAGCTGGTGTCACTTCCACGCTGACTTTACACAGTGGAAAAACTTAGTTATGTTAAAGAGTGTGACCGCTCTTTGCCCGCACAGGAATAAAAATACTCGTGAGGCCAGGGGTCATATCCTGCTCCGTGTGTTCGTTGACCTTTACATGTCACAATTAAAAGCTTCAAAAAGGCATATGGTCAGTTTTTTCCCATCAAATTCCTTCCACAAGGCCTGAGTCTTTTACTGCATGCGGCATATCTGGTCCTCATTTGTAACCGCTTCCTTTCAGCATGTCAGCAGTTTCTTTCTTTCACGTGTTGGGAACCACTTTAACGGATGATTTAATACAAGAGCCAGAGAAGCAACACACAGTTGTATGTTGCACTCTCTAGTTCATTATGCTAAATATAAAAACAAAACTTTCATCGTTTTACGGTGTTGTTCATATGTCTATTAGAACAAACATAATGATCACTGCACTGCAATATAATGCAACCGCATTAGTGCTTACTTGTAAAATATACTAAAAAAATACAGACACGTATTTTTTTAGTATTAAGTACTGTTAAAAGACAAACTCTGCTTTGTGCACTTGCCTTGAAACTGCTTTATTTCAGTATCATTCAATGACATTGTTGTGCAGGTGGATAAGTAGAGGCTGGGAAGTGAGATCACAATGGAGTTTGTCAATTAGTTAATAAATTGTCAGCACAAGTGAGGCTAATGTAGCAGAGCCAGAAAAGTGATGAATAAGCCGAAGAGAGTTTAAAATAATATGGAAGAAAAACAAAAGTGATTAATCATAAGTGCAAAACACTTTAGCAGGCATCTCCCCAAACTTTCATTCTCTATGTTTATTTCTGCCAAAACTTTAAACATTTTGCCAGAGTGTACAATAACCTTACTCTTAAGAATGACCCACCTGACAACATAACTGCTGTACGTCTTTAGCAGCATGTGGCAGACACCGGTTAACATTTCTCCATGTGCTGATGGGAAAGAAGGAAGAGGAGGAGGGAAAGTGTGGGAGTGAAGCTTTTCTGGGCAGGCGTCTTGTATTTGGGCCAAGGGTGGGCAGAGATTGGCAAATGGCAGCAGATTTGAGGAAACAGCTGATAATCCCACAGGAAACACTGAGCACTGGTTTTCAGAGCAGTTGTGGTCAGACGTCCAATAAATTGTTTACTTGGTGAAGCTGACAGAGCCATGTGAGGATGTGGTTGATGAGGCTCGAAGGGAAAATGCTTAGGTGTACTGAGGCGGCGGAGGCTGTGCGGTGAGATCGGAAAAATATTGTGCGCCACATGAAGGAAGGATGCGAGGGAGATGTGAGGAGATTAGTGGTGCTTATTAGTAAATATGGAATTTCTGGAGTCACGCGGGAATTGTGGCAGCATTGGAGCGAGGAAGTGAATGTAAGCAAATACAGTATAACAGGGTTTATACCTGATGGCAGCAGTGCGAGTCAGTCATGTCGTATTCTGGGTGGCTACTGAGTAGTGCTGTCAACAGAGCATGATACCCTGGAGCTTTTCCTTTTGCGGTTTAGCACTCTAGGAAAAGCGTAGTGTGAAAACTTATCCTGCATTATGTCACAATTACATTACCTTATGTGTGGCTGATGCCAAAACTTTTTGGCTTAGGGTTAGTGTAACTTTAAGATACCAGTAATAGCATTCTACTTTGAATTTAAAGCTGCTCCAACTAATATTTATTTTTAACGTGAAATAAATCAAGTACCCAACTTTAATGTGAAAATGTCACTTTCAAGGATGAATTATTAGCTGACTCTGCAGTATCTCAGCTCTTTGCATCTTTTTAAGGTCATTGTCTTTCTGTTTTTTCCCCCTACAACTTTATTATTTCAGTTCATTAGCAACACAGTGCGATATCTGCCGATCACCCCATCTGTTCTCTGCTTAACTTGGGCCTCAACCTGACAACAAAGTTTACAGTATAGTTTCTGATAATGGACCCAGACAGCTTGACGAGACATTGATCTCTAGTAATATCTGTGGCGGAGACAGTTCTAAAAAAGAAAAAGCACAAGGGGATAAACATTAAATGCATAACTAGAGTATGAATCATTAATTCACGGAATTGCCATGACCTCAAAGCGTAAATGCTGCACAGTTGCTTCTAATTTGCATGTGTACACAAAGCTTGAATCATTCATCATCATTTTGAAAAACCTATTATGTGGCCAACATCCTTGTCATAACTTAAGGTATTGCACACCCTGTATAATCACCTACATGTGGTTTGGGGGTGAGCCAAAATAAATGTCAGCCAAGCATTTAATAATAACAATAATAACTGGGAAAACAATAGCCTGAGTCATTAACTTTTTTCAAGGCAAGAAATACACAGTGACCATGTCATAAATACATGCATTGTCCATTTGTTTTTCTGTGCTATACAAAGCATATTTTTCCCTTTTCCTGTAGGTGCAAATTTGGAACTAGTTACTGCTCCGTAATGGGTTACAAATCAACATCCATGCATTGTGTGTTAAGATGCCTGTGCTTCATGCTTCTCCATTTCTTTAGTGCGGCTCAAGATGAAGACCTAAGAAGTAAGAATGCTTCTGTCTTCATTTATCACATGTAACGCATTGCATATCTAGTAGCTGTTCAACTAAATATGATTTATTAAAACGTTTTTTTTTGCATTGCTAATTGTGCACTTCTTGTCCACTTCAGGTTGTAGGACTGCACCATGTGATTTGGTCTTTATTCTAGATGGCTCGTGGAGTGTTGAAGATGTCAATTTTGAAATAGTGAAGCGATGGCTAGTCAACATAACGACGAGCTTCAATGTCGGGCAGAGGTTTACCCAGGTTGGAGTCGTCCAGTACAGTGACAGTCCCCATTTAGAAATACCTCTGGGGAAGCACTCCACCAACAGAGACCTCATCAAGGCGATGGAGTCCATTGAATACAGGGGGGGTAACACAAATACCGGGGCAGCTATTGAGTTTGCTACAGACAGACTATTTGGCCTCTCTGAGCGAGCGAGCGTTTCCAGAATTGCTGTTGTCCTCACAGATGGGAAGTCTCAAGATGAGGTTCTGAAAGCTGCTGAGGCAGCGAGGAAAAAAGGAGTAATCCTGTTTGCAATTGGTGTTGGTCCAGAGACAGAAAAGGATGAGCTGAGGGACATTGCAAACAAGCCATTTTCAACTTATGTCTTCTCTGTTGAGGACTACAAAGCTATTTCCAGGATCAGGCAGGTCATAAGACAGAAACTATGTGAAGGTAAGCAGCTGTTGATTGTTGTCTGTGTTTTTCTTCTCCAATATGATGAAGTTAAATGTGTTCAAATGTTACTCTCGTGCTAGTAGTATAGTGTTTTTTCTTAATATAATAAAGAACTCCATTTGTCATCCAGCCTCTTGTTCTGTCCTTTTTATTGCGTTTCTCTGTTACAGAGACTGTTTGTCCCGCCAGAATTCCTATAGATTCCCGTGACGAGAAGGGCTTTGATATCTTGTTACATTTAAATCTGGCAAAAAAAGCAAAGAACACTCAAGGGTCGTTTTATGGCTCTAAGGCCTATCAGGTGACGTCTCGTGTCGACTTGAGTGAAGCTACACGGTAATTATGGATGCTTTTCTCTTTTCTTTATCATCTTTATGTATGACAAAGTATGACACGCTGACCATCTTCTATTTATTCTATTTTTCAGGAACCTTTTTCCTGATGGCCTGCCTCCTTCATATGTTTTCGTGGCCACATTGAGGTACAAAGGATCACTTGCAGAAGAG
This sequence comes from Diplotaxodon limnothrissa, assembly GCF_057381915.1. NCBI lineage: Eukaryota > Metazoa > Chordata > Actinopteri > Cichliformes > Cichlidae > Diplotaxodon > Diplotaxodon limnothrissa. Next base: position 15,552,906 of record NC_140608.1, on the reverse strand, counting down.
GAGTGGGACCTGTGGAGAGTACAGACACGAGATGGTAAACCTCAGATGGCGGTAACTTTAAACGGTTTTGACCACACCGTCATGTTCACAACAACCAGCAAGGCACCAAATGGGATTCAGACTGTTACTTTTTCACAACAGACAGCAAAGGTAGGTAACACTGTGTAAAGGCTGTATCCTCTGTTGTTTTGTAAGAGCTTTATTAAGTCAAAATAACTGTTGTGGTGTCATCAGTTTAAGTTCTCTTTGCCTTTCAAGACAGCTCCAGCTATTTCAGAGAACATGAGGATGTTTAAGAGGAAGACAGGCTAATTCAAAACAGATTTGCATTATGGGAAAAGAGGTAAAGCCCATTTAGAAGCCATACAAGTGGCTAAAAGTTGGGCTATCTCAGCTTCTAAGGGTTTCATTTGGACCATTCTGGTTCAATCTGTCTCTTGTACCTGTAATAGTTTTCTAGTTTTTACTGATGCTTTTAAGCTGTACTGGGTCATTTATCTTCTCTTCATGTTTTTGTACAACACAACAAAACAAACAGGTTAGAATATACAATAAATGCGATTTCTTTTTCAGACAGAAAGACAAAACATGATCCCCACTGGAGTTAAGTCATAAGTGCAATACATACATGAAATCTTCTTTCTCGCTGAAACACCTGATCAAAATGATGATCTTGGTTCTCACTTTTAGGTCACATCTCAAAACTGCCTGGCAGCACTTTGCTGTTGTTTGTTTATAAAACTGTGCACATCCTTAAAACTGAAGTGGAAAAATGTCCTAAATGAGTATTGTGAGATTGTATGGTAGCTATGACTGCCAAACAATCCTTATTAAAGTGTGTAAGGGTCAAAATCTAATCCTGATGCCAGCTTTGTATAGCTTTGAAGAAGATGAAACTGTTGCAAAGCAATGTACACAAAGTTTTATTTTAAGTTTACCTATTATGCTCTTCTTTATAGTTTGCCATATACTCACTCACTTGTTGTTCAAACCTTCTGTTTGTGAGGGGCAGCCAATGAGAAAAAGACTGTTTTCAGACAGTGAGGGGCTGTTTAAAGGCCCAAACTGTGAATCATGCAGAGCTAATCTTCTAGAGTCCAAGAAAAAGAAAAAACAACACAGATCTGGCAGTGAGCATAATAGGTTCCCTTTTCATGTGTTTATCATCACACTAGGTTGTTTTAATGTGTTTTGGCTATTCTTGTTTTTTTTTCTATGATAAATGAAGCTGTTTGATGAGAAATGGCACCAGCTACGTCTGCTGGTCACCGAAGAGGATGTCACTCTTTATGTTGATGACTTGGAAATTGAAACCTTATCACTGGAGCCCCCTGTTGGCATTTTCATCAATGGAAAAACCCAAGTAGGAAAATATGTCAGAAAGGAAACAACAGTGCCAGTAAGTCTATGAGCATTTGTTTAATGAGTAGCTAAGCAAACTCAGTGCCGATATATGTTTTTAACTAGATCACATAATACCATGCAGTTTACTGCTACCTCCTAGGAGACATGTTTAACTCCGTGAGTGATAAATCCTTGGCAAAAATGAACCCTTTTGTTCACATGGTCTTATGAATCGTTGTTTTATTTGTCTCAGTTGGCACCATTTGCACTAAAAATGTTGTATTAGTAGTGCTGTGTTGTAATTTGCTCCATAGATAGATATATGGAGGTCAGTTCTCAGTGAGCCAACAATAATCACACTGAAAAGAAGAATAGATGTGCTCTGCACTCTAGATGTTTTCATTCTTATTTTCAGTTTGATGGAACACAAACAGTTACATAAAGGAGCCCGAGGCCCATATGCATGATATAGATGTGCAGGTTTCTCATGTCACCGTTGTGCCGCAGTGTTAGTTAATGCAATAAGATTCACCAGAACTAAAACAAGACACGTGAAGAACTGGGAAGCATGAGAAAATCCTTTGTTTTGAAAGAATACCAACTTTTATTCATTCAACATTCCTGGGAATATATTCACATGAACCACAATATTAAACACAGTGAATGTTTTTCTATGTGCTTATCCATTGTCATAAGGACCATGAATTTCTGAGCTATTTAACAATGTCAGTCATGGTATTATTTCTGAATAAACACACCTGTAATTGAAAAAACATTTTTGTTATTGAGTCTTTATAAACACAGAAAGATAAAACCGGCCAATTTACACTAACATTATAAGTAAAAATAGTCATCCAACTAGAAATTATATTATTATATTCAAACCTATTTAGGTTTAAAGTCAGTGCCATTATCAAAGCTATGTGTTGATCTGGGTTTTTTTTTTTTTTAATGTAAATTATTATTATTATGCTCTCATGGTAAGTGAAGTGACGCAGTCCCTGGGACCTCCTGGAGACGTTTCACTACCAGCACAACAAACCAAATAACCAAATAATGGAAGAATAGCGTAACAACACTGCAGAGCATTTGTGCACACTGAGGGAGGTCTGGCAACATGTAGCAGCTCAGCAGCCAATCAGGGCACTTATTTTTCTTCAGCAGTTATACAATAGCTGTTACAATTCATTAGTGGCAAAGCACCGATAAAACTAAAATAAGTATCACGTAATTGGCCACATATTACAATCTGTTTGTCCCCAATATCGGAAGTTTTGTTTCTAACAACAACCTCTTCCTTTAATTTTTTTTCCCAGTTTGAAATTCAGAAACTTCGCATTTACTGTGACCCTGAGCAGAACAACCGGGAGACTGCTTGTGAAATACCTGGAGTTGTAAGTATATGAGTCTGCTTGGCCCAACACCTGTTTTTCCATCCAAAAGATAACGTACTTTCACCTACTTTTCACCTCTCCTAATTACATCTGCTTCTGCTCTGCAATGCGCCCCGTGATGGCGCAGCCAAAGATTTCATCCTCAGTTAACTCCACACCTCAGACTGTACAGTGATGCTTTCTTTCCTGTTATTTCATCAGTAGTCCGTTGCAGCGTTACAAGCGAAGGTGTAAGCTCAGCATATTAATTTTAAGACACATCTATTCATGCGGAGAATAATTTGCTGGAGGAGGACCCGTGGCTCAGCTTCAGAGATGTTGCACTATATTTTTTATTGCCTGCTGGCTCTAACTGTGTTTGCAAAGCAGTGGCCCGTTGTTGGCTTGGGATTTGCTACAACCGCAAAAGCCAGTGCCAAATAACTGTTTTTCATGTGAAGCTGTTGGATAAAAATATCAAAAGAGACAAGATGAGAAGCCTAAAATTACAAATGCTTTCCAAGTATCGCTACTTCTCTCCTCTCTCTGTGTGTGCTTTTCAGTGGTTTGTTTGGAATCTCCAGGATTGGTCATCAATTTTCTTTTGAATGGAGGCTCTCCGACACCTACATATCTAGTGTACATATGCAAGTAGGCTAGAGCTAAACATAGTGAAGCTGTTTATATCATGTTATCAACTCTATTTTACTATTTTTAGAATTCTTAAAAAATTTAATTAAAAATGACAAGAACAATTCATATGTAAGGATGTTATTTATTCATTTGCTCGACCACAGGGGATTGTAGGGTTTTTCACTTACGATGTAGAGCGCCTTGAAGTATTTGTTTGTAATTTGGTGCTATAGAAATAAAACTGAATTGAACTGAATTTTTAAAGCCTGTACTTGTCGTTCACCTTCTGATTTTTGAGAATGTGTTGTTTTTCTCTGTTTTGCATCCTTTGAATATATATCCCTCTCTCATGGTTTGCAGCTTTAAAGTGGTTTCAAGAAATCGTGATGCATATTTTCAGTTTTAATGAGAAAGACCAAATAACCCAAAGACTAAACCTTAATATCAGAGCTTTGCAGATTATGTTTAGTGTGTGGCTGTGATTTCTTGTTATGCTTGGTTATTACAGTGCTCTGATCGCGTTGAACCGACTCCAGAACCTTGTGTTTGTCCTCCTGGACCTCCCGGACAACCAGGAATGAAAGTCAGTTTTTTTTTCTGTCTCTTTCCTCACAGTCTTTGCCTTTTGTCGTTTTGCTTTGCACACAGTATCTAACCATGAGATCGCTCAGACACCCTATTGCCCTGTTCATATTAAAAAAGAGCTGAATCTAGTCACAAGATCTTTCTTTGCCTGTGTGCCAACACTGCAGACACATTGACTTTGTTCCTGCTTTGGCATACATTGTTGCCTTGTCCAGCCCCTCAGTGTCCAGACTGCTCATTAAATATTTGCTTTAAGCTGTAGCGGACTGAAGAGATTAATTATCACAAAAGCAACTTTATCTTTAACAGTATGAATTTATGTGTAAACTCAGGAATGACAAACTGTATTAGGGCAGAACTCAAACCTTCCCTCTCTTATAGCTCAGCCTTAGTGAACTGTGTGCAGACATCCTGTAAATGACGAGCACACGTTGCACTTCACCAACAGATCAGATCCTACTAGCTTGTGAAAACAGATTGTGTCAGAAACGGTGCTGAGTGGGAAGTTTTAGCACTTTAAGCTCTTAAGCACACAGTTACCTGCTGAAAACTAACAGTATTATAATTTATGGATGCACCAAGTGGTCTTTTTTTCTCCAGTGAGGCTTGCTATGGTGTGTTTGTGTGTGTAAGTTTGTCTTGTAAGGACATGTACGGAGTATTGTACTTTTGTTTTTTCTTAAACCAAACCAGACTGCTGTCAAAGATAAATACTGGGTGCAATGGAAAATTACCAAAGTGGGAAATAAAACCTACATGTTTGCCATTATTGATCACAGGGTATCAAAAAGCCCCGGTCATAAAAGCCGTTATACAAGGACCTCAGAGAGATATAAGCTTGGCAAAAGACTCTCTTTGTTAATGTTTGTGTTTATAAGGTCACCGGTATGCTTTTATTACATTTACTAATAGATCCAAAATGCTGGGAACATTGCTGGCGTGCAGATGTTCTTTAAGACCCCACATGGTGCATCTTACATTAGATAAACAAGCTTGCTAAGCATTCTTTATAGATAAATTAAATCAACACTGTGAGAAAGTTTACTGTTACCGGAGGTGTGTTAAATGGATTACTTTACTGCTTTGAGACTGCATGATACAGTTTTAATCACACATGGTTGAATAACGTCATTCCACTTTCTTTAGGGAGAGCAAGGAAGCATTGGTATTCCTGGTCAGCCTGGTCCTCCTGGTGCTGATGGTAAGCCTGTGAGTACTACATAGTTCAATATACAAACATAATCACCAACAGCAGCATCCACAGCAGCTTTTGAGAAAGCCAGTTGAGTATCTGTGTCCAGTAGATCATAACGGTTTTCTTCTTATTCATTATATGTGGTCAGGACTGCTTCAGAATGTTAAAACACACTGGTAAATGTGCTTACTTTCTTAATTTTCCAATGGTTAAATAAGAAACATCTTTGCTTATAGCAGCACTGGCAACATGGTGGTAATTTTGTGTGATGAAAACTATCCAAAAGTAAACCACATGTTCTACAGCATGATCAAAAACTCAGAAAAAGCATCTGCCCGCAGCCTAGAATCACCCAGAGAGCATGCACACAGTGGAGGGGATTCAGATGTTTAAACAAACGTGTGCATCTCTTGTCTTTTTTTTTTTTCATTTCAAGGGTATCCCTGGGCTTAGAGGAATTCCAGGTTTCCCAGGTTCGCCGGGAATTAAGGTAAATCAATAACCAGTGGATGAAAAGTCAGTGATAAGATAGTGTTGAAAATTTAAAGCTGCTTTCATTTTCCTTGTTTTAAGGGGTCACGTGGACCAGATGGGTACAAAGGAGAGCAAGGGAGGCCCGGTGTTTCGGTAGGAAGGTCAAATAACACTTTGTGGTGTCACGCATGATTTTGTGGCGACTGATAGACATTTTTTTTAAACACAAGTTTATTCTTTCAGGGTGAGAGGGGTATTCCTGGGTTACCGGGGCCACCTGGACAACCAGGCGAGAAGGTGCTGATGTTATTTATTATTTTCAGCTGTTGCCTCATTTCTATTCATTAATATAGTATCTAGATCCAGTTCCTTATATTTCTGTAGAAATCAGCTCAAGCATGGAAACTCTGCTATAGCTGGAAGGGAAAAAAAGAACAAGAAACGATAGTTAAAAGTAGAAAAACACATTGAATTTTCAAGCTAAATCTTTTTTTTATGAGATCAAATGTAGGATTGAGAGGAAATCCCTGCTAGACACATCAACTTTGAACATTGTTGCATCAATCACTCCAGAAGCCATATGTTTTGAAGATAAAGCAGATCCATTGGGAGAGTAAAAAGTACAGCATCTATAGTGTGGAACAAGAGAGCAGAGAGAGCAGGAGGGTCATCGGAGACCTTTTAAATGTGTTCATATTTCCTGACTTTTGTACCGCCATTTCCTAGGAACGTTAAAAAAGAGAACCGGGGGTGCATCTTCTTTCCTCTTGGTGTCTTGTTCAGCCCGAGTTGCATCTTCTCCTTGCTTTTTAGTCTATAACTACAATATTTAAGGTAGAGGTCCTAGGACTGGATTACAAGAAGTGCGGTTAATATTTAGTTGTAGATAGACCACGTGATCTGAGAAACCAAATTAACAAAACTGATCACGCCTTGACAGAGGACTATATGTGTCACATGGATCTCAGTTAGGAATAAACCTCATAATTCTGGAAAAAATACAAGTGACTAGCAACCTGCCCAGGGTTTACTCTGCCTCTCATCCCATGACTGCTGGGAAAAGCACTTTCTGACCTATGACCCTTATTTGGACAAGTGATTTTCAGAAATGGATGGATGGAATCTCTAAGCCTTAGATGACAACAAAACCAAGTTATGGAATCAAGACTTACCCACAATAAGTGGTGCATCAACTAAAAAACAGCTTCCACTGTTTAGTCACACAAATAGAAAATTATGCATGTTGTTATATGATAGGATACATCATATGTACGCTGAAATGTGCCAGCCACCACAACAGGTCCAAATGAAAAAATTGAGAAAATTTAAATTTTATCCAGCAACAAGAAAGTCTGAAAATCTTCCTTGGAAGGACATTTTTTCGTAGAAATGACCATTAAAAATGAATTAAAAGCAAGCGAAGCCTAAGTGATCCAGCATTTTTTGCTTATTCGATAACCGAAACAGCAACAACAGACACAGCAGAGTCCCTTTTATGTTCATCTGAACAGCATTTTGTGTTTAGCATTGCTTTAAAGTTCACTAAGTTAATGCAGCTGCTGCAAACTGCATCATTTCTGTCATATCATCAGTCATCAGTGGGACCACAGGGGCCCCCTGCTATTTGGCTGAAGGGGAGAACAATTCAAGCACTTAGTATTGGTCTAAAAACTTCTCTCAGCTGACTGCTGACACTTTTCTGCGCCTGGAGTAAATCCTCCTGTGCCATCTGTCCCGGACACATGTGTCCAGGATGTATCACATTAGGTTTTTACAAGCTGCTGGACGGTCTTCTCGATAAGCAGACACTACACTATTAAGGACCAGGTGAATTTATTTATTTATTTATTTTATCCCATTTCCAGCGCTCTTTTGAAATCCCATAATTGGACCTCTACTTGTGTTACATTCTTCTGGCAGACAGTGACTTACAAGAAGTGAATTTTAACCTAAGTGGAGCAAAAGCTAAATATCGTCCAAATGTGGGAGTACCTCTTTTATAAACAGAGCTCTAAAAGATTTTTGTGTTACGTAATTGGTTTGGTTTGGTTTGTTAGGTTGCTTGCAGGACTCTTAAAGATATGCATGAAGATTTTACCAGAAATAGGGTCTGCCCAGATTATAAGTAATAAGGGGTTTGGAGTCAATCTAAATATGAGTCTAGATCCAGGAACTTTTGGAAGAATTCTTTACCATTACGAGAAATGCAGAGAGACATTGTCTCAGTATCACAAACTAGTCCAGATCCAGATATCTTTCTGGATCCAGGGATTTAATTCATGGATGGTGTGGAGGGAATTTTTCAACCTTGGCAGAGGCATGCAGTCTTGGATTGCTCTTGTTGAGTAAGAGGTAGCAGAGGTAGTCTGTTTTTTAGTCTCCGTCAGAAGATGGACAGAGGCTTTTCTGCCCGGACTTCACTGAAGGACATTCCACACACATTGTGAGGCCAAAACAGTGAAAAGAGCATTATTGGACTACATGCATGAAATCCTCCTAGCTGTGGGAGAAAGAATAATTATATCATAAATTATAACTATTTGGCAATCAGCTTTAAATAGTCTAAATGAAACTATCAAACCAAATTTCCCTTCATGTCTGGGTCAAAAGGCGTTTCCTCTCGGCTATTGTTCTGTTTCCAATGCAGAACAATAGCCGAAAAACCTTTCCTAGCAAGGACCTACGAAAGCTTTTCTTTAGGTTCCTCCCTTTGCAGAATAAACTGTTTTCTTTGGATACAAACATGTTTCAATCTGCCTTTTCAAACTATTCCCATATAGTAAGACCACCAAGGGTGCAATCTTTTTTTCCTGGCATAGGATGTAGAGAACAGAAACATGAGATGTCTGCCAAATTAAGCCAGGAGAACAGAATTCAAGGTTATGTTTGTGTATTTGCAGTCTGTGGTAGTTGTTCATGGCCGCAGTCATTCATCACCCTTCAATGAACAATTTGTTGCTAATTATGTGGGCATCCAGCCTGTGATATTGATCTCTGTAGTTTATTAACACTGTAACTACAATGGTGGCATTCATTTCAGCAGAAATCAATGAAAACCGCACCCCTGCTTCGAAAGTAAACACACCTGTTAGCATGAGCCCCATAGCAAAAGCTTTCTGCAAGTCACTGGTCAGTCAGCTTATAGTGCAGTCTCCAAGAATGTCCTTCTTTTAAGCTCTGTGTTGTCATATAGGTTGGCACATCTTAGCATTTACAAGTAAAACAAAACCCTATTTATCAAAACTCACTGCAGCGTGAAGACCAACAACAAGCTTTCATAAATGCTTCTTTAATCCCTCTGCCATAGCTCATTTGATATCCATTGCAAACAAGATTACAGTATTATAGCCAGGGAGATTTCTGATGTGTTTTTTGAGACAGTTGAGTATGAGAATGCTACTGGGTCATGTTTATTAAGTGAACAACAAATGGGGCTGAGACAGAAAGAGAGAAACGTCTACACTTTTCCAACGGTGTTTTTTGCATTCAGCATATTTTTGCAAACAGAATCTCAATAAAAATGTCGCCCACCAAAGTCACTGAGTCAGCCAGTAACAAATGTCATCTTGGTATTGCACTATACAGTAATTTGTTCCTTCTTGAGGCCATTAGCATAGTTTTGAATGCAGAAAAACAAGCGATGCAATTCCCCGTTTGTTCCAAAATCAGGCTTTTTTCCTTCTGAGTATGTTATAATCCAGTGACGCATTGTTCCCTTAACTTGGCAACGCATAACAGAAACTTTACTAATGTCTAGTTTTGGGTCAACAAGTGCAAATTTAAAAATATCCAATGATGCAATACAACATGCCACTCCCTGAAGTTTCAGTCTAAATAGTTAAGTTCACTGTTTATCTAGGCAACAGAAAAGACCACTGCTGCTGCATATTTGTGACAGAGCAGACTTTACTATGAAGTTCTCTGTCTACATTATGGGCCTCAGATTAACAAAAAGTTGTTTGCTTTTCCATCAATGTATATCACAAACAACTCTGATACTCTGGAGCAGATGTTGATACACGACTGTCTGAAGGTGAAAATCTTTCCTTAGGGTGCACAAGGGACCCCGGGAGCAGCAGGGTTACCAGGAAAAACTGGACATGTGGTACGTGTCCACACAATCCTGAAAGTAGTTCAGAGGTTTAAACATGAAATATGCATGCTTTAACTGGCTGATTGTCTACTGTCAGGGAGAAAAAGGAAGTATAGGACCTCTTGGGCCACAAGGTCCTCTGGGAGAACCTGTATGTATAAAAAACTGAGAATCGACTCACAGCCCATCATAATTGTGTATATAATGAAATTTTCTGTGATTTCAGGGTCTACCTGGGAGAGATGGAAAGGGTGGATTTCCAGGAAGACCTGGTCAAAAGGTCTGTTTGCTCTGACAGTGTAGTATGTTACAAAGCTCATTCAGGGATTAGGGGAATAATAGTGACACGAGGTTGGATGAGTGCACACACTCCTAAAAGACTTAGTTGTTCCCCTATGTTGTGCTGTTGACTTTTGGCAACCATGGAAATCGAATCATGCATAACCAAGTGTCCCTCTTGTCCTTTTCCAATTCCCAGCTTTTGTAAACATCGAGCATGAAGTTCACATTTTAAATGGATGTCGACTGACTGACTCAAATTGACTAAAATGTCGGGCACTGTGATTGAGCTGGCATGTGGGTATCGGAATTGAGGGCTTCTAACTATAAATTTTGATGAAATTAAATGTCAGTTTTTTTCAAATGTATTAAGGGAGAAGCTGGAGCCAGTGGTATCCCTGGTACTGACGGAAGGGAAGGCCATCCTGTAAGTCATAAACACACACATAGACAGTGCTGATCAAAGGTTTGGTATTTTCCAGGTTGTTTAAGCTGCTGCTATTGTCTTGCAACTTTAATTGGAGTCCTAGACATTGAAGACTTGCATGAATATCATATTGTTTTTTAGATTTTAACTTTTAAGCAAAGCATTTTGAACCAGAAGTGCAGAACACATAATGTTTTACAAATGTTCTAGCATGAAATAATAGTAGAAACATACAAAGAGAAGAGTAAAGTAGGCCACTGCAAGAGCCGATTTCACGGATCATGCAGGTTTGCATGTATAATGTTTTTTGGTGTATGAAGACTGCAGTGTTAACACAGTGTCAGTACGAAGACTACCCCTGACAGGCAGTAAATTAGGGGTATTTCCCCTGTAGTTCATCCCAGGATAATCCTGTTATGTAACAAACAGACTCATGCAGTGAAAGTAACTCATCGGGGGAATGCTGTGACGCTCTGGCAAATCTGTTTTAGGAAGAAAGTCTTTCAACTGGGCAGCCACCCCACTGAGCTTATAAAAGCCTCGTCCAAACGTTTGCGATGGGTCTGCAAAAGATGACTCAGTTGCTCCACAAGGCTGTAAGCCATTTTGTCATGGTCCTGGGTCGGTGACCCAGCGCTTTTAGTTATCATTTTCTAGTTTATGATGATGATGATTATTATTGTTTGAGTTCTGTGTGTTATATTTGGTCTGCCTTTGAGTCTGTCTCTGTCTATGGTGTCACCCCATCTGTTTGTGAATCTGTCTGTTTAGTTCAATGTCTTGTCTGGTTCCATGTGTCTGAGTTTCCTGTTTTATTGTGAAGGTTTGTGTCATATGTGAGTGTGCTCAGTCTCGTCAGCTGTGATTTCTCCCAGGTGTGTTCCCCTCCTGTCTCTCATCCCTTGATTACTGCCGTCTGTGTATTTAAGCCCTGTGTTTCTCTGTGTCAGTGTCGCGTCGTACCCTCAACTAGCTGTGTGTTCTGCTTCTATGTTCCTAGTGTTTGGTCTCCTGCTCCAGTTTAGTGTTTCTTTCCAGTGTTTCAGTCCTTGGTTCCTCTGTTCTGACTTTTGGTTTTCTTTTGGTGAGTTTAGTTTGTACGAGGTTTTTCCCAGCAATAAAGCTGCGCCTTAAGTTTCACTTCCGTGTCTGAGTTCTGCATTTTGGGTCCACCACTCCTGCTTGCCTGCCACACAGCGATTCATGACAGAACGACGCGACCAGTATGGATCCAGCAGACTCACTGAGGAAGCGCAGCTCAGCCTTTGACGGGACCCGGCTAGCGCTTGGAGGGCCTCCGTGCTGCCGTTCCTCACTAGCTGCTTACCCTTCGGTCCACTCACCTGCTTCTTCCCCCCGGATGCCCCGGTCTCACAGAAAACGCTCCCGCCGGTCCCGGGAGGATTACTATGAGACCGCGAGCAACCAGCTTACACCAGCTCAAGCTTTCTACAAGATGTTAGGGATCATTATAGTGCCACCCGACTCACCCAGCGTTTCCACTTCACAGCAGGAGCAGCCACAGCCGAGTCATTCCTTGTCACATTCTGCCAGTGCTGCTTCCTCTTCTACTTGGAAGCGGCGAACGTGCCGCCAGCACTCACGGCTCCGGCAGGAGCCTGGGACTCTTCTCGACCAACCGCCTAGGGTGAGTGACAAAGTCCCCCTACATTCGCCTTCTGTGTCGAGGGATAAACGTACCGTTTCCCCCAAGGCCGCTAACGTCAGCTTCATGAACTCTAGATCTTCTGTTCCTCCTGTTCCAGAAAATGACAGTATTCATTTTGAGAGCGATCGTTTCCACTTTGGTTCAAAAGACTGTGCTTCTGATGCTCCTTCGGACCCAGGAGTTAAGACTGTTTCATCTGGAACTGTTTATTCTGGGGCTATGTCAGCTCTGTTAGCCGCCCGGCCCGAAGCTCTGTTAGCCGCCCGGCCCGAAGCTCTGTTAGCCGCCCGGCCCGAAGCTCTGTTAGCCGCCCGGCCCGAAGCTCTGTTAGCCGCCCGGCCCGAAGCTCAGTCGCCACCTCCACCACATTCAGCCTCGCTTCCCATAGCACAGTCACATCCACAGCCTGACTTACTACAAACCTTATTTCAATCCTTAGCCCAGTCAATAGCTCAGTTGGTAGAGGAATCATCAGCCTTATCGTCAGCTCGGTTTCCAACTTCACAACCATCATTTTCCCGACCTTTTCTTCAGTTGCCCTCAGCTCAGCCACTTATACAGCCATCATCTTCACCTACACCTCCGGTACAGCAAGCTATGTCTATCCAACCCTTACAGAACTGTTCCACAACCTTGAATCCTAATCAGAGAGACAAACCAAACAATATTGTTATCAGTTCTCAAAAGCTGGCCAGTTCTGAGACTGAGATTCGCTCCAGGGCCTCCCCAGAGGCTGGGTTTCAGCCCCCAGCAGACTCTGGACCCCTGGCGGTTAAGAAGCCAGCTGAGGACCGCACCCGGCCGTTGCTGCCTGAGCAGACTCAATGCTCTGTGCAGCTGCAGTCTGCCATGTGTTTGCCAGAGGCCCGTGTGCCTGGTTCTGTTCTGTCCCTGCCAGAAGCCCGTGTGCCTGGTTCTGTTCTGTCCCTGCCAGAGGCCCGTGTGCCTTCTGGTTCCGATCTGTGCCTGCCAGAGGCCCGTGTGCCTGCTGGTTCTGTTGTGTTCCTGCCAGAGGTCCCCGCGCCTGCTGGTTTTGTCCTGTGTGTTCCAGGGGCCCCTGTGCCCACTGGTCCTGAGACTGTTTTCGCTGGAGGGCCCGAGGAGCCCGTCCAGCCTCCTGCTTCGCCAGCTGGAGGGCCCGAGGAGCCCGTCCAGCCTCCTGCTTCGCCAGCTGGGGGGCCCGAGGAGCCCGTCCAGCGTCCTGCCTCGTCAGCTGGGGGGCCCGAGGAGCCCGTCCAGCCATCAGCTGCAGTCTCATCACCGGCTGCAGTCTCATCACCGGCTGCAGTCTCATCGCCTGCTGCAGCTTCATCGTCCTCGCCTGCTGCGGCCTCAGAGTCTTCGGCCTCGCCTGGTCCGGTTTCAGCATCTGCTTCAGCGTCCGCCTCGTCTGGTCCAGCCTCCGCATCAGCGTCCGCCTCGTCTGGTCCAGCCTCCGCATCAGCGTCCGCCTCGTCTGGTCCAGCCTCCGCATCAGCGTCCGCCTCGTCTGGTCCAGCCTCCGCATCAGCGTCCGCCTCGTCTGGTCCAGCCTCCGCTTCACCTGGGGCTGCAGGGGCCACGCAGCCTTCAGGTCCCCTACTACCACCTCCACATCGTCGGTCATCTGCCTGGCCGCTTGTTGGGCATCTCCGCCACCGTGGACGCCCTCCTGAACGCCGCCACTGCCTTCCACGTGGCCGGCCTCCGGACTTGTTTCCACGCCGCTGTTGCCGTCCGCACGGTCGGCCCCCAGAACTGTTTCCACGCCGCTGTTGCCGTCCGCACGGTCGGCCCCCAGAACTGTTTCCACGCCACTGCCTACTGCGTGGCCGGCATCGGGACCGGCCCCGCTGCCATTCGCATGGTCGGCCTCCTGAACTTGACCATCTGGGCCTTTTTGGACTCTGTCCCTCCGTCCTGGGCCCCCTCCGCCCACCCTGGTCGGGTGCTTTTCTTTTTTGGTTTTGGTCCGTTTTTGTGTTTCTGCTGGGCTGTCTGGAGCCAGCCCTTGAGGGGGGGGGTACTGTCATGGTCCTGGGTCGGTGACCCAGCGCTTTTAGTTATCATTTTCTAGTTTATGATGATGATTATTATTGTTTGAGTTCTGTGTGTTATATTTGGTCTGCCTTTGAGTCTGTCTCTGTCTATGGTGTCACCCCATCTGTTTGTGAATCTGTCTGTTTAGTTCAATGTCTTGTCTGGTTCCATGTGTCTGAGTTTCCTGTTTTATTGTGAAGGTTTGTGTCATATGTGAGTGTGCTCAGTTTACGTTTCCCCTGTCTCGTCAGCTGTGATTTCTCCCAGGTGTGTTCCCCTCCTGTCTCTCATCCCTTGATTACTGCCGTCTGTGTATTTAAGCCCTGTGTTTCTCTGTGTCAGTGTCGCGTCGTACCCTCAACTAGCTGTGTGTTCTGCTTCTATGTTCCTAGTGTTTGGTCTCCTGCTCCAGTTTAGTGTTTCTTTCCAGTGTTTCAGTCCTTGGTTCCTCTGTTCTGACTTTTGGTTTTCTTTTGGTGAGTTTAGTTTGTACGAGGTTTTTCCCAGCAATAAAGCTGCGCCTTAAGTTTCACTTCCGTGTCTGAGTTCTGCATTTTGGGTCCACCACTCCTGCTTGCCTGCCACACAGCGATTCATGACACATTTTCCCCCATCAGAACAATAGCGCTAGCAACGTATCCAAGGAGGCAGGATTAGAACTGCGCTTCCTCAAGTTAAAACAAGATGCAGTTCTCCTTTGTAGGTCCCAACAAGGGGATTTCTTCACGTGTTGGAGAGGACTGTGTGTTCACGGCAACACTATATACTCTCTCACTGCCTTCCTATCCCATCTGTCCTCTATGCACACTGAAACTTCAGTGTAAGGCAGCATCTGAAAGCATTTATTTAAGAAAAGCCCATATGATATATGATTTACTCATGAAAGTGGCCACTTTCATGAGTAAATCATATATAAATCATATAAGGCTTACATGATTTACTCATGAAAGTGGCCACTTTCTCATTACTTTTATTTTTTTAGTAAGTATACAAAACATACAGGTTTCATTATATAATTTTTCAAGGGATCTTATATGTGTTTTCACTCTTGTATGCTTTTCATACAAGTTTCATACAAGACAGATAAAAACTTTATAAGATTTATATATGTTTTCCATATGGGAGCTAACTGAAACACAAAAAAGTATAGTAATTGCTGCACGCTGACCTTAAAAAACTTTCAGTGCATTAAACCATTCACTTAAAAATTATTGCATTTATCTGCAAATACAGTGTATTTAACTGAGGTTCAGCTGAGGCACATAGGGTTTTTCCAGGGATCTATGTGGTTTAGTTTAAAGAACAAACTTAAATTGCAGGAAATAGTTTGATTTGGGGGTGATTACATTTACTAAATTGTTACTCACAAGAATTTAACCTCAAAAAAAGCCTCAAGCTACTTTACTCTGCTTCTCATGTAAACTAACCAACCACATCTGGGAAGCATAACATTTTGGTAGGCATTTCTCCATCCACAAGGACTAGATAATGTTTTTTTATGGAGAGAAAATAACAACAATTGCTACTGACACAATGAAATAATCATTTCACAACAATGGTAAGGCATAAAGTCAAACGATGCCTTTGAAATTTTATTTTAAAAAATGCCATTTCTGTTTCTTACAATGCAAATCTGTAGCACTGATAGTCATATTGTCTTCTTTTCATTATTAAATATACTAACTGGAACACCACGTTGCTCTTAGGGTATGCCTGGATTGCCTGGAAATGCAGGCCTGGATGGACAAAAGGTAAGAGCTCCTAATGTATGTGCAAAGCAAACTCAACAATGGTTTTGCTTTATTAATTATGACTATATTTGACTGATAAGATTCTCATTAAAGGGAGAAGTTGGTGAGCCTGGACCCAGGGGCTTTAAAGGATCGACTGGACCACCTGTAAGTTAATAGCTGTTCTTGTTTATGTTTGATCTGAAGAGTTAGCAACACAGTTTTGCCCTCTTTTGCAGGGTGAAATGGGATTACCTGGTGAACCAGGTTTGCAAGGACCGATCGGACTGAAGGTAATGATTTACACCTGTTAGAACATCATGTTTGAGCTTCTTCAAACAGCTGTGATGAAAAAAAGAATGAACTTAGTAGAAATAATGGCTGACTTTGATCTTACCAACAGACATTTAATACAGGATAAACTATGAGGTTAACGTGAGTTTATCCCCCTCCATAGCCCTCGGGCTGTGAATGCACTAGTTAAAAGTGCGACACAGAGAAATCAATAACTTAAGATTAATCCACATTAATCCATGCTTGCATTAGTGAGCAGCAAGCTCAAGCTTGATTGAAACTGTCTCCAATTACAATGCAGTGCAGCTGCCTCCAAGTACAGCAGATCAGTATGGCATGATGTCATGCATCAGTATATATATTGTCCAGCCGATACTAAATGAATTGCAGCACATGATCACATTAGTTTGGATAATGTTGAATCTTTGATGCTTTCTAAGCTTTGAGGAAAAACAAGAAAAAGTACTTGGCCGGCAGCATTGCATGTTTTGTTTGGTCCCTGTTTTGCTATAATACACTTTAGAACAAGTAACGATCTTCTGGCCTCTCCAGTGGAGCTAAATTAAGCAATGATCAGGATCTAGTGCTTTCGTCAGTGGAATTTTAGTGGAAATGTAAGCAGTCTGGGCTTGTCTGGTCTGGACACGCTGTCTCCTAATCATTTTTCATTAGCTGATCTGCTTTTAACAAGCCAATGCGTATTGGTGAATGGCACACAAGTGAAAACGTAGTTTATGGACATGCAGGCACTACTTTGATTTTATGGCTGAACTTCAGACTGCAATTACAGAGGCTTGTTCAGCTGGAAAAGAAAGCACCGACTAGACACAATTAAACTTCAAACTGCACAATCCCAAAACCTCATGAAAGTATGCTCAAACTATGGCATGTATCACTGAAAATGAATTATGATAAGAAAGCAAAAATATCAGCCACATAATAGGATGCGGTTTGGATGCTATCTCATTGTATTCTTTCTGCAATCTAAAATGTGTTTTATCTCTTAATTAAGGGGAATATGGGTGAAAGAGGAAGTCCGGGCATAAAAGGCACACCGGGGCTTGCGGTATGTTACCATTTAAATATGAACCAGATGAGCAAGTTCTTTTGGAAGCTGATAATTAATGCAGTATATAAATCAAAACCACAGTACACACTGATTAGCCACAACATTAACTACAAACCACACTGACAGGTAAAATACATTATTTTCCTTTATTTAAAATGGAATGTTCTAGTGGGAAACATTTGGCATTTAAACTTTGATGCATACTACATACCTAAACGGTGTTACAGACCACAAAGGCAGACAATGCACCCTGCCACACCACAAACACTGATCAGGAACTGCAAAAAGAAAATGACAAACTCCTATAGAAACTCCTCAGCTGCAAAACCCATTGAATACCACCGTATGACCCCACAGAGGCCCCACTCATTAATCCAGAAGCTCTACAACCCTAAGCTAGACCCTACAGGACACCCTGACAGGTCCTATGCCAGTGTTCTGAAGGGTCTGGTTATGATGTTCTGGCCAAACAGCATCTTTCTTAAATAACAGTTATTTCTTTTGTTTGCTTCCATTTTTAACTACTGGGTTTAACTGCATGCTTTTAAAGGGCAGTGCAGGGCAACCAGGAAGTCCAGGTCAACCAGGGCACCCAGGCATGCCAGGAATGAAGGGAAGCAAGGTATTTCCATGATCTGTTTTTGTTGATATCACCAGAATTTTAACATCTAGTCAGAAATTCAAAGTATTCTCTTGATTCCAGGTCAGGGTTAAGTCTGTTTAGATTGTGAAATTTAGGTCCATGGTCTGCAGAAATAGCAGTTATAAAAATGACTGAACACTCATATCAATTAGCCGTAAATCACAATCAGATTTGTAGGTAATATTTGTAATTTGTACAAAAACGCTACAAAAAGTCTGGTGTTAGGTTTTTTTTTTTTGTGATATGCACAGACTTTAGTGTGTCTAACTTTAAAAGCATGTTATAAAATGAAACTCTGTGCCTTTGTTGTTTTCACAGGGACAGAGGGGGAATCCAGGTGAAAGGGGCGACATGGTAAGATTCAAGACAAAATTATATTGCAGTCAGCACAAGTTAAGCAGATCAAATAATGGTTAGAAAATTGAGAACACAACCTTTGTTTTACATTAGCGCAACATCACCTTTGGGTGTTGGATTAAGATTTGCTTCTGTCCAAAAACAGCAATTACAGTGAAACTGTGGAACCTCAAATCAAAAGTCTATTCCAGGCTTGTGTCTGCTGTCTGGAAGGATGAACCTCTCCTGATGATGGAAGGTTTTTTGGACATAGAATTCATAATAGTTCAGTCTACTAATATACTTACAAATCATTATTATCACATCTTGTATCTGGATTTGGAAGCTTTCACGTCAGCTTTACTTGCTTTTTTGGAACAGGAGGTTTCTCTGATCTGGGATGTAAACAACATATTTTTTTAATTTAAGCAATGCTAATGAGAATGAAATGGCTACACTGAACTACATTAAAACTCAATACTACTATAAATATGTGTCATTCTTCCTGTTTTAAGTGGATTTTTTAATGGACAGCACCATCTACAGTACTTTGCATATACAGCATTGGCTGAAGTCTGAAACCTGATTTTATGTGTTTTTTTTAATATAATCTAATGTTGACCTAATGATTTCCACACCAGGGGATGAAAGGTGAAAAAGGAGAGCAGGGGCGGCCAGGGGGTGTGGTGAGTTAATTTTGAAAGGCTTTGTTGCATCATAACTACACGTGTAAGAAAACAGTTTCTGGTACAAATGCATAGTTTAGCGAGATTTAACTAAATTTGGACAAGAAAATTAGTAGATAATATTTTTTCTTCAATACCTCCAAAAATCAGATTATCTGTTCATATTTTGGAGTTTGATGCCTACTATTCTAGTTTGTTTTTATTTTGTTTTCTTTTGGGGGGGGCATAGGCCTAAACACACAAATGCTAATAAGTGGTACGTAGTGAGAATGATAATAATAAATGTCAATTACAGTGCTTTTCAGTGTTTTATCATCTTTTTAAATTATTTATCATTACTTTGATTGACAGGGATCACCTGGTCCAATGGGTCTGAAAGGAGAGGTATGTCAAGCTCAATAAAGCAATTACCTTACCTCAGTGTAACATGAATAATAACTAGTATTACTAATAATGGGGTGGTATCCTTGCCAGAAAGGGACAGCAGGGGATCTGGGGCAGAGAGGTCAAGAAGGTCAAGTTGGACGACCCGGACAGCCAGGTCAGTCAGGCCAACCAGGCCCCCGAGGGTTGCGGGGAGATATGGGCCCTCCTGGCCCACCTGGACCCGAAGGAAGATATGTACGTGTGCCTTATACTGTACTAACAACTTGTTTGTAATGGTTTTTTGTAATCGTGTTATGTATAACTTAGTGGTTGGTCGTGGTCTATCACTTTATATTGCAGTTAAGTGCAATGTCAGACAATCACATTCGGCAGATATGCAGAGAGCTTCTTCAGGGTATGTATCATTTTAATCTACCTGCTGAACATTTTTTATGTATTTTCCCCAAATGAAACTATCTCATTATCAATCCTTCCAGCTGAGCTGCCTCTATTGATACTGAGCAATCAGCAGAGTAGCTGTACCAGGTGTCAAAGTCAGCCTGGATCTCCTGGCCCACCAGGTCCAATGGGGCCCCAGGGACTCAGAGGTCTTCCTGGGCTTAGTGGTTCTAGGGGACTGCCAGGCCACCCTGGTCGGCCGGGATATCCTGGGATTAATGGTCTCAAAGGTAAAATAAAGGTCAAGTTAGTCGCATATCCTAAAACTTTCTGCACAATCTCTCTAACAAGGACACTTGTGTTTGCAGGAGAACCAGGTTTCAAAGGGGAGAAGGGGAGCCCTGGTCGGGTCATGATTGGAGACCATGGGCCTCCTGGACCTCCAGGTAAAGAACATCACAGATTTATTTTCCATTCATTTGATAAGGTCATGTAAAAGTGCAGAAGCACTTTTAGTGGATATCTGGTATTTAGCTTTCAGCTGTGTTCCATTGTGGTTGCTTGTTATTTATATCTCCACAGGTCCAATGGGTCCGGAGGGACATGGTAAACCAGGTACTCCAGGTAAACCTGGGCCCCCTGGTCAAAATGGCCCAGAGGGTAAAAGTGGTAATCCTGGCATCCCTGGTGAGCCTGGTGTGTGCGATCCATCCATGTGCTATGGAGGCATGATGAGGCGGGATTCTTACAGCAAAGGCCCAAACTATTGACATAAGGCAGCATCACTGCAGGCACCAGTATAAAGCTGATGCAGAACAGATATTCTCAGGAAGATCTCACCATTACAGTTCCTCTCTGACATGGAAACAAAACGTACCTCTTCTGACACCGTTTATGTGACACCTTTTATGCATCCCAGTTTCTTTGATGGTATTTTGTATTATTAGTCATATGGCTTTGAACATTCTTTGAAAATTTAATGGTGTTAAGAGGATTAATGATTGGCTCCAGTGAATACCTCTTATCCAAGCACCTTATATGAGGTATCAAATGTGCCAGCCATGTAACGCACGGTACTCACTGCATTTAAGATTACTACGCATAGACTCATGCACACCATCTATGAACACACTACAGCTAACAGTTTGATGGATATCTGGGTTTGTGTATAGGTAGGAAATGTAAGTGCAGTGCCTGTCGTATTAGGTGCAGCATACCAAACGCCAGCAAACATAAAGGTCTAACCAAGATTTTATTGCATATCAAGAAAGCTTATTATGGTTTTCCAACACAATCTTACCAAATCTTCTGCTTTGCTGACAAAAAACATACACCTGTTTACTGTTTGAGCCTTATATTTAATCTTGATGAAGAGATGAATTTATAATTAGAACTAATGAGAACACCTTTGAGTCTGAGGTGTTTGTCAATCCTGCTGTTGTCTGAAGCTGTTGGCATTTAGTCAGCTCAGAGGAAGGACCCATTTTGAGCCATGCCATCATTTACTTTGAATGAGATTTATGGCATGCACTGCATTAACATCAACTAATTACATGCACACCTACTTCAAAACGTGAGGTGTATGTGCAGATTACACATACAGTCAATTATGTTGAACATTATTTACATGCAACCTTTCGATTCTTGTGAACCACACCTAAATAAACCCACCATTTCCAGTGTGACACCTATCAGTATAAGGCCTATGTGTACATACATGTGCAAATTGTTTGTGAATTCTAAATGAATGGTGATTGTTTGGTCACATCTTAATATGGCGTTACTAAAGCGTTTGACTGCAGTTGGCTGACATATTTGACTCCTAATAATCTTGAAGTTTGCACTGTAAGTCCCTGTGGCTGGTACACTTTCTTATATTGCCCCCTTGTGTTCCTTCACTGCATGTTTCGTTATAAGATTTTACTGCACATAGGGCAGGTGCCACATGTTCCACTAAAAAACAGAACAACAAAAATCAACACTCAAACACACACATGAAAAAACAATGATGATTTGTGAATTGATTCGTGATGAATTATCACAGAAATTAACAAGTTTCTGTGCAAAACTGTGACTTTGATTGCCTCTCGCTGAGTACTCACTCCTGGAAGCTCGAATTCATAAAGCATTCTGACTTTTGTGCGTGAAAACTTTTTACAAAACACATCACCCCGGTTACCCTCCTACTGCAATACTTCTCCATTCATTGCCATGTCTTATTTGTTCTATATTTAGGATGTAAAATATATATATATATAAAAAATGTGCCACCTATGAACACACCAACACTTTAGTTTCACATTTTAATCCATTTATGTTCCCCCAGCTTACCTTTCATTACTGTAGCAGGTATTTTTTTTTATTTATAAGAGAGGCGCATCACATTTCAGCAGTGACCTCTCTTAAACATCTTTTGTAATGTTATTATTTGGTGTGAAGGTATGACTTTTGCCATTTTTATTTTCTTTTTTAAAAACTAGAATTAAAAAAAATCTTTTAAAGGATTTGTGAACTTTGTTTGGCTTTTGCTGTCCTGTCTCTGAACTTTACGCGTTTATTTCTGCTCTCCTATCACATCACTGATCTCATCTTTCACATGGAATCGTGGGTGTGGTTTGCACTTGGGAGTTTCCACTCAAAGTGAAGCATCAAAAGGGGATTAAGTACGGTGATGGGTTTGGAAGAAAAAAGAGGAGAGAGATCATCGCATGGCTCGTCGAATTAGGACACTGCTTTAGGAAACTTGGATGAGCGCAGCTTCAGCTAAAACGCTCTGTGGCTGGCAGGGAAACTTCAGAAATGACTAAATGTTCGGTTTTTACGCTAGATGGCGCTATGTGGCAACATCTTAGTATGCGTATGAATTTTTCTAAGAAGACTTCCTTTCCACCCTGTTTGGACAGTAGCCACTCATCACACGTGAATCCCTCTCTGTTTATATGTTTAATTATCCCAGCATGGCGGCTTTCGCTTGTGTTTATTTAATGTCCCATGAGGGTGAAGCTTTCTGCAATAAACTTAAATACTCATGTTTAATTCTTGCTGTTGAGTGAAATGATGTAATTTTAAATTAAAGCATATAACCACGTGCGGTATGTGGTTTACAGCAGGCCTTTATCTCCTCCCGTCCTGAATTATGGCTTTACTATATTCTCCTTGTTTGTTAGTGTATTTAATATTTCCATACCTGTGAATCCTCCATGCATGATAAAAACATGACCCTCGTTGTTTTGCGGTGGATGCAGCTGAAACCCTCTTTTATGAAGCCTTCAATAACTTGAGGTGATTAAAAGGCTCTGTCATTATTCTTTCACTCGTTAGGAAGGCCTCTCGGATTTCAAGTGTCTCCTTTTACACTCCTGAGTCGCCACATTCATCATGGGACCTGGCTGAAGTTTTATTGCGGCCGCTAGAGGAGGATGCAAAAACAAAAGCTGAGGAGTGTGGGGTGGACTCAAAGGGCAACTAGCCCCAATACACATTCTCAGTGGGGAGGAAAAAAAGTGAGAGAGAGGGGGGGAAAGAAAAATGCGCGCCGGGGCATGAGTCGAGTGCTTCTCTCTGCTTAATTTTGACACAGTTCAACACATTTCATCCACTTGGAAACTCCAGGTTATCCCCCGACGTTATGGGCGTACCTACACGTTTTTTCATCACAAAGGAGTAAGGTGAGGGACGGGGTCACACAGCTCCATAAATACTTGGTGTGGCTGAGACTTCGGATGGACCCTGGAGGCGTAAATACTGCTGCTGGAGGAAGCTCGCACACAGGAGAGGAGCGGCGATTTTTCTGCAAGCTGATACCTCATTTGTAGAAGGGCAGACTGCTAAAAGCCTCCTCAGTTACCACCGTGAAAGTTGTGGTGCCTCTGGCTAATATGGAAAGTCTATGATTCCGTGTTGGCACAACTATAGCATAAATTGTTACGCTTTTTTCTCTCCCTTCACTGAGTGCGATGTAGTTCATCTTCACATCTCAAAGTGAGCTGATTTGTCAAGATGACAGCGCTTACACCTTTGAACCGTGCCGTACTTGGACTTGCGTGGAGCTGTTTGAGTTTCCTGTCGTGCGTGCATTGCGTTTTAAGTGACAATCATGTGCACTCCAGTTTTATTTACAGGAGGTTGCGCAATCACGAGCGCAGGGAGATACAGAGAGAGATCCTCTCCATCCTGGGCTTGCCTCACCGTCCCAGGCCCTTCTCTCCCGGGAAGCAGGCGTCCTCCGCGCCGCTGTTCATGCTAGACCTGTACAACGCCATGGCCGTGGATGAGGAGGAGGGCGTGCAGGAGAGCGCAGGGAAGAGCTTTAGTGCCAAGGCTCAAGGGCACTCTAGGAAAAGTTACTACAACCCCCAGCATGCCGGCTACTCCCGTGTGGCACAGCCTTACCGAGCGGCCCCTCTCGTAGGCCACAGCCCCGCACTCACCACAGCGCAAGACACCAACTTTCTCAATGACGCCGACATGGTTATGAGTTTTGTCAATTTGGGTAAGTGTCATTAAAACGGGATCAATATCCACACGTGCTATAAATCAATATATGCATCGGGATTATGTGCAGGTGATTCTTGGTTATCACGGACACTGAAAGAAATTGACTTATTCATCTTTCACTAGATTTCTATTTCCTCGACAGAGATAAGTGAGGGATTTTAAACTTTTTATTTCTCTTATTATAGATGACATTAAGGCAAATCTTAAAACACCAACATAAGCTGAACGAGCCTGCTTTTTGGGATGAAAAATATTACCACTTATTTCTGGAAAATAACCGGACACACGTACAATATTTTTTTTAGAGAAACCTGTGCAAGCTCTCATACGAAACTTGCCGAGGAGCAAATTCAAGATTTATAATTTTTGAAAAGACATTTGTGCATCTAAATGTAAAAAAATAAAGTTCGTCGTCAGACATCAGTCATTTTCAGAGTACCGAGGGGTTGCTACAGACTCCTGTTAAATATTTTGTATTTAACACAATCGAGCTGAACGTTTTGACCCATCAATTTGTGCTGCTTTCTATTTTTTTCTGAAGTCGCTTTTATGTATAATGATTGTGTTTGTTCGGTAGCTGCGACCCTTAACCCAGCAGTTCACAGCGACTTATCAGATGACTGTCTGACCTTGAGAAAATTGGCCTAAATTATTTCCTGTTGTTAAAAGAGGGTGATACTGACTGATACTCATATCTGAGGTTCTGTCACTAAGAGAAACCACAAGCCCCTTTCATAATATTTGTGCTATTTGTACCATTTATTATTCCATCATGACATTAAAAATATTCGCAATATTAATCAAAATATTACACAGTCCTGCAGAACTGAATATTTAAAAACAAATCCCTGTAACATATCATCTACAAAGTTTCACTATTTTATTCTTTAAGGATTGTATTTTCCAAAATACAAAGCGAATTTGTGGAGACTTGCTTGTAACATTATTCCCTCACCTTGGTCTCAGCCCATCTGTTTCCACTTACCGCTACACCAGGGCATGTACACTGTCAGGCTTGAAGGCTCTGCTCTCATTCTGGAGACTGTCAGTGGAGTGTTCAATGGGGCTCTGTCTTTATTACAGTACACTCACATATAGCTACTGACCTCAACTGTTTTAAAATGTCTATGTGGCATTTTATGCGGTTTAATATGCTTACGCTAGTATCAATAAGAAGCCAGCTATTCAAACATCCAAACACACAAGACAGCATAAAAAGGGGGGCTTTTATTAATAAAACATCAGTCATTTGATAATTTCATTACAGCCCAGTTAGAACCAGCTGAATAAAACTGATATCTTACATTTTTATTTAATATTTTGCTATTTCAAAGGTAAATGCTCTGTGTTCTCAGTGACACTTCTGTTTCAGATTACCACCCGTGGCTAATATAATGGAACGCGCTCAGTGGGTAAAAGTCAGAGCTGACCTCTGACCTGTTTGTGCTAAGTAACGGCAGGCGTTCCCTCTCGATAAAATATCAGGGAAATGCACTGCATGATATCACCGTGGATGCCAGAACATCCGCTGACCTCAGCCACATGCCTTTACTCTGCTACCAGGTGGAGGTGAGAGATGGCCGAGGTCACTTTGTCAGCATGTCCCTAATGTAGGTACACTGGAGCTCTTTGATGCTGAAATTGAGGACATATATATATATATATATATATATATATATATATATATATATATATATATATAAAATCAGATGCTTCCCCTTAGGAAAAAAAAATAGAAGCTGTGCATATCCTCCACTTGTCTCCACATAGGTATAAAACAAATCCACCGATTAAAAAAAAAAAAAGACGAGCCTTAAAAAGTAATCTTATATTATCTGTTATATTAGAAATATTTTACTTTCAAGCTTAAGGGTTAGCTACTTTTTATGAAGCCTAGTAGAGGTCAGAATGAGGTCAGAAAAGAGGTCAGAGTAGACACTCATGTGATGCTGAAGAATCCTGTCTGCTCTTTTTCTTACTTGAGGAGCAGACGAAAGTGTCTTTAATTGAAATCAGCCTGTTTTTCTTAACTGACAGCCCATTCATCATGGCCAGAGAATGCAGTTAGGCACACAGTAGAGGGCCTGTCTGGGAACTGCTACCTGTATTGAGTTGACTGATTTAATGAACTGGAAAGTGCTTTTGTTGGTAGTCAAAATGTTTGGATTGGACCTTGAATGTGAAAGAAGATGTGATAAATTACACTTTTTTCCTGCGCATTGATGCTGGCATATTTTCTCCTTTAAACAGCTTAAGAAGCAGTTCAGGAGGTGAACTCATACATTTATATATATATATTTTTTTTTTTCATCAACTTTTCTTCCCGGTAGAAATCAACTTTGTCATAAAGTATTTTCTTTTCCAGTGGAGAAAGATAAAGATTTTTCTCACCAACGAAGACACTACAAGGAGTTCCGTTTTGATCTGACTCAAATACCGGACGGGGAGGCAGTGACTGCAGCTGAGTTTAGGATCTATAAGGACCGTAGTCATGGCCGCTACGACAATATTACCCTGAAGGTGACCATATATCAAGTCATCAAAGAGTATCAAAACAAGTAAGTGCCAGACCAACCACAACTATGTATTAAATGTTCATATTAAATGTGATTGTACCTCTGTAGTCCTGAACTGTTTAACTGGGTAATCTCTAAATAATTTCTGATATTTTTATTACATAACGATAGCTTAAAGTGTCCAGCAATGTGTAACTAAAATGCTTTACCTCAACCAGTTGGTGTTTGCTGCTTTAGTAAACTCATGAAAGTGTTCTTTTTACTAATGCTGCTACTTGCATTTAACTAAAAATGTCCCAGCACTTCTTGGATTACAGTTTAAAGGACTTACTGCTTCATTTTATGGGCATAAAATTATTGTAGATAAACAAGGGGGAAAATGAGTCATAAAGTGAGTCAGTCTTTTAAAAAAAAAGAACAAAGACAAAGGACCTATGTTAAGTTTGTTCTCAGTTATTTAAAGGTTTAGTGAAATGTAAAACAGGCTGGAAGCTTCTTCCTTGTAGTGAAAAAGCAGAATGAAGTAGCCGCTACTGCAAAAAGTGAGAACTATTTAAAACTATTTGCATCTCGATTTGTATCTTATTTCATAATGGCCATTGTCTGTCGGGGGTTGAAACTTTCCACTTGCAAAGCACATCCTCCCATCTCAAACTCTGCTCTCCTTCATTCGCACCATGTCTGCCTTACAAATATAGTTCACGGATAAAGAGAACTCCATTAGCAAGTTGGCCACTTATGAAGCTTGGAAGGTCCGTCAGTTATCACTCGTCTTGTGTTGCCTGCCAAGCTGGCTGTGTCCCAGATGAAACCACGAGGGCCCGTATCGGGAGGGGGTTGGAGGCTCCCTAGGGTGCTCCCGTGGTCACTGTTATGCCCGCCACCTGCCTGTCTTAACAATATTCCGGAAGTTTAAAGCAAGACATAGCTGAATACACAAGGGTGCACTTAAAAGTGGGCCCACATTTGCTTGCCAAAAATGTGTGTGGGTGATTGAAGGGAAGATATGGCCCTCCGGGGCTTTGAAAAGGTCCAAGTCAATGGACTCTACCATCTTAAAGGGGAAGAATGCTCAGTTCATGTTTTCACACATGCTTTCATGGAGAATAGTGTATTTGAATTAGTGCTCACAAACAGGTACGAGTCTTTCACAGTGACTGAAATCTTAGAGAACAGTTTTCTGGATTTTTCTGTCATCATAAAAGCTTAAATGCAGTTACAGTATGAGTAGGGTTCATTTGTAAAGCCATACAGATTCTTTTGTGTTTGCCTCCAGCACGTTAGGCAGAATGCTGCTTATAGACACAGACGAGTTTCAGCCTGTGCCCTTAATGTTGTTTTATATACTACACAAGTTGCTGGAGGTCTGACCCCCTTTTAAACCATATCCTCTTCACCTTGTACGTTGGAAGCGGGTGAAGTTGTGCCACAAACCTCTACTAAGTTTCTACAAAATGCTGATTATATAAATACTCATGATTGCCAGTGGTTCTCATTTGGCCCATTCAACAAAATCAGTTTAGCACAGATTGAACAGGTTGTGGTCTCTGTAGCAAATTTAAAACCATTTTGTTAGGGTATTTTAGGGGTTTAAGAGACTGACAATATAAAGCTTAGAAAATCAAATCCCACTAAAAAAAATGTTTCCTGTCCACATGTTCTGCCATTTACTTAAAATAATAAAAGTTCAGTAAAAGCAATGGCCAGTGATAGAGATAATATGTTAAATAGTGCATGAGAATAACACTGTATATAAGATGCTGGTATTGGGGAAGTCTGTGGAGTCTGTAACCAGAATACACTTTATGTATGTATTTGAGGACTAATAAGTTCTTTGAACTTTAAGCTGTTTTTTAAAATTTATAACAGCACAACTTATTTTGCTATTTTAAACTTGCAGGGTTTATGTTTACTTGCTAGTGTCTTCACTGAGTTAATGAAACACAGAAACAAAAGCAACTATGTGAAAATGCTCTACTTCGTATCCATACAGGTTGTCAAATGTATACTTAAAGTCAGAGTACTTGTAGTTTCAGACAACTGCACACCTATCTCAGAGTCACACCTGCTCTGGTACTGAACTTTACTGCTGAACATGAATTCCTAATGGAAAATATTGACTTGTGAACATAGTTTGTTAAACACAGAGCAGTCTGAACAGTTACCACTCAGCTTTGGTGTTCAGTCACATTCTCTAGTGACCCCAGATTAAAATGTAGGATAAACATTTGCACTCTTGGATACAGCTACAAACCTATACCTACTCAGGCTAAATTATCACAGGAAATAAGCTAAAAGCTACAAAAGTCAAAAAGGAAGTTTAGAAGTATGTCATGCATAAAGATTATGCTTGATTTTTATTACACCTGCAATAAAGACATAAATGGTTCCTGAAGGACTGACGGAAAATCTTGGTTGTCTCTGACCAGCATCAGGCAACCACAAAAACGTAACAGGCTCTGCTTTATCTGATCTGCAACTTGAAAGGAATCCAATGCAAATTAGGAAGTAGGGCTTTTTTTTTTTTCAACTTTGAGTTGATTGAGGCCTTATGTCAAGCTTATGTTAAAAAACAGCAAAAGAAAAACAGCTGATATGCATGATTCATAGCTCCTGAAAGTTCTGAAGTACTGGCAAACCCTGTGCCCTACGACTCTGCTATTTATTAAAGGTTTTTCCAACAAAAGCACCGCTTTCTTTTCAGGTCCAGCACACAGTAACGAGTTTAACACTCTTACAGACCAAAGTTTTTATTCATTATCAGGAAAAGCATAAAAACATAACAAATCAGACAAACAAGAGAAAGAAAAAAAACAACCCAAAAGAAATCACACAAATTAAAGTCATTATATATCTTTGCAAGTACACATATGGGGGGAAAAAGAATGAAAATGTTTGATTTCCAAAGGAGGGAGGGAAGCGTTGCCACAGAGTTTGGAATAAAGTACTCAGTCATGATAAGATTCAGTCTACATGTTCTAGAAAATAATGCCAAGTACATGTGCACTCACCAGCCACTTTATTTTCTCAGACATTTTGGTCCATATTGATATGATTACACGGGTGATGCAGATTTGTCAGCTGAACATCTATGATGCCAATCTTTCATTCCATCGCATCCCAGAGGTGCCCTGTTGGATTAAGATCTGGTGTCTCTGAAGGCAATTTGAGTACAGTGAACTCATTGTCATGTTCAAGAAACGAGTTTTAAACAGTCTGAGCTCTGTGACATGGTCCTTTATCCTGTTGAAAGCAGCTATCAGAAGATTCAATTCAATTAGGTTCAATTCAATTTAATTCAGGTTTAGTGCCAAATCACATCGACAGTCACCTCAGGGTGCTTTATGCCAGGGTAAATATCCTACAGCAAAATCAGACAATCTCCTATAAGCAAGCACTTTGTGAGAGTGGGAATAAAAAAACTCCTTTTTCATAGGAAGAAACTGAAGAAAGTGTCATGACCAGTTGGAGGGTAAGGGGAAAGGGAGTATAGACAGAAAGCTGGATACATTGAGGTCATAAAGGGATGGTCAGCAACAATATTCAGGTAGGCTGCAGATACTAGGTGGGATGGATCCATTATTTCATGTTGTTTAGGCCAAATTCTGACCTTAACTTGTATTTTCACAATTTTCTGTTGTCCAATTTTTGTGCACGCAGACAAGTTCTTTTGGTTAGCTTGGTTTTAAGAAATGGTTATTTGAGTTGCGTTTGCGTTTATGGCCATTCTTCTCTGATCTCAGTCGCTTTTCTTCCCCATTCTGAATCGGTTTGAATTTCAGCAGGTTGTCTTTACCATGATTGAATTCTCTCAGTTGCTGCCACGTGAATGTCTGATTAGACAGTTGTGTTAACAAGCAGCTGAATGGATGTGCCTAACAAAGTAGCCAGTGATATATGCACCAGCTGTTTTTGCTCATTTTAACTGTAGCTTATTTAGTGCAGATGTTCATGACATTGTTTTCATTGACTTTTTAGAGATGCAGAGACGTTCTTACTTGACTCCAAAAAGGTCCAGGCATCTGATGGAGGCTGGCTAGTGTTTGACATAACAGCTACCAGTAACCACTGGGTGATGAATCCACAGCAGAACCTGGGCCTGCAACTCTGTGTGGAAACTGTAGATGGCAAGTGGAGTTCAGTTTTTCTTTCCATTACTTTTTTTTCTCTTGTAATCGCTTTAGATTTATTTTAAACTCCTAGACTTTTAAAAGGTCAACTTCACCTTTCAAGACAATCCACAATGTCTGCATTTGATTTTACGAAAATGTTTTATGTGACATCAGGTCAAATGTCTGGCAGTGTTTGGATTATGATTATTTATCACCAATTCCCACCAATTAATTGCCATAAATCAAAAAAATTAAGATGAGCTGACCTGGTTTTTGTATTTGTACTTACTCTGAAAGCAGTCATAAATTTCTAAAACTACCCATTGAGATTAAATGTTGTTTTAAAAGTTTTATTTACCTTTTTATTTTTTTAAAGGACGAAGTATAAACATGAAATCTGCTGGAATCATCGGGAGGAACGGGCCCCAGTCCAAACAGCCGTTCCTGGTTGCTTTCTTCAAGGCCAGCGGGGTGTTGCTTCGCTCAGTCAGAGCTGCTGGTGGGAAAAAAAAGAACCACAATCGCAATAAATTGAATAATCAACAACAATCCTCAAAGGCACCAAAAACTGGAGGTAAGTGGGCTTAAAATTCAATTCAATTCAATTTTATTTATATAGCGCCAAATCACAACAAAATTCGCCTCAAGGCGCTTCATAGATACAGAGAAAAGCCCAACAATCATATGACCCCCTATGAGCAAGCACTTTGGCGACAGTGGGAAGGAAAAACTCCCTTTTAACAGGAAGAAACCTCCGGCAGAACCAGGCTCAGGGAGGGGCGGCCATCTGCTGCGACCGGTTGGGGTGAGAGAAGGAAGACAGGATAAAAGACATGCTGTGGAAGAGAGACAGAGGTTAATAACAGATATGATTCAATGCAGAGAGGTCTGTTAATACATAGTGAGTGAGAAAGGTGACTGGAAAGGAAAAACTCAATGCATCATGGGAATCCCCCGGCAGCCTATGTCTATTGCAGCATAACTAAGGGAGGATTCAGGGTCACCTGGTCCAGCCCTAACTATATGCTTTAGCAAAAAGGAAAGTTTTAAGCCTAATCTTAAAAGTAGAGATAGTGTCTGTCTCCCGAATCCAATCTGGAAGCTGGTTCCACAGAAGAGGGGCCTGAAAACTGAAGGCTCTCCCTCCCATTCTACTTTTAAATACTCTAGGAACAACAAGTAGGCCTGCAGAGCGAGAGCGAAGTGCTCTAATAGGGTGATATGGTACTACAAGGTCATTAAGATAAGATGGGGCCTGATTATTTAAGACCTTGTATGTGAGGAGCAGGATTTTGAATTCAATTCTGGATTTAACAGGAAGCCAATGAAGGGAAGCCAAAACAGGAGAAATATGCTCTCTCTTTCTAGTCCCTGTCAGGACTCTTGCTGCAGCATTTTGGATTAGCTGAAGGCTTTTCAGTGAGTTTTTTGGACATCCTGATAATAATGAGTTACAGTCGTCCAGCCTGGAAGTAATAAATGCATGAACTAGTTTTTCAGCGTCACTCTGAGACAGGATATTTCTAATTTTAGAGATGTTGCACAAATGGAAGAACGCAGTCTTACATATTTGTTTAATATGTGCATTGAAGGACATGTCTTGGTCAAAAATGACTCCAAGGTTCCTCACAGCGTTACTGGAGGCCAAGGTAATGCCATCCAGAGTAAGAATCTGGTTAGATACCATATTTCTAAGATTTTCAGGGCCGAGTACAATAACCTCAGTTTTATCTGAATTAAGAAGCAGAAAGTTAGCGGCCATCCAGGTCTTTATGTCTTTAAGACATTCCTGCAGTTTAACTAATTGGTACACCAATTAGTATGTTATCTGGCTTCATGGACAGATAGAGCTGGGTGTCATCTCCATAGCAGTGAAAATTTATGCTATGTCTTCTAATGATGCTGCCTAGGGGAAGCATGTATAATGTAAACAGAATTGGTCCGAGCACTGAACCCTGTGGAACTCCATAATTAACCTCAGTGTGTGAAGAGGACTCTCCATTTACATGAACAAACTGGAGTCTATTAGATAGATATGATACAAACCACTGCAGCACAGTACCTGTAATACCTACAGCATGTTCTAATCGCTCTAATAGGATATTATGGTCGACAGTATCGAACGCTGCACTGAGGTCTAGCAGGACAAGCACAGAGATGAGTCCACTGTCAGAGGCCATAAGAAGATCATTTGTAACCTTCACTAAAGCTGTTTCTGTGCTGTGCTGAGCTCTGAAACCTGACTGAAACTCTTCAAATAAACCATTCCTCTGCAGATGATCTGTTAGTTGTTTGACAACTACTCTTTCAAGGA
This sequence comes from Diplotaxodon limnothrissa, assembly GCF_057381915.1. Lineage (NCBI taxonomy): Eukaryota > Metazoa > Chordata > Actinopteri > Cichliformes > Cichlidae > Diplotaxodon > Diplotaxodon limnothrissa. The sequence continues at coordinate 15,519,853 of NC_140608.1, read as the reverse complement.
TTTTTGATATGAAAGGAAGGTTGGAGATTGGCCTATAATTAGCTAAGACTGCTGGGTCTAGAGATGGCTTTTTGAGTAAAGGTTTAACTACAGCCAGCTTGAAGGCCTGTGGTACATAGCCGATTATTAGAGATAGGTTGATCATATTTAAGATCGAAGAATTAATTAATTGCAGGACTTCTTTGAGCAGTTTTGTAGGAATGGGGTCTAAAAGACACGTTGATGGTTTGGAGGAAGTAATTATTGAAGTTAACTTAGAAAGATCAATTAGAGAAAAAGAGTCTAACTTAACATCAATGGTACTAAGAGTAGCTGTAGATAATATTACATCTGTGGGATGATTATTGGTAATTTTTTCTCTAAAAATTTTACTTGTGAAGAAGTTCATGAAGTCATTACTAGTTAACGTTAAAGGGATTGTTGGCTCAAAAGAGCTCTGACTTTTTGTCAGCCTGGCTACAGAGCTGAAGAGAAACCTGGGGTTGTTTTTATTTTCTTCAATCAGTGATGAATAGTAAGATGTTCTGGCTTTGCGGGGGGCTTTCTTATAAAGCAGCAAACTATTTCTCCAGGCTAAATGATGATCCTCTAAATTTGTGACACGCCATTTCCTCTCCAGATTATGAGTCATCTGCTTTAGGGTACGTGTTTGAGAATTATACCACAGAGTCAGGTACTTCTGATTAGAGACCTTAGTTTTCACTGGAGCGAGCTACAGTATCCAGAGTCATACGTAGTGAGGAGGTGAAATTATTAACAAGATAATCGACCTCTGTTGGGGTAGCGTTCAGATAGCTGCTCTGCTCTGTGTTGGTACAGGGCATTGAAGATGATAACAGTGGGTGGATTATATTCTTAAACTTAGTTACAGCGCTTTCAGAAAGACATCTACTTTGATAAAGTCTACTCTCCACCACTGTGTAATCAATTATTGTAAATGTAAATGTTATCAGGAAATGATCAGACAGGAGGGTTTTCAGAAAATACTGTTAAATGTTCAGTTTCTATGCCATATGTTAAAACAAGATCTAGAGTGTGATTAAAGTGGTGGGTGGGTTCTTTTACATTTTGAGAGAAACCAATTCAGTCTAATAACAGATTAAATGCCATGTTGAGGCTGTCATTTTTAGCATCTACATGGATGTTAAAATCACCCACAATAATTATTTTATCTGAGCTCAGAACTAAATTAGATATAAAGTCTGAGAAATCAGACAGAAACTCTGTGTAAGGCCCAGGTGGACGATAGATGATAACAAGTAAGACTGGTTTCTGAGTTTCACAGCTGGGGTGGACAATGTTAAGCATCAGGCTTTCAAATGAATTAAAAGTCTGTCTTGGTCTTTCATTAATTAATAGGCTGGTGTGAAAAATTGCTGCCACACCGCCCCCTCGGCCTGTGCTTCGAGGTTTCTGGTAGTTAGAATGACTCGGGGGTGTTGATTCATTTAAACTAACAGAATCATCCTGCTGCAACCAGGTTTCTGTAAGGCAGAGTAAATCAGTTTGTTGATCAATTATTAAGTCATGTACTAACAGAGACTTGGAGGAGAGAGACCTAATATTTAATAATCCACATTTCACTGTTTTACTCTTTGGTTCAGATGTGGATACTGTATTGTTCTTTCTTTGTAATTGTTTATGTTTAAGTTGTTTGTTGCTGGTTTTTAGTTTGTTATTTGTCTTTTTGGGAGCTGACACAGTCTCAATCATAGTTCTGCTGTTCTTTGTTCTTCTTCTCAAAGTATTTTCTTGATTTCTTACTTTGGAAACAAATTTGTTTATAAGTGGCTACACATGATATTTGTCATTTTGATAAATAATCCAGCACATTGATTAATGCTTATTATCCACCAATTACCATTATAAATGAAAGGAATTTTACTTCAACTTTAAATGTTGGGTGTATTAATAATTCTCTGAAACATCCGTTAACTCCAAAAGCAATACATTCATAATAGCATGTTGTAGTAAGTTAAAAAAAATAATTTCTTGTCATAAAAAAAGTACTATTATTTTTCAGATTATAACACCAGTGAACAGAAGCAAGCCTGTAAGAAGCACGAGCTTTATGTCAGCTTTCGGGACTTGGGTTGGCAGGTAAAACACAAATATTCGACATCTCTTACAATGAAAAAATTGTTAGGTAATCACACAAAAATGACTCATTTAGTCAAATTATGAGATAATCAATCAGGTATACTAAATGTCTTCTTTTTCTAAAGGATTGGATCATTGCACCGGAGGGCTATGCTGCTTTTTACTGTGATGGCGAGTGCTCGTTTCCACTCAACGCACACATGAATGCAACAAATCATGCTATTGTGCAAACTCTGGTAAGCATTCTTTAGAGTGTATCCCGCATGCGTGTTGCAGTAAAGTCTGGCTATAAGCTAATAACGTTCTTACCATTTGTAACTCTCTGCTGTTGCACCTCTTTAAACTCTACTTTATGCTCTCATTTATAGGTCCACTTAATGTTTCCTGACAATGTGCCAAAACCATGCTGCGCCCCAACCAAGCTCAATGCAATATCAGTACTTTACTTTGATGACAGCTCAAATGTTATCCTGAAGAAATATAGAAATATGGTAGTTAGGTCTTGTGGGTGCCATTAACGGGCGAGGCCAATTTTAATTTATGCAGTCTGGCATGGGAATTGCTGGAGGTGTGATGTCATGTTCAGTATTATGTATATAGAGTTTTATTAATTTATTTTCCTTTTTAAAAAAAATAGCACTGAATATTTTGATATTTAAATGATTAGGACAAAATACTGATTTTACTTTACAACAGTTATCATTTAACTTCTGTGTCCGTTGGCATATACTTTGTATTGGTTAGGACTGTATATCTTTTATGAGAAAACTGTTCACTGGAGTCACTATGATCGCTTCCTCTTCTGTTGTTTTCTTTTCTCCTTTTTTTTCCTATACATAGTGTTCTACAAACGCTATAAACACTGTATTTCAATGTTAATTTCTTAATGAGTTCATTCCCAGTTCAGAACGGTAATCGTTCATGACAGACGCATACAGAATAATGTCCCGCGATACTGTAACACAAGCACATTTTATTAACAAGGGGGATCTCCATATTATGCTATTAACACTAACGTCTCAACTTCAACAGGCTCTTGGAAATATTTCAAATTAAATCGGATCACAGGATTAAAATAACACACTGAGCGTTCTCTAATATAAACCAAACTGCCCAAAGCTGTTTTCAAGCTGTCACCGTCTTTCAGCGTTGATACTGTTTCACCTTTTCCAAGCCAGTTTTTTTTTCTCTGGTGTTCTCAGAAAGGGAATATGTCAGTCTGGAATGAAACACGTATAATGTTGAGTGTTCGCTTATTTTTTTAACAATGTTTATCTCTTACATAAACACTGTTTCTCATTTCTCTGTGGACTTTGTCATAGTTACATCTTTGCGCCGCACATATTCGATCTCATGTTTGGAAAGTAGTGTATCTTAACGTAGAGTGCTGTGTATTTAATAAATGTACCACTTGAAAGCTCTTATCTTTGCTCGGCTTTTATTGACTTCGCAGCTTTTCTTTCTTCATTTATCACGCACAACTATAAATCTGTAAGAAGAAAGAAAAAATCCCTGGTGAAATAAATGCATTATTTATTGTTTCTTATTTGTTTTTTTAGTTTTTTAGGTATTTCTGTTTGGAATTCTGTGGATCTTTTACTCACTGCTGCCAAACTACCGTCTCAGATTTATCAATGTTTGACAAGTATGATATAAACTAGAAGTACACCCACAGAGCCTGATGACATGCTCTTAGGGAGCGGTAATGCTAAGTAGTACAGTGCTACCAGCGAGGCAATGCTGTGACCTCCGATACCAGCCCAAAAGAGTGATTATCATGAGAATGACAGCAGAGAAAAGCAACATTTTCCAGATTATGGTGGAAAGTTCCCATCAACCATATTATTTATGTGACATGCTTGATACATATATACTTACCGGCATGCTGTAAATTCACATTTTGTCACTGCCCATCTGCTTCGAGCTAAGATTCAACCTTGGAAACAAAGTGGAAACCATGAACAAAACCGAGTGAGTGTTGGTGCACTCATCCATGGATAAGCAGGACTTCCCGAAAAGTGCGAGGGAATGTGCTTTTTCCAAAAAAGTACTATGGTTACGCAGAACTCTTCAATGGTCTTGGAAATGCAGGGATTAGGTTAAGGATTAATATTTATTTGCACAACTGTGTTGACCCTCACTGAACACAGGATATGTACTGTTGCACTTTCCCCCTCCACCCTCCCTGTTTTATAACATTTTTTCTGACAGAACATTGAGTGACTGTATTTCACTTAATTAAAAGCAGTGGCTGGCCTGCCCAGATGTTATGTGGGCTCCATCGAAAAGGAGTGTTGACATTCAGTGAATAGAAGAGGCCACCTGCTAACTTAACTCTTGGCTTGAGGGGTGATTTGCATTCCTGTGGCCTGTTGCCTGGCATGATTACTCCTAGCACTTAACAATCCCATCTACTGTTTAATATGATGGATTCTTTCCAATTCAGCTACATTTCTTCCTTGTCTGTAATGCAGGAGCTGCTATGAATGAGCTTCTATTTAGGTTCTCCAAAATGACACAACCCTCCTCAACAGTAACCTCTTGACCACATGAAAGGGTAACAATTGCCATACTCGGGGCGGATTAATATAGTGGCCCCTTTTCCTCCGAGACCCCCGCGGTCAAAAGCAGCCAGCAGTGAGTCAGAGGTGCCTTGACATTTATCAGATCCGCACTTGTAGTGGCCACTTCTGAAAAAGGTCACAACCTCTGGTAGTTTACCTTTCCTGAATGGTTGCTTGTGAATTATTCATGCATCGTGCACTCGGTTTATAGTATATGTCACAACATGCTGTTGGCTTTACATAAACATAGTTGCATAATGTTGAGATGCGTTTCCATGTGCTGATATTTTTTTTCTACCACAAACATGTTTATCCTCTTTACCTGATTAAGAAAACAGAGGTATCCATGTCAGCAGCTGTTAAGAACATGTTCTTTTATTCAGCAAACAGGATATATTTATTAAGGAGACATCATCTTGAAGCTCCTACCTGACTGGGCCAAAAGTCACAAGTGCTTGAGGATTTAGGTCATTTTAATGTAAACGAATCCACCACCACAGGAAATGCTTTGACCCATGCTGAAAAACAAATACAAAAAGCTGCTATAACGTGCCATTAATCTTGTCAGACCACAAACAGAGGTGGCCACTTAGAGATGACAAAATTAGAATCACAGATTAATTTTTTTTAAAAAGAGGCAGAACGTTGCAGTCTTTTTTCCTTTTTAAAAATGTAATTCCTTTTAGTGCAGTGAAGCATATCAGTCATCGTCTAAAAAATTTCTATAGTCAAGAGGAGCTGGTTCTAAATGGGTAAAACTACACAAAAAGAAATATTTTAGAAATACTGGAAAAGCAAAGAAGCTGGGATATGCTCCAGCCCCCTGCAACCCTAATAAGGATAAGCAGAAGAGGATGGATAGAAAAAGCAAAGTATTGTCTAATGTAAAAATATCATGCCATCCCTCCTTACTTTAAACTTTGCTTCTAAGGAGCCAGACTTTCTTATAATGTTCAAGTCTTTCATAATTTTTCTTTGGCCACTGGCTGCCTTCTCACTCAGCCAGTTCAGTCCAGTCCTTGTACTTCACCACTTTCAGGGGAATGTTTTGTTTGTTAAGCCACTTAACCCTGACCTATGAATCATTCTAGCATAAAAAGTCACCTAGCTGAAGCGATGAACCAGTGTTGGGCCAACCATACAATTTAAAGTAAAGAACCAGTTTTAAATTGTAATAGCAGCCTGTCACACACATCATTTGTTTCTATTTTTTTGTCTTAGAAAAAGTAATCTAATTTACAAAAAGTGCCAAAGATAAGAGTTTGATGGGCATAAACAGATGAGCAGTATCTTAAAGTCATTTTCTTAAGAAATAAGAAAAAAAGACCTGACACAGGACCTAAAGATGCATCTGAGTCTTCAATTTGGTCCAGCTACTGTTTGCTGAAGCATCATCAGAATTTGTCTCAGTGTAATGGTGGCTGTCAAGAACCCATTCTTAGGGGAAAAAAAGCAGTGCTATGCTAAATTACACAAGAACTGGACTGAAAATCTGTGGCAAGAAGTCTTATGCAGTGATTAATCCAAATTTGGCATTTTGACAATACCATATTTAAAGGGTCCGCTTGGCAAAAGCTTTATTTTTTAGCATGACAGACACACTGTCATAGCATACGTGGATAGAAAAACACGCTTCCAGACATGGATTGGCCTCCCCAGAGCTAAGACCTTAACATTATTGAAGCAGTGTGGTCATCTTGACAGAGAACAGAACAAAAGGCAGCCAAGATCCAAAGAGGAGATTCCTTCACGAAGCCTCTGCAACTAAAGTAATCTTATTTGTTTTGAGTTTTAACCTTACATGATGTATTTCCATGTCAATTTGAAGAAGTTTTAATAAATTGCTGCACCTATTTCACATTTTTCAAGAAAAATATGAAGAAAAGGGGGGTGGGTTAAGACTTTTGTACACAACACATATTTATATCTGTTCACCCCTGTATGATAAAACTTGGTACCTTGCCATACATGACACAAAGTCCACCATATGATTTTAACACTGTTTTTTTTTTTTTGTTTGTTTTTTTAAACTTAAGGCTTCTGGCCCTTTTGAGTATTTAATTTAATTTCCAATAGTTTGTTCCAGTTTATTTTAAAGTGCATCTGAAGTATTATGAGTTATCAATTTTCTAAACAAGTGATGCAAATCAGACTGTTTGAAATAAAAAGCACATGTAACCAGTTGTTCATGAATTGGAATTGGAACTGTTCACAAATATACTCACAAACTGTGAAACTAAACATTTATTCGCCGCCTTAGTGGAGATTAATATGCTGGGTACACTGCAAATGCACACTTCCACACAATTAACCTGAACATTTTTGACTTTGACTATCATTGATGTGATCAATTACTGCTGCTGTGGGCTGCAGGCAGTTTCGATGACTGAAACAAAGCTTGGCTTGATCACATTTTGTTCAGTCTAATATAGCTGTGCAAAATAATAGCCGTTGTTCATTTAGTTTAGTAATTCCATGTTTTATTGATTTACACTGTGTCAACCAGAGATCTTTTTCTTTCTGTGGCTCAGAGTTTATTTTGAAAGTGTCACCTTGCAGTCCATCCACAAGGCAAGTGAAATTGTATCTAATAAAAATGTTGTGTAGTTTACCTAATTCATCTCCCCACATGTGGTTCTCCTTATTTGTATTCTGTGGGTGGGCTATGGCTTCCATATAGCTCAATCAGACCCTCTTGAAAAGGAGACCATATGGGTCACATTTTTACACATTGTTTGGTATGACAAGGCTGCAGTAGGACCATCGAGGAATGTGTCCTCACAAGGGGCAGTGCAGAAACACTATTATGTTTGCTTGTTATTCCCTTATGCGCATAATCTTTGAGAGTAAGAGAAGAGGGGCTCTCAGGTTCTCTAATTTACAGCAGACTGTTTGTGAACTCAGCTGTCAACTCCAATTAATATTATAGTTGGCACCTGTGCATTTCAACTCTTTCTATATTTTTAAAATGTTCTCCTTTCAGTCTTATTAGCATGTTTTAAAACTGCATTGGTCTTTCCTGATGGGATGCAAGAAATAGGCTAGAATTAAAAATTTAAATGTCCAGTTTACTTTGCATACTGCATGTTTTTAAATGCTAATCGAACATTGAGCCGTTTTCTCTTTCTATTGCATGCAGCATTTGCACAACAGATTTTTTCCATGCAAATGCATAGAGCATGGTAGTCTTTAGAGATTCCTTTGTGTTTTTTTTCTTAGCACAAAAATAGCTTCTAACATTATATGTTATGATTAACCATGCCTGCTGTCTTCTTTTTCCATGTTGCTTGGGTTGGACTATTTTTGTCAAAGAACATGTGGAATTTTAAATAATGTAACATATAAACAAAAGCTGATGAACAGGATATTTCCCTGTCTCTGAATCCAAATCCGTGTCTGTCCTGTAATAATCATGGCGATTTACTGTATGAATGAGGTTTCAAATTGCTGTACCTCAAAAGGCTCTAGTGTTAGCTTTTATTTTTTCTGAATTTATTCATTTTTTGTTACTTTGCTTCCTGCATCAGTTTTTTCCAAATGGTTTTTATATACTTTAGCCTTTCTTTGTATTTCTGTTTGCCCTAAAATACTTTTTGGGGGTCACATTTTAGGTAATGAATCTTGACTTATGGTTTTGCAACAACTCCCTGCATTTGAACCAAGCAGCAACCTCTAGCTCAGAAAAATCAAGCCAATACAGATTAGCCAAAAACTGCAGCTCTTGAAGTGGTCACTTGCAGCATGCTCCAAAAGTGAGTCATTCCCACATGGACTCTTGTCCATAAAATGCCCAACTTCATAGCAGAATTTTTTCACTGGTACAAAAAAAAAGAAATCATTTGAGTAAATATATGGAACAGTTCGTGTGTGGTAGCTTTCAACCTGCTAGTCCTTTGTCTATCTCATTGCATCTGATCACTAGCTTGTCAGGAAATCTTCATCCAGCTCCTGTGTCAGTTAGCTTTCTACCTGTAGCAGAGTTGGCTAGACTTAGGGCTATTGGTCATCATATTAGCATAGCTCCTTGCCTGGCCCAGCCACTGAACTCACCGCAGCACCACAGGTCCCAGAAGTGGGCCTGCTGACCCCTAGCCAGTTCCTGCTCTTCCACCTCATACTCAGGAGTCTACTTTATTGTGGAGACCTGGTTAACCTTTTCTTTCAATGACATCCTGCCTCAGAATCAACCCATGCTAAACCCAGATTGTTTCCACAGCCAACACAAACTGTCCCAGAGAGTCTGCCTTCTTCACTGTTGCTCAGTTTGAGTGCTACATCTTGCAACTGGTGAGTGCAGAGACTGCTCCCAAGTCAGTCTGACAGTCAGTCCGCCAGCTCCAGAGTCATCCCTCCTGATGGACCCTCAGGCTGACATCCAAGCTAAGAAGCATCCGCCCTCTCTGCTGATACCTGGCAGATGCCTGACTGCACTGGTTCCAAGCTTTCTGTTCCACATCCTGCCTGAAGTACTATGTCTGGCTCGCCAGCCTTAGAGACCTCCAGAGAGCTTCCATCTTTACCGCCAGTCTTCTGAGAGGTTCTATTCTCTCTGTAGTGTTCCTGCTGGGCCTTCAGATAGTCTTCTTCTCACCTCCAACCTTGGTCTTGCCTGACTACCCTACCACTAGGCCAACCTCAAAAGTAGCCTCCCCTGTTTACTGAGCCTCCTGGCTGCCCTCCAGAGTCGTCATCATGGTCTGACTGAGCTGAGTTGCTCCACCTTTCTGAGTGTTTACCTGGGTCTTCCCATCCTCTTTGGAGCAATTGGCCCAGGATTCTTAGCTCCCATGTTCGTCTGCTGTTAGGTTATCTGTCCAAACTCTTAGACTCTTTATCTCCTGGATGCTTGGTTATTTTTCTTACTCTTTGCCTCTTTCTTCAGTTTGCCTGCATGGATTTTTGTGGGCTTTTGCCTGCCGACTGTATTTTGGCATGTGTGACTTACGATGAGTTTGAGTTTACCTGGTTGGTGTTTTCTACCCCGATCTTCCCACACATCCAGTAAAGTAATTAGTAAAACACACTACTGTTATCAGTTTACAGCTGAAGGCACACAGAGATGTCAACAGCGATGACTTAAACCAAGCTCATGTGTATTCTGGCAGTTGTAACTTATGCTGTGAAATTCAGTTTCTCCCACCAAGGATAAGAATACACTGAAGGAAATCTCTACACTTTATGATCCAGGTGGAGCCGTAATCCAGCCATGAAGTCCTCTGTGGTGCAATATAAAAATCTGCACAATAAATATCCAGCTGCTTAGAAACATCCTCTTAAATTCATTTGTAACAAAGCGATTTTAAGGAGTGGCTTTGTGAAGAATGAATGATCTGATTTTATTGCTCCTTTAAACAGTGTGGATTGGTAAATGGCCTGTATTTGTATAGCGCTTTACTTAGTCCCTAAGGACCCCAAAGCGCTTTACACTACATTCAGTCATCTACCCATTCACACACTGGTGATGGCAAGCTACATTGTAGCCACAGCTGATCTGGGGCGGACTGACAGAGGCGAGGGTGCTGGACACTGGCGCCACCGGGCCCTCTGACCACCACCAGTAGGCAATGGGTGAAGTATCAAGGATGCAACGACCGAGACTGTCGCAGCCGGGGCTTGAACCGACAACCTTCCGATTATAGGACAAACTACTAACTCTTGAGCCCCGATCGCCCCAATTAACATTTCACACTTGCACTCACTAATAAATATAGAAAAGTGATCTTTATTATGAAAAAGACAACTCCCACAGCCTTCCAGTAGACTGCATGTGCACTACAAATGATGCTCAGCCTTTATGATAATGTGTGGACTCATACCCAAAACATCAGTCAGAGGCTTTTGTGAGTAAAAACCATAGGGTGCTCAGTGGTGTGATTACTGTGAGGATAATCTTTAACACACATGCTGTCTCAAAGGGGAGCTGTGGAAAGTTGGCTAAGAGTGGTCGGCCTTCCAGAAAAAACTGTAGGACACGCTGCTATTTTTATAAAGACCTCACATTTTATTTCTTTAAAAAAATGTTTGTGGTTTTTTGTGGTACAAATTTGAATAAACTGAAAATTGAATAGGGTAACATAAGAGCATAAATACACACACACACACACACACGCTTATGTATCTCTCTCTCTCTCTCTCTCTCTCTCTTTCTACACACACACACACACACACACACACACACACACACACACACATATATAAATGTACATTCTTCTTTGCTTTTCTGTGCAGCATATGTAATGCATGATTCCGTTTCAGTTATATGCATCAAGTGGTCTGGGGGTGTATATCCAACAAACCTTTTCATCTTCTCTGTATATGAAAGACCATGTCATTATTATTACTTCCATGGTGATGATGATGTGCTATTCGCTCAGCACCAGAACTCTCTTGTTGTTACAGTTCAGTTACATTCATGATGTAGAAATTGAAGACGGATGGAGGATGAAAATTGATTTGTTCTGGTTCCTGTTTTTTTCCCCTTCCACTTTGTTTTGAGTGTGTATCTAAGAGTTTAAAACTTCTTTCATGCCATGCCGAAACCTGTACTCCATAAAGTACTGTTTTTCACATCTGTTTCTACCTCTGTAAAGAGAGAGAGAGAGAGAGAGAGAGAGATACAGAGAGAGGGAGGAAGAGAGAGAGCAACAGAGTCTAGTCTTGTTCTTTTTTTAATGGAATTTGTTTCCAAGTTCATAAACATGGTGTGACAATGTTTGAATTTTATTTAATATGTTGAGGCATTCATCTTCTGCCTGGTCTCCAGAATCCTCATGTGCAAAATATATTGTTCTCAGGAGAAGCTAACAAACTAGCACAGAGACATCCCCTTTCCTGTCAGGGCATATCTGTTTGCCTAATCTACACAAACTTGGAGACTATGTTTCTTTACAGAGTTTAATCTTCTTAGAAGACATCTTAAGGCTGTGCAGTTGTTTCACTGTGTTGGTGACCTGCTAATTCGAATGCACTGTCAATTTCTTTCGCTTCTTTATTCTACTTTAGTTTGAATTGCTGAACAAAGCAGATATCAATCATTTTTGAATTTTGCAGTCACACAGATTTATTGATGCCATTATACAACAATCCACTATTTGATTATAGTGGACTCTAATTCACATTTTGAGAAATTCAGTAGCTCATATCTAAAAAACTGAAATTATATGTGAACATTGAGACTAAATTTTGATCATTTGTTCTAGTTTTATACCATTTAAATGTCAAATGCGTAAGCCTGGACATACAGTTTTCCTTGTTGGATGAACTGTGTTCTGGTAATAGTGTTTAAACTCACCTGCATTATATTGATTCCTTAGATGGGGAAAACCCCTCAAGGCCAGTTCTTTAAAGTGACCTTCCCCAGCTGGTTTTTGTCAAGAAGATAAACCATAGATGCTGAGTTTCCTTGAAAGCTGAAATATGAAAAGGCTGGTTCGGTTTAAGCGGTTGATGCAGTTATCAAAATTATACACTAAAAAGGCCTTTTTCCCCCTCAGGAGTCCAATCATTCCCCTCAAAACAGACGTCAAGTACAGACTTAGATGAGCTGCAGTTTCGGATTCACAATCATCTGAAAAGAATTTCAAACCCAACAAACCACGAGCACCATTAATATGAATTAAAGTTTATCTGGTGGCAAATATAATTTAACAAATACTAATTTGGAGAAATGCACTGCAATCAAAACCAGATTTAGATTTAGTTTTAGTTTAAACCTTTAGAATAATGCTGCTCTGCTTTTATTTCATTTTTGTACCCAAGAGGAGCCTTTAAAAGTCATTAGAGGCAATACACTCTTTAGATTAAAACATTTAGGGTGACAACTGACAGTCATCAAATTTTAGGTCTGCTACAAAAAAATGTCTTTCCCAAGGCTGATCGCATGAGTCGCCCTCCTCCCCTAGGAGATTGAGGTACAGGTCTCTCATCACAGGGCAGTTCAGCTTGGTGAGATGGTTGAATGCGAGGACTTCATTAAGCCCCTCTATTGTTAACATCTGGGTTCAGAATGCCTGTTTTCTCTGGTAAATGTTGCCTTGGCTTAACGGGGGATTTTATTACAATATGCAGTTGACATTGGCAGCAGTGGCACACCTGGCAATGGAAACTGTTCCGCCGGTTCAGGTCACAGGAGATCAATCAAAGCAGGCTGTTACACTGAAACCTTCAATTCTCAGCAGTACAGGGAGGTGAATGTGTATGTGAACTTGTTGAATCAATTAAGAAGAAAAAAATCACCAGCTTTCAAACTGAAGGAAGCACCTTTTCCTGGCCTTTATTTTCTTTATTTCATTCATTTATTTTCCTTAAAAATAAAGGAAAATACTCCTCTGTGCTTAATTTCCTCTCTCGCTCTCTGGCCTCCTCCCCCCACTTTAGGAGATGTGGTTGTCATGACAACCGCTGAGTCATCCTCTACTGTAAGTAGCCATCCTCATATTTAATCTCTGCATGCAGCGAGGCCCTCCGCCATCCAGGCCTGCATTAGCACACGGATGCGACACATTAATTTGCTCTGGGTAGTTCCCGCGATCTGCGAAGGTTATTCCCGGAGAACACGGAGCTGCAGCGGGCTGAGCAGCAGCCACACGGATGGGTAACGTGCCCACCACAGTGAAGCACTGCCTGAGCTATGAGCAACTCATCGAGGACTACCCGTGGCTGAGACGCTGGCTGCAGGAGGACAAGGTGGGCGTCGGTTTTCCTTGTTTTTATTCAACTGCACATGTTCGGCCACATGACTTCCTCATGACAGAGCAGAGAGGAGCACAACACAAGGCCACCTATGCGCAGATGCGCAGATGCTGCTGTAACTAAGGTGGTTAAAAAAAGAAGAAGAAGAACATGCGAGTACCTTTTTCTCAATAAGAGTATTACGTTAGCATTATGTATGTTTGGGGTAATAAAATACACTCAATAGAATATGAATAGAATAAAATACAACAGAATATGAGCTGCCCCAGGCTTCATTTTCAGTTGTAATGTAGCCTATTAGAGGTAAAAGTAGTGTAAGTGAAAGAGTCCGCTCGATTTTATTCCTGCATTTTCGAATTTATTTTCACTTTTACTTTATAACATTTTTGTAATCCAAAGTATGAGTATATTTTACAAATAGTTCATGCCTATCTGTAAAAAACGTACATTTCACTCATAACAGTTAAAGATATTACAAGCTAAACCACATGCAGTACTGTGCAAAAGTCTTCAGTCAACTTTTGTTTCTGTATATGTGGTTTCCAAGTCTTTTATGTAATTTTTTAACTTCTGGGTTGCTTTTTCACTCATTTTCAGTTCAGTCCTTATCAGTGTTGGGTAAGTTACTTTAAAATAGTAACTTAGTTACATTACTAGTTACTTCTCTCAAAAGTAACTCAGTTACTTCAAGTTACTCGTTACTTTCAAAGTAACTAGTTACTAGGGAAAGTAACTTCGGTTTTACTCAGAATTCTCTTGTTAATGTGTTTCTTCCATAACTTTGCCAGTCTTCTAGCTTGCTTACTTGCCACAAGTGCACTGTGCCACCTACCAATAGAAAGGAAAAGATAATGTGCATATTCCCACGAGAGAAATTCCACGCCTGGACCGTCATTGACTGCTGCCATGATTCTAGCCTACGTCACAGAGTCATGTGCGCCTTTTACATCCAACACAAAAACTGCAGTCGTGGTGCTTTCGATTGTACTCAGAACTCAGAAATTCTGCCTTCTGAATAGGAAGATGTAGGTAACACCAGACTGCAGATGAGCTGCATACAGGGCTGGACTGGGACAGAAAATTGGCCCGGAGAATTTGACTAGAGACCGGCCCACCATTATAGGAAAAATCATAAAGCCTTTGAATGAAAATAAACACTGTTGTGACAGTGATGTACACTGTTTTGATGGTATATATGCATCAATCTATCAATCGTTTGTTGAAAGATTCAGATAATTATTTTTTAAAAGCTAGACATTTTAAATGAGAATAAGAAAGTATTTCCTTGTGCCCCCCTTTCCCTGTTAATGCCCTACCTGCCCCCTGGCAACACTTTGCTAGACCCGCCCCTGCACAGTTACCAGCTGTCAGCTACCTAAAAAAGGATCCTGGTGTTATTTGTCTCTCAGAAACAGTTCATAACTTCCCTTCAACTCATTCATGTCACCTAAAAGGTAAACCTGTTTCTCCATCACCTGTTCAGCTCTGATGATCCAGTAAGGACATCTCCTGGTTTCATCTTCATGTTTCCCTCTCACCACATATCCAAACCGTATCATGACCAGCAGGTTTACAGCTGTGGCTCCAGCAAACATCAGCTGATACTAGAAATTAATATTAAATAAATTCTAACAACAAAGACAGAATAACTCCAGCTTTGTGTCTTTTTCATTGTAGCTGAATTACGGGACAAACTGTTCCTTTTCACCTCAATAAGAAACGCGTAATATTTTCTCTGAATACCAGACAGGACGGTTGGCAACTCTAATAACTTATGAACAAAATAAAGTTCAACATCATTAACTTCATAGCACCCACCCAGCTGTATAGAAACTCCGTCATGCTAGCTAGCACGCAGTACGGAAAAAGTCAGAATAACGAAAATAAACTCCACCTAAACATGGTTCATATCTGACCCAGAGAGACTGCAGGTCATAACTTCTTACCTGAAGTTCAGTTCACACTTGGACCGGCGGCTGCCTCGGGTCTCTTTTCCTTCTGCGTCCCTTTTCCTTCATCCACCTGCTGGCCTCCACCACTTGCTAATGTTACTGAATCTGTGGAAGCTCCGCGATAGCCACCACACGAAGTAACGAGTAACGACCCTATCTAAATCCCAGTAACGACTAACGCGTTCCTGATTTTGGCATAATAACTAGTTACCGTGCTCGTTACCACAATAATAACGTAGTTACTGTAACGCGTTACTTAATAACGCGTTAGTCCCAACACTGGTCCTTATACATAACCATTTTCAGAGGAATGTGTTTTGTTTGTTTGTTACACCACTTAACACTGAGCCATGCATTAAAAGACAGACAACTTAGTAAAGATCGAATTTTAGCTTAAAACTCTGCATGGTGTGTAGTGTAGCCTTAAAAAAATTGAGGAAACTAGTCAAGTGGATAAAAGAGGAAATGTCACACCTAGAAAAACTATCTATGGTAGTTAAACAGTGTCTGTTCCTCTTATCTAATTAGTCAGGATAAAATGTGGAAAAGAACTGACACAGGAACTGAGAGATACATCTGCCTCTATACTTAATCTATCTACTGTTCACTGAAGTCTCAGTGGAAGAGTGGCTGTACAACAGTCTGTTGTACCTGTCTCCTGTCTCCTGTCCAGCTATCTGTAAAACACGAAGAATCCTCTGTCATAGTTTGGGACTGGATTTCGGCCAATGGTGTTTGGGATCTTGTCAAAATTGAATTATGAACCCAGAAAAGTACCATCAGATTTTAATCCACCTTGCATTACCACCTAGAAAGGGTCTGATTCGGGAATATGTTCATTTTTCAAAATGACAATCATCCCAAATACACTGCCAGTGCAGTGAAAGCATACCTGCATAGAAAAACACACAGTGGAACACTATCAACCATGGATTGGCCTCCCCAGAGCCGAGACCTCAACATTATTGAAGCAGTTAAAGCAGTGTGGGATAATCTTGATAGAGAATCAAACAAAAGGCAGCCAACATCCAAAGAAGGGCTTTGAATGTCCTTCGAGAAGCTTGGAGAACTATTCCTGAAGACTAAAATAAATTACAAGAAAGCTTGTCTAAAAGAGTTAAAGCTGTGTTGAAGAATAAAGGTGATCAAATCAAACATTCACATTCAAGCTTGTTAGAATTGCACAAACACTGTTTTCGTGTAATACACTGTTTCCATGTATGTTTGCACACGTTTCAGCAAACAACTGCATCTATTTTCCATTTTTCTAGTAAAATATAAAGAAACAAGGGGTAGCTAGACACTTTTGCACAGTACTGTATATTTCTGAGCACAGTACTGTGTGCTCAGTTTGTTCTGAATAAATATTTGATATCTATCTTCCATAGATATAACACATTAGCTCTTTACCCCTTGAAAATTGACAAAGATTAGACTAAAAATTTAAACTGAGTGGATTCTTTCACATTTCAGGCCTGCTTGTAGAAGAGTTAAGCTGGGATATCGGTTAGCTTTCTTTGTTTTACTGCTCCCCACTGGAAAAAACTTAAATAGATATTTTTGACGGCTATAGTCAGATATGTGGTCTTCACTCTCTGCTTAAATATCACTGTTGCTAGGTTCATATTGTAATCTTTAAGGTCTGTTGAGGTTTTGCATTTAGTTCAACAAGGGTCTTTTTCTTTAAAATTATAAGGTTGAGATCAGGAAAAAAAAATACCTTGATCCTCAGAATATTCCTTGCGGTTTTAGTGGAGTTACTCTAACCCTTCTTCCCAGCCTTTCCTCTGTGTCACATCTCATGAGTTTGCATCTTAATGACATAGCAAGCTTATATTTGGGTTCTAAAGTTTCAGCTGGGTTGAGGTTGAAAGTTATTCATGTTAGAAATAACATGACCTGGAGCATCCCACGGTAAAAGGATGGCTGACTTCTCCGTGTTCTGTGTCTTGTTGAGCGGTGTTTCTCTTTTTATTTATTCCCCTCCCCCCCATTTGATATTTTCCCAGACAATTACAGGACATGCCTATCCAGAGTTTGTTAAAATTGTTGAAGTTGGGCCAAGAGATGGACTTCAAAATGAAAAGGTATACTCTGCAATTACAATCACAAACCTTATTTATATTTATGGGTACCTTTGTTTTCTAATACTATACACAATCCTCCCTGGAAACTCCCATTTTTTCTATACATATAACAATTCATAACATATGGGTTTTGTGCCATAATTGCTAGAAGCATATGTTTCACATTGTCTTTGAAATTGAATAGGAAAGATGACTCAGCTTCTGGCTGAGTTCACTCTCTTTACCTACCATTTAGAGATTATACTGGATGGGGGGAAGTAATTTTATTTCTACAACATATTACCTGAAATTTGGCATATAGCGAAGCTATCTCAGAGTTTTCAGCAAGTGCAAGATTGATCATGTCAAATATGGCTATCTGTATAAATAACACGCAGCACAGCAAAATACTAAGCCATATATCTGCTTGTCACATCTCCAACTGTATCATGAGAGGACTCAAATACAAAATAAGCTATTTCAATTTCATTGTTCTCCAGGAGATTGTTCCAACTGGGGTGAAAATCCAGCTGATAGATATGCTCTCAGGAACAGGCCTGTCTGTGATCGAGGCCACCAGCTTTGTCTCTTCAAAGTGGGTCCCACAGGTAAGAATTCTTCTTTTTGAACTGCAGTTAAATGCTGAGTGATTTATTAGGCCCTCTTTCTTGCTCCTCTAGCATCCTTGTTGGAGCTGGAGATGGTTTTGGAGAAAGTATTTTATTCATTTTCTCCTTCTCAATCAAATTGTACCCCTATTTACTATTTGGATACAAAGTCAGATGTTAACACGTGTCTCCTTTTGTACTGAGAAAAATGATAATTAATTTGATCTTTAATGCTGCCTTCAAACGTGTGAAAGCATTTGTGAATTCCCAGGAACATGTTAATATGTTATTATGTTATTACCTTACCTATGTTATTGCCTGTTATGTTGTTACCTTTAACATCTAATTAATATATCTTCCTCCCTTTATTTAGATGGCAGACCACACTGATGTACTCAGAGGAATCCAGAAAGCATCTAATGTTCAGTATCCTGTTTTGACACCTAACTTGCAAGGCTTTCAGGATGCTGTAAGCATGAATTTTCACTTCAGCGTAATGACCTGTGCTATATACCTTTACTCATATAATTCATCATGTTTACTCAAGCTTGTCAGTTTGAGTTAACTGTTGGCACTACATTGTTTTTATTAAAATAGTTCCTGCACTTACGTTAGCGTGACTCACAGTGAACACGGTTTTACAAGTTTGTTTTCTCTGGCGATTTAAGGTTGCAGCTGGTGCTACTGAAGTGGCTGTGTTTGGGTCGGCATCTGAAACCTTCAGTAAAAAAAATATTAACTGTTCTGTTGATGAAAGTATGCTGAGGTTTGAGGAAGTCATTAACGCTGCCAAAAAGCGACAAATTCCAGTTCGAGGGTTAGTATTCTGCCTATTAATTCTCTGCTACAAAAATGAAAACAAAATGAATGAAATGAAATGAAAACAATTCCCTTGATTTCTGAGCTTCACACAGATTTTCACTTTTCCCCATAGGAAAACAGGGCATTTGAACATACTGCAGTTTTTATATAGAAGAAAACACACAGTTCAGTAATGATACTGTTATAGCAAAGTTCCAGATGTTCACCAGGACTATATCTATGCATTAGTAAACCACGAGGCCAGATGAGGTAAACCAAACAGGCTAACTTTTACTAATGTGGGCCTTTTATCATATCATGGAAATGTGTGTGTGTGTTTTATTTTATTTTTTAAATTATAGGAACTGCTTTGCCCATAAAGGACACCAAAACACTAATAGGCTTCTGGACACATTGGACCCAATTCTTTTTTTTTTTGAAGAGCACACTATAGTATAGAAAATGTTCAACAGCTTTTGACGTTTTTTTTTTTGTTTTTTTTTGTCAGTTGCTGAAACTGACAAAATAATGATACTTGTTAACTTTATCTTCTCAGGTATGTTTCTTGTGCCCTTGGGTGTCCCCATGAGGGACACATTGAACCTTCCAAAGTGGCAGAGGTAGGATTGTTCTTTACACTTACAGGTCTTTTAAAACCTATCTGTTCATTTATTTAAATGATCTAAACTAAACTGAATCGTTTCTTGAGATGTTGTTCTGGTTTTGTTTTTCTGTTTTTTTTGGTTTTTTTTTTCAACTTGTTTTTCCTGGAATTAATTAATTTTGTGGATGTCAGTGCTTTTCGATATATATGTCAAAACTCAAAGCTAATTATTGTCAGTTCATTGCTAAATGAAAAATCACAATAAATGTTCATATTCTTTCCGTAAGCACAGATTGAATTAACTGAAGAAATGTAAAATATAGCATTTATATTCTCTTCCATTTCACTACCTAACCAAACATAACATGGTACTTATATTTGAAAAAAAAGTTATTTTACTATGTAATCCTCTTATAAAGAGAGCATTTTCTATATTTTTATTATTTTTAGGTGGCAAAGAGATTATATGAAATGGGCTGCTATGAGATTTCCTTGGGAGACACCATTGGTATTGGTACTCCAGGATCTATGCTTAAGTTGCTGCAGAGGGTGATGAAGGACGTGCCCATCAATGCGCTTGCAGTTCACTGCCATGACACCTATGGGCAAGCACTGCCCAACATCCTTACTGCACTCCAGGTAAGAACACGGGTATTGTGCGGCCAATAGTCTCAAAAGTACTTATGCTTCTACCTATGATGATTTTGTTTCTTATGTTATTGTTTATATTATTATTATTGTTACTATAATTAATATTTCCAAGAAAACAAGAAGTTTTAACGGTTCATTGCCATGACACCTATGGGCAAGCACTGCCAACATTCTTAGTGCACTCCAGATAAGAACCCCTAAGATGTGGTACTGCCAGTAATCTCAGAACCAGAAATTGCTAATGATCTAATGATGATTAGATTTATTATTCATTGTTATTTATAGTTATTGCTATTACTGCAGTTGTTAATATTATGAGTACTGTAGCGACAGAAAGAGCTCTTAAGTCGAAAGTAGAGCAAAGTCTTTGTCAAAGCAGTTAGCTTGACAAACAAAGAGAGCAGATGGAAATCTGAAAAGAAATCAAATAGACAGTCTAGTGTGTTTAACTAGAGAACTATTAGATGATAAAAGCAACAGATGACACCTGTTGAGGATCAGCTTGTGACACCAGAACGTTTCCAAGCTTCATTACGGTCCTTAATTCTCTATCTGTCATGAAGTACATGACAGGATTATCTTATTTAATGCCCTACATCTGTCTTGTAAACCAGCTTTTGTGCAGCTATTTCATAAGTCTAAGATTAGACATAAAATACATTAATAATAAAATAATAAAAACTTAAAAACAAACATTTAAAAGTAAATGAAGTTAGTTTGTAAATGGAAGTCAATAAAAGAAGGAGACTAGCTCCAGGACTATTGAAAGGTGGATAGGGTAGGAACTGTGAATTTTGGAAAAATTCTCTGAACCTAACAGGCAGCCGAGAGGGATCTTTAAAAACAGAGGCAATCAGACACAGTTCAGCTAATTTGTTGGTGTGATTGGAGGGTATGGAGGTCTCTGAATAAGCAGAAAGGTAAAACAGTTCAAAGATCCAAAAGAATAAAGGGATAATATAAAGCCTGACAACTCTGGGAGGACAGATGTGCCCACACCTCTGTTGTGAGACAAAAACCTTCTGATTCTTGTGGAAGAGACATAAAAGGTGCTAACACTTTTAAGTGGAGAGGTCTGTGTTAAGCGTACAAATGCTGGTAAAGTTAGAAGAGGAAGCCCTCTTGCCGTAGTTTGTAGTGTAGATTCTCCTTTTGGACAAGCACAAGACAGCAATGCATCGTCCTCTTGATCCCCATATCCTCTCATGTTAAATTGTCTGACAGCTTTACTTTCTGCTTTCCCAGTGGATTTGGGGTACCTTTGCCTTCACATGCACATCCCTCCCCCTGTGATGAATATGAATGTTCTCGTGGAGAACCACAGACCGATTATGGATAAATGCCCGGCCTTTGCATAAATCAATGTAGTTACTCATGATGACATGAAGAGGAGCAACCAGATGTGGAGGCAAAATAGAGGTGGTGATTCTTGTTCCAGGATATCATTCAACTTTCTGCCAGCATCATAGAGATCACAGGTCTTTGTTTTTTTTTAGGTTGATTTAAATCATTATCCCTGCTGGGAAGCATCATTTGTTAAACTTCTCCCAATCCATCTTTTTAGACACTTTTCAGCTCACATGCTACAGTCCATTGAAATACAGTGTCCTTTCTTTGCAACGAGAAAAAGGAAAAATTGTTTTTATTTTCCGCTGGAGTCAGGAAAAAGGAAGCCAAATAATGTAATATATCAATAAGACTGATGTATAGTTATTTTGGCCATATATGCCACTTTAAAATGATGTAAAACTTTTTATTGCAAACTTTTATATTAGAGTATTTCAGAGCTTAAAATTTTTTTTGTTTTTTTTACGTTTTAAAAAGCGCACATATGTGCCTAAGCTTTAATGACAGTCTGTCAGTCTATGGCATGATGAATGTGTTCTCTGTTGTGTATGTGTAGGCTACAATGGGACACACAGAGAACCAGAAACCATCAGTCAACGAGGAAAATCGGCATTAAGAAACATGATCTAAGCTTCCCCACAAAGCAAGATGATTCACAAACTGCTTTCAAAAAGAAAAAAAAAATCCCAGAATCTTAATGAACTTAACAATATGTATTGTACAGTTAAAGGTATACACTCTATAAGTGCATTTGGGTTGTGAATCTTTGTGAAGGAGCTGTCGTGGGGGCATTTGTCACCACTTTGCCTGTTGCGAGCCAGTAAACCTGACATATATCCAAACATAAAACAGAGGCAATGCAGGCAGGGCTGTATCAGTTTTACTGGAGCGCATTGTCACCACAGAGGAGGAAGCACACTGGGGGCTGGGTGGGTCAACAGATGTGAGGGGGTCAGCACAAAGGCTCACCTATTCAGTGTCTATTGGACAAAGCGACTGAGAGCTAGGTGGATCGAAGGGCCCTGGGGGGGTGGGGGGGGCTTCTAGCTCGTCTGCCGCTTGGCTGTTGAACTTTCTGACAATGGCGTGCTTAAAGGCCAGTGGAAAATGATCCTTTCATTTGCTCTACGGTGAGCATGTGATGAATGGTGCTGCAGCTGCAGACGCAGCTCTAGAAACGTCTACTCAAGTACTTTATTTTACTCGACTGTAAACGTTAGTATAGTATTTATGCTTCAGTTTGCACAAATCACTGTATGACTGCAAATGTAACGTGTAAATGAAATCATTCATTCATTCACTAATGTTACACATCCACTAAAGAAACTGTTGTTCCGTTGTGAAACTTGCAGTTGAACACTTATCCCTTCTAATAATTATGATGGAATTAATCTAATATTGTACTTCTCTGGTACAATTTATGGTCAAACATTGTTCGGAAAGGCAGCTGATCCATGTCATGTAAAGAAGCAAATATTTTTAAGGTTAAATCTGATTCTGAATGGTTTGAAAAAGAAAAAGTACAGAGAGATGGTGAAATTCCTGCGTGGATCATATTTACAATGATTCATTGCAGCTGCCCCATGGCCACAAGAAATAATAGCAGCCAGGGATATTTAGCTCACCATTTGCTCACCCATAAACAAGTAGGAAATTAAAGATTTTATCATAGTTTTTCATTACTGTGTGCCAGAACTCCACACCACCAACTGGGAGAGAAATGAATTCCCCCAGTGCTGTCAGCCCTGAGTCACCTCTTTTGTTCCCGATAAAGACATTCCTTAGTCTTTGTACCTTTTTTCAGGAGGTCTAGGGGGGCTTTGTTACAAACCTACCCTGGCAGGTCACACAATGACAATGTATGTACTTAGATTTCACAGGCTTGGCAAGGAAAATTATTTAATCTTACCTGCAATTTTGGTGTATTGTGTACTACTGCAGCTGGGGAATACAGTATAACCTGTCTGGGCTCACACTAGAGATCTCTACTGACAATAACATCCATCTGCAGTATTTTCTTTTGTCTCCATACATGAGACTCTGTTCAGCCTTAGTTTACTAACATATTTTACTAACATCCAGTTACCTAGCAGCTGTGTTGAGCAGTGTGTTGATAACTTTAGTGCAACTTTATGTTGACTTCTTTGACTGAATGGTAGAAGTTATAATGGATAGTTATAAAGGATCATTTTATCTTGTGACTGGTGATTTGCTATTTCAAAGAGTGAAATCCGCTCTGAATCAAAGCCACCGACGATACTTTCTGTTGAGTAAACAAGTAAAATCAATTTCAGCTAAACTAGAAAATATTTATTATAGATTATTAACTTTTTTTAAAATGAGCCCTTGTGACATACTGGAATATATATTTAAAAGACAACCGTAAAACCCACATAAATACCACAAAAGGACAAAATAACAGTAAAAGAACATTTATTTTTCTTTTTTCTGTATTCTTAGGCTTTATTTTACTTTTTTTTTAAAAACTATTAAAAAAAAATGCTTTTAACATGTATGTAAAGGAAGCAACACTGATGTAATAAATGGGTCAAAAAGCTCATTTTCATCTGCAGCCCCTGGGACGATTGCTGTTATACAAAATAAATAAATACAGATGAAGAGCTGAAATATAAATGTTTATTATTCAAAATCAATAAATAATTTAATTAGCAAGTACATAAATTCCTAAGAAACTGGATTATCTGTGAATTTATTTTCTTATATTTTTTCTTCAATTCCAACCAAATTCATGTTTTAAGGTGATAAATATGTTATATTATTATTATTATCATTAGTAGTAGTATTTTTAGTATTCATTTACATTATATTAAAAATAGGATTGCATATTAAAGTTGAATAACTTCATATTTGTCACATCACATTAGTCAAACTTTATTTTCTTTTGGAAATGATAAAGTAAAATGTGATTTATTTATTCTTTAAGTGCTTGTTTGCCTTTTGCTGTCCGGGGTTCGCTCCTCGAAAGAAGTGATATAAGTGCCAGCACGGGATCCGTGACAGTTTCTGTCAGCCTTTCGGTTTATGTAGTCGTGGGTGAAGCATCACTGCTTCGTGTCCTTCGCTGAATGCACACTCTTTCTTTCGCTCGCTCTGTGACGCAGTTATAAAACCAAAATGGGAGCTTGTCCATCTTCAGCCTCGTCCACTCAGAGCGCAGAATGTAAACAAGCTTATCCCAAATCATGCAAGTTTGAAAATGTTCAGTGTCTTTACCCAGGAATGCATTGTTTTTATATAGCCGCAGCTCACTCAGTATGGCTTTTTAACACTGAGCACACATCTGGTTTCTGGGTAGTGTGAACCTAACTGAGCATTGGCAAGCCCGAGCTGCTGACCACCAGTTCCTGCGTGATTAGTGTCCAGGGGTACGGGGCACGCTGCTGAAAGGGTTTGTTCTGTTCCTCTCGGAAACAGTACGCTGAAGACCTGTGACCTTATAGCTAGAAGCGAGAGGATTGGCATGGCAGATTACAACTCTGTGTTTATACTACAAAAAATTCTGCCTAGTACAATATCCTGCTCTGGCTTTAACCAAGGTCTGGAAATCTCGTGCACTGCACACACCGGAGTAGATCTCCTCCTCCTTCTACCCACCTCCTCCTCTTCCCTTGCCAACATAAACAGCAATTACGGCTGGCTCAGACAGCCCCCTGAAAGAAGTAGGTTCTTGTCTGGAGGAAAAGCAACCAATTAGCATCATTGTTCCAAAAAAGCAATAGAGATTCTTTTAATTTAACTTGCTTGGTCCTGCTCTGTGGGGTACCGGTCCTTCATGACCCAGTGCCACTGAGAGGATCAGTGTGTTAATTTTGTCTCACTGTAGGATCCTCTGACATCTGGTTCTACCGCGGAAGCTGGAAAACATCTTTAATATTCTCATGACAATCCCAGGGACATGTGGAAAACATCCCAAGACCTTAGTCCATAATGACTCTGAAAACTGAAGGCCTGTCTTGGTGTGAAAACAAAGGTTTTATTCATGACTGGGTCGCGCACGTCCATGGCAAGAACAGTGACTGTGTGTCTTTGAGTAATATGGGCATTCAGAGAAAGAGTAAAATGTGCTTCTGTAAATTTCAATGTCAACATCGAGCTGCAACAAAAGCACCGGGGTACTGTTTCCTGGGCAGCCTTTTATAATGTTGGGTAAGCTGTCCAACAAAAGCAACGGATTGAGAAGAACAACTGAAAACGCATCATTAATTTTCATATGGAGGCCAGGCGCTCGCTATCGTCGGCAGTAAAAAAAGGAAAAACTTTCCCACAAATTTCAGCAGTAATGTTTGTCGTGAGCGCTGGTGAGCCAAAAAAAAAAAAAAAACAGTAGAGTACACAACTTGAATTTTATCTCTTGTATATTCTTACATTCGTGTAAACAAAGAGGCCCTTAGAAAGCAGAAACATTTGTAATCAAGGAGATCAGCGAAATAGTTTGCCATTAATGATTTTTTTTGTAGCACATTTGTGTACAAATGCATTAAGTTTATTGGCACAGTTTGATTGGACACTAAGCAGCCAAGGGGAAAAAAAATGTCTTCTCGATGTGGCAAGAAAGTGAATCCCTATGGTGAAGAGCAGAGTCGTGCTGTAAAAACATGAGTAACCAGGACAATCAGAAACATATGAAATCTTCTGCTCAGCCTTTATAATATTCCTGTCATATGAACAAGGCCATAATTATGTGGTGCTGGTGGTTTGAGCTGACAAAGAGGATGACTAAGCCATACTGCGGGACATTCTGTGCCCACTCATCTTCAAGCCTTAAGCCCACGGTTCTCAGAAACAGCTGTAAAACACAACCACAGGCCTGGCAAGGTGCGCGGCACCAGGCAGAACAACCCAATAGAACAAAGATCTTTGTTCCTGGATTTTACCTGACATGAAGTCTTTCACGGATTTGCCGAATGCCTCTGTTGTTTGTCCTTGCAGATGGGGGTCTCTGTGGTGGATTCTGCAGTAGCTGGCCTGGGAGGATGCCCTTACGCTCAGGGTTCATCTGGCAATGTTTCCACAGAGGATGTTCTCTACATGCTTAATGGCATGGGCATTGAAACAGTAAGTATGACTTCACTGTCTGGTGTGTATGTACACTTGTGTCTAATCTCAACAAAACCAACGTTGTACAATCTTTCAAAGCTCACTCACATAAACACATCGTTCTCCAAACATACTGCCCTGTAACAGTTTATTTGATCATATTAGTGGTTCTACATAACTTGTGCAAGACTGTGGTGTTGCACACACTTCTCAGGAACAATTTATTTAACAATTCCTACCCCTGCTGGTAGAAACGATTCACTGCGGGTTAATTTTCTGTCACCTGTTACACGTCTTCTTTTAATTTCAGTGAGAAAACCTTAAACTTGCCATTTCTTGTTTATCTTGCGCTTATTATATTAATTGCACTTTTACTGATGCTGGGATGTTTTTGCAGGGTGTGAACATTGCCAAAGTCATAGAGGCTGGTTCCTTCATCTGCAGTGCTTTATCTCGCAAGACAAACTCCAAGGTTGCCCAAGCAAGAAGCACGGCCTGCTGTGATGCGTCTCTGTAATGGAACGTCTTTAAATATTTTAGTCTGTTCCCTTTAAAGTGCTTCCCCGTTGTTGCTGCCTTCAGATTTGTTGCCTATCTGTCTGTATTTGAACTACATTGTTCCATGTATCTCTTGCATGTCATCTAAATAATATTGAAAACTATCTCATTTTTATTATTTTTTTACTTTATTGTTCATTTCCAGTCTATATTTGCCGTCTGAGTACCTTTATAATCTGCTGAACACATGCATCTTCCTTGGCTTAGTTTTTGCTCTACACAATTTTTGATGTAACAAAAGCAAGCGTCGACCGCACTGAATGGAAAGTGACAGGAAGCTGGTAATTATCAAGGGGAGTATTCATTTGTGATTGAGGTTTGTGTTGACGGCTCGATAATTTATGATCTTATGATTTTATTCGTTTGCATTGATCAGTGGCCTTATAAAATTATGTAACAGCGTATTATAATCCTACGTGTATGAGTGCCTCCACATGCACCTTGCTTCTCTGAAGACCTTTTGTGATTTCCTGTGAACTTGTATAAATAATTCAAAATAAGACAACTCTCAAATTACCACAAAGATAGCATTTTAAAGGAGGCACAGAGGAGTTTTTGCCATCAGGTTTGCCAAAGATCCCTTAAAAAGTTCCTCTTTATAGTCTTTTTTTTGTATTTCAGAATTTTACCACGACATAAACTACTTTCTGAGACAATTGTCTCTGTAAAGTTGTCCTTTCATTTTTTGTCATGTTTACACCCTGCTGTGCAATCTGTAAATCAGAAAGTAAAGAATAAAAAAAATCAGTTGTTAGCTCTTCTGTCCTGTTCCTCTGCGGCTTTCTTTCCTACGGCTTAATTGCATTCACCTTACATCCCTATTTTCAAAAATCTGACTAATTAGGATGCCAGCATGATGCCAACTGGGAAAGAAAAGCACTCCACACTAATGAATAGATGTTAGATTTGCATAAGCGTATTAAATTGTGATAATTGTCTGCCCATGGCGGTCCATCTTAATCACGTAACAAAAAAGAAAATTATGCATTCATGTGCAGTTGCACACAGACTCAGTCCTGACCTGTCTCCACCCCCAAGCAAAATTCCGCCTGTGAACCACATTTAGTCACACCTGATACCCAGTGCTCCCACTACAGCCTCGTTAAAACAGTTTCCATCTCTAAGAAATGACCAATGTTCAAACAAACAATATTTATTGACAATAGATATTTTTTTCCAATATTAATATTAAACCTGGCTTACCTGGATAGTTGACTGTGCATTCATATTCCCCAGTATACCCAGGAAACAGTAGCCAGTGTCCATACATTGCTGGAGATTTGGTATCTACAGTTTTTATTTGTGTAAATGCATTTTAACAGAGCTGTGCCTTATAAACACAGTAAACACTTATTAAAGGCACTTATTAAATGTATTTGACTCTCACTTTTATGAGCCAAAAACTCACAGAACATAGTCATGGTAGTAGCTACAAGCGAGCCAAGAAGTTATGCTACTAACACAGTAGTACCTAAAAATAGCACCACAACTTTACCCTCAATGCTGTTCTCGCCCTTGTGAGTGTTTTTTGTTTGTTTGTTTACTTTATGTTATCTTTTAATGGCAAACAACAACTTTAGTGAGACATTTTACACCCTTTTGGGGCCCTCTACTGGCCACATGGCTCCAAAGTGGCTCTTAGTTCTGACCTTTGTTCTCCTAGATCTATCATTTATGTGCAGTGATGTGTCTTGGGGAAAATACATAGAAAGAGGGGAATTAGATAGCTTCAATCCCATAGTTATCAACTGTGTAAGTGAAATTTTGTAATATTAAGATCATATAAAATCTTTTGAAAGATGAAAGGCTTAAACAGCCAATAATTTGGGTCAGTTTTTGTCATGCAAAGCAAAAAGTGGAAGATGAGAAATAAAAAATAAATTACTGTCATGGTCCCAGAGTTTTTGTGGATATAAATTTTGGATTCTTAGATTTGATTGTTGTAGTGTTTGATGTTTTGGATTCCTGATTTGATCTCTTTTCTAATAGTAGATAAGATAAGATAAGATAACCTTTATTAGTCCCACACGTGGGACTTTGATGTTTTGTGGCTTTTAGTGGCTTTGATGTTTTGTGATATTGTTGAGTCTTTGATTTCTACGATTACTTCATGTTTTTTCTAGTCTTGCAAGCCTGTGTTTTGGTTCATGTTTCCATTATTCTAGTTGGCTGAGCTTTAGTTTTACTATGATGGGGTTCTTTTCTAGTTTTCATTGACGCCTGTTTAGACGAGGCTCTGATTCTTGCTATTTATTTTCCACTCATTGTTTGAGTTTATCAATTGCTTTTAGCTCCCTTATGCTTTGAACCTCATGTCATTATTGATATCATAATAAAACAACACCAATACAAAGGAATACAACCTTTATATTAAATTCCAATTCTAATTTTAATCAAATTTCTATCTGCTGTTATGTAGCACAAACATGAAGAAAACAAAGCAAAAAAATTTGCTCTGTTTGTTGTTGCCTACACTGACGGGTGACTTTGGCTCCACACCTAAACAGAAAAAATGGGTACAATCCGGGGGGGGGGGGGGGGGGGGGGGGGGGGCTCTAAGACCAGCTGAAGTGAATAGAAATAAGTCCCAGTAGTTTCTGCTATCAGCACAAATGGATTTTAATCACATGGTATGTGCTGCTTCCTCTCTTTGTGGATTTACACAGCCTAATTCAAGAAGATGTAAGCAGATGTTACATGAACTATCACAGCTAATGCTGTGGTCTGTATGAAGCTAATTTAAATGTGGAAGTCAGTGAATGAATCCAAGCAGCACCACCAGCTTAAATTTATTTTCATGTCTACTGCCTGTGATTGTGATCACCACAGTCACTCTGCTCCATCACTAAACTTCACCAGAGTACAGCATACTCTGGTGAACTAACCCTGCATTAAACTGCCAGATATTTTCATATGATCAATATCTGTTTGATAAACTATAAAATGAACCAAACCTTTAAAATGTAAGCTTTACATTTCCAGTATATCAAATGTCACCGAGAAGTCCTCAGCTTTAAAAATAACCTCTTTTTCTTCCTATCCTTCCTTATCCTTTCTCCATCTCTGAGTGAAGTTATCTCCCACGTTTTCTCTCCCTGGGAAATAGAGCAGCTGTGCCTTTAGCTAGCAACACACTGTGTGACAAACTGTGCAGAAACAGTTTGTCTGTTTGCTAATATTTGTTGAGGTGTTGGATTTGTGTTTGCATTTTTGGTGTTTGCATTTAAAATCACCTGCCACATTTAAAAATTAATCTAAAACCTGAGCATAGTCCTAGAAATGATGGCTAGATGATGTGTTTTTCTGTCTTCCATCCCAGATAAGATACAGATAAGCACATGCGATAGACACACACCAACAGAATTGTCTTTTATGTTATTTTCCCCTCGATTTAGGTTCAAATTGTTTTGATGTTTGAAGGCAAGCAGTGATAGAAATAATCCCCGCCCCCATTTTGAAAATGTAAGAATTAAAAAGTAAAGATTTGTACAAAAACATCAAAATTTAAAGTAAAATACAGACGCCTGAAAGTTCTACGTAAGTACGTTAGTGAAGGTTTTGTACTTTATTATCTCCTACATCTGAAATTAGGCCCAAATAGTCCCACCAATCCAGTGTTTGCCTGTCAATGAACATGTTTAGCTCACTGTTTAGTGTTTAGTTCCCTTTTGTCCTATTTTCCTGAAAAAAGCCTTCTTTACCTCCCAATCAACTCTTCCTGTCCAACAAAAATCCCTGCCTTCAAACCAGCTGGGAACTTTTTAGCATGTATTTGGATTTATCTCTGTATCTACTTACTGTTGCATCCTTTCAAATATATAGATTTCCAGACATGGCTGTTCATTTTCCTCACAGACACAGAGCCCTCCACACAGAAGATCAGACTGTATGTTGTGTGTGCTTAACATGATAGAAAAAAGAATTAAATCATGGGTTAAAACATCAATCATATTTATCCACACTGACCTTTAATTTGACTTTAAATAGACTATTGGACAGAACTTCAATTCTTTCCCGGGCAGAATGAGTCCAGAAATACTCACCTATAGCTCAATCGTATAAAACAGAGCAGATCAGTGAATCAGGGTTAGATCAGCTCCAGTGACAAAAACAATTTGGTGTCTTTGGCCCAATTAAAGTGAAGCAAATCCACTCATCTTGATTGCTGCAATTGCTTCTCTTTTTCCACCACTCAGACCTCGTTACCCTGTCTCCAAATAGCTCAAAATGCTAAAGTAAGTGTGTTTACAGGTCAATACAGATAACTCCCATCAGTGCCTCTCCCCTGCTGTTTGTGCACAAAGGGGTGAATAGGGTTGTCCTCCCTTTCTACTTCTCCTGTTTTTATATCAGACATCACCTGACCAAAGGCTCCACTCTGTCCCTGATTCCAGGACTAAGTGGACTATGCTGACAGGGCTTTCTCGATAGCTGTCTATGAACTAATAAAAGAAAAACAAATCACTGCTTCAGGTTGAAGACCTTTCTTGGGGGGCTTTCACGCACACTGACTGGAACTATTAAAAAAAAGACAAATTATTTAAATTCTGATTTTTAAGTTTTTCTTTAAAAGCTCCTTTTAAAGGAATCGTCACATAAAATGTAGCATTTTGAACAAACTGTGGGGCTTTAAGGCTTTCAGTGGGAAGTTTATTATCAGATACAGAGGAACACAGCACAAGAGTGAGCAGAGCACAAATAAATCATCACACTTGAAGTTATAACTTAAAGCAATCTTAAACTTGTCAGATCTGTTGTTTTTTTCTATAATAACTGTCGGTGTGAAAGATTAACAACAAAATCTTTTCAATTAACTTTAAACATAAAGGTTGTATCTACAAATATACAATATGTTCTTTAATAAAGCAGCACAAGATCACTGTTTACAACAACACAAAGATTAAGGGTGCACTACAGAAGAACTAAACAATGCTACTTCACAAGATTGTGCAAAAACTTCTTATAGTCCTATCAATCAAGTAACACCACTGTGTGACAAGAAGAACAATCAGTCCTTGTACAGATTGTATGACTCCCACAGAGCCCTCATGTCAAACTCATCAATCACCTACCAAGTACTTTGAAAAACAAAGTGTGCTTTGGAGACCTTTGCAAAGGATGATTACAACAATATTCATTTGGCTATTGATGACAGTGTTTTAAAGCATTCTCAATTTAGTTATTTTCTTAATAAACTCTATTACCTATTACAGCAAAGAAATATGAGATGACTGCATGTGCAGCAAACTCAAAGGAACCTCACGAATCTATTCAGCTGTGATCTTGAGTTAAAAGAGAAAAAATGATGATTATTTTATTCAGTGGGAAGAGGAATAAACATCAGAGAATAACGACACAGTTGCTTTTCTGTGGATGGTGAAATTTTGTTTTATCTCTCTTTCTCGAGATCCTACAAGGAAACAGAAATAAAAGTAAATTATACATAATATTTTGATAAAAGCGACTTAACATTGATTCAACATCGATGCTTACCATTTTTTACTGACAATAACCAGAGGCATTAATATGACACCAGCAAGCAGGATGGCTGCAACAACGTACAGAAGATAATCTGGAAAGACAAAATATTCCATCTTGAAAACCCACTCAAAAATTGTTTTGATAATTTAAATTCATGTGAATCATACTACGATTAGCATAAAGAGTTTACAAATTTCAATTTACCTTGCAACCAAGCATAAGCATGATCTGATGGAGGAGGTTTAGAGGGGCGAATGATTGTTTCTGAAGATGCCACTGAAATACAAATAAAAATAATTTACAATCTTTCCAGGAAAAATGATTGTTACATTTAAAAATGCCTGGTTAGAAAAAAAAAAGATACTCACTGAAGCGTGATCTATTGTGAAGCACGTCGTGAATCATGCTGCATGTAAGAAAATCGTCATTGTAGAGTCTTTTACATGTACAAGGATGGTGAAGCACTGTGCCTAAAGTAGCCACAAAGGCCCTTTTGCATTCAGCGTCTGCACCAAGGATGAGCTCTGGATCCATCTGGGTGAAGCATTCATCTCTTGGGAGGTCACTGTCAATGCACTGGGCTTCTTCAGGACTCCAACAATTGGCTTGAAAATTTTCTAATAAGCCCCTGTTAATACAGAGAAAATGTGTGTTATGTGGAATGAGTGGGTGCTGCGATTTATAGATGTTTATGTGTTATGGTAGATTGTACATATTACTTCAAGATCATTTCACATATATTTATGGAATTACATCAAAAATGGCAGCGGGAAAAGTGCACCAATCACACAGGCGGAATTTGGATTATAAAAGGCTGCAGTCTACGTGTAAAGTGGTTTCTGAAAAATTTTATTAGATAGTAATTGGAGATGTGATCTTAAAAAATGGCCATTTAAAAAAAAAAGAAACAGCATTGGATTTGATGGAACTATAACCTGAAAATCTAGGTTTCCATAATGAAATCAGCTTGAGAATGGACAAGTGAGGAGGGCATCCACTTGAAGAAGACACTGAACCACAAATTGCTCCTAATGGCTGGACCAGCACTTGGCACTCTCTATGAAAGCTCGCTGCCATGTATGTGTTAAAAGGACAAACAGGACAATGTAAAAAGGATTTTGGTTAGGAGTGCTACTGTGCACTAATGCGGCCCTATACTGGACTACCTCAGCTTGAGTTCTTCTTCATTGTTCACTTAAAGGTTGAGAATTCACATTTTGTTATTACTGTGTCTGGCTCAGTGTTGGTAGTTACGTATTCAACTATCTGCAGACTTCTTCTTTTCTGTTACTAGCAGTGAGCTGGCATTATTTTAAAAAATGTTATTTTATACACTCATTTCCAGTATCACTCACTCGTTCACTTTTTAAGGCTGGAAAGGACTCTCGAATGATGAACGCTCTTTTTCCTGCTCCAATTTAGTGATTGTTAGTTTGTTGACTGAATCCCTTCCTTGCATTTTAAAGTGTTTGCCTTCCTGCTGCACAGCCTATACACAAGACACCTTTTTTCTCCTCCCCGCATGCCTCGCACAACCAATGTTCCTGCCAGCCTTTGTTGTTCCCTCCAGCAATCTCATCCGCCAGATGCTGCTCATACATTTCATCATTGTGCAAACAATGAATTTGCATCTGATTTGGTGTGCATTTAATAATAATAGTATTTGTACAATAATCCTGAAAACAACAACAACAAAAAAAACAAAAACATCTGAGGACAGAACAGCATACCTGCAGTTACTGTCCTCAGTGCACTGGTTAAGTACACGCTGACAGACCCGGATCTCATCTCCACAGGTGCCACTGTGCAATTCGGTTTTCATGCTCAGACAGCTCTGATCTGAAGCTTCACACTCGCACATGACCAGCATCTCTGCAACATTTTGGGGTACGTTCCTGTAGAACCGCAGAGTTTCCTGCTGACACCCTTCATCATTGCACTGGCCTGACTTACAGGCTTGGAGCATAGGTGCCAGGTACCTGTTGCAAACTGAATCGCTGAGACAAGCCCTAAATTGATCCAAACATGATCCAGCACCATCATATACTAAAAAACAAAGAGAGAGAAAGGTAGTGAATGGGTTTCACCAATTTTGACTCATCTTCACTAGATTTCATCTGAGATTAGCGTAATAAAATATAATTACCGTAGTTTAATAAAGTGCTTGACTGCCAATCCATTACTGCACTCCTCGTGAGCTGAACTGCTGTTCAAATAATCAACATGATTATCTCTCCCACCAACAAAGGCACATTAAAGATCCTCTTAACAGTCATTTTGTAGTGCAATAACTGTCCACCTTTGGCAAACAAAAACGTAATTTCACATATAAATGCTTATCGTAGAGACTTCTGAGAATACCGCACCTGGCTTTTGGTGGCATTGTGTGGCCAGCACTTGTATAGAATCACAAAGCTCCTCCTCCCAGGCACACACGCACCCTGGCAGAGAGGGAAATTGGTGCAGTATTGTCTGGATGGTCATGTTACAGACCTCTGAGCCTTTTATTTGGCACCCTCCATCTTGAATGACAGAAACATAAGAGGAAGGTGGAAAAACAGGATTTTCCATAAGCGAGCAAGGTCTTGTTTGAGCAACAGGTGTTTTCTATGTGCCTGCTGCTCTGACAGTTTTCCTTGTGATGTCTGGTTATGTATCCCGATATAGGCTGGTATATCAAATTCAGTGTAATAATGGAGGATTTCGATGTCAAAACAGACATACTGTGTGCATTAAAGGCATCAGAAAAGTGATTTATTGTCACTTAATTTTGTTATGTACATTTTGCTTCGGGCTGTTTCCTCACTTATTACATTTTAGCCATTTTCCATGGAAGCAATTCAGTCGAACGGTCTCATTTGCTGACCTTCCTGAGGAAATGCAATCGCTTTACGTAATACTTACTTGTCTCAACCCTTGGTAATATTAACAATATAATGGAAAAGTGTTTGTTTTTTTTTTACCTTCACAGATGCCGTCATAAAATGCCTGTTCACGCTTGCATAAATCTGACATGCAGATTTTCACAGCAGCCAAACACTCAGAAGCCAGCGATGAAATCTGAGGAGCAATAATCACTGAAATACAAGCAGACTTTAAGAATTTATTTACTTTATCATTGGTTTTTATATGGATTTATTTCACGGAGATCATTTTTGTCTTGAGGTTTTATATGAAAAGGGACATTCAAAAATTAAATGTTAATGTCTCACATGACTAACTGTAGCTACGCTTTGACTATACATGTGGTACAAACTACAAGACATGAAACACTTCTAGTAATGCTAATTTTATAGCACAAAAAACATACAATAACACTAATCAACTTGTTTGTTTTTTCTATCAGAAATCTGTAATTTTATGGTAATGGTTCGGCTTAAACTCACCAAATATGACTGCAGCTTCCAGTCGTCTCAGTTGCATGATAGCTGTTGCAAAGCTTTGAGCAGAGAAATGAAGCTCTCACCAGCAGCTGATGTGTCCCTCTTGTTGGTGTCAGCATTTAAGCTGGGATACACCACCCGCTGTCAGGAGGATGTAACACATTTACTGGAGGCTGTACCCTGCACCAGAATAAAAATGACAAATGCAATGAAACAGAGCTGCAACAAAAAAGGGAAAAAAATTAGTGCATATAGTATTTTAATATTGTCATTATTATATTTTGTGGGCTTAAGTAATAATATTATCTCTTAGGAGTAGTGCGATATTACTTCAGAGATAGGAAATAAAAAACAGTTGATCCCTGGTCTGATCTGCTGATTTAAATTTGTGTCAGATTGTTTTCACTTGATTTCTTTTTCCAACAATAACTAAGAGGAAAGTAAACATATTTAAGCAGCACATTTCAGACAAAATGCATTTGGATGTGCTCTAAATAATCAAAAAACAAACAAACAAGCAAACCAAATACTTTTTTATTATTTAATATTTTAATGGCTTGAGGCTTCAACATTGCAACGTTGCTCAAGTTCTTGGGAGACCAATCCATGACTGAAGTGTTGCATTGTGTCTTTTCCTGCCAGGTATGATTTTACTGCTGTTGCCAGTCGACATGCCCTTACATACTGAAGATGATTTGAACCAAAGACCAAAACAAAGATACACTACACTGTCAAAATTAATCCCTTACCCATCCAAATAGCTGAATTCAGGTATTCCAATCACTTTAATGACGACAGGTGTATAAACTCAAACATCTGTGTCCCTTCTCCAAACATTTGTGAAAGAATGGGTCGCTCTGCAACAAGTGCAGCCCTGGAATTTCCTCGCTAAATATTCCACAGTCAGTGGAACCTTGTGGAAAGCCTTCCCAGAAGAGTTGAAGGTGTTTTATTACATTTTATTATATTTTATATGGATTTAGAATGGGCTGTCATTTAAGTTCACATGTGTGTGAAGGAAGGAGTGTGAATACTTTTAGGAATATGGCATAATTTCTTAGAGCTACCACTTCTTCTTTTATCCTCTGCTTTTGTTCTGCCTTCATCCTCAAATTTTTTAAGGACAAATTGCACACCATGCCAAATTTTAAGCTAATAGCATTTTGATCATTTCTTTGTTGGAGAAAAAAAAACTATTTTATGGCTGTCAAACTGTGTCATTTTGCCATTTTTCATATATTCAACTAAAGGCAATGGGACAAACTATATAGTTTTTCAATAGACCAGTGACAAAGTACAATAATACAAGAAAAATGTAAAATATTTAAAAGAGTTTATTCAATAAGTTGTTCTGTTACGAATCAACACAACACTGCCTTAGGTACCAAAAAGCATATGTATATGTATACATGTGTTTACTGATAAACAAACAGTATTCACCCTCAGCTGTAAATAATGTTACAGCACAGTCATTTACAAGATGGATGGCTTTGCTAACAACTCCACCCAATTCGAAGTCAGCAACCTTCTCTTTTTAGCTCATTTCTGCTGCTCCCTAGTGGCTAGAAGTCAACAGTGATTAACTCTCATAAAGCCTCCAATCAAGATGATTTATTTGTCAAGCAAAAAAAAAAAAAGTCAACAAATATTGATCAAAGGGTTGCACAATGAAGTATGAAACATTGGAAGGCAAAAAGGCTTAAAGTGCACTGGAAAAAGTTACAACATACATTATATATTTTTTTAAAAAAGTGATGCAAAAAGACGAGACTTTAATTCGACAGCTTCATGTCTATTCAGAAGTTGTTAAAGCCAATTGTATGCACTGTTTTACCCTTAACAGCATTCAAGACCTGGGCTGAGAAGTGTTTTCTAAATACTTTATGTGGGGATGCAAACATTTCACATTTAGTTCAAAATGAAGAAATTCTTGTGAAAAACATCCCACATGTGTCATTGTTGTGCCATAGTCGTGGTTTAAAGTCTATAAAATTTTAACATAATTAGTAAATCAAATCTATGCTCACAAACAATTTCCCCACATTAAACACATCAAGCTGAACTGAGCAATCAAACCTAGATTAATTACAATCATGCTGCCCTGGCAGGGATTGTTTTCCTCTCTGTTTCCTGTTATTGGTTTTATTTCTGTCATTCTTTCATATTATGCCTTTTTCCAGATTGCCTTTTTAGTTTCCACATCCTCCTTGTTTATTCATTTTTGTCCTTTGCATCCAAACTATAGCACTTTGACTCAAGGATTTTCTCTACTGCTGATTACACTGAAGATTAATATTTGCTTTGTGTTTCTGAATGGAAACGTTGTTGTGCTGTATGTTTGAGGATGTGGATTCTCTGAGTTTCCAGTGTGCTGCAGTGTACAGTTGTAAATATCTTTGCAAATACTTTTTAAAGAAATTTTCTGCTTTTATCTTCTTCCAGTAATGTGCAAGTAGCTAAAATGAATGGCTTCAGCCGCTTACTCATGTTCACTGGGTGAGGGGTTCTCAAGAAAGATGGAAGCTACTCTTGAAGGGACATCGGTTTAATCAGGGTGCTCTCTGCATAAAGAGTTGTGTGCATGTCTTTGTGTTCTGCACAACCATTAATCTGATCCACTTCACCCTAGGCAAATGCTGCGGTTTTAAGGAAGTCATATCTGATGCTGTTTGGATGAGAGGTCTGACAAAAAGTCAGCGCTGCTTGTGAACAGGGTTAACCATATGTGTATTTGTGTGTGTAGACTTCATTCACTGACATAAAATCAAACTCGCAAGCAACTAATAAAAATAGCCCTGCACATTAGCGTTAACATTTTGGAACACATACAAACAGTTGTGCACAGTTTAGGGAACCCTTTTTAAAAATGATGCTGACGGGCTTTCTTAACCAGGGTATTGATGTGACAAGACCATGACAGGTCCTGAGTGATGTGGACACCCAGGTATCGGAAACTGTCCACTCTCTCCACTGGCGTGCCACTGATGATGAGGGGCTTGTAATTCCTCGCCTGCTTTGTAGTGAAGTCCACGATCAGCTCCTTAGTCTTGCTGACGTTTAGGAGGAGGTTATTCTCCTGGCACCAGGTCTCCAGGTTCCTAATCTCCTCCAGGTAGGCCGTCTCGATGTTGTCAGAGATCAGGCCCACAACAACAGTGTCGTCAGCAAACTTGACAATGTTGGTGGTGTCTGATGTGGCTACACAGTCATAAGTGTACAGTGAGTACAGCAGGGGGCTTAAAACACAGCCCTGAGATGCTCCAGTGCTGAGTGAGATGGAGGGGGAGACTTGTTTTCCCACCCTCACTGATTGGGGTTTGTCTGTGAGGAAGTTGAGGACCCACTGACGCAGTGATAGTTTTTTCATCTGTGCAAACAGTTTCAAGTCTTGCCATAATTCACTTTTTTCTGACCCAGTAATAACTTAAAACAGCAGATAATTAAGTAATAACAGATAATCAGCAAAATATGTGGGCAACACAGTTATTATTCATACATGCTTGCAGACTACTGCCACAAAAGAAAATGGAAAGCACATCCAGGACATGTTTCTTGTTTTTACATTTAGCATCAGTATAAAAAACAACCCACCATAGAGTCGCCTGTAAAAGTGACTGTGAGCAGCTCTTACCCACAGCCGAAAAATTCAACCACAATGATTATTTTGTAACGTATATTTTGCTGGAAAATGTCCGCTTTGCTGATGCTATCCAAACACAAACCTGGAGTGTTTCAAATGAAAGAAACAGGCGTCACATTGCGGTCCCGTTCATGCAGGGGTCACATTGAATATTCTGTACTTTGATGAATTGAGCTGGCTTCATTAACATACTCAGTGCACAGGAACATACATTTCTGGGCATTTACACTGAGGACTTGAGATGAACATGTGACCGACTGCACCTTTAAAGCTTCAAATCCCTTAAACCAGTTATATCAAAGGTGATGCTACTACTTAATTAGACGTAATTAGACAAACCAAAACAAAAATACATACAAAATTTACAGAAACTACACATGAAAGAGAGATATAAAACACTGAACATTACAAACCGTGTCTTTCATAATTAATCAACATTTTCTTGCATAACAGAAGAGAGAAAGTCTGTCCTTTTCAAATCAACCAAACAGAAAACATTAAATACAATTCTTTTCCCTTTAAATGTCATCCAAAAATAATGAGATCTGCACATTATCACATGTCTAACTTAAAGATCAACGTGTCCTTCAGGTGCCCCAGCTGGAATATAAGACGACTACACCATCTGATCTGATATGCGTGACACATTGTCCACATTGTGAACTTGAGTGGAGAGGGATTTTCGACTGTCTGTACGCGTTCTGGTCCTTATCCTCCTTGTTTCATTTTCATGCTGGCCACAACAATGACAAGAAAAGGCTGATTTGAACTCCTCGCGGAACTTCCCTTAAGAAAAAAACGACAACAAAATCTTTATAAAGTCCACCTTCTTTAAAAACCATCTACAAGCTTGCATTAAAAATAGCTTAAATTTTTTTGTAAAATCATTCTAAGAGCTTTTTTTTCATAAATGCATGAATTAAAAACTTGCTGCTTTCTCAGAATTAACTTCTGTTTTCAGGTTATTAGCAGATAAAGCTGTGAATTGTGTTGTTGTTGCCAGTTTGTTCACTAGAGGGCAGTAATGAATCCTTAGAGGAGAGTTCAAAACTTACCACTTAGGAAATTGTAGATGATTGGATTTGCAGCACTGTTGGCATATATGAGCCAGTGTGAGAAAGTAAACCACGCATACACTGTCTCTCTGTCGTTTGTCTTCTTAAATGTCCCAAAGACTCTGGAGGTAAAAAAAAATGATATCATTTTATTCATTCTTTTCTTTTTGCATGCATTTTAATCACAAACCTGTCAGGGGGAAAAACTATACAAAATATGGCTTATAGTAAGCTCTACTGTAGATCCGGGATGCAGCAGAGCTTCCTTGAGAGATTATTACCTTTTCATGACATTGAGCACACTGATTGGCAGGTAGCACAGGGCGAAAACAAAGAGCACCACCATCAGCATGCGAGCTGTCTTCCTCCGGGCTCTGACTTGTTTGATCTCAGCACAAACCGTGCTGGTTCTAACCCTCACCGACTCCCCCGGTCCTGGAGTTGGAGCTGAGCATTTGATAGACTTCCACTTCCTCTGCAGCACTGATGTGCTTCCAGGAATCTGTTGAATGAATACATTAAAGTGGATACACGCGCACATCAGACCCTGGAAGCCCATTGGGAAATTTATATTTATAGCAAATGGCAGAATACGCACCTGTTGACACCACAGCTTGTGACAAATCTGAATGTATGCCAAGACCATGAGACACAGTGGTGCGAAGTATGTGACAATGAAGAAACAGGTGTGGTACACCTTTGGGTAGATCTCAGCTGTTGAAGGATTTAAAAGGAAACACTTAACAATATTGTAGAGAAAACATGAGTAGTTACTTAGTAGTTAAAGACTAAAAAGCAGATAATGATGAGCGTCTAGAGAACAAACACGTCCACTGACCACTTTTTCATAAGCGGCTTATTATTAACTGAACCTTCTGCTGAGTGGCACAAACTAATGACTTAATGATTGAGAGCGGGTAAAGTTTAATGCTTTTTTTATATACTACATGTTCTGCAACACTACTCATAAAATTCCAAATTCAGGAGATTCCACAAATATAGTCAGTTTCCCCTTTAAGTTTCCCCCAGTTTACCATGTGGCTGGTATTTTTGTTTCCTGAAAAGCCTGACAACTTTCACCTTGGGGCCATTTGCCAGTGCAGACATCCAGCAAACATCCACTTTTTTGCCAAGCAGACCTGCCTCTTAGTCAGCCAAATAGCTGCTTTCAAAACAAGAATCTTCAGCGTCCAAACCCAAAGGTGGCACAATAAGTAAGGGGTTCAACTTCTTGCTCATAATTATTCTTCTGTTGACAGAGCACTGTGAATTCATGCCACAATATCAGACAACCTGAACTGTGGTGCATACCACTGTGTCATCCTGCCATCTTGCATCAGCACACGGAAGAATTCCTCAGTCATATTTATCATTTTATCTTGTTTTTTAACTACTTTGATAACTTTTTAGAATGAAAATGAAGTTGAGGGGTTGCCGTGTCGACATGCTACAGGAAATCAAGTTTTGCACAAACGTTTCAAGAAAAAACAGCATCTGTGAAAGGTTGTTGGAGTGCTGCTGAAGGCGACGAAATTAGAGGTGAGTTAGGCCAAATGCAAATTTGATAAGGCTGTTGATTGTTTTCATGGGCGGAGTCTCTGAACTTTGTGTTCCGTCCTTGTATAGTTCTTCGATCAGAGTCATTCATGAGATACTGACTGACTGCCATTTAAATATCTAGTCATTACTGATTCATTTACCTCTCATCAACTTCTGACATTTTTGTTTACTTTATGTAACAAAAAACACAATTTTCCTCTTATTACTGCTCTGCCTGTCAGTCTTGCACTGCACACTTTCAATGATGACTGCAAGCTTATTAAAGAAAGCAATCTACGTTTCAAAGGTAGTCATTAAAGGTACCCATCATTACTGTAATATAATGAATGTGAGTAGATGGAAAGCTTCCTCTCTTTGTAAGGTTTTCCTCTTTTGACTTCTTCAATCACAGAGGCACCCTGAGCGACTTCATCTGAGCAAAGCAAAATCCACCCATCCCGCTTAGGTGCTCACGCTTTATGGATAAAAAGTGGTATGACACGTGATCAACCCATCTATACGGGGGGTGGAAAAGCCCAATAAATGTCA
The DNA here is from genome assembly GCF_057381915.1 of Diplotaxodon limnothrissa. NCBI lineage: Eukaryota > Metazoa > Chordata > Actinopteri > Cichliformes > Cichlidae > Diplotaxodon > Diplotaxodon limnothrissa. The sequence continues at coordinate 15,477,206 of NC_140608.1, read as the reverse complement.
CTGCAGTTGTTGTTTAAGTAATTTAGTGAGTCATTCAGTTAAAGTTGAAACTGTGCTTCTAGCCGTGAGGGAGACATATATTTTCATAATGCGTTCATTTAGTTTGTGAACTGTGAAAACTGACCTCCCCAGTGCTCATCACACACCGTGAACAGACTGGTCTTATTTGTGAGTTCAGGCAGCAGGCTGCTACACTCCATCACGATGGCCTGGGGGATCATGATGATACACGACACAACCCAGATGACAACAATACTCTTGCGCGCCCTCTTGGCTGTACTCTTGAACAACAGTGGGTGACAGATCGCATACCAACGGTCCTGGGCGATGCAGCTCAGCGTTAGGACTGATACAGAAACAGAGATGGTCTGCGAAGAATGAAATAAAACTTTTAACTAGATACACAAAGATGTTCACCATTTAATATTGATACAGTTTGCAGTTGTTACAGAAAATACTAAATGCTCATGAGGAAAATAATTTCAGAACATACATTTGTAGACTTGAATCATAGATTGGCAAACACTGATGCATGGGACACCTCCTATGCTGGAGATGCTCTTATCTCTGTGTTGCAGATGAGTCTGTTCACTTCAGAGCAGCGGCACAAATTTCACGTGCAGGTTTAAAAGCAGTGGGTGGTCAATTTTTCTTGGAAATAAAAGGCGGAGATTCCTTGTTTTTGTAAAGGGTTAGCTTATGATGCCAGGCACATTAAAATAAATCTCGCTGCCTAATTTAAAATGTTCATTTAAACGATCTTAAAAAAGAAAGGAAAGATTGCACCTTAGGCAGAGCAGGGCACATCCTCATTGCCCTTCAACTGACAGAAAGTCAATTGTTCATTGAGTTTGGATGTTTTTGAGTTTGGATGCATCCTGGATGGTTACAGGTAAAGTATGCTGAATATGAAACATATGTAAACACTGAAACCAGTGAGAGAAACCTTGAGGGAAGTGAATCATTGTTTGCAAGACAACAGGAACCGTCTGTGACATTTAAATGCTTTGAAATGTATATTTTAAAAAGACGTTCCCACACACACAAAACAACCTGCTGCATTTAGGCCAAAACAGCATTTCCACCACACTGCTCATTGTAAATTGCAATGATCATTTTTCACTTGCTTGCACATTACACTGGGGAATCATGGATGGGTTTAATCCGGACACCAGCTGCAAGCTGAAATATGGACCCCCTTTTTAAAATATTATACAATGTGCTGCATTTGGCTTCTGTTGCACCCTGCTGTGAACCTATTCAAGGTATTATAGACCACCAGCATACAATGTAGAACAGTAGAATAGGAATCATACCAAAATGTTACATAAAATGAATCACCAAAGGGGAATTAGAGTTGATGCTCCTGGATTTAAAAAGAAAGCAGCGGGAGATGGCCCTCAAGCAAATACTGCAGCGCCAGTTTATGATACAAAGCTCAACAGTAAACGGGGTGAATGTCACTATGAAAACCTTCAAAGAGATTGCTAATTAAAAGCCATGAGGTGCAGCATGTTTGCTAAACTAGCTCCTGACACACAAGAATTCACATTATGTTAGAATTTCTTTGCTTTACAGCTGCATCCCTGCAGGACATATAGTCAAAGCCGTGCCACCATGAGGCTAGAATTGACTTTGCTGTGCATAAACAATATAATATAACACAGTCTGTTAAGAGTATGAGACATATAATCTGTGCAGAGTAGTTTGGGACTTTGGTACATGCTCTCGATACATATCATTGTGATCAACAATATTAAATAAGATTGTCTTTTTTGCATACATATTGCCAGAGTGGTGCTAAAACAGTGTTGCCTGAGGCATTAAATCACTTTAGAGTAACATCAAAGGTCTCACTCAGTGCACATCCTGGGGGATATGAAAAAGAGTTTTTTTTTTTTTTTACCCTCATGAATACCATGAAGAAAAATGGTAGAATAATAGAAATATGGGTCTTGGCTTGCATCCACAGACCTTGTGAATTGTTTCTGAAAAGGTCAAAGATTCCAATATCCTGTTTGAAAAGCAGATGTCAGGGTTCAAGGCTTACCTGCAGATAAGGGACAATTTTGCACAGAGTGTTTCCAAAGAACCACGTCTCTGTGATGTCCACCACAAGACTCGCAGGCAGGCAGATGATGGTGACCAGCACATCAGCCAGGGAAAGATTCACTATGAAATAGTTTGTCACGGTGCGCATGTGACGGTTCTTCCATACTGCAAAACAAACTGAAAGTGATGCACAATCAAGGGTTGTCCAAAGAAAGGCAAACATTTATCACATCAGTGCATGTGAAATCTATTTGAGCCACCAGTGTCTTGATACTTTGTGTATGCTATCATACACAGAGTCTGAACTAAAATTTAACTGCAGCATTGTTTCATTTGACTAAATCAGGAAATAATTATAAAACTTTCAGACATTAAAAGACAAAAAAAGCTCATGTACAGTATTGTGCAAAAATCTTGAGACTCCTGTTTACTTGAGCCTTTCTTAAAATTTTGCCAGGAAAACAGCTGCAGTGATTTATTTAGTCATGTACAAAACATACATGGAATTACAGAATTCAAGGCAAAACACAGTTTGTACAATTCTAACAAGCTTTAAAGTGAATATTTGGTCACCTTTATCCTTTTACATGGATGTAGACACTCATTGTTGTGCCTCTCTCCTGACCTCCTCCGTACATGTTGACAACAATTTCAGTTAAAAAAATTCAGGTTTGGATTACTCCGTAAGACCTGTTGCCACTGACTTTCAATTTAGTTCTTACGTAAAATGGCATAGCAAAGCCTTTTCTCCCTGTTTCTCCCTCTTAATCTCCGTGGAGATTGAGATGATGGACTCATATACGTACCTGGGTGTTCAACTGTCTAATAAATTGGACCGGACTAACAAGAGAAATGCAATCTTGGAAAGGACAGAGCAGGCAGTATCTGCTACAGAGACTTAGGTCTTTTGGATTGCAAGAAGAGTTCCTGAACTCCTCCTATGACTCAGTGGTGGAATCTGACATCTTTTTTGTGTGTGTATGGTCTGCTGGGGCAGCAGTATGTCTTCTGGGGATAATAAAAACTGAACAGGCTGTTCAAGAAGACCAGCTCTGTTTTGGGACACCCTCCTGACCAGATGGAAGTATGGTGGTTAAACTGTCATCCCTTCTAGAGAACACATCCAATCTCATGCAGGTCGCTCTGACAGCACTGAGCATCTCCTTCAGTGACAGGTTGCTGCACCCACGGCGTGCCAAGCTGTTTTTCCTTCCATCTGCTGTCAGAGTCAACAGCAGTAAATGTATGACAGCAGTAATTGTACACATATGAACACACACATGCACACTCTGTGGTCTGTACATATTTCAAAGTTCAACACTCAATGCCTGCTATGCCACTATGAAGTATCCTGGTTTGCTGCTAGGCATCTAATCTTCTTCCACCTTATATTGTTTACATTTTCTTTTATTGCTTCCGTATAGCATTATCAGTTGTGCTGCATCTATTTATTTCTGCCACGTCCACTTTGCTTTTTTAATAATGTGAATTTTCCTACCTGTTGGACTAATAAAGGGTATTTTATCTCATCTATCTTATCTTAAAAATGGCTTCTTGTCTCCCTGAGTCACAAAGTGAAGGTCTACAGTCTTTGACTACACATGTTTATTCCGTATGCAAAGCACCAATTTAAAACACTATAGAACACTTTTTCTTGCTTGTTACCCTGAAAACACTTCACTTCTTGAAAGCTCTTGTTTGAAGAACTCTGAAAGTTCAAGTTCATTATTTAGCATGTTAGCACTCCTCTTTCTGTCATACCCATTGCACAAAAAGTAAACAGTAAGTGACATGTAGAATGTGCCCAAGTGGAGTGAATAACCAAAACCAAAAACGTAGCCAAATTAGACTTCAGTAAACAGTAGAAGGGCCAGATGTATCCATTGGGTCCTGTTTCATGTCTTTACTGGATTTCTTCATATTTATTAAGGACACGACTTTCAGATACTGCTCATCTGCTGTAGATATTATTTTAGGTTTGCTATTTCTTCTTTTGTTCTATTTGGGAATCACCATGTTGGTGCAAAAACGCTATTCTCTCTTATCTCTGGGATTTTTCATAGACCCCACTTAATAGAGTTGCAGTAGGCACGTTTTTTCATGCTTGAATGACTCAATTGTTTGGTTTTTTTGGCTTAACAACCAAAAAAAAAAAAAAATTCCTCTAATAACGGCCATGTAGAGGCTAAACCTACATTTGAAGCCACTGAGGTGTTCGTTGGTGACGCGATGCCAATGTTATGCATGAAACTTCAGTCCAGTAACTCCAGCCGTATACTTATTTTGTCTTGTCCCATCTTTAATGCACTTCCATCAGTAGTTGTTGAACAGTTCTCTTTATCCAACGTCATTTATCACAACAACGCAGCGGTCACAAACTGTTTGCTTCTTTCGACCAACAACACCTGGCGCTAATTACATGTTTCTACAAAAGGTGACCCCTGGTGGCACACATGAGGTAACAACACAAAAAATGACTCCTACAGGTCAGGTTCAAGGACTGGACTGAAAATCAGTGAAAAGCGGTCCAAATGAGAAAAAAAAAGTCTAAAGAGCTGTCCTGTAAGAAACTAAAAAATTAAAAGAAAGTACCTTTGAAAGTAAAATATAAAGAAATGTGGGGTGGCTCAAGATATTTGCACAGTACTGTGGGTTCAAACATTGCCTTTTTTGTTTTCTTCATGCACAGCTGAAATCAGTGGTGTCACATGTCAAGGTAATAAAATTCATTCTCTCTTCTTTTCATGCCACATTAGTGCATAGTCACAGTATATTCTGTGTATCTGGGAGGCAGCTGTTGCTTCTGAAATAGCTTTTAGTATTGTGCAGGGAAATTATAACCTAGAAAATGAAAAGATTTGGAAGGTTGGTAGAGAAAAAAATAATATCTCTGAAGTGGAAGAAATGCATTTTTTGTCACAAAATATATTTTTCCAGAAGGAAAGAAAACAAACAAAAACAAATTAGACAGCACTCCCAAAAGTAACAGTTTGAATCAGGGAATGCAAAGCACACATTTGCCAAAGGTTGTCTTACTCCTTTAATGATTCAAGGTGAGAGGCTTTCAAATGCAAATGAAGCTTTAATGTACACTTTTTTTAAACTTTAAAAGTCATTTCCCAAATGGATTGTGATTTATTCGACAACACGGTGACTGACAAATACGCAAAAAAACTCCCGCTGTAGCTTTGCCTTCCCTCATTTCATGTGCTGCCGTTCCAACATTTTGTTTCTAGCGAGGATAAGAATTATAGGTTAGATGGTATTGCCGCAGAGAATTGATTCACTCCAAGAAGAGCTCCTGGAAAAAGGCTGACAAGAAAATGCAACACTGCACAACTAAAAACAATAGAGCGGAAAATTACCTCACAGACAGAGACCAGGGTGGACGTCAGGTACAATCTACTATCTTTTAGTGACAGTATGTATCAGATTTATACCCCTACATGTTTCATAATATACACCAATGGGCCAAGACATTATATCCACTCACGGATAAAAGGGATGATGCTAAGATTTGGGATTTACGTGGACCAACTTTTGGAAAGACCACATGATGAAGGTTTTGATGACTGGCTTGGATCATTTCCAAATCACAGAGGTTTGCAGGGGTTTTCTGGTCAGCAACAGTGACTGCTGACCAACAACAAGGTGTTGGTGGATCTGCTAGATAAAAAATATGTTCAGAGGAACCTCCGTCTCACAACTTGAAGGACTTAAATGATCTGTTGCTAACATCTTGTTGCCAGATAGCATAGGGCAACTTCAGAGGGATGGCACACTGGCCTTTTTCACAGCAGACATTTTCAGTTGTCATAGCAGGAAAAGCACAGGTGCTGGTGTTAGTGATAACACATGACAAGCAAAATGTAGCAAACCGCTGAATTTACTTAATATGCATATGCTTTTTTCCGCTCTGACATGAAGATGTTACAGAAGCTTGTAATTTTGCATCAGAATGACCCTACAGGAGATGAGCAAAGTCTTCACTAGGCTTGGATTCACTTTAGAATGAATAAGAAACAGAAATTCCTCTTAGTACACTTTTCCATTAGCTCACACAAGTAAACATACCATAAATAATGAAAAAGAAAAAAGTTTTCCCCTCCTTAACAGCTGGAAACTTCCAATCAAAATCTCAATGCATACCCATGCAGATCAGACTGCAGCTTTCTGGCTCTTCAGTTTGCTCCTCAATCCATTCAGTACCCTGTAGCTTCAATTATGACTGCGGTAAGATATGTGTATAAAGAGGGCTCATTTATTTACTTTTGCCTCAGGCCTGTAAATGTGCTGTGATGGTGCAGACCTGGGGTGGATTATATAAGGAGGATAAAAGGTCTAGACTGTAACTGAACTACACACAACATCAAAGAGAAGATACAGTCAACTTAAATTATCTTATTGTGCATATCTGATCAGTGCTTTGAATATGAAAAGTTGCTACAATGCTGTGAATAAATCAGAGGATCTAGAATAGAGTAATACTGACGTCAACACACGCGTTTGGTTTGACTGAATTAGTGTTTGATCTTTTTGCAGTGAAACACGCTGTTCAAATATAAACTAATATTCTCCTCCTTGCCCTTTGTTCTATTGTATGTTAACATGCAGTGTGAGCTACTGTTGGAGCATTCATAGCTTTTCTGCTGAGGGAAAGTTGTCTGTACGCTGCTTTTCTTTCTAATGCCTGCATCACTGACGACCATTGCATCACTGCAAAAAGTTAGACATTCAAACCAGAGAGAGGCCTTTCTCTGCGGAGTCTGCATGTTCTCCACGTGCCAACAGGAGATTCCTGTAGGAACTCTGGTTGCTCTCACTGTCAAAATCATGATAGGTAAATTCTCCTTCAAGCTCCTAGCCTGTTTGGCGCCCTGGGCGAACACTCCCTCTTCACACAACCCGATTCAAATCATGAATACATAATGGACTTGGATTTAAAACATTATAAATGAAATGTGCTCTATTTGGAAGGAGCAGCCCCCCCCTCGACGGCTCGTGTATGAGACTTTAAATCATCAAACTGTAAATTTTAAATTGTTATTGATCCCTTTACCCCGAGTCCTAAAGTGTATATTTATTTTCTTACTCTTCTTATATATATTGTTTGTTTACTTGCACTGCTATAACTGGAGCTTTGTCGTCTCGTCTCTATATATACTGGACTGTATGTAGCGGAGATAGGGTTGCCAACCGTCCCTTAAAATACGGAATCGTCCCATATTTCGAAACAAAAGTACACGTCCCGTATTGAGCTAATAAGGGACGCACTTTGTCCCGTAATACAGTGAGAATCAAAAGTAGTCTATAAATGTTAATGGAATTAACGCTTTGTTTGAAAACATAATTCCCAGCCCCTCTCCTGCTTTGTGACCAATGAGCTGACAGCACACTTATGACAATTCGAGTATGACAATTCAGATTACCGCTCATCTCATTGGTCGAGGAAAGGTCGCTTGCGGAGAAAATACCGGAAGACAACAGATGACCACAACAAGAAGCATGGCCAACAGGGAAACAAACGCCGACTCTGCGGTGCAAGTCTCGGATGACAGTACACCTAAAGCTGGGCAAACACTGTGCGATTTTTTTCAGTCACGTTATTCAGCTCCTGCTCAAACTGCACGATTGACTCGCAGGGGTTAGAAGTTCGTATGTCACGATGTACTCTCACACTGTACCGCCCGATGCTCTGATGCGACCTGAGTGCTCACACTGTGCCTCCATAACATGAAGGTTATAACAGAAAATCTGTCGCTCGCTCTCTCTGTCTTTCACTCACACAGACACACCACTACCATCAACTTTGCTAAATTGCTAATGAAAAACATTGATCAGGCAGCTGTGATTGAGCAGCAGTGTAAATCCAACTATTTTCACGGTTGTTGTGGTCGTGATAATTTTGTGATGCCACATCGAAAAGGCTCGGATGAGCTTTCCAAAGTTCTACAAGTTGTGCCTCCATCGCTTGTGTCCAGATCACACGCTGCACAGCCGTGCTGCGCCGTCTTTTTCACCAACGTTTACGTTTGCGCGTGAGCAGTGTGAGCGCCTGTGGTGACACCCTCACGAGCGATTGATGATCGGGAGCTGGTCGTGAGGTGTTAATCACTTCTCGTTACCCCACGTATACTACACGACGCACGATGAAGGCCAAAATCGGTCCGATCACTCAAAAATCGGCTCAAAATGGGCCAAAAATCGCACAGTGTGAGCCCAGCATTAGAGCAGCAATGTTTGTTCCCCTCAGAGAAAGGGAAGAATGGGAAAAGGAAAACACCTGGCTGGAAAACGTTAATATGGGCATGTGCAGTGAATATCAGCGCTATGTGGCCAGAAGTGTGATAATATAATTTATTTTGTGTAATAAACAACTGCAAGGATAGATGATTACAACAAATTGATGACTAATACATAAAAGTAATACATAGATGAATAATGATGATGAGTTATGATGCGTAATCATGGGAACAAGCGGGTTTACAAACAGGAGCAGCTGATTAGCATTAGAAAAGCTGAAATAATACCTCAACTGAAGCCAATTGTACTAAATGCACTAAATGTGCACTGTTACAAGAATATTTTTCTTTCTATTGTTTTCTATTATTTTAAGTTAAGCAGGACAGAGTGCTTTTAAAGAAAGATTTACTTATATTCTCAAAAGTTAAGCATGACAGGCTTCTGTTTAAGAAAGAGACCTGTTTTACTGTGTTAATGTTGTCATTTTGAGCTAAAAATAAATGGCTAAATGATCATTTGTTTCACATGTGTTCGTATCACAAAGAATAGAATATGCATCTACTTAAATCAACTTCAAGTCAAATGGTTAAAAAAATAATTTCACACACAAAAAAAGAGCTAGAAAATTCACCACACTGGGAAGGGTGAAGACAACTGGGTCGCCCGGCCCTGGCCACGAGGTGTCCCTTATTTATTTTTCAGGGAGTTGGCAACCCTAAGCGGAGATGACAACAAAGTTTACTTTGACTTCGGCAGCAAGCAGGCGCACCGAGGGCTTCGTGTATAGAATTTCGAAAAAACATCGGTGCAAATTATAAGTCTGTATCATAATGTCTGGTGTTTTCGTGTTTGTTGGTTTGTTTTTATTTTGTTTTACTTTGATGGTTATTGTCAGGGTCCCTGTGCCTACCCGGTCGGCTCAGTACGGCTACATATGTTTTGTATTCCTTTTTTTATTTTTTTCCTGCTCTCTCCTTTCCCCTCTTTCCCTCCTCCCTCTGCCTGGGCGGAGCTTACCTGCGGGCTCCTGCCCTTGGCCCACGCACCTGTGGCTCATCACGAGTGATCCAGCTCCTTTATAAGACGGCAGCCCTGTGTTTCTCGTCGCTGGACCGTTGCCGACCCTCGACAGTGTAACCCCAGCTCAATGACTTCAGAAGTGTTTCATAGCGATTTACCTAACTACCCATTCGTGTCTCTGTGTACAGATTCCCTGGACCTACCCCTGTGTTACCCGAGTGAGTGGAGTGTGAGGAGGAGTGGACGGAGAGTGTGCGTGTCTTTCCCGTTCGTGTGTGGACCCCCGGAGCCCGGCTTTCCCCTCACTTTTGTAAATAATCACCTGGTGCATCATAATAAAGACTCTTGTGCTTTCAAGACCTAGAGCCTGCGCGTGAGTCCGTTCAGTCCCGTTGTGACAGTTATGATGGTTATCAAACGTTGCTCTGGCCGGTCAGAAAATCCCCCGCCGCCCCGCCCTCTCCTCTCTGCGCCGCAAGCAGCAGGCGCACCTGCAAACGAAGGGCGCCCTTACTCCCAGCAAATGGGCGATAGAAAACACTACAGGCACTGTGTAAAACTGAAACAATACACTAAAGCTACTTTCAGCTGGCTCTTATTCATGAGGGGTTGCCACAGCGGGTAGCTCCGCATGTTTGATATGGGAGATTTTCTACACTGGCTGTCCTTCCTGACAAAACACACCTCCGGGGTATTTGTGTCTCCTCCTGAGATCGTTCTAGCGATTTTTCGCTTGTTAGGCAAATACGCAAACTACTTTACTTGCACTAAAGCTGCAATGCTGGGGATGAATTTATCTTCAATAATATGGAAAACAGAAGTATTAACATCCAATTTATATTTTCTTTAGCTTTATACTTTATATACCATGAACAGATTCAAGAAAGAGCCACACAGATCTTTAGAAGAAATGACCTCCTGTGACAGAAAACAGCAAGATTTTGCCTGTCCATATTCAATTAGTCTCTTACACATGTGCTATTCATTGATCAGTTAAATTATAAAAAAAAAAAAAAAAAAAGCGAAACCCTATAAGGCCAGCGCTACAAGCATATAGTAATTTGATTAGCAACGTGCAGGGACAAGAGATGAAAGGAGAGCACATCTCTTCCACAAACAGCAGGAAATGAAGGAATCTTTGTAGTCATCTTTGTTCATCTGGTTGTTGACCTCTTTAATCAAATCCGTTTAAGTGTGGATTTCTTTCTCTGTCATTTTTCAGATACCGTCTGAAAGAAAATACAGTCTCAAAGTCATGTCATTTCGGATCAAATGCAAGCAAATCACAACAAAATTTAGGGAAGCTGCATAAAAGTCCATATCACGTGTCAGTCTATGTCAGGCAAAGTCACTTTGAATTGGCAGCGCCTGATATAAAAGCTTCAGTTAGATAAAAAAAAAAAAAAAAAAAAAAACCAGATTCAAACTTATCTGTATCTGGGTCTCTGTCTAAATTATATCTAATTAAAATCCATCTAGGTGCGGTGCACAGCAAACAATTTCATGCTCTTAAGCAAAGAAATTTATACTTACAATATGTTCTTCTACAAATGTTCACAGTGTAAACAAACTCAAAAGAGAGTGAAAAGCAGCCCTGATTACAGGCTCCATATTCTGAGAAATGATTTCTCCGATATTAAGGAAAAACATATGTCTGCTTATGTGTTGCTTTATTTTCATACATCTTTCCATTTTTATTCCCTCTTGTTCAGCCACACAAGGATTTGAATTGGGCTCATCAGGGAGACAGTGTCATGGTCCCTGTGCCTCACCAGCTGATTCTGTATTAGGCAACATGTTTTCTCTCTCTCTCGCTCTCCTGCCGGGGCGATGCTCATTATGGGCTCCCGCCCCTGGCCCACGCACCTGCTGCCGATCGGGATAATCACAAGGCCGATTTAAGACAGCAGCACTGTGTCACTCGTCGCTGGATCGTTGAGTTATCAGCGTCAGTCGCTCAGTAGATTGTAAATAAGGATCTGTGAGTTCGTTCCGTCTGTTCGCCTCTAACTATAATCTCTGTGTACAGATCTATCCCGGACCTTTCCCTGCCTGCCTGTCATCCCGTGGACGAGTGAGTGGATGGTGTTTCCCCAGTGTGGGGAGTGAAGAGAGAGAGCCTTTGGAGGACGTCAGATTCCCGTCTTTTCCCTCACATACCCCGGAACCCTGGACCCCCCCCCTCCCCTCCCTCCAGCACTTTGTAAATAGCATCACCTGGTGTCGTTGTGTAAATAAAATCTGTAAATCCTGTAAGGAGTCCCGGTCTGCGCCTGAGTCCGTTAACTGAAACCTGACAGACAGATATGTTGATTTAGGTCATCTATGAATAATTTCTAATCAAAATTGAGATACCTTTTGCACAACACAGCTCTGTTGGCATTTAAGCTTCAGTAGCCAATGTTATTTTTCATATTGTATCAAATGAGTTCTGAAAATGCTGTTTATCCACTTGATTTCACTGAAGAGCTTTTTGTGTATATCGATCAAGAACCTTATGTGTAAAGTCAAGTGATGCACATGAATACGTGACTGGTTTTTCAGTATCAGGAGTCCTAATACATGAAAAAAAAATTACATTACATTAATGTACAATGTCAGTTAACTGTTGGCTCTAAGGTGGCAGCATCCTTTTCTCTCTTTCTCTCTAAGTGACAGCAAGTTTTGAACAAGCAAAGCGAATATATGATGGCTGTTCTGAAGCACTTTGATCTTCAGAATAAACGGTTGAACGTAGGCTGTGTCAGAGTGAAATGGTATATAAGCACTCGACTGGCAGAGTCTGCACAGGCATGTGAATGCTAACCTGCAAGGAATGAAGGCATCTGAGTTCAGCACTGCTCACTTGAGCCATACTAGAAAGAAACTGTCACGCATCTCAGCACCATTTGAAATATGACTTGATTATCCTAGAATGTGATGTGGTTCAGATCTTGCAAGCATCTAAAAATCTTTGTCCATAAAGCTGTGCTATCAGAGTTTTTTTTCTCAATTTAATTAACATTTAGACTAAAAACTACGAACTTTCAGTAAGTTCTTAAAAATTACTTGCTTAGATCCAAAGATTTTCACAAACAAACGAGATGCTAGATGGGAAAGGGAATTCGAGCTGCATCAAACACTGAATCACTGCAATCAACAAGTAACAAAAGACTGACATTTTGACACAGAATAGGGGTCACCACCTCTGCCATTTAACGCTCACGCTCACAGACAGAGCCAATGATGCTGACCTGTTGTGCATACAAGTGAGATCTGAACTCGGAAAAGACTTTAAGCACCCGTCAACACACTGGTGATACTTTATGTGCCCAAAATGTAAAGACAACATGCTAAAATCAAGAAACAGATTGCAGAGACTAAGATATTAAAGTAAAAAAAAAAAACCCAAAAAGCTATATTGAGATGAAGAGATGAAGATCATCTGATGACACCAAGGTTTTTTAAGTGTGCTGGAATGATTTAGAACAGCACCTTCCTTCGTGAAGGATAATTGAATCTGATCAGCAGGTTGATGCATATTTGATTGTGTGCTGCAGCGTGATGTTGCTTGCATTGATAGCAAGGTGACACTTGCACAGTAATGACAAAATAATGACATCCGTCAGCCCCGTTTTTCTTCTCACCTGGTTGTGCATTTACGGTGCAAAGTAAATATAGCTGCAGTCATGGCACTTGGTACAAGTAAGCATAAACCAAAGTGAAGAGAGAGAGCCTTTGGAGGACGTCAGATTCCCGTCTTTTCCCTCACATACCCCGGAACCCTGGACCCCCCTCCCCTCCCTCCAGCACTTTGTAAATAGCATCACCTGGTGTCGTTGTGTAAATAAAATCTGTAAATCCTGTAAGGAGTCCCGGTCTGCGCTTGAGTCCGTTAACTGAAACCTGACAGAACGATCCAGCCATCATGGACTCAGCAGGTCGGGACCCAGCCGCTCAGGACCCCGTCGCTCAGGCACTCATCGCTCAGGGAGCTGCTCTGGCTCGACATGAGCAAATGCTCGAGCAGCTCCACCACGAAATGGCAGCGCTTACGCAGGCGGTCGCTCGCTTAACACCTCTGGAGAGTGATCCCCGGCCGGCGGCTCCCGCCCCCCAGGAGCCTGCGCCTGCCGCTGCGAGCGCACCTCCGGCACCTCTGCCACCCTCGGACGGACCCCTGCCCACGCCGGAACCTTTTACGGGTGAGTCGGACAAGTGTGCTGGTTTTCTGGCTCAATGTACTCTTGTGTTCCGTGAGCAGCGGCGCTTCCATAACAACGACAGTGCCAAAATAACCTTTTTTGTCCAGTTGCTGCGGGACCGGGCTTTAAAGTGGGCTCAGGTCGTGCTTAGCTCGGATCCCGGGATTGCCTATGCTGATTTCCTGTCTAAATTCCAGACTGTGTTCAATAAAGGCTCAGGCGCTGAAGTCGCCGCGCTTCGTCTGCTGAACTACAAACAAGGGAAGCGGAGCATGTCTGACTATTCTATTGATTTTTGGATTTTGGCTGAAGAGACAGGCTGGGGCCCGGAGGCCTTACGGAGTGCACTGCTCAATAATGTTCGTGAAGAGGTGAAAGATGAACTCATTATGCGAGATCTCCCCCACTCTCTTACCGAGTTAATGGCTTTATGTATTAAGGTGGATGACCGGCTGCGAGCTCGTTGTCTGCCGCGGCACTACAATTCCCAGGAAGCCACGGGGCAGTGGAGGGCTGGCTCCACCTCGGAGCCCAGCTCTTCCTGGCAGGCAGAGAGCGCAGACGGAGGAGAGCAACCCATGCAGATTGGAGGCTCGCATCTCTCCGCCGCGGAACGCCAGCGCCGTATCTCTGCCGGTGAGTGCCTCTATTGCGGCCACAAGGGACATGTGGTCGCCTCTTGCCCATCTCGAGCAAAAGGTCGCGCCCACCAGTGACGGTAGGAGTGCTGGTGGGCGGTCTCAGCCAAGACAAATCTCCTCCACGGTTAATGCTGTCTGCCCAGCTCACGGTCAACACCAAAGGTCATGTTCTCTCCGTTTTGATAGATTCAGGGGCGGAACAGAATTTTATTGACTCTGAGTTAGCAGACCGCCTTCAGCTAGGGCAGGAACCTCTTCCCCCACACTTTGCATGTCACTGCTTTGTCCGGCCAGCGCCTACCTGACATTACTCACGTCACTGAGCCCGTTATTCTTACTCTGTCTGGCAACCATACTGAGGAAATATGTTTTTTTTTGTGTTTAAGGCCACTCGGACGCCGCTCGTTCTCGGGCACCCCTGGCTTCGTCAACACAACCCGTGCATTAATTGGCTTACGGGACGCATTACGGGGTGGGGAGAGGAATGCCATATGACCTGCCTTAAATCCGCCTCACCGCCTCACACACCAGCCTCCCTCGCCAAGTCGACCGCGCCCTCCGATTTGTCCGGAGTGCCCCCTGTTTATCATGATCTCGCCGAAGTGTTTCGCAAGGACCGGGCCCAGTCGTTGCCTCCTCACCGACCGTACGATTGCGCTATCGACTTACTCCCTGGCGCGCCATTGCCTACTAGCCGTCTCTACAGCATCTCTCTACCGGAGCGAGAGGCTATGGAGTCATACATCTCAGAGTCCCTCGCCGCCGGCTTGATCCGCGCATCCTCATCGCCCGTAGCAGCAGGGTTTTTCTTCGTCGAGAAAAAAGACAAGTCTCTCCGCCCGTGCATCGACTACCGTGGATTAAATAACATAACCATCAAAAACAAATATCCACTCCCACTTCTGACCTCTGCTTTTGAGCTGCTCCAGGGGGCGACAGTTTTCAGCAAATTGGACTTGAGGAGCGCATATCACTTAGTTCGGATCCGAGAGGGCGACGAGTGGAAGACCGCCTTCAATACTCACCTTGGACACTTTGAATACTTGGTTATGCCATTCGGCCTCTCTAATGCTCCTGCAGTTTTTCAAGCACTCGTTAATGATGTTTTGAGGGATTTCATCAACAGGTTCGTCTTCGTCTACCTCGACGACATCCTGATCTTCTCCAAATCACTGTCAGAGCATGAGACCCACGTCAGACAGGTCCTGCAACGCCTGCTGGAAAATCGGTTGTTCGTAAAAGGTGAGAAATGTGTCTTCCACGTGTCCACAGTTGCCTTCTTAGGCTACGTCATCGAGCAGGGAGACCTACGTCCTGACCCAGCTAAGGTGAAAGCCGTGGTGGAGTGGCCTGAACCCCCCAACCGACGGCAGCTGCAGCGGTTCCTCGGCTTCGCTAACTTCTATAGGAGGTTCATCCGGGACTATAGCAAGGTAGCTCTGCCTTTAACACAATTGACCTCTCCCAAGGTTCCTTTTCAGTGGAACGATGCTGCCCAATCAGCCTTCCTGGAGCTGAAAGAGCGATTCGCCTCAGCACCCATTCTGGTCCAGCCCGACCTAACCCTGCAGTTTGTGGTGGAGGTGGACGCATCCGACACGGGAGTAGGAGCGGTCCTCTCGCAACAGAGGGATGGTAAGCTCCACCCGTGTGCCTTTTTCTTCCGTCGTCTCACCCCCGCAGAACGCAACTACGACATTGGCGATCGGGAACTTCTTGCCATCAAGCTCGCCTTGGAGGAGTGGAGGCACTGGCTGGAGGGCACTGCCCAACCGTTCATCGTTTGGACAGACCATAGGAATCTGGCATATCTGCAAACCGCAAAGAGGCTTAACGGCAGACAAGCAAGGTGGGCTCTGTTTTTTACGCGGTTCCACTTTTCAATCACTTACAGGCCAGGATCCCGCAACGTCAAGCCGGACGCCCTGTCTCGACAGTTCTCCACCTCCGAAGACCCGGCGGACCCTGCTCCCATCCTCCCGGCCACCTGTGTGGTGGGGGCTGTCTCCTGGGAGATCGAGTCGGCCATTCGCGAGGCTCAGAGAGCCGAACCGGATCCAGGAGGCGGCCCTGCGGGGCGCCTGTTCGTTCCCCAACCTGTCAGGTCTCAGGTATTACAGTGGGCACACACAGCCCGTTTCTCCTGTCACCCAGGAATACACCGCACAATTACTTTCCTGCAGCGCTACTTTTGGTGGCCCACCCTGAGCCGGGACGCCAAAGAATACGTCTCCGCGTGTACAACCTGCGCTCGAAACAAGACCCCAAACCAGCCACCCTCGAGTCCGCTTCATCCCTTACCCACGCCTACCAGACCATGGTCCCATGTTTCTCTGGATTTTGTGACCGGCCTCCCGCCATCTGCAGGTAATACGGTCATACTCACGATCATTGACCGCTTTTCTAAGGCGGCTCACTTTGTTGCTCTGCCCAAGCTGCCTACAGCATTGGAGACTGCTCGCCTGCTCACCACCCATGTCTTTCGCCTGCACGGCATTCCAGATGACATACAAATACAAATACAAAATGGCAAAATGGCGCCGGTGAGGTCGGCTGCCGTGCTGGATGCTCTGCCCTAACTTCTCCACTTTTTGCAGTTTTTCGTCACTTTTTGCTATATCTGCGATAATCTTGCATGGGCATCATGCAAAACACACAAATCCGCTACAGTAGAGACACTTTGGTTTCTATTGGTCTGCAGTACACGAACATTTCACCATGTTTAACTCCGGACCCAACCTGGCCAAAGGAGATCCTGAGAGAGAACAAAGGACGCGACCCTAAGCGACGGCCTCGAGGTAAAAGAGCCGGCATCAGGAACAGGCTACGGGCTCGCGCACACCGCGCACCCATGCCCAGTATCCTGCTAGCCAATATTCAATCCATCGAGAACAAGCTTGATGACCTCAGAGCCAGAATCAAGTTCCAGAGAGACATTCGGGACTGCAACCTCCTCTGCTTCACCGAGACTTGGCTGAACCCAGCGATACCAGACCACGCCGTGCAGCCGACGGGGTTCTTTTCGGTTTACCGCATGGACAGGACAATGGAGTCGGGGAAGAAAAGAGGTGGTGGAGTGTGTTTGATGGTGAACAACAGATGGTGCGACAGCACAAACATCTCCCCACTCACACGCTCTTGCTCGCCCAATCTGGAGCTTTTGATCGTTAAGTGTCGCCCTTTCTATCTCCCTCGGGAATTCACTGCGGTCATTGCCTGCACTGTTTACATTCCGCCTCACGCGGACTCGGACACTGCCTTATGTGAGCTACATGAGGCTCTCACACATCAACAAACACTTCACCGAGATGCCGCACTCATTGTTATGGGAGATTTTAACAGAGTGAATCTCAAACGGACATTTCACAACCTTCACCAGCACATCAACTGCCCCACCCGGGGCATGAGGACATTAGACCACTGCTACACCCCGTTCAAGAACTGTTACAAGGCTCAACCCCTGCCGGCATTTGGAAAATCGGACCATTCCGCCATCTTCCTCATACCTGCTTACAAACAAAGGCTAAAGCAGCAACCACCAATCAGGAGGGAGGTCGCTCGCTGGACGGACCAATCGGTGGCCGCGCTGCAGGACGCACTGGATGACGCAGACTGGGACATGTTTCGGCGCAGCTCTGATGACATCAACATGTTTACGGAAGCGGTTGTGGGATTTATCGGGAAACTAGCGGACGACACAGCAGAAAGAACTATCATCCGAACGTTTCCCAACCAGAAGCCGTGGGTGGATAAAAACATCCGCGACGCTCTGAGATCACGCACCGCTGCCTACAATGAAGGGCTTGTCTCCGGTAATATGGACCTATACAAGGCTGCGTCCTACAACGTGCGCAGCGCGGTCCGAAAGGCAAAGCGGAGCTACGGGGAAAAACTAGAGTCACAGCTACGACAGTGCGACTCTAGGAGCCTGTGGAAAGGACTGCGGACTATAACGGACTATAAACGACCAGCTTCTTCAATGATGAATGCCGATGCTTCACTGGCTGATGAGCTGAACACGTTTTATGCTTGCTTCGACGCCGCAGCAATTAAAACAACAAACGGCTGCGCGCGCTCGGAGTGCACCAGTGAAGAAAATGCATTCGTCATCACAGAGCATGCCGTGAGGAACACCTTCAGGAGGGTGAACACCAGGAAGGCAGCAGGACCAGATGCAATCCCTGGCCGGGTCCTTAGAGCCTGCGCTGATCAACTAGCACCGGTGTTCACGGAGATCTTCAACCTCTCCCTGGCCCAAGCTGTGGTTCCCACGTGCTTCAAACAGTCCATTATTGTCCCTGTTCCAAAGAAACAACAGCCCGCTTGCCACAATGACTACCGTCCAGTAGCACTGACTTCAATTGTGATGAAGTGTTTTGAAAGACTGATGAGAGATCACATCACTTCTTCACTTCCTCCCACCATCGACTCACTTCAGTTTGCTTACCGGACTAATCGTTCCACAGACGATGCCATATCTCACCTGCTCCACACATCCCTGAGTCACCTGGACACTGGCAGAGGGAATTATGTTAGGATGCTGTTCGTGGACTACAGTTCAGCATTCAACACAATAATTCCCTCTAAGCTTTTCACCAAGTTGACGGATCTAGGACTCAGCTCATCACTGTGTCAGTGGATCCTCAACTTCCTCACAGACAGACCCCAATCAGTGAGGGTAGGAAAACAAGTCTCCCCCTCCATCTCACTCAGCACTGGAGTGCCTCAGGGCTGTGTTTTAAGCCCCCTGCTGTACTCACTGTACACTTATGACTGTGTAGCCACATCCGACACCACCTCCATTGTCAAGTTTGCTGACGACACTGCTGTTGTGGGCCTGATCTCCGACAACATCGAGACGGCCTACCTGGAGGAGATTAGGAACCTGGAGACCTGGTGCCAGGAGAATAACCTCCTCCTAAACGTCAGCAAGACTAAGGAGCTGATCGTGGACTTCACTACAAAGCAGGCAAGGAATTACAAACCCCTCATCATCAGTGGCACGCCAGTGGAGAGAGTGGACAGTTTCCGATACCTGGGTGTCCACATCACTCAGGACCTGTCATGGTCCTGTCACATCAACACCCTGGTTAAAAAAGCCCGTCAGCGTCTCTTCTTCCTCAGAAGACTTAGAGACTTCCATCTGCCACTGAAGGTGCTCAAGAACTTCTACTCCTGCACCATCGAGAGTGTCCTGACGTCAAACATCTGCACCTGGTTTGGGAACAGCACCAAGCAGGACAGACGAGATCTGCAAAGGGTGGTGCGCTCAGCCGAACGCATCATTCAATCAGAGCTCCCTGACCTGCTGTCCATCTACACCAAGCGGTGCAAGTCCAAAGCTAGGAAGATTATGATGGACCTCTCCCATCCCAACAATGGACTCTTCTCACTGTTGAGGTCTGGGAAGCGCTTCCGCTCCCTTAAGGCCAAAACAGAGAGAATGAGGAGGAGCTTCTTCCCCCAGGCTATTCGGGCCCTGAACCAGGTGTAGGACTGGACTCTCCCAAACACGTCACTATAAGACTGGACTCTCACACACGTCACCACACGCACCACCACACATTTCCTATAATCCTATAATTCCTATAATTTATAATCCTTATCTTTATAATCTCTTCTGCTATTTGCACATTCTTTACTGTAAATTCCTAAGTTAATTTGTAAATTTTTGTAGTAAATTGTAAATATTGTAAAACTTTTCTTCTGTCATTTAATGGTCGGGCATTGTACAGCTACAAGCATTTCACCCCCATGTCATACTGTGTATGGTTGTGTGTGTGTGACAAATAAAATTTGAATTTGAATTTGAAATTTGAATTTGACATCGTGTCTGACCGGGGTCCTCAATTCACGTCCCGTGTGTGGAGGGAGTTCTGCACCTCATTGGGATCTAAGGTCAGTCTCTCCTCTGGTTATCATCCGCAGAGCAATGGCCAGTCCGAACGGGCGAACCAGGAGTTGGAGGCGGCCCTGCGCTGCGTCGTCTCTTCCAACCAGGCCGTCTGGAGCGAGGAACTGCCCTGGATCGAGTACGCCCACAACAGCATGACCTCCTCCGCCACGGGCCGGTCGGTCCCCTTTCGAAGCTTCTCTGGGGTTCCAGCCACCTCTTTTTCCCTCCATCGAAGGCGAACACTCTGTGCCATCCGTCCGGGCGCATCTGCGTCGGTGTCGTCGGGTGTGGAAGGCCACCCGGGCTGCGTTGTTACGCACCAAGGACCGCAACAAACGCTTCGCTGACCGCCGCCGGTCCTCCGCTCCCGCCTATACTGTTGGGCAGAAGGTATGGCTTTCCACACGCTTCGTTCCCATCCGGGCGGAATCCAGGAAGCTCTCTCCTGCCTATATCGGCCCGTTCGAGATCTCGGCTTTGGTTAACCCTGTGTCTGTTAAGCTCAAGCTGCCTCGCAACATGAAGATACACGATGTCTTCCATGTGTCTCAGGTTAAACCTCTCCGGTCCAGTCCTCTGTGCCCGCCTTCCAGGCCCCCTCCTCCCCCCCGGCTCGTGGACGGTCTGCCGGCTTACTCGATCACCCGTATCATGGATTCTCGGCGGCGGGGGCGTGGCTTCCAGTACCTGGTGGATTGGGAGGGCTATGGCTTGGAGGAGCGGTCCTGGGTCCCTCGGGCGGCCATCCTGGACCGGCGCATGCTGCGGGCGTTCCATCGTCTGCATCCGGATAAGCCTGGTGGGTCGCCGGGGGGCTCCCGTTGAGGGGGGGTACTGTCATGGTCCCTGTGCCTCACCAGCTGATTCTGTATTAGGCAACATGTTTTCTCTCTCTCTCTCTCTCTCTCTCTCTCTCTCTCTCTCTCTCTCTCTCTCTCTCTCTCTCTCCTGCCGGGGCGATGCTCATTATGGGCTCCCGCCCCTGGCCCACGCACCTGCTGCCGATCGGGATAATCACAAGGCCGATTTAAGACAGCAGCACTGTGTCACTCGTCGCTGGATCGTTGAGTTATCAGCGTCAGTCGCTCAGTAGATTGTAAATAAGGATCTGTGAGTTCGTTCCGTCTGTTCGCCTCTAACTATAATCTCTGTGTACAGATCTATCCCAGACCTTTCCCTGCCTGCCTGTCATCCCGTGGACGAGTGAGTGGATGGTGTTTCCCCAGTGTGGGGAGTGAAGAGAGAGAGCCTTTGGAGGACGTCAGATTCCCGTCTTTTCCCTCACATACCCCGGAACCCCGGACCCCCCCCTCCCCTCCCTCCAGCACTTTGTAAATAGCATCACCTGGTGTCGTTGTGTAAATAAAATCTGTAAATCCTGTAAGGAGTCCCGGTCTGCGCCTGAGTCCGTTAACTGAAACCTGACAGACAGATATGTTGATTTAGGTCATCTATGAATAATTTCTAATCAAAATTGAGATACCTTTTGCACAACACAGCTCTGTTGGCATTTAAGCTTCAGTAGCCAATGTTATTTTTCATATTGTATCAAATGAGTTCTGAAAATGCTGTTTATCCACTTGATTTCACTGAAGAGCTTTTTGTGTATATCGATCAAGAACCTTATGTGTAAAGTCAAGTGATGCACATGAATACGTGACTGGTTTTTCAGTATCAGGAGTCCTAATACATGAAAAAAAAATTACATTACATTAATGTACAATGTCAGTTAACTGTTGGCTCTAAGGTGGCAGCATCCTTTTCTCTCTTTCTCTCTAAGTGACAGCAAGTTTTGAACAAGCAAAGCGAATATATGATGGCTGTTCTGAAGCACTTTGATCTTCAGAATAAACGGTTGAACGTAGGCTGTGTCAGAGTGAAATGGTATATAAGCACTCGACTGGCAGAGTCTGCACAGGCATGTGAATGCTAACCTGCAAGGAATGAAGGCATCTGAGTTCAGCACTGCTCACTTGAGCCATACTAGAAAGAAACTGTCACGCATCTCAGCACCATTTGAAATATGACTTGATTATCCTAGAATGTGATGTGGTTCAGATCTTGCAAGCATCTAAAAATCTTTGTCCATAAAGCTGTGCTATCAGAGTTTTTTTTCTCAATTTAATTAACATTTAGACTAAAAACTACGAACTTTCAGTAAGTTCTTAAAAATTACTTGCTTAGATCCAAAGATTTTCACAAACAAACGAGATGCTAGATGGGAAAGGGAATTCGAGCTGCATCAAACACTGAATCACTGCAATCAACAAGTAACAAAAGACTGACATTTTGACACAGAATAGGGGTCACCACCTCTGCCATTTAACGCTCACGCTCACAGACAGAGCCAATGATGCTGACCTGTTGTGCATACAAGTGAGATCTGAACTCGGAAAAGACTTTAAGCACCCGTCAACACACTGGTGATACTTTATGTGCCCAAAATGTAAAGACAACATGCTAAAATCAAGAAACAGATTGCAGAGACTAAGATATTAAAGTAAAAAAAAAAAACCCAAAAAGCTATATTGAGATGAAGAGATGAAGATCATCTGATGACACCAAGGTTTTTTAAGTGTGCTGGAATGATTTAGAACAGCACCTTCCTTCGTGAAGGATAATTGAATCTGATCAGCAGGTTGATGCATATTTGATTGTGTGCTGCAGCGTGATGTTGCTTGCATTGATAGCAAGGTGACACTTGCACAGTAATGACAAAATAATGACATCCGTCAGCCCCGTTTTTCTTCTCACCTGGTTGTGCATTTACGGTGCAAAGTAAATATAGCTGCAGTCATGGCACTTGGTACAAGTAAGCATAAACCAAATTTTTAAAGGAAGATCATTTAAAATGCAGCTTTTCAAACAGTTTGACAAATATCACCAAACACACAAAGTTTTCCGTACACTTTGACACAAACTCTGTCTGCTAGCTTCATAAATACACAGTTGTTATATTTTCCAGGGAGAGAAAAAAAGATGCAAGAAAGTTTGAGAGATTTTCATAGGTACGGACTGTTCAATTATGCCCTTAGTGATGGCTTAATACATTTTTAGTTTTTAGATCCGATGGATCTATGTGCAGCGTGTTGTTGAATTATGTTTCTGTAAAACATCTTGCATAACAAATGAAGTATACTAACTGTGGCGGGATGTGGTCTGCGGTTCCGCTGCAGAGGGGTGGTGCAAGCTGAGCCCAATATACTAATCATGCTCTCCTTACTTCAGTGATGCCGAGACCACGAGCTAGGCAGTGTGTGTGTGTGTGTGTGGGGGGGGGGGGGATTATTTGAGCAGCTTTGAGAGCAAATCATCAGAAGTTTCACTGGCAATACTAAATGCTCTGACTACACTAACATTGTTATTTAAATACTATATCAGGCAGTTTGACGTACTGTTGTAAGGTTTACAGTAATGGTGCAGGGCAGGCTGTGGCGTTCAATGTTAGATTACATCAAGGCTAGAAAACATCCGCTTATGTTTAAAGTGATGATGCTGAATAGATTCACTTACTGAATTCCACTTTTCATACTACCTTATGTCTAGAGGTTAGAAATCAGCCATGATAGCTTGTGAAACATCTGCTCACATTTTGTTGATTTCAGTTAAATCCAAAAACAGGAGTGAGTATTGGGGAAGCAGCTGACGTGATACAAATTGTGATTGAGTAAGCTGATTGCTTACTGGTTTCTGAAGTCAGGCTTTAAAGGTCAATGACTGCATTTTACCTGCTGTCATACTGTCTCTTACTGTTTTTGGAGCCAGAAGTGAACTACAAATAAAGAAACTGCAATTTTCAGTGCCAACTCTGATGACAAGTCCAATTTTTATTTCTTTATAAAAAGTATGATTAATAGATCATTTTTAGAACTTTGCTTACACTGAAATGTCTGTTTATGGCCACGATAGAAGACTAACATTCAATATCATAATTTTTAAGAAAATGTTGACAGATTACAGGCCTTCTTATTACTCTCTGGTCTAAACCCAAAATAAAATGCTAAAATCAGTTTAAAATTATATGCAGTATCTCCCACTTTATCTGTAATGTTTTGTAAATGAAATATTTGAACAATTACTGTTACTGAAATTACTGCACCACAAAATAAGAGTTTAAAAATGAAGAAATGGAAGATCCTACAGTTTTAGTGTTTACATTGTGTCACGGTCCGGGGCAGCGGCCGTGTGGAGAGCGGAAGGAGGACTCAAAACGCAGCACTTATTCAGGTGTGAGGGTGATTTATTGATAATATCCAATATAAAGTGGGGATGGTAAAACAGAACTAAGGATGAACTAACTGGGAGAAACTACACAAAGAAATAGCAAACCTGAGCATGAAGGGAGAACAGCAGGGAGAGCACGCAGGGGATTACACCAGGTATGAACACAGACGACGCGACGAGGAGCAGAGGAAATCACACACTATAAGTACACAGAGAGACACTGGGAAATCACACACAGGTGGGGGAAACAGCTGGACCTGATTAACCTGACGAGACAGGGGAACACTAACACCAGGGACCAACAGAGGGAGCACAAACCCAGAACCCAGTGTCTAAAATCCCAAACACAAACCATCCCAAAACAGCCATGAATAATAATGAAAGTAATAACAATAAAGAACATAAACATAAAGTCACTGAGTCATGGTCGCAGGACCATGACACATTGTGAGGAAGCAAAATGAAATAAAATATTATCTTTTACTATACAGGAGAAATATCCTTGTGAAAATCAATCTATGTTTGTAGTAGTTGCAAATAATCTTCTCATGACCTCTGACAGTAAATTCAGCTTAAATTATATACCTATAGACTCCATTTATTACTTCTAGGCTGACTTATTGTAATTTATTATTATCAGGATGTCCTAAAAACTCCCCAAAAAGCCATCAGCTGTTCCAAAATGCTGCAGTGAGAGTACAGACAGGAACTAAACGGAGAGCCAAATCAATGACGGAACCAATGAAGAGAAGCTATATTGAATTCTCTTCATTGGCTCCTTGTTAAACACAGAATTTAATTTAAAATCCTCTCCCTCACATAGAATATCTTAAATAATCATTCCCCATCTTATCTTAAAGAAATTATCGTACAGTAGCACCCCAAGAGACCACTTAACTCTTGAACTGCAGACTTACTTACTCCTACTCCTAAGACTCTTAGGGTACTTAAAAGTAGAATGGTAGGCAGAGCCTTCTGCTTCCAGGCACCTCTCCTGTGAACCAGCTCCCAGTTTGGATTCAATTGAAGTTGTGGAAAAATACATGTAGAATTTATTTAGAATCTCCATCTAAAAGATGATGAAAACTAAAAACTGAGGAAACAGCTTTGCACCAGGCTTTCCCCCATTTCAGGAGCACCCCTGTCAATATACCTACTATGGC
Organism: Diplotaxodon limnothrissa; assembly: GCF_057381915.1. Taxonomy (NCBI): domain Eukaryota; kingdom Metazoa; phylum Chordata; class Actinopteri; order Cichliformes; family Cichlidae; genus Diplotaxodon; species Diplotaxodon limnothrissa. The sequence goes on along the minus strand of NC_140608.1, from coordinate 15,451,783 downwards.
CTGCTCAATAAACAACCTAATATAAAATGACTCGAGAGGCGCTAAAACTCATGTCTGCATAGTCAGAAGCACCTCCCAATTCAGGAAATTAAATACTGAGCACAAAATTAGCTTACAGCAGAGCTCAATCCAGCATTCAAAAGACAATAATAAAGAAACAGTGGGAAAACAAATTTAATTTCATTAAGAGAGTGGGCCTGCTTTACATTTGCTTACAATCAAAACGTCCTTCAAACATCAGACAAAACTCCCCCTGACATCCCCCAGGACCACGACAATAAAAAGAGTCCTAAAGGACCGGGACCTGGTTTGGGATTTGCTGGATTCAAACTAGACTGGAGCCGAGGAGAGGTAAGAAATAAATAAACTACAAACAACAGATCAAAAACAAATCCTAAAACTATTATTTAGTTTAGCTGCAACACAGCAAGGTTACAAGAACTGAGTGTTGTGTTGAGAAGTCTCAGGCTTCCCTTTGATGAGGTTAAACAACAATAACCTGAACTGTGGATTATTTGGGATTCTTTTTATATTTAGAATGAGAACAAATGATCCAGTTGACAGCCCAATTAAGGTTTTTTAAATCAAAATTAACATAGCACTATGATGCTGTGATGCCTAGGAACTATAAAAAGGACTAATGCACATTATACCATAGATTTATAAATATCAATATAACCCAAACAGCTGATAATGTTTGTCCTGAAAACTCCCAGTAACCTACTTGCAGAAACTCACACGTAGATAATAAGTGCATGGAAGCTGAAGCAAAGATAATGAGCGGCTTTTAAAAAAAAAAAAATTGCTACATATAGCAAGCCAGAATCACTCAGGTGGAACTGGAACCAATGTACTGCTAAAAGCTATTAAGTAATGGACAAGAGGTGATCAGAAAAACACTCGAGCTGGATAATATTTCCTTGTTTCAGCTGGATAGCTGTGCATACGATTATTGAGTTGAATTGTTGCAGGCTCTGTGTGGTAATTAGTTAGTTAGTTCAAACAGTTTCTACTGTTGTTATAGTAAAAAAAATAGTATGGAGGACTGCTTCTTTTTTTTAAAAGAGCTTGTGATCAATTATTCTTAAACAAAAAAGACATAAATGTCAAATAGTCCTGTAAAATTTAACATGCATGTTTAAATTCTTGTTTGAACTTTCGCCAAGCATTTACTGATTAGAGCATCACACAGGAGATAGTACTGTTTCACAGGACATTTGCTGCTCTACTTTTTATATAACAGTATGATTTATTATACAAGTACACAGATTTGTGTGGTTCAAGTTAATGTATAAAATATGCTGATTGATTTTCCAAAGAAGGTTATCTCTTTAGTCAGCAAGTCAGATCTGAGATGTTGGCGCGCGCGCGCACACACACACACACGCACACACACACACGCACACACACACGCACACACACACGCACACACACACACACACATATTTATACAGCACTTTTATTCTTTGTCTAACATTTACACACACACACACACACACACACACACACACACACACACACACACACACACACACACACACACACACACACTGCAGTGGATCAGCATCAAGGGAAATTTGGGTTTCAGCATCTTGCCCAAGGATCCTTCAACATGCATTCTACAGGATCCGGGGATTGAATCACCGACCTTCCGATTAGTAGATGACCCACTCTACCTCCCACGGCCACCCCTGCAGCTGCCTGTGGGTGTCTTCCACAGCAGCAGATGTGCATGCCTACTTCAAAGATCTCTCCTCTCAATGCAGTCATAATAAGTTTACATATAAGTTTATCATTAAAGGCAAAAAAAGGGCCCGCATCTGCTTCTGATATACGTTGCTGGCGGATGGCAAATAATATACCCGCTGCCCTTTATAGGGCACATTGCCAAAAAATGAAAACAAGTAGAGTGCGTTTAAAAGAAAATCTAATCTCTAAAAATGTGTTTTCAGCAGACATTTAAAAACAGACTATTGATTTTGTTGACCTAATGAGTGAGGAAGTGCCATTCCAAAGTTTATGCACTAAATGTTAAAAAGCTTCATCATTTGTGGATTTAAAGAAAAAGCGTGGACCAGTTAAGACCAGGGTTGGACTGGGACAAAAATCGGCCTGGGCATTTTGACTAGAGACCCACCAGGTATTACAGGAAAAGCCATAAAGCCTTTGAATGAAAACAGACACTGTTGTGACAGTGATGTACACTGTCTTGTTGGTATATGTATGATTTCTATACATTTTACATCAGATAAAAACTTTGGTTGTCAGATTCAGATAATTATTTATTAAAAGCTAGACATTTTAAATGAGAATAAGAAAGAAAAGTATTTCTTTGTGCCCCCCTTTCCCTGTTAATGCACTACCTGGCCCCTGGGAAAACTTTGCTAGACCCGCCCCTGCACAGTTACCAGCTTTCAGCTACTACAGTTCATAACTTCCCTTCAACTCATTCATGTCACCTAAAAGGTAAACCTGTTTCTCCATCACCTGTTCAGCTCTGATGATTCAGTAAGGACATCTCCTGGTTTCATCTTCATGTTTCCCTCTCACCAGATAACCAAACCGATATCAAGACCAGCAGCTTTTACAGCTGTGGCTCCAGCAAACATCAGCTGATAGTAGAAATTAATATTAAATAAATTCTAACAACAGCTGATCAAGCTTAAATGTGCTGCTGTTGTTTAGCGCGACATCCGCTGGTTTCCTCTTTCTGGCGCAAAGTGGGAGACAAACAAACAAGACAGCAATCCCGATCAGCTGATCATTGATCAGTTTCATGATTGAAGTAGCAACAGGCGAGAGAGGGGCAGAGAATGAGAGAAGAAGAGCCAGCTGACAGCGTAACGACACAATAACTTTCTCTGAAGGAGGGACCATTCCATTTTTTTTAAGGAGCAGTTGGCAACTCTACTAACTAACCTTATGAATAAAATAAAGTTCACTATCAGTAACATCATAGCACCCACCCAGCTGTATAGAAACTCAGTCATGTTGGCTACTATGCAGTACGAGTTATTGTAACTTACTGTAAAAAATCAGCACAGCGAAAATAAACTCCACCTAAACTTGGTTTATATCTGACCCAGATAGACTGCAGGTCATAACTTCTTACCTGATGTTCAGTTCACCTGACACTCGGACTGCCGCCTCGGGTCTCTCCTCCTCCTGCCTCCCCTTTCCCTCATCCACCTGCTGGCCTCTGTGAAAGCTCCGCCATAGAAACCACCACCAAACAACTGAGTTATTTTTACACATCGGTCAGCATCGGGCCCGCCCACCGATGGCCAGTCCAGCTATGGTAAAAACCAACTGAAGTTTGCAATGAAATAAAGAGACAATTAAAGTGTGATTAACTGGCTGTATCACTAGTTACAGTGGGGCAAAAAAGTATTTAGTCAGCCACCGATTGTGCAAGTTCCCCCACTTAAAATGATGACAGAGGTCAGTAATTTGCACCAGAGGTACACTTCAACTGTGAGAGACAGAATGTGAAAAAAAAATCCATGAATCCACATGGTAGGATTTGTAAAGAATTTATACGTAAATTAGGGTGGAAAATAAGTATTTGGTCACCTCAAACAAGGAAAATCTCTGGCTCTCACAGACCTGTAACGTCTTCTGTAAGAAGCTTTTCTGTCCCCCACTCGTTACCTGTATGAATGGCACCTGTTTGAACTCATCATCTGTATAAAAGACACCTGTCCACAGCCTCAAACAGTCAGACTCCAAGTCCGCCATGGCCAAGACCAAAGAGCTTTCGAAGGACACCAGGAAAAGTATTGTAGACCTGCACCAGACTGGGAAGAGTGAATCTACAATAGGCAAGCAGCTTGGTGTGAAAAAATCAACTGTGGGAGCAATCATCAGAAAATGGAAGACATACAAGACCACTGATAATCTCCCTCGATCTGGGGCTCCACGCAAGATCTCATCCCGTGGGGTCAAAATGATCATGAGAACGGTGAGCAAAGATCCCAGAACCACACGGGGGGACCTGGTGAATGACCTGCAGAGAGCTGGGACCAAAGTAACAAAGGTCACCATCAGTAACACACTACAACGGCAGGGAATCAAATCCCGCAGTGCCAGACGTGTTCCGCTGCTGAAGCCAGTGCATGTCCAGGCCCGTCTGAAGTTTGCCAGAGAGCACATGGATGATACAGCAGAGGATTGGGAGAATGTCATGTGGTCAGATGAAACCAAAGTAGAACTTTTTGGTATAAACTCAACTCGTCGTGTTTGGAGGAAGAAGAATACTGAGTTGCATCCCAAGAACACCATACCTACTGTGAAGCATGGGGGTGGAAACATCATGCTATGGGGCTGTTTTTCTGCCAAGGGGACAGGACGACTGATCCGTGTTAAGGACAGAATGAATGGGGCCATGTATCGTGAGATTTTGAGCCAAAACCTCCTTCCATCAGTGAGAACTTTGAAGATGAAACGAGGCTGGGTCTTCCAACATGACAATGATCCAAAACACACCGCCCGGGCAACAAAGGAGTGGCTCCGTAAGAAGCATTTGAAAGTCCTGGAGTGGCCTAGCCAGTCTCCAGACCTCAACCCCATAGAAAATCTGTGGCGGGAGTTGAAAGTCCGTGTTGCTCGGCGACAGCCCCAAAGCATCACTGCTCTCGAGAAGATCTGCATGGAGGAATGGGCCAAAATACCAGCTACTGTGTGTGCAAACCTGGTAAAGACCTATAGTAAACGTTTGACCTCTGTTATTGCCAACAAAGGTTATGTTACAAAGTATTGAGTTGTATTTTTGTTATTGACCAAATACTTATTTGCCACCCTGATTTACGAATAAATTCTTTACAAATCCTACCATGTGGATTCATGGATTTTTTTTCACATTCTGTCTCTCACAGTTGAAGTGTACCTCTGGTGCAAATTACTGACCTCTGTCATCATTTTAGGTGGGGGAACTTGCACAATCGGTGGCTGACTAAATACTTTTTTGCCCCACTGTACCTACTCTACACTTACTTGATGCTTTGTTAGGAAGACCTTGGTAGTTTTGGAGTTTTAGAGAACGGTCTTATTTCTTCATTGAATACATTTAACAAGGTGATGGAAACATTTCTCAGAGATTTTGGTCATGACATGGTTACATTACAGTTACTGCAGATTCTTTGGCCTCACATCCATGCTGTGAAGAGCTCCTTCCATCATATACCTAAGGCAGTGTTTCCCAACCACTGTGGAGTGGAACATAGGTGTTCTGTGAGAAATGATCAGGTGTGCCTCGGAAGATTATCTGGTTCCACCTGATTGGTACTCTGAGCAATTGACTTTGTGCACGTTAGCATATGCTACTTCCGGTGCGGAAACTCCTGTGGGGAACTTTGTTTCCGGTGTCCTATTCACGCCCTGTTTATGGTCCAAAACAAGTTAAGCAAATGAATGAATCAAGCGGCAATTTACATTTCTATAGATGTCTTGGGCATTTACCCAATATATCTGTAAATGATGTTCATCAACTTGTCGATATTTTTTCCCCCGCGCCTCAGAGCAAAAGAGAAAAGGGATTCAAATATTATATTTCTCAGCTGTCCCTCGTTTATCGCGGGTGTTATGTTCTAAAAATAACCAGCGATAGGTGAAATCAAGTAGCCAATTAAATTTTTTGACGGTGCAAAACGTTTCGTGGACATCGTGGACATACAGTACTGCACTTCAGAGTCACACTGCTAGCGATCGATGCAGCGATTCTGTACTGTACATGAGAGACGTCACGGAGGAGATCGTCTGCAGCGATCAGGACGCAGGACACAATGTGACGTAAAAAAAACGTGCAAACTTGCACTAAAAAAATCTGTGAAACAGCGAGTTGAAAGGTGAACCGCGTTATTAGCGAGGGACCACTGTAATTTTGAAGGTAAGTCACAACATACCCTTCGTAAATACTAATGTATAGAAACCGTTACCAACAATCATTCATTTTTTGTGTGGCTTTTTTCACGGTTTGTTAACATGCTGTGTGGGTGTGTACTTGACTAGCTGATATCGACATAACGGAGGAAACATCTGGTTTGACTATTCTTCACCTGTAGTTTGAATGCTGAACATTTGCCTGTTTAAATCATAAGACCAGTCAGTATACAGAGATGTGCTTCTGAATGTGGACGATGTGTCTTCTGCTGCAGTGATGCAGTTCTGTGTTGCTTGTGTTGAGTGATGTAAACAACTGATCGATCTAAACTCTTTAAACGTCAAAATTGATCATTAGATTTTTTATGACACAACAGTGGTGAGTGTTCCCACCTTCTGCTCTTTGTAACTTAACGCGATCTTTCCGTTTTCGAGTTTTGGACATGATTTTGGAGTATATTTTCGCAGTAGCGATTGACCGCAAAGTAAAGCTACCGGAAATGTACAACCCCACATCCGGTCTCAAACCAGGAAGCTAGCATTTTCTCGTGCACAGGGTCAATTAGCGTGAGTAACATGCAGAACAATTACATTCTCTTCCACTAGAGGGCAGTACAACTGCCTGCTCTAATTAAATGGGTTGCCAACTGCCAGTAAAACAGAAGAAGGCAAAGAAGAAAGAACATCGTGTAAAAGCAATAGAAAAATATTTGAAAAGAAAATTAGTCAATCTGACCTGGTTCCTGGAGAAATTCCGACCCATATTAAGACCCTAGCGTGAGTAGTGGTCAGAAGAAGAAAAAACGTGTACTGTGGACAAACTGAGCCAATTCTGCTATACCTGATGTGCAGGTAAAAATGATCAATATGCTTTTTGTGATATTTTTGTTTTGTGTGCCGTGTGATTTTTCTAATGTGAAATATGGTTTTCACATTAGAAAACCATATTTCAGTGAAACACTGCCCTAAGGTGCTCTGTTGGATTGAGCTCGGGTGACTGTGGAGGCCATTTGAGTACAGTGAGCTCACTGTCATGTTTAAGAAACCAGTTTGAGTGGGATTTGAGCTTTGTGGCAATGTACTTTATCCTGCTGGAAGCAGCCATTAAAAGATGGGTATACTGAGGTCATAACAATGCTCAAGAAGGCTGTGGTGTTTAAACTACACTCATAAGGGGACCAAAGCGAGTCACGATAATATCCCTCACACAAGTACAACACCAGTAGCCTGATCCAGTGATTCAAGACAGGATCATGTTGTTTCATGTTGCTCATGCTAAATTCTCACCATACGAATGTTGCAGCAGAAATTATGACTCATCAGAGCAGGCCACATTTTTCCAGTCTTCTATTGTCTAATCTAGATGAGCCTGTGTGAATCACAGCCTCAGTTTCCCATTCTTTGTTGACAGGAGTGGCGTCCAGTGTGGAATTTGGCTGCTGTAGCCCAGCACCAGAATTCAAGGTTTGAGATCTTATGTGTTTAGTGATCCAGTTTGGTATACCTTAGTTCTAAAGAATGGTTATTCGAGTTTATGTTACCTTTCTATCATCTCAAGGCAGTTTGGTCATTTTCCTCTGACCTCTGAATGAATAACGCAACCAGAGGGATGGTTTTCTGCCCAGTAGATCAGCAGTTTCTGAAATATTCAAACCAGTCCTTCTGGCAAAAACAACCATGTGTCACATTCAAAGCCACTTAAATTACCCTTCTTCCCCATTCTGATGCTCAGTTTGAACTTCAGTAGGTCGTCTTGACCGTGTCAACATGAGGAGGAGCGCACTGAGTTGCTGCCATATGTCTGCCTCATTGTATTGTTGTGTTAACAAGAAGTTGAGCAGGGTAAGTAGCCCTAATGCAGGGGTGTCAAATTCAAATACACAGTGGGCCAAAATTCAAAACTGGAACAAAGTTGCGGGCTAACGTTAATATTTATTGAAATATATTTATTCCTCCAGATATGAGAATGAATCTTTTCTTATGGACTCAAACATGTTTCGCTGAAAAACTGAATATGGAACAAGCAAAGCTTAATACTAAAAAAAAAAATATATATATATATATATATTAGCTGGATAATACCAGTAGGCCAACTCTAATAATAATTTGGTATGGCTTCACGGGCCAAATGTAATTAGGCTGCAGGCCAAATTTGGCCCGTGGGCCAGAGTTTGACACCTATGCCCTAATGTTTCTGATGATCTAATGACAATTGCCCGCCCATTATTAGTTGGAATTTTAGCTAATGTTTCAGTGCCTATGGGGTAAAATGTTGGCATGGGAAGGGGAGAGCCTTGAACACAAAGTGTACACACTGTGTCCAAGGTTTAAAAGCATAATAATGTTGCAAACATTTTAGCAAAAAGCTTCTTGTAGTTACACATCCATCACATACAGAGCAGATTTATTAGTGGTTTCTCTTTACTTTTTACTCCAAGTTCAGTCTCTGCCAACTCTGAGGGAAATATCTGGTGCTTTAGTTGCTTAATGTTATGCTCGCCAGGTGGTCGCTAACATCGTCAGTGAACAGTGAAGTTAATACAGGCAGCAATTTGATGAATCAAAATTTGTACTTACAGCAGCAGGAAAGAAATGCTAAAGAGGATTACACTGAAAGACCCTCTACGAAAAGGAAGACTAAAGTTTTAAATTGAGTACCTACTGTACAATGTGTGCCTGAATCCATTACAGCAGCAAGGCCATTTACTATGAGAACAAATACTTTCAGCTCTAACAAAAATTCCACTGGATTCCTTTTCCCTTATAGGAATAAAAAATGCAACAGTAAATGCTGATTTTATGATTTTTTTTTCTCTTTACTTCTGTCTATGGAAGAGATTCTCCAGGCAGGGGTGACACCTTTGTTGTCACTTCCTGCTGTTCATAGCAGGTAAAACTGCAGCAAGAGAAAACAGCACACAGTGCAGGAAACAAAGAAAGAGAAGCTGCGATGATTTAAAAGATTTGCGCTGTGCTTCCTCATCTAACACTGACAGTTATAATGAGAACCTGTCATCTCTGGCTTTGAAACTCATGGCCATACTGATTAAACACACACGGACCCCTCCAATGTCCTTAATTGCTCTGTTCGGCAAAGAAATGCAAATTTTGCTCATAAACAAAATGACTAATTTGTTTCCTAAATGACTTCCTGCTCTTGAAGTATTTACTAAAACATTGATTACATCAGCAACCAGGTATTGTTAGTAAACCAGTACTATAAAGCACATATTTTTGTAATCTGAGCTTTAAAAAGCAAATGATAACCCTGCTTATTTCACTTAACATGTTTAATATGAAACTGTTGAACATTAGACTGTGAATAGCTGGCCTGTCTGATTTCTGGAATCGTAACTTATCCACTCATGTATCATTTTCAAAGTGTCTGTTCACTCCATTGTGAGACTAAAAGCATAAAAGGGGAAGTAGACTCTGCACAAGGGTGGAAAGCTGTTTTCTGAAAGCATCTACAAAATTCTCTTGGACAGCATTTCCAGTGGCCCATTTCAAAATGTCATTCACTGTCTGGGGAGTGGGTGTTCCATTAAGGATAATGAAGATGGCAAGAGGGTGAATGCTGTCTTCCTCACTGAAATACCATACAAATTGTTAGATTGATAAATGCTGCCTAAAATGACAGGTAATGTGGCACACCTTCAGCCTTTCAAGCTGGAGTGCAATTCTGCAGTGCGCAGCTGCATCTATGCGGGGGCCCTTTTCCTTGTTACCAAAAAAAAGTCTAAAAATAGCTAGTGGGAACCCTGAGATGAGGCATAGAACACAAGCCTGCACAAAGACAGCTTTCAAAGTTGAAATAGATCAAAGTGCAAGCGGAAAAAGAGCAGGTTATTTTAGTGACTGTGACAATCGAGCTTCAGTAGAGCATAACTAAGACTCCCACGCTGACACAAAGAAGGAGGTTCTCAAATGTGTGGTAGCAGCCCGATAAGAAATTTCACAATTAAAAAAAACAGAGCTACAGGTCAGTCTGACTTCTCTTTGCTAAATAGTAAAACTGCCCCTGCTGCTAAACCATTGAGAAAATACACCAGCAACAAAGCAGTCCAATAATGGAATTTCGCAGACAATAGGTCTGCAAAACTTGCAAGTTACGCAAATGCACGGTGTGAAATAATTTATTTTTACTCGATGTATCTTCAAAGAAATCAAAAGGTTACCGATTTTCCAAAATTAACCTCGCTTTCCTGGACTGATTGACGGTTTCTCCTCCTCATTGATGCTTCCACATCAGCAGAGGCGCGACTGCGATTAGTGAACATCACAGAGGGGGGGAATGCGCTTCTAGTTATTGATCGCTCTTGATTTGGATTTTTTTCATACTTCAAGTAATATTTGCGCTGATATTATGGAGAGGTGGGAAAAGTTGCTCGAAGTGTGCTTTTGCTTTATGATTTTTGCAAGTTGTTAAGATGAATGGAGAGAGAGAGAAATGAATGCATTTAAAGGTACGACTCACCAAGCGAGTTCCCAATGAGTGAAACGAAGAATACAATAATGTAAGCCACAATGAGAACCCATTCATACTGCTTGGGGTGTAAATACTCTCTCCAAATGTATCTCAGAAGTTCCTCGTCGTCATCCAAGGTGGGATGCACATGTAACTCCGTGCTGTTGGGTAGATGTCCAGAAGATAAGCACTCCTCGCAGTCCACGTTCCCAGTGATGCCAGACATGCTTCCAGGTGTTTTGTGTGCCCGATGAACTGCAGCTGTTGCTTGTGCGTCTGCAGTGACCGCAGGTTGTTTGAGCACACTGCAAACGCGATTCTAAATGCGCTCCGCACGGACCACTCGTCAGAATGACGCTGGTCTCCCTTCTGTCTCCATTCAAAGCCACTGCAGGGTCAAACACCAACACAGCAGATTGCAGCGAGCAACGAGCTCTGAGCTGCAACCCGAATGCCCACTCGCGTAAAAATAGAGAGAAACGGGGTGTTCGGGCATTTCTGCGGGGAGGGGTGCATGAACAAGGTTTGGAAATGAATGGGGTGATTTAAAATGCATCAGCTTAATCTGCCTTTAATTCTGTGCGAAATTCAATTACAAGCATATAAAGGAGGGCACATTGGACGGACGGCTTGAGACCAATTCACGGACACGGTTAACCCCCTTAATCCAACAGTGCACTTGTTTTAAACTAATTGGTTTAACTGGGTCCTGTAGTGCTTGAGCAAATTGTTGTGACTGTGTGAAGGTAATGACTGAATGGTGGGACAAGCCTCAGACTGTGTACCAATTTATTGGGGACATGTTTTCGAATTTTATTTAAAAAACAAAACGAAACAATGACAACAATATAAACTGCTGTTTTTATGTCATTAAGACTCCTTTTTTGTATTTATTTAGTCTTATTTCTCTTTGTCATAAGCTGTGAACAGCTCTGGTGTAAACAAATCATAAATCTGAACATCATTTCAGCATCTTGTTTTTTGGGGGCATATACTGCATACTGTCGCTGGGTTTGTTTAGGCAGCTCTTCTGAGCAAAATATGGTGTTATGATGACGGTATGGAAATCATGATTCCATTCAAAATGAATAGACCAGATTAAATCTGCAAGGCAGTCAAAGCACAACTGCACGGACTCCTGCTGAGAAGTTAAAAATGAATTAAATGGTACATTTGAATTAAAGATGTGAATCTCATGGTGGAGCAGTGCTTAACAAGGCTGCCTTACAGGAAGCTTCAGTACCCTTGATAACATAAGACATATACATCAAGTGAGGGTCCTTTAAAAAGCCTCTGTATGAATCCTCTTCCTCATGGTTTATGTTGACATCATAATATATTTGAATTCAGGATTAGGTTTTGTAAATTGTGCTTTATGTATCTATATGTGCATGCACGTATACATTGTACTGGGCTACTGTGCCTGTGAAGCAAACTGTCCCAAGGGGGCATTGCTACACCACTCTACCCACTACTGAGTTCTGGTTGGCTCCTTGTATGATCTCCCTTTCCCTATTTTGTTTCCCTGTCAGAGTGATCTGTTTTTTTCTTGCAGTTTAAAATCTAATCTAAGATTAATTTAAACTTAGCTTTAAGTGTGTGTGAATATAACGGTTATCTGTCTGTCCGTTAGCCACGTAAACTGTCAGCCTGTCCATTTTATATTCTTCTCAGCCAGTGTCAGCTGAGAGTCTCGGTGGATAAGCGGTTGTGAAAATTGTTCAGCCATCCACTGTAGTATGAAATCATTAGTGTCTAGTTATTTTACGGTTTTTTCTGATTGCTTAAGCACATTTTTTGTAACTATTGGCTAATTTTGCAAAACTCTTCACACAAATAAGAAAACCTGTCACCCAATCATCAAAACATTGTAGTTCTCTTGCAAAAGCAAACACAGCTAGATTAACTCTTCACACCATCGTAAAAATGGTGTTTCTGTATCAAACAGTACACACAAGCCATCATCTACTAAGCACACAATGCACCAACTGCACACTGATGGTATGAATACAAAACACATCTGGCTTTTGCTTTCTCTGTGCACAAGGTAGGCTATGTCAGTTTGAGCTCATACTTCTGTCATAGATCCATAAGCATAGAGGGATCCAAACTTCAAGTACTGGTGTTTATTCAAACACATCAAAACAAACACAAGTGTTTATTTCCAAGTATAGGATTATTTGCAATCGCCATAATGACTATATGGGTTACTTGGTCTGCAGTGAACATGCTTCCTCTGCCCCCAGCATCTGGTCATCTAGCAATTCGGTAAAGTAACAATTTCAGTATTTTTACATCAATGGTATTGGTGTGTTTCTCATTGGCATATGGCAGTGCTACAAATCTTTGTGCGAAGTGACTGTACTAACCGATTCTCATTTCAAGATGTCCTTATGATACTTGCTACAGTGTAGCGGCTCGAGTTAGGCTGGACCCGTTGGCCAGCTACCCTCAGGGTCATTCCACGGTTGACATGGTCCACTATTGTAGCTCTGATGTCATCAGCAATTCTATTTCTTACTCTTCTTACCCTTCCTATCCCACCTCCTCATCCTCCTCTTCCCCCTCCTTGTCCTCCTCTTCATCCTACTTCTTCACCTCCACGTCCTCTTCCTCGGCCTCCTCTACTTCTCACTCTTTCTGCTCCCTCCATTGTACTCCACACACAGAGCTTACCTGTATTATAGTGCTTAGGCTGATTGCAAAGTGAACTAATTATCTAAAAAAGTTTTCACATGTGACAGTGTGCCAGACAGTTGGCAAAGTAGTGTAAATAATGGCCATAAATGTGTATAGTTTTGCTGGAGTGCACTGATCATTTGGAAATTGAGTGTAAAGCAGTGAGTTGTGTTTACAGTTCTGCAAAAAGAGTGCTGTGCAGTGGATTGTAGCTACAGGTTTGCAAAGTGTGTGTTACAAAATGGCAAACTGAGTGTAAAGCAGTGTTTGTGCTTTTAATTTTGCAAACTCAGTGAGTGGTTTTGCTATAAGTATCAATAGTTTTAGAAATTGTGCTATAAGAATCACAGTTAGGGTTTAAGCATTCAGAAAAAACTGTAAGTCCCTCAATGTACCTCAAAAGTGTCATTGATTGAGGTACTGCTAATAATTGTATTTGTCACGGTATGGCATGGCACACCGTGGAAGGAGTGGGGGAAGGAGGACCCAGGCGCGGTGCTCTATGTACAAACAGTGTTTATTTACAGAGTGAAAACAACGTAACAATAAATCCCCGTATTCTCCCAGACTCCCGTGTCGTGTCTCCCGTGAATAGTCCGTGTGCTCTCTGCTCCCGTGTCAGCACCCCCCGGTGCTCGCTGCTCTCCGTGCCTTCCACTCTCTTCCTGCGGGAAACAATAACGGCAGCTGTCAGGACACTCAGAATGGCAGGCATACACTTTCAGACTTAGCTTAGACAGGGTGACTAACGTGGAGTCTCATGCAATGATCCCGCGTCGGTGGGAGCTCCAAGACTCTCTTACAGTTTTTGCCCACTGCTTGAACACATTTTGCAAAACTCCGCTCTCTGTGCCAAAACTGTACACACAAGTACACATGACACAACACTGGGAAATATACCATTCACATCTGTGCCAAATTGAAACTCTACTCCCAAAACCTAAACTCTGCTGTCAAAACCTAACATTCCTTTGTCAAAATGTAACTCTGTTGACAAAATGACACATACTTGCGTCATATGCAAACACTTACAGATCAGGGGGAACACACTAGTCTCCTTTACATAAAACACTGCAGTCCTTGATTTCCATTGTTTATTCAGAAGGCACATTTACAGGAGACACATTTCCAAACAACCAAAAACGCAAATAGACCTACCCAATGTTGTACATTGCAGTACCATGAATTCAGATAAAGCAAAAAAAAACAACAACAACACAATAATACTGCAATAGAAAAAACACTATACTGTAAACACAAAAAACCATGACAATTGTGCATAAGTGGGCTCATGGATCCCGCCATCTGTTGGGGTCTGGCCACAGGACCTCATCAACATCGCAAGCAATGTCCTCTCCTGCTAGGCACCGGGGAAAATATCCTCCTGCATGTCGAAACCATCCATGGATTGCTGTCACCTGAATGTCGCCGCAGGCCTGTTCCATTGCCTGCAGAAGAGGCATGCGGGCATGTGGTTGGCGGTCATATACTCGCCATCTCCAAGCCGAAAAAAATTCCTCTATAGGGTTTAAAAATGGTGAGTAAGGGGGCAAGTATACCACTTCAAGTTGGTTGTGGTTGGAGAACCAGGCCTGGACCAGAGCAGCCCGATGGAAACTGACATTATCCCATATCACCACAAACCTGGGCTGATCTGGTCTGTTCTGTACAACTATATCATGGAGAGCATCTAGAAATGTGAGTATGTGTTGGCTATTGTATGGACCTAGTGTTGCATGATGGTGCAGAAGCCCTCGAAGGCATATGGCGGCACATAATGTGATGTTTCCCCCGCGCTGCCCTGGGACGTGCACAATTGCCCTTTGGCCAATTACATTACGACCCCGTCGTCTTGTTTTGCTCAGGTCGAATCCAGCTTCATCAATGAAAATGTATTCATGAGGCTGTGCAGCTCCATCCATGGCCAAGATTCTCTGGAAAAAAGGGGAACATATCACTGTACTACAGTGCTACACATGCAGCACCCTCACCCCATCACACAGGTACCTGTGTAGCTCTCAGAATAGATCCATGTGGTACTGATATGGTACATATTCAGCTGCTACTGGACTTCACCAATACTCTATTGTAAATGTAAGGGACAGTTACACGTACCCGTACATATTCAGCTCGAAGTCCTTTGACCCTGTCACTGTTCCTCTCGAATGGGACTCTGTAGAGCTGCTTCATGGTGATGCTGTGTTTACCCAAGATGCGTCTGATGGTGGTGATGCTCACATGGTCTATGTTGCTGAACACTCGCCTGTCTGCAAGTATTTTCCGTCGTAGCTGGTGGAGACGGATGGCATTGTCTGCCCTCACTAGGTCCACAACGGCAAGTTCCTGCTGTTGTGTGAACAGGCGTTGGCGTCCTCCCCCAGAAGGTCTTCGAGTCATTCTAGAGAAATACAACCACATATTGTCATCGGTTTGCTTATTTTTCTTACAGTACTTTACTGTATGTACTGTGTCATCCACTGTACAACACTGTACTTCAATATAAGGAATCAGCCACTTTGGCTGCAAAAGGAGCATTAGCACCCCGTACACTTGATATGGTAATGTGATATACTGTAGAACAGTGCTATGAAACCATCTGAGTAGAGCAGAAGGTATGGAGGTGAAGACATACCTGTTTTCTAGTCGGAATGTTCGTATTACAGATGCCACTGTGAAGCGGCTTAGATGTGGGTGAACTCTCTGCCCAGCTTCCCTCATAGTCAGGCCGTGGTTGATGACATGGTCCACCAAAGTGGCTCTTATTTCATCAGAAATATGGGTCCGTGCATGGCCTCTTCGGCCTCCTCCTCCTCTTCCTCTTGCTCTCCCTCCATCCATGCTTGCAAAGTTCTTGAAATGGCTACGCTGAGGGCTTTTTGTAGTTGGCTAATTGGTGTTCGGTTTTGCAAGTAAGTGCCTTCAGGTGTGTATTTGAGTGGTTGCAATTACCCGATGTGTTTTGTATTTTGGATACATGTGTTTTCCGAATGGCACCCTGAAATTTCATTTTGTGAACGAAGTGTCTTATGTATGAAATGGAGTGTAGCATGCAGGACCATGTGTGTTGCATAAAGGAGTAGGTGTGTTGCATAATTGGAACTGGGGTGCAAAGCAGCGCTTTTGTTTAAGGTAGGGGTACATGTGTTTGAGGTATGGTAACAAAAGCTTCAAGTTGTGTTACTTTAGTCTAGGCATGGGTTCATGGTGTTCAAGCAACGGGCAAAAACTGTAAGTAGCTCCCCCGACGAGGCCTGATCAGCAGCAGGTGTGTGGCTTCGGGTGTGGCCAGTCCCTCCGCAGGGCCACACCCCTCAGGCCTGCAGGTGGCCGAGCTCCATCCTCCAGGCACACCCGCAGACATACACACCCATACCTCGCCTAAACATATGAGTGGGACACAGACTAACACAGCACAGAGAAGCACACATATGTACACGCACAGAGAAGGGGAAACGACACCAAAAATACATAATAATAATACACAGGTCCATGACTGCCCAGGGATCCTGGGTCGGCCAGTCCCAGGACCCTGACAGTATTAATGTTTTCTTGACATTAATTTGAAGGTGGCTCATGAAATAATAAATTTTTAATTGTTGTTGCAGTCAATGTTATTGCTAAAACCTTTTAGGAGACATCGGTCTGTTCAGCAACATGAGTCATCTATATTTATTGTAGCAAATTGATTAATATTTGTTTTTACCCCAGTCATTGTCATTGTCCATTAGCTTTCCCACAGAGCATCCAGGTATTGACTAGTGATGGGTCGTTCGCGAACGAAATGGCTCTTAGAGCCGGTTCTTTGACGTGAACGACACGAGCCGGCTCCTTATCGCGAGCAGTCACGTTTTTTTTTTTTGTTTTTTTTTCCTTTCTCTCAGCCTCTCTCTCGCACTTTTTTTCCGCTGCACTCTGCAAGCGAGCCTTGTGCTTTACGCTGGGCAGAGGGGGGGAGGGGCGGTAGTTACACTCAGTACAGGAACAGAGCCAGAGAGAGAGAAAGAGAGGCAGGGACAACAACATTAGAAAGGTATAGTAATCATCCACAACTATTTTCGGTTGCAGATGATAAAGGATTCAGAAAGTTTATTCATGCAGGCCCATATGACAGAGAATATGCATGTTCTTTTTGTTTTCATATTATAATTTATATTTAATTGTGTTGTGGTTTGCAGTGTTTTATGTTGTTTTCACTTTAAATTTGTAAAAGAAAAAAGCTGAAAATTTAAATAGTTAAAACTTGAAATGTGAATAGTTGATTTTTGTATTATGTGATTTATTTATTACATTTTATGTGGAGTGAATAAATAAAAGTATATTTACGGTGGCCCCTAGAGACAAAGCACATACAAACTTCAAATCACGTACGAACTCTGAAGCATGTACAAACTCCAAAACACGTAAAAACTCCAAAACACGTAAAAACACGTACAAACTCCGAAGCACGTAAAAACTCAGAAGCATATAAAAACTCAGAAGCACATAAAAACTCAAAACACGTACAAAAGACAACAGAAGTGCTCCAGGATGCTGGGCGCAGTGTTGAGCCTTTGTTATCTTGTGGCTACACAAGCCAGCAAGTACCAACGACCGGATTTGGTGTGTGGTAGTAACAGGTAAATGAACTTTTTTTTAAATTATTTGAATATATATGAGTGCCTGTGTATAAATACACAAACAATACACACATGCTTTCAATTGTGTAATTTAAGTGATCTAGTAGCTCTGCTTTGGAAGTTCAGTTCATGCTAGAAATGTGTTTTGGAGTTTGTACGTGTTTTGTCTCTAGGGGCCACCGCATATATTTATATATAAACATATATAAATAAAACCACTTTTTTTACGTTAGTAATTCCTTTTGTGCATAATTTTATATTATTGTTAATAATAAATTAATTAAAGCAACAAAACAACCTGAAGAGCCGGTTCGGAGCCGAAAGAGCCGGCTCTTTTTAGTGAGCCGAACCGAAAGAGCCGGATCTGTAAAAAGAGCCGGAAATCCCATCACTAGCATTGACTTTTCTGACTGTGATTTCATTATTAGGGGACAGCAGGGTTTCTTTTCTTTACGCTGAAATTTGCCTTGTTTACTGCATTGTATAATCATTTCTTGTATGTCAGAGAAGACTTGTGTTAGATATGCCTCATTAGTCGTTTTTACTGCATTAATGTGACACAAAGTGGAGATTTATCAAAGAGTTTTTTATTTAGTGCAGCCATGAACTGAGTCATTACAACTATGCCTCCTTATCCTGAAGGTCAGACACTTATGTGTCCTTTCTCAAGACTTCACTCTTGATAACATAAAGTAATGCAAAAAGAACATGTTCAGGCAAACAAGTGCTCAGCTATAATCGTTAGAAGTGGCAGACTAGTTGTCACCCCACACCATGTTTCCTGTCTTAATGCTAGACTAACTGACTGCTCACTATAGCTTACACCTATTTACCTGCCTGTTAAAACCACTATCTAATGAGCCAATCACATGGCAGAAACTCTGTGTATTTAGGTACATAGACATAAGTGATGGGTCAGTCGCGAAGAAATGGCTCTTAGAGCCGGCTTGTTGAAGTGAACGATGCGAGCCGACTCCTTATTGGGAGCCGTGGGATTTTTTTTGTCTCTCACTTTTTTTCGCAGGTCAGCCTTTTGTTTGCGCTGAGCAGAGACAGGAGGAAACAAACAGACCCTTGCGTTTGCGCCCTGCCTCCTCTGCTCAGCCGGTAGTTACACTCGCACACGAAAAGAGCAGGAGGTTAAAGAAAGAGAGCTGGGTTTTCTGACAAACCATCCTACTTTGGCAAAATGTCCTACCCTAAGTAGTTAATGCACATTTCTGCTGTCACAGAGTAATACCAGCACAAATTTAAGTAGGTATGATGGTTTGCCACTTAAATTCGCCCATCAGAGTAGGCTTGTAGCTCATAAAGCCAGGACGGTTTGCCACTTAATTTTACCCGTTAAAGTGTTTTTCTAGCTCTTATTAATAAAGGTATGATGATTTTCCACTTAATTTTAGCTGTTAAAGTATGCTTCTAGCTCAGTTTCACAAAGTTAGGACTGTTCACCATTTAACTTCGTGTTGTGCGCATGCGCACAAACAACGGGTAGGATGGTTTGTCAGGTAGGATGGATTCCCATAACACCGGGAGCAACAACAAGTCACAACATCGTCACATTAAAAAGGTATGGTAAAGAAAATTGAGTGACACCAAGAAAAGAAGAAAAATCTGGAACCATTTTAATTTTATTGACAATACAAAGGCAGAGTGTAGAGCCTCGCCGTTGCTCTGCGGGTACCTGGGACTACTGGTGACATGCTCAAAACAGTAGTCCTTTGCAAAGTCTTTCATTTCTTGACATGCAAATTGTGGGCCATTCTCGGTAATCAATGCTTTAGGTATTCCATGGCGTGCAAATATTGACTTTAAATGCACAATCACATTGGCTGAACGAGTTGGGCTGAGTATATCTCGAGAAATAATCTACTACCAACAGATAGTTTTTGTCTTTTAGTGTAAACAAATCAGCTCCTAAATTCTGCCTCTCAGGTAAAGGTGTGGGCATAAGAGGTTCCCTCACATTAACTCTCTCCTGTATGCACAGCCTGCACTTAAGGACAAGTTCACTGATCTAATTACTTAAGCCTGGCCACCACACTGCTTGTTGGGCACGTTCTCTGGCACTTAACTACCCCTTGGTGACCCTTGTGTATTTTGTCCAAAACTGCATTTCGCATGTTCGCAGGTATGACCAACCTTGTGCCTCGCAGTAGTAGTCTGTTGTGTACACTCAAAACTGCTCTTTCTGACCAGTAGTGTTTTACTACTCCCTGCAGCTGGTTCCTGTCAGGCCAGCCCTCTGCACAGAACTTCATGACTTGGGAACAGACGCTGTCAGACTGTAGCTGCTCACGGAGATCTGCAAGGTATTTGCTGCTAGTAGGAAGGCCCTCCAGCACTGCGTCAACGTAAATATCGGTGTCCTTCATAAGATCATTGTCTCTGGGCATGACGCTGTCTGCCAGCGGTAACCGTGACAGCGTGTCGGCTGTGGTGAGGCTTTTGCCTGGAATGTGCCTTATAGTGTAAGAATACCTCATTAGGCGCATGCGGAATCTCTGTATCCGCGGTGGAAGCAAATCCAAGGCTTGCCCTCCAAGTAGGCTCACAAGTGGCTTATGGTCGGTCTCAAGCTCAAAGTGTAGCCCTAGAATAAAGTCACTGAATCTTTCACAGGCACAGGTGAGCGCCAGCGCTTTTTCCAGCTGGGCATAGCGCTGCTCTGTGGGTGTCAATGATCGTGAGGCATACGAGACTGGTGACCCATGTCATTGTCTTTCTGTAGCAAAACTGCCCCCAAACCCGTATGAAGAGGCATCTCCTGAGATCTTTTGGGGTTTGTTTGGGTCGTAAAGCTGCAGTACTGGAGCGGATGACAGTTCTTCTTTTAAACTGCTAAACGCGTTTTGTTGCTCGTGCCCCCAGTACCACGTTTTTAGTTGAAAGCAAGTCTCTCAGTGGTTTGTCTTTTTCGGAGAGGTTTGGGATGAATTTCCCCAGCTGATTCACCATTCCTAAGAAGCTCCTAAGCTCCCTCACGGTGCTTGGCTCTTTCATATTCTGCACCGCACTAGTTTTGTCAGGGTCAGGACTCATGCCTTCAGATAACACAATGAATCCTAAGAATTTCACTGCTCTTTTGCCAAACTCACATTTTGACATGTTCAGGGTGACGCCCGCCTTCTCTGCACGGTCGAGGACAGCGTGGAGTCTCATGTCGTGCACCTCTTTCGTGGATCCCCAGACCAGGATGTCGTCCATGTGGCACACGACTCCCGCGAGGCCGGCTGTCACTTCCGTCACCATCATGTTTTGGAAATGCTCTGGTGCACTGGAAATACCAAATGGCAAACGATTGAAATGGTATCTACCAAATGGCGTAATAAATGTGGTGAGGAGAGCAGATTCTTTGGACAGCGGTATTTGCCAAAAGCCCAGTATTTCTCAAGCTTGGAGAAATACTGCGCACCTGTGAGCATGCCTAGCGTTTGGTCTACAGAGGGGAGGATATATCTTTCACGACACACTGACTCATTTAAAGGTGTCATGTCCACACAGATGCGGACTTTCTCTTTGTCCTTTTTGGGGGTTACGACCATGCCGCGACACCAGTCTGTGGGCTCTTCCACACGACTGATTACTCCCAACTGTTCCATCCTCTCCAGCTCTGTTTTGACTTTGCCCAGTAGTGGCAGTGGAACACCCCTTGGCACTTTCAGTGAATAAGGTTTAGCGTTGGGCTTCAGCTTAAACGTGTATGGTTTTTGAACAAGCCGAGCCCATCACATAGTTTCGGGTACGCTTTCTTCACTGTTTCAAGGTCAACATTGTCCATTCGGGCAATTAGTTTCAGTCTCACAGAAGCTGTCCTGCTTAAGAGAGCTACACGCAGATTTCTGACTACATAGATTGTCTCTGTAGTGCTCCTGTCACTGTAGGAAATGTCCTCCTTTGTAGACCCAAGTACGATCAGTGCTGCACCTCCTGGTCCATACAGTGGCTTTACAGCTTTTTGCAAATGTTCATTTAGCTGCTAAATGTCTTTGAATGTCTCCTCTGAGATAGCTGTGACATCTGCCCCTGAGTCTAATTTAAATGTCATGCTTTTGCCTCTCACGCAGATGTTAGCAAGCCACGGGTCTTCTCCTGAATCCAGTTCACCTAGGAAAAGTCCGTCTGCACTGTCTGCCACCTCATGCACAGTTGTAGACCTACAAACTCTCCCGTGGTGTCCACGTTTCCCACAGTTGTGGCATTCTGCATTTTTGCCTGGGCACTGTGCTTCTGGGTGCATCGGTGCTTTTCCACATTTAGAACATGTTTTATTCTCTTGTTTTGTTATTTGTGGTTTTTGTGGCTTGAACTGCTTTTGGTGTCTGCTTCGGAATTCGGAGTGCAAAGTCGGACCGTACAAATCTGTAACTCTGTAATTAGGCGCCATTCTTCTTATTTTACGGCGCTGTTGTTCAATCGGGGGATGCTCTCTGTTGAGGAAAAAGCATGAATTTGTTTGTATACGGAGGTATCCATTGTTTAAATGTCCCGGTAGTCGAAAAGGAGGCAGAGCTGTTGAGAAATGCTAGGAGCTAACTGGGCGCTAACTGTGTCATTCAAATATATTGAATGTCGCAATCTTGGCAAAGAGAGGAAGTGACGTAAGATTTGCGCATGCGGGGTACCGATCGGGTTTCAGGTACGGATTGGGTAGTGACAGCAATGTTTTACATGCCCCTATTTCCTGTTTAGTGGGTAAGTACTGCTGCCTAGTGGCGCATGATGTACGTCAATATAGATTACACCACAGTAGGTAGGAAGAAGCTGCTCATTGAGTCACCTGTGATGTAATGCAAAAGAAATGGCTGAACAAGCAAAATAAACATTTCCGAAGCACGTCCATCCTGTGTGTGTCGGGTCTTTTGCTACAGCATGCTTGAGACGAGCTACTGAGGTTCAAGCTGAGCATCAAATTCAAGGGACTTTGGATGTGGGGTAGTTGTTGGTACCATACATGCTGGTCTGAGTTTTTCAGAAACTGCTGATCTTCTGGCATTTCCCCTCAAAACCATTTCAAGGGTTTTAAAGAAAAAAAGAGAAAATAGCCGATGAGCAGTAGTTCATGGGTAAAAATGCCTCGCCTGAGTCCAGAGTCGTCTTATCTTCTCTTATGAAACCTGCATCATTAGGAAAAGCAAATGAGTGTATTTCTGAAAATCCCAAACTGTTTTAAGACTTACCTCCTGGTATCCTTTAACAGCATGTTTGCCCCTGCTTTGTATAAAGCTAGGCTAATTGCTTGTTGGACGTGACCTTGCATTTAGCATGCACACATTAAGTGATCTACATTTCTCAAAATGTTGAGAGGTGTGTTGGCCTACTGTGAGGTCAATTTATTATAGTTGCTAATGTACATAATTTGTTTATTGTGACAAAATGGGAAAGTATCAGTGTCACACCAATTTGCAGACCCTTTCATGTTTATCTTCCACTTTAATGCAATTATGGAGATGTAATGGCCGATACCCAAAGAATAATATAGAGGAAAAAAACATCTGATCTATAATAAACTCTCAGAAAAAATAGCAGCTGCTTGCTACAACTGTGTGGCACTGCAGGAGTACCCTGTGATGTAAAAAAAAACAAAAAACAAACCCCAGCTCATTCAAATTACATATTTATTTCACAATATTCATTTGTTAACTTGGAAATTTACTTTTGCAGTCTTTTTCTCCACCCACAGCGAACAATCAGCAATTAACCTACACGTCCTTGGACCTTTGAAGGAGACTACCTGGAGAAAATGTTTCAGGCACAGAGAGAACAAAGGCTGCAGAAATCTTCAGACCCAGCGCCTTCTTGATGTGAGGTGGCAGTGCTCTTCACCTTTAAATACATATATATAAGACAGATGGAGAATGACAGTTGTTTTTCATTTAATATAAATAAATCATAAAACCTTAACCTTAGCCAAAAACAAGCCGTTTTTTCACATTGCATCTTAAAGTCTGGAAGCCCAAGATTAGCCCCGGGGGGTGCATTCAAAAATATTGTACCTATAAAACCAGAAATAGAAATCCCAAATTTCTGAGCGTGTATGCTATGCATTCGGAAATAACTCCTGGGGTTCATGTCACTTTGAGTGGGTGTCAAGGTCTCTAACAGGGGAAGAGCATGCACTTTTTCAAAGCTGCCTTTTTCTATTAAATTAATGCTATATGTTTCAGATGTCATCAGTGAAAGCAGATTGTTTTCTTTGAGCCCAATTGACACTCAGAACATAGAAGCAGAACTCATTATTTTAGGAACCAAGCCTCCAGCAAAATAATGTCAAACACGATGCAGGTAAGCTTCTCTTCAGAGGGTTCACCTAAGACTGTAGACAAAATGATCGCAATTTGTTTTGCACCCAAATATAAGAAGACTATTTGCAATAATGAGTAGGCATCAGCTATGAAATCCTGAGTCTGATCCATTAATTTTGTGTCATGTAGGAGTGAGCTGCTGTCATAGTCGCCTTTTATTTTCATGTTTGAGAATAATAGATCCATCTTTTGTTTGTATCGATCTGCTCAGCTAGGTTTTTGTCTTCATTTAGACACCTGACAACACTGAGCTGTTTACAAAATCACAACTCTTTTATTCTTCCAATATGTGCAATATGAAACAAACTATCTGTGTCATTTGTTATTCTATTTATATACTGTATATAAAAATGCTTTATATGTATACTGGAGAGAGTGTACATATATATATTGGCAGGTTATTGAAAAAACAGCTACAAGCACCTTGGTATTCCAACGTCTAATGGGAACAATGATGAAGTTGCAAAAGGTCAGCCATAGCCAGTTACTCCCACTTAGTGAAATGGGAGCTGAGAAGCCAAATCAACAGCATGAATAAGATTTAAGCAATCAATACATAGGCCTTACTGGTCATCAGATACCCAGCTGGAATAGCAAGAGGCCAAAGGAAGAAATCAATGCCATGGATGTCAAAACATGAGTTCCTCACAATGCATAGATGTTTGCATGGATGTTTCCACCCTATGGCTCTCTGAGCCACAAAAAGTGGAAGAGGGGGACTAGTGGGTGTTGAAGAAAATATAATCTGATCAAACATTATTCAGCTTTAAATATTGTTCAGCTTTAAAGTTACTGTGCAACTGTGTAATAAAAATGTGCTCACGACTTTGGCCTTGAGAGCGATAAGAAGCGATCGCCTCATCCTGCAGGTGCAAGATATCTGCAAGCGAAGAGACTAGAACACCCAAGGCCGATTTCCTTTTATGGAGTTGTTTTTCTGCTAATGCAGCACTTTCCTCACAACCCCCTCCTGTAAGTTTTAGAGAATATATACTCATCCTCACAGCAAATCTGAGGAATCTCCTGATGTGAGCTGTGTTGAGAGGTTGTCTCTGTCTCAATAAAAGTTCACTGATTCCCCATCTGCCGCAGGTGTCCGGTTGTCTTCATTCTCCGCCAGCCTGGTTAAGTCAATTCCTCCTTAACATCTAAAAGAACCTATTTAATGAAGGAAGACGGGTTCACTTTGTGTTTAATATTATTCTATTGCTGTTGTGTTTTTTTTGTATCCTTCAGTGTCAGAGCTATAATTATAAATATGAGCGTGGTGAAAGTTGGGCAGCACGCTAACGTATTTTGTCCCTCTGTGTGCTCGTAAGGGTCTGACCCTTTCACTGGTTTGATTTTTTTCCTCGTATCTTTTCTTTGACTTTTCATCAAGTCTGTCTTTGTACGGACCGGCATTGTTCTCCTTCGTTTTGTGCATACCTTTTTGGGGGGCAAAGAAAAAGCAAGAATTTATTGGAACCGAAGAATGAACGTTTTGCGGTGCTGCAAATGCTTGCATTTGATGCGGTACTTGGATTGTTTTGCCACGAGTTCACGGCATGCAATGTGCGAAAGTCACGTGGTCTGTCAATCTCTATACATTAGGGAGATGGCCCCTTTGAGAGGAGGTGCTACAAGAGTGCCTCAGGCAGCTGAAGACAGATGGTGATAAGAAACAAAAGGAGGAAGTATGGTGCAAGACCAAGACCCTGCATTTAATGTGCTATTGACAGACAGAGGGAGTGGCTGATATTGAGAAATACTCCCAAATGCTAGAAAAGGCTGACCAAAAGGACAGGAAAGATGTTTTGATCATGACAGCACAAGATCCTAAGCACCAAATCCACACAGGCAGAAATTTACCACAGCCATCAGGACTCAGGTTGATGGCAGTGCAAAGGTGCCCTGGATACAGCCCAGCTCATAGTAGCAGGATGGAAGAAGCAAGATGGGACAGTGTACACAGAGATGCACAACTAAGCAGCTGGGATAGTATACAGAAACATCTGTGCCGCATATGGATTAGAAGGCTGGGAGACAACAGCTAAGGTGATTGAAAACAAAGAGGCTAAGGTGCTGTGGGACCTCAACTTCCAGACAGACATGCAGCTCCTGGCTAACCAACCAGACACAGTGGTAGCTTGAAGATGTGGGAATCCTGGCTGAGAGCAAATCAGAAATTCCTTTTGATTTTCCATCAGCTGGGATTGCCGCATTTATCACATCATAAAGAAGACGCACGAGAAAAATGAGCAGTACCAGGGATGAAAGATGTCAAAGTTAAAATCAATAGCAGTAACAGGAACATTAGAAGTTGTAACCCCCAAACCAGAAGAACGGCTCCAGCTGAATTCAGGCACAACATCAAATTACGATGGTGAAAAATTTGTCTTTCTTTGCTTAAAAAGCTGATGTGAGCAATTGTGAAATCCCGCATCTTTCAATACAAACATGCGTGAAACATGTAAAATACTGCTCAGTGATCATGTGTTGTTTCTTTAGCCCTGATGCATTTAAGCACACATGCATAGCTTCATGTTGCCAGCAGGAGGCTTCTCAGTTTGTAAAGACATCTAGGCCCTATTGCTCACTCTCTTATGGCTTCAGCAAACACTTTCCAAATGAGATATTGGTCTCAATCTCTAGTAAAAGGCCTTGTTTAATGCAACATTTTCATTTCTGTGTATGGGTAATGTTAGATTCTAATATTATTTTATGCCATGTTATACCCCGAATTAAAGATTGTGAATTATTATGTAGTTTTAGTTTGCATTATTCTCCTGAATTAGAAGAAGCTGATAACTATTACATTAGTTAAACTGATTTGCATTACATTAAATTGCTGACTTGTTGTGAATGAATGATATTGTTTTATGATGCATTATATTGCTGAGTTATAAGAAATACTGTTCGCAGAAGGTTATTGTCTAATTTGTCTGAGTAGAAGAGAACAGAGTGTGCTGGAGTTTTCTGCCCCATTTCAGCAGGAGCAGATAAACAGGGAGCCAAGGTCGTAGCTCAGGCGCTGTGTGAGAGAGAGCATGTGAATGTTTAGGCTTTTTATGATAAGGTGGAGGCACCAGAGGCTATAAAAGTTTGAGCAATGCTCCACCATTTTGAGATTTTGAGGCTGTCTGCATCAGTGTCCATCTCCCACGCGTGTGTTCATTAAAATCATCGTTTGACTCAACCCGGCCGAACCAGTGTTGTTATTGTGGTTTTTTCTCTTGTCTCCATCCCCAATATTTTGAACCTTAACAGCTTGGGGGCTCGTCCTGTGGTATTGGGGTGGAATTTAAAAGTTTGGACGGTCCGAGGTTGTCGAACGGACAGGCACGAGCCAGTGGTCTGATGTGAGTGGACAAAAGCCGGCTTATCTAAAGGTAAGGCACTACCTGTTGAATTATTTCCAAAGTGTGCCAAATTGGATATGACTAAATTAAAGTCTACTCACTGAAATTACTGGTAGAGTGTCTGTTTTGATTTTGATGAGAATCACCGTGTGTTATGCAGTTAAAGTTGCTTAAGAATGTTTAATGAAGTTGAAGAAATATGAAACTGTTCTGGAGGTAACAGATATAATGTTGGGTTTGAGTCCCTGGATATTGAGCTGAAGGCTCAGGTAGTTTGGTAGGGAAATTAGGACAGAAACTGTTCTGGAGGAAACAGAGACTGGTTAATAGTTTTACAAATTAGGTCAGAAACTGTTCTGGAGGTAACAGATACTGTTTAATTGGCATGGTAAAATTTGTCAAAAATCGGTTAGGTGAAAATTATTATAGGACGGCACTGGAAGATGCTAAGAAGCACATAGCCCGGGGGTTATGCCCCCTCCTGGTCGTGGACGCGCGGCTTTGACCTGTCGTCGAACAGGGTTAGTTCAGTTTGGCTTATCTGTGGGGTACAGGGCATCCTGAAATAAGCTAGGAGTTACCGAGTCTCCTCATCGTTTAAAACGGTGTCATGTGCTTGTTTGGACAAAGTTAAATTGAGTTAGGGACTTTAGAAATCAGGCCATAGGCTGTTCTGGAGGAAACAGATACTGGTTAATTGATTACAAAAAAGTGAAGCTTTCTTCGGTTGGACCCGTTAACTTAAATTTGTCGAAATTTGTTAGGTGCTGAATCTGTCAGGCCTGTCAGTGATTGTAAATATAAGACGTCTTTGTAATATAAAATAAAAGAGTTTTGTCTGAGCTTTGTGTGACCCTGTGTGTGACGACAGCGCACTGCAGCGCTGCGAGCTATTTTTAGACGGTGTGTGAACATGCAAATGAGCGGTGACGCGCACAGAGGACTTTTGTTGCTGTTTAGCGTGTTTTTGAGTTTTATAATTTTGATTTGCAAACAATGATACATGCCTGTAAGTAAAACGCTGATTTTGCTGATTATGATACTACAAATAAGGTGTTGAATGACTAGGGTGTGAATGATGTTGGATTTTAAAGCGGAAACTCAGAGAGGAGTGTGTTGGGAGACTGGCATGTAGTCTGCAGTGCAAAGGTGGGCGTCTTGCCTGCTGGTCTATTTAACAGTGATGAAAATGATATTAAATAAATCTCTCAGTGTGTTGATACAGGTGGCTACGGGGCTGGACCAACTGCCCCCACAAGCACAGCGGCCGAAGCAAATTATAGTAATGGAAACCAAATTCAGCAAGAATCAGCAGCTGTGGAAAAGACAGCAGCTAGCAGAGAATTAAAGGAGAAGTTAAGAGAAGTTTTTACACATAAAATTGCGGCCAACAGACTTGTGGAGGTTGGGAAGGCGCCTGGAGCATCACAACAAGAAGGTGAAACAAAAACACACACAAGCAGAGAAATGTGAGAGAGAGGCACATGTTAGAGAAATGCCTCGTTTGAGAAAAAACGTTAAATTAGCCCATCTACAAACACACATACACGCAATGAAGAAACAGCTTACACCCATGAACACGTGAAGATTTTCCAGCAAGTTTAAAGCAGTGAAACTTAACATATACCCGCCGTTAAATAATAAAGTTTATCCACTACTAACAAATAAACCCTCTGGGTTGCAGGACAACAACTTAACTTCAAAAAAAAAAAAAAAAAAAATCACAACCAGTGATAACACGACAAATTTAGTGGTTAATAAAAGTCAAATTGTGACATGTTTTCTGTTGATTGATTAATACAAGTGATTGCTAAATGAAAGCAAATTCCAATTTTTGTGCTTTTAAACATGATCTTAAGAATTTTAACATGTACCTGTGTTGTCCTGTCAGCTTAGTGGGCCATGAGTGGATTATATGGAGAGAAAAAACAAAAAAAGGGGGAGAGAAGGCTGACACAGGGCCTGGTCCCGTTGTTTCTCCCCCTCTGAATAACACAGCCAATACAACATCATTTTCCTGTTCGTTTGTTTTTGTTTTGTTTTGTTTTGTTTTTTCTCTTTATGCTTGATTACAGGCTGCTTTGTCGGCCCGGAAAAGCCGAGGCTGACCCTGGACTCCTGCTCTCCCCTCTACCATCTTTGCTCTCTCCTCTACCATCTTTGATGTGACCCTGACCAAATGCTAAAGCAGCTGAACCCGCAACAACAACTTGAAAATGTCAACAGTGCTGCAGGAAAATGATCTCATGCAGCAGAGACGGAGAGCGGTAATCCAAGGCCCGTTTCACTACACGGGGAGATTTCTGTCAGCGTCTTTTCTTTCTGAGAAGACTGAGAAAGGCCCGGCTCCCACCACCGATTCTGACCACCTTATATAAAGGAACTATTGAGAGCATCCTGAGCAGCTATATCACTGTCAGGTTCGGGAACAGCACCATGCCGGACAGACAAGCTCTACAGAGGGTTGTGCAATCAGCTGAGCGCACCATCCGCTCCGAGCACCCTGACCTGCACGCAATCTACAGCAGGCGGTGCTGGACCAAGACCAGGAAGATCGTGAAGGACCTCAGCCATCCCAACAACAGACTGTTCTCTCTGTTGCTGTGTACGTGACAAATAAACATCTGGATTTGGAAAACGAGGCACTCGCAAAGCCACCAGCATTGTGCCTGATTGGACACACCCCTCTCACACACTCTTTACATTCTTGCCATATGGAAAAAGACAGCTTCAGCTGACAGAGCTGTGACGAGACGCCCATTAAGCCCAGATGAAAAGTGAGGCCGAGCAAAACCATGCTGACCTTAACAACTCTGCATTAAAACTGTGCAGGACAGTGACGGACCAACAATGACCATCGGACAGCAAAAAGGGCGTGCCAGAAACAGGAGGAGTAACTGAGGTCAGGAGGCACCTCAGAATGGACAAAACACCAGGAGAAAATAAGCTGAAGGCACAGGTGTCGGGGCTCGGCCAGGAGCTGACCTCTGAGAAGAGCCGAACAGCAGAGCCGCAAAAGGACGTGGAGCAAAGCAAGGAAAACATCGATGGACTTCAATCTGAAGTGGACGGAAAAGATTGTGAGGTTTCTGCCCCTCAGTAAGAGCTCAAGGCATCAGAGCAGAAAACTGAGCATGGCTCAGGAGGAGCTGGCTGATTATCGAACCCATCAGACTTGGAGTCCCAGACACACGACTTGAAATCAGCCTCAGGACCTCAGCAAGGAGATGAGAACAAAGCAGAACGAGAAGCAGTGACAGCAGCTGAACTTTGACCTGAACAAAATCTTGACTTGGCTGGGAGAAACAGGAAGAGCTGGAGCAGCAGCGTAGACTGGAGCTTGACACTGACATCCAGACGATTGAGCTGCAGAATAAAACCCTGAAGGAGCTACAGAAGCAAAAGGGTCAAGCTAAGGAGGAGTGGAATAAGGAGAAGATGCAGGATACTGGAGAAAAGCACTGCCTCAATTGGGGCCAGAACCAGTATGGACAGAACTTTGAGCAGCAGCACCAACGGATGCAAACGGACTGAAAAGGAGGAGGGCAGGACCCCAGGGCACGCTTCAGGCCGTGGTTTACCCAGAACACCAGAACAGGAAAGTGATGAACACAGACACCCACACAAACACACACATCTACATGCATTGACTCAGAATGAAGAGAAACACATACGAACATATGCACTCGTTGATTGAGTGAGAAATGACACACACACCTGCAAAAAATCAATATGCTGATTCACTTCACTGAAAAGTGATCCACACACACACACATCTACAAGCTTGTGCAATAAAGAGTGATACACACACACGCTGATGCAATGAAGAATGCTTTACTAACAAATGCTGCACACAAACATCCGAATATGGAGTCGGTGACAACAATAAGAAGCCATTGATTGTTTATTGGTTAAATGCATTTCATGCCACACAGAGGGCATCTGTGTAGATTTAGGGGACAAGGTTTAAAGTAGTTTGGTTGTGAAAACAATGTCTGTGCGTGATGTCTGTTTATGGCTTGAGGCCTCCACTGAATTGTGTACTGTGCTTCACACAGCCTGATAAGGAGCAGTGGTACAGAGTGAAAATGATGAGTGAATGATGTGAGTTTTATTTCGGAGAGAATATCAAAAGGTTGTGTTGATTTGACTCAGTTGTTTAAGTTTCCGCCAAAGCAAAACATTTGTGTGTAACCAGTGTCTACTATTGAATCAAGTCAATCCAACATGTCTTTGTCAGTGAAAAAAAAGGAGTTACGGTGCCTGTAGGCCTACACAATACAGTGTGTGAAGTTTTGGTTGATTTTTGGGTTTTGTTTGACACTAGGTTGATTCTATCAGTGAGGTTTGGATTGTTCTCTTTCTCTAAGAGAGAGAAAGATGGTTTGAACTTTGGACATGTTTGCAATGGGCCCCAGTATCTGTTATTATATGAGTGTTTTATTGTTTACGTTTGTTTTTGCTTTTGTTACAGTGCACTGAGATAAGAACATCTGAGAGGTGTGATCCACCGGTGGTGATATTTTGGTATTTTGTGAGTTCCTGATTTAACAAATCAGCTCTTTAATCCAGGCCTGAGAGATTGAACTTTAAAGCGCTATAAAATATTCTTATTGAAAACAGTCGCAAAGTATTTTTTCTCCATGATTATAATGAGCTTGGGAGAAAATTCACTTATATGGGACACTGATCCTGAAGCCTAAAAGGATTGCAGCGAGTCAATCCAGTCCAAAGAAGGAAAAACAAACAAGGAGCTGTTTCCTTTAAAATGATGACGTCATCTTGCTGGTGATGGAGCCTCGAATAGGCTGCGCGTGAGACTCCATTATCAGCAACTTCTGGTATGAATGTGTGTGGATGTATGCATATGACTGACGACTAAAAGTCATGGACTGACGACTAAAAGTTTAACTGACTTGATACTGAGACAAAAACGGTGCTGACTTTAGGATTATTGAATGTCCACAGACAATTCACCCAGCCTGTAAAAGAAGGGTGGATGTTTTGTTTTGCTTTGTTTTGTCTGCAAGAACAGAAGAATGACAGAGACTAAAGAGCTGTAGCTTCACAGCAGTGTGAACTGCAGACTGAACCCTTTGGTTGCTAATTTTGAGTTACTGATGTTTGCATTAAGAAAAGTGTGTTTTAGTAGCTGTGTTTTAATTAAGGTATCACATTATATTGTTGGGAATATTAAATGCTAAAGTGAAGAAAAGGTTTGATTCCACTCATGACTGAGCATGTTATTATTAACCATAGTGGGTCACTGTAAAGAGTCAATTAATTGTATAAAGAAAAAACAAACAAAAAGCCCTCCACCGAGGTCTATGAATAATAGGGGAATGATAGACAGCCACACTCAAAATGGAGATATGTAAGGATAAACACTGGTCCCCGTCTTTTGGGCGCTCTCTTGAAGTAGTCAACAATTTAAAAGTAAGATAAAATAACAGGGGCATGTGCTGAGGGGTGGTGCTGCACAAGAACAAGAGTAAAATAAAGAAAATATTGTTTTTAGGTTTGAGAAGTGCAAATTAGAATGTACCATTACACTCAGAGGATCAATATGAAGCTTGATATTTGTTAATTTTGAATGAAGTACATGACTGGTGACTGTTCTGTCCTGAGCTATTGTTTTTACAGCACCCGCTGGATCACACCAACAGTTTCTCGCCACCGAGGAGGGGTACTTGCAAAAAAAATAAAAATAAAGAACGGGGAGGAATATCATCAAAACTGGAAAAAGGTAATCCCCAAAGGGGGTGATAACGCCATAACTTTCACTTAGGGTCAAATTCTCAAAATTTGACCCTCAAAAATTCTTCAAACATTTAGACACAAAGTGGAGATTTAGATAAATATAATGTCGTAAACCACATAAGCATGAAGTATTTGATTCAATAAGATGGTGAAATAACAAGCAGCAAAAGGTTGATCATGTTAATGGTGTTTATTCAAGGGTGCAGAGGAGATTATTATTATTAAAGACAACAAATGAAATAACGAAAAGTAGAAGTGGAAAAATTTGCGTTAACGGTAATAAAATCAAAAAAAAGAAATACTAACTAAAACTGTACTGAATGTTCACAAAACTAACTAAAATTAACTAGATTTATAGCAAAATGTGTTTGGTTGCATTGATGTGTGCGTGCCCTGCTGTAGTGAAATTAAGGTAGTACGTTAGTCGAGTCGTCTGTGTTGCTGCTCCGTCCACGCGCAGAATCAGGTCAGGAAAAGTCGGGAGACAGCGCCAGAATAGAATTGAGGATGATTTTAATATGACTGTTTTGTAGACATGACAAGAGTCTTGTAGTGGAGAGGGACATAATGTCCTCCTGAGACCCAGAGAAGAAAAAACAGGGAGAAATGTTTTCGTTTTTTCTTTTTTCTTTTTTTTTTCTTTTAAATAAATCAAGTGTTATTAAAATAACAATCTCATAAGATGAAGATCAGGGACCAACCCAGAAGTCACTGACACTTCACTAGCTGTAAACTATTGGTTCAGGAATAAGTGATGGCACTGAACTTTCTACTTCACAAAAGTCAATTTATTTAGGAAATCTGAGGAAGTACTGATTTTATTTGGAGACACAAAGGAACATTTGGCACTTCCCTCATCTCACATCTGTTTCATTGTTGCACCCAATCATTCTACAACTGAAATGCCTTGGACTGCTAACCATTTCAGGCAAGTGGAGTGAACTATATTTTGCTAGACTCTCATCAGATTGGGGCTTCCCTTTATTGATCTTTGGAGAGAAGTCTTTATTACTGGTATTATTCAGGTTTTGTTCACATGTTTGCCCCAGGGTTCTCAGCTAAGAGGAGCTTAAACCCCAGATACTGTGAGTTCTTTTCACACATTGAGATCACTGATAACTCTCAGCAACGACGTGATCTCGTAGAAACAATTAGGTGTTATGGATTCAACTATAATTGCGACTCTTATCTTTTACTTTACTGGAAAAGATTTCTGCATTTTACCCATATTTTATTTTTAACTCAAAATCAAAATTCCAGATTCTACTACATGTTGGTTTTGCACCAGATAGGATGACAGATTTCAGGTGGCCCTGTGTCTTTCTCTATTACATCTGCCACTGCATCTCGATAATCTTTGTGTGGCTTCTAGTGGGTCCTGACCCTCTCATATTTTGAAAAATCTATGTTTGAATCTCCCTTAATAATTGTGTTAAGAATTCTCTCCGCCTTGGTCAAAAGTTGGGTATTAGGAAAAAGTGAAATAAATATAAATATAAAGTCCCAATGTGTAGAGCACACATTAATAAATTAGTCATGTTCCCTGTGAAAGTAAATGAGCCTAATTCTTAAAGACCCCTGAAATTATTTACTAGATGTTTATTTTTTGAATAAAATAAAAATCTGAGTTTAACAAAACATTTTAATTGTAAATATCAAGCTTACCTTTCTTTCTTCCATAAAATGTGCTTGTGGGCACGCCAGCCATTTTGAAAAGGTGGGAAAAACAATTGGCAAGGCCACACCCCCACACATGGGATATAATTTTAAAGGTTCTGTTGTCCTCTCTAAGAAACATCAGGACTTAGAGGAGTGGCAAGTAGAGTATGAGAGCTACAAGCAAAAAACTAAATGTGTACTACAGTGCGCAAAAATGAATTACTGGGCCATCAGGGGGTCTTGAGGGACATTTATAAAACAAAAAATCCCACAAACCTTAAAAGTGCACTTGAAAAGCTCACACAAGAAGGTTAACCTAGCTTACCTAGAAGACCTCATCAGGGGGAGCACACTCCCCCTCTTTTTAGAGCTCACCCACTTAACTCGCATCCCAAGAAAACAGCTAACCCCAGATAAGGCAGCGTGATGTATCCCGAGATAACAGGACTGGGACATCTAAATAAAGGTGTGAAACAATCGCCTTCAAAAGGTTATCAATTAACTTTAACCAAAATTAGGACCACTCGGTGCGGCAAGAGTTAATAGTTATTAGTCTCAACACCCAAGGATAAGCAGAAGAGCATGATTGATATGATGGAACTGAGATTTTGTTACACTTAACTTTTGCAAAACACAAATAAAACTAAATTGAAACTAAGGATTTTCAGAAAATAAAAACTAGACTAAACTAGCAAAGAATTGGTAAAAACTAATTACAACTGGCAAAAAATTGAAAATCTGGAGTCGAAACTAAATAAAAAATAAAACCTAATGAAAATGGCGAAACGTTTAAAACCCTGGTGCAGAGATTGGCAAATCTGACCAGGAAAAGTATGAGATGGATTGTCAGGACAGTCAGCGTTAAAGCCACTTTTGACAGTCCATACTAGGATGGCATTGGACATCTTGGGGGTGGAAAGGGGTTGGTGTGACCAAGGTGTGGTTTGGCTTGTTGTATGTATATTTGAGATCATATGGCTCTGGATGGACCGGTTACCAGGGCATGGAAGGAGGACAGACTCATTAAAGGAGGAGAAGGAACTTGCTGGGATTGGAGATCCTCTGGGTGAGTGGTTGATTAAAAGCATGCATAAAATAGAAGTTATCTGTTGTTATTGATTGGTAATAGATTGATAATTGGCCACATTTACAGCTGTATTGACTTGTTGTGGACGTAGTCGACTTCAGGTTTAAACACTCTAATTAACAGGTTGAAAATAGTGACATTAAAGGAAGAGTATGCAGCACCACCCTGTCAGACGCCAGTGATGGTGGAGCTCACTGATGAATCAGGTGAGCTGGATTCATGGCTGATTCAAAACTAAGATCCCCCTGCTGTGGTCAGTAAGGGGAGAAAAGGGGGAAATAAAATCAAGAATTAAAGAGGCATTTATAAACGTTTAGGTGTCAAGTGAAACGGGACAAAAGGGGGTGTTATACTGTTATTTTCAATGTCAGCATTATTATTGTATGAGAATCATGCAACAAGCATTGCATCGATGATCATTTATTGAAGCTTTTGACCTTATACTAACATCTGTGTTCCTGTGATTGTTATAACTTCTGATGAATCTTCTATTTACAGGTGTTAGGATAATGATATAATTTTTCATTGCAGGTGTAACCATGATCATTTTATACATATTGCAACTTGTTGCTCATTGTAGAGTTGTGCTCAAGTTAATAAGGGTTAAAAGCTACAGTCAGCGCGAATGTCTGACTGATCTATTGAGGGAAAAGGCTTCGAGCATGGAGGGCCGCACGCGCTTACAAAACACTGATATCATGTTATTCTTTGTGATCTTTTCTTCAATTATGTCTTTAAAGTTAGTTTAAATAGTGGCAGTTAATTAAACGAGATTTATTAAAATATTAAATACCTGAGTCAGAACGTTACACGCGGATCACCTTAAGAGTCTGGGAAACTTTGTAGCTGCCTAACTTTTTTTTTTTGAATGTTCTAGCTCCGTTGATTTGACACATTGGAATGTGTCAAAAAAGGGGGGGAAGGTTGAGCTTTAACATCAAACAAGGATTATTTGAACATTTTATAACTTCATTTGTGTCTTTAATAATTTAGGAATGGTAAAGCTTAAGCTAATAGCGGTCCGAGAAGACGGACCTTTTAGAGAATCAGTGAAAAAGCATAAACTATCACTTTCATGTTTAATCATTACTCATTGAAATGAACTGAATAGCGTTTAGAAGATTTGTTAATTTTTTGTCTTTTGTTAAAAAGAGGGGTTTCAATAATTTTCAGACACACCTTGCAAATGTGCTTATAACGAGTTGGCACTCGGCCTTTTGAAGGTCAGAAGCTTCGTTCGGCGTGACTGTCTGGACTGATAAAGTGTAGGAAATGCCTTGAGTGCAGAGGGCTAAATGCAAACACGCTTACACACACATAAGATATGATTAGAATAAGTCCCTGGGACATTCTGAATGTTTAGACCAATTCTGAATCACTAGAAGGTCAGTAGATAACAACATTAGATTATTAGGGTTAGGAAGAGGGGTGTTTTGGTTTTCTGTCTCTTACAGAGAAAGGAACAGACACCAGACGAGGTCACAGAGATGCGAGGATCCTCCGTAGCAGAGTCAGACACAGTGACTGCCGAGACATCAACTGGGTCCAAGGGTCATGGCGTTTGGGCTCCAGCTAGTCACCACGAAAGGATGGATCCCATAAACACAGCAATAACCATGAAGGGGTTGGCGGAAATCCGGGAACACCAGACCAACGAAGTTCGAGAGGCTTTTGGGCAAAAAGGGGACACCTTCCTGTTCCTTTTTCTGGAGAATACACAGATCGTTGTTTGAAATCGGGGCAGAATAATCCCCTGATCTGTGTTACGACTGAAGGGTTGTCTAACCCCTAAGGTTGAAGAATTAAGAGCAGAGGATCACCCAACTGGACGACACTGGTAGCTGCAGCAATAGAATAAAGGCTGAAAGCAGTGGGAGACAAGGAGAGTGTCATCTGGACCTGCTACTGTTGGAATCATAGTTTTTCTTGCATCTGAATTGCGCAAACACAGAGGTCATCCCACATATGGTTCGCCCCTCAGGGGGACAAAGGACCTCAGGAGTGAGAAGAGATGAACCCGGCCACACTGAATTGAAGGGTGTTGGTGAGGTCATTAGAATAATGACCTCATCAGGGGGAATTGTTAGATTCTAATATTATTTTATGCCATGTTATACCCCGAATTAAAGATTGTGAATTATTATGTAGTTTTAGTTTGCATTATTCTCCTGAATTAGAAGAAGCTGATAACTATTACATTAGTTAAACTGATTTGCATTACATTAAATTGCTGACTTGTTGTGAATGAATGATATTGTTTTATGATGCATTATATTGCTGAGTTATAAGAAATACTGTTCGCAGAAGGTTATTGTCTAATTTGTCTGAGTAGAAGAGAACAGAGTGTGCTGGAGTTTTCTGCCCCATTTCAGCAGGAGCAGATAAACAGGGAGCCAAGGTCGTAGCTCAGGCGCTGTGTGAGAGAGAGCATGTGAATGTTTAGGCTTTTTATGATAAGGTGGAGGCACCAGAGGCTATAAAAGTTTGAGCAATGCTCCACCATTTTGAGATTTTGAGGCTGTCTGCATCAGTGTCCATCTCCCACGCGTGTGTTCATTAAAATCATCGTTTGACTTGTTGGAAACACGCAGTTCTTTGAATCTTTGGGCTGAAGGAAGGACAATACTCGGTGTATATATGCTCAATCAACAATCATTTATTTCGGTACAAATCACAATAAGAGCATTACAACGTCCGGACGGGAGAGATGCTACCAGAGGGTCAGGCACATGTCTCAAAATGGTGACGGGTTGCTCAGCTTTTTATAGTCTCTAGTGGCCCCCAGCTAGTCGTAAAAGCCAAAACATCACATTTTTTCTCTGTTACAGCGCCTAAGTTATGACCTCGGCAGTTGTTTCTCTGCTTTCTGTAAGGTGGGGGTGTGGAATGTGGTCTGTCTATCTCCCCTGTCTTTAGACACAGAGTCTCCTGCTTACAACCTTCTCTTCATGATTCAACAATTAAGCATGTCAAGAAAACAGTGTAACCCATTCCCAGCAGATCAAGGATACAGAGTGATGCACCTTTATCTAATGAACTAACATGTGAATAAGTTCTGTTAACTCAAAAGTATAATGAGAACTAAACTACATACAGATCACACACTCTATTTTAAAGGGTATAATATGATCTACAACAATATCATAATTCAACTATTTTGATTACATCTATAAGGTAACATATAATAACAGAATAATATCACAATACCCTCTTTTGATCTCTCATTAAAGAGATCACTAATAACAAGCACTTCAGCGTTGCAAGGTCCAAGTTTTCTTGATCCTGAGGCCCTCTGTCCCCCTTTAACGGGTGGACCATATGGGGGATGACCTCTGTGTTCACGCAGTTCAGATGCAAGCAAAGTTAGATTTACAACCATAACAGCAGTTACAGATGACACTCCCATCACTCCCCATTTTCCCACAGCTTTATTTTGGTGCTCCAGTTTTCCACTCCCATTTTAATGCCCCCTTATACCTTTCAAATGTACTTAGACTAGAACCTCTGTCTAAGGAGCTTTTAACCTTTATTTTTATTGCTGCAGCTACCAGTGTCTTCCAGTTGGGTGATTCTCAGCTTCTTTCTTCGACCTCCAGGGTTAGACCACCCTTTAGTCATTGCACAGTTCTGGGGATTATTCCGCCCCGATTTCAAACAAGGATCTGTGTGTTTTGGGTTCACCGGCGTGTCCCCCTTTTTGCCAAGAGCCTCTCGAACCTCGTTGGTCTGGTGTTCCCGGATTTCCGCCAACCCCTTCATGGTTATTGCTGTGTCTGTGGGATCCATCTTCTCCAGGAGCCCAAACGTCATGACACTTGACCCCAGTTGCTGTCTCGGCAGTCCCTACATCTGTCCCTGCTGTGAAGGGTCCTCACATCTCCGGGTCCCCGTCTGGTGTCTGTTCCTTTCTCTGTAAGAGACAGAAAACCAAAACACCTCTCTTCCTAACCCTAATAATCTAATGTTATTATCTACTGACCTTCTAGTGATTCAGAATTGGTCTAAAACATTCAGAATGTCCCAGGGACTTATTCTAATCATATCTTATGTGTGTGTAAGCATGTTTGCATTTAGCCCTCCGCACTCAAGGCATTTCTTACACTTTATCAGTCCGGACAGTCACGCCGAACGAAGCTTCTGACCTTCAAAAGGCCGAGTGCCAACTCGTTATAAGCACATTTGCAAGGTGTGTCTGAAAATTATTGAAACCCCTCTTTTTAACAAAAGACAAAAAATTAACAAATCTTCTAAACGCTATTCAGTTCATTTCAATGAGTAATGATTAAACATGAAAGTGATAGTTTATGCTTTTTCACTGATTCTCTAAAAGGTCCGTCTTCTCGGACCGCTATTAGCTTAAGCTTTACCATTCCTAAATTATTAAACACAGAAATAACGTCATAAGATGTTCATAAAACCATTGTTTGATGTTCGGACTCAACTCCCCCTTCTTGACACACTCCCATGTGTCAATTCATTGGAGCTAAACACTTAAAAGAGAAGGTTAGTGACATCATATCTGGTAACTGGTCCATCCAGAGCTGTAACATTTTGAAATGTACATACAACAAGCCAAACCACACCTTGGTCACACCAACCCTTTTCTGCCCCGAAGATGTCCAATGCCATCCTAGTATGGACTGTCAAAAGTGGCTTTAACGCTGACTATCCTGACAATCCATTTTATAACGTTTCCTGGTCAGATTTGCCAATCTCTGCACCAGGGTTTTAAACTTTTCGCCATTTCCATTAGTTGTTATTTTTATTTAGTTTCGACTCCAGATTTTCAATTTTTACCAGTTGTAATTAGTTTTTACCAATTCTTTGCTAGTTTAGTGTAGTTTTTATTTTCTGAAAATCCTTAGTTTCAATTTAGTTTTATTTGTGTTTTGCAAAAATTAAGTGTAACAAAATCCCAGTTCCATCATATCAGTCATGCTCTTCTGGTTATCCTTGGGTGTTGAGACTAATAACTATTAACTCTTGCCGCACCGTGTGGTCCTAATTTTGGTTGAAGTGAATTGATAACCTTTTGAAGGCGATTGTTTCACACCTTTATTTAGATGTCCCAGTCCTGTTATCTCGGGATACATCACGCTGCCTTATCTGGGGTTAGCTGTTTTTCTGGGGATGCGGGTTGAGTGGATGAGCTCTTCAAGGAGGGGGAGTGTGCTCCCCCTGATGTGGTCTTCTAGGTAAGCTAGGTTAACCTTCTTGTGTGGGCTTTTCAAGTGCACCTTAAGGTTAGTGGGACTTTTAGTTTTATAAATGTCCCTCATGACCCCCTGATGACCCAGTATTTCATTTTTGCACATTGTAGTACACATTTTAGTTTTTGCTTGTAGCTCGCATACTCTACTTGCCACTCCTCTAAGTCCTGATGTTTCTTAGAGAGGGCAACCGTACCTTTAAAATTATATCACATGTGTGGGGGTGTGGCCTTGCCAATTGTTTTGCCCACCTTTTCAAAATGGCTGGCGTGCCCACAAGCATATTTCATGGAAAAAGAAAGGTAAGCTTGATATTTACATTTAAAATGTTTTGTTAAACTCAGATTTTTATTTTATTCTTTTTGCAAGTACCCCTCCTCGGTGGCGAGAAACTGTTGGTGTGGTCAAGTGGGTGCTCTAGAAACAAACGCTCAGGACAGAACAGTTATCAGTCATGTACTTCCTACAAATTTTGCATATGTTTTATTCCATATTGATCCTCTGAGTGTAATGGTACATTTTAATTTGAATTTATCCAAACTAAACACAATATTTTCTTTATTTACTTTGCTCTTGTTCTTTTGCAGTACCACATCCTATCAAATGTCCCTGTCGATTATATTCTACATTTAATACTTACTATTTCAAGTGAGAACCTAAATCATGTGGACCAATGTTTATTATTGCATATCTCTATTCTGAATGTGGCCAGTCATTCATAGGTATTGTTCAATTTTGGCGATTTTCCTCTATAAAATTTAATTGACTTTTTACAGTGGCCTGCTATGGTTAATGATAACATATTCCAGTCATGAGTGGTATCAAAAGTCTTCTCCACTGTAGCATTTGGCATTCCCAATAATACAACATGATACCTTAATCAAAACACAGCTAATATAGCACAGTTTTCTTGATGCAAACATCAGTAACTCAAAATCAGCAACCACAGTGTTAAGTCTGCAGTTCATACTTATGTGAAGCTAGAGTCTCCTCCTCCAGTCTCTCTTATCCTCCTGCTCCTGAAAAAACAAAACAAAGCGAAGCCTCCACCCTTCTCTTGTCGGCTGGGTGAATTGTTTAT
The DNA here is from genome assembly GCF_057381915.1 of Diplotaxodon limnothrissa. Taxonomy (NCBI): domain Eukaryota; kingdom Metazoa; phylum Chordata; class Actinopteri; order Cichliformes; family Cichlidae; genus Diplotaxodon; species Diplotaxodon limnothrissa. The sequence continues at coordinate 15,409,700 of NC_140608.1, read as the reverse complement.
GAATTGTTTATTGGCATTTACTAATCCTAAAGTGGGTGCAGTCATTGTCTCAGTATCAAGTCAGTCAAAGCTTTTAGTCGTCAGTCCATCACAGTCCATTCGCATGCATACCTCCATACACATTCATACCAGATGTTGCTGATAATGGAGTCTCCCGCGCAACCTATTCGAGCATCCATCACCAGCAAGATGACGTCATCATTTTAAAGAAAAACAATTCCTTGTTGTTTTTTGGGCCGGATTGACTCGGTGCAATCCTTTTAGATCAGTGTTCCCTATAAGTGAATTTCTCCCAAGCCAATTACAATCATGGAGAAGCACACTTTGCAACTGTTTTTGTAAGAATATTTCATAGCGCTTTAAATTTCAATCTTTCAGGCCTGGTTTAAAGAGCTGATTGTTAAATCATGTACTCACAAAATATCACCATATCACCATATCACCACCGGTGGATCACACCTCTCAGATGTTTTTTTTTTTTCTCCAGTGCACTGTAACAAAAACGAAAACAGACATAACCAACAAAATACTACTAAAATAACACAAACTAGGGCCGGTTGCAGACATGTCCAAGCATAAAACTATCCCTCTCTCGCTTACGAGAAAGAACACAAGCCAAAGCTCACTGATAAAATCAAGCTAGCGCTAAACAAAACCAAACAATCAACCAGAAATTCACAGGAACATTTTGCTTCCTGCCGGGACAATATTGTGTGGGAATGAGAACCTCAGGTGCCGTAACACCTTTTTTTCCTCCTTGAATTAAAACTCAATCACAGAAAATGCCGTACTCCGACCTAAAACTTACACTATTAATTCATCATTTTCACTCTGTGCCACTGTTCCTCATCAGGGCTGTGTGAAGCACAGCAAAGAATTCAGTCAAGGCCTTGAGCCATAAACAGACATCACGCACAGACATTGTTTTCATAACCAAACCGTTTTAGAGCTTATTCCTAAAATCTACATAAATGCCTTCTAGGTGACATATAACACATTCTAAGTTTTTAATGGTAATCAATGGCTCCTCATAAAAATTATGCATTGGGATGTTTGTGTGCAGCATTTTGCATATCAGCATAAGCAAAGCATTCTTCATTGCATCAGCGTGTATGTGTGTGTGCGTGTGGATCACTCTTCATTGCACAAGCATGTGCATGTGTATGTGTGTGCATCACTTCTCAGTGAATCAACATTCCCATGTGTGTGTGTGTGTGTGTGTGTGTGTGTTTGTGTTCATCACTTTCCTGTTCTGGTGTTCTGGGTAAACCACGGCCTGAAGCGTGCCCTGGGGTCCTGCCCCCCTCCTTTTCAGTTTGTTTGCGACCATTGCTGCTGCTGCTGCTGCTCAAAATTCAGTCCGTCCTGGTTCTGACCCCAATTGGGGCAGTCCTTTCTCCAGTGTCGATGTTTACCGCAGGTGAAACCTGCATCTTCTTCTGTGTTTTTGTCCATTCTGAGGTGCCTTCTGACCTCAGTTACTCCTCCTGTCTCGGTCACGCCCTTTTTCGCCACCCGATCATCCGTGTTGGTCCATCGCTGTCCTGCACAGTGTGAATGCAAAGTTATCAAGGTCAGCATTCTTTCGCTCGGCCTTACTTTTCATTCGGGCTTGGCGGGCGTCTCGTCACAGCTCTGTCAGCTGACGCAGTCTGGGAATTTTCCCCCGTGTAGTGAAACGGGCCTTAGGTTTAGTGCTCTCCGTCTCGGCTGCATGAGATCACATTCCTGCAGGTCTGTTGACATTCTCAGGTCGTTGTTGTGGGTCCAGCTGTTGCAGCATTTGGTCAGTGTCACGTATGGGGGAGAGCAGGAGTCCAGTCAGCCTCGGCTTTCAGGGCCGGCAAAGCAGCCTGTAATTAAATATGTATAGAAAAAACAAAAACAAAACAAAACAAAAACAAACAAAAAACAAAAACAAACGAACAGGAAAATGTTGTTATGTTGGCTGTGTTATTCAGAGGGGAGGCAATGGGGCCAGGCCCTGTGTCAGCCTTCTCTCCCCCTTTTTTTTGTTTTTTGTCTCCCGATATAATCAACTCCTAACCCACCAAGTTGACAGGACAACACCGGTATATGTTAAAATTCTTAAGATCATGTTTAAAAGCCCAAAAAAGGAATTTTCTTTCATTCAGTAATCACTTTTATTAATCAATCAACAGAAAACATGTCACAATTTGAATCTTTTAACCACTAAATTTGTTGTGTCTTGCCTGGTTGGTTAGACCAGTGTTCCTTTTTTTTTTTTTTTTAGTTAAATTGTTGTCCTGCAACCCAGAGGGTTTCTTTGTCAGTAATGTATAAACTTCATCATTTAAATATGTTAATTTTTCTTTAACCTTGCTGGAAAATCTTCACGTGTTCATGAGTGTAAGCTGTTTCTTCATTGCGTGTATGTGCATTTGTATAAAAGCAGGTTAATTTTATCTTTTCTCACACTAGGCGTTACCTTAAAAGGAGCCTTTCTTTCAGATTTCTCTGCTTGTGTGTTTTTGTTTCACCTTTTTGTTGTGATGCTCCGGACGCCTTCCCAACCTCCACAAGTCCGTTGGCCCCAATTTTATGTGTTAAAACTTCTCTTAATTTCTCCTCTAATTCTCTCCTCGCTGCTGTCTTTTTCACAGCTGCTGATTCGTGCTGGGTGTGGTTCCCATTACCTATAATTTTGCTTCGGCCGCTGTGCTTGTGGGGGCAGTTGGTCCAGGTCCGCAGCTTCCTGTATTAACACACTAAGAGATTTATTTTAATTTCATTTTCATCACTTTTAAACCGATAAGCAGGCAACACGCCTACCTTGACAGCGTAAACTGTACGCCAGTCTCCCAACACATTCCTCTCTCTACTCCTCTATAATTCTCCACTGCACACCTCTTACTATCTCTCCTTTTTATTTTTATTACACCACAGAGTAATACACCCAATTATGCCCGTCTATCTCTATGTGGCTCCAAATTCCCTCTTTATTTTAATTTCACACTCGTCAGGGGACAGGCACACAACAATTTCAACCACTGAAACGAGGAATTCAACCTTTTTATATTTCTTTACTAAATCTAGACTCAACGTTTGTTCGCAAAATGTGTCTTGTTCTAGTCCGGAAATAAATGTGAACCCGTGATTACACGGTCGTTCCAGTGTTATTTCCGTGGCTATGCGGGGGCCCTCACCTCCCCAAGTCACCACCTCGGCACCCGGACGCCGCCGGTCCTGGCCAAGCGTCCCTGGACAGGAGGGTCGCCACTCCTAGGGCAAATGTTCCACAGGTACACTAGGCATCAACCTTTGATCCTAAAATGTGTATTTGCTCTAATGTCCTCCTAATCAAACACATTAACCGTCACTGTCACTGTGTTCACGCTTCACACTCCACACAAAACACACTCAGAGCGCGCCTCAGTCACACTCTCCCTCAGTGCGCGCTTCACCCACCAGACAGCACCCAGAGCGCGCCTCGCAGCTTCACACACACTCTCTCACCCAGAGCGCGCTTTGACACTCACACACAACACTTTTCCTCAGCGGGAATTTTACACAGAAACCTCTGAGCTCAACTATTAGATCTTCTTAAAGCACACTGCACCATAGACCAAAATACCCTTTTCTCTGCGATTATGACCGCCACCACGGGGCAAAGTCGCATCATAAAAGTGATGCTTGCATCCCCGAAGTTATACCAGACATCATAAACCAGGTTTTGCTCTATGTACTTCTTGGCAAGTAAAATTTTACTTTGTTTTATGACCGCAGCCCTTAAAAAAAAACTCGACTGACGCCACAAACCACCGTCAAACCTCTGTTCAATGTACTAAAATTAGCACCAACCACTACTGCACTTCACGGCCGCATATCACCGGAACACGGCCGTATCATAAACCAAACCTACGGACGTGTTTCGCTCTCGCGTTGCCAGTGTTTAACCGCACCGTGAAGCCAGCATCTGCTTTTCCTTAAATCAACTTCTATTTCACAGCCGGCAAGAGCCAGGACGTAACCGACATCATAAACAAACTTCAAACCTCGACTTCAATGTACTGAACTAATGGCCGCGTCTTCAGAATAAATTCTAATGTATTATTGCTACAGAAGCCAGTATTAGACAAAATTAAATGTGGAAGGTAAAGTGGCTGCAACTAGCTCAACGTAATATCTTATTAGTTTCTCGGTAGAAGCAGTTTACTGCAACTAGCTCAACGTAGTATGTTATTAGTTTCTCGGTAGAAGCAGTTTATTTAACACACTGGAGTTCAGCCTCAACTTATGTTGTTAGTATCTTGCGCCAAAAACCAGACACCGACAAATTTACTGTGAAAATACATGTGACTCAGTGAACAGATTAATTTGGAAAGCCCAATATGCACATTTGGTATTTATAATACAACAGGCTGTGCTTACCTTTTTATTTTTGGACCGGTCCTCTGTTCACTTTGCCCCACGATCTCACCAAAGGCCAAATCTACACCTCCTCAGCACACCAAAGATCCGGGTCACACGGCACCAAGTTGTTGGAAACACGCAGTTCTTTGAATCTTTGGGCTGAAGGAAGGACAATACTCGGTGTATATATGCTCAATCAACAATCATTTATTTCGGTACAAATCACAATAAGAGCATTACAACGTCCGGACGGGAGAGATGCTACCAGAGGGTCAGGCACATGTCTCAAAATGGTGACGGGTTGCTCAGCTTTTTATAGTCTCTAGTGGCCCCCAGCTAGTCGTAAAAGCCAAAACATCACATTTTTTCTCTGTTACAGCGCCTAAGTTATGACCTCGGCAGTTGTTTCTCTGCTTTCTGTAAGGTGGGGGTGTGGAATGTGGTCTGTCTATCTCCCCTGTCTTTAGACACAGAGTCTCCTGCTTACAACCTTCTCTTCATGATTCAACAATTAAGCATGTCAAGAAAACAGTGTAACCCATTCCCAGCAGATCAAGGATACATAGTGATGCACCTTTATCTAATGAACTAACATGTGAATAAGTTCTGTTAACTCAAAAGTATAATGAGAACTAAACTACATACAGATCACACACTCTATTTTAAAGGGTATAATATGATCTACAACAATATCATAATTCAACTATTTTGATTACATCTATAAGGTAACATATAATAACAGAATAATATCACAGACTCAACCCGGCCGGACCAGTGTTGTTATTGTGGTTTTTTCTCTTGTCTCCATCCCCAATATTTTGAACCTTAACAGTAACGAGTACCTAATGTTAATCCTCACACACTGTAATTGAAAAATGAGTGTAAAGTATCAGTCGAGTCAGTTTAAACAAAAATATTTCTAAGGTTCTCTTCTTTATTCTCGCTATGTTTTTTGAGTTTATATGTTGGTTGTTGCTCACCAAATATATGACTGAAGCTCACGCTCATAAAATTTGTAACACCCAGGATCTATACTCATTCAGTATTGAGCCTTCTAAAGTATCCTAACTGTAAAGAAATAAAATATTAATCAGATATTCTGCCTTTGGTGCTCCGCTAATCAGATAAAGTCCAGCATTAAATAATAATCACAACTAAGCAGCATGTTATCCAATTTTTTTGTTGAAATGCCAACCTGAGGCTCTGAATCCCAATTCAGTTTGCCAAAAATCCCCAATGAGCAATACAATAATCCACAGTAGCCTGTTCTTTAATTGAAAATACAGAATCTAAGCTTCTTTTTTTTTATTACATGACCTTAAATGTTTCTGATTTTTGTTATTATCTCCTTGCAGAGATACTAAAAACAATCCATAATCAGGATTTCAGTAAATACTGAGAAATGACATCAATGCAGAACTCATCGTCTGTTGTTTTTTAAAGTTTTTTTCCCCCTTATCATGATTTGCAGGTTTGGTTGGTTCTGATTATATCTGCCAAATCCCTTTCGCAACATTCAACTTTCTATGCATGTATGAGCATGTCTCAACGTCTGGGTACTCTTAGGGAAGAGATGGCAGAGATTAAAATTTAGACCTGTATTGAATTTTTCTGGGTGGATGTAAACTTTAGATTTACTACAATTTCTGCTAAACTCACCTTTCTTCTTTGACTCTAGGCTCTTTTGTTCTTGAATGATTCTTAGCATTATAAATGTCAATTATATACAGTATATTCTAGTGACCTTTGACTAAACTCATTTCAGCAGGACCTTTATTCCTGTTGTGTTACTCTTAGTTACTTATGACCATTTTACATTACCTGGCCTGCTTTTCTCATTAATGTCACCACCTCATATAATGGCTGTGGGTGCAATAAATCCTCACTGTTGCTGATTAATGGCAGATATATGACACAGCCTATAGTCTCATTCACACTGAAAAAAAAGGCCATGTTGGATTTACTTGATTCAATAGCGGAAATTGGTTGCACAACTGAGTTTAATCAACACATCTTTTTCATATTCAATAAACGTGCATTTTGTGTTCATAAAACGCGATTGTATGGAAGAAATATAGTGTCATCAGAATTCAAGTATTTTTAGACATTGAATTTATGACACTGAATTTTTATCCTCCAAATTTCCCTGCAAAAATATTCACCTGCAAAAATTCACCTGCAAAAAATTCACCTGCAAAAATTCACCTGAAAAAAATTCACCTGCAAAAATTCACCTGAAAAAAATTCACCTGCAAAAAATTCACCTGCAAAAATTCACCTGAAAAAAATTCACCTGCAAAAATTCGCCTGAAAAAAATTCATCTGCAAAAATTCACCTGAAAAAAATTCACCTGCAAAAATTCGCCTGCAAAAATTCAACTGCAAAAGTGATGAACTTTAATGACCCAAGCCAGAGCAATCAGCACCAGATCGAGTCGAGTGGCTCTCAGCCAATTAAATTACGCTGTTTGATCACATGACACCGTTAGCCAGCAGTGTGTCTCCTAAAAGAGAGCTGTTTAAAGGTGAGTGATTAAGTTTTTCTCCTAAATAGAGATCATTACAGAATGCCTAGTCCTACTTAAAATCCCATTTATTTTTATTATTTTTTTTTATCATCTACTCGAACTAAGGAAAACGTTTGACTAACTCAAAGACAATTTCCACGCCTCCCATGCCTGTCTGCAGAAGGCGTTTTGAATTTAGGAGCGCCAAGATGGCAGCGGCAAACCCTGGCGGCTCTCCGGTGAGTATATATATTTTTTTATCTTCAAGTTTGTCTTTTGAAACCTTAATTTTATTTAAATCCGTTGCTCACGTATAAAGTACACAGACGGGGTCTTTGCTCAACTCGTCTGAGGCGTGTCTCACTAAGCGCTACATGCTAGCATCCTGCTAACCGAGCTACCCTTTACATGCTGTGCTTTAGAAAATAGGATACTCGTTAAAAAAATACTCCGCAGATATTGATAGATAGACGAACACTGCAAATATAATGTTGGAAACGAGAACGGCCTTTGGTGAAGGGGTAAAATACACCATGAATAAAGCCATAGAGTGAATGGCTGCCATGGTTGCAGAACGGCCTGATTTAATGACAAGAATGGGGAAGAGTGAGGTGAAGTGAACCAAAGCCACAAAACACGGTCAGACAAGGCGGCAAAAGGGCAGTGATCTGTCCGTCAGTATGAAGTTGGTGTGTGCTTTGGTGAACAAAAACTCCAGACCGGTAGCAGGAAGATGGGAGACTCGTGTTTCACTGGAATAGTGGTGAATTAAAACATCCTTTGTTGGGGACATTTCGGTGTAAATGCATCCATACACGCAAGACAGAGGCAGACCAGACAGTGAAGAAAACAAGGCAAACATTAGAAATATTAAAACGGAAATATAGGATTGAGTTGAGGTCCTTGCAGGCTACCCACAATTTCCCCAAACTGAGCCACCCATTAAGAAATTCATTCTCACTGTTTCATAAACCAAAGGGATTAAATTTGACAATATCAAATTTAATTTTCTGATCTTTTCATAAATGAAACACGCTGCCAGGGAATCTGTTTTCATTTTTTTTCATCCATTCAGAGTATTCGTTGGGAACACTGAACTCAATAATCAGTTCCAGCTTTCTTCATTAAGTTTTGGTTTGGCTTTGTTCTCAAAAACATTTAAATAAAACAGATAAAATAGAAAATAAAGCTTTTTCTCTTGCGAGCTCAATTTTTAAATATACTGTGCTATTAAAACAAAAGATGTAAGAAAAGAATAAATAAAATCCTAACCAGAAAATCAAAATGCTGCAACAAATGGCATGAATTAAAAAATAAACTTTTTTGAAAGAACCATAAGGAAATATGATAAAATAAACATTGGAATCTTATAGCCTAAGAATATTCAGTTAACTAGGTAACTAACCTTGTGTTTTTAACTCACTTTTTGTTGGTGATTTAAAAATTACAAAAATAATTCTACTTTTTCCTCTCCTTTAGGATCTTCTCCTACATCATATTCTTCTGAGACAAGGCAAACATTAGAAATATTAAAACGGAAATATAGGATTAATATAACATACAATTTGGGAAAATGTAAGGAACGCAATGTAAATGATATTGTAAAGTCATTAAAACAGCATACTCTGATTAAAAGAAACATGTAATTGGGTAGGATAATAATAATAATTATAATAATAATAATAATAAACACGTACAAGATGGGTATGTATACTTGTATCCAGAATTTAACAACTATAAAGTTGTAGCATGCCAGACCATCTTGATTGAATGTAACTTTGCTCCACACAAGTTTTTTGTTAGACATATTCATATTGTTATCTAATAAATGATGCATTCTTAGATTTTATCGAACGTTAATTTATAAATTGTTTCTGTCTTTATGTGTTTGTTTCAGATTATGCAGGATGAAATTATTCGGTCAGCAAGACACTTGCTGCAGTTGCTAACATCATCCAACCAAACTCCTGCTGTTGCTGCTGCGATGAATCAGAATACAAGGTACTTTAGCAAGACTTATGAGTTAATCCTACATTCAACTAAATTGAGATATATCTATGTATATGTGTATATGTATATGTGTGTGTGTGTGTGTGTGTGTGTATATATATATATATATATATATATATATATATATATATATATATATATATATATATATATATATATATATATATATATATATATATATATATATAGAGAGAGAGAGGGAGGGGGGGGGGGCAGGGATGGGTCAAAGAACAGCACATGAAGAGGTATAAACTTATTCTTTTTATTCACTGATCAAAACTGAGAAGTTTTCGCTTAATAAAAGTGTTATTGAAGGTGACCATCACTGCAGGTCACAGGTGGCATTTACAAAAAATAATATTATTATTGGATATTCATCATTAATCATGAAAATGTAACTGTAAATTTTGGATTGAAAAAGATTTTTTTATTATATCCAGTTTGCACTGTAAATGCATGCTTCTTTTACCGTTTCTTAGTATATACAGGGGTATAATTAATGTTAAATGTGTAATTTCTTTGGACTCAGAGATTGTATTTGTATTATTGCTTTCAGTTAAGGGACGCCCTGAATGATTTGTTTCCCAAACTGAAGGAGGTAACAGGTGGCTGGCTGCTGTTCAAACCTGGGGGTGTGTATGAATTCTGCACTGTGTATAATTAAACTAGAAACTGATCCTGCTGTTTAATAAGTACTTTTAAGACAAGTTCCTTTTCACCGCATGTTGTGAATTCCTAATTCTGAGTAGTTTTGAAGATACTTTTCTTTTTTACTTTTCTTGAGGCATTGGATATATTTCATGATCAGAATAATCTGCTGCAATTTGCTTTTATACAGGTGGTTGGGGAACCCGAAAACTCTCTCTGGTTCCTCCAGCTGATATTGGCTATACAGGGACAATCCTAAAGGCTGCCAGTCGTGGGGGTAAAAATGTATATATTGCTCCTATTCAAGAGGAACTTAGCAATGACCCTGTACCACTAAGCGATGAGTCCTTCAGATGCATGCCAAAAGCAAAATGCCAGAAGTGTGGCATAGGTGTTCCACTGCAACTTCTGTCAGAACACCTAAAATCCTGTCCTCCTTTGGAAACTCCCAGTGAAAGTACTGTGGTGAATTTAGATGGTGATGAACCTACAGAAAAGGAATGTAGGTTTTTTGACAATTTCATACTAACATATTACCCAAAAGCATAAAGTGTTAAGAGCTAGCTAGAAGGAAAAATTAAATGTTATAAAAATAAACTTTGTCCTTTATAATTTATTGCACAACAGCACCATTGCAGCAGTGTCCTGTCTGCACAGATATGTTTCACTCTGACCTCATTGAGCTGCATGCCTCTTCATGTGGAGAAAGGTATTTAGCAACAAAAATTGCAATTTTTATTGTCATTGGATTTAAGCCTTGAATGAAATTTAACAACATATTTTGATAGTAGCTCACGAAATGAAAAGGGGCATGAAGATACAATAATTGAGGAAGGGCTAGCAGATATGCCAGGACCATCTGGAACTACTTGTGAAGTCAGGGATGGTAGGTCAATCATTTAGTCACAGGTTATGTAAGGAAGGTGTTGATTAGTAACAATCAACAGCTAATGTGAACAATTCCCGGAAATCAAACCATTAGTTTGTATCCATTCAATGGATTTCTTATTTTTGATAGCCTCATATTCAAACTACTTTAGACAATCCTTCAAAGGATAAAACATAATCTTCTTGTAATAGTATCTAGATAGAACGTGATATACAGACTATATCCAATTATAATCACTTCTATTTTCTTTTAGGCTGGTTAACTGTTTTGGACTCTTCAAAGGCCAAATATGAATGTGCAAAGAATGCTTTGGACATGCATGAAATGGAGAGCCCATTACGTCTCACAATGGACATCAGACAAAGTGTAGCTGATCAGGACATGGCCCTCATCTCATTCTACAAGAGACCCAATGTTGAATGGGCACGTCCCTTGGAGTGCAGGCTTGAGGGTAAATTTTCTGAAAATGATACATAAATATATCTTGAAAGAATTATTTGTATTCATTATTTTATTTTGGTGATCTAACAGGGGATACAGCTATCGGACAAGGAGTAATACGTTTTTTCTTATCAACATGCATGGAGAAGCTGATGTCTGGTTTTTGCATCAATTTTGGTTAGTTTGTTTTGGTTGACCGTACCTATGTTTGATGATCATTATATTGTATAACTTTTCACAAGTTAATTGTCTCTTTATTTTGTGAAAACCTCTGTATTGTGTGTAAGTAATCTTCTTTTTTTTCTTTCTTTCTTTTCATTTATCTCATAGCAAACTCTAATGTTACTCCACTTTTTGAGGGAGAGCCAGGCCATTACATACCATCAGCAGCTCACTTTCTTGTGGAGAGTGATATGTTCCTTATGGCAGGGAGGATGGTAGGGCACTCCTTTCTTCATGGAGGCCCATGCCTATCTGGACTTAGCCCAGCCGTTGTGCATGTCCTACTTGGTGGTAGTCCTGAAACTGCCACCGTTACACCCGAGGACTGTCCAGATCTAGACCTGAGAGGGACAATTCAGCTTGTAGGTTTTTATGTTTAAATGAGGGAACGTTTATACATTGCCCCGTGTGAGTTATAAACATGTCTAACCTAGACTAATCCTTTAAAATTGTTCTAGATCAAAAACTCTGCCATTGAGACATGGTCTGAGACTTTTAACTTGTCTTTTTTTTTTTTTTTTTTTTTTTATGTATGAGGAATTAGGAATTTATAGTTCTTGTTTCTGTCTGAATTACTGTCTTATGGGTTACAGCTTGAAGGGCAATCCAAGCTGTCGGATGAAGAGAGAAAACGTGTTCAGGATCTGGCATATGCATGGGACCTCCCCCCCTTGACAGAGAACAACAGGAGATGGCTGTTTGAGAAATTATTACTCCATTCTGTGAGTAAATTGAAAAGTAAGTAAAATATTTCTGTGTTACTGTTTAGTTAACGTTTTTCCTTAGGTCATTGGAAGAGTGACGAGGTCGATAAAACAGCTGAGAAGGGGACTTAAAGAAACCCATATGTGGACCCTGCTGACCCAGCGACCTGACACGGTGCCCTTACTCTTTCCACAAGAGTTGGCTGCTGTGAATCCTGAGGTAAATTTTGTGTTCCTAAATACTGTATTCATTAATAACATTTTACTGTGTTGTAGAAAATGTAGTCCAAAGCAAACTATGAAGACTTGAGTCATTCTACAAAGTGAAAAAATTGCAATTTTAATTTGGCATTTACCAAGAATTATGTATCAAATAATAAACTTACCATAACAAAGCTGTATTCATTTTTACAAATAAAATGCACAAATACTAAAAATGAACATATTCTTGTGGACCATACATCTTTACAGCAGTTTTTCTTTAGTCCTGTAAAAATAAAACTGCTCAAAGCCTGATTTACATATAGAAAACGATTTTGTAGATTTGAAAAAGACATAACTAAAATACATTAGTAATTATTTGGTAATACACATTTTCTAATTATATATTTAGCCATTAATGTTGTTTGAATTTGAAAAAAAAAAATTGATTTCTATTTTCATTTTTTGTTTGAGACAGTTTCTTCTTTTAAGATACAGTCAAAACTATGTAGAGGTTTGGGGATCCAAGTGAACACAAAAAGCACAAAACATGGATTATTATAGAAATTTATTCAAGAAATCAAGTCATGGACCATAAGGCTAAGTGGGTGATAGTGAGCTAAGAACAGGTGAAATATGGCTATAGGGAAGGGAACTACCCAAAACAAGAACAGACAAAATCCATGGAAATCTGAAAAATGTGCAGCAGTATTTTTAAGGGTATACTTTGTTCTGTTACAGGTCCTTCTTCAGCGGATCATGTGGCCAGAAGATGAAGATGATGACTGTCCTCTTGAAAATAAATGCCGAATCACAGGCTACATGAGGCATTTTATTCTAAATGGTAGGTTTGCCATTTTGCAGGAGGGGAATACTACGGAGCCCCGCAGGGGACATGGGAGGGAAAAAAAATTAAGACGGACTTTTGCGAGATCTCGCAAAACAAACTCGGGATCTCGCAAAAGTTGAATTCCAACAATGGCGGCAGCTACTTAGTTGTAATATTACTCTTTCTGGGTCACAAAATACACCTTTAAGATATTTTGAGGCGTGAATGTAGTGGTGTAAATGTCAGATACCTGCTCGGTTTACAAGACATCACATATTTGCAAAAGTGCTCCGACGCTTTTGGAGATGTGACACCCACTAGCTCGAAGCTAACGGGAGGTCGAGACCTACTACAGCCGGGAGGAACACCGCTTTCCCGGCACATCGTGCCTCGACCTCCCGGTCGGCTTCGAGCTGGCGGCCTCTGAAGAATGCGGCTAAAACATTTGCGAGATCCCGAGTTTGTTTTGCGAGATCTCGCAAAAGTCCGTCTTAATTTTTTTTTCTCCCGTGTCCCCTGCGGGGCTCCGTAGAATACCAATATTATTGCAATGTTAAAAATATATTGGTTGGATTTTTTTCAAGGTTGTTAAACCTCATTTTTTTCTTCACAGCAACACCAAGTGAGCTGAAAAATGTCCTAAAATTCTGGACTGGATGGGAGATTGTGCCAAAAAGTCTCACAGTGGAGCTAGTGGATGGCAGACATCCAACTGCTGCCACCTGCTATGAGACCTTGCGCATTCCATACCACTACAAGGACTATTTAACTTTTAAGGAAGACCTCATTGCCTGCTCTGAAACCTGCCACTCAGGGTTTGGACTCATTTGAGTCATTCCCATAATGCAAGGTAGTGTTGTACAAGTCTCTGTTTAAGATTTGGAATATAAATGTTCACATCTACTGGGCCTCTCTGATGCCATTTACTCTGTGCAGGCAACATTGGTTCAGTTCTCGGTTGAAAATGCCTTTAAGTAGTTTTTAAAACTGTTAATGTCTTGAAAGTTTACCTTGTCAATGACATCTTGCATGCATCTTGATCAAAATAAAAGGACAAGATTGACTTACATTGTTGTTTTAATTTTGAAACATTCCAACCATCAGCCTTCAGTCAAATATTGCTTTACAACATAACATTCAAACTGACAAGCAGTTTCTATTTAGTTTTCTGAGTGAATCTATATTTTTAAGTTCCCTCTCCTAATTCTTCAGTATTTACATTACGAAGCTTTACTAAAAATTCCTACTTATAGCAAAGTTTATAGCTTCAAACAGTTGGTGAACCCTGTGTAATCTCATAGATTTCAGCACAATTTGAAGATCAGATCCCATTTCATGACCAAAGTCACAATAATCAGAACTGCTTATACACAATTATGTTAATGAAAACACCATGAAAATTCTTTGAGTTGGTTTAGTTTAAGCAGACTGATTGTCCAGATGCCCGTGATGAAGATCCGATTACATTTCATGACCAAATTGTGCAGAAATTAATGAAATTCAACAAGATTCACAAACTTTCCTGCAACTGTATGTAGCTTTCCTATTCTAAATGAATTGCTGACAAAACTGAACAGCCATAATGTAGATGTCCGCACCAAAGGACTGGGATGCCGCTCTTGGATTAACAATGCCCTGTAAAGTTGTCATTTGTTCTTCTGTCAATGGACAGTCAGTGTTCGGAACAACAATGCTTGAATGGTTATGGCAAGATAGGCCACTGTCCTCCCAGTCAATGTCTGGAATCTGGAAGCCCTGCAACGAACAAGCAAAATTAGGAAAGAATAATTGTATATAGGAATCAATGAGTACTAAAAATGTGCACCTTTACCTGTGTGTTTTCTGGAACAGGAACAGGGTGATATCTGTGACCCAACTCCCACAGCTGGTTGGGACTCATGTTGTTTTCTGTTCGCAGTGGATGGTTGTCCCATCCACTGCAAAATGTATTCAAATCATCCTCCAGTCGAGGAAGAAAGACGTAATGGCAGCAAAAGAGGTGTGCAACATTTGAAATGTCAAGAAGGCCCTCTTCCTCAAGGTTGTGAAGAACATCGTAGTAAATGCATGTAACGGCCACCCAGAGGTCTCTCCACAGTCGCTCTATTCTGAAATAATATATAAAAAATATTTAATTAGGTATGGCTTTTCTTGGTGTGTATGAGAAATTCCCTGCTTGTTTCTAACCCGACATGAAATGTGTGCATGACAACAGTAATAATACATTACCAGGGCATGTAGGAAGGACCCAGGCATATCACTTAAAAGGTGCCAAAAGGGTTGTAATGATCAGTGGCAACATGAGATGACAACCAGACCATTAACACAGAATGAACATTCATGGAAGGAAGGAACAGACTGGAAAAGGTGCGTGAATAACTAAAAAAATAGGGCACATTCCTGAAGGCTCTTTGGGGTTTTCTGGACCTGTCCAATATTTTCTTCCTTGAGGGGTAAGTAATGGAAATTGAAAGAAAAAACAACAAAAACTGCAAAAAAAAAAAAGGAACACCTGATACATATCACAAAGTGTATCATGCTGGATAGGGCACTGTTTTCTAAAGACATTTTACTGTAAAACTTTCATAAAACTATACCCTTTAAATGTATGTATTTTTAATTAATGGAAATAAAGATGCAACACCTTCCATCTTATGTCAGGAACATTTGAGGTGGACAGTATTTTATGAGAACAAACCTTTGATTGTGCACACTCTTTCCTGAAATGAAACTGCCTCTTCCTGTGCCACGAACAGTAAACATCAGCCGTGCAACCTCCACATTTTCCCCTCCGTGGTCGCCACGAACCCTGAAAACAAAGAATCGTACCCCAAAACATTCGAAGCTTTAAAAAAAATTAGATCTGATAATAAAGAACAGTATATGCCTTAAGCAAAGTTTGAAAAACAAATTGTAAAAGAATCCTTAAAATCTTTCATTGCTACTGCTCTTGAATGCATCAGAAAAATTGTCTCATGAATGCACTTTCCAGCATGTGTCAGTATGAAGTGTAATTTAACACAGCTGTTAAAACATTTTTCAGGATTTCACAGGTTAGTAGTAATTACTTAGATTTATTGTATTTGTTGAAAATTACGCAAGTGCCATCTTGTATCATTATGATCTGTGTAAGGAGACAATTTTTAGAATATTTTTGCAAAAATATTTACATCAAATTAAACAAATAAGTAGTCTATGGCATTTAAAAGTGGTTACCTACAATTCTGAAATGATAATACTAATTCTTATTGATGATGATATTGAATTTGAAATCATGGTGTAACACTGAACCCGACATCATAAAATGATTACCCTTGTAATGTCAGGGAGTTACAGCCAAGGAGGCAAAATATTACTATCTCACCCCTTGTATCCAATTACATAACAGCAGTGTTTGGTAAAGGTGTTGAATTAATTTTTTTTTATTCTTAAATATCCCCAAGTCACCATAACAATCCTTTGAAATTAGAGATATATATATTGAGGCAAGTTAGAATCATCTTAAACAACTTTTAATGAAATATCCAAATGTAGTCTTACAAAAGGTATGTAAGATAATACCTAACCCATAATAAAATGCATCACTTATTACCTGAGAGGAAAACCAAACTTCTCGATTGATTTTCGGAAGAATGCCAGTGTTGTTGATGCCAGATTGTTGGAAGCAGCACCGAGATACATAATCTTTATAGGAAAAAGAACAATGGGAAACTTCCATGTAAATATTACATTTGATTTACTTACTAAACTAAACTTACCTTACGAGAAAAGCCATCAATACCTCCAAAGATCACAATGTTATAGCTGAATGGGGAAAACAAATTTTTTTTTTTATCAATTTTGGAATTATCACTTTGAAGTGTTTAAATGTAAGCAATGCAAGATGTAATTTATGTATGTCCAGATGCAAATATAGTAACGAGTAAGATAACAAAATACAGTTCTGAACATTTGCAGATGAAAAAATTCTCAGGAATATCTTTCACTTCAAAAGATCAAATAATTTACCGTATCAGTTTGTGATTTGTGTCAATATGCATTAGAGACTGTGGTCCTGGGACGGAATAAGCACGTCGAGCAATGCATCCCAAGGAAAACATCCTTGACACAACACCAGCTGTGTCAACACGGTGCATAGAACTTCTAACCCTTTGGTACTGGACTCTGTGTCCTCTGGCCTGAAGAAGTGCTTTCACCATCCGGTATCCAGCGTGAGGCTGCCTGGATTTTATGTCTGTAATGCATTGGTCCAACTCTTCATCTGACAGGCTGCTATAGAGTGCTTTGACTGAAAGATTGAACTCATTCATGCGTCTGAATATTGTGCTTCTTGACATTCCCAAAATTTTAGCAATGGCTGGGATGGACAAGTTCAGTTCCAGAAGGCTGTTAAGATGATGGGGGGAAAGAGCCATTCTTAGTCGCCCAGTAGGTCCCCACTCAAACTGAATGACAGCACTATGTAGATTCATTTTATCCTTTTCTCTGTTTATCAGAGTATGTAAACTACATAATGCATCTAAGAGGACAGGGCAAACCTGAACTTGACCAGACAAAGCTTGTAGAAAAACTAGTTCCTGGGTGCAAATGAAATCTAAAAAGTCCAGATCCAGGGGAAGGTGTTCAAGACAAGGAATTGTGCTACAGGAATCACAGTTAGGGTTTAAGCATTCAGAAAAAACTGTAATTTACACTCAATAGCACCAAACAGATATTACAGTTTTTACCGAATGCCTAAACACTAACTGTGATTCTTGTAGCACAATTTCTAAAACTAGTCAGACGTATAGCAAAACCACTCACTGAGTGTGCAAAACTAAAAGCACAAAAACTGCTTTGCACTCAGTTTGCAATTTTGTAACACACACTTTGCAAGACTGTAGGCACAATTCACTGCACAACACTCAATTTCCAAATTTCCAACACACTCCTAGCAAAAGTATACACATGTATGGCTATCATTAACACTAATTTGCCAACTGTCTGGCACACTTTCACATGTGAAAACTTTCTTAGATAATTCGTTCACTTTGCAATCAGCCTAAGCACTATAATACAGGTAAGCTGTGTGTGCGGAGTACAATGGTGGGAGCAGAAAGAGTGAGAAGTAGAGGAGGCCGAGGAAGAGGACGTGGAGGTGAAGAAGTAGGATGAAGAGGACGACAAGGACAAGGAGGAGCAAGAGGAAGACGAGGAGGGGGCAGAGGAAGCATGTTCACTGCAGACCACGTAACCCATATAGTCATTATGGCGATTGCAAATAATCCTATACTTGGAAATAAACACTTGTGTTTGTTTTGATGTGTTTGACTAAACACCAGTACTTGAAGTTTGGATCCCTCCATGCTTATGGATCTATGACAGAAGTATGAGCTCAAACTGACATAGCCTACCTTGTGCACAGGGAAGGCAAACGCCAGATGTGTTTTGTATTCATACCATCGGTGTGCAGTTGGCGCATTGTGTGCTTAGTAGATGATGGCTTGTGTGTACTGTTTGATACGGAAACACCATTTTTACAAAGGTGTGAAGAGTTAATCTAGCTGTGTTCGCTTTTGCAAGAGAACTAAAATGTTTGGATAATTGGGTGACAGGTTGTTTTATTTGTGTGTAGAGTTTTGCTAAATTAGCCAATAGTTACATAACATGTGCTTAAGCAATCAGAAAAAACTGTAAACAGAGCCTTTTTATTTTACACTGAGAAAAGACGGGGTTTCATCCTCTATAACCTAAAAGCAGTCCCATATTCTAAAAAAACAAAAACTTTTAACAGTCAAACTGAAGAACTGTGCAGGTTATTAAATTGCTAGTTGAGACTTTTGGATACTGAAAGAATAATGAAAGAAGAGAGGGGGAATCGGTTACAGCCTCATTTACAGTTTTTGCCCGTTGCTTGTGTGGGACTCATGTAATGGGTGGGCACAGATGGAAGTATTGTAATAGATATTGCCCCCCCTCCATAATCTCATGCATTCTTATCATTGTTATGTTATGCGTTCAGTTCTGTATTACTATTTCTGACACATACTGTGATAACTGGCAATATAGCTAGGATACTCTGATCAATGATGATTCCCACGGGTGGTGCCCACGCAGGCACTGAATCGGGCAGCTTTGGGCTCACGCAGGCACTGAATCGGGCAGCCTTGGGGTCCTGTGTGTTCTACTGCACAGATAGCCTGCAGAGCGCAGCTACGCTGAACTGAAGTGCTTGTGTTTTGTATTTGCAGGTGAGCACAAGTTATGTGTTGATAAACGGAATGATGTTGACGTATGAGAAATGTATTAGAGTAAGGTACTGTCATTAATGGAACACAACGCTAATGTCGGAGTTTGTGATTTACATGATGTACCTGAACTGGTGTTAAACGGGATGTCACATCGCAAATGATGTAATGAGGGGATCGAGAGGGTAGTCTCCATGCGCAACAATACTAGTTGGAGGAGCATATGAGTGTGCAGAATATTGTAATATGAACATTGGTGGGAAAATACTGAGTAAATGAGTACTTTGTTAACACGTGTTCAGTAGTTATATGTAAAATGGTCCTGTGTGTTCTACTGCACAGATAGCCTGCAGAGCGCAGTTACGCTGAACTGAAGTGCTTGTGTTTTGTATTTGCAGTTGCAAATGAGCAAGTAAAGAGAACGATTCTGAACTCATGCACGCCTGGAAGTGTCATTTGTCCAAGTGTGCAACAAATATTGGAGGCACCGCTGGGATTATTAACGCCGTGTCCAGCGTGATGAAAATAAGGAAGGGCTACAGCAACCACGATGGACCTCGAGGAGCTGGCAGAGACTGTGTCCCAGACACTCTGGAACCTACAACTCGACCAACTCAAAGGGGTATGTGCTGAAGCTAAAATCCCTAGTGGAAATGTCACAACAAGACGAGCGTTAATAAAATTTATTACAGAATCGATGGACAAGGTTATTAATGATGAAGAGCAGGATGTTGCACTCTGCTATCTAAAGAAAATGTTAGAAAGTGTCGACCCAGCGATAGGGAGCTCCAGAAGCACAGAAAGTGGATCAAATCCAACGAGCTCGCCACAGGGGGCTCAGGAAATAAGGTAAGAAGTTGATTTAGCAGAGAGATACGCACAGCTCCAGAGAAACAGCGAAGCACTGCAGGAAGAAATTAGGAGGCTGAGTGGAAGGGTGGAGAGGACACCACCAAATCAACCAACCACCCCACAAAATGTGTTTCCTTTCGCAGCCAACCGCCTTTCGGAAGTGACGATAAGGAGGGAATTCAAAATCTGTGGTCAAATTGGGGAGAAGGGCCAAAAGGACAGACTCTCATACACCAACCTGATGCATCAGATTGACAGAGGTCTGAACAAAGGACACAGTGAAGCGGAGGTTATAGAGGCTGTGGTGAAGTCTGTCAGCCCAGGTTTGAGTCTTAGAGACATGCTTGAGATAAAACGTGACCTCACCCTCCCCCAATTGAAGGCCATATTAAAGGGGCATTTTAAAGAAGATAGCACCACAGATTTGTATCACAGACTAGTGAACGTCACACAAGACAGCCGCGAGTCTCCCCAAAACTTCCTCTTCAGAGCAATTGAGTTAAAAGAGAGGCTGCTGCTTGCATCGGAAGACACGGGGTCCGATGAACAATACAGCCCTGAGCTCATCCAGAAGAAATTCTTGAGGTCGGTCAGTACTGGGCTACTGAGTGACCCTATCAAGTTTCAGCTCAAGCCCTATCTGGATGACCCTCGGGTGACAGATGAAATCCTCATTGATAAGATGAATGAAGCAGCTAGTGTTGAATCAGAAAGACAATTGAAGCAAAAGAAAACTACAGGCAGCAAATCTGTGAAAGTAAATGAACTCCAGACGGAAAGGCCAGCCAGTCAATTGGGTCTGGGTGTAGCCGAAACTAGGTTGGGGACTCAAGAGCAATCAGCTGAAGTGGTGAAACCCAAGAACCGCAGAACACCTGTTGTAGCTGCTTCCCGAGAGTCAGAGCTGCATGAAGCGGTCAGGCTGCTGAGAGAGGAGATGGCTGAATTAAGGAGGAGCATCACCACCCCTCAAGGCCCCACTCGCCCACTAAGAACCAGTGGGAGGAGGGGATGTAAGGCATGCCAGGAGCAGGGAACCAATGAAGGGTGTGAACACTGCTTCAAGTGTGGCCAGCCAGGACACCTCTCCAGAGGCTGTAGAGGGCGAAGGGGGGCAACAGAAAGATCGGAGAGCACTCAAGTGGGAATCCAGACCATCGCCCCTCCCAAATCATTAATTCCCATCCATGCTGAAGCAGATGACAAGTTGCATGGACTGCTTTGGAATCGGATAAGACGGCTGGAGGCAGAATTAGAGCAGAGTGGCAAGGCTAAAGAGACTGTGGGTGCCACGTATGCCAGTCATCTCTCACTACGCTGTCAGGCTAAGCTGAGAGCCCTGATCGGGAAGAAGTGTATGGTGGATTGTTTCTTTGAAGGTGTAGAAACACAAGCATTGTGGGATACAGGCTCACAGGTGACTATCATTAATGAGAACTGGAGGAAGTCCTGCTTTCCACATATCCAACTGAGAAGCACAAGTGAACTCCTAGGTGAGGATGAGGCTCTGGTGGGCAAAGCAGCGAACCAAACACCCATACCCTTCGCAGGTTGGGTTGAGCTAAAATTTAGACTGGGGTCAACTAGAGATCCACAGCCAGAGCTAGTTGTCCCCGTGCTTGTCTCAAAAGAACCAGGAGTAGCAGAGCCACCTATCATTGGCTATAATGTGATTGAGCATTTTGTAAAGGATGGAATGGAGCAGCATCCACCTGCGGTGGTAAGGGAAGCCTTCTCGATTGATTGTAAGAAAGCGGAAGTGCTAATTAACATCGTGCAGCGCTGCCACAAAAGCGACGAGGAGGGTGTGGTGAAAGTTGGGAGGTGTGGAGAAGGGAAATTATTTTACTGCTATTGCTTAATAATTGTCATTATTACCATTGCATTAATAATATAATCTGCAGCATGGATATTGCATTCAGGGGTTAAACAGTGTCTCTTTCAGAAAGACTGAGTTGCAGGCTGACAGGAAGTTGTATGCAGAAGTGAAAGCAGATAGTTATTTTGAGCCGCAGGCTAAGACGAGGCTTTAACAATGTAACAGATAGCTTTAAGAAGGCCTTAAGCAGTTATGACTATTTCATACACAATGCATATCTGTGCTTATTAAAGAGTTGGAGCTCGGTCAATTAATTGGGGGTCGGAAGCTTTGTTCGGCGCGATGTTCGGACAATCTATTGTGCAAGTGACTTGGAGCCATAGAAGGAATCGCAATACATGCTTACAAAACACTTATATCAGGTCATTTTATATTAAGGTTTAAGTAGAGGTTCTTGATTAAAACATTTATTTAGTAGAAGACATACACATAGTCTCAGTGAGCCTCTGGTCTGGTAAAAGGTCAGAAGTGCAACAGGTGAATTGAGAAAGAGCATTTGAGGACGAGACACAGACAGTAGGTGAAGAGGTGACACAAAGAGCATGTGAGGTCAACACATACACACACCTTAGTTAAATTTATTTAGAGGAACCGTCCTTGTTGTCTAGACAAGAAAGAGGAACAATTCACTTTAAGATAAGAACGGAAAGTACCACGCCATGAAAATAGAAGATGATTTTCTAGGTGAAAAGTCATGATGATGTTGATCTGATCTATGTATAAAATGTACCGGTGACGCATGAAGGGGCGTCAGTAAACAAACCCTGATGCTATAAAATATCTGTTCATGCTTTGATTAAGTCGAGGACTACTGGCTGTCTGCGTACAGAGTGTCTTCCCACACGTGTGAATTAAAATCTTCGTTTGACCAAAGACCTTCTGGACCATGGGTGGTGTGTACTCTCCTTCCTCAACTTTGAACCTTAACATTTGGGGGCTTCGTCCGGTGGTTGAGGAGGGAGGATTGGAGGTTTAGATGGAGAAATTTGGTGGTCTCTGAGGTGGTCTGACGGGCAGACATGAATTCCAGTGGTCGAAGTGAGTGGGCATAAGCCGGCTTATCCAAAAGGTAAGGCACTACCTGTTGAATTATTTCCAAAGTGTGCCAAATTGGACATGATAAAATTTAAGTCTACTCACTGAAGTTACTGGTGGATGTCTGTTTTGATTTTGATGAAAATCTCATGAGTTGATGCAGTTAGAGTTCTGCTAAGAAGAAATGAAAGTAGTTAAGAGTCTGATAAGAAAAGTTTAAATACTGGGTTGAAGTCCCAAAGAAATTGAGTTAGAGTCTCAAGTAGTTTGGTAGGGTATTTGGTCATTTTGTGGGTTAAAGTCCCGGTTGGTCATTAGGTCAGACCTTGGTTGGTCATTTTGTGGGTTAGAGTCCCCATTGTCCATCAGGGTCGATCTGCCTCAGTCATACACTTTGTTGGGTGTTGATTGTTGTTTCAAAGTATTATAAATTATTCTAGGACGGCAGTTCGAGTCTGCTAGGAAGCGCAGTTCTCGGAGGTAATGCTCCCTCCCGGCCAAGGACGCTTGGCCCTGACCTATCGGCGAATAGGGTTAGTACGGTTGGCAACCGGGGAGAACTTGGGAACCTCCAAAATAGCTAGGAGTTAGAGTCTCCTTACCGTTTGGAACGGTATCTGCGCTTTTTTGGGCAGCAAAGGTTGGACCTTGGGTGTTGGACACTTTTAAATTGAGTTAGGGATTTTAGAAATGAGGCCAGAAACAGTTAAAGTCTTGATACTGGTTAATTGGTCGCAAAAAACTCAGGGAGTTTATCCGCTGGGCGGTTATTTTAAATTTGTCTAAAATTGTGTAGGCGCTAAAGCTGGCAGATCTGACAGTGGTTGTAAATATAAGACGTCTCTGTAATAAAAAAGATCTCTGTGGGTCGAGTCAGCAATGCACTGACTTCCTGCTGCTATTCTTAGATGAAGAGTGTGTGTGCATGCAAATGAGGCAGCTGATGCAGAGCGCATGAGAGGACTATGCTTTCGGTTTTGTGTGATTATTCAGCCCTATAACTATTGTTTGCAAATGTGGATAAATGTCTGCGATTAGAATGCTGGCTTAGTATATAATAACATTGTAAATATATGAATGGTGACAGCGTTTCAAAGTAGAATATAAGAATTGTTTGTGTTTAAAGTCAAAAGTCAAAGTCAAAGTCAAAGTCAACTTTATTTGTCGATTCTTCCACATGTACAGGACATACGGAGAATAGAAATTGCGTTACTCTTCAATCCCTAGATAAATAGCAAATGAACATTTAAATATATTTAAATATAAAAGTGATTTAAAAAAATGCAAGTAAAATAATTAAAAAGTAAAAATTTAAATAAATACAATTTTACATATAACAAGGAAGCTATACAATATACAATATAATGGGTAAGTGACATTGAGTGTAAACCAGGCAGAGTAGAAACCAACGTTTAGGTAAGAAGATTTAAGGTGGATTTGAAGGCATAAACAAAAATAAAAGGGTTACAGTCTGCAAGTGTTGTTAATTCATGAGCTGACTGGATGCAGAGTAAGTGGAGTGGTCATCCTGAGAGGATTGAATGGTGCTCTAACTCTGTGGTCAAGTCAGACATAGGTTTTAAGCAACCATGAGCCACTAATAAGCGTGACAGATTAATGAATATGTGTAAATTGAACTTGTTAAATAGCCTTAATAGAAGTAACTCAATGAACACGCAATGAAGTGGACTTTTTAGGGGTAGTTTACCATTGATACCATAAAAAGCAACTTAATTAGTAGTTCAATAACAAATTTTAAAGATAACCTTTGTTATTTGATAAGAGAGAGAAAAATTCAGGTTACATATAGTAAATAAATAAGGGAATGTTAATCTCTGCGTCATTCCACACTGAAATTTCAATTGTAGGGGATCATTTGGAGGTGAATTGTGTAGGACACGGGGAGACAGAAGAATCTCCCCATGAGTTTTTGGTGTGCATAGAAATTGAGGAGGCTGAACTGGAAGCCTGCCTGGGTCGTTGTTTTTGTTTATTTGAGGGTCTGCTGGAAATTTGTGAGAACGACCACCTTGATATGTGGGAGCCTTCTCGGGCAGCGATTTTTTGTTAAACATGTGGCAGGTTGTGCAAAATGGAGAAAGCTTTGACATGATGAATAAAGGTGTGAGAGGTATTTCTTTGGTGATGTAAAGTAGGAGGTTTTAAAGTTTGAAAGTGTTTTTAATTTGAGAGAGGCATGAGTGATGTTATAAGAGTTTGAGTTTCTTTTTCTTTCAGTTTAAAACACATAAGTACATACACTTGGTACACCTGTTTACTCTTTGACTTTATTAAAACAGACGGTGTATTTGAGTTTGAATTTCAGTAATTGTATGTTGATATGGTAATTTAGTTTTATGTTAGGTGAAGGAGATGTCCATCTCTGCGTCTTGCAGGATTGAAAGTGAAAGTTGAAGGTTGTGATGTGAATGCTGTGAGTACTCGATTTGAATGATTCTGTGTGAGGTGTACAAAATACTAAATAATAATAACACTATGAAAGTTGATAGTAGAGTGAGTGCAAGGTGATGTGTGAACAGAGGAAGTCTGAGAGAGAAGTGTGTGCGTAGGCAAAATGCAGAGTGTGTGCGTGAAATAAGGGAGTATTGTTTTTACATCAAGGTTTAGTAGAACTAAAGTAGAACGTCACAAACAAACAGATAAAAAGTAAAATGAAGAGAGAAAATAACTGACAATTACATTAATGAATAGAAAACACACATACACAAAGTGCCATATGTGAAATTATTCTAGGAAGGAGTCAGAAGTGAGATAGTTTAATATAAGATGCAATGAAGGAAGCAGCTTACACTCCTTTAATTTCCAGAGCCAGTGTGTTCCCTCCCCTGCCCACTTGGGCCCCGTATCAGGCGAGTATGGAAGGCTGGATAGCCCATGACGGGTAAGATCCCACCTCGAAACCCTGGGACAACCTAAGGCAGGCACAGTCACGATTACTCGGCTTCAGTAAGAAGACGGGACCTGACGGGTAAGGCCGCTGGGCTGAGGCAGAGGGGGTAAGTGGCAAGTGGAGCCCTACCTTCTGGCTGAGGACAAGGAATGCTGCTATTTAAGGTAGGAAATCAGAATTTGGGTTAGTAAATTTGGGGAGGAGAAAATTGACTGTTTAAAGGCAAAATTATGAAGGAGTCTGACACACTGCAAAAGCACCATATGCAAATTCACACACACAAACAGAAAATGCATTAAACTTATAAAGACAAGACAAGCTCATGGAGTTCAATGCATAGACACTGATTAAACCTGGCTAAGAACACAAACATAGGCAATGAAGAACAGCTTGCTATTTTGTATGAATGATACAATGGTGTGAATGTTTAATAAATTACATTTGAGTTTGTAATTGAGGAATAGAATAAGCCATATGACAAAGGGAGTTATGAAAACAAAAAAGGGATTAAAGTAGTTTTAAAAAGAGTGACTTAGGAGTGCTCTCGTACTGAGTGATCAAAACCAGTGATAACTGTAGAAAGAAATAACATAATTTAATGAGTTGGTGATGTTTAAACATATGTTTCTGTTGTTACAGCTTTTTGAGAGTATGCAGTATGCAAATTAGTTGGAGTGAGTGGTGACGTAGGAGCTTCCTGTATGTGTGTGACTGAGGAAGTGACTTTCAGACGAGGAAGCATGGCAGACAAGAGAAGTATAGATTTGGGTAGGA
The DNA here is from genome assembly GCF_057381915.1 of Diplotaxodon limnothrissa. Classification (NCBI taxonomy): domain Eukaryota; kingdom Metazoa; phylum Chordata; class Actinopteri; order Cichliformes; family Cichlidae; genus Diplotaxodon; species Diplotaxodon limnothrissa. Next base: position 15,383,197 of record NC_140608.1, on the reverse strand, counting down.
AATAGTTTATAGTTTAGTGATTATACGTTGTCGAAAGGGGGTTTTATGCTGAATTTAAGTACGTTAAAGGGGGTGATTTTTGTTTGCAAATTGTGTGGTTTTAATGAGACTTTCGGTGTATTGAGGAGGTGAAATTATGTGATTGGTGTTTTTGTTTTTAATAGAGGGAGTTTTAGGAAACATGGACATGTCTGGGAGGGGCCCATTATTTTGTAACAGTGCACTTAAAGAAAACCTGTCAGGTGATTTTGTTTTGTTTTTATGAGCTAACAATCAGCTCTATTTTTTCATTTCTGTTTTAAGCAGGCCTGCAACAGCGCTGAAAATTCTCGGGGAGAGCAAATACAAGGGGGGCTTTCCAGATTACAATTGGCTGAGGAGAGCTACCTGTGGGGACTATTCAGGTCGTAAGTCCCTGTAAAAAGGATTTTATGCGAGTTAATCCAGTCCAAAAGCATAAAGAAATATTTTCCTATGGAAAATAAAAAAATAAAAATAAAAAAAAAATGACTGAGCTCATTTTGCTGAGGGTGGAGAATCTGACGCGGGAAGCTCCACTATTAGCAAATATATGGTGTGACTGCATGTGAATGTGTGACTGGATGAAGGTGTGGATGAATAAATGCGGACAAACAATTTGTTTTTACCAGAGAAAATTTGTTGACTGGGGTTAGATTATGGGATTATAGTATATTGTTGGGAGAATGCCAAATGCTAAAGGGGAAATATTTTTTGATGTAACTCAGTTACCATTAATTGTAGAAACACATGACTGATAACTGTTCTGTTTTAAGTTTATTTTTATGATATAGATTGGAACATGAGTGAGGAAAACTGAGCATTTTTAAGTTTTGTATAGTATCTTGACACATGAAATGTATCAAGATAAAGGGGGGTTTAGGGTTTAATAATTTAATTGTTTAATAATTTAGGATCATTTTAGGACCTTTTGGGTTTTTGATCATTTGGATATGGTAAAACTGAAACTGTTATTTTTAAGTTAAGGTTAAAGGATTAAAGTGAACTTGTCACGGTTTGCGGGCCAAGCCGTGTGGAGTTGTAGAAAAGGACCCAAAAGGCGGCAGCTCTGGTGTAGGTGAATATTTATTTACAACGGTGGGCACAAAACAGCACTGGTGGAAAAACAAGAAACCGGAAACCTAAACTGGGTAAGCTAATAACACAAACCAGAAACGAGGATGCAGGGAGACCGAGGGGAAACAACACAGACAAACCAGCAACTACCATAACAGAAGACACAACTTAAATACACCCAGAGAACACAGGGAGATTACACACAGGTGGGGAACACAGGTGACACTGATAAACGAGACAGGGCAGGAGTGAACACAAGATTACGCATACTGACGAGAGACTGTCAAAGTAAAACAGGAAGTACACAGAGGTTCAGACAGGAGGAGAGAAAGCACGGGGAGAACACAGACATAACAGGCTGGGGAAAACATGGAATAAACACAAAGAGAGACGAGAGCTCATGAATAGACAGAGGGGCACAAGGGGGTAAGAGTCACAAAGGGAAAAACACTTAGGGAACCCCACAAGAGGACACCTCAGAAAACCTGGCCTAAATAAGGAGCGAAAATAGAAAGAACCAAGAATACTGGGCCAACATGGCCCAGGACCATGACAGAACTGAATCCTGTTTAGAAGATACAATGCCGGTTTTTCAAAGCTGTGAATAAATCCTTTGGGGAAAATTAGTGAGGGTTGAAGGAGTAGAACAGCTTTGATTTCTTTTTGATTTCTAGAAGTAGTGGTTATAATGTAGGCTTACACATACAGATATTATATAGGAGGTATTTTTAGGATAAAGGGGAGAGCTTGTAAATAGAAATGATTTTTATACATATTGCATTTTTGATATGAGTTATTGAAGTTATTGAAGGATTGCACGCTTACAGACACAGAGTTAAGAAACACACATGACAGTATTGATTCCAGGCAACAGGCCTCAAATTCATTTAGCTTTTGACTGAACTTAAAAGAAGGACCAAAGAGGAAGGAAAGCATATATTTTGGTTAAGTCTGATAAACTAGAATTAGGAGGTATTGTTACATTAAAGGGAGCAAATGAAATAAAAAGGCTATACCAAAAACAGGTGATAACATAGGTAATGTGAGGTTTTAAAATGAAGTTAGTGTTAACACACAGGAGTTGTTTCAAGGCAGCATTTAGCTATGATGAAATGTATACAGGATGTTGATGATCAGATAGGGAAAAATAGAGCGAGCAACCGGACGTGAAACCAGCGCTTAAAGAGTTTTAAAGGGATGAGTAACGTTGAAGAGTATACATAAATACAAGTCAATAAGTTAAGAGCATAATTAGGATCATGCTTTTGATTAAAGAGTCCCAAAAAGGATAAGTTAGGGAGATGCAAGAAAAGGTGTTTTGTTTCCTTTACAGAAGATCTCGGCGACCACAGGAGGGACGAGGATCCTGGAGATCTCGAGGTCCGAGACCACCAGAGAGGGTCTGAGCGAGGACACAATGTATTGTGACCTCTGGTGTTCCAGAGGTCAAGAGAGGGAGTGTGGAGAAGGGAAATTATTTTACTGCTATTGCTTTATAATTGTCATTATTACCATTGCATTAATAATATAATCTGCAGCATGGATATTGCATTCAGGGGTTAAACAGTGTCTCTTTCAGAAAGACTGAGTTGCAGGCTGACAGGAAGTTGTATGCAGAAGTGAAAGCAGATAGTTATTTTGAGCCGCAGGCTAAGACGAGGCTTTAACAATGTAACAGATAGCTTTAAGAAGGCCTTAAGCAGTTATGACTATTTCATACACAATGCATATCTGTGCTTATTAAAGAGTTGGAGCTCGGTCAATTAATTGGGGGTCGGAAGCTTTGTTCGGCGCGATGTTCGGACAATCTATTGTGCAAGTGACTTGGAGCCATAGAAGGAATCGCAATACATGCTTACAAAACACTTATATCAGGTCATTTTATATTAAGGTTTAAGTAGAGGTTCTTGATTAAAACATTTATTTAGTAGAAGACATACACATAGTCTCAGTGAGCCTCTGGTCTGGTAAAAGGTCAGAAGTGCAACAGGTGAATTGAGAAAGAGCATTTGAGGACGAGACACAGACAGTAGGTGAAGAGGTGACACAAAGAGCATGTGAGGTCAACACATACACACACCTTAGTTAAATTTATTTAGAGGAACCGTCCTTGTTGTCTAGACAAGAAAGAGGAACAATTCACTTTAAGATAAGAACGGAAAGTACCACGCCATGAAAATAGAAGATGATTTTCTAGGTGAAAAGTCATGATGATGTTGATCTGATCTATGTATAAAATGTACCGGTGACGCATGAAGGGGCGTCAGTAAACAAACCCTGATGCTATAAAATATCTGTTCATGCTTTGATTAAGTCGAGGACTACTGGCTGTCTGCGTACAGAGTGTCTTCCCACACGTGTGAATTAAAATCTTCGTTTGACCAAAGACCTTCTGGACCATGGGTGGTGTGTACTCTCCTTCCTCAACTTTGAACCTTAACAGAGGCAAAAGATAGTGATTCCAGCGGGACAAAGCAGGGAGGTTAAGTGCAGTGTGAGGACAGGTCCCCTTCCCCTGAAACAGGAGGTTCTTTTCGAACCAAAGGACATTTCAAAACTACCAGAGGGGGTTAACCTGAATGAAACTGTCATTGGACTGCAGAGGAGAACCCGGTCCAGGGTGGTTATTCCAGTCACGAATGGCAGCAGCCATGACATCACCCTCCTCCCTCATGCAGTGTTGGGACGGCTACAGCAAGTGAAGGCTATTTACCCAGTAGACGTAAGACCAGTAAGTGCTGAAAACATGGGCAAGTTGACGTGTGCTAGTGAAAACACAGGGAGCACCATCAGCGCCCCAGAACAGCACAAAGGGGAGTATGAAGAGGTGGGCAGATGCAGCCAAGATTTATGGGACCCACCGGTGTCAGTTGATCACCTGACCCCAGACCAGCAGGAGCAGGTGAGAAAAGTCCTGCGTGATGAGTGTGCTGCATTTTCAAAAGATGAGAGCGATGTGGGATGCATCCCCTCCCTGCAGTTAAAGATCAGATTGAATGACACAACCCCAGTAAGACGCACATACACCTCAGTCCCCAAGCCACTCCACAAGGAGGTGAAGGAGTATTTGGAGGACCTGTTGAATAGAGGATGGATTCAGAAATCCCGTTCCCCCTACTCATCGCCCATCGTCTGTGTGCGCAAGAAGGATGGAAGTCTGCGTCTCTGCGTGGATTACCGTGAGTTAAACCGGAAATCCATTCCTGACCGTCACCCCATCCCTCGTGTTCAAGACATGCTAAACAGCCTGACTGGGAGTGCATGGTTCTCAGTGTTGGACCAGGGCAAGGCATACCACCAGGGTTTCCTGGAGGAGAGTAGCAGACCCCTCACAGCCTTCATCACACCTTGGGGCTTATATGAGTGGGTAAGGATTCCCTTTGGTTTGTCCTCGGCTCCAGCAGAGTTCCAGCGCAGTATGGAAGAGTGCCTTGCAGGCTTGAGGGATGAAATATCTCAGCCATATTTGGATGACAATTTGGTCCACAGCAGATCATTTGAGGACCACCTGCGTGATCTGAGGGAGGTCCTGCGCCGCTACCAAGAGCACGGGGTGAAGCTAACCCCCAAAAAGTGTGAAGTGTTCAAGGACAAGGTGAAATTCTTGGGAAAAATTGTATCCAAAGATGGCTACTGCATGGACCCTGCTGAATTGGCACCAGTGCAAGCACTAAAAAACCGCAAACCTGAGACTGTGGGAGACCTAAGGAAAATGCTAGGTTTCCTGTCATACTACCGCCCCTACATTCCAAACTTCTCACGCACTGCCAAGCCACTATACCAGCTGCTATCGATCGGAAAGAGTCAAGTGATTACTGACAGAAGATCAACGGTAACAAAGCACAAAGGACAGCGGAAAAAAGCAGACCAATGCCACTCAAGCCAGCCAATCACATGGACAGAACAACACCAGGCAGTGCTATGCCAACTGATAGAACACCTGCTGAGTCCACCACTCCTGGCATACCCTGACTTCGAAAGGTCATTTGTGCTGCACTGTGATGCCTCTCAAGAAGGGCTTGGTGCAGTCCTGTACCAGAGACAGCAGGGCCAACTGGTTGTCATTGGGTATGGGTCGAGAACTCTAACAGCTCCAGAAACCAACTACCACCTCCACTCTGGAAAGCTAGAGTTTCTAGCAATGAAGTGGGCAATCTGTGAGAGGTTTCGGGAGTATCTGTACTACGCACCTTCGTTCACAGTGTATACAGATAACAATCCGTTGACCTATGTCCTGACTACAGCGAAGCTAAATGCTACAACACACCGGTGGGTTGCTGAGCTAGCCGATTTTAACTTCTCAATCAAGTATCGGCCGGGAAGGGCTAATGGCGATGCTGATGGTTTATCACGGATGCCACTAGACATGGAGGAGTACATGCGCACATGCTCGCAGGAAATGAAACCAGAGGTAATCACCCCTGCGACACAGGTGCTTCAGTTGAAAGCCCATGAAGATGAGCCATGGTTGTGTCCAGCTACCATAACCACAGCATGTGCTGATGTAGAGCTTGAACGAGTAATGGCCCCAGTGACACAGATCTCCAAAGAGACACTAAAGAAAGCACAGGAGGATGATCCAGTCATTGGCAGGGTGCGAGACTGGGTTATGACAGGACAATGGCCCCCTTGGAGAGGAAGAGACAGGGGGGAAGACTCTTCCGTTCTAAGCCGGGAAAAGAGTAAGCTGTACCTCGACAAAGATGACATCCTGTACAGGAAATCAGCTGCTCGAGCTCAGCTAGTGTTACCCACAAAATTCCATCAGCTGGTGTACAAGGAGCTCCATGAGGAAATGGGACATCTCGGAGTGGAGCGGACACTCGCCTTGGTCCGTGATCGATTCTATTGGCCACATATGCAAAGACATGTGGAACATTATGTGACTAAGGTGTGCAGTTGCTTGAAACGGAAACGTCCCGGCAAACCAGACAGAGCACCGCTGGTCAACATTGTCACCACATACCCTTTTGAGATGGTCTCAATAGACTTCCTGCATCTGGAGAGTTGTAAAGGAGGATATGAGTACATCCTAGTCGTGATGGATCATTTCACCCGGTTTGCACAGGCATATGCATGCACCAACAAGTCAGCAAGAACAGCGGCAGAAAAGATCTTTGGAGATTTTGTGCTCAAATTTGGATTCCCTGCCCAGTTACACCATGATCAGGGAAGGGAGTTTGAGAACCAGCTGTTTGCCACCCTGGAAAAGTACTGTGGAATCCAGGGGTCACGCACAACACCTTACCATGCAGCGGGGAACGGCCAGGTGGAGAGATTTAATCGGACACTCCTTTCCATGTTGAGGAGCCTGACAGAGGAAGCCAAGGCGGACTGGAAAAACTCCTTGAGCAAAGTGGTGCATGCGTATAACTGCACACGCAGTGAAGCAACAGGATATGCCCCATATTATCTTCTCTATGGCAGAAACCCCCGCCTACCAGTGGACATCATGTTTGGCCTGGTTCCAGGTGACCAGAGTACTTCTCACAGTGATTACGTCCGTAAGTGGAGGATGCAAGAGGCATACAGATTGGCATCAGAAACAGCCCAGAAAGAGAGGAACAGAGCGAAAAAGCAGTACGATCGGAAGGCTCATGGAGTGGAACTGCAACCGGGATGTCGGGTGCTAGTACGGAACTTCAGAGATCGGGGTGGGCCCGGAAAGCTAAGGTCTTACTGGGAGGAGCGAGTACATGTCGTGTTAGAAAGAAAGCACAAAGATAGCCCTGTCTATGCCGTACAGCCAGAGAGAGGACCAGGGAAAGTGAGAGTTCTGCACAGGAACCTCCTACTGCCCTGTGACTTTCTCCCCGTCCAGGAGGAGAAGCTGGAGAAAAACAAGAATGGGAAGGAGGATGCCAAACAACAAAGAAAAGGAAAGACCCAAGAAAAGCAGCAGGAGAGTGACCACGACAGCGGTTCAGAGGATGAGGGTGACTGGGGAATTATCACCACACAAGCTGCGGAATCACCCACCCAGATCAGGAGTCAGCTGAGGGCAGAGGCAGAGGAGTTCCAGCCAGAAGAAGCTGACGGAGAACTGTCAAGTGGTGGTGTCAGCAGCGAGTGCCTAGACGAGGGTGGAAAAGGTGGACTGGAGTCAAGTGCAGAGGAGGAGGAGGCAGGGCGAAGTGAGCTGTCTGGGGAGGAGAACAGAAGAAGTCAAGGACAGGTGTCGTCATCTGATGAAGAAGACGAGGGAGAGCCCAACTCACAGCCAGTTCCCACAAGAAAGTATCCTTTCCGATGCAGAAATCCACCCAAGACACTCACGTATGACACCTTAGGTCAGCCATCAGTCATAAACAGACACAAGTGATGTCCACAGCTAAGAGAAAAAAACTAAGTTCATTGTCACATGTTGAGTTTACTGTGGTGACAGTTTAAACAGAAAGGGAAGTGTTCACAGTAGCAAATGTTAAAAAGAGCAAATTTGACAGAGCAACAACTGCATGTATTTGTTTAATAGTTCACATGAGTTAAACAGGGAATACCAGAACCAGACTAGCTACACATAGAGAGATACTGGCTTGTATGTGAGATATACAGCAGTAAATGTGTGTCTGTGTAAAAGGTTACATGGTAGAGTGATAGGTCTACACCTTCAGCCTGATACAGAGCACGCCTGTGTGGCGGAGAGACTTTACAGACATTGCCTGGCCAGTAGTGTCTGTTGCTGGTACATGACATGAAGGGGGAGATGTATGTCATGCCAAAGACTGTTACCGGACAGAACGTATCTTGAGAGGCTGACTCCCAGTGAAGCTACTGCTGTAACCTTCTGTTGAAGACATGCATTCTGGAAAAAATCTCTAATGTCGGGATGACATTCATTTTTGGAGGGGAGAGTGTGGGACTCATGTAATGGGTGGGCACAGATGGAAGTATTGTAATAGATATTGCCCCCCCTCCATAATCTCATGCATTCTTATCATTGTTATGTTATGCGTTCAGTTCTGTATTACTATTTCTGACACATACTGTGATAACTGGCAATATAGCTAGGATACTCTGATCAATGATGATTCCCACGGGTGGTGCCCACGCAGGCACTGAATCGGGCAGCTTTGGGCTCACGCAGGCACTGAATCGGGCAGCCTTGGGGTCCTGTGTGTTCTACTGCACAGATAGCCTGCAGAGCGCAGCTACGCTGAACTGAAGTGCTTGTGTTTTGTATTTGCAGGTGAGCACAAGTTATGTGTTGATAAACGGAATGATGTTGACGTATGAGAAATGTATTAGAGTAAGGTACTGTCATTAATGGAACACAACGCTAATGTCGGAGTTTGTGATTTACATGATGTACCTGAACTGGTGTTAAACGGGATGTCACATCGCAAATGATGTAATGAGGGGATCGAGAGGGTAGTCTCCATGCGCAACAATACTAGTTGGAGGAGCATATGAGTGTGCAGAATATTGTAATATGAACATTGGTGGGAAAATACTGAGTAAATGAGTACTTTGTTAACACGTGTTCAGTAGTTATATGTAAAATGGTCCTGTGTGTTCTACTGCACAGATAGCCTGCAGAGCGCAGTTACGCTGAACTGAAGTGCTTGTGTTTTGTATTTGCAGTTGCAAATGAGCAAGTAAAGAGAACGATTCTGAACTCATGCACGCCTGGAAGTGTCATTTGTCCAAGTGTGCAACACTTGAACACATTTTGCAAAACTTCGCTCATTGTGCCAAAACTCCAAACACAAGTAAACATGACACAACACTGGGAAATATACCATTCACATCTGTGCCAAATTGAAACTCTACTCTCAAAACCTAAACTCTGCTGTCAAAACCTAACATTCCTTTGTCAAAATGTAACTCTGTTGACAAAGTGACACATACTTGCATCATATGCAAACACTTACAGATCAGGGGGAACACACTAGTCTACTTTATATAAAACACTGCAGTCTTTGATGTTCATTGTTTATTCAGAAGGCATATTTTCAGGAGACACATTTTCAAACAACCAAAAAAGCCAATAGGACTCAATATTGTACATTGCAGCACTGTACATTGCAGTACCATGAATTCAGATAAAGCAAAAAAACAAAACAAAACACAATACAGTAATAGAAAAAACACCATACTGTAAACACAAAAAATCATGACAATTGTGCATACGTGGGCTCATGGATCCCGCCGTCTTTTGGGGTCTGGCCACAGGACCTCATCGACATCGCAAGCAATGTCTTCTCCTGCTAGGCACCGGGGAAAATATCCTCTTGCATGTCGAAACCATCCATGGATTGCTGTCACCTGAATGTCGCCGCAGGCCTGTTCCATTGCCTGCAGAAGAGGCATGCGGGCATGTGGTTGGCGGTCATATACACGCCATCTCCAAGCCAAAAAAAAGTCCTCTATAGGGTTTAAAAATGGTGAGTAAGGGGGCAAGTATACCACTTCAAGTTGGTTGTGGTTGGAGAACCAGGCCTGGACCAGAGCAGCCCGATGGAAACTGACATTATCCCATATCACTACAAACATGGGCTGATCTGCTCTGTTCTGTACAACTATATCATGGAGAGCATTTAGAAATGTGAGTATATGTTGGCTATTGTATGGACCTAGTTTTGTATGATGATGCAGAAGCCCTCGAAGGCTTATGGCGGCACACAATGTGATATTTCCCCCGCGCTACCCCAATTGCCCTTTGGCCAATTACATTACGACCCCGTCATCTTGTTTTGCACAGGTCAAATCCAGCTTCATCAATGAAAATGAATTCATGAGGCTGTGCAGCTCCATCCATGGCCAAGATTCTCTGTAAAAAAAAGAGAACATATTACTGTACTACAGTGCTACACATACAGAACCCTCACCCCATCACACAGGTACCTGTGTAGCTCTCAGAGTGGATCCATGTGGTACTGATATGGTACATATTCAGCTGCTACTGGATTTCAACAATACTGTATTGTACATTGAGAGGATTGAGAGAGTTTTTGTTCTTCTGGTGGCCGTGGAACTGTTACTTTTATCAAGGAACGGGACCGCGGCACATCTCCTACACGCACGGACTGTTTACTCCAGAGATCAGCTGATCGCCCTGATGCCGGCCGGCTCGCTGGCCAGGCCCGCAGAAGTACCAGCTGAAATTTGGAGGAAAACACATCGGGGATGCAGAGGTCAAGGACAGAAGAGAAGAAAAAAGGTGACGGTGAGACAGCGGAGGCTCGAAGCGAGGAGGAGGTTTAAACCGTGTCTGCCGTCTATCGTGATGGGAAATGTGCGATCGTTGGCAATTAAAATCGACGAGCTCTCAGCACTGGTACGGAGTCAGAGGGAATACCGAGAGTGTAGCCTGATGTGTTTCACCGAATCATGGCTGCACCAGGACATTCCCGATGAGAATGCTTCCGTGGAAGGCTTCCACACTGTTCGGGCGGACAGGGACAGCATCGCTAGCGGTAAGCGTAAAGGAGGTGGGCTTGCTGTTTTAGTTAACAACCGGTGGTGTAACCCTGCCAACATAACAATCAAAGAAAGGATTTGTTGCCCGGACACTGAACTGTGTGCTGTTGGACTCAGGCCGTATTATTTACCCAGGGAATTCTCTCACGTCATCTTGGTGGCTGTCTATGTTCCCCCCTCTGCTAACCCCACAGCTGCATGTGACACTATCCACTCTGCCATAGCTCGGCTACAGACTCAGCACCCGAGTGCCTTTATTGTGATCTCGGGTGACTTCAACCATGTATCACTGGACAATACACTACCAACATTCAAACAATATGTGGACTGTCCCACCAGGGGAGAGAAAACTTTAGACTTACTGCATGCTAACGTCAAGGATGCATACAGCTCCTCCTCCCTCCCCCCACTTGGTAGGTCAGATCATAACCTGATTCACCTCACCCCCCGCTATGTGCCAATTGTGAGGAGGGAACCTGTGACCACCAGGACTGTTAGGAGGTGGTCAGAGGAGGCAATAGCGGAACTACAGGGCTGTTTCGAGGTGACCGACTGGGAAACACTCTGTGAGCCTCACGCCGAGGACATCAATGGGCTTACTGAGTGTATCACAGGCTACATAACTTTCTGCACCGACTCCATTGTTCCAGCTCAGACTGTTCATTGTTACCCAAATAACAAGCCGTGGGTGACTAAGGACATCAAAGCCCTCCTCAACAACAAGAAGAGGGCTTTCAGAGGGGGCAACAAAGAGGAGGTGAGGAAGATCCAGGTGTTACTAAAGGACAAGATCAGAGAGGCTAAGGACAATTACAGGAGGAAGCTGGAGTGGAAACTCCAGCAGAACAGCATGAGAGAGGTGTGGAGGGGCATGAAGACCATCACTGGATTCAGGCCAACCAACAGCAAGGGAGCTGAGGGAGGTGAGAATAGAGCCGACGAGTTGAATCTGTTTTTCAATAGATTCGACACCACAGTGTCTGCTCCCACCCCCACAACCTCACCTGCAGTCAGCCTGGAATCCAGAGCCACACCACTGTGCCAGCCTCTCTCTTCACATGTTGCCTCCTGTGAGATTCCTGACACCCCTCCCCCACCCATCACCTTCACTCAATACCAGGTTGAGATGCAAATGAGGAGACTTCACTCAGGCAAGTCTGCTGGACCAGACGGAGTGAGTCCCCTTGTCCTCAAGACCTGTGCCCCCCAGCTGTGTGGAGTCTTTCATAAACTGTTTATGCTGAGTCTGAGTCTGCAGAGGGTCCCGGTGATGTGGAAGACATCATGCCTCGTCCCTGTACCAAAGACGCCTCGTCCCAGTGGCCCCCAGGATTACAGGCCCGTGGCACTGACCTCCCACATCATGAAGACCCTGGAAAGGCTCATCCTGGACCAGCTGCGACCCATAGTAAGACCACATCTGGATCCCCTTCAGTTCGCTTATCAGCCTCGTCTCGGAACAGAGGACGCCATCATCTACCTGCTCAATCGTGTCTACACCCATCTGGACCAGCCGGCGAGCACTGTGAGGGTCATGTTTTTTGACTTTTCCAGTGCTTTCAACACCATCAGGCCGACCCTCCTGGGTGATAAGTTAGCAGCGATGCAGGTGGATGCTTCTCTGGTGTCCTGGATTGTTGATTATCTGACAGGAAGACCACAATATGTACGTCTCCCACAGTGTGTGTCTGACAAGGTGATTAGCAACACAGGGGCACCACAGGGGACTGTCCTCTCCCCCTTCCTCTTCACCCTCTACACCACAGACTTCAGCCACTGCACAGAGACCTGCCATCTTCAGAAGTTTTCTGATGACTCTGCGGTGGTTGGATGCATCAGCAGGGATGATGAGACAGAGTACCGGGCTGTGGTCGACTCCTTTGTCACGTGGTGTGAGCAGAATCATCTGCAGCTCAACGTGGCAAAGACCAAGGAACTGATCGTGGACTTCAGGAAGACCAGGAAACACTTGACCCCTGTTTCAATCCAGGGGGTCAGTGTTGACATTGTGGAGGACTATAAATACCTTGGAGTACACATTGACAATAAACTGGACTGGGCTAAAAACACCACAGCACTTTACAGGAAGGGCCAGAGTCGTCTCTATTTTTTGAGGCGACTGAGGTCCTTCAACATCTGCCAGAAAATGCTGAGGATTTTCTATGAGTCTGTTGTGGCCAGTGCGATCCTCTATGCTGTTGCATGCTGGGGGAGCAGGCTGAGGGTCGCAGATGCCAACAGACTTAATAAACTGATCCGTAAGGCCAGCAATGTTGTGGGGATGGAGCTGGACTCCCTCAAGGTGGTGTCGGAGAGGCGGATGCTGTCCAAGATAAAGACAATGTTGGATAACACCTCCCACCCACTCCATGACATGTTGGTCAGTCACAGGAGCTCGTTCAGTGAGAGACTGAGATTACCGAAAAGCACCACTGAACGACACAGGAAATCATTCCTGCCTGTGGCCATCTCCCTGTACAACGCATCCACTTAACACACTGTTTGCTGCTACAGCTACACATGTTTCTTTTCCAACTATTTATTTATAAGTGACTTATGTATGTATGTATGTATATATATGTATATATTGTACTATTCTTAGTTAGCGTATTGTCTGTCTTGTCTTAATGTTGGTTTAAAATGGAGCACTGTAACAAAAAATAATTTCCCCCAGGGATCAATAAAGTATTCTGATTCTGATTCTGATTCTGATTCTGATACATGTAAAGGACAGTTACACTTACCCGTACATATTCAGCTCGAAGTCCTTTGACCCTGTCACTGTTCCTCTCAAATGGGACTCTGTAGAGCTGCTTCATGGTGATGCTGTGTTTTCTCAAGATGCGTGTGATAGAATAGAATAGAATTCAACTTTACTGTCATTGCACATGCACAGGTACAGGGCAACGAAATGCAGTGGTGGTGGTGATGCTCACATGGTTTATGTTGTTGAACACTTGCCTGTCTGCAAGTATTTGCTTTCGTAGCTGGTGGAGACGGATGGCATTGTCTGCCCTCACTAGGTCCTCAACAGCAAGTTCCTGCTGTTGTGTGAACATGCGTTGGCGTCCTCCCCCAGAAGGTCTTCGAGTCATTCTAGAGGAATACAACCACATATTGTCATCGCTTTGCTTATTTTTCTTACAGTACTTTACTGTATATACTGTATCATCCACTGTACAACACTGTACTTCAATATAAGTAATCATGGTATGTTTCACAGAAACTACCACTTTGGCTGCAAAAGGAGCATTAGCACCTTGCAATACCCTGTACACTTGATATGGTAATGTGATATACTGTAGAGTAGAGTAGAAGGTAGAGAGGTGAAGACAGACCTGTTTTCTAGTCGGAATGTTCTTATTACAGATGCCACTGTGAAGCGGCTTAGATGTGGGTGGACTCTCTGCCCAGCTTCCCTCATAGTCAGGCCCTGGTTGATGACACCAAAGTTGCTCTTATATCATCAGCAATATGGGTCTGTGCATGGCCTCTTCGACCTCCTCTTCGACCTCCTCCTCCTCCTCTTCCTCTTGCTCTTCCTCCATCCATGCTTGCAAAGTTCTTGAATTGGCTAAACTGAGGGCTTTTTGTAGTTGGCTAATTGGTGTTCAGTTTTGCAAGTAAGGTCCTTCAGGTGTGTATTTGAGTGGTTGCAATTACCCCATGTGTTTTGTATTTTGGATACATGTGTTTTCCAAATGGCACCCTGAAATTTAATTTTGTGAACAAAGTGTCTTATGTATGAAATGGAGTGTAGTATGCAGGACCATGTGTGTTGCATAAAGGAGTAAGTGTGTTGCATAATTGCAACTAGGGTGCAAAGGAGCGCTTTTGTTTAAGGTATGGGTACATGTGTTTGAGGTATGGTAACAAAAGCTTCAAGTTGTGTTACTTTAGTCTAAGCATGGGTTTATAGTGTTCAAGCAACGGGCAAAAACTGTAAGTACTCATTGTCTTACTTTATTATTATCTGTTTTTTTTCTTTACCTAATCTAAATTATCCATCTTTAAATGTTGACTTTAATGAGGCTGACCAACTGTCTTTAATGACATGTGATAACATAAAAAAAACACGTCAAATACTGTAATTTTCTTTCTTTTTACAATAAGAATTTCTAGCTTTTTCCATATATTTAACAAAAATAATTTCAGGAATACTGCAAATAAACAAAGCTTCACAGCTGGCAAGTTCAGCATATTGAATTCTTTTTTAAATACTCCTGTGCAGTGAGCTTGTCACTGTATATTAACTGTATAGAAATAATACTTGAATAATGAAAACGAGAGATGAATTGCTGCAGTTTACATGCATTTACACTCAAGGCAAAGTGTAAATGCATGTGCACTGGATGCTTTACCATTATTTCCTGGGTGCTTGTTTTGAATAACATATCTATTAAGATCTCTGAATCTATGCTATGCATGAAGTTAATTATTATACCTGACAGGTCACAAAAATGCTGTTGTTGTTGTTGTCATATCATTAAAAATATTTACTGCTTTTCCTAAAGAGAATAAAATAAGAGCAAATATTTTGCCACTTGGTTAAAAGATTGTGGTCTGATTGAATACACAATAACTCATGTGGTGTGCTCCCCACCAGCCCGAGGCACTCATAGCATAGAGTACAGCCAGTGTTTGTGTGTCAACACAATCAAATTAGGAAATCAATGTAGTAATATACGAACATACGAACAACGGTCTGGATGACCAGCATTACCATACCCATATGGAAGAACAAAGGGGATGTAGCCGAATGCTCAAATTACTGTCCTATCCGCCTACTATGTCACACGACGAAAATATTCGAAAGAGTCATCGATGCACGTCTTCGGGAAATTGTCAACGTCACCCCCAACCAATGCGGTTTTGTAAAGGGATGTGGAACAACTGACGCCATACACGCCGCCCGACTCCTGCTGGAGAAGCACAGGGGAAAAGAACAAGACGGTACATATTGCCTTCCTAGACCTTGAAAAGGCTTTCGACAGGGCCTCATATGGCACTCCCTAAGATCGCATGGTGTCCCTGAGGCGTACATCAAATGGATACAGCTCCTCTACGACAACGCCACCAGTTCAGTCCGATGCACCGCTGGACTATCACCTCCCTTCCCAGTTAGAGTTGGGGTCCACCAAGGGTCAGCTCTGTCACCCCTCCTCTTCATTCTATGTATGGATACCATCACGGCCGAGCTCCAGTTACCTCGTCCATGGTCTCTCCTCTTTGCCGATGACGTATTCCTCGCCAGCAAAGACAGAGAAGAGACCCAAACGACGACACAACTCTGGAAGACCCGGCTCGATGAATACGGTATGCGGCTCAATACGAAAAAGACCGAATACCTGGAAGGAGGCCCCCAAACTGATGGCACCATCATAACTGACAGCGAAGAGTTGAAGAAGACCGCTACTTGGGCTCAGTCATCAGCTACGATGGAAATATAACCTCCGATGTCCGAGCACGAATAAATGCAGCCTGGTTAAAATGGCGACAGGTCACTGGTGTCCTTTGCAACAGAAGAATGCCAGATCGACTCAAGGGAAAAATCTACAAAGCGGTGGCCCGCCCAGTAGCCCTGCTCCGATGGAGCTTCGGAATTACAAGACGGGACCATGTTACGAACAAAGACATACGGAAGCGACTAGGTGTAGCCCCAATTAAGGAAAAGATGTTTGAGTCCCGCCTGAGGTGGTATGGACACGTGATTCGAAGCGATGAGAACTCTGTAGCAAAAACGGCAATGATGATCGACCCAGAAAGATGCCGGCCTCGAGGCAGACCAAAGAAACGGTGGATGGACAAAATTAAGGAGGACGCCTTGGACAGAACCAAATGGAGAAACCTTTGCCGAAGAGCGGACCCTGCACCAGCGGGAACAACGCCAGGATGAAGAATATACGAACATATTGCCTAGAGACAGGCTTGCACCTTGAGTCAAGTGTGGGACATTGACTTTTGACTTAAGGCACAAAACCCATGAATTAAAACAAACTCTTATGATGAATCTCTTAAAAGCAATGAGTTAATAAAGAAAGTGTTCTTCATTTTCCTGAATACAATATATTAAAAGTGATGCAAATTTTTATTAAGAAAATACAGCACATGTTTTACAGAAGTATTGCACCCTCCCAGCATTCGGCAAAACCTGTCTGACACAGGATGTGCTCCATCATATCTTATCTTGGACACCTGTAGCATTTGCAATGTTTTTTTTTTTTTGTTTTTTTTTTGTTTTTTGTTTTTTTGGACATTTGCAATGTTTATTCTGTAACTTACCCGTCAACATTCATGTGGCTTTGGCAGTAGTAACAGCACCTTGGTATGTGTATGCACTTGCAGCAATACATTTTATACTTTTGTGACATTTTGAAACAACAAAAAGGTACGCATCCCCAAACACATTCTGACAGTGAATTTGTTAGGAAGTTCAAGTAGAAGAAAGACACAAAAGCAGCTTGACAATTGTATTTCCAGATTGCCAATATATGGCATCCATCAGTGCACCTATAAACCAGTAAAGACGTAAACTCTGTTTGCCAAAACATTTTCTTAACGCAGCAAAGTGCAAAGCTACATGTATAAACATTACCAATCACATGTGCATTAGTAGTTATTGACCTGTGAAGAGTGTGCGTAATGCTAAGACACGTCGCTACTTGTTCTTGTGTATAAAATTTCCCACTCTTTGAAAGAATTTCTCCAGCTTGTTTTCATGATGTCCACTGGCAGCCTGAGTGCTGTTGAGTTCAATAGCTGCCTCTCCTTTTGGAAGGCTTTTGGACTTCTCCTGGGACGGTTTGATTCTGAAGCTGTGTGGAGTGCGTAGAGAGGTTTTCTTTTCCGATGAGCCGAAAGGCTCAAATCTGCTCGACAGGCGATTCTCACCTCCTCGGTCTTTGCTCCAGCTGCTTGAGTGAAATCCAGGCCTTGTGTTTTTGTCAAAAATGCTGGGTTTCTTCTGTGTGGTGGTTTTGGAGAGAGCGCTCTGCGGAGGTTGTTGTTCTTTCTCAGCTTGGAATCGCGATTTTAAAGATTTTATGCCCTCCACCTTGTTCCTCTGGCGCTCTGAGGAGTAACTGAGAGAAATGCTTCTGCTTGGGAGATGTTTTTGTTCTATAACTGATGTTTTCTCCTCATCCTCAGCAGTCAGAGTGTCTGAGCTGTCCGCTGACGTGAGACTTGGTGTTTTTGAGTTCCTAATTGAATTCTCTTTTTTCTCTTGTATGTTCAGCAAAGATGTGATTTTCTTAGCACCTGTGCGGTTTGATTTATCAGTCAAATCCTTGCTTTTCACATCCAGGGCTGCTGCTGACAAAGCCCGGGCCGGTGGCTCCTGCCAAATGGGGCCACTGGGACTCTTTGTGCTTGTCATGCTCTTGACATCATAATGGGAGACAGGTCTCTGATCTTCATTTAGATTTGACCCATGTCCTCCATTCAGTGCAGTCATTGCTGCTTCACTTTGGCCTTCTTGCATCCTTACAAAAGCATTGTACATGTGATTTGATGATTCGTGTGTGCTTGATCTCGGATCTGCCACACTGTGCCTTTTGACCCAGTTGTCACTGAAAATGTTAGGGTTTGTGATTATTTGCCTGTCTTTAGCTCGGCTCAGGTTGGCATATGAATGATAAGGGTTTCTACCTGTATCATAGCCTGCTCCTGTTGGAGTCCATTGCATGGATGAGTAGTGTAAATGACTGTTTTTTGTGGGGCTAAGACTACTAGAAGTATGTAGATATCTGTTTGCCTCCATTTGTTCTTGTACGGTTGGCCTGAGAGCAAGAGAGGACCTCATCCCTCCCTGCATGAACGGGCTAGCTTTGTCCAGTTGTTCAAACTGGTCTAAATAGTCACAAGAGTCCCCAAATGGGACATCAGGATTATTAAGATATGACTCGATCCTCAATGTACGCATATAGGACTTGGACATATTCTCCAATGTTGGCATGTTCTGCTGCTTGGATAGAACTCGTTTGTCATTTCCGTTGTAAGACTGCAAATTGTGACTTCTGTGTATCTGTGGCACTTGTAAATAATTATTCATAGCATAGTTGTTTGCTCCATCTCTAGAGATATTCCAGTTGCTCCCTCTAGGCTTGATGTTCTGTGGGATGGATTCGTGTCCATCTTGCCTCTCTCCAGCATAGCTGTGCCTTTTGAAGAAGTTCATCTCCTCCACCGATTGAAATTCCTGAACACCAATGCCATTTTCCATCAAGGGTCTAAGTTTGTAATCTTCCTCTTCAAACAGCCTCTCTTCATAATCTCTTTGACCAAGGTTCCTCTCACGAGTCTTCCGATAGACTGTGTCCAGACTTTGCCTCAACATGTCCCTCCGCTGAAGATTTGGAGCAGAATGACAGTTTGGTAAAATCTGTTGCCCAAGTGACCCGTTTCGTTGGAGCAAACCCTCTGGAGGACACAGTTCAGGTGGCACGATCGATCGGGCATAGAGGGTTCGAAACTCCTCATCGTAGGACTTCACCAGATGTCCTGTGATGATCTGAACCATGCTCAGATTGATCTTCTCAAATGACCAGGTGAAACTGTAAACAAACAGGAAAATACTTGTATAAAAAACTGTATTTTGATTTGTTTCCCTTGGTTTACAGCTTAGATTTGTTATCCTCAAATAGTTGTTAGTCTCAAACTGAAAGGCTTTCACTTTAAATGAAAACCTTTCACTTAAAGGTTTGCACTTACAGACTCTAAGTACACTAGTAAAATACATTTACAACACCTGGAATACTGAAACTTTTTTTTCCACTATAAGTGCAGTCACATTTTCTACAAGCTTTTCACATTAATAAACAGCAAAAAGCTGAAACAAATAATAAATACTAACTGTGACAGAAATTTTGTAAAGAGCCAGAACAAATATAGTGCTGAAAGCTTTTTGTGTGCACCTCAGTGGTCTCAACCACAGCTCCGGTTGTATTGCAGTTTTGTTTACCTGTATGAGCCGTAAATTGCTGTGTGACAGTCAGCTAAAAGAAACTTCTGCTCCATTGCACCATGAAATTTAGCTCCTAATCGACAGCGGTAATCCTGACCTTTCACGGTGCGCACCCTCATGTTCTGCAATCAGAGCAATGAAAGGAGAGTGTCAGAACATATGTATGACTGTCACATTTTACAAGTGGTAATAATATGTCAAAGAGGAAATTAATATGTGATACAGGCATGCATATTGTACAGAATCATTCCGATTATTTGTTGAATCGTCGAGTTGTTGTTGTTGCTGTTGGCATGTAATTTCTATTTAAAAGGAACTTTGTAGGTGTGTTTGAGTCGTTGTAATCTCTCTCCAGTAATTACAACTCCACCCAAAAACAGGATTAACCAGATTTACTAATAATTTAACGCTTTAAAGTTAAGGTTTATTTTTTTTTAAAAAGGTCATTTGTTACTTTGCATATGGCAATAAACACAATTTTTTGAAAACTATCTTCTTAATTATTGTGAACTTTAAAAACATTTTAAGCCTGGGAAGATAATATTTACATGTAAGAATGCATGCACAGCCAAAACATCAAATAAATCCATTCCATCCTAAACTTACTCTCAGTTGTTGGAGTTTCACATCTTGGTTTTCAGCCATTGTCAGGAAACTTTTCAAATGGTAATCATCCAAAAGCACATAAACCGGGACTCCCCGTATTGAAGCGTCGACGGCTTCTTTGAATATATCCACATCAGTAAACACGTCCATTACAATGGCAATGACCTGCAAGGACAAATCAACAGTGAATAGTAAATCAATCTGACATCTGCAAGCTCATAAATGGTAAATTGCCTTAAATGAGACTCTGAAAAATCACTTATGAACAAAGTCTCCAACATGATTCCATGCTGAAGAAAAAGGGACACGATAAACGGCTACATGTGCTTATCTATAATCAATACATTTAAATGTTTGGAGCACTCAAAGCACTTTTTACCACAAGTCTTGTTTACCCAATCACATGCACATTCACACAGGCACTTTTTCTATACCTAAGCACTTTGTCTAACAGGCATGCACACACTCACACTCCAATGGATGCATCAGGGGCAACTTGAGATTCAGTATCTCCTGAGCCACAGCCATCCATTGATCTCAAATCCATTTCAGTCACTCCTGGAACATTTTTGTGAGTGGGACCAAACTAGAGCCCTTTTGCTTCGTTCTTTGATTTCACTTCAGGTTCAGTAAGTGTACATAAAAGGTTCCTAATGATAATGCAGACGGGGAAATTCCTGGACGCTTTGAAAATAGCACTATCACACTGTGTTACTGCAGGATGTAATGAACCTATGTGTGACTTTACTGAGTGTTACTTTAATACATATTGTGCCTGGACTGTGTGTGATCTCCAATGCACTTTCATATATGCAAATTTAAAGTTGCTGTCTGGACAGGCTTGAGACAGTGCAGCTGCTCTGTTTCATTAAAGATTTATTCCAGTTCCGTTTTCTTTACACTTCACTAGCATGAGAACTGAGGGGGTGGGTTCTTTAGCGCTTTGTGAGCTTTAGGACTGAGATATGCGGGCACGCATTGATCACTTATGTTGATACTTTCCTGCCATTTTCTGGTGAACATGCTGCTTTAATTAACAGTCAGCTCAGACTTTTAAAAAAGCAATCGTCCACTACGCAAAACTGACACAGGCTGTTTACTGAGGTGTAAACTGCTTCTTATAATGCAGTAATCGAAATTACTATAAAATAGTTCACACACTCAATTCTCATGATGGTGAGTTGCAGAACCAGATTTTGGCCCAGGCAGACACTCCTTTTCCCTGAAGGAGAAAGGTGCTTCTGACATGCTTTTGTGATCAATGCGTGCCCGCATATCTCAGTCCATTGTTGCTGGTAGCTCCGATTACCTGTCTTGCATCCTGAATGTGCTTCCGGATGACTTCTTTAATTGTTGGGCTGTTTAGTCTCGGTGGATGAAAGAGCAGATCTATATTAGTCTGTAACATTTCATGCAAAACCTCCGGCCACCCTAAGTCCAGATTTGGCGTTTCCACATCTGAGTGCATGGGCCAATATGTCCCAGAGGATGATTTGGTATCCGAGGGATCTTTGATTTCCTCGGTCTGGGTTTGAGGTGGGAGCTGTTCTGCATTTCCAGTGATGAAGAGGATCTCATCTTCGGAGAGAAAGCTCCCGAGCCGTTCTCCTTTTAAGAACTCCTGGTAACTGTCTCTGCCGCCATTCACCAAGCGATCAATTGCCAGCCGATACGACTCCTTATAGTGAGGCTGAATGAAATCCTCTGATTTAAATTCACCTCGCAAGGAGGACAACAGGGAAAACTCTGGAGACTCCATGGCTCCAGACTTTTTCAGTAGGACCTGTAATAGAAAATGAAAATCAATGACATAATGTTAGAGGATCAGAGAGCAAACAGTGCAACAGGGTGGAACATGTTGACTCATGGCAACCCTAACGAGGAAAGGTAAGCTGTAATGCAGTATGCGGAAAGTTGTTAATGTTAAACTATACTACAGTTTGCATGGAAAGGTCAAAGAGTACATTAAAGGCAGTGTTCTTATATAAAGCAGTAAATTATTTAATGTTCTAGATCGTTTATGAGGTGATGAAGATATTAAAAGGCATGTTTAAAGATGTATTTTAGGCATTTTCCAGGCCTTATAACATATTACAGACAGGAAAGCAAACTCTAACCCGAGCCTCTGATGGAGGCCTCAGCATGTGGATCGCCTTCTCAACCAGGTGAGCTATAGTCCTGGTCAACACATGGTTTGTTTTAATGGCGTGTACAGGCCTAATCGGCGAAAGTATTTCAGTTTGCCTCAACAACATATAATCAGTTTTTTACGACGCTGTTTCGAAACCTGAAAGACTTAAAAATTCACATCAAGGAATTTCCACTGTACAGTTGAAATGTAAATAAAACCAACCTGTTTTCACTTCTGTCACTTTTATCAACGTGAAGACCCAGCATGGTTGGATGGTTAGAAAGGTGTAGTTGTTTTTCACCTGACGTTAAGGTGAGCTCACCACTAGAAAAAGAAATCAGGGGCTGTACAAAGAGCTGTTTACTGATTAGCTAACCAGCATTTCCTCAGTAACACTCAATAATAAGATATGATAAATTACTTGAGAAGAGGGTGGTAAATATCTCATGCTTCAGCATGCCCATGTTATATAAATAACACAAAATAAAATTGCTAAACCAGGAACTACATGATAATTTGCTGTCAGTAGATTTATATTTTAAGTGGTTTTTAATGTACTCTGGTAAATCTGGTCTGTGTTTTACACTTATTTTGGTTTTGAAAGCTGTTTTGAAATACTGAACACCATATCTGCTCCTTCCATGTTTAAATGTGAATCCCTTCAAACTGGGGTGCCCTTTTGCCCCTTTAGAGTTTAGATTGACAGATTGACAGCTTAAAGCTATTGCCCCTGTTAATATTAGTACTGGACAACAGGAAATAAAAAAAAACACTGTAACCTTTAAAGCCCACGGTTTTCATAAATTCGGTGATCCAGGTGCTTCCCTGTTATATTTGACATTATATGTCCAATCAGGTCTCACCAGATTAATGCAAACACATGTCGGCTGAACAAACGAGTGTTACAATTTAAACATTCAAGCTTTTCACTCTAGTTTCACATTAATGTTGGCTAAGTGTAGAGAGCGTAGAGTCAAATTTGCACTCGCCCTTTTCGCTTTTACTTTCCTCTATGGGAAAGTGTGAGTGGAAATTATACTTTCACTGCCGACTTTGCTGCAGAGCATGAACCATTGCCAACATACAGATCACCTTATGTACAGCTGTTTCTTATACCTGTTTTCAGGTACCTTTTCAGCTTTCTTGTACATTCTGATTTTATACATGCGCAGTTATTTACATTTTGAGTTAGATCTCAGTTATCAAAGCTCCTTCAAGTGTGCGGCTTGGTTGTGCTGCTTTTCTGGTAAACAGAAATGTCAAAAGGCTGAGCAGCTGTTATCGCAACGCGTTTAATCATAGGACACACACCTCATAACAACGGCTTCTGTTTACATTTATTCATAAATCTCCCAGTGTTCATTCATTTGAAAGCGAGGCATTTGATATTCTTACAGCCGCTCGCTGAATGTCTCTCAGCGGCTTCAAAAGCTTAGTGAGCTAGTCACAACAATGTTATCTTATACTCAATAACAATGACTTACATTTAGATTCCTGACTCTGTGAAAATCCTCTTGACTGCTCCCAGAATATCCCGCTTACATTTACATACTTTCAACTTATGTTCAATGTTTAGAGACTCATGTGTGCCTACTGAAAAAGACAAAGAAGCAGAGGTGTCTCAACATGATAAGCAGTCTGCAGGTTGAGGGTGTGGATTCCAGTTCTAACATGCAAATTATCAGACTCGAAACTCGCTCACAGGGAGTCATAAACCTGTTTCAGACCTAAAGCCACTCCCCTTCTGTATTTGGGTACAAAGTTCAGAATGACGAAAATCTAGCATATTGACGGACACAAAGAGGTTTTGTTAATACATCGGGAATAGCGGCACAGCACTCCTCAAAGACAATACATTTTAATTTTAGAGTGTGACTCTATTTATTGTTATGTATGGCAAGGAATGTTGGTTTAAAATCAAATAAAACATTTGCAGTGTCTTCACATAGATGACTCCTATAAACCCATGTGAACTCAAACCAGAAAGATTACTCATTATCTTAACCCCTGTGGCTGAAATGTCAGGGTGGAGCTACTCAAACTTATTTTGCTGACACAAGTCACATCCCTTGTCCTTTTTGGTCAGCACTCAATTGGTAATGAAAAAGGGGCTATTGGGTAACAAAGCCGCAATCACTAAAGCATTTTACCTGATGCGAACGAGTCTAAAGGACAACAACTCAAACAGCCAGTTTAACTTTGTTCAAGGGCTGGGTGACTGCGAAATAATGTGTCTAACATAAACAAGACATCCATAAAAGATGTTTGTTACACATTTACATTTACAGAACCCAAGTGTGTGTCAGACTGAGACAAATGTATTCTCTGTTGCACGTCCGTTTACAGTATACAGTGTGTTATCATGGATTAGGGACGACCTGAATTTCAGTTTAATTACTTTATTTGCTGACTATTAAACTGAAATGACCAAGTGTGACAAGAACAGTGTTCTAACCTCCCTGTCTCGGTGTATCCAAATGCCATTAGCCTCAAAGCACTCAAAGCATTTTTCAGGCCAGTTCAGGTTTATATATCATGCTGAGGACTTTAACAACAATTGATTAACTAACACCACAGGACACCCGCTGAAATAACCATTAAGCCTGTGCCTAGAGAAACAGACTCCCCTCCAGTCCACTCCCTGCAGCCTCAGTTTGAAAATATGTCTGTTTAATCTCTGGGAAAGTTAAAAAAAAAAAAAACAACAGTCTGACATTTTAGGAGGTATCCATTTAACCGATAGTCAAAAGATAGCTTGAATTATCCTTGCAACAGCACGAAGACTGGAAATGGGAGAAAATGGCTCATCCAAAGATGACCTGCCTACCAGCACTCCTAAAACCTATCAGCATCCTAAATGGATTTTTTTTTCTCTTAGATGCAAAATAATTATTAAGCACAAACACTATTACAGGTCCAGCAGAGTGAAACGATTTAAGCGACTGCTTATTCTGTTTTCAATTAACTATCAATTAACTTTCACAGTGTGCTAAAGCACATTCAGTCCCAACTAGTTAAGACTACCATGGCTTATCAGTTTGCCTAGTTCT
Source organism: Diplotaxodon limnothrissa (assembly GCF_057381915.1). NCBI lineage: Eukaryota > Metazoa > Chordata > Actinopteri > Cichliformes > Cichlidae > Diplotaxodon > Diplotaxodon limnothrissa. The sequence continues at coordinate 15,357,930 of NC_140608.1, read as the reverse complement.
TTTTCTTCTGTGCATCACATTCTTTTAATCAGTAAATAAATTCTGTCTTAAGTAACCTGTTCCTAATAATATGACCAAGATATGAAAATCAAGTTCTTTTACATATATGTGTCTCACTGAGCTAATGCTGAGAAATTAAAGCAATAATATGATGATTATTTAAGAGGGACTTGATCAAAAAAGCGCCTGTCTCATTACATTATTCCAAATTACTTGTCTCTGGTCAAAGATTCATGGGAATGTTTGCTCATGAAAAAATGGCATTGTTACATACAGTGTCGACACTCTGCTCCTGGGTCAGGGCTCACACACCTCGGGTAGTTCTCCAGGATTTCGCTTGAAAAGTAAAACCACAACGAACAAAATCTCTGCACCATTGTTCTGTCTTGAGTCTGGGTGTGTGTGGATTAAGTAACGTATGCAGGGAGTTTCTTTTCCTTAATCGGCCTCCTTGTGAGTCACCTTTTGTGACACCCAATCCCTGTAGTCATGGTCAGTTCCTCAGGCTGTTCTCAGCTCCTGCCGGCAAGTCTGAGCAAGTGGTGTGTTGTTATGTCGCTGTGCAGCGCCTGTAATCAGTTAACTACAGCTCTGACGTCTTGATAAACATCAGTGCTGAAGCAAGAAACTTGTCACTGAGTACGCTCAAAATAAAGAAGGAACTTATTAGTCTTAGAAGCATTTAAAACTCATGCTGCATTCCTATAGCTTTTTGCTCTTTTTGTATTTGAGAGTAAAAAAAAAATGTTTTGACTAGTTTTCCATATTGAGAAATCTCTAGAGACTAAGCAGCAGGCTTAGTAGACAACTGCTTAAATCTTAAATCATTCCTCTTGCAACATTTAAATGAATGGTTTACAGTGTAATCAGTATAGAAGTATGCTCACATACAAGGTGAAATCAAAGGTTTCGGCTGTTGTAAATTACAGGTGTAATTATGCATGCTGGATTTGTATCTGTTAAACACGGGAGGAAGTGTTATATCACTGCTTCGGTGCAGAAGCTTGATCACACCTTGTTTAGTGGTTTGGATTTTTAGTTAATAGCCCACACAAATCAAACATTGCTGCCAGGCTAACCACAACTTTAAGTAACAAATGGAAAAACACAGATGCCGGAAATGCATCCAGACAAACAGTAGTCAGGTTCTTTATGGTCACTCATTATCTGCTGTGGTGGGTAAATACATACTTTCCTGTCCTGACTTGATGGTTCAGCAGTCAGCCAAGGATGTGGATAGGTGGTTCACCCTCCAGCTTTTCATCAAGTCAGCTCAACACAACATATTAGAAATTCAGTTTTGAAGTTACGCTGATACTCATTTCTGGTGCCCTAGCAGAAGCTAACCGACCGTCCACTTCATCCATGAACCAAGCTCTCAAACAGTAAGACAGTCTACTAAAGTGGACTGTATATGAAAAATGGGAATTCAAGATTCAGAGACTGAAAAGTGGAGCCATTGTAACCTAACATTTTTTTTCTGTTGGCCAGTAGGGGAAGATATATTTGATTTTTTTAAAAGCGCCCAGGGGTGGGATTCTATTGGTGCTGTGAGGCTGTAACTCAGGATGTGGGTCAGGTCCTCTACTAATCAGAAGATAGGTGGTTCAGTCGCTGCCAAAGTATCCCTGGGGCAAGATACTGAACCCCAAGTTCCTCTCCAATGCGTTTATCACAGTGTGAATGCTAGATAGAAAACACTTAGGTAAAGCAAAAGTGTGTGTGTGGTTGGGTAAATGAGGCATGTTATATAATGTACACTGAGAGATTCTCAAGGCAGCCGAGAGATGCAATCTCTCCAGGGAGTCCTGGGTGTGCCCTGGGGCCTCCTCCTAGTAGAACATACCCAAAATGCCTTATCTAAAAGGCATCCTACACAGATGCCCAAATCCTATCAACTGGCTTCTTTTGAAGTGTGAGATCATCTTGTGAGACAATGGAACAAAGTGCAGCCAGCGTCCAAAGAAGAGCTTTGAATGTCCTTTAAAAAGACTGGTGAACTATTCCTAAAATAGTTCTGTTGGTTATACAGACTTTCAAGTTCATTAGACTTGTACAAACTCTGTCTTTGCCTGTGCTGTATTTCCATTTCTGTTTGCATGTCTTAATAAATGGTTTCACTTAATTCTAATTTACCTAGTGAAATATAAAGAAATGAGGGGTTGCTCAAGACTTGCACAGTACAGCACCTTACAGATATTGTATCTATACACTTTCTAGTCATATATGGCAAAACATAAATTTATAAAATTATGATATTTTCTTAATTTAAAAAAAAAACCCTTTGCTTTTATATCCCGCCCATCAATGAATGGGAGGGCAAAGGGGTCGATATGCTGAAGCTTTTACTGACAACAGAAACTGAGAGAAACTAATGGGGAGAGATGTGGGAAGACTTACATATGTGCATTTTTCTGTAGTCTAAAAAAGAAAAACACATTCAAACAGTGTAGTTAAATTTGATGCAAATTGAAGACTATTTTTTAATTTAAAGGCACTCTACAGCACACAAATCAGTGCCAATTAGTTTCATAAAATGAGAATCCAACATGTTTTCCACTCAAGTACATTTTAAAGTAAATGGTAAATGGTAAATGGCCTGTATTTATATAGCGCTTTTCTAGTTAAAGTTAAAGACGATGTCAGCTGATGGCACTTATTTTAAACCTTTTTTCTTGTGTTTTTTTGTTTATTGTTTCTGAATCACTGAATCACATACCCTTCCCCATCCCGAACCCACCTAGCCCTAACCTCCCACAGTAATGAAGGAAAAACTTCTCATTTGTGGTTTTCCCTTCTTCAAAACAATGTCTTCACACTGTGTCTAACTCAAACAGAATGCATTGTTCTTCAGCTTGTTAGATAGCACTGAATCAAAGCCCCACACTGGCATTCAGATGTCAGTTAGAAGGTCCATTTTCATGAGGCCGTGCTAACACCCGCAGTTCCCAATTTTTTCCCCCGTTGTGTTCACATTCAGTGCATGGTCATGTCTGCACTGCAGCTTTCTCTTTTCACTTTCAGTGAGTTTATCGTTAAAAAGTAAAAGTAAAATTAAGTACATGACTCCGTGTCAGTACCCAGCCTTTAACATGGGCTGAAAAACTGCCCCTGGTGGTGTCGTTACAGTGAATCATAGAAAAGCAATATGGCTGCATTCTTACTAGAAATAGCAGTGCTTGAAAAACAAAGCATTCCCTTTTTTGAACATTAAAGTACTCATTAGCATTCGTGCATAAAGTCTAACAAAAGATTTTCCACTGTCATCTCAAAATGGTCTGACATCTGTGCCAAATACTTAAAATATAAACTGTTTCCTGGAAACAAGTACAAACACAGAGCCGCCCTCAGCGCTATTTCAGAGGAATTAAGTAAAGCTAAGGTGCTGAAGGAACTATAGAAACTTTTGTACCTTAGAAGTGCACAGTGTGCCATTTGACCATGCTGTATATGACAGCTGTTTTGGTTTGAGGTTGAAAACGATCATCACCTTCTCTATTTTCTGCTACCCACAAAAGTATGAAGAGGACAGAATCTCAGTGAACTTAAATTTTAGTATCCATTTATTAGCTAACAACAAATAGCTAACAACACAGCTATTTTTGTTAGCTATTTCATGGATCGTGGGACATTTAATATTGCTGACTTTTATAAGACTGTAGCAAACCACATCTTCATTTCTGATGGTCCAATGTCAAATATTTTTGTCAAGCATTTTTGAACGGAGTTTTGTGATTACTGAAGAAACTCCAGAGAAATTGTTGCTGCTGGTGCAACTGGTCGGTCGCAATGACTCGTGGGGGGTGGAGTTGAAAATGTGCAATTTTTAAAAAAAGATACTTGTCCCATGTATACAGAATGAAAAGCACAGACAGTGGCTTCAGTGTGGCTCTGTTTTGATTTTGCTCTTCTTAATGTTTAAACTTCACTCTTCTTTACAAGTGACTGCCACACTAACAACAGCAGAACAAGAGTAGCCCACAGACCAGTTGCCTTTATCTGGCAACAGACAGATTCTCTCTGCAGGTAGACAGTCCCTACTGTCATCACGCTGTCAATGGAAACCCATTTTCAGCCCATCACTGTCAAGGGTCTTTGTTCTGTCTGCTGGAATTTATCTTATGCTGGTTTCTCAACACTTGTAACTCAAAAGGCTGACTAAACTCGCCGAAGTGACAAAACATTTGACAGGTTTAAAAAAGATTCAAAAAGCTAAATAGAATGTTTTCATCTTGAAAATCTGACAGCTTAAAGCATGCAAGTAAATTTCCATAAGTGAAGACTTTAATTCAAAATCCAGTGATCTTTTTTAATGAACACACAGTTTTTATTTTTAAAAACATTAAAACATCTTGAAAATGTGAAATATGTAACTGGAGGATTTATTTAAGTTCCCATAACTATCCTGGGGCTTTTATTTTGAAAATCACACTACAAAATAACTGTAGCTGTATGTGCAAACTGAGAAGTTGTACTTTGAGAAGTCCATACATTTTAAATCACACTGGTCTCCCGATCAACCAATGGCTTTTATTTTGAAAATACAACACACCTGGTTCTTCCTGTTAGCTACTAACAGGGTCTGGGACTGTTGTCTGTTGTACATCAGTATGTGTCCTGAGAAAGCAGAAGACAGCTTTAAAATTGTGTGCGCGTCTGTGTTTTACTTTACTACTGCCAGCAGGGCGATGTAGGCTGAAGTCAAACACAAGGTGATCATTTAATGCTGATAAGACCAGAGATTAACAAAGTTCAAAATCCAAAGATTAACAAAGACCAAAGCTAGGTATACAAATCTATGAAGCACAGGAAACTACTTCAAGAGAACAAGCAGCTTAATGGAAAATGTGACAAAGGTGAGACAAACAAATCTCTACCGAAATAAAACAGGAAATTTAAAAAAAAACTGAACAGGGGATAACAAGTCGACACAGGGAGAACAAACAGGCAGGGAAACACAAATGAAACTGAAGGAAAAGAATGAAAACAACTCTTATGAATAACAAGCTAAGGACTAACCAAAACTTACAGAACCCCAAACAAAGAAAATCTAAAATAAAAGACTTGAACAATAAGCTCAATATATACAGGAGCCGCTCGTAAATATAATACATAAAACATATATATACATAAAAGTATAAACAACACTGGTAGTCTAATTTTTCAAAAGAAACAAAGGGCAAACCCAAACATGAATCATACACAAAAAGAACAAAGAACTCTCAAAAACTTTTAAAAAGACCCAGGACCATGACAGAACGGCAGCTTACATACTGTACTTACCTACATACATACATGCTGTTACAATTTGTCTTAAAACAGAGTTTAAATTATATCCTTGACTCAAAACATGTTTTTGTATTTTCTGTACTTTCATTGCCAAAGGAGACGGTCACAGACTGTCAGCGACACCACAGATATAACAGATAGATGGCTAGATAGCTTTAAATACACTGAAATGTGTATAATTTCAAACATGGCCTTATAATCAGACTCAAGCATTTGCCTGGGAGACAGACAGGTATTTGGTGTGATTGCACAAGACAAATATCAGCCAATCACAGGGTTGATAGTTGGGCGAGAAAGGATATTGAAATTAACCATTTAGATGGAAATATTCAACTGAATCAATTTTTCAGCCGCCCATTGCTTATATCTGGAATGCAGCCCAGGGCTAAGGGTACAAATCATCTAGAATTAAATGGAGTTTCCAAAACATTTTATTTGAAATTACAATGTAATTATATTTACTTGAAAATGTGTAGATACATATTTGTATCCTTTTGGGGGGGGATAACAGCCTGTAGTTGTTTGCTATAGTTTTCAACAAGTCTCACTCATGTCTCCTGAGCAATCCTGGCCCATTTTTCTCCTCCAGATTTGATGGTTTTCTGACATGGACCTTGGTCTTCAGTTCACCCCACAGATTTTCAGTGGGATCAATCGAGTCAGGACTGTGTGCAGGCCAGTCAGTAAGGTTCACTTTGGTCTTATTCTCTTCTTCCTGAGAAAACGTTGACAAAACAAATTTCATACACTAATGGAGTAATAATTCATTTTATCACAGGAAAGTAGAAATACCTAAACTGTAAGTCATCTTATACGCAGAGCCTCTGTGTTATTTAGTTATTTCCCCATTCCCCACAGATGAATTTGTATTGAATTTTTGTGCACCTGAAATGCATTGACCTGGTGGTGACACCCCAAAAGAAAACAAATAAACATTTTATTCTTCAGCATTAATATTTTATAAGTTGTCCTGTTTGATCGGTATATTAAACCCATTAAATGGTATTTTTTTTGTTCTATTAACAAGTTCTCCTCTCAGGAAAAGCAACTTATAGTCTGACCTGAGAGATTTGCTTTGACATTTACAGAGGCTACTGTGTCCAGGCCACCATACTTTCTGCTGCAGTTTTCTTCGCTCTGTTCTTCATGGATGCTGGAGATAAATTTAATCTTCCTAGTCACGAGTTCATTATTTGCTCACAGTGATATTATTTTTGTTTTTACAGTATAATAACATTTGTGTAAACATTGTGAATACCAACACAAGGGAGGATATGTAGTTTTACTGCTGGAATAAAACCAGCAGGAAGTAAACAAGCTTTCTGGGGGGCACGCAAAAAGGCAAACAGTAATGTTTTATAGATATTCTTGGCTATCCCTTTGACAGCACATCAAAACATACAGCTCTCCACACATGACGCATATCGAGGCTCTCTGAAATAATTTATGAGACCTTCTTCACGGATGCTACCCACACTTGCACAACAGCAACCGAGATCTACAAACCAAATCGAACTTTTGTTGAGTTTTGGCTGCACCCTGCATTTCTGGATCAGCAAACAATACATGAGATGGATAAACTTCCAAGCCCTCATGTGAAGGTGATATGTTAAAAGTAGCTCTTTATATTTTGAATCCATAAGGCAATTTATAATTCCACAGAATTGTGAGAATATAATAATGTAATAGACACATTTTTATATATCATCTTGGACTCTATACTTTGGTTTTATATTTTAATTGCACATGTATGTAGTTTTGTGTCAATGGACTTTGCAGTATGTTTTCACATTGTTAAAGCAGGTAAAAAAAAAGCTCAATATAAAGTGTTTTTTTAAGGTTTGGGGCCACCATGGGTGGTCAGACTCAACTAAAGTTCAGCTGTCATTGATTCTGAACTGTGTGGAGCAACATTCTTGCCACAGATACCCCCTCATTTAATTTTATCATAATTATTCATATCATTTTAATTCTCATTAAGTTGTTCAGTGACCAATCATAATTGCTGGATGGGGGCACTATTATCCAGCAGGACAGAAGCACTCAGAAGAACTTTTGTATTGATTTTCTTTGACATTGTCTCTGTAATGGGAGAAGTGAACCAAAACCATGTCAGAAAAAGGCTTTCACATCATAAAGCAGCTACTGGATTCATTCTCGCTGTAGGGGTCAAGGTTTTCCTCCCTAAATATGCAATGCACTGAGCCTGTATTCTCACAGTCTATTGTTTCTGTTACTGTTACTCAGCTGGTAGGAGGCCCTTTTTCTAGCTGATGATCACCAGTGTGTTTCTGCAGTCAGGTTAACCACAGAGGGTGCATTTGATTTTTGTTTTGGATACATTAACAACTTGTGTTTCTCTTTTATTTAGAAGCAGAAGGCCTAAAGTGGAGGTGACTGGGTGCCTTGGTGGTGGGGCCTTCTGTATGATGTGCTTATTTATGCACCATTGGTTCAAGCTGCACCATAGTGTGAGTAGATGAGTTGCACGTAACATAAGTTGGTGATTTTCTGGACCTGACCTCATCTGGCATCCCATTCACCCAGTGGTAAGCAACTGCTTTACAGTACATGTAGAATCGATTCCTGAGCTCTTTTATGTGATACATTTGAGATAAATAGATGTCAATAAATAGTTTTTACACTGAACCACATCTCTCTCTCTCAAGTATAACTGACCTAATGGACCGATGGTTAAAAGGCTGGTTCTGTCCTGGGTGTCAGACTGGAGAACTTGGTGGAGGGGTCTGAGAGGAGAATGCTAAAAAGCTTCTCAATATCATGAACAACCCTTCTGATCCCATCTGAGCACACACAGCAAAAGACTGATCGCCGCTAAATGCAGAACTGACCGCCACAGGAAATCCTTCTTTTCTGTGACAATAAGACTGTATAACTCTTCCTCCCTCTGTAGATGACTTTTTTAGAATTAATATTAATGCAATTTTTGTCTTTTTACTCAGATTGTGCAATATTATTATTCATCTGTATCTTACTGAATGTTTGTTATTGAATGTTTGTCTCATTCCCCCATTATATACTGCTACTCTATTTTTATTCCTTGCACCGACATTATGTCACTTGTATTGATATTATGTTATTTTATTTTATTCTATTCTTGTGTACTTTTTTTCCTCTTGCCGCATTGAGCATGTTTAAGACAAAAGAATTTCCCTCGGGATAAATAAGATAAGATGAGATAAGAACTTTATCTTATCTTATCTAAGAACCTTCTTGATAATTAGCATATGTTCAAACTAATTATTCTCTGGGTGACAGTCCCAGTTGTTGGGTTTTGAAAATAATTGTAAAGGCTTTTGAGCTGCCAATTGCTGCAGTCCTAGTGTGTTTGTGACATCACTGGTTACTTGCTCTTCTACTCATTACCCTCCACCACCTTGTGATGCCACACATGATTTCACCATTATGAAAATTGGTAAAAAAAAAAAAAAAAATGGGTAAAATTTTTCTTTTTAAAAGCCCATAACATTTTTTTCATTATGTACATATACACGGACATGGTTGCTCTTCAAGACGTGCATGAATTCAACTGCAAAACACCTTCCAAGAAATAGTCCCCGTTGCTGCTCTCCACAGAAGGATTAAGACTGGGCTTTGAGATTATATTTCCAGATGTTTCATGATCAGCTCCAGATCTCAAACAAGTCAAACATTTAAGCAGGTTTTGGGTCCTCTGTGTATTATTGATGCAGCAGCAAGAGTGAGTGGGAGGTTATATTGGCATCTTGTGTTAACTTGACTATAGATATAAACAGTCTTTATAAATATTTAGATACAGACAAATGGGTTCAGATGTGTGGAGGGTAAGTTTTGGACCCAAACCCAGGACTCCAAAAGCACAAAGTAACACTCAAAAACAACTTTATTGTTGACTCTCTCAGAACACAAGGAAGACAGGTTAGGAGAAAATAGTCCAAGGACGCAGCCATGAGGGACGACGCAACAAAGCACAAAAGGAGACTCAGACAATATATACACACCAGGTAATTAGGGACATGAAAAACTCTACATGGAACACAGCTGAATGAAATCAGACTAAGGAGACAAGCTTTAGCTAGCTGGCTAGTCTAGCTAGTTTTCAAACTACAGTTTATTTCTCCAAAGCATGTATACAAATTGTAATGTATAAAACACGTTTTCTCCTCAGATGGGTAGCCACAGCGACAAGGAAGCTACACAGAGAAAAGTGTTTAAGTAAAGCACAGTTTCTCACATCTAATATTCAGTTCACTTTGAATTCATTTGAAATTTGGCCAGTTATCTGAAGATTTCTCTGCTGAACTCAGTCCCTTATGCCCAATTATTAGTTATTAAAGGACTACATTAAAAAAAACTGTTATTATCCATTTTAATAGACGTGGGATTCGCTTTCATTGTATTTCTGTTTAACAGTTTAAATAGCAGCGAGATCTGTGTGGACTCATAATAAGTAAAGAATAATACTTTGTACAGTATGGGCCTCGGTGCCTGGAGTAAGGCCCTACTCACGAGCTGGATCACAGGCAAGATTTAGTTTGGGATTTTTTTTTAGCTCATCTCTGACTATCTTTGAAATTGTAATTGCCACTTTTAATGATCACATGTCAGTTATTTTTATGGTTGCTGAAATAATGATCAAAACCAGTGCCCCTATTTGAAGAGCACATCCTTTCACATCAATTACCACTGACCAGTTTGCTATGGCTTTCAAAGACCATGCGCTGAACTGTCACACAGATGAGATCATAATTATTTTAATGTCACATGGCTATTGTTGCCTCATTAAGGTCATACATCTCTGAAGTAAAACTCCAACCACCGCTGAACAAGCCTATTTGTTCACTCAGATATGCAATACAGGAGAGCAGAGCTGCAGTTCACTTAAATGACCAGATACCAGATTGTCTGCCTAATGCTGCCGTGCTCAGCTATAGCACTTTACCACATAATACCAACCACTGTGTTTCATCAGTTTGAGCCCGTCTCACTTTTAGACTAAAACTGACAAGTTTAATAAACGCTTTCTTTCCACCCAGGTTCTTCAAAGGTATAGAGAGCAAAAGGATCACTGATTTCAGATTCAAACTCGAACCAGCCAGAACACATCAAGATGCAATATGTTAAAATAAATACTTCAAAGTCAAACCACATACAATCAATATAAACAAGCTATGGCAAGTGAAACTAGCCAAGGTGTCACAGGGCCATCAAGTTAGATGGCCACAGGTGAGAAATTTCTGTGGGGCATTGTTTGTTGAATGAGTCTTTTGCTGTCCTGTCCAGCACATCGTGGAGATGATGTGAAGGATTGTCCAATATTTTCTGTAACTTGTCCTCTCTGACTCTTCAGTCACAGAGTCAAGCTCCACACCCACAGTGTTGCTGGCCTTGCAGGTCAGTTTATTCAGTCTGTTGGTGTCCACTGTCCTCATTGTGCTGCCCCAGCACAGTACAACATAGCAGTGTCCACTGTTCACTGGCTACCAGAGATTCAGCAATTACAAATTTGTGTCCGGTCACAGGTTCAGTCTCTCCACATTTTGAGCATGCAGCTGTGCTCTTCTTGTAAAGATAAAGAAAACCACTCTTGATCCAAATGATCCATCAAACTCTAGACTAATCTCTAGCTTGCCATTTCTGTCTAAACTTCTGGAGAAAGCTGTCTTTTAAAGCTGCAATCATTTTGAAGTTTGATTGACACTGATTGGATTTTTCAGTCTAGTTTTAAATTACAGCAAAAAGCACTGAATGTGCACTTTTAGGAGCTTCTAATAATCTTTTATGTATTGCAGATGCTGGTGACTGTGCTCTGCTTATATTCCTTAATCTCATTACTGCATTCACACATGAAAAATTGATTTCCTGTCTAGAGAAATAGATTGGTATTAGCGGCACAATACTAAATTGATTCAAGTCATATCTGACTACAAAATCTGCTGAATGAATGTAATTTTATTCCCACCATGTCTCTTTAAAGGACTCAGGCACCTGTCTGTCTCAAAGTTAGCCCAAAAAGTTGACTATGTTCATCTGGACTTGATCAATGACCACTGATTAATGGCCATTCACAGAGAGTTGGGGAATAGCTGCAATCACACCATTGTAAGATGGTGAAAGGTATGCCCGGAGGACCATAGGGACAAGACATAGTGGGGAGACAAAGGGAGGAGACAGAAAGAGGGAAGCATGTAAACTGTTAAGGGAGATACAAGGACATGACTACCACCTGGAGAGTGAGGGAGTGAGGGTCACATAGATGAAGACAAAGACACAAAGAGAACCTAATAGACAAGAGAACAAACCAGAAATGACCAACAAATTCAGGGGCATGAAAAGTACTAAACTCAATATTAAATTGCAGAAAACTAAATCATTACAACTCAAAGAATCACAAAAACACAATAAACTCAAAGTACTGGGTCAAATGACCCAGATCCATGACACATTCCCCAGCTCTCTGTCGATGGTACTCATGGCCATTGATCAGTGGCCGCTGTTCAATGGTCATGACAATTTGCATATTAATGATCAAAAAACTGACCTCACACCCCCATTGTTCGTCAGTGGTGCTTTTTTAAGTTAAGCGTCATTCAAATACTTGAGTAAAACAAACTTGTTGCCGTGTTGTAAGATGTACTGAACTGTATAACTTGTGCCAGTCTTTAAATTATAGTTAATTTAATCCAGCTCTTCTGAATTTACAGGGGGGGAATGTGGACATCGTGCTTGTGGCAGTAATTGGATGAGAATGTGAGACACTGCAAGTTAATTACTATAAGTTGTCAATATGAATATTACAATTAAATGACACTAATATAGTACATTTTGTTTTAATTTGGGAAAAAGTTCACCAATTTCTTCCAGAAAGCCATGTCTAAGTCTAGGAATAGGATATGTTGTGGAGTAGAGGAGTAGTAGGATACATAGTAGTGGGAGATATAGAATACTTGATAAACTTAAATGTTCAATACTCAGATAATGTCACGGCTGGGGCAGCAGTCGTGTTGTAGATGAATGAGGACCCAAAATGCAAGCAAGCGACTGATGAAGAGTGTGACGTTTATTTACAAGTGGCAGTGGCAGAAACAGACAATGAAGCATGAGAAATACTAACGGGAACCTAAACTGGGAAAAACTAAATAACAAACCTGAGAACATACGAAAAGGGCTGCGGGGCAGAGACACAGAGACGGGAACAAAGCACCATGAAACACAGCGATACACGGATGAACTCAGACAAGCCGACAACGAACACAGACCGACACCCACTAAATACACACACACAAGGTAATCGGGTAATCACACACAGGAGGGGAGAACAGCTGATCCTAATACACACGCTGACTGGAGGACACAAGCTGAACACAATGACAACAGACACAGACCTTCAGAATAGAACAGGAAATCCAGAACACGAGCCTTCAAAGTAAAGCAGGAAACACACAGACTGATTTACAACACAACACGGGGACACGAACAGAGCACCGAGGACAGACACAGGTAGGGCTGATAAAACACTAAACTTCAGGTTCAACCCTAAACTAATACAAAATCAGAACAAACACAAGGCACAAAAATGAACTTCAAGGAAACGCAAAACGCTGGGTCAAAATGACCCAGGACCATGACAGATAACTGTGTTTGTCAATATAACCAACTGACCCCCCGCTTTTCTTGAACTCTCCATCAATCCACATTAAGTTCATTAAGTTTTGCTCTGCTGCATTCAAATACTGGTGTTATTGAAGCAAAAAATGATGTGGCTCGGCTTTAAACATTCAGAATGAAGACTCGGGGAAGAGCTACAGGACAGAGCCGAAGCTCCTAAAAAGTTTTCCCTCCCACGGGTGCCATTCCCTCTGACAAATCTTTCATTCCTAGTGGCAACTCTTGCATCACTTTCTGATGAAAATAAGATTTTTTCAGCACTAAATGAGGTAAAAAAAAAGGCATTTATTACAGCACATGCAGCACAAGAATCTTACAGTGGTTTAAAAATTCCTGTAAAATGTTTTACCAAGGAGCCGTACACTGCAGTAGCTCAATTCTTTAATTGTGCTTATGTTTTTTGCAGAGATACAGCATAATATTAGAGATTGGAGCTTTAACTTTGTGTTGCCAGTGCTGGATGGGAAAACTTCTGTCTGTCTGAATGCTGAACATTTTTCTTTATATGAATTTATAAGCAACCATGGATAGTGCTTTCATACATTCACATAGAGCAAAAAAAGCACACTCAGAATGAAAGCAATAAAAACTTTCTCCACCCACACAAAGGCAAACAAAGGCTAGTGTGTGAGGCTGGACAGACAGCTGCATCACAGTCAGTGATTTCTCCCTGTCTTTGGGAAATAAATGTTTTAATGTTTTCTAAAACAAAATGATTTATTCTTTAAAAAATGTTCTCTTCTAAACAACAAAGCATTTTTTAGGGATTTAAAAAGAAGTGTTGCTTCCTCAAAAGGTTTCTGACTCAAGGGCATCCGAGAGACCGGAATATGTCTGCTTCTTCCCTCACACCGTTTTCCAAATTCATCATCTTCTCTCAAAACGAATCAGAGGTTTCTCAGTGATAGCCTGTCGTTTCATTCATTACAAATAGCTACACCCAGAGGTGCCATTACATGTGCTTCAAGTACTTGAAACTCACGCATACAGAACTTTGGCTCTCAAATCTGTAAGAGGTTGTTGCTTCACCTTTCCTTTTGCTAGTAACTTTCTTTGAAGCACCTCCAAGTGGTACTCCATTCCTTGTTTCTCTCACAGGGTGGAACTGAAGCCAGACAAAAGTTCACCTCCTCACTCTTGAGGCCCGACCTTATTCGATTTCACCATGATTTATCCTCTGGAGCTTCTTCATCGTCTCTGTTTCACCCTTCTCCTCAAAATGTTGATAGATTAGACCAGTAATGACACCTTCTGCAAAGCAAAACCTCTTCAAATGTCACGCATATTAAACTTTAAAATGTAATCTAATTTCATTCATATGAATCTCAGGGCACACTCATGTCAGTGCAGGTGAAATTACAATTTTCAGTTCACACTCACATGTAATTTAAAAATAAGTAAGTGTGGTATTGAATGATGGTTGTAAGAGTATGAAATGGGGAAAAAAGTAATCTGACATCAAGCCATCATATTAAATGCACTGTTGTGCAACCTGTTTGACTGCTTTGACTAAAACATTCCTTGCCCTGAAAATGCTGTGCAAAAACTTTAACTTTCTTTTTCAATATAAGTACTCCTAATTTTTTTGTATGCAAGCTCTTTTATGTATGACAAAAAGTGTCTCTTGCTCAGGGGTTCTGATATCAGAGGATGGCAGCAGTGACAGATCCAGGTCTGGCATAAACTAACAGCGCAACATCAACCTTGAATTTGCAAACAAAAAGTGTTTCTGCATTTTTATGAGGCGCAACGTTGAGTTTACTGAAAATGTATTAACATTTCCTCCAGGGCAGCTAAATGTATTAGTATTAGTCTCTAGCTGCTGGTACTGGTGAGCACTACATCTATTACATTGCTCTATTTTGTGAAATAAACTGTTGGATCAATAAATCAGATTGTATTTTAAACCCTGTCCACAGGGTGTTGTGGATTATACCACAGCTAATCTGGGATGAAAGAGAATTTAAACAATTATTAAAATAATGGTTGTTAAGCAGAAGACAAGTCGTACTCTTAAATTCCGAAGCCTGAGCGTCGCCACAGACGGCAACTCAAAGTTGTTGTCTGTGCACAAAATCCCAGGTTTTGAATTATTCATTCTCCCATTTTAAAATAATTTGTGGCCACAATATGCAATTGCTTGAAACAGATTAGGCTTTCTCCCTAAAGCATTAATTGTAGTGCATCTGCTACTTTGTTGAAAAGATGTTTACAGATTTAGACTTTTCAAGGCATTAACGGATTTTTTTCCCTTCATAAAACTGTTGCCTAGCTGAAAGCATCCCCAAAGGGCTGTTTGATGGAGGAGCCCTGAAAAACTCGGAAGCAAAACAGTCTTAAAACACAAATAATAACTTTTTCAAATACAGCATGGTAACCAATGAGCCACAACCCATTTTGCCTAAAAATATGACAACCTTTCAAGCTGGATAAATTGCATATGAATACACGTTTTGAACTTACAAACAGAAGTTATTCATTTTGCAGAGACAATCATTCTATCCTTATTTATACCCATTAGTGTATTAATTTGCATTGTAAAGTTAGTCTCAAAGTCAGTGCAGTGTTGCTACCTGATCAAGATGGAGGGTCTGCATATCAAGAGGCTCAGCGTCTGCCACATGTTCCAAATCTTGTGATTACTTTGCTGCTAACATTCATTCTATTTCAAATCAGCACAGGCCTTCTCCTCGACTGCATCCTATTTTTGAAAAATGTCACGCACAAACTTTAAACGTATATAATGATTGCTGTAAAGTTTTAACTTCATATATCAAACACTTTTTAAGGCTTTCAGGCCTTTTTTTTTTCTTTCCACATTGAAAACTGAGGCAGTGTTTGAAGCTAAAAGCCTGAATTTTTCTCTAGCCATTCTTACATATAAAAAAGATGTCACCCTGGACAGGTCACCAGTCTGTCACATATAGACAGGCAACCATTTGGGCAATTTAGAGTTACCAATTAACTTAACCCCACTAGCTGCATGTCTATGGACTGTGGGAGGAAGTTGGAGTACCCAAAGAGAACAGAAAGACCTCAGCCTGATGGTGGAACTGAACTCAAGGCCTTGTTACTCTGAGGTAACAGTGCTAACCACCTTACCACCATGTTGCCTTAGATAAAATATGAAGAAAAAAAAAAAAAGTCCAGGGGCCCGTTCTTCGTACCTCGCTAAGTAAGTTAGCTGGATTTGATTGTTGACGATTTCACGTGATCTTGGATCGTTCGGTTCCCCGAAGCTCATCCGGGACTTGCTGTCATAGCAACAGAGCCGTAAGCGTAAACCTGCTCGGGAGCAGGTTTACTTTATGTAAACAGGATTAGATCGCGGCCACGCAGGTATGTCCGCTTCATTTATACGAAAGCAACAGCGATATTCCACCACTGTTTCACCATAAATAAATAACATCAATGTAACTAAAGACAATGCAGCACTTGATCCTTTTATTGATTTCACACAGATACATACAGGTCATTTCCTAAAAAAGGGAAATGTACTATTAACATTCTATTACATGTATGTGATTATTACAGATGTAATTCACAGTTCAGAGTAGTAATAGTAAATTACTTCGTGTAATCAAGATGAGAGACCACGGCTATAAAAGCGAAGGTGGATTTGGGAAGCCTGTCGCAGTCATATCCTGTCCGTATACGCGAGCCACCCATTGCGGAAGGTGCAAGATTGATAAGGAGAGTCCTCAGAATTCAGCGTATATTGCGGGATAGACAGGATCCTTTAGCTCAGTGCGACAGTGTGCTCATAGAGAGATATCGATTTTCCCGTGAGGGTATTATTTACTTAACCAACTTGTTGACGAGGGGGTGCAGGACCACCACATGTCTTTTTTTGCTCTGCCCTTTTCTTGGTTGCTGTTATAAACAAACAGAGTATTCCAGGGTCTCTTTCCAAGAGACAAAAAGCAATATAAGTGATAAATATTACCATTCTGTAGAATATTCTATTTCACTTTTACTTGTTCCCATGTTCTAGTGGGTCCTGCCGTGGCTCTAATCTGAAAGAGGATATAATGTAATATAATATAATATATTTACCCTACCGCCTACTGGTGTTGGCCAGAGGGGCCGATGGCGCGATATGGCAGCCTCGCTTCTGTCAGTCTGCCCCAGGGCAGCTGTGGCTACAACCGTAGCTGCCTCCACCAGTGTGTGAATGTGAGAGTGAATGAATAGTGGCATTGTAAAGCGCTTTGGGTGCCTTGAAAAGTGCTATATCAATCCACTCCATTATTATTATTATTATTAAATTACTTACGAGTTTAATTTGTCAGCAACTTTCTGCCAGCCCTCTCTCCTTGCTTTTGCAGTGTTCCCTTGCGTTTTAATTAAACTCTGAAACTCCTGAAATCCCTCACTCAAGAGTTCTTGCTCTGCTGCCGAAAAATACTGAGCGCGCTCCTTCGACATTTTCGCCGACCAATCAAAGGGTTGCCGATCAATGTTTCTACTATCGATGCGTAGCCCCTGTTAAGCCACCCAGTGATCTCACATTACTTCATCCAGCTATACTAATCGTCAACAACAGGGGTGTTCGGAGAACCGGAATAGCGAGCTCAAAGTTAGCGCGATGATTTGATCTTGGATGTGTCATTTGATCTTGGATGTAGTAAGCGAGGTACGAAGAACGGACCCCAGCACTGTAAAAAGTCTATTTTTTCTAGTAAAAAAAAACATTGCAAAGGACAAAAACTGAAAATTTCTGAATGGTTTATGAGCATGAATCAAACACCAGTTCGCAGATGACCACATGGTGCCAGGTTTTATCAGCAGGAACAACAAGGAGTCTTACAGGAAGGAGGTGGAACAGCTGGCTGCTTGGTGTGGAGATATGAATGACCCTTAGCACCAAGAAGACCAAGGAGCTTACTGTAGACTAACACTGGGGCAGCTCACACACTCAATTTAACCATTTTCAGAGGCAGTGAGGTGGAGTGTGTCCTTAAGCTGATTGTCTTGGGCGTCCTCAGTTGGCGCACCAACACAATCAGAAATGGTTGTACTTTCTGCAGACTTTATAGAAAAATGAGCTTTCTACCTGAAATGTCACGAACTCCTACAGAGACGTCATCCTAAGCGTCTTGACCAGTTGCAAACACGAAGCTACACTGCATGTTTGCATGTCAAATTGAATGCCAAACATTATTTTATTGTTTGACTAATCTACTTTTCAATGACAATAAATCTAATCAAACCTGGCTCTTGGTTACTCATATTTAACCAAATTTCTCAAAATCTTTATATTCCTTTTCTGCTTTTCCTGCACTGACGCACACACTTTAATTTTGTTCTTTCTGATATTCAGCAACCTCCTGCCTTACTCCGCATCTCCTCCATGCCCTTCGAGTGGCCTCAAGTCCCTACTGCGAACTCATATTTCTCTTCTTTTGCTTTCAGCAGCCCTTCACATTTCTTAAACCTCTTATACTGACTTTGAAGACCTTTCACCGCCACCCCCTGGCCTCAAGCTTCACCCTGAGTTTTTCATCTTCTTTGGCCACGATTCTTCCCCTGTCTCACACTAAATTCAATCTCTGCAGTCTTTCCTCATAATAATTTGATTTCACATGTATGTTAAAGGGGAAGTCAAGCGTTTGTTCTGGGCATTTGGCAGACTCTTGACTTTTCCTTATCCTCTTGACCTTAAAATGTGCATTTTAAGTGCCCTGAGATATCTACTCCACACGGACCTTCTCTTGCATATATTTGTTCAGGTTTTATCGTCTGAGCTTAAATGCCTTTTTATTTTTTGAACCTACTCTTGTATTAAACTAGGTAGCATACTTGTGCAGTGGTTAGCACTGTTGACTATTGCCACACAACAAGGTCTGGGACGACAGCAAGGTCCTGGGTTTGATTTAAGACTAGGACCTTTCTTTGTGGAGCTTCCAGGTTTTTTCTGTGCATGCATGGGTTCTCTCTGGACTATCTGGAGCTTTTTCTTCTGCTTTTTTCAAAGACATGCAAGTTAGGGTAATTAGCAGTGTTGGGCAAGTTACTTTAAAATAGTAACTTAGTTACATTACTAGTTACTTCTCTCAAAAGTAACTCAGTTAGTTCAAGTTACTCGTTACTTTCAAAGTAACTAGTTACTAGGGAAAGTAACTTTGGTTTTACTCAGAATTCTCTTGTTAATGTGTTGCTTCCATAACTTTGCCAGTCTTCTAGCTTGCTTACTTGCCACAAGTGCACTGTGCCACCTACCAATAGCAAGGAAAAGATAATGTGCATATTTCCACGAGAGAAATCCCACGCCTGGACCGTCATTGACTGCTGCCATGATTCTAGCCTACGTCACAGCGTCATGTGCGCCTTTTACATCCAACACAAAAACTGCAGTCGTGGTGCTTTCGATTGTACTCAGAACTCTGAAATTCTGCCTTCTGAATAGGAAGATGTAGGTAACACCAGACTGCAGATGAGCTGCATACAGGGCTGGACTGGGACAGAAAATTGGCCCGGGCATTTTGACTAGAGACTGGTCCACCATTATAGGAAAAATGTTAACCAGAGTTTCACATCATTAGCCATTAGTCATTTTCATAGAAAGTCTCACATGACCAAAGCATAGAGAAATCAAACACACATCAAAATAGAGAGCTTCTTTATTAAATGTAACAATTTTTCATAAACGAATTAGAAATTATAAAATATTTTCTTCCGGTGAGTTACATAATTTGCATTAATTTAATGCAGGCCGTTGGTAAATTGAACAGCTGCAAAACAGCAATTGACTATTCGCTAATCTAGGCACTGCTGATCAGTCAAGCTCTTGATTATTTGACGGATTCAGGTGACGTTTCGATAAACTTCATTCTCTACAGTTAAAGAGTTTAACGGATGATGTAAGTAACAAAAAAACCTGCAACTGTCACATATTTCACAACTGTAATCCAGGATGCTACAAGATCCAACTTTAGGGTAAATCTTAGCAGCTCTGTGAGCTTTTAACTAGATTTAAGGATGTCTCCTGTAGTCAGTACGTTATGACATAGCACTGCACTCCTATCAACATGCTGAATAAAATATGAGCAATAGGATGTTTGCATGTTATTTACCGAGTCAACCATGACACACCACCCTTCCCTATCATACTTACAAGATTGGTTATACTGTAGCTCAGTGGTGCAATACAACAACAAAGTGTCTGCATTATTTGCATGATTTTTTTTTTTTTTATATTTAAGTTTAGCTTTCTATTAAAATTTGGTTAAAATACTTTGGTTAGAGCTAGGAGCATGTAGCTTAATTACATGAGTAATCAGGTCACAATTTTTCTCCACTATGTCTGAAATTAAAGGCGTTTTGTTTGGTGGTTAATCTGCAAGCACTTAATTATCAGCTGCACACGTGCTGTGGAAAGAACGAGCAGCAAAGGGTCAATTGCACACAGATTTAAGGTCTCTGTAAGGAATACTAAACCAGCGTTATTTACTGTAAACAATCATATGGAGATGTAATTTTTTTTATCATTCTTGAAAGGTAAAATAAAGATTGCTCCTGAAAATGAGACCTTGTGTCTCAATGAGATTTACCTGTATAGATAAAGATGAAATATAATTTTTCATCCTTTAGATGTGATGTTTTTTATATGCCGAGTGAGGCTTATCAGAAATTCAATAAGAGTTATTCACTGTTTTAAATATGACCTTCAAAACCTTCCATATGCCTCTCGGTGGAGCTGAAACTTGCTGAAGCACCTTTCCCGTGGCGACTGAGCTGCTCGTCGGGCTCTTTAATGTGCAGATCACATAGTGAGAATGGACTTCTTCTTTCAGCCTTCCTCTCCTCTCTCAACATTTTGCCCTTTGTACCTGCGTGTGAATCTTTCCCCACCTCGTCGGGATGTTTGTTTTCCACCTGAAATAGATGAGAATACAATGTTTTTCATTTTAATGTCCTGAATGGCCGACATAAGCAATTACAGGCTTTGCAATTTTCTGCACTTTTTAGTTGTCAGTTTCAATTTAGACTTTCCCCCCTTGAGCCCAATTTCATCCCACTGTGAAGCTGCTTGATACTTCACTTGGGTTTTGTTCCTGCATTAATATTCATTGTGTGATTCATTCTAACTGACAGAGATCTCCCTGTACTGAATGTTGATTCCTGGTCAGATGCTCCGGTATATTGTCTGTAGTTCTACAAAAATAAATAATTTATATTGAATCACCTGAGCTAATTTACATGCCAAAATATGACACATTTGGAAATGTTTGAACATTGTATTATTGGTGTTTGAGCTGATGTATTATTACAATTTCCTGTTTTGTCAACAAATATGTCTCTCAAAAAGAAGATTGTACACTATTGAGGGATGAGAGTGCACCTATTGTCCCTTCATATTCTGCTATTTATAATTACCGGTGTCATGCCGTGTGCACAGTTTCAAAACATGAGGTCGGTGGATTTAGGCAAAAACGTCCTACTGTTCTAAACTGTCTGTTTCAGACTTGTCACAGCTCAGGCGATGGATATGTAAGCCCCACCCATATTGCTCCATAAACCTTTCGTTTGCAAATTTTAGAGAGACTGGCTTTAAAGAATAACAAGAACAGCTTGTTTCAAATGGAGAATGAACTGATCCCTACTTTAAAACAAGTCAACATCACTCAAAGAAACCTAGTATCATATCTACTATAATGAAGTCTGATGTCATGCTATAATGATATATGTATCTTTGTACGTTCCCTATTTGCTCCTAGACAAGTGGACTAATCTTGATAAACAGGAACATTGCTCAGGGCATGTGAGTGATAATATCAATATCATATACAAATATTTTATGCAAATTCAAACAATTTATATAAAAACAGAGGTTTGACCGTTTCCGTGTCTGCAGCTTTAAGATATGTGCTAACTCAATGCCACAATCTTCTCAGGAGCGGATATCTCAGCAAATCCCTCCCAAGGTTCAACGCTCAGAGAAACTGCAAAAAACCCAAGAGCTACATCTCAGACTCCTGCAGGCCACTGTCATCATGTTCGGTTTTCAAGTTCATGAAGGTACAAGAAGAAGATTGAAGATCGTATCAACTGACAAGGATGGTAGGTCATGCATCAAGGTGTTGCAATACTTCTACCCGAATGAAATGCAGTGGCGGGACCTTAAGAGACCTGTGCATAAATGAATCCCAGCAAATTGCATAAAGACCTTTGAAGGTCTACTGTATATGCACATCACTTGTGCTTCTGCTAACATTTTTGTGGTGACAGAACTATTTAAAAATCTATTGATTGCCATCTTCAAGAGAATCTCCAACATTTGGAAATCCTCTGATTGACTGAGAAGCTGCATGAAAAAATCAATAAAAAGTTATTTTTTGCTCTGTATTTGGTGCAGAGCCTCAGTCACGCTGTGCATAGAGGCTGGATGCAGGGGGAAATAGTCAGCCAGTATCTATACCATCAAAGGTGATTCTCAGTTGGAAGTTTTCATAAATACATGTTGTAACTTGTGTTTTTGGAAATATGCAAAAAAAAAAAAAAACCCTTGAATAATAAGACAGCAATTTCAAAGCAGTTTTTGTGTTAAAGGTGATTTTGATCAAAAGAACTGCCTTTACTCAGTGCTGTAAGATAAGATAAGATAGAACTTTATTAATCCCTCGGGTGGGTTCCTCTGGGAAATTCGATTTCCAAAAAAAGCACAGCACCGACAGAAGTTACAGAGTTATACACACACACATATATATAAATACAGAGACAATATAAATAAAATATACGAAGGGGATAAATAGAATAAATAGGAATAAAAATAAAAATACAAGTGAATTGCACATTTCAAGTATTGAGTCTATTGCACCGTTGACTATTTACAAAAGTATTGCACAAGGTATTGTACAGTGAGGTGAAGAGGCACTACAGCTTAGTTGTTCCCTCCTTTGTCCTCCTGTTTCCCCTCCCTCTCCCCTCCAGAGAGGAGTTAAACAGTCTGATGGCGTGTGGGACAAAGGAGTTTTTAAGTCTGTTAGTTCTTGTCTTTGGGAGAAGCAACCTGTCACTGAACAGACTCTTCTGGTTGTTAATGGCCGTGTGCAGAGGATGCCTGGCATTGTCCATAATGTCCATCAGTTTCTTTAATGTCCTTTTCTCTGCCACTGTCACCAGAGTGTCCAGCTTCATGCCGACCACAGAGCTAGCCCTCCTGATCAGTTTCTCCAGCCTGGATGAGTCCCTCTTTGCTGTGCTGCTCCCCCAGCACACCACAGCATAGAAAAGTACTCCAGCAACCACCGACTGGTAAAACATCCTCAGGAGCTTCCTGCAGATGTTAAAAGACCTCAGCCTCCTGAGGAAGTACAGTCGGCTTTGGGCTTTTTTATACAGGTACTCTGTGTTGCATGACCAGTCCAGTTTATTGTCCACCCACAGCCCGAGGTACTTGTACTTGTTGACCACCTCCACCTCCTCCCCCTCTATCTGAACCGGCAGTGGACCTGCTCTAGACCTCCCGAAGTCCACAACCAGTTCCTTAGTCTTTGAGGTGTTGAGTTGCAGGTGGTTTGTGTGACTCCATGCGACAAAGTTCCTCACCAGACTTCTGTACTCCTCTTCCTGATCATCCCAGATACACCCCATGATGGCTGTGTCGTCTGCAAACTTCTGAATGTGGCATAATTCAGAGTTGTAGCAGAAGTCAGAGGTGTACAGGGTGAAGAGAAGAGGGGACAGCACAGTTCCCTGTGGTGCTCCTGTGCTGCTGACCACTGTGTCAGACGTGATGTCCTTCAGCCTGACGTACTGTGGTCTGTCGGTGAGGTAGTCGGAGATCCAAGCCACCAGGCAGGGGTCCACCTCCATCCTGTTCAGTTTTTCTTGAAGCATACAGGGCCGGATGGTATTAAAGGCACTGGAAAAGTCAAGAAACAGGATCCTGACCGTGCCTTTTCCCCCATCCAGGTGTGAGTGGGCTCTGTGTAGGAGGTACAGGATGGCATCCTCCACTCCGACACCCGCCTTGTATGCAAACTGTAGTGGGTCCTGGGCATGTTGTACCTGTGGTCGGAGGAGGTTGAGGAAGAGCCGCTCTAGAGTCTTCATAAGATGTGACGTCAGTGCCACCGGTCGGAAGTCATTCAGCTCATTGGGCCGGTTCTTTTTGGGGACCGGGACGATGCAGGATGTCTTCCATAGGGCGGGCACTCTCCCCAGTCGCAGACTGAGGTTGAAGACTCGTTGTAGCGGCTCCCCAAGTTCAGCAGCACACGCCTTTAGCATCCTAGGACACACCTTGTCTGGGCCTGCTGCCTTTCTGGGGCGAAGCTTCCTCAGTTGTCTCCTGACCTGATCCACTGTGACACTGGGAGATGTTTGGGAAGAGGGGAGGGGGGGAGATGTCTTGCTGCTGAGAGAGGGATTGGAGGAGGGGGGTGTCATGGTGTCAGGAAGGGGGGGAAGCGAGGGAGGTAGGAGAGTGGGGATTGGACTCTGTAGTGAAGGTGAGGGTGGGGGGGTTGTGGGCTGGTCAAACCTGTTGAAGAAGTTGTTGAGTTCGTTTGCCTTCTCCACAGTCCCCCCCACTGTGCTTTTCTTGGTGTTGTGGCCTGTGATGGTTTTCACACCATTCCAGACCTCCCTCATATTGTTCCTCTCCAACTTCTGCTCCACCTTCCTCCTGTAGGTGTCCTTTGCTTCCCTCAGGCAGCGTTTCACCTCCCGCTGTGCTGCCTTCATCTCCTCCTTCACTTTGCTCCTGAAAGCCTTCTTCTTCATGTTGAGGACAGCTTTGACTTCCTGTGTTACCCACGGTTTGTTATTAGGATAACACCGTACCGTCTTAGCAGGGGCGACCGTGTCCACACAAAAGTATCTCTGGTTTACAAAAACAAGAATCTAAATGAGACAAATTTGGAGCTGTTGAAAGATTTACCTCTTCCCTATTGACTAGCTACCACCCACTGCTTCTTCTCTCCAGTGCAGTCTGACTAGTTCTTTTTTCTGCTAAAAGGACAGACATTAAATCAATGTCTATTTTCTTACCCTTTCTTTAAAAAAAAAAAAAAAATAGCAACACTTTCTATAAAGTTCACTCCTGGGTAGCTGACGTATTATGATGTGTGATCACATAAATCCATACCTATGGAGAAATATCTATCAAAAAAAATTTTTTTCAGAGTACCTGTAAAAATCAATGTTTGTTTTATATGACATATAAAGTAATTGTTTCCATGCTTATCAGAGATATTGTTTGCTTGATTAATCTTTAAGTTTATTAAAACATTTCTTTTCTATATGGGCACATATTATATGCATACTGAAAAACCAACATCATTATCCTCAATAAACGCAATCTAAAAAGATTTGTAGCTTTGTAAGTTTTGTGTCTGAATTTTCAGGAAAGAGACTGTTTGGTGTCAGAGATGTAAAATTCACTGAAAGTCAGTCTAATTGTTCAATACTGAGTGTTGAATTTTATGTTGTCTCATTACAGGAAAAACATCATTTTTTCATCATTTTTCATGCAGGATCATTACACTGTCAAACATGATGAACAACAGAAAAATGCCAGGACTACCAACCATGCATTCAAAAATTCTGCTTCATATCCGAAAATATGTGTAAGTTTTCCTTTTTATCGACAACATTCACACGTATTTATATATTCCTTAACAAGCGTAAGCATCACTGCTTTAACATAACATAGCAATTAACCCTGTGCTACAGGAATTTAAATGATGTGATTTGGGGCATTTTTAAACTTTTGATATTTTAAATATTTCATGGTTTCATGAAAATTTGAAATACAGATCGATTTAAAATGTATAAACAGCCTATCTGATATTAATAATGTTTCAGAGGTCAGAGAAAGTGTGGTTTTTTGGGGTTTTTTTAGCTTTTACCACATTTGTTTTTGCATTTGAATTTATTTATTTAAAAGGGACAGTGCAGTTTAACATAGTTTGGCCTTACAGTCTGTCTTACCTTAAGTTACAGCTGCCTTCACTGCTATAGTATATACCAGAAACACCTCCGTAACTAACATCTATAATATCCCTATTAATTCATGGCAAACTAGTGCATTTAAAGTGGTAGTAGTAGACTTTGTGTGGGATCCGCACATGTGTTTCCCTAGACTCTCTGAAACGGCAACTCAGGAGTCTTTATAGTTCCCCACCTCCCACGCACTCTTTTCTTTCAATCTCAGCTACTTTGCATTTAGCTTGAAGTCAGTTTGTGAGGATTTTAGGTTCTCTGACCATGTGTTTTTGAGTTTTGGTGGTTTGGATTTATTTTTGAGTTTGTGAAAATAATTGATATTCTAGTTTTGGTGGTGTTTAGTCTTTTGAGTTTAATGTTATTTTCTTATTGCTTCTAAGTTTTGTTTGTTGTGGGTTTATTTTTTTATATACCTTGGTTCTTCATCCTCTCCTGTGTCTCATCTCTGTGCAGTCAGCCTTTGTCTCTGTGTTTGTTTACCTTTGGTTTATGTCTACTTATAGGTTCAAATCAAGTTCGTAGTCTGTAGTCTTTGTTTATACTCTGGTTCTTCTTCTTGGCCTTGTAATATTTAGTTGGCGTCGTTAGTGATCCTATTGTTACCTCAGTCTTGTCATAATGTCTATCTGTTCTCTCTGTTCTGTATCCGTGTTTATTTTCTGCCCATGTAAATGTGGCGTGTCTTAGTTGAAGCTTCAGTATTACTTATACTTTGTGCTAGTCTCTCTTGTCTCGTGTGCATTGTGTTAAATTTACTTCCCTAGTCTACTTATTTCTGATTTGCTCCCACTGTCTTTCCCACCCATTATGCTGTCTTAGCCTAGTCGTGTCATACTGTTCGCCCAATCTTTGTTCCCGGTATTAATTTTCCTTTATATCTGTGTTCTCACTTTCACAGATTGACATAGACCTTCAATAAATGATTGTTTTAAGTTTCAAGCCTGCCTTTGACTCTGCATTGGTGTGCTTGAGTAGTAATACGATGGCACCTGTCCAAGATGGCGGCCAACCAAACCGGTTTGACAACCGGTTTGACCGGTTTCGTGCGTGTGCGCATGCGCGTTCAGTAATACGATGGCACTAGTCCAAGATGGCGGCCAACCAAACCGATTTGACCAGTTTCGTGTGTGTGCGCATGCGCGTTCAGGTGTGGAAATACCACAGGGGATCAGAGGGGTTATATGAGTTTATGTGTTTTTAACGGGGTTTTAATTTAATCAAACCATAGGGTTTTTAATTAAACTATTTTTATCACTTAGGTGTATCGCAACATTCAGTTATGCATGTGTTCTTAAAAGCAATTCTTTGTTTCTTGTTTCATTCTTGGCGGAGTGGAAGCTGTTTTGGTTCACAGTGCGCCTTAACAAAGAGGGTGTGCTCTAGTCAAAAGTGTTGGTAATAGTGTTTTAATCACACTAATTTTCTAAATCTGACAATGTCTCAGCTTGCAGTGAGGCATGCATTTTATTTTATAAATGGCACAAATGGGAATTTCTTCTGAATGGGTGATGTCAGCATGTTCACAAGCGTTTCATTTAATCAAACCCCTAGTTTTAATTTAACTAGTTTTTACACATCTACTGGGGTTTCTTTCCAGGGTTGATGCGATCATTTTATTTAAATATCGGGATTTCGGAATGTTGAACTAAGAGTGAGACAAAGCCAGCCAGCTAGTTTTTAACACAGTAAATGTTACAAATAGCATTCAGTCCTTTAGAAAATAAATGCTATAAGCAGCCAGTATCGCTCTTTTCAAACTAATCGTCTTTTAAATACACTCATTTTGTGATTCCGGTGTCACACCTTGCACCGATGCAAGCATTTTATTTAATTAAAAACGGATCAAACGGGCCATTTCTTCTGTAAGGGGTTTCATGGTTTCAGAGTAGTTTTTAACACAACAGATAGTCGCAAATAACATTCAGCAAACGCTACAGTGATACTTCTAAAACGCTGCACACAATGTCGTCTTTTCACCCAAAGCAGCCAGTATAGCTCTTTTCAAACTAATCGTCTTTAAATACACTCATTTTGTTGACAAAGCCAGCCAGCTAGTTTTTAACACAGTAAATGTCACAAATAGCATTCAGTCCTTTAGAAAATAAATGCTATAAGCAACCAGTATCGCTCTTTTCAAACTAATCTTCTTTTAACCCTCTGATGGTCATAGTCAAAAAAGGGACCATTTTGGGTCCCGACGACCGTAAAAGGGTGTAAATTCTGACGACCATGCAAGAGTTAAATACACTCATTTTGTGATTCCGGTGTCACACCTTGCACCGATGCAAGCATTTTATTTATTTAAAAACGGATCAAACGGGCCATTTCTTCTGTAAGGGGTTTCATGGTTTCAGAGTAGTTTTTAACACAACAGATAGTCACAAATAACATTCAGCCCTTTAGAAAATAAACGCTACAGTGATACTTCTAAAACCAGTCGCCCAGACCCGCTCCAACTTTTCAACAGCTGGCTAATTGTTTGAATTTGTTCAGGATTGTAAAAGCCCACCGTGGGTATCACTAGTTGAGAGTACCATGCGAACAAGGGCCCAGCCTATTGTTTAAAGTGGCCGGTATTGGCTCTTTTTGTAATTCCTCGACAAGGTAAATGGGGCAGGTGTACCAGTCGGGTGGCGACCCCGCCTATTGTCTGAAGTATCGGCTCCTTTGTAATTCCTTGAGAAGACAAAAGCCCTGAAGGGTCTCATTTAAATTGATTGGAGACATACCTTTTCTTTTTGGAAACACCCACCCTATATAAAAAAAACACGCTCAGAGCCCGAAACCCTGAGCCATTTACGCCTCAAGATTCGCTGCAGAGCACACCATTTTCTTTGCGATCATCAACACTAACATCGTTCTTTATAACATGGCCATCGTAAACGGTAAGTAAAACAAAACCTATTATTGGATTTTTAAAAAGTGTTATGTTAACATATTATAGGATATTCAAACTATTTTTTTTCCCTAAAACAAAAGCTTAATTTTTAGGAGTTCGGGAGAACGGCCCAGGGCCCTTTTCTTTAGAAACGGGCGCTTTTACAGCTGGAACTAGTCCTCTAACAGGCACAAGGTGTGTACAGCATTACTGGATTTTAAAACGTATGTATGTTTTAAACTAGCGATTGTTTTAAATTATGTAATAACGTTTTTGTTTGTTCCAGGGTTAACAAACTGAGCAGGAAAACATTCAGACACCGCGACCACAGAGCCCAACCTTACATCAGGTGTGTATACAACGGGATGTATAGTTGTGTATTATTTTTTTCAAAAGAAAAAAAAATTAAAAAGAGGTTTAAACAATTACAAATGTTCTAAACTGACCGTTTTACACCTACAGAGCCACGCCAGAGAACCGGGTGTGTGGAGAAGCAGGACCATCCCGAATAACGCACACTACAAGGTAAGCATAGGCATATATAAATTAGATAAAAAGAGATAGAGAGGGAGACACGCTTATTCAGTTTGAAATGGGTACATGTATAAAATGTTTTAACACATGTCTATCTATCTTCACAGACTGCAGAACAGCACCCCTCCTCATAATGATCAGGACACCGTACGATTCCAGACGTTTTTGGAATGTTTAAGCAGTATCGACCTCCCAGAACAACAAAAACCTGGAGCTTTGTGCAACAGTGGAGAGTCAGAACAGATCTTCATCAGCGAACCTGCAACACCCCCGAGTGAGTGGCTACCTCGCGATTTCTCTGATGTTTTTGAGTACAGTATATCAGATTTTGATCTAGTTCATATACCCACCACCCCAGAATGTGACAGAAATAGCATTGATTCACACATAGATTTCGAAGAAGGCGGCATAACAGACTCTCAAATATCACCGGCGTATGATGCTTACATGAAGCTTCCAGACGCTCAGCCTGCTGAACAGAGTCATATAGCTTCAATAGCTGATAAATTATGTTTGATTGAAGCTAGACTCAATCAATACCACCAAGAAGCACAGGTACAAAGGCAACAGTTTACCAAATTCATAAACAAAGTGTGTAGTACATTAGACAACATCTGCTATGTTCTATTTAAACCCAGATTCCTTTTATAGTTTGCAGTGAAATTTCTTAAACCATTGTTTAATGGGACAGAAGTACAAGTCACTCTTTACTAACACACTGTAGATAAGTTTATTGCTGAACGACACAGCTAGCAGTCCCACACACTCTTTAGATTTTTGAAGTTTTGTGTGTGATGGTTTTGCCTCTCACACCTTACCCCTTTCTCCCAGTATCACAACAGTATGACTCCCAAAGTACGACTCAGTAAACAAACAAGGACTCTAAACTCAGAACAGAAAGATACAGTTGAAAGATTAGTGATATCTTTTATGATGCGTAATAAACTACACCCTCTTCTTCTCTGTATTTATGTTGTTTGTGTGCGTGCGTGCGTGCGTGCGTGTGTGTGTGTGTGTGAATGCCTTAGAAGTCAAAGTATACATTAGCCATACTTACAAAAACATTTTTAATTTCATTTAGAACTGAGATTCTAAGTTGTAAGCAGAAATCGTATGCTCAACCAGGAGTATGTTTCCCCACTTTCACAATGCTGAGGCATCAAATCCATGATCCAACAGATGGTTTGTCACATGTGGGCGAGAAGGGCAAGCCAACCCTTACTTACACAACCTCACACACTATAGATTTTTAAAGCTCTTGTGTACAACGGTTTAGCTAAAGATATAACTTCTACTTTTGATAAAGATCACTCCCTCTGCATATTTCTTAAGAAATGAAGTGTCTTTACTGGGATATTTATTGTCAAACTATGCGATTTTCCAAATGTGTGTGGAGTAAAATGTTGTGACCAAGAATCATTCAGGATTAACAACACAAACTGTTTTGATAGCAGAAACAGTCTGTCTTATAGTTCCCATACTTTACCGCTAGTTTTACAAACACATTCTTCTTCATATCGGTTTAATTGGTTTTTTATGAAACTGATTTTTAATAGTACAACCAAGGTCTAACTTTTCCTAGCTCCCCAGTATAAATGCAAGAATTTTGCAGACTTTATTGAAACTGTCACAATTTAACACTCAATGCCATAAACAGAGTTGATCCATGTTTCTATGGACAGTGTTTCATACATCAACAGCTCTGAAAATCACTTTTAAAGTAATGTAGAACATGATCTCTCTCACTCTCAGCGTCTCTAAAAAACCCAGCAAACTGACAATCACCTCTAAACAAGGGGTCAGTTTATAGGCTTTTTGTTTGTTTGTTTGTTTTGTTTTTTATCAGCCGCAACACCATGTAATGCATGGATGTTAGACTCTTTCACCAGACCATGTTGCTAGCCCAACCACCAGGCTCAGGGTCTCTGAACTCTAACCCTGGCTCTGGCTGCCAAATGTGCCTCTGACCCTCTTGTGCCTGTTCACCACCAGACTAAGTTTGTACTCTCACCTACTAACATTATTTTATTACAGGGCAATATTCAGCTAGGTTACTACTTTGACTTTCTGTAATAAAATAATGTTAGTAGGTGAGAGTACAAACTTAGTCTGGTGGTGAACAGGCACAAGAGGGTCAGAGGCACATTTGGCAGCCAGAGCCAGGGTTAGAGTTCAGAGACCCTGAGCCTGGTGGTTGGGCTAGCAACATGGTCTGGTGAAAGAGTCTAACATCCATGCATTACATGGTGTTGCGGCTGATAAAAAACAAAACAAACAAACAAACAAAAAGCCTATAAACTGACCCCTTGTTTAGAGGTGATTGTCAGTTTGCTGGGTTTTTTAGAGACGCTGAGAGTGAGAGAGATCATGTTCTACATTACTTTAAAAGTGATTTTCAGAGCTGTTGATGTATGAAACACTGTCCATAGAAACATGGATCAACTCTGTTTATGGCATTGAGTGTTAAATTGTGACAGTTTCAATAAAGTCTGCAAAATTCTTGCATTTATACTGGGGAGCTAGGAAAAGTTAGACCTTGGTTGTACTATTAAAAATCAGTTTCATAAAAAACCAATTAAACCGATATGAAGAAGAATGTGTTTGTAAAACTAGCGGTAAAGTATGGGAACTATAAGACAGACTGTTTCTGCTATCAAAACAGTTTGTGTTGTTAATCCTGAATGATTCTTGGTCACAACATTTTACTCCACACACATTTGGAAAATCGCATAGTTTGACAATAAATATCCCAGTAAAGACACTTCATTTCTTAAGAAATATGCAGAGGGAGTGATCTTTATCAAAAGTAGAAGTTATATCTTTAGCTAAACCGTTGTACACAAGAGCTTTAAAAATCTATAGTGTGTGAGGTTGTGTAAGTAAGGGTTGGCTTGCCCTTCTCGCCCACATGTGACAAACCATCTGTTGGATCATGGATTTGATGCCTCAGCATTGTGAAAGTGGGGAAACATACTCCTGGTTGAGCATACGATTTCTGCTTACAACTTAGAATCTCAGTTCTAAATGAAATTAAAAATGTTTTTGTAAGTATGGCTAATGTATACTTTGACTTCTAAGGCATTCACACACACACACACACGCACGCACGCACGCACGCACACAAACAACATAAATACAGAGAAGAAGAGGGTGTAGTTTATTACGCATCATAAAAGATATCACTAATCTTTCAACTGTATCTTTCTGTTCTGAGTTTAGAGTCCTTGTTTGTTTACTGAGTCGTACTTTGGGAGTCATACTGTTGTGATACTGGGAGAAAGGGGTAAGGTGTGAGAGGCAAAACCATCACACACAAAACTTCAAAAATCTAAAGAGTGTGTGGGACTGCTAGCTGTGTCGTTCAGCAATAAACTTATCTACAGTGTGTTAGTAAAGAGTGACTTGTACTTCTGTCCCATTAAACAATGGTTTAAGAAATTTCACTGCAAACTATAAAAGGAATCTGGGTTTAAATAGAACATAGCAGATGTTGTCTAATGTACTACACACTTTGTTTATGAATTTGGTAAACTGTTGCCTTTGTACCTGTGCTTCTTGGTGGTATTGATTGAGTCTAGCTTCAATCAAACATAATTTATCAGCTATTGAAGCTATATGACTCTGTTCAGCAGGCTGAGCGTCTGGAAGCTTCATGTAAGCATCATACGCCGGTGATATTTGAGAGTCTGTTATGCCGCCTTCTTCGAAATCTATGTGTGAATCAATGCTATTTCTGTCACATTCTGGGGTGGTGGGTATATGAACTAGATCAAAATCTGATATACTGTACTCAAAAACATCAGAGAAATCGCGAGGTAGCCACTCACTCGGGGGTGTTGCAGGTTCGCTGATGAAGATCTGTTCTGACTCTCCACTGTTGCACAAAGCTCCAGGTTTTTGTTGTTCTGGGAGGTCGATACTGCTTAAACATTCCAAAAACGTCTGGAATCGTACGGTGTCCTGATCATTATGAGGAGGGGTGCTGTTCTGCAGTCTGTGAAGATAGATAGACATGTGTTAAAACATTTTATACATGTACCCATTTCAAACTGAATAAGCGTGTCTCCCTCTCTATCTCTTTTTATCTAATTTATATATGCCTATGCTTACCTTGTAGTGTGCGTTATTCGGGATGGTCCTGCTTCTCCACACACCCGGTTCTCTGGCGTGGCTCTGTAGGTGTAAAACGGTCAGTTTAGAACATTTGTAATTGTTTAAACCTCTTTTTAATTTTTTTTTCTTTTGAAAAAAATAATACACAACTATACATCCCGTTGTATACACACCTGATGTAAGGTTGGGCTCTGTGGTCGCGGTGTCTGAATGTTTTCCTGCTCAGTTTGTTAACCCTGGAACAAACAAAAACGTTATTACATAATTTAAAACAATCGCTAGTTTAAAACATACATACGTTTTAAAATCCAGTAATGCTGTACACACCTTGTGCCTGTTAGAGGACTAGTTCCAGCTGTAAAAGCGCCCGTTTCTAAAGAAAAGGGCCCTGGGCCGTTCTCCCGAACTCCTAAAAATTAAGCTTTTGTTTTAGGGAAAAAAAATAGTTTGAATATCCTATAATATGTTAACATAACACTTTTTAAAAATCCAATAATAGGTTTTGTTTTACTTACCGTTTACGATGGCCATGTTATAAAGAACGATGTTAGTGTTGATGATCGCAAAGAAAATGGTGTGCTCTGCAGCGAATCTTGAGGCGTAAATGGCTCAGGGTTTCGGGCTCTGAGCGTGTTTTTTTTATATAGGGTGGGTGTTTCCAAAAAGAAAAGGTATGTCTCCAATCAATTTAAATGAGACCCTTCAGGGCTTTTGTCTTCTCAAGGAATTACAAAGGAGCCGATACTTCAGACAATAGGCGGGGTCGCCACCCGACTGGTACACCTGCCCCATTTACCTTGTCGAGGAATTACAAAAAGAGCCAATACCGGCCACTTTAAACAATAGGCTGGGCCCTTGTTCGCATGGTACTCTCAACTAGTGATACCCACGGTGGGCTTTTACAATCCTGAACAAATTCAAACAATTAGCCAGCTGTTGAAAAGTTGGAGCGGGTCTGGGCGACTGGTTTTAGAAGTATCACTGTAGCGTTTATTTTCTAAAGGACTGAATGCTATTTGTGACATTTACTGTGTTAAAAACTAGCTGGCTGGCTTTGTCAACAAAATGAGTCTATTTAAAGACGATTAGTTTGAAAAGAGCTATACTGGCTGCTTTGGGTGAAAAGACGACATTGTGTGCAGCGTTTTAGAAGTATCACTGTAGCGTTTGCTGAATGTTATTTGCGACTATCTGTTGTGTTAAAAACTACTCTGAAACCATGAAACCCCTTACAGAAGAAATGGCCCGTTTGATCCGTTTTTAATTAAATAAAATGCTTGCATCGGTGCAAGGTGTTGACACCGGAATCACAAAATGAGTGTATTTAAAAGACGATTAGTTTGAAAAGAGCGATACTGGCTGCTTATAGCATTTATTTTCTAAAGGACTGAATGCTATTTGTAACATTTACTGTGTTAAAAACTAGCTGGCTGGCTTTGTCTCACTCTTAGTTCAACATTCCGAAATCCCGATATTTAAATAAAATGATCGCATCAACCCTGGAAAGAAACCCCAGTAGATGTATAAAAACTAGTTAAATTAAAACTAGGGGTTTGATTAAATGAAACGCTTGTGAACATGCTGACATCACCCATTCAGAAGAAATTCCCATTTGTGCCATTTATAAAATAAAATGCATGCCTCACTGCAAGCTGAGACATTGTCAGATTTAGAAAATTAGTGTGATTAAAACACTATTACCAACACTTTTGACTAGAGCACACCCTCTTTGTTAAGGCGCACTGTGAACCAAAACAGCTTCCACTCCGCCAAGAATGAAACAAGAAACAAAGAATTGCTTTTAAGAACACATGCATAACTGAATGTTGCGATACACCTAAGTGATAAAAATAGTTTAATTAAAAACCCTATGGTTTGATTAAATTAAAACCCCGTTAAAAACACATAAACTCATATAACCCCTCTGATCCCCTGTGGTATTTCCACACCTGAACGCGCATGCGCACACGCACGAAACCGGTCAAACCGGTTGTCAAACCGGTTTGGTTGGCCGCCATCTTGGACAGGTGCCATCGTATTACTACTTGCTTGCTCTTTCTTAGCCCGACACAGTTAGCTCAATGGCTGGATTCTAATTAATTTATTTTTAGATTATTTAGTTACATCGTGGGTGCATGCAGGAGCAAATGTAATATACTCGCCATGTAACAAGCGCATGCAACACTTTATTCTATAGAGTCCAAGAGGGCTAACTTAGAATCACCAATTTATCTAACATGCATGCCTTTATACTGTGGGAGGAAGACAGAAACCCAAGCAGGCACAGGCAAATGTTGCACATAAAGACCATTGCTGGGAACTGTCTTGCTGTGACTTGACACTGCTGACCTCTCCATCACTGTGCTGCTCGATTTCAGATCTCACATCTGTGGGAAGGTACTCTCAGACATCTGTATAATTCATTTCATGAAGTGCACTACTGTATCTATCATCACTCAGAGTTTTTGGCTTTTACTATTTCACTGTTTTGTGAGCCTTCAAAGACCCAGCAGGTTCCTGTCTGTGTGGCAACCTAAGGAATGTGTTGGGAGCACAGACAATTCTTATGACGTTCTGAAGGTCTCCCTCAAACTCTGTCACTACTAAAACCACAATTTTCCTTTACTTCACCCACACTGCACTGGTGGATCTAAAATCTAATCTGAAAAGATCAGGTTAGTCAAATTTGACCCAAACAGTTTAGAAGGTTTAAACATTTATGAGGTGCTGCCAACTCGTGGCGGTTGGTAACGCCAAATCAGAATTACTTAACCTTTTCCAGACTTTATGTTCAGATCAGAGTAAGGGTAACAAGGGTTCCTGGACCTCCACAGGGTTAATGTTCCGCAAGATGTTGCTGTTTAGTATTTCTCAGAGGAACCCGCACAGACCAACCAAGGGCATCATAAAAGGTAGATTAAGAAACTGGTGTCAGATGGAATCATCTTGATCAAACACAGCACAGTGATCTGTTTCAAATCTTCTGTTGTGTTTTGACATAGGGAGTCACATCTCCTCTGCCAGGGCGGTTAAAGCAAACACATTTGATACATCTGTGTTTAAACTCACAGCACCTGACTGTCTTCATCTTCACTCATCTTTCTTTTTTAGAAATGTTTGACAATGCTTGTTGTTTTGCAGTATTCTTTCTTTTTTTTGTTCAGTTTCCTCAGTCTGTTTTTTGTTTTTTAAATACAGTATAAGCACATAAGTATCTGTCAAGGAGCTAATCTGAAATCTTTTTGCCTCTCAAATTGAACAACTGACTTTTGGCCGTCGTATTTGGTTTTCTTCTGTCAGTCAAATACTCACTCTTTAAACAGTTCTTCTTGGCAAATGCAAGACTCACATCTTTTGTACTTTCATTCTGACATTATGATGATGGTGATCTAAGGCTGTGGCTGCGATTGTAATATTAGATTTGCTTCGATGTGGTGGGTTTACAGAAAACCAAACAGACATAATGTCGTACAGAATTTGGTTGTATTTTTGCATTTGGCATTTAAAATCTGCCCCAGTTAAATCAAAGCAGGATAAAATTTCCCAGGGAGCGCTGTGAAGCAATTCCACATGAAGCTGGTTTGATGCATATAACTCAGATATGAAATATACATATACAGTGACGTCAATTGAGATTTGACAAGTTGACACAATTAGGATTAAGAAAGAAAGCAGACAGGCAAAGAAGCGGGAATTGTGAAAGGACACCGGCAAATCAGTAAAGAGAATAATGAGCATCATGCAGAGAGGTTGTAATATTAGCAGCGATTAATCATCTCCTGGCTCTCAACATTTAAATTTTCTTATGCACCTTTTTTCTGACTTGTGCTGTGTTTGAAACTCTTTGAGGAAGCTACTAAAATTACAAATGATGTACGTTTTAAGATTTCTGTTCTGGGTGCCTCGCTCTTGAGGTCTATTAACTGGAAAGTCAGTGGTTCAATCCCTGATGCATCCAGCCTCCAAGTATTTGTCTGTATCTTCAAAATTAGGTAATTTAGTTGTCATTCTCCAGCCCTGCAGTGGCTGGCGTCCTGTCCAGGGTGTACCCTGCCTCTTGCTCTGTCACAGCTGGGACAGGCTTCAGCCCCTCTGCAATCCTGAATTGGATAAGTGGAAAAGGATGGATGGAATCCAAAGCAAGAGAAGTTACATAATCATCAACATTCACAGGGTGTGACATTTATTAGTGGAGCCAAAAACATGTGAAATTTTTGAACAGCAGTAATTTATTTTGTGTATCTGACTATCTGAATAATTTTACATGTGAAGGCTAAACAGATGGCTGCAGCGAAGGAGGTCACTCTTTTTAATTACCAGATATGTTCCCAACTTACTTACTTCAAAGTTTGTTTGTTGAATGCCTTAAAGCAAATAGAACCCCCCCCAAAAAGGTTTTCCCCTGCTGTTACATAAACTTCTGCAGCCTGATGTAAGAATATGTTTTCTACATGCATACTTCATGTTATGCAAGTAAGGTGAGACTGAATTTAAGTTTTTAAGTTTGCAAAAACACCTACTCTGTACCAGCTTTGCAGTTATGTGAAGAACAAAGTTTTTAAAGGACTCTATGAAGTCCTGTGAAAGACTAAGGACTTGCACTTTCACCATAGGAATTGAGAAGGTAAGTAGCAGCCAGGTGCTGCTAATCAGATTAATCTGATTGACTGATCATTAGCAAGTGTGAGCACTTCTATAAAAGCAGAGATTCTGTCAGTTTTCTGATCTGAAGTATTCAGGTGTGTTAACACAGTACCACAGTGTTCCCAGGAGTGGACCTTCCAACAAACTCATATAAAGTTCAGACCTGCTCAAAGAAATTGCAAAAAACTTAAGAGCTATAATTTAGGCAATGCAGGTCTCCGTTAGCATGTTAAACATTGAAGCTCTTGACAGTACAGTTAGAAGACTGAATAGTAGAGCTGGGCGATAGAACGATAACGATATGTATCGCGATATAACTTTTTCTCGATAGAAAAATTAAACTATCGCGATAGACCTCGCCGCTCTTGTCCTCTTAAAAAAAAAAAAAAAAAAAGAACAGCCAATCCAAATTAAGTAGCGCAGAGCCGAACCAATCACAGCCGCAGCGTCAGGTCACGTGACTTGTTACGTACAGCACAAGTGCCAAGCCGCACATGTGTATTTGTTTGGGAAGCAGCCAGCCACCGTACCGCCCGGGTAATGGAGGAAATGAGTGTGCCGACGAGAAAAATCAACCGAGCGTGACCGAAGAGAAAACAGATGATGGTTCCAATGCCGGAGAGATTGTCGAACGGAAGAGCCAAAGAAGTTCCGTAGTGTGAAGGTATTTCGGCTATTTCAAGTCTGACAAAAAACAGAGTAGCGTGCACTGTAAATTGTGCCGAAAGCAAGTCTGGAAATACAATAAACTGGTGCATGCGCTACGTCCACACGTACCCGGGTATTTTTGAAAACGCAGATTTTTGCGCCTTTCGTCCACAAGTAAACGGCGTTTTTGGTCACTGAAAACGAAGATTTTTAAAAACTCCGTTTTTGCATTTACGTGTGGACTAGAAAAACTGAGAAAATGCAGCGTCAAAGATGTGCGCATTTTTTGACGTCACACTGTGCGCCACGTTATTGTTTCGGTGAAATGAATTTCTACAATACTGTTACTGTTAATTCTACTCTCTGCAGTGTTTAAATGCTTACATACACACACAGTTACTGTCCCTCCACACATACGACTCGGTTCTGCTTCTATGCCCCAGCTTTCTAGACTTCTGATTGGCCAACATTTCTGCACGGTTAGGAATCTAGCGCCACCTGCTGCTTTGGCATGTTCATAGCAGCGTTTTCCTTCATTTCTCCCTTTATGTGTGGACGGGATTATTTTTTTAAAACGAAAACGGAAAATCTCCGTTTTCAAAAATACCCGTGTACGTGTGGACGTAGCCTCAGTCTCTGACTGGAAGCGTTAATTCGTCATTCGGCTTTTGTCAGACTAAAGTAACTGTTAAAACTGTTTGAAAAGCTAAGCTATACAACAAGGAGAGATTGAGAATTTCCTTTTAGTTCTGTTTATTTGATATTGACAAAAGTTAGTCAGTTTTGTCTGTTCTTCTGTAAAACAAACTAAGATTTATTTTTAGAATTAATATTTTGTTTCTAAGTGGAATTGACAATTTAGTAGTCTGTTTTGTTTGTTCTATTTTGAAACTTAAACGCTTTAGTGGCTGCCTTTTGTGTAGTTTGCAATATTTGCCTTTATTTATCTGAAAAAGTCTCATGTTCCTTAAGTACATCTACCCTGTTGAACTTATTATGGGAAATAAATATTTAAATAAAAACAAGCTGCTGATTATTTCACATTTTACTTGTGAGCAACGGCACATTTAAATCTTACAAATATAGTTATTTGGCTTATATCGTGATAGATATCGTTATCGCCTGAAATGAAAAAAACATATCGTGATATGAAAAAATCTTATATCGCCCAGCTCTACTGAATAGGCATATCTTGTTCGGAAGGGTTGCCAGTAAAATGCTTATTCTCTCCCTAAAATTCTGACACAGACCTACACTCCCCCCCCCCCCCCCCAACCCCCTCGAAACGCCTTCGAAGCTTATGCCTTCTACGTTGTGAGATGTGATGATTCATGTGCTATGTCCTGAGGTGTTTTTTTTTTCTGTTCTCAAACTGATCTCCCTGTTGGAGCTCAGCCTGGGGGGAGTCCTTTATTCTCCTCGTCTTACCTCATGTTGTGCATTTTCCATTGTTATACCTCTCTGACCTGTCTTCCCCATGTGATGTTGTGTAATGTACATATGGTCGGAGGGAAAGATGGCGCTGGCAAAGGTCAACAGCCAATTTTAACCCAATTTCCTTCGGGATCAACCTTTGAGATCAATAAAGTTTTATTGAATTGAATAAAATAATAGCATCACGGTTTAGGTTTGCAAAGTAAAATTTAACAAAACACCAGACTAGTGCAAAATAGAGATGTTTAGCCAGAATGCATAGTTGGTGAAAAGCAAACATATCAGCACAAACACCTTCAGTCAACTGTCAAGCCCGGTGATGGAGCGATGATGATTTGGGCTTGTTTTGCAGCCACAGGATCTAGGCATCCTGCAGTCATTGAGTCGACCGTGAACTCCTTTGTATACCAAAATATTTTGAGGTCATCGGTCTGATAGCTAAACCTTGGGCCGAACTGAGTCATACAACAGGACAATGATACCAAGCACAACAGCAAATCTATATCATAGAGCCTGAAAAGAATCCAGGTTTGGCAATTATGCAGTCAAAGTCCAGACCTCCAGACGAATGCTAACAAATCTCGATGAACTGAAGCAACATTGTAAACAGCAGGTAGAAATTCCTTTACAACAGTGTGAGAGTCTGACAAATCATACAAAAAAGAATTAAGTCAAGTTATTTCTGCTAAAGATGGTTTTAGTAGCTACTAAATTATGGGTTCTGCTTAGTTTTTCATGGGATTATAGAGAGCCATGTGAAAACTTTCACATTGCTGCATATTAGTATGCTCTAATTATCATCCACAAACTTTTCAAATAATTAAACACGTAGTAAATTTAATCATGCATTTTATCTCATTTATTACAATTAACATATTTCTTAATTTATATTGTTAACATTCTCAATTGTGTATACTTTCCCTGTATAAATTAATGTAATTTTGTAGTTTAATGTAGTGTTATTAGTCAGAACCATTTGTT
Source organism: Diplotaxodon limnothrissa (assembly GCF_057381915.1). Taxonomy (NCBI): domain Eukaryota; kingdom Metazoa; phylum Chordata; class Actinopteri; order Cichliformes; family Cichlidae; genus Diplotaxodon; species Diplotaxodon limnothrissa. The sequence goes on along the minus strand of NC_140608.1, from coordinate 15,316,787 downwards.
GACATTCTAAGAGGGTCTTTTTCCTCCTGTAGTTTTACTTCAGTTTGTGATTTTTGTGTCTCCATTTCACATTGGGTAAAATTCTTCTTTGTTGTTTTCTTTTTGTTGAAGTCTGTAATAACCTCTGTTGCAAAAATTTATTTATTTTATTATTATAATTTTTTGTATTTGGAAAATGACTGACACTAAACTCAAATTAAAAATCAAAAATGTCATCCTATTTCAGATTACGACAATATAAAAACTCTGGTGACCAGATTCAAATAGGAATGCATACGTGTTAGAAAGCTTCCCCATGTCCCCTATGGTGGGTTTTTAAAATGTTGTATAATGAGTGCTAAACACACCTCTGTGCACCAGCGTATAAACAAAATGTTTGGCTTAAGTCACTCAGTTCAAACCACTGTGGCAGCCAAATGAATGATAATTTTAGGATTATTTGTGAAAATGAATCTTCTTTGTTTTTCTTTTTCCTCAAACTGATAGGCCAGTTTGAAATGAGAAGGCGGGGTCTGAAAGTGTAGGTGGACTGCTGGACGACAGAGAGGGAGATGGATGGGTTGCCATTTTGGAAGTTGCTACTTGTGTGATGATTAGAGGACAATAAACTAACATTGTTTGCTGCTCAGTCAAGTAAGAGTGATGTCTGCTGTTTTCCACACTACACCTCTCTGCGTGACTATAAGAAAGCATCTTTATTCTCTTTATGAATACAATAAATCTGGTCTGTGAGTAGCATTTTCAAATGTCAAATGTTTCATTTTTCACAATTTGCTGATATAATAATTTGTTCAACTGCACACTTCTGATCATAAATGCTAGCCAGACCTCAAAACTCCAAACTGCTGTCAAAAGTCACAGCTGGGGGCATCCTTTCTCTGCGACAGAGCCAAAGATACACCCTGAAAATAGTCACAGAAATTGCCTCTGTTATGTGGCAATAAATACAGACTGACGCAACTGCTTGTTGTTGCCACAAGTCTTCAAAAATGACAGCTGAAATTGACCAAAAAGGCACCCTGTCAAAAGTATTGTGGCAGACAGCAACATCCTATTTTTGTACCAACACAGTACACCATTAGAATAACTGGATGAATGTGACACGCTGGACCGCCTGTAGCCTTCTAGACAATGCTTCAACGGAAGTACTAATTAAACAAAAAAGTTGTTTTTTTTTGTTTTTTTTTCTTCAAATGTGCTAATGGCTGAGTTTTATATACAGTGATCTTTTTCTTGTTTGCTTGTTTTACTGGTGGCTGGAGCCTTCTGACTGCAGCTGCAGTGACATAATTGCAGGAACAATCAAAATGTGAAACACTTCCTTCCAAGTCCCACACCTAAACGTAAGAAGAAATTAATATTTTATTACATATATTTGACCTTTTTTGACCTCGCCTCTGTCAGTGCGCCCCAGGGTGGCTGTGGCTATGACGTAGCTTGGCATCACCAGTGTGTGAATGTGTGTGTGAATGGGTGGATGACTGGTTGTGTAAAGTGCTTTGGGGTCCTTAGGGACTAGTAAAGCGCTATACAAATACAGGCCATTTACCTTTTTTTTCTTCACAATCTGCTGCAGCATGTGGGTGTTTGTATGGGTAAACAACACCAGCATGTTAAATGGCAGCAGTCGTATAAACAGCATACAGCCGGATGGTGAATATTATGGAACTCCAAAGTGTTCAAAATTAAATAAATAAATAGGTCAAGATGAAATAAATAACTATGTGAATAAATAAGACACAGATATGTAATGTGAGAATGATATTGTGAAATAATGGAACACATTTTGAAAAAAATGCTCATTATTGTGAAATATATTGCATTCTGCTATATAAATTTACTTATTATTGTGAAATATTATTTCATGGTCATTATTTTTCACAATAACAGAGATTATTCCTGAGGCATTTTATTTATTTCCAGCCGTTTTTAGTCCAAAATGACCTTTTTTCAAAGTCAGTCTTTATTTCAAAATCCCGTTTTTCCCGATGGTCTATTTATTTCATAATGCGACTTTTCAGCAGAATGACTTTGTCTGTCAATCAATGTAAGTGGGCTGGACCTTTGCACCTATTGGCTTATCGTTTACCATCGACTAGTTTTCCTGGATACCGGCTCCGCGGACGGCTACTGCAGCTAGCAACAGCGTGCTAGGTCAAAAGTCACGGAGGATGGCGGACTGGTGTGAACTTCAGCCAGTTCTGCTCATTTAAGCAAATCAGATAGAGAGGGATCATTTACCTGTAGATACTGTTTTGAGTCGTTTAGATGTTTCTGAAATGCTTGGGATGATAATTGCTCTTCAAGATGTTCGCATCGATGACAGCATTGTCAAAGGTTTAAGATCAATTCAGCACCGTGTTCGTTTGGAATACGCCGAGGAAGAACAGTCTTCAAATGTTGGCCGTCCACGTCTAGAAATCCCAGTGCAGCACTCAGGACTTTAGTGCTGTCCGGGATAACCATCGGGGTAATTGCCGATACATTTTCTGTGTCTCCGAGCACAATTAGGAGGAAAATGACGGAGGATGGTCTAAGGTAAGTTTATGCTGTAATTGAGCACCTGTGTGATTCTGTACACAGCATTGTTTAGGTGTTGACCTTAATTATGACGTTTGACAATGAATTATTATCGCTTACTTTTTTTTGTTACTGTCTAAACTAAGTGGGGCAGCTACGGCTAAAGCTATCGGCGCCATCTCGGCGTTGAGACACGTTTAGCAGTGTTAGCTGTTAGTGTGTTAACTCGGAGACTGGGGTCAGTGGAGCCTGTAGGAACCTTTTACACAGAGAGTAGACCCACCAGCTTTCCACAGTCTACTTACTTATCACATCTTGTTAGACAACAGGGTCATTAGTGCTTTAAATAGTACATAGTTGAATGTTTCATTGCTGTTTGCAGTTGATTGTTCTCTGATAACGCATAACAAGGTTGATGTTAAATAGCGAGTTTATTGAAATGGTTTTGTCTATTTCAGCAGCATTATAGATATACTTTCTCTGGTGTCTTCGGTAAAGCTAAAACAAGAATACATTTACATCCTTGGTTCTTTCAGCATTAATTGGAAAACTTGAGATTTGCTGTGCGCCTCCCAAGCCATTCTCTTTTATCCCACCTGTCAGGTATAGATGGCAATACTTTAAACAAAGTTAAATTTGTTATACCTGAAGAGAACCAATCCTGACCTAGAATGGGTGAATGAATAATTAGTTGGTAGCCAATGCCTAAGCAACTCACATAGGCCCTGGCAGACTCAATAAGTCCATCTAGGAACAGCTGCAGGAAACACCTCTTCAGTTTAGATTTAAAACATGTGCATGCTCTTTCAGGTTGATGAGGATTATGGTGTGGACTGGACAGGACAACATAATCGCCGCCCATCAAATGAGATCACCATTCCTGAGATTCAGCTCCCAGATGCACTGAATGAACAAGACCCTGCTGTGCTACCAATACTTCAGAATCACTTGTAGAAAGACATTATTACATTTAATCAGTTTCTATGTCAGGAGGATTTTTTTTTTTTTTTAAATTTCTACAGCTTTGTAGCTAATACTGACTCAAAACAGCATAACCAATTTCATTTTCAACAAAACAGTGAGTGGCTATAAAACAGGATTTGTTTTATACAGCTGTCACTTTAATGATATTCATTTCTTGGTTGGATATACAGTACATGTCAACTCTGAGCAGATTTAATACAATGAACACAGTAGAGTAGTGTAACATCTTAATTCAAATAATTTTTTCTAGAAATTTTTTTTGTATCAGTAGCGAGTATAAACAAAACATTGTGTAATTTATAATGTACAGTGAACAACTGATTTTGATATCTGAACTCTTCATCAGTTTATATTAAAAAAGCCATAAATGCACACCTGTACTCTGTATTTTTCACTGTCAAGTGTATTAAAAAGAACTAGAACTCACTAGATTGTCCGTTTCTTTGAACACCGAGTACAGTAATGTGATGCAAGAAAGAAGAAATGGTCTAATTTTACCATGTGGTTATGGAATCAATCGTAAACCAGACCAAAACCTGAGTCAGAGTTGAGACACACCTGAATGTCCATTAGAAATGACTCATAGGTACAGTAGTGTGCAGGAAGACGTAGTACTTCAAAACCGGTGGAAGACTTTGGAAGATTGCTGTTGACCACTTCCACAGTCATTTCTCGGCAAGACTTCCCATCCTGTCCAAAACTTGATGAGGGCTTTTTGTTGTGCACAAGATGCTGCAACAGAAGATTGTTTTAAACTATAATGACATCCTATATTCATTATTTTGAATCTTTTATGGAGAAATACCATAAAAGATGACCACTTACATACAGGGCACCAGACATTTTTGCCCCACTCAAATTGCTGTTGTAGCTTTTATAGATATTTTTATGTTAACAAAGCTAAAAGTAGTCTACATACAATTCTAGTGCAACTGATAATGCCACCACTCTTATGTATTGCATGGAGCAAATAACAAAACAAAATTATACTATAGCGTAGAGCTGGGCGATAGAACGATAACGATATGTATTGCGAAATAACTTTTTCTCAATAGAAAAATTAAACTATTGCGATAGACCTCACCGCTCTTGTCCTTTTTATAAAAAAAATAAATAAAAATAAATATCGTGATATGAAAAAATCTCATATCGCCCAGCTCTACTATAGTGTACGTTGTTAATGACCCAAGATCACTGGACTGTATGTAATTTACCAAAGTATAATCAGAGAAAACCAATGGCAAAATACCTATCGCAGCAGACTTACCATTTTCAATGAAGGACCGAAGGTAACCTGCCACTCTGCATTTATCCTCGAGAGCATTCCTCTTCTTCCTCATCTTCATCCTCTGTGGCAGGCCACAGTCATTTTATAGCTTTACTTATCTTGTAGTCTTAAGAGCATCAGCAACATTAGGTGTATTTTTATTAAATGTAACCCAGCTGTTCAACTAACCCACGCATACAAAACAGTATATTGGTGTTTTGTGTCAACAATTAATGTTCATCCTTCATAAATTAACCAAATAGCTTTACTATTCAGATGTTAAAAGATGTGACCTGACCTTACCTCACAACAGGGAGCAGTCTCTGATTCCCTTGGTAAGAAAGGAGGAATGATGTCTGATCTTTCTGTCAGAAGCGGCCATACCATGGTTTCCTTAAGCCCTTTCCTCAGCAGCTTGACTTGACGACTTGTTTGTGTTATGACCTACAACGGTGAGACCAAACCAAAACTGAAGTTGGAGTCTGTAAAGTGACACACACTTTAAATGTTAAATATTTAAAGAACATCCACTGTACTAGTAAAAGCATTTTCAAATTATACCCACTTACAAAATCACTACGTTGAACTAAAATTGCTTTCTTTTCTTTCACATAGATTACTTGTCTTCCATATTAGCACAGAAGATAAGCCACTTTAAAACAGTCATGAATAACTATTACCTACAACAATGTAAATAGTAATACAGACATTAACCCAGAAGACAATTATTTTCTCTCACCTAATTTATAGAATTCTTTGCTATGATAAAAAACAGTATTAAAAAAAATCTGTGACTAAACTGATTAAAAAGCTCATTTTTGCCAGACAGACAGACTAACCAAGCAATAATAACATATCGTTACTTACCCTGAACAGCGTTTCGTGGAGTGGAGCTAGCTGTGATAGCGTTAGCATTTGCTAACGTTAACACTGTGCGGTTGTGATGAGAACTTGGACCAGGGACCACTTCATCTCCAGTACACTGCTGCAATACGCAGACTGAGGTGAAGACGTTCAATCTAAGCGGTTAGCAAGTTCTCTGAGTAACTCAGAAACGGACTTGTTTCCTGCAGCCATGCCCTTCACAAGAATTGATACACCTGTAACGTTATTCGCGCCCAGTGTTTTGCATTTGTCGGTGCCTTAAGTTTATTTTGAGCTGCATACTGCCGCCAGCTGCATAGGAGATGCATTGCACCATTAAACCTAAATCGACAATTCATGTGCTATTACTTATGTCTGAGTAAAGGAGCAACCAATCACACAACTGGCTCCGCCCTGTCTTTCTTGATTGACAGACAAAGTCATTCTGCTGAAAAGTCGCATTATGAAATAAATAGACCATCGGGAAAAACGGGATTTTGAAATAAAGACTGACTTTGAAAAAAGGTCATTTTGGAATATAAACGGCTGGAAATAAATAAAATGCCTCAGGAATAATCTCTGTTATTGTGAAAAATAATGACCATGAAATAATATTTCACAATAATAAGAAAATATATATAGCAGAATGTAATATGTTTCACAATAATGAGCATTGTTTTCAAAATGTGTTCCATTATTTCACAATATCATTCTCACATTACATATCTGTGTCTTATTTATTCACATAGTTATTTATTTCATCTTGACCTATTTGACCTCTGAAGTGGCTGCAAATTTTACCAGGGTTTTAGACGAATGCCCCCCAGTGATTTTACCTGCATCCTGCGATTTGATTTTTAGTTATTTCAACAGCAAACTGAAGAAAAGCCTTGACTCCGTTGCTCCACTCACCACCAAAAAGATTAACGTAAAACATGCATCACCTTGGAGAAACGAAGAAGTCAAAAAACTCAAAAGAAATTGCAGGGCAGCAGAAAGGAGATGGAGGAAAACTAAAAATAATATCAACCATCAAATATTTTGCGAGCAACTTAAAGTGTACAATAATACATTAAGGAAGTCAAGAAATTTATACTTCGCCAAAATAATCAGTATTAACAAAAATAATCCCAAGGTCCTCTTTTCCACCATAGATCACTTATTTAACCCTGATTTTAACAGCTCCCAAAGAACCCCCACAGACTCGCTCTGTGAGCAGTTTGCAGACCACTTCAGGGGAAAGATCAGCGCCATCAGATCTGATATTTTATCTAATCGTGATATGATTTTAAATACATCTGAGGGCTCGATTGTACCTGAGGAGACACTGGACAGCTTTGTCCTGGTTAATGCTGAGAACTTTCAGAAGGTTTTCTCCACAGTGAGACCCACCACATGTCTTTTAGATCCAATTCCTTCTTCACTCTTTAAAACACTTTATGGATTTTTTGAGGCTGAGCTTTTATGCATGATGAATTGCTCTCTTCAGTTGGGTGTCTTCCCTGCTGCCTTTAAAACGGCGGTGGTGAGGCCCCTTCTGAAGAAGAGCAATTTGGATTGTAATGATTTTAATAACTACAGACCTGTATCCAACTTACCATTTTTAAGTAAAGTCTTAGAAAAACTTGTTTTTACTCAGATTACTGATTTTCTCAATGATAGACAGATCCTGGAGATATTCCAGTCTGGATTTAGGGTGAACCACAGCACAGAGACGGCTCTCCTAAAGGTTTTAAATGATCTTAGATGTAACTGGGACGCCCAAAAGCTCTCAGTCCTGGTGCTACTGGATCTAAGCGCAGCCTTTGATACAGTAGACCACGCTATTCTTTTAAACAGACTGAAACACATGGTGGGCCTCTCTGGTGCTGTACACAGCTGGTTCACTTCCTATCTCTCTGACAGAACTTTTATGGTGAGTATGGATACATGCTCCTCTAAGATCCATAAAATGACATGTGGTGTGCCTCAAGGGTCGGTTCTAGGCCCTGTACTTTTTAATTTGTATATGCTCCCTCTCGGCGGTGTCATCAGGAGGCATGGAGTGAACTTCCACAGTTACGCTGATGACACGCAGCTGTACATCTCCGTGTCTCCTGATGACACCAGACAAATGGATGCCCTCTTTAACTGTATCTTGGATATAAGATCTTGGATGGCAGAAAACTTTTTACAACTTAACCAGGACAAAACTGAAGTTTTAATTGTCGGTCCTGAGGCTCAGAGAGAGAAACTCTTGTCTAAATTAGAGGCATTTTCACTATGTCCTTCGCTACAAGTGAAAAACCTGGGTGTTATTTTTGACTCTGAGCTTGGTTTTATCCCACATATTAAACATGTAACTAAAATTGGATTTTATCATCTAAAAAATATAGCCAGAGTCCGCCCTATTCTCTCTCGGGCCAACACGGAGATGCTGATGCATGCTTTTATTACCAGTCGCATTGATTACTGTAATGCCCTGCTCTCTGGTCTTCCTAAGAAGAATATTTCAACTTTACAACTCTTGCAAAACTCGGCAGCTCGTGTGCTGACGAAGACCAGAGGGCGGGCCCACATTACACCGGTTTTAGAATCGCTGCACTGGCTCCCCGTGTGTTTCAGGATCGATTTTAAAGTTCTTTTATTGGTTTTTAAATGTCTTAATGGTCTTGGGCCTTCCTATCTCTCAGATCTGCTTTTACCATACGAACCCTCGCGGACCCTGAGGTCCTCTGGTACTGGCCTTTTGATTGTCCCTAAAGTCAGGACACATACTCACGGAGAGGCAGCGTTTCAGTGGTATGGTCCTCGTCTGTGGAACAGCCTGCCGGAGGCGCTCAGGGCCGCAGAGAACGTACATGTTTTCAAGAACAGGCTCAAGACCCACCTTTTTAATTTAGCTTTTACTTAACGTTTATCTATTTTATGCTTATTTATTCTATCCTGTTATTCTATTATTAATTTAGGATTTACCTAATATTTGTTTGATTTTATTCTTATTCATTTTTTAATCTTCTTATTCTATTTATATTTATATTGTATCCTGTTCTTATTTATTTTATCATTTTACCCTATATATATTGTATTGCGTCATATCTCCAGTGTTTCCTCGGAGGGCGCTCTCTGCACCGGGGCTGTTATTGACCGTGGCTGCTGGGTCTCTGGGGTCCTCTCAGCCTGGCTGGGGGGCTCCTTTACCTCCCTCCTGCTGTGTGCCCAGCCTGGAGGCTGCGGTCTGTGACCGGCTCCCGGTGCAGACGGCTCCCTGTTATAGTGTTTCCTCACTTGGCTCATGCGAGCCCAGCCCAATTTTTACTCTTTAAGTGTGCGCGTGTGTGTATGTGTGTGTGGGTGGGGGGATATATGTGTATTGAGAGTGTGGGGAGTGAGTTGGAGGGTGGGGTGGGCTGCTTTTAACTATGTAAAGCACTTTGTGCTACATTTTCTCTGTATGAAAAGTGCTTTATAAATAAAGATTGATTGATTGATTGATTGATTTATTTATTTAATTTTGAACACTTTGGAGTTCCATAGAATATGACTCTTTCTGCAAATGTAACAAACCAATTGGGAAGCCGTCTAAATCTGCATATTTTAACAGCTGTTACTGCAGCCCTTAGAGGCCATGGGTCATAAGCCATTTGTGCAGGCAGAAATTATGACCCATCGTTATGTTTTAAAGTTAACCGACCATTAAAGGAATAATTGCACAGAAAATACAGTGTGGAATCATCAACTTTTAGGTGGAGATTAGGTTAAAGTCGCCACCCTGGAAAGCTTACAGAATGAAGCTTCCTAATGTGTGACAATATAAAGGGGTATATTTTAAAACAAAAAAGCCCTCATTAAAATGTTTTTTGTGCCAAAATGTTGCGCTCTAAAAGTAGTTATAAAACGTACATTTTTCTGAATCGTTGGGAAAATCTTTAAAGACTATTCTTATTTAATTGTGTTTTGTTTTTGGACACATTTCTAGTTAATTTTTGTAGTTTACTAGCTCCAGGAGGTCAGAGTTCAGACGTGTGATGTCATCAGTAAGCGCAGAAAAACAAACAGTGGCTGTATCCCAATTCAGGGTCTGCAGCCTTAAAATACGCAGCCTCAACGATCCTCAAGGGCCGCGTACTCAAAGACCGCTAAGGCCGGAAGTGCGAGGCTTGTGAAATGGGACGGTCTAGCCTCCGTTGCGCTGCCCAGGTTGCCTAGCAACCATGATACTAACAGCTGGAAACGTGTCATACAGCTTTGTTTGACAGAAATGAAGGAGAAAATCTTTTGTTCATTTGTTTGTTTCTTTCTACATGAGCTCTGATCATTCTCTGTAAGATTAAGCTCAGCTATTGAACGGCGTATATTTTAAAGTAAAGGCTTTAAAACCAAGTTAGTACAAATGTCACTAATGTCACATAACTTTGCCGACATGTGGCCAACAGTAATGTTTTAATGTTCTTCGTTATTAAACATTTGCACATAAATAAGTGACATAATATTCAGTACTTACTTAAAATTTACTCTTCGGCTGCCCCTCATCCGCCGTTTTTTTTCGGCAAAATTATCCACACCCACCGCCGCGCTATGCATTCTGGGATATGTTGGACCACGAAGTCTACACTGCCACAGCCTTAAGATTCAGGGAAATGAAGGACGCATTTCAGGGCCGCATTTCGAGCAGCCTTTGAATTGGGACAGCCTTCGGCGCGCCGCTGTGACGTAATCGGCCTTGAAATGCGTACTTTAAGGCTGCAGACCCTGAATTGGGATACAGCCAGTGTCTGAGATGTGGGAGCAATGTTTTGCTGATGATACGCTATGCTGCCTGTAAACTCCAAAACTGAACTGAGGAGAATAAAGTTGCAAAAAGGAGAATGGAGTCATGTCTCTCTGAGGATGCAACAAAAACCCAATCACACTATTAAGAGAAAATGTTAACAGTGATTGAAATGAAAGCCATTACCAGGTTGACTCCATTTCCAGTTAGCAGGACAGTTTATTAGTTGTTACAGAGAATGATTATGAGTTTGGACTGATCAGGTGTCATTTATCCATGCTCCAGTAATATCTAAACGTGTTCCCCCACAGTCTTTCCTGTTAGATACATTCAAGCTAATTGTGTTTTCTGCTTTAATGTTTTTTCCACAATACTTTTTAAACAAAAAAGTGAATTTCTTTTGAAAAATCACTTCACTAAAAAGATGGCTTTTTGGGCGTCCAGCATGATGCTGAGTGAAGCAGTTACCGCTTTCTGCATCACTTCACTTTTCTTTAATGTGAGAAAGAGACAGTTTGGAAACAAGCCAGACGCTCAGTGGCTCGTGAAGGAAAGGGACTCCTAAGATAATCTGACAAGGCCGGGTGATGACAGAGTGATGAGGGGAAACATTACAAATATCTTTGTATGTATGAAAAAATATATGTATATGTATGAAAAAAACAAACAACAAAGGAAGACAAGAACCGGTATCTACACTGATAATAGAGGCAAAGGTGTTCAAGTTTGTTATCTTTTTCTCAGCATAAGGAAAATTGGTAAGAGCTTTTAGACAAATTACCTTGTGTCTTCAGGGAAACGAAGGGCGAGAGATAGGATACGGTCAAGTTCAGAAGTTTTACCAGAATTTGTCTTTTTTCTAAAACTTTTTGTCTTCTTGTGTTTGAAGTGATTTTATATTATGGTGAATCTAGAAATGTCCACCAGTCAGTCGTAGCATTGCGACCACCTGCCTAATATCATGTTGGTCCCTCATTTGCTGACTGGTCGAGGCATGGGCTCCGCTCAACCCCTGAAGGTGTGCTGTGGTACCAAGATGTTAGAAACAGATCCTTTAAGTCTCGTAAGAGAGGTGGCACTTCCATGGGTTGAACTTGTTTACCTAGCACATCCCGCAGAGGTAAACACCTTAAACTCGTTGTTGTGCTCCTCAAACCATTTCTGAACCACTTTTGCTTTGTGGCAGGGAGCAATTCTGCTGAAAGAGGCCACAGCCATTCAGAATACACTGTTCGCTTGAAAGGGTGGTCTGCAACAATGCTTGGTGCTAAGCATCAAAGTAACATCCATATGGATGGCACGACCCAAGACTTCCTATTAGAGCTTGCCCAAAGCATCACATTGCCTCCACTGGTTTGCTTTTTTACCCAGATTTCATTGTGGTGCCAAACCCACTGGGCCATCCGCATGATGTTTGCAGCTATGCAGCCCCATACGCAATAAACTGCGATGCACTGTTTGTCCCGACACCTTTCTTTTAGAATCAGCATTACATTTTTTGACAGTTTGAGTTACAGTAGCTCTTCTGTTCCATATTTACTCCCCGCGTGCATCACTGAGCCTTGGCCACCCATGACCTTGTTGCTGGTTCACCACTGTTCCCTCCTTAGACCACCTTCAACAGATACAGTACTAACCACTGCAGACTGGGAAAACTCTGACCCAGTCATCTAGCATCACAGTTTGACCCTTTTCAAACTCGCTCAATCCTTATGCTTGCTCATTTTTCCTGCTTTAAGAACAAAATGTTCACTCCACGCTCCCTAATATATCCCAACCACTTCCCATGATAAAGAAATAATCACCTGTCAGTGGCTATAATGTTATGCCTGATGGATGTATATTCTGTACTGTAAATGTACAAAAAAAAGTATCCATGCTATCCATGATATGGAGATTGGAATATAGTCTGAGTAGTTTCTGGAAGCTTATTTTTACTGTGAGTCTGACAGTTGCAGTTCAGTGCAACTGGCACCAACGAGACACATTTCAAGTCAATGTGGAGGATTGTGCAGACTGCGAAGTCTTGTTATCACTTAAATTAAAAACTGATTGAATGCCACAAGCTTACCCTTTTCTTGTCAGTTGAGGTCTGCTTGCTGGCAAACTGCCTGAAGGGCTTTGGATGAAATTCATCTTTATCCTCTATTGTCAGTCTTGGAATGGCCGTCATCGGGCGAATGACCGGTTTTGTCTGGATAGTACAATTCAGACATTTGACAGCACAAAGGAATTAATTCTGATAAGCAGCTCATAAATTCTCCTAATTCAGCAGATGAAGGAGCGTGATCAAATAAAGAATGTGTACCTGTTTGCGACCCAGCAGCTTTCTCTCCACGTCGGCGGATGGGTGCAAGCTGCATAAAGATGCCTGAATAAATAAGTTAGAGGAAAAAAAGAAATATTAACACAATTACTAATGCCTCTCACAAAAGTTAAACACTGATAACCGAAAGCACTCCCGCCTTCTTCTCTTTCAATTAATTATGATATTTGCCATCAGAGAGAAAACATACACAACTGGGAGAAGTAATTTATTTTTGAGTTTTTATGATAGCATAAATACATAAACATCTGGTTGCAAATCAGATTAATTATTCTTACTCAAAATAACGGAAAATTATTCTGTTCATGCAAGAAGATATACAATTTAGAGGAAAATTAAGTTTTAAATTGGAGTTTAATGAACCCAGGAATAAGGTTTTATTTGTGAGCTTGCTAATAAACTGTTGCTATGAGCTGAAGTAGCTTCAACACATGATAGCACGCTGTTTTGAACCTCTTATACGTGCATACTTATGCAGTAAGCTACTTTATAAATGACCCGTGTTCCTGGTGAACTGTGAAATCTGTCAGAAGCTCAGTACAAACACAGACCGAGAGGATGGAGTCTATCCCTGCTGTCCTAGTGCAAGAGCACACCTTACAGCCCATTTAGAATCAATAGTGAGCCCAACATGCATGTCTGTGGACTGTAGGAGGAAGCAGAGGGAACCCACGCACTGTAGGCACAGGGAAAACATGTAATCTCAGATTCAAATTCTGTGCTGTGAGGCGACAATAATCACTGCACCACTGTGCCACCAAGTTTTTTGAAGCTGGTTGAAACTTGGCAAGTTCTATTTTATAATATTCAAAGAGCAAATGTTTTGGAAAATCTTCGAGCCACCTTCAAGTTCCTGATGAAAAATATCTCACCTAACACCTCACAGTGAAAAAATGATTTGCTCGCCATGTCCTGTGAATTTTGGAATAAAAGCATCTGAACAACACTGAGAATAAGCACCGTCAGCAGCAGGTTGTTTATCCTGTGGGGTAAAAGCTGAGAAAAACAGAAAGCATTTGCCTTTAATTCAACGTGCAAAACTACCTGACCTCTACTCACATATTTGGTTTCACGTCCCAACGATTTTGAAAATGATGAGTTTTTTGGCTGGAAATGAAGAAGAATAACAGAAACTGAATGACACAAGCTGGATGTCAGGGAAAAAGAAAGAATCATCAAACGACTCATTCATTTGTAACTGTGATGGTCATTTTTTAGAAAAGAAATTAATGAAAAAATGATCTAAAGAAGTCCTTGGAGAACATGAATCATGGTCTCTCCAGAATGCGTCTCTTTATTTTCTCAGACTTGAATTTAACATGTTTTCTTGTTACACAACACAGTTTCTCTTGTTAGCGATTGAAAAATTGATGTTTTCATGAATACTTTCCCCCCTGCTGAGTTTACACAAGCATCTAGCTTAAGAGCACACATCCCATGGATGACATTTTCTCTCTCTCACACACTTGTTTTCTCTGCAAACTATAGGAAGCATTCTCCTTTGATAAATAATGGACAGATGTCCTTTCATTTCTTGTGCTCATATAGTTAAAATTCACTTTTATCCAACTTCCTGCTTGTGCTTCAGTAAAACAGTATACAGAGGACTCATTTCTTCAGTTCCAAAGCTACTACAGTTCTTTATTTATCTTTTCTATTTCGTTTTTACTTCAATGGTTCACACTTTTAGTTATATATAGACACACATATACATTTTCTTTCTCTCTTTTATTTGTTTTTGGGTGTGTTTTTGTGTGAAAGCTGCTTGCCTGCTCCTTTTAAAAATGATGAAACTGCAATTAGGATGCAAAATGATGACACTGATTCGCATTGTTATTCTGGGTGCAAAGAGCATGTGTTTACTCGTTTGCTTTTTATTGACCTAAACAAATTCTGCACTAAAGAACTGAGATGACAACGCTTTAGTCACCTTTGCATCACTGTGTGTGCAAAATTTGCAGTGTGAACTTTTAACAGTTTTTACAAAAAGAAAGACAAAAAAAAGATAAAAAGAGGAAAAAATTAAGTTTTGTTAATCATCACAAACTGGACAAGATGATGTCGTTTCAGAGTGGTAGCTGACAAAGACACAGTCAGCTACCACTAGTCCCAGAGACCTAGAGAACAGCCAGTGACCTTCATGGAAACTACCAGTCGCTAGGGGAAACTGTCTATCTGGCTGTTGAGTGGGGAACTCATTCGCAGAGCAGGGGGGGGGCAAACCAAGAATCTGCTCATGATTGATTTGGTCACCAGCAGACAGTCATCTGTAGTTTGTATTCAAGATGCCATTTGTCTGTAAACACTCGCTAACTAACCACCAAGCAAAAGAATGTGAAACTACAGACGGAGGATGTTCACCTTCAAAGTAAAAGCTGTAACCCACGTGTTTCAAAAGGGGCAGCTTTTGTGATGATTGCAAATGGGTTCTGTTTCCAATTTGCTCAGTGAGCAGGTTGGTGAGTATTTGCAGACAAGTTGACATCTTCCATATAAACTGATTGCTGCAATCTTCCAGTGAAGAAAACAATCAGATCAGCCAGTGCAGGGTAAGCTAAGACTTTCCATAGACAGACAGTCACAAAGCAGTGAGCAACAGGAAAAGAGTCAAATAAATAAGAACATTTTAGCAGCCAATATAAAGACATAAAATGCAATCAATAGAATTCCCAACAGAAGGCGTGTTTAGTCTAAAATGTTTTTAACTGCTTCTTTTAAAAGATTCCACAGAGTCGATTTAGTGCAGTTGTAGTGACTGAAAGCTCTTTAGTTGTGTACGAGGAAAAGCTAAGCGATTCTGAGCCTGTGAACGACGACTGCGAGCAGCAGTGTCCTTGGAGATAAATAAACTTCTTTGTGACTGATTTCACCTGGGACTGGGCCAAAGATTGATCTGACACCATTCTCAGATGTGTCCCAGTTGAATATGAAGCTGGAGTCAGCAGCCAGTCACCTTAGGTTAGTATAAAGACATGCTCCATCTAAGCATAAAGTGTGTATGGAAAAAAAAATGACATGGCCTCCGAGAGTGAAACATTTGAATTAAAGCTGCATTCTGTATAATAGGATCCGGGAGTGACTCATGTGGCAACAAACTCAAGTTCAATTTAATAGAAGTTTGTGGAAAAATGACCATACTTTTGGATTTACTGCCAGGTTAAGCTTTTTATGTCTTTGATACAGCACGATGCTAATCTCAGAAAAATACAGTTTTAATCATTTTGATAAGAAATCAGAAAATAAGACAGGTTCTGATCATATACAGGTGCGTACTTCACTGTGGGCTCAGATCCCACGTTTCCTCCCTGTTTCACATTATTTGCAAATTAAAATACTTGTTAGCTAAGTAACGTGTTTAATCCTCCAACTTCTTAGTTTTAAAGTGATAATATCTTGGTGTAAAAATTTCAAAGGAAAATAGCTCACATGCTGTTAAAGAGATCTTTTACCTGCAGACCATTGTTGGTTGTTGATGACCTGGTGGACTACAGTGGCAGGGTTGTGTTGGAGTTAAAGGATTAAAAAAAAGAAACCTGTTAAGTGACTTTCAGCACCACATTTATACTTGTTTAATTTCATATTAATAGTGAAATAAAACACCAAACTCACTGCAGCAATGGAATTTGCCAATATCTCATCAATGACGGCATAAAGTTCCTCAGACTGCTGCCGGAGCTGAGCAGGCGAGCACATCTGTGGAGAGCACAGACTTATTGATGCCGTTTCGCAACGTGTGCGGTAAATAACGGCGGCGATGTGTGCTGTGGTACCTCAGTGTGGGTGTCTGATGCGATGCCTGTGTTCAGCGTGTCACAGGAACTCATTTCTCTCTCGACCTGCTCATCTATGGCCTGTGAATGCAAAGAGAGAGAAGAAATTGAGCTCCCCTCCACCACTAATGGTTTCACTGGAGCAATAGCACGCAATTCATTACATCTCCTCCAGACAATTCCTGTTGATCCACTCTATATTCTTCACAGGCATAACTCCTTCGTCTACATGTATCATACAGAGGTGTGAATGTGTTTTCATGTCTCCCTGAGCATGATATGACTTTTAATAAAGCTTTAAGAAGTACTGTCCTTGCAGCTGCTGTTAAGTCCTTCTGAAATGAAGGAACAAAATGTCTTTTTTTTGCAGTTTCTAAATCTGATTAGTGCATCTCAAGATTTATCTTAAATTACTCACATCATGCTCACCATAGCAACACTGGCTGCATCATTAGCGCTTCGTACTGTATGGCTTGCCATTTAACAAGGCAAAGTAATGGGATTAGAGCCAGAAATGAACTCACTTGCTGATCCAGTAGCAGGGTGTTTGTGGGAATAGCGGCGAGGGATTTGTAGCTTAGCGTAATTTTGTGTGTCTGGAGACAGAAGAGCAAACAATATGAATATAAATGTAATTACAATTTAAATTTTATTGAAGATAAACTTTGTAGACAGTCTGGTGGAAATTGTTTTATAGGCATGCTCTGTCTCCTGTTAGTGCTGGCTGCTTATCATGCAAAACAGTCAAACTCAGAGTTGTCCAGCAGTGTGAGCCGAAGTGTGTTAGCCTGTGGAAACTACATCACTTTGCTGCAGAGGAGGCCTGTTTGATGGATTACATTATGAACAAACTTAGTTTTCCTTCACCGACGGGCAAGAAAACTGGATGAGTGTGTTATCAACTTCTTTTGCCCCTGCTGGCTCGAAATAAATTGAATTCCTGGTGGTTAATACTCTGAATTTTGCACCCATTCGGTTAATGTTGGCTTTAAAAAAAAAACTTTTTAGACATTGGAAAAGTGCACTTGAAACTGTTGCAAAGGAACAAATGAGCACTGACAAAGACAAATGGATAAAAGACACATCTAAAATCAGCTCCACATAGACGATGCCGCTTGATATCCACATGTCAAGTGCGAGAAGTCTGTTTTTAGCCACGCAGCATGTGAGAACAGTATGTCAGAGGGAACACAGTAAAAAATATCCTCACTTTAAACGAGTCATGCACACGGCACAGATAGAGGCTACCTTTCTTTTTTTACCCTCCCTGTCACTGTAGTCTGATATTCCACTCCCCAGCCTTGGTGAGGGTGTGGAGCGCAGGGAGAAAGGGGAAGGGGTGAGATCTCTGATTGGTGGAGCAGGAGAGGGCGTTGGCGTGGGAGAGCTGGTGGGTGAAGGCCATCCAGAAAAAACAATGGGCGTGTAGCAGGAAGGCGACAGACAGGGAGCTTTGCGAATGCCCTGCGAATGTGTGGCACCTGTGGGGTCGAAGTGGCTCCTCTCTAATTCGTACCTTCCTGTGGGATTTCGTGGAGGAGGGAGAGGTGATGCTGTGTCAGCACGAGCGGGGAAAATCGTTGCACATGAGTGAGAAGGCTCAGGATGAGGGGGGAAGACAGGCGAAGATCTCAGTTGCTGAGAAAGCCAACGAAGCTTTGAGAGAGATGAATTTGGCTTGCGACTCCATTTCTGGGGCGTGGAAGTCTGTGGCTCGTTAATGAGTTTGGGGGACGGGGAGATGAGTTTTTTAAGGTTATTATCCGCACTGCCCTTGAGGAACGTGTGATTACTGCCGGGCTTCAGCTCAGGGAGTTTGGATATGGAGATGTGTGTGAGGGGCAAGGTTTTGGAAGTTGTACAGACTGTTTCTTCATGCTTTGGTGGAGAAGCAGAGAGGAAGTTTGAGCAAAATACAGGAGCTCGGGGTAGCGTGAAATTCACTGGCTCTGAGCGTCTTTGCACTTGAGATGGCGTGCACGTTCTGTTGAGCTCATTTGACTGACATGTTGGTTCCCTGCAATGGTGGTTCTGAACGTCTATAGATGCCAGTGAGGAGAACCGAGACGAAAACTCGAGGGGAATGGAGGCCACGCTGGAGGCTGCTGAGCACGCGTTACAGAAGGACAGTGTTACGGGGTTAACAGGCCAGCAGGGGGTGTAAGGTCTTTGCAGCGCTGAGGACAGAACAGGAAGACGACCTTTTCTCAGGATGGCAGTGAGGAGAGAGAGTCGGGTGAGAGGAGGCCGATGCCGGGGAGGAGGGTTCTGGGAGAAGACAGAGGAGGAGAGGCTCTCACAGGATGAGAAGCAGGTCTGAGGGATGTGGATCAGACTAGAGCCTGGAGCAAGAAAGTGCCTCTTGACCTGGATCACAGAAGGGGTGAAGACACCAGAGGGGACGGATGAGCAGGGAGAAATGGTACGGCTTAACGAGGCAGGAGAAGTGACCGAGGAAAGCTGCACGGCGGACCAGCTCTTCTCTCTGTCCGAGGCATCTGAGAGGATGGACTCCCTGGAAGAAGCCAGTGTGGGAAGCAGGTCTCCAGAGTCTGCGGGGCTTAATATGTCCTCTGACCCTGGCGTTCTATTTGCACAGCAACCCAAGCTAACCTCAACATGTCTGGAGGTGTGGTGACACTGCTGCTGGGAAATGTCCCTGTGTTTATCAGCGCCTGTTTCCATGGAGGCCGTCTCTGCGGCTGCGTGGTTGGGTGTATTTTGAGACTGGGCACTGATTGAAAGAGAGGATTTGGTTTGAGAGAGGCTGGCACGAGCTGGAGAAGTCTTCAACTGAAAAACAAAAAGAAAGAAAAAAGATAGTTTGGGGTTTGGTTTTATTTTCGTTTTCTTTCCTGCGTCTTATGTGAAAATTCACACCTCAGGAAGCAATTACTGAAAATGGACTTTTCCTCCACTTTCTTAAAAGCCCAGATATACCAAAAATGCTACCCCTGCAAAATAGCGTTTGTAACAAGCTTGTGGCTGGTTTATGAAATTACTTTGATAAAAACACCATCTGACCCCCTGCAAAAGCACGACTGAAATGTACTCATTATAGACACTAGAACTCTTGTATTTTTAGAGTCCATTTAAAATGTCACATTTGAAAAGCAGCACACGCACACCTTGGACAGTCGTTTCATTTTTAAATTAATTTCCTGACAGTGCCTTTTTAGTGAATGTCAGCTTACCAAATTCAACTTTACATTGTTAATTAAGACCCTTCAAAGATACACACTGTGTGTATACATGTACACACACAAACACATATCTACATCACATTAAGTCAAATCCTTTTAGTTCTACATTGCTCGTGACATTGAGAGTTGTACTTACTTGCGGTAGGGTTACATTTCCTGCTCCTCCCTCCACAGAGTCGTTAATTAAGACCCACTCTGCTCTGATAATCTCCCCGTCTGATACACTTTTCCTGCTCGTCTTCTCGTGGGACACGGCTCCGTTCTGACAGGGGAAAATGAAGCAAATGTTAAACAGAAACTTAGCGAGTGAAACCCGAGGTGATCATCAGTGACCCTTTCTGAGCTCGGGGTGTGTTTGGTTTCTACACGCCACATCCCCCCACACATATAACTCACATGGGCACGCACATGTCCTGCAGACACCGGCGTAGTACACGCGTCATGTGAGCTTCTGACGCAGGGTCTGTGTACATGCCAAAGTATTAATAAAATGTAAAGTGACAGCAGAGAGTGTGAAACATTAAAGCCTTGTTGTTTTTGTGTATTACAGTAACACGGCGTGCTTGCCACTAGACGGAATTTAAATTTTGCGCTTGTGGTGTCCTTTTGACCTTAATCCTCTTACCGGGGGATAATTAGAAAGACGAGGTAGTAGCAAAAGAAACCTTTAAAAGGTTTAAAGGTTTAACCTTTTAAGGCTCTGGCAGGATCCTTCTCACCTGAGGATTTGCACCTTCTGAACCCATTTCTCCAGATCCCAACCCAATCAAAATATATAGCTATGTGTATTTTAGACAGAATGAAGTCAAACAAAAAATATACATACAACATTATCTTATAATGACAACCTTCAGATTTCTGAACCAATTAAAAAATTCTCTGTATTTTTCTTTTGCCTGTAATGCAGAGGAGCAGTAATCAAAGCAATGAAAAGCTGCCAGAAGGACATTCATTTCTGGAAGTGTGTGCAGCATAAATGTCATCTAATGTCAGTAAGCTTATCAAACACCTTGTGTCAAATGTCATTATATTTAGAACCTATATGAAAGGGATTTTTCTTATCTAAACTAAGTGCCATTAAAAAAAAAGTAATGTTAATGTAAGTGATAAGATAAATTATTGCCTCTATGATACAAATATAGTATCTTAACTTCACATGTCTTACTCTGGTCTGCCTAGTTCTTAACTAATTAATATAACAACATTTATTTATTATGGTGGCTTAGTTAAGCTTCCCCATCTTTTAGCAAGAAACTGAAGAGTATTTCAGAAAGAGATGTGCTCATTGCTCAGCATTGGTGCATTCATTGTAGAGTTGAAGAAAATCTGTGATGCACCACAGATTAAGTGGGAATAAAAATGAAGAAAAAAGTCAAAATGAGTTAGTAATTATGGGAAGAATCTGAGTATTGTGTTGTACAGCCTCATTTCAAATTAATGTTGGCCAATCAGAAGGCAAACTTTCAATGAGAACTTATCACCATCGATCGCAAAGACATGTGTCTTCCCTCTAAATCTGACTGTGCTAAATCACACTGAAGGATGAATGAGCTCTTGAATGTCTCACTAGGAATTCTTTACATTCTGTATATTGGGATGTCAATATAGGAGTCAGCTCAATTCAGGCAATAAGTGTAGACAGTGGAATCGTTCGATGAGCCAAAGTGAGCAACGTGTGGCTGGATGTGGGTTTTAGCATGAGCTATAGACAGCAGGTGGAGGTAGATGCTGGAGTCGTGTTTATATACAGCTGACATGAAAGCACAATATCAGGATGAGCACTTAGCTGTGATGAAGCGATGAAGCCACACCAATGAAATATTTGCACTGCACTGCCAGCCTGTTATTTTTATGCATATTATGAAAGGCATAGTTATCCCAGATAGCTGTGTGCAACTTGAGGCTACAACTGAGCAGAAACAAGGCACCCACTCTAATAAACCGGTGTCTTCACAGACAGAGGAAAAAGGAAAAAGTCTGCTCATTAATTAATCTCCCCCCATAGTTGAGTGATGGACCAAACAGAGTCCGATCTGCACTCTGGCCTGTCAGCGACTACAGCTTCACTTCTAATAACCATATAACATCTCATTAAGAAAGACATATCAAGGATGGCGATAACTGAGCACAGTCGTTTGTTAGTCTGCCTCTCTCGCAGATGGACCTTTAGATCCTGTGACACTGAATTCATTAAAGGGAGAGAAAAAAGGATTTGGGGGATTGTGTGGAAAGGCTGTGCCAAAGGATGGAAGCAAGTCAAAGATATCTGTCCAGATTTGTGGGAAATTTTTTGCTCCCCAGCAAAGAACTAGATCAGAAGGCAGATAATACCAGTCAAATGTCTGTGTGTTTGGGCTGCCAGCCCTCAATTAATGGCCACAAGGAGCCCAGAATTGGATCAGTCCCGTAGAAATAATTAAAATGAAATGATTTGAAAGAGTGTTATGGAGTTGTTTTCTTGCACTTCAAATGGTGGGATCAACTGTTCGTGTTAGATTTCAGTTTTAACAAAAACCCAAATGAATAGAAGATTAATAAAGATGTGACTGGCTCATTCAGTCTGGTCTCGGATCGCTGCGTGAAACTGATGGGCACCCTGTTAACCTGAGTGTAAAATATCAGCGGCTGAGCAGGGAAGATTGCAATAGTGGAACCAAAGAGGCTTTTTTTCTGCGCTTAATGGAAAGTGGTGTGAAAATGAGTTCATAACTCGGCTTCACAAAGTGGATAATTTGAGAGCAGAAAGCAGCCTTTTTCACTGTTATCGAATGCCTTTCTTTTATACAGGATGACAAGGACTTGAACAAATAGGGGAGAGAAAAATTAAAGGAGGAAACAAAGAGAGCTTTATTTCAGGGGCGACTTGTGTGTGTTGAAGATTTAAAAGCATGTCACTCAGTGAGGCACCAGCGTACCACCATGTAACAAAATTCTATGCATTATTTTTCATTATTTATAATTTTACATTTATTTATAAATTTCTTTCCTTTTTGAGGTGGCTGTGACTCACACGTACCCTTTAATGTTGGGTGTAAGGTGTTACTGTAATCAGTCACACAGTAATGAAACTTATTACACTAAAGTCAGTTATTACGTGACAGCACAATTATGTCATTACTTGCATTACAAAGGTTCTTCAGTTGTCTGCACATTAAGAATAGAAAGAAAAGAAAATATATCAAACAACCTTTTGCCTCCTTTTACGGTCAGCTGATTTTGGTTCCTGTGCAGGAGGAGGGCAATGGTGGAGTGATCGACAGCTTTTCAGCAGTGGAGATAAGGACATTAGTGCAATGGTGAAATGAAAACTGTGTCCAGGACAGAAACAAATCCAGTATACTCCCGACACAACATCAACTAGACAGCATGCCAACACAAAGCTAGCCAAGAACTGAGAATGATGTTAAGGCTGAGTGTTTGCTGACCCGGCAGCCTGACCCTGAACTTCAGGTAACAAAGGCAGTGATGAGCAGCCAAGCTTGCAGCATTAAGGTGAGTTACTTTCTGCGGAAAGCAATTAATTAACATACTGCATTGCTTTTAGGAAAAGTCATTAGTATCATGTAATACATGATTTGTTTCTTGAGTAATAACACCAACATCTGTCGTCTGCCAACTGGAACGTCTGAGGATTGAGCCCTCAGCTCCTCCAGTCTGCACACGAGAGTAGGCTTGGGCATACATGCATTAAGTGTACATAAAAGTGCTTGTGTGTGTGTGTGTGTGTGTGTGCGCGCGTGTGTGTGTGTGTGTGTGTGTGTGTGTGCGTGTGTGTGTGCGTGTGTGTGTGAATGAGACTGGTAGTAAAGGGCCTTACTGAGAGGATTCTGGGTCCATCATCCAATTTTCAGTACAAGGCAGGAGCACTGACAATTTCATGGCTCGATCCAGGAGTTGAAGCGTATCACGGCCACTTTCTTATATATTTCAGGATGTCAGTGGGACAGTTTGAGCTCTTGCTGGCAGATTTGGGGCCACATCCAAGGAGCAAGAGAAATAATTTCAGAAAGCCGATCGACCCGGAGCAGCGTCTAGCTGTGTGTCTGAGGTAAAATAATATTATTTTACTACTTGTATATTCAATACTGGTGCACGCCTGAGCCTCTAGCTCAGTTGCAGCCAAATCCTTTGGTCTGATTGGTCAGATCTGTTTATTTGCAAGAGAAAAATTCAAAAGAAAAAAAAAGAAGAATGTGAGCTAAACGCTGCAAATTTGTCCAGTGAAATTACATGTATGAGCAACTTCATTAAAGAACAGGTGAGTCCGAAAAACCTTTTAAATAAAACATTTGACGATTTTTATTTTTCTGGTGTGTAAAGGTATTAAGAAAGCACTTTGAGTGTTTAACCGAGTACAACGGAGTTATATACCACTCCATTTCTCATTTATAGTTTTTTATCATTATATAAAAAGCTATCAGGCTTGATTGCAGTAATACTTAATTACTTCTTAATATAGATGATAAAACCTGATCATTTAAATCTATATGAGAAGAACCTCTGTAGCTAACTTCCACAGGTGTTTAATCATTTTCTAATTGAATAACAGAAAAAAAATGCAACCATATGAGAGGAAGATATAGATCACTGTAGAGGTCCAACTGAATAGAGAAGAAAACTCAGAAGATCAGCTGGATTCATAGCAGGGAAATTTGGATGCATGCAAACACTCACACACACACACACAGAGTTCTATGTTGTTCATTTACAAAAAGACTGAACACAGGCTTCTCTGCACTTCTCTGCACTGCAGCAGCGTAGCTACGCCTATATGTTGTCAGTTAATAACATGAAGGGCTGTCACTCCTGTAGGTAATAGCTGTGGAGGAAGATGAGAAACTAATGGTGTCACCCCCCTAGTGAGAAGAACTTTGAAGTCTATATAGAGGCAGACAGCAAGCTGACTCCAGGCACGCAGAGCTGTGATGCTGCTGTGATTTAGATGCTGCATCAACATCCAACAGCACGTTAACCCCTTCAGCAATCGTGACAACTGATGGTCAGCATCAGCCCCCTCCCCGAGATCAGCTGGTGTTTCTAATGTCTGTGTGTGTGTGTGTGTGTGTGTGTGTGTGTGTGTGTGTGTGTGTGTGCACTAAAGTAGTTTCCAGCAGAAAAAATGTTACGTATATGGTGTGAGATTATTTACATTTGATTCATTTTTGCTCCTTATTTTATACAAAATGTAGCTTTCACGCAATGAGCCGAGGAGCGTCATTAGCAGCAGAACCATTTCTTCTGCCCTTTACAGTCAGAGAACATCTAATTTAATGCCCGAGGTCACTCTGACATATGTTTGATGTGGATATATGAATCTTCAAACATGATATAGGCTGTGTGAGTCTGGCTGCTGGAATACTTAGAATAATTTGACTCCATCAATTTGTTTAAAGATGTAGAAATGTAACAGGAAATTTCTACCTGGGTAAAATATTTTCATTGTGAACCTGAGAACTAATTATAGCCTTTTCCTCTGGGAAGGTGATTCATGCGGATATCTGTTGCAATGTCTGAGAAGGAAGTACCAAGAGTCTCAGAAACTAAGGTGTGTCTTTTGATCCTCGGGTGACTGGCATTATTAGTCGTTTACAATTAGAGTCATTTGGAAAGTTTACGTTTCATTTTCCACTGAAAAGAATTTAATATTCTGTCTGAAGTCTAAGCCATCATAGGTGATAAACCTAACCCTAGCTTAACCTAAGGCGAAACTGACTTGGGGTGTCCCCCATGCAGGAAGAGTTTAATGGAAAAAAGGGACATATTCATTCCAATTTCCTTTAATAAAAAATAGGGTTTGTGTGGTTTGTCTCCAATGACATATACAGTCACATGCAAATTTAGTTGAGTAATTCATTGACAAAATATATATTTGTAGTCATGTGAAAAACGAAGTATGCCCTTACTGTTTTCATAGGAATTAAAAAGGTTAAGTAAGATTAACTAAATGCACTTGATTAATCTTGATTATCAGCAGGTGTGACTCCCTCTATGAAAGCAGAATATTTGGCAGTTTGCTGGTGTGGAGCAGTCAGGTGTGTGTTAACACAATGATATAAACTTCCCAGCAAATTCATCGCAAGGTCAGATGAGTTGCACAATAATAAAAAGTAAATAAGAGCAGGCATCTCAGACTCTCAGCTCCCTGTTCAAGTTAATGACCATACTGTTTACCAAAAGAAAGCTTCTGCTTTCTGAAAAGAACCTGGCTGCAAGATTTAGCTTTGCCAAGCTGCAGCTGAACAACCACAAGATTTCTGGAAAAATGTCCTTTGGACAGAACAGACTGAACTGGACATTATTGCAGTCCACACATTTTCACATTTTGTGAAAACCAAACATGTCAGCACAAACACCTCACCCCAACAATCGGGAGCAGTGGTGGAGGGGAGATGAAGTGAGGTTGCTTTGCAAGTCAACCGTGAATGCTTCT
Organism: Diplotaxodon limnothrissa; assembly: GCF_057381915.1. NCBI lineage: Eukaryota > Metazoa > Chordata > Actinopteri > Cichliformes > Cichlidae > Diplotaxodon > Diplotaxodon limnothrissa. The sequence goes on along the minus strand of NC_140608.1, from coordinate 15,290,673 downwards.
GTATACCAAAATATTCTAGAATCAGGTGTGAAGCCATCTGTCTGATAGTTAAAGCTTGGCGCAAACGGGTTCGTGTAACAGCACAATGATTCCAAGCACTGCAGCAAGCTGCAAATAAAGCAAACATTCAAAATGTTGCCCAGTCAAAGTCCAGACCTCAACCTGATTGAAATGCCGTGTTGGGATGTAAACAAATGTCCACAACCCACAATAAAATGAGGTAACATTAAAGAAGAGTGGGCCAAAATTCTTCCACAGTGATGCGAGAGAGTGTCATGGTCCTGGGCCATGTGGGCCCAGTATTCTTAGTTCTTTGTATTTTTGTATTTCGTTCCTTATTTAGGCCATGTCTTCTGAGTTGCCCTGTTGTGTTGTTCCCTAAGTGTTTTCCCTTCATGGCTCTCTCCCCCCTGTGTGCCCTCTATGTATTGATGAGCCCTCGTCTCCCTTTGTGGTTGTTTCATGTTTCCCCAGCCCGTTATGTCTGTGTTTTCCCCGTGCTCTCTCTCCTCCTGTCGGAACCTCTGTGCCTCTACATGTCATGTTCAGTTCACCCTGCCCTGTCTCGTTATGATTATCAGTGTCACCTGTGTTCCCCGTGTGTGCCCACTTTCCTCGTTTACCCTCTGTGTATTTCTGTCTGAGTCTCCCTCTGTTCGGCGTCGTGTTCTCCCTCATGTTGTGTGGATCTCCCTGTGTCTACCTTCGAGTACTAGTTTACGTTTTTCCGGTTTAGTTTTGCATGTCCTGTATTCTGTCCTGCCAGCATTAAAGCTGTGTTTCTTAAGTTCATCCCCGTGTTTGTGAATATTGCTATTGGGTCCTTCTCCTGCCTGCCACACAACGTATCATGACAGAAGAACACGACCACAACATGGACCCAGCAGTTCACAACCCCTCCGCGGACCGACAGTACGACGCGACCATGCCGGACCCAGCGACACAAAGACTGGAGATTGTCCGGACAGTGGAGTCGCTATGCGACAAGTGGCTGCACTGTTCCTGTGAGGAGGAACGGGAGGAGTTCGCCCGCCAGGTAGGGGTGTGCGTGTCTGTGTTCCCCTGGTTATGGGAGACGCTGCACCCCCTCGTCAGCGACCTTCTCGTCTCCGCTCTCCGACTCCGTCCGCAGCAGCAGCGGCCCGGTGGGCGTGCACCTTCACCAGAGCCGTGCCATCGCGCCGTTGCCCCGCCGCCTCATGAGCCAGTGGCGGTCAGAGTCGGAACGGTGAGGCTCACCACGGACACACCATTGGCTCACACTTCATCAGCTTCCGCATCTTCGCCACCGCCTGCCTGCACGGAGATGCCCGAGGCTGTTGACTTCGGTGAGGAGGAGCGGCAGCAGGTGTTGCGGGCTTATCGGGAGGACGAGCTCCGGTGGAAGCCCTGGCTCATCTCGGAGCAGGACCTCTCACCTGCTGCACAGCCTACCAGCCGCTCGCCGTCTCCAATCCGCTTAGACTTTACTTCGCCTGCCTCATTTCTGGCAAGGATGTGGGCGGACGACCGGGAGATCGCCGCTACATCACCCCCTGCATTGGTGCCATCAGCGCCCATCGCGCCAGCTACCAGAAGGGGGCGGCGCCGGCGCCGCCGTGGCACCGCATTAACTCCGGAAATCATGGAGCCCGGTCTCTGTGAGCAGCAGCAAGCAGCTTGCACCCACGTAGAGGAGGAGCTCCGGGGAAAGCCGTGGCCTACCCCCGATTGTCAGCACATCTTTCGGGGAATACGCCTGGCTCTCGGGGGCCCTCGGAGCCGCCAGGGTCTGCAGCCTCTCACAACTCAGTTAGCTCCCTCGCAGCCCTTCACAGCTCAGTTAGCTCCCTCGCCGCCACCCTCAGTTCAGTTAGCTCCCTCGCCGCCACCCTCAGTTCAGTTAGCTCCCTCGCCGCCACCCTCAGTTCAGTTAGCTCCCTCGCCGCCACCCTCAGTTCAGTTAGCTCCCTCGCCGCCACCCTCAGTTCAGTTAGCTCCCTCGCAGCCACCCTCAGTTCAGTTAGCTCCCTCGCAGTCACCCTCAGTTCAGTTAGCTCCCTCGCAGCCACCCTCAGTTCAGTTAGCTCCCTCGCAGCCACCCTCAGTTCAGTTAGCTCCCTCGCAGTCACCCTCAGTTCAGTTAGCTCCCTCGCAGTCACCCTCAGTTCAGTTAGCTCCCTCGCAGCCACCCTCAGTTCAGTCTCCAGTAGCTCCAGTGTCACCCCCAGTTCAGTCTCCAGTAGCTCCAGTGTCACCCCCAGTTCAGTCTCCAGTAGCTCCAGTGCCGCCTGTAGCGCAGGCCCCAGTAGCTCCAGTGCCGCCTGTAGCGCAGGCCCCAGTAGCTCCAGTGCCGCCTGTAGCGCAGGCCCCAGTAGCTCCAGTGCCGCCTGTAGCGCAGGCCCCAGTAGCTCCAGTGCCGCCTGTAGCGCAGGCCCCAGTAGCTCCTGTAGCCCAGTCCCCGACAACAGTACGGTCCGCTGGTCAGCTTAACATTCAGCCAGGGGTCTCAAATCTCTCTGGCTCTGCATCAGCTCCTGCTGGGAGCTCGGATGAGCTCATCCAGGACTCCACGGCTCCCACGCCGCCATCTACCTCGTCAGCTGGAGGGTCCGAGGGGCCCGTTCAGCCTCCTGTCTCCGCTGGAGGGTCCGAGGGGCCCGTTCAGCCTCCTGTCTCCGCTGGAGGGTCCGAGGGGCCCGTTCAGCAACCTTCCTCGTCAGCTGGGGGTTCGGGAGAACCGCACCAGCCTCATGCCACGTCAGCTGGAGGGTCCGAGGGGCCCGTTCAGCCTCCTGTCTCAGCTGGAGGGCCCGAGGAGCCCGTCCAGCACCATGCCACATCAGCTGGAGGGCCCGAGGAGCCCATCCAGCCACCTTCTGCTACGCCTGGTCCAGCCTGTGCTTCGTCAGCTGCAGCCTCAGAGCCTTCGTCAGCTGCAGCCTCAGAGCCTTCGCCTGCTGCAGCCTCAGAGCCTTCGCCTGCTGCAGCCTCAGAGCCTTCGCCTGCTGCAGCCTCAGAGCCTTCGTCTGCTGCAGCCTCAGAGCCTTCGTCTGCTGCAGCCTCAGCCTGTGCTTCGCCTGGTCCCGCCTTGACTGGTCCCGCCTCGACTGGTCCTGTGCCCACCGGGCCTCGGCCAGTACGCCTGACACTGGAGAGCCGCCGCCGCTGCCTTGCGCGCGGCCGGCCCCCTGAACTGCTCCGTCGTCTCCTTCGCCGCCGCCGCTGCCTTGCGCGCGGCCGGCCCCCTGAACTGCTCCGTCGTCTCCTTCGCCGCCGCCGCTGCCTTCCGCGCGGCCGGCCTCCTGAACTGCTCCGTCGTCTCCTTCGCCGCCGCCGCTGCCTTCCGCGCGGCCGGCCTCCGGACCAGCTCTGCCACCTGTGCCACCCGCCTGGTCGGCCCCCCGACCGTGTGACCCGTGAACTCTGGTGCCTGTGGGCTCTGGGTCGGCCCCCTGAACTTTATCTTGACTATGGTCATGTGCTCCCGTGTTTTCTGTTGTTTATTTTGTTTCCCGTTCTGGTCCCTCCGTCCTGGTCCCCCGCCTCCCGCCCTGGGTGGGTTGTTTTCTGTTTTTGTTTTTGTTTCTCGGGTTTGGGCTGTCGGGAGCCAGCCCTTTAGGGGGGGGTGATGTCATGGTCCTGGGCCATGTGGGCCCAGTATTCTTAGTTCTTTGTATTTTTGTATTTCGTTCCTTATTTAGGCCATGTCTTCTGAGTTGCCCTGTTGTGTTGTTCCCTAAGTGTTTTCCCTTCATGGCTCTCTCCCCCCTGTGTGCCCTCTATGTATTGATGAGCCCTCGTCTCCCTTTGTGGTTGTTTCATGTTTCCCCAGCCCGTTATGTCTGTGTTTTCCCCGTGCTCTCTCTCCTCCTGTCGGAACCTCTGTGCCTCTACATGTCATGTTCAGTTCACCCCGCCCTGTCTCGTTATGATTATCAGTGTCACCTGTGTTCCCCGTGTGTGCCCACTTTCCTCGTTTACCCTCTGTGTATTTCTGTCTGAGTCTCCCTCTGTTCGGCGTCGTGTTCTCCCTCATGTTGTGTGGATCTCCCTGTGTCTACCTTCGAGTACTAGTTTACGTTTTTCCGGTTTAGTTTTGCATGTCCTGTATTCTGTCCTGCCAGCATTAAAGCTGTGTTTCTTAAGTTCATCCCCGTGTTTGTGAATATTGCTATTGGGTCCTTCTCCTGCCTGCCACACAACGTATCATGACAGAGAGAGTTATACAGAAAAAGATTACTTCAAGTTAGCAGTGCTAAATATGCTTCTACATGCTACTAAATCATAAGGTGTGATTAGTATTTCACAGAGCTGCATAGAGCTCTATGAAAACTTTTTTAAAGGACTTTTTTATGCTGTCATCCGATTTAAGTAAGGACAGAAATGTAAACTTCTCGTTTTAACACCGAGTCTGCAATTTCAAAAACATGATTACTTCAACTTTTGACATAAGCTGGAGGAAGTTTTTATATAACAAGTCAGATGAGTGGGCTCATATTCAGTGCTAGTGACTCACCACTCAAAGCATGAAGCATGAAAGCGTTGCTCTGCAGCAGCGCCACAACCAATACAAATCAGGCATAAAATTTGATCAATGTTTTACAATCAAATTGTTTCAAAGATGAATATTAGTTATTAGTTATATAATTATTGCTTTGCCATCTTGTGGACAAGTGGTGCTGCTGTACCTTATCTGGTTTTTCTGTCAGAGCTCCAGATCTCCCCTTCTCAGTAAAAATGTTTTTAATTGGCAATTTCTGCACTGCTGGCACAAACGTGAAAGTAGAAAGCTTTGACGGCACTCCTACGGAAACCTGTAGAACAGAGAGGAGGGGAGCAAATCATTCATATAGTATGGGAGAGCATGCTGAGTCAAGCATAAAGAGGCTTATCCTCAATTAAAAGCTAGAAAGCAAAAACAAGTTTAAGGAAAGATGCCGAGCGCCCTACGAAACGTTGAGTCGCTCCCATTTCTGATCTCTTTCTGATCACAGGGTTGTGTAACTATGCCCGACCACTAATTATCCAGCATCACACTTTCACACAGATGAGGCAATTAAGCACTCTACAGCTCAGTGGCCTGATACACATACCCTCAACAAGGAGTGATGATTGCAATTAAATCAGCTCCTGTTCTCATCAGCATCAAATAAGCAAAAGATCCTCCTTTGTGTTAAACAAACACAACTGAGAGTAAAACTGTAGCGTTTCCACTGCAGGAGTTTTCGTCACAGGGCCGGCTTTTATTTCCATATTTTGGGTGAGAATATTCATGGGTTTAGCGCTGCACAGCGGGTCTTTTGAAATGCATGTGACAGATGTAATCACAGCTTTGCAGGGAGTGATACTAATGGACCACTAAGAAAAAGCTCAGGAAAACTTCAGGGACCAGAGGCAGACTGATAATCTGGGCATTTTGTCAATGTCCAGAACATTCTGTGGGTTGGACATAATTACTATTCTGAGGCAAGAACCTCAGATTGACTGCCTGGAAGGAAATTGCCTAAATACTAATCAGTGCTTCTGTGTGTCTGTGTAACAACAAAGCAGTCTGAAAAGTCTGAAAAGTGCCAAGAGCTGTAGATCTTCAAAAACCCTCATGGACTCTACAGCAGAAAGAAATGTTGGTCGCTGTTACTAATTTCCCTCTTCATGACATCTACACTGAAAATATTCAATAAGATGTACCATTTTAAAATGAATGAATTTCCTGTTTTAATATTTCAGAGATGCTGTTTTTTTCTCCATATTTTAACCACACGTTGAATTTCACCAAATATAATAGATTAAAAATGTTACCTTTTACGATTGTATTTATTCTTTTAAAGGTTTTTTTCTTTGCTTCTTTTTACAGTCTAGATAAGTCTTTATATAACTCTGTAGTTAGAATGGTAATAAGCCTTAAAATTCAATTGGCCACACTGACATGCGCGCACTGGGCTGTTTCACTCATATTTTATGTATTTTTTTTAAAGAAACTACATCGAAAGAAGCCGGTTAAATAATTTAGTAACTCATAAGGTCTGGCTCTGTGTTCACTCACCACAGCTCTGATGAGATACAGAGATAATAGAAAAAAGAAATGAATGCAAAACTAAGAAAGAAAGAAAGAAAGAAAGAAGCCAAACAGAATCAAGTGGCATTGTTTTTATTGTTCCTGCTATATAAGTGATCAGCTCATCACTGTTATCCTGATGATATTTACCATTTCACAACAGCAGCTGCATCTATCAAGAGAACTAAAACTTGAACAACAACAGAGCCATGACAACAACAAGAAACAAGAAGGTGCTTGTCAAAATGTCAGTGTCATCAGAGAGAAAAACACTGAAGGGGAATGCACTAAACGGGATTATCATCAAAACAAATACCACAGTGTATCAGCTAGAAATGCTGTTAAGTGCAAGTTCTTTGGTGGACCAGCTGGTCATGGAAATGTCACAGATTCTGCAAAAGTCCTCCTGGAATCCACGCTGGAGGACACAGACACTTCTTTTGAAGGTTAAGCTTAAAGTTTAGCAGGATATTAAAACAGTAATAAAGCTGTGGAGCCGTCCAACGTTCATTTTTACTGCTTTGTAAAGAGATACGAGAGTAAATAGACTTTTCTGTCAAGAGTTAAATGACATATCACTCTTGTGCTAAGCTTAGCATAAATGATATAGAGAGGCAAAATGATTAACATGGCACTACCAAAATATGTTTAAAAAAAGCCAGAGAAGCCCATTATTAAAATACTTTTGTTTTGTCTCTGTTAATTTGTCATTTAAAAAGATTTTGAGGTGTAGATGATTGTCTTGCAATGCTGTGCTGTGCTGCTTGTCTTTACATCAAAGACTCAACTATTCTGGAGCCTCTACAGCTCAGTACGTATCACATTAGCTAGCAGTGATAATCAGCTGACTCTCACTGAGGCCACTCGTGCAGTTGAGAGGTGTACAAATTCAAATTTGGCAGAAAAGGATGTTTATTTCCACTTACAAAGCTGAGATCAAACTGCACAAAGTCATTCTACACATTACCCTGGTGTGTTGAGGCACTCTAAGTGTTGTGCATATATATGAGGAAGTGCTAACTTCCAGTTCCCTCCAGAATGAGAGTTTAATGGCGTTTCTTATTCTGTGTTTGTGAAAGTGTTTTTGTCTGCAGCAATCAAAGCTCATACACAGTCATCAAAAGTGTTTCTGCTGCTCAGTAATCGCGCTTCTCTGCTCAGTGTGGTGGGGTCAGCTGCAAACAGCAAGCTGAAGAGCGAGGCCGCTGAAGCGTCTTGCCTAATCAGTGGAGGTTATTGTAGCAGATATTTGAGGCAGTGCTAAAAATGGATAATGTTCAGTGTTCGGAGAATGAGCCAAACTACTTTATAAAGGAGCTTGGATAGAATATTTACTCAGATAGTTACAAAACAAGATTTCTTATTCATGTTAAATGTAAAACTGCATTCCCTTATTCAGGATATCATTTCATTTATATTGTATGTCACGTAGATGTGTATTGCAAACAGTGGAATGTAAGTAGGTGTGATGTTTGAATTCCTTACAGGAAATAAAGACTTCAGCTACAGGTTTTTTCTTTCTTTCTTCAAAAATATCTTATTAGACTTTGACCCTGTGGAGGAGGTTAATAATAACTAATGATTACATGCAAAGTGCTGTATAAACAAATACTGTGGAGTGTGAAAAGAGGTGGGTGAAGGAGAAGTGTTTAGTGTGTCATAGGAAGCCTCCAGCACTTTAGGCCTGTTGCAGCATAACTAAGTGGTTCAGGGTTACCTGATCCAGCACTTTATCAAGTTTTATTAAAAAAAAGGAAATTTTTAAGCCTGATCTTAGAGGAGGATGTGCAAATCCATATTGGGAGCTGGTTACACTGAAGATGGTCCTGAAAGTTGAAGGCGCTGCCTCTCATTCTATTTTATTCTACCGTATGAACCACAAGTTAACCACCAGTTTGAGAGCAAAGCACTCAATTAGGTGATATGGTACTATGAGGTCTTTAAGACAACGTCCTGATTATACAAGACTTTATATATGAGAAGGAGGATTTCAAATTCTATTCTGAATTTAAAAGGGATCCAATGAAGAGAAGCCAGTACGGGATATATATGCTTTGTCAATCTAGTCCCTGTCAGTTCTCTCACCATATTCTGGATCAACTAAGACAACCTGAAAATAAGGAATGAGAGTAGTCCAGCCTATAAGTAATAGTAACCAGTATCTAGTAATAGTAGTAGTACTAGTTTTTCAGCATCACTTTGAGACAGGATGTTTCTAATTTTAGAGATATTGCACAGTAAGAAAGCAGTTCTTCGTATTTGTAGTAAATATGCACATTGAATGACATATCCTGGTCAGAAGTGACTCGAAGATTCCTCACAGTGTTAATGGAGTATTAGGTTAGACACTATGTTTCTAAAAAAAAATTAGGGCTGAATTATAAAAGCAGGAAATGAGAGGCCTTCATGTCTTTAAGACAGTCCTGCAGTTTAAATAACTGGTGTATGTCAGCTGTCTTTATACATAAATCTGGGTATTATCTATCATCTACATAGCAATGAAAATGTATGCTATTCTTTTAATAATACTACCTAACATAAGCATGCATAATGTAAACAGAACTGGTCCCAGCACAGAATAGTTGACCTTAGTGTGTGAGGAAGACTCCCAGTTTACACGAACCAACTAGAGTCCATTAGAAACATATGATATATACTAGGGATGGACTGATCCGATATTACGTATCGGTATCGGTCCAATACTGACCTAAATTACTGGATCGGATATCAGAAAGAAATAAAAAATGTAATCCGAACCATTAAATATCAAAAAAGTACCTCACAAAACTTGCAAGGTGTGTAAGTTCATCTCTGAATGTTTGTAAAGCATTCCAGCGTTAAGCTTAACAACCATGGTAAATGGTAAATGGCCTGCATTTGTATAGCGCTTTTCTAGTCCATAGGACCCCAAAGCGCTTTACACTACATTCAGTCATTCACCCATCCACACACACATTCACACACTGGTGATGGCAAGCTACATTGTAGCCACAGCTGCCCTGGGGCGCACTGACAGAGGCGAGGCTGCCGGACACAGGCGCCACCGGGCCCTCTGACCACCACCAGTAGGCAAACATGGGGTTAGTATCTTGCCCAAGGATATTTGGCATGCAACCAGGAGGCAGCCTGGGATCGAACCATATATGGTGCGAGTGCCTCTTCTCTCTCCCTCCCTCTCCTGCTGCTACTTCAATCACGAAACTGATTAATGTCCGTCTCTCTTGTTTGTTTATTGCCCACTTCGCACCAGAAAGAGAAAACCAGCAGCTGAACAACAGCAGCACGTTTAAGCTTGATAAGCTGTTGTTAAAATTTTAAAAACTCTTTGACCATTTATCAGCACTATATATTAGGTAAAAATTATATATGCATATATAGTAGTATAACTTTGCTGGAACAACACTTCCTGGTGCGATGCCCTCTGTTTTGGTGGGTGTTATGCATAAATAATTAATAAGGAAACTGAATAAATGATTACATAACATTTTATTTGGGGGGGTGTCTTGGAGAAAATGCTTCTGATCATATTTAGGCTGCATGTTTAGTGAATACAGAAGCTGTGGAACTAGCAAATGATGAATTGTATGCAGTAAGAGCAGAGAGAGGGCAATATTTATTTAAACTGCAATAAAACAAGGTTCTCAATTTGCGTGTGTGTGTGTGTGTGTGTAAAAATAGTTATCAATAGTGGCATTTGATGATTTTTTTTCATATTTACCAGAAACAATATTAAGGTTAAGTTTAACACTGTCAGTACCTTTTCTGTCTCTATGATGAATAGTCCAATTTTAAGTGCAATTTACCATTAAAACAACAACAATAATTTTGTTTTGAGTTTTGTGACATCTTAGACTTCTGTGGCCGTGAGGAGGTTCAGTTATATCCAACGTGCCACTAATCAGCTTTTTATAAACAACCTGGATAAATTCTCAGGCTAAAATAATCCTGAGTCATCACATTAACTTGTTTATGTACTTGTGTTATTATGAAACCCCCTTGTTTGTGAGTCCTCTGTAGTCATAGCAGAGTAAGTTTACATGGTGAAAGGTTAAAACAGGCATTTCCTACTTGCCTGGCGAAGCCCTCGTGAATGTTTGAGTGTTGCTGAGGTCATGATGTCCTCATGGATCACATTTCCAGCCACCACTGGCTTAGTGTGCTGCGTGTGTCCTCACTGTGTGCGAGTGCCATCACTCAGTTATGTCTTGTGGTCTGTCAAACCCGTCCCAAAGACCTTATAAAAGCTGCATTAAATCATCTCCTGAAGGAGACCACCCTGTGTGGGAGCCTTCAGGGACTCCCATAAAGTGACCTCCTGCAAAATGAAAACTCTGTTTTGAGCAATCTCAGCATTATGAATGAATGCCAAGGATGTTATGCTTCTTCAACATTATCACAGTTTTAATATCCTCAATATTGTGCACTTTTTGCATTTTTTTCTTTAATATCTAAAAATTTAGAGTTAACTTCTCACATATTGTTATCAGTCCTTGTTATTCACAGTGCTCAGTTAATTTCCATAATTACAGCTGTAAAGCCCAGACTGCTGTGTTCCACAGATGCTAAAATCCATATCAAAGCAGTACATGCTGCGCCACAGCACATGCATAAGGAGTTGGGTGTGCCACTAAGCAAAGAGTTTAATTACAGCAAACACACAACCCCTCCAGCGTAGTCTGTGCAAATATAGCTCACAGCCAGCTGCTTCAGAGCTCACTAGGCTGTTGCTCAAGATTGTAAACAAATATTATCATTACATATCTCATACAATAACAACAGCAAAGCATGTAAAGGCATTTCAGTTAACGCCTGAAAATTTTAGGGCAACATGTACATGGATAAAAAGGCATGTAGAGAAAAATGAAAGTTTAGTGATACTGTAGCTAATAAAAGTCATATATAAAGTTCCAGCTATATATTAGCATTACTATAAGTTCTATTCTTGTAAGTTATAGTTCTGTTGTAGTAAAAGTTAGCATTAAATCACTGAGAAATTACTCTGAGTGAAAATGTGGCAACCGTTAGTCACCGGACCACTGAAAATAAACTGCGTCTAAGTGTTTATGTGTGTAAGCCTGGAGGGTGGTGATGGCTGGTAGAGAGCACAGAGAGAGTGTTGTTTAGACAGAATAGTGTTAATGCATTCAAATTAAATTCCTGGTTTCCTTTTTCTAGCAGGAAAATAGCCTTGAGGGAAATATTCTTCTAAAAACGTCATTTTAAACTAGCTCCACTGGAAGTACAAAAGTCAAAAGAAGGCAAAGGCGGGTCAGTCGCATCACTTCAGCTTTATAGCAATTACCCAAGAAGAAGTTTAAATGTCTTCAAGAGAAAAAAGTATATATATTTCCAAACCATCTTACCTCTCCCGTACTCAGATTTAAACTGTCCATTTCGGTCTCAAATGTCTCCCCATCCAGAAGTTTCTCTTGAGTCCAGACTTAATAAATGACTTCACATGGAAATCAAAGTAGATATGGAAAGCAGGATGCCCACTTTTCAGCTCCTCTCATGAAGTTCAAAGTGTATTACTGTTGGTGTGTGTATCACCCTGCAGATTTCCTTTTATAGACACATAATAGCCACAAATAGCTTGCAGACAGCAATCTGCCTGCTGGGCAGTGGTAACAATGTTCACAACAGGAGCAGCACACACACGGGAGAAAAATAGCCACAACTGTTTCATTTTGCTTTTGACTTTCTTTTAAAATAAACTCTCTCTTTTTCCTCACATTTCTCACAACTCAGTTGAGTTGATCCGGTTGTCACCCACAAATCTTTACAGTTTCACTGTAATAATACTACTTTGTCCGTAACACGGTTTTAGAAAGCATTACTTTTCAAAAAATTCAGTAATCGCATTACTGTTACTAAAATTACTGCTTCACAGTCAGACACACAAAAGAAACTGTCCTGAGTGGGAGCTTTCTTTCAGTATTTTTCTTACTTTTATTGTTTTAGAGCTTCACACCCAACTGGTAGCTGAGGATGGCCCAAGTGTTTGCTTCTGATTGTTGTATGATTGCAAGGCATTTACCTTAGAATATAAAGTACCAAAATCAATAGAACTGAATTAAATAGGTTTTACATTATCTTTTGTTTTAGCTTGTGTCTATTGTAATTTGTATAAGTGTTTGTTTCCTAGTATTTCACTGTGCAACCCTCTGTCTCATTTCCATATTTATGCCTTGGCCCCTCTCCGATTCCTTGATAAGTGTTAGTATTCATGTCTGGCTTTTGAAAGGTTTGTTTCCTTTCCTGTGTTGGTGTTTCTTCTTATCGTCTGTTGTTAAATGTGCTCACCTGTAGTCCTCCCCCTCCTCTCTCCCATCACTCATCAGTTTCTTGAACCCTTAAAGTCCCTTATAGTCTTTCATCGTGTGTGATCCTCTGTGGATTTTCCTTGGCATGTTTCTGTGTTTCCCATGCATGCAAATTTCCCACAAATGGGACTAATAAAGATTATCTTATAAGGACAAGTCAGTTTTGTGGGTGTGTGTGCGTGTGGAGTTGAAGTGGATGGTTGGAGGGCTGATGGGTGAAGCAGACATCATCTGTTACACATATAAAAAAGTATGTCTGTGAAGGTTCTCAGTCATCCAGGTCATCGTAGTCAAAGGAGCTTGCAATGAAAGGCGTCTGGACTTTTCACTTCTCATCCGAGAAGCTTCTTCAGTTCAGAACTGACGCTTTTCTTTGCAAGCTCCTTTGAATATACAAAAGTATATTGTCTGACAGAGGCCAGATTACAACAAAAAGAGATGAATGTGAAATGGATTATTCTGTGAAAAATATGTGTCTTAGAAAAAAAAAAGATTCAAAGGAAGGCGTTTCTGAACGTTTTGTTGTTGTTTGGCAAAGCTTTTGTATTAGCAGAGAACACTGAATAATAGCGCCTTTGTCCTATTTTCACGTGTAACCACCAAGAATGCAGCAGTTTGGTGTACCGAGGACAGCATTATAAAATTACTGTCAGTTTTTGGAATGAACAACAATTATATACTTTTAAATAAAAATTCTATATAATATCAGATGATCATTTACAGTGTCCAGATAACCTAGAGTCATGTAAGCCAGCAGACCAATGTGACATTTGCAATAATGAGATATCAAGCAGAAACAGAATTCATTACCCTGTTGCAACATCGACCTCCCGGCTCCCTTATCAGTGAGTGAAAACAGACCTCTGAAGTGGATGCTAATCCTTTACGTACACTACATTCTTCATTCCTGTCACAGCTGTTCTTGTCCATTTCCACCCTGCTGTCTCCCTCTTCCTGCCTGTCTACGGCAGAGAAAAACACATTAAGATAAAGCGTACTCCAACCCTGCTTCCTCTTCCTTTCTATTTTACTCAAACTGTTGCATACTCTCAGAAATATTAGCATTTTCTTTTATCGTGATAAGTATTCGACAAGTGCCCGAAATGCATTTTGAGTGGCAAATCTTGATAGCTTCAACATTTAAATTACAGCTTCGAACGATAAATGTGATCGTGTTTCACCTGACATCTGGCATCCATCATAAGAGGGTGTGGGGGAGAGTCACATGTAGGCAGGAAGCATGACTCTTAGCTTTCATCTTTGAGGAGATTTTCTTACGAGTGTAGTGACACATCGATTTGGGTGGCATAAGTGAACATCAGCAGAGATGTGTGTCTAATCCACTTACAGCAAATCAGCATTTGAATTAGCAATTATCTTGACATAATGCTGTCATCATAGTCATTACTGCATTACATGATTACATTAACTCAGCTCTCAGATGTCAAACCTCGTGTACCCCTGAATGCTATCTCCTTATTTGGTGTCAACCATACACCTGCGCCTTTCAAGACTCTGATCTGCCTGCAAAATACTCAAAACTGCTTTTTTTCAGTAGTTCCTGCTACAGATGGAGTCTCCACAACTACATTTTCTCCCTCAAACGGACACGAACGCACGGCTGCAGTTTTGCTTCAGACACAGTTATTGTTCTTGACGACAGTGAACATCTTCAAGCTTGTGTTAGTGGTTGCAGTCGTTTGCACTATGTGGAGGAGATAAATAGTAAAGGAAATTTAAAAAATCATGGCTAATCCAAACAAACAGCACTGGATTCTTCTTCTCTTGAAGCCACTAAGGGACGCTGATTATGATGGCACAATAGTTGAAACACAAGCAAAAAGGTCTTCCCTGCAAAAAGCTTCCACGTGTGCTAATGATGGACCCAGCTGAGACATGCGTGTTCAGTTGTTCATTACTCTGTAACATTATGAATGCGTGCGGATGGAACTGGATAGCAGACAAGAAAACTGTGTTTTAGCGTTTTGACGTCTTTGAAGCTTTCACAAATTTGGGCTCTTTCTCAGTCGAGGTTGTGGAAAAAAATGCATGAATAAGATTTTCTTGCCTGTGGAGGCGTCTCCCTTCCCACTGGTTCATGTTACACATGAATGAATGAGCTCAAGAATAGTAAATGTTGTCTGGACTCAAGCGAAATGTCTTGTAAATTTTACAAATGGTGTTTAATATGGCGTTATTTTTCTGCCACTATTCTGAGCGCACGTAAAAAAAGAAATTGCAGGTGCAAGTGTTGCTTTTTGAGACGAAATTTATTTTACCTCATTTGAGTTGTGAACGAAATGCATTCTGGGATATTGCATTTCGTCATTTCGAGCTGATTGGAGACCAAAACAGTCAATCAAATTAGTTGCATCCAAGTCTGTACTTAGGGCCACTGGGGGAAAAAAGTGGGCAAGTCTTTTTTTTTTCTTCTTTTCCTGAATTCTGAGAAAAAAGTCAGAATTCTGACTTTTTTTCTCAGAATTCTGACTTTTTCATCAAAATTATTTTTTTTCAGAATTCTGACTTTTTTTCTCAGAATTCTGACTTTTTCATCAAAATTATTTTTTTTCAGAATTCTGAGAAAAAAGTCAGAATTCTGAAAAAAAATAATTTTGATGAAAAAGTCAGAATTCTGAGAAAAAAAGTCAGAATTCTGACTTTAATCTCAGAATTCTGACTTTTTTCTCTGATTTTTTTTCCAGTGGCCCTAATCCTCTTCCGTAAGTCTGTGAATGATTGGTTTTGTGGCACAAATATAACGGTGTACAGAAAGAGTTGAACGCTCACAATAGCAAACACTGAAAAACATTTTTTGCCTGCAGCAATTAATTTCGTTCACTCAAATTTAGCTTTTCTTCGCTCAAAATAAATTTCTTCTCAAAATGCAACACTTGCACCTGCAAAATTTTTTTTACATGCGCTCAGAATAGTGGCAGAAAAATAACGCCATAGTTTGATTGTGTTTCTCAAAATGTATGGACATATTTTGGAAGTTTAATATTCAAAAATGTTTATGCATTTTTAAAACTAATGCATTTCAGATTATTTTGTTTTGCCTTATGGTCAAGTGATGAACATAGTTTGACAAAGTTAAACCTCAAGACTTGGGTTAAAATGGGCAATTAGTATGTCATTTTTATCCAGAAATGTTATTTTTGCTGTCAAAATGATAATTGTTGGCAAAATATATCGGAAAAAGCTTGCCAGCTAATTCAACTAATAAGAACTAATATAACTATATTAACTGCAAAGATGTGTCTTTAGACATAGCCTGCAAGGCAACAAGTCTGCAGTTAGGTAATATGTGCCTGTTATGAAAGCAATAAGTATATAATATACCTATATATATATATACGGTATACATAAGGCTAAAATAAGAAATAACTCTCCAAGGTTCAAAGCTATCCTGAATCACGTAAACCTAAAGTTTTTCATTATCTGAAGACTAAAAATCACTGCAGTAAATCTGACATTGTCAAAGGAATTTGTTTCCTACAGTAAAGGCACTTATGAAAACATATGCACTGTGACAATCGTCCCAGATTCACAGTTTATTATCTAGTCCTCCAAATCCATGTTCATCCTCCTCATCTCCTTCTGCAAATTTAAACAAACGCCTCTTGAGACAGTTTCAATAGACTCTGAATTGAATTTCGCACACTGGGTGTGCTTTCCAAACAGGTTGTATCCCTAAAGGAATATCACCCAGGAGTCATCACTACCATATGTTAAAGAAGCAGACAATTTTTTGTGAGCAAAGGAAGAGTGAAAACAGAAACAGAAGCATTGTGCAATCTTACATTTGCACAAGTAAACACGCCTCCTGCGACTCAGATAAAAGCCTCTTGGAATATTGATATTGCTGCTTTTTATTGAGAAAGTAACACGATGTAATTATGCATTTACGGTCCGAACATTGTAGGGCTGTGGAAGCGAGATTGCAGATTCCTCCTGCGATGTGTCCGTTCTCTCCCTCAGCTCTGCGTATAATCTCACAAGTGTGCGTTTTGCTCATACAGCAGGTGTGTGAAGATGAGAAGCGGAGTTCAGTCAGTCTCAGGTCTCTGTGGGATTCAGACTCCCTGCTGTGCACTCTGTTCATCCATGTAGCAATTTATCACAACGTGGGCTATAAAAGGTTTAAGGGCTTCACACTGTCATGGGCGGAGACACTGTGTGCCTCTCCGTCCATTACTTACACTCCGTGGTGTGAAGCAGAGGTATCCAGCAATCATTCGCTGTTTAAGGGATCACATTTGACATTCCAACCTGTATTTTATGTGGACTTTGCAGAGCTGTACAGTCGTCTTAATTCAGCTTTGCACGAAAAAAAACAAACATTTCTAATAAGCATTTAAAGCTTTAAAAATATTAAACACTATCAGCAGCAGTTGAAACTGACAGGCAAACAAGCTTTGCAGTGACAGTAAAAACCACAATCCAACAGTCTGTTTCAAACCTAGACTACACAGTAACATCAGTGAAGCTTCAGTACTGAAATAAAGCAAATAGCTGGAGAGTAACAGTCTGTGTCCTGCATCTCTGCAGCACCAATCTGTGGTCAGGGCAGACAGAAAGCACTGTCACAGCGGTCAGCGTGCACGCATTTGCCAGGACACTCAAAGTCACGTAGCAGTTCTCTGCAGGGGCTTTGTGTCAAGAGCTCCACATCTTCATCTGAGGTAGAGGGATGAGTGAGGATGATCCGGGGGATCTGCCACATGATCGTTAGAGAAGGAAACAAGATGGAGTAAGGAAAGAGGCAAGCTATCAGGTGATATGATGTGAAGACGCTGAAGTCTCAGAAGAATAGTAGTATCTACTACTCCAGAAGACAGGACATTCTTTTAAACTCAGGTGGAAAAATGATGATGTCCCATTTTTTACTTGATCAATTGACTGAGACTTACTCACGGCCAAGACATAAAATATTTACACCCTGCAACCATTTTCTTATTATTTGTTTGCTTGTTTTTAATTGAGAAAGTACACTAAAAATTTATTCTTGGCTCTCATAAACACGAAGCAATAATTTTGAGCAAAAGCCAACTGAAAAAAATCCAATCAAAGGTTTATTTAAGTGCACATCCTCAAATCCATTAAGATTAGAGTCAGGAGTTCCAAATTAGGTGTCCAATATCAGCACTACCTTAGTGAGAGACAGGTGGAATATGGTTTCTCCGATTCTTGCATTCTGCTTTCTGTTGAAGTGTTTGGTGACATTATGCCAAATGTTAAGCATTTTCCCCAAAGCCTTCATGGTTGTGCAGACATCTGGCAAGTCAATTTGTTTGAAAGTCTTTACACAATGAAAAAACATCATCAACAAGGGATGCAGGTTTTTAATGACTGCTAATATTGCCAAGATAGTTTGCCCTAAGACATTCAGCTCACACACACAGTCTCTAGTTGCAAAAGGAAGCCTCCAAGATCTGCAGGTAAGTCTTGCAACCATCGCGCTACAATTTAAAGAAAATGTGTTGCAGGCACACAAGGAAGAAGCCTTTGCTGTACAAAAAGAGCAACAGAGCAGAAATATTAGCTTACTAATGAGTATGTCTGACCAGAACAGGCAAATTAAGCAGCCACGGTAGCAGCAGACGTGCTCTCAGCAGATAAAAAAACAGCTTTTCATAAGAAAAGTTCTAACGACTGGGAAGCTCAGAACAGTGGAAATTTGATGGTTTGGGAGGTTGTTTGGCTGCTTCTGCGACTGGGCAGCTTGCACATAGTAAGCTGCCTCTTATCAAAGAGTGATTGAATATAATGTAAGTCCATCTGCGTGACAGTTAAAATCAAATGAAGCTTTCAACAGGATGGAGACCAGATGCATTACTAGAATGTGACCTCTGTGTTTATGATAAAAAATAAGGACAAAAAAGCCATTTCTCCTAAGAGCACAAAACTAGTGTCTAAGGCCGGTCATGTATTTAGTTTTTCCACAAAAGATTTTGTCATTTGTCATTAAGACATTACTGAAAAAAATTTATTTTTCTTGTGATGTTTTTGTTAATACAATATTTTTACTTGTGGGGCAGTTTCAGCTTTTCCTGATGTGTCTCAAGACACTAAGATTTCCCTGAAAAATAATAACAATAGGCTTTATTTCAGAAGGAAGGATAAGAAATCTGCTTACTGTCATCGTCTGTTTCCCCCCTGCTAGGAAATCGTTTTTTGTTAAAGCCTCCGCCACCAGCTCAGACACAGTCCTTTTCAGATCACTCTCCAAATCAGACTGAAACAAGAGAAACAGAGCAAATTGGGAAGAGGTGCAAAAGAATTACTCAAGGAGTGCTGTTTCCTGAAGGTTCAATCCACACATGGCAGGTGGGGAAAAAGTGCGTTTTGTACGCTATATAATATATATTTGTAAACCACCCACAATGCCGTTGCCATTGCACACAACCGCCTCAATCTTCTTGGATACACAGTCTTCTGCGCTCTGCAGCTTGAGCTGTTTACTCTGGCCTCCGCCGTGCTGGCTGCACAGCTGCCGTCCAGCCACGTCCCGAGGATCCTGAGACACATCCAGGTCACACACCACTCGAGGTAGAAGCCTCTCTCTGAGCACTTTCATCTTGATGCAACTCCCAGCATTCCTGAGGGCGCTGACCGCTTCGTGGTGGGTCGCCCCCTGCATGCTGATGCCATTGACCTGGGAGGGTGATGGTCACATTACACTTTGAGGAGCAATGAAACTAGGAGCATGAGTCAGAGGAGTCACATACACACACACACACACACACACACACACACACACACCATAAGTACTGAAATAGCATGTCTAAAGGTAGATATTCACTTCTTAATTGCGGTTTTCTGTTTCTCACAGCAGTGATTGTCTCCTCTGTTAGTCTTATGATGCCCTCCACTGGTCAGAAGAGGAACATCAATGGGAAGTACCTGAGTTTTATCTCTGTGTGTTATTTAAATTCACTCACATTTCACAAACTTGCACATACCGCACCCTTACATGTCTTGAGCCAACACTGCTTTCTTTATAATTGGCTATAGGAAAATGAGAAAAAGGTGTAGCAATTTACTGAAACTTGTAAATACGGTACTCTGCCATATTAAAGGTAAAAATTAAATCAAAATATTTGGCATGTACCTTTAATCTTCAAAGGAGTCTGAAATTTCTTAGGCAAGCTTATCTCTTCATGTCTTTAAGTAGTCTTCAGGAATAGTTCTCCAAGCGTTTGAAGGAGCCGAATGTTCCTTAGGAATGGCTTTTTCACAGCCATCCATTCACTGATATGCTTCAGTGAACTTTGGATGGATCAACTGAAGGACCAGATCCATCTTCTTAGCTGGATTATTCCTATTTCTTAAGGACACGACTGTCAGACAACATACAGAGATATGCCAAAATACTTATATACTATAATTTTGGACATTTTTTTGTAGAATCAACTAAAGAAGTGTGTGTGTGTGTGTGTGTGTGTGTGTGTGTGTGTGTGTGTGTGTGTGTGTGTGTGTGTGTGTGTGTGTGTGTGTGTGTGTGTGTGACAACTGAAAATGTTCATGTACAGGGCTGAAAATGTGGGAAAGAAAAACTTTGAAAAGACCTTCAGAAAGCCTGGAGAATTATTGCTTGACCACTTTTAAAAAGGCTGCTTGGAAGCAAAATATAAAGAAATGAGAGGTGGCTCAAGACCTTTGCACATATTGATTAAATCAGAAGTTATTAATAATTATTACAAATACCTCCAGCAGTCTGTCTCCAACATGGATTCCAGCCTTTTCAGATGGCCCCCCTGCAGTTACTCTGGAAATAAAAATGCCCTGAAAAGAAACAGACACATTAACCTTGGATGAAATTATTGTTTAAGTATGTAACAAAAGCCTTTTGTGACTGGGTAATCTCTTCAAGTTGCACACAGATCTATATGAGTTTGACTAAAACCAGCAAATCCATGAGAACCTCGGCAGCTGCTTCTCATCATCTTCAGTCAGGCAGCCAAACGATGCGCTATAAATGTAGTGTTGCAAGAGATTGAGCAATACCCGACGCTTCTCCACCAGCACTCACCTCATCGTGATCTTTGTAAGGCAGTGAGCCCTTTCCACCAGCTATGCTGATCCCCAAACTACCCCTCTGACCAGACACTTTGATCTGTAACTAAAGGAAATAGTTTTGTTAGAGCTAAAAGGCTAAAATCCTGTAATTTGAGGCCTGATGGAGCAACACTCCCTGGTATATTTAAAATCAATTAGTAACAATTTAACAGAATGAACACACTTCTCTGCAGTGACTACAGTAATCCTGCAGATGCAATGTGACATTTAAGAAAGACTGAAGTTACTCTTAATGGCACTTGGGAGATGAATGATTCCTGAAGAAGGGACTTCTCGGTCACCACAGAAGATTTCTGATGCACTGTGATTGATGGGATGTTTATGCTGTGGACGGGGTCTCCATGGGGAAAAGAGCCCACTTTAATAAGAGCTTTGTGATGCTGAAATTTCCTGCACTCTTGGGTTTCAACTCTCTGGTGGCGAAACAGACGAGGTAAGGCATCACACTCTGACAGCTCGCCCGCACCAGCCTGGTGATAAGAAATAATTTCATGGTTTTACTGGCTTTCTGTGACATATATAGATGACAACATTTAAATTTTATTCACTGGGCTTATGAAAGACACTGATTATTAGAAGAATGAAATCTCCAGTTACAAAAGTTTCTTGGCACAGGATGTAAAATCTTTAATTGGTGAAGAAGGGGAGCAGAGAAGCTTTAAGAGATAACAAATTAAGCAATATCATCTGATTGAGATATCTAGGCTGGACAACAAACCTCCTCGGGTTGTTTCATTTCCTTTCCGTCCTCCTCTGTGAAGCGACTGCACACACTGTCACTGGGTGGCAGCACCTGAGATTCCTCCTGTAGACGCTCTCTGCTTGCCACCCAGCTGAAGCCTGGGATGACCCAGGTTTTTGAAGTGGTCCTGAGGGGCTGGTTAGTATGAGGATTTCTACACTCCTGGAGTTGGTCAGAAGACAGTGCCTGCTGCTGAAAATTTGAAAGTCAATGAGATGTTTTGTAGAAACGATCTAATGACAATGATGGCTCAGGGTTAAGTAAACCTTGAATGCAAATGTACAGTTGTCTGTAGCAAAGGACCAACGTGGTTGCCATTCTGGTCCTGGGACAATGTTAATACTTGCTAGGAGAGACCATTAGGATTTTGTGCACCACAGTACATCAAAACAGTCAGTATCCTACTGCAGTACCTTTCCCCTTACATAGTTTTAAAGCTCTGAAGAGCCACAAAGACAAAAGCTGAATTCATCTTTCTTTCTCTAATTTTTGCCACAATTTTTCCTTCCCATGACTGTATGACTGAAGCAAGGCAAAGAAGGAATAAAGAATGATGACATGCTTTAAACACATTGGTCTCACTTATGGAGCCCATACTTTAAAACAGTAGAAGGTCACTTGAGGCAGTGCTAAATGTATCAATACAAACAGGTCAGTGAAAGCTTTTTAATAACTCACAAAAAAAGATTTAAACTTCTTTCAGTACCAAGGCTAGTACACTTGTCTTTAAATGTTTGATCCAATTTAAAAGTGCATGAGTACTAGCTTACTTTTTGATGCCTCGAACTAAGATAACAGATCAATACATACGTGTGCCCCTTTGATCTGTAGCTCCAGTTTCACTGTGTTTGGGTGTGGACTGGAGAACACTATATATACTGTATATACACTGCTCAAAATAAATTAAGACAACACTTTGTCATCTCAATATAGCATGAAGTCAGTCAAACTTCAGGGATGTCAATCTATTTAATTAGGAAACAAACCATTGTGAATCTCTTTCACCTCCGTTGGTGCAAATGAAAGTGACAACAGCTATACTCAAGAGCCAAAAACAGGACAACACCTCGAAAAAGAGGATGGTTTTGCAGGCCATGGCGGATCCATATGTGCTGTCCACAGACTATTGCTCTCCCCCTAATAACAATAATTATACATCCATTTTTTTGGTGCTGTTCAAAGCACTCAAGGTCACCTTATAACAAAATATTAAAACATGAACGACCGTGAAAGACACTTAAAGACACAAATAATATGAACTTAAAACATAAAACAAAATAGTTATTGTTTTTGAGTTTCGATTTGAATTACGTCATAGAGTCTAGCTGACAAAGGTGAAGTGGCAATCAGATGCAAAGGTGCAGCAAAGTTAAAGGCACCCATGATGCCTGAAGTGAGCAGCAATCAGAAGAGCAGCTGAAGCTGCTGGAAGGGATGTGAGGAGTGAGGTCTAAAAGTTACAGGAGTGCTAAGTGCCTTGGAAAGGAGGAGAAAAGTAAGAAGAGAAATCTTGTACTGGATACACTGAGGAATAGGGAGTCAGTGAAGCTGGATATGAATAGGTGTAATAGACTCGATGAGGGTGATGACTCATGCTGAGTTCTGTACCATTTGAAATGGATTAAGGAGAGGTTTTGGGGGGGGGGGGGGGGGGGGGGGGGACTTGTGTGCTGTGTTCAGAGAGAAAAGGGTGTAGTCTAGAAATGCTACATAGGTGAAATTAGGCATTACTGATGTGGGAAGTAGAGGAGAGAGTATTGTCCAAGATGATTCCAAGACTTTTGACACTGTGGACCTGACATCCATCTATAGAGACAATAAAAGGGCGTAATTTTGTAAAAACTTGCATTTTATTGTCACTGAGTTTGGTCTGATTGAGGTAATGGAGATAAGAAAAGGGGGAGGAAAGAGAGGTTCTTGGTTTTGTAGAAAAAGAGTCATCGATATAAAAATGAAACTGTACACCAAAATGATGAAAGTCTGTCTCTGGACAGAGGAGATAAATCGTAAATGGTCCCAGCACTGACCCTTGAGGGACACCAGAGACACTCTTTACCCTCCTGACTGATTTTTCTCTAGATGTGCTTTTTTCTAGTGTCCTTGTCACTGTACAAGAACCTGTGCAACGTGAAGAGACCGTGAAGCTGTCCTCTTCTTGTACGAGTAGATACCGGTCTTGCTGCTGGGTTGATCCCTTCCATGGCCCCTGTCCAGGTGTTCTTGTATATAGGTTGTCTTCTGTTGCCTCTTCTACGGTGTTGAGATTGTGCCAGGAGACACACTAAACCTTCTTGCAACGTATATGCCATCCTGGAAGAGCTGGTCTATCTGTGCACCATGACTGGGCTGCAGGTACCATATCACGCTATCCGTCATGGTGAGGGCATTCACAGAAAGCAAAACTGAAGAAACATCGGTCCAGTGGGGATAAGGAGAGAAATGATCTGTGGCCACCACCTACAAAGACATTACCTAATGGGGGTTATATTCTTGTTGCCTCTCCAGGTCATCTGACGTCACTTTCATTTGAACCAAAGTATGAAATGGATTCATAGTTTATAAATCTTAGACTAGTGTATAAACTAGACAGGCTGATATCCCCCCAAGTTTACCTGACTTTGTGTTACATGATGATTCAGCATTCCCTTAAACGTTTTAAAACATATATGCATTGAAGTGGAAGCATGCCAGCAGCAAAACAACATGCAGCACATGCAGGATAAACAAGTCATGCCTGCAAAGCATTACAGAAATATCATGCACTTCCGGACAGACAGAACAAGCGTGAAAGGGCCAAGAATGAGACGGGTCCACTCTAAGCTTACTTTGAAAATATATTATTTTCGGACAGGGAGATGGATCCCACCAAATGTATTTCAATTAAAAAAAAAAAGAAGAAGAAAATATTAAATTGTAATCTGAATTATACAGGGTGACTAATGAAATTAAAGGAAAAACAAACATATCGTTTAGTGTTGCACTCATTTTATTGATCAGTGGTTAGAAAGTCATCCAAATCCCCAGGCTCACCACCTATTTGAGATCTGTTTTGTGCAGTTTGATCAGAAAACAGCTAAAAACATTAAAACCAACATTTGAACCAATTTCCCTGGTCCACTTTTTTCAGTTTAAAAACAAAATGATACAGCTGATCGTGTACCATCTCAAGAACAGGATTTGAGCAAAGCTGAAAAGTGTATTGAAAAGGAACTTTATCAACTACATTTGTAAAGAATGCCGACACTGTGGTAAAAACCTCAAACTTCCAATGATTATTCTTGACAGTACTCTTTGTTAAAGACAAAGAAAAATACATCTGTTTTTGGCATCTATTTGAAAAAGATTGCAAAGCAGTGAAGCACAGCACATATTATAATAAGATAGCATTTTTACTTCTGCATAGTTACATTGCAGATGCGTAATTCAAATTTAGTGTGCAGTACTTAAATCCAAACTAAATTAATCTATTTATTTCCAAAATTATGGGTCTAGATGTTTCATAGATTAATATGAGGATCCAAGGCCATCCACTCATCCGATCACAGTTATATTGGTTGAATAATACATAAGTGACTGTGTTTTGTTCATTGCTTTGATTTAAACCAAGAAAAACAAAGAAAGACAAATGTACCACGTTTGCAAAAGGGGAAAAAAAGTTTTGAAATTGCAAATGATTAAGAAATTTGCTATACATTTTATTTACATCTGAGCTGCCAAAAAGTATAAAAGTATCAATATTCACAAGAGTATGTACAATAATCCTTAATCAGTAGGTCCAAAAAAAAAAAAAAAAATCCTGGTTTGTTTGCCCAAAAGGTAAAAAGAAGTATTCACCCAGTGTTTTAAAAAATATATAGAACATATATATAATAATACATTTAAAAGGTTTGACCACATTGATAAAGACTTATAATAGTGCAACTACCTAAATTATATTCTTAAAATGAGCCATTTAAAAAAGTAATAAATCTCTAAAATGTCTTTTAAAAGGAGTCTCTCTGTGCAGAAAATTCCTGTGGACAATAATTTTTTTAAAAATTGAAGGCACAGCAGCCCTGGTAGACTGAGTGGGATTTACACAGGACTGGAGATAGAGTAAGGTTACAGGCGCCCTAGGGTTTAATCACAGGAGGGGTAGGCCACACCAGGGTTTGTAGGTAAAGGAGAAAAGGGGTAACTGGGTTGTGCAGGACAACACGGCGAGACACAGGAGGTAAAAGACATTTCTGAAGTAAAGGTCACACAGACGTGGTCACGCTGTCCGCAGCGTTATTGACCTCATTTTTGTTGGAGTCCAGCCCTTTGGCGGCATTCATGTCGTTGCGGAGGTTCTCTGCTGCTCTCTTCATACTTTTCAGCTGGTCGGGGTGAGGCGTGGCCCGCCGAAGTAGTGTTCCCTGTGTAGATGAAACAGAATCTAATTAGTGGGATGCTTTTTAAAATCTGCTTAAATTGCCTTGGAGAGAGCTGAAGAACAATGTTTACATGACAGCAGACTGTGATGCTCGATGCACGTGCCTTGCATTCATGATTTGTCAAAATAATATCCCAGAAAACATTATTATTATTATTATTTGCAGTAATTTGTAGCACTTTAGCATGACTGTCCTACCCCAAGGCTGTGGATATAAAACGATCAGAGTTCCTGAAAAAGCCGCTTGAGGCAATCCCCATAACCTTATTTATGGCATATTTAATACAGATGAGGACATATACCCATTAAAATCTATGGAAACTAAGCTAACCAAGCTTGCTTCTTGGTAAAGCTTGCTAAATAATTAAATTGTGCTCAAATGTTCAAATCTTGCTTTAAAAATGGGAGTTCTAAGATTGCATCCATCTTTTATATGCAGCCTATGGACTCACCGGATCGTCGTCATCGTCGACATCATCTCCATCTACGAAGTGAATGACGCTGGTCCTGTTCACGGCGTTGTTGTCCCATGTTTCGTTAGCAATGTCATTCACCAGGCTCTCCATACCTCCGCAGCGAGCAAGATTATCAGAGCCTGGGGTTGTTTTTAAAACAAACAGCATATTTAATATTACTGGAATTCACATAAAAATGTTAGTACAAGCTAAAAGCAAACATGTCAATAGATCAAAATCAGTATGGCTACGATTACTTCTGCAATGTTTGCAATCTGCAAACACAAGAAATAAAAGCTGTCCAGTGCTAATGAGTGAGCCTGAAACTGTCAGATCACCATTTCAAATCTGAGCTTAGTCACAGGCTTACAGCAACACAATCTTCCCTGCCCCCAACCTCAGCCTCACTTTCCCCACTTCCGCCAGCTTTATAGCTGCATTTCTCTGACAGGAGACATGCAGCACTTCTCAAAATCAACGGATGGATGAATTTGCTAATTATTTTTGCTGGCAGAAAACAACATGAAAAATAAAGTGATCAGCAAGCATATCACAAATATTTACAAATCTGTGTGAAAATCTGTCAATGACAGGACAAAAAAAAAGAAAAAATTACAATAATCTGCTGTATCAGGCAGCGATAGAGCCAGCCGTCAGCAGCATGTCTGTACCCAGTTTGTGAGCTTTTAATGGCAGCAAGCCAGGCGCTTTTAAGCCTCTTTAGCTGTCCAATCCACAACATTTCTGAAAAACATATTGAAAGAGGGCCTCAAGGGACAAGAGAGGGCCTGACCTGTTATAGGCGCTGTGATCCCTTACAGGACCTTATAATCGACAGATACTGCAGGAAGGGATCAGAGGCTGCAGAACACACTGTGCTCCTCCGAGCAGATCATGTGATAATGTCACGAAAACTACAGGAGACTGTACAAGACTTAACGATGAACATTACTAAAAATGTCTCAGAGCGAGCACAGAGTTATTTCACTCTGGACGAAGCCCATCACTTTAAGAGCACGGAGACGCTGATCCACTTCTATGTTTATTCACACAAAGTTCTCACATGCAAAGAAGCAGAGTGATTTCAATCAACCAGTGAGAAAAATGTTTTTCTCTACACTCAAACCTCCATAATTATCTCAGGCTTATACTCGATGAATAACATTACCTTTGTCATCACTTGGCTGTTGAGGGAGCAGCACGCAGGTAAGCACCTTCTCGCCTGACTTAGGGTCCTGATCAGTCTGAAAGGTGAGGAGCGGCTGCGACTGGTTTTCTGACAGCCATAAGGCCTTCAGCTGTAGCGTCGTCAGAGAAAGCGGTAGGTGGGTGAGCCTGAAAAACAAACAGGAAATAAATCACTGCCCACACAACCTCCCCACCTCCAAGATACCTCCTGGTTATTATTTCCAAAACATACACACTGCTGTGGGCACAGTGTGAATTAGTAAAGGTGTCACATTTGGATGAGGTACATGGCAGTTGTTTTATTTATGTGGAGGAGGGAAAACACTCTCCAGACACAGAGGTGAACGTGTCTTTGTGTGACTCAAGCTGCAGATATCTGCAGCTTTCATTCTAGACAAAGCTGGGAGCTATACAGGTACAGGCAGGGAAATAAAGGTCAAAACAACCTCTGACTAACTGAATAACATGGTCAAAATATCAGGATGATCTTCAGGGATTAGCAGGCCGAAACCAAGTATTTAATTATAAAACAGCATCATAAAAATGAAACACAAACCATGTTTTTGCTACTTATTATGAAATGTTTTTTGTTTTTGTTTTGTTTTTTTAATCGAGATGGAATAAACTAACAATCTGACTTTGCCAGCTCGAGATAAATGAACCTACCGGTTCCCAGACACGTCGAGCACGTGCAGCTCTGTGGCTTGCGACAGCTCTGACGGTATCCTCGTCAGCCTGTTCTCTCGTACGCAGAAGACATTCAGACTACTGCAGCCGCCAATCTTAATAACAGGAGACACAACAACAACGTGATTAGGCTGCCGGCACTTCAAAGTTAAAATGGTTAATCATAAGTAAACACACGCACACAAGACTGCCAATACAAGTTTGTCTTAATAGCTTTATGAATCCAGTCTAAATGCACATCTGATGTTTTTCAACAATGCCACAGTAATAAAAAGCACGATAGATCTTTTGCCAGCATTTGGAAACTTTGTCCCCAGTTTAGTGATCTTGATGGAAGAACAATTACATGTCAATAAGATGTGGCAGAGTGGCCTAAAATTAGGAACAATTAGGCCTGGTAGCCAGAGAAAACAATGTGCCGGCTGAACTCCAGCTACAATATATTTATCAGCACAGACTAACCAGTACAGGTTAGAACCAATCGGGCTAAAAGATGCAGGGTAAAGTAAATGGCTAAAGGTGCTAAAAGCAATTACACGCAAGAAGAGTAAGAAACTTTCAAATTTACTGAGCTACTTGCGTATGTGTGAGCAAGAATAAGCAAAAACAACCAAATGTGCTGGTTTCCATCCAAGCAGATCCAGGAGAAAGGGTTGTGCACCTAATAATCAATTAATAGAGTCAATAAAGTTAATACAACTGGGCCAATGGTGGAGCTATTCACACACACACACAATCCGGTGCAAAACAAGAACATGACGACGAAACACAACGTGACACAATAATTATCGATCACCTTGTGTTTATATTCGACTGAAGCCAACATCCTAATTGAAAATAAAATCTGATTAATTGTCCAGCCCTAGCCAGTGATCAAGTAGCTGAGCAAAGCTCAAATCAATACACACGCCACAGTAACACTGTCCCTGTTAGACATGTCATGCAATGCAAAACAGTGATACCATGGATTCATTATCTAGGCCAAGTGTGCCTACTGTTATTTTTCCCCAAACACTGCAGGCTTTGCATCATTTAGACACAGGGGCATTGTCCAACATTTCAAGAAGCCTTTCAGATGAAGCTTTAAACCAAGCGAGCCTTCACTTACGCAGACAAGAGGTTAGAGAAGAATGTCGCATGCAAACACAAAGGACACACTGAGACAGAGCTGAAGCTGAACAAACCGGGGGGCCGAGCAGTAAAAATGAAATGAGAGAGTAACCACAAGCAAGAGCATTGTCCAGTCAAATGTGAATGAACCTCGGTTTGAGCTTTAACTCCCTCATAACAGTTGCAGAAAAGCATCATATTACAATAATGGCAGTCTGGCTTAACCACATTACATCATTGTGTACAAAACAGATTCGGTTTCAATTTCCACTCTAACCTGTGCAAACAAGTGACAAAACCAGTAACAGCAAAGGCCCAAGAGATCCATATCTGTGTCACTTACCAGCAAAGAAAGGAAGTGCTTCAGTGCGGCTATAAACTTGAATAAGCAGTTTGCCAGCTTGCTCTTAAAACGCCAGCATTGTCAGGTGGCATAAAAGAAGCTTACCTCCTTGGGTAACAACAGTAGCTGGTTTCTGTCACAGTTCAGGTGAAACAGTCGCTTTAACTTTCCAATACTCCTCGGCAAGCTCTGTAATTATAAACCAAAACAAAAATTAGAGGAAACATCAGCGTCTGCTCGGTTTTACATTAAATAGAAATATTTATTTCTCTCAATACTAAGCAACTTATCAATTTATCCATAAAACAAGGACAATAAAGTCAAATTATCCATGTAGTGCTTTCATGCACTGTGTTGCCCACGTTGTCATGTCATTTACACACAAAACAACAACATAAAAACAGGCCGACTTATCAGTGGTGATGATGTGTACAATACTTTCTGTTTCACTGGTTGCTTCCACTGTGTGCAGGGTGTGCATCCTGAGAAGCCTAACTGTAATCAGTTTGTCCATCTCCTTCATGTCTCCAAAGAAAAAAATATCTTAAATCTGGTTTATGCATTCAGGCATAATAATCAGAATAAGGAAGAAAGATCATTTTAGTGATTTTGAAGGTGGCATGGCTGTATTTCAGAAACTGCAGATCCATTGGGAATTTCCCACATACCAATGTCTATGGATTACAGAGAATGGTCAGACTGCTTCAAGCTGTTAAGAAGGCAACACAAACTCAAATAACCACTCGTTACAAGGTATACAGAAGTGCATCTGAGGTTGAACCTCAAAGCAGATGAGCTACAGCGGCAGAAGACCACACCAGGTGCCGCTCCATACAGCTAAGAACAGCAAACTAAGGCTGTCAGCACAAGCACAAGTCCACCCTGCCTTATTCAGGCTGATGACAAATGACTTTCGCAGTCTCCACATCTTAATCCAATACAGCATCTTTAGGATGTGGTGGAACGGGAGAGTCTCATTATGGACGTGCAGCTGAAAATTCAGCAGCAACTGTGTGATGCCACCATGTCAATATGGACCAAAATCTCAATGGCACATGTTTCCAGTACCTTGTTGAATCTATACCATGAAGAATTAAGACAGTTCTGGTACTAGCAAGGTGTACGTAATGAAGTGACCACTAAGTGTATATTTATTGGTAAATACTTAGTTTAAACATTTGTACAATAACCTTGGCTGTAGCCATTTTTCCATTAGACCATGAGCTCATTAATCTGTTTTTAAAGAGGATGCATGAAGCTGAAAAAGACCCCAAACAAACCTGTAGCTGGTTCTCTGTGAGCACAAGTTCAGTAAGACTTTCACAGTTGCCAATGCTCTCTGGAAGATACGCCAGTTGATTCTGATCAACTTTCAGTATAGAAAGTTTTCGTAGTTTTCCTACAGAGAGAGAAAATATATACATATGTTGAACATGATATACATTAAACAATATAAACCCTGTAAGCATTGAAAGGCAGTCAGTCAACTGAGGCATTTATATCAACATCAATCTTGGTGTTTGCATATTTATCTGTATCTTCATGATAGTCATGTTCTAATCCAGCAGTCCCCAACCTTTTTTGCACCACGGACCGGTTTAATGTCAGACAATATTTTCACGGAGTGGCCTTTAAGGTGTCGCGGATAAATACAACAAAATAAAATAATACGACCAAGACAAAAACTGTGGTATTTTTGGTAAATATAATAATAAAGGCGAATGTACTGTGTAATTGTGTAACTTTATTAGCAGCGTCCTCCTGAAATGCGCCAACAACATTGAGAGTAACATCTTCCTCTCTTCCCCTTAATTCTCTCTGGTCGCTATGGTAACGTGTAAATATTTCTTTCAAAATAAGACACACAACTACAACGTGGGAAAAGACCCAGGGAAACAGAGTTAACAATAAAAATCCTGATAACCATAAATTTCACATCTGAGCCTCAACTCTCGCGGCCTGGTTCCAAACGACTCAAGGACCAGCCCGGAGATTGGGGACCGCTGCTCTAAGGCAACTGGTATAAATGCGGACAAAAGTCACCCTTCATCCTGCTCTGCGTGTGTGTGTAGCTCAGCCCCACCTTTGTCAAACAGACAGGGTTAGAGTTAGACCTACAGTTGTTATTGGCTGTTGGTGACACACCTACTGCCCAAAAGGTTTAAGGTCAGAAACATCTCAAACACACCAAGAATACGACGACAGGCAAAGATGATTTCTCTGCTCGCTTTAACACACCTCTGGTGGATCATAAGTCATGGCTAATTGTGTTTTATTATTATACATTTAAAAACATAAGAGACCCAAGAACATTTGTGAACCACATATTATGTTTCAGATTTATTACAATCATGCTGACAAATTCATATGCATACCAATGCTTTCTGGTAGAGAATCAATGTTGTTCTGAGATACTAGCAGGTCAGTGAGTGACACCAGGCCTCCCATCTCCTCTGGAAGTTTCTCCAGTTTGTTTTCTGATACATCCAGACACAGCAGGCTTTTGATGTTGCCCAGTTCCTAAGATTCACAGCAAAAACTTGTGTATGTTAAAATAATACAACGGCAAACCTGATCAAGGAGTAGGAACAGAGACAATCTTTTTCTAAACTTTATATATGTAACAGTATGCAAATGACAGTGGTTTTATGATTAGCAGTAAGACTGGAACAGACTGTAAAACATAGACATGAAATGCATGATTAGCTTACTGCAGGTATTTCTGTCAAGTGGTTTCCATCCAGCCACAAGTCCTTCAAACTGACAAGGTGGCCTATTGACTTAGGCTGCGTGGGAGGAAGAAATGCAGGAACCATAAGAGCCAGGAAAATATAAAAGAGAAAGAGACAAAAAAGGGACAAAGCAGAAAAAGCCATCTCAGTTATTTGCTTTAAACTGAACATGAGTTTCCCTCCGATACAATGCTGCTTGCTTTAATATGACTGCACCTGTTATGCTGCTTTTTGGCAAAATAGCAAAGAGCCCATTCAAATTTCTAAACACAATCTCCATTAGACAATTCTTGGCAGCTCATCCTTGCATGATCTGCCAGTACCTCATTCACCATCGGAGTTAAACCTCTCACATAAGATTACAACTTAAAACCAAAGCTGAAAACAGATGGCCATCCTCCCATCTGCACGATAAGAGGTGAAAGCTGTTCTCGAGGGATGCTAATCTGCTCGGACATGACAAGAACGAGGCAAAGAGAAAAGTTGTGTTTTTGGCATTCTTCTGGGTTAAAACAAAAAAACCTCACCAAAGAGTAGAGTTCATTGTTGCCTAGGTCGAGTTCTTCAAGTTTATGAAGCTGTGATAATGACCTGTGGATGACACGTGCAAGACAAGTTAAAAAAAAAAAATAGAAAAATGCTTAAGAACGCATGCATATCCACATAAAGCAATGAGTACTCACTCTGGTAGGAATTGCAATACATTTTCTCTGAGTTCTAGTGATACCAAATTGGTGAGGCTGCAATGACAGGTAAAAAAGAAAGATGATTACATGTTACTCTGAGTGTTTTTAAAACAATGAGTTTAAATGACAGTTAAAAATGGCCACAGACAGTCTTTTTGCAATCAGACATCTGAAAACAGGAAGTAGTTTGGAGGTGTGTCCATCTTATCGAGGCTGTAAAATTGCAGCAGGATAAACAACGTCTGCATACTTTAAATGAAGAGCAAAAAAACAGAGACATCGCAGACCAAAGGACAGGGTTGTCATCTGGCCATTCATGTATGCCTTTGTGCTATACATGCACCTAGCTGATACAGGATTTTATAACAGTAGCCGTCTAGAACAGTACAAAGTCTATGTTGTTTACGAGAAGTAACTCTAAATAGGTTAGACTTTGTGTGTTATTAGTGATGGACCAAGAAGACGACGCCTTTTACAGCACACCCTTGACTGAAACGCCAAGCCGGCATTCCTTGCATGTTAGCAATTTCACTGTGGAAAACTACAGACACAGCAGCAAATTAATTAATTTATGCAAAGCTCCAATACTGCTGCTAGTTTTCATTCACCTTGCTTCCACCGCAGCAGATCACTAAAACCAGATATTAAAAAGACAAAAGAAAATCTTCCCAATTCCAGCACACTGTGTCTGAGATTCGATTTAAAACACGCCACCTTACTGCTCAACTCTCTGATTTCTGTGCGTGCCATTTCACATCAGCAAACACTCCCATCTCACAAGATAAACCGCTGCTGCCGTGTAACCCCTTGGACATTTATCTTATCTACTTCTAAAAAACCAAGGCATCCTGTTCCAGCTGCGCTATGGTTTTCATTACCTTCTCCTTTTGACAGAGAGCAGGCCTTAAGCCATTGTGTTAAGCGAGATAAAATATTGGACATATGTGCGGAACATGCCGTACCATGAGGCAGAAAGAGGGGGGAGAGGCAATCCTAAGAGTTTGTGCAATCACAATTCTTAACTTTTTTCCCATAAAGATGACATCTGATTGCCTCCCCTATACCCTCAAAAACAAGTTTGACACCTCAATATGAACTGTATTGACAAAGACTCGGTTTGTTGATCACTTGAAAAGCTTCTGGGTTGCTGCATAGGCATTGTGTGTTATAAGCAGACCTGGAATATGACAGAAGCCGCTCAGTTCACAAAGGAGCTTTAAGAGTTACTCCTAGCAGGCTTTGACCCAAGACCATCACCATATGAGCATTCATCTTCTTTATCTTAAAGGAATAACTAATTGCATGAAGACACCACAGCGCCACCTGGAATTTGGAAAGTTTTTTTCTTGTCTGTTTTTTTTTTTTTTGAGACCCAGAGCGAGATGCAAAATGAAAACCTGGCAGAGAACCGTTCTTGAGAAAAACAGTCAAACAGCTTCACACATCTGGAATAATCCTATCCCTGTCAGGCCTCCAATTCAGTTTACCTTAAAATACCAAACCTCTACTAAAATATCTCCTGTGGCACTCTGACCTGAAAGCAAATAGCTTTGTTATTAAATTCAATTAGAACTGATCTCAATGTTTAAAAGGGGACCCCACGGGACTGAGAATGTTGGCAGGCATGCCTTTAACTACTCTGGATTATATGCCATCTCCAAACAAGCATTTTTGCCTTTTATGAACAAAGGCAAAAGACGCTAACTGATGAGTTGGTAAGGAGTAATGTGGTTGGTATGTTCACCTGTGAGATACGGTGAGATGGAGGAGATTCTGAAGAAGGCGAAATGACAGCAAAAGGAGATATTGAAAATGAAACCTGCTTCTATGTTTCTAATGGTGTTTACTGTGTAACCTTTGAACAGTGGGAGGTAGAATAATGACCTGGGAGCATCACAGATTTTGAAATGCTTTCCAGAAGGAACATACTGTGTGTTAATTAGCTGTGTAGGAGGCCAACCTCGACAATTTGCCACTAGACAAAGTTATCACGCAGAGAAGTGGCACCCTAAAGGAATACTTTGGAGCTTTGTGTGTTTTAAAGTAAAAATGTTGTTGCTTATGCTAAGTGCTTTGTTTGAGCAGAGTAACTGACAAACCCCATAATTGAAGTTGCCATTAAAACAACAGAAATATGTGCCTTTTGTTACAGTAATTATCAAATTCCTTTCTGGCAAGATCACAAAGACTAAAGCAAGGTATGTGACTTGAAAATGCAAAGG
The DNA here is from genome assembly GCF_057381915.1 of Diplotaxodon limnothrissa. Lineage (NCBI taxonomy): Eukaryota > Metazoa > Chordata > Actinopteri > Cichliformes > Cichlidae > Diplotaxodon > Diplotaxodon limnothrissa. Next base: position 15,255,652 of record NC_140608.1, on the reverse strand, counting down.
GAGGCAGGTGAGATATTATCAAACACTAGTCTCCCTTAAACTGGATAAACATCAGTCTACCAGTGCATCGAACCCTCAGTGGGCTTAGAAAGATTCAGGTTCATCCTTAACAGAGTATGTTACCATTAGACACACTTCAGATTTCATGATAAAATCTATATACTTTAACTTTTACATACTTGTGCTAAATCACTTACTTTCCAATATTTTCTGGAAGCACTTGCAATGAAATGTCATTGATGGAAAGGCAGGTTAAATTCCTCAGCTCCGTGAAGCTTTCAGGTAACCTGGATGAACAAACAACAAGACACAAAGTGAATCCATGAGAATTAACAGTATAATTTGATCCAGACATTTCAATCATTCAGACAGTATTGTTTAGCATTGATGACCCTGATGCCATTATCTGTGTTTGCTGCTTATCATCTCTGCCCTCAGATTGGCTCTTTTTATATTAAACAAAAGACCATATGCAACCTTAAGCTTAGGTGTTATTATGTGTATGCATATCCAAAATATACACACACCAGTTTGGGCTTTATTGCTCCATTGAATTTATGACTGATAACCAAATGATGTCACATTCCTGTAAAGCCACAGTCCACAGTCCAGTCATCCCTGGGGTGTTACTATTAACCTGTTAAAATAGGGCTGATGTAGAATGAAGAGTGGGAAATTAGGTTACTACTCTGGAAAGTAGTGTTCTGTGTGTGTGTGTGTGTGTGTGTGTACTTTAACAGTATTGAACACCAAAGCGTCACTATTACTTCCTAAACTTGTGTGGCTTTGTGCCCCTGCTGAGGTGCAAATTAGACATGATCTCACCCACACATGGAAAAGCAGAGTATGGGAAATATGCAATCTGCCAGGTATATAAATATTACTAATGTTACTAACAGCAGAGAGGTTAACACCACACAATGCAGAAAATGAAATTTTATATATATATATATATATATATATATATATATATATAAAATATTTCATATAAAAATAAACACATATGAAATGTACCATTTGAAAAGCCTTGAATGCAGACTGTTGTAAAAGTATTAAAAATAATCACAGGTAAAGTTTTTTAAAGTATGTCAAATTCTTACTTTGTTAATGGATTTCCACTGAAATCAGCCACTTGGAGAGCTTTGCAGTTTGAAATGCTCTCTGGAATGCCCAAAATATCTGAACAAGACAAAATATGTTAATTATAACACTGCTCATTGACTGCAATTGGGTCTTAAAATGTGCCAACTTAAAAAAAAAAAGAAAAGTACATAAGTGAAATAAGTGTTTTTATGTAGAACAAAGCTGTTTAAGCTGTCTCTGAACTTAAGAGGTCTTTACAGCTACAGCTGAGAAAGGCTTGCTCTGTTACAGAAGGAACCTCACCAGTATATCAAAAAGAATAAGTCAATTAATCTTTAAATTTGTTTGTGGCATTAGTTTTTGTAATGGCAATTAAATATGTGAGTGCAATTCTTTTTCTGAGCTCTTCTGTGTAAAAACCTGTTCTAGCAGTGACAGATGAAACGTCTCTGAACATGTTTACTTGTGTTGTTATTTTGTGGTTTAGCCATGTGATATACCAGTGTTTACTCTGCTTACCATTTCGAGAGACATCCAGTTCTACCAGCTGCATAAAGTTGGCTATTTCAGATGGAATTGTGTGGATCTCATTGTCACTCAGGCCAAGTTTTCTAAGTTTCGCCAGCTGGAAAAATTGCTGAAAGATGGAAGGGAGGAAAACATCGATTTATTAATAGGCTTCAAGATATTTAACATTCAAATTACACAACCTGGTCAAAGATTCATTCTTGTATGAATTCAATTCATGTCAGTTCTATTTATTTATACAGTGCCAAATCACATCAACAGTTGCGTCAATGCGCTTTATATTGTAAGGTTGACCCTTTAATAATACAATAGAGAAAACAAAATCATATGGCCCCTATGACCAAGCACTTTGGCGACAGCGGGAAGGAAAAACTCCCTTTTAACAGGAAGAAACCTCTAGCAGAACCACCTTCAGGTAAGGGCGGCCATCTGCCGTAACCGGTTGGGGTGAGGGGAGGAGGACAGAACAAAAAACATGTTGTGGAAGAGAGCCAGAGATGAATAATAAGTGATGATTAAACTGTACGACACTGGATTACAAAATTAATAGAAACAAAAACAGTCAGAGAGCTTTTTATTTTTGGAAGATGGCTACTTTTGCCACAATGTCACAACAAGAGACTAAATGCATTTTTACTTCCGTTCAATTTGTATAGTGCCAAATCACAACAAATGTTGCCTTCATTCCTCAATTGCTGTAAGATAAAGAGAAAACCTCAACCCCAATAGAGAGAAAACCTCAACAATCAGATGATCACTATAAGGACGAACTACGCAACTGTAGGAAGGAAAAACTGAATACTGAAGGAGGTTTTATTTTCAAGAACGCAATTGTTAAATCCTTTAAAATCTGTTATTCTGATCTTTCACATGTTTGATTTTGTACTGCAGAAACTCACACAAAAGCCACTATCCCTGTCCCCCACGCTTAACATCAAGTAGTTTTCTGTGTCTTGAAATATTTGATGACTTAAGTCTGTCATGATAAATATACGGCTCTCCTATCACAAACAACTTTACAGACCTTTGCCAGGGTTGTGTCACAGCTGTAAATAATAAAATGAAGAAAGCTGAACATATTTAGCGGTTTCTAGAACTTTGGGTTGTTATGGTGGTTCACTGTCGGGGCTTACTGGGACACAGAATAGAGCCAACGTTAACCTCCTAGGACCTGGTGTCCACATATGTAGACATCTACACCAAAATACTTAATTTTTCTCTATAAGGGCCTGATATCCACTTACGAGAACATTATACTGCCACTGTTCAATCAAAATTTGAAATGAATGTCCTCATATGTGGATCTCATTTTTCTCAAAAACAAAAATTAGGTTTAAAAAACAAACAAACAAACTGGTAATTCTTTGTTTTTACATTCTTTAGGTCCCAATCAACCCAAATAGCAAAGAAAAAATAAAAATTCATGCAATGAAAGAGTTCAGGTCTTAGGAGGTTAATGGTATTAACATCTGTGTTTTCTCTAGTATGACACATCAAAATGTCTGCTTATTGTTTGTCATGTGTCTACTTAAGCTGAGGTGTTTGAAAAGTAAGCAGCACATGACAAGAAACTTGAACGAAAACAAAACGGCTACTAGCAACCACTCAGAAAAAGTCTTGTAAAGAGGGAGAACTCAAATACAATGAAAAATATGTGCTGCTCATTATGACTCTTCCATCAACTTGCTACTGTAAAAAAAAATTATTTACACTATTATTTTATTCCAACTTAATGAAAAATAATTGTTTCATTGTTAGAAATTTGTTACATAGTAGAAACATTCCCTGACACAGAAAAAGTAACAAAACTGAATCAAATTAAAATGAAAATAATTTAAAAGCCTATGTTTTAGTGACTTTAGTCACATTTGTCAACACAACCTGCCTGAGGTCTGCTCCAGAGAGCAGGTTTAGCTTAAACTTTGAGTTTTGGCAAGAGAACTGTAGACTTTCCAGAAAGAGTATTAACTTAAACTACAACTCTTTTGAACTCCTCCCGATGCATTTGTCTGACCCACTGTTTTTATTTCCTCATTCAATTCGGTTCAGTTAGGTTTTATTTATATAGTGCCAAATCACAACAATAGTCCCCTCAATGTGCTTAATACTGTATGGTAAACATGCTACAATAATACAGAGAAAACCCCAGCAATCAACCAACCACTTAGGCTCAGGAAGGGGCAGCCACCTGCCATGATCGGCTGGGGATGAGGAGAGGAAGACAGCACAGAAGACACTGCAGAGAGCCAGAGATTAATAATAACTAAAGATTAAATGCAAAGTGGTGTACAAACACATTCATACAATCGATTTGTAAACTCATATCAGAGTGCATTAACTAATTAATTAAGAAATGTACATCTTTGCAAACACTGAAATCCCAGTTAGATGTTAGTTTTCTAGGACAGGACAGTGATGGTGATCACTGGGCATTGTAGATTTATTATAAGGTTGGCACAAAATCTATAGGTTGCGCTTTCAAACGCTGTGCTTGCGTACAGTAAGGCAGCGGTCAGCCTGTGAGCCATTTCCTCTGTGCTGAACCTTCTACTATCCATTACTATGTGTTATTCGCTGTGTAGATAATACAAACCTATATGAAACTTCAGACACGTAAACACTGATAAGGAGTGACTGTCACCATGTTGGATAAATTCCTGTCATAGTAGGAATTTTGTTGAAGATGATGTAACGCAATCCTGGTCACGCAAGCCTAGAGACCAGTCAGCCTACCCTTGGCAAAGTCCGGTCACTAAGGAAAAATGTGTAATCCCCAGCGGGTTGGCGAGTGGTTGCTAGCTGTCATTAGGTGAAATTAGCAGCAAAACGGGAGCTGCACCAAAAAACCGGAGGTGAAATAAATTATATAACTCTTTTTCTTGTATTTTAAAGATAAACATTGTGGTCCCCACTGACATACAGTCACATTTACAGTTTCACAGGAGTAAAATGGAGGCTCTGATGTTTATTTACCTGCAAACAGTCAATCCTTGAGCTCCATTTTAAAAATTTCCCCCGCGCTGTTTAACTCAGGGTGATCATACTAAAAGCAGAGTCCGAGCTCAGAAGTTCAGGATCAGACTCCGGGTTTGTTAACTTTGCTTTCTGGTGCAGGTCTGCTTTGGTACAGACGTTTATTGAAACTTGGGATGTCTGTGTGACTGTAAGCCTGTTTGCACTGTAATATCAACTCACCCCTAACAAATACCATCCATTCACATAAATAATTCAAAAGACTAAAACAAATACTGAAAGTAATGAATTAGCTGGTCCTAAACTGAATGGAAATAAAAACTCCAAACACAATATGAATTAACAAAAGAAATAAAATAAACAACTATTAAAACACTGATTACCTTAAAACAGTTAAAGCAAAATAGAAAATACCGACAGGCTACGTTCACCACAGGCCCCTCCGATCTTTTTTGTGTCCTTCAGACTATGATATTAGACATGAGGTCAAAAAAGAAAGAAAGATCCAGCCAGCACACTTCTTTACAATGCAAAAATCAATTATCACAGGCACATACTTGACAGCCATAACAAGAACAGGCAGAGCCTTGAATGTGTGTGTGTGTGTGGGGGGGGGGGGTCTCTTAATGTTTTGGCATGAACTAAATAACTCTTGATCTTCCCCCCTGGGCTTTGTGAGTTAAAGGTGTGCCAAGAGGCCAGGAGGGTTTCATCCACTTTGTACATATCATTTAAATCAACCAACCACTTCTTCTCTTTTGAGCTGCATGTCCGGTTTGTTCCAAACACATTAGGTTCGCTGTATTTGAACTTCAATGTAAAAATGCCTCACAATTGTAATCCACTGAAAACTACATGAATTCTTACTGCAGCTGCTTAGTACAAACTTTTTGGCTACTCGTTTCATTAACAAAACATTTAGGATAACAATTCTCTTATTTGAAGAGAAACCCTGCAGGCTATGGGAAAAATTTGTCTTTGCAGTTTAGAGGAAACTAGACAGTTGTTCCCCTTTGTTTGCAATGCCTGCAGCTTATGATTACCAAGTTAAACTTACCTGTCCAGCACATTACCAGCTTTAATGATTCCTGACTAATACTTAATAAATTGTGCCACTTCCTCAAAGTTAAACACCACCACCTTTAAACTGCATAAAGACTACAGATGCTATCTATGTGGATAAGCAATATAAAAAGCTGTAACCATAGGCAGCACCAAATACAATGATAATGTTATTGAGCTGCCAAATCAGCAGCAGCTCTGATCTGAGTTACTGTCAGTGAGGTGTAAATGTGTTGCTCATTATCTACAGACCAAATCCAGATACAGATCACACTGTAATAATCCGTGCACAATAAATAAAACCCACGAGTCCAAAAGTCAAACTCCACCCTGTTGCAAAATGCACATGTTATTCCAAGCTCTTAAGGACATTTAAACACCTCTTAATCTGTCTTTTCAACACACAAACAAAGCTGATGTCCAATATATGTCTGATCTTTTGCATCCTAAATCCCTTCTTTTCACTTTCACTAAAAAACACATTTGTGTGGGTGAATTTTTTTTTCTGCCAAGCCAGTTCCTATATTACAAGTGGACACCTGGAGATTTGTCATGTTTCCAACCAGGAAACTAACTGAAAGTTTAACACGTTTGGAAAAAAACATTTTTTAAACTCAATTATAGCGTGTGTTTTTCTCTATCCGACTTCCTCCTGTGTAACTTTTATGACACAACAATCGACGCGGGAAGGACATACAGGTTCAATGTCAAGGATTCAGAACAGCTAAGGACAAAACAGATACAGCTTCATGGAAATCCTTTTAACAATAAAGACAATCAGAGTTAAAAGGGAGCAATGCAAAGCCGGTACCAGTGTTGTTACCACCTTTTATTTTAACTGTGACAGAGTCCTGCATTAACTGAAACCCTGACAACAAACCTGTTCTTCCTGTTGGTTTTTTCACGCTCCGCCCCAAACAATCACCCATGTATGAAACGCAAAAAACCAAAACAGGGCAAGTCAAGAAAACATTAACCATTCTCATGCAGTCCAAACCGACGTTTGAATCCTCAGGTTCACCTTCAGCAGCGCTAGTTAGAACATAAGCAGCAGTCTGAAGGGATTTTGTGGTAAAATGACTGCAATTGGGAAACATAATCACACAATTGCTTTACAATACCTTTGTTTATTTTAGTCTAGTACATACAAACAACAGACTGCATTAAACTAACTTAACTATTACATGTTGACACACTTAGCAAAACTGACTGCCAGGCACAATCCTATAAGCACAGAAGCTTAAGTGAAAGACATGAGTGTCAAATGTGTTGTGGAGTCTAATTCACTGCAAAGTAGGCTATAGTATTATATATCGCAGCATAGGCGAGAGTTAAAACCGTCTCAACCGCATGTCAGACAGCCAACAACTGCACTACCTTTATGACAGTTCTTCCTGTAGATCACAGGATACTCAGAGCACAACTTTCTTTACCACTTAACTCGGGTCATAAACCCTGCAGCTTCCTGTCTCAGACCGGATATTGCTTCTTCCTTCCATCACCACAGTCACCGTGTCTGTATTTTCTGAACGAATGCACACCAGATCTCCAAAAGGTTACAGAGGCCAAAAACTAGTGCCTATTTTCACATTGTCACTCAATCTGCTGATTATGTACAGTAAAAAAACATATGAACCATGCTACTGTGACAGATTCACAGTGATCAAAAACAAGAACCAATTTTCACTGGACTAAAAGTTGACTGACTTATTAATCGATCTGCTTTCATTTATTCGGATTTAACAGTAGCCTGAAAGTCATCAAGTATTCTGGCTTCTCCTGTACGTGTCCTCGCAGGTTCATTTTCAGCTACCCATCAGGGCAGCATTGTCCTCAACTTTCTTGTTAAACTGCAAAACTGTTATTTTAATTTCCCAGTAAAGGCCAGATCGACCGCTCTTAGCTTTTCATATCAACGGCTGTCATCATAGTTTCTACTCTACTAAATGCTTTTTGTTTGTTTTTTTACATGTGGCTTGATAGTCTCTGTTTTGTGTCCGATATTACAAACTGATGCTTACACAGGTAAAGAACAAAAACATTCAAAGACCTTTAACAGAGTCACCGCTACCTCTGTGTCTTACAGTTTCAGTGAAGCTCAGTATGCTGGAAACTGCATTCATTTTTAAACTGGATAAACAGGCAAGTGCATTTCAACAGCCAGCTAGTCTTGCATTCCTATTCTGTCTCTGCAGGCAGTTTGTTCATTTGAATGCTGTTTACCAGCCAGCCTGATGTGTGTACTCTAAGAGCCAGCTGCTCAAAGGGAACTTTGAATACACAGACAGTCATGAGTTACAGTTTGCCAACTTAGTCGTGTACCTGGGCAACAAATAACACAGAAAACAATTAAAACAACAAAGAGAGAAGCAGGGCCTAACTATTAACCCTACTCACACAAACCCACGCTTCAGGTTCCTTGACTTAGTCAGCTGATCTGTCTTGGTAAAACTATGAAACCATCTGCTCAACTTGCCCCATCTTGTCACAGTAAAAACACACCTTTGCCGTTGTATCTTGCTATTAAAACTGCCTCGTGCATGTTTTTATCTGCCTGCTGTGTAAAAGCGAGTTGAAATACGTTACTGTCAAGGCTCTGTAATGCCATTGTCAATACAATGATAACATTGGGGAGGCTTCAGTGCGATCAGTTAGCCACCTCCGAGGCAAATGTAATGAGATTGCGAGGTGCGCACTGGACTGGACGGATACAACAGTTTGCCCAGTCGAGCGTTTCTTGGGTTCTCTTGGCAAGCATTGATGACAACACTTTCAGTTGTCACCACGCAAATGATGCAACCCCTCCATCCCCTAAACATGCTTAAAATATTTGTGAACTAAGTGTAGAAATAGCTTAAATGTCACACAGTTCTGTCTCCACCGTCACAGTGAGATTACACCTGCTAACTGCATCCTGTCTGGTGCAAATATCCAGTCTGTCAAGTGTTGGGGATTTTTTTTTTTTCCCCTTTCTCTTTTTTGTGCATTTGTTTGGGGTTTTATCAGTCTGTACTTTACAATTCAGGTCATTGATTCATTATGACTTCATTAGAAAATGCTAGAACACACAATTGCTCTAGTGAAGCAACAACAAAACACATAATGCAGTCTTTGTTTTCAGACAGAATACCTGTTCCTGTGCTTTCTTCGATGGACAAAGTAAGCAGTGTGGCACAGCCATGGGAGGTTGCTCACATTATCTCTGTTCCATCACGTTTCTATGCTCATGCCAGACCCAAAAATATTCTTTCTGTGGTCTTTTCTTTCCTGCGTGGCTCTCTGAAAACTGCAGACCAAATCACTGTACATCCTGTTTAGATAACGTTCATCAGCTTTAAAAATGGCTACATCTCAGCTTTTTGACACAAGGAAGAAAGGTTGAGCAGAAAACTGCCCTCCAGAACCAAAGCTTTCCATCTGACCCACCGTGACTTCAGGAAGGTCTTGCTTGTCAGGAACAGCTGTAAACCCAATGAATTACTACTCCTAGGTTACAGCATGAACGAGTAACAATTTCTCCACCTTAAAATGTACTCAGAGCTGAACCAAGGGCACCTTCTAAAAACCAACTTTTCTGCTAAAGAGAATACTAATGTCAGGAGAGGTATCTTCAGCCAGAAAAGTCTACATGACCCATTCATGCGCTTGGGAAAAAACATGTAAATCTTCTGAGTAGTAATCCAGATCTCTAAGGTCACATGTAAACAGACTAGGATTGTGTATCCCAACTTCACCAAGAGTGTAAGTCACACTGAGAAGCCTGCAATCAAAATACGTGGTTGCTCTTAAAGGATGAAGGACCAGGACTTTAGTCATAATATCTAATGTCAGGGGGAAAAGCAGTTTGGCTTTACAGAACTTTTCAAGACAATCCATTAGTGACTCACTTGAGTGATTACATTCACGTACATATTAGTAAAACTTTGTGGATGTGTGGTCTCAGCATGATTGTTTCTCAATTCTGCTTCCTTTTTTTTTGGAAAAGCAATCTGACAGCATCCCCTTGGTCTCTGCAAAATTGTGATATCAAGCTTGTGATAGGGCTATTTTTTTTTTTTTCAAATTTGTATTAGCAGCAGATGAAGCATCAGCCATGATCATGACCAACCCACAGCAAAGATTGCTATTTTTAATGTCAAAGTACCCGTTTATGTTAGTTAGTGCTGCCAAGTTGTGCTATCAGATAGCCCTAAAACAATTCATTGTACATGCAGTGTCTCTTGACTAGTAGTCATAGTACAATACCCACTTACAGTGTTGATTGTCCTATCATTTATCTATTGTCTATTCCTGGTTTTATTACAAGCTACCTTATTGCCACAGACGGAAAATTATGATCTCCTCGCTGGAATTTTTATAGAGGTCTCAGTGCTTTTATCAGCAGACAGGTTGCTTCATTCGCCAACATATATCCAAGGCCATTCAGCATTTGCATTAGAGAAGAGCAAAAACAGCTGTTTCGTTTAAAGAAGTGAATGCCTCTTCCTGCTTGGCAACCACATCCACATAAATGATGACTGCATTTCTCTTAATTAAAAATTGACATCCATACTCATGGATAAATATCAGCCTGGAGCAGCAGTGCTGTTTAACTCTATACTCCCAGGGGAAAATATACATAAGCTACATCATCTGCATGTATGGCTCTCTGTCATGCAGAAAGATACTACATGTAAGGAAAAAGCACAAACACAAAGGTCATCATAACCTGCCCAAACAGGTTCAGCAGTTCAGATAGTAGTATCAGCGCGATGAATATTTGAGAGCTTAAGTTTTAAGATTGTGAATCATAATTCTAGCTACCCTGCGGTGTAAATGTGTATCTTTGGGGGAAATTTCCACCCTTACGGTGTCTCACTTTACTGATCTTGTGTAATTTTCGTGCCCGGATCCCACCTAGACGGGGTGCCAGATCAGCTCAGTTACCTGCCATTTAATTTAAACGAGCGGAAGCTGCTTTCTCCTTACCTTGGGCAAGTCTCGGAGTTGGTTGGCATCCAGCAACAGCTCCTCCAAACTCCGTCCGTAACGAAAAATCTCATCGGGCACATAGAGCAGGGAGCAGTGGCGTTTATCGATCGTCTCGACATGACGGTTGCACCGCCACAGGGGTATACAGTTAAACATCACGGGGAAGGTGGAAATAAATCTCGTACCCGTGCGATAAAAGAAGCAGCGGGGAGGAGGAGATGGTGGAAGATGCAACAGATTGCTATGGCGGGACAGCCACCGACAAACACAAGCGAGGCGAAACTCGCAGGCAAGTAAACACCGAAACTCCCGCTGTAAGTCAGCCGCTGTAACGTTACCGAGCTAACGTTCCGCAGGTCGCGAGTAACATGGGTGCTCCAGTCCCCGTCGTAGGTTCACTTTGTAGTTTGCAGACACCTGTTTTTTCTCTCCACTCGGTTCCTCGTCCAACGTCCGCCTTTTTTAAAGCCCCCTCTTAAGCGTTAAACACACGGGCTACATCTCAGTGTAAAGGAGGGCGGCATTCTCGTGTGGTTTTTTTTTTTTTTTTTCGTCTCGTCCTGGAGTTAATTTCCTCTCCCGTCCTGTTTCTGACCCGGAAAATTCACTCCCTCATTCCAATCCTACGTCATCATTCCAGGCTGCTCCTCCCTCCGGTCCCTCCTCTGGATCCCGTCCCGCACGGGGCCGCCATGATAGGGCACAGATGACTGGCAGCGGCCCGGGGCGGGGGAAGGGCACCCACAGTGTAAACCCCGGACCTCAAGTATGTGAATTATCCGAGTTCAAACCTGTATTATGTCTACAACTTTAACTTGTTACTCACTTGCAAGGTACTCATACTTGATACATGAGTTTTTAAGACCTGTACTACTCATATATGCAAATTGTGATTTAATTTCCTTTTTTTAAAATGCCATTGGGTTCAATAAGTACTTTAGTTTAAAAAAATATAATTTTCTGGTAATTAGTCCATGGTTCAGGTTTAAAGGGTTCCAGTGTTTTATCCTGTACTATTTTAACCTGCTTTGTTTATTTTATTTTATTTCATTCAATTTCATTCAACAAAAAAAGCGTGGAAATACTGTGTGAACTCAATATAAAAACAGAAAGCAATGAATTTCACATAATATATTCAATGTTTAGATCTCATTTAAAATGGTACAAATACAATGTCTTAAAACTGACAAAGCCACTTCACTGGTTCCCAGTTTAATACAGACTTACCTTTTAAAATCCTTTTATTATAGTTGATAAAATCCCAGTGCATCTCGGTATCTTTACCCAGTCAGACCTCTCAGGTCATCAGGGGCAGATCTTTTAACTCCTTCCTTGAATTAAATCTAAGTGTCTTGACTTTCTTACTTTGATCCTGTTCTTCACAACAAGCTGCCAGCTGACCTGAGGTCAGTTACAGCTAAATTCAAAAGCGAGCTTAAAACAGTTTTATTCTTACAAGCCTACACACAATAACTAATATAAATATTATATAACTAATAATAAATCCTATTATTATTTTTGCCTTTGTTTTTTTATCCTGTGTTGAGTTCATATCTAATGAAATAGATTTAAAAGATTCGGATCATCGTACTCCTTTTTAAACATGTACATTGTGTTGTGTATTGATATTTGTGGCAATTTTATTTTCTTTACTTTTTTCTATTTACAATGTATTTTGTTGCTATTTCAGATAACTGTACATGTTTGAAATAAAACAGTCTGACAATCAATCATTCAAAATCTCCTGTAAGATTAAAGTTGACACTGACATCAAAACTGGGACATTCTCTTTCTTTTCTTTTTTTAGTACCTAATCATTTTGAATTTGATGCAAGCAACACACCTAAAAATGGCTAGGATGGGGGGAAATTTAACACTATGCTGCATCTCCTGCTCTTCATAAAGCACTAAATGTTTAGTTGCCAGGTCTGGAAGACCAGTTTCCCCTGGACTCTTTTATTACAGAGCCATTAAACCAAAGAAGAGCTTATATATAAAACGTCATTGTTTAATCGGACATTTATGTATCTGTCTGTGCCACATGCACTCTCCCACATGCACTCTCCCACAACATTGCTTTTAAAACTCGCCCTGGTAAAAAGTCAGATGGTCCCTTTTATCTTTAGCCCGGAGACCATCATCTATAATTTCCAAAAATTTTCCTTAAATATAGATTCATCAGAAACCACAAGAGATTTCCACTTTGCCTCAGTCCATCTTACATGAGCTTGTACCCAGAAAAAGTTACAGCATTTTTTTTTCTGTTGTGTTTTTTTTAACTAAACTGTGGCACCTTTAGCAAGAAAAATCCTGGTCTCCTCCTGACTCCTATTGTTAGCCGATTTCTTTTTCTTTTTAGATTTGTTACATTTATAGTGTAACAATGCCAGGGGCAGAGTGGCAAGAAGGAAAGCGAAGAGCAAAACAAAAACAAACGAAACTTTACTTGTAATTCTGTTTTTCTCAGAATCTCCAAGTTTTAACTTGATTTTATGGTTGCAGAGACAAACTGTGTTTTCTGACAGTGGTTTTCAAAAGTGTTGCTGAGCTCATGCAGAAAATTTCACTTCTGTTATTAATGAAGCGCCACCCGAGAGCACCAAAAGTAACTGAGTTTTTCAGCATTTTCCGCTGTATGCAGAAATACCTTCACATGGCTGTCTAACCAGTCTGCATGGTTGTTTGTTTTGCCATGGCCACTGTGCACAGTGTTCTAATTGTCAAATACCAGGTACTTATGCAACCACATACTGGGAAAGTCCTCCATTACATCTTTATCAACTGCAGCTGCACAACATCTACTTTGAGATGCCCCTGTGCAACTTTTAAGACATGCAGACTGAAAAATGTATAAAAAACATAGATCATAATATTGGATAGCATTATTCACAGACTGTATTATTAAAAAGCAGTTACCTTCTTCATGTCACCGCAAGTCACTGCTCCATAAAGAGACATCTGGGATTTATACTCTAAACACTTTGCAGCCTTAAAACAAATATCTAAATTTGTCACACTGGGCAGATGTTTATACAACCCCAATTCCAAAAGTGCTGGGATACTATGTAAAATGTAAATAAAATTGGAGGGCAACTGATTGTTGTATTCACAATAGGGCATAGAAAAATCTTTACACTGAGACATTTTTATACTATTTTGTAAAAAAAAAAAAAAAAAAAAAAAAAGGTAGCTTATTTTGAAATTGTTGACAGCAAAAAAAGAAAAAAGTTTATTTCTTAGAAATAAAACAATATTCTCGTTTTATATTTTCTGTGTTCTGTTGAGAATAAAATGTGGTTTTGTGAGATCTGCAAATCATCGCATTCCAGGTTTTTTTTCCCCCCCATATTTCACACAGTATACAAACTTTTGGAATTGTGGTTGTACTTGCTGTATTTTGTCATTTTGTACTTTTGGAGGTGTGACACTTAATGCACTGACTTTGGCAACTCCCACTCTTAAATGTATTGTCTCTGTAAAGCACTTTGAATCACCTTGTTGTTGAATTGTGCTATACAAATAAACTTGCCTTGCCTTGCCTTACCCAATAGGATATAAACCCTGTTCAACCAATTACCCACTGACAGCTATATACCTGGTTTAGGTCAACTACAATGGCTTTGTGCACTTTGACTTTGATGAAGATGCAGAAACATTAACAGTTTGTTTGCACAAGTGTGAATCATTGTGCTGCAGCCATCTTTTGCCCTCTGCTACTTCGCCGAGGTCAGACTTGAGGAATGTGCGGAGTACGACAAATAATCCCTTGATTATATCCTTCTAAGGGTCAGCATCAGCTCCATTTGTCTTATTTATTTGGTCCTCTTGTGGAAGGACTGCTTCATTAACCCTCAGAGTTTCCGTTTGTTCCGTTCTCTGCCAAGATGATGGTAAATGGTAAATGGCCTGCATTTGTATAGCGCTTTTCTAGTCCATAGGACCCCAAAGCACTTTACACTACATTCAGTCATTCACCCATCCACACACACATTCACACACTGGCGATAGCAAGCTACATTGTAGCCACAGCTGCCCTGGGGCGCACTGACACACTGCTTCTATAAAGTCCAGGTTCTGGGGACGTAAATTCCTGACTCAGTGCTCCATTGTGTGTTTTTGTATCCAGGTATGCTTTCACCGTATTGGCAGTATGTTTGGGATCATTGGTCGTGGTGGATCACAATCTGCACTTTGCTGTGATGAAAATTTCATCCTTGACAAGATCCAACACCACTGGCTGAAATGCAACCCTGAACCAAGATAGATCCTCCACCTTGTTTTACAGAGGACTGTAGTAACTGTCGTACCTCTTTGACCTCCGTATATACTGACCATTTAATCCAAAAGTTTCACATTTGCACTCACCATAAGACCTGTTGCAGTCCAATTCTTGACTTTTCTCCCCATCTCCCTTTCTTAATGACTTCTTGACAGACACCCTTTGCACAGACATGCCTAGTGAGGCTTCAGTAAACAGATGAATCAAACTGAAGGGCCATCTTCCATCTGTCCAGTATCCTGTGTGTTTTATAAGAACGCCATGCAGTGATATACCACATTTTCAGCAAAGAATATTTTGGAAACCTTTGCTTGTGCATAAATACCATTTTCCCCCCATCACACTCATCTTTGGATTTTTTGCAGATTTGACCAAAGAAAAGTGCCTCAAGACCCAAATTAAAACTGTTATGTGCAGGCACAACATTGGTTCATCCCATGAGTTTTCTGCCTTTTTTGTAACTGGATGAGTCACAGGTCAGCGTTAAGTGATTTAGACAAAACATTCCTCTGAAAGTGGTTACTGGATTCAAAATGAGCAAAGAAAGCAGCCATTATTTTTGTCTGTTGAAATGGCTTCTGTCAACTATTGCTCAAGACCACTTTAAAAGAAAAAAAGAAAAAAACTAGAACAGAGTCCAGCTTTAGCTCTTTGGAGCAAAATATTAATAAATCAGGGATATCTCAAGACTGCACAGTACCGCACATAAAGTTGACACGTTTGCTACATTTGGATTCAGTTTTGAATTTATAGTCCTGCAAGAGCTGAGAGATATGATATCAGTAATGTCAAAATGCCCATATAATATGACTATGAACTCTCCAATTTCAAAAGAGAAAAATATTTAACAAAATATCCTCTAGAGGGCACCAAATGCCATTAAATGGATGACCTTGTTCCCCTTAAAGAACAGAGACAAAATCAAAGCCAAGTAAATTTGCTGACTTCATGGCCCATTTAATAGTGAAGACAACTTGCAGAAAAGAAACATGGCACTGCCTGATCACAGTACATATAGACAAGCAACACAGAATAATCTAAAGTGAACACAGGCTTATTACTGCCCAGAGTTAATCATTGATCGAGTTCATGTTGTGCACATCCACACCGTAGCATTGTATAAACACTTATCTACGTCCGAGCTGTTTCTTAAATGCCTTCAAGGACTTCGCCATCATTGGAGCCACTCCTGTGAGAACAAAGAAAAGTATAAATCATCAGGTAAAATGATGTCAGGATTACTATGCACATGGCACATGTATTCATTTAACCTCCAGCCTGATGATCAGTGAAAAATATGCATAAAAGAAACAACTGAAGCAATCAATCTGGGAGGCTTGGAAAGCCATAAACTACCAGCTCACTTGTTTTTTTGCGCGCGTCCTGTGTTCCGCTTCCCCCTGAACTGGTGCTGCTGGGCCTGCTGGGCTCATAACTCTGCTTCGATCGATTGTCCTGAATCTTGACACTGAACAGAGGAAATAAACTGAACTATTTAAAAGAGTAAAAAAAAACAAAAAAACAATGCAGATGAAACTACAAAATTAGTGTCCATCTACCTCCAAAGATCGGTGTTACACACTGCTGGTGAGCACATCCCATGTTGCAACAACTCACAACAAAAGCACCCAAGGCTCTCTACAACTAGAATAAAACCAGTTTATCCAGCACATTGCTCTAATTCCTGTGTTTAGCCAAGCTCACCCAAAAAGCATTTCGCCCACCGTTATCACATGAATCTCTGATGGGTTATGACCCCGCTAAGCTGCTCTTGTTTAGTGATCACGTTGTGGTTAAGGGCTATTATGTGGAAAAGGAACAGAACGAGCCAGGTGTCCACACTTTGCCAAAGATAAACAGATGCATATAAATCCCCCAGAAAAGCTCTTTTATGGGCTTTTTGTTCGTGTACTTAATATTGAGACCAATAATATAAATGTCATGAATATATAAACATTAGAAAAATATGCTCTAATGTGATTTTACGAAAACCTGGTCAGAAGATGTATCATCTGTATGTAGGAGGCTGAAACCCACCTGCTCCTGGGCTGATGAGGCTGCTGAACAGCAGTTCCATGAATTTCCTGCTGAATTCGCACATCTCTCGGTGGCTTGGCAACCGTGTGAATAAATGCCATCTTCACCTGCCGACCTAAGAGATGCCAAAAAAAAAAGAAAAAAAAAAAAAAAAGGTCTAATGAAAGCCAGTATACAAAACAAACCTCACTAGAGACTACTTTTCTTCTACTTTTTACAAATTTCAGAGTTTTAATTCATACAGAACTTCTGGATGAATATCAATCAATAAAATGTCTTACATCGACCATATGGCTGTTTTATTTCTGAATTATCACCAGTAGGAATGACCCGAGTTGCATTCAGTGTAGAGCAGTCACCTTTGGGTTTCTGAGATTGTGCTGAGACAATAGTTTTTGTCAGTCTTTTCAGTTTCCTTTCTCTCTCTTCAGATAGCCTGATGTACATCTCTTTCCATGATTCATACTCTTGAAGTTTGGAGTCTTTGAAGTCTCTCTGACAATGTTTGCCCCATAAATGGTCTGTCACGCCGACATAGATCTGCAAAATTAATGAATGGGGGGGGAAAAAAATTAAGATATTTGTAGTACAGTAAGAGTACCACGACAGATGTTTACACAATTACATTGGAATAATTAATAGATGATGGGCATTAATTTTGTAAATAACTTCACATAAATACCTTGACCTTATTAAACTATAATATACCACAGTATACACAGTATATTTCAGTGTATTTCTAATTAGGCAGCTCATTCTCTCTCAACAATACTTTAAAGATAAGAAGCATTTTGGGGTCAATTTGAAAGAACGGCAGATGTGAAATTGACAAAACAACATTTGTCACAATCACGTCTCCAAGTCCTTTTTTTGTCCAGGCCTTGAAGACCTTGTGGCCAAACCAAATTTTAATGAATTGTTAACATGACCCCAAATCTACACCCCTACAAAGTTTTATTAGAAATCACTTAGAATATTTCAAGCTATTGTGTTTACAGTATTACACAAACACGCTATGAAAAATATAACCTCCTTGGAGGAGACAACATCCTCTACATACTTTGTAACCAAACAAAACAAAATAAATAAAGCATAATGAGGTCAGAAGGTTAGGTTATTCAAATAAACATTGTTCTGCATGACGTGCGCAGTCTAAAAGTTTGAATGTGGCTCGATCATCGATGCCAAGTGTGGGAGCCCTCTCACAAAGATGCACTTTCCATTGGCACGCAAGTTTAGACTTCTCTGTTGACTGAAGGTGTACACCTTATTAGCCAAAGCCCAGAGAAGACACATAGGCAGTATCAAAAACATGTTGAATCTTGCCTATATGAAAAAGATCATCTGTTGTACTGATAGCCAAGGAGGACGACTGAAAAAAAACTTTGACTAGAGGATCAAAAAACTAATTTGGAAGAATTTGTGTAACTGTCCTTTCATATAAAATATAAACCGATTGCCCAATTTCACAATCCCAGCTCATGGGTATTCTGCTTTTCTCCAATTTCACATTATTGTAGGGTCCATTTCTCTAAACAAACATAAGATGTAAAAATGGGAACTTTAATTGTGCACTTCTCACCTTTTGATACCAGATAGACTGAAAAGTATTTAATAAATTAATAACCAACCAGGAAGTATAATGAAAATCAAAGTTCCTCACAGCCCTGCCTCAAGTAGTGCAGTTAAAAATGCTAACCTTTTAAATCCAGATTTATATTTGTGTACTTATCATTAGATCATTATCATAAAAATTATATCCACAAATATTCAGGTTATGTGGTAGATCACCTGACTCCTATTGGGTAAATATTTGCTTTTTTTGGGAAAGGGGCATGAAACTCTTAAAACTGATTTCTTAATCCATATCACAAACAGTAATGATTAGGTGGTTAAGGAAAAGCAGATAAACAAGGCTTTCAACCCAGATTTACAGGTACAAACTGGGAGGAGTAAACCCACTGCTGGTCAGGTAGACCTATTAAAGTGGCCACAAGGTTTTGTTCTGCACTAAACATGTTGGCGTGTCACTTTCTTACTGGGTTACATTCTTCGATGCGTAGCAGCTGCTCTGGGGTACACTTCTCCAACACAGGCTCGAGGATTTCAAACGGGACCCCGCCAGTTTCATAAAGCACTAAGAAGAGATGCCTGCACCTAATTATTAAATCAGACATAAACCAACAGAGCCTAGGAAAAAATGTCTTCCTGGGCTTCACTCACAGTTAATGTTGTTCTGGAGGGTGCGGATACACTGCTGGTACAAGCTCAGCATGGCTGGGAGAAAAACGGTCTTGGCACCAGAGTACACCTGCATCTTCCTGTTGAGACGCTGGCCGGTGAAGACTGCAGACTCCTCAGAGACGTCACAGAAATCAGGCTCCACAGGCTCCTTCTCCACTTTAAAACGAAAGCAGAGGTGTCAAGAGCCAAATGATAAAGCTGAAAATACACCTGCATTTACTGAACGTGTACCTTTCCTTTCATAGTAGTCAAAGCTGGAGGGCTTGTCACATTCAGGTAAAGCAGCAGGCAAAGGAATGTTCATCAGGTGCATTACAGGCTCCAGAAACTTCTATAAATAATGAGGCATTGTTAATCAGCATCAGCAAGTTGGCCTTTTCTCCGTAAGCAAAGATTCTTGACAAATATACCTGTTTTGGGGCCAACTCCATATTTTTAATTACAGGATCTTTTATTTGTTGCTCACTGGGAATCATCTTGGGTTTTTTGGGCGGCTTTCTCATTCCAGATCGCTCCTTTCTCTTGTAAACAGTCATATCATAGTTCAAGTAGGACTCAAAAGACATAGAGGGCTCCTCTGGATCACTTTTAGTCTCATTCGTTTTCGCCTTCTTGTGTTTTGAATGTTCCCTTTCAGACTCCAGCGAAGTTATATGCTTTGTTTTTCTCTTTTGGGCGTCGGAGCTTCTCAACATTCCTGACATTCTGTCATCCTCCTTGCCTCCCCTCGACTCTTTCGAAAGCTTTGATTTTGTGTTCTTCTCCCTGTCTGACCCGAACCTCCCACTCTCAGAGGCACTTTTACATTTCTCTCTGGAATCAGATCTGGATCTTTGTTGGCTTTCCTTCAAGTTTTTGTTTCCGAGCAGACGATCGCAGTCTCCAGGTTTTCGGTCGCTCCGATCCTTTTTCTTCTTCTTGTCCATTTTGTCCTTCTGTGTCAACACGTCGTGCCGGGAGACGTACTGGTTTTCTGGACTTTTCTCACAGTCTGTTTTTCTTTTCCGTCCCTCACATTGTCCTTTCTGTGAATCCATTTTCCTTTTCCCTGTTTTAAAGTTGCCGTCATCTGAAGAATCACTATTCTTACTGTGATGAGATGTTAGAAGATTATTGTTCACATCTTCCATTTCCAAATTTCCATTATTTGGACTGCTTTGATCATCTAGTTTGTCTTTCACAGAAAGGCTCTCAGAGAAAGTCCCATCTTCTCCACGGCTGCGGAGAATGAAAATTCAAGATTAAGCCGCTAAACACATAAAATTAAGAAGCAATGTTTTATTGTTAAATGCACTTTACCTTGTGGATTCTTTGGAGAGCAGCTTTTTCCAACCTTTTACTAGAGACTTTGCTAATTCTCCAGCCTGTTCATGTCTGCGTAAGGAGTTAACAGTTTTGCCAATTCCAGTCTCCTAATTGATGATCAGACCATTATCAGGGGAATAAAAATGAAAATCAACCACAATGTACATCAACAAAAAAACAGTCTGTGAATAAGAGACTCACGGCAAGAACATCTAAAGTGATATCCAGATCCTTGAGTTTCTGCAAGATTTTTAGAACCTGGAAAGAGTGACAAGCATATTATCCCCACTGCCTGCAGCCATGCTGTGGTGCATTTCATAATGTTCAAGCATTTTTGTCAACATAAAGGTGATTCGATTGATTGTTTTTGGTTAAAAAGTACCTAGAATGGGACCTCTGTCAAAGATAAACTGACTTGCCAAATATGGCAGTCCTGGTTTTGGATTGCCACAGTAGCTGACTGTGCATTTTAGAGCAGAACCTATGTATGGGGACCTTACACACCCACTTAGACTGCTCCTTTTACCCTGAACTATAAATGGATATAGCCGTGGCTGGCTGATGGGAGGTGGTAGTAGTAGTAGTAGCACCAGCTTATGTCTTTAAAGCTAAATTGGTCATTTACAGATTTTGCGTGTAAATTCCTCAACTGAAAATTGATCCACGGGATACAAAGACGATATGAGAAGGCTTATACGGCACAGGCATAGGTGGTTAAAGTTGCCTGCAGTGCACTGATGATGGACAGCAGCCATAAGCTGAACAACTGCAGGAGCTGCCATTTTTAGCAGCAGCCAAGCGCCTCCAGTTTAAACAGCCTGACCCTCCACCCACACACACACACACACACACACACACACACCAAATCAAAGGATTTTCAGTGCTGTGTGAAAGCGGCAGGGAAACACTGCCAGCTCAGCTTCTGTTCACACATATACTAATACAAAATATATACAAAAACAAAAATCAAATTGAGCTTCATAATTTTCATTAAGGGAACAAAGTCATTTTTTAAATAGCGCCCGATGTGGCAGCAGGTGTTGTGAGCCAATGATTAGACAAAGCCATGACTAAAGCAGGTGGGATTTGTTCAGCCGGTAATAAAACAGCGGTGAAATAATTCTTCAAAACTTTCCGGGTTTTTGGGATTAGAAAAACGTTTTAAACCGTTTAAATCAAACGATAACTACCGTAGCAGGATCTGCTTTGTCTGAGAGCTGACGTTTGAGCCTCATGATTTTCTTCACCACATCAGAGCTGCTGGCCATCGCGGTGACTCACGTGAAGCCGTCTACACACAGCGGGCAGCGCGCGCTCGTTGATGACACTATTATAGTAATGGGCGGAACTAGTGACAAATGATATAATGGTATGTGAGGTGTGGCTTTTAAAATGATGCCACTAATGCTGGATCATCTTAAGCCTATTGTTTAAAGAGCTGCTTCTTAAAGCATTTACTGGGAGGGGGGTCCTATAATTACAACAATTTATAATAAATACGTGTATATGAACCGGTAACATATAGTGCTTCTTGAGAATATTATTGCTATGGGACCTTTTACTGTGTGGGTCTTACAATCAGAGGTGCCCACGGGCTATCGTGGAGATTTGGTACTGACTGAATTAAATTAAAATTGACTTAACTCAATTTTGGTCATTTGCAGGCGCCTATCTGGAAGCTGTTGGCCTTTTGAACACACGTGTAAGGCCAATAAAATGGATATAGCACCCTTCAAATCAGCAAACAGCAATAATCCATGCTGGTGTGATTTAAAAAAGTGAAGGTTTTGTATCTATAAACAGGTTAGTTTTGAAAAAATAATTTATTTGATTCAGAACAATTCAATTCAAGTCAGTTTTATTCATATAATGCCAAATCACAACAATCCCCTCAAGTCACTTTATACTGTAAAGTTAAGACCTGACAAGAGAAAGTCCCCACAATTACATGCTGATGTTTTAATGAGTATTTAATAATAATAATAATAATAATAATTATTATTATTATTATTATTATTATTATTATTATTATTATTAAATATTTCATCTTTATGCTTTCTCAAGCTGCAGAATTCACCTTTATTCAACATCTCCTCAGACTTCTGCTGTCTCTGTCTTTTGCTGTAGCCTTTTAGCATGCAGATCATTAAATGTGCTGTACTGGGACACTAATTGCTGTAAATATTACAACATCATTTTAATGTAAGCTGGCTGTATTTTAGGAATACATGAATGTTCTGTAAAACAAAAAAAATATTACAATAAAAAAAGCTGTAAAACAAATGACAGTATGGTCACTGTGAATTTTGCAATTACATTTTTAACGTTGCTTAAATGTTGCACGTGCCTCTCTATAATTAAACCTTTATTTGGCAGCGACATCGTGTCTGCAAATGAATATTTACTTTTAATAGTTTTATTGTAAAAGTGTACAAAGTTGTTTGCACTAATCACGTAACACATGGCATCCCACTGAGGATACACAGCCACCCGGCAGTATGTTGTTATCAGATGATTACAGGCTATTGTGGGACACTTTCACGTTGAGGGTCTTCTGCCACTGGTATTGCACAATACTTGATTGGAACCCACTCCCCTGGAGGAGGAGTTTACTGCATATCCCTTTCCACGGGGGTGACGGCTGGTCTCTCTCCTGCTCCAGTAACTGGAGGTGCAAGCTCCCTCTTCACCGGCCTCAACTTCATTTTTTAGGTAAGTTTCTAAAGCTTGATTGTTTGGCATTATAACAAAGCAGGAGGCAGTCAGAGGAAGCTCGTACATCAGCATTTGTAAGCTTTTACAGAACAGAAAATCTGCTTTCTCGCTCCAAATATTGTGCTTCAAAATATCAAAAATGTCTGATGAGTAGAACTTGTAATTTCATTTTTCAAACATAGGCATGGGAAAAAGAACTATCTGTGTCTGCTAGGCCTGTGGTAAATAATGCCAGCAATGACGTTTCTGATAGTGTTTTGTCTTGTATACGGTCGTCATTGTAGACTTTAAGACAAACTTGAAACAATTTATGAAAGAAAAGTGTCAAAAAAGAAAAGAACAAGCAAACAGTCAGAGGACATTAGGCCTGCTGTTCATGTCTCAAAGTCTATAAAAGGAACGTCATGGGTGAGCCGGCCAGTGTTGCTATTCCTGGACATGCTGCTGATAAATTGTGACAGATGCAACGAGGGAGCATGCTGATGCACTTAAACACTCCTGGCTCACCTGGTAGCACACGTTTTCAAATCTGCCAAAAGAAATCTGAACAGTTCCAAAACAAAACCAACATTGAAGGTGGAGACATCTTACATATTTGACAAGAAAATGATTAATATAAATTAGAAATATAATAAGATAATATAAAATATAAATACAAAACAGATAGCAATTATTCGCTCATTGATGATACTATGAGGACAACACATCACATTTTAAAACTGTAAAAACTTTATTGTTCATTGAAAAATATAAGCTCATTTTCAGTGTTCACACAGGGTATGGTGAGCTCAGTGCAGTTCATTATGGTCTTGTTAAAATAAGCAAGGTTCTTACCAAAAGACAAGTTGGCTGGATGGCAATATATGTTGCCCTAAAAGCCTGACTATGTGATTTTCAGGATAAAGGGTGCCATGTGCACCTCCTGAACCCTCATGTCCTCACACGTGCTGGCTCTCGTACCCCACACTGTGACACTAAGCTAGATTTTCCCTTTTCTTCTTTAGCCCTGGGGACGGGGCACCAATGAGTTCCAAACAGAATTTCAAATCTTTAACAATCAGTTTTTCTGCTTTGCCTCAGTTCATTTTAGCCTCCGCCCTGTCCCTTTTGTGCAGGAATTTCTCTGAGGGTTATCTGAATCTTCCTTAAAGTCTTTGAATGTCTATAACTATTTGTCCTTATGGTCTTTCACAAAGAGCTGAACACTTTCTTCAGTTGCTTTCTCGGGTGCTCTTTTTTACCCAGTTATTTTACCTATTAGCTTGGGTAGCTGTGTCTTTTGCTGCCCCTGTCCCCACTGCTTAAAATGAGTTGCTTTCATCAATAAGATAACCCAGAAAAATTAATTTCTGTCACAAGTTGCATTTGTCGCACTTTATCTGCAGCTGGTTTTATCTAGTTCGCTCATAAAACACTTTTTTATCCATTCAAGTTGAAATAGACTAAAAAAGCTAACATTTATGTGCTCATTTTTCAGAAGGTCCGGGCTGTGTTCTGCTGCTAAAACCATGGCACCCAAAAAGAACAAGGCAACCAAAAAGAGCAAGGGAGACATAAATGATATGGCCCTGATGGTTGAGAACAGCCCCATCAACAAGATTAACGGGCTGAACACTCTGCTTGAAGGCGGAAATGGCTTTAGCTGCATTTCGACTGAAGTCACTGATTCTGTGTATGCCCCGAACCTCCTTGAAGGTCTGAGCACCATGAGAAACGAAAGCTTCCTCTGTGATCTAACAGTCGCCACCAAATCAAAGTCATTTGATGTGCACAAGGTTGTCATGGCCTCTTGCAGTGAGTACATTAGAAACATCTTGAAGAAGGACTCGACCCTCCAGAAGATAGACCTGAACGACCTCTCACCGGTTGGCCTCGCTACTGCAATTACATACGCATACTCAGGAAAGCTCACTCTGTCGCTCTACAGCATTGGCAGCACTATTGCTGCAGCCATGCTGCTGCAGATTGGCACCTTAGTGAAGATGTGCAGTGACTTCCTCATGCAGGAGCTCAGTGTGGAGAATTGCATGTACGTAGCCAATATCGCTGATGCCTATGACCTCAAAGAAACCAAGGAAGCGACTCAGAAGTTCATGAGAGAGAACTTCATTGAGTTTTCTGAGATGGAGCAGTTCCTGAAGCTAACCTATGAGCAGATCAGCGAATTTCTGTCAGATGATTCCCTGCAGCTACCTTCTGAAGTTACAGCCTTCCAGATTGCCATGAAATGGCTGGACTTTGATGAGAAGAGGTTAAAGTATGCGGCAGATCTGCTAACTCTCATCAGGTTTGGCACTATCACTCCCCAAGACCTGGTGAATCATGTCCAAGGTGTGCCAAGAATGATGCAGGACCCCGAGTGCCACCGCCTCCTCGTCGATGCTATGAATTACCATCTGCTTCCGTACCAACAGAACATCCTCCAGTCACGCAGAACAAAAGTACGTGGTGGTCTCAAAGTGATTCTCACAGTTGGCGGACGCCCTGCCTTGACAGAGAAATCTCTCAGCAAAGACGTTCTCTACAGAGATTCAGATAATGTGTGGAATAAGCTGACGGAGATGCCAGCAAAGAGCTTCAATCAGTGTGTTGCAGTCCTGGACGGATTCCTGTATGTTGCGGGGGGTGAGGACCAGAATGATGCAAGAAACCAGGCAAAACATGCCGTGAGCAACTTCTGCAGGTAAGAACTAAGACAGGTAAGCCCACCATCTGTCATTTTAGTTAGTGTATGTGTAGCATAAAATAATCCCTTTTGCATTCCTTAGGTATGACTCCCGGTTCAATGCTTGGATTCACTTGAGCAACATGATCCAGAGGCGCACCCACTTCAGCCTCAACACATTCAATGGCCTCTTGTTTGCCATCGGAGGGCGAAATGCTGATGGTGTGCAGGCCTCCGTGGAGTGCTACGTGCCTTCCTCCAACCAGTGGCAGATGAAAGCACCCATGGAGGTCCCCCGCTGCTGCCACGGCAGCTCTGTGATCGACGGAAAAATACTTGTATCTGGAGGTTACATTAATAACGCCTACTCCAGGTCTGTGTGCTCTTACGACCCTTCCACTGACACCTGGCAGGATAAGAGCAGTCTGAGCACGCCTCGAGGCTGGCACTGTGCCGCCACTGTGGGAGACCGCGCCTATGTGATCGGCGGAAGCCAGCTAGGAGGGCGCGGGGAGAGGGTGGACGTCCTTGCTGTCGAATCTTACAACCCTCATAGTGGGCAGTGGAGCTACTGCGCACCTCTTCACACGGGGGTGAGCACAGCAGGGATTTCCATTTTGAATAGCAAGATCTATCTCCTCGGTGGCTGGAACGAGGGCGAGAAGAAGTACAAGAAATGCATTCAGGTTTACAACCCTGACCTCAATGAATGGACTGAGGATGATGAGCTGCCAGAAGCCACAGTCGGAATTTCATGCTGTGTCGTCACCATACCGACACGGAAAACACGAGAGTCCAGAGCCAGTTCAGTTTCATCTGCACCTGTCAGTTTATAAAGAATTAGATCATAACAACCTTGTACTTTACATGTCTGGAGGTTTCCAACTTGTCCAAGCTCCTGAAAATGGTCCTTAGCTTTCATATTATATTTGGCATCAGTAAAGCCAGGTAATGGTTATGAAAGAGATAAATTGATGTAGTAAATTATTAATTTATCTTCTTTATTTTTTCCTTTTTTTTGACAAATCTAACTCTGGGGCCAATTCAGCCAGACTAATTTTGTTAGCCTTTTTTCTACAGCAAATGGAGTGCTATTTAAAAATCAAATATAAGATATAAATTTCAAGATTCCTGTTAAAATTCACTTGCAGCACAACAATTTTATTTGGCCCAGTGCCATGGAAACAATGTATGGTCTGACAGTCTTGTTTATGGTGATTATAGCTACTGTGATTCTCAGATACTTGAAAAGAAGAAGAAGCTGGAGCTGGAATAAGTGTTGGTGTCACCTACCAGGAGTAGGCGCTCGTGACTGGTGTTGAAACGCACCACGGAGCAAGACTGCAGATTCTCTGCTTGTGTGCCACGTGCAGCATTCTGCAGCTTTGCTCTGTATGTTGTGTGATCACCATAAACACTATTGCAGCAAAGAAAACAGGTTGGGGTTAGGAACGTGTTGGAACAATGAGGGTTGAATGAGTTTAGATGTGATGGTGAGACACTGTTTTTGTAAAAAGGACAAAAAAAAAGGAACAAGTTAACTCGGGAATGATGTTCAGAGCCTGAGCTTTGCTGGAAATCGTTATTTATGGATTCCCTGACTGCTCATGTGTTTCCATTTTTTTTTTCTTTGTTTTAATTAAAGAGAATAAGGATAAGCTAGTCTGAGCTGTGGTCATTTATTGAAAACCATTTTTTATTGCTACTCTTGGGCACACTTTGCATAAATCAACAAATCAGAATGTGTTGTGTTTGCAAATTTATATGTGCATTTACAGCTTTCTGTGCTTTGTAACTGGGCTGAAAACCTTTCAATACAACTCATAAAGTTTGAATTTATGAGTCAGAAACTGGTGGGCACCATCTGCAAGTATTACAGCAAAACTTGGCTAACATGTGCATTACAGTTTTTTCTGATTGCTTAAGCACATTTTTTGTAACTATTGGCTAATTTTGCAAAACTCTTCACACAAATAAGAAAACCTGTCACCCAATCATCAAAACATTGTAGTTCTCTTGCAAAAGCGAACACAGCTAGATTAACTCTTCACACCTTCGTAAAAATGGTGTTTCCGTATCAAACAGTACACACAAGCCATCATCTACTAAGCACACAATGCGCCAACTGCACACTGATGGTATGAATACAAAACACATCTGGCTTTTGCTTTCTCTGTGCACAAGGTAGGCTATGTCAGTTTGAGCTCATACTTCTGTCATAGATCCATAAGCATAGAGGGATCCAAACTTCAAGTACTGGTGTTTATTCAAACACATCAAAACAAACACAAGTGTTCATTTCCAAGTATAGGATTATTTGCAATCGCCATAATGACTATATGGGTTACTTGGTCTGCAGTGAACATGCTTCCTCTGCCCCCAGCATCTGGTCATCTAGCAATTCTGTAAAGTAACAATTTCAGTATTTTTACATCAATGGTATTGGTGTGTTTCTCATTGGCATATGGCAGTGCTACAAATCTTTGTGCGAAGTGACTGTACTAACCGATTCTCATTTCAAGATGTCCTTATGATGCTTGCTACAGTGTAGCGGCTCGAGTTAGGCTGGACCCGTTGGCCAGCTACCCTCAGGGTCATTCCACGGTTGATGACATGGTCCACTATTGTAGCTCTGATGTCATCAGCAATTCTATTTCTTACTCTTCCTACCCTTCCTCTCCCCCCTCCTCATCTTCCTCTCCCCCCTCCTCGTCTTCCTCTTGCTCCTCCTTGTCCTTGTCGTCCTCTTCATCCTACTTCTTCACCTCCACGTCCTCTTCCTCGGCCTCCTCTACTTCTCACTCTTTCTGCTCCCTCCATTGTACTCCGCACACACAGCTTACCTGTATTATAGTGCTTAGGCTGATTGCAAAGTGAACTAATTATCTAAAAAAGTTTTCACATGTGAAAGTGTGCCAGACAGTTGGCAAATTAGTGTTAATGATAGCCATACATGTGTATACTTTTGCTAGGAGTGTGTTGGAAATTTGGTAATTGAGTGTTGTGCAGTGAATTGTGCCTACAGTTTTGCAAAGTGTGTGTTACAAAATTGCAAACTGAGTGCAAAGCAGTTTTTGTGCTTTTAGTTTTGCAAACTCAGTGAGTGGTTTTGCTATAAGTCTGAATAGTTTTAGAGATTGTGCTACAAGAATCACAGTTAGGGTTTAAGCATTCAGAAAAAACTGTAATACAATAGCACAAAGAGCTCACATGGAAGCAAAAGTAGAATGTGTTTGAACAGAGCGTAACTTGATAAGATAAGAGATCATAACTCACAGTCAAAAGCTGATGAAGAGAACTGATTTCATAACTTGAATATTTCACTGTTAAGTCTGTAAAGTCACACTGGCCTTTATGACAAGCCCTTAGTTAGGCATATGACATGCTCATCTACGTTGCCTGTAGCACAATGTCTTATTTCCAAACTAGCTGTGAGTTTGCTCAAATATCTAAGCTGTTGACTCCATATGTCCCCTCGAGGTCACTGAGGCCTGCTAGTCCCAAAAGACTCAAATGAAAAACAGCTGCGATTGAGCTTTTTCAGCTATAGCCCCCAAACTTTGGAACAATCTCCCTGCCCGATTTAGAATCGGTCCCCTCGTTGCCTGTTTTTAAACTACGTCTTAAAGCTCATTTTTACTCTTTGGCTTTTACTGAGAATGAGAGTGGTGTTTTCTTATCTTGTAATTATTAATGTTTTTATTGTTTTATTGTGTTGTTTTGGTGCTTTGTACACCACTTTGTCAAAGTCTGTTGTTTTTAAAAAAGAAATGCTTCATAAATAACATTGAATTGGATTGTTTGACGGTACAAACCTTAAATTGAATGATTATCAGCGGGATTTAGTAGTGCGTGGTTTTCACAGCGTCGTTGGTAAACTGGCTGGATTAGTAAAGCGGCATTCCTGTCTTCTAAAATATGAAAGAGACATGCACCTTTTGTTTCTGGTCTTAATTCAGTCTTTATAGGTCCCATGATGTTTGCAATGTCTTTGACACATCATTTTGAATCTCTGCACATACACGGAAAACAATATACAGTGAAAGTCTCCCTGACCATTGATCACATGAGTCATTCTCCAGCAGAGTTTAGTGTAACTGAAGTGGTTTAGTGGTTTTTGGAAACTTATCTATAATATGTTTGTCCTTATCTTTGATGTCCTAAAACTTCTGCCTGAAGACAACAGCAATTCAAACAGAAAGTCTGAATGGTTGTTTTTAACGTTGCCTTGTGCTCTTGGGGGGGCAGTGGGAGCTCTCCACCCTCTCCTAACCTCTCTAAACCCCATACAGTGGCAGCACATGCTTTGGCTTAATAATCTAATCTTTATAATCTAGCTGCAGTACTTCACAATCCTCCAGCCTTTGCCACACCTTTTTGCTTTCCAGACACTCAAAAAAGAAGAAACAAGTAATTAATATAACAAACGAGACAAAATAATTATTATATAAGTATGTAACCATACATGTGGAGAATGTGTTAAACAACCCACATGTATTTAAATTTAAATACATGTGGGTTGTAGCTGTAAACTGAGTCTCACAAATGTATTTTACTATATATTTGTGAATAAAACTTAAGAAACTCTTAATATTTGGGCAAAAACATTACATCGACAGTGACATCGCTTGTAGTGATTGCCTCTAAGTGACTGTGCAGGTTTTATCGACACAGAGGGGGTGTGACCCGAGCAGTCGATTGTGTTTGGTTAAACCACATCCTCAAATCCTTATTTGGCTATGAGTGTAATAACCCTACAAGCTATTTTGTCAACTCATGCATATACAATAGGCCTATCCTCGCCCTCTCACGAGAGTGCTGTATCATTATTACATTTACTTTTGCAAATTTGCCTTAGTATGAACACTCTACCCTAAACATGACTCGTTCATTTTAGTGCTGTGGAAACTAAGGGTAAATAAGTTACCCTGCAAAAACAAACAAACAGGACATGGCTGCTTTTGATTTTGTCTTCCATAGTCTTCCTCATACTATTCTTTACTTTAAAAAACAAAAACAAAGAGGGAGCCAATAATCAGAAAACTCCAAACGAACATGAAACCAAAAAACTAAAGAAACGAAAAGCTTGCCTTATGTCAGATAAACAACAGTGTTTTTATTTTGTGTTCTGTGTATACAAGGAGGCACATTTACTCTGGCAAAATGATATTTTGTCTTTAATAGTCATTGTTCTTAATGTAATAACCCTCTTTTTTCATATAAGAATAAACCAAATCTTCCATGTAAATGTATATGTTCATTATTTATTTGTCAAGACAGAAAGTCACATAATACCAGTTTTGATAATTAAGCCTAAAGTGAATGTTTAATACTTTGCCATACAGCAGGTTAACCTAAGTTGGCGTGGATTCTGGTCTTACCAAAATAATCAGTTCATAATTATGGAAAAGACAATGGCAAACAGTAATCTGCGTTAGAAAAGGTCAATGTAAAGAGAATATGAACGATTTCCCTATAGTCAATTGTTTTTAACAGTTGCTCGAGCGTAAGCGCGATTAGATAATTACATTTAAATTAAACAACAATAACAGTAATTCAATAGCTTAACTTGATTTCCACAGGAAGGAAGGACTCACTCTCTTTGAAGTTCAGTGCCCCATTTTTCCATTATCATTTTACCATTTATAGACTGTGGCTAAATCTGTTCCTGGCTAGAAACACAGAGGATGAAAGACGTTGCCTGTGGAGCCTCGCCGATGACCCTATAGAAAAAAATAGACCTTCTTAAATAAGTTCTTTGATTATTTTGGTGTTGCTCACTGTCATGGTATTTTTTTCTTCTTCTTTGTGTAGCTTGTTTTTCTTTTAAATGAAACTAAAATAAAATCTTAAAATTAGAAATAAAAAATAATTTTTAAATTATTAAAGTATTTTACAGTTTTTCTCATATGCTAAAACACAAAAGCCAGTCCTCTAAACCAAATGACCAGTTGTCTAAACACATTTACTAAATCTAGCCATCATTTACCAATATCATAAACACATGCAGACACAATTCACAGAACACAATCCTCCGTTGTCATAAATCTAAACACATCTTTCCTTGCTAAAACACAAGTTGCAAAAGAACTCTGCTCATATTCTCAAATGAAAGCTCATGTGATGCAACATGCTTGCCACAGTCAGCAATATTTGAACACAATGAACACACCTGGCGTCATTCATTACATACAACGACTCAAAATTGAAGACACCTGTTGCTAATGCTGTGACTACATGTATAAAAGCAAGTTCAGAGTGCACAGTATGCTGAAGAGGTCAAGCAAACACACTGGATGAAGGCAGAGTCAGGGGAAGAGGAATTTGATGCAGAGCAGGGAGAAGAGCTGTCCCTGGGAGAAGAGCTGTCCCTGGGAGAAGAGCTGTCCCTGGGAGAAGAGCTGTCCCTGGGAGAAGAGCTGTCCCTGGGAGAAGAGCTGTCCCTGGGAGAAGAGCTGTCCCTGGGAGAAGAGCTGTCCCTGGGAGAAGAGCTGTCCCTGGGAGAAGAGCTGTCCCTGGGAGAAGAGCTGTCCCTGGGAGAAGAGCAAGACAACCTCGCACCATCTTTACGGATGAGATGCGAGCAACAGTCATTGACCATGTCATTGTCCATGGCATGACAATGGCTGAAGCAGGACTAAGAGTCCGTCCAAACCTGAGTAGGTTCACCGTGGCCACCATTATCAGGGCATTCAGACAACACAATAGGTATTGTACTCGATTGCTTTCTTTGTCACAATACAGTTTTACAAACCTGTGAAAGTAGTCTATTGGTTTCATATCAATTGTGACTGTATTGTAACACATGTCAATTGACAACACATGTTTCTTTCTTTAGAGTTGAAAGAATGCCACATAGAGATGGGAGGGTTGCCATATTTACAGCGGCACAAGAAACCCTCATTGTGGATATGGTTCTGGGAACAACCTCATCAGACTCCGGGAGATCAGAGACAAAGTCATTGCCGATAATGTCAACTTTGAGAGCATTGACGATGTCAGCTTGGCCACAATAGACCGAGTTCTCCGGCGCAATAAGACGCGGATGAAACAGGTCTATGGGGTTCCCTTTGAGCGCAACTCTGCGCGACACAAAGACCTACGTTACGAGTATGTGCAAGTAAGTATACATCCATGTTAACAGTACAGTTAGTGGACATATTGTGTTGCTCAGTGGCCTACATTACTTCTGGACAATACTGTGCTA
Organism: Diplotaxodon limnothrissa; assembly: GCF_057381915.1. NCBI lineage: Eukaryota > Metazoa > Chordata > Actinopteri > Cichliformes > Cichlidae > Diplotaxodon > Diplotaxodon limnothrissa. The sequence continues at coordinate 15,222,583 of NC_140608.1, read as the reverse complement.
CCTGATTGAATGTTGTTCTGAACACCTGTGCACTTTCACATTTTCACAGAGGATATTACAGTTGGAAACGATGGCCAGACCTCATGAGTACCTCTTCCTGGATGAGGCTGGTTTCAGCCTGCAGAAACGAAAGAGGCTGTAACATCATTGGCCAAAGAGCCATCACTGAGGTCCCTGGCCAACGGGGGGGTAATATTACCCTTTGTGCGGCCATGGGTCGGAGGGGCTTGTCCACCGGCATGCTGTCCTTGGGTCTTACAACACCCAACGTCTCCTCACCTTCCTAGAAGAACTAAAAGACATCCTCCTGGACCACCACCAACACCATCCTGGGCCCGCACATCACATTTATGTGATATTTGGGACGATGTCCGCTTCCACAGAACAAACCAAATCAGAGAGCGGTTCACCACCAACGGTGACCACTTTTTAAACGTCTGTCTGCCACCTTACTTCCCTTTCCTGAACCCTATAGAGGAGTTCTTCTCATCGTGGAGATGGAAGGTTTATGACAGACAACCATACACAAGAGAGAACCTCCTAAGGGCAATGGAGCTGGCCTGTGTTGACATCCCAGCGGAGGCCTTCCAAGGATGGATTCGCCATTCCAGGGCGTTTTTCCTGCGGTGCCTGGCAAGAGACAATATAGCCTGCGATGTGGGTGAGGTGATGTGGCCCAATGCAGCTCAGCGACATGATGCCGCACAGTGATTGTGGTGTGAATAATGTAAATAAAAAAATAATAATAATAAATTTAAAAAAAACCCAAAAGCTTCACACCCTGATCATGTTTTCAGGAGTACTGTTGTGTACAATAGATTGTTTTTGCATTCAGTAGTGTACGTACATGCAGGATTTTCTATAGATTTACTCTTCATATGAAACTCACAAATCTAAATGCCTAATCCTCTGCAGAGATCTACGACAATCCGTTACTGTATGGTTTATAAAAAATATGCATTGGCAGTTATGAAACAAAGAACCTTTTCACAAATTGAGCATTGTGTTTTCAATTGTTTTGCTGTAGTGTGTAATGATGTGTATAGTGTTTACATTTTTTTTGAAAGCTTCAAGCTGCTCTTTTGGCGTGAAAGTTTGAGTTTTGCAGTGGGAAGGTGTGGTTGTATTTATGTAGCTTTAGAAAAGGGTGTTGTGTTTAGACATTGGGGAACATGGTGGAAACGTTTGTGAAATCTGTTTTAGCATTTGCGAAAAACTGTAATATGGACGAATGTTATATCTACGGCATCTCGCTCTTGAACGTGCCCTGGTGCTCGCTATGATTGACGGCTTGGTGGGCGGAGACTCGAAGCGAAGATTGCTGACGCAACTCCACGCTACGCTCCGCCTGAAGATGTCACATGTGTTGAAGTAGGAGGGCGTTCATATGAACAACACTGAGCGACTGCGTGCGGCAGAGTGGTTCCGAAACACAGACTTCTCTACCGGCGCACGTCGCTGTCATTCCCCCCCCATATAGCTGCGCTTTTACTGGCTTCAGTCCGTAGCTGTTTACCGAGCTGGTGTCACCAGGCACTAAGTCGTCCGTTTAGCAGCGGGTGCGGAGTTATTAACTCACGGTACCGAGCTAACGAGGCATTAGCAAGTGATGAGCAGGGGCCTGTTTCTTTTGGACGTCCAGCTGAGGTTACCGACAGGGCACGTTGTTGCTTAGAAACCCCAAGAGATCCTTCATTCAGCCCGCGGCTCTGTTGAAAGCCCTCCATACTCTGCCGCTTGTTTTAACCGACGCTTCATGCGAGCTCTCCCACCTGGACAGACGAGCTAGCTAGCTATCGCCCGGCGTGCCGTTTAAATAGAAAGCAGGCAGCAAGAGCCGAACAGCGGTCACTTTATACCTGCAGTCAGCGTGTGCGATGGGTCTACTGTCACAGGGATCTCCACTGAATTGGGAAGAAACCCGAAAGTATGCTGACCACATTAGAAAACACGGTATCATCCAGTTTCTCAACATCTACAACAAACTGAAGGATCGTCAGAAAGATGTGCTAAAGTGGGGCGATGAGGTAAGGATTGTGGAATAATATTAATGCTGGTGTTGTCTGTTAATGCTTTTAATCTATTAGTAATGCGGCTGGGCATGATGCAACAGTGGTCCTGTGTTGATAGACTAATTAAGTGTGTGTGTGTGTGTGTGCGCGCGCGCACCTTGACCGACTGCAGCACATACACATGTAACTGCAACAAATCCTGCAGCTCTTTGATACTGTATACCAACGGTGGCAAACATAAGGCCCGGGTTCCAGAATTGGCCAGGCAAAGACTCCAATCCGACCCTCTGGCCATATTTGGAAAATTTCAAAGGAAGGCATAAGTTTTGGACTTTTAACTGTATTTTTACATATATTACAGCTTGCCCTACTCTGCCTACACACAAGTAATTAAGTAATAGATAAACAATTAAATGACAGAAAAGTTCGTGTTTGTCTGATATAGAATTTTCAGTTTTTCATGTGTCCACCATAAAATAAATAAAGCAGGACATTTTCTGTAAATTAAAAGAAAAGGTTTCCTGCTTTATGGGCAGCAATTTTAGACATTTCTTTATCGTGTAGAAAAACCAAGATGTGCTTGTTGAAATCGTGCTTCTTTGCACCAACCGCTCCGGCAGCTGTATATGGGCCCCGATGTAAAACTAGTTTGGCCTCCTTGCAATATGTGAAGCAATGTAATTCCCAGCATGTTTGAGTTTATTGACATGACAAGGCCGTAACCATGGAGCCAGTTTTGACTTTTAAGTCAGGTGTTGGGGAGCGTTGAATAAGAGTTGAAGAGAGCCGTGAGCAAAAAACATGACAAAACAGAAGTCCAGCTTTGTCACTGGTGGTGGTCCAACACTCATTTATTTTCCCTTACTGCTTACACTGCTGGCATGCCTGCTACCACATGAGGACACTCCTTATTGTGTGGATGGTAACTTAATGGCTACTATGCAATGTATGTGGGTTTGTCTGTTGCTCGCTGTGGTTTTCTTACATTTTCATTCAAAACTTCACATCTCTTCATCCGTCACCAGCCACAAAAATCTGTACAGCTTGAACAAAGTATTTTGATTTCAAACCATGTGGAATGCTGTTGTTATAGATTAATCCCTCTTTCAGACAGGGGATTACAGGGTAGCAGAGTCAAAAGTCAAGGAAATGTAACTGATGAATTGGAATTGATGTGATGGCATCTATAGCGCCGATGGAAAGTCTGGTGTTTATTTAAAAAAATAAAAAAAAATCAGGCAAGTACTTTAAATACAGTATTTGTCTAATTCTGTCTTTGATCGTTTTGCTTTTAGGTTGAATACATGTTGGTGGAGTTTGACGACAAGGATGAGAAGGTTCGCCTCGTCCTGAATGGTGGAGATGTTTTAGCAACTCTGCAGGACCAGGGAGAAAACATAAACCCCAAGTAGGTACACTGTGTGTGTGTGTGTGTGTGTGTGTGTGTGTGTGTGTGTGTGTGTGTTCAGTTGCATATGCTACTAAAAGATGAAAGATGCTCATAATTTACTTGGCTAGTGTTGTTTTCTCCTTTGTGTCTCCTCCCAATATTAAACTGGGGATCTTTTACTCGTTAGGCGAATGTGTAAACCACTACACTGTGGAGGAGACACTGTGTTGTTGCACTGAAATGGCAACACACAAAACTAGAATATGAAAAACATTTGAATAAATGCCACACCTCAAATGTCAGGAGCTGTGACAAAAAGGCTGTCGGTTTGTTTTGAATAAATGTAAGCTGAGAGATTAATGGCGGATTTTGCTTTGCTTATGACACAGTGGGATAATAAGAAGAGGAGGAGTGAGATGAGATGCTGTATAAAGGTTAAATCAGCATGCTTTGCAGGTGGACACTTTCTTTTTGTATTTGTTTTGTTATCAGCCTCAGTGAAAGCTCCTGAGTTGGTGCATGGCGGCTTTTTTATAACTTAAATTGGAAGTGCAGCAGTTAAGAGAAAACACTTCTTTTTGATATGCATCAATGTGACTTAAAGTAACAGATGCTATAGCTGCTCAGTGGAGGTCTTATGCATTAGAAATTACAGCTCCCTATAGGGTTGGGCCATATTATACCGTTCACGGTAATACAGGTATAATGTTAGGCAACGATAGGAAAATGAAATATCGCGATAGAATATGAGTAAAACGCGCATGCGCAGTGCCTTTGTTTTCATACGCACATGGCCGATTGTTGAGTGAAACAGATGAACCAGAATTGGTTTGTACAAATGGTGCAACTTCAGTGATGTGGAACTGGTTTTGTGTTTGTCCGTCAGATACACGACAAAGCACATTTTTTTTGCAGAACATGCAAGCGGCCGTTGTTATTGTCGTATTTGTCGGACTAAGATGCTCTTAAATCTGGGAGTAAACTGGGTCCTAAACTCCGTATATTTCAGGTCAAACGAACACTGCAGCATCACTGAGAGTTAAACTGTCTAAAGTCTTTCATCTTTAATAAAACGATCAGCATTGCTGCTTTACCAGGTGTAACTATGAAGTTTAACTTCCAGGCATCCATTAAAACAAAATTTATTACATTTAACGGAGTTAGAAGTTAACAGGAAGCTAGCGGAAGTTAGCTCGCTAGTTTCGCTAGTTACCCAAGAATGATATTGCATGTTCTGACTGAGAGATTTCTGAAAAAATTCAAACGTTCAGCTCTGCTATCACTTCCAACATAAATGAAGACAGGAAACTAAACAGCAGTGACGTTTGTAGGGTTACTGAAGTTGGGCTAGCTGGTATATAATGATGTGCTACGTAATCGCTAGCGACACAGCTATGTTAGCATAACATAAACAGTGAAGCTGGAGGACGAACACTTAACACTTTTCCACTTATAAAAGTTAACGTGAAGGTTCCTCATGGTTAGAGACAAATGCAATCGCATGGCAGGATGCTGTAAACGGACCAAATTTCAGTCAGGAGAACAACTGAGATAATCCATCCACAATACGAGGTTAGTCATTAATATACTGCAACAACATGGGAACAGAGCAGCTGCCAGAGAATTCAACATTAATGAATCAATGGTACAGAAGTGGAGGAAGCAAGAAGAATGAGTTTAATAAAGTTTGATTTATCTGACTGCTTTGTTTCGCTTAATGTGCCTTATAATCCCGTGCACCTTATGGTCCGAAAAATACGTACTGCACACTGCAGTTTAATGTTGCAAAGCACCTCTTTTTAACTTCAGTGGATATTATACATGGTTATGCTCAGGATATGTCAGCCCGTTTCTACTGGAAATGCCTTTTGGTTAAACTTTCAGCAAGGAATTTGCATTTGCACTGTTACATTTTTATAAAGCTTTAATGTACATAAAAACCAGCTTCTTATTTAAGTGAAAATAAATGGAAGGTTGTCTTTTTGCGCTAGTAATGTTGTGGAGTTGTATTTTGTCTCGCATCAATTATATCGTCAGTTATATCGTTATCGCAAATTTTCAAATCTATATCGTGATAAATATTTTTGGCCATATCGCCCTGCTCTAGCTCCCTATTCCTCCAGCTGTTGCAGAACATTTAGTTTAATGTGCAATGTTCAACAGAGTTCTGTGGCAGCTTATTCCCACAAAAATAAAATGCTAAACGTTTTTTACATGTTTTTTATTTACATGTATACACACACACTTAAACAAAAGCACCTGAGAAGTGCAGTTGAGTTGAATGTCCCATTCTGAGTGTGCAGGCAGGAGTCAGACCCTCCTGTCTCATCCTGTTTTTCACTCTCAATCAGCTGTTTCCATTCACTGTATTTGAGTATTTGTTTGTTTTTGTTTTTCCTCAAATCACACAAGTTGGTGCCATTAACAGAAATCTTGAGTATTTTTGCTGTGAAACGCTCCTGAGATCAGTAGTTGTTTTTTTTTTGTTTTTTTTTTTACTAATATGATCTCAGATTAACTTTTTTTTTTTTTCTTTTTTTTTTTACTATACACTCTAAAAACTACAGTCTTAAACAGTCAAACATGGTTGTCTTGTTTTATCTCATCAGAAGTTTTTAACCTAAGGTTATAAAAAAAAAAAAGTGTCCATACAGAACATGCACAGAGACTCTCTGTTGATCACATTGTCTTTGCACAAGCAGTTAACTGGAAGAGACACATCTCCCCGACTCAGAGCTTTGAGTTATTCTGTTTGATTTTGGCACAGCCCCACAGGCTCCCTGCACATGGTACCAAAGCTTGAATCTTCCAGTCTTTCTGCTCAATAGTTCAATTAATATTGCAGCACAAGAAAAGGGTGCGTAGCACACTTGTTAAAAACAAAAAAATGTACAGCACAGTGTTTCTGTGATGTGCCCTTTTTTAGCGTCGTTTAGGTGGCTTTAAAAATATGTGACGCGGAAATTAATCTGTTACAAAAGTTTTGTTGATGACTGACTGACATCTCCAAGGTGATGCCAAGGTATTTCCCCCCTGATGAGCTCCTCCTGGGAATACTGTTTGCATGTCTAATCTGTAGTGCCATCTCTGCAGTCGCTGTAAATGTGTTTGTACAGGCTCCTGAGTGTTATGTTTGCTTGCAGCCCATGACATCGGTCTAAATCTGTGTAGCCAACTTCACCCAGGGGAAATACCAGTGACAGTGGGAATAGTAGAGCCGATGCATTCCTCATTACTGCCCCTCTGTCGCACACACCAAAGAGCAGGCTCAGAAGCACAAATGTGTCGCGTTCATTTGCCCCTGCCAGGATTACGCCCGACGTATGATAAAGGGAGAGCGGTCCGTTTATTTAATCAGAAAGGTCATCGTGATACTGAAACCAGGGGCTTTTTTTCCAGCCTGACCTCTAAGTGTTGTAGCTTAATAATACACTTTGTGTGTTTTTGCAGTCACCCCACACTGTGGAGACCAGAGTATGGTAGCTACATGATCGAGGGAACTCCAGGTCAGCCATACGGCGGGACAATGTCAGAGTTCAACACTGTTGAGGGCAACATGAGGAAGAGGCGGCGCGAGGCGTCGTCTGTCCTGAACCCCAGAGAAACGCTCTGCACCGTCACCGCATTTCCAAGGTGCTTCAGTTTATACTGATCAAAGGTTTTTACCCTCATAAAGGAAGTCAATACAAATGTGAATCTATAAGCTGATATGGGATTGTTCTAATAAATGTCAGCCGCAGCTTTTTAATGTTGCGTTATGTGATGGTTTTGTTCAGGTTAGGCTGCCCGGGTTTCACCAAACCAGAGTACCGACCAACTCCTGTTGAAACAGGAGTGTCCAAGTCGCTGTTTTTCCCCGATGAAGCCATCAACAGACACCCGAGATTCAGGTAGGCTTCATGGTTGTAATGTCAGTACAGTTTAGATGTGTTTAATTAGAAATTTTGGAGTTAGTTGAGCAAAATGGATCAGAAACTGATGGGCAGGAAATATCCACATGGTTACATGTGATTTTTATTACCTTTTAGATTGTGATGTCATACTTTAGCTTCTTGTGTTTTTATTGTGTAGCACTTTATTATTATTTTTTTAATCTGTGAAAAGTGCTGTATAAATAAATACATTTTACTTGCATTTTTTACGGGTTTTTTTCAGCACTCTAACCAGAAACATACGTCACAGAAGGGGAGAAAAAGTTGTAATAAATGTGCCAAGTAAGTCTGACTGAATTGAGGATATTTTTATATTCTTGTTTTTTTTTGTGATAAGCAACAATTGCGACCTGTAGATGTGGTCAGAGTCGAACACATCTGTAAGCTACTGTAAATGGAGTTAAAGTTGTGTTGGGTTTTTTTTGTTTTTTTATGTGATTCATTTGCCTTTAAGACATTGTGGAATAAATGCATGTGACCAAATTTCTTTAGTTTTCAAAGACAAGTGCACTCCATCTCCGTTTGTGGAAGAGTTTCCTGAGGATGATGGCGAAGCGGCGAGGGCGGCTCTGCCTGACCATATCTACATGGATGCCATGGGCTTCGGCATGGGCAACTGCTGTCTGCAGGTAGTGAATGAACTGACCGAGCAGCGTGCCACGTCTGGTTGTCTTTGTCAGCTTCACATTCCTAATAAGTAACTTATAAGTGTACTTCATCCTATTTTTACGATGCTTTTGCAGGTGACATTCCAGGCTTGCAGCATTGATGAGGCAAGGTATCTTTATGACCAACTAGCAACATTCTGCCCCATTGTGGTGAGTGGATAAACAAAACACTTGCTTCCTGTCATATATTATGTTTCTGTAACTGACCTCATTCTCAGCAGGACTGTTTCAACTGCTTATCAAGCTATTTATGCGCTTGATGCTGTAGCAGCTTTAGAACCTGCAGTTTTTGCTGTGCTATAGTAGATGTGACGTCTAAGAAGCCAAAAACAGACCACACTGACATAATGGATGCTGTAAATAAACACTGTCTGTGGCTCTACAGTAGATGCACACTCCATGCAGGGGAATGCAAATAGTAAAACCTGCAAACAAACCAAGTGTTATAAATACATATTTATGCAAATTTTTGGTATTTTGTTGATGCAGTCACCTCTTTGATATGCATTCATTTGATTTGTTAGAAGCTCTGAAGCGCTGTTGGGTTCTTAACAGCTATTTAAGGAGGTTGCTCGTTTTTTGTTGGGTTGTTTTGTTTTTGTTTTTTTTTAACAAATTTGCATCGATTTTATTTATTTGAACCCACATTTCCTTTAAACGCACTAAAGAGAGTTTTCACTCTTTACCAGATGGCACTGAGTGCAGCCTCACCCTTCTACAGAGGCCATGTGTCAGACATCGACTGTCGCTGGGGAGTTATTTCTGCTTCGGTGGACGACAGGACGCAGGAGGAGCGCGGGCTAAAGGTGAGCAGGTGGACCTGAAAACGGCCAGGAGTAGCCATGACTTTATAAATGTGTTTTATTCATTTGTAGAGGCAGACTTCTGGTGAGTTGTTGGATTTAAAAGGGGCTTTTTGTGTTCCTGTTTCTGACATCTAAAGTCATTAGCTCTTGAGATCCACGGAAGTAACCCGAGTGCAATGGTGAAACTAAGTTACTAGGGAGATTTCCCAACAAAGTTTGAATGTTTTTTTTCTTTTGAGTGCAGTTTTCTGACAGTGCTTTCAAGCAGTTTAATATGATATGAGACTGTGAAACTAACTGCAAAGAGTGCGTGAGCTGCAGGTCAGCATAACCTTTTCATGCTTGATGATGCCAGATGAGCTGAGCTCAGAAAACCCAGTTCAGGCCGTCATTTTAGTTCAGGGTACTGATCAGATTTAAAAACCTCGAATGAAAGTGAGTAGCTTTATTTACTCACTGTATTTCTAGTATTTCTAGTCCAGCCGGTGTCAGTAGTGACAGTAGGCACTCTACATCATGGCTTGACCCTTTTATTTGTAAAGTTTATGTCAGTCATGTGTTGCATCATGTGCTTTCATGCTTCCTGGAAACTAATCTCTCGTCGTTCCTCCTATAATGAAGTGCAGTGTCACATCTGTGTGTAGAGGCCAAACTAAGATGCATTTCTGCTTTTGCATAATGCTTTTGCATAAAGGTGCAAGGAACAAAACACTGGAAGTTGTATTATAACCACTGCAGTGACTGAGTATGCTCAGATTTCAGATTATACAGACTTTCTTACATGTGTTTAAAAATAATTTGTAATGATGGCTGTTGTAACTTAAATGATAAATATGTATAGTAAAATGGCCAGAGGACCACTGATGGTCTATGCAGTTTGAGTGTTGTGCTGAGTCCTATCAAGTGGCAGTAGTGGATTTAAAATAGGTTTTAGTCAAACACAAATTTCTGCCGTAAATTTCTTGTCATCAACTACTACTTTACTAACTGCTTTTTTCCCCCCCTTTTTCTTATGCTTATGATGCTTCTCATCTAACCTTGTAAAGAGCCAACTTTTTATTTTCATTACTAAGTTACTTTTTATTATAGTTTGTTGAAGTGAAAGTGAAGCAGTAACGAAATGTTTTTCTTTCCTTGCAGCCTTTAAAAAACAACAAATACAGGATCTTCAAGTCGAGGTATGATTCCATTGACAGCTACCTGTCCTGCTGTGGGGAAAAGTACAATGACATTGATTTGACGATAGACGAGGAGATCTACAAGCAGCTGCTGAGTGCAGGTACTGATTCTGAAAATACAAACGTTTTAGCCACGGGGGAAATTCTAAACGAGATGATCGCGCAGTAATGAAATGAATAATGCATTCTGTGTGAATAGGCATCGACAAGCTCCTGGCCCAGCACATAGCGCATCTTTTTATACGAGACCCACTCTCTGTCTTTGAGGAGAAAATACACTTGGATGACGAGAACGAGTCCGATCACTTTGAGGTGAGAATTTAAATGATTTTTTAGAAGAGGGCCACCTGCATGTAAAAATGCAGTATACACATGGCTGCAGTGTACACGAATATTCATTCAGACTTCTTGCAGAACCTCCAATCAACCAACTGGCAGACGATGAGGTTCAAACCTCCCCCTCCAAACTCTGATATCGGCTGGAGAGTCGAGTTCCGCCCCATGGAGGTACTGCTCACCTCTTTGACTGTTTTGTTGTAATCTGCTTTCAAATTCAGTGATGTGGTGAGTTGTCTTATTATTCTTTTTTATTTTTTATTTTTATTTTTGCCCTTTCTTTCCAGGTGCAGCTCACTGACTTTGAAAACGCTGCATATGTGGTGTTTGTGGTCCTGCTGACCCGTGTGATCCTGTCCTACAAACTGGACTTCATAATCCCGCTGTCAAAGGTGATAACAACCCCACAGTTCTTTTTCTAAAAAAGGAAATTAACCAGTGAGTAGGGTTGTGAATTTTTGTACACAGTGATCTGATACAGGAAGTGTCTTTTATTAGGTGGATGAAAACATGAAGGTCGCGCAGAAGAGAAACGCTGTCCAGGAAGGCATGTTTTACTTCCGCAAGGACATCTTTAAAGGTGCTTAAAAAAACAGTTTATCTTTGGATCTGCGCTTGTTGTCAAGGCCTCAGACTGAAGCAGCTGATATATTTATTTTGCAGGCTGCAACCCGGTGCTCGATGGCACCGCGTCTGCTCAAAACGGCTTGGAGTCTGATGGTGCCAATGAGGAGTACACACTGATGAGCATTGACACAATCATCAATGGAAAGGTGAGTTATTCTCCTGCACATGACGTGTGAGCTATGCTGGTAGTAATGACTCAATAGGAAAATGATGTTGAACGACCGTATCTGTCATTTTATTTCAGTTCACCTTTTTTAAGTCACGATCCCTTCTTTCTTTTTATTTTTAACTTATTTTTTTTTAAATCCTGTTTTCAGTCTGTAATGACAGATTTATACTTGTAGTGCAAGTATAGGCCAGTCACGTTTGAGGCATTAGTTGCATGCAGGTTAACCGTTGCTGTGAAGAGCAAAAATGCATTAGACGACAACTGACTTTCATCAGACCGTGACTGAGCTGGGGGGGATTGTATCTCTAGACAAAAATGAGGACCTGCAGAGAGAAGAGTTCATTTTTGCTTCGATAACCACTGCTTCAACAACAAACCCAGTAAATTAGCCATTTCCCTGAGAAGTTGATTCAGAAGATTAGAAAAGGGATTCCTAGATTTATGATGCCAAACTCCAATAGCAGTTATTGCAAGGCACTTAATATTGTCAGGCCATGCAATTTAACAAATAGAAACCTAACGATCTTCATCCAGCAGCAGTTGGCAGTGGTGTGTTGGGAATCTTTTAACATAAGAAATATTTGGCAGAAGCAGATGTACACTCCCGTCTGCTCTCCTTTTCTCTTCTTTCCCCTCACCTTGGTCTGGTCATGGCAGATGACTGTCCCTTCCATGACCTGGTCTTGCCAGAGGGGTTTTTTCCTGTTAAAGGGAGTTTTTCCTTCCCACTGTCGCCAAGTGCTAGAGGATTATTGGGGTTTTCTTTCTGATAGGGTCTTTACCTTAGAGTATACAGAGCACTGATTTGACTATTACACAAATAAAAATGAATTGAACAGAGTTGAATTTTATTGATTTTAAAACCTGATGATGTTCTCAACTATAAGTTGTCATTATTCATGAACCAGCTTTTGGATGGAGCACTATACAAGTGATAAGACAATAAAGCTGCCCTCAGTTATCATCGTATTGATTAAAACTAACATGCAGATGTATTTTAGTAGCCAAACTCTGGGATGGAGATGGAGGAACAATATTTCTGCCTGTGAAGAAAACATTGTTTGCAGATGCATGTAGATGAAATGAAACCCGCAGACTTGAGTTATCCAATTTTAAAGGAGCTTTGTTATACAAATAAAAGAGAGACATTTACAATATTAAAAGTTTTGGCCGCAAGGGTATCTGTTTTTAAATCTCTTGAAATAATCTGGAAGGGTTTGTAGTTGCAGTAGTTTAAGTTTTCTTTTTCTATCCTGCTGAGGAGACTTCAGCATTTTGTTTCTTTTTTTCTTTTCTTTTTTCAATCATCAGGAGGGAGTATTTCAAGGGCTTATCCCAATACTTAACTGCTACCTGGAAAACATGGAGGTGGATGTGGACACCAGGTGCACCATCTTGAATTATCTGAAGCTCATAAAGAAACGTGCCTCAGGTAAAGTGTCATTAAAAGGTTAATACTGAGTAGTCTCATAAGCAAAAGCATTTTTCTCCTTGTAACGCTCCCTAAACGACTTCTCCTGATGTTAAATAGGTGAACTGATGACCATGGCCAAGTGGATGAGGGAATTTGTCGCGAAGCACCCCGACTACAAGCAGGACAGCATCATAACCGACAAGATCAACTACGACCTGCTCAGAAAGTGCGACAGGATTGCTAAAGGAGAGGAGCAGTGCCCTGAGCTCATTGGCAACCCAGTTAACAGATCCCAGTAAACGAGAGAGGAGGGCAAAAAATATTGTAGATGATACAAACATGCATGTAAAGAAAGACCAAAGGTGTGGCTCGGAACAGAAGAGGTCCAATCATATGAGAATGCAAACCGGCATGTGTGTAATGTAAAGAAATGCACCTGCTTCAGACATATGTGTGTGTATATACTGTATGAGATTTTTATGATTACAATGTTATTTTAATAGATGAGCAATAAGACATGCAAAGGGTAATAGAAATCAGATGTGTATTTATTTTTATCTGGAAATTAAGCCTATCTGTGAGAATGTAAATGTAGCAAAGAGTTGTACAGTAGTCTGCTTTTAATCTCCTGTAAATACTGTACTTCAGCTCTTTAAAACATTAACACAACTTTTTCTTTTTGCCTTTTTAAAATACATTTATATGACATGTTTGCTTTGCGCTGCTGACCCAATGCGTTCTCATCCCGGGGAGGTCATAAATCAGATACCGTTGACTGCCAGTCATAGTAACGCACAATGTATTGTTTGGTGGTGGTACTCAATGTGAGAGGACCGTGAGATCTACAACATCTGGGGCAGGTTTGTCAGCCTGGAGATCATGAAGTTCACTTTCTTCCCCCCCACTCAGATTACTTTGTTTTCACTTGTTTCTGTTTTTGTTTTGTTTACTATCACTTGTTGGTTGGGGGATGTGTTTGAGTGAGAACCAATCAGTACTCTGTCGCATATAGGCACTAAAGTGAAACTACTTGATCATATGCGGGCATTAAAAACTGTTTTTGTGTTGGGAGGACGTGAATCCCTTTGCAGTGGTAATCCTGCAATGTGGAGGCAAATTTAAAAAAAAGATGGACTGGATGTGACTGACCTGTCTCATGTGACACACCGCCAACTTTGACAAAAACCTCATTATCAGATTCCCCCCGTGGAATGAGAATGAACTGGCTGACGTTGTAGTGGGACCTTTAAATTTGGTGTTGCATTCAAGTGGTAAACAATTGTTTGCAATCTGATGCTGTTTTAAAATAAATCTGTGCAACAGTAAGCTCATGGGTTTCTATTTAATGGAGTCCCATTTCATTTTGCTCAAATATGATGCAGAAGCCTTGGAACCAACCTACACTTTGCAGTGAATTAATAACGGCTCTAGAGTTGACCTTTTAAGGAATAGTGCGTGTTTCAATATTTTTTCTGTTTTGGTCACCTTCTGTTGTAGAAGTCCTGAACCTTGTCACCCACAAGATGGTGGTATTGAACCAGCGTTTCACACAACAGTGACAGATGAGAGCATTACCTCGGTTTGACCTCCAGGATAAAGATAACGATTGTGGTTGGTACAGGCCTACTTATCCTGCAAAAGAAATCAAAGCCCTAGGACCCAATGTTCTCTTTAAAATAAAATGCCCTGGTCTGAATTGATGCATGATTATAGGCTGTGCACAAATATCAGGTTCACACTGTGTACTCATAACAAGAGGACAATCATGCTCTTCTGACAGTAATCTGCAGCTAATGTGCTGTTGGCATGATGATGTGCTGCAATCAATGTTAGGTCTCTTTGTGGAAACAGCGGTCGTTCAGTAACCAGTAGCAGGTCTTCAAAATATTACAGGTTGACCAGTGATTATACAGAAAAACTTCTAAAATGATTATTAGGGGGGATTAAATTAAAAGGGACCATAATGATGACGAAAGATGTTTTAAGCTGTAATCATAGTGGCCATCGGTTGAACTGCAGCTTTTCTAGCCTTCCTGTTGTGATAATACAACAACATTCTATCCTGTGATTGTAACAACAAAGAGTAAGGCTTTTCTTAAAGGCATACTAATCATGGGTTGTTTTTTTTGTTTTTGTTTTTTTTTGGGGGGGGGGTTATAGTCTCCACCCCCACTCTGATCAGCAGGGTTTCTATCAGCAGAAGGCAGACGTGTACACACCCTTTTCCAAACCATTGGGAAGGGTCAAATTCAGGGAAAGAAACTTCTTTATTTATAAATTTAAAAGGAAAAAGGAAAGCATGGATGCTTACAAAAAATTAGTGGAAAATTACCGGAGCGTTTAGACAAAGACACCATTGTTTCCTTTAGGATTATACGAAGACCAAAAACAGATTAAAAATGAGTTTTGATGTTGATCAGATCAGAAACTTAACTTCAACTAATTTTTAGTTTTTCTGGTTGTTAACATGCATGCTATATCAGATAAATCTGTTAGTTGTATGCTTACAGCTTCTTTCTGTTGTCTCACTTTGGGCAGTATGACACAAGCTTTATCAATAAGCAGGAAAAAAAGCCCACATAATCATCACTGATTCAGTTCACTTTTATTTATATGGCATCAAATCACAACAACAGTCACCTCATAGTGCTTTATATCTACAGTAACAAGCACTTGGCAACAGTGGGAAAGAAAAACATCCTTTTAACAGGAAGATACCTCTGGAAGAGCCAGGCTCAGGGAGGGGCATCCATCTGCCACGATCAGTTGGGGATGAGGGGACAGAGGCAGGACAAAGGGCACACAAGTGAGCCAGAGATTAATAATAATGTATGATTAAATCCAGAGTGGCGTATATAGACACAGAGAGTGAAAAGAGGTGAGTGAAGCTCAGTGCATCATGGGAAGTCCCCAGCAGCCTAGGCCTTTTCCAGTGTAACTAAGGGAGGACTGGAAGCTGGTTCCATAAGGAGGGACCTAAAAGCTGAAGGCTCTGCCTCACATTCTACTTTTAAATACCCAAGAAACCATAAGTAAGCCCACAGTCTGAGAGTGACAAGCTCTGTTGGGGTGATATGATACTGTGAGGTCTCTAAGATAAGGTGGGGCCTGATTATTCAAGACCTTGTATGTGAGGAGAAGGATTTTAAATTCTGGGGGAACGTTCAATGGCCAAAGGGTGTTTCTGCGAGTGTGTCTGTATCAGTGTGAACTGAGTACTTATTAATGACAAATTGGATAAATGTGTTTTCTTTTTCTTTTAAAAAAATTAAGAAAAAAAAATTAAAGTATGACCTGGAAAGTGTTACTGGTGAATTATAAAAGTAATTAAACAATATAAAAACTAATAACTGAGTCAAAAAAGTTCAAAATCCAACATAAACCACAGCACCACTGTGGTTTATGTTGTGCTGTGCTGTAAACTCCTCATAAGTGATGCTCACCAAAGGTTTTTCTCTCAACCCATTTAGATGTGGCTAAACATGTGGGATTGTTTGGGACTGTGTCTGTGCTTTATGGACCTACTGGTCTCTTAAAAGAGATGGGTGTGAGGTATGCATAAATATCCTGTTTACCCTGCAAGCATCCAGTCATAACTGTAAGGAGAAAAAAGAAAGAAAGAAAAAGCTGTTTTTTATTAAAAATGCATAGTGAGCACACAGCCATACTTCAAGTACGCTTAGCTCAGCAGCCACATGCACAATATTAAATGTCATTCAGCAAGAATTACCTCTGAGTGTAGCATGTACTGCAGCTAGCTCTGTACAAATCAAGGAAACTTTCAGGAAACTGTACACCATCACTAAACACACTGATTATATATTTGCAAAATATTTCATTTCAAAAGAGAGAGAAAGACAATGAAAGAGTGTCTTTATTATGACAGGTCATAAAAACAGTTGTAAACTAGACCAGGGATATCAAACTCATTTTACATAGTGGGCCACGTCAACTCACTTTGATTTCAAGTGAGCATGAGAGTAATTCACATTAATTCGCAAAAAATGTCCCCTTTTCCCGTGGACTCACTGGAAAAAAACAAAAGAAGAAGAAAGAAATGTAAAAAACGGGGATTTTCTGTGTTTTAACTGATATTATTTTATCTATTACTTAGGAAAAGCTGTAAAAAGCTATGAAAATACAACAAAAATCTAAATATAATGCCATCTGTCATATTTCCACAGCCTTCCAGTGGGCCAAACTCGAGTCTTTGCTGGGCTGATTCTGGCCCCCAAACCTTATGTTTAACTCCCCTGATTTAGACACTTAAAGAAAAGATTTTTTTTTAAGTCTCCTGCGACAGGAGGATTTTTTTTCTACATCAGAAGTGATCTTTGATACAGATTAAATGATGCCTGATCAGAAGCCTGACTCCTTGGCATAGTGCAAAGCTTAAAAAAAAAATCACGATGCACGAACGAGCGCCCCTTTGACCAGCAGTAAAAACCTGTGACATAACTCGTGTCTTTAAACCATAAACGTCACGTGTGGCTTCAATTATTTCTACTTCATTTCTACTTCAAATATGTTTCCCACTGATGAGAAATAAAATCTGCAACGACCCAATTCTTCCTTCTAATGAATGTGACTTTGTAATAAAGTTACAGGAAGGTACAGAAAACCTGCATGTCATCTTCTTTCCCTTTTTCCTGCGTGTGCAGTTGCAACGCATCGGGTCACCTCGTGGCTGTAGCCCTCCTGCGGGGCAATGGGCCAATCTGCGTGTTCCTCCCACTATTTTCCACTGTGAGCGACAAGGCTGCACATTGTGCCCAGACCCGGCCAAGCCAAGGTTACACAGGCGGGCTTTTTTTCTCCTTTTTTCTCACTCCGCCTCCAAAGGTAGGCAGTCCGCTGCTCACAGCTGCATCCACTCTCTCCTGATCCACTCTCAGGGCTTCTTCCTCCGTCTAAATAAGGCGCCGGCCCAGCTCCGTGGCTGTACGGTAGGCGCTTTCTCTGTCTTCTTCTACGTTTTATTTCTTCTTTTTAAAAAATTATAATTATTATTAATGATGCTGCCTTCATGGCGTCTGCAGTGAAAGCGACCAGTTTTGACTGATGCTCCCGAAGCGGTGACCTCTGCTGTTACTGTGGGTTGTAGGTTGCGATCGACGGGATGCGAAGTTTGCTGCTCGGCATGTTAATGAATTCCTCTCTGGAAGTTTCCGCTTTGAAATTAACGGGGTTAACGTCGTCGGCAGCAGCTCACATCTTTAGGTTAACGGGGCTGCTGCTGAACAGGATAGTGCGTAAAGTGCAGCTTAGGGTTACACGTGTGACCCCCCCTCCATGCAGAATAGTTGCTATTATACAATAATACTGTGTGTGTGTTGGGGGGGGGGGGAGGCGGTTTTGTGTAGCAGTCCCGTGAACCTGTCGCGATCATCACGTCAAAACTCTTTGGAAGTAGCCACCGAGTACTGCAACGTGTTTTTGTGCGCTTAATACATGTTTGTAAGTGATGGCTGTAGATAATGTGACAAACCCAGGAGTGAAAGTGTGCATTTTTATGTGCTCTCGGGAACTGAATTGGGTTTCTTCATCATCATCATCATCATCTGTAGAGCCACTTTATTCTTGGTGGTCACCCATGCAGTTAATGAGTACATTAGCATTTAAAGCAGGGCACTAGAGAGAATAAGCTAGCCTTATATCGACTATTTCCATGTAATTAATAAGACATGACAGATGCTTAGAGTGAAAACATGATGCTGGTTTTTAGTTGTAGTTTAATTTTTGTTGAGAATTAGTTACATGTGTTACCAGAGGTGGGAAATGTCCATAAAGTTTTGTAAGTGTCATATACACATGCAAATAAGCACAGACAGGTTTATACTGTACAACGGAAATCTTAGTTTGCCAGACAACCTTCACACAGCAGTCATAAAAAAATTGAGAAGATAAAAGTGTCCAAGAAAGTACCAGTAATGAATGTGAAGACAATGAAATGAGTTTAAAAAGCTAAGGTTGTGTTTATTCTTGTGCAGGTTAGCAAAACAGATGTGCATGGATTGGTTTGATAGTCTTATCTTTGTGTGGTGATGTTTGAGGAGAACTCTAATAAGAGGACTCTCTGATTTTTGACAAACACCTGGTAAATAAAGTGAAAATCGCCACAGTAGTGGAGAAATTATTACAAACCATTCCCAGAGTAGCCTGAAAGAAACAGAGAGCCTTTAAAGTGGCACATACTGCAGTGATGAATACTATTAGAGAGTCTTCCTCTCTTCAAGAAGAACCAGTTGCAGGAGATGGCCGTCCCTTTCTGACCCTGATTCTGCTGGAGGTTTTCTTCCTGTTAAAAAGGGAATTTTTCCTTCCTACTGTCACCAAAGCCCTTGCTCATAGGGGGTCATATGTGCATTATTGTAGGATCTTTATCTTACAATATAAAGCACCCTGAGGCAACTGTTGTTGTGATTTAGTGCTATATAAATAAAACAACACTAAATAGAAGCTTCAGCTCTGACTGTTTAGACATATTTTGCAGGGCTGCATGCAGCTTGTACCCAGCAAAGACTCACTGACTGGCTGCTAACCTGCTCCCCTGTTGAGGCTCAGCCTGCTCTGATTAAGGCCCTGCAGATTATCATGTTTTGGTGCAGCCTAATGCATCTCAGATAATCAGCGAGGATATTACCAAACTGGGGTCGATCAGAATAAGCCATATTCAGTGCCGACAGATAAATGATTACATGCTATGTGTTCCCTGAGCAGCGATTCAAATAGGTGTTTAACTTTTACTTATATATACTCTGTATTTATGGGCTTTAGTCAGTTTAAATAAGAATTTCTTTACATAGATTAAAAGACTTTCTGAATGCATGTAAACAAAGTCATTAGTGTGTCCTCTCAGTTCTGTTAGTTGCATTTCAGTATCATATGACTGTGTCTAAGAGGCGTGTGCAGGTTGAATTGAGATGCTTTGGTTAAATTTGATAGATCTGCTCACATTTCTGTCTTTAGTGGCCAAGGTTATTCTGAAAAACGGTGCGATTTACTGTCAATGTAAGAGTCAAAAAAGTGTTTTCATATGTGGTAGAAGAGCTACAGTATCTCTCAGCTTGCAGGAGAATGGGATTTGTCTTCATGCTCTCAGGGGGCAGGTGTAGCGACAGTCCAGCGGTGCAGCAGTCGGTTAGATCACAGACTGCTGCATTGACTCAATAGCTGGGGAAACATGTCAGAGGATATAAAGAAGGCAGTCGTACTATTTCTGTTTGCAAAGGCTGAAGTGATACAGCAGGCTTTTGCAAACAATATAAAGGCCTGCAGGAATGTGTAAACACCTCTGGGGTGATAATGAATAAAGCATGTGATCATGAGACTTATCAGATTGGGAGTAAGAAAATCTTAACGCAGGGATTCATGCACTTCTGAAGTGAGAGTATTGTTAAGACTGTATGTGGAAGCAGTGCTGTTATTGTGTAGAAGCACTGGTTTTTGAAAATGTCCTGTATTGTTAAAAACATGATGCGTTTATCCAGGCCTGCGTGTCGTGATGAATGTGCTTCCTGCTGCTGTAAATCATAGTAGGAGACAGGCTTGTGAACAGAACCTGGCAGTAGTAACTTATTAGACTTATATGGAAAAAATATCCAGTGGTGCACATCCAGACGTTCATACTGGCCTGTACATGGCCTTCTGCTTCATATCACTGGGCCGATCTGACTTTCTGAAGTATAGCAGTAAAACCTAACTTTTTGCTGTATGACAGTTATATAGTGGTATATCTACTGACAGAGCAATAATTTGCTTTCACGCTCTTCTTGACAGCTCCTCAGGCAGCTGTTTAAATCAGGAGGGGGACATTACAAACTGTGGGTTTGAAACGGTCACAAAGGGCTGAACTATCAGCAGACACAGGGCCACAACCACCACCACAATATGACAGCTTTGGCAGCAGAACATCCACAAGGTTTAGGAAATATACACATAAAGGGCTAATGAATCTGCACATTCTGACACGTTCATCATCTTCAACAATCTGAGAGCCAGAGGATCAATACACATTGGTAGTAATGGGATAGAGTCGTGGTTATCCTCTGAGTACACCTGCCTCCTGGCCTCTGCACTTCATTTGCATCCCAGAGTGAGAACTGGATATATTTGATGTGTTGATGGAAACAAGAGGGATGTGAAGGATCACTGCTAGGTTTATGGGATGTGTTAGGTGGAGAGAATCTATGGACTGAAGTATGGAGACTTAAAAAGGCAGGCAGGCACAGATGCTTTCAGCTGCTGATAGGCATATATCAGAATTGATTTCTTGGAGTTATGTCATGGTGTTTAAACGCTGCTTAGAGTTGATCATATTTTTTAAAAGGCTGTGGTTTTGATCACTAATAAAGACATCTTTCACAAGGATTGATTACCACTGCATTCATCTCTATGTCTACTTGTAGTGATAAAACTATGGTTGGTTTCCACCACACTCTATAGACTTAACATCTTTTCATTGTGCTGGTTTTGTTTTACTCCCTGAAATTGTACTTGCTCTCATAAGTGACTGTTGTTACTAATTCCAAATGACAACCATATTGGGAGAGGTGGTTTTGGGCGTCATGTTCTTCATTAGACTTATTTAGGTACCGTGGTATTAAATTTAGGTTATAACCTAGTATTTTGTGTGTGTGTGTGTGTGTGTGTGTGTGTGTGTGTGTGTGTGTGTGTGTGTGTGTGTGTGTGTGTGTGTGTGTGTGAGAGAGAGAGAGACGCACAGAGACATCCAGTGGCGTTAGCTCAGTCTCTCAACTCACATTTGAAATGACTGATTAAGCAACACAATCGGTTAGAAATTTCAGAAACTGCTCATCTACCTGGATTTTCTCACATGACCATCTTCAGGGTTTACACAGACTGGTAAGATATCCTGAAGAGCAGCATTTCTTTGGCTGAAAAAGCCTCATTGATGCCAAAAGTCAGAGGAGAATGGCCGGAGTGCTTCAAGCTGATGAGAAGACAATAGTAACTATACAAACAACCAGTCGTTACAGCCATGGTATGCAGAAGAGCATCTCTGAACGCATAACACATTGAATCTCAAAGAAGATGGGCAGCTAACAACAGGAAACTGATGCTACCACTTGCACAGGCCCACCAAGTTTGGTCAATACAAGACTGGAAACATTGGTAACATTTGGATGTTGAAGGTCTGAATTTGGTCCAGGTAAAATGAAAGTGTGTTCAGGCTGCTGGTGTTGGTATATTAGTTTATTGGGGTGTTTTCTTGGCACATGTTGAGCCCTTTGATAACAACTGAGCACTGGTTAAACACCACAGCCTACCTGAGTATTGTTGCTGACTATGTCCGGGTCCCTTTATGGCAGCAGTATACCTACTGATGGTTGCTTCTGGGGGAATAATGCGGCATGTCACGAAGCTCAAATCATCTTAAACCTGTTTCTTGAACATGACAATGAGTTTAGTGTGCTCAAAGGTCCTCTACAATCTCCAGATCACAATCCAACAGGGCTACACTTGGATCTGCAGCTGACAAATCTGCAGTAACTGCGTGGTGTCATCATGTCAATATGAACAAGGCTTTCCCAGGAGTGTTTCCAGCACCTTGAATCTATGTTGAATATGAAGGATTAATGAAGTTGTGAAGGAAAATGGGGTTCAACCTGGTATGTTGCATATAAAATCGTGGTGTGATGAGTCATCCTCTCCTGAATGCACAGAACTCAAGTTTACCCTGGGCATACATAGGCAGCATTAACATAACATATCTTTTAATCCTGCAAGAAACCAGAGCTCCCAGTGAACCTGCGAACTCCACACAGTAGTGCCCCACCAAGGTCTGAACCCAGAAGCTTCTTGCTGTGAGGAAACGGTGCTAACCACAGTCGCCGTGATGCTCATGCTGCTAAAAGTCTTAATTGTAGATGATACAGAGTAGTTCGATTACCTTACTGTAGCACATACTCCTTTACATTTATTATTCTTTTTTTAAGCTTTTGAATAATTATTTTGTAATAACGTCTAACAACACTCTGTTCTTTTTCTAGGTGAAAAATGGAGACCTTCAATCATAAACTGAACGCGTATATCGACTCATGGATGGGTCCAAGAGGTAAGATGATGCAAATTGCACTAATTCACTGAACGGTGCAAATCATTCACAACTCTACAAGTACCCTGTGAGAAAATGTTATATAAGGTAAACATTACTTAAAACCTTTGACCCAAGTCGTACGTTACATGCTCGACACTGCTCTGTGGATCGTCTTGTGCTTTTCCGCCTGCTAACTTTCTAGGTGTTGAGCAATATTCCTTTTGCTGGTGATTTCTTTTCAGCTCTCTTCATTCATTTGCTGCTGGCAGTCAGGCCACCTTATTGTCCATCCTCCTCTCCTCACCTCTTTATCTCCATATTTCAGATCAGCGGGTTCGGGGAATGCTGCTGCTCGACAACTACCCACCAACCTTTGCACTCACAGTCATGTACCTTCTGATCGTTTGGATGGGGCCCAAGTACATGAAACACAGGCAGCCGTACTCCTGCAGAGCCGTCATGGTGTTCTACAATCTGGGCCTGACGCTCTTGTCCTTTTATATGTTCTATGAGGTAAACGAACTGCTCAGCGCTGAGAGATGAGCTAAACTGGGCCAAAGCAAACACAGCAGAGTCGCACTGCAAATAGATTATAAAATAAAGAGGAGGAAACTAAAATGACCCAGAACTAGATATACACCAATTGGCCATTGATTGTGTTGTTACTGTGGCAACTATCAAGAGGCAGGTTATACAAGGCAGTAAGTGTGACGGTTGTTTAAGTTAATGTGTTGAAAATTCAAATCAGTTTCATTTATATAGTGCTAAATCACAACAGCAGGCATCTCACCTACTTAAAGAAAGTAAAAGTACCTCCTTGAAGAACATTTCTACCACTTTTGCAATGCAAAGCTAACCGAACCTTGTCCTATATTAATGTAATGATAAAATAATATTAGTAGATAGAAATACTGATTTTATTTCAGTTTACATTTTAATTCTTACAAAGGTACTGGGCTTGAATCAGGGAAGTAGGACATGAGCAGAGAAAAAGACAGAAAATTAAAAAATAGCTCTATTTTCTGTAGAGGGTGACTTTGCCTCTAAACAGGAAAATGAGTTGGGAAGAGGTTAAAGACTAATTTAGCAGGTGGGGGAATCCTAAAATCAGCGGTAATGGCTCAGCATGGGGAAAAGAATCACAACTCACAATTATTACCGTTTAGAGCTCCAGTAGATCTTCTTAGTGTACAGGCTGTGATCAGCTGACCCACTGCTCTTTGTGGATGTACACAAATGAATTCATCAAGATGCTCGCTGAAGATGCTGAACTTCAGACACCGCAACTTATAGACACCTGCAATCGTTCCGGTGTGCCAAAAAACACCCGCCCAATTTGGCACACGGTTTTCCTCTTTCATCTCTTTTTATGCGACGTCCTCCGGTGATTCCATTTGTTACTCTTCAGGCTTAAATCAGTTTCACGTTTGAAGACACAGTGACGAAATAATAACTCCCCTCAAAAAGTTTTGAAAATGTAAGGAGTAGAAAGTACAGATTTGAAAATGTAGCAGGTAAAAGTAAAAAGCTGTCAGAAAAAGTACTGATACCTATAGTAACGAAGTATTTATACTTTGTTACCTCCCACATCTGCCTCTAACATGAGTTATCATGCTAGATTAGTACAAAAATTGAGTGTAAAATTAATTATAGCTTCATTTTTAACAGATATCAGTGCGCCATCACTCTTTTGCGAGGAATTGGCTGCCTGCATCTGTGGCTGAAAGCTGCACCAAGAGACAAAGCCCCCGGGGGGGAGAGAGGGACGCAGCTGGATGCTGACAGGCTCATTGTGCCAGCTTTTAGCACAGGACACTATTGTTTGCTGGAAAACTGCTTTTTTATAAACGGGCTGACTAAGTGACTGCAATTGAGAGACGCACTAATGTAAACAAACATGGAAGAGCATTCTTATTTGGCAGGGAGGCTCAGTCAGTCTGAGCTCAGTGCACTGGGATGTGGCAATAGTGCAGAGTTCTCTTATCAGTGACAGCATCTGCTGTTATGCGTACTGTGAACACCAGGATGTCAGAACCAGACATAGCATTTCTGAGGACGTGTAAGTCTAAAGTATCTTTAGTCTCCTCCCCATCACAGCTGGCAGACCAATCTTGTCTGTCCCGCTGCATTGCGTAAGGCCCCAGTGGACTGTTGCCTGCTTTGATTCATTAAGCACTCCAGTTTGGTAATGCCGCAGCCACGGGGTGAACTTTTGGCAGTGCAAAATCAATCAAGGCCACCTGATGTGAATCAAAGTACAGGCCACTTTTGATCTTTGTCAACTTTCCAGAGCACAACTGTAATTGTGATCAGTTTTGTTTGACTATAATGCATCTGTAAGTCTGAAAAAAATCAATCAATCAAAGCTGTATATTAAGTTAGAGACAGGCTAATATCTGTGCCCACAAGATAAAATACAAACCTCATTCTGCTGGCGGTTTCTTGGCTCTAAGCTGTGTAAGTGAAGCCTTTTACAGCAGCAGACAAAGTGCATCTATATGGAAGTGGTGACTCAGCAATCAGCTAAGTCATCCACGTGTATTTGAATAATTATTCTTTAATGTGCCCTTTCAATGCCTCTAACAAGATTTACTAGAAATGGCAACAAATAGGCTGAATAATCCAGTTTCTGTAAGTTTCCTCCTCTTATGTAGTCCACAGAGATTACAGGCTGCTGCTGCTGCTGCTGCATGTTTATTGTTGAAGCTAACATGTTGCAGATGGTCTGAGAGTCTGGATTTTAAGGAACGTAGCAGCCGGTCAGAAAGTGTTCGGAGCTTTGCAAACATTCCAATGAAACCTTTGACATACACACACAAAAATCAGTGCAAACAAAAGGGAGTTAATGTAGACTAAAGGTGAGTACATGGTGTCCTTTGCTGAATACCACGGACCGGTTTATGCCCGACAATATTTTCACGGACCGGCCTTTAAGGTGTCGCAGAAAAATACAACAAAATAAAACTAGTACCGGTACTGAAAAATAGAAGAGTTATACATAAAACACGTGAAAAGACCCAGGAAAAGCGAGTTAACGATAAAAACGATAACAAAATAACGCTGAAAACCGATAAAAACCCTGAAAACCACACATTTCACACCTGAGCCTCAACTCTCGCGGCCTGGTACCAAACGACTCACGGACCGGTACTGGTCCGAGGCCCGGGGGTTGGGGACCGCTGTCCTAGAGTACTGCAATTAGCCTTTCCTAGATTAAACGACTTCCCGCACGTTGTGTGATAATAAACAATGAGCTTGATGCCTTTTAAACTGTATCATCTTTGTTGTCATTAATTGTTATCAGCTAAAGATGGTTCATCACAATCTGACACAACATGTATTAACAGGAGAAAATAGTTATCTTACTTGCTATTTGTGCGTGTATTTGCACACGTTTGTTAGTTGCTGGAAGGATTGAGTCATATTTAAAAACACAAATCATGCACTTCTATTTGTGCACTGCACATTCTTTGTGTTTAGTTTTTTTTTTTTTTGGTACAAAATAAATTAATTTTACATTTAATGTCTTTTTATCTACAGCTCATTAGCGCTGCGTGGCACGGAGGCTACAACTTCTACTGCCAGAACACTCACAGTGCAGAGGAAGCGGATATTAAGGTCAGTCACCTTTACACTGTGCACTCTTTTTGTGTGGGTGTTCCTCTGTCTTTTGATTGCTTCTTTGATACACTGATGGGCTTTATAGTGAAATTGTAAGAGAGTCTATACGAGAGAGAGAGCATATTTAGGCATTTTACTTAAAATGTGTATCCACTGATCTGCTTTGATTTCTGTGGGCAGGTAGCTATAAATCCAGTCAGATAAGCTGCAGAGACAGTGCATTTAATCCAGTTTTCGACATCATGATGGCTGTCTTCAGCATCAGTGAAAACAAGCCTCTCACTGAAATGTGCTTGGCTCTGCAGTTCTGCAGCGATTAAATTAAAAGGTTTATCAGTTTGTCAGTCCTACAGTTAAACAGATTCCTCCCAGACCTTTGGGTGCCTTTGGGAACCCATTCCAATTTTGCCAACATTTTTTTTTTTTTTTTTTTTGTGTGTATATATTTTGTTTGCTATGAAGGTTTCTCTCTCTCTCCTCCCCCACCCCCACCCAGATTATAAATGTCCTCTGGTGGTACTACTTCTCCAAGCTCATCGAGTTCATGGACACCTTCTTCTTCATACTACGAAAAAATAATCACCAGATCACGTTCCTGCACCTTTACCACCATGCTAGCATGCTGAATATCTGGTGGTTTGTTATGAACTGGATACCTTGTGGGCATTGTGAGTGTTTTTACACAGCTTCACCCTCCAGTAACCACAGAAACAGTCTGGCATCACAGTTCAGCTAAATAATTCAAGTGCTCTAACCCATTAGCCTTGAAAGCAGCTCATTCTAGTCTCTTAAAGTGACACTTATTGACCCACACGCTGCTACAATGTGTAACTAACTTTGCGCTTTTTACTGCTCACATAAACCATATTACTTCTGCATTACTTTACTGTTAATGGTTTCTAGTGTTTTTATTTTTTATTTTAACATAAAATCTGTAGTAAATTCTCCAAACACAACAGACTAATAACAAGTTTATTATCCCTGCTCTCTCTTTGTTAATATCATCCTGTCTCTTTCTTTTGTGCCGCTCCAGCGTACTTCGGTGCCTCACTAAACAGCTTCATTCACGTCGTGATGTATTCGTACTATGGCCTCTCAGCCATTCCAGCCATCCGGCCATACCTTTGGTGGAAGAAGTACATCACGCAGTTACAGCTGGTGGGTTCACATTCTTCCTCCAGTGCTAGAAACAATATTCAGATTCTTAAGTAAAAATAGCGGCATTTTAGTAAAAAATACGTGGTTTGTTTCAAATAAAAGTGCAATTAAATGCATAATTAAAATCCAAAAGTACTGGAAACTCCATGGACTTTAGTTTCTGCAGATGACTCTGTGATTTGTAGCTAGATTAGCGTGCGTGTGGAAGATGAATGAAAGTCAGGAGATGCAAGAGAAAACATATATGTGAAAGGGAAGGAGGCGGGTGGAAAGGTGAAGATGCAAGAAGGACAGGTAGTGAAGGTGGATGAGTTTAAATACGTGGGGTCAACCAGGTATTTAAACTCATATACAGTGGCTTGCAAAAGTATTTGACCCCCTTGAACTTTTCCACATTTTGTCACATTACAGCCACAAACATGAATCAATTTTATTGGAATTCCACATGAAAGACCAATACAAAGTGGTGTACACGTGAGAAGTGGAACGAAAATCATACATGATTCCAAAATTTTTTTACAAATAAATAACTGCAAAGTGGGGTGTGCGTAATTATTCAGCCCCCTGAGTCAATACTTTTTAGAACCATCTTTTGCTGCAATTACAGCTGCCAGTCTTTTAGGGTGTGTCTCTACCAGCTTTGCACATCTAGCGACTGAAATCCTTGCCCATTCTTCTTTGCAGAACAGTCTTATGTCAGCTCAGATTGCTACTATCCCTTGTAATCCTGTTTAAATAAGCAGTTATGAAAATGTATTGTTAAAAAAAGGTTTACTTTGGGTTTAAACAGTGTCTCAAAGTGCTTCCTAGTTTTAAATCTGTTTGCTGTAATTCTCCTTTAAATTTATTTCTTTTAAAGAACATTTAAAGGAAATACAGACTCCGTTACAAGGTCAAATAACTTAAGGCTGATTGACACACTGAACTGTATATTTTATAAGCACTTTGTGTGTATTGTATGAAAACGTGCACGTAGTGGCATAAAAAGAGCAATATTTCCTTTGCCTGTAGTGTTGCAGAAATATAAAGTAGTATGGAACATTGGGGGGGGGGGCTCTCTGTCACCCTCTCACTCTGTGGTGTGTGATGTGTTTGTTTGTTTTTCTCCACAGATCCAGTTCTTTTTAACTGTGACCCAGACAACTTTGGCAGTCATATGGCCATGCGGCTTCCCGATGGGATGGTTGTACTTCCAAATAAGTTACATGTTCACACTCATTATCCTTTTCATGAACTTCTACATTCAGGTGAGTTTTTTCTTTGCAAGAAGGTAAAACATTCAAAGGAAGTAATTGTTTTATGCATGACTTTATTAGCGTGTCACATTGTTATGGTGGAATTTTGTCCCTCTCTGTCTTACAATGTTGATTCAGTTCATTGAATGTTGCAGGCACAGCTCTCAAAGTCCAGGTCTCAGTGCAAATGAGATCTGGACTTAGTAACACCTTAACTTAGCCATTGCAACATCTTGATTCTTTTCTTTTTCGCCCAGTCTGTTACGGTGCTTGGGATCATTGTCATGTTGTTTAAGCTGATTTTGACTAAGTCCTAGATGTCACACAGATGGCCTTTAAAGTTCATGATTCAGGTCCATCTAACTTGACAGTTCATATAAGCAGTTTGTTTCATTATGCTGTGTTTTAATGCTGAACATTTCCACTTTGGTTACATCTGTCCGAAGGACATTTTTCCAGATGCCTTGTGGTTTGCTCAGATGCAACATTGCATTCTTTTAGAGAGAAGAGGCTTTCTGTTGGAAACCTTTGCAAACGAGCCATACTTGTTCAGTCTTTCTCATTTTAATGTTGTGAACATTTAGCATGCACTCTTTCTGATGATCATTTAAATTGATTGCATTTTATCAGGAATACCTGGCTGCTACTTGGACCCTTTTTAAATCATAAGGAAGCAGTGAACGTGTGCTTAGTTTTCCCTATGAAAACTTTCTTTATCACGGATGTGCTTCTTGTTCCTTTGTGCTACAGCCCTCTGCCTTTACACAAAACCCATTAAAATTTAGAGAGCCATTCACTGGAGTGGATGACATCCGCAGTCCTACAATAACTTGCTCCTTAAAATACCTGAACTTGTGAAAGCACCAACACAAACCTTTATCTACAGCTGACTGTAGTCTGCTGCAAACGTACCCTTTGCACCTTTGAGTCATTAGAGCAGTGGCCAGCAGTTATTATTTCTCAAGCAAACTTACATTTGTTTTTATATAAAATGAAATATGCCCGATTCACAGACGGGTTCTGTTCTCAAGCTAACATTCACACTCTGATGGATTCCTCAGAGTTCAGTATCCAGCCCAAGGTTACTGTGTTATGCGACTAGAGGAGCCAGGAATCGAGAAATACCATGGAAACATTACTACCGCCTCAAGGAGTGGAGCCCTGTTCTCCTATATGTCGTTCGGGGCTATACTATAATAACCAGGAAGGCTGAGAGGAAGAGTGAATTTTCATCTATAAAATTATATGTAGTGATTTATTTTTCCCTCTTTTGTCTCACTCAAGACTTACAAGAAGAAGAGCGGTTCTCAGAGGAAGCATCCACAGAACAGCTCCCTGCTATCAACAAATGGACATGCTAACGGGACGCCATCAACGGACTTCACCGCACCCAAGAAACTGAGGGTGGATTGACATTTGAGAAACCTATTTCTCAATGTAGCATGTTAGCTAATGCTGCTAGATGTGTCTTCTTACCTAGAATAGCCTAGCACTTACTTCAGATGAAATAAGCCATAGCCACATACAGTATAGCCAGAGACTTTCCATGTTTTTGCACATATTGCTACTTACTGTACTGAATTATTGACTTAATGAAGAAAATTAATATTTTGTAGTAAGGTTGAGACTGTACAATATTGCCTTCCCCACCTTCTAGAGGTAATGATAATCCAAAGCAAACATGTTGTTCTTGCTACCAGCAAACAAGCACACATTCAGTAACGCTTTACACCCGCAAGATCTAAAAATGAAAGCTGCACCGAGTGTGTTGGCAGCTGAAGGTTCTTCTCACACTCAGTGACGTCAACTTGAGGGACTGAAAACATGCACATGTACACGATGCTTACTGTGGTCCTTAATGTGTAACCAGAATACGCATCTCGCGTCTTGCTTTATCTTATTCCTGCCTCAGCAGTTGCATCATCTTAAATGTTGCTCTCTGTAATACTGTAATGCATACTTACTGAGAGGCTGTAACACCTGAAATTGCACATTTACAGAAAAATATTCAGTGCAGGGTCTCAAATTTGGAATATTTAGCAATCTAACAAAGCATAACCAAAGTATAGTGTTCTGCGCATTGTAGGATTTCTATTTAAAAAGCATTTAAGACAGCGTGACAGGGCAGCTGTGGTGTTTCATGAGAGTAGTTTAAATTCAGTTCTGCTTAATTCAGAAAATTTAGTCTTCCCTTGTCCACTGAGCTTTTAAGACCTTAAATATAATTTGATTAAATGAACCTATGCCATTAGCACTGCAGCATAAATGTTTATTTTTAAACTATTTAGATGGTAAAGATAATCATAGTGTTTTTGGCTAAGTAAGTAAATATGTTGTATTCAGACAAATTTTATAGTTGACTATGAAAGATCTGTTATCTTTAGATCAAGTTGTTGAAAGGCAATCTTACCTCCCGTAGGTAAACCAGTTAGAACATCTATGATCTGCCTGAACACGTGACTAAACATTCAAAAACTGGAAAGATTATGACAACTGGACGAATCCCATTGCTGAGGAGCTTTACATTAAAAGCTCAGTTAGGACAGTTTATTATTAATATCATTACAATTCTTTTTAATTATATCTTTATTGAAATAGGGTCTTCTGTGCCTTCTGGACCAGTTGATTTGGTTTCTAATGTAGCATTTTCCCATTTTTCTTAATGTTTGTTCACGTCAGACAAATATGTGTCCAACTTCATGTCTGAATCTTGTGCCTGAATCTACATTTCCTTTGTGGGATTTGAGAATTTCAACAAATTATTATTTCTAACAACTTCTAATCATAATTTGATGTCGATAAAACAGAATAGCAAAAAAACAACAGCAAAAAAAAAGACCGACCTTTTTCTATTCAAAAGTAACTACATCCACTTAAACCCTCGAAAGCTCACTTTGGATCATAATATACGTGAAAATAGCCAAAGTAGCTTTTCTCCTGGTTCTCAGCCTTCATGCTAAACTACTGGCTGTAGCTACATGTTTGGCACACATATATCAGCAAATGAGTATTTTCTCTATTCCTCTCATATCCACCCCACCCCCCCACCCACCCAAAAATAAATAAATAAATAAATAAATAACGAGGGAAAAAGATTTTAGTGATTAAACTATTTAATTTTATTTAATTTCCAAGCAGAGGCGGTAGTAAATGCTGGTATGGAAGAAGAAATGTATAAGGGTGGCTAAAGGATGAATCTTAAATTAATTTCTGACACTGTACCCATGAAATCATACAGGCATGTAATGACATGTAATAAGATGCACTGAGATCAAAGATTTTCTAGATTGTTAAATCGATAGATATATTTTCTGAAATCAGGTCATGAATCCAAATTAATGTGTTAGAATTTGTTTATTCACTGTAACACATTAAAAAAAAGACTATGAACATGTTTGTTGTGTTTGTCTTGAAAATTAATCACACTGACAATAACGAAAGAGAACAGACTCTTAATTATTTTTGAGTTTGCAAAACATTTACTAGCCGTTGCTAATAGCAAAACTAGTTTATCAGTTGTATTATGTATAGTTAGTAACTGTTGGTATGCGAACATGCTGCCATGTGAGCATGTTAGCACGACTGGCTGCATGAATAAAAAGATTTACAATTTCTATGTATTTAAAAAAAGAAGTTATTTACAAATATTTTTGTGACTGTTTCTGTTTCTGGCTTCTTCCTGTAAAAAGGGAGTTTTTCCTTGTCGCCATCACCGAGTGCTTGCTCATCCAGCGTCATCCGATTCCTGGGGTTTTCTTTCTAAAGTTGTAGGGTTTTTATCTTGCAGCGTATAAATAACATTTATATGCTGTATAAATAACATTTAGTTGAATCATTTTCCAGATAAACTGCATTATTATAGGTGAAGTTATTATTGATCAAGCAGTGCAAAAGTAATTTAAGTAAACCGCTGCAACATTAAATGATTTACACATCAATGAACCAATCATTTTAATTGTCATTTTATATAACGACATTAAAAAATATGCATGTTTTCAGTGTTTTTCACTGCTGCTACACAGCCGTGCATTTGGAATACATGCAGTTTGCTATCAGTTTTGAAGATAAGTGAGGCCTGTTGCATTGGGGAAAAAAGAATGGCAGCATACGTTAGTCAGAAATTTGAATCGTTGAACAATACAGGTGCCTTCATAAATTTCTATACCATATTAACGCACCTAGTTTTTGGGGACACAAGCTGCATGTTCCCTCTTCTCTTTAAGCTATGACGTGGCACTCACATTTTCTTAAATTAATTTACTGGCCAAATCCCAATATGCTTTACTTCTTCTCCGCAGCCCTCAGGCCCAAAGGAGGCAGAAGCATTTCTGTGTCTTTTGTAAACATTTCTCTTTTTTAGCATGTCAGTGTTCACTGACTGTCTTTCAGAAGTGATCCTGAACCCGAGCAATGATCGATTCCCACTACAGAATCACGCCTGTGTTTAATGCAGGGCTCCAAAATAACCTTCCAATATTAGCTTTCAGTCTTGTCCCATGTGTGCAGATGTGAGTCTGGACTGTCTGAATCTTTAATGATATTTTCCTTTAGTTTATGAAATCCTGAAATTCTTTCCAGCTTTAATTTGAGACATGAAACAACCTCTCTGGGATTTTTTTCCCCACACCCAAGCATTTTACTGAATAATCATATTAGTTTTGAGAAGCTTCACCAGCTGTGGGTTTTTCCCCATTACGTAACATCGGCAGAATTCTTGTTCTCCCTGTACCCAACTTTTTGAAAACTTCTTGTTTGCATTAAAGCTTCCAAATAAGTTATAGCTCTTGTAGTTATAGTTTTGAATGATCTGCATATCAGGGCATTGTGCTTTTATTTGGTTTTTAAATATGATCCAGACCCAGCAATATATTATTGGACATGAGTCTGAGAGCTCTATACCAAACAACATTAATGCATCTATTTGAGTCCTGGTGTACAGTCAAGAGGACATCCTCGACTTTCTAGTGATGCCACATTTGTAGGGATTTGATAGACAACATAGACTTTATTTTCAAAGTCATAAGCATTGCAGTTTCCACATTTTATAGCAAGAAAGGATGTTAAATTATTCATTTTTAATAATGTTTTGATTGATAATCTTTTTTTCTTCTCAGTGTGAGATTCCTAAATTCAGTTTAGTTCAGAATAGTAATTTTAACCTTTTCAAAATAAAACTTGTATTCGGTGTGATTTTTTATGATTCTCAGGAGATTATCAATTTCTATGTCTCTCTGTCTGTGCTCGCTCACTGTGGATTTAATCAGGATGTTGTGACCAAATGTCTGACCTCAGAAAGCAGACATGAGGCCAGAGTGAGGGGGTCACACCCTGCACAGCTTTCTCACTTACACATGAAACTATTCCAACTAGCTCTTTGGGAGCTTTGTCTTACAAAGTTTTTATTTAATGGTGTGGGGACAGAAAAAAAGTCTCTTCCCCTCTGTTACCGAGGTCAGTCAGCGTCGTTTCGACTCAGTCTACACAGTATATGTTGAGACAATGACCCACCCTCACCCCAAAGTTTTTTCCATTTGCCCTGTTCTCCTCCTCACGAGCACTGCATGCAAACTTGATGCACTGGAGAGCCGTGAGTCACACTGAGGTCGCGTTTGGAGGACAGAGCCACTGTTTGTGAGCTTTGGTGGCGTATCTGCTGGCCAGCCACTATTCAAACAATGACTTACTCACTGATTTTTAGAGGCCACGGCCTGAGGACATCCAGAGGTCAGAGTACATTATTGACGTTTATAAAATCAGCAGTACAGTATGCAATGTTTAGATTCGCCCCCCCCCCCCCCACAGTCTCTCTAACATAAGCACAGGTAAAAACAAGGTTTGGTTATCAGATCTCCTGCTGCTCCATCAATAACAGAGTTATTATAGGTAACTGAAAGTAAACAAAAAAAACCCTGTAAAACTAGATGTAAAAAAAAAAAAAGTAAACTGAAATACAAATAACAATTAGACCTCTGAAAAAATAAAACAAATCCTCTTTTAACTTGGAAAACCAACTAAAACAAAGTAAATGCATGTTTAGATTTAGTGTTTGGGGAAAAAAATACCTCATGAGGCTTTGATAGACATATTCATATTTTTTGCAATACATGTGCTGATTTATTTCTTTTTATCTTACCTTTGACATATTAAAGGCTAAAACTACGACTAAAACCAATGGAAATTAAACATTTTCAATAAATAAAAACTAAAGTAAAATTAACAAACTAATGTTGGAAAGTTAACTGAATGAAAAGCAAAAAGTCTGAAAGAAATGAAAACAAAAACTCCCTTTTAACAGGAAGAAAACTCCAGCAGAAACAGGCTCAGGGAGGAGCGCCCGGTTGGGATTAGGGGATGCAGACAGGGAAACCCACATTAATAGCAATAACTGTACATTTTTACACTGTTACATAAATGGTAAACAAACTCGAACATGTCATTGAAATGTAAACATGCAAACAGAGATATTTTAAAGACTTGTGAAACAGACAAACGTTCAAGTGGCCGTTCAGGTAATTTGCCTCAAACTAATTTCTCAAACTCTTGCTATGGGAAAATGATATTGTGTCCAGCATGAGTCAGAAACAATAACTGCTTACTGGTGTGGTTTTCTGGAGGTATTATTAGGCAATTTCCTCATTATCCTCCCACTGCTTTTCCCATAAATCAGTGCCGGCTAAATGACCAAACGATGGCTTCATCGCAGTGATTCAGGATTGCTGTAAAAGAAGCCGTTTATTGACCTTTTCCTTCAGTTTACTGTGAACCACCAAAAAACTGGCAACAGCAAACAATTTAAATATTTACTTGCCATTTTCATAGAGTTTTAGATCAGCCACCAGCTCTAGTAAAGCTACAAATGATTTCAGACTAACCCAAACAACTTTCACATTTATTGTTTTTGGGTTTTTTTCCTGTAAATCCTGTTTGATCTGCTCAGTTCAGAGAAAATGTAATGTGTGGATTAAACCCACGTGTCCTCAAAGAGACAAATGATGTAGAAGCATGAAATTAAATCTGCAATGCTTTCTGTTGAACTCATGTTGTGTAATAGGTTTTCTATTGTAGGTTTTCTGTAATCTATCAATTTTGAGTAAAAGAAAGCCCCAACACAGCAGCGAGGCTGTTTTGTTCATCACTGTTTATTTGAGGAAGAAAGTGCACAACAAAACAAAAACAGTATGAACATTCATTGCTTGGAACAGGTGGGAAATTCTGCTAATTATTTTAGCTCTCAGCATATTACCACAATTTCTGAAATCAGAAAATAAGTATTTTTCTCTAAAGTGTACCTGAAAGAATGACATGCTTTCATTTAGAAAACGTGAGGGTTCAAACAGCAACACCATAAAGCAGCTGCAGCACAAATTAAAACAGGCTGAGAAGTACGTGAGTTTTTGATGCAACGATGACTCAATCTCTGCTGTGGTCTTCGTGAGATCATGTGCAGGGTCTGCTTAGAGAGGCTGCTCAGAGAAAGCAGTGTAACTCTTCACACGTGCAAAGAAGAAGGGTGTGTACATCCTGTCCAGGTCAAAAGTAGTAATGACCGTTTCCCCAGTCAACCTAAAAGCATAATCACGGTCAGGTTTAGAACAGAAATTGACATTTTTTCCCTTCTTGGTCACTTCTATTAGCAGTCCTGTGACTTACTTGTAAGTGATGTGGCAGGAATGGTGGATCCACACAAGCTTACTAAAACTCTGATGCCCCCCAGAGGACAGAGCCAGTCCCACGTGAAAGCTGTGTTCAGCCTCCGGAGCTGGGTTCCGCCTGCAGAACCGATTCCTTTGGAAGTCGGTCGCTTTCTGTCAACAGATGCGGTTTACAAGTTCAGACGTAATCCGACAGGTTAGGTGAAATATTATGGAAAACTGGAATTCACAGCAGATGCTCTCAGAGACATGGCACCTAAGAATGCCGAATATACTGTAAACCTGCCAGAAATGTGATAACTACAAAGCTGGCAATCAACCAGAAGAGATTAAGCCAAACTCACAGCTGAGATTCAGTTATTTCAGATTTTGTTTCTAACTGTATCCGTAACATAAATAAAGCGTTTTTTTCCCGGGCTCTGGGTGCTTCGAACAGAGGCATAGATTCTGTCAGCACCCGTGGGTCAATGCTGCAGTCTTTAGCACCCTCACACATTAGTAGAAGTATAACTTGTGTAGGGGGAAATCATTTTAGACCTAGTAAACTATAACAATACATTTAACAGTGTTGTGTTTATGTAATGCAATGTAATGTTATGCAGGAATGTTTTTGACAAGCACAACGCTGGTGCAGCCATGTACTGCACGCTAAATAACTTATTTGTGTTCGAGTAGAGGCCAATAAGAGGCCAACTTCTTCCATGAAAAGAAACAGACATGCTAACACACTGATGAATGAGGTACTAGGATTAAACTATGTAATTTTTTTCAAGGGGAAAATTCCCCAAATTGTGTAACTGCAACTGTATTTGCACTGTTTTAAACATGACTTTTTTTAACCACTTCCATTTATTGAGGTTTCATTTACTCAATGAGCTGGCCTTATTATACATATATGGTTATCTATTCATCTCCCACCCCTCAAATGCCTCAAACATTTCCTTACCTCATCTTTTTTCTTGCAGACAACAGCAAAAACTTTGGTTTGATTGCCTGTCTCCTGTGAGAGACGGAAGTGACCGAGCAGAACTGAATCCATTCTGAGAAATGAAGCACAATTAAACAATTGTCAATCCTTTATACTCTCTATGGGTCCAGCTGAGTTTAGAGAAAAGATGAGGTGTACCTGGTGTTCCTGGTACGCAAACGGGGAACAACGGACAAAGGCTCCTCAGGGGTGGTCAGCATGATGACGTGGCCATCAGGGAAGAAGCGGAGGTACCTGAGGTAACAATGTCATCACCAGTGTTGGTCAAGTTACGTGAAAAAAGTAATCAGTAACTAATTACTGATTACTTCCCCCAAAAAGTAATCCCGTTACTTTACTGATTACTTACTTTCAAAAGTAATTAATTACTTAGTTACTTTTTAAAAACACGATTTACAACCTGAATAGGTGATAAAGCCATAGATCTTTCAGCCCAATTCTACTTTTTCTACATAATCAATCATACAAAATGTAACCAAATGGAAAAGCATCTTTTTAAAACTTGTTTTATTAGTTTTAATCTTTTAACTTTATGCATCAAGCAAAAATTTTATTATATGCAACATTCTCTGACTGGAAGAAATTAGTTTAACATTTAAACCTATTTTCTGCACATTCCAGCACATAAAATAAAATATTTTTTGTGTTTACACTCACTCTTTCAAATAGATGCAAGTAAAACACAGCAGAAAATAAATAAAGTCCTTTGGTCTAGCGGTCCTTTTGCTCTATTTTCACCTGTAAAGCAGGAGTAGGGTGGGCGGAGGTTTACCCTGGTGCAGGTGTGCCGCAGCGGTCAGTGGAAGAATCCGCGAGTTTCTCTGTGACTTTCCCATTACGTCGTAGCACACTTGGTGCTTGCTTGGAAGTTTAGGGGTTTTTTCCGCTGTAAAAATAAGTTTTCTTCCCACGCACGATGGACGCTAATGTTTTTGTCACTTTTTATGGAATCAAATTCAAAGTAAGGTCGGTACTTCCACACTTTAAACGCTGCACGCTCATACTCTCTCCCGCACTCGATATATTATCCATTGTTGATCTGCACACAGCTGTTGTCACCAACGTTGCACTTGCTTACGTCACTGTCATGAGACATTCTTGCAAAAAAAAAAAAAAAAAAAAAAATCACGGTTTTAGTAACGCAGTGTTCCTACGGGAAAGTAACGGTAATCTAATTACCGTTTTTGCAATAGTAATCCCTTACTTTACTCGTTACTTGAAAAAAGTAATCGGATTACAGTAACGCGTTACTGCCCATCTCTGGTCGTCACTGTCAAAAATGTCATCTGTGGTTTCGTTACAACTCACAATAAATAAAGACTACACTCAAATATTTACCTGTAGTATTCAACATGGTGCCAAGCCCTGTAAAATCCATCCAGTGATTCCTCTCCTTGGCGAATGTACGATGTTTTGCTGATATACACACCTGTGGAAAGAAAATGAATCATCCAGTAATTCGTTTACATTGAATATGGCAGCAATAACTTCTAAAAGCATCAGCAAAAAACAACACTAGTGGCTGGTAATTTGAGGCATTTAGCTCTCAACTGTTGTTAGCTGCATGTAACAATCATCTAAAAGTTTGCAGCATAAAGAAGTATTACACCCGTAACATTATTCCTGCGGTCTTTTTATGTACTGAAACTCAGTACCCTTCCAGCAGCTGCCTCACACTGCAGGGGGCAACAGTGAACTGCAAGTTAAGAGCAGGTATGCAAACGTGGGTGGCAAACTTTCATGAAGTCCTTATACCTAGAGACCAGTTGGCGACACAAATATGAATTTCCCACCAAATGAAATTAGTCACAAAGAAATTTCTGCCCCAAAAACCTCCTTTCGTTTGCTTCGGGTCACTAGCAGATTCCCCATAGTTTACATGGAAGACACAGACTCGTCTGCAAACACTGTACAGTTACACTCCATGATGTAGTGAAAAAACATTCCCCTTCACAGTAAAACTTGGGTTTTACCACTGTAACCACACGTTTAAAAATCTGAAATTTTTATTTTGAAGGTGAATGATCTCCACCGAGTAGCTGACATATGCTTGCAGATCAGCCTCCATGCAAACTACTGAAGATTGCAATCACGAGGTGGTTTTCGACAGCACCATATTTCTCTGTGACAAATTTCAAGTTAGCAATTGCTAGCAACTGCTCTTTTCCCTCTTCAACAGTGGTTGGGAGATGGTCGCTGCCAGGTCTCTAGGCCAACGTGATTTGAAATAAACTGCTATAAAAAAATTTAAAAAAACATTACGTGGAAAATTTTACTTGATAAGCACGCTTGTGGTATCTGTCTTGATAAAAAAAAAAAAAAAATTTCTATGACACTCTAGCTCTTAAATCATTTTGTATCTGTTACAAAACAGTACCTTTGGTATTTTCCTGCACTAATGTGGGTTTAGAAACCTGAGGTGTCAGTAGTAATTACCATCAAAACGGACTCTGGGCCTTTGCAGGAACATCTCCCTCCAAGATGTGAAGGGTACAAGTTTAGTGCACTTCCGTCCCCAAACTCTTAAACAAGCCAAGCGCCAAATCTCAGGGTCTCTGGAGAGAGAATGAAAGCGAAACAAAAAATTAAGAGCTCACAGCACCATGAGATCCTTTATTGCCTGATATAAAATTGGCAATTTTGTCAAAAGCTGAGCTTGCTGACAAATAATTTGTCATCCAGCTGATTTCTTTGAAAGCGAGGCTGACCTTGCACAAATGTAAAACCCACGGCAAACCAAAGACAGCTGCTCCAGAGCGCGCATGTCCAGATCGCTTGATACAACCCACCGAAATATGTACATCAGGATTTCCCGTGGCAAAGCTGCAATCAAAAAAAGAAAAGAATGATAATGGCTATGTGTTTATTATGACTCGAGAGGTTTACAATGAAATTACATTAGAGTTTTTTACCTGAAATGTGCACCTGAGTCATTTCAACCTCAGGAGTGCAGATCTTTGGAAATGAGCCTTCCACAGATAGCTGCTGCTCGAAGTAGGCAAGTAGATCCTCGATCTCCCCATCAGCATCACTATCCTCCATGCTGCAAAAAAGAAAAATAAACACAGTATGCTCAGTTTAAGAAATTAGACTATGCACTGCTCTCATACAAGCCAGCACACTATATTATTCACCTACCAAACTAAAGCAAAGAAAGAAAAGTTGCTTTTGTTGTTGTTGTAAATGGGGCAGCTTAAGTTTTAATCCAGCTGAGTGATCCTCCTCACACCCTCATTATAAGTTCAGCCTAGGGCTGCTCGATTATGGCAAAAATGATAATCACAATTATTTTCACTGAAATTGAGATCTCGATTATTTGACGATATTTATTTAACCCTTTAAGACCTACCATAGAACCAAGTCCGCCAGAGCTTTTTTTTTTTTTTTTTTACATGCTGTAGTGCCATTTTTGGGAGCATTTCAAGTTGCTATACATCAATACAACTGTTATAGCCCATATTTTAATAATATGTATGCATTAAGTCCATAGTAATTACATTAATTACAAAAAAGTGCAATAAACTACAAAAAAATTGAAAATCGTTTTTTTTTTACATATATTTCTACTTGGGGAAATTTAAGAGGCTTATCCCTCAAAACTTTAAATACAAAAAAGTTGCAAAAAATAGTTTAGAAGAACAGGAAATTTATTTTGAGTGTCTTCATAGTTTTATTTTGGGGATATAGCAATTTTTATATACTGCAGGGAAAACAAAAAACAATCCTATGATGCAAATTTGCAAAGAAAACAGCATGTGCATCAAAATAAACTATTTCCAGCAGTGCAATTCGAGTTCTAAGCATCCCAGAAACTATTCAGAAAAGTCAAACATGACTTATAAAAACACCAGTATAGGCTTTTAAGGCCTACAAGTAAAAAACTACATTTTCCGCGAAAATGACGTCACTTCCGGTTTCGGACAGGAAATGGCGGACATACGATAGCTCGCGTTGACGTCTTTTTCATTGTGGGAAGTGTTACGAACAGCTGTTTCTGGAATATTATGTTTTTGTTCCTGCAAGCGCTTTTTATGCAATTTTTGCAAAGCTTTATGTGGAAGGAAACCGTGACCGAGGACAAGCTGATGGCATAAGATATAAGTACAACTCCTCCGGTTTCATATGCAAAACAAATTATTGCGCTAGCTTACGCAGTTCCGGTTCTACAGGGATTTAAAGGGTTAACAATAACAATGTATTGAATAATGACTTTAAAAAATAATATAAAATAGTGTGCAAATACTGATAACAGGGCAAATGTTTGCAATATAAAAAATAAATGAAAAATGTAAACATCTATGTTTAGTGAACTTTGCAGTGTTGCTCTGTGGTGCAGCTACGACACCGTAGCAAAGTTTACACACTATGTCTACTTGATCCACGACAAGTAGAACCCATAATGTTTCCACACCACTGAAGTTTTTTTTTTTTTTACCTCTCTTTTCAACCAACGGCAGTCACTCTCCTCCCCAAGTAACTTCTGCTTAGCTTTCCGAGCTTCCCTTGGGTCTTCTTACCGGTAATTGTTGTGGCACGTGTTCGAAATGCAGAGAGGTGCGCTCGATTTGCCACACGGAGCAGCGCGAGAGTAAAGCACGAGGGAGGGGCTAATAATCGGCTCAGTCATTTTTAATGATCGTTGAAAGCCCAGATCGTAATCGTGATTAAAATTCGATTGAGCAGCCGTAGTTCAGCCTTTATACTACTAGTATAATTTCAATAATAATTAATATAGCAGCTCTCTGTTTAGCATCTTAATTACCTCACAGGGGAAAATGATCCCCGAAAAGAAAGCGATTTGCATAAGACTATAATTTTAGAACAACTTAATGTCTGAAAACATGCTGTCACAAAATAGACCTGCGGTAAGATTAAACAAAATAAAGTAGCTTACTAGTTCCCTCCACCTCTGTCTGCATCAGGAGGACGGCTGTAGTTGATTTTAAACTCAATGTCAGGAACAAGCTGCATAGCCATGCGATAAAATTTGATAGCTGCAAGTAAAAACATCAGATTAGACATGAGAAACAAATCAAACAACCTCAGAGAAATTACAGAACTAAATGGACGGCGGGTAAGGATAAAGAGTTGTTAACTTCTAAAGAGTTATTTTTATTTGTGGTAAAGTGCCATCTGTATCCTATGTAGCGCATACCTTCATAGACAGCTCCATTCTGCTCCTCCTGAGCAGCTCTCAAGAACAGCTC
Organism: Diplotaxodon limnothrissa; assembly: GCF_057381915.1. Classification (NCBI taxonomy): domain Eukaryota; kingdom Metazoa; phylum Chordata; class Actinopteri; order Cichliformes; family Cichlidae; genus Diplotaxodon; species Diplotaxodon limnothrissa. The sequence goes on along the minus strand of NC_140608.1, from coordinate 15,180,130 downwards.
TGTGGCCTGAGGGAAGGTGACTCTCGTCAGTCATTTAACAGCTGATAATAATCGACAACACATGCAAGCTTACAGCTAGAAAAAAAATTATTCCCCAACTTGCCTTTTCCTCTCTAGCAATTTCTTGAGCCTTCCTCAGACCTTTGGCTTGGAGCAGTCGGTTGCTCGTTCCACTCGCTCCAGAGCTCGGTTTGAGCTCAGACATCCACTGAGCTCTGAACACATTGAGCTCCAGCTGGAATTCGATTACAACATTAATAGAGTGAGTGCCAAAGAAAGGTTTCAGCTTATCCATGCTTAGTTGAACTTTAACACTGCTGTTATAGCCTATTTGGTTTACAAATAGGCTATAACAGGCTATAATCGTTGCAAACAAACAAAATTAAGTCCTCCTCGTCTTTCATTGTACCTGCCTAACATATGAGAATTAATTTGGCTGCCATGTTTTGCCACTTTAAACAAATAAGTACATGAGGGGATAACATATCTTATCTTTGGCCAAAAGAAATGTTTTTGTTAGTGATTTCAGTGCTAGCTCGAAGGATACACTGATGCACAGTACAGGTTCGCTTTTAGGAATATTGTAGTTTTCTTGACCTTTATGCATTAATGACACTGCAGTTTTTGTTTTATTTTCAGAAGATAAGTTAGATGTACTGCTCCAGGCTCTGGGGAGGCCCCAGCCCTGACTGATAGCATAGTGTGTTTTTCTCTGCAGGTATGTTTTTACTACATTGGTAGTGTGTTTGGGATCATTGTTATGCTGAAAAATGAAGCTGTTGACAATCAGAAGCTTTATAGATGGTTTTGCATGATGGATCAAAATAACAGCACCTCCACCATGTTATATAGACGGCAGCAGACACCCACTGTTGTACCACTCTCCTGGCTTCAACTGTACATATTGATGACAATTTAAAAGAAGAATTTCAAATTAGACCCATCACTCCATCAGACCTGCTGTCACTGATTGTCAGTGCAAGTTTTGTGTAATCTGACACATCTCAGTCTTTTCTCCCTGTGTCCCCTCAAGAATGTCTTCTTACCACGCTTACCTTTCACTAACACCACTGTGTGCTTTTATGACTAAATAAATAAATTGCAAGAAAATGTGGCTCCTTGGAAGTAAAATTTAATGAAGCACAGCCCTAGAGTGTTGCACAAACCATAATTTATGCTGCTCACCTGAAGATCTGGATCATCTGAACTTTCATCTTCATCCTCTACTGTACTTTCAATATCTGCATTTTCGTCAGCCTGCACACGAAACCGAAGTTATAATTTAAAAAAATTAATTTACGGTTAACTATTTATATAAAAAACAGATTATCAGACATCCTGTATATAGCAGTCAATAAGGTGATAAATTTAGAGACTAGAATAGCAAGCCTCATGTAACCAAACTTAATACACATAAACATTAATATATGCATTTAGCTCACTTTGGGTTGAAGTTAATTACACTGCTACTCCCTAAACAAAATCGATTTAAAATGCATATGAAATACGTAATAAACAACAATATTGTAAGTACACGTTACTTTATATGCATTGCACACCGTTTTTTGTTGACAGTTTGATGCTCCTTGTTATTACAGCACACTTCCCTGTTCATGTTGCGGTAAATAAGTTTCATTTTTCTTTAACATACAAACTGTCAAAGTGGTCAAACTTGTTGCAAAAAATAGAAACTATAAAGTTCTGCTGTGGGCCTGATTTAGAAGCAACTCAGGTAACACAACCATATTTAGCTTAACAGTCTGCGATGCTAACCTCGGTGTATAATACTGTGAATTAATCTGCATATCGTTGATTTGAGGGTCTTGCATCTAAATGTAGGCGCCAAGTGTTGTAAATCAACTACTTTCGTAACTAGTTAGTAAACTAGTTAGCTTACAGCTCGGCTGAGCTGCAGGTAGCATTAAAAGAAGCCAGGTGACGTTAGCTACATTAGCTCGCTAGCTCGCTAACACTTTTCGCTGCATAACTGCCAAAAACACGGTGACCCACCATGACAACCTGGCCAGTAAGTCTCCTTGTTATCTTCACAGGCGGTCAGTATTACCGTTTACAGTTCACGGTCGGAGAAACGGACAACACAACGGACATATTTACGAGCTCGCAGGAACGCAGCCATTTCGCTGAGTAGCCCGGAGCCTCAATGGCACAGGAAGTCAGGAGGCGCTGTGAGACTCGAGAAGCGCCCTGTGTCACTCCGGCTCTTCAATATCAGCTGAAAAATAAACATCCCTGTGTGGGGCAGCGACTAGCAGCTGTCATTTATGAGTGGCCTGTATGTGTGTGTTATATTATAACAACAACTGTCTTTAGTGACCAAATTGTTGGCATGTTAATTATGGGACATTAAATACTCTGACAGGTGCACCTGTTCCACTGCTGGTGGAACCAGCCAATCACATGGCACATTTAAGCATGATCAAGATGACCCACTGAAGCTAAACCTGAGCATCAGAATGAGGAAGAAAGGTTATTTAAGTGGCTTTGAATGTAGCATGGTTGTTGATTAAAACTAGATTCCAATTAACCACTCATCACAACCGCAGAAGAGCATCTCTGAATGCACAACATGTGGAACCTTGAAGCAGATGGGCTGCAGCAGCAGAAGACCACACTAAATGCAACTCCCATCAGCTAAGGGGAAATAGAGGCTACAGTTTGCACAGGGTCACCATAATTGGATGATAGAAGATTGGAAAAATGCTGTCTAGTCTGATGAGTCTTGAATTCTGCTGCAACATTCAGATGGTTAGCATAAACAACATGAAAGCATGAATCCATCCTGCCTTGTATCCATGGTTCAGGGTTGTGATGGTGTAATGGTGTTAGGTATATTTTCTTGGCAAACTTTGGGCAACTTAGTACCAACCAATCATTTAAATGCCAGAGCCTACCTCAGTTTTGGTCACAGTGTACCCATCTTCTGATGGCTTCTTCCAGCTGGATAACACACTATGTCAGAAAGTTCAGATAATCTCAAACTGACTCCTTGAACATGTCAGTGAGTTCCCTGTACTCAATTGGCCTCCACAGTCAACATATGTCATTCTTTTTTCTTTTTTTTTAATTTACTTATTTATTTTTGCAATTCATTATAATATAGCACCAAATGGCAACAGCAGTCTCTGAAAGGCACTTTATACATGTAAAAAAGAATGCGGACTAACAATTTAGGGAGTAGGGAAAACGATGATGACCTCACATTCATAATAAGGGCTCTTTTTTTTTTTCTTTAATCAAAGAAGAGTGCGAAACAAGAGCACTAAATGTTGCTCACTTTCGCTTTTGCTCTGCACCTAAACATCTTTTCCACTCTTTGCGTATTTTTTATGTTACTGGCTGGTCTTTACACCTCGCCATTCGCCCTTCACGATTATGTCATAAAATGTCGATAACTTTAAATGACTGCACTGCTTCATGTTTATCTTCTCTAGCAATGCGTGGACTAAACACAGTAAAAGCCCTTCTTTAAATAGTCCGCACTCCTTAAAAGCGATATAGATACATAAAAGCTGGTGTTTACGCTCCAGCATCTTTACGACGGGATGAGAGGAGGACTGCTGTGATTTGTTGAAATTAAACCGCAGGGTCTTTTCACAGCAACGCGAGATCTTGGTAATCTCTGTGAGGAAGGAAGGAGGGAAGGAAGGAGGGAAGGAAGGGAGGAAGGGGCCTAGCTGGAGATTTATTTACGGTGTGTGTTGGGCACACTGGTTGCGGCTATTCGGAGTGTAACGGTAACAGTTAGCGGGCTAATGGAGTAAGCCATTTGTTTACCATCGACTACGAATGACTGGCTATGAACTGTTGGCGGTTTGACGCGAGGAGGGTAAGTGCTGTGTGCTGCTCGTCGTTTTATTTTGAGTAAGAAGCCCATTCTGTCCACTGTTTCTCTGATGGCTTGTCAGCAGCTGGGCCACCAGCAGCATCACAATGCGGTCAATGTTTATTTCTACCACGCTAGCTGATAGAGGGCTGGCTAAAATGTAACCACAAACTCACAGGGGGTTGTTGTAGTATTAAATCCAGTCAGTCTGAACAACGTCAGTGAACAAAGCAGTAAACAGTAGCTGGTTTGCTAGCTCTTGCCAGTAGGTTAACATAATGTGAACCCCTCTTTTGAAATGATTGGTGATAAATTGGCCAATATAATCAGTTTCCTGATACTGTGCTGTTACAAAGAAAGAAAAAGATATTGCCTCCTTCTTAATTTGTATTCTATTTATTATCATTTTAAACGTTTTAGGTCATGAATAAAGCTTGATGTTAGACAAACATAACCTGAGTAAATGCAAAATGCAGTTTTTAAATATGAGTTCATTTATTTAGGGTAAAACAGCACAGCTATCCAAACCCACATGACTGTGTGGAAAAAGTGATTGCCCCCCTGAACCTAATAACTGGTTGTGCCACCCTTGGCTGCAAGAACTGGAATCAAGTGTTTGTGATAAGTGGCAATGAGTCTGTCACATCACTGTCTAGGAATTTTGGCCCCTCTTCCATTAGTTTGGCCACATTGGAGAGTTTTCCGGCATGAACAGCCTATTTGAGATGCTTGAAATGCATGATCTTAATCTGATTTCACACCAGACCATGACTGGGCCACTCCAAAACAGACGGACAGTCTCCTTCAGGATTTTCTGATAGATATCAGAAATTCATGGTCTCATCAATTACAGCAAGTCTTCCAGGTCCTGAAGCAGCAAAGCAGCCCCAGACCATCACACTGTGACCATTATGTTTGACTGTTGGTATGACGTTATTTTTATGAATTTTTTTTGTTAGTTTTACTTCAGTCCAAAGAATATTTTGCCCAAATTTTTCTTTCAGCTGCACCCTTTAGCGCGGTCACCATGACAGATCATCTGCCTCCGCCTTATCCTATCTCTACCACCCCAGCACTAACCCTCTTCACGTCATGCTTCACTACATTCATTACTCCTTCCATGGTCTTCCTCTTTTCCACCTTCCTGGCAGCTACATATTCAGCATCCTTTATGTAATATATCCACTCTCCCTCCTCTGCCCATGTGTAAACCATCTCAGCCTTGCCACTCTAACTTTGTCTCCATCTCAACTTGAGCTGTCCCTCTAATGTTCTCTGATGCTGATATTGAGAATCTGCACAGCATCATCTAGGATAGCAAAACTATGAGTGATGGCTGCTGGAAGAAAGCTATTTTTAAACCTTGTTATGCTGTACTTTGGCACTAAAAGCCTTTGTGTAGAAGTAAGAAACTGAAACTCACTATGCAAAGCATGCAAGTCTTTCAGTCCCATCTTGATGGAGGTGGACTTAAATTTTCTGTGTAATAACACATTGACCTCGAGGGTTATGATTTTTTTTATTTTATTTTATTCCAAATCCTGTATTCTATTAAATAAGGGATGGAAGGGTGACTATAAATTGCATGCATTCAATAAAAGATATGATATGAGTGAGCTGGTGTGTTTATGTTTCTACAAACTTCCGCTGTGTCGTAATTATTTCCATGCAGAGTTGCATTACTTTTTCACCATGATGTTGCGTTTATGATGGGAGAGGCGGACAGTTGTATAATGTCTTCTCCAGCACATCCCAAAATTTCCCCCCTGAACTACTCAAAATCCTAGTATTATCATCTCCGAAAATGGTGCACTATCAGGAAAGGGAAAAAATAATAATTCATGTTTTTTGTTTTTTAATCCATATATTCAAGTAGTTAGCTGGCCTCAGTTTTTGGTCACCTGAAAAACTCGACGGTATGAACTATGCATGGTGGGCGCATCACTTCACCTGCCTCTCTTCTTACCTCGATGCATCACATCCATCACTCTGGAGCATTCATCAGATCGCACGACCTTTTAGCATTGTTCCAGAGTTCAGACTCTACTGCAGAACTAACCAATCAAGGCTCTTAACTATCTGTGTGACTTTTTGGTTAGTATATCTGTACCTGGATATATTGTGGAAACATATACTTAGTGATGGGAGACAATATTAAATCTTTCTGACTGATAAGATTTAAAGGCTTAAAGAAATAATGTCCCACTCAGTGGTTAGTTTGTGGATCCTTTGCTGAGTGAACTCATGCTTGGTCTCTTTATTTTTTTTTTCTTTCTCAGCTCAAAGGACAGAAGTCCATGACACAATGAGTCCTCCACCTCTGCCTGTAGTCTTCTGCTGTTGTCACAGGAAAATCTGGTTGCATTCAGCAGTAGGAGGCGAACACATCTCTGTTTTCCACCCCGTTATTATCTGTCCCCTGACAATGCTACGGAAGAACAAGCATAATGAATAGATACACTACCATCAGACAGCTCGGGGATGGCACCTACGGCTCAGTCATCCTCGGCCGCAGTCTGGAGTCGGGGGAACTAGTTGCCATTAAGAAGTGAGTATCACAAAATTGTGTTTCTCTGTAATCTGATAGATGTTTTTCCTTCTTGGGTTTAGCTATAGTATGATTTCATTTGGTCTCGACTTAAAAAGCTAACTGTAAGCCAAGACACAGGCTGTTTTGTTTTTTTTATTTTTTTCTGTTATGTTATTTCAGAATGAAAAGGAAGTTCTACTCCTGGGAAGAATGCATGAACCTCCGTGAAGTGAAGGTGAGCTTACATTTTCTAAAAGTTTAACATTTTAAAGTGAGTGATGGAAAATAAATCAACCCAAATTTAACATTGAATCTGTTAACACAATTCTTCATTCTTGGTGGGGAAAAATGATTTAATCAACCTACCACATTTACTTTAAACACTTAATCCTTAAAGGATATCTTGCAGCCTCTTCAGTTGTATCCAGGCTTGAATTGATCAGCATTGTTGTGCTTTAACATAGTACCTTGTTTTCTGAATGAAATACACAGAATTATATTTATATGTGACACAAGATGTCATTTTTATGATTTTAAAACATGTAAATGTGCTTGTCCTGAAGATTTTTGTTTTTATTCTACTAGTCCTCCTTGGCAGATGAGGGAAAGAGGTAGCTTTGCACACTGAAGACTCTCAGCAGAAACTGATTTATGCTGTACTACACAGGAATAGTCAGCCAAACCAAAGTGGCCAGCTGGTTCTGGCTCGATGTGCATTAGAACACGTCATTTGACCCCTGTCATGCTTGTGCCATCCAAAGTAGTCCTGAAGAATTTAACATACTCAGAGAAAATATATGTTGTCCCTTTCACAGCAAGAAACATTTGCCTTTATCCTTAACAAAACTTAAAACTGTCACCTCACTGTAAGTTACTTCACTGTCTAAATATTACTTACATGCACTCACTGGCTTCACTAGTTACACCTTCCCAGTACCAGGTTGAAACCTCAGAACTACTCATGGTATAGATTCGCCCACGCCATTACACCAACAACACCAGCCTGAACCTATGGTACAAAGCAGGATGGATCCATGCTTTCATGGTGTTTACACCAAATTCAAACCTTACCATCTGAATGTTGCAGCAAAATTCAAGACTTATCAGACAAGGCAACATTTTTCCAAGCTGCCGTTGTTCAAGGTTGGTGAGCCAATGAGAACTGTTGCGTCAGTTTCATGCTCTTACCTGAGGAGTGGCACCCAGTGTGGTCTTCTGCTGCTGTAGCGCATCTGTTTGTGCATTCAGAGACTCTCTTCTGCGTTCCTCAGTTGCTGTTATTTGTCTTACTGTAACTTTGATGCTCAGATTGTCTCAACTGTGTCTACATGTCTGAACGCATTAAATAAATTGCCACCATATCCTACTGAGAATCAAAGGGGTATTTGTGTTAATAAGCAGTTGATAAGATTACCTAATAAAGTATCAGTTGGGTGTATATCACTCATGAAATTCAACATGATAATATTTTTGAATTCATGATGTTGAGACAGACATTCTGCACTACAGGCAGGTACATCAATAAACACTGATTGCAACAGGAAACGTGACCATAAAGTATGATGTTATTACACGTGACTAGCTCTTCAGGATTTACAGTTAAAAATTAACCATATTTACCACATACTGGGCTTTAGTGCAGTCTCCCACGATAATGCATCTACTGTCCTTCCCTTTTATGGACACTCTCCTTCTGATTGGCTGCTCCACATGAAAAACCTTTGAACAGCAGTTGTTTGGGTTGCTGTGTGTCTGAGAGAACCATATTAGGAAATGCAGTCACTCTGACGTCATGTACAGCCAAGAGTAAAAAAAACAACTAAAATCAAACATATTAGGATTACTTTCAAATCTCATTATTATCAAATTATGGTATGAATAACAACATCCAGCACATATATGACACAAAATAAGGAAAAGCATTATCACATAAGGCCAATGTTTCAGTTTGGGTTGATTATTTTTCATTATTTTGTTTAGAAAGCTCATAATGCTCTTAATGCTATTGTGTATATATGCTATTGCTTTATGGGTAATGTAGTGATGATTTACATGCTAGGCCATTTGGGAAATCAATGAATGCCTTTCTGTTTGTTTTTCACACCGTTTCAGTATTTTACTGTCTAAATTTCCTCACAGTGCAACAGTCACACACCAGCTCTAAGAGCAGAAGGTGATTCTTGTGTGCTGTTGGTTTTGAGCTCTGTTCCCCACCCCGGCCTACACACACCCCTTTCTAGCGCTTAACCTTGATACAGCAGACACGAGTAGAACATGCTGCTCCTTTGAGTCCTGCTGAGTAGATTTATAATTACAGCATGCTATCATGAAATCTGAGACCCATTATGGCTTTCCTCCCCCTTACTAAAATATAGCATGGTTAAACCTATACCATCCCAGTGCATGGGAAAGTGTATATTTCTCCATTCTGCTTTCTATTTATTCCATATCTCTTCCCCCCCCCCCCACACCTTTTTTTTTTTTAAATTGTAAGCATAAATCCCACCTTTGCAGCATTTCACCCTCCAAACTACACCCTACCTATACCTACAAGGGTTTTTGGTAGTTGTAGGGTGTGCTTCTGAATGTGCTGCAGTGACCTCTGTGTGTTGTCCAGCATGTTTAGATTCATTTATTTCTCCCTCTGCTTCGGCTTTATGGAGTCCACATTGTGTTAATGCTTGTGTCTATTCTTGCAGTCCTTAAAGAAGCTGAACCATGCTAACGTGATCAAGCTTAAGGAGGTAATTCGGGAAAATGATCACCTCTACTTTATATTTGAGTACATGAAGGAGAATTTGTACCAGCTCATGAAAGACAGGTGTGTGCAGTGATTTAGGTATTTCCATATTTGAAAGTGTATTTGAGTAAGGTTTGCTGTTTCTGTACTCATCCAGCTTTGAATGGTTTCTTTGTGCAGGACCCGGTTATTTCCTGAATCTACTGTAAGAAATATCATGTTTCAGATACTTCAGGGGCTCGCCTTCATTCATAAACATGGTACGTCTGGTTTGGTTTGGTTTGTTTTTTTTGTTGTTTTTACTCCAGGGTGTTCATTAAATGTTGCATCCCTGCCATTTCAATCTGGCGAGATGCTCATGCACGCGTCTCTGGTTAGGTTTTTTCCACAGGGATATGAAGCCAGAGAATCTTCTGTGCATGGGCCCAGAGCTGGTGAAAATAGCTGACTTTGGGCTTGCCCGAGAGATCAGATCTCGACCGCCTTACACGGATTATGTTTCAACTAGATGGTGATTTGATTTTTTTTTTTTGTTTGTTTGTTTTCGAGCAAACGTAGTTCTCATGTACTTGAAGGATGCCTAAGTCCTCTTACTCTTCTTTTTGTACCAGGTACCGAGCTCCAGAGGTGCTCCTCAGATCCACATCCTACAGTTCACCTATAGACCAGTGGGCAGTTGGCTGCATTATGGCAGAGCTGTATACCCTCAGGCCTCTTTTCCCAGGATCCAGTGAAGTAGACACCATATTCAAGATTTGCCAAGTCTTGGGTACACCAAAGAAGGTAGTTATTCACACACAGAGCCAAAAACATTTTGAGTTTGGGAGAAACAAGGTGTTACTTAATAAGAGTTGGTGTCCACCTCACTGAAACTCTATAGTGTGAGGAGCCATCTTTAAAAAAGGGTCTTTTAAAAAGACTCTTTGAGTCCTCCTTATTTGCTGTGTGCAGTTTGAGTCGACTTCTGTCAAACTAAGTGCTTATTAGTGTTGAGAACTGCTTGTGATCCTTTAGAAACATGCTACGGTGCATATGGTGGAATCATAAGGACAGGCTTGAGTGGGCGCGATCATGTCTACTGTTGGCAACGCAGCGAGAATGTGAAGCTTTCTGAGTTTTTCAAGTCTCAAAACGTGAACCGTGGACTGACTCCTCCTTCTAGAATGATTGGCCCGAGGGATATCAGCTGGCCAGTGCTATGAATTTCCGTTGGCCTCAGTGTGTTCCCAGTAATCTGAAGACACTGATCCCAAATGCAAGTCCTGAAGCCATCCATCTGATGACCGACCTGCTGCAGTGGGATCCCAAGAAGAGACCAGCGTCTGCCCAGGTAGTGTCTGATTTGATGTCCTGGTATTTCCATTACTCTGTGCAGCTTAGCGAAGAGAACAAATACTTTTTTTTTTCACAGGCTCTCAGGTATTCGTACTTCCATGTTGGCCAAGCTTTGGGGACGCCTCAGCAGATCTTGGAGCAGGGCAGGCCTCAGCCGAGCCGTGTGCCAATGCAGACTCCTTTACAGTCTCAACAGATGTTGCAGCAGCAGCCTCTGCTGCTTAAGCCTGTGCCCCCCTCCCAGCCTCCTCCTCCCAACCAACACTGCTCGCCCTCCAGGCCTCTTCAGCAGGTCCAGCACTCCCCTGCATCGGCAGCCGCCCAGGCTGCAGCGTACCAGCGGCACACAGAGCTGGTGCGAGAGCAGCAGCAGCCAAAGCACATCCTGAAGCAGGAGCAGACTGAGGGAACGCCGCAGAGCCATCTTCCTTACATCGTTGACAAGACTCTCCAGTGCAAGGTGAGGCTCCTAAATGCTTTGAAAAATCTGTGTAATCCACATCTGAGTAGCGCAAATGTAGAGCACAGAAAAAATGAATCAGTGAAAGGCTAAAGAGACAAGTTGTTGCATTGTCTTTATATTCTTGGCCAATCTTGGTGTAGCAAACGAGGCAGGAGCCAGAAAATGCAAACCTGCTGAGCTATCAGTTGAAACCTAAAGGAGGAGGAGGGCGGCGGCGGTGGGGCCACGGCACAGGGCACCTCAAGGGTGACGACTGGGACGACTACGAAGAAACTGATCTGACGTCTATAAGTATTCTTGGGAAAAGTAACTTCTCCACACAGAAGTCGAGGCAGGGAGAGGGCACGCCGAGCAGGTGAGGCTCTGATCTGTTTGTGACATTTGCACATTAGTTATGTGCATGCTGGTTATTCAGATCCCTCCACTTTTTTGTCTCACAGATATGGAAATATTCTGGATTTTAGCCGACCCACTGGAAATGAAGATGCACCTTTAAACCTGAACAAGACTGCATCCTATCAAGAGCCATCAAGAACTGCCTCTGCTAAGCAACATTACTTGAGGCAGTCGAGATATTTACCTGGTAATAAACAGTGTATTTTTATACATAGCAGAAGTAAGGGATGGGCTTTATTTAAAAAAAAAAAATCTATAATGTTGGGTCTCAGTTAATAGGTTTACCTAGCTCTGTTATTCTTAAATGTTGCCCATTTAAGAGTCTAATATTTATGATTGCCTTTCTGTTCATTTCAGGCATTAGTACAAAGAAGAACGTGGCCATAAATGCCAGTAAAGACTTCACTGGAAGCCATCTTTGGGGCAGCAGTAGTATTCCATTCGGAGGGACTCTGCCGAGTAGAGGCGCTCACGGTAACTTCACTGTAACCTTTAGACTCTTTGTTGTTGTTGTTGTTGTTAAAGAGGTTCAAAGTAATGGGCTTTTGCTTTTAACTATCAGGCACAAATACAGTCCCAGGTGGATACATGCCATCTTTTTACAAAAAAGACAGCGGCTCTGCCGGTCACAGAGGGCATCAGGGTCCTTCAGTGGAGACAACAGCATCAAGTGAGCACAGATCTGAGCTTTCTTTGATACCCAGTTCTTAAAAAAGGAATTTATAAAGGGGAAAAAAACACTGCCTTCAAAACCCGCTTTTCGTGTTTCTTTGTTGCCGTTTCAGATTATGCAACATGGCGGTCTGGCCGGAGCCAGATGAACACGTCTGCCAACATGCCATCGACCAACAAAAGCACCCCGGGTCTGCTGCCTCGCCCGCCGCTGCAGACTATTCATGGGCGAACGGACTGGTCTGCCAAATACGGACACCGCTAGTGGCCTCGCCCCTGAGCTCCGATCTGTGCCCTAAGAACTGTTTCTCTCCAAAGAGTAGGCATAGTCGTTTTATAATCAAAATGTGTACATAAATCTTACACAGCAATAAATTCAGTTTTGTCGTGCGCACCATGGATGTTGTGATATGTAAAATATTTAAGTAAACAGGTAGAATGCAACCTGCCAAAATGTGAGCCCAGATTTGCTCATCAGTGTTTTATTTTGTATTTCTGGAGCTGAACGTATGCCCTGCGGAGGTTGCATTCGCAGTTTTGTATCATATCTGTTGTTTACCACATGTACACTTTATATGCATACTGTAACTATTCACTGTGACATTTTTTGGCTGACAAGTTACTTTGCCTCTGTACAGTAGTAATGTTTTTCTTTTTACATGATTATTCTTTTGTTTTACAGTGATTGCATTTCCAATCAGGTAGCTGTCATTTATGTGTTATCTCCTTTTTTATGTCACTGAATTTTAATGCAATTCAAGGGGTTGTGACATTGTATAGATCCGTTTCTGTTCAGTAACACATTTAACCCCTCTCGGCCAAACTGAGTGTAATTATTGAAATGCAGGTTATCAAGTACAATTAAACTTTTTGACTGGGTACTGGTATTCGCACAGTTTATTCTTTTATGAAGCAATTGTAGTCGATTGAAACGTTTTATTGTTATTTCTTTTAAATGGAACTATTACCTGTCAGCCCAGTTTCCATGTCAGGCCCACAGCTGCTGCAGGATGAGCACAGCTTGGCTGCTGGATTACTCTGTCAGGGATTAATCCAGCTATTAATACTAAAGCAGATAGGTTGGGAAATATTTGGAAAGTGACACAGTTTTCATCATTTTAACTCAAAATTGGATTCTGCTTGAAGCTTTCAAGGGGTTTAACTAAAATATTCCATCAGTTGGTGTAACTAGTTTATACTCCTACCTTCTTAGATGGATTTGCTTTATTTTTCCAGCCTAAGGATGACCTGTTTCGCTTGCACAGAGAGCTCCTCTGACTCCTTGTTGTTTCAGATCGTCAGCCTATTCAACGTATGACAGCTCACAGCTGTACCTGTCAAATTCTGTTTTCTTGCTTTAAAAGGAAGAAGGCGGGATATTGAAGAACTGCATGTCCTAAACCTTTGCTCCAGTCTACATGTGAATAGCCTCATGTTAAAGTAGACATTCTGCACTTTGAGCCCATTTTCATTATTCAGCTGTAACTTGAATATATTTTGGCAAACGGCTTAATAGCAAGTAGTACGGTGTTGTGCAAACGTCTTGCAACATCCTTCATTTCTTTATAATTTTCTTACAAGGAGCCAGATGTTATTATTATTTTATTGTGGTCTTGAGAAATAGTTCTCCAGGCTTTCTGGAGGCATTTCCAAATTTTTCTTTGGGATTTGGCTGATTATTATTATTTATTTTATTTTTAACAAGAATGTTCTTTTTCTCAAGCCACTTTAACACTGACCTATGAATCATTAAAGCATCAAAAAAGGGACATAGCTGAGGGATAAGCCAGATTTCTGTCTACATATAACAGACAACTCTGTAAAAAGCCAATTTTTAATCAATGAAGCTTCATCAGAAATGGTCTCAGTGGAAGGGTGGCAAGAAGCCTTTCTCAGGAAAGAAAACGGGAAGAAAAAGCTGAAGTGTGCCAAATTACAGAAGAGCTGGACTGGAACTCATCATCAGCATGCACTGCTACAACCAGCATTAATGTGGAGACTGACACCAAAGAAAAACACACATTGGAGCACTATGAGTCATGCATTGGACTCCCCAAAGCCCAGACCTCAACAGCAGTGATGGGCTCATCTTGACAGAGATCCAAAGAAAAGGCAGCCAACATCCAAAGAAGAGCTTTGAATGAGGAAGAAGAAGCCTGGAGAACTATTCCTGATGACTACTTAAAGAAACTGGAAAGAAAAAAAGCTGACTAAGAGTTCACGCAATATTTTATGGACCGCTAACAGGGAGGAACTAATCTTAACATCTTGGGAATTTTTTCTTTTTTTGCTACCAAAGCACATTCACAGCCTGTGTTGGTGGGCACTGACCAGTCACAGACTTCACATGTTTCCCCGCCTTCATCCTCCAGCCGCCCAAACCTTGGACTTCAATAAGTGTTATATAACAGCTGAACTTTTATTTGCACTTCTCCCTTCGCTTCAGTCACTTCTCCACGAGTGCCGGAAGGATCGCAGGTATCGCAGCTTCACATCCAGTAGTATCACTTCCATCTTTATTCAGCAGCTCATATTTCACTGTGATTGCATTGTTGCTTGTAGGTTCACGGGTTATCAGTTTAGGAAAAAATAACCAACAATCATGGGTGAAAGAGTTGTGCTGCACTATTTCAATGGGAGAGGGAAGATGGAGTCTATTCGCTGGCTTTTAACAGTCGCAGAAGTCGAGGTAAGTGCTTTTTTTGAAGACCTGCAGACTTGATCAGCTGTAACATTTGTCATTTCATGGTAAACGTTACAGCTGAATAATGAAAATGCACTCAAAGTTCAGGCTTTACATATTATTACTGTCCCAGAAACTGATCTAAATGTTTATATTCACAGTTTGATGAGAAGTTTTTGGACACCCGCGAAGAGTATTTAAAACTCGTAAATGGTGAGTTTAATAAAAACAAAACCCGTAACTAAAATATGAAAAACTGAATGAAACGGACATGAATTAAAGGGGGGATTTAAGCTAAAATCATGTTCATCTTTTAACTAAAGTGAATCAGCAGTTTTTGTGGGCAAAAGGTTTCAGGAGTGTCATGACCTACAAAGATGTAGCCTAAGATGAATTATTATGCCTGGGAGTGCCACCCTGCTTTACTAGCTTCTGTGTTTACCCTGCAGATGGAAAGCTCATGTTTCAACAGGTGCCATTGGTGGAAATCGATGGCATGAAGCTCGTTCAGACAAAAGCCATCTTAAATTACCTCGCCGAGAAGTACAACATGCATGGAAAGGACCTCAAAGACCGTGTCATGTATGGTCTTTTATTTGTTTATTTATTTATCAGACATAATAAAGATAGTCCATCTTGTAATTGAAGAATTTTTTTTTTTTTTTTTTTTTTTTTGCTGTTGTTGTTTTTGTTTTTTAGGATCAACATGTACTCCGAGGGACTGATGGACCTCATGGAAATGATTATGGTGCTGCCCTTCAATCCAGACCCCACAGCCAAACTGGAAGAGATTGAGAAAAAAGCAAAGGAACGCTACTTTCCTGTGTTTGAAAAGGTAGAAAAACAGAATAAAATGAGTTGTTGATGATTATAATGGTTTCTGACAACTAAAGTATGTGCTATGTGTTTTTGGACAAACGTCTTAGGCTCTGACCGGACCCGTGTACCTGGTGGGAGGCAAACTAAGCCTCGCAGATGTGCTGCTGGTTGAATGCACCCTGATGCTAGAGGAGAAATGCGCTGGGATTCTCAAAGACTTCTCTGCTGTTAAGGTAACGTTGACAGAAACACCTTCTTCTATCATAACACTTGGTTTTTTTTAATGACACCATGAAAGTTTGTATTTACCTTTAAAGTTACAGGCCCTTTACAGGGTTTTTTCTGGGACATGCATGCTATTTCAGGGTATAAAGGTCCAATTTTTCAATCTTTAATAAATAAAGTTTTGGTTTAAAAAAAAAAATCAGGTAAGAGGTTCTCTTTTTAGATTTTGTTTTTTCTTTATTTTATACATGGAATGGCAGTTATTATTAAACCAAGTACCGTGAAATGCTCAGTCAGCTTTCTGTGTTTCCTCACAGTCTTTCCAGGGCAGGATGATCCAAATCCCTGCCATCAACAGGTTTCTGCAGCCAGGCAGTAAGAGGAAGCCACCCCCGGGTGAAAACTATGCAAAGGCTGTCATAGAAATCTTCCAGATCAAAATATAACCTCAGTAAAACCCATTACATTCCTGCTACATTCCTCATTAGGCTGCATGACTGGGATCAGTTATATCTGCAGGCCTACGTGGAAACAAATGCTGCACTAACACTATGGAAAGCATATGAATCTTGATGTGTGATCTTTCCTAACAATGTGAAATAAATAAATGTTGATCTTCCAAAAATATTTGAAGCTACTGTGTTTTTGTTCTGATTTTTTTAAAAAAAAAAAGATAATAATTATAATAAATTTGTGTCAAAGAAATAAAGAATGGGAAAACATTTCTTAGTAATCTGACTAAACCACCTCACTGAGCAGTAGACCGTTCCCTTTTTCAGGAGCTGAAAATTAAGTGGACAATTGACTGACTGGCACTTTATGGCCAGAAACCAATATTTCCTGTTCTTTTGTTTCATGTCAAATGTTGCAGACATTTCAAGTTGATTCTTAAATCTTACTGCTTCTCACTGTACTTTTAAATATGAGGCCCCAAGAGATGTTAGTGGAAGTGAGTGTGGCGTTCACTAGTCTGTAACCCTTCTGTAGTGCTAGCTATAGGTGGCGAGTACTGCTTCAGTGACATCTGCGCCATGAACGCAAGAAAAAGGGAAGTGTAATTTTCTCATCACTGAGCAAGCAGCTGGTTTAAAGCAGGAGGGTTGAAGAACATGCACAACAAAGTCAAACAATGCTGCCCACATTACTCGTTTGAGTAATATGTTGTGGTCAACTGTATCAAATGCTGCACTGAGATCCAGCAAAACTAAGACTGACATTTTTCCACTGTCTGTGTTCAGACATATGTCATTAAACACTTTGGTCAGAGCGGTTTCAGTGCTGTGGTTCTGTCTAAAACCTGACTGGAAGGCATCATAGCAGTTATTCTGTTTTAAGAAGTAATTGAACCTGGAGGTTTGTTTTTCGCCATCTGCGCTCAGCTTTCCTACACTCTCTTTTTTCATTTTTCACCAGTGTGGAGTTTCTCCAGGAAGACTTTTTCCTTCCAGAGATAACCTTCACCTTAATGGGAGCTGTTAAGGAATATATTCTAAAACACTTCTTCAGTAAAGACTCAGAGAAGAGAAACACACAGAACTTCTTGCTAGCAAGGGCAGCCTCCAGACTGAGAGACTCGCGCTGAGAAACTGCCCCGGTCTTTATTTATACTTCAGTGTGTGTGTGTGTGTGGGGGGGGTCCTGCTGATCAAAGGGTCATATAACAGCACAAAAGGAACAGCCTTGGTCATAAAGAGGGTAGTCTCCCCCTCACCCTAGATGGTTCACCCTAGATAACACAGTGAAGAAGTCCAGCAGTTCATCTAAACAAAAGGCACTTAGACTAAAACTGACATAACTACGTTAATCCTACCGTAAAACAATAAGACAAGGTACGACCTCTCCCATGCTCCTAGGATGTGGGGGTGAACACCCTAGAATGTTACAGACCTCCTAGGATGAGACAATCTTTCAATATGCCACAAACTATATACTTCTACACACAAGTGATTACATGCAGTATTCTACCATATGCAAACTTATATCACTGAAAGATTATACTGACTACTAAGTACAATTTTCCATTGACAGGAGCAAAAGTGTCCATTACATTTAACATTTTAGCATTGAAGCTATTGACGAGCTCATTGACTGAACCTCTGGACAGGTCAGGTGTTAATGGGAAGACCTGGTAAATATCTCACAACTGTGTTCAGTTATACACCGTTTTGTGATCACCGCTGTTGATATATTTGTGTGGGCTGAACTTTTACTTTCAAAGAAAACACAGTAAAGATCAGATAAGCCCACATCAGACACAGTAACCTTCGAAATGTTCAGGCCCTTGGAGATCAGCAGGTCAAGAGTGTGTCCTCTATTATGTGTGGCCTCTGTTACATGCTGAGTCAGCCCAAAGTTGCCCGGAGTGTTACTCAGGTCTTTAGTCCCTTTGTCCTGAGGGTTGTCCACATGAATGTTAAAATCCCCAGCAATAATTACACAGTCAAAATCAACACAGATCACAGACAGCAGTTCACTGAGGTCATTAAAAAAGTCTGTGCAGTATTTGGGAGGCCTGTAAACATTAAGAAACACAACTTTGGATGGGGCCTTCAGCTGTAAAGCCACATATTCAAAAGACTGAAAACTTCCAGGAGATAGCTGCTTACATTGAAATGATTCATTAAATAAGACAGCGACCCCCCCTCCTCTCCTGCTCGCCCTGACCTCACTGATAAAACTGTAGTTAGGAGGGGTCGTCTCGATGAGAACAGCTCCACTGTTACTTTGGTCCAACCAAGTTTCAGTTAAAAACATAAAATCAAGGCTGTGCTCAGTGATTAAATCATTAATTAAAAACGTTTTCCCAGCTAAAGATCTAACGTTTAATAAAGCCAACTTAAGTGTTTTAGAGGTATTACTTGTCCCCTCCTGTTTGGGAGCAGTCTGTGGCACACAAGGTATGTTTACTATGTTTAAAGATCTTTTAGAGTGCAGCTCTCTGTGTTTTGACCAGGCCACATGTCTCCTGTCACCTAAAAGTACAGAAATTTTAAAACCTTCTAGTAAACAGGGTCCCAGCTTCTCCTGGGAAAAGTCATCACTGCCATAATCCTCGCAGCCCGGACCCTCCACACATCACACATCAGACTGCGGAGACAGAGCATGAAGGTGGTAAGGAGGAGCTAAGGGGGACGAGGCTGGGCAATGTAACTTCGATTGCTCTGTTGAGGACGGGGCTCGATGGCGAACCTTTAACTGCTCTGGTGGGGGGGTTTATGGGGGACAAAAAGGGATTGGGCCGGGGGGTAGATCTGAGCCCAACATTGACCAGCTCCATCATCTCCTCAGTGAATTTCAGGTGTGGCGAGGAGGGAGAAAGGGAGGGGGAGGAGGGTGTTGGCTTGTCAGGGGTTTGGGGGACTGGGGAAGGTCGTGGTCCCTGGTCCTGGTCCTGGTCGTTGGTGTTGTTGAGAGAGTTGGAGGCAAATAGGGACCCCTCTTCTTGCTCATCCCAGGTGGGGGCAGATGGAGCTCCTCCTCAAGGTTTCTGCTGGGTTTTGTCTGTTCTTGGAGTACTGTTTGTTCCTCTTTATGAGATAACTCCTCGTTTATCTCAGCCTTGGCACCAAGCACAGATGGATGACGTATGGAATAAAACAAGTTGGAGGTGAACAGTTTCACCCCTGACTTGTTAAAATTAAATCCATTTGCTTTAAACAGATGCCTGCGTTCCCAAGAAATATTAAAATTGTTGATAAAATGCACTGAGTGGTCCGCACATGCTGATTTATTCAGTGCAAACAACCTGCTGAATCTCTCGTCTCCTCCTCTGACAGGCGGTACAGGTCCACTGATGAATACAGCTGCATTCAGAGAGTTTACAGTATTTAATAATCCAGTAAAGTCCCGTTTCAGAACCTCCGACTGTTGTTTGGACACATCGTTTGACCCTGTATGCAGAACAATGTTTGTCACAGTTGGATATTCATCTGCAATTTGAAGAATTCTCTCCTTCAGGTTGTTGACCATATCCCTAGGAAAGCAGATGACTTTAGTGTTCTTACCGCACATCCTTTGTACATCCTTTACAGCAGAGTCACCCACAATCAGAGTTTCAGGCCTAGCCTTTAGCTTTCCCTGTGGCCTTTTACTTTTCAACAGATTTTCAGACCTTACTTCGCTGCTTTTAGATGGATGGTTGTCCGATATAGATCCAGGGTCCTTTGATAGTGGAGCAAATCTGTTCTGCAGTTTCACATTCAGTTGTTTTGGAGGTTTGTTGTTAACCTTCCTATTCACGGTTGTCCAGTCCTGTTTCCTCCCGTGTACAGGGGTAGAAGAGCTTCTCTGTCAAATCAAATCAAATCAAATCAAATCAAATCAAATCAAATCACTTTTATTGTCACATCACATGTGCAGGTACATTGGTACAGCACATGTGAGTGAAATTCTTGTGTGCGAGCTTCACAAGCAACAGAGTTGTGCAAAATACAATAACATAAACAGGCAAAATATACGAATGGCTAAATCTGAAACTAATAAATATATGTACAATATATAATAGTATATGCAAAAAAAAATATTTCTGGATGTGTATACTAAATGTTTTTCTACGTGTGTGTGTGTATACACATATTTTACAAATTAAATAGAGTAAACAATAAATAAAATATATAAAAATATACAGAGTTGAGACATGTGCAAAACAGTGGCATTACTGTACAGTATGGAGTGCATAATGTTGAAGTTCCAGTAGTGGAGGTGAGGTGTCTATGACGTGTTCAGCAGTCTGATGGCCTGGTGGAAGAAGCTGTCTCTCAGTCTGCTCGTTCGGGACCGGATGCTGCAGAACCTCCTTCCTGATGGAAGTAAGTAAGTAAGTAAGTAAAATTTATTTATATGGCACTTTTTAAGACAAAAACGCTGTTACAAAGTGCTTCACATGAAGACATGTCAAACAAACAATATAGCAACATAGAGGAAATATAAAAGCATATCAAACAAGCAATAGTACAATATAAATATAAAATAAAACAACATATTACGCATTAACATTACCCAAATGCCTGTCTAAACAGATGTCGATGGTGCGTAGTGAGGAGGGTAAACCGTTCCACAGTATTGGAGCCAGGGTTTGAAAAGCGTGATCCCCCTTTGCAGCGAAGTAGTCTGAACAGTTTATGGCTGGGGTGACTGGAGTCCTTGATGATCCTCCCCGCTTTCTTCAGGCACCGCTTCCTGTAGATGTCTTGGAGGGAGGGAAGCTCACCTCCAATTATCCGTTCAGAGCACCGCACTACTCGCTGGAGAGCTTTGCGGTTGTAGGCGGTGCTGTTGCCATACCAGGTGGTGATGCATCCAGTGAGGATGCTCTCAATGGCACAGTGATAGAAGGTCCTGAGGATGCGGGGGCTCATGCCGAATCTTTTCAGTCTCCTGAGAAAGAAGAGGCGCTGCTGCGCCTTCTTCACTGTTTTGTTTATGTGTACTGACCACGTAAGATCCTCAGCCAGATGTACTCCAAGGAACCGGAAGCTGCTCACTCTCTCCACAGCAGCGCCGTTGATGGTGATGGGGGTGTGTACTTCTCTGCACCTCCGGAAGTCCACTATCAACTCCTTTGTCTTTGCAACGTTGAGGGTGAGATGGTTGTCTTGACACCAGTGGGTCAGGGCGCTGACCTCCTCCCTGTCTCGTAGGAAGTGAAGGCCAGTCGGTTTCAGAGATTTCAGCTCGCTGTGTCCTGCCTGTGATACGTCCTCCCCCTTCCAGGAGACATGATTTATGTCTTGGTTTTGCACCAAGACAGTCCAAGGGGGGATTATCGCTTGAGGATTTATTATAATGCACAGAGTCTACTTTCTTGGTCATGTTATCTGTGCTCCTTAGCCATCTCGCTGAGAAGCACAACCTGCACAGAAAGGACCTCAAAGATCGAGTTATGTATGCTCCACTTCAATAATCATGGAATAATAAAGAGAGAACTTCTGATACTATATCGTGGCTGTATTTAAATACATTATTAAGCTTTTCCTTAGGATCAACATGTACTCTGTCACTGCCGTTCTGTGCAGACCCCAAACCTAAACTGGAAAACATTCAAAGCAGAGCAAATGAGCGCTACCTTCCTGTGCATGAAAAGGTAAAATAACTGACTCTTTTTGTTTAGAAAAACATGATTGTTGCCAAAATGGCCATTATGCATTTTTTTGGACAAATTTCTCAGGCTCTGACTGGACCGTTTACCTGGTGGGAGGTAAACTAAGCCTCGCAGATGCTGCTGGCTGAATGGACCCTGGAGCTGGAAGAGAGATTTCCAGGAATTTACAAAGACTTTCCCAACATTAAGGTAACAGTGACAGAGCTGGATATGATTCAACAAAACAACGAATCACCTGTCCTTGTGAAACTGAAGCACATACAGGGCATTCCAAGAAAAATCAGTGCCTCCCACCCCGTCCTCTCAAAATCAACTTCTACAATAACTTTAGTATATTTAGAGACGTCATGAGAATTTGTATCTCTATTTTATGAATACTTAATAAGTTACAGACCGTTTAACTACACCGAGGTGGTTACCCTCTGCTATGTCAGAATATAAATGTCAAATTTTGCATATTTTCATTAAATAAACCAAAGTTACAATGAGAAGCACTCCCAGAGCGCAAACCTCTGCCAAAGCAGCTCACTCAGTGGGCAATATTTACTTTTAAGTGAGTCGTATTGTATTTTGTATGCAATCATTTTGGTTTTTTTCTTTTAAAATGTACTTTTAAAAGAAAAAAATGTACAGCTCATTAAAGACATAATGCATTTGGTGAAATGTAAAAGTGAGATCAAAGGTCAGGTATTTGTTAAATGTTGCCAATACAAACAAAAGCAGCAGACTTTTAAGTGCAGTTTTGAAGATAGAAATTGGACCTTATTTGACCTTGAAATGGTCAGAAATCCAAAGTAATGTGATAGTTAAAATTCCCTTAAACTATTCTCTATATGCTGTCAATAAAAACAATGGAAGTAAGAAACATGTTTTAAATAGCTCTATATAGGATTATTATCACTTTGACCTTTCAGATCACTCTGTTGATGTTAAAAAGTCAGAGGTCAAGTGTGACATGATATCTTAAATCTTTATGTGGTATTTTCTATATGTTGACAGTACATGCCACAGTTGTAATATTTAATGTTTCTAGGTTATAGGGCTTTCCACTAATATACCATTAAGTACACTTTGAAGACCTTGGTGGATGTAACCCAAATTTTAATGGGTGGTTAACATGACAGAAGGACACAAACACAATTGCAGAGGTTAAAAAAACGTCAGCTGGTTCTCAGGGATTCAGGTGGAAGCTTTTTTAAGATTTGATGAATTTCATATTGAATGACTCATATTATTATTGTTATTAAAACTCAGTACTGTGAAACGCTTAGTCAGTTCCCAGTCTTTCCTCCCAGTCTTTCCAGGGCAGGATGATCCAAATCCCTGCCATCAACAGGTTTCTGCAGCCAGGCAGTAAGAGGAAGCCACCGCCGGATACAAAACTATGCAAAGGCTATCATGGAAGTCTCCCAGTCCAAATTACCATCTCAGTAAAATCTGTTCCTTATCATGCAGCATGTTTGTGATCATTTATATCTGCAGGCCTACGTGTCGATAAATGCTGCACTAACAGGATAGATGAGAAGGTATGTGAGCTTTTCTAACAATGTGAACTAAATAAATGTTGATATTAAAGGACTCATTCAGATGCTTGGTGGATCAAAATCTAACAGTCCTTTTCTGTGTTTTGACATCATCCCCAACGCCACTGTCTCAAATGCAGCCCCAAACTGTGAGACCACCTTGTGTTACAGATGGTTCTAGACCAAATGGCTAAATGACCTCCCCAACATATCTTGAAGTTCTCCAGAGGCCTGGTAATGAACTAATCATTCGATTCAGGTGTGTTGAAACAGGGTAATGGTAAATAGTAAATGGCCTGTATTTATATAGCGCTTTACTAGTCCCTAAGGACCCCAAAGCGCTTTACATATCCAGTCATCCACCCATTCACACACACACATTCACACACTGGTGATGGCAAGCTACATTGTAGCCACAGCCACCCTGGGGCGCACTGACAGAGGCGAGGCTGCCGGACACTGGCGCCACCGGGCCCTCTGACCACCACCAGTAGGCAACGGGTGAAGTGTCTTGCCCAAGGACACAACGACCGAGACTGTCCAAGCCGGGGCTCGAACCGCCAACCTTCCGATTACAAGGCGAACTCCCAACTCTTGAGCCACGATCGCCCGGGTGAGATCTAAAACCATTATGTGCACTTATATGAACATCTGAAGAAGTGTCGCTGGTTGTTTAAAGACACATTTTGATTGAATTTTGTCTTCTAACACAACACTTTTTAGTTTGTTGCCTCAGAGCAATGTTATGCAGTTAGGCTGCCTTTCTTAGGGCAGCAACGCTAAAGCAGTGCTTCTGAACTCTGATCCTGGTGACTCTGTTTTAGGTTTGTTGAAAGGTTTTTATGGGGATAACTGCAGGGACTTGGGTCACAGGGAGAACCTCTGGGGAAATGATTTGAGAGCACTGAGTGATACATAAGCAGCCAAACCAACTGAACTTGTACCAAATTGCAGGAAATAGGCACAAGAACTTTTTATGGGAGGAAAAAATGTGATTGGACAGTTGGGGGTCATTCCCTCAGTGAGGAAAGTGAACTAGATGAAAGTGAGAATTAGGTTTGAGGAACAGTTAGGAGATTAAGGGTCAGTTAAAGGACACACATGTTCATGTACAAGTGTGTGGGTAACCAATAGTGTGTGTGTATATGAATGATGATGTGTGCCTGTGTTGGGAGCTGGAAGGGGGCTTTATGAAGGGAGCTGGAAGGTACCGGGATGGTAGTCCAAAAGGCAAATGACAGAAATGACACCCAGCTCTGTTTTATAAAGTTCCACACATTTAAATTCATTTGCAATAAAGAGTTATCTTATCTTAAACACACACAAACATGCAATATCACATAAAGACCAGCCCAAGCATGGATGAGTGCACACACAAATACACTCAGTTATTTGTTTGTTGGATTAAATGCTTTTATGAAAATTGAATAGATAGATAAAGTAAAAGTGCCACAGGTGCATAGTGAGGCCCTCATACTGTATATTTAACATATACAACAGTGATTAAAAAAACAATAACAAAACAAATAACCTTTTAAATAAGTAGAAATTATTAATAAAATGATTAAACTTTTAAGAAAAAAAGATCATAAAAAGTTTGTTTTTTCAACAAAAACTAAAAAAGGAAGGCAGACTGCCACGTGCAGCGCCGCATTTGGATGTGTCTGAAGCTTGGAGCTTGACTTCCCTACGTTTCTCCTACAAATGGGCCTTGAGCTTGTTTGGAGGTTCTAGCAGGGGAGCGCAGCTACTGGTATACCGATGGATGGTCGTCCGCCGGGGGGGGACATCGTCCGCTGCCACCGAGCGCTGGGCGTCGGGAGGGACACACATGGACCGGTGAGGGAGGAAGGGGACACCCGCCTAGCCAGCCAGATCAGCCGAATCAACCCTAGCGATCAATGGGGTGACAGATGTCGCAGCCAGATCGCCCTCACATCCAGAAACGCTCGGTCGTTTAGCATATTTTATAGCCCTGCATAACAAACCTGTTCACAATGAGGGTTTAAAGACTCAGAGTCCTGGTCGGGATCCGTACAGTTTGTCTGGTTCATCTTATAAATAGAAGCTGCATCGGTAAAATTATTTTAAACAGTAAAACAGAAAACTGTATCTGTTTTACCCATGATGGTTAGCGACAAAATGCAAATAAGCATGCTTGCATTGGCTGAAGCTGCCCAATCAGCGCCTTCACGCATTTTCCCCGCCTACTCCACCCCTTCAACAACCCTGAGCGCTGTGAATGTTACGTAAGATTAACTTTTACTTCCACTCTTTTGCATTTCTGCGTAGAGGTTGAGTGCGCACAGGTATGAAAACTACACACGCAGGGGAACAGCTTCCACATTTATGCAGCTGCTTGCGAATTTACTGTGATTTCACTTTGCTTCACAGATTTTAGGCCCTGAAAAACAAAAAGAAAACACCGACAACAGCCATGTCCGAAAAACCTGTGGTGTACTATTTTAATGGGAGAGGGAAGATGGAGTCAATCCGCTGGCTTTTAACTGTTGCAGAAGTCGAGGTAAGTGAAGGAGGTGTGAGTTTTTGAAGAACTGCAGGCTTTTGTGCAAATCTGATTTGAAATACTTTCTTTGCAGTTCGATGAAGTGCTTCTGACAACTCGGGAGCAGTATGAAAAACTCCTTGATGGTGAGATGGGTGCATGCAGGGAATGCAAGAGATAGGATTATTCTGGGTAAACATTAAACTAAAGGTTCAAACAAGGAAGGTTAAAAGTTTTGGGTTTTTTTTTTAAATCTGTTAAATCGTTTAAAATTGAACTCATGACTGTGGGTGGAGTTTTTGTGGTTTGCCTCCAAGTCATGCTTTAACTCCCCCTCCCATCCACCCCATGGTCTTAGAGCCACGTTATGTAATCTAGATTGAGACAGCAGCTTGTATGCAAACATCTCTTAATATCTTCTCATCTACAGTCAAAGATGCACGTTAAAACAAATTGTGTTGGTCTTTTCCACTGGGAGTGCAAACCTGCTTTACCTGCTGCTGTTGTGCTTGCTCCAAAGATGGGGCGCTCATGTTTCAACAGGTCCCTTTGGTGGAAATGGATGGCATGAAGCTCATTCAGACAAAAGCAATCCTGAATTACATCGCAGAGAAGTACAATCTGCATGCAAAGGATCCCAAAGAACGAGTCATGTATGGTCCTTAAAAAAAAAAGTGTAATAAAGTTTTTGTCTTACATCATAGCTGTATTTAAATAGGTTATTATGCTTTCCTTCAGGATCAACATGTATTCTGAGGGATTGACAGACCTCATGGAAATGATTATGATCCTCCCCTTCACCCCAGATCCCAAACCCAAATTGGACAACATTCAAAGCAAAGCAAAGGAGCGCTACCTTCCTGTGTATGAAAAGGTAAAATAACTGATTGTTTGGTTTAAAAACCTGAGTTTCTGCTGATCATTGCTAAAATAGGTGTCATAAAATAGGCTCTGACTGGACCCGTGTACCTGGTGGGAGGTAAACTAAGCCTTGCTGATGTGCTGCTTCTTGAATGCACCCTGATGCTGGAGGAGAAATTTCCAGACATTTTGAAAGACTTCCCCAATGTCAAGGTAAACGTGTTTCAACAAAAAAATAAATCAACAACAAGTTCAATGAGAAAGCCAAAGCCCAGTGCTGTGAAACGCTCATCTTTCTGTTATTCCTTCCAGTCCTTTCAGGGCAGGATGACACAAATCCCCGCCATCAGCAGGTTTCTGCAGCCGGGCAGCAAGAGGAAGCCGCCGCCAGATGAAAAATACTTGAAGAATGTTGTGGAAGTCTTAAACCTCAAGTTGCCACCTTAAAAAAAACACTACAAAAGATCTATTACATTCCTCATTAGGCAGCGTGATTATGATCAGTTACATCAAAAATCAGTTACATCTAAAATCTTAATTAGTTTAAAGGACAAACAACACAATAAGAGTTAAGAGGCAGATAATCATTTACCAGCCTCTTAACTCTTATTGTTAAGAGGCAAGTAAATACGTGAAGATAGACGAGGCACCAACACAACAACATGGAAAGAACTTCTGTAATCTTCTTTAGCAATAAATACATTTGACAAAAACACTCGAAGCTGCTGTTTTTCTTCTAGATAAAACACAACAGTTTTTAATGAATTAAACTTGTTTTAATTTGCTGTTATTAGAAAAAAATCACAAAAACTCTTTCCCCATCATAGACGGACAAGAATACAAATGAAAATGCTTCAACTTGTTCTTTTTCTCAAGTTCTAGAAATAAATCCGAGCCCTAACAGCACCCAGAGCTCACAGTCGTCTCCTGTAGTGTGGGTTAAGAAATCATGGAAGTTCCCATTCATACACTTGCTCATATGCATGTATTAAAAAATAATACTGCAGTAAAATTTGATTTAGTCGGCTTAGTGGGAATGTTTCCTGTTTCCAGGGTAAAGGTTGATGTTCTCCCGGTCAGACGATCAGAAGTAAGAGGCGAAACACCATCAACAAGCTGTAAGACAGACAAAAGCAACTGCATCAGCGAGTTTAACAAATAAATGTCCCAATCCCTGATTTGTGCAACAATTTGTACTGTCTGGTAGCACGTCTGACTCTGACCTTAGCCCTGTCATTATTCCAGCTGGCATTAATTTCCCAGAGTTCTTGTATCTCATTCCCATGATGACTGCGAGAACTCCCGAGGACACTGAAAGAAAGAAAACACCCTGTTATGACACTAGCTGGACACTGAACCTCTACACTCTTGATTGTAGCCGGGCTGCATATAGAGAGCCATACTCACGCAGTGACACCTTGATGTCCTTTGGGTCACTCGTTATGTTGTAGGCACCGAAAGCGGATAATCCGCCAAAAACTAGACCAGCCATCAGGGACATCACGCTGCCTGCGGGGAAACGCAAAAATCAATCAGGTTTGATTTCATTTCCAACACTTTAATATTTAGTTGAGCTTTATGCACAGCTGTGGTCAGAATCTGAATCAGAAATACTTTATTAATCCCGAAGGAAATTATGCTCCTCAACCTTTTCTCTTGTATCCCATAAATCCTCCAAAAGCAATGGCTGCAGCATAGCTGAAGCCAATCCAGTCCAACGCCATCGTAAAGCTGAAAACCAAAAAGCAGTGCAGGGTGTCAGGTGGTTAAAAGACACAACTCAGGACACTTATTCAGCTTTAATCTTTACCAAGCACGTACTCCCCAAAAGAGGTGGGTGGATAAATTTAATTATCGACAGTATCGATATCGGATCGATACTAACATGACAGGATCGATACTTTGTTTCTATCCTCTAAGTTCAGTGTATAGCCACTGATGTGTGTTATTATTTTTTGTTTTTTGATTTGTAAATTGATGATGATTCACCTCATTAGTCATGACATAAGTTAAAAATATCGGTATTGCTATCTACTGCATCCACTTGGTTTTGGATAAATACGCAATTTTGCAGGCACAGCACTGCTCACCAATGCAGATACTGCACTGCTCCCAAACTATTCTTCATAATTCTTGGGTTTCGACATATGTGTAATCTAATCATATCTACCCACAATAAGATCTCCGGATGTTGCTGTGAGCCTCTGGGATGATTCAACTACAGAAACAATCGCAGCACAAAGCTAAAGACGTGCACATGAACGCCTATGCTGGCTACTTTCTTTAAACTGTTGTTAAAACGACTACGTATTGGTGAAGCTCACATGAATTGTTACTGTTGTATGAATCGTGTTGCTGCATATTACATACCTGGAGTCCAGACAAGTGAGCAGCAGCAGCAGCCACAACCTTTGGTCCGAAATTGCGCTTCCTCGTTGACTGGCCGTGGAGATACGTAGAAATGCGTAAATCCCGCGTCATCAGGGGTTGTGAAGCGCGTCTCTCCCGCCGCCATCTTTCTCAGGGGTTGTGGCCACAGTTATATATCGTATTTCTATGCACAGCTCCCGAATGTTATTGTGTTTATTTATTTTAACGTTATCTATTCATAACGTTTCACACGTTACCCAAGCTGTTTTCTGTACCAATACGAAGCCAGATTCTAATTTCGGTTAATTTTTAGGTCCAGGTAATTTTTATTGGTGAAAGAGAAAAAATGATTTGTTAAAAATGTTGTTGCTCAGGTAGAAAACTCGTGGACGGAAAGTAGAAGCGGATCATCTCCCTCTAACCCTAGCATCCACCTCTGTCACACCAACCATCTTCCATCAACCCTCTCTGTGGTCCTCTTCTTTTCCTCCTGACTGGCCTGACTCCTGACTTCATCCTTCCACCATCCTTTCTCCGGTAAATCTACTATCCCTCCACTGCAAATCTAATCCTGCCCATTCTGGTCACTCCAGGATAATAATAATAAAAAAAAACGTCCCCTATCTCTTCCTGTCTGCTTGTTAATAAGAAGACTTTGAAAGTACAAAAACATGACTATACACATGTTTGTCTGTTTTCCATTTTATTCATTTACTTATTTTTAGATTCTTTGGTAAAGACTAATTTTAAAGGGGGAACTTGTCAGTATTTACCTTTCCTGTTCATCTTTGAAGACTTAGTGTCAAATTAAATTTTTACATAAACATTAACAATTTGATATATAAGCGCACTCAACCCTATCATTTAAAATAAATACCTTATTACATTAATTATCCTGAACAACTTACTTATGTCCAGCTGTCCATACAGGTTCAACCTACAGGCAGAGCAAATGAAACCGCTGGAAAGTTAAAAATCCTGACTTCAGGAGGTGCGGCTCTCCCGGACCAACATGGCTGCTGTCTTGAGTACTTCCAAACAAAAACCAGAAGCGACCCCTAGCGGTAACCTCGAGCTAATATTTTGACAACTTTCCCTATCTCTGACCCATTTCTGAGTTTCTAGTGGCAAGTGACTTCTCTGAACTACTATGGCTTTTCACACTTCTAAAAGTAGCCCTTCAGGACTCTATTTCTTAAAACTGGAGACACAAAGCATATTACAAATGGTAAGTGGACTGGTGCTTGTATAGTGCTTTTTTTCTTTTTCTTTGTTAACTTTACTTGAGCACTCAATGTGCTTTATACAACATGCCTCATTCACCTATTCACACACATTCATACAAAAGATTTTTTTTCTACACCTCAGTCTTTTAATCTAACATTTAAGCACAAAAAAGAAACATAAAATTCAAGATCTGCAATATGATATAAAATATATCTCCCAAAGAAGAGCCCCACATGTCTCCTTCACTGCATTGAGCTACAGAGTCAGGTGTGCTTAATTTTAGGTCTTTCTGTAAATTATTCCATGCTGTTCTCCTCAGATCTGTCAGAACTCCATGCACATCAAAAAGCAAAAGATGGTCTCTCCCTGCTTTAGCCCAGAAGATGCAGCGTTCATTTTCTCCAAAAATGGTTTCACATTTTGTTTCATCATATTTCCACTTTGAATGGGTTCATTTTGAATGAGCTTTGGCACAGAGTTGTGTTCATTGATAATGGTTTCTGACAGTGCTCTTGAGCCCATGCAGTGATTTCCACGACAGATTCGTTCTAGGTTTTTATACAGTGCCACCATTGGGCCTTGTACCTTGTCCCCTGTGCAGAGATTTCTCTAGATTCCCAGAATCTCTATATGATATTATGTAATATAGATGATGAGATATTCGAGCCAGGTCTTCCCAATTTATGTTAAAAAATAGATATTCAAAGTATTTCTTTGTTTTTCTTGCTGAATGGTGAAACTCTATAAGGGGCCCTTTTTATACCCTTCATGTTTATGATCTGTTGCCAATTAACATAATTGTTTCTTTGTAGTATCACTTTTCCAAACTTTTTGTTCCCCCATGCAAAATTCTTTGAGACGTGTGGCTGACATCAAATCAAAATTGAACTTTTTGGAACTGGGGTTGTATTTATACTGATTTAATGTGAAATTTAGTGAATGCAATGTCTCTAATAAAAACACAAAAACAGAAAATTCTAAAGTTTGGCTTTCAGTGCAAAATTCGATTAGATCTGCAGTGTATGTAAATATGTTGCAAGGGCGGGTAGGAAGGGCACGAGGTGAGCAAGGATACAGTCAAAGCTTTTACGGCATTTTAAAGTAAAATCAAACAACTTCTTCTTAAGTACAAATCTTGATAATATTAATACGCTTTATTTGTACACACAACATTTAAAAAACAGACTTAAAGTACAAAAAGCAGACTTTTCAGAAAGTAAATTCAAACATCAGCCCAAAGAAAACAGATACAGTTAATGTGATGAAACAGAAATAAAGATTCAAGGTTATGACAAATAAACAACACTAATAAAATCACAAAAGCAAGAGAGCTGAAACAATAAACAGAACCAAAAAAGACAAAAAAAAAAGAGATGACATCACATACGACACCAATAAAATCTCCTCAGGTAGATCATTCTAGAGTCGAGGGGCTCTAATGGCACAGTGATCACCTTTAGAGTGTGACTGTGAAACAGCTGGAAGGCCCCAGCTGAGTATCTAAATTTGCAAAATGGCCCATGAGGAGTCAACATGCTCTGACATGCAGCCAGACCCTGACGCACTCAGGAAGCATACAGGGAACCAATAGCAAGAGCTGGATTCATGTCAGGCTATCTGCTAAAACTACTAAGAAGCAAGTGCTTAACCAAAACATGTCTTATTTCACACCACATTACAGCCTGCTGGATGTTTTAAACATCTTTTTGCAGTAACACCATAACACACGTGAATAATGAGATCACAGAGGAGATAATATCTTATAAAAAAACCAACAGATTGTTATCAGGTTTTAGCTGTGTGGAAATTTTGCGCTGTTTGTTGTAGTTTTTCAGGGTTTTATCAAAGATAATTGGTTACTCTGGTGTGTTGGGTGTTGCACACATAAAATAAAATCTACAGTAAACTGCACACTCCTACTGTAAAGCTTTACTTTACTTCTCTGTAGTATCATAGTTTCAAAGCGCCGTAGCCCAAAGAACTTACCCATGTCACAGATGGTGATGTGAAGAGTCTGCTCTCTTGGATCTTCAGCAGCATGTCCCAGATGATGCATCAGAACCAAACAGGCACATCAGAAAACTTGTGACTGAAGGCGAGGACTTTGTCATGAAGAAGAACTAGAGGACTGGTGGAAAGAAACTTGGGGTGAAGCTAGACAAGAACAAAGAAATGAAAAAGGAGGACGAGAAGACAAAACTGAAGGGTGAGAAGAAATTGGAAAAGTTACTGGGGATTAAAGAAATGCAGGAGATGAAGTAAGAAATTTAACAAAAACTTGATGAAAGGATGAGAAAAGGTTGGATGATAAGAAGAATTAGCAGTATAAAAGTAAAATTAAAAGAAAAAGGAATGACTTGTGTTTTTTCAAGCACAGCAGGCAGAGCTGCAGAACAAAGAAAACAAAGTGCAAAGAAACGGGGAAAAGGAAAGTCAAAGGGAGGGAACAGGCTGAGCAGACAGGAAAAAAGTAAGAGAGTAAAAAAACAAAAAAGAAAGAGTTAGAATAAGAAAAGGTGACAAAAGAGAAAATAAGGACCAACACGAACAGAGAGAAAAGGAGGAGAAAAGAGTTCAGAAGCCAGAGAAGAGGAGAAGGAGCTCGGCTTCAGGAACTGGATCTGAAGCGTGACTGTGCCAAGTGATGGGGAAGGTAAAGACTTGCCTTTCTGCCTCCCCCCTCTATAGGGGTGTTTGCAGGATTTAAATGGGGGAACAGAGGAGAGCCAATAACAAGGCTGAAGGGATCATGGGAAATCAGAATATTTCATGAGAAATTAAAAAACAGAATTTAGAAAAAACTGGTGCAGAAAACTTAGGACATGTTTTAAAAGACACTGTAAAACCAGGCATTGCCTTAGTTCATGTTGACCAACTGATTTGCGAAAAAAAAAATTAGAGCCAGGGCCCCCTCCCCTCCCCGCCTCACTCATCATCGTCTCCATTGTTCCCTTTCTCTGCCCACCTCCTCCTTTATCTCAGCCCTCTGTTGACCATCCATCACCAATCATTAAAAACTAAACATCATCAGGTTTGTTTCTGCATGATGTCGTTACTCTGAATAAACACAACAGGTTAAACCCCACAGCAGACCGACTGCATCTCATTGTTGAGCTGGTGCTTATCTCACTAATTTCAGAAATGCCTGCCGTTTGTGTTATTGATATTAATGCATTCCCAGGCTTTTAATCTCCAAGCTAAGTGCCAAACTTAACTTCAGTCACTCGTGCAGGTGGGAAGAATCATTTGTATGGAGGGCCGTGAAAGGTCCTAAGACTGAAGAGGCTGTCTACAAAACTTTGAAAGGCAGTTTAAACACCACAGCCCACCCGAGTATTGTTCCTGACCATGAGAAGTAATAAAGCATAATGTATATACATAATACAGAGGCAGAACAGTATGCATCTTCTACATATATGTGATATCAAACTTATAATCAAAGCAGTAAGAGCAACAGAGAAGAGACAACTTGCCCAGGAAAACCACTTTATTTCATTCTCACCCCCAACTTCCATAACTTACACGCATTAAAGGTTTCACCATTTAATAATAGTCCTCAAGTGTAAATCAATGCATTCTTAGAGGAAAATAAGCCACTATGAACTGTAGACAGTGTTGCCGCATGCTGCAGTGAGCAGCAGCTCCAGCAGAGAGCGTCTGTGCAGTCACCTGGCGGAAAGAAAATAGAGCCACCGTGGCGCTCTGTGAGACGGCCGAGGACCGACTCCTCCAAAGAGAAGGCACGCATTTCCAAAAACAGTTGGCATTTAATACACTGTCTACACAGAGTTTCCTGATGAGTTACAGTCAGAGCTCGTCTGGATAAAAATGACTAGAAAATGGCTGACAAACGTCATTTAAAAACAAGGAAGGATTATTCAAGTGAGGTATTAGAGCAAGATGTAAATTACTATACCATCCACACAAGGAAATAAAACACATCAGGCTACAGGAGGTCGTAAATACGTAAAGTGACGTGTGGAAAATGCAACGCTTTCATGGTAAACAACGACAACAGACATACAGTGCATTTCACGATACAATGATGTTTAAAATACAAATGGCTTTGAGTGCACAGGAAACCTGCGATATACTGTTAACATGGCTTTGTCAGCTTTTTGTTAGGTAGACAGACGTGAACCTTAACACGGTCGTAACAAATGCATATAGAAAAGTTATGAATAATTATGAAAAAATCAGATTTTTTTATTAACTCAGAGGAACAAACACGTAAAGTCTCTTTGCCGTCGTCGACAACGTATTGCTCAACTTAAAACACGCAGAGACGCTCTCAGTGGGACGATGTGGAAAAACAAAACGCAACAGGTTTTGGCAATGACTGACGATTTTAAAGGTGGAAGTAATGATTTACATTAGTGGAACAAGTTCACTGACAGTCCTCCACTGCGAGCTCCAACAGTGTTTCTTGACAAAAAAGGCTGAGCTGAAAAGAGAAAAGGGGGAGGGGCTAGTCTTTCACAGATCCACAAATATACTTGTTCTTACGGCTACATTCACAGTGAGGAAACAAAAGATGAATATTTAAAATAAACAATGTAGCTGGTGTCACCCGTATGGGCCCGTGTAGAGGACTGCATGTTGTTCGACCAATGTAAAAAACAAAAACAAACATCACCTTACACGAGGGGGAAAAGTGCATTTCTTCCTGATATGAGACTTGGCATGAAACAAGACAAACATTACAACCAATACCAATAAATCAGTGCACTTAAATGATCAATCAGCAGCAGGCTGTGCTCTTTAGTACAGCAGCCGACCGTGATCGTTGCATGTGTTTTTAGAGTGCTTGGCACACTTTGCTCTCAGAAATAATTAGAACTAAACTGGCCAAAGACCAAAGAAGAAGAAAACAGCATGCAAGGATACTAATTTGGCTAAATCCGATGAAAGGAAGGAGGGGTTATTTTAATAGAGGTATGAAGCTATTTCAATAACTTTTGGGGAATATAATACTTTAACAAAGGTTTTGTCATTTCAGGTTGAGGAGGGAGCAAGTAGCACAAAAGGCTAACATTTCTCAGTGTCTCCGGTCAAACAGTCAAACAAAAATATCTCTGAGCCTTTTATCACATACTGCTCTGCATCTGGAGCATACATTGTGTCGCGATACAGGAAAATGGCACCGTCTCGAGTCTTTTGTGCGTCTCATCGTGGCAGACTGGCCTCGATTTGTTAGGGAAAAATGTTTACCCACAGCCAGCCCAGAAGCGTCCCACACACCCAGGTTCTCACGTACAGCTTCCTGCCCTTTTCTGTCAGCAGCATTGGCAGTGTCAGTCCCCCAAGGATGACCAAGGAGGGCAGGGTTTTCGAGAGATTCAGCGGAGAAGGTTTGCCCTCACCGGGGAACTTGCATAATTTGTCGGAATCCTGCGACTCGTAGAAATTGGTCAGCAGCCTTTGAAAAGAAAGAAAAAAAAAGTCTCATGAAATCAGGATGAGGAGAGAAAAACATTTGAGACTATTTTTGTCACTTTCACATCTTTCTTACAGACTAAGAAATCACACATGGTCTGTTATACTACAACAAAGGAATACCAAAACAAATGTTTTCTTGTCATTAGTATAACAGTAAATAAAATTAAAGTTTATTACAGTGGAATTTACAATACAGGTAGTGAGCTACCAGTACTTTTATATGCAGTTTTACACCTTTGACCTTGATTTCTTCATCACGTAGAGAGAGAGAGAGAAAAAAAAGACTTTCTTAAAACACCTCATGGATTAAAATGTGCAGGTCAACTTTTTTTTTGAAGCAGAGAAAAAGGGGACATTTATTTCTTTTTACAGGTTATGAAGCTGAAATGAGCTGATCTGGACCACTTAAACTTAAGTGTACTTAGACCATGACGTAAATTGAATTTGACACCACTGATCTAGACCCTTCTCTGTCTGTGCCCACATGGAAATGTCACAAAACCATTATTCAAATGGTTTCTTCAGAGGTAATGTCACATAATCACACCAGAGAAGCCACAAAAGAAAACCTTACTTTTCTGTGTTTCTCACAAAAAACGAATAAGCTATCCGCGACGAGCT
Organism: Diplotaxodon limnothrissa; assembly: GCF_057381915.1. Classification (NCBI taxonomy): domain Eukaryota; kingdom Metazoa; phylum Chordata; class Actinopteri; order Cichliformes; family Cichlidae; genus Diplotaxodon; species Diplotaxodon limnothrissa. The sequence continues at coordinate 15,143,776 of NC_140608.1, read as the reverse complement.
GTCAGTGTAAAGACAATTTAATTAACGAGCAAATCGGCGACCACATTTGACCCAATTGTACACGTGTGCCTGAAGCAGCCTTTTTTTCTTTTTTTTTTTTACTTACTAAACTGTGTGCCAAGAAGCAATTCTTATATACAGTTTGTTGTCCACAACTACATAAAGTCAAAACCACATTGTGTTCTTTCACCGTCACAACAACCCTTAGACACGCTTTTCTCAGTTTGCCAACATGTGTAACTGTTTTTGTTACGGGTCGATTTGTCGTTTATGTATTTTGTTCACAGGTCTTGATTAACAAACGATCTTTATCTAAATGAGAAAGCTTATTAAAATAAATGATTTATTAATTATTAACTTCATAATGACTACCTGGTATTGTTTTATTAGTAATTAATTAGTTAGCATCGTATACAAAAAAAGAAGAGATATGTAGAGTAAATAATTATGTTTTCCAGCTGGAAACCTGTGAAACAAAACCCTTTGTTATATTTTACTGGTTGAATATTAAGTTGGTACTGTGTTAATTTATTCTAACTACAGAAACACAAAGTTAAGGTTTATCTCTCTGTAACAGAGCGGTGGCACACAAAAGAAGTCGTTTTGCAAAAACACCTCGCAGCTCACATATTGACTAGATGACATGCAATTTCAACATGATTAATTACTCCACACACAAGTGCGTGTACATGCTCTCACACACAGGTACGCACACACTCACCGGTCCTTGATTTCGAAGCGATCGTGCAGCCATCTGCGGAAAAACGCCGGCTCCGAGGGAATTTCTTTTATGTCCACACGGTCGAAGTGTATGTGGATGCGGCGGCATTCTTTGCAGAGGAATTCTGTCAAAGAGAAAAATAAATCCATAAAAAGACCAATCAAAAACAGGAAAAGCCTGTCAGTGCAACGACACGTACAGTAAGCACTTAAAAACCAACACGAGGTGACAGTGATGGACTGGAGCTGCTGTGATGCAATTGCCCAGTAAAGACCAGTAAAGGAAGGAAATCACTTAAAGGCAATTCCAAAACAGTCACTGGTGTTACATCATATGACACAAAAGACAAAACATCTTTCCAAATATTATAGATTTAATGTTTCAGTTTCAACTTTTCTTCATACAATATGTTAAAATCCAACTGTCAGTCTGCACTTAAGCAAAGAAACAGAAAGTCACACGTCTGAGGAGGTCATATATAAAAGCGTAACCAAGTGTGAACGCTCAAGGCTGCTCGTCTATCCCCAGAGACCTTCAAGTTCCTGTTTCCACAACATGCAATATCATCAGGAAATGTGGCACTGAGGCCAAAAGAGGAAACTTGATCGAAGTCGGCAGCGAAAGACTGCTGGAGAGAGCACCTCCATCAGCGGCTGCCCGGATTTAAATTGACCTTCGCACACAATGTGTGCCAGTTTAACGAGCGTCGACAACTCGTTGACGGCTGAAGGCACGAAAATATTTTTACTGTAACGCACAATAAAAACGCCGGAGTCATTCTTAAGGTGCAAAGCAGTGTTGGTGCATTTCCTCCTCGTGCTTGCGGGGGGTTAAATCCTGTTTTTGGGTTTCTTGGCTGCAGACACTCGTGTTTGGCACCGAGAGGCTAAAAGACTCTTAAAGCGTTTCATAAATCAAAGCTCAGTCTCAATGACTGCATGTCATGTGTGTTTGAGCAGAACAATGCTGCAAAACAACCTTTAAAAAACAACCACCTGGAAGGGAAAACAACTCTGCTGTAAAGTGACAAACAACTCGCTATGATCCAAATATCTTTATTAAAAACAGAGAGGGAATCTTTGATCTCGCGAGTTGAAAGAAACCGATTGCTACCATGAGCGGTGCAGTTACAAGTTGGACCATAATATTTTAAACAAGGATAGTCTTTACAATTTTACCTTCTTAACATGCACCTTTCAGCATGAGCCGACTGCACCACAGATTCCCATGTCACAACACTGCTGCCACCATGTTTGACAGGTGGTCTGGGCTGTACCTTTCCCTCTCCATACTTTTCTCATTGATACAAGTTCATGTTTATTTCTTTGGTCCAATATGATCGCAGAACAGTGCAGATGCTTTTAGAGGCTTTCTGGCAAAGTGTAATCTGTCCTTCTCATTCCTGAGTTCGCTCCCCTCTGCACGTGCATTCAAGGTGTTTGACAATCACACTCCTGCCTCCTTGAGAGAGTATACTTTGTGTGTGGTTAGATGTTGTGAAGTTGTCTTTCTCAACATCACTGTGCACTTTAGCTGTCTTCTGTGGTCTTTTAGGCCTTTTGATGTTGCTGAAATGGCCAGTCTTCTTTTTAGCAAAGGCAGCAGGCGGATTGTTGATTTGGACACTTAAAACTTCTCTCTGATAACCTGACAGCTTAACAACAGCCTCCCTCACATGCACCAATACATCTTTGGTCCCTTATTTACAATCACAGTGAGAAGCTGTAAAATACTAAGTCAACATACCAACTGACCTTCAGATGTCACGTCTCCTTCATTTATCATAAAAAAGGGACGGGTCTTCATCTGGCCATGAAACTGCTTGTCAGTCTATTGTCAAACTAATTTTGACAATGAAAAATTGGGAACTTCGTATAAAAATTGCTACAATTCAGAAACACTTCATGGATTTTATTATTTTTCTCTCTTATTCTCTTTCATTTAAAGCTGAACATGTGCACTTCAATCACATCAACTGATTTAAAAGCTGCGGTGAAGTACAAAAGAAAAATTGCAAATATGTGTAATCGTATACAAGTAGTACTCCAGAAGATAAGAACGTAATTTGTAATCACCGGTAACAATCAAGCATTTGTTCTTAAGTTATAATTTAATCAGTTTAAAGATTTGTGTTGTTGTTTTTAATACACTCAATAAAAAAGGGATATAAAACTTTATTTGCAATAGCATTATCCCCCCTCCTTCACAGTCAATGAACAAATCCAAGTAACCAATAAGTTAATAAAGTTATTTTTAAGTCTCCACATTTTGGCTGCTACCATTTTTTAAACCATGTTTTTGTGACTACGAAGGAAAAGTCCTGGACCACATGCTAATGTTGTTGTAGCGATGCAAAAACCACCCCTTATTTACAGCTATCAAAACAAAAGGCCTCCCACAGAGGCACTGAAATGACTGCAATCAAATCAACAAGCCATTCTGATTTGAAATGCATTACATTTAATATTAAGAATGTGTTTTTTGTTGTTTTTGTTAAGTAAAGCAGGAATTGGAGCAGCAAATATTATAATTTCTATTGTGCAGTAAATCACTAATTTGTCTTCTCTCAATTTGCAGCTATTAAAGGACTACAGAAATATGCTGAATGCTAATTTAGTCACCCCGATAAGAAACATTTGCTTTGGCAGCCTTGAGTCCCTTCCAGTTCCTTGTGAAATCACCAGCGTCACCTTCGCCACATGAGGCCAGGAAGTGCGTGAGGACAGGAATGCTTTTCTATTCTCTGTTCTGTTTTCTAGAAACACACAGATGTTTATTCCTGAAACGGGATGTTTTTTTGTTTTTTTAATTCATTCAAAGAGCGCTTGTTGAACAACTGGGAACACGGAATAATCAAAGGCTCCAAAACACCGAGTCATGTTGTTTACAGGAAGGTGTGACTGTTAATAGGTGATGTTTGCTGTGTGATTAATTACCGGTGGCGTCGTTTACAATGTTGAAGGACTAATAATACTCCGTGTGTGTGTGTTTAAGGATGCACTGATTAAGAAGAAAGCAAACTGAGGTCGCTGTTACGGGCAAACCAAAGCATATCTCGTGCAACAACAGCTGCCGTCTACAGAAATAAAGGTGCACGTAATCAGCTGTAACACCAACAACAGAACCCCCACGACTCGTGTCTAAAACAACATGCCTGCATACCTGGCATCGCTGGTGCAGATCTCCTCTGCCCGGAGCTGTCCAGCGTTCCCTCGTAGGCCACAGTGACGTCATACACAGCATCCAGGTGGCCCTTCATAGTATCGATGGCTACGTGAGCTGCTTTCATTCTGGGTGTTAGAGTGTGCTTCAGGACAGTGAGCCCTGTGAAAAATATGTAAAAACCGTCATAAATTTGTTTCTTATCAGCACATGCAACCAGTGTTTTACATATTACAGTCCCGGTGTCTTAGTGATTTATGAGCCACGCAGACGGCTCCTCATGCACGAGTGTGCATGGGAACCTTTGTTGTGCGCCATCTCCCCATCTCTTCTCATTTCCTGCCAGCTCCACTGCTCTACTGTAAAACAGGTGACGGCTAGAATCCCCCGCAAAATGAAGAAAAACAAATGTGAATGTGGCTGTTTGAGATATTCACAGCAAAGCTTGGTGGATCCTAGGTTGGTGTGCCACCGTCCTCTGCTCACTAATGCCACACTAATAACAGATAATGTCATGCGCACATGTCAGCGCTCCAGAGCGATTTATTTGGATTAATGGGGGAAGGTGATATTCAGTGCCGAGGCCGAGATAGTCCTAATCTCTGCAGAATCGAGGCTGTTTGTGAGCAGAAAGCAGCACAAGCCCCTGAACTGTTTCAGTTCATTGCACTTCATGGTGGTGCCAAAATAACAAAGCTGGTGGAACGTGGCTACTTCTCAGCGCAGCACCAGTATTACAATATTTTTTATTTAGTGAGGTTTTTACCTGATATGTTTACTGTTCCATATAATCTTTTATATTCATGAGCATTTATATGGCTTTCTGAGTCCTTAATCCTACTGAATCCAGGTCTGCTTCTAGTTTTATACAGTTTTTCTCATTTGTTAACGCTCAAGAAAGTTTTATTTGCAGGTTATGTTTTAGTGGTCAAAGAAGGTCTCAGAACTAAATTTAAGTCAGCTGTTTTACTGACTGAGTGGGCTGAACTGAATCAGTATGCACAAGTACAGCAGTGAGTGGCTGCTGTTATGACTCTACCTTCTTTCGCAGCAAAAGCCTGACTGTCAGCGATAACATTCTTGAGGTCTGGATTATACCGAGTTCCTTCAGGGAAGATGACGAGGTACATCTATGAGGAGAAAAAGCACATGAAATCAAAGACAGTTTTCTAACAAATGTACTATTTGTTGAGAAGGAATCTGTAAACCCAACATTGTTTAGGCTTAAAAGAAAATGAAAACATTTTATCAGGTTATCTTGATTCATACCAGTTTAGATTCCAGCTAACCTGAAAACAAACCCTGCTTCCCAGGCCCCGGCTGTATCGGATTCATCTACTGTTGCCCAACCTGTGCAGATGCCTTTATGACAACATTTGCACCAAATGAAACTATGCAGCAGTTTGAACCAATGTGAATTACTGGCATCCGCAGCCAAGTGGGATTTACCGATTCCAGCCAAACTGAACCATTTGTGAAAATCTGTGTCTTTATTAATATGATCGTACGTTTCTTGTCTCAGTTTCCAAATTTTTGTTCCATTAACAATTGATTACATGAACAGGAACTATCAGCAGTGAACTGTGTTACACAGTTTTCACAGTGAGCCTTTTGGAAACCATGACGGCTTGTGCTACAACACACACATACGCACAGGCAACACTAATCCCCCACAGTCAAATCCAAAAAAGCGATTAAAAGCAAGTCCTTGCACCGCAGCAAACACACAAAACAAATGAATCTCAACACATAAAAACATCCAGTTATCCATTTAGATGGAGTAAAAACTGCTGCCTGTTTCCCACGGCAGAAAATAAAACATTTTACTGATACAGAACAAAACAAATCCTGAAATATTTATAACTTTAATTTCAATTACTATCTTGTTTTCATAAATATTCCAGGAGGTAAAAAAAAAATTAATGTGTTGAAATGGTAATGGCTTCAAATGACCTTTGAACAAAACATTTTGGATTTTCCGTTTTAAGAATATAATTACGTGCAATTTAAATCTTGAAGCCTCTTTTGTTTCAACTTAAGAGACAAAAAAAGATTTACATTCAGGAAATACTTGAAGATGTGTAGTTACCGGTGCTCCACGCTGAGTCTGAGCAAGGAGCTTCTTCCTCATCGCCTTTTCATTGAACTTTGAGCTTCGTTTCACATAGATTCCCCCGTGCTAGGTAGAAGAGAAAAAAAAAAATCCAAATGAGATTAATAGAGTAGTTAATTAATAGAGAAGCTGTGGTTCAGGTCTACTAATCAGAAGGTTGGTGGATCGTTTCTCGGCTCTACTCGGTGTCAGAGTATCCTTGGGCAAGATGTTAACCCTGAGTTGTCCCTGATGCATACATCACAGTGTTGATGTATTACAAAACAAACAAACAAAAAACATTTGGTAAAAAGTGCGTGTATGAATAGAAGTGATTGGGTGAGTGAGACTTAAAGTGCTCTACTGAGTAGAAAAGCACTACATATATTTATAGCAGAGATTTTTTTTAATGCTATGGAACACAATTGTGCAAAATGAAGGCTGCGTTTAGAGATGGGTTTGGTTTATTATGTTTATTACAGATGGTGTGACCCCAATGCTAAGTGTGGTCTCTTGGCTTAGGTGTGCTTTCATCAACAACAAATTGAGACTTTAGAGATGAGACGAAAGCTTTGCTACAAACCAGTCACCACACACAAACAAAAACAAAAAATTCTTGTGTCAAAGACTCTTCCTGTTTTAGACAGCGTTCTCACATGTTAGAAGAGTGTTTGTGGTAATCACCCGGCCACACTGGGGTTAGCCTTTTTTATTCTGAGATCTGTAAATTCCAAGCTGAGGCTGCAAACAATGCAGCGCATTCAGAGACAACTCCCTTCCACTCTTACAGAGAAGAAATGCAACTTAAACATGTTGATGCATACATACATACACCTGGCGAGCATGGTAGAATCATTTTGTTTTTTTCCCTTGCCCCAAACCAGCCCTTATATCCATCTGTGTATGTGTTACTGTGGCAAAATATGTCAGGTTAACTACCATGATGTCTTAATGATCCAAGATGAAGTGACGAAACTTTACAGGTTAAGTTCAAATGGAATGCCAACGTTGCAGCACTGGTGTAACCCATGAGCACTCATGTTGTATAATAATGCAGTAAATATCAGTCACAGTGCCAAGCTGGTAAATGCTTTTATACTCTGAACTCTCAAAACGCAGTACACACCTTGCCCCATTAAAACAAGCACTTTTTTTCTACTCAAGTGCTTTTTATATAACATTCACACACATTCATACTCCAATGGATGCATCAGAGAGCAACTTGGGGTTAGCAGTATCTTGCCAGGGACTGGAACCACCAACCTTCCCGTCTACTTCCTGAACTACAGCCACCCCAGATTAAGCAGCTGGTCTCTTCTTAATCTTAAAAATGACCTCCTCATACTCACACAGATACATTACCTCAGAGAAATACCATCCATATAGCGGCAGCCACTTGAGTCCATCTTTAAGGACATATCTGACATGACCCAGAGCGCTCTGCCTGATGGCAAGCATGTCAGCAATGATCCAGTCAGCTACAACAAAAGAAAAGGTTAGATATTTGAATAGTGCTTTACATTGGACTACATTTTATAAAGCTTGATATTCAAATTAAGTACCTGTGCATTGATGATTTGACAGGTAAACCACATTCTCCTTGTTCTTTGGTATATCTCCATAAATAACAATCTACAGAAAAAGAAAAGAAAGCAGGTTGAAGGCAGTATACGTGTCAGCAAAAAGGTAATTTTACATCACTGTAAAATTAACATTTATATTGTTTCATTAAATGTTAAAACTTGAGTCTTTGCAATTAATCCTAAAGAATTTACTCAAACACTACAGCACATTTAAGAAGCCTTCATTTGAGGATACTGCAATGAATTTATGAGATTAATCATTTTCAAAGGCAAAGGTCAGCCAGCTACACCACTGTACGTGCCTTCAGTAAACACACCTTAACGTACGAAAACCGCCTATTGTTCTAGGTGTGGCAACAGCAGTGCCAAAGAATGCAGACTTTCTTGCAATGTGTCTGGTCCATCTGGTTAACTGGGCTGAATGTGTACACACACTCTTACAATGTTATATATTTACCCCAACAGTTCTAACAGATACAGAGACCTGAAAAAGTGCAACATTCTCCACAGACTTTAATCCGCTGTAAGTTGAAAACCTGCAGACATATGCACCCAGAGGCAGCTGTATCTTAAGACAGTCTGTTTTTCTATTCGTAGACTAGATATTAGTAGGTAAAATAACCCACACACAAAGTGGAGGATCACCCACCTCAACTCCTGTGTAGTTTTCAAAGAAGAATAGGACCATACTCTGGTAGACGCAGTACAACCGGTCGTCTATGTTGTGGTACAAACTCGATGGTAAGATAGTTGACAGCAAGCGCCAAGCCCCCCATGACAGCAGATAAGCCGGGGCTGTCCCCAGCATAATCGTAGCAGGAAACCAGTACCGCAGCGAGTATGTGTGCACAACCAAAGAGAGCAGCATGATTGCACCTCTGGCTCCACTGAAGTGACAGAAAATCCCTGAAGTGGACTGTCAGCGCACGCCGTGATTAAGTAGCAGTGCACCCTGGGTATCCCACAACACACCTGTCCCAATTTCAGCACACCTGTCCCGACTAGTCAGCGGAGGAAAAGTGAGAAAGCTGCAGCAAGAAGGGAATGAGGAGCTAGTTGGCTAAAGCTAATTTTAACCTTGTGTGCAAAAAAAAAAAAAACGCAGTTTGTCAAGTCGGCTCAAGCGCTTAAAGCCATACAGCAATGCATAAACTTAAGCTGCAGTTATCAAATATTAGTACGGACATCTCAGGACAGCAAACCGGAACACGTCCTCAGCCTGAACTCTGCACGTTTACTACAAGTTCAGAAAAAAAGGCATTAGCTTAACTACTCAACGTGCTCGCCAACACAGGAAGTTTTACCAAACGCTACATTTGACATAAATATCTTCTCTAATCGGGGAACCATGACCAAGTCAAAGCCAAAACTCGACCCTGGTGCTAAACGGAAAAAATATTTCCTACTTTCTTCTCTAGGTCCTCATCTTTACCCGGTTAGCTGTTCTCAAACTAGCTTCTTGCACCGCAAATGTCACACACGCCTCCCTACGCAATGACGCCGGGTAAAACCGACTGGCCACGTGACGTAATAGGGGCCAGCCAATCAGCGACAGTGCACCACGAGAACCATATGCTGTAACATTAAAGGCGTATGCCGCGTTTTTTGGTTTTCTTTCCAGCAAAACCCCTCATTTTCGTTTTCTTGTTTGAGAACATGTGGCGTCAAAAGTTGTCTCAGGACACACGTGGAGATTGCTTAATATGATATGTGAATATATTAACGCCATTAGTACTTATTTTTTTAAAGTAAAGATAGTAATAGTAATATTTATAGTTGGAAATATAACAGAGCTTTCTGTTTATTTTATTTTAAAGGGAAAATGCACATTCATTAATAGGAACACTGAGGCGGATGATGTAAATATTGGCAGATTTATGCAGGTGATATCTCCAGTGCCTGGCATAGTGGGTTTCTCTTTCTATCTATACACCAAAAATGCAAAAGCACTACACATTATTCTGCTGGAAGGAGCCATCAGAAGATGGGAACACTGTGGTCATAAAGAGACGGATTTAAATAATGCTCAATTGGTACCAAGGGCCAAAAGTTTTCCAAAAACATATCACTCACACCATTACACTCTGTACCCTGAACTGTTGATACATGGCAGGATAGATCCATGGTTTCATGTTGTTTACACCGAATTCTGATCCACCAGCTGAAAATGTGACTCATCAGACTAGGCAAAGTTTTTCCAATCTTCCATTGTCCAATTTTGTAGAGCCCATGTGAATTGTAGCCTCAGTTTTCCATTCTTAGCTTAGAGGACTGGCACTGGATGCAGTCTTCTGCTGCTTCTACTTCAAGGTTCAATGTCTTGTGCTTTCAGAGATGCTTTTCTGCACACCTTGGCTGTAATGAGTTACTGTTGCCATCAGTTAGAAGCAGTCTTGCCATTTACTTGCCAACTCTGGTTTCAACAAGGTGTTTTAGCTAGGGAACTAAAGTGAATATTTTCTTTTTCAGACTAAGCTCTGTAAACCCCACAGAGGGTTGTGTGAGAAACTCCAGTAGAGAGGCAGTTTCAATTACTCAGATCAGCCCAGATCAAATCACATTTGCTCCCCATTCTGTTTGGTTTGAACATCCACAGGTCATCTTGACCACATCTACACAACTAAACACACTGGGTTGCTGCTATGCGATTGGATGACCAGTTACATTTGTAATAACACGCGGCTGAACAGGCGTACCTAACAAAGCCAGTGAGTTATTCTAAAAACTCAGACACAGGAGGACATGAGGCCAATTACAAACACAGAAAATGTTATTTAGGTAGGTGGGTATAGTATGCCAGGTATGTGGTGCTTACTAAGAATAGACTGAAAGCCCAGATCATTTTCTGGGATTTGAAAAGTATTTACAATCCTTTCTAGAATATTCTGTTTTTTAAATCATCATCTGCAGATGATGATAAAATTTGCTAACCTAACATGTAAATGGAGTCAGAATTTATGATGCTGACTTTGGCGCTGCTCTTTAGTTTACTGAGCTTGGTACGAAGCTCCAAAAGTGATCAGTTAAAATGGCAACATCTTCCCTGTATTACGTTTGTGTTTCTAAAAAATTGTGACAGTTGCATTTATCCACCTGTATTTATGTAAAAGTGTTTATTTCCCTGTCTGCTGTGGAAAGATGATAAGTGTCAGAGTCCAAGCTGTGAAACATCAGGCTTGTCATCTGTCATCCAGTGCCCCTGCTGAGTAAACTCCAATCACACTTCTTCAGTTCACTGCTGAGTTTTGACCAAGACCAAGCTGTTACACTCGTGGAGTAATCATTTCATTACACTACAACAAATCAATAATACATAAGATGACAAAGAAGCAAAGAAAAAGAAGTTATTTTTATCGTACATTTTGATCCAGGAGTTCAGGAAACAAGGTCCAAAATCAATTTTTTGTAAATAAAGTATTTATTCAAAAGAGATATTGCAAAAAAATTTATAATCACACAAAATTTACTTTCTAATTACAATGTCAAACTGGCTCATTAAGGATTTTTAAACTCACATTGTCTTATTTTGTTCCTTTTTACACAGTAGTGCTTGCTACTTTAACCCAGGACAGTAAATAAGTTAGGGTTTCACAGTAACTGAGATTATTTCTTATTCAACAGTGCCAAAGGGTTAACAAAAAATCTATGAACACAAAAAAAGATAAGAAATCTGACCAAGATGAATACTGCATGGAAGAAATGAGGTAAACTATACAATCGCACACCATCACACATTCAATTGTTAAAACTACACTTCATGCTCCGAAAAACAGGAAAAAGAGAGAAAATAAGAAAAGTCAGTGGAAGTCACTCCAGCTCATAGTTATCGTATGACAGCTGCTTCAGATGTGTGATACTGTCTGAAATAAAACCACACAAAACGAGACAAAGTTAATAGGGACATGCTATTATAGTGACATGATAAATCACAGAACTGAACAGAATATGTCTCACCCAACACCCACTGCTCGGACAGGATCCTGCTTCCCTCTGGCCTCCTGCCGCTGTATTTCCCTATGCAGATTCCCGCCTGCCGCACAGTTTTGCAGACTGTCCCTCCACAGAGCTCAATCAGCTCCACCAGGCTCTGCGTGGGCGGCTGCGAGTGCTGAGACACAAACATGGCAGGCTGACCTTGGAACAGGTCCTGCTGGTGCTCCCCAGCAGACAGGTGCCTCTGGAGACGACAGATCTGTGAAGAAAACGGACATTCAAATGCTGCACGGGTGCATTGTTTTTACTATGTTTTCCTGTTTCAGAAAATAAGCTTGAGACCTTTATACCAGCCACTTAGTTGCGTACACCTGAGCAGCTCTTCAAGATCAAGATAAAAAAATTATATCTCAGCGTCACAAATAAGGAATAAAGGTGATTAAAGCAACTTTAAAGACAGCACGGTGAATTTTTTGCAGGCAACCAAATTTAGGCTTTATAGAAAAGGTTGTGAAAAAAAGAAAATATCCAGTGTGTTGCAGTTCTCTTTGTGAAAATACTTTGTTCACGCCAGAACAAATGGCAAGACTGCTTCACTTGGGCTTTAGCATAACTGAACGCAAAACATATCAGAACTTGAAGTAGATGAGCTACGGCAGCATTAGACTACACCAGGTGACACCTCTATCAGCTAAGAAGAAGAAACTGAGGCTACAATACACACAAGCTCACCTAAATTGGACAATAGATGATTGGGGAAAAAAACTTGCTTAATGAGTTTTGGATCTATTTGACTACATTCAGATGGTAGGGTCAGAATTCAGTATAAATATCATGAAAACACGGAATCTGCCTTGAATCAACAGTTCAGTCTGTTGCGATGTGCGGGGAATATTTTATGCTTGCGGCCATACCACCGTGAGCATGCCTAATCTCATCTGATCTGCAGGAGTTCTCTACTCACCTCTGTCCACTCCCCAGGTATTTATGTACTACTGCTGCATGTCATTAAATTTGTCTTCTCATTTCCATAATGCATGTTCTCCACCAAACAGTAGCAGTAGAGAGCTGCGCCTCCCTGAGCCTGTTTCCGAAATGACCTGTCCTGAACTGAATATTATCTTTACCCATTCTGGCCCCCTTAGTATGAAGTGAGTATTATTTAAAGGCCACAGCCTACCCAAGCGTTGTTGCTGACCATGCCCGTCCCTTTACGATCACTGTGTACCTATCCTCTGATAACTGCTTCTGGCAGGATATAGCAGCATGTCACAAAGTTCAAATCATCTCAAACTGCTTACTTGAACATGACAGGGAGATCACCAGATCTCAGTCCAACAGGACACCTTTGGGATGTGGAGCAGTGGGAGATTTGCATCATGGATGTGCTGCTGAGAAATCTGCAGCAAGTGATGTGATGCTATCGAGTTAATATGGACCAAAATCCCTGAGGAATGTTTCCAACACCTTGTTGAATTGGTGCCATGAAGTATTAACGCAATTCTGAAGGCAAAAGGTCTTCCAACTCATTAATAGTAAGACGTAACCTATGACGTGCCAGTGAGTATATGAAGTTAGTGCCAGCAGCTTATTGGCATACCTCAGCACAAAAGCTGGAAACAAGACTTAGAAGCTATTCTGGCTCTTTAACAGCAAATCCAGAGTTCATTAAAATGTTTTGCACAAAAACAGAAGTGTAAAAGTTACAGCTCTGCATGTGTGGCAGACTTTGTTGTCTGTTTCTTGATGCTGACTCAAATAAAGAGACTCCAGGAATTAATTAGCATAGTAATGACAGTTTTTTTGTAATCCAACTTCGGACAGAGCAAAGAGCATTACTCAAAATGTCTAAAAGCTAAATTAAAGGCACTGAACCTGCCACATCAAATGTTTTCCACTTTTAACATCTCATTCATCACAACTATACATAATGACAGAGATTCCTTTGCAGAAAAACTCATTGTTAACTTAAAAGATGTGTCATCACTCTGCCTGTTAAATCTCTCTTACATGAAATAGTGGTTAACATCAGGTGCTACTAATTTGATATTTGATATATCTTTTATTAGTTATTGGGCTCAGTTCTAAATGAAAACAGGACTCTCATTAACGTCATTAGCAACACCCGTGTTTACCTATTGTTTCGTGTTATAACAGCGGTGTGGATGAAGTCTATGAGCTCTAATGGGGATTATATGACTTTACCAAACTGGATTAATAAGCACAAGCATGTTCACATCATTTTGCCCTGTGATAGCAGTAAACATGCAGGTGCTACTAGCACCATTAACCATGGATTAATTATATTCCAGTCTCACAACAGTTAATGACAGATTAAGAATGAGCCATCATGCACAGTTTCAGGGCCCTGAGGAAGAAGCAATTTATTCTTAATTCTTTTCATTATTTAGTCCTGAGATTTATCGACTGTGACGTGTCAAAATGCCATCTGCGGGGGAAAAAAGGTCTGTGAGGAAGTGAGCTGTCGGTTTAGTACAGTATAAACTGTACATGCCCACACAGTCATGAAAAGGGGACACAAGCAAAAACACCACCACAATCGCTCCACGGTGGCCAAGCAGAGACAAACACAGAATAATCATGAACTCATATTGTGTGACTTTACAAGGAATTATGAGTCAATTTAATCTCCTGATGACTGCTCACTAATCCATCAAACATTGTTAGGTTTTTTGGCACACTTCCCAGAATTCATTGTGTTCAGATTTTCAGGAAACCTTTGTCCCTTGTAGTTCTACCAAGATTTCAAATGGAAACTTGATAAATATGAGTCACAGCTTTTCTTTCTCTGATAAACATGAAAACAATTCTCTCCCTTTTAAAGATCAGTGCTGTCAACCTACACGGCACTAAAAGAGGCAAATAGAGCACTCTTCCCTGAAACCGCTTTTACATGATACTAATGTGTGCTGCCGCCGATGAATAAATTCAAGTCAAATTCAAAAATGTTATTCATCTGTGGAGCAAATTAAAGTGTCCACTTTGACCCTCAAAAATCTAATTTGCATTCATCAGAATCACAAATCTGATTCCTTCAAGCCAGTTTCAGCACTGAAGTACTGAAAATAGCCTGAAGGTGGCTGCTGGAGATAAAGCAGCAGTTTGGCTGGGAGGCACACACCCTCACGGCCTAAACCAACGCACAATCACTGCAGCATATGAGACCAATTTAGACAGCAACAGCAGACATTTGCAACCCACAGCTAAATGCTAAACCTCACTCAAATACAGTTTATTGCAGTAGAAAATTGATAAATTCTGATCAAACTCTGATACATCCAAGTAACTCTAATCGGATTAGAATCACATAAACTCAGGTAAGAACAAGTTGAACTACAATCCCAACCTCTGTGCCTTGTTTCATTTTTTTAAGCTCACCTTGTTCTCAGACTTATTTGAAGCTCTTTGCCTGACTGAAGCTGTGATTTTCTTGGAGGGTCTTTCTTTTCAAGTTTGGTAACTGATGCTCTAAATTCTCACGACAGTTCTGTACAGTACGCAGCAGGGTTCAGCTGATAAACTGAAGGGGCAAACGGCTCTATACCAAGTCAAATACATGCAAAAAACAGACTTCAAGGCTTTAAGTCTTTATTCACAAAATCAGACACTGTTGAGGAAAGAGTTCAGGAAATAGCATCACATTAAATTTAACCCTCATTAAAGATTAAAAGACTTTATCTGAGCTATAATATGGGAGGAAAAACAGAAGCACACATACAAGAAGAAGTTTGTCTATCAATTATTTCGCCTGCCATTTATGACGAATGACAATCACGGTGACAATGTAGGAGCAAATAAGCAAATAAGTCCCCAGTCAAAGGCTTAGATTGGTCCATGATCATTGGTCATGAAGGAAAATGTGTATTCCCCATACTGTGGGCAAAAACATCCTTGTTATTGCTCTGGTCTCTAGAATATTGGTGAGGTTGCGTGGAAGTGACAGACTTCTCTACAAACACTGTCCAGCTGTTGTCGGAGCTGTATAGAAACAGTGAAAAGTGTGACACAAGCGAGAAACAGAGACCATCTACCCTCAAAGTAGTTGCAGATAGATTTATCATAACTCACAATTCTGTTTGTATCTTATTAATGTCGAACATTAATACCAATTTTTAAGGGTAGAGACGAGCTAAAGCCCACTGCATCAGTATCAGCATATATGCTAAAACCTTTTTTTAATTTAACATAATGTGGAAAAAAATGCTTGAGTTAATTGATAAACAGCGCAATCGCATATGAAATGTAATCAATAAACGTAACCCATGAAAGTCCAAAATCTTTTTTAAATTTAGCCAATCTCACTTTCTAGGTCTGGTTCTCCGACACGTCGAGATCCTCTATTGGTGTGGTTGTTGTTTTTATATTAATGCCTAGAACTTTTGTTCTGCCCCCCTGAATTTGTGCGTTTGTGATGCACGTTGGATCTGTTCCAGTGTATTAAAAGATAATCCTTGACTTTCATTTTTGGGAAGTTGATAAAGTCCCGTGAATTGAGTCTGACATAAAGAGAAGCTGTGCTGTCTAGAGGTGCAGGAGGCAACCTTGAAGGGGAAATAAGGTCAAGTTAAATCAGGTAAGGTTTTTGATTTGTGCTTCTGACTCCAGTGAAACAAAGCAGACAATGATGAGGAGTTTCTACAGTAAGCTACGACTAACCAGATCCCCCCTTTTTCACATATATTCATACAACACTTTATTCTATGGACTTGAATTGTTTTATATAGCTCACATTCAAACACGTTCAAACTAATAAGCATGCATTTGGGCTGTGGAAGCAAGAACCTTTTTCACCCCAACAAAATGGTACTGATGCCAAAAATGTACAAAATTGTAACACAATGGATGAGCTGCAATTTTATTACCTTTTATTTATTCAAATTTTACATTTTTTTTTGTAAAGTGAGAATCCAGAGAGGGCAGTGGAGGCAAACAGACAGCATGAGCAGCGCTGTAACCAGGATGAATAAATTAGCATCCTTGTATAATCAAACACTTTGTGTTCTCGACAGCTCAGCAGACTTTACATATGTTAACAGCATAAGGAAGCTGTATAAATGGAGCAGTAATAAATTCAATTAATGAATGGTCCCTGGACTGGATGTATGTTTAACTGAATCACTGTTGATGTTCCTGCCCTTCCCTTAGTTTTCAATGACGGTAAAATAAACTGAAATACTGAAAGTGATGCAGATCAATCTACTGCGTGGGTGATTCAGCCTGAACACCTGAAAAAGTCAATATTTTTGCAATGACTGCATGTCCTTCCTCTTTGGTAATGTGCTTAAAATGTGTAACATTTCCTTTATACCATAACTATTACATCAGGCTACTTCCTACAATTCTGTTTTGGTATTTGTACTGTCCCATGAAAAGGTTTGTGAACGTCGAGTGCTCATAAATGTGGTCTGAACGTCATCTAAACAAATCAAACTGGATCAAATTGTCATGGTCTGGGTCTGATGACCCAGAGCTCATGTATTTCTTGTATATGTTTTTCCATATGTTATGGTGGTTTTCTCTCCCTTTTTGTCCTTTCTCCCTGGGTGCTCCCGGATGTTTTGGGGTCGCTGAGGGGACTGCGATCTGGAAGTGTTCCCGCACTGGGGACTGCCGCACCTGCCGCCCATTAGCCCTCACCAGCTGCAGCTGATGGCTTCATGAGGGGCGCCTTATTTAAGAAGGTGGCGGAGCCCCAGTCGGCGCGGGATTATACTAAGTCGAACCTGTTAAGTACCTCCGTAGATTAGTGTGTTGTGATCGGCTTCGCTACTAAAGGCTGCCTGCTGAGCTGTGTGTGTTTTTGTGTCACCAGGAGTCGGGAGTCAGGAACGTCGTCACGAGGGGAAATCACAGAGTGGAATCGGGTTTTTGGAGTTGTCACCTTTTCACTGCTATGGACACGTGCACTGTGTGGGATTCTTGGAGGAATCGCCACAGGAGTCACAGTGCTTGAATTGTATATAGTTGTCGTTTCTGTCCACTCGCCATAAATAAATCCACTGTCCTTCACTTGAGTCTCGCGTTTGGGCCCTACTTTCTCTACAACTCCACGGTCTGCCGTCGCAGCCCGTGACACAAATAAATATTTAACAGCTGTACTATTCATGTAAATCTACAATTATCAATCTGCTCTTCTCAAGAAATATTGGCTGGTATGCACCATGCCTCAATTGCAACATCTTTGACAAAACCATATGAGAAGCATTACAGTGATGCTCAACGATGGCAAACATCTACAAAAGCATTTTGAAAGACCAATGTATTCATCGCTCCACAAGTTTTCACAAGAAAATGTAAGGGGAGAGCTACATGACCTGCTGCTTTGTAGAGGCTGGATGGTGCAATGAGAAAATGACCCAGAGGTTGAAAACAATGAGAAGCAGTGTTTAGGAAAACTGAACTGAGATGTTGTCGAATGAGCAACTCAGTGAAATTAAATGTTCAAGCAAATCATCCCAGAAATAATGATGACCTAAAACAGTCTTGTAGGAGTGATGGTTCAACATTCCTCCTACTTGTGGTGCAGGAAACATTTGATGGAGGCTGCTGCAGCTAAAGGAGGTTCTGAGTTACTGAACTAGTTTACCTTGTTTTTTCAGCCTGCACTTTGAGTCCAGTGTGTTATATAAAACATTAAAATTGTGCATGTTCGTGTGTTGTAAGTTTAGTCCGATTCAGTTTTTTGTCATTTTGACATCGAGAAGACCCCTCTAGGTGCCACTAAAATGTGATTAGACTACACATCACACATGTGGTTAGTTTTCTGATGTCACAGAGCCCTTCATTTTTTTTTACTGACTACAACAACTTTGTCATGTCAAGATAGTGCTCCAATTGGACAAAAAGACCCCACAGTATGCACTCTGTGTGTTGCAGAATAGTTATTATAAAAATAAATGGATGCACGTGCTTGTATCATTACATGCTGCTGGAAGCCAGTTCCCTAATTTTCTATCAAACGTAACCATTAGTTTTCACAATAATGTTTTGCTCTCTGCTGCAAAACATTATTTAAGCCACAGAAAAACAAATCGCTAATGCATGCATTTTAGGCGTGTTGTTCACCACAGTTTCTGGAAATATTCCATTACTCCTAATTACTATCAGAACATCCTGGAAAATCACAACACCTTTTAGAAGGCTTCAAAAACATTCAGTCTGTAAAATAAATAAATGAGAATAAATAAATAAATTAAAAAAAATTGCACTTTGCTGTGTGTAAGAGTGTGGGACCATGTTTTGTTGGGCTATTTTGGGCTTGTGTAAACAACAATGGGCTAGGCTACAGAAAACACCCACAACTTGCTGAGATTAAAACTCCCAACCTAACAGAAAAACCTGCTTTGTAAAAATGGATTCTTTTTTGTAAGAAGGAAAAAACAATGAGCTTTCCTGTGACTTTTTTGGTCTTCAAGGGTAAAAGCATCTAATGCTTCATTATACTTGTTAATCATGGTTCTGCTAATGTCATTTAAACTCTGAAGTAGATGCAAATGAAAAAACCCATCTTGTTTTTCTAATTGGAGGTCATAAAACGGCCACTCTGAACCACTGGGAAATAATAAATGACATGAAATGAAAATCTATTTAGAGTTTTAAGAAATTTTGAGCTTATCAAATAAACCAATTTTATTAAAAAAAAAAAAGAGGACAGTGTATTTAATGTAGGTGCTGCTTATATGTACAAAACAGGAAATGGTTAATAATAAAGTTGAAATGGACACTTCTTCCTTTGAATCTCCCATTCAGGGCGCTTGCTGTAAACCGGGAAACATTTTTCAATGAATGGGATGGACGCTGCTACTATCAAAGAGTGTGCTGAAGGTGGACAGCTGCATCCTGAGTAGTTGTTCAACTAAAGCAAAAAAAACATGTGGGTATTGTGGAGGATATAGTAGAAGATGTGTAGTTTGTGCATCTGCTCCTGTGTGTTGCTCAGCGAGCGTGTACTGAAAGGAATCTCCACTTCAGTGCTCTTCACACTGACTGGCCAAAGGCAAGGGGGTGTGGTTTAAACTCACAGTTTAAAGCACTATAGCAAGTGGTCAGGGGTCTAATGAAAGGCGAGCACATGCAGTCTGGCACCATCAACCTTAGGACACACTACCTCTCATTCCTGATGGCTTCTTCTCCTGCTACCACTGAGAGGTAATAAAAGGAACCTGCAGAAACTCAAGAGAGCTGTTTACACTTGGATGCTGCTGGAAGAAGATATCTAATCAGATAGAGATAAG
The DNA here is from genome assembly GCF_057381915.1 of Diplotaxodon limnothrissa. Classification (NCBI taxonomy): domain Eukaryota; kingdom Metazoa; phylum Chordata; class Actinopteri; order Cichliformes; family Cichlidae; genus Diplotaxodon; species Diplotaxodon limnothrissa. The sequence continues at coordinate 15,124,030 of NC_140608.1, read as the reverse complement.
ATTAAAGAAACCTTGAAAATCCAAGGGGGTTTATTTGTAAGTTTAACATAACTCGATCTACAATGAAGATGCTGAATGTGGACCTACTAGTTTTAAGCTTGTGCCTTGGTCTGGGAACTGGATTCAGTGCTGCTGAGAAAACACAATATCAAATCCAAAATGGCCCTTGCAGCTATACGTTTCTGCTGCCTGAGCAGGATAACTGCCAAACTCAGTATAACAACTACAACTATCCTGTCCAGAAGGACGGACCTACGGACAACGAGTCAATTCAGAGGCTGGAACAACTGGAGATCAGCATGGAGAACAACACGCAGTGGCTGCTTAAGGTAAAATTGTGTCACACCCTTGACATCAGTGAAAGAAATTTAAACGCAGTGGTTAAACTGTATCGCAGTAAGTTAAGAGTAATGACAGAAAGCCTCTGTAGGTACCAAAAACTGCAATGATGTGAAAGAGGACAAAATGTGGTGAAGAGCTGAAGGAGTCACCACAGGGGTGTCAAAGTGGAGATACTTTCATGCCGATCTTTTGTCCCAACGTGGGCAAAGACTAGTAAATTATTCTCTCACCATATTGCCTCTACACTTACGTGCAAGTATCAAATATACTTTTATGGGTGGAACAGATGATTATGTGAAACTTGCACATTTCACGTGGTGAATGGCTCACTACTCACCACTAGCTCTCTGATATGAGAAAGTTTTGACCAAATTAAAACAAGAACAGTTTTTTCTCTCTCACTGTGTAGTTACATAGAAGCAGTTAAAAGAAATCACAGCACCAACAACCACATATTCAACAAAAAAGAAAGAACAAAACAAAACTTGTTTTTGTAAGACTGAAAGACTCTTCTGAAAGCTCTCCCACGTCCTTAAGTTGGATAAGTGGTTGGGAAAATGGATGGATGAATGGATGAAAGGCTCTTTGAGAATCTATTTTGATTTAATGACATTTGAAATTGACACAAAAAAATGTGCTCAGTGTCTGTGAGACACCTTTATTCAACCCGGACTGACAAAGACTTGCAGGCGCAGGTGTCCACACGAGTGGATGCACACTTTCCTTTCAGTTTACTGAGCCATTACATGTTCAAGCAAAAGAAGCGAGATGTTTCTTTTCCTGGGCCTTTTCTGAGTGTGATTAATGATCAGAACGAAACAAGACGAGCCAGAAACACAAAAAGCATCTCACAGTTTGATGACACGACCCCCGTCTCGTAACATAAAACAAACCCTGATCCGTTACATGGCGCTATACTCACACAAAGACTCAAGCGCTGCCTCAGAAATCACAGCCTGTTCACAATACAAACGAACATTTATCCAAAGCCACGTCTAATGTACTGATCGCCCAGATATTTCTTACAGACTAAAGAAGATTGCTAATTAAGTATGTGGCACTAAAAATGTGGTTTTACTTGGAGCAGCGCACTTCATCTGTTTCACATCAGTCTCTGCGCACAGAAGACGACTCCCTTATCTTCATCTGTTACATGTCTGCCTCAAATTAACACTTTAGGGAGAAGAACTCACAACTCAGGTGTGAAAAAGCTGCACTATGTCATATTAAGTATTAAGGCATATACTAATATACAAAACAAACCAATGTATTTCTTAATTCTGCCATAATGAATAACTGAAAACTCACAGCAGTTGATGACACTGAAGTGTCATTTGGAAACTGTGCTGACTGTGACAATGACTTTGCTACCCAATAGCTGTAGGGAGACTTTTTAGTAATTTTAAGCAGAAATTTGTTGTGTGTATTAAAAGTGAGGTGAACACCGTCATCGCAAATAAAGTAAGAGAGACATATTTGTTCAACATCAGAACAGCAAAAGATACTCAGGCTCATCTAATCCAGCAGGTGAGAGCGTGTTCAGGCACAGCTTTCCAGAGCGCTCAAACTCTATTTTAACTCTTCATTAAAAGCTCCACTGAGAAAAATGTATGTCATGTAACCCTAAAAAACAATAAGCAGCTAAGGTGAATTGAAATATTGCCTGCTTCATGTTTGAATGAATGCCTCACAGCCCTGCCTCACTGAGGTTATAAATCTCATCATCACCTCCATCCATCAATGGTTTGGTGGATGGATGGAAGAGATTAGACGAAAAGAAAATAATCTGAAAAAACAAGCAATTCCATCTATGCAGAGGACTTCACAGCAGTCAAATAAGCATACTGGGGGTCTTTAAATAAAGTTGCACATTAGAAAAGAAAAAGTTGCAAATCAGTAGGTTTGTTGTGCTTTATTATTAGAGTGTACTCATTTCATTAATGAAAGTACTATTCATGCCGCACCAACTGATGACAGCTGGAGAAAAAATGTCTGTCACATGACTGAGGAACACAGTCATTGCCTCACTGATGCCTCTGAGGCACACAGAGTAAACAACTGATTAGATCATTGACTATCAATGGGACATCCTGCCAACAATTCAAATGACACCCTTCCACATATCTGCGTGAATCCGAGAACATAAACAAACTAGACAGCAAGAGAGGAAGACAAACAAAATCAGCACTAATTGCAGCCTTTGGTTGTTTTAGCATAAGTATTAGTAGTCAAATAAAATGTCTGCCGTTGCATTTCTGACTGATGAATAAATAACAACAGTGATTATGCAAACTAAGAGGAGATAACATCGATATTCGACTGACGCTGGTTTCCAGTTGCACACAAGTTGCACACTGTCATGAAGGATGTAACTTCTCACTCAGCACTTCCATCCTGTTTACGAGTCGTGTGACCTGATTGCCACTCAGGAACACCATGCAGGAAATAACTTAATGATTAGTCTGGGTCTAAATCTGGCAATACAGTAAGGTAGACGAGAACAAATCCCTAAATCATTAAGAAGTTTGACACGGGCAAGGTTACGTAATGTTTGACACTGAAACGAGACAGGTTTTCAGTGAAAAGGCCTCATGATGGGCAACCTTTGTAAATTTCTATCCCTGTGGTCCCATCTTAAAAATCAATCTTGGTGCATGTTTTCACTGTATTATCGTCCTATTTCCGACATTTACATTATCATCCACATTACTAATGAAATACACAGAGCACTTACATTTATTAGGGTTACAGATTATAAAAAATATATATTATCAGAGTCCATACAGTTTTAGGGAGGCAGGTGTAATGGCTCACATATTCACAAAACAAGCGTCAGGTTAGCGCCCGTTAAATCCCAGAAGGAGACACAAATCCCTTTGGGGGTTGCGTTAGGAAGGGAGCTGCCTGCTGTGGTGACCTCTTGTGAATAAGCGAGTACCTGAAAGTAGCTTTAGCTCATGAGAAACATTTTATTTAACTCCTGATTTCTTGCTTGTCCACAACCAATGAGAAACAGAATCTCTGTGTCCCATACTAATGTCAATATGTAGACCTCTGTATTACCCCTAATACACAGGATTATATACAACAAAATGACCAGGTGATGAAGAGAATCGGTAGCTCACAAAAACTGTCTAAACCTAATTATCATCGTTCTCTTTTGCAGCTTGAGAGCTACATACAGGACAGCATGAAGCAGGACATGATCCAAATCCAACAGACTGCTGTACACAACCACACCGCTACAATGATTGAAATCGGGACAAACCTGCTAAGTCAAACTGCTGAGCAAACAAGGAAACTGACCAATGTGGAGGCACAGGTGAAACTGCACATTTTGTTTATTCCTCAAAAGCAGAAATAACAGCCTACTCAGTGAAACGCTGCAATAAATATTATCGTTTGCAAGTGTTAAAAAAAATTAAGCAGAGAGAAAAACAGGCATGATGGCGTCAGTTTATTATTGTGGCTACACGTCAATGACCTTATGTGAGCCAACTGTACAGCATTTCCTGTTATTAGCACACTTGTATTCCCAGAGAAAGGGTCTATCAGTTTGTCACAATCAGACATCCGTCTGTTCAAAGACATCAACAGCTCCATTGGAGACACACAGCTAGGATCCATGTAAACAAGCTGCTTTTTGCTGAGTTCAGTTCCTCCGAACTGGGAAATTGGTGGCAAGGTCCCCAACCCCATGTGCAGTTCAATACGTAGGTTTGTGAAAATACGTGGATTCTCAGTTTCCCCTTGTTCAGGTATGTCTGCTGTATTGGAACTTGGCTGTTCTTTCCTGTCATGTTTTTTTCCATTTTAAAATGGTTATTTGTTCACAGGCGCAAACCCAGTTTAACTTGATCAACGTGACGAAATACAAAGATTCATGTCCAGATTGGCTCTTGACTGATATCTCTGACTCTTATTAAATTTAGGACTTATTTACATGTTTAAAGGTTTTTATTTCCAGGAAATTGGCTGTTGTATTAAACCTGAAAGCACAATAATATTTAATTTCATTATATCCAAAGTAAAAGAGTGTTTCATTTGGGTCCATCCAATTCTTAGGATATTGGCAACCAATTGACATAAAGACAATACAAAACATTTACAGCACAATCTCAAGTCTCAAGTCTACAGAATCAATGGATGACCTATAATGAGATATGGCTAAGACACTGTGCTTCATTTCGTTCTTTTAATTTTAGGTTATTCATCATACAACTCGGATTGAGCGCCAGCTTCTTGAAAACTCTTTGTCAACCAACAAATTGGAAAAGCAACTAATTGTCCAAACAAACGACATCAACAAACTGAATGACAAGAACAGGTGAGGAAAGCAAACAAAATGGGAAAAATTTTAAATTTTCAAATTCACTAGCAGCAGTATTTAGGCAATGAAGAAGCTACCTGCTGAACCTGCATGCTTCTCCTCAGTTTTCTAGAGAAGAAAGTAAAAGAGATGGAGGAGCAGAGGCAGGTGGAGATGAAGACGCTTCAAGAAGAAAAGGAGCAGCTCCAGACTCTGATACTGAAGCAGACGGCTATCATCGGTGAGCTGGAGCAGCAACTGCTCAAAGTCTCAACCAACAACACAGCCCTGCAGTATCAGCAGCAGGAGCTACTGGACACTGTGAACAACCTCATTTCTAACATCGCTTCTGGCACCGCTCAAGGTGAGGCAGCCCCTCATCAGGCCATTGTAACCTCTTTTAAAATGAAAGATCAAGTAGGGGGTCTTTTAAGTAGCATTTATGTCAGCCTACATTTGCTAAGGGGTCCGACCGTAGACCTTACATGTAGGCTGAGACAGCTTGACGTAAAAGTAAAAGTCGAGACCAATAGCATTAAATCAGTTAAGATGAAGCTACAAGCTGTTGCTATTTCGTTTGATTTTATACTACCTAGGCTAGCTGTTTCCCATCAGCTTAAGTCTTTTAAACTTTACGTTTTGAGACTAAAGAAACATGCAGAACTTTTATCATAATCCAAACATATTAGCTTAGCACAACCTGACAGCTAAATGCTATACAGCTGTGAGTTGTTTAAAATGAAAAAGTTAATTTCTTCTACAGGTCCTAAAACTGTCATGATGCGGGACACACCTACTACATTCATGGACTGTGCTGCCGTCTACAAATCAGGAAATACCAACAGTGGTGTCTACACGCTAACATTACCCAACAGTACAATGGAGGTTAAGGTAAAGTAGGCCTGACTGACTGTTTTCAGCTGGTTTTATGCTACATTATCATGCTACAGTCATACTAGAAAAAACAGTGGTTGGTGGGTATGGGACAAACAAAATGACTGCAACCATGCCCATTAAACTTGTTCCCTTTGAAAAGGTTGCTTTGAAGATGAGGGCAAAATCTGCAAACACTCGCAATCAATGTGTCTTTAAAACAACTTTGGAGCCTCAAGATTGCGGTAAAACAGAAATAAGACAAAGACGGTCTGCTATTACTTTGTGACTGAACAGCAAGTTGATGATTATATGCAATCTGTGACAATATGGCAGTTAACAGTGAAAAATCCACAAAACTCTTAAATTTGGTGCCATCTACGTACACAGCAAAAGCAATAAAAAGCAATTCAAGTAGACTGGAAACAGAAATTATTTCAACCAGTTGAGTCCCCTGTTGCAGATTAATTGTGCTCATTGATGCAGACTGATTGAAATATGTTGGCAATCCATACACATTTATAAATTAAGCAGCAATTATTTGCAAACCTTCGCTAATCTGTTGGAGAGTGAAGTCAGTCCCAATTGGACCATGACTGTTTGGACACAAGTTGCCTTCCTAGTGACAAGGATGTTGCCATCCTATTTTTTCTCTCGTGTGACTGAGCCATAAATGGGTAAGGCACACTTTTTTAGATCATTAAAAATCACTCACTCGTACGTCACACATGTATCAGTGCCAGCACATACTGAAAATCTTCAAAATGTACATGAACATTCACACAGGCATGATCTGACCTATCAGTTAATAAAACAGAGCATGCTGCTTTAGGAGAAATTCAGTTTTGTCTTTTAAAAAGGGCAGCGAGGTTAGCTTAAAACGTTCATTGACTTTTATCAGCAACGCGCATGCTTGAGCTACAACTGTGATCTCCTTAGATACTTTTTAAAACTTCTGACTGCACTTCTGAAACCTAGAACACATTTATTTTATCTAGGTCAAAATATAAATAAGTATGCACTGTTTACAGAGGATTATATTTGAATAAATTTTCACTCCTCTTTTTTTCATTGTGTCTGTAGGCTTTCTGTGACATGGAGACAGAAGGAGGTGGCTGGACTGTTATACAAAAACGCTTTGACGGCCGTGTTGACTTTCACCGTACGTGGCAAGAGTACAAAAAGGTAAAAGCTTCGAGGAAGAAATTCTTCCCTTAAAAATAATATTACCCAGGTTACGGCCTCCATTCCAAATCAAACAGCCCAACAGTGGTCAGATTTGGTTTGGGCCATTGACTATATTTTAAGGAGCTGGAGATTGTCTCCTCTGAGGTAATTCAAAGAAGGAACAAACCGTAATCACTAACACAGAGAAGCAATGCCCATCTTCTGTTCAGGAAAATAATAGTAGCATTTACCCCCTCACATTTTAGAGAGAGGCTATACATATTTTTCGCTCTTTGTCATTAAGTATCATATTCAATTCCACTGTTATTACAGCCAATGCCCCTGAAATTGTACAACGACAAGTAGGATACAACTGGGCTGACACTATGAATGCAAGCGTAGTTAAAACTGACATGGTTTTTTCATTAACTTCTTATTGTAAAAGTGAATATTTGTGATTTTTTCTTAAATTGGATTTTGTAAACAGATTAAATATTTTATATTCAGAGGAAAAATAACTTTTAATGTTATAGTCAAAAATGTAGCACATTCTGATCTCCCATTGGTGTACTCCTTGTTAAACTGAAAAGCAATGACTGCAGGACATTCACACAGTTTTATAACTTTTCTTTTGTGTACTTTCAGGGATTCGGAGAACCTTCTGGAGAATTCTGGTTAGGAAATGAATTTGTCTCCAGACTGTCAAATCAACAGTCCTACAAATTAAGGATCCAGCTGAGTGACTGGGAAGGAAACTCTGGATTCTCACAATACGACCAATTTTCTCTTGACAATGAAGCACAAAATTACAAGTATGTTGAAATAAATCTATCAGGCCCCAAGTGGCAAGTAATTAATATTTTGTTAAATTTCATGCTTTGAGCAGCAAAATGTTTCTGCTCGTGCAGCTCAAGTTATTAAGGACAAAAAAGCCCATCAGCAAGTTATACACTGTTACGAAAGCACTTTTGAAGACTGCTATCCTTAACACATACTAAAAACTGCTGCTAATTTTGAGCCAAGATAACATGACATAATTAAAGCATAGCCTGGAAACTCAATGAAATTAAATATGTAAATATAGAGAAGCTAGTAGCCTCAAAACAAGCTATATTCTCAACATAATGCAGCAGAGTGCAATCTCCAACACGTGAACATCAAGTTGAATCTGCATTAGAAAAGTATGGGTGTAATATTTTAAAATGTTTTCAGCTACTCTGGATGCAAACTTTTAGATCATCACAAGTATGCGTCCTTTACCTTACTGACAAACACAAGACTACTGAGTTGATTGACCTCATCACTCATCACTATCATTTATACAATTTTAACTGCTGAACAACAACTACTATTTGGACCCACTCTAGAAATGTCCCTGGATAGTGTTTCATGCTGTATAACACTATATACTTCCTGATCCTGATGTACTGGCATCAGCCCAAAGAAAACGTACTAAAGCTCTTCAGTACATGAAAAATAGGAAATACATTAAAAGCCTCAGTTTTTCAGACATTCTTTCCTGACAATAAGACAACCTCCAAACATGTTTTTGCTTTCCAATCAAAGCTGACTTCTATACCTGAAGCTTAATTTGACAATCAGAGCTTGAAATGTCCCATTTCAACACAGCTTTATTGAGGTCTCCACTCTACTCTAATTTGGTGTTGAGATCTTTTTTGCTCAGCGATGCCGGATAACTAAAAAGAAAACAGACAAATAGCATTACAAAAAAACTTCACTGTCATAAAATAAAAGTAGTTTTTTTTTAAATATTTGCTAGACACAAGTATCAACAAAATTAAATAGCGCTGGCTTCTGTTCTTCTGCTGTTAGGCCGAAGAAGTACATAAGTGAGGTTGAGCAATGCCTTTTGAGGAACAGAAATTACAGACTTCCTCTTCTTCCTTCATTTTCCCTTTTCCATTTTACAGGATACACCTTAAAGGCTACAGCGGAACGGCAGGCAAAATAAGCAGCATTGGGCAGCCAGGAAGTGAATTCAGTACAAAGGATGCAGACCATGACAAATGTGTTTGCAAATGTTCACAACTGACAACAGGAGGTAGGAACACACTACTGTAAATATCATGCCTTAGCTTGGAAAATTAAAAAATAAAAACGTGTCAATCAGTAATGGACATTTTCTGGAACAAATTCCCATCCATACAAAATCTTGGCACTTGCCCCAAAAATCTTTAAGGCCAATTTAAGGGCAGCCATCCTTTTGTAGTCGTGTCAAAGAGCACAATTAGCTCAGACTTAATCACTGATCAACTCATCGGGGAATTCAGTCTCTACAATGGCTCACATTAATAGCCTGGGAACAGAGCTTTTCCCTCTCTCTACTGATGGCTTAAAGGTCCTCGTCCATTCCCCGTAAAGTAACTCAGCTGCCAGAAGTTTGCCTCCTTCAGTACTGGGGTTTGCCAAGTGAACATGAAAACACACAAACCCTTACCCTATCCTTTTTTTCCCATGAGGGGTCTCTCACAGGGGACTCCTTTGAGCACATTATACACAATTGTAACAGAGGGGCACTGGTCCAGCAAAAAGAGAAAAGTGGGATCTGTCATTACAAGCATGAAATTGAAATAAACAAAAATGCTAATGAATGCAATAAATCTGGATCTAAACGGGGCTAAATGCACTTCTCACTATAATGTCTTTCAAAACAACACACAAAAATAACAAGTTTTTTAACCCTTTATCAGCCAAGTATTCTACAGCCTGTCAGGTCTTATTTTGTAATTTTGGCTGTATTTTGTAAATTACAAAATACTTCTTATCTTTCAGGAACCATATAAATTTTCTCTCTAGTGCAGAAATAGTTGAGGAGTTTTGCTAATGTGAAGCACACATGGTAAAACCTAGGTGGAGCTTATTTTTCTGCCGGTGCTCAGACAGCAGTACCTTGTGAATGCTTTGTGCTACCTTGATACACCAAATATCCCAAAAGCACGTCTTCACTTCATTCTGAAACCATTTGAATTTTGACTCTATCACAAATGATAATGGACGTATGGTTACTTAAATAGCATAAAATGGATCGTCTGTCAGGCCGAGGGTTAAAAAAACCCCATTAATAATCTGTCTGAAAGTTCTTCTGTATGTGTGCTGCTGAGTATGAGAGTAAGTGCTGTGTGTAGTTCAAGGATTTTCAGATGAGTGGGTGAGGAGCGCCATAAACACAAAAAACCTTAACTTTAAAATGGGTTTAAAATTTAAAAATGAGGCCCGGCCAAAATGTTCTAACTTCCACAAAAAGTAATCACTCTAAAAACCCGAAGTGGTTTCCATAAAGACATTGGGTCCGCTTTCTTTACTTAATTCTGGGGTTTTTGTTTTGTTTTTTGTTTCTCTCTGGTTTCCCAAATGGATGAGCAGTTCTTGAGAAACCTGGCATCTACCTTTTCCGGACAGTCACTTTTTAAACACGCACAGTCAGACACACATATCCTTATATAGCTGCCCTCTTCTTAAAACAGTAACTTTATGACTGCCTGCCTGCCACAGGTTTAGAGGAAATCTATGAACTTTAGCTAGAAAAATAACCTGCTTACACTTTCCCCAAATGGGCACTACGCTAGTTTCACAAGGCCATTTGCTCCTCCGGACTGGCTTCTGAGAAATCTGACAAATTTCCTCAAGCAATACTACTTTACAGGGTACATTAATGACCCCCCACCCCCAATGTAGGCAGCTCAAGCCTACATTAGACATAACTGTCCTTACAATCTGTTGTTTTGTATAATGGATCTAAACAAGCAGATTAGTTGTAATGTGTCTAAACACAAACTTACCACCTCTAAAAAAAGTACACAACAGTTAAATTAATAATGTTTTTCTATTGTAGGCTGGTGGTTTGATGCCTGTGGTCCGTCCAACTTGAATGGGATGTATTACCAAAAGGGCCAAAACGCCAATCGCTTCAATGGAATCAAATGGTACTACTGGAAAGGCTCAGGCTACTCACTGAAGACCACTACAATGATGATCAGGCCAGCAGACTTCTCGGGTTCCCTTTGAACAGTCAGATTAAAGAAAATGGTAACAACAAGACCAAAAATAAAAATTCTCAAGGGATCCAAAACACTTTGTGCGTATATTTTTATACACCTTTGTGCATCTTTCTGTGGTAGATTTTGAAATATGGAGAGTCACAGCAATACACATAGCTGTAGTATTTACAGTTATTTGAATAGTAATTAAAATGAGTTATATTAAAATATATTAAAATATCGGTCAGGCTCTATTCAGCTAGCTTATCAGATTCATTTAATTTCTTTGAATCACTTTAACAGTTGAACTATTTTTTAAAAACAGCTGCCAATGTCATTGTATAATAGAGACGATGGTACAAAATGCTGATAAACATCTGGTGAAAGTTTTTTTTTGCATTGTCAACATTTTTCAAAATGTAAATGTTAATGTAAAAATACCACAAAATGTTTCTCTTATGATAACAATGTTTTGCTATAGAGATTATATGTACATTTGTTGTTTAATTTATAAGTAGATTTTAAGGTTGGTTTTAAACTTTATCATATAAGAAAGGAGATTTCTTATTGCTAGTTATTAATTTTATTGCACATGAAGGGAAATTAATTATTTTAATATAATTCTACAGTACTGGGAATGTTTTTTAATCTGCATTTTTATGTAATGGTTCTTTTGAAGCTACAACAAACTACAACAAAGAAAAATTGGACACCAGTTAACACTGGCTTTAGGAGACTAGGACATGTAATGCTTGAGTAGCTGTTATAAACCTGATATTGAATGTTAAAAATCAACCACAAGGCAGAGAGGTTGATTCTGCATTGTAGTGGGTGACATAATAGTTAAGCATAAGTCATGTGACAAAGAATAAACAGCCTTGTGGATGCTGATCTGCCATACAGCTAAAGTGTTGTTTAAGATCTTTCAAATCTTTCTGTCATTTTATCTTTTCCACAATACACAATAAATTCTACATGCTACAAACTTGTGATTTTATTGTTGCCATTATTAGATTCAGCTGCACATTTCGGATTTAAAGCCTCAAAGGACCAATGCATGTTTAGCTACTGATGGTAATCTAGAATGAGAAAAGCCATTGAAAGATGTAGAGCAACAAACTTGACTGCAAGACGACAGTTGAGTAATGTAATAAGTAATGTATAAAAACATCAGGGAAATGACGCAATCGAGAACAGAGTAGATTTTCCAGTGTTTGCCGTCGTAAAATTTCATACAAAAATAAACCAAAAAACTATTTAAATCCATTTTTGGATGTTTGTCTAGAATTTTTCAAACTGTAAGAAATATAAAAAAGTGACTTAAGCCTAGTTTTCACGTGCTGCATTATATATAGATAAACTGATTCAGTTTGTAACGATATTTCAAGAGATATTAGACTGATGCAAACCTCCTCTTATTCTAGTAAAGAGTAGTCTTGATCATTTGATTTACACCACTTTATTGCTGGCCTAATGCAGAGACTGTAGAGGGATAGTTAAGAGTAGATCCATCACAGCTACAAAGATTTGAATTGGTATAAAAATGGCACCTGGCTACATGCTTTTGGAATAAAATAAATAAAAAATAACAAAAGAGAACCAAATTTTTATCACAAATTATCTGACAGAATAAAAAAAAACAAAAGACAATACTATTAAAATCTGTTTCTATGATTAACTGGCCACAGCTGAAGGAACACCACACCACACAATAGAGGCCACAAGAATTGAATGAAAAAGGGAAGCATGTGGTGTGCCAAATGATAAAAGGCCATGGGGATATAAAATATTTGATCTGTCACAACAAAAGCCATCAGGCAATTTTAAGAGGAAACATGCTGACATTCGTCTACATTAAGACCCCAAGTCTTTCCTTGCAGGGCAGGACAGGACAGTGATTCATGAATGGCAAGTGCAGGAAGAGGCAACATCCACAATTCACACAGGATGCTTTAGGAAAAACAAGCCTACTGTAAATGGATGACTGGCAGTAATGAGACTTAAAGCATGAGTGGAATGCTTTCTAGATTATGTTTAAGGTGCCACTAAAATCTCTAAAATATATGTCCTGGAAAAATAAAAAATATCTTTTATTGCATTTGGAGAGTAATAAATTGGAGAAGAGATTATTTAATACTGTTGAGTCATATCTGAAAAAGGCTTTAATCTCAAGAGGATTTTGAACTAGTTAAACCAATAACGATGTGAAGATAAGACGATACAGCTTTTTTTACCCTACTGGAAAAAATAAAAAGCTTTCCTGTAAACTCAATGCTGGTAGTAAATCTGTCAAAGACCCTTTTACTAGTACTGTTTGAGTAGTTCTGAACTTACCTGTGCTGCAGGAAATTGATCTGAAAGTTCATACGGCTCCTCTGGAATCCACTGCCTTTGCTCCAAAGACCAGAGTATCTACTCAAAAGATTAGAGATAAGACAGAATCACCCTGCATCTTAACTTTGAAATAATTTCAAATGTCCACGTACCCATTCAAATGAGAGGATCCAGCAGCCACGAGCTATACCCAGCAAAATATTGAGAGTCCGCCTGTGTTCCCCAGACACCACATGAGTTGTGCTTTCACAAACACAGTCAACAATTAAAAAACCACCGAGTGCTTTCACCACTTGAACCACTGTGTTCTGCTTCCTACAAGAGACGAATAATAAGAATTAGATGCCTTCTTTTACCAACTTGTTAATTAACACAATAAAATTAAAGAATATGAAGCTGGTGGTATTCAAAGAAGCACATGCCTACTTACTCAGTAGGCATGCTTGTCATGACGAGTGTTCTCAGTGCCTGCAAGAAACATGAACCCACAAAGCTTACAAGAATGAACAAATCTGTGTTCACATAAATGACAACCACACACTGCCAGTAAATGTTTGAAATGTCTGTGTTCATTGGTTTCACACCTCTTGTATTTTTCTTGGCTACTTATAATCCTTAGTGTTACAGGAACAGCCATCACATTTTTGGCAATCAAGCATAAGTGGAGTAGATACAGCGTTTTGATTAAAAATGAATATTTGGATTCATTTGTTTCTTGGCTTGTGTTTAATAGGGACACAAATCAGAGAGGAAGAGAGAAATCTGTGAACAACAATCTTCACTTTAAAGTAGCCAAGCAGCAGCTACACAAAGAGACCAGGAAACTGAAACTGCGCATTATATCTCTTTTGTGTGTAAATATTGTAATTTGATTTTTGTTGAATGATGCAGCACTGAACAAGTAAAAGAGTTTTTCTTTCAGTGACAATGCACTTTTTTTACAAACCAGCTGAATGTTTTGTAGCATTGATGCAAAAACATCAAGGCCATGGAAAGATGAAAAACACTTTCAGAGACGCTGACTACTGTAACAACAGTAAATGTACAGCCTGGTGGATGTGGTCTATTTAACCACATGCCTGGCACTAATACAGAAAAATATCAGCAGCACAAACACCTAACCACAAACAGGACCACCAGACCTTTCCTGCCACACACTGATGTCAGCCCCCACCAAGCTGGAAGTCAGGGGTTAAGGTCTGCTGAGAACAGTAGAGCCAAAACCGTCCACGAGCTGACACCATGCTGGTCAAAAAACACATTATCACCAAGAAGGCCCCTTGGGAAGGCAGTCAGTAGTTGTGTCACTATTTTGATATTGCAATTTATTTTATAGACATTAAATGACTGGGGAAAAAAAGTTGATGAAACAAGCTCATTTTAAATTCTTTCAAGCCAAGTCAAACAACTGAAAGTATGTGCAGATACTCTGAAAGTAGCCTTAAAGAAACTCTATCTTATGCAGTGGTCATGTTCTGGCACAAGTAAAGGGCAATGAGAATGAATTAGCCTCTGACAAAGAGCTGGTGTGAACCAGCAAAGCGGCAGAGCACAAACACTTGCAGCACAAATGAAGGAAATTCTTCTCAGTATGACTAGATCTCCTTGATGGCAACTATTCAGCACAAAGTTAAAATGAAGCAGTTCAGACAATCACGGAGAGATCAACTGGATCCACTGAGAGCCAACAACAATAAAACAGCCAGGTTATTACTTGCTGCAACACAGAATAATTTACATGAACATTAGTGAGGTTTACATAATATTTCTTGAGCATGTTAGAGAGTTGTTTAACCTATAATAAACTAGGAAAACGATAGGGATGATATACCAGCAACTTTGATAGGTACATCTGTTTAAACTGAGCAACAGAGTGGGGAAGAAAGATGATGAAGTGGCACTATTGTTGGTGCCAGAAGAGGGTTTACAGAGAAGGGTCGCAGAACGTGGAAATTCTCTGAGTAGGGATGTGAATTGATAAGAAGTCAGTGATTCCGTGTAATGTGCCATGTTACAAAGCTAAAACTGGTTTCCTGAACAAAATGAGTTCACTGTGCTCAAATGGCCAACACTTTCACCTGATCTCAACCCAATAGAGGACCTTTGGGATGTAGCGAAACGCAAGATTCACAACATGAATGTGTAGCTGATAAATGTGGTCAATTATGTGATGCTATCATGTCAACATGGACCAAAATCTCTGAGCAATGTTTCTAGCATCTTGCTGTTTTTCTGTGCGGTGAAGAAATAAAGCAAAAACCAAAAGCAGATCCAACCCAGTATTAGCAAGGTGTACCTAACAAAGAGACCAGTAAGTGTACATCCACAGCTTTAGTGCCTTAGACATAAAATCACAAAGTAAACTGACAATGCCAAAATATGATCTTTTAAAGAACTGCATCTTTGTGAGATATCTGAGAACACGCAAAGGTAGGAAGTGTAAGACAAAAGAAGAGCAAAGGTCCCATTAATATCTGAGTTGTATTTAATAAGTATAAGCTGATGACATGTCCAGAACTTTAAAATTATGTTACAAATTTGCAGTTTTAACCTAAAGCTGTGTAATATGAGTTTTAACTTTTATATAAGCACTTTTAAAGATAAGACAAGAAATTATCTCTGATGACTGTATTTCCCAGGACTATAGGGAGATTAATCCATCATCACAATCTTTACAAAACCAAAACAACAATTACAACCTCTTTGTAATCAAGCTATAATAAAGTTAACTAATAAAAGATCCTCCGGGGATATGACATCATTTTCATCTACAGCTTGTTGAGGTTACGAGTGTAACGAAAACACAACCCAGGTGCATTTCACAAGCAAGGAAGTTGTATGGTACCATCACAGAGGCAAAACACAGGAAACCCTAAGGAGCCGACAGTACCGTCAGTAGCGTCAAACGCCTACAGCCATGGAAGTGTATGACCTTACGGAGGAAATACTTATTAGGAAGTTACACACACAAGCGATGTTTGGTTTACTTCCTAAACTTCCTATATTACAGACAAACATGGGGAAAATAATCTTTTTGTTCTCTTACACCATGTTCCCTTTTATCTATCTATGTGACGAAGGAAGATAAACAATGGGCTGTACAAAGCCCACACTGGCTGTAAGCTGGAAGTAACCACAGCCACTAAACTAAAGAAAGAAAAGTAATATCAATGTGTGTCTGAAAGGGTTAATATAGGCAATTTAGCTGGCAACAAAGCACAACAAAGAAAGCGACTATATAAATAAGAAAATAAGAGATTTATAATTAAAACTGCAAACTCCCATACACGAGCAATATCTTTAATGACTCAGTAAACCTCCCACTGGTGGCATTATACTTGTAACATCCTGTTTTTTGCAATTGCTTTCCAATTTTCCCACAACACAGTAGGAAATGTACCGTAAACACGCATTGTTCAGTGCAAAAATAATGTCTTTCAATTAAGGCATGGAGACTAAACTGTCAAACTGAAGAGTTGAATTCAATTACACATTTAGAACAGATGTGAAGTCTTCTTACCTTTGTTTTGTTAACCATTTTCTGTAGAGTCAAGCTGACTTGCTTATTGTAATTTCCTTCAGCTTCAGTTAGGCTCTCTGCAAAACCAGCTGCAACTGTACATTCATTTCCTCTACCTACATTGGAAAACAAGACAATTTAAAACTGTGTGTGTGTGGTGGTGGGGTGGTTTTACACGAGCTATCACACAACAGGTGCTGTTTTGTATGTGTGTGCATTCATGTCTGCGCATTTGTGCACAGAAACATTAAATGAAAGCTGCAACTTTACACTACTTACTACCACATGACACTGTGCATTTTGATTTCTCTATAATTTTAACTGATCAGGCTGCCCAGGATTACAACGTGCTTACTTCATTTAGTTCCTGGACAGTAAATAAAGCACTTAAATTTAAATGATCTGTTGATCCATACTTAGTTTCTCCAGGTTTATACTTATCCTGTTGAGGATCTTAGGAGTCAGACCTCAGCATTCATTGGGAAATATGGAAACGGAGCCAATAATCTAACTTGCAACTCGCAAAATGAAACCAGAGAAAACCCACAGTGACATAGGAAGATCACTTTTATGTGCAACTTAAATCTAATTTAACTATGTGCTATATATAAATAAGATATTAGGCCTTTAAAAGTTAAACACACCTACAGATTATTATGAGAGAGCTTTCATAAAGGCCTCATTTGTTTATTAATGTTATCTTGTAAGAACCATGCATTACAAAAATGTTTAGACTGGCTGAAATAATTATACTGCAAGCCATGTGAAGCCACACACAAACCCAGGGATTACAGACAACAGTATAAACATCTGTGAAGATTCCCGCCATGTTATCAATATGATTTGTTCAGTTCATAATGAAGTGATTAGAGCAGACCAGGCCTTAGTCCTGGGTTCATTTTTAACCCAAACCCCCGAAAAGCTGAGACACTGTAAAATGTAAATAAAAACACAATGTCATGATCTACAAGTCTCATAAAGCCACATTTTATTCACAGTAGAACAGAGAAATCATCTCAAATCTTTAAATTGAGAAATTTTACCATTACATTTTTGTTTTTCTTTTAAAGTTCATTTTGAATTGTATACCAGCAACATGTCTCATAAAAGCTAGGTCCATGTATTCCACTGTGTTGCATCCTCTCTTGGTTTAATATGAGTCTATAAACATCTGGGAACTGAGGAGACCAGCTGCTGGACTTTTGAGAGATGAATGTTGTCCCATACTTGTCTGACATAGAATTCTAGCTCCTTAACAGTCCTTGATCTTCTTTCCAGATTTTGTATTTCACAAGTCAGTTCAGCACCCAGACTTTGTAAAGCCACTGTGTTGTAATAGATTGAGTATGCAGTTTGGCATCATCTTGCTGAAATAAAAAAACCTTTCCCTCACAAACATGTTTGTTGTGTGGGAACAGATTTTCCTCTGAAACTTATCTATATCCACACACCTTTCCAGATGTGCAAACTGCCAATTCCATAAGCATTAATGCACCCTTAGACTATCAGAGATGCAGTCTTTTAAAGTGAGTGCTGACAAGCCAGATTGCCCCGTTCCTCTTTAGGCCAGAGGATGTGACATCCATGTTTCCCAAAGAAATTTCAAATGTTTATTCATCAAACCACAGAATAATTTTCCACTTTAAATGAGTCCTGAATCATGTTCAGATAAGACCTTTTTGCAGCACTGAGCTTTAATCTGCATTTGTGGATGGCATGGCAACCTGTGTTCAAAGACAATGATTTCTAGAAGTGTTCCTGAGCCCATGCAGTCATTTCCTTGTTAGAACCATGCCAGTTTTAATGCAGGGCTGCCTGAGGGCCTAAAAATCACAGGCATGCAGTATCGATTTTTAGCCCTAATTTCTCCAGTAACTGGAGAAAAAGATATTCATAGTATAGCATAGTCTCCAAAACTTCAATATTCTGAAATTGGTCCACAAGTTTTAGTTGTTTTTTTTATGCAGATTGGTGACTCTCTGCCTAAGATGTTTTGTATAAAAGTTACAGACCTGTTGCCAACAAACCTTATCAGTTTAGTAGTATTTCTCTAGCAGTTTCTTTTCAAACCTCTTGTCCATTCGATGCTATTTGAAACGTGTTGCTGCATTCAAAATCCAAATGAGCTCATATCTTTCATGAAATGCAAAATGTCTAAGATCATTTTATGAGAGTGGCAAATCATTTTTTCGTTTTTATTTAATTCTTACATAGCATCTGAACTTTTTTTTTTTTTTTTTTTTTTTTTTAAAGAACTGGGGTTGTATTATTACACTTTCTAAATTCTGGCAGCCATACTACTCACTTTCCACAATCTGAGAAGGAACATTGAAATCAGAGTTTTTCTGCAGCTCTGGCACAGCTTTAAACTCGGGCAACATCGTTTGTTGGCCTGAAGTTGATGCACTTCTTCTTTCTGTTGTTTCACTTGTAGCTTTATCGATGGTTGTAAATGTTGAGGTACTTTGTCTTCGCTTTTTCCCCGTTGGCTTTTTATTAACGCTTGGACTATCCAACATAGGCAAAGATTCTTCCCCTTGATGAGTTTGGGTCTCAATGCTAGTTTCAGACTGCTGATCAAAATGTTTACCAGTGTCACTTTCTTCCAGTTTCCTCTTTTTTTGACCCTTCGGTCCAAAGATTTCACTTCTTTGTTTTCTATTCGTTGGGAGAGTATCCAAGTTAAAAGGTATTTTAATATCGCTTGCCACCGGTAGATTAAGTGACCGATGTCTTCGTTTTCTCTGGCTATGTTTAGCTGAAGAGAAATAGTCCTCAAACATGTCATCACCTCTGTCAGCCGTACCGGGGGTGCCACATTTGTGTTCACTGGATGAAGTGAAAGATCGTACCAATGCTGAAAATGACTGTTGAGCCCGTTTGGGTTTTTTCTGTCCTGAAGCAGCACCACCTTGTACAGGTGATGAGAGGCAGCTAGAGGATTCCAGAGTGTCAGGAAAAATATGGGATTTGGTCTCTGCTATAACGTTTACTTTTGTGTTTTTTTGTTTTCTTTTCTCAGATTTATTAGGTGTTAATTTAGGTGACTTTATCTGTGATTGGGTTCCTTCTTTCTGATCGTTCTTACTGTTGTCAGACTTCCTGTCCTGACAAGGACTTTGTAAAAAATCTATTGATTTGTCTTTATCCATTTCTTTTTTTCTAACCAAGGTCCTCCGTGACTTTTTTTGTTTATTTCCTTCTTCATGCTCAGGGTCAGGGCAGGCAGGCACACTTATGACCTGTTCAGCCACATGATGGTTGGGTGAGAGGCAGTCTTTCCTGTGGGACAGCTCAAGATGTTCATGGTCTCTGACATCTGTGTGTGTTCTCCCCTCTTCCTTATCAGGTGAGTAACCAAGTTCAGGAACAGAAGCACTGGAATCATCGTCTGACTGGTCATCTATGTAGGAGAAAGAATAACAGTACACTTTACACAGAAACAAAAATGTTAAGGTGTAATAGTAATAATAATAATAATAATAATAATAATAATAAATCAATTGTTTCATACTTATTTTAACCACCTTCTGTCCATTGTTTTGCTCTGCAGTGTGGCTGATTACTAATAATTCTCGCCCTTATACAAATACCGGTATGTAAATACAAAATATACGGGCAGCTGTTTGCCTTTCACACATCCAGATTGAACACTACACCCCCACAGTAATTGCCCGGAGTGGTAAAACTAAATAACAGGTGGTGAAGAGAACTGTATATATATATAACAAAATAAAAACACCAGGATATCTTCTTAGGAGAGGACACTACAAAGCAACACTGTACTGCAGTCACCATAAATCTATCCAAAGGCTCTTGATTACCCTCTTGATTACAGTGTCTTTTTCTTTGTGTGTGTTCTGTTCTTGGCAATCCAAGACAGTCAATAAAGATGTCCCTAAGGGAACAGTGAAATTTAATTCTATTCGCTGTACACAGAAACTCAACACTGTATTGGTGAATTTAATGTAAGATGTACCATTTTGTTTGCCAACTGCAGCACTATACAACAGGTTCTCTCTTACAGGTTGTTTCTGAAATCCCTTCAGACATTTCCTGTTTAATTTTAAATGAATACATTTCACTAAAACATGTACTATTGATGTTTCCAATCCTACTGATGCACTAAATGGGCATCTAATGGATACAGTCTGGCATTATAAATAGGAATCTGGCTTGAGAGCTCTTACTGTTACGAGGGAAACAATGCTGGTCTTGTATTTGAGAAAACAAAAAGAAAAACTGGCTGAAAAAGAAAAAAGAAAATAAACCATCCTGTCTAAATTCGATTACAGACCCCTTTCCTTTCTTAGCAATATACAAGCTTACTTTCTGTGTTAGGAAAGATAAATATCACACTACCATTGCCTGTAGATCGATATATCAATAACAGCACCCAGTTTTCTTACATATTAATTTGAGGACACTCTGTGAGCTCCCAAGAGAAGGCTTCAATCTGGTGGGTGAGGGAGATTCAGCCATTTGTGAAGCTGAAAGGCAGTGACATTTTCATGAGTTGGCTTCCTTTCAAAGATCCTGAAGTGTTTTAAGTCTGTCAGTCCATCAGGCTGTTCACCTGCTGCTGCACTTACCTGTGGGCGAAAGGTTTTCTCGTTTATCCTTCATGTCTTTCAAACGCTGAGCCATATATTCTGACCTTTTAAAAGCAGGGCTATAAACTATTCCATTCTCCTCGTCAATAATGATGGGTGACACGTCTGTAACTGTGAAGAAAAGAAAGTATGAAATGGCAGACAAAAAAAAATAATAATAATAATCCACTGCTGTTATAGCCTTTTACCTATTGGTTCTTTTGGAGCAAAGTCTTTCATCATCTTATCTAATTTCTTCCTCATGCGCCTGTCATTTTCAGGTGTCCTCTCTGGAGAATCTTTTGGCTGCATGCAACGATGCTACGTGAAGCAAACAGTTTTAGATGAAAATCACTGATTTTAACACACAGATTACAGTAAACACACAGGTGAACGATCAACATAAACAGGACACACAGACAGGTGATAAGAGCAACAATTTATTTATTTTTCATTAATTTTCAGTGACTTCTTGCTCAAAGGGAATCAGCAAAATAGCACAAACAGCATAACCGAACCACTCCACTCCCTGACTGGCAGGTTTTTCTTGGCTCACAATTGTCTTTGGGGATTAAATGCATAATAACAGCTGGTACACATATTTAAAATAAAGAGTGTGTTACCTTGAAACAATCAGACTTAATTTAGTGACTTCTCTGTATTTATACATCAGGATAAATAGAAATGAGAATATTCACACTTATTTATTCACACTAGTGATCCCAAATAAACACACTGCTTATTTACAGCTTACAATAAGATAAACATAATCATCGAGGTGCATCTCACTCACTTTCTTGTTCTTCAGCACAGGATTGCTTTCATCATTTAACGCTGGATATAACTTCTCATCCACACGGACGCCATCATCATAACATCTGAAGATCATTTCACAAAAAATTTGAAAAGGCACACAACACCTTAAAAAGGCTTCATGACAGCACAATAATAACAAAAAAAACAAAAACAAAACAAACAAAAACATGATGGACCCTTAAATTCAAAACTACTAACCTCTTGAGTATAATTCTTACCTTCCTATCCACAGAACAGAGACGAGATGCACATTACTTTTTTTGGCTTTTCTCCACGTTGCTGGATGACCATTTTTGAAGACTACATGTGTAACTTGCTTATTGAAGGTTTTTGATACCTGTAAAACAAGGGTAAAAGACCTGGAGTTGATTCCAACTGTTGAATTAGCTGCTTACAGGAAATCTAAACATGAGCCCCAAACAGATGTTCATGCAAATAATGCAGGCAAAGCAAAACAACCCCCCCCCCCAAAAAAAATAAAAAATAAAAAAATAAAAAAATAAATGGAAAAATGAATATTCTGGTAAATCCTTAAAGGGAAGGAATGCACTGGCCAGCTCAGGAGCATTGAAAGATCTGACCAGCCACAGAAAACAACTAATGTGGATCATGACAGAATTATTTTCATGGTTAAGAAATACCTTCTTTTTGAGGTCTTGGTGAATGGAAACACTTGAGAACAAGGTCAGCATAAGGCTTTACCCAAAAATATCTAAAAGAGCCGTCACATTTCAGGAAAAATGGAATCATTGGACAAATGAAACCAAAATTAAGGAACGGGTTATGATCCAAAGCACACCAACCCATTTGGAGGCAATGTTACAGCATGGGCGTGTATGGCTGCCAGTGGGTACCAAGTGGCTTACATCATCAGCAACCATTATCAGTGGTTACTGATGGACTGCTGGTAGATGTAGTTGGATGAATTGTGTGTGAAATTAAAAGTGTACTTAGCTACAAACCTCTTGACTGAAAACTGAAAGTCTGCACATAAATCATATCTTGACAGTTTACTTTAAAATTAACTCTGATGGTGTAAAGAGGCAATACTACAAAATTGCCTTGTTGTCTAAAAACGCATGGACCCAACTTTATTTAAACAGTCTGTAAACACAACAAACACTAAAGTGAAAATAATGTCTCACCTGAGCTCCCATTTCCAGGAGCTGCTGAACAAATGGTTTTGAGTAGTTTCCTGTTTTGTCGGCTGACCACACATCAACATAGGCAACAACATCTGCAGATACATTGAACAGAGTTGCACACTTAAACCCAAAGTCATAAACCTCATTTTGGATGTATTGCAATTAGGGCTGGGCCATATTATACTGTTCACGGTAATACCGGTATAATGTTAGGCAACGATAGGAAAATGAAATATCGCGATAGAATATGAGTAAAACGCGCATGCGCAGTGCCTTTGTTTTCATACACACATGGCCGATTGTTGAGTGAAACAGATGAACCAGAATTGGTTTGTACAAATGGTGCAACTTCAGTGATGTGGAACTGGTTTGGTGTTTGTCCGTCAGATACACGACAAAGCACATTTTTTTGTAGAACATGCAAGCGGCCGTCGTTATTGTCGTATTTGTCGGACTAAGATGCTCTTAAATCTGGGAGTAATCTGGGTCCTAAACTCAGTTCAAACGAACACTGCAGCATCACTGAGAGTTAAAAAATAAAAACTGTCTAAATTCTTTCATCTTTAATAAAACGATCTGCATTGCTGCTTTACCAGGTGTAACTATGAAGTTTAACTTCCAGGCATCCATGAAAACAAAATTTATTACATTTAAGGAGTTAGAAGTTAGCAGGAAGCTAGCGGAAGTTAGCTCGCTAGTTTCGCTAGTTACCTAAACATGATATAGCATGTTCTGACTAGAGCTGGGCGATATGAGATTTTTTCATATCACGATATGTTTTTTCATTTCAGGCGATAACGATATCTATCACGATATAAGCCAAATAACTATATTTGTAAGATTTAAATGTGCTGTTGCTCACAAGTAAAATGTGAAATAATCAGCAGCTTGTTTTTATTTAAATATTTATTTCCCATAATAAGTTCAACAGGGTAGATGTACTTAAGGAACATGAGACTTTTTCAGATAAATAAAGGCAAATATTGCAAACTACACAAAAGGCAGCCGCTAAAGCGTTTAAGTTTCAAAACAGAACAAACGAAACAGACTAAATTGTCAATTCCACTTAGAAACAAAATATTAATTCTAAAAATAAATCTTAGTTTGTTTTACAGAAGAACAGACAAAACTGACTAACTTTTGTCAATATCAAATAAACTGAGAACTAAAAGGAAATTCTCAATCTCTCCTTGTTGTATAGCTTAGCTTTTCAAACAGTTTTAACAGTTACTTTAGTCTGACAAAAGCCGAATGACGAATTAGCGCTTCCAGTCAGAGACTGAGGCTACGTCCACACGTACACGGGTATTTTTGAAAACGGAGATTTTCCGTTTTCGTTTTAAAAAATAATCCCGTCCACACATAAAGGCAGAAATGAAGGAAAACGCTGCTATGAACATGCCAAAGCAGCAGGTGGCGCTAGATTCCTAACCGTGCAGAAATGTTGGCCAATCAGAAGTCTAGAAGCCTCGGTGGGAAAAAGTAAACAAAGCTGGGGCATAGAAGCAGAACCGAGTCGTATGTGTGGACGGACAGTAACTGTGTGTATATGTAAGCATTTAAACACTGCAGAGAGTACAATTAACAGTAACAGTATTGTAGAAATTCATTTCACCGAAACAATAACGTGGCGCACAGTGTGACGCATGCACCAGTTTATTGTATTTCCAGACTTGCTTTCGGCACAATTTACAGTGCACGCTACTCTATTTTTTGTCAGACTTGAAATAGCCGAAATACCTTCACACTACGGAACTTCTATGGCTCTTCCGTTCGACAATCTCTCCGGCGTTGGAACCATCATCTGTTTTCTCTTCGGTCACGCTCGGTTGATTTTTCTAGTCGGCACACTCATTTCCTCCATTACGCGCTGGCTCCATTACCCGCTGGCTGCTTCCCAAACAAACCCACGTGCGGCTTGGCACTTGTGCTGTATGTAACAAGTCACGCGACGTGACGCTGCGGCTGTGATTGGTTCGGCTCTGCGCTACTTAATTTAGATTGGCTGACCTTTTTTTTTTTTTTTTTTTTTTAAAGAGGACAAGAGCGGCGAGGTCTATCGCGATAGCTTAATTTCTCTATCGAGTAAAAGTTATATCGCGATACATATCGTTATCGTTCTATCGCCCAGCTCTAGTTCTGACTGAGAGATTTCTGAAAAAAAATCAAACTTACAGCTCTGCTATCACTTCCAACATAAATGACAGTGACGTTTGTAGGGTTACTGAAGTTGGGCTAGCTGGTATATAATTATGTGCTACGTAATCGCTAGCGACACAGCTATGTTAGCATAACATAAACAGTGCAGCTGGAGGACGAACACTAACACTTTTACACTTATAAAAGTTAACGTGAAGGTTCCTCATGGTTAGAGACAAATGCAATCGCATGGCAGGATGCTGTAAACGGACCAAACTTCAGTCAGGAGAACAACTGAGATAATCCATCCACAATACGAGGTTAGTCATTAATATACTGCAACAACATGGGAATAGAGCAGCTGCCAGAGAATTCAACATTAATGAATCAATGGTACAGAAGTGGAGGAAGCAAGAAGAATGAGTTTAATAAAGTTTGATTTATCTGACTGCTTTGTTTCGCTTAATGTGCCTTATAATCCCGTGCACCTTATGGTCCGAAAAATGCGTACTGCACACTGCAGTTTAATGTTGCAAAGCACCTCTTTTTAACTTCAGTGGATATTATACATGGTTATGCTCAGGATATGTCAGCCCATTTCCACTGGAAATGCCTTTTGGTTAAACTTTCAGCAAGGAATTTGCATTTGCACTGTTACATTTTTATAAAGCTTTAATGTACATAAAAACCAGCTTCTTGTTTAAGTGAAAATAAATGGAAGGTTGTCTTTTTGCGCTAGTAATGTTGTGGAGTTGTATTTTGTCGCGCATCAATTATATCGTCAGTTATATCGTTATCGCAAATTTTCAAATATATATCGTGATAAATATTTTTGGCCATATCGCCCTGCTCTAATTGCAATAACACCAAGATGTGCAATACCTTTAAGAACTGAAGAGTTGGTCGTTGTGGTCATTACTGGCCTCTTTACCTCCGAAACACAGATACTAGAAAATTAAAAAAAAAGACATACTGTGAGCTTGTGACCTAGCAGACCGCATGAATTTTACTCTGTCACACTTTTAAGAACAAGAAAACTGGCTGATTTATATTATTTACAATACCGAGTCACTTGACTAACTTATTGGACTCAAAAAACAAAAAACCCCGACATTTTTTGAAATTAAAGTTTAGCTTCATCAGTCCAAAGAAATTCTTACTGTGACACAAGGAAACAAGGAAATTGTCCATCCTGGTCCATACTACATCAGAAATGTATCAATGACAGACATCATTCAAGTGTGTCAAGTGTTGAAATCAAAGCCACAAATCAGGAATACGTTAATGTAACTGATTATTTAACTATATAAATAGCATCAATAGTACTGCGGCAGTCTGAGCAGCATAAGTAAGGGATGGTTCAGGGTTACCTGATCCAGTCATAGCTATAAGCTTAATTAAAAAGGATGGGTTTTTTTAGCCCAACCTTAAAAGTACAATGGTGTACTGCAACAGGAGGTTTCTCATTTTAGAGACACTGCCCAGATAAAAGGAACCCGTCCAACACATTTGTTTTATGAGCACACCAAATCAAAAATGACTCCTAGGTTCCTCACAATGTCTCTGGAGGCCAACATATCTGGTTAGACACCATGTTTATCAGATTTTTACGGTCAAAAATAACAATCTCAGTTTTGTCTGAAGTTGGGGTATCAGATCCTGACAACTTTGTTCTGAACTGAGAATAACAAGCGAGCTGCGTAGTAATGTTGTGTCAAATCAATTATTCAATTACCCCAAGCACTTCTTGATAAATTACTCAAGGCACAGACGCTTGCTGGGGGTACATGCTTAAACTTGTAGCGAATACCACAGCACTGCAAATTATGAATATACTCTCTATGCGAGGTACATACAAAATATATGACGACTTCTAAGCTTTGTACTAACTCGTACTTTAAATCAAATTATTAAAACGCTCAATTTTACTGTTAGCTAACTAAACCACCTATTAGTGAAATTGACTCAAGGCAGGTTATCAAACATATGGATATAACATTAGTTACTGTGTAACGTAAAATATATAGGGCAGAGTCGTTAAATTTAACACTTATCAAAGAGCATGAATGAATGCCAATAATGTTAACAAAACCGTTAGGCTGCATTTTGATGCTAAACTCGCGAAGCTAACCATGGTGGCCGTCTATGGTTCATACTTCCGCTGGCACACGCATTTCACTTATTGTGACATTTAGGAGTCCGAAGACGTGAAAGAAGATATAAACACGCACTTCCAGAGGTTGCCGTTGACTTACTTTGTGTGGCAGTCACTTTTAAATCGCACAGTTTCGACCAACAACTCACTCCTGCTTGTATTGTTCGCGCGTGCAGTTTGTGGAAATGATGTATTCTGGGACAAACAGCTATGATTGGTTAATGTGTGACATACGACACTTCCGGTCTAGAAAGGAATGTGGTAGGGCCCCTACAAAGGGTTTACTAAACCGCGTGTGTCCTTTAATCACAGTTTTTATTCGGTTAAGCTCTGCAAACGCTGAAAATATACTGCTAATCCAAAGAAGACGAGTGTTATGCGGTACCGTTATGATACAAAATATGAGTTTGTGCCACTTGCTGTTTTGCTCCATGAAGAAAACTCACGATTTAGCCTGCCTAATTAAAAAAATAAATTAATTAATTCAACAATCAGTTAATTTTACTTGATATGCGCAAAGAAAAGGTAGCCATCAGATTTTGTAAGTTACTGCTTTTTTGTTTATTGTGTTGGTTGTTTATGTACACTCGTAAGTATAATGCAAAAATAAATAAGTTTGATGAAATAAAAGAAACAAAAAAATCTTTTTAACAATTAATATATTTAATCACAAAATTGAAAACTAACAAGGAAGATAAATAAAGACAATAAATAATAGAAAGATTGTTTTAAAAAGCAGCTTGCAGGTGAATTACATATAAATTCATGACACATGATCTACACTATGTTGGCTTATCTGCATTGACATGCTTATGAATTTTAGTGACATCCTCCTCTTAATCCATAGGGTTTAATATGATTGCAGCTATAATACCGTCAACTCTTCTGGGAAGGCTTTCCCTAAGGTTTAGGAGTGTATTTATTGGGATTTCTGAACATTCAGAAATCTGCAGACTCCAGAAGTGCATCTGTGAGGTCAGACAATGATGTTGGACAAGAAGTGCTGGTTTGCAGCCTCTGCACTAATTCATCTCAAATGTGCTTTGCTGGGTTGTGGTCAGGACAGGCCAGTCAAGTTCTTCCACACCAAACTTGCTAATCCTTCGCTTTGTGCACTGGTGTGCAGCCAGGTTGAACCAGTTTGTTCCCACAAAGGTATGAGAATGAAATTGTCCAAAAAGTCTTGGTATGCTGAACCGTTTAGAGTTCCTTTAACTAAGGGGCCGATCCCAACTCCCAAAAAACAACTTTACACCATACACCCCACCCTCAACCAGATTTTACACTTGACACAATGCAAACAAGTACTGTTCTCATGGCAACTGCCAAACCTAGACTCCACCATCCGATTGGCAGATGGAGAAGCGTGATTTGTCACTCCAGAAAACACATCTCCACTGCTCTAGAGTCCAGTGGCATGTTTTACACTGACACTTTGCATTGCACTTGGTTATGTAAGGCTTGGATGCAGCTGCTCAGCTATGAAAACCCATTCCATGAAGCCCTCTACACAATGTTTTTGAGCTAATCGTAAGGCCACATGAAGTTTAGAGGCCTGTAGGGACTGACTCGGCAGAAAGTTGGCGACGTTTGTGCACTATGTGCCTTAGTGTCCGTTGACTCAGCTCTGTGGCCTACCATTTTGAGTTGCTGTCATTCCCAATCCCTTACACTTTGTTATAATACCACTAACAGCTGACTGTGGAATATTTAGTAGCTGGACTTGCTGCACTGGTGGGATCCTATCACAGTACCATGCTGAGTTTCAGTGAGCTCTTGAGAGTGACGCATTCTTTCACAAATGTTTGTAGAAGCAGTCTGCATGCCAAGGTGCTTGAATTTATACACCTGTGGCCACGGAAGTGTTTGGATCACCTGAAATCAATCATCACAAGGGGCGAGTTAATACTTTTGGCAATGTAGTCGAAGTTAAAACAGACATTTATTTGAGATATTAGTTGTGACGCTTTCAAGGAATATAAATTTATTAAATTCACACATAAGTAAGTCTATAAGACACGTTTAAGTAATCCACATGCAGGCAAAACTTAGCACTTACTGCAACAACATAAACATACTGCCTCAACGAAACAAGTTATTTAACACATTTTGATGTAGTTTAAATCATGCCCATGCACATTTGATGTCCAAGCATTTCAATATTTACTGAACCCATCAAAAATAAATTAAGGCCTGCAATTTAACAATGTATATAAGTTAGTAAGTTTCAGTTTTATTTGTCACTTCAATCACAGAACAAAACCCTCCTTGTGTTTTATTCACCATGAAAGCTAAGACAGAAATTTCACAGGGTTGATACTATGAATATAAAAGACTGAATTGTACTGAAATACGTGAAATACAACGGCAGGGGGTCTCTCATAAAACAGTTTGTTACATAAGCGTCTAATATGTCTCAAAATGGCACACCGTGCAGTTCCACGATAAATGAAATGAACATTTATATTTAGGGCCTGTGCTACCTCCACAACTGGTAGCACAGTCTCTGAAACAATCTCTGTTACAAACAGTCTCTGAACAGTTCACAGTCTCTGAAAGTGTATGGAAGGATGAGTAGAATCCTTATGAGAGGCATTCCGTCCCACCGTGTAACACATCACTTCAAAGTTTACTTTAGGCATTTTGTTGGTTTGAGGTCCGGTGAGTCTGAAGGCCACAGTATGGTCACACATGTTTTATACTTAATAAACAACTAATATGATTCAGCAAAGGTTTTGACATGTCACAGAAAACAGGTGCAAAAAATAAAACGAATAATGACTATTCTTGGTGTCTGATGGCTCATTGAGACACCTGAACTGAACAACCCCAACCACACTGGTCCTTCTAAAACATTGCAATACCTGTCAAATGACCACTCATGCCTTATAAATATATCGGCATTTACTATGGTCCTCCACTCTTTCATTCTGTTTTCCCTTTATCTCTGGTCACCACTGTAGGTGTTGATAATACTGCAATATGGATTTGTTCTATGATTCCAGCATAAATTTAAAGTGTTAAAATGTTTAACTGGCAGTAATTCTATAAGTCACAGTTAAGCTAACACCCGCTGGATTTATGTCATAATAACAGGATACAGTAAGATAGTATATGGCATGAAGCATGAAATTCTGAAAAAGCAACAGTTAAGATTAAATGCACCTCCTTTTTCAGTGTCTTTATAGTTGCAGTTTGCTCATAGTAAGACACGGTATGAAACACTTCACTTTAAACCACTGACAAAACGTTGCACTTTAAAGGTATTTTTTGTTATGCAAATGTTGACTACAATTTTCACCACTGCAGGCAGCATTTTACCAGTGGGTGTGTTGAGATTTTTTCTTAGGTGTTGTGCATTTCTTTTGACGTGATATTTCTTTTAACCCTTACTTTAAATTCCTCAAAAAGTTTTGCTTTTTCCGCACCACCATTGTTTATAGCAGCGATTCCCAAAGTCAAGAGTGCTTCAGCCCAATTAAAAACTAGAAGATCCCATGGGGCACACCCATTTTAAAATTTCACTTCAATTAAAATACAATAAAAAGAGATGTATTTCCTTGAAAATGTTATTCAAAAAACATAAACAGGCTTTTGGCTAGAAATTGCTAAAGTTACCAAGTCATACGTAAAATACTATGGTCAATATGGGACCCACCTGCTACTGGGATATAAACTTCAATACAAGAGAAGCAAATATAGGTTGGATTAATAAGTAATATAACAAACTAACCGCATCTTATCATTTTTATTCACTTTTTAAATAAATAAATCCATTTTACGGAATTTCTGTACCTGTAGTACACTCGCAGCCTATTGTGGCTCCAGCCCACACTTTGGGAATCTGTTTCATAGTAATGCGTCAATGACTAATGCCTGTTTTCTACAAGTACCTGTTTGACTGGACTCGACCTTGTTTTTAGGGTTTGTCATTAGGTGCAAATGGAAAGGTGAAACCCAGCAACAAAAACCAACACCGTGGTTTCCAAGTCTGAGAAAAACCCATAGACTTATAGACTTATACCACTCTTTCGATGTCCTCCATCGTTGTTGTCTTTGTCAGATAACAATGACGTTGTTATAACGACCCCATGCACATTGAGGTGGAAATGAGAAACTGAGTATAGCAAAGTTGAGTTGAGCCAAAGTTGTGGAAACAAGGCTTCAATGACTTGCTGGGCTGACTGATTGCACCATGTTATGTTACATACTGGTATCATACAAAAGTACAGTTTCGTCCTAGTTTAAGTTCAGTTAATATTTATTTAACACAAAACATAGATTTTTTTTTTACATAAACTTGTGGTGAACTTTTTTTTTAAACATATAAATTTACAATAAATAGCTTTAAGCTGCTTTTTAAATGGATCTATTGACATTAAAGTAAGAACAAACAGCAACAGTTTGTCTTACAACTGTACAGTTTACGTAAGAAGGATCCTTTAGGCTGAAGCATCAGTGTCACACAGAGTTGCTCCTGCAGGTTAGAGGCACAGAGGTATGGGACACTTCAATGTGCACAGTGGACATGGGATATTGCTCACACTCTTCCTCTAGTGGGAAACAGCGGCAGTGTAGGAGCACCTCGCTCACCTCTTGCCTAAAGTTGGAGTTCAGGAATCCGTAGATGACGGGGTTAATGCAGGTGGAGGACATGGCCAGCAGGTGGCAGAGGGAGAACAGCAGGTTGTGGTGACAGACGGGCAGAGCCTCCTGGTTCCAGTCTGACACCACGTTGAAGATGGTGAGCGGAAGCCAGCAAAGGGCAAAGACTGTTATGAGAGCAACCAGCATGATGTTGATCCGGCGGCTGTGGGTCATGCGCTGGCACTCGGGGGTCCGGGCGCGGTCCAACATTTCTTTGCGGTGACGGAGCCGCACAATAACTCTAACATAACAGAGCAGGACCAAAAACAGTGGCCCACAGTACTGGAACAGCAGAAGCCATGTGGTGTAAGCGACCCTGTGACCCTGGGATGGCCAGTGCTCCACACAGGCTTCCATATGTGAAGAGGTGGGGACGTAAGAAAAGAGGGAACGGTATGAATTTTGAAGCGCAGACAGGTTTTTGTATGTATGAGTAGGAGATGTGTTGAGATAAGCATGAGGAAAATCTTGGTCATGTACCGATGACACGGGCAGGATTACATTGGTATAGGGCTCATTTGTGAGCAGCTGAAAGGCTAAGAAAGGCAAAGATGTGAAGCAGGCCAGTATCCAAATGAGAACAATTGCCATGTAGGCCTGAGGAACACTTGGTTTCCATCCAGAGGGGTTAATGATAAGCTGGTGCCTTTCTAAGGCGATAAACACTAGAGACAGCACTGACACACTCACAGAGACACACTGGATGAACGGCACCAGGCGACATAACAGCGAGCCAAACACCCAGTGGTCCATGATTGTGTATATGACAGTGAAGGGGAGGCAGAAGACACATACCAGAATGTCAGAGAATGACAGGTTGCAGATGAAAATGCTGGTGACATTGACCTTTTCTCTGCGGCGGGCAATGATGCAAATGAGGCCAATGTTGCCCACCAACCCTAGCACCATTGTAACACTGTACCAGGCTACAAGGCATGCTGTCAGAACAGGAGACATGTGGCACTGCTCATCATGCTCCAGAATGGCGAAGTCTGAGAGGAGCTGGGTCTCATTCCCTGGCCAGTCCTGTACAGACCCATGGCTGGCTCGCTCTTTCTCCCAAGCTGAGGATTGTGGAGGGGTGGAGCTGTTGAAGATCAAAGGAAAAGGTGACGCTGACAAAGAAGACTGGGTTGTGTTGCCACTCAAGGACATCTCACCAAGACTGAAGTGTCACCAGCACCATGGATCAAACTGTCCATCCCAGCCCTCTGAAAACATGCATCTGAAACAAAGAGAGAAATCACAGATTCATGAAATGCATTTATTCTACTGCTCTTATACTATAGAAGTCAATTAATGTGTGTATGTAGGAGTGATACTGTTGCTATAAATGAAGGAGAACTAAGCTGATCCTGTTTCTAAAAAATAGAAACTACATGTGTGAGGAATTAGTGCCTGATAGAGTTGAAGGAAGTTCAATTATATGTACAATAAATGTTTGATGGGGTGGAACCATCAGCGTAGCTTTGTGCTGAACATTGGGGGGCAAGACAGCAAGATCTCTGTCTAAATAAATAAATAAATCTGGGTAAATTCCCAGATGATTAAATATGCTACTATATTGCTGGTAATACCTGAAATGAGTAAAGAAAATCAGCCTATTTATGCAAGATAATTCATAATTTTATTGGTGGTGGTGGGGGGGTTATATTGGTTGCGTCTGATTATGGTAAATGGCCTGTATTTATATAGCGCTTTACTAGTCCCTAAGGACCCCAAAGCGCTTTACATATCCAGTCATCCACCCATTCACACACTGGTGATGGCAGCTACATTGTAGCCACAGCCACCCTGGGGCGCACTGACAGAGGCGAGGCTGCCGGACACTGGCGCCACCGGGCCCTCTGACCACCACCAGTAGGCAACGGGTGAAATGTCTTGCCCAAGGACACAACGACCAAGACTGTCCAAGCCGGGGCTCGAACCGGCAACCTTCAAATTACAAGGCGAACTCCCAACTCTTGAGCCACATTATTGGGGGGTCATAACCCCTCTAACCCCCCTGGAAATTACGCTCCTGGGTGGAACAGTGGTTAGCACTGTTGCTTCAAGGCAAGAAGGTTGCGGGTTCAGGCTGAGGCCTTTCTGTGTGGAGTTTTTTATGTTCTCCTGTGTCTGCACGGGTACTCCGGCTTCCTCCCACAGTCCAAAGACATGCAGTTAGTCAGGTTAGGTTAAATGGTGAATCTAAGTGATGAGAACATGTTTGTCTGTCTCTTTGTTAGCCCTGCGACAGACTGAGAACCTGTCCAGGGGTTGGTAAGCAAAAGAAAATGGATGAGTGCGTTACTATGAAATGTTTTACTAACATTCATGGGTCCCCAGAGCAGAAATCCTAAACACTATGATGACTCATTGGCTAGTTTGCTGACTTCAAATTCGTAGGGGCTCTTTGGTGTAGCAAGGATATCAGGACTGCGAGTAATGGATGGTCTGTGTGAGTCATTGCAGTCACTTTATGGTCAATCTGTGTCTACACAAGATTCATTCAGGCCCACTACTGAGTCGTATATTACCTGACATTTTGGAAGTCCTCAGATCCCACTAAACAAGTAGTATTACATTCACTGGCCTCATTTATTAGTTACGCTTTGCCAGTACAAGGTTGGTCCCCCGTTTGCCTTTGGAGTGCATTAATTCTTCATGGCAGAGATTCAACAAAGTGCTGGAAAAATTCCTCAGAGTTTTGGTCCAAATTAACATGATAGAGTCACACAGTTGGTGCAGATTTTTTGGCTGTGCGTTTATCTTCCATTCCACCACATCCCAAAGGTGCTCTATTTCTGAAATGATGCATATTTCTGCTGTAAGCAGCCATCTGAGTATAGATGCAATATGGTCATAAAAAACATGATCATCAACAATACTCGGGTAGGCTGTACTATTTAAATGATGTTCAGTTGGTATAAAGAGGCCCAGAGTGTACAAAAAAATATCCCCCAAGTCATTATTATGCAAAATTCTGACCCATCAAATTTTTTTCATCAGACCAAGCAACATTTTTCCAGTCTTTTCCTGTCCACTTCTGGTTAGCTTGTGTGAAATGTCAGCTAAGAAGATTCCTTGCATTCCTCTTCTTAGCTGACAGGAGTGGCATCTAGTGTGGTCTTCTGCTACTGCCTATACCAGGGGTAGGGAACTCCAGGCCTCGAGAGCCGGTGTCCTGCAGGTTTTAGATCTCACCCTTGATCAACACGTCTGAATCAAATGATTAGTTCATCACCAGGCCTCTGGAGACTTCAAGACATGTTGAAGAGGTAATTTAGCCATTTAGACCAGCTGTGTTGGATTAAGGACACATCTAAAACCTGCAGGACACTGGCTCTCGGGTTCCCTACCCCTGGCCTATACGCTTCAAGGCTTGACAGGTAATGTGTTTAGAGATGCTCTTCTGCATAGCTCTGTCATAAAGAGCGGTTATTAGAGTTACCGTTGCCCTTGGCAATCTGGCCATACTCCTTTGACTTTTGGCATCAATACGACATTTTAGCCCAGGCTTTTTTGGGCTGTTCTCTGAAAACTGTAGAGACAGTTGTGTAGGATAATCCAAGCAGTTTCTGACACAATCAAACCAACCCTTATATCAGCAACAATCATGCGACATTCAAAGTACTTTAAATCATCCCATTCTAATGCTAAGGTTGAACTTCATATCTATATTAACTAGCGTCCATGTGACAGCTGATTATATTTGTGTTAACAAGCAGTTGAACCACTGTACCTAACAAAGTGGCCAGTGAATGTTTGTACATTACAAAAGGCAAAATAGACTTGATAAAATACAACAGAAGCTGTGCTTGTGTAGACAGGTGAGTTGGTGAAGATAAGAGAGTATGTGTTCTGTCAGTCCTGTGAGACAGATGACTGAAAAACGTGCAGAAAAAATGCACGTGGTGGAGACAAACTGTCAGGACCAACGACTGCTCTTGCGATCCTCCACACTTTAAATCCAGATGTTGAACATTATAATTATTAAACATCTAGATTTATCTTTGTCTTAGATATCAGGTTGACTGCAGTCCTCATGTAAGAATGACACCTATATAAAAAGGAAGAAAATATGAAGTGCTTTCACAGTTTAAATAACAAAAGACTTTGAGTACAGGTGATAAAAGGTGATAATTACATTCTTTTGTAAGCGACTTGGCCTCACACTAATAATTGCTGCAATTCCTTGTCCAAAAATCAACAGTCAGGTCTCAAGACTGAACATAAAAAGCTAATGATATCAAAATGATTATGAATACACAGACTTAGATTCATTTATTTTAATGAAAGGGTATGACATTGTCATGATCCTAAAAATGGACTGTAGCCATCTTCCCTGGAACCTCTGCTATGTGCCATGAAAACCATAAGAAAACGAGACTGTCACTTTCCATTAACAGCGCACACACTTTGCTATCAGTCACTTCACCCTGCATCATTACTAACCTACTGTGTCAGTGTGTTGAGTGAGCTGCAGGCAGGGTGGCACAGCATCGATCATCCTTTGTTCGGTGAGGAAAGGCAAGTGTAATGTCACCGGTAACTACATGCAACAAATAACTGCAACAGTGAGTAGAAACCATGTACAGCAGTAGTAAGAAAAGGAAATATTGAAAACCAACAGCCATTTTTAAACCGCTAATGCTGCAATTGTGCGATGCTGTGGGGAACACATACATCAAGTAGTTGTGTTAGTGTGTTGGACACACTGCAGCGCTAAGTCTCTGCATGGTAAGGAACACTGTGACCTGTCTCCACTTGACCCGTCATATTATTCTTATCTTTGCCTCAAAAAGTGCCCTCCATCTCAGAGAAAATAGATGAAACAGAAATGAAGGCAAGGCTGTAATTTTCCTTGGAGAAGCTTCACCTTTTTATTTTTAAAAAGACATTGTACTGTGCAGTGAAAGGTGGATTCCACATATACCTTTTAAGCAGCAATCTTGCACTTAATCTACCTGCTAAAGAGTGCTGAGGGTAGTGTCATATAAAGGTAATATTTCTGAGAAATGAAAAATAGTTTATTATAGCTGAACACTGCACTTGATTATAAAGGTCTGACATGTGCTATTCCAAAGGGATGAACGATTTGGGGTTTTTTTTTTTTTTTGCGTGTAATGAATCTGTACTGCAGGTAAAATGCATTTGAAAATGAAAATAAAGATATATGCTTGACTGAAAAACAAAAAAAGCCCAGTCTTTCAATTACCCCTCTGCAATCACAGGTTGTGTTTCTGCTTCACTTCTTACCAGTACAGCCACTTACAAGATTCTAAAAATTTCCTAAATCCAAAAGAATAGTCCAATATGTGTGTGCAATCGATACAGCTGCTCAGAGACTATTTTCTTTCATATTGCCTTGTGCCGGTGATAATCAGGGTAACGGCAGCAGGCACTGTGCAGTGTGCTCAACCTGAGCTAAGCCTTGTTATCTGCTGGAGGTGTCAGGGATTGTGGGTGACACCTCTCAAATCTACTACAAATACTTTCACAATGTGGTTCTCTTTACATTTCAACAAAGAACACGAAATATGAATGCAATGTTGTTCCCCTGTTTGCGTTTTCTTTTGGATAAATACCACCAGACATGCGTGCTGTCAGATGCTTTTGTTAGACTGTATAATTGAAAAGATATTTGTAGAAGGAGAGACCTACATTACACCTGCTTACAGTCTCTGGACACTGCAAGCTGACAGTCTAGAAACAATACAGCATTCATTTCATAGCTGATTGAATCCTAATCAATACTGATTTCCCTCGACAAAGATGATGAATCCATTCAATACATCAATATTGCGTGTTTAAAAAAAAGAAAGATAAAGGACTCACGTGATGGTTTAGCTGAAAAATGAGTTTCAGTGAAGCCAGGATGAGAGAAAATGATGCTCTGAACAGGTGTGAATCCTCAGGGATTAGAGTTGGAGAAGAAGCTGTGCACTATAACAACCAAAGCGATTGTGTCAGAGGCAGCAGCGAAGGAGCACAGCTATAATTGTGCTTAGAGCCCCTTCAGGTGCCAAAGACCCTCTGAGGACCGTGCTCTGCTGTCACACAGTGGTGAATTTATTCAATTGCATCCTGAAAATGAAACCAGCTGCAAGTGCTGACAAGAAGACACTGAAGACTCAGGAAGCAGAGTTGAACCGAATTTATTGATGAAGAGCAAGTTTGATAAAGTGGTCATCTTTGTTCATTGGTAATTTAATGTCATAATCTAGACCCGGTCTGGATTTTAGTCGCCTTTAGAGTGTATTCAGATAGGGCTGCACTCTTTTTCATTGTCAGACTTCATCACCACCTTAACAGAGCAGGCCTTCTCATTCACAACCAGCTCACACTCCTCAGGAACATCTACAGTGTTTGCATCGGGGATCCTATGATACAAAAAGAAAAAAAGAAACAATAATAATCAAAAACAATCTCAGGGGTTTTGTTCATTTAGTAACTCTAAAATTGGAAGTTATCACTGTTAAAGCCTAAAAAGAGAACTTATCACAGTCCTACGAGTAAGAAAGCTGAGAGAAAAGAGGTTTATTTGTTTAAAGAAAAAATGCCTTAATGATTAAAAAAAAACAATAATGTGGAAGTCTTACTTGGTACAGCAGCTCAAACCCTCGCTTGTACAAGAGCAGTCCATGCAGTCTCTCACCCATGCAGAGTCAAAATCATGCAGCTCTCCATCCTTATCCACACACCCTACATGTAAAGAAATGAAAACACAGCTCAACTCAAAGGAGTTGTTGACTTACTTACTCAGAGGCACTCCTTACTTGTGTTTAAGCATCTATTAGTGTATGCATAGGTGTGGTTAAGGGATTAGATGTGGAATAAATGTCTAATATCTGTAAATCATGACAGAGAAACCTTTCCCCCACACCCAGTGTCCTGCTGCACTGCTGCAGTATTGTATCTATACAAGAAAGGTCTCATGTGACTCACCTTTTGGAGGGTTATTTGGATCTTTGACCTCTAACTCCTCGAAGAAGCATTGAGAGTGACAGAGCACAACGAGCCCCAGCAGACAGACAAACACATGTAGAGAGGACTGAAAGAGAAACACATTTCATACTAAAGTAATTTCTATCCTTTTAAGACCTTTAACATGACAGGAAATGGCCAACTACTGCTTCGACTAACAACTATTCTGTTCAGTTGACACAGTGTATACACAGTTGTACCTTATATCTTACATAACCCGAGGCGTGTGTAAATATAAAATATAATTCTGAAAAAGCAGAATGATTTGCAGGTGTCATAAACTCAGTGTTTAAACTAAGATATTTTACTAATTCATGAAAATTATGAGCTTATTTTGAATCTGAATTGACAGTACCACATCTAAAAAAAAAAGTAGGTACAATTACTAAAAAGAAAGTCAAAGATTTGTAATTAGGTTCATTGGCAACAGGTTAGCAACAGGACTGAGCAGAGGTTTACCAATCTGCAAAAATCTGCCTCTACAAATTGTGGAAGAATTTCAGAATAATGTGACCCAACATAAACTGCAAAGACTTTGAATATTTCATCATCTACAGCACAAAACATCATCCAAAGATTCAGAGCATCTGCAGAAATCTCTGTGCGCAGGAGATACGGCTGAAAACGAATTCTGGACGTTTGATCTTTGGTCCATCAGGCAGGACGAGATTAAGAACAAGGATGAATCTGTCACGGAAATCCCTGCATGGGCTCAAAAAAAAAACACTTCCAGAAATCACTGTACAAAGTTAACTGTGTCATCCACAAATGCCACTTAAAGCTCTATCATACAAAGAAGAAGCCATATATGAACATGATGATGAAAAGCCACCATCTTCTCTGAGCCAAAGCTTAGCTAAAAAGGACAAAGTGAACCAAACTTTTGGTCGATCAAGAAATATTTTTGTGGACTATAGTTAAAAAAAGAGTGGATGCAACACAGAGATAAACAGGGAAGCTTTGGTACCATTAAATTAATTTTAAAAAATGTTAAATTTTCTCTTTTTAAACACTGGTATGATTTACATATTCTATGGTGAATAAAACATGGGTTTATGAGATTTAAAAATCTGTTTTCTTTTACATTTTATAACATTTTTGGAACTGAGTTTGTGAAATATATACACTCTGACAACAATTACGTGATTGAAAGCTCATAACTATTCATATTTACATTTATACTGAAAGTTATTTTAAAAAATAGCTGTGATTAGAGAATATATAAAAGAAAGTGTAAAATACGTACCATCCTCAGTTATGATGTATCCCAGCCAACAGAAAAACTGTGTGTGAAAATTCGGTAGTCACGGATTTTATTAAGGTGTGACTCCCATGTATATCATTATGATAATATTTAAACAGTGATGAACGTTTTTTATCAAATATTTGTTTTAAGGTGGAGAAGACCAGCAGGTTATGTTGAAACTGCATATCAAAAACAACATTTTCACCAGCGATAGAAATGGTTTGTTTCTTCTCACGAATCAAACTCAAGCACAGTGAAAAAGCAGCTGTGAAATAATTAGTCAGAAAAACAAAAGTTATTTTCCTTGTCTAGCAACTTTTATTCCTGAGCCAAAAGGCAGAGACTGATTACTTGCATCGATAAACGATACACGTTGTAAACAGTTAAAGAGATAAAAGTTTGGATCAGACCTGCCAGAGTAAACACTGCACTTTTGAACCTTTGCTTAAAAAAAAACAAACTGCTTTTAAAGCTTTATAGGCAACAGATGATATCTCCATGTTTCTACAGTCACCACTTAACAATCAGTAAAAAAAAAAAAAAAAAAATCAAAAAAAATCGTAGAAAACCATGACAGAGTATCAAACTGGGATAAAGAAACAATTACACATATAAGGTTTAATGTGCAAAATATACATTTTTTGCAATGAATATTCACATACTTTATTTAACTCTGAATATAGGGAGCTCTATGTCAGTGGTGAGTTCATCTTAGTGCAAGTGAAATAAAAGACATTTTTTATGTTAGTGCAGAGGATTTTTTTTTTTTTTTGCACATCTAAAGAAACGAGTGCTCCTTTGGTAGCAGCTATCCAACAGGTGTCAGATATGTTTGCAGCAAAGCCTGAGCTCTGAGGCATCACCACCTCAACTCCCGAAGAGGCACAACTACAGTATCAACCCACAGCTATCTCATTAGATTTCTGCTGTAATTATCAAGTACCACCAAAAACCCAAACCACCACCGAACAGTAAACAAACCCAAAGCAGAAGCTAAGAATGACAAAAGTGATCATTTAAAGGCAAATCTTCAAAGAAAATAAATGTACCTGCATCGCTTAGCCAACAAATAAATCTCATTCTTTTCCTTTGGCAGTGTGCAATTACATTTAAAGGTACTGCTCAACATTTTGAGACAAACACTTATTCAGCGTCTGATATAATGTACATATGAAACTGACTTTTTGGAGTCATGTGACCGCTAACCACGTGATGTTAACTTTTGCCATTTTGGACATGTGACAATATAGGCCAAGTAAATAAGGCCCCACTCTCACAGGTGTAGAGAACATTCAGTGACCCGACCCCCACCAGTTACTAGGGAAAAACGAGTAATCCCCTACTGGTTGGCAAAAACCTCTTTGAGATTATTTTGATTCCCCATAGTTACGTAGCATGAAAACAGCAACTTGTCTGCAATCACTCACCAACTGCTCTCCAAAAAGTAGTTAAACTGTGAGAAGTCCAACAAACAGAGACTATTTGACTTTAAAGTGAAAGCAGAAGTTGAGTTTTAAAAATAACATTGTAAACTGTGAGAAACAGCTTTTATTTTGGAGACAATCTCCATTTCTGGTTTGCGCTACACTTTTTCCAAGTTTCACTACCACTCAGTGGTTAGTAAGAGAGTATTTCCACTTAAGTTGGTATCTTCCATGCTAACTACAGACATTTACAATGATCTTCTTGCAACCACGGCAATCACAGGGTGAATGTATTTTTCTTAGCAACTGGTGGTTGTATCATGTCCAACATGGTGAGAAATCTGTTGTCCTGTGAGAAACCTCTATAGTTAGCAGCCAGACAGCATAGCTTAGCTTAGCGTAAAGACCAGAAACAACCAACGACATTTATCCAAAGTTAAAAAATAAAAAAATAAAAATCCAAACAACAAATATCAAAACATCAGTATTACTAAAACTTGATGTTTATAAAAGAGTTTATCATTTCAAATGTGCTGGTAGTGTACCCTTAAACAGACCCTGGTCAACTATACCCCGGTTTCCAGTCCATGTGCTAAGCTTAGCTAAATGTCAACATAGAAGTTAGCTAACTTCTATATTGACAGCTAATCTAACATGTAAGAAAGTATTGTTCCACAACTGTCACTTTTATCAGAGAAATTAATCAAAGAGAACATGTTTTTAAGTTTTTTTGTATAATAAATTATCAAGTTTTTTCACTAAGGCATTCACATTAGAGTCCCATGCATGTTTCCACTACTGTAACTTCAACTTTATCCAATCAGAGTTTTCATGAAGGCCGGTTTACTGAAGGGCCAGTGATACTGGTTGGGGACGGGTCCATTCACGTTACACTCAAAAAAGGAGAACATGGGGAACCAAATGCGTGCCCTTCGGCTATGCTGGTAGGCACGAGTGTTAGCTAAGGTGTGATAGTAGAGGAAGAGGCGGGTGGTGATGTAGAAGGCGATGAACACGTCGATGGAGTAGTGCTCGTGAGCAGCCAGGATGAAGAAAATCCCAAACAGGTTTAACACCCAAGATATGGTGTGAATCAGATTCCATGTTCGTGGAGTATCTGCAATTAGGAAACATAATTATAAGACATGCTCAGTGTATTTTATGTATATCCAAAGCTTGCAGACATCCTTGGTACTAGTTTATTTTGAGCTGGACAGCTGGTATGAGATATTTGTGCTGATATACTTTGTTGTTGCCAAATGTGCCACTGTGCATTTTGTCCAGACATATCCACTTTGGTCTTCTCTATCCAAAAGACATTTTTCCAGAGGTTTTGTGGTTTGTTGAAAGGAAGTTTTCAAAGCTTAACATTAATGCCATGTTCTTTTTAGGGAGAAGAGTCTCGTGGCAACTCTTCCAAACAAGCCATACTTGTTCGGTCTTTTTCTGATTGATGGACTTCAAATAGTTTGGAAATGGACTTTAACTGCTCCCAGACTGATGGGCAGAAACAACTGTTTCTGATACATTTCATGTTTGGCATTGTGTTAACACTTGTCTAAATGCTCCAAATCAACAAACAGCCGCTGCAAACCTCTACTGTGATAGAGGTGCTCACACTTGCTGATGATCAGATATTACTTACACTTGTTTCTACTTGTGGTCTTGATTCCTATGACAGAGGTAAGCCTGTGCTTAGTTGTTTTATGCATTACTTCTGCATTTTG
This sequence comes from Diplotaxodon limnothrissa, assembly GCF_057381915.1. Taxonomy (NCBI): domain Eukaryota; kingdom Metazoa; phylum Chordata; class Actinopteri; order Cichliformes; family Cichlidae; genus Diplotaxodon; species Diplotaxodon limnothrissa. Next base: position 15,080,627 of record NC_140608.1, on the reverse strand, counting down.
GCTTATCTATTGTTAAATAAATAATGACATGAGGTGTATTTAAGGGAATTTAAGACCTGCTGAGGAACAGGTGATTTATAAAAAAAATTAAGTCCCAATACATAAAACCTTAGAGTTAAAAGAAGGTGTACTTTCCTTAATTATAATCACATCATTTCTTTCCTACTAGTAAAAATACAAGACCTAACAAGAAAGTACACTCTCACTAAACTCATTGAAAGCCGAACAAAATAATTAATCCTCACATTCAGTCACAAAGAAGTTGAGCATCGTGATGACAACAGTGTGCCCACTGAACATGTAGTCTCCACAGGTTTGCACGCCTGTCAGAGTCATCCCAAATCCACTCCAGATTGTTAGAGCCCTCTGTATCTTTCCCCAGGTGTCACCATATGTCTGAGGGACAAAAAAAACCCCTCCAGTAATTAGTCATGCTGTGAATCACAGTGGCAGCTGTTTATTAGTTATCACCGCAGTACAGCTGAGTGATCAACTGAACTGTAACACTGCCAACAGCAATGAGAATAAAAATAAAAAAAACTCCAGGAGGAAAAATGATTTGCACTTCCCACCTTGCTGGCACACTTCAGGTGCTGCCCTGGCACAGAAAGCGAGGTGGCAAACATGGTGCAGCAACGAAGCAAAAACACCGTTCCCATTAAAGAACACAGCCGTCTGAAGAGGATGGACCTGAAACACAGACGCACGCCCAACTCAGCGTAATGTGATGGCAGCAGCTAGGAATGTGCAAACTGCAGAAACGGGACCTATGGGCTACCTGTGTTTGTGAAGGAGCAGGATCAACAGAAACATGTAACATAAGATGAGACCACAAGCTTCAGCCATGGCAAAAGCCCAAGGAATTCTGGGTACACTGTTAAGAGTACAAAAACATGCATATCAGAAAGCAGATAAGATATGAGTGCAGCTCAATGTGTACGTGAACTATGGAGCTTACGTTGCTCAACAATCCCTGGAACCACCATATAGATACTTATCAGTGCAAAATATGCAAAACATAAAATATGCAAGCTTGTACCTGTCCAGGAATATATCAGGCAGCGGTGGGTATGTCCTCATGTCAGGGACGCGCTCATGTACAATGACCATGACAAAAGATGTGAATCCAAAAACAAGAAAAACATATATGGAACTGATGACTGTTTTCCAAACCTCTGGGTCCAATCTACCAGCTAAGTGCTGCCTACACCTCCCGTTGGAGTGTGTGTGACACAGCACCTCTCCTGAGCTGTATCCAGATCTATTGCTGTTCCTTGACCGCAGCTCAGTCCCGTTACACAAGCGATCACCTCCATTACACCCGTCAGCTCCATCGCAGCTCCACTTGACCCCAGTAGTGCCTGTGGAGAGCCCGGCGGGAAGACTGTCCGAAGGTGAGAGGCCCAGCTCCTCTAGCTGGGCCTGGTTTTTTCTCTGGAGCTGGCGGAGGGCTATGGTTAGCCTTTTGATGTCTCCCAGCACCGTGAGGCCCAGAGGAGGACCCCTCAGGTCGGCCTCAGTCAGAGCCAGCAGACTGAGGCCGTCCAGGCGGTGCTGTGTGCACAGTAGCTCCACGTACTGCCCAAAACCTTCTTCCTTCAGCCACTGGGCCACCTGCTTACAGCTCCAGGCACTCACATCATCTTCCGACAGTGCCATGCTGCTGCAGAAACAAACACTGTTAAGTAACGTGGGGTATGACAGATAAAAAAATAACTGAAATTACAGCGGCAGAGAAAAGAAGTATGCACACGCACACACACTGATGTTCTGACTGATCAAAGGGTGCTGTTAACAATTCTCTAAAGCTTGATAATTAAGTGCCACGTCCTCCTCTGCATTTTGATCACTTGATTTCATAACTGTTCAGTGCCATTCTTTTAATGCAAAACTGCCTGAAGCTCACCCACTGACACTTCTACTCAATTTGCATGAAAATTAACACGAGCACTTTCCCCGCTGTTCATATCATACAGCGCTGCAGTTATATAAATTATTCATAAGTTTGCTGATTATTCTCCACAGTGTAGCGGTTTATACATTCGAATAACAAGCGAGAGATCGCTGGTTTGATCCCCGGGAAGAGTCATGAATCTCTTTGGTTCATCCAGAAGATCATCTGGGGTGTAGATCTGCCAAATTAAATATGCGGAAAAGCCCGCTGTGGCGACCCGTTATGAATGACAGAGCAGCTGAAAGTAGCTTCTTTATTCTCCAAACCATTCATGTTTTTTTTTCTTTTTTGGCATGAAATTTGATTAAAAAAAAAACAAAAAAAACAGCATCAGGCACAGCAGCATCTCAAACAAAACAGTATAGTAACCAAAGTAAAACTAAATGAGAGCAAATTTCAACAAATTTATTGTTTCTTTAGTAAATATATGGGTTAGAGGTCTGTTATTTTTGTCACAGATAAGCATATCCATCATGACTTCTCCAAAACTGGGATTTGTAATCCAGCCGTCCCAGAATTGAAGCCACTTTGATAATTTAGAGATTGTTAGATGGACAAAATGAGTCCTTTCAAGGTCAAGGCAAATTGTTATTGCCGTATTTTACAGTTTTCACATTTTTGGTCACTTTAACAATTAAAAAGTCATCATTTTTAATCAGTAAGTGCAGGGTTAATTAGCCGAGGGGTTGGCTGCCTGCTTGTGCTCTTATTTAGTGAAACACTGCAGTGCACGCTGCAGCCTGCTTAGCTGGTTTTGCCTCATCTGTGTTCAGGTCAGTGACTGTACGTTAGCACTTTGTCCTGCTTTAGCCAGGACAGAGTGTCCCACCTAAAGCAGGAATTCAAAACCCCAAAACAGTGAGTCACTAAAAAAACCACAGGAGACTATAATCAATCTTTGCTTTGCAGTTCGCTCATTTCTGCCCTTTGAACTTCTGACAAGCTCACCACTGTACAGCTCCACTCGTACTCCAAAGGTCTACAAGTTCAACCAACACGGCTGTAGTACTGTACCGATGGCCTGCCTGCTGAGTCGACACTATATACAGCCTTGAAATTTTTATTTTGTACTGAACCAAACCGAGAAAATCCAGGAATAATTCTTTTTTATCATGATGTTAAACAGGCTCATTATGGAGCTGACTGATTGAATGATTAGCTGATCAAGCAGCAAAAAATTAACTGACAAAATTCATCAAACAATCCCTCTAAGAAGCAGAAAATCTGGTAGAGTTTCTGGAACGTGCTGTACATTTTTTCGTAATATATTCTGACATTTTAACAGCTAAACATTTATGACAAGATTAATTGATTTAAAAATAAAACAGCCTAAATACTAGATTCTAGCCTCAAAGCTTTTGTTGGTGGTTTCTGAATTCCGCCTTCAGCCTGACAGCCACACCTAGTATGACATCACTCCTCTGACACTGGTTCAGTTTGGCACTGAAAGTCACCGCTGATGAAAATCCCTGAAACCTACAAGCAGCTCACTCACCGAGGCGTGTGCAGATCTGCTCCCTCAAAGAGAAATAAGTTATTTTTAACTAGCCTCGAGATTTTACTGGCAACATCCCGCAGCTACTTGGGATATAAAAGTGCCATGTCAGCTTGTTTGGCTGGCTTACAGTGAGTCACAGTCAGGCAGTAGGACACAGCTCAGTGTGTGTGTGTGTGTGTGTGAGTGAGTGAGTGAGTGAGTGAGAGAGAGAGAGAGAGAGAGAGAGAGAAAGCCCTTCAGTGTGTGAGAGAGACAGAGGCAGCTCAACAAAGAGCTCATAGTGTCTTTTCACCGCAGAGGCTACAATGTAACGTCAGATTGCAACATTTCACTACTAGCTCAGCAACTTTCTTCACATGAACAAAAATGTTCAACTTAGAGCAAACACGTCACAGGAAGTCCACTTTATTATAACCAATGATCGTCTCACTTACCAAACATCCACTGTCACTGCGCTGCTACAAGGTGCGGATGAGCCGTCTGTTTACTCCACCGCTCATAGGAGTATTTCACAGCCAACGTGCTTCGGACTACTAAGCAACAACAAACAGGAAGAGGCAACAGCAAACAAAAAGCAGCCAAGAGGAGCAGGATGCTTCCTGCGAGACTTCAGCTCAAAGGACACTGACATCTGCTGGTTACACTTGGAAAGCCTGGGATTTCTATAATCCGTCAACTTTGACTGTTTTATTGTGGTTTTCGTTCTTAAAACAGTATTGTCATTCTTGCCTTGGCATTCATTTCCCCCCCTTTATAACATTCAAACTTTTTTATATGAGGTTATGTTATACATCAATATCTCATGCATGAACTTAAGCTATGTATAAGTGAAGAGTGTGCTATCGTTTTAGCAACAAATCATTGATGAAATGAGCTGTTTTCATTGTCATTTTGGGGCATTGAATATTAGTGTCAAGACGACTGCGGCAGTAAATCTTGTTACTCTTTTAGCCGTGAAAGCATCATTATGTAGAGGAAAGTAGGAAGAAAAGTTAATACAAACTAAACCTATAATGTTAAAAACATGTGCCATCATTCACTAAGCAAATGCTTATTAGAGATTACAATAAAACTGCATTTATGTATGCAGACATGGTACCTACTAAAGCATCAGAATGGGGAATAAGGGTGATTTAAAAGTCTCTAAATGTGGCATTGTTGCTGGTCTGGTCTGAGTATTTCAGAAATGGCTGACTTACTGGGATTTTCTTGCATAACTGTCTTTAAGGTTTACATAGAATGGCCCAAAAAACAGAAACTATTCAGTGAATGGCAGATCTCAGAGTGAAAATGCCTCTGGACTAACTGCTTTAAGCTGCTGGGAATTCTCATTATGACCAAGATATGCAGAAGAGCATGGATAACACACGATAACACACCTTTCTTGAACATAACAATGAGTTTATTGTACTCAAATGGTCTCCTTGGTCTCTCAACAGATAATTATATTCTCAACATAAATGTTTTTAAATAGTTTTTTCTATCACGTTTAAGTAGATCTCATGTCATATACCTTTCCTACAGATTGTACCGTTGAGTCTGCCATAACTGGAAAGCAAGCTTGAGAGGTTGACTGAGAACCAGTGCCAATGAGCCACCTGTTTTTGACAGTCAGAGGCTGAGTGAGGTGGAACTGCTGCTGAAAGAGAGTCAAGGCGAAGGCAGCAGAGTGCAGCTTGGTTTCATTTTGGTAAAGAACAAAGCAGACCGTCTGCCATTGTAAAAACTTTGCAATGACAGACAGAAAGTCCTCCTCAGGTGCTGCCACAGGGATGATATGTGATATACAAGATTTGGAGCCAAAACAGGAGAAGTGTGTGGCAGGGGGATCAGAGAGAAAGTGGGAGATCCCATCTCTCCAGGATCTGGAGGAGGTTTTACACTCAGCTCCACGCTCCTGTCGACATGGAGACGAGGTGTGGCCGAATCTGTTTCTGGGAGACATGTGAGTATCGTGAGCTGGATTTAAATTCAACGTATGCACATCTGGATTGTATTCATGTGTTACATCTGCTGTTTGTGTCAGGTTTATGTCTCATGACAAGTTTGGGCTCTACCAGCTAGGGATCACTCATGTGCTGAATGCCTCACATGGTAAACTCTGCTGTAAAGGTAGTGATGATTTCTATGGAACCACAGTGAAATATTACGGAGTCCCTGCCAACGACCTCCCCACATTTGACCTCTCGCCATATTTCTACCCCGCAGCTGAGTTCATTCACCAGGGTTTGACATCAGGAGGTACTGCAAGCAGATTTTCAGAGAGGATGATACAGATCTGAGTTTTCATTATATTTGTTTCTGCCTTTTCTGACTTTCAGGGAAAGTGTTTGTGCACTGTGCTGTGGGTGTGAGTCGTTCAGCTGCATTGGTCCTAGCCTACCTGATGATTCATCATCACCTCAGTCTGTTGTCCTCTATACGTTGTGTGCAGCAGAAGCGCTGGATTTTTCCCAACAGAGGCTTCCTGCGACAGCTCATAGACCTGGACCAAAAACTGCAGGATGATGGTTTAAACGAGCCAGAGTAAGAAAGCCAGAAACAACCCTCTATTTCCTCCTCCATTTGCACCATTTATTGCATGTATAAACCAAAGTGTTCAGCTTCATTCACTCCCCTCCCCTGTCCTCTCCTAATGTGACATCAGTGGTATCAGAGCGAGCTCCTGAATTCTCCCCCTGGGGTTTTTTAGCATCAGTGAACAGACCAATCAATGCTACAGCGTTACAACATTAAATAACTACATCCAGACAGTCCGAGAGCACACTGAACACAGAGAGCTAATTTTGGAGCCAAGCAGCGTTCAAACAACCACCTGCTCATGCCTCTCACCGAGCTGTAGACTTCGGTGGGAAGGGGGACGGTGGGCACAGACAGCCAGAGCAGTGCGGGGGTGTGCTGAAGGAGCAGTCTGCGTCCGGGGAGAATGTCAAGGAGCAAACAGCTACAGGACCTGCTACTCATTAAAGAACTGGAGGTCATCTTGGATTCCTGCCCTGTGGGGCTCACACCGGTGGATGAAGTCTGGCCCAACCTGTACATAGGAAATGTGTGAGTGTTCTTTTGTACAACATCTTTCTGAATTCTGTTGGAGAGAAATGCCTGCTGAAAAGGAGAATTTGTATTCCTTTTACATTTAAGTTATTTAGCATTTATAGACACTAGACATGGCTGTTCTATTCTTTAGTTTTACTCTTTTTTCCATCTTTTTCCATGTCTACAGGGCTGTAGCACAGAATAAAAAGACATTGCATAAGCTTAACATCACTCATGTCCTGAACGCAGCGCACTCCAAGCAGGGCAGCATTGGTGACCAGAGTTTTTATGGGAACACCTGCGTTTACTTTGGCATCCCAGCGGAGGATTCAGAGGACTTTGACCTCAGTCAGTACTTTAAACCTGCAACTGACTTCATACACAAAGCCCTGATGAGCAAAGATGGTAAACTGAACGTGAATATTATACTGGTTTTTTTTTTCTTTTCAAGAGCTGGCCCTCATGATATTTTCCATCCTTTTCTACAGGAAAAGTTCTGGTGCACTGCATCATGGGTGTGAGTAGATCGGCCACTTTGGTCATAGCGTACTTGATGCTGTGGCAGCGTCTTACTCTGAGAGATGCTCTGAAGCATGTTGTCCAAAAACGAGCCATTTACCCCAACCGGAACTTCCTGTCCCTCCTCCTCAAGCTGGATGAACAGCTGACACGAAAGAGGAGGCTGTGTCCTATTCTCTGACAGCCTTTGTTCCTCACTGCACCTTCATTTGATTAATGAACACCTCTCCATATGTAGAACTCCACTCTAATTGGCGATCAGTAGTTTGTAAATATGATGTGTAATTAGATTTTGTTTGATGTAGTTGCAGGTGTAAGTCTGGAGTGACCTTTATTTATTTATTTTTATTTTCGAGGTTGTCTGCTGCCTTTCTACAGTCCAGCAGCAGCAGCGCTCACACTGAGCCTTTATGTCATGTTTCTCCTGGTTTGTTTTTCATATTTAAATCATATTCAAATGTTCTCTGTGAGTGTTAGGAGTCCTGCTCACATGCTATGTACGGACAGTTTTATTAAACCCATTAATGTTTTGTCAAATCTCACTTAAATTGTTTGGTCAGATGCATAATGTTCAAAAATATGTATATCTGACTTCTAACAAGGTTTAACCTTGAACAGTTTTCCTGATAAGACACCTACTTTTTTAGTCAAGGATTCCTCAAATAAAATAATTATTTGTTTCATTTTGCTTTTTTTTTTTTTAATTGCCAAGAGCTTACTTAATATTGCCTAATCAATCTGACAAAAACAGGTATGTCTAATTGCTGAGCTGTATATCTTAACAGTGCTCTGTTTGATTGAGATCTGGTGACTGTGGAGGCCATTTGAATTCAGTGAACTCATTTAAATGTTCAAGAAAGCAGTTTTTATTGATCTGAGCTTTGTGACACAGTCTTTCATCCTGCTGGAAGCAGCCATCTGAAGATGGTACAGTGTTGTCACAAAGGGATGGACATGGTCAGCAACAATACTCAGGTCAACTGTGGTGTTTAAATGATGCTCAGCTGGTACTAAAGGGCCCAAAGTGTATCAACAAAATATCTCTACAATCATTCCAGCACCATCAGCTTGAATGTCGCAGCAGAAATCGAGATTCATCAGAACAGCTGATGTTTTTCCAGTGTGCTGTTGCACAATTTTGGTGAGTCTGTGCAAACTGTTCTTTTCTGACAGGAGCCACACCCACTGTGGTCTTCTGCTGCTGTAAGCCAAAGTTAAATGTGATATACGTTCGGAGGTCCTCTTCTGCATACATTTGTTGTAACAAGTTGACCTTGACAAGTGGTTACATGACTTTATACTGCCTTCGTACCAGCTTGAAGCAGTCTGGCTTCAAGATGACCTTTTTAGACAGAGTTGTGTGGGGAAATCACATTAGATAAATGGACTGGTTCATATATAGCGTTTTTCTACTTCACCTGAGCACAAAACTTCAAAAATTCAATAATGTGAAGTTATACAACTTTACACTCATTCATACAAGCGCTTTTCCCCCCAAGTAAGTGCTTTTTATCTAACATTCATGTACACTCTTTTGGATGCATCACAGAGCAACTTGGATTAGTATCTTACCCAAGGATATTTGACATAGGAGATCTAACCACTAACTTTCCATTTAGTAGATGACCTGCTCTACCTCCTGAGCTGCAGCCACTTGTAGATCAGCAGTTTCAAGAATATTTAAGGTTGTTGGTGCCTGTCTGCTGCCAACAACAATGCCACATTCAAAGTCACTTAAACCACCTTTCGTCCCCTATCCGGTGGTTAGCTTCAACTTCAGCAGGTCACCTTCACCATGTGTACATGCCTGAATGCAATGACTAGCTGCCATGTAAATGTAAGTCATTAGATATTTGCATTAACAAGCAATTAAACAGGTGTACTGAACAGACTGGCCCGTGAGTATGTATCGAAATGGAAGTAGCCATGGTGACATTACTTACTGGTTCCTGTTTTAAAACTTTGAGTCACGGTCACATTCTTGTACCTAATAAAGTGGCTGGTCTGTGTACATAAACAGTTTTAAAATGATGGCAAAGCAAAGGTTTATTTACTAAGTTTGGTCATTAGTTGAACTTAGATGCATGAAAGGCAACTCTGAAGTGGCAGTTTAAAGGGTAATTGATTTGTCAGGATGAGATTGGTAGTGTCTGGACCAACTGGAGACCTATTACCACTGTGGGTTTTGTGTCCGCACGCAGAGGAAACCTTGAACAACAGGAAAGAGTTCAAGCAGGAAATGGTTAAACAAACAAGAAATAAATTCAGCTTGAAAAAAGCAGATAAAAGCACTTCTGCTACCACACAAGCTGACAGAACAAACTGGTGGAGACTGGTAGATATAGTGCTGGGCCTTGATTGGATGATGAAGTGTAGGTGTGCCATCAGGTGTTTGCTCAGGAGTAAGAAGAGACCCAAAAGATAAAAACATTATAATTCTGACAGGGACCAGAAAGAAAATATAGGATGAGAACTCCAAAATAAAAGTGAGGTTATGCCAACTGTTACTGTTGCACTATTGCACGCCTAAGGTCATGCAGTCTTCCTTTCTTTAATTGGTTATTTGATAGTAAACAGCCTAAATCAGTATGAGCAGATTAAAAGCAGATAAAGCTAATAAATCACTGGTGAATATCATCCACATCTCTTAAAGGGACAGAGCAGCAGGCTTTACTCTGCAGCAGGGTAGCAACTCAGACACACGCAGAGCAGCCACGTGTTACATAACAGTCCACAGTCATCGTGGAAACATGTGAGCTAATGTTAAAGTTCACAGGATAAGGCTCAGGGTTGCCCCATGAGAATGAAACATCAGGTCTGCATTCACCATGAATAAAATGGGTTTTGAGTGCCTGAACAGTGAACACAGTATGTTAGATAACTTTGTCACTTTTGAGTGTATGATTACAGAGTTATAAAAGGAAACAACCCCAGCTATGTGTGACTGTGATGAACAAATAAGAGCAGGCAGAGTAGGAGAGGAAACCGAAGCGCCTCGAAGTGAGGTAAGTTCATGAGATTGGGCTGGTTTGGGGGATCTTTCAGGTAAGAAACATTTAGAAAGAAAGCATGTGTGGCATCTTGAGAAAATCCCACTCTCAGGTCTGTGTGTTGTTAAAAGAAGCTGGGATGACTAATAAGTTTACATAACAAACATTAACATTTACAGAAGCTTTTCATAGTGAAGGGCTAATAAATGACATGTGTTTGTGCGATTTATGAGTGTCTGTGTGTTTGTACAGTATGTCTCTTAGGGATCCTCCGTATGAACCTCCCTCTGTCTCAGAGCTGCAGGAGTTTCTGCTCGCTGACAGACGACCGACTGGACATGTCAATCAAGTCTGGCCTAACCTTTACATAGGCAATGAGTATGCGTGCACATATTAACATGCACACACATCTATAAACATTCTGCACTCGTGCAGCACTGAGTGTGCTATTGTGTTTCAGGGTAGCAGCTCGTGACAAGGGCACTCTTCACAATCTGGGCATTACTCACATTGTAAATGCTGCTCATGGAACCCCCAACCCAGGCCACGGGCTCTATTTCTACGTCAACACTGGCCCGCGCTTCTACAGAGACATGTCAGTGGATTATTATGGTGTTGAAGCTGATGATGCAATGGACTTCATCCTCAGTCCATTCTTCTATCCAACAGCAAGATACATCAGAGCTGCACTAGCCATGGGAGGCAAGTGGGCAGGGTTACAGCATGTGGCTGGATTAGATCTCAGTGTCATACAGCCACACCATCTAATGAGATTAGATTTTATTCTTGACTAAAATAAGGAATCCTTATTTTAGTTTGGATTTAGATTTGGTTTCTGGCTCCAGCTTTAAAATTAGGATTTCATTTATTAAGCAGAACAAGCTCTTCAAGCCTACCTGGCCTTATGTGAAAAAGTGATTGCCCCACAACGACCACCACGTTTGACTGTTGGTATGACATTCTTATATGAAAAGCTGTGCTAGTTTTGCAGGAGATGTAACAGGTCTAAAACCTACCCACATTGCTCACTCCTGGGAAGGTTCAGACATATTCCAGTTTTCCTCCATTTGTGCATTTGCGCCCTCACTGTGATTTGCTGGAGTTTCAAAGGTTTGTAACACTTTTCGGACTTTGTTTCCCATCTGTTCTTGAGTTTCTTTAGATTTCGGCATGATGTGTTACTTTTTGAGGTCTTTTGGCCTACTTCACTTTGTCAGACAGGTTCTATTGAAATGAGTTCTTGATTCATCAGGCCTGGCAGTAATCAGGCGAGTGAAACTGAACTTAGCTTTCCAAAAAATGCTGTTAATCATGGTTAATTCATGATTTAACAAGAGGGGACAATTACTTTTTCATACCAGGTAGTAACGAATGAAATCACAATTTAAAAACTGATGATGATTTGAAACATTTAAGTGTGACAAATGTGCAAAAAAAAAAAAAAAACAGACCAGGAAGGAGGCAAATACTTTTTAACAGCATTATATATCTATAAATGGTATTGAGGGTAATGTTTATCATCTCAATCCCAGGACGGGTGTTTGTACACTGTTTGATGGGCGTGAGTCGATCTGCAACCTTGGTGCTGGCCTTTTTGATGATTGTTGAGGGCCTGAGGCTGCAGGAGGCAGTAGCCGCTGTCAGGCCGCATAGAGACATCTGCCCAAACCCAGGCTTCCTGCAGCAGCTCCGTAGCCTCGACATGAGCCTGGAGAGAGAGAGGAGGAGACGAAGACAGGCCCAAACACTGTAAAGATACAATCAGTCACACACAAACCCATAAGCATCCACATATGCAAACACATATGCACACACACACAACACACACACATCTTTATTGCTGCAGGAGTCACTTAGCCCGGCAGGAAGAAACGGCATCTCTGACAGAGCTGAGGAACATCCTTTGGACAAACAGGAAGCCGGTGGCACCCGTCAATCAAGTCTGGCCAAACCTCTACATTGGAGATGAGTGAGTGGAAAACTCAAATGTATCAAAAACAATATTCTAGTAAATCAGTCTGTATGCCGTGTGTGTATGCAGGTCTGTGGCACGAGATAAAATCACACTTTCATCTCTGGGTATAACTCACATACTAAACGCTGCAGCAGGACGACACCGCATTAACACAGGCCTGCAGTTCTACAGAGACCTCAAAGTGGAATACCACGCTGTTGAAGCTGCAGACCACCCAGAGTTCAACCTCCAGCCTTTCTTCAGATCAGCCGCACAGTTCATTGACAGTGCGCTGAAGAAAAATGGTTAGAGGCTAAGCAAATAGACATGCATACATTAATGTTAAGCAATCTGCGAGTTACTTTCAGCTATTATTAAAAGGACTGATCAAAATGTCTTTCAGGGAAGGTGTTTGTTCACTGTGCCATGGGTGTCAGCCGCTCTGGAGCGCTGGTTTTGGCGTACCTGATGATTTGCCAGGGCCTGTTGTTAGTGGAGGCTATCACTGCTGTGCGTCTGAATCGAGACATTGGACCCAACTCTGGTTTTTTGGAGCAGCTGAGGCAGCTGGAACTGAGCCTCAATACACAGAGCAGACAGATCCCAGAGGAGGACTGTACCAACACATCCTGATAATGAACACACTCAGGAACGCTTCATTCCTCCCTTGATTGGCAACCTGTGTTATTTTAATTAGTTTCTATCAAAATAATTAAAACTTTAAAAAAGGTCTGCGTGTCACCTATTTTATTCCCTTGACTTTTTCAGGCCTCCAGAAATAACTCGGCACTGACGAATCGTGACTGATTCTTGCAGCTGTCCACACATTAGTGACATTCCTCTGATGATGCAAGATGCCACTCGTACTGAACAACTGAGTTTGTTTCTGTTTAAAACAGTGCCTGAACAGTGCGTGCTGTCATGTTAGGGGTCTCATATACAGGATTACATTATGAAAGCATGCCATGTGGAGAGATCAGGTGTTGTAGTCTAACTACCTAAAAATATCATGTTAAACACTGAGCCTGAGAGAGCAGTTACCATTCCAGGTCTGTATTTCAGTCTTCATTGCTTCCTCCTGAGGGAGGTTCCTGTTGGTACACACACATGTACAGCCACCGGACACAAACTCGCTCTCTCTCTCTCTCTCACACACACACACACACACACACACACACACACACACACACACACTGACATCCACTGAGGAAAGTAGAAGTCTGCGATCCACATTTAACAGAGGTGAGTCGTTTCTTTATACTAAATTGCTCGTTTTTATTTAATATCTGTTTTTTTCCCCCCCGACTTGATGTCACACACCTCGTGGATCATTGGTGGTTTCAGTTCAGTGTGACTTCAGTGTGAACAGTGTTTCAAAGAATGTGCATGAAGGGCTTGGTATGAAGTGTGACTAGATGAAGAACAAGGCTGCCAATGCAGGGGTCCTAAAAGCTTTGAAAAATTGGTATAATTAATGTGAATCTATTAGCGGAGAGCGAGATTAAAAAAAGTCATTTAAATTCCTATTTGGCTCCCGATATCTCGTGTACTATTCTGCTATTGTTTATTATTAATATTGCAAAATGTATGATCAGTTAGGCAGCACCAGCAGCGATGATGCAAACAGAAAATGTCACGTCTGTCGCTTGAATTTGTACGTGACATCCAAGAAACAGCATGTGTTGCGCACACAATAATACACAACAATATTACACAGAATACTGAATGACAACATACGGTTTGTGTGATCGTGGACAATCATAGTTAAACCCCTTTTCACGTTTCTTACTTACATACATATTTTTTAATGTGTTTCCATAGTAACACTGATTTCAAAGTTGCATGCAGTATTTAATAATAATTTAATCTTAACTGGCATACAAAAAGAGAATATTGCTTTCATTTATGAATTTGTAAAATCCCTAAATTAATAAAACCATTTAAATATTCTTTACAACATAATTTTTTCTAAAAGTCTGGTCTTCCTACATCTTCTATAGCCATTGTTTCTGTGGGTGATGTACTAGGTTTACAGTTATTTTCACTATTGATCGTTCATTTTTTGATTCATTGCTTTTTGTTTCAACAAAAATGAGAGAAAACAGAAAGGAAAAACTACAGCTTGGAAAAAGGTAAAACCAGATGTTTACATTGGAAAAGCTGGAGCCGGTTAATTTTTGGCATGTTGCTTATAAATGACTGATAAGTATTTAGGAAAAAATGCTCATGGACTCCATAAACATCCTTGGCATATAGGTGGTAATGTTAGATCCCTGTAGAGCTTTGGGACAGATGGCAGTGTGCAGGAGGTGATTAATTTCAGGCATGTGTGTGTGTGTGTGTGTGTGTGTGTGTGTGTGTGTGTGTGTGTGTGTGTGTGTGTGTGTGTGTGTGTGTGTGTGTGTTGTGGACAGCACAGGAAAACAATGTCCTCTTGCATGGTGAAGTCCAGAAGTAGAAACCCATATGCAGCTGTTCAGGTGGACCCAGACAGCGCTTACATCACTCCAGGAACATTAGACCTTGAGCAGCTGTTCTGGACCGGCACCACAGCTCATTACACACACTTCAACGAGGTCTGGCCAGATGTCTACATCGGGGATGAGTGCGTAAATCTGAGTACTGCAGATGTCATTGTACTTATCAGCCCTTATACAACTATTCAGTCAATTGTGTCAAAAGTTCATGATGACAGCTTCATACTGAGTCTGTGTTTGCATAAACACAGGAAAACTGCTCTGGAGCGGCCTGGTCTGAAGGATCTGGGGATTACACATATCCTGAATGCAGCAGAGGGAAAGTGGAATAATGTGCTGACTGGTGCTCAGTACTACAGAGACATGGAAATCCAGTATTATGGTGTAGAGGCTGATGACAAACCCACTTTCAACATGTCCCAGTACTTCAGGCCTGCAGCAAATTTCATCCACGAGGCCCTCGCTCACCCACAGAGTGAGTCCTCTGGGACTCTGAGGAAACCTTTGAGTTCATTATCTGGAGGATAAGTTTGTTTGTTTCTAATAAATCCATATATCTTCATTTTTTCTAGACAAGGTCCTGGTGCACTGTGTGATGGGCCGGAGCAGGTCAGCGACACTGGTCCTGGCATACCTGATGATGAAACACAATTTAACTGTAGTGGACGCAATTGAGCATGTGCGACAGCGCCGCTGTATCCTGCCCAATCACGGCTTCTTAAAACAGCTCAGAGCCCTGGACATTTCACTGCAGGAGGAAAGGCTGAGACAAAAGAAAGAAACACAGGACCAACAGTAAATACTAAGAAAGGAACTTAAAAATGTATTTTAACTTCATGTCATGTTTTCATGGATATTATTTTTTTCTTTTAATATATAATTAAAGTCATGTTTTCAGTAACCGAGTATGAATCTCATTAAGTTACTCACTCTGATTCAGTCCATAACTCTGTTTTCATGTAGAAAAGATTTCCTTTTCATAAGATTAAAGTGGTCTTAAAGAATAGTTCTCCAGGCTTCCTGAGGTTCTTTTAAAGTTTTTCTTTGGACATTTGTTGCTTTTTCACTTGTCCTGTCATTTTCAGCCTAGTCCTTGTAACTGACCATCTAATGCTATGTTTCACATGATGAGCCAGTGTTGTGTGTATACAAAACAGGCAACATAGCAAAGAATCCATCTGAATTTGTCTTTAGGCACTTTGTTACTAGTGGTTTGTTACAAAAAGACACATTTTTTTATTTGAATCTGCTGCAATCTTTAAAGAAATGAAGAAATTATGAACCAACTGCTTCATTTTTTAGTATATTGATGCCAAACACACTGCCAGAACCCTGCAGAATGATTCCTGCAGACCAACAGCAGACAGAATTTTGTTGCCATCTGCAGAAAGTTAGTGAGTACTGCAAATGTATTACAAGATCTCAGGGAGTGGCTCAAAACCTTTTGACCACAAAAACAAAGTGTTAGTTACAGCAACTGAAGAGAAAAAAAACCTTTGTTTTAGGTATTATCCAAACTCTTCTACATAAAGAAAGGAGGCCATAACGAGCCATGAGAGAAACCTCTGAAATATGAGGTGCACTTCACATTATATAAAAAATATGAGACACAGAAAAACATCTATGATAAAATCTGTTTATTTTTTAATTTCAAAATTTACCACAATGATGGGCAAACTGAAAATTGTTGACAGTAGGAACAAACAGGTTATAAGGCTTTTTTGGTGTATCTGAACATGTGAAGGAAGCCATGAAATTTAGGGACAGTGACCAATGATTCAGTCCAACCAGATACAGATTTGACAACACCTCTTACAGTATTTAGTCCTACACATATTTCTTACCTTTTACATAAACTTTGAATAAAGTTATATTCAAGTATTCAGCGTTTATCTCACCAGTGTATGAATCACAGCACAGACATTAATACAGACGGTTTATAACACTTGGCCCCAGATACGATTTTCCTCCAATTTCTTATGAATCTTTATTTATTACTCGAGAAAACAGATTTGATAAAAAATGGAAAAAAATAGTTATTTTTAAAAAATGATTTAACAGAATTGCCCCGAGGGTTTGCCATGACAATGCAGGAGAATGTTAAGTCAATTGAAAAAAAAAAATAAATCAACTGAGAGAAAAAGTCTGCTTTAATGCCCACTGTATTCTTCTGGCAGAGAACCCCCAAATATAATGATGGATTCCCAGAAACGCATTATATATAGAAGGGAGGTCATGCTTATACATCAATACTCTCACAAGCTTACAAGTTTCCCTGCAGGCTCATATAACATCCCCAGGCCTCTGCCCATCAAGCCTGCAAACTGCTAGGGAGAAAGAAAGGCACTCATTATTTGATGCCGGTAACGTTTGAATAGCACTGACATAATCAACATTTTGCAGCTTTCACACAACTTAATAGGCAGAGGCCTTGATACATTTAAAAAAAAAAAAAAAAAAAAAAAAATGTACACTTAAAATGCCATTTGATTCACAACGGGCATTTTGTGAATGCTAAATCATAACATAATCAAATAAATCACTGCAGCACATTTCTGAGCCGCATTCAAAACCTCATCGGGGTTTTATTATTTAGTCCTGTGTGTGTGTAAATGCATCCTCCTGTTGCTGTAGCTGTTTGTGCTTGGACTCTTGTCTCCAAGGGGACAAAATAACACACAAAAAACATAAAACAGACTCACACGATGTTGACATGGTTTTTCCACGAGAGTCTGATGGGTGTCAGTGCATCCACATGCAAGAAATGTCAGAGCTGAAGTACAGTTCAAAACTGTAGAAAACAAATGTCCGTGAGAGCAGGATTTTATAGTTAGAGCCCTTTTTGTAAAGGACAATTACCACATTTCCTGGTGTTTCCATGATTCCTTTATGGTAATTTATTTAAACGCATTAAAAGTTCCCTTGGTTCTTAGCGTGGAAGATGGGCATATGAACTAAGAACTGATAAGAAATGATGTGTGGATAAATTAAAAGAAAAGAAAAAACTTGAAGTAAAACACATTTGAGGGTTGCACTTGTAGAAAATAGTGGAACTTATATGTTGGGGTTGTGGAGGCAGAGTGGGTATGAGGTTTCACGCTGAAGGAAAGGCTTTCCTGACCAATCCTCACTTGAAGTCTGGTTTTTCTGGGAAGCTGCAGCCTGCTCGCTGGATGATGACATTGGCAGCGTAGTGTGCCGCCTTCACACACTGATCCAGAGGTTGCTCCTGGACAAGCTCAGACAGGAAACCTGTGTTGCCAAAAAAAAAAAAAAAAAAAAAAAAAAAAGGCTTCCACAATAAAAATCAACAGAAGACTCAAGACTGAAGCAAATCGACCAAGGCACAAAAAAAATAGCAACACCGGGGCCTCTTACCTCCTACGAAGGCATCGCCTGCACCGTTTGTGTCAACAATGTATTTGGGGTCAGTTTTCACTACAGGGAAGGTTTCAATCTTGTCACCTGGAAAGACGAGGAGAAAAACAGTTCACTTCCACACAAGGACAAGAGACAGAGTGAAACAGATGCCAGGAAATGGGAGAAAAAAGAAGGAAATATTACTTTGAGCCATAACCGTTTCATCCTTCCCCTGAGTAATAACTACAACCCTCTGTCTCTTTTTGTTGTCTTTGGGTAGAGCCTGGGCTTTCCTGACAATTTCCTTAATGTCCTTTGTCTGTAGACAAAATACACATCAACACACAAAGCAGATGATACACAAATACACAGAAAATCCAGCCTTTCTCTTGTGTAAATGATAAAGTCTAACAGTCTACTCACATCAAAGTCTTGCTCTTTAGCAAAAGCAGCTGCCTCCTGAGAAAACAACAACAACAACAAAGATCACATTGAGTTAATCTGAAATATGTGCAAATCATCAACGTTAGTGTGGAGATTTCACTGTGAGAACTGTGGCTTACTGTCTCATTGCCAAACAGCACATCAACGTAGGGCATAACCTGCATGAGGTTATCCTTGAAGAACTGGCAGATGAAGGGCGCGGAGAGGTTCATGCAAAAGAGCTTGTTATTTTCGGAAGCATGCTTCGCTACTTTCAGGATGGACTCCAAGGAGACAGTCAGGAAGAAACCCTGGAAGGAAGGAACGACACTGGGTCAGGACTAATCTGCTTTTTATATCTGATGGGTCTAATGAGTCACATACACTAAAGTCTTCAACAAAACAAAAGCCCCACATTGAGGGCACAAAGGTGAGTGAGAGCACAGAACGTCAGGCAGGACAGTCATTGTCACAGTTAAACCACTGAGTTATCACAGATTAATCCAAGCACGTGTTTGTGGTGCTGCTTTCGTCTTGACTCACGCTGCCAAACAATCTGAGCAAGCATGATATTAACCATCTCACAACCATCATCCACGCAGAGCACGAGATTCACATAATGAATACCAACAACACAGGAAGATCCAAGAACCATAAAAAAAAACAACACGGGTGAAGGCTGGATACTGAGAGAGATGCAGATCAGTACCAGGGTAAAACATAAGTGATTATGCAAGAGCACAGAGCAGGCCAAATAAGTGAACGCCGCCCTAAGTTAGGCCAGACTCACACAGGCTTAGAGGCCGGTCAGTGACCTCCCCACAAACCAAAGGTCGCTAGGGGAAAAAAAGCATTCCTGAGTGGTAGCCCAATGGTTGCTAGTAGAGATGGCACGATACCACTTTTTTATGTCCGATACCGATTCCGATATCATAAATTTGGATATCTGCCGATACCGATATGAATCCGATATAGTGTTTTTTAATCAACAAAACTGTTTTTTTTAAATATCTTGCTGCATTTTGTATAAGTTCATACTCAAGTTTAAAACAACAACTACACTAAAGCTATTCTGTTATACCTGTATGCAAAAAAAAAAAATTTCATAGTTCAGCAATACTGATCAATCTAATAAACTTAAACCTACACCATCCTCCCTATTCTGGTATTTTAAAGAGTACTTAGCGTAAATATTAAGCAACCTAACTAATAGGGTTCCAACTCCCAGCAACAACAAAAATAAAAAAAATAAAAAATAGGGAACCACCCCTCACGCTCCACCTCATGATGCTTAATCGACGTAATCAACCTTAATTTGATGCAGTGTGAAAAAAAAAAAAAAAGCACCGAAATCAATTATTTTTCAATATATTAAAATATTAAATAGATTCAACATCTTTCTTCAACAAAATTGCAGACTGCACAGATGGTATCTTCCCAAAGGAAAAAGTACTATAGCTTACTAGGGTATATATATATTAGACTTAATAGTCACTATATACAGTAATTGACTTATATTCATTTTACATCAAATTAAAACTTTGGGTGTAAGATTCAGATAATTATTTATTAAAAGCTAGACATTTTAAATGAGAATAAGAAAGAAAAGTATGTCTTTGTGCCCCCTTTTCCCTGTTAATGCCCTATCGGCCCCCCTGGCTAAACTTTGCTAGATCCGCCCCTGCACAGTTACCAGCCGTCAGCTACGTAGAAAAAGATCCTCGAGTAGAAAGTAATATTAAATAAATTCTAACAACAGCTTATCAAGCTTAAACGTACTGCTGTTGTTCAGCCGCTGGTTTCCTCTTTCTGGTGCAAAGTGGGCCAAAAACAAACAAGAGACACGGACTCGGGACAGAAAAGCCGATCAGCTGATCATTAAGCAGTTTCATGATTGAAGTAGCAGCAAGAAGAGGCAGTCGCTCCATATATCGCTTGTTAAGCTTAACGCAGGAATGCTTTACAAACATTCAGAGATGGACTTACACACTTGCTTTACTTCTCTCGGGATAACTTTGTCGGAGATGAAATGCCGGGTTGCTAGCGAAGCTCCAAATGCTATCCAGACCACCGACAGGTCCCGCATGCCACAGCCGCTCTATCACGTGATGCATACTGCTCCGAGTGCTAACGTTCTGAGGTGAGTTACGGCGTGTTGCAAGTTTTGTGAGGTGCTTTCGTGATATTTAATGGATCGGATTACATTTTTTATTTTTCTCCGATATCCGATCCAGTAATTTAGGTCAGTATCGGACCGATGCCGATACGTAATATCGGATCGATCCATCTCTAGTTGCTACAGGCTGAAAGCAGTTGCATGATGAAATTGGTTGCAAGGAATTTATGCTGCTTCACTGAGATTGCTCTAGTCGCTTGTCTTGTCTTCAAATGCTCACCGCCCACAACTTTACTCGAGGTTGCCAGGTGGTCACCAACCATCTCCAGGCCCATGTGACCACGACCTCACAAAGTAATTAAATTACAAACCACTGGACAAAAAACAAAACAGATGCTTGTGATATGACTCCATGCCCACCTTAAAGCTTCATTAAAGTGGCACAAATTAGCATACAGTGATGTAATACTTACAGCAATGTAGTAGACTTTAGCTTTTTCCACCAGCTTCCAGTTCTCCTCGAGGTCTAGATGTTTATCCTTCTTATAACAGTTAGCAGCAGCTAGGTTAGCCACCAAAGACCTGAGAGCAGAAAAGTAGTGAAACACAGGTTTATAAACAGGTTAGATCACACTGCGTTTGCATGCTGTTAACATTCAATTACCCACCTGTTATCTCCGGTGATGCAAGCAGCACATGTCCCCGTGGGCTCCTCGTCCTGCTCGTAGTAGTGGGCGTCGACGTGCACCTCCTCAGCCTTCTGCTTCAGGATCTCTCCAAACTTGTCTTTGCCAATGCAGCCAAAGAACGTGCCCACCTTATGAGGTTCTTGGATCATCCACTGTAGACAGTAACAAAACCTCGCATCAATATCAGCCAGTACATCCTGCGCACAGAGGGCAACATTTACACTTCAAATGAATCTCACCTGAGCGATCTTTATGGAGTTCTGTGTGGCTCCTCCAGCGTAGTATTCAACCTTGAACTTCTTCACCAGCTCCTCGAACCTACAGAAAGAAACAAAGGTGTGACTGACATTTCCAAAAGGAAAGTGTGTCAAACTAGATAGGGCCAATCACTAATCAGAAGTTTGAAACCTAGAGCAAAGGATTAATAATGATGACTGATCAAACCGTGTTTGGCACCAAAGGTTTACACCTTATCAAATATACTTTATATATTTATTTGCTGAAGAAAATAACATGAAATCTAATGGTAGTAAAGCTTAGTTCAGTATAAAGATTGGAAACACAGCGTGCAAACTAATCCTGGTTTTTCAAATGACCCAAAGCACAATTAAATGAAGATATGTCTGATTTTTTTTAAAAGACTATCAGTTGAAACAGAGCTGACTTTCCTTGTTTTGATTCCTCCCTGGGCCACCAGAAATCCACTTACTATTGATCTAAGTGGTCTAACAGTGCACTGATAAGTGATATTTTTAAGGCAATCTCCATGTAGACGTCACTGCACAGAGCATTATTTGCAGTCTCTTCAAGAGTCCTGGAGACAACCCCCCCCCCCCAAAGTTTGCAATTTTTCAAAAACGTTTTTTAAGGAAAATGCATTTATGTGCCTCTTATTGGGGAATATCAAAAGTTTTCCGCAGGCAGTGATTACCATAGTGCCATTAAACTGGTTTGCATGACACTGCATAATTGCCTCTTTTATTGGGTTTCCCTCTATAGCGTGCCTGGTGATGGTTTAGTCAGTAAAATCCCTTCGTATCAGACTAGACTCTGCAGACAGCAGCCTCATATTTTTTCCAGGTCAAGTATACAATACGTGCATGACTGACCACTGATTATATTATCTGAACCATTTACCACTGTTATATAACACAGACACGCTTCAATGTTCTGTTTACAGCTAAAGCACGAGAATTTGCCATCTTACGCTCCATAAATGTAGCCTACACACCATAATGTGTTTTTGTGGTTTATGTGAGTATCGGAGGCAGCATGTTCAAATACAGTACTGTGCAAAAGTCTTGAGCCACTTTGTTACCTTCTAATTTGCTAGGAAAATGAGCAACAGGTGCCGTGAATGACTAAATCATGTGCAAACATACATGGCAATACTGTAGATAAGGCAAAAATGGGGTCTGTGCGTTTGTGCACTTCTAATCAGCTTGAAAGTCAGTACTTGACATGAACGCTTCTATTCTTCAACACAGCCTGAACTATCAGGAAAGACTTCTTGTAATTTTCTTTAAATAGTCTTCAGGGATAGGTCGCCAGGCTTCTTGAAGGACATTCAAGACTTCTTTGGGTATTGCTCTGAGGAGGCCAATCCATGACTTGTAGTGCTTGGGAAGCGGTTACCAATCAGAAACTTTCCAGGTAACTCAAAAGCTGATGGTACTTTTCTGCATTTATGATTTCATCAATTATGATAAAATCCCAAAAACCACTGGTTGAAAAGCAGAATCAAAGGATACCAGGGCCTCCACAGATGGCTGTAGACACTCACTGCTGTACCTCTCTCCTGACCTCTTGTGTACATATTGATGACAATCTGAACACAAACTCTGAAAGTTTGATTCATCACTCCTTAAGACCTGTTGCCACTAATTTTTAGTCAACCTCTTGTGAAATCTGGCATTTCCCTTCCTTAAGAATGGCTTCTGGACAGCCACCCATCCACTAAGAGTATTACAGTAGATGGACTAACTGAATGGCCAGATGCATCTCTCAGGTGCTGATTTTAAAAAAATATTTCTTAACAACATTAGTTTCAGATATTGGTCTAAGAACTCTGCTGCTTCTTCTTTTGTCCAGTTTCCTCAAGGTCACACTGTACAGCATGCTAACCTATGCCAGGTGTTTGGCTAATAACTCATCTTGTTGATGCAAAAATACAATTTTATGTCTGGGAACAAATTATGTTTGTCTGCAGTAGCCTGCTGGTAACAAAGTACCCAAGGACATAATTTAAAAAAAGACTCTTTTCTAAGTTCTTTATTATGTATACGCACAATCCTTGGTTCTGATTCATTCCTTTAGTTAGGTACCTTTTTTGTCCTTAAATAATTCATAGGTCAGTGTTAAGTGATTTAAACAACAATAAAACAAACAAAGAAAAAAAACATTGGTTTAAAGATCGAGTACAAGGACTTTATTAAAAATCGATGTAAGGACGGCCTTAACAGACCTTCAGAAAGCCTGAAGAATTATTGCTCAAGACCACTTTAAAACAATTACAAGAAAACGTGGCTCTTTGGAAGCAAAATAGAAAGAAATGAGGGGCAGCTCAAGACTTTTGGACATTATTGCTTCTCTTCAGAAACTACAACAGGCCCACTGTTGCTAAAGGTCCTGAGACTGAGCCAGAGATTGGAGAAAGGGTGATGGGAAGAAAAATGGAGCAAGGGTGACTGTCCATTGTAGGAATTAGCTCCCTCTAACAGTTCCCCGAGGCGTCTTCACCGGGGGGGGGGGGGAAATCCCCTGCATGTTACGCTTCTGAGGACTAAATCGAGCACAGCCTGAGAGGCTTAAGAAGAAGCAAGACTAGCAGATTAAACGTGTGGACTTGCACCTTCTTGTAAGTGATCAATGATTCCCTTAGTTCACATCACAGATCAATATCAATCACAAACTGATACAAAAAAAGTGTCATTTAAATATGTGTTGACATCAAATAACATTCGTCCTCAAAAATGAGTTGTGCATGCAAGTGCCTGCCATTACTAAAGCACAACCTGTTGTCATATATAGACTGAACTGTGAAGAGTAGGAAAACATCAGTATAATCACACAAGGCCACATATGACTTTCTTATCTCATAATGTTAAATGTTTGCTTTCTGGCCCTTGTCTCAGAGGGACTGGGAGGAAAAGTGTCCCAGTCTGCTATTGGATGAGATGGTCTCACTGCGCTGAATCTGCTGCTCTACCACTGGCTGTATGTGAAGGCACAGAGGTCAATCGTGGCACTTTCTAGTGTGCGCTTGTTTTGACTGGCCCGCTCCAGAGCAGAGGGGTGCAAACTCAGTATGAATTCAGAACACAAGCCATGTTTGAAGATTAGGTAAACCCACATGGGAAGAGCTCTACAAAAACCTACATAATCTACAGTGAATGTTGCAACAGAGGAGATACTAACAGTTCTTTGTGCTTGGCTTCAGCCAGGATCTGATCGTTGGGTTTCAGAGAGTACCTGCAAATAATCAGAGAAGAAAAAAGAAGAAGAATTACTTTCAAATAAAACAGAAATAACAAGCATGTGGACGCCATTTATGTGAGCCGGGATTTTAAGTGCAGTAGGAAAGCTTCCAAATGTGCTGTTCACACATTTTTCCTGTGAAAGTGTGATTTGTTTTCCTCTTGCTCAAATAATCTCAGCCCAACTAAAGCTAAATAAGGTATGGTTTCCTTAACGGGAGGTCACACAACGGTAGGCTGGGGATTAAAGTGCAGTTGTAGTTGTGCTTTTTTGTAAGTGGGACTGAATTAGAGCTACAGTCGGCTGGTTTAGCTCTAATCCAGGAGTTTATGCAAGGGGTTAATGAGTGGACGCTGAGCTGCCCTTTGTCCCGTCTGTCTTGGTCAACTCACAGAGAACATGGCTACTCTGAGCAGATCTCAGCTGATAGCTCCCACTACTACAGAGAATATTTAAATGTGTCATGTCAATACAATCCCTGGATTTCTACATCATAGGTAATAATCACAACTTCTACAGGATCTTTGAAGTCCTGAGTTTTTGGTGATGTAAATACACGTGATGATCAAACAGGGTGCGGTTTCTTTTCAGGATACATTAAAGCAATGCATCTGCTGAACGTACAGCTCTGCTGACGCTGATTATTAGACAGCTCTGCCGCTTCCTGTGCTCTGCTTCCCTTTATCGTCCTCATCTTGCTCCTGATCAAATTACATCAGGGAATCTCTTTCTCCTCCAGCCTGTCACTGATGTGACCTCGCTGATACCAAATGTCTCCCTTTCAATTGATCTTATGTGACTTGCAAAAAGTAAAAAATAAAATCACAGTTCGTTACTCTTTCTCCTTTATAACATCGGGGTTAGAATAAGCAGCAAAGCAGTATTATTTTGGAAGTAAACACCTTCTACCAAGTATGTGTTTACATATATATGCACTATTTTATTACCACTCATTACTGGACCAATCAAAAGGGCAGGATTACAAGCACTCGTGATTCTAATTCTCATACTTACTTGTCTAAGAAATCTTTGTCCACAACGGCACAAATGTCCAGCAAGGGGTTTCCCATTCCAAAGAGTGAATTAGTGCTGAAACATAAAGACAAACAGATTTGAGCTACATCTCTTAATTTTAATACGACAGCGTTCACAAGTCATCTGTACATTAAATCGTTTCAGTCCCGTCGATTTGTCTTCACTTTAATAAAGTGCTCTTAACAGTTGAGCTGGAGTGGAAATCCATTACTCCTTTGCTCTGGTTGAGCAATCTGTCAAATGCTCAGGCATTTCAGAAACATGCAGAAAGCCAAATTGCACTGACTTAAAAATTTATGATTGCTCACTCCAGTGAGCGTGCCATTTTATTTCTATTCAAAAAAAGATCTGTTTCCACCTGACTTTAATTATGTGACTTAAGGCACAGCACGAATCAAAGAGACATAAATAGGAAACATGCATGACTCATCAGAAGGCACTACAAAACCCAGTCAGTCATGCATGTAACTTTGTTATGGCGTCACAACGTGGCAACATCAGGACAGCAGTACACTCAGTGTGCGTGTGCTTCTGCTGCTTGTGTAGTCTGTTCTTTTTCTGGGTCAAGCAACCGAAAGTAGAGCTTGAATATCACAACTAAACATGCTGACAAAAAACCAAAACAAATAACAGAATTTCAGAGCACCACAGGAACCGCTACTCTGTGTCAACATGTTGGGCACATCGGTTGCCAAATCCAGCCAGCGAGTTAGTCCACAGTTGTTTCACCTGTAAGCAAAAACTGAACTGTGCGTGCATTATAATCCACATGCTGCCACCACGTGCCCTTAGATCTCAGTCTTGGTGTCATTTTCACAGGTGCCCTTCATATGAACAATTTTTTTCTTTGTCAATGCTTTTGGGAACCCCCCCTCCCCCAGATGGAGCAAGTCTTTGAACACAGCTCTTCAGAGATGCCACCTCCACATGAACACATGGAACCATACTTGCCCATAAAGGTTCTCTGTCTACTCTCGCCCAAGGCAAAGATTTACAGTTAATACGAAAGAACAGCTTTTTCAAAAAAGCAAAGAGCAGGGAGACGCCAAGACCTGACGGTGACTTACGCTACACAGATGGGTTTCTGTCTCGGAAAACCGTCCAGTCGATATTTGCTGCATCGTATCTACTGTCTCCTACAGCACATATATAATTTCCAATGTGTAGTCAGATGATTACTAGGCATGTGCAGACAATTACACTAAACCATGCCTGCCTTTAGATCAACTCCCCTAACGTAAGCTTGCTCTTACCTTGCAGCAGACATATTGTTCCTCTTTGTGTGCACACTGATAAACCTGTTGGGCGACCTAAAACCGGTTGAAGAGGGAGCTAAAGCATTAAAAAAAACTTGACAATTTCACCTCAGTGTGCAGGAAGATCGATTTACCCCTGCAAACACAGCTCCTCCTACTCGGAGCTGGCCGATTGGAGGCAAGGGCCACGGCTGTGTGTGTCTCTGTGGTGATTGGCTTGTCTTGCTGACTCTAGGCTCAGTTCACTCACTCATTTGAAGCCAAATTACACCGTGAGAAGCGTGCTGCTGATTGGGCTGTTGGAGTGCCGCAGATGAGGTGAATGTAGTAATCAGCAGCAGCCATCAGATTTCTTCAGAGGGGGTGGTGATGGTGGAAGCACTACAGCATTGCAATGACCGCCATGTGACTTGTTTCACAATTGAGTGTTTTGGGAGCTGGTAAGGGATGGTTCTTGTAAGCTTTCTCTGCAGCTGTGCAGAGTCCCACACCAAGTCCCAACATTGCTTTCTGGTGGTGCTCATGCTCGACCACAACCTAAAACCTGCCACAGCTAGATGGGCTTGCTTCACCGCAGAGGTGCCCAAACCCAGCAGGCTTTATGAGCCAACAGTTAGCTAAAACCCTGCTTATCAAAAAGCAAAAATATCAAAGGACTTTGCACCCGCTGCTTTACGCTACGACCTCGCCAACATTGAACTGCTTCAGAGGTCTCGAAAACATCCCAAATCAATGCCTAAATTCGCGATTTTGTGCACGTGTGTGTGTCTCTCTCTCTCACACACACACAGGCTAACAGTGTCAACCTTTTAAGGTTTGATAGCACATATATTAGCATTTAACTTGGAAGCGTGGGAGGAGGGTCGTGTCTCCTCGCTGTTATTAAGGATATTTTTTTAGTCTTCGGTCACCTTATTTTGACGGCATTCTCTTTGGGCGGAGGCTCGGGCTTCTCCTCCTCTGAGAGTTTGGGTTTCTTTGCTTTGGGTTCGTCTGAAGCCATGTTGACTGGGTAAAGCACGTTGCGATCACCTTAGCCGGCACGAAAAAGCGGTCATGCCATGAGCAATGGGGCTGTCGTTGTTTCTCCGGGGAATGGCTCGCAGGCAATAGTTCCCTCCCGCCTTTGCAGAGACGCCGTGCAGGGTTAACGTGAAGCGATGGCAAGGTAAGGAGCAACTTTAGTCACCTCCATGACTATATATATATAAAATGGGAAATAAGTGCGGCAGCAGTTAGTAGTCTTAATGAATCATTCTCGAAAAAAAAACCCATTCTCGTTTGGTTTTTGGCTGGGTTTTGTCCCACACTGCTTAAATAATTTTGAGTTTCCCGGTCTGGGGAGGCCAATCCATGACTGACAGTGCTCCATCATGGTTTTTCTACTCATGCATGTGTGTTTGGATCATTGCTAAAAAAAAAATGAAAATGCTTTCCAGGTGTTAGTACATGGTGGATCAAAACATGATGGTATTTTTCTGCATTAATGATATCAATGATTTTAACAAGCTCCCCAACAGTCTAAGGAGCTTGGAAAGAAAAGCGTCTGGACTTCTTTAAGTTGCTTGAAGACGTTTCACCTCTCATCCGAGAAGCGTCTTCAGTTCTAAGGTCAAATGGCCGAGAATCCCAGATTTAAACCCAGTGGGAGTATCCCCCCCCCCCCCCCCCCAAAGAGGGGCAAAAGGACCTTCTGATGATCCTCTACCTAATCACATGTGCCAATACTCCCACTGGGTTTAAATCTGGGACTCTCTTCAGTCCACTTCTGGTGTAATTTGGCATACCTCATTTCGCTCTGCCACCTTTCCCATGAGAATATTTGTGATGAGCCTTTAGTGAAATATATTTGGAGATGGATTAACTAAAGTGTCAGGTTTTTGCTGCATTTTTTTTCTTTCAATTGCATTTTTATAACTTCCAGATAATGTTCATCTGCTGTAGATAATTTCTTTTAGGCCTGGCACTTCTTTTTTTGCAGAGTTTCTTTAGATCTTTTAAAGACACATAGAACACAATGCAGTGACTCCCTGTAATGAAAAAGACGCAAAACATAACGAAACAAAAAACATTTTTTTCCCAGCACAAGATGTCTTTTACCGCATCTATCTAGCCATCTGTCTATCTTAGGAGTATCATACATGCTAAGAGAAGACCGGGATACATTAAAAGCTAGTCTAAATAACTTTCTTTAAAAGGTTCTAACAGTGAATAAAAAATATAACAGCTTAATTATGGGTTATAGGGTATACTGTCTATCTTTGCCGAGGAATGGTCGGGAAGCGCTGACCGAAATCCTGCAAGACTGTACTGAGGGAAACAAAACCCCATACCCCAACACGGCGCCGGGCTATAGCTGTCCGTAAATATAGCCTGATGAAAAAGCCGGAAACTTTGTTATCAAAGTGCGGCTCAAGTTAACGCCGAGGTTGCTTTGGTATTTAAACCACCCAGGATATTGTTTTTAATAATATGTAGGCTTTGACTTTCTGATTTGTTTTCTTGTTGTACCGGCTTCGTTGCGTTTACGTGTTGGTAGATCTGCAGGCGTCTCCTGAGCTGCTCGGGGAGTTGTGCACCAATTTTTGGTTCAAAAGTTGTTTTTTTTCTTTTCTTTCTTTTCTTTTTTTTTTTTTTTTTTTTTTTTTTAATTGAGCAATTGCAAAATACAAACTCGCAAAGAGGATAACACAGGTAATAATACAAATAAGAATTTGGAACAGTACAAAACATACAGTATTAGGGGAAAATTAAAGAGAAACACACATTTTTTTATTTTATTTTATTTTAGAAATTCTGCCTCAGGATAAATGGTATTTAAAGATTTTGAATAAAGAATTTAGACAGGTCGCCAGTCTGTCGCAGGGTGTACCCCGCCTCTCGCCCGACCCTATGACAGCTGGGATAGGCTCCAGCACCCCCCCCCCCCCCCCCCCGCGACCCTGAAAAGGGTAAGCGGATGGATGGATTTTAAAGCGTGTTTCTTTAACTTTAGGTAGAATAGGCCATTTCATACATTTCGAGTAAACTTTATCAAATTTATTTGAAGTAACTCAACTAGAACCATTCCAAGTAACCATTCTATCATAGCTATGGAATATTTTGCCTTTGATGAAACTATTAGGGTGACCATATTTTGATTTCCAAAAAAGAGGACACTTGGCTCAGTCGTGAAGAACTTGCTTAAAGAAACACATTTAAACGATGCCTTCTCCGTGGGGTTAATGAATTGTGAAATAAAATATGTCATACAGGCTTTTACAAGTCAACAAGTGCAAAAAAATAAATAACCTAAAAGCCTCTGGAATTAAATAATGGTACAGAAATAATGCCTCATCTGTATAAGAAAAATTACCAGTGCTGGGTCAGTACGAGGGAAATAATTTTGCAGTTCGTCTGAAAAGATGGACTTGCGCTTTGGGATCTTTTAAACATCATTAGGCGCGGTGCTGCGCGCTGTCTGTCCCGTCTGTGAGCGCAGAACACCCATAAGGTTGAATTCTGAGGAGAGAAGTTATTGGTAAATATAATTTTCCAGTAATGCAAAATCTGTTTGTGAAAGTGATAACTTGATTGGGATTTTTTTTTTTTTAACCTCAAAATCACATTACAAAATAAAGTCTAAACCTCCTATTTTATTAAACAAGGATCTTGGTATGTGAAACCAAATGGAGTCAGGCTGTGACAGACAAGATTTTAACCATTTAATTCTAAGGGTGCCAACCATGGATTCAAATTCTGGGGCTTTGATACCAACTTTATTGTATTCCTGAAATCTTTTAATGTAGTGGGTTTTACTCTTCCACAAAAATCGGAAAATAACTGTGTTGGCATTATTAATGTTTTTAGAGGAGATATATAGAGAGTGACAAGGATAGATCAATTTGGAGATACCTTCAGCTTTGGATAGGATGTTTCTACCATAATAGTGAGGTCTCTGTGATTTCTTCATATCCATGATACGGTTAGAAATATTAGTGTCTTCTCTTCTAATGAGGCATTTAGATATTGTCAGCCCTAAATATTTGACTTCAGATTCAACTCTAATTGAAGCAATTGAGGACTCCAACCTTGTATGAATCGGGAGTTCACAGTTTTTGATATTAAGAGATAAACCAGAAGCTTTAGAGAAGATTGAGACAATACTTAAAGTTTTATCTACCATTGATTTATCTTTCAAAAAGCTAATGTATCATCTGCAAACTCACTTATTTTAAAATCTTTATTAAAAATTGATATTCCTTGTATGTTGTTAGAATTTTTGATTAATAGTGTTAACAATTAAGCTGCCAATATAAAAAGCTTTGGGGAAATAGGGCATCCTTGTCGGATTCCTCGTTGCACTGAAGCGCCTAACAATTCATCTTGGTGTCTCCAAGAAAGCCTGCCAGGTTTTTTTCAGCAGTGCTAAAAGCTTAAAAGAAGCCATTCAGCTGCTGCTTTAAACGCAGTAGTGATGACTAAATTGTCAGCTTGATTTTTTTTTTTTTTTTTTTTTAAATCTTAAAGCAATCTAGTCTGGCCTCAGAATTAACATCTGATGTATATTTTATTTAAAAACGATGTAATTAGAATTTAACTTATATTCTTCATCTTGTCTCCTCATATTATCTTTACCATCACACCCCACCGGCCGCGGCAGATGGCCGTCCCTTCCTGAGCCTGGTTCTGCTGGAGGTTTCTCCCTGTTAAAGGGAGTTTTTCCTCCCCACTGTCACCTAGTGCTTGCTTATAAGGGATTATTAATTTATCAGGGTTTTCTTGCTGCTACTGTAGGATCTTTATCTTACAGTATAAAACAACTTGAGGAGAAAGTTTGATGCTATATTAAAAAATCTTAAATTCAACTGAATCTTAAAAATGTAATATAGCATCACATCACCATAAAATCAACGGCTGAAAAATAAAACAATAAAAATAAAGACCTAAATTAAAAACAGTTTGATTTGTTTTGTGCTTTCAAAATATATTGTCAGATATGAAAAGTGCTGCATTTATATGCTCTGGTCATCAGTACTGGTATTTTAATGTATGCAAACACAGGGAACATACACTGATGGGTAAGTACCACAGATGAAATAATTAATGAAATAGTGAAGTTTATAAATGAAATAGTTGTCTATTTAATTAATTATTAATTTATTTCATAATGCAAACATGTAACAAGCAGTTCTCTGTATTTTGTAGCTTTTTTGTTCATCATTTTCAGCATGGAGAGGTTGGAGGCTCTCCACCCTGATGAAGAAAAGTTTTTGATGGAAAAAAGCGTTTGTTTTTCTCTTAACTTAGGTGGATTGGGGAGGAGCCCCAGCTCGGGGTTCGCACCATGACTCAGAGAGATTGTCATTTCACCCACACTGGCTGATGTGTTAAGACACACCTGACTGTATCAGAGATCCTCTCTCTGACAACATCGTCTCGCTGAGGTGGATCATCTAACTTTCATTCTGACTTTCCTTTTTTGGATAAAACGAACACAAATAAGACAAATTAAAGCCTTCCAGTGGCAGCTTCCAACTACTCCCATCCTCACCCTGCATTGTTACAAAGGCACCAGTGTATTTAAGAATAACCTTTTTATTAAGCTGTAACACATTTTTACACACACACGGTCCCCGTCCAAAAGCAGGTCCAAGAGTTTGTTGTTTTTCTTCAGCACTGCATTTTTCTCTGCTAGGGCCCTTTTCCGCTTAATCTTCCTTGGCTTGTTTTTTCTATTTTTGAAGTACAACCTTAAATTTGCCTTTTCTTCTTAAACAACTTTAAGTTTTTTCTCGACAGTAAAGAAATGTGTCGGCCTCGAGTACATATTCTGTTATTCTTTTTTTCATAATTTATCTTCTATTCTCTTTCTTCACAAGTGTCAAACTCTAGGCCTCGAGGGATGGTGTCCTGCAGGTTTTAGATGTGCCCTTCATCCAACACAGCTGATTTAAATATCTAAATTACCTCTTCAACATTTCTTAAAGTTCTCCAGAGGCCTGTTAATAAACTAATCATTTGATTCGGTTTTATGTTGACCCGGGGTGATATCTAAAACCTGCAGGACACCGGCCCTCGAAGCCTGGAGTTCGACAACCCTGCCTTAGTTGCTCTTGGGCCATGAGTTCGTGTTTTATTCAATCATCTTTTTGCTTCAGTTCTATAAAGTTTTGTTTTTTGTTTTTCATCTATTGCCTGGCTTAGTTTGTGCTCCAGGGCCTATTTCTTGTTTCAGTTACCTATTTTCAACTTGAAGGGGAGTCAGGAGTTCCACATGTTTATTTTTCTGCTCCCGTATCATTCTATCAATCTCAAATTTGTTCTCAAGATCTTTGCATTTTTTTTCTAGAACCAACTATGACCAGCGTTGGGCAAGTTACTTTGAAAAAGTAATTAAAGTTACTAGTTACTACTTCAAAAAAGTAACTATTGCGTTACTTTAAAAAAAAATGTTTAACCCTCTGGGCTCCACGGTATAATTGGCCATTTTTCTCTACTTTTGATTTTCCCTCTATTTAACCTTTAAAAACGATTTACTTTGCCTTGTTTGGTATCATTCTTTTAAGCACAACCTCAGGTGTCTGGATTTACAGTCAACCCCACTTACTGATCACTGTCTAATAAGTCTCTCGTTATCCTTATGTAGACAACAAAGGGCTGAAAGCATATGGAAATTTAATAATAGTTTATTGCAGAACAAAGACTTCTGTACACAAGTTAAAAAAAATAAAATTAGAAATTGATGACATGTCTAATGTTGGCAAATGGAAATGGTTCAAATACAGTGTTAAACAACTAGCTATAGAATCTGGGAAAAAGTATCAACAGAAAAATCAAATTGAACAAATACATTTGCAATGTGGTAAGCCTGATATAACTGCAGAAGAGTCAGAAAGCTTACAATCTTTACAAACACAACTAGACGATGTGTACCTGGAAAAAGCTAAGCGAGCATATGTGAGATCTAAAGCCAAGTGGATTGAACATGGGGATGGGGGGGGGAATCATCTTAATTTTATAACCTAGAGAAACAAAAACTAAATTGAGTAAGGATGGCACTATGATAGAGAAAATGTGTTCATTTTTTTACTTAAGAAATGAACACATTTTATAATAATTTGTATAAGCAAAAAATTCAAAAAGAGAATGCAGATATCTTCTTTGATATGATCAAAAATCGGGTAAAAACAATTAAATGTGGAAGATAAATTATTGTTAGAAGAAGATTTGAACATAACTAAAATAGAAATGGCCCTAAAACAACTGAACTTTTGCCACTTTTTGGAAAACAGCATGAGGTTGATTCCTGTGAAAAATGAAGTTAAATATTTTGGCATTTATTTAAATAAAGACATCAAAATTAGAGAGTCAAAAAACCTGAAAGACAAAATCGATGCTATGTCCAAAACACTAAATCATTGGTTAACGAGACACATTGCAATTTTTGGACGCAATTTATTATCAGAGTCAGAGGGTGTTTCAAAGATGATTTGCCCAGCTTATTCATTATACATTACCCCGCATAGTATTAAAAAGATTAGCTCCGTAATCAATCAATTCATTCGGCGTTATAAAACACATTACATTAAAAAATCACAACTGGTCAAAGAATACACCAAAGGAGGTATAAGGACCATTGATTTTCAATCAGTGGTTGGAGTATTTAAAATAAATTGGTTAAAAGTCTTTATATTAAAGCCTGACTCCATGTGGTTTCATATCCCCAAAAATATTTTCAAAAAGGTGGGAGGGTTGGCTTTTCTCCTGAAATGTGATCTTAATATATCGAAGTTGCCGGTCAAACTGTCAGAATACCATAAGCAGGTCTTGTCTTATTGGAAGATGGGTTTTTCCCATAACTTCACGCCCCATGGCTCCACCTTGTGGAATAACAGGACCATTACAATTAATAGGAAGTCATTATTCATTAAGGAGTGGTATGAAAAATAGATAATTTTTATAACAGATTTACTTGATGAGAAGGGGCAGTTTCTCGAATTAGGTGTTTTTAAAGTCAAGTTTAACATTCAGTGTTCCCTTAGAGAATATAACAGAGTTTGCAATGCGATCCTTCTACCTGTGCTGAATTTGATGCAAAATCATTTCCATTATAAGGACAAATAAGTTTACCTTCTTTACAGTTAAATCAGATTCCTTTAATCAATAAAAAGTGTGGTAATAAAACCATAAATAAAATGTTTAAAAATATATTATTTCACGATTTTAACAAAAACACAAAATTAAAAGGGCGTTATTTCAAAATAACAAACAAATAGGCCATTTCAAAAAATGTGTATATCCCACCCAAAGTTGAAGAAATGCAATTTAAAATAATTAATGGGTATTACCCAGCAGCAGAAACGCTTAAAAAAGGTTTGGATTTGAGATGGAGCCATATAAATTTGTTTACAAAAAGAAGAAAGCATTGACCACTGTTTTTTTTTTTTTTTTTTTTTTTTTTTTTTTTTTTTTCTCCCTGTTCAGTAACGACTAAATTTTGGCAGGATTTGGTAAACTGGATGAGTTACTCTAACATAGGTTTGTACAATAATGATAATCTGTCAAAGGAACTTGTCATGCTTTGTAACATTGTAATAATTATGGGCAAATACCATATCCATAAGTGTAAATGGCGAAACAAAAAACCTTCCCTAAATGGGTTGAAGATTGAATTAAAGTCACTTTTAGAACTGTTGAAAGACTCATGTGAAGATGCTGCTTTGATATGTGAAAATGTGACCCAGTTTCTATCCTTTTAATGAATGTGCCCTATGTATGTAAAAAGTAAGCCTCATGTATGGAAAAATGTTGTTAGAAAAAAAAAAAGTGAAATGTCATAAGAATGGCCTTCACATATTTATATTGTAACTGTTCTTTTGTTTTCTTTTGTTTTCTTTTCCTATTTTTGGGGGGTGGGGTGGGGGGGTTGGGGGGCTTTTTTCGATGTTATTGCACCAATTTTATCTCCCATTGAGAGTTTGTAAATTTGTGCTAAGTCTAAATTTAAAAAACAAACAAACAAACAAACAAAACTGAGGGGAAACAAGCCCCGGTCCCTCCACACGGCGCCGGGTTATAGCTGTCCGTAAATATAGCCTGATGAAAAAGCCCGAAACTTTGTTATCAAAGTGCGGCTCGAGTTAACGCCGAGGTTGCTTTGGTATTTAAACCACCCAGGATAATGTTTTTAATAATATGTAGGCTTTGACCTTCTGATTTGTTTTCTTTTTGTACCGGCGTCGTTGCGTTTACGTGTTGGTAGATCTGCAGGCGTCTCCTGAGCTGCTCGGGGAGTTGTGCAGCCATATTGGCTCAAAAGTAATAATCTTGGCACAGAGGAGTGGAGTCAGCAGGTAAAACTTTTTCTTTTTTTATGATTTGTGATTGTTTTAAGGCTATCAAATATATTTAGAGCTGCCATGCGGCTGTTACGTCTCTCACTGTCAGGTTTATTGATCACATTTAAGGTTAATTGCAATGTGACTCTTATACCTGAGGTTAAAGTTAGTTTGAGAGGTTGACTGTAGGAAGGTACATGTTAAAAAGTGACATCGCTTTGTTTTGATTTGCGCAATGTCGGGTAACTGTCAGGATTTATTTATTTTAAAATCTGCTGATTTTATCCTTGCCTGTCACTCTTAGTTAATAACTGAGCACAACCAACAACAACAACAACAACAACAACAACAACAACAACAATCACTTCATTGTTGCAGCTGAGATGATCCACAGCCTGTTCGTCATTAATCACTTGGGAGACATCTTCCTGGAGAAACACTGGAAGAGTGTCATCAGCCGAAGTGTGTGCGATTACTTCTTCGAGGCAAGGGAGAAAGCAGTGGATCCAGAGAATGTGCCCCCTGTCCTCCAGACCCCACACCACTATCTCATCTCCATATACAGGGGAAAACTCTTCTTCCTCTCTGTCATCCAGACTGAGGTCCCTCCACTGTTTGTCATCGAATTCCTGCACAGAGTGGCGGACACATTTCAGGTGTGGTTTGAGCGCTGTGTTCTTCAAGTCTTTGATTGTGTCTAGAAGAAGTAAGACAGATTGTGGTTCACGTCAAGTGATCAGATTTCACTTCCCCTTAGCTGATGGTCTGGAAGAATGCAGTTAAGGAAACAAAAGAGATTGTACAGTTAAGGAGGAAGGTGTCATTTTTACTTTCCTATGTGAGATTTTGGAAAATCGTTCAGAGTTGTTTTAACCAGCTATTAAAACGCATAAACCGTGTATCATGTGCAAGTAAGAATGTCAGTGCCTGGGCCTATACAAATGGGAAACCTTAGATGATTCAAATATGGTAGTTATTAACTGAGCATAACAAAAGAAGTTTCTGCCTTCTTCTCTCATACGCTTCTGAACGGACGCCCCATTCGGTCTCCAGTTATAACCCAGAGACAAAGTATTGGTCTTGTGGGGAAGTGCCTACAAGAGTGACATCAGAAGTTCTGTGAACATTTGATCTGAACCGTGTCACTTCCTTCCATTGACCTGTATCACCGTTTCTGACACAGTGGAGGAAATCCACTGCGTTTCACCAGTGTGCATCAGAACAGGACTCTGAGGAAGGGATCCATTTGTAGCAGGAGTGTGGAGAGGAGTGTGGCGCTGCACAAGAAGCTTCAATTTTAGGATTTGACAGGTGCACACTCACCTTCAATACAAGTGCAGTAATCAAGAAAAAAAAAAAGCCACACATGTGCATGAAACATCTTAAAGCAGTCTTCTAGTCAAACTGTGGTTGTTAATCTACACGGGGAGTTATTTTTTTTTTTTTCAAGACTTGAGGCTTTTAAGGCATTGCCTGCTCTAAGGCAACCTAAGCAGCCCGTTAAAACTACACAAAGCCTGTAGTGACACTTTGTGTTACGGTCAAACCCGGGGAACAAATGTGTCTCACCATTTCGCACTCCCTATAAATTAGAAATCAAGTGTTTAGTTACCTACTCTTTGTGACCAAGGAAGTAAATCTACACACAAATGATCGAGGGACACATTTCCAGAGAGTAACCAGGTTAGAGTACAACATTACAACATCAGAGAAGAGTGTGTGAGTGTGTGTAGGCAAGTCTTGGAGAAAATATTCATGTTAAGGAAGTAAGAATATAAAATGATCCTTTTTACAGAAAAGGTTTCTGGTGTGTTATATGGACATGATGGCAACAGAGGCCAATACTCATTTTATTTATTTATTTTATTTTATTTTATTTTTTATTTTTTTATCTTGTTCATTATTGTGTCTTTTGTATCATGTTAACAAAGTAATCTTTCCACCAGTGCATCCTAGAAAGCTTTCCACTGTTCCCTTATTCATGAAGGTTCGCCACTGCAGGTGGAGCCGCATATTTGTTTTGGTAGATTTTTATACCGGATGCCCTTCCCGACACAACCCTTCCAGGTGTTCCTGTCTTATTCAGGTCTCAAACCAGGGAGCTGACATAATGTGTTAACTCTACACCATGAAGCCACGAGAAATGCATCAGAAAACAATCTTCCTAAAAATAAAAAAATATATATAATTATATAATTAAAAAGAAAAAACCATTGTATTTCTATTACAATAAAGTAATGCACAGGAATGATCCATGGATGCAAGTATTGAGTAAGATAAAATGTACCTGCTGTAAAAATTAAAGGAGGTATATAAAAATATAATAATTACATTTTTGGCTCATCCAGCCTAAGGAGTCATGGGGCTTGTACATTTGCCCCTCTGTCCACCAACCATAAGAATCGTTACTACTCCATCAGTATTGGTCAGATTTAAGTGAAGCTTGTACCGAGCGAGCACTTAATGGGACTTCATCCATCCTGTGTTAAAGATCGAGGTTGTTTGTTGATTTATCACCACATTTTCCAGATTTTCACGCTATAACCTTCATGCACACTTAACAACTTATCAGTTTCACCAAATTCCTGCTCTTGAAGTGTTGAATCCAACCCATCCAGCAAAGTTGTTTACATAAGATTCTCAATGTTGATAGATTTTGCTTACACAAAACGATAAAGGACTTTGTGAAACAGCAAAAGTTGTGAAATATTGTGTTGTTACACATGTTACCACTTATACCATGCATACCACTTCTATCCTGCTGAAAGATGATCATGATCCTATTGGTCATGGAGAGAGTGGTCCGATTGGTTGACTTTTTATGGCCTTGGTCCTGGTCCTTGTGCTGTAGATGATGCGGAGAACAGTGGCATCGTCTAATATGAACATCCATACGGATACATCTCTGATGGGCCCCAGATGGCTTGCTTGTGTATAAGTGCTTGAAAAACATCTACATAAACTTTTGGCTTTGGTGTAACGGGCAGCTTTGTTGACAGGACTACTTTGGAGAGTGCTCCGAAAGTGTGATCAGTGACAACGTGGTGATAGTTTATGAGCTGTTGGAGGAGATGCTGGACAATGGATTTCCACTAGCAACAGAGTCCAACGTCCTCAAGGAGATGATCAGGCCTCCCAACATCCTGCGATCAGTCGTCAACACGCTAACAGGTAACTGGAGGTCACCCTGACTTTGGAGTGTTTACCAACCTCTAAACTAAAGTACAAGTAAACTCTGCAGTGTTAATGTGTACATTTGTGGCTTCACCTTGGTTTTGTTTCTTTTTCAGGAGGTAGTAATGTTGGAGAAACATTGCCACAAGGTCAGCTGTCAAACATCCCATGGAGGCGGGCTGGTGTCAAATACACCAATAATGAGGCGTATTTTGATGTGACAGAAGAGATAGACGCCATTGTGGACAAATCCGGTACAAACTGACACTTATTTGTATTTGATCAGCACATATTATATTGCTGGATATTTTGAAGTCCCTTTTCTTCATGTAAGGTTTCATAGGTGAGATTTATCGCTCCTCCTTTTCCAGGTACGACAGTATCTGCAGAGATCCAGGGTGTAATTGAAGCCTGTGTGAAACTCAGTGGGATGCCTGACCTGACGATGTCCTTTATGGTGGGGTAACTTCCTCTCAGTCTTTTATGCCTAACCGTCAGTGCTTTGCTTTTTTAACACTTCTTGCTGTTGATGACAGAATCCTCGGCTTCTTGATGACGTGAGTTTCCACCCATGCGTGCGGTTCAGGCGCTGGGAGTCGGAGCGTGTCCTGTCGTTCATCCCACCGGATGGAAACTTCACGCTCATGACCTATCACATCAGCTCTCAAAAGTAAGCGTGGGCATCATTTCTCACTTGGAGATGAAATAATTCAGATTTAATTGACTTAAATAAGAACATTCACACCACCAATCATTCAGGTTTATTGTAGCCATTGTTTTTTTTTTTTTATGTCCTTCCTCAGTCTTGTAGCTATTCCAGTGTATGTGAAGCAGAGCATCAGTTTCTTTGAGGCAGGATCTTGCGGTCGCCTCGACATCACCATTGGACCCAAGCAAACTATGGGGAAGACAGTGGAGGACCTGAAAGTCACTGTCCACATGCCCAAGGCTGTGCTTAATGCCAACCTCACAGCCTCACAGGGAAACTACACCTATGACTTCACTACAAAGGTAACCAGCCACCACAAAGGCTGTCATGAGCAGTAACACAGCAGGAGTGAGCTAAGCGAGCAGTTAGGATGCCTTTTGCTTTACTACAAACCTGCACACAGGTGTGCTGAATATCAGTCACCAAAAGCCTGAGAAGGTCCTGTCCTGGTCCAGTTGTGGATGTTTTGGAGACACTAAAATGAATAAAAAGCATTTATTTTTCCTCTTTTGATAGTTGTTGGTTTGGGACATTGGTAAGCTTAACCCCCAGAAGCTTCCCAACTTGCGAGGCAGTCTGAGTATGCAGACAGGAGTGCCTAACCCTGAAGAGAACCCCTCACTCAATATTGACCTAAAGATCCAGCAGCTGGCCATATCAGGTAATCTATCAAAGCGTGACTTCAGTCAAGTTTGAAATTTAAAACCGTCGATCCCTTCAGCCCTGTTATTTATCTTCCTTGATTTATATTACACTGCTCTCCTCCTCTGTGCAGGTCTTAAAGTGAGCCGTCTCGACATGTACGGAGAGACGTACAAGCCATTTAAAGGTGTCAAATATGTGACTAAAGCGGGCAAATTCCAAGTGAGGACCTGAGCAGTTACTGTCAGAGGTCAGCAATCCAACATGCCAAATAGAAGTTTGCCGCACCGCTGACTCAACTATCCAATAAGTCTTACATATCCACCTGCTCATTGTAATTAATGAACAATTCTGCATTTTTTTAGGTTATTTATTTTGTTTAGCATCATATTTGTATGAACTGATGGTTTTTGCAGCTTGCAAAGGGAAGCCTTAATAATCAGCGTGACTTAATTGAAGTGCTATTAGTTTCTATCCAGTTTGAATGTGACTCGTTCCTTTCTGTCTTTTAATTTTTTTAAATCCAACACATTTTGAGTGTTGCCTAAGGGGAATATTTTGGTTTGAAAAAGGAGATTTACAGCTCACTGCCACGCTCACCACTGCACCTCTGCACCTAAATTAAGTTGCCTGCATGTTGCCTGAGAATAAACCGACCTGCCTTTGAAAACTTTTTTTTTTTTTTCGTTAGTCAGTTTTATAAAGATATTTTTATTTTTGAAAGATGAAAACTCTTTATCTACTTTCTAAGCAGCTGCAGTGTCTTCACGCCCTGCTGGTGTTTTGCACTCCCTCTCTTATGTGGCCTTTTTGGAGGAGCTTCTGATGCTTCTTATAGCACAAAACGTCATGTTTTGGATGCCAGAGGAAATTAAAACAAAAAAATGTATATCCTCCATTCAAGTGTGGTGAAGACTTGTGTGGTGGTCATCGTTTGATGATCAGTGACTCAGACGGGTTATCGGGAACACTTCTGTCTGAAGTCCACAAGATCCTCAAATAACCTCAATTCCAGCTTCTTTACTCAGCACAGCATTTGCACAATCAATTGTTTATGTGGGAAATACTACTTAAAGCTCTTGTATGAAGTTGAATCTGTATTTCAGTTTATAAGATGTCTTATAAAAACTCTAAAATGAAAGCTGAGTGGTTGGGTTTTTTCACCCTTTTTCTGGTTTCAAAAATTGGATAGTAACGCAGATTTCATTAATTTTACTCCTCTGACCACCTCAGTGAGACAGTTAAAGAAGTTCAGAATTTAATAGGTTGAACATAAATGTAGGGATTTGTGTAGCCCCAATTTTTAGGGGCACATATTTCAATAGACAAATTATTGCATGAATTTAATCAAACCTTTCAGGTCTTGAGGCTGATTAATGTTTTGTTTTTGTTTTTTGTTGTTCCTCTTCAGTGGACCTGAGGACTTTCATTGTTGCTAACCTCACCAGTGTGTTCTGTCTTTTGGATGTAAATTCACTGGACATTTTATTAGGTACATCAGTCCAACTGCTTGTTAATGCACATATGAAATTAGCCAATCACACCAAAGCAACTCACTGCATTTAGGCATGTAGATGTGACTGATATGACCTGCTGAAGTTCAAACTAAGCATCAGAAGAAAAGTGA
This sequence comes from Diplotaxodon limnothrissa, assembly GCF_057381915.1. Classification (NCBI taxonomy): domain Eukaryota; kingdom Metazoa; phylum Chordata; class Actinopteri; order Cichliformes; family Cichlidae; genus Diplotaxodon; species Diplotaxodon limnothrissa. The sequence continues at coordinate 15,038,371 of NC_140608.1, read as the reverse complement.
TTTAAGTGACTTTGAATGTGGCATAGATGCTGGTGTATGCAACTGAGGTTTACTGAGAATGGCCTGAAGGACAGAAAATATCCAGTGAGTGTCATTTCTGTGGTTGCAAATGCCTTATTGCTTTCAGAGGTCAGAGAATGGTTGGACTACTTCAACCTTACAGGAAGGCAACAGGAACTCAAACAAGCTTTTGTTGCAACCAAGGTATGCAGACGAGCAAGTCTGAATACACAACATGCCAAACCTTGAAGCAGATTGACTACCACTGCAGAAAACCACACCAGGAGTCAATTCTGTCAGCCTAGAACAGGAAACAGAGGCTACAATTCACACATTCTCAGCCAAACTGGACAACAAGGGACCTGGTTTGATGAGCCTGACTCTTTCCTGGTATTTCTTTCAGACCATTCTCTGTAAACCCTAGACGTTGTTATGTGTGGTCATGAGTTTTTCTAATACTTAGAACAGAGAACAAGAGGCCAAGTCCAGTCATCATTATAGTCTTTTATTCTTCTTCCAAGGCACAGCAGATGTGTTGGCAGGGCTAGAAGCTATCAGTATACATTCTGGGTGTGAATGAACACATCAGGTACACACGCAGATCTACATTGTGTCGCTCTCAGTGAATAGTCAGTGCTGCTACATGCTCAGTAGGCCCAAATAAAAGTGAAAATGCGGTTAACATTCTGTGCTGCAATCCAGAGCCTTGTCCATTAGTGTCATTTGGACTGCTCACTACTACTGCTTAAACGAAAAGACTTCACATACAGGTGCATACAAATTCTCCACTGTTAAATTAAGGGAAATAAAAATATGAATTTGCTGACTGACTGCATGTATTAATGTAAAAATATGTTTAATCCTAGATGACAACAAACTCATTTTAAATATATTTTAGTGTTAACCTAAAAATAAAATCTACGTTGCTAGGCTGACAATATTGCCTGATAAAAAGAGTTGTCTTGTTTTCAAACCACCGGGGTCATCTAAAAAAGGAAACAAATGGATTTTTCAGATGATGCTTTAGAGCATTTAACGTGGGACTACTGAGCTCAGACAGAGGGATAATCTGGATATCTAAAAAATAAACACCCAAACAATAAAAGGATGCTGCCTAAAATCATCAGCTTTGCTAAAATTTCCAAACAGTTCAACTGTTACAAAGAGTGCAGCACTACAAATAGATTACAAAAAAAATGCAAAGCAGAGTAAAACATTCATATATTTTGGCTAAAAATAAACAGACCTTAAAAAAAGCACTCCGGGTCCTCTACAGAGGACGGCACTGTCTGCAGTAACCTGGAGTTTGAGTGTTTAGAAGCTCACAGTAATGTAAAACAAATCCTTTGGCATTGATCACTGTGGAAGTTCAACTAAAATGAAAACACAGAACTGAAAACGCACATTAAAAATATATCAGTTAAGCTTGACTTTGACTTCAATGTCACACATACTGCTGCTGTCAAGTGAAAACCCGTGAGCTGTAGTGTCAACCTCCCAAGAAACAACATAGTCACTAACAACCATATATTTTATTCTAATCATATAATTGCTTTAAAACTGTCTCACTTGTATTCATAACACCTTTAAGTCCTTCAAGTATAAAATCATTGAAGTGATGATGCTAGAACTTCTGAATTTGTAGATCTTTAGTAAAGAACCTTTATTGTTAAAAAGTAAACAGGAAGGAAAGTGAGCGCCTCAGCTCGCTCCACTACTCCCGACTTTAGAGTCAAACTGAGTGAATAAAGCTAAAAATCTTTCATAAAACAAACAATTATTGTATGTACAATAGACAGTAAGAAACTCACTGAAAAAAACTGAATGCAAAGTAAACGTCCTCTGGGAGCATTTTAGTGTCATAATTCGCCTTTAGAAAATAGAAAACATTTTCATGCAAAAAATATATACCTGAACTTTGGATAAAGTCTTGTAACACAACATACCAAAAATATACTTTAAAAAACTGTCTCCGATATACCTGTGCGATTCCGCTCACGCCATTAAAAGAAACCTGCATGGGACCAGATCTAATGCTTCCTGGTGCAAACACCCAAACTACAGTGGAGAATGGCTCAAAATCCCGCAGCTTCCTCTTGAAGTGCACATGCTTACGCTTAATGCATATGCACATTGCTACTTTACTCGAGGTTTGTGCTATTGAAGCAAAGTTTTAAAGAAAGAGCATCATCCATGTCAGCGACCAGGTATGATTATTGGTACCAGGGGGTCTTCCGCACCCATCGGAGGGTGAAGCCCGCATCGGTGCGGATCTTGATGGAGGCTGCTTCTGCTTCTCTGACCGTCTCCTTCACGGACTGCATCAGATTCTGGGCGTTATGGACCAACATCTCTGTGGCCTGGTGAGGCAAACAAAGCAGTAAAATAACAGCTTAAAGATCTGTCACAAATTTTGGCCATGACATGACTAATCCACCTTAAATGCAGATTTAAAAAAAAAAATTAAGTGTCCCATCAGTTACATTTGTTCAGTAATGCCAGACTACCAACTCAGCTTTTAGTGTAATAACAGGGACTGCAGTGTGTAGTAGAGCTTTTCAAGTTTGAAAAGACAGCTACGGCATTGAAATAGCACTTTGCTTTCTGCAGATGCTGAGTTTATGGATAATAATAGAAAAAAAGGTTGGATTGTGCATCACTGTGAGGTACAGTTGGGGTGAGAAGTTTACTTACAAATGTCATCTTGATTTTGAGCTTTTTAATTATTTCTTTGAACTGTTGCAGGGTGAAATAATTGTACAACGTACATCTTTAAAAAGCAAGACGTGACAAAGACACAAACACTGACACAAAACAAAAGAAGATTGTTGATTTGTGTCTCTGTGCTTTTTAACATTTTGCTGTTCCAGGTGTTTTTTTTCTTACAGGCGCAACATTTGTGCTTTTCTATTTGTGCTCTATCCTTTTATTGTACTTTGTCCCATTTTTTCCACTGTTCCTTTTTCTTTCTTTCCTATTTTTTCTCTTGCCTGTCAGCTTAGAGATTGCCATATTATACATTTACTGTAATAACAGAAACAACCCAAACTGTCACCGTTCAGGAACAACCCAGGAATCTCCAAGGTTCAGGCCTGCCGTGAACTGGAAACTGCTGGAACACCAGTGTTACTGTGCACAGTGAAACGAGGTGATTAAAGGTGTGATTGGAAAAACTGAAGGTGAGGCTTTCAAATCTAAGAACACTGTACCAACTGTCAAGCATCATGGTAGTTGTAGCATGTTATTGGGCTTGTTTTACTGCCAAATACAGTGGACAGTGGATGAAATAATTAAGAAGGAGGGCTACCCCTAAATTCTTCAGCTTCAATTCAAACTAACATCTAGATGAAACTTGGACGCAGCTGGATGTTCCAACAGGACAATGATCCCAAAATCACATCAAAACTAGTTTAAAATGAGTAAACCTCAAGGCTAACATCAAGCCCTGACTGCAACCCTACTAAACATTTGCGGATTACACTTAAAAGTCAGGTCCATGCCTGGAAACCAATCAATTTAAATGAACTTCACCAATTCTGCCAAGAAGAGAGCCAAAAATGATACCAGAAGTTTGATGATGATTACCAAATGCATTTGATCAAGCTGCAACTTGCTAAGTGACATTAAACAAACATTAGTAGGTAGGGTATGTATATATTTCAGCCTGTATGTACACTTTTGACCTTATGTGGATGAGAGAAAATCCTTCATAAATTCAAACTTGTGCACAAGTTCTTGCTTATTAAAGTCATTAAATATGTATGCTGCACAATCACTCCACTCTGGGAAAAGAACAGCTCAAAGAAATCATTAAAATACCATGACATTCATGCCCATGACGGGTGAATTTAAATTTCTGACCACAACTGTATGTGCTTTGTTGTGCGTTTACCTGCTCTGACTCCTCTTCACTAATGTTTGTCCGTCCCAGCATGGTGGCTTTGACAGTAGAGAGGATCTTCAGCTGAGTACTGATGGTAGGGATTCGTTCACAGACCTTTGGCAGGAAGAACAGATGTTAGATGTTTCCCGTTGAAGACAGAGTGCGCTTGTGTCTATGCAAATCCTCACCTGCAGCAGGTTCGTTCTGATGCGTCTGTCAGTGCACTGTTTGGCCACTTCTTTTGCCAGTCTTGTCACCTCATCCGAGGCCTTGGCGATGTCCTTAGCGCACTGGATCAGTGCTCGTTTGTTCCCGCTTCCACCACGCACCAGCCGAGACATTTCTGCCATCAGCAGAGCCATCCGCTTGGCTGCGGCTATGATGTCATTACCCTGTTGAAGAATGGGGATGTAGAAAAGGAGGAAGCAGTTAAAGCTGTTAACAGAGAAACATGGTTTTGGGAAACCAGACATTAAAATTCTAGTGTTTTGTATTATTACATTTGAATTAAAATTAAATGCAAGCATGTTTAACACGATTTTTAATTGAGATTTTCATTTTCTTTGTGATATTAGAGTCAACCTGAAGTTAGTACACATGAGGTAATGTTAAAGTGATTAATAATAGGGGCTAAAAAGCAGAAGCAGGTGACCAGAGTGGGTAAGCAGGCAATCTAATGTCATATATAAATCACCCAGAAGTCTTTGGGAAACTGTCATCCTTGGCTTCACAGGTTGGCCAGACAATGAAAGTCTGACAACAGAGGCAATGATGAGACAGAGCGTCTGCCTCCTCCTTTGAACCGCTTTACCCAAACATGAGCTTAAGGACTTGTGAAGCCAGTACCAGTTTATCCACGTGGTGCAACAATCAAACCTGACATTCCCACAGTCCTCAACGTTTTGTGCAACCATTGCATGGCATCAGCATTACCATTTGTGTAACCAGGTCTGAAAATAATGCAACAAGAGTAAAACAGCAGCTGCAGCTGGTTGGAGTTTTCCATTGGTAGTGGCAGATGCAGAGCTCAGTGTTCAGACAGCCCCCGGTGGGTGTTTCCTGTCCTGCGGGGCTTTCCTTGTGTTGTGCATTTATCTTTTTGCATGCGTGGGTGTACGTGCACGTGTGCGTGCGTGGGTCAAACAGTACCCAAAACACTTAGAGCCTTTTACACATACTGTTTGATCCACATGTGGTTGTGTGTGCGCTCATGTGCATGTATGTGCGCAGACCTTGCTGGACCACTTGCGCGCCTCCTGGTGGAGAGACTGGGCAGCTGCCAGAATGGGTTGATTGACAGGCTGGTTGGATGGCATCAGCAGCAGCTCTGGCTCATAGTCATCCTCACCATCAGTAAACTCATCTTCATCATCTACCTCCCTCTCCTCTACTGCCTCCTCATCTTCAGGCTGGGCCAGGCAGTGGGGGGGTTTGTTGGTGGTGGTTGGAGGATTGATGGGGATGGGAAGGAAAGGGAGGGAGGCAAAAGGGGTGGGAGGAGGAGGAAAAAAAGGAGGAATGTGGAGAAGAAGAGGGGAGTGGAAAGCCAGGGATAGCAGGAGGGAAGGAAGCATGGGAAAAGGAGGCATTTAGTATAGTATGAGAGGCACTGGGTGGAAGAATAAAGGACAGGAGATTTACAGGAGGAAGGAGGAGCGTATTCAAGCAAGGTGAAGGTGCAGGGACAGGGGAGGTGAAACTGCACACATAGGCACAGACGATTTAGATGGGGGGAAATTAAAACGAAAGAGGAGCTGGTTTGGGAAGGCAGCGGGTGGATGATGTGCCTTACTCTGAGGCGGTGGCTGAGCTGAGAGTTTATAACCTATTTGCATAATCAAACAAGGTCTAGTGCTGAGTTGGCAAACTGAGTGTGACCCAACACCAGAGATGTCTGGATGTTTGTGGATAGTTTTTAAAAGACACACAAAACATCTGTGGAAAAACTGTTAGCGGCGCCATTAAGGGGAAAATGGTTATCAGCTCCACAAAGATAGCAAGAGGGCATTACTCCTAGTTATTTATACAGATTAGCTGTTCCTGTGTACAGTTCTTTTACACACACACACACACACACACACACACACACACACACACACACACACACACACGGAACATTGACAGCCACAGAGATATGAGGAAAGACGAAGTAGATAACGTCTGCTGTAAGTGGAGTGAGCTTTTGTAATATAGATTTGAGGCTGGGATTTCTCACTGCAATATCTCATATTCACTTCGTGCATGTTGAGTGTGCACGTGTACACCGTGAACAAAGTCACATGCTGACACTTTAAACAGATGACAGTTTCCGGTTCCCCCCCATCCACAGATGGGACTTTTTTTTTCTTTAGACAACTAGCCAGCAACTAACTAGAAATCATGACTTTAAAATTATACACAGATGTTTGGCTAAATATGCAAATATGCGTGTTTGTGTGAACTGACCTTGCTTGACCACTTGCGCGCCTCATCGTGCAGCTGCCTGGCTGCCACCATCATGGGCTCGCTGAGCACCTCTCCAGCTTTCTGCTCCGGGAACTCCTCGTCCTTTTCCTCTGGAGGAGGAGGCCGAGGCGGAGGCACTTCCCCCTCTGGTAATGGAGGTTTGGGTGGGGCCTGCTCATCACTAACCTGAAAACACACATACAGGTAGTTCATAATAATTCATAGACGTTATTCCATCATACTGCTGTTTGATCCTAAATTGCTTGGGTCTGACCACCATGCATAACAATATGTGATTCACAAGTATATTTAAATTCAGTTTTATTGATATAAAATTCATAAGAACAGTTTCCTCGATGTGCTTTATATTGTAAGGTGAATCCCTACAATAATACAAAGAAAACTCCAACAATCAGAGGACTCTATGAGCAAGCACTTGGCAACAGCCAGAAGGAAAAACTCATTTTTAACAGGAAGAAACCTCCAGCAGAACCAGAGTACATATCAGAAATGAGTATTTTTATCAAGTCGGGACAAACAATATTATATTTAGGTCTAAAATAAATGGAGACAATCAAATTTAAATCATAGAAAAAATATTCTTGGCTGTCGTAACCCACTCATGAGCAATGTGAAGACCCTGTTTCAGAAAGTTTGTTAATCCCACATAAAGGAAGACTGATATATTTCCCTAAAACACTGGAATCCCAGTTTAATAGTTTAACTACTACTGCTAAAGTCTACTGTGGGAATAAAGTGTGTTATGTGTGTTTGAATGTGCTTACATGGAGCTGATCCAAGTCAGGAGGTGGAGGAGGGAAGTCCGGCTCCTGAGGCTGAAAGGCTTCTCTAACTTTTCCGACTGCAGCCAGGATCCTCAGACACGAGTCCAAGTAGGCTTTCTGCAGAGCTTTGGAACAAACAGCGAAAACATGGTAAATAAACCTGAGTCATTCTTTATCACTCATTATATTAAACATGTTTTTCTCCTGTACCTTTATCTTGGATGTTCCCTGCCACCGCCTTGGCGTCCATCACCATAGGCGAGATGGTGTGCGAGAGGATGTCTGAAGCGTGTTTCACAGTGTCTCTGAATCGTGGGTCTTCAGAGTTCTCAACTTCCCTCTTAGCCACCAACAGGACCCGATTAGCTCTCCTTGCTATGCTTGTTGCCCCGGCAACAAGCATTTGGGGCTGAACATTTGCCATGGCAACTCTGCACTTGTCGATGTCTTTCTTTATCGCCTCCTCAGACGCATCTAGCAGAGATTTGGTGTCGATAGCTTCATCCACTAGACCTGGGAGAGAAAACACAGATAAGCACGCCTCCGTAAATCCTCTCTCATGTGCAGCAAGGTAATATTTTAAGCAGCACGAGAAATGCTGAGAAAATCCACACCGGTGAGTCTCTCCACATTGTCGATCCACTGGTTCTTCATGGTGTCAAAGTGTTCATACGCCGCTTTGTTCCCAGGGTTCTTCAACAAGATCCGAGCGGCAGACGTTACCTGGATGTGAAAACAAACAAAAAAGTAAACAAGTCACGCTCAGACTGTATATAACACCTACAGGTTTTATCTTGATACGTGATCATGCAAATCAGGGGCGGCCAAATCAAACAGAAGTACCTGTGGTGTGAGCTCCCTTGCATGTTTCACAGCAGCATGGATGCCTTCTACTGTAGTCTTATTGGCTGTTCCCACAGCAGCAGCCTTCTCTGCCGTTGCCCCCAGCCGACCCGCGTGGGTCTCAAAGTTCCCTGCGCGCTCTTCAAAAACCTTTCACAAACATTAGCAGCACTTCAGTCAAAATGTAGACATAATCAACCTCCCACACCACACAGCTGAGCCATGGTGTCTATTAGTGGAAACAGGTGAATGGGATGTGTTATTGGTGCTGTGTTTTGTGCATTACTGACCTCTTCTCTGTTTGGTGCATCGGGAGGTGCAGTTGCAGCCACAGCCAGCAGTTTGATAGGTGTGGTGGTGTCACTGAAAACATCAGACACCTCCTGGGTCATCACCTCCTGCATGCGCTGCCTCAGGTCCTGGATGAAGCAGAGATTGTTGCATAAATCCACCAGGGGGAGCTCTGCACCAGCACTTTCAATGAAATCAACATTACTGAGTCTCACACTATGCATCCTCAGTCCCCATGCTTTTGTTATATTGGCTGCACCTTTGGATCAAACAGAAATATTCTAGCCATCGTGCATTTTCCCCTTTTCCATGATTTTTAGTCAGGTATATTTTGTGTATTTGGAAACTTGTTTACATATGATTACAGGGGAGGTTGTGTTTCTGCATTAATCTATTTATAGACTAAATGTGCATGCTTGTGAGATACCTTAAGGGTGTCCTGCAGCTGTGCAGCTGTAGCGCGTGCATGAGGAGCCTCAGCCTCTCCCCTGCCAGCCATGTCTGCCAAGGATGTCATCAGAGCCTCTGTTCGGTCACAGCGCCCAATCATATCCTGACGATACGGGCCTAACAGGCCTCCTGCCAGCCTCCTCCCTTCCCCGACCATTCCTCTGATTGCTGCCTGACCTAGAGAGTAACACAGGGTAGAAGTCATGCTCTAGATACCTCAATAACAACCCATATTCAGATATAGAAGTATCGCTTTTTCATTTTTCTTTTTGTTGGTCACAGGGACTAAAAAAATACAAAGTGAGAAGTGATGTCATTTCTTGCAACATCAATAGTAGGAAGCTATAGTTTGCAGTAAATGCTAACATTATATAGTTTCCAGGAAGTTAATAATGTTACTAATAATAACATGTTTGGTTATGTCTTCTAAGAAAGCTTCATAGAGAGATACCTGTGTTCCACTGTAGCATCTCACACTCTGCTCCCATACGGAAGCATGGGACGAAATAGGAAACAATCAAATGACAAAGCAGGAAGACTGCAATAACAAAGCATGAAAACAATACAAGAGTCCCTGAATGACTAAACTAGTCAAGTTAGTCAATCAGTGATGCACAAAATGCATCATTGTGGGCATTTAAGGAAACAGCACAGTCATTTCTGTGCCACGCAATCACATTTCCTGCCTGAGTAATTTCACAGTTACCTCACTGATCACAAATGGCTAACATCCCCAAAGAGCGATATTCACTTGGTGTCTGGTTTCTTTTACAATCCGTCCATCATCCACAGAGATGCACAAAATGCGCTGGAAGGTCAGGGTGTTTATTTTTGAGACAAACTACTGCATCATCACTCCCTAGAGCAGTCATCCAGCACCACTTACCTACTCCTCTGTCGTCCACTCCAGGGTTGTTCACCCAACGGAGGGCCTGCTCCATCTTGCCCTCCAAGGTTACTGCAGGCTTGGCTGGTCTCATGTTGGCTACGGCGCGGTTGGTTTTAGACTGCAGGGTCAGTAGCGCTGCCCCAATCTGCTTAGCGAGTGCACGGGCCTCAGGACTGTCACCTTTACCCCTGAGACAGTAACAAAGATAGACAACTTGAGGGAGAGACAAAAAAGCATAAAAGACTTAATATAGACTATAAAATAACACTACACCCCTGTTAGATACCACCAAAAAAGAGAAATACCACTTTTAAAGCCTAACATTGCTTTTTTGTGTAGTAGAAATAAAGACAAAACATTTCTATATGTGTATGTCCAGATTATTAGACATAAAACTACAAGTTCTGGTCAGGACAATAATTCAGGGCACCGTTTAAGAAATGCCTTTATCATTCTTCTAAGAAAAGAAGAACAAAGTCAGATTCTCTTTTTATGACCTTGCACAGCCGTTTTGACAGGATACCATAATACAGTGATAATATCTCTACTAAATTACACATTGTAAAAGTACTATCTGTTCCAAATGCGGAAATCATAGCCACATTTTCTACATTTTTTACCTTCAAAGTGCAGATCAGTATTAATTAGAGCATATCTAGGTAATTTGTTCAGTGTTTGAAGTTGAATTTGCTTTATGCTCAATAAATGCAGCAGAAGACCATTACAGTTATGTTCCTAAAAGCAACTAATCTTCATCATCATCTTCGCCATCATCCACTGAGCTACAGAAGCATTTGGATTAAAGACTGTTGTTTAGTTAAGTGATATTTCCCTTTAAATTCCCCTCCACAAAAACACCGTGACACCGTATTCAAACAGTTTAAAACCTTTTTGGAGGACTCATGCCCAAGGTTGACAGGCAACAACATACTTTCCAGGTGGGTAAAATATGCCACCTATTGGTGGCATGGGGTTGCAGTTTGAGCCTATGGAAAGAGTGTCTAAGTATTACGTATAGTTTTCACAATGCACGTGTCATCGAGCATGAGAAATGTGAGGTGAAACCGTACTGTCTGCGTAGCTCCATAAGCCTGGCAGTGAGTCCTGCGATCTCACTTATGGAACGCAGGATGTCATCCCTCTCTTTGGGGTCTTCGCATAGATCGGCGATGCGTTTGGCTTCTGCAAGGAGCGCTCTGATGTTCTCCTCCCCCTCGGGACCGCCGTGAGGATCAGCCAGCCATGCCTAAATATGCACATGTGCAGTATGACATATGAAATAAGTACATCTTTTGACACATGTCTCACAGTAGAGCTTCTACCATGTGAAGGGGCTATTTACTAGTGAAGATTTTACCCAGTGGGGTCTCTCTTTTAAACAATAATAATTCTGAGAGAATTTGTAAAGTATTAACTGCAACACTTGCTTGGAAAAGGATTAGAGAAGTAGAGAGTCGGATTTGCTGGAATAAAGCAGTTCCCTGGTTAGTGTAGCTCATTCTGATATTATTGTTGTTCTATCTGACCTGTGCAGCATCCAGCCTCCTGGCAATAGCCTGTTTGGCATTGATTAGAGCCTCCAGTCTGCGAGCAGCACTGTCCACTTTGCCAAATAACAAGTCTAAGCCCTGCGAGCACTGGCCGGCACGCTGCACACACCCTGGGGTCGGGCCTTGGCCTCTGTTAAGAACAACAAAGACACTCAGCCGAGGCTTGACAGCTGAATACACAATTCAAATGCGCACCTAATCGCACACCATGGACAGAGGATGGAAAACTGTTTAACTCACACGTTCTTGCAGAAAAACCCTACCTAGCTCGTAGATCTGTGACCTGGTCAGTCATTTGTCCCAGAGCCTTAGTGGTCGCCAGTATGTCTTTCCTCTCCTTCCCAGCACACAGCTCTCCCACCTTACCAGCTTCGTCCAGTATTGCACGCAGGGCCACCTCACCGAGGTCTCCTGGAAACGACAGACCGCCATGGCATGACATTCACGTTTGACGATTAGGTGTTTTTAGCTGAAGCCACAATAGATAAGAAACAAACAGCCACCTGGCTGTCCGTGAGGGTCTTTGAGCCAGCTTTTAGCTTGTGCCATCTTTGACTCAATCAAAGCCAGAGATCTCTTCAGGGCCTCCATATCCTGAAGTAAAGAGAAGAGATGTGTTAAAGACAAATATATTGCTTTCATTACAGAAAAAAAGACACTTTTTATAAGTAGTTACAGTTTTACAGATTATTTGTTGTCATAATTGCTATCTTTACGGAAACTCGGGCACATCTAAATCTGTTGTCAGTATTTATGGGTTGAGGATGGTGTACACAAGACTGATGAAGTGTATAGGACTAACAAAATAAACTTTAAATCCAATGTTCACTGTAATGGAGAACGGTATTACCAGCAGTGTAGCTTTCTGATTTTTAGATTTTTTCTAACTGTGAGACTTTAATTTCCAGTGTAAAGCTGGACTTGGTTGCTTGGCTCACATTTGTAAAGGCTATTTTGTTGTGGGAAAGTTCAACACATAGATGTATACATTAAAACTGCCTCATATAAAACCTATATTTTGGTTTATCCACGATTAAATGGATGGTGGCCTGCAAGCTATGAAGTCTTAAATGTGGGCACTAACAGCACAAAATTGGTTTTATTAATATTAGTCAATGAAGTCGTATTACATTATTAATTTCATGCTGTAAAATGGGTTCTATGTTTTACACAGAAATCACCACTTTTTACAATGTCTTGCTAAAAATAATTCCTTATTATAAAGGAGAAAATAAGACTAAGTGACTTAATCTAAAATGTGACAGACTCTTTCAGTGCTTCAACCAGAAAGGAGAAAAAAAATGTTTTTTCCAGTTCAGAGAAGAATGAACCTCTTAAGTGGAACCGTTCAATACAGCCCATCTATTATGGATGGATCTGGACACCAACCAGCTTATTTCTATAATTCATGACCCGAGAGGACGGCAGACATGGCTTGCCAGCGGTTTCTCTCACAAACTCACAGTAAGTGCTTATCACAGCTCATACACAGCGGTACAGACACAAACAGACAGATCATTATCAAAGGAGGCTGTGTGCAGAGAGAAACATGCAGAGTTACAGGTTAGACGAGTGAAACAGTGCTTAACTTTGGCTTAAATTATCTCAATGCACAATCTCTAACTGATGCCCAAAAATTACTTTTTCCAAGCATGTATATGCAGCCAAAAACAGCGTCTTATTGTGCTACGATGGTCGATCTTTGACAGCGTAAACACGAGACGATACACCAGAAAAAATACCATGACTGAAGACAGGTGTTAAAATAAATAACCGAGCTGAGAAACCTCTGTTTCAGGCCGTTTGACTCGAATGGACGTCTGGAGACAAACAGATATGCACATATGACAATAAAGTGATGAAGTATGTGTGCTGTACATCACACATCAGCCAACAGTCAGTGGACTGAAACACAAAACACTTACTGTCAAATACCAGCATGATAGATAATAATAATAATGTAAGCATGAGGACATATTGTGTCTCCTTATCTCTCACACACATACACGCTTGCATGCTGGAAACCGCTGATGGGGAGAGAAACAGGCTTACCTTCTACAGGGAGGAAAAGAATGGAGGAGGAAGGTACAGAAAGGAAAGGAAAAAAAAGGAAAAACCAGGAGTTATACTAGCGAGCAAAAAGAAAAAAGTGACAGAAAGTGAAGAGTGATTTTTTTTTCAGAGATGCAGCTCAGTGAGGCTGTATGTATGCAAGCAGGCACGCCAGTGAAATCTGATTTAGGTATGTGGGGATTATTTTGTGGTTTTTTTTAGGTTTGTGGGGTAAAATGAGAAAAATCAGAGTCTTTAAATGCAGCACAGGTTGTACCTTATTGGCCCAGGCGTCTTCATCCCACGTGGTGAGCTGCAGGACTCTTATGATCTCATTAATTTCAGCGCTCATCTTTTCAAAAGTGAACCTTCGGTTTCTCTCTGCCTCCTCAACCCCGGCACCTCGACTACTCTTCGTTGCGACAAAAATCTTTATAGCTGATGAGGAAAGAAATAACAGTATTTATGTTTAAACTCAGGTAGGACGACATATTCAACTTAAGATGAAGTGCTCATTTAACTTAAGAATCTATTGTGGCAAATAGAAATGACCCACTTTAAAAAATAAAAGCTTTTAATATGCTGATTTTAAATGACCTTTGTGGCAGCACTAACATGCTTGGACTGATGGTGATTAATGCAAGTTTAGTATTTTCTCTCTTTATAGGCATTATTTTTCATATCTACCAACTTTTAAAGGATGGGGATTAAAATCTTAAATAGTCTTCAGCATCTGTAATACTATTATAATTGTTATTTTATAATAATTATCTAATAATGCTACTGGCTCTAAAAGCAAGTGTAGACCCATAGACAAACATTTTTCATTTTCATCTTCTCAGGTATCTTATTTGATTTAATGTCGGGTTTTTTGTTTTGTTTTTTTACTATCCATTGTTTAAAAATATCGATGTACCTGGCAAAGTTAAGTGATCAATCCCTAGTTTGACCCTCTTATCCAGTATGGTCATGAAGAAAAAAAAGGGGAAGAATGCAATGGATAAGTCTCAACACAGTGGTCCAAAACCAGTTAGTGATCTCCCAGTGGTTACATACATTTCAATATACACTACAGGACAAAAGTACCAGTATCGCCTTTGCATTAAACCTACAGGAGGAGCTTAGCCATAGAAACCCATGCCACGAAGCTCCTGCCGCACAGTTTTTGTGCTGATGTTAATGCGAGAGGGGGTTTGGAACTCTGCAGTTAATCAGTAAAGAGAGGTTTGGCAGCTTTCACCCCGCACATGGTCTGAGTCTGTGTGGTTGAGGTTCTGTGGAATATCAAGTGAAGAATTTTCACAAACTGCCTTATTGCAAAGGTGGCATCTTATTACAATACCAAGCTTGAATTTAGTGAGCACTTTAAAACCATCCATGCTTTCACAAATGTTTGCAAAGTCAGAGTCCATAGCTTGGCATGTGATCTGATACACCCGTGGTAGTGGGACTGAAAACACCTGAATTCAATGAGACTGAACCAGTGCAGCAAATGGGGGGCAGTAAAACCAAATCAATAAGCTCAAATGTCCTGTATGCTAAAGAGCTTCAGAAATGCTTTTTAGGTGTGGTAAAACAATAATGTAATTTAATCTATCTATCTATATACATATATATGTAGAGAGAGAGATTATTTTTCTTTCTCTCTTTTAGTTGCCAAATAGTTCAGATTTTATGACACTTGACCATGTAGTCTCAGTGCATTCAAGTAGTTGAAACAGTGCTCCTCTTCTCTGTTGGTTGGTGCAGAGTATAAGAGTAGCGCAGCAGAGATGTTTGTAGGCGACGTATGCGCGCAGTCACACTCACATCCCCATCCCCAGCATTTAATGACTGTAATTATCTGCGTTGCTATAACAACTCTTGGATGCTCAATGATCTGTGCTGTCGTTAGCCCACACATGCGCAGCCACGAACACACACCTGAGATAAGAACGGGCAGCAGCTCTTTGACAGTGTTCATGGAGCTGACTAGCATCTGTCTGTGCTCTTGGTGTGTCAGCTCCTGCTGCCTCTCCTCTATCATCTTTGACATTTTGGTCATCCCTGAAAAAAAAGAAAATGTTATTGACTTTGGTTTTGGCGCTGCTTTAAGTATGCTTGAACAATCAAAGGCTAAAAGCTTCCCCCAGTGTATACGCTAACTAAGCAGTTCCAACACAAACATTGTAACTTCACGAACGACTGATCTCACACAATGAAGGCATCAGTCAAGTGGGAGAAAACGTTTGGCATCAAATTTCCTCCAGCTCATTATGCCACACTGCACTGACAACACAATTGACCTGTTGCCTCTGGTGATAAATAGCCTGTTTATGGTTCTCCTGTCAGTGAAAAGACTCTGATCCTTAATCAAAGCATTTTAGTGTCAGAAGAGCACTCAGCGGTTAATTTAGCTGGCAGGTGGATCTTTAAACTAAAGAATCGTGTAAAAAAAAGTTTGTTGTCGCGTTTTCTGCTTTATGAAGCAAACTAATCCGAAAAGCACAGTTTATAACAGCTCTGCACAAATTATTCAGCAAACATTCTTTATTACTATAACTTCTGTTTCATTATCAGTGAATCTGACGGTTATTGCCTCGATTAATTCTACCTTTAAATGACTTTTTGCATTTTCTAAGCCTCAATCTTTAAATATGATATTGTAAGTCTCGGCTTAGTCTCGGCTTTATTGGTGACAGTTCCTACCTCTTTCCAGTTCCATAACATTTATAATTTCTTTATTTAAATAAATTAAAATGAGTAAAAATGTACATGTTGCAGTAGATTTTGAATCAGGGCTCCTATTTTTAATTAACCTGTGTGAATCTTTACTTTACTAAAGTGACGTTTTAAGAACCACACAAAGACTTTCTCACAGAGTAGTGGGGATAAAACTTCACCTGGTCCGAGGTTCTTGGTGTATGTGATGAGGTCTTCCATGGTCTCCACCACCTCAGCTACTGCCAGATACTCCAGGATACCTTTACACACTCGGATTATCTTACGTACCTACAACACAGCACGGACACAGTCTTAAGCAGATGCAGGCGTAAAACAAAAGCCACATTTTAATATGAGAACAAGGAAATTCCTTCTTTGCAGGAGCTTTTTTTTAGCCTGAAGTTACTCAGTTTTTTGTGTGTGTCTGTGTGTGTGGGCTTGTGTGTGTCTGTGTGCGTGTACAGTCTTGTGATGTACGTCTTGTGACTGTGAGAAGCTGCTCTTTCAAAAATGAGGCTAGTGATGGTGCGCATAATCGCGTGCCCAATGTGATTCCACTTATTGAGATGCCATTGAACAATCGCACAAGAGTACACACAAACAAATCCACCACACTCACACTTACACACACACACGCATACACACCCTGAGTTATGACAGAGGGAAGTCATTTGATCTCAGTGATTAGATCTGGGTGCATCTGAGACTCCATTACAGCTCTAAGCTGAGTTCCTTCTTCCTCTGTACGGCTATATAAAGCTTTACTTCCATGAAAGATGCCACACCTCTGAAGTAAGAGTGATTATGAGGACACACAAATGTAAGGAGGCATGCACAAACAGACACACCTCTGCCTCGTCGAAGGTAAGGAGCAAGTCGGATGTTCCGGACAGTATCCCTCTGGATCCATCGATCAGGTAATCTCGTGCAGGAACAGAGTAGGGATCCGCTTTCAGCATCTGAGCAGCTTGGACGAGCTTAGAGCATGAATTCTCCACCCTGAAGACACACAGCAGACTTAGGACTCATACTGAACACACGCACACCTACCAGTCAGTCACACTGCATCAGACCCGAGAGACATCAAGGAAAACCAAACCAACACACAGGCGAGATGTGAGGCTGACAAGGTGTCAGGCTAAGCAGCCCACACAGTAGGCAGCGTGTTGTGCACTTTGAGTTTTTCACTACCGGTATTTATTTGGCACTCGAAGGATCAAAATTTGAGAAGGCCTTCTTATTAAAACCTGTGGAGACTTGAGACAAATGATGCAACCTTCAATTCAGAGTTTGCAATCTGCTTTTTAAATAAAAAAAGGCGGTTTCATTTGCAATCCTAAATTTCTACTTCAGAGATCAGTGATTACGATAGATTTTTAGGAGCATTCAAATAAAGCCCGGTCCCTTCTCTTTCTGACCCCCATTGGTTAGGGTATCAATGGCTGCTGGTTCATCTATATTTAGGTAGGTTCACATTCCCACATGCTCCCTCCTAAGCCCTGTGAGTGAGATTTATGGTTTAGTGTCCCATGTATGTGTGAGTGAGCTGTGAGAGTGGTATGTGGATCTGATTGAGGTCTGGACCTTTTTAACGTAGCTGAAAAACGATTAGAAAAAATATATAAACAAGCAATGAAAAAAAATATGGCAGAGACAGACAGATGATATTACTGGAAATGTAGAATATGCGTGGACATAAATGCAACAAATACGGGTAAGCAAAAACAGCGAGGTCTGTGAACCCCAGAACTGCTGAGTAGCTGCTTTCAGCCAGCACCCGGAGTTCATGTCAGCTCTTTGGATGCAAGCAGGAAAACAACAAACAGCTTCTCAGCAGTCTGGAAGCTGGAGCCGGACGGTCACTCGGATCCGGTCTCAGAAGTGGCTCTTTGTTGTAGCTGGGAACACAGCCACGTTTCCTAATGTTAAATGGGCTGAAATCTTTTTTTTCTCTTTTTAACAAGTTCTCTGTCTGTTCGCTGAGATAAAGTGGATTTGTTGCTCATAATTTTCTCTCTGGATGTTTCTGTGAGTTGACGCACACAGTGCTTCAGATGCAGACTCACTTAATAAACGCAGGAGGCATGTCTCTCTTCATCACCTGGTCCTCGGTAGTTTGAACCGTTTCCTTTCCCACCTGCAGCACACACACAAAACCACAGACAAATTATCATTAGCTCCTGCAATACAGGAAGCAGTGTTCAAGTACTATTAATAGCATGACGGGTGAATGAGTATGTATCAATTCACACCTATTTCAGTCATGCATGCATGTCATATCTTTGCCTGAGGGGAAGCGGCTCAGGCTCGGGATGATTTTGTGGTCTGTTTTTATACACAGAGGCAGGAAAGACGTTTAATGTCGCACTTCAAAAGCTCTTTCAATCTTTAGATCATGGCTCCATACTGGAGATCTGCAGTGCTGACTTTATCTATTCATTAGTATAACTCACTGGCTTTGCTTAAGCAATTTAAACATAAGCAAGTAATCATCCATCCACGCATCCATCCATCCTCTTCAGCTTATCCAGTTCAGAGACTTGTGGAGGCTGAGGCCTTTCCCAGCTATCAAAGTAGATCACAAGTCAAAAAAGAAATACGCAACTGACTTCAAATTTGTATTTTGTTTGACAGCTAAGATTTAAAAATGCACACCGTGATCTAGTTTGCATAATATTTTAAGTTGATGTGTCAGAACTGTCTGCTTTGACTTATTAAGCATTTTTTTTCCTGTTGAGGTGGAATTATTTTAGAAAGCACTGGGATTTTATTACACATGTCTGGTATTAAAGTAGTACGAGTCAGGGCATTTAATCTTCCCCAAAACTAGAAACTACATCAGTAACAGATATATAATGAAGAGCCTTGATGCACAAAATCACAGATACAATCATCAAAGATAAGGTATGTACTAAAGTTCAGTATTCCTGCAGAGGTTCAGACTGTTTGTTAACCTGTGAAACAGAAAACTTGCTCTGACCCAAACAGACACACACTTGAGATGCAATTACAGTGAGATGATGACATCAGTCTCCCTGCTGCTGCATCACTGAAATTTGCTTAATAGAGTTTCTGGCTCCAGAGAATCAGGAAGCAGCCATCGCACACTCTGAGCCCCAACCAGTTCCCTCTTCACATCTTATGATGGTGCTTTTATGACATTTATGGTTGCTGTAGGGATTTTAATATCTTTGCGATGCACTCCATTTTTGGTCAGTGCATAACACTATCATCATCATCATTATTTATTTATTTTTAATGTGAAATGCTTAAACAATGAATCAGTTTCAAAGAAGTGACATGGAAGTACCTGCACCCCCAATAAAATGTACTTCATGACCAGTCTAACTGCTCAAAATGTTAAGTACAGCTGTCCTAAAAAAGTATTCACACAAAACTTCTAAACTGTAATTAGATATTTTCTTTAGAAAAAAAAAGATTTCATTTGAGAACATTTGGAAATCACCATGTAAATGCGAACAAGACATAGATGGATAAAATTAATGTTAAACTCCTTAAAACAATGAGCTATGCCTGTTGCACTGACTTTACAGATCTACTATAAATTACATGCTACATAATCAGTAAAATGATGCCATCAAAATGATAGATATAAGTGATGTAAGCTCAAAACTCAGCAATCAAAGCTCAAGACTTTTCTAACAGCTCAACAGTTTCAACATAGGATTCAGGATCCTCAACAGCTTGATTTGCCGTCACGAATGCTGAGACTGAGATACTTAAAAAGAAGAGCAGCTTTTTGAACCACATAATACTGATTAAAACAGAGAAAACTGAACGCTAGGTGCTATCAATTCACAGTTAATTTAATATAGGATCTACAAGTAAGCGAGAGTACACAGGAATTTCTTTAATGGAAGCTAAAACAATTATTTATGGGACAGAAGTCGATCTTTGAGCAGAATAAATATGAATATTTTCTCCAGGAGATAACAAAGGTGTTTCTTCTTCCAGAAATGCACAGAGCACACGTGGGGTAGAGAGGACGGAAAAAACCTTAATGATTGTTTTCAGGTGCATAGCAAGTATTTTACCATTTTAAAACCTAACTATATATGTTTTGTTTTTCTGGGGTTTTTTCTGTGAATGTGGTGCTTTGTTTACTCAAGTAGAAAAACACTATATAAGAACCAGTCCACTTTACTACCAACTTTGTTTACTATATGGCAATAGATACTTACAGTATGCCTAAATGTAATCTGAAAATGGACAGGAAGTCCTAGCTGAGTAGCCGAAGCCGTCAGTTTCCCTGTTTGGGAAAATGAAGATTTTGTTACACGAAAATGTGTGGAATGTAGCTCCCCAAGTAGAGCATGTCCTCCTGATTAAACCCTGCAAGCGAACTCAAAGAGTGCCATCAGGTGACTGATCAAAGCGCTGCGGAGAGCAGAAGAGCTTCCTGTAAGCAGCAACACTTGGTATTGATTATTCAATACATTATTAATGCACAGTTAAGAGGTTTGCTGACAGTGTGATGTGTATGCATGTGTGTGGGTTGTTTTTTGTGTGTGCAGTTGTACATCCTGCAAGGTGGGACTACTTCGGCAGGAAATGCAGCTGTCAATCACAGCTTTCAGAGCGGGTGTATAGATCAGAGATATTACCTCTGATGAGCGTGCAGCTGACATTTCTGTCCAATCTGTGAATGATGGCTGATCTTTTCTCCCTGCCACTAATGACTAATAATTATTTTAGAGAACATCTTGGTGGCCTGGGGTTCACAGACTGTGGCCACATGATCCCATGCTGCTGCATGCCATCTGTCCTCTGTCAACCGCTCGTTTTAGCTCTGTTTTGGTCTCCACTGGGAAATATTTGATTCATTAGCTTCTACTGGTTTTCATGTGGTAACCAGACCTTTAATGACAGTGTGTGCAAGAACTTGTACTAAAGAATAAATAAATGAAAAAGAAGAATATTTTTCCTCATGGAGTAAAAAAAAACAACATTGTTGTGTTATTGTGAGCAGAAAGATCCTTAAACCAAGCTGTGAAACATAATTTAATTGGCTAAAATACAAAATAAATACTATATTTTTAGCAAAGGTTCATACTGTATGTTAACTGGGACTAAGACTCAGACTGTGTGTCAGTTTTTTTACATATTTTCCTTTGACAAATACCACTCACACCAAAATTATAAAAAAACAAAACAAGCAAACATGTTCAAAACTAAAAAAAAAAAGGGGGAAAAATATCTTACAAATCTACAATAACTCTGGATGATTCATCACCGTGCCCCCGGTTCCTCTTGCCCATGAATATCATTTGCTTTTATTAACATCAGTTTCAAATCTGTAAACGATCTATCAGCTGTAAGACTTTATGTCATAATACAGCTTTATCCATGAATAGATTTAAGGCACACTGGGAAGCAGAGAGCATGTGTGGACACATAGCCAGAAGACTTTTCCCGGGTCTGCCAAAGAACAAGGAGAGATGGCTCATATTTAGAGCCGGCTGAGAAGAGTTTGTGTGTGTGTGTGTGTGTGTGTGTGTGTGTGTGTGTGTGTGTGTGTGTGCGTGTGCGTGCGTGCGTGTGTAGAGGGCTGGAGATGGGAGGGCAGACCATGATGCTTGGCAGGGTCTGGTCTGAAAAAGCCAGAAACACTTTCTCTCCCTCACAGCGTCCAAGCTAATGTGGATGTTTTCTCCTTCCTTTACCAATCATGAAAAATTCTGCATCTTCCTGCAGCCTCCCTCCTCTCCCTCTCTGTCTTAGTCTGCTCACTTCCATCAGCGTGTGGTTACTTCACTCAACGGTAAATCTATTTATTCCTTCCTCCCCTTCCCACCCCCCAAACATACTCAGGGTCTGTGCTGACTCCTTGAGGAGCAGACACCTTGCAAACTCCACCAAGCTCACACTTTTAGGCACATAAAAAACACCAACAGTATCTTTCACATCTTTTAGTCGGATCTGCATCAACCCACGCACAACTTCTGATGGATTGAGACAGACACTATCTTTGCAAGTGTGTGTCTCAGTGACCTAGATTTTAAGTACCCCCCTACAGCCATCCCACTGTGGACGGGGTTAACAGTGAAACTGTATCAGTGTGCAGTGGGACTCTGTGGTGGCATGTTGCTGTATACTGTGTTATATCTTAGTTCAAATTGCACAAGCGTAGAAGTGATTCACCTTTCTAAAATAAAGCATATGTGTGCATGTCCTTACATCCAATTAAGTGTATCTACCCAGCAACCAGCTACTGCTCGTTTTACAAGCTCAGTTCTCAAGCGCCCTTTGTGCTCGCTTTCAACACAATCTTGTCACCCACTTCATAGCTCTCGTTCCTCTGTCAGTGGAGCAATCATCTTGTCTGAGAGTACAACAACTCTCAAAACGTACATCCCTATAAATATACCACTATAGAATGCGAAGTGGGGAAAGATGCAGGCTTTATTACTTTTAGTTAATCCCTTTTTTATGCTTCCATCCCACCTACCAACATTTCTTCTGTCTGACACCTTTTTCCCTCCCCTCTGTGCTCAGCCCTGATATCTTCACACCTCGCAACTCCATCTGAGACCCATCAACAAGCCTGAGGCTGCTATTAGCCTCCTTCTGCTCGCTGTCTGTGTGGATCAACTGAATGAATCAACAAGGACAAGCAGAGACAGAGGAACATGCCTGGTAGCAATGAGACATCAAGGACTTAATCCACTTGGAGGGTATTGGATAAAGGATGGGGTTTTCATTGTGGCATGGTGCAGTGTTCGAGTTCAAACTGAACAGCCTGGGTCATTATCAGTTAATGAGATATTTATCAAGATGATCTTGTGTGTCCTTGCACGGGAAAAAGTGGACTGCTATTCAAGAACCACAAAAGATGTCACTCGTAAGTTTTTTTCACAGGAACACTACACAAGTTACTAATTGTGCAACCTATCCCACCATCGCATCCACCATTTGTGTCGAAAAATGTAGGCATTGTGCAGCAGATCAGATTTTTAACATTTAAGGAGCAATGATTTCAATTTAGTGTGTCGTTTCTATTTAAAACATGACCAGAGAAGCAACTACTAATGAACGTGAAACCAGCTTCTTCTCTGTAAGAAGTCCTCCTGTCTGCTGCTATTTTCTCTTAAGTGAGTGAAGCCAGGTCACCCCAGCATCAATGCAAACGTCCAGGATCAGCATTAATGATGTGGCCTCTATTGATTTTCTCCCAGGCAGTGCGTACAGAGGGGACATCAGTGACTGACTAAAGCTTAGCTCTCTATAAAAATCGACCAATTAGATTCCACAGGACAGAGAAGAAAGACAGTGGTGGTGTAAGTGGAAAAGTGGAGGGTCAAAGAAGTTTGGAAAAGAATGAACAAAGAGATGAGCAAAGGAGTAAGAGATGAGGTGGGAGTCTGATAAATGACCAGAGTGTTTATATAGTCTCTGTGGAGTTTATTACTACAGATGGATGAGTTTCATAAACTGCAAAGTCTGCAATAATCTAACTTGGGCTGTTGAAGCTGAGAGCACACACACACACAGAGAGAGAGAGACAGAGAGAGAGACAGAGAGAGAGAGAGAGAGAGGCATGCTTTTAATTTAATCACCACTCATTTCTTCCGCCCTACAAACTTCATTGACCTCAGCTGCCATCTGATTACAAATCTCAGCAAACTTTGCTATGTTGTGTTGCTTTGTTGTACTACTGTAGGAGCTACTGTAGGACCCCGTTAAAACATGCACGAGCGTTAGCTGGGTGTATGACAGCTTTATGTAATTTTAATGGCAAATAAAGACCAAACAGGGATTTAACTCCGTGAACGCAGAAGCCCCACAGAAAATAAAATGAACCGATATTGGCATATGATAGGTGCAGGGCAGTCTGCTGACCTGCTATTCTAATGATTTATGACACATTAAACAGACGCTGTCACACCACTGCAAAAGCCAGTCTCCAGAAATGTCGCTTTTCTGCAGGTTGAAAGTTTGAGTGGTAAATGTCACTTCATGCAGGCACTTTGCCATTGAGCTCATACTGAACTGACGCCCTGATTCAAACTCACCCGCACAAGGTTGCTGACAGCAGCCTGCACAGCGGCCACCGGCACCGTCAGATCCGGGATGGCTTTACCGTC
This sequence comes from Diplotaxodon limnothrissa, assembly GCF_057381915.1. NCBI lineage: Eukaryota > Metazoa > Chordata > Actinopteri > Cichliformes > Cichlidae > Diplotaxodon > Diplotaxodon limnothrissa. Next base: position 15,014,375 of record NC_140608.1, on the reverse strand, counting down.
TACCTCCCCCTCCTCGTGCATAATGACCAGGTGAGAGATCTGCTGGGCCACTGGCTCCAGGATACTCTCGATGGTTTTGGTGTGAAACACCGGCATCGTGAAAGACTTTTTTACCGCAGCCCCGACAGAAGAAGAAGAAAGGCGGCTGGGCGCTCCAGCACTGATGGTCTCCCTTATCTCTGCTTCTTCCCTCTCCTCCTCACCGACAGGAGGACAAATACCGAGTTGTCAGCCCAGCCCCTGAGAGGAAACCCTCTCCTCCCGGTGTGCACCGTCTCCTCCGTAGAGCTCTTCGGTAAAGGCTGGACTCAGACGGTTGGTGTTCTCCGGTGGGAGCGACCCAAATCGTGACAGAAGGAATCACCGCCCTCTGTCCAATCACAGCGAAGGAATACAGCTGCCAAGCTGGTTGGTGTTGGTGCGCATTGACGCCTTCCCTGCACACACACACACACACACACACACACACACAGACACGCACACAGTGAGAGCTCTTCCCAAATGACGTCATGCATGCCAATAGCCCCCAAAAAGGGAAAGTGTTGGGGTAACTTAAGCTATTATGATTCAAGATAAGGGGTGGGGGCGCGCAATATCAAGGAAAGAACAAGGGAAGGTTGTAAACATATTGAGCTGTGACTCCCTGCAGACTCATAAAGGTCAGCTTTACATCTGTGAGACTGTAAGGGATAGAAAAGGGAGCAGGTTCTGCACCACCTAGTAGGCTCTAGTGCAGAAAAAAAAATTGTTGGTGTGGTTTTATGAAGCTTCGAACCTACATCTGACATATGATCTCCGTCCATTAAAAGGTGGGTCAGGAGTTCATGTCTCCAGGCCTCAATGTGCAGGTCTAAATAAAGACCAAGGATTCAGCTTGCTGCAGTCTGGAGCTGAAAGGAGTCTCAAAGATTACAGCACAGCACCCACATGCTGTTTCTCTGCTTCTGGACTTTGGTGCTGAAGATAGGCTACTTAACAACCCAACTGACAATGCCCATGAATGTCATTTATACCTGCAGTTCTCGCTTGTGTGTGCATGCTTGCCGGCTTGTTTGCTGTCCCTGCACCTCATAATTGAATCTCTGTTAGGGAAAGTGGCGAACCCAGCAGCAAAAACTGCAGTATTCATAACCTCAAGACCCCAGATTAACCAAAGAGCCTGCAACCAAGTGTGGATGCATGTGGACAAAAGGTTAACCCCCCCCCCCCCCCCCCCCCCCCCCCCCAAATCAGACATAGTGGACTGGTTAGAAATGACCCCACAAATGTCCTCTCATCTCAGGAAATGTCCTTAAAGAGGAGTAAGAGTTGTACTCACTGCATCTCCAAACCATATACGGACTGAGGCAGAGTAGGAGATGCAATAAAGTAAACTGGTGTCTATGAGTAATTGAGGAGGGGTAGGACAGTCTCCGATTGGCTCCAGTAGCCCTGCTGTGAACTATCTGTATATGTGGACTTGTCCAAACAGACTTTGAAAGAAAACATTGCTGCAGGTTGTTAAGAGAGGCTTTAGAGTATGTGCTCAGAAATGACACAATGACCAACTGGATGTTGTGGTTGTTCACAGCAACACTGTGTATTCTGATGCTTTCATTGCACTTAATCTGCGTATCATGGCTGGAGCAGTGATGCTTAGTGCTCCCTTCAAATATTTCTTTTTGAGTGATTGTTGTTGTGGTATGTGGTCATATTGTGAGTCATGCTGTATGTCTGAGAAGATATGAGGTTTGGCCACTGTGCAGCAGAACCATGTTTAGTAGCACTGCCTGCACTTGCACATAAGCCACAGTTTCTTACTATACCACTACAACATGCAGTGCTGTGCAAATGTCTTTAGTCACCCTTGATCTAATCAGATGCTTTTCAGATAGTGTTACATGGTAATGCATGGTACTTTTCTATGTTCTGTATTCCATCACTTTTGAAAAGATTTCCAGTGAAAGATTTCCAAACCCTGACGTTTTCTCTGCTGTGGTTTACAGTAGACATGCACTGCTGTGCTTTCTCCTGACCTGCTCCATACATGTTAACAACAATTTTAACCAAAAATGTAAAATTTGGATCCATCACACCTGTTTGAACTGCGTCTTGTGTAATTTGGCATACCTCAGCCTTTTCTCCCCCATTCCCTTCATTAAGAATGGCTTCTTGACAACCACCCATCCACTGAGACCATTTCTGATAAGGCTTTAGTGAAAAGTAGATGGATCACCTGAAGGCCCAGTTGTATTTTTCACATCTGGTGTCAGGGATTTGCTGGATTTTTTGCTATTTCTTAAAGATGCAACTTTCAGATATCGTTCATTTGCTGTAGATGTTATTTTAGGCCTGCTACTTCTTCTTTTGTCTTCCACTTGACCAGTTTCCTCAATTATATTTAAGGACACAAATCACATTGTGCTGGTGTATGACACGTTTTCAACTAATAGCTCTTGGTGAATCACCGTGTTGGTGCAAAAAATATAATTTTATGCCTGTTATAATAAGAATAAATGGTTTGTTTTTGCAACAGGCTGATTGTAACAAAGTCACTAAAGATACAGTTTAAAATTTCTTTGCTAAACTGTTTGTTATGTGTAGGGAAAACACTGGTTAATCCTTTTAATTAGATGTTTTTTTATACTTGAATGATTCATAGGTCAGTGTTAAGTGGCTTAATAAGCAAAGAAAAAGATTCTTCTCTTTTTTTTTTCTTTTTTCTTTTTTTTTTCTTCTCTGAAAGTTGTCAGGTAGAAGAAGTCGGCTGAAAATAAATACAAAAGTCAGACAGTCAGAGAAAACCTTGGAAAAGACTTTCAACTATTGCTCAAGACCACTTGGAAGCAATAAACAGTGGTGATGATTGCATGCAATAGTTCAGTATATATGTTTTCCTTTGCAACAAGATGAGTTGAGGATTTAGCATAATGACTTTGAAGATCTCCTGAGTTCACTTTCACTGAGAACTGTCAACAGCTTGACATTTGTTGTTTTTATAGAAATGCTTCGATTAATAATTGATTAGGTTCCTTGAATTTTATTTGCGGTCTACACATTCGTAAGGATGAATGTTCTTATTTAGTAATCCCCTGACATTTTATCCAGCACCATCACATGATGACATTTCCTGGTTTAAATTACCAAATGTCACATACTTAATTGTGTCCAAGTGTAAAAGATAAAAATTGTTAATCTGTTGACGTGCGAATCGAGCTCAAGACTTTTGTTTCTTATTAACCATTCATGCATTATCTTTTTTTAAAATTGTTTGTATTCAAATGCATTTTTAGCCTTTGCCTAAATAATAAATTGGGGCTAGAAACACAGATTCAAGTCCAGACAGTTAATCTGTGTTACAGGTACAGCAGGATAATGAGATAAGGTAAGGAAGTTTTAGCAGATGCAGTCACAGAGTATGCCTCTGCAAGCGCCAGGTTTCTAAAAGTCTGGAAAACCACAGCTATGGAGGGTATGGGAAACAAGTGAGCAGGAAGAGCAGGAGTGGTTGAAGTTATAGTACAGGGCATGTGGGAGTGGTTGGATGTCAATCTACAGCAGACTGCTGTAGACAAAGAATGCTTTATCTGTGACAGAAGACAAATGCAAAGCAGTTTATCTAGTCTGCTGTCTTGTTTTGACCCCTGTTGTGTTTCTAGTCTATTGAGTTCTGTCTCCAAACTGCTACACAGCACACAGATCAGATATGAAACAGATCAGACGTCACTATTGTTTGCTCTAAAATACTTTTGTGATCTTTATTTTGAGGCTAAAAAAAGAAAATTTCACACAACAGTGCCCTCTGGTGTTTGACTTTGGGACTCTTTAGCTTAGTCTGATTCAGCTACTCGGGTGAAATTCTTTATTTCTGTATAAAAGGAAAACAAGTGGCCTTGCCATTTGTTATACATATAACCCAGGGATAAAAGAGACAGTAAAAATGAGTTGATAAATAAGCTTTTATTATATATATATTTTCATCAACAGCAGGACCAGCCTTTTATATGAAATTAAATTATTTGACATAAATATGTTTCCTAATTGCTTATTTTAAAAGTCAATAATAAATATGCAGAATACCTGAAAAATGCACAAGTAATAAAAATATATAATGCAACCAACAATTAAAGCAGTTTTTAAAATACTCTTTTTAAATATTTACATTAAATCGTTTCAGTGCAAAAACATGTTCACAGTAAGCGATGGTAGCTGCTCTCAGAACAAAACCTGCAACATCTGCACTTGCTTGCATGTGCAAAAAGCCTGCTGCCTTTAGGGAACACTTAATAAATAAATACGATTCTGGGACAGTTTCATTTCAGGGGATACATCAGTCCTTTTGCGTATTTGATGAGTCCTGTTTTTCCTGCGATCCATGTGTTGTAGTTGGTGACCTTTGTGTAGACACCTGGTTTATTTTTCAAGGCACAGCCCTCACCCCAGCTCACCACGCCGAACAGAAACATCCGACCTGATGCTCCACACACCAAAGGACCGCCAGAGTCTCCCTGCGGAAAAGGGCAAAACAGCCAGGTGTTAACTAAAATTTCCAGGTTTATCATTATTTTGTTTCCTGATTCACTTTTTCCCTGACAAACAAATATTTTCATGTGAAAACTGTGAAAATATACTCAGAAGGTAACCCTTGACATGTCTTGAGGTTGACAACTAGCAACAAATTTTAACCTAAAGGTAACTCATCTGACATTATGCTATTCAGCACTTTTCAATGTTAGCAAGTTTCTTCAAGAAGAGGAAGAAATACTCTTCAGATCCGCTTTAAAGCTGTCAAAGGTTATGATGCATGCTGCAATTCAAGTTACCACTTCTTCTAACTCACTTCTCTTTTGATGTATATTTTAAAGCCAGCTCAAATGTCTTGTTTCCCATGGCATACCCTGCGCCCTGTCCTTACCTTGCAGGCATCAGTGCTCCAGTCAGGGCTTGCAGCACAGAACATGTTTTCAGTGATGCGTTTTCCGTAGTGCACTTCTTTGCTACACTCAGCGTTGGACATCAGTTTTACCTCAGCCTTTTTCAGATACTGTGAGAACTGGAATGAGCCTGCAACAAAGTGTCAAATGTGAGAAAAGGTTGAGAGAGCAGAGCTCAGTCTAAAGGATGGAGGTCCTGTACTACTAACCTGCGCTCTCCTTCCCAAATCCTGCGATGGTGCAGGTAAATCCAGGAGGTAGCTCAGTGTGAAATGGAGGAAGGCAAGCTATGCGTACAGAAGCTGATTTAGCTGCACGTCCTCCATCTCTGCTTTTGAGCTTAATCAGAGCTGAAATGTAAAAATAAAAACACCCGTAAGTTCTGTGCTCAGAGCAGTTCTTTGTATGTGTATATGCACAGTTTAGTCACAACAGAGTTTGTGCTCACCTATGTCGTTATTATAGGTAATATCATTATATCCTTTATGCATGATGAGTCTTTCCACAGCAAACTTCTGCTCACTACTGGCATTCGTTTCATTAATGGCACTCTTTCCCAGGTATATGGACAGATGTGTGAGTTTGGTATTCTCACTGAACAAAAACCAAACACACAAATGTGTAAACATGTCACACACCAACATGAATGATTTTGAAATTACAGTGCGATGACTTCATTGGAGGAAATAACACGGTGCTTTGTTTTCTCACCCATCAGAGAAGCAGTGAGCTGCAGTGAGAATCCAGCTTGGTGAAATGAGAGTGCCACCACAGAGGAAGCCATAGCGCTTATGAAAAATGGCAGCAACCCATGGCTGCGACTCTATAGGTGTGAAAGAGCCTCCTACAATTTTATGAATCCTCCTCTCAGATGTCTCTCCACATGTTTTCTCTGGAAGGACACATGGGATAAGTCAGCGGGAGCTAATAAAGAGAATCATACCTTGTGATTTAGGAAAAACTGGATTTAAACAACAAAATTACCTGTATCTACAGGTAGTTGAGGAGGCGTCTGTAGTGGTGCAAAACCTTTGTTGGAATAGAAAACAGAAAGCATTAGAAAAATTCAAACCAATCTTCAATAAAATATAGCAAATAGAAAAAGTAAATCACCAATATGAGACTTACATGTGGGAATATCACAGTATTCTTTCACAGTCCTTCTTTCTCTTGTGACAAAGCACCATGGCATGTCAGAATTGTCAGGATTCCTAATGTTCAAGTACAATCATATTAAACATGGGTTACCTGTTGTCAGACATACAGTATAAAAACATCACATTGGTAGCCCAAAGCATACCTGCAGTAACGATGTCTGCCAAGTCCATTTACATTTTTCCATTGAGGTTTAACCCTGTCCCAGTAGAGACACGCGCGACCGGTGGATGACTTGTCAATATTTCCTCTGTATTCACTCCCATCTCCAGACAGACACCGTTCTGCAGATCACAGCACAAAGAGGGGTGAGAACATTTAATGCATGCTGTCAAAGTATAAACCTTAAGAACTTTACCTAAACCCACTGAAATGACTTACGTCTTGCTTGTTTGGATGATCTTTGTGAAAAAGCCTGAAAGAAGCATAGAGAAACTTAGTCATACTGAAAAATTTAAAACCTTCTGACCTCCATCAGAATAGCTCTTAAACCACCTCTTACCACATCCACGCTGACCGCTGCAAGGATGGCAACGAGGACAAAGAGATTCATCTTCACTTCTTGTTTTGCTTCTGTTTTTTGGGGATATTTTTGTCTGTGAATTTACAGAAAAGGAACACAACAATCGTGGGTAAATGGAAGGAAACTTGCTGTCCCCTTATATGGTGCTTATCGTTCAACACATGACGGAGACGTGTGACCGCTACGAAACCGTGTGCTTTCTTGCTCCGGTTTTTAAATGTGAAGAGTGACGAAATGTTTAATGTCATGCCAAACCAGTTCAATATTCAACATACAAACATACAAACACAAACTCATGTTCTTTCGCCATGCCACTGACATAGATATTAACTTCCTGACGAAACGCTGCATTCTTAAGGTTTTAATGTGAGAGCGACAGATAGAGGATGTCCATCGTGTGCAGACTTTAAACAATCTAGCACTACAAACAGCACAATATCTACGCTGATTAACAGTAAAGTCTGCGCACAACCTTATATCACATTATTATTGCAATGTGTGCAGTTCAAACTATGAATTTCTAGATATTCTAAGAACACAATGTCAATTTGATAATGACATAAGAAAATAATTGTGTGGTTAACTTTCAGTGCGCTGTGTTTGACATCAAACAGCTTCATATCTAAGAAATCATGTTCATTCTTAAATATAACTAAAACAGCTGACTGTCTAAAAGTCTAAGACACTTTGCAAGAGAAGTGTTTACCTTTAATTCCAGACTTTCAGTGCCAATGAAGACTATTATTTCTTCCAGTTGACTCTCCTCTCTGTATCTTCTGATATGCACTTGCACTGTTTACGTACTCAGGCTCACACTGATGGTTGTTCTGGTGTTTCTGCTGTGACTCTGCTTGTGTTTCCTCCCTTTTAAATTACCGTGACTGCAGGTGGGAGGGAATTTGTCATGTCCTGTGACACACATCCAGTGAACAGCCCCTTCCTCTTAAGAAAAATAAAAAAAATATATATCCAAAATTGGTCATGTGTACACTGAAACATGTGATTGAAGAATTGCTGTCCAGAATTTGTGGACAGAGTCGGTTACAAAAAACAAAACAACAACAAAAAAAAAACGTAAAATAAGACCACAAAAAAGAAAAAAAATGTAATAATAAGTTTAATAAATTGCAAAATGTAAGAATAAGTCTCTAATCTGTACAGCATTTTTCATAATCTTTTCGTGTACATGGAGCTTACATGAAAGTTCTGAAAATCTGACAATGGTTGCTTAATATCGTCTGTACTGCTTTCATGACATTACAGTGACTGTGCTCAGAGATTAGTCTAAGGCTCTAAATCTATTATGTTAAGCTCTGACGGACTCTGTATGTTTGTCCTAGCTGTGTGTGTTATAGCAGAGCCTTAAAGTCTATCAAAATAGCAAACAAAGATTTTTTTATTTATTTGGAAAAAGTGATTTCAAATGTATTAACCATTAAAAATGCAATGTCAAACTTCTACGTACAGTCAGTTTGGACATAGACAAAGTTTAATAATCTGCCTCTCTTTCTTGATGCATTTTTCTTCCAGCCACTCTGGGACAAGTTAAGTTTTGGTTTTATCTGTCCAAAGATATGTTGTTGTTTTTTTAATCGTGCGGGTTCTTTTAGTTTAGATGTTTTCTGGAACATGCAGATACTGACAGTTTTAAACCCTCAGTATTTGCATTCATGAAATCCTCTCTTGATTGTAGATCATGTTATTGACTTTATTGCATGTTATGAAACTGTTTTTTAGTTATGGAAATAAATCTGCAATGATCACCGAAGCAGTCCTGTGGGTCTACAGATTGTTGACTTTGCCACTCTTAAAGTTTTTCTCTCCCTAATTGATTTGTTTTCATTTTTCAGCCTAATGATGGCCTCCTTCATGTGCACCAACAGCTCTTTGTACCTTGTATTAACAGTTCTAGTGAAAAGCTACCAAATGTGTGGGCTCAGCTGGCCGTGTAACTGTCCATCCATCCATCCATTCGCTTCCGCTTATCCTTTTCAGGGTCGCGGGGGGCGCTGGAGCCTATCCCAGCTGTCATAGGGCGAAAGGCGGGGTACACCCTGGACAGGTCGCCAGTCTGTCACAGGGCTAACACATAGGGACAGACAACCATTCACACTCATTCGCACATTCACACCTAGTGGCAATTTGGATTATCCAATTAACCTATCCCCACAAGCTGCATGTCTTTGGACGGTGGGAGGAAGCCGGAGTACCCGGAGAGAACCCACGCAAACACAGGGAGAACATGCAAACTCCACACAGAAAGACCCCGGCCTGATGGTGGAATTGAACTCAGGACCTTCTTGCTGTGCGGCAACAGTGCTAACCGTGTAACTGTTTTCAAGTCAATCATCCAATTACTTTGAGCCTTACTACAAAAATTGCAATTTTTTAAAATAAAAACACCTCAAATTAAACCTAAATTAAAGTTAATCTTATTTAAAAATCAACCATGGAGGTGTACAGAGGCAAATTTAATAACAATGAAAAACTGACTGTACAGCCTTTTATATTCTTTTTCCTTGCTGCATTAATTTATAATCTCTGCTGAAGAATGATAAATTTAAAAACAAAACATTTTTACCAGTTCTTTTTTTTATAGACTTTTATATCTTTATTACTAAAAACAAAAAACCCAAACAACCTCCCACCCCTCACAAATTGCACCTATGTTTGCTTGTAAAAAAGAAAAGAAAAGCAGCAGCTGTTAAAGTTCTCATTGTTTCTGCGCACTAACAGCCTCATACTATTTCCTGTACAACAATAGCCATTGTTATGAATTTTATTTGGAAATTTCTTGACTGAACAAATTACCTCATTTGATGCTTGTGTTAGTCACGCTTCCTCTTTGATGATGATGATGATAGCCAAATTTTGCACTTTGTGCAAAATGTTTGGGACTCATGTCCAGCACAATGAAACGGTAAGCCAAGACATTACTGCCTCTGAAAGGAGATATGCAATAAAAGCCTAATTTAACTAACACAGCCAGGTGTTCAGCCAAAAGGGGAACTACATGTTAAAATTACCCAACCCTGGGAAACCCAGGATAGTTGTGGCTGGAGTCAGCTGCAACCCGAAGTGTTGATTTTGTCATTTTGACTCCAGGAGTTTCGTTTTTATGCCTTTGATTTACTCTTGCACAGTTCTTTTGGACTGTTAATCTTTTAATTATTACTACTGAGCTACAATGGTAAGAGGTAATGCTACTGTAAATAAAGGGTGGGTCTTCTTTTAGTACAAAAATGCAGTACTGAATTGTTTTACTTAAATAAAATAACATTTCTTTGAATTTTCTTTCATTTCCAATTATTGAGTAGCTTAAAGTAAGTTTTTATCTATGCTTTTCCCACACACTAGTCTTTATATGACACGCCAACATGACGTATTCTTCTTTAGCTTTCATGTCATATCCTGTTGGTTTTCTAGCTTATACACTTTTAGACCAATGGGAACCATGATAAACATCTGTGTGAATAAAGTGGAAGAGGTGATAATGACACACACCTTCACAGAACAAAAGTAGATTCATATTTTTTCCATCTTGTACCATATTTGAATAGAGTAACTTTGCAGAAATGCATGCACTTCTGACTGAATCATCTTTAAATAATCAGAATTCATATCTGAGTTTTGTACTTTTTAATTTTAGAAGTTAATTATTATTTTTATTTTTCTCTTTTTTTTTGCATTTCAATATAGATTCTTTTAAAGAGGAATAGCTTTATCACACCTCTTACACCATCCTTTAATTTATTGCAAGTCTAGGGCTTAGTTTAAAAAAATCCCCTCTCGATCTCCTTTCTTTGGTATGCAGATGACTCACAGATTTACCTGCTACTGAAGCATAATCCATGATTTCTTTGAAGGCCTTACAGGTCTGTCTGGAAGATGGTAAGTCATGGATTCCTTTAAATTTTTTCAACTGAGATTACCAAAACACAGAAGTAATTGCATTGGGTGGTCCTGACCTCAGTTCTTTTACAATTTAGCACACTTTGAGCAAATTTAATCTAATGTTTCACACATTAACAGAGTAATGCTTCTTCCATCCATAGCTACTTGCAGAAGTGAAGCCATTCCTCTGTTTCAGAGTCTTTGAGAGAGCTATCCATGCCTTCCTGTTATCCAGACTTGACTAATATAATAATTTTTATTTAGATGTCTTCTGTTTACTGAGGTACTTTCACTTTATGTTTCCTTCCTTAAATTCTGTCATTTTTTCACATCATTTTAAGTTATTTGATTCATTTAGATGTGTAACACTTTGATCAACAGCTGTTCTCTTTCTCTCTTCTATGTAAATATATTTGACTTGACTTAAAATAAAACATGAATAGTGGATTAATGAGAAATTTGTGTCACCTGTGTTCTCAGGTTCTCTGTATTCAATCACGAATTACTCACTTCTGCTTTTCAGGGAAATTATTATAAGAAAGGTTTTGAGAATTTCAAAAGTAAGCAGTTTTGAAAGAGACCTGCACGCAATCACATACTTTGATTAATGAAATCTGTCTGGTTTTTAAAACCCGACAGCAAATGCAACAACAGAAAAGACAGCTGCAGGAAGGAGTATCAACACTGCTTTGTCATTACATCAGCTTGTAATCACATTTTGAATGGTGCAATCACATTGCCTCATTTATTGTACTTCTTCTTTGAGCTCATGTTACAAGAAATGATGAAATTGTAATTTATCCCAGACAATACAATTTTTAATTAATTTATTACATCATCTGCTCTAGGTATTTATGCTATTTCTTATTTTGTCCTCTTATCACCAATAGAGTTTTAGACTAATAACTCTTTGGGAATCCGTGATTTTATGCCCATCAAACTGGGTTATCTTTGGTATTTTTTGTATAATCACCTAAATAAATGGGAGCTAAATATGTGTTTATGTGACAGGCCGTTAGTAACAAAGAGCCCGAAGAGAGAATCTAAAATTGCTTGGTAGGTTGTGGTAAAGTTGCCTTTTACATTTAGCCACAACACTGATTCATCACTTCAGTTAGTGTTTTTATGCTTGAATGATTCATAAGTCAGTGTTAAGTGACCTGTAAAAGATTCCACTGAAAACGGTCAGGCACAGGAAGTAGACTGAAAATGAGTCAAAAGTAGTCAGTAATCTCCAGATAAAAACTTTAAAAGACCCTCAAAAACTCTGAGGGGTGGCCGAGACTTCTGCACAGTGCTGTATATAAATTCCTATTGTCTTTCAGCTTGTGCAGTGTACCGGTTGACTGTAGCTGTAGACATTGCACCACCTAGTGAGGAAATGAAGACATTACTATTTTTTAAAAGAAAAACATTTATTCTTGGTAAGAAATTGGTACAGCTTTTGTCGTTAAGCAAACAACCCAGATCATCATATATATATATTGATATATAATTTTGTGAAATTAAAAGAAAAACGTGACCCATTATTCACTGAGTTGCTTGGAAATCCCCCATCAAGTGGACAGACCTAAACCCCCATGTGTTCTGGGCCTGCCTGCTACGCATGCGCAGAAACTACGCCTGCCTGTCAGAGAGAGTGTACTTTCACTTTACATCGAAGTCGAGCTGTTTTTCAGTCGTTGTTGCCTGCCGGCCAAAACTACAGAAAGAACTACCACGCAAACTTCATCATTGAAGCCCTGTTTGATGGTCCAGTAGGGTAAAAGTGAATTTTCGCGGGCTGAGTCGGTGTATTTTAAACACTACATAGGAAAACGACCCGTAAACAACACTTAAAGCTAACTGAAGCAACAATGCTCTGACACATACAAAGTAAGCTAACTCTCCTCTGCCGACTCTGAGCTTCTGCACAGGTAAGTTGATTACATTTGTGAAGCAGGTTATGCTTTTAATTTAAAAGAATGTACAACTAGTCAAGTTATCTCTGAGTTATCAGACTGGCACTAAATCGTTACAACCGTCCAACAACAACAAATGACCAAAACAGATAGTTAGCTACAGTATTATAAAGCCTTAGTTACTGTAATTACAGCAGGAATAAAACATAAAAAATAAACCAACAACTACATAAGAAGCAATTAGCTTCAAGTGTAGAAGATTATATAAATTGGTATATGATAACCATGTTAAATGGATTTACTCACCTCTGTTATTCACATACGAATGAATAGAATAAGAATGCACTATTGCATAAACGCATACTGTACAGAGCACCATACTGCTAACATTACCTGTTAACAGATAAGATGTAAATAATAACCTAAAAACTTTTTTTTCCTGATAGCTGAAGGCCCTTACAAACTACCTCTGGTGCCTGGTGATTGCAGCAGATCTGACAGTATGGAGCGGGCTGCACTCAAACAGAGCCAGCCTTGTGGCTCTTGGGAGAGGAAGGAAAGACTTGGGACGGGAGGCTTTGGGCACGTCTACCTATACCAGCACCTTGTAAGTTCTGTCATCCATCTGTACATCTCTGAAAACATGAACCGGGTGTGCCTTTGATTTGTTTTAACTCCCTGTATGTGTTCGCAACAGGAGTCAGGAGAGAAGATTGCTGTGAAACTTTGCAGACTGGAGCTGAACTCTAAGAACAAAGACCGCTGGACGAGAGAGATTCAGATCATGAAGAAGTGAGCAGTAATTGTCTGTTTGAACAGACAGGGTGTTATTTGAACTTATTTCACTGTACATTGTGTTGTTTTCTACTGTGACAGCGAGTTTGGTGCTCTTTATGTGCAGGCTGAATCACGTGAACGTTGTTCAGGCCAGAGATGTTCCAGCAGAGTTGAGCTCCATTGCGATAAATGATCTACCACTGCTAGCCATGGAGTATTGCTCAAAAGGAGACCTACGCAAGGTAGCACATGGATATTTAATAAAAACCCTAAACACTTTTTTATCTTTTAAAGTATCCAAGTAACCAATATAATTCTTTTTTCAGGTGCTGAATAAACCAGAAAATTGTTGTGGCCTAAAGGAGAGTGAAGTCCTTGCACTGCTCAGTGACATTGGTAATATTTTTAATCAGTTTTACATTATTTAAAAAAGTCATACATATTGATGCATAATCTGTACAATTTTACAGGTTCTGGTATTCAATATCTCCATGAAAATAAGGTCATTCACAGAGACCTAAAGCCAGAGAACATAGTTTTGCAAGAGATTGATGGGAAGGTAAACTAGCTTTTCTTTTGTACATGCACGCACAAGTTTTGAATACACATAATATGACTTTGTATTCCTTGCTTTCATTATGGAAATATGTTTCCTCCAGCACGTGCATAAAATCATTGATCTTGGTTATGCAAAAGACTTAGATCAGGGCAGTCTTTGTACATCCTTTGTTGGAACTCTCCAATATCTGGTAAGTGTTGTTTCACAAATATATTCCTTGCTGTCAATGTGTTTTTAATATACGGTATGTTAAAAATCAGACCCTGTTATTATTAACTTGTCTGTCTGTATGCCAGGCCCCAGAGCTGTTTGAGAACAAGCCTTACACTGTAACGGTGGACTACTGGAGCTTTGGAACAGTAATCTTTGAATGCACTTGTGGCTTTCGCCCCTTTCTTCACCACATGCAGCCTGTACAATGGTGAGTCAACATAGCAACGATGCATGAATACTCGGGAATCTGGGCGTTAGTGAACTTCCAAATTAGTAAGGCCATTAACGCCTCTATAATGTGAGAGTTTATTATTCCTCTCCTTATTTTTGTCATATAAATACTGTTACAATGGTAGATTTTCAGAGTGAACGTGGTCAGCGTTTCAAATAAAGAGACCAAATGATGTACAAGGTAACATCTGAGTCAAAACCTCAAGGTACTCTTGCCTCTGTATGATGTCAGAAAGAGGGAATATCCATAATATGTTCATCCTGGGCACATAACTCTGGCTGTGAACACTGAATTCCCACCCACCCAATGTTCACATATTTTTTTTGCAATCAGAAGAAAATTGGCCTAAAGGGAGACAAGTTAAAACAATTTGTTTTGGATAGCGGATGAACTGAAGGGCTGCACCAGTGTAAGAGATACACTATATGGACCGGGCCACCTACTCCTAAAACCTACAAGAGCTGCTCCACCATAGAAACCTGTGCCACGAAGCTCCTGGGGCACAGTTTTTGTGTTGATTTTATCATTAACTGCAGGTTTACAACTTTAATGATTCAGCAGAGTGCTGGCAATTATCCGCCCCAGCACTTGGTGACCACTCTATAACTTTACATGGTTTGCCACTGTGTGGCTGAGTTGGTGCTGTTCCCAAACACTTCCGCTAATCTTGAAAGAAAATTCACAAACTCACTTGTTGTAATGGTGGATGACAACAGCTTTAACAGAGCCACATTCAAAATTCAGCAAGCTGATTAGAGAAATCCAGTCTTTCACAAATGTTCGTAAAGGCAGATTGCAAGGCTAGATACTCAATTTTCTTTACACCGATGGCAATGAGACTGAAAGAATCTGAAAAGATTAAGAGATGTGACCCAATACGATATAATGAATATTTTGAACTGAATCATGCAAAACTACCCCAGTAGAATCTAGGAATAAAAATATGGGGCTAGAAATCGAAACATCACTGGTAAACGTTCTGATTTTGACACCTCTACGCAGCTGATGTGCTACGTAAATACAAATAAAGCCTCTTAGTAAGGTGTCGTTCCATCACTTGCTGACACAGCAGCTAAAATGTGCAATGTTTACTCAAGTCTCTGTGACTCCACTGGAGGAGTGGTGCACCATTCATTCAGAAAATATTCACTCATTTTGTGTTTTTGTTATGGTGGTGTATACTGCTGTCTACCATGTATCACTAAAATGTCCCTTAAAATTGGGTCAAAAATGCCAGAACATATGATTCATATCATTTGTATCATCCTCATGGATGAATTATCTGCCTTTATTGTGTTTCTACTGGGGCTTTATGACAAATTTAGGGCTCCCTATCTGGATTTTTACCTTAATTACTGTTATTTATCCTCTTCATAGATAGAAAAAACACCTGTGTAATGTGAAGACCTGTTAATAAAAGTAGAAGTAATGTAAAGAGAGAGCATGGGCTTTGTTTTTAACGTGTTTTCCTGCTTTGGTAGGACAAGCAAAGTCAAGAACAAAGGTCCCAAAGACATCATGGCAGTAGAAGATATGAATGGAGAAGTCAGATTTTCTACACATCTTCCATATCCCAACAATCTCAGCAGGTAGACTTAAAAAGACACTTTTTGTACCCAACAGTTGAGCTTCTTTCATTATAAGTAGCATCTGACCTCTCTGAGTTTGTTTCAAGGCCGCTGCTGGAACCAGTCGAGTCCCTTCTCCAAATGTTGTTATTGTGGGACCCTGCGATGCGTGGTGGCGGCCTGGATCCTGGCGCAAACAAGCCGTACTTCTACACAGCTCTGCAGAATATTCTCAACATGAAGGTTAATATTTTGAACCTTGCTAGACTCACTTAAACCAGGTTATATGGAATGCTTTTGTGGTTTTATACATGTGACCGGACTGAGAAAGGATAGCAAGCAAAAGAAGCCTGTCATTCTGCATATTTATTTCTTCAGATCATTCATGTGTTGGATATGACCTCAGCCCAGCTGCATTCAGTGGTTTTGGGTGCTGAGGATAGTTTACACTCCCTGCAGCTTAGCCTGCAGACGCAGACTCAGAGTCACATCCCCCCGCTGAGTCAGGAGCTGCTGTTGGAGACGGGAATCTCCCTTGACCCTCGAAGACCGCTCGCGCACTGTCTGCCAGATGGACTGGTATGTGACACATAAAAACAAATATGAAATGTGAAACAGGTGCAGACCTGTGACCTACTTTTTTTTCATCTTAAACATTTTGGTTGTTTTGAAATATTGGGGTTTTTCCAGAGTTAAACTGCTTTGTTGTTGTCATGTTTTAACAGTGTGGTAAATTTAACTGGAATCGACTGTTTCCAGCTGAATCCAGTAAAGGGCGAAGTAAAAATTAAGCAAGTCAGATTAGTCAGTTATTACTGACAATGCTGAATATATAGGAATGACTTGTTTCCAGTCTCTGGAATAATCCAGCAGGAGAGTGTTTGTTATTACCGATGATTATTAGTTAAACATTAAACATTGCTTAAACACATGATTATACCCAGAACAATATTCATTCTCTGCTTTCAGCGTGGCTGGGACACCTTTATAGTCTACCTGTTTGATAAGAGCCTAACCAAGTACTCTGGACCGCTGACTGCCAGACCTTTGCCAGACAGTGTCAACTTTATTGGTGAGCTATAAAACTGTATATTGAGCTCGTAAACATTACTCAGCAGATCTTTGGAGATTGTCTTTTAGCCTTGGAAGATAGTGACTAAGAAAATTGTGAGTGGTTACATGAAGCCATTTATTTAACTTTTAAAAGTCTCAGATCCATGAATATCCCTCAGCTGTCTTAAACATCTAGTTAAATTAGTATATCTTTATGAGGTTCTTAACTGATGGAGATCTTACATAATGTTTACATAAAGGTTAATTACAGGAAGTGAACAAACCTAGGTGGCAGTGTGCATAATTATAATGAGATTTGGGTCTTTGTGAATGCTTTTTAGAAGCATGAAGCAAAATTGTTTCAATGTGGTGTCTAAATCAATGTGGTATTAACTAACTTTGTGTACTCTCTATGGTCTCAGTGAGGGAGACTAAGACACAGCTGCCACTGTCTGCTCTTAGAAAGGTGTGGGGTGAAGCGGTCAGCTACATCTGTGGACTGAAAGAGGATTACAATCGCCTATACCAAGGGCAGAGGGCTGCTATGTGAGTACATAAAACACCACGCATAAAAAATGCACTACTTCAAGAAATTACCTGAACATTTGATAATCAGTAAATAAGTCAAATCAGTAAAACACAAAGTGGGTTACATCAGTTTGTCCAGTTGGGAAGCACACTGGACAAACTGTGAATCTGTGAACCTGTTTCACCTGCTTTGGTGCAAATAAAAGTGACAACAGGAGCGCTAAAAAGACAGAAAAAGATAATCCCAAAAAGTTTAGCAGGTGGTGGCCAAAGACCATTGCTTTCTCCTTATCCCTCCTGACTGAGCTTTGCATTTTGCAAGTGCACTTGTCATTGATATTAGCGTCAGCAAACCAAGAGATACCACGAGATATTGAGAACAATGAGCGCTGGAGAGGGCCTTAGAAGAACCTGATCTCATCTCAAGAGAACAGGGCACCACTTTTATTTGCACCAAAGCAGGTGAAATAGATTTGCAATGCTTTATGTTTCATTCCTTAAGTTTAACTGACTTTGTGTAATACTGTGATGAAGGAGTGATCCCTTAATTGTCTTTTGGAGCAGTGTGCATTCAGGTACTCAAACGTTTTAACATGTATGTGTCTACGTAGGCTGAGTTTGCTACGCTTCAACACCAACTTAACGCGCTACAAGAACATGCTGTTCTCCCAGTCGCAGCAGCTCCAAGCCAAACTGTCTTTCTTTAAGACGAGCATCCAGCATGACCTTGAGCAGTACACCAAGCAGAGCAAGGCTGGGATCTGTGAGTGGATGCTACTGTCCTGTTACAACACTGTTAACTCATTACTGAAGTCTTAACTTGACTATATCTTATTGTTGTGCTGTTGTTGTTATCTGAAGCTTCGGAAAAAATGCTGAAGAAATGGCATGAAAATGAAGAGAAAGCTGATGAATTTACAAAGGTGAGGCGGTTTTAAATTCAGTAATTCTTCACAAACTTTCTTTAAAGTTTAAAGACAGCTAAGAGTGTTTTGGTTTGGTTTTTTTTCTGCAGGTTGCAGATGTGGGGTATCTGGATGAAGAGATAGTGGCTCTACATTCGGAGATTGTGGAGCTCCAAAGGAGTCCTTTTGCTAGGAGACAAGGGGATGTGATGGAGCAGCTGTGAGTATATCTGTGATACAAACTTATACTATAGCCCTCTCTTGTAACACCATAGTAAAAGTCCAGTGTAAGAACTGGATTATATTTTAAGGGAGGCTTATGTACTGTATAATTTACTTTATTGCTTATACTACTCTTTAGAAATCCCTATTAGACTAAAAATAAAAATGGAAAATGGTCTTAATTGTCCACATTAGCTTCACGTAAACATCAGAATACTTTTCGGAGGGATTTTATCATACATGATTATTTGGAGAGAAATGTAAGCATATCCTTTAAAAATAACTGCCGTATGCATGTGTTTATTCTGTCTACTTGTTTAGTGAGCAAAAGGCTATTGAACTCTACAAGCAACTTAAGGCTAAATGCAAAAGTAAGTACAAGTCATTCCAAAAATAAAATAGCAGAGATGCTTTTTGCCAATTAGAGTGCAGGTAATTCTGATAAAGCTTCTAATAAACAAGTTACAAACTGTGCAAAAGGTCTTGTTGATCAAATGTATCATTTTGGTCCCAAAAGATTTTTCAAATTTTTTTAGATTAAAAAACAGAAGTTATGGTAGTTGTGTAGTATATCCAAATATTTTATGTACATGATTGTGTAAGTGTGTCTTCTGCAGCCTCTGACCCTCCACATGGCTACAGTGACAGTTCAGACATGGTAAAGACCATTCTTCAGACAGTTCAGAACCAGGACAGAGTGCTGAAAGACATGTACACCCACCTGAGGCAAGTTTAATTTTAACAGACACACACAAACATGTCTAGTTTAGCCCACCTAAGGCACAATTTTACAGTTCCCTGTGGGCCACGTGTGATTTTTTTTCCATCTTTCTCTTTCTCTGTAGCACAATTCTGGTGTGTAAGCAGCGCATCATGGATTTGTTCCCTAAACTGGAGAAGGCGTTAAAAAACATAACAACTGCAGAAACAGTAGTGATGCAGATGCAAGTGTCGAGACAGAGAGAGTTCTGGTACCTTCTCAAGATTGCCTGTGTAAGCATTTAATAGTTGGCACAGCAGAAAATATTCTTGGGGATGAGCAGTGTTTAGGGAACATAAAGGTTTGAATATAGTCAAATGAGACTGTTGCTAATACAGGGTGTGATTGTGTTTTCAGGCCCAGAGCAGTTCTCCATCTCCTTCACTTACACAGCCTTCCACTGACAGGTGAGATCAGTTTAATATCTGAAAAATACTACTGAAGTTAACAGCTACAATAATCTGTCACACTGTTTTGAGATTATCTCCCAAATGTAAGGATTTTATGTGTAGTTTAGAAGATGAATCTTTGCACAAAACCACCACTAGAGGTCACTCTTTGGTCTTTAAAATCTCAGTTTGTAGGGGGAAAAAAAAGACTCCCAACCCTCCTTATAGTCTGTTTTTTCTTTCAGTGAAACAGTTCATCATTTACTTGATGAAAATCAACGTTATCTGAGTCAGCTAACGTCTTTGCTGCAAGACGCCACCCAAGAGATGGAGCACAGTATTATGGTATGGCAGAGATGTGTTTTTATGTTCTGCTCATGTATATCAGCAAATTACCAAGTTGTTTTTTATTAGAGCACTAATTAACAGCTAATTATTGGAGACTGGCACAAAAGTACTGAGCGAATATGTTGCTTCTCTGTGCAGGATCAGGATTGGAGCTGGACTCAGTATGGAGCAATGAAAGTGAAGCCTCAGACGCTCTAGAAACTCACCAGATATCACACACTTTAAAAAGTGCTCTATCAGAGTCACACTATGTGAAAGCTTTGTTATTCCTCACAGGTCCTTTACATTTATGTAATGCTGTTGACTAGAATGTATGAAACAGCACGATGTGGTAAGCTACAGACAATTTAATTTGAAGTATATTTTTGAATGTTAAAAAATATTTCCAGCTGTAGATACAAGATATTTATTTTACTGGCAATACTGACTAAAGGTAAAAACTGCTGCTGTGCATGATTGAATGTGAATAAATTTCTAGAAACTTATAGTACATGTACAAGGTTTTGAATTTGTTCAATGTTTAGTTTCTATCTGCACGGGTGAAACTTTTTTACATTCACGCAGTGGAGCACACACAAAATGCAGGTTTAAAATTCTCCTGGGATTTGCTGAAATCCAAACTGCAAGAATGCAGAAAAGTCTAATGTAAAATATGATGCAAAACCAGACAATAGTCTACGATACTGTATTTGTACTGACAGTAAAGGGAAATAGGAACAAAACCTGTGATATGCCAAATTACACAATAATTGGGCCTTGCAATAATTTGAAGAAAACAGTAAATATCAGATGATCGCCTGTGAGTTAGCGCTTTGGCAATAGTCGGAAGGAAAAACTCCCTTTTAACATGAAAAAGCTTGGCTGTGTGTCGCAACCAGTTTGGGGTGAGGGGACAAACGTAGGACAAAGGCATGCAGTGGAAGAGAGACAGAGATGAATTATAACTAATACTCAAAAGGAAAGTGGTGTATAAACACGCAGGAAGAGAAAAGACGTGTGTGAAGAAGAAACACTGTGCATCATGAGAGCCCCTAGCAGCCTAGGTCTATTGCAGTGTAACTAAGGGAGGATTCACCTGATCCAGACCTAACTATATGCTTTATCAAAAAGGCAAGTTTTAAGCCTAAGTGTAAAAGTAGAGAGGGTATCTGTCTCCTGAATCCAAACTAGGTGGTGGTTCCACAGAAGAAGGGCCTGAAAGCTGAAGACTCTGTCACCAATTCTACTTTTAAAGACTCTGGTAACCATAAGCAAGCCCGCAGTCTAAGCACAAATAACTCTAATGGGGTGATAGAGTACTATAAGGCCATTAAGATAAGATAGGGAATGATTATTCAAGACCTTGGTGAGAAAGACTTTAAGTTTATCCTGCTTTTAACAGAAGATAAGCCAATATAGAATAAAAATGCTCTCTCTAGTCCTTGATCATCTGAAGGCTTTTCAGTGAATTTTTCACACATTCTGATAATAACGAACTACATTAGTACAATGTACGAAGAGGACTCTCCATGTACATGAACAAACTGGGTTCTATTACACAACTGCAGCGCAGTACCTTTAATACCCACAGGGTGCGCTAAAGGTCTTATGGAGTGATAAAATGGTAAATGGCCTGCATTTGTATAGCGCTTTTCTAGTCCCTAAGGACCCCAAAGCGCTTCACACTACATTCAGTCATTCACACACACATTCACACACTGGCGATGGCAAGCTACATTGTAGCCACAGCTGCCCTGGGGCGCACTGACAGAGGCGAGGCTGCCGGACACTGGCGCCACCGGGCCCTCTGACCACCACCAGTAGGCAAACATGGGGTTAGTATCTTGCCCAAGGATATTTGGCATGCAGCCAGGAGGCAGCCTGGGATCGAACCACCGACCTTCTGATCAGGTGCTCTGCCACCTGAGCTACAGCCACCCCATGATAAATGGAAATTTCAAATTTTTGGTTAAAATTGTTGTCAATATATAGAGAGAGCCACAACAGTGAGTGCTCACAGCCATCTGTAAAAGACCACAAAGGATATATCATGGTTTAGGGGACAATCCCACAACCTTTACCATTATGGAAGCAGTGTGGGATTATCTTGACAGAGAGCAAATGCAGAACAAAAGCCAGCCAGTATCAAAAGAAGATATTTGAATATGTTTTTATAGTATTCATACCAAAAATGATGAATGCAGATGCTTCACTGGCTGATGAGCTGAACACGTTTTATGCTCGCTTCGACGCCGCAGCAATTAAAACAACAAACGGCTGCGCGCGCTCGGAGTGCACCAGTGAAGAAAATGCATTCGTCATCACAGAGCATGCCGTGAGGAACACCTTCAGGAGGGTGAACACCAGGAAGGCAGCAGGACCAGATGCAATCCCTGGCCGGGTCCTTAGAGCCTGCGCTGATCAACTAGCACCGGTGTTCACGGAGATCTTCAACCTCTCCCTGGCCCAAGCTGTGGTTCCCACGTGCTTCAAACAGTCCATTATTGTCCCTGTTCCAAAGAAACAACAGCCCGCTTGCCACAATGACTACCGTCCAGTAGCACTGACTTCAATTGTGATGAAGTGTTTTGAAAGACTGATGAGAGATCACATCACTTCTTCACTTCCTGCCACCATCGACTCACTTCAGTTTGCTTACCGGACTAATCGTTCCACAGACGATGCCATATCTCACCTGCTCCACACATCCCTGAGTCACCTGGACACTGGCAGAGGGAATTATGTTAGGATGCTGTTCGTGGACTACAGTTCAGCATTCAACACAATAATTCCCTCTAAGCTTTTCACCAAGTTGACGGATCTAGGACTCAGCTCATCACTGTGTCAGTGGATCCTCAACTTCCTCACAGACAGACCCCAATCAGTGAGGGTGGGAAAACAAGTCTCCCCCTCCATCTCACTCAGCACTGGAGTGCCTCAGGGCTGTGTTTTAAGCCCCCTGCTGTACTCACTGTACACTTATGACTGTGTAGCCACATCCGACACCACCTCCATTGTCAAGTTTGCTGACGACACTGTTGTTGTGGGCCTGATCTCCGACAACATCGAGACGGCCTACCTGGAGGAGATTAGGAACCTGGAGACCTGGTGCCAGGAGAATAACCTCCTCCTAAACATCAGCAAGACTAAGGAGCTGATCGTGGACTTCACTACAAAGCAGGCAAGGAATTACAAACCCCTCATCATCAGTGGCACGCCAGTAGAGAGAGTGGACAGTTTCCAATACCTGGGTGTCCACATCACTCAGGACCTGTCATGGTCCTGTCACATCAACACCCTGGTTAAGAAAGCCCATCAGCGTCTCTTCTTCCTCAGAAGACTTAGAGACTTCCATCTGCCACTGAAGGTGCTCAAGAACTTCTACTCCTGCACCATCGAGAGCGTCCTGACGGCAAACATCTGCACCTGGTTTGGGAACAGCACCAAGCAGGACAGACGAGATCTGCAAAGGGTGGTGCGCTCAGCCGAACGCATCATTCAATCAGAGCTCCCTGACCTGCTGTCCATCTACACCAAGCGGTGCAAGTCCAAAGCTAGGAAGATTATGATGGACCTCTCCCATCCCAACAATGGACTCTTCTCACTGTTGAGGTCTGGGAAGCGCTTCCGCTCCCTTAAGGCCAAAACAGAGAGAATGAGGAGGAGCTTCTTCCCCCAGGCTATTCGGGGCCTGAACCAGGTGTAGGACTGGACTCTCCCAAACACGTCGCTATAAGACTGGACTCTCACACACGTCACCACACGCACCACCACACATTTCCTATAATCCTATAATTCCTATAATTTATAATCCTTATCTTTATAATCTCTTCTGCTATTTGCACATTCTTTACTGTAAATTCCTAAGTTAATTTGTAAATTTTTGTAGTAAACTGTAAATTGTAAATATTGTAAAACTTTTCTTCTGTCATTTAATGGTCGGGCATTGTACAGCTACAAGCATTTCACCCCCATGTCATACTGTGTATGGTTGTGTGTGTGTGACAAATAAAATTTGAATTTGAATTTGAATTTGAAAAAAATGAAGTGAAAAGAACTTCCTTAGTCCACTGGTTTTTCTGGACATCTGTCAAAGACTGGCGATTGTTTTATAATATTGGTTTTGTAAAACATTGATATCCATACTGATATCTTCTTGCGAAGCCATTTGGGTCTTATATATCTGTATAAATAAAAAGGTTTTATCAAGATTTTAAATAAAATAAATCGTTTGACAAATTCCACCCATTTACAATGTCACTTCTTTTATTTCCAACAGTCCTGAAGGCAGCATAATGCAGCGAGTCAAAGCAAGATTGAAACCTGTGGGAGGCGGGGAAATGGGGGTGGGACGTTGAATGCTAAGATCAGAAGGGGACACGGTTTGCTACAGCGGTAATTTTACATATTATAAGCCTGTGGTTTACAGTACGTACTGAAACATTATTTGGTCGTAGTGCAGGACGATTTAAAAGCTTTGCTTCACGCTAGTAGCCTAGCAAGCTTACATTAGCATTAAGCTACACTGAAACAGTGCTTCACTTCCGATCCCACCCAGTGAGAGCTAGCCAGCCAGCTAGCTAGCTAGCTAATCCAACCCAGCCAGCTAGGGTAAACGTTACCAACCGAGTGGTGGGTAAGCCTGTGTTTTCTTTTTCAGAATGTATTTGTTTTAATGTTATAGCTACATCAAAGGACCTGTAGCTTTGAAGCACATATGTTGCTTCATAAGTTGGATGAGGAGTCACTTGCTTGTTACCCTTCTCAAGTCTTTCTGTCAGCTAATCGTGCCTGTCACCGTTAGATGTTTAAACTAAATACACGTGAAGTGTACTTTAACTAAGCGAAGTCGTTAATTGTCACCAATAGTGTTGCTATATGATATGCATCGATTGCTGTTAAGGCAGCTATCATAGGCATAAAGGTTTCCATGTTTGACCTGGGTGCACCTGTGTTAATAGCTGACCGTCTCACTGGTGAATATAAAAGGCGTATTTATGAGAGTGTGTGTAAAGATTTACTTAAACTCTTACTTTCATTACAATGGGGTGAAAAACGGGGTGCACGGAGCAGAAAAGCTAAGCCATATAGTGTGTTGACCATAGACTTACTGGATGTAAAGAGGCAGGTTTTATGGCACAGCCCATGCATTACTGATGGTTCACCTAAGAGTCTTGACTGCATGTATTGCTGTTAATAGTTACAGTTTCCACTTGATCACAGACGTGACAGTGCCCTGAGGACTTAGTGTTGTATAAATATTTCAGTATTTTCCTTTTCTGTCTGCAGGTGAGTGCTAGCAAGGATGACGATGCCGCATGTAGGGGCAGTATTTGCAGCAATAACAGGAGTGATGGCCATCATGTTGCACTCCTCTATTCACAAGATAGAAGAAGGACACCTCGCTGTGTACTACAGGTACATCAGGCCTGACTCATCACACCTGTTTCTAATGAAAATGACACCTGTACTAAGAATGTGGGAGTGCTATTTGTAAGCACCCTGTTTCAAATGATGGTTATAAAGTTATATGTCCTCTTCTTTTTTCCACTCTCATTAAATATAATCAAAAGAAAATCAGATGTTCTGAACTCTGGCCAAATAATTTGTATTTGTTTCAGAGGTGGGGCATTGCTGACTACTCCCAATGGTCCTGGATATCACATTATGCTGCCTTTCATTACCACCTACAGAGCAGTGCAGGTAAGCCTCTCTTTCCAGGCTTGAAACATGGCCTTTGAGCAAAGGCATGTGTAATGTAAGATTCAAACAGGAGGTGCCTGCGCTTTAAAACTAGAGTGGGATCTTCTATAAATAAGTCAGCTACAGCATGCAAACAGTTGTTATTCAACCGTGGCTGCAGGGGCTCTGTTTTACAACAAGTAAATGGAGCATTTACATGCCAATACATATATAGTTGTGGGCAGAAGTTTGCATACGCTTATCATTGGCATGAAAGTCATGGCAATTTTAGGTTTTTCATTGATTTCTTTGAGGTGTTATTTTTCTGGGGTAGAATGATTGTGCAGCCTACATCTTTAATGCCTTTAAGAAACAAGAATTGGTTGCACAGGTTTGAATTTATTTAGGATTTTCTCAAATCCACACTGTGTTGCAATTAAACATAGAGGTGCAAATATATACATACAAACCCTCTAATACTTATTTAAATGTCTCTTTACAAGTTCTGGCACAATTCTGTCTGGGTATTTGGCCACCGTTAATGGCAGAATTGGTAGAGTTCATTTAAATTGGTTGTTTTCTTGGTACAGACCAGGCTTTTAAGCATCATAGTTCACAAATTTTCATTTGTGCTTTGGGAGGGCAATTCCAGAAACTTGATGTTAGCCTGGTTTATCCATTCGAAAATCAGTTTTGATATATTTTTGGGATCATTGTCCTGCTGGTACACCCAACTGTGTCCAAGTTTTAACCGTCTAGCTGTTAATTGTAAGTGAAGTTGAAGATTTTGGAAATGGTCCTCATGTGCTGTTATTTCATCCAATTTGTGCAATGTACCAGTACCTCTGGCAGCAAAACAGCCTCAGACCATGCTACAGCCAACACCATGCTTAACAGCTATTATAGTGTTCTTAGGTTTGAAAGCCTTACTCCTCCAAGCATAAGTCTTGTCATTGTGGAAAAATAGCTCAATCTTTCTGTCATCTGACATAAAACCTTTCTCCAGAAGGCATTTGGCTCGTCATTGTTGGCAGCTGCAAAGTTAAGCTGGTTGGTTGGTTTTGAAACACAGGTTTCTTTCTTGGTTGCATGTTCTTAGTGTAGGGTGATATAAAACTCCCTTTACTGTGGACAGAGATGTCGATGTTCCAATAGATCATGGCAGGCTTGAGCTTTAGTGGTTCCTGGCTTGTTCCTGAACATTCTAACAAACATCCTCTCATTTGAGGGTGGTAGTTTGGGTCTTGTTCCAGACCTTGGCAACATATCCAGGTAACTTGAAGAATTATGGCTGTTTTGGAAAACTACTGTTACAGTTAACGAACGTTTACAATCAGAATTGTAAAAGAGTATCATAGTAATATAGTAGAATATGCTTTACACATTGTATGCATTCAGCTTGTATTAACTTGAAACAACCATGCACTTCTTTATGTAATCTTGTATAGCTCCTAAATTATATAATGTAGTATAAAGTAGCATTGCACTCAATTTCAAATCTTAATAATACACTCACAGGCCACTTTAATAGGTACCTTGCTAGTACCAGATTGGACCCAGTTTTGCCTTCAGATCTGCTTCTCTGAAGCAAGTGCTGGAAACATTCCTCAGAGATTTTGTTTCATGATGGCATCAGACATTTGCTGCACATTTGTTGGCTACGCATCAATTATATAAATCTCTCACTCAACCACATTCCAAATGTGCTCCTTTGGACTGATATCTGGTGTCTGTGGAGGCGACTTGAGTACAGTGAACTGATTGTTATGTTTAAGAAACCAGTTTGAGATGATTTGACCTTTATGACATGTTGTGTTATTCTGCTGTAAGCAGCCATCAAAAGATCATACAGAGATGACATTTAAGGCTGTGGCATTTGAATGATGAAGAACTCCTGCAAATCAGAAAAGATAGGGGGTGCTTGGAGTCGTATGGCCATAAGCATGAAATAAGCAGGATGGATCCATGATTTCAATTTTTGTGATCATGTGCAAATTGTAGTCCTTTATTCCCAATTTTGATGCTCAGTTTGAACTTCAGCTATGTTTAATAGCAGTTGAACCTGTTGTACCCTGGATTTTATATGCTCAGTTTTAACAAAAAGGAAAACACACAGGTCACTTATACTGATAACTATGTCACAATATTTTCAATGTTTTTTTTTTTTGTTTTTTTTTTCAGACTACACTCCAAACAGATGAGATCAAGAATGTGCCTTGTGGAACAAGGTGTGACTGAACTTCCTAATTCAGCTGTTAATAAAGTCATTCCCACATTAATATATATTTACCTGAAATGTTTTTTTTTCTTCACAGTGGAGGTGTGATGATCTATTTTGACAGGATAGAAGTTGTGAACATGCTCGTCCCCTCAGCAGGTGCAGCTTGTTTTTGTGAATTTCTTTCACTGCAAAACTTCCTTATTTTGTTGACTTATTAACCCTGTTGGCATCAAAGTAATTGTTGCTTTTGTTCTGCTATATTCAGTGGTGGACATTGTGAGGAACTACACCGCAGATTACGACAAAACTCTAATTTTCAACAAAATTCACCATGAACTCAACCAGTTCTGCAGCGTGCACACACTACAGGAGGTTTACATTGAGTTGTTTGGTTAGTACGTTTTGGTTGCATTTTACTACAATCCTGAAATTCCTGAAATTGGATCATACATTAGAACTTTTTCTTTTATTTTGTTTGCAGACATCATAGATGAGAATCTGAAGACGGCATTACAGAAAGATCTGAATGTTATGGCACCTGGACTTACAATACAGGTACCTAAACACACACATAACCTGCACATTTTCAGTGACATTTTAGGGATGATAAAATCAGCTAGTTGGTTTTGTGCTGTGACACATCCAGAACTCAGATTCCACCTTCCCTCATTCCCTCGCTCTGTCCCTTTTACAAAGACTTTAAGGTAACACTCAGTACTTAGAAGTCTATATTGTACATAGTTTAACATTTCCAGCTGAAATAGAGAATGTTTAGTGGGAAAAAGGTGAGATCGCACATGGATCATGGAGCTGGTAAATAACACACAGTTTCATACCAGCTAGATTTGGGCACTAGCAGCAAATGTACAGAGAGTAGAGATTAACAGTCAGTCCTTCGTACTGCCTACTAGTACACTAATAGTGTTGTTTTTGTTTGTTTTTTTCCTCTTCCTCGTTGGCAGTTGATCACCAAATAGCCCAAACTTATTGCACGTTTTCTTCCGCACTAACCTGTGTTAATACAGTTAAAAATGCTCCCTTTGAGGTGAGGTAAAACAGAAGTCAGATTAAACTGTTGTTTACTGCATTACCTATTAGCTTCTTGCAGGAACTATAAATTCATTTTAAGCCGCGGGGTAAACCAGGTTACTGTCTGTTAGTGTTTGTTTAATGACCCCTGCTCATGGGCCAGGACCATTAGTGCACAGCTAGGAAGAAACAGATGTTAGTGTGTCACCCAAACAACCCCTCCCCCCAAACCCACACACACAATAAATAAAAATGAAAATATAAAAAAATAAATGACATTTGCTCACCAGTTTGAGGGGAGGAGTCAAAGTCTGAATAGGTACTAGTAGGCCAATCTATCTGTTTCATGTGTCTTTTTATTTTTGTGAGCAATTTTCCCTCACTGTTTCCCTCTTTTTTTCTTTTTTTTGTACTGTTTCCGATAAAGGCAGTTCGTGTTACCAAACCAAAGATCCCTGAGTCTATCAGGAGGAACTTTGAACTTATGTGAGTTTGTACAATTGAAGTTACCAGCATAGACTTTGTACATGGTTTAGTTTCTGTGATTTCCTCACTCAATTCATGCAAGACCACATGGAAAGCAAAATATTTGCAAGAACCTCATTTCTGTCTATCCTTGTGTGTCTGTCTGTGTGTGTTTGTGTATGTGCAGGGAAGCAGAAAAGACTCGTTTGCTAATAACAGCTCAGACTCAGAAGGTGGTGGAAAAGGAAGCTGAGACTGAAAGGAAGAAAGCCATTATTGGTAAATGCGCTGTTTTACTGTAAAGCAGGCAGTTCCCTTTTTATTTGCATGACCATCCGTGCAATTTTAGCATTTTGCCTCTCAAGGTTATTCATGCGAAACCCCACTGCCAACCTCAGCCTTCTCTTTTCTGTCACACAGAGGCTCAGAAAGTGGCTCAGGTGGCAGAGATCCAGTTCCAGCAGAAGGTGATGGAGAAGGAGACAGAGAAGAAGATCTCTGAAATAGAGGGTCTGCCTGAAATCCTTTGGTTCCTTTCTGTGTCATGAATCTGTGTGTTCCTGAGTTGTGGTGTGCTGGTTTATTTGTCTCATTCAATAGTGCTTCTTTGTTTCAGATGCTGCCTTCCTGGCCAGAGAGAAAGCTAAGGCTGATGCAGAATTTTACACTGCTGCCAAGTTTGCTGAAGCAAACAGGGTAAAAAGACCCAAACAGTTTAAACACTTTGTTGTTAACATCAAATGCAGTCATCACAGATCGTATAGTTTTAAAACAGTAACACTCTGCTGAGAGGTGTTTTTGCAGTGGCTATAGTAATAAAAAAAATCCCTAATGTAAAAGAGAATAAGGCTTGATTTAGACTTCTTTGTAGAGCCCATGATGTAACCTATGTAGGTGGCTGACGTTGTTGACGCATTTATGCTTGTGCTGGTCCAATATGTGTTAATTACCTTGTGGTTGTGTCCTGATGCGGTGTCAGCTGATAGAAACAGTTGAAATGCTGGGGCTTTTTCCCTCCCTGGTCCCTGCTCTTTGTACTGGTCTGTTTTGTTTTTGTTTGTTTGTTTTTTAACGGCAAACATATTTGTCCCTGAAGTTTTTCTACTTCTCTGTGCATACATTCACGTCAGTTCTGATCATTACAACAGTCTGCATCCAGAAATTTGTTGACGTTTGTGAGTTCCTATATTGATGCTATGATTATCATTCCTTATTTTGAGATGATGATCCATATTTTCTCAATGATAAATTTAAAAACTGCGGTGGAAAAAGTAGCCAGAAATTCACAGGAGGACTCCATTGTACTGAACAGACCATTTACAATAGTTGCGGGCTGCGTCGACTGCGTGTGTAGCTAAACTCCCAGGGAAGTGCACGTTAGATTACGGCATAGGTTATGGCGTAGATTTCCAGCAGTTGTAGTAACATAGTTTTAGTTTATGTTTATTTGTAGGTTTATACGGCAAACGCATGGATCCACACAAACCTGCTGTAATGATCTTAATAACCTCACTTCACCTGACCTAAACAGACTCAACTTTAAATAGATGCAGACTTTCGACAAACTCTACCAAACTGGGTAATTGCAGAAAGATGTCACAAACCATTAATTACCGTCCTCCTGACAAGAGTCAGGTCTTGAAGCAGCTCCACTTGATCAGAGTTCATTTAATTGCTCATCACTGAAGTTGGTCCAGCTGCAATGTTGCATTTATTTTTAGCCATGTAGCTGTATATAGTCACATTAAGATAAAGTGTTATCACAAACAGCAATGTGATCCAGCACTAATTGAATCCTCACACTCTTCTGTCTCTCTTCTAAATCCCTACAGCTGAAGTTGACACCTGAATACATGGAGCTGATGAAGTACCAGGCCATAGCAGCTAACAGTAAGATCTACTTTGGCCAGGACATCCCGAACATGTTTGTAGAGGGGGGCAACGGTCCACCAAAGTCTCCGCGCTCCCCTTCATTACCGAATGCTGAATCAGACTTCTTTAAAGTGAAGCCTGATGGACAGTGAGTCCACAGCTCTGCCTCTGCACAGGACAGGAGAGCTTGATGAGGAATTGTCTTGTCACTGGGGCGTAGAGCGCTGAACTGAAGATGATGATGATGGGTGGGGTAGCTTTTCAGCTAGTTTGGTGAACCGCACGCTTCAGTCTTAAATCTAAATGGCAAAAAAAGAGTGGGAGGGGGTTTAAGGTGGAAGAAAAGTGAAAGTGAGATGGGAGAATGTGACAGATGAAAAGGATTTTTTTTGTTTTGGAGGGTTTTGGAGGGTTTTCAGCCTTCCACATTTTTAAAAAGACGAGCTTTAGAAATGAGATTGATGCCATAGTTAAAAAACAAGCATAAACATGCTAATGCCTGAGAAGGTGACGGCAACTAGTCGCCCTAATTTACATGTGCTTGCAATCAGTGCGGTGTTTAACTTTTGCTTTTGGGGCTGCATTCATTTTTCGTTTTTCTTTTGTTATCTTTTTTTGTTATTGATTTTTTGGATGCAAGGTCAATGATTTGTGATGAGCTATTGATTTTTGAGAGTTATGTGGCTTGGCTGCACTGGAATCTGACAGGTGACACTAATTAAAAGCTGGGTGGACAATGTATGTGCGTGTGATGGGGGTCAAGTCATCTCTGTGCCAACCTCACTTGCACTGACTTACTAAGGTGGCTGTTCTTTTAAGAGTATAAGGGCCCGTTTAAGCTGCTGGTGGATGAACTTGAACACTTGATGGGTTATATACAGAAGTGAGTGTGTTATAAATGTCCAGTTGAGTGAAATTATACAGATATTAGCTGTGGAGGGGTATCAGATTGGAAATGTAGTTTATTATTTAGTGTAGTATTCTGTTATTAGTTGTTTTTTGGACCTCCTGTGACACAGACTCTGAAGCAAATGAGAGGGGGGAAAATGGAAGAAAGATCTGGCGTTGCTTAAAGATTGTCTAATACAAATTGAGGATGATTAACAGCTGATTGTTGTAACAGCGAGCACTGCAGGAAGTAGAGATTATCATTAAAGAAGTCAGCGCATGTTTCTTTCTTCAGATTGGTTTCCAGAGCCGTGCATGTTGAAATTATGAGTTTGGGATGGTTCAGATAGAGCCTGCAACCAACTCTGTTGTTATGCAGTGTCTTCATAAGTGGTTAAATGTAAACTCTCAGGACATGTATTAAATATTAATAAGACAGCTGTTTAATGTTCACTCTCCAAACAACAATTAATTCAGATTTTCACCATGAAGAAAGCTGCGGTTTGAGAGGAAAATGGAAAAGCACCACCTTTTCAGCTAGGTGTCTGTCTGGAACAATGCCAATTTAAGAGCATGCAGGGCGACTGAAATAGGAATAATATTTAAAACGAAATCGACATTTCATTGTCAATGTTTACATTTTTTATGGTGATTCATAACTAAGCGGACTACAGGATCTTCTGTCATTTCTCACCGAGATAATTGAAGTACCACAGAGCTTCCTATGACGACAGAAACTCGGAGAGGATTCACGTAACCTCCAATCAGTTTTTGACAGCACGAGTTCTACTCAAAAACAAGTTGGTCTGTTTAGAGATGAATGTTGCTTTGGCTTAAGAAAAGATACGGGTTGGTGCTAGTTTTAATGTGTGTGTACATTTTGATTCTGTTCTGCTTTGTGTTTTAGAAACATGGAAATACAATTGAGATAACGAGCCTTAAATAATATAATGGTTTACCCCAGACTTAAAGGTTCAGCGATTCTTACAGGCTAAAAGGCTCCTCATAGACTTTGAAGATGTGCCGTTCTGTACGGATCGTCGCTCTCGCTTTGAAAGACTCAACAGGCAGTGAACACTACGAGTGTTTTGAAGACGCCGCGCTGTTTCTGTGACCTCCATTTGGCAGTTTAACGCTGCACCTCGCAATTGCTTTGGTGGTGGGTTCAAATAAAAGATGCAAAAGAGGGGGATGAATCACTCACAAAAATAATTTTTGTCGATTTATTTTTTTTTTTTTTGTACAATCTGTGAAATTTAAACATTGTTTCCTTGTTTTAAAAGGTTTATATGCAAAAATGTTTTCAAGTTTTGACAATGTTCTTATGTAACAAATAAAACCTATTTTGATACCTCTCTTCTCTTTGCATTGATGTGTGGGCATTGTTGTGCATTCGAATGCCACAAGGAGGAGAACTTGTGCCATGGTAGATGAGTCACTTGGTTTGAATACTAGCAGTGGCAGACTTGATCAAAAGAAAGAAGGAAAATATTTTATGAATAAATGGATGGATAAAGACCCCAGGGACCCATTGAATATGTGTCAGTTTGTACATTTCCAAAAGTTATGTATGTATAGAAGTAAAATCAATCATGAGCTTGTACAAAGTTTAGAAACACCTTTATTTTATGTGCTAAGTTATAGAAGGAAACTCAAATTTCCCATACTATTTTGTGACACAAAACTACACATGCACACTAAAATATATTTGCATCTTAACTGCAGCACAAGTGCCTCAAATCTCACTGTTGTTGTATTTATGTCCTTTTTCCAATGTTTTCAAGAAGTGACATTATACATTATATCTACAGGTTTTCTATATGTTTACAAATTGATAGATATACCAACCCACATTTGAGCCTGTGCATAATTGGCATGATTTATATCCCACCACATATTCTAATAAGAGGAATTTATATGATGTGCGACTGTAGCTTTTTATTTCATTCCAAAGGCTGGGTAGTTGTGGAAAAATGAGCACGACTCAGTGAACACACTGAATATATAAACACGATCCATCACACAGTCCTTGTTGTTCTAACCCACATAATGTGTTGTAAACACTCCAAAAACAGATCTGTGTGAGTGTGTGTCTGTTGAGTTTGTAAAGTGGTCATCTGAAGAAAATAAAACCCGCTCTTCCCTCAGCACAGCCAGTCAGCTGTTCACAAATGCTTTCCAGGAAGCATTCAAAGTGTGTGTCAGTCCATGTTACCAGATGAAGGATGGCTTCCTCTTGTGACCTCTCAGCCCTCATGGACCCTGGTATCCTCTCACAGCCAAACCAGTGGTTTCTGGGGGAGGGGTTTAGCTTTTGATTGACCCAGATAAACTTTTCCCCCCCACTTTTGATAAGATTTTAAAGATATATGATCATATTGAGTGTTTTCGGGTTTAAATAAGCTTCACTCCTCATTGATTACAAAGGAAATTTGTTGGGTTTTTTTGTGTTTTGGCCTGTGCTTAGTGTAATGGGTGGTCTTATTACTTCTTGCCATTTGCGCAATTCCAACCAGTTTGAAGTCCTCTCTCTTAGGAAGTGAGGTTATGGTCAGGTTTTTTTCCCTTTCCTGGCTGAACCAGCGCTTTTCCTTTTGTTGCTTTTCATCAGATCCTGGATGATCCATCTTGCCTTGACATCATCCTGGATGTGTCCCCAGATACAGAAAGGTGTGGTCCCTCATCTCTGAGTAAATCTAGTTCCCAAACAGCAGGGTGATACTCAGTGTGATTCATCAGCGGCAGGCAGCTCCTTTATCAAAAGCAGCTCTGTTCTTCAGTTTTCCCTCACATTCTTATCCACTGTCTGTATTAAAAGGAGTATTAACTTTGCTATTTCCTACCACTTATCACTGTCTGAGTTTCTATGGAGACCCTGGTAATTTCTAAAGTCTGCTATACAATTAGGGCTCTTCTGTGGCTATGAATAGAGCTCTGTTTTGGGAAAATAACCCAAGAGATCATCAGGATTACTGTGTTTAAGACGCCAACATTGCTTGGTAAAACAGGTCTGCTTAATTTGTTTGCTTTTAAATTGTTCAAATAGTTGATTTTTGAGGGAAAAGGAAGGGAGAAATGGAAGCTAAGTAAACACTGTTTTTAATGTTTGCTGCTGCAGCCATCTTAACTCTTACAATCTTCAGTTTTTCAATCTGCTGTCAGGAGTTCCTGAGTTGATATGTCAAGTTATTATCTCAAATTTCAAGTCACTTCTGAGTAAGTTGAAATTTCAAGATGCTAACCCAAAAGTTTGACATGCTTAAAATAAATAAAAATGAATCAGTGGCAGAAAGAAACCTCCACAGGGAGTAAATGTACAAGTACCAGCAAAATAGGAAAACTCAACAAGGAATTAACGACCAGCCATAAAAAGTGCAAGCACGAGATTTCATGTAAAAAGGAATAAAGGCTTTAGCTTTCAAATATTTGACATATTGGAGCCTCTGTAAGTTCAGTTGATTTGATTATTTGTATACATTTTATATACAGTATATTGTTATATCTATTTTGAAATCTTAGCACGAACCTTAAATAAAATTGATTGTTGGTATCTTTTTAGAACTCTTCATGGCATAGAGTCAGAGGATTTGGAAACACGCCTCAGAGCTTTTGGTCCGTACTGACATGATAGCATCACACAGTTTTGTCTGCTGCACGTCCATGATGAAAATCTCATGTGTCGCACAGCATCACAAAGGTACAAATGTACATGTCAGATATTTATTTTAGATATTTTAAGTACTGTGATTGAAAGAAATGTATTACAGTAAAAGAAATCTAAATTTTGAATGATATTTTTTTAACATCTGTCCTTTGTATTGGACTTTGGGTCTTGCTTAACCACAGTGATGTAATGATGCTGTTTTCATCTTCCTGTGGATTTCTGGTAAAAATTTCTTTTTGTCTCATGAACATGAAATAGATGAGGGAAGCACATCTGAACACTAAAAACATTGTTTTAAGAAATAACTTCCCACAGTCAAGCTTTTGATTAGCTGTGCTGTAAATGTAGATCACCTCAGCCACTGCTCATACAGTGATCGGGCATGTTATGAGATCAGGAAAGGTTTTTACTTAGAAATGTGGAAATCATCTGCTCATCTATGTTTAAGAGAGGTCCTTATTAAAGACACCTGGTATGGTATTCTGCTGCTGTAGCCCATCTGCTTCAAGATTAGACTTGATGTGCTTTCAGACATGCTCTTCAACATACCTTGGTTGTAACGAGTGATTATTTGGGTTGCTGTTGCCTTCTTATCAGCTCAAAGAAGTCTGGCCATTCTCCTCTGACCTCTGGGATAAACAAGGCATTTTTGCCCAGAGAACTGCTGCTCACAAAATGTTTTCTCTTTTTCAGACCATTCTCTGTAAACCCTAGAGATGGTTGTTTGGGAAAATCCCAGTACATCAGCAGTTTCTGAAATCCTCAGATCAGCCCATCTGGCACCAGCAACAATGTTACATTCAGATTCTCTTAAATCACCTTTCTTCACCATTCTGATGCACAGTTTGAACTTCGGCTTGAGTTCCTGCCATGTGATTGGCTGATTAGACATTTATTTAACCAGCAGTTGAACAGAAGTACCTAATGAAGTGAGTATATGTATTGGTTGTCAGATAAACAGGGACATTTTCATATAGTGTGGTCCGGCAGCAGAACCACTTTAACTGGGTGTGATTGTGACTCATCACATATATTGTGTCACACTGAGTCAGATGTTTTCCATTGTTAGGCGTAATTTACCAAAAATAAATCAATAATTCATTAATTTAAATACATGCATTTGTTAAGTGGCTCCAAAGTGTAGTGGTTTATAAGCTAATGGATCCCAGGAGGAGAAACGTATTCCTTTATGGTTGCATCAAGAAGTATCCAGTGTAAAAGTCTGTCAGTTCAAACATGCAGAGCTACCTGCTGTGGCGACCCCTTGTGAAAAAAGGAGTAACTAAAATCTAAATCTAAAATAAGTGTAACTGTAAACTCATTAGGTGTTTGTTTTTCTCAGTCATTAATTAAGTGATAATGATGATTAATGAGGTGGCATGATTGTGAGCACGACAGTCACATTGGCAGGCAGCTGGAGATGATCAGCTGCTCCTGGTACAGCTCACGGGGTCACATGCCTCTCACGCCAACAAAGCCCACATAAAGTAAAATAATGAGGGACATCTCTCTCTCATTTGGCACTACAGAAAAACCTCAAGAAAGTGAAATGAACTTTATATCTGAAAAGCAGACGTTGGGCTGCGGTCTGCTGCTGCTGTGTCACGACTTCGTCAATGCTCCTGACTTTGATGTCACAGTAATTCTAAAAAAAAAAAAAATGCTCGATAAAGTGGAAGTGAAATTATTAACTAAGTTCTGGTTAACTAAGGTCTGGTTTTCACACTTACACAAAAGCAGGAAACTTACCAAAAATGAGTGAAGGAAGGAAGTGGCTGCCGCCAAATGCAACACCATATATAGTTTTGTTTTGTTGGCTTTAACCCACGACTTGGCTTATTTGATACACTGCCCTCTTATTTAGTGAGACAATTGTGAATGGGGATTTGTGGCTTTATTTAGAAGCTGACAGTCAGAAATTATGGGCTGTTAAAAGAAGCCCAGAGATACCTTTCACAAAGAAGCAACTATTTACATTCAACAAGTCATGATTTCATATAAAAGGGTCATGAAGCATAAACACAGAAGATTCAAGATATAAGGCAGTGGATCATATTATTAAAGAAAGAAAAAGAGACATTTCTGCATCCTGAAGTGTGTACATTTTATGTTCTGGGATAAAATTCCATTTTTTTCTTTTTCAAAACAAGGATTTAAAAAGTTCACATCTGGAATCTCCCTTGTGCATTTCAACAGATGTGACAGTTTTAGCTGGTGGGATTAGATAAGATGATCATTTGCCTTAACTAATATTTCTTTTTTACAAAATACAGGTTTACATATCAGAACTGCTACAGACATTTCTCTGTCTGTATAGTTTCACAGCTGCTTCAGTGTGTGTTGCCTCTTGCTTTGTACGTCTCCAGATGCTGTGTCAGATCTTGAATACGGACATCCTTCAAGTGAATCAGATGTTCCAGCTTGTTCACTTTCATCTGGAGGATCTGCAAACATACACGACCAAGAAAACCAAGAAAAGAAAAAGAAAAGAGGGATGAGGCTAAAGAGAGGATATTTCTTTGAAGGCTTCTGAAAACTTCATAGTGCGGTGAAAGGAGAAGTTGCACGTTTGTGTCATCCTTCTGCTTCTCTCTAAACATGCAGATGTGACCACAGATGGAAAAGAAAAATAAGGGTTATATCCGCTGAGCAGATACTGACTCACTCGCCACTGCTGACACAGGACATTACACATGCCTAACACACACTCCTAAATATTTTTCTCCATCTCACACACACACACACACACACACACACACACACACACACACACACACACACACACACACACACACACACACACACACACACTTTAGCAGAGTGTTTCCTGCATTCATGCATGTCTGCATGCAGACTTTACCTCCACAGTCTCCATCAAAGACATAATTGCTTTTTCTTTTTCCTTCAGCATTTGTTGGAAAGCAGGATCCATGTCTGAATAAAACTTTACTGCACGCTCCACTTTACTGTACCATAAAAAAAAGAATGGACAGGCTATTATTTTTGTTTTAAATGTTCTTGCGATTCATTGCATTATAATTAAAAGCAGTGGTTTTTTGGTCATACCTGTTTTTTTGCCTGTTCTTTTCATCTTTTTTCAATTCCTCCAGCTGAGTTAGAAGTCTTATCTGTTGAATTTCTGAAGAAAAAAAGTGTCTTGTTTTACAAACTATGATGTGAACAAAACACAATGACTAAAAGAATCTATACAGCTGAGTAAAAGAGATAAGGCTTGGTGGCAGAAAGGGTGACGACCAATAGCAGAAAGAGGGTGAAACGCTGAAGTAAGATTAGTAGATAAAGGAAAAAAATATCAGGCTTTAAGTCAACGGTGCTGAGCTCAGGCCAGCGATAAGAGCCATGTGGAAACTGATACGAGAACCTGAGTCATGTGTCTGATGGCGGGAGCGAGTGTAGACGGAAGAGGAAAGAGCAGAGGGTGGAGGCACTGGCCAGCTTTGATAGGGACGGATGAGGTGTGGGAAACAAGTTCACTCCTTTAGGGTGGTGGAATTTTCTTCTAATCAGTTCTCCCCGATTCCTTCAAATGGACGTTTCTTTGTGTTTCTGATTGGTCACTGCTATCTCTGGGATAGATTACACTTAATTTGGGCCTGAGAAGATCTTGGAGACGCTTCATTTCAGTGACAGAAACAGCGATGAACAGTCACTAAACTGCTCCCTTAAACAAAAACCAAATAAAGAGGGGGAAAAAAACACCTTGCTGAATGCTGAATATGCTGACTTGGTGTTTGGGAGTTGACCGGCAGATATAGCTGCATTAACAAAAAAAAGTCTAAAATAACACCAAACTCACTTCCTGTGCTAAATAAAGCACATCTTAGCTTCAGTTTTGTTTGGCTTCAGTTAAATAAAAAACAACAGTTTCAGCTGATATTCTGCACAAACTACACTATCATTATGACACATGCTGCAACATGCATAAGGCCAATATAAAGTCATTGCATTTATCCTAATTCAGCTGTTTTATTTCCATAATCTACTTAATGTTACTGACTTCATCACAGTTTGTAACTTCCAGCAACACCTACATCACTATCGTGTGATGTGATGCAAAGCCAAATATGGCATCAAATGCAGAAGATTGTACCTTCATGAGGTTTCTCCTGGTTCCTGGTGTCATAATACTCCATATCCTAAATTTATAAAACAAAATATATATCCACTGTAGTTAGATTAACATGGACAAGCATGCAGTAATTCATATTTTGCATTCAAATAGACAAAAAAAATGACCTATACCGTGTGTGTCACTACACACCAGTATGTTGTTGGTGGTGTACTCCAGTTTCTTGTCTATCTTCTCCCTGAGGGTGCTCAGGACAGGCACTATTGCTCCTGTGGTGCTCTGTGCAATTTTCTTCAGTGTCTCCTCAGGCACATGGAAGTCCAGCTTGGAAAATACCTTCCTATCCTCATATAAATAAAAACACATGTTTCTAATACCTAGAACTATGCACAGTAGTATCAGCAGACTCGGTGTGATTTAACTGATGAGACACAACATAGGAGCCAAAATGTTTTCAGCAAATTCCCATAAATCTGAAGCTGGCTTTGTGCCATATCAGTGGCGAGGGATGGAGTGAGTGGGTGTAAGTAGGATATGTCCGCAGGACCAGATGTGGAGGCCCAGGAAAAATTTTATTTGGATGGGAAAAACATTAGGCAATGTCTGTCATTCCTATTAGGAGATATTAATTAGCCATCTAGCTTTTTAACTTTTTTGTAGCTTGTGTACAAGTTTTTGTGGCAGGCTGTTAAAATGTGATGTTTTTCAGCTGTGGAGAGTGTTTTTCTCTGGCTGGGATGTAGTCATTCAATCCACCAGATTCAGAAGAATCAAACACACACACACACACACACACACACATAAAACAGTGATGTCTTGCCTGTTGAGCAGGTTCCAGTTGCTGAGCTTCTGCTGTATGGAGTTTGCAGAAACATAGTTGTGCAGATCAACAAGCTTGGGGAAGAAATATTTTACCACCTCAGCAGCCATCACTAAGGTTCAAAGAGAAACTTAGTCAGATCACAAATAAATAAAATTACCGTAGCTGGAGACATGGAGCTATGCAGATCATATTACTCCTGCTGTTACTGCTTGATTGTTTGGTTAGCACCTCCATGAGGACTGCTAGGCTAACTTTACTACCTGCGTCGCTGAAGTCTCTTGTGATGTGTCTTTTGGGCCGGGACAGCGGTATCTTATCTATCCACGCAAACAGGTCCTGTAGTTCCTCTTCGTTCAGTTCTCGTTCCATTATTTATAAAATTACAGTCGTTTCTGAACGATTAAAACAGTCTTGATGAGCTAACCTATAGCTTCAGCCCACCTCAGGTTGTTTGAAGCGTTGCTAGGCGATCAGCTGTTAAAGGGCCAGTTCAAACCCAAATCAAAAATATAGATTTGTTTCTCTTTTGGCCAATCTTTGAGGGATTTGGGGTTTTAGGGAGTTGCAAAGTCTTTCAGTTCTAATGTTGTGTTGTTATCGGCCTTCTCTTGAATACATTCAGTCAACTTGTGTTGCTCTGGTGCTCAAAGCATCTAAAAGTAAGCACGGCATCTTGCAGACATCATGACCCCCAAATCTACCCTTGAGGAGAGGCTCCTGGTAGTAATGGTAACCCCTTCATCTGGAGCAAACTCACCCTGTATGCTTTAGCAGTTTCTCTCCTTTTCCATATCCATACTTCTCTCTCTCATCATTCTGGAACAAGTTCGTCTTGGTTTTGTGTTTCCATTGTTTTCTGTGACGCTTTTAGTTGGTTTGTGGGAAACTCTAATCTGGCCTTTATATTCTTGAGTGTAACCAGTGGTTTGCACCTCGTTGTAAACTCTCTGTATTTCAAATGAAGAAGGCATCTCTTTATTGCAGACCTTGACAATGATACACCTCCTCAAGAGTGTTTGCCATCTTTTGAAGTCAAGTTCTTGGAGGTTTTCTTTTCATGACCATGGAATAATTATGTCATCATGCACCTTAATTCTCTTCTGTGGTATTTCAGCCCTGTTGGTGTGGCTGAGTTGATGAGTGCATTCACCCTTTTCATGTATCAAATTTGACTTTTTTCATTTTTTTTTTTTAAATCTCCCTGATAGGTTTGTTTAGGCTTTTAGCTGAAGGCAATCAATGTCTCTTTAGACTCTGAAAATGGGGAACTGTATAAAAATTACTATAACTGAAAGAGTTAATGCAATGGTTTCTTAAAAATCCCTTTGAATTAAAGCTGAAATTCTGGACTCCATTCACATGTTGAATCAGGTTTTGCAGGGAAAAACTACAAAATCAATCTTTTTTTCCCCCCAACCAATTATAGATCTAATTGAGTTTTGTTCTGACATTACGCTGCTGATAGGACAGAGCAAAAAAATCAACAGAGAGTCACAGATGTTAATATGAATATCTTCTGGATCATCTGGATATAAAGACAGAGAAAGTGACAGAAACACTGAGTGTGATGGATCACGTTTATTGCAAGCCAATAAATTAGAACATTCAGAACTGAAAGATTTAAAGACAAATCGAGGGTGAATCCTCATCATTGGTATTATGAGTGAAAGGACTTTGTGATCTTGTCTGCTGCATAGAATAATCAATATCCTTTGACATCTATCAGGTCAGCACGCAAAATAAAACAGATATATGTACTGGTTCAATTGCACAGTCAAGCATAGACAGGTCAGTACAAAGAGTTTTAAAAAAATGACAAGAAAAGACCTTCTTCAATTAAAAAAATCTACCTGTAAAGTGCTCATGCCACATTTTAAAATCCCTTAACAACCATATTTCAGAGAAATGCAGTACCAAAAAAAATGTGAGGGAAAAGGGAAAAGGAACAGTTACAGCATTGATAGTGCAGTTACCTTATAAAATCTTCACATATCCCAGGATTTAGGCAAAAAACAAACAAACCCAAAAACCAAATGTTTCCCTTTAAAAAGACTCAAATAAAC
Organism: Diplotaxodon limnothrissa; assembly: GCF_057381915.1. NCBI lineage: Eukaryota > Metazoa > Chordata > Actinopteri > Cichliformes > Cichlidae > Diplotaxodon > Diplotaxodon limnothrissa. The sequence goes on along the minus strand of NC_140608.1, from coordinate 14,971,659 downwards.
TAAACAATCGTCATGGCAGCAGTGCCATTTGTCATTCATAAAGCACAGAATATGAGTCTGCTGATCATTACTTCAGGTTTTCATTAACATACTGAAGGTGTACATAAGCAGTGGTAATCCTCAAGGAGACCACAAAAGCTGTGTTGCTTAACAATGCCGATTCTTCAGCGGATCCTGTTTCTACTTTAAAACAGAAGAGCGTCTCCAGACAGGATCTTCTTGGTCCTTCTAGGTGAGACAAAAACAATGTCCCCTGTCAGAGGATTTCAGTGTTTACACCTCGATGAATTAGTCCCACTGTCATCTGGGCCTGCTGGGAGGCATCAGGGCAGCCCTCCCGCCGAGCTAGGGGAGCAGATAAATAGTATTAGCACACATACTTGGGATGAGACATTTTTATTCTCCAAACTTGGTCTTGGTGTGTTTATTTCCCCATGTTAGTGCCTCACCAACTCACTGGTGGTCAGGAGAAGTTTATATGCTTACTGATTCACTGACTGCTTGTTCATTACACTGCTATGCTAGGACAGAGCCAAAAACCACAGACATCTTCATAAACGTGATAGCCTCTGAGAATGTCTGAGTCTGAATACATACCAGCTGAGTGTGAGGCAATGAAGACAGGACTGCGGAGGGCTTTGGCTTCGCTGGAGGCATTGGGGGCTTTGGTTTCATGATCTGAGAGACAAAACAGTTCATGTTTTAAAGAAGCAGCAAACGCAAGCACTGTTAAATGTGTATACGCAAATAATGAGTTCAGTTTGAACGTTATTTACCGGCTTTGTTGTGAGTGGTGGCAGAGGTCTCGATGGAGGCAGTGGCTTACTCTGAAAAAAAGAGAAAAAAAAGTATATATATAAGACCAGAATAATGATACTAAAATAAAATTTTTTAAAAATAATTACTGCCCCAAAAGACAATGAAGACATGCAGTTTTACCTCAGTAAAGATTGGCTTTCTTGAAACAGCTGGAGCCTGCGTGAATGGCTTTATAGCCTAAATAAAAACATTTATTTACTAGTTGAAACATATAAATAACATTTAAATGAAGCTGGAACCGGAGGTCAGATTACCTGCTGAAACACAGATGGCTGGGGTACGGCTGCTGCTTTCTTGGGCGGCTGTAAAGGGAGAAAATAGAAATGAGTACAGTCTAAAATTTTATTTTTTAAGCCTTATTCCTCACTGGTTTTTGACAGTTTGACTAAAATACAAGTCTGTTTATGATTTGAATTTGGTCCAATAACACAGGCCAAAATCTACTGCCACAGCACATTACGGCACTCTGGTGGCAAATCTGCTACATCACAGAAGGTGCTCACCTCTGGAGCTGCTCGGCTGGGCTTTAGTGCTCCAGTCTGTGATCTGGTAGGAGCAGAGAAGAGCGGTTTACATGCTTGAGTGGCCGACGACTCCAAAAATTTAGGCTGGCTGATTTGTGCTGATCCAAGAGGAGGCCTGCGTCGTTCGCTGCTCGACCGAAACAACGGGTTGAACTGTCCCGCGGAAGATGGGAGGTATCTGCAAGGAAATATGCACAATTGCTTAAAAGAAACTCTGACAAGCTTATAAAGTTTTATTTACTTATTGTGGTGATCCAAAAGCTAAAAGAGAGGAGGAGCTCCTTTCTGTACCTCTTCGCAGGCTGTCTCTTTCTGACGTACCACATCAAACTCCCGATAACCACGAGCAAAAGAAGAAGTAAGCCAGCCACCACTGACACTATGAACTTAACCAGGCCTGACTCTGTACACACACACAATAACACAACAGATTAGGCCAATGAGATTTTTTTTGCCCAAGGATGAGCAAATAACAACATACGTCACCCCCCTCAGGAAGCAAACTCCTCTGTAACATAATTAGGGCGTATGTACACACTAATAAGGAAATGCCACTGCATCAGTGTCTGCTTGTATTCATCAGAACAGAGCACGATTGTTTTAAGGCCCATGAGAAATTCAATCCAAGTATTGCAGCTCAGTGGAAAACAGAGCATATGGGTCATGTGTAAATCATGGTTATTAAAAGGGCAGGGAGAAGCGGGCTATCAGTGGGTGTATGTCAGGATAGTAGAGTACCTTGAGGCAGCTCGGACTGCTGCACATCACAGAAAGGTGGAGCCCAGCCAGGATCGCAGTGACACTTGCTCTCATGATTGCAGACCTGTAAGAGATCCCACTCATAGTACGCATGTTGTGCTGCCATAAATCCACAGTGCTTTAGAGTGCCGAGGATCTAAAGTTCTCACCCCACGGTTGTTGCATTTGGCAGAGCAGTCATTTCTTCCATACATTTTTATGTTTTTTATGTCTTGACACTGTTGATTGTAGCATACCTAAAGGACACACAAAGACTTTGCAGGAATCTGTAGCGCATGGATGTTTTCTTCATTTTAGCTACAAAGAGCAGCTTTCTCACCATGTTTTTGCCGCACTTAGTGCCAGTAGGTACCATGTCCAAATCTTCGGGGTAGTTATCTTCAGGGTTCATAGTTGCCACATTGCACATGTCTCCGTTTCCTACTTTGTAAAGGGACTTCCTGGATGTCACAGGGAACTCCCATCCGCCGGAACAAAAAAGTTGACCACAGGACTGATCTCTGTAACCGAAAACCACAAGGGATGGTTTCAAGAACAAACAGTACCTGGCAGTGAATATGTGCAATTGTAGAGCTTTGGATTGCATACCGGCCTGGGCATCTCTGGTTAAAGTGTGTCTTTCTGCAGTTTCCATGCAGATAGAAACAAGCGTCTGAAGCGACTTCAGCATCTGAAAACAATCACAGCAAAAAATACAGCTTGATGAGTCTTGATTATTAAGAATAAAGCACATCTGAAGCAAACTGTGATTCACTAGTTTCTTAACCTGGTCCCCAAAGCCTCTTGCAGTGATCCCGGCGTGAAGGACACTGTCCATTGTAGCAGTACCCTGTTCCATGGTTACACAGCAGGCCATTCTGGGTGTAGGCGTCAGTCGGACAGACAGCAGAGAAGCCGGTGCAATATTCTGCCAGGTCGCAGTCTCTTGCTTTCGGTCGGCAGACGCTGCCTGTCGGTTTCAGCTACGGAGTGGAGAGGAACACAGATGGTGATGTACCGACTACTAAAATACACGCACTCACACATAACCAGCCAGACGGCACAGTCAGACTGTGTCTTGTTATATAGTAACATAATTAGTATCAGTGTGACTTCACACAGTGAGTAGTACTTACTTGGCAGTTGTGGCAGCACTCTCCCTCTCCACACTGGGCTCCTGCATTCAGTTTGCAGGTGGTGGCATTGCAGCAGGGATTCTTGCATTCCTGGCAGGCATACAGAGGCATGCACATCTCAGTCATCATTGTGTGTTTCAGTAATGGGAGTTTGGCTATACAAAACGAACGTGATATGCACAAACCTCCACCGTGCCGCAGTCGCACTCCTCTCCAGGCTCTAAGAAGGCATTTCCACACATGGGGCCCCCATAAACTCGATCGGTGGAAGGAGTATTGAGCAGACATGCCGGGTTGATCTCCTCCAAGAACTTGCTGAGCTGCTGCCGACTGCAGCTGCTGAACAGCTCCGGATACTTTAAGCTAGAGGAGGTGGACGATAATAAGACCATATCAGATGTTTTTCCTTCGAAGGTCTGCACATAGGAGGGTGTTCATTTGCACAGGTGCAAAGCTGAGCTTACCCAACGCTCTCTGACATGATGCAGCCTTTTTTTGACACAGAAGTGCCACAGACACAGTCTTCAGTGTCGTGGGACAAGCCTAGGTTGTGACCCATCTCATGCGCAATGGTGGAAGCCACTCCAATTGCATTAGTGTTATGGTCCTGTGCGACATTTAATTCACAAACATTTAATTTCCACATCTTTCCACTTTTAATTAAAGAAATCCACATTGAAACATGACTACCTCATTGACAGCTCCAGAGTTAGAGGTGCACATAGCATTGGTGTTTGCTAAGCCTACAGTGGAGCCATCAAAATCCACAGCTCTGAAAGGTGATGAGGCAAAATGTTTACAAATTATCTTATCATTTTTTAGATAGGTTTAGTAAGCAGTAGAAAGACGAACATCTTACGTTATGAACTGCGCATTGTCATGTTTGGTCCTCGGCAGAAGGTGCTGCTGACGCCACTCAAGGAAACGACGGAGGGTGACCTCAGGGTCAGTGCTGACATGTATTTGATCTCTGTATGACCAGATATCCAGGCCGACGAGCATCACACGAACGCCCACAGGGCGATAGAGCTGAAACAGAGCAGCGCGGTGAGCGAAATCAGTTAAAATCAGCATTTGCAAAACCACAAAATGCTTCAAGCAGCAGATTTTATAAATGTGCAACAGGAAACTAATGTTGGGTCTAGTGCTGCAAGATGATGCATACACATTGGGAGTATGCAAAGAGAATTGTGGGATATGTGTGAAAATTTTCAGTTAAGGTGTGAAGATTCACAGTTAAAGTTAGATTTTTCACAGTGAGAAAAAAAAAAACCTTCTCCTTCCTTTTACTGGTCAGATTCCAGTCAGTAAAGAACAAAGTATCAGGACACATTTCTTGCGTGAAATCCAAAGTGAAAGTAAAGCTTGAAGACGTGTGGGACACGAAAACACAGAAACAGTGCCGAGACACAAACGTACTTTGTCCACGTGGTTTGCTATTTCAAGCGCTCTGGCCTCTATTGTCTTCTTACTGCCAAACTTCTTATACTGAAAGAAACCATTATTTCACTTAGTATCACATTTAACAACATGCCATGAACAAAAGAAGATCTTACACCTCAAAAATTGTCTTACTCGTGACTAGGCAAAAGAAAAAGTGAGCTCAAACCTCTCTATGGTCAACCACAACAACCAGCTCCACCGTCCTGGGTCTCTTCGTTCGCTCTGCTTTCTGAGCTCTGCTTTTCTGAGAAACACAAAAGACACATGATATTAACAATGTTGAGCATTTGTGTATGTGTACCTGTTGGTTAGGATTATGCGGTTAAAGGGTGGTTAATGAAAAATAAAAAGTTTCAGTGTTTGGGGTGACTGTGGTTCAGGTGGTAGAGTAGGTTGTCTACCAATCAGAAGCTCCTCCAGTCTGTGTGTCACAGTGTCCTTGGGAGAAACACTGAACCCTGAGTTACCCCAGATGTGAGTGTGAATAAAGTGTGTGTGATTGGGTGAATAGGAATCCTAGTATAAAGCGCTTTGAGTTTTTAAAGTTGAATAGAAAGGCACTATGTAAGTCCATTTGATCGTTTAAATGCTTTTAGAGCAGTGTAACAGTGACTTTGTGCTAAATATTCACACACTCAGTCACAGGTAATGACCCAAACATATTAAAAGCGATCTATAACTTCTCTCTGTGGTGTTTCCCTTTTTTCTTAGATCCTTTCATTGACTAAATGTATTGTCACTTGTGGGAAATGTGGTTATTTCACTGTAACTTCACTTCTAATTGTCGACCTAAAGAAATCTATTTTCATACATCTTCATAAATGTCATGACGATAGAGAATTACTTATATTTTTGTATCACAATGCAAAGTCCTGTTTTTTTGTTTTTTGCATAAATCTATGAAATGTGAGACAGCACCATAAATCTGGATGTGTCCACCTTGTGTGTCTTTACCAGACTGGCGAGCCGGAACAGTCCAGACGGACGAGCTACATGATCATAGAAAGTGGTCGTGTTTCCATGGGAACAGAGGCTCCTCTTCTTCCTCAGGTGTTTGTAGTTGTAAACAGCATGAAGACCCTCATCGCTGTGAGTGTCGGCACTCTGGCCGTCATCCTGCTGTCCTGCCTTGGTACCGAGAGGCTCAATGAGGTACGTCTGGTCCCGGAGGCGCACAAACCCCCTACAGAGGGGACAAAGGCAAACTTTTCAGCATGTCTGGTTCTCAAACGTCAACTTTCCCCTTTCATGACAGCAACAGAAGGGTTAACGAGAGAAGTCTGCATCCAAGGAGCACGAGTTACTGTGCATGCAGTCTTGATGATCTTTAGGAGGGATGCTGATCTTCCCTTTAGTTTGGGCGTGCTGGCCATGAGTCACAGACGAAGTCTTACCGTAACATAGCATCATGGTTTTTATGAAATTTGGGCACCCCTTCAGGGAAAGAAACCTTTTTGTAATTAGAGGTAAAAGATGAAAGAAAAAAATTATAGCCTGCATTACTCACTTTATTCCTGAGCAGAGTCCAATGCTGGCAGAGGAGTCCTCCACTCCCACGATGTGTCCGTGGTAGTAGCAGTGAACCTGAACAGACAGCCATGATTTGTACCAGAATTAATAATGACATTTGGGATTTTTTAATCTCCCAGATATCTCAGTGTGGTCTGGATGCTAATCTTAACCTTATATGTCATTCCCACTTCCTCCTGTTTCTTCCTGCTGCGTGTGTGTCTGTGGTCATAATCGGGAACCTGAGAAACTTTTTTTTTATGCAATTTGATATTTTGAAACGTGCAAGAAATAATTACACATACTGCACAAAATGCCCCTGATCTGATATTTGTAGCAGATAATTACAATTTACTGCAAAGTGTTTACTTTAGAAATACGTTAACAGTAAGCGTGGATACAAATAAGTGAGCACAAAAGACCTGTTGTCTTTCTTCAGGTCAGAGCTATGATTTTAATATAGTCAAAAGATTTATATTGGCATTTCGCAAAAGGAAAAAAAAAAATCCGGTAATGAATGATAAATGTACAAACACCTCTGAAAGCAGTTGGTGGCACAGGATATCCTGCTTTCATATGATTCAAGCCTGTGCAGTCAAATACTTATATGGTAATCTATACCAGTAAAAAGGATCTGAGAGAGAATGACTATGGAGTATCGTGCTAAGCATCTTGTGCACTTTCACAAAAACAAAATAGACACATTTTCCCGATGGTGTAGACAAATAAAATAATGTAAAGATACATACACTTAGATCTGGAGTGGTTGAGATTTGGTCTCCCTGATCAGAGTAATGTGTCACAGAGAAGGTTTTACCCACTAGATTCCTGAAAAAAGAAAGTGCACAAATTGAGGAACCTCTAAGGTTTAAAAAAGCCTTAGAAAGTAGCTCAAAATCAAACAAGTCATTTAAAGTTTTCTCACTTGTTCTTTTCCAAATGCAGAGTGTGGTTTTGCCCTGTGATCCATATAGAGTACTGCAGTGCATCAGGGTATTTCTGTTCACACACACACAAGAAGCAGAAGGGATTTAAATTCATTCTTCAGATCACTTTTTTCTTAATGAACTGCTTCAACAGCACAGTAGAGTGAGTGTTACCTTGTGTGTAGCAGCAGCATCATCATCATTAAAAACAGATGAGTCCTTCAGCCTCAGAGGTATCACTGTTTGGTACTTTATGACATGAGGTAGAGTCTCTACACTGGCTGTAATTATCCCTGCAAGTGTTAAATGATTTATTAGATAAATCGAAAGAAAGAAAGAAAGAAAGAAAGAAAGAAAGAAAGAAAGAAAGAAAGAAAGAAAGAAAGAAAGAAAGAAAGAAAGAAAGAACTCTTTACATACCCCATGAGGAGAAGAAAATCCATATAAAACATCCAGAACTTGACATGTTGCTCTATCAGACACACTCTGTCATTGTGTGGTTGGCTCTCTGAGGGAAATACAGAGGATCCTCAGCTCTCCGCCTCTCTCTCTCTCTTTCTCTCTCTCTTTTCCTCTCTGCCTCGTAATATCCTGTAGCATCTAAATCAGAGCAACCACGAGTCACCACAAGAGATTGTCAAAAAAGAAAAAAAGAAATTGTTAAAAAAAATTGTCTCCAAATATGTTTTTGAACTCTGTAGTCTGTGATTTACATGAGGGGCTGAACGAGCAGAGTGAAGAAACAGACACGAATAACAGAAGCACTTTAAAAAACCACGCCTGGAAAGTCTGTGAAAGTTATTTCTGCAGTTAACTGAAAAATAAAACGCTTTGCCACCAAAGTTTCACCCATCCTAACCACTCTCACAAACTGTTGAGTATCAAAGCTTACTGCTACAGAACGGTAAGAGTTCTTTAGCCATCAGGGCACGTTGTTGTATTTGCAGCCATCTAGTGGTAATGTGCTTGAAGCATAGGCTTGAAGTTTAGGGATGTTGATTGGTGACCTGTGTTTTAATGTTTTTAGGTCACAAAAAAAACACATTTAGGGAGCAATTTTCAAGAACAATGAGCTTGCAACTGACTGGATGCCTTGTGAAGGAAAACTATGTAGGTCCCACTACTGAAGAGAGACTGCCCTACAATCCAGTGCCCACTGGTATCAGACCAGGGCCCGCACTGTATGCAGTTCTCTGCATTAGCAGCCTGAGACCTGCCTTTGACTTTTTTATAAGAAAGAAGCTCTTTTAGCTGCTGTGCACCTATAAAAATCTGCATGGGAGGAGAATTGGAGAGATATACATGAAGTGTAGATGAGAGCCTACCCCAGAATAAAGCTACATGTGGCATGTGGGATGACAAGACTCCAAGTTCCAAGGAGTTAAAAAGAAAAAGGGGTTCACACTCCAACCAACAGAGGCGCTCCAAGGACACGCTGACAACATCTTTACTTCGTTCACCTGTAACATGGTGGACTAATGTTGCTTGTATTAATTCATCTCCTTGTTTGTTGTGGGAAGTTGTGGTTTTGCGTGCCACATTTACTGTGAGCCAATGGCTGTGATGGGGTTGGATTAATTGAAGGCGGGTGTATTTGATTGCACTGATATGCTAGTCTACTTATAGCCCACACTACAAACACCGCTATGATGTTTTGTCTCTCTGTGCAGGTATGTCATATGATCAGATCTAAGATGACTTGATTCAAATATGTTTAGGATGGATAGTTTGCTGCTCTGTGAATTGTATATTGAAGATGTAGTTATATTGTGTCTCTCTGTGCAGACCAGGGCCTACTATATGCCGCAGCCTAAAGGCAGAATTGGGTTGCTGAGGCTGGAGTGATTACTGGCCATCTACTTTCAGGGTGGTGGGTCTTGGGGGACAGCTGCTGGTTGATATCTGAAGTGCAACTGAACTGAGGCATCGCTGGCTCTGGCCTTGGACTGTGGGTTTTATCCCCTTTTCAAGTGGGACACTGGACTGTTTTATCCCTTCATTTTTTTGATCATTGTACTAATAAATTCTTTTTGAATTTTATTGGTTGTTGTCTTTTGCCCATGGCTGAGACAGCTGGTCAGACCTAGAATCTGTTTGTGTGTGTGTTACACACCTTGGCAAAGAAACTCCTCAGATGAAATCTGGCTCTGGTTGGCACATTTAGGGGAAACAACCCAGACCTACCTCACCCAGCTCCTCCAGTTGCAACAGAGGAAGATTTTGTTGTCTGTCTTTGCCATGGTAGTTTTGGTGAAGGCAGTATCCTACATGCCCAAGTGAGGCTAAAATGTGCACAACACACAGGTAACCAACAGGCAGTAATGGGGAGAAGAGGAAGCCTGGACTACAAGAAGCACAAATACGGTGTGGATAACCTAGACAGGATGTTGGCACCTCGAGTTGTTGAAGGAAAACTAGCAGATGGCTGTTGGGTCTTTTCTACGATCTCCTGGATGTTGTGGAATACAATGCCTTTGTTCGGTGGAAACCACTTCACAGGAGTGGGAGTCCTCTAACACCTACAAATGAAGAGTGATCCTGGAAGAGCTGGGGCACATGCTGGTGACCTCAACAATTGCAAGACAGCCTTGTCCCCAGTACTCGATAGCTGCCATTCATCCCAAGATACAGTAGTCTGAACCAGAGTGTGACCCATACCCCACCAACAAAATGAGAAGACTGAGCAAGAAGTGCACCTGCAGGATTAGATGTTGGATTAGAACATCCACTTGCTCCACCTATGGAAAGTGTGCCTACAAAGACCACTCCCTCGTGGTTAGCACATCCTAATGAGGATGCACACAAACTCAAATACAAATTTTTGTCATCTTAGTGGTCATTTGGTCATTAAATGGCCATTTCTGGCCCCTAAGACGCCAGGTGGTTGTTTATTTTTGGTCATTCATCACAAGAACTGATCATGCAAAATTAAATAAATCATTGTTACTGTTACTTTTACTGACCTGTAATGATTGAAAAAATATTAGGTTTCATGCATTATATGGTTAAAAAATTCAGAACTTTATTTCCTTTTTCTCTGAAAAGTTACTGGGAAAATATAACCAAACTAGGCTTTAAAGGGTAAAAAAAAAAAAAAATCTGAATTTGAATTTGAATAAAATGTTGGTTTTCGTGACAAGGACTGATACCAGTTTGAAAAATCAAGTGGAAATTGTTTTAATATATTCATTTATGGCATTTTGTGAAGGTAAACAGAAGGTGGCCACTTTTGTCCACGAATATGCTGCTGGGGGTTTTCTGTCACTGCACAAAAAAGTTATGACGCATGTATAATCATTGATACTGTTAATTATTGAAATACATTTAACTGCAATCATAGTTAGAAAATGCTTTTATGCTTTTCTCTTTGTAAATAATTCGAATTAGCTGATCTAAATGGTATTAAAAAGGGTTCAAATTCAGAATTTGAGTGAAATTTGGGGTTTTATAATTAGGGCTGATGCTAATTTAAACTCAAATACAATTATTTCTGTTTTCTGATATTTCTTGAACTACACCAAAAACTTAATGTTCTATAAGATGAGAGCGGTAGGGCTTGAAATAACCTTCCTTTGGAATAAAGCATTGATATTTATTATTATTATTATTATTCATTTATTTTTTTTAACTATTAAGTTTGAGGGAAGACAGTGTTTCCCACAGCTGTATTAGGTCAAAGCAGGGCGACTAGTGTTCAGTGATGACTATCAGGTGACGTCATAACCCCGCGCCAAAATACAACCGAAAAAGTCAAGAGCATCTGGCTGTCACTATAGGTCTTGTCTTATTGGAAGATGGTGTTTGCCCATAACTTTTCACCACATTGCTCCACCTTGTGGAATAACAGAACAATTACAATTAATAAGAAGTCATTGTTTATTAAAGAGTGGTTTGAAAAAAACATAATCTTTATAACAGACTTACTTGATGAAAGGGGTCCGTTTCTCTCAGTTTCTCTTAGATTAAAATAAATCTAACTTCTCTATCTAATTCTTCTGTTGTTAAATTTACATACTGGAAACTCAACAGCTCATTATTACAAAAAGACGATGTGAAAAAGGAGCTTAAAGAACTGATCTCAAACTTTTGGTCTATAGCTCAAAAAGATTTAAAGTATGGAAATAACTGGGAATTATTAAAATTTGAAATTGGCAAATATTTAAGGAAGGTTGGCAGCCTTAATGCAAAGTCCAAAAGATTAGAGGAAGAAAATATAATCTCTCAAATCACACAGTTATCTAATAAACAAATTGACACTTTAACTGAAGAGGATAAAATGAACCTTGCTAAATTACAAGATAAATTAGATCGTTTATACACAGACAAAGCAAAAGGAGCTTTTATCAGATCAAGATCTAAATGGCTTGAAGAAGGTGAGCGTAATTCCCATTATTTCTTCAGTTTAGAAAAGAAACACTCAAGTATAAATAATATTAGCAAATAAATGATAAATGGGGTTATAACAGAGGATTACAGATTAATCTCTAAATATTGTAGTCATTTCTATAAGGAACTTTATAGCTCTACATTTTCTCAGGAAGCTACAAATCATCTCTTAGAATCGCTGAATGTTAAATCTATCAGCCAAGAAGATTCTATATTATGTGATCAACCCATCTCATTAGAAGAAGTCAAAGATGCAATTGGGCTATTGAAAAATAATAAATCTCCAGGTACGGATGGTCTTACTGCTGAATTGTATAAAGCTTTTTCTGAAGAGTTGTCTCCCTTTCTTCTTGAGGTATTTGCAGAAAGCATAGGAAACCAACAGCTTCCCACTACGATGAATCAAGGTTTGACTACGTTGATTCCGAAGCCTAATAAGGACCTATTAATGATTGATAATTGGAGACCAATTAGCTTGCTAAATAATGATTATAAGGTATTTGCTCTAATTATAGCTAACAGACTTAAGATGATTCTTGACTCTGTTATTGATGAAACACAATCTGGCTTTATGCCCAAAAGACACATAACTAACAATATCAGATTGGTTTTAGATATTCTGGATTATTCTGACCTCATAAATTGCAATGGTTTCATATTATTTTTAGACTTCTACAAGGCCTTCGATACAATGGAGCATGAATTTATATTTCAAGCTCTGGATAAGTATGGTTTTGGCTCTTACTTCTCTACAGCGATTAAAACATTATACCATAACAGTAACAGCGGTATTAAATTAACAAACGGTACTTCACCCAGATTTAACATACAAAGAGGGATAAGACAAGGCTGTCCCATTTCTCCATACCTGTTTTTGTTAATTGCCCAACTATTGTCTAACCATATGAAATCAAGCAATGTAAAAGGTATATCACTAATTGGCAAAGATGTACTCATAACACAGTTAGCGGATGACACTACATTATTCCTAAAAGATGAAAATCAAATCTCTATTGCTATTGAAACTATCTCCATATTTTCCAAAGCTTCTGGATTGTACTTGAATATTCCTAAATGTGAACTTATGGCGATAAAAGAATGTTCGAAAACAGCTTTGTGTAACATTCCAATAAAACAAGAAGTTCGTTATTTAGGTATCATAATAACCAAAAATCAGGAAAGTAGAATCACTCAAAATTTTTATCCTATTCTAGAGAAACTCAAACGCAGATTTAATCAGTGGCTCTTAAGAGATTTGTCGTTAAAAGGCAGGGTATTAATAACTAAAGCAGAAGGCATCTCTCGCTGCATTGGCATTGCACCTTGATAAAAAACTTATAAAAGAGGTTGATAAGTTACTTTTCAACTTTATCTGGAAAAATAGGACACACTACATTAAAAAAACAGTTCTTATGAACTCCTATGTCAATGGAGGACTTAATGTGTTGGATTTTAACACTTTAAATAACACATTCAAAATAAATTGGTTGAAGAATCTAATTACTAATCCTACTTCCATTTGGAATACTATACCTGTGTTCATGTTTTCTAAGTTAGGTGGCACTGAATTTTTCCTTACTTGTAATTTTGATATTGATAAAATCCCTTTAAAAATCTCTGCTTTTCATCGTCAAGCTTTTTTAGCATGGACTCTTATTTACAAGCATAACTTTAGTCCACACAGTTATTATATCTGGAATAATAAGGATGTTTTATTTAAAAGAAAATCTCTCTTCTTAGATAGTTGGTTTAGGAATGACATTGTTTTAGTCAACCAATTATTTGATTCAAATGGTATTCTTTTCTCCTATGAAGAATTTTGTTTACATTTCAATTTAGCTATAAATTATACCAAAGATTATACCAAAGTATTTGGCTCAATACCATCAGGGGTTTGTATGCTGTTTAAGAATCAACCTAATATCACTTCATTCCACAGGCCGTTGGCATCTCCCATACAAACTTTTGTTGGCAAAATTTGCTTTTCTAAGCAATCTAAAAACAACAATAAATCGATTAGAGCTTTATTTCAGAGTACCATAACCACGCTACCATATGTCATTTTTTTCTGGAACCGGCTGTCAGATGGTATTATGTGGAACGAAGTTTGGAAACTCCCTAATCAGTTTTTAATTACCAACAAAATTAAAGATATTTCTTATAAATTAATACACAGAATTTATCCTTCTAAAGATTATCTTCAAAGCAAATTCAAATTAGACATTGATACAAGCTGTAGCTTTTGTAAAACTTCCAAGGAATCTACTATACATCTTTTTTGGTTTTGTAACCTTGTACAAGACTTTTGGCAGAGTTTATGTGTTTTTATTTCAGAAAATATATTAAAGGATTTTTATTGTTTTGGAAATATGTTTTGTTTGGTCTGCACAAAAACCAAAAACAATTCAACTTTGATAACAGATATATGGTTAACTTGTTACTTTTAATGGCTAAATTTCATATTCACAAGTCCAAATGTTTAGGAAGACATCCCTCTTTTTATGTATTCTCCTTTGAACTTGTACAGTATCTTAACTCAATTAAGAACTCCACTAACCCAAAAACTATAAAAACTATTGGTGTTTGTGAAAAAATCAAGATCTTTCAATCACTTTATTCTTTGGCTTGATCAGTTACTTTCCCCCTAGCATATTTATATTGTTGTTTCTGAATACTGTTCTTGTATTTGTTTATCTATGCATACAATTCTTTTGTAAGTACAACACCATTATTGTAGTACTGTTTAATTCCATTTTGTATTGTACTGATGTTTAAATAAAGGTTTATAAAAAAAAAACAAAAAAAACTTCCACGGTATCCATGCGTGTTTACGGCTACTGTGGAGGTCACGTGCTTCCGGTTAGTGTGGAGGTCACGTGTATCCGGTTACTGTGGAGCTCCACAGTGGCTGCAGCCAGACCCTTCTCCCAGAGGTAACATCGTAGCGACCATTGGACTTGATAACGTTATAATAGTGAACGAGTGTTTCTGTGCCCGGCCAATGAAAACGTGTAGAAGCGATGCTGCAGCCAGAAGCACTCCAGCTTCGGACGGAGGGACGCGATGAACAGCAGGACCGGAGACTCAGTGAGTCCGAGGAGGGAAACAACCCGTTCAGCTTCACGCCGCAGATCATCCGCCTGCACAAGGACCACGAGCTGTTTGAGGTAACCAAGCACCAAGAAACCGAGCAGAAAAGCAGGCAGCTGCTCGTTCTGCTAACGGCTGTAACGTGCAGATGAATGCTGTTTGCAGGACGGGGACATTCACAGACACATGTACCTGCAGGACCTGTACATCTCGGAGGCAGAAGACAAGCCAGCACTCAGGTGAGGGAGGCAGGAGATATAAGTGCTTGCTATCTATCTATCTATCTAGCTAGCTAGCTATGAGCATGGGTCACCTTTAAACAGCACATAATTTACATTTGCCAATGCATGGGTTAACACACTCATCCTTTAAAATGTCTCCTGAAACTTTCAAATTACATTTTCATGTTGTTGTTAGGGTGAGCAGGTGTCACTCTTTATGTGTGACTGCACAGACTTTGACACCTGCCCCCCCTCACCAAAAATGTTTGGTTTTTTCAGTGGCAGAAACAGGCTTCCATATTAACCTGCCCCACATACTATTTGTCCTTTGGTGTCTTAATGTCCATCCAGGTAAGGAAATCCCATGAAGTTGATTCCGTTCATGTGGATGTTATAATCACTATATTTGCACAATGACAAAAAAAATAACACATTAATCCCACATTTCATTTTTGGGATTTTGGGAAGCTGATTACTTGTAAATAAAATAAGCGATCATATTTAGAAATAAAACGAGTCAAATAAGATGATTGCAACAGTAGTAGATTATGCACTTGGACATATTTAATTGAGAAATGCTAAAAATATTCAGTAAAATGACAAATTTGCCCCAGAAGGGATCATTATTTAGCAACCGTGTTGGATTTTCTACTTGACTGATGACTTGTAATCTCAGTGTTGGTCAGACTGTTGATAACCTTCCTCCTCCTCTTGTCTTGTGTCAGCGTGTCCGAGTTTGCCTGTCACATCTCAGGCTGCAGTGGGGTCTTCAGTGCTCTGGAGGAGTACGAGCACCACTACAACGCCCTGCACAGGCACGTGTGCTGCTCATGCCGCCGCTCCCTGCCGAGCGCCCGGCTCTTGGACATTCACATTCAGGAGTGGCATGACTCTCTCTTTACTATCCTTGCCCAGAAACAGGACATGGTAAGTCGGTGTCAAATAGAGCTCTGCTGTTAGGAGATATTTTTATTTTTTTTATTTTTTTGAAGAACAATGACATTTTCTTCACATTTTTCAGTACCAGTGTTTGGTGGAAGGCTGTGGACAGACGTTCAGGACTAATAAACACAGGAAGGACCATTTAATAAGAATTCACAAGTATCCTCCAGACTTCAGATTCGATAAAACCAAAAAGGAACGAGGGTAAGGCTGTGTTTTGTCCACTAGATGGTAGCAAAATGTCAAATTATGACTTTTAGTCAATCTCCTTATTGCCTTATCTACTCTTTATATTCTTACATTACACTCTACATGTCTCTTTTATTATTTATTTAGTGACATGATAAGATCAGACACATTATAGCATAAGATTTTTTTGCTTCTTTATTGATGCTGATGTGTAAAATTTGTATTTTTGTATTATTTTTCTAACTCTGTGAAAGGCGCAGTTTAAAATAGCATCACTTTAATATGTTTGCCTTATGCGTATTTTAAATATTGTATCTTTGTTAATAGAAGACGAGAGACAAAAAGAAAGGAGCAGAAAGACGCAGCCATGGAGGTGGTGGATGATGTGTGTGAGTCTGAGGGTGTCTGTGAGGTTATGTGTAACTCTCCGTCCGACGAACCCGAGGGAGGGGAATCCATGGAGACACACGAGTGTGAGGAAAAAGCCACTACCGAGGACGTTCTTGCTGCAGCCCAGGACACTGAGAGCACAGCGCCACGAAAGCCTCAGTATTCCTACAGGTTAGCCTTCAAATCTGTATGTGTTAAAACTAAATCAGCCATTTTTAAGAAATTTGCAATTAAAAAAAATCCAGAATATTATATAAGTTAAATATGTGTAAAGTACTGATTACAGCACATGTGTACTACAGTTTTTTAGCATTTAAAACTAAGCAATCTGAGGCCCAGAATTGAGCAGCTGTGCTCTTTTCTCTCAGGATCCCCAACACTGTGTGTTTTGGTCACGGTTCGGTCCGAGGCTTTAGAGGACGACGAGGAAGGAGGAAGTGAAGCATCAAAGTCAAGGCTGCTATTTTCTGGCCTTTCAGATTTACAGCGTTATAACCTTTGTACAGAATACCTTCACAGTCATAGATGTTTTTAACCTGAAATAAAAAACAGTTTTATTTTGCAAAAATTGCAAGTTTCCTTTTTTTTTTTAATTGTTGTTTTTTTTTGTTTGTGGTAAATGAACTGCATTCATGTGGTGCTGTTCTGGTGTTGCTGATCCCTCAGAGCAGTGCTGCATTTACACAACAACCAACACTTACCCATTCACAATTTGACTGGAAAAACTGAAAAGGCATTTATTAGAGTTTTATATATATATAAAAAAGGATGCAGTAATACTTAACTGCTGTGTTTTCAATATAAAAAAGCAGGTTTTTGGAGCCCACTTTAAATTTTTTGTTAGGAGAAACAAAAGAGAATGTCAGGGATTTCCATAATAAACTTTAATACTTGTACAAAACATCTTCCACTCTTGAAATATAAAATACACTGTACCTTAATAGCTCATGTAAGTTGGTCTGCCACGTTCAACACTTGGAGTGTTTGCAAAACTACACGAGGAGTTATCTACATTTAGTAATGAAGCTGATCTCGAGAGCTCTTCTGACACCTGTGCAAAAACATTCTCCTTTTGAGGTAAGGGCTCGAGTAAAGCAGGTTTATTGTATTTATGAAATGAGCACAGTTGTCAACGAGCTGGAAACTTAAATCTTATTGTTACAGTAAATTAACCTTTAAAGATCTTCTGGTTCTCACCCCAGTTAATGTAAAGCACTGAAGAACTAAGGCACAAAAGATGCAACGTGTAGAAACGACATTCTTTAAATATGTATGTTTTTGTTTTGTTGAAGAGGAAAGGCCTTTAAAGTCTTTTTAGAGTTTTACAGCATCAGGGCTCACCTCAGGAAGTGATTAAAGGATAACTTTAATTTTCTATATTTCCATTTTAAGTTCAGAGACCCTATTAAAACACCAAATCCACAG
This sequence comes from Diplotaxodon limnothrissa, assembly GCF_057381915.1. Classification (NCBI taxonomy): domain Eukaryota; kingdom Metazoa; phylum Chordata; class Actinopteri; order Cichliformes; family Cichlidae; genus Diplotaxodon; species Diplotaxodon limnothrissa. The sequence goes on along the minus strand of NC_140608.1, from coordinate 14,953,921 downwards.
ATTCTCAACCATCACTTTCGCATCTTTGCAACATTAAAGTGTCAAAGTGATTCCCGTTATTTGTGAAGCTGTTTCTAAATGAGCGGTTATGCCCATTAAAAAACCCCCGAATTAATCTACCATACGTTTCTTTTTGGATAACATTCGAGCTCTGTGGCATACATGAATAAGATAAATCAGAAATGACTATCAGAAAAATATAGAAAGTCAGCAAAACTGTCATTTAAATATTTTTTCTATAAATTAAAACTCTCCTTGAAGAGGCGGGACATTTCAAAGCATTTAAAATAGAAATAATGAACAAGCCGTTGTCTTTCAGTGCGTCATTACAAGTTTTTGCTTTCAGCTCAAAGCAACAGGCTCTGAAAAAAATCGTCTTCTGTGGTCTTCCCTTACTACAGTAAAATTACTGGAACTGAAGCATACCTGAGCTGGGACAGCTGAAAATAAAAAAGGCAATCAACTGTTTTGTTTTTGTTCCTGGAAATAATGAACAGCTTTAAAATGAAGCGAGACTGTTATGTTAACATATCCCTGCTGTGGGTTATTATATTATTCTTTCCCCATTAGCGCTTTAACGAAAAACATTTCATTCAATGTGAGATTTCAGACAGATTATTTCATAAGAATATTTTTTGCTGGATAAAGCTAAGGCAGTTTCCCCAACGAAGCAGCTTAAAAGTTAGTATGAGTTAGGACAAGTAGTACATCCCATATGGTCCACTGAATAGTCCTGGTACGGGTAAGGCAGGCCGAGGTCCGTTCAGGGCCCCGTATAGCGCCGGGGCGCCTATTGGTGCGCTCAAGGGGAAAGGAAAGGCGAAGGCCGGGAGCAACGGCTTCGTGGCCAGCTTTAGTTTCTCCAGCTCGGCCTCCTGCAGTCTCTTGGCCTTGGCCCTGCGGTTCTGAAACCAGATCTTGACCTGGGTCTCTGTGAGGCCGAGGGAGCTGGAGAATTCCGCTCTCTCCGCGATGGAGAGGTACTGTTTCTGTCGGAACTTCCTCTCCAGAGAAAGAAGCTGAGAGGTTGTAAAGGGAGTTCTGGGTTTCCTGTTGTTCTTGTGTTTCCGTAGGTTGCACGGGCTGGGGCTGGGAAGTCCTGGAAATACAATTAAGAAGTTATGTACGCTGCTAGAACTTCGGCGATCGATTTAATAGCATAACTAGTGATTGTTTGAAGTTTAATTTTTGATTGCGCATAGACTATAATCTGAAAGATCGGGGAAATATCAAAGCTTTTTAATATCCTAACTATTCTACAGTCAGTGCACCTTTGCCGTTATTTACTCTTTGGAGGAAAGTTCAAGCTCCCTCTCACTGTTGGCTCTTAATAGTTTTATTACAGACAATTATAATATTTTATACAATCGTTTAGCAGTCATTTTGTTTATGCTTCTTTGAATATGTCTATACAAGTTGTTGACGTTTTTGTTTTAAATATCGCACAAAATGTCGCAATAGCGCATTCTACACTCACTTGGAGGGGATGCGCAAGGCGCCTGCAACCAGGAGCTCGTCTCCTTGTCGCTGAGGTCCACCGCCTCCGCTTTAGACCGATAAAATCCTCTCTGTGACGCACAATCTGCGTCCTCTATCCGGACGCAACCCGAGCCAGGCTCTGAGTCTTGGAGGCTTCTGCACGGCGTCCTGTCTGATATGAGTGATTCCACACTGAAAGGCAGATCTGAACTTTTGGTTTTACACCTTCTAACAGGTGACAGGTCCAGCTCATCAGTTCCAATTCCATCAGCGGCTCTATCCTCCGGCGAAGTCTCCCCGGGAGCAGCCACGGGCGGTGATCCTTGCGCAGGATTCATTACGCACGACTGCGGTGCCATACAACTAATTTTCCTGCCGCTCTCTCCGACACTGTTTATGTTTTCGTGGCTTCTCTTGAGGAGATAAGTGCTAGTGCAGATGTTCCTCCGATGACGCTACAGCTGTGTGTTTTTCAGGCTTTTACGCACAGACTTGTCTCTCAGTTAGCGCAGTGCCACAAGTTCCCCTTCCATCTTGCCGCCTGCCTATCAGTCTTTAGATGTTTCCACGTGACCGGGCTAAAGCGGTTTCTGATAGGCCGAATTTGTAAAGACAGTGTTGCGGTCCATTTTATATGCTGTGGTTTCTGACAGATATAAACCTCTCGTCAGTGGCACAGCTCGAGTTATTCTATGTAAGGTAGGACAGATGTGCAGTTCCTACCTTTTAAACACTCTTTGCTGGAATCCAAATCTAAATCTGCACTGGTTAATATTTTTATTTAGAGTTTATCAATTCGCCCATGCTTGTCCCCTTCAGTTCTTACAGAGCATTTTTGTGTTTTTAATTTTCTGCTTTACAATCCCAACTTTGCCTAAATAGTCAAATATTCCCTTTCTGAACTGGTAGACAACAAAACAGAACCAGAAAATGGGTTGCGCATACAAAGACATCAGGTGGACACAAACGGACTCTAAATGAGTGCTAAGATTTGGTGCGTGCCTTCTGGGTGTGTATATAGTGTAATTATTTGTTTTTAAAAATATTTACCATGTGGTGCTGTGATTGTGTCATAAATCCATTCACAGTTTAATAGATGTAAACCTCACCAGATATATGTCACACAAATTCTTCTCTTTGGGCCCCTTCTGGGAAGTTGTACCGGAGAATGTGTTGACAGTAGTTTTTCACCAGGTTTCATTAAAGCAGTAAGGCAATCCAGGCAGCGATTTACAGCACTCTTTATATTCCAAAGAGTTATTATCACTGTAAATTTCTATCTTGTGGCCTGTAATCAAATTGTCCATGGCCATATTTCAGCCTATTGTGTTCATTGTCTGTAATCCCTTTGAGAGACAGTAAAGGGCCCATTCAAGCAGCCCATCCAAATTGGCCTTGTTCTGCAGCTCTTCAAATCAAGTCAAATCATTTTCAGTGAAACTCTATATGTGAGCGTTCTTCTCTCTTATGGGAACTGCTGCTGGGCCTGCAGCGGCAGCGCACTGACTGAATGACTGTCTGTAGGACAATTGGTTAAATGGAGTTAACTGTTTCTCTCCCTGAGGTATGTCCCTGCTTTGATCCTGCTGCGCCTGGCGCCTGTCTGCTCTCCCGCCCCCTCTCCCCCTCTGTGTGACAGTGATAGATCGCTGGGTAACCATACAAGCTTTCAATGACTGTAATTTAGTGCGACATTACATTCTCCTCTAGTAACTGTGAATATTACCACTCTCACTCTCCGCCTGTTTGAAAGGAGACGCTGGGCTGTCTGTAGTGTTGTTGTTTCTCCTCTATTGTTTTGTAATGAATGAGTAAATATTTAAATAAAAAAAGTTTCCTGCTTCTCTAAGAATGGCACACACATGCCACAAGAGTCAACCAAACATTTTGATGTTGAGAAATTAAAATCTATCTATAGGACAGCTGCAGCTTGTTTTCACATAGTCTGGTGTTTAATTAATAATGACTTTTCAGCATGTTTGGAAAGAGTAGATCACTTCTAAGCAATCTTTCATTATACTGTGATCAGCAAACACTGGTGCGGGTTTATCCATTGCTTTTCCCCTTTGGAATCAGCTCTTATGTGTTTTCCTGATATTTTATGCCAATCCATTCATCCTGTAGGTTATAAGATTATTAACTATTTACATGTAAAGTCAAAAAATGTCAAACTGACTTTATTTCTTTACCCAACTCCAAGTCCTGCTTATTTAACTCAGTGGAGAACTGTGTAAAGAGTTAATTGTGGTTTTGTAAAAGAGTTTGAAACCTTTCGAACCAAGCATGTCGAAGCAGGCTTTATATATTTCATTCTTTAAATCTTTCCCTTTCATCTGAGTTGGCAGCGCTCGCAGCTATCCTAAGCAAACTTTTGGGGAGGGGGCTAGAGTCATGTGGGATAAACATTTATGAAACGCGCAGCGGGGAACTTGTGGTGGTGAAAGTGTATCGTCTTTAAAGGGGACGAGAGAGGCCTGTCTGCGGAAGCATAACAGAACATTATTGTGTGTCTGAGTGGACCTGCCAAAGCTGGTATGTCAAAATGTCAGTGGATGGAAGATCACAAACTCTTCTTTCCCTGCTTACATTCACAAGGAGTTGCACTCTGTCTTGTTTTCTTGAAATAAACTGTGGTCATTCATTGTGTTAAAGTTACTTGTTAAGCACTAGTTACCACTTGCAGCACTCAGAGCCAAAATTAGAATGACTGACATGGGTATTGCATCAGTTACTGAAACAATAATGTTGACAGGTACAGGCTTTCTTGGCTCCGGCTCAGTTTTACTCAGGCCCAATCATGCCAGTCAGCCAAGAGGATGTGCAGGGCCCGAGGTCTTCCTCTGATGTGCCTCGTTATCTGATCAGCAGTCGAGAGCAACTGCAACAACATGTCAGCCTAAATTAGTTTTCTCATCTTTGCAACTGTCAGCACATAGTGTGTTAAGAGCTGCTACTCTTAACCCAAGGTCAAGTGTAACCTATTGAGCAAAACTGTGATGAAGGACACAGATTTGACCCTTACAAGAGACTAATATCCAGGCAAAGTTGAGCCAGGAAAACCAGACAGGAGGTGATTATAGCCACGATGAAAGCTTCAACTTCAGTTTCCATCCACAACTTTTTGAGCAACAAGTGAAGTTTGGAAAGCAAGTATAGCACACACACACACACACACACACACACACACACACACACACACACACACACACACACACACACACACACACACACACATAGCAGTCCTAAATCTTTTTTCCTTTTCTTTTCCAATTTATGTTGTGATGACATATGTAATTGCGGGCTGGATGATGTTCACAGGCTTTTTAATGAACAAAGCTTTATTTATATATCACACACGAGTTGGAGGGAAGTGGCAAGTGTACAAAATGCTGGACCTTGATGTCAGGGACTGGGGTTTGTTTACAGAACCGAATGTGTTGGTATGTTTAGGCTACAAATCACAATCTTAAATGCTTTGAGTGCCAACATGTGATGAGTATGAGGTTTGATAATCGGGGCTTAGTAACGCATTTCTTCATCATGTAGGTCATCCAGGTCATGATAGTTTAAGGAACTTGAAAAAAAAAAGCAGCTGGATGTTTCACTTCTCATCCAAGAAGCTTCTTCAGTTCAGAACTTCTTTCCAAGCTCCTTATTTCTCCATAATCCGAAATGCATTTGCTGCTGTAATTTAGTGGTTGATAAATATGATTTATAAGAGGCACAGTGGAGAAGTTCATGCAGTTCAAACTCAACGTACTTGCATGAATGAAACTGAGGTTGCTTGTTTAAAGCATTATCTTACTAATTAATTTCTTAAGTAGTACATACTCAGGACTCATGTGCCAGATGATGCTTGAAGCTTTTGTAATTACCCGATGGATTATTGATTGATTAAGCACTTTTCATTTATCCTCAATAATGTTAGCATGGCTCGGCTGTCAGGGGAAAGTGTTGACAGGCGAGCGGTGAGCGGTTCATTGTGCCCCTGTGTGTTTTGTGTGTGGGATGTTGGGTTTGGTGACAGGAAGGCGAGTCCCACATGGTGTCTGACAGGGATGAGCAGAAGCCTTTGGCTGATGTGGACGTGGTGCCAGGTGCTAACAGGTGAACACAGAGATAGAGTTGCTGTATTGTTGCAGTTTGGGAGAAATGGAGGGGTGTATAGGGAACCGGACACCTTCTATGGGCCTGGAACGAGCCAGGGGTTACAGAGTGAGCTCAGGGATGGCGCTGAGAGCAGGAGGGGGGACTCAGATGGCAGCTTGCACTCAGGGATGATAATGACAAAGATGATGATGTTGGAAAATGACCCACTAACAGATGCTTGGGATGTCAGATTATGGTATTGTTTGGCTATGATGGCAGATATAGGCATGATTAGTGTTAGGGTGCAGCACAGAAGCAATAGGAAGACTAATAGTAGCAAGGGAAACCTGACCAAAACAGACACCCAGAGATACATTTTCCTAAATGCAGTGTCTTAAAATACAGAGAAAAACAATTAAACTACTAAAGAGGTGCCTGAGAGAAGTATTTCACAGAGGGACACAGAGGGCCTTCTATGTTCTCATAGTAATTTGAGCCGTTTTGGGGTAAAGTGAGTGGTTGTTACCACAGAATACGATCTGCTATGATCCTGTACATTGCAAGTCTTTATGCAGTCTTAAGACCTTGCAAATGTGTCTGCCTCAGCATCAGTTTCCTCTTTCCTCCTCACTGCAGAGTGAAGTCAGACCACAACACAATGGGAGACAATAGCGAAGACAGCTGGCCTAGGCTTTCTGGAAAATGAAAATAGTGCACCAATTTGTGTAAAAGTGCCGCTGACGATTTGTAAATTTGGCCAAAGACTTCCAACAATATTCTTCCAAAAACCGCTGATGTGATGGCAGCTGCAGTGCAACATGCTGTGACCACTTAAACTGCGATAAATCACACAGCAGCACCTGTTGAGAGATGGGCAGCCCACTGAGACATTCAGCAGGAAAAATGTCCCATAATCTGCCAAATACAATGCGTTTTTTTTCCACCAATTTAATTATGCACAATAAACAAAACAAAACAAAAATCATGCAGTGGTTTAGTTAAATGTTTAGCAGTACTGGTAAACTATTTTGTCACTTTTGGGCACTGCTAAGCCAGCTGTTCCCAAGTCTTTGTACTGACTAAATACATGGATTTTCCACAATATCTAAATATTCCTTTAATAGATTACAACTGTGTAGCAAAGATGGTATTTTTTCAAATATTAGATGCCATTTTCCTTCTTTGTAAATGTAAATCTTAATTCTAAAAATAGCCAACAAATTTTTATTTGGTGTACTAACCTTTAGTCAAACTGAGATATAAAAATTTGTGTAGTTTAAATGGCTGTTTAGTCAAATAACAAATGATTTGACAGAATGTTTCAGTGTTGTTGTTTGGCTTATTTATATCAGCATTGACCTCAGAGTTGACACGGCATGGCTTGCATAAACTAAAATTTGAGAACTAAGGACAAAGTAGAAAATCCTGTCAGATTTTGATCCACCACGCAACACCATCTGGAAAGCATCTGATTGGCAACACCTTCCTTTTTCAGGATGACAGTGATCCTAAACACACTACGAGTGCAGTAAAAGCACACGTGGATAGACACACACATATTAATTTTGTCTTCCCAGAACCCGACCGTCAATATTACGGAAGCAGTGTGGGATCATCTTGATAGAAAACGGAACAAAATGCAGACAAATCCACCCAAAAATGAGCTTTGGATGTAGTTCAAGAAGCCTGGAGAGCTATTCCTGATGACTACTCAAAGAAATTACTAGAAAGCTTGTCTAAGAGAGTTCTAGCTCTGCTGAAGAATAAAGGTGGTCAACCAAATATTGACTGTTAGAATTGTTTAAAACTCTGTATTTGCTTTATATGATTTGGATTAGAGGCGGCTCAAGACTTTTGCACAGCACTGTATATATTTTGATTATGAGAGTAAATGATTACATTTCAAAATTCAGGTGAAATGTGATGCTAGCCATTACTCGGGGCCTCTTTTGTGCCATTTGCTCTCTCTATCTGGTCACGTGTGTGCCTCTCTAACTTTAAGAAAAATGCCACTACTGTACTTCAGCAGTCTCCTGCCAGTACAGATCACACATAAAAATATAGTTTAGTTAAAAGATATTTAGTGCACTAACTGGAATTTGAGTGTGTGTTTGTGATCTCAGTGCAGTGACAGCCTGAACAAATAAGCCAAGCTGATTCTTCTGAGATTACAATAGAGTCCACGTCGTCTCATGAAGCTCTGAAAGGGATGGGAGGGCACAGCGGAGGCCCCTGAATCAACAACCATTAAATTCTCCCTTCGCAAGTATGAGGGGAGTCTTTAGAGTTGCGGCCGTGCTTTAAACTAACAAAACTCAAGGGCATAGACAAATAGCAGTAAATACAGATGCCTATTTTACCTGCGCCCTTTAGGTTGGATGCTCGGTGAAAGAGGCAGATTAGCTGACAGCAGGATAAATGTGGGGAGTGAAGAGTGGGATGAAGTAGATGAAGGAGAAGATGAAAGCTTTGTTGTGCTGATGCTTAATGAGCTGGAAAACACAATTGAACTTCTCTGACTGTGGAAATTGCTGTGAGGGCATCGTAAATTAGCGCCAGTGTGGGAGCTAGCCTGCTGACAGAAAAGGGGCTTTGTGTGGTGAAGGCTTCTTCACAGGACCGCAGCCGCTGGGATCTTCACAGCGGTATCATAGCTCGATCTGTCACAGGGCAAGGAAATTCAGCCTTTCAGAGCTGTTTGGTAGCCCTGTTGTCTCATGCATTTACCAATGTAGCTGTTTTTCTTACTCCACTGTCCCACCTGTTGATCTGCATTTTCCAAATAAACCTACTCACCTCTAGTCTGCTGCACCCCGGCTCTCTTTCTCCTGCTACCTGTGGATTATTATTCTATAAACAGCAAGGCAAGAAAAAGTTAGGACGTAGTGGATAATGGCAAAAGCGAGCAAAAAGGAGATGGGTCTAATTCTTCTCTGATATTTGGTGAACTCCAAAGGATGACTCTTCATTCTGGCTTTGCAAGCTTGGCACATGCCTTCTGTTACTAAGTGGCTTCATATTGAAAGACTCTGCGGCCACTATTCTCTCTCCCACTGGGTGCCAGCCTCTCTGCCCTGGCAGCTGCTGGGCTTTAGAATAGACCCATAGTTTCCCCTCTGCAGGTGAGCTGCACAGCCAAAACAGGGCCCCTCAAAGGCCTTTTCAGAGCCTCAATAGGAAACTGACTTGGGGAAAGAGGAACGGGCACACAATGGCCGCCTTCTCTGGACACAGAGAAGATGGAGATGAGCTATTGGGGTGCTGCTTTAGTGTTGCTTATAGCCATGTCGAGGAGAGGTGATGAGAGAAGAGAGGCTGGGATGAGTCCCCTCTTTTTAAGTTTCTGAAGGCGTGGTTCTTTCCCCGCAGCTTTGCCACCGCCGTGCAGGGATGCCCTGCCATCCCGTGTCTCCTATGTAATTGCTGTTCTTTTGAAGTTTGATGAAACTGAATGTTTTTTCCATGTCCTGGGGTGATGGAGGTGACACTCCTATGCGCACCTCCCCTCTCTTAACCCCCTTCCTCCCCTTCAGTCCTGTCCCAGAGCACTGTGGACTCCCTTTTGCCAAGGGCAAAGCAGACAAGAAAGAATGTGCCTCCCTCCTCTCACTTGCACCTCCTGTTCATAGTTTGCTCTCTAACTTTTATTAGCAACAGCTTTCACTGACATATGAAAAGTTGGCGATGGTGAGAAGTGGACTGAGTGTTTAAAAGCAAAGGGCTAAACAGGAGCACTAAAGGAGAGGAAAAGACCATGCAAAAAATCCAATAAACAAGCAACAAATAAGATCTCTTAGGCTAATTTTTTGATCTCACAGAGCTCTCTTTTTTGCCTAGATCGCATTGCCTCTCTATGAATCTGTGCAAAGTACTCAGTTTCATTACAGGCTTTCCTTTAGAATAATTCATGATTGCAAGCAGTAAGATTAAGTAAGTAGGCAGATTTAGATACATTTATTGTTATTTTAATTACGCCCATAACACAAACTTGTAGTCCAAATTAAGGAAATATTTCTACAGCATCATCTTTTGCTATTGTTTACATTTCACATGAGATTTTAAACACGCCGCAGTCTGAAGCCTTTAACTGTCTAATGTAATTACGTTGGTTAAGAAGATGCTATCAGTCCCTGTCTCATTTTACTCTCTTGTTTTCCTCTTTCTCCCTCCTTCCTTCTCCTCCTCTAATCAGTTCCACTCTGTTATTGCTGGCCCCGGGCTGTTTGACTCTACACTAAACTGCTGGGATTTTTTTTTCCTTCTGAAGTTAGTTGACCACTTTTGAAAGGTTAAGCAGTGAATGGGGGCGTGCTCATGGCACTGCAGAGGGCCAACCACACTGACAGAGACAGGCTGTGACCACGGCTTTGGAAGGCGTTAAATGCTATGACATCCAGGACAGACAGTTCAGTGTAAGTTCTGAAGAAAGACACACTAATGAATGCACCATACTTCATGTAGCATTTACTTGGAGTTTTTGAGAAGAAAGAAACATTTCCTGCAGTCAGGCCAGCTGGGAGTGATTTAGAGACATTAGTTAAATCCCATTCTGGAACATGTCTTTCCTCAGGGATAAGTTCAGAGGGCTATGTAAACCAACAATGTAACTTAAACACTCTTTTGTGAGATTTGTCTTGTGTTAGGATACAGTGAACATCACTGTTGTGTGAGTTTATTAAGCTCTGACTTCTGCGTTTAATCTCTCCAGTTAATTTCTTGTGTCAGATCTCTGAATATATGCAATTCTATTTTATGAACTAACTGCAGAGAGTTTGTGCCCCATTTAGATAAAAATATTGTGAGCCAGAGGTGTACCGCATGCTGTGGAACACAATTTTACTGCTGTAACTTATGCTGATATGACATGCAAAATTTGGCTCACAAAATCCACTTAAAGTTCCCGTTGACTGGCTGCAGACCAGTACGCACAGCACGTCTGCAGCCCTTAACTCTGCTCGGGCTACCTATTAAAGGCTTGTTTGAGTTCTCTAGCTTAGACCTTTTCCACATCATTTCATGTGATTCACTGTGAGAAAGACACCATGAAAAAAAAGATATTTTAATTTACTTCACAAGATTAAACAGTGAATAAAATTTTAATAAATGGAACAGAAAAGGCTTTTTTTGGTAGCTTTTTGCAGCTTCGTATAACTTCCATAATCTTATCTTCAGCAATGTAACATAAAAGAGCATAAACAACAATGCAGCATGTCTTCTTGTATGGCATCTGCACTTCTTTCCATAGTACTACCCCCCATATCTGCCCCCAGACTGTTTGACTATACACTATCTGTAGCTACTTTCATTTGCATTAGTTAAACATGTCCAACAGCAAAAATCTTATCTGTTACATGTGCAACAGTGAGCTGTTATATGTGTTGGCCTGGTGGAATTTGGAGTAACTGGTGCAAGAATCAGTGCCTTATTTACAGCGCTGACCTGTAAGATGAGTTAAATACAGCAGAAAGTACGTGTCAGAAAGCTATCACATATCTCTGCTGGTAACCTCGTTCCCTTTTAGCTGTGTCTGTATTTGCTCTGCTGTTGTCTGCGTTCTACAGGTATGCAATTATGGTTTGAAAAGGCTGGAGCCAGACTTTCCACAGGGCACAGCGTGGGAACAAACCGGGGTCTGGGAGCCGAGGTCAGGGAGCACAGTGGCTGCGAACTACAGAGATAGACATCAAGGAGGCAGTCATCACTGTCAAGTGAACGTCTACTGGTGGAGTCGAATTGGAGGTCTGACTCACATCGTCTGACTGTGGCGAGAGTTTACTGAATGATGTGTAATGAGCAACTTTGCGCACTTTTAAATGAATGGAGCCTACTATAAAAGATACAGAGGGTGAGCAATGCAGTGCAGTAATGCATTGCATGTGCAAGATTCCTCAAATCTGATCACAGATTGTCTTTGTGATACAGTTAAAAAAAATGCAATAATAAAATAAACAAAATAAAAAGGAAAAAGTATATATATATATTGATGAAATTAATACTTTATTAAATACTCACACTTAAGAAAAAATTGATCTCTCTAAAGACTTAAGCAGAAAGTAGCGCTCTAGTTAGCTGTAAGTGATGGATGCTGATTAACTGAATCACCTTGACCTTCTACATCACTGGGGAAATCACTACTGTTAGAAACACTTTCACTAATAGCCCTCTTGTATTAACTTTTAAATATTCTCATAGGCTAAGATGGATATTTCTTCTTGTGGGTGTTTGCACCGACCATATTTGTGTAAAATGTTCTCAGGGAAAAAACATAAAAGTCGAAAGCATACAAAGTTTCATCCACTGACATAACTGCTCAGAGCGGGCACATGTTTCTTTAATAAGGATGAAAGCGCGGTGCTCTTGTAACTGGATCTTTCTGTAGCAGAAGGCTTTCCATCAAGGAACAGCAGGATCCTTTCCTTAACCCGGGAGCATCGGCACAGATTAGGTCATGACACGCAACATCAGATACACGCAAATTCAGACCCATGTGACAGACACAGAGAGGATTTCTGGATTAAATATACAGTGGTGAGGGCAGCGTAATAAACATCTGGAACACCTTTAATCTCTGTTAACAACTGTACGCCCTTCACCTCCTGACAACGTTTTCAACAAGGATGTGCTCCCCACTGAGTTCATTCTCTGATGGCTCTGTGATAAATTCTGTGGGGCTGGAGGTCAGAGGTTAAAGGTTAGGGGTATTCCAGCTGGCAGCTAGGGCTGCAGTGGACTCCAGTGAGGAGTCATTCAGCGACTGGAACTGGGGTAGAAGGGGAGGGGGCGAGGCTTTTGTGTTTCATGGTTGATACTCAGCTCTCAAGGCCTTTTAATGTTCTGGCATGAATGATCTCTGCTTTCACATAACAATGCAAGCTGGAAGAGGAGATGTCTTTAAATTGCATTGTGTGGGCCTCTTGCTTGCTAAAGCATCTATAATAAGTTTGTTTTATTTTTATTTATGAATACCACGATTGCTCCTGAGGTCACCAGTAGTGGAAAACAACCCTTGAGTGGAATCTGAGCTTGATGTACAACTTTCACTGGCATAAGAAAAATCTCTGTTTGCTTCTAAATGGTAGGAAACACAGGTAGCAACTTTAGACTGTATCTAAATGATGGGCAAAAGTTCCATGAAGATCTGTTTTGAGGCAGTGGCATTTTGGCCTTTGCCAGCTTGATTTGGTTGAGTGGGTGGATTGCTAAATTAACAGCTATTGCAAGCAAGCCTGGTTACCAAGGTAACCGTACACTGAATGCCTGCAGACACATAAATAACAAATACAATATTAGACTCCCCCTCCACCAAAACTGGAAAAGAGACCATTACAGTGGCTGATATTACCATTAACTACAGGCTGTTTGACATTATTATGGTAGACAATTGCATTAAATTGCTCCAAGCAGCACACAGTCGAAGTCGAGGTTGGCAAACTCTAGCAGTCAGTTAGCACCTGTGCTGGCATTCGCACGTGAGTGAAAACACCCCCTAATAATGATCACTTTAGGCCTTAATTAAGTGTAAGGAGCTAAAAATACTGCTCATGAAAGGAGAAAATTTGCTAAAGACACCAAACTCTTACTATTAAAAAAAGGCTAAACAGTTTTATTTTTACAATATTTACAGAATTGAGCATTTTGCTGTAGGTGTCTATGGAGCTGATTTTAGCTCTAGCCTCAACAAAAATCAGAAAAACTGCAGTTTTTATCAATTCTGCTGGCTTCATTTTTCAGTCCAGATGTTACCATTTGTTAGCAAGTAGTGGCTGGACATGGCAGATTATTTATCACATATTTGTTGAGCTAAAAGTAGAATGACTGAGTCAGTGAGTGCTGGACATATCGACTTAAAAGGTGACTATAGCTGTCCTGAAGTCATTACCACATGTTTAAAGTAAATCTAATGCTAGGTAAAGATAACAGCTGTGAACCTGAAACTGAATGTCCTTACTTACGGTTTCTGTTTCCCCCCCCCTTTTTTTTCTTTCTTTCGTTAGAAGGTCGGTTTCTTAATTACTGAAATAAGCCAGATGTGCCAAGTGTTGGCATGATGTGTTTTCCAAAACATTAGTTCTCTTTGAGTGGAAAATCTCTTTAATGAGAAGCGCACAAAACACAGTAAATAGCCATTAAACTTAGTTTAACAGCTCCCATATGTTTACTGAGTTTGTGAGGGGTGTGATTGAGGGAAGGAGGAGGAGGGTGTACGTGCGTGGCTGTGTGAGAGAGAAAAACAGAAAGACCACCTGAGATTTCCTTCTCATTATAGTCTATTATTTTCATGGAGGTGACACACATTGTCCCAGCAATGTGATGGTTCTGAGTCAGCACAGGCAGCTGGCACAGCTAAGGACATCTTTCATGCAGATGGTCAGATCAGCTTTTCAGATTACCTGCCCTGGACAAAAAGAGTTTAGCCATTCCTCTGCGTCTCCTCCTGAACAATGAGCTGCCCACTCCTCTGTCATCAGTTACATAACAGATTGTTTTGTTTGTCTTCTGTGGAGCTGTGCAGATTCTGGTGCATCTCCCCTCGTCTACCTCAACTGTCGTCAGTCCTATTGTTGCTGGAAAACAGTTTCAGGCATTACCTGTGGAGCCAGATAGTCAGGTGGATCAGGGCCCCAGACTGACTGGCTCTGGTTACAAAAAAAAAATGAAATCCCATCTGATCATGAGGAAATGGTTTATTAAGCACTCACAATGTTAAAGGCAGTGTCAAAGAAATAATGCTTGTGTAACTGTTACACAGATGGGTGGCTAATTCTTCATAACTCCCCCCCCCCACCCCTTTTCCCGTTCACCCAACCCGTCACTACACTTCACATTCGCCTCCCCTCTTCCATGGAGGTCCTTCCCCCAACCCTGTAATTCATGCAAGAAAAATCCACCGTGAGATGTCTGATGTGTGTTTAATGAGTGTTGGTGAAGCATCAATTAAGTTAATTGTAGATCATTGAGTTAATTTTAGTTATTTAGAAAACCCCAGCTTTCCTAAATGTTGTGAATGCGGGGGGATATGACGGAAGGCTGCGTGTAAAGACAGAGGGGTGGTTAGCCTCAAATACAGCCCTGCGCTCCGGGACAACCTTTATGGGATTTACTTATAGTAATGACGCTGATGATAAGGTTTTGGTGCTGATGATTGTTTTAGTGTGGGCAGGGAGAGTGACTTTTCTGTTTCCATTTGCTTTCAAACAGCGATACATAATGTGCTGAGGTCTAGTGTGGAGTCTGATGTCTCCAGCTGATTGCCACCTGTTAAATCTTGTGTTCCCTATTTGTTTCTTCAGCAGTGAAGACATCTTGATGAAGATGCCACTTTGAGTCAAGTAGAAACATGACAGCTGCATTCACGAAAGTCTAAGTGGTAATGGGCTGTTATTGGTTTCAGGGCGGAGCCAGGACTAAAAGCTGGAATGATATATTGATCTTTCTAGCTATGCTATGCATCATTCCTGCATGCAGTAGTCTTATATACACACACTTATACAAGTCATGCAACAAGTGAGTCAAACATTAAGCTGCATGATGCAATGATCATTTAATTTAAAATGGGAGTTTTGTCAAATATTCATTTTGGTGGTTTCCCTCGTAAATTGCTGCAGGCTGCAACATGTTTTCTATCCCAGAATTACGGGAATAAATCATGACTTAATGCTGCGTTTAAACAGTTACAGACAGGCAATTTATTCTTGGCTTGCTTGTAGCATTTTGTGCAAAAACACTGTGACTGTGTGTTTCAGTTTATTGGCATCAGCCTTTGCTTACTGACAACTCCCATTCGCTCTGGTCTTCACTGTTGCTTTTACATTTACTTGCTTGTCATTCACATACTCGCACATTAATACATCTCTGAGTGACAGGAAGAGGAAAACAATCATGCGCTTGGCAGAAGAAACCAGCATTTAAACATCATTTATGCTGGTTTTGCTTCAACATGAAGTTCTTTATTGCACAAATGCAGGTAAAGTACAAGGTTATGTGCAGTTATTATTTTATCAAAATGAAAAATGATGTGGATTTCACAATTTCGATGAGACTTCTTGTCAGGTTTCAGTTAACGGACTCAGGCGCAGACCGGGACTCCTTACAGGATTTACAGATTTTATTTACACAACGACACCAGGTGATGCTATTTACAAAGTGCTGGAGGGAGGGGAGGGGGGTCCAGGGTTCCGGGGTATGTGAGGGAAAAGACGGGAATCTGACGTCCTCCAAAGGCTCTCTCTCTTCACTCCCCACACTGGGGAAACACCATCCACTCACTCGTCCACGGGATGACAGGCAGGCAGGGAAAGGTCCGGGATAGATCTGTACACAGAGATTATAGTTAGAGGCGAACAGACGGAACGAACTCACAGATCCTTATTTACAATCTACTGAGCGACTGACGCTGATAACTCAACGATCCAGCGACGAGTGACACAGTGCTGCTGTCTTAAATCGGCCTTGTGATTATCCCGATCGGCAGCAGGTGCGTGGGCCAGGGGCGGGAGCCCATAATGAGCATCGCCCCGGCAGGAGAGAGAGAGAGAGAGAAAACATGTTGCCTAATACAGAATCAGCTGGTGAGGCACAGGGACCATGACACTTCTGGTTTTACTGAATAATAACTGCTTTTCTTTGAGCATGGAGAGAAAGAAAGTGGTTACAGAATGAAATGCAGGGGAGCAACCCTGAGAGTTCACTATCAGAGAATACCAATAAAAATTCATTTTGATAGGGTCAAAATATTCCACACTGGATATCTTATTATGCATCAACATGAAAAGCACATGGAATTAGTTAGTCTGTAAAAAAAATTAGCCTCAGTTGCTGCTGATAGTTTGTTGTTTTACAAAGGTAGTTGGGGTTTTTTTTAGCTACTATTCCTTTTAATTGCATAATTCTTTTTGCATGTTTTAAAATAAATGACTTAGAAATATATGCATATAATTCAAAGCTCACACATTTTTGCCACACAGATTTACATTAAGTGTTGCTCTGAAAAACAACCTCCCTTAACTTTTCAGCTAATCCCACTGATTGTAAACTTCAGTTCAAAACACAGATTAAAAGCACTGCAGCACCTAGATGGGTTGAGTGATGCACCACTTACTCATACAAAGGATCAGATTATTTTTAAACCTGCGGGACTGTTAGAAGTTCAGAGAGCACTGTCCTGTGGTCGGTCCATTGCTGGTTGCCTCTGGGTTTCATGTAGAGATGTTTGATGTGTATGTGCAGGGAAAAAGGGGCAGATGGATAAGAGCTGCATCGCACTATATTCATCAGAGCTCACCTTCAAGACTCCTTTGGATGTCTTAAGGTGTGGTTTCTATGAGATCACATGTGCAGGCCTTAATGTCTGATCATAAACATGCCCAAACATGCCCATAAAAAGCCCAAAACTATACATGAGTAATGTCCGCTATTTACAAATGGTCAATATATTCTGAAAATCACAATCTCTTTCATGTTTATCTTTGCAAAGACCAGATCTTATCTAAAGGAATAGTAAATTCTTATTAGCACCATGGTCCAGATGAGTACAGCTAGGTTATCATAGCATGCATACTTAAAGTTGTTCTAAGTAAAACAGTTTGTGTATTAACAAGGAAAAACCAAGTAGGTGGTTTTACTCTCTCTTTAGTCTTCATGCTAAGTTAGACCATCTCCTAGTAGCTTCACATTTACTATCCAAAAATGATAATATATCTTTATCTGCTGTACTGTCCAAAGATCTGTCATCATTATTTATTTTTGTTTAGCTTGGACCATGAAAAATGCTATTTACTCTAACATGCATATGTAGACACTAAAGCTGGCACGCCAGAATGTCATACTAAGGAGGGTTCTTTACAAATCTATCCAGCTTGAAAGTGAATATTTGGTACCACCACATTTATTCCTAAAAACAGCCTGAACGTTCTACGACAGGTCTTTTGGCCTTTTGGCCGTTTGTTGTTAACATGGATGGTTCTTCAGGCTTAGTGAAGGACATTCAAATGTTAATGTCCAGGCTCTGGGGGGGGGGGGGGGGGGGGGGGGGGGGGGGGGGGGCAATCCATGACTGTGTGTTCCACTGTGCGCTTTTCTATTCAGGTATACTTTTACTGCATTGGCAGTTTGTTTGGGATCATTGTTATGCTGAAAAACAAAGCAGTTGCCAATCAGATTCTTTCCAGATGATATTGCATGGTAGATCAAAATCTGATGGCCCTTTTCTGTGTTCATAATTCAATCAATTTTGGAAACATCCCCAACACCACTGGCTGAGATGCAGCCCCAAAACATGACAGAGCCTGCACCATGTTTTTATCTGCCGTAGACATTTTTTTTGTAGGCCTGCCACGTCTCCTTTTGTCTTCTTCTTGATATGTTTCCTTAATTTTTTCAGAACACCTTTTCCACCATGCTGTGATAGGACAGATTTTGGTTAATATCTCTTTGGAAATCAACTTGTTGGTGCAAACATAATGTGGCTTTGTTTTTTGTCAAAAGACAACAGTAGGAAAAGAGTGCCTTCTTAATGACTTACCTTCACTTTAGTAGATTTCTCTTTAACACAACAGCATAATGTTTTTCAGCATACGGTTAGAGCAGTCATTTCTTCCTGTTTAGTTTATTTTAGGAGGTTTTAAACTATTTTTAAAGGCAGATTTACAATAAGTGCCTCCAAAGATGTCTGGTATTTGCTTGCTTAAGGCGTGTTTTAGTAAAGAAGCAGACCACTCAGCGGGGGCGAGTCAAGCCAGACTGTCTCGTAATATTGGACACATGAATCTGATCGAGACTGCCGACATGCTGGAGCCGTCCCCTAAACCGAACAGGAAGTTTGTGTTGTATCTTACAGCTCCTGTACATTACACTGAATCCTGTTGGCATGAGAAAATATTAACTTGGGTTAACTTAATGGGTCCCCTGCTGCCATGATGAACAGTGAAAGACATTTAGCGAAGAGACACGACAGCAGTTTGACGGAGGCACTGCCAGAAATGCTAAAACACTGAGCTGAAATGAACTTATATTCCTCAGGGGTAAGCTGATTGAGGAAAATTATGGTTGTATGCTTCAACTTACAGATGTTTAACATAAATCCCAGAGTTTGCATATCAGAAAGCAGCAATTCAGAATTGAGTTGTAATGTAAACAACTCAGTCTGTGCATCAAACATGAATGAATGAATGTTTTATTCCGACGCAGTTTTGCAGTATGATAAGATGTTGGCATGAAGAGCTGACAAACTCATAGATGATTCAGTGTCTGTGGTGCCTGGCACTAAGATCACAGACCTATCATCTGCCTCCAATCTGTCCACATGGATGTGCATGTGAAGGGTGATTAGTCTGTTTAAATGATTAAAGCTGTACACAATAGGACTCCGTCTGAATCTGGGTAAGTTCTCATGAAAGTAAGCCTGGTATGGGAAGTGTGTGCATTTTTTTTGCTTTGTGGCACTGTAACATTATACATATGTCAAACTTGATTTTACATATGTGTAATGTAAAATCCACACTCAGGATTTAAAGTAGGACCAGTATTTGGATTGTGGGTCCTGCAGTGATATACACGTATTCAAAAAGGCTATTGTGTATTATTGTATCTTATAGCCTATAAGTAAGTAAGTGTAGATTTTTAGGGGATGCAGGAAACACGTCCCCTCAGTTTATTCAAAATTCATGCATGATCTTAGCAGCTGTACATCATCTACAGATGTTTTGCACCCAGGCAGATAACAATAGAGGAATTCTAAGGAAAAAGGAAGATGAGGTCTCTTATCTTAAGATTTTTCTCAAAAGATGGAAGCTGAGCTCAAGCCACTGTGTTTTTTGAGCTTACAAACTAATCTTAGGATTAGGTTGCCTGTCCTTCTTATTTACAGTCAGCCTAAGTGACGTAGCTGAAATCTTAAATTCATAATCCCTAATAGAAGGGGAATGTTTATAGCACGCAGAATGTTTTCAATATGAGAACAAATCTGAGCTAATTAAGTTCAACCGATGAATGAAAATACAATAATTTATCTGCACATTTATAGATGCATTATTGGCGTGATATCAGACCAGAAAATCAACTCATCGCACTTTGACTCTCATGCCTGTAAGTTGAACACAAAAAAGGACAGACAAGTAAATCAGGTCTATATGTGTGTAAGAATAATTATTTGAAAGACATGCAGAATGCTCAAGAGTCTCGTTGTACCCTAATTACTGTATACTTACCAATGTAATATATGAGATGAACACAAAACAGGGCTTAGCATGAGGTGGATGTCATTGTTTTACAGGAATAAACCAAAATATTGGACAAACTCAAATAGAACCTGATCTCCTTACAGCAAATGTCAGGAAAGGGATCACATCATTGCAAAGATTATCAGATTTTATGGCAGTGCATGCCACTGTGGAGACATTTCAATCAAAACTACATGTCAACCTGGTGGTGGTGCTAGTCATTAGGCTTCATCAGCAGAGGATCATAAATATCTTCACAGCACTTCATGACAGTTCTCAGAATAGTTGAGATATTTCAGTGAACAATTCCTGATGTTACACAGTTGTGATACACAGCAGGGCATTAAACCCAATGAGAGAGAAACGGTGAAAATATGTAATAAAAAGATTATTAAAACAGAGAGCAGGAAAACCAAACTCTGTGGAAAATGCAGTGTGCAACTGTGTGAGTGTATTGAGTTAAAACTACCAGTGGTAAAATGTGCTTGCAGTTCACGGAGAATGATTTTATAGATGAATATGTGTGTGATTTGTTACCGTCTTTCTGCACACAATGACAGCAGATGAGCTCCGAACTCATCACCAGTGAAGATATGATGTTCAGATAGAAAACTGCAGTTTAATACAATGCTGCAAATGTAACCAAGCACAGAAAGAAAGGATAATCCACTGGTGCTTGCTGCTAACTAGCTGACATATATACAGCCATGTATACAATAGTTACTGAGGTTAGATACCGTCGTCGTATAGAGCTTGGAGAAACTACTGCTGCATGATAATAAAGTTTATCTCTTACTCTCAGTAATAAAGACAAGGAACTTTACAGCCTTGATAAGGGAGATAATTGCATCAAATGTAATTACAATATTGTATATTTATTACATATTTTAGCTGTGTTTGCATAACTGTGATAAATTAAAACAAAGAAAAATATAGGATGATATAAATAAGAAAGACATTTTATATTTGACATGTTCTGCTCAGTTACGTGGAGTGTACTTTGACACTTTGACAGAAAGAGGAATTTTAATGGCACCAACACAAAACACAGGCGAGATTAGAAATGATAAGTTACTTACAGCCTGCACTTGGAGGATACAAAGGTCGGGACAGCAGGTTTATAGATAGATCTTTGGTCCTTCGTTTCAGTAGCAGGTGATCAAAAGGCAATCTTGTTCCAAACACTGAGCTGCCAGCACGAAGACGCACCATGTTCAGGTGAGAAATCTCTTCAAAGATTTAGCTGGTTTTTAATGCTTATAGATTAGATGAGTTGTTTTTGTAAGTTGACAGGGATCTGTGTTTATGAAGTAGAACTCTAGCAATTAACCTAAATTGGTTCCCCTGGTAGGATTTCTCTAATCGTCTGTGTTTCGCTGATACTTGGCATCACAGCAAAGCCTTGGGTATGTATATATTACTTCCAGTCTTATATTACATTGAAATAAATCAGCTTTACTGTTACTTTTAAACATGTTTTTATGGTTAATAGTATTTATTTGAATCGTAATCCTGTATTATTTGTGCTCTTCTCTCAGAATAAACTTTCAGATGAAGTCTTCCAGAAAGCTGTCATGTGAGTTGAAGTTTCTTAAACTAAAAGAAAGGTTCTCATGTTTGCTTAGGCTGATAAAAACAAATGGTGTGTGATACTCATTTCAGGTCTATAGATGAGAGAGGTAGGCCAGCCTGGGCAGTGGCAGTTGAGCCTCCTGAGGATATGGATAGGACCCACTATGATATTGACCCCAACATGAAGATCTGGAAGAGTATGAGAGGCAGCGGACAGGAGAAAAAATATGTGAAGGCTGAGGAAGATCTGGATGAGCTGTACCATCCCTCAACGGGTAATCTCCTCCGAGGTCGAAACCAAAACTTGGATGTCCCCCCTGTTGTCCAGGCTGAGCCGGTGATACCTCAGATGGCGGTTAAAATTCAGGCCAGGGTTCACCTTGAGCCTGAGGAGGACATGGATGCTGTGTACCACAAAGAACCAGTCAGGCCGGTCTTTCACCAGGACAACATCAGAGCTGCCTATCCTGTCAATTTTCCACCTCAGAAGCACACTGAGCCAGAGGAAGATTTGGATATGATCTACCATCGCTGATCTTCCAACAACTCAGCTCTTTATCATTTAAGTTCATGTAGCTGCAACTGAGTAAAAAAAAAAAAAAATCAAGAGCTTCATTTGATTCAATTACACTGCCTTAAAGCTTCACTAAGCAAGAACACCTAAATCTGTGTCGCTCATATGCATCTTGATGATAAAGATACTGTAAACACTCCCATCAGAGACTGTGTTTCATTTATTTATTGATATAAACATAATGCAGAAATCAGTTATAAAAATATAGATTGTATTTACAGCAGTGATTACAGATTTGAAAAAAATGCATATGAATTCACAAAATATGATGATTTTGACTGTAAAGAATTCAATTAGTGCCTAATATCACAGAACAACAGAAAAATAAAAACTGAAATCATCAAATGTGTTCAAAATGTGTGTGTGCGTGTCACTGTAGCTGCTCAGCAGGGATGACCCCCTTCTTCAGTATCAGGTTACCATACAGAGCTGTCTCCCTGAGGAAAATCATAAAGACACAATGTAAAAAAAGAAAGAAAGAAAAAAGCCTTTTGTGTTGATTTTAAACTTTAGCGTGCAGACCATAATCTCCATAATTAAACTAGCTCCAGGCCTCTGCAATGATATCCAGATTTGTTCATGACAATGAAGCGATTAAAATCAGTGCAACAGTCTGATTATCAAGATGCGACACTTCTTGATTCATGATGCTGTAGGTTTGCTAATATATGAAAAAAACAAAAAGAAAAACAACAACAACTGACAGATAAATCATGAGAACGATTTCTAGCACGGAACATCTTTTTCTTTCTTTTTTACAAACGGAACCATTTCTACACTTGATTTTGAAACACAGAAGTGCACTTTTAGCAATGCAACTCAATCTAGCTGAACCTAGACTCAAATGAAGGCAGAGAAAATACACCAACCCTGTTGCCACAACAGCGTAGGCCTTCTTGGCTCGTTCATAGAAAGCAAACCTTTCCACCTTCTCAAGAGAAACCTGTATATAAACAGAAATCAGCACACAGAGTCACAAATCAAATGAACACACACTCATTTTGTTTCACTTAATAACAGGGTGAAAGGGTTGTCTTACCTGAGAGCCTGCCTGGCTCAAGAGCTGTTCGTAGGTGTCCCACACAGGCACAGCTAAACCTCTCTGCTTGTCACTATCTACTAGATCCATAACTGCAGCCTGTGAAAGCATGCAGCACAGATTTTACATTATATGAACTAAATATTAAACAGTCAGGCACAAAAACGACAGAATGCCTATGCAGATGCTTTAGCTCAGTACCGGAGAGGGGACATAGGTGTCCAGGGGCAAAAGCTTCAAAACAGCCTCCATAAGCCGTGGGATCCCCAACCCTGCATTAAGGTTAGACACAGTCTGAAAGCTAAACTTGAAGGACACACACACACACACATTTTTTTTTATAGGCAGGTGTATTTACATACCATCAGCCCTTATCTCCTTTGGGCCACATGCACAAATAGAAGATGCTGGGAAATTAGCATCAGCAAGCACTGAAAATAATTAAACGAGTGAGTGACTTCATGAAGAGTGAGTAAAATCTCTGTAACTGTGCCGTGTAGCTACAGGTTAATGATCCTTTTTACGTGGTGTTGACATAAACTCAGATTAGCACAGCAGTGTGCAGCATGCCTACAAGCAGGGTATACAGGTCACTGCTGTTAGCAGCTCTGTATGCGTGTAATTATCATACCCAGTTCATCCCCGTGGCCCATTTTAGCGAGAGCATACAGAAGTTCAGGTGATAAAACAGAGGGGATTCCTCTTAGCACGACCATTCCTGCAGCCTCAAAACACGGAGAATCGGAGACGGCTCAAGCGACGCGAGAGTAGTGCCTGTAGCCAACTTCCGTCTTCGTTTGTGACATGCTAGAAACATAAAATTACCAATTTAGGAAGAAAAAAAACTTTAAAGTTGTAAATGTTAACTGTTATGGCGGAAGATTCAGTCGTCAAGCTAAGATTCAAACTCTTATTATTTTTCGTTGTTGGTTTGTCGGATAAAGGGTTTAGTAGCTTTAGCAACAACTATCTTGACAGTCTTCCTTAGATGAACGTAAACGGATCACGTGCTAAAACTGATGAATCTGATTGGTTAGCTCACTTTTCTTAAACTTTAAATACAGTCTCAAAAATCCGAAAGCCCAGTTTTTGGAACAAATAAATAATAGCATAAAATACTAATGTGGCTTAAACGAATACTAAATAAGCTTATAAATAGTTTGTGTTTTCTTTTTGCTTCAGTTAGTAAAAGTTATCTAACCACACTGTGCTTACGTGAATCTATAAAGCAGGGTCGCGTTGTTCGCCTGTAGTCTGGTGTAATTAATCTTAGGTCCGTGTTGTTTCTGACACCCTTGGGTGGGCATAATTCAAAGCAGACACCGGTGAACGTGTTATTCCGACCCGATCTGTGACGCCAAGAATGTGAGATAATGAAAATATTTGTACGATGAAAACCACACTCCACCCGGCTTGTTTCATCTGGGCCAGAATGCTCTCAGCTGGATGACAAGAAAAAAAAGATGCTGAGGAATCCTTTCCATGACCGCAGAGCCAGCCCGGTGCTGATCTGCATATAAAAAGGCTTTTTAAAAAGTAAAGTCACAGTTGCAGGCTTGTGGGCTTTTACACTGAATTTGCAGATGCTGGTAATAATGCACCAAAGAAATACTGGCGCTTTATTGCTCGCATTTAATTTGCAAACAAATATCCACGATCTGCATTTATCTTATATCCGAGTAAAGGACTATATAAATCCGTATGTTTTGCTTTCGTTAACTAGCTATAACTTTACTTTTTAAGTTTGTATGTAACTTCTCATGAGAAAATATTGCTTTGCTTACTAAATGCAGCTGCCTGAATTTAAATGCATGCAAACGGATTATAACGCGGACATAAAAGCGGAGATATCCGGGCATGACTGGCACTGCTGCACTGCTGTTTAAGAAGATAAGAGTTTTTGGGGGGCTGCTGAGCTGGAGAAAAGGCCCTTTGCGGGAGTCAGGCCTGTCTGCCAGACTTGAGAGCCCCTTCACCCTCCCCGGACCCACGCTGCTCTCTCTTTATTCCGGCTTCTTTAAATGAGTTTATCACGCTACGAGGGTCCACGCTGCCAAAATGTAACGTTTTGCTTCCTTTGTCAGCGAAGAGCCTCAATTGAGTCTACATTTATTATTTTGACCTTTTGGTAGCCTCAAAGAGAGGTTTCTTTTCGGGCCCTCTCTGCGGACTTTTGTGCTTCCCCGCGGAGAGAAGAGACCAGTTTTTTTTCACCCCCCTCTCCTTTTTAAAGGTTTGTTTCAAGGGGCTGACAAGAAAGCAAGCTCCAGGGGAATATTGAATAAAAAAAATCAATTAGGACACGGACTTGTGGAGATATGGGGCACCGCCGTGTGAAGATCAGAGAGAAAGAAGGTGCCTCCTGATGACTGGAGCGGCAAAAGAAAGTGCGCACTAACCAAATTTGTTCTGGTGTTTTCTTTGAAGTGAAAATTGTGGGTTTATGTGGCCCCGAAGATCCTCACTCAATATGTGATGGGGAACTCTTAACTTAACTCTTAACTTATCTATAGTTTTTTTTATAGTTGTTTTTTAACTTTAACTTGCGTGCTTGCTGCTGAGATTTTTAGTGCTTATCAGTAATTTACAGAGGTGGCAAGAGCATCCAAATATCAATAATATCGATACCAACGCTAGTATTGGACTCATACTGTATATGATCGGTACATTTTTCCTTATCATCTAAGTTCTGTATATAAGTGTGTTAATTTTTTATTTCCTTTGATGGAAATGAAGAAAAAACATGCTCTATGAAAAAATGTCTGAACTTTATTGTCCCATCTGTTTTATTTATAACCTGTAGCACATTTAAAGTTCTATAAAAACCCTTAACATTTGGATGTTCTAAAAAAAAGTTATAAAATGAAAGGTGTGTTTTGTTGGGTTATTGTTGTGGAAAGTTAAAATCATAGTTTAGTGGTTATTAAAATGTGTCCAAAATTTGGCACACTGATGATGATTCATCTCATGAATCACGACACACACCTTTTCCTTTATAAGCTCCCTTTATAGGTTAAACATATCACCGCGCATCAGAAATACTGGTCGGGTATCTACTTGGTATCAGTCATCAAAAAATTTGGGAGTATGGCACAGAGCTAGTAATTTAAGAAGAAAAAAAGACAGCTGACACTTTATCCAAAGCCCGATGCAAACGGCACAATTTATTTTGAGCAAAGATATAGTGTTATATTTTCCGTCAGGTTGATCTTATCGAATATATAAAACCCAGAGTTGTATTTTAGTGACTTCATAGCTGTGAATTTGACCTTACTTGTCCAGCTCGGTGTGTCTCTGTCCTGTGGGCCGACCAGAGGACTTACTGGCCATGTTGCGTTTCCCTGCACTTGTTTACAGCGCAAGAGGGCCACCTAGCGGTCTGAAGGCCACATGACTCTCCTGTTCCACCACATCCCAATGGTGCTGTAGTGGATTGAGATCTGGTGCCTATGGAAGTGATTTGACTACAGTAAATTCAAGGTTACTTTCAAGAAACCAGTTTGATAGGATCTGAGTGTTATCCTACTGGAAGCAGCCATCAGAAGACCAGTATACTGTGGTCCTAAAAGGGATGGAAATGGGGAGTGGTGTCCTGCTACTGCGGCCAATCTTCTTCAAGGTTTGATATGAACGCTCAAATTTGTAACATAAAAACTGCTGCTTAGTTCTTGTAACCTCCTTTAGAGAAAAAAAAATTCATCTCATCTGATATCAGAAACTTTGTGTTCTTGACTGTGATCTTCATCTGCTCCTTTTCTAATTGTCCTGGAAACTGGCCTTTCTCTTCTCCACAAAGGCAGTCATGCCTTCTTTACGGTCATCCTGTAGGGAAGGGAAAAAAACAAAACAAAAGTAGATCATGGATTGATTATTAAAATCTGACTCCACTGTTTTCACTTAATCCCATATTAGTTCTTCTACTCACCGTTGCAAATGTAGCATGGAATAAGCGCTTTTCCAAGCGATTCCCCTCAGCCAGAGTCAGCTCAAAAGCTGCCGTCACACAGAAGATGAGTCAGATAAAACATCCAACATATTCAGCTCAGTCGGTTTTAGAATATTTAGCCTTTTAAAATGTGCATACCTGCGTTAACAGCCTCTTTAGCCATAGCAGACACGAGTTTGGAGTTGGCAGCGATCTTCTCTCCACATTTTACGGCTTCAGACACCAGCTGGTCCACGGGATAAACTTTACTCACCAAACCTAAGGAACACAAAGATACACAGTTGAGAACAATAAATATAAGAAGTCAGTTTATTTGACACACTATTCATGTCACATTTTGTTTAAAAGCAGACTCTGTGCAGTTTAGCTTTGCTGTTATCCAGGTGCAGAACTATTCAGTACCTTCCTGTATGTAAAAGTACCAGAACCACAATCTAAAAATAATCTTTTTAAGAAAAGGTTGTTTATATAAAGCAGAAACTTGTAGAACCTTAAGCGCCTTTGCAGTGCTCTTTGTCATTACCTGATTGCTTTGCCTCTTGAGCACCAATCCTGTCCCCTGTTAGTACCATTTCCATCGCCAGGGATTTGCCCACAGCACGTGTCAGCCTCTGGGTGCCACCCGACCCTACAGGCAGAGAGAAGTTAAGGTGTCAATAAACCCGCCTCAGTGATGTCATCACACAGATACAGTCATTTATACTTGTTAAGGTGCAAAAAGCCACTGCAGTATTCTCCTACGCAATAGGTGTTGCCACTCAGACAATATTGCGTCATACACGCTGATAAGGAAGAGAAGAAGTCAAAACCAGAAGCCTTTGTCGAGTTTCTTCCACAAATTCAAACAATTTTCAATTTTCAAACAATTCCATCATCTTTCTCTATGTGTCAGTATGTCTCTGAGTTTCTGTGCAGGATTCTCATTAAAACGGCACAGCAGGCCAATGCGCCATAAAGATTGTGTCTCGCGACACAGGATGTCATGTGAAAACTGTCACATGCAACCTACAACTTAAGTGACACGATGAGCAGAAAAGCTTTACAATCGACTGCTCAAAAAGCCAGCCTCTAGTAAAGAGGTGCAGTTTAATAGAAAAGTACAGTAATCCATAAATTAGACTTTACCAGGAATGGTCCCCAGCAGGATTTCTGGTTGGCCAAACTGAGCCTTCTCCCCGGCGTAGATAATGTCACACATCATTGCAAGCTCGCACCCTCCACCGAGCTGAAAGAGCAGAATGCACGTATAAAAACACCAAAGCAGGAGCTGTTTGGATGATACAACTGAACATATTACTTCTGTTGTCCTTAGTTTTAACAATGATGACCCTCTACAGTGTGACATCCACTTTCTGAGCCTCGAAACTGTCCTGCAAAGAGCCCAACCAGGAACGCTCGGATTTCTGAAGAATTAAAAATGGCTACCAACCCAACCTGATCCCCCACTTATCGACAGTAACAAGCCTACATGAAAACCCCAGATGTCAAAACAAGCAAAGAAAAAAAACAAAAAACAAAACTTGAAACCTACAGCAAATCCATTGACAGCTGCTATCACAGGCTTCTTCACCGTGGACACTCTGTTCCAGTGAGCCAGGAAGTTTCCACCGTAACACTCCTGGAATGTTCGATTCTGCATCTCTTTAATGTCTGCTCCAGCTGCAAAAAAGTCCACACCAAACTCAAGTTCACTTAAACAGTTTTACGTGCCTTCAAAAAGGAGGAAATCTGCAAATACAAGGACAGAAAAAAGTCCTCACCAGCAAAGGCCTTTTCGCTGCCAGTGATGACGACAGCGCCGACGTCTCCATCAGCTTCAAACGCATCCAGCGCCTGTCCCACCTCCTTCATCAGCCCGTCGCACAGAGCATTGAGAGCCTTAGGTCGGTTCAGCTGAATGAAACCCACGTTTTTCTTCTCGCCTCGCTTTTCCACCAAAATATGCTCATAGTTACCACCTGCATGAAGACAAAATTCAACATTAACGAAAAAAAAAAACTTCCAATGTAACTTATGCTGTTACTGTCCTCATTTTATTTTTTAATATTTTATTTTGAAAGTATTTTATAATAATACAGCAAAAAAAAAAAAACAAGGCAAGATAAAAGCTTTAATGTCTGATCTGACTACCCTGGACATTTAATTCCTCACTGATAAAACACTGATTTCAAAAGTCAAGGTCGATTATTCAAGAAACAGTTAAGGATTAACACCAACAGCCTAGTAGTATGGCTTCAGACAGTGAGCAAAGTTACAGCATTTATTTGTATTAAATGTTCAAATTACTCTGCACCTTTAACCTGGTATTTAGAGCTAGAGTCTCATTAAATTGAGGCTCACGTCTTTCAGGACAGACACAAAGAAGTACCAGAAGATTTTGATCCACCATGCAATACCAAATGGAGAGCATGCGATTGGCAATAATTTAATTTTTCAGCATACCAAGGACATGGATTGGCTTCCCCAGAGCTTAA
Organism: Diplotaxodon limnothrissa; assembly: GCF_057381915.1. NCBI lineage: Eukaryota > Metazoa > Chordata > Actinopteri > Cichliformes > Cichlidae > Diplotaxodon > Diplotaxodon limnothrissa. The sequence goes on along the minus strand of NC_140608.1, from coordinate 14,924,532 downwards.
GCCTCTGTATTATTGAAACAGTGTGGGATTATCTCGACAGGGAACAGAGCAAAAAATGGAACAACATCCAGCTTTGAATGTCCTTCAAAAAGCCTGGAGAACTCTTCCTGAAGACTACTTAAAGAAATGATAGTAAAGCTGCCCTGAAGAACAAATGTGATCACACCAAATATTGAATATGCAGTATAAATTGTTTTCTCCTACTTGTATGTTTCAACAGATTGCTCACTGTGTTGTGTAATTCAAAAAATGGCTCTCTTCTTGTGTGAGCCAAACTCCACCAGGTCACATAAACTTCAAACAAAATCATCAGAAAATAAATGTAAAAAAAAAACAACCCCCCCCCCCCCAAAACAATAGTAGCACCACTAATAATAATAATAATAATAATAATAATAAATTGCACAGACTAAACGGTCAGCACCTGGAAGATGCCACGTTCAAATTACCTTTGCAAACCGCACACAACACAACATTGACAAAAGTGGGGACTTTTTCACACTGTTAAGCTCCGCAAACAAAGACTTTGCGATGCAAAAACACCATCAACAACACATAAACTGTTGCCCTAAACGTGAAGCCGTCGCACAGACAGTGACGCAGGTTTTTGACATTGTAGCAGCTGTTGGTGCAGCACCAACAAACTGACCCCTGCAGACACGGTGGCGCTTAAACCACAAACACACAAAAACACCTGAGCTGTAGAGGCGGGCTGCGGATAGCACGGCCGGGGCAGCTTGGTAGGGCTTCAGCAGCGAAGCAGCACTTCGGCAGAGGAAGGCCATGACAGCAGGATGGACGTCAGATAAGTTGCTTCGGGAGCAGCTAGCAGCTCTCGCTCGCCTCCTGTTGGTTCTTATTTGTTGGTGTTGTCCGTGAACGAGCACGTGACAGAAACTCGCGCTACCGCCACCTGCTGTCTGCGGAGGTGAAATACTTTTCCTTCTACATACGTGATGAAATATCCCTGTCCTCTCCACCATCTTCCTGTTTTTGCACTAAATTCATATATTATTATAAGTCAAACATAAGGCTAGAATAGAATACGCCTGACAAAGACGCCAATCCGCCCACTGGATGGTTTTGCACTATATGAAGGAGGGCATAGATTTTTGACTTTTAACTGTATTTTAAAAAAGAAAGACCTAATTTTCAAGACAATATGCAACGAGAAGCTTTTCTGTAATTTTACACATGTATTTATTCGTTCTGACATATTTCTTTAATTTACTACAGTAGCTTTTCATATAGAAAAGCTTATAATAATCACATAGTAAAACCGAGACCTGCTGTTAAACTCCTTTTGCTTACAGCCTATTTATTTGAATTGATTTGTATTTAAACGTATCTACAGAAAGGGGAAGGTCGCTAGTTCGGTCAATTTAAGATTAAAAGTGAGCCCTGTGTGGCCAACGATGTAAAATGAGTTCATGATACAGATATACCTTTTCATATATACAGAGGAAATACACCGGTTTAATTACTTTCTACATAAATAAGATCGCGAAATCATTTTTAAAAAACTAATTAAAAAAACATTGAATCTAAACTGATATTATAAAATGCCTATGAAGAATTATTGAAGTCAGCATAACAATATTTGATGCTCAGATGTTTCTGTGAGCGTGCTGCGCGCTCTCGCATCCTTCAGATGGAACAAGCCTGCGCCGTACACGACAATCCCCTCCATCTTTCCTCCGAGTACCAACCCATTAACGGGCTTAACAACACCAGGGAATAAAGGTAAGTCTGTTTTGATGTAGCGTGTAACCTGGGTGTATAAATCCAATATATAATTATGATTTTTTTTTTAAATCGATGATCAGGCTGTAACATGAAAGTGCTAATTTATGAGAATGTACAAGACAATCAAATAGGATGCGTTGTCGATGCATTTGTATGCATATATATGACAATTTTGTATAAAAGGACAAGTTTTAAGATATGGAACATATATTGTCGAAGAAATTTTTTTTAATCTTTGAAAACAGTGGCCCAGTTTCCTGCTAGCATTTCAAACGATGGCCTATTGCTACCAACAAACACGCCATATTATTATTATTATTTTTTGCCTTTTATTTATAACCCTCCATTTTATGAATATTATTGCATGTAGTCTCACTGCAGGCTGAGACCCAAATGCAATTTTCTTTGCTTAGCATATTTCTGTTTAAACTGTTCCACTCTAATGGAGAGGGGAGTGATGTGCAACAGAAGCACTGAGCATTAAATGGACACATCAATTTTTGGGGGGTCAGTAACATAGACAGTGCTGTCTATGCTCATTAGCTGGTATTTCTTTAAACACATTGTGTCACACAAACATATGGTGGTTTTCTAATTTTATGCAAAAATAATCAGTGCACAGAAGTCATTAAACTAATGACATACAGCTGTTTCCTCAAAAGCTGTGGGACTGGAAATAAAAATAGGAACCCTTCACACTCCCAGCAAATTTATGGAACTGCATATACATTTTTATGACAGTCGGGATGCTACATTTTTATGATGGAATGACTCTAAAGCATACATCTTTAATGACTTTGAAAAGCAAGAATCGGGTGCAAACGTCTGAATTTATTTTTTCTAATCTGCTTTCTCTAATCCACACAGTTCCAATATCTATCTATCTACACACACACACACACACACACACACACACACACACACACACACACACACATATATATATATATATATATATATATATATATATATATATATATATATATATATATATATATATATATATATATATATATATATGTGTATGTGTATATATATATATATATATATATATATATATGTATGTGTATATATATATATATATATATATACACACACACACACACACACACATATATATATATATATATATATATATATATATATATATATATATACACATACATATATATATATATATATATAGGGGGGAGAGAGAGAGAGACCTTTGTATGTCTTTTAGCTTAATGAGGTCAAGATTGACTACAACTGATAGAGTCTCTTTGCCACCATAAAAAGGATTTGTTTGACACTTAGTGGATTGTCCAATACTTAGAACAATGGGTAAGGCTAAAAAACTCAGTAAGGATCTAAGGAGAACTGTAGATTTACACAAGTAAGGAAGGTGTCTTAGAGCTATTTGTATAAAGAAAAAAAGCCTGCCAATTCTAAGATCATCTGTTCAAATGTAAGTATAACTTATTCAGATATGTCAGCACTTTGCCATGGTTTGGTAGAAGACCCACACTGTCTAATGAGAGGAAATTGGTTAGGGTGTTCAGGGAAAATCAACGAACCACCAAAGCTCAAGCCTGCCATGAAGTGGAAACTGCTAGATCACCAGTGTCACTGTCCACAGTGAAACGACATTGTCATGGACTGAGATGGTGCCGACCAAGAACGAAGCCCCTTTGAGCTTGACTGAAATTTTTCGCTGCCCACATCAACAAGTCAAATGTCTTCTGACAAAAAGGTTTATGGTCAGACAAGAGAAAGATTGACATTTGGTCACAATGACAAGAGGTATGTTTGGAGGACTAAAGATGTGTCTTTCAAACCTAAGGACACTGTACGAGCTGTCAAGCATGGTGGTGGTAGCATCATGCTGTGGGGCTGTTTTGCTGCCAGCAGCACTGGTACATTGCACAAAGTGGATGAAGTAATGAAGAAACTGTTTTTGTAATGGATACAGCCGGCTAACATTACGTTTCTGGAATGACCTTCCCAAAGCCTTGACCTCAACCCTTTTTTTGAAGTTTGCCAATTCTTCTAACAAGAGTGGTCAAATATGTAGCCATGATTATACCAGAATCTTGTTAATGGCTACCAAAAGCATCTGGTTGAGGTGCAACTTGCTAAGGTTTATTTAACAAAATATTAGTGGGTATGTATGCACATATTGTATGTATCATTTTGACCCTGTGTGGATGAAAGTAAATTCAAAATCAGCTAAAACTTGTGCACCCAATTCTTCATTTTTAACCTCCTAAGTCCCAAACTCTTCCATGGCATGCGTTTTTAATTTCTCTTTGATATTTGGGCTGATTGGGACCTGATGAATGTAAAACCAAAGTATTACCAGATTTATTTTCCCTTATTTTTGTTTCTAAGATAAATGAGAGCCACATATGAGGATATTCATTTAAAATTTCAATATAACAGTTGCAGTATAATGTTCGTGTAAGTGGATATCAGGCCCTTGTAGAGCAAGATTTAGTATTTTGGTCTAAATAACCCAAAATGTGATGTCCACATATGTGGACGCCAGGTCCTAGGAGGTTAAAGTCATGAAAGATGTATGCTGTATGATCACCGTGGTCTAGAAAAAGAGCAGCCCAAAGAAATCATTAAAAGACCCACATTACCATGATGACTGTATATGCAAACTTAAAACTATGCAAATTGACAAATACTTCCTATATATTTGCACAACAGACAAAATATTTTAAGTCTTATTTGACCACTGCATCAAAGGAAGGTTTAAGATGTGCCATCGTGTCCTCTTCCTGTACAGATGTCTGGGATGAACCAGGTGGTTGCAACATGCTGGACTTGCCTCCTGCTCTCTGCCTTCCTGTTTGAGCCCACGCTGTGTAAAGGCGGACGTGGAGGGTCCAGGGGCTCCTCTCGAGGGTCACCCTCCCGCAGCTCCACAGCAGGGACCTACAGGGGAGGAGGCGCTTACGGCGGGACCCGCTCTCGTTTCAGGGTGGCCGGCCGGACGTCACCGGTGAGGGTGGCAAGTGCAGCAGCAGCAGGGGCAGCAGTGGCGTTAACGGCAGATAAATGGTACGCATCTGCCTACCGACGCGGCAACACAGACAACTCGGAGGAAGAGCTGGATTACTACAACAGGACCAATTACTTTGATGCTCTAATGTCAGGTTCTACTCAAAATGGATCTTTTTTCTCTAAAGTAGTTTCTGTCATTATCACAATGTTTTCTCCTAAATATGGACTCTTGATGGACAGTATACTGTAGATATTTGGGTGATTTGTAGGATACATTTGTGATTGGATCTAGAACCGAAGTTCCATCCAGGTTATGATTATAATGCAGAGGACTGACTGGAACCTGCACGGGTAAGACCAGTTAGAGCGGCCACACAGGAGCAGAACAAAACAATGACAAAAGCATCACTGTACTGTACTTTTTACAGTTTTTCCAACCGGCAAACAACAGGCTGCGTTACCAGCTTAGTATTCATGGGGACATTTCACCTCTCAGACTTCATCTCTGCATATATAACAGAACTACTGTCAATTTCCACCCCTAAAGCTTAAATCTTAGTATTTCACTGAAGAACATATCAGCAAAATGCCAATGACTCTTCAGAGTCTAACCGAGCTGCTTTCTGCCAATTTTAACTACTGCCAAATTTAAAAAATATATACTTTTAATAATATGCACAAAATAAAAAGTGACTTGTACTGCAGCTCTGTACAAATGAGAGAATCTATCTGTGTTTAAAAGCAGACCGGTGTATTAATATAAAGTTTGGACTTGCTGCAGTTCATTTAAAATATGGAAGTACAGATTATCAGCTACTTTATAACATTTATTAAGTTGAAAGGAACCTGGCACCAGCATTTTCTCACCCCTGAAATCAAACAGTATTAGTAATTTTTCTCTGAAATATGGACTTATTTATTTTACAGAGGAAAATACGTGTTTTTGTTCAGCTTCCAAACTCAACCAGTGAAACACATTTCATTTCGTTCTTTATACAATAATTTAAATAACAGAATAAGTAAGAGTGCTGTGCTTTGGGACAGCTAGTTTTCCACAATCGTCTTCGCATTCTGAATAGTTCACTGTTTTCTAATAACACCTGAAATTCATCTGAGATCTGTGATCATGACATGGATGAGAGGCAAACCTACCGCTGCTCTCAAAAGCGACCGGTGTCTCTGGAAGGCTTTCACGGTGTTTACATCTTCCAAAAAAAAAAAAATTTATCTACCTACAAAAGACACTCAGGAGCAACAGACTGTTCCACATTTACAAGTGCACTCTATTATATGCTACACTGATGTACATAATAATTAAAGAGTTTGTTATCACTGTCTTTATGCCAATAAATATCCTGTTTACACCACCCTGGATATCTGTCTCATGTATCCTACAAGCAAAACTGAGAATGACTATTTAATAAATGTCTTTTATTTACAAGTCATGCAGGAGTCTGGTGACTTTTTGCATTATCCACAAGCCCAAAAAACTGCACCATGTCAGTGCAGACACAGACTAATATGCTCTTGAAGAAATCCAGAAACAGTTTTTAGTTATCGTCGGTAAAATGACTCGGGTCAGTCGAGCATTACTTGACCCAGCTCTCCTTTCCTGAAGGCTCTTATGAAATCATATGCTGCTGCTGTGTAGTTTGGTATTGTGATGGTAACATTTCCTGAAAGAGACAAGGAAAAAAAGGGATTGAACCGTTAAAAGAGAAAAGTGCAACAAACCATGAGGATTGCCCGTGAATTCAATTCAATTCAATTCAATTCAATTTTATTTATATAGCGCCAAATCACAACAAAAGTCGCCTCAAGGCGCTTCATAGATACAGAGAAAAACCCAACAATCATATGACCCCCTATGAGCAAGCACTTTGGCGACAGTGGGAAGGAAAAACTCCCTTTTAACAGGAAGAAACCTCCGGCAGAACCAGGCTCAGGGAGGGGCGGCCATCTGCTGCGACCGGTTGGGGTGAGAGAAGGAAGACAGGAAAGAAGACATGCTGTGGAAGAGAGACAGAGGTTAATAACAGATATGATTCAATGCAGAGGGGTCTGTTAATACATAGTGAGTGAGAAAGGTGACTGGAAAGGAAAAACTCAATGCATCATGGGAATCCCCCGGCAGCCTAAGTCTATTGCAGCATAACTAAGGGAGGATTCAGGATCACCTGGTCCAGCCCTAACTATATGCTTTAGCAAAAAGGAAAGTTTTAAGCCTAATCTTAAAAGTAGAGATAGTGTCTGTCTCCCGAATCCAAACTGGAAGCTGGTTCCACAGAAGAGGGGCCTGAAAACTGAAGGCTCTCCCTCCCATTCTACTTTTAAATACTCTAGGAACAACAAGTAGGCCTGCAGAGCGAGAGCGAAGTGCTCTAATAGGGTGATATGGTACTACAAGGTCATTAAGATAAGATGGGGCCTGATTATTTAAGACCTTGTATGTGAGGAGCAGGATTTTGAATTCAATTCTGGATTTAACAGGAAGCCAATGAAGGGAAGCCAAAACAGGAGAAATATGCTCTCTCTTTCTAGTCCCTGTCAGGACTCTTGCTGCAGCATTTTGGATTAGCTGAAGGCTTTTCAGCGAGTTTTTTGGACATCCTGATAATAATGAGTTACAGTAGTCCAGCCTGGAAGTAATAAATGCATGAACTAGTTTTTCAGCATCACTCTGAGACAGGATATTTCTAATTTTAGAGATGTTGCGCAAATGGAAGAAAGCAGTCTTACATATTTGTTTAATATGTGCATTGAAGGACATGTCCTGGTCAAAAATGACTCCAAGGCAAGTAGTTCAAAAAAGGTACTGCAGTAGGTTAAACTGCTGATTAAAGCAAATATATGATCATCCAGTCACTTGATGCATTTAAGCATGCAGACATGATCAAGACCACTTACCAAAGTTCAAACTGAGAATGAACATGGCCACACGGCCATCTCCAAGGTTTACAGAGAATGGCCAGAAAAAGGGAAAATAGTGAGTGGCAGTTCTTTGGGTGAAAATGCTTTTGTTGATGCCAGAGAAGAATGGTCAGGCTGCTTTGAGCTGACAGGAAGGCAGCAGTAACTCAAGGAATGTTGAACACACATCACATGAAATGTTGAAGCAGATGGGCTACAGTTGCAGAAGACCACGCGGTGACCCACAGTCTTCAGATCTTGACCCAGTAATAGTAACTAAGGAAATGGCCAGTTGCATATAAGCAGTCACTTTTATTTTTTAGGAATAGTAAGATTTTTTTCTTTACTTTACTTTTAAATATATATAAAAAATATCTATTTAAAGCTCCTGCCTGCAGACTTTTTTTTTTTTTTATCCCCATTTCAAGCCTTCATGCTAAACTACAAAGCTTGCTTGCAACACAGACAAGGCAGTGGCATCAATTTTGTTCCCAGTCAAAAAGCAAATAAATAAAACCAAATCACTGATAAATAAATCATTAATTACACTGTACAGAGCAGTTGTATGCATAGGATGAGCAGTGTCTTACCCACTCCAGTAATCGCTTTGACCCGCTGAGTTTTTCCAAGTTTTACAGCAATGCGTTTGAGGACATGCTGGATGTCGTCACTAGGCTCTTGGAGATCATATTTGTCCACATAACTGCACACAAACACATCTTTACAGTAAACATTCAAGAGAAAGCTAAATAAAAAAAATAAAAAATGCACATGAACACAAAATAGGAGAAAGAAAAATTCCACCTGAACTTTCCTAGCCTGTTCAGAGAATAGAGTAAGTAGTCAGCAATGATGTCTTCACCCACTAAATGGTCCAGTATAGTTCCTGGAGAAAAACAGATTTTCAAATCATTCTGTATAAACAAGAAATCCAACTATTTGGAAAAAAATAATTTTATCATATATACAAACTGACAATAATTATGTTAGGGAGAAAAAAAAATCTGCATACCACATAAGGCCAGCTTCATGCCTGTTTCAACACTCTCAATTTTAGGAGGCAAGACTCCAGGTGTGTCTAACAGGTACATTATGGGTCGCTCACACACCTGAGGACAGCAGCAGTTATAAATACTGGATGGTTGATCAGACCATCAAAACACAAACAAAGGCAAACGCATTCTCCACACACACCTGAATTTTAGTTAGGACCGCTTTGGTTATTCCTGGTTCCCCACCTACTCGAGATGCACGACCTGAAATTAGTGTACAAGTGCAACACTCGTTAATGAGGAGGTGAAAGTTATACTGAAATCTTCAAATCAATCCACAACTTTTCTGCATTTACCCTTTTTTAGATTTGTTCTTCTCAACGAGTTAATAAGAGACGACTTCCCAACATTGGGCACTCCAATCACCATCAGGCAGTAATTTGTAATCTGAAAGTTTAACACGTTAATGTGGTTGCATTTTAAATAAAATCAATGAAGTAGGAAAATGTAACATTCAAAGAAAACTAATTTCTTCAACATAGAAGACACTGGTGAGCAATTTGCTTCCATATTTGTAGCTTAAAGACTAAGATAGCCAATAAGGAGGGACGTGTCATTATTTAATAGGCAAAACTCACAGCATGGTGAGGATATGAGTGCAATTTCTATAGTTTTGTGGCACTTTTTCTGGACATACCTCATATCTTGTGCAAGAAATTGAATTTGAGGTTGTATAGAAGCAGTGAGGATATATGTTCTCTGCCACAGAGCACTAAAACAATATAGTTTAACCGTCCAGACTGAATGTACCTCCTCTCGGTTAAAGCGTGGTTTGCTTGCAATAATATCCATCACCTTTGGCACCAGCTAAAGAAAAGAAGACAGAATTAGTTTGCACATCTGTGCTCATAACTTTTGCAACTTTTTTAGCTGTGTAGGAAATGGCTGCAAACAGTAAAATGTTTTTCTACCTTTTTGATGTTGTGGTCTCTCTGCTTTAAGCAGTCTGTGAAGAGAACATGTGTCATCCCTTCTTTTTCTAGCTTCTTCAGGATTCTCTGCAGAGTAAATGTAGCTGTAGTACAGTAAAATGCTGCTGACATGCGACTCTGCCAAAGCTGCTGCAAGAATTTGTACCTGCTTGTTGGACAGATCAGCGAGGTCCATCTTGTTGAGAATTAGCAAATGTGGTTTGGCACTCAGTGTGTCCTGAAACACCGGGTTTCTTCCAGAGAATGGGATGTTTTTAAAGTTAAGGATTAACATCACAGGGCTCCCGCAGTTTTAAATTATCACCTGACCACATGCTATTTTTGAAATTCAGAACACACGTGGAGTACTTAGTAGAGGACTAGAAACACCTGTCTTGCTCAGGTGGTAAACAAGCTCTGAACTAAACTAAACCACTTTCTACATAATTTAGTTGTTATCTTGCCAAAATCTTGCATAGATAAATATATATTTTTTTAAAATCAGCTCATGTGCATCTCCCAGATCAGTTCACAGTGATGCACCTTCTATTTTCACAACTATGCACCATGTTTATTGGCATAATAGTGAAAACTCTCTGTCTCTCCTGTAGCTCTTTCTTTAAGTAAAGTTTAAAAGGTTACTCCGAATCACAAACCAATGTGCTTTTTTTCTTTCCTGTTTTATTTTCCTGCCGTGCCTTAAAAAAGTCGCTTCTACAATGAAAATGTTAACATGGTGCATATAGTACCTTTTGCACAAAATGTTCTTATTCTTAAGAGTTTCTCTTAAGGATTAAAAAGGGTGATAAAATCCATATACACTGTTAATGTTTATATCAATTTGCTCTTTTTTCTTATGTGACCTTGTCTGCTGTCCTTCAATATATTTAAGAAAATCAAAAATAGAAAAAAACTCACTACCTATATACACCATTTTTCCCCATTTCAAAGTCAAAGCTTAATTGTTGTCAAAGCTATGTTGCTATGTTGTCTATAAAATAATTTGTTTTTAAGAGTGTATAGATTATCTATACATATAATCATAACCCATCATATCCGCTGATGTTGCAGAGGTACTTTAGGTAGAGGTAAGGGCTTTTTATAAATAAAAATATTCAGGCTTAAAATTAAAATTACACCAATATAAAAGATTTTTCACCCTAAAAATATGCCAAAATCTCTCATCGATTATTAAGGTATTGGTTAACAAAATAACACGGAATAATGTCCAAATATCAACAATAAAAGCTATGACAGCTGGCATCATGCAGCACCCTCCAGAAAATACGGTTTTTATTGGAATTTTGATACAATTAAATACACCACTGTTTGTTTTTTATTTAAAAGATGATACTGTTTTATGGTGTAATATAATAAAAAGGATATTCTGGCATCGTGTATTTCTATGATGCAGTCCACACTCTTCAGGTTGGCTCTCATCTGTTTTAGTCCTACAAAGAACAAATTATTTCAGCAACTATGTGACCAAGAAATGACCTCGAACACCAGATTACCCGCATTTTCAAAAGCACCATAAACCACACTTTACAGCCAATGTAAAGCCGAAGCTGTCACCTTTAGCCATGTGTCCGGGGAACCAGTGAGCCACTTCCCGTCCGCCAAAGTCGAAAACGGTTCTGAACTTGTCGACATGACGGAGTGCCTGGTACAGTTTCATGCTATTTACCCAAATATATATCCACCGTCCTTCATTTGCTTTAAGAGAACACTTACTTTGACTCAACTGCATGCACTAAACAGACATGTGTCTCACTGTTTACATCCCGACTCGAATCTGCCGTCAAGCTTTTTTTGTTCCGGTGTTGTGCCAAAAAGTGATTGTCTGCCAGAAACTGATTGCCGTCCGCGGGAGCGCGCGCAGCTGCTTAAAGCTGCAGCGCGCGGATTACTTGCGTTGCCAGCTACTTCCGTGCAACTGATATAACGTGGGGGGAAAAACCCAAACACATTTATGCCTTTGTTATTAGGCAAAGGTATGCATTTATGGAGCTTTAACGTTTCTTGTAACCGAATTATGACACTTATCAGAAGGTTGCTTTCAGTGTGTAGCGCAGTCACGAATGACTACACGCATCACGATGGAATAATTAATGCCTACAGGTTTAGTATGTCTACTCTCGTTGTTCATATTTGTTATAAGACTGTCGAATAGTAGTTAAAACAATAAAGACCTATTGTACCAGTATCACCATGACTCTTTCTTGTTTGTTCAGAATAACGACTGAGAACATGGCATTTTAGCGCTACCAAAAAGTGATTGTGGCCTATAACTTGTCACTGAAACAATATTTCGGCTTCAAACTTGTTGGATATATTCCAGAGGGGCTACATGTGATATATTATATCCCCAAAACTCTCCAAGAACTGCTGAATAACTTGTACAGGAACAATAAAACTGATTGTAATGGAGGAGGTCACTGTAAGTGGGATGGACTTGACCTCCTGACTATGACTGATGTAGATGATAAGGTGCTGACTCTAAGAATCCACAATCTCAACAGGGTTGTCCGATAAGAACAGATGGCATATCCACAAAATCCACTGCCACTCAGGTATCTGTCGTTCACTCATTTATTTAGCAAGAATCCGAAGCACACATCCATAATGTGAGTGAGGGGATTTAACAGACTGTAAAATGCTATATGCCGTGTGGTGAGTGATGGTGTGGTTTCTGTTGGAAAGAACATAAAAGTCTTCCATAATTAGGTGAACAGAGTGAATTAAATGTGTAATACAACAATACAAACAATACTGGATAGTGGAACATTCAACCAAAATAAGGGAGTGTCAACAAATGCTAATTTTACTATTTACATAAATCCTAACTAGGCACTTTACATTAGAGCTAACATGAGAAATTAGTGACGGTCCCTTAATGACCGCACGGCAGAGGCTGCTTCGCAGTAAACGGCAGTAACAATCGGTAAACAAAGTGTGCGCCAAGGATTAAACAAGGGAGGATAATGGCCGCAGCAAAGAACAAACACGATAAAACACAGAAACTTACAGTCTCATGGACGCACACCGCTAACAGCATTAGAGGAATGAAAATCCACACGGTGAGTAAAACTCTGCTGACTCTTCCCACCTGCAGCTCCGACCGAACTCTCTGCGTCGACATGTGCGTAATGATGAGGTAGAATTGTGTCTTCTGATTGGTGAAGAGAATGGGTTGCCTCACCGCTCATTGGCTAAACGGCAGCCGTATGCTGATATCTTACTCCGCAGATGCGGCTCCGTTCGTGAGTTCTGCGAACTGGCTGGCCTTTTGTACAGCCGCCCCCAACTTTGCGGAGCAAAGGTGCACTTCACTTAGGAAGGTCAGGCAGTAGACTCCGGTGGAAGAGCTGGAAGTCTGATAAGTCGTCCCACTGATCGTGTATATGTCTTGTCTCCAACCTGTATCTGAACGGTTCGAACCCTGCCATCTGCTCCAGGGATTACTTGGCTGACCTTACCAACTGGCCATAGGGCACGAGGGAGCTGCTGGTCCACAATGAGAACGATAGTGCCAACAGTCAACTCATCTCTTTCCTGCTGCCATTTGTGCCGCATCTGGAGTGAAGGTAGATAATTCCGGATGTAGTGGATCCAGAATTGATCCGCCAAGGCTTGACATTGTCTCCACCTACGACGGCTCAGGAGTTCGGCTTCTGGGTAGACGACCTGTGGCATACCGGAATCAGGCCGCCCCATCAACAACATGTTGGGAGTGATCGGATTAACGTCTGCTACGTCTGAGGAGACATAACCTAGCGGCTTAGAGTTAATGATGCTCTCTACCTCGCTGAGTATCGTCCTAAAGACTTCCTCGGTGACATGCTGCGAGCCGAGAATGGTATGCAGCGCAGACTTGATGGAACGAATCTCCCGTTCCCAGGAACCACCAAAATGTGGAGCCTGTGGAGGGTTGAAACGAAAATGAATCTGCTGGCTGGCCAACTGTGACTTCAGAGCTGGGCCGAGTGCGTTGAAAGCCTCCTGGAGTTCAGAGCTACCACCTCTGAAGTTGGTACCTTGATCCGACAGCAGTTCGAAGGGCTTCCCACGTCTCGAGATGAAACGACGCAGTCCCATCAGGAATGAGTCAGTGTCCATGCTGGCAAGCAGATCAAGGTAGACTGCGTGGGTCGTTAGGCATTTGAAGATGATCCCCCACCGTTTCTCTGTACGCCGCCCCATCTTGACAAGGTATGGGCCAAAGCAATCCACCCCAGTTGAATAGAAGGCTGGGCGATGAAGTCTTAAACTGGATAATGGAAGGTCAGCCATCTTGGGAATGACCGGCTGGCTGCGCCACCTCCTGCATTCAGGACAGTTGTACTGGTGCTTCCGGACGGCCTCTCGTCCTCGAAGTATCCAGAATCTGCGCCGGAGCTCAGCAAAGACCCTCTCGGAGCCCGGGTGAGCAAGCTGGCGATCGCAATCCTGGACGATGAGCTTTGTGATAGGATGCTGAGGGTCAAGAACGACAGGATGCAAGATGTCTTGACTGAGGGTTTCACATCTGCGAAGCCGCCCCCCTACCCGAATCAGTTGAGCCTCTGGGTCATACTCAGGAGCTAAGGCAAGTAGGCGACTGCTGGCAGCTACCGGTTTGTGAGATGACAGCCGAACAAAATCTTCAGGGAAACTGTCTTCCTGTACCTTCCGGAGGAGTGCTAACTCCGCTTGCCTGTAATCCTCTGCCGTGGGTGTCGAGTCAGCAGCTGTCCCATGGACAGCTCGAACGTAAGCTTCCAGCAAGGTCTGGTAGCCACTGAAAGAACCAACATCAGGTATATGTGGATCAGGTATTCTGGTGATGTTCCCACAGAAGCTCTCCTTCCGCAGCTCTGATGAATCATCAAGGGAAACGTGGTTCGGGAGCTCCGGGCAGTATGATGCCGCCTGCCAGAGAAAAGGTGGGCCCCGGCGCCACCGATGATGAGAGGTGAGCTGTGAGAGCCGTAATCCTCGAGTGATGTCGTCGGCAGGATTGTCGCCTGATCTGACATATCTCCACAGGCTCCCTTCAGTTAGCTCTTGAATATCTGCAACTCTAGAGCCCACAAAGATCTTGTAGCGGCAGGATTGGGACTGGAGCCAGTTCAGGACTGTAGTGGAGTCGGTCCAATAGACAATGCTTGAGATATGAAGGGTGAGTTCCCTCTTGAGGACGGCAGCAAGCTGGGCTCCCACATGAGCAGCACAGAGCTCCAACCTCGGAATGGACTGTTGACGGACGGGAGCAACTCGAGATCGGGCAGCTAGGAAGGCTACCTGGATTCCCCCCATATGATCTTCTGTCCGAAGGTAGGCTACAGCTCCATATGCCTTCTCAGATGCATCGGAGAAGATGTGGATGCTCTGCTTGCAAAGGGATGGGTCTGTCTCTGGCTGCACGTAACAACGTGGCAGGGAGACATCAGGGAGCTGAATCAATTCACTTTCCCATGCATGCCACAGCTGCAGCAGGTCGATTGGCAGATTTGGATCATCCCAGTCTCTCCTTTTCCTCCAGAGATGCTGCACCAGGATTTTGGCCCGAGTGGTGTAAGGAATGAGAAGGCCAAGCGGATCATACTGCTTGGCCAGAACCCGATAGATGTTGCGCATTGTGGGCTCCACCAACTGCTCAGTGTGCCGAATCTGATATCTGAGCTCGTCAGACTGACAGTGCCATTGCAGGCCCAGAGTCCGCTCTGGTACATCAGTCCCATCGGGGGAAAACCACAGTTCACTGCTCTGTGAGACTGATCCAGGTGGCATATGACTGATGAGTTCTGGGTAGTTGGAAGCCCACTGTCGTAATTCGAAGCCACCGGTGAGCAGCAACTGCTGGATTTTGTTAACCAGTTGCTGGGCTTCGGGAAATGATGCGAAGCTCTGGAGGAGATTGTCAACATAGAAACATTTCTCCACTGTGTGACGGGTATCCTCGCTGGGGCTGCTGTGATCCAGAACGTGCCGCTGCAGAGCATAGGTGGCACAGCAGGGACTGCATGTCGTCCCGAAAGGCAACACTTGCCATTCGTAAACCTCTGGTTGCCTCGTGCGATCCATATCTCTCCAGAGGAACCGGAGGAAGGGCTTGTCCTGAGTCAAGAGGCGGACCTGATGAAACATCCCCTTGATGTCACTGCTCACTGCAATGGGATACTCCCGGAAGCGAAGTAACACACCCAGGAGCGTCGAGCCCAGGGTAGGACCAGGTAGGAGATGCTGATTCAGGCTGTTACCATTGTGCACGAAAGAACAGTTGAAGACAACGCGATCCTTGCCATTATGCTGAACCATGTGGTGTGGTATGTACCAGGTGCTACCATCCATCTCCATGTCTGCGATGGTCAGTTTACTCACATAGCTTGCATCCACCAGCTTCTGAATTTCCTGGTTATAGGTGGCTGCTTGTACAGGCGTCTTCAGGAGGCGCTTCTCCGTAGCTCGCAGGTGACCCAAGACAGAGTCCTTAGTGGAATGAAGCGGGACTGGTTCCTCTTTCCACAGCAACGGGGTGGCATACCGGTTGATACCATCCACCCCCACTCTAATGGTCTTCTCCTCTAGCATCTTGACAGCCATGGTATCCTGTTTTGAACGTGTGGCCACCTTCTCATTCTGGTATGGGAGAACATCCATCTGCCAGAGCTTGGCTACATTACTGAGAAGTTCAGCACTGGGAGTCAGGGTGCTTGTGAGTAGACACTGAGGAGTGGAGGCTTGATGTAGAAGAACCTTGGCTGGACCCTGCAGAGTCCAACCCAGCCGTGTCTTGAGTGCAGCTGGTCCTCCCCGTGGACCCAGATGGACAGGCTCTATTGGAGTCAGGAGATGTGGGTAGTCAGAGCCAATCAGCAATAATGGTTGAGCTTGGTGGAACGAATGAAGTGGAAGACTTCGCAGGTGGCGGTAGGACCTTTGCAGTGCATCAGCTGGATGTGAGTGTTTGGCAAGCCCAAGCTCAGTGGCAGTGAATGCTCTTTGGATCCGGAACCGTCTCCGAGGGTCAGTGGCGGAGGCTATAGAGAAGGAAACGGAATGTCCTTCCACCGTTCTAATATCTTGTCGGATGGTTCGGAGCGCCAACTCCTCCCTCTTTCCCTGAAGGCCCAGCTCTTGGGCAGCACTGTGAAGAAGGATTGTGCGCTCTGACCCATCATCTAGGATGGCATATGTCTCTAGCTTCATTTTGCCATTATAGAGGCACACCCTGACCATTTTCAGTAGCACACAGCTGGTCCCCCATGTTGGATCAACGTAGTACGTGACGGGTTGGACAGCTTCCTCCGCCGGTCTGTCAGAACTAGTGGATCGCGATGCATTAATCTCATGGAGTGTCTCCAAATGCACCTGATTGCATTGCTGGCATCTAGCTTTCAGGTAGCATTGCGCCTCTGGATGGTCCCTTCCACATCTCCAGCACCGCTTGCCTGTCTGAATCCAAGACAACTTCTGCTCTATATTGAGCTTCTTGAAATCTGTGCACTGATTGAAATAGTGCTGAAGATTATTACAGAAGGGGCAGAATTTCTTTGGCTTCCCCAATTTGGAAACTGGACGTGATGCCTGTTTTGGAGGCTCTGGGCCTTTAGCAGGAGGGTCGTAGCCCAATAAGACGGTTGTGGTTGCCGCTGCAGATCTCTGCTTGGGTCTGGCACCCTTCCCACGATCCACACGTGGCTCTCGAGGTTGCTGATGATGATGGAAATACACATCATCATCTTGGATGCGGACTTCATATTCAAGCCACTCTGCCAAATCTGCTAAGGTTGGGATGGGTGTCTGAAGAGGATTGATGAACCGCTTAAACTGCGCTCGAAGACTGTGTGGCAGTTTGGACAGCAGTCTGGTGACGTGTGACCCACACTCTAGTTCTGCTCTCCCCTCTTTCCCAAGCTGTTCTAACATTCCCACGAGAGCCCTCACTTTCAGGGCGAAAAGACGGAACGCTCGGCTGTCACCACTTCGCACCGGAGACTCTGACAACACGTCAGTGATCCGCTGCAGGGCAAGTTTGTGAGGTTGACCATACAGCTCTATCAGGGATGACATGGTCTGGCTGTATGGATAGCGACTATTGCTGTAGGAATCGGCAATAAGGAGGGCGTCTTCCAACTTGAGGTGATCGACTAGGATCTGGTACTTGAAACGTTCAGTTGCATCGTGAGGCAGGATATTGTCAAGGGCCATTCGCAAACGAGCGAACTGGCTGGGGTCATCAGACGTGAAGTATGGAATGTGTGGTGTTGGTCCCCGGTACACGGTCTCTGTACTTGGTAGAGGTTCGTGCTGACCATATTTCCTCCAGGCTTTGGAATCAGTTGGCGGCCAGCGAGGCAGGTCCCCAGTCATCTCCCGGAAGCTTTCTGGTTGTTGGCGCTGAAAGGTGTATGGCTCTGCATATTCAGGGGTGACCTGCCTCTTCACACATGCTCCAGGCCCATACTCGTCCTTCACGTTAATTTTCCCGACCTGTTCAGTCACAGGAAGTTGACTGTACTGATAAGGTGACGTACATCTGAAAGGACCTGAGGCTGCTGCACTAGCAGGAATTTCTGATACCGGAGGTGGTGGAACAGGGAATGGCTCAGCACTCTGAGGATCAAGTGGAAGTGATGCCTCTGGCCAAGGTAAATCCTGTATGTCATCCTCTGGTATGTGAAAGGAACGTACCGTGTGTGGGTAGTGTCTGGAGGCATGGTCAGGATGAGGAGACTGAGGCATGGAATCAGTCCACAAGGACTGCCTCTGGTCCTGGGTACTGGGGCTTAATGCAGAAGGTTGGGGAGCTGGTGACGTCTGGAGGGCTGAGGACCGGAGAGAGAGGGCACCAAGCAGAGTCTGAACCTCTCGTCTGAGCTGATTATTATCTTCCTGCATTTCTCTCAGTGCTGATAATACCACGTCTGAGGTGCCATGCTGAGAAGTCTGGTCAGCTGGAGTGGCTGAGGTGTTGGGATGTGCCCCATGGTCATCAGGGGACTGGTTGTGCGACACATGCACCTGTGGTAGTGATCTCCTTGGCAACTGCACCAAGAAGTCATCGAGGTAACGAGGCCGATGACCATCGCGACGAGGACGAGGAGTGGATGAGAAAGCCATCTTGCCTGTGAAACTGTTAATCCGGCTCGAAGGACCATGTAATGGAGGAGGTCACTGTAAGTGGGATGGACTTGACCTCCTGACTATGACTGATGTAGATGATAAGGTGCTGACTCTAAGAATCCACAATCTCAACAGGGTTGTCCGATAAGAACAGATGGCATATCCACAAAATCCACTGCCACTCAGGTATCTGTCGTTCACTCATTTATTTAGCAAGAATCCGAAGCACACATCCATAATGTGAGTGAGGGGATTTAACAGACTGTAAAATGCTATATGCCGTGTGGTGAGTGATGGTGTGGTTTCTGTTGGAAAGAACATAAAAGTCTTCCATAATTAGGTGAACAGAGTGAATTAAATGTGTAATACAACAATACAAACAATACTGGATAGTGGAACATTCAACCAAAATAAGGGAGTGTCAACAAATGCTAATTTTACTATTTACATAAATCCTAACTAGGCACTTTACATTAGAGCTAACATGAGAAATTAGTGACGGTCCCTTAATGACCGCACGGCAGAGGCTGCTTCGCAGTAAACGGCAGTAACAATCGGTAAACAAAGTGTGCGCCAAGGATTAAACAAGGGAGGATAATGGCCGCAGCAAAGAACAAACACGATAAAACACAGAAACTTACAGTCTCATGGACGCACACCGCTAACAGCATTAGAGGAATGAAAATCCACACGGTGAGTAAAACTCTGCTGACTCTTCCCACCTGCAGCTCCGACCGAACTCTCTGCGTCGACATGTGCGTAATGATGAGGTAGAATTGTGTCTTCTGATTGGTGAAGAGAATGGGTTGCCTCACCGCTCATTGGCTAAACGGCAGCCGTATGCTGATATCTTACTCCGCAGATGCGGCTCCGTTCGTGAGTTCTGCGAACTGGCTGGCCTTTTGTACACTGATAATATGCCATTTTTGACCTGCCAAAAAGTGATTGTGGACTATAACTTGTCACTGAAACAATATTTCTGCTTCAAACTTGGCGGATGTCATTCAGAAGGGTCATATGTCAAATATTACATCTCAAACAGTCCCTTAGAACTGCTGGATAACCTGTAAAGGAACATTAACATTGATAATATGCCATTTTCAGCCTGCCAAAAAGTGATTGTGGCCTATATCTTGTCACTGAAACAATGTTTCTGCTTCAAACTTGGTGGATGTCATTCAGAAGGGTCCTATGTGACATATTATATCTCAAACACTCTCCAAGAACTGCTGAAAAACTTTTAAAATAACATTAATACCGATAATATGTCATTTTCAACCTGCCAAAAAGTGATTGTGGCCTATATCTTGTCAATGAAATACTATTTCTGCTTCAAACTTGCTGCATGTCATTCTGAAGGGTCCTATGTAACATATTATATCTCAATTAGTCCCTTAGAACTGCTGAATAACCATTAAGGGAATGATAAAACTGATAATATGCAATTTCCAACCTGCCAAAAAGTGATTGCCGCCTATATCTTGTCACTGAAAAAATGTTTCTGCTTCAAAATTGTTGGGTATCATCCAAAAGGGTTACATGTGACACATTATATCTCAAACAGTCTCTAAGGACTGTTGAATAACTATTAAAGGATCATTAATACCCATAATATGCCATTTTCGACCTGCCAAAAAGTGATTGTAGACTATAACTTGTCACTGAAATACTATTTCTGCTTCAAACTTGGTGGATATCATTCAGAAAGGTCATATGTCAAATATTACATCTCAAACAGTCCCTCAGAACTGCTAAATTACCATTAAGGGAACAATAAAACTGACAATATGCAATTTTCAACCTACCAAAAAGTGATTGTGGCCTATATCTTGTCACTGAAACAATATTTCTGCTTCAAACTTGTTGGGTATCATCCAAAGGGATGATATGTGGCACATCATATCCCAAACAGTCTCTAAGAAATACTGAATAACTTTTAAAGGAACATTAACATTGATAATATGCCATTTTCAGCCTGCCAAAAAGTGATTGCTGCCTATAACTTGTCACTGAAACAATATTTCTGCTTCAAACTTGTTGGGTATCATCCAAAAGGATGATATGTGGCACAGCATATCCCAAACAGTCTCTAAGAAATGCTGAATAACTTTTAAAGGATCATTAATACCCATAATATGCCATTTTCAACCTGTTCAATTTGTTTATTAATTCATTAATTTATGTTCGTGTTGCTGTGTGTGTTTCTGTGTTGTTCACAACATTAGAGTTCAGCTTTGATTGCAATTTGTTTGTAGGATGATTCAATTATTTTGTGTTTCCTAACATGTTAGTATAGTTACTGTATGCAAAGAATTAATATATATGTTGTTCCATGGTTTACTGGTGTTGAGCTTCTGCTATACCCCCTGTTTCTGGTCTATTTGTTAGTTTAGTTTAACTGGTGGTTTCTTCTTTAATTGGATGTAATTGTTATTTGTTTTTGGTTTTCGTTTCAATTAATAAGTGCTGTATTGGAATGACATTTTTATTACCGTTTGTTTTGTCTTTCCTATTACTTGGTGTTCCTAATGTGTTTAAGCAGATCTCCTCCCACCTGTTTCCATTTGGCCATTATCCTTTTTTTGTATTATTTTTGAATTACAACATTTTTGAAATTTGACGTTTTATGCACAGGTTGAAAATGACATATTATCGGTATTAATGTTCTTTTAAAAGTTATTCAGCAGCTCTTGGAGAGTGTTTGGGATATAATATATCATATGTAACCCTTCTGGATCGTATCCAACAAGTTTGAAGCAGAAATATTGTTTCAGTGACAAGTTATAGTCCACAATCACTTTTTGGCAGCTTGAAAATGGCATATTATCAGTGTTATTGTTCTTGTACAAGTTATTCAGCAGTTCCAAGGGACTGTTTGAGATATAATATTTGACATATGACCCATCTGAATGACATGCAGCAAGTTTGAAGCAGAAATAGTATTTCAGTGACAAGATATAGGCGGCAATCACTTTTTGGCAGGCTGAAAATGGCATCCTTTAAAAGTTATTCAGCATTTCTTAGAGACTGTTTGGGATATGCTGTGCCACATATCATCCTTTTGGATGATACCCAACAAGTTTGAAGCAGAAATATTGTTTCAGTGACAAGTTATAGGCAGCAATCACTTTTTGGCAGGCTGAAAATGGCATATTATCAATGTTAATGTTCCTTTAAAAGTTATTCAGCATTTCTTAGAGACTGTTTGGGATATGATGTGCCACATATCATCCCTTTGGATGATACCCAACAAGTTTGAAGCAGAAATATTGTTTCAGTGACAAGATATAGGCCACAATCACTTTTTGGTAGGTTGAAAATTGCATATTGTCAGTTTTATTGTTCCCTTAATGGTAATTTAGCAGTTCTGAGGGACTGTTTGAGATGTAATATTTGACATATGACCCTTCTGAATGACATCCACCAAGTTTGAAGCAGAAATAGTATTTCAGTGACAAGTTATAGTCTACAATCACTTTTTGGCAGGTCAAAAATGGCATATTATGGGTATTAATGATCCTTTAATAGTTATTCAACAGTCCTTAGAGACTGTTTGAGATATAATGTGTCACATGTAACCCTTTTGGATGATACCCAACAAGTTTGATGCAGAAATATTGTTTCAGTGACAAGATATAGTCCACAATCACTTTTTGGCAGGTTGAAAATAACATATTATCGGTATTAATGTTCTTTTAAAAGTTATTCAGCAGTTCTTGGAGAGTGTTTGGGACATAATATATGTTAGGTATTTTAGTACCATGGTAGCATTTACTGGATATTGTTTTATAGTGACATTATGCAGGAAAACTCTGTCATTCAATAAGGCCCCTTTGTTTTAGTTATTTTTCTCTTTGACCCAAGAATTGATGTGTGAGAATCACAGGCTGGTACAAGGTTGAAATACCACAGAGATCACTCCCTCAGCTACATTAGTTTCTTAATCTTTTAGACGCCTGTTGAAGGCCAAATGGTTTGTTTCAGATTTCACTAATGAAAGAACTTTGTTTTGTGCCTTGAAAATATGTCGCTGAGATAATCACAATTGTAGCTGAACTGATACACTACACAAAGGATGCTTCTTCACCCAAGGGCAGGAAGACGCTGCCTTATCTTGGTCTGTACTGGTTTAAACTGATAATCTGCTGTCTCATGAATTTTACCCTCTATATAAACTGTTGTACTTGTGAATAAAGTTGAGTCAATTTGGGAAGACAACCTGAAGCAGTCTCTGTTTTCTTGTTCTCCCAAGCTGCTCCCGAGCTCGTACTAACACGCTGAATGGCATGCTTGAATATTACTTGAGAATATATTTGACTGTGTTACAGACTAAGGGACATTCTCTGCTGATAGGTGACGGTACATTCTCTGCTGATAGACGTCCACGCCTCGAAGGAAGTCGATCCACGGATTAGGCCCTGGAAACCGTTTCCTTCAATTTTAAGTTCGAGACGAAATCAGTCACGTAAGCACTTTTCCGCATGTTCTGGATACGTAATCATGGAAGTCTTCATTGATTCGCGAGCGTGGGTTAAACGTAACCGGAAGTGGGAGTCGTACTGAGCCGCTATTTGTGATTTTATATTTTATTTTTTTCGGTTTTACAGTTAATTTTGATTTTTTATCGGACCCGTCTAAGGTCTTTGAATTATTCTGACCCATGGTCAGTGATTTCCAGAGGGGTTTAGACGCTTGAAGGATTTAAGTTAGTTTTTATTTTTGCTGTGGCACACCTGAGGTTACTTGATTTTTTGCTAGCAATTTTATCTTTTTAGTGAGCAACTTCTCACTTTTTAACGAGCAACTTCTCGTTTTATGACCCCAGGCAACTTCCTGTGTCCTTTCTGCTGGTGAGCAACTTCTTAGTTTATGACAGCAGGCAACTTCCTGTGTCCTTTCTGCTTTTATTTACAAAACAACAGGCAACTTCCTGTGTTTCTATGTGGGCCACTAACGAAGGCTCCTCAGCGTATCCCACTTGTTACTATGTGGGCCACTGAAGAAGGCCTCGTCAGCGTATCCCGTTTCTATGTGGATCACTGAGAAAGGCATAACACAGTCTTATAAAATAAAAGACGAGTGCCTACCTTCGTCAGGATCCCACTTCTGACACCAAAATTGAAGGAAACGGTTTCCAGGGCCTAATCCGTGGATCGACTTCCTTCGAGGCGTGGACGTCTATCAGCAGAGAATGTACCTTCACCTATCAGCAGAGAATGTCCCTTAGTCTGTAACACAGTCAAATATATTCTCAAGTAATATTCAAGCATGCCATTCAGCGTGTTAGTACGAGCTTGGGAGAACAAGAAAACAGAGACTGCTTCAGGTTGTCTTCCCAAATTGACTCAACTTTATTCACAAGTACAACAGTTTATATAGAGGGTAAAATTCATGAGACAGCAGATTATCAGTTTAAACCAGTACAGACCAAGATAAGGCAGCGTCTTCCTGCCCTTGGGTGAAGAAGCATCCTTTGTGTAGTGTATCAGTTCAGCTACAATTGTGATTATCTCAGCGACATATTTTCAAGGCACAAAACAAAGTTCTTTCATTAGTGAAATCTGAAACAAACCATTTGGCCTTCAACAGGCGTCTAAAAGATTAAGAAACTAATGTAGCTGAGGGAGTGATCTCTGTGGTATTTCAACCTTGTACCAGCCTGTGATTCTCACACATCAATTCTTGGGTCAAAGAGAAAAATAACTAAAACAAAGGGGCCTTATTGAATGACAGAGTTTTCCTGCATAATGTCACTATAAAACAATATCCAGTAAATGCTACCATGGTACTAAAATACCTAACAATATATATCACATGTAACCCTTCTGGATGATATCCAACAATTTTGAAAAAAACTACGATGACCTGGATGACTGAGAACCTTCACAGACAGGTTGGAAATTGCATATTATCAGTTTTATTGTTCCCTTAATGGTTATTCAGCAGTTCTAAGGGACTGTTTGAGATATAATATGTCACATAGGACCCTTCAGAATGACATGCAGCAAGTTTGAAGCAGAAATAGTATTTCATTGACAAGATATAGGCCACAATCACTTTTTGGCAGGTTGAAAATGACATATTATCGGTATTAATGTTATTTTAAAAGTTTTTCAGCAGTTCTTGGAGAGTGTTTGAGATATAATATGTCACATAGGACCCTTCTGAATGACATCCACCAAGTTTGAAGCAGAAACATTGTTTCAGTGACAAGATATAGGCCACAATCACTTTTTGGCAGGCTGAAAATGGCATATTATCAATGTTAATGTTCCTTTACAGGTTATCCAGCATTTCTAAGGGACTGTTTGAGATGTAATATTTGACATATGACCCTTCTGAATGACATCCGCCAAGTTTGAAGCAGAAATATTGTTTCAGTGACAAGTTATAGTCCACAATCACTTTTTGGCAGCTTGAAAATGGCATATTATCAGTTTTATTGTTCCTGTACAAGTTATTCAGCAGTTCTTGGAGAGTTTTTGGGATATAATATATCACATGTAACCCCTCTGGAATATATACAACAAGTTTGAAGCCGAAATATTGTTTCAGTGACAAGTTATAGGCCACAATCACTTTTTGGTAGCGCTAAAATGCCATGTTCTCAGTCGTTATTCTGAACAAACAAGAAAGAGTCATGGTGATACTGGCACAATAGGTCTTTATTGTTTTAACTACTATTCGACAGTCTTATAACAAATATGAACAACAAGAGTAGACATACTAAACCTGTAGGCATTAATTATTCCATCGTGATGCGTGTAGTCATTCGTGACTGCGCTACACACTGAAAGCAACCTTCTGATAAGCGTCATAATTCGGTTACAAGAAACGTTAAAGCTCCATAAATGCATACCTTTGCCTAATAACAAAGGCATAAATGTGTTTGGGTTTTTCCCCCCACGTTGTATCAGTTGCACGGAAGTAGCTGGCAACGCAAGTAATCCGCGCGCTGCGGCTTTAAGCAGCTGCGCGCGCTCCCGCGGACGGCAATCAGTTTCTGGCAGACACACCGGCATGAAGACGACTTCTTCTACTTTTTTCAGGTTCGTATAAGTTGCTACCGCCCCCTGCAGGAACACCTGAGCTGGGCAGAAAATCTTCCGTGTCATTGAATAAAAACTGATGACGGTGTCAAAGATGGTGGTAGGGAGATTATTTCAAGGGGAAGCCTTTAAAAACCCTATTTTGGTACAGACTTTTAGGCTATATTTCATTCTCCCAACAAATCACATATCCACGTTTATATACAATTTCTTTATAAAATTTTGCAAGTTTACGCACCTTAACAATATTCTTAGTATTAAACAACTTCTCCATCTTATAAACATTTGGTCTCAACCTAAAATACACAGGCAGACATGTTTGTTTTTGCAACTTAAAATGACTAAATTCAAACAAGTAATGAGAGTCATCTCCAAGTTT
The DNA here is from genome assembly GCF_057381915.1 of Diplotaxodon limnothrissa. NCBI lineage: Eukaryota > Metazoa > Chordata > Actinopteri > Cichliformes > Cichlidae > Diplotaxodon > Diplotaxodon limnothrissa. Next base: position 14,898,386 of record NC_140608.1, on the reverse strand, counting down.
CCCTAATCTACAAAGTCCACATAAACATTTGGTACATATAACTCCATACAATCTACCCATAATGACTGGGAACACCGCATCTAAACCTTTTCCAGATAACACAAAATAGAAACTACACAAATTTTATTCCAGTTTGATCTCTTGTTGAAATATTCTGTAATTTATTGGAAAAAATTGGAATTCCAAAATTATTAAACATTTTGGAATTCCAGTTTTGTCTCAGAATATCAGATATACTCATCTCAGTAAGTGGTCTTATAGCTATCATTCACCACTCTGGTATGTTCTCATAAATAATAAAATCCTGTATATTGAAATGCTTGCTTTAAGATTCAATTAATGAAATGTCTTCATGGTCCCACGCCTCTGGTAAGAGCAACTGGTTAAATAACTGTAACTGAGTTTCAACAGATAATCCCAGATCTCTAGCTTTAGTTAACAAACTATAGAGCTTTCCAAATCTGCCCCAGTTGACTTAATAGCCCTTTCAAGTGGTTATTGTAATTAAATGTGACACCAAGATAAGCATAACGATCCACTGCTTGTAATACAGAAATTCCAAATTTGAAGTCATGGAATTTTCTTACTTTACCTCTTGCAAAAACTTTACTTTTATTAGAATTTACACTTAGTTTCCAGTCAACACAATATCTTTCTACTGCATTTAAAGTCTTCTTCTTCTTATGATGAAGCCTTTATTTGCCACTTGCAGTTGCCTGCAGTGAAATTACACAAACATCACATTGGGGAGACGAGTCAGAACAGGTATACAGGCTTCTATAGCTTTGTCTCTGAGTCTGACAATACTACAGTGTCATCTGCATACGTAAGAACAATAAGTCTTACACAGACCTCAGCATCATCATCACTCATTTTGCAGTCATTATACCTATTCATTGTATACTCAAAATCATTTAAAAAGATTGCAAAGAGGTGATACATTTTCACCCCGTTGAACCCCTATATTACAATCAACAAACTTTTTTAGAATTTATTTTTTAAGATTTGACTGGTGATCTGAAACGGTATTGGATGATGAGACTTAGAAGGACTTTGATGATTCTAAAGGCAGAAAATCTTAAATAAAAAGTTAAAGTATATTATACTTTACAAATTAGCAGCAGGTGAAGATGCATTACTGCTGCTCTAGAGCTCTTCATGGACAAGCCCCAGCCTACCTCAGTGAACCTTTAAATCCATACATCCTCAGCAGATCCTTGAGGCCCCAAACTCTCCTCTGTGCCTGAGATCTGTGGACTCTGTGAGCGTGCTTAAAAAACAGCTAAAAAGTCATATTTTAAAGCTGTTCTAGCATTTTTGAGGTGAAGGACCTTGTAATATTTGCCTTAAAATGCATCATGTCAGGAGATGTGCTTAGTTCCTAAAAATTACATTCACAAAAAGCCGATCCACTAGAAAATACAGTTTATTCATAGTTAATTAAAATCAGTCCAAACGCAACAATTCGAGTTTGCAAAAGGAAAGTTCAGTCAGTTATCGTCAGTCCTCAAATGACAAATTTGCACAGTCAGTATTAACAACCATTATTCATGTCAACACATCATTATTCTACACACTGTGTGTGTTGCCTGTACTGGTTGAAAGTACCAGTGAGGCCCATTAAACATCCTCAAGTTAGCAGCAAGCCTTCATATTCACTCTGATTTTCATTGTTTAAAAATAATGTAACACATCAAAAGTGAAGTACATTTTTATATTATAGTAAATTTGAGCTTTTTAGTGGCAAAGAGCAATTTTTTAAAACTTTGACTTTGGAAACTCAGAAGGAGTAATGAGTGAGTAGTGCGAGATAAGTCTATCAGCTTCTCTCCACCCGGTGAGAACAGCTCCATGGACGGTTGAGAAGTAGCAGTGATGAGTTGCCTCTCCAGCGAACAACACCTGCAGGGGCTGAAAGAGGCAAATTAGAAAGAAGTGTTAGACCTTTAATGATGTTTCTGGTGGTTTGAGTGTGAACATAATATGTAGCTACTTGTGATTTTGATCCTTTTGGTGGAAGGGGCTCCATCAAGTTGTCCAGGTCCTGCTCTGAACAGCCTTTTCCAAGATTACTGTAGGATCCACACGTCCACGGATCGTGAAACCACTGGGAGCGCAGGATTCTCCTTGGAGTGATGATGGGGTTCCCTAAACATGCAAAAAAACAAACAAACCCCAAAACATATCTTTCTAAAATGACTTTTGTAAGTCCTTGTGAAACTAATGACACTGGAATATCTGGCATTTCTCACTACTTATGATCTGTCTGGACTCACCTGTAAACCTGCGAATAAGTTGTGTGATGGCATCTGTGACCTGCTGTTCAGACAGTGTTTCCATGTACTCTGACTCATGTCCAGAAATCCAGCCACAGAGAAGGTGACCGTGCCTGAAGATTAAACCACACACAGAACTGCACTGTTAATGTACGAATTGGCATGTTTTTACCACTCAGTGCAAATCTAAAATGCTGGGCAAGCATTAGCATTTTGTGAGCAGTTGACCTTTCAGTGGGTTTGAGTACAGTGAAGCCAAACAACTTCTTTATCCAGGATGTTTGCACATCTGGCACCTGGTCCACCACAGCATCCTGAAGTATGAAAAGGGATTAAACAGACATTCAAGCGTTAGCAAAGAATCTAACAACCAGCATAAACCTACAAACATTTTGAAACAGAGATATGAGCTGATGTACTCCTGTTTAAGATCCAACACAGCATGCACAGTATCTTTATTTAGGTGGCTGAGTATGCCTTTATGAAATCTCACCTCATCATCCCACACGAAGAAGATGACCTCACAGTCAGCATCCCACCACGGTGAATCAAACTCCACAAATATTTTATTGTTTGTCCCAAAACCCAGCCTCTGGACGGAGAGCAGCTTGTGCAGAGGGAGAGGAGGATGGAACAAGGTTGAGTGGTGCTTCTTCAAGTATCCTGACAAAAAGACAACTTTAAATTCACTGAGCCTCAATGTGGAAGTACTTGTTTTTGTGACCCTATGTGAATAAGGGAGCATGTATTAAGTAATAAAACCTTCATACACTGAGGTATAAATCAGCATTTTATGCGTGTGAAACTTACCAAGTGGCACGGTGACTATAACGTGATCAGCAACGAGCTTTTGGCCATCACACTCAATCATCACGGGCTCTGCGCTCTTTGCGCTGTTCCAGTTGACACAGCGCACAGGCTTATTGTAGGTCACTAAACCAGCAGGGAGCTCTTCTATCAAGTTCTGGGTTAGACCTTCATAGCCACTGTACAAACAAAGGACATAACTATTAAGTCATATGTGCTGCAACAATTTACTGAATTAAATTAAAAATTGCATTACAGGCTGACTAATCTACTAAGACAATAATTAAGACTGAGTATTTGCTTGTTTGCCCTAACAAAATAAATGGTTGTTTTTGCACAGTGTAAATGCAGAGTCAGGAGTACGAACCCTGGGAATGTACAGTCCAGTCCAGGTAGAGTCTTGTATAGGCCAAAGGCCCCCATGCTGACCTCATCCATGCTGTGAGTCCCATTGACACAGCACTCGACTTTCAACATGTTACTGATCACACAGAGTCGCAGAGATCTGGTGGCTTCATCAACATCTTTCCATTTCTCTGCTGCGTGCTGTTGCACCTACACCAGATAACAAGCAAAGAAAAACACCCACAATCCATGTGAGAATCTAGATGCCACTAATGATTTGCTGTGGATAAAAACACAGCCAGAAATTTACCTGTGCCCGTAAGAAATCACCCACACTGGGCCAGGGTTCTCCTCTTTGACTCTGAAAATCGGAACTTTCATTTATCAGCTCCAAAAACAATTTCTGAGCAGGTAAGATGTCCTCAGCGTTCAGCTCCCGACCTGCAGATGTTACACAAGAACACTGGTCAGGAAAATCTAGACTTCTCTACATTTTTTTAACCTCTCCTCCAGTTCAGAGCTCTTCTTGAAGGCTGGTTTCACACTTTATCTTCCCATTCAATAAAGATGACCAAGACAGATTTAGTATGCTCTGAATCTTTTAAATCAATTTAAAATCCATTTGTTCCATGAAGTCATCCTCATAAAATGAAGGGAATTCTCTACTCCTCATGGACTTTTTCACTCTTTAACTATATCACCTCTTGATGGCAGAGCTCAGTGGCTGTTGGCCACACCATTCACACTGTTAAGACACCAGCATGCAAACAATGATGATTTACAGCCTCTGCCTTTTCCTTGTCTATTTGCATTAATACTTTGCATTTGGTTGACGTACCTTCCCTGCCCCAGTAATTAGGTTATGTGTAAGACTAATCAAAATATTACTAATCTAAAAAAACAATCAAACCAACAAATACACTTTATAAAAACATCCTTGAACCTGAACTGCTGAAGAATCTGGGAACCCAAGGAAGATGGCCTCTGATATCCAAGGCCTGGTTCTCCGGCTTGAGGGCTTCTGGATCCAAAAGCCCATACTGACGGGCCAGACAAAACACCGGGTTCTCCTCACACGGCCCATGGATCCAGTTTGCTCCTATCTCAACAATTTTATCACCTACAGGTAAAAAGATTTTGTCCAGAAGCAGAGAAGGAAACAACTTTTAATAATCGGATTATATACTCTTGCCATGCTGTTGTTGTATTAGAGCTGCCTGGCAAGGGTATAGGCAAGGGTTGGCTGGATAACCAATCAGCCTACTGTTTTATTAACCACATGATCAAATATACTGTTACATAGGAACAGGTTTTAATTGTATTTCTATTTTTAAAATGTGTCTAGTTTCTTCTACACTATGTTGTATATTGTTGAATGAATTTTGTCCTAAGAGACAACAATAGTGAGATTAGTTAACACAGTAGTATCATTTACAGACCTTGGTGTCATAATCCCGAGTCCCAGTGTTCTTAGTTAAGTGTTTTGTTCTTTTAATTATGTTGTCCTTGAAGTCCTGCCTCCTTTTGTTAAATCTCTGTCTCTGTTTGGTGCTCTATTATTTGCTGGTATTGTGCCAAAAAGTGATCGTCAGCCAAAGAGCGGTTTCCAATGTTTCTGTGTGTGTGTTTTTTTCCTTTAAATTTTTACGAGTAATATCTTTACATGTCTTCGTAAACAGACTGGAGTAAACTGGATTTCTGAAGGGGTTATATCTATATCTATCTATCTATGTCAGGGCTCTGTGTGCGGGCAGGCGGAGAGGAGGATCCAAGCGCAGGACTCGAACACAGAATTGTAAATCAAAACCTCAGCTTTATTGCTGACATGAAAACCAAACGTGAAGTGCCGCGAATACAGAAACCAAAAAACACACAGGCATAATCTGAGGGTACGACGCGACACCGAGCATGGGAAAACACAGGGCTTATATACACAGGGTAGTAATGAGGGAATGGGCAACAGGAGGGAGACACAGCTGGGAGAGATCAGGGCTAACGAGACAGGGGGGAACAAAGCTGCACACACTAACCTAAGACAACGACTTTCACAATAAAACAGAAAACATGAAACACTACTAAAAGACACGGACAGAAAATAATACATGAAACCACAATTCCTAAAACATGGATAAACAGAAACATGAAACTCTAATAATAAACATCATCATCATCATCATCATCACAACAAGAGAATGAGAAAACAATCCTGACAGGGGATTTCTTTAAATCACCCTGTAATTCTTCAGCTAAGACACCCGAGTTAGAAAACACAGAGACTGCAGTCGTTTTTACACGCGTGGGCAGCAGCAAACGCACCCTGCAACTGCACACTGCTGCCTGCGTTCCTTTATTTTATACATGTCTGTGTGTGTGTGTGTGTGTGTGTGTACAAAAATAACAACGTCACTCAGAATCAGCACACACTTAAGATTATAGTTTCACTTCTATTAAAAACATGCTCTGCAGTTTCCTGTCTACACTTTGTACAGAGTGTACTAAAAGCAACGGGTTATTTCCCTTTTCTACATCTGTTCTCAAAAAGAGGAAATGGTTCAGTAGCTGAATAAGTTCATCAAAAGTTATTAGGTGAAAAGTCACATAGACATTTAGATTGCTTAAACAACAGAAAAACACATTTCATGAAGCTGATCAAATTATATAAAACAAAAATCTCTTGACAAATCCAAAACACCAAGATAACTGAAACACAAAGTACCAGAGAAACATAAAGAATAATCCATGATGCAAAAGTAAACCAAAACATAATAAACTCAATTGCTGGGTCCAACGGACCCAGAACCGTGACTAACTATCTATCTATCTATCTATCTATCTATCTATCTATCTCTCTCTCTCTCTCTCTCTCTCTCTCTCTCTCTCTATATATATATATATATATATATATATATATATATATAGAGAGAGAGATAGATAGATAGATAGATAGATAGATATATACATATCTCAAAGAAATGGCCTGTTTTTCAAGTATCTTCATGATTCTACCTTTACCTATTTTACTTTACTTTACCTACCTACCTCTACCTATTGTATCTACATATATAAAATATCTAGTTCTTTTCAGGCCCTGAAAATATGTATTCAAAGTGATGGAAACATAACAGTGATGTTAATTTCACCAAAAACCAAACCAACAAGTCATTTCTAAAAAAAATTCCTGCAATCACTTTTTGGTAAATACCTGACAAAGATCGGGGGAAAATTGATAGGGCATAGTATCGATAAACTAAAATACTCTGGGGATGCTATGAATAATCTCACCTTATAGAAGGCAACCTTTCTGCAAACAGTTATAGTCTGACTTGGATTGAGTCCAATCACTCTAGGAGACATTGTTGAAGGTTTCATATAATAGCTGTCTAATTTATAAATGTAGACAAACTCCTGCCATGTTTCAATCGGTTTGAATGAGACTTTGTCAGTTAGCACAAATCGAGGGGACTCAACCGGCTGCCAGTTGGTTGTAATCTAGTTATATTCCTATAGAACAGAAAGGTTACTGAACTCAAATGTAACAGTTAAATATTAATTTCTGTTAAATGTGGCTTTCAGTAATTTATCACTCTTAGTTACTGTATTATCAAAAACATATTGAATGTCATTACCAACTTGATCCAGTCAGTTGCAGAATGGTAGCAGCATATTGCTCCAAATTATTTGCATCTTGTATTTTGAACAGTTTACAGCAGTAAGGCTTCTTTCTTTACTTCGCTTTCCTCTCTTACGAATCCTTCATATGGGTCCACAAAACCTTTGCTACACACCACTTTATGACGCTTGGAGGAGCTATACATTACGGTTATGCAATGTGTAAGTTTCTGCCAGAGTTCAACTCATTATACAGCTGTGCTATAAGGTGTCCTCTCTAACGTAGTATCCAAAGTCCTTCTATCATATCCCTGGCATGCATCTGTATGCTGCGCTTTCACTTTAGGTCATCCAATCACATCCAACATGAAAGTGCAGTGTGAGGAAATAAAAAAAAACAACTTTACACTGTTGCTTGCCATCATGACAAGAAAATGAATTGTGTGTTTGTAATTTGCGGACACCAGAATTTAAAAAACTGCAGTTGACTGAAAAAGCCCTAAGTGCATGTTACTCACCGATCCTTCCTGTTTTTATTCGTCCTCCGCTTCTTCCTGTCGCCTCCAGTATCCGCACATGATGAAAACCAGCTTTCACCAGTTTCTGTGCTGCTGCTATACCAGCTATCCCACATCCTATGATCACTACTTTCGCGTCTCTGTGTCCACCCATGTCTGGCAACAACGGTGAACCGCAGCTGTGTCCTTCAGTGGAGCGAAAAAACCCCCCAGCTGCGAACAAAAATTCTTCCGGTCAAGATTTTCAGAATAAAGTCCATTTTCCGATTTTCCCTAGAAAGCTTGACTACATGGAAAGTTATTCTCGCCATTATAAATAAAATACATTGAAAATATGTTTACATTATAATATATTATCAATAAGCCAAAATTTCAGGTTTAAAAATTGTAACTTAATAACTTAAAATTTAAAGTTATTTTCTTTGTAAGGAGTGGTCACTCCTCCAAAAAAAGCTTTGTTGAGACAGAGAGATAGAGACAGATGAGCTGACAGAAGAAAAGTTTGCATGCCTCCCTAAAGCTGATCACATGACATCACCTTATATATTCATAGAGAGCTACTTTGTCTTTAGTGGCTTTCTTAAATAAAATACACTTCATTACACATTGAATATTTTATTTGGTGACTTTGAGGAAATGTATTTGTATTTCCAAAACACAAAGACTTCACTTGTCAGTTAATAATTAAAGTTGTATCCTTACTGCAGTTTTTCAGTATTAAACTTCAGAGTATTAGAGAGCAGACAATGTATTTTCAAACAGAGGACTGACATCAAGGTTCTTACAGTTAGCTGGTATTTTGATCTATATAACATACTAACATTTTCATTTCAGATGACAGAAAGCCTGAAACGCCTGGGTGCCCTAGAATGCACCTGGATCCTGGTAATCCTGGTTTATGATTAACCTTGGTGCTTCTAGTACAGAAAAGAAAAACACCTTTGTGGAGGTGCAAGTGAGAAAGTTCCTGCTCTTTATGCATAAACCAATAAAGACAAGAGTATTTGGTGACCTCATAAGGTGAACACAGGGGGAGAAAAAAGTAGACATTAATTTACTTGCATAAATAAACACAGTAAATACACTACAATGTGTCCATGTTTGATTTTATTTATTAATTAAAAACACAATCACAAACCTGGATAGAGCCCTTTTGTCCACTTGTGACAAGTAAAGCAAAGTGCATCTCCTGTCATTTACTTAAGTTTTATTATAGGGAATCTAATAAATTATGTTTGCATAAACTGAAACAAAATCATTACATAATTCGAAATATTAGGAGGACCGCGGTCCTTTAGAAAATGCAAATATATCATTATTTTGTGTTTAATGTAATGTTTCAATGATTTGGTGTTCTCCCTATTGAGGAAATGAACTATTCTGCATCTGAATCACACATTATATTTGTGGTCTTTTTATTCTATAGAAAGACAAAAAACACACAAGCAACTACATAGCATGTGTCCTGATTGTGGTTTAAAACAGATGATTTGGACTTTGATTTGTGCTTATTAATCATTGCAAAATAGTTGCAATGTCCAGGGAATGCATTTATGTATGGATATTTCCTCTATGGAAAATAAAGCTATTATTTGGTGTACTTTTTATCTAGCTTACTTCATCCATACCTGCAAGTTTTCCCATTTTTAATCAATTCCTTCCTCAGTCACACTCACTAAGGGTTGTATCACTAACCCCACGCCACACTGACCCACTTTTCAATAACTTCCTGCTACTTTGCCTGCCATTTGTATTTGTTCTATTGTACCTGCTTTGCTTAGCAAATTTTATCCAAGCACCTGCCCAACTACTGCTTGCCTGTAGCGATTAAGTCACGTGTGATCTACCTGTCGTTTTTATGGTATGCCATGGTTGACCATGCATAACTGTGTCTTATTTGTTCATAATACACTAAAATTGTTCAGTGCTCTTATTCTTTGATATTTTTTATTAAAATTGTTGGCATTGATTCAGTTTATGCATATTCTTATTTTTAAAATCACAACAAAAACATAATTTTACTTGCATTAATATTACCAACAACTCCACCAGTAAAAGTTCCCTTGGCAACATGTTAGCAATGACTAATGTATAATGTAATGCGTCAACCTTTAAACCTAGATAAGGAGTGGAACTCCAGATTACAACATAACTATGCCACAAGCCCTCTTTTTTTCCCATATTCAGCACTGTGGTTTTTAGTGCCAAAAGACAACCACTATGATTACTCAGTGTCACCAGATAAGACACAGATAAGATTTGTCTTTTATCTTATCTGACTAAAGAGCAGTCAGAAAAGATAAAAGACTTATCTGATTGTTTTTTAGTTTAAAAAAAAAAAAGCTAAAAGAAAAGTCTTTATCTTTAAATTTCTTATATTACAGGGAATTCATGGGCTAACAGAAGCCCAGTAGTGAGTGATGAGTCTATCCGCTTCTCTCCACCCAGTAATAATTGCTCCATGGACGGTGGAGTAAAAGCAAGGATGGGTCGCCTCTCCAGCAAACAACACCTGCAGGGGCTGAAACACACAAGCAGTAAAAGTGAGAAACATTTTTCAAGGTTATATTATGTCACTTTCTGTCTAACTATAAAGTAACAGAAGTCAGTACTTCCCTGGGCAATATGACTCACTTGATTTACTAATAGTTCATCTGCTGCACACCATGCCGAGATAGGTCACGTTTTCTACTAGCAATTCTTATCAAACTGTGTTGTGATTTGGCGCTATATAAATAAAATTGAATTGAATTGAACTGTGTTATCACTGGCAGTTTTTATAGATTGAATAAACAAATGTGAACAAATGATGCATTTTTTCCAACAGGCTGCTAGTAACAAAGCGCTAAAGGATACTTTTTAAAATGGATTTTAACGGACAAAACACTCCTCTGAAAATGGTCAGGTACAAGGACTGGACTGAACATTTTTAAAGACATTCAAAAAAGCCTGGAGAACTCTTACTCAAGACCACTTTAGAAAAATGACATGAAAGTCTGGCTCCTTGGAAGAAAAATATTAGTGGTGGCTCAAGACGTTCTGTACCTGTGACAGAGTTTCCTGTGAAGGCAGAGGTTCCATCATGTTCTTCAGGTCCTTGGCTGTACAGCCTATGGCTGGGTGACAGTAGGAACCGTATGTCCAGGGATCAGTGAACCACCGGGAACACAGGATTCTCTTTGGTGTGATGGTATCGTTTCCTACACACAAATATGAAATAACCAAGGCTCAACAACTTCAGAAAATATATAAAAAAAACAGATATAAATAAATTACTTTTACTACATATTAAAGCCTTCCCTCTATGTATGACAGCTTTTTAGGACTTGAATACTGTATATCAGTAACTATTTGCTAGCTCATTTCAGCAGGCAGTGCCTTATACAGCCTGCCCCTCCAATATGCCCCCTGTGACAGCCAGTGGGGTGGCCTTGTGTTCTTGTTTTCTTGTTGCCTGTTTCTTGCAGGTAGGTAGAGCTGACCCAGTTATAGATGCAGCACACCTGAGCAGGCCAGTCCCAGTGTATAAAGACACCTTGACTGAACCATGGCTGTCTCTCTTTGTCTGTCACTCATTATGTTCATTTTGTTCTTCAGTTATGGCTGTTGTATTATTTAACTTGTGTTTAAGTTTCTTTACCTTATTTCATTAAAAATATCTTACAGCCTTTAAAAGCCTGTGTGTGGTCTCCCACTTGCTTGTCACGTCCTTTGAGCTGGGTTGTGACACCCCATTCTGGTTTATTAAAAAGCAGCAGCTGGATCAATTATGGATCAATTATCTGAGAAGAATATTTCTTGCTACTCAAGCTACTTTTAGATGCTCCCCTTTCCAAAACATGTTACCACATTAGGCAGCTCTGTATATTTGAGTTGACAGATTATTATGGGTGCCCTTCCTGACGTAGTGTCCAGGCAATTTGTGTGTTTTCTTGGGCACAAACCAGGTAGCTTCTACCTTAATGGTGCCCATTCAATACCTATTCAATACTCGGTCTAACATGTACATTTCTGCACTAGAAGGTTTCAGTCGAGGAAAATAGCTGCATAGTTTTCTACAATCAATTGTCATCTGCACAGTGGCCTGTTTTGGGCATGTCAACATCAGAGGATAAACTCTGCAATCTGACCTGGTTTCATAAATCTATACTGAACTATTTTCCCAATACTAATATGTTATATATAAGTAAGAGTGTGATGACTATCAGATTTTTAAAATATAAATACAATTTGTGCCAACATCATATTAGCAGGTTCAACCACAAACTCAGTCTTATTGCTGTAAGACATAAAGATATTTAGGTAATAGTCATACACGTTTGCTGCTCGATTTAATGCCATTATATCTGCATATATACTCTTTATTACCTGAACTTGTTTTATTCCTATAACAATGAGATGTTTTATAGATTTCTAACGAAAAATTGAACTGTTGTGATGCTTGTGCATACAGAGAAGTTTTCTTAGGTATAACAACCTTTAATTTTAATCATTAGTCTCTTTGATATTTATTTTTTATCTTTAATTATGCTATAGAGGAAAGAGCTATAAGGTTTAGATCAGATATAAAACTTACCTGTGAATGTACGGACGAGGTTTGTGATTGACTCTCTCACTTCCTCCTCAGGAAGTGTCTCCATATACTCTGCCTCATGGCCACAAATCCAACCACAGAGAACATGGCTACCCCTGAGAGTTTGTGTTAATCAACAAGAGAAGTCAGAATGCTGGTTTGAATTGCAAAGGAAACTTTATAGGAGGGAAAAATCATTAATGGTCTCTCAGATTAACATGTCACTTACGTTTCAGAAGGTTTATGCACAGTGAATGTCACCAACTTCCTTATCCAGGATTCACTCACATCTGACACTTGGTCTGACACAGTCTCCTGAAAACACAAAAGGGTTTATGTCCTCTCTGATCTCTGGCTCTAAAACACAAGTTCACACAATGTCTCTATTGTTTTACCCTTACTAGGCAACATTTCTGAGATATTTTATTGCATCATATACATAAAAACAAAGAAACAGGTTCATATCTTTAAAATTGTGCAACAAAGTTTAAAAATATCTGTCAACCTGTTATTAAGACAGGTTCGGTACATACTTATGAAACTATTCTGGCTGCTGTATTACAAACCTCGTCTTCCCACACGAGGTAGATGATTTCACAATCAGCATCCCACCACGGCGATTCAAACTCCACAAATATTTTGTCACATGTTCCAAATCCTAGTGTCTCGATCGACTTCAGCTTGTGGGCCGGGAGAGGAGGGTAGAACAGAGAGGAGTGGTGCTTCTTCAGATATCCTGACAAAAAGAAAACGTATTAAAAATTGCATAAACTGCAGCAGAGGGTTAAATCTAACTTGGTCTGTATTCCATTGTTAAAGTGACACTACCAAAACCCCGCCATTAAGATTAAGCTCTGACATTGGTCGTAGCACGGAATTTACAATTAATCAATTTCATGCAGAGATACGAAAAACAGGATGAAGTATATGAAAAGAAGTTTACCTAAAGGCACAGTGACAATAACGTGATCAGCAGAAATCCTCTCGCCATTCTCACACTCAACCGTCACAGGACTTGAGCCACACTCTGTGTTGCTCCAGTGGACACAGCTCACAGGGCAATTGTAGGTCACCAAATCAGAGGGGAGTTCAGACATCAAGTTCTCGATTAGGCGCTCAAATCCTCTGCAAGATAAGATACATTAAGATGACCACAATGCAGCATCTGTAGTACATTTGTATTTTATATTTGATGTGATAATCATAGCTGTTGACAATGACAAAGTGATGATGAGTGTCCATGAAGTGTGCAAAACTTGACTCACCGCTTACTATTGAGGTTCATTAGATTAGAGCAGTGGTTCCCAAACATTTTTTGCTAGGCCCCCCTTTGTTTTACAAGAAAAATGTTCGCGCGCATACGCACGCACGCACGCACACACACACACACACACAAAGACATCCTCCAACCACACACACCCTTATTTTGCTCCATTGCGGTTTATTTTACACCTCAAACATTTAGTAAACAATTAAAAATGACAGGTAGTAATAAAATAAACTACTAACTCTTTTACACTGCGTCCACACCTACACGGGTATTTTTGAAAACGCAGCTGTTTCGTCCACACGTAAACGGCGTTTCCAATCACCGAAAACTGAGATTTTTTAAAACTCTTTTTTTGCCTTTACGTCGCCACGCAACCTCAAAGGTATGTGCCTTTTTTTCACGTCACGCTGTGCGCCACGTTATTGTTTACATGAGCTGATTTACAGAATGGCGGATAGAGACGAAATACTGTTACTGTTAATCTGACTATCTTCAGTTTTTACAGGCTTACATACACACACAGTTACTGTCACTCCATTTACAAGGCAGAGGCGTCACGGTGTAATTATTTTACATGTAGTTGTTTTTTTTTCCTGTGTAATAATATTCAACATTGCTATCAATACATTTTTCAAAAAATGCCTTGTGCAGGTGAAGCCAAAGGGAAGATATGCTTCATCATATTTTCTAGTCTTTGGCTTAGAATGAAGTTGGTTTAGAAACATATTCAGCTATGCTTCATCTCCTGCTTTGTGTTTCTGTGACAGCCCCGTGCTAGCTTAAAGTTGTTTCAGCATGTGCTCCTGGTTTTTTCATAGTCTTTCAAGACTTAGTCGTGGTTAGTGATTCTCTAAATGAATTAAGGTGCAGCGAATGGAAATCAGGCCCATGACCTTTAATATGGCAGAGTGCCAAATATGTCTAAGAGTTAGCTCAAGCACATGTCCATGGATCCTGTCTGGCTACTTTAAATATAATCTGTAGTGAATAAATAACAAATTATAAAGATTAACTGGGTGAAACTGGAGCAGTCAAGAGCATTTTCTATTTATTTAGTGCGTACTTACAGACATCAAGGTGCCTGTATTTCATTGTCTTAGTCTTTATTGTGGATAAATTAGCTTTGTTCTTGTAAAACTAGACAATAAATGAATAAATAATAATTAGCTAATCGCTATAATAAAAACCACAGAAGGTTCTCACACAGGCTGATCAGAGGAGTAAATAAAAGAAACAATCTAAAGGACTAAGGATCTAAATCACTGCCACTTTAATAACTCAGTATTAATCAATGCAGCTTTACTCTTTGACAGCACTTGGTGGTGAAGGCATAAACTTAAATTGCTACAGGTGAGCAAATGACAAGTAAATGAATGGCATTTATGTTAACACCCTTTATGCATACAATGATGCACAAACCTTGGAAGCGTGCAGTCCACGCCACGTAGGCTCTTATACATAGAAAAGCCTGCCAGGTCTATGTCATCCATGCTATGAGTCGCACTTCCACAGCACTCAAACTTCAGCATAGTACTGAAGGCAGAGAGAAGCAGCTGCCTAGTGGTTTCATCCTCATCTTTCCACCTTCCCGCTGCTTGGTTCTGCGCCTGCACAAAATGCCAAATTTCAACAAAACAGATTTTTTTCTTTACAGCTTTTTATATCATCAGCAACAAGCATAATTCAAAACAATGTACCTTTGTTCGCATGAAATGTCCTACACTCTCCCAGGATGTGTTTTTGCGATTTTGAAATTGTGAAGTGTTATCTAAAATCTCACGAAACAGCTCCTCAGCTGGTTCCATGCTTTCTGCACTCAGCCTCTGACCTTTGGGACAGAATTTAAAGTTGTAATAACAATCACAGCTTACCAAGCACGCTATTAATATACACGATGATGCGATGTGCTGAAGTACACTTGTGTTACTATGTCTGGTCACCTGAACTGCTGAACCAGTTGGGGACCAAGGGAGGATCTTCATCCACGTCTACGGCCTGGTTCTTTGGAGTGAGGGCTTCTGGAGGCAGGAGGTCATAGTCACGAGACAGACAAAACAATGGGTTCTCCTCAGATGGGCCATGGATGTAAGCCGCACCAATCTCTGTAATAGTGCTACCTGTCAAAGAAAAACAAGTCTTTGTGTACATTTACTTGCACAATGACAGTAAACTGACCAAAGATTAAGTTGACAGCATAATTATCTTGATGATGGGAGGCCGTTGTACTAGTAGATCAGGTTAACTCTTTGTAATTCTGAGAAAAACTAAACACACCCCATGAGTCAACAGCTGGAAGAACCACCTGTAGCAGCAATAACTATAAGTTATTCTTTACTGCATGACTTTAGTAGTCTCTCACGTCTTTGTGGAGGAACTTTGGCCAACTCTTCTTTACAATGTTGCTTCGGTTTATTGAGGTTGGTGGGCATCCATTAAAGCACAGCTCTGTTAAGGTCCCACATTCAATCGTGTTGAGGCCTGGAATTTGACTTAGACATTGCAGCACCTCAATTATTTTCTTTTTCAGCTATTCCGCTTTAGTGCTTGGGATCACGATCCTGTTGTCTGACCTACTTTGGGCCAAGCTTTAGCTTGTCAGACAGACACTCACATTTGACTTTAGAATACCTTGGCATACAGAGATCGACTCAACGACTGCAAGGTGCCCGGGTCACATGCCTACAGCAGACTGCCAAAACCCTTTTTTTTTGTGTGGTGAGGTTCATCCAGACTTTCACAGCACCTGGTTGCTAAGATGCACTTAGTTTTTCACGGCACTGCATAGTGTCCTGTAAAAACTTTAATGTGAGGTGTCTGTATGCACTGGCATCATTTTTGTGTTGTTTCACCATTCGGAAAACATCAGAAAGCTGCACAACAGTCCAAGCACTGAAACTGAGAATAAGTACAACAGAAGATGCTGACAGCAGCAGGTGATTGAAAGAGACAAGAACATGTTGGATCGCTTATCCTCCTAGATTGTCTGCAATAAAGATGCTCACACTTAGAAATTAATGTTGTTCTTACTAAGGATTTAATTTAGTTGGTTTCTGATTTTCTGACAGTGTAAAGACGAAACTGACTAAAACAGAAACTACATATAAACTTACCCAGAGTTGCTGTTTTTATTCGTCCCCCGCTTCTTCCAGTCGCCTCAAGTATCCGCACATGACCATATCCAGCTTTGACAAGCCGGTGAGCCGCTGCTATACCCGATACTCCACATCCTATTATAACTATCTTTGGGTCCGCACTCGTCGCCATCCTTGGTTCGCATCGAACTGTAGGACTGTCGCTCTCACAGCTTTATCTCAACTTCACCTCGGGGCGTGTATGAAATAAGATACAGTGTGACTCGAGCATACAGTGGGGTGTGACTTATATATCGGTGTACATTATATAGTAGCGGTAACGCGTTGGCAGTCCGTGGACGGCACGTCTACCTGCAGAGAGGGTCTGTTGTCGATGGAGGCAGTGTCGAAAATAGGCGGCAGGCTACAGGTGAGTGGGCTACTCAGCCAGCCGTGGACAAGACTGAAGTTACGTAATACAAAGAGCTGAAGTGAAACAGAGTGTTAAAGGAAATGAAAAGCGCCCACTACAGCCGCTGTCTGTGCCTCTCTTGCTGTATTCATTATTATTTTTTAGCTCTTCTCTTGCTACTGGTGGAAGTTACCTGTCCTTTCCTTCCCTGTTTCGGCCCACCTCTCAACCAATCACCGTTTGACCAACGCACAACGTCATCCACGTCTAGGAACGTGCAGTTGGAAGACTGCGCTGCAGCATGTTTGCGGTACCTGTCCGTAGGAAAACGCAATACACAAAATGAAACAATTAACGGACCATAAACACATCATCAGGAAGTATCATTTCACTTTGTACTAACTTGTTTATATAAGCAGTGACCACAGACACTTGACATGATTTCTCTGACATCAAACTGGGGAAAGGACCATAAAAGGCAAGAAAAATGAGAAATATAGTTTTGAAATGATTTACAGACACATCTGCCCCAACAGCAATTTGGTGATTTTTTAAAACTTTTAAAGCCCTTTTAAAGCCCTGTTTGTTAAATGCTAATGTTTTTCTAAGAGCATCTCCCAACCAAGCTGCAACTAATGCAAAATGAAACCAGTGCTGAAGTGCCAAAAGTCCCAGTTTCTCCAGTGGCCCCTTGATAGATTTAGCTACCAGTTCCTAATTTGAAAAGTTGGAAGTGCCTTAAAACTCCATTCTTTTAACTGGCCAGCAGGCTGCTGTTGGGATGGACTCTAAGCAAAAATTCACAGGGGACCCCTTCAACCGTTCATCACCATTATTTTTATAAATAATCTCACACCCCTAACAGTACCAACAGTCCTATAAAATCCAGGTGTTTATTACGCCAGAAATGCCAGTGACCACATTTGTTTGTTCCTCTTCTTCTTTTTTTTTTTGCACTCCTAGAAAAATAATTCATAATTTTCCTGGCATGATTCTGTCCCCTTTGAGTCGGATCGAACCCCCTTAGAGAGGTTAGGTCTCGCTAACTGTCACTGCCAACTTTGCACATTGTAAGATAAGATAAGGTAAACTTTTATTATTCTCACACGTGGGAAATTTTTTACTGAAGTAACTGATGTACTTTAGAATTTTCAGCCCCCCACTTGACCTGTGATCTCAGTAAACTTTTTTCAGATTATTTGTATTATACTAAATGGAATAACAGCTCATTTTGTAAATTATGGTTCTGATTAGAGCTCACTAAGCCTGTTTACATTGCCTATCGACTTGCCAATCAAATTGTGAGCCAGTGAGTGTGTAGTGTGCCACAGTTTCCCAGTTAATTTAATCCATAGACAAGATGAAAGATGGTATCATTGGTCTGGGTCTTGCAGTTTTGTCATTTCTGCACCAGTGTAATTTTTCCACACAGATGGTTCTGTTTAGGTTGTGCCTACAGAAATAGTTTTTGTGCATCAGTATTTCAATGGCCACTAGAGGGTGCTATTACAGTAAAAAAAAATGCTTTAACAAATGGCCTGTTTGTGTTATTTACACACACATGAAAACAGCGAATTACAATAAGTCTTTCTAAATGGCATTTTAATTTATGTGCAGTACAGCACAATTAACATTGTATTTAATACTGATTTTCTCCCTTTAATTTTAGGATGATATTAAAATATGATAAAACGTTTTGTTTTTGGGTTCAGAGATGAGATTGTAAGTAAATTTACAACAACAGGAACACCAATTGATAAAACAGTCAAGGTCCACACAGTAGCTCTTTGGTGAATGCAAATCATTACAATTGTTTTTATTTTTGGTTTACTGCTAATCAGTTGCCAGTCTCTCAGACCTATCAGCTAGGGTGCAAAGGCCAGGTTTTCACAGCTTCCTATGAAGCAGTTTTATTTGGATCACGGATGTGGTTCAAGACCTCCTGTTTTGTGAATCAGTCATTGTTTATAGATGCAAACGATATATCTTTAAAAGCTTAACCATCTTCAGACAATAGCTGATGTTTTTGAAATTACTTTTCAGAATTGTTATCCCCCCCAAATGGAACATTTACATGCATGCAACAAGTTCAGTTGCAATGATCAATAAAACTTGCTTTTATTGAACACAATCAGAAACCAGAAATTTTCAGCTATGTAAATCCAATGTCTGCTTATAGTTTCTACTAACTTCCATGCATAGATATTTAGTTTAATATATAGCAATCTAACAGAATATCTTATCCATTTGCAGGAAAGGCAGACTCTGATGCTTATCAGGAATTTTGCACGAGCATATGTTTTTCATACTGAAAATTAAACCAGTATTCAAAGGCTCAAAAGAAATTACTTCAGCAAACATGACTATACTTGGAGTTTTTCCATTTCTGCAGGGTTTTAGAAGTTCATAAGATACAGCTTTCCTTAGCTGGACACAGTTAACCTTTAGCAATATTCCCTTAAGTAGTGGATAAATGTGACCAATCTTCCTCTTGCCCAATTTTTCAAACTAAATTTGCTTTAGTAAGACCATGAGCTCTGTGAATATATGCGAGATTAATGGTTGGGAGTAGGGAGCATTATTGAATTACTGTTATGATCTGATAAAACAATAATAGTGAGTGATTGTAGGTCAGTGTTTAAAGTCAAGGTTGAGCCACAAAATATTACAAAAGTCTTGCCGTTTGTAAATCTGTGGGAAAAAGGAACAGCCATACTCTCTCAGGATACCTCTATTGTGTAATGCTGAAAGGGTCAGGGTTCACACACACACACACACACACACACACACACACACACACACACCATGGGAAGTAGCTGGCAAAGAGGGCTGCTTAGAAGAACAATGCTAATGTGTGTTCAGTCTGTGGAAACACAGGAAATAATAAATATGGCTGTGTGTGTAAGCCCAAGCTTAGTTTCTTTATTATAAGACATCAAGCAGTATTTTTGAAGGACAACACTAAAGCTGATTTATTAGATAAAAAGGTCCAAGTCAGAGAAAACATTACCAAAACACTTCAGTATAAATATCCATATGTGCAGTAAAGATTTTCATACAAAATGTGAATATATTAATAGAAGATATCAAAACAGTGATGCACTTAGTTGTAAAAATATTGACAGAATAGATGATACAAAGTGGTGACTCACTTTTTCTCCTTTACCTCTACATTCACTAAAGTATCTGGAACTATTCCCATACTAAAACAACAATCATTAGTGTTGCACCCGCCCATTCCCCTTACACATCAGCACGCGCTTATAGAAACAATCATGCTCTGTCATCAGTGTGAGCTCTGTCTTCAAGCTGATGCAGTATCATAGATTTCAGGGCACTGTACCTGCAGAGGTGGGGAAAAGAAACACTCGAATAAAGGCTTTGTGTTGCATGTTCACACTTAAACCCAAATACATATTTATTTATTACTGAAGAGTGGTATTATTTTAATGAAAAGACTGAACAAAGAATGTGTTATGAATGACTTGTTCGTCAGACTGTCAGTGGAGCTTAGCTACTTAGAACACAAATCCTAAAAAAGAATACAGGTTGAGACAATTTGATGCAAGTTAACTGTAACCATGGAAGGCACAGTTGCGATTCCATCACTGACTTGTAGTAATTCATGGAAACGTTATCCCAACCTTAAACCTGATCTTAACATTGCAATGTAATATTTTTCTTATGATGATGTGCCTTTTGTCTCCAGAAGAGAAGCAAGTCTGAGAGTCTGTTTACCACAGAACTGTGTAAACAGACTCATAAGGCCACATGAGTCATAAAAGTACATACAATGTCAGGCTTAGTAGGCTGAAATCTCAGTCATATGAGGTGAAAGATTATATAAGCTTGCAAACAATAAGCCGTGACACTGTCCTTAACTGAAGAGTGACTGCCTTGTTTTGATTCAGTAATACTGACAGGAAACATGCATATTGGCTCCACATCATGAAATAAATCAGTCGAGATTTACAACATTTATGAGAGGAGAGACTCTTGACTTACTTTTTGGTCAGTTTGATTATTTCACGTTCCTCTTCCTCTTTCAGTTTTTCTACAAAGCTGTCTAAAACGGGAATCTCAAACTTTATGTACTGGGCAACCTGGAAAAAGATAAATTCAAACGTATCATTTTGAGGGAGAACTATCCACAAATAAATGTTACACAAAACAAAGCTTTTTTCCTTTCCCCTGGTTTAGCACTAAGATGGCAGAAAGCACTCATTACTGTTATTTATTGTATTCTTGTGCTTTTCAGTGCAACTGATATATTGTTTGCTTTCATGGAAAGGTCTGCATTTTGTGTGAGAGTGAATATTGCGACTGGAATCTGCTGCAATTGTGGCCCATATACATAGCCAAATAGATGAATACCTGTAACTTGTGCACTTTGTGTTCACACCTGCAGGAGTAATTGGGGTGTCTGCATCCCATTCTTTTTTATTCTTTCTTAACTTCATTGAGATGTATAGATATAGTATACATAATATAGATGTATAGATATTTGTTTACCCATTATTTGGGACTCTAATCCTAATTTATACTCTGTTTAAAAAAAAAAAATTAATAAATATGACATTTACTGTTCATTATTAAATTGTTGTTTTGCCTGCAGGGAGCTATTTTAAATTTTCCCAGACATAGCATAACATACACTTTTTTGCAGAAAGTGATAATCAAACTGCTAAACCAAATGCACACTCTTAGCACATAACACAAACAAAATAAAATATACTTTAAACTACAAATACTTAAATCAACAAATATTTATTCCAAGAAAAAAAAGCCCTCAACTTTATTTGAAATAATCAACTGAACACGTATTGAACAGTTTTTCAGTTGTCTTAATACAAATTGTCAAAAGTCACTTCTGTGTTTTACCCAGAGAAAATTGGGAATAAATATTACTTTGGCATTTTGTTTAAAACTCTAATCTTTTAAAAACTATAAGATGACACGACAATAATAAAAGGACATGTCAATGAACAATGAACCGAAATCAGACAAGTGAGATTTGGCTTTAAGTTATTATTTTAAATAAAGGTAAAACTTTTGTTTACTTGTGGAAAAATAGTGTTGCCTTTCTTAATTTAGAGTGATTCAAATGACAGACTATTTGGGGAATGTACCGAGCAGCAACCTTATTTATATTACAGTGTTGTCACAGATTTAGTCATGTTAGCCATTGTTACATCAGTCCCTAAACAGGAAATCTTTTCTCAGCTTGCTAATTATAACCCAACTGTCTATCATTGAGCCATTGTTTTGTTGTGCGTCTACAGAAAAAAGAGAAAAGAAAAAAAAAAGAAGTCATGTGCACAAGATAAAAGAAGAGTAGTGGCACTAAGCCCATCCTCACATCATATGTGACTTCCTCTCCCAGGTCTGCCTCTGTGATAAAGATCTTGGAAATTTTCTCACAGGGTCCATAAAGCACACGTGTCACCAGTGGGTATTCACCAACCCTCAGTCGTGTCCTTTCTGCAAGGTCATAAGCAAAGTCACACACACACACACACACACACACACACACACACACACACACACACACACACAAAATAAAAAAAACATAAACAAATTAATTAAAAAAAACAAACAAAAAACAACAACACAGATTGAAAGGTCTCACTTACCACCCGACTCATGCACCATGTAAAGAACAAACTCCTCAGCTTTATTCTCCACCTTAGAAGACAGAAGTATTAAGGCAGGCATAGAAAGCTTTTAGTTCAAAAACAATGTTGCTGTTATGCCAGCAGGTTAGAAGGACTGGTTTCCTTGAGTATGCTGCCTATGAAACTGTAGCTGTCTCCAGGCTAGCACTGTGCGTTTGTCAGTGGCAAGATCCAGTTTACCACTGATTTACCGAAATGATCACCCATGATAATAACGGCTTACTTCACTCACATTTTCAAGTATATAAAATTTATCAAATGAATACATTAATAAGATAAATACTTGATTTTAATCAACTTGAAGTGAGACCAGTATCTTTATTGCTCACCCTAAACTTGTGTAGCAGCAGGTTCAGGACTTGGCCAGTTGTCATGGTGCTGTTTACTCTTACGTTAGTGACTGAACCATAGGCTGGAGTAAAAACAGATGTCTGGAACACAATAATGGAAAAATTCACAACAGAAAATGCCCATGTAGAATACAGAGTACTAGTAGAGGCGCTTTGCTTCATCAACACTTCAGTATGGATTCCTAGGCTTGAGTGCCCTGGACATTTTCCACAGGAAGTCTAAAACAGAAAGGAAATCTCTCACTATGTACCTGGACTCTGTTCAAAAACAACATGCACTTACAGTGGGGCAAAAAAGTATTTAGTCAGCCACCGATTGTGCAAGTTCCCCCACTTAAAATGATGACAGAGGTCAGTAATTTGCACCAGAGGTACACTTCAACTGTGAGAGACAGAATGTGAAAAAAAAAAATCCATGAATTCACATGGTAGGATTTGTAAAGAATTTATTCGTACATTAGGGTGGAAAATAAGTATTTGGTCACCTCAAACAAGGAAAATCTCTGGCTCTCACAGACCTGTAACGTCTTCTGTAAGAAGCTTTTCTGTCCCCCACTCGTTACCTGTATGAATGGCACCTGTTTGAACTCATCATCTGTATAAAAGACACCTGTCCACAGCCTCAAACAGTCAGACTCCAAACTCCGCCATGGCCAAGACCAAAGAGCTTTCGAAGGACACCAGGAAAAGTATTGTAGACCTGCACCAGACTGGGAAGAGTGAATCTACAATAGGCAAGCAGCTTGGTGTGAAAAAATCAACTGTGGGAGCAATCATCAGAAAATGGAAGACATACAAGACCACTGATAATCTCCCTCGATCTGGGGCTCCACGCAAGATCTCATCCCGTGGGGTCAAAATGATCATGAGAACGGTGAGCAAAGATCCCAGAACCACACGGGGGGACCTGGTGAATGACCTGCAGAGAGCTGGGACCAAAGTAACAAAGGTCACCATCAGTAACACACTACAACGGCAGGGAATCAAATCCCGCAGTGCCAGACGTGTTCCGCTGCTGAAGCCAGTGCATGTCCAGGCCCGTCTGAAGTTTGCCAGAGAGCACATGGATGATACAGCAGAGGATTGGGAGAATGTCATGTGGTCAGATGAAACCAAAGTAGAACTTTTTGGTATAAACTCAACTCGTCGTGTTTGGAGGAACAAGAATACTGAGTTGCATCCCAAGAACACCATACATGGGGGTGGAAACATCATGCTATGGGGCTGTTTTTCTGCCAAGGGGACAGGACGACTGATCTGTGTTAAGGACAGAATGAATGGGGCCATGTATCGTGAGATTTTGAGCCAAAACCTCCTTCCATCAGTGAGAACTTTGAAGATGAAACGAGGCTGGGTCTTCCAACATGACAATGATCCAAAAACACACCGCCCGGGCAACAAAGGAGTGGCTCCGTAAGAAGCATTTGAAAGTCCTGGAGTGGCCTAGCCAGTCTCCAGACCTCAACCCCATAGAAAATCTGTGGCGGGAGTTGAAAGTCCGTGTTGCTCGGCGACAGCCCCAAAACATCTCTGCTCTCGAGAAGATCTGCATGGAGGAATGGGCCAAAATACCAGCTACTGTGTGTGCAAACCTGGTAAAGACCTATAGTAAACGTTTGACCTCTGTTATTGCCAACAAAGGTTATGTTACAAAGTATTGAGTTGTATTTTTGTTATTGACCAAATACTTATTTTCCACCCTGATTTACGAATAAATTCTTTACAAATCCTACCATGTGAATTCATGGATTTTCTTTTCACATTCTGTCTCTCACAGTTGAAGTGTACCTCTGGTGCAAATTATTGACCTCTGTCATCATTTTAGGTGGGGGAACTTGCACAATAGGTGGCTGACTAAATACTTTTTTGCCCCACTGTATTGTATCTGAGAGACTGATGCAGGAACACAGTGTAACCCCTTTTTTTCTCCTCCCTGTGGCACATTAATGAAATGAGATCACAGCTGGCTATTGTAAAACTCAGCAAAAGCACAGGCACACCCACACAGGAAAGCACTGCCCCTCTGCACCTGGAGATGTGTCAACAACCAGAAACATTAACGGGTGTACTGTTATGCGTGTTCTGTTTATGTACCTTATGGTTGTAGAAGTGGCCGTTGATTGAGAACCTGTGTGTGCGCAAGCGCTGCAGGTCTCTGGCAGTGTGAGTCTTTGACCTCCTCTGAACACGCATGAAGGAAGCATCACTCCTGGTCCTGAGTAGCTGAGGAGAGTCATCCTCATCCTGACCACCCACGTCACCACCTCATTGAGGGAGACACATAAAGAAAAAACACACCTGTTTTAACACAGGTACATTGATTCAACTGCAAATACCTAATCACCAAATAAGGTAGGAGCAGCTCCTGATTAGGCATAGAGAAATAGTCCAGAGAGCCTTATTAAGTTCAAAACCAACCACAACATTTAAGTGACTTTGAACGTGACACGGTTGTTGGTGCCCGAGAAGACGGTCTGCGTATTGCAGAAACTACTGATCTATTGGGATTTCCCCATAGAACCATCTCTAGGGTTTGCAGAGAACACTCCATAAAAGAGAAATATCCAGTAAGCAGCAGGTAAAAATGCCTTGTTTATGTCAGAGGTCAGTGGAGATTCGGCAGACAGCTTTGAACTGAAAGGAAGGGAATAGTAACTCAAATAAGCACTTGTTACAACCAAGGCATGCAGAACATGTTGAATCTCGAAGCAACAGCAGAGGACAACAACAGGTGCCATTCCTGTGAGCTAAGAACGGGAAACTGAGGCTATGGTTTACACAAGCTGACCAAAATTTGACAATAGAAGACTGGAAAAATGTTGCCTGGTCTGATGAGTCAGTGTTTGTTGCAAGATTCAGATAATATAGCGAGAATTTGGTGTAAATGACATTAAAGTACGAATCAATCCTGCCCTGTATTAACCCCTCAGGCTGCTGGTGGTGGATTGTCAGGGTGGATATTTCTTTGGTGCGCTTTGGGCCCCTTAGTGGCAACTGAGCAGGTGACATTTAAACCTGAGTTTTGTTGATAATCATGTCTGTCCTTTTATGGCAACAGTGTACCCATCTTGTGATAGTTGCTTCCACCAGGATAACGTACTATGTCACGAAACCTAAATCGTGTCAAACTGGTGTCTTGAACATATCAGTGAGTTCACTGCACTCTCTGCAGTCACCAGATCTCAATCCCATAGAGCACCTTTGGGATGTGGTAGGCAGGAGAGTTGTGGATGTACAGCCAATAAACCTGCAACAACTGTGTGTTGCTATCATGTCAATATGGACCAAAATCTCATAATTGTCTCTAGCACCCTTCTGGATAAAGAATTAAAGCCGTTCTGAAGGCAAAAGGGGGTCTAATCCAGTAATGGTTATACTGGCTTAGACCTCCTTTTGGGATAATAAAGTGGACAGTGAGTGTAGATTCAATAGCCTGTGCTTCATACTGACATTAAATGTAACATTAAAATATGTGAACAATCATTTTGGGGTTAGGGGAGAACATATTTCATACATTTATATCCAATAAAAACTATTCATCTGCTGACACATTCTTTTTACATGAGCAGCAGCAGCAGCCTAGTTTTCACCCTGTGGTATTTTCTTCCCAATTATGAGACAATTATTAGCATCAATAAGTAAAATGATTTCTTGATTTGTTATCAGCACCCTTGTTCAGTTAATTTTTTGAAAGCAATTTATATAGTTCAATAAATACAATAATGTCCAGGATTTTTCCAATAATCAATCATAAATCAAACAGCTATTAATATGGTGTTAAAGTCAGACAAATCTTGCTCCTCAGAGCTAGCTCTGACAAATCAGTGTTACACTACAAGTTAACAAGAGTTTTCCAAATTAGCTTTTGAGACTCTCACCAGTACACTACAACTCTACAATCACAATCTAACAAAACTTATAACAGTAAAAAGTAGATCATATAGTATTAGTTGTGAATATTCATTTTTTCTTCCATATATTTTTTAATTTTGTCATATAATGGGGACCACATCACCACTGTATGGCAAAATGTTAAACCACTGATTCAGTGGTGATTCATGCTGCGTTGTTTACCTTTAGTCATAAGGTGCTTCTGTGAGAAAACAGATGCTATCAAAACCGCTTAGTGATGGCTTTGAGGCCTTTCTAACAAGTCTAACTGGTTATTTATAGAGCTGGTGATCTGATTTCAGTGGCATCTCTTGATCGTATGTGCCCAACATGTGAGTCTACCTTACCAAAGTGCTTAATGAAGCACTTGTGGGACCATAATCTCCTTCAGTAGGTGTGTAATCTGAACTAATCCAGCACGTGTGTGTGTGTGTGTGTGTGAAAGAGAATAGCCGCACGTGTTTCAAACTCACCTGCTGGTCCGGTTTCTCGGTCAAGCGAGTTATTATTAGACTCTGCTGACACCTGCTTCGCCACGGTAAATCTGCCGTTTTTGTAGAAGACAAACAAAGGGAAAAGTTTTTAAACCTCGAACACCAAGCGTATCATATTTGATACATGAGTTTTTATGTTATCTTTACATTATCAGTGTGATGTTAGCAGTGTGCAGTTAAATTGCACAATACATATTTAAGCC
Source organism: Diplotaxodon limnothrissa (assembly GCF_057381915.1). Classification (NCBI taxonomy): domain Eukaryota; kingdom Metazoa; phylum Chordata; class Actinopteri; order Cichliformes; family Cichlidae; genus Diplotaxodon; species Diplotaxodon limnothrissa. The sequence goes on along the minus strand of NC_140608.1, from coordinate 14,870,892 downwards.
ATACGTTGCACAAAAATGTCAGACGTAGCAATTTTTAAACTGTAGTATGATACAAATACAATAGAAATTACAAGTCAAATCTGCAAATTGATAGTTACTTTTTTAATGTTAGACATTTCCATAAACATTCCAGTTTTAAAAATGAGAATTTTCTCGCACCTAATGTCATAGTTCAGGCTTTTACAAGGTTAATGTATCTTTACAGTTTATGTGAAGTTATTGTATTTACCTTGTTCTGAACTGGTGAGATGTGATTGAAAGCCTTAAGTAAGCAATGGATTTACATTTTTGCAGACGGCTAGATGAGCAGATTAGCATATTTCAGATAATTATGATGCTACAGTAAAAAGAGGATTAGCTTAGCTTAGCTCAAAAGTAGAATAATTGTTTTAATTATTCTGAGTATTGATGAAACTGCCAATCATTCTCTTCAGAAACATATCATTGGCTTTTGGCTTCAAAGTGCTTAGAAATGGACTGAAATTAGAAGCTGGCATCTTAATTAGGTCGTTATACCTGCTGAAACGAAATCTTTCATTGTCATCATACATCTGAAGTCTTATTGGTCGACATAGACCCCAGTAGATGTTCAGCAGCCCTTCAAGAACAAACTCTCCATCCTCCTGCATACAGACACAAACACACGTATGACAACAAATTATCAGCAGTCATTGTCAGAGGGGATATCCTGCTGGCCTGCAGCCACCATGGTTTAATATCAGGTGTACGTGCTGGGACATTCGCTCACAGCTGCAGGGTGAGCTCTGTCATCTCTCAGAAACTGTGGAAAAAAGGGCGTGTCACACAATCCTTTTTACAAGAATGAATCACGTCTGGGAGGGCCAAAATGGAACAAAGTCTTAATAACTGCTGTGAGTCACGTACACGCAGGGGGCGAGTTTGTTGTTTTTGTTGAGAAAAAAAAGTGAAACTCTAAAATTAGAATAGATTGGAAACTATGCCGTACGTGCTTTGGATGTAGAAAACAAAACTGTTTGCTTTTACAGCTAAATGCAAAACACAAAAGGCAGAACTAAAGCAGAAATCAAGGGCCTTCGGCGTGTTAACGTGAAAAATAAATCCAGAGGTTCAACAACAAGTCAAGGTTTATGTGCTTTGTATTAAAGCTAGATCAATGATAAATCAGATACCACACATCTGTGACTGTGATAACAGCCATCCACCACACTTTTAGGACGTCTGCTTGCCTGAAACAACTTGTTATATCATCACTATAACTAATTCATTACCCAGAAATACAATAAATATCATTTAACAGATTTGCTGAGGGGAAAAGCTGATGAATCAAATTATTATGCAGTTTCAACAGCAAAGTAACACAGATAAGAAATAATTCCTAATTCTCAGAAGCCCAACTGCTCAGCTGACACCAGTAAAACCAACAAGCATCGATTTTTAAAGTATAATTTTTATGTAATAAAAAGTAAAATCATTGGAAAAGGCTGAATATATCTGGAATTCATAAGTCACAGAGAATTTTAAATGTATGCAAGTTTTGACATTTCAATTTACATACATTCCAATAAGATTGAATCATTTCCACTGAAATGTAATAAATTTTAATGGATTCTTCTAATTAAGGAGGTGTTACATGCAAACATGTGGCTTCACTGAGCTCAAACAGATTAATTATTAATTAAACAAGAACAAAACAATTCATATTAGAGGGCAGATATTTTATGTACTTTTTGAGCAGCTTGCATGTGATGCATCCTCGTGTATGCTCTGCTTTCATGCATTTCACTTGTGTGCATGAGACTGATTGTTGAAGTAACCACATGATGAACAATTTTTACAGGCGTCTGAGCCGTTACAGACATAATCCTCATGTTTTGTTTTTTTAAACTTTTAATGAGTTGATTTGCATTGAAAATGTGTGCGTTTGTGTATTTTTTTCTGTTGGTTTTATAACAAGGGATCAGGAGGAGGCATAATGGTTGGAAATGACTGAAAGAATAATTATGCTTGTTTTCATTTTCATAATGATAACAATCATAAATGTTAAAGAGTGGAAAGAAGAGACAGAAAGTGGATTTCTGGAGGCGCTCACGGGGCTTCATTGTTTTGGAAATATAAACATTCAGTGCAGCTGCACCACTGAACCTCGCTGACCCACCACTCCTGAGTTTCCTGAACAGGCATGAACACACCCTCAAGTGCACGCACACAAATTCACACAGATGCGAGTTAGGTCAGCTGAGCTATTTTTGGAGCTAGCGGTTAATCACTCTGCTGCAGCGTGCCTCTATAAAGGCTGGATACACACTCCAGTCCACTCAGACTCAACTGCAAAGACTGGACATCACTTCTATTTCTCTCTGCATGTCAAACCTACAACACAAGTATCAAAGGTGAGAATGATTCCTCTTTTACTTCTTCATTATTAGCTGTTCCTCAGGACTACAAATGAATTATCCCCACAAGTTATTTTTAGAGAAATCCTAGCAGTGTATTCAACATTAACTAAAGAGTTATAAAATTAAGTTAATGATTTGGAAGTAATTATTTTCAGGAAACAATACAGAATAAGGAAAGGGGGAAACATCTTTCAGTTTAGCTCCTGTTTTTAAATTTAAAAAAATGGTAATGAGTGTAATTAGAGATGTTTACAGATTATGTCAGATGTTTTAGCAGCACAGTTATATGTTGTCAAATATTAGAAATTACAGCTATAATCTGTATTTCTTTTGATTTTTTCTTGAAAAGAACCCCCTTCCCAGAGTCTAATTATTTTATTGTTCCTCTCCGCTGCAGCATGAAACGCAGACAGTTGTTGCTGTCTCTGCCTCACTTGCCAACCATTACCGAGACACTTGAGGACTTGCCTGTCAACCCTTCATCCTCCCAGTCCACCCAGAGCTCCCAGTCTCTAGAGGACTACATGACCAGCATCCAGGCTCTTGCCCGACCTGTTGAGGCCCCAAGCTACGGCCCTGTCAGACTCCAGAGGACCCCCAGGCTGCGGCAGTTCTCAAAGGCTCAGATGAAGCTCTCAGTTTCTGCCTCAGCACCTCGCGGGTCTCCGCGCACATTAAGGACTTCCAGACCTTCCAGTCTGAATCTAAACAGCAGCACAGAGGATTTTTCCCTCAGGATGAGCAGAGAACGTGACTGCAAGGGAAAGGACCCAGTAGACTGGCTGTTTGGACAGATAAGGACTTAAAGAGAGGTTTGTTTGTTGTTGTGGGAAACCCTGGAGGTACTTTGGAGTATCCAAACAAGGAGCCACAGGAGGAAGTGAACTGCTGGTATTTGCTCAGTGATAAAATCTCTATGTGACTCATGAGCAAAACGAAGACTTATTTATTTTCCTGCACTTCTACATGTTTACATAAAGGAATATTTTGTTAAGATGTAAAGGCTATAGTTTGCAATAAAATAGTAAAATAATCAACAGAATCTGAAGTAGCATGTTTTTGTTTCTGAGATTAATCCACAAAGAAGATGATGACTAAAAAACCCTCTTTTTTGTGTGTCAAGTCACACTCTCTAAAAACAAAAAAACCTCTTTAAACGTCTGAGATCTTTTGATAGACTTTTTTTTGGTTTTCTGTCAAATTAAACCCTACTTATTAAAAAAGGTAGATGATCCTAGTCTACTGACAATAACAACAATTGTTATTTGCATCCATAGTGTGAGAGGTTGTGTCCGCAGGCAAGCAGCACATATTTTAGTCAAACCCTGTTACAGAAAGAATTTTACTCTGTACTTCATCTACACTATATAACAGAGGTAAACATTTTAAAACAACACTTGAATGAGTAAATTCTAAATCTGAAATCATTCTTATAGCAGACCAACTCTCCTGCTAAAATAAACAGACACTCATGTGATCATGTGATCAACAGTCAAACACCCACTGATGACATCTGGAAAGTAATGGAGTGAAAAAAGGGAAGAGTGACATTTTTCACACTCTATGGACAAATATACACTACTAATCTAAACCAATATTAAAATAGTACATTACATGTTTTTTTTAAAGTATTGATAGCTGATATATAAAAATATGAAAGTCAGCATTCTGCAGGAGCATCTATTTAATGCTGATACTTCTGTCAACTGAATATTCTATTTTATTCAGTGTTATAATAAATATAAATATAGTGAAATATTGTGCAGTATCATACCAAAGCTACAGCTGTAGTTAAAATGACATCCTTTGACCTACTGCAACAAAAGATATAGTAACAACATTTGTAGTAAAATGCTTACATATTAAAACATCACTGGTGATGATCCAAAGAATATAACATGTAATTATATTTAAAGATAAGTAACTATTTTATAGAAGTCCCAAAAGGTTTATTCCATTCACCTGGACGTAGAGTTTTCAGTTGGAAGAACGTTTGGTCCAGATGAACAGAAACAACTTTCTGGGATTTCCTTAACCGGATGTTAGAACATGGATTAAGATATTCTATAGAAAGCATTTTAGTGAGTGTCCCGCCCCCAAGTAAATTCTAATGATAATAATTTTTATGCACGACTTGTAAATGGTCCATTTAATTTTTTTTTTGACTGTGCTTCAACTTAAGTTCAAACTTCTTCCATCACAGCTACAAATCTACCAGGATGATTCCTCCCCCGTCTCCGTTGACCTCTTTTAGTCTCAGCATGCTAGTGACATCCAGCGGTGAGAAATGGGGCTACATTTCAAAACCTGGATTCGGCCACTAGAGTGCGCTATATACTCACTGACGGACACCGGAGGTTAATAGAGCAATATTATATACCAACCAACCTACCACTCCTGTGCAACGTTCAGGAGTGGCTGAAGTGAGCCCAGTGTTTACTTAGATCAGGCTGAAACCGTTGCACCATACAACAGTGTGGTAGCCTTTATAGTCTGAAAAATACACCCAAACAGTATCCACCGTTTACGTTTAAGACAAACCCAGATGCTGAAGTGCTCTTTAGCATGTTTTGGAACTTAGCTCTGCAATCTGAGGAGTGAAAGGAGAATTTGACACCTCCGGCAGTCTACACCTGCATTATTACAGATATTGCAGTGATACTCTTTAAAAGTGTACATGTTAGAATTTGTTTTCTTCTCACAGGTCCTGGGGTTGTTTATTCTGGATGGTACTAAACTTCCACCTCAAAGCACCTGACATCTCCTCCTCCAGTATGACTAATACACATCACCTGACTACACCTTTAGAATTTGATCATGAGTGATTCTTAAAAACAACACATCTCTGCAGCCTCCAACCGCCACTTCACATATGTCTTTCCAAAGACAACCTGAATGATTGTGCAAGTCTGGCTTTGTCTAATTACAGACACATATTTTCTAGCAATTCACAGGAGGAATTTTCTACTTTTATCTTATAATCAAGGAGTGTCAGTACAGTGTAATATTTGTGAGCCGTATCTACAAAATATCTACTGTTCGGTGGATGAAGATGAAGCATGACCCTGTGGTCAGATTGCTCTTGATAACAGTTGACAAAACAAAGAAACTACTTTCGGCTGCTTCCTTATTCACAGGGGGTCATCACAGCGGGTAGTTCGGCGTATTTCATTTTGCAGGGTTTTCTTTTTTTCCCTTTCTGACACAACTCCAAGAGGATTGTGTTTCCTCCTGGAATCAGATAAGGGGTCTTTCACTCCAAGGTGAAACCATGTGGAATTCACTTTCATTTACCAACAAAACCTCCACCAAGACAGTATTTACTTTTAAGGGGACAGTATTGTATTTTGTATATATTAATATCCTTTTCTTTGTTCTTTTTAAACGTAGTTTAGGATGTTTTTAGTGCAATAAAAGTGAGTGCAACATACAGACTTTTGTCATTTGCCCCACTGAAATCCGTTTAAATATACTTGACATAATTTTGAGTATAATTATGCTTTACTTGTTTTTGTTTATGTGGATCTAATACATGTGTAGCATTCATTTGTTAAGATGTCTTGACTAAAATGTCCTTTAAATGTTCAGTGAGAAGTATCAAGTTAAAAAGGTTTTTGATCACAAGTTTTTTAGTTTTTCAAAAAATTATTCATATTTGGGATTATTGGACATGCATTTAAATTGTTATGTGGTACTGGTTAAACTGGTTTTGATATATCAATATATGCTGTTAATGTAAACAATGACAATAAGCACTATTATCACTTGAAGGAGAGGTCAGAGGTTAAATGTGGCATGATATTATTTATTTCTATACAGCACTTTGTATATGTTGACAATACATACCACACTTTATACAGTTTCTAAGTTCTAAGGCTCTTTGGTAGCACTTCCACCAATAAATCATTAGGCTGACCTTGAAGACCCTGATGGATGTGAGCCCAATTTCAACGGACTGTTAACACAACCCCACTCGCCACCCCTACAAAGTTTTATCAGAATTCATTCAAAGGTTTTCGAGCTACCACGTTTATAGACAGAATGGCACACACACATGCAAACACTACCAAAAGCACAATCTCACTGGTAGAGGCAACTATGTTTATAATCTAAAAAAAGTGCTTGATGATTTATTTATTTTATGACTTATTCCTGCGTTTCCTGTAGTACGACCATCATAAAAGACTGAATTCTTGGCACTGGTCAGTCTTTCTGTACACACCTTGTAAGGTGGAGCGATTAAGAATAGTTGAAGAAATCCTGAAACTCAGACAAGCAGGAAAACAACAAAAGGTAATGTTTTGAATGTGTGTTACACTGTACTTACTCTATGATAACAGAGACAGACTTGACAACAACCATGCAGAAGCACATTAAAGCTTCACCTAGCAGAACTGTTTTAAGGAATGGGAGTTTTCACAGTACAATCTAAACAATGGGACAAACAGTGGGTGCGTGAGAATTGAGCAGATAGTGGTATGAAGAATTCACAGCAAATGGCTGGGCTTCGTGTCCTGCTCCCTGCACACTTGACCCAAGCAGCTTCTTAACCCTAAACCAAGTGGAGTACATCCAGCTGTGAAAACAGGCACTTTTTCTTGTTCTACATGGCCACTATGTTTGTCATTGTCCAGCATTTGAGTGAAAACAGCTTTAGGTAATCAGATTGAGTAGCTTGTTTGCCAGCAAAATTAGCATTAGGATTCAGTGATGCACCCGAACAAAAGTCCCTGTCAACAGTTCTCATGCAGCTAAACACAGACATAATTCATTTTCATTTATCCTTGCATCAACATTACTGCTGAGCAATATTTCTCCACTAAGAGTGTATTTTCAGTTAAAATAAGACAGCATTTGAACTTTACCACTACAATAAAGCTGATATTTAATTATCAAGAAAGCAAATACATTGTTCTTGACAAAAATAAGTAATATGAATCTAGTAAGAGTTGGTGATGTGTGACCTGTAAAGTTAGCTTATGTGTATGAGTCATTGTCACTGTGAATGCGTCATCGTCTTGTTATGCCCGTGACACAAATTCTCTCTGTGTCTGCTGCTGCTGGTGTTGTTAACTGGAATATTGAGTAATAACCAAAGGCAAAATAACATATGTCTGTAGCCACTATGACATCATCAATGGGTTTGGGGCTCCACTCTCTGATGTGTTGAATTTTTGGATGCTGCCATGTTGGTTTCTTGGAACTAGAAGTGACCACATGCGAACAAGAGGGTGGAGTTCTAAGTTACCAGCTAACACTAATAAACCTGGGTAGAAAGCTGCATTTGTAAACTGTATGGATGCAATGCACAGACACATTTACCTATAATTAATGCATGGTAAAAAGCACCTTTATCATAAGTAAAAGACTAATAAAATACTGGAATTTCCCTCACTGAAACTGAAGCACAGATTTCTGTAGTCTGTACAACACAACAGGCCATATTATTAGTTAAACAAGTCAATTAAAAAAAAATCTCCAAATACGCACCAACAGCACACACAAACTGAAGAGGCCCAGTTTAATCACTTAAAGTAGTGGAAGTGAGGCACTGCTGACGTTATGAACGGGCCTCAGGGGTCCACACCCACCCAATAAAGTCACTGTGCCCCGTCAGCTGAATTCTACTGCTATACTTTAACTATAAGTTACACTAATTCATACAATATGGTAATGAAAAGGTTAAAACACCCATATCACAGTGAAGTTATTGCAGTACCAGCTCACTTTAATGATTTGGTTCACAGTAGTTTAGTGCTTCTGGAGCAGTCATAAGCAGCATGACAAAGGAGGATACTGATAATGTGGGCTTATGTATGTCAGACTTTGAAACAAATTGTACAAGCAGACAAATGACCTCTTTTTAGCTTCAACGATACATGAGCGGTACTTTCCAGAGCATGACCCCACCAGAAAATTTCAAAACAAATGAAAATGTGTTGAGGATATTGTGTGCTCTCGGTTGAAAGGTCTTGCTTTGCCTCTGTAAATAGAGCCTTCAGCTTTCAGATCCTCTTCTGGGGAACCAGCACCCAATTTGGACTTGAGAGACAGACACCCTTGCTAATTTTAAGATCCAGCTTGAAATTGTACTTTTTGATAAAGCTTATAGTTAGGCCTGGATTACGGGACCCTGAATCTTTTCTTTGTTATGCCGCAACAGGTTCATACTGTTGGGGATTTCCCATGATGCACTGAGTGTTTCTTTTTCAGTGTGTGTGTTTATACACCACTCTGAATTTTTATCATTAGTAATTATTAATCTCTGGCTCTCTTCCACAGCATGTCTTTGTCCTGTTTCCCTCCCCTCGGCCCCACTGGGTCGAGGCAGATAGCCGCCACTTCCTGAGCCCGATTTTGCTGGGGGGCTTCTTCCGGTAAAGAAAAGGAATTTTTCCTTCCCACCGCCACCCAACTGCTTGCTCATAGAAGGTCATTTGACTGTTGTGGTTTCTCTGTCTTTACCTTACAATGTAAAGCACCTAGCGCAACTGTTGATGTGATTTGGCACTATACAAATAAACCTGAATTGAACTGAAATATGTTTGTTTGTTTTCTGGGGGGAGAATAGCAACGCAGCGTGAGCTGAAGGCCCCCCAGTCAAAGTTACCTGTTCATACGTTCTGCTGACTGTGATGGTGACGCCTAGCAGACATCTGTTAATTAAACTCAGAAAGGCTCTATATCCACTATCCCTAAGACTTCAGTATACAGATAGCTGTGTAAGAGTCATTCACCCACTCAAAGTGGTTCTGAGTGGGGAAACTTCATGGAGGCCAAAACCAGCCTCATGTGGCACTTCCACATTGGCTTCATTTCTGGAGGTTGCCCCTCGGTAATAATACAGAAATCACACACATAGCCCACACTCCAACTCCGACTGGTGTCCCACAAGGTTGCGTCCTCAGCCCCATCCTCTACACCCTGTACACCCACGGCTGTGTGGGTGACTCCAACAAAGACATCATTTTGAAGTTCGCGGACGACACTGTAGTGATCGGTGGCATCACTGGAGGGGACGAAACGGCTTATAGGAGAGAAGTAGCCGGTCTGGTGCCATGGTGTGAGGACAACAACCTCACCCTCAACACTGACAAGGCAAAGGAGATGATAGTGGACACGAGGAAGAAGAGGAGGCCTCACCCACCGCTGTCTATCTGGGGCCTTGAAATGGAGAGGGTGAGCAGCTTTAGGTACCTGGGCGTCTACATCTCTGAGGACCTCACCTGGACACTGAACACCACACAGCTGGTCAAGAAGGCTCAGCAGAGGCTGTACTTCCTGAGGACGCTGAGGAAATTTGGTATGTCGGCCAAGATCCTCAGCAGGTTCTACAGCTGCATTGTGGAGAGCACCCTGACTAGCTGCATCACTGCATGGTACGGCAGCACTACTGCTATGGACCGCAAACGCCTGCAGAGAGTGATAACAACTGCGGAGAAGATCATCAGAACTCCGCTGCCCTCTCTGCAGAGCATCTACCGTCACAGAGTCCAGAAGAGAGCTGCCTCCATTCTCAAAGACCCCACACACCCCCAACACAGACTGTTCACACTTCTGCCCTCGAGACGAAGGTTTAGGAGTGCGAAATCCAGAACATCCAGACTCACTAACTCCTTCTTGATGGCAGTGGGGACTCTTGAACAGCTGACCCATTTTGAACAGTAATTTTATTTATTTATTTATTTTTATAAACACCCAGCACGCCCCTGCGGGCGGTTTATCCTTCAAGCTCGGGTCCTCTACCAGAGGCCTGGGAGCTTGAGGGTCCTGCGCAGTATCTTAGCTGTTCCCAGGACTGCGCTCTTCTGGACAGAGATCTCCGATGTTGTTCCTGGGATCTGCTGGAGCCACTCGCCTAGCTTTGGAGTCACCGCACCTAGTGCTCCGATTACCACGGGGACCACCGTTACCTTCACCCTCCACATCCTCTCGAGCTCTTCTCTGAGCCCTTGGTATTTCTCCAGCTTCTCGTGTTCCTTCTTCCTGATATTGCTGTCATTCGGAACCGCTACATCGATCACTACGGCCGTCTTCTTCTGTTTGTCTACCACCACTATGTCCGGTTGGTTAGCCACCACCATTTTGTCCGTCTGTATCTGGAAGTCCCACAGGGTCTTAGCTCGGTCATTCTCCACCACCCTTGGGGGCATCTCCCATTTTGACCTCGGGACTTCCAGGTTATACTCGGCACAGATGTTCCTGTACACTATGCCGGCCACTTGGTTATGGCGTTCCATGTATGCCTTGCCTGCTAGCATCTTGCACCCTGCTGTTATGTGCTGGATTGTCTCTGGGGCATTTTTACACAGCCTGCACCTGGGGTCTTGCCTGGTGTGATAGACCCCAGCCTCTATGGATCTTGTGCTCAGAGCTTGTTCTTGTGCTGCCATGATTAGTGCCTCTGTGCTGTCTTTCAGTCCAGCTTTGTCCAGCCACTGGTAGGATTTCTGGATATCAGCCACCTCCTCTATCTGCCGGTGGTACATACCGTGCAGGGGCCTGTCCTTCCATGATGGTTCCTCGTCTCCCTCCTCTTTCTTGGGTTTCTGCTGCCTGAGGTATTCACTGAGCACTCGGTCAGTTGGGGCCATCTTCCCAATGTATTCTTGGATGTTCGTTGTCTCATCCTGGACTGTGGTGCTGACACTCACCAGTCCCCGGCCCCCTTCCTTCCGCTTAGCGTACAGCCTCAGGGTGCTGGACTTGGGGTGAAACCCTCCATGCATGGTAAGGAGCTTTCTTGTCTTTATGTCAGTGGCTTCTATCTCCTCCTTTGGCCAGCCTATTACCCCAGCAGGGTACCTGATCACGGGCAGGGCGTACGTGTTGATGGCCCGGATCTTGTTCTTACCATTCAGCTGACTCCTCAGGACTTGCCTGACCCTCTGCAGGTACTTGGTGGTTGCAGCTTTTCTAGCGGCCTCTTCATGGTTCCCATTCGCCTGCGGGATCCCCAAGTACTTGTAACTGTCCTCTATGTCTGCAATGTTGCCTTCTGGTAGTTCAATCCCCTCAGTTCTGACTACCTTCCCTCTCTTTGTTACCATCCGGCTACACTTCTCCAGTCCGAACGACATTCCAATGTCATTGCTGTATAGCCTGGTAGTGTGGATCAGTGAATCGATGTCTCGTTCACTCTTGGCATACAGCTTGATGTCATCCATGTACAGGAGGTGGCTGACAACTGCTCCGTTCCGTAGTCGGTATCCGTAGCCAGTCTTGTTAATGATCTCACTGAGGGGGTTCAGGCCTATGCAGAACAGCAGTGGGGACAGAGCATCTCCTTGGTAGATCCCGCACTTGATGGTGACTTGTGCTATGGGCTTGGAGTTGGCCTCTAGTGTTGTACGCCACATCCCCATTGAGTTCCTGATGAAGGCTCTTAGGGTCCCATTGATCTTGTACAATTCTAGGCATTCCAGTATCCAGCTGTGGGGCATTGAGTCATAGGCCTTCTTGTAATCAATCCAGGCAGTGTACAGGTTGGTCAGTCTGGTCTTGCAGTCTCGGCTGATTGTTCTGTCTACCAGTAGCTGGTGTTTTGCGCCTCTGGTATTCTTGCCAATTCCTTTCTGTGTCCCGCTCATGTATTGACCCATGTGCCTGTTCATCTTAGCCGATATGATGCCTGACAGGAGCTTCCATGTAGTACTGAGGCAGGTTATTGGTCGGTAGTTGGAGGGGACCGGTCCCTTCTTGGGGTCCTTGGGGATCAGGACCGTCCGGCCTTCAGTTAGCCATTCCGGGTGTCTCTCGTTAACTAGCAGCTGGTTCATTTGTGCTGCCAGACGCTCGTGGAGTGCAGTCAGCTTCTTCAGCCAGTAGGCGTGAACCATGTCGGGCCCTGGTGCTGTCCAACTCTTCATACTGGAGACCCTTTCTTGGATATCTGCCACTGTGATGGTTACTGGACCCTGTTCAGGGAGGTCGCTGTGGTCTGCCCTCAGATCCTCTAGCCACTGAGCATTGCCGTTATGGGTTGCATCCTTCTCCCATATGCTCTTCCAGTATTGCTCCGTCTCCAGCCTTGGTGGTGCTGTTCTCTTATTGTTCCCTTGCCACTTAGAGTACACCTTTGCTGGTTCTGTGGAGAACAGCTGGTTTATTCTCCTGCCTTCTATCTCTCTGGTGTACCTCCTCAAGCGGCTGGCCAAGGCTGTGAGTCTTTGCTTGGCAGTTTCCAAGGCCTCAGGTATGGACAGCTTGCTGTATTTCTTAGGCACCTTATTTGTCTTACCTTTCTGCAACTCCGTTAGTTGGCTAACCTCCCTCCGTGCTACTTTGATCTTGCCCTCTAGCCTCCTTCTCCATGGAGGGTACTGCCCCTTGTCGCTGTTCAACTTGTAGCCAAGCATCTCACTGATCACTGCTGCCGTATTGTAGATCAGCTTGTTAGTGTCGGTAATCGTGGTTGTAGGTATTGCCCGTAGTGCTGCATTAACATCATCTAGCAGACCTTCTGAGGGTACTTCACGTAATCTTGGTAACCGGCTACGGGGGATCCAGGTTTCAAGCTTGGCCATGATCCTATTTTTCAGGTCAGTTCCTCTCGCACTCAACGATCCTTCTCCTATCGCACTTGGGGCTATGTACCCAATCTCGGGTGGGGGTGATGATATCGCCCCCCTGACCTGGCGTCCTGACTCCTCCTTGCCGTAGCATTTGTGTTGTACCTCGTCAAACTCTAGCTGTGAGAGCAGTCCCTTCTTTCGAATGTTGGAACACTGAGCTACTAGTTGTTTCGCCGTCATTGTGGATGTTGGGTATCGAAGAATCCATAGGTCCCTCATCCTATTCATGTAGCCCCTTCCGCCGGGGTTACTTGCGTAGTAGCATTCCAACAACGCCCTGTTTTCGTCTCTTGCCCACCGATGCCTTCTTGAATCTTGAATCCCATGTGGTGGACTTCAGTAGGGTATTTCCCCCCCCAGATAAATCCATATTCAGCTTAGATAAACAGAAATTTTAATTTCATTTTTCATGTTCAGCAGAGTTGGGGAAAGAAAAAAAAAAATCAGCTCTGACATACTGTTACAAACTTACAGTGGTTCATTCCACCACTGTAACGTGTACGAAGTCATTCTTTATGGAAATTAGAAGGGAAAATGTTTTATTTAATCTCTTCTTATCACACATTAAGGCTTTTCCTTTTTACACATTTCAACCACTTTGTTTTTTAATATTATGGTTAATGTTGTAATAGCACTGGTGCCTTTGTATCCATGCTGGGTCTGTGGCTATGGGGGATTTTCCCAAAAGTGACAATGTAGTGAGTCTCACTCTAGGGGCACAACAAGAGGGGCAGATCTTGACCACCTTGCCCTGCCCTCTCTCTCTCTCTCACACATTGCTTCCTCCTTAAAAAACCCGCTGGTAAACGCAAAGGGAAACTCCCAACCAAAAAACCTAAAGAATGAATATCTGACAAATAACTAAAACTTTTGCAAACAGCTTTACACCCACAACAGCAACATTTTGCAGAAAAAAAAATGTTGTGCTAAGCAGACTTTGATGAAGAAATTTTGAAACTCTTGTCTCTCCTTGTATCTTTATTTTGAGGGAAATAGGGGCGTTTTTGTGGTTTGCCGACTGCTTGTCCCAAAGGAAAAAAAACAAAAAACAAAACACAGCACTCTCAGGTCTGTGTTTAGATCCGTCTCCACATTGGAAACCAGTTCAGTCTTGGGACTTTTTCCCTCATCATTTGATTGAAAACCAGAGCGCTGGTTTATAGCAACTGGTTCCAGTTTTGTTATGTGCGTGAGCCATTTTATGTAGCGTGTCCTGCATTCCAGCAAGGCAATTTTCAAAACTGCTCTGGTCACCCCCCCCAGCACTGTCTCTTGCTAGGTGGTCCATGAGCCACTCGCTTTTCCTACCTCACGAGTCCTCAGCTGGAAGTTTTTCCCTTCATGGTAACAGTTGTACGTCTTCAGCAGTGACAAGATATCAGACCTGAGCATGAACACACAAAAAGATGAATCAGTTCTAAAAGTGAGAGCACTGATAAAAATTTAATAAATGTGAATTTCTACTGTAACGGAAAAACTGTCCAGTGATGGAGCAAGGAGCACTTACTTTGGTATGAGTTTCTCCTCACTGAGCTTCACGTAGGTCTGATGCGCACTCATTCTGACTAGAGTGCAGCTGTGGCAGAAAAACATCAAACACAAAAATTAAAATATGCATGTGATGCTAATGTACCAATAATTTTGACTGTGAGAGTCTGTGTGGATTTAAGCAGTGAACAGAAACACAGAAATACAGTTAAAGCATATAATAAGAATAGTGCAACTTAGTGTTATTTGCTGTCATACTTTTTCCAAAGTTGGAGATCTTTGGGATGTTTTTTCCTCTTATAATGAAAAGGATTTAAAATATTTGCTCCAGTGTTAAGGGCAAGGACAGTGGTTTAGGAGAAATCACATGACATTGGCATGCAGCCATCATGTTGTATCATGTTGCAATAGAGCAGCGCAAATGGCAGAAAATAACATCTTAATCTAATTAAGGGGTTAATGGCCGCTTCAGTGGGCATCTTATGTGTAATTATAAGTAAAACAAGCAGACAAGAAAAAAAGACAGCAATCGCTGCATCATTTATGTCTGTGTCACTTGTGTCGTCTTCTTTTTTGTTTCAGAATCTAGTGGACAGCACAAAACAAAAGGGAAACCTATTAATCAATGGGTGCTTTTTTTCTGGCAAAAGCAGGAGAGATGTCCCTGATCCTTGCCCAGATTCCTGTATCCTGATACTGTGGATGGACGGTGGTACAGGGAAATTCCTCGCTGGGAAAACACACCACGTGGGGGAGGAGCATGAGTATAAAGCAGCCAACATGTGGTTCTGGGCTCAGTGTCAACGTCCTTCAGCATGAAGCTTAATCCTCAGTCCGTCTGTGCGTTCGCTATCCTTAGCCTTTGCTGTGTACTGATCACAGGTAAGAGTCTTTTCACTTATCCATGCTTACAACTAAAACTCACTCTTTTTCAGGGTTTTCAGTGACTTAACCTGTGCTGTTGGTTGGACTGAGCTGACTTTTGATCTTATTACAATTTCTGTGCAGTGAGAGAGTCAAGCAGCACATTTATCCCGGGGAGATGTGTTTGTCCAAAAACACAACAGGGTGTCAGAGGTCAACTGAAGGCACTCAAAGTGTTACTACCAAGCTCCACTTGTCACAACGTCACAGTCATGTGAGTACCAGATACTGCAGACACACTTTCACCTCTTCAGACCTGTGTGCACTGAGGTGATTGTAAACTAAAAGTGTTGTTTCGTGCGTTTTTCAGAGTCACCCTGCAAAGAAACAATAAATCACTGTGCCTGAATCCAGAAGCGCCGATGGCCAAACAGCTGATTCGCTGCTGGCTTAGGTGAGATTTATCTGTTTGTCACTGGTCAGTAAACTAATGAACACATAGGGGATACACCCGTCTTCAAAGTTCCTGTAGATTGCAACCAACAGTGTCTTATAAGTTGCCCAGCCGGTTTTTGTAACAAAGCACTGTACTGCTACTTAATCTTTCCTACTGCTTTGCTGCTTGAGAATCAGTAACAAATTTCAGTTTCAGGTGAATTTATTGCACAACAAATGAATACAAATTTCTATCAGAAGAAGAAAAAGGGTCTGATATTAAGTACTGATACTTAATGCTGGATTTTCTAAGCTCATCTTTTTCTTAACTGTGCTCCTTTATGTTTTTCCCCCTCCAGAGTTCAGCAGTTGGGTCGTGATGCAAAACTGTGTCTACAAAGGAAGAAAAGGAGAGGGGGCCAACGCCAGCAGACTCGACAGAGGAGAAAAGGCCAAAACAGGAAAGTCTCATCCTGAGACTCTCAGTAGCTAGTCAGACTAAGGAAGGAAAAAAATGACACCAAGTATGTACAGAGGTGAAGTGTGCGCAGGGGAGAAACTACTGTAAGGCCACTTGTGTCTTTTCTCTCTCTTTATGTCATTGCAGACATTAAGCTTCTTTAAATTGTCTAAGCTCTACATCAAAGTCTCCTTATTATTTCATTCTTAATGACTATGTATTGAAGATGTATTGAAGCAAAGCCCTGGAGGCTCATAAATGAAAAAACAAGTCCATGGTTCTGTATATGCAGCTGGGAAGACCAACTCGAGATTTTGTGGTTTATATTTATATGACTGCTTGATGTTTTATACTTTATTTTAAATAAACATATCTGAACAATTCTGTGACTGTGTTATTTTGGCTTAAGCCTTTGATATTCTTAATAATTGAAGGAAAGGAAAGGGATTTTATTCCTTGGCAGGATATGCGAGGTCACCGAGCAGACAGCCTCAGCTTAAGCTAATAAACTAAAGGATTCAAGTCAGCTGCAGGAATAAAGCAAATTGTTTTCACTTAAACTTTGTATTGGTATCCTAAATTTATAACCTATAACTAACCACGTGTTGTTTTTATAATCTGGATGCATGACATCCTTTTCCATGGCTCTTACCTGAGAGAATCCCTAACGTAAAAGCAATGGAGAAACTGATCACCATTACGGTGCATAGTGGTTATTGTGTATGCTGAATTTTATGACTACAATGGTTGGTGGTGTTGCACAATAGATGCGGAAACATCTAGGTGATCAGGGTGTGGATTTTGTAATGTTTTATGATAGCTAGTTAAGCTCAAAATCCATTTGAGATTTCGTGTAAATCATGTGACACCCTACTGGAGTCAAAGCAGAATATACAGACACAGAGAGAAACTTCAGCAATAAATACTTTTTCTTGCACAGCATGAGCTGAATAAGTGAAGCATGCACTGACCTGTACCATTTCCCCCTCCCAGTGTTTAAAGAAGAAAAAAAAAAAGTAGAAGTATGTGAGCTAATATGGAAAGTGAAAGTCCTCAATAACAGCACCTTTGTCAAAGGACAGGAATTAATTTTAGGGACTTTTCTTATCTGTTGTGGGAAAGTGGCGGTTCCTTTGGAACCAGGTATTTATTAGGTATGACAGGATTCTTGTAGATGATGCAACAGGATAACAGTATTGGTAGAGAGCTATAGAAGTACTCAGTACGTTTATAGTTTAATTATCTTTACCATATCACATGCACTAAAATACACTAAAGGGTTTTTATGAGAGGCAAGTAAAGGCCAAGGTGTAAAGTAATATCTACATTTCACCAACAGCTAATGAAGAGGAAAGAAGTACAACACTAGGAAAAGGGAAAACAAAAAAATATAGTGATTGAAAAAACACGACTAAAAATGAATTGTTATTCTAAACTTCAATGCTAACTACTTAAAAAAGAAAAATCTTGATAGTAATCTTGGCCCTTTATACAAACCGCTTAACACATTTAAGGCTTGTGGTTTTTTTCCCCTCACCTGATAACATACTACATTTATCTGATCATAAGATTATATTATAAGTATAGTGAAAAAAACATGTCTTATCTTCACCAAGAACATGTTTATGCAACACACAGATTAGTCACCTATGACGTAGATGATGCTATGGTGCCATCTAGTGGCTATTGCAAGATAGAACTTATGAAATCTTAAAGCAGTGTGGTTCCCGCTTAATGTGCCACACTCAATTTATTATGTACACCTGCCCCACAGTTCTTTATGCAAATAATCATATACCAGCAACTAAATACATTTAAGCATATAGATATGGTCAAGGTGACCTAGTGAAGCTCAAAGCTTTAAATGTACTTTAAATGTTGCATGGTTGTTGGCGCCAGACAGACATTGGGGTTTACAGAGAATTATCTGAAAGGGAGAGAAGTAGCATTTCTCTGGGGAAAATGTCTTGCTGATGCAAGAGATCAGAGGAGTATGACCAGACTGCTTTTAGTTGATAGGAAGTAACTTAAATAACAGCTTATTAAAAAGAAGGTATATTGGTACCTTAAAACAGATGGGATCCAGTAGCAGATACCAGAGTGGGTTCAGCCAAGGATAGAAAACTAAGGCTACAATTCACACAGGCTGATCAAAACTGGAAAATAGAAGATTAGAAAAATGTCACCTGGTCTGATGACCCTCTATCTCTGCTGCAAAATTCAGAGGGTTTGCGCAAACGACATTTAAGCATGGATCCAACCTGCCTTGTATCAGCGGTTCAGTCTGGTGGTAGTGGCTGCTTCCAGCAGGATAACACACCGTGTCACAAAACTCCAATTTTTTTCAAACTGGCCTCTTGAACACAGGAGTGACTTCACTGTACTCAAATGGCCTCCACAGATCTTAATCCAATAGAGCACCCTTGGAATGTGGTAGAATGGGAGATTTTCATCATGATGTGGTGCTGCAGCAACTTTGTGATGTTATCCTGTTAACATGGACCAAAATCTCTGAGGAATGTTTCCAGCATATTTTTGAATCTATGGCACGAAGAATTAATGAAGTTCTGAAGGCAAAAGGATGTCCAACACAGCACTAGGAAGGAGATAAAGTGAGTACTCAAGTATATACTCACTCACCACTAATCTCTGAGTATAAATATCTATAATGAGCCAACCTTTATTTACAGGGACTGCAGTCTCTTTCACACCAGCAGGAGACAAAGGCAGCTTTGTGTGCAGCATTAGTGCAGATTTTACTTTAAAAACAAAAAAACACAAATGTCTGAGCTATTTTTTGGTCTCAGTACTTCCTGAGATTTTATCACATGACAAAAAAAGGGAAGTTAATCAGTTAAAGTAATGCTGTGTGACTTATTTATAATAAATACTGTTCCACTTTGATACACTTCATTTCAATCTGGAACTGGCCCATTCATGATGACTTTAATATGAGTCATTAAATCTTTTATTCTCAGAATCAAGGGAGGCAGATCTTTCTGAAAAAAAACCTCAGTCATACAGGAAATGATTTTTTTCTAGATCTTTAAGCAAAAACAGAACTTTGTCCGGTAGAGGAGGAAAAAAAACAGAAGAAAAAATGCTTGCATGAGCAGTGTTAGCCACCACAGAAATCAGGAAACAGACTGCCCCATACTGTCTGACTGGGAAGTGATCTCTGGGAGGTGATTCAACCAAATAATAGGAATAAAAAAAACTAAACAAAATAGAGAGAAGTTAAAGATATAACCTTAACAAAATCCTCCTGGTTTGGGTTTAAAGAATCGACAATTAAGTCCACATTTATTTCATGCATTACTGAGGCAACAACATCTGTCCTACCTCCCCCTTTAATGACCTCTGCCCATCGCCAGCTTCAGCTAAGCAATGTGCTGACAAAGTATGTGCATACAGAGATGGTCAGTCTACCTCTCATACATATTTATACACAATAATGGGTTTATAACTTAAAGGATTCCAGTCTGTCACCATTATTATGAATTATTCAACAATCACAAATGGCTATACGGTAGATGGGCCAAACGCTGTGCGATGAAAATTCATTTTATTTGGCTGGGCTCGGGTTTCGGTGAATTTACGTCGTCTGCGTTTTCTCAGCTTTTCTCTCCTATTCATGCATCATCTTTGTGTGCAAGCTTCCTCGGTGGACAAAGAGCTTTCATTGCAGGTCTGCTAATTGGTTTGATCATCGCGAGATTCGTATCCAATTATCACACCTACACCGGCAGCTGCGCCCGAAGACAATTCAGTCCCACGCGTAAAATGACACGGAGAGCTCCAAATAAAGCACTCAATGAATGAGTTTCCGAAACATATCTCAACAAAAAAAGTATAAATTTAAAATGCTAATGAGGCAGATAACACTGATCGGCAAATCACGGCTGACTTAGAGCTTTAACGATAACGAACGCGGTTTCTAACAGCAAATAGTAGATCACATGAAGGCTAACGGAAAGTTTCTTATACTAGTCAATACTCCCAAAAGCAAAAGACAAAACAAAGCGTAATTTAACCTGCATCCAACTTCTGAGCATCTCTTCTTATCAGACTATTTTTATTTGTTCCGGGCTTTTATTGCAGGATGAAAGTTATTGTGCCTTCTTTAAACGTAACTAAACATAAACTGAATCATTTTGAGCCTTACCATAACAGAGTGCGTCCCCGTTTTCTTCCGTATCACCAGCGTTATATGCCTCTTTTCGTTATCAGTTTTCATGCCTCCTTGGCAGTGCGGTATTCTGAGCCGAGAGATAAAGGTGACATCCTGAATATCCAATAGCAGCCCGCGTTGATACACCGCAGCCAACCACACTCGAGCATAGGCGGGCTGAAACAGGGCTGCATACCTCTCCCTTCTTGATCAAGGTGGCTCTGGGGCTTTGCTTTAATCCTATCAGCCAGAAGTGTTTTAAATTGTGGTCTTCGCCACACTAAGGGTGTTAAGACTCAGCTCTAAGACTATAAAGGTTTAATTTAGAGTTTTGATTGAAAGTTATATGGGTTAAGTGAGATTTGTATAAAAAATACATGTTATCCATGCCGCATATTTTGGTTTCTATTGAACTGTTGAACACAATTGACACTCTAAATGATAAATAATGTATTCGTAGAGTATTCTTGTTGCTGGATGTTTGTTTTCCATATGGGTAACAAATTGTAGTTTTGGTTTATTTGCTGTCGAGGGTGAATTTTAACTTCAATATCCACTTCTGAGATATATTCTTTAAATTCTTTCTGCTGTTACATATTTAGTGACAGGAAAAATCTAATTGGTTTACCAACACCACCAACAACGACCCACTCTGCTGTATTTTTCCAGCTAGGGGAAGAAGTTCCTGTGACCTGTTAAGATTTTTTTCACCCATCCTGTTTTTGAGCCTGGATCTGCCATCTAGGAAACTATTGCAGGGTGGAAACACAAACTGTAGGAAGTGCTTCTCTCTCTGTGTCTGAATAGGATTCATGATTTATGCACAGAGGAAGTAAGTTGTTCCAGCAGCTGAACGACTTCCCTCATTCTGACGGATGTGGACATGACAAAGCTGCCGGAGCGCTTATAGAAGAGGGCGAGAAATAGTGCCGTTCTTTTCCTCCCGTCTGTTTATAGGTCAGTCAGCTGCTAATTGAACAAAGATCATTGTGAAGATAATAATAAAGCTCAGGTTATGGTCCAGTGAGCAGCCTCAGCAAAATCCAGACAAAGACTCTTTGTTGTTCTTTCCACAACACAGGCGAAGGTCTCGTCCCTCTGGAGAGGATACACATGTCATGACATAAAAACATATCGACGCTATTTATGACACCAGGTGATACCATGCTGGGTTGTGTAACTTTGTGAGAAATATGTGGAATAACCCTGTTGTTTAACCTTCAGGTTGTTCATGCTATCTGGCCTCAGTTCTCGCTGAGGTGCCTTCTGATGAATAGGGCTCTCTGTTTACATCGATTCTCTCCTTAGCTGTGATGCCACAGAGAGGTTTCCTCTAAGGGCTACATACAGTTATATATTTATTGTTCAGTGAACAAAAGACTGAGGAATACCCTGTGTGTGTGGAGTGTGTGTGTTTTGACAGAACAAGACAATATTGATTTATGACCTGAACAAAAGAGGAATGCCCATGTAGAGTCTCACGTCCTTTGTAGCTCAATAAAATAAAAAGGAAAACAATAGAAACATCAATACAGGCTTTTTTCTATTCACTTTTGAATCATAATTATAGTAAAAATAAGTGCAATTCAAACTGCCTGATTCACTCTTAGTGCTCACCATATGACCCTTTATCGATAAATAATTTACTGTGTTTGGCTAGACGTGTTTTGGGTGAAGCCTGTAGCCGTGCTTTCGGTGAACGATCTGATGTTTCTTTCATCACCATATTAACATGAACACTCCTCCCAGAGCTCTGTCTCCATGGTCACCGCTCGCACACGACAAACACACAATGAGGGCCGACGCATGCACCTGCACAAGCTCCACTGCCTGCTATACTCTCTGTCACATTTGCACATGTTTTCTCTGAATGAGTGAAACAGTTGATCTAATTTATGACCTTATGAATAATGTATGTGGCAGTAACTGGATGGGATTGCTGGGCATTAATGTCTGCTCTTCATTCAGTGCTGTCTTTGACAAAAGCAACAACAACAAAAAAATAAAAAAAACAGGCCTTAATCCACCCACATGCACATGTTGGTACAAATGGTTTCATTTATTTGAGTGCATGCATTTGAAACTCCAACTTTTAAATTTGTACAAGACTCCAAAAATATACAAATCAGTCAAATATTTCATAAAAATCAATTTTTTTATAGCTTAATCACATAAAATAAACCTTATTGTGGAAGACATTGGTGCTTTCTACAAAAAGTTGGTTCAAGACCAGCTGGTTGTACAGAGTATGCGTGAATGCATTATTCTTTATACATCATTTCCATTGTGTGTTATCAGTAAGCACAGCGACATTCAGTCAGTAATCATAGGTGCAGTGTCTGAGGTGGTGTCTGGCTCACAGTATCCATCCATCTCTTCCATCTCCCTCTCCACAGGCTCCTCCCCACTTCTAAAGCATAATAGTCTCTTCTCTTTCCACCTCCTCCTCCTTTCCCCATCTGTGTCTTTAGGTGCTGTTGTCTGCTCCAGCTCCAGCATAGCCTGGATGTTGTCTCCTCTCTCTCCGGTGCTGAGGCAGTTGTCTCTGCTTGTTGGTGCCAGCCCCTGCCCTCTCCTGCCTGTCACCATATGGAAGAATGAGAAGGTGCCGTCTGAGCCCGTGCTTTCTGTCACAAAGACAGCAGTTGGGCCTTGGTTGCTGAAGCTCTCCTGCGGGCTTTTGGGAGGTTTGGTCTTTGTTTTCTTGCTCAGTATGAAGTTGAAAAAGGCTGTCACCAGAAGCATTGTTCCTGAAGTTAGAATAATAATGTCACCATTAATTTCTATGCTACATCTATGCTTTTTATGCTTTTCCATGATAGGAGCATCTGCTGCTGAAATGCCACAGCAACAGGAAACAGTCATGTGAAGTATTGAACTTGCTGGTGTTGTTTTACCTGGGATGATTGCATGCCACACCAGCACAGGGTGCAGGAAACAGACCACTGACATGATGGAGTAGTATAGGAACTTATGAAAGCCTCCAATGCGAGCCATCTTCCCCCACAGTAAAAACAACTTCCAGTCTGGAGGGCAGCTGTAGAGATATCAGGCAAGAAGGCAAGAAAAAAGTCAGGATTACTTTACATTATTACAGTTTAGACTGCAGTTTAGACTGCAAAGTTCAAAGTTTGAAAACCTCAAAGAATTGTGAGTTATCTTTGCTACAGTAGCCATGAGGGTTGTGTACTCACGGCAGACACATGGACAGGAGAGAATCCAGGAAATAGGCTAGTTCAAGAATCATGATCCCAATAAATGAGACTCTGGGGGAAGAAATTGGACAATGATGATATACTCAGTAATTTCTACACTAAAAAAAAGCAGCTGCAAGTGCTCAAGATATTACCCTACATATGGTAAAGAAAACGTTTGTGACAACTGCAATTTTCTTGTATTTAGTTTACAATTATCTAATCCAGCAATAGAGAAAAATGCACCCAGACTAACCAGTATTACAAACTAACCTCTTTTAAGTGTAATTGGTGTGTTGTGTGTTACTGTGTGTGAGGACAGCATCCATCTGCACTAACTTTATGTGTAGTGATTGAATAAACAGTCATTCGTTTCTAGTGTCCTTGGAGAGATGTTTTCTGTTGTCTCTGTGGGAATTTGTCTCTGTACTACAGAGATAATAATAAGAATCAGAAGATGTCCTCTGTTCTGCCCTCTGCACCCTGCTTCAACTTTCTGAGTCCTTCCCAACAGCTCCTCTCAAGTGTGTTTATTTATCAGAGACTATAAAAGCATGTGCAGTGTTTTTCTAAACCATCTTCTTAAAGCCCTTGGGTCTTTAGCTTTGCCAGCTTTCAAAACCAGGCTGTGTATTTGTAACTCAAGAATGCCACCAGAGTCAGGAGTGCTTGTAAATCCCATCAGTAAGTCAAGAAGTAGACTCAAAAAGTAAGCGCTTACATTAGATAGATGCCAAGGCTGTTGAATTCTCCCTGATGTAGTGTTTCCACTCCCACAGCACACAACACTGAAAAAGACACGGGACAATAATTCAGCTTAATTCATGGATTTGTTGGTGAACAGATTCTGTCCACCAGATGTCAGAGTAAGTTCATGAATTTTTCTGTGCTGGATGCTGGAATGCAGCCCAAGGTAACCTTCTGTAAATGCTCTCAGTACTTTCACTGGGATTAAACACTCTTGTGTGGCGTTTTCAGTGTTCTTTGGATTTATTTTTTTTACCATGTCTTTCATATTTTGCTTTAAAAGTTGTCTCTATAGTGTTCTGTCAGCCACAGTAATTTAAAGCCGACTGAATGTTTTCCTCAAGAAAAGGGCAACTGTCTGTAGCACAAGGAATGCAACTTAAAGTCACATTTACATACCACAGGAATGGTGGTACTGACCTAGTGATGTACATTAAAGGTATTTAAAGATGCTTAATTTAAGCAATTATTGCAATTGTTCCTGTCATGGTCATGAAACTTTGGTAATAACTTACTCATGCTTGCAATTGCCATACCAATGTCAGTAGGTAATTTTACTTGAGTGGACATATCACACAGTCACAGTCATGGCTAATGCCATAAAACGCCATCAATCCATGAGATCTATGCTTTAGCATCAAGATAGTAAATCTCTTCAGCAGATAATGCTAACTGTGACTTAACTACACTTCTATATGGTAAATGTCAAACTAATGCCAGCAGTTGGTTAGTTTAGCAAAAATGCTGGAAGCATGGGTAAACAGCTGGCTTGACTCTGTCCAGATGTAACACAATCCACCAACCAGCACCATTCAGTGTTCCTTTAACAGGAAGTTCTCCCAAGCTGTGTGCTGACAACAATAAAATACCTTTCTTGCTACATGAAAGGGCACTACTGTCCTGGTGTGACACAAGATAAGAAATGACATGACAGCAACATTTTTAAAATTTTAAACAAAAGTGCATTTTATTAACCAGTCATCCTCTTGTGAGATAAGCCCGGTTAAATGGGGATTGCTGCCAAACACATGGAAGCACTTTCTCTGGCCTGCTTACCAGAAATCAAGAGATTCAGTGATACAATCTGAAGCAGAGGGAAACTCGGGTAATGTGGCTAAATGGTTTCTAGTAGTTTGGAGAGTATGCAAGGATTTAAAGCTGCATATAGAGCAGCTGGATATTAACAGAGCTGCTCCCTGCATGTACTGGGAGCATGTGGAACACACACAGACACCAACAGGCCAACCCAGACATGTGAACTCACAGCAGACTGCCAGCCAGAGGCACACACACATAGACATTTACCAAAAATAGACTGATACACACACGCACACATAAAAATAATGCACAGAAAGCTCATGTAGGCACGAATGCACAACAGCTTGTGATCACATAATCCCAATAACCCAGCTGGACACAGAGACTGTTTGTGTCATTTGTGGCACATGCTTCTCAATAAATATTCAGTGTCTGCAGATGTTTGAATTTAAGTGTGTGGGGGGGGGGGGGTCCCATATTTTTCTGAAGGAAGCAACAAGCAAACAGCTTTTATGATGATTTACTGAGGCAAAGAGAGCTTTGTACAATCTGTCCCTGTGTGTCTGAGGAAAACAGAAAAGGAGGGACAATAACGTAAATCAAGTATATGCTCTATATATCAGCCAAGACAGGGTTTAGTGCTCTTGGAGATCAAGACTATGTCACAGTCTGACCTTTTAACATTGTTTTTAAAGACATGATGGGTGCCTCTTCCCCTGACGAGATGTTTTAAGATTTTTTGAAAGATCTATAGGTGCACCCAAAGAATCTGGCTCATACTAAAACGAGAAGAGACACACATGACGCTAAATGAAATCTTTTGCTTTTCTCTGCTTCTTTTCATATTTATGTCTTACCTGTGGATGTAGAAATGCCAAGGAGCCTGCAGGTGCACTCAACTACAATCCACCATATTCTCTCTAAGCTCCCCATGACCTCAAAAATTTCACCTTTGTAAAATATATATATTTTTTCCCAGTGCCTGATCGTTATAAAAGTAGCATTCTAGATGCGTAGTTGAATCCTGGCTAGATGAACAGATGGTAGAAAAGCTAAAACAGAGCAATGCAGCACTTCCATGATGTGGAGCCTGTTACCTCATGAAGGTTTGTGACTGAATGCCCCTGTTGCTGCAGTAACTGCTAATCACACACACACACACACACACACACACACACACACACACACACACACACACACACACACACACACACACACACACACACACACACACACGTCAAGGAGAAATTATTGAGCTCAAGGTAACTTGCTGACCATTTTACATTTGTCATTAAAGCTGGTTAAAAATTAAATCCATTAAAAACCCATCTAGTACCTGATCCAAAGGTATTTATTTTATAAGCTGGAATGCAGAGAAGATCACTGACCTTGCTTTTCACCCAAATAATTTCTTCTCCTCTCTTTATAACATGTTTTCTTTCATCTGATTTCACCTTATTGTGAGGTTGTTGGTGATTCAGTGCAACCAAACCATCTGAAAGACTTCAAACAAACACCATCTTTTTTTCAAACCCACACTTCAACATACAGCCATCATTTTGGCACCCACTGATCCCAACTTTGTCTCAGCAGAGTGAGCACTGATGAAATATACAGCGGCTTGCGTCAGTAAAGAAAAGGACATTTTTTATGGGTTTGCACGTATTATAAACAAACTGCACTTAGTATGCAGTGCAGTGCATGCCCGATTGGCTCGCTGCACTTAGTGAAGAGTGGCTACAATGGTATAAAAACAAACAGATACCTTTTGACATACATTCAAATGTAGCTCACATAATCAGGTGACGCAGGTTTCAATGAGGTGTAAGCTTGTTCAGGCACAGCAGAGGCCTACTGGAACAAGCAAGTCAGATTTGCAGAGTTCACACAGGCATACCCACACTGACTCCTGTCAGGGCCAAAGTAAGCTGCATAAATCTTCTTAATCTACAACAAAGACACTTTTGTGTTTTTGTACCAGTTCAACTTGTTTCCGGATATTTGTGGCATTTATGGTATTGAGTGAGTGTGGATGAACTGTGTGGCAAAAACAACAGATACTAAATGTGTAACAACAAATCCAACTGTATATTTGGTGCCACTTTTTGAAGGGAAGGCAACATCGTTCAGATTGTTCATGTCTTGTGTGACTGAAATGTCTGTGATAGTTTTTACAAACACTGGATAAGATCCAGTGATTTTTTCATGTGTGCTACGAACAAAAATTTCATTGACATTTGTTTATATGTCATTGTAACTTTTAGGACACACAGTCATGTCCCCTGTCTGAAGGAAGTACAGCAAGATCCTCGGGCGAGTTTCCCTTTGCCACCAACTTGGATTGTGACCAAACTGTGCAGACGCATAATGATGCATTTTTGCGTGGTACTATAATATAAGGATCCTAACAGGCTAAACTAAGATGGAAAACATAGGAAATAGCAAATATCATAGGTTACCTATGCAACATCAGCATGTCCACATTGTTGATATGAACACATCAGCATGCAATGATGTTCAAAGCACTGCATAGAGTCTCTATAGCTAAAGACAGACAGGTTTTTTTGTATATTCACATTGTATGCAGATCGACTTTAGAAATCCTGCATGAAAGGATCCAAAATGCATTTGATTATTTGAGGTTTTCACTGACCATAACCCTCAGATATGTCATCACCATGAGGTCACCCACTGGTTTGTCTGTTTCTGCTTTGAAACCATGGGTGAAATGATTTGACGGTCACCATCTAATTTTTTCTAAACTGGAAATGAGGAGTGGGAAACTGTGAACACTACAAACTCACAGTAGCAGCTTTCTAGCCTTTTCATTTATTTTGCTCTAAATAAGACCATATTTCACAAAATAGCAATTGTGCGCTGTTAAATAAGACTTGTAAAGAATGACTGAGACTTTAAGCTGACTGGGAAAGTGTTTATTGAGGCAATAAATCACAAGAATGATTAGGTTCTCTTATTGGCTTCTTTTCTTTGCGATTTCATTTTGAAACCAGAGAAGACGCCCCCTGCTGGTCTGGGGGAAAAGCATTTCAGCAGTGACTTCTCTTTTTAGAACAGCCATACTTTACGTAACTCTAAATCGTCTGTGGTCTGGATGCTTCTCCTCTGGGGTCTCTAATACTTTTGGATCACAGAAACCAATTTTTTCCATAGTCTGTGCTATTGTGCGACTGTAGCCAAACACTATGACCTCTCAAATCGGATTTCAAAGTGTCTTTTGTGTCACTCGCATCGGCACGCACAATGACATTAAACAAACACAACAGTTTAACCACACATTTAATGCAATTGTGTTGATGAAAGAAAAAAGGGGGTAGAGAAAATCTTGTTTAAACAACATGCATGTTTAGACTGCAGTGCATTTTTGCACATGAACTACACACGCTTGAGGGAGGAGGAATGTGTGCTGTTAAGTGCCATCATGGCCACAATGGGCAGTGTGTGTATGTTTATTTGACTCTTATGATGACATATAAACAGCCTTATAACTACATAATTTATGGTCATCAGTCACTGTGTAGTGTTTGGGGATCCCTGCAGACATTTACTGTACATCATGAGTTACATGGCAATCATTTGGATATGCCAGAGGGTGGAACAGTTTAAAGAATTGAGTGATCGCCATCTGAGATTGTAAATCTAGTGTTACAGTATAAATACAGTCTCATGGTTTCATTTGGCCCGTGCAGCTATATGGACACATGTCCTCTTTTAACATGGCTCAGTTTGACCAACTGAGCTTCTGTTCAGACTTCACGTTCTCACGTTCTCTCACTCTGTAATCATCTCTGCTTTATGCATCCTCACCATTCTCATCATCTCTGCTTCACACCATTCTCTCCAGCCTATGGCAGTGAGACTTGAGATTAATTGTACCTTTTTTCAACCACATTCCCCCATCTAGCTACTCTCAGTCTGGAATAGTTGTCTGGTGCCTTTCTGAACCAGTGAAAACAGCTCTAATCCTAATTAAACCAGCAACTTTATTGGCCTGTTCTAATGGTTTGCTCAGACAATATCTCCATTATCCACTTTATCTCTGACATGCTATTTTATCCAAAGGTTAAGCTGTGAGGATTGACTGAATTAATTCCACTGTGATACATGATAGAATATGAATATATAAACATAGCTGTATCGAATCTTAGTATTAAACCACACAGAGGGATTAATCTCTGCTTTCATGGATCCTAATGACTTCATTTACAAATGCACGGAGTCCCCTAGTGGTTGAGAGGTACTGGTACACTGCAGCCCTGAATGACCTGTATGGTCATTGTCCATCAGATCCATGAACTGAGGGAGATATTTACATGATGACACTGAGCAGGAAAAAGTCATTTTTAAGCTCTTCTAAAAATACATTTCTAATTATACCTAAAGGTCAACAGCATTAATCAGAAAGATGAAGTACAGACATGGGAAACATCAGAAAAATATGTGGTTGTGAAACAATCAAAAAAATATGGAAATTTTCGGGAACCGTAAAAGGGTGTTTGCACTTTGATTTGGTCAGATGAACCACTTTTTAAAGAAGGCATTGTAGCGTTTGTGTGCTGTACAGTGCTGCCCACAAAAAAGCTAAATTCTACATCCCGATGGATGAAATTAATTTTAGCTTGAGTCCAATATCGATTGTCATCTTAACTCTTTTTTGGTCTCTCTCCTAGAAAATTTAATTGAAAACAACTGAGAGCAAAAGCATTTCTTACTCAAGCCACATCATACTAGTGGCCTGTATGGTGAGATATGGGCTGAGGTTTCAGTGCTACGAAGGCTCACTTCTTAGTGAGATATATTACAGTTGCTATTTGCACTACAGCCCTAACCAGCTCAGGGATAGGTTGAGTTTTAACATTAGTTATTAGAATGTGTAAAAACACAGCCTATAGACCAACCAACCAGTTATCTGGAAAACAGTGTCCCCTTGCCTAGAAGATCATTAAACTCTCTGATGAGCCACGTGTGGAACTCAGGGCTGCTCTGTATAGGTCTATCATGAGGGAGTCTGTAGTTTTTGGAGAAAGTCTAGCTTTCCCTGATGAGTATCAGTGAGATAAAGATTCTCAAAGACGTGAGCTTTATTCCTGGCTTCATTTATTTCCCCGGCTGGCAAAAACATTTCATCATTCTATCAGCATTTTTCTAGCAGCATTAAAGCTCCAATGTTTGAAGGTAAGCCTGCTTACTGGTTAAAATATTTTTCTTATTTGTGCTTCGTTTGCACAGCATTTGGTCTTACACACCCCAGGATAATGGTACATGTAATCTAAGAATTAAGCTAATGTAAATACATGTTTGTAAATGAGATCTACCTTCAGGAGTCACTGATTGATAAGCCCATTAACTTAAACATTTAACATTTCTTTTGCCAACTTTTCTTCTTAGCCTTGGCTGCAGCAGCAGTATTGCTTTCAGCCCCTCATGTATTTTCAAATTCCTCATATTTCTTTCATAGATGCTCTCTTTTGAGAAATATTGTATGTTACTCTAAACTTGTCCATGTTTGGTCCTCTGGTGCCATCTTGTCCCTTTCATGTTATCGAGCTCGGATAGATTTACAAAACCTGCGCTGACTTATGGAGTTCATAACCACGTTTGTGTGATTGATTAGGGTTGATGCTGATATTAGGCTCAGCAAAGCCACATTACTGAAAAAACATCATTGGTATGTTGAACTTGCTTTGTAGTACAAATTCTCACATACCAGTGAATTGTGCATATAGTGAGAGTCCATCGTTGGCTTCTCAGTCTGAGCACAGCTGGATAAATGCGCTGTTACATAAATACTTAACCCCAATCTTTCTCCTTCAAAGCTAATGTTAAGCTAATGTGTTAAGCAGAGGTGTGGACTCGAGTCACATGACTTGGACTCGAGTCAGACTCGAGTCATTAATTTTATGACTTTAGACTTGACTTGAAAAAATGTTCTAAGACTTGTGACTTGACTTGGACTTTTACACCAATGACTTGGGACTTGAATTGGACTTGAACCGGTTTACTTGAAAAGACTTGATATTTTACCCCAAATATAAAATTTAACATGCATATTATATAGAGATTGAAAATGTGACGTCATTCACGGGTAGAACCGCAAAGGATTCTGGGAACTCGTGGCAAGCGGTACTAGCGCACGCAGGCTTTCAATTAAAATCAGTTATACAGCGATAAAAAGAAACACAAAAATGTCAAGAAGCTGTTGTATTATTAACTGCAATAGCCGGTCGCATGACAGCCACGGGAAGCCGACGGGTAAAGAGATCGGTTGTTATCGGATTACGTCGTTGAAGAGAAATTGTTCGAGCCATGTTTCCGAAGTAACAAAGACGCGACGGATGGTCTGGATTGCAGCCATTCAAAGATCAAATATAACGTCCCAGAACACTCCAGCTCACAGGTTAGTCTGCTCCAAGCATTTACACGAAGGTCAGTGTTTTTTAGTAGTTAATACGTCATTTTCATAACATAATTGGTGATATAGGTTACAAGCAAGAACAGAAATTGTCGCGCTATGCTCCTTTATTTATTGTGCATAAATAGTGAATTGTCCTGACACAATATTGCGTTTCGCTTCTGTTATTATGGTACATTGACAAAAACATATACTTTTATTCACAGGATAAAACAGGTTTTTTGTATCACTAATTGCCCAGTACGATTACAGCATACAATATTGTTGTCACTGCTACATTTCTGTGATGGGTACCAGAAATTATTTCCACTACTAATTAATTACCATTGAGCTCAAAGGTCCTATTAATAAACGGTTAAGGAATGTGTATTTATGACGACAATTTGTGAGACTGGTAAACTTATGATACGTACGATGGTCTTTCGTTCTACACGGTGCATTTCAAGGTCCTGTACCCATCCGTCGGTAAACTGTACCTGGGCTTGTTGCAGTGACCTGAAGTTACTAAACTTCATGAGTGTATGCGCTCACTCCAAGAACCGTATGATTATAAATATGCATATAAATATGCTACAATGAGATAGCTGACTTCATCTAACTAGCAAATGTTGTCCAGGCTACGTTGGTGATACAGTTTTTTTTTAATGTGTATGATATTTTTGTCATGCGATTTTAAAGCTGGTCCTACAACCGCATCCAAGAATAACATGCAGCTTATCTCAGAACTGTCGGTGAAAATTATTCTTGGAGCTAGGTTTAATTGAGCTGCATTTTAAAGAGGTGCAATTTCACAATTTGTGTATATTTTCTAAGTTCACTATTTTGTCATGTGTTGAGAAAAACACAGATTTAAAAATTACATGGTCTAATATTTACATTTAGCATATAACTGCAACATTATTTTTTCGTTTGTTTTTTTTTAAAGACTCGAAAGGACTTGAAATTCAAAGTTTCAGACTTGTGACTTGACTCGGACTTTTACACCAGTGACTTGAGACTCGACTCTGACTTGCCTGACATTACTTGAGACTTGACTTGAGACTTGAGGATAAAGACTTGAGACTTACTTGAGACTTGCAAAACAATGACTTGGTCCCACCTCTGGTGTTAAGGTTTTAATTTAAACAGATTCACTTCTTCTGAAGTACAATCCCAATTCTGAAAAGGCTTCAATGATAAGCAAATCTCATAAACCTGTATTTTATTCGCAATCAAAGACAGAACACACATCAGATGTTTGACTCGAGAAAGCGTACCATTGGAGGAAAAATATGAGCTCATTTTGAAATTGATAGCAGCAACACATCCCAAAAACAAAAGGTGGGACAGAACCATGTGTACCACTGTGTGTTTGTAATAATAATAATGGATTGGATTTATATAGCGCTTTTCAAGGCACCCAAAGCGCTTTACAATGCCACTATTCATTCACTCTCACATTCACACACTGGTGGAGGCAAGCTACAGTTGTAGCCACAGCTGCCCTGGGGCAGACTGACAGAAGCGAGTTGCTGGACCTTAGAGAGATGAATGTTGTCACATGCTTGTTTGATATGAGATTTTAGCTGCTAAACAATTCTCTATCTTCTTTCTCATATTTTTTGTTTCATGATGTTTTAAATGTTTTCATTTGATGTAAGGTCAGGAGTGCAGGCACGCCAGTTCAGCACCCAGACTCTTCTTCTATGAAGCCATGCCATTTCTTGCAGTAATAGATGCAGCATGTGGGTTTAGTATCATCATGTTTATACCTTTCCAGATGTGCAAGCTGCCAATTCCATAGGCACTAACGTAGTCTCATACCATCAGTGATTCAGACTGACTGAACTGAGTACTGATAACCAGCTGGGTGGTGCCTCTCCTCTTTTGGTACAGTGTCTAGATTTTCCATTATTTCATGTTCAATTCTTCTGACCACAGAAAGGTTTTCTACTTTGGCTCAGTCCATATTAAATGAGTTTTGGCCCAGGCAGGGTTTCTAGATCATGTTCACGTATGGCTTCATCTTTGTACGACAGAGCTTTAATCTGCATCTGTGGATGGCGCAGTGAACTCTGGAAGATATATGAAATTAAAAATCATTGCAATCATTGCATTCTGTTTTTATTTACATTTTACACAGCATCCTGGCTTTTTTGGAATTGGGTTTGTATGAGCATATGACTTTTAGAGATTAGGAGCTCTTGTTCTGATGATTTGTGTTTATTGATAACTGTCCTCACTTTACAACATATCACAGTGAGCTAAAACAGTGCTTTCTTATTTGCCCATTATCCTGCTCATAACTTGTCTTTCTTTAAGTCATTTAGTCTGCCTGTTTTTCATCCCACAAAAAGGCCTAATTAATAGAAACAAGGTAACTTTTTTCGCTGACAGGTGATATCAGATGGGCTGTCAAGCTTGGTGAAGAATTTCCTTTCAGCCAATGATAGAATGGCAAAGTCCCCCCCCCCACACACACACACACCCGTCAGTCTAGTCTGATGTTATACCAAGCCATCATCTTGAGCTGTTACAGGGAGTAAGTATCATAACACATCTTGTAGTAGAGGTTGGAATGCAGTACACACACATACACATATATGCACAGCATTAGATTAACACACTGATAATAACCAGAGATGAGAACTGTTAGCAATCCAGAGTTTGGCTTTGGTACTGAGGAGCTCTGATATTGCTTCTTTAATTTTTGCTTTTAGAATCAGCATTTCTGTCCCACGAGCAGTTATTCTGCGGTTTCAGCATAAAGTCTTTAAAGATGAGGTATTTGCCCTGTAACCAAAAGGTTGCAGCAAAAACACAGGCTCGCTGGTCCCTTCAAACTGATGGCAGCCTCTCACATGCCCCGGTCATCTCCTGCTGGCTTTGCTAGACGTGTCTTCTTCAGCAAATCCAAGAGAAAGCAATAGATCTAAAATGATTTAAATATATGAATAAAAGATTCTTTAAAACCCACAATATTCTCCCTTCAAAACATTACAGCCATATAGTATCCTCTCCACCACGATAAAATCTGAGATCGTGCAGTGTTTCATTGAAAACAGAAAAAAAAAATCTCATGACATAGTCTGCTGTTTCTTTGTTGACATCCAAAACTTAGTCATAAAAATCTGCTCTTTATTTATTCCTTGTTTCAAATCAGGAGTAGAAGAAAAGCTTTCACGGCAATCTGGACTGGCTGTAAAAATTATCCGATGAGGTCCTTGGAGACGGAAACCTAAAAAATCACAACCCGGATATCAAAGGAGAACGAAGCAATGCGGAGAAGAGACGCTCAAGTCAGCGACCTTAAAGACACTCGTGAGAGTAATAGACTTTACAGTCTGACAGTGAATATGGGAATATTTTTCATCCTGCTTTATATCATAGTGCAACATGAGAGCTAACCTGCATTTTTGTGTTCACATCAAAGAAAACAGTGAGGGTCGGCTTGGAATCCAAGTTGAAAATCATCTTACTGTATGGTCCAGTTGGGAGGTGTAAACTATGGTCATGCTTCACGAAAGCTTGTGTCACTAAATAAGATAAATATGCAGGTAATGGTTACACAGAGACTCCTCTGTATTGAATATCAAATGTATAACTGAATGTACATCATGCTGTGTACATGTACACCATCATTATTTGTAGCCAGACCAGTGTTGGAGATATAACTGAACTAATGTTTCAGCATTATTAATGCCCCAATGACAGCTTAGCTTTTTAACTGTTGTTTGTGTAACATACAGCTGCCTGATTCATCATGGCAGAGTCTTGGCAAGTCTACAAGACAGCTCTGGAAAATGGGATGGAGGGAACCAACTTCAGACTTTTTACTTTCATGGCATTCACAGGTTTGCCTGACCTCCCTCATTGTCATTCATACTACACCAAAGTAATCCTGTTTTGTCACTATCTGGTGTAAATTTCAATTTTTTCAATCCCAAATTACTCCAAAGAGAGTTTGTTTTGTTAGTAAACTGTTATTATTAATATGAATTACTGTCCCGTGTTTGTAATTACTAGTAATTTTACACATTTATTTATTCATTCTGACAGATTTCCTTCATTTACTAGAGCAGCATAGCAGCATTTCTTTAAAGATAGATTTTTCTTTATAATATTTGCTTTCATATATATATATTAAATTGGGTTGAATGTGTAGTTAAACATCTTTACAGTGACACTTGTTTGGCCCACTTGAGATCAAAGGGGACTGTATGTGGTCTATGATATAAAATAAGTTTGACATCCCGGGAAAACAGGCATGAATGTTATTGAAGAACTTCCTTTCCCCTTCCAAAATATGTGCGTTTAGGTTTAAAGATAAATATGTTTATATGTACATATGTGAAGGATTAAGGGAATGGATGGGGGTGAAGGTTCTTAAAGATACTGTATGATATATCTAAAAAAATATATATATACCAGCTTCAATGCCATGCCAAGTTTTGTTAAGAATTTTAGTTTTGATTATTTGTTTCCTGTATTTGTGGCTCCTGTCAGGTTGTAGCCTTTCCGAGGTTTAACATCAAAATAAAACAAAACTCAAAATAAAATTAAATATTAAAAAAAGGTCTTTTAGGCAAACAGTGATACAATGGACACATACAGTGAGTACAAATCCATCCAATTAGCATGCACCACACAAATGACTACTTCATACTGAAGTACACTATTTATACAAGTTTGTCTGTCCCCTGTGTGTGGGTCAAGACCACTAACTGACTTTAACAGACACAGACCGGCATTAGTTTCATATTTCTGCATTTAAGAGCAACTGGAATCCAACCAAGAGAAAGTTCAGCTTCTGTTTGACTTATCATCAAGGATTTGGATGGATACCTGTGTGCCAAAGTTTGAGATTTCAGTAGATAAAATGACTTTGGAAGAAACTGAATGGTGTGTTCTTGTCCTGAAGGCAGTAAAAAGAGACAACCTGTGCTCCATGTGCTATCCTGTGGTTTGCTTTTACAGTTGTGAGCTCAGTCTAAAGACAGCTAATAAATTGGAAGATTAAGTTCAAGATCCAGGTTAAGAGAGCAGAGTGATGTTTATCATATAATTATATACTACACACTATAAACACCGTGTTATTAGTCATGCCTACTGCCCTCATACTGAATATCAAAAGAAAAGTCATCACCCTGCCACTCTTACACATGGCTGTATTTCATAAGTACGTGGGGCGGTCAGGGTGAGGGCCATCCCTTAGCTTTAAGTGCTTCCATGCTGCTGCGTTTTGCTAACCACAGCTGGTTGCCCAATGGTACCAATGAGAGGAGGCCCCAATCAAGGACAGCCCAAGAAGATTGCGCCAGCTGCTCCAAAGTTTGCATGCTTATACTTTCACACATATGCGTACACGCTAGAGAAACATGACATTTTGTGAGGTAGCAAGTCTGGAGTCAAGCATCATAATGAGAAAGATTTCTTAACTTTATCAGTATATCAGAAAAAACTAGTCAAACATAATGTGGCCAATGGGGTGCAGTTCAACTGAATTCCCTCTGCGTGCTGTGGATGTTGGCCAGACTTTTAATTCCCAAAACATGAACTGAAATGATTGCTTAGGAAAAGTAACTCTCTTTGGTGTTATGAGAATAGGCATATTCAATGACAGAAATGTAGAACTCGTTTATTCTGGCATCCACAAAAAACTTTGTCCAAATGAAAGGGGAGCAAAGGTTTATGACTACGACTTTGACTTTATGGGAATGATGGCTACAGCTCGTCCTGAGTGTATATTTGTTAAGCACCTGTCATGTACATAAATCACAGCAGACTCATGTGTGAGGACACACAGGAAGAATGTACTCAGCTAGTCTGATTCCATAACCGGATGCACTAACGAGCTCCGAGTGAGAACAGATGGACTTTGAATTAAATAACAGAAAACAAGGCGAACTTAATATTTCGTTTTTAAATCAATAAACACCAAAAACCTCTTAGAAGCTAAAATTGATGTTGAAAACAGAATTTAATGATGATAGAGGAGTTTCCAGTGCCTGTATACTCCAGTGCCAGTATGTATAACACTGACACCGACGCCATTCGTGTTCGACCTTTCGCAACTTCGAGCTGAACCTGTGACCCGGTCCGACCACACAGAAGCACTTCGTCAGCAGGGTCAAGGCTCCATTTCAACCCTCACTGTGAGGTGAGACATGCGTGTAAATGCAAGGAAACCACCTTGCGACCCTGACATCATCAGGGGGTCATCTTTGCTCAGGTCAGTTGCTATAGCAACATTACTTAATAGAAAGGGCCAGTGTCTTAAACATATTGGTAAAATGTTGGATGCTTGTGGGGGTCTGAGTGAAAGGTTAGGGTAGAAACTGAAATGATCAGCTTGAGTGGTGAAAGGTTAAGTGTGAGGTCAGAGGGATTTCATGATGAGTGCCTGCAAAGTGTGAAAATGTAAAGCCTTCATTTCCAGGGTTACTGGAAGTGGTGAGCATGAGGTGAGAGATCCCCGGGGTCCCTTTCAGGCAGGGCTCATTTGTTAAATGGAAAATACTCAGCAAAGCAATAAGTCATGCATGATGTCTGTGTTTATACTTAACCACACACAGCAACCGAACACAAGACCCTGGCATGCCCTAAATGTAAATAAATATGAAGAAACATGTTTCTGTTGTAATAACTTCAGTAGTGATGACTGTAATTGTTTCTGTAATTGGTTATCCCAGAGTGGAAGGTGTAAATTCCTAGAGGTGGATGGCATTACATTAATTATTTTCTGCTTGGATGCCCACCAGGGGTAACCCTTGTTTCTCTTTTCTGAACTACAGGATTTCTGTCATTTTTCAGGCCTGCTTCCAAAACAAAATAACCGGACATCAGAAGTTAGTGAGAGTTAGTGAAACACAGAACGTATTCTAATGGTCACCGAAGCACGACTTTAAGGGTACAGCAGGAGGTTGTCAAATGGCATCTTTATAAGAGAAATGTTTTAAGTAAGAGTAGTTTCCGTTAAAAGGAAAATACAATTTAAGCTACTCTTTCACCCAGAGCTTACAAAACAGTTTAACCACCTCTGAATTTCACCTGCCTTAAAGAAATCTCCTTGTTTTCAAAAGTGAGTTTTCCAAATGATATGAACACCTGATGTCTTTTAATATTTCCTCTGCTCTTCATCGGGTTATGGTTGGCAGATGATGTGCGATTCAGCAAAGCCAGCCTGACGCCCTGAGTTTAAAAATGTAAGAGCAAAAAAAAAAAACTTAAAATCCAACAGGTACAGAGGATTAGCAAATTTGACAACCTAAACAGCACTTACACACAAGCTCAGCAGGGAAATGATCCAATGGCTTTGTTTTGCTTTGGGGAGGGATTTTGCTGGTATGTTTTGGGTACACTTGTCTCCTCAGAAAAAAGGTTTACTGCACATCAAAGTGTTTTAAACAATCCCCATAAGATAATTGTTTTTGATGGTATTCCATCCCTTAAGTAGAGCTCAAAAGGCATGTAGTATAAGCACCGTTGCACGCTGAAACTGCTTTGGCAGGCACTTAGTGGTTTTCCTTGAATTTGTCAACTTTAACACATGTACTCTTAAATCCTCCTTACGTGCCAAATTACAGCTGCATCTAGAAGATCACTGATTAAATCATAATGACCTTTTTCAGCATTTGTTACAGGTGTGCAAAACTTTCTCTCAGTACAAGAATTGAAGTTGACATTTCAGAAAACACATTGACAGTTAGCCACAATTAACCAGACAAATAAGCTAAGTACTCATGGATTGTGTTATTTAGTTACATATTACTATTTGTATAATGATACACTAACGTGACAGTTGTCAAGGTTAATGGGGAGATTGGAAGATTCACTGTTTATTTACAGTGAATAAATATATTTGCAGACACAATGCAAAAAAGGAATAATGCTCCAAGGGGTCAAGGGAGGGAATCCACTCATCCTATATTTACGGGTAAAACTCTCTCTCTCTCTCAAACTCAGGGTTTTGGTTCACCACACACCACGGAGGGAAATCCAGGGATCTATGCAGAGGAAATACACAGTCAGAATGAGCTCATCTGGAACAGGTGGTTGATTATTGCAGTTGCGTTCGGCCTTAGGTGGGAACCACCTGCCTATGAACACAGACATAAACAAACGAGCACAGATAGAGAAGAGAGGAGAGAGAGAAAACTAAAGGAGACAGACAAAGAAAGCAAACCTGGAGCAGACAGCCAGAGAGGACTGAAGGACCATGACAACAATGTTCACATAGCAACTTTTATATGTAATAATTCTTAGCTTTATAATTGAACTTATTTAAAACAGTTAAAGCTTTTTTTCTAGAACGCTATTCTCCTTAATTTCAGCATAAACATAAGATTTATAGGATACTTTTATAATAAAAATACAATAACTTTCCTCTGATGCTTCTGTTGACCTAAATGAAAATGGAAGGTTTAATTCGATATCACATACCACATTTTGGGAAAAAATTTGCAGCTGCCAAGTTATCTCGATGCTGCACCTTGTCCAAATTTCACGGTCGCTTTGGTTGATGAAGGTCGAATAACGATATATGCTTGCGGTCCTCACCTCTAACACTTTGGCCTCTGGCAGCTGAAAAAGATGAATGATTGATCCAAACATGATGTGGGATTACAGCTGAAGGTTTGCCGTCAGCAGTTCTGAGCTTTGGCATCTTGACTGAACGCTGCCATAAAAGAGGTGTACTTTCTTCCTTACTTAAAGTTAGAATAAAATATAATACACCATAGCTGACGCAGTTAAAATGGCAAAGCAAACATTACACATTTAAATAATCACTTAAGCACAAGAGGAAAAGAAAGCAAACAGAGCAAAATAAATGATGGGTTTCACTCATTCTCTTTAGTAACATACATGCAGACATTATTTTTTAACAGTTACAGCATTGATGCTTGCAGACAGCCCCTCCTTTCCTTACACACACTCCAACATGTGCCAGACATGCGCTTACTAACGCACAGGTCATGGATTGTCTTATGAAAACACATGTGTTAACTGATTTGTCACATGCAGAATAAAAACACAGCGAGAAATGATTGCAAAGCCTTTTTTATGCAGTCAATTTTTCGTGGCTTTTTTGTTTTTTTTTCAGGACAAAAAGCAGTTTATCAGCATCGTAACACAAACAGAGCGAGCTTGATTAGAAATGATTGGCCAAGCACACTGCTTCACATCATAAACTGCGGCATACTTTATTAATGAGTCTGTGAGCGTTCCCATTTTATGTTGAGCACAATAATTGCAATTAGTGTTTGACAAAATGTTTATTTTCTTTTGAATATGCGTCACAGTACAAATTGCAGCTGTTGTTTCTAGAAAGCAACTTTTCACTGATAAGTGGGAAACAGGCAATCAGATAGAGGGACCTTTTTTTTTAATGGTGTCCTAGTTTATTCATGTGATGAGCAACTGTTTCCACCCTTTTTTGCCTTTTTAAGTTGGAACTCTTGATGTAGATCATCGCCCACGCTTGGCGGAGGCCACATGCAAAGAGAAACAAACAATTCTGTTTTAGGTGAAAAACAGAAGATTTGTTCCACAAATTGACCCTGTGTTTGGGATGCTTCCCTTAGGAATCCATGACCACAGCCTAAAGGAAAGCCAGACAGATAAATTCACAGCAAGCATTTGTTCCTGAGACCCACACAGACACACACACGCATACACACACATCTATCTAGGTGACACAAGTGTTTGGTTTAAACTACCACTAGAAGAACATAGTTACTTATGTACAGAAACCAAAGTTTTGGTCTCCTGCAGAGCCCATTTAACCAGCATCACTAAGCAATGAGCTAGGTTTATATGTCTGATTCCAGCCTCAATCTTTATCTGTGTGAAGGCTACATTTTGATGGCATTTGTCTTAAAGAACCTCGTTTACAGTATAAGCCATAACCACTTGAGTGGAGTGCATGTAACTGAGAGAACAAGGTGGGACAGGAAACCAGCCTAATCCAACAGGATCACTCCATTAAGCCACAGACAGATTCAATTAAAGGGAAAAATA
Source organism: Diplotaxodon limnothrissa (assembly GCF_057381915.1). Lineage (NCBI taxonomy): Eukaryota > Metazoa > Chordata > Actinopteri > Cichliformes > Cichlidae > Diplotaxodon > Diplotaxodon limnothrissa. The sequence continues at coordinate 14,829,114 of NC_140608.1, read as the reverse complement.
ATTACCTCTTCCACAATATCATAACACATGCAGACAAAAACAGTCCTGCCTCAGATGCTTAACCACTCACAGCTTGACATGTGGGCAAATATTTGAGCGTGAAAGAACAAACTGAAGTTCGAGCATTGCTTTTTTTTTCATCCTAAAAAAATGTGTGGCCGAGTCCAGCGTGGAGATTCTGATTTCATGGAGGAAAGATCACCTCAATAAGAAACAAATGCTGCCCTCTGTGTTTGTTAGGAGTCGAAACTATCTCCCTCAACGCGAACTGAAGTAGAACGTTAATAGGGTCTAAATTAATGTTTAGTTGTCTTCTATGTCTTTCTAAGCAGCCTGGTCCAGCTGCGCAAATATGAACTATTTACCCTCAGGGAGTATCACTAACATATCATACTAGAGCCCTGTGGCAGACGCCCGACAGACATGCCAATCGAGATAGAGTTTAAAACCTAGAAATGAAATGCATGGATGGGACACTTAATATTTCAGAACAGCAGAAACTGCCAAGTAGAGTCTCGACCGCAAACATGGAACCAGAATAAAGGAAGTTTCCTAATTTCTTACAGAAGAAGCCGTCATGCCTTTATCAAAATGATTTTTATGCCTATTCTGATGAAAGAGGGATTTGGTAATTATGGTAAGATTATGAATGGAACTATGACTCCATTCTCCATTGTATGTCCCGTATACTTACAATATAAAGTAACAGCTCCACATCAAGAGCCAAATGAAAATTTATCTGTAGAAATATAAAGCTACAGCCAGAAGCTTTTTGTAATAAGTAGAAACAGTCAACTAGGGATTTACTGATCCATGGCCCCCAGCAAAATTAAGTTTGTTTTTAATTTTTTATCTGATTTAAACAGACAACATTGTGACCTGCAGTGTGAAAAGAGATCCAGTAAAAGAGAGTCTGGAGAGGTGGCGTCATGAGTGAAAGTCAGCAGAAGCCTGTGTGTAAATGAGAGGTGAAAGGAGTAGATACCTGACGTAAATACCTGGGATCAACCATCCAAAACGACGGGCATTGCACAAGCGAGGTGAAGAAAAGAGTGCAGACGGGGTGGAGTGGGGGGAGATGAGTGTCAAGGGAGATGTGTGGCAGAAGGATAGCAGCAAGTGAATGAAAGGAAAGGTTTACAAGGTGGTAGTGAGCCCTGCTATGATGTATGCTTTGGCAATTGTGACACTAACAAAAAGGAGATGTGGCTGAGGAACAGCTCAGGTTGCTCAGGTTGGAGCCAAAATCAGAGAGGAACGGCTGGGGCGGTTTGGATATACGCAGAGGCGGGATCGTGTATGTATTAAACAAAGGGTGTTGAATCTGTAGCTGTCAGGCAGGAGGAAAAGAGAAAGACCACATGGATAATTCATGGATGCATTGAAGGAGGACATGCAGAGGATTGGTGTGACAGAGGAGGATGCAAGCGATAGGGTGAGACGGAGACAGATGATCTGCTTTGGCCATTTCTAAATGGAGAAGCCAAAAGAAAAAAGAAAGAAGATGATTAAACAAACATAAAATTAGGCAGCTACCGAGGTGTATAAAGGTGAACTATGTTACTTTTGGACAGAGTCAGAGCTGCTCTTTTCTGCTGCTTCCAGTCCTTTAGTCAAGCCAACTTGCTGCTGGCTGCAGGATCATAGTTGACGGATAGCAGGTGGTATCGGTCTTCTCATTTGACTCTTAGCAATAATGAGTACAAGGAGATTACCCAAACACAAATGTTCACATTATAATTTCAGGTTTAATTAACACACTCAATCATTACAGTGTTGCAAACACCAGAGATCCCATTTAACAACCAGTCTCTACTTGCTAAGAAACACAGCAGATAATTAACCATTCACCCATGTAGCTCTGTGTTATTTCATTTGGTCACATATAGAGTCACAGGCCTGCACCACAGTTCAAAAGCTTCCTCTAGCCTTAATTTCCTCTCATGTTATCAGATTTTTATAAGGTTTAAGATAGCTTTTTACTAACCAGAAGCCCCCTGCGGGTCCCCAGGTCTGGCCAGGCCAACAGACAGCAGGTAGTCAATAAAGGCTCACTTTATGGTGGTCTATTGGAGGCCTGGGAAGAAGACATCTCTTATCAAAATCACAGCACGACACAGACCTGCTAACCAGCCTCTGATAAGAGTGATTTAGCACGAGGAGAGGAAAAGCAGCAGGTTGAAAGGATCACAGTAAAATATAGAAAGGAAGTCATGCATCAAGGAGACAGTTTAGCACAGAGGGTTGTATTTAGGTACTAAATTCTAACCTGCAATTTTTTAAATTGCCACATGTTAATGATGCAAGTTTGGCTTGTCCATTGAAACAAACCAAATGCTGCTCCCATTCCTAATTATTATTTAAATGTTGAGGCCTGCTGTGATTGCTAGGGAGGTCTGGAAAGCAGACATTTTAATGCATGTATGTTCACAGCAGGGTGCCTTGTAGTAAACCCTTCACATGTTTGCTGGCCCACGCTTTTAAAGCGCAGTTAAGATTTGCAGAAAACCCCCAGAATTAGAGCCATATAGCTCCAAGTCTCAGCTTTTGTACCTGAGTGTGTTTGTAAGTCATGTTGTGCTCTGTCATTGCCACATAATAAAGGCAAAAGTGGCTCATGCTTATATGATCATTACTGAGTGTTATGACCAAAAAAAACCCCAAAGAGCACAAGCTCTCTAAAGTGGTGTGAGATGGAGGCTAAGCAGAGGTTTCTTTCTCTTCTGATTGGTCTCTGTATTTTTATTCTCTGTGTCCTCTTTAATTGGATTCGAGGGAAAGCCACAGCTGCTGAATAGCTGCCACACCAGCACACAGAAAGAAAGACATACAGTTTCAGTCAAAGTGGGCTCGCATTTCAACGGCCAGCCAACATCTGAACAGTGGATTATCACTGCTTTTGGACCACTGTGCACCTCCTGAATGGCCTTGATTCCCTGGGCACCCATACATTTGTAAAGTAAGGAAGTGAAAGACCAAGTCGAAAAAGAAGAAAGGGGAGAACCTTATTTCACATTCACCTCCCGAAAACCTTTTCACTGCACATACAGCGCTCAGACACAAAGCTGCTTTTGTCTGAAGAGTCTGGGGTTAACAGAGACTTGTTAGGGTACAGAAACAAAGCCACTGGGAACCTCTGTGCACACAAATATAAATCAGTTTATATTAAATAAATAAAAACTCATAATGACAAAACATTTTTTGTTTCCGTCGAAGGCTTTTCTCATTGTTTTTTAAACAAACAGAGTGGATGTTGTGACATAAACAGATACTCTACAATAGATACTTAAAATATGTGTGGGAACGGCTCTGTTCTCTTTTTTTTCCATCAGTTTGTGCAGCTAACAATAGCTTTGGCAGTGCTACATGATTGAACCGTTCTGTGTTTATGCAGTTGTCATACAGCAAAACCGGGAAAACACGCTAATAGAAGTAACTTCACAAAGAGGGCAGAAAAACATGAAAGTCTATCTCAGTTGTAAGCTAATTCTAATTCCAGACTCGCATAATTGTTGTGAATTCGATTAGAATTTTAAAAAAGCCTCTCTTGGTTCCACTTCATACGCTCACATAGTCCTCAAATGCGTGGACCTTTTAACAGACGGACTATTTGTGCAATGAGAAAAACCATCGCTCGGTTCTGTGCAGTCAAAAGGCTTTTACAGGAGTGTGAAGTCATTGTCGCTGCAGAACAATTTAGAGAAGATGGATGAGGAAAAGAGAGGAAAGTGGGAGAAGAGAAGAGGTATATTTGTGAACAAGCTGCTAAGCCATGTAAACCACACAATATTGGTCTTTTTTCCCTCACCGTGAAAAAATAGCCTAGAGAGGAACAACAGAGACGTTAGAGCTTTTTGGGACGTCCCGCTGCGGGTTTGGCAAGTCACAAGCTTAAATTGGACTATATTTTTCATCTGTCATTTGTTCCTTTGTATGGTGCTGGCATCTTATTTCACTGACACTCTATAGCCTTTTTTTGTTTTCATTCAGGAGTGGTGAGGGATCTTCAGAGTGTGTAATCCTGTTGCTGTTCCTGCTGCAGAAACAAATTAACTCCCAATGAAAGTTTTCTGTTATACGCAGTGTTTAGCAACACCTGCCTGAACACCGATTCTTTAATGCATGTGTGTAACAGGCGAGCACTTTATGACTTTTGAAAGCAAAAAACAACAGTCAGGCTTGCAGAGGTGCTCAGACCACATGTTGAGAAACCCGAAAAGAGCACTTGTAACAGCTGATGTGCCTACTTAAAAGACCCCATAATCAGATTACATGTATGTGATGCTTTTGCAGCTTTGTAAGACAGCCCTCCTTATGCAATTGTGTTTTTATGGTTGTTGTTGTTGTTTTTTAGAAGATATGACATATGTTATCTGATAAAACACTTACATTAGATAAATCATAGTGATGATTTTTTATTATTAAGAAGAAAAACTGAATATGCTACCGCACTTTCACACAAAAGATGCTGAGTAATCCTGACCTAAATTTTTGACCTACTCTGAAAAGTCCATTAGGAAATGCATAAAAAAAATGATCATACTCTAAGTATATATGTGTAAATCCTATTAAAGACATCCCTTTGATGTCTTCTGCTTGCAGGATTTTGGATTTCCTTCCACTTCATGACAATAGCATGTTGGGCTACAATAAACAAAAATTAATCACTTTCATTTTGCTTTCATTTACTGGAATACCTTGCGGAAAAAATAAAATAATGACATAATCTATTTGGTTCCAAAACATCTGGAGTTTTTCATGCTCATAAAATGAAAGTGGGAGATTTTGAGATTGAAATGATGTAGCTTCATAAATATGCAGAATTTGTAGTTTATGGACAAGATTTTTGGAATATAAATATTTGTGATTTCCACTTGTAGTCTTCTTGCGGCGCTACAAGCTTTCACAGTAGGGATTCTCACGACAATTGCATAGCAGGTATAAGAGAGAGAAACATAAGCTGGGATATTTGCTGTTCCCATTAAAATTCCTGTTTAAACATACAGAAATTTGTATTTACTATATGGTGCACTAATAAAACATAAAAAGCCATAATTTGCATCAAGAAATAACATTATTTATTAGACTGTAAACAACCACAATACCCTAATTAGACACCTTGCACCTTAATAATGGTCTAATTCAAAGCCATGTATAATTTCTTTATAGCCCAAATAACCACACTTAACCAGTATTATACCAAATTACTTTGGATTTAGCCCTAAATCCAAAGTAATTTGGTAAAACACTGAGCTCAGATAACAAGAATCCTGCATATTTTTCATTTTCTTAGACATTTGTTGCTTATTAGATAGAAAACTAAAGTCAAAGCACATAAGAAAATATTGTGCATACCCTCTGCAGAGTGGGTTTTGTTCAGAGTGCTGTGGAGTGTGTAGGCGATACTTCCTTCATGCTTGTACTCCCATACAGGTTAAGACCTGTCACAATTCAATCCCAGTGGGGTAATATTAGCCTAATAGTAGGCCAGGAAAGCAGCCAGGATGCTGATTTTCCATCATTAGAAGCTCGTTAGACTTTCTTAGAATGTAATTTTCAAAACATTACATCAGAACTGTACTGTAAAATGCAGACCTAACAAATGCAGTTCAATTGTATAATTTTGTCTAAGCATTGTATTATACCAAAAGCACTCACAGACAGCCATGGCCAAGAGTTTAGCTGTAAAGAGAAATGATAACAGATAAAGTACAGCATTAACGTGTGCATCTATAGTTGCTGAAAAGGTTGAAATTCCTAAAAGTTATATGGCACAATTTCTCTAAAGCACTCACTGATGACAAGAGGCAGCTAAAAATAAAGATTTCTGGACTTGTCATCCTTTAGCTTTGCCTCACTGATTAAGATAGCACATTTCATATTTTACACAAGTAACGGGTGTGAATCCCAGTGAGGAAATACCAATCAGATCAGAAGCTGTTTTTGAGTTATGGTAACCTTAGTTTTGTGGAGAGATGTCCCGAGGATGGATTTAGACTCAGTCTGCATTGCCTAACCTCCAGGAAAGAGTCCACTCTTCCTCTGCTGCACCTCCACGCTGTGGTGAGTTAATGAGGAACAGAGCGTGGTAACATTCACTAATAAAAGCCAGCTCTGGAAAACGGGGCTTCAGCTGGCTGCTCATTTTTCTCCTGCACCTCTTGTTACTTTGTCTTTCCTCTGCATCATCTGTTCCCCTCCTCTGCTCCTCTCTCTTGTTACCTGTTGTTGACCGTGCTTCTCGGTTACCTTTTCTACCATTCTTATCATTTGCATCCCGTATTCATCTGCCACCTACTCAGAGAACATTTGTGACGTATGCACGCTGCTGTTAGTGAGCCCACAGGAGGCACACGGCCTATTAAGAATACCAGAGTACCAGAGGCAAATACCTTCAGGCCAAACAACCAGCATGTCAAACACGTCGCACACATAATCACAATTATCCAGGAACGTTTAGAACTCCACGGCTCTGTCTACATCCTAACATTGCACACAATCTATTTTTAATATTGTTACATACATTCGTGTGTCGTTTTGTGCCTTTTTATTTATACCCATGTGATTATATGTCCATGCACATGCAAGCGGACACCTAATCCCCTTCATGTTCATTTATGCCTTCATGAAAAATCACCTTCCATTTCCCGGCTGGTGGATTACTTCAAAGCCGCCAAGCAGGATGAATAACATGTAACAATATCTCGTATTTGTCCATGTGAAATAGGACAAGATACTCTGTCTTCGCTTCTCTGCTGGTTCCATTTCCTCAGTCTGATTAATAGGTTTTTGATTGCAGCTACAGCCCCGAGCCCGAGAACACAGAGCTCCATGGCTGCTCACTATTATAGCCTCCTAAGTTACACAGAGAACACATAAAAGTGACGGTTATGTTAAGCTGCTCTGTCGTTTTGACTGACAGCTGTAGCCTTAACTCTCCCTTTAAATGCTGCTTAAGTGTTTTATGTAGTGACCTGTGCATGCAAAAGCAGTAAAGAGACAGCAGCTGCAGTGTTACAGCTCAGCAGAGGACTGACAATAGAAGTACCTTGGGGGGTTGTCCAAGAAGAAGTGGCGAAAGGAAAGGGGGGAAAGTACTTTCTTTAAAACTATGCTACGATTCCTCGATAATTGTAGTGCAGGAAATGTGATATGTCCAGTGCACTTACCAAATTAAATTCATGCACGGGAGACTGGAGGCTGCAGGTTGTTCCACAGGTAATTATTTTCAGCCTGGACGATGTGCAGGTTTGCTTGGCAGGTAGACAAAATTGTGTTTTCTTTGTTCAGCCAATATCATGTTTCGCAGTCTTCTCATTAGCTCCTGATGAATTTCTGATATGAAGTCCAAACATGTAAAAGCATCTCTCTGGGAGCCGTGGGGAAGTGGATAGTTTTAGATCATACTGTCAGAGTACAATGAAAAATCTGCTAACTTTAGGGAGCTGAATGCTTTTTCAGCCCTGGACATTTCAAGGATTAGCATTGTAGCGCTGTTGCATATTTAGGATAAACATGATTACTTTTTTGCAGAATGAACAGTAATAAAGGGAAAAGCAGTGATTTGTAAACTTATAGCTTGACATACACAACTGTGGTAATGAAATATAAGCTGCAAAAACTCAAACAAGTACAACTGCATCTTGTGTTACTTTAAGACAATGCATCACACATATTTTTAGATCAATGCTTTGGTCTTTTTATTGTAGTTAAGCAGCCACCTTTGTGTTCACTCAGTTTCAGCCTACGCTAGACTACTTTACAGATCAGGCTAGACTGACTTTTTGCTCTTTCTGACACTTATTCAACTCTTTCAGCATCTCTCAGAAACCTTAGAGTACGGAGACCTATGGCTTCTTGATGACAGACAGAATCAGTGTAGTCAGCAACACTTGTGCTGTATAACACACAGGAATGGATGAATAATGAAATATTAACTGACTCCATGTGTCCTCTAAGCCATTTTTATCACAGAAATGGATCAAGTTTAAGGACGAGCCAAAAACATCAGCTTTGTGAGGATACAATGACTAATGAAGGAGCCAAAGAGGATAAAAAGAAATGAAGGGGGGAAAACAAGGGGGCTAAATAAGGGAACATGTGTCAGTGTCTTTGTCAAGAATTAAACATGTGGCTGGGGCTGAAGCACAGGGCATATTGTTTGTGTTGTGGTTTTCAGTTTTGGTGACAAAGTAAACTGCAGGAGCTTTCGATTGTGAGAAAAAGTGTATCTGGATCTGTGTAACTGCCCTGGTATTTAATGTGTGTCTATGTACAGTTGCAACACAGTAACAGTTAGCTGGACAAATGAGACTATATACAAGTTTGTAGTTCAATGACTCCAACATACGCAGAGTTGAGAAACTACAATAAAAGGAACAAAATACGCACTGATCTCTTTAACAGGTCAGACAAAAGCTAAAACTTTGGTGACTTATCTTTATCGCATTTTGTGAGAGTGAGTCACAAATCGCTTTGACCCATCAAAAAAACCTGCTTAAAGAGAAAAAGAATTAAGCCACATTTCTTCAATTTACAAAACCGTGACCTCATGAAACCATATATCATCACTCTCGACTTCAAAAAAGCAGAACCGGCAGCGTTACCCTGAACGCTAATGGGTCCCTGAGCTGTTTCTCTGCTCCTCCTGGGGAACATCACACAAGCAGCTGACGGATTTTTGTTCTCGCGGCCGGACACCACCAGGTGTCAAATTATGGATCCACCACCAAGTTGCTCCACACCAGCTGTGGCTCATGTGCCCTTTTCTGGCATAAATTCACAGCTGAAACTATAAAAACTAGCACAACTGACATTTACTTCATCCATTTAATGTCAATTGAGCTTTTCTTTTGTTATTCTAGAGGGGAAAAAACACATCTACTCTATCTCAGCAATGCAAAACCCATTCTATTGTTACTTAATAATAGGAAAGTCATGTCTGGTGTCTTGGCAACAGTTACATTTATTTCTTTTTTGTACTGCAGAATCATGTTTTGTTTGTTGCGAAAAAGAAAAATGTAAGTAGTTTTGTTCATGACAGCACTGTGACGCACTTAGAATTTTGTGCGGTTCCCAAACTATTTTGGACGACGATATAAATGATAAATATTGACAATGATTGTTTACGATTTGAAGCAAGAAAACAGGGAGAATTAATTAGCAGATGAAGGGAGGAAGCTCTTTACACAGTGAAGAAGAGATGGAACAAACATGAGGATTATGCTTAGAAGAAAATAGTGAAATTGTGCAATTTTATTTGAGTGGATCTTTTATTAGTTTGGATAAAACGAAGCAGAAAACCGCTCTTTTTGCGCTTTTAGAAGATCTTACCAGTGGTAATAAAGCCATTGTCCAGAGCATTGTTTCCCATTGATTCAACATCTATTGCTAAAGACTTTGTCGACAGCCCATTGAGGTGGTCCATATGGTGGTAAGGAGGCACCGGGCTCGTGACTTTCTGGAGGACATAGAGAAAACCAGACAAAAGGCTGAGCCAGCAGGCCCTCAGCCTCACAGAGCCTCAATGGACCACTGGAGGATTCCCTACTGGGGCTAGCTGCCTGTACGTTCTCAAACCAGTCTGATCTATGGAAACTGGCAACCCCACCATAATACGTTCAGCCATCCATACTTCAGCCCCCTTGCACCACATGGTCTCTTTTTAAAGGTGAATAATGGTAGAGGAATGTTTAACAATCTAGTGGCATGTGACAGACTTGCATTTTTCCTACTTATCATCAACAGCATACAGACCCCTTTTAAACGAGTATGTTTAAACATTTGTTCTGTAAGTGTTATGCTGATGAGACTAGAGATCAGGAGATTTGGCACAGTAGGCGAGGAATAAACAGTGTGTATGTATGTGACGTAGGGATAAGTATGTAAACTGTATTTAGACATTTATGAGACGTGACATTTTCAAGGCTTCAAAAAAACAAAAACTCTGGAGGACACCTGCCTTCACAACTTCAGAGAAAAACCTTAACTGTTCCATCTTACCTTATTCTTTGAGAGTACAGTAAGATACGACTCACGAAGAAAGCAGATGGACCCCTACAGTGAGACCTCCCAAACCAGACAGATGGGCTACAGAAGACTATGCTGCAACTCAAAGTTACTGGATGCTGGACAGGTGTGAATAACACATAGCAGGTAGACATGTGTGTGCATTATATACAAACCACTATCGACCACTATAGCCATTAGAGGTAGAGCGCGGCGTTCACCAATTGGAAGGTCAGGACAGATTGGAGCAAATCGAAGTATCCTTGGGCAACATCTTGAACATCCTGTGAGTGTAAACGTGTGAGCTTTAGACAAGTTTAGAAACAAAAGTGCATTGAGTGCTCAGAGTAAAAAAACCCTATATAACTATCAGCCCATTTATCATTCACAATCATGTGAATCAATGACCCCAGAAATGTGAGACCTTTTTTCTGTTTCATTTTTAGAAAACGTACCCTAATAAGGGTTTCTATAAACATTTGCATATGCTGAGAAAAAAAAGAAAAGTTTCATTTCGGGAAAACACAGCCAGATAATGTGAAAAAAACAAAACAATTGGGCAGATGTTCTGCCAAATCTGCTTATGTAACCACACTATTATAGTCCATTCACCTCTGGCCAAGAAAGTAAATCTTGCTTACTGTTGAGAAACGTCTGAATACTTGAATGTGCTTTGACTTCTCTCCCATGACATGTCACAGGTTGCCCCCCACTGACAGCCTGAACTATGCGCATAGACCGAGTAGATGTGAGAGCATGTGTATGTACTTGTGCTTGAGACAAATGACTTCCATTTGCCTGTGTGCTTGCGCAAACCCCGCTGCACACGTTTGCTGTTTGTGCAGGCTCACAGGAAAGTGCAGTGAAGTGAGCATAACTTGTAGATTGTAGCGACATGTCAGGCATCCTGTGTGAGAACAAGCAAGGTTGATGAGGTGAGCACTTTGATCTGAAACTCTTCACTCCAAGCTGAGAGGACGCTTACTGAAATATCAGGGCCTTCGTGCAACGCTCTTTACTTTTTGCCTACTCTGTCTTTCTAACATGCACTCTTGGAGTTAGCCTTTGTGGCCTGTGAGAGAAGTCAATATGTCCTTTCAGCTGTCAGCTAATTTTACCCTCCGTGCGTCTCCTCCCGTGCGTCTGGTATCCATGGCTTCATTCATCATGAGATCCAAAACACAGACAGCCTGCAACAAATCTAACAAAAATGTCTCAGAATTATGAACAAACAGGTTTACAAAAAGGGTAAGTATTGGTTATGTCAGGACTTTATTGTCACAAACACTTTGGTCATAAAGCAGATCTTGCCAACACAACAGAGGAATTGTCCTTTTTACTTACGATACCGGCTAGAGAGTTAAAACAAGCGCAAAACAAAGTTATTCCATCTTCTATTCCTCGCTCATTTTCATGACAAAGTGTGCTGTCAGCAGGTGGTTTGCTTTCCCACAGTTGGTGTGATGAGAGGATATGTCTGCAATAACTGAAAAAAGAAAGAATAGAAAATACAAAACCAACCACTTAGTCACATTATTCATGTTGCTCTGAGATTCTGAAAAAAATGTCTCAAAACACAACCTCAGTCTGTGTAAATATAAGCTTTGGTTGTCTGCAGTTTCTATTTACTTAGTGGAATTGCATGGAGTTCAGTTGTGTGTATTTAACTTAAACAATCTAAAAAGGTAATTATGGTGTTAACGCATTAGTATAAGGTATCATTTGATGAACATGTGAATAGGAATAAATTTCTCAGATCTAGGCGTATACACCCACACATTCTCCAAAAGGCCAAAAGTGTTGTATGCTCTTTCTACACCACATTTTTTACTTTTGGAAACATTAGTGTATAGTCACGCAAATTCTTCCCACTTTTATTTATGTAGGGTCAGTAAAGTCCCTGCGATGACCAGTTATAACATGAAAAACCAAGAAGCATGAAAAAAGCATGCACAAAAAAATGTTTCTCTTTCTTTTCAGCAGCAGCTTTAAGGACAGTGCAGAAGAAATCGTGCCAATTGCTTGAAGGTACACTTTGGATCCTACCCGTATTTTTTAGGAAATAAATGAACAGCTACCAATCAGCTTACTGCCAAATCTTCTGACATGTAAAAAAAAAAAAAGAAAAAAGAAAAAAAAAAAGAACACTTTCATTAAACACTTTCGTCAGAGGCATGTGCACACTTGCGCGCGCCTGGGGGTCTATCGTGCATTAATAGGCTGTATCCGAAAATCCTCCTAAAACACCGGAAATAATAAAAAGCTCCTACAAAATAAAATCACGACAAAGTAATTAATATAACATTTAACACAGATCTATTAAAACGACGGCTCATCTATGACGTGTTTTTTTCTGAAAGTGATTTTTGTTACAATTTGACGCCTTATTACTTCATAAATATCCGTTAAAGTAAAAAACGGGTCCTTGGTGACCGGAAACACCATTTCTTTATGGTAGCTTGACGCAGTGGTGCCTAATTTAACACTCCGCCGGTGCCCCGTCTGTCAGAACTCCTCTGGACTTTACTCTGAGCAGTTTCGGAACTCTTTGACATTAACGCAAAATGGATGTGAAACTACTGGCGGTCGTGGCTGTACTCATGGTGATGATATATGCACCTCCAGCGCAAGGTATGGATTCATTTTCGGGGTTGCTGTTTTATGTTGCTTCAGATTTTGTTTAGACTGTATTGCAGCTGTGATGCGTATTGGAGGGAAGTATCAGCAACATATTTGCTTTTACGCTGTCCACCTGTTGACTTGTCTTGTCTGTAGTCCATTCATTCATCCATTCATCCATCATTTCTTCCGCGTATCCAGACAGCAGGGATAGGCTCCAGACAAGCTGCGACCCTGGATGTCTATAGTATTTCTATAAATAATTATCCCGATAGAGTTCTGCAACTCTATCGGGGTCCAGTACGTCCACAGTTCTTTTTAAATACTTTTTTGTTACTAATTATTTTACATTAAATACAGTTACTGTAAATCAGTGTGTATTTATAATATTAGTTGCCAAAAATCTGAGCACGACATCAGATGAGAAATTCCAATTGCGTGCACTCGGAGTGCAAATACTGTGGGGAAAGGGGGGGGGGGGGGGGGGAACGTAAATTGGACCTGAAAATTTAAATTTTTATTTACATTTTTTAAAATGCATAAATCTTTCATGCATTTTTTTTTTCATTGAAGAAGGGAGAGTGCATTTTTCGCCGTGCGTAAAGCACGGCAGGCTGCACATGTGGCTCTTGCCGTATAGGAATTTCCCCGCTGGATCAGTGATCAGCGTGTGTTTGTCCTTCCCTTTGTTTTCTTTTAATTAGCCACAAATGAAGTCTCTAGAAGCCAAACCTCAGCTAGCCTACGTGGCGACATCAATCACCCAACTTGAAGGTGTTGCGCTCTTTTATCATGGTAATCAGGTGTAAAAAATAATTAGCATAGTTTAATCCACTGGGGCAGGTTTCACCATCTGTGACTTACAGTCTGCCAGTGTCGCTTTAAAACAATTTACTGACAAGTAAAACAACTGTGTATAAACGGTATTTGGGCTAAAACTAACTTCTATCGGCGCGACTGCTTTATCTATTTCCAACGCCGCTTTTAGACGTAACGAAACGGGGAAAAAAGATTATCTTTATTTTTCCACATTAATCAACTGTGACCATCTCAGTGTAGGAACCTGAAAGGTGAGGCTCCAATGGAAACTGCGCACATCCATCACGCAGGGACCACACAGTACACAATGATGTTTGAAAGAGCTTAGTGTTTGTGGGTGTAAAACCCCCGCTAATAATGTACTCAGTCTCTCTGTTTGCTGTGTGGGATGAGCAGAAACTGGATTTTGTAAAGCTTAAATATGGAATTTTCATCTGTCAGTGTCATTTGTTAGTCCTATTTGGCAGTGTTGACTGTAGGCTTCTCGGCAAGGAAAGAGATAAACAAGTAGAATGGAGGGATAAAAATCAAACGGTTTAAATCCAAAAGACTCTGTATACTTCACTGCAGGGGGCATATTATTTATTTGTTCATAATCAGAGGGCTGGTGCATGCTTACTTTGTGCTTTGATAGGCTAAAGACTTGCTGTATTTTTATCTTATTTGCTGGTGGAATTTGTGATATTGCAATAAGTGTATGTCATTTCATACAGGAATGATATTTCATTTAATCTAATCTGAATTACTGCTTTGTTTAAATTTTGCTTTACTTTAAAATAGTTTTGTTATACTCAACTTCTCTTTTGCTTTCTCAGCAAAGCCCATCAGCCTGGTGGAGAGATGCTACTGCCGTTCAACAGTCAACACCGTCCCACGAAACTACATCCGAGAACTTAGGTTCATCCACACACCCAACTGCCCCTTCCAAGTGATGTGAGTGTTGTTTTTGACTTCTCCAGGCAGCACGTTTTCTGTCTGGGCCATATAAACGTTAGACAGGTTTCCTCCTAGTTCGGACATTTCTCACCATCAATCTCTGCAGGGTGACAAGCCAGAGAAAGGAATCATGCATGAATGTGTACATACACGCCCCTCAGTCACTCGCTCGCTCATTCACAGAAAACAAGTCGTTCTTTTTGCAACTGGCCCACTGACGCATCCACAGGAAGTGGTCCGTTTGAGTATGAGCGAATGTGAAAAGGTGGTGGAAATTGGATACAGTTTTGTTTTTTAACCAGGAAGCAATAATCGTGGGTTTTGTAACTGGGTTTGCTTCTCATTTGCTTGTCACGCAGCGTTTTCTCTTCATACTGTTCATACAACCTTTAGTTGAGATCGCATTCGTCGGCACAGCTTGTGCAGTGCAAATCCATACATGAAAGTGTGTGGCAACATCGGTGAAAAAGGGTCAGTTGCATTAGAACTTCAGAAGCATGGAAAAATAAAATTGCCATATCTTACAAGTTTACATAAAGAGACATAAAACATGTCTGAAGCTACTTAAAACAAGATCTGTTGCCAAATGAGGCATGGTCCCCCACATGGAGACATATGATATGGTTGTAGCCCATTCTTTAAATAACCACAGGACTATCATGGCTTTAGAAAGTAGCCTGCGCATTGCAATATATTCTAATTTGACCTAACACTAAAGTACCTTAAGGGTCAGTATCTTATCAATATTAATGCATATTAATTTCTGTAGCAGCATCACTTACAAATTAAGGCACTACTGTTAAGAGGTTCGCTGCAAGTATCAAACTAGCAAGTCAGTGTTAATTCAGTCAGTTTGATAACAGTGTGTTAAGATACCCACTGTTAATGATTATGCATAATTCAAGCTTTTATCCTCATCTTATCCTTTTTCTAATCAGTGCCAAGCTGAAGTCAAACAAGGAGGTGTGCGTGAACCCTGAGATCCGGTGGCTGCAGCAGTACCTGAAGAACGCTCTCAACAAGTAAGTATCAGCAAATCCAGCAGATTTTAGTCATGGGGTCATTTTTCTGTAATACACAATCCCGTCTGGCTTTAACAAATCTGTTGGCACAAGTGGGATATACTCACTTACACTCTATAGAAATTTAAAGCAAAGAATCTACAAATCCAAAGGCGCAAATGCGCATTTGGATGTTTACCAATAGACTATTGTGGGAGTAAAAGCTCTCAATTGCCCAATTTATATTGGAACCCAAAGTCAAAACATGCTGGTACATGACCAAGTGGGAGTAGAGCGTTTCCACTTTCACATACAAAGTGTGGGTGCACTTAATCTGCTCTTAAGTGCTATTACAGGTTTGTTCCTGGTCATCACTATTCATACTGGAACACAGTCTAGCAAATGCAGTTTAATATATTTACACTATACACGGCACACTTGCATGCTGTTTAGAGTTTAGGACATTTAGTGCATTAAACGTTACATCGGAGAGTAAAGATAAAGATAACGTTCTAAATTTGTAAAAATAATGTAATATGATGGGATTCGTTGTCACCTTATGCAACTCTGAATTGCACAATCAAGTTAAATTCATACTGAGACTGGTGGCGTTAAAAGTCACTGTCTCCTTCCTTCCCTGAGGAAGCAGACACTTTTCTGAAAGATGTTGGTACAACAAAGTTTATAGAAGGGATCAAGTTGCCATGTCTGTTATTTAAAGAATGAAACAAACCCTGCACTGTGCGATGGAGGCAGATAAAAGAGTTTTTGGAATGTCACATGTGGATTCCCGTCTTTTCATGTAAAGAAAACTAAACGCACTACGGCATTTAATCCAGCTTGTGACATACACACTCAATACACACTGACAGATCCGCCCACAGTCTAGCAGTCAGACGGCCTGTCTCAAGGATGACTGTGGAGCCCTCGTGTTGATGAGGCGTGAACAGCCCTCTGCATAACAAAATAGCGCATGTAGAGTGCATGTTGCTTGTTTACAATCAGTCAGATCTAATGTGTTTCCACTTACACATGCAGTCATAGAGGAGGAGGCATAAACCTGCTTGTAATGTGTAGAAATGCACACGATTATAAGCCATGCGTTACTTTTGTAAACTAAATGATGATTGCCTTTTTGTATCTGACGAGTGTGGCAGATATAATTAAAGAACCCACTGGAGTTCCAAGTGCTTATGCTGTTAATATCCTGTTTATCCTTTGGCATCATCGCCCTGAGACTGCTTCACGTCAGTGCTCTGCAAAATTACATCATAATTACATAATTACATAACATTTTCAGAATGGCCCACTAATTGACCGGCCAACTGAAAGTGAATGCAGAAATCAAATTACATTTATTATTGCTAAGATGGTTAGCTCATGATTACAAGTCAAAAACATTTCGGCTTTCTAAACACGAAGCAGCTGTTTTTACTTGATAACCTGGAACTGAAATCAGCCGTGAGTTGTGCCACTGGACTAAATGCTCATTAATTTCCACTTTTGGTGTTTACTACTCACAAGTTACCGTGCATTTATCTTTTGTTGTGTTTTGAGTGTCAAATATATAGACCGCGTGAACAGTCAGCACCAAAAAGCCATATGATTCTGACGTTGTAGTTCCCGTGTCTACTTTGTTCTCATGACAAATGTGCTTTTCCCTTCCAGGATGAAGAAAACCAAACAGGGCAACTAAAATGCCTGCAGAAATCCTCCCGAGCCACCGCTGAGGATTTGGACCACATCATCGCAGATATGTAACATGATACCAGATCATGTGTTAAATTGTACAGCACTTACTCTAGCTGACACGCTGCAGCCTTGTGCATGGATTAGCTTCAAAGTCTTCACCATAAACACCATGCTCCTAGCACTGCTGCATCCTTCACCACTTCATTTCACCACTTATAGATTTAACAAAATATTAGTGCAAAGTGCTATTATATCTATGAGTGTATACTTTCCTAACCATAGTGTAAATACTATTTTGTTAATGGACTTTAAAAGTAAAGAGCTATTTTTGGAGATTTTTCCTTTGGCCTCTCCGTTATTTAGGAAAAAAGCAAAGGCCCCACCCAGCGTGAAGGGGCTTAAAGAGGGATGACGTGTCTTAGCTAGAAGGTTTCCTCCATATCAAACTTTATTGAGCATCCCATTTGTGAGGAGCACAGTCTTGTGGTCTGTGGATCAGTTTATTCTCATCATGTTAGATTTCAGATTACACAAATTGATGTATAAGTTCTCCTCTAAAATAAATAATCAGTTTAAGTTAATTGGCACCAAGGAATTTAAGTGAATGCCAGCTGCCCCCCAACTGAAAACCCCTATAAAAATAGCAATACAATGTTTTTGTGATGGAAATTAATGCAGAAAGAGCTGCAGCATTTCCTACAGCTGTTCTGCGGCTGATTATGCGCCTGCGTCTTATTTCTTTCTTCTTTTTTTTTGTTGTTCTTTGTAAAAGCTCAACATCTGGTTTCCAAACTGTGTTTTAATGAGCAGCCAATAAGACGAGATTTACCAGAATCATAAAATTGTGTTAGTTACCGAGAAATTGTGAGAAGAAATTGTGACACTGATCAAAATAGCCTCTCAATGTGAATACCACTTCCAAACATGGGTGTGCAAAAAAGGTAATTAAAATAGTAATAAAAACAATTGGTAACACAGAGGGCTGCAGTAGAACAAATACTACCATTACTGGCAATGGATATATGTATATAGATTTGACTACCTACAACTGTCATGCAGATAGAAATGCACTTTATACCTGATGTATTCATGTTTTAGCAAAAAAATGTATTATTACTAACTTTAAACACTACATTCTGTATTTTTCTTTTCTTTTTTTAAAACAGTTTATCGTCCTGTTTCTACTCTTTTGTGATCATTGAATGTGTAACTGAATTTAACTGGTTTGATTTTTTCTTCCACCCTTTTACTCATTTAAATCTCCTCTTCCTATGTAAAATTTATCTCATACAAATGTTTTATTTTTGTACTCTTTTATGCATTTATATTAAATCCAAACATTTAAATGAAGGAACTGTACTCTCACAACTGAGCCATCCAGTGTTGTTTTTTTTTAATTTTTTATTATCAAACATGTATACATCTGGTCAGTAAAAAGGAAATCTTTGAAATACTATGGGTGTTTGATTCCTGTACATGTCACAAGTCTCATTGCCACTGATGCACACATACACACTTTTCATTTGAGTGACTCTTATAATCAAATGTAAAGCAAGCTCTACCAGGGCCGACACACAGCTGCTGCAGTCTTACAGTACCAGCAGGTCAGAGGCTAAATGTAAGGCTTTGATGAGAGAACATGTGTTTGGCTTTACTCGCGAGGGTAAATGAAAGGCAAGGACAATGATCCTGCCAGCTATTTAACTATTAACTCAACAAGCGACTATTAGGAAAGCATTAGCGCTAAAAAGGGTGAACTTTTAACTTCCCACATGGGGCCTTCTTTAAGGCTGAGCGAGGTAGTGTATCTAATGTGAGTGTTGTGCTAATAGAAACATCAGGGAGAGAGAAAGGGATGCAAGATGCAGGTAACAACCCAATTCACTGTGTTTACTGATTTTCTTTGAAATCCAGTTTAAATGTGAGAAAATATGAGTCAGCAGTAGCTTTATTTCAACTTACAGTTTGGAATATAAGTAAATCAGATGTAATCGCTATCTTAACTGGTTTCACTGCAGGGATCTGCAGGTGGAAACTTCGCAGTACTTTGAAGATAAGGGAGCTTATCTAGTGTTTAAGTTTTTAGTCACACAGCGGAGATTTCCATCCTAGAGTCTTTGTGTGAGACGCTGTATTACAAAGTGGATCATTTAAACATATTTACTAAGGCTCTGCCAGTTCCGCAATCTAAGACGAGTAGCTCATACATTATTTGCCTTCTGTCATTATTATTTAACTACCTGCTCATCTTGTCTGCCTACATTATCACTAACTGATCTACGTAGGCTGCACAGGAATCTGCTCAATTGTGAAATTGTCCTTAATGAAAAGCAGTTGTTTGTAATAGTTAATAACTCATTGTGTCTACGAGACCGCTGCCAACACCCACTGGTTTAACTAAGCAGGTGTTGTGACTGGAACCATGGGGGTAGGGAGTACTGCAAACAGCGAATGGTTTAACTTTAGATTTTATTTAATCAGAAATGGAAAATGTAGGTGGAAAAATTGTGTGAGGGTATCGCATAAATCTAGTAAAGCCAGGTGATTCATATAAAACATGTTGTTTCTAATAAACAGAATGGTTAATACGAGCATCTGAAGAGGTTACTGCAAATAGTCATTAAACAAAAGCTTTTGGGAAATAAATGAGTTGTGTTAAAGCACTAATACATCCTCACATGAAGTTTGACGAAGTGGAACAGAGCAGCATGATTATCGGGATAATTATAAGATTTACATGAATGATCTTCTTTAGTGCCATGTTAGTACTTGAGGCCAGCTGGGCACCCAGCCTAAATAAACACACACAGAGACCTTCAGTGCCAGAGTGTCTCACATATTCAATACTGTTTCTAAGAGAAAGGCACAGATATAATCAGCTATGACTCACTGCAATTTTGCACATAAAAAGTCCCTACGCAGCAATGTTCACATAAGAAAAAAGGTGAAAAAGAGAAAAGAAAAAGATTAAATGATTAAAAAAAGACATGTGACAATGAAATAAAGCCAGTGTTGCAAAACTGAGTTTTACAAAATTGCACAATATTCAAAAAGAATACAAATTTAGGAGAAATCAAAAGGCTACTCAGCACCTTGGTATGAATCGCACAGCCAGCGCTGCTCTCGTTTTCTCAGAGGTTGAGGAATGTAGAAGACAGGAGAAGACATATGAAAGTCATATTCAGCGTGGCCTTCAAAAACTCCATTGGGGTTTTGACTTCAACCACAATGTCAGACAAAAAACCGACACCTTGACACATGAATAAAGATTTGTTACATGAAATGAAAGGAATGACATAGAAACAAGGGACGAGCTAAGTGTGTGCGCTCATTTAACTTGGAGTGCAAGTTCCCGCCATCCTTAGCTGTAAAGGTTCCCAGATGTGGAGCCAATGAAACTCCACTTAGTGGTTATTCATCATGAAAAGCCGAGCATGAAAATATGAAATATTGTCGTGCATGAGTGTAAATGTGTGCATGAGAGGGCAAAGGGGGTCACAGAAAGCCACTTCAAGAAGGTCGCGCTGAACGCTGCCCTCCTGAGTCAAACTAGTTTTTAATAAAAGCTGCAAGGTGGAAAAGTTAACCTAGGTCAATTATTAATTTTTGCGTGTGCATGGGTGTGTCACTTCCTAGCTTTACTTTAAGACACTGACTTTGCTTCAGATCCGTACCTTCAGCCACGCTGGCAGTTACACATAACAGTTTAAAAATGCTTTGTAGTTTGTCACCGCTCGAAATTTCAAAAAAATTCATAGTAATTACACGCTCTTGGGCGTATGAAAGTTGGCAAGACTGCATTTAGCTAATAAATCTCATTGTATTATTAAAGCTGTGGTTTTCTTTGGAAAAGTTGACTTTGGAGCCTCAATGAGTGAGATAACGCGCTCAGTTAATACCATTCCCATGTTTCTGAAACAATATATTGCATTTGAGAGTGTCTGACTCCAGTTATCTAATGGTTATAAACGACAAGGACACTGTTGGTAGAATATCACAGAAACTCTTCAGAGGCAATCTCACTGAGGTGAGCTTTCACCCTGAGCAGATGTATCATGGCGCGTGTATTTGCATATCTTGCATGAAGAGCTGTCTCTAATCTTTATCATCTCTCTAAGTGGATGCCATTAAGTACTGATTCTTTCCCTTTTCTAATCAAACTAGACATCCAGATGTTGTCCATCTTCCTTTACTGAAGCAAATATAATATACCAAATGTATTCAGTCTGTGAGAGAGTTTTGAGCAATAAGGTTAGGAGCCAAATGGAGGCAGCTGAAGGCTGAATGACCTAAACAAACGCAAGCTTTCACAGCTCATAAAAAATAAAGCATTTAAAACAGAAAAAAGCAACTCAAACAAAAAACCCCAAAACAAGCATGAGGAAACAAGGAAAATAGCACAAACCAGGGAAAGTAAAACAAAGGAAAGAGGAAAGAAAGAAGTATACATACACAGAGAGAGCTGATTAGTCAAGAGGAGAAATGGTGCGGAGGCACAGCTGAACATATTGAAGACAGTTAGGATGAGGATGACAATTACAAAGGAGGGACAACAGAAAGTAAAAGCAGAACAAGACACAACAGAAATCCAACCTTCAAAGTGAGGTGGAAAGTAAAGCAAACAAGCTACTAAACAGGGACAAGACCCATACAAGAGCAGACAAGGAAACAAAGAGGAAATAGCAACTATTCCGAGAACAAAGATCAAGACATGAACTGAAACGCCAGACTGCAAGATTGAAACTAATCACTGCAATAACTGTGAAATAAAAACAGCAAAAGCATTAGTAATATCACATTAAACAAAACTCACAATCTATTAGACTAATAAAGAAATCAAAACAGGAGTTCAACAATTCAAGAAACACAAATCAAGACCACAAATACTAGAACAGCTATAAACCTCTTGGGCCATGACAGCTCCACGGAAAATTTTTGGAAGCACTCTGAGAGGTTTCTGTTCTCTCTCAACCAAAGTGTCCCTCCTGCTTCCTCCTTTTTGTTGTTACTTATAACCTGGCCCAGACCAGGCCACTGTCCTGAGGCACTGTGTGCACCGAGCTCACGCTCCCCAAGGGAAACACAGGCACAGTCAAAGCTGTTCATATATCAGATGACCTGTTGCACATTTCCACGAATCAAGCAATGATTTGTAAATGACTTGTTGATTGCGTGAAGGGGGGCACCGAGTGCTGTTAATTTCCTTAACACTGCCAGTGACCCGCCAGAGCATTAATCATAATTATGACAAAATTACTCAGCTAAGTGTCTTAGAGGAGTTGGGCTCTGCGGCGGATGTTGAGTGACCAACATGCAGCGTGTAACAACACTGTCATATGCGTTTCTGTTTGTGAACGAAGGGGAGGCAAATAGAGGGGCCCCTGTGAGCGGCTAAAATAGCCCTCCTGAAGTCTTTCTACCTTTCATGTGCTAATATTTCCAAGGTTATGGGTCCTAACTCCATCCATCTCCACACAGCTGTTCTCAGAGATGTGGGGCCTTCCCTCCACACAATAACACCAGCTATGGAACCAAATTCCTTTAGTGTGAATATGTTTTCAAGCCCAGAAGAAACACAGCAATCACTTGATGTTAGGTATGAGACACAAAGGAGTCACACACTCAGGGGACAGTAGGAGGCCTCTGTCTGTGGGGCCCAGAGAAGCTGAAACACTACCAACTTTAAACCTCACCCATATATCTCATTCTGCTTGCCTTCATCTCCATTCCTTTCAGGATTATCACCCACATCCTAATTGGTTGATCTCTCCATGATGCCTCCATGAATGGTGTGCTGAATGTCCCTCCATGTGTAGCTTTGGGCAGCATGTGATATACAAAGAGACTGGGCAAAAGCCCATGAAGGATGTGAAACGCCATTAAAAAAAAGAAACAGTTACTCTATTATCTGGAGATGTAGCTGATATACTGTACTTGGCACATCTCCAGCGCTTCTATATAGAGATGCTTCTGTTGGCCTGCGGTATGACTCAGTGGCTGAGCACGCTGCCTATATGAAACATACGGGAGGTCTGATCTCTAATACTCCCCACCAACATTATTCCTCCACAAACAATTCAGTTTCCCAGAAACAAAATGAAGAAACATCAGTTTTACCCATGATACATCTGAATGGCATTTTGATGCAACTGATACCCCACAAATATTTGGGATGGTCTTTATTTCATTAGGTATAGCTATTTGAGTTTCTCTGGTCTAGTTTCAAATTTGACAAGGACTGTTTAAGTCAATACACTTGTCAAAAGACATGACTCAGTGGTGGAAACATGTAACCTGTGTTAAATTTGTGTGTAGGTGGCCCTATGTGACCGTGTCAGATCAGAAAGAAAGAGGGTTCCTGCTTCAAACCTGCCACATGGCTTCTCTTGGGTACAACTGCTTTATCCTGCAATCCAGAGAAGTGCTTGAGAAATTAAATAGTGATTCTAAATTGGTTGTAGGCCTCAATGTGAGAATGGCTGTCTGCATCTGTTATTCCTGTGGTAGAGTGGCAACCTTCCAAGATCTACCCACCTCCCACCCCCATGACAGCTGTGATAGACAATAATCAGAGCAAGATGATCTCACACCACGCAGGCATCCAGCTCTACTCTCCTCTTTCGCAACCTGCCCTTGAGATCCAAATTCACAGGAAACCACTGGAGGCACACCAAGTAAATCAAGTAAAGCTTAGAGCCTTCTGCCATGCGCACAAAGGAACAGTAAAGTCTATCCACCTTAAAGTTTGCTTGGTGCATTTGTCTCTATCCATCTGGTTGACTTAGAGACATTTTCCTGGAATCACATCTATTGTTATAAACGAACACAACCTCACAGACAAACCAGTTGTCTGTTGCACTTTAAATAAAACACATCAAAAGAATCTAGAACAAAGGTTTTCTAATAGCCAGACTGAAAGGAATTCTATCAATCTGGTATGAATTGTATGATACATAGTGTAAAGGAGATCTTGTAACCTGTCTGTTTATTACTGACTTCAGTAAAGAGGGAGAGAGTTCAGCTACCAGCTGTTATTTAAGGAATAAACTCTAATAGTGCATTCCAATTACCATAATAAATAATTGCAGCAGTTGTACTTTACCGAGTGTTCTCACCAGTCCAGGATCCAGAGATCATAAAAGCTGTGTTGAAAACATGAACGTTGAACTTCAGAATTACAGCATAACCGAGACTGATCTGGCATGGCTTAAAGAGACTGCAGAGATGTGTTTCCCTTCCTTTGGCCTCTTCATGAAAGCTCAAAAATCAGGATGCACAGTTGCACGGTTTTTGCAGGACTGGCCATAAAGTGTACTCTGAAAACCTGCACCAGAAAAAAAACCATACATGTGCATGCATAAAGCCTGTGTACACTGAGGCAGAAACTGCACAAAACCATACATGCAGTTATTCAAAAGAATAATAGCTCAAGTGATAAAAGATAAAATCCCATTGGTGACTTCTGCCCCAATAAGATACAGACACAACATCTGCTCTGTGAGATTAGTAATCAGCTAAGAGGCTTACTAAGAAATTTATAATCAAACCCATATGAATTTCGATAGTCAGGAGATCTACACTATATTTGCAAAAGCTACAGTTATTAGCCATGAAGTTACTTTCGTACTCTCACATGGTTTAGATTAATTTCAGTGCTCCGAAAAACAAACTTTCTCATGCATGGATATGCTTAAAAAACTGTTCAGCCATTTGGGTTTACTTCTGACAAATTGCAACATGTTAATAAAACAGATATGAACTGAATCGATTTGAAGTGGAAACAACAAAAGAACCTTCTCAAAAAGTTTGGCTCATCCTAAATATTAAGTAAACCCAAATCACGGACAAAGAAAGAAATGATACTTGGACTGGATAAAATTATGTGAAAAAGTGCAGATTTCACCAAAGCAATAAAAGCTATTTTAACGCTGGCACCACATCACCCTTGTAGATTTTGTTACCTTACTGTAACTGCTATGCTACAATATCCTCCTCCCACACAGGCAACATAAACTCTAACACAGTGCTTTCTGCTTTCCTCGAAGTGGAATCTTCAACAAAGCTGGCAAAGCAGCCAACATGTGAATCTTCCACTTTGTGAGAGTAACTGAATACGTCTCTCCACCTGCAAAGAGACTGAACTGTGAGCTGTTCCTTCTCAAACTGTCACATGCATTTAAATTGAGTCTTGTTGTCTTCTTTTAGTGTACTTCTCTTTACAAAGCACAGCTGGAGAAGCCACGGTGTCAAGTGAATGTTTTCAAGTGACGAGAGCCTGCAGCGCTGGCCTAATTTGGAGACTCAGTAGCAAGAATGGGATAGTGAAAGCAAAGCTGTTCTTGGGTGGTAGCTGACAAGCCTCCTCAGCAACATTTAATGACACTCAGACAGAGCATCCTGCTGTTATTTGAGGTATTCCTTTAACACATTAAAATCTAAAGCTTTCAACAAACTGTGCAGCCTCTGGCTTTTACGTGTCACGATAAAGAAATACTCTTGCTAAGTGGGTTGTGTCTCTATCAAAGTAACACCAAGTGCCGGCCATATCCGTCTTCCACAAACTCAATGCCAGCTTTTCAAGGCCACTTACATAAACAATCATGTCAGCATCGACAACCACCTTTCCTGACACAAATATACACCCGCAAGCACGCTAACAGTGTCCCTCCCACTTTCAAAAAGAGGCTGCAATTTTCACAGTTGTGGACAAATTTCTCTGTTCTTGCTTAGCTGTGGGAGTTTAATTCAACCCTGTGAAAAGCACTGCTGCAGTATCCATTCCTGCTCTCGCTTTGGATGGTTAGCTCAGCGCAGAGCTTATTTCAGCTGCCGACCCCCTGCTGGGGTTTTATTGCTTGCAACCAACCATCAAGAGTTAATATGAAAATGAATGTTGCCAACATGTCAGGAATGAAATTTCAAACACAATAAAAGTGGCACAAACGTGATAGCCATGGTTGATATATGTCAAAATAAAACTCACAACAGAAGAATCAAAAATGACAAAAAGGACTTTTATGTGTTTTCTTAACTGTAGGGAGTATTAGCATATCTTTGTCCTCCTTCCATCCTTGTCAAATGAACATCTGTGGACATAGCGGTTCAGAAAAGATGGGTTTGCTGACAGCATTGAACAGGGTAGCTCATTGATTTACATGCCTGCCCTATTTACCTCATCTCCGACAGATTTTATTGGATATAAAAGGAGAGCGAATTCTTGGATGAAAGTACCTACTAGACATGATTACAGCATCAGTAACTAAAAAAAGAGGAATCAGGGTAATAATTTAAAGATGTAGGGCAGACTGACATGAGAAGGAGGTCAAGGAGAAAGTAGTTCTGCTTTCCAGCATATGAAAGAAAGACAAAACACAAAAGAATCAGAAGATGGAGAGGAAAAAAAAGAGTAGAATGACAGATGAAAGGGAAATGATATAGAGGAATAATTTGGCATTTTATTGGACAGTTTATGAAAAAATACAGTGGAATTAAATGCGTGTTTGTCTGTTTGTGTGTGTGTGAGACATGAGTGGCTGCTTTGTGTGTGATTTCCTCTGGGGTGAAAGATCATCTCACACCTTCTCAGGCCTGTTAATTTCACTCCAGAGAGTGAAGCTGTTATTGCGGTCCCATTCAGTAATTACTCTGCAATCCAGAAAATGCTTAAGGTTACATCCATGTTACCCCTCCAGCCCTTGGGACGGACCTGAAAATTGCTCTCAATGCTATTTCTTACAAACTCATTACTCGGGCTCTCTGTTTATATATACTGTCCTTATATAGAGCATTTATGAATGTGAAATTGAGTCCAAATTGTGCTGCGGAAGCAGAGACAGACAACAAAGAAAACCTACAGCAGTTTACCTAAATCCAGATTTTTCATGAGCGACATGGGGTTATGTCTGATTCCTCCCCTACAGTCTTTGTCTGGATACTTTCTGCCAATAAATCTTTTCAGTTCTCAAAAAGCTGAAAAACAAAACACTCATGTGAAAGCCAGCGTAATTCTCAATCCAACTCAGACAGTTTCCCAACACGTTCTGTCCAGTAAAACATGGCATTCCCACATAGCTTAAAGAGAAGTTATCAGATTTCCCCACTGCATTTTCAAAGTGCCTGCTTCTGATCGAGTGATAAAAACGAATGATGATTGGCATGTTGAGGCCTGAACAATAAGGAGAAAGCCAAGTGTCTGTAGGTGGTTCTGGGAGACCGAATGTCAAACAGGTCATGTCACATTCACGTTTTCCTGGTTTGCTCACCAACGTTCTCGTGCTCATTTTGATGTGGACATGAATGTGTCTACCAGATAGATTTAATCACAGTCCATCCAATAGCTTTGAAGTCATTTTAATTTCAAATTTAATTAAAACCGTACATGTGAAATTTGTACAAATTCGAGAAAATAATTGAGGATCACCAAAGCCATTATCTAAGAATAATATCATAATGGGGACACTGGAATGAAATTTCCTGGCAAACAATCCAGTATTGACATGTGTTAGTCATACACCAAAGAAGTGAACTAGACTGACACTCGCCACAGGCTCATAGCTGAAAACACACAGCGATCTCATTTTTCAGGTTTAAATATCAGGATTCCATCAAGCAAATTCAACATGTGTGCATAAGCAAAGGAAATGACTCAAAGTACTTTATCGTTTATCTTTCAAATACTTTCATCGTAGAGTACTACTATTCAGTTTGAGTAAATGGTTACAGGAACTCACATGCTTTAATCGCTGTTCTGGCTTTTATTTCTTCTTTTCTTTATTTTTAATGGGTGAGGATCCTCAAGCTAATCCTCCAGTAAGTCTGTGTTTGGTCTTTTGTGTAAAATGACTACATTTCAAAACAGTTTCATTTTGATCTCTGCCTTCAACAATAACAGCTACAAATCCAGTTTCTGAATGATAGTTTAAGGGAAATATAGTCTTTGGCAGACTTTTGAATTTCCTTGTTTCACTTTTTTGATTTATTCACCCACATGCACAATGGTGAGCTTTTCTCTCTACAGACCCCCATAGCTGGAATGAGTTCACCGTTTCATTCTTGCACTGATGCTTCACAATGAGGCACCAAACCTGCCTCCACAGGCATTCAAGTTCAGGCCAAATGTAGGAGAAAGACAGCATTTTATTTTTACTGGAAGACTCAACTCTGCTGTCATTAACAAAACAACAACAAAAAAAACCAGTAGAGGTCAGCCTTTGAAGAAATGTGCTGCAGAATCTGACCTCCAAAGCATGGGAACCTTTTGTTTAGGTTTCTCATGTACTAAACAATGTTTTCATTCCACTTTGTTTTGTCTTCTTGGACAAACCTGCAGAACATCTCAATAACCGGCAAACTAATTTACAATTTGAATAACTTTGCAGTAACTGAATTATTCTTTTTACACTTTTCAGTGAAGAAAATGTGTTATTATGTTCACTGAAAGGAGATTCAAGGAGCAATCAGTTGGTTTTGGTGGTGATCTGTATCTTTTGTAACTCATGGTGCTCCTTACGCTAATAATAAGACTACACAATGTGGTTGAAGCTCTGCAGGCCTTCACGCTAGCATTTATTAAAGAAAGAGTAGGCAAATCTTAACATAACATAAGAAAACCTTAAAGTTTAAAGATGATTGGTGTAAAACCACCACAAAAATTTACTGGGAAAATTTTGTATGACAGTTTAGTCACTCATCCTCAGCTAAACCCTGACACTGTGACACAAACGAAATCAGGTGCTGAAATTAACGCTGACAGATTGCTAAAGCATACATGTTACTGCTCTGGAAATGACCTGCATCACTTCAAAGTGGAGCATGCTGTCGCCTATTATAGGCACATTACAAAGCCACATGTCCATATGTGCTGTATTGTGCTAACTCTTCATGTAGTCCACATTATTTGCAGTCATGACTGTGGGGAACAGCACTGAAATGTAGCTGCAGAAGTATGACCTCTCTGGGGAGGCATGGTATCTGTTAAAGCAGATATTGAGTTTGTTATTTTAGCCCCAGGAGGCAGAGAGGATCTGTTTTCAGATGTAACCATGGGGGTGCTGGTATGGATGTTTATTTGTCTTTCTCATTGACAGAGGCTGTTATCTATCATAAGGAATTACCAGCAGCCCTCTGCTACCAATGATAATCCAATAAAACATCACCTACAGATGTTGGTGAGTGCCACGGGCTGATGTACAGGCAAACTATGGTGCAATTAAGCCAACCAAGCAAACAACCATGTCCGGCGATCACTAGCAGCCATTAAATGTGACTCTGGGAATCATGGGAGCTTGACCAATTTTTATTTAATGTTTTTTTTCAGTTAGTTTTATTTAAATTGGTTAATCAATTCATTTGATTGGTTCCAGTAAGAGATATGTGTGATGCATGTGATACTGGCTTTGGAGTGAAACATCATCCTTCTTAGATCATTCAGCATTAAATGCCCTACTTAGACTAAATTGCATTTCAAATCAAATCAAATCAAATCACTTTTTATTGTCACATCACATGTGCAGGCACACTGGCACAGCACATGCGAGTGAAATTCTTGTGTGCGAGCCCCACAAGCAACAGAGATGTGCAAACACAACAACACAAACGAGCAAAATACAAGAATGGCCAACCTGAAACTAATAAATATATGTACAATATATAATAGTGTATGCATTTCTGGATGTGTATACTAAATATTTTCCTACGTGTGTGTGTGTGTGTGTGTGTGTGTGTGTGTGTGTGTGTGTGTGTGTGTGTGTGTGTGTGTGTATACACATTTTTACAAATTAAATAGTAAAAAAATAAAATAAAATAATAATAATAATAATAATAATAATAAAATATATAAAATATACAGAGTTGAATATGTGCAAAACAAGTGGCATTTATATACAGTGTGGAGTGCATAATGTTGAAGTTCCAGTAGTGAAGCTGAGGTGTCTATGACGTGTTCAGCAGTCTGATGGCCTGGTGGAAGAAGCTGTCTCTCAGTCTGCTGGTACGGGACCGGATGCTGCAGAACCTCCTTCCTGATGGAAGCAGTCTGAACAGTTTATGGCTGGGGTGACTGGAGTCCTTGATGATCCTCCCCGCTTTCCTCAGGCACCGCTTCCTGTAGATGTCTTGGAGGGAGGGAAGCTCACCTCCAATTATCCGTTCAGAGCACCGCACTACTCGCTGGAGAGCTTTGCAGTTGTAGGCGGTGCTGTTGCCATACCAGGTGGTGATGCATCCAGTGAGGATGCTCTCAATGGCACAGCGATAGAAGGTCCTGAGGATGCGGGGGCATTTGATGTGTTGAAAGCTCATGCAGGCAGAGTGACTGACTGCTTCAATTTAAAACTGAATTTAAAATGCTCTGAAAATAAATTCCATTGCAGAGGATGTGTGTGATGATAGTGTGAGAAACCACATTTGGAGCAACATTTGAGTCCTGCTCCCACGTGGCCTGTCTCATTTAATTTAATTTTTTTTCTCCTCAAAAGACTTTTTTGAGCTTGATAAAATGGGGAATCAAGCACACTACCTGCTAATAAATCCACACAAAAGTAAAATTGTGTTGCAACGTGATCCTGCACCGCAACAGTTGCAACATTTTACCAGAGGAGGCTTGTTAAAAAGGAATACAAACACACCACTTGGATCTTGAGGCTGATACAAACTGAACGCATTAGAGAGGATGTTGAGATGTTTAGTCTCAGGAGCCCCCAAACCCTTCTGGGAGAATTGGCACTGTGGGACCATAAAACTCCACTGACCTCTAACCTCTCAGAGGGGCTCTGAAAACATAGAAAGCACTCATGAATTTTAACAAAAAGATACATATAAATGTATAACGAAGGGAAGGGACGATGGCAAGCGGAGACAGCAGGAGGGAGAGGGCAGAAGAGGGGAAGAGAGATCTGCGCAGGAAGGTTGAGTGTGGCCCTTCAGTAAGTGTTAAGGATAATAAAGACGGGTTTAAGAGGTTTCAGGAGCTGTTGGTGGATAACAGCAGGACAAATGAGAGGTTCTGTCTACCAGCAGCACTTGACTGACCCCAGCTGAGTAAACAACAAGCCACGAGAAACTGGAATTTACCTAGAAGGGAGGAAATCTATAGGAGGCTGTTTCTCCTCTCAAATTTGAAAAATCATTCTTATCACAGAGAACGGTAAATAGTTGGGGGTTTTATAGCCATTAAGAATGAAATGAGCATGAGAATGTCGTGTTATGTGATGCAGCTGTCACTAACTCAGTTTTATACATAACAAATTAGTTTCCTGCATTTGATTTTGCAGTGTAAATAAAACAGCGATGTTCAGATGCCTTTTCATCTCAGAAGACTTGACTGATAAAATTGCCGATGTTGCTGATTTTAACTTCTTAAAATTAAAGGGCTTGATTCACATAATACCACAAACCAAAGTACCATTTATCTATTTATATATGATAGATGTCTTTAAGATTTAAGGGTCAGGAATTAATAGAATTTGTGCTTTAATCATATTTGAAGCTATACATTTAAACAATGTAGTGGTTAGGATAATTCACAATGTTCAGTAATATCTGCTGGCAGAAAATTAGATCAGAAGATTAATGCCATGTGTCTGAAGGGTAGAGCCAGATAGTTTTGCATAGCACAAAGACTGTAAACAATGGGAAGCCGCTAGCCTGGCTTTGTCTACTGTTAACAAAATAAACCTACAGCTTGCTATTTCTAGGGTGGGAGGAGTAATGTAGCTGAATCTCATAAAAATAAAACCTCTGGAAGGCACTGGATTATCATGTTTACCCTCCAGTTGTACAAATTACGTCAAGTATGACCTTAAATTTATTACATTTGGCACCATTTTCAACACAAGATGCAAAAAAAAGCACATTTTCTAAAATTTCCTTTAAAAAGATTTGATTCCTTCAAGTTTTTTTCCTACGTAATTGGAGGACAGCCCCAGGGGCTCATGTCCAGCATATTTAACTTGTCACTGAATCAGCAATGAATGACTTTCTTCATAGAAAATGTTTCTGGGAGTGGTTTCTCAATGGGCATCAAGCAGTCAGAACAGCAGTGCTTCCCTCGAGGGAGGGAGGTGATTAACAAAAGCTTGCTGAGAACTGGAAGACGTCATATGGACTGTGTGCCAGTTCTCTGAAGCAACATGTATATGCCAGCAGTCATAGTAAAACTACTTCAACAGATGCATTAGATGATGCATGCAAAAGCACGCTAAGGATAAAAAATAAAATAAAATGCAAATAAACATCTGTCAACAGATGCCAGGAATGTTAAATCAGCAGCTTTTTACTGCTAACTATGAAGCACAAAAGACAGCATCAGAGCTGATGGGCAGGTTAGACCTCACACAGCAGCTATGGCACTGTGCACAGAAAAGACTGAGTTGTAATAATAAATGAAAAGTAGTTTTCTTTCTTTTCAAAGCACCAACTTTGTGAAAAACCTCTTCTTTGTGTGTGTGGTTAAAGAAAGGCGTATTTGATTAGCTCCTCAGTTTGAAAGCCGTGGCATAAACTGGCGCGCAACCTCTACAAACAAAGTCATGGAAAATGATCTCGAAGATGAAAGATTTCCTGAATGCGGACTTCATCGGCTCAAGAGAAGGAAAAAAAGAATTATGAAAATTATTATTTTTCTGCAAACCAACAGAGCTTTGTTCTACACAGCTTTCCCTCCTATTTTTGTTGGCAAAAGGGACCGTAACAAGTCAAAACTCTCTTTCAATTCACGTCTTTACAGCCAAGGAGTGCATGTTTTTTTTTTTAATAACTGCACATTTGATGAACTATTCCCCAGCCAGCTTGCAGTCATGTGTTTTTTTCTTCTGTAGACAGTATCTTAAACAGACACAAAAATCACTGAGATAATTAAAAAGTGAATATTAATGGTTTCAAATGTAGATAAATTCCTACTTTCTTTTCTGGATCATGGGAAAAGCCAGTAGACATCTTACTTTTTACCCTTATTTTATAACCAGTAATTATGTTCAAGCTCTTACACTATTTTCTTCTTGGCTTCACTCTCACCCCAGACTCGATAAACTTGTTTATCTCTTTCTCGTTGTGGAAATTACACATCTGTGCTCATTTTCAACCACCTGATCGTGCCGTAATACTAAGGAAGCATTTAAGCGATGCTAGACCAGTTCTCTGTGATGAAATATGCTGACCTTGGTGAATGAAATTGCCTAGGACATTTCCTTTTCTCAGTGTCATGGCACACTAACTTCAGCCTCTACAGAAAACTATAAAGATAGCCAACTATATACGATAGATACGAGAATAAAAATGCTTAAATATTAATCACATTTTTAATAAAAAGCTCCCAAAACAATGTAGACATGTGAAAAAAAAATCCTTTGTCATTAGTGTCTGAAAACTGTAAACTGAATAGAAATGTGGCCTACTAATATAGCCTGCATGTTTACATGCAGCAGAGTTGTGGCCAGCCTTTTCCAAGAATTGCTTTGTTTACACTGAATAAAGATGTGTTGGATTCTTCTGTTGGTCCCAATTTTCCTGTTTTGGCTTGAAACTATGCATCACTGTCTTCAGCTAGGAGTTTCCCTGCTTGTCCACTCTGGACAGACTCCGGGTCACCATAAACATGTGGCAAGATGATGACCCCATTATCCCGGTTCATGGCTCCTCAGGATGTTGCAGAGCGAGGGAAAACTAGTTCTGGAATATAAAATGTTCCCCGATGCAGGAAACACAATAGGTTGTGCTGAATACTGACAATAAAAATGGCATGACCTTAAGCATTTGCCCCCAAACACAGACTACAGGCGAATATAAATGGATAGCGGTGTCACGAGGTCTGACATGAAAAATTTTGGTGCTTGCAAACATGAGATTAAAAATTACCGAGACAACAAAAAACAGTTTAAAAAGCATCATTAATCTCAACAAAGGGCAAATAATAATTTTATACACAACAAGAGACCTAGGAAATTTTCACTGTGAAACAGGAAACATCTTTCATGGAACAACGAGGCTCTTGTCAACAGTAATGTGTAACCTATTAAAGTCCACTCGCCTGCTTAGTTTTTGTATTATAAAGCGTTACGTGACAAGATTCATTCTTATGTTTGGACATTAAGCACCTAGATGTTAGTACATTCTTGGTGGGCCCAGATGTTGAACTCATGTTGAACTAATTGACAGGTTTACATTTCACTGTGTGTGGATTAATGATGAGATAGTTCAGCTGATAGCCTCTGGTGTACCGATCTATATCCATGTCTCCAGAGAGATTCAGAGATGTGCTCTCGTCAATAATACAATTAAGCTACAAGTGTTGGAGTATTTGTCACAACACATGAATAAATACTGAACACTAACTTTGTTCTGTCTGTCAAAATCTGACTGCTTACCAGAGGTGTTCATTAAGCAACCGCATCTTCAGTCTTAATTGTAATTGCAATTTGTTCCCTTTACTGGTGTCTGCAGCATTAGTTAGCTTAGCCGAATCATTATCTTGTTGAAAGCTTATTGTGGCTAACCTATTGCTATCTGGAGAACGAAGCCGACCAGAGTTAGAAACAAACATCTTATTGTTTACTTAAAAAGTAAACTGTGATCTGAAATGAACCCAGTGGAAGTGATTCCTAGACCCCACCTCCTCTCCACTGCATGCATTTACAGGCATGGTAAAAAGAAAGTATACCTTGTAAGGTTTTACATGTCAGGAAATATATACGTTTTCAAATCTGGTTATAACCTCAGATGAACAACATGTGACACATAACACCATGCCATTAATAAAAAGCTTAAAAAGCTAAGTCAGACATTGTAGAATGACCTTTACGAGCTTGAAGAAGAACTTCTGTATGATATTTGTCTCTATTTTAAATGTTGTTTCAGTTCACTGAGACCCTTAAGGTCCTACTACCACATTTGATTCAGATATGGACTTGGGGCCATTGCAACACTTTGATTGTTTTCTTTTTCATTCATTCTGTTGCAGATTTGATGGTGTGCTTCAGTTCATTGTCCTGTTATATGACCTGTTATGTGGGTCAAGTCTTAGCTGTCAGACAGATGACTTCACTTTTGCCTCTGGAATACAGAGAAGTTCATGGTCATCTCAGTGACTGCAAGGTGATCAGGTCCTGTAGCTACAAAATAAACCCAGTCGTTAGCCCTCCGCCACTGTACACGACAGTGGATTTAAGGTGTTTGTGTTGATATGCTGTGTTTGGTTTATGTCAGACATGGCAGTGTTCATTATGACCAGACAAGACAGACAACTCCATTTCGGTCTTGTCTGTAAAAAGGACATTTTTCCAGATGTCTTGTGCTTTATTCAGATGCAACTTTGCAAACCTAAACTGTGCCGCCATGTTCTTTTTAGAGAGAAGAGTCTTTATTGTGGCAACTCTTCTAAACAAGCCATATTTATCCAGTCTTTTTCCAACTGTCATGAACTTTAACTTACAACATGCTAACTGAGGCTTGGATGATGTAGTTCTTACTTAATACCTATGGAAGGAGTAAGGGCATACTTAGTCATTTTACACACCGTTTCCGTATTTTGGTTTTGTTTTTGTCAAATAATTAATGATGCAGTTTTATATGTCATGTGCTGTTGTTCCTTCGAGGCTGTATTTAAAAAAAAAAAAAAAAAAGCAACACCTGCTAAAAAACTACAGATTTTCTTTTTATTACACCCCAATATGTAAAACTGAAAAACTGAAAAACAGTGTACATTTGAATTATCATTACTGCATTTTTAGGTGGGTGTGCTCCCCTCTTTGTCATTTAACAATCACTAACAAGGGAGCTGAGGGAAGAGAGTCGGGAAGGAAGGGCAGTTGTGGGTTATGAAAGGAAGTCGAGTCGGCTGGCAGCAGCAGAGAACTAACTGTATTTTCCATGACTGCCCACCTTTGTTAGGTGACTGTGAACTGTCAGGACAGAGGATGTGGTGGAGGACAGAGGATGCACAAAGACACAATAAGAATGCGAATGAAAGTATTCACTTTATGCTTCCCTGCTGACCTGTAACACACACAAAGGTTTTATTTTTACTCACTGGCATGTCTCCTTTGCTGATTCTTCGGCCCAGAGCTGATATCAGATTTGGGTTACAGGCTTTCAAGACTCAAGACTCTTGGCATTTTATCTATTCCTGAGTCAGCCTTTCACTTTCCCAGCAGTACTCCTCATTTATCTGGAAGTGTCTTTAGTGCACATACATAAATCTGCTGTTCTTCAGTCTTGTATACTTTTGGCAAGAGATGTGGAGTTACCTCAAACCCTACAATAAAGGGTCACATTATGGCCAGTGCCACTCAGTCTTAACACAGAATAGACTTTATGCTTACCGGGCTAATTTAATGTACTCTTTATACTCTGATGGGACACATGACACATTTGCAATCAGAGCCTGAAGCTCTGGCTTGCCAAGTCTCTGTTGAAAGTGTAGAAACCAGAACATACTGGCAGAGAAAATACTTCATGAGAAAGTGACAGAGAGTACTTATGATCATCTAAAATAAGTCACTGCTGACCTGTGATATGGTGTTTTGTAAAAGGGATTTGGTGAAGCACTTCATATATTACTGCAATGCACTGGCTTGTTTTACTAGATTGGTCATTGCCTCCCACAGTTGATAGCTTTGTGCAGCTGGAAATAATTCTGCATCTGCGATTAAAATTGGTCTCAAAAGACAGCAGCATGTTTGATTTGGTCCACTAAGAAGATTAGCTAATCTTATGCATGCATTTACTTTTACTGGTCAGTTTTTTCTCATCGTATCATTCTAACATGTATCAGATTATAAAAGACAGTTTTAAAAAAACAGAAAGAAAGTCTGCAAATCTGCAAATCTCTACACGTGCTAGCAGCATGCTACCAGTGTGAAGAGTGATGTAGCTTCACTGCTTTTCACTCCACTGGGGACAGCAACAAAGTTACTTAGGCCTTTCTGTTATCGGGCAAAGTAGAGCTACTGCTACATACCCCGCGGCTCTGTTTGCTCCTGGCTGGATGGCGTGGGGCAGGCTTCTAATCATGCTGAGTGAGGACAGGGGCCAAATCAGTGGGGATAAAGGGTAAGTGTGGCAGAAGGGCAGGAGCAGAAGACAAAGCTGCTAACAAAGCTTTCGGGTAATTTATGATTCCCAGGGTAGGCTGGGGCCTGTTCCTAGCTTTGTCGGCTATGAGCAGCCTTAACTCCATGGTCCATGGGCCTTCCCTTGAATAAATCAACCACTCTAAATGCTGACATACTGAGGGCTGCCCCTAGCAGCATATCGTCCCCTCACAACACCCCACACTCCTGTTATAAATCAGATGGGGATCACAGAGATGGACAGGCAGACACAGGGAGTATGGACAAAAGACTCCCTTGAGGCAAAAACTCCATAAGGACCGAAGGCTTCTGTCTCTTTTTAATGCATAGTTTTAGTTGAGCAATCTTACAACCACAGACCATCTTACAACTGGAAAATGTACGAAAAATAAACAATAATAAACATGAATCAAATTTGATTTTCTTGATGCCTAATAAAAGTCTTTCGATTTATATTTTTTCTCTCTCTGTTTTAAGTATATTTAATAAAAGACAGTCGGTGATTTATTCACCAGCTCCTCGAGAGACACTGAACCCCAAATTGCATTTGCCAAATGAATGACATATAATAAATTGCCTTTGCTTGCCCAGTTAAAGGACTTCATGTTCTTTCTTAGATTGCAAGCATATTGTGACCTCTGGGCTCATGAAAAACTTGCCAGGGTCTTGTGTTCTTTTGCACAACCTTAAACGTGACCCAACAGCAATGATAAACTCACTTTTCGTATGAACTCCCTAGCCATAACGCAAGGCAGATGCTTTTATACTTAGTTTCTCAATATATATCTGCACCAAAGTAGCAAAATCCTTTGAGATAATAAATAAATAAATAATTTCAAAATGTAATGGGTTTTTTATCCAAGTCTGTTCAGCAGATAAACACTCCCGAGGCTGAGGTTTTACTGTAGATAATGTAATTCTAGAGTTATGAAGAAGTGTTGAGTTGTTTCCTGTTCCCAGCAAACTGGAGTATGCAGTGGCAGGAAGAGAGAGTTTTGAACCCGAAGTTTGAGCTGACCTTTGTCACCAATCTTACATTACTTTTATTGGTTGTGCCCTTATTTGTCCCAACTTTGGGAAATCCCAGTATTTTCATTCCCCCCCCCCCCCCCCCAAATAACATCTGATAATCTACTTTTTAAAAAGGAAGTCCACCTTTTTTTTTATCATCTACCCTTATGATCCTTTGTACATCTTGGTTCAGCATTCCACCACCTTTGACTCACGATGTTGTGCTGTATCACTTCAGTTTACTGCCAATCTGCAATATAATTTCCCACTGGGTGAGGTCTCTGCACAGAGGTCCAACAGTCAAAGTTCTGTGTGTTCAGCACACATTTCCGATGACAGTACACATGTTTCTTATTAGACTGAGAGAACAAGCACACAACAAACAATAGGGCTGTTCAAAACTTCTCTATAGATGCATTCCATGTGGGCACAATAGCATCAAACCTATCTCGCACCGCAGGGTAGCGGCACAGAGAAATGTGAGGAATCTGACAGTTAGTGCTGAAAGGCGTGGAAAATCACAGCTCAAAGGCAAACGAGTCAAAGAAAAGTGAGAAGTGTTTGACAGTTTGGAATTTCTTTTTTTGTCCATGCCAGTCAATAAGAGGGTATTAAAGACAAAAGATAAGCTGCTGATAATTAACTGTATTGATAGTGGGGGTTTTAAAAGGTTCCCTTTAGTGTTACTAGCTTGTAAATAAACACATTGGAAAGCTGAATGATGGAGAGATGTGTGGAGAGAAAACTGAATGAAAAAACATTTGCACAGTTAGATGTGCAGTACGGGTGAAGTGTTTGAGTTAGATTTGAATTCACAATTATTTTTACTGTTTGTAGCTTGTCGAGCATGAGCCATAACTCAGTTTAAACATTTGGGAGGTTAACAGATCTTAGTAGTTTTAAGGTTTCCTGTTATAGGAAGTTTACATTACCGTATCAGCCTTCTTAGGTGCTCCCTGCGCACATGAGTTGACAGATAAACTGCTGTTTTTTTTTACCAGAGGCAACTGTCCACAGTACATCTATCATCAGTTTGACAACTACAAATGTATGTTTTAGCAACTTGCGAACCGAATGCTGGAAATCAGACCTCTGGAAAAGTAAAATATACTCTGGTCTGGAATTGTCTAGTCTCTGCTCAAGCTATCTTTTACATCCGTTCTACTGTATTCCCTCTGCTTGTGTTTCAGGTCAAGGTCTTGTGAGGCACTGCTGCCACTGTATATCATCATACAAGTCCTGATTTCTGTGTTGTGGTCTGCAGCTATCACTGGTTGGAGTCCTCCAAGCCGCAGCAAAGAGAAGAGTCTTGTTATCAATGGAGAGTGATGCAGAGCTAAGCCAGCTCTCGCACAGTGAAACACAAAGGCACACACACATAAACACGCAAGTACTCATACAATACGTTTTGCCCACATTGCGGTTCTGGTGGTTTCATGTGATGTGTCACCGAACCACACAGACCTCATCCTGATTCTCTCTGGTGTGGTTTGTTCCAGCTGTGTTTGAGGACTACTAAATGCACACTTCTGTGTGAACTCACACTAATGTGTTGACACAAGCTGACCTGGAAGAGGTAGGCATACAGTGTGTGTTCAAATGTGCTCAGCCTTAGCTGGAGCTTGCATGCAGGTGATTTCCTGTGCTCTCTAGGAATCACTTTAAAACCTTTTATTTGACGATTAAAACCGTTCTCCCCAGGCCTAACGTTTCTGAATTGTTCACCTCCGAAACAAATTTTTTCTCAAGATCTTTAAAAGAGCGCAGCAGTGTACATCTGTCATGTGGTTATGTGTAAATGCACACCTGCTGCTGAGTGGAATCACATCCAGATGAATTAGACATTTACAGCAGCATGGCAGTGGTCTGATGCACCCGGATGAGAGCCTAGCCCACCCCTGTAATTATTGTCAGACACACAAACAGACATGTATTAGCTGGGACAGGAGAGCACATGGGAGACATTAGCACTGCCAACACTGACACACATGTGTAAAGCATGCTGTGGCTGGAATATACATTAATATAGACATGACGATGCTTTACTCATGTTGATTTATTTACCACTTTGAGGCTTAAGAGAACATCATAGGCCGTATGTCTGCTCAGTTGGGCCATGAAGCAGGCACTCAACAAAGAAGCACGAAGCAGGGGTTCAACTTAATGCCGCACACATCAGCAGCTGAAATTAGAGGAATTTATTATGTGTGTGTGTGCTTTTTTAGTTATCTTTAGCCGTCTTTACACATTAACTTGGGTGCTGGTTTTGGAGAGTTTGTATGCCTGGGTGGGATGTGCAGGAGGCAGACCATGTGATGACCACTCACTGGCTGAACATACCCCAGAAGACAACCTGCAGTGTTCTCACATCGATGCAAATCGTGACAACCAGACATCACACTAACTTTGCTCCAGGGAGCTGTAAGGCTAAAGACCATTTAATGTCTAATCCAACCTCGTCAGATGTTTGCGTTCTCATATGCCCGGTGTGGGGTGATGAATAGAAGCGTTCAGGGCTGCAGTGCATTTTTACTATTGGCTTCAGGACAAGTGAGCTTCCACAGTGAGTTTGTTAGTTTCAGTTTTGCTTTTATTTTGCTTTATCAAAATTATAGGGGGATTTTTCAGGGACAAGAATTTCACAATACAAATAGAAGTGAAGGCTGTGGCGGATGTTGACTCAAAGTCAAGTAGACTTCCCAGAATTTAAAAATAAATAAATAAATAAAAAAAATCTTTAAAAAATGGACCAAACAATGGATCACAATAGCTCATTGTGTTAATAAATTTCACAAAGACACACAACACACACACATTTTTTAGTTATAGGTATTTATAGGTATCTATGACAACTAATATTTTATATGTGAGGCAGGTATTTCTTTCTTTCTTTTAGGAACCAGAATCTGTTTATGAAGTCATATCATGAGGATGTGTCTTTCTCATAGTGACAAAAAATAAGCCATCATTACATAAATGATTGAACTGTAAGGTGTAGACATGATTTAAGGTTCAATTTTAGGTTAAGGTTAGTCAAATAGTAGTTACGGTTATAATGAATCTGCAGGAAATGAATGTAACTCAATGTAATGTCCTCTGAAGTCATGTATTTATATGCTTACATGTGTGCACTGTGACAAATGGAAGTGTGACATAGGGTAACTCTATCCCTGTGGCCTACATGTGTATGTTTATATACCCACAAATGTATTAGGTGTCAACTGAGACACGGAAATTGAACTGTATATATGTAAGAAAACATTTATTCTTGGACTACAACTCATTATTTTCACCGTCATTTACTCTGCCAATTATTTCCTTCCTCAATCAGTTAATGTTTTAGAGCATAAAATGTCAAAACAGGATGAACAGATACACATATGATCACATATTTAAGAAGGTGAAAGAGGCAAATGTTTTGAATTAAAACACTATCAAATGCAACTATCAAATAAAAGAATGTGTCAATGCATTTAGTTGTCATATATTTTGTAAATCAGATTTTCATAAATCATTCATTCATTCATTTGTTCTCCTTGTGTAAATGTGTGTATTGAGAAGAAACTAGGGTCTGTAACTATAACAGATCTCCAGTATATTCACTTGAAGAATGAAGTGGGAGGGAAACAAAATGTCCCAGAGCCATGGAATTACTCTGAGAAACCTATCTCCACCATCATGACCATTCAGAGAAGAATGAAATTATACATTAG
Organism: Diplotaxodon limnothrissa; assembly: GCF_057381915.1. Classification (NCBI taxonomy): domain Eukaryota; kingdom Metazoa; phylum Chordata; class Actinopteri; order Cichliformes; family Cichlidae; genus Diplotaxodon; species Diplotaxodon limnothrissa. The sequence goes on along the minus strand of NC_140608.1, from coordinate 14,787,252 downwards.
GTTTTGTGGGGGGAAAGGACCACATGAAATTATAACACTATCCCTAGCTGCTTACGATAACCATCAAAAATGAATACCTAACTCTAACTCTTAGCCTAAACCTAACCATAACCTAATTGTAACCCTGACACTAAAAATTTTGAGTCTGAAAATTGCCTTCAAACTCATGAGGACAGGTACTTTTGTCCTCACAAGATGTCTAAACAGGTCCACACAGCAAAAGAAAGTCTTAAAAATTAAAATCTTTCGTACGAGGCTAAAGAAAGGATCCGGTTCATCAACACAGCTAATGGACCAGTTCTTATAGAGACTGTATTCAAGCGCTACTCTACTCAAGCACTTACAGCGCTTTGTACAATATGTGCCATTCATCCATTCATACTAGCACTTTTTTCCACATCGGACTGTTTTCTATCTGGTTTTCACACTCTGATGAACACATTGGAAAGAACTCTGGGTTCATTATCTTGGTATCCAAGGATACTTTGGCAAATAGACTGGAGCAACTAGGGTTCAAACCACCAATCTTCAGATTAGCGGGTTATTCCTCTTCTACCTCCTGAGCCACAGCCACCTCACAATATCAACATAGATTAAGATCAAGATAAATCTTTGCCATCAGTTGGAAGTACGTTTTGGACGTGCATCCTTCTGTTTATTGTGATCCAGTGTTTCAGAATACAACCTATAAATTAAATTAGGAGAAAAACATCTTCTGCACACCTATGAGAACTGTTGGATTCATGAGAAGAATACTGTATAAACAAAGATAATGACCACAAGGAGCTCCCTTGATTGTCTCCCTAGCTGCCTCACCAAATTCTTGTAAAGTGATTTCATTCTCAAGAAATTCGTCTGGTCCCAGAGAGATAATAAAAGTTACCGTTACTGAAAGCGAGGAGGACTGTGTTCCAGCGACAGCAGATGAAACACAACTTCATACTGGAGCATGTATCAACATTTACAGTATTTTGACACAAAATCCATAAAAAGCAAGGACCACCCCGATTTTCACACATATAAATTCGAACCTATAACACTGCCTGTAAATCTTGCCCCCTGTGTTATTCTACTGTCAGGATGCAAAGTAGCTCAGAGCAGCAGTGTTAACAGTACTCCGCGGCACCCTGGGAGATTTGCACCCAACCCTCATACGCCTTATAAATCTACAATCTACTCTGTGCATACAAAGAAGTGGGAGTTATCACAACTACATCCATTTAAGATAAACACTTTTGCTACCTGTGAGCTTGACATGGTCTATCAGTTAAACTTAACCAGTTGAACTTTCCCTACATTATAAAGCACATAAAAGCACAGCTGTGTACTAAATATTATCTCCTCCTTCTCTTGATAAAGGCTGGCAAGTACTGGTGAAATACGTGAGCGATGGAAGGGGAAGATAGAGGTTTGCATTCCTCTCTGCAGCTCATCGTGTGAATGCATCAGTTTATTTGCCACCTATGATGATTTTTAAGCAGCTCGATAGTTTATTTAACCCTTCTTGACTCCTGTATGCGGGCCCCTTATATACACTACCCTGAGAGAAAAGAAAAAAACAAGGAAAACACTGTGGCTGTGAGCTACCTGATCACAGCTCTACACTCTGCAGGTCTTCTACTAACTAAACTACAAGGTTTTGCTGCAGCACACTTTTCTTTTAGTTCAAATCTTAATCTCTGGAGAGGTTCCCCTGAAGGTGACCCACATTTACTGGTTAAGCAAATAAAACAGGAAAATGTCTCCATTTTCCTACATTCACAAGCCAAGGGTGACAGCAGTATTCATCCTTATATAGCTATGTTTGCTTACACAGATAACACTGTTTGGAAAGATTACTGACTACTGCTCATGCGCTAAAGTGCAAGACGGAGAGGAAATTTTAATTAAGCCCTTCATTTATTTTTGCATGAAAGTGGAAATAAACTTCCTCTCAGAGGTAAATACTTGGAGCTCCTCATCCATGAAGCGTAGGCTTTCCAAGACTCAGAAAAAAATCACAGACACTTGGCAAATTAGAGGAAAAACATAATATATAGTGTCTTAGTAACATGTGGGAGCCCCACGTGCCACCAGAAAAGTTTCTGTGTGACTCTACAAATCCCAAGAAATCTACTCTCCAAAGAAAATGCCCTAATTTGGTGTTTTAATTTTAGTGATAAAGAGTTCTGCCTAACATGTTTATCCAAAATCAACAATCATTGTTCGGTTAAGCCAAGGTCTGATGACTGTCGGGGTCATAGTGTATGATTCATGTTATTTTATGACGTTCTCATCACTCTGTGATCCTTTGTGCCTGTAAATGGGATCATTGTCATCCTCTGCCATTAGTGCAAAAAAGAATTTTATCACAAGATAAAGATCATAACTTCTGTGCTGATCTGCAGTGATCCTTCCCTCTAAGGAGACAAAACAAAAAATGCCTGCAAAGCAGGTAGCAGACCCACCAGATCTTCAATCTTCTCGGCATTTTCCTTTAATTTGTCACATTCTTGCATATTAATAATGACTGAAGTGTCTAAGTAGTTCCCTAAAAACGCAAAGAGTTGTTTTTGAAAATGTGGTTCACAGTTTCTCCAATGATAAGGCAAAAATAAGTGGTTTTGTGGCGCCATCTAGAGTGCAATGTTCTCTGCTGCTGCCAACCAGCAGAGGGCGCTGTTCAGCAAGTTAATCATTGAACGGATGCCTTCACTAACACCGGAAACCAGGAAGCGGCTGGTGAACAATATGACATAAAGCGAGCCAGTGATGTTGTATAACTGCACGTTTTGTGAGTATCTCATTGTCACTGTCGCTTTGACGCTGGGCTTAATGGACCAGATTTTACTCAAACAGCGAGAAACAGTGGGTGCTGTAGTAGGAACATATCTGAACATGTTTGGTCCTTTGAACGTCCTCTGTTTGTTGAAGCTGAACAGCTGATGATGTTCGGCTCACTGTTAGCTTAGCAGGTTAGCCTAGCCACGTAAACAATAGGTTGTGAGAGACTTTAACGTTTCTTTCAGTTTTATGCCTATCCTATAACTCAGCGTCTAACCGCTAATGTGGTACCTTCTTTCATTTAAATTGGTATTATTTACATTCATTTCTTCCCATTACGAGCCTCCACATTCACATAATTAGTTTAAGACCCTTCCGTTAATCGTTATTAACCATAGATATAAGCTTGGTTTAGATTCCGATCATTACATAATACCGTTCAGAGTTAACGCAGCCTTTTTGGACGCAATAAAAAGGCGACAAGCAATAACTGTTTAGTTTTATTTCTCTATTTAAAGCAGTTCTTTAACAGCTTAGACGAGACAATGGCTTAAATGACTTGTTTGACATCTGTTTGACACTTCTGGCAGCTGCTTCACTATGCCTGTAGACGGTACAGAGGACCAGGTGCCCTCCTCTCTTTCTAGCCCGGCTAGTGCTGCCCTCACCCCGGGAGGAACGGAGGAGGATGGAGCTACAGGCGGCTCAGCAGTCTGTACTTTCCCTGAAAACAGTCAGGCCCCGGAGGCTGCTGCAGCCTATCCTGCCAACACTGGACCTGGGGAGGGCAACAGCGGTGAGCTGTGCAGCATGTTGAGAGAGGAGATGGAGAATGTCATTATATCCTTATAAAATCATTTCATGTGTTATCTTTGGTGCATTTAGCTGGGAAAAGGTCTGGAGCATTGCTGCAGATTGACCGACAGCGCATCCAAGCAGCTTCTGCCAGTTCGGGAGCTGATGAGCTCCAAGGTCTTGGTGTGGCTGTGTATGACCAGCACATACTTGAACAAGGTGTTTTGCAGCAAGTGGACGAGGCGATCCAGGAGGCCAGTCAGGCTGCTGTTAAAGCTGAAGCCGAGAAGGAGTATCAGTCTGTGTTGGATGATGTCAGGTACAGGAATTTAAAAAAACAAAACAAAAACACAAATGGTTTGTGTGTGTTGTGTTGAAGTAATCATCTTACTTTGTTGAGATGCTATAAACTAAAAAAATTTTTTATTAACAAGTAGCAAAACGTCAAGGGACTAATAAGTCTTCTGCTTTTAATCATGTGTGTTGCAGGTCTGTTACAGCATCTTTAAAACATATCAACAAGATTATTGAGCAGCTTTCTCCTTACGCAGCCTCCAGTAAAGACATCAGTAGGAAGATTGAGTCTGTCAAAAGACAGAAAGAAAATAAGGTAAAATACTACATGTGTAACGTTTTAAAATAAAGTAATCTGGTTTATATGATGATGGTGTAATAACATAATAATAATAATAATGGTGTGATTGTGGTGATGAAAAAACTTGTCATACAGGAGAAACAGCTGAAGAAAGTCAGAGCCAAACAGAAGCGACTTCAAGCCATTCTGGGAGGAGAGGACACTCAAAGGGTGGAATTTGAGTTTTTGGCAGAAGATGATGGAGAGGAAGGTAACGTGTTTTTGTGTACTGACTGGAAACATTAACCACTGATCAGTGGGTGGAAGCAATTTTTGTGGCAGCCAAGATGCCTAACTTGTAGCATTCACTGATTATGGTCCATATTAGGTTGATGAAGGAAATTTACTGTGCATTAATTAGAATAGCAGGGTGTCCATTTGCTTTCTGCCTTCAGCAGATTTCACTTCTGACACAGGCTTAAATAGGTGTGACAACTCTCCTCTTGTATTGTTTGTTGCTACACAAGTCTGTTTTCACACATAACAATACACATAATATGTATTTCACACCTAAAATTCAAGCTAGCAAGAAATATTTTCATGTACTGTGAAAAAGAACCCATAACTACACTTGTCCTCAGTTGTAATAAAGGTTATGCTCTCAGTATATTCCATGACTGCTCCGTGAGTTATTCGGTGCATATTTAACCTGCAGTCACATACTTCCTGCACACTAGCCGAAGTATTTCCTACATAAATAGACCCTTCTGAATCCTTAAGAGTTTTCCTGTAGGCATTCGTGTTGATTCTGGCAGTGAAGAAAATCTCTGAATCTGTATTTGTGTGTGTTGTACCAGAAGCGGGACCATCCACGTTGGGCAGTATGCTTATGCCATCTCAGGAGACCGAATGGGAAGAGCTTATCCGAAAAGGTCACATGACTCCTTTTGGAACCCGAATCCAACAGAAGGAGGTAAAGAAGGAGCCACGAAAACTGATGCTTGCGGAGAACTCTGCTTTTGACCAGTACCTGGCAGACCAGGCCAAGTTGGCTACTGAGAGGAAGAGAGTCCCTCTCCTTAAGAAGAAGAAAAGCTCTGGGGTTGGAACCGGTGGAGATTCAAGAGAGAAAACCAAAAGAACTGTTTCATCTTCCAAGGATAAAAAACTGCGTAAGCGTATGCGAAAGCTCCAGGTAACTGCTTTAAAGGCCCATCCTAAGGCCCGGCCCAAGGCTGAGCCACAGCTCCAAAAGCAACGGAGAAAACGTCACACTGAAGGAGAGGAGACAGACAGTGAGGGGTCAGAGTACCTCCCCAGTGATGAAGGAATAGATCCTGACCAAGAGGAGAGAGAAGCCATGGAGGAGGGCTTTGGAGATGATGATGAAGAGTATGAGTTGAAACCATACAAGAGAAAAACCGAAGGGAAAGGGAGGAAAAAAGTAAAGAAAAGTGACAGTGAGGAAGAATACCACCCTGAAAGTACAGATGAAGAGGATGATGACAAGGGAAAACCGAAAAAATACAAAGATGATGGAGATCTGGAGTATTATAGGCAGCGAATAAGGTACGATCATGCACTACTAACATTGCTCTAAACTCATGTTTAGATCTGTGGTTGGGTGCAAAGGTGTGCAGAGTTTTTACAAAACGAAAGCAGCAACTTATGCCTGCATATGCCTTGCTCAAAAACCCACCAGATTGTTCCTTTTACTTTGCATCACATTTGTAATGGCAGTGCTGTGTGCTATTGTTATTCCTTTTACTTAAGGAGGAAGCAGTTGTCTCTTTTTCTGCTGGCTCCATAGTGCAGAAAGAGAGTTAATCCCAGATGAGATTGGCAGCTGTTTCTTGACTAAGCAAATTCACTCCCTGCTCTTCTTCTCTCTCTGCTCTCACACTGGCCTAATTATCCTCCTGCACATGGTTTTATACACTCACTCACTCTAATGCTCAAATTAATGGAAGAGCAGCCCTAATGAGATTTCATATTTATAGCTGCCAAATAAATTGTGTTGGCATGTGTCCTTTTTCTACACTATAGTGACTGAATGTCAATTCCACAGCATAGACACGGCATGGACGGTGAGACTAGCTTATACGTGGAATGATATTATTAGAGCGGGCGGTATTTGTAGTTGGGTGGGAGGTGGAGTGGGGGCAGAAAAGTGTAATTAACTGAACCAATGCTTAGTCTTGACTTAATTAGAGAGTGTGGTCTCCCAGGCCTAGCTTAAGGACCAGTTTCGTGGCAGGGTGACAGGACCAGGCCCAAATGAAGATGGATTCTTATCCTCTGTACCTCACACCTTTCTGGGGAACTCGCACTACTAATTGTCTGTATCAATCTTCATTTGCTGTGCGACGACTGTGCCTCTAACTGCCCTCTCTCCTGCACTATTAAAACTGTTTTCCTTTAACATTTCCCTTTTTGCTGTAGATGTTTCACCGCTCAAGGGAAATACCTTCAACTCAAAACATTCGCTATCCTTACACCTGTGTAGACAAATGCTCAAATAACGCATGGAGTGCGAGAGGTGCAAATAGAACACCTTTCTATCCAGTCTCCACTTATCCTGTTTAGGTTTGCACTATATTCACTTGAAATGTCTGATTTAGTTTGGATCTCTTAGTTGTTTTCATTTTGCATCTGTAGCAATATACATCACTGAAAGTTTAAACAGGTTGAATTCTTCACTGTTGTTCAGGTAGTGTATTCATCTTTTTAAAAGAGGAAGCAGGTGTTTGTTCTCAGCACCCAGGCTCACTGAGCTTACCCCTTGCGGTTGTGAGCTTCTAACTAAAATAAAGAAATTCATTTTATCACATCGGTGTGCAAACACTTCATCAGTGTATATTAATTTTCTCAACAGGAGATGGAAGCGTCAGCGTCTTCGAGAAAGGGAGGAGAAGAGAGAAAGGGGTGAGGAGCTAACCGATGACAGCGATGCAGAATTTGACGAAGGCTTCAAAGTTCCTGGTTTCCTCTGGAAAAAGCTTTACAAGTAAGTTCAGTCCGAAACATTGATTATGGGAATGAGTTATGTTAAATATCCATGCATGTAGATAGAGCCACTTTTATCAAGTGATAACAAGGACTAATAAAACATTTTTCGCATAAAGATTATATGTGTACTTTGTTCTGCATCACAATCACTGCTCTGAAAAAATAATGATTATTTCATCAGCAAGCCTTGCAAATTTATTTGTTCACTGATCTATGAGATTACTGGCAACCCTTTATGTGTGTTTATGTGGATTGTCCATGGTTGCTGTTACAGCCATGTGTTTCAAGTGTTTGCATTCATGTCAATGACCTTTTCAGGTACCAGCAGACGGGTGTGCGGTGGATGTGGGAACTCCACTGTCAGCAGGCAGGGGGCATCTTGGGGGATGAGATGGGATTGGGTAAAACCATCCAGGTCATCAGCTTTCTGGCTGGACTGAGCTACAGCAAACTGAGAACCAGAGGGTCCAACTACAGGTGTGCGCACACACACATGCGTACACACAAACTGTGTCCAGAGACTGTGTGTCTGTATGGTATGAATATTTGATTAGGGGGATTTCTACTTGAGAGTGTTCATCTGAATTATTAAACATGTTTCAATTATCAGACTCTTCACTTTTTTTATTTATTTATTTTTACTGCGGACATCAGAGAAAACACTGACACTCTGTGTGTGTGTGTGTGTGGGGGGGGGGGGGGGGGGGGGTTGAAAGTGAGAATGCGTTAGAGTGAGTGTCTGCGTGAACCCTTAAAATGAATTTCAGGCTCATGAGGTGGGGGTAGAGCAGGTGGGTGACAACAAATCAACCGCCAAAAACATGACGGAGCGCTGCTGATAATCTGGTTTTACTTCCTCGAACAACACTCGTACATTTATTGGGTGGAGCTTCCCTAATGGTCAATACTCTGTCTACTATAGACGCCCACAAATTGATTGCTTGCAAACTCAATTATGGTCCAATATCAATAGCTTCCACTAGGCAGAGGTTCATACCAGCCCATTAGTGTATCTTTTGTGCGTGCCTGTGTGTGTGTTTGGCAAAGTTCTTGTAGATTTTCACAGTGGAGCTGAGGATATCTCCACACACTTTCTTTGATTTATTGTAAGTACAAGGCTTTGTAGTTGCATCATTCCGCTGTGCGCTGTTCCTCATCCTTGAATGCATCATATATTGTCATTGCAATCTAAGCATATATACATTATTTTACTTAATAGGGAAAAGACCTTTTATTTTACACTGTAAAAATGATGGCTGTGATTTGCTACTGAAGCCTGCTCAGGTTATCCAAAGTTTAATGAACACAGTTCCATTGTTTACCCATCTTAATCTCTGGTTTTCGATTAAACACGTGTCTGTGGTGTTTGTTTCGCTGTAGGTATGCTGGTCTGGGTCCAACAGTCATTGTGTGCCCAGCTACAGTCATGCACCAGTGGGTGAAGGAGTTTCATACCTGGTGGCCTCTTTTCCGAGTGGCAGTCCTACATGAAACTGGGTCCTTCACTAGCAACAAGGTAGCTGTTCATGAGTTTTATACAATCTTTTTTTTCCCTCTGGGGGGCACTAGAGTTCTGTTTACAGTATTAGCTCCTGACCTTACCTCCCACTCTTTCCCTCTTTTTAAAGCCACATTGATAATGATGCCCTACTTGGTACATTCTTTGAAGTATATGATACTAGACATGGTTAATAACTGCACTGGTTTATATTAAGGTTTACATATTAAGGTTTGTGTCTTTGCTTTTTTCCCCCATGTTGCAGGAAAAGCTCATTCCAGAAATAGTAGCATGTCATGGTATCCTTATCACTTCATATTCAGCTGTGAGGAACATGCAGGAAACCCTACAGCTCTACGACTGGCACTACATTTTATTGGACGAGGGTCATAAGATCAGGAATCCAAATGCTGGAGTTACTGTTGCTTGCAAACAGGTATTATATACTCATGGACACATGCATCAACATAAGCAAAGTTCATGCGGTTGTAATTAATTAATAATTTTTTTAAATTTTCTCTTCTCTAGTTTCGCACTCCTCACAGATTCATCCTGTCAGGCTCACCAATGCAGAACAATTTGAAGGAGCTGTGGTCTCTGTTTGATTTTGTGTTCCCCGGCAAACTGGGGACATTGCCTGTTTTTATGGAGCAGTTCTCCGTGCCAATTACTATGGGTGGATATAGTAATGCATCTCCTGTACAGGTACACACACAAAATTGTGAAATAATTTATTTCAGTTCTGGTTGTGTGTCCTTTCCCTCTTTTGAAGTGGAATAATGTTATTGTAATGGTAATATCATTCCAGACAGGAGCCAGTTAATCCAACAACTCTACTATTTCTGTAACTGTATCATAAGGGTGGAGCATAAATGGGCTATGCTAATTTGAAAATACCTTCTATTCATGTATGCACAGTTTTGGAAAGCTTGATGGAAGCCATTAGGTGCAGTGCACGATAATGTAGGCCCATGCAAGAAAACTTGTGTGCATCCCCAGTGTGTGAGAGAGGGAGAGGCTAAAGTAGAAAGGCGGGGAGCTAAATTGTAGCCCTTTGTCATTAGTGTCCAATCGTTAATAACTCACTGACTGAATAGATTTAATTATTTAAGATGGCTATTGATGCTTCTTCCGCTGTCGATAATAAAAACCTTTACTAATTATTAATGTTATTAAATGGTCAGAGAGGGCAAAGCTCTGCTGCCTTATCTTCTTCTCGATATTCTCAGAGCAGCAAAACAGGCCCTGAGATGATACATAAAGTTCATGTATGTTCAACTAGATGTATGTTTTAAAAAAAACATATGTGTTTGAGGTGGGGCTTTATGAGCATGTGCATATAGGCTCTATTACTGAGGCATGCATTTGCAGCCCCATGTGAATCCACTCAACAGCTTGCGCCGAGATCACTGGATCATCTGCTGCCTTCCTCGTTTTTGTTTTTTCTTTCCTCTCCACTTTACCCCATTGAGCTCAAGATACCACCATGTTATTGTCCCCTCCAGCTTTGCCAAGGGTGTCTTTGATCCCCCCCCCCCCCGTGGATCCCCAGTGAGTTAATGTTTAAAAGACTAACTGGCTTTTAGCACTGACCCTACATACAGTTTAGCAGGCCATTTGCAGTGGGGCTTCTAGTGTGGACCAAGTGTGTCTCAATCTCCCCCTCTGTTTCCACTGGAACTGGCCAGCAGCACTGATGAAAGAAGGCTGTGTCCCTCGAGACCAGCAGCACTCAGATCAATGTTGAATGGCTTGTACCGCTTAGAGGGACAGCAACATGAGGTGATGAGAGATAGCAGATGAGTGGCCAAACAACAGCCATGCCTTAGGAAACATGAGCGCTGACAGGAGTGTGTATGTGTTTGCTTTGCATGCTGACCTGAAGGTTCCTTTTGTTTTAAAGCAGTTTGTTTATCCTTAAAGGTATGATTTTTATTTATTTTTTTAAGGTCCAGACAGCATTTAAATGCGCATGTGTGCTGAGGGACACCATAAATCCTTACCTGCTCAGAAGAATGAAGGCAGACGTCAAGGCTAACCTCTCCTTACCTGACAAAAATGAACAGGTATTCATCATACTCTAAGACACTTGACCCTGCTCTAAGTATTGAACAGCGTCTAACGCCTGCATCTCTTAACAGGGGAGATGTTTATCTGATTGGATGTGACTATTATGTACCACATCTAAGGAGTATTTGATGAATGTGCATGGCCCCTGTCAGGTGAAACCAGCTAATAAAGTCCCAGTAAAGTAAAAGAAGCAGGTATTCATTAAGGCGGCTGGTCTCTGGTCTGTCCTTGCGGCTGACGCTGGTGGACTTCTCAGTCCACTTCTGCTCATTAAGTCAGTCCCTCAGGACACCGGTGGCTTCAAAAAAAGCCGTTGCTTCCTTCTAATTTCTCTTCTCAAACACTTCACTTCATCAAGGGGCTTTAAAGTGGATGTTCACTGCTCATTATAAACTCTTACACTGCCCTCTATTGTGTGTGTTTGTGTCTGTGTGTAGGTTCTGTTTTGCAGATTGACAGCAGAGCAGCGTCAAGTGTATCAGAGCTTCTTAGATTCCAAAGAGGTCTACCAAATACTAAATGGGGACATGCAGGTGAGCCTTCATAGTTTGTGTTCTGCTTTTGTGTTTGGTTGACACACACTTTACGAGGATAAGAAAGTAGAAGACTTCCTGGAACAAGACATGCATTATTTAACCACCTAACAGAGGCATTTCCGTTTACCTCCCTCTCACAGAGACATTGTGTGGATTTTTATCAACTCTCGTACAATTAAAGATCCCCACCTTTAAGTGGAATCTGTGGAATTGAAATTATTTTTGCCATGTAAATTATGTTAAACCCCTAATAGCTTGACTTTGGTATTGTTTAAGAGGTTCAATTCGAGAAGGTTGTACAGTTGTGTTTCTCACAGTAGTGAAACCCTTGAGAGAGAAACTACCATTTATCACCACTGACCAAATGGACGTGGTTGGAGAGCTAGAGGTGACCACAGATTATGCATATACGCACACGTGCGTGCTCTTACAGACGTATTCAGTGGTCACTCTCAGTCCATTAACCACCATTACTAATGCAGTGACCACTGGGCCTTCATCAGGAAAACTGGCTAAATTGTCTTTAAATAAATTATGTAACTCATTCCTGTAGATTTTTTTAAGGTGCAACACAGTAAAAATCTGTAAATTTATCAAAGTTGACATCAGTTCTGCTGACAGCGTTCATGAAGGAATCTCCTTTTTCTTTTTGTCTCATGTAGGTGTTCTCAGGTTTGATAGCTCTGCGTAAGATCTGTAACCACCCGGACCTTTTCTCAGGCGGACCCCGGATACTGAGAGGAATCCCTGAGGACCAGCTAACTGAAGAGGAACACTTTGGCTTTTGGAAGCGCTCGGGCAAGCTGATTGTTGTGGAGTCGCTGCTACGTCTCTGGTTCAGACAGGACCACAGAGTCCTGCTCTTCACTCAGTCCAGACAGGTGAGGAACACTTTCCTGAAATAATCACCAGTATTAAAGACGCATTAACAGTGGTTTGTATAAATACAAAAGATTTTTGTAAAGCCAAGATAATTCTTTCCTCCTTTACATCTTAAATTGTGGTGTCATGTGTTGCCAGCTACCTATAAGCCTGTTAAATTTAGTGTGTCTGTGAACGTGCGAGACAGAAGGAAAAAGTGAGGAAGTGAGAGAGTGTGTATATGTGATGGAGGCCCCAGCTGTTGCAGTCAATACCAATGAGATTATACCTCAGAGGGAACCTGAGACCCTCCCTGTCGGTATCTCTGTCCATGTAATATTAATCTGCTCTAATCCTTTTAGAGATAATCCAAACCTCAGCCCTTCTTTCCCCGTCTTTATCTCCTCTTTCTGCTGTCTTTATCCTCCCACTCCTTCCAGATGCTGGACATCTTGGAGGTGTTTGTAAGGGAGAATAACTACTCGTACCTGAAAATGGACGGCACGACTACAATATCTTCCCGACAGCCTCTCATCGCTCGCTACAATGAGGTAAGGATTAGTCATCTCTAATGGCTGTATGTGTTTCCAATGAAAATCCTGCCCTGAGGGACCAAATGCTTCAGTGGAATCCTTCTCACCCCGAGGTGGGGACGCTAATTGATGAAAATCTGTTGTTCAAAGTGGATGTGCTCAATTTTCTGTGTGTGGAAGATGTTGAAATATCACTTAGCATTAAAGCACTCTTTAAAACTAAAACTTTTTAAAAATGTGTTGTATTTTTTGTATGTAATTTGTATAGTATATTTTTTTTCTCTCATTTCTTTTCTAAATGTACTTGTATATTGTTCACATGTTGAAATAAATTACCAATCAATCAATCAATCAATCTAATACTAAATCTGATCAACATACACTGCATTTAGATAAAGCTGTTTTATCGTCTTTAAATAGGGTTTAATTTGAGAATAATTTGAGAGCAGGAGATTGTTATCTTACTTGCATTAAATTTTAACAATTTACTAATGAAATTTTTTTTTTACAGGATTATAGCCGAAAGTGATTATCAAAGAGAGTATGAAATTGCAGATTGGGTTCATTAATCACCAGTATTTTCTCTGCTTCTCTCTTTTCTTTTCTTTTTCAGGACAAATCCATTTTTATCTTCTTGTTGACCACTAAAGTCGGAGGTCTGGGAGTCAATCTGACTGGAGCCAATAGAGTCATCATTTATGACCCAGACTGGAACCCCAGTACTGACACGCAGGTTAGACAGCCACACGTAAAATAATTAAAAACATTGACTCAGTGAATTATTTCTCATGTGAGTCTTAATGTTCCTTAGAGTTGTGATTTGTCACATTAAATTGCCTACTTTTTTTTTTCTTGTTGGATGCCAGCTTTTCATGCGTTTCCAATTTCTTGTTGCCTGGTTCACCTGCTGCTCTGTAACATCGCTTTTCCTCCTTTCTCACTGAATGCTCGGTTTAATCATTTGCTCTGAATGTGTTACGCTGCTCGCAGGCTCGCGAACGGGCTTGGAGGATCGGTCAAAAGCAGCAAGTAACAATCTATAGACTGCTGACTGCTGGGACCATTGAAGAGAAAATCTACCACAGGTCAGACAGCAGTTTACTTTTCTAAGCACTTTATAAGGATAATATTCAATTGCAAAAACAAAATCCTCTGTTGGCCATTGTGTTTTCTCTCACCGAGCCTTTTTGTTTCAGTTTTCTTTCTGTTGATTTCACACATTCATGAGTATTGGCAATGACGTGACTAATTGCTTACATCACTGCTATATTAGTACTTGCACTGTCCCGGTTCTAGGTAATTGAAAAGCATTCCTGCATTATTAAATGGCCAATTGAGGACTTCTAAACTGTTGCTCTGTTTGTTTTTTTGTCTGTAAAGTGCTTTCAGAAAGCAAGTTGGAAAAACTGCAGGCATTGTGTTTTGATACCTACAGTGGTGAGGTTAACTAATGTGCTCATCCATCAGCCAAACTACTCTGTGGTGACAGGGGATCAGGACTGCATGCTGAGCTGAAATGGCAGCTTGCATTCAAGTATGTAATTCTGTATTTTATCTGCTGTAATTCAGGCAAATCTTCAAACAGTTCCTAACCAATCGAGTACTGAAGGATCCCAAACAGCGACGGTTCTTCAAGTCAAATGACATCTATGAGCTGTTTACTCTAGCTGATCCAGATGGAGGTCAGGGAACAGAGACAAGTGCTATTTTTGCAGGTCTGTTGAAACATTTCATTGTCCAGTTATTGGGTTGTTAAAATAAGCTTGAGGGATTTAATTTTATTTACTTTGGTTTATTTCTCCCTAAAAACAGGCACAGGTTCTGACATCAAAGTGCCCAAAAAACCCGAAAAGCCAAAGCCATCACACAAAGTAAATCACAGCAGCCATGCACATAAACACTCCTCAGCAACCTTCATTAATACAGGTACAGACAGCACGCACACTCCTACATTAAGGGCCGGAAGTACGTCTCCATGCAGTAAAAACTCTCAGGGTAAACAAAATGTCCCGATAGACAGTCCAAGCACCAACCAGGATGCTGTAGATATAGCGCCTGCGGGACAAAATAAAAACAGCGACTGTGATGCAGCCAAACCAGACACAAATACCTCAAACTCAGCCAGTTTTCACCAGCACAGAGACAAAAACTCTGCCCGGACCAGCCCACAGAAACACAGGGAGAAGAGGAAACACTGTGACTCGGACGACTTGAACAAACGCAAACATAAGAAACACAAGCGCTCCCGGGATGCTCGATTCGAAGGCCACCGCATCTCTCATTTGGTAAAGAAAAGAACATTTAAGAAATCCGAGAGCGAAGACAATGCAGCAGAGGACCAGAAGAAATCAGACGATTATGTCTTGGCAAAGCTGTTCAAGAAATCTGGTAGAAGTTTTTTTTGGTTGGTTTGTTTGTTTTGTACCGTCTGCAGTATCAGAAATTTTTATATACAAGATTTGCGAAACGGCAAGCTTCTTTTTCTTATTTTCAAATGTGCTGTTCTTTTCTTCCATGGTGTTTCTCAGGTATTCACAGTGTGATGCAGCATGACACCATCATAGAGTCTTCCAATCCTGACTATGTTCTTGTGGAAGCAGAAGCCAATAAGGTGGCTCAAGATGCCCTTAAAGCTCTTAAAATTTCCCGGCAGCAGTGCAGACTGCGCTTCAAAACTCCTCCTGCCCCTGCAAAGTATGTAGTCTCACACTGACACGGTGGGGTTTTTTCTTTTTCTGTTTTTTTAGAACTTCACTAATTTAATTTAAAACAAACTTATCATTTTCTCAAATGTATTTAAGGCATTCTCTTGTTTGCCTTCTCAGGAAACGCTTTGGACAAAAGAAGAATTCTCTCTTAGCTACACCTTCTGTTCAGTCTGTTCCCACTTCAACCAAATGCAAGGTAATGGCCAGGTTCTCATTAAAAGATGTTACTCTGTGTTTTTTCATTTCTGATGCCATTTTTGGGTGTATTCATTGATTTCTTTTGTTTAGGATGCTGCTATTATAAAGAAGTCTGTGTCAAAGAAACCAGGTTCGGGAGCTCATTTTAGCGGGGAGGGTGCAGAAAGTGACTTGAATTCCACCCCGCTGTCATCCTCCTCTCTGCTGGCCCGGATGAAGGCCCGTAATCACCTCAGCATGCCCTCCAGGGGAGAAGAACCAGAAGAGGAGGAGGAGGATGCCTCGGGAGCTGCAGGGAGTCTTCCTGCTGCTCCGCCCACTGAGCACGATGAGCTGTTGGTGGATCTGCGCAACTTTGTAGCCTTCCAGGCGAGTGTGGACGGACAAGCCACCACCCAGGAAGTGCTCGAGTATTTCAAACCGAGACTGACCCAGGAACAGGCTCCTGTCTTCAGAGAACTACTCAGGAGTATCTGTGACTTTCATAGGACCTCTGGTCAGGAGGGCATCTGGAGACTCAAAGAGAGCTTTCGCTGAGGGAAGAACATTTAAACACCCCTTCAAGCTCAAGCTTACAGTTGTTGTCTTGCAACCTTCTTGTTGCTTGCGTTCAGGAAAGACATTTTGCCGTACAGTCTTGGGTTACCTAATGAAATCATAATTAGTTAAGCAAGTCTTGAAGGTAGTTTCTGTGATTGAGTTTGGCAGTTGTTCTGTTCTTTTTTTCATTGTTGCTTGTACCTGGTAATACTTGAATTCATTTATTTTGATTTGACTAAAACGGTGTAATATCATATTCAGATATGCGTTTACTCTCAAACTTTGTTCTTCAAAAACCTCAGCGATGTCAGATTATACCAACTTTCTGTTAAGTTTAAGAATAGGGTGCCATTTTATACCTCACTAAAGGTTTTTGTAGATTTTATAATAAACTTTCTTGTACACTGTAGGGGTTTTTGGTCACTTCAAAACAAATTAATATTGCCTCTCCGTTGTTTGCAGGCATTTTAAAAACGGTGTTTTATATTAAAAAAATAAATGCAATTCCATATCTTGCATGTACTGTATGCAATAAATCTGATGGCTGCTTTTCTGGCTTTGTTATTTCAAAAATACACAGATGTAAAGGAAGATTTATGATTATGAATATATGCCAAACTATTTGCAGGTTACAAAAGACATGTGGGACAGTTTTGAATCAAGAACACAGGTAAATGTGAGGACATTAAAATAACAAGATAACTCAAAATTGGACGGAAAAGCTGACATACCTTTTATTTAACTGTGGTGCTGACCAGGGTCCTGAAATAGTCGACGGCTTATGCAAAATCTGCAAAACCTGAACTAGTTAAAGTTTATTTGTAAATGTGTCTCGACCTACGGAGATGAGGAGTAATTGCATTTAGTCTTTTAAGCAATCATCAGAGGATGGAGAGGAAAGGCGCTGACAGGAAGCACACACACACACTTAAGGCCTGCACTCTTGTCAAGAGTTGTCTAGACCAAATATTGGGATAAAGTTATCAACCGTTATTTGATTTCAATTTTCTCCACGCACCTCACCGAGGTCATAATAACAACTTTATTTTCAGTGGTGCATAAATTAATTACGCGCATTTAATAACTAAAATATCATTATATTCCCCCTTTAATAACATAAACGCTGCACGCCAGGGAAACCCTTAATAGCGCGGGGCCCTGTAACTGGCCATTATCCGCCTGTAATGATATTACAGAACCAATTACGCGCCATTAGAAGGGATTTTCTGCACTTTATGTGGTTTAGTCCAATCCCGCACTCCTCTTCTAAATTTCAGCTGCTTCTCGAAGCCTCATTTTGCCTCCACCTCAGAGACGCATGGCGTCTGCGCTCTGCCGTCCCAGATGCGCTTTAAAACTAATTGAAAGGGTCCCGCAGCAGATCATTTATCTGAGGAAGCGAAATAAATCGCTGGACCCCTTGCTGTGAACAAAATCAAAAATTTGGCCTTGTGAGTGTTCTACATGCGCAAACCCTTGTAAAGTGGACCCCCTAACACACCCTGACGAGCAATTAAACCACCCGACAGTCAATCTAAAACCCAAAAGCAGTCATCCTGCTTTTTTTAATATATGAAAGAACCAAATAAAAAGTGCAGTGGGTATGTGTGCATGTTTATGGTTAGGGAATATGCTTGACTCTGGAATAACAATCACTTGTGATGAATTTTTTTGGCACCAGAGCAGAGCTGCCGTTTGCCACCCCGGGTATGTCTTTCCTCTCCTCCTTTCTGTCTTTCTCTGACACACACACACACACACACACACACACACACACACACACACACACACACACACACACACACACACACACACACACACCAGGGGTTGGGGGTGAGAAAGACAAAGCCGTGATAATCCGATTAGGACCAATTAGGCGTGAGATTCTGCGACACTAGCTGAAAGCCTTAACACTCTGTAGACAGTTATACAGTTATAGAGACATCTGGACACTCCCAGAGAGAAATAGAGAGACAGACAGAGAGAGAGAAGTGAGTAGTGTGTGGGGGTGCGTGTGAGTGTGTGTGTTTGCAGGAGCGAGAGAAAGAGTGTGGGGGGAGCGAGAGACAGAGAGATCTGGACACTCCCAGGCAGAGAGTCGGTGGAAGTGCAGCAGCCACTTCTCTCCGAAGCGCTAACTCACTCACATCAGCATCCTCACCGCAGGTAGGATGCTCTCACACATTAACTTTGAATCTCGCCAAATCCCGCGCGGTTCCGCATCTTCTGCTGACGGTTTAAGAGTGTTTTTGTTGCTCCCGTCACAAATCTGCATTATTCTAGGTCTGTGGGTTTAAGCTGAAACTTTTGTCTTTGTTCCAGGTTCCGTTTCGGAGTCTCTTAAGCGCGCAAAGATGTTCTACTTCCACTGTCCACCTCAGCTGGACGGAGAGTGCTGTCGCTCCAACACGCGTAAGTTCGCTGTCTCGCTGTTTTTTCCAGCTACGGATTATTTCTAACGTTACTCTTAAAGTTGTTCTCTGTAAACTTTTGTGATGTTTAGACAGCGC
The DNA here is from genome assembly GCF_057381915.1 of Diplotaxodon limnothrissa. Taxonomy (NCBI): domain Eukaryota; kingdom Metazoa; phylum Chordata; class Actinopteri; order Cichliformes; family Cichlidae; genus Diplotaxodon; species Diplotaxodon limnothrissa. Next base: position 14,768,657 of record NC_140608.1, on the reverse strand, counting down.
GCGGTGATTCTGCGCGTAAAGTGTGTGTGTGCTGTCGGAGACTTGAGAATGGGCCCGAATTTATCATTACTTTCTCTAAATCATTATAATATAATCATTTAACACAATGTGTTGTTAGTAATTGTTAATTAAAACAACACCGACTTATAAAATGTATTTTTTATGTCGTGGTAATATGTAACTAAAACTAGGTAAGTCAAACTGTTTCGGTTGTGAATCTGAATATCGCATGTAAAACACTCTTTTCAAATTTTAACTTGAAATTGTTGGTTGCTTATTGCATCTCTGGTAATATTTATACAAGTCCAAAACAGCAGCCGGTATATTTCCCCACACAAATTCATGTATGTATGTAAAGGGTTAAGTCTGATTTTCTCTCTGCTCTCTTTTGGTGAGAAGAGCTGGTGGTTTGGCCCCGGGGCAGAAGGGGCGTTTTGTCCCGGGCACAGATGTTGGGTGTCATGGCTTTTAGTCCGCCATGGTTCCCCTTAGACACCTAACGTCAATGTTTCATGCAACTAATGGAAACACAAAATGTGCCTGCTTTGGCTAATATTTGTATTTTTATAGCCTTTCTTTTATCACTTTTATCACTGAACTTACCTAAATACATCATGAAGTTATTAACTCCTTATTAAAGCAGTATTATTATTATTATTATTTTTTTTTTAAGTGATTGAATTGTTTCCAATTTCCCTCTCTCTCTTTTTTCAGTGAATTCAGGCGGATTTGGCAACCACGCCCCAACTGATTTTGACGATGGATTTCTACGTAGGAAACAGCGCAGAAACAGAACAACATTTACTTTGCAACAGGTAATTATTTACCAGAACAAATAAAAAAAAATACACACATATATATAGGCTATATGCAAATCAGAGAAAAAGAAATGGGCCTAGCTGAAACTTCTCTTAAAGCAAAGCAGGTGTAGGGCGCTCTAGCTTTCAACAGGAGGAGGAAATAAATACAAAGTTGGGCAAGTTTTCTATTTTAAGGCAGGGGGAATTTCCCTGATATTCACCACAGACATAAAAAATAAAATAAAAATAAAACCTTTATCCCAAATTTATTTCCAAAAGCCCAGAGGCAATGATGCCATAAAATCATATGAAAATAGAAGACGACGAAAGATCTGTTGATTATTTTTATTATAATTGTGGATTGTCACGCGTGTATTTAACTGTAAGTACTTACAATTACAGGCTAATCTTTGACATCTTTATTTAGCGTTATTCACTATGTCTCTTTACAAAAAGAAAGAAAGAAAGAAAGAAAGAAAGAGAATAGTCTGCTTATATTCAAATCAACTGGCAAATCATTTTAATAATTAAAAGTCTGCCCTCTGTTTTTTGCCAATGTGCAGTTGGAGGCTTTGGAGGCTGTTTTCGCCCAGACCCACTACCCGGACGTGTTCACGCGGGAGGAGCTGGCAATGAAGATCAACCTGACCGAGGCCAGGGTGCAGGTATGGCTGCAGCAGTGGTGTGTCCTGGGCACGTTTGACCATGCAAGAGAGGGTAAATTAAGGCACTCTGTCATTCCGGCTATGCACTTTAATAACATCAACATAATGGTGAATATTAGATTAGCTTGATTAATCGGTCATTCATAATTAACCAGCGATAATGTTCTTCACTAATTTGTCCGCGTCTCTGAGGTAGGAATACATCATCCGCGCAGATCTCGTTCTCGTGACACAGCCAGAAAAGAGAGAGAGAAAAAACGTGTTTTAAAAGAGGGCAAAGTCCGTAGCCTCCACAACTCCCCTTTCCTATCTCCCTGATCCTATCACACACGCGCGCGTACATAAAAGAAAAAATGGGCAAGCATGCACCTTAAATGTGCCAATTTATATTCCGCTCCTGCCCTGCACATATGCGCGGTTATAAACTTGGCCAGATGTAATTAAGTTATGTGTCCTGTATGTAATTTCCTGCATTCCAGATTTGCTTTTGGGTTTTGTTGTGCGCGCAGATCTAATTGTGGGAAATATAATAGTTTGCCTTTTGTTCCCCAGGGTCATCTTACTATCGCTTAAACCCAATGGCTGGGTTGATAATGGAATCCAGCGCTGTAAATTAGGGATTGTAAACAAATTATTCCCCTCCTAATCCGATTACCACATTCCTATTATTAAATCTGAACATGAATCCACCGCAGTATGCAGGGATATTAAACTTACATTATTATTAGAAAATAAATTTCCTTTCTGTTGTAGTGTTGTTGCCCCCCCTCTTTTTTGTGTGTAAAGTGTCAATGGGCCTCCCCCGCATTAAGAGCACGCCGCAAATTGAGATTAATGGAGCAATTATAGCCCATTCAGAGATGGGTGTGTGTGGGGGGGCGCGACTTCTAGCTGGAAGGTGCAGGGGTGAGATAAGTCCATCGGCTGTATTGTTGTCCTGCCACCAAAATGTTGTCCTTTCTTTATGCCGAATGAATGCATGTGTTTTGTTTGGCTGTTGACATCATTTATACCCCCGGTACAATAGCAGGGATGCAGAGCACATGCACACCGACTCTAACCTCCATTCACACATCATGATTAATGCCTGCTAGAACCAAGTCCTAATCGAATCTGATGTTGTCAAACAATCACTAAATAGGGAAATAAACGACTTCATCATTGCCGCCTCTCTCTTGGGCAGCACAACTGTCAGTGGGAAGTCATTAAAATATGATAATGAAAAATTGCTCAATTAAATGTTGTTATAGGCACTGACCTTCATTCGATTAAGATACCAGAACTTGGCTATATGTGCTCTCAGCTCTGTGGATGCTGAAGGTTTTGGGGCTAAGTCAGGGACTGTGGGAAATCAGAGCATTGCTTTGACAGGTTCAAATGCCACTTGATAAGAGAGGTCACAGAACAAAGGAAGTAGGGAATATTTCTTTTAACTTTACTGTTAACAAGATTTCAAAAATTGGGAATATATATATTTAATGTAGTTTCAATTTCTCTCAATATTACGCAAGTTAGATTACAAGCCTAAATCCAAGGAATTAAACTGAAATTATTGATGTGTCATTAGGCCCATTTTAGAATTCCAGTTTTAATTTATGGTTTAATTAATTTGTTGTACTTTTTTATTTTTTCACATTTTTAATTAATATTATTTTTTTTGTCAAATGCAGGTTTGGTTTCAGAACCGCAGAGCAAAGTGGAGGAAGACAGAGCGAGGGAGCTCGGACCCTGAAGGAGGGAAAGAGCAGATGAGTGAGGGAACTCCTCCATCTCGCAGCATCAACTCTCAGTCCCCAGTGGACCAGGGCAGAAAACAGAAAGAACCACTGGAGATGCAGCCAAGGTGAGAAGAGACAGACAGACGACCGTCGTCACAGTTATCTTAGTGAAACAGCGTCCTGTTAAAGGGGAAATTTGTGAAGCACTGTCGGCCAGACTAGAATTTTTTTTTCTTCAAAACTCTGATAGCCAACATTAACTTCTGGAGAAAGCTCCATATCGTTAGTCAATAATTCTAATTCATTAGTGTATTTTGGAAATAGCTGTAGATATTTCTAGATATATATTACTAGAATAAATTGTCTGCTTAAAGTTATACCTGGATATTTAAGTACTAAGTAATTCCTAATACTTAATTAAGTATTTGTTCTCTCTCCAGTATCAACAGGACAGTGGGTCCTGGTGGTCCCTTCTTTCCATCCTGCTTACCAGGCACCCTCCTTAACTCTGCCACCTATGCCCAGGCTCTCTCGCAGGTCGCCACTCTGAAAGGTAAATATGATTTTTGTTAACTGATGAATAAAGATGGTAATAAAGATGATGAAGATCTATTTTTTAAGTTGTCTTATCACAAATTCCACTGATTCTCATTTTTCAGGTAATGGCTTGTGCTCGTGCTGCGTTTCGGACCCCATGGGCTTGTCCTTCCTGCCACCCTATGGTTGTCAGGGTAACCGCACAGCCAGTGTGGCCGCCCTGCGCATGAAGGCCCGTGAGCACTCTGAGGCAGTGCTGCAGTCTGCTAACCTGCTTGGTGCAGCAACCGGACCAGGTGCCAGCGTGGGAGTCCTGTCAGGAGTCGGCGTGAGCGCAGCTGGGGTGGTAAGACCCTCGGTGGGTCCTCCCATTGAGGTGTCAGGCGCTGTCGGAAGAGGGGGAGATAGCTCCAGTCCCACCTTGGCCTCCAAGGTCCCAGTCCTGGGCAGCAGTCCTGACAAGCACCCTCACTGCCCTAAGGAACCACTGGAGAAAAAGTGAAGGCGCTGGACACAAACGTGGATGTACCGATACTCTAAATCTGTGTGACTGTGCCTGCTGTAACTACTCGACCCTGGCTGTATGAGAAACTAAGCACAAATGACTGACTCCAGAAACAGCCTGGGACGGACTTTTCTCATATCACACTGTGTGGATGAAAACATTTAACTATTTATTTGACAGTAAGTTATGATTGTGAGAAATGCTCAGTAACTGGGGCCTCGTTCCCTCATAAAAGCACAACTGTGGTTTTTGGATCTATTATCTGTCTTCATGCGCTCTTGGACTCTTTCGATGGACTTACATAGATACAATATGTGTGCGACAAAGACATATTTGATAATGTGAATTTAAATAATCCTGATGTTGTTCCTCTCATTTTCATTAGGAGGTCTGGTGGTTACCTTGTAAACATTAATGCATGTAAACTGTAAGTGTGCAAATGGCTGGCAGGACAGTGAAGAGTTTTGCAGGATTTTGGGCAATATATTGTTTATGGCATCAGGTCAAGCAATCGCCTCTCATTCTTTTGAGTTTAAAAGTGAAAGTGCACTTTAATATTAATCAGGCATTTTAAGTGTAAATGTGTACATGTGCTAGACTATGTGTGAACCCCAGGCAGGCTAAAGCAGACTCAGCGAGAGAGCGGCAGTTGTCCCTTCCACTCTGTTAGCACATCTGTAGTGCCAGCAGACAGGGAACACACCAGTCCTGTTGTGACATGTTCTTTAAAACAATTAAAGATGTACTCGCTCATGTTCCTCTCCTGTTGCCTCTCGCTCCAGCCATCTGTTCTAATACATTATTTATCAGCTTCCTTTAAAGCTGGGAGAGGAGAGCATTCGTGACTCTTATTATTTATTTACTTTTAGGAACGCTTGCGCTCACCCCTCCTCTCTGCGAGCCTTTTTTTTATTTTTATTTTTAATAAACCCCATTAAAGATGATATATGCTATTTGTTAATGTTGGATTTACATTTGAAAAAATATCATCTGTCATCACCTCAGGGCTCTTCACAACGTAGTTTATCACGGGCAATATATTTGTTGATTCATTATTCTTAAATATCTCCCCTCACTAGAATGACTCTTGACTATAAGATCGACTGATCAGACTGAGAATACTTAACCGCAGTGCACACAACCAGTAGTTGCTGATTCAATTTGCGTCCTTGAGGATTTTCAGGAAATTACTTTTGATAGTCAATAACACAATTAAGTAAACTACACACACATTATCATGAATAATTGATAAGAAATTATGTATTACCATGAAGTAGTGGTTCAATAATTGATGAGGCGACACCCTGGTGACACAGGAGAGGGAGATAATGTCAGAAGTCGTGCCAGGTTGTACACAGATCATCTTTTTCTTCTTTTTTTTCACACCATTATGTGTGCATGTTGTAAATATCTGAAAACTATACCAATAAAGTGAATCTTTTACTGATTGTGACTTTAAGACTTTTTGGTAGGATTTTTAATTTCTATGAACCCATGCAACATTCGTGTTACATTTTCAGAGAAAATCCCCAAATTTAGACAAAAGTTTCAACTGGAGGCCCTTTTTTTAATTTTACATATTTGATATCATAAAACACTGCAGGTATAGAAATATTGCATTATGTAGCGACTGCTCTCCTGGATCTAAAAATGGCCCAAATATTATTACCAAAAACATTGCGCCTTCATATAATGCTTTATCTTTAAGTGCATGAGAGAGCTCCAGAGCAAATATGTTGAGCCCAGTGACATGGCGGCTAATGATAACACAATATCCTTATACAAACCAGCTTCTTCTCCAGAATGTACCAGTATGGACGACGTAATCCGGCCAACTCATACAAAAGACACAGAAAAACACATTCAGTCTCTCCAAAATTGAATACAGCAGTTGTGGAATTTAATCATTAGCCAAAACAAAGGATGCTGAAGTTATAATGACTCCGATCATCATTAAGTTCTGCATGGTGCCCATAATTCACTGCTTTAATATTTCATAAACAAGTCAAGTTGGTGTTGACATTCAGCTGTGCATGTGGCATCATTGATAATTTTCTGTCACCTAAAAAAAGTCCTGAGGCGGTTTTGTGGAGCATTGTTATATCAAATTAGCTGGAGAGTGGCCAGAAAAGCAGACAAACATGGTGAATACGGGGGACAGCAGTTGAACTCTGTTCTTACAGTGCAGTTAATGGGCTTCTTTTGTTGCAGTAATGAAATATTTTTGCAGGGATGTGGGGAAAAAATGTCCTGAAACAGGGAGACGCTGCGCACATGCACCCATCCACAGACGCACGCAGACAATATAAGACAGAAAGAGGCCGTACACTCAAGAAAGAGTCATCCATACATGCAGCTCCTTTTGCTTGACATTAGGTGCAACACTAAATTTTTACTATTTACATACCTAGCTCCCAAAGTCAGACATAAAGTGAATTCAGGCCTATGTCCAGTGAAGGGCCAAAACAACCTGCTAAAGTATCGTCTCTGCTTTTAATTCCTGCAGCGAAGCTGACCAATAACCCAATCAATTAGAATCAATTAGGCTCATTTCTGGATGGAGATTATACAAACAAAGCATATCTTAATGCAGCGAGTAATGTGCCTGTCTGCTGTTTGCCACATAACCACAGCTCTGCTCCCCCTTACTCAGCAGAAGGAAAAGCATCCTCAGCGTTTGTGATCAATGCTCACAGTCCCCGGCAGCTTCTCAATAAAGCTATTCTGAAGCAAAGCTGGAGAGCTGCATTGTACAAAAACTTGAGAGGTTTGTATCAAAAGTCCACATTTCTGCACAGAACTGTAAAAACTGGGTGTTTTGTAATCTAAATTTGCCCACTAGAGGGACTTAGTGAGCAGGAAACTGATGTGAGTGGCATCATGTCTAACCTAAGTGGGGAAATTGAGCCTTTTGGTTTATGACATACAGATTATTCTTACTGAGGCATGTTACAAATGACAGTTTATCAATCAAAACAATTTTTTAAAAGACCGTACTCGTAGATTAAAGGCCCAAAAGTAAATAGCAAAACAAGATTTTATGACAGCAACTTGCATCTGTTATTGATATGAGTGGAACATACAGCTGATTGTCAGCGACTGACTTGGTTTCAGGGTGGAGAGGAAAATAGAGCATGAGAAGGGCGTGTGGGTGGAGTCTGTTTAGAAGGGCGGAAAGAGATTAGTTAAAAAGGGATTACATCAGCCTTTCCTAAAGTTTAGTGAGCTCTACGTAAAACCATCTGTGTATGTGTGTGGGCATGTGCGGAGGAGTGCGTCTCCATTAAGGCCCATGTGTGTGTGTCCATCATCCTGTCAGGCCAGCCCTGCACCCGCCAAGAATCCCAGGAAACTATCTGCTGCAGCAATCTCCTATTATAGCAGCATGCTGTAGGAGGGGAAGGAGCTATGGGGGTGAAAGGGGGAGGTACAGTTCCTCCCCTTCCTTTGCCTTATGGCCTTTTCTGCTGGGGGTTGAGTGAGGCTGTAGTCAGGGAGATTAGACGGGCCATGGTTTGAGTACTGTAATAAAGTGAAAATTCAGGTTAAAATTAACCTCTCAGACATGATGTGTCAAACAAAAAATAAAAGGAAATAGATGGGGGGGGGAAAGCCCAACAATGATAGAAAAATAAATTCCCTCATTTTGGTCTCCAACATGAAGCTTCATTCAAGCAAAGTGGCCGGAGGCCACTTGTTGACACTCAATATAGTGCTTGTCAGTTCTGTTCAACAAAGAAGGTGGCACTTGAGTGCAACACAATCAAGTTATTTCTGTCTCCCAGAAGGGCACCCAAGCTACAGCCCCTCCATACACCCTCCCAAACACTCAGCACCATAGCACATCCTCAGGAAATTAGTGTTTTCTCCTGGTTTAGATCTTGCAACCTCCTCACAAACTTGCAATACGTTTCCAGTTTACTGACAGTTAGCTCTGGCTGCTAATGGCCAATAGTAGCTGTCCAGATTTATAAATAGTTGAGAGGCTGTTTGTTTCATCCATCTGACACTCGACACCAAAGGATTTCACAGACCCACATGCTAGCCCGAGTCCTCATTCTGGTCCCCCATGGTGGACACTCTCCCTGGGACAACTCCTCTATTTCTGTCTAGTCTCCAGCCCCGAGTCCTGCTAGCGGCTCAGAGACCTGACAGTGGACTACATAGAGGGGTTTTTTGGATTTCTGAGAGCTGAAGCTGTGAGAGGGGACAGATCAGATCAGCGTCAAAGGCTTTTTTAAAGAGATGAAACACTTTTGAGGAGTTTACAACAAGGCGCAAATTATGGAATATAAAACTCAAAGGTAAGACAAGAATCTCAGTGTGCATTCTTGTTCATATTTGAAAGAAATACATGAAAAATGCCCCCAAAAAACATGACCATAACAGATGTACATAACATTACTCTTAAGCTTGGAATTTCAATGATTTTCACACAGATAAGAAAGGTAAGAGATAAGAAAATCTCTGATCCCATTTGTAAAAAGGTAATACAAATTGACTTACTGAAGCTACTGTGCAGTGTTTAGCTGCACTTATAGAATTTGGTTTTGTTCCACTGAAACTTGCTGACATCAGCAAACATTTACTGTTATCCTTTGAGAAGGTACAGAGACATTCCTGTTCAGTCTTCCTTTGGACTGGATTGGAGTCCCATCTGAAAACGAGTCATCTTTGGTGTCAGGTTTAAGCTGGAGACCCGTCACTGCACAAAAATAAACCTGTCACATGCAAGAATGGGCTGAAATCAAGCTGGCAGTTTTACAAGACACCACTGCAAAAAAAAAAAAAAAAAAATGCAGCTGAATGAGGGATGGCTATCAAAATTGTGCACGTCTTTAATGCTTCTTTTTTAAGAAGTCTCTCTCTATATACCAAATGTTTTGTTTGAGTCAAGACAGACTGGGATGAAAACAAAAATCTAAAATGTTTTAATTGCTTTGATCGTTTTCTCAATGTTTCTTTTAATACACTGAAAGAAGATACTTGCTGTGAGTGTACTGGGACAATGCAAAGACATGGAACATGTGGCCTTGTTCAAGCTACTGCGTTTTTGTTTTTTTGTTTTTTTTGCTTAATAGAGAAACGTGTTGCATTATAGTTTTAAACTTCTTTTTATTTCTGCGTCGCTCTTATTAGATGCTGATGTAGTCGGTCAGTACAGCAGTGTGGTGAGTAACTGTGTTATAGATGTGTATCAGATGGATAGCCTCCAGGTCAAAAGATATTAATGAACCACTGAGTACTCTGAGCAAGGTGATGGCTGCTTGGCAGCTGCATAGTATTTAACCAAAATATACCCATGATATTACCCATTTACAGTACAACAGAAGAAGAATGTGATACCTCACCTATATCCTGCAGCCGGGAAGAAACAAACTACATTATTGCAGATATGTTAAACTATATTTTAATATATAACCCAGGGTTTGTGATTTGTAGAATTGTGGATATATTTTCTAATTCAGTTTAGTGAATTTTGAAGCCCACCACAAGAAGTTCATGAGTGTAAATAATAGGAAAAGTAAAGCTTCTGTGTCAGCTGTTCTACTACTTAGATCTTACATGTGGCCTTGGATGTTTTGAGTTTCATTTAGATTAAGGCTTTGCATGTTTATTTATGAAAGAAGAACATTCTTTGTAATTAATGATAATTTAAAGGAGTCTAAATGACATATAGTTTGTTTGAAAAAATCGATAACAGATTATGCACTTTACTGGCAGTAGATTAGGTAATTTATACATGTAAAATCCCAGAATAGTAAGAGCTATGCTTAAGGATATTATAATCTAATTTTCACCCCCTATGTAAAGAAAAAAAAGTTTCAGTGTCACACTTGACAAGTCCTAATAAGATGTTTTCCCTCTTTGACTAGACAGGAAACAGGCTGATTGAAGATCAGCAGCATTAGTGACTTGAAAATGTGACATTATGTGCTCATTTCAAGCTCTGATTACTCAGTTTCTGTCTTGCACTGCGAAGTCAATTTGTGGTGCATGCGTGCCCATCTAAATTTGTACAGATGCATCTTGATTACCCTAAATAACTCACGTGAGGCTGTCTTCGCCGCGCCTAGCAACAGTGTAGTTTTATTCACAACATGTCTCTGATCTCTGAAGGTCACGGTGATTGAGTGGAAGGATTTACAGCGCTGTTTTCAGAACCACATACAGTACATTGTGGCTTAATGCAAAAGAAAATTTAAACGTATCAAGACCAGCAACCAAAAACTTAAGCACCACAACAAATGACATAGGAGGGAATATTGTATATATTTTAGTCTTTGGATAAGTTTGCAATAAATTGAGCAAAATAGTGTTATGAAACTGTGTTTTATACAGTGATGGATTACAGCACTCATCCTAGCCTATTTCCCATTTCCTTTTTCTTCTAGGAAAACAACAAACTCTGGGATTGTTTTGGAGACAGGCCAGCTAAATGGCATGATGCCGTAGGAGCTACTGGCTTTACAAAATCCTGACCCAGGGCCCTAAATTCTGGGTGCAGCAGCTCCAGCAGCAGGCAGAGTGTGTAATTTTGAGGTCTATGTTTGCATGAATGTTTGAACAACTGAAGGCAGACATTTTTGTTTGCAATTCTGCATCATGACCTCCGTTGAGAAGCGCCGCTCTGGCCGAAAGAGTGGCGGGCATCGAAGGCACAGCGATGGAGGCTACAGCGACACCTCCAGCGGTGGGTCCTTCTTGGATGAGAATGACCGTGAGGTCTGCAGTCTGACAGACAGGGCATTCAGGAGTCTCTGTATCGGCGATGAAGCTGTTTATAATGACTCAGACCTAAGTCTGTCTTCACCCTGCACTCAGAGAGACAGACAGCTGGCCTTTAGCCAGAGCGGACAGGACAGAGAGGACGGAGAGGACAGAGAAAGGGAAGAACTTAAGAGAGCTGCACGTGAGAACTTCAGCCTCAAGGTGCAGCAGTATGGACAGGACTGGAGCCATGGAAGAATGTATGGAGGTGAGATTCACAGAGATCCACAATGGGAGGTTCATGGAGAAAGGACACAGGGGAGGATTTCTGCCACATTCCAGCACTCCGTTGTGGAAACCTCTCAAAAGGAAACATCTTTAAAGGAGGAACGGCTCAACTTTCTCAGCAATGGAGCCACAGAGTTGAGTTCACAGCAACGCAAAAGCAACTCCAGAGTTTCCTCTCTCATCAGAGCATTTAATTCTGAGCGAAACAGGGATGGAGTAGGAATGGATGACAAAATCAGAGAGTGGAAAGATGAGACGAGCTGGGACAAATCAGCTCTAATGAGTATCCAGAGGGAACTTTCTGAATTCTCTACATCATACCAGCAAAATTTTCACAGCAGTCATTTCCCCTCTTCTGGTTCATTCTCATATGGAGACAACAACCTCCACTCCTTTGGATCTGATGTAGCAGCAGTGTCTCACAGTTCTGCATCTTCTTTTATGAGATCTTCACACAATAAACAGAGCATGTGCACACAGGTCAACTGCAACTCTAATGTCTTTATACACAGCGAGTTTAGTCCCTTCAAGGTGTGGAGGGACCATAACAGGTTTCCCTTCCAGCAAGGACAAATCTCAGGCTTTATGCACCGTTCCGAGTTCGCTAAATGGTATGAGACACCTATGTACAAGGAGCCTTCACAAATGGGTCAACCACAGGGTCATTATACAGGTATCAGACGGCCAAGGAGTAACTTGGCACCCATGATTTCACCATCTCTTCCACGTTCCACCTCGACATCTACAGTGCTACAGAACGCTTCAGCTGTGGAGAAACGCTGTGAGTCAGAGTTGGCAGGTAATTACCCGTACAGAAAAAGAAGCCAGAGTGTGGGAACCAACAGGCTTCCGTCCCATCGCCCATCGACTGCATCACCCACCATTGAGATGTCTCGACGTGTGAGGGACACCATCAGCTCTGTCAAAGCCCTCCAGCAGAAAATCAAAATGATGGCAGAGCAAAATATTACTACGGAAGTGACAGAAAACCAACAAACAGTACTTTACAGAAAAGAAAATGTAAGTCTTGGCAATAATGCAGTAACAGTGGCACCTAACGCTATTGGCAGTAACACAAGCACCACGCCATTTAACATCAGCCAGCTGCTGACACCTCTGGTCCATGCACATCAAGAAGCTGTTTCTTCTGATCTCCAACATTATGCAACTTCTCCTCAACCTGTAGAGCATTCTCCAGTACGAGCTGAAAGCAGGGGTGTGACTCCCGACATTAGGATGTCCACCTACAAATCCAGAGCCACGAGTCTGCTCTTCAATCTCAAAGACAACAGAAAACGAGTAAAAAGCACCTACAGTCCTACCAAATTTAAAGCAGCGGAGACGTCTGAGAACAACAAACAGCCACCAACGCACGAGTCTAGAGATACTGTGATAGATATCCCTGAATTTCCAGATTCAGAAATTCAATTTTCACAGCTACAAGAATCCAGCAGGACAAATGCTGCTATGAACCAGTATCGCATCCCAGAACTGTCACTTACAATGTCAAATTCTCAACCTGTAATGGCAACTACAGGCCAATATGCAGAATACTCTTTAAGCGATTACCATAGAGCTCAGATGCAAGCCCAGATGGTTCATCACTCTGGGTTTACTGGATTTTTACCTGAAAACTACACCGGCAATAAGCTGGCTAATGGACAGAATCTCCATGAAGATTTAGCATCATTTGCTCCCTATAGGCAGGATACTATGGCTGATGTAGGAACGTTGGGAGGGGCTTTATACACACATAAAACACCTTATTCAGCTACAGAAACACCAAGGCTAAATGCTGACAACAATCAAAGTGGAGAATATTTAATAAGCAAGCCAAACATTGAACAACCTTTTAATGAAACAGTGGGAAGGCTATTCACAAAGGTGGAGAAATGTGAGCAGCTCAAACACAACAAACATGATTACAGTAATGTCTCCTTACAGGATAAGTGGAGGCAGACAAACAGCCAAGATACAGAAAAGCTCAGCATGAATGCAACTATCTCTCCATGGAAACAAGAAACAGCTACTTTAATGGAAAAGACAAGGCAAGAAAGTCACCAGGACAAAAGAGTGCTTCAAACACATTCTGGATGTAATGAGAAAACTGATTTGAAAGATCATTATTTTAAACAGGATTATAACAAATATAATGACAATGAATGTATAAGCCATCAGATGTTTTCTTCAGCTAAAGACAAACATATAGGCATGGGTGAAACAAGTCAAAGAAAACAATATATGCAAATTCCAAGGGGACACGAGGTCCAGAGTCTTCAGCCTTCAGAAGTGAAACCACAGTCTGAACATAATATACACATTAATTCATTTAACCCAGACAAAACATCTGCCCCCCAAATAGCAGAGCAGATGACGGAGAGACAGTTTGCTGAGGTCAAGGCTAAACAGGTCATGGCAGAACATATAAAATCCCACCACACCCAGGCAGAGGTGGCAAAAGTTCAGCAGGGGGCTCAAGTGGAGCAGCCTAAAGCAGAACCCTCTAAGTTAATTTTAGCAGGGCAGAATGATTCGCAGAAAGACGCAGCAGAGCGGGTCAAATCAGGACTAATAAAGGAGGAGAGAGGGAAACAACCCCAAGCAGAACATATTAAAGAAAATAAAGAGGAGAAGATAAAAGGAGAACAAACAAGACAGTTCAGAAAAAAACAACCAGAGCTTGCCAGAGAGGAGCAGACAAAGGCTGAACAAACCAGAGTACACGAGGTAAGAGATGAGCCAAGAAATATCACAGAGGAAGCAAGAGCTGAGCACATTAAAAAGGAGCAGGGTAAGCAGGTCAAAGCGGAACGAGCTGAAACAGAGAAGCTAAAAGAAGAGCACATAAAAACTGAACTGGCAAAAACCGAGCAGGCTTGGCAGACGAGAATAGAGGAAGCTAAAACTGAACAGGCCACAGAAAATTGGATCAATGTAGCACAAGTCCAGCAAATGGAGGTAACCACTGAACAAGTTAAGAAAGAGCAGACAGAAACAGAACAATCTGGAACAGAAAAGGTTAATGTAAAAACGGCCGGGGCGGAAAAAACAGAGCATGCAAAAGAGCAGCAAACTGAAGCAAAAGAAGTGAAGACAAATGTAGCTGAAGTGGAGAAGATCCAAACAGACCACATTAAAGCTGGGAGTTTCCGAAAAGCAAAGGAAGTAAAAGCTTCAGTTCATGTGAATATAGAGCAGTCTACAACAGGAACAAGCACAACGCAAGATGCTAAACCTGAAGTTGGAAAAGCAGAATGGGCAAAGCAGGAGCGAGCTAAAGCAGAGCTTATAAAAGCAGAAAGCATGCAGGAAATGTCAGCTAAACTCACAGCTAAACTAACGGCTGCACAACTGGTCAAAAGTGAGCCAGATAAAGTCAAGCAAGTCAAGACCGAGCTAGCTAAAGCTAAAGCAGAGTTAGCCAAAATAAAAGAGAAAATGAGATGTGAGCAAAAAGAGAAAGGCAGACATGCCATCATCATAAAAGAGGATGGCACTTCAAAGAACGATGTTCCTTTAAAGTTAAATATAAATGAAAAAGAGAATTACTTAAAGAAAGATAAGGAAGTTCAAAAGCGTCACCAGGAAGAAACAGTTATCAGAAAAGACAATGATCAATCCAGCAGAGGCAGTGATGATTATGAACATCTGAGAGAGAAATATGGCTGTACTAACAGAATTTCAACAGACAAAAACAATTCATCAGTGACAGGGAATGTCTTATTAAATGGTCCTTATGAAAAGCAAGTTTTACCTCCTAATAAAGTTGAGAAAGTAAATAAGGAGAAATCAACAGAAGAACACAGTCCTACAAGCAGATTTATCACAGCTAACCAAAAAAATATAGAGGAAGTAGGTGGCTTTAAATCCAGTGAAGTCTCTGAAAGTCAGCCTGTTTACAATGTGTCAGCCAAAGAATCCAAATTACCCAGTGCCAATTATTCTGTAACTAATGTAAAAAACAGAGCAAATTTTGACACTGTTAGCGATAACATGAAGGACAACAGTGTTGAAAAATTGGAAAAATGCACCCCTGTGAAAGACACTGAGGTTTCACAGCAAAGAGATTCTGATTGGGTGAAACTGCTACCCCATGAAAGGAAACCTAAGTCAGCTGAGCACAATGTAGGCCCAAGTAAAGATCAGCATTTTATGCCTCCCAAATCACTGTCTCATAAAGAAAGAGCCATGACCAAGCAAGAGATTCTGACTTCCAAGATAAAAGCTCATGCTGAAAAGGAAATTTCAGCAATTAAAGAAAAGGGCTGTGCTATACGAGATGGATTCATATCCAAAAATTCTTCCAAGCAATTAGCTGGTAGTCAGACAGTTAAGATACGACAGAGGCCGCCATCGCAGGAGGCGTCTAAAAAGCATGAAAGTATAATGCCCAGTAATGCAACACTGAAACCTCAGATGGGATCTTTAGGAGTACAGATGGACCGTGTCAAGTCTGTTTCACCTTCAAGCTCTGCTACTATACCAGTTAAATCTGCAGCAACCACCACTCATAATATCATGAGCACAACTGAATGCTTGCTACAAAATCAAAAGCTGGAGTCCAAACCAATGCAAAATAAAGAGCAGCCACTCACGATCAACCAAGAAGAACAGAAAGCAGTTTATGCAGAAATATCTGGAAAACCAAAAGATGGAGGTAAAGACTCTTCAGATATAAAAGCTGACATTCCCAACAAAAAGGAAGAAGATCCTGCAGACACCACCTGTGTCAATGCTGCAAGCTCCAAACCTGTGATGACAGAAAAGGCTGAAAGTAAAGAAGAAACTTATGTAGACTTAGCACCTTCACTAAACATTGTCTTTGGTCAGAAAAAAGAACCTGCAGCTGATCATAGCTTGCAGATTATGGGAATAATGGTAACTGTACACGAAAGAAAGCCAACTGTGAACACTGGTCAAGGGAATAACAATGCTCAAAACCATCTGAATGTAACAGAGAAAGAGAACAACAGTTCAGAACTGGATAAGTGTTCTCCCAACTCATGTCTAGAATTAACTGAAAGAAACACATCTTCAAATGAGGTCATAAAGAAAAATAACACGCAGGAAACAGAAGATCAGGCTAAATTTGTTAGAGAAAGTCATCCTGAAAATGTGCAAGAAACACCACTCTCAGAAGCAGTAAAGAACAATATGAAGATGTGTCAGGAAAGGACACATCCACAGCAGGATGGTTCTACTATGAATACAAAACCTCAGGGGGAAACACAGCCAGAAACCTTGACCAAAAAAGGTACCATCACTGTACCCGCTAAAAATACAGTGCCAGGTGAAACTCAACCCCTTCACCACAAAGAGGACATAAAAGCAAGACAAGGAAAGGATGACAACACAGATAAAATGCTAAGAGAGAGGACAGATGAAGAGAAAAATCCACAAAAAGTGCAAACAGCTCATAGCAATGAGAACTTAGCTGTCACAACAGTGAACACTGGAATCAACAACATGAATGATGCTGAAATGCTGATAAAGCAGGTCGCTAAGCAAGTTCTGAAAGAAGATATGACAAATGTGGACAATCAGGCCAGCATCAGCAATGTAGATGGCAAAACAGCACCGCTACTTGAGGAAAACAAACATGACTCTATAGTTCCAAAAATGTTAAACACCAGTCCTTCCAACAAGTTATTCAAAAATGAAAACACACATGGATCACACAAATTTCAATATAATGACAACCAAATCAGGGATAATAAAAAAGAGAACGATAACGTGCACATTGACAGCATCGCCATCAGAGTTGTACCATCAGTAACTGAGACGGATAACATGGCGATAGTTGGAAAAGAAGATGGTGCAACTTTGCCATTTGATCGAGTGCAAGGTAATAAAGAGAAAGAAGTTACATCATCTAGTTGCCAAGAAAAAGTTATCACTTTAAGCACAGAAGAACAAGCATGCACTGAGAGATCTAGTTCTGATGACACACATGTGCTGTCCAGTGTTAGAAAACTGTCTGATTCGCTGAAATTTAGCAATCAACAGAATAGCAACAATGCAACAAGCGAGAATACTCAATCTGAGAATGAAGAGCTTGAAAAAGTAAAGAAATGTGAGGAACTGGTGGGTGAATCAAGTGAACAACAAGCAAATGGAGACTACTTTCAAGTACAAGGGATAACAGAAACCAGTAATGAGCCACAGTACAATAGCAAAACTGATAGAGATGCATCAGAGGGAAGGGGACTTCCAGGGTTACCACCAAACAGAACAGCTGCCAGCAATGAAACACACAATGAAGGAAAGATTGAAGCCTTTGTGTTCACTGTGGATCAAAGTAAAAGAAAAACAACCGATTCAAGTACAGTTCAAGATGAAGATGCTAAAAGGAAAAATTGGGACGCAGAAGATAAGCTAGAATCAAAACAGACAGACAGATCTAGGAAGAGATGGAATAATAATGAAAATGCTAAGGCAGAACAAGCTAATCACATTAGAAAACAAACTGAGAACCACTCCACTGTATCGGCAACCGAAAGACAAAGTTCAAGAAATTCATTCCCAGCAAGGGAGAGCACATTTCAAGAAAAACCTGAAGTTAAAACAAAACCAAAAGGAAAGCTATCCACAACACCAGAGATATCAGCAATTGCAGACTATGCAAGGTTAAAAGTAATTGTTTCAGAGGACAGAGAAGCAAATACTTTTCAGGAATACCCACCCAACAAAAAGGAAGGATTCTTTCCACTAATACAGACCCGTCATAGCAGACGTCCTGTGTTTACTACTGACCCACATGAGAACTCTGTAAAAGAGAAAAGTTTGCCAGATAAGACAGAAATGAGTGCTAAGGTGAATAAAGTACCCAAACTACTAGTATTTCCCATCACAGACAAAGAGCATCAAAGAACAGGGATGTTCAAACTGGGAGAAAAAGAAAGACAAGATTCCAAAGTGAAGAAAAGCCCGGCAGACAATGCAGCAAAATATACCCAACACAAAGAAAGGAACCATTCACCAAAAACTCAGACAATACAAATATCTGAAGCTGGCTCCCAAAAGGGATACCAAGAAGATCAAACCGTTTGTCAGCCAAATAGTCATTCTTTGCAACCAGCAACATCATCTTTTGTAGTTAACGACTCTCTACATCCAACCATGGAGCAAATGCGCAACAGGAAAGAAAATTTTACCCAACAAATGCAAGATGGGAGATTTGAAAAACATCAAAATAAAGACCTGGGGCCTAAGACTGACGATGAGAGGACAGAAAAACTAAAAGAAGAAAGTCTTGAAACTCAGCATGGAATAATCATAGCAAAGCAGCAGCGTACGAAAAAACAATTAGAAGAAGAGCAAGCATTCATGTCTGAAGAGATAAAAAGAGAAGAAGACATGAAAATAAAGCATATATTGGATGAGAGTAGAGCTTCTCTGGCTGAAGAAGAGAGGAGAGCCACTCAGAGAGAAGAGGAGAGGAGAGCAAAAGAGCGTGAGGCCGTAGCTATTAAGATCAAGGAGAGGCGAGAGAAGCAGAGGGAAGCAGAGAGATCAGATGAAGAAACAAAATTCAAACAGAAAGAAGAGGATATTAGAGCAGAACAAAGAGAAGAAAAAGTGAGAATGAAAGAAATTGAGGAAAAGAAGAACAGAAGAATAGAGGAGCAACAGAGAGCTGCACAAGAAGAGCAACAGAGGAAAGCTGCACAAGAAGAGCAGCAAAAAAGAGCTGCACAAGAAGAGCAACAAAGAAAAGCTGCACAAGAAGAGCAACAAAGAAGAGCTGTGTATGAAGAGCAGCAAAAAAGAGCTGCACAAGAAGAGCAACAAAGAAAAGCTGCACAAGAAGAGCAGCAAAAAAGAGCTGCACAAGAAGAGCAGCAAAAAAGAGCTGCACAAGAAGAGCAACAAAGAAGAGCTGTGTATGAAGAGCAACAAAAAAGAGCTGTGCAAGAAGAGCAACTAAGAAGAGCACAAGAAGAAAAACAGAGAGCTGCAGAAGAACTGAAAAGAAGAGCTGCACAAGAAGCGCATCAAAGGAGAGCTGTACAAGAAGAGCAACAAAGGAGAGCTGCACAAGAAGAGCAACAAAGGAGAGCTGCACAAGAAGAGCAACAGAGAAGAGCTGTGTATGAAGAGCATCAAACAATAGCACAAGAAGAAAAACAGAGGGTTGAAGAAGAACTGAAGAGAAGAGCTGCACAAGAAGAGCAACAGAGAAGAGCTGTGCATGAAGAGCAACTAAGAATAGCACAAGAAGAAAAACAGTGGGTTGCTGAAGACCTTACAAGGAGAGCTGCACAAGAAAAGCAACAGAAAAGAGCTGCAGAAGAAGAGCAACAAAGGAGAGCTGCACAAGACGAGCAACAGAAAAGAGCTGCACAAGAAGAGCAACAAAGGAGAGCTGCACAAGAAGAGCAACAAAGGAGAGCTGCACAAGACGAGCAACAGAGAAGAGCTGTACAAGAAGAGCAACAAAGGAGAGCTGCACAAGAAGAGCAGCAGAGAAGAGCTGCACAAGAAGAGCAACAAAGGAGAGCTGCACAAGAAGAGCAACAGAGAAGAGCTGTGCATGAAGAGCAACTAAGAATAGCACAAGAAGAAAAACAGTGGGTTGCTGAAGACCTTACAAGAAGAGCTGCACAAGAAGAGCAACAAATGAAAGCTGCACAAGAAAAGCAACAGAAAAGAGCTGCAGAAGAAGAGCAACAAAGGAGAGCTGCACAAGACGAGCAACAAAAAAGAGCTGCACAAGAAGAGCAACAAAGGAGAGCTGCACAAGACGAGCAACAGAAAAGAGCTGTACAAGAAGAGCAACAAAGAAGAGCTGCACAAGAAGAGCAACAAAGGAGAGCTGCACAAGAAGAGCAACAAAGGAGAGCTGCACAAGAAGAGCAACAAAGGAGAGCTGCACAAGAAGAGCAACAGAGAAGAGCTGTACAAGAAGAGCAACAAAGGAGAGCTGCACAAGACGAGCAACAAAGAAGAGCTGTGCATGAAGAGCAACTGAGAGTAGCACAAGAAAAACAAAGGGCTGCCGAAGAACTGAAAAGAAGAGCTGCACAAGAAGAGCAACAGAGGAAAACTACACAAGAAAAGCTACAGAGAGCTGCAGAAGAAGAGCTACAGATGAGAGTAGCTCAAAGAGAGCAACAAAGGAGAGCATTTCAGGAGATTCAACAGAGGAAAGCAGCTTTGATTGAGGAACAACGACAGATTGAGGAGAAGATACTTGCCAATACTGAGGCAGACAATAAAAGAAAACCAAGAGAAGGAGATAAAGTTTTGCATATTTCAGAAGAGGAAAGGATTGAACAGATACAAATGGAAGAGCAAAAGAGACAAAGGCAGAAAAAGGAAGAATGGATGAGAACTCAAACAGGGGAGGCAGAAATGAGAGCTGTAGAAAGAGTAAACATCATAAAGGAAGAAAAGCAAGCCAACGAGAGACCTAAACTTCATGAAAACAGCCAAGAAGCACTGAAAAATGAGATGAGAGTGGAAAAAGAAGGCATGCTAGCTCAAAGAGAGAATAACATCAAGGCTAACAAGAGGGAAGAAGAAAAGGTAACAGCTGACAGTGAGAAGGTGAGAGATAATCGGAGAGAGGAAAAAAGAGTAGCACAGGTGGATGCTCTCCAGTACTATGCCATTACTTCAACAGAATCAGAGACAAAACAAAGAGAAAGGCAACTATGCTCCCCTTCACCCTCCCAACAAAGAAACAATCTATCAGAAAATGAGTCAACTGAGTCCCACGGGTCCCACACGAGATCTTATAGACCCCATGCCCCTGCATCTCCAGCTCCATCTCTGCCCCGATCCAACACTTCCTCACCTGCTCTAGGAGTCAAGCCCTTAATGTTCAGAGTAAAGGACAACACCTTCAGAGGTTCCGCTTCCACCAAATCGGTTAAGCCACGATTCTATAAGAGCTTTGGAGACGATGTCCGGGTGGGTTCACCCAGTGACAGGGGATTAGAGAAAAGAGAGGAAGGACAGGAGAAAATAAGACACAGTGCTGGAACTCCTGTCCAGCATCACACAGGTTTAAATAGACTCACTGCTGTCAGTGAATCTTCAACTTTCCAGTCAGCATCTTCACCACAGGATCACTCAGCCCCTATCCCTCATTATAGGCCCTATTCCAGGAGAAGCATTGCTATGGAGGAAGATGACTCACGCTCTCTTATCAGCAATATGTCTGAAGATGTGGAAAGTTTTGCCACCAGTGCAGCAGACCTTGCAGACATACGAGGTCTTTATGACTACGAGAGACCAGAATCAGCATGTAGCTTCAGCAGTGATGTGTCCCGTTCTTTGGGCAAGCCTCCAGCTGTTCCCCCAAAGAGCGAGAAAGCCCTACGGAGGGCTCAAAGGCTAACTACCCGGAGAATGAAGAAAGAGTTGTCCAAAGTTGGTGCAGACAGCCTTTCTGGAGTTGAGAAAGATGTCTCCACTATTCGTTCCTCTTCATCCACTGAGGTACGATCCTCTAATCGCCATGCTATGGCTTCCCCTCATTTTTCCTCACCTGTCTCCCTTGCTAATGCTCCTGTGTCAGGGTCCAGCTTGCCTTCCACCCATACAGAACACCACTTTTTCCACGCTTCCCCTCATGCCACTGGTCCTATTTCTATCCCTCATACTGCCGCCGTTTCCCTCCCTGGTGTGTCTCATTATGCTACTGGCCCTGCTTCCCATACTGCTGCTCCTAAGACTGTTGCTCATGTTCCCTCTTCTCCCACTTTCCACCAAGCCCACCACCCAGCTCCAGTGACACAGTATCATGTAGAGTCAAGCTATCCCCAGGCCTACCCTCTGACCCAGCGCAAGGTGCTGCAAGACCCCGGTTCTGGTCAGTATTTTGTAGTGGACCTGCCTGTTCAAGTGAAAAAGAAGACTTTCTTTGACCCACAGACAGGAAAGTATATCCAACTGAATGTGCGCGAGTCTGGCAAGAGCATCTCACAACCTCAACCCCAGCAAACATGCCCACAGCCTGAGATGCAGATCAAGTCCCAGCAACAGCCCTTCTCCCAGACTTTTCCTGCTGGCAAACCCTTTGTGCTTTATCAAGGGTCCCACGGTTATCCCCAACACTACCAGCCTGCAAGTATCAATTCCTTGCATCCCAACAAGTCGCAGGTTCCTGCAACTCTCCACCAGAACCAGCAGCCTGGACATCAGGCTTTTGAACTGGGACAAAACTCTGAAGGGCATCGCTACAGTCCAGAGAAGACCCCATACATGGACACGGTTAATGACAAAGACAAAACATATAACACAATTTACAGCACACATGGCTCATATGAGTCGTTCCCAGAGTGTGACACAAACAGCCAGCTTGCAGGAAGCTCAGTTTGTGAAAATGATAACTCAGCCCACTCGCAATATAATCCTCGTGATATAATAGCTATGAGTGAACTGGAGGACTTTATGGAGGTGTCTGATTGGTGAGAGTAAAAACTGATATTAAATATTTAATAAAGTAAAGAGTGAATGGATCATAATATACATGATTTTAAGTGGTTGCAAATGACTTTTTCAAGTGAAAATAGTCTCAGAATGTTTTTGGTTTGTAGTTTTAATAAGTCTCTATAGCAAACTGTTATATTGTTTCTGCTTTTGGAGATTCGCTGTTGATTTACTTGTTTTACAGAGTTCACCATTCCATTTGACTTTGAATGTGAGAAGCTAAGCTATGCTTCTTGTGTAAACAGTGTCATTAGCACTGCCTGTTCAACCTAACTGCATTTTATTATATATCATACGGTATATCAAAAGTTGTTTGGAAAAACTTTTGCTACTGACAAGCCTGCTTTACCTTTAAGCACAAATTGGAGATTTTGAGATTCAGAAGCATAGTTTTTTAATTCAGCCATGTATGAAGTGAAAAAATGGTGATGTGGCTGTTGCTGTTTTTAAGAATTAATATCATACAGTAGTCTATTTTTATAGCTGAATGTTTGTAAAAATTGTTTGGTTGCTGTGAAACAGTAGCGTGAAATGGGCTGAATCAGATAATAATCGATTAATAATTTCTCATCACGGTGTATTTTAAACCTCTTTGTAAAAGTTAGAAATAACCCAAAAGGAAAAGATAAAAAGGTTCATGCAAGAGGCTGATTTTATTTTACAACCATAATATAATGTAATATAATGACATCTTGTTCTGACTTCTGAAATGTACCCTGGGCCTGAGTGATTCAAAATGAAGAGTCTTTTTATGATTGCATAAGACAATTACAATGTGCTATTGTAATGTGCAGTAATATGTCCTGAGAGATAAAGGAAAATAACACTTTGTTGATGGCATTTATTTTGTGTCCTTTTTACTGTATGAAGCAATCCAAATGTTTAAATCTTTTAATATTATACCCACGAGAGTGTGAAAATGTGCCTTCTTTTATTTCCCTTGATCCACACACTCCAATTAAATGTACGGTGCTGTGGTGAGAATGCATGCCTATACTCTCCAGTTTAACATAACCATACAGCTGATCCCCTGAGAAGCAGTAACCTGCTTTGACCACTGTGGGGCAGAGCAGAGTGCTTCATCTGCTGGAGCAAAGACCTGAACTTAAGACCTGGGAAGAGAAAAACCTGAAGGAAACCCTGAACACAAGATTTTGTTAAGAAGTCAAAATCAGAAGTATCATTTTAACACATGATCCTCAATTTATAAAACTTGTACTGTGGCTTAACCTTATATTACAGCTGTCTGTTTTTTTAAAAAAAAACCAAACAAACAAACAAACAAACAAACAAACCAGTAGATTCCCACAGACTCAGTTCCTCTTAAGAGAACACTACATACGACTAAGGGTTAAATCTGTTGTGTAATTCCATTTGGCTTTGGCAGAGCTCAAAGCGCCAGCAGAAGCCCTGCCTCAGCAGTTTAGCCTGCCCAATAAAGCAGCAGGCTTCATACCACTGGGACAGTCTGACAACCACAGCCAGAGACAAACCCATGCCACTCTGTCCAGCAGCTGGGAGAGGTCCCAGCACAGACACACACACACACACACACACGGGGACAAATGTGCCTCAACATAAATGCATAAACACATGCATACATACACAAAAATATGAACCTCACACAAATAAACATCAGCATTTGGCCTTTACTCCGAGATGCAAGATGAGCATTATTCCTGGTGACTGAGGTGATGGAAATGCATTTTCAGCAGTTTACTGTGTATGCTTCTTAGAACTGCACACAATGTCACACACACGCGTGCACACAAACCACGAGACTTGACCATCACTTTGGAGTTCTGGGGGTTTTGGGCCACGGTCCAGGACACACTCAGAACACAGGAAATGACATTTCCTACGTTTTGCAGGACACACAAGAGAAAGAGAGTGAGAGAGACAGCCACAGGGAGAGGGAGGCAGAGAGTACTGGGAGAGAGTGGGAGTTTCTAAGTGGGAACAGAGCCTTTACTGTTTCATATTACACAGAAAAGAGGAGAAAGAGGAGAAGAGTTAATGGTGGGTAAGGGCTCTGGTGGGTTGTGCAGTCAGGCTCTGTTTTGAATGTAGCTGCTTGTGTAAGTTGCTGTGCAGTTGTCTGGGTTTATGGATTCACTGACTGTGGAAAATGTACTTCTCTGTAGTGATCCTTGTCCTGACTAAGGCTCTGGTCACAGGTAAGTGTGCCTTCTTTACCGCAGCATACAGCAATGAGAAAGTGAGCAAGCAGGCGTAAAAGAGGCAATATGTGTTTGAGTTGTAACTTGAGCTGTCATCACACACCATCGTCAAAGTTTCAGTGCATTATGGACCTTTGGTAAGGAAATAATAGAAAGCATACAACTACAGTTAGCATCTAGAGGTCATCATATCTAAAATAATCACAATTTGCTAGTGCATTTGTTATTGTGTTAATAGTGTGGTGCAGAAAAGTTGTTTACAAAAAAAAAGAGAAAAAAAAAAAACAACCAGTTGTGGCGTTAGGGTGGTTTGTTGTCTGTGATCAGAGAAAACCTCAGTATAGTTTTTACATATAATTTGTGTCCTAAAAACTGCTGTGAAGCAGACTTACAACTCGTGTTTTATGTCCTATATTTTTTTTTCAGCTGTGCATAATGTTGTTTGAAGTACTTCAGCTGCTTTTGTTGCCACATTAAATAGTGTTAGACAAGCCCCAGAGAGCCTAAGGGAGATTCCCCAACAAACAAGACCAAAAAAAAAAAAAAAAAGAAAGAAAGAAAAGAAAAGAAAAAATTAAGCAAAAGCAGCATGGAAGACCAGATGGTCCCTGTTATCCTTCCATGTTTCTCCTTGCCTGTTCTGGGTTGTTCCATACCGAGGATGAATGTTTCCCACCTGTAGCTATTCTTTGCCTGTCTGGTCACACATATTGTGTGGGGTCTGGACACATATTGTGTCCAGACCCCTTTGTCTCTGCCCTGGCTCACAGCAGACTAAACCAAGAGCACATCCAAGAAAGTAAAGTCATACTTTAGCTGTTTCTTTCGCAGTGCTTTTACGCTTCCTTGCTAAAAGAGAGTGAATACACATACAATCATGGGAAGATGCACAAATAGAACCAGTGATTGTTTGAAGCTGTGACAGCAGACAAACTTTTAACTCGTTTATTACTAATTTCGAAAGAAGGATTGAGTCATATAAGCGTTCTGTGAGGCTTATGGTTTGATTTAATTTTATTCTGACACACATTTACCTAGATATCTTACTCGGAAAGTATTACACAGTAACAGAAGCAGACATTTTGGAAAAGGAACATACTGAGTAGATTGAAACTAAATGATATATGTACAAAATCGAATTAAAATGAAAGCTGTATACATTTGTGCATATATAACCAAAAGCGTTTGTGGTTTTTTTTGTCAACAGAGGTATGCCATGCTCTTAATGTGACAGTGACCCCTGGGCCTGTCGTCTTGGCAACAGAGAACGACAACCTGACACTGTCCTGTCTGGTATCTCAAAGGAAGAGGACCACGAGTGTCCTGATTCTTCACTGGTTCTTCTCTCCTCTAACCGCTCCTACTCCTGTGCCTCCTGCTTCCCTTCCACCCAACTCTCCTCCCGTACTCGACCACCCGCAGTTTCTGATTGTAAAGATGGGCTTAAGGAGAAGGAAGCTGTATGGGAACTACACCTACCGTTTCCCACAACCAAAGTTTCATCTGCACGAGAAAACGGAGGGAGAGGTGTACCAGTTGCGGATTCTCAGCGTGACTGGGTCGGACCAGGGTTTTTACAGCTGTAAAGTTCAGGAGATCCGCAAACACAGAGACATATGGAGAATCACTTCCAATGGTACCAGCACCACACAGATGACAGGTAAAAAGATGTATTCCCTCACATCTCTGTGCCATATTTCTTAAAATACAGACCCATGGACTCATCTGACTTATGAGGTGGATGCTGAGAATTGAGGACTTGAGACTTGTCAATGTTCCTAGTTATTGTTCTGTATTCATATACACATGTAATCATATGTATATGAATACCTTTATTTAAGCTGATGATCCGTTTGTTTATTTGCATATTAAAACTATAAAACTGTTTCAGGAGATAATTAAAAAGAATATTTTCAGACTGCTATTTTTCAAAGAATTCCCTTAGCCCACATTCGTTTTAGTAAAAATGTCGACCAAGTTATCTGGAAATAAAAACAACCAAATTAAGGAAGGGCCACGATTTTCTTCTACTAAGAAACAAAGATTGTGTAGAAATGTGTCCTCTAACTTAAACTTGCAATATTTGCAGACGGTCATGCCTATATGTTTGAGTGCGACCCCAGTCCTCTGGCATTTCCATCTCAAAACAATGAGCTCACACAGCCAAACCACACTTAACAAAATCCCTGCCTGTGTGCGTGTAAGGAGTAAAAGGTAGGGTGTTGTTGAGCTGGCAGGGTTCAAAAACTCTGATGTCAGCATTTTGGGTTTACTTTTATGCAAGCCTCAGGAAAAAAAAAAAAATACTGGAGAGTTTAGTTGCAGCTTATTCAGTGTGTGCCAATGGTCTTGCAGAAATCAACAAACAAAACAAAGAGAACCCTGTTAAGAAATCATTTAAATCACATGAAGTAATAAATATTTCTTCAATATTTATTTTTATCTGTGCAACACACTGGACCGATCATCGGTGAGATGCACTGGGTGAAGGGGTTTACTAGAGATTTATGAGGCTTTGCCACACTTTGAGGAGGCCGTGTGTGACTCAGTTTACCTTTCAATAGTTTTACGCAAGAAAAGCGCAGAGGTTCGAGTCAGACAGAGCCTGACAACGCCCTGCCCTATATTCAGGGCAATGTCCCACTAAGGAAGCCACACAACCTCAGGCATCTCCGCCATGCATTGACCACAGAACCAGAAACAGAAGACCTGACATTATGAGGGTAAACAAAGAGGGAAAAAAATTATATTGAGGGAACCCCTTAGTCTGCAGATCTCAGTCTGCAGGGCATAGAGCAAAGACTACAACCTAAAGAGGTCAATGGACCACTTTCATTCACAAAACTCCAACCTCTTCTTTATATCTAGTTCCCAGCTTCAGACCTTTAATAAGAAAGTTTGATTGCTTTGTGCTGATTTTCTAAACTGGTAAACTTTCTAGACACTGTGTTCAAGTTCACTGAGCTGCCAGTTTCAGTGGTTGGTAATTTGTTTTCCACATTTACCTTCACAGCTGAAAGACCTCAGATAAGCCTAAATCTGGACCTGATGGTGTAACAGGGGTATAGGGTATTTACATTTCACATAAACGTATCACTATTGGTATGATGTAGAAACATTTTTAGTGAGCGTTTACATTTAATAGCTCCCTTACAGAGAAGCTGGTGACCTCAGTGTGTTTGCTCTCATCAGATGTGCGGTTTAACTGGTGGTTAACCTCAGCCCAGATTCCAGCCAATTGTAACTGTCGCCTTGTCTGGTGAACAAGACTGGTAAAGTTTGCCTGCTTCACAAGTCTTTATCTTAGCTTAACAGTGCAAAGACATGATAGCCTGGCCCATCACACCTTTATTAGTCTTAAAAGAAAGTTATATTCATGGCAAAGATAGCATGTGGTAAGAGCATTTTTAAAAACAAGCTGTTATATTTGATGAAATGGAAAAATATTTGTGAAAAAAAAATCTTCCATTTCAAGAAGAACAAAAACATGATTATTTACTTTTTATACCTTTTTTCCATCCTAGAAATATTCCCTAACCCACAGTGTTGCACATTAATTATGTGTTACTGAAACAGAACAGTGAAGACACATTGACAATTTTGCATTTAGTTCAGTGGTCTGGAAACAGGCTAAAAGTCAATTAGAGTTAATATCTTACAATATGCATCAACCTGTGTGGAAAAGTCATATTAAAATCTCATTATGGAGAGCAGAGACAGTCTTCACTCTCAACCTCTCCCTAAATACCCCTGACCTGTACAAAATCAGTGACAGCTCCCTTGTTGTTGTTTTTTTCCTTAGTTAATAAGGACAAAGAGAACACTGTTGATAGCTGATATGTGGAACAATGGGGAACCCCCAAACATGGTCCAAGAACAGCAACACAGCTGATATATGTGTGTGTGTGTGTGTTAATGTTGTGTTTGGCTGATGGTGAAGCAGACTCTCCCTTTATGACAGTGGTTTGGATATTTCCAAGAACCACTGGGGTTTGTTGTACAGGGCCACAGCCCTCAGACATCAACAAATATAAAGATACTCAGTCTGGGCACAGTTTCCATCTTTTATGTACAGTTTCTGATGACATTTTAAACTGTCTGTTTCTACAGTGCACTTTACACCCGAGGATGGTAGAAGTGAAGGATTGTGGCTTTTGTTTGCAGGTACTGTTCTCAGCTCTATTCCTAATTCTGTCTCATTTACACATCTTGCTTAAATAAAGCTTATTCTATTCTGATGTCTCTGTTTTTAGATGTGTATCTGTGTGCTGTGCTGATCTGCTCACTGGGCCTGCTGTCCATCTTCCTATTCACTCTCGTCCTAATCTGCCAGTACTTCTACAGAAGACACAGGCTCAAATGTAAAACCACTTGTTTTCCCAAAGCAACCGTAGATTTATAGCTTTATGTTTCCCACTTTTGTATCTAAAACAAACCGTCACATCAAATGTTTGTCTTTATTGCTTCTTTCTCTACAGCCAGTTACCCTCTGGTCAAATGTCCAGAAAGCAGGTACTAGTATGCTCTTTATTTAGAAATCAGAAAGCTGGGGGAGTGTGTGTGTGTGGGGGGGGGGACAAACACAGTATTTGCCAATTATATATATATATATATATATATATATATATATATATATGCAAAACAAACAAACATTATGTTGAGCTTCAGAAGTATTTTTAAATGTCTATTTATTTACACATTTTTAAAAGAGCATTTTTAGCTTTAATATAAATTAAGATCAACTTTATCTACTCCTTACAGCTCAGGAGAGACTGTAACAAGCTCTAGTAGTTGCTCCAGTTCCTCCCCAAGCGCACAAAGGAGAGACATGAGACAGAAAACCAACCGAACACAAGCAGTAGCGCCACCTAAGCTACCTGAAGAGCCTCCACTGCACATACCAGCCAAAGGTAAAATGTCCTGCAGAGTCCTTCACAAAGTAAAATATAAAGGTTTCAGCTTTTAAACCTAAGATGAAACATACTAGAGGTACCAGAGTCACAGAGTGGCGTGAGAGGCCCTAGCCCCAAGAGCAGGAATTTGGCAAAGAACAGTAAATTACAGTAAATTGTCAGCAAGCAGAAAAGCAGGAATTAAGCTTGCACAAAAACAGTCAGAGAATGTGAAATTCCTGCCTAGTGTGTTACGAATTAAATGAACACTGTCACTGAAAACAGCAGAAGAAAGCATTTACATCCGTTTTTAAACAACACTGTGATTAGGTTTAACACAAAGTGCTTGTGAAGGACAATTTTGACTTCAACCACAATTTAATACTTGCCAGTTCATTCCTCCTGGCTGCTATTTTGAGTCAATTAAGGTTGTCTCCGTTTTCAGTGCCCGTTGCTGCAAAGAGACCTCGAAAGCCCAGAAGGTTGAAGACTCAGCCAAGGAGATCTGCCACTGTAAGTCTCTTCCTTCAAGCACAAAACCTATGTGAACTAAAACTATGAAGATCAGTTATGAAACATAGGTACTTAATACCTTTAGAATGTATTTCTTAATGTTTCGAAAAGATTTTTTTCCGTGAGCACAGTTGTTATTGAGATGCATGCAAGAGGGAATTTGTCTCACGACTGCATGATTGTCTACAGCAGTTTATTGCCATGTCTTCATTCAGTTATGAGCTTGATAATTCTATTTAGCTTTATTGCTTCTGAAACACAATTATTTATTTATAGTGCTTCATTGGTTTTATATCTTCAATAAAAGTGTCAAACAAGTGTGTACAGAAGAAAACTACTCAAACTAAGCATCATCAGTATTTCGTCTAATGGCGTTCTTGTAATTTTGTACTGAAACGAAGCACTGGAGATGTGAGCTTTTCTTTAGCACGAACATGCTGATTAGATTAGTGCAGCCAGGAGGATCTGAGGATTTTGGATAGGGCTCCTGTTGTACCAAATGTTTTCCGGGTAAACTAAATGTTCCAAGAGGTCCTGAAAACAATGTAAACAGATTCTGCTGCTGGGAAACAGAAAAGATGTTTACCATGGAAGTTGACAAAAACTACAATTTGCTGACAAGATGAAATGCTGACAGTTACAGTTGTCTGTGACTGTTTTTCCCAGTTGTAAATTCTGAAATTGTTGCACATACAGTGGGGCAAAAAAGTATTTAGTCAGCCACCGATTGTGCAAGTTCCCCCACTTAAAATGAAGACAGAGGTCAGTAATTTGCACCAGAGGTACACTTCAACTGTGAGAGACAGAATGTGAAAAAAAAAAAATCCATGAATTCACATGGTAGGATTTGTAAAGAATTTATTCGTAAATTAGGGTGGAAAATAAGTATTTGGTCACCTCAAACAAGGAAAATCTCTGGCTCTCACAGACCTGTAACGTCTTCTGTAAGAAGCTTTTCTGTCCCCCACTCGTTACCTGTATGAATGGCACCTGTTTGAATTCATCATCTGTATAAAAGACACCTGTCCACAGCCTCAAACAGTCAGACTCCAAACTCCGCCATGGCCAAGACCAAAGAGCTTTCGAAGGACACCAGGAAAAGTATTGTAGACCTGCACCAGACTGGGAAGAGTGAATCTACAATAGGCAAGCAGCTTGGTGTGAAAAAAATCAACTGTGGGAGCAATCATCAGAAAATGGAAGACATACAAGACCACTGATAATCTCCCTCGATCTGGGGCTCCACGCAAGATCTCATCCCGTGGGGTCAAAATGATCATGAGAACGGTGAGCAAAGATCCCAGAACCACACGGGGGGACCTGGTGAATGACCTGCAGAGAGCTGGGACCAAAGTAACAAAGGTCACCATCAGTAACACACTACAACGGCAGGGAATCAAATCCCGCAGTGCCAGACGTGTTCCGCTGCTTAAGCCAGTGCATGTCCAGGCCCGTCTGAAGTTTGCCAGAGAGCACATGGATGATACAGCAGAGGATTGGGAGAATGTCATGTGGTCAGATGAAACCAAAGTAGAACTTTTTGGTATAAACTCAACTCGTCGTGTTTGGAGGAAGAAGAATACTGAGTTGCATCCCAAGAACACCATACCTACTGTGAAGCATGGGGGTGGAAACATCATGCTATGGGGCTGTTTTTCTGCCAAGGGGACAGGACGACTGATCCGTGTTAAGGACAGAATGAATGGGGATATGTATCGTGAGATTTTGAGCCAAAACCTCCTTCCATCAGTGAGAACTTTGAAGATGAAATGAGGCTGGGTCTTCCAACATGACAATGATCCAAAACACACCGCCCGGGCAACAAAGGAGTGGCTCCGTAAGAAGCATTTGAAAGTCCTGGAGTGGCCTAGCCAGTCTCCAGACCTCAACCCCATAGAAAATCTGTGGCGGGAGTTGAAAGTCCGTGTTGCTCGGCGACGGCCCCAAAACATCACTGCTCTCGAGAAGATCTGCATGGAGGAATGGGCCAAAATACCAGCTACTGTGTGTGCAAACCTGGTAAAGACCTATAGTAAACGTTTGACCTCTGTTATTGCCAACAAAGGTTATGTTACAAAGTATTGAGTTGTATTTTTGTTATTGACCAAATACTTATTTTCCACCCTGATTTACGAATAAATTCTTTACAAATCCTACCATGTGGATTCATGGATTTTTTTTTCACATTCTGTCTCTCACAGTTGAAGTGTACCTCTGGTGCAAATTACTGACCTCTGTCATCACTTTAAGTGGGGGAACTTGCACAATCGGTGGCTGACTAAATACTTTTTTGCCCCACTGTATATACTGCAGCAATTCTTTTTTTTGTAGCTGAACTTACTTTTACCCAATTCCTCTCTCCTCTAGCCTCGAATATCACAGGAAGAAAGCCTGACATATGCAGAGCTGGAGCTTGTCCGACCAAGACAGGAGCCCCCGGTCCCTTCCACCCCCGACCCCACACCCTCCAGCCCCGACACAGTCTATGCTCAGATCCTCTTCCAGGAGAAATACCTGTAAACATGTAAGCTTGGTACCTCCTGCAGAGATCCAGCTCTCCGATCGGAACCGTGCAGCAGCCGAAGGACTATATTTATGAACTGTTAGTATGACATTGGTTTTCTTTTTTGGATGCAAGAATGTCATGTGTGGGTAAATGGGAGGCTTGTGCTTGCTGTGTTCAGTTCCAGCACAGCAGCTTCGGGTCTCATAACTTTGTTTCTTTGTTTGTTGGCATCACTGGCCTGTGAGCCAGATGTTTATAGAATGCTCTTACCGTTAACTATTCTTTATAAACTCAGGAGACTGTGTGGGAAGAAACTGTTGTCCAGGCTCTCTTACCGCAGTGTAATAAGGCATTGTAAAAGTCAGTTTTGAAATGCATTTATGATTACAGTACTAATACATCATATTAAGAGATGCTAAAGAGTACAGTGTTTGATTTCTGTAAATACAGTTTTTAAGTGCATCTTTTCTCTAAAGAAGGGTGGATTCCAGTTTGCTTACGAATCTGGAAATTTTAGACACATATACAAACATAACAGGAATGTTTGATAATCTTTCAAAGTTGGGAAATGTCCTTTCTGCGTCTAATGATGAAAGTTACACAAGATTGAAACCATTCAACTGTCTCTAGGGTTTACAGAGAACGGCTAAGAGAGGGGGAAAAAAAAAAAGGTGGTCAAAATGCCTTGTTGAGTTTGGAGAACAGACAGACTGCTTCACACTAAGGTGCACAGAAAAGCGTTTCTGAATGATGAAGCAGCCACTCCTGTTGGCTATGAACAGGAAACTGAGGCTGCAATTCATAGGGGCTAACCAAAATTGCACAACAGAAGATTTGAAGAAAGTTGCCTGGTCTCATGAGTCTCAATTTGTCCTGCGACATTTAGATAGAAGACTCAGAATTTGGTGGGATGTCTTCATCCCGTCTTGGATCAATGATTCGAGTTTGCTGCTGCTGGTGTAACGGCATGGAAGATATTTTGTGTTGTTGCTCAGCATGCCAATGCCTTTATGATCACAGTGTACCCATCTTCTGATAGCTGCTTCCAACATGGTACAAAGATCAAATCATCAAATCAAGTTCAACCCAACGGTGCACTTTGGGCATGTGGTGAAACCGGAGATTCTGATCGTGGATGTGCAGCTGACTGCGTGACGCTATCATGTCTCTGGTCTATATTAACACAATAGCATGGATAAGATGAAACATTTAATAAACTGGTGTAATGGATCCAATACTTTGCCACCTTCAGACAAAAGGCAGGCCAACAGTTTCCAGTATTTATGCTAAGCTAACAATCTAATATACGTATCAATCTTCTCATCCATCAACAATAAACATGCATGATTCCTAATAAAATAGTAGAAAGAATAGAAACAGCACAAAGTGCCTCTAATTTCAAAGTGTACTCACTGTGGCACAAGCATAAATAGCAAATATAAATCTTAGAAGCAGCAGACATAAAGCTCAGGAAAGGTGAAGGGTGCAGGCCATTTTGTGAAGGTCACTGTGTGAAAAATGGGATGAAGATGGAGGAAGAGAATGATGCAAATCCACACCTTTCCCTTGGTGAGTGGGAGAGATTGAGAGAGACCATCATCCCCCACAGTTCATACTCACTGACTACAATGAACCCACTAATGACTACATTTATTCAAATTAGACTAATTGTAATCATGGTTAATAATTAGCTTTACAGTGCATTATAATTGGGTTAGGCTACAAGATGGTTCTGCCTAGGTGCAATAATTTATTTGATTTAATTATTCTGAGGAACCCAATGGTTTGACATTTCATATCATAAAACCAGCGATGTAGAGAGAATGGAGATAGCCGTTGTCTTTAGAGAAGGTCACTGCTAGCTCTCTGGGAAAATTATGAGGACTATTTTCCACTCTATTAAGCTACTCCACTTAGCACAATTAGCCACACACACACAAAGGTTAAAGAGAGAGACCTCTTCCTTTATGACAGAGAGGAGTGGCGCATGTGCATGAGAGAGCAAGTAGGAAACAGAAAGCAAACAAACCTCCACAATCAACAGCCTAACATGCCCACTTATTCACTGGAGTGCAAGTGTGATAATGTTGCTATTACACTTTTCATCTGCAAGTTGGGACGAGTTTCATACCACATCTTGTGAAATTTGTCAGATACTCTGTTTATTTGGTCTCTAATATCTTTGGACACACACACACACACACACACACACACACACACACACAGAGAGAGAGAGAAAATCACCCATTATAGACATAATATGATCACAGAAAATTTAAGGCGGTGCAAAATTTAAGTGGTACAAAATGGGCTGTCCAAAAAAACCCTCATAAATACCATATTACAAAGCAAAATGAAAGCACATTGTGAAACTCAAAATAGTAAAGCCAGCAAACTATTCACATCAAACTAAACAGCCTGAATTTTTCTTACCACGAACATTTACCAGACCAAAACATTACAACGCTTACTTGATTAAACGCTGACTTATTTGTCTCTTCACAACAGTGTTTGCTTGACTTCCAGTTTTTCTCAGAGATGTTTAAGTGAAAAAGCTGCATTTCTCAGGAACAGTTTATGAAGCGCACATGCCCCTGGTCATCATTCATACACTCCTTCTCATGTTCAGTTTAGCAGTGCCCATTTCAACCACAGGCTTCTGCTGTGGGCCCTAGAAAGCTCTGCTAAAGCAGTAAGGGTCCATTTAAATGACTGTACGAGTGTTTCTCTCATCCGTATCCTTCCACCAACTCTGGAAAAATTTAGCCAGTGTCCTTCTGGTTTAACTCGAATTAAATTCAATTAAATCCAACACAGAATTCAGTCAAAAATCAAGGAGACCAGCAGAAAAAGGTTTTGGCAAGTGTCTATCAATAATTTTATTCAAATATACTGAAATTCTGTATTTACACACAGAAAAATACAAAATTAAATATTTGTGTAGAAGGTAAAAGTCATGTTTCGTCTAAATGCATCAAATGTTGTAACACTGTTTTCTGAGAGAGAACACACACACACACACACACACACACACACACACACACACACACACACACACACACACACACACAGCACTTCTGCTGCTCAGCTGCAGTCAGACCTGAGATACTAATGAATTTCCCATCAGAGTCTCTCTGGGAGGATAAAGGGCGTGCAGAAATTGTGTTTTCACTCACACGTCCAGGTGAAAACTTGGCCCCAGGCATCGCCTGCCAACAGAGTAGCATGAGTCCTGCAAAGAATACAGCAAGGGAAATGCAGTGTTGTGCTGTAAAGCATGCAGTGATATACATACAAAGAGAATTAGAAGCTTTCAAATACTGCATATAATTAAATATAAACTCATACTATTTTTCTTCGAACACAGAGATGAATAAAGTTTAAAGTACAGTAATAAACAGAAACTAAACCCCAGCTGGCATTCCTATGAGTGGGTGCTTTTTATTTACTGTACCTGGACATAGCCAGCGCTGTGATGGCTGGATTATTTTTGTAGCGCCGCTGTGACACAGCTTGACTTCTGTTCAGCTCTTGATGTAACACCAGATGTCTCTCCCAGCCTTTAGCCTGGCTGGAGTTGCTCACTGTGGATTCGTGAGAATACATTAGCATCTACTTAATAGTGAATTACAGGGCAGTTGTCCACCCCGCCTGAAATCAGAACCTCAGTGGTCCTCCCCACCCCAAAAACCAAAAAAAAAAAATTCAGAGTGTATTAAGCATGTGTCCATCTGCAGTCAGCAGGCTGCAAAAGGGAGAAAAAGCCCTCAAATATAAATGCTTCAGTGTTACGTAAAAACTTGTCTCAATGTAATTGGAAAGCATAATACTCCTATGAGGTGACGCGAGGCTGTAACCAACGTATGCCAAATTGGATCTGGGTATTATTGCTTTCTAAATTATACACGCTCACACACGTCAGCAAAATTACTCATCAGTGTTTACTGCCTCTATGTTTAATAACTTTATAACAACATAATTCCTGCTAGCCCTAATGCTAGTGAGGGATAGGATGAACATTACAAGCTCTCATCTGGAAACCACACTGTCTAGCTCTGAGATGAGCGGTTAAAAATAATCATCTCACTTAAGAATTTATCTAATTAGATAGCAATGGTTCTTTCGTCGTCTTCTTTTTTTTATTTTTTAAACACTATAAATAATGATGGTCTTTGTGTGCAGTTGCTTTTCAATTGGTTTCACAGTTTTGTTATTGTCGACCACTCTTATTCATTTTATTATGAACACAACACCTGCATGTATATCCCATCGTTCTGCCATTACCGTCTCTCTCTGTTTGGTCTTGCCCTGGGGACACAGGCTCTTCTGGAGGGGCAGGTAATTGTGTTCTGGTGTACTCTGCCCGCCATATCTGTATGAGAGACACATAACGAGTAACAAAATCATAAATATAATTCAAGATAATAACAAATACACTCATATATGCACCAACATGCATGCACATATGCACACACACACACACACACACACACCGTAATAATTCTGTTTATGTGTGCGTGCTGTCCACGTGGCATGGGCACCCACTCCAAAGTGAAGCACAATTTACTGTTTGCAGCTTTGATTGCAGAAAGGCAACACATGCTTATATTAATCTTAAGCAAAAAACAGTCACACACTGCACACAACTCATATACTGTTATTAATACTTTGATGGACACCCAAGCTGGTACCAGCAAGGCTAAAACCAAAGTAATGACTGCCACAGTTGAATACTGTACAGAAACACTCCCACTGATCTATTAGGAGCTATAGAGAATTGTGATAGCATTAACAACAACAACAACAACAACAAAAAACATTCTACATCATACACACAACCATTATGTTATTTACCTGCATGAAAAAACTAAAACAAAACTCACCCGTATAATGCCATCCTCACAGCCTGTGATGATGACATTCCTGGAATCCCACTCGTGTCTCTGTGTAAAGCTGATGCACAGGATGTTTGACTGAGGCCCACAGGAAGTGTCAGTGCAGGTCAACAGCTGGCCCTTCATGGTCCACAGGTAGAGTTGCGGTCCAGCACATGACACAATCTCTCCCTTGGACATATTAACATAGTGTTGACGTTCAGGTGTGCAGACATACAGACAGAAAGAGGGAACAAAAGGAGAAGAACACACACAAACAGGATATTCATGCTGTTAACAGTGAGAACCCTCCCTTCCTCATGCTGCGAGATGAGTGAAAAGGAACAACGTGATGACAGTGAGCCAAAAAATTCAAAGGACAGGAGGAAAAGAGCAGGAGAGACAGAGCAGTGGAAAGAAGGGGACCCAGAAGGTGGACTTACAGTTAGATCATTGATAGCCAGTGCAGAGACGATGGTTGTGTGTCCTGCTAACTGAGTGATATAACTTAGCTCTTCCAAGTCCCACAGGATACAGGTGAGGTCATGAGAGCCGCTCACTATTATGCTGTGGACCTCAGACACAGCGAGACACACCACTGCATCCGTATGACCATATAACGGCTGTGAAGGACAGTGGGGTCAGTATTAGTGCGTGTGTGTTGCAAATAAGTTGTCAACAATACTGTTACATTTCAAGAGCATACAAACATTTGGACAGACGAACCTGTCTGAGTTTCATGTGAGTGAGTTTATCCTTAGTGACTGCCACATCCCACACACAAACGACAGTGCTGGTTCCTGCAGTGATGACGGTGGTCACATTGGGACAGGCGGCGCACAATATGTCTCCCCAGTCACATAAACTCTCACACACTGCAAACGTCTACAAGTCGACATACATAAAGTGTTTAGAATTACACTATATTATGATAAAATCTGAGCTCAAGTTTAATGAGCATCAACTTCAATCAACTAGTTATGGAAATGTGTAAAATGCATTGACATTACATAATACCTTTTCTGTGGCATGGTTTCCAAAGGCACAACTGTTGTCAGGAAATCCCCAGCTGAAGAAGCAGCACCGTAGCGGTGACAGGAGGAGCTGGTTTTTCTCCAGAACCAAGACCTCTTTTTCCAAGCACAGTATCTGACCTACCGGGCCTCTTGACAGCTCTACAGTAATATTTAGAACAGTATATATAACTTGTCAAACCCAACACAAAAATGTTATAGTCTTAAAAAAAAGAAAAGAAAAAAAGAAGTAAAGAAAATGACCTTTTTCTATATTACGTGTACCTGTAATAAAGATAATAGCTCTTCAAAAATATCATATTAAAGAGTTTCGTATCTCAGTAAACTTGTAAAGTGTTTCATTAAAGAGAGAACAGAAAAACTGGGCAATTAAAACAGCCATCCTCATGGTTACGAGCTGAGGCTTGGTCCTAGGGGGCACCTGCATCTGGGGGTAAGGCAGTGATTGCGCTTGTAACTGACCTATTCATGCAGGAAGAGGCAAAATCATTACATCCGATTGCCAGTTCTGCTTCTATAATCCCCAGAAAGAAGCTCTGTCTGCATTCGTTCTTAGTGTTCCTCGTCCTATTCATCTCTATCTGCTTATTGATCAGATCAGACACTCTAAGATTTAATATGAAATGTAATATGCAGGAATCTCTCCCTGAGCATTCGCAGATTCATCTCCTATCCCTCAGTGGGCCTATAGGGATATTCCGATTATTAAGTAGGGCTCAGCAGCAGAGTCATCTCCATATTGTAGCTCTAACAGATAGCTTCTATCTTTCTGTAGTGTAAATTAATCTATGGGCATTCTCACTCCATTTCAATGATTCCCCTAAGATTTGGGCACATCCGGTGTATAATAACCAACATCAAATAGTAGGGAATAAAATAAAGGTGGAACAATGCAAAACAACGAAGATCACTATAATTGATTCAATTTAGTTTACTCAGCATAAAAGTGTTTAATGTGTATCATTCATGAGGCTGTATTAAGATTTGTTTTTATCTTATAACATAGTTTGAAGACTAGAATAGTTTGACAGTTTTGCCGCAATTACACCAAATATGAAACCAAGGCCTGTAGCAACAAAGCAGCTTACAATAAAGATTTTTTATTTTAAGGAAGAAAGAAAAGAAAGGAAAAGCAAAGAAGGGGGAAAAAAGCTTTTGAGGGGCAGGAAGCCAGAAATTCTCTAAGATATGTTTCATATTCTCTGAACATCTTTGTGTTTAGGTATACCTCTGAATGGTTGCGCAGGGGTCTTTAGCTTATCCAGTTTGAAATAAAATGGAGTTGGCTGATGTGTTGATGACCCTTCTTTCTTAGAGCCACTGCGAGGCGGATGGGGCTTGATGAAGAGCTATGGGAAATACATAATACAGTAAATATACTCCAATTACACTAATTCATCGTCACATTATTATTATTATCATCATTTTTTTTTTAAACCTGTTTGGGAACTTGTCCAAAGTTGCTGACATATCCCAAGATTGTGCTCTTGATGACAGGGTCTTTAGTGTCCTGCCAGCGTTTCTGGGGGTAAAAGTAAGGGTGGAACGTGTTCACACTTTCTATTGCAGCTTGACCTCGTTGCCGATATCCAAAAATCAGATCGATCCACAGGTGTAGGTTGGCGCTCACATAGTCACTTTCCAGTGCCTAAAGCAAACAGAGCAGGAGATTGTTGCACAAACTAAAGCCATCTAGTCACATAATATTATAAAGCTATTAAAACATGCATACAACAGTCTTTTAAAAAAAAAAAAAAAAAAAAAAAAAAACCCAGCAGTGTTTAGCACTCGTTATTATTGTGGTCCCCAAACCATCAGTCAAACTGCTAATATGACACCAATGCACAAAACTTCTAAGACTGTACAGCCAATCAAATTATTAAGGTACCCTACAATTCCTTCCAAAAGTCAATTTAGAAGTCCAGGACAGCAAGAGACCGAACAGCTGTGTTATGAGCATATCTTCATGTTACAATTAAAGAATGATTTGGGTTGAATTAGCCAGAGATTGGTTTTGAAGAGTTAATGAGGAAAAGTGGGCATTATGACCAGCTATATCCTAGCGCCACATTTTAATAAACAGGTCCTGGATGAACAGAAAGGTGGAAAAAAAGAAAAAAGTATCATAACAAGGATATATTGTCCTGAGTTAATTTGTC
This sequence comes from Diplotaxodon limnothrissa, assembly GCF_057381915.1. Taxonomy (NCBI): domain Eukaryota; kingdom Metazoa; phylum Chordata; class Actinopteri; order Cichliformes; family Cichlidae; genus Diplotaxodon; species Diplotaxodon limnothrissa. The sequence goes on along the minus strand of NC_140608.1, from coordinate 14,727,836 downwards.
TGTGGAAGAAAAAAAAAATCTTCTAAAGTCACTAATTTTATGAGAATGGTAGGCAATAAGAGTAGTTCAGTAGATTACAGAGTGATAACCATCACATATGCCCCAGGAATGGAAAAAGGGAGGGTCATCATGTAGAAACAGAAAGAAAATGAACAGACGAGTACAATAACCCCACAGAGGGATAGATGAGGGTAAGCTGGGAAAAAAAGAAGAAGAAGAAAGATAGTGAGAATATTCAACCAATCAACAACTGGCAGAAATAATGACATTATGAAAAAGAGAGAGTCGTATGTGTTCCCCGAATCCTGTTAAATAGGCTTGTTGTCCTGTATTGTCTGTCATCTAAGCTTCAGATAAATGCCTTTTTATGCATCTTCTGTATAGGAAAACAACTGGTCATTATACTTGACTAACAGTTAGTACCACAAGAACATAACTGAACCAAACTCAGCGAGACAAAACTGCCTTCTGAGAATTTACTGAACTGACCAACATCTGTGATATGAACAACAAACTGCAACCTACACTATTACAGTGCCACACATGTAGTGAATGTATGTGCGGAGATACTTAATACAGTGAATCTTCTGTATACATCAGCCGGTAATGACTATCATTATTAGGTGTTGTGGGTACATAAGTCAGAGTACACAACAGGCCAGGCTAGCGGTTTGGAGGGGAAAGTCTAGGTGTCACTGACCTCTCGATGGATTCTAATGAACTCCTGGGGGTCACCTTTTGCCCATGGAGGTAGCTCGACATCTCCCAGAGCTGTGCCATCTTCCATACAGCCTAAAAAGACACACATATGCATTATTGACTACGTGAACTGTGTAGGAAAAAGAAATCAAGAGGAGCCACTGGTGACATGGGTGAAGCAGTGTTTTAATTAGTAAATACCGTTTTTGTTTGCGTGTCATTTGTGTGCAGAGACACACATATACATGCATTAACACTTGAATAATGCCATTCACAATATTGCCAACGGCTTCATGCAATTACACTGACTGACACCAACTGGCGAAAATGTGCCAAGAAACAATATACAATCAAATTGGCTTTGCAAATGTTTAAGGCCTTTCTGATTAAAAAAAATAAAGGGAAAAAAGTGGTATCCTCATGTGGCATACTATATATTTTTATTGCCAAATAAAGAAAGACCAACGACATGACTGTAATAGGAACAGGCCAGAGATTAATATAGCTTATTATTCTGTGCCACACCTTCATTGATGGCCAACGAACACTCCAGCAAACCACTGTGGTGTGATCTGTTATATGCTCCCTCATTACCATGAACAAATGTATGCAAAACCTAATCAGTCAATCTGTGGGATACATGTGCAGTTTCTACTGTATCGTCTTTCATTCAAATTAAGCTAATTAGTTCATCAGTTAAGCAACAAAAGAATTATAAAGAAATGATTTGATTAAATTTCACACCATTTCTTTGGATGCTTCATATCTGTTATCACTTATGCAGCTTATTATCCAGAAGCTTAGAAGAATAGTTATAGCAAATTCTGCAATATCGTTGATCACTCATATGCAAATTAACATAGAGTGCTTCAGAATCCAATCAGGACATAACTCCACATGGAGTTCCTCTCATTTGAATCATTGCTTAATCACCAACATGATGAAAATACACTGGCCATTTCATTAGATATACCTGTTCAATTGCTTATTAATGCAAATATGCAAAAAGCCAATGACATGATAGCAATTGGGTGTATGTGGGCACACAGACTGTAGTCAAACGTCACCAGAACAGGATGGGCAGCAAACAATTGTGCAGCAACTTCATGTCAATATTTGGTGTTTTCAACAAGGTCAGCACCTTGTTGAATGTATGCCATGATGAAGGCAGCACAGAAGGCAAAAGAGGTCCAACCCTTTACTAGCAAGGTACACCTGATAAAGTGACTGCTGATTGTATGTAGCATATATGACTGAGGACATACAGTACACATTCTGACCTCGCAGAAACAAAACAAACAAAACAAAAAAACAAGAGACAGGGTAGGGAAGTCTGAATTAATCACTTTACATTCTTTTGTTTTCATTTACGAACATTAGGTACACAGAGGATTCAAAAAGCTGACCTAGCTGGATTTGGTTGGAGTTGATCAGGAAGTCTGGCAGGTAGAAGAACTCCGGGATCAGCTCTCTGACGTCCCCCATGTTGTCTCTTGAGGCAGACTCCCACTCTTTCTTTATACTGTAAAACATCCGCTCTGGGATATCAAACCCTCCCTGTGAGGAGAGCAGACAAAACCCTGTCAGACCCGCAGAACATCACTGAGATAAACTTTTCTTTGGGCATATTAATAAAGCAGTCTGCCTGATACAGTGCAGAGAATCATATTTTATGTTCTTTATTGTATTATGTAAGCACAGAATATTTGCTACCATTAGAAGAAAGCTTTTCATCTTTCTGTAAAATTCCATCATCTGTGATGCGAATCTCATGAGAGTGAATGTAATTTAGAGTAAAACAATTACCTCAATGAATGAAAATAGCATATATACTGGTAAACTGGGTTAGAGATGTAAATCCAGTTATGGATATTACTACACACCCATTATGTGCTTCAGAAGACAAAAAGGCTTCCTAATTCAACATCTTTATTGTTTTATTCTGACTATCAAATATGCATGCCTTTTCATTATAATCAACTGGATGCTGTGTTGTAAATTGGTAACATCTGTGGCTATTTCCACTGGCTTCTTTTGGACGCTATGTGTAATTATTTGCATACATATTAAAATGTCCTTATAATCTGTTTTTGTACCAAAAACAGCATTAAAATGGGATCTGGACAGCTGAAAATAGCTCACATTAGTTTCATATTAATAGCAAGATTACATTTAAAAAAAATGACAATGTGATGAATGCCAGTGGGCATCGAAAGCACAGGGTTTGCAGAAAGCCCTGTGGGTTACTAAAACATACTGAACACAACTTTCCCCGTCATTTCATCTGACAAATTAAGACAAAACTTCTTTAATGATCTCATTTATGCTGTAACCTTATCAACCACAACAAATTTTGCATGTTTTCAGTCTTATGAGCCACAGCACTCCACAGCAATGACATGAACCTCTGCAAAATGGTTAATATTTCTTTTTGCTGCTAGAGTTGCTCCAATTGGTCAAATTCTGGACTTTAATAATAATGTGAAGTTATGATGCCTAACTGGCAAAAATGTGACTGCCAAATGAAAAGTCTTGAATTTTATACTTTGTGTGTCATCATCTTTAATCTAAACCACTTTTACAGACATGTCAGTAACAAGGTCTACTTTTTCCTACATGCAAATAGTATTTTGTTAAATTTCTGTTATTGGACTCACCTGTAGCGCCTGGAAGGTGTGCGAAAATGGCTCCATCCTGACAAGGAAGGATGCCACAATAATGGCCGAGGAGTAGTGGGTACAGTAGTGGCATTGTGCTGTCAGGTCTGTTAGAGAAAATCACTTTAAAGATACTAACAGTGACATGAATAAAGCAGTACAAGTAAATAAAATTGAGCCAAATGGATACCTTCACTCTCTTTGCCTTCAACTTCTTCGTATCTCTGGATAAACATCCGTTTCCTTTTCTCTGTTTGAGCTCCCATCGGCTTGGACAAATCCCGGAACGTTGCAGGATTTGACAAATCAAGAATCTGTGAAGGACACAGATAAATCATACATTTGACACATCTTTGTCCCCACCTCCCTCAAAGGATCTCGTTACATTTATTGGACCAATTTAGCTGGACTTGGTATTACTTGGGCCGACTGAAATTTCTCCAGGCTCACCGGATAGCTTGCTAAGCCAAGCTACAGAGCAGCAGGAAGGATTTGTTTCACCCTGAGAGAAATGAGTGACACCTGATGTGACATGTTGCAGTTACAGCAGGGAAGGATAAAAATGGACACAAAATGCTTTTTTAAAATTAGAATTAACAATCCCCATCTTCATTGATGCACTTTTGATTGATAGAGTAAATTGTTACAATTTAGAGCAAATCTTTTGCAGACCCGTTAGCTTCTGGTTGTGGACCCTTGAAAAACCACAGTTTGAGACAATATTTAAGACAGAGACGTCATGTGTAAGGTTTACCTCTGACTTGTAGTCAGCAATGATCCAGGGGAAAACCGGATACTGCATCAAGTCATTGTATGTCCTCCCAGCGATCGTATTCAAATGCATCAAGTACTCAAAGTTACTTATCTCCCCCTTCTAAAGGACAGACAAGAAAAAACAACAACTTAGAAACAAGTCAATTCAGAATAAAGTGGATTACATCAATGCCATTTATTCAACTTTGTTGGCTGCTCCTTCAACATTGGCAATGGATGTCTTCCCAAAACAATCTGTGAGCACAAACAACTTCGTAACATGCATTACCTGCCATTTAACAAGGGCCGTCTTTTCAACCACAGGAGTCTTTCTAAAGCACAACAAGAGAAAATACTTTGAATTAGCAACAGAAGCTGATCACTGAGCAGTGCCTATCAACACAAAGTTTTCCTGCTTGCTTTGTTGCCTAGCAACCACAGTTTAAATGTATGCACAGCAGAGTTCAGCAACAGCAGCGTAGCTGAGGTGAGCGAGCAAACTTGGAAAACAGAGTGTGTGTACACAGCTGCAGGAGCAGTTAAGGGGCTGATGTGAGCTACAGTATGTAGCATAAATAGTGAGCAGACATGTGAAGGATATAGCACATGATGAGGAAACGAGGTAATTAAGACTAGGTTCTTTGACTTGGAGCTACTTCAGCAAACTGGAATGTTTGAAAGAAGATTTGATGACTTGAAGGGCATGTTTTGACATGTGGCACCATTTTTCCCTAACGGAAGTTGATGATTACTTGGACAACAGGGGCACCATCATCTTGTGAAATTCCTGTTTCCCAGCAATGAGAAACAACGGTTAATATCTAACTTGGTGTCAGCTGTTTTTACTTTATTTAGGTATTGTATTGTTGTATAGTTATTTTTTATAACTGACTGGGAAATATCAATGCTGACAGGTCAATTTGTCCTGTTTAGGTTCTGATTCCACTCTTTGCGAGAAGGAAACAGAAAAGTCACAAAAAGTAACAACTGTTTAAAGTCTTTTAGCTGTTCACTGCTAAATGTCAGCTTATTTCCAGACAGATCCATATCAGGTGATACTGATGTTTGAACAGACATGCTGAATTTGCCCCATTTCTTCAGGCACTACAATAAAAGCTGCTTGTTAAGAAACTAAACCAGTTTGCTTATCTCTAATTACAAGAAAGTGTGTGACTGGCTTGAGAAAATAGATACTTAATAACAGTGTGACTAAACATTTTATTCAGTATTATACTCCTGCCTAAATGTGCTTAATCTAAATAAGGAAAGTGATCAACTGCTCCTGAAATCTCCTCTCTTCCTCTGTGGACTAGTAACAGGGCAATAAAGTCCAGGCGCCAAGCAGCCCAGTTGCTAAGTAACGTTATAAAACAAGAAGAACCTCAACTATCCCCGTTCAGATCAGGAAGGCAAGGAAAATTTTGATATAGAAGAATGGTCTTTCCTTGTCATTTAATCACAAAAACTTTCACATACCAACCAAATTGTACTGATCATTGTAAATGTACTTTGAAGGTGTTGCATCTCAATAAAACGTGTTTTGTTTTTTGCACAGAAGTGAGAGACTGTGAGATGAGCAACCAGTTCACAGAAGCTTAAGGAATGCTCTTCACTTGATTAACAACAATCCAAAGGGAAAAATATGGTAAGTGCCTGCCTTCATCCATTTTGATAATAAGTGGTACAAGTCCAAGCTCTAAAGCTATCCTTACAAATAACCTACTGTTGTCTAAATTTAGAACTTAAAAGAGAAATCTTATATAGCCACACAGGTCAGAAACAAGTGATGATCATGAAGCAAGACAACAACAACAAACTTAGACTAACACTAACACAGAAAACACTATTTTAGTTAAAGTTGTTATACTTAAAACATTTCAATAAAAGTCAGACAACTAGAATTATATGTTAGCATTAGCATGGTATGTATACGTTATTTATGTTTTGACATTATACACCCTTAAAATTATAAACTGTAAACTGTTAGACGAATACCTTTATTTATACAGGTGGCCCCATTGAGACTCAATGTCTCATTTACAAGTGAGACCTATGATCAATATGATGTACTGCCATGCTTTTTTTGTTGTTAAATTGTAAGTACTGTAAGGATTAGTTGCTTCTTGTTGTCCGTCCTTTCATTTGGCTTGGCAATTAAAGGCATATTGCACCTAAAACAAACTGCGGATGAAAGTCTTAAAAGTACAGTACAGACAGAAACTCAAAGATGAAATAAGGATGCACGTGGGAAATGAGTTCAAATGATCAAGAGCCTCTTAAAGTGTGTCCGTTTCGAACGCCAATAACTCCTGACCAAATATTTTGTAAAACTGCACTAAATCAATCATTGCATTTGGCTCAGTACGTGTTATCTAATTGCAGGCAATAATTTCATCCAATAGTTTTCTATAGGAGTTATAATGGGAACAAGCACCAGTGGATAACCTCTCTCATCCTGAGGATGATGAATGAGGCGAGAGAGGGCCTTGGGGTGTAACACAGACACAAACAGACACACACCTTGCTCTTTTAGACAGGGAGGGGAGAAGAGCGAAGCCCTCATTACACTCCCAACACTCACCAACTATCATTTATCAAAGTCCTGATTTGATTCTTTGCACACACACACACACACACACACACACACCCCCATGTCTGTCAACACACCTGCATGGCAATATGTCACACGCACACACTTTTCTTGCCTGAGAAGAGCCAAGCAACGCAATCCACTGAATGGTGAGGGAGCATCAGCACTCATTTGTTTTTGCTGTATTACCCAGTGTCGCCTCTCTCCTATTGTTCCCCAGCATTAGCCTTAATTAGAGAGTCATGCTCTTAAATACCCCCATGGGCAACACTGGGTGAGCACGCACTAGTGCAGTCACAACACTGCGATACATGCACACTCATGGAGACACACACGCTGTTCGAGCTCTCATTCCTCAGAGAGCATGCTTTCCCCACCGCCCGAGGCCTACATAAGCCCGTGTATTTGAATAAATCACATCAGCCTCACACAACGCACACACACGCTCACATCTTTACGCATAAACTCACAACCCTTTTGTTTGCTAGAGTACTGTGTGGTGGTGTAGATTAGATAAATTATTGTAAATTGGTCTCTTGGTGAAATAATCTCAAAAGGGAGGCCAAGTTGAAATTTTAAACCGACTTGTTCAGTAATTCTCTGTGCATTGCAGTACCATGCCCAAGAGAAAGGAAGCAAAAGGGACAAAGGTGACCCTCAAAACTGCAAAGAAGGCTATACGCACGACCCCAGATGGACGGCGTAGACTCGTTCTCAGCAACATGGGAATAACCATATTCCCAAAGTGCCTCTTCAAGATAACCTTTGTGGACGAGTTGGACTTGAGCCGCAACCTCATAGAAAAACTCCCAGAAAACTTTGGGGACTTGTCATCACTCAGATGGCTGGATCTACACAGTAACAAGCTAGTGTCTGTGCCCGAGTCCATTGGCAACCATAGGAGACTTACACACCTAAACCTCTCCAACAACTGCTTAACCTTTTCAGGTTTACCCTCCACCCTGGGCTCCCTGACTAATCTGAAGAGTCTCAATCTAGGAATGAATCAGCTTGATGACCTGCCTCTCACTTTGGTGGCCTTGGAAAATCTTCAAGAATTGGGCCTGTTTGATAATCTCTTTAAAAAGTTACCACAATTTCTGCAAGGCCTACGCAACCTCACCAAGGTGAATGTGAAACGAAATCCTCTATCATACCATCAAAGGAAAGATGAGACATTACTGAAGGGAAAGTCAGAGCATAAGGAGGATGTGTATCTGGTCCATGAGAGCAGCTTGTGTAGGACCTGCCTTAAAAGGTGTAAAGCAGAGAGGGAAAAGCTTATTAAAGGAGGTGCGGAAGGGAGAAGGGGAAGGGAAGCAGAAGGAGTAGATAGTTGCATGTCTGAAAAGAAAAAGAAAAGCGCATTTCCTGGCCTGGTGGCACCAAACTCAGTGGCTACAGTCAATCAGGATTTGTGGAGACTACGAGAAAAGCTTGAATGTGTGCAAGTCAAATGACCAGCAGGTCTCCTGATGTCAACTTATCAAAAAACAAAACAGCAGGAAAGGATGGAATGATAGGTCAGTCACACAGCATTTAATAGGCGTGTGCATTATATCAAGCTGTGACTATTTTTTGTAAGCTTAATGTTTCTACTGATGATTAAAAAGAAATTTGTTGAAATATTGCCTATGGGTGGTTCTAAGAAACGCATGACACTTACTTGGCATTAGCAATGACCTCAGCAACTCCTCTGCCCTTTAAGGCTGGCACTACTCTGCTCAACCTGTAGGGAGAAAAAGACCAAAGACAAAGATCAGAATGCTGAAAATAAATCTTTCTTATTATCCAGTATATATAAATATGTTACCTTTTATAAGCAGAGACATGGTCTTTATTCAGGAATACCAGGAAGGCTGAGTGACCGTTTTTCATGAAGATCTCAATAGCATCATCCTTACAGTTACAGAGAGAGGGACAGTAGCCTTTTTAAAGTGCATATTTTCCCCCACTTTAAACAGAAATTCTATCAGATTCGCTTTTCCACAAAGATAAGAGCAAATAAAATGTGTGTAAGAAGAGGAAGTTTAAGATCAAATGTGATTGATATCTGTAGGTGTATGGGTGTCTGACCTCTAAAAGGAAACGCATGAAGCGTGCCTCCTTGATATCTTCATACAGCCAGCATTTGCAACTGGCTGCTGGCAGGTCTTTATTTAGCATGGTAGAAATAAAGGAATCCCTCACACTGGCAGAAAGAGACACACAGGATGATGAATGACCGACAAGTGAAGATCCATGGTGTGCAGAACTGTAAACATGCACAGTTATACCTGCTGGGGTGGTGCTTCCTGCAACAAACATCTCCAGCAGGGCTGAGGGTGAATCCCTCACACAAGAGCAGGCTCTCCTGCCCAAACAGCAGCAAACCCTCTGTGATTCTGAGGCCGCTCACCATCACAACACATATCTTAGAGATTACCTACAGCAAGAGAGAAAGAGTTCTTGCATTAATGTTCATACTGCTGTTATTGTGTAAAGTACTTTACAATGTATGTATTGTGATTGTAAGCCCAACAAGGGACAATTGTTGAAAATTAGCAACAGCTATAAACGTATGTGCGTTACATCAGTGTCATGTTTTGTACTTTGACTATGTTAAATTGCACTGTCCCATTTAAATAAATAAAAATGAAATAAAAATGAAATTAACTTGTTCTTTTGAACTTTCATGCCAGTAAAATCCTTTCAAACTGAATTTCATTGAGCATAGAGTAGGAGATATACATTAAACCCCATGTGAGGAGCACAATCCACATCAGCGCCCATCTCGCTCAATCTCTAAGGACATGACATGGCAGCAACACAGGCACTTCAGGCCTTATTTGATTGATCATTTTAATCACATATTTTAATCATTATTAAAAAGACACAGTTGAACACTTCATTATCTGAACTGATTGATGGGGTTTAGCAGGCCCGGCCCCCTTTTTTCCAGCAGTGTGTGTTCCATCCAGTGCCAAAGTGAACCCACATGCTGCTTTCAGTACTGGTTGTAGCTAATGCTAACTGCATTGTGATAATGCGTGGATAATTCTATTGTCTCCCCTCATTTCACCACGAGTGCATGCACCTGGCTGTCTCCATGTGTTGGCCCCTCTGCAGGCCCTCTGAGACATAGCGCCCAAAAACCATATGGGGCCCTTACACACCCGCAGGCTCCTCACAATTTATACTAATCAAATCAGACTCCTTACCCCCAGACACACACACACACACACACACACACACACACACACACACGTGGAGGAGAAGGCCCTGCCTGGCCATTATTAGGAGAATTAATCACTGCCACACACACAATAGAAAACCTGATAAGTGATCAGAACCTCTTGTCTGAATGCACACGCAGGGATATGCTATGAATAATATCACTTAAGTGTTTAAGAAGAGTCAAGGTGAGTGAGTCTTAGCGACATGGTAGAGAAATCTTGCACTGAGTTATATCATGTTCAGATTGTGAAGCAGTTTCCAACAGTGAAAGCAAACTGGCACCCAGCCTACTGTCTCCAACAATGACTATATTTCAGAAAAAAATAGTTAAATTTATTGTTATCAAAGATTAAATACATAACAATAAACTTGTTTCCTTATCTCCTTACTGTGCGCTGGACAGATACGCATTATCAGTCTGAGAGCGATTTAGCTGATGATGGGAAGAAGGAGAGAAAAGGAGGACTTTTATTGACTAAGAGCCCTAATGTCAGACCATTGATTTCTCCCCACACACATTATTATCATAATCACACTATTGGCGCTGGCAAGCTAATTATGAGTGGGTCTCCCTTTGTGTGTTACTGCATGTGTGTGTGTTAAGTCTGTGCATGTGTGTGCATTTTTCAGAGCTAATGACTGTGTTCATTTGACAGGAAGCTCAGCAGGACTCATGCACTCAACCACTGCAAGACAACAGGACACACTTGCACACATCACACACTTACTAAGCGGATGTAAGACAGCTTGCATCACCTCCTACTGTTTTTATTAATACTTCTGTCAGAAACATTAAAAGCCGCGGCTGGTTGCCGGAGCGATGAGAGTCCCTGTCAACATGTGCACTGGTTTCTAACTCACTGTAAGAATGAGAAGAGCTGTGCTGGGCCTCAACATTAAAACATTATACTAATGAGGAAAGATGAAATTCTGATAGCAGCACTGGGCAATTGGAATCCCTTAGTCTACATCAGATAATTATGATTGTGAATATTAGTAGGGTGGGAAGCAGTTGTGCTTCTTTTTAGGACCATGTTTGCAGCCCAGCATACCAACACACACTCCAACCCAAAGTACCTCCTCTCCTGGGAGCAGCTCCTGCAGGATGACACGTATGTCCGGGCAGTCTTGCGTGAGGGAGCAGGGCACAGGAGCTAAATGGTCGGGTAGATCCTCGGTGATAACAGGTGTGTCTTTCAGTGCAGGGAAAAAAGTCAGTCGATCACATAAATGTCCTCCATCCTCTTCCTCGTCTTTAACCTCAGCAGCAACTTCACACAAGAGCTTAGGCTCTGTTAGAATGAAAATACATTTCCCCACTGAGCATAATGAGTCAATACAAAAAAATAAATTAAACAATCAGGTATCATCTTTACCCGCGTCACTTTCTGATCTGTTTTTGCCAACTTCGGACATGTCGGGCCTTATACCCAGCATTCCTAGCGCCTGTTGTAAAAACATATGACATTGTAACAGGTTAGACTGTGCACTATCTGAACATCAAATGTGTTTCACACAAAAGTGTTATACCCGTTTGGACTGTCTCAGAGTCTTTCTGCGAATACGTGATCTCGTTCGATTGCGTCCTTCAGCAGCGTCTTGCACCCAATCTTGGCTCAACAGCACTCCTGGGCCAGGTCCGAAAACGGCTCTTTCCCTCAGCAGCTCGGCCTCCAGTTTCAGCCACGTGAAGCTCAAATGCTCCCACTCAGAGGCACGTACCTGCGAAACGAAGCAGAATAGTGGGGGGTGAAGAGCCACAGAGGTAAACAGCATTAGACCCGCTTTTAAATTTGTAATAAAATACACTGCAGCGTATTCATGTTAAAAATTTCCATCAAACCTGTAAGTGGTTTGCCCTCATTTTTTCCAACACTTTGTAGCCTCTCTGTCGATGCGATTCCATGTTGGACAAAAACTCCTGCAAAGCAACAAGAGTAACCTGATGGGTGCAAATGAAAAGAGGGGCAGCACAATCACTCTTCCCCCAGCTCATATCGTACAAACACACACAGTACACATCATGTTCACATAAATTGTATATGCATAATAGTATTGTTGTTTCTTCATGCAATTACAATGCATTCATACAATTACATCTGCTCTAAATTGCATTCACTGGGCAAAATAAGCTAGTGGCTACAGTCTTACAATAACCCTGTCTGGAAATGTAATCATTTGTTGGTATTATCTAATTAACATAAACATTAATATTGCTGAGCCACACCACCGTAAAGGGCAAGGTAAGTGTGTGTCTATGCTTTTATATTGTGCGAGTCAGAGTTTATGCGTCGATTAAAAGAGGATAGAAATGAAAAATGAGGGAAAAAAATAAAACAAAGCCGTGTTGACACTGCAGGATGCTCATGTTCAGCAGACACACTGGGATCATATTCTGACTGTTAACTGCTTCATTAAGCCCATCATCACAGCAGTGCTCGCTGAGAGACTAGTGAAACAACATGTGTCCATCCTCACAGCTGACCCAGGAAAGCCGTTTAATTGACTGAATGAAAATGCGGTAAGTCTTTATATAGAGTCTTATTTACAGATACTAATTCTATTTTGTGAACTATAAACCCACGAACAGAATAATTGATTTCAAGTAGAATAAAAGGAAAAACAACTAGTTCTGCATTACAAGAGATGCAGGAAAAAGGAAAAAGAATTCGGGGGGGGGGGGGGAGAGAATAAAAGTGAAACCCAAAAATGTTCCAAACTTTGACAAGCTCGCCAGAGAATGAAAAGTGTTTCTCTAAATGACTGACTGCCTATTCAAATGAGAAGTTGTAGGGAAAAAGAAATAAAGGGGTAATCTGAGGGGAGATTATAGAAATATTACAGACAGAAAAGAGTGTAATAATGAAGTTTGCAAGCTAGAGCCATGTTGTGACAGATAAACAGCAAGTCGGCGTCATCATCTCCTAATTTCATTCCTTCATTTTGACAAACATAAGTAATATATAGCATTAATTACCCCATTTAGCAGATAGGAACCTCATTGGCTTTTTAAATGCTGCATTAAATACATAACTCATCTCTTCCCTCTGCAATTAACATCAGAACATCACACTCATTTCCATTTTAATGACTTCCCAACAATACGCCACCTTTGATGATAAGGCAACATAATGTCAACTTCATTCTGGGCTGGCAGTGAATGTGTAATGAACTTAACGTGATCATTAGTGCTGTTAATTATCTTTCTAATATGAGGACACAGATATGATTATGGAAACTGCATTCGGTGATGAAATAAATCTCTGGAAGGATTGCACTGAAGCTTGACTGAGGACACAGTCTGCCTATCAGTCTCTATATTCTCATTCATTACCTACAGTGGGCTTTAAAACTCTTTTTTGTTCAACAAATGTACATTTCTGAGCCCAAGAAACTATGCTCAGTGCTCTATGCAACCATGGATCCTGTGTCTGAAAAGAGACTCCCCATAAGCTCGTCACATGCCAAACAAAGGTCATAAGTTGATGATCCAGAAATTAATTAATGACTCACTTGTTTCTTCATGAGGAAGGATGGGGGAAAAAAAAAAAAAAAAAAAAGGAGCTGACTGGCTGACCGTAGCTGATGATTCCATTTTTTTTCCTGAGCACTCAGTGCATGCTGCAACCTATTTTGAGCAAAGTGGTGCAACTCACTGCAGAGAGGGAAAAAAAAAAAAAAAAATTCTCCTCCCTCTTCTTTCCTGCATCTCAGATGGAAAAACAATTCATCACCCTCTCTGATAGCCTGTCAAAGACTGATATGATAAAGAATAACATCAAATGAATAATGTTTTCATCAGATTGGTACCACTATAATTGCCAACCCGATTTCTGTGGGCAAGAGACGTGCGCAAGAACACACACACTTTAAGGGTGTGAGACAGACACACAGACGCGGTAATTTCATGCCTGTGTGCCTGAGTAATATGTCCCTGCTCCCTGCTCCAGATGGCTCGACGTCTTAAGCGTTGTGGGGGAACTAATGATGTGGGCCACGTGTTTTTCGGGGGGAAAAAAACAACAATAAACGCGTCTTTAACCTTCAGCTGCAAACAGTGTGTTGTAGTGAGTGTTCCCATGGATTGGCCTAACAGATATCAATTACAATGCCCACTCAGGGGCAATCAGCTGTGATAATCCAAATCTATTTAAAGAAATAATCAAACACCCCCACAGGGCTGGATGGCCCACAGCACAAGGATAGTGGTGACTTTGGGATGAGTGTTTGGCACAGAGCTCTAGGATGCAGAGACACATGGGAAAGGTAACAACCCCACAATCCTCACAGGGGGCAACAGTCACAGAGCTTGGGCCTGCTCTGTGCAGAAGAACCAAATACTGAGACAACGTAAGTGCACAATTACCTCTACAGTTACTGACTCTGGAACTGATTTTCTCAAAGCTGAGCGAAGAGCACTGCTGATGTCAAACTTCTTCTGAGAGCTGCTGGCCACTTTCTTATTCTGATACTCTGAAAGAAAGTCAGGGTTTAGATGTCAGTATCATGGCACTAATGGTCAGGCATTACCTCCCATGGCAGGAACTAACCTGTGTGTAGAAGCCAGGCTTTGCGTGCCATCTCCTCCCAAAGAGGACTAATGTCAGTCATGCTGACAGGCTCTGTCTGCACTTTGTGGCTCGCTGAGATCTCTATCTTATAGGTTTCTTCAAGCATGCGTTGCCTCTCCAATATGACCTTTGACCAGCAGGCCTCCACTAAGGACACTAGCTGGCTCTCATCTGGAACACACAAGCACCAAATTGTTCTGAGTGACCTGGTGGACTTAAAATTGACAAAATGTCAGACTAAAGTGGTAAAAGTAAAGGAAAATTCATATACCTGTCAAACCATCTCCTCCATTGCTGAGGGATCTGGATTGCTTAGTTTTGGCAAGAGACAGGCTGGATGAACTTCTGCTCCGTTTTTGTGCCACACACCCAAAACCTTCAGGATAGCTACAAAAATGTGAGAGTGTGAATTACCAGTGAATCAGGTTTCACTGTGTGCGCACTTGTGTGTGGGTTTTGTTTTTCTGTTACCTGCCAGAACGTATCAGTAACAAACAGTGAAGAAGGCAAGTAACAAAGTTGGCATTTCCATTGTAAGTTGCCATTACAACATCCCAGCGTTCCATTAAGGTCTGCAATGCCTTGATGACCACTTCCTTTTCTTCTTGGGAATGTCGCGGTTGAGACAAGAAGTAAAGGAGGACTTTATTGGTGCATGAGTAGAGGTCAGACACAATCTTCTCTTTTTGACTTTGGCCTTTCTCTAGAGCCTAGAAGAATACAGCAGTGCATTTATCATCAGTTAAAATAAAACCGAAACAAAATGAGTCATTTGCGCACTGTGGGCAGATGTTGCACCATCATAATTTAAAGTTCCCACTGATTATAAAATTGTCTCCAAATTAACAATTTATAGAGCAGCTTTGCAAGTTTTGTTAATTTAATATGTACACTTTTTAGAGGAAACATTCACATACCATTACATGCATGTTTGTGTATGTGCATTTGTCTCACCACCACAATCTGATCTGCGAGGAAGTTGAGCAAAATCTCACAGTCTGCCAAATAAGTTCCGATGTAAAGTTTCAATAGCAAAGTCTGACTGAAAAGCACCACATTCTCCATCAGTGTAACAATCCGTCCTTCAGGCCTCTCGCTACTGGAGTCTGGGAAATTAAAATAAAAAAAGTAAACACACTTTTGTGTACAGAATTCAAGTATTCGTATAAAGCATGGATTGTAATTCTACCTTGTGAACTCAGATGAGTGTTGTTGTCTTCCTCATCGCTGAGCATGTAGATGATATTTATGACCAGCTCCAGCAACTCACTCTGAAAACTCTGGCTCTGTTCAAATGATGCACCATCAGGGGAAAACTGCAACATTTAAGTAGTTAAGTGGTTAGAAATTAATGAGACAACATGTTGATAGGTAAAAGTTTTCTCTTTTAATTTGATGTTTGTTGCCATCAGCATCTGCACTTGCAGTGTCTAGCTGAAAACGTGTAGAACTCTGCACTGCTTGCCCTCTTTGTGCTTTGCCCTCCTAGTGGTGAATAATTTAATTGAGAATAGCTTGACTATGCTTGTTTTAGTAACTGAGTATAGAGTGGCACCTTCTGGACAAATGAGAGTTTTACAGTATTAGTGTAAAATAAAGAGGCCTCTTCAATGGAAATATATTTTTGTTTGTGATAAGGACATGTTGTCTATGTTTGATATATTTTATGCCGAAACATTACACAATAACTTGTACTCATGTAAATTCACCTCCAGTAGCAGAACAAAAGGATGAGCGTTGGTGTTGGCAGACACATTGAGAAGACTGTCCATAAGAAGAATACGGATGAAATCAAGGACTGGTTTCTGGGTTTGATGACTCTTGACTGTATCCTCGCCTTCACTCACTATGTTGCACTTCCTGGCCCCCTGAAAGACATGAGAAAATGAGTGAATAAGACCAGAGAGAGGAGAACTGCTAAAGAATTTTGTGGAACTAGAACACCACACAGACCTCTGAAATATCCAGAGGGAAAACAACGCCAGCGAGCGCGTGCAGGAATGTGGGTGATGCCCACAGTGGGTCTCTTGGCCGGAGGTTATGAATGAGACAAAGAAACTGCATCACGCTTGCTGGAAGCTGTGACTCCCATGATGTATCAGTGACTGACTTGCACTTCGATGGCGAAAAGGGCTGTAAGAACAAAAGCAAAGTTATTAAACATGATCCATTTCTGGTGAAAAACTGAAGTGCTATGCTTATTTATATTACCTGAGTGACAACAACTTTGACCAATTCCACCATTATTAAACCAGCTTCAACACAGAGGGGCTGGGCAGGAGTCTCCACTTGGTTGTCAATAAGTGGCTGCAGGATATCATCCAAACAAACCTACAGTATATCATAAATTATGACCAAGACAGATTACTACATTTAAAAATAAATAAACAACAAATTACCCACATTTCCCTTTGCAGTGTGACTGGTCTTCTTCCCCTGGAGCAGAGCAGCCAGAGCTTCATACACGTGAGGTAGATGAGACTGTTTGATCAGCAACTCCCGCAGTACATCAAAACCAGAACACGTGGTACTGACGCACTCGTGAGACCAAGAATTGGCTTGAAGATTGTCTGGCAGCATGGCAAAAAATTACTGATATTAGTTGGTTTTAGGTGAAATACTTATATGTGTAAAATTAATAAGTAACGTTCTCTATAAAAACTGCTGTTTAGTGTGGTTGTATTAGTACTTAAAAGCAATCAAACTTCTAATTAAACAAGTAAATATAATGTTAAACTTTATGTACCCATGACAGCAAAGGGTTCTTCCATGCCCCCAATGAGTGTTCCTGGAAGAACTCCCTCTCTGAAGCTTCTCTGCTGGCTTGGACTTGACAGAAAGTGTGTGAGGAGAATGAGACCCAGTTTAAATGTGGAAGGATGAAGGTGTGGCTGAAGGAAGAACAGGAACCAATCACTGCCCAAGGCATCAAATACGACCTTCTGTTGACTAGCAGGGGGAAAAAAAATTTTCAAGGTTAAGCAAGAAAATGGATAAATTCTTTATGCTCAGAATTTGGATAGCTAAAAGGTAACAGACTCACTCTTTGTTTAAAAAGTTGTCTGGCTCAAGGATTTCGCAAAGCAAAAGCAGCATCTGGTTGCGGATCCAGATGAGGCTGGCTGGGCCGGTACTCTGAGCTGCAGCACAGGGGAGACAGGCCTGGCTCAGTACAAGTAACAACTTGAGTTAAACATGACACACTATGAGATACGGTTTTGGTTTTTTGTGCTGTACCTGGCACATCTTGTGAAACATCAGATATTTCACCGCTTTCAGGTGCATTACTGGAAGGAGGAAGAGTGTAGACCAGGAAAAGCCCAAGTCTAATCAAATAAAAGGAATCCAGAGAAAGTATGAGCCCTTACCAACCATAATGAGATAACATACTTTTTTAAAAATGTAACAAAAGGACAGTTGTTGTTGACAGTGCGTTCCCTGTCTATACCTGCTTATGTCAGTGGCGGTCAAGTAAACCTTAAGGAGAGATGTGATGACACGAGAAATAATCACAACCTTCTGAATGGTCACAGCAGGGTCACACAACTCAAATAGCAGCTTTGGTAACATGTCCACGCTGTGGATGACTGCTGCATTCCCGTTGTCACTGTTGAGGATACAGTGAAGGAAAGGCAAACAGTATTAATATCAATCGCAATCTGTTCCCACAGACAGAAAATCTAATACAGCAATCCACTCAAACATTCAATCTTCTCTTCAGCCTCTGTCGCTGATTCTGTTGAACATTCCCTTGACTTTCTGTCATACAGTTCCAGGATATCGATGGGAAGCCGTTATAAATGTTGACAGAACAACCGATAAAGTCTGTCATCAATTCTGAACAAAAGCCTCTTTTGTGCCCCGTACCTTGTCAATCATCTGAGTTAATAATAAATTAGCTACTACATATGTAGACACTGTGGTCGGGTTACACGTTGATAACAGTGGAAATTACCCTGAGGAATTCAGGATTTCAGCAAAGTAGTTCAGAACTGAAAGATGCAGACTGTCTGGAGTATTCTGCCACACCTGAAAAACAGAGAGACATTAAGATTCTCACTAGCCTTCAAAAATAAAATAAAACAATAACAGGGTAAAATTTGGATACCCACATCTAGGTCACACAGCAGAGCTTGGAAAGCAGGTGTTTTCTGTAGGCAACCAGATCCATAGCCCGGCTCAAATGAATTTGTGAGATGCAGAACCAACTGAAAGGTTCGGTGGCTGACCAGACTGCTCTTCATCTTCAGCAGGAAAGCTAGCAGCTACAAGGACACACATAAAAAGAGATAACAACTGTAAACAGCAGATATTTATGTCTTTTAATGAATCAACTGTGCTACTCCAGCACATGAAGATCTCACAGACCTTGTATCCATTTATGCGGTTCATTTCCTGCTGCATGGCAGAGTTGGTCTCCAAAACAGAATGAAGGACTTTAACTGCTGCATACAAAGAGCTATCATCTGGTGCCATTGCAACCAGACTGAGAACAACAGCAGGTCCACCGACGTACAGAAAACCATTAGATGCAGAACTAGGGGTGAACGTACGCACACCTAGAAGGAAGTAGTCAAACGTAAAACAATAAATGAATAAATGAATAAATAAAGTGTCAGTAATAGGGAACAACAGTTTCAGGACAATATTTGAATTACCAAAATGTCCAACCAGCGCTGCTCCTATGGTACGAGCTGTACCACTCAGGTGTTGGCTGATGTTTTGAGCAAGGAACACAGGGGTGGACTGATCGCGACATGTTATCCCCATCTGCAATTAGACACATGGATTACTACAATCTATTAAAACAACAAACAATTAGTTTCAACAAAAGGCTCACCTTACCTCTTTAGCAATCAGCCTGCAATCCACCTCGTTGTAATCCTCTCTGATCTGAACAACAGTTGTTAATGTGGAAACTGCTGGGTTAATGCCAAATGAGATCCTCTCCTCAGGAACAAGTCTGAGAGGGAGAGAGTCATGATCTCGATCATGGCCTGGACACAAGCAGAGAGGTAAATACAGACCGGTGAAGTATATCAAGTCCAGTGAGTGAAGCTAAACAATGCACAATGGATGGATTCACATAATGGATCACAATAAACTGTCAAATTCTGTATATTAAGAAAAACTACTTGTGCAATTACATGCAACTGATGTAATAATTTAAAATAATCTACCATGATGTTTTTTTTGAATGAGAACTGTTATGACACTATTAAACTTGTACTTAATTGTAGGTTCACATGATGAAAACTCATGACAAAAGACAAAATCAGACTAAACCTAAAGTGCCCATTTAGGATGACTCACTAAAAGTGAACAAATTAGAGATGTGTGAAATTAGTGCAACGCTGACTCACTTGTGTTTCGCAAAGCCAGAAAATTGCCAAGGTATGCGGTGCCTTGTGTGTATATAGCACCCACTGCCTCAGAGCTCAAAGCCTCTTCGAAAAGGTAAGACGGACCCACTCGCCACACTACAGCAGCATATTCCTTCCAGAGAGGAGGTGTCCCCATTACTCCATATACATCAATCACAGCTGAGGGGTCCATGGAGACATGCTGACCAGGGAATGGCTGAATATACTTCATCTGACAGGAAATGGACACATGAATGAACACATGAATGCTACAGTAAGACTTTGAATCAGTGCAGCTCCTCTCTCCTCTCAGCAGCATACCTTTCCTGTCCCCACTGCTTTGCCATTGAAGTAGGCCGAGGTCACACAGCTCTTCTTCAAGTCTTTGGCCATGACCACAGCCAGATGGTGCCACTGACCTGGGACCAGCATACTGGAGCAACGGAACCTCAGCGACGTAGGCAAAGATGTGGGACTGCTTACTTCAGCTTCCAGCTCCATCATATCTGTTGAAAAACATGGAGGATAATGGTCTCTGTAGTTTAAACACCTCACTGCAAAAACACTGATGTTTTTAACTAAAAATTAATTAAAATTCAAAACAAATTCTGCTAAGTTCATACCAAGAACAAACAGTACTCTCACCTAGATATGTTAATGCTTCCTCCTCTGTAGATATTACCAGACAGCCGTCATAGGCTGAGAAGGAGATGGACAAACAGATGTACTGTTGTTCAGTGCGGGACATGTGGCGAACCACAGACAGTAAGCGGATTGGGTGGGAATCGCAGGCTGAACTGAACCTGTTGATCTGGAACCAGCAGGTAAATGAAAGACCAGCTGTAGGTGGAAAACTTCTGCAGTCTGAAATATGAGAGGGAACTGATTAAACAGTTATTCAGAATCATGCACAAATCTGCAATAATAAAGTATGGGGACTTGCCTCCTCCAATTCCACCTGTTGAGACTGAATCAGCAGTCACGCCTTTCACTGTGGCCAGAGAGGGGAGGAAAAGACAGCTACAAAGCAAAATGTTACATTACAAGTATTTAGCAAATGGCTGATTTATTTATTTATTTTAATTATAAGGTAATTTTATGTGCAACACTTACAGCACAATATTTTATTAACATAATGATTTAAAATTCTTATCTCTTTTCACTACTGTATTCTCACTATTTTTCCCTTTCTTATCACTTGATGAAATCTGATACTGCAGCAAAAAACAACAACAAAAAAAACAAACAAAACCCCATCTAATCATCTACTCTATTTAATATTGCAAGAGTAGTCAGAAGCTCAGTGAAGCAAGAACTCACCCATATCCACTCTCACTCATGTCAAACTCCACAAAAGCAGGTGAGCAAGAGAGTCTGTGTGGTTTAAAGGTCCGCGGTGAAGTCATGGACACGAGACTGAGGATCTGGTGGACAGGGATTGCTGAACCAATGGAGTTTGTAGACTGCAACAAACTGAAGCTGCGCTTCAATGTCTTTACCCCTGTATTGTGACCTGGTTTAGACAACAAGCAAAATCTAATGTGTTTCATGTATTAAAACCAAAGCTAAATCTCAAGAGGATGAAATGAAATATTTATTGATTTAAAAAAAAAAAAAAAAAAAAAAAAACCTGACACATGTGTACCATTTGATACAGGTCCGTTGGTTTCTGGGTTACATTCTGACTGTATTTGCTTGGCTGTTTTGTCTCCCAAACACATGAGAGGATCCCCCAAACACAGGAATTTTCTGAGGAGGGAAAGGTTATATAGACAATATTGTGGGTTCAGTACAAAAAAGAAATACTTTGAATATAAACTCCAGTTTATGTGCATAACTGACCTGAAGTCTGAAGGAGTGATGCACTGGGAAGAGAGCTTCTCCAAAATGCGTGTAACAGGTAGATGTAGTGGGTGGTTAGGAGTGAGCAACATGCTCTGACAGTGGGCCAGGAGGATGGAGACCAGCCCACCCTCACACATAATCTGACGGTTTCGCTCAGATTTGACCATTGCCTGGATGTGGTGTGCAAGTGAGAGTTGGACTTCCATTGAGAGCTGTGAAAGAGGAAAATAAATTTCTCTAATGCCGGGCCTCTTTGAGGATTAAAAAGTATGGCACATTAGAGATTGTAAAATGTCAGGTATGGAAAGGTACCTGTGGGTCCTCGTGAGTAAAAACCGATGGAAGGAGAGTCATAATAACTCTGATTGCTCCTGGGTGAAGAATAACAGGATCACAACTGAACCTACTATAAACCAGGCAACATAAAAATAAAAAAAGAGATTTAAAAAAAAAAAAAAAAAAGAGGGGGGGGGGGGGGAAAGGGTCAATACTTGACATCACAGACAATTAGTACATTTATGTGTACAATTTAGATGTGAATGCATAAATTTATATTAAGAAAAACCCTCCAAAATGAAATATCCACCTGTACTGAGACTCCGTGCAAACTGAGGGACTCCTGGGCACCATGTTTCTGGAACTTCCCTGTTTGTCCTCCATGGACTGTGAGCCTGATCCCAAGTGGGCAGGAGGAGATCCTGAATAAACTCCTTCATGTGCTGCTGTTCCATTTGATTTTCTTTTATTGTCATCACATCCATCCTCTCGCTCTGGTCCCAAATTTAACTTCTGAGGAGAGTATGTTCCTGTGGCAAACTGGTCGAGAAAGGACAGCAGCCTTATACATGTCTGAAGAGTGAGAGGCAGATTGGGCTGTGGTGTGGAGGGAGAGGCAGAAGCTACAGGGGATTCTGCCAAATCAACAAACTGGTAGAAGCTCTTTCCAGGAGCCTGGTTTTCTTCTCCAGTCCAGGGACAGGAGCACTTTTCACCAACCCACTTCTCTCTCCCAGAGCCTTCAGCATGGAAGCAGCCAAGCTGAAGTAGAGCCTCTGCCAGTTTTTCATAAAAGCCACCAGTCTCAAAATGATGGGCATTTGCAGTGTGAAGATGCACAACCACAGACAAAATGTGCAATGTGAGGAGGAGGTGGTCAACTAGTGGTTGATGCCCCAGTGACTTCCACACTTCTCCCTGCGGAGGGTTAGATAGGGCTCCTTCCATGTCCGTCACCAGAGACAACAGTCCAGTGAAGCCTCCTGCCCTCCTGAAGGCATCCCAACTGTTGGGGCTTTCCAAGACCTTCAACAAAGACTGAAATACCAAAGACAGAACTGAGACCATTTGAACAATCTGCATGTACACTAAAACACATTTTAGCTTAATAATACATTTACCCAGTAGATTCTGATCAAGCATTGACAGATAAAGCAATGTAATAGGCACTAAGCCTAAAATCTTGGCTTTTAAAAGATCTCCCCATTCAATTAAAACAGTGTCATAAAAAATAGATGAAACGTATAGATAAATCATAAATCATTTCTGGTAACTAGTTTTTGGAAGTGAACAAAATCCCATTAGCCTTTATCAAATTTAGAGAACTAATCCATCAGGTAGGTAATGTGTGAGACAGAACGCAGGGGGAAATGTGATTAACTGAAACTGGAGTAATCACAATGGCTCTCAACACTTGCTAGCCCAGGTCGCACCCAATCTGATTGCCACCTGCTATAACCATGTTAGCACAAAGAACAGACACACACATACACACATACCCACACTTCCAGAAAAAAAGCGTGCATGTGTGCACAAACAAGCACACGCGCTCACACACAAAGTACACATAATATCAGCAAGTAAGTGGTCTTCTTGCTGCCATCTATAAAAATGGACACATACAGTAGGTGTGTAACTTGGTTAAGTCTAATCAGATCTGTCCCATTCACTGATCTGATAGAGGTGGTAATCTTCTGAGTGCCACAGCACAAGGCTGCAGGTCTAATCAAATCGGTCCAGAGTTAACAGCTAAATGCATTTTAACAAATCAATCTGCATTTGTCCATAATGGAATAAGAGTCCCACATGCTAAGAAAATAAATTCAGAAGCTTATTATGTTTTAAGTGTATTACTATTTGTTATGATGTGATATAGAGGCTACATGCACAGTTCAACTTAGATCACTGGATGTGTGTGTGTGTGTGAGGTTGTCTCTGATGGAGGGTCCATGTAAAGTACCTGCAAAAGGTCTTGCTTTAATCCAAGTTCCTGCTGTGTGGAGGAGCAGAGAGCTCCAATGGCTGTACTCATGAATTCCTCTGGGTTAATCTCAGCTAGCTGCTCCAAAATGCTCAAAGTGGACTCTCGATACTGATCAACATCCAAGAAGATCTTGATATAGGGAATCATACCAAGGTCTCGCACTGAAACTGGAATACATGTGCAAAACATTTAGCAAAAACAGTGTGCAGCTTCAAGACAAATGAAAGAAATAAATATTTATTATGCCTGGTACACAAGTGACTGGATATGGAAAGTATGACTGCATGTACCTGTGTTTTTGATTGAACGCAGAGTAAGGGCTGACACAACTTGAAGCATGCAAGTAGTGAGCAGTTTCTCGCCTTCCTCGATACATGGCAGCTGCTGAGAATCTAAAGAGAAGGTGTGAACCGCAGGGCACATAGTCAGGATGAAAGATGCACTTTTCAGGTTACATTTGCCTGCTAGACCGAAGGTACATGGCCAAATACAAAGAAGCATACGAGTTTCATTTCACAATGACACACTTTGTATTCTTAAGTACTCTTTCATGGCCAAGTGTTCTGTTCATTCCCAAGTTTTTTGTAACGGCAGGCATTATGTCACACAAGCACCCTTTGTCTGCACTTAGTACTTGTACAACTAATTATATGACAAGTTGAGGAAACTGAAACAATCATTTATACCCATTTTAGGACAAGAGACTACTCCAGCCTTCCTCAGGATTTTAGCTCTCCTGCGGAGTTCTCCAAGCAGCAGCTCCAGCAGACCCAAGTCAGTTAGCGCCTCGGAAAGCATTGCACTGTGCATAGTCATCCTTCAAAAACAGAGATTTTATTTAAAGAAATTAAAAGAGCAGTACACATCATTTTTAATATTTAAAGACAGACATTTAAATGATCTGAATAACCCACCTTTTTTGCTTTTAAAGACAACTGTTTTTTGGCTGCATTCTTTTTTTTAAAGTAATTTCACTAACAAGACCGAAAACAATATATATATATTTTTTATTTTAGGATTAAAAAAAAAAAAATATATATATATATATATATATATATATATATATATATATATATATATATATATATATATATATATATATATATATATATATATATATATATATATATAAATAAATAAATAAATATAAACGAGCAAGCAGGAACGTACTGAAAAGATAAATATTTTAACAACTTGCACTGCTTACTTGTGAAAACTCTTAAGAGCCACCACTCCAAATTCTATCCCTGCCACCGCACCGGCCAGAGTCCCAGCCCAGCTCTGCTTCAACACATTCAACAGCGCACGCAAAGTCTCATGGGGGATGTAGTTCAATTTAAATATCACCTGTTTAAAATAAAAAATAAATAAATAAAAGATATTTAATCAGGCCCTGTATGCTTGTTGCATTGATGACAAAGGATGCATATGTATTTTACTGTCAATATCAGAAATCATACCATCTCTACAAGGGAAAAGAAGAGTTTCTGGACGGGAGCTGGTTTACGCCACACACAAGTAGCCAGCTGGGCCACTGACTGAACAGTCCACTCCAAGAGGAAGAAATTGGCTGGGTCTCTCTCCCATATTGTCTGTAAGGTTCGAAGAAGCTGGCAGGCAAGCAGAGAATCCTCAGAATGCATCAAGGAGGCCTGCAGCAAGTGGAAGGCACGAAGGTTCTTCACTGCCAAACCTGGAGACACGAGTATGGAAACTAAAATGTGTCCAAAGACTAGAACACTTCTCAAAATAAGATTTTTGCTTTTAGATCTGATCAGATTTGAGAAAATATGTTCTATATGAATGGGTAGGGAATGCACTCTTATACTACTTTATGACACAGAGTAATGTGAAACAATATCAGTTTGAGGTCAATTTAGCTAAAAGATGTTTTGAATTTAAAACCTGAATTATCCGTGCAAATTCCTGGCATCACAATGTGAATGTCATAGGAAAACAAAGACATAAACAACAGAGCACATGTTCAATCTCACAAACCTATTGAGTTATACAAGCAAAGATTTGATAGTGTCGCATGCATAAGTGCAAAAGAAAAGTAGCATGATCTACCTTGATAGAGTTTGTTTACTGTACTGTCAAAATATTAAGAGGAGGCCTTACATTTAGGTGCCAAAACACACTTGTGTTTGTCATGAATAAATAAAAGGCTGGTTAGTAATAGGATTCATTTTCTCGATTACACAAAATTGCATCAAAACCAAATAAGGTCAGCATAAAACAGTCCCTGGTCCCTCTGCTGGAAACAGATCTACTCCTTGATGTGATAGATGGGTGTTGAGTGCGTGTCTGTGTGTACGCTGGGATGATATGTATGTGTTTGTTATGGACACTCTATTTATGAGTGTTGATAGAGATGTGTGTGCATCCATGATAGATGACTGGTTGCTGTAGGCCAGTGGTGAATGGATGTGGGGCATCCTAACAGAGTTAGAGGGGAAGCCTCCACTTCATCATCCCAGACATAATCACCTCAGCTTCCTGTTAACCCGAGGGGCGTTGTGTGCTGCAGTGGGGGTAGCTGTATGGGGAGTCAGGATGTGTGGGAAATCATAGAAAGTGGGTAGTGTAGTTTGGGTGGGTTATATAAAGGCAAAAGTGCAAAGGAGGGATGACCTGTGTGGTTCTTCTGGGAGGGAAATCTGATTCTGTCTTTGCTGAGCCATGCAACTGATATTAATTAGATGGTTTGGAATATGAAGCATCTCTTCCAAATACAGAGTTTATCCTCAAGGTACAATCAGCTCTTAAGTGATAATTAGTGACAGGTGTCCTGAGAATAACAATAGAGAGCTTATTATGAAGGCTTGGCCTACCTTTAGTGAGTGGAGGGTCAAATTTAAAGCCTGAAGGTTGGGGGTTGGTGACACAAAGAGCCACTTTCAGTTCAGTTTTTCCAAGAAGAGTGAAAGACCCAATGAGAGCCAGTAACTCCTCCACAGGCTGAAACTGCTCTAAGGACACGCCCTCCTCACAGCTAATGATTTTATAACAATAGGAGACAACAAAGATAAGAAATGATGAGTAGAAATAAATATTTAAAGATAAGCTCTTTACTAAAGATAAATAAAGCTTCCTCTGTGCTGGCCAACCAAATTGATTTTATATGAAACATTTCATTACTTGAAGTGGTTGTATCCTAATAAATTCCACTTAACTTTCACTAATGTGCATCTCCTTGCTTACAAAGACCAACAAAACAACAATACAATTCTTTTAACATATTTAATTGTCTTTAGATAAGTATGTCTGCTTAATATGTTTTTAATTGAGTATCATTAACTTCAGCTTCTGTTTCATTGTTTTTTGTGTCAGCGACCTTTATTCTCACCGTTTCAGGATATTCTCGAGGGCCTTGTAACCATTGTTTGTGTCAAACTCGATGAACAGGGCTGGACTGAGGTGATAGGTGTCTCTAATGAAGCTAAACACAGCCACAGCCACCTCAGCTAGCAGTGATCCTGAGACATCACCAGTGATGTGCAAGAGGTTCTGGATGCAGATGCGAACACAGTTCTTGCCTAATAAGAAAAGCAGTGTTCTTGGTTAGCGAATTGACAACAACATCCATTTGCATAAAAGTTTACAGTTGAATCAAACAATTTTTTTCAACCATACATCTTTATAGCAGTCTTGAATAGTGACTTAATAAAATGTTTTTCTTAGTGCAAAGTTCCACAAACTGCAGTAGAATGTTAATTCCACAGCAAAGTGGCACAGAGTCAATTGACCAAAATACCACATGGAAAAGTGTTGATAGCATCTTGGTATCCAAAATAAATTGAGTAAACCCATGTGCACTAGAACATTCGAATGAATTATTTGTGCTTATTAAGGCTTCATGTGACTTTCAGTACAACTCTGTTGAGATGTTAGATCATGTTTCTTGCTATAATTAATTCATTACTGCACAAATCACTTCCCACTCATGCTACTATGTATCCTGTTTTGACACAATATTTAAGAGTGCAATGAGGCCTATTACAAGTAAGAAGCAAATCAGTAAGAAGACTATACTTGCTACAAAAATGTTAATTACTGCAAATATTTGTGTTTTATCTTACCTAGTAAGCTGGGGACAGTGTTGCTTGTTGCTACAGCAGAGACTGCTTTGAGGATGCGGGAGGCTTGATACCTCCAGGTGGCACTGGTCTGATCCCATAATGACGTGAGACCAATAATAAGACACTGCAGTTCCTGAGTCTCTACCAGTATCTCCACGTTGACTGGCAGCCTACACAGCTGAAGAATAACCTAAAAGAGAAAGAAGAGAGAAGTATGGTTTGTCAAAAATTGGGGAAAGAAGAAAATGTGAGTTTGCACAACAGAAAACCAAAAATCACAGAAACAAAAATAACCCATTGCCATCTAAAGGGAGAAGTCAGTTGTTACTAACCTGTGTTAATGTTTCCTGAAAGGTTTCTTCTATTTTGATGCTCTCCTTTTTAGATGGAAGGCACACTAGAAGGTACAGACATTTCATCAAAGCACCAGGGAGTTCTTGATTTATACATGACAGTATATCCTGAAAACAAACACATAATTAATTCACCTGATCAACTAAAAATATGGAGTAGCAACCCGACTGAAACTTTACTATGCTTTAAAACTGTTAATGACTCACTGAGCTGTCAGCTGTAAGCAGCAAGAGAGACTTTAACAGCAGCCATCCTAAACTTTCTTCCATTTCATGATTTGTGTCATTATCTGGCCTCTTGAAGAACTGCACCACCTTTTCACGGGCCTCCTCTGAGAGATTAAAAACAAACAAATTAAACAGATTTATTGTGACAATCTGAAGGCATTAATGCAACTCAAAAACAGTTAAATACGGCGGTTTTGCTCAATTTAGTTCTTTACCATGTGCTTAGCTGGCATAATTATAAATCCAAATTAACAAACAGATTTTTTTTAAGTTAGAAGTGTTTCAGTAAAGTATAACTAAATTGAATTTATTTAATACACAACAGTTTCTAGTAAACTCATTTAAAATGAAATGAAGGTTAAACTTGAGAAGAGGTAAATCACTAATAAGCTACTACAGGGACCATGCTGGCCTTTTTCTAAATTAAATCACGTGTCAAAAAGAAGAAGCATTTACTTCCTCAAATAACTTTCTCTTTCTTATCTAAAGAAATATACAGTTTCATAAACAACGGGCAACAGTTGGAACAGAGAGTAAGACGGGAGAGAGACAGAGAAATAGAAATATAAAACCAGAAAAGTGGTAACCTCTTTCTGTGTTTTCATAATTTTTTAGAACAGTCTGCATTACACTGTACTGTATGCTTTTGATTTTCAATATGCATCCCATTTACCAAGTGGCCAAAATAACTGACTGAAAAAAACAGCGACACCCAGAAATAGCAGAAGTAGGTGGAGGAAAGTCCCAAAGTCTTAATTTACTGTGCTATATTTACTGTAAGAAGCAGTACCTGCAGGTCTGTCTGCCAGTCTCTTGTGGACAATGCTGATGACAGTGTCAGCGGTGAGAGCTGCGAGCTCCTTGATGTCCAAACCTTCAAATCGGCCACCATCTTCACAGGCCTGGAATCGAAGAGGATAGAAACCATCACATGTATTTTGACTTATGTCGCCATGATGCCAGGTCTCTCTTGGAAATTAGATTTTTAATCTCAGTGAGATGTTTTACCTGGATAAATAAAAGACTAATAAAAGAAGAAGAAGAAGAAGACGAAGACGAAGAAGAAGCTGATTTTTGTAAATGTAGCCATGTACTAAGTTACATGTTGTGCACACCATTTCCCTCTCTATACAACAAAATACAGTCCCAATACCTCTCTGAAAACCTTTAAGTAAAAACTGAGAACAGAAATATTTATTTGGATTTGATGTACTATCAACATGTTTGATGTAACTAATTTAATTAATAAGAGTTCTCTCTGCGAATTACTTTGAAACTGAGTGTAAGAGTAAGTTAAAATGCAACCGATTTTTGCCTCTCAGTAGCCAATCTCGTCAGCTTGACATTAAGATAACTAATATTTTACTTAACTAAGTACTTGGCATTAAGTTAAGTAAAATATTACATTTAGACCGCTGTTTTATACTATAAATAATGAAAGGTACCACACACTATACAGTCTTCAGTTCCATGAGAAAATATCAGATTTTACTTAGTTTGCTAAAGATGGACTTATGAGGTTGTGAGGTTTTCACATACAACCACACACAGCCATCAGGTTCCGTGTGGTTGTATGGAGACTAATTATGTCTGCATTTGTAAGAGCACAGTGGTGAAACAGTGCATGCAAGTGTTACAAAAAACAGTAAGGGTTCCTCATAACTGGGATGCATCGAGAGAGGAAAAAACAGAAAAACCTCTTTCACCAGTTAATCAAAGTAAGGCATGAAGCCACCAATTTAAAGGAGTTTTTGTTTTTTTATTATTATCTAAAGATACAGGAACAACATACACAATAGTTCTGGAACCACTCAGTGATAAGATCACCTAAGGTTGAAACATCTGACTGTCATCTAATGTTGCTTTAAGTCTTCATTCCTGTGGTTTGAAGCATTTCCAGATGCCACACTGTCTCCAGCAATCTACTTACCCATTTCAAAGTTGATTATAAATTTGAACTTAGGCCCCACTGCAAACTGGAATGACATAATCTAATAAAGGCTCTCAAGAAGAAAATTTGTTCTGTGTTATACAATATTCAGAAATACATAACATGCTTGGTAGACTACTGAGGTGCAAGACATAATTCTGAAAACAATAAACAGAAGAACAATCCGTGGCAAGTATGCACTTATTTGCTTATAGTGGTCTATACCTGTATGTATAGAGGCAGGACTTTCCGCAGATGGTCCTTTCTTTGCTCCAGAGTAACAGCTCTGTGGTCAGGGGTACAGGCTGTTTGAATTCTCAGCTCCTGCAGTTGTTCTTTGAGCACTTGTGTGAGTTGAGGGTTGCTACAAGAGCCCTCCACTTTCTCTGACTTCAACTCCACAGAGACTGTTAACTCTCCCGAAGCACTCAGCTCTCCAGTTTCCTTATTGATCCTCTCCCCTCTAAAGGTTTGCTCCTGGAGGGGGTAAGAAAAAAAAATATATATGACAGTTCCATCTTTTTTCTTTTTAGATACAGCAAGGTTATATAATCTTCACAATATTATCTAATCACATTTTCTTCACTTGTGTCACTCAGTTTAATTTGTCCCAAGCTAAACCTTCTGCCGTCAACCCTGGTCACACTGTCTCAATTCAGAAATAGGCAGAAGGACAAACCACTGGCAGTCATGTGCCATTCTCATTTACTGATTACCATCTTTATGAAGGGTCTGCATTTTACAAAGGATGTCCAACTTTCAGTACTTTGAGAGCTACTGTGTGATACTTTTCACGCTTCACACGCACCATTGCTTTGTCAAAAAAATAAGACTGATCTTTTGCTAAGAATAGGCCGGTAGTGTAGTGTTAAATGACCAGCACCAGTTATCGCTCGTGTGAAAATGACACAATAAGCACTCCTAAGTCAATTCAATACAACTGCACTTCCAAAATCAAAAGCTTGTTATCCTTATAATAGGACAACATTGTTGGGAGTAAGTGACTCTGAATAAGCCCTTTATTTAAATACTGCGAGGCAATGTGTTTCACTTCTGCTTAACAGCATATCAGGAGGTGAGGAGTTTTACTGCTAAACATTCATGCCATTGTACTGCATGGCAATTGTAGCCAGAGTGTCGTTTCCATATTATAGTCGCTCTATTTCGACTACTTTCCATTTTGAATCACGTACTCATAACGAACAATGGTGGTAAGAATCAGAGGGCTTAACTTAAAGCCAACACATTTTTCATATTTCCCACAAAATTCATGAATACTTAGATGCAACAGATCATTCTTTACCTGAGTTTGTGTAAGAGCCATCTGGGGTTTTCCTGGCACTAAGGTGATGTTGTCATCTGTGCTGTGTTATTCCAACTACTTGAGTGGTCTGTTTCTGTTCCCATGTCAGGAGGAATGGACAAGAAGAAACCTGCTAAGACATGACTAGTGCATACATTGCAGCCCCCTTTGTAAAAGTACCCGCCTCTTACTAATCTCCACCAAGTAGACTGAACTTTGAGCAACTCAAATCAGCTGGTGCGAGTCATGTGCTTTCCCACTTCCTTAGAGAAGCAGAAGTGAAATAACAGTTGTTTAGCTGGCTAGATGAGGCCCTCCCACTGCAGCTCAAAGAAACGTCCCTTTTCTTTTTATAGACCGGTCTTGTAAGGTTATTATGATATTTAATCACAGTGGCATGGCCCATGACTCACCAACAAAAGCCACAAACCTGGCTTTTAGTCACGTCGCGTGAAGGAATTGACTTGCTGGTGAAACAATTGGAAACAAAGTGCTTTTTGTTTGTTTGCTGGTAATAAATAGAATGGCTGGACTGTTTGTGTTTAGGAAGGACTTTTCAAAACCAACCTATGAGAAGAGCAACCCATGCAAGTTGACAGTTGATGTATTTATATGCTAAAGTAGTATTTTAAATACAGAAACTAGCCTTTAGCAACGTTGCAGAACACACCACAATTCGTGAATGTGAATTAAAGCCAATAACCACAGCAGAAACTCTGCACACAGACGTGTGCGGCACTTGTGAAGTGTTTAGCTAAATGACTAAACGGCGCCATCTTGTGAGTATTGACGATACAGAAACGTGTCATCAACAGCAGTTGGGAGTAAAAGAAAAGGCTCAAAATTACACAGACTTTCAAGCTTGATAAGTTAAGTGAACCGGTGTTTTTCAGTAAAGAGAGCAGAGACGCTGATGTAGCAAAGAAAATGGCTTAGCAATGTCCTTCCGCATAGCTCAGTATTAGTACTGAGATTAAGTATCACAAGTGAAAATGCCTGCACTTAAAGAGGGTTCCAGAATTAGCGAATGCAAATTAAAGAGTAAAGATAACAGTGTGGCTATGGAAATCACACATACGTTTTCACACATATGAGTCAGCTCCCCAGTCAAAGTTGCCCTCTCTTTTGTAGGGTCAAGCTGTCATATAGTAACCACTTTCAAAACGAGAAGTGTTAACCAACCTTTGTAAGCTGACGACATGTGTAACTGACGAGCTCCTTCTGAAGTTAAAAAGCTGGACTCTTATTTTAGCCTCCGACTCCAACAAGCTCACCTCCTGAGCACTATAGGTTAAACCATGCTATTCTTACATAATCTTACACGACTAAATGCAAGGGGCAAGTAATAAAAAAGGCATGCTCTCTTTTCCTTCAGTATATGCCTTACACTTCCATTAAATGACCGTGGTGTTTGCATTTCTTTTACACTATTCTGGTAAGTTCCCCAGGCCACTTTCAGTTTACTAGAGGTGGGCGGGGCCATCCAAATATCGACAATATCGATACCAACACTGGCATTGCGATCGGATCAATATGTTGTTTCTATCCTCTAAGTCAGGTACTCTGGCATACAGGGCATTTTCCCGATGCACTTTTCGGCCGATGGGCCGGCCTGAAGAGCGACCCAGTGGATACAAGCACTTACAGCCCATTCCCTCCTCTACCTTTGCTGCACGCTCATGCAGCTTGTAGAAAAGGTTCAGTGTGGAAGAAGTGGGTAAAAGATGGAAAGCTGAGATAAAACAATGAAAAGAAAAGAAAAAGAAATGCAGCCCAATGTGTCAAATTAACCAACATGTTAACTATCTGGGCTGCTGCACCATGAACAGTAGTACCAGCAACAACTGATCCTGATGCACCATCTGTGGAGAAGTGAGGAAGAGATGGAGAAAGACTAAATTAACACAAGAAAATAGATGAAGGGAGATAATTAGGAAGGGGGGTATTCAAAGAGTCAGGAAAAATGAATGGCTACTTTGACTGTTATTTTTATTTATTTTTTAAGAAATCGTGAAATAGGATCATCTATGTTTTATTTTCAAAACGACATTCTGCTTCCCCCACATAAGCTGTCATTATGTTTTTAAAGTATTGGTACTGGTATTAGTAATAGTTGGTATCGCGGCACAGCACAGCGCTACTGCTTACTTTGGAGGCGTCATGGTATTTATAGCGACCACGTGCTTTGGGCAAAGCGCGGCCACGTGACACCTTGCAACCAATGCGGTGTCCAGGGCGTGGATTGCCTCAATCAGTTTGACACAATGAAAGATGTCGGTTGCTTTGTAGCGATACATGAGATCCCTTCTCACTTCACCTTATGATGTTGTAGCGCCGCTTCCCAGGAGTTGATTTTGCTTCCTTTGCAGTTTCTGTCGGTGGTAACACTAGAAGGTGGCCTCCGTGTACCCATCATAATGCATCCGATGCCCGTGTCCTCCGTCAGCGGTGGGGACATATTTGATTGTATACAGAGAGGAAATATTGAAGAGTGTATACACTTCGTTCAGAGTAACCGATCTATACTCAAGCAAAAAGGTAAGCTAGGAAGAGATACAGTGCAAACTTCAGATCTGGCTTTTTTAAAAGGTCATTATTCAACCTTATCGCGACGGGATTTCTCAATTTCCTCATTTTATTGCGAGAAAACTGCTGAAACATTAGTTAGAAAGAGAACGTTTATACCCACTTTATGCTGTTTGCCATGCCTGGCTTTAGAACTTTGGAATAATGTGCAAATGTGTTTGGGAGTTAACTATAGTTTTACCGGATGTTATTGTATATTTGATCATTTTCTGGTCTCTCTTGGTTTGATTTTGCCACAATGCCAAAAAGAAACCTAACTCTGCTGCAGCTCTTCTGTGAGATGGTCTGGCACAGATCCTGTGATGAAGAGATGGACAGATCCAGTGACAACACAGCACAAAGTCACATTGTGCTGAACTACTCCAACCCCCAAACTTGAGAGGGCTTTCAGCGTCAACAGGCTGACAGTCGATGCATTTATGCCAGTCTCATATTGTTAGTCAAAGTCAGAGTTGAAGGTCAGTGTCATCAAGCTTGATTGTGTAATGTAAATGCGTTTCTCATCATTCAGGTTGGGGTGGCTTTACCCCACTCCACTATGCTGCTCTGCATGGTAACCGAGCCTTGGTCGACCTTTTCCTTAGTGCAGGAGCTGGTCCTAACCTGACATGTGATGCAGGACAGACAGCTTTTCATTTTGCCTGCAGGTGAGCAGCAGCTGCATATTTAGTTAAAGCCTGGATTTTCAAGGTGAG
The DNA here is from genome assembly GCF_057381915.1 of Diplotaxodon limnothrissa. Taxonomy (NCBI): domain Eukaryota; kingdom Metazoa; phylum Chordata; class Actinopteri; order Cichliformes; family Cichlidae; genus Diplotaxodon; species Diplotaxodon limnothrissa. Next base: position 14,692,705 of record NC_140608.1, on the reverse strand, counting down.
AGCTTGATTTGAGCTTGTGCACTTTGTACTACTATCAGGCAAGGGAACATCTACATCATACATCAAATGATGCAGTATGGGGCCGATTTACGTCTCATAGACCTACAGGGAAAAACATCACTGCACCATGCGGTCACTGGGGGGAGCATGTAAGTGGATGAAACATTGTATCACAAACTTAGTCGTTTTTGCCATGGGCTACTACACAGTTATATATACAGTGCTATGCAAAAGCCCTGAACCACTCCTAATTTCTTTATATTTTGCTATAAGAATGGGAAATAGGTGCAGTGATCTATTGATACATGTATAAACATAAATAGAAATAGAAATACAGTATATAAGGTTGACATAGAGGATATACAGTTCTAATAAGTTTCAAAGTCATTAATATCTCCTTTATTCTTCAACACAGCCTGAACTGAATTTCTTTAAGATGACTTCAGGAATTGTTCTTCAGGCTTCTTGAAGGACATTCAAAGCTCTTCCTTAAATCTTGTCTGCCTTTGCTCCCATTTTCTGTCAAAATAATTCCACACCGCTTTAATAAGAAGGTCCGGGCTTTGGTGAACCCAGTCCACTGATAGTCTTTTACTATATGTGTTTCTATCCAGGTATGCTTTTACTACACTGGCAGGGTGTTTGGGATCATTGTCACAATGACAAAAGAAGCTGTTGACAGTCAGTTACTGTCCAGATGGTATTGCATGGTGGATGAAAATCCTACCGTACTTTTCTGCATTCATAATTTTTTACACGATTCCCAGCACCACTGGCTGAAATGCAGTCCCATGCCATGAAAGAGCCTCTGCCAGTTTTACAGATGGCTGTAGACACTCACTGTATGTATACTGATTTGAACATAAATAGATAGAACCAACATTTCCAAATTTGCATTGATCACTCCAAAACAAACCCAAAAAACTATTGGACTGATTTTTAGTCCAGGTCAGCGTTAAGGGGGTTAACAGACAGAACATTCCTGTATGTCCTGAACAGAAAATGAGTGCAAAAGCAGCCAAAATTCAATTAAAACAAAAACAAAAACCCTCCAGAAAGCCTGGAGAACTATTGCTCAAGACATTTATAAAAATGAGAAGAAAGTCTGGCTTCTTGGAAGGAAAGTATAAAGAAATGTGGGGTGACTTTTGCAAAGTACTGTATTATGCATGCACTAACTGTTAGTTGTTTTTCCCAGCATTGCAGTGCACTATTTGTGGGAGACAGGAATGTTTAGATTCACAGACACAGACATGTACCAGGTGACTCCCCTTCACCTGGCTGCATCCACAGGAAACACAGAAGTTATTCGGTATTTGCTCAAGGACCAGGTATGATACAGTTTTCACTGTCTGCCTCTTTCACCCTCTTTAGTTGTGCAACAGTATTATTACACAGTAATACACAAGATAATGCCCAATCTAAAAGTTTTAATAACAATGTTGAGTCAAATATATATTGTGTAAAAGCTGCCGGGATGACGAACGTCATCATACAAAAATGTACTGTGACTTTATGCTTTAGTCAACTTTTGATCTTTGTGCTTCTTTAACCCAAACATTTAGAGTATGGATTATTAATAATGTAAATAGTGTGACTGGTTGTCTCTCACTCTGTGTGTTGCATGTAGCACACAGAGTATATATTTGCATGATGAATGCATGGTTTCAACTTGCATTTTGGGGATGGAGCATTGAAGTGTAGTCACTGACTGTTTTCAAGAGCCTGAGCAGTGATTTCCACCAATGCCTGTACCTGTTTTAATGCGTCTGAAAATAATAGGCATTCTGTTGGTGTTTTTATCTTTTTCACTTTTTTTGCAAATATTTGTTTTTTCTTCTTTTTACTTTTCCACTTTTAAACTGTTTAAAATGTAAACTAAGGCTTAAATTATGTACATTTTCTGGGATTTGCAAATATGTTTCAGAGGTGTGCTGTGGATGCAGTTGACCAGCAGGGTGCGACAGCGCTTCACGTCGCAGCAGAGAGGGGTGGAGTGGAAGTGTGCTGGATACTACTGCAGAGAACAGGGTGCGGGATGCTCCATCAGAAGAATCATAGCGGCCTGACACCACTGGAGCTCAGCAAACAGGGCAAAACATTTAGGTGAATCTGCTGCTTCCAGAAATATGTGACACCCCCCTCATAAAACTAGAAGGATGCTGCATTTCATTCTAGCATCCTTTGGTACCTATGAAATATCCAGTATGTTTGCTTTTCCTGATTCGATCTTTCTCTTGGGATTATGATGCTGATTATTACTCTGCTGTATTTTTTCTCTAGACATCAGCAACTCGCCAAACTACTGAGTCGGTACATTAATGAGCCAATACACCACAAGCCCAGAGAGTCTCATGGTACATTTGGATCTGTATATGAGCTCTATTCATTTATTTTACAATAAAAACACAAAGATAATAATTGCAAAACAGTTCATGTTACAACTCTGAAATTGGATTTTTTTTTTTAGATGTTTTATGCTGAATGTGATCTTATAAACAGGTAAAAGGGTGTTTTGTGTTCTTCTTTCTTAACAGTTTTATACTACTGGACACTGTTTTTTCCATCGCTGAGTGGAGCTGCCATCCTGCTGATTGCAGCCATGTTGGGAGGCTATGGGGGTTTAATCTGTGGTTTGCTCTTCCCATGGCTTGCCAGAAGCATTTTCACACAATACCACCGCATGACCACATACCAAAGGTTTGGCAAAAATTGCAGTGCATGTAAATAATCATCCTTTACTGCTATTATATCACATAGCATATGTCTTCTTTCTAGGTTACCTAACCCGATCTACTTGGGAACCCTCATTGCTGGTTTGATCCATTCTCTGCTCTGCTTCTATGGAAAAATGATGCCTAATATCCTTTTGAAAAGCTAGCATATACTAGGTCTTTTGCTCATACATATTTCTTGATAATTCAGCTTTTCACACACCTACGTTAGCTGAGCTGTGAGTCTTGGAGGAGTTCAGCACAATTGTTCAACTGCATGGATGAACACATCAGAATCATACACTATTTATGACAAAATAGAATGCCACTGTATGATGAAGTGACTACATTTTATATTCAAATAGTCACATATGGAGATATGTAGGATAGAGGGGACCTTTGTTTAATCTAATCTTGGAGAGAGTGAGGACAATAGTGAGCAAGGCATTGTTGAGGTGTGTGGTAGGAGTGACAGATGGGTTGAAGATGGAGGTGGGATTACATCAGGGATCAGCTTTGAGCCCCTTCTCCTTTGCACTGGTGATGAACAGGTTGACAGATAAGGTCAGGCAGCAGTCTCCGTGGACGACGATGTTTGCAGACGATATTGTGATTGTGAGTCTGGAGTCTGAAGAGCTGTGGATGTGCTCTGGAGAGAAGAGGAATGGAAGTAATTAGAAGCAAGACAGAATACATGTGTGAATGAGAGGGAGGCAGGTGTAACAGTGAAGATGCGAGGAGTAGAGGTAGTGAAAGTTTAAGTACCTGGGGGTCAACCATCCAAAGCATTGGGTGTAATCAAAGTGAACAGGGTTATTTGTGACAGATGGAGTCATAGGGAAGGTTTACAAGATGGTAGTGAGACCTGCTGTGATGTATTATTTGTGGATGGTGGCGCTGACAAAAATACAGGTGGGGGAGATGAAGATGCTAAGAGTTTGGTGCAAGTGACCAGGAGGGACAGGGTTAGAAAAGAGTATGAGCAGTTTGGAGACAAAGTTAGAGATACAAGGCTGAGATGGAGGGATAGTGGATACACTGGGTGAAGGATGCTAAATATGGGCAGCGAGGAAGACCATGGGAGAGATTCACAGATGGAGCGAAGAAGGACATGCAGAGGGTTGAAGGAAAAGAGGATAGGGATATGGTGATATGGAGGCAGGTGTGGCGAAGAAGAAGTCAAAACTCAACTTCACTGCAACATTATAAACCACTCGAAAACAAAAAAAAATGGTGTAACTCAGGAAAGGGAAAAGATGAAAATTTAACCATATTTACCATTTTGAATTGGTTACACTAATCTTTGGTTACTGACTGTTACATTTTTCAAATTTTCATATATATACATTTTACAATTTTATATGAATTCCAGCAAACACTGATGTAAACTGCAGCTAGTTTATTTGGTATTCTACCGAGTCTGTTTAAATGTATGTAAAGTGTGCTATTAAAATTTTTATCCTTAATGTTGTGAATGTGTGTGGCCAACCAGTAGTTTAACCCAGGTGTCGATGGTCCACTTTTCCATACTCCTTGGGTTATTCTGTAAGGTTCTGACACAAGACCCTGGGACACTAGACAGAGCAGAATCAGATCCTCAGTTCTCTTGTATCGCTGATCTGGTGGAGAAGAACCAGAGCCCACAAAGGTTCTGTCCATACTGTGAGGTGAGACATTCATATGGGCATGTTGGTAACTTGTTTTACATGCCACACTTTATATTGTATGTAGTTATTTTTCTAATTATCACTCTTTCTGTTTAGATCTTGAAATTTATGCATAGCCTTTCTGCTAATTGTAACTCCCCTCACATTAGAAAAGGTCTTCACGCACGTGTGTTAAGACCACAGATATCAGAGCTGCCAGGTAATATATGCAGGGATTTGGTAGGTGGGGGAACCCTAAGATCTGATGTTGCAGTGAGGTGAAAGGAAAAGAATCACTTGGTAATAAGTCACATAATGACTTGATTTGTGAGATCTGATATATTTTTCTTTGTCTACAGGCTGTGACATGTACTGCTACTCAAGTATTCACTGTTTCCTGTGGATTTAGCAAAAAGAAAAAATTGAACAAGATACATTAGCACATAGATTCCAGATTCAGACAGCCTAAAGCTAGTATAAAAGGTAGAATTTAGTAAGTGAATTTAATCAGCATCATCACCATCTGCTCTGGATGTCTCCTTACAACAGCATAAATTGATGTAAACTTCACCACAGTACTGAAGCTATCTAGTTTAGAAAGACTAAACTGACTAGTAGTAGTAGTATTAGTATACTTCAGTTTTTTTGCCTATTTTCGTCTGCTCCCTTTTTAACAAATATCACCACAGCAGGTAGCTCCACATGTTTGATTTCTATGCCAGATGCTCTTCTTGATGGAATCAAAAATGGCTTTGTGTCTCCTCCCGGGATCAAGCCGCGGATGTTTTGCTTGTTAGGCAAATCTGTAACCACAGCTCTATTGAGCTCCTCAGTAACACATCATGTAAAGAGCCAATATCTGATTAAAAACTATTAAATGAAATAGAACTTTATATGCAAGATTTAAATTTCCAGATTATAAAATTTAGCTCGCTGAATCAAAGTTCTTGCTTTGAAATTAATCTGTCATCTTCATTCTCATCCTTCTTCCGTACAGCTTGTGTCACACATATACATTTTTTTTCTGGGATGAAAAATGTAAATTAGTTGAATATTACCAAGCAGACACATTTTTTTGAGTGGCCTTATGTGGGTCATTAGAAAGAATGCAGGTTTAAAGCCCTGTCCATTTTTTTTGGTAAAGTCTATACATAAAAATGCATTACTTCTTTCTAATATTTTGATGACCTTCTCCTGTCTTCATCACAGCTCTTTCAGCCTGACTACACTAAACACTGCAAGCTGTGTGAAATGTGCATTAAAGACTACGACCATCACTGCCTTTTCCTCAACCGGTGCATTGGCCGAGGTAACCACCGCCTGTTCCTGGTCTTCATCCTCTCCATGGTGGCTGCCCACCTTCTTTTTGTTGCCACGGGAATAAGTTACCTGTACAGCAAGATGCCTGGAGGCAGCCACAGCTTCTCATTGTGGCTCACATTGTTAGGTGAGGATTTCTGGGTTGTTGTAATGATGATCATGAATGGACTGACACTCATCTGGGAGGTGTGGCTTCTAACTGAGCAGTTTGATGCTGTCGCCACTGGAACAACCACCTACTTTAAACAATGCGAAAGCGCCGCACGACAGCGGTCACTAGCACAGCGCTGGGTGATAGTGCTGTCATTTCTGATGGAGGGTCGGAGACGGGTGGGCAGCAGACAAGCCAGAGAGGACAAAACTGCCATAGACATTTAAAACTGTCACTGACCTTTGTGCAGCTTATTTGAAAACATTTCCAGTATTGCTCAAGTACAAATACTCACTCTTAGTTCCTCTGTGTAAGGTGGTTTGTGATAATGTCCTTTTTAGATTCAGTAACTTTAATGCCATATCTGGTACTTGATTTTAGTATATCTAATATATTTTGATATTAAATAGGCTATAGAGTAGATTTGCCAGGACAATAGTTCACAAAGTGACTTGCAGGGTATCTACCACAAATGTAGACATTCGCCTAGTTTTTAGAGACCTCACTGAAAACTCATACTTTAAGAAACAGTGTTTTTATTTTCTCGTTGTTTTATATTGTTTGTGTAAAGTACTCAATATTTTTGACACTGTGTTTTAGCAGCGAGCGTCTACATGAAAGCCTGTGTTTATACTCGTTTTTGTATCCCAGTAATCATTTTTAAATGTCATTCTTTATTGCTGCTCTAAATAAACTTTTGTAAAACTGTAAAACATACAACTGATCAAAGTTTACTGTGTTTTCATAAAATTAGCAAGTCCAGTGATTAGCTGGAGATAATGGTTAACAACAGACGACCCAAAAGACTTTCTTCCCAACCTAATGTCGTTACCTCTCTAACCTGCTCCGAGTCATTTGTGCCATGACACTTCCTCTGCTCTCATTAATGGGATATGCTTTTTTCATGCCTTCAATTACACACACTCATTTCCTATGTGTCCCTCAGGACTGTATTTCTAGATTATAGATGATATTCCACACACCCCAGAGGCTGGTGTGTCTGGTCTGTGTGAGTGGCCATGTCGTGTGACATAATTCAGTGTCTGCTGTACTGCCGCTTGTACATATGGAGTGATCAAGTTGATCACATAAAGGCTTTTTAACCTTCTGTATTCTCTTGTCTTGATTTCATCTCCAGCTGGTTGCCACTTGATATCCCGATTTATTTTATTTATACTGACGATGTTTTTATGCTGTAAGAAAATATGTTTCACACAATTTTCTGACCTGACATCACCCCCTTGATTTACATATTGGAAAACCATTTACAGCGCTTTATTTTGCTGTCTTGTTAGTGATACGAGCAGTACAGTGATGCCATTTAAAGGAGAAACTAATATTATTTTTGTACACAAGTCAGCAGTTTTCACTTCTTCATCGGGCCAGCTCACTTCCTGAGTGAGAGACAGACTAAAAATGAGGACAAGGACAGTGGGAGAACCCCACAGCTGCGTGTTATTTCCCTATAAAGCAGTACCTATCACTGCAGATGCCTCAGACAGTGTGACTTTTTTTTTTTTCGCTGCACGGAGAGTCTGGCTCCAGAGAGAGAGAGTCGTCCGGTCTATCCATCCAAGACGACATGGCAAGTGCTCGCATGACAGTCTCTATTTCCTTCCCTCTATCACCGTCTGTTCACATCAGCATTCCTGAGAGACAAGTCAGAGGCGTTACTGATAGCAACTATAGTGGTCCCTTTTCTGTGAGCATGTGAATATCATTTGATTTGTTTCTTGGAGATTGGCTATTAAGCAGAGGACTGAGACTTCAGTATTGTCATTGTTTAGAGCCTGAATGTGCTTGCTTGCTTGTGTTATGGCTCTAGAGATGGCCCCGGTGGAGAAGGATACCTACGGTGCACACAAGTTCAATGCCATGAATCCTAACAGGACTCCATATATCAGTGACAAAGCAAAGGAACTAGCAGGTAAAGCTCAGTTTTTAACTTGTTTTGTGTTGAATGTCACCATATAATACAAGCTGATTATTTATTTTAAGCTTAACTTCATCTGAGCTCTCAAATGAAGTTAAGTAGTAATTTTGTTTTGTCTTTTTCATCAGTGTTTCTGTATCCATCTGTGTGATCCTTGTACTGCCTGTGAGAGTTTAAGCTGTTTCTATGGCCAAAGTTATGTTATTACAAATGCTTCTCCTTCATAAAGTCCTAACGTTTGGTGTCATTTGTAAATAACGGACTGTTACAGAAATCTCAGTCAGCTCTTTCTTCTTACAGTGTCTCTGTAATGTATATTGGTCTCATCCACCCTCTTGATTTCATGATTTGGAGGCTTTTAAACAGACTACAACCTTAGAACAAGCTGAACAGGAACAAGAACATCACACCCTCGAGACTTTTGGTTTTTACCACACAAATTACTGAGTGATTGAGGTAGTTTGGCATTTACTGTCCGACTGTAAATCTCACCCTGAGTGAAACAGGATACTTAATATGAGTGTTTACAATACAGTTTTGTTTGATTTGAACATATGTCCACCCAAAATCTGTTCTGCCAAATGTCTGCGATGGATTATATGGTCAAAGCTTACATACTTTAAAAAAACACACAAAAAACACAGAGATTTAAAAAGACATTCTTTTAAAATGTTAATGTTAGGGCGGTCCAGTGGATGGGGATGTTGCCTCCCAGCAAGATTGGCCTCAGTTTAATCTCCTGACAGGGGAAGAGCTTTCTAAGTGGATTTCAGTGTTTTCCACTTTATGTGGATCCACTGCTCTAATGCTTTAGAAAAGTCTAATGGACTTTTCTCCAAAGTCCGAGTGATTGTGACTTAATTTTACTTTATCTGATAATAGCTGTCAGATCAAGATGTTGCCTTACAAACTTCATACACTGACTTGTGGCTGTGGATGATGCACCATCTCTCCTCCCAAGCAGACAGTTTTTTCTAAAGGTTATTAATGGATTTCTAGTTCTTGTCTTGACTTCCTCTAAGTGACATTTTTAATGACATTTTCAGACAGAGGAAATTGAAACCTTTTTATAACTTGTCTCTGATTGTTGTGCATCAATAAGCTTCATTTTTAGATCCTCACCAGGTGCTCGGCTGACTCAGGACCTCAGGGGAGTCAGCGGTAGGTGCTTCTTCAGGTCTGAAGAAATAGAAAAATCGTGAAGTTCTGAAGATGTCCTTAGGAAAAAAAGTTGATGTTGATGAATTTAGAACTAGAAGGATATCCAGACATTTTCACATACATTGCAGTTTTTTTATATGTCTATTCTAAAGTCTTAAAACAGCTGAATAAATGTTACATTTCTAAATGCCTGCTTGTCACAGGGGTTGAATGTATTTAATTCCATTTAAAGATATCAGCAAAACTTCTGAGATTTACAGCTATACGTCGACATCGCGGTGTCACATCTACTTTCACTGCATCATAACACTTAGTGGTGAGACTGATGTCAGTGGAATCAAATATATTGATCTGAGGTTGTACATCAGGGTTCACATGAGCCCATAATCAAATCTCCACAACCAGCTGTGGGGATTGTGAAGACTGTGGAGCAATAGCGAAGCTAAAAACACAGAAAAGGATGACAAGACAGAGGACACCAAGCCAGACGTATGTATAGATGGTGAGAAATTGATACTGAGAGTGTGCAGCAGAAGGCAGAGTGACTGATAAAGAGACAGACCAAAGAGAAAGAGAGGGAGAGAGTAGGCAGGGCTCTAGGTATGTAAGGAACAACAGCGTACTGGGCCAGTGGGACAGAGAGGGGGAGTCAGACGTAAAGGAAAGAGGGGATCCAGAGGAGAGTGTGAGGTTAAGTGTGTGTGTGTGTATGTGTGTGTGAGTGTAAAATCAGACAGAGTGCAAGACTGTGAGCCAGGGAGAGAGATGCTCGAAGAGGATGAGGAGTAACAGGGCGAGGCAACAGCGAGAGGAGCCGGTAGAGCGTGTATGTGAGGAATAGTGTGTGAACAGAGGGATGCGGTCATGTCTCTGTGAGAAGGAGCAGTATAGCAACGGTAACCATGCTGAGCCCCAAGATAAAACAGGCACGCCGGGGTAAGCACAGTCCCTCCTCCCTTTCCTCCATCCTTCATCCTGGCTTCATTTTTCTGTCTTGCCTTCCTTTCTTGCTGCTTTCTGCTTCTTTTTTCTTTTCCTTTTTTATTTAACTTGCTGCTGCTGCAGAGCTTAGTCTGCTGTCTTTTTCATTGTCTATCATCAATATTGTCATTAGTGCTTTCACTGATAATGACATGCAGAGCAGTGTGTCCTTGCATCCTAGTGAGCATTTTACTAGCAATTTGATTCATTTTCTTGCATGATCCTGAGTGTAGTGGCTTCAGCTGTTCTGTGGAGAGCTCACTGAGTGTTAACAGGCTCTACTATAGGGTGATGTAATCCGACATGTCTTCCTCAGGTGATTACACTACCCTTATTCCTAGAAGATTTAATTCTGATGGAGATGAGGCACGTTGTAGTAAGCATCGGTGCTGGGAAGATAATTATCGGTCTCAAAATCACTTGTATTCTGACGTGTGCACCTGAACGCATGACTGTATCTCTGTTCAAGGTTTCCCCCAGCTATTCGGCTGTGGGTTTTTGGCAGGTGACAGAGATCCAATTGGGAGGAATGCGTGACTCTCTGCCCCTGTAAATCCCAACAGCTGACTCTCAAACATAGTTCCTCTAATGCTGGGTAAAATCCATTTGTGACCACAGAAGTTGGGACACCAAATATATGTTCCTCTCACATGATATTGTGAAGATTAATATGGAAGCTGTAAATCATGATGCAGTGTATAAATACTTCCTGTGCTCTTCATAGCAAGCGGTTGCTAGATAACACACAGTTTGGCACACTGTTGCAGGTGCCACGGGCAGTTGTGACAGCTGCCACCTTAATTTGAGGAAAAAATGATTATTATTGAAATTGCTGTTCCGATACATCTTCTTCGTGAAGCTTCATTTTTCTGTGTCTTTAGGCGAAGATGTTCCTTCGTTTCCCCCCTGGCAGCTGATCACTTGTTCTAGACCAGCCGTAAAAATCGGATCATAAAAGATGATGGGGTGGAGAAGTGCCTCCTCTTTCTCCTTCACGAATACAGTCAGAGAGTGCAGTAGCTGTAGTTGCTTGCCATGTCTTGTGCGCTTGCCATCTCTCATTTGCTGTAATGGTATCCTCCTTTGATTAGATTCCCAGCTCTGCTCTCCACTGACCCTTTTATGCAGCATCTTTTAGGACAAATTCAAACAGCATCTCAGAGCTGGGTCTGGATCCTACTCTGTTATGCTGGAAGACATTTACAAAACTGTGAATGATGTAGATGAAGCTTCTCTATTATCTGTATAGTTGGATGATTACTGAAACATTTGAGTGGATAACATAAGGGCTTTAGCAAATATTATGTGGTCCTTTTGAGATACCATAGATTCAAAATTGAGAGGAAAACCATTGTGAACTGAGCTGTGTTTATCATCATCACTAATAAATGTATTATTGCACCCTTATCTCATTCAAATGGTAATGACATATAATACATTTTATATTAATAACTGAATTATTTCAATAATACATAAATAATTTACATTTCAATCATTTAAAGGTTGGAGCAGCTATCCACAAGGTAAAACCTCATAGAATATATTCAAATACCACTACTGTTGCTACCACCACAGTGAGACCTTGTTACTTTAGATTAAACTGTTTATATATACCCTTACAACACTTACAATCGGCTTAAATTGCAAACTACTCAGTGGTGAATAAAATAGTTTCAGTCAGCTTCACTGCAACCAAACATGAAACCAAACAGCAAAACGCTACAGTAATGCACCATTAATAATCTTAACCAGCGTGAGCCCTTTTACTTTTGATACTACGGTGGGCGGATGTATAGCTGTCATGTTTGCACCAGAACGTATGACTATAGTTCTGTTCAAGGCTTACATTCACTCAAATACTGCTGAAGATGCTGTACTTTACTTCAGTAATACAATTTTTAAGCTTTACTTTCTATGTGTTTTGTTTTGTTTTGTTTTTATATAGAAGTATGAGACACGGTTACATTATATCTGCTGTATTTATAAACCTTGATGAGCCTGCTTCAGCTGTCATTTTGGAAATGACTGCTTCACACAGTCATTCTTCTTCCTTCTCAGCAATCATGACTCTGCAAAGGAAGGATGTCCAGCAAGGGGAGAAATAGAAATGAGGAGTCCAGACAGAGAGCTGATAACAGAGCGAGAGAAAGAGAGAGGGAGGGAGAGGAAGAGAGAGATGAAGAGAAGAAACAGGAGAGGGAAAGGAAAGAGAGATCTCTGTCCAGGCCCTTAAAGATACCTTCCCTGCTGTCCTCAGCAGAAAGCAAAATGCAATTAACAAGGAAAAAAGATGCCATTGATTTCTCTCTTCTCCCCTCTGCCTGTGCCTTGTGTTTATCTCTCTCTTTTCTCTTGCTGGTTGACTCCCCAGGGATCGCTCTACTGTCACAGTTTTTGCTCCATTCCTTTGGCATACAGATGCTAATATATAATCCATATTTTAATTCCGGCTGTAGCAGTCAAAGCACAGTCTGATCCAAAGCAAAACCTGTCTATGTATAGCAATGAGACTGGAAATAATGGATGCCCTTGTTAATATCTGAAACAAATTAAAACATGTACAGAAATAGACGGGTTTCTTAAAACAAGATGGCTTTGCAGTGAAATGGAGGCATTCCCTTTGTAGGCTGAATTCAGATGAAATCTTGATGCATGGCCCATGCTGTGGGCTTAGCGGTACCCGAGGGAGACTACAAAGAAAGATTTAGAAAATTACTTATCCCGTGTCTTTGTGGAATACTGTCTCTGTCACTCTTTTTCTGATCTCAATGTGTGTACCCATGCAGCACGGTCCAAAAGCATGGTTCTCGGAGAGTTGACAAGGGTTTCCAGGCCCTGTTCTCCTCTGGATCATGAGAAAGCGCTGAAGGCGGGCTGGCTCAAGAGACAGCGGAGTATCATGAAAAACTGGCAGCTGCGCTGGTTTGTCCTGAGGACCGAAGCTCTGTATTTCTACAAGGATCAGGATGAAAGCAAAGCACAGGTATTGCAAAATAGCACATATGAGATATTGACACCTGTTGCAAGGCTGCTCTGTTATATTCCATCGTATTCCCCCTGAAACATCTGAGCCAACTTCTTGAACTGATCCGATTAGTATTTAGAACCCAAAACTGATCACTCGACTGTGTTTTTCAACTAAAATAAAACCAAATGTGTTTTCCATTCTCTTAAATAGCCAAGTGAAATAAAAGTGACCGTGTGTTTTTTTTTAAAAACTGTTTGCTAAATGAAATACTTGGTGTCGAGCTATGGCTGGGTAAATATCATTATCTTTAACACAGAAAATCAGCTCCATTAAGACCTCCCCACAGTCTCCATTAAAGCCATAGCGTGTTGTTACTGCCCTGACACATACACTGATTATGTGGTAACTACCTACCCTGTGGTTGTGTCTGAAGCACTTAGTTTTTGACCTTTGACCCTATCTGTGCTGAAAGGATCAAAAATGCTAGTACATCAGGAAGCACCAGTAGGATAAGTAGATGAAGAGATGTTTCCCTGAGTCATTCCTCCCTCCATCATCATTGCCTCCCTCTGTTGGACAATTGCCCAGAGTCCCGTGTACTCAGCGCTCCATAATATTTAACATTCACTACACGCCCTTGTCCAGAACCTCTGATATCTCACACCTTCCTCGCCTTTCTCCGGCAGGGTTGTATTCCTCTACAGGGTAGTCAGGTCAATGAGGTGCCTGCCAATCAGGACGAGCCTGGCCGCCACCTTTTTGAAATAGTTCCAGGTAAGTTGGCATAGTGACAGTTCTGTTATATAAGGAAACAAGTAAGTAAATAAGCCTTGTTCAAGAGATGCTGAACAATCTGTTTAGCACCGAGTGCCAAATAGAAAACTTCGCACTTGGCTCCCTTTAGATTTTTAAGTCAAACTTTATGTTTTACCTAGCGGTACTTTTCTCTGTGTTGCTTAAAATTGTGATCAGACTATACATGCAGCAAACCTCTGTTTAACCTGTGCTGATCCAAGTATCTCTTGTACCATCTGGTAGTTTTAGATGGTCACAGTGAAGAATGATTTTAGGATATTAAGATGCCTCCCTGATGTCATTGTTCAAAATGTCACTATATATAGATATACATAAATCATGCTTACAATGAGCTTAAAGTGCAATGAATTCTAACAGATAAAAGTACCCAGCTGTAAATAAATGTGCCCCACTGCAACTAAACGTAAAAGCAAGATCCTCCAGTAATGCATGCATTAATAATTAATGTAATTAGAATATAATGTATCCCGGACTGGGGCCATTTTCGTACACAGTGAGCACTTTTACTTTTGATACTGATAATGCTAAATGCATTCACTAGGTGTATGTTTGAGCCACTGTACTCTATGTAGATATTACAGTTTTTACTTTGCTAATTCTAAGGCTTCATATATCACGATGTGATAAAAATAATAATAATCTGATCCTTAACGAGGCCTAAAACCATTTCAATACAACCTGAAGTGAACAACAACAACACATACATATTACATGATTATTTCTTTAACCAAAATGAATCCAAAATGCCAAAGCAGTGTATAAAAACTATGTGATTCACATTGACATGATCTTGTAAAACCACTTTTAGCAATAATAACTTCACGTTATTATTTCTTGTATGATTTTATCAGTGTCCTAAATTATTGTCAAAGAATTGTGTCCCACTCTTCTTTACAACATTGCTTCAGCTCATCGAGGTTTGTGGGCATTCATTTGTCCACAGCATGCTTGAGATCCCTCCACAGTATTTCATGGTTGAGGTCTCGACCTTGACTGGGACATTTCACACTTTGATTCTTTTTATTTTCAACCATTTTCTTGTAGATTTGCTGCTTCATCTAAGCTTTATCTTTCAGATTGATGACCTCACATTTGACCTCAGGTCCTCTGGCTGCAAAATAAGCCCAAATCACAATCCACCACTGGGCTTGACAGTTTGTGCTAAAATGCTGTGTTTGATTTTGTCTGTCCAAAGAAGGTTTTTAACCCTCCTAAGCCAAGCTGCAATGCTCTTTTTGGAAATAAGATGCTTTTTATTGGCAACTGTTCGGACAGGTCATTCTACTGTCATGAACTTTAACTGTTAACATGCTAACTGAGGCCTGTAGAGTCTTATCTCTTAAGGTTTTTGTTTGTTTGTTTTCAGTTTCTCTGAGTATTTCATGGTCCGACCATTGGGTGAATTTACTGGGACTTCGACTTCTGGGGAAGGCTGGCAAAGGTCTTAAACGTTTTCCCCTTCGGAATAATCTTTCTAACTGTAAAATAATAGACTTCAAATTGTTTGGAAATCAACAATTGCATCTCTAAGATCATTAGTGACATATTTCCTCCTAGGCATTGTGTTGGTTAATATCTGAATCCTCCACAGAAGCAAACTGCCAAACATCTACTTTCTAGATGATCACTGTCTGATGATCAGGAAATTAAATACATTTGATCAGCAGTACCTGGCTCTTACTTACCTCCTTAATTCCTATCAAAGTAGTAAGGGTGCACTTAATTTTTGACACACTGCCTCTGCATTATGGCTTAGCACGTGTTAAATAAATAACAACACAGTTTTGTAGTTCATCTGAGGTTGTATTTACATAATTTTAAGACATGCAGATTCTTTTTTATCATATCTAGATGCATAAAATCCCAATTTAAAAGGGGGTGTACTTTCTTTTTACCATGAACACCTTCCTGCTGCTCAATGGATTTGAATATTAATATCCAAATGTACTTTAATTTTTTTATGGAGTACTTTACTTTTGTTTATTTACCACCTTACATAAAATCAGCTGTTTCATTTCTTTTTACAGAAGCATGAATATCAAATTTCCATTGGAATATAAGTGGATTTTTTTCCCTCATACATTCAATTTAGCTGTTCCAGAAATATATAAAACACATTTATTTTAGGAAAATGGCTGGCAATAAAAATGTAGAGTTTGTAATAAATGGTTTATTATGTGCAAATACACTGCCCTCAGTCTCATGTGACCTTGTAGGAAAAGACTGTCTAGTTGAAAAAAACAGTGTGAAAACACATGTGAGGAAAGGTCCAGGACAGAGAGAGAAAAGAGTGAAAAGCATGCTGCAGTTGCTGGTGTCCCATGGGAAGCCTTCTCTTTCTGGGTTGTTTGTCTCTCACACACAACACACTATGCACCACAGTGCAGGACTTAGCAATGAATGCGGGTACTAATATGTATTCTCCACAATGAGCCATGTGCAATCCTTGCTAAACCCACTTTTCAAATCCTGTGTTTTGTATTGCTTTTTCTAAAATATGTGAGTTAAGTTTTATGCTTTTATCTCTGCTGAGTATTTCCACCTCTTCAAAGGCAAAGGGGTACAACGGGAGAGAATTCCACATAGGGTAATCAAAGCTGTGCTGAAATGAACTAAATGTCAAACTGAAATGTCATCCGGGGTGGCATCAAGCTGTGTTCACCCAGAGGAAGAAAAGGCAGAGCTGCATGATTGTGTCTTTGTACTTTACAGGGGCGCTTGAGCTAATGAGGTTATTGAGAATACTGATATTGATGTTAGCAGCTGGATCTGTAAACAAAGTAATTCTGCAAAGTCACTTGCAATCTAATTTGCAGAGGTGCTATCTGTTTTGTGTTTGATTCCATATGATTAATAGTGAATTTGAAATGTGCTAGTCATTATTCTATAGGGACCAAGACAAAATTGAAGCATGGCTTTCTTTTCAGCAGGGGCTGGAGAAAAGGATCGAACTGGTATAAGCCATGAATCATTCCTGCTGATGGCCAGCTCCCAGAGCGACATGGAAGAATGGGTCAGAGCCATACGTAGAGCTATATGGGCTCCACTTGGTGGAGGTTTGAGTCTTTAAAATGTCCTAATATAGACACACATGAACACAGAAGGGTCTGCATGCCTTAAAAAAGGGATACGGGGTTTGCATAAGAAAATTTTTGAGCTATTAGTCACATGAATTTCTTGGTTTTGTGACTGAAGGTGTCTTTGGGCAGCACCTAGAGGAGACAATGTTGTATGAATCCCAATGTGGCCCTCAGAGACTAGTCCCTGTGCTGGTTGAGCAGTGTGTATGCTTCATCCGTGAAAATGGACTCAAGGAGGAAGGCCTTTTCAGGGCCCCCGGACAGACCAATCATGTTAGAGAACTGCAGGATGCCTTTGACCGCGGTGAGAAGCCAGTGTTTGACAGGTGAGGCAGTGGGAGGGGGAATTTTATCCACAACAGTATGCTAAGCCATTATCTGTATGGAATAGTACTCTATATTGTGCAGTCCTTTTCTCTTTCAGTTCCACAGACGTCCACACAGTGGCATCACTGTTAAAGCTGTACATACGAGAGCTGCCAGAGCCTATAATCCCATTCTCCAAATACACACAGTTTCTCTCTTGCGCTCAGCTTCTTACCAAGGATAAAGAAATGGTATTGAATTGTCTACTTAAGACTTTACTGGTACATTTCAAAATCTGTTCTTAGCAATAAACATCTACTTTTTTCCAAGGGTATTACAGAGCTCGGCAAACAGGTGAAATCACTTCCTCAGGTCAACTACAACCTCCTTGAGTACATCTGCAAGTACGTAAAGTGTATCTTGTCACCTATATATATATATATCAGTGCTGATGTCATTGTGATGGGACTCATTATTCTGCCTTCACGGCTTCACAACTGATGATTTGTCAGCTTATCAAACCAGAGACATTCATTACACCCACATTGTCTTCATCAGGGGAAGTGACATCACTGTGCATAATTGCATATCTTCTCTAACTCCTTACATTATGGAAAAAAAATCCCACGCACCAGTCACAATGAGACCTCTCAATCATCCGACCTGATTATTTTTTAAAGCCAGCTTTAGCAAAGCTTAGCACTGATGATTATATGAAAATAAGTTTTGCTTTTGGTTGTGTCTGTTCAGGTTTCTGGATGAGGTGCAGTCTCACTCCAATGAGAATAAGATGAGTGTTCAGAACCTGGCCACTGTGTTTGGACCTAATATCCTTCGTCCCAGAGTGGAGGATCCAGTCACCATGATGGAGGGTTAGAGAGCACATCGATCTTTGCTAATTTAATGCAAATTTGTGAATAAAAGCATGAATTTCAATCAGTGTGTACAAAGTTTCAAGATAACTTGAGAAATTTGTTGTATTTTTGTTTGCCATTCTAAACAGGAAGTACGCAGGTGCAGCACCTAATGACTGTGCTGATTAGTGAACACTCACGACTTTACCAACGTGAGGAGCCAGAAACAGAGATTAAAGTTCCCATACAGCGCCAGGAGAGCCAAAGGTGCAAGGTGGAATGGCTTTCACAAGAAGACCCTGACCACCCACATCCCTCAGGGACAAGCTCCAAAATGCCTAATGAAAAAGCCCAACCTTCCACTTCTTCTACAGACATTAAAGTAACAGCAGTGAGCCCTGTTACACTGGACAAGGGTGAGGAAAGTCAGACTGAAGGGAAGAGCAAAAGCAAGACAGAGGAAGACATCAAGACTGAAGGAAAAGTTGGAAGCGATGCAGCTGTTAGCCCTAGCAAACAGGCTAAAGCATTGCCTTCCTGGAGATCCACCTTCAAGGGCAGTGCAACCTCAGGTGGGCCAAGAGGGAAAATAGGGGGATCTGCAGGGGACGTGTCGGCTGCCGGGGGGAGCAACTGGTTAATGAATGGTCTGTCATCCCTCCGAGCACACAGACGTACCACCTCATCTGGGGAGAGACTAAAAGACTCAACTGTATCGCTAAAGGATTCAACCCTCTCCCTTAAAGAAACTACTCTTAAAGACTCTCACAGAGACTCTGATGAAGATTCTTCTCGAACATCCTTGTCTCACAGAGCTCTCCACCAATCCCACAGACTGTCTGCTTATGACAACGTGGCCCCCTCCAGTCTAAGTCTACCTGCTGACACTTCGTCCATCTGGACGTCTTACGAAATTTCATTGTCTGAGCCAGAAGGGAGTGATAAAGCAACAAAATTAGAACCGAGTCAAGAGAGGCCCACACAGTTGAAGGACTGTGCAAATACTTTGGATCACAGTCCAAGCTGCAATGAAGATGATGATCTTGCAGAAACAAATGAAGATGCCACAAGCAAGGTGGCCCAGCTCAGGCAGGAACTGAAGAAACAGAGGGCGAGCTATGAAGTCCGTATCCGCAAGTACGAATGAGTCATTTGTCATTCTGTTTAGAATAGCCATTCAAAATCAAAATGTATTATTTATTTATTCATTATTATTCATACATGTAATATTTATTATTAATTATATTTATTTCATTTGAGGTTGGAAGAGTCCTGTTCCAACTACCAGTCCCAGATAAACCGCCTCGAGGAGGAGCTAGACCAGGAGAAGAAGAAGTTTCACATGCTGGAGATCCGACTCAGGAACTCAGAGCGGGCTCATCAAGATGCAGAAAATCGCAACATTCTCCTTCAGCAAGAGATGGAGGAATTCTTCAAAACCCTCGGAGATCTAACTACAGGAGCAACACGGACCAAATAGACCAGACCAGCCTGCCTTCATCTGGTCCATCAGTGGAGGAGGAGCTCAGTTACTGGGACGCCCAACCAGCCCCAAAGCTTTGAAGACCAAATACCTCTAGCGCAGTACTAATTGCCATCTTTTAGTACAGCTCTCTTGTGCCTACACTGACCAGTGCCGGTGCCAAACAAGAACTCCTCTGGACCAAGCACCTCTTATTTGTCATTCCTTGCTGTTATATACCATAGGTCATTTAATTAGCAATTGAAATTTCCTTGTAAGAAACCAGAAAAGGCCTTACTAAAAATTATGAGGTACATAATACATAGATACGTTATTGTTGATGCTGATATTCTAGAAAGAAAGGTAAGCTTTTAGTAAAAGAAAGAATAATGTGAGACGTTAAAATTCAACTCTTTTATTTGCAGGAGTTGAAGGTTGACAGTTTCCATTTTCTGATGTATATATTTGGTCTGTTAGTGAGGCAAGTGACCTTCCCAAAAGACACCATAAAAGGTTAACTCGTTGCTGACAGTGTTTGGCCAATCAGAAGAATGCATTGTACCAGTAGTGCTGAATGGCTCTTTTTTCCCCACGTGTACCTGCACTAATATCAGATTTACTCAGAGGCAAAATCCTGCTTAGTCTCTTCTATTGGTTTTATTTCTAAGGACAATGAAGGAGGAGCAAAAAAATAAAAAAAAATAAAAAGTTGAATTGTGGCCAAGAGTCAGGACAGCGTCACATTCCCCAAAGTGCATTTTGGGAGCTGATGCTAGGGGTTACTGCCTGGAGTGCCCTACCATGAAAAAAAAAATCAGGCAAAAAGGACATTTTGGGAATTTGAGCCTTACAAAAAGTTATCCTGGCAAAAGCAAATGTCTGTTTCCCAACTCTCTGAAAGCATAAGTACAGTGCAATCTACAGTAAAATGTACAGATCTGTCACTAACTTTACTAATCCATGAACTATACTGCACAGAAAACAAAATGCATATAAATAGTGCTTCTGGATTAAATGTACATTACATACAATGCATCCTAGCTTGAAATAAACAAATAAATAAATAAATACAGAAAACAATACAGAAAAAAATATATACTTTTTTGCATTTCTTTCAAAATGATGTGTGCCAAGATACTGTTTCTTCACAAACATGTTTGAATGAGTGCATGTGTGAGGTAGAACTCAGAAAGATGCACCACAGAAGAGAGGAGCATCGGCAATGGAAGAGAACTAAAAATCATGGAATTGAGTAAGGGCACTTAAATTAAATATCTTAAATATCAGACAGCTGTAGATAATATCAGACAGTAGGATAAAGTGACTAATTTAGACTTGGTGTCTGGTGATGTCCCCAAAACAGCACTCAATCTAGCCAGTAGGGTTGTTACAGCGCTCACAGTAATCATCGACTCATTCTACATTTCTACTCGCTCTCTTTTCATCCAGCTCTTGCTCATCCAACAGACCGTCAACTACAAATTACATCTAAGTAAAAGAACTAGTCAGAATACAATCAGTTTACAGTACGCTATAGTAACAAAAAAAAGGTCAGTGTCAGGGCATTGACCGTTAGACTGTTTGCTATAAATATGCTAACTTGGATGCAGCAAGGGGCACTTTCTACAAGATGAGGAACAATATCAAAATAAAATCATCGGTTTGCATCAAGATCCAAGATCAAGTGTGCTATAGTTTACTGTTAGACAGAATTAGTGTTCATTCAAATGCCCCACCCAACCCACCCCCCACCCAAAAAGAAAAAACTATACAAAAATATACTCAACATAATGGTAGTGCTAACGGTATGGCATCTGAATTTGTAGTACTAGCTAAAAAAAGAAGAAAAAAAAATCAGATCCGTCTCTTTCATAACATACATCACAGTTTCACATCAAAACTCTCTGCAGCAAAAATACAGTAATAATGATACAATTGCAAACCACAGTCATTTACAGCTTTATATGGGGGGACAATCTGTACATTAAAAAGCACGGCTCTACAAACTAACATGACAAGTTTCATTGGCCTAAACCCTCTCCCATCACACACGCTGATGAGAAAGGACATTTCCGCGTTGTTCGCGTGTATGTGCACCGCGTGTCTAACGTTATCTGCAGCAGGCCAGCGCGCCCAAAGAGGTGTGACCGTCTAAGCTGCTGTCTGTTTCCGAGGTCATGGTGGGGTCACTGCTTGGGTCAGTGGGCTCTGTGGACATGGACGAGATGTCGTTGGCCGAAGAGGAAGAGGAAGATGTGGGCTGAGGAGGGCTGTCAATCACTGCTGCACCTGTGCTGCGAAAAACACACATCAACGCCTACGTTTCGTCAAAAATACACAGGTTAGTGATATTTTCTGGTCTTTTACAAGAAAATAAGCTACTTTCTGCTACAAATGATTTATATTAGGATGGGACTGGGCAAGCAGGATGTGCATCATTTACTTTGGCTCGGGAGGTTAAGTGGGTCATCCCACTCTCTTCAGCTCGTACTGTATAGCCCTCTAAGAGGTCAGTAAGACTAGAAAGCCAAGATATATCAGTGCAGTCCATCCTGATGTCTCACTGGCTTTGCTAATAAACCATTTGTGCATTACTCAGTCGTGCACAGAGAGTGGGTGTCTGAATCTTATGAAACTACAACTTGTCTTGTTATCTGATAAACAAACATTATGTGAAAAAAAAATATTGCAGATGAATCCTTTCCACCTTCTTATCTCCCTAAGTTCTCAAGATCACTCACCTAAAGGAGACGGCTGGCCTCTTATAACTCCGTTCCTTTTCCATTCCTCCCATTCACTCACTTCCTTATAAATCAGCTCTGCAAAAAAAAGGAAATTTGTTTTCATTCAATCTGGTGGGAGGGAAAGAGGAATCATCATATGCTTTCCCGTATAGCTGGAGTGTACTGCATACTGTACGGTCCAAATAGCAACATGTTACTAATTTGGACTGGCTGTGCTGGTGTGACCCTTCTAAAAATGATTGAGGGGTCATTATCACCTGGCAGGGATAAGGATGAGCTCATCCTGCTGCATAACTGAAAGTGATATTTACTCACAATCTTAAGTCCTCTCATGCCCAATAGAGTCAGGTTTCCCACAGTGGAAAACACTAACTGAGAGGCTTTAAAAAGGTGTCTAAAGTCACTAAATACACCATCTGGCAGCCATGGCAAAGATGCAGAGCTTCACCTGATGTTTCTTTGCATTTATACAGTCAATCCTGCTCTACTGGATCTCTTTGGATATGTTTTTTTGTGCTTTATTTTAATAGAAATTGATTAGGTCGCTTCATCACCATTCATAACATCCTTATCACAAACTCTGACCACCTGGTAATTTGCCACAGCGTGCACATCATACTAAGTATCACTTTCAAACATCATAGCTTTCTGGTTCACTTCTGTGTGGCTTCTGTCTGGCAGGTAAATAATAAATTAAGAGTCAAACATTTACAGTCACAGGAAGCTGTCTAACCTTTCCACTCTTCCACGGTGTGCTCCCGTTCATCCAGTTGTTTGTCCGGGATCTTTGGTGGGGGCTGAGAACGAAAAAATGGTTTAAATGGCACATTGGTGGTACAAGAGTGATGCCAAGTTTCCACTTAAAATCTCATGTAACACATTCAAGAATCACGCAGTATCGGCGATCCACTTACCGCTTCCACTTCAGCTGGATCATACCAAACGTTAATATAGGGGTGCTGCAGGGCCTCGTCTACCGAAATACGCTTGGAGGCGTCAATTACTAACATCTTGGATAAGAGATCTCTAGCTTGGCTTGCTGTGGGGGTTAACAAAAAAAATGATGGCAATTAAGATCCCGTGCTATTGATCACAAGGATGTCATTTGATGAATCAGTTATTGGTTGTTTAAGTCATGACAAGAAACACCACCTTTCAGTTTGTTGTGATCAGAGTCGGCAGGGAAGAGAACATCTGGGAAGAGTTTCTCAAAGCTGTATCCAGCATAGCGGGGCCTGTTTTCTACGTACGTTCTTACTGAATGGTTCAGCTTCATTAGAAAGTCCTGAGATGGAGTGCCTAGCTGCTCAATTACCTTGTTCCACTGGTCGATGTCTGAAGCGTAAATGTTAAGGGAAAAGGCCACATACATACGCTCCAAAAGACCATAAGGGCAACATGACATTTAGCTTTCTTTGAGGTGCAAACACTAACAGCTCTACTCACATATCTGCACACAGGATCTATGGTGGCATGGCTATTCACTTCTTTTCTATTCAGCCAATAAATAACTATAGTGTGTACTCTCTCGCCGGCTACCACCATTTATTATCTAGATTTGCCTGCATTTTATCTCGATATGTGGAAGCAGCAAAGGAATGACAGAGGTAATGTTGGTGGAATGGCGGAGTGAAAAACTCTCGGGATGGTGGTGGATCTCTTCACACTAGATGAAGTGATGACACAGTGATAAATCAATGATGGGGAAGGATACGATCAGTGCCAGGGAACAACACACTTCCCCTGATCATCTCAGCCACAATGCATCCCACTGACCATACATCCACTGGAGGTGGACATTTAGATGGCAGGGAGGTGGACATGCAAACAAAAACGGTGAAGAGAAGGGAAAAAAAGGACACAAATGAACAAAAATAAAACAAAGTGAGAAGAATGTAAAACGGAACAGAAGAGGTGCGGCGATTAGAACAGAAGCGAAGCCGCGACAGCCGGATGTGGGTGAGCTCGAGTGGGAGAAAGCATTGTTGAACAGACAGTTAATGACGTGATGATGAAACAGAGAAAAATCTGACAGAAACTTTATAAAAGACTGTTAAAAAAAACGGCGAGGAAGAATTTAAAAGACACAAGGATACAGTCCCTTCCTGGGAAAAGGATTTTATGCCGAACCATTTCCGCTAGTATGCAGCCCACTGACCATATGTCCACTGAACAAAGCCAATAAGAGGTAAGGAGAATGCACAGCAACAGGTTAGTTATATATAAAAGGTGAGTTAGCAAGCAATTTCCCTTTGTGTAAAGAAGCATGCAGCTTAAAGCAAGCAAGATTTATCTCTAAAGCCTCATACTATGGTGCAACGGAAGTTCATTTTTTTACACTGAAAATCTAAAAAGGCAGACGGTGTAGACTAATAAGATACAGCACAAAGGAAATCACCCACCATTGGCTTGGTAGCCCATGCCCAGGATAACCTCAGGTGCTCTGTAGTACCGTGTAACTACATACGGTGTCATCAGGAGGCCCGTCGCAGCTGTCCGAGCCAAGCCGAAGTCTAAAATCTTTAGTGTGCAGTCTGACTTGACGACAATATTACTGGGCTTGAGGTCCTACAGAGGAGCAAACAAGCAAAAAGGCTTAGAACCTCCTTCTCCGTTTCAACAAAAGGCAGACGTGTTTACTGAGATGCTTTCCTCACTTTCACATAAATCTCATGGCAACAGGCTGATGTTTCATGCTAAGGAGAAAATAATGCTTCTTTCTTGAACAATGTTTGATCAGTACTCGTGTCAGTAAGCGGCAATTGTCAGGTATCGGTGCCACAAGCACACTTGGCTGCATGTTTCTTGCAGCACTGATGCGTTGCTCTTGTAAATCACAGCGCACCCATTCATTTCACACCTGCTTCTCACTGATCCATGAGAAAATGATTCAGCTTCCATCGTCAGAGGAGGTGAGAAGTCTGTATCAGCTTACAAGAACGGATAGAAAATCAGGATTTTGTTCAAAGATGTTTTATTAGGAATGTTTGCTCTGTCATTTAGTAGCTATAACAACATATGCTTTATAATAACAATATAATTATGAAGTAATCCGATTTCTGTTGGGGTTTAGTCATTAAAACTGTATTGAAAGACTGCATTCACCACTTAAAGGCGTGCCGGATGACCGTTTGCCCTAACACCTCAGCATCAAGTATCACAGCAGGTTTAACAGGTCAGAACACTCCCTGGCATTAGTGTGTGTGTTCATGGCCAGCTGATGCTTACCCTGTGAATGATGCCGGCAGCATGGAGGTGTTTTATTCCGCACAACATCTGATAGAGCAGATAGGAGAGCCTCTCGTGGTCTAGCTCCATCTGTATGACCTGGCACAGGTTGGCATCCATCAGCTCCATCACCAAGTATCTGACGGAGCGGAAACCATTTACAGTTTAAGCTAAAGAGGCATTTCAAGAAAACACGTGACAGGATTTATTATATTTAGATTGTACACTGCCTGTGTAACTTGATACTTACACATCTTGGAATTCTTCGAATGATTTTTGTGGTGTAAATACATTTAACAGACCAATGATCTGCGGGTATAAAGTTGCATTAATCAAAATCGTGGCATTTCAAAATAAAATACAACTTGGGTCGCACGCACACTCAAACACACTGAAACCATTACAATGTCTCCTACTGGTGAAAAGTATCTGAGTACTTAGCCCACTTACATTTTTGTGATTGACACATTTCATTAGGACTAGCTCTCTGTACGCCCTCTTGGCGTGGGTCTGATTTTGAAACGGCCGGCTCAGCTTCTTGATGGCAACATTTCTTTCAAGGATTTGGTCGTAAGCAGAGCTGAAGAGCACATAAATCAGCATAAATGGGTGTAAGACATGATAAAAAAATAACGATACTCAAGTTCAACACCTTCGAGGTCTGAGCTTGTAACATAAAGTGGCACAATTTACAACTGATGTGGGCTTGAATTTTAGTTTTATCAGTAACAGAAGGTGTCATTAAATTAGATTGTCGTGGACTAATGGAAAGAGTGACCGCTATTTCTCCAAGCAGCTGTTGACTGAATAAGAATGAGGCTGAACCACTCACCAGACGATACCCTGTGCTCCTGATCCAATGGGTCTTAAATTCTGGTATCGCTTCAGCACGGTGAATGTTGAGTCCCCCACATCGACGCTGTAGAACTCCTTTTCTCTCTTGTTTTTATTCATGGTGAAATCTTTGATTACTGCCTTCTGTGCATCCAAAAATGTCCTCTGTGGAGACGGAGACGCGTTTAAATATTTTGCAGAGCCAGAACTACACAATAGATATCCCACTTGTCCTTCCCTGCTCCAGAGAAAGCAGATTAGGAGTAAAGGAGAAAAGAGAGTGCTGAATTTCACACTAAAAGCATTGCGGGCAATTCCTCATCTCAGCAAACTCTGAAACGCACCAAGACGGCAGATTTGATATCGTCAGCCGTGGTGGCAGAACAGCAGGCCGCGGGGAGGTCTACTTCATCATATGAAGCAACTCAGAGAGTGACTCTATCACATGGAAAATCAAGCCCGGTGATAATTCCGCTGAGTTTGGACCCCAGCCCAGGAATCCAGCTCAGTTCTACAAGCAGGTCCTCCACGGGCACATGTTAACTGGGTCAGTTTCCACCATGAGACTGCGAGCCCAGATAATACACAACACATGGATGCCGACTGGTGCGCACGATGTTCATCAAACTGAAACGCCTAAAACCTAAAAAAGGAGAAAAACTAAGCAGCTTCCTTTCACTTTCTTCAGTTCTTACATAAGTGACATAATCACCCTCCCCATTCTCATTCTTCCACTCTTCCGACAGACAGTCCATATGAGGGATATAATTGCCAGAATGAAGTGAGTCAGCTCTCCTTCTGTTCCTCCAACGTCACAAAGACGTCCATAACATCCACCTCCCTCACAATATGAAAATAGACATGCTGCTTCTTTTTATATTCCAGACCGGAAGACAATTGTGCTCATCCAAGTTATGACGGCTTAAACGGCACCGCTGTTGGTATGTAGCGATGGCCGTGATATGAATAGTTATTAGCTGCACATATGACGGATGATCTAAGCCATTATTTTTTGCAGTAATGGCTATCTGTGATGATAATTCGGGCCAGATTATTACAGTGAGGAAATTGCACTTGATATCTTCTTGTGCCCTATATTCATACTTGGTCACACACTGTGTTAATATCAATGTCCCTAATGTGAAATAACCGGTATTGATGCCTAGAACTGCACGTGGCAGCAGCAAATTCCCCTAAAATCAATTGCCTCACTGCTAGATTGCAGTTATGTGTCAGCTGCAGTATTTATAAGGGTTTCAGCAGCCACATTAGTAGTCTCATGCAGCACTCAAGAAGCTGGGAGTTTGGACGGATTTAAAGGCATGCAGAGTGCTGCGAATCATCGAGCAGCCCCAGGCTTTCTGCAAAAGCACAAATACAGCAGGTCATTCACAGAGTTCACTGCCTTCTAATGATTCACCATTTATTTTCTATAAAAAGAAAAAGTTGCTTCACTCTATCGATTTAACAAATAGCTTCCAAAGTCTATACTTCATTCAGTCAGCTCCTAGCGATACATATAAACATGAACACAAGAAAACCAGCATTTGCAATTTACCACAGCAGAATACAATCTCCCATTGTCCCAGCTTACATGCATCACTCATCAACAGACACAAGGGATATGTCAGCCATGTACATGTTTATTAGAGTTTGCCTCGTGGACACTTTTTGTCATATAGCAACCTTAAAATATGCTCAATCAAAAGTTTAGACAACCTGCTTTCCAGCGCATACGCGCAGAGAATGTACGGAAAAAGACTACAAGAAGAAAATGACCGCGCTGCGCCTCAGCGATACACATTAATAACAGAGACCGAGTGAAGGACCGCTATTATTCATCTTCAACCCATGTCAGAGTGTTAACCTTGGACACACGACCCCTCTGCCTTGTCCAGTCGATGGCAGAGATAGCTGACGGTGATAATAACGGCCACATCGCGATATGACAGCCAGGCCCTGATTTTGACACAGTCGGTGATGACACCGGTCGGCTTCTCCCTGAATCTGTGAGCGAACCGTACACGGACTATCAGACTTTGACGACATTTAAAACAAACAAGAGGGATTCTGTTAATCAGTGAGGCTACAATGTAACACAACAGCCGCTCGGTGAAGCGGCGTGAACGTAGCCACTTGTGACCCTCCCCCCACGACCAAACAATAAGCACGTCTGAGGAGCGGAGGTGCGAATCCTCCTCTTACCTCTGTCATCAAATCATCAAACTATCGATCCCCCGGCTGCTCGTTCAGCGGTGAAACGTTCCGGGGCTGCGGGCTATTTGTTTATGCCGCCGCTGAATGATCATTTATTCGGCTGCGCGGCTTAAAAATACATGACCTCACCAAATTTATTGCCTACGTTTCCATCTGACTGCCACTGACAGGCCGGGACGCGCAGTGCGCACGGGGCATGCGTCCCACCAACAAGACGTCACTCGTGCACAGAGACACACCCACCTCCTCCTCCTACATCCATCCTCGCTTCCGCTTATGTATCCAGCTATTTAAAAATAGTTTTGGCCAACTTCCGTTTGAAAAATATATTTATTCTGCATGCTTTATACTCGTTATGAACACAGTGGCAGTGCCGAAAATTAATAAATATTCTATTGTTAAGGGAAATTAATCAGAGCCCTAAAAATAATGATCATACTTCCAGTCAACAAAGCTCAGCAATGCAGAAATGTGATTTCCAGCTTTCAGTTTGTAATGAAAAGTGAATAATCAAAGTGAATGTCATACAATTTACCCACACAGCCATAAAGACAGTGGAAGTTCCAGGCTGTGTGGATCACTGAACACACAGGTCAGACAGAATAGTGTCCAAAACAAAACACCTTGGAAACAGATCCCAACCTCTTCCTAAAACTGACCTTGTTGCAAATCCTTCACAGGGGTATGACGTGAAGGTATGAAGTGAAGCTCTGGAACAGCTTCAAGCAAAGGGAATTCATAGTTTTTTATACTGTTTTCCCTCCTTTGTCAAGTCTGTTAGGTTATTCGGATATTTTTAATAGTCTAGAACTGAAGATATTTCCTTTAATCTATCTATCTATCTATCTATCTATCTATCTATCTATCTATCTATCTATCTATCTATCTATCTATCTATCTATCTATCTATCTATCCATTTTTCAACGTAGTAAATGATGGGTTTCTTACATCAATGATGCTAGTTTAAATTTCTATTTTACCTTAGTTAAACTGTCAGTATTTATCATATATATGCTATATTACAGTGGTTTCAATAAAATTATTTCAAAGTTGGACTCGTATTTTCCCGGAATAGTCACTGATGTAGCGGAACAGAAGATATAATATTGAATCGAAGTCAATATTTATTATCCCCTGTAAGCTGTTGGGTAATTTGTAAAGGATGAATGCTCTGCAGAAATCCACAGCATATTATGAAAAAGGGTACCATCTACAGTCCATCCATCAGTTCCTTCCTTCACCCACACCGGCGTACACTACACCAGCGTACGCTGCACGGAGCCTGCGAAGGCATGTGACTGAGTAAGGACATGAGATAAAATTATGTTAACTTAGCGCTGAGTAGTTTAAATTCTCCCAGCGCCCACCTCACAACCCTGGACGGTCGTTATTCATCTTTGTCCCTGCGTAGGTACAGACCCTGCAGAGACAAGCTGCGCGCAAAAAAAAACCCCGACCTGGACAGCGATGGATAAACGTCCCAGTACAGACTCCCGCAGCAAGACGAGGCTACTACGGTTTCTTACCCCCTGTTCGAAGAGAGCCCGCAGTGTTATGATCATTGTTGAGGAGCAGCCCCACAGCAGCGAGCTCCTGCCCACTGGCGTGGCCGAGATCGTCCGTTCTACCCGGGCTTCTCTGTAGCGCACCAACACCGGGGATCCACCGCACCTTTGGGCGTCAGACGGATTAGTTAAATCGGTGTAGCTGATCTCACCCCACCGGCTATTGGTGGCTCTGACCCGTCGTTGTCAAACCGCGAGGCTAATCCAATCAAGTGTTTAAAGACGAGACGCCAAGAATAGCGCCAATTACAGTAAAAAGTTTCAGATCTTCAGCGTGGTGAGTGTGGTAATAGTGCAAATGAATGGGGCACCATGTATAGTTAATGTCATTGATGAATTGCCTGCCAGAACCGAGCAGCCTTCACAGCGAGGACATCAAAACAACAATGCGATGATCACGAGGATTACTTTGAATCCCTGGGAGTATTGAAGATAATACTAAGGATCAGACCGCTGACACAGGTTACATATGGTACCAGGTAACGCTCTTTATCAATTCATTTTACACTGCTGTTTGCCACATGTGTGATACTGGTGTCTTCATATTTTAATTACATTTTATTGATTGCAGATTTGAGAAGATATCTAATCTGCTTTAGGCACAAACCCCAGAGATACAGCCACAAGACTGTAAAGAGAACGAACTATAAAATGTGTAGCTGTGATGTTGAGGCCTGTAAGGACAAAAATGGTCTGGGTGAAAATGGTTGTATGTTATAGACTGCTTATGCTGTAATCACAACAAACAATCACTCACCATGATAGCTTTACGCCCACTGTATCATACTTTCGATTCACATTACTGGAAGGTAGGGTTTATTCTCACCTTGTAGCCAGAAAGAAGGTTGCATGAGACCTAGATCCTTGAAGAAGCGTGATGTCCTAAATTCCCCAGAATATATCGCAGCATTTGGATGTGAATCTACATCAAGTGTCTGTCTGCTTCATGATTAAGTAAGAATGTTTTACTAACAGTGTAGGAAGGCTAGTCATCTAGTGGTTCATTAAATCATAGTATGTTCCATATCTTAGTCCAAACATAATGTATGAAGGACAAAACACTGTGTTTGCACGCTCCAATTATAATGAGTTTAAATGAATGTCTATATGTTCTACAATTATAATGTAATTATCATTGTCTGCACGGGAATATAGATGTTCTAATAGAAACTGAAAGTTTGATGTTGATGGTGAGTTCACATACTTGACCTAGACCATCAGCAGATCCATGTTGTTGTATGTACAGCATGATTCCCTTACAGTTTCCTCACAAATTTAGTAACACATAAAACTATTGTTGCTATAACTACCATCCAATAACCAGGTTTTTCTTCAGGCTCCAGTAGCAGTGTGCCTCTTTACAAAAGTTACTCTAATAGCTCTACAGAAGCACAGTTGCTGAACTTTTACTGAAGACTAGATCGGTGGGGGTACAGACAAATTTCATACTTTTAAGGTTCATTCAAAGCACCCTTCTGTAATCTGCAGCAGGATGATTCTATGATCTCATCGATGTAATTTTACAGTTGTATCATTTTAGATTTTAAACCTCATAGCCTTACAATTTGATTAGAGTATTTGTTTTTTGCTACTGAATTTAATCTTGTAAGCCAAGGATAAGTTCAGTTTAAGAGGGAGATTTAATCAGGTCTAAAGTAATTAGGTTGGTTTGTATCTGTAGAAACAAGCCTATTATATTACTGCTTTGAAAGATTTAGACTAACTTAGAGTCACAATAAAACCAATCGATCTGGTAGAATAAGAGGCCGGGTGATCAGGTTATACTGGACTTAATCATTCACCAATAACAACCAGATTCTGCCATTGGCCACTGAGAAAACTCAGTTTAACCTTTAGCTTTGGGAAAATCAACATGTCTGTTTTACTCACAGTGTTATTCCTCATGTTTTCATAGAAAGCAAGTAAGACTGTTTATCCATTTGAGACCACCCATAAGCGTCATTACTTGTTTTTATCACAGTCGTCCCAAACAATGGCAAGTTTAGGTCCAGTCCAACTGGATGTTCATCTATATAAAATAGTAAACTGCTCAGCAACCACCATAATGCTCAAAGTAAGAAAAATACATCTATATGCAGCACTCAAAGTGCTGTATATAGATGTGGTAACTGCATAGTATGTAACAAACTAACTTGGGATAATGACACACTTGCTTTGGTGCAAGAATGAAAGCTTCCTCAGGACTGCCCCCAGGTCAGAGAAAAGCCAATTAGTAGATGGGAGTGGCAGAGAAAGTGACAGGCAGTAAGATCAAAGCACTAAAGTAGTCTGAATCAGTGAAAAGGATTTTTGTGTTTATGAAATGTCCCAGAATCTCTTACAGCTCTCCCTCTAAAGTCAAAAATATTGAGGGAAATATATAATAAGTCTGGCATAAAGAATAACAACTAAGTGTCATGTGTGCATGTCTTACTTTCACATACAGCCTCTTGTACATACCTGATTTGCATGTAAAGCGAGGAAAATTAACCCTCTCTTTAGAATATTACTATCAAAAATGCCTCTAATGAGTCGCAATTTGCATATGTAACGGTGTGTATTATGCATATGTTCTCCGTGTGCATTCCCCCTCAGGTGCATACGTGGAGTGTGTGCAGAATGAGCAGCACGTTTGTTACATTAGCTGAAGTACTGGAGGCACGAGGGGGACCTCTGCTGGAGGAGGAGGTCTGGTCCTTGCTGCTGGGCACTGCAGAGTCTTTAGTGGATGTCTCTTATAAGGGTAAAGCATTTAGGACCCTCCCCACCTCACTCCCTGTTATTTTAGCCTCACATACATCATGCCTTATAACGCCACGACCATACTATCATGTTGCGCCAGTGGAAAATCTATGAAACCATTTAAACATATCGTGCATTCTTGCTTCCCTCAGTGGGACTTTAGTGTAAAACTACAGTAAAGCCGATAGTACATAAATGTTTCCTTTTTTTCAGGTCAAAACAATATGTGCAGTATCATAAGCCCCACCTCCTTGCTGCTGTCAGCCACTGGTACCTTAGCATTTAAGAACTGTGGCCTATCAGATGAGGTTTCCACATTCGCCGCTCCGGAGATGCTGCAGGGCCGTGCCAGCTCAACCAAACCTGCCACAGAGAGGGTCAGTGCGCGTGTTTTCGTACCCGTATCTCACGTGAAAGTGGAAGGCAGATTTCTCAAATAGTGCAGAGTACTAGAGCCTGTAGCTTTACAGCTTATTAGCAACTTTAAACTCTGCAGTGACTTCGCGACGTTAAGAATCAATCCAGACATAAACTGATGTGTCTCTTTCATTGAGTGGAAAATCTTAGGATGTCTGGAGCTGAAGGTCGAATAAGGTGTAAGTGCGCCATCTAGTGGCTGAAGAAAGAGAATCACGACCTGAAATCTGCACTTGTGAGCCTTACGTGTGTACATTGTCCAAAAAAGTAACTATTAAAAACAAATTATAATGTGAAAATGATCATACATTTATATATATAACAATATTTCGTATTTGAAAAACCACTATATAGAATTCATGTTCAAGAAATATGCCTTAAAACTCCAAAAAAGAAAGCACAATGTGTTGTTGCCTGCTCCCTTTTGCTTCAGTAATCTGCATTTCTATTTTATACATCCAGTATATGGCATACCCCCGATTTAATCAATCATGCTTGAAATAGATTTATTTTTATTGTTTTAAAGATTCTCTGTGCAAACCAGCTCACGTTGATCTACTGTATCTATCTTGTTCTTACTCTTACTTGCTTCTTACTGGAAAAACTTCACTCTCATTCATATATAAGTATCGTCACTATTATAACACATTATGAAGGAATGCAAAAGTAAACCTGGTTTTATCTGTTGCATAGATGCTGGTGTATTCACTGGGTATGACTCTCTACTGGTCAGTTGATTTTCACCTACCTCAAAATCAGGTAGTAGCCCCTTATATAAAATCATCAGTTATTTTCTCATTAACCATCACAACTCAGCTGTTGTAATTATTATTTAAATTCTCACTTTCAGCCGGTTCAGTTGAGTGACCATCTAAACAGCCTCCTCCTCAGCATGTGTGAGGACCTGTCTCACCGCCGGGTAAACCTCAACTCCATCCTGGAAGCCTGCGAATCCCAGCTCAAAGCCTCCATCCTGCTGCCCCCCGCCAAAGTCATCAGGCAGCTGGTGGAGGAGGTTTTTCATGAATCAGTGAGTCGGAAAAAAAAGACTTTCTACACTAAGGTCATGTCTGATGATATTTTATATTCTCATCAGCCTATTCTGTGTGTGAAATTAATGCCATACTGTGCACTAATGAAAAAAAAAAGAAAGTGTCTGTGAATAGCAGGGGTTCTTTTTCCTCCAGATGGACCAGACATCTCTGCCAGACAGCAATGTCCCTCTGAGCGGCAGAAGTCTGATGATCAGAGAAAGACTTCATGGTGAGCGTGATACAGTTGAGATAAATGTTTGATTTAAACTAGGTCCATACAACACACACATAAAAAGCTGAGTCATTTCATTTAATTTCTAAATAATCCTAATGCGTCCTAAATAAATTTGACCTTTAAGAGGTGTCATCTACATATTTCCTGGACGTAGCTGCAGTCACTGTTGGTTTGACTCAAGACTGAACACCGGACAACAGGATTAAAATCTTAACCTAAAGCAAGCCCAGGATTAGGATCCTGCGAGAGCCAGTAATCAGATACTGAGCGAGATGCTCCAAGCTAAAACCTCCTGCAGGTCTGTCCAAACATCTTAGTGTCTCAGGGCAGCAGAGACAAAGAACCAGATTAAACATTGCTGTCATCTTTTATTTCTTACCTGGATGACAGGAAAGAGAGGGCCATTTTCAGACTTCAGCGAAGGAAGTGCTGAAGGTAGAAGATATTCAACGGACTCTGACTCAAAGTCAGGTATGCGTTTCGTTTGGCTGAAACCAAATCCTGAACAGAAGTCACAGGATGTCTTTCAAAGAAGTTTGTTTCATGTCAAAATGCATCACTTTAGTGTCTGGATGTAATCCTTGAATTATGCATGCTTTTATGTTTTGTATCTATTTTTGTTTAATGCATTTTACAGTCAGAACATATATATGTGTACTATTTAAAAAACAACAACATTTTTAATATGTTTTATAGGGAGTTTACCTCAAAGACCATGGAGACAAAGACCGAGAAGCTCTCCCACATCGTTGTACCAATCTTCTTTAGAAAGGCATGTATATATGCATGCATATATACACACCATCACTGGACCTTCTACCAAGAGTGTAGAAGGATGCTATCTGTGCATTCATGTCAGCACAGATAAATCTTTCCGCTCCTCATTTCCCCCGTCCTTATTGTCTGTACTGACTTTGAGGGGATCTGACATTTTCTTGTTGTTTGACTTTTCCAACTCGCCTGCACAACTATTACACAATCTGTCCTTCCCCACCCACCTCTCTCCCTTCAGAATCCCTCGTGGGGTTCGTCACAGGGACAGCAATTGCAGTTGGCTCGGTAGGAGTCCCCATCACGACATCTCTCCGAAGACATCAGGCAGATCTCACAGTCCTTCCATCACATTCAGCGACTCCTCGCTTAGTCTGAGCCAGAGAAAATCTAAGGTAAGCTCAGAAACGAACTTGAATGTATCAGTGACATAAGTCAAGTGAAATGTTTTTGCAGGGCACGGAGTAAACGTGCATGCTGTGGATCTGTGTGCATGTAGCTGTATTAGAATGACAGTGAACTGTAGAGTAGTCAGTGCAGGTGAACTAAAATCTCTGTATACAGTTGATCATTTAGTGAGGAATGACAACCTGTCAGATGTATTCCAGCTAATAATATATACATATTATTTTTTTTTGTTTAATTAATTTTATTTTCCAGGCATTGGGTCCCGAGTTCGTCAGAATGCCAGATGAGCAACAAATTGTTCTTGAGCTTCCAGGATCTATTGTGGTAAATGAATAATCTCGGCTCACTTGCCCATAAGCAATTTCGGTTTACACTTCTGTTTGCTCCTATTCTTTTAGCTTTTCCTTTCTCGCATGCTGAACTGTGTCTATTTGCATAATTGCATGTATAGTATTTGTATATGTATGTACATGTACGTGTGTGTCTGTGTGTTTTGTGTGTACACGCCACAGTCCAGAAAGGGCCGTTCATGTTCGTCTCAGAGAGAAGTGACTGTTGTGATGCCTAATGGACAGTACGTGGTGGTTCGCTGTGATATTAAGTCCAGAGCAAGAGATGTGTTTGACATGGTGGTCGCGCACGCAAACTTGGTGGAACACTTTTACTTTGGTCTTGCCTTCCTAGATGGTAAGAGCCCATAATAAATAGGACCTGATCTATCTTGAGTGCACTGGTTGTGAGAAAGGATTGACAGTAAAAAAAATATTTGAATATGTAATTTATCTGAATACCTTTCCAGAAAAAACTGAAATGACTTTGAATCTGTCTTTCCGCAACTGGATGTTTTAGTCACTTCAGACAAATGTGGCTAAAGAAGCTTTTCTTTGGCATTCTGCAGATGATGAATATTTCTTTTTGGAACATGAAACAAAAATCTCCAAAGTTGCCCCTGACAGTTGGAAAAAAGGGCAGATATCATC
The DNA here is from genome assembly GCF_057381915.1 of Diplotaxodon limnothrissa. Lineage (NCBI taxonomy): Eukaryota > Metazoa > Chordata > Actinopteri > Cichliformes > Cichlidae > Diplotaxodon > Diplotaxodon limnothrissa. The sequence goes on along the minus strand of NC_140608.1, from coordinate 14,656,137 downwards.
CTTTTTGGTGTTTCTTCGAGTCAAATTTTTTGTTGATGATATCTCCTTCATTCTGTAAGTGCTGCAGTGGTTTCACGATGAACTCATATGCAGGAAGCTCATTTTCAGAAATGTATTTAGTTAAACCCACTGTTGCCTTTTTTCTTCTTTTTTTGTTCCTCCTTCCTAGGCACAAACTGACTCGTCACCAGTACTACTTACAGCTGCGTAAGGATATCTTGGAGGACAGGCTTTACTGTAATGAGGAGACAGGCTTATTCCTGGCTGCTCTTGCGCTGCAGGCTGAGTTTGGTGATTACATGTCAGAGGTACAGAGGACATAACAATCATGTTTGCAGCATGTCTTTAAGGAGCAGCATTATCTGTCAGTGTGTATCCTCATCCTTTTTGTGTCTCTTTTTTAGTTATATGGCAAGAACTATTACCAACCAGAGCACTATGTGTCCAAGAGGATGCTTGAGAAGCTTGCCCTGCCCAGCGTCAAGGAAGAGTTGCCAAGACTACATGCAAGTCATGCACAGATGCTGCCAGAAGAGGCAGAAATGGAGTACCTAAAGGTAACCACACTAATAATGCATTTATTCCCACACATGTACACAGACTCGTTTAAAAAGTAGCTTATATTGTCCTTTAGTTACTGTATGTATGCTATAGTCATAAGTCTCGGTGAACTTTTTTATTACTACTACTATTTTTTTTTTAAATTTGACAGTTTTACTGTCCTGCTTAGTTTATAAATACATGTATATATGAGAGTTAGGATCAAGAGCTAAACTCCCAGATTTTGAGTCCCACAAAATCTGAAAACCATGTGCACATCAGATTGCACAGCAGCTACCAGAGTATGGAGTTATGTTCCACCGTGTGGGGCGAGAGAAAAGGTCGGTGGTTGGAGAGTTGGTCTTGGGAGTCTGTGCCAAAGGAATCATCGTGTACGAGATGAAGAACCACATCCGGACTGTTACCAGACGCTTCCTCTGGAGGGAAACTGACTCCATATCCACTGGGGTAAAAAAATATGGCCTTTCAGTCAGACTTTGCTAAGCTGTGTAAGACATTACTTTGCAGAGGTAGTATTGCTATGAAGCTCAGAGGAACTAAATAATGATTTATGTCTTTCAGCGGCGTAAACTGATTATAGAGTGTGGTGGCCCCAGTGGGAAAAAGCATGGTTTTGTAACGGAAAGCTCAAAAATAGCACAATACCTCCTGAACCTTTGCTCAGCACAGCACAAGTTTCACAGCGAGATGATGTCACGACAGCTAAACCACACCTTAATCCCAGGTGGGAATATTTTGATTGTTTAAAATTTAAACTGCACAAAAAAAAAAGAGAAATCAGACTAAGAGCTCTTCTCTGTCCAGCCTGATCCCAATTAAGACTTTAAAATGTGTTTGTTTTTTCTTCTCTCACTGGATAGGATAACTTGTCTTAGATTGATTGATTGTTTTCTCATTTCTTCTGGAGATGGGATTGGTAGGAAAAACTGATCATATTTATTCCTAAATGGAGAAAGAAATGAGTACTGTGAGCAAAAAATATTGTTTCAGGGTTTAGCAGTGCTAATATTAAAAAAAAGGTTTTAACCAAGTATAACAAAGAGCAAGCAGCACCTGATTCTACTTTGTTTCTCCAGATGAAAACATGGAAAAGTACATATCCGCCTACAGGGGTCGTAACCTGAACTTAAGGCGGATATCCTGCTCAGAGGGCATGTTGAACCATGTAGGATTGGCGCCCGGTCAACCAGACTCCCTGTCCAAGTCCTGTGACGACCTGACTGCCAAATTGGAGGCTCGGCTCCGCCAACAGAGAGAGATGAGGAGAGAGATGAGTAGAGAGCTGAACAAGGATCTGCCCGAAACGGGAGACCTCAGGGATGTAAAAGAGCGACAGTGTTGGAGGTAGCCCTTAATAATGAGTTTCATGTTATTATCACAAAAATATAGGTGGATTTAGCTAAATGTTACCGTGAACATATGTTGTAGTACGCCAGAGCTTCTTCCCAGGATGATGTCCAGTATGTCACTACAGAAGCAGGACTCTGATGCCTCATCCTCCATTCGAGGTGAGCTGACAAATAAAATATAAATACAACAAGTCTTTGAGTAACACACTAAATCAGCATGGAGCACCTGACATCTGTTTGGTAGCCTCTAAGTCATATTAGGTTTTTGAAATTTGATGGTCACAGAGTTAAAGTAGAGTGACAGTCTGGTTGTCTGGCTGACATTGTCCCCTCACAACAATAGTTCTTCTTCTTTTCAGTAGGGGCTCTCCTATGTGGAGTCCACATGTTTTCTTCATGTGTTTAGATCTAATTCCAGATATGTTGATTTGAACATTTCTAAAGTGCGTACAAGTCTTAATGTTTTGGTCTGTTTATGACCTAAACCCACACCATACATTTGACCTGCCCCTGTGACCCAGTGCACAATAACGAGGCAAACAAAGTATATAAATAGTTTACTGCTGCCTGTTTATCATATTAAAAACATACGTTTTGCAGTTGATACACCAACCCGGACCCCACCAGAGAGAGAGATAGTCTGCGTGACCCTGAAGAAAGATCCCAAACTGGGCTTTGGTGAGTTTATTAGCTCAGATTTAGCTGAGAGAGATAAAATTCCTGGTATAACAACAACAGCAACAACAAGTGATTCTTTAGTAAAAGTCTTCATATTCTCTGCTCCTGTTTCAGGCTTTGTGATAGTGGGAGAGGACAATACAGGCAAACTTGACCTTGGGATCTTCATTGCTTCCATTGTGCCTGATGGCCCTGCAGAGAAAGATGGACGAATTAAACCAGGTGCAAAGTTCAAACGATGCAGATTAAAAATATAGATACGGGATGAAAATGTATAATAAAATATCTAGAGCAAGATACACAATTAGATTGGACGTGATCTGTCATAAGGACTTGAAGGTGATTTGCTGATTTTTCCAGGTGGACGTCTCATCTCACTAAATAAGACTAGTTTGGAAGGAGTGACATTCAGTGATGCTGCTGCCATCTTACAGAGCAGCCCCGATGAGGTGGAGCTCATTGTGTCCCAGCCTAAGCGTAAGATCGGCCCACTGCTTTCTCCGTCCATCCTTCAAATATTTATAAATTATTATCAGATCATACTGTGCAGAGTAGTAGTTATTTCATGGTTTTAATGCCACCTGGTTGTTTTCCTCTCAGAGTCACTGAAGGACAGACAAAGTTCTTTGAGTCAGAGTACTCTTGGATTAGCGTTGGAGAGGAACTTTGGGTCACAGACTACCCTGAGTAGCACAGAGTACCGAGTGGAGGAACTCGAGGATGTCATCACATTGTCCAGCATGGCAACTCCAAAACGCAACAGGAAGCTTCACATTCCTGTGGTGCGAATACACGATGCCCAGGTTAGAACCAGTGCTCAGAAGACAGCGGTTAGAGACGATTGACTTTACTGTTTTTAAAAGAAGCAGTGCTGTCAAAGCTGATATTAGAGTCCAATGCCAACTGATAAACAGATTAAGTGCTCACATTAATTGGATAAAACTAAGAGATGTCGTCATTCACAGGATTCAGAAGTGTCCCAAAGATATGCCCTCATTCATTCCTTTCTTTTTTAGGAACACTTTAACGATCTATTTATTTTCAGTTCAGTACAGATGTTAAATTATTTCAAAGTCATTATAACTGCAACATTTACACTGTTACCTATAATATTATAGGCTGCAGACACTTAATTTAAACTTGCATACATTTACAGAATTGTTTTGAATAACTGCCACATTTTGCAAAAGTCTCAAGTAACAAGTACGAACACTCTAAATCAAAATGTTTTTTAATTTCACATTTTACTTGCAGAAATAACCTCTAAACATTACAATACATTTTCATGTTACTGTATGTAATTTTTCATGAAATCATTTCTTGTAATCTAACATTAATCCTCTGTTCTGCGTCTTTTTCAGGACATTTACTCTCGGTCGCCCTCTATCTTGAGCCTTAAAACAGGCGAGCGGTTTGTAGTGGAGCTGAAGAAAAGCAGTGGAAGCCTTGGCATCAGTGTTGCTGTGAGTGAAATGTTTTAATGAAGAGTGCTTTCCTCATTTTCTCTAGTTGTAAAAGAAAGTAGAGTTTGGTTTCTTTACGGAATCATTTTTGAAGAAAAATCATTTTGGATAAGGAAGCTGTAAAAATACAATATGTTCTTGATATGATGTCAAATACTTTATCTTGACTAACTGAATTTGAATTGATATGAATCATATAAACTTTGTAAGATCACTGCTTTACTGTCAGCCAAATGAATTTCCTCTTTTTTTCTGTCTTGCCAAAGGGAGGAATTAACACTAATGTGCATGATGGAGGCATTTACATCAAGAGTCTGGTGCCTGGAGGTGCTGCTGAGCAGGATGGTCGCATTCAAATTGGTAATCTTTTAATTTGGAAGTAGAAGATATGATCAGGTGTTGAAAAAGGTAAAGGGTTATAAAAAAATAAATGATTAAAATGTGCAGGATCCATATCAAACTTCTAAATTCTGGATAAATTCTAAGTTTATCAGTTGTTACATTGTAATTATATCCTTAATAACAGTCCCCCTAACATCATCATCATCATCGCAGCATTATAAATTATGAATCTGACACAAAAGTTCTTAAGCTTCCATATGCAGCATATTACATAAGTGATTGTGTATTGAACAGTAAGATAATAAAAGTCTAAACCCCAAAGATCATAAAAATGTATTTGAGAAATTATATTATAAAACATTTGCTGTTGCTGTTATTTACATTTTGTAAACCTCTGTGCTGTGACTTGTTTCGTGCCTCAGTGAGCAGGAGAGACTTTAAAGTTTGGTGATATGTCATCACACATATACACACACACGCACACACATCGCAAACCGTTTCGGTTCGGATGCTGCTAATGATGATGAGGTTTGTGTTTGTGCGTATGACAGGTGACAGACTGCTGGAGGTTGACAGGTCCAACCTGAGGGGCGTGACTCACCATCAAGCTGTCGAGTTCCTGAAGAGGACTGGGGAGGTATACATACACGGGCATGAACACTTGCTCATGCAATGAAACACAATCACACACACAAATGTTCTCGTTTGCTGATATGTTTACATTAATATCAGTGCTAAGTGACTGTCCTTCACAGAGGTTACGTATTTCTTCATCTCTTTAAATCCATGTTTTCGTGATCCATGATGATAATCCTTCCCTAATGAGTCTGTTTTAGTTAAATTAACTTAAATATAAAACCATAAAAGTTAACATAATGACAAAAGCACTAAAGTCCAAACTATTGAATTCACTATTACAAGGACTTGACCTGACTCTTTAGACCTTTCCACCATAACCTTTTTTAAGGAAGCGTTATTCACAGTGAAAAAATGGCAGGAACCAGTGCTGCTACACATTATTCTCTGTTCCCGCTGTGACGCTATTTGTTCAATTAAATTTATCAAGCATATTAAGGGGAAGTATGTGCGTCATCTGCTCCCTATAGGTGGTGAGCCTGCTGCTCGAGAGGGAGCCCACAGTAATTCTGGAGCCTAGACCTGACTCGCCCTGCCCTACCTTGGTCCACAGTGCATCACACACACAGCCCCTCAGGACTGAAGTCTCCATGGAAACGACCTTGAGTGGTCGAGCCAAGGACTACAGCTTTGTAACGGATGGTGAGAGGGGAGACGAAGGGGCATTTACCCTCGTAATAAAAAAGAAAAGATAGACAGTGTCAGGGACACACACTCATGCACACATGGCCCAGAGGTGACTGTGAGTCATCTGACAGCTACATTGTGGTTGCTGTCAGAGTCATCTAGGGCTGATGCCGCCTCAGTCCCTTGGGATTGCATCCACTGAAACCTTAAAGCTTCCTGTTCGCTGGCACGTAGCCTTCCCTTCTTTACTGGTAATAGTAGGAAAAAAAGTCAAATAAATTGGGAAAAATGTATTACCAAATAATAATTACAGAAAAGAAATATACATGCATTTGTGACACTGAATTGAAAAATGTTCTTAGCACGTTGCTAAAGATCATAATTCACATGTTAATGCTCAAGTGTTTCCTTTCATCTCGTTCGTAGAAAACACACGTGAGGTGGTGCTGAGGAAGAGCTTGTCTGGCCTCGGCTTCAGCTTTTATATCTCCCAGCTGCACTCAGGACCAGACCGCAGCAGCGTGGTCCGCATCAAACGTCTGTTCCCAGGTCAGCCAGCGCAGGAAAGTGGCCTGCTGCGGGAAGGAGACATCATCCTGACTGTCAACAAAGAGCCTCTCAAGAATCTTCCCTATCAGGTAGAATTTATATGTTTATATCAGATAGTGTATTTTTTGTTTAGTTTGTTTTTTATTTCTTATATTTATAAGAGGACAAGAATGTGTGTGGACAATTGGACCATAAGAAGCTAAAAAGCAAAATAAACCTGTTTGCAAAATAGCCAATGTAGCCTTAAAACTGTGTAAACCTGTGGAAGAACAATGGATAATCATGAATGGACTGCCGAGTGTATAAGTAACACAAGTGACCTTGTTCTCTCTCAAGTCTCATTCACTTCATTGTTTCACTAATCCTTTAATCTTGTACCACTTGAAATAGAAAGCAGTTTGTGTCATTGTGCTTGTGTCATTTAATCTTCTCTGTACTGCCAAGAAGTTACAATGGTATTAGCAGCGTTGCTTTTACACATATGTTGGTCAGATATCTGTGCACATTTTACACTCAACAAAAATATAAACGCAACACCTTTGTTACTGCTCCCATTCCCCACGGGATGGACGTAGAGACCTAAAATTCATTCCAGATACACAATATAACCATCCCTCCCAAACAGTGGTCACAAATCAGTCCAAATGTGTGGTAGTGGGCACATCTGCCATATTGAGATAATCCATCCCACCTCACAGGTGTGCCACATCAGGATGCTGATCTGACATCATGAGTAGTGCACAGGTGTACCTCAGACTGCCCACAACAAAAGGCCACCCTGGAATGTGCAGTTTTTTGCACTATTGGGGGTCTGGGGACCCAGAACCGGTCAGTATCTGGTGTGACCACCATTTGCCTCATGCAGTGCAACACATCGTCGCATGGAGTCTATCAGATTGTCAATTGTGGCCTGTGGAATGTTGGTCCACTCCACTTCAATGGCTGTGCGAGGTTGTTGGATATTCGTGGGAACTGGTACACGCTGTCGTATACGCCGGTCAAGCACATCCCGAACATGCTCAATGGGTGACATGTCCGGTGAGTATGCTGGCCATGCAAGAACTGGGACATTCTCAGCTGCCATCTGCCCTGAACAATGTGAACCATGATTCATCCGTGAAGCGCACACCTCTCCAACGTGCCAGACGCCATCGAATGTGAGCATTTGCCCACACAAGTCTGTTACGGCGACGAGCTGGAGTCAGGTCAAGACCCCGATGAGGACGACGGGCATGACAGTTTGTGCAGAAATTGTTTGGTTGTGCAAACCAATTGTTCCAGCAGCTGTCTGGGTGGCTGGTCTCAGACGATCTTGGAGGTGAACCTGCTGGATGTGGAGGTCCTGGGCTGGTGTGGTTACACGAGGTCTGCGGTTGTGAGGCCGGTTGGATGTGCTGCCATATTCTCTGAAACGCCTGTGGAGACGGCTTATGGTTGAGAAATGAACATTCAATGCACGGGCGACAGATCTGGTTGACATTCCTGCTGTCAGCATGCCAATTGCACGCTCCCTCATTGCTTGTGGCATCTGTGGCATTTTGCTGTGAGACAAAACTGCACATTCCAGGGTGGCCTTTTGTTGTGGGCAGTCTGAGGTACACCTGTGCACTACTCATGATGTCAGATCAGCATCCTGATGTGGCACACCTGTGAGGTGGGATGGATTATCTCAATATAGCAGATGTGCCCACTACCACACATTTGGACTGATTTGTGACCACTGTTTGGGAGGGATGGTTATATTGTGTATCTGGAATGAATTTTAGGTCTCTACGTCCATCCCATGGGGAATGGGAGCAGTAACAAAGGTGTTGTGTTTATATTTTTGTTGAGTGTAAGTCTGTCTCATTTTTAACCAATTCAAAGTTTCTTTTCTGTTTGTCTCAGAGGGTTTTGCTTTTGCTACGTGGTGCTCCTTCTGAGGTTCATCTGCTGATCTGCCGACCTGGACCAGGAGCACTGAATGATGGAGATAATAACTCACTGGTGAGCTAATATACTCATGAATCACTGTAAATCCAGTCCCAAGGCAGACATTTTTAGACAAACCATTGTACTTTCTGTCTGACTCTACAGACTCTTACATCCCTCCGTGATGCTCGATCGCGGTCTCTGGACATCAGGTTGGGGGAGGACTACAGCGAGCTCCTCAAAAAGCCCTCCAACCAGGAGGAGGAGCCGACCAGCAAAACAGAGAAAAACTCAGAACTTCCTGCAGCTTCACAACTCCCAGAGAGCCAGGAGGATCTCAAGGCAGAAGTGCAGACACAACAGACTCCACCATCTTCCCCTCGCTCACCTCCTTCACCAACATCACCTACATCTCCTCCTTCACCAGTCTCGCCAGCATCACCTGCCTCACCTACCTCGCCTGGCTCTGGGTCTCCACCTGCTCCAACAGAGGCCCAACTAGCTGCTGGGAAGCTCGAGCAACAAAAGGAAGCAGAAGCAGAAAAGAAGAGCAAAGATGTGGAGGAGGAGGACGCAACAACCTCAAGCTCTACTGTGATGCTTATTGATGTCTGTCCTAAGACTGGCTCCAACTCTGTGTATACCAGGTAATGTTTCAGATGCCAGCTGTCATGTGTTGATGTGCATGTTGTGTGGTTATTTTCAAAACTCGTGCAGATGTCTTTTATCAGGACAGAGTTTTATTGTTAGGATGAACATGAACATTTGGCTTAATTTTAAGTAGACTACAAAATAAATGTTTTTTTTAATCGGCAGTGGAGTCAGAGAGGAGGCAGATGGAAGTGTCACCTATTGCCTCATGGGAAATGGACTCACTATCATGGCAGATGAAGAGTACCTGACCATCAGCTCCACACTGGAGCCTCCTCACATGCTTCCCACCGCTAGCACTCAAACAGCCAACTTTAGCTCTCAAACATCAAGTAGCTTGCAGTATCCACACCCCAACCCCACCACCTTGGCCCTCAACCTCTTATCTGACACCCCCACCACTTGTTCCCTGGCACATCCCTCCCAGCCACTCACAACACAGCCCCCTAAAACCAAGCACCACCCAATCCAGCAGGGGCTTCTTCCAAGTCACTACAAAGCCATGTCCAAGATCAGCCGCCCCATGGTGCCCCCACCTCAACCTCCACCACTGACCCCTATCACAGCTCAGATTATCTCTGTGGCTCCCTGTCCTAGTCCACCTCCCCCAGTGCTGCCCCCCACACTGCTGCCCCCGGCTGCTCCGATCCAATTTAGAGAAGAACCAGAAAAGAAAGAAAAGGAATACAAAGATTATGATGATGACGAATATGATGAGGAAGAGGAAGAGAGTCGAAGAAAGGCAAGTCGATGATGTTCTATTTTTATGCCACTGCTTAAATTTAGCTGTGTTTTCATCAATATTAGTTTGCCTGCTAGTTTTCCATTAAGTTTTTTGAAGAGAACCATCACTGGACTTTTGAGAGATTAATGTTTTCCCATTCTTGTCTAATAGCTAGCTGCTCAACAGTCCAGAGTCTTATTTTGTATTTTTATGTCTTATGTTGTTCATTTTTTCAACTGGTGAAAGGTCAGGCCGGTTCAGCGCCTCGGTTCTTCTACTGTTATAATAGCTGCAGTATGGTGTTTAGCATCGTCTTGCTGAAATATGCAGGGTCTTCCCTAATAAAGAGGTGTTCTGGATGGGATCGTATGTTGCTCTAAAATCTGTATATACCTTTCAGCATTGATGGTGCCTTTCCAAATATGCAAGGTGCCAGTTCCATAGGCACTAATGTAACCCTAAACCAACGGAGATGCAGGCTTTTGAACTCAGTGCCAATAACAAGCTGTATGGTCCCTCATAAGACATCTAGAGGAGATGGTGGTGTTTCTGTATCATGTTCATATATGTAAGCTTGAATTTACATTCTGGATTCACAGAGGATGATTTCTGGAAGCGTTCCTGAGCCTATGGAGCAGGCTGCATTAAAAACAGGAACGACAGTCAGCTCTGTTTTTAATGCAGTGCTACTCTGCCCTATACTATGAAGACAGTTTGACATACCCCGGGTATCTTTCCATTCTGGATTCACTAACATTGGCAATCAGGATAAGCAGTTACATCACGCTGTTTATCGACTGGCTAAGTTAACCCAGGGTCTCCCCTCTATGTTAAAATCAAAGGGCTGGTGTTGGCAGCATCTGACCAACCTAAAAGGCATGGATCATATGATTCTTCTTCCAAAGAAAAAGATCCCTGTGAGTGCCACCTACTCATTATCAGAAGAAATTGTGATAAAAATCTCCAAAAAACATTAAAATATAAAAAGCGTCGCCACAGATTCTCTGAACCTCTGCATCTCTAAGATTATCTTTATATACTCTTTATATACATGTTACTGACCTGGTGCTAATGAACCTTATTAGTGTCAAATGTTCCTCCAGGTGTTTCTTTTTAGGACCACTGACTTTTGAAGCTTTTTATATCCCCCACACAAACTTTTGCCACTGCCATCAAATTAAAAAATTTCTTGTTTTCTTCTTAAAATCATGACCTTCTAATTTCTATTCTCACAGGGATTGGTTAAAGAATTTGAGCTGTCAGTGGTTCTGACTAAGTCCAGAAGTGGAAGCTTTGGGTTCACCATCACTCGAAGCAAACTAGACAACTGCTACTACATACAGGAAATATTGGACAATCCAGCCAAGGCAGATGGACGACTCAGGGCAGGAGACAGGCTCGTCACAGTATGCACCAAAACTTGCGCCTGCACATTTAAAGTAATCATTAAGCGTGTCCTGTTGATATGACAACTGTTCTTTGTCTGTCATCTTTTACCAGGTAAATGGCCACGATGTTACCAGTGTGGCAGATGACGTTGCCATGACTATTCTCAGGTCATCTCCAAGGAGACTGAGTATGACAATAGGGAGAGCAGTGAGCAACCTGGTGGCTCCACCCTCTTGTGACAGCCTGCCTGATATTGTCCTACACAAGACACCTTCAGGACAGCTGGGTGGGACTTTATATAAACTTCGACTTACGGCATAGAAGCACATCAGTCATATATTATTTGAATTAATCTCTGTGCGTGCCCTTTCCAGGAATAAAGCTGACAGGTGGCATTGGTAGTAAATGGCAGGGCATCTACTGTCTGGAGGTGGTGCCAGGTTCCCCTGCCAGCGAGGAGGGTAGTGTCCAACCCAATGACAAGATCCTGTACATCTGTGGAAGGTGCACGCTGGGAATGACACTAGAGGATGCAGTCAAAGCTTGTGAGATCGCTCCACGTAAAGTGAAACTAAAAGTCATCAGGTATTAATGGTTCGAGAGATAATGTTTTTAGTGTTTGCCTTTCTTTCTTTGAATGAGTCTGTTCTTGTGTCTGTTACAGAGAAGAGCAGCCAGTGACCCCCAGGGGTAAGTGGAACGGTAAGTGCTTCCAAAGAATTTATGGCATGACTTCACTTGATCGGGACTCCAAGGACAGCTAAACAGGATAGTTTGGTTTCTATGCAGTATATGCAATGATGCATTGCTTAGAAACCAAATATGTTTGCGCTCAACAATGATAATTTAGGTTCAATCATTACCAGAAAACCTTAAAATTCTGGGAAGCAAAACAATTACTTGTGTGTAATGCAAAGGTATTTTTTAGTGTTTGATCTCTTTGTTTTCTTCGACAGGTCTGTTTGACTGGAAAAAGGACAGGAAGTCCTTTGCTCGTTTTGAAGAGCCAGTATCCCCAGAGAAAGACTCTCCTACTGAAGATGGTGAGTTTTTTTCTTTCTCACATTCATTTATTTCTCTTTTTGCTTCTTCCAAACTCTTTTCATCATCAGCACAGTAACTAGTTACCATTCATCCCTTTGACGGCTGTCCCATTGTCAGGGTGAAGCATGAGCTTGGTGCTGACAGATAGCTCTCTTTGCAGCTGTGTGTGCGTTTACATGTGTGTGATCTGAATGCTGACAGACAGATCCTGGGCTCTCACAGCAGGATTAATAATTAGCGAGCCTCTGGCCCTCCACTGGCGTATTGGACTGCAAGGCCAAAGGCGTCGCACACACATGCACACAGAGTCAGAACCATACAGCCAGTGGTCTATAGGGCAGGTATCTCAGTTGCCTGGTGACGGTGTATAAAGTGGAGAGGGTCAGTCTGAAAAGATCAGCTTTGTTTTGCTGTCATAGAAGAAATACACCGCTCAACACTTCTCTTTCAAAATGTCCGAAGAGGTGGGAGGTTGGTGTGTGTTGCTGTTTTTTCTCCAAGTGTCTTGTTTTGAAATTTATTTTGATGCAGAAGGTGGCATGGATGCAAATCGGTAGAGAAGGAAAGTTCCACTGCTGGTTTAGAGCCAAACTCCAGGAGTTCCCTTTGTTAAACTTGCTTGATGTTTTCTAAAAGCATAATAATATACATGTTAACTCTTTTTTTTGTCTGAATGGGCTTTTTTTTCAGCTGAAGCTGTGTATCAGACTGCTGGACAATTCAGATGTCTCTCTCTCGGCCAAGAACAGGATGTAAGTTTACTAACAAATGTATTTTCTGTCCACTAGCCTGGTCTTTTCTCCTGTACACCTTCTGCTTTGCTTAAACAATTGTCCGTCTAAGGGGACACTGTAACATGAGTCTGCTGAGTGTCAATCTATTAATGTATTCTCTATCTGTGTGTTTGACAAGCATTCTTTACTCTTCATTTATGTACACGACACAGTGGCAATTTATTAATGTAGAATACAATCTGGCCTTGTAAATACACAGCTATAAAACTGATAAGAGAATCTGTTTCCTTATTTCTCAATTCTTGTCTTCTTAGAATTGCATCATGCAAGTGGAGTTCACTAAACCAGAAGGAGGAGGTCTCGGTTTTGCATTGGTCGGGGGAACAAATGGCAGCATGCTCAGGGTGAGAGAAATTTGCTCAGGTGGAGTAGCTGAGCAGGACGGTCGCCTGAGAGTGGGAGATATTCTGTTAGAGGTAACAAAACAACGTATGTAATGCAAATAATTTTTTTTTTACCTCCATAGTCAGGGGGAGGCTTTGATTTTCTTTGTGCCCATGCTAGGTGAATGGTGTGATTGTGTCTGGACTGAGCCACAGTAAGGTGGTGGAAATCCTGCGCAAAGCTGAAGGGACTGTGCAGCTCACCATCTGCAGAGACGTCCGGCCCCTGACCTACTCCGAGTCACCTACACCGCCCAACATGTCAGCTCAAACTGAAGCTATTTTAGCTGAGCAGCCTGCTCTTGTGTCCAACCCTGATAATTGCTCTTCACCTGACCTCATGCTGAACAGGCCAGTGGACCGTCCCCCTGGTATGCTCTCTGACAAATACATTTCCTAAGCTGCGCTAAATTTTATGGTAAAAGATGTAAAAATCCATATTTTGTGTCTAATTAGGCATAACTAGAATTAGAAATAGTATGTTTATAGTGCCTTACATATACATTAAGATCGCTTTGAAAACCAGATTTAGTGCCGTAAGATATACTTACAAATTGTCTCTGACTTTCACCTTACTACTGGATCATTCGTTGGTCATTAGAAGAAATCTAAAGCATAGTGGATCACATGTTCAGTCATCCCTTAAAATCTTGATGGTGTCCAGACTTTTACAACGTGTAGGTGGTACTTTGTTGACAGTCTACTCTCACACGTTTTTAAAAATATCATGCCACTTTCCAATCCCCTAATACCAGGCTATGATAGCTACTATGTTGTCATTACAACTCTATATTGAGACATAAAGTCAAATCCCTCGTTAACTCCTATTATTAGAGGCTCACACTTTCTTAGAGGGTTATTGGCAACACATTACAGCACAACTGTAGTGTCAAATAAGCTCATGCAAAGTCTTGAATAATGCCTAATGAAGGTATGGCTTGTAAAATTTGCCTAATAAAAACATTATTTCTAGCTCTGTGTAATTTGATACAAATACAGCCTCTTATGTCTTATTAGTTTACTCTAAAATAAAGTGTGGCCCCTTCTTATTATTAGGATTTGTAGAAAGCAGATGTTTAAAACAAGCTGTAGACTCAGAGAGATTTGTAATATTTCATTAACAAAAAGTGTGATTATTTTAATCTTGTTATTTGTTGACATTTTGTCTACATTTGCTGTTTTAGAGGCAACGTCAGACCCTGTGGTTAATGAAGCAGATGTTGTTCTAACATCGCCCCCTCCCTCACCTCACCTACTGACAGTTGTAACCGATGAGACTACAGGTAAACAGGTAATGTGGACACTAACAAGCATACAGAAGTGTGCAAAAGTCTTGAGCAACTTCTCATTTCTTTAAACTTTGCTTCAAAGTAGCCAGACTTTCTTGTAATTCTTAAAGTGGTCTTGAGCAATCGTTCTCCAGCTTTCTGAAGGCCTATCAGAGATTTCTTTGGACATTGGCTGCTTTTTTACTCATTTTCGCTCCAGTCCCTGTACCTGATCATGTTCAGCGGGATGTTTTTTGCATGTTAAGTCATTTAACCCTGACCTGTGAACCTTAAAAAGGTACCTAATCAAGGTTAACATGAGAGATACATCTCAGTTGATCTGTCTACTGTTTGCTGAAACTTGCCTAGAAATCGTCTTCAAGGAAGAATAAGTGTCACTCACCCATTCTTGAGGAAAGGGAACAGGGAGAAGAGTCAGAGCTTTGGAAAATTACACAAGAAATGGACTGAAAATCTGTGGCAACAGGTCTTATGACATGATGAGTGCAAATTTGAACGTTTTGATTCAAAACTTTATCAGTGTGTACAAAGGAGGTCAGGAAAGAAGCACAGCAGAGGTTTACGGCCAACTGTAAAACGTGGTAAAGGTCCTGTCATTGTGGCTGCATTTCAGCTTTGGGGGTGTTGGGGGACGTACAATGCATTACCATTTAATACTACCTGGAAAGCGTCTGATTGGGAAAGGCTTTCTTTTTCAGCATGACCATTATCCCAAAAACAGAGAGAGTTCAGGCTGTGTTAAAGAATAAAAGTGGTGATACCAAATATTGACTTTCAAGCTCATTACAGTTGTACAAACTCTGTTTTTGTCTTGTATGCAGCATTTTCCATGTGTGGTTGCTCATGTTTCAATACCCGACTACACCTATTTCTCATTTTCCTAGTAAAAGAAAAAGAAAAGACAGCCCAAGACTTTTGTACAGTACTGTATATAAACTAACTGCAACATTATTAACTATTAAAATTAAATCGTACCCTTCTTTACATCTTTACTAACATCTGCTGCTAACATCTTGCTCCTTCCCTCTGTTGCCTCCTCTGGCTTTTTGTCTGTGGAACAGGAGAGCTGTAACAGCACCCCTTCTCATCAAGCTTGCTGCCCATCCCTCAATGTCACTGACATGTTGCATGGAGCTTCTGACAGGTAGTACTACTCTCTTGTATTGTCTACATATTTCGTGTCCTCTTCTTCAACCCCCCTCCTCCTGCATCTTTGTATGCTGGAGTACCAGCATTATCCATAAGGAGGCAGCAAAGAGCAATAAATAAAAGATGACTGTGGGATAAACGTTGACGCTTGTAAACTGTGATCCCCATTAGAAGAAAATGTCAGTTAGTGTAACAGCTAGGAAGTGTATAGTACTATTCCATGCAGGCTTAAAAAAAGAAAGGTACAGCAGTAGTAAAAATATATTTTAGCCTTTTGTTTATACTGTATTTTAGGTGGAAAAGGCGCAGGGAAAGGAAGCTCAGCCTTGCATGATTTCATCCCCTCCTACCGAAGACTAAAAATGGTCTGGTCTCACCCCTGCCCTGCCCCCTGACTCCCCCAGGAAACAAATTGTGAGCAAACTTTTGGACCACTCCTGCAAAGACATCCGGAAACCCCAGTCAGACGGCTGGAGCAGTGAAGATGATGACGACGATGTATTCAGCACCAAAGGTCAGGAAATGGCCTCATCCCAAACAGGTGCCTGTTTCTGTAGTACTGTAATGACAAGTCTGAGTTAAAATAGATAAATGTTTGCATTAAAGGGTTAAAGTGACCCTTTTCTCCACTTCTTTTAATCTATATTTTTCTCAGGCCCTCCCATAGTATCAGAGGAGGAACTGGCCAGTCTAGCTCTTATTACCCCTGCAAAGACCAGCCAGTACTCAGGCTCCAGAGTCAAAGCTCTCATCCAGATTCTCCAGCATCAACTGGACCAGCAGGAACTGGTCAAAGAGTTCATGGTTTGTGTGAACTACTGGATTCATAAAAAGGAAGTTATTATGTAACTTACTACAATATGGGTTCCACTGTGAAGCGGCAGACAAACATCCATGCTGTAGAAAATCAGCGTTTATTAAAATAAATAAAATGCATTATCTTAAGTTATTGTGGTTATTATGTCCATGTTTATACTTAAGGCTCTGGAGCATCTGAAGCCTTCTGACAACTGCCTAGTGGGAAAAGCTCCTGAGAACAGAGACAAGAACCGCTACAGAGACATCCTACCCTGTAAGTTGAGTGTAAAAATTTAATGTTATTATTTATTCAAACCTTGCACTTTTTATGTTCCCTTTTTTAGGGGTTCCATCTTTCTCGTTGATGGTTTAAAGCTCGTAAAAATGGATACTCAGGGACTTGGCATTCCATTGTTTCATTGTCTCACTTTAAGCTGACTCTAAAAAAGAAGGGAGTGAAGATGTTTGTGTACAACAGTTAAGCAATTTAATTTACACAGAACAAATTATTTCTCAATAACTCACTGGTACCACACTTATAATTTTCTCTGAGTCTGCCAAGTATGTGATGTTGTAATTATCTAGGATTTATATTTTTAATAAATGAAGGAGCATCAGGAACAAATAATATTACAAGCTGTGTTATCACCATGAATTCCAGAGGTTTGCTGTCTGATTTGTGATAGAATTAATCACTACCTCATAAACTCACAGTGTCTTCGACTTCTAAGTCAGATGCACCGCTCGCTCATCACGTCTGGTTTCAAAACATCGAGATGCTGGTGATAAAAATGCTCAAGTCAAGGCTTCATTAACCACTGAGTGGCTGTGGCTCAAACTCAAAAACACACCGAGACTATTTTTGCGTGTTATTTTTGCTCTTTCTTCCTTTAGACGACAAAACTCGTGTTGTGGTTGGAGAGAATCAGGACTATATCAATGCCAGCTACATCCGCATGCAAGTTGGCGATGAAGAGTTCTTCTACATCTCCTGTCAGGGCCCTTTACCTTCTACTGTGCAAACCTTCTGGCAGATGATCTGGGAAAATAAATCCGATGTCGTTTCCATGATGACCCAGGAAGTAGAGCGGGGAAGGATTAAATGTCACAAATACTGGCCAGAGAAGCTGGGTGTGCCTTTGGATGTAGGCAGGTACCAGCTTCACCTCGAGAACCAACAGTACCTGGAATACTTCCACATCAAGATCATCCGTATGGTGGAGAGTGAGGTGAGAGAGGGGCACTTTCTTTTCTGACTTACTGTAAAAAATGAATAAATACAAGTTTTGTGCAAATTTTTGATGAATTGCCATTCCAGACTGCCGAAACACATTTTGTTCGACACCTGAAGTTCACACACTGGCCTGACCACGGCGTGCCGCACTCCTCCGAGCAGCTGGTTCGCTTCATCCGCTACCTGAGGGCGGTGCACCATAAAGGGCCTGTCACTGTGCACTGCAGCGCTGGCATAGGACGTACAGGAGTTCTTATTTGTACTGACATCATCCTTAGCCTCATCGAGAATGATTTGCCTGTGAGTGGAATCCACTTTGATGGGTTTTCATTGGCATTTAGTGGTTTTAGTCATGCAACTGGCACAGTTCTATCACATTCCGGAAAAATAAAAAACAATTATCGGATAGACTGCTGTGAAATTTTTCACATAGGTCAGCAGGGGCAGATCCTACTATAACTGGCTATTCTTAAACCACCGCTGTGCCAAAGTGCGACCCAGCAGCACTAACATGGTTGCAGCCACTTCATTAATCACTGTTATTTGAAATAAAACATGCATGCATTTTCATCTGTACTTAACAGTTTTCTTTTTTTACCTTTAGATTAACGTAAGCAACATTGTGAAAGAGATGAGACTTCAGCGGCACGGGATGATTCAAACCAAGGTCAGTGCCAGCAGAAGGGTTAAAATTCAGGCTTTGGAATAGATGGTGAGCAAAATTAGACGTGTCCTTTGTCCCCCTTATTTCAGGAGCAATACCTTTTCTGCTACAAAGTCTGGTTGGAGGTTTTACAGGGGATTTTACAGCTTCACGGCAGCCAGTGGCAACCAGAAGACCCAAGAGACCACAAAGTAGTTTGAGAATGTTTCCACCATACCTGTAAGAAACAAGCTGTGAATGTTCGACCGCGTGCAGTCGCGCCCAGCAGAGCGATACGTTGATGATACAGTTTTCTTTGGCTTCCTTTAGTTTAGCTGGCTATAATATGCAATCTGTACTTCTCAGCTTTGCTACAATGATTTCAACTGACTTTGTCTGTGTATGTGTTCTTGGTGCTGTGATTATCTCACGTTATTTTAGATCACTGAGGTTGTTTTGCCTTTTCAGGTTTAGTGATTTGCCTTCTGTCTCAAACATTGTGTTTTTTTAAATCTAATCTTTTTTCTCCATGTTCTTTACATTTTTATGTTGCATGTTATTTTAAATCCGGTAATATTTACATCTTGGCAGTAATGTCATCAAAGTGCACAAGTGTAAGATCATCATACCAAAGTTAGTGTCTGTTTCAAACCTCGATGACTAGCGTTTGATTCAAGGTTGTGTTATCATTTCATTTAAGTGCATTTGTACCCTGCAGAAAAGGGTATTAGCAAAAGAACATTATTGATTGTCTTTAATTAATCATCTAAGGGAATGAAAAGCATTAAGTGCCTTGGAAAGATACGCATCACTTGCTCCATACTGACCCCAGCCCACTTGTCTGAAGCGGTCAGGGACGGAGGACAAGAAACAGATTTGAGAGCAGCTGATAGTGGTTGGAGTGAACGAGCAGCTTTTGGTCTGTTTGTAAGGTGGACTTTGGTTAATTCAAACCAGAGGAACATTACATCTCACCTTTTTGTTAAGTTGTAACTCTGAAACAGTGTGGTGTTCGCACACTGCCTTCCAGTCTTTTTTTCTTTTTAATTTGTGTGCTCATTTTATACAATATCTATCACAAAGAACATTTTATTAAACATTATCACAACTTGCTCATCCCAAATACAGATAAAGAATGACCCCACATAACAAATTTTTGAAAATTCATAAATTTTCAATTCACTATTTTGCTAAAATTTGAACTCTAAATATTCCCTTTTTTTTGTAAAATGTACAAAAATGATTTAGATGTAATTTAAATTATTAGTTGCTGGGCTATTACATGTAAGTTGTTACGTGATAGCATCGTTTCTCTGTATTCTTTGGCTATTTTAATACAAACTCAGCCAAAAATGCAAAAAATATTCCCAGGTTTACAAACTTTCCATTTTGCCACTTTAGATATTGTACAAAGCAACGGTCAAAGTCAAATCTAAAATGATTTCTAGCTGCTGGTTTGAACCTCAACCTTTGGATGTCACTGCTTGTGAGCTTTGTTCCTGTAGCTGCTAACAAACACACACCAGCTCTCTTATTGCATGCAGACTCTTACAGTACAGCCTGGAGTTTGACAAAATGACTTGAACATGATCAAAATGTGGAATGTAACAAAGCAATACTCCTGAGGAGGAGGGAAACTGAATGTCTGGATCGGTTACCCAGTTTTCCAAACTGTTTGGAGCATGTTGGTTAGACATATGCAGTACTGTACTTTTGCCATGTGGATGGCCATGCAGAGCCATCAGCCTCTGTACTGTGTATGAAACATCTTTTCACTCCACGCTGGTTGGTTGGTTTCCAACGATAGCTAACCCTCTGTTATGTGCAAGTTCGCGTTCTATTTGAAACTCGTTGATATATTTGAAAATGGTTATTCTTGAAAGAACAAAAGAAAAGCACATTTTGCATTCATCTGTGAAAATGCATCTTGTACAGTTAAGCAAGTGCTTATGCGTAGCATTGTGAAATATAATAACCTCTGATTGCACAACTGCTTATTTATGCTGAATTAATATCTTGTCACTGTACCAGCCACTATGTAACCAATAACTGAGAACAATGTAATACCTCTCTCTTTAATTAAAAGCTATTCTGAAGCTTGTTTGTGTGTTATACAACACATTTTACCCCTTGACTCCAAACACAACATAATTCAACTCGAATAACGGAACAAGGGCAGCAGATTGGGTTTTCCCTGATGGCACACACAGAACAGAGAGGCGGAGGCAACCCTAAATCTAACTTCACTGTGCCCCTTTTTCTACTTTTACTGCACGGTTTACTCCCTCTCGAGTTTTACTGCAGAGTAAATAAGCTGGTCTCACAGGGGTCTTTTGTGACAGCATGGAAATCCCTCGGAAAACGCTGCACACTCTGCGCACGTTTAAACCTGATGCTGGGGAAGCCACAGAGCAGATTTACTTGCTCGCCCTCTCTCCACTTTCTCAGCCGCTGCTCTTGTGTACGATATCTATACCAGATCCACTCACACACACACATACAATCCCCCAGTTACCCACCCCCATTCCTCCTATTTCTTTTCACTCCCCAGCTCAGACCTTCTTATTGCTATGAGTTATAGCAAAAACACCAGCAACTCAATTCAGTGTGTGTCATTTTATTAAATAGTCAGTTTCAAATTCAAACCACAACACAAGGCAGGAATTACTGACAGGCTCAAGGACTCAACACTGCCATTAAAATAAAGCTGCTGGGTCCTATTGTCATTGTGAAAACAGATGAGTTCAAGAAAAAGGGCCAAGGATCAAAGTGGGATATATTTTATGGAACACTTCTTAAGAGTTTGACAATACAGACATTTCAAACTGGGAACAAAAATGGTAGTAAATTCTTAACAGAGGCAATGAGTCAGAAAATGTGTTTAAAAGGCATAAAAATTTGAAGAAAACGATAAATCTTGTGTTCTCACAGTGTAACACGGAAACAAGCCAGTTCACTTTCCACCTGTGTAGCATTTTTTTTTAAATGGACATAAGTTATGTACTGCAGCACATATACACACACAGACACACTTAACCATCCTCCTTTAAAGCTTCGCTGTCGCCTCATATTTCACCTCTGTGTATCTCTTCACACATTACATGGGGTGAAAACCTTAAATCAAGGCATTTAATGGATGATGCATCACTTTAAGTAATATGATTTTTTTTTAAATCTAATAAACAATTTACACACAAACATAGATTAAATAGAAGTGTAAAGTCATAATTTTTACTATAAATGATGTAGATGTCCACTGGATTTTTTAAGTGTTTGTTTAGATTCAGAGCTCAGCTCACAAAAAACTCGAACTTTTTTTGCTCAGAAACATTTAAATACACCACATGTGGTCTCTTAAAAGAATGAATGCATTTTTACAAAAAACAAAAGATCTTACTTGGAAAATGCAGTATTACTTCTATAGCACCTTTCTACTCAAGTTGAACACTCAAAGCACCTCCTACTGCAGGTGTCATTCCTACAGTGCTTTTATCTCTGCCCAAGTGCATTTTCCTAATATTCACACTCTGATAGCTGTGCCAGGGAAATAACTGGGGTTCTTATCTTGACCAGGGATACTTTGACACAAGGATAGAAGGAGCCAGGGGATCAGTCCACTGACCCTCTGCCCACTCCACCACCTGAGCCGCAGCCACAAATCAGGAAACTTGTTGTAAACACTGAGGTGAAGAAATGAGGTGTGTTACAGTACTGCAGAAGAAAATCATCAGAGTGTAACTATCCCTGACTGCTAGACCAGAACAAATGATATGAAAGTTTCAGCTTTCACAGTGTCCCTAAAACAGGAATAACACTCACCGTGTCCTGTCCTGAAATTCAAGAACACTAGATGGATATTTTTGCATGATATGGAAAAAAAAATCTGGCATGGTTTTGCATATTCACCTTATCTCTTTTCCTGAGTAGCTTGAGTCAAGACGCAATGGTTGAATTTGGTTCTGGAAGACTTAATGACATCCTTGTGTATGCTGGAAGGAAGAATAACTGATAACAAACAAGCACTGAGCAAAAATGAGAGGAAAAAAATATTGTATTGTCTTTGATGTTATGGAGTAACATGATGACTGACACGCACCACCAATTTATCAATGATGATAACAGATGAATAATAAACCTATTTGACACATTATCTTTAAACTGTTCATGTTCTATGGTATTGTACTGTAGTGCAGTTAGCCTTCTGTCTTCTGAATGCTAGTTGTTGTGCTGTGCTGCCCTGATTGATGCAGCAAATTTCATTGTACTGCCTCTGCTCTGAATAATGAAAACATACTGAATCTAACTGGTTGAAAACAGCTGCCCTTTGAACCCAAGAAGAATGCTCTGCAAGTGATAAGTGACCTAACACCGGCACTTGTCATCAAAAAGATGCCACAAAGAGTTGCAGAGCTGAAAGGACCGGGCAGTCGTTACTATAATGATATAAAAAATTCAGGTTACATCTGCGGCCATCCCTGACACTTCCTCTCTGACTGTCACTTTTACTTGTTTCTGTTGAATAGCCATGTGCTGAGTGAGAGCATTGAAAAGAAAACGAATGTTTATCTATGTGTGTGCTACAGCAGATGACTCATTGTCATCAATGCAGTGAAACAACCTAATATGCTTTCCCACATTACAGATATCAGCTGTCACACGCTACCATCACAGAAGAAATCTGAGCTCTTTCTGGACTTCAAAACCTGGCATTTAATTCATTTTCAGGCTAAATAAATGCGCACTAATGTGATTTTCTGATTTGCTGTTGACCATGCCCTTTTGCGAGTCGACCCCATAGGCTCCACTGTGATGACGGCCCACTGACAGAGACACAGAGAGCCATTCATCCGCTCTCGGAGCAGATTGTCACTTTTGTGGCTTTCAAGATTTTCAAAAACCACAGACTTGTCAAAGGAAGATGATTATGATTAAGGGACCCCTTTTAAGTTGGTTAGGTAATGGGTAAGCTGGGCTCGTCATTAGGTTTTCTGTTTTGACTTGCAAGTGGGGTCTATAATTACACCCTATGGTGCTTTGTGCAAATGATCTAATTCACTGAGGAATCCAGTAAATTTTGTTTCATTTCCTGCTCCGTTCTATTGTGCCTGTTAAATGTGAAAACAACAAACATACAACAAAAGACAAACTAAATACAATTACAGCTTGGTCTCCGTTTTCTTGTGGTTCATGTGCCCAGTTAATAAAATGAGCAGGGAATTTCCTAACAGCTTTACAGAATGTATTTCTTTTGAGAAAAATGACACATCTAGTCAAGAAGACAACACAAAAGCATAGTTATAAAAGGCTTGAAGTTGTAAGACGCTGTTATAAGACTTATTGTACAATGTACAGTTCTTTTATGTAGTGAAGAAAGCAAAGTTAGTCTCCAATATCACAAGGGCCACTGATCCATGTAAAATTGCTGGATAATTCTGGAATAAGGTCCAGGTGATTTGAATTTTAGGAAATGGGCACAGAGCATTGTGGAGTATTTTGTCTAAAATAAAGCATGAACAGTGTCTTTTTTTTTTTAGCCACACAGCTACATTAGAAGCAAACCACAACATAGCCATAGCAGTCCTCATAGGCTAAAGGAGGTGAATAATTTTGCATTCTTGATGTTGGTTTGTATGTTCTGGAGCAGCAAGTCCCGAGTCCATCAACAGAGCTCAGCAAAGACCTTTTTCCACAACCATAATTTGCCGTAATTATCATGCGCCCTCTCCAAGCAGCCAGAGTAAACGAGCACCTGTCAGTGGACATAAACTTTGGTTTTGTTGATGAGCTTTACCAGAAGGAACAACGGTACATATGTGCCACAAGAAATTAAAAGTACATTACAATTTAGTGCAATTTTAGGGGGCTACTTGTGTAGCCAAAAATAAATGAATTTATAATCTACTAAATAAAGTTTGCAAATATTTGAATGGTCACATTTAAACGTCTTAGTCAGTGATAATGGGATATTTGGTTAAATGGCGCAGGATATACTCCAAAAGCTGTTAAGTGTAGCAAAAAGGGCCCTTTGTGAACTGGATGGTCTGTGTCAATGAGTGGCAAGGACGATGTTCTCTTTGTCAAACTCCCTCCTAAATCACACGCCACATCAGAGCAAGGTTGATTAACACCTGCTTTCAATTAAGTGACTTTCTCATCAAGCTTTGGTTGGGAAAGAGCCTCATGCCTCGTCACGTCGAAGATGTTACTGAATTAGAAAGCTATTAAATCAGGGAAGCAGGCGCACGGCGATACGAGGGGCATCGTTTATCTTCATTTGAGTGGGCCCTCCACGATCGTCTCCACAGGGGCGGCTAATTGAAAAAGGGCTTCAGAAATGCGATTGTTAGCATCGATAATAATTTATTACTTTCAGCTTGTGGAGTCCTGGGAGTCATTTGTATTCATTAGTGTAAATTCAAATTATGTTTGCGATTAAAATGTGACTTTGACAGGCAGAGGGGGCTCAGACAGGGACAGGCACTGATGAGACCTCTGCTTCGGGTCACTGCTTCCCACATTCGCCGCTTGCTAAATACGCAGCAGAGGAGCCTTTTTTGCCTCACCACCATCAATCTGTGTCTGATTCGAGTTGAGACGTTAGCGGTGATGGCCTCTCCTAAGCCTGTGTTTATGCTCTGAGCGCACTTTCCAGGCAAATTAACCTAGCTTCTGAAATATAACACCAATCACACGCAAACAATGCAGCTACCCACTAAAAAGTCATTCTTTTCTCCTTTCTGCCAGTAGTCGTTATCAGAGGGTGTGCAGGCTATTATTTGTCCTTCCTGGCTAATACTGACCAAGCTTTCCTCCAAATGTCAAGCAGTGATTTCTTTGACATTCAAGAGGAGATGGCAGTTAAGTAGGTCAGTGTCACTGTGATGAACATCAACTATGGCGGGTCACTGAATGGGCTGCTCCTCCACTTGCCCGCCTGTCACAAACCACTGAGCCAAAAGAGGCAAAAGAGCTGAGTGCTCCTTTATTGAAGCCCAGTAAATTACTTCAGCAAAGGCTGTCAGCGTGTAAAGTGGGGAACTTTATCAGATGTATCATGCCAAAGGTCATATTTTAGTGACCTGACAGGTCTCTGGTGAGTTTGCGTTTGTGGGTCTTCTGTGTGGGTTGCAGTGTTGGAGCAAAGGTTGATGGTTAAAGGCTGTTTGTGCTTGACATGAAAATGTCAAACATGGCCGTTTGAGAGAAGGAAACCAACAAGGTCTTTCTGGGCTTTTTTTTCCGTTTCTGCTTTTTGATACACTCAAGCTCCTCAAAAATCCTGTGTTAGCAAAGGTAAACTCCATTTCATAATCAGCATTTATTGTCCATTTTTGCTTCTAGTGTGTCTAATTCATTGCATTAGAGTGTTTCTTAAAAATGAATGCAATTCAAAGAAAAAGAAATCTGACATGGGGCCAGAGGTATTTTTTGTTGACAATCATTATAAGGTGAACTACTGAACATGTTGGTCCATCTCCTTTTGCACCTCAGCCGTTGGTATCACTGCTATTTTTGCACTGACTGCTTGCACTTTAGCATACACGATGTGCACTGGATTCCTGACACTTTGCAGAAAAGGCAGCCCTTTAACTTGAATTTCACTTTAGGCGGGAGACAACAGTGCAAGAGGGAAAATTCCAGCCTTTTCAATTTGCTGTGGATGAGCCACTGCCCACAGCAAAGGGTTGTTTCCCCAAATTGCTATAAAAATTTGGGATGAATTCACAGCACAAAATCCCAGGGAATGTAAAAAAAAAAAATGGACAAGCATGCTGCTTAGCAAACAGCTGATGTTCTGTCATTAGCTCTGAAATTGTGGACTGCTGTTTGGTCTCTGGGATGTAACAGGGGCCCTAAATGAACCACTACATGAAGGTTGGGTCCATTTAACTCATTTAGTGATTCTTTGTGCTTACAGAATTTCGAGATCCATAGTGGTCAAGTGCAAGTGGCTGGAATGAGACTTCCAAGAAGCAATTCAAATACATAATATGTACACATATGCATGTTTGCTTTTTATAGACACTTTTATCACATGAGCAGATGTGAAGGTGTAAGTAAGAGTGATTACAATCAAAGTCCACATTTCACTGCTAAACAGCTGGCTGCAACTTTCCTGTCTTTACACAGGAATTCCTGTCACTAGAAAAACCCATTTTCTGACTCCCTAAGACAGACACTGGTGGAGGTTTCATCAAAACACCAGTGAGAAGCTGCAATGACTGACATTTTTCTAAAATTCATTAAGATCTGTGTAAGAGCGGTTATACAGTATATCTCACTATGTATGCATCGCTGTGACACATTCCTCTAACACGGGGTTTCCTAGGCAGCGTCATCCCCGCTTCTAAAACTCTGCAGTATGAAAACAGATTTCCCTTCTCAGTTATGAATGAAACACACTCTAAAACGTCATACATTTCTATGCAAACACTGAAAACACACAAACACAAACAGCTATATACCGGTGGAAAATTCCAGAGTTTCCATCTGACCTTGAGCTGCACTTGACACAGGATCAGCAGCACCATCTTACATCAATGGACCTTTTCTCTCTGATGGAGGGAAACCTCATACACAGAAGTATACGCACAGCAAGCACAGGCACACCCTCATAGGGCAAACCCCTCACGTACTCCCACGCTCCATCCTGAGCTCTGTAAATGTCAGACCGTGGGAGAGAGGGTTTATCTTGGAGTGGGATGGTATTTTTACACCTTTCATTACTGCCTCACTCTTACACACACACTTGGGTTTTCCAACACTGCCCACCCAGTTCAACTCACTGTGCATAATGCATAATACTACTCTAAGACATCCTCTCATGTCTTTGCAATTAAACATAAAGACAAGTGACAGGGCCCAGCACCACAACAATCTTTTTAAGGTAAACAAAAGTCCTAATTTAGAAATCTTATGAGTCTACTCTACATTTGGATGGACAACTTTAAATTCAACTCATCCAGTATATATGTGTAAACTCTGCCATTAATCCTGATAGGATAAGGACAAGCCACACTCACTCAATTCAGTCCAGACCCTCCCTTGGATGAAAGGCACCATGAAAAAGAACCAATTTCACCATTATTACCAGGCATAATGCTACAAAGTGACTCATAGTAATCACATGATTCAGTAAGGCAATAATGTTACAGTTATAATTATGTATTTATTTGAGCTACAAAAGTTCTTCAATAAGCTGCATGGTGAGTAGATAGAATGAAAAAAAAAACATCAAACAGATTTTTCTTTTCGCATACTTGGACTACAATCGGCTGGTTTCAGTTTGTATGCAGGGGGAAGGAACGTGGTGGAGAGGTTATAACTTCAGAGGACCAGAGATATGAAATTTACTAACTTTCAGAACAGAAGCAACTGCTTTATAATGTTAGCACAACATCAACATATCATGCTGTCTGTGCAGATGTTCGCTCTTTTGGAAACATCTGCCCAGACAAGATGATGCCACAAAACTGGCTCCAACAGTCAGCAGGTAATAAAGGCAGTTTTGAGCATTCATTGTAGCCTCCATCCATACCTGCATATATTTCTACAATAGAATCCCTTTGAGGCCTCTTTTAGCAGCTTCTAAAGTTCGATTTGTTGTTTAATTTTTGCATTTAAACTTAAACATTAAGGATGCATCCACTTTAGGACAAAGGTTTATGTCAGTGTGTTTGAAGCCCAAGGCTTATATTGTTAACTGGTAACTATGTGACAGACATTTTAGGACATGTTACAGAGTAACACAAAAGTAAAGTAACAAATTACCTTCTCTGGGGCATAATTAAGTAATGCAATGAAGTTCAAAAAAATACCATGTAATCTGTAATAGATTAACTTTTTGAGCAACAACCTTATCATCCATTACCAGTCCAGTAGCCAGTCTATGGCAGCAAACAGTCAAATATAATGCAGCGATGCGATAAGAAATAACACAGATGTGCTGAGTTCTGTTAACTGATCAAACTGATGTCTATTGTGAGTCAGGCCAGCAACTATTGCTTTATTTATTTTAGAATTAAAACAGGAAGCCATGTTCATTTTAAGCACAAATTTATTTTTTTTAATATTGTGTTCTTTTGCCTCCTTGTGTTTTTTCATTTATACTATCATTCAACATTTTTCTGTTCTTTTCTGTTATCAGTGTACACAGCTTTTCACCACCATAACCAAGCTTCACTGGGGAATTACTGACTTCCTGTGTTACACAAACTCCTTATCTGGATGCACCTATTGGAGTATTTTGAACTGCTGGCCTTTCCTTCCCTTGAATGATAATATTTTTTGTGACAACTAGTATGGACTGCAAAAACACGATGAAAAGAAATAACAATACATAAAACTTTTCTTCTCGGGTAATACAGTAAGAAACTAAGATCTTTTTTTATGCATGAATGCTATATAGAGGAAGTGTAACTTGGAGCACTTTTATATTAGCATGCAGCTTTGTGTGTTTCTGAAAAGTAGACAGTCTTAGTTATTCCAATTTACTCTCTTTTACAGGAAGTAAAAAAAAAAAAAAGCTCTCTGTAACATGTTTCCAATTGCGTAAATGTGTGTAAGACCTTTGCTTTGCAAGCGAAAGGTCGCTGGTTTGATTCTAGCTGGAGATACAAATCCCCATTAGGTTTGTGTCAGGAAGGACATCCAGTGTAAAACTTTCAAATCAAAAACATGCAGAGCTACCCAGTCCGGTGACCTCGTGGAAAGGGAGCAGCCATCAGTAACTCTTTCTATTTGTAATTGTGTCCAAAAGCATTCAATGAAGGCACAAACTAAACATAAAAAATTAAGGCCGCATACTGTGTGATGGTGCAGAACCTTGAAGCATCAAGCTGAGCATCGTCCTTTATGCCATCTTGACATTTTCGAATTAGACGTCACAAGCCCAGGGTTGGCCTATAAAGATTACCCTGCGTTGTCCTCCTTTTTGGGCTTAATGAGGACTATACTTTATAAAATAAACATCATAAAAGAAGGGTGTTTACTTTAGTCATAGAAAAAAGTTATTTAAGTGCACAAACTAATCTTCTCGTCTCTGCATGTTAGTTTTACAGCAGCAGGGTCAGCTTGCTAGCCCTAGCTATCTAGCTAACTTTAGCTACATTACTTTCTGTGGTGTTACTCACGCTATATCATGGGGAAAAAGACCTGAAAACACAGGTTTGCTTGCTCACATTTAAAATGTTATGTTGCTTGCTTGACAAGATTTAAAATCTTTGTTTAGCTTGTGTTTTAGTAATATTTCTATTTTGGTCTTTCTGATAGTGTAATTTTTTCCCCAGAATTGGAGGGAAAGAAAACTCTTTGCAATGAATGAATTAAGTTTTCATCTTCTATGGATGTTTCTGAGAAAAAGAAGAGCTTAAAATGAATAAAATTGTGACGTAAGCGTAGTACTGGAACATGTAATCCATGTAAAAGACTCTTCAGTTGAAGACTCTGAACTAAAATCGGATTAAACATCTAAGTGCTTGTCTGGATGTTCATTTAGTATGTGCCAGTGCTTAGGCAGCTGTTGTTTGTTTCTCCAACATCCTAAAAATGGCTGTGGGTGCCGCAAGGATAGCAGTGGGTGTGATAGGGGTGATGGGGGCCGCGACAATGCCTGTCTCACCCCTTGCTGTTCCACCCAGGAGTCTAAGCCACTAATGGCCCCCTAATGTATAAATACCATTCTCTAGACATTAGTCACACTTACTCTCTTTCTCGGGCACACACACGAACATGTATGCACGCACACACTCAAAGAGGCTGATCTATTAGGCATTAGTCACAGTGGCGGCCCCGCCTATGACTGGATTGCAGATGAGGGCCAAGGCCAGGAGCTAGGGGTCTAAATTTTCTTGCACAAACAATGCATGTCAAAGAGGCCCATCAGAGGCTTTCTTTGAGGATGGGAAGATGTTTAGAGCACAAAGCAAAGGCAGCACGACCATGCCAGAGACAGGAGAAGATAGAGATGTGTATATCTGTATCTGCTGGGTGTGTTTCATATGGACTTTCCTTGCATCTAATATTTTCTTTCCTGTAAATGTAAATTAACAATGAAAATGGAACAGTGATGCTAATCCACAGAATTATAAAAACATTGCATTTTACTGTTTATTTCTAATGCTGCAAAGGGAAACCACAAGCAAAGGCAGACACATGCTTCTTCTGGGATTTTTTGACAGCTGCCATTAAATATCTTCATTTTCAAACGAGGCATTATGGGTGCAAATTGCCATTTAGGTGCATGTATGCAAGAAAAGCAGAGCTCATTAATTCCCATTTAAAGAAGCATTCGTCACAATTAAGAAAAAAATGCATGAACGGTCATCAATCATGTAGCTTAAGTAAAAAACTTTTATACAAAAGTGTGTATTTTATGTTATTTTATTCGTAAGTGTGTTCTGTGTGTGAGTGAGCGTGTATGTGACCTTACCCAGACTTTATGACATTTTCTCACACATGTCAAGGAAGTTTGGAGCTGACAGCCAAAAATGCTTTGATGAATTCATTATCTTCCTCTTTCCACCCACACACACGATCAATCAAATTTCTTCTACACCCAGTTAAGGCAAAGCATTATGTTTGCTGACGAGTAAGTAAGGGGAGCATCCCCTAATAAAAATGCTTCCTATATTTGTGAAATACATTATTATCTGAGAACGGAGTAACACCAATAAAAATCCAATTTTTACACCTTTATGCAATGAGGCAGAGCCTCTGCAAAAGCAGAAAATTAATTAAAACAACAAACATGTGGGCCCAGGTCAAAAGCCTCTAATGCTACTGCTAAAGTACAAACCCATATTTCATTCTGTTTAATAATTAGTGAAGCTCACACCTCAGAGTGTGGGATATGGGGATCATTACTGCAGAGCATCAATCAGATCCCTGAAATCAACCGTGTCAAACCGTTACTGAGCTGTGACTACTCTGAGCCTGTGACCTTATAACAGGGGCCGTAAAACACATAAAGAGGCTTTTATTCACTTCTTTCAGTTTCTCGGGAATCACCTATCGCACTCCTTTAGAGAAAAAAAACTATTCGACCCTCTCGTCTACGTAGACAGTCTTGTGATGTATATTGAGTCACAGACCTATGACAGGCCAAGACAAAATTGAGAACATTGATGCCTTGTTTTCAACAAAAAAGGTCACGTGTATGTGCGTGTGTGCATGTGCGTGTTAAAATAACAGTGTTTCTTATAAGTGCCTGGAAATTCTAACTAGCTTGCCACAGTTAGAGGGGGACACCTCACCAGGGCTTTCCCCGACAGCTTTTTCCTCCACCCGTGCAGTCACCAACGCTCATAGGCACTAATAGACAGTGACATGCATACATGCAGAGAGAGTGAGGTATGCTAATTTCTGCTTCTCTTGGACAAAGATAAAACCGTGCAGGAAGTCGGCAGGTTGTTTGCATTCGCTGATGCTATTAAGACATCAAATAGCTGGAGCATAGAAGTGCAGCAGCACTGAACTTCAGTGCAGCTCTAATTCATTCTTCTTTATTGTCTGAGAACCTCAAGTGATTGCAGTACCAGACACCTACAGCTTTTCAGAGTGCATTGCAAGCATGTTAAATACTCGTAAATCTGGGTCCTTATTTGCATATTGAACTGAAGCTAAAATAACACATGGGGTGGCCTATAGTACCATCTATGAATATACCTCATTTATAAGTATCACTTTAATGAGTATTTTGTATTGGGCTTGTAAGTACACAGAATTAGTAACTTACTGATTACAGTAGAAATAATATAAACTCCATAATACTTTTGAACCCTCTCAAGTCTCTAAGTCAAGTGCTCGTTTTCCCAACCATTCAAAGAGCTCAGGGGCTGTTTCACACCCATAGTTTCTTTACTCTGGTCTGAATCAGGTGATGAGTTCATAAATTTGTAGCTTTTTCCTGTGTTTTGGATTTTATTTGCACAGAGAAAACTCTCATTGGACCACAACTGGTCACTACAAACCACATGACAAAGCTCAGTCCACTTATTAGCCAGATATGTCAGGGTGGAAGCAAAAAAGGTCAATCCATTTCCTCCTTACTTTTGAATTTATGCATTACATTTCAAAATACAATAATTTACAATAAACAAAAACAGACACAAACAATCCCAGAAGTGTATTTGAGGACCTCCTACAGTTTTTAGACCTATGTTGACAGCCCAGGGTGTGATGAAAAGTTCGTACTATTAATATTCCTTCTTGCTTCTCATTAGATCCATATTTTTACTTTATTTGACTTTATTTGAATTGTTTTATTTGGTTTATGGTTTCCATCTGGCTGTAGTGTTTTATACTTTAGCAGAATGCTGGGTAAAGGGAAGGGGTGCTCCCCAATTCCATGACGCACATTTTCCAACGATTTTAGGTGTTTCTGCTGTTTACCAGGTAAAGCCTGCAGAGAGAACACAGGCTGGAAACATAACATTTAACAAGAGAAGTGGGGAAGAGGGACCATTTTAGTGTGAATACATATCAAGGCAGAAATACAGCTTTAAAAAGTCAATGGAAACTAATAGATATACTAGCACTGGTGAGGTTGTGGGAGGGTGACAAATGAAAAAGAATGACATTTTCATTGATTTGGTGACTCCTAGCATTGGATTTTAGATAAACAAAAAATGGCACTAGCTGCTCATGAAGGACAAAGTTTTGGACTGGAATATATTAAAGCTGAAGCCGAACATCTCAACACTAATTCTTTCCATACTGTCACACATGCAGAAAGCAGACTGGCTGATGCAGACTGGCAGAATGAACTGTGTCATGGAATATCACGGATCATTTGGCAGCTGATGTCATGGTTAAAAGGCAAGATTTTTATCACCTTTGTATTGGATGACTTTTAGAACGAGGCCACCACCAAACTCAAATGGAACTCCCTTCAGTTTTCTATTTTTGCATCTTTCTTTCTCATTGTTTCTTCATTGTTTTTGCTCACTTTCACTGCTGTCATTAAACTCGATTCCAGGTGTAAATGTCAGATGTTTTCTGGGTATGAAAATCTCACTATACTGCCTGGCCATGAAACGAAAACGTGGAAAAACACGAAACCCAAGCTCCCTGGCAGCTGATGAGATGTTTCCCAACGTTTCACAGAAATCTAATAATGTTCACTTGCAGACAGAATTCTGGGTTTCAAATCAGAATCAATTTCTCAGTTCCCACATTACATGGTCAATATGGGTTCTAATAGTTTTAAATAGAGCACTAATGAATGTGAAAAGAAAGACTATGATGTGATGACAAGCCAGGGCACACCTGTTGAGTGCTGCCACACACACACACACATCTGAGAGCCATTACGCCCCAGTTCAAATCTCCACCCCATTACGCTATTACAGTGTTACCATGCTACCATGATGCCATGATACCACCAAAGACGACAGCCTCATCAATCTTATTCTGTCTCTGAACAAATACGCACACCAACACATACACAAAGCGATTGACAGGCCTTTCTCAGCTCAGCTCGGGCCTCCTCCTGCCAGGAGTTTATTATTCTTTCTCCTCTCACATGTTTTATCTTTGAGTTATGCATGCAGACTTTTTGAGGTCCAGTTATACGTTTGGCTCTGGCACTCAGTTTATTTGGCTATGCTTTTAAACGCCGAGGTGCCCTGCACATTATAGAAGTCTGCTGAGCCTCAAACTTCTGCTTTCTTTCTGTCTCTGCTTCTTCACCTGACTTGGAGGCAGCCAGTTCACCACATACTTTAGCACTTATAACTCTTTTTTTTTTTTTACAGTAGTTTCTATTTGTTTGTTGTAATGGTATTGGGCCAGTAATGTAAAGTGTTAGCAGCAGGCCGGGTCACTAGTTGCTGCTTTGAGGCCTCTGTGTTCTCTTAGGCCTCTCCTTTCCCAGCTCCTCTCCCCTGAAGCACCGTGGGTGTGTTTAGAGCATGCTCAGCAGGCCGCCCTCAAATCACAAAGCCCTCTTCTTCCACAGTCTGAGGCTGCCAGCTGGTGAGAGTGGGCAAACTAAGGTTGTATGAGTGTTTTGAGTGAAACACAGAATGTCTGTAAAAGAAAAACAACTTTATCCACTCCTCCCTGTGTCGCTGACCTAACCAAAGAGGAAAAGAATGAAAACACTGATTTGGAGAGAGACATGCAGGTCTAAATGCAGGAATAAATCAACAAGCTGGACTCATTAGACTCGGCACCACGGGGTTTTATCATCCCAGCAGGCAAGTAAGGCTGATAAAGCTCCTCCAATCCGAAGCAGCTTCACAGAAGAAAAAAAGGACATAAAACACAAAGAAAGAATAAAGTGCTGGCTTTGGGGTTTCAGGAATCCAAATTAACTGTGGGTCATGTCATGTGAGAGGCTTGCTGCAGTAAAGCAAGAAAACAAAACGGCTGAACTACATCACCTTTCTGGAGCAGTGGGCAGATCAACCATTCTCATGGGAACTCATATGGTCCCGATGACCCACCCACCGTGAAAGCCTTTACAGAAAGTTGCAAGTTCTCAAGCAGAAGAGCAGAATTAAGATAAAAGACGTGGGAGTTTGAAAACGAAGGACAAAGTTTCTCATCTTCTTCAGGCCACATGGCTGGGCACTACACACTCTCTGGACCTTGTTCAGCTGCATTTCGTGAAGGAGACATTGAAAAGTGGTTGCTCAGTATCAACCACTGATCCAATCCAAGTCCCCAAAAAGCACTAGTGGCCACCAAGAGCGATGCATCTGTCAGCTGTCATCTCCCTCTACTTCCTTCCTCCCAGGCATCGTGCAGCAGCCAGGTTTTAGAAGAAAGACATTTTGGTGCTCATCATACACCCCTCTGATTATTTATAATAGTACTGCAATGCTGCTGAGAGCTGCTTGAGATGTGGCTTTGGCCAGAGTGACAGCAAGAGACAAATATTTTGAAGCGACAGTGTCCAAAAAACGATCAACTGACTCTTGTTACAGCTGTCAAAAACCACTGGTCATGTGCCATACGAGTTTATAAAGTCCTCTGACCTTTCACCAACTCTGCTGCTAAACAGCCTACACTGATAGCTGCCTGGTGTCTAAATACTTTGCTTTCTGTCAAATATTTATTTTGTTTTTATCAAGTTTGCACAAATAATACCCTGAAACTAGTGTTATACCCTGTTGGTAGTAAGATAAGAGTATTGCTACATAACTTGATCCTTTAGTGCCATTTGGTACACCACTCTGTTATAGAAAGGTCCTTTGTTCCTCGTGTTTATTGCAAGTATGGCCTTGGCCTTCCAGTTGTCTCCTGAACTGAAATCTACATGCATACCCAATGGCCATCCAGCAATCAAACCCTACAGTATATAAGGTACACATGTTACACATGTTATTCCTGCTTCTCCACATATTGCATTAACACTACTGACCAGCACTACTAAACTACAGCTTTTGCAGTCTCTCAGAAGAATCGAACTGCTTTTTATTTTTAGAAGTCTAAAATATAGAAATGTTTTCGTTCATTTCTATGTCTTTGCTTGCTTACACAAAAGGTAAAAGCTGACCAAACAATGACAATAGACAGTATAAAAATGGACATAGCTACGATGGTGTCATCCACAGATTTCAGAAATCCCATGAAACAATTTTACAACTAATTTATTCCAAGTGTCTGGTCTTTTATTTATTCTAGACTCGTGTGTCGTTCTTTAGGACCAATATTCCTTAACCAAGCTGCAAACTTCCTGCATGACAAAACTGGCATCTCACCACACACCTTTAAAACTCCTCTGATAATCTGTGTGGAGTCAGAAAACCACCCAGATGCCACTTAAAACACAATATACAATTTAAATGGGGCATAACTACCCTTTAAAGTTGTTTTCCTGTCTTTGCTTCCAGCTGTCATTTTTACATGAAAGTCCACTTTTGACCATTTGTACTGGACTTGAGCCACTGTGTCAAAACACCCACCCTTCAACAAGAAGTTTGGTGGAGTCACACAGAGCCATATCTGATAAGAAAGCCAGGTGATAAGCTAAAATTGTGTTGGTGTGGCCACAGACTCACTGCTCTACTTTATATGCACTATACGCTGGCACAATTTAGGTGGTTTGTGTTGAATGTTTTCCTTCAGATTTGGATATTAGTCCTGGTCATGATCCTTGTGAGATTTATTGCCTTCAGGCTTGGACACTTTGGGATATTCCACTGAAAAATGGCTGTTTTGGTCTTTAGGTAGTAGTGAGAGACTCGTCAGCAAGAAAGTGAAACACAGAAGGTGCTAAATTCTCTTCCCATGAGTTTTGGATCCTGGGATAAAATAGACATGCAATACAAGTAGTCAAAACAGGTCATTTAATTAACACTGTAGAAATATCAATGTTCAGGGGGGCACAGAAAGGTGATCTCAAGGGTGTCATTGGGCGAGTTTAAATGATCTTTTCTTTTTTTGTCATTCTGGGAAGTAAGAGCCACAGAAATATATCATCACCATTCTTGGGTGAGGATAATATTACTTCTTCATTGTTTTGACTAAATAAAGAGTCTAACCACATTTTCCAAACAGATTTTTGGGGTTTTGCATAATCTGTAGTTTGTGGCCACTTTCATAATAAGTATGTTGGAGGTAAATTTAAGCTGATTTGCAGTGCACAAGGCAATAAAGAAATTAGATTTAAGGGTATAAAATCCACGAGAACCAGTTCCTTACTCTGGACAATTCAAAGAACAGATCTTTTTTTAAAAATGGGCAAACTATTAGCACACCTAGATTACAAACAGATTAAGTGGAGACTTTGTGTATGTTTTCTTCTGTATTGTGATTTAGGTGGCCAAATTATCTAAAATTGGAAGAAAATGAGCAAAAACAGAGATAATGTCCCCTATCTTTGTACATCATAACCAGGCATACGCAGGGTAAATGCTCTAAAACACATTTTGGTTCTATTTGGATCAGCCACCACATTCTGTTCAAGCTGGTTGTTGTGGTCGGCCAAACAGCAGAGCTAGATCTATTTTCAAAGACTCTTCCGCTGATCTCTGCTATTAAAGCAGACACTTAGAGTACTATTTTAGAAGCAGCCCTGGAGGCCACAGCAACAGTGTTTTATTGTTGTGGATGGAGTTTTAAATTAAACAAGCCACTTTTGAGCTTCACTGAAACAATTTCAGCGAAACAAGGAGAGGCTGAGTTAATGAGGTGGATGTGGATGGATAATAATAGGAATGATATGAACTCAGAACCCGACTGGCTCAACAATGAAATAGGCCTTTTGACTCAGGAGGCATACGGAAGCACTTTAGAGAGGATCCTGCTTGGCTACAGTTTCAGTTTTCATTCCCCAAAACCATGATTATTCTTTTGAATTTCACCCCATCAAAACTGCACTCAGACCTCAAGGCACCACAGCAATCCTCCGGGTCTATGATTTGCATTTCAGGATTTATGGGAACATGTTTGAAGATCCCCAGATCAAATGCAATATTAAAACACTGAACTATCCCTCCGGCTCCACAAAAAGGAAATAATTACATAAACATAAACAATCCTAATGACATACTGAGATATGATGAGAGACGCAAAGCAGAATGATATTCTTTTACCTTGGGCGCACGAAGCGGCAAGCAAGAACGTCAATCACAACTTCACACATGCACACAAAGGGTGCCCCAAGTGGATCTGCTTTGCCAGTGACAATTTTACATAATTTTATTAGTAGTTTATTGAATGTAATTTGTCTCCCGCCATGGTCTTACAAGCTACATGCAATTTCTAGTACCCACAGTTCCTTCTTTTGACAGTTGGAGAGTGTTATTGGCTTTTCTCCTGTTTGTCTTTGCTTGTCCAGGTTTGTATTGGCAATGTGGTGACTGAAGAGAAACACAATCGGCCCCAGAGTGCTTCTCTGCTCCCTTCATTCATCCATCACATCAAGGGCTTTCTGAACGCAGAGCTCCTACAAGCAATTAATGCCACTGAGCTATAGCACTGGGTGCTGCTCCGTGTAAAAGCTGCCTTAAGGCACAGACCATAGAGGTCATGAAGCACTTCCTAAATCTTAACCATACCCTTGTAGTGGAAACAACAGCCATCAGGTGGTGTCAAGGCAATATGAAACTTGAGAAACTCCTTGAGCAGTTTTCTCCTGATGGGATATATCATTCAGGCCATGATTGCACAATAGCTTTAATTTCCTTCATACAACAGAGACATTTCTATTGTCGTCACCAGAGGTGGGAAGAAGTTCACCCAAAAGGAATGTTCTGGGTTCTTGACAAATCTCGTCTTTATACTTTTAAGCAGACATACACACAAAGGTTTTTGAGCAAACATTTTGCAAAACAGATTAACTAAAGGCTGGCATTGTGCTTCCTGTCTGGAAAACAAGACTTTATACCCCAGCTTTTCACCAAGTGTACTAACAGTAAAGAGCAGGTCAGAGCCAAGCAAAGTGTTTTTGTTGGCTCCAGTCAGAACGGGTACCATGGATGAAAGGACCCAGGATATACCATGACATGTACTTTATAATAAAAATATAAACATTTTTAAGGGAGATGGAAGACAGAGTCTACTTCATCCATTGCTCAGTGGTTCATTTTAACATTAAAATTCATGCAGGGGGTGTTTTGGGGACTGCAGTGCATAGACATATATTGGCACAAATGTAGGAGAACGTAGTTATTTGCTTCTCCCCTGAAGACCTTGCTGTTTTATACACTTTACAATGTATAAAGAACAATGAATGAAACTGAAATCTTATTCTGACTCTCCCCCTGGTGTGATTTTCTGTATTACTAACAATGTAAGAAGATGATAGCAGACCAGACTCTACATCTATTAGCCAGGCATCTCTTCACCTCATGGCTACAGGACTCCAGTGTGGTGTGGCTCCAAGCCACTGAGCTATAAAAAGAGATGAGATAATCTGGCCATGGTGAAGGTCCACTGTGGAGAGTGCATTGTCTCTGATGAAGCTAATAAAGTCCAACCATGCTGTCTGATCCTTGATTCTTGGCCCAGCTCCAGATCGGGCATACTGCTCCTGTCTCTTCACTTATCGTCTCCTCTCTGCCCCCTCTGAACTGTGACAGGAGGGCTTCCAGGAGCAGCTTTGATCACTGTCTGCCTGTCATTCAGCATTAGTCACCCCAGGATAGGGGAGTCCTCTCTGGGCCTGGGATGGACTGGAGAAGCGCTGAATGGAAGAGCCCATGGCTGGAGAACAATCGGCTCTATGTGGTACAGCAGACGTCTGGGTGTTAGGAGACGTACTCTGGTGTGTGCCACATGTCTCACCGCTGACACTGTCATGAACCAATCTGCACTCTCCTTACAGCTTTATCTCCCAAATCTGGCCCCACACCTCTATTATGCTTGTAAAATGGATGTGCTGGTGAGATCATAGCTACTGCTGACACTTACACATGGCCACTTAATTATGATTTAATTGATATTTTATGAGTTTTCCAGGACAAAACTCTTGCGAATAGTGAGGCCATGCATTTATACGCAATGCATTCAGAAGGTAAAACATACAGATCCACAGTGTTTCCACTTCCAGAAAAATTAGCTTATTTCCCATTCCATTAGGATCACTGTACTGACAGAATGTTGTTCCTGCTTGAAGTTTATTTGCTGCCAACCATGACATCAGACATCTCCGGTTAAAATCTCTCATCTGTCTTTGCCTCATGTCTGAGGTACAAGAAGGTAGAGGGGAGTATAGGAGGAAGAGTGAACATCTACAGTCGTGTTAACAAAGGAAAGCTCTATGCAACACTATGTAAATTAAGTGTTGCATTAAGAGCCCGCCCCAGCATTTCAATCAGATTAAGGTCTGGGTTTTGATCAGGGCAAACTTTACTCTTTTTAGTCATTCTGTTGCAGATTTGCTGCTGTGCTTGAGATCATTGTCCTGTTGCATGGCCTAGTTTAGAGCGATCTTTAGCTGTGGGACAAGTGGCCTCACAATTAAATCTAGAATACTTTGACATACTGAGGAGTTCATGGTCAAATTAATGGTCCTGTGGCTGGAAAACAAGCCCATCACTGCTGCAGCCCTATGCTGATGGTTGGTATGGGGTGTTTTTGCTGATAATGCACATGGCCATGTGCACATGGTCATGTACACATGGTCATGTGCATTATGGCCAGACATGTTGTCTTCAAACGACATTGTTCCAGAAGTCTTGTCGTTTTTTTCAGGTGCAATTTTGCAAATGTATCTTTTTTTTTATAGTGAAGAAGCATCCACCTAGCAACCCTTCCAAATAAGCCACACATATTCAGTCTTTTCTAATTGTGCTGTCATGAATATTAATATTTAGCATGCCATCCAAGACCTGTAGAGTCTGAGATGTAACAGTTTCTCTGAGCATTGCACAGGCTGACGGTCTTGGGGTGAATTTTCCAGGACACAATGACAACTGCTGTGAATGTTTTCTGCTTGTGAATAATCTTTCTCAGTGTGAAATGCTACACTTATATCATATTGTTTGGAAATGTCTGAGACTGATGGGCAGCAACAACTGCTTCTGTGAGATATTTGCTGGTGTCCATCTACCTTGACATTGTGTTAACACACACCTGAATGCTTCAGATCAGCAAACTGACAAAAACATCTGCTTTCTACTAATGACCTGCTGATCAAATTCATATTATTATCAGCACTTGGATGCTACCTACCCTCCTTATTCCTATGGAAGCAGGAAGGGTGCACTTAGTATTTTCCCCATGACTTCAGAGAGTCCTGTGAAATCTTTATTTTTCACATGACTGTATATGAGTTTTATTAAGGCTTCATAATAGAGTCTGAGGCTCATGAGGCCTGATAGGAGCTTTTCCTTTAAAATCCCATGGTTTGGATCCTTTCAGTCTGAATGGCAGGGTTGTGGAGCCAGTCTGTGATGATATGAGAGGTTAAACAAGAGACATAATGTGAAGACCTCATGGTCTATTGCCAAGGGATTGAAAGCAGTAATGAGCGCAATATAAATACACATAAACACACACTCACACGAGTACACGCACACAATCAGAATACACACATGCAGTGTAACATCTGACACCGCTTCCCTGCTGCTCCCACTGTGTCAGTAGGGGAAGTCTATTCATTTCAGAAAAATGCCGTGTGAATCAGAAAGACTGAACCAAGACTGAGGTTTCAGTTTACAGGCAGACTCGCTGTTAACAGCTTATGTCCACCACATCCGAAACCATTCATAAATAATATTTATATAATAATATTTAAGTCTAAGATAAGATGGATGTGTACCATCAATCATGAAGAGATGTAGGCTGCACCAAACCATAAACGTGA
Organism: Diplotaxodon limnothrissa; assembly: GCF_057381915.1. Lineage (NCBI taxonomy): Eukaryota > Metazoa > Chordata > Actinopteri > Cichliformes > Cichlidae > Diplotaxodon > Diplotaxodon limnothrissa. Next base: position 14,614,663 of record NC_140608.1, on the reverse strand, counting down.
GGTGACATGAAATGTAAAATTTTAAGCATGCAGTTTTTAAACATCTGGAACTGAAGCCGCCAGTGTTTCATTCAAAACAACGTGAAGCATTTCATCTTTGGCTCTCTACCACTCAGAAGCAATCACATAACTAGCAGACATATCAGTTACCACCACCATTTTAGCATTTCCTGTTCAGAAGCCACATTTGAGCTTCATCCAGAAACAATCTATCACTAAGATTTATGTTGTATATGAACACACACACACATCAAAACAAAACTCACACAGAGACACACAGTAAAGTCTAAATGGGGGCAATTACTATGGGGTTCGTTTTTGTAAGTGGGATGTAATATTTTTTTTCTTTAAAAAGCTGTGTATAAACAGAGAAAAACACAGAAAATTGGAGCAAAAAAACATAAAAAATATACAGAGAGTATAGAAGGAAAAGAAGTGAAAGGGAAGTATTATTAATAATTTGCTAATAGCTGAATAATACATAGATATCCTGTTTCCTTTGGATGATTTTATGATATGATGTTTGAATAACTCATGCTGGAGGATTTCACAATAATAATATTCTGAAGAAAGGAATCAGGAAAGTGACTTTTAGGCTTTAAACAGGACAGTAAAAGCTTCATGTCACACAGCGCAAAAGGGATATTTGGTTTATTTAACAGCATCTGTGCAGCACTCTTCCTAAAACATCTTACACACTGTGCTGGTATATGTTTCAATTAAAATGTTTCCCTGTAATCTGATGCTTGAATGTAAGCAATAATGTGGTGAAACTTGAAGGTTGTTTAAAATCTCAAAGTACAACAAAAGGCCTTCTCTCTTCTTTGAGACTGGCCACCACTGCTCTGGCCTTGACTTTACAGCAGGCTTTCAGAGAGTGTCAGCGTGCATGAGACTTGCTCTCTCACACCGTATGTTTAGTCTGTTGGCCTCTCAACCTGTAGCACCACTGGAGACAAAAGATCCCAGTGGATGAAATGTTTGGTCTCATGTCAGCGAATGCCAGAATCATGAAATCTCAAACTGATTCAACATGACTTAGAAATAGAAAAACATATTTCTTTAAAATCTCAACTCTATTCGCTTTCTCCAGTCAGTCACTTGCCACTAGGAGCTTTTTCACTTTTTAAACCCACGACCTGACATCACCAGAGCAACGGTCATGTGCAGTAAGAGCCTGAAGCACAACAGGAGGCCTAAACCCCTCTAATGGAAAATAGATACGGCAGTAATTGCTCGACAAGAGTTTTATTGGGACGTGTCACACGTTGTCTAGCTAAATGATGGAGACAGAAGCAAATTAGAGCATGGATCAATCTGACAGATCCATCAAGCTACAGAAAGGCCATGCCATCGTATTTCCAGCATATATTGTGTATCTGCTTCCTTTAGTGGGATGGAGCTTTAGGAAAACATGCTTTTTAGGAACTCCGTGCAGAAGGCATCCCAAGAGCAATTGCACAAAAACGATACATGCATTCATTATAATGTCCTGCTGAGATTTACAAGAAATATCACATTCCATGTACAGCTCCCTCTCATCGTACTGAAGAAATACATTCTTCTTGTCTCAGAGGTTAAGGAAAGCATTGTATATTGGGGGAAAATTAAATGTACTTTCCAAAATAAAGTGTCTTAGTAGAGTTTTTGACCACTATGTGCTACCAGAATAGCATCCATGCAACTTGAGATTGATTGTTGAAGTCCGTGGGGAGATGGAAGACTCTCCCAAGAGATATTCCTTCATTTAGTGTTTTGACAGAAATGATCCAAACTTTCTCATGACTGTTCAGTTGGAGACCATCAAAGCAGGATCCTTACGACAGGGCTCACCACAATGGTGCCTCCATTTCATCCTGTCTCTCGCATCCTCTTCTGTCACACTAACCCTCTGCATGTCCTCCTTCACTACCTCCATAACACTCAGTGGTCTTCCTCTTTTCTTCCTGCCTGGCAGCTTCAGCATCTCTTGTTCATTATCTCTCTGCTCTGTATGTCCAAACCATCTCACCCTGAGGTGTCCCTCTGATCAAAGTCAAAGTCAAAAGTCAAAAAAACGTTATTTATCCCCAAGGGACAATTAAGATAGATAAGCTCATTTCTATTCCTATCCTACCAGGTCACTCCCATGAGCTTCCACCTCCAGCTTGGCCTCCTGTCTTCCTGTTAGTGCCACCGTCTCCAAATCATACATAATAGCAGGTCTCAGTATTCTCTTGTAAACCTTCTTGCTGCTGCCCACCCTCTACCCTGTTGACCCCCAGATATTTAAACTTATCCACCTTCACTACACCTACTCCTTGCACCTTCACCTTCATCACCACCTGCCTCCTTGTCCTTTACACAGACGTGTTCTGTCTTGCTTCTACTGACTTACATTGGATTCAGATCAATTAGATCTAAGTGCAGATCCCATTTCTGTTACATTTGAAACACTAAACCTTTTAACAGTCTTTATGATGGAAGGTCCTTTTTTATCTTGATAAAAATCAGGATAAACCAGAGGTACTTAACTTTTTCTTTTTTACACTTATAGATCATGACTGAACGAACTTAAAATACAATCTAAGAACTACATAAAAAAACTAAGTGCTTTTTGATTTGCTTTACACATAAGTTTAAGATTGCTGTAACATTAAGAAGTATGCTACAACTTACACACACCGAATTAACCCTAAATATCACTTGAACTTTGGAATAAAGCAACAAAAACACAGTGGGGTCTGCCGGACATTCCCTTCTTTGTTTGATGCAGTCACCTACCAAAGGTGCAGTCACTCAGGCCCCATTGTGAAATCCGAATAGTTAAAGGATTTAGCTAATCAATCTCACAGTGCAATTTCCTCCATCCTGGCTACAGCCCAATGGGGTTTCAAGGCAGCCTGTATAGGTCAAGGTCATGGACCTATGGGACGTGTTCAGGAAGTAGCAGCACACAGCGCAGCCTGTAATGAATATCATGGGCGTCAGAGTAAACACAACACCACCAGTCGCAGCTTAAATCACACTCTTTCTAGAATATTTTGCACTCTTGGTGTCTGAATGCAGAGCTGTTTGCTTTGCACTATGTGGAAAATAACTGGAGTTTAGACTGTGTGAATGAATACACAATGACAGCCTCGGAGAAAAAAAAGAATGGAGACAATTACTGGTGACTGGGTAATTGATATTTGCATACAAACACACACTAACAACATTATTATTATTATTATGTCTAAGCTATTAGATATTAGTTGAGATACACTGTAGGCATAGATGTTCCTAACAGTGAATAATGTGGCCATTCAGAGGTGGAAAAAGACAGAACAACGGCTGCATGTCAGACCTGGGAAAGAACATTAATCCTGCAAGAGTTTAAAACACACCACACACATTTCCATTTATTTTCCTTAATCACCGATCAGCCCTCCTGTCAAGTGGTCAGAGTCAGGTTCTGAGAAAATAGTCAGTCAGTGAGATCTTAAGCACAATACGTCTTTCTAAGCCACAGGCTGTGAAGACAGAAGTGAACCAAAGTGAATCTGAAACATGTCAATTAAACATGAAGCAATATTCCCACAGAGGTCTGGTGTACTCTAGGTTCCTTTTCCCCACACACTGTCAATATCTCAAAAGAGGTGAAATTATGAGAAGTGAAGTCCTGTCCTCCACTTTTTAAACAAGATGTCCCACTTTGGTCTCTGTATGTATGTGGCCACCTGTGAGTTCAAGAGTCTTGTATCAAAAGCAAAGAGCCAGAGGAGAAAGAAAACCCCAAAGCGCAAATCTATTTATTGAGACAAATTCAGAGCAGAAAGGGAAATATTTGGTTAGCTCGGCGGTAAACGGTCAGCAGTGCTGGGGCAGTTCGCAGTTGAAGTCGGGGGGAAACAGCCGGCTCTTTGTTTGTGGACAGAATGGTGCACTCCGTGGGGTCACTGCAGGAGGCCCAACATCACAGACACAAGGACATACAAACGATTGCCTACACATACATTCACACAGACACACACAGACACATATGCACAAACCATAACATTCTTCTGCTTCTATGAATGTTTTATTAACCATGTGAATGGGTCACAGAGGTATACCCTGTAGCATAACTACAGTCTCCATAGTCACACACATACATTACACACTCATGCTGACTCTCACTCTCATTTACATGTACTAAGCAAAGTAGATGACATTCCTCGCCTTTCGTAGCTCCCCAAGATGTGCCTTCTTCTGCCACTAGACTTCTTCACCTCATTGGAAGAAGGTTTTGTTTGCAGTGACCAAAATACAGTATATTTCCGGAAATAATCACAACCCTGGATAATCTGTAAATGTTTCTGTATGTATTAATGCATCTATAAGGCTGGCCAATAAAGCTGATACTAATAATTCATTCATATATTAATTCCAGTAAGCTATGCAATTGCAAATGTATAAAAGTTGGCACTGATTAGTCTAAATTCAGTACACAACTAGACGCTAAATATAGTTATATGCCCCATTACAACCCTTGCTTTCCTTGCAGGGGCAGTTTGAGAGTTTGGGGTTTTGCCTGGGCTTAATTGCTGATTGTCTACACCTGATGAGAGGCGGATAAAAGCCAAAGATCAGCTTGGAGGGGAGGCGCCTCTTCACGCCAGATCTCGCCACGCTCTCTTGGCTGTCATTTTTAGATGAGATCATTAAGTAATTTAAAATATAACCAATGTTTTTACAAAGTCTGGTGTTTGTCTCCACTTTACATTGTGGCTTTTGAGCCGGCTTGAAACATAAATGGGGGCTCGTCCAGTTGGTCTTTTTTGGTCACAGATGGATGGATGGATAACAAGGTTAGCATGGTGGACATTTCATATTTGATGATTTAATGTCAATGGCTTCTGTAGTAGTGCAATGTATAAGGCACAACAGCAGAGCAACTCCTCAGGTGACTGAGAATGTCAGTGAAGGACATACACTATATTGTCAAAACAGATTGAATTAAAGAAAAAAAAAATAAGACTAGTTTGTTTCCTTTATTGAAGTTTGTGGCTGTAGTAACTTGTCATTTCATCCCTTTAGACTGAATCATTAATAAATTAATGTCAAGATATAACAAAATAATGAATTATGATCAGTTCATCCTTAAGTCAAAGAGAACATTTGGTCCAAGTGTGAAGAAATTCACCAGAGGTTCATGGGATATTGTGTTCATTAGAATAGGAGATATGGGCTAACATACAACCTGAAAATATAATAACACAGGCACGAAATTTAAAAGAAAAAAAAACTTATATGGATAGATACTGAAGCGTTTAAACAAAATTGTTGAATATATTTCTGAAATGTTTTCTTTAAAACATTCAAATGGAGAATATCAATACCATGTCAAGCCTAAAAACATGCAACACACAAATATTAGCCATAAACTAACCATTCTTTATTAATTTTAGTGTAAGACATGACATTTAACCCGTCCATCAAAAATATATAAACATCACTTTGTGGGTTTTTTTGAGAAACCAAAACATCAGTACTAGAGGATGACTAGCATATAGTTGATCCCTAACAAATTCCCCATGCTGATGCACAAACATCCATTAGACCCCCAGTGTTATTCTCTGGAACCAGAAACTCTCACCCAACATGCAAAGGTGCTAAACTAGGAGCACTTCCAGATACACCATCAGTCCATGCACCACACACAGACTCAGACACACACAAGCATGTTAATTCCTCACACTCTTCCATTCCCCCACAGAGAGTAGAGCACAAGTTCTGTTTGGTTTGGACGGCCCTACGAGTGGACCTCCATGTTGAACAAACTATAACACACCGTGGCCCTGTAACACAGCCTGAGTGGGGCTTCACAGTTCAGTGCTGCTGCAGAGATCAGTAGACAGTAACAACTTTCGCTCCAGACCTGGATTATAAAACTAGTCTAGTCTAGTAGCTTTGAATCAGTGCATCTACGAATTTTTTTACAAAAGTTTTGACAAAAATCCAGATTATACATAAAGTATTTGGCAATTTCTAATAATGTTTGCATGTTTTGGAGTTTGGAATCCATCCATCCATCCATTTTCATCCGCTTTGTCCGGGGCCGGGTCGCGGGGGCAGCAGCCTAAGCAAAGAGGCCCAGACCTCCCTCTCCCCAGCCACCTCCTCCAGCTTATCCGGGGGAATACCAAGGCGTTCCCAGGCCAGCCGAGAGATATAATCTCTCCAGCGTGTCCTGGGTCTGCCCCGGGGCCTCCTCCCGGTGGGACATGCCTGGAACACCTCACCCAGGAGGCGCCCAGGGGGCATCCTTGTCAGATGCCCGAACCACCTCAGCTGGCTCCTTTCGATGTGGAGCAGCAGCTGCTCTACTCTGAGCCCCTCCCGGATGGCCGAACTTCTCACCCTATCTCTAAGGGAGAGGCCAGCCACCCTTCGGAGGAAGCTCATTTCTGCCGCTTGTATCCGCGATCTCGTTCTTTCGGTCACTACCCACAGCTCGTGGCCATAGGTGAGGGTAGGGATGTAGCTCGACCGGTAAATTGAGAGCTTCGCTTTTACACTCAGCTCCCTCTTCACCACGACGGACCGGTGCAGCGTCCGCATTACTGCAGCTGCAGCCCCAATCCGTCTGTCGATCTCCGGCTCCCTTCTCCCATCACTCGCGAACAAGACCCCGAGATACTTGAACTCCTCCACTTGGGGCAGGAACTCATCCCCGACCCGGAGTGGGCACTCCACCCTTTTCCGGCTGAGAACCATGGCCTCAGATTTGGAGGTGCTGATCCTCATTCCCGCTGCTTCACACTCGGCTGCGAACCGCTCCAGTGCGAGCTGGAGGCCCTCACCCGATGAAGCCAACAGAACCACATCATCTGCAAAAATCAGAGATGAGATTCTGAGGCCACCAAAGCAAAAGCCCTCCGCCACTTGGCTGCGCCTAGAAATCCTGTCCATAAAAATTATGAACAGAACCGGAGACAAAGGGCAGCCCTGGCGGAGCCCATCACCCACCGGGAACGAGTCCGACTTATTGCCGGCAATGCGAACCAAGCTCTTGCAACGGTTGTATAGGGATCGAATGGCCCGTAGCAATGGGCCAGACACCCCATATTCCCGCAACACCTCCCACAGGACACCCCGAGGGACACGGTCGAATGCCTTCTCCAAGTCCACAAAACACATGTAGACTGGTTGGGCAAACTCCCATGCACCCTCAAGTATCCTGGAGAGGATAAAGAGCTGGTCCAGTGTTCCGCGACCAGGACGAAAACCGCATTGTTCCTCCTGTATCCGAGGTTCGACTAACGGACGAACTCTCCTTTCCAGCACCCTGGCATAGACTTTCCCAGGGAGGCTGAGGAGTGTGATCCCCCTGTAGTTGGAACACACCCTCCGGTCCCCTTTCTTGAAGATGGGGACCACCACCCCGGTCTGCCAGTCCACAGGTACTGCCCCTGATCTCCACGCAACATTGCAGACTTCAATGCTCACGTGGGTAACGACAGCGAGACCTGGAGGGGCGTGATTGGGAGGAACGGCCTCCCTGATCTGAACCCGAGCGGTGCTCTGTTATTGGACTTCTGTGCTAATCACAGTTTGGCCATAACGAACACCCTGTTCGAACATAAGAGTGTCCATAAGTGCACGTGGCACCAGGATGCTCTAGGCCGTAGGTCGATGATTGATTTTGTAATCGTATCACCAGACCTGCGACCATATGTTCTGGACACTCGGGTAAAGAGAGGGGCTGAGCTGTCAACTGATCACCACCTGGTGGTGAGTTGGATCAGGTGGCGGGGGAAGACGCTGGACAGACCTGGTGCACCTAAACGCGTAGTGAGGGTGTGCTGGGAACGTCTAGCAGAGGCCCCAGTCCGCGAGATCTTCAACGCACACCTCCGGCAGAGCTTCAACAGCATTCCGAGGGAGACTGGGGACATTGAGTCCGAATGGACCATGTTCAGCGTCTCCATTGCCGAAGCTGCTGCATTGAGCTGCGGCCGCAAGGTGGTTGGTGCCTGCCGTGGTGGTAATCCCCGAACCAAATGCTGGACACCAGAGGTGAAGGGAGCCACCAGGCTGAAGAAGGAGTCCTATCGGGCTTGGTTAGCCTGTGGGACTCCGGAGGCAGCCGACAGGTATCGACAGGCCAAGCGGAATGCGGCTCGGGCAGTGGCTGAAGCAAAAACTCGGGTGTGGGAGGAGTTCGGAGAGGCCATGGAAAAAGACTTTCGGGCTGCCTCGAAGAGATTCTGGCAAACCGTCAGACGTCTCAGGAGGGGAAAGCGGTGCTCTACCTGCACTGTGTATAGTGCTGGCGGAGCGCTGCTGACGTCGACTGAGAAAATTGTCAGGCGGTGGAAGGAATACTTCGAGGACCTCCTTAATCCCACTGACACGTCTTCCGAGGAGGAAGCAGAGTCTGGGGATGAGGGGAATGACCCGCCAATTTCCGGGGGTGAGGTCACTGAGGCAGTTAAACAACTCCTTGGTGGCAGAGCCCCTGGTGTTGATGAGGTCCGCCCCGAGTTCCTGAAGGCTCTGGAGTTTGGAATCCCTCTGATAAAATACAATTAAATGATCAATAATAGGAGATGCAGGGATGTCTTCACTCTGCCATGACAGTGCAGTGATGCATGCTGTGTGTTGGTTTCTGCAGTTTTACTTGTGTTTTTAACGCTACTTCTGGTTTTAAGGTCACTTCACTGCATATCACTGCAGCACACTTATCCTGATAAAGGCTGTTATGCATGTAAGTTGGTTATATTTATTAAAATCAAAATGTGTGAATTCTGATCTCAGTGTGAGTCTGACTACTCGCATATGTGGGGTTGAACAGTTAGTTTTAGATTATGGCGGTTTCTCTGTGGGGGTTTTCTCACATAGCAAGGCTGTTGTCCTCATAGTCATGATGGAGAGAGCAGCATTAATGTAATGCCCAACATTAATCTCACACTGCCCTACATATTCAGCGTTAGAGTTCACAGCCATTTCATGTTGTCTTCCTCACACGTAAACTTAGATTGGGCTGGGGTTTTTTTCTCCACGGGATCATTTATTTTGAACCTAACGCCCTTTTTCCACATATCACTTTCCGTCTCTCTCTGTGTTATTTTCAAGATGTTAACGTGTTTCAGTAGGAATAACTGTATTTTGTCTCAAGCCACTCATTTTGTCTTAAATGCAAAAGATCTCTTTGTTTATAACCATGTGGTGGTTTAAATTATAGCAACAAGACACTCCCATTTTGTCATAATGAAAGAAGTGTTTAATGGCTTGTTAATAACAGGGAAAGACAGTTTGCAGTTAGGCAACTTTTTTCTAATGATATAACTTCCAAAGAAGCAATAGCATATTGTTCAGTTTGTTTGCGTAGCCATGAGTTTTGATTTATAGAGTGGTCATTCATAAAACGTCTCTTTTAAATCCTCACTGGATTTCTCACAGTTCTTATTTTTTAAAGATGACATTTTAAAATGAGTTTTCTTGCAATCAGATAAATGACCACAGCCATTTATCATGTTTTGTTTTTTAACTCAACATGGTATGAAGAGAGACAAAGCATTCATGTATCTGTGTGCTATGACAAAAGTCTAAAGCACGCCACATCCAACAGAATGCTCCTCTGCTATCACACTAATATGTATGAACACACACACACACATTTCAAGAAAATCATGAGAAGGGTCCAACTTTAGGACCTATTGCTTCTATGTAACATATTGAAAAAGAGTATCCTGTGGGGCCCTTGGGGGCCAGAAAGGTACTAAGTAGCTCTCTCTACGTGTTATCGTGCACGCTTTTGTGTGTGTGTGTGTTTGTGTGTGTTTTTGTGTGTGTGGAGAATAACCCGAGAGGCCCAGCTAGTTACAGCCTCTCTGCTGGAGACCACCACTTCCACAAAACAAGCATTGTTGGTACAAAACTCCAGACAGTGGAGACACACACTGGAAATAGCTTGTATGCACACATGCACACACACAAAATAAAAAAAATACATACACAGCAGAGAGAGGACTTTGCTGAGTTTAGATCCACCAACCCCAGCAGAGGCCATGTTCTGTTTGCCATGAATAAAATCACAGTAAGTCCTTCAAAAGAGTTTCATCTCACAGTCTTTCACTACCAACTCTCTCTCTCTCTCTCTCGCACACGGAGAAAAACAGCACACAGCATAAAATGTGGATCACTGTCCTAACAATAGCCCTTGGGTGGTTGGTCAGACTATTATTGTAGGTATTTCTATGCTAATTATGTGTGACTGAGAGCGTGTCAAAAGCAGTTACTGGAAATAATTTGGTGAGCTGGAAATTGTGAGGTGGAATTACTTTGCCCACAAATAGAAAAAACACAGTTTGTTGAGTTTGCTAAACAACTGAGTTCAAGTTTACTCCTGAAACTTGATCTGTGTTTGTGTTTCACTAATGCAAAAGAGCATAAGGACATCATCAACAACAACACCATCAGAGTCTGTGTGTGCGTGCGCGCGTGTGGGGGAGGAGGAGGGGGGGGGGGGGGGGGGTGAACATCATGACCTCCACTTCTGGCTCCGCGCTCTGCCGAGTACTCGTTGGCTCACATGAGTATACGTCAGCGCCTCTCACCGCTCCGGTATAACCCCCTCAAGCCTCTGGCGCTCACAGAGACTCAAGTGTAAAAGTAGCAGCTCTAACTGTTGCCACGGACTAAAACATTCAGCATCCAGGTCCTGCACAGCTGACAGAGAAGAGAGAGACGCGCTGGTGAAAGTGAGAGGAGAGGTGCAGCATTTGCGCACTGCTTTTCTAGTCTGGATTGCTTTGGCGCGACTTTGGATAGTTTTGCCTCTTGGACTTTTTGGGGTTTTTTTTTAAATTTTGCCTTCATTTCAACACTGAAATGGCAGCTCTCGGCACGAGTTCCTCGCACCTGTTCCTGGTGATGTTTAACTGTTTCCTGGGCGCAGCATCGTTTAGGACAGTAACCGAAGATGGCAATTTCCTCCAGCCCTCGTCGAATCAGTTCTCGGATGACCTGGGGGAGGAAGTGGTCTCTCAGCACATGTACAGGTTGTACGAGAAATACAACAAGGAAAACCGCCTGAAAGAGGGAAACACCGTTAGGAGTTTCAGAGCTAGCCAAGGTGTGTGAAAATAACAGCGTTCAATCTATAGCCTTAATCAGAAGAGCTCCAAAAGCTTTCATTTATATTTAATAATGGAATCAAAAATTTAAAAAAATAAAATAAAGGTGTGGGTTATTCTTGGAACTCTAATCCAACACAAACATATAAATGTGTTGGGAGAAGTGTCTGATCCTCACCATTAGAAGTGCAAACACTCTGGGGTTGCGTGTCTCGTCCAGATGCTTTAAATAGGTGCGATTGTTTTGGAACAGTCTGAGAATGTATTTAAATGATTTTGGGACACTGCGGGCACGCTGTGTTTGTGGTAGCAGCTGTGCCCCTTGTGCGCACAGTCTGATCAATTACCCCAGACAGACGCGCAAGAATGCACGTGATTCCCTGCGTGCAGTGTCCGGTAAAATATATCACAGTGAAACCTAAGGGACAGTCGGCCTCTGCGGTTAATACAGGACAAGAGTAACGTCCTGGAGTCGAGAGAATTAAAGCACAGTCGTCCCTCTCTGTCTGCTGTTTTTATAAACACAATTCACAGGCACGTACATCCTACATAGCTCTCAGATAACATATCATAACACTAGTGTATTTTTACTGCAAAAGCTTGGTGTAACCCAAGCAGAGATGTAGGAGGTTTTTTTTGTTTTTTTTTGCAACAATGTAATATCTGTTAAAACAGTTGATTATGTCTTGGTGTCTGGGTAGACACTGCAGGCTGTATTAAACTTAAGGGGAAGCTTTAAGAGAAACTGAGGTAAGCATTTCCATATGCAGGCGATTCCAGGGTAATGTATATCTTTTGAGTCAGTCTATACTTCCGCTGAACTCTTACACAATGAACAATAACTCTGCTGTTGAAGTAAATGTTCATCATGAATATGTAGCTCTCTGTTCCCCGCCGCCCCCTCCACCCCTCCACCTCTGCCAGCCAGATCCGCGGAGTCTGGTTCCTCTTAAGGGCACCTTCTGAAATCCTACCAAGCAATGAAGTTGTGCACCAGACACTGAGCTCAGTCATGTAACACAACAGTTTAAAGAGAGGTGTTTAATTGTCCCACATTTCTTTTAGATTTTACCACAGATACGGGCTTTCGCTGTAATATGTTAACCATTTTCCAAATGCCTTTCCTTTTCATGTGGGAATTCATTAATGTTCGTTTCCATCGGAGTCAATCAAACTTTATCTAGATTATCACTTAAAGCTCAAATGCCTGAGTTCAAATAAGGTTCAGTTCCTGTTGCCATTGCCTGTGCTGGCAGATGTTTCTATTTTCTAATCACAGTATATGTACTGTCCCAAAAGTCAAACATCCAGAAAGTCAGACTAATTTAGGCTAAATTATCCACTCCAAAAAACAGCACTCAAAAGCTTAAGAGTGATTTAAAAAAACAAACAAACTGCAAAACTGTTTCTGAGTAAATCTGCAAAAAGCATTTCTGGATTTTAAGACGGTGAAATGGAATAAAACAAAAGTTTGCAGAGTGCTTTTCACCTGCCTGCCTCACACTGACTGGCTGATTGATTATTTTTGCAGGTTCTGCTGACCACAGGATGATGTACCGACTAAACCTTACAACCCTCCAGGACTCAGAGGTCATCCTCTCTGCCACATTCCACTTCCTGCTGAACAGACACTCGTATCAAAAACCCTGGTTCTGTAAACGCTTCAAGAGCTCAACCTGCCGCTCCTCAGCCGTGCACCCTTCTCTGTCTATCAGCTTGCTCCTTTATTCCTTCTCCTCTGGGTCAGAGGTCAGATCTGGGTCAATGGGGTCATTTCTAGGCAATGTAACCTTCCACCCCCACAGGAGAGGGGTGTGGCAGATGAAAGATGTGACCCAGGTCATTAAGGAGGCGCGGGACAGGGGTCATCTGTTGGTGTCAATTGAACTGGAGTTAAGGCAACAGTTCAGGACGAAACCAGAGGAGATCCTCTCTGCTGGCAGTATGCCCTACCTGTTACTGTATGCAAATGACCAAGCCTTAGACGAGCCCAATAGTGTGGCTGCAAGCCTACAGAGATATGACCCGTTTAACGAGGGAGGAGAGCCCTCATATTCCTCTCAGCTCCTGCACAGACCTAACTCCTCACCAGAGGTGAAAGGACGCGTGAGAAGGGAAGCAAATCTGCTCTCTGACCCCATCCAGAACAATGAGCTGCCCGAGGTTGACTACAGACCTGATTCATACAGGAAAGATGACCTTTGGAAGAGCACATGGTACCTGACACTCAAACACAAGACTAAACCAGGAAGGAAGGAAAAGAAGAGGAAGAGCGAGGAGGAAAAAGATGTGGAGCAAGTTAGAAAAGCGCATGAATCTCAGGTTTTGAAAGATGGAGAAAGAACATCACAGGGCATCAAAACCAATGATTCAACTGTGGAAAATCTCAAAGATAGCCACAAACTGACTGTCAGTGATGGGCAAATGCATGAGAGGAGAAATGAGGGAAAAGATGGAAAGAAGCACAAGGGAAGCACAAATACACTGTCACCTGTTCTGAGGTTTGATGAACAAACAATGCGCAAAGCCAGGAGGCGGCAGTGGAGTAACACCCAGCACAAAGGCTGTTCGAGGAGGAACCTCAGAGTGGATTTCACAGATATTGGCTGGAATGAGTGGGTCATAGCACCCAAAGCCTTTGATGCTTACTATTGTGCTGGCACATGTGGCTTTCCCATGCCCAAGGTAGGAGCACAATCATCCAAGCCGTGTTATGTAGGTTCTTTTGGTTCACGTGAGCTACACTGATAACCTTAATGTGCACTTTCTAATCTCTCGTATTTATTTTCTCATTTGCATGTTTCTCCTTCACTCAAACTTTTCCAGGTGGTGAAGCCAACTAACCATGCCACCATTCAGAGCATAGTCCGGGCAGTTGGAATTATCCCTGGGATTCCTGAGCCCTGCTGCGTACCAGAAAATATGAGTCCCCTGGCTGTGCTCTACCAGGATGAATCCAGAAACCCAGTGCTCAAGGTTTATCCTAACATGACTGTCCAGTCCTGCTCCTGCAGATAAAAAAGAGCTGGAAACAGACTGAAGAGAAACAGAAAAACTGGACTAACATGGACACAACCATACCTCTGTTAAGCGGTTTCCTGATATTGAAAAACAGAGTCACTTTGGCTGTCATTATTCCTAGAGGAACATAGGCTATAGTGAAATTACTTCCATCTCTTCTGTCCCGGGGCAGCAGAGTTGAAGAGACACATTGTCTGGCATCTGCGCTCGCAAGAGGAACAGAGTCACACATGTAAAGTTGATGCTCCACATGTGTAACAGAAAAGAAATACATAAAAAGCCCAGTAGTTTTCATTCTGTTTGAAATAATATTGATGTTTCATGGACAGAAATATTTAAGGGATTTTTTTTGTTGTTTTTAATGGCAGAATGTACTTATTTTTCAAACAGCTCACAGTGAGTTTGTGTTCACGTTTTCTTTGGATGCAAAGACTTTAAGTAAGAGACTGTTACTGTGTCATCAGGCAGCTTATGCGAAAACATACAAACAGTGGAGATGATGAAAAATGTATGCATTTTTACATACTCTGTATAGCTGTTCCTACTTTTAAACTAATCACGCCACATTGTACATATATGTGACGTTGCAAGATATTGTACTTTATTGCTCTTTATATCTTAAAAAGGAAGTATCCAATGAACTGTGGAGAGCATCTGGAATTCATTTGCACCCACCCACCCCCTCATAACACTTCAAGAATGTTATAATGAAACCAGAAATATTTTTCTATTTTAAATGTGAAACTTGGTTTAAAAAAAAAGATAATTTCTCATGGTTAGATTATATGTATGATTAGATGAGATTGTACATGTGTATTGTTTAAATTATGAAAAGGTAGCATTCTATAAGTTAGAATAAAGACATAATTTAATCCAAATGCTCTTGCTGGAACATTATTGTTTCACACAGTTTGTTATTCTTGGACATTATCGTGCGTAATGCTTGATTCGTCAGGGTGAACTTTTCTGTCAAAACAATCCTAAAAGGGCACCGCTGTTTCAAAATAGCCGAGCACAAAAGCAGGAAGGTTCCACTCAAAGATAGCCGACATTCCCCGAGAGCCCCCTTGAACCCATTATTACACCTCACCAAAGGCTCATGCGTCTGTTGTTCTTCAAATAATGTGACTGATGCGGCCGCCGCGGGTTAATGGTTGATGGAGGAAGCAGGCAAGCGCATATTAGGACGTCAGACACTTGAAATTCAAAACCCGCTGCACTTCCTCTCTTCTATCCATGTTCAGAAGCAGAGTGCTTCCAAGTAAATGGTTTTCTTTTCTTCAGATTTATTTTTGTTCTTTTTAAACAGATGGCCACAGATAGATGATCTCAACCACTTCAGTTCAACTGCTTGTCGCTTTTATTCGCCGGAGGAGGAAGCTGACCCATGTGGTGCCAAAACAGTGTGTCAAACTGACACTGAAATGACAGAGGGAACCATTTAATTATTAACTCATTACTCTGTGGCTACATTGCCTTGAGTCTCAAAAGTTGGCAGTTTCCACATCTGCTCTCAACCACAAGTGGCTTTGAAGTTTTCTGCGACTGGACAGCAATTTTGTCTCAGAGGCAGAGAAATTTTGGGGAAAGGGGACGCGAGTCCGAACCCTTGTGCTGCATGTAACTGGAGCTATAATAAGTGTGCCATCCCTCCTTCCAGCATGGCTTTTTCCATTGTAAGCTTTTCCCTTTTCCATCCAAGAGTATTCACCCATTTTGGGAAGGTTCTATTGTCTTAAAGCAATGAATCAGAACAAGTTCATGTGGCTTTTTTGACAGTGATCAGCAGGAGAAGATCCTTTAATGTTAAAGTAAAACAAGATATTCCCAAATAAGACAGGCTCATTAAAATCTGTACCAACAGATACAATAGACAGCGATGCGTCTTTTATAAAAGATTGTGAATATTTTTACTCACATGCATTTTATGTTTGTGTCTGCTC
Organism: Diplotaxodon limnothrissa; assembly: GCF_057381915.1. NCBI lineage: Eukaryota > Metazoa > Chordata > Actinopteri > Cichliformes > Cichlidae > Diplotaxodon > Diplotaxodon limnothrissa. The sequence goes on along the minus strand of NC_140608.1, from coordinate 14,598,618 downwards.
TTTTTAGAGCACCCTGTAGAAGCAGCTGAACATTTCCTTTTAGCCAATAAAAAAGGTGGAGGTCTGTGGTACGATGAAACTTGAAAATACAAAGTGTAGCTCTGTTTTACTGAAATTTGAAAAGACGAGATGACAAGAAACACAAAAAGATGATCTTTAAATCCACGTTTGAAGACGTCGGCGTGTGACACAGGAGGGGAGGGAGAGATGCCTGACGTACAAAAGCGTGATTCAGTTTTCTCCACACAAGTGGAAATGTTCAGTAACTGCAAAACCATGTTACGATTTACAGCGCCTAACCACCTTTTAAATTAGGATGATGACTGTAATTAGGGCTTATATAAATCATACTTACATTAATAGAAGTTGTAGCTTTAAAATAGGCTGGCTTTAATGTAATGAACAAATTCAATTTTTTTTTTTTTGTTCCTCCCCACCAAATTTCTTAACTGATCCCATTTACAGTCTGGACCTACAGTCTGCTATTAGAAAGTGAACCCCATGTCAACCGCAATCATGGTCACAGGAGAGTACTTACAATGGTCAATTCCAACCAAGAAAACCACAGTAGTCTAGGCTCACGTTCAGAGCGCAAAATGCCTAAAAGCCTAAATGAAACGAGGCGAGCAGGGGACCAAGAACAATATTTGTTTTTCCATATGATGACTGTTCAATTAAAGGAGACCAATACAGCCATTATTAGACAACAGAGGATTTTCTGTGTCTGGGCTGAAATAGCTCTTTCCTCACGTGGTTACTGAGTTCAGAGAAGCAATAGTGCTGTTTATTAGAACATGGCTTCAATAGAGTGACTCTTAATTGCCCATTTAATCATATAGACTAAGTTTCTTTTTATTGTGAAATCTTATTTTCCTTTAGAAACTCTAAAACCTCCATTTTTTACCAGATTGAAATACGTTTTGGGACCTTTTATCAAGCATTATTTTAGTAGGGAAACAAGTATTTGGGCTCCTTAAATGTAAGTGCTGGTTTAAAACTCAATACATATTCAAAGGAATAAAATTGTCAGAGGATATTGAGCAGTTTTCATGTCATCTACATGTTTAAGTCTCTGTTATAAAAGGTGGATGATGTTCTTCTGATTGTAAAAAAAAAAATGAAGGAAATCTTTTTCCCGGGAAGTTAAACTGACTTAATCAAATAAGACAGAAAACAATGTATGGGGAACTACATCCCTGCTTTTGTTATAGACTGACAGGACAAGGTCTACACTTGACTTTTCCATGAACTTCATGCCTTCTTCTTGGCTCATTTACCTGCAACAGAGAACTATTTATGTCCATCTGTCCACAGCCTGTCCCTAGTGGAAAGTAAGCGGCACAGGATTGGTGGATAAACATAAAATCACAAGTTCAAAGTGGTGCAGTCTACCTGGATTACATCCAAGTCTGCAGATGAATGATAACTCAGAAGTTTATAAAACTAATAATTGATTTTTTTTTATTTTTTTTTTGGAGCAGGCATCCTATTTAAATGAGCTGCTTAATATGGTATTTTTCAGCTCATTTGTTCAAATAGCAGACTAAAATGCTGGATACAGATCTCAAATGCCACAGGAATGTTATACGGGTGCATACACTAAACAATAAACGTGTCTAATATATATTTAAACACACTGAATGATCAATACAGGGCAAATGGTGGTCTCAGTCACCTCCTGTTGGAACTGGAAAAACTGACCCTCTGATTTTAACCCATATGATGATGGAACAAAATACACCACAAGCTTTTATTTCCACTTTATATAATTTTAGATTTTAAAACTAATGTGCATACACACTCAACCCATACCTCCTGTACAATTTAGATCGAGGAAAAAGCAAATGGTCTAAAGAGGATTGCTTTGAGATATTTGTGACAATCATGAGCTGTCCTTGAAACCTCTCTGTCCCTCCTGAGTTCCATAAGGCACAAAATAACTTAACATACTGAACTAGTGGACAAACTGCACTGAGATCAGTTTACACGCACCTCTATCGTCATCTAGTGGACAAGCTGTGATGGGCATGTGTATCCGTTTTGTTATTATACAGCTACCTACATTCAAAGATATACACTAAAGTCTTGCCTTGGGTTGCAGTCGAAGCTTGTTAAATATGAGAAGCATTTAGGTAATAAATAAAGAGTTTCTTTCCCTTCTCTTGTCTCAGTTATGGGATGTCATGTGTCTTGACAGGTGGTGCCGCTCTCGGAAGTATTCGTGGCAGATTGGACAGGTAAGTTTCTCCTCCCTTCTTCTCCTCACCTGAGACTCTGCGGCGAACTCCTTTTTGTGGTGAGAGCGCATGTGAAAAACGAGGTCAGAGGTCATGCGGAAGGACAGGTTGCACTTGGCGCACCAGTTCTGCACCGACACGCCGAATGTGGTAAAAGTCGGAGGAAGGATCGTGAGGGCCGATGTGGTTTGCAGCTGAGCGCCTATGTTTCTAGACCAGTGCTCCGGCGCGTAATGGAAAGCAGTGTTTAATGCTACCGGGGAGGGTACAGTCTGTAAGTCACTGCTCAGGATGTTGGATGGTATCAGATTATTGTATCCCACAGACGTCCTAGAGGTAAATGCATTCGTCATCTCCTCCAGGCGGCTAGAGGGGGCTGTTGAACCTCTGCTGGGGTGAGCCTGGGGGTCAACAGGAGAACTTCTTTTACTCGGTTTACAAAATGCGCTTTTCTGTTCGCCCTGGCTGTTCGATATCACCAGAGAAAATGCACTGTTGCTGCTTAAATGCATGCTAGAGCCCTCCCCTCCTGTCTCCATCCGCGCGTCCAGATCTCTGTCGTGCGTAAAAGTCCACTTGGATTCATCACCTTGAACAAGCTCCTCACTTTTACGTTCCAAAAGATCCAGTTTCAACGTCTCAGCTTTCCGTTTCCCCTCACCTGAAGGGCTGTCTCCTGCTGGCTGGTCGTAACTCTTAGTCGGTGGTGTAATATTATCATCATTTGAAATATTAGTCTTCTCTAATAGAACCGTTTTTCTCCATTTTGGATAAAGAGTTTCCTCATACTTTCTCTTCTTTGGGGAAGTCTCCGCGTCGTCGTTGTTTCCAGTTCTTTTGTGTTCCAAATCTCTGGCAATGTTGTGGAAATCTGTCACTCGGCGTTGCCTCTTAATTTCCACGTGCTTGTGCTCATAAAGCTCGCGGCTCCAGGTGTCAGTCTTTACGTGAGCACAAAAGAATCTGCAGTGAGCCAGGAAGGGATGCTCGTTTTTGAAGACCTGGTTACATCGCCCACATTTTAATTCTGAAAGAAAAACGAAAGACAATATGACGTGACTGTTTTTAATAATTTCAATGATTTTGGAGTGACATAAAATTTGATTTAATCGTGCACATGCATTAAAGGGCAGTCTCACCTTCGTTTGACTCTTTTGCTATTTCGGTGAAGCCCAGCAGATGAGACAGCTCGTGGTCGTACCAGATCAGCAGCTCTTCTTCCTGCCGGATGTCCCGGGTAGTCCGCACGTACAGCTGACCCCCTTTCAAAAAGGCCTCTGTGTTCTGCTCCTCGCCGTTGCGCGCAGCTTGCACGAGCCGCAACCAAGACAGCATCAGGGCAGAATTACGCATGGCCTCAGGATCGACCTGTTGATAGCAACCCCTGATGTTTTACACAGTGTCCCGACTTAGAGGATTTTTATTCTGTCTTTCTAAGAGCCTGCTTGTAAATAATTTAAATAGTTAATTGGTGGCAGATTGCATCTTTTAATGCTGAGGTGATTTTATACACTTTTTTTTCTTTTACTGGTCAGTACAATAACACTCAAAATACAGCTGGTCAAAAACAATCCCATAATAACACAAAAACCTGGATGTAACGTATGACAATTAAAACTATATACATCTGAAAAACCCTTTACTTTTGGAATCATGTCACCGTTGAGTTATATAGTAACTCAGTAAAGATGTTACAAAGTATATCTGCAAGACAGTTTATCACAAATTTGTCATACGCACCCTGAACACACAGGATTTCGCTCTCTTGTCACAGGATTTCTGCGCTATGAAAGCGATAGAGTCGTAGAAAGTGTTCTGGAGCACGCACGGACCGAAGCATGTGCCTGCAGGGATGCTGCGCGCAACTACCACACTGGTGTAGAGATCTGAAGAATGCTGGAGGAATTTACTGTCGCCGGTCCAGATGGACCGAGGCAGGAAAGTATGATCCATCGTTAAACTGTAATGGAATAGTTATTGTTAGTAAAGGTGAAGAATTACTCCAAAATAGTTTTAAAATTCATGTTGTTTAACAGAATGGCAAGATAACCTGGGGAGTAGAGCAATCTCATTATATTTCCTGTTAAAATCAGCCTGGAATAGTAATTATAATTTATATCTTGTCTCAAAAAAGTGCAAGTGTTTTATATGAAACTCAAAAAAGGTTGGATTTGTGCGATGTGCAGTTAGCCGGTTTGGATCTGATCCAAGCACACACAGAATTCCAAAATCGTAATGAAAATAAATTTGCCCAAGTGTATTTTATTTTTCATTTGCTAGTAAAACCGAGGGTACCACTGCGTAGTGAGAGCAGCCGGTGTCGAGGCAAAATGATTACCAACGTCCTTTGTCTCAGTTTTTCACTCGGTTAGTCCTTTTGTCTCCACATCTGCCGTGGAGTCCAGCTGCCTGCTCAACGCGCAGGATAAGTTCAGTATGTTTTCCATAATGTATAAACAGCATAAACGCTCTTAGATTGCGTGACTAATGTTTTCCCTCTCTCCGATCAATTAAAAGTATGCAATCTTTTAGGTTTGTAGGCTATGGTTTAAAATATTGACAGCTGAACCGCACAGCATCATGACAGAATGTGGTACCGATCTAAAAATCCCCGATTTGTTTTTTTGGTTTTTTTCTTCTTCTTCTTCTTTAATGTTGACATTTAAGAGTAAAAACGCACATGCCTGTGTTGCCATGCGAACTCACCCGCCGGACATGGAAGAGGATGTTTAAGCCGTTTGGGAGCCAAGGAAGTTGCAGCAGGTGCAGCGGACCTCGGTGACGAAGCCTTCCCTTTTCTTGCTGACGAGTTACTTATCCGGCTGAATCTTCCTCCGCACTGTCGTCTCTCCCCTCTCCCATTCCCACTTATCCCCTTCAGAGAGCGCACTGAAGCGTGGCGCATTGATGCAAACGCGTGCGCGCTCGCGCACACGCTCACTCACGCGCCTTCAAATTAGTATTTTATTAGTAATTTTTCCTTTGTCTGGTTTACAGTTCCCTTCCGTGGAAAAGGGAAGACGTGGGTGTTTGTTTGGACAGAACAGTGATTGCTGGTTAATAACGCACATTTATGCCTTGTACAGCTGACCTGAACACCGCTGATGGACAAAAGTCATATTTTCTTATGTTTCATATCAGGTCTCAACAGATTATTTGTTAATTTTATAGTGTTACTAAAACCACAAACTGGGCGAAGCAGCACGCTGGAACAGCCCGCTCTTTTGCCAGCATGCAATTAATCATATATAAATCATAATGTTGTGGTAATCTGTCATGTCATGGTTTTAAACGAAAGACGCGAGTAATACTTCGAGACTGCACTTCAGCACATGCACGCTATGTGGGATTGAGCGGAGAGGTCTTGGTCACGTTTCTGGAGACATTGTGTCTAGCTACGAGAAACTAGTGGAAACTGTCTAATGTGGGCAGTGGGAAATTGTAAAATTGGCCGCTGTTACATGACATGATGCAGGGTGGTCTGGGTTTGCCACCAGGCAAATACATTATTCATAAACTAAATGTTTCTGTCTAATGAGCATTTAATGATTATTCTGCATCAAAGCTTTGGTTTTTGAGTAAATGTCCTGGTAGTTCGTGAGCCAACTTTGTGTAACGAGAAAGTGGGGACGCAGAAGCCTCGAAGGGGGGACTCTTTGGTCGCGCTCCAACTGTCTGGTTAAAGCACTTTTACACTATAGACTAAAAATAGTGTTTTACTTTGGATTAGAATTCAAATTTCTTCCGTTTGTGGCAACGTATCACAATCACAGGAACACTTGGACATCCTTTCAGCAGCACCATGTCCTGTGGATATGACGGTATTGAGCAGCTCTTTGGATTCGTTTTCTTTCATGCACAAATTAAAACAAGCTATGAACTCTTTGATTAACACTATACAATTCACTGACTGCACTGACGAATAGGAGACCATATTCGACTTTAGGCCTTTGGTAACTGGTATATTAGAAAAGACATGGACATAAATTTAATTATTTATGTATAATACATCTGATTTGTGGTCGTCTGATGTTTCCAACTATGAAAAACAAAAAATCAAACCACACTAGTAGGACATGACACTTTTTCCCCATCCCAGAATCTTTATTTTTGACAAACTGATAAGGCCAAAGAGAACATCCCAAAAACGAGGATGTACACAGCCACTCTCCCCCCGTAACAGTTTTTGAGGAAAATAAAGTGGAGTTTTGTGTGTCTCCTCGGGTGTCGCTCCTCTCCTTCATCCTGCCCAGCTTTAGTGCTTCTCTTTTTTTCCCCTTCCTCTCTCAATCGAAGGAGAAGACTTGGAGAGGCCGGCTCGGTCTTAACAAGATTCTTCCAGACTGAATGCACTCAAAATAACGTGAAAGAAAACGTAACCAGGAAACGGGGCTGTGTGTGTGCACAGAGTCCATCTGGAAACGGACGATAGGGAGATGTGAAGCTCTTTAGTTGTTGCAGTGCCGGAGTAGTCAACAGTAACCGGGAAAGATGGCGAGGACACGGGCTCGCATGTTCCTCGTCTTGGCTGTAGTTGGAATTTTCTGTCTCGATGTCTCGGTCAGAGGAGAGCTGCAGGGAGAGCAACAGGAGGAGGAGGAGAGGTCCTGCCAGGGCGCCTTCGACCTCTATTTTGTTCTGGACAAGTGAGTCTCGGATATTATTTATTGCTTTGTTAATTTCTGGTCGCTGCGCATTGCCATGCAACCGTGTAGTTGTTTGGAAACGCGGAGCGCGTCAGTCGGACCTCCTGATGTAACGGAGTCTGAGAAAAGCGAGTGAGCGTGTAAAGTCGAAAAAATACCCAGAGTCTTCATTTTAATCAAACTGGCTTTTGCACCAAATCACAAGATTGAATCTTAAATCTGTGCAACGCAATGACTTCACTTAAAGAAACATACCTAAAATCATTTTAACTTGCTGTTTTGTGTCTTCGGGACATGCAAGTAATCAGATTGAAATTTAAGTTGGAAGTATATTCTTGACATCGGGGCATGCTTTTCTTTTTAGTTCGGTTTAAAGTGGTGAGACAAAAAGACCAAGCTTTACCGAGGGGATGTGGGCAGGGCGAGCAGGATGGATAGAGTTTCAGGCTGATGACGCCTGCGGACACAGCTGCTGCAGCTGCCCCATAGCGGTGCTATATGGGCCGGTTATCACTTTAAGCATCGGCTCCATCAAAATAAAGAGAAGAAGCATCAACTAATGGCTTCCTGTCACGACTAGAGTGGGGTTTTGCACTGAAAGCAAACACAACAAAAACATTGTTTCTAATACACCTTTTACACTGGATGTTGGCTCAGCTGATCGTTATATTACTGCTTGATAAACGGTTTCTTAATGCATTTTAGTTAAATGCACAGCTTTGGTGTAAGTTATGAAACATCTTGCATAAGGCGCATCCTCCAGCTGATCTTCTTTGTCATTGCCTGGCTCTTATCATCCACCAGGATGATCATTCAGTCATTTTTTTCTCTGTTTTGTTAGAATTCCACTTTGAACGTTTGCTGCAAAAACTTTGCTGTTTAAAGTAAAGTGGTACTCCTGCATCTTTAGAGAGGTCTTAGAGAAATCCTAAAATGTCCCTGTTTCTCTTTCCAAGTATTTCCTCCTCCTTCTTTTTTCAACTCATAGTTGTCTGGTGGGTGGACAGGAAATGAAGTTTGAGACAGTGGGAATGTCAAACAAAGGTCCCCAGTCTGAATTTAATCCATTACCCTATTACTGACATCAGTACTGTTAGAATAACACCAGGACGCTCTTTAAATATCTTTATCATTATGAAATTCTACAGACTCTTAGTGACTCAAAGCATTTTTTCAGGCCGCATGGTCACTGTGGATGCTTCTGCCACTGTTCTGGCATGTGTAAGCCTGATGATTTTACCCTGCGCTCCAGCTCATGTCGTTTCAGACATTGTAATTGGCATGTTTCTGTTATTTTGGCATGAGCGGCAAGGTGAGATTTATGCACATGGTCACAGACAAGCAAGTCTAAACATGCAACGTAGACGGATACAAGGAGAGAGAATGACAACAAAGCCATAAGGTATGGTTGGATTTGTGACCTCCCTGTGTAAAAGAATAGCAGGTTAGAATTTCAGTGGAATAATTATGTTCTCGACAGACGGAGTGATGTGATTTTGCGGTGAAGCAGCTAAACAATGTGGTATATAACATTTGAAAATATGCTGAGGTAATGGTTAAAAAAAAAAATTCTTTATGTCCTCGGCTGACCCGTGTGCACCACCGCCACCTATGAGCTGCGAGGTGGACGAGCTGAGTGACATTTTACTTTGGTCTCGACATATTTGATGATCTTTTTAATGTTCACGGCAACATCTGTCAGCCCCTCTCTTCTCTCTTTACCCTTTGCTTCAAAAAGTTTAGGAGGAGCCTGGGGAGCACGGCATGTCACGCATGGCTAAACCTCTGATACGCCCCTTTTCTTTTTTTGACTGTCTAGCAAGCTCCAGCAGGCCTTCAGGAAGCTGTTGATCTTTCTCCTGAGATAGCACTGATTTCTTGGCTGATATCAAATGCGACACAATGACTAATATTTAAGAAAGAATAGGGCAAAATCATCTCTAAATTGGACTTCACCTTATCAATACTCATCTTGTTTGCAGGTTTTGCTTTTGCTACACTCTCCAGTAGGTTATGAGACATGCTAAGGGGAGACTGTGTGCACGCTCCACTGTAGCATCTCAGTATACACAGAATAAACATTAGAAAAACGACCATCAGCTTCCTACATTCCTGCTCTCCGTGTCTGAGCCGCACCGAATACCATGCTGCATTTTTTTCGGACTATCTGGTTGCCCACAAATGGAATAATAGGTGTTGTGTTTTATGGCTGGGCTCTGAACAGAGTTTTGTGCTGACCGATCCAAGTGCTTTGGATTGGTTTTGGAAAAGGGGACTGTGCATCTCACAGTTTAGGAATGCAGGTAGAAGACTCAAGGGTAATTACTAAAATTGTAGAAAGATTGCTTTAATTTTCAGCAGAGGAGACGACTTTGAATGCGTTGTGCTTTTTCTGTGGATGGAGAATTGTCTGTCTCAACAATATGTTTTCAAACAAAATGTCAGAAACTGCTTTTTAAAAAATCTACTATATATAAATGTCCTAAAAGGATTTGGGGAAACCTGGCAGATATTTTCATTATCACGAAGAAAAAATGACAACTGACAAACCAGAAGTTCTGTATATGGAAAAGGACTGGTAACAAAAATGAGGCCCAATCATCCTCTCATTGGTTGTAGTTTGCAATGTTAATGTTACCTAACAAGAGAACCCTTTGATTTAGTCTCAGTTTAATGAGCAGTACATGAAACACAGTTTTTACTTTTGGCAGTGTGTCACATAACTTCCTATCCTGCGCACTGGACTAAAACCTCTTTTGTGTATTTGTAACAAAGAGCACCCTGCTTCCTCATGAAGCATATCTTCATATCTTTAGCCTGTAAAATAAACCCACTGGCCCCATATGAGGACACACTTTTTCTTAATATAATGAAATAATGACTTCCTGTTCAAAGATTAAGTTTAGGTTTCATACTTAATCAGGTAAGGTCAAGTAAACCCAGACAGCTCCCAAATAGGAGCTCTGCACCAAGAAAGGATTAAGATGGGTTTTTTTTTACTAGTAAACTTTTGTATCAGGGACTTTTTTATGCCTTTACTTCTTGGGAAAGGGAAAAGTGGAGGAGGCAGTTCTGGGGAAAATAAAAGATTCAAAAGAGCTGTCGTAAATTTGACCAGCTCAGACTTTCACTTTGCTCATGACCCTGTTATGTGTACACACGGATGCCTGACCTTTGCAGAGTTTTGGTTTACAAGCTGTTTGATGTTGCATCCTTCACACACACACACTCACACTTTTACCCCCTGCTGAGTGTCACTTCTGGGTCCCTCTGTTGTTCATGTCGCAGCCTTTTTACTCCGTGCATCCCCAACCTGTTGTTTGGCTGGCTGCACTCAGTGGGACCATCTGTTCCCCCTCACAGTCAAACACACACACTTGCACTCTTCCACATACACATGCATGTCCACTATACACACACAGGCCAGCTGCCTGCTTCGTGGTCCCTGCTAGAGGCAGACTGCTACATCTGTCCCTGTCTAACCTCAACCCTCTGGCCCAGCAGCAATTAGCCCCCATTAGCAGCCCCATGGGACTCGATTTCATTAAGGACACTGTCATGTACGCAGCAGCATGTAGCGGGCTAATCAGCAGCACACAGCCGACAGGTTACAGTCCAAAGCAAGGGAATGTGATTAAGTGACCAGAAGACGGTCTTCTCTGTGTAAGAAATAAACTGCTGTTCCTTAAAAAATCATTAAACCCTTAGTATTTGTAGGCACACTACCTCTAAATCACTGCATGAAAATAAACCTCAGTTTATTAACCTCAAATTCAGCTTTTCTCTTTTCCTTCTTTTTGATCTAGGTGGAATAATATGCTACAGCATCACATCACACAAGTCCGTGTTTGTGGTATTTTTCAGGTCTGGGAGCGTAAAGCATCATTGGATAGAGATCTACTCCTTTGTGGAGCAGCTGGCAGAAAAGTTTATTAGGTACCAGCAGGATTTAGTCACTGATGTGTTTTTAGTATTTTGTTTTCTCCTTTCGTCCATGTTAACGCAAAAGCACTTTGTGTTCCCAGCCCTATGTTGAGAATGTCCTTCATAGTCTTCTCAACACAAGGAAAAATCATCATGAAACTGACCGAGAACAGGTAAACTCTACACATCAGTAACTGACTAATCCCTTATGTTATGTCTGTATCTGCGTACAAGTACTGTACAAAAATGCTATCTTTACTCATCTTTGTCTGTTAAACTGGTCTTGTGACCCTTCAAGATCAACAGAACAGATATTGCATAATTGCTAACAGATTTTATGCAGCTTCATGCAACCTTACGAATACAAAAAGTGAGACTATCTTTGGTTAAAACTTAAGCTAAAACGTTACTTTCCAACTCAGTTGAATCTTTCCTATTCCGTTTACTCCATGTCTTTTCTTAAAAGCGACATCCTTTCAGGATGTTTTATAAGGCTGTTTGTTTATTCTTCAGGGAGGACATCACTGGAGGCTTAATGGCTCTGAGGAAGGTTATCCCTGGTGGAGACACGTATATGAACTTAGGCCTGGAGATGGTAAGGCTGGGTTTAAATCACACTATCTGAGTCTTCATAAACCTTCCAGAAAATACCCACTGAGCATTAATTGTGCCTGGCAGCTGGAACCAAGAGCAATTAGATAAGTATGAGGTGTGTCTCAAACCATGAATTACTTGCTCCTTCCTGAAAGTGCCGAGCTAAGTATTTAAGAGAGGCATTCTTAAAGAAATTACTCTTTTATTAATTTTTTTTCTTTTGTGAAAACAGGAATGTGGTTTTTTTTTAAGCAAAACATTTAAAGACATTCACCCATCTTTGCCAGAGCACAGTGTGCAAAGTGCGATCTGTGGCTTGACTCTACCTCAGTATCAAGGTGTTAGACTGTATGATCACCGGCTGTAACTCTTCTATGATCTGTAACTGAGAGTTTCGGTTGTTGTTGAACTTACGGTTGAATTCCTTTCTTTTTAAATGTAGGCTAATGCACAGATCTATAAAGAGAAACAAGGTAAGCTTCAACCCAAAAGCTTCATACATTGCAGTGCAAAGTTTCAGAGAACGTGAAAGTTGTGCGTTCTGCAGGGACTGCCAGCGTCATCATCGCCTTAACTGACGGAGAGCTGAATGAGTGGCAGTTTGACACAGCACAGAGAGAGGTGAGACGTGCTGTAAAGTAGAAACGTTTTGGAGCCAGTCGAGAAAATATTGCGGCCGGGCTGAGGACCGTTACTGTAGGCTGCGTGCCTGTTAGCTGTTTGTTAACTTTATGTTATTAGTGCTGTTCTTCTTTGGTGGCCCTTATTATGGTTTTCATATTTTAAACCACTTTAATATTTTGCCAGCTTTGATTGGTGCATCTGCCATTTGGATGCAAAAGACCTGCCCTCTTGGCTGCGCCATGGTCATTTTTACTTTTATTACAAATACAGATGATAAATACTGCTAAAGTTATTTAGAAATGATTAATAATCAGGATGCGTAAAAGTTAATGCCCCTTTTTTGGAGAATGCATCATGTTGTGAAACACCAGTTTTTTCATTTTTGCTGTGTGAACTGAGAAAATGGTGGTTTTGGGGAGATTTTAGTGGCTCCACGAGACCACAAGAATCTCTTTGCAATTGTTCTTTCTTTTTGTTTGCAGGCACAGAGGGCCAGATCTATGGGAGCTATTGTTTATTGTGTAGGAGTCAAAGAATTCAACCAGACCCAGGTACGATCTACTGACAGATATCAGAAATATTCCAAATACATAAAAATCCAAATATCTTATTTTGTCTGTGTGTCTGTATGCTTTTCTAGCTTGCAACTATTGCAGACACAGTGGAACATGTGTTTCCTGTATGGGGAGGCTTCCAAGCCCTCAGGGGAATCATTGACTCAGTATGGCACACACATACCACATGTATACCATATAAACACTCGCACACATACAAAAGAGAGCCATAAAAATCATATTACATCATATTAAATTACTGAGGTATCACATAACTATTTTTTTTTTGTTTCCATCCCCTCTCTCTCAGATCATTAAGAAGTCCTGCATTGAGATTCTGGCAGCAGAGCCGTCCAGTGTGTGTGCAGGAGGTAAGAGGTGTGAGGAGCGGGGGTTTTCCCTTTCTAGTTCACAGAGTGGGCAGTCACGGTGTGCGATTGTTTCAGATGACAGTCATCCAAAGCCTCTGGAGTGAAACATGAGGTTGAGTAATCGCATGGATGCTTATGACCGCAGAGTGACAGAGAGCGTATTGTCATTCACGGCCGGGGGAAATTAGCATGGCCGCTTCAGCACAGCATGGGTGCAAAAAAAAAAAAAAGAGGAGGAGGGGTCTGCGGGTGTTGGTCAGAGGAATTAGCCATGAATCTTCAAGCATGGCTGCATCTCTGGCCTAGTTTGCCACATCGTATATGCTAAATAGCCATTTGGGTTGGTTTAAACCCTGTCCTCTCCCTCACTTCCTCTGCCCAGCACTTCTGCTCCTAGACAGCAGTTTAAGGAAGTAGGAGGCAAGAGATGAAGCATTAAGAGAGAGCCTTTATGGGTAGCCAGCAGGATGGATGAGCTTTGACATGACCTTATTAGGACTCACTTAAGGGAGTGCATTTGCAGCCCTGCTACCAGGACAACCAATGGAGATTAACATCCATTATGAGATATGAAGGACGGGAGAGGATGTGGAGAGAGGAGATGAGAGAAGATTCATGTTGCCGTAAAAGGACAAAAGGAGAAGCTGTTCTCACATGATAATTACAGTTTCTGTTAGTGCGCAAGAGACTTTGTGTCACTCGACGTGTGCCCAAATATCCTTCAGCAGCCTCATTTATTATTCGATTGATGAGCAGCCTAATGGTCAGTGAACTAAGAAAGCAGGGACCCGCTTTAACCAAGGCCTTACTCTGGCCTAATTAATTAAATTGTAATATGCTCAAATGCTTATAGTGCGCTTTGTCTGCCTTTGTTGTGATTTGTGCACATATACAATGGAAATCAGACATCCGGTGCTTTCACATTATACCAGAAAAGGCTTTAGATTGTGGAGAAATCACCAGCCCTCCTGCCCCAAACTCTTATAAAGTAAAGCAGTTTTTATCATTTAGCTATGTGATTTAATTTGAACAGCAAGGCCATGCATTGAAGCGTGAATACATACTGACACCCCACATTTATATTGTGACAGTCTCTTTCACTGTTATTTTTCTTGGCCCGCGTGTAGTCACATAGCATATCGTACACGCTTTACCCCAACACACACATTTAAATGGTCTTTAGTCTGCTAGCGCACACGCATCTCCCGGCACGTGTGTAAACACGTCCCTCACATTGATGTGAAGTGACCAGATCGAGCTGCCTGCAAACAGGCCATCAGACCAGACAGTGAACGTTGGGCCACACTATAAGACATGACAGCACTGATTCCCAGCGCGCACACACAAGCACACGTTGAGGACAGTGAGAGTACGGCCTTCAATCTAACATGACAGGAGAGATAGCTGCTTTCATTAACGTCTGACCCTTTTCTACCCGCCGTGCCTTCCTCCTTTGCCCCTCCCTGTCCTTCACTGTCCTTTTGCACTAACGTGATTGAAGAGGCACTGTTGGGACAAGCTGTACCCCCTTTTCTCCGCACACTCAGTGCCCATGCGTATTCGTATGTATAATCACATATTCGTACAAAACAAAATCCCTGCCAGCCATTCAGGTGTGGATGTAAATGGACACGTTGCCATGCAGGAAAAGCAGAGAGCAGACAGGCGAGGGCAGCAGCATATGTGTCGGACATGGTGGTGGGGCACCACCAGTCCTCATCCACCATGTGTCTGACAGGAGTGACCTTTTAACACATCAAGCCTGGTGTGTGTGTATAATAGATTTTGTGACTGAGACATTTCTAGCTAAGAAAACACTGCTGTTTTCAATCAGTCAGATAATGACAATTGAAAATATCTATTTTTAAATAAGGTTAGGAAATATTATAGACTTCTCACATTTTTTGGATAAATGAGGTCCTGATTTGTTCCTATGTTGTTTTGGGGGGGGGTTTTCTTTACTTTTCTATACTTCTACATGCCCATGAACAAAGCAAAATCTATCCCTTTCATTGGAGTATATTTAGCATCAGATTGTGGGTTTTTGTGTGTGAGCTATGCCATGGTGTAGCTTGCTTGGTCTGACTGCAAACCACATAGACCACAACTTATATTATATTATATTATATTATATTATATTATATTATATTATATTATATTATATTATATTATATTATATTATGTCACCACTACTTTCTTATATATGAGGTGATTGGTTCAGGTTTTGGTCAGTGAACTGGGTTTTGCCTACTGTAATGTCACAGGGTCTTTGATTTACTGTATAAAGTTTCTTAAATAAAACCAAAGTGAAGATAAACTGAATCTGTCAATAAGCACATACACAGCTGTATGAGGTCAGCAAGGAGTTTGGTGCAGTTTTTGTAGTGTCTTTAAACAAATGCATTATAATATGCTTGTGCGAGTATAATTCTAATTTCCATTGTTGATGTAAATCGTGGATTGTCTGCAGACTTCAATCTGCACTCAGCATTTTTGCAGAATCTGTAAACACATAAACATCTGGTGTTTCTTTGCTTTTCAATTGTCTTCTCAGCTCTTTCTCTTTCTTTGTATCTGTATTCATGGATTTCATGGCAGCTTGTCTGACCTTTAAAGAAATACTGTCACATATACACCCTGCAACCTGTGATGTTTTTATCCAGTGATCTTCACGCTGGTGCTTTAAATGTTAAAGATGTGGCTGGCAAATGTTCCCTTCGATTAGCCAGGATACTGCTAGGGGAAACCTCAGTTCACTTGTGTGCACACTTTCATTCATGCATACACTGAACACATGCCAATGCCTGCACATTCCACGGAGAAGCAGAATTACAGCACACGCACAGATCTGCACACAGGCACACACAAGAGCTAACGCCGTGTGGTAGTGCCATAGGTAAGGTCAGACCTACTTTGACAGTACTGTGCTGTTGTCAGCCCAGCAGGCATGTTTTTAAGCAAGTGTTTTTTTTCCCCGCTCTTTAACATATGCTGTGAAGCAGCCACATAGACACTCCAGCATATGCTGGCAAGCCTCTGTCAGTGCACTTTAACAGTGCCTAGGGGAAATTAAAGGTCAAAAGACACACACACACATTCGCACACACCTCCTGGCTATTGCACAGTCTGAGATATTTCTGAATAGCAACACTTTTAGCATTAGCACCACTGGAGCATATTATGGCCTTTCCACACATACACGCACAAGCACACAGATATAAACAAGCAGTAATGAGGCATGCACAAGTTCTCACTGCTCAAGTTGAGCCCGACAGAGCAAGGGACCGGCTGTCTGGCCCACAATGACTGCATACTTTTTCTGCAGTAATTTGATCTTTTGCAACTCTTGTGCAGCTAAAAAAATATATGCATTACCATTGTTTCTCATAAGTGGTTGTATAACTAATCATTCCTGATGTCTGGACCCATTTTTTCTCTCAGAGAGTTTCCAGGTGGTTGTGAGAGGTAATGGCTTTCTCCATGCAAGAAACATCAACCAGGTCCTCTGCAGCTTCAAATTAAATGACACACATACTGTGGGTAAGTTCTGCAGGTGTACACAAGAACACTATAATAAATAGTATGCATCCTTTTCTCCTGCTTGCCATTAAGCAGGACCCTGTTCCCAGATTGAATCTTTTATTAGAATAGTTCAGATGTGGCAGATGTCCCATCTTCTGTCTTCCTTCTTGGATCACTCTGAGCTGCTCCCAGTGCTGTTGCTATTTTTTATCACTAAAAAACCCTATTTACATCTCTTGCAATTGTGCACTGGTGATGCTTGCACAATGGTTATTTCTTCATAATTTTATTTCTGGGGAAAAGTCATAAGAAGACATATCTGGAAAGAAGGGTAGGTATTTTGCATTTCAAGGTTGCACTTGTCAAAAAATTCCTGCATTTTCAGTTTGTCACACACTGCCACACAATGGCAGGTCAGGTTTGTTTCCACTGAATGTTCTCCCTTAGAGTCCTCGGGACATTGTAACAGAAAGTTGGACTCTGTGGGGTTAAATTCAAAACCCTATAGATGTTGCATGAGTACACTAACCTGGTGCGCCCCATTTGGGCTTTTTCCACTGAAAATGAGGGTCATAACCAGAGATGGGCAGTTACTGTAATCCGATTACTTTTTTCAAGTAACGAGTAAAGTAAGGGATTACTATTGCAAAAACGGTAATTAGATTACTGTTACTTTCCCGTAAGCACGCTGCGTTACTAAAACCGTGATTTTCTTGCGAAAGTGTCTCATGACAATGACGTAAGCGAGTGCGACGTTCGTGGCAACAGCTGTGTGCAGATCAACAATGGATAATATATCGAGTGCAGGAGAGTATGAGCGTGCAGCGTTTAAAGCGTGGAAGTACTGACCTTACTTTGAGTTTGATTCCATAAAAAGTGACAAAAACATTAGTGTTCGTTGTGCGTGGGAAGAAAACTTCTTTTTACGCAACGACGTAATGGGAAATTCACAGAAACTCGCGGATTCTTCAACTGACCGCTGCGGCACACCTGCACCAGGGCAAACCTCCGCCTACCCTACTCCTGCTTTACAGGTGAAAATAGAGCAACAGGACCGCTGGGTCTTTGATTTAATTTATTTTCTGCTGTGTTTCACTTGCATCTATTTGAAAGAGTGAGTGTAAACACAAAAAATATTTTATTTTATGTGCTGGAATGTGCAGAAAATAGGTTTAAATGTTAAACAAATTTCTTCCAGTCAAAGAATGTTGCATATAATTTAACTTCTGCTTGATGCATAAAGTTAAAAGATTAAAACTAATAGCAATTTCACTAGAAACACTCAATAATTACACAAGGAAACAACACTGAAGCAAGAAAAAAAATCTGATTTATGGTAAATATGGTGTGGTTTATTTGCTTATTTATTTAAATTTTTTACATGGCAGATAATTATCTGATAACCAGAAACCCTTTAAGAGGACTTTATCTCAAACCAAACACAAAGGGCATGAACCCCTGCAGTAGGATGAACCCATCCATAATATAATGGTTCCACCCAGAATCCTCTCTGAGGATTAATGCCAGATGCTTTTCATTTTCTAAGATAAAATTCAAGTTCTACTGAGAACTAATTTTCCACCCTAATAGTTTCAGCTGTAACCCATCCAGTGAGCTCTGAAATTGCCATTTTATAACATTCTTGTGGTTCTATTTTAAGGATGGGCCAAAACATGCTTAAATGCCAAGTATTGTGTATTGGGCATGATTTTTGGCATGATTGAAAGAAAAACTTATAAGTATCAGAAGCAAAAAAAAAAAAAAATTGTTTTTAAGAAGTGTGATTTTTGCTTTTCCCCATGTAGATGAGAGACCAGCTGGAATAGAGGACACCTTTCTGCTGTGCCCTGCTCCTGTGGTAAAGGAAGTGGGGAAGTAAGTAGCACATCTCAGATCTTGTTTTTCCACCCTTATTTACCTCAGATTGTTTCTCAGCTGTGGCTCCAGTCTCTGAACTATCCCCGTACAGCTGTAATGCGGACATTTGCCAGCTGCTCTCAAGTTTGTTGTGGACACAGAAGACTGCTGTCCTTGAACAAATTAGGGCCAAAGTCATTGTGTGTCTGTGATCAATCAATGTTTGTCACAGCTAACGAAGCCAGACACCAATCACAAGGGGACAACAGGAGTAGAGCCCAGGAACATGACTTAATGAGAGCCTGCTCGAGAGAACCTCACAACTCCGGTGTGTTTGTGTGTGATGCTCCTAATCTCTGTCTGGCACTTTGGCAGAGACAAAGTGTGAGTGGAGTCAGCGGGGCAGTGTAAAGTTTCCTCTGAGGGATTCCAGCTTTGCCCTTGGTAATTCAGAGCACAATTTCCTTGCGGGGCAGACAGAGAGATACTGTGGGTTGAGTTTGGAGAGGATAAAGGCCCAGCAGCCCTTCCATCCTCTCTGCCTGCAGTCTTGTGCATAATTATACACTCAGGCCTGTGGCCTCAGACACCTCCCAGTCATCATCTGTCTTGTTTCTGTCACTCAGATTTTTAGCATGATTTGAGCTTTTCTTATCCGCCAGTGAAAAGTACTGCTTTGATGGGGAACCACTGCTCAGAGATAAGGAGGAAATATTTTTTCTCCAAAGAACTCACGAAACTGACAGACCAAACTATTTTTTTAATACTGAACATTAAAAGTAGTATATTACTGGCATATAACTGTTTAGGGTTTGACATAATGACAGAATGTAAAAGACATATGGAGCAAACTGTAAAGTCCAGCAAACACCCTGTACGTGTCTCTGCTTTAGTGTCTGATCTTTGTTGCTGGTGTGCTGTTGTAGCAGGTGGAGCTACTCCTCCTGAGAGCAGATCGAAACAGGCAGCATCATTACACTCTGCAGTGATGCCTGAAGGAGGCGTCCTTCCATGTAACAGAGGAGAGAAGAGTCGATACTGCCTAAAACCCTGAGTGCTACTAAAGAGCAAGTCAGCTGTGGTGGCTGAAGGGTCCAGAGAGAAGGCCAACAGCTGGCTGATGAGTTCATTGCAACAGAAGTGGAAATGTAGAGTGAGGCGAGCGTGACACTGTTCAGGTTGGACAGGTGTTATACACTTTTATATACTTTTTTCTTCTCTCCCATTGGACTGTTTTAGCATTCTTAACATGATCATAATGCTTATCACAAAGGTTTTCAGTTTCACAGAACATTTTTTCAAACATCTCATTAAAAAAAAAGTAAAAGGGAAAAAAACATTGAATTGAAATCAGGCAGCATGGTGATGCACTGTAGACACTTTTGCCTCAGCAAGAAGGTCCTGAGTTGAGAGTCCTGGGCGGGGCCTTTCTGTGAGGAGTTTGCATGTTCTCCCCGAGTTCTCTCCGGGTACTCCAGCTTCCTCCCACCGTCCAAAGGTTACGTTAGGTTAATGGGTGATTCTAAATGGCCCATAGGTGTGAATGAGTGTGACTGGCTGTCTGTCTCTCTGTGTTAGCCCTGTGTCAGATTGGCAACCTGTCCAGGGTGTACTCTGCCTCTTGCCCTATGGTAGCTGGGATAGGCTACCATCCAGGCTATCATCCAGGCTATCCCACAACCCTGATCAGGATAAATGGAAGGGAATAGATGGATTTCTTTTAAATCACTTATTAAGGAAAAAAAATTCAGCTTCTTAAACATCAGTAGATATATGTGATTATTATGTTATATGCATGTTATTATCAAATAATAACACACCACAAGCTTAAAAAAAGATTAATGGATTATACTAAAACTATAAAAAAAACATTTTATGCAATTTTATAAACCAGTGATGAAATAAATTTTTCGTTCACATATCTAAAGTTATTACACTTTAGATATGTGAACTGCTTCCTGTTGAGGAATTTTTAGGTCTTCAGCTTTACTTGAGATCTTAGGGACTCCGGCTTCCAGCATCAGCGAGGGTCTCCACCAAAAGCCCCTCACTGTCCTCCTGTCTCACCCAAGTCGCACTGTCGGTTAGAATGAAGGCACTGGCGGTCCTGTCACACAAATCTGTGTTGACTGGGAACCTTCCGGATGCAGCTCCCCCTCCTGAGCGCACACACAAAGACACACACATATGTGGGGCAAAGACATATATAGTGGGCAGATTGATGATTGATAGGGGCTGAGATCTCTCTGTCAGCGTGGAGCTGATAGCACCCTGTCCCTTGCCTGAAAGGAGGGCTGACCACAGGATGGGGAAGGAAAGACAGAAAAAGGAGAGAAGACGCAGAAGAAAAGATTAGTGGCACCTGCACTGCCAATTTTCTATTCCCAAGTCAGTGTCAGCATGAGTTATGAGACGAGCTACAGTGGCGTGGAGCGCTGAGGGGATGTGGATGAGGAAAGGCTTTCCTTCTCCCATCCCCCGCCTCTGTTTCATCTTCCCAGCCATCCCACCACCCTGCAATGACCTCCGCCTTCCCGCCCCCTCCTCAAACTTAACCCAAAGCTCAATACCCCCCTTGTCTGTGTCGCCCTAAACCATTAGACCAAGCACAAGAAGTCTTTCTCCATTCTTCTTCTACACTCCAGCAGTCTGCTCTTTAACCCCCTGCCAGCGTATGTGGCTCAAATGTCTTGGCCTTTGTTTTATTTTATTTACAGTTTCATTTCCATCCATTCTATCCTGTTATCTTCCCATCTAAAATGATTTGCTTTTTCCCACCCTTGTGTCCGCCCTTCCTGTACTTGAGTAGTTACAGCTACGCATATCGGTGCTGAATGCTGTACAATTAGAAGTCATTTTAGCTGTCTGTGGTTTCCACATCAGAGGTCTGCGTCCAGTCCAAGCAGAAGAGATTCCTCCCGTGGGTGGAGACCTCGCTGACCTCTTCGAACGCTTTTAGCTCTGCGTTTTTGTCAGCATATTTTCGTGTGCTTATAATGGAGCAAGTATGGACAAAGCAAGAAAGTATTTGGCACCTGGTTAAACTTTTACAGTAGCTTGAAGCTACGCTGTGAATGTGTTCATACAAGCAGATGTGATATGTCAGCACTTCTGTGTTAGATGACCAGCAGCCGGCTTGTGTTGTTTTTTGTATTTCTTTAGAGTGATCTACCTGCAGGTGAGCATGAACGAAGGCCTCTCCTATATCACCAGCTCTGTTCACATCACTACTACTGAATGTGTAAGTAGATCCAGTGTAGCTTACACTACAGCTTCACAACATTAGATGGTAATATTTCTCTCTGGCATGCTGCCTTTTTTTTCTTTTGAAAAAACTTTCTTTCATCTGTCTTATTTCTCTTTTGGCTCTTTTATCTTCATCTCTCCTTTCCCTCTGAATTCTCCTCTGTTGCGTCTGTCATCAGAGGAGGCTGTGAGTACTTTTGCTTTTCACTTTCCCTTTGTTTTCACTTCACTTGTGTTTTATTCCTGTTTAACCGTTATCCCGTCCATCTGCATTTGCGCAGTTTGACGGCACCATCGTGTTGATATCCTTGCTCGTGGTATTCCTGCTGTTGGCTCTGCTGCTGATGTGGTGGTTCTGGCCTCTCTGCTGCACTGTGGTAAGTTTGACAGACCAAATGACCTCGTTTTTCAGGAAAACAACTACACTGTTTTTTTGTTTACACTATATTATTAATTTATTTTTCTCTGCTTCAGGTGATCAAAGAGCCTCCACCACCTCCTCCTCCAGAGCCTGTAAGTCACCTGTCACATGAACCTGTCGCAATCTTTCCCCTTTCTTTCATTCTATTCAAAGATTTGCATAAGAATTCAGGACTACTGCAATGTTTCTTATTTTTGCAGTTAATATAGTAAAGTAATAGTAATAACAGTGTTTAAGCATATGAGCTGTATCCTCATTGAGGCTTCGCTAACAGGAGTCAGATGATGATGATGGTTTACCCAAGAAAAAGTGGCCCACAGTGGATGCTTCATATTATGGAGGAAGAGGAGTAGGTGGCATCAAGCGCATGGAGGTACACTCACTCACTCTCAACTTTCAGAATTTGCAAAAGGCAAACGGACGAATTTTTTTTTTTTTAAATTTCTTACTTACTTAAGGTGCGATGGGGGGAGAAAGGATCCACAGAGGAAGGTGCGAAGCTGGACAAACCTAAAAATGCTGTTGTGAAGATGCCGGAGCAGGAATTTGAACCCTATGAGCCCAAGCCCCGAAAGCCTCCCCGTCGACCCCCACAACAGAGGAGGTGGTACACCCCCATTCAGGTAAGTTTATCATATGAATGCTCTTTAAATGTTCCGTTTATGTTTGTAGCTTACTTTATCCAACCGCAGGAGAGGAAGTCAGCTATATTTATCTTTATATAAAGCTGCAAAATTTACAGCACCTAACCTAAATAAAAATCATATGACAAACAATCAAAACATAATAATAATAATAATTGATCATATATTTCAGGATCTAGTAAAGCAAATGATATACAGATAAACAGGTACATTAACCCTTTCAAGAGCTGGACAAGCAAATAATTGCCAGAAAATTAAAATTGTTTTTTTTAAATAGAGCATTTATTGAACCATCTGACACATTTTAAAGCTTAATTAAATATTAATTTGCAGTTTTAATTTATTTATCACATTTACTACATTATCTATTTCTTTTGCAATTTATTGCAATTTATGTAAGTTTTCAGGAGGAAAAAAAATCACACTGATGATGTTCTCAAAAACTCACAAAAACTCATATATTAAATATGGCACACGAGACATTAAGGTATTATGGTCCTTTTCAAAAAATCATATATTATTTGGCATTATAATCAGTCTCATTCTCTGTCTGTGGACCTTGGCAGAACACACTAAAAAATTTTTATTTAGATTAACTTTTTTGTTTTAAATCACTCTCATTTATATATGACATTTGTTTCATTATAAATCCTCCATTTTTAATTCACTTTCCTGACTCCCCAGGGGAAACTAGACGCTATCTGGGCTCTGTTCAGGAGAGGCTATGACCAGGTATCTCTGATGAGACCGCAGCCTGGAGACGAGGTGAGCCTGCTTCTACCTACAGTCAAGTTACATTTTCATCCGTTTCTGCAATTTAAGAAACCACAAAGATGCACAACGGCTGACACAAACTATAATTTGCTGATTACGAGTAATTTAGGGGGCTTGCCTTCTAAACAGCGGGTTTTCTGTCTTTCCGTAGAGCATCTGCATCCTTCTTTTGTCTGCCACGCTGCATAACGACACCATAAAGACATAGGAAAATCTTTAACGCAGCACCCCAGTTCTCAGCACGCACACCCACACAAACACATGTGGAAAAACATTCACAGGGGAAATAGTGAGGTACAGACAGGACTCTCTTTGTCAAAGCTGCAATTGTTCACACACAAGGCGTACTGTGCTATTATGTACTTTTCCCTCTGACTCCCAGAAAATGACATGGTTTCTGTTGAGGTTTCAAATAGCATGTTTCACCATCACTGTTTACTGTTAAGTCATGATTATAGTAAACAAATATATACAAATTGTGTCATTCTTTGTTTTAAGTGCTATGTTTTATGAGAAAAACCAAAAAAAAATAATTGAATGTGCTATTACTGGACATTACTGCCACTGCTGAAAAGTCCTGAATCATGACATCACTACGTTTCCTGCAACTGAGTGTGACAGATCGAGACAGAGAGCAGAGCGGTCCCTCTTATCTAACCTTGACCCCCGCGTCTGGCATCTCGTAACCCCCAAAGACATGTTTTCCTCATCACACTGGTTGTCATGGTGAAACATCTGCTCCGTTGTAAATGGTGTCATTGTCGCTTCTCATAGCTGTGGTCTCATCACTGTAAAATTTATCGATTTGTGCTCTTCAATGACATGATTCATCTTTACTGTGCAACAGTGCGAGTGTGTGTCTGCTCGCGTCTGTAAAAGTGGTCGCCACCGCTGGTTTTATCTTTTCTTTCCATCCTACACATCTTTTTTTTTCACTGCGCAGAACAGTTCATCTCTGTCATGGCAGAAGTTTCTCGAGTCTTTGTTAGACACTTTCTGTGGGGCTGCGGTTCACAGACACTCAACAATAACCCCCACCCACCTCCTTTCACGCGCCATTAACTGAGAAAAATAAAAAAACGCTACTTCTCACATGGAAAAAAACGAGGGGATTCACTTTTGCTGCAGAGGAGGAGAGAATGTTTAGAATAGGTGCTGATAGCCATATCAGACATGAAAGACGACAGTGATTGCTCATCGCTGATAAAGCCAGGCTTGGATATTCCACACAGGAAAAACAACAAGCATCTCTTCAAAACCCAGAAACCTCAGCACAGCTGGTTATTAAGAAGCCCCAGTGTGGTGGCAAAAAGTACAGCAGTAGATAGCATTAACTATCACACCTCTCAGTCCAGCTTGTTAACCAGCAGCTCAGGAGGTGCTTGTCCTGCTTTCTCCCCACATTACTCCTACTTCACTGCCTCTGCAAACAGCCATCAGCGGCCTGCCAGTTTCTGCCACGCTCCAAGTTTGCATTTTATCTCTTTTTCTGCCATGTGTGCGTGCATTTCCGTGTATTTGTGTGTGTGTGTGCGCGCTACTGTAATGTGCATGTCACTTCTCCTAAGCAAGCATCACGCAAACAGATGGGCAGTTGAAAGGCCACGAGCCATATTGTGACAGATGAGATTCCCTTCTTTTGTCCCCGGAGCTGATGGCGCTGATGGCTCTTGTCACACAGTACAGGCCAGACCAGAGGGCGGTCACCAACTCTCTGTTCTCATGAACAGACTGCACAAATGAGCACTTCCTCTTCTAACCCCCTCCCCTTTCTTTTTTTCTTCTCACCACTTTATAGAAAGTATTAGTTTACACAAATTTATAAATGTTACATGAAAAATCAATATAAAGTCTCTTCACATCACAGCAAATCTCCCACAGGCTACTAGGCTGATGCATGGGTCGCATCATTTTCATCCAAATCAAACAATCCAGTAGGAGATCATTCCCACTCAGGATACACTTTACAGTCACTCTTTCCTCTAAAGGGAAAGTGCACAGAAGCAATCTCAGCAAAAATCCTTCTCAAATCATAATAGGGCTCCTCGAACTCCTCAGTGTCAATTCTAGGGTTTGGAGTTCTTCAATAATTTCTCACACATCTGTGTATGTCCACAACAGTGTTTCAGTATCACAGAGTTCATTTGCTCACTGGAAGTCTAAATGCAAATAAACAGTTTTTTATCAGCAGCATCTATTTCAGTGGTATTATGAATAATCAACAGAAAAGGTTGTCAGCTGTTTTCATGGGAACTACTTCTTAGTCCCAGTTTAAGTTGTTTCTGGGAAGGGTAGTTGAGATTAAATGATAGGGCTGTCGGGAAACACTGATCCACAGTAACCAAAAATGTTAGGTAGGTATCATTTAAATGCACTGCTTATCGCCCTTTTATGTTCATTTATGTGGGGGAGGGATCTCAAAATGTGACATTACAGATCTGCTCTGTATCGACCCTAAACTGCCGATGAAGTGTGTTAACTCTCGTGAGTTCGCACACAGCATTTTCCTTATGTGAGTGAATTGCTGTAATGTCATGCGAGGTGACAGGCAGAGCTGTCAGGTCAGATGTGCCTCCGCTCTTCTTTTTCCTGTTTGCTTTACTATAATGGCGGTGTGTGTGTGTGTGTGTGTGTGCGTGCGTGCGTAAGAGAAAGAGAGTTCCCCTTGAGCGTACAAAACAATCTGCTTTGTGTGTGTGTCTGTCAGAAGAGTGGTGCAAGCAGGGATGCTGGAGGTGTTTCAGGGCTTTGTTTTTCTCCTGAAAAGGAGTTGAGGCTCAGAAGTAAACAAATGCCAAGAGGGGTGATAAAGTAGGGACAGATATTACACAGTCACAGGGGCAAACGGGGAGAGTGACCATCACAAGTGACTCATTCTTGACCTCTCACATAGCTCTTATGTGTCCATATCACCTTAATTAAGGTTTCTCCACCTCTCTTTCTGTTATTCATGAGCCAGAGGTTTCATTTGAGGCCATATGTTCTGGTGGATGCATGTTTACAGTCTCTCTCTCTCTCGCACACAGACACACACATAAACATACTCATATTCATGAGCTTGTGCTCTCATTGTGTCCATATGCTCTCTCTGGTGTTTTGCTGCTGCTCTGCTGCTCACAAACTGGCCTTTTCACAGCAGCCCGGCAACAACACCAAAGCAGTCAGCACCCCCCTCCCACCTGGCCCGCCCCCAATCAATTACATACCCTTCATACACACACACATACAACACAATGACCCTGCAGTTACAAAGCTACTGCTGCTGAGGCCCTCTTAATGGCCCCTGTGTGACTTTAGGGCCTCTCTGTTTAATAAGGTGTTATAATCAGACCACCAAGGGTCTGTGACACAGAGACCTACTCTCCATCCTTCACACACTGACTGAGCAGGACAAGTGAGCATGCATGTGTGTGTCTGCAGAGGGATGCTATGCAGGGGAACAGAGAGGACAATAAGAGAAGCGTTCCATTCTCCCTGACTTGTAAATTATGTTAAAATGCTAAATGGCTTCTGTTAACTATTGTGGTGATATTGAAATCCCTCCTTTACATTCCTTCAAGTCAAGCACATAAGAGACATAAACCACTTTCTGTTCTACGCCAAGAAAGGACTAGTCACTGCTGAGGTTGCAAGAGAAGAGGAGGGGAAACAGAAAAAGCTGCCCTCTGTGTATGTATGTGTGTACTTGCCTGTGCGATAACTCGGCGTCTTTGCTAAAATCACAGCTATTGTAGTGCAGGTGTGGACAGCAGACAGAAGCAGCTTTGTGTGCCCTCCAGGCCCTAAAACACACATCCTTGTGTTAGTAAAGCTGGGAGAAGTCTCACGCAACCCATCTTGGCTGGTGGCTCTTAAAAACTTAGTGCCAGTGCACAGAGATGCACTGTATTTTAATCTGCATTCTGCTTTTAAATGATAATGTGTAGCAGTTGTTGTTGTTTTTTTTAAACCACCATCTCTCTCCGTTTGTCATGCAGGGCCGCTGTATTCGCTTTCAGCGCGTCAAAGATGGAGAGTCCACCCCAAACAACCGGGCCCCTCCTCGTGCACATTGCTCTCCCTCGGCTCCGCCCGCTCCTCCGGTTGTTGAACAGCAACCTCTGGTGTCTTACTCCGTTCCCCGCACGAAGCCTCCGTCAAGGGGGCCCCGTACCACACCACCCTCATGCACCACACCACCTGCAAGGGCACCCCCATCCATGGTACGACCACCTCCGTGTCCACCCCCAACTCGCTCACCCCCGGGTCCACCAGGACCCCCGCCTTCTCGACCCCCACCCAGGCTCTAATGATAAATAGAGAGCCCACGATAAAGAGCTGATAGGTCAGCCGATTCCATTAAAAAAAAAAAAAAAAACATGTCCTCTCTTCACTCTGATGACTCATAGGCAGCAGAAAGGCTTCAAATCTTACAAGCCAGGAGCTCAAACTTGAAGCTCTGTGCTTTGTTGCTGGACAGCAAAATGTATTTATCTGATTTTAAAATCAGCTACTGACTTTCAAGTTTCTTTTTTTTTTATACAAAAAAGGGGGTAAACATTTTAGAAAAAAAAAACAAAAAAACAAAACAAGCATGTAGTTAAAGATTAAGTCTGTATGTCCAGTCTTAGATGCAATGGTGAACTAAATGGTTTAGAGTAAGTGCAATCCAGTAAAAAAAGGGGTTTCTTGTGTGTGGCTGAAAGTTGGCTCATGACAGTTTGTGCTGGTAAATACAAAGGGAAAGAATGCTGAGCGAGGGAGTGGTCTGAAATTTAGCATTTTTTATTTTCTGGGTGTCTACAAAAATCACCCCGATTCATCGTTTAACTTTTCAAACAAAAGCTCTTTCTTAAAGTTTAAACGTTCAGTGATCCTATTGAAACTGCAGGGCAGTTACACCGCATTTTATTTATTAGAATACAGGCCCTGTCTGCATATGCTCTCTTTAGTATCAGATACTTTCCTGGGTTTTTTCTTTAAAGGGCAAGGGGCATCTGGGTGGCTTTTAGGAAGTACTGTGGCATGGCATCTGATGTATTTGTCTTCTTATCAACACCACTGAACAATTGTATCTTCAGGGTTCTCTTGTATATCATTTGCATTATTAACAACTTTGAATGTCTGTCTTTAATAAAAATGTTTTTTTTTAATCTCCTTCCTGCCAGACAATTCTTTCATAGTAATTAAAAGCATGTTATATTTGAAGAATGTTTCTGCACTCGTATTGTAAATCAGCTTCTAGCCTCGCCGGGATCAGTGCAACACGGACCTTATGACACACTTATTAGTTAATTGGCTATTGCCCGGTGCAACATTTGGTGATGTAATGCATTTCTCTTTAAGCAGCTCTTAAACTAATTGCACTTGTGCTGCTCTCCAGACATTAATAAGCTGTCTGTGACATACACCCACTGGCCTCTTCTTTTTTTTTTTTTTTAGATATGCTTTACTAGTACTGGTTTGGATCCCATTTTGCCTTCTGAACTGCCTTAATTCTTCTTGACATTTATTCAACAAGGTGCTGGAAACAATCCTGAGATTTTGACACATATTGACATGATGACATCACACAGAAGCTGCAGATTTGATTTGTCAGCTGCACACCTGATCCACCGCATCCCAAAGGTGACCAATTAGATTTAGATCTAGGCCATTCAGGTACAGTGAACTCACTGCCATGCTTAATAAACCAGTTTGAGATCATTTGGTCTTTGTGACATAATTGTTTATGCTACTGAAAGCAGTGTGGTCAAAGGAATGAACATAGTTAGCAACCATACTCAGGTACACAGTGACATTAAACCATGCTCTGTTGGTACTGAGGGGCCTAAAGTGTGCTAAGAAAAAACTCCTAACACCATTGCACCACCAGCCTGAATTTGAAAGAGGCAGAATGGGATCCATGCTTTCATGTTAGTTAAACCATATTCTCACCCTACCATCCAAATATTACAGCAGAAATCGAAACTCATCATTTTTCAATTTTGGTGTGCCTGTGCAAATTATATTCTTAGCTGAAATAAGTGGCACCTGTTTTGGTCTTCTGCTGTTATTACCCATCTGTTTCAAGGCAACATGATGCAACTTCGACTGTAACAAGTGGCTATTTGAGTTACTGTTCCCTACCTATGAGCTTGAAGCAGATAACAGCTCTGAAAGTATTTTCACTTAGAGAGGGTTGTGCTGGAAAATCCCAGCTGATCAGCAGTTTCTGAAATACTCAGACCAGCCCATCTGGCACCACCAACCACAACACAGTCTGAGTCACTTAAAACCATTTTCTTCCTCATCCTGATGTTTGGTTTGAACTTCAGCAGGTCATCTTGACTAAGTCTACATAACTAAGTGTACTGATTTACTGCCATGCAATTGGCATATTTGATCAGGTGTAGCTATCTGCAAAATAACTCCTAAATTCTGACAACTGCTTTACGTGCTATTCAAATTCACAATTCTAAAAATAGGTGATACATTTGTCATATATTTACACATAAATGCTGCTAGAAAACATGTAAAACCACGTTTCACTGGGAATTAGGGGTTATTGTAAAAGAAAAAGTTAAAATACAATTAATTGGCATAAATTTCTTATGTGTCTTAAGTAGCTGACACGACTTATTTCACAGCAACCCAAGGAAAATGAATCACATAACAGTAATTTATGTTAACCCCCATAGCACAAGCAACCTACATTGTTTGATTCAGTCTCTTAAGTAGCAATAACAGGTTCAAATATTCCACAAAGTTAATGGTGCATTTAGATTGAGCTGTAAAAGCTCCGGGAATGCAGCTTTTCGACTATTCAGAAGCCTACAGCACCCTCAAGGGACCAAAGAACACATAACAGGACACGCATCACACTTCCAATATTGTTTGTATATTTCAGCACATAAATATACTCGTGTTCATCATAGCAGAAACATTTCTCTGATGTACAGCCAAAGGATAACAAAAACCATTAAGGCAGGGGAAGCCTGTAAAACATCTGCTGCTGTGAAAGCTGTCAGGGACCATTTAAAGATGTCAAAGTCTAATAACACACTGCTTTCACCTTTGTAGACACTCATCAGACTCAGACACACACACACACACACACACACACACACACACACAAATCCTGTGTAAGTCAAACGTTTGGCATATACATGAACATGCCATTGCACACAGTGCATTTAGAGTGCAGTGAGGAAAATACTCTGTTTTCAGGCTTTCCTCTTTTTCTTCTGCATTTTCTTTCCAGACAGCGCCCCCTTCTGGGCTCCTCTCACCATGCCCTTGAACTGGCCCTGCAGTTTGGCACGTTTCCTTTGAGAGAATAAATAAAAATATGTTACCAACCAAATTTTTAAACTCCAGAGCTTTCAGAGTTTTACAGATCTACACAGTAACAGCAGCTGCTCATACCTGCGATTGAGCTGGGCCTTCTTCAGAGGGATGTAAGCGTAAGGATCAAGCTTCCCTTGTTTCTTTACATCTCCTTTTCCTTTCTGAGGAATGCAAGACCAAAGAATAACCATTCAGAACTACAGCTCACAACTAGGACCACATCACAGTCCAGTTACTGCTCTCAGACTCACCTTTGATTTGTAATCGGCTCCAAATTCCTGGCCATGTCCGAGGGGTCTGTGGATACCTGAACCTCCAGCTGCGTAAAAAAGAAGACGTATAATTAGTATGACGTGTTTTAAATTGCTTAAACTTTTTTTTAGCAACTTGTTTAAGTTGCTAAAAAAAGTTAATTCAATTTAAGTTACCTTTATATTTCAACTGGGGTTCGATGTCCATTTCATCATCAAAGTTGTCATCATTAAACTTCCTCTTCTGTGACTTTTTCTGAGGGTATTTTGAAAGGACAGAGTAAATAAAATTGTGCTGAAATGTCCCAGAGAAGACAAACTCTGTAGGTTGAAGGTTAAATACTCACACTTTTGACTCCAGCCTCTTCCAGGATGTCCTCCATCTCACCTCCATCTGTGAGGTTTTTTTAAATTGTTATCACTGTCTGATCACACATTAAGCAATGTACGGATCAGCACTGGATCTCACTTACCTTTGTCCTTTACATCCTCATCTTCATCTTCTTTAATGATCAACCGTCCATCTGAGGTCACTTTAAAGCCGTGGTCAGCCTTGGCACTCTTCTTCAGCTCTGGGTTTGTGGCTATGAAACGACAACAAAACTGAGTATACTTTTGTTCAGAAATTAAACTGCAGGCAAAAAGCACCCATTGAAAACAAAACAGATGGTCTTACCTAACACTCTCTGCGAAACCTTAGGATCAAGGAAGTTAAGTGGGTCATCTTCCTCTCCCTCTTTGAGCCAAGCCCGTCCTTTCTGCTGTTTGCCTGCTTTCTTCTGAGCACCGCGAGTCTTTCCTTCATCCTCTGACAAATCACTGTCCGACTCAGCGAGAATCTCCTCGATACTTAAGGGCAGAAAGTTTTTGGTTTTTTAAAGGAAGGAGATGGGCAAATGCATGATAAAAGGCAGGGTTTTATGTTGGGAACAGCGGCCTACCTTTCACCCTTTGCTTTAGGTGCTTCCTGCTCGCTTTCAGAGTCGTCCTGCTCCTCTGTGGCCTGTTTCCGCCTCTTGTTCCGAGCCTCAGCCTTGCGGATGTTTGCTAGCACCTTGTGGTGCTCTGCAGGGAGCATACTCTTCACCAGCTCAAAACTGAGCACACAGCAAGGAAAAAAAACAAAAACAAAACACACAATTAGAGCCACGAGCTAGCTGACAGAGCCCTGATGGCATCTATAAGAATGTGGTGCCTTTACCCAAATTTTCTGATGAATTTAGTGAAGATGTTCTTCAGCTTTGTTCTGAAGTGCCTTCTCATATCATCCCTAATGTTTCCAATGCCTTCCATCTGAACAAAAACAACAAAATATTTAATAAAATAAAATAATGCAACTCCATTAACTACAATGTACAGTACATACCATGACAGTGACATGCGAGGCCAGGGTCTTGGGGTCCATGATGAAGAGGATGACCTTGATGAAGCCTAAGGCAGCCTTCACTACCTCTCTGGTATGAGACGACAGCAGCAGACAAATGTTTTGCAGCAGCTGCTCCATGGTGGTCAGCTCTATGGAGTCTGAGAAAGAAAAGGAAGCACACTGAATCCAGTCCGAGACTCTAAACCTTGAAATCAACACCACTGAATTGCTGAAAGTCAGCAGGCCTACCTTTGTACTCAAACACAAGGCGTGTGAGAGCCAGCACTGCGCAAGTGATCATGGTGACGGAGCCCGTGAGTCCTGCATACACCATCACTAAATACTGCTCCATGGCATCTGGATCAGAGATGGAAGCGCAACTAATTACAAACCTTTACAATCAAGTTTTTTTGTGGAAAGATTTGGGTCCGTGCAAATTTAGCAGAAACAATATGTATGTATGTTACCTTTAGTATTTCCACAGAAGCGGACAAAAGCATTTCCTATTTCCACCAGCAGATTATAGGCACTCTTACGAGCACCAACAGACACCTCCTTCGTACATATGATCACCTGAAAGACACAACATCCTTATAAAAACTGACAAAAACCAGTAGTCCATCTCTCTGTGTTTGCCAGCACTTGTTTGTGACAATACCTCTGGCAGCAGCGTGGTGATAAAGTCTTTGTGATCTTCATTTAACCTTCTTACGATGTGGCTCAGACACTTAAGTCTCGGCTGTGGAAAAGCAATACAAACAGGAAGATAAAAATCAGACAGCAGTATAAACCAAAATATAAAGTCCCTTTGAGTGTCTCGTTTATTTTACTTCTCTTTCAAACAGCACACTCACCCTTTTTGCAGGTGAAGAGGCGTTTTTCAGAGTCTCAAGCAGCACGACTTTGAGTGTTTCCAGGTTGGACATGACAAACAATCTACATGCATCTCTCTCTCCTCCACACATCTCCTCTAGCACACGGTACGCCTTCTTCTGCATGCTTGGCTCTTTTGTCTGAAAAAGAAATAAATCAATTTTTTTTAAAAATGCACCAACAGAGACACAGTTAACAAGAATACTACTCAAGTTTGATGGGTTTAAATCAGAAACTACAAGTGCTCTTACCTCCAGATATGGCCTTATCAGCTCAAAGGTTTTAGTCATGGTGACTTCATCAACACAGGGAGCCATAGCAACGACAAGATCCATCACTGACAGCCTAAAATGCAAATAAAGCCAAAACAAAAAGAATCAATTAGACAATGGGGGATGTTTAGAGGCTTCGTTCCTCAAGCTGTTCCTGATCAGGTTTTGTGTAATTTTCTGCTGAAGGAGACTGCTGGCATCAGAGAGTGAAATCAGAGGTGCACTGGGGTTTTTTCCACCCATACCTAAGTGGATATTGCATAATATCCAAATGAATGACAAGACCCAAGGTTCCCTGAGCAGACTATTACATTTTAAAAAGATGACCAATGTCACTCACTTCTTAATCCTCTGGCTCATGTAGCTCAGTGTATATAAATCACCGATTCAGAAGGAGAGAAGGTGATGGCAAGAGATTCTCATTTATGACTTACCGTATGAACTCATTTGATTCTGCGCTGGTCAACCTCTCTGTGGCTTTTTGCAGGAATGTGCAGATCATCTGAGGGTTGATATTTTTTTTTTATTATTATCATTAGTGATAAACCAGCATAAGAAATATGGCCTATGATGGCCTTGATTGCCTATAAATATATTAATTTCTGTACAAATTCAGATTAGATACGCTGAAATATGTCGTATGAAAAGTACTGGGCCACACATCATATTAAAGAGCTCATTGCAACAAGTCAGGTTATTACATGTCTACAAGTGGCATTGTTGGAAATGGAAACATTTAGGTTACAGAGCAGGCACACTGAGTGCTGAGGCTCATAGTCTGTAAAAGAATCCAAACCACCTCTGCCATTAACATCAGCACAAAAACTGTGTGCCAGGAGCTTCATGGCAAAGTGTAGGTGGCCCAGTACTTCTGACCATATAGTGCATGATCAGCTCTCAATGACTGGAGCACTTCAAAAAGTGTTCAATATGGCAGTAACTGCATGCAATTTAGTGCGAAAGAATGCAAGAAAAATAAGCCGTACTAACCGGCATTTCAGTGATACCCAAATACACTTTGATGGTGTCCAGCACAGCCATCCTGTAGGTTCCAGACTCTCCATTAGCAGGCTGCTGGCTGTACACATTGAAAAGGATGGGCAGGAAATTCTTAGAGAAGCGGCCCACTTCGGCCTTTTCTTCTTCTGCAGTGGAAAAAAAAGGACACAAAACACTGTAAATGAACAAATTTAGAAGATTCAAGTGTTGGGTGACTTGATTTAACCCCCAGATACCTTTTTATCTTTCAATTATTACAACAAGATAAAGGGCATAAAGAAATGATGATCTTGTATTAAGGGACTGTTTCTCTTCCAATTATACAAATCAACTTCTGTCTTTTCTTTTCATGTGAACCTCCAGGCCTCCCATTTTGAAAGCTCTGACCACCAGCGCTGTGGCACTGGCCTCCAAATGTGCTCTTTGTGACAGGCTTCATGGTCTTTTTCTGAATCTTACCTCTATGACTCTGCATCTCACTTCAATTTCATTTTTGTTGTAATCGACTTATATTCAAAGTTTAAGGTGATCCACTGTTGAGACATTTAAGTTCAATAAGTGGATGTTGCTTCTAAAGTTAATGAATAATCATGTTGGATAAACACGATGTTAATATTGACCAAAATACTCAGGGTTATGAATGTTTCCATAATTGAGTAGACATAGGATTATATTGTTCTCTTACTGTTTGACCATGTGTTTTCCTACCTGTTGAGCAGCTCTTGTTGATAATGGTGCGTAGGGCCTGACATACTGTGAGCCTCAGGTCTGGCCGTTCATTGACAGCCATACCAAGAGTGCGGGCAATGCCTTTAAAAGCTGTCAGCACGTCCACAGGGCACGTACAGAAGCCAGGAAGCATGGTCCAAATCTAAAGAAAGAAAAAGAAGAAAGCAACACGCGCTAAAAAATTGTAATAATTCATCAAGTGGTTCTGTTTACTTATTTACATGAAGTTTGTAAAAGTACCTGAAGCTGTAAGGTGTCATAGACTTTGGCCTCCAGTTTTTGCCCTGTTTGCTCCAACTCTACAGCTACAACACAATCACAGAGCAATCTATCAGTACACACAAGCCAGAAAATGCACCTTTGTTCTACCTAACCCTCCAAAGGACCATACCCCTTTTTGTTTACCTCTCTGTTTAAGTGTAGAAGCCAGAGGGAGGAAATAGGAAGTGAAGAAACTAAGATGAGTGTTCTTCACATGATCTCTTATGACTGGGACCAGCCAGCTGCGTGGGAACTCCAAGTCATCGCTGAAGAAAGAAAAAAAAGTTTGTTAATTTGTTAAGCAATAAAAACATCAAGAATACTACTATGTTTGTGTCCTTACTCATAGCCAGTGATGTTGAGAGGCACGGCACCTAGCACCACTTCGGGCCCCATGCTCTCCACAGCTCCTCCTACAGCCAGGTCCAACTCTCCACTGAAGGCAAAATGAGGAGTGGAGCGCAGGTCTGCCAGAGATTGCAGAGACTGTCCAGGACAAAAAAGCATTGAGTTAAGCAAACTTATCTTACTTTGACAGCCTAGTGATCAGCAAAATTTTGTGGCAATACCTTAGTCATGATGGGATGAGCTTGTTTCCCTGCAACTCGATAGAAGCAACCCAGAATCTGCAGCACAAACGGCCAAGAGGCATGGAAGCGATAGGACAATCCTTCTTCTACAATACTGAAACACACATGCACAGCCACAATCGTAATGATGAACATTTATATGTAGTTCCTAAGAACAAAAAGGAAAAAGGACAGACTAGCATGCTTAACACTAGGAAACATACCGAAACATTTTGCAGACATAGGAGGAGTTCCCTGAAGATGCTGTGCCAGTGACGGTGCCCATTTCATCCATAGGAGAGGCAACACATTCAGTCAACAACGTCTGGAAGAGATAACCAGGAATAAATCTTCATCTGGGAGCGTGCACACAAGCATTTACATCATCATCTGCTAAAGATACCCATCTTCATTGTCCCTTACCTTTAATGTGTTGGTGGCTGCAGAAACCACCTGAGTGTGAGGTGACAACAAGCAGGACATCGCAGCAGAAAAGAGGCGAGGGAGGTGACCCAAACTCAGAGAACTCTGCAAACTAGACGACAAGGATGTTGTGGACCAACAGTCGGACTGGAAAATGCACAGTTATGGGAATCTGTTGTACTGTTTTCATTTATTACCTCGCCAGGTGAATGTGCGCTTTCTCCATGACAGCAAGCCAAGCGAGCAGCGGCTGTAAATCATTCTCACTGGGCAGGTAATCGTACAGAGCCTGGAGATAAGAGATGACAATTGAGTTTTCACACCAAGCTTTGTATTATAACTAAAAATCGAACTTTAAAAATCTTGTTTGGTTTATGTTCACTCACAGTGATGATCTGTGCGTTGAGTTCTGGTGAGAGCGTCGAAGCATTGGGCTTCCCGCTGAACAGCTGATGAAAGGCCTGCATGGCACTAGCGGTCACCAACTACAGTCAGAGACATCGACACCTATATTTGAGTATCCACGATGATGAACAAGGGGGATTTGGCAGCACCTATGAATATTTTTGTGTTCTCACCACATGACTGAGTGTCATCACTCGCAGCAGAGTCTCACAACAGGACTTGACAGCTCCCAGAGGAAACGTCCCCATCAGCTCCTTCAAAAGGCCAAGCACATGGAGTGCGGTTGTGTCCTCTTTACTGCCTATGGGGAAAAACACAAACATTACCCACAACCTGCTGGACAGCCATAGAGTCGCACAAATCTTCATCATATAGAGAACAACCCGCGGTCCTAATAAACCTGTTGTCTCACCTCCTGCTTGCTCCATTTCTTTTGTGCAGAATTTGGCTGTGGTAACTGCAGCAGGATGATGGGCTGGAGCATTTTCTGTAAACAGGAAGTCACTGCCTCTAAGAATGGAGCAAACACCTTGCTGTGCTGCTTTACGGACCTGAAAGGAAAAAAATTCAATGGCACAAATGTCCTCACTTTTAGTATTTCACTGAATGTTTAATACAGCTGATGAGCAGTAAATCCAAGACAGACTGAACGCATCTGTTTAGTGTGGCTGAGCAGTTACGAGCAGGTTGGTGGGACTCGCCTTAGGCTTGTTGTGCACTGTGAAGCTGAGAAGGCCATGGTAAGCCTGGAGAGTAGATGGGTAAGTCCACACAGATGCGTCCTGCTTCCTCAATAGAGTGGCCAGACATGACAGTATCTGCAGAGGAGAAAAATAACAAAGCTAAGCATTGCTGCAGTTGTCAAAAGAAGAGCCAAACAGACACAGAAACAAGCCCACTTACCCATCTGAGTGCCGAGGTAGTGTCAGATGTGGCCTGTTTGGACATGACATCCATCAGAGCCTTGGTGGTGTCGGAAAACTTCGACTTGAGGACCGGAGCAGGAACACTAAGGAATGCAACACGTCAAGCAGATGGAAAAATGCAACACACCAGTTGAATTTATTGTGGACATTATAAGCCACGCTTATATATCTTAACACTTTAAGGACTTTCTCTACTTTCTGTCGATGGCGGGTGGAGAATATCATCAGTTAACCTAACACGCATGTCTCTGAACTGTGAGAAGAAGCCTAAGTAAACCCACGGTTGAGAGACCGTGCAAACTCAAGAGAGAGAGAAAAAAAAAGTCCCAAGCCAGGGTTCAAACCAGGAAACTTCTTATTGTGAGGAAACAGTGCTGCTTAGTGGAGTAACATTTAAGTATTTGGGTCCTACCGTTTCATGACAAGGTTGAGGAGGTATGCCACTGCAGCCTGGGATTCTGCTGTATCCACAACCTCCAGGGTGGTCATCTTAGGGGAAAATAAGATTTAGTGGATTTTGAAAAACAAAACCTTGATTTACGTTGCCTTTCGAGCAAACCACACCATAAAATCTAAAAGAATCTTTTTAAAAAAAGCACTCACCAAAGCAGCAAAGTACTCTGTTTCAGTCTCCTTCCCACCTTGACTGCGGATCACTTCAGTAACGGCTGCCAACACGGCACAGATCTGTAGAAGACAACGTTAGAGCTGCAGGGAAGCTCACTGTCCAGCTTTGCTCACAATATAAACAGCACACAAACTAAAATGTTATCAATAAATGGCCCATCATAAAAGTGATGCCCACCTCTTTGTGTGCAGCTGAATTAGACTCCCAGAAGCGCTGCACCTTTCTAAAGGTAAGGTTGGAGCAGTCTGATAGGCCACTGAGGAAGGTACCCGAACTTCTTTGTGATACAGCCTCTTCTGGCTCTTCTTCCATGGCGGCATCTTTACGAGTGCCGATCTCCAGCGGACCGGCCTGCAGCTCATTGTGAAGCTTGAGAGCATCGATTGTGAGATCACTCTTTCCTGTGGGGTTAAAACAAAAAACAAAAACTGAATTCTAAAACCTTATTACACCAAATTCTGACCCCAAATTAGACATGGAGACAGATGTGCAAGAAAGCGCGACCTTTAGTTTTTCCCTTTGACTGACGGATTACCTAACCTCACCTGCACAAGCATGTGGTTGACTTGGGAAAAAAAAACAAAAAAATCAATTAACCTTCCCAAAGAGGAGGAGACCAAGCTGCTTTTTATTTAGGCATGCTAACTGTGAACCACTACCAAATCAACCAGTCAATCATAGTTGCATGCCACCAAACCTATCATCTAATTTTCCATGCATGCATGCTTTTTCAGACATTTCCAAAACAGTAAAGACAATCCCAAAGTATTGGAGCCTTTGCACACCTTAGTCCGATGCAACCAGTTTTCCTATTTTGTTTCTACAATATGTTCAGACTCAATAATAAAACAGCTGATGCTGAAAATATGTACAGGCCAACCTTTTAGTCTTAGGAAAAAAACTGAGCAGGAATCAATAAAGTGAATTGACAGTCTGAACTTAGATCACCACTGACGACAACAATATCTTACCAATAACCATCCTAACTATTGCTACACTATTCTTTAGTTACTTTGGACTCTCATAATTAAGCAGACCAGATAAGTAAAGGGGACGCTTCACCCAGTGTGCTGATGTAAATACTCAAATCACAGCTGGATGTTCAAACCTAAACATGCTGTTGCTCATACAATCAGCTGGCTACAGAGCCAAAACAACCACATTTGCGTCTAATAACTGACAAACTTTGCACATTTATTGTAAAGCACATCTTTTCTAGGCTTAATAGGTGCAGGGCAGATACTTTTACACAACTAAAGATGATAGCTTGGTCTTTGAGCTCCAAACACACAAGTAGCTGTTGCTCTAAAACTAAACTGACATACAAGTTATTTAACCTGACAAAA
Organism: Diplotaxodon limnothrissa; assembly: GCF_057381915.1. Classification (NCBI taxonomy): domain Eukaryota; kingdom Metazoa; phylum Chordata; class Actinopteri; order Cichliformes; family Cichlidae; genus Diplotaxodon; species Diplotaxodon limnothrissa. The sequence continues at coordinate 14,558,848 of NC_140608.1, read as the reverse complement.
AGATATAGATGTGGCGATATGACGTTAAAGTTTCTGCCAGCAGCTTGAATGTGGCTGCTGATTGTGTCAAAACCTAGAAAGATTAAATGGCTAACGCTAGCCGGAGACCCACGTGTAGAGGGAACGCTTACCGGTGGGTCGGCTGAAGAAGCGGCTTTTAGCAGCCTGACGGAAGCGACTCGTCTGCGGGTTAGAGTCGCTGCTGTGTCCTTTTTTCCACCGTTTGAGCTTCGACGCCGTCCCAGAGCGAAGTTTCCCCGATTTCACCATTTTCGGGACTGAAAATAATCACGTTACACCACCAACTGTGCCCGATTCTGTCGCCTACCAAACTACGTCACAGCTTTGCTCACGTGTCACAAGTTATGTTTCCTGAAGATGGCGCTGTCCACCACAGACAGCGTGAATAACACGAGCCTACGGTCCATGACTGCAACTACCCTGACTGCCATCGTCTAAAGAGAGATATGACCTCTTCTGCAGATAAAGGAAACCCGTGACCTTAATTTAAGTATAGCTTTGTCAGGTGTGGCATATAAAACCATATAAAAAGAACGATGATACAAAAATACAGCCAGTCATTACACCCGTCTGCCATTTTAGGTACACATTTTCAACTGCTTTATCACAAACATCTTATCAGCCAATCACATGGCAGCAACTCAGTGTATTTAGGCATGTAGACATGGTCATGATGACCTGCTGAAGTTTAAACCAAGCATCAGAAAGGGGATGAAAGGAGATTTAATTGACTTTGAAGGTGGTGTGGTTCTTGGTGTCAGATAGGCTGGAATGAGTATTTCAGAAACTGCTGATCTGCTGGGATTTTCCTCACACAAACATCTCTCTTACAGATGATGGCCTGAAAAAAAGAAAATCTAGTGAGCAAAAATGTCTTGTTGATGCCAGAGATCAAGGGAGAATGGAGGACATGAAGGTAACATAACTCAGATAATGTATGCAGAAGAGCATCTCTGAAGGCACAACATAGAGATGGGCTACAACAGCAGAAGACCAGCTGGTGACAATCCTGCGATGCAAGAACAGTCACACGGGCTTACCAAAGTTGCACGATCAAAGATTATAGAAATGCTGCATGGTTTGATGAGTCTCGGTTGCTACTGTGTTATTCAAGTGGTAGGGCCAGAATTTAGCGTAAACAACACAAAAGCATGGATCCATCCTGCCTTGTATCAATGATTCAGGCTGCTGCTGGTCGTGTAATGATGTGGGGGTTATTTTCTTGGCACACTTTGGGCCCCTTAGCACCAACTGAGCATCATTTAAATGTCAGCGCCTACCTCAGTATTGTTAACCATATTATGACCACAGTGACAGTGAGTTAACTGAGAGATTTTCATCAGCAAAAGGGGGTCCAACCCTTATTGGGAACATCCAGTTCCAATTGCAGATCTTGGTGCCAATAAATAAATGAAAAGAACAACTTTAAATTTATAATATTTATTAAGTTATTCAAGTACAGTGAGCATCATATTTGTACATCAAACTACACCTTCTTGTTCATAGTGATAAAATTAAAAAAGCAAGTCTGGTCATCTCTTATTCCCTTTAAAAAAGGTGCCTTCATTACATTCCCTGTCTTTACCATGAATGTACAGTAGTGAAATGAAAACAGTGTGCACATGAGCAAACAACATACAGTGAACGTTTCTACTACCTAAACAGATGAAAGTAAAAGAGTTAGAAAGAAAGATTTTTGTCTAGATTCTGAGGTGAACCATATTTAATTTATTCATAAGCACCAGAACAAACAAACATGACAAGAAGGGAAACCCATGTAAACAACAAAGCTGTGAGTTCATGGCTTCACAAATAGACGGACACTGGGATGTGCATCTTAGGGCTCTACTTTTCACCTAAAGTGTTTCAGTGCTTTTTTCCCCATTTGGAAAAAGGAAAAATAGAAAAAGGAGCAATACAAAAAGCAATATATTTTTATATAAAAATGTACACAAAATTCCACCGCAGAATTAACTGGACAGTAATGTCACCAACTCCTGTTCCAGCAGCCCACCTCTGGCACATTCATGATCTTTTCTTCACCTTGCTTTATTTGCCTCAGTTAGTTATGACTGAGGGATTTATATTGACAATCACTTGGACGACAAATTCCTTTTGGATTTTAGTATCTTGCAGGCGAGTCTTGTCGGTCAGAAGCTTCCCAGAAAAGAACCACCTCTGGCGGGACACATCAATTTCTTCCTGTTCTTCTAGTAACTTCTTTAGCTCAGCGATGGTGTCTGCCATGCTGGCTGTGAGACGCACATCCTTTCCTAAGGGAGAAGTAGAGTTGACACAGATCTTTTTATCCAGGTAAAAAAATCTCATTTCCAACAATCCATGCATAACGTGATTTTTAGAGATATACAGATGCATAATTCCAAGTCTTACCAGTTGATAATCGCACCCGTAGCTGGAACTCTTCTCTGCTCGGAGAGGGCTGAGATTGTTTTTGCGTCGATTCGGAAACCTTGCTGTCGCTGGATGTTTCAGTGATGAGGTTGACAGGCGGGGCTAAAGTGTACGCTGGGAGCTGATAGCGGTTGCCCAGCTCATCGTAACACTCTGTGAGAGAGCCTGCAGAAGAGAAATAACCCAGATAAACAACCAGTTAAAAAAACCAAAAAAAAAACCCTTATCCCTCTCCACAACATACACAACTTTAACCTTGAGCTACACATGTCCCCTCATTTCAACTGTTAAGAAATCCTGTCTGAGCATCACTTTTCTTCCATTAGTAGCAGTTAAAAGCAGATGAGCATGTGAGAAGACTATGTGAGGACTGCTTTTTTTTCCAGCTAACACCACCAGGGCTTTCAGTGCATCAGACCACTCACAGTGGTCATGCAGTACTGCGACTATTATGTAACTACTACAACAGTAATCTCTGCACAGTTGATGGGATTCAGCAAACTGTTCTTTGACTTTTACAAATGATTACAGTGAGCTCTGCATTTACAATGGGAGGTCTAGTCCACTTACAGCGTATAATTTATAGCCAAATTATGCTTTCATATCTCAAAGGGGATTTTGTGTATGTGTGTTTGCATACCATGTGGTAATGTAATGCAGGCACCATCCACGATAGCCTGCGCTAGCTCCAGGTCATTGCACTCTGCAGCCAGGGCTGCTGCTCTGAGTGCGTCCCAGATTTCCTTGCGTCCATCAAAGGCCGGAGCTGTATCCCAAAATTCATCCCTCTTGCTCCTGAGCTGGCCCTCAGTCATCGGGTACTCACTCTTCCATTTTGGACGCTCTTTCTTTAGAGGCTCATTGCGTCCTTAACAAAAAGAGAGGGAGGGGTAAAAAAAAAAAAAGAAAGAGAGGTGTTTAATCTAATTTTACAGACTGCTCTAAGAAATGACCAAGAGACTGTGACGCAGAAATAATCCGGGCTACGCTTTTGAAAACAACTTCTAGTTTATAAAAAGTAAAACAACAAACAAACAAAGAAAAAAAACTTTGTTGCTAATTTATTCTAATTACATAATAAAGAGATTACATGGTGCGAATCCAGGTATCTGGTAGTAAACTACTTATTACGTCGATGTCTACTAAAGTGGATAAGGACATCACTGCTCCAAAAAAACGCCTGAGCTCTGTACTATTACATCAGACAGCCAAGGTCAGGAAATATTTTTGTTTTACTCTGATGTGAAGTGTCCTTAAAAGAATGTAGGTATAAATGCACTGAATGCATTAAATGTTCTTGGTTTGAGTCATGTAAACACAAAAAGGGACAAAAAGCTCATCTTAATACCTTGTACACACACACACACACCACAGTCACTATCTGTGATATTTAGCAGTTTCTGCATAGGCTGACTATAGCCAGTAACCAAAATGCGCTTTTTTTTGGTCTTGTTCTTTCGTTTTCTTTAAATCAGAGCTCCAGCAGCAGTATTTTGTACACCTACTGCAGGTGTTTCTTTGCTAGCTATTGGTGTATAGCTGCAGTACTGGTGTACCAAAAAGTCAATTTGCTTCACAGAGAAAGGAAAATCAAAGTGATTATTTATAGTGCTGTGGATTACTGCAGTGGCCAGTAATACACACATGCGCACGGACAGGCGCTCACTCACAAGCAAACACCAGTGGATTATAGGCAGTAAGCAGGTCCCACATAACAGGATTTATCTGTGCCTATCCCTTAAGGCATTGGATAGAAAGATGACAACCCTTTAGCCAATGAAAGGCAGCCAACAGACACAGATCTGCCACTGCACGCACGCATAAATACAAACACAAAGCCACTACAACTCAATTACACTGTCACTTTATCGAATTACGGAGTGTTTACAAACTGCTGCAAAGCGTGGTTTTGTCCCTTTCAAACCTGATTTTCCAACAAGATCAAAGGAAGCCTTTATAAAATCTTAAATAACATTTAGCAATGATACATATCCCAATAGACATAGATATTAAAGACATCTTCTGTAGCACTGATCTAGAAACCAGCTGAAATATTATAACACTGACCACACAGTACAAGAGGCCTCAAAACATTGTTACTAAATTCCAATGTAAAATTATGTTTTGAGTTATATGACAAATTTGCTAATTTCAGTTGGTGAATTCCCCCAAAATTTGTCTGGTTGAATTAAATTTGTACATAGACACCTTAATCCTAAAGACCGATAACAAAATGAGCACATATGGTTATATTAAATGTATTCTTTTGAACTGCTTATTAAGTTATTCTGCCATTTATTACTGTTTTTTACTCATTAAAATTTTTTACATTTAAGTTGTTTACTTTATTCTGTCTCATGTGATTTATATTCCTCCCACATTACCCTTAGGATTGAATTAAACAGACATGTCCAGCCTGAGCACATCAGAATGTTAAAGCTTTGCAAGTTCATTTATATCAAACTTTCAGCCTGAGCTTTCACGCAGAAGTACGACATTTATATTATTTATAATTTACACTTTATGCATTAAAAATGACGTGCAAACTGGAACTGTCCCACACTTCTAAACCCATGAGCAGAATACCCCTAAAATCTAGAGACAGCTATATAAAATGATGCCACCCTGTTCCAGTGTTTGCAGCTTTATTATATTCTTTGCTTTTACTTCTCTTACAAAAACATTTATTTTTAGCCCGTGTAATGTTGATTATGCAGCCAGGCACACATGCAAAACTAAATTAACATGCCAGCCAAACAAATGCAAATTAGATTGTTTGTCTGGAATCCTAACAAGTGACCCTGCCAGTAGACATGGGAAAATACACAGTGACAGTTTTGGGATTGTGCAAGTCTAAGACTTTCAGAATGAGAGTGCAGAACAAAACATGCCAGATTTTATTTCCTGGTTGTACATTTTGTTACATAACAGTATGTACAAGCATTTTTGCTTTGGTTGTGTTTACTAGATTGAAGCAGATGCAATCAGTGCTTCGTGATGACGACCTACAAAATATAAAAATGTTTCATCCACCTCGCTGCTGTACTCAGTTTGTCAGTGTTAGTGTTTGCATAGAGGGAGATCAGATTTGACAGCATGTCCTTTAGCTGTAAGACTAGCTCCCTGGAAAGATTAGCACTTTAAACTGAAGCGAGTGAGCAAGTTTGACTTTCCTGAGCTAAAATGTGCAGGTGGAAGTAAAAAAAGAAAAGAAAAAAAAGAATGGTACAAGTAAATCTCTGCAATAACAGGAATGAGATTAAAAGGTCTAATGTAGACCTGCTGCTTATGCAGTATGATTTTATATATCATTTTAAACAACCACTATAAGCAGGATCTGTGAGCAGTGTTGTATCTACCTACTGTAAAATGTGCATGTAAAACTAAGTTCATAATAACTGTATAATAGATAATAGAAAAATACACAAAGTCAGATATGTCAACATCTGTGCAAGTAAAAAAATGATCAACAAAGTCTTCATACATTTAAGATACACTTAAGGTGCAAAAGCTTTGCAGCTTTTACACCTTAAATGTTTTAACTAATAAAATGATGATCCATTAAAGCAGGCTTTAATGGATCATCATGAAAGTATTAAAGTCAAAGGCAGCACTGAAGATACAATTTGATTTTCATTTGTTATTGTAAATCAGTTTTTCAGCTGCGCTTCAAATGCTAATTTACCAATTACCACTACATAATGGGATTATAACAGCAAAAACATTAGTAAAGACTATAACACATACCCCTCTGGGGCATTTTATTGCACCCAGAGTAACTTTTTCCACCCCTGACAAAAATCTATACTTACTTTTAAGCAAAATCTTCAAAGGGGAATTTGGAACCTGATAGTAATTGTATTCCCTTGAGTTTGGTACTCCCATTGCTCTTCTGTCGCTGAGGTTTGATATGCGCCAAACTGCTGTACATCAAAAATCCTTAACGATGAGCTACAGTGAACGATCCCGAGGAAGAGGACAGTCTCCGCTCGGTCGGACCAGCTTGAAGAAACAAATGCCTGATCTAGTTCACCAAGCTGCGCAGACTAAGAATCACAGCTCTGCTAATCATTGTTACATTTCCCCAGTTGCTGAAAAATGACCCCCACCACTTTTATCCCCTTCTACTAACAAACACACCACAACCCCAAAATAACTTTGAATCAATTCATGGAAACAGGTAGAATATAGGAGGAGAGCAAGTTGAGTGTCCTTGGCAGAAGGTGGCGTCTTTACACAAGAGCCCTAATCCTATCAGCTCTATTTAGAGCTGGGATAAAAATACTCAGAGGCAAAGTGCTAAACCTATTAGCACACAATAAACCGTTGTCAGACAATTACAGTCTGATTCAAAGGAAAGCCAATGTCTACTTCGAGGAAATGTCCTGAACAGGCGATTCTTTTTCTTTTCTAAGGCTGTGATAATTATAGAAATACGATGCTACTTTCTCACAACTGACAATGAGGCAGTTCATTGAATTTCACCAAACTGTGAGGTCTGAGCTTATGATGGTGATCGAAATGTCTAAGAGGTCATGCCTGTCTTGCAGGTAATGTATTTCCTTCTGCATATGAATGTGTTTTGCACATAAAGCACATCATGTACCAAGTAGGTCAATCTCTGATTGAAAAACTCTCTGTTGAGGCTCCTGCTGCTGCTCAATGCATAATGAATGGCAGTCTAGCGCAGCACACAGCACACAGGCTCTGTGAATGGATTGAACAGTGTTTATATAATCTGTCCTATCAGGCCAGGTCCTTAAACCCAGATTAGACACATGACTAAGCCACGACACATTTAACACCTGAAACTATAAGTATTCAGAATAACAAAGGTGTAGCTAGGATGCAACACCTGAAACCCTGAGGCTTTATCTTACAGCCCATCTGGCAGGTGCTACATGAATGTATATGTAGTGTAAATAAAAATGCAGAAAGTGTCTCGTTGTATTGGTTGAATTCAATGACAGTAAGTCCCATTATTATGTAGTGTTTAACTGATGTGCTTAAATACATCACTATACAGTAATCTCCCTACCGCGATGGTAATATTGGAAAATAATAATTTAATACAAAAGTGCTGGTCAAGGAGGAATATTAGAAGGGTCACTCAAGCTCAAGAGTTACATCACCACAAACTGCAAGTCAGCAAAGATGTAGAGAAAGCCATTGCTGGTTTGTGCTTTGCGGACATGATGTCCTAAGTATGAAGCTGCACTTATTTCAACATCTGCGAAGCCAATGTCCAGCTTCTTACCTCCGCGTTTTTTGCTCCTTGTCGAGTTTCGGGCACTCCCTTGTCCATCCATCCTACTCCTCCCCACACAGCCTCCCATCACTGTCCCTACATTTCAGATCAAGGAGAAATCTGTCATATTTTACATATTTTCGAATATAAACGCTTTGAAATGAACGTGCAATAATGTCACATAAATAAACTGTTGGTAATGATGTGAAATTAAGTGCCTTATATGAAAAGCACCATCAGGGAATGACAGCTCAGCACGCCTTGTTCTTATGAGGTCAGACGAGCTGATGTGTTTACGTCACGTGTACCGCCAGCTGACGGGGACACGCGCCTGAAGCTAATGCCAGCTGATTATTGCCCACGCACGCGTCCAGAGTTGTGTTTTTGCACTCTTACATTTTTTTAAATGAATCCAAATCAATGCATATATTTATTTTACATACCGGAAATCCAGCCTGCTAGATTATGCATTCGTCTGCAGTTTGCCTGCCACATCCGAACTTCAGGTGAAGTTAGAGCCTCACGCGACGATCAGCAGAAGAGGTAATCAGCCAAGTAGGAGGACAGGCACAGACCCAGTGTGTCTGTGCAGAGGCGATGTGTCCAGGTGGCCTCTGCAGAGCCTTTAGTAAATCTCAGCCGTTTCTCCAAAAATATGCGATCAGTATCCACATTTCCTCCAAATCATAGTGTACACAGCCTACCAACACAATCCGTCCACACTGATCCAGAATTAAAGACTTGCAGTCTGTACGCATGCGTAACTTAGAGCGGTCGCGTCAGAACAAGACAGGAAACTGCTAAACCGCTCCTTCGGGATAATAGGATGGCTGAAACATAATTTAGCCGTCTTTTAACCACCATTTAGAGTTTGAAACGACAGGAAAATGTCTCTAAAATAAGTCCTGTCAAAGACAAAACCTTTAAAATGAATTTATTGGGTTATTGCACAATATATTGTTACATTTTTCAACTGGGGTTTTATTCTGAAATGAATGGCGGAAGTTTTATTTATCATTCTTAGGTTAATTGATGCTATACTGTGGTCTCCATAAAACGTGACATTTCTACTACAAACAACTGCAGTTTTAGTTAATTCAAGAAAAACACCACCGGCACAACTGTTACTCATCTATCTACAGTTTCAACTACATGAAAGTGCACAATCTGTCACATACAAATATGCTATTTCAACAAAGTTTCCGAAGAAAAACTAATCAAGCTTCTGAAATTTACAGCCTGTTCGGTCTATTTTGGTGGGTGGGTGCTCCCCTCCACAACACTGAATCTGAGTAACATGTTGCCTAACAAAGTGTGAAACACTAAATCAGTGTGGGACAGCTCATCTGACTAAGGTGTCCACAAACTGTGAATATGTTAAATCCTGACTAATCCTGTATTTGTGTTGTGAGTAATTAGTAGTTATGAATAACTATGGATGAATGCATAAAATGTGTAAATGTGTGTAACATTCTTGCGTTTTCTAACTTTTATAATCGGGGACTGTTGTTGTGATTTGGCGCTGTGTAAATAAAATTGAATTGAATTTTAAAATGAACCACTCACAGACAGTTGTGTGTAGACCTCTCGCAAGCATCTTATTTTTTTTATTATTTTTTTTTTCCTATATTTAGGTGACAGCACACAGACTGTCCACATTGAAATATCTAAATTTGCTATACGAGGACATCAGTGACAGTTTCAGGGCGTGAACATCATTCTACAACCAACTGACTCCCATCAACCCACACCTGTAGGACACACCTGCACAAATATAAAGGCATCTCTGTTACAAGTTATTGTGTTGTGAGCTAACATTTGCAGACAACATCCCCAACCTGTTTTTCTTAGCAGTGCGCCCAAGTGAATCACAGAGGTCACAAAAGCTTTAAAAATGTCAGCCTGCTCCAGAGTTTCCTATAGTTTGTAGTCTCCTGTCTATATCAGTGGTTTATTTCATGATGAGCAGTGTTTACAAGCTATAGCTTTTAAAAGTTAATCAGGAGCAATGAAAAAATAGCTTTTACTCCATTTTTGCACCTCACCAGCTGGTGACACCATAGGTGGCTGTCTAGTGTTCCTATGCCCAAAAAGTCACGATTATGCTGTATCCTTGTCTAGGCACATGGTAATCCATGCCAAGTTTAGTCCTGGCACAAAAAGCACAGCTTATCCGTTAGTTCATTTAGAGTGTACACAAGAAAGTGTAAAAAAAGAAACACATAATATAAATAACCTGACGTGTCTGATGAGGTGAGATGCATCAGTGTTTTGTTTTGGACAAGGTTCAGTCTCCCACAGTGGCATGACATATAATTCCTGAATACTGAGTACATAGAATTGAGCATCCAGTTCTCTGAGGGCTAAAAGATTATGTAAGCCACTCATCTCGCGATCTCCCTCACCTTGTTTTGACCTTCACAAAAACACATTTGGTTGCATATGCATCTGTCAAAACTGCCCACAACTAATTTGTACCATACATGCAATGCTAAGCTCGGCCCACAGCCATCATAAATCTAGCTCAGTAATTTCTCGCAGCAGTTCACATTATCACTTGTTACAGAAATAAATAAATAATAATAATTTTAAAAAAAGATTTTTCTTTCTCTTTACTATCAATTATTCAGATCTTTTAAACAATGAAGAGTCCAAAGCCCATATTTCACGTGTTAAATGCTGACATCTGCTGGGAGACTGTGTATTGACAGGTGTGTTTGTGTGTGTTTCAGTGAGTGGGCGGGTGTGCCAGCATTTCCAAATAATCCACCCCTTCACGCTGCATCCCTCTGCGTAACACTGTGACATAACCCCAGAGCTGCAGTTAGGAAGTGACCCTAAAGCAAAACATACAAAAGGCAAAAAAAAAAACCCCCACAAAAAAACCTCTGAATATATTGCTGACATGTATGTTGATATATATCCACAGCTAAGTATTTACTGTATAGTGTTATAAAACAGTGACAGTACCCCTTAAAAACACAATATTAACAATGTAGAATTTATTTAATGTTGTAAAGATTAACTTAATACGTACAAAATTCCGATAAATAACATCATAATGGTACTGCAATTCCCCGTGAGTGTTCAAATCAAATGATAATATCACACTAGGGTGTGCAAACAAGACAGGCGGAGGTGCCGAGATAAACCCGATGTGTCCATGACCTTAGTGTTTTTCTTCTGCTACTTCTTCTTTTTTTCCTTTAAATAAAAAACAGCTCAGGTCGAAGCTGAGATGGTTTGCTTAAAAAAAATTATTTAACAGTTCAGTCAGTATATTTGGCTTATAAAACTATCGAATTCATGCTCAGAGTCAAGTAAAACCAGTTCGTAAGACTAAGTAAAACCCAGTACAGAACAAACTGTGACACATTGCCTTGTTGAGCAATACAGACTGCAGAAGCAAGAGCAATGCAACAGCAAGTTTTTTGAGGTATCGGAGATTGACGTAAATCCTTTCACTTAGGTGTAGCCACCAAGCAGGAATCCTTTAAGCAAACCCGATCAAGTAGGTTGACAGAGAAAAGACTGGTAAATTAGACAAGAATGGATGCCTTAGCAGAGTCTGTCATACAGGTATCAAATCCTTTTTAACTGGGAAGACAGCCCACGTCAAGCCATCACCATGTGGGGGGTGAGCAGAGGGAAGGAGAACACGCGTCACCCAGTGACTAAAACCAAAAGACAAAAACAAAAGCAGAAATTACAAGAAGCACAAGGTAACATTAGTCACATAAGGTGCAGAAAACAAAACAGATTTCTGTTTCTTAGAAAACAGAAATCTGAGAGGGAGAGAGACAAACCTTCTCTTCTCCACACCTAAGAAGATTTTCCAGTTATTCAACCTGCTGTAGTTAAAGGGGTTTCTGTAAACCTGACAGAAAAACAAAAGAACAGGAACATGTTACAAATGACCAACGTCACTTTAACCAAAGGAAAATATATATATTTTGAGGATTTGAAGTCTCCTATGTCTTATCACAACATAACCTTCACATTTTATTTATGTTCATGGCTACCTTTCCCCATTTGGCCATCCGCTTTGTTTCTTTGCTGTTGATATGTCTTTCAATACTCGTCTCTCCTCTGGAGATGAGAACTGCATGCCAGAAGGTCAAAGCTCCCAGTGCCACTCCCACTGTGCTGTTACAACAAAGCACAATTCACTTTATCCTCTGCATGGATGACAAAGACAACAATCCTGCTCTGATTCAACTCTACCTTTATACCCTACTGCTTTGAACAAGAAGTAAGAAGCAAAACGAGTGTGAGATTACATACCCAGAATCCTTCGACCGATAACACTTTCTTTTTTTCCTCCTGCTATCTTCCTAAAGCAATGGTTAGATTTTTTTTATATTTCTTTGTAATTATCTTTAAATAATATCCATTAGCTCAATGCTCAAAATGAAGTTTGTGACCCCCTTGAAATTACCAGGATTTTTGAATGGATTATTAAAATTATGTATTCAAATATGTCACAATTACAAATATAATCTATTACTTGACTGAAAAACTCTCATTTTAATTCCTTTGTTGAGGAAGAAGCCATAGTCCAGGCTGAATAACCCTTTTATAATTTTATAATTAAATAATTTCCCCCAGGGATCAATAAAGTATTCTGATTCTGATTCTGATTCTGATTGATTAAGTTAGCAGTTCAATCAGACTTTAGCAAAAACTTTGGACCAGTAAATATTTCTGCATGTCTTAACTGGACAGCCAGGCCACCATCCCAACTGGTTAAGGTCTTTAACTGTCACTCTGGGGGGTTTTCCCCTCAACTGTTCTGTTGTTTATTTTTTTATTTACATGTGTACTTGCTTGTTGTAACTATCCAACCTCTCCTAAGCGTCAGGCTTCTGTCCTGACATTCTCCCGAAAAGGTTTCTTGCCACAGTTTTGGATTCTCAGTCTGGGTCCTAACAAAGCAGCTCCAAATCATGATGCTAGCTCCACCATGCTTAGTGCTTTTTTGTCTACCCATAAAATGCAGATCGGTGTCTTAGACGTGTTGTGGAACATCCAAGTGCATTGCAAAATTGCAAATTTTGCAGGTGATTGGCTGTTACCATTTATTTGTACACACTTTCTTATTGTGAATAGATGAATACCCAAGTATTTAGATTTTTTTTCTACTCCACTAAAATTTTACTTCTAATGAACTGGAAAGTTCCAATCCTGACTGTGAACAACACGACATGACTACATTTAATGAGAAATCAAAAATCCTTGTAAGTCAGTTATTAAAGTTTTTCTTGCATGTATGTGTGAAAAAGCAACATAAAATGCACTTTTTACCTGGTGAGGACCCACATGTAGATGATGCTCTTATGAATCATCTTATCCTTAAATGTGTATGGAGGAGCAGGGGTCTGATAGTGGGTCTTTCCAAAACAAAAAACAAACAAAAAAAGATAAGTAACTGAAAAAAAATAAAAATAAATAAACTCAATAATGCTGTGTGTTGGCTTTTGAAGCGCTACCTGGCCAGAAGGAAGAAGCCCTATAAGCAGTCCCATCCCTGTTACCGGTATTCCAGGCTTTTCCAATTCCAAATGTTTGAAGTGCTAATGGAACAGCCCACAAACCCAAGCATTAAAGACAGAAAAAAAGCAGAGTCAATAAAGAAATGCTAAGGCCCCAAAGAGAAAGACACCAGACATGGAGGCTTTAAAACAAATCTAACTACAACAAAGCACCAGCAGACCTACAGGCAGCAACAGCCCAACTATCTCACCTCGAGTGCATTGTATGCATCTAGGAACAGGTTTCTCCCACTGATGCTACAGTAGACACAGCCCAAGGTCATGAAGAGACAGAAGGAGAAGAAGTAACGGTGATTAAAATGGCCCACACAGTTATTCAACCAGGCTGAGGTGCTGACATTAAGGAAAATTATGTCCATCTCTGTCTATAAACATATACATTTTCTGACGTGCTTCTGAAATAATAAGCTGGAATAAATTCAGCACAAAGGATACGACAATGATGGTCCATTTTCAAAATGCATCTGCAAAAGCAAGAGAAAAACATTAGTTTGATAATTGGTATTTTAGTTGTGTGATTTTTTTTAAGGGAATGTATTCTAATCATATCTCAAACTGCAAAATAATAGTCTGGGAAGACTTAAAGCATGATAAGATTTTATGGAATGAAGATAGCAATACTAGAAAAACTAACCTAGAGATACAAGAAGTCAACTGTCAATGAAAACATCTTAATTTTGAATGTTGCGATTTGACGTAGCCACATTAAAGGTCTTGCAACCACCAACATACTTTAGCTTTGACATTCAAACACCTGATACTTATTAACATGTAATAAAACAGATAAAAACTCACCTGTTACAGATCCCACAGTGGTGTGTTCTTGCTGGTTTAGGAATAATGCACTTTTTGCAGACTGATACAACTGGACTGTCATGTTTTTCCTACGACAAAATAAAAGTTTGTTTTGTTTTGTTTTTTTAAATACAAAATTGCCAGTTTAAAGTACAAAAAAAAAAAAAAACTGTAGCTGATATCTTACTGTAGGGGGATACCCAGGAGAGGTGTTGGCGGCTTTGTAGTAATGGAAAGCAATCATGATGAGGTTCCAATGTCCATAACAAACATGCCAAGCGATCCACGGAGGAGAGTAAGTGTTGAGGATCAGAGGCAGCAAGACCACATAGGCTATCCCCACGATGGAGCTGGTCAGTATCACCACCAGGTAAACAAACACCTTAAAGAAAAAAGAATGATCAGACAATGTGAGCAGTTATGCAGGAAATCACATTAGATCTACATTTAAAGCTACATCCAAGAACACACATTTTTTTCATTACTGTCAAAACCCTTGGTGCAGGCTACTATCAAAGAGATTGTATGTGCCTACCCCCTCTTGTATTTAGGTCAGGAGTGTCTACACCCCAGATCTGAAACATTTTAATGAATGAGGATCTGTTGCTATCCAATAAGAAAGAGAATTGCCCCCGCGAAATGTTTGTTGTGCAGACTTGATATGACACTACCAATAATGATTATCTGAAGTTAGGGGGACTGTGATCATAGGAGCTTTGGTAGTTAACAAAATCAGACGTTCACAAAAAAAAAATGTCATTGTTTGTTGTTATTATACCACAAACAACAACTGTGACCTGTGTATGGAAGATCATATTTTGACCAATTCCAAGAAGGTTAATGTCCTTATTTTCCATCACTGCAGTGGTCTCCAGAAAATAAACAAAAAAACAACAACAGCAACTTTCTCGTAACCATTTAAAAGCACACTCACCAGACCAAACCACCGGGTGACGTAATCCACAGTCAGGAAAACTGGTTCAAAGACTGAGTCAAAAACCACATCTGAGTCTGTGAGCGAGTTAAAGTAGAGTGATTTTGCCAGCAGTCTCATATAAGCCCATATTTCCCTAATCCACAAAGGAAGCCTGTTCTGTCCCCGCCTGCTACACAACCGCAGCCGCACACAGCGCAGCAGATGAAACGCAGAGCTCGAACACCACCGCATTCTGCATTTGTAAAATGCAAGCACCTGCAGGAAGAAAGAAAACATTACGATTAATGAAAGTCAATCGTAAACTCTCACTTCCACACCTCTCCCAACCTGATGTGCAAGACTTAAAAAAAATGTGAGGAATGTGTATGCTGCTATGTCTAACACAAATTTCATATGTACAACAGGAATAATAAAAAAAAGGAATTCAACACAATTTGGCAACACAAAAGGAAAATGATAAGTTTGTTGATAACAAACAACCCAAGCCCCAAGGATACTCCATTTACTCTTACCTATAAGAAAAATAAATACATAGTTAACAGCAGCTGAAAAAGAGAGAACACGTCTGCCCTAATCAGCTCGGTTGAGCAATGTCTGACTTACCAATAGGTGAATTTCAGAGCCAGACAACTTGGACTTCTTTTTCCCAGTGAATTTGTTTTGACCGCTAGTGATATCAGTTTCAGAGAGCTGACACCTAAACTACTTCATTAGGTACGACTAAAGGCGTGAGTGAAAGAGCCAGAGCATTTGCAGGTACATACAACAGAAATGCACAGGTAACCAGAAGAACATGTGTTTCCAACATGTACCAGTCTTGCTGTGCTGCATTCCAGACAGGGTGGAGTCTGGGTGGAGGCTTTTGGCAGCTAGATAAGGTGTGAGGGGGACAATGATTTTTGTTGTGGAGTAGGCTGGTCACCTGCAGTTAATGACAAGCAAGCCAAAAACCACTGCATGGCGATCAGCCATAGCTGTCACCTCCCTGAATAAAGTAACACTCAATGTGTCCATAAGACATGTTGTTGTGAATACTCTCCGTGAGTCATAGCGCTCCCAAATCCCTTATTTTTGGATGTCACATACTGCTCTCCTTTTCAAATATTCGTCTCGCGCCGTGCATCATATTTTACTGATATTTTACAACATTTCTTTTTTACTCACTGTTTTATGAAGACGAGACCCCCACCGAGACCACCACTCCCGTCAACATTTTCAAAAGGAAGACAAAAAACGGGATTATAGCCACATATTAGCGAGGAGGAGCAGGATCACGGACCTGTGACAGTTAAGAGCGGAATCCTCCAATTAATGCGCATGCGCTGGAACACCACCGAACGGCATCGTGGTAGTCTGAGTCAGGAAGTGATTTCAACAGTTATTTTTACTTCAGGACTTGACATTTATGTTTCTGAATTTTCTGTATTTTATGTTATAACACGTACACATACGTATAACGATTCGGCTACATGCATAACTGAAATATAACATATAGCATAACTGGTGGGGGGGTCTCAGACTTTTGGGACATGTAGTTTTTTATCCATAGCAGCCTTGCTAGCTACGCATGCCATGTTGAGCCAGCCTTTGGTAGAACCTGTTTGAAACTGTGATCCAAATCTTCTATCCTCAAACTTAGTGAACGGTGGTGTCAGTCAGCATGTCGTTTTGTTTTAACTTCGACCTTCCAGCACAAACAACAGGCCCCGGAGACGTGGATGGAAATGAATTGCAGCACGGAAATAAAGATCATGCTGTCGTATCTGTGAGTAACATTAGCTTACCTATGATGTGCCATAGCTTAAGTTACTCAGAGTGCTCTAAGTACCGCCGCGTAACTAGTAATAGCAGAAGTAACGTTCAAGCTAGCAATTGCGGTGCTGTAAAGCAAGTTTAGACTTGGACCCTCTGCGAGAGTGTGGGAAGAACATTTATGGCTGCAGGCAGAAAACTTACAAAGCCCCAGAAATGTATCTGTCTGTCATAAATGCCGTTATGTAAGTAGTAACAACAGCACTGCTTTCCTATTCTTTTCCTATAACTTCCCATTATTTGTGATCCTTTGATATTTTTATCAAAGGATCACAAATAAGCCCGGGGCAACATCGAAATAAAGCAAAAATAATAAGGTTCTTGAACATTATAGTTTATTTTTTAACTGTGGAAAATCATCTGTAATAAAGCAATTGACTACAAGTACAGCAGACAAAATCTGCCTAGGTTTGCCTACATTTCAATATATTCTGTGATCTGTACATTAGAATAGATTACATCTAAACACGTGAATAAATATTTAAAAGCTGATATGAAAAAATATTGATTAAAAATACATCTAGTTTACTGCTACAAATGATAAATAATTCCGAAAGTCTTTAAGTAGAAAAATGAGAAGAGATTTGTGTAACATTTACCAATTGTAATGTAGAATAAATAATTTAGATTTTTTTTTTAAAGACAAGCAAATAGAAGCTTTTTTTTCCCGCCTGCATGGCAGCCCTGTCAAAATTATATTTAGATAAGACTTAACATTAAATCAAAGTGTAGAATAGTCCAAAAACAATTGTGAAGATAAACGTATAGAGGGGCGTCGGTGTAACGGTTAGCGCATTCCCTTAACAAACCAAAGGTTGGTGGTTTGATTCCAGCGAAATGCACAAATCCTCTTTGGGGTTACAAGTAAAAACATCCCACAGAAAAAGAAGCCAAATCAAACATGCAGCCCTAAACTCTGCGGCGACCCCTTGTGACGAGGGAGCAGCCAAAGTTAGCTTTAATTTGTAAAGATAAACCTGTCTTATGTTAAAGGGGACAAAGGTAAAAATCCATCCTCACTAAAGCACAAGCTGTTCAATTAAACAATGCTGTAAATTCTGACCGCATGAGCTTTAAAAAAGCAATAAAAATTCTTTAATTTTGTGTGTATCCACTAGAGAGCGTAGGCTGTTAACATCTGCTTGTTAACATTACAGGATAAGGCATGTTAAAGCGGAAACAATCCAAATTGTTAAAGTACTGTGTGCTTTGTTATTGTTATGTATGACACAAAACTTCTGAGGTATGCAACAGACTTTACTGGCATTTAAATCTAAACTGTTCGGCTCCACTGAGTTAGACGACATGAGCATTTACACCTACCAGTCCAGAGAAGCAAACGTCATTTCAGTCACGGTGACTCACATGGCTGATGCATAACATTCTCATGTTTGAGTGATTTATCAGTCAACTGACCTTTTACATCATTATTACAAGAAAACAAATCACAGTGGTAAAAGCATACTATACCTGGTATGTACACACAGAATTGAGTAAATCTTTGTTACAACATTTGAATAGACTAATTAACTTTAAACCAAACAACAGACTTTTATGTTTTAATAACTGACATTGTTGCATTTTATAGGTCCCAAAGAAAATTTCGCAACATTTATGTGCAGATGTTAGCCATTCTTACAGTAACATCAAGCCACCCCCCATTTTCAGTGTAACTGTCAAAGCGGTTTTAACATCACCACTAGTTATGACATCTTTTTTCCTGCATGCCCCACTTCATCCATCCATATTTTGGAGCAGCTGGAGCCTGTCCCAGCTTTCACAGGGCAGGAGGAAGGGTGCGTTGTGGAGAGGCTACCATTCTCTTACAGGGCTAACATAGAAAGAAAAATAACCACGCGTGCTTGTTTTTACACCTACAGCAAAATTTATAATCGCCAATTAACCTAACATAAAACTCCACACAAAGCCATGTGTGTGGAGTTTCAAACCCAGGACTTTCTTCCTGTGCGACAACAGGAAGACAGTTAACCACCACACCACTGTGCCGCCTGTGCTCCACTTCAGAAAATGAAAAAACGTTAGAACGCTACATACCAAAATATTTGTTACTCATTAACACTAACTTTAATAAATAAAACTGCGTTATTGTAAAACGGAAAACTCTTGCTCATGTCACAACATGTGACCATCACCCACATACATTGCTGAGGCGTGTGGTTTTATTATCAACTGTGCATACTGCTTTCTGTTTGCAGGTAGAGGACGGCCCCAAACCAGCACAACCAGTAAAAGAGGCCAGCGAGCACTTTCCGCCATCCGATCCACAGTTCCTCCTTATGGATGCCATCTTTGAAACGGTTACAGTTGGAACTCTTCCTCCTCTGCACTTCCTCAATGAGACTGTTTTTGAGAAGACTGCGTCAGAGAGAGAGGACAGCGAAAAAATTCTTTCACGCACAGCGGAGCAGAAGTCTGACCTCATCTCTGGTGTGTACGAGGGAGGGCTGAAGGTGTGGGAGTGCACGTATGACCTTCTGGAGTTGATTGAGAAAGATGGAGAGACCTTTGGGGGGAAGGCGGTTTTGGATTTGGGCTGTGGCGCAGGGCTGCTGGGAATACTGGCTCTGAAGAGGGGAGCCAGTCAGGTCCACTTCCAAGATTATAACAGTACAGTCATTGAACAGCTCACAGTGCCAAATGTAATGCTAAACTGCCAAGAGGATGATGAAGTAGACAGTGAAGATGACAAAGAAGGGAGTGGTAAGGGAAAAATGAAGGAGGAAGACTGTTCTAAAAAGAAGGCGAAAGGGCAGAAGGAGATCACAGAAAACAGCCCACCTCCTAAGAAGCAAGCCATAGACTTAGCCCAGCACCCATTACTAACCAGGTGTCATTTTTACTCTGGTGACTGGAGCACATTTCTCGCTTTGGTTCTAAAGGCAGATCCACCACCCAAATATGATCTTATATTCACATCAGAGACTATCTACAACACTGCGTACTACCCTGCTCTACACGAGACCCTGCGCAAACTGTTGGCACCAGATGGTCTGGTCTACCTCGCCACCAAATCCCACTACTTTGGTGTAGGTGGTGGACTACATCTCTTTGAAACATTTGTGGAGCAGAGGGATGTTTTCTCTGTGGATCATCTGTGGGATGGAGAAGAAGGACTTCAGAGACATGTAGTAGTACTGCGTTTTAAAAAGTCAAAGGACGCTTGAGTAAGGAATGTCAGGAACTCATCGGTTTTATCTGTAATTGATTTATTGATGAAAAACTGAATGAAAATAAAAAATAGAGCAAGGCTATTGCTTGATTATTGTGTGCAGTCCTGAATCAGCCAGCTGTGTCGTTATGACTCCTGTCTTTATTTTGGTATGTTAAAACTGCCGTGGTTAAACAAGGAAAAGCTGCAATGAAAACACACTATTGGCTCATATTTGCTCTTTTGTTACCTACACCTTCTTTCACTTCCTATATCGAAATTTGAATATGTCTGCCAGTAACTGAAGTGCAGTTGAAAGGGGCTGTTACAGGTCTTTAGATGCATGGAGAGGAAAGAAAGGAAATGGGCTCAGTGACCTTTGCGAGTGATTTCCCCAGTGTTCAAACACCAGCATGAAAGCCAGGCTTGTTTCTGAAGTCCAGCACAAAATGTCAATTGCAACTTATCCCACTAGCTCAAGGATGTAGTTTGAAAGTGGATTCTGGAGTCACTGAACATCAATGGTGGGACTCTGTGGGGTCTCTGTAGCTCTTATTCTACTGGTTTCCTTTCAGTGAAGTTCACCACATAATCTGGCAACAGTGCAAAATTAAAAAAAAAAAACATTTTTGAAAATGTCTACACATATGCCTATGCAGGAAGTATGGGCAAATATCCATCCAAAATCAAGAAAAGGAATTTTGCTGTAATTTTTCCATCTCCATGTGGAATCCCCTTTTTGTCCAGCTCAAGGAAATCCGTCTACTTTTTTTCGAATAGGGCTTTTTTTTCTGGGGAAGTATGCCTCAAGTCCAGACCAGTTTCTCGCATTTGAGGTGACTAAATAAGAGGATGAGGAAGTCAGAGGGTTTTCACAGGGTCACTCGGCAATGAAACTGAATAACACTGCCTGATGTGTTGTTCTGAAATTGTCGTTTTAGCCCGCCGACCCGGTCTCATCCGTGTGACTAAATACAACCTGTACGTGTGTCGTGTTTGACTATGATCGGAAAGCAAACAAAGGTTCTTTTACAATACAGCCCTATCAGACCCCAACTGAATAGATGACTCCAGCTACACAAACATTCTCAAGAATCTATCTCATCCTAAACATACCCGTGACGTCAGCACTGTAGAGACCCACTGATAAAATAATATTTAGCAAAGATTAAGAAAAAAGAAAAACTTTTAGGAAACATAATGTCACCAGCTCTAACATGACTGTGCATTTCAACACCCACAGTGTGTGGACAGAATTTCCAGCAGCTTATTATGTAAATATACTGTAGTGTTAAACGCTATTTCACTCAGAGAAACATAAAATACACCAAACATGGTTTCTGTTTGCATATGCCTGGCCGGCAAACTTCCACTGTGTCCGCTTCGTCATCGTCTCTCATCTTGACAGCTGTTCAGGGCCTGTGGGGGAATTCCTGGCCCCTCCAGTAGACACAGCCTTTCCCCTGCTTACTTTATGGGAACAAGGGGGCAGGGCAAGTCAGATGGTTTTCCTCAGAAACTATTATGTGTTGATTCACTGTGAGGGGGCGTGTTTTACACTCCCACTGCTTCCTTCTTACTGGGAAGTGACTGTCGGGCTTACCGTACAGAGGGAGTGTATGAAAAACAGAGAGGAGGGAGGCTGATGGGTGATGTGAAAGGTGGCAAGATATTTAAGTGCTTCTTTCTGTGAATGTCAGACAGTGTGCTGCATCCATCCCTGGGACCTGGAGGACATTGGGGAGCGAGCAGAATGTGCAGGTGATTTGAGGAGGAATGTATATTTGCCGAGTTTGAAGAAGCCTGCTGCTTTCTTTCTGGTGAGATGGGACTGCGAAAGTGTGTTGTTTTTAAAGCTTGACTATGAAATAATCCTGGGAGGCCTTTATGAGGAGGTTTGTTTATGACATAACCAGGATCAGGAAAGGAAATCAATGAAACCGAGGTAAGTATATTAAAAGAAAACTCTCAGTATGGTCAAATCGAGTGTGTGGTTTTCAAAAAGCTTATACAAAATGACATGTGTTTTTTGGGTGTGTGGGGGGGGGTTGAACATTTTTTAATTAGGTCAAAGAAATGCTAACTTCTTCATTCTTTGAGCAAAAAGCAAATGAAGGCTTTTAAACCTGCCACACTGTGAATTTTTTTTGATGTAGACTTTGAAGAAACAGTTAATGATCTCATAGGGGATTGGCCTTGTCTAGTGATAGGCCGTAGAACCGGTTGTTTCCCAGTCCAACTGCCGGAAAGATATGAGTTTCCTGAACATACTCAGGTGTGGCCTTCCTTCGAAAGTTCATCGTGCTGTACTGTACCTTAAAAGGATGCACCATCATAATGGATAAACTTGGATTGAGATAACACAGACAAATTATCTTCACTGTATCTTCACTGTCAACATTGACTCCAGGCCTTGAATGAGGTGTGGGGTGGTGGGGGGTTTCTTTCTTTTTCTCTTGTTAAATAAAAGAGGCGAGTCTATCACAGTCAGTTAATAGCATACTTACTTTGCAGGGTTCAAAGATACGTCGACTAACTGTATGTCACTAATCACACAGTCCTAAAGCGCTTTTACTGGGAGTGTACTGCTGTAACTGATGAGTCATTTCATGCCTTGACCAGAGTACTATCACCACGATCTGATTCAGTGCTTCCAGTGGACAGACTTGCATTTCAGTAGTTTTGAAGCATTTCCAGGAACACAGATGAAAAAAAAAAAAAAAGTTGGATTGCTCAAATGATCCTGAAACTCTCCATATGTTCTCTAACCACAGAATCGTTTCCGTTCTTGGGAGCTTGTTTCCCACTTTACTTTCATTTTCAACGTATAAAAAAAACACCTCTTAACCCCTGCAAATTAACAGCATTTTTTTTTCAACGACTTCATACACCACTTTGTTAAGCAAATGTTAAATGTGACTAATCCCTTCAGTTGCCACAGTAATGACCTCTTGCTCAATCTTACTCTGGAAGAAGTACAGCTGACGTTATCATTTCATCATTACCCAGCCTTTCTTCAGAAATTGGGATCGGTAACCTAACCCCAACATGCTTCTCAACATGTGTCACTTAACTGCAGCCCACATTTATTGTGAAGTTTTTAGAGTTTACTAATTTTATTATTCTTATAGTTGGCTTTTTTTTCATTATTTAATGGGAGATTTAATGAGATGTGAAAAGAGTTAGTATTGAAGTATGAGCTGTGTAAATCGATAAAGCCATTCAAGGATCCAGAAGTGCCCGAAGAACAGATTTTAATGTGTGCTCTACTATGAGAACTGAATTCCATAGATGGTGACATCTTCAGGTGTCATCTATGGGCTCAGTTCTTTTGGCATGGTACTAGTTTGTCAGCCGTACGGCGCAGCACCAGAATGCCGAAGTTACCACCGTGTGAAATCAATAAAATAATGCTTGGTGTTAAGTTTGTATGGAGATTCCTGTGAATGAGGAGTTAATTTTTAATTGCACATATTATTGCTGTGAATAAAGCATACATTTTGAAATGACTAATGTGTTTCTCAGTATTATTATAAAGTGTCATTATGTATTGTTAATAAACCCAATCAAAAGTCAACCGTATTTGTGGGGATTTAATTAATTAATAGCAATTTTTTAAAAGGAAAAATTATGGTAAAAAGTACGTCAGAAAGTTCAAGAGCTGCTCTGCTACGTATTTAATGCTGACATAATTTTACCAGCTCTTGCAGCATTTCGGCATTATTAAGCTATAGCCATGCTAAAGTTAAAAATGTTAAACACACACCCACACACACATATGTGTGTGTGTGTGTGTGTGCGTATGTTGCCTCTCATAAATGTTATTTTATTTTTTAACATTTTTAACTCCAACATGGCTATAGCTTAATAATTCCAAAATGCTGCAAGAGCTGGTAAAAGTATGTCAGTATTAAATACGTGCTTTCTTTTTGACTTAATTAATCGGTAATGTAAGTTTTGCCTTCAGTGCAAAAATCTGACGTACAACTTACAAAACACCACGTTTTTGTATAGTCATTCAGGACGGGAATGCTCACCTACATATATTGTAGTTATGTAGTTATGACACACCAGAACAGGTTTAAAGCAACTCATTTCTGGTATCAGCGTTGGCAACTCAAGTTAAATTAAGCAGTGTAGTGTTACACTTGGTGGGAATGAAAGACGTATGCAATTTCTATAATACTGTTATCACTAAATGACATTATGATGTGGGTCTTTGTAACCAGCACTGAAACAGTAAATATCAAGTGAATCATTGTGCTCACAGGGCTGCCACATCATTACATCTAAGCTACATTCAAAATGAAAGTGTATTAGCTATCTTTTCCTCTTCTTATCTACGCCCCGCATAAACCATGTCCCCTTTTGTTAATGCACCGTCCTTTTTAGTTTTAATTTGTGCCATTTGCAGTGGAGGCGTTCTCTCAAAACAGCTCCTAGATGTGTCTCTGAAAGTCAGTCTGGAAAAAGCCATACACTGTACACAAAGTCCTTTGATAATGTCTGGAAGCGTCATGACAGGACAATACATCATTTCCAACCTCAACTAAGAAATCTCCCATTTTGGTGTGTGTGTGTGTGTGTGTGTGTGGGGGGGGGGGGGGGGGGGGGTCCTTCAGGCTATACTCTTTTCTGGGACTTGTGCCACAGTGGTTAGAGTGGGACTGAAATCACAGAGAACATACTATACTACATTTGAACCAAATTTCACTTGGATAAACAGCATCACAGGATATAGTTATTTAGGTTGTTATATAATATATAGCAGTAGTTACAAGTGTGCCACTGCATGTGTAGACTAAAGTGTGTAATAAGTCACAAAGAACATATGTGCAAAACAAGGTTGCCACCTCTTAGTGATGAGGAATCTTATATACAGCATTACTATGCTGTAACACTGTGTTTTGTTATTCATGCATTCACTCTATTGAAAGAAATGATTGTGTAGTAAACTTAGGGTCTCTTTAGAAATGTAATAGCTCTTTGGATTCATACTTTTCTCTAAAACAAATAATACTTCCCTCCCTTCTTGTTATCATTCATTTAGAATCCAGGAAAGCTTCTGCAATGGGAAAAATCTTGAATAAACTTTAATTACTATTCGCTGTTTGCATTTTTATTCAAAACATGGAACACACAGTGTAGTGTCTTAGTGACTGCTCAGTCATGGTCACATCTTGACTTGTTGACCTTTTCAAAGGAATAACGTTTCAGGCTGGTTTTGATTGAACTCTCTGACTCTAACTGATAAAGTAAATAAATAAAGTCTAAACAGTGGGTGGATGGTTATTGCATGGGAGTAAAGCGAGTAAGTACTTTAAACAAGTAAGTTGATTTTAAAGGCATGTCAGTATTTCTATTATATGATGTGTTTTACCTTACTATAGTTCACACAAAGCTATTTACTTTTGGAGACTATCATTTTAAAGGACATACAGATTAAACAGTAAAAAAACCAAACAAAAAACCCCCCCAAAACGTTTGAATTATTTCCATTTAACACATTTAACGGCAAGTGAAAAAATCCTAAAATTTAATGCAAGACTTTATACAAGTAACAGACATTACATACTCTATTTGAAAGATTTTTTGCTGGTTATATTCTGTACATACACGTCACACGGGAGTTAAAAGATTTTTTCTCAGCAATGTATTTGAAAGAGTTTCTACTTTTTTGTTGGCTGTTTTTTGTTTTTTTGTCTTTTTAACTACCTAGCCATAATTTGCCTGCTTAAAAACATTAATACCCCAACCCTGAAAGTGCTTGTCCCCTTAACTATTTCATAAGCATCATTTCAGCCAATTACATTTATCCACAAATTCACACAACCGTTATCTTTATTTTCATTGGCTACAATATGCTGCCAGTCACTGACGCAATGGCCTTTCGCCAACCAATGGTAAGGTAGTTTCTTTGTAAAGGATGAGCAACAGGCGACTACCGAGTGGGGCAACAGAAAAGAGTTTATCGTTTGTTATTACACAGCAGTACTTGTCTGAAGCTTTTATGGTTTAGTTTAGCCTAATTTTGAACAAGTGGTAGTTGCCAACGGTAACTGTATATACGTTGTTTCTATAGAGTAACCCGGTTTATTCGAGGTCGTGGCATGGATGAGGTACGGCCTACCAGTGGTGCACAAGCCCACGGGCTGGTGCCGCTGTTTCCTCCTGGGCTGCAGGCTATCTATGGGGAATGTCGGCGACTTTATCCCGAGCAGGCAAACCCGCTTCAAGTAACAGCTATTGTAAAATATTGGTAAGTAACCCATGTTGCTGTTGCTCGTCTGACATGCGTGCGGGCATTATATTTGTACAATATATTTAATCTAAAAATAGCTAAATATTAGCCCAGAACTAGTTTAGCTTCCAAGCTAACATTGTAGCTAACCCAACATCCAGAAGCCATACTGTAGTTACTGTTATTCGGAAAGTTTGAGAATGTCTCTTCTAAGCCATACTGGCTTAAATCCAGCTTTTGAAATGTCTCTCACCACGTTTACACGTATAAATGACTTCCATTGTAACCCAGATGTCTTTACATTGGGGTGTCTACTCACAACAATAACAAAACTGTACATGGTTCTCATTCTTTGCTTCTCATAGGCTCGGTGGACCAGATCCGCTAGACTACATCAGTATGTATAGAAACGTAGGCTGTCCAGCTCAGGACGTCCAGGAGCATTGGCACTATGTGAGCTTTGGACTCAGTGACCTGTATGGGGATAACCGTGTTCATGAGTAAGTACTGTGTCAGTAACACAAATCTTGGTTTTTAAACGCCCCTCTGTGTGACCGTTTATTGAATGTGGGAAGTCATTTTGACCCATACAATATTTTAGTTTTCAGCCCTTTACTAAATGTCCCCTCCTGACCAACTGTGAACTCTGAATAGTTCGTTCATCTCAATAAGTATTTGGCTTTTCACAGCCCTCATGCATATACAAATAACACAAAAGTATAAGTGCTGACATTTTGTCAGTCCATTTTCTCATAAAGTTTGTTTGTCAGATTTACAGGGCCAGATGGACCAAGTGGGTTTGGCTTTGAGCTCACTTTTAGACTCAAAAGAGAGGTGGGGGAGACCGCACCTCCAACATGGCCAGCTGAGCTAATGCAAGGTTTGGCTCGCTATGTCTTCCAGTCAGGTAAGGGCACAAAGCAGTTCTGCAATTTATAAAAATGTTTGCATGGATAAAGGTCATATTAAAAGACAATCAAACAAAAGAATTGGAAGAGGTCAAAAACTTTATTGTGGGTAGTTTTGCAGCAAAAATATTTGTAGTAGTGCAGTAGCAAAGGGCTGATACAAGAGACAACCATTCATTTCATGCTAACATTCATGCTTAGGGCACCGCCATGCTGCCATCTTAAACAACAGAAACAAACTATATTAAGTTGTGATAATTCATCAAATTGAATGCCTTTCAGACTAAAAATAAATTTATTTTCATAAATAAATTTTGTTTTATTTTTGTTGATTTAAACATTGTATGGAAAATAACTCAGTACTCAGCAAAAGACTGGTTAAGTGGTTAAAAAAATAAATAGATCGTTGTACTGTGATGTCATAATTTTATTTTGACGTGGGTGCTGTCTTTTGGGATATCTTCTCCATTCATAGAGCACCAGGTGTCACTCAAAGAGAATGGGAATAACGTTACTGTTATACTATTCCTTTCACTATTACCATATCTCAAACCAGTGTAGCGTCTGTGGGAGATTTTTAGACTGATGTGTTTCGCCTCTTTCAGACATGCATACCCTTCCATTAATCTGATAGCGTCATGTTGGCTTCATATATGAATGTGCACCCTGGTCAGTTCGCCATGAAGATTCAAACTGCAGGCTTACTGCAGATCAAGTTAAGTTTATGTATTGTGGACATGACACAGTCTAAATTGTGAGTTGCATTAACACGCACAAGGTTATGACTGTGCATGTCGCTGCAGTTAATACATTCTATCTAGATGATACATTTCTGGTCAGATCAATGTGCAAGAGTTTGAAATAGCCGCTGGAGCCTTGTACAGTGGACAAAGAGCAAAGATGGCTGGAACTGAACCACCAACCTTTCACTTGCCACTGCACTGTGGGGCTGATATCATGGTTCTCTTATTACTGATCTGAATAAACAGTATCAAGACAGCCACTGAAACAGAAAGGTAAAGTTATTCCCGAAAGAGGGGATAGCTTGTTAAAAGAAATGCATATCATGCCTCTAGCAGTGTTCCAGAGATTTGAAGAATCTACGCAATGGTGCACTGATACTGGTTGGTGGCACATGGTGGCCCAAAATCTGACAGTTTGCTGTTTTGTTTTGTTTTGGGTTTTTTTCCATTTTGCAGCCATCTGTAAATTCTTGGTCATTCACTTAAAAATTTGTAACACAGTGTACTTATTTGTCACACGTTGTTTGTGGTCTAGCAAATGATTTAACTGCAAAGTTTTAATGTGATAACTCTCTATTGGCCAAGCAAAAACATGGTGGTGTGCCAAAGAATGTGTTCTTTGTAAAGGTAGCTTGAAATCCCAGTGATGCATGTAAACAAGCTTAACTAGAGGAGTCTGCTCTAGCTACAACACACATTTATGTGTGTTGTAGCTCTGGGTATTGAAAGGACATCTAATTTCCCTTTTGTTATCTTTTGCTGTTTTTAGTAGGATTGTTTTCACAAGTTCCAAACAAGACAGTTGTGGTAGTGTGAATATATGTACTCTGCATGGGTGTATACACTGTTGCTAAGCTCCTTTGAATCCAAAATTTGTGTAAATAATGTAATTCGATAGACAAGAAGGGAGCATGCAGAAAGAGAAGACTTTTTACTCCAGACTCACCTCTACTCAGTCCTTCTCTGCTTTCCAGCTGGGGTCAATTTGTGTGTGGGTGGGCTAGGCCCCTAAGCTAAACGAATGCTGATTCCTGGCCATCTACCCCCCTCTCGTTTCTCCTGAAGCAAGTCTGGCGTGGGCGCGTGTTACCTCGCAAACAGTCAGATTAGCTTCTACGGAAAAGTAGTTTTTATGGTTTTCTTTCCATATTTGGGTCTCATTTTGACTGTTTTTCCTCTTACTCATGCTACCTCTTTTTCTGATCTGCCTCCCCTCTTCTCATGTTGCTGGACCATTCCGTCAATGTTTATGTACAGTCAGATGATGAAATGTAGGATTGTTTGAGCAGCCATGACAGGGTGTCTGCTAGACAAATTATAATCCCATGATTTGTTTTTATTTTAAAAAATAATGTATTTTCTTTCTCTTCACTCATGCAGAAAACACATTTTGTAGTGGTGACCATGTATCGTGGCACAGTCCACTAGACAACAGTGAATCTCGTATCCAGCATATGTTGCTTACAGAAGACCCACAGATGCAACCGGTTCAGACGCCATTTGGCACAGTGAGTTTTCTCCAGGTGAGTTTTTAATGTCACTTGTCACTAGTGTAATCCACTTGACAGTAGGCTCAAAACGATTCTGTGTTGAGCTAATTAATGTAAGATTTGAGGTATTGTGTTTGTGTCTCTTTGAGTAGGTTTTTGCCTATGCTGGATTATGCAACCTATGTAAAAATTGTGTTGTGAAGTCCTTCAAAAGTCCAACAGCAGAGGATAGCGGTGACTGTAGCTCAGGGGGTAGAGCAGGTCATTTACTAATCAGAAGGTTGGTGGTTCGACTGGCTCTTCCAGTCTGCATGCCAAATATCCTTGGGCAAGATGCTAACCTCAAGTTGCTCTCAGATGCATCGGATTGAAAATGAATGTCTGTGAATGTTAGCTAGAAAGCACTTCCATGTGCTTGTGTGAATGGGTGAATGAGGAAAGTTGTATAAAGGGCTTTGAGTGCTCAGGCAGAGTAGAAATGGGCTATATAAGAACCAGTCCATTTACATTTTACATAGCTTAATGTCGATGATGCTGTTCATGGCTCACATAGTTGTTGGCTTAAAAGTGGCAGCAGAGTTCAGGTTGAACAGGAGAAGCGCAGAAATCAAAGATTTTAAAAAAAAAGCCACAGACAGGTGGCTACAATGGATGCTTTTTATTCTTTTGTTTTTTTAGCTGATATAACTGTGTTTTATGGCTGAAGGACCAACAACGAAGAGTAGCTTGCAGACCTGTTGTTTGCGACACTGCCCCCTTGTGACGGTAAACGGCTGCAACAGTTGCCTGTAGGCAAACGAGGAGAGGAACGCAGTATCAAAAATCCATCTTGAATTGTCAGATGATATTTTGGCATTTATTCAATATTATGTAATGTTACCCAATATTAATAAAATAGGTATGGGGTGTCTTACAACAGTTGGTGTAAAAACCATAAAATATGTGTCTCGTAGATTGTGGGAGTATGTACAGAGGAGCTGCAGGCGGCCCAACAGTGGAATGGACAGGGTATCCTGGAGCTGATGCGTGGAGTCAGAGTGTGAGTAGAACTGTGTAGCAGGTGATCTGGTCAAAGCTAGTTTTACTTTTTATTCTGTTGCTTAGCTTGGATTTACACGTAGGTGTTGATTAGTCAAACCTGCGTGTCATTTTTGTGTAGAACTCTCATGAAAGTCATCATTTGAAGTGGAAAGCATAACTTGACTTAAGCATTACACACATATTTTTTCCCTTTTTAGTGCACTCCATATCTGGCGGATAAAATCGAAATGATTTACCTGCTCAGTCACAGTATTTTTCTCTTGTTTTTCTGTCTTTCCTTTTTTTTTACAGTTGCCTGTAAATGGTCAATCAACTTGTAGGAACTGAGTTGAATAGAAAACACCATTATGTGAATGCCACTTTGTGCTCAGTTTGAGTACATTGTGAGCAGCAAGTGAGGAGCATAGTTACTAGTTAATTTATTAACTTGGTGTGTTTAACTTGAAGTTAATGCTGACCTGAACTAATGGTGATGCTTTTCCTGTGCACAGAGCCGGTGGCCCCTGGCTAATCACTGACATGAGGAGAGGAGAGACCATTTTTGAAATTGATCCACAGCTACAAGTAAGCTTTACTCAATTCTGCACCATGTTGCTTTTATACAGTATGACATAAAGAGGCATTTTTATGGTCTTTAATGATTTATTTATTTTGTGTTCTGTTTTTGGAAACATTTGTCATCGAAACTTAAGCATGATCAAAATCTACTGTTTTATATTTCTTTTAACTCTTCTGTAAAGAGTTAAGCTTAGTGTGACTCAAACGAAACCTGTTGCCACGCTATAGAAGATTAGAACAAGTAGCACTGTCTTGTGTCCTGTGGCTCTAGAGCAGGGATGTCAAACTCACTGTTGGGTAGACTCTGGCCCCCCAGGCCTTATGTTTGGCACGCCTTATCTACAGAAAGCATACAATAGGGTGTGAGCAGAGAAACTGTGGTACTGTGTCAGGTTGTCAGCAGAGGAGAAGTATTTGAGGGTAGTGCAGGACATTTATGAAGACAATGAGACAGGGGTGAGGTGTGCAGTAGGAGTGATAGATGGGTTCAAGAGACCCACTCTGTTGGTGGAGAGGTAGTGGCCCTAACAAAAAGACAAGGGGCTGAACTGGAGGTAGGAGACCTGAACATGCAAAGGTTTTCTTTGAGCGTGACCAGAAATGAGCATATCCTATGAGCATTGGATTAGAAATGAGCATATAAGAGCAGTTTCAAGACAAAGTTAGTGAGGCAACGAGATGGTTTGGACATGTGCAGAGGCGGGATAGTGGATGTATTGGACAAAGGATTTTAAATATAGAGCTGGCAGGCAGTAGGAAAATGGGAAGACCACCGAGAAGGTTAATGGATGTAGTGAAGGAGGACATGCAGAGGGTTGGTGTGACAAAGGAAGATGCTAGTGATAGGGTGAGATGTTGGTAGATGGTCGTTGTGGCGGCCGCTAAAGGGAGCAGCCAAAAGAAGTAGTAGTGGTTGAAAAGAAACCATTTGAAGAGCTAATTGGTCCTGGTCAATGATTTGTTGATATTGGAAGCGAAATCTTCTACAAAGCACTTTAAAGGGAACCTTTTCTTCATTGATATTATTGTTTTTGGTTTGTTTTGCTGTCACAAGTTTTATCACCTCTTTTTTGCCTGTAGATATTTATGCATCGTTTTCATTTCTGAAGAAGTTGACGTTGTGTTTTATGTGAGCTTGTATTGACAATTTGTGTATATTTCTTGCCTATCTAAGCAGGAGAGAGTGGACCAGGGTATCGAGACAGAAGGCTCGAACCTGAGTGGGGTCAGCGCCAAGTGTGTGTGGGACGATCTGAGTCGGCCGCCAGAGGATGAGGAGGACAGTCGATCAATCTGCATTGGATCACAGCCACGCAGGCTCTCAGACAAAGGTATGCCAGCTTCCAAAGAAGCGCATACGATAGATACTCAAGCTGAGCAGAAATGCCTAACCTAATGAAATAATACTTGTTTCTGTCTTTGTTTGTGGGCTGACAGACACAGAGCAGATCAGGGAGACTCTGAGAAAAGGACTGGAGTTTAACAGCAAAGCAGCCCTACCACCTATCAACAGCCAGAAACAGAGCCACGAGAGACCGCAGTGAGTGTTCCTCCTACACTCCAGCACTCACAATCTTAACATGGGTTCAGCTCAGCACAAGGGTTGCGCCAGGATAACTCCCTCCCTCTTGTGCTGTGACTCAAATCCCCAGTGACATCTGAACTATCATCATCGTTCTTTCTTAGCTACCAGCATATTATGTTGCTGTGTTGCTATTCTGTTGCTGCTTTTCTGTGGAAGTTTGGGTCTTCTGCTGTATCAGGTAACTGCTTCATGAAAGGAGTTGCGAAATCTGTTTGTGTGCATGCGCACGTGTGTGTGTGTGTGCGTGTGTGTGTGTGCGTGCGCACGTGTGTGTGTGCGTGAGCCAAAAAGCTGCCTTTCCCTTCTTAGTTGTTTTCTAACAGACTCATCAGTGAACATACCATTTTCTGCTTCCTCACTGAGATTATTTTCTTCTTCTTTCTGTGTTTATCAGGAGTCGAAAGGACAGTTTGGAGAGTGAGAGCTCAGCAGCTATTGTTCCTCATGAGTTGGTCCGAACACGGCAGTTGGAGAGTGTCCATTTGAAATTCAACCAAGAGTCAGGCACACTGTTGCCCCTCTGCTTGCGGTAAAGCACCATTCTTCTTCTCCTACAACCGCTGGGCAAATTAACCCTTTCTGAATGTATGTGAGACCGAAAGGATACCCCAGATATTTATTTTGAACAGGTGTGGCCGAATATAATGGCATGTAGGACCACTAGTTCCTCAGGGGTGAATGAGGAGGTTTTCTGAAAGGCACCCTCAAATATCAGTTGAACTTCCTCCCACATGTACTTTGATATCACTTCAAAGTCTGAAGAAAATAACAAGTTAGCTGCTTTTTAGTGGGCCTAGTGTTATCATAAGTGAGCAGAATGTGAAACGGCTTAAAGTCGATATTAATGTTACCTGTAACATCAAAGAAGTGACATTCAGGAATTTAGTATTTGTTAACAGTGGACTGTTGGACGTAGACTCTGATCCTCTAGATTTGTCTAACATGTTTTGGTGTTTTTACATCTATTTCCTAGCTTTTCTTAAACAGAGAAGTCAACGAAGGTTATTAGTGTACATTGACAGAGCAACTGAATCAGTGCTGTCAACACAGCATGTGGAGCATGTCTGGCTCTCCTTCCTGCTCGCCTACACAGCAAGAAGTGTATCAAACAGCAGGAAGAGGATTTAGGACAAAGATAGTACATTAATACAGATTAGCAGATATAAATTCAATGTTAAAGTTACCTCCATATGTTCATGACAGTCACATGGTCTATAAATCCTTACCATTTCAGCCATCTTACATTGAAGAGAAAAAAAAATGTTAATCTTAAAATGAGAAAGAGAAGAGAGCCTGCACTTGGTGAAAGGAGTCCGTTATTGACAAAAAGAATGCAGCTATTGCCTCTAACGTGAGTTTTGGAATTCACAGTCCAGTAATATCTGGATTTTGTTTACTTTTTACTGGGGATGTAGGTGACATTTATAGGAATGTGTATAACCAAAGAAAATGCCATTTAAGCGGACTATCCGGTCGAAAGTCTCCTTTGTACCATTTCCCTCTAATGCTGAAGTGACAAATGGCAAACTTGCAATAGCAAACAATAAGATTTCTGATATACTCTGTAACTTGTGGAATTTACAATCCGTCTGGATTTTTTTTTTTTTTTTGTGGGAGGGGGGCATAGGTGACATTTATAGGAATGTGTGTAACCAAACAAAATGCCAACTGAGCGGACTATCCAATAGGAAGTCTCTTTCCCACCAGTTTCAACCTGCTTTATTTTTAAACTCATTTTTAGGAGAGAACAAGCTTAGAGTTACTGTACAGAGAGAGCTCTGTGTAAAAGGAGGAGAAATGTGTTGAGAACACAGTGTTATGTCCCAGTTATATGATACCGCAATGAAGGGCGATTATGTCATATTTCCTACAAACTGTCCTCTGTGATATTAATGAAACAAATCTTTTGGATCTTTTTTCTATTCCTCCCATTGAAAACTGCAGAACATAGTGTTTCTCTTAATTTAAATTCATTTAAATAATTAACTGACTTTAAATGTTTACGGTTATTTCTCTGAATTAGAAAGCACTCAACTCCTCAGCATCGACTAACAGATTTAGTTTAATTCTCGTGGTTATTTCAAGCATTTTGACCTTGATTTATTATCTTCAACAGGTCAGTTCTTTAAGGCTTCCTCTGATGCAAAATGGCAAACTGCCTTTCCTCAGTCACCACAAAAAAATTGTTCAGAAGATAAAAGGTTAAAGCTTATAAATTTTAAACGCTTACTAGCAATTTCTTTATGACATAAGAAATCTTGTTTTATGGCAAACATAAATGAAAACAAACACAACTTATGAGTGTAATCATGTGGTTAGTTCATAATGGATTGTGTTTGATCTTTTACAGGGGGCGGTTGCTCCACGGGAGACACTTCACATATAAAAGTATCAACGGAGACACGGCCATCACTTTTGTGTCTACAGGAGTTGAAGGTGCTTTTGCTACTGAAGAGCATCCCTATGCAGCCCATGGCCCCTGGCTTCAGGTACCCACACGGAAACTCTGACCTCTGGCTGTTGCGTTCCTGTTTAATGAGTTCATTTTCTAAATTCTGTTCTCCTTTCATAGATTTTGTTGACTGAAGAGTTTGTGGAGCAGATGCTCGGGGATTTACAGGAACTCAACACTCGTGATGAGGCAAGCAAAAACCCCTTGCAGGTTACCTTTTACTTTCAGTTTTAGGCACTGTGACTACATGCCTGGTATACCTTGCATGTGTTTTCTCTTTCTGCAGACAAAGTTGCCAAAGGAGTACAGCTGGCCAGAAAAGAAGCTAAAAATCTCTGTTCTACCAGACTCTGTGTTTGATAATCCACTCCAGTGAGACTGACACAGAGACACTTGCTCTTTTGAAAATGCCAAGAAAAAGACGTGTAAACATTTCCAGAGTGGACCATCAGAAACAGCAGACCTCCCTGGACTCTGAGAGGCTGTCAGAGCTTATAGATACGTTGTTCCCACTGTGGCTGGCCTCAACTGTTTCACTCAAAAAGATAATCTGAGGGATGAACTAAACATTTCTGACTGTTACCGCATTCTCAGACTAGCACCATTGTTTACAATATCTGTATGAGGCTTTTGAGACTATCAGACCAGCCAGTCCAGATGGTTGGCTTGTTAGAACAATCCTGTTGGTCAAACTGGATGCTGTCAGTCCTCCAGGTAGTTCAAAATATACATCACTAATGTAGTTGAGCATACATCCTGTGATCTCCTGACATGCTGTCTAAAGCAATAACTGAGCAGCAGTTCTCAAAAACACTTCTATTTATTCCAGTGGCCTTCGAAAGGGAAGAAGAATAACCAGTTTAAACATTTTTTATCAGTGTTGTTTTTAAACTGAGCTGATATGTATAGTATTTACAAATGCTGGACATTTTTCTCTGATATGTTTGTGGTCACGCCAAAGTTTGAACCATTTCTGTCTCAAATGTTTCATGTTTCAGGAACACTAGTCTGACAGTTAATCATTGTCTCATAGCCTGTTATTAACTGTCACTTTTTAAGTACCTGGCAAATGCTGCAGGTATAACCACCTCGATTGCTCCTCTGTGCCAAGATTATAACTCCAGTAATGAGTTAGGTTTTCTCACACAACACCCATGTGTAGTGTCACTGTTGTAGATGTTAATAGACTGTAATCTGTGATCATGGCCTCCTCAAGTGCAGTTTCCAGTGCCTACATATATGTAACATATGATTTGGATCAGTGGACCTGTTTAAAAATGAGTAAACCTCCACAGTGCCTTTCCCTCCAGCCGAAGGGGGGAAAAAATCCCAACATATTTTCCGTGATTGTCAATGCAGCCTGAAGCTCCTGGATTGTTTGGACACATCATTTTGAATCGAGCCTGCTGCATTCACTCCCTTTTTCTGATACTGTTATTTCACTCCATATTCATGCCAAAAAAAGAAGACTACTTTTACTACAGCATTTTCCTACAGAAATGTACTCATAAAACATGATGTTACCGTTTTCTTTTTTTATTCAGAATGACAAATAAAATTTTGATTTTTTTTTGTACTGAATTTTTTAAGCACTATCTTATTGACTGAACTGGCTGATTGTAATCCCAAGTGCATTAAAGTGTGTATGTATGTATGTATTTACACAAATAAAGCTGGAACACTAATTCAGAAGTACTGTGGAACATTATTTTTGAATTTTTATTTATTATTTTTTTCTATTTTATTGTGATTTCCTGTAACGTGCAAAACAACAGTATTACACTTTTTCTGAAAGTAATTAAGTAAATTTATTATTTATGGCTATGTCTAGGTTTCGATTTTCAAACTTTCAGACTCCCAGAAGAGTAAAAAGCTCTGGTGGTCTACTTCAGGTGTGTCAAACGTGGATTGGTGGCACGGTGGTTAGCACTGTTGCCTAATTGGACAGACTGGACTCTTTGGAGTTCTGATCTGGCCCCTGAGTTCAATTCTTTCTGTGTGGAGTTTGCATGTTCTCCCTGTGTTTGCGTGGGTTCTCTCCGGGTACTCCGGCTTCCTCCCACCGTCCAAAGACATGCAGCTTGTGGGGATAGGTTAATTGGATAATCCAAATTGCCACTAGGTGTGAATGTGCGAGTGAATGTGAGTGTGAATGATTGTCTGTCCCTGTGTGTTAGCCCTGCGACAGACTGGCGACCTGTCCAGGGTGTACCCCGCCTTTCGCCCTATGACAGCTGGGATAGGCTCCAGCGCCCCCCGCGACCCTGAAAAGGATAAGCGGAAGCGAATGGATGGATGGATGGATAGTCGGGCTGGGATTCTTACTTCCAAATAAGCTTTACAGTCTGATGTTATTAAAATATACTTTTAAATAGATTGTTAATATTTGTGCAAACTCTTCTTAAGAAGTCTAATCTTATTAGTCAACCTAGGGCTGCCTCTGGCCCCCACGCTCACTTCATATTACACTTTTACAGGATGTCTGCGTCACTGCATAGTTTTAACACTCATCACTGTACATTTCACAACGCTATGTAAGAAAAAAAAAGACTAAAATTTATTTATTTATTTATTTTTTACCTAAAAAGAGTGACTAATTTGAAATCTACTCCACATTACCTTCCCATGTTTTCCACTCTTTTCCTCCCCACATGCACCAACCCTGTCACGGGCCCCTGGGGCTGGGGGTGTCGGGCTCTGCTTTGTCCCAGCCAGAGACTCTTCTTCTGCTTCAAAGCATGAAGAGCCACACAAACGCCTCCTGGTCTTTTACAGTCTGTCCGGTAGAGTTTGCTGTGGCCGTTCATTCGCCTTCCTCCTACCGGCTCCTCCCCGCCTGTGTATCAACTCCGTGACGGGTCACGTTATTGGAGGTCGGCAGTCGGTCGGTGTGGAAGCACTGCACTCTCTTCCGACGAGTGACTATCCTGCCTGTACTTACCATAAAATATTACTCAGAAGAGTTGACGGGAAAGCGAAACCAGACGAGAAAACCAGAGGGGGACTCTTATAAAATCCCGGCTTTGAGCGCTGCGACCGACAGAAGGCTGTAATCTGAAGCAAGAGGAGCGAGGATCTCACCGCGGACTGGATGACAAGCTCCACGGTATTATAGGTGCACCGGAGTCTGCCGACGACATGGAAGAGAAATAGTTGGTAACGTTACGCCTTTTCTTTTAAGAATACATCTGTTATGTTTCTGTGGGTTGCTGTAAGAAAAGCCGAGGAGTGCCTTCGCGTAATAAAATGTCAGTGTAACAGTTTATTTGACAAGAGTCACATTTGTTGTTCAGTGTCAAGTTCCCACTCGCTCTCAAAACGCCACAGCTTGTGTCGTCCTGTTCCCCATCGAAGCCAAACATTACGCTGAAATATGAAGAAATGTAATTTATATATATTTATATATATTTGGTGTTGGGTTTCAGTGTAATGGCACTCTTTTGCTCTGAAAAGCAGGTTGTTACTACTTACTTTAAGCTTCATTTGTTAATTGCTGTGCCACTGTAATGCACTCCTAATAAGCCTGTAACTCAGTGCCCTGTGTGTTGGTTTGGCCTGTTTCCAATCTGTGCCATTTTAGTTGAATATAAGTGCAGTAAAAATTAAACTGTAATAGGCTCATTTTTTTTAAAAAGCAGTGGTTCATTTAAACCAGTTCTTAAGCCTTTCCTTTGTTTTGTTTTGTTTTTCATCAGTTTGGATTCAGCCGAGGTCATGGATGCAAGCTGGAAAAACTGCTTCGAAGAGGAACTTCTGTGTCCCATTTGCCTGAATGTTTTCGACGAGCCCATCCAGCTGCCGTGCAAGCACAACTTCTGCAAGGGTTGCATCTCTGAGGCTTGGGCCAAAGAC
The DNA here is from genome assembly GCF_057381915.1 of Diplotaxodon limnothrissa. Lineage (NCBI taxonomy): Eukaryota > Metazoa > Chordata > Actinopteri > Cichliformes > Cichlidae > Diplotaxodon > Diplotaxodon limnothrissa. The sequence continues at coordinate 14,520,032 of NC_140608.1, read as the reverse complement.
ACCGCCGCGGTCCGCTGTCCAGAGTGCAACCATGACTACGACCAGAAGCCCACACTGGAGAAGAACTTCAAGCTCGCCAACATAGTGAAGCGCTTCAATGCTTTGAACACTGAGAAAGCCCCCCCTGTGCTGCACTGTGTCCTCTGCAGACGAGGGCCCCCGCTGCCCGTGCGGAAAGTCTGTCTGCGTTGTAAGGAGCCCTGCTGCCAAACTCATATCCAGACGCACCTACAGCAGCCGTGTGCGGCGCCGGGACACCTGTTAGTCGATGCTGAGGAGCTGAGCGCTTGGACCTGTCCCAGTCACGAGGAGTACAGGCTGCTCCACTGTGAGGAAGAGCAGGTGGCTCTGTGTCCGTTCTGCTGCATCTCTCACTGCACTAACCAAAGACACACAGTCTGCGATGTTGATGCGCAACGCATACAAATGCAGGTACAAATGCGCACACACACACACATACACACACACTCTCCTACAGGGCAATGAAAAGATTTCATTTGGTGCACACAATTCATGGGTAATTCTTTCAGTTCGCTAGTCTATAAAGGCCTTCTCTCTTTCCCTCCTCTTTAATCTGATGTAAAAGGACTGGACAGGTGAAAGCCACCCCTCTGGGTACATGGATAGCACACAAACACACATATATAGGCATACTTCACACACACACACACACACGCTGCTTTTAACCTTGATCATACCACCCACTCTTTACCGCCACGCCTTCCCATTAGCAGCGCTGTGCCCTTCGGATAAGTGCTGTGATGCAATCTGCATCCACCGGAAACGATGACCTATGTGCGGTGAGGGGCGGAAACGCGTGTAGTTTGTTTATGTTAGCTGATCAGTTTCAGGGTTCCAGGGTTGGAATGCTATTTTAGGGACATTTAGCAGGGAGGAAGAGGTGGAAATGAATTGAGAGTAAGAGCAAAATAGATCCTAATCTGGTTACGAATTGGCAACAATTAAATAATGAGCATGTCTTGGCAGCCTTGACCTCAGGATGCGTAAAGAAACGAGGGCCAGCATGCCATGGCTGCCACCGCCATGTGGGGTTTTCCTCACTTTATTTCTGTTTCTTTGCTTTTCTCAAGACTAACGCAAGTAGCAAGGTGTAAAAACAGCCACCCACACCTTAAACACATTCCTTCCCTTCTCCTCCCTATCTATGGAAGCAATCAGAAGCAGATTTCTTTTACAGTTTGCCCTCTCGTCGTCTTTTTGATACTATTTAGTGAAGGCATTATTCCACTTGGGGAAAGTTACACATATTTCTTTCCAGGGTAAGTTCTAAATCAGTTGACCCTGGTTCAGAGCTATTATTGGGACAAAAGATGTCTGTTCAGCCCTTTCCACAGCTGCTCTCTGTGCACACTCATATGCACACACCCAGCCATCTTTCTGTTCTTTCACAACTGTATTTTCACAGAGCATATTGCACTGTGGAGTCACACTGTCCATCCCTGGACCTTCAGGCATATAATACACAGTGATTTATTGAGAAAAAAAAGTGTTAATAGCAAAAACTGTTGTGCTCCTTGTGTGCTGGGTCATTTGTTAAAGTAATACGAGACCACAGTGTCTTCTCGTCATTATTTGCTGAGAGGTCGTTCTCCTTCGCAGAGCTGTGGTCTATTTTGGTCTTAAATTCCCCGGGCAGCACTCTTGTTGCTTTTGGGATAAACAAAGACACAAAACCGACGTAGCAATGTTTGTATCTTTTAGTTATCTTTGGCTCTCAAAGGAGACTTTTACATTAACCTTTTGCAGACATGCTGGTAATTTCGAGATGAGAAAAGAAGCGTAATATAATAGTAATGTTCTCCCTGGGACAAGCGGAGGAGGAGCCCTCCCACACAACCTCACCTTGGCTTTCTCAGGCACCTCAGCAGGAAACCGTCGCTCATGGAAGCTCTGCTGTTTGAAGCTTCGTGTATCTGGGCTGGAGTGAGTCAGATACCCAGAATACTGAGGGCAGGCCACTGACATCAGAAGTAGGGAATAGTTGTCAGTTGATTGTGAAAGAGGCTCTCTGTTCATTGAGCCTGAGGCTCCTCATTTAAACATGAGCTTCCTGGCAACCTGTGGGTGTCTGGATGCCTAAATAGGACAGTGGGGAAAGTGATCATTGGCGGGCTTAAGCTTGATAAAGGTAGGCTTTCATGCTGCTACACTGCCCCAGCCCCTCTGTGCTATTTCAAACACACAAGACAAAAAAAAGGAATTGGAGGAAACACGACAAAAAGAGGAAGACAGAGTTGCTGAGCAGAAGCATCAAGACACAGAAAAGCTGCTGCTATAATGTGAAGCCAGCTCACATAAAGCAGCTCACGCACCATTTACGATACTAATAACCCAACAAAGTGCTCTTTCCTGTTTTGTCAATGCAGCATTCACACTGAGCTCGTGTGCGCCGTGTTACCAAAGTGATGAATAATACCAGTGCACCGTCTTAAGTTCAAAGGCACTGAGGAGGCAGGACATGAAAAAGTGAAGGAAAGAAGAAACACAGGCAGCCAACTGACACAAGTCCACCAGTTTGCAGGGTAGTGTCAGCTGTTACGGTTACTATCAGGTTGTTTGAAGAGGAGTGTTTAACTAAACTGCCTCTTGTGTAAGCAAGATGTGGTGTTGAGATGGAGTACAGGTGTAGGATGTGTTACAACTGTGCGAAACAGGATTAAAGACTACGCTGCTGATTTTCAACGTAAAGCCCTGCCAATTACACGAGAAGTGTTCGCGCTCAGTGCTAGCTGCATCTGAGAAAAACACTCAAAACAACATTTCATTAGTGAACATGTAAAATCCACTAACTGAACACATCACAGTGTGCTCGTGGTTTCTATATGTGATCTCATTGTTGGTGCACAAAGCAGAACTTGATATGTTATGGTGAAACCACCAAAAGCTTTAGATAACGACTCTGACAAGTCATTTGGAACATGAACCAACACGAGGCATTAATAATGCTTAAACTGTAAAGTCCTTAATAGAAATGTGCCTCAACTTTAATTGGGAGAATTAAGAAGAATAGTCTTCGAGGTGTGTGGTACAGGGCTTGCTGCAGCCCTTGCTGAACTTATTGTTGTTCTTTCCATGAATGATATGAAAACCTCTGCAAGTGCAGCTGTTAATTACATTCACCCGCATGGCTGTATGATATAGGGCTTACTTCAACAGTTCACTTTATTTCTGCACACACACTCTATAGGTGTCAGTATAACAGCCCATTAAGCTGTACTCATAAAAATGTATTCTTGATTTCACTTGTGGGACCAATTTTTTAAAAACATAGTCAGCACTGCAGGGTGATGCAGCAGTTAATTCACGAACGAAATGCAGTGTTTTTCCTTCTCAGCACTTAAAGCTTCCCTCATCGATAGTTTTATAGCTACCGTGGATCAGAAACTGTGTAATGTTAGAGATGTCGCTGATAGAAATGACTCCGAAGCTCAAGTGTCAGTGGCAGTTCCCTCAGTTCAGCTGAGCTTTTGAGCATCTTTCAGTTAATTGATCCGGTTTTACTTATTTGGGTCACTCCCATCCACTACTTTTCTAGCTGTAGGAGACAGCTGTAGACAGCTTTGAGAAACCAGCTGTCCACTGCCTGCTCAGCATCAAATAGCAGAGTATCTCAGTCACATTAAAGTTTACAAATGTAGAGACTAGCTAACAGTAACAAGCAGTTAGAAGACAAATAGGGGTTGGAGTACACTAAAAACAGAGCAAAATTGGTGGCTAGTAATATTTTTAAACCTTTATTTAACCAAGAATGAAGTCTCGAGAGTTAGCATGTTTTGGAAGAGTGTCCTGGGCCAGTATAGGCAGCGTTAACTTCGGGTGCAGAGCTAAAGCTCCCAGAGAAAAGCTGCACAAGCACAGGAAGAGCATGTAAACTCCACACACAAGGGCCCTGCCCCAGGTTCAAATCCAGAACCCTCTTGGTTTGAGGCAATAGTGCTAACCACCAGACTACTACGCTGTCCCAAAATGAGTGCCTGGATAGAAATTTTGTCAGTTTTTGTGGCCAGCCTTAAAATATGCTGAAGCAGTAGAAATACCACTTTTGGGTCTTTCCCATGTCAGTGCATTTACTCTCAGCTGCCCAAAATACATGTCATATAATCCACTCTGCTTCCTTTGAGTGTTAGGGGAGATAAACGTATTCCTGCTGTTTCCTAGGTGGACAAATCAGTAGTCTTCTTCACTCAAAAGAACTGTTCTGATAACAAGCATAAGTGAGTTATTATGGTACATTTGGCTACTATTTTATGCCATTTAGAGTCTTTCTTTGTTATTTTGTTGAAACTATATACACTGTTGAAAGTGTTCACTGTGGTAAACTATAGTGGCCAGCCTGTGGATGTCCATTAGACAGCACAACGTGAGTGTTGCAAGCAGCTGAAGAGGCCTGTTGCTGTGATACCACAATGTGACTACCCTGAGACTCACTCACTCGAGACCACAGGAATGTCCTCATTCTCCCTATCTCTCTCTCTTTTGGGCGAAACTTTTTTTTCTCCTTTTTCTTTTGGTTTCGCTCTCTTTTTGTATGTCTTTCTCACTCTCTTTCTATCCATTCTTGGCATGTGCAAGCATCGCCTTTCCTCTCGTCCCCTTTCTCGGGTGCATGCTCATTGGGAGGGAGGGAGGAGACCTCGGCGCTGTGCACACAGACATGACAATCTGTCACTGACACACAGGCCAATGCAAACAATGGGAGCAATGCATGTGGCAAAATGAGAAAGTGCGGGGGGGGGGGGGGGGGGGGGGGGGGGGGTAGTGAGGCACCCCCGCTCCCTACATACACATGAGATTTCACATATGACTACATACACAAGACTTTGTTGCCATGACAGCAGGTTTTCTCTTATTTGGGTACGCGGCCTTTCCAATGCAGAAACAGTTCATTAAAAAGTCTACCTGCCCTCCCCTGTTTCTAGTTAGTTGTCAGTCTGTGACAGCAGATTGATTCCCAGCCTCTGCAGTAAATGGGGAAGGATTATGTTCAGTGGATTTTTTTTAACTGGCTCTTGGCTCTTGTGTACCCACAGAGGAAGTAAGCTTGTCCCAACAATGGAGCTCATTTGACACAGCAGGGTCAGCGTCAAACTTTGGAGCAGTCAGAGAATGATTTGTGCAGCCATGTTTGCCTTTGCTCTCCGAATGCCTAAATGCATGTTCATGTCGCTGGCAGCTGACTGTGGAGAAAGTTGTCTCGATGCCTCGTGAAAAGCAGCTAGGTATGCTGCGGTCACAGCCGAGGCCCAAGTTTTTCAGAGTTTCTAAATGTATGGGTATCTTTGTTTTTAATTTTCAGGGCATCTTGTTGTGGTTCGCCTATCTAATCCGTCCTATCTGTCATTCCTCCACAGGCCATGCTAATGAGGCAGCAAGACAGACTGGAAGGTCGTGTTCAGAACATCGATGAGCACCTCAACAAGCTGGAGTCAGACAAGACACTGATGAAGGTGCATTTTCAATTCCGAATGTTATGTGAATGTTATCAGCATGGGGGTTTGTGCTATAATTTTGTCTGCTGTAATGAAATTACTCTACCGTTTCTCACTCTTGGGAAATCAAAGGTAAATGTAACTTTAACTATGACTGGCAGGTGCAGCAAAGTGAAAATGGATTTAACAAACGACTTTCCCACTTTCATATTGAACAAGAACAGCATAGATTCCATAAAATTGTGTGTCTGTTAATAAAAATTGTAGTATCTGTTTGTTAACATCAGTACTTTTAGTCATTTAAAAATGCATTTCTGCGTGTAAACGTGCATACTTGTGTATCCTGTGACCACAGGATGCAGTGTCTGAACTGAAAGAGCGTGCAAGAGCCCAGTATCAGCGGATGCATGCGCTGCTAGAAGCAAACCAGGCTGAAACCATGCAGATGCTGGAGAGCACCTACAACTCGTACGTGAGGAAGAACTCCCAGCAGGTGCTGCAGCTCAACGAGAGGCGCCACGAAGCAGAAAAACTCCTGAGCTCAGTGCAAACATTCTTCCAAAAAGCAGGCAGTTTGAATTTCATGAAGGTACAACAAATCTGCAAATTGTTTTTTCTATTTATCGAACATGAACCTTTATCTCTATGACCCCTTTTCACAGTTCTTGCATCTGCATCAGACAGTGATACTTTTGAGGGATATAAAATGATGTTGTGATATGAAAGCATGCGCAGTAAACCCTGATGCATCTTATAATAACTGTTAGTGAGACATTTGAAGGTGTGTGGGAATGACCCGTGAAACTTTTGTTTTTTCATTTCAGAATACAAAACCTTATCAGCTCCTCATGGACAGGTAAGAAGTTATTCTAAGATATTCATTTCTTTGGACTAACTCAGTGATGTTTTCATGCAAGCTTTTTAGTGCACTGATCATCATCTTTATTCATTGTGAGAAAAACAGCCAAACTATCAAATATGTCCTTGTACAACATTCAACTGTTGCGTTGTTTTCAGTGGAATTAGCTAAATGTAGCTTTAGCGGGTGTACTGGTAATAAAAGCAGGCAAAAAACAACAACAACTCCAACAGAGGTCAAGCAAGCGAAATATAAGCAAAGGTCAGAGAAAACAGCAGTAGAACAGATAAACCCATGTGTTTCCCCTATGATGTATAAATGGAAAATACTCTGTGATGAATTATTTCAAAAACCTGATCATAAGCAGGAGGGGTTGTCTCCTTGCCACATGTTATTTGCTTGTTTAATGGTGGGACTGGGTGAGCCTCACAGTTTTCTAACATGCTGCAGTGATTTTAACTATTCATTTGTCACTCCTGGCCTCAACAACTTTTTTTTAGCACTATGCATAGTGTTTTTAGCAAGTTAAACTTTGACCCTGCACACTACAGCCAATGGATCTACAGTCCCCTGGACATAGGGTTGCCAACTCCCTGAAAAATAAATAAGGGACACCTCGTGGCCAGGGCCGGGCAACCCAGTTGTCTTCACCCTTCCCAGTGTGGTGAATTTTCTAGCTCTTTTTTTGTGTGTGAAATTATTTTTTTTAACCATTTGACTTGAAGTTGATTTAAGTAGATGCATATTCTATTCTTTGTGATATGAACACATGTGAAACAAGTGATCATTTAGCCATTTATTTTTAGCTCAAAATGACAACATTAACACATAAAACAGGTCTCTTTCTTAAACAGAAGCCTGTCATGCTTAACTTTTGAGAATATAAGTAAATCTTTCTTTAAAAGAACTCTGTCCTACTTAACTTAAAATAATAGAAAATAATAGAAAGAAAAATATTCTTGTAACAGTGCACATTTAGTGCATTTAGTACAATTGGCTTCAGCTGAGGTATTATTTCAGCTTTTCTAATGCTAATCAGCTGCTCCTGTTTGTAAACCCGCTTGTTCCCATGATTACGCATCATAACTCATCATCATTATTCATCTATGTATTACTTTTATGTATTAGTCATCTATTTATTGTAATCATCTATCCTTGCAGTTGTTTATTACACAAAATAAATTATATTATCACACTTCTGGCCACATAGCGCTGATATTCACTGCACATGCCCATATTAACTTTTTCCAGCCAGGTGTTTTCCTTTTCCCATTCTTCCCTTTCTCTGAGGGGAACAAACATTGCTGCTCTAATGCTGGGCTTACACTGTGCGATTTTTGGCCCATTTTGAGACGATTTTTGAGTCGTGCGACCGTTTTGGTGATCGGACCGATTTTGGCCTTCATCGTGCGTCGTGTAGTATACGTGGGGTAACGAGAAGTGATTAACACCTCACGACCAGCTCCCGATCATCAATCGCTCGTGAGGATCTCACCACAGGGGCTCACACTGCTCACGCGCAAACACGTAAACGTCGGTGAAAAAGACGGCGCAGCACGGCAGTGCAGCGTGTGATCTGGACACAAGCGATGGAGGCACAACTTGTAGAACTTTGGAAAGCTCATCCGAGCCTTTTCGATGTGGCATCACAAAATTATCACGACCACAACAACCGTGAAAATAGTTGGATTTACACTGCTGCTCAATCACAGCTGCCTGATCATGTTTTTCATTAGCAATTTAGCAAAGTTGATGGTGGTGGTGTGCGTGTCTGTGTGAGTGAAAGACAGAGAGAGAGAGCGACAGATTTTCTGTTATAACCTTCATTTTATGGACGCACAGGGTGAGCTCTCAGGTCGCATCAGAGCATCGGGCGGTATAGTGTGAGACCTGCATCGTGACCTACCAACTTCTAACCCCTGCGAGTCAATCGTGCAGTTTGAGCAGGAGCTGAATATCGCGACTGAAAAAATCGCACAGTGTCTGCCCAGCTTTAGGTGTACTGTCGTCCGAGACTTGCACCGCAGTGTCGGCGTTTGTTTCCCTGTTGGCCATGCTTCTTGTTGTGGTCATCTGTTGTCTTCCGGTATTTTCTCCGCAAGCGACCTTTCCTCGACCAATGAGATGAGCGGTAATCTGAATTGTCATACTCGAATTGTCATAAGTGTGCTGTCAGCTCATTGGTCACAAAGCAGGAGAGGGGCTGGGAATTATGTTTTCAAACAAAGCGTTAATTCCATTAACATTTATAGACTACTTTTGATTCTCACTGTATTACGGGACAAAGTGCGTCCCTTATTAGCTCAATACGGGACGTGTACTTTTTTTTCTAAATACGGGACGATTCCGTATTTTAAGGGACGGTTGGCAACCCTACCTGGACAGCATGATTTTGGTGTGGATGTCCAGTCTGAGGTGGATGGGTTCACCTCAGACGTTCACTTGGCTGCAAAGTTTTTCCCGATAGTCTTCTTTCTGCCATATGGTGACATTTATCTTTGGCTGTCGGGGACTTTCAGTATATACTCTTCTTCACAACAATTTAGGCCTCATCTTCCTAATATGCTAATATTAGCCTAACCATAGCGCTGTAGCTAGCTACCTCATGGCTAGCTACAGGTAGCAGGTCAATTGATGGTTTATTCATGTATAGGTTTATTTATGTAAATCACAACAACAGTTGTCTCAAGAAAGTATTCAACAATGAAGGAACCCCCTATTAGTAAGCACTTTGCAACAGTAAGAAGGAAAAACTTCCTTTTAACAGGAAGAAACTTTAGGCAGAACCAGGCTAAGGGAGGGGCAGCCATCTGCTACAAGTGGTTACGACTAAACATTCAAACATCCGTTATTAAGTTTGCAGTTTGTATTATGTCAAGAGGTATAGCATGGCTGTACTTTTTTTTTTCGTACTTCAGTAAAAACATGTTATCTCATTTGTAGGTGTCAGCTAGTTCACATCTAAAGCTGCATCTACACAGGAAGTGATTAGCACTTAAAGCTGATGGTTGATTGCTAGCAGACATGCCAGGTTCCGGTTGCATAGCTAACCGACCGATGTATTTACTGAGCTCTCACATGTCAATAACCACCATTCTGTGCAGTAATTGGTAGTGACCTCCCCTCAAAGTAGAAAATTGTTTTATCTTGACTTCACATCACCAGTGGTTAGTCAGGTGAAGTTGACAAACTTTCTAAGGTCTGTGCTCAACATGTCGATTCGCAAATCTTGTGTTGAGGCAGATTAGCTTCTAACTCTGCTAGACCTTATTACTGGGAGAAAAGTCACACTAGTCATTTTATTGTTGAAAGAAGTTGGACTATTTTTAACTTAAGCATTTCAACATGTTATCGTTAGGGGTGAGTCGGTGCTTGTTTGCTTTTGGGAACTGATGGAGCATTTAGACTTGAAAGTCACTGGTTTTCAGACTCAACAAGGGGATATTTCCAAAAAGTTCTTACAATGGCCACTTCAAACTGGGTTTTAAAATGCCCAACCTTTGGCACCAGAACTTTTACAGTCTGTTGTAAAAACAGGTTTGTCTGTTTAGCCAATTTTGTAGCTGTATCAGTTTTAATAATGATTAAACTGGTGCAATGATTACAGTCAAACTTTGCATCCTATTTAATCATGCAGTGAGCTACCAATGGAAATAACCAAGCTAGCTAAGGTAGTGTTGATAACTTCGCAGCACTATCATCTTGTCCAAATTTAATCACAGCCAACTTTAAAAAAGAATATTTATATTTTTTAAATCTCAAAGTGCAGAGTGTCTCTAACAATTCGATACTAATGATTTTACTGTTGTGTTTCTTTTTACAGGTCAAACTCACATCTGAATAGCATTATCCCTCCAGTCAGAGTGGGCCAGCTCCACTCTCATCATTTGCTGTCCGACCTGTCAACAAAAGAGAAGAACTTGCGAAAAATGCTGGAGGGTAGGATTAAATTACAGAAAAATAACTATAGATGAGTTTTTCAGAGATGTATTATCATTAGAATTAGCACTCATCTCTCTGTCCTACCTCTACTTGTCATTCTCAGAACCGTTCAATGAGTCGCCTCTTCTGGAGATTGTGCAGTCTCACAGCAGCTCTGCTAGCTCCCAGTTGGGGACTAGTTCAGGAATACAGAAGAGGAAATACAGCATGGCGTTCCTGGAGGCTAACCCAGAAAACTCCCAGAATCCTCCACCTTTGCTCTACAGCAGCAAAAAACCCTTCCTGGCCAACCAAGGTCACCGGGCATCATCTGTATATGCCTCTGAAGTCCTCTCACAGAATCCTCACACTGGCCCTGGTCATAGTCGGCTCCTAGATACTTCAGCCCATCACATGGTGGGTCTAGGGTCCAGCTCTAGCCACCACTCAGGAACCATATTCCCATCCTCCCACTTCTCAAGTGTTGGTGCCTCACAACAAGCCGTGTACGAAGGGAGGAAAGTACTGATGTGTACTTGCTGCTCCAGGGCCCCTGCTGCTTGCGCCCGGCCTCCGTACCCAGCGTCGGACACCTTCCCCTCTGTGACCTCTCAGGAGTTTGCCCCACATGCCCCTCTACCTGCAAGTCAGCCACTGCAGCATTTTCCCATGAGGGGACTGATGGAAACATCGCAGACAGCCAGACATGCTGAATTCTATGGGCTGTACGGCCAGTCTTCAACCAAGCATTACGGGACCAAATAATAAACCCAAATCAGCATCCGTTCTGTTTTATTAGATCACGTTTGGCATCAAGAAGTTCCATGTTTGCTTTTTTTTTTTTTCTCCTTTCCATTTTGATTCAGAGACGCAACCCCAGATTATATCTCCACACACCTTTATGACAATCACTCTTGACATTTATTTGAAACCATTTGGGGAGAACATGCCCTGTTAACTTGTGTAGCTCTGTTTACTCCCCGAATCACAGTGACAGTACTAATGATCTAATTTGAAAGCATTATTTATTGTCTGTTTCAGTTCGACTGGAAGTGCTAATGTGAATAATGTAGTCTTAAATCCATTCAAACTTAAGAAATGACATATTCTTCAGGGGTCCTGGCATGGGACTCCAGAGACTCCAGTGCCTAAAGAGACTGTTAACACACTTGTATTGTACTTGCAATTTCCTAACTCTTGATTAATTCCTGTTTGCAGCTGAAAGCATGCAGGGAGCCTCTCCATGCACTCCAAAGTCCATGTGGCTTTAGAAAAAAACAACAAAAAAAAAAAACACTGGACTGCAAATGTTTTGTTTTTTTCCAGATTCAGGTTTTTCCATTAGTTTTTTTTTTTTATAGAAGATTATGAATAAACCAAAATCTTTTGAATAAATAAAAAAGCATATTACATGACCTTTCATTGTATTTTGAGCACTGGTTTTCAAAAGTAATCCGCTGGGTATGCTAGTGTGTACTTTAAATCAGGTGACGCGCTGGTTATTTTAAATGCCGTGTCTGATTATAGTTTGAGGTCTATTTGTCCTAAGAAGCAAATTGTGCGATTTGTTTGGGTAAAGAGCTTTTCCAGGGTGACTCACTGAGTTACACATGAAAACAAAAAATAAAGAGAAGGTGTTACAGTGGTACATCCGACCCTGCTGCTGACCAGCAAAGCTTGTAAAACAGAGAGAGGGAAAAAAAGACACTGAAAGGCGGAGGAGGTTACAGAGCGGCCCACAGCAGGCCCATTATCTGCCAATTTAGGACAGTTCACTTCCTTGTCAGCATCCTGGTCTCTGGCAAAAATCTCTGTGTCATCCCTCTTTGTCTTGTTATTGGAGCTGGTTGTCAAGTTAGGTCAGAGAACAGGAATAACCAATGAGCAGCACCTTCCCTCTCCTCTCTCCCTTCCTCTATCATTTTCCAGAGCTCGATGCAGAGGAGGAGAGGAGGGTTAGAGCGGAGGATGATATAAGCGCAGAGTTTTAATGAGGATCTACTTATCTGTCACTCATACTCCTTTCATTGTTCCCCTCCCCCATTTAGCGAGATAGCAGGAGCGAGCTTGGGATGGTGGGGGCAGCAAAGTCAGGGTCGAGGGGGGAGTAGCAATGGTAAGGCACATCACTTATTTATAGGTTATAAAACCTTGCTCCCTCCTATATGGTCCAGTCTGCTTTTAGTTTTTTTAGTTGTTGTTTTTTTGTCTTCTTTGAAATCTGTTTCACTTCCATGATAACTCCCTCCCTTTAGCAGCAAATGCACGAGGGAGAGGAGTGAGAGGAGCTGAGGTTTAGTTACAGTGTGGCAATCTGACAATGTGCGTATGTGTGTGTTTGTGTGTAAGCCAATTAGCATTCCCCTTGTTCACTGTCCCTTCTCGCTCTGTGTGTGTGTGTGTGTTATTAATAAAACATACAGCAGATGTTCCAAAGGAGCATTTTATCCATATGATCATTTTTATTTATAGAGCCCTATTAAATCAACGATCCATTCTATAGAGCGGGGTTTGCATGTGCTGTTTTTCTTTTTTTGTTAGGTCTCATAAAAGAATTGGAAATTTTGTTGAATCGTTCTCTCGTGCATTGTGTTGCCCTGTCCTAACTACAGGCACAAACACGGGGCTGGACGAAAAGCCTCTATGGTATGCTTGTTCTTGGTTTGCGTTGCCTTGTGTGCGGGCTCTGTGCAGACGAGTTGAATCCTGTTTTATAAGTGAATGTGTGCTCAGGTGTCGCCACACAATCAGGCGGTTAGTGCGTTGCATCGTATATGTGCATAATTAGGCTTGTGTGAGAGCTCCGCGAGGTCACGTATAGGGTAAAGGCTGATGCGCTGACAGCTGTGCTCTGTTGTGGCAGGTGTGTCGGGGCTGTATATGTATGAGAACAACACGCCCGTGCCTGCAGCAGGACATGAGCCTGCAGTACGTGTGCTCAGTGTGCAGGAAACTGTGCAGCTGTTGTTTGTATGCTTTTGCCAGTGACTAGAGATATTGGAGTCAAGGTAGGAACTGTTTCTCTCTTTTTCTCCCCTGACATTTATTACTAATTCTGATCTTCAGGGTCTGTTTACCTATGATATGATCTTGATACTCTGACAAATGTTTGCAACCTCTAATGCCAGTAATAACTGCAATATTTGCATCACAGCCCGAGCTGAAAGTGAGACAGTGATTTGGAAAGTATTCAGGCACCCTTTTCTGTGTCAAGCCACACTAAACCACACGTTTCAGAGTGGTTAGTGAATGTATTACTGACTAAAAATCATTCATATAAGTAGTGTTCAGTTCTTTATACTTTTTACTTGTCCTTTGGCAATAATTGGAGCTTCTAGGCTACAATCTTTGCACACCTGGCTTAAGATAGTTTATTTTATTCTCTGTGACAGCTCTGTCAAAGTGGATAACAAACGTGTACAAACTGACAAGTTCAGATCTTGCCAAAGATGTTTTAAACGGTTTAATTCTGCTCCACTAGTTACAGTCTGAGACTTGTTTCGAAACCACTTTTCTTTTGGGTGTAATACAGATGTCAGCTTAAGGGATGCCGAAGTGACCTCTGTGATGACGAGTCAAAGAAATCTACAACCTCCCCAGTTTGTCTGGTAAGAGCAAGAGGATTGTGATGACAATAAATCCATGTCAGTAAACATATATCTGTTGATCATTCATTTATTAGAAGGAGGTACTCTTCCATGAATGTGCATACATAACTTAGTGTTTGTGTGTGTGTGTGGTTTCTGACCCACCCAGGACCAGAGAGAGTCTTTGCTGAGCTTCACAGATACTCCCACTGTAATCCAGAAACACCAGTATAACTGTCCCGAGAAAAGGAAATAGCACAGCAGTTCAGTCATCCCCAGAATGGCTGACCTTCCTCCCCTTGGCTTAAGACTTCCTTGTATTCCCAGCATTTTATTATATGTTTGGGGCTATTCCTCATCATCGATTGGGAGCAGTACAGAGAATAGATGGGGGGATGGATGACCTTTTGAACACTGGGTGACTGTTGTCATGAAAGGCGACTCCCACTCTCCCAAAGCCGATGCACTCTGGCGATGGTATCTTGCAAGACCTACATGCATTTAGCCAGAATCCTTTTCCTCATCCTTCCTGTCGGGCTTTCTGACCCCAGCTGCAAAGAAGACCATCCAACAGCAGTGCCTGTGTCCCACAAACACGATTCTACATGTTTGCTGAGTTTTTATTTTCAGACATCCTTTACATGTGATTTGAAACACATGAAGCAGACTGTTATGTGTCTTTTACTCAGAACTGCTCGCGTCTGGTGGCGGTCAAACTTCCTGCAGGTTCTCCGATCTCTACAGAAAACATCTGAAGTCTTCTTGCAATAAATGCTGAATTCTTGGTCACATACCAGACCAATTAAATATTTACTCAGACATCCTACTTAGTCTGGCTGACTCTAAGAAGAGCCCTGGTCATTCCGTTACTTGGGTGTTTCTCCTAATAACCACTCAAACCTTTATAAATGGATTTAGAACCAGCACCTCAATGCAGTTTCCAGTCATAATGGCTGCTATTGTCTTGCTGTGCAGTGTGAATTGTAGAAGCTTTATATACACAGGTGTGTGCCTTTCTAAACTATGGCTAATCAGTTTGCCAGTTTGCCACAGGTGGACTCCAGCAGAGCTCAAGGACAGTTAAAGTAAACAGGATGCACCTGACCACAATTTGGATTCCCACACAAAGGGTGCAATGACGTTCGTAAAGGAGAAAATGTTCTAAAATGATTTTACGTTATGTTCACAGTGAACACAATGGAGTGTGCAACAGCTGAACAGATCTAGTGAATTTTTTCAGCTGGGTACGGTTTGACTTCCTCTGTTACTCAGACCTTTGATTAGTATTATTGACATAGTCAGAAATGCATTTGCGCAGCTTCCAGCTTGTGTAACCGCCCTGCCTGTTCCAGTTCAGCGGTGGATATTAGAGGTGGCTGACATGGATGCATTATGTACTAACTTACAGTATGGCAGAAATGCATTTGTCACACAAAGCTTTAACAGTCCTTCCATTAACACTGACAGGAACATGAACATGCCCAGCTGAATGCATACGGAGCAGCCATTCATCAACCAAGCAGAATTCTAACCTTCATCTGATAAGACCTTTGAAATCTGTGCCAAAACTCTAATCCAGGATAGCAGTGCATACACACACACACACACACACAAGTGCACAAACATCAAAGACAAAAATCTGTAGCCAATGTTTATTGATCTGCAGGTCTATTTTTGCTCGGGGAAATCATTCTAACATAAACCAGCCCTCTGTCAAATTTGAGCTGCAGGGAAACAGGCAACATTCATGCAATGCATGTTAGAGTGAAGCAGTGAAAATAAGCAAAGGAAGATGTATAAATGCAGGTAAGCAGAATCAGTGGATGTGCATATATGTGTGTATATTTGTGTTTTTGGCTGTGTATATATGAAGACATGTGAGATCAGTGCTTTTGAACGTGTCAGAGATCTTTCACGGAGACAAGCTGGATTAATTAGAGACAGTACAAAGTGATGTCAGTCGTTGCCATAGGAACTTTGTGCTACACTAGTGACACACTCAAGTGTCAGAGGTGCAAACTATTAAAGTGTCTTTACTCTTGTACTCTTGGAGTGAACCATTGCGGGGGGGTTAAAGGTTGGTTTGGAAATGATCAAAATAAGAACTGTACTGAAATTTTACTTGAATGAAAACCTTTTTAAAGTCAAACTTGAACATCATTGTTGCAAATGGCAGCATTAAATGTGAGCTTTGTGGATTTCACTTTCAATTTGAGTTTCAGCCAAGTATTTACCAAACAAGCATCAGTTGCACTTTACCGTACATGCTGGTTTCTCAGGAAGACATGCAGTTACCTACTACTTCGTTAGCTATACCTCGCTAGTGACGTCTTGCTCCCCTTTTAATAGACAACACATATGAAAGGTGCTTATTGGATGGAGATCTGGTTACAGTGGAGGCAATTTTAGTGAACTCACTGTCATGTTCAAGAAGCCACTTGAGATGATTTAAGCTTTGTCACATGGTGTATTACCTAACTGGAAGCAGCCATCAGAAGATCGATACAGTGTGGTCATAAAAGGGTGGATGCACTGGCAGCAGTAATGCTCAGGTCGGCTGTGGTGTTTAAATTAAGCTCAGTTGTGTGCCCAGAAGACATCCATCACACCATTACACCATGAGCCTTAACCACTGAAGGCAGGATGGATCTGTGCTTTCCTGTTGTTTATACCAGATTCTGAACCTATCCTGTGAATATTGCAGCTGAAACCTTGAATCTTGTTCCTGGCTAACAGGAGAAGCACCCAGTGTGGTCTTCTGCTGCTGCTTCACTGATGTTCATCTGCACAGCATGATTGTAACAAGTGGTTATTTGAATTACAGTTGCCTTCCTATCAACTCAAACCAGTCTGGCCATTCTCCTCTCACCTCTGACATCAACAAGGCACTTCCCCCCAGAGAATCTTACTATATATCCATTTTTATTTGACAGTGAAATATACTTTAGCTATGTTTTATGTTTTAAGCTATGATCTATGCATATATAACACAACATATGATAAATATATTATATATAATACAGAAAAAACAGGAAAACTCATAAATATAAGGAACTTGATACAGTTTCTGATTTAAATATTTATTCATTATTAGTGTTTGTTTTACAGGAGAATATATTTTAGATAGGATTAGGCTACAGATGTTAGTCATTAATGCCATGTTTACATAGTTCTCACTACAGTGGTTTTGGAAAACAAGCCAAACTGTTTAGCCCTCCTTGGCCTGTTGCTTTGTGTCCTGATTCACAACCCCAAAAAATAATTAACATTTTCTGATAGCATATGGTTCAGATTTGGCCTGGGTTATCATCCTAGATGAATGAGCCTTCGTAGGGTTAATAATCGTCCAGTTCATGCAGGATCGGGTCAGAGAAATGGTGAACAGCTGTGGGCTGACAAATGACACTTCCTTCATTACCAGCACAGCTGAACTTTGACCTCGCCGGTCGATGCATGTCAGACATGGTTTGTCCAGGACCTCCAAGTTCAGCAGGGTCTAGAGCTACGATCCAAACTGCACGTTTGCAGGATATAGTCATATTTTAAAGAGTCCTGTTCTGGCAGTGAAGACTGATGCTATGTTGTGTGATCTCTTCATATGCCATTGGTTCTCAGATGCGTTTTGCATGCCCATCTTCATATGCAGAAAAAAGCTAATAATGCCAAAAGAATTAATGTTAAATTTTAGCGAAGTAAATGTCATCACAATAACATTTTTGTCCTTTTTTCTTTTTAAATTTGCCCTATAAAAATCCTTTTCATTAAACTTAGTCAAATTACATATTTAACCTGCTCAGTCCCAACACGTATCAGTGCCTCTTTTCCCCACCCGTGAGGCCCAGCATCATCCACCAGCAGCTTTCTGTTTCGTTAGCTTTCAATGAGCTAATGAAAGAAATTAGTGACTCAGTATCAGTCATTTCTATGGTGAGCTAAGCTTTGGCAAAGATCAAGCTGGATGCTTTCTCCATTGTACTTCATGGTACTTTCCTCTCACTGGTGACTAACAATGAATAAAATCACAAATCAACCATGTGGCTTACACATTTACCTGGGAGGAGACAGAAAATCCTCTGGATTTACATCAGGAAGAGCATCTGGCATAAAAAAGAAATCTGTCAAACTAAACATGCAGAGCTACTTGGTGTGGCAACACGGGTGTGGTGATCCCTTGTGAAAGTGTTTCAGTGAAAAAAAATGATGATATACTTCCACTGTCCCTCAAATGTCTGTGACGGTAAGGAGGGTTTCAGCAGTAGATTTGGCCTCCCTTTGTTAGTCAGTATATTGTCACAGACCCAAGCGCTGCTCTGGACACAGCTGTAACCTCTACTTGAAAGTGAGCGTTTAATGCCCCACGCAGATGCTGGACCATAAAACCCTGATAAGCAATAAAAGTGCTGCAAAGGTTCACAAAACTCCCACTCAGCACCGACCAGTTGGATGTGGTTTATGAGTCAGAAAATAAGAAGCAGCACCACCTGCTCCGAGTGAAGGTGACATTAACTAGTTGGAAGACTGTTACACGCTGATTTGCTGTGTGACGCATCACCGAGGTTTTTAAACTGTAGTGGTGTGGAATCTGGTGAATCTTCCCAAAAGGTGTGACACATACACTCATCCAAAATCCAGAGCAGGTAATGTAACGTCATGTGGGGTTAGTGCATGTGTTGTTTTTTCCCCTCACAGACTAGAGAAAAAGATGGCTTTACTGGTCTGCAGGTAGCAGAAAGCTGCCGTCAAGGGGTCAGGTGCCCATTTCTCAAGTCACCGTAGTGGCAGCATAGCTTGTGGTGGTGTTAGGCTTTTTCGGACATCTGGCAGTGCTGCTTGTAAGCAATCGCTCCCTCAGCTTTTCTTCTGTGGGACTGCTGCCCATCACTGTGAAGAGATGATCAGTATAGATGTCTGTGTTTAAAAGGATTTTACAATTTCCAACTCACTATAAAAAAAAATAAGTTGGCAAAACTTTGGACAGCAGTTTATGTATTTTGCAAGTAACCACTCGGTATGCATGGCTGTGTAGGTTCTCCAGTTCATGGTAGTCTTAAAGGCTTGAAAAAAGAAGGCAAACGGACTTCTTTAAGTGTGTGAAGACATTTCACCTCTCATCCAAGAGGCTTCTTCAATTCTAAAAACAAAAGATGGAGAGTCTCAGGTATTTAACCCTTAGTGGGGGTTGTCCCCTTTGGAGGTGGTTGTTGACCTGCTGTTGATCATGTGTGTCATCACATGAATCAAGGTGTGGAAAAAGGCGTTGGTGATTACCATCACTGGGGTTAAGTGTGAAACCACTGTGAACCTTGCCCTACTATATAATGTGACCTTTGAGGTCACCTGAGGCTAAGTCTGAATCGGGTTTGAAGTGCGTGGGAAGGGTTCTCAAAGACTGCGTTGTAGGCGGCTGACAGTTGGTGTCTTGAAACACCACCACTGTTCAATGATGGTCGTTCACAGTAAAGGAGGACATGGATGACCTTTATGCTTTAAGTGCAGGTGTACAGCTGAGCTTCTATGATGAGCCATGTGTTTGTGGGGTGGCTGTCTGGTCTCTCCTGTGTAGCAATCCAAGTACTCCTCACTGCACTGCACAGCATACAGTCTTATTTAGCTTGTATTTGGGAGTTTTTTTTCTCGGGATATAGTGTTTATTTCTAAAGATATGGCTGGATTTGAAGGGCATTGGTGGGTCATTCTTGGAGAAAATTCTCATGAGCTTCTCTGGTAAACCTGCTACCTGGGACTCTCCACCTTTTGTTCTTAGAACTGAAGACGCCTCTTTTATGAGAGGTGAAACATACTTAAGTCCAGGTACCTTTTCTGTTTAAAGCTCTTAAGAACCACACCCATCTAGTTAGAAAAACTAGATAGGTGTGTTGATGATGTGGCACATGGTATTACAAATCATAGGAACGAAGTAACATCCAGTGGCAAATACCAGGCTGTAAGTGGTTTCAGTTGGATATTTTAACCAGTAAGTCTGTGAGTATTTAATACATTAAAAAAAAAACTACAGACATACAAGTGGCCAAATTGGGAGTGCAGGTTTTTGCACTCATATTTCATCCTCAGAGGTGCTGCTCGGCTTGATAAAGTGAACAAAGCACGTCCAGCTGACAGTTGAGTCGGGTTCACCAATGATGTCCTTTTCCTCTTGTCTTATCTTTATGCACGCTGACTGACAACTTTTGAATGGACTTTGAATGGTTTACTGGCAAACGGCCGTTATCATTCAGATAAACTCTTATACAGTGAAGCATTTTAAGAAACACATTCAAAAGTGCATTATGTGTGATGAGGAAGCTCTCAAAGGCTGTATATTCAGATACATTCTAAGCACAATGGACATCAGTGAGGTTGAGTGAGGTGGCTCTGACCTGCAGGTTCAACAGTTCGCTCCAGCTACCCTGCAAAGATCGTGCCTTTACACAAAAGTACTCTTGCAGATAATATGAAGCTAATTCAGGATGCAAGCTGACTGTATCTGCCTTCATAAAACTTTTACTGTCCTCACTATTTTCATTCTCACCCTTCAAACACCCCGATCTCTCTATTGTTGGTGGTTTATGGACAACCTGGCGAGTACTGTTGCGCAGGCTAGTTAACTGCAGTTGGACGAATTTTTATGGACCCGTCTTTTTGCTTGTGGTTCTATTTTGTATCTCTCTGCTGCTTGTTTGTTGCTTTTACTTCCTTTCTGCCAAATTGAGTTTTGGATCTGATCATTTTGAAAATCTTTTATTACAGTTAAAGAGATATACTTTGGAACTGAATATGCACTGTCCGGCAAAATAAATGCCAACATGTTTCTTTTTACTGGAGAGTGCAGATAAGAGCCTCCCATTAGACTTGAGGTCTAGCTTCCGCTGCCTGAATATTTGGGATTGACCTTTTTTCTTTCTTTCCTGACAGCATTGGGCATATTCCAAGATGACAATGTTGAGATTTATCAGGCTTAAATTGTAAAAGGCTGGATCAGGAAGCTGATCCAGCCTTTTACATCACAATCATCCTTAGTGGAAGTCCCCTGGAGAGAGCTGAACCTGACTACCAAGATCCAACTGTTCAACTCCAGCTATAAAGTCAGTACTGCTCTACGGGGCTGAAACCTGGAAGACAAATAAAACCTCAAAAAGAGAAATCCAGACATTCCTCAACAGCCGTCTCAGGTTTCTCCACGTTCGCTGGCCAGACCCAATCAGTAACACCAAACTATGGAAAGGAACCTGTCAACTCTCAGTAGGAAATCAGGAAGAGAAGATGGTGCTGGGTAGGGTATGCTTTACGCCACAGGTGTTGAACTCCAGGCCTCGAGGGCCGGCAAAAAAGATGGGCTACAGCTGGAAAGAATGGCCCAGGACAGAAATCTCTGGAGACCTACCTTTGGCAGCGGTGACGGGCAGCAGTAGTAGTAGGATCGGTAACCATGAGACACAGACTGGACCACAGATGCTGACCACACTGAGAATCTTTAGGATGTGCTAGACAAGACTTTGAGCAGAGGTTCAGCTCTGAGCTAAATAAGAATATTTCAGATGGCTGTAGTTTCAGGAGCTTTAACAAAGACACTTGAGAAAAAACAAACAAACATCTTGATGCATACTCAATCATCCAGGTAAGTAAAGCTCCAAAAGTTGATTCTGTTAATCTGGACGTAGCGTTTTCAGTGGGAGAAATGTTTTGTCACTCATCCAAGTGACTTCTTCAGTCTCAGCCGACTGCTTCTTTTCGGTTTCTCCCACTGAAAACGCTACGTCCAGATTAACAGAATCAACTTTTGGAGCTTTACTTACCTGGATGATTGAGTATGCATCAAGATGTTTGTTTGTTTTTTCTCAAGTGTCTTTGTTAAAGCTCCTGAAACTACAGCCATCTGAAATATTCTTATTTAGCTCAGAGCTGAACCTCTGCTCAAAGTCTTGTCTAGCACATCCTAAAGATTCTCAGTGTGGTCAGCATCTGTGGTCCAGTCTGTGTCTCATGGTTACCGATCCTACTACTACTGCTGCCCGTCACCGCTGCCAAAGGTAGGTCTCCAGAGATTTCTGTCCTTTTATTTATTGTGCTGGGATTTCTCATTTATTTGGACAAAATTGCTTTCTTGTTCTGACTTTAAGTACAAATCTTCACATTTAGGATTGAAACATCACGTAGAAAAACAGTATTCTGATATTACAACTGGCAGGATGACACTCCTACGAATCAAGACGTGCGCACATCATCATCCGTCTGCACCACTCGGTTTGAGCTGGAACGCATTTTCTTTCCCGTCTGATAAGTGGACGACAACGTTTTTATTTATTTATTTTTTTACCAGATCGGCCTTTTTAAACAATACCGGGATCCGCTGGTGGTAAAAAGACACCTCTTCCACTACCTTCAGTGGTGACTGAATTATATACAGTATAAAACTGTGGGTAGCAAAAAAAACAAAAAAAAAAACAAAACAAAACAAAACAGTTCTTCTACAAGCGAGTTACACTGCTGCAATGCTCGCAGTGAGAAACAGAGGAGAGGCGAGAACATCAGAGCCAGTCGTGATTCCTCCGACTGCACCATTAGCTGCCACCACACACAGCGTTCTCGCGGCTGGTGTGGAAGAAGTGGGAACTTTGTAAAATGTGTCCGTCTGGTACAAAAAAAGTGTTATTTCTTAAAATGCATCAGAGAGTGAGCCATTTCAGAAAAACAAAACAAAACCATCGGTGAACCCTCCACCTATTGCTTCTGCTTCTTCTTTGCTGGTTTGATAGCAGGCAGCTCTTCCTCTTCTTCTTCCTCCTCCTCCTCTTCTTCCTCAGACAAATTGGAGTCTTCGACCTGTGTGGCTGAGAAGATCAGGAGAAAATGTCAGCTCACCGTGTTACACCGAATCCTGGTACCACCATCTCGACTGCGTGTGCGAGACTTGGCCCTTAAATGTTCTGTTATTTTGTTTCATATTAAAAGAACAAAAGAATAAAAATAAAAAAAAACATAGAAAATGGTGAACTCTTTAAGGGCCAGAAAGGTCGCTTTACTGAATGTGCCCTCACAGTTGACCCTCACGCACACACTAACTTGAAACAGCAGAAGAAATAAAATTGTAAGGTGTAAGTTGCAGATTTCTTTTACAAAGTTTTATTGCCCAGAGACATATTTAACCTTTTGTCTAGCAGGGTGAGGGAGCACCAAGGTTACTCCAGGTGTTTCACTATACAGGACGTTCATAGCATTCATCTGTATTGAAAATTAAATGCGTTTGGATCCCAAAGCCGCCGCTTTAGACTGTCGTTTTTCAAAGGCTGTGAGGTACAAAAGATCTTTTTCAAAATATCATAGGTGTTAAGCACTTAAGCCGAAGGCAACTAAGCTTGATTTTCAGGTTCACGTAGAAGTGTCAGGACCGCCTCCAAGGTGATAACCCCAGTGGAGGTTAAATACCTGGGATTCCCAATCAGCTTGTAGAACTGAAGAAGGCTCTTGTATGAGAGGGGGAACGTCTCGGGGTAGGGGGACTTAATTTGAGTAAACGTTCTTTTAAAAGTACGATGAATAAGCTGGAGCTGCTTATAAAACAAAATGAATGGGTTTGCATCAGAAGTTAGTGAGGGTCGTCTCTGATTATGTAGCTACACACACACAAAAAAAAAGGGAAACTACTGTTACAGTCTTCAAATGACGATAGCGATACATGCTGAGAGGTCAAAACTCTTTGTTAAAGTTACGGAGGAATTGTTAAACATCTTCGTGGGGGGAAGAGTTTTAGGCAAACTAAACAAGCCCTGCCTCCCAGCAAATAAATAAGAATGAGGATCCATATTTATAGATGTTGTTCGGCACTGCTTTCACTTGTGTGCAAATCATTTCCCCCCAGTTATTAATTACAACGCCTTCACTTAAAATATAGAAAATTAAAAGCTGACACAGGATTTCAGCAGATTGTTTTATCCAAACTTTCTAGAAGAAAGCTCTTGATTTTTGAAACAAGGACATTATTCTTACATGTTATACCTACCAAAATTCATGCAGTTTAGAGTAATTCAGGGTTAGGGGTGACATATTGGAACTCAGAGGTTTGAATGTCTGGCTCTTTGCTTTATTTATTACGTCACACTGCGAAAAACTGTTGCCCATCCCTAATATAGACCAATAAGTCAACCAATCAACTACAGCCAAGCATTACTCTAATTAACTTCCTTAAATGTCAAGCAGAGCAATTTTTTTATAATCAGCTACAAATAAAAATACAAAATTCCTGCTGCATGTTTATTTGGGTCAGCCAACTCAGTTTGAAAAGCAGAGTACCTGCACTGGATCAGTTCCTATTATTCACTGATTACTATCATTTTGATATAAATACAATGAAGGGGCTGAAAACAGATGAGATATTGTCAGTGAGCTTCTTAGAATGTCAGTACTGGCAGTGTTAAAGTGTTAAAGCACAAAGAAAGTAGAGTATTACCAATAAGGTGTAGCCCACTGACAGAAACTGGCCCTGTGCCGGCCTTGAGTCGGATGGTGACTGGGGCTTTCAGCTCAAACTCTCCCAGACTCACCTGTCGACAGAAAGCATCAAAGTTAAGACAGATCAAACTTCAGCTGTGTGGCACATCAGCCTCAGTTTACACACCATGGGGAGACACTTGATGTGAAGGTTGGCAACGGGCACCGAGATCGTCTTTCCTTGGTGGTTCATGGCTGTCACCTCCACCACATTGCTCTCCTCCTTGGCACCGTTACCCAAGCAAACCTGCAGCAATCACAACACCGAACATCACTGTTGCGGACAGACTAAAGTGTGACTGACTGGTGTGTTCGTGCCGCTGGTAAATCCCAATGATGGTAACAAAACTGTACATACTGTTCTGAGTTCAAGGAAGTGCTCCAGGTCCTCCTCCTCATCTCCTTGGAAAGTGTAGAAAGGTACTTTGGAGGACAGCTCGCAACCTGGAATAACAGTAAGACCGGCAATTAAATGACAACGGATTTTATTAACCCCCCCTCAAAAACAAAAAAACAAAAAACAAAACAACCCAAAACAAAATCCCCAGTAAAACAAGGAGGAAGAAATTTCTGTAGGAACATCACAGCAGAAACCCACGTGTGCGCCTACAGAACATCTCTGACAGACTGTTTAACAGGCCCTTACTGAACAGGAAGCTCTCCAGCCTGGATTGACCGCTCGGTCCGACGTCCGAGGATTCATCGTCGTGGAAAGACATTTTGCAGAAGCGGTAAAAGTTAAGTATTCTGCTGGCGCTTTCCTGTCTAACGAGCTCTCCACGATAAATAACAAGCACGTCGCAGCCTACACGCGTGCCTGATACGTCATCAGTGCGCGCCCGTGCCTCCTTTTACAGAAATCAGGCGCTGCCGCTGCCTGAGTAAAACACGTGATGAACTTCTCATTTACCTGAGCTGATTCACAGCGGTGGCTAATAAACTTAAAAACTATTGAACTTAATGTAAAATACAGTGAAATATAGAATATTACAGGTGAACAATACTATCTGCTAATGCTAATAATATCTGCTTAAACTTAGTCCCTTCAGAGCTGTCTTCGTGACATAGATTCACCCAGGGGGAAACCTTCCTCAGAGACTTTTGTCCATATTGACATTACAGCACCACACAGTTGCTGCACATCCATGATGGGAATCTCATGTTCCGTCACATCCCAGAGGTGCTCTGTTGTTGAAATCTGGTGACTGTGGAGGCCATTTAAGTGCAGTGAACTCAGTGTCATGTTCAAGATACCAGTTTGAGATGATTTGAGCTTTGTGACATTGAGTGTTATCCTGTTGGAAGCAGACATCAAAAATGGACATACTGTGGTCATAAAAGGATGGACATGGTCAGCAACAATACTCAGACTGGTGTTTAAATGATGCTCAGTTGGTACTAAGGGGCCCAAAGTGTGCAGAGAAAACACCCGTCACACCATTACCACCAGGAGCCTGAATCTTTGATACAAGGCAGGAATGAGCTCGTGCTTTCAGCTTTTTAACGCCAAATTCTGATCATACCATTACAAATGTTGCAGCAGAAATCCAGAACGTTTTTTCCAGTTCTGGCAATCTCATGTAACTTGCAGCCTTGGGTTCCTGCCCTTACTTGACATGAGTGGCACCCCAGCATGGTCTTCTGCTGCTGTAAGCCATCTGCTTCAGTGTTCAGAGATGCTCTTGTGCACACACTGGTTGTAAATCAGTGGTTATGGTTGTTTTCATATCAGCTCAAAAGCAGTCTGGCTATTCTCCTCTGACCTCAAGTCATTTCTACGTTTAAAAAAAACAAAAAAAAAACAAAACTGCTACTCACTGATTTTGATTTTTAAAACCACTTTCTATAAACCCTAGAAATTACTTTGGGAAAAATCCCAGTAGATAATCAGCTTCTGAATACTCAGTCCAGCCTGTCTGGCATCACAGATTGCACATTTCAAGTACTTTAAAAAAATAAAAAAAAAAATAAAAAAAAATAAATCACCTTTTAGCTCCATTCTGATGCTTGGTTTGATTTTGAGCAGGTATGTTGACCATGTCTACATGCCTAAAGGCACTGAGTTGCTGCCATGTGATTGGCCGATTAGATATTTGCCTTAATGACTAGTTGAACAGGTGTACCTAACCACTGGCTGTTGATTATTACATAATTGTTTGCAATAAAGATTCTTTTAACAAGGACATTAAACCAAAGGTCACTTCGACCCATCTGAACAGGTCAATATTCCTTTATGTAAAGATATTACTTTCCCTTTACTTCTAAAAACCTTACATGAAATCTTTCACTGCAGACAGGTATTAAAAAATATTTCTAGATAAATAGTGGCGCACAGGACAAAGCAACAGTCACTTATCGTTTATTAGTTTTTCCATTTTATATACTTTACATACAAACTTTACAATGGAAAACTCACTTTAATGATCCCCCCACCCCTTAACTGAAAATCTACCACTGGAGCCCTTTCTCTTTCACAGCCAAGTATTAATCAAATCTAGTTGGCAGAGGAGAAAGCTCAAGCATCAGCAAACTGCAAAATGAACCATTTAAGACAAGTGTGAAAATTATACTGCTGTTTCAGCAGACAGATAGCAGATCCCGTGGGCGAGTTTCACACCTGGCTGACAGGTAAAACGGCTGTACAGGACAAGAGATTAACTAAACCAGCATCAGTTTCAATATAGAAAACAAAACAACACTTTATGATCGACAGAGTTTACAGACTCTCCGAGAACAACAGTATTATATTCATAGGGTTGAGTGGCATGCTTCTTCCTCTATGTAGCATGAAGATGAGTTTTTTTTTTTTTCCCCCAGCATCTGCCACAACAAATCCATTACAACTCATGCACATTATGAATGCACAGTTTCAAAACATCACATTGGCAGGCAGCTACTGAGTAACAACCACAGATCCTCAGTTAACCGGTTAAACACTCCTATGAGTGACAGTGCTTTTTAAAAGAAAAAAAAAAAAATTCATAAAAGCAAATTATAGCTTTGACTTAAAAACACATTCAATGAAGAGCTTGTGAGGGAGGAAGGGTATGAATTTCGGCTCCAAACCACGTCAACTGAACTAAACAGTGTTGAAACCATTGCCATTTTCACATTTGGTGACAGGATTCAACAACCTCAGTGATCCCAAGAGCGCCTCGCTGAAACGCAGCTGAAAATACATGTACTGGTATGCAACGCTGAAACAAAGCATTAAGGGATGACATGAGTGAATTTGCCCGTCAGGTCTGGTGAAATGAGCAGTTTCATATTAGTGGAGGAACAGAAGATTTCGGATTCTTCATCATTTCAACCAAAAAGAAAACAACAAAACAAAAAAACAAAGCAACGCAAAAAGCCTAACACATTTTGGTCCCGTGGTGTACTACTCTCAGGAAGTGTCGATTTAAACATTCGTGCTTTCAAACAGGAACGAAACAAACTGTGGTAAATTTGACATTTTAACTACGCAAAGTTAGAAAGACAAACATTTCAACAATATTAGATAAACATAGAATTTAACTTAACTAAAAATGGTACAATATCAGCTTTTTAGTCAGCTTAGTTTACTGAAGGGTTTCTGTGCTTGCGTTATGGATCTGGTAGAGCAAAAACCAAGACGCTTTACTGTGAGTGTGAGGCTACATCTCTGGAATTTGAAAAACAACAAGGTCAACGTGCCATCTCTAGCTGTGTTTGAAATTATAAGCTAAAATGATAAGGCAAGGAACAAAAAGGCAATGGCTGAAAAACATGTTAATGAACACATGAAAGCTTTTATTGCTTTCCAAATGTCTACTACTAGAACAGAAATTCAAAAGGACCTCTTTGACGTTTGCTTTGTTGGCCTGTGGCAACAATTTAATTCAGGGCTTGGCAAAACCTTAAAAAGCTACAACTGTTCACCCTTCATGTGTACACACACACACACAGTGCTTCAGATCAATTTTGTCAGAAACACACTACCTAAAAAGGCATCCATCTCCAAGTATGTGGTGGAGCGACCGAAAATACCACGATGTGAAAACGAAAGGCAAACTCTCAAACAGCACTTCACATCCTGCATAAAGATGTTTCACCTAAGCCAACGACTATACCATTTCTCCATGTCACATCTGGGAAAGCAGGATGTAGCGGTAGTTACGACACTAGATGCGTGCTACCCTCATTTCACAGCTCAGCCTTCAGATACAGACGCCGATTTCAGGCATGCGGGTAAAATTCATGTAATGGCCACTGGATTTTAAAAAAAAAAAAAAAAGAAAAGGGGGGGGGAGGTGGGTTAAGAAGGTCTCAAGGAGTCATCTCTTCCTTCCTCCTAGGAAGGAATAGTGGGATCAGAGAAGGGGTTCCACTTATGTGTTACTGAGTGAAAGAGATTACAGATCACTCCTTGGCCTTCGACGTGCTGAATCCAGTAGAGCCAAAACATCTGGGGGGGGGCCACAGGCATCCGCTGTGCTTCCACACAAATCCTAAAAAGAGCCCAGATTGGTAACGTGATATAAAAATCACCATGAAAGTTTTCTCATGAAGGTAGCAAACACGTTTAAACTATGTCAACTCGCTCTGTCCGTCATTGTTGCAGGATGTTTCTTCAAAGGCTACGGCCCATAATGATGACGTCTTTAGGAAAGCCCTCCATTTTGGCCACTTCAAAGCATCCCAGCTTACTATAGAAGTCCAACATTCGCTTATCAGTCTGTCGAACCTTACAGAACGAGCCGTGGGATCCTGAGAGAGAAAGGACACAGAAAAGAGAACCAAAGTTCACTACCCTTGGTTTATTTACAGTAAATCTAAAAGGGGTAAAGAAGCCTTTATGATAAAAAACAGTCATCTAGGCTTCTAATCTTGTCGTTTTGGACTTTGGCCTCATGCACACATTACATGTAGATAAGTGAACCTTTGTTTTCCACTTTACTAAAACTTGAAAAATAAACTTAATGAATCAATACTTCTATGGAGTGGTTATGAGGCAGGGGGCTAAAGACATGATTGGCTGCTACCTACCGTTGGCCTTAAGAGAAGATAACAGACAGCCCATCATGCTTTTGGCCACACTGGGGTCAGTGACTTTGGCGTGAACGTCAACCTTGATGAGAGAGGGAAAGTTGGAGAGGAAAGAGTCCGGCAGACCCTCCT
The DNA here is from genome assembly GCF_057381915.1 of Diplotaxodon limnothrissa. Taxonomy (NCBI): domain Eukaryota; kingdom Metazoa; phylum Chordata; class Actinopteri; order Cichliformes; family Cichlidae; genus Diplotaxodon; species Diplotaxodon limnothrissa. Next base: position 14,490,588 of record NC_140608.1, on the reverse strand, counting down.
CCTCTTCATGGAAACTCAGTATCATCTTCTACAATAATGAAAGAGTGCTTTAGTAATCTTAATAAAAGGACGCACAATCATAACGCTCAATATTACGATAGAAAGAAATGGATTATAAGCATACCTCAGCCTCTGTGAGGTCCTTATCACAGTCAGGTTTGTGGTATTTCTCTTGCATGAAGGGAATCCAGCTCAACTTGCATTTCTTGATAAAGGGTTTAACATCTACGGTGCCGAGAGCATAACCACAGATCCCTTCATCATCCTCCAACACAAACCCATAGTCCGAACTGAGTGTCAGGAGACCTCCTACTAACCTGTGAACACAGATTAAAGCCTTAATAAGGGGAATGGGGAAATGTGTGGACTGCAAACAAATGCATGTGCCTTTTCTTACCTGTCTCCTATGAGGTCAGGATCGTCATCAGAGAATGGTACATCCTCCGTGCCTTCACAGTACATCTCTTTACATATTTTATAGACTGCAGTCTGCATAATGAGACCGATAACAGCTGTTAATGAAACCGTTGCGTTCACACCAAGTTTAGCAACTTTAACTCTACTTGAATAAGTGACTCATAAGTTATATGGATTCTGCGAATTACTCAGCTTGCAGTTTACATTAATATTGGTCCAGACTTGTAGCTTTTCACTACAATCAATATAAAGACAAAAATCCATTATTTATAATAAATCCCACATTTTTTTATTTTATTTTTAAATTTAAACATCCCCTGTGAATGCAATGTTACAGTCTCATTTTTTGTTTCATTTGTTTTAATGTGTTCAACGCATGTCGGCAACACGCAGCTTCATGGTCATCAAAATTTGAAAAAGTGCTGAAGGCCTGGCAAAAACTGCTTATAGGGTGGGGTTTTTTTTTGCTAGATAATGTAATAAAGACTCAGAGGAACTAAATAAGTGACGAAATACAAAATATGGTCACATATTAGTTAGAAGGGATTTTCCAGAAGTAAATCAGTTTCATACAAAACATGTGGATGTCCAAGACAGACATGTTGCAGCTTCATCATTTTGTCACTTATGTGAAATGAGGGGAAGACGACAGGATACTTATACAAATATCTGAGGTCTGGTGACAAACTGTTTTGTGACATTTAATGAGCAAACCTAATCAATTAACAAGTAAACGTGCCAAAGCTAAAGAAATTCCTTCAAAACAAGACAATTTTGCCGTGCTTGACAACTGTTATAAAAAGGACTACAGGAGTGTGGCTTAACTAAAAAAAAAAACAAAAGAAACAAAAACAACAAGTATCTCACCTCATCTTTGGGAAAGTACGGCCTTATGGTATAGATTTTTGAGGATGGCAATGAAGGTGGAGGTTGGTAGAAAAGATCGTTTGCCCCATCTATTGGCAACAATCGCTGTGGATATCAAAATAAGGAGGGTCAGTTTCACAGGGAAAAGGTGTCGTGCTAGTCTGGCTGACTGCCTCACTGTGTGTTTGCCAAGTTGAACCACTATCAACCCAAAAGGAACTAAAGACAGAAAAGTGCTTTGGAGTCTGAAGACAACTTGAGTATATAAACTGTTGTTCCTTGTTGACCTGACAGTGGACAACAAGAGCAAACCTCACTTCTTTCTCATTTTCGCTAAAGAAACACAGCACCAACTACAAACAGACATTTGCAAACATAACAAAAAGAAAAAAAAGGCTCGCGTTTTGGTCTGACTAAGGTTTTACTGGCTGAAGGAGATGCTCCTTTCCCTTTTGTAAGGCATCGCAATACTTCGCTGCGCAGGACCCTCCTGTTGAGAAAAATAATGATGCTAGCGCAGAAAGACCGAGAGAACTCCAAGCAACAAAAAACCAAAACGGGGAATTAAATGATTGCCAACTGAGTCACTCAACAGCATTTTGGTTGCCATTGGGAGTCTGGGCTGGAAACACCACTTTAGACTGGACTGATGTGTTTAATCATGGAATTCTCTCATCGCGTACATGCTTGCGTTCTCGCTGGCGCTGCGATGCTTGCGCGTGCGCTCGCAAAGGGCTGGCTTTGAGCGCTGTGCTTTCCTGCAAAGAAATGATATGTCATGAAAATAAAACCTAACCATACTCGCTTGCGCTGCATGCGCCAGGGAAAAGCAGCATCTCCTTCAGCAGTTGCTGAAAGAAACCAAAATTGATCAGAAGCAGCAACACAATCAGAAGATGCCACGCCAAACACTGGCTTTAAGTTTGTTTGTCTTTTTCCCCTCCCAGCATGGAATTCAGGTCACCCACTCCCCTCACAGATATTGCCAATATCCCAAAGTAATGCCAGGGCACAAACATATTTGGAGATCAAGTGGAGGGGATGGAGCCTGGATGTCGTGAGCATAACTCACTGCAATCAGCTCACCTTTGACAGACCAAACCCCTTCATACCTATGCACATAATACCATCGTCGCCTTTGCTCACAGCACTCTTTTTTCCTCTCTCTCTCTTTTTTTTTTTTTTCCATTTGATTGCTGTAAATTCGGTGCATTAGATACCTGGAACTCTCCTGCTAGACCTCCCCTAAAGGCCCATGGCTCTTGGTCTCCTCTAAGGAACTGTGCTGAGGACTGACTACGACACCCTGTTAGGAGCAGAGCCAAGCGGACATTGTTACCACAGGATGGGGCTCTCTGATACAGATGAAGGGAGTGGGGAGATGAGAATGAAGGGGGTCATATATCTAATAGCAAAATATTTATGAATTTTTATTTTTTTTAATCATTAAAACATTAAAAAAAAAAGGACCCAATTTGGAATTATATGTAGAGAATATATTTTACAATCAAATGGGGCTCAAGCATCTAAAGCTTATATATGCTAGAAGGAATCTGGTGCAAGATGCACATTACTTTTACAAAAAAACTGCTCTGCACCTTTGTAAATGCAAAACGTTACCCAAAAGCTCCATGTGACATGGTGTCCACGTGGCAAGTTATTTGATGCAGGTCTTTCATTTTCAGTGTTTCAGGAGGGTAATTCTCATTTGAGAAGCTGACAGACTTCATGACCAATACAGAGGGGGGGGGGGGAGATAAAAAAAATAAAATCCGTCTATGGGCTACCAAAGTAAGCTTTAGCTGCCGTCACCCCACTGATATTAGCACCTTGTGTGAAGTCACATTCTCATTTTATCTGCCTTGTCACATGACGGGGGGGGGGGGGGGGGGGGGGGGGGGGTAGCACAAGTCATTAAAAACCAGGAAGACGAGAGGCAGCATGATCAGCATTTCCAGACTTAAAGGACCTCTCAGCTTATTATTAAAACCCAATCAATATAAAGACAAATGAGCAAGCTTCTGATTCAAGTTGCTAATAAAAACCAACCCCTGGTTGACAAGAAGCCCTGTCATGTGACCAGACAAATGCAGCGCGCGTGCAGGACACCTAACAGTGCTTTACATGTAAATCTCTCCCTGATACCTAAAACATTCCTTTGATGAACTGACAACACAGCATACAGATGCAGCCACAGGAAGGAACTGGGAACCTGGATATCCAGATTAAAAACCACAAAGGGTACCGCAAAAGACTAGCCGATTATGTAGTGCAACGGCACCGATCCAGCACTGTGACATTTATGCAGAATAACATGGAACATTTGTTCTTTTGTCTTTCTGCCCCCCCACCCCCCCCCCCTTTTTTTTTTAGGGTGAGTCCACTCAAATATTACATATTAAATATAAATAAAACCAAGTGTAAGGTCCCTTGAGTGAGTGCATCTGGCTGGTCTGAGCCAATTCTACAGGCCTACTGACAGAAACAAAAAAACAAGTTAGAGAGATGCTGCCAAAGAGAAATTTGGGAGTTAACACTTAGTATTCAGACTTTAAAATCGCTGCGCAAAATGTGACTTCATCCAGAGGGCAGCTTGCTTTCCTCCAAATCTTTCCTTTACTTTTAAATTTTTAGCTTTAAAATAAAACTACAAAGATCAATTTGATACATGAACATAAGAGACAACGCCTGCATATGCATACATCGGCCACTGTCGATCCAATAGCAGTAGAAACTTGTACTGTGGATTCTTCCATCTGTACATAGTGAAGGGAGAAAACAGTAGAAAATAGTTATTAGTAAGTGTTCTCAGTGCAATAACCAGGGAGGTTGTGACTAAGTGCCGGCTGCACAGCTTCCACTAGGGGGGAAAATATGGGGACTGATGAAATGAATGCTGATAGCAAAAGCAGAAGTCAATATTTGGGAACTTCATGCAGGTAACTATATTTATGGGGCTTTAACTTCTTTGGTGAGGCTTGAGCGTTTAAGACCATTTACTGAAGCATCAAGCCGGCAGTGTGGACTTTTAATGTGGATTTGCCAGTGTGGGTATGCTGCCTGCTGTGTACTGTGGGCCAGAGACCTCAGCTTTACCATATAGCCAGACAGGACAGAAACCTGTGAATGAAACTGGGTTACAGGGAGTAACCTACAGGCCATGCTGGTGCTTCAGACTAACAAACAAACACTCCATGAAAAGATGGAGATGTCATGAGAAGACTCCATGTCACTCATGCTGTATCACAGGACATCACCTGAAAGACTAATTTAAGAGAGAGATGAAAGTGGGAGGGAAAGAAAGAATATCCTCTTTTACAATGTGATGCATTCTCCTCTGATACAGAGTGAGCACATGATTCAGTAGCTTAAAAATCCAACAACCTTCTTGTAATATATGCATGCGATTCATATTAAGGACAATTTAGATATTTCTGATTCCTTGTTTATGCACCAGAATGGCCTTCCACAGTGAGTCAGTCAACTTGCTCTCCAAGCTCGCGTGCGCGCTAGGGCATGGAGGAAGGGAGGGGGGTTGGGATTTCCCCTGTGCCCATCCCCACAGACGGAGAAATGGAAGCAAGTGTCTGTGTGGGAACGCAGCAGTGATGTTACTGGATACACAGCAAGCAGCAGTAACCCTGCTGGGACATTTTCTCCACAGATACTCAGTTTAGACAAACATGGAGCAAATTGTTGTGGAATAAAAAGGGAGCACAGCAGCAGTGCAAGCAGCATTCAGTCAGATTAGAAAAAAGAAGAAAAAAAATCAACAAATTAAAGCGCAATTAATAGATTTATATCCATTTAAATGTGATGCATTTGACCTAACCCATTTCTAAACTAATCAAATAACCTGCTACCAATTTCAGCTGGGGATATTTGCCAAAAACTAATCCTACATTAACTGATGCAGAAGATTAGAAATATTACTGTTATTCAGATTGTTGTCTCATATCATTCTTAAAAATAACATAGTCCAGGTCTAGAATGGAAACCATGCAGCTAAATGAGCCATCATTACACTGTTTGTTCTTTCATTTTTTATTTATTTATTTTTTAAATGATGTGCTTTAGTAATTTGTATGCAACTGTGTTCCTGAGAATGGTAAAGGATTACAACACTTGAATGGACTCTACGCTAAACTACTGCTCTCTAAGAATAAGGACCCCGTGGTTCCCTTTATACATACCGAGCCACTGGACAAAAGACTTGACCATAGAAATGATGCTCTTGATGTCCCAGAGGTAAGAGTAGAGGTCATACAGGATGGTGCGGTTAGCTGTATTAGATAGCCGTGTGAACATCTGGATGACTGAGCAGCACATCTCCTCAAACTTTTCTGCCCGTGACTGCCATTCGGTCACCTGTGTTCAACACAATGTTTGAAAAAGATAAATACTGGTGGAAAACGCAAGCATTAAACCACTTAAGAGTTGTGGTAGCAGGAAGAAACCCCCCCCCCCCAAAAAAACAAAAAAAAACCCCACTCATGTCACTTATGACATATCATATACAAGTGTCCCAATAGGCCATGAGTGTTGAAATTATTTACAACTGTACTTTTCCACTGTGACGTGTGAATATGTAACTAAAAGCAAAACAAGCTGCATAGAAAGGGAAGCCATAGTTTACACAAAAAGCACAGCACTAAACTGTAGTCCAAGCACACCATTTGCCGTCATAACCACACCACCCAATGGGCAGTATGGGTACTACACAGCCACCATTTTGTTTTCTGCACCATGAACAGCATGGTTACCGGTAGTTGATAACAGACTAGCCATCTAATGGACCTCCTTCTCTGAACACACTCCATGTGCGTGTTTCAGTAAAATCACCCACCTTTTCAGATTCTCTCCTCTTGCAGTTGACACTAACGACGCTGCTGTTGGCTCTTAGCCAGTTGAACTCCTTTAACATTTGCATGGCCTTGGGTCCATGTTCGTAAGGCAGATAAAAGAGCTCTGCCAGCAAGCACAGGTCCTCCAGGGTAAGAGGCTCTGCTGTGAACAGTGCCTTTTCGTTGGGCCCTGGTACAAACACTTCCTGTGGACCCAAATCAGCAATGAGACTTTGCAAGCATTTTAATTTGGTTTTTGCCTTCAAATGCAGATATAAAGGAGAAATGACTCACTAATGTTTGCAGCACCTGTTTGAGCTGATCATCTGTCTGCATAGGGGCGATATCATTACCAGAGTCCTCTTGAATTGACTCCTCAGGAGATTTGGACTCTGCCAGACTCTCTTTGTCTGTATCCATAGGTTTGAGGTCCTCGGCCATCTTGTCAGCTAAAATAGGACCTGCATGCTTCTCTTCTGGGTCGACTTCGGCTTCTGGCTCTGCCTCATCTTGCTTCTCAACCACCATCTCCATGGGCTCCTCATCTGAATCCTTCTTTTCCACCTCCACCTGCACATGCCCAGTAAAAAGTTAAAGTACCTGTAGATAGTCTGGTACAATCCTCTGTCTGGATTGTACCAGACTATAAAGAGAGGACAATTACTTTCATTATTAGCCCTTTAATCAATGACCCAATGGTTATTTTACTGGGTGATGAGCTGCATGAACAGAAAACAAGTACTTTTAGCAATTGAGTTAAGGTCACACAAGTGCTACAACTGTGTCATAATGCAAACTCCACCTCCTCTTCCTCCTGAGGTCTTTTTGCCAAAGGAAGTGAGATTGGATCCAGGCACAGAGCAGGCATTGCTGGAGACATGATGGGCTGCTGGAACACAGTTGTGACCGTTGTTGAGGAGCAAAGAGAGGGAGCAGTCATGGATGACACATCTATGCCCGTGCCTTTGGCACCACTCTGAGGCACCTGCCGGCCTGTGAGAACAGAGTGTCAGTGCATACGGTATGGTTTTTAGGCATTTCAGGTGATGCTGCTAAAAACTCTATTAACAAAAAAAAAAATTAATGGAGATTAAACTTACTGTTGTATTGGTGAGGCACACCAAACTCCCCAAGCCATTCTGTGAGAGCCAGTTTTAGAGCAAGTTGTGGGCTATAGAGCATGTCTGTCTCAAGTTCTTCATCACTGCCTTCATTCTCCAACTTAATCTGGATAGAAACGGTGCTGTCCTCACCATCAGCTGGTAAAGGGGCAAGGTGGGGAGAGAAAAAACAGAGAAGTACATCCATTAATAATCTGGATTTCAGTGCAAGATGACAGTAACTTCATACTGAGAGTATACTGCATCAACACAAAATAAGCATTATATTGATAATGACACTTTTGGAAACTTTAAAATCCTTGTAACTAAAGATTGTGTACCTACCCATGACTTCAGACTTTGATATGAGGAGCTGAGGCCTAAACTTAATGAAAGGCGTTTAAGAAATCCAATGCTCAGGATTCTTTTCACTCCATGTGCGCTTGTATAAGCATTACTTAGCTTAAATAGATGTATAGTATATTAAAACCAGACTGCGGAAATGTTTTCCTAGTTTCGATAAACCTTACATCGGGTGTTACATTTCCCCAGCTAACTATAAGTACACCCCCACCCAAATTTTCAAAACCCTGTGTGTTTTATTTTTGTTAAATTACCCCTTTGCCTCAAAGGCATAAAGGGTTTTGATTAGAGCTGGGCGATATATCGAGTTTTTAAAACATCGATATATTTTTATACGAGATATAAGATGTGACAATATCCTTTATATCGATATAGTCTATGTTACGTTATAATTATAGTTGTGGAGCCGCAAGTTTGCCTCTCTTTCGTCCACTTTTGTCTCTACGCAACGTTACTCCGCCTCGCCTTCACTGAAGACAACTCCCCCTCCTCCCCCATCGCTTCACGTGCAGGCAGCGACAAGACGGACACGGCAAATCTCCGTTAACGAGTTACTGCGCATCGCCCCATGCGTGGGGCTGGACGGCGTCAACGTGCTAACGAGCTAAACATGCTAACGAGCTAACAGCGCTAACCCTAAAATCCTTTCATTCTCTCAAAAGTTGATAGCGCGCCTTATGTATGAATTCTGGTTGTGCTTGATGGCCGCGAACCGATTTTATGTGGTACACGGCGCTCAGCAATCTGTCAAAAATGTTTGAGTACGACTTTGGTAAGCTACGGAGCTGCACCGCTTGATAGATTGTCGGCGTATTACGGCTACCGAGGAGCTTCGCGGAGTGATACGTACTGTGCATCAACGTAATATTACCGTATTGTGTGTGTATAAGGACCATAAATGGCACCTGTAAGAGAGGTGGTTATGAAGCGGATTTCAAACTCCAGGCTATCAGTCACACAGTAAAACTTGGGAACAGAGCAGCTGTGAAATCTGTCTTTGTTATTACGCTCAGCGTCTTTTAGTTTACATTTTGACTGCACAATTGTGAGCTCTTTGTTTAGCACAAAAACAACCTTGTTTTCTTTTATTTATGGAGCATTATTATTTAACGAATTCTCATAATTTAATTTTGAGTAATTTTTCATGTACATCTGTGCTGTATGTTAATAAAAGTGCCTGTGTGACATCTGGGACACAGCTTTGACTAAGAACTCTCTTTTTGTTCTTACTTTATGGCTTAAAAAAAAAAACAAAAAACAAAAAAAAAAAAACCGATATATATCTTATATCGCCATCCAGCTAAAAAATATCGAGATATGAATTTTGGGTCATATCGCCCAGCCCTAGTTTTGATAAAATTATTTGATACTGATCTTCATTTTTCCCCTCCTTCCTTATTGCTTAATGAAGTACATTTTACCCACTCATTTCAAGCTGGATCTTTTCTGTCTGTGGTATGCTTTGAAATTTGCAGAATAACTAAACAAACAAAAGAAAATCTCTGTTGCTTACTCATGACCACATCCTTGCGCACACCGTTCATATTAGACTTGTACCAGGTGGCCAAAGTGTGGATTGCTACAAAGTTGGATTCAAACTCGCAGTTTGGATTGGTGAGGACTCCCTTCAGTCTGGGGATGAGCTCTGTGGAGCGGCCCTTGTAGGGACCCAAGAAAAGTCTCTTCTGGTCATAATCATTGGCATGAATATTGTCCCAGATTACTGGGGCTCTTCTCAGGATTTTTGACACCTCTTCAATAGACTCCACTGTGATGTCTTTGGAAACCACTTTGGGGCCTACAGAAAAGTCAACATATCCAAATAATTATTCTTTTTAAGTCTTCAACATAGACATGTATGAATAGGTTTGCAATTTCAAGGAAAACTGTTAGACTTGCCTGTCCATAGCACATCAATGTCAGGCAGGAGCTTCTCCCCTACTGTGTGGAGGTAAGGGGACTGAGGGACACTTGGGTAGCAAAATGTTCCACAGTACTCTGAATTTGACGGTGAGAAAAATAAGTGAGCAAGTAGCGCAAACACACACAAAATGAGCAAATAAGGCAGGTACAAAAAACAAGGAAAACAAGTTACCTGTGGGACAGAAGAGGAAGGTTTCAGGCTCGCCAAGATATTGGTAGATTTCATTGGTGATAGAAACCTGAGCGTGTGCAAAAGAACTGAACACTTCTTTATCAGCAGGGCACATGTTGTGGTCAATATCATCAAAAAGTAAGGCAAAGGACTTGCAGCCAAAGTGTGAAACCTGAAAGGGAAGAAATGACATAGTAAAATACAGAAAACTGCTGTAGATATCCATCAAGAAGGATTTCAATGTGTTCTTCATAAAAATGCTGCAATACCTGATCAAGTTTCCTCTTGAGTGCAGAAACCTCTTTTTGGTTGGAGAAGGTAATATCTAATCCAGGGGAAATGGCATAGATGAACTCTATCCCATGCTCATTAGCAGCACCGATTAAAGTCATGAGTTGCTCTAGGAGACAGGAGAAAGACAAAAGTGTAAATTATTGTGCATTTATAATTAATATGCAATTGGCTCACTTTAAAAGTATCATACAATCATTCCCCCGTCTCCCCAACGACATTCTTGGTAATCACCTGCTTCCTCCACTGAATACAGCTCCCTCCAGAACATTCTGTGTTTGCAGTCATCTTTGGGTGCGTAAAGGTATGTATTCAGTCCCCATTTCTGCTGCCTGTGAAAATCATTTTTTTCAGACTCATTAAAACAATCCGAGTTACCCTGCTATAATGCTGTCAACATGCAGTCTTAAATGATCCACAGTACCTCCTGAACAGCTCTTTCCTCTGTTCCATTGTCCATGGCCGCCCATAAAAGCCTGCGTTAGAAAGCACGACATTCAGTTTCCACGCACCCTGCAGTCCTAATGTGCGTTTCCTGCATGCACAGCGAGCTGCTTAGTCGCTTCGACAGTTTGCCCCTTGGTGCCGACGTGCTTGAATCTGCTTAATACTGATCTTCTGAATTACTCAGGAATGTGCCCAAATAAAGACGTCCCTTTTAAATTCATGAAGTGTAGCACTGTGTTCATCATGTACAGACAGACAGCGGAATTACTGCAGCATTTCGACGCCTAGCTTCTGATTGTATGCGATTAACTAGATCGTGTTGTATATACACGTAAGCCTATGAAATTTTAAAGGGTAATTTTTTTTATTAACCAGCATATTTGCATTTTAAGATACAAATTTATTATTTATTTATATATGTGACGATACCAAACTACATACATAATCTTTCTCCAACATTACCTTCCACGACTCCGCTTATAAATTTTCTGAGGCCCGTCGTTTCGACTCCGATCACAGTCTCTTCCACCGGGCCAGGGACCTCTGCACAAGGCTCTCCGGAGACTGGGCTGGGGCTCGGCTCACCATCCACTTGAGGAGTCTCTAACGTATTTTCTTTTTGAACCATTTTTCGACGTTTCGCTCGATACAAAAGTCACGAAATTTGCGACGAACCCAGGGAATATTTTCAAATGTAGGTCAGCAGGCGAATGCTGCCAGGCAAACCTGGTGGAAATAAACCGCGTCACTCTGAGCCTAATGTTAGCTAACGCAAGGAATCTATCGAGTTTTCGAAACGAAGACCCTGACTGGTTTTACAAGCTGTGATATAAATTACTATCAGGTGATACAAATCATCATTTAGTTTGGCTAATATGTAAACAAAAACCAAACACTCGCTCGTGGCTGTCCGTGCATTTTCTCTTCTTTATGGGTGGATTTGACCTACTTTACGTCGTTTCTTCCTGTTTACACCAAGTGCGCATGCTCACGAAACCAGTTCAAACCAGTCACAACTAGATGTACGTGACAAAACACCGCAAAGATTTTACACAGTTAAAGATATAGCCTACACCTCAGTTCACGGCATGATAGGATTAGCCTCCTTTGTAACCAGTTGTGGGCAAAATGTACATCAAAATTATAACGACATCCGTTTTTTTTACTCAATACACTTAATAGTAGTCAGATATGTAGCAATAATGAAGCTAAATAACAGATTGGTTTATGCGTGATTACCCACATCATCATCAATCTCTCTCATTTATCAATGAGCGGGGATACAAAGTGTGCACGTATTTATCAAATACACAAGAGGGTGGCAATTATTCGCTCTGTTGGTCGACTGCGTTGAACATCTCGCCGGCTGTGTAATATCTTTAAATTCCAGCCCATATTAGGAATGCAGCTAAGCTCCAACACCACTTTCAAACAGAGGGGAGGTGCTGCTCATCTGTTTATGATCTGTGTCAGCAAAATGCGCATGCTTTGTTCCAAATCGTCAAGATAATCCAGTTATACTTTTCCACAGTACACAGCGCGCTTTACTACAATGACTACAAAACAGGGTTGCGAGTTTTCACAATATCCAGGGGGTGAGTCCAAAGATTAGGTCAACTAGTCAGGACAAAAAAATAAATTCAATGGCCCTGAATAGATTTGTACATGTTTTTTACACAGTCATTGATGCTAGCCAAGAAAAGTTAATGAAAGAATTGCATAAAGAGTAAAAAAAAAAAAAAGAGTATCAAAAGGAATATAACAAATGATTAAAATAGTGGGTAGCTGTTATATCAAGATCCCTCTCCTATCAGCATTTATAATAAATAGCAATAAAACAAACAAGTAGCTAACAATAAACAAATCTAAAAATGCCAACTATACACATATTAAAGCTTTATACAGATGTGCAAGGTTGCTTTGAGGTATTGCACTTGTGTTGTGTGGTGGTGTTTATGTGTGAGAGGTGCTGATGTGCGTGTTCAGTACAGCTGATGGCTTGTGGAAAAAAACTGGAACAGTGTGTTAGTCCTGGTTTGGCTGGACCTGTAGCATCTCCCTGAGGGCAGTGGTCAAACAGGTGGATGTAGGATGGGTGGAGTCTCTGCAGTAGTTAAATGCATATCTTGAAGACATTAGTGCCATATTATCCTAATAAAGCACTTTGCTCTCAGGCTGCAGGCCTACATGTGGTTCCTGGAGTTTCTAAAAGTAGAACAGGAGGCACAGCTTTCAGCTATGGAAGCTCATTTCCACCACTGAAGAAAAATTTCCATCCGTAGTCAAGATTTCAGGTTATCGCAGTAGTTCGACTTACTCCGTTCTCTGAGAAAATAACTTGATATTTGAAGTAAGTTAGTTGAAATTTGGAATTATGGATGGGGTTCAAAGTATTACGTTTTGGTTCAGTGGTGGAAACAAACTTTCATATTTAGCTATCAGGCCCCTCTCCAGTGGAATCAGCTCCCAGTTCAGATTTAGGAGGCAGACACCCTCTGTACCCTTTAAATGTGGCTAAAACCTTTGTTTTTGATAAAGCTTACAGTTTGGGCTGGATCAGGTTAGGGTGCCATAGGCTTAGTATGCTGTAGCCCTTGCTATGATGCGCTGTCACAGCACTTCGTGACAGTGCAGACTCATTAAATTGTTTGGGTTCTCTCCCCAATACAGTAAGATCTTTAACTTATGGTATAAAGTGACCTAAAAATGTAACTGAATAGAAAACTTTGCAGCACACACATTAAAAATATGACAAAATCCATGCAACAGGCTTGTGGCAGTGTGACACCTAATATTAAACATGGCTCTTTTTCATTGGGGTAGTGCAGAAAGCTATGACAGGGAGAGAATTTCACCTTTTTAGAAAACACAATGATTACCACAGCAGGAAATGCTGGTTAAATCTCAAGTTTAACCAATGACATTAATAAGCACATTTAGCTGAACAGTTCTGGGGTTCTTTCATTTAGATCGTGGCTCAAAGAGTTGGCAGTTCGTCTTGTAACCGGCTCGAACCGTCTCGGTCATTGTGTCCTTGGGCAAGACACTTCACGTACCGCCTACTGGTGATGGCCAGAGGGGCCGATGGCGCGATATGGCAGCCTCGCTTCTGTCAGTCTGCCCCAGGGCAGCTGTGGCTACAACCGTAGCTTGCCTCCACCAGTGTGTGAATGTGAGAGTGAATGAATAGTGGAATTGTACAGCGCTTTGAGGGCCCCAAAAAGCGCTATATTAATACAATCCATTATTATTTATACCAGCCCACTGGGACGCTTAGCAGAAATGAGCCACTGCTATTGTACTCAACTCTTTTCTTCTTCAGAATTACAAAACTTGAATTGATGAATTCACTCGGACCCTGAAACCAAAGCACCAAGTCTGAACCATCACATATTCCATGAAATTAACAATTACATCACAGAAAAATTATAAATTCAAATTTAATTAAAAACAGTGAGAGAAAAAAAAAAGAAAACTATTTTTCTTTTTTATTGAGGTCTGTAATACATTACAATGTAATACATCCTCCTCCCAATAATTAGGGAGCGCCATTCTACTTATTCCACCCTTTTAAAAACATTTCCCTCTCCATTCAATTGTACATTTAAATAAACTTTAAAAATTATTGTTGTATTTATTCCATTATTCAATTTTTTTGCCTCCTTTTGCTTTTTTCATTATAAATCTTCACTTCAATAGAAGGTGTTAGCTTGCAGAAACAACATTACAAAAAGAACAAAAAACAAATCCCTAATGCAACAGCTAAACTGTAAACAGTGTTGCAGGTGAGGAGCCATCGTCAGCTCTGAGGTAAATATCTGCTGCGTCCTGCTGCAGGCCTCTCGTTACCTCTTCTGATTCTGCTGGGCCTGCCTCAGTAAAGTGTCGAAGTCTAGTGCATGATACTTGCCTTTTGCAGGCGTTGGCTCGTACTCTCTACTCGAATCTGAAATGATTATAGAGATGGAATTGCATTAAAAATAAGAAGAGGAAAAAAAAAAATCAAAGAGTTATGCAGAAACTTTTTTTGCATCTGGAAATTTAAAAGCATACCTAAGTCAGCATAGTTGCTCTGGCAGAACTGTCTCCTTCCACCGAAACAGAGATCAAACGGCAACTCGTCAGGCTTGCGCAGTTTACTTCCATTCTCAATCGCTGTGAAAGCATCCCTGGTGTTGTAATAAGTCACAAAGCCGTAGTTGTCCCTGTGGCAGATGACCAAAAGTTTAATTCCTCCTCATTTTTAGTTTGAGCAGAGAGGGCAGCAACAGGACTCGCACATAGCTTCAAGGTGTAACTTGCTTTTAAAAGAGCCACCTGGTGGTGATGCCAGGAAGCTCCAGTTATGAACAAGCCTGAATTTGCTTTAGCACTGTAGCTTGGCCTAAGAGGTCATAGACAAGACCAAGAAGGTTCAAAGACAGTGCAACTTTCTCATTTACAAAACCTTCCCAAAAGCTCTATGCTAAGAAAAAGTGGTGATGTAAGATGTTTGCATGTATAATACGAGGAGCTTACTTACCCATGGTCTCTAAAGTGCAGGGTACATTCTTCGATCTCACCAAAATAGGAGAAGCGCTCTTTTAGTTCTTTTTGGGTCATCGTTCCCCGGATTTTACCAACGTAAACAACGCGGCGCTCCTCCTGGAAGAGAGTCCATCAGTTTTACATCATAACTACTGGAATCATTTCACTTAATTATACCTAGAATAATTAACTTACAATGGCTTTCTCCTTGCGTCTCTTCACCTCTTCCGCATTTGGCTTTGGAGCATGACCATAGCTGGGCCGATATGAGGGACTGAAGAAGAAAAGATGAAGCCTTTACTCGTCATTTCAAGGTTTCTCAAAGTATATGTAGGGTACAAATGAAACAGCTACCAAGAGAAGTCACAGTACTGTACCTGTACAATTGTCTGCCTTTACTCCACTGATCCCGTCTTTGAGGGGACCGAGATCGTGACCTGGAGCGACTCCAAGAGCCAGAACGAGAAGAAGAATAGGAATACCTTCTCCTTCTGGGAGGAGAGCGGGACACAGAAGGCTGATAGGAGGAACGGGACGAGGAGCTGGAACTGCTCTGGTGACGATACCTAAAAATCAAAAAGAAGGAAAAGGGAAATCATTACACATCAGTGAAGAGGTTTAATGCATCTGAATCAAACACATGTCTTGGGACAAACCTTTTCTTTGTTGGAGAGTGTGATCTAGACCGAGATCTAGAAGAATCGGAGTCTGACTCTGAACAGCTGGACATTGGACTGGGAGAATGATGTGATCTTTTTCTAGACCGACCTCTGGGCCTCTCTTCAGAACTACATCTGGGGCTGGGTGTGCGAGAAGCAGCATGGCGACGGTATGACCTTCCCAACGGACCTCTCCTCGGGCTCCTTTCCTTCAATTCAGTCTCTGGCCGAGTAGGAGAAGCATCTGGAGTCTCCATAACAGAGCTTTCGTCCAACCTATTTGCCTTGGGCTCCAGGGGCTTCACTGGACAAACTTGTGTTTTGGTTAAAACCGCCTGATTTATGGTAGATTGGAGAGATGATGCCAGGGCAGCTGGGGTTGTTTGTGTAGTGGTTGGAGTATGTTGCCTGATGGGTTTAATGGTGATAAAGGACTGCTGTTTAATATTCCAACGCTTGCCTGGCTCTGCAGTGGGAGTGCCTTTGTTGGGAAGGCAATAGTCATGATCCATGCACGCCAAATCGGGGGCTACAGTGGCAGCAGCGAGCGTGGGTTTGCTACGTGGCCTGACTGAGGGCAGAGGCCGAGCTTCTATCTGGATAACTTTGGAGGGGCTCGACTTGGAGGCTTCGGAGGCTTTGCTCTTCCCAAGCAGTGCCACAGCTGCCAGGGGTTTCCACATTTGATGAGGAGGAGTGGCTGGAGGTGTCAGAGCTGAAGCAGAGGGAAATATCATGAGTACTTCAGACTTCTGTATACACTGACATAAATGAAGCATTTGAGCAGACAAAACATCTCTAAATTAATCAAGTCAAAATGCTCATTTACCTGCAGTGCTTGAGATGTCACTAGCTTTTACACGTTCCACAACAGACTTCTCTGGAACCAGTTCGACACTGCTGAGCAAGCACAGGCGTATGTTAGTATATCAGCGGTAAACAGCGTAGGTCAAACCTCGGTGGTCTTCAGCCCAACCCGAGATGGCCCTTAGTGCTGCCAGGCACTGGCAGGATTTGCGGTAGGTCTTGGCATGAGGTGGGCTTGGACCACCTCCTCACATACACAATCTGTCACACAAATCAAACGGTTTTCACTCTCACAGACAGTTACTCACTCACACAGAGCAGCGTCAGGGCTGTAGGGTAACTCACCTCGAGTTTCCTACAGCTGCTGCTCTACCAGAGACCTCCGACACACATTGCTCCTCTTTGGCTGAAGGGGGAAGGAATAGAAAAGTTAGTGCATCGGTGCACAAAGTGAGGTTAAAAACTCTCAGTGGAAATGTTTTTAGTACAGGGCTTATTTTCCATAGGACTGAAAATAGTCAGCAGCTACATAAAGCGCATTTAAAAAAAACAAAACAAAACAAAAACAAACCCAAACACTTGACATAAGTCAGGCCTTGTACATCCGCCCAAACAAAGACAGAAGGGCTCGAGTTAAATGGATTTGCAGACGGGGCAGAATTCCAGTAGCTGAGCAGACAAGTGCACAGAGCAGCTTCTCTGGCCCCTGCAGCATCCATCTCTCTTAAAGGGGAATGTTACAGTTAAAAACAGAGATGCCCCACTATCTTTGAATTTAAACAAACGGCTTGATTAGAAACACAAGCTTGGAATTCACCCATTTACCATAGTAACAGACCAACTACAAGGCGGTTCTTGTATGTGATTTGCAAACTAAAGGAAAGGTCATGCATGAACCCCTGTTAAGCACACATCTCCTGAAGTCAATCACAACTCCTACCCACTAATCCACTACTGCTAACCAAAGATGGGGCTGCAAGCTTGCATACTACATTGCACCATTACAAAACCAGGAAAACTGATCCTCTGACCACATTTAGCTTGGTACTTCACTATGTGACACACGGAGCTACTGGCCTAAACACCCATCTAATTATAATTCAAGGAAGTAAAATAAATCCGAGTGTGCAAAACGTTCAAACGAAACCTCTGAGATGGAGTGGATACAGAGAAAACTGAAGCATTATTAATTACCTTGGGTTTCCTCAAACTGCTCCAGTAAACTGGTCAGATCAGCAGCTTCAATACCTGTAAATAAAGGTCATTATGTGATTATAACAGAATGATGCTCATTTAAAGGCAAACTGCAGAGCTTTTTATTTTCTCTCATAGATATACTGCCAGCAATAGTGGATGCTCAAACAGTTTAATAACGTCAACATGTGTAAGTAAACCCAAATGATCAGGCTTCAGACACTTTGTTCTACTCGTGGCTCTGAATGAATTCACTGATAGTGGACATCATTAATATGGCCATCTCCACCTGGGGTGTGAGCACAGAAGCTCCACCCACCTGCTGTTCAAAGCTGTTGTTTACAAGAAGCAGCCAATCAGAAGAAAGCTGGCTTAAAGGGAGAGTGACCTTGACGATTCAGGAGTTAAAACTGCTCATTTTAAAAATCAGAGTGTGAAAGATTGAACTGAAGCCTACTTTAAGCATTATTTAGAGCTGTAGTTAAGCAGAGGCCAAAAACATGGCACTTTAAATGGGCAAAAAAGCCCCCCTTAAACTATTACATGTACTATAATGCAGTACACAAAAGCTCTTTTCACAGTAACACTCAAACTGAGCAGAACTACAGCGGTACAGAGAATAGACTGGACACAGGACAAAGGCTCAGCTGAAAACGTGACAGCCAGGAAACAGATTATTGTACGTAACAGTCCTGAAGAGCACAAATGGGTCGATTTTTAAAGTGACACTGTGCATTTTCCTGCTTTCTAACAGTAGACAATTTATAATTTCTAATATTGGATTCTTGCACATCAGCCTGCCACTGGAGCAGATTAAGCACAGTGAGTTCAAGTCAGCAAAGCTGTGGCACTGACAACAGTTTATAGCATATCAGTGAATTACTCTTGTCAAAGAAAGATAATACTTAAAAACAAAAAAGGAAAGAAGAGAAGGTATGAGAATGTTTCTACTCCTAAAAACAAACTAAAGCTTTTAAAACACAAGTTTAACTTTAAGCTCACCTATTTCACTTGTGAATGCTTCAATCAGCTCCTGTGTGGAACTCTTTGCTCTTTGGGCTTCCACTGGTGTTGTGGGTGTTTCTTTAGTTTCAGCAACAACTGGTTTTGTTTTTAGACTCTGGGAGTTCGAGAGACTAGCAGCTGGAGTGGAACACAGCTGGGTACCATCAGCTGTGGATTTGGAGGACTTGCTATCAGACGCAATGGTGATATTTAAGGAAGTGAGAGCAGTGACCTCAGGCACTTTCTGGGAAACCACAGTGGTCTTCTGGGGGACACTGGGAAGAGATCCAGTAGCAGCAGTGGGTTTTATTTCATCTGTAGTGGTTTTAAGAGTGGTCTTGGTGAGCTCTTCACACTTAGATACAGGCTGAGAGATGGGGACTCCATCTACTCCATCCATCCCTCCTGAAAGAGCAGGAGAACATTTCCCATCTACTGAAGATGCGAGCTGAGTGTTAGGAGCCCCAAAGTTTTTAGGCACATTAGGTGCTGCAAGCTGAGTAGTGATGTTTTGGGGCATGGCTGAATCTTTAACTACATTAGGGACCAGAACAGGATTTTTCTGAGGCAGACTGGGCGGTTCGGGTGTTTGTTGGGGTTTAGGAATTGAAGTAGCAGGTGAAACCTTGCTGGAAGGGGCAACCATGTAGGCAGGTGGAGCCAGCAGTGCCTCGGGGGTCGGTGGTGCACATGGTCCTCTTGGTTGCCACGCAGGTTTGACCTCCTCCACCTCCTTTTTTGCCGGCTGGGTGATGGGACGTCGAGGATCCTTGGGGCTTGGGTCAGGCAGGCAGGGAATAGGGGGAAGCTCTTTGGGAAGCTCTGGGAGGCTAGGCCACTTGGTGCTATTGTTGCGTTGCTTTTCCACTGGAGCAGGCCTTTTCTGTTGTCTAAGCCGTCTATACTCCTCTAAACTAAGTGCTTTGGGTTTGGGCTCTGGGACTGCCGGAGCCACGGGAGGGACAGCCTCACTAGCACTCAGCATCACCTCGCGAGTCACAGAGATGGGAGCAGCTGTCGGGATCTCTGAAGACACCGGAGAGAGGGAAACAGGGGGAGCTGCTAATACATTCACGAGCTCAGTGGGGGCTTGGACTGGCTGTTGTGAAGCTTCACTGGGATCCTGAGAACTCATTGTTGTGGGTGTATACCTGTCTTCACTCTTCCCAGGTTTAGCACTTAACAGCACTGTGTCCTGTCTAGAGGACAGAGATTTAACTTTAGTTTGTTGCACAGTCACTTCACTGATTACTGCTGTAGTGGAGGTCTGAGGTTGAGTTTCAGTTTGGCATAGCTCTTTTTCTTTAGGTTTTACCAGCGATGGAACTTGGGTTGAGGCAGCAGGAACTTTTGGGAGTTTTTGTTTCTTTTCTTCTTTGACAGATTTTCTTTTGGGCTCTTTGGGCAGTTCCTGTGCTGCATTTCTTATGGTGCCACTCCGAAGGACTCTTCCTTCCACAAGATAAGGATGAGACTGTTGCTTGCATTTCTTTTTCTTTTTCCTCCTGGATGGACTTTTCTCTTTAATTTCTTCCATTTGGCTCTTAACGGTCTTCTCATCTATTACATCTAAACACACTCCTGTTATTTCTGGGGATGTGATTTTCATGGGTGCCTCGTTGACCGTTACATCGTCTTCGTCATCAACAACTATATGCTCTGAACTGTCTTCTGCTTCATCTGAAACTTTCTGCTCTTTTTCTGAAAGCTGCTCTTTAACTGGTAGATTTATGTCTGTCATGGCCAGGATGGGTTCTCCATTTCCCCCCCGGTCCACAACCTCAAGCACTATGCCTCCTTCCGGCATAATCTGTTCCCCTGCCTCATTCTCCACACATACCGACAAGCAGTAGGGTTGGATATGCCTGACCAGGTCGCCCAGGCTAATCGAGACACCGTCTTCATTTGTCTGTTCCAAGGTAAGAGGATGTAGGAAGGACAGAGCCTCCCAGTCTAACAGGTCAGCGTCAGGACATGAGTCAAGCCCAACTGGGCTCAGCGTGAGGGAGCTGTCTTCCTCTTCCTCCCCATCACTCCTCTGCATAGAGTTTTTCTGTATCCTAGGGAGGCTCTGAGTATAAATGGGAACATAACTATCTGGTTAAAATCTGCCTACAGTACAAGATTATTTACATTACTATAAATAGGAAGACGCTACCTTTCCAGTTGATAAAGGCCTAGATGGTGCGTCTTTCTCTGTAGGGGAACGTGATAAACCCAGTAATTTCCTGAGCTAGAGAGTGAACAAGAAAAAAAATACTGATGTTAACTTTAACAAACTAGCAAACAGGTATGTTCAGAATAACAGAGATTAGCAGAGCGTTCCACTCTGTCCTGTGCTCAAAGATCAGATTGGGGAATGTTGAGAGCAGAGATAATTTCAGACACATGTACAACTGCTGGGCACTAACCGGAGACTGTTCCCTGCCCCTTTGACCTGACAGCAGGTCTGAGTCAGGCAGTATGTCAAACGGAGACAGGTTCTCATCTTCTACATTGTCAAGAATCTCCGTCAAGGCTGTTAGCAGCGTGGCTTCGTTGTCATCATCTAGGACTTTGGACTATATAAAGGATCAAAACAAACAATTAGGTCAGAGTCTGGGACATTAGGTAGTGTAATATACAGAGCTTACAATACTGTATAACTCCTTGAAGTTGATGAAAACGTAATACTACACAATGTGAAGTTAGTCTTGCCTCTATTGTCGGTGTGTCCTCAAAGAAGGACAGATTTAAGCAGCTTTGAAGGGCCTCCAGAGTTTCTCCGGAGCTCAGCTCATCAGTCTAAAGAGGGGGAGAGCAAACAAATGTCAAATCTGAAATAAGCAGTCAAATCAATAACTAACTGTTGCTTTAAAAAGAAAGAAAGAAACAAACCCATAAATGCACAAGTGAAAAAAAGAACTTCCACATTCCTCCAAACCTTTCAAGGCGAGGCACCATTGCAGTGTCACTAATGGACCACTGGGCTGCCTCACCATCACGAGTGGACTTGTGTCATTTCAAAAAAACCACATAAAGAACAGTGTGCACAAAAGGTAAACAGAGAAACAGGTCAACAAATCTCATTCATTCATTTTCATGGCCGTGGCTCAAGTGAGGCATTTATAAACAAGAGCCTGAAAAGGAAACCTCAGCGGGCAAAGGAGGGCACATGTTTTTAATTCCAACTTGCAGGAGGAGGAAAAACAAAATAGCAGAGGCTATTCTGTACATAAACACAACTGGATCTGCTTTACAATGAATTAAAAAAAAAAAAAAAGAAAAGAAAAGAAAAAATCCTGAATCATTACTTAAATTATGCACATACTAGTAGCATGTTCTGTGAATACCAAGACCAGTTTGACCAGTGTAAAACGTATTAGCATGCGCTTTGATATAATGTTGGCTGACTTGGCGTAAAACTAATCTTCGGGTAATCTTCCAGAACCATAAACATGGCAATAACTTCTACAAACGGGCCCTCCTATCACTGGAAACATGACCGACAAAATTAACTTAATGTCGCCATGCAGTGGTCTAACAGAGCCCCACGTGTTTCTATCTACACATGCACACAGCGTGCAGACATGTTTGATCTTCGCCTCACCCCGTCCAACGACAGGCCACCCAAACCCACGTGTTGCACTACAACAAACCAGAAGCAGGGCCTTCAGCTCTTCTTCCACTGCTGGCTTAAATTCATGCGACTAAAAAGCAAAAATCTTTAATGCACAAATTAACACGTCAACGTGTTAACAAAACCACAGTTCGCGGACTCCGAGGGAACGGCTTGTGAGCTTTAATTTGACTGTCTCTCGTGCGCATGTGTGGGGGAATCCAACATGTGATCCCCCACTGAACCACATGTGTACACAGAGTTAAGTTTGAATGAAAACTTGCATATAACAGCAGTGCCAGTGTGAGTATGAGTACGTACAATGTTAGATATAAAACAGCATCATCATCATCATCATCCCTGAGCTGTTGACACTTTACTGCAGAATGATAGGGCAAAGCATGTAAACTACACAGCTAAATTAATAAAGCATCAGATCAACTGTCGCGCAAATAACTCTGTTTACAAAACACTTATTTCAGTGGTTATTATATACACACTATATTGTATTAAGTTGAAGGACTGTAAAATAATGGGGCAGGGTTAATGCGATTTTTATTGCCACGTGTGTATCTGTGGATGAAGAGCAAGACTATCGGGTAAAAAGTGCAGCAAATGAGATTAAAAGCGTAATATTGATATCATCTACACAACTGGAGGCAATATCAGGCCAACTACTGATAACACTGCACAACTGTCACGATGATATTTAACCGCTTGTTGGCTTTATGTCAGAGAAAACCTGCCTCGTTCACTTAGCCAGCCGGCCAGCCAAGCTACACTGACTCACCAGCTAGCGTTACCAAACGTCCATGAATACAAGAAAATTTAACCAGCGAGCATTATTTATCAAAACATGAGACCACGGAGTCATAAAGCTGCAACAATCACTAAATAAGATGCGCCTTTTCAGTGAGTTATAGTTGTTATGCTACAGTTGCATCCACGTGTCACTTTCTCGTGCACAGTACATCCCGTACAGATGAGCACTCTGCCCCCCAAAAGTCACCCAAACACTACTAACAGTGGACCCAGATGCTAGGAAATAAAGAATAAAACATTTTCGTTACCTCGTCTAGTGTATCCAAAGGGAAAAAGTCCATATTGCACGCTGTTAAAGTCTCCTCGCCTGTTCCCCACCGCGCCGCCATCTTGGAGGTCTACTCCCTGCCCAGACTCGTTTCAGAATGAAAAGTAATGAATCAGAGGTGCACGCAGACCGGCTGGAGACACGTGGTGCAGCATTCCCGGCAAAATGACGCAGAGGGGGTCAGGGGTTGAGCGGCCACGTTTCTTTGTAGTTCCTGTAGTTCCAAACTAGCTCGCTACCCACGTTTTCAGCCTCATGAATGAATAGTCAATAGTCAGTTGCTGATGTAGTCCAAAGTGCTACAATGTCTCTCTTTGCTACAAGAGAGATTTGGTACTTATGCGTCAAAGACAACGACGAAATAACAATGCCAAACTGTTTTTCTTTTTTCGGGCAGGTTTTAATCGGCCTTGTTTTTGCCAGTGAAGAATATCAGGTTATTATCAGGTTATTATCTCAAAATTTCAGCTTACTTACTGTGTATTTTTACATTTTTTGAAATATTTAATTGAAATTTTGAGATACTAACCTAAAATGCTGACTTACTGATGCACTGTTGATTCTCTATGTGCAGTTTTTAATTACAGCCTAAACAATATGAGTTTTGAGACCGATACCAATGCCAATATCTAGTATAATTTAAATATCATATATTGGCCTATATTTTTTTCTTTCTGACAGAAGAAACATAAACAGATTTCCCTAAACATTTGTTATGTATGGTTATTTACAAGCCTGTACTAAGATGTGGTGGTAATGTATTTGTGAATTACTTTGGATGACCTGGTTGTTGTTTGTGCCCTCTGGTGGACACACTGTGAAACAACATTGATAATATAGTTGAAGGGCAATTTTCCTGTCTCTCCTTTACTTTTAAAATTTTGATTTATAGGCCAAAGACGGTGGTATATTGGCAGAAAACTATTATTGGCCAATATATCAGTCGTGCTCTAGAATTTATGTTCCAATGGCCATAAGAATGAAGTTAATACAGATTATCCTTCAAAATAACTGCCCAAAATGACTAACCCAATCTGGGTTGGTCATATTGAGTAGCGGAAAACATTGCAGTTCAACCTGGCCTTTTGTTGAAATAATAGCTTATTATTCTTTCATTGCCTGTTTTTAATGATCTTTTTTGCTATGTTTTTTTTTAAATCAGGTTTTTAACATGGTTTACATTGCTATTAACCATGTTTTCATATTCTATTTTATTTTATTGTGACTATTCCTAGTTCTGACTTTGCTTGTCTGTCGTGTTTACACAGTATGGAGCATTAGAAAAATGAGAAACACCTGATTGAGAAATGACCCGAGGAGGAAGACAGAGGCATTGACCTAACCTGCAAATTCCTAAGATCTCGATTCAACTGAGCAACGACGGGATGCACCAGGACAAGCTTGATTAAGCGAGGCCCCATCCTTCACCCCACGTGTCCCAAACTATTTGTGTGATGTCTTTTAGCGTGCTGTTGGTAAGAATGCTTTCTCAAAGTAACCACATTAGTTTTGGACTGAACAGGTCAGCCACAATAAGGACGCCTCTCAAAATGGAAGACTTAAACATTTTACCAATGAGAGTTTGAAGATGTAGCAGTTTTATTTATCACAGAAGAGAATGCATCTGAAATACAGACAAACAGAGTAGCAAACCACAATGGAAGACCACAGAGTGTGCACATGTGTGCTTGTGGTTGGGCTCACCTTTAATCCATTTCTACCTTTGAGACACAGGGAATTGCCTATGGCTTTTCCTTGCCAATACAATAGGAATCCTAATGAGAAACACATCACCCCCACTTTTGTATTTGACCCAGTTTAATCTCTCCCTCTGTTTTGCCTATCTTCTTGTGCCTTTCATTTATTACTTCGCATGACAAAAGATTTCCACCATCGTCTTTTACTCACGTCACCAAAGCTCTGAGGGGAAGCACTATGTCTCTGCAGTGTGGTGTTTGGTTAGTCTGAGCGAGGTTGTCGCAGTGGTAATCTTTTGCGCAAACTTGATTTTGTACGTGGATTATTCTAAAGAGTGCGTTACAAAAACCATAACTCAAAATCAGAAAACAGAGTCTGACAAGAGCCCGTGACTTTACTGTAAAATCTTCATCAGTTGTGTGATTTGAGTGATTGTCCCCATCACTTGACCCAATATGTTACGTGCTATGTCGATAAAACATAGATGTAAATTACCTGCCGCTTTATTAGGTTATTTAGTCAATGACGTGTCAGCAGTGCAATGCATTTAGCCACGTAGACATGACTAAGATGACCTGCTGAAGTTCAAATCGAGCATCAGAATGGGAAGTAAGGTGATTTAAGCAGAAACAAGGTGCTGCTTAAAGATCAGGAGACTGACGCAAGAGTTTTCAGGAGCTTACCAAAGCTGGACAATAGAAGACTGGAAAATGTTGTCTGGTCTGATGAGTCTCAGTTTCTACTGCAGCATTTGGATGGTAGGGTCAGAATTTGGCATAAACAGCATGAAAGCATGGATCCATCCTGGTCACCTTACTACCACTTGACCATCCTTAAAAAGCTGCGGAGTACCTTAGCATTGACGCTGACCATGTTCAACTGTTTATATGTACCCAATTATCTTATGGCTACCCCCAGGAGGATAATGTGCCAAATTAAAGCTCAAATTACTTTCTTTAACATCCAACTGTGTGATGCTATCAGCAGCACCTTGTAAATCTATGCTGTGAAAAATGAGTAAAGGTGATCCAACCTGGGAAGATGTACCTAACAAAGTGGTAGATGAGTCTATTTAGGGAAAGATTGTTGTTCTTTTGCAGTGGCTGTGGTTAGCATATTTGATATTTGTGTCCATGTAAAAAAAAATGTTCACATTAAAACAGCAACATAAGTGCCCTCAAGTCCTGGAAAGCTCTCCCTACTTCCTTGTTTCCACCGTCACTGAAAGTAATTATAGGCTAAAACTGTGGGCGCCAGATGGGAAAGAAGCAAGAAACTGCATTTTAGCCACTGCCAACTGAACTGTTTGAAAAAACCCATATATATTAAGATCTTTTTATATTTGCTTGGAAACTCAACTGGAAATAATGTTCATTTTAGAAATGTTTGAGAGTCATTTAGGTTACCGTGTTGACTTCATGCCATGGGTTCTGTTTTTCAGTGTTAAACCAAACTTGAATTCACATATACTGAATCATGATTTGTTTCCCCTTGTAAGAGACCACTCAGCTAAAGGACATACAGACAGAGATACAACCTCAAAAACCCAAAACAAGAAAAATTATTTTACCGTGCTAACAAACTCAACCTATATACTAGCAGATTAAACCATTTTAAATGCAAAGGGGGAAAATACAGACCAAATGACTAAAATTAATTAAAATAAATCCTGTCAGCCCCAGACTGTGACAGCAGATGGTTCAGTCCATAATGATTTGCCTTTACATTACAACTAGCTCCACCCTCAATCTTGTTCTGCTAAAACTAGGAGGGACTGGAGCAGGAGGCTGGACACTCACACAGGTAATTAAAAAAAGTGCCTTCTATAAATCAAATGTGTGCGCACATCAGTTAGAATACATTGTAGTGTGTTAAATTGTAATGAAACCAGTTACCCTAACTAACTTAGCTCTGTAATGGCAGTGGCTGCAAATGAACTCAATATATGAATGATGCTGGAGTGTGAAACCTTAAACCTGTATGTCCGATGTCATGCAACTGTAAAGATTGGACAAATATTACTAAAGTTGTATTTTATTTGTGTTTCAGATGGCATGTTAATGAAACACTGATCCCTCTAAAACAAAAACAAAAAAAAGCTGACAACCACCAGTGCTCCCCCTCTGTCTTTGCTACATTCACAAGATTTTCAGAAAACTTGACCTCTTACCCTGACCAGGTATCAGTTTGAAACTCCTACACCGTCTCCTTTTTTGAGTTTCGCATCCGCAAACCTTGGTGTCAATATTGTCTGCTGGCCTGCCCGGCAGGGTGACGACGATACTCCATCAGCCTTTTACAGCTGAGGGGAAAACCTGGATATCAATTTGAAATTGGGTTTTGATGTTCCTGAGAAAACACACCGAACAAATATGTTTGTGCATGATGTGGAGGGAATTTTCAGCCTTGGTTAAGGTATGCAGTCTCTGATAGTTCTAGTAGTAGTTTGAAGTAGGCCTACTGCTTTTTTTTAGTGTTTGAAAAGGTTGCAGTTCATCCTCTTGCTTTTCTTGTCCACATATGTCTGGGTGATGGATATTAAAATTTAGACTGTTTTTTTTCTACATAAAATTATATGCTAAATAGATGTAGGTATAGACAGAAAAAACAATGTCTGGAAAGAAGTGTTGCATATTTGTTCCTACAGTAATGTCTCTGCTTGCCACATGTTTGTCTTTCAACTTGAACGCCAGGGAATCTGTTTATTTTGCTGATTGTCATCAGCTTCACTTGTGGGGCATCACTGCAAAGCACTGGCCTCATTGCACTTGCAGTGTTTCATATTATCCATGTCTTGACACAAAAGACAACAATTTCATTACTTGATGCTGACAGTTGTCCCCGCCCCCCTGCATTTAGAGTATAATAAACCTTCTCTGGCCCCAGTTTTCCAAGTTTCCTGAGACACAACAGACCCAAAGAGTCTGCTTCTCATTATCTGTCATGTCCAAATGAGTCAGTGCTGCCCACGTTTCCTCTGTGTTTTCCTTCAGCGTATCAGCGGCTGTATACTGTACATCTGTGGGAGCTGTAGGACTTATGAGCTTGTCTGTGTGTTGGAGAGACGGGGAAAGAAAGGAACACCACTGTGCCCCAGCACACTCCCTAACTGCTACCTACCGCTGCTCTGCCGTTGCCATGGATACAGTGCCCTCTCTCTCCCCTCTCTCCTGTCTGTCGGTGGGTATGGAGGGATGGGGCTCGAAAGGAGAGGAGAGAAGTGGCTCTGGCTGCTGCCTCTGCGTCATATTCATACCAGTGCAGCTGAGAGCCCCCCACCACCACCACCACCATCACCCCCTCCCTCCTCTCATTTCCCCTCTTCCACCGCCTCCCGCCTCCTTCCTTCCTTCCTTCCCTCCCTCCTTCCTTCCTTCTCATCATCCAATTTGCTCACTACTAGACCCCCACCCCCCCACCCCCCAACCCATTTGTGTCTCCTATCTGCATCTGCTCATCACATTCTTCCTCCCTCACTCTCTCTCTGCTGGCCCAGCTTGGTTTCCTCTGCGTGGCTGGCCTGAGCGGACTTTTTCGCGCGAGTGTGGTAAGAGGAGAAAGAGGAAGACAAAGGTAAGCACAGATATGGAGGACATTTAAGAGTGTTTGTCTGTAAATGAGAGAGTGAGAGAGACAGTGGAGAAAAGAAAAGCGGGGGGGTAGAACACCTGGAAGACAAAAGAGTGAGAGGAAGGCGATGGTGGCACCAAGAGCCTTTCAAACATTTTAATAGATATTTATGAAGAATCAAGGTGCTCTGTGGAGTGTTTTTACACTGTGTAAAGACAACACACTAGGATGAGACGCATGCCTCAGTAAGCCAAGCTGGCAGCATGTCTGTGTGCAGGCACTTTGCTGTCTGTCACATAGTGTTATGGAACTGCTGCTGCGTGCTCCCACAGTGGAGAGAAGGAGGCGAACAGAGGGGGGAACTTCATTATTCTCAGAGAGCTTTTTTGTGCAATGTGTTGACAGAGCGGGAATCTCTGCATCTGCACAAGCAGGGAGAGTGAGAGGCAGAGAGGAGAGTGAGAAAGAGGATGAACAACAGTGCAGTTAGTGCTGAAGCGCTCGGCTTCAAAGCATTATCACTCCTGGAAACAGGAGCCATTTCCAAAAATCCCATTCGCACACCCTCCCTGCTCTTTCTTCCCTCACGCTCTTTATTTCTGTTTGTTTTTCTTGCATTATTGGGGATGTCTCTGTTGTTCTCTCATATCTTGTGTTGCTCAGAGTTCACAAGTAGCAGGATGTTGTCTTGATGTCAAACCCACTGATCGCGACCATCGAGGTGCACAAAAACACTGAACTGTGACGAAACGGCAGATTGAGATGAGATGACTCCGAAAGACAAACACCGTTGAAACAAAAGACGCCAAAAAAAGTCTGTGTGTGAGAAGGGCAAATGAAAAGAGGAGGGGAGAAGACAAGTAAAGGGAAACGAGGACGCCCGCAGGGTTGTTCATTGTGTCTTGGTCCTAAGAGCAGTGTCTGACACTGTGTATGACATTTAACTGTGATGCGTCAGCTTTCATTTCTGTGGAGACAGTTGTTTGTCTTGTGTTGGCATATTGGTTGTGAGTGACAGAAAATGGAAAACAGAGGTTTGTTAAACGAGGCTTCAACTCACTTGGGAGTCCTTTGTTAATGCAGGGACAACACGGATATCATAGACCAGTGGTTATGTAGCCCACTATCAACAACCCCCCCCCCCCCCCCCCCCCCCCAGTTTTTCACATAGTCCACACATATGTCATATTTTTAAACTAAATTTCAACCCAAACTAGGCAGCACTGTTTAAAAAAAAGAAAATGCTGTAAAATTGCCAGCTAACCTGTAACCTGGACTGCATGACATACACTATTCTACTGGCTTCTATTTTAGCCATTTATCTTCTACTTTAGCTGTTTACTAAACTTTTTACTTGTGCCTTTTGTAGCGATCAACCACTGATCCATTACTTTTGAGCTAACTGCTATCTATTTTTTGACTCTTCTGCGTTACTTTGTGTGCACCCTAACTCATTATGCTGCATTAAAAAAAAAACAGTGCAAACTTTTTCCATGGTTTTCCAAATTCTGACTGGTAATGCAGAAATGGCCTCTGGGACACATGCATCTTTGTTTAAAAAAAAAAAAAAGTATTCTGCCCGATATTTACTGACGCAGTTATGACCCAGGCTCATTTCCTATCATCTTTAAACCTTTTCACCGTTTCCCGTTTAGTCTCAATAATTTGGTGATAATTCACCGCATAGACTTTCACCCATTTGACAGGATGAAGTAGATGAGCAACAAAGACATCTAAATTATGAGAGTCGGTTATGTGCTTGTGTGTTTGTGTAGTGATGTGTGAGATTATGAGATTATTGGCTCAGAGAGCAGGCACGCTTGGGCCAAGAGAAGTTGTGGGATGAAAGGAAAAGGAAACCAGTGAAATGGAGGAGGGAGAGGAAATTAATCACAATCACATCAAGCTGCAGAAAGGTCAAAGTAATATCAACAGAGTGAGGAGATTAAACTGACAGTTCAGTAAGATTAAAAAGCCAAAAAAAAGGAAAAAGAAGTAGGGTTTGCTGAACAGACGTTTGCAATGGAGTCAGACTGTTTACACTCAGCTCTTGGTTGTGGGCTTGTGCGCATTTGCGCACGCACGCGCCTCCTGCCTCCCATGGGTCTCCGGTGTCCCTGCGCTCCAGGTGGGCTTTGCATTTTTAATCGATACTGTCTGTAGTGATTAACACCCGCGTTTTCTCTGCAGCAGAAAA
This sequence comes from Diplotaxodon limnothrissa, assembly GCF_057381915.1. Classification (NCBI taxonomy): domain Eukaryota; kingdom Metazoa; phylum Chordata; class Actinopteri; order Cichliformes; family Cichlidae; genus Diplotaxodon; species Diplotaxodon limnothrissa. The sequence continues at coordinate 14,459,819 of NC_140608.1, read as the reverse complement.
ACAAAAGGAAGGAGAGGGAGACGGAAAGAGAGATGAAAATCTGTCATACATGAGGCACGGTGTGTGTGTGAGAGTGTGTTTGTGCATGCGTGTTTGTTTGGCGGTAATGACCCTCTGCCTCTGGGCTCCTACTGAGTATGTTTATCTCCCACAGCAGCACCGGGCAAAAATAGACGATGCATCACTGACACGCACGCGCACACACACACACCTTGTGCAGTTTCTCTTTTTCCTCTCCTTTGCTCTAATTGCCTCCCTCCTGCATTCTCCATTTCACACACGCTCCCTTGCTCCAGTCCATATTACTTACTCCAGTCTCACACACTCTTTTCTTCCTATTTCACTCCTTTCTCTATTTTCCCTCCCACTTGTGTTGCAATATGCCTATTAATGATGCAGCTAGAGCACCAGTGCCAACTTCCTGCCTCTGACGGAGAGAGAGAGGAGTGTAGTTGTGGTGTACATGCCCTGCTTTGTACCACTCCCTCTTATCTCTCCACCCCTCTGTCTGTGTTGTTTTCCTCAGAGTTGGCCCATGCGAGCAGCGTGTGGACTGAGTGCAGCTGTTTCGTTTAGAGAAGAACCCAACATGTGAGAAGATGTCTGTTGGAGGTTGTGCATGTCCCGGTGAGTGCCTACTCTCTCTTCTTTATCTCTTCCTGTCTCTGATCTCCCTCTTTCCTCCTCCGTCTCTGTGCTCAGTGGTGCTGTCAAAAAGATGACTTATGTAAAAGTGCTGCAAACCCCCCTAGGGCCAACGTCAAGCTATGCGAGTGTGAGTTTGTGTGGGCATGCAGTGTGGCGGTGAATCCATGCTTCACTCGCAGCACATGTCCTAAAACAAGGTTATAGACTGAGGCTACCACACTTTAGGATTGAGTTGTTCAGCAGAGCCTCTCAGTCACGCTAGCCTGCTGTGCGGTTGATCAATGGCTCTTTGAGTTTTACCACATACAGAGACTGAGATATCAATAAGTACTCCATTTCTCAGCTTCATTTGGCCACTGTAGTTTTGCTTAACGGATATTAGGGCTCTTGTACATCTAGAAGAGTTGTTGGAACTCACTGCTTAGTGTCACATACATTTTAGATTTGTCCCGGGGGTCAGAACTGAATGAGGCAAAAGTACTTTAATTTACTTGCTTCAAAATGGTTTAAAGCTCCCTTGATGGATTTAAACTATTAATGAGGGTACTTAAGACTTAACCAACTTGCCTAGAGTTAAGCTACATTTGGGCTATTGCACAGCTCTTTGTCATTGTGACTTTGCATTTTGCATTCCTGCATGTCTTTCAGAAAATAAGACTTGCACTCTTAAGCTTTAACGGTTAGCTAAAGTATGGATTATAACCACAGAATTGAGTGTTATTGATATTCAGGATCTACAGTTGGCTCTTGTGCTACTCTATCAGAGCAAGAGGAAGAGCATCTAGTACAGTCGGAGTCTGTCTGCACATGTCAGTCTCTGGCAAGCAAAATGTTTTGGCAGTTTTTATCAAGTACATCTTCTAATCTGTTCTCTTCATGGTGTGTTTGATCCCCCTTTTTTTGACTTTGGAGCAATTTCTCTTTAAAAGTATCCCACTGAGAGCAGGCAGGCTACAGAGATGGTTGCCTTGCACACAGTGAAAAGCCTCACGGTGCCAGGGGACGGGCTCTGTGCATCACATTGGAAAAGATATCAGATAGAAATTGAATCGTAGCATCTGCTCGGGGGATTTTGGAGAGGGCAGATTGAATTAGGGTGTCAGTATCATTTTAATGGGGCTGCTCTGATTCATGGGCAATCAGCTATCAAATGGAGTAATATTAGGGCCTCTGCTTGATGTCCTTCTCTCAGATGTTTTTGTTTCTGTACTATCTAGGTTCTTTTCTCCCTCCTGTAGCATTTCAGTGACTCTGCCTCCTTCGTTCCCCCTGTTAACAGACCGTACTGTGGAGCAGAAACTTTTAATGACATCCACATGTTTTTGAAGGATGTACGGAGAACACGGTCCACCAGAGTGATCTGCCATGTGCATGCCGTGTACCACCGCTTAAACAGTCACAGACTTACATAGGCTTACACATGCGTGCTTGGAAAAATTTGCAGTGCAGGATGCAAGTACACTCGCTCGTTTGTGCACCATCACGAGGAGCCTGCTAGGACAAGTTTAGGCTGGTAGGTCTCACAAATAACCAGAGTCATGTTGATCCAAGCTGGTTTGCTGTTTCTCTCTCTCTCTCTCTCTCTGTCTCCCTCCCTGTGTCTGCATGCTGTAAATCATTATATTTGAAGGCTGGTTTGTTTACATTCTTGTATGTTCCTGAATGGGAGATCTTCCCCATCATTCCTGCATGAATCTACATTGTAAAAACAAGTTGTCTATAGTTCTAACATCATTTTCACATTTATTCGGTCAGAATTGCACAGATGTGTTTTGTTTTTTCACTAGGCATACTTGCTGTTTATAAGCCAGAATAAAGAACGGCATTCTCATGGCTGTCTAGCTCGGTGACAACCCTGTGACATCCTGCTGTTGTTGTGACTTTGCTGTGAATTAACCTTTTTAAGGCTTTGTTCCTTGCGTGAAGGAGATTCGTCCTAACACAGTGGAGCCAATCACATCCTTTGTTCAGGCTAAATGGTAAAAATAGATTGCTTGTGAGCTGAAGATACCCCCCCCCATTCTCGCATGCACCCACTCAAGCATGCGCTCCCCTTTGCTCACCACTCTCTCCGTCTCTCACCCATCCCACTCTAACCCCTCCCTCCCATTTCTGCCTTCCTCATCTCACTCTCTCGCCCCTCTTCCTTTCCCTCTTTCACCCTCTCTTCCTCTCCCTTTCAGTCACTCCTTCATCCCTCGCCTACTGCCTTTTGCAGTAAAAGTGGCGTTACCTCATGCAGAAAGTCACGTGGTTCCTGATTAAAGAAAAGTGACTTAAAGCAGAGCCAAGATGGCAGCCAAACAGCTAGGATTTTTTTTTTGTGTGATTACTGTTACACAACAACGTGACTCCTTCAGCTTTATCTCACTGAACTGAAAAGCCTGCCTCGCTTTCTTTTTCTCCTCAATTCTCTTGCTTCTTCTCCTTTCCCCGCCTCTCTCTATTCTACTGAGGCTCTCAGATCTTGTTTGCTAGATCAAAATGGCTGTGTGTGCAGAGGCAGAGAGAAAGAAGGAATGCGTGGGAGACAGACAGAGATGCTGGGGGAGTCGGAGAATTTTTTTTTTTTTGTTGGGGGGGGGGGCAGGCAGAGTGGAGATGAGCTGTAGTGATGTCACATCTGCTGCAGGCTGACAGGATGGCAAGAGAAAGCTGGCATGTGCCACCCAGCTGAAAACAGGGGGAGGATAGGGAGACATCGAAATGGGGAGGAAATTATTTTTCTATTGAAGCACACCTGTAATTGTAAAACATGTACAAGCTAGTGAAGACGACAGCAGACTGCTGTAAAAACAAAGTATAAGGAGAGCTGAAAACTATATCTTTGTGCCGCCTATGTGGACTCAACACCAGGAATAGTTTATTAATCCAACCAGATTTGTTTTTTCTCCCCCTTTTTATTAAATGTATCATGAATTATTCAACCTGTGCAAAGTAAAGTTAGTGTCAAGATGGGTTAGAGTGCTGAATGGCAAGCCTTATATTTGATCAGTTTTATGCAAATCAAGACTAATATTGAAACACTGACATTATTGAAGGGAGTTTTGCTGTAAGTTGTTTCTTCTGCTTCTAATTTTGGGTAAGAGAGTAAGTGATGTTGTGCATCGCTTTAAGTTTACATATTTCATTACAATTAAATGCTGTGTCTTTATACCCTTTTGGGGATTTCCATGCTTAGTCTCTAAATAATATCGTAGTCTGTCTTAGTTCTTAAGTTTAAACAGCTAAAATTTTATCTGGAGAACTTACCACCCCCACGAATTTCATTTCAGCAGGGAGACTGTGAAATTCATTTTAAAACCTAAAATTTTAACTCTTTCCAAGGAATTTGTTAATTCAGTCTGGCTGCAGGTCCGAGATCTGTGTTGTTGCTACTGTTCACGACACAGACCTTCACACAGACATGAGGTTTTTCTCTCTGTCGTTATCCTTTGCCATGTCTTGAACACACACTGTTAACTTCCTCTCGGTAAACCACAGCAGCATCCTCTGGGTGACGCCTGTGTTAGGACAGTCTCCTGCCTTGTTGCTATCACTTCCAGTCAGGTGTCACAACAGTTTCCCAGACAGGCTTATACTTCCACTGCGGTGTCTAAAAAAGCAGCAACAGGAATTGGAACATCCTCTTCTTCACCAGCTTTCTTCAGATTTCCTCAGTGCTGCTAAAAGCTCTTTTGTCACACGCTTGGTCAAAGTCGTAATGCATTTGAAGGGCCTGGAAAATGTTTTCGAGGCATAATTACATGTGGCTAGTGTGTGATGACCTACTTTGTTTATCAATATCAGTTTTTCCTAGTATATTATTTGCCTAAGCAAGCCAGAGTTTAAATAACCAATGAATAAATAAAAATGGAAAAACCTTTTTTTGCAACAATGAAACAAAGCACAGAAGTCGAGCAAGACAAAGCAGACTGAATGCAAGTCGGCCCAACTCTCTCTCTGTGTGTGCGTGTGCGTGTGTATAGATAGATAGATAGATATAAAAAAAAGACGATATATCGGTGTTTGTACACGAATACCTGTGCCGTTCAAAACCTCCTTTTCTGAGACCAAAATAGGACTTAGTTCCTGCGCTATGGTGCCTTTAATGTTATCACTGCCTGCCAGGTGACTATGTGCTAAATGTGACTCTTACCGAATACAGATTAAAGAGGATTCAGTTCAGAGTAATGCATGTGGTAATGCATATTGCCATGAAATCCACACTAATGGATTTTGTGCATATGTATATTGTTGATAATAGAATTTAATATACAACTACAGCGGAGCATGTACAAATTTGTTGTTATGGCCAAAATCAAATATTACTGTAAACTCCAGGACAGTAAATTCATTCTACTTTGAAGCATGAGATAAATTTTTTTTCTTTTATCAGCATTTGCCAGCAGAGGGAGATGCTGTCCTTTCACACCTCTGTGCAAGTCCATCAAAACTGACTTGCACAAGGAGTTGATACACCAGCCAGCTTTGGTTTTGTTCAACAAGCGATCTCAAAGTTGGGCTTGTGTTATCACTAACAGATTAGACCACAGGTGGTGCATCCTTCTCTGAAAACTGCGTACAGCAGTGCCTGCTTTTTTTTTTTTTTTTTTTTGCATACAGTTTTACATATCTCTGCTCTATATATAACATAGGGTTTGTGCGCTGAGAGACGCTGGTGTGGGTCAGATGTGTTTACTGTACATCTCAAAAAGCATAGCTTCACTTCCCTAGGCTGCACTCCTGGCTTATAGAAATTCTAACTGACTGGCAGCTCAAGTGAAAGCCTCAACAAATGAGCTTAAAATGCACTTTGAGACCACAAATGGTTCTCTAGGCCTCAAATATATTGCTTGTAAACATTAGAGTGGTTATTGATTAAAAGTGAGGCTGCAGATTAGCCTACGCGAACTGAGGCTATGACGGGCACAGAGCTGTGGTTGAAAAGATTTGAGTCATCAGCCGCGTCAATCACTTTTAATAGGCCTTTACAAAGCTACAATTAAAAGCGCTATGTCGGTAGCAAGTCATAACTGATTTAATGGTATAAATAGGATGTTTGATTCACACTCCATGAAAAGAATAAAGGTTAAGGGGTTTTAAGATTGTGCAGGACTTGGATGACCACTAGTTTAAATGGGTCCAGCACTGCTAACACTGTGTTACTTTTACAGCATATTCTAAAAGGACTACTCATTCTTCATGAGTGATCATTATGACTGATTGACTGTTTCAGTGCCCTCACACAGAGCTTTCATAAATGGTCGGACACTCTGCGTGGGAAGTTGAGAAGAAATCATCTCAGACACTGCAGTTTCACGGGACATAATCCTGTCACTTTGATCCACAGTTAAAGTAGGAAAAAGACATATTTTATTGCAGCCATATCTGATCATGAAATCTGAGATTCAGCTTTTACTGAGCAGTAATGAAGTCTATGTAACTTTTTAGATTAAAAATGCTTGAATGAGGGGAAAAAAAAAAGTGCAGACATAATGATGCATTTTTTTTTCTTTTTGCAACACGTGGTTACTTGGTCAAGTATTAAGATATTTAATTATCTAGCACTGCAGTTAGGGAGCAATGTGGTGTGTTTTAAAAATCAGCCTGTTCACACACAATTTTAACAAAGTGAAGTGCAAGATAGTTAAATATCTGAGATATGTCACATGTAATACTTGGACAAAAAGATAGACTTGCAAGTGAGCTACATGTTTCAGTGTATTTCACTTGTGTGGCATCTTATTACAATGCTATTATAGACTATGACACTTTATGACTTGTAATAAATACAGTAGTCAAAGTGCAGATGGATATTTGATTGCATCAATAAAAGAAGAAAAAAGAGCTACCTTACCCTCCTAAACTCTGCTGACCCAAATATTATTCATACCCACTATACTTCAGCGCAGGGCTGGCACAGAAACGGCATGGCCCACAATGCTGTCAGACTGTGGAATAAGATTAAGTGAGACGGTTGTTCCTCGCAATGGGGACCCACCTTGTACTACACTGGGGGCCACTGGTCTACTGATGGAACAAATTGGGGGCCCCAATTTGTCTTGACTGGGGCCTGAGATTTTTGTCCCGGTCTGTGTGTAGGGATGGGCGGAGGAGCCTGGAGGAAGGCGGGGCCTTTGTTTGTTCGTGTCTCGGCTGGCAGGAACAAAGGGTCCGGTAGTAGTAGAACACAGTCCTCCAGACAAATGACATTTAAAACATATAAGCAGGAATTGCAAATTCACCAGAAGCGGGGAAGTAGCGGGAGTGTTTCAGTTCCCGTCGTCAGCTGTTTGGTTTAGGACCACAAGAGTACATTATCAGCGGCGGAGAATTCACCATCCAGCCGCTCCGGCTAGCAGCAAGGCTAGCTGGCTAGAAACACCGACCCGAGGTGTTGAGCAGCACCGCGTTTAGGTGGACGTTTCTCTGCAGGTAACTCAATCGAACTGCTATACCAGGTTAGCAGCATCACAGGTTCACAATATCCGCTGAAATTGATCGTAAACAGACACGGGGGGATAGGGAGCGGAGGGCGGTGATATTTAGCAAGTGGGTTAATAGCTTAGCAATGGCATCCGTTTTCTGCAAACGGTTAATGTTAATGAACGCGGCCCTGTGGTTCAGTTTACGCCTGGCCCGTGCTGTTAAAGTGGATGCTCGCGCATTTTTACAGGTATACTGCTCATGCATGTGAATACACGGAGCAATGAGGTGACACCAGAGAGCTGTGCAAATACGTTAGGAGTCTTGCACATAGCTTTGGATGTTTTATTGGCTGATGGCCATCCTCTGGATGCAGCTCTATTGTTTGCATTAAGCAGTTTGGGCGGACTGAACTGCATCAAAGTCCAGTTAAGTTAACCTTTTGTTAGCGTAGTGAAATATGCATCGTGATCTCTCACCTTGTTAAAGTTTACTCTGTTCAAGGATGCTTAAGGACTGTAGTCATTTGTCAGTACGTGACATCCTTTAACCTCAGGTGCCTCTGAGCCTGTCTTTTCGTGTTAGTAGTTGTTTACATGCATAAGGATCTAATGATCTGCAGGGTTTTTTTTTTTTTAGATGGGTTAGTACTGCTGATTGAACCTCATATTTGTGTGTGTATTTATGTTAGAGGTGAGAATCCCCCATGTGTCAACATTTTTTTTTCCTCAGGGCCTTTGTTTTAAAATATCTTTGCATAATTTGATTGTAGCTTCATTGTAGCTGTTTCTGTTTTCACATTAAGGGTTGTGATTGAAGAAAGGTTGTTTTTTTTTTGTTTTTTCACAATAGAGATGTGATTTGTTACACTGGACATTATGTTTTGCACAAAGCTGTGGGATCAGCATCAAAATGAACAAAGGCTTATCATATGGGCCTGAATGCAGTCTGGGACTAATGGCTAGACTTGCTGGGGGTGGGTGTATAGGTCAGAGGTAATGTGTAGGGAACCATTGTTGGGTGGCCTTGAGCAAGATCAGCCTCATACTAATAGGGAGGAGAAGATGACCTACCATGACTCTTGAGAGTATACAGAAAGAAGGAAGAAAAGGGTGAAAGTAAATGGAGGAGGAGTTGTAGTAGTGTGTGGTGAAGGAGGACAATTAATGTTTTTCTCTCTCTGTTTGAACCTAACAATCACCATTTGAGAATTGGTGCACATGTAGATAACTCGATCAGTTCACAGAAAGTGGCAAAAATCTTACATTTACACCCCTCTATGGTTTTGGTTTGCATTAGCATGCATGGCGCTGGGAGTCGACGTTTCTCCCCCTGCTGGTTTTAATTAAGTACAGCCCCCTCTTTCCTATGCCAAGCAGACAGTGACCAACCGTTGTGCATAAATTGTAGGTCAAATTAACATTATGCAGGTGCCTGTTGGGAATACCACATTTACAGGCAGTGTAGGCATTGTTAAACAACTGGATACAAATGGGTTTTGCTGTTATTTAAATGTTGCTAATACCTGCCTATCAAAACATACTTTAAATTCCTCATGTTGGTGCCCCACTTCTGTGTCTGCTTCAAAGGGTAGGGGAACTGGAGGGTTGCTGTGACTGGCCGGTCTGACTCAGATTTCTAGGGGTTGTTTTCCTACAACCTGGGTATAAAATATCTTTTGAGACCCTAAAACTTGAAGCAGCTGTTTGTGTGGAGCCTTCTTGAGTAGATGTTTTCTCAGCACTGCCAGATTGTTTGAGCATGACTGTGTTATCTGGGCAGACAGGGGTTAACAACAGCCAGTGTAGGGATGGGGGGGGGATGGGTATAGAAGAGGCAGCAAGAGGGGGGAGTCCAGCACACAGTGTAGAGAGGCATGGTTTTAGGTTCACATAGGGCTGTATGTTGAGAGGAGGGTCACCAGTAATGGTACAGGTGCCACAAAAATACAAAAAATATGCCAGTGGATCTGGTTTCCACTCATTTTGCAGTTTGTGTTTTCAGATGTCTACAGGTTAATAAATATACCCCCCCTCCCCAAAACAATCATTTGTTTTCTTGTCCATTTAGCAGATTGAAGGTGCATTAGATGATGAGAGCAGCAGGAAATTGTTATGGCAGTGGGCTTTTATTTGAACAAGTCTGAACAAAATCATCCAACATTAGATTACTGAGATGTTGCTGCGATTTGAATGAGCTAAATCCAAAGTAATCTAAATCTCCTTTAATTCTCTGCCCCCCCTCCCCCCCCCTCCTCCTCCTCTGCTCCGGGGTTGTGTGCAGGCTGTTCGTCAAAGTCATTCAAGCTGTACTCTCCTAAGGAGCCCCCCAACGGCGGCAGCTTTCCCCCCTTCCACCCAGGCGCTATGCTGGACAGAGATGTGGGGTAGGTCTGAGCTGAGCTCTCAAGGGAAATTTGTGAATTCATTCAGCCAGTAAATTATGCCATTTGTTACCCTCTTGATGTCTTATCTTTTGACTTCTTGCAGGCTTCTTGTTTTTATTATAAAATCAGTTTTCTTGATGTTTACTTAAGAATATAAGACGTCTGTTTTTACATTTATTTATTTAATTTTAATAATATGGAGAGGTTATGAAATGCAATCTATTTGCAGAATGTTATTAAAGGCATACATGCTTGGTGGAGATTATCAATATCTTTTTTTTTTTTTTTTTTTTTTGTCCTAGGCCTACACCCATGTATCCCCCCTCATACATGGAGCCTGGAATGGGGTGAGCACATTGATGCTTAAATAATTAACGCCATTTGATCCTGTTTTAGGTCAGAAGTCCTTTATATAGCATATACTGTTCAAAAATTTATGCTGCATTTAGTTTGAAGCTGCTCTTGGATTATTGCTTTTGTTTGCACTACGGGTGTAAGTGCACTGAAGCAGCCCCCACTGCAGGGTGTTGAATATCCCCATTTTCTGTTTCAGGAGACCCACACCGTATGGGAACCAGACAGACTACCGGATATATGAGCTGAACAAAAGATTACAGAACTGGACAGAGGTGAGAATCGTTTTGTATTTCACACAGTGTAGTAGCAACCCAACACAAACTGTTTCACAAAAACACAGAGCCTGTCTTTTATTTCCAAGCAGGAAATGTAATAAAGTCCTCGTAGAACTACATTTTGCAGATCCTGTAAACCACTTACCGGTACTGTTGCCCTATTTTTAGATTTCCCTCCCAACAGCTGTTGATGTGTAGGTAACCATGTTAGGGATTATGCGAGAAAATTAAGTCAGAACTCAGACTTGAGTTACATCCAGACTCTAATAGGATTATCTGATAAACCTGGCTAAAACATAATTGGAGTACCAACTGTTTCTATGCCTAAACGGGCAAAAGAGTAGCCATTATGTGTTGTTACGTTGTGAGGCTGTTTGCACACTACAGGAAATGCTACAGCTGGAAGAACTACTGGAATTGAGTTTTACTTTCAGGAAAGTGAATTGTTGGGTTTGGTTGCTTATCCAGGAAAACACACTTTAACATTTATCTTTAAGAAAATGCTTAAAGCTGCTGAATGACTATCATCTGAGGTGTCACAGGGTGAGATTCAGGTACACCATGGACAGGTCGCCAATCGCAGGGCTTTTTGCGTGCGTTTCATTCTGTTGTCCTGAGGAGTAGAAAGGTTATAGGAGAGGTGCAGGTATATGAATTTCTAGTTCTTGTTTTTTTCAAATGGCATCTGTTCTTCCTTTTGAACATGACCTATTTTAACATAACTCACTGCACATTTTGAGGAATCAAAAACTGAAAAATGTTTCTTCTTCTGCTCATAGGACTGTGACAATCTCTGGTGGGATGCCTTCACCACAGAGTTTTTTGAAGATGATGCTATGCTCACGATCACTTTCTGTCTGGAAGATGGTCCAAAACGATACAGTAAGAAATATGTTTTCAAAGAAATGATAGCTGCTTGTCATTGAATATGTTTTATTTTAACACCCTACAATAATAAAGAGAAAACCCCAACAATCAGGTGACCTGCTTATGAGCAAGCACTTGGCAACAGTGGGAATGAGAGACAGGACAAAAGACACACTGTAGAAAAGAACCAGAGATTAATAATAACTAATGATTAAATGCAGAGTGGTTTATAATCAGAGTGAAAAGAAGTAAGTGAAGAGGAAACACTTGCTGCATTATGGCAAGGCCCCAGCAGCCCAGAGCTATTGGAGCATAACTAAATAGGATTGAGGATCACCTGATCCAGCCCCAAATATAAGCTTTATCAAAAAGTAAGGTTTTAAGCCTAATCTTAAAAGTAGAGTGTGTCTCCTGAATCCAAACTGGGAGCTGGTTCCACAGGAGAGGGGCCTGAAAGCTGAAGGCTCTGCCTCCCATGCTACTTTTAAATGTCCTGCTGTCTAAGAGAAGAGTGGTCTGTTGGGGTTGTACCGTATTATAAGGTTTTTATAAATCAGATGACGGCTTTTTTTTTTTTTTTTTTTTTATGTCCTGTCAGCTTTAAGCTTTTAACTTTGGCACATTTTGTCTGCAGCCATCGGCAGAACGTTGATTCCCCGGTACTTCAGAAGTATCTTTGAGGGGGGCGCCACTGAGCTCTTCTATGTTTTGAAGCATCCAAAGGAGTCGTTCCATAGTAACTTTGTGTCTCTCGATTGTGACCAGTGCACCATGGTGACCCAGAACGGCAAACCTATGTTTACACAGGTAATGCCAGTGTGGATAATAGACGCACAATTGTCTCTGAACCTTTTGTTGAGATGGTAACCCATGATCTCTGCTGTTTGATTTAGATTTGTGTTGAGGGCCGCCTGTACCTAGAGTTTATGTTTGACGACATGATGAGGATCAAGACGTGGCACTTCAGCATCAGACAACACAGAGAGGTCCTACCGAGGAGCATTTTGGCTATGCATGTGAGTTGCCGTGTAAACAAGCCCCTCTTTAATACTCAGATTCACGTACCGTGCGTGCAATTGGTCATTACTTGTTTGTTTTTTTCCCCCTATCCTCCAGGATCCCCAGATGCTTGATCAGCTGGCTAAAAATATCACCAGATGTGGGCTGTCCAACTCCACGCTCAACTACCTCCGTGTAAGCAAATTTCCTTCTTGATCTTGTTCTTTTTTTTTTTTCTTCTTTTTTTTGGTAACATATTGGTGAATTATCTGTGTTTGGAACAATCTAACATCTATCATTCAACTTTGGCCTCTCTCGTCTTCCCTTAAGCTATGTGTGATATTGGAACCCATGCAAGAATTGATGTCTAGGCATAAAACCTATAGTTTGAGCCCCAGAGACTGCCTGAAGACCTGCCTCTTCCAAAAGTGGCAAAGAATGGTAGCGCCTCCAGGTAACGCGTTTGAAATAGCCAGTGGCATTTATGATAGTTACCCTTTCAATTTAAGCTTTGAAGCACCCATACTAAAATCCAGCAGCTGCTGCGTGATAGTTTCTTATCTGTAAATGACCTAGAAACTAGTGATTTATAGAGATTTATGTGAAACATGTCTTTCTGTGCTTGTAGCTGAGCCTGCCAGACAAGCTCCAAACAAGCGGCGGAAAAGGAAGGTGTCCGGCGGGAGCACCGTGAGCTCTGGCGGAGGCAGCAATAATAACAGCAACAGTAAAAAGAAGAGTCCAGCCAACAGCTTTTCACTCTCCAGCCAGGTACCTGTAAGCATTACATCTACTTGACTTCTGTCTGCACCTCCAAACTTCAGCTGAGCAAGGCATGGGGGGGAAAAAAAGGGTGTAAGGGTTGGAAAGAAGGGCAGAGGGGTCAGAAAATTCTTTGTATGCATATATTGGGTGGGAGCTGGGGTTGCTAGCATGTTTAGTTGTAGTACCAGGTTTGGGTGGAGGTAGGTCAGGGAGGCATTTGGACTCGGAGTTTGGTGGGATTAGGTTTTTGTGTGTGTGTGTGGGTGTGTGTGTGTGTGCGTGTGTGTGTGGTTTTGTTTTTTGTAATTCTACAGAGGATAGATTTAGGTTTTAGACCCCCTCATGTGATCCAGTGATGGGCAGTCCCTGGTCCTCTAGGGCCACAGGTTAAACGGTCTATCATATAGAGGAGGTACAACTGACCTCCGTCTCTGCTTAATATATTTTGGGTCTGTGGGGTAGGGTTAACCTTGCTCTGATTTCCAGTGGGATAGTTAGGCTTTCACTCTAAATCTGCCGTGTTATCCCGGTCTTAGAGTTACCACTGAGTCTATCAGAGCACGTGATTTCACACAGCACTGCTTGTTTGACTGAGCGAACGAGACCCGAGGTGGAATGAAAACCCCCGTGATGCAGCACTCAAGGATCAGGGATGCCCACTTCTGGCCAGTAGGAAAGGCTTCTCGACCCTGGTTCTCGGGACAGGGAGTCAGGGCCACATGGACTACTTAAATGTCTGAGTAGATGACCTGAACACACATTGTCCAGTTGTGATTTGGTTCAGAATAAGAGGACACTAAAATGGAAAGCTTTTAATACTTGGGTTCCCTTGATTTCCAGTATAATGACGTTCATAAAACAAATAAATGTAATGCTGGAATTGAGCCCAGTCAGATTGCACCTAAAGCAAAAACCAAAACGAAATGAACAACTACAGAGTTGAGTTCAGGGTTAGTGACCCATGCGTGCAGTCATTCCGCGCACCCCCCTGTATTATGGGGATAATTTGTACCGGCCCTTGCTGTCCCCTTTAGGATGTGATGATGGTGGGCGAGCCCACTCTGATGGGAGGGGAGTTTGGTGACGAGGACGAGCGTCTGATCACGCGGCTGGAGAACACGCAGTACGATGGGGCGAATGGCCTGGAGGATGAGGACAGTTTCAACAGCTCACCTGCACTGGGGGCACACTCGCCCTGGAACAACAAGGCACCCTCCAGTCAGGAGAGCAAGAATGACAACTCCCAGTCGTCCCAGTAGACGAGGGGGGTCCCAACTCGTTTTGTTTTTGTATTTTTTTTTTCTCCCCCCCCCCAAAAAACTTACTGGGATCCACCTGAGCCAACATGCTAGCAAGAGGGGTCAGGGAGGGCGGCTTCGAGCGCTTATGTTGAGTTAATTTTTATTTGTGTTCTTTCATGATAAAAGGAGAGTGGGTGGTGAAATAGATTGACCAATCGAGCTTATTGCCGTCACACAAAGGCCAGTTCAGCCACTCTACCTCCCTCACATGATCATTGGTGCTCAGCCTTGGCCCTAGTCTGCCCGGCTACAACCAGTCCTCTTAGTGGTGTGGTGAGTCTGGCGGGCTGGCAGTGTGCGTGTATGTGTGTTTACCCCCCCACCTCCCTCGTCCCGCAATCATCGCTCACCACAATGTTTGAGCCAGAGTTGGCGTGTCCGGTTGTCCGAGTGCTCGCAGCGGCGCCCATGTCAGCGGGTTCTTGTTCCAACCTCGGGTCTCTCAGGCGTGCGTTCCCGTCAGCCTCGCACGTCACTGTTTCTGTTGTGCTCATGTCACAGGGAAGGAATGCTTAGCTTTTATTTGACATGTTTTTGCAGGCTGCAGAAAACTGTGTGCACTCTTAGTATCAAAATTCAACGTTCGGTTTTTAAAAACTCAATTATTTGTTTTTGTAGGACCTGGTTGGAACAAAAACCTGTACAGTGCCGGAGCTTGAGGACCGGAGTTGAGAACCACTACGCTAAATCTTAAACACACACAAACACTGACAGACACACACCCATACACATACACACACATGCAAACACGCACACACTCACAGCAGTGCGCACACACTAACACGGTTACCTTACACCTTCAGCATAAAACGTTGAGGTACTGGAGAAAGGTGGTATGCAGCGTGTCTGGACCAGAGCACCAGGCGCTAACAGAAGTGTGTTTTTATTTTCTATGTTTTAGACTTGTTTTGATTTTGTTTTGTTTTTCAATTTTTTTGTAAACAATTTCTAAAAATAAACAGACAAGCAAGCCAACAAAAAACACCCCAGAATATTCTTTGCACTGTTTTCCACTATTAACGGCAATCTATTTTTCTTATGAATTGACGGTGTATTTTTTTTCCTTTTCTATTATTGCTAATGTAAGAACTGTAAACATCTGAAACCTGCAGTATATTAATGTAGAAATATTGCTGTTAGATCATTCTTATTGTGATGGTAAATAACTTTCATGTAAGTCTATCCTTGATATGTCATCCATGTGTCTCAGACATCCAGCTGTCATCTGGCCCATTGGCTTCAGTGCTAAACAGGCTGGAGACAACAGGGCCAGTGCTTAACTATCTGATGCGAGTTCAGAGTAGCACACTGGAAACCAGTTTCCCCAGGTAAATTTCCATCGAGCACCTGGTTCACATCTGTTGTCTTATCATCGCAGAACTGTTTGCTTTGTCTTCAGATCTCTATATTGGGGTGAGGGTCCTCTATTCAAAGAATATAATGATAGAAATCAAATTTGCTACTCAAATATTTTAAAAACAACTTTTGATGGGGTTGTAAAATAAAAAATAAGACTTTTGTATTAACTTAAGCTTCCCAGAAATGTTTTTAAGTACAATTAAGAAAGCTGCAGACCAAGGAGCTACATGTAAAGATTCTTATACTGTTTAAACGGCGCTGTTTTATGTTATATAATGAATCATTTGTTGGCTTTACTCCTCATGTTTGTGTCTGTGCTTGTATATTTTTAGGTAGTAATTTCTGTAAAAGTTATTCTATGTATTCCTCCCTAGAACTATGAGATACTCAATCTAATGTAAAGAGATGAAAAACCTCTTAAGTTTTTTTTTTTTGTTTTTTTTTTAAAAACGTGATTTTTAATGGTACAATCACTGACTTAAAAAACAATTTTTGCCCGCATTTTAGGAAACTGTATTTATTTTTCTATGTACTGATGTTCTGTTTAGGTTGAACCCACCTGTACAATATTCATGATGATATATGGAGGAATTTGTGGGGCTGCTGAGTCAGTTAATGCCAACGGAGGTCATTCTGTTGTGTTTCTTACGGAGATGCAGTTTGCACATTGTTCTGTTGGCTCAGTATTATCGAGGAGGAATTTAAATGCCATCGAGGGTGTGGAAGCGTCAGGTGTATTTGAAAACCAGTAAATGGCAACGGTGACAGAAAGTGTTGACCTCAAAGTCATCCAGTTGTATGCCTCAAGTTCCTTAGATGCTGGAAATGTGCCACAATGGTGCGACCTTTATTGAAATTTAATAGGATTGACCAAAACCTTTTAATTATAATACTTATGGTCTTGTTTTTAGGCTATTTGATGTCTGTTTTTCAGATAAATGTTAATATCTGAGAGATGAGTTTAACAAAAAAGGAAGGTTGACCACTGACATTGGATCTTACCCTTGGGGAAGTTGGTCTTAAAGCTGTGGTGTCAGGGTTTGCAGAGAAATAGGGAAAAAGTTGCCTGACAGCATCACCCAGATGCCGGCTAACAGCTGTTGCATGGTAATTTGTAGACTGTCCAGCAGGGGTCTCACAGAGCACATGAGTGCGCAGCCTGCCAGAAATTCCTCCATCGTTTTTGGCTGAAAAGCCATCTGTAAATCTACACTAGGCTGCAGGCTATTGTGTTGAAATCCTTATTCATCGTCTCCAGCACCCCTAGTCTACTTTTGTGGTGTTTCAGTTCAGCAGGCAGACAGAATTGAATCTAGGAGCAACTTATCAACACCCTGTGTTTTCTGTTTGGGAAATATAAGGGTGTATGAGACAGAGATGAAATGGCAATGCACCCATAGCTGGCTCCTGTAGCACCTCATCATGGGGGTGGTTTTATATCTATATTTTTTTGCCAGGTTTCTGTCATTGATAATTCATGTATGGTATCAATAAAGATGAATTTTCACGGAAAAATGTGGTTGTCTTTATTGCTGGTGATAGAGGAAGCTCTTTGGCGTTTTGTCACACATAGGTGACCGCACCCACAGCAAATCATCTGCAGCCATCTCATCTCACCGTGTCCCTTAAACCCGTCTGTCACACCAGCTCTGCATATCCGCCATAAATGTTCTCTGTGGTCTTCCCCTTTTTTCCCTCAGTTGCAGCTCTCGTGTCACCATACTTTTTTCCAATATCCACCATCCCTCTGTCTCAGCCTTGCCTCTCTGTTTGTCTCTAAACCACTTGACCTGATCTTATTTTCTTCAACTTTTCCATCTCCAGCTCATCCTCCTGTCTTGTTAGTGTCACTTTTGCTGCTATCCTCCTTTCACAAGTCAACACAAACCCTCCATGGCTTTGGATGGGTGACCCCAGGTATTTAAACTCATCTGCTTTCACTACCTGTGCTCCTCGTTTCTTCGTCGTTACACCTTTCTCCTTCTAATTCACACCCATGTGTTCAATCTTGCTTCTTAGTCATTCCTCTTCTCTCAGGAACTACTACTCTCACTACATACCCTCTGGAGACTCCTGCCTGACCTCATCTGTCAGCCTGTCCATCACCATCGCAAACAAGAAGGGGCTCAGAGCTGATTCCAGATGTAATCCTTGCCCCACCTCGAGCCCGTCTGTCACTCCTACCATACACCTCACCACTAACTCCCTGCCCCCGTACATGTTGTGCACCACATACTTCTCTGCCACTCTTGACTTCCTCATGCAGTACCACAGTTCCTGTGTTGGCACCCTTTTACATGCTCTTTCTCTACATCCACTAATGCACTAATACTCCCTCTGACGTTTCTCTATACTTCCCCATTAAAGATTTTTCAAGCAAACATCACGTCTGTAGAGCTGTTTCTTGGCATAAAGCCTTACTGCTGCTCACTGATCACCTCTTCATAACTTACCTTCAACAACTTTTTCTCACAACTTCCTGTTTTGTTTTGTTTTTTTATTGGCTGTATACCTGCTGCATTGCATGTTAGAGAATCACCCACAACAAATAATAACTTCCTCAAAGCAGGATTTATTTTCCTCATTTACAGTTTTTGTTGTTGTGCTTTGGAAGAGTTCCTTTGCATGATGTACAGTTCAATATAATCCTTATTCATCTTACATAGCTGCCCTTTAGTTAATCCACTGTCTGAAATTTAAAAAAAAAAGAAGAAGAAGAATTAAAATCGTTGTTTCCTTCAAACCTACCATCTTGCCTACTTTCTCCTGACTGTCTGCCCTTGGTAAACATGAGATTTGAACAGCAGGTGGGTGCGGTCCACTATTGTTTATTCACAGGTTATGGATATGTAAAATCTCTGTGGTAATACATACTCTTTAAAATCACTTGCCTCTGGAAAGAAAATTAACGTACAGACGAGCAGAATGGGTGCACAAGAGTTTTCTTGCTGAGACAGTGTGAAGACTAATATGAACAAGACACAGCAGCACTTGTTTTGAGTTTATAAATGCCAGATTATCCAAGCTGCATTTCCTGAGGTGAGTCATCTCTCTTTGTTTTTTTTCCCCCCCATTTTAAAAGAACTTCTTCACTATTTCTTGATTTCTGATGGCAGAAATTGTCAAAGTCTGTGTGGCTTTTATGTATATGTAGCCATAGTTACCCATAGGTTACCAATTAAGTAAAGATCGGCGCATGTCTTTGTTATTGATAACTGGCAGAAAATAAACTTAAGATACTGTAAAACAGGTTAAACAGAGAGTGTTGATTACATATTTAATTTTTTAAAGTACATTCAGTTTTGTTGCAATTTATCCTGAACTAACAAAAACTTCTTTAGTCACCAAATCACCCCCATGTTCACAAGCTGAAAGGAGAAGAAGGATCATGAGCGCTGACATAATAAACAGGATGAGTCACTGGTGTTGCCTTATCATTCACTGAATTCTTGCTGGTAAATGGAACATGCTGCCCTTATTGATGAAAAGTACTGTTATGTTGTTAATCTGCCCTCTTAGTTCTTGTTTAACTGAGAATTACATGACCTGTGATGTTATTTCAAGAGCACACAATTATTAAGGACAATCAGCAAGTCAAGCACTGCAAGGTGTTGATGTCATCCTTGTATTAAAGCTACCTGACAGGGTTATAAACCGGAAAACCTAAAATTTTAGGTTATAGTAAAACACCTATAAGCAATCAGCAAATGATTGTTGACGTTGGACAGAAACTCTTTGAATTCTGTTTGCATTATGGAAATTAAATGCATTCCTATTTTACAATCCTTTCTTCGTTCCATGAATGCACCTTCTAAACAAGAAATACCCACCTCAGAAAGGTTACGCTTTGTTACACAGAGAGGGAAATGTTTTTCCTGCAAAATGTTTTAGAAAACGCTGTTGATTCTTTCCATGCAAAAATGTTAACAGTATGATCTGTTGGACTACATCTGTTTCTGTGTGGACAATGTAACAACTTGGAAACGATTCCGTGTGTTCCCTAATAATCCACCCTGGATGACACACGGAGTTCAACAACTTATTCGAACAAGGAACAACGCTTTCAAATCCGGGGACCAGGAGGCATACAGTGCTGCCAGGGCCAACCTGAGAAGAGGCATCAAGACTGCCAAGCAGCAGCACAGGAGGCGTATCGAGGCCAGGTTTGAGAACAACACAAACCCAAGGCAGGTCTGGGAGGGCATCAGGGCTATCACGGACTACAAAAGAAGAACACCATCACCCTCAGCCGACAGTTCTACTCTGGCTGAGGATCTAAATCTCTTTTATGCCCGTTTTGATAGGGAGAACACCGACCCTGTCCTGTCCCCTCTCCCCTCAACCGACCCTGCTCCGGTCCTGAGCACTCATGAGCTGAGGCGTGTGTTCCGGAGCATTAACACCAGGAAGGCGGCCGGGCCGGATGGAGTGCTGGGCCGGGTGCTAAAAGACTGTGCTGCGGACCTGGCGGACGTCTTCACCTCTATATATAACACCTCGTTGTCCTGTTCACTGGTACCATCCTGTTTCAAAGCAGCAACCATCGTTCCCATCCCAAAACAGTCAAATGTCACATGTCTGAATGATTTCAGACCTGTGGCACTCACCCCCATTCCCGCCAAATGCCTGGAGAGACTGGTCATTAAACACATCAGAGCTGCTTTTCCACCATCTCTGGACTCGCACCAGTTTGCATACAGGGAGAACCGGTCAACCGAGGATGCGATCGCCATAGTGCTGCACACATTACTGAAGCACTTGGAACACAGGAACACCTATGCACGGCTCCTCTTTGTAGACTACAGCTCGGCTTTTAATACCATCCGGCCATACAAACTCCGTCCCAAACTCCACCAACTGGGACTTAACTCCTCTCTGTGCAACTGGATTGTGGACTTCCTCACTAACCGTAGACAGAGTGTCAGAGTGGGTAAGAACACCTCTTCCACCCTTGTGGTCAACACCGGTGCCCCTCAGGGGTGTGTTCTGAGCCCTCTGCTATACACTCTCTTCACCCATGACTGTATTTCCTCCTGCGCGTCCAATCTCATTGTTAAGTTTGCAGATGACACTACAGTGCTCGGACTTATATCCAACAATGATGAGACAAACTATAGGACAGAGGTGCAACAACTAGAGTCATGGTGCCACGACAATAACTTGGTCTTAAACACCAAAAAGACCAAGGAGATCATTGTAGATTTCCGGAAGAGGGGTCATAACAACCATCTGCCTCTCTTCATTGGCAGTGAGGCGGTGGAGAGGGTGAGCAGTTTTAAATTCTTGGGGGTAACTGTGACCGAGGACCTGTCCTGGGGCAACCATATCACCTCAGTTGTACGGAAGGCCCAACAGCGCCTCTACTACCTGAGGAGACTGCGGAGCGCACACATTCCCAGATCTCTGATGTTGAACTTCTACAACTGTGCCATCAGCAGCGTCCTGACGCATGGATTTCTAGTGTGGTTCCCCAGCTGCACCAAGGCCGACCAGCAAGCACTCCAGCGGGTGGTGAAAGAAGCTGGCAGAATTATTGGAACAATTCTGCCAGAGATTAGTAATATCTTCCCCACTCGCTGTCTGAGGAGGGTGCACAGTATCCTGCGGGACCAACATCACCCTGCGCGCCACCTTTTCCATCTGCTGCCCTCAGGGAGAAGGTACAGGTCTATACAGGCCAGAACATCCAGACTGGCCAACAGCCTGTATCCACAGGCTGTGAGGCTCCTGAATTCTGCCCCCCTCCCCTCTCTGCCCCCCTCTCACGGACAATAACCATATCCAACTTCTTAATAGCAATGAACTGGTCTGCATTGGTGCATCATATCTTTATTCTCTTCCCCCTCCTGCCCCCCCCCCCCCCCTCTTTCTTAAATAGATAACTATCATATCTGATATCATATCTCACAGTACAATAATATTGAATGGGTTGCATTGTTGTATTTTGTCATGTTTCTCAGGTCTTTGTCTGAATTTCTACGAACATTATTGCTAAGGATTGTCTTATTGCATTGGAGTCACACTGGGTTAAATATGTACACTTGGGTTTTAAGGGGTATTTATTATTTTCTTCTTTTTTTTTTTTTTTTTTTTTTTTGGGTTGTATGGAAGCCCCAAACGCAATTTCATTGTTCTTGACAATGACAATAAATAAATAAATACTAAATACTAAATCACAGTGGGGAATTCTACCCATGCAGGTGTGTAGTGGGACTTCCTTCTTGTGCAACTGTAAATAGTTTGTTGTCAAGTGTTGCTCAGTCTGTGTAAAAATTGTCCTGTCTTGACTTGTTGCCAACTCCAGACACAGTATCTTTTGACCAAAGTGAAAGTAATTTGTCAGCTGCTGTCAGTAATTTGCTCGATGTTGAAATATTTTGGAGAATTTTTTGGCAGGCTTTAGTCATTTTTCTTTCTTATCCCAAGCATGTCCTTTCCATCTTCCCCTACATGTTTGGGCTTTGCCCTTGCTTCCATTAAAGCCACACCTTGCGTTTCATATTGCAGATGTGAACTGATTCACTTGGGAGTGAACTTGGGTCGACGATGACTTTCTGTGATAAATAATTTCCTAATTTTAACACATTTTCTTGAAAACAATTTTGTTTTGTTGGTTTCTTTAGTTTTTCGCCTGTCTAGGCGCCACAAATTTAACTACAACTATACATGTTAAGAAAACATTTCCAAAACAAACAAGTCTGACATCCCTTACATGCATTTGAGAATACAGGAAACAAAATTAGTAAAATCTATTTTGTTTACCCCTATTATGACTCCTCCTTCCCTCTGACACACCACGCGTCGACCCTCCCTTTATCCCTCCTTCAGTCTATAATTTTACCTCCCTCTCTTCTCAGTGGCAGTTCTCTGCAAGTCAGCACACAGTCCACTTGATAACAAGACTGAGCATATTACATTTCTTTTGTGGGATTGGAGAGTCTCCTACTAATTCACCAGAGACTAGAGCAGCTCCTCGGTCCTTCAACGCTCAAGCCAAGAAAGGTATGTTTTCCAAATGACAAGATCCAAATGATCTCTCTTTGTCTTCTGCTTTCACACTCGGCTTCACTTTACGCTTCTGTTACTTCATGATTTTTACTCTCTTCACTTTGACCGCACTTTGTTCACATTCTTACCTCAGCTGCTGTTTAGACGTGGAGGACATGCTCAAACTCTTCCCAGCTGAGTGTCAGTATGTAAGGCAAATATCAGCAGACTGATAAAAGTGACACATTTTAGAACGGGAAAAGAGAACTTTGTATTATCACGATAATATAATTTGCTTAAAAGAGCTCCACCTTCACAAACATTACAGTCATATTCAAGTGTTGCATGTGAGTTTCATGCATTGAAAATTGTTTTTATTCCGCTTATTCCTTTTTACTGTCTCCTGCTATGAATGACAAACATGGTTTAGGGTTAAACAGCAAGGATACAGGTACATGAGTCACATACCTATTTGTGTGTTTACACTATAAACATAGCAGGGACCGATTCCATGAAAGTATTCAGGCTTCATCTAATTTTTACCAACTTTTCCTGTGATTATGAAGGTCACTCCTTTGGGTCACAATTGAGGGTCTCTCGATAAGTATAGAATAACACAGAATCCTAAAGGGCACTGTTCTTATCAGAGACCTACATGCGCTGTATTCAGATTTCCCATTTTACAAAATGCCAGCAGTGTTTTTTTGCTTTCCCATTTCCTGGCTGTAACAAACTGTTCTGTTGTCTCTTTGTCTGTGTGACTCAGTCTGTGGCTTTATGCGTCTCTTCTTCAGTCTCTAATTTTTCTGCCTTGTGCGGATGCACCATGGTTTTATCAGTTTCATTGTGTTGTTTTCAGATGCTTCAAGGAAGAGCTTGCGCCATGAGTTGAGCTCTCTGTGGACCTGCCTTCTCCGACTGCTTTCACCTGCAAACATGGGGTTATACGGGAACATGAGGAACTTGTGCGGAGTAGTAGGAGTGGTGCTGCTCGGGCTCAGCCTGACCCAGCCTGTCCTTTCTCAAACTAGCTGTAAAGCAGATGTGGCCCCACAGAATTTTACCCAGCCTCACTACCACAATACAGCCAAAAATAATTCAAAAACAGGCTTTATGTCAGCAATAGTCCAATCCTTTCTCCACACAGTTGAGCCAAACGCCTTTTCTTCAGGTCAGTATCACCACCGACCTTTACTGCCTTACTTCTTCATGTAGCAACATGTCGAGCTACACACGCACAGAGCAGACAGGAAATATTCAAATCACAATAAAATCCTTTGGCTTTCATGTTCTGCATGTCGCAAAATTTCCCTGTTTGGTTAAAGGTGACACACTATTACCCTGCACTCCTGCTCCGTGCTACAAAGAAACTAGACAAAAACATGATGGAATTGGTTAATCAGTAAGAAGTTAATGGGCATTCTTGCATTTTGCAGAGTGAATATTTAACCTTTAGGTGTTCTGTTGTTTGTAAGGTCCCGTATCCTGGCTCAGACGTGTGTGTGTCACATCTATTGTCTGTCCAATTGCTCCATAAACCTGTGTAATAATTTCTATGTAGTATTGATTTATGAAAAGAAGGCACGTTTACACGAAAGCCTGCCTTTCACCAGTTCAGACTGAATTTAAAAGCGACGATTATCAGTATTAGTATTAGATATGTTTATTGAGTAGATTTCGCACAATGACCACTTTAATCATTTATAAAGAGTCCGCTGATTTTTCCATCCTCATGAGGTCACCAGGGCTTAAACAAACACCGTTTCATAAAAAAATAATAACTTAATGTTACGATAAGGATAAAATGCTGAACAGGGTTCTTACTTAGGAAAAAGCGATTAAGCCAGTGGTTATCAATTGGCAAATGTTTTATAAAATGCAAATTCATTTCAACATACTAAAGGACATTTAACATTTATCTGGTCTCCTGATCGACATGTCTTCTCAGTCACCTGTGCCTGCTGTTGTCCCTGTCAGACATTAAATGATAGGTTTTGTATTGTTGTTTTTGGTATCTAATGTTTTCTGAAAGCTAGACTGGTTTCCTGGTCACGGCAAGATGCAAGGTGTCAGGTTTCCACTTTTACAATGAGAAAGAATAAACGCGTATGCAGAGCGAAAGACATATTGTCCTTCTAGCCTTTGTACAAATTGTGTGGATGACTAGGACAGAAACCAGCAGCATAGATTTGTATCGGCCACTCATGTACTAAAAAAAAAAAAAAGTTTCTCTTTAATTTCTTTCCAGATTTGGTGGTCACGGTAGTCAAAGAGTTCCAACGTGGGCCGCCAGATCAAGCAACCATCAAAGAAGTAAGGCAGTGTACATGATTTCCACATATTTTACTGTAAACAGGAACTTTGTGCTAATAATAATAGAAAAGGCCACTCCGTCATTAGAGCTCTGACGGCTGTTATATGAGACTGTCTCAAAAAAAATCCCTTTGTGTTTTGTTCCAGTCCATTAAATGTACTAAAGCTCTTTGATCCACTTGATTGTGGACTGTCACCACAGTAAAGTAAATCCACAGTGTACTGATGTCTCACAGGTATTTGACGTCACAGCTGGCCACAAAGAACTGCTGCAGTTCTGCCGTCTTGGCTTTGAAACTGATATTTGTGACACCTTAACGCTAATACATATCGTTTGTATGTGTGTGGGCATGTTACGTGTTCAGATCCTGGTGCACAAAGTGGGTTTCTTGGTGTGTATTGCCATCGGGATCCTGTACATCGTCCTCATGCCCATAGTTGGATTCTTCCTGGCCTGCTGCCGCTGCTGTGGCAACTGCGGTGGGAAGATGTACCAGGAGCAGTCATCCTCCATTCACCGCTGCAGGAAAACACTCTACTGGTGTGCATTCGCCACCACCATCATTATCTTGTGAGTGTGTGTAGGCTGCTCTTGGGAGGTTTTGACCAGCGTAATGATGATGTGTTATCTGAAATTAGCAGTGAAGACAGCTTGAATGCACACGGCTCACTGCATCGCTCAGATCAACAATACGTTGGTGACATAAATTTAATTGTGTTTGTGTCTGTATGTGTTTTGCAGAGCTGGGAATGTCTGCATGTTCAGAAGTAACGAAGCCTTCAAAGTGAGCGTGGACAAGGGTCCAGGGGAGCTGATAAACACTATTGAAAATATTAACACCTTCTTCACCAATGTGCCTGAGGCAAGAGAACATTTCTGAAATGTGAAAATGCATTGTGACAGCATTTATTGGTACCGGCTGACTAACTGCTCTTGAACTTTATTCTTAACCGTAAACTGTTTTGTTAGTTCCTGTTACGGATTATTCACAGTAAGTGCTGCTCTCCTGCAATCCCTCTGCAGCTTTTGTGTGAGATGCAAACAGACCTCAGTTTTGAAGTCAGACCACTGATTAAATACCGACTCCGTTTTCCACATTGTCAATATACTTATCTGAAGTTACAAGAGACTGGGAAAAGGTTGGATGGAAAATGGGGCTGTTTGTTGTTCGTCACTTGCAAAAGCTGCTATCAGCCAATGTAATCAGTCATCTCTGTTTGTTTTGTTGTGAACCATATCTTAAGTACACAGTCTGAAATAGTTCGTTTTTACTCCATTTCCAGCAAATTAACAGTGTTGTGGACAAGAGCAACAAAACTGTGGATGAGGTTAAAAAAAACCTGAAAGGTAAGAAAAAGGAACTAACAATGAAGGAGCAGAGGAACAACTATTGTACAACAAAACTGCTGCAATACATTTCCCACCCTTGTCACATGTTTAACCATTTCAAAACATGTTTTTCTGTCTTAGACATCGGAATCCAGTTGGGATCAGCGATCCAGAGTAAATTCAACGGTACCCTGCACAGAGCGTTGCGCTCCGTTAAACTTCTGGATCAAGGTATGAGCCATATCTGCATGCTGAGTCCTGCATCAGCGTGTTAATGAAAGTTCAAATGTAGATACCTGTCATGAGATTGGCAATAACAAAGCCACCCCCACCAAAAAACACAGTGTACAGTTTACTGTAAATGCTTTTCACCTTGGCATCCCTTTTATCTAGTTTTCCCTTAAACGTTTGCATTTGCTTTATTTACTTAGTTAGCTTTTTTAGTTTCTTTTTTTTAGCTAAGAAAAAAACAGACACAGAAGTACAGAAATAACAGTGCAAGTGCAATGCTTTGACTAGCTAAAAGAATTATGTTACATATAAGGTTGTTATAGTGAAACAAAACTAAACTAAAAACTAAAACTAGCTGTGAAACTAGCTTTTAAAAGGTTTTTATTGTAATACTTGTACTGATTTTCCTAAAGCTTAACCCTGACACATGCCCCTCATAGAGAAATAATTCAAAAGATTAAAGCTAACACCGAAACTAATAAAAAAGGAGAAAGATGCCCTGGAAACTAACTGACACCAAAGAAAGTGAAAAACAAAAATTCAAAAGGAAATCAAAAGAAAAACTAATTAGATAACACAAAAATATAATAATTCTGGTTACATACTGATTTACAGGCTGACATTTTGAAACTTGGACAGTCGCGAGGGAGCCACACCCAAAAGCGTACCCTGCATACAATTTAAAAAAAAATCTGGCCTATTAACTCTAAATTGGTTGAACAAAAAAATATCAAATATTATGTAAGACTTCTCACATTTTTGCAAGGAATTAGGAATCTGGAAAGTTTTCTCATAAGATTTCACACAATCTCACTTCTTTTTGAAACGAGAAACATCGCCCCCTGCTGGTCATTAGAATTCTGGCTCAAGGCACTTCCTTACTAACTTCACTTTTTAGACTCAGAGATTATAGGTTAAAAGCTGTGGATTTCCCAATCATACTGCTTTCTAACCCTTATATGAACTCTAATGATGTGCGTCTGCTGACAGTTTGGGTTAAAAAAGCTTCAAAACTAGTAAATAATCATATTTGGGACACAGTATACAGTATATAATAGTGTCTGGAGTGTTCCTCAGTCAGCTCATTCTTTGTTAGAAACCTTTATAGTTTATCTAAAGCATCTACATCAAAATCTCCTGTGGCTTTCAACAAGCAGCAGTGGTGAAGGGTTATCCTATAAAGCTGAAACCTAAGCTGTGGACATTCCGGTTCTCAGCAGCTCATTTGATCAGACTCTTTGTATTAAAAACATTTCCAGGATGTCAGCTCAGAGACACGGAGGCTCTGAATAGTATAAGGAACCTAGATATGTTTGTTTATTAATTTACAATCGTTTAATTTTAGTATATTAGTCTAGACACCGGAATATTCTCTTTTAAGGATCCACCTTTTCACTATGGGAATTTCAGCATTTCTTTTTAGCAAAAGCAGCTGAATTGACACACTTCTTTACAGAGCACATCCACTCTTAAAGTAACAGAGAGCAGGCTTAGTGCAGGATTGTAAAAAGAGGGTGGGTAAACAAATGTTCCTGTTGTTCATTGACTTGGCTTATGTGAGAATTTCCCATGAATTTTAGCTTCTTATATAGCTTTTACATTCAAAGGAAGGTAGCAGGGACACCCCCCCCCCCCCCCCCCCATATAAACAGCCTTAGATGAATATTTATGTAGTGTATAAACACACACATAGAGACTAATATTTGTGTATTTGATTCATACGAGCAGAGATTCAAAACACCAGCCGTCAACTGAAGACGTTGAACTCGTCTTTGGTCCAGCTGCAGTCCAGCGCAGACCGCGTCCAGGCCAATATCACTGCTGTGAAAAACAGCATCAATCAGACTTTATCCGATTCAAGATGCCAGAACTGTACCACACTAAGCCAAGTACTACAGTCACTAACAGTGGATACCACCATTGATGTAAGTACAGAGTTTGTGTTAACAAGATGACTCATTCCTGCTTTGTTGTTTCTTTCTGAATGGATGAATTGGTTCTGATTGACAAAGGCAAAAAAAAGAAACAGCTTCTGAATGTCATTCAAGGAAAACATGAGTCAGGTTCGACTTATCTACAGACAAAGAATCAGCCCTGTTAGTGGGTTTTATAATATATTATAATGAAGAACCAGGAAGAATCATTTTATGCAATCAAACACTGTCTGATGTCAGCCTGAGACAATGTGGCACATGATCATTTATGACTTTGTCTGAACAGCTGATCTGTCCTCTGTCCATCTGCTCCATGACACAAATGTTGGTTTTGCTGCAGTTTGCTGCCACCTTGTGTTAGTTTGAGGTCTGACATGTTGTTGCTGATAAAAAAAAAAAGGTTTGTTGTTTGTGTCTGTCATTGTTCTCTCTAGACTCGCGGCTTGAGCAAGTTTCAGTCCGCAGTGGATAAAGCCAACCAAGCTGATCTCACATCCCAAATCAACAAGGTGAGTGACATCTGCAGACAGAACAGCCTCAGAGAACACATCTGTTTTTCTCATGAGAAATGTCAGTGTTCCCAGCACACAGGCACACTGGTATTGTCTGGTCTTTGAAGGCTCACAAGGGAGTCTTGAAACAGTGAAATAGGATAAAGGGGCCTTCAGATACATTGTTATGCCTATTATTTCCTATGGTTTGCGCCATGCGATGAAAGACTTGCTGTTGCATTGAGCAAAGGGCAGTGCTGGGGTGCTGTGATGTACATTTGCGTGACCAATAGAAACAAGAATTTGGGGCATTTGCTCAGCTGAGTGTTTCATATATTGCGCACAAAAGGAAAAGAAGCCAGAGGGTGCCTTACAGACACTATACAGACACTAGATCTTCACATGCAAGCACATGCAAAGGCTGTAGTTTTGAGGATTTTGAAGATTGACTTTTTCACTGAAAGAAAGGCAAATTCAATATTCACATCATTTTTAATGGAGGCATGTTAACAATATATTTAAACTATTTACATGATAACTCAGGTGGAGGAGTATTTCCAAAACATCCCCCAGACGGTGAACAATGAAACCAACAATATAGTTCAAAGTGAGTAAATGCTGCGGCTGTTGTAACAAACTTTCTGAACTAACTTCATTTTT
This sequence comes from Diplotaxodon limnothrissa, assembly GCF_057381915.1. Lineage (NCBI taxonomy): Eukaryota > Metazoa > Chordata > Actinopteri > Cichliformes > Cichlidae > Diplotaxodon > Diplotaxodon limnothrissa. The sequence continues at coordinate 14,430,508 of NC_140608.1, read as the reverse complement.
TAAATATGTGTACTGCATGTGTTTGTGTGCATTACTGAGCTTGTGTGTTTTATTAGGCAGCACCAAACAGCTGGACAGCATACAAGCACAAATCAGTCAGTTTAAAAATTACTTCCCTGTATCTGCGCTGACGGATGTGTCTAGGACACTGAACACGACACAAACTGAAATCAAGAATATCTTGCCACAAATCAACAACGCCGAGTTTATCAGGCAAGAACCCCTGAAGTGCAAACTTGCTGTGTAATCAGTGGCAGAAATACCCACGACTCAGTCATCATGTGTGCATACTTCTTCAGATGGAGCGTGTGTGTGACCCTATGCTGTGTGGTCCTCCTGGTTGTGGTGTGCAACGTCCTGGGTTTGGTCCTGGGCCCTCTGGGTCTGAAACCAAAAGAAGACCCTATGAAGCGCTCCTGCACAGCGAACTGTGGAGGCATCTTCCTCATGATGTGAGTACTGGCTTTGAATGTTGGTTTCATGCCGAGGGGCCTGGTTCTTCTCTGACCTCTGACCTGGATGTATTTGCAGGAGTGCAGGTTTCAGCTTCCTCTTCTCCTGGCTGTTCATGATTGTAGTGATAATACTTTTCTTGGTGGGTGAAAATGTTTACACACTGGTCTGCCGACCCTGGAACAATGGACAACTGCTAAAGGTAGCGATATACACTCACACATGTACCTGCAGATACATGTACAGTGTATGTATATATATGTATGCTCTTCTCTTCTGTTCACAGTTAGTTGATAGTTCTGGCTTGATTCCATTGCCGCAAATAACTTTGTCTTCAGGAATGAAAATGAACATCAGTATCTCTGATATCTACAGGTATGTAATGCCAGATATACATGTTCCATGTAGTTTTTTAAAAAATGCTTAAGCAATAGAGCTAAAAAAAAAAAAACCATTATGAAATGATTGGAGTCAGTAAAAACTGCAAACTGTGGATCTTGAGAAAAACTTTGGGATATATGAATAATGCACAATAAGCAAAATTTTGAAATACAGTAAATTTCCTTCTAATGTCATAATATCAGAGTTACAGTAGAGTCTGTGCACTTAAAACAATGAGTTAGTGACACTAATGTTATTGATGCTGTTCTAAAAATACTCAGCTCCTACTCCAGAAAATCTGAGGTATTACCAGTCGTAATAGCACCGTGACTCAAAATGGGAAACTTTAAATGGGCGTAATTCATGAAAATCATTTTTAAAACCCTGTGGCGCTTCAATCACATATTGACTGTTTTAGTTAAACACAGTAGTTGTGTACAGAGTCAAAATAACGTGTCGTTGGCAGTACTACACATTTAGCCCGGTCCCCCAAACATATCTCTCTGTTTAGGAAAATGAATTCAAATGTGCTTCTTTAAAACTTTCATTCTGATTAGCAATTTTTTTTTCAGAAACTGTGAGGAAAACCAGGCTCTGTGGACAGCACTCAATTTGTCCCAAATCATAGACCTTGGCAACCTGCTAAACGTGTCAAAAGTGAGCTTCCTTGCCACCCTTTCAAACAAATGAAGACAACCCTATGTGAATTAAGCATACCAGATTGTTTTGTTATGCTGACTGGATCAAAATGATGAAATACATTTTTTCTCTCTCTCCCTGGTCACCCGCAGTACACAGGAAGTGTCCAACAGGACTTTGAGAACACAAATATCTCTCTGCCCTCGGTCGCTTTTCTGAGTGATGACATTAAAAACCAATTACAAGATATCTCCACTGAAGCTAAAAAATTTGATTTCACTGCTATCATGCAGCAGGTATGCCTTTTTTTGTGTGGATCACTAACTGTCATTAGATGATTGTGTGTGTACATGTTAAAGTAATCTTATTACTTATCTCCCTCAGATGAACGCCATTTCCAGCATCAATCTGAATACAACAGCAAATAACCTCAATAGTTTAGCTGATGCTCAAGTGAGTGGAATCTTTTACACTTTATTACAAACTAATGTGACTTTGATTTATGTCCTAACCAAACCAACCTCTGGCCTGTTTGTAGCCTGATCCTGATATTAAACAACAATTCAAAAATGAGGCTAATATTGTCAGGATGATCCAGGCTGACATAGACACAAATATCAAGCCACAGCTGGTAAGTTCTGTTCTTCCTTTCTTTCTCTCCTTATCTCCTTGTTCTGGGAGTTGTTTTATTCTTTTGTTGGTTATCGGAATTTAAAAAGAGAAATCGACTGCTTTTGCCCATAGACAAATGTGAATTCAAGCCTCAAGGGCCTTCAAACCACTACAGACAAAGTCAATGTGAGTATGCCCTGAGCAGTCAAACGCAGAACTCATTCTCTCTATTTTTTCATTCTCATCCTCTTATTTGTTTTAAATTTATTTTTCATGTATTTATTTTTTCTCATGCTTGCCTTTTTGGCTCTTTCAGGGAACGGTGGAGGAGGTGCTGAGCAATGTGCAAGCAGCACAAGACTTTCTCAAAACAAATGCAACTCGGATTGTAAAGAATGTGAGTAGAGGCACGAGTCACATGAGCTGGAAGAAAAGTGCTCCATGTGGTCGGTCAGTTATTTAGCCACTGGCAACAGGGGGGGAGGAGGTGCAGTGAGTATTGATGTGCTGCTTGTAGTGGAAGCAATGTTCTTACTAGTTCCACAACCACATGGGTTAGGGTGGACATAGCAACTCGTTGCCTTGAAGATTATTTCTAAGCGCCGTCTTTTGTCATGTGAAAGTTGTCTTAGGAGCCTTAAAAACAAAAACGGTTGCTTTCACTGTGTCATAGAAGAAGGTTTAAAAAAATAGCCCAAACTAGCCCTGCAGAAACCACATTTGCTTCCTACCTGAGTAAATAAGCGACACTGGCCTTCAGTTTAAGAGATAAGGCTGACACTGTTATAATTATCATCTATTATCTGTAAATATCAGCTGTCTTCCCTAAACTACCTGTCGCAGTCAGTTTAAATTCTGCCCTTCTACACTGAGGACAAATTCTGAAGAAAAAAACCCGTTCAGGGCTATTTCCATCACAGTATGATGGACCCACTGATCCCTCATGACCTGTCAGTGTAAAGAAGGGAGAAAACACAAGGAACTGACCCCATTTTTTTGTGCCCACCTAGGAAAGCAAAACATTTCTGGACTGTCAGCTGCATTACTTCATTGCTTACACTGACTGGGCCAAACTCATGGTAAAGTCTAACCCAATCTTTGCCTGTACTTGTTGAAATAAATGCCCTGTGCTTGTACAGGTGCCGGAGCTTACCTTTTCTAGTGTTAGTAATCTGTATGCAATCTTCCCTCAGATCACGCAGCAGGTGGGCCGCTGTGGGCCGGTGGCAGGAGCTTTAGACTCTGTTGATGTCATTGTCTGTGCATACATGGTGGAATCTCTGGTGAGGATCACATCTTCCACCTAGCAAAATACACCCTGAAGAGGAATATAAATTTAACATAACTAAACTTTCATTTGCTGTTTTTGTTTGTATTTGTATGAAGCCTGCATGGTCTTAAGCTGCCTGTTCTCTCTTCAGAATGCCTTCTGGTTCAGTTTGGGATGGTGCATAATGTTCTTCATCCCCGGCATCATCTTTTCTATCAAGCTGGCCAAGTACTACAGGAGAATGAAGGAATCGGATTTCTTTGAGTAAGAAAAAAAAAGCAAAGAAAATGCACGGGTCAAAATGACGTGACAGATTAATTTGACGGTGGTTGTATGTGTCTGACTTTGACTCTTCATGTCTCTTTTCAGAAACCACATTACCGTGAACCAGATCCCGCGGGCGCAGATGAAACAATGAGAAAGATGGCATTCTCGCAGAGCTGCTTTAAAAGACTGCAGGCGCAAATGTTGCTTTGCCTTACAAACTAAAAACATATGGTGCACTCAGGCACAGATGTGGCATATTGTCACTCTGATGAAAAGTCTGAAAAATCCCGTTTTCACCACAAGGTGGAAACTCAAAAGCAACTTATGAAATGTCCTACACTGCACATACAATAATGTTTCACACGGCATCTTTAAAATAACTCAGGGGTACACAGGGCATAAGGGAAACTGCAGGGATTGGTTTTATCATAGCAAATTTAAAGTCCTGTATTACAATTAGAGTTTTTATAAGTTTTTCAAGTTTTTATACAGGTTTCATATGCATTTCATATGTGAACAGAGCTGCTTTATACATTTGCATGAATGCTGGTGTGCAGCTCCATGAATGTGACTCTAACGTGTGCCTAATCATTTCTAACTCAGTTATAAATTGTAACTGAACTAATGCTGAAAATTAAAACCACAACACTTGTGTTTTTTCTAACTACACAGAACCACTACATTTTTTGTTTTGTTAACATTATGTTGCTGTGAACTGATTTTGAGAGATGTTTTGAATTTATGCTGATTTATAGATAGATGTAGATTTATGGATTTGTAATCGATACTGTTGCTACACAGCACTTTATATCATCTGTTCTGCTCGAACATGATTCAACCATAGCTAATGTTTCTATAAACTGCTAGTTTAACAAGTTCTCTTTTCTTTTTCCTTTTTCTTTTTACTGGTCTTTATGTTCATGCTGACTTATTTGACTCTCTTCACAAACAATTAAAAAACAAAACAACAGATGATATGATCTGATCATATTTACACAGACCCACTGATTATATAGCATTGTGGATTGTTTAGGTTGATGACTGGTGTGTCTTGTGACCATTCGCAGACATCTACTCACTCGTGTGACACAGGATGGATTACCATCAATGAAACTGGTTTTAATTGGCTGAAAACTAAAATGCCATGGTTTAACTTTCATTTGAAGATGTTAGAAACTGCTTTATTGAGGCTTTTTTTAAGAACAGGAAGTTTTTTTGGCACCTGGACTGAGGTTTAGGGGAGTGAAACAGTGTGACTGCAATGAAGTAACACCAAGCAACAGGAAATATTACAGCAACACTGTATGGGTGTCAAACTTAGTTCATCTAAAGGCCATGTGGAAAATGAGAATATTGGCCACTTCCTGTTTTCTTTCTTCTTTTTTCTTTGCATATTTGCCACACTTGTATGTTTCAGATCAAACAAAATCTAATATTAACAAAAAATAACTGGAGTAAATAGAAAATGCAGTTATAAACGAGGATTTCATTCATTACGGGAAAGAAATTATTCAAACCTACCTGGTGTGTAAAAAATTAAATGCCTCTCACGTGAAATCACAGATTAACTGTGATTAACCACATTTTTTTGGAAGCTAAGTGCAATGTCACTAACTATAATCACAAAGTAAAAAGGCTAAACGATCAACAAAAATGTAACACATCATGCTGAGAAAAAAACAGTTGAGAAACAAAGTCACTGACGTATCGATCTTGAAAGAATTACAAACCTGTTTCCGAGACTTTGGGAATCCAGGAAATCGCAGTGTGTCCCCAAATGGAGGAAACTTGGAATAGTGGTGAACCTTGCCAGGAGTGTCCGGCTTACCAAAATTACTTCAAAAGCTTATCAGCAAATCATCCAGGAGATCACAAAAGAACTAAGAGCAGCATCTACACAACTGGAGGCCTCAGTTTAACATGAAGGTACATCTCACATTTGCAGAAAACATCCTGATTATCCTCAAGACATCTGTAACAAAATATCCTGTGGACTGATGAGAAAAGGTGAATTTTGGAAGGCTTCAGTTCTGTTCCATGAGAAGTAAGGACTCATCTGCAGATACTGCAAATGCTCGATTGTAGTTATTCGTGCCCAGATGTTACGTTTAGGGGACAATGACTTTTTCACACAGGGAGAGTTAGGTTTGGATAACCATTTCCCTTAATTATGTAAAATGTTTGATGCTAAAAATTCATGATTATGCACCCCCCCAAAAAGAACAAAAACAAAAAACAAACAAACAAAAAAGCAAAGAGGGAAAATACTTTTTTCACAGCACTGGTAAATCAATTTCAAACTTTTAAGCTTGAATTAAAAGAAACGAACGCTTGTGCAGCTGCATACCTCTTTTTGTATAGATATTTTCTGACGCATTCCCATCTTGGCGCCTTATGTCTGCTATACATAAATTCAAATATGAAAATGATGATGCAAATCATGTTCTCTGATAACCAGGAATTGGTTAATGGCAGATACACACCCTTCTGTCTCCTTCTACCAAGGGTTTCATCCACAAACTTGTTAGCTTGCAGGTGCTGTTGAGGCCTTACACGGAAGCCTAATTTGAAATGTTAAAGGGATGGGTTTTGAATTTGCAAGTCTTATACTCAACACCATGCATCCTCTTCTGCTTATCAAATTCATGGTCGCAGGTGGTGTGGTATCCCAGCTACCACACCCTAGACAGGTCAGCAGTCTCTCAAAGGGCTAACACAGACATTTCATTACACGAAAACTTAGGACATAAAAAAATGTAGGTTTACAATACCTAAAGGCAGTGAAAACAAAACAACACCCATGACCTGTAGGCCTGTGAGAACCAAAAGGTTTTAAGTCTGGTTTTGAACGTATGCACAGATGTAATTGATCTCAAATCAGCAGACAGACAGCTCCACAGTAACTGAAAGCAGGCTCAGCAGACTGAGATGCGAGGCGAGAACAGTTACAAGATCTGAACCTGATGACCCGATAGGTCTTAAAGGTGATTCTATATTGCACTGAGAGCCACTGAAATGCCTTCAATACTGAGGTAATGTGGTCAGGTTTCCATGTACCTGTAAGGATTCTGGCTGCTGCATTTTGAATAAGCTGAAGACGTCCTACTGATGATTTGAGTCCTGCAAATAGAGCGTTGCTATAATTTCACCTACTTGATATGAACAAATGGACCAATATCTCTAAATTGGTTTATGAAAAGTGGCATCCCTGTGCAGAATGATGGACGCTAAGATTCACTGCTCAAACTTTCAAATAATGAGATCAGTGTACAGCTTATAATTAAAAGCTAAGAGCTCAGCATTTACACTCACTCCAGTTTCTAGGTTTCTGCGTAATGTCAAAGCGGATAGCTACCTTTATCACCTGCTAAAAGGTTTGAAAATGATCAAAAACATTTTACCCCCTGCATACTTCTGATCGTGAAATGTTTTAAAAAGTGCTCTAATGTGGCCATCCCTCTACTGATGCATTCACTTTAGTTGCTCTGCAGGATGCAGTCAGCTGCTCAAAGGCAAGCAAAGGACAGAACAGCAGGGAGAGCCTGCCAGCATCTGTTTAGACGAATTACAGTTTACAGGATGCCATCTATAATTAGAACAAGTGAATCGATGGCATTACAGCACTGGCACCTTGTAATAAGAGACGGTGGAGTCAGCAAAAATCAATTAGATGAAAAAAAGTGACATAAAGTGAAGGAGAAAGACAGGAGGGGGGAAATAATTGGCCGAGGGATGGTAGGTATCATGTTATGCAGGCTCCTGCACCTCCCTCTCCACTGTTTTGACTCCTACTACCCTCTGCGTCTTTAGCACTTTTTTTTTTACCTTCACATCCTCATGCGGAAACCACCTATTTGCTGTGAGGGACACACATGCACTGTGCGTCCTCGCTTTACTTTTTGCAAGCACTGTAAATGTTTTGTCTCTGTTCAGAATGCTTAAACGGAACAAACATTCCTCGTGCAGGCCTTGAATGTGGAAATATTTCAGCATATTTACACACCTAAATACTTCCTCTGTACCACACACACACACACAAGTGCAGCTATAAGTGGATTTGCCATGGACGAAAAGGGATACGGTGAAACTCTAATGGGGCAGTGGATCAAATGAATCAAATGATTTTCAGGCTGGGTTAAACTGTAAATACAGGTAAAAACATGTAAGGACATACTGGTCTGTTGTCTGTTGTGTAGCTAACTTGCAAAGCAGCGTCTCACAAGATCACAAGACCATCTGGCATGTTGAGTTCTCTCTGCACAAGGGTAAAAGGAATATGCCAACAGATCTAGACAAACCAGAACTACATTATTCTGTGGGAAGGAGGACTTGGCAGGCAGATACCAATGACATGTTTTGGAAAGTGCAATAAAATGACCTGACAGACACACAAATTGTTAACCGCCTGCTGTCTATCACTTCCCTATTCATCACGGAGCTCTGTAGCAGTATGGCTTAATCTAAAACAAAACAACAAATCAAAACTTTTACAAGATACCAAAGTGCAATCAAAACTCCAACGTCAACAACACTGCATGTTACAAGCAGCACGTCTCGCGAGGCTGTTAAAAGAAACCGTATTATTAAAATGCAAATGAGCAGGAAATTACACATAAAACTCTGGACGGCAAAGTCGTGTTTTATCTTCAGTTTAATAGCATACAGCATCTTTTCATAAATACTTACGCGTTCTTCAACAAATACTGCCTAAAAATTAGCATCACCGAAAGTACAAAGTTGTCACGTGGATGTGAAATTTTGTTAGGCCGGTGCAGGAGGAGCCAACAGCAACTTGAAGCAAAGGTTAAGGCGAGTGAATATTAACATCAGAAACAGTCGTGACGTTAGGCTCAGTGGCCTCTGTGGGGAAGTCAGGGAGTTCCCAGTGAATCTGAGATGAGTCGAAACATATCTGTTAGATGAGCTGTGCACGCTTTAACACGTCTGTTAGGTGTGCAGGGCCTGGAATGACTGCCGCTTGATTAAATGGACTTGAGAAAGATATCAGAAAGCTGTTAGGGGTTAGGGGCAGTAGCCCTTTCATACCAAGAGCTGATTAAAGTTTAGAAATGCGTACGTCTTCAAAATATGACTAAGAGTGAAAAGACAGCTGAGCTATGACACTACCCTGTAAATTCGAAGAAGCACCGTAAAAGGCACGCAGGTTTTTCTGCAGCATTTAGAGTCTGATTGTCACTGAATACCTAAGACATGTCTGACTTTCCCAAAACCTCACCCAAACAGGACCTTGGTTTATCATTTTAGTAGTCTTCCAAAGATTGGTACATAATAAATAGGCAGAAGAGTGAAATATTATGGACAGAGACTTAACTTTGACTATAACAAGCTTAACAGGCTGCTCCAACAGAAGGCACTAAGCACAACAGGAACACAAATACACACTTGTTTTTGGCACTTAATCAGAAAAAACCCCAAAGCAGAGGCACAACCAATACTGACTGTTGTCATATAAAAGTGCAGCTGGTGACAGAGCATAACCAGCAGTGGCGATAAGACCGAGGGGCTATCATCTCTAATAACATTACCCTCACCGGGTTCATAAAGGAGGACATGCATGACCTTATGCAAGCAGCAGGGTGCCTGTGTGAGTCACAATCTGTCCCACAAGCACTTGAATTTTAACAGAATTACTGCTAAAATTGAATTTAAAGTTGAACTGTGAGTTGCTTTTACTGGGTACTCTGTCTGGTATGTCCAAGGAGTCGGCTGAGAGGGAGCAGAGGAGACAAGATGGAGCCTAGAGTGACCCCCCCCCCCCCAAAAAAAGATGACAGGAATGGAAAAATGGAAGCAAAAGAAAGTCACGTAGATTGTTTTGGTTTACAGATTTGAGTCACTTAAAACCAAACAGAAGCCATCAGCATAAATGTGAAACCAAAAGCCAGTAAAAGAAATCCTGATCTCCTTCCTTCTTCCCTGCTCTGCCAAACCATACCTAGCTTAAAACAACCCACAAAGGTCAGCTTGTCTGAATTCAGACTATTAGATTACTCACTGCATAAACGCACTTGAGCAAGTAAAAGGAAGCTATACTCGGCTATAATTAGCCAACATCTATTTTTAAAAAAGGGAACACACCTTTGTATAAAACCCAGCAACAGGAGTTAGTGGCTTTTGTGTTTGCTGTTCTGATATAATACAAGAACATCCGCATTCAGGATGTTCAGTGCGAAGCTGAGAGCGGGGTGGAGCATAAAGGCAGAGGCAGATGCCATTTTGGTTCAGGAATAACCGGCTCTGTTTCACTGAGCACTTACATACTATATTGTGTTAATACCGCTACCCTTTGATAGGATTCCTATACAGGTTAAAGTTACGCAATGCAAGAACATTCTCATCGACGTGCAGTTAAGGCTGAAAAGATAAATAACACTGTAGATACAGTTTATACACATAAAGAGTAGGGATGCACCGATCCGACTTTTCTTTGAGATATCTGCAGATACAGAGTATCGACAATAAATTATTAAGCTGCACTTGTCACGCAGAGGATTCATTTACTTATATATAAAATAACATGAAGCAAATAAACAACTCAGTTACTGAAATGAGACATAAAAACAGGGACTCCTGCCATCTAGGAAACTAAGCTGAATAAACACAAATATCTTAAAAAAAAAGAAAAGAAGTATTTTAATATTGTATACAACTAATTTATGTGCAGCTGTTTCATTTCAGCTTCACGTCAAAGTCTCCACTGCATTTTCTCTCCTCTGCTCTTGTGTGGCGAAGGAGACAGACAGGCCAAGTGAAGAAGACGTTAACCGTATTGACCGCAATAAGCTCCTTAGAGCAAAATGTTCATGCGCACAGAAATAAACTGAGATATACACTGATCTGAAATCTTTGCCACAGATGCCCGATCCATCAGATCTGTGCATCCCCATTTAAACACTTAAATTTACCTGCAGTTATTACACTGGTAGGATCTTCAGTAGTCATTTAATATTTTCTAGTAGTCACATTTCAACAGTTTAAAAACAAAACAAAACAAGAAATACGATCTTATTATATATTATTACATATTATTCTGTTTTATAATATGATTGTCATCACACCGATTTACACTTCGGTCAGATTATGTGTTGAAGGGAGTATAAAGACAGTTTTGTTCTTCATTCATTCTTCTTCAAACTGTGTTAGCAGGTAGAGCCACCCTCTGCCTTTGAATAGCTGTTTGTGTGCAGGTCTGCTGTTCAGGGGTTTCTGCAAGAAGAGCTGGGGTGATGTTGTTGCACAGATCAGAGTCTGCACTGGGGTCTGTGACACTGCCGCTCTGCTCAGTGGGCTGGCGAGGCAGTGCAGGAGGGGGGAATGACGGTGACTGGAGGATGTCCACGTAGCGCTGGCTAGGCTTGGTCTCCCTCTGCAACACTTTTCTCAGCAGTGGTTTCAATAGCCCAACAGTCACCTGAGTACTGTGGGGGTCTGTGAAAGGAGGAGTAGAAGAGGTTGAACTGGACGCCAGGAAAGACGAGGAGTGGGAGGGAGTGTTGGGAGAGGGGAGGTTTTTCAGGACCATGTTCAGGATGGTGGTGACGGTGAAATCCTCAGGGCAAAGTGTCCACAGCAAGTCCAGGTAGGGATCCAGGTCTCTGTGATGGGCCACCTCGCACAACAAAATAGTGAAAATCTCCTTGTTGAGCAGCGGACTCTGTTTACAGCACTTCTGGGCCACCTGGGTGACCCGATACCACTGCTTCTTGCTCATGAGGATCCGCAGAGCCTGTAGGATTGCGTTGGGTCTCCCACTCACCAGCAGCAGCTCCACCTCTAGGTCCTGCTGCTGGTCTCTGTCTGGGTTTAAGCTGGACAGAAGGTACAGTGCTCGTTTATATAGTGGCACGTTGCTTTCATTGCAGTCCCCTCCTCTCCCACTAGAAAAACTCCAAGAGGAAGCCGCCAGGCCCAGACCCAACCCCGTCGAGCCCTGCTCCTTCTGGGCGAGCTCGAGGAATCTGGGCAGCCAGCTGGGCTGGAAATGAAAAACTGACCTGCAGAGGAGCTCAAACACAGGCAAGGCAGCTGAGGAAGTGGAGGTTGTAGATTTTCCTTTACAGTTTGTAAAGTAATCGACCTTAAGGCTGCGATTGTGTTTTGGTCCCCCATTGGTTAATGACAGGGAGGCTACAGGGCTGGATGACAGACCAGCACTGAGAACAGTTTTCCACACATCAGGGGGAGCTCTGCTGGACAGAAATCCTTCACCGTTGTAGTGTAGCTGCAGAGCAGACTGCGCCGCCTTCCAACCCTCGGAGGGAAAGATGCTGAAGATGGAGTTGAGGTACAGCAGAGCCTCTTTATCCAACTCAGGAGACGACAGAAGCCTCAATACTTCTTTCTCAACTAGACTCTCACACATTGCCTCCACCTCTTTAACACTACCCCTCACTAAAGTCCCCTTCACTTCCTCCAGCGAAACCAGAGCCTTGAGCTCAGCCTCAAGAGAACCCATTAGCTTGTCTTGCCCTGTGATACATCCACCTCCTCCATTCTGGGACAGCTGTGCTCCCTTTTGCTTGAAGCCTGCGCTGAGGTAGCTGAAGAGGATGGAGGCTAAAGAGATGGGAGCCTGGAATCTCCCCCCTTTCTTCAGCGAGTCCACGGTGAGCGGGGTGCTGCTCAGGCTCCTCTGCTGGTAGTATTTACAGGCCTCTTCAAAGACAGCTTCTACCAGGAGGGCTCCAGGATGAATACTCTCCACTGTACTGAAACCAGGAGACTTTATTCTGAAGCTGCAGTCTCTGGAGTCCGTCCCCCTGCTCACCACTACAAAAAGTCCAGTTTCTGAGAGTAGGTGAGGTGTACACATATCTGCCCTGTTTGTATATAATAATGCTTCACTCATCAGCACAATCTTTTCCAGCTCTCTGCCACAGTTCAAGTCTATCAGATGCAGGTTTTGCCCCATAATTAGTGCCAGGGTGTCCTCATACATACCAAGGCTAGTGTGAGTGCTGTAATTTACCAAACAGTTGTCTTCTAGTTTGTATACTTGCCGCAGGACCCCGTCTTTCTGCAGGAGACAGAGCCAGCCTGTGCTGAGCAGCAGGAGGAGGCCTCCACAGGCTGTGGGTGAGAAGCTGCAGATCTCAGGTGGCTCAAGAGGAGACAAATATCCTAAGCAATCGATTACCAGCTTCATAAAGTCAGACTCTTTAGCTGAAAGCTTTTTAAGGGGGGTGTTTTTACATGTGGTGCTGACTGTAAAGGAGTCATAGCGAGGGGACCAGGAGAGGAAGAATTTGGAGATGTTCAACAGCGGCTTCGACTTCAAGTCAGGAAGAAGGTGCACATATTCCCCTGAGCTGACCACAGTAAAGTCAGGATTATTGTGGAGGGCGATTTTCACCCCTCCCAAGCTGACAGCCGTCTCGTTCACCTCAAAGTCACGTCTGCAAACACAGTATCTCAACTTATTCCTTGTGGCGCTGAGGACAGGGGAGCTTTCTGACGGCGGCCGCTCCTCGCACCAGATGATAAGATTAGAGCAAGCACAGACAGATACCACTTTAGCCCGGGGACTGTTGCACAACTGTGATGTCTGCAGGAGATGCCAGCCAGACTTGCACTCCTGGAACTTCCAAAACTCAACTTTCCCACTTTCATAAACCACTGCCACGACCGCTGCACCGCTGCTGCTGCTGCCGCCGCCGTGATGCTCCAGATAGAAAATATCCACGATGGGCACGTTTACGCACAAATCCAGTTTCTTCTGGTTAGGAGCCAGCTGGGGTCTTTCATACTTGTCAAAAGTCACAAGACTGACTGGCTTGCGGAGGACGACATGGATGTGACGTCCATCTGGGCTCATGCGAACACTGTTTATCTGCTCGTTGTTATTCAGACTGAGTATCTCTGTCAGCTCTTTACCGTGAGAAAAGTCCCCGAAATCTGACAGCTGCTTCAACACCAACCCCGCCATATTTCTCCGTTTCCACACCGAGCAGCAGCCCGTAAATACTTTGCCACAGCGTATTAACTAGCCTGCTAGCTTCTGTGGCACATAATCGGGGTCCAGAGTAGCTAACTGAATGGCATCCCGTTAATCTTCATCCTCAAGGTCCGTGCGTGGACAGACGTCCTTCGACAGCCGTCGTCCCCGGTAACGCCATGTCTGTCGACGACAATGAAGGCAAACAGTTCGCTAAAACTGACCTCTGGGTAAGTTTTAATCGAGAAAGGCGCTCTACTCATTCCACTGCTATGCTAGCGCTCCCCTAACATCACGGGATTGTTAATTTCCGGATACTCGGGCTGTTTTGCATAAGAGGAGGAGCCACGGCTGCAAAGATCGTGAGCGAGCAGAAGGAAGAGCGACAGCAGAGCAAAAGCGATACATATAGTACAAGAAATGGTGACGAGATCCGGTACATACGTTTGGAAACTCTTCTTTAATATTACTGACAGCACTTAATTAAACTTATTAGAATGTGTTGAATGTGAAAGCTGGAACACGCAAACACAAAAACTGTGATACGTACTGCTTATGTCTATGGAATAAGAAGTGTAACTTTAGTTATTGTACTTGTTTCGTCTTATTTTGTTACGTTATGTTATACATATTGATATCACCTAGTAGCCTGTGCAGTCTTATAATATGACTTTACTCTGAATTTATTGTATTATTAATTACTTCAATTAATCACTTCAATATTTTTATAACACAGGGGTGGGCAATTAATTTCCCCAAGTATCTGTCTGTCTGTCTATTGTAGTGATTGGACAGTACGTTTTTCTCACTAACTACAGCACTGGAAACATAGCTGGCAACTAAATTGAGCAGGGTTTGTGCACTAGTACAAACCCTGCACTCACCCAGTTCATTCTGTAGTCTTAGTCTTAGTGAATCACTTGCTTACTTTGTTGTTTGTATACATGATTTGCAGGTACATCCATTTCCCCCCAATAGAGAAACAATGGAGTAACTTTGGAGCTTCAATAACAGTTCGATATTGTCTGAATAACATTCAGACAATGTTCAGTTTGGCCTGAAGTGTCACCTTGAGCAAGAGATTGAATTGCTTTCTGTTCCAGCTTGATAGCAGACTTTAACCTCTACCTTTGAAAGGTCAAGCAAATCAAAAGTACATGGCCCTTTGGAAATCAGTCCTTCCACAAGAAACATTATGAGAGAGACACAAATAGAAACTTGGTGGTAGATGTTTTTAAAAACTTTAATTTTTGAAAATAGGTGCAGACCTTTTAAGGATTTTTTTTTCGCAGATTTGACTGGTGCTTGTTTACATGCAATTATTATGCCCCAGTTTATGCTGAAGTTTATTTAAACAATGCATCAAAATCACTATCCACATATGTGCGTGGGGGCATTTCAAAATGGCTGTCAGTGAGGACTGTGGTTCCACATGTTGTTGCAGTGCATTAAGAAAAATAAGGGCAGGGAATTTGCTCAGCAACGCTGGTGCTGGAAATAGCTTAAACACACATGAAGAACGAATGCTTTTCTGCTCGGACAGCTTTCTTAAAAGGTTGTTTTTAAACCAGTACGATGTAACTATGGAAACCAATGTACCTCCATGGATCTGGTGGCAAGAGTCCATCTTTACTGGCACAAAGCGAGAAACTGCTCTAGCACATCCGTGTTCATTTTGGCAAAAGGGTGCGAAAAGCGACCGCCGGCCAATAAACAGTCTCACCAGAGTTCATACAAACCTGAGAAAGTGACTCACTTAAATCAGCATCCAAAGGCCGAGCCAGCTCGAATACCACGTGTGTGGTTGCAGGAGGATTTGAAAGGTGATGTTGGTCAGGCTTAGTGTCTGTAAACAAACAGCCTGGTAGGTATTTCAAAAACAGCTAACATAGCACACACAGGTAGAAAAAAACAATTTTGCCTTGGATAGAAAATACAGTTTATTACACTGGGAGTGAAAGGCTCAGCGGTGACTCAGTGGAAGTGAATGTCTGCAAGTTATTGAGGCCATGTTTACTGCCTTAGCAAATTTCAGGAGCTATCAAGTTAGCCCACTCTGAAGCTTTGCTGAAGCTTATCTTAGAAGCATTTTAGCGAGAAAAACAAATCTAAGAAGGTGCTGATTACAATAATTTCCTTGAGTGTTCAAGCAGCTCTAAATTTTGCTGCTTTTATTTTTATAAATTAGTCAAGTTGTCCACAGAGACAAAACATACACGCGGTCTCGAGTGAAGTCTCAGTATTGTGATAAAATGTGGGCTTCTATGATAAAATTAAGGCCTGTTGAGCTTGTCTGTGTTTGATAATATTAACCAAATCAACAGGAAACCTTGTGATACCAATAGCATAATTAAATCATGCTGAAACTTCCACTGCCTGCCCCTAAATTGAGCTATCTGTTGCACAATCATATTTATGAGATTTTACTCCAGGTCAGTCTTTGCTAAATTTTAAACCACTAGATAAAAGTTTTTGCTCTGGCATGTGCAGTAGTTCACCTGATATCCAGGAGGAGGCAGTATTGATCTTCAATCGCTGCACTTTGGTGACTTTAAAGTTCAGAGTACAAAATAATGAAAAGAATATCTGTGAAAAGTGCCCACTGAGGTATGTGGATGATGTTTTTCTTATTCTCACTCTTACCCCGAGTGCACAAATGCACCGAATCTTACTCTAAAGCACGCCAGACAGCACTCGCTGTGTCTTTCAATTATTATCACATGTCTGCACAGAGCCAGCATCACAAGGCTGATGTCTTCTCTCGACCGCAGTTAGCTCAACCGGTCCCTTAAATCTCATGACTTTTATTGTTTCTATTTTACATCACTGCATCCAAGCAGTTCGAGCTTTCCAGTAAAACCTGCGGTAATCCTGATATGGCTGGATGAGAGACATGTTTTTTTAAATTAATTTTCCACCTACGTTTGACCAACTAGGTGATCCAAAACAACGATGTGTTAGTTACAAAAGCTGCATCTTTACACCATACTCAAATTCACATATTCTTCTGTTAGTGTCTGAAATTACAAGGGGACAAAGTTTGAGGAAAAGTGTGATATTTGGCTTTTACCTCCTTGACCTAGCTGAAGAGTAACTCAGGGTCGCCTTTTCAAAGCTTTAAGCTCCTATAGGCTAACTCCGCTGTGCCAGAAACCACTTTAAAGGAGACAGGCTACCCATTCATAGTAGTCTGTGTGCCTGTGTATTTATGTCCTATTATGTCTCTGTGTCATTGCTGATAAACTATATGGATGCAGTATGTTATTGGAACAGTATATTTAAGCCTAGTCGCCTACAGACAGGCTTGCTTTGGACCAAAAGAAAAAAACCGCCTTCTATTAGAGAGTGTGTTTAGTCTGCTGTGCTGTAGACAGGAAGATAAAGTGCTTGTCTGGAGACGCAAAGAGGGCTGGATGCAGAGCAGATTTCCTTTTTGAGTTATAAGGCTCAGAAAAGAAAACCAGTGGCTACAAATGTTCGGTGCTCAGGGTACAGAAGATGCCTGTCAGCTTCACTTCAGTGTAGATTTGGTTTCATTTGAGGTCAATTCAGGGGTAAAAATTGCCTGTGCAGGAGGGATATTTGTCGCCCTGCTTGGGCTTTGAGTGAGATGCGACTTCCGTGCATCTGTTTCAAATGAAAGTTGCAGCTGTCAGTCTCCTGTCTGCTGTGAGAACACGTGGATATTACTGTCAGTTTGCTCTGGTTGTTGAAAAGCTGTCATGTCCGCTGCCTCTCTGGCTCTCTTTAGTTAGCTTCACTGGGGAATGTTGTCTCGAGCTTCAGGGGTCTCTCACTGATTCTCCTCTGCGCTGACATGCAGCCCTGCTGTGGGAGATGAAGTCGTCCATCATTTTTTAAAAAACAAATATGCGCACAAATGATAATCAAGAATAAAGGGATCTAAATGCTGCTTGTCACATAGGATTGTGCGGAATATTAAACAAGAAGCTGAAATGTAAGGATTTTTGGTAGCATTACTAAAATATTTAAAGTTTTAATGCATTTGGAGAACTAGAAAATTAAATAACCGCTATAAATCTGTAAGAAAAATGTTCCTCATATGGATTTTTTTTTAAATAGTTGAGAGTAATTCTTTGCCTTGAAAGGCAAATCTTTTTCTATCTACAGCTTATTTTTCAGAGCACTTCCCAGCAGCATCTATATTAAGGACTGTGTCTTCTTCTTCGTCTTCTTCTTTCGGCTACACCCTGCACCACAGCTGACCATCTGCCTCCATCTCACCCTATCCCTTACATCCTCTTCTTTCACACCAACCCTCTGCATTTCCTTCTTCACTACTTCCATGAATCGTCTCCATAGTCTTCCTCTTTTCCGCCTGCTTGGCTGCTCCATCTTCAAAATTATCCACTATCCCTCCTCTGCACACGTCCAAGTGGAAATCCTTTCTTCTGTAACCCTTAGTTTGGCCTCTTGTCTTTTTGTTAGTGCCAAAATGTTTATTGGCCCTGATTATGGCCTAATGGAGAAAACTGATCTTAGCAAAATCCTTGAAATGAAACTTCTGACGTTCCTAAAACAAACTCCACGGAGAGGTTGTGGCGGTGCAGACAGATCTGTAGCACTGTCGCTCATAAAAGACACTCCGCCTCATTGGCTGATTAGATAACATACCATTTACAATTGGCTGTCCCTCCGCATTTAGCTGCAGCTCTTATCTCAATGATCCATACCCCGGCTCTGAACAGCAGTAGCATTAGCTCTCACATCACACTATTAATCGGATTCATGGCCCTTGGCTCATTGCAGGCTGTGCTCCTTTTTTGGGAGCTATTTTCCTCTCCTGTTTGTTTCTTATCTCTGCATCTAGTCTTCATAAAAAAGCACACAAAATGACCCTTGTCATTGCAGCTGCAATACTGTCTGTGACCATGGATTGGCAGTATGTGCATTAATGGTGCAGCAGCTCAAACTGGTCATGAGAGGATAAAAGAAGGTCACGCCATCACAGTTTACAGAACACTGACTGAACTGTATCTGTAACGTGTATCTAAGGGGCCAGAGTATATATACTTCACCATCAGATCCTCCTTCAGTCGGTGATTGTGACAAGCCAGTAACCTAACTCCATTTCCTTTGTGTTTTATAGCTATAGAAACAGGTGTGAGTCACTGCGCTCGCTGCTGCTTTGACTGCACAAAGTCTCACTGGAAGAGACTAGAAGATCAAAGAACAGGATTTGGCTTTGTCCTCCTTGATTTCCTGTTCATTTCACCTCACTGCCTCTTCATTAATCAAACTCAAATTATATCAAGGTCTCACTCAACCTCTGGTATTTATGCTCTTGGCTCTCTCTTTCCTCTACAACTTCAGTTTTGCCTGTCTTTCCCTCTGCTTCCATCTCTGTCCAAGCCACAGACATAATTGCTGTTGAGATAAACTCTCAGATGAAATTTCTTCTTTTTGTCTCTCAAAACCATCGTCCCCTCAACGTCGAGCACTCAAACGGGTATCAGTCTAACCTTTGATCACACAGAGCGTCTTCTCCCCGTTGTTGGCCTAATTTAACTACACCTGTATCCACAAAGCCTTGATGCTGTAACTTAAAAGACCTTCACCTTTGCTACAGTCTGAGGTGAATTTGACAGCGTGTCAGCATGAGCCGAGTCTGACTTTCTTTGTGTGCGAAATGTGTGTTGAGCACATTTTCTCTTGCAGGGAGAGAAAAGCAAAACCTGGGATGAACCCGTATGTGACGAGGGTCAGGCGATGAGCTGTGAAATTATTATGCCGTGCCTCATCATTAGAACCCGGTGACATTTTAAACTGTTTGTGTGTGCTTTCAACAATTTCCTTTATATGCCTGCAATCTTTTATAGGTGGTAATAATGGCCCAGACAGAGAAGCGGTACCAGCAACATCTGTTTACATGCACTGTCTCCCTTCTCTTTCCCTCCCATCTCTTTTGGCTGCTCTTCTTAATTGAACTGTACGTTCTGCTCTTAGACGTCTGCATAATGCAGTTTTCTTCCTCATCCAGCAAGCTGCCAGACAGCTGCCATCAGATCATAGTCAGCCTGCAACTAAAAAAACCTTGATTTTCCTGGTAAACCTGCTGACTTTTCCCTTGCTAATTACATTTAGAATCACTTTAATTAATTCCTAATCTGTGTCATACAATTGTTTTTTTTTACTTTAATAGTTTCCCCCTATCTATTTTAGTCTCTATTAGGAACATTTTAATGACCAAGTTAGCTTCACATTTTTCTTTTTTCAGTAATTGCAGTGATGTTGTTGAAAAAAAAATATTTTTGGGACAAAGAACAAAAAATAGATCCATGTTGAAACACACTTCAATACTGTTACAGTCTCCATTGCACTTAAATTTCTACCAACATGTTGGCCTTTCCCACTTTCACTTTTACCCACAACTGAAACAGTTAAGTTTAATGTGCCCAAATGGTCGGCATGTTTACATCATAACTGTCTCACTGGGTGCAGGGTTAAAACTCCCGACAGCATTATGCGCTGGCCTTAATCAAGCGTGGTATTGAGCATTACCAGCTTAGGCATGCTGTACTGTGGCTTCCTGGGGAGGATAAGAAGTCTGATTTCTCCTTTGTGTGATATCACATCATTCCTCCCTCACTCCTCTGAATATGCATGTATTCCTCCTAAAAAGATAACCATACTTCATTCAAACTGGAGAGGCAGGAGGTGCTTCCGGTCCAGTTGTTTAAATCTTGCTAGATGTATTGCTGCTATTATGGCTATTCTAGCCACTTCATCGAACTACTGCAACATCTGGTGTCTGCTTACCCTGAGAATTTGGCACAAAGAGTGCGGCCAACATAGTTTTAAACAATGACCTTTAATATCTGCAATTTTGTCTCTGTACACCTCCACAGTGGATTTTAAATCTGGATGTGGTTAACCTTCAGAGTTTCAGCTTTTCTTAAACAAAATTACAGACATTTTTGTACATCGTCTCTCATTTTCAGACGCTCAAAACTAAAAGCACAGACAAAGGAGTATTCTTAATACTTGAGTGACAGATCACAGCATTTCTTGATATTCTTTGGACATCACTGAATGCTATGTTTCCTCTGAAGATGGAAACACAGCTACTTGTTTGTGGGTCGTTCTTCGCTGAATTTAGTACTTAATAACAGAAAAGCAAGCTCTTTTGGTCTGAGATCAGGTGACTGACTTGAGCATTGACTGATATCACATTCTTTGCTTTGAGAATCTCATGGGTTATTTTTTCAGTATGCTTTAGGTCATTATCCATTTTCACATTTTTGCAGCATTTGGGTCGCTCTGAGCAGAGTTTATAGTCCTGTACACTTCAGAATTCTATCAGCAGTCACATCATCAGTAAACACTGATGACCCAATTCAAAAACCACTGGTTGCAATTTTTGATTGTAACCAGTGGTTTTCACCTCACTGTAAACCCTTTGTGTTTACATCCATGAAGGTGCCTCTTGATTTTTGACTTTGATAATGGTATGTATGCCTCATTGAGAGTATTCTCAACTTGGTTATAGGTATTGTAATTTTTTTTTAAAATGAAATAATTCTGTGATCATTCACTTCAGTTGTCTTTTGTAGTTGCTGGCCAGTGCTTTAATGTTTTTTAAGAATGGGTACGGGATTGTTCATTTGGCCACTCTTAAAGGTTTTCTTTTCTTAATTTGATCTTTTTTTAATTTAATTTAATTTTTTTTTTAGGTTTACAGCCTAATGATCGTCTCCTTCAGCTGCATTAATGACTGTTTGAACTGCCTTTTAAGAGTTCCAGCAAACAGCTGCCAAAGAGAAGTTCAACATTTGGAATCAACTCCCAATCTTTTATCTGCTTAATTTCTCATGGAGTAACACGGGAATAGGTCTCAACTAGCCAAGAAACTGCTTGTCAGTTAATTGTCCAATTAATTTTGAACCCCTCAAGCAAAAAAAAAAATCCCCCAAAACCCAGCTGTAATTTATAAACTGCTAGTGCAATACTTTTGTTAAACACCTCAAAGATGAAAGTCATACATTCTTTGATTTTAAATCCATTGTGGTGCTGTACAGATGAAAATTACAAGACATTGTCAGTGTCCAGATAGTTGTCAAGCTAACTATTGCTGCAGAAGAAGTGGTGCTGTGTAATCATACCATAAACGTCAGCAAGACAAATACCAGAGACATATATATCATGAAAAATAGTCTGTGGGTTTGTTTGTACTGTATGTGAGGTGTCAGCAAGCTTACAGCATTGCACTTAGTACAGGGAAAGATCAAAAATGACAAGACTGGACTACAGCACATTTGCTGGTTGTGAAGTTCTACAGGGGATACATGTATGCTACCAGTCTGCACATTCTACAAATGCTCTTTAATCTGTCATTCACGATATGTTTTAATATAGCTGCTGTGTGCTGCCATTTAAAGTCTGTGGATTTTAAAGTAAAGCTAAAAGCACCACTGCAGGGAATTCACATTATGATCACCATTTCTTACAAAAAAGCCCTTTTTTTCTTTCTTAAAAATAGAAGTGAAAATGGAAATTGCAGTTACACTGGAGCTCCAGATAAAAGCACATTGAAGGGTCATTTGGACACATCAGTGTTGAAATTGCTCCCGTATAAAACCATTAAGTATGCACCCCATAAATACAGATAAATCAGTATTTTGCAGTGATAGTAGACCTGAGACTTTGCATTATCTTGGTTGAAGGAATTCAGGTACATATGGCCACACAGTGTACATTAAAGACTCTTTTAGTTATTTGCTGTTTGGCTGCATCTCTTGAGGAAATGGCTTTGACACTGTTGGCCTTTGCTTGATAAATTAGGTCCCTGGGAAGACATTCAACATTACACTGCACATTCATTATGACTTAACCACAGGCCATATAGAAAAAAAAAGTGCTATATGACCACACATTAGGTGGGCATTGTCAGAAACATTATAAACCACAAAGATTCCTTAGAGTGTTTGAGAAAAGCTGTAGCCCGGTCAACAACACTTAGCAGTAACAATATTCAAATTCAGTCCACACCTATATGTTACCTGTGCACAGGCCGTTTCCTCTTAATTGGCTTCCATCAGTAGACACTGCAAAATCTAGACACCATGGGAGTAAAGAGGAATGGGTTCAGAGATGCAGCACACCTCTTAATTGGAAGAACGTGCTTCTCAGGGGACAGAAGAGATAGGTGGAGAGTTTCACTATGGATATAATTATTTCCTGTGGGCAGCAGAGAAGCCGGGAGCAGACCTGATCATGCAGGGGTTAAAGGCGGAGAGAGGGAGAGGAGGGAGGCATCAGGGGATGAAGAAGGCAGATACCTTGAGACTCATTTGTGGAGAGAAAGGGATGCCAAACGCTCTTGGACCTCAATCGATGTCCATCTCCTTCTCTCTCCTGCCTCTCTCTGTCAGCGTGTTGCCTCTTTAGTTTTGCCTCTGAACTTTTTAGCCTGCAGAGCTTCAGGTGAGAAGAAACTATCTCAACCGCTGTCCTGATTTTATTCCTTAATTCCTGTAATTCAACCCAATCTCTCTGCCAGGGCTGGGTAACAAACCTAAACTCTGTGTTTGTACTTTGTACTAAGTGAGACCCCCCCCCCCCCCCCCCCTTTTTTTTTTAAATTTAACTTAATCATGGAAAAAGTGCTGATGTAACTTTCAAAGTGACCTCCAATTCAGTAGGCTAGCTTCAGCATCCTGTTGTTCAAGTCTGACCTCATATACAGATGGTTGGACTGGACTTGTTAGTGCCATATTAGAATCCAGTGGGTAACCATTTTATTTAATGTGATGGGTTAAGTTTATGAACAGTGAGCAGAAAGACATAATAGATATAGGACCGATACAGGTCTTTTACAGCTGGTACTGATATTTAGCCTTTTAAAAATTGGATGCATTATCTGACATTTTTCTTTTAGACACACAAAATATAAATTGATTTCCCTAACATTTGCTATCTGTAGTTATTTATTTACTTTTGTGCACTCTGCCAACCTCTTCTCAGATCAGCTGGTTGTTTTCTTCATGGCATTCCAAACGTGTTAGCAACAGGGGAGTGCAGAGTGCCCTCTGGTGGGCAGAATATGCAATGTCAACATTTATGATAGAGTTGAAGGGTGTTTCTTCCATCTCTTCTTTACTTTTTAAATTTTCATGTATGAGCTATAATACATGCAAATACTGATAAATCAGCAAATAGCTCCTGTCGGCCAATATTGGGTCTGCGCTTCAGCAGGCCCGCTAGTTCAGAGACTTATCACCCATGAAGAAAGCAAGACGAACAGTTTAACCGGTTTTACTTGCTAGCAAGGGGAGGATCTCAGAGCAGCCCCTCTGCCCTCGGTCTCAGACCACTCCAAAGAACCAGCACCCCCCTGCAGCCTTTTATTCTGTGACACACAGTTTCACAAACACCCACTGTAAACCTCCCCTGTGGTGCACCATAAAACTAAGGCACTGAGTGTGCGTGTGTATGCATGTATGAGCGTGTGTGTGTGTGTGTGTGTGTGTATGCACGTGAGTGAGTGTCTCTCTGTGTGACTTCCTGTTGACAGAGGGTCATCTCCCCTCACCCTGTATAGTGCTTAGCTTCCTCTAACGGTTTACCATATACAAACACAGGTGAGGACATAAATGGCAGGAAGTAAAACATCCTCACTAAATAAGGACAGAGAATCTTCACACAGGATGTCCCTACAGTTAAACACTACAGCCAATTACCTCCCCCACATAGATGTAGGCCGGGGAGGATGATAGAGGATGAAATAAAGTTTAGAAATTTAAGTAAAAGAATGACAACATTTAACAATTTCAGCCTAACAGCCAATAATATCGATGTTAACCAAATAAATTAAAAAACAAATCACTATACTAGTAGGACATATCCTAGCTTACTGTCTCTTGTATTTGAATTCACTATAGTTGTAGTCGATGTATGTTCCTCAAAGTAAGACACTGAAACTAAGTGATTCTGTCATTGCTTGGGTTTTGATCTGTCATCACTTTGTCCCTAATTCCTCCTCTTTTGCGACCTCTTCTTCTGTTCTTTGAAACTATTGTTGTCAGTATGCCCGTTTTTCTCATTTGTTCCTTCTTTATCCACTTTGCTTCTTAATGTTTTGTCATTCTCTTCCAAGCCTTTTCATATTGCTTTTGTCATACCCATTAGTCCTTAGCATACAATCAATATCTGGTCTTACAGCTCTGATACAACACAAGTGCTGAAAGAAATAAGTAAAGGATAAAAGAAAGTGTGAGACTTGTCTCTTACTGTAGCTGCTGTTTCTGAGAGCCTAATTTTCTCTGAACAACCCGCTGGTTATTGATTGAAACTTTAAAATAGAAATTTGCACTAAATACTAACTTTTAAATTGTCACCTCTGGTTTCATTGATCTATTAGGTTAGTGCATAGCTTCAAAACATCTACCCTTCAAATGAGGCTCATACTGACCAGCTGGATTTAGGAGTGGTGCAGCACTCGTAGATTTATAGTTGTGAATCCTGTTTTGGGTCAACAAGGGCTTCGAGAGGGAGGAGAGCCGGTGTCTGAGGTGTAAATTAGACTGTAGATCAGGGAAAGTGGCTGACACTCATGCTGCAGGCCTGATGAATGGATAATGGTGCCTCTGTTCCAAAGAGCCCTTGGCATATGGCAAATAAACCAGCATGCACACGTGGAGGGCCAGCAGACAGACAAGTGGGCACACATACAAAACACGCACACTATTTCTGTTCTGCGCCAAGAAGCTGTAGACAGGAGCAACTTAAAGTGAATACAAAGCATAAGCTTGAGATGAAGAGCTTTTGCTTGGTCACCAGAAAATACTGTTTCTCCTATACAGTTTATAAAGGATGACATTGCAGAGGAAAAATTATGTTTCACTCATGAGACTAATCATTACAACCATAACCAATTTTCTCTAAAACATTTGAACATTTAACAGAACACCTTTGTTAGTGCTCATGTTAAACAACTCTCTTTAATATACATGACACAAAATGCAAAACTCAAGTCCAGAACTACATTCTGTTTTTACTTTGTTTCCTAAAATTGTTAAAAATTGTAGATTAACATTCAAGAGACATATTTCATTCGTCTGTTTAGATTTTCTATTACTTTTTTCCTTGAATATGCCATACTTCGCCCGTTCTTTGAATTACTGTGATGCAGTTGGATAGATAGTAATAGTAATACTGAATAGATAAAAACCTACTTGCAGCATGTTGCTAAACGATTATTGTTAATTAATCTGCTTAACACTCCATTACATTTACAAGAAATTGTAATCCCCACAGCGCTAACGCCTGAGGCTAAAGATGGGAAAGTCTCCAGGATCACTAAAAAGGAAAGTTTCGCTGGCTGACCGGCCAGGTCACGCCCCTAGGCATGTGCTGCTGACTGAGTAAGGATTTCCCCCTTTTCTTTCTTACTGGATGAGATACTGAGGCAAAATAATGTGCAGTTCTATTTGTGTTTTATAATCAGAAATTTTTCAATAAAAGTTATTTAAGGAGATATTTGCAGAAAGTTAAGTTAAGATCAGAATCAGAATACTTTGTTAATCCCGAAGGAAATTATAGATTAAAGATAACAAATACTATAAATATTGGAAAGCCTAGTTTTTTAAAATTTCATTATTGTTTGACTCGGTCTGTTGCTTTGGCTGGTTTTCTCATGGTGGATCAGATGGCTGCAGATCAGCAGCATGATTGGGTGTAAAAAGAGCAACTTAAAGAGGCAGAGTTTATCAGAAGTAAAGGTGGGCAGAGGTTCAGCAATCAGCAAAAACATGCATCTACAAAATGTAGAACAATTTCAGAATAATCTTCCTCAGTGTAAAATTGTGAAGACTTTGAATATCTCATCCTTTACAGTACAGTAAAAAGCTGAAAATCAGTATTAGATGACCATGATTGTTGGATTTCAAGGAGCACTGCATTAAAACTATGTACGATTCCATTGTAGAAATTAGTGCATGGGTTCAGGAACACTTTGTGAAATCATTATCCAGGAGCACAGTGTGGCTTCTTCTTTACAAGTTCTAACATGTAAAGACAAATCCATTCACTAACATGATTTAGAAACACGTCCCTCTTCTTTGGGACAAAGCTAATTTAAAAAGACATCCAGATGACACACTGCGTCTATTCCAACACTGTTGCTTTGTAGCAGTAGAGTCCAGGTCCTGAACTGGCCTGCCTGCAGTCCAGACCTCTTCACCTATAGAATCTAATAGCAGACAGGAATGGGACAGCATTCATCTCTCAAATGTTCATCAGCCGGTCTCACCAGTTGTCACATGTTTGTGGACTGTTGTTAAAAGAAGAGGGGATGCTACACAGTGGTAAATATGGCTATATCCCACCCTTTTTGGGATATGGCCATATTTTATTGTTCCCATTAAATTCAAAATGAGCTCACATTTTCTTTCTTTCTCAGTTTGAATGTTTGCTATGTTTCTATGCTGTATAGTGAACAAAATATGGGTTTATAAGATTTACTTTATTTTTTTTGTTTACATTTTACACAGCATCCTAGTTGTTTGGAATTGGAGTTGTACAATATTTCACCTTCTTACTAAAATCTGTTGGCAAAGGAAGCCAGCCAAGATGCTCATCTAAACCAAAATCCGCACAAGTACAACTGTTTTGGAAAAAAACCTGTTGTTTAATTGTAGAAATGTTGGTTATTGGAGAGACATGTTACAAAGTAACATTATCAATTTGGACTGTAATATCATCTGATTGCATGAAATTTAGCCAAACTTCAATCCTCAGCTTGCTGAAATGTGAAATCTAAGCTAAGCTAAGGGTGACGTCACAACAGCTTCAGTGGGTTTTTAAATATTTCTCTAATATGGTGAAATTGTCTTATTCTTTCAGTCGTCTTGTTGTCACATTTGTACGGAGAGTTTGCGTTTGTGTGGGTTCTCTCCGGGTACTCCGGCTTCCTCCCACAGTCCAAAGACATGCAGTTATTGGGGTTAGGTTAATTGGTGATTCTAGGTTGTCCATAGGTGTGAATGTGAGTGCAAATGGTTGTCTGTCTCTCTGTGTTCCCCTCGTGTACCCTGCCTCTCACCCTATGGTAGCTAGGACAGGCTCCTGCTCCAGGATCAAATCATTAGGGGAATAAAAGAATTAGAACAACACTGTGTAACACTCAAAGGTTTAGACCACATTGTTCTCTTTTTCCTCTGAAGTGCAAAGATAAAGGATGGAGTTCTAGTAAGAGGAGTAGGTGAGAGTGGATGTCGGACACATTTGAGATAGCTGTTTTTACCTCCTCTTCACTTGATAGCCATCACTTTCTAAATCTCCATCGAGCTGCAACAGTGACTCAGGCAGTATCTTAGGTAACTGAAAAGACAAAAGCAGCAATGCACGGCTGATATAAACTGCCACATTGTTACATATAATCTCACCCTCCAATCTAACAGACACATTCATTATCTTGATAAAAGATTTAACTGATTTTACATGAATTATCATTTTTGTAATAGGACCAGAAAACCACATTTCATGGCATGCTGGGTGTATGCGATAACATTTTTTCAATAATCTGACAAATCGGAGCCCAAATATATAATGTCACTATGGTTGGTGATTGATGATGTTTATATCCAAGAGCAATGACGGCAACAGATGCTGTGATTAAGCTCAAATTGTGACACACACAGACACACAGACACAGACAGTGAACAGAGGCATGCTTGTGATGCTTATGATATTCTTCCGATTTTTCCAAGTATATGACAGACACATTAATATATAAACTGCTCTTAACTATTTGATGAGAGCTCTAGTAATGCTTAGTATATTAAATTATATAAATAAGACTGTAATAAAAAGATGGACACAGTGACTCCACATGTTAGTTTTTGGGGCTTTGAAGCTTCGAATATAATTTTAACTGTTGCCATCTTGTTTTTTAGAGCAATTGTAACCATATTTGGATGGGAGGATGAGGTGCAGACTTATAAACTAACACAAGCTATATCATAATGGCTCACAAATACTAAACTCTAGTACTAAACTCTAGTATTTCTAATCTTTAATAATTGTATTAAAAATGCTACCTAAGACAACAACAAAAACATAAATATGCTTTAGAGATACTGGAATTTGCCTGCAAGTCAAAGTGGCCACAAAAACTCTTTTTTTGTACCACATTGCAATACATTCGATTTACTCTGTGCTTCTCCCTTCTGTAAATACTTGCCATTATACAACAGCCTGTTCAGAGCATATGATTTTTTTTTATAGTAAAACTTACTTTTCATTTGTTAAATTGTCAAAACATACAAACAAAATCATCAAAATCATCCACTAAATCACTTTACTGCTGATAATATATTTATATAGGCAATGTACTACATATAAACTGGACATGCACACTGACTACATACTCAAATGCTTGGGCTAATCAAGGCAAGAGGTATCACAGTAACTGACACTCCTTGGTGCAATGTGTAGTTTGTATAACAGTGTTGTGTACTGATGCCATCTATTGTGGTGACCTTCCTGTCATTTTCAATGAGTCAGAAAAGTTTATTCAGATAAAATCTAATGTTTGCTGTGAAGATAATGTGGTGGCTTTGAGGGACTTTCCATAAGTAGGTGTTGTTTGCCCTGATTCTGTGGCAGGGATTTCACTGCTCTCTGTGCTGGAAAAGTGTCTGACAATGAGTTGGCAGTGACGCCATCGGCAGAGCGGGGTAAACGTGGGCTGCAGTCTAATACCATGGCATTAGCTGCTGAAACTGGGACTGAAGGATTTGATTGCTCACTAGGCTAATATCTGGGGAGATGACAAGTTATGGGCCAGATTGATTTCAAATGCTGTGTGACTAATATGAGAGGGGTTTTCCAAAGCTTACTCAGTGCATGTTCGGTTCCCTGTCATCACCAGCCAACTGAATATTATTCCTTCAGCGTAAAATGCCGAGAAAACGTCAGTTTTCGTTGGAATTTGCCATTTACTGTTTTGGAAGATGTGCGTATAAAAGCAGCACTTGAATCACTTATTGATCTCTGTCCTTTGAGTTAATAAAACACCCATGTATGCCTTTAAATTGTTTTATGATCAGTCGAATCTTATTATTAATCACTTGATGTAAACACTCAGAGAGGACACTGATAACAGCTGCTTATTGTCTTCAGTATAATGCACCACACATCAAATGCAAGCATCAAAATATGTGTGACAGAGCAAAGTTTTTTGTAGGCTTCTTGGATTTAGTCAGTATCTTAATCAGACATCTAACTGTCTGAAAGCTTTAATACAAAAATAATCTGGTGGGACATCAGTATGATAAGTTGGTGTGTGTCAGGATGTTTTAAAATAGCATAAAATTAAAAAAAGACAGGAAAATAAGCGATATTAATTCTCTTTTAATTACAACGTGCTATCAACTTAACAGAAAGTGTTAGATTAAGAGGATAGAATCAGTATTAGTGTATATACACTGTATGTAAGGCTTACATGCCTCAGGGCAGCATCTGGGTTTTGAGGCTAGATCTCAACTGGAGTCTGATCCTGACTCTTTTTCGTTTTTAAGTGCCAGAAGAAAAAGAAAAAAAGAGTTTCACTAACATTTTCTTGTACTGATGGGCACAAAGTCTTGTGTTCTTGAAAGACAGCATGATAGAAGTTCACCAAAGGGAAATGCTTTGGTTTATAATGTTTGATCACGATCAAACATTATCTTTCATGTCATGTAAAATGCACATATGAAACAGCTTCATGTGCAGCATGTGCATGCTCTCCTGTGAATACTTTGTGGATGGGTAAGCAGTCTGAATGTATTATAAAAACTGCTGTAGTATATATACATATTAGAGAGTGTAAATATTTTGCTAAAAGCTCAAGAATAAGTGTGATTTGATGTAATGGACTTATGTTTTATTGTAATTCAAAATGAGTATAATTTCAGTGATGCGGAGGCAGAGGACTAAGTTATAATGGCCAGATAAAACATGCTTTAATCAACAAAGCTGTGAGTATATAAAGGAGAACGAGAACTGCCTTAGAGGTCAGTTTAGTGGCTAATGAGCCACAATGATTAAAGCTCTTTTGAGTGCAAGTAACCTAATGATTTTATATATTTCAGTGATTCGGTTAAAACCACCGGTAATACACATATGGACTAACTATACAGAATTTCCTCCTTATTTGTGAGCTGTGGTCAGTGGCCATTTTATACAGTACGGCTCACATCACTGTGAATTGGATTTGGACTCTTATTTAACACCAATATTATATTTAAAGACTGAAAGTGTTAGCCAAGGGAGAATTAGGCAACATTTTATATAGTTTTTTACTTTACTTTAGCTTTAAAGTGATTAACAGTTATTTTACTGGATTATAATGGACCTTGGGCTTCTCTCTCCCACTGCTCTGTCTTTCTCTTTCTGGGCTGTGAGCAGTTTCATGTAGAGGCCCTCGACATGCTCAACCAAGCATTAACGCTTCACTTTACATGTCACACCCATCCACCCACCGACAAACACACACACGCACGCATGCACACACACAAGGATCCATGCACACACAGAATACTGACTTCTCATCCAACTGACAAGCTGTCTGATGCACTTCATCCTTAAAAACACCCGTCAAGTCTATCCCAACTCACTGCCACCCCACCTCGCTCTCACACACATACGTAGAGGCAGCCATAGAGAGAGCACACCAGTTCACTAAATGTAGCTGCACAGACACAGACGCAGGATGGTGAGATTCAGTGAGCTAAGAGAACTCTCTCCAATTATCCCTGAGGATACCAAGATATGTATGCGTGTCTGTATGTGTGAGAGAGTGTGTGACTATGGCCGTGTGCATGCTTATGGATGACTTTCTGTTCTGCCTGGTGATCATTAGAGAAGCACTGAACTGCAACAGATCCTGTGGAGAGCGGCAGAGGGAAGCAAGAGGTGAAAGAGGGAATGAACCTTTCTTCTCTAAAAAATGAAAACAGTTTTGTCTGACTTAGTTGGACTTATTGGGAGACAGTGTTGTCTCAGGATTTGAGGCTTGTTTACGTGGCAATTTGTTATCTGTTCCCGATATTACTGGTAGCTATCGTCAGAGCAGACATAGCTATGACTGGATAGACAGTTTGTCCTGCTTTATTTAAAAAATCGGGTATTCTTTAGTATCTATTAATCTGCAACATCTCCCATACAACATGTGTACCTGTGGCTGTGCTGTGATAAGAGACTGATACTAGCAAAAGCCTGGGAAATGCAACATTGTGTATCTTCTCTGATTAGCTCTATAGTGTCATAAGCAGACACACAAACGCTGTCAACAGCAGCATTGTGTACACATAAAAAAAAAAAATCTATGTATAACTGAGCTGTTGTCATCCAGGGACACCATATCTTCATGGACAAACATAAAATCCACACAAAAAGGAGACAAATTGAAAAAAATGTTACATGGTGCCTCATTCAGTACAGCACAGCAGATTTAAGGCAGAACAACAGAGGTGTGGTACTAATAATGCGCTGATACAGGAAGTGACTGCAAATTCCTGCTTGTTTCCATGCACCTGTTTTTATGCAGATATTCAATTTGCACATCAAAGAGCCTGAGCAGAAATGCTGAAAATTAAACAAAAAGACATTAAGTGTGGCTGATGTGTAAAAGTTGGTATAGAAACAGAAATGTGATGTGCTGTGAATAACAAATAAATAGCTGTAATGTGGTTTAAATGAAAGTTTTACATCAAAATTGCTCCAAGGGAATCTCCAAGAGGATAACAATCGACAAATTTGACTAGAAAAAACATAGATTTAGGGACATTAATGTCAATGCACCTCATTTCTAATGTTCACATAACAGCAGTGGGAATGTTTTTGCCCATTTCTTGACATTTGTTCAGTGTTTGCCCCAAATGTATATGGAAACTTTACAAGTAGCTATTGTATTCTGTTTTTCTCTCATTACTGTTGCTCCTATTTTGCCCAATAACATTATGGATTACTCATTTCTAGTTAGACAAATCAAAGTGGCTATTTTGGAAAAGGTGGACCAAAACTCAATCAGAGATAATTCTAAAACATAACCTCAAACACCCAAAAATCGCTGAATCCTTGGTCTCATTTATTTATTCCAGACTAATTTAAAGTGGATTCTTTGCTAAACAAACAAGGAGAAAAACATTCCTCTGAAAATGATGATGACTGAAAATGAATATGAAGAAATGAGGTGTGACTGAAGACTGTGGCATAGTGCTGTAGGTAAAACATACAAGTCCCAAGCCACCTCCTCCAGATTATCTCGAGGAGGACACCAAAGCATTCGATGTGCAGAAGGCATCCTAGTCAGACGCCCAAACCACTCCAACTGGCTCCTTTCGATGTGGTAACAGCTCTTCCTTCTTGAACGAGCAAACTCCTCACCCTATTGCTAAAGAAGAGCCCAGACACCCTTCAGAGGAATCTCATTTCCGCCACGTTTCTCCAATGTAATTCTTTCGGTCATGACCCAGAGCTATTTTTGGTAATTGCTTTTGGTGAGCGTCAGGTGAATGTGTATATACTTGTGTGCCCTTAAAGGTAAGTGTGCATGAAGGCTTTTGTCTAGTGGTTCAATATAGACTCATGTGTCACATGGATTACATTCTTTAATACTCTGTGAAATCTGAAAATAAGTGGACTGATGGGTTTTATTGTCCTATAGGTACTCATCTTCTGCACATCTCTCTGTTTACATGAAGCTTTGTTTGTGGTGTATTCTCAGTGGCATCAAAGGAGCAATTTGAGGCACATTGTGGGAGATAAAATAATGATCATTGCTTTTCCAGTGATAGTACAGCCATTCTGTACTGCTGAACACAGATAATGTCCCCATCCATCCCACTCTGCAAAGATGCACAGGAGTAAACATGCAAAGGATAATACACAATCATGAACGCCTTCTTTTTTCTTATTGTCTTGTATTCCCCCACATATGGACAACAACATTCTCCAAGGTTCTGTTAGGACTTATTAAAGTTTATATTTCTTTTGCTGTTGACACCAGTGACTTGGGTCAGACCCAATACAGCAGGGAGTCTGTTTTAGTTTAATGAGGAACCAGGGCCTCCCTTATAGTTGGGTTGCGGTCACGTGGTTCTGATGACGTGCGGAGGCAGCGCGATTTTTGAGTGGAGGGCGGAAGTAAACATGGAGGACACTGTGGAGAGTCAGGAGAGCAGCTATTGTGCAACTTTAGACCCCGTTTCTCGGGAGAGATATAAACAGATAGTTAAAAAATATATCGGACGTGATCCGTATTCTTTGAAAATGTCCGAATACACCACAGAAGTAAAGGATTTGCCTACTATCGAGGCTGTGGATATCACCAACTACTTGGTCCTCCAGACTTCTTACTACACTAGGCAGCAAATGAAAGCTTTCAAGAGTCTGGAGGCGTACAATTTTTTTGTCAGCGGGTGGGTCCACAACCTTGGAACAAAACGTCTCCGTGATGGATACAGTTTGGTGTTTGCAAGGGTGAGTGTTTGTTCTTATATTGCTTTATCTTAAACACGCTAACAGTTAGCGGTAGCGGCTTTAACGTCAACAAACATGCCACATCCTTAGGACTTCGTTAGAGTGACAGTTGTTTGTTTCAAGGTAAACCATTCTCAGCGGTCTAACGAGACACCTCTGAAGACTTGGGTAATTGCAAAGGAGGATGGAGAAGTGATTGCAGCTCATTGCAATTGTATGGCAGGGTTAGTAGCCTGTTCTCCACTGTCACTAGGCTCAAATCCGGGCTCTCAGCCGTCTGTTGCATATCCAAAATCGCCTCTGCACATCGATGCTGTTCTGCCTTAAGCTTCATTCTTTTCTCTCGTTTGAGAACTGATTCCGATCTGGGTTTTCGTTCGTAGCCGAGATTGACCGTCGGAGCCCAGTCCTCCGACTCTTCGTCATCCAAAGCACTTGGGCAGCCTATAGTCCCAATCAAGTCAATATTAGACTACTAACTTAAAAGCACTAAGTAAACGAGAATTTAACGACTACCTAATGCTAATAAGTTCGTTTGCAAACATAACATTACCTCTGACGAAGTGGTCGCTGCAGACACGGGCATTGGCAGACTCTGCTCCTCCCGACTGTAAACGTAAATTTAAAATCCATTTTTTCCTACGTTTTTCGGTTAGAATTTTCCATTTTTCTCCTCTTCGTTGGGCTATTTTTGGTACCCTAAAATACCGTTTATCAGTTTCTCTGGTCGACCTACTGGAGCATCCGTAAACACAACAGGACATAGGCATTTTGCGTACTGTCTGTCTGTGATTTTGCGCTTATCTTTTTCACTTCCGACCGCCAGTCAAATTTCGCGCTTTACGTCGACGTCACGTCTACATCAAATGAAACCTAGCTATTGGCACATCTATTCCTACACCACATTAACTGCACTGTGGTTCATGCTCCTTTTATTATGCTCATAAGGGCAAAGGGTCCTTGATGCAAATAGAGAACATACTTAAGCAGATGGGGACCGCATTTGAAATGACAGGTACAGTGTTTCTTAATGTTCAGACATCATGGGGCTGTCTTCTTTCCCTCCCGCTTGCTAAAAATTACATTAGTGTCATTGTTTCACCTTGAAAGCTTGTTTACTGTCCAAGTGATTTTGCAGGAGCTATTAGAGCAGCCATTAATTAGTGTCACTCCGAGTTAACGTAGGAGGTTCTCAGGCTGTGCTTGGCTTTTTCCCAAAACAAGAGCACGGACACTAAAATTGTTGCGTAGGACAGTACAAGCTTAATAGTGTTTGTGTGGCTTGTTGCTTGCATGCTTAATGATATAGCAAATCAAAATATCTACTTACACTCCAGTCTTTTGTTTTTGTACATTCATCTCATACATTTCCATCTTTTGTGGTCAAAGGATTTCTTCTTTTACTTCCAGACCTAACATGACATTTGTTAAAAATCTTCCTCATCGTTTGACAGTTACACCTTACTGTAATCACGTTACATTTTTCATTAAAGCAGTAATGCAATGAGTTACTGTACTAAATTTGGTATTTACAAGAATGTTACAATTATGGAGTTACTTGCATTACAGAGGTTCTTAAATTATGTGGATACCCAATGGATAGAAAAAACAACAACAAAAAATGACCACTACTATTATTTTGAGAAAAAAAGTCAAAATGGAGATTGACATTGTTGTTTCAAGCCAAACAACTGCCACGGCTCCCTTACCCTCTACAAAATGGATTGTTCAGATAAGTTAGTGAAACAAAAAACCCTCCAAACCACCTGTTTTATTGTGTCTTGTGATATAATAATCATCCTCTATATTACATGAGAGTGTAACCATTGGTATTCTTGCGTCTGTCCATAGCTAGTTATTTCATTTTGTACAAATCCGGTCAACTCTTCCAAGGTTTTGTGGCTTTTCCTTCTGACCACATGCAGATTTCCGTACAGTCTTTTCAACGCCCTCATGCTTATCTACACACTGTGTTTATATGCTAAAAATAATTGCATTGTAACTAAAGTATGATTTTAC
The DNA here is from genome assembly GCF_057381915.1 of Diplotaxodon limnothrissa. Lineage (NCBI taxonomy): Eukaryota > Metazoa > Chordata > Actinopteri > Cichliformes > Cichlidae > Diplotaxodon > Diplotaxodon limnothrissa. Next base: position 14,394,428 of record NC_140608.1, on the reverse strand, counting down.
TAACTCATCTATACAATGCATTTTGCAGGAGGCAGCTGTGGAAGTTTGTCTTGAAACAGTTTTAATCTCCAAATATTGACTTTATTATCAAGATAAACAATGAAATATTTTTTTCTTAATGAGGCCCAAATACTCCTTTGTAGATTTCAGTTCGTGTGCAGGAAGAAGAGCAGTTTACAGCTTTTCAGGAGCCAAAAAAGGGCAAAAGCACGATGGTAAAGTGCAGGACGGAAACAGTTCCATTATAATGCTAACACAACTTTGGCTCTTTACGAGCATCTGCACAGACAACCTGCTAATGCAAAGCTAGCCAACAACCCAGAGTGATGATAAATCTAAGGGTATGCCAATCACAACCCAGTAGCCAGACCCTGAACACGCGTAACAAACACATGAGCAGTCAGGCTTGCAGTTTCCGTTTCTAACATGGACAGGATTGCTTTGAAGTCTCTTTGTGGTGGCTTTCATCTTTGCTTTGTGTTGTTGGTATTGTGTTCATACTTTAATACTAAAAGAGAGAGCCTGTGTGCCCTCAAGAGGAGAAGGATTTGTATTGGTGTGTGGGACTGTAGCCTATAGGTTCATATGGTTAATGAGACAATGCCTTTCAGGACATTTTATGAGAAAATAATGTAATGACTAGTGTAACAAATTACTTTCTCCAGAAAGTAATTAACATACTGCATTACTTTTCTTCAGTGGTGACCTCAACACTGCACTGCACTTAGATTTATTTGGAAGAAAACCCCATTTCACTCACTTCAAATGATCATGATGTTTTTTCAAAATGAGAAGAACCCAAATGAGGAAACAAGTTTAACAAACAAAACACAAGCTTTAATGACTACAGCTATCAGGAAAATCACAAAGTGCAGAAGGGGCGACGCAAAGACAAACTTACCACTGAAAGCGGGAGAGACGAGACATACATGTAGGATAAGTTAGGCGTAGCTGAAAATAGCCGACAGAGGGGAAACTAATGAGGGTGAACACAATCGTAACCAGGGATGCAAAAATGCAAATAAAGTGAATATCAGAGTCAGAAAGCACACAGAAAGACAAAACAGAGGGAGACATATGATACAAAACTGCCAAAAAGGCAGAAAGCGAGGTGCGAAGGTGGACCCAAAAGCAGACTCAATACACGACTGATTCAAGCTTTAACTGATTTTATTTCACACAGGAATTATCAATGGCAGAGTGACTTGGAGGAAGCTTCACAGGGCTGGAAGTGGCTACGGGTGAGTTTTATGACAAGGTGAATAAAGAATATTGCTTAAATGGCAGGCAGGTTAAAGAGGCTATCGTGGGAGGGGTGGTTCTCTGGGGGTGATGGTGAGCAGCAAGTGAAACGTACGGAGCCCCTCTGATGACATGGTCCAAAAAAAAAAAAATTGTGGCTACAAAATACTACTTCGTGCCCTCAAAATACTTATTTGTGGCCACGAAATACTATTTCGAGGGCACGAAGTAGGTATAACGTGCGCACAAAATGCTAATTTGTGGGCACGAATTGGGTATAACGTGGCAACGAATTTCGCATTTGTGGCAACGAAATAGATAACGTGCGCACATCATATTGATACAATTCCTGGACAGCTGCGTAGAGACACAAGCATAAGAGTAGGCTAAACCTATACACCATGGACAGAGACAGTATGATTGAGTTTTATTTTAGGCTGGGAATGAGCTACAAATGCACTTTGAAAAGCCTGCAATGCAAGGAACCATTATTACGGAGAGACATTTAAACAGGATATTGAGAGCCCAGTTGCTTTACAGACGTAAGTACGACCTCGACACCGGGATAGATTTTATTGTCAACCAACTGCAAGGGCCTGGGAAGGATCACGGTTATCTGTCAAGTGTTTCGTGCCCACAAATTAGCATTTCGTGCGCACGTTATACCCATTTCGTGCTCTCGAAATAGTATTTCGTGGGCACAAATAAGTATTTTGTGGGCACATTATACCCATTTTGTGTCCACGAAGTAGTATTTTGTGGCCACAATTTATTTATTTTTTGGACCATGTCATCAGAGGGGCTCTGCAGAAACGAGATCGTCCAGACACTATTTTCTGAAGCGTTGGATGGCAGCGGGGAGCAGCAAGGCAGGCTGGGGAAGAACCAGTGTTAGAGGAAATCCAGGTAAGAACGGAGGAAAATGGAAAATGAACCGGAGGCACAGGCAACTGGAGAAACAAGAGCACAAGATTACGCAAGGAAATACTAACCATGGAGGCTGATTTAGTGCTATCATTTAGCTGAAATGGGCCACGAGATCATTTCTGATGAGGCTTCAGTAAACAATGTATGTCTCAGATGAATGGCCAGAAACCCCAGGTCCTATGTCTGATCTGTGTTTGATTGTTTTTTTTGTATTAATTAAGGACATGACTTTCCGAAACTGTATATATATTTTTAGGGGTGCAACGATACACAAAATTCACGGTTCGGTTCGGTTCGATACTTTGGTGTCACGGTTCGATATTTTTTCGATACAAAATAAAATGTTCATGCCTTTTTAATTTGTCATTTATTAAAATTATAAATATATATTTTAACTCAAAAGTACAGTTTTTAAATTTAACCCTAACCCTTGTGCGTGTTTTTTATTTTGACAGCGAATGCGCACCTGCGGACCACTTATGTGCAGCCCTGGTTATTTAGCTCGTCATATTGCAGCCACAGAAATTATTTTGTCCATGAAACCATAAAGCTGCACTTTCTTTTTGCCTTATAGTCTGATTTGTCATAACTTCTCCGTTTTGTGGTAAGCTTTTCTTTGGCTGTCACTTCTTCACCCTGACCTGTCTTATTTGGCTCAGCAGAACTAAAATATATATGCTGCTGGTTTTACACACGCACTCACATAAGCTCAGCGATTCTCTGTGCGATCAACCTCTCACATGTTTAAGCTTGCTGCGGGAGATTTCACTTGTCATGTTTGCATAGTAAGCTAACGATTAATAAGACTATGTCAGAGGAATTGGTGCACAAATTATCATCACTCACAGATCAGTGCTGTCGCTCTCTATACACAGTTCGCACGATTGCAAAGTGAAAGCAAAAAAACAAGCGCAAATTCAAACGCGATTTCAATATGTCACATATTGACAGTGGCTCACCGATGCCAATGACATATTAACCCAGCTACATTTCTGAAAGAATGCAAAAGCATTGACATATATTTTTCCTTCCTACAATAGCCGGACGGGCAGGGCAGAGATAGATTTTATAGCCCGACTGAAAAAAATCGCTAGCCCCGGGACGTCAGGCTAGCGATATTGCAAGCCCTGTATCTGATTGAGGAATCACTCATCTTTGGAAAAGAGAGTTTATTACAGAGAAATGTCTCTTTCCAAAATAAAAGCTATACTATCCGCTTCTTCTGGGCTATATTCTCAGCAGCATAAGGAGAATCATGTGCTAACAGCTGTCTAAATGACTCGGCTAAAGTTAGTAGCATGCTTGTTGTTTTTGTCTTTGCACTAGGATGATGTCGGCGTAAATGTGCAGTCATATTCGTTGTGTTCCCACTAGTGCTTTCAGGTTAATCTCGTTGAAATGACCTTAACGCAACAACACGGCAAATCTCCGTTAACGAGCTACCGCCGATAGCCCCGTGCATGGGGCTAGACAGCCAACACGTTAACGAGCTAACTGCGCTAACACACTAGTTCCCACCCATGTAATTGAGCATTGCGTGGCACATCCAACATACTGTTTTACTTTAGTCCATGACTCGCTTACCTTCAGGGTCATACGTCACATGAAAACCAAAATAATTCCAAACGCCAGATCTGAATGAGGGTGGGGGAGGTCCATGTTGGAAGGAGAGCTTAACTTCTGTCTTGCTAGCTTGCCCTGCGCTCTTCCTTCTGACTATGCTGTCTGTGTTGAGCGCTCAGTGGATCTGCGCTCGACAGTGCAGCCTAGGCGGAGTAGTCGAACGCAGATTCACTGAGCGCTCAACACAGACAGCATCATCAGAAGGAAAGTTGATAAAATAAATTACAAATGTTGTATTGTTCGATACATATGCGTACCGAACCGAAAGCACTGTATCGAACGGTTCAATATCGATACGAATATCGTTGCACCCCTAATATTTTTTTAGGCTTGCTGTTTCTAAATTTTGGCCTCCAGTTCTCCATATTCACCATTCCAAATCACCTTATTATCTATCTATCTATCTATCTATCTATCTATCTATCTATCTATCTATCTATCTATCTATCTATCTATCTATCTATCTGTCTGTCTGTCTGTCTGTCTGTCTGTCTGTCTGAGTGGATGAAAAGACATCTTTATGATTATATAGGAGGCTATTAAAAGAGCAAACAAATCTCACATATTAAATAAAAGCACATTTCAGGGAGTTTTGTGAATATTCTTGACAATACCGGTAAATCAAAATTTACCTTTCATTAGAGGACTGAATTACTCAACTTCGGCCTCTCTCTTTATGATACTTTATCTTTGTGCTACTTTGGAGCTGGGCTGTCTTCATGCTTAGGTTGTGATTAAAAAGAGAAGGAACACCAGTAGTAACCTCAGAAAATAATTGGGTTATTTTTCAGTGTGCCTAAGAAAGTGAATTGTAATAATCTGCCTCAGCTCACAATTCCTCTCAATTATTTTCACTCACTTCATGGATTATACTCACTCATGTACACACACACACACACACACACACACACACACACACACACACACACACACACATATACACAAGTACACAGGGGGGAAAGACAATATATTTTAGTAGAAAAAGAAAAATGAAAAATAATGGGCTTTCAAAAACTACCCCAAGGACTAAAAATAATTTATATCTTCATAATAGAGAATAATTTTCAGATATAGTAATGCTTTCAGCTTCAGTGAGGTGACAAAATCAAACCGGTGATTTACTTGGATTCAAGCAAGTCCTGCAGGTTGTTTAGCATGCTGTCCTAACCTTGCTTACTGATCTAAAAACCGTGTTTGTGTCTCGCTGTGCGGCTGGGACTGGATGGGGTGAAACTGCCACCATGAAAAGCTCCTTGCTGCTTTTAGAGTTCAGTGTTCCAGCGAGCAGGCGTGGAGACGAACACAGAATAATGTATGAAAACCTTCTGAGCTGCAGGTGGAAGTGCTGCAGAGTGTCACAGAGTCAGAACGCATAGGTTTGGGTGGGTATAATAAATGCACACAGATAAGCTTTAAAATGGCCAAGGCTTAAAGGCTTTTTTTTTTTAAATGAGAGCGGGTGGTCCGTTGTGGACTTTTTCTTTTTTATATGTTAAGGACACCTCATAGGACTGCTCACATGTTAGAAAGAATACAAAATTAGAAGTCACATTGAGAAAAATTTCGACAGTTGTGACTATGCGGGTATTTGAACTTACCATATGATTGAACTTGTGTTTCATCCATATTTTATTTTATTGTGAGGAATTTTCTTGTCTTCTTGTCTTGGGAATATTTTTATAAGCAAGTAGGGGAAGCAAAAAAATCCCTCCAAAAGTTATACATCAATAGATGCTCCATCCTTTGAAGACTATATTAGAAGACATCTGCATAGCTGGTGTTTTACCCTTTGTTTGCATTTTGGTTTATATTGTCCTCTTCTTATTTGTGAGAAGCCATATTCTCCAACACTCACTAATATGAGTGAATCAGATTCATTATCGACATATTTGGGATAATTAAAAATCTGGATTTGCTCTAATCAAATCTCTATGGATGTTTCATGTTCCAAGATGAACAATATTGAAAGAAAAGCTGCAGTTTTATTCACTGCAAATAAATATTCATCAATCTGATTGGAAGAATGCACATGCAGAATTAACAAACTTAGGAAGACGGAGTCAAATATTGTGTACAAAGAACAATAGGAGAACAGCTGGGAAACAGAGAGGCAGCATGTGGCACTGTTGATGAGTTTGATGAAGCAATGAAAATCAATTACCAGGAAATGGGAGGCAAATTAAAATATTTTGAATTCTGCTCACGAGTGACAGTGTTTCTTTGTTTGTGCTCAACCTAAGCTCGCAATTTTCAAAGAGAAAGTAATTGTTTGCATTCTTTAGACTTTAATTAAGTTTTTAAATGTATTTGAAATTCATGATGCTTTCTAAATCTGGGTTTAGTGTTCCAATTTTGCAATAAATAAAAACAAGAAAGTCAAATAAAAAAACCTTTATAGTACTGAGCAAAAGTCTGAGGTCACTCCTCATTTCTTTATATGCTTATTTGTGTTCAAGGACTCAGATTTTTTTTTTTTGTAATGTGCTCAAGTGGTCTTGAGGAGTAGCTCTCCAGACTTTCTGAAGGTCTTTCAAAGATTTCCTTTTTTCATTTTTTTCCCCAGTCCTTGTACCTGACCATTTTTAAAGGAATATTTGTTAGTTAGTTAAGCCACTTAACACTAACCTAAGAATCATTCAAGGATAAAAAAGGCACTTAACTCAAAGAACGAACCAGTGTTGCTAATAAACAGTATCTGAAAGTCATGTCCTTAAGACAAAGGAAATGGTCTCAGTTGAAGGGTTGCTGTCAAGAAACCATTCTTAAGGAAGAGAAACGGGGAGAAAAGACTGAGGTTTGCCAAATTACACAAAAACTGGACAGAAGTGAGTGGACAGAGTGGCCAAGGCCTTAAATAGTGAACATAAATCTGAAATTATTACTTCAAATTGTTGTCAATGTGTACAGAGGAGATCGGGAGCATGAGTACGACAGCGAGGGTCTGCAGTCATCTGTAAAACACAGTGGAGGCTCTGTCGTGGTTTCAGGGCTGTGTTTCAGCGAGTGGTGTTGGGGATCTTGTCAAAATTTTTGAAATCATGAATGTAATAAAGTATTGAGAGAGTTTGATCATTCATGCATAACACCTGGAAAGCATCTGATTGGTAGTGGCTTCATATTTCACCATGACAAATACACTCCCAGTGCAGGAAAAGAACACGTGGATTGAAAAATACCCGGACAACAGTTTTGAGTAAGTACGGGATCATCTTGACAGAGGAAGGAACAAGAGGATGCCAACATCCAAGGAACAGCTTTGCAAGTCCTTCAAGAAGCAATTAGCAAAATATGACAAGAAAGCTTGACTAAGATATTTCAGCCAATGTTGAATAATAAAGGTGGTCTTAATAAATCTTAACCTTCAAGCACAAATGCTGTATTTCCATGCATGTCTGCTAATGTTTCAATAAGTCACAGTTCCCCATTTCCCTAGCAAATAATAAAGAAATGACAGGTTGATCAAGACTTTTGAACAGCATTATATGTATTATATGTAGACATATAGCATACATATATTTTGTGTATGCATTACATCATGGTAAACCATTCATATAAGTACATGCATCATGGGACATCATGCAAGACCTTTTTCATCTTGAATTAAGTTAATAAAGTTAATGCTACATGAATGCTTACATAATATATACATTGTATATATTCTCTCATTTTCCATTTTTTTTCTTCTTTTTTCACTCGTCCACCCCCAAAACATCACATATGGCATTTTCCAGTGACTTCACTCCAGCCTTAGTGTTCATTTAACATGGGAAATATTCCCAATCCCAGCTAGTTAAACACCTCCCCATGATATTAAGCTTGTTTGCAGGATCCACAGCTAAACAACAACCTTGTAATGAGCTTACTACTCACACAATGTTTCATCTTACCCCTTAAAATACGTAATACTAAAAATACCCCCCCTCCCCTTTAAAAACATGGCTGTTACAGTGAAATATTTTTAGGGATGGCAGAGGTACCTTTGCAGAAAAGGTCTATCAGTATAATAGCTTTAATCTCTCCTCACAGTTAATCTTTAAATGAGATAAAATACACAGACAAATAATACCAGGGAACAAAAATCATTTTAAGATCAACATTTGCTGGATTGATGTAATAATTTATAAGTGATGCCGTAGCTGCAGAAGAGTTACTCTGATGGATTAAGACATTTATTGCTCAGCAAGTGCTGGCAACATTTTTTATGTTGTAGTAAAGAATGATTTTATCCTCTCCTAACCAGCGCTCCACCTCTTCTGGGAGATCTTTTATTTTTGCTTCAGTGCTTGAAGAATTACTTTTAGAGAGGCTTTTAAAATCACGACTGAAAAGCACATTACTTTTAGAATTTGTTCCTAAATTGGCCAATTAGGGCCACCTTTTAGTTTCAGATGACTTTGTGAATACGGCCCCCGTTCATGATTTTTTCATGTGCTCTTATTTGGACCCATGAATTATACAGGAGAAGTCATAAGTCTGAGAGTTTGGTGCTGTGGTGACCTTTGTGTGTGGGTAAGAGGGTGTGTGGGTTCATACCGCATGTCCTAGCCTGCTGAGATGAGTGGGAGAGATAAGTGGGGGGGACAGATTTAAAGAGGTCTGAACTGAAGGTATTATTATACAGGAGTAAGGGAAGCCATACAGGAGTAAGGGAAGCCATTTTTAGAAATATAATTCTCTAAGTCTCATGGGTAAATTTCTAAGTTGCAAACACAAACAAGTGCACAAAGGGCTATGCACGTGTCAGCAGAGGCAATAGACGCATGTGTCTTTAATAATGCAGCAGCTCCCTCTTTTCCTCTTTTGTGTTTGAGCGATTAGGCACACATCTAAAAAGCACAGTCACGAACATGGTCTGTGGTATGCATGAAGGGAGAGACACAACACACACTTACCTTACTTTAAAAACACATTCCTAATCTCTCCAATTGTACTGGTGGCATGCAGTGCTTTTAATTGTCTGTAATTATTATGTTGCTCCTACTCCTGTTTTTTTTAAAGGCATATAATAAGTCTCATCAAACAATGCCATTTCACCAGTCACTGATTTGTGTATTACTTTTTGTTTTTGCCACAATGATCAGTAACTATGATATACGGAGCTTTCAATAAGCCGCTGTGGAAAAGTTGCTGTAACAGAGTGTTGAAGCAAAGTCATCCCTTTTGATCTAGACAGGTTTACATGCCTCCATAACTCAAAACAATCCATGAGTCTTTTTTTCTTAATGAAAGCAAAGATGCAGTCATATGAAAAAGGGAGTTTTTACAGGACTGCACAGAATCCTGTGAAAAATGAAGTAGATCCCATCATTTACTAGTTTGTTGAACAAACTTTAGCAGCAGTAACTTGGAGTAATCTTTCTCTTGATAACTCTATAGTTTCTGACATCATTGTTGAGGAATGCGTGCTTCAGTTTTTTGAAGCTTGTTCAAGTCAATTAGTTTTATTTATATATTGCCAAATCACAACAACGTTCACCTCAAGGTGTGTGTGGGTGGTCATCTTTTGCTGTCTACAGAATTTCATTTGGCTGAGGTCTGGACTTGGAGTGGGTCACAGTGACACCGTGATTTCCTTTTATTTCTCCGGCATTCTGTTGTAGATTTGCTGGTGTGTTTGGGATCATTGTCCTGCTGTGTAACCCAATTTTGGCCAAGCTATAGCTGTCGGACCAATGGCCTCACATTTGATTTTCATAGTTGATTCGGTGACTACGAGGTGCCCAGGTCCCATTTCTGCCAAACAAGCCCAAATCTCCAAACCTCCATCACTGTGTGTGACAGTTTGTATGGGGTGTTTTCTTTATTTTTCTGTGCCAAATATTGCACTGTGCAATTTAGCCAAAAATCTCTGCTTTGTTTTGTCCACACACCCTCTTTCCAGAAGTCTTTTAGTTTCTTCCGATGCAACTTAGAAAACCTAAATTGTGCTGCCATCCTCTATTTTAGAGAGAAAACAATTTCCACTGAAAATCCTTCCAAACTAGCCATACTTGTTCAGTCTTTTTCTAATTCTACTGTCATGAACTTTAACATTTAACACACTAACTGAGGCCTGTAGAATCGGAGATTGAGCTCTTGGGTTTTTTGCAATTTCCCTGAGCATTGCTTGGTCCGACCTTTTGGTGAATTTGCTGAGGAGATTGTGGTATTGTGTTAACACACACCTGAATGCACGAGACCAACAAACTGACAAAACATCTGCTTTTTTAATGGTGTTCACCCTTGCTAATGATCAATTAATCAAATGCATTTAAATTGCACCTGGCTTCTACTGATCCTCTTGAATCCCATCAATTCAATAATGGGATACTTAGTGTTTCACAGGACTGCACAGGGTCCGGTGAGAATGTTCCTTTTCACATTGCCGTAAAATGAGCAAACATCCATCTATTTTCTTTTACTTGTCCAACTCAGTGTTGCAGTGAGAGAGGGGTAATCTGCCACAGGGCTAACACATTCTAACTTGTGTCTTTTTTCTTGGGAGTTTTGATATCTCTCTTAGGAATAATTTGACATTTTGGAAACACATCTTTGACGTTTCACTGAAAATAATTCTTGGTTGGATGCACTGACCTCTTTGAGTTTTAAACTGATTGCCTGCCAGTCTCACAGTGAAACACAGATTTGGGGAATTTACTGTAAATTACCGTACTTCCCAAAATATGTATCCCTTTATTAAAATGAGAAGATGTTGTTCGTGTTGGTGCAGCCATTTCTGAACACGAATGCCTACTTGGAAATTATGTTAATTAAAAGCTGTAAAAAATTACATGTTAAGCTCTCACACGACATGTTGCTGAGCAAAGGAGAAAAGTAGAAGTTTTTGTCATTCTGCAAATTTTCACTTTTATTTTGTATCACACAGTGCACGTTACTTAGAAGCTGTTGTAATGATATGATCAGCACTACTACCCTATACAGATTTTGCAGCATCCTGACACTCACACTGACCTAGACGAAGATAAAACTTTACTCTTCATTCATTTCGCTGCATGACTGTCATGACTCTCTGTCACTCATGTACGTAATAATTATTTTGTGAGTCAAAATGTGTGATTTGTGTAAAGAAAGTCTTTAGGCTGACTCTCCAGGAAGTATCTACACATTCTTGAGTGTCTGAGCACAAGTTAGAGAGGCAGGAATGAGTCCTACGTGACATCTGTGTGAATTACTTACGTATCCTGAGGGCACCAAAGCATATCATGGCACTCTCATACATTAGGAGCCCTGCCAAAGCAGTTTGTTTACTTGTAATGTGCTGCATTCTGTCTTCTTGCCAGACCCAAGGCTACAGTCTGACTGGTTGTATTAATTTATTTGTGTTATTTGTTCAGGCACAGTTCAGATTATTAAGACACAGAACAGGAGCAATCAGAGCAGGTGTTATTTAGCATTTAAGGGTTTAAGTGCTTTCTTGTGGTCAGAAACCTTCATAGAGTCCTAAAACCTTTTTCATTCCATTTACAAATACCAATTTAATTTAAAACAATCTCGATATTTTATTATTCTCTTATGAAGAATTACACTGTGAACGTAGTCTTAGATCTTAGAGATCACGAAGGTATGAGACATAATCTATAAGATGTGTTTTAGAATTGTTTAAAAATAGTAAAACTCCATCGTGTTAAAATAAAAGCTAGAACTGATTTGTTTATTTCATTCTTTAGTGTTAAGTACTCAATTGAAAGATGTTCACTTAATTGATCTATGAAATGATCTGAATCGGGTCATCTCAGATCGACTGCTTGTATCTCCACCAGCTTAGCTTGGGAGAATCAAAGTATTATCTTCATTCAAGTTAACGTTATTAATGAAGAAACATCACTTTTTTGATTGTTTCTCTCCTTCAGGGGCAAAAGATGACCATACTCTAATCTCTCTCACCTAAATTGAGTTGATATTTGCTAGATTTTGCTCCTGTCTATCTTTCTTTTTTCTCTTTTTGTTTCCTTTTTAATATGTGGCTAATGTTATGAGACAAATATAAATATCAAGACATGAGGTGAAGAAGCTCAAACAGAGAAAGGAGTTGCAGATGTTTTGGTGTTGTTGGAAAATGTATCTGCTGAATGCCCACATTACCTAAAACAGACAACTAAATCTCCAAAAGTTGCTGCAGTGATTAAATCGTATGACTGTGTAGAATCCCGTCATTTACTAGTTTATTGAACAAACTTTAGCAGCAGTAACTTGGAGTAATCTTTCTCTTGATAACTTTATTTTTTTCTGACATCATTATTGAGAAATGCGGGTCAACTGTTCTTTAAAAACCTGCTTCAGTCCATTGAAGTTTGTTCAACTCAATTCAGTTTTATTATTTTATTGCCAAATCACAACAACGGTCACCTCAAGGTGTGCATGGGCAATAATGTTTTCTACAGCATTTCATTTGGGCTGAGGTCTGGACTTGGAGTGGGTCACAGCGAACCATGATTTCTTTTTATTTCTCAGGCATTGTGTTGTAGATTTGCTGGTGTGTTTGGGATCATTGTCCTGTGGAGTAACCCAATTTTGGCCAAGCTATAGCTTTCGGACCAATGGCCTTACATTTGATTTTCATGGCTGATTCGGTGACTACGAGGTGCCCAGGTCCCGTTTCTGCCAAACAAGCCCAAATCTCCAAACCTCCATCACTGTTAAACCTAATCATCATGGCTCCAGTAGCTAGTATATATATTTTTTTCGTGATAACAAAGGCCCAAGCACAAAGCTGTGGAAATTATATTGCAATAGGTCATGCATCCATAGGTGTCACTGAGCCCTTAAGGTTTGTACATACATAAAAATGGACTAGTAATTGTTGACTCTTACAGAGTCTCTTACCGAGTACTCAAAATGCTTTTGCACTGCAAGTCGTATTCACACAGCTTTTCATTCCACACCTTTATGTGCTCTTTAACTATTCCAATATTTTGGACCCGAATACGTCTACATGTGGATTGAGGGAGATGGGGATCGTATCACCAACCTTCCAATTAGTTCCTTGAGAGCTGCAGCCAATTTGACAACTGGAGACACTGGAATGCCATTGAAATTCAACAATATACAGCGATGAAATAACCATTGGCTGAGATTTAAACTACTCTGATCTTTCAAAAAGAGTGATTGAACCAGTTGGGTGACATACGACATTGCAGAAAATATACAAGGGTTATCTATGAAACTGTATCCACAGTATTATGCTTCATATCAAGTGTTGGTTCAACGCTTGATATATCTCAAAACCATATATCTCGAAAATCGGTTCAGACTGTCAAGGGCAAGATGGCCGAGTACAACCTAGATAGGCTGCTGGTCTATCCCAAGGCTAGTGCATGATATGCATTCTCACCTACATCCAATTTAGAATCACCAATCAACCTAACAAGCATGCTGTTGGACTGTGTGAGGAAGCTGCAGTACCCATAGAGGACCCATGCAGTGACAAACTCCAATCAGAAAGCCCCCATCCATGACTCTTTAGATTCCACAAAGCTAACTACTTCACCACTGTCTGCCCACTTTTTAAATCTAGGTAGCCAAAAACCCCCCCAAATTTTTTGATTTTGTTGACTGCAGTCTCTCCTTCTGAAATATAAAGTCTAGGGTTTGAATCTCCAGTGGGCAACTCCTGCTTGCCAACAGTTTCAATCCTTTTGTTTATGTTATGAAGCATCCTATACCTGAGCCCCAGTTTGATCCCTTGCATGAGATTGGTGTGATAGTGCGTGAGTGTGTGTGTGTTTGTAAAAACCTTTAAACCACTTTTTGTGCTGTCACAGAAAAAGCACACTTTGAGTGCAGTTGATTATCCACGGAAGCCAGTGATGGTTTTATGGCACTTTGTAAAAAATTATCTTCATCTTTTTTGTCCCTCTTCACTCGGACGCTTATTGATCACTCGGATCTCCCTTGAAATTAGATTCCCACCAGGAACTCTAGTGATTGATCATTTTACACAAGCGCACAGGACTGCTGGGGGTGGACAGATGGGCGATTTATAGTTTATAATATTGGATGCTTTCACAGTTAAATGCCCTCACGCACTCAGCATGCGTGCACATACATGTTCAGTTTGATGAATGAGTTTGATTTGATTTGTCTGTGGAGAAATGACACATGCCAGTCGCTTCATCATTCAAATTAGTGATTATTTTCTCTCAGAAATGTTTTGTTATTGTATTTGTTAAACTGTGCGCAAGGTGACATTCAGAGAGAGCCGAGGGAGTTGTTATTTTTTTTCTCACCCCAGTCTTTTTACGTTTTTCTCTTGTAGTTGACCCCCTTCTATTCTGTTTCGTTCTATGTTGAAAAAGAAAGAAAAAAAGAGCCAAAAATCGAAATAATAGCGCACTTTTATAAATACGACTTTCTGTGCATTCAGTGTTAAGTTTTATATCACAGGCTAAATCCCCCAGCTTTGTCTTTGGCTGTTAAGCCCAGGCTGTTGAGGGCAAGCATTAGCACCTACCAAAACAAGCAGTTTTGTACTGAAGGAGGAGATTTGTGGAGGAGAGAAAAAGCAATCAGTGGTCAGCAGACAAGTGTGGGTGGTGGGAGCTTTGTGTGTGTGAGAGACAGAGAGAGTGTGTCTCTTGTGGGGTGCGGATTGGGTGCTTTGGGGGGCTCAAGGAGAGAAAGGCAGAGGAAAGTGACACAGATAGAGAGAAGATGTTTAATTTGGCACGGCGTTCCACAGAGACACTTAATCTCCTTCAATTCTTGCAGAAGGTGAAGGAAGGGTGGCAAAGGGTGTGTGGGGTTTCTTGGCCAGGTGGAGAAATCACAAATTTCCCACAAATGACCACTGAGATCCTGGTGGGAGTGTGCTGCTGACAGGCTTCCACCTATATGCCCCTGTGTGTTATCACCGAGGCATAAGGTGAGGAACAGTTAATGTTAATTACCGAATGTGTTTACTTTTACAAAAATAATTTTCTGGAAAAAAAGGTACAATTCCATGAAATTTGGTGATTATTGCGTGGATTTATTAAACACTGTGGAATGATGCTGAGAAATTTCTATTGAGCTGTAGTCATGGCCCATCAGTCAATGCATTTTATTTTGGGAATGATTCTGATTTTTACAGTTAACACTCAGTTAATAGTTAATCGCTTAGTTTAAATGTCCCTGGCCATTTGGAAGACAAGTTAATGCCTTCATGTGAATGAAGTAGGGTGTTTTGCTTCTAATTGAGGAATTTTGCTTTCTGTATTCACTGGTGCTGGTGGATAAAAATACAGGGAGGGAAGCTGTTTCACATAATTTGCAGAAGGTATTGCATGGTGATTAAAATCTGATAGTACTTTTCTTTTTTAATTCAATCAATTTTGGCAAGATCAAACCTGAGCTGCACAATCAAACCTGAGCTGCACACCTTAGCCCTCTCTCCCGTTTCCTTCCTTAAGCGTGGCTTCTTGACAGCCACTCTTCCACTTCTGATGAAGGTTTGGTGAACAGTAGATGGATAAGATGCACCTTTCAGGTCTTTGGGAATCACCTTGTTGGTGCTTTATGCCTGTCAAACTGTGATCTTTGGCTTTTTTTGTAGATTCAAATGATTTTGCAACAGGCTCCTAGTAGCAAAGGGCCTAAAGCTACAGTTTAAAATTGGTTCTTTCTCAACTTGCCTGTTATGTGTTGACAACAACACTGGCTCATCTCTTGTGTTAGGTGCCCTTTTTGTGCTTGAAAGATTCACGAGTCAATACTAGTTCGCTTAACAAACAAAAAACAGCAACAAAACATTCCTCAAAATGATCAGGTGCAACAACTGGAGTGGAAATTAGTGGAAAAGCAGCCAAAGAAAAACCTCCAGAAAGCCTGGAGAACAGCTGCTCAAGAACACTTAAAAAACAAAATGAAAAAGAAATAAGGAGTGGTCAAGACTTTTGCACAGTATTGTATATTTTTCATCCCTTTCCATGCAAGATTTATAAGTGATCCACTGACTTCAGAGCCACTAAAAGTTCTAAATTTAGCCAAAGAGCTTGTAGTCTAGACTAACTTCTCTATCTCTCTGGCAGCAAAGTAAAGCAGGGCAGAAAACAGTTTATGTGTTAGATGATGGTAAGAATAGAGTGATAATGACCAAATTCATCTCAGCTAGACAACTCCAAACACACAATACATAGAAAAAACAATACAGACAAACAATATACTGTAATATAGAAAGACATTAAAGTACAAGGCATGTTAGTGCCTGTGGGGTTTGAATAGATTGAGAAAACAGTCCTCTCTGGTTATTTTGTACGGTGCATTGAGCACATCATACAAAATTAATGTAAATTATACTACTGTTTGTTTGTTACTATGAAAACAAATTCAAAAAGGAAAAGATAAAAAAAAATGTATTTCAAATTGACTGTAGAACAGTGACTACCTTATTCGATTTCCTTGCTGACCTCTATAAGAAACTTGTGCCAGATGTTGTCAGAGGAACATCAGGCAGAATCCAGAACATGCATTTGTTTTTCATCCATGGGAGTCACTTTTCCCTCTGCCTTGTTTTTTATTCAGTTAGGCTGGCAAAGAATTTTTTTCTTCATGGAGGTATTAATCCATTTCCCGCTTGTCTCTCATGGATGTAATAAAAGCTGATATGTGGACGTTACTGATTTGAAACTAATTGCCATCAAAACTGTCCTTTGGGTAGGACTGCAATGATTCGTTGACATAATTGATTACATCGACTATAAAATTTTGTATATGCGGAGTTTTATTGTTCTTGAAACATATACTATAAAATGTAAATGTGTTTTTGTAACTGCAATACACTACAGGAACCTACAGGGGCAGTATCGCCTATATCGTCTGCCAAGACTGCACTCAATAATAACGAAGAAGAAAGTAGCGCCAGCCATATCAATGATGCTTGGTTGTCAGCAGCTATAGGAACATCATCTCAAAGATATTAGCAAGGCTGACTCCAGAGCATGTCCACTGCAATCATGAATTTATGAACTGAATCATCTGTAAACTTTGGAAACTTGTTATTTTGGACTGAAACCTGTTATAAACTTGTTATTTTTTATTTTAGTTTCCTATTTGCACATAATTTTTTTTTGTTTATATGCTACTAGCACTTTAATTTGTATTACCTAATATTTTTGATTTATTTCATTTTTTTTCTTATGGTTCTATTGAGTAATGTAAAAAATACATTTGATTATTTTCAAATTCATATGTTTCCTAAGTAATTATTTTAATTTGCTGTGGGACGAGAGAACAGTGTGATATTCACAGGTGGGCAGACTTGGCCAGGTGAGACACTGGAACCCAGATCAGGAGGTTTGCCCACAGAAGGGGAAGATAAGAGTTATTCAAATAATCTTTGACTAATTGACTATTCAAATAAAAAATGGGTTGATTAGTTGATTACCAAAATAATCTTTAGTTGCTAATGCTATGTCAATCTTTGCAGGTGACGTGGCTAATTACTAGCCTACATAGGTGTTCTTGCGATGCACCTTTCAATAAAGAACAAATTAGTTTACTTTCTGTCTTTTGCTCATGGACTCCTCCCATGCGCGCACACACACACACACACACACACACACACACACACACACACACACACACACACACACACACACACACACACACACAGTGTCTCTCTTTGATCTGAACATGTGATGTACAGTGGCATCTGTCCCATATGGTTGTCAGGCACAGTGAGCTCCAACTCCAGTGGAGCATATGTGTCCACCTTTATTGCCCCCCCCCCCCCCCCCCCCCCCCACCCAATTTCTAATTACATAACATATCAGGCTTATTATTTTCACACCATCTGCAAAATCTTTTGCCATTTTACTTTATTTTGCTGTTTTATTTTGTAACAGCTACACCTAAGAGCCGTCTCCAGTGGGTTATCCCTTCATGCAGTCCTGATGACTTTCTTTTGCACCCACGTGTCCACCTGCACAGTATGTAGTACCTGTGCCACCTGTGTTCTGCTCAACTTTTCTTTGGTTACCAAGTGAAAAGAAAAAGATGAAAGGTGTACTGGCTGCCAGAGTGTCTACTTCTTCCACCTGCACCTTTACCCCCGCTGTGAAGCTCGCCTTTGCGCTGTCTAAGCCACCACTCAGTTCTGTGCTTGCTTACCCACAGAGAAGCAATGTGCCGCCTTTCAAATCCACACAATCCCCTCATCAGCAGCCCTCTACCTGTTTGAAACAACTATACTTTAAGTTCACAATCCAGTTAGCACAACCAATGCAAAAAAAGAACTGAATAGCATTTTGTAATATAATCATGATTTACAAAAATAATACCCCTGAAGACATACTGAGATTTGCAAATTATGAAACCCAGCAACCAGCTAATTATGTCGTGCTTCTTTATCTGTAGGATAAGTTGTTTTCTTTCTTTCTTTCTTTCTTTCTTTCTTTCTTTAAAGCATTTTTTTCTTTGCATCTGTGGAGCTGGTAGGGATTCAGTGTCTTGCCAGAGGTGAAAGTGTCCTGACATGGGGCTTGATCCTGGGTGTCTCCCTATAGGCCACCCTGCCAGCCTTCATGGAGTGATTACCAGAGCTGGATGTCAAGCTGCACCTGCTGTCTATGTCCTGTCTGCCAAAGGGTATCAGTGGGGGCTTATCAAGCTTGATGGAGGTGCAGATGGCCTTCAGAACAAGTGCCTCGTGCGCTTCTGTTTGCAAAATCACTGACTCACACAATATGATTCACAAATGACTTACTGACTTCTTCGGTGCCAAAGAAAGCATCTAGAAGAGGAAAATAAAGAGATACAGCATCTGTCAGTCTCATGGTCTGACTACTGAAGTCCCGGTGGTTTCCCTTTTTGAATAACAAACATTTTGCATCCTCCCGTATAACCTGTGAGTAGCCTTTGAGTCAGCATTTTATCTGACTCAATTAGGGAAAAAAATATTAGAAAGGAAAATCTGACTTTGATCATGCCTTCTTTTCTAGAACTATGGGATTCTGAAGACAGCTTATGATCTCCACTGTGAAATATATAGGTATATCCTAATCAATAAAGCTGTCTTAATTACTATGTTTTTTCCACAGTAGATCTGTGTGTGAGTGCATGTAATGTGACAGATGTTTCTTATAGTCATAACACCCACTGAGAATGATCTCCCAGCTCTGCATGTGATCTCAGCTCTGCAGGATATTTTAGCATCATTAAGGTCATTGTTTGTACTGCTTCAGCATTACTCTTTTGATTCAGTCTGTAGCTAGCAAACAACAAAAAGGAAACACCAAAAATGTGTATTTGCTACTCAAGTATACATTTACTGGTCACTTCATAATGTACATCTGTTCAACTCCTTGTTTACTCTAACACCTAATCAGGCACATGGCAGCAACTTAATGCATTTAGGTATGTAGACGTGGTCATGATGACCTGTTGAAGTTCAAACTGAGTATCAGAATGGGTAAGAAAGGTGCTTTAAGTAATTTTGGTTGTTGGTGTCAGAAAAGCTGGCCTGAGTATTCCAGAAACAGTAGATCTGCTAGGATTTTCCCACACAACTATCTCTAGGGTTTAGAAAAAATGTTCAGTGAGTGCCAGTTCTCTAGGTGAAAACGCTTTGCTGTTATCAGAGAATGCCTAGACTGCTTTGAGCTGATAAGAAGGTAATAGTTACTCAAATTAGCATTTATTGCAAGCAAGCCATGCAGATTATGTCAAACCAGTTTCTTGAACATGACAGTGAGTTTACTGTACTTAAATGTGTCTTAACAGGCACCTGACCTTCACACATCATGGATATGCAGTTGACAAATCTGCATCATACCATTATGGACCACAATATCTGAGGAATGTTTCCAGCATATTGTAAATCTCTGCCATTAAGAAAGAAGGCAGCTCCAAAGGCAAAATTGGGTCAAATCCAGTACTATCAAGTTGTATCTCATAAACGTCTTGTAAGTATTCTGTATTTCCCCACAAACTGACGGAGCCCAAACAGTATTAAAAAAATAAAATAAAAAAATCCTAGTGTTATATCTATTTTACAAGGTAATGTCAGTGCTATGTAAAAAAAAGTTTCTGCTGTGGCTAACAAGGAAAGATTTTAGAGTTAGAGACCATAGACTTCTTGTGTGACATCCTTCTCCTCCCTTTAAACAACAACTCTAAATATATTGTGCATGAATTATAAATGCACAAAATGCTGCGAGTTAAACAGCCTCGCTCCCGCTACTTTTATGCACATAGTAAAGAATACAAACACGGCTCTATAAAAAGTTCAGTGAATATAAATATTTTATGTTGACTTTTTGACTACATTCCTTTGTACTTGTGGCTTTTGTAAGTTGCAGAATGATCATGGACACTTACATCAGCTTTTATGATGCTTTATCTATTGCAATTAAAGGTAAAATTTCGTCTGCAGCATTTCAGGCAGATGGAGAATTGAGTTCAATTAAAACATTCATAAATTTCTGTGTCAACAAGCTACCCATTCCAGGTGGTATTAAATCGGCTATCAGCTGCAGCCACTCTTTTTATTGCTCTGGATGTGGCACTTAATAATGAACACACCTACACACACCTACACCCTCAGGCAAGCTGTTGCATTTAAAGATGTTCTTATTGGAGTTTGCGGCTAAAGAACAACAAGGTATACTAATCAGACGCACTAACCACAGCAGTAATTTTGAGGATTCATTTAGCTGAGATCGATTAAGGTTGCTCGGTATTTCTTGATACATTGAGTAATTGCAGAACATGCTGAGTAACAGCTAATATCCAAAACAAAAGAGACAGATTGAATCTAAATATAGGCTATCAATAATAATAATAAAAAAATGAGTCATATGCAATAACATTTTCAGAACAAAATAGAGGGAGAAATGTTGGTGCCAGATAAACAAAAAGTATCCTCTCTCAGCAAAGTGTTAGGTTGCTATGACTACACACCTACAGTTCTTATTTATAAAAGTAATTTCATTTGCAAATGAAACCAACACCACCGGAGCTAATCTTAAGAGGGTAGACAACAGCTTCTCCTGTGCCTGTGGTGTATGCTGTGTATATTTTTAAAGTAAAAAATAAAATAAAGCTCTCCCTCTTCTATCTCGTGGACTCTTTCAAGTGCTTGTTGTAGCTGGAATCATGTCAGAGAGTGTATGGGTGGGCCTGCATGTGGGTGAGAGTTTGTCAGGTAGAGAAAGAGAGTGATGTCTGTAGGTGGAGGTTAAATTTTGTGTAATGCATGGAGACTCAGTATGAGAGTGACACTGAAAGAGACGGGAATAAAACTGAAGGAGAAAGGTGCTTAGGACTGCCAAAAAATCAGCATGCAGACCATTAGCATACTTGATTCAGCATGACGCCACTTGGACAAAGGTTACAGTGTGGGCTAGTTTTTTTTCTGGCTTTTTTTTCTTTCCAGCACTCTGAATATTTTTTAAGTATTAGTTTACCACTCCTTTCCCTAACCCAGCTTTGAAAAAAAAGAATAGATGAATGAATGAGAGAACAGATTAGTCGGACAGATGGAAGGAGCAAGCCATAAAGATCTGCATGGATGAGATGAGAGAGAAAAAGCAAAGCGGGACAGCCTGCAGGGAGACAGGTGAAGGAGGTGTTAATTGGATTTAATGGGCAGAAAAAAAGCCCTTGATGGTCAGAATACAATGAAAAAGTGAAATGAATAAAAAGACTCAGTGGACAATCTGAGTTTCAATTCCCCATTTCAAACATAGTTATTATGTAATTACTGCCTTCTCCATATTCACTTTCACGCCAGCCTGCCTCTCTCTGCCCTTTAAAAATCTTGCTTCAATTTCTGTATTAATGTCTTCTTCCTGGCAGCTCTTCGATCGTTGTTTTTCTTAATACCGTACACAGACCCTGTTAGCTGATTGCTTGTAAAATCACTTAATTACTACTTAAACTGCACAAGATGCGTAGACAAGATCGATAAAAGAGACAAAAAAGTTCATTTGCTTTGAGGCTTCTTTAAAGTCAGTGTTCACAGACTACTATTTTAACTCGCTTTTAACATTAAACTGTTTTTTTTTTAAGAGGCAATACATAATCGGCCCCACTTTGCAGTTTTTGTAACCATATGTAATATACTAATATCAACATTTGTATCATTCTCAATTAATCATTGGTGAAAGACAGTGCTGTTGGTTACAGGCTGGGGATTATTGCCTTAATCGCTTAGAGAGGAAATTATTTTTGTTTTTCATTACTTTCACACTCTGTGAATGATCCAGCTCTGACCAGAATGATAATTTCAGTCATCAAAGGATGTAAAAAAAACAATAGAAAAAATGGTCAAACTTGTTGACAAAAAACCTGAAAAAGTTTGTTTACTTTTTCAATTTCAGTTCAATTCAATTTTAATTTTTTTATACAGCACCAAATCACAACATCAGTCCCCTTAAGGTGCTTTATATCCGGTTGTTCAGTGATGACGCGACGAATCTTACTTCCGGGTCTAAAGTAGTCTGCGTTTAATATGGCTTTTGTGTTGTTAACATGTTTAATGTTATGTATTTTCTTCTATTTGATCTCAAAAAGCTCCTAAAACAGTCAGTGATCCCTGTTGACCTCCCTTGGCTTTTATTACCGCTAATCATTTATTTAAGCTCAGTTTTTAAAACCTTAGGATGTAACCACAGCCCAGCCCATGCAGCAGTATATGAATGACTAACCTCGTATTGTGGATGGATTATCTCAGTTGTTCTCCTGGCTGAAGTTTGGTCCTTTTACAGCATCCTGCCATGCGATTACATTTGTTCGTGACCACCGAGAACACTCACGGTAACTTTTATCGAGTGGAAAAAAAGTTAGCTTGTTTATATTATGCTAACATAGCTGTGTCACTAGCGGTCACGCAGCACATCATTATATACCAGCTAGCCCAACTTCAGTAACCCTACAAACGTCACTGCTGTTTAGTTTTCTGTCTTCATTTATGCTGGAAGTGATAGCAGAGCTGTACGTTTTAATTTGTTTCCAAAACCCTGCAGTCAGGACATGCTATATTGTATTTAGATAGAAGCTAGCGAGCTAACTCCCTGCTAACTTCTAACTCCGTTAAATGTCATAAATTCCGTTTTCATGGATGCCTGGATGTTAAACTCAATTGTTACACCTGGTAGAGCAGAACGCTGATCATTTTATTAAAGATGAAAGGCTTTAGACAGTTTTTCAACTCTCAGTAATGCCATAGTGATCGTTTGATATATGGACCTGCAGCGGAGTTTAGACCCAGACACGGCTAGTGACGTCAGACTGAACAACCGGATTGTAAGGTAGACCCTACAATAATACATACAAAGAAAAACCCAACAATCATAAGACTATGCACTTTGGCGACAGTGAGAAGGAAAAACTCCCTTTTAACAGGAAGAAACCTCCAGCAGAACCAAGCTCTGTCATTTCCCAACCACCTCCTTTTCCTTGGTCACTCTCAGCAGTGCTCACCTGCTCATCCAGCTGATGTTGACCTGGATCTTTGGACAACAGCTGGACCAGCACCAACTGCTACTTTTCTTGCACATTTTTTGTAGCAACTCTGAAGACTTTAAAGAAGGTCTCAGACATCTCTGTGGACTCAAACTTCCTCTTCCCATCTTCTTCTGTAAAATATGGAAAACAGCTCATGAAGAGATTTGGCACATCCATCCAATCCGGGTGAAGAAACAGCTGATGAGAAAAGACATTAACTCCTAAATGTCACCGCTCATCATATCACAGGAGCTGTCTTCATAATATCTGAGGCTGAGTCTTCAGGAGTGTCTGCTCCTTCAAAGACACCAAGCGATAAGGGGAGACAGTTGTTCTCTCAGTTTCTCCTTCAGTCTGTCAAGGAGGAAACATTTAACCAGATTGGATCTTGGATCAGAAAGATTAAGTTTTCCAAAAAGGTTCATAGATGGGGAAATAATAAAATACCAGAGCTGAATTCTGACAGCCTTGTCTGTCCAGCCAGAATCTTGAATGAGTGGTCACAAATTAGTTTATTACTGATTTCTACATCAAAGCAGAAGCTGTCTTATAATATCCAAGTTAACTCCCATAACTGACATGAGTCTGATTAGCTGACATGTCATCGGAGACTCCCATCTCCAGCAAAGAGATGGGAGTCTCTTAAAGCTAAAATTCAAAAGCCTCATATAATTTCAAGCTGTTTATCTTATAGTTGAAGACTATGACACGGTGAAATCGAATCCGATTGAAGACAGTACCTTTGTGAAAAAAATACACCTCTCCTTCCTGTAGAACTGAGCCTAATGGTATGTAAGTGAAAGCTTAGGTTTCATTCACAGGGGTTGTCAAATGTTCTGCGAACAGCAGCATCAGTAAAATGCAACAAATACTGTAGGTTAGGTTACTGTAGGTCTATAAAACCACTCTTCTATCAAATGTTAATTAGGCGCTCGGTTAGGGTGAGCCCGTAGCATTGGATATATATAATCTGCATTCCAATGCACTTCGTGTGAAAACCATTTATTTGTGTTATTTATTAAATGTATATTCCATGTTTACGCTGCACCTAGCACAGTTTGTTACTGGGTATTAACAAACAGTAGTTTAGCTTATTTGAGTAACTATTACCTTAACTATCAACTCTATTTTAGCTTCTTGACTAACCCACCAACTAAACAGAGTTGTATAACACAGAGAAAAAAGCACAAGGTCAGATAACAAAAAAACCTAAAACACCCAATTATTAAAAATACAATTAGCAGAAATATTATTTTTTCCTCTTCACATAAATACAGAGGTAAGAAAAGGAAGATTAAATTTACTAAAGGTACAACCACTGGTAGCAAAATAAAAAAAGAAGCCGTACCATTCATTTCACCATTCATTTTCAGTAATAAACCAACCAGTTATCTTCAATCACATGTTCTCCATTAAGACTTATTAATCTGCCATCCCATAAAACACATCCATCCATCAATTTTCTTAATTGCTTTTCCAGTTTGATAGAAGGAGGAGAGCTGTTGGAGGGGCTGGACCCCATCAAAGCTAACACAGGACAAAATGCAGGTTACAGAAAGACACTGACAACCATGATAATGCACATTTAAATCATGGGTCAAATGAGAATCAGCATGTAACCTAACATGTATGTTTATGGACGGTGACAGGAAACCAGAGCATCAAAAGGAAACCCACACAGACACGGGAAGAATCAACTACAGCACTCCTACTGATCCCACTTTGATCTCACACAGTTATAAGCACATAACATCAACATGTAGGTCTAGACTGTGTGTGTGCATGAGAGAGAGACAGAGAGAGATCACATTGCTGTTCAGATATAATCCATCATGCTGATTCGACATTTGTTCAGTTTACTCCTGAATCTAAATCATAATGTGGATGAAGACTTCAGTGAATTTCAGTGACCACAGATAAACCAATTAAAAGAATTATGAGAACATTAATGCCTGCTTACTGTGACTGGTCGTTTTGTTTTAGAAAATAAAACCAAAACAAATGTGAGTATTCAAATATTTGAATAGTGCCCTTTGAAAGCACTTTTTAAAAATGTTGGTGATGAAAAATTGCTTTTTGATTGTTTTGGAATTATCTAATGGGTTGAAGGAATTGACTGGAGCTGCATTTCATTCTGGTGTTTTGAGGATAACACATGGGACAATAACAGAATAGTTATGGGGGGCATGAAATTGTGAAATTAGAATCATATCAGAAACATGAATAGTTTAAGAGTCAGATGACAAAAAGCTGCTAGTTAAAACGTGTTTCACACATAGTGGTGCTAGTAGTTTACTCGGTTTAATATATGAGAAGGACAGCAGCAAGACTGAAGATGATAGTGACGCCCTATTAGGATTTATGTTTTGGAAGCAGTGGCACAAAAAGATGGAAAGATTTTCACTGGGATTGGCCAGCATGGAGAGGATTAGAAGGAAAGCTCAGGTTAAGAGGTTTGGAGACAAAGTTTGGAGGCAATGCTGAGATATTTTGGACATGTGCAGAGGAGGGATAGTGAACATACTGGACAAAGTATTTATATAGCGCTTTACTAGTCCCTAAGGACCCCAAAGCTTTACATATCCAGTCATCCACCCATTCACACACTGGTGATGGCAAGCTACATTGTAGCCACAGCCACCCTGGGGCGCACTGACAGAGGTGAGGCTGCCGGACACTGGCGCCACCGGGCCCTCTGACCACCACCAGTAGGCAATGGGTGAAGTGTCTTGCCCAAGGACACAACGACCGAGACTACAAGGCGAACTCCCAACTCTTGAGCCACGATCGCCCCATACATACTGGACAAAGGATAATGTAGATGGAGGCAGGAGGAGAAAGGAAACCACAGAGAAGAAGAGGACGCTGGGAATAGGTTGAGATCAAGGTAGATGATAGCTAAAGTGAGCAGCGAGTTAAGGAAATTTAGTGATTTATGTGACCTTTTGTTATTTTATTTTTAATAAAATGGCTGTAAATGCTTCCTGGATCTTGGGTGTAGAAAGCTAGAGTAGAAATAAAGCATGTTATTGCTTTTAAACATAATATTAATTCCTAACTTACTAGTGAAAAGCTGATGACTCATCCAGCAACTGTTGCTAATGTAATGGGATGAATTCATTTGAGAAATAAACCACAGCTGCATTCGATTATAATCATGATAACGTTATAGTGTTATTTCAAGCACTATCTGGATACTGAATATGATCATACTTTTCTCTGTGTTTGAATATTACTGGGAAATGTTTGATACAAGTGAAAAGGATTTATAACACTGGCTATTTTTGTGATTTATTAATATGGAAATGTTACATATTATACAGATGACTATAATGCGGTACAGACAAAACCCCTGTACATCCTAAAAAGCCTGCTTTCACTTAAATGCAGTTTTTTCAAAGCCAAGCATTACAAAGGGGTTTATTTCAGTCCAAACCACAGGTTTTTCAAATCCGCAATCAAGCATTTTAAGTGCTTTTAAAACCAAATCATGCATATTTTAGCACCTAAACCGCACCAGAGTAATATTGTGTACCTACACTTAGTGAGTGAAAGTAAAAGCAAAAAGCCTGTGGAAAAAATTCACTAAACTGACTGATCAAAATGGAACGTAAGCTCATGGCCTCTGGGCTGATAGATTTACGAGTTTCTCCACTGCTACTTTTCCAAACTCCAAACACAGAGGGACCGCTGGCTCTCGGCTGACACTATTATTGCCCCCCCTGCCCAATGATACTTTGTACATAAACACACAAGTGACAACTTCCAAAACTCTGTCATTTAATGCTCCAGGATGATTGCTTTGCTTTGACTCTAAAGGACAGACTTGTTTATTGATGCTGCATCACGTCAGTGTATTTCGCCTTTTCACTCGGGCTCTTCTCACTTCATGCTGAAAGCTGGACAGTAATATAAAACGCTGGGTTGAA
This sequence comes from Diplotaxodon limnothrissa, assembly GCF_057381915.1. Classification (NCBI taxonomy): domain Eukaryota; kingdom Metazoa; phylum Chordata; class Actinopteri; order Cichliformes; family Cichlidae; genus Diplotaxodon; species Diplotaxodon limnothrissa. The sequence continues at coordinate 14,367,285 of NC_140608.1, read as the reverse complement.
AAGTGTGATGATTTGTCTTCAGAAAATGTCACCGGTGCTTTTGTGACACGTCCTCTTTTTTGTCTTGTTTTAACCTTTTTTTCCCCTTTTCACCAAAGAAAAGACAGAAGGTGTTATTTTCTGAGTTTTCTATCTTTCTTTTTTATTTCCTGGATCATTGATTTCATTTGATATTTTTTCTTACGTCTTATTTTTTTCTATTTGTGAAAATATCTTTTAATATCATGACACTGACAAAATAACAGTTATGGTTTGCCAAAATCTGCTTTAGTCAGCGCTAATGCAGCGTTTTCTTTGTTTCCTTCCTCGTCCTTTAATGGAAACAAAACATAAAACACATTTTCTTGTTTAGGAAAATGCATAACCAATAAACAAAGAAGAATCAAAACATGACCTATTTCTAAGTCTCAACTTCAACATTTTTTTTAAAGCCTTTATGGATATTTCATAAGGCAGAAGAAAAGGTGTGGTCTGTGTGCAGGAAGAATAGAGATCAGAGTGTGCATGAATTATACACCAGTTCAGCGGTTACCAAAATAGATGGCCACTTTTGTTCAACAAGAAAAAAAAATCTTGGAAGTTGAATTGTATAAATGCTCAAAAACACGAGTATTGAAATGTGATGTGAATATTGTTTCATTATTTATTCATTTCAGTTTAACTGCGACCAGGAAAAGGTAAAAATCATACAATATTAATATTAATTTGCTTGAAAAAAATACACATATGGATGACTAAAATGTTTAAAGTTATATTTTACAATTAATTCACACATTGGAAATAAAAGGAACAATAAATACAATAACAATGCTGCATAACTCACATTTGTTGCTATGTGTTTAGGTACAAATGTGTAACATAGGCTGCAAATAACATCATAACCTATTCTCTCAAACCCACCAGCCACGTGGTTCAATATAGTACATCTATTTTAGTTTACATGTGTCTCTGTAAAAGCTAGCTGACAAACAATGCTCTGTAATAATGTGAGCTCCATGAAAAGAATCAATATTGATTGTTTTTTGTGCGTGTACAGTTTTATTTTCAACAGTGAGACACACTACAGAATAAGACAAGTAAGAGGCAAGAGGCATTTTTAGACACAAAACACACCAATTTATTAGTTCTGCATCTGACAGATATTATTAATAGAGTTGAAATAATTAAGCCAGTTGATTAACTGACTAGACGATCGACAAAATATAGAAAAAACTTCAGATTTTGTTTTTGGTTTTTTTATGTATTTGGTGGTTTCCCCTTCAGATCTTTGGCTGCTGGGATGTAATGTCACCTTTTGCTCTGGGGAAATATGATGCACACTATTCGCAGTATAATTTGCAGATTACTAAATATTGAATAAAATCAATAGCTCTATAGTCCTAGAAGCAGAAGTAAAGCAGACCTGAATTTAATTTAATCCTTATAAATGTTAGAGAGCTCACTAAGAGCCAAAAAAGTGCAGTGACAACTGAACACAATCAGTGTCGGTTAGCCTGACGGAGCCACCACACACAAATGCAAAAAAACAGGCTGTCATCCATATAAATATAAAGTAGGCATTTCTCCATTCCTTACCCCTTTGAGACACTTCAGGCAGATAAGCACACCGGCAGCTGAGATGCGATCTTTGTGTTTATGGGTTCCATTCAAAGTGCCAGTGCCCATTTCCTCTCAGACATATTTCCTTGGTCCTCTGGAAAGCAGTGTGCATGAGTGACATTTCTAAGCCATTAACACCCAGTGATAAATTTTATAGAAGTCACTCTAGTAACGTGACATTTAAGTCTTCCATTTAATCCAGAAACAGACTGTGTGAGAAACAGTCGGATTTTTTTTCTAAGGTAGTGGAGTTAGACAATTGCTCCAAGTCTTGTCAGGTCTATCGATTCGTTTTTTTAACATGTTTCCAAGTAAATGTGTTGGAACAGATGTTCTTGTTAGACTTGATTTTAATAGCCCCAACAGACACTAAAAAAAAAGAAAAATCGATCCAGAATGTAGAACTTTTAACAAAATATGGACTTCTAAGTATTTCTGAAATCGGACGTTGTGCTCTCCACAAACTTTACACATTCAGGGATGGAGCAGTTAAGACCAGCTTTGTGATTTCCATGAAAATCCCCAAAAACAAAACAAAACAGTAATATTAAATATCAATATTTTACTCAAATGCATCGGGCCATATTTAAGTGTTTTGTTATGATCTTTAATTTTTGTTTCTAGTTATAATCTTGATTATTTTATGTTGCAGTGTAAATTATTATGCTCCATAAATTCGTTCTGTTCTATTGTGTTGTTGTAAAGTGTTGGTAGGTGTCGTAAAGCGAGTGCGTATTGGGCCACCGTGTGGTGATGAAAGGTTAGGCAAGTAAGCAGGACGTGGAGCAACAGTTTTCTGACTGTCGCTGTTTATAATTGTTTTAGATATAATATCACAGAAATGTAAAAGGAGCTCCAAACGGAGAGATTTGTTTTGTAGTTTTTGTTTTTTGCTACCGAGAGGCCTACAAGTAATCTAAGAAAAGCACGAGACAGAAACTTTAGGTCCTGCAGAAGCGGCAAAGAAGGACCGAAGATTGGAAAAGACTGAGAAAAAAATAAGCATTTGAGAATGTTCTGCCGATGCTCTTTCGATGTGAAAAACCAAGTGGTCAATTTTGTGCTTTTCTCTTTGGTTCTGGATGTGAAGACAAAGCCCAGTGAGCCACAGAAGAGTTTGAGGTCATAGAGGAGCTGGCAGCAGTGTGCTCAGTGATGGGACAGGGAGTGATGTGTTCATGGATGTATCTTTATAGACTGAAGCTGAAATGGGACAAAATATGAACGCTGATTAAATAGTGATAAAATGTTGCCATTTTTTATTATGACTATTTTACTTTTATATATTGTAGCATAAGAGCAGTTTTAAATATATTAAATTAATATCAACCAGAATTCAGTTTAGCTTATTGGTGTGGCCCCTCCACAGCATTTCCAGCTCCTCATGTGGCCACTTGGGAAAATTAATTGCTCGTCCCTGGACTTGAGAAAGAGAGAGTGAGAGAGAGTCAAAGAGATAATCAATGTAATTACATAATGTTTTACATAATCAATATGTAAGGCAGAAGGAAACTGCAAACTATAGTTTTGCTCAGTCAGCACAACATAAATTATCTGTCTGCTGAGATCTCAAAAGAGAAGATCTCAAAGTGTGTGCAGACATCTAATGTGCTTGTTGGCCTTTAATAGTTTAAGCCTGTGCAGACTTTAGCAAGCCTGATGAATGTAATGAATGTAGTCAGCAAAAGTGTGTGTGCGTGGAGAAGGGACTGGGAAGGGGAGTGGTGGGGTTTCCCTCTCTGTAGTCTGGCTACAGACCTTTCTTGAATAGCTGTGGGCTCAGAGCCTCGTTTGTCATAGGGACAGCTAAGCCCATGGCTCTACTGCTTTATGTGTGTGTGCCATTGTGTGTGTAAGCACTACTCTGAAGAGACACCATTTGCATATCCCAGAACCCATTGGCATTTTTCTACGCTCTCTCAATCAGAAGAATTTTGGATTTCTTTTGAATAATGCAAGTTATGAAAGATACGATTCATTCACAGCCAAAAATAGCAACAGCAGAATGAATCCCCTCAGGTGTGACTGGTCTTTCGTGTACGTGTTTGTGTGTGTGCGTGTGCGTGCGTGTGTGTGTGTGTGTGTGTGTGTACGCTTGGCTGGTGATGCCGTTTGTGAAAACCTATTACAGCTGATGGGGTAGAGCGATAGCCTGCTCACAGCTCTAGTGGCTGACGAGTGTGCGTGTGTTTGAGTGTGTGCATTATGCATGGATCACGATCTACAGTGATAGCCTCAGGTAATTAGAAAAATGCTATCACACTATTTGCCTACAAGATGCAATTTGTCAATGTTTCTCCTGTGATCAAAGCGCAGATTGCTTTGCATATAAATACACAGCATTAACATTAATAGGCCTAAATGTTTTCTGTCTTGTTCTCTACATGTTTTTGTATATTTGTTTGTGTGCTCCAGTATATGTGCTACCATGGGCCACCTCTTTAAGGTCTGATTTTACAATCTCAACTTCAGCGAGGCTCATCTGTGTTCATTTGTGCAGACATGTCTGCATGCATGTTTGAGTGGATGATATTCATTAAGTGTAGCAACAGTTTCCTCAGAGTACAGTGACTATCTGGGGAGTAGTCAGCAACCCAGTGAAAAATGCCCTTGGTGTGTTTTTCCAGTCACAGTAGGAAAGTTTGATGTATCTGACTTGTATTTGACCCATTGTGTATGTGTGTGGTCTCTGTTGCTTTTGTGCTTGTACAGCGTCAAGCTCCCATCATCATGTGTGAGTTGTCGCATGTCTCTGTATACACTCATGTGTGCATGGATGGAGTAGAGAACTGATGTGCATGAAAACCAAAGAGCAAGACAGTGTGGAAAAGCAGCTGAGAGCATTAACATACTTCATAAGACTTTTACGTTTCTCCTTCCTGTCTCAGCTCGGTTCTATTTTTAGGTTCCCGCTCTATATTTCAGGTTATTATAAAAGTTCAGAGCAACAACGTGAATAAAATTTAAAGCCTTTTAACACAGCGGCTCAGCAAAAAAAAAAAAAAGAGAGAAAAGAAAGAAGAATCTACCTTTTCAATTCAGACTATGTTTTGATAGCTTACTCCATTTTGGATTCAGTTCAAGATTGGTGATGCTCTCATGCTAATAAAAGGGATTGTTTAATTTCTTTATGCTTATTTTAATACTAAAGAGAAATGATTAAAAAAGGGGAAAAAATGGACAGCTGGCTGTGCAGTTCAAGCCAGCATTGATCAACTATTTCATCAGCAGAAATTACAGTTGTTACTCGCAGCTGTAGCCAGAAGTACTCCAGCCATAAAGATAATTATTATAGATAATTATTAAAGTCTCCAAAGGTTGAGTCTGTTCATCTGGACGTAGCATTTTCAGTGGGAGAAACATTTTGTCACTCATCCAAGTGTAAAATGGAGAGAATGTTGTCTCCGGGAGTTTAGCTGATTTGATTTAGAGCGGCAAGGTATGGTGGGTGTGTTCCGGTTAAAGAACACGGAGGCAGCTTCCAAGTTTAGGAGATTTATTCAGCTGTGGTCTGTAGTAACGATACATAAAGCAACTATCAGTACAGCACACATAAAACATTCAACATGCCCAGACATTATTCTAGCACAGAGATAGCACAAGGAACTGTATTCAACACTCACATCTATAACAACTTCAATAATTACACAAGATTTATAATTAGCATTAACTAGCTTAGTAGCTTACATAGCGTCTTAGCGCATTAGCATAAGATAACATGAGCATAGTCACGAGGGAACAAATACACACAATAGCATCTGACATACGGAACATCATGTAAACAGAACCCACCTTCCAGCATTCACACACAGCAATAAACCAAAACCCACGAAATGCTGATGAGAGGACACAAGGAGCAATGCTGGCTATCAGCAGCTACAAGGCAGACTAGCAGCACACGGCACAGAGTGGTGCATTCAAGGAGCGTCAGCATAGATATGGTGAGTTCAATGACGTAGGACATATCAATTTCCCCAGCACAAACACTATCTATAAACAAACCACTACACTTCAACCAAGCAAATAATGTGTAAACAGTGGGCTTTCTAACACAGCCGCCCCCGACTGTCTGCACAGACAGTCGAATCCAAGGTAGAAAGCCACTCAGGTACGTGGATCCTTATCATCTTCAAGCATAGGGAGTGAGACCAAGCGGGCTACCGGTCGAATATACGTTCGATCTTTGACCTTAACGGCAGCAGTCCGGATGCGTCCATCAGCTCCAGGGTAAGTAGTCGTTACCTTACCAACAGGCCATAAAGCTCTTGGGAGCTGAGGATCAACTATGAGCACCACTTGGTCCGGTTTGAGGCACTCCGAATCCTTCTGCCACTTCTGTCTCTCTTGCAAGTTAGGCAGGTAGTGACGGATGAATCGGGACCAGAAATGGTCGACCAGAACTTGACTATGTCTCCATCTCCGACTCCCAATAAGGTTACTGGGATCGTAAACCACTTGAGGGAGTGATGCATCATAGCGTCCCATCAGCAGGATGTTAGGTGTGATGGGGTCTGGATCTGCTATGTCTGATGAGACGTAGCCGAGAGGCTTAGCATTTACGATGCCTTCCACTTCCACAAAGACCGTACGAAGCACAGTTTCAGGGACCGTCTGCTCCTTGAGTACGACCTTAAGAGCGGTTTTTACGGACCTGACCTCTCTCTCCCAGGCACCACCGAAGTGAGGAGCACTGGGAGGGTTGAAACGGAAAGCAATCTGCTGCTCTGCCAAACGCTCCTTCAACTGAGGCGCCATGGTCTCAAAGGCCTCATGGAGCTCTCGGGCTCCACCGACAAAATTTGTCCCATTGTCACACAGGAGCTCAAAGGGTTTGCCTCTTCTGGCAATAAAGCGCCTTAACGACAAGAGAAAGGAGTCAGTGTCAAGGCTCTCGAGGAGGTCTAGATGCACACAGCGGGTCGTCATACATTTGAAGACTATGCCCCAACGCTTCTCTGTTCGACGTCCAATTTTCACGGTAAAGGGTCCAAAACAATCGACTCCAGTCGAGTAAAAGGGTGGTTTATACAGACGCAGACGAGCTGGTGGCAGATCTGCCATCTTTGGGATGGATGGATTGGCACGCCAAGCCTGACACTGCCTGCAGTCCCTCTGATACCGTCTGACTGCTTCCCTCCCCCGGAGGATCCAGAACCGGCGACGTAGTTCAGCCAACACTCTTTCTGGTCCAGGATGAAGGAGGGTCTCATCAAAATCTTGGATGATGAGCTTAGTCAGAGGATGTTTTGGGTCCAGTATGATCGGGTGGATCGTGTCTAGCTCCAGCTGTTCAACTCTTCGTAACCTTCCACCAACTCTGATGAGTTCTGTATCCTTATCATATTCGGGTGATAAGGAGTTCAAACGGCTGTTGGTTGGCAATGGTCTGCCAGACCTGAGTGCATTAGCCTCATCTGGGAATGACTCTGACTGGGCCTTCATCAGGAGGAGTTTCTCAGCTTTGATGTAATCATCTGCTTCACTGTGCGAGCTTGAATTTGGGTCAGCCGCCCCATGTAGGGACCGCGCTATTGTCTTCATGAGATCCTTCCAGGTAGAGAACATGCTGATTTCAGGAAGTTGAGGGCAGGAGTTAACCCTAACCTGTCCACAGAAATATGATTTCTTCAGCTCACCATCCTCTGGCTCTGGATATACTGGTGGGCTGGTTGGCCAATGTTCCTCGGATTGACGTAAAAACTCAGGGCCTTGGTGCCACCGGTGTGGTCGTGACAGCTCCTTCAAGGTCTTGCCCCGGGTAATGTCATCGGCAGGGTTATTCGCGCTATCCACATATCTCCAGGTACTCCCATCTGTAAGACTCTGGATCTCTGCCACCCGCGTGCCCACAAAAACTTTATAGCTGCAAGATTCTGACTTGATCCAGTGGAGGACGGTAGTAGAGTCCGACCAGAGAACAACCTTCCGAATGGGCAGCGTGAGCTCAGCTTGAAGGAGACCAGCTAGTTGTGCACCAGTGAGAGCGGCACTTAGCTCCAACCGTGGCATGGACAACTGTTTCTTTGGGGCCACTCGGGATCTAGCCATTACAAAGGCAACATAGACTTCCTTCTGAGCAGTTTCTGTCCGTAGGTAAGCGACAGACCCATACGCTCTCTCGGAAGCGTCGCAAAAGATGTGGAGATCTCTGCTCGAGGCAGATGAATCAGCAGACGCTGGTGCATAACATCTGGGGATTTCCATTTGGATAAGATCAGGAATCTCCTTTTCCCAGGCAAGCCATCTGTCACGAAGGCTAGGTGGCTGGATCGGGTCGTCCCAGCCGAGCTGGTCCTTCCAAAGATCCTGTACCAGAATCTTGGCCCGTGTGGTGAACGGTACTATATAACCTAGCGGATCATACTGACACGCAAGTGTTTTGTAGACGTTCCTCAGTGTGGGTTCAGTTCTCTCCCCCAGTCGATGTCTGTATTTGAAGGAGTCACGAAGGCAATCCCATGTCAATCCCAGAGTTGGCTCCCAAAGGTCCGTGCTAGACTGAGAGAGCCATAGGTCACTACTCTCAGATCTGACATTGGATGGAAGATGTTCAATGACAGCAGGGATGTTGCTGGCCCATTGACGTATCTCAAAGCCCCCGGTGTGGAGCAGCTGGCGCAGACTGTCGACTAGGGCCCTAGCCTCCTCTTGGGAGTGGGTGCTGCGGAGACAGTTATCCACGTAGAACGACTGCTCTACACAATCGACGAGGTCATGATTGGACCTACAAGTGTCCCGGACGTGCTGCTGCAGTGCATAGATGGCGCAGCAAGGACTGCATGTAGTGCCAAATGGTAGCACTTGCCATTCATAGATCTTCGGCTCTTCATTCCTCTTCATGTCCCGCCAGAGGAAGCGCAGCACTGGTTTGTCTGCTGGCAACAGGCGTATCTGGTGGAACATACCTTTGATGTCGCCACTCACAGCAACTGGATACTGTCGAAACCGAAGAAGAACTCCTAGCAAAGATGGACCTAGGGCAGGTCCAGGGAGGAGAATAGAGTTGAGGGACTTCCCTTCGTACTGGAAAGAGCAGTTAAAGACGATCCTGTCCTTGTTATTGTGTCGCACCATGTGGTGAGGTATGAACCAGGATTCTGCAGTGGCTCTAGCTATCTCATGTGGCACCACAGCTACATAGCCCAACTTCTCTAGCTTCTGAATCTCCTGACAATACACTTCGGCACGTTGTGGGTCTTTGACAAGTCTCCTCTCTGTACTGCGCAGACTTGGCAAAACTGCGTCCATAGGAGCTTGAAGCGTGGCGGAGTTGGCGCGACGAAGCAGTGGTGTGGCATACCTCTGTGTCCCATCGACAGTGACCCTGATAGTGGATGTCTGGAGTAGGTTCAGAGCTTGCTGATCTTGCTTTGATCGGGTTACCTGCTTCTCGCTCACATAAGGGAGCGTATCAATCTGCCAGAGACGCTCAACATTCCTGAAAAGCTCACTGGTTGGCACAACAGTTGTTGTGAACAGGCACTGCTGCTCAGTTGCAGGAGTCTGGTCGATACTGATGGGACCTTGGAGCGACCAACCAAGCTTGGTATGGACAGCGATGGGTCCCCCTGTCGGGCCCAGATGAACTGGTTCTGTAGGGGCCAGGAGATGAGGCATGTCAGAGCCGATAAGCAGCAGAGGTTGAACATGGTCTACCAAAGGCAGAGGTAAGTCACGCAGGTGTTTATAGCGGCGTTGGAGAATCCTCACCGGATAGGAATGTTCTGAGAGACCAAGGGCATCGGCGGTGAATGCCTTTTGTATATGATACTTCTCCCCAGGTTTGTAGGGGGAAGACACTTGGAAGGAGACTGAGGCGCCACGAAGCTGCACTACCTCTTGGTGGACAGTCCGCAGGGTAAGCGTCTCGGGCTCTGGGGTGAGTTTTAAGCGACGAACAGCTTGTGGTAAAATGATGCTTCGTTCTGAGCCATCATCAAGTATTGCATGAGTCTCCAATGTTTGGTCCCTGTTGTACAGCAAGACCTTTACAACCTTCAGCATCACCTTGGGGGAACGGTTTGGCCTATCCAAGTACACTGTTGTAGTCGGAGCAGTCATCATGAGCACACTCTTCTGGATCTGCTGGACGGCATCATGCAGTACAGTCAGGTGTTGTTCTCTGCAGTTATTACAAGGTCGTTTGAGGGTGCAAACCTCCGGCTGGTGAGTTCTTCCACATTTCCAGCACCGCTGTTCATCAGTTAACCACCTCACCATCTGGTCGGTGGTCAGTTTCTTAAACTCTACACAAGCGTTCAGGAAATGCTCCTTACGGTGTGTTCACACCGAACGCGATGGACGCGAATAAAACGCCCCAAACGCCCCTAATTTGACGCGTGTACATTCGCGTCTCAACGCGTGTCCAAGAAAAATCCATCGCGCGTCAAAATATGATATTTTGACGCGCGTGAACCGGAAATGTGGGAGGAATGTGGGAGGGAGTTGTGCCAGACCGGTATTTTTGCAAGATGGCAGCTATCGAGCTAGCGCTTGAAGAGAGAGTCTCCCTTCTCTATGTACTGTGGAGAGCAGAGTAGCGGCGTAAAGGACATCCTCGCCGTACCTGGGTCCATCAGGTCCTCCAGAGGCATGAGCAGTTTGGTGAGTTTCACCACTTGCTCCAGGAGCTGCGCCTGGATGACGGCCGATTCCAGCGCTATCACCGTCATTCACTCGGCCAGTTTGAGGACCTGCTTTCCCTCGTCGGTCCCAGCATCGCCCGCCTAGACACCAACTACAGGCGCTCAATCCCACCTGCAGAGCGCCTGTCCGTCTGCCTGAGGTTAGTAAAACTATTTAATACCGTAGTCCTTTATTGATATCTGTGCTAATATGCTAATCCATCCAGTTATACACTGCTAACATGGATGTGCTATGCTAACAGTGAATGCTGTCGGTGTTTACTGAAAGCAAACTGTGGTACAGAGACGACTCTTTATAATATTTCTAGTGATACTCAGAAGGTCTCATCAAGCCCCGATTTAATTCGATTTATGCTGTTATCAGTGTTTGCATGATAGCATGGCTGTGGTGTCACATCAATGTATGCGCTCGGTGTTTGCTGATATCAAACTGTAGCATTAGGACCACTGAGTTAACCTTTGTAGTGATACTCACTCCTTTTTATTTAGACCTGGTTTGATTCTGGGATAGTTGAATATTTGTATATAATCCCTGCAGCTGTCAGACTCTATAGCAGGGGTCACAGCCTTTATTAAAACAGAGTTAGATAAAACTGAACAGTTTGGTTCATCTCTAGTTACATGGTTCTATCTTGATAAGCTGTCTTATCACAGATTAATTTTTCAAAAATATTAATGATTTAAGCAAGGAAAGGGCTACATGTCAACATACAACTCTTTATTTCTATTAATGTCTCACTTCATTCCTACCTGATTGACATGTTTAGGAATTATGAGTGATTGGCTCACTGTAGTGGCAAAAGTTGCTACCAATCAAATTATGATATGTTAAAGTTAAAACAAAACACAACTGTTTTAGATATTATCTAATATACATTTTGTAATTATCCTTATAATTACAAAATGTTTTATGTAAGATTTAAGTTTTGTGATTTATATCTGACATCACAAAAGTATTTTGGAATTTGAATAATGTATTTTGTAACTGCAGTACACATAATACTGATTTTGAACAATTTTGTCCAGGTTCCTTGTCACCGGGGACTCCTTCAGGACCATCGCGTTCAGTTTCAGAGTCGGTGTGTCCACGGTGAGCCAGATCACCCCCCAGGCAGCGACGTCCATCTGGGACTGTCTAGTGGACGACTTCATGGCTGTGCCTTCACCTGGAGACTGGCGGTCCATCACAGAGGGATTCCAGGAGCGCTGGAACTTTCCTCTGTGCTGTGCAGCTCTGGATGGGAAGCACGTCCAGACAAAGGCACCCCATATATCATATAGGAGACACACACATTGATATACACTAAATATTCATTTCATTTCTTTTTTGTGGTGCCCAAATTGATGCACCTGCTTGATTTTGTTTAAACAATTATTGCACACTTTCTGTAAATCCAGTAAACTTCTTTTCACTTCTCAAATATCACTGTGTGTGTCTCCTGTATGATATTTAACTGACATTTTTTATTGTAACAACCAACGATTTATACAGGAAAATAATGTCTATTAACAAGGTTGCCCAAACTTCTGCATCCCACTGTATCAGTATATTTTGTCATTAGTATAATATGAAATAAATTCTACATGTGTCAAGTTGTGTGCCAACATTTGCTGTGTAGTAGAACTGAGACATTAGTCATTATAAAAATTTATTTGAAATAATATTAAAAGTCTCAAACAGAAAAACATTAAACATAAATATATAAAATATAAGAATTTACAGAGAGACAGGAATAAAAAGGACCAGCTGCTCTCCAGAGCAGGAACAAGGCTGAGGAGGAAATGCTCCATTGGAGACTGGTGTGGACTCTTCAGGGACTCCAGGATGGCCAGCTCCACCGCCGATGGACCGTCCTGGGACCCGTCCCTCATCTGCCTCGGAGCCGTCCTCCTCTGTGGGCCTGTAAAACAGCACAAAACACAAAGAAATGAGAAGGCTGCTACTAGATTTTAATTTCAACATTGAAAAGAAAAAAAAAAACAATAACAGGATATAATCAGATTGGTTGTAGATATTTAGTAAAGGTGATCACAAGGGAATCCCACCGACTAAAAAGGTATCAGTGCTTGCTGTACATATCTGTGGGTGCAGCAGCAGGAGCTCAGGGACTGGGGATGCTCTGCTGCAGAATCAGTTGGTTCTATCAATACAGTATTAAATGTTAACAGGTTGGATATAATAATCATAGAGTAGACAGTGGTCCCTCATTTATTGCAGCAGGGGTTCTCAGAATAACTAGCCCCTGGCCACGCACTTTATACACTGTTTTCCCCACACTCATGAACATTGGTCACAGTTCTCACAATTGATTCTCAAAGTGCAAACCTTTGTAGATTGCAAAACGTAAAAGTATTATTATGCCGCGGTTTGTCTTCATCTGCCCGCCACTTTCGTGCGCCTTTTTCCCTCACGGTGCAGGTGTCTATTTCCGAATGAGGCTCATAGTTATGGGTGTTTTTGTGCTGTTTTTTCTATTGGACGTGATGGTTATCAAAACCAAACGTGATAAATTTGGCAAGCGCAGGAGACACGACACGGAGGAGATTTGTCAATCAGGCTGCAGAATGCAATGCTGTACTGTGCAATAAAAAATCAGCGAAAAAGCAAAGCAGTGACGGATGAACAGCGGGACCACTGTGTGCTGTTTATTAATAAACAATAAAATATATTCCTAAATGACAACATGCATAAAAGCAGAACGGTATTTGTACGTCAGTGGGAAAATAGCGGTGGCTTGCTAGCTTTTGTGCAGCTTCCCCGGGTCAGTGAAAACTTTCAAAAGAGAAATGAATGAACTTACCAGGTTGCCCGATCTCTTCACATATCTTCCTCCAGGCTCGGTCCTTTTTATTCCTGTCTCGGTACTGAAAGCAGCTGGTGTTGTACAGCTCCGAGTTGTTTGCTACCGCATTGATTAGCCTTCCCCTCCATTGAAGTATGAAAGGCTTTGGCTGGATCTGCCCCTTTGACCTAGGTAACAGCCACGTCACCAGGCTCCTGATTGGTTGTCGCGGCGCGATTTGACGCTGGAGTTCAGATTTTTCCAACTCGAGCGGTAGACGCGAAACGCGCGTATGCACAAAATGCAACACAAAAACTCACGCGCGTGGTTTTATTCGCGAGTCAAACGCGCCAGACGCGCTACACTGACGCGCGTTTCACGCGTTTTGGCGTTTTCGCGACGCAAATCTGCTTCCGAATTTTCGCGGGACCCGCAATCGCGCGTCATCGCGCCTTTCCATTGACTTTACATGTAAACCTGACGCTCTATTCGCGTCCATCGCGTTCGGTGTGAACACACCGTTATTCTCGCAGCGCGGGCAATATGGTTTTGGTCTGGATGAGGTCTTTGGTCGGAAAGAACTCCCTTCTGCGCTGGGGGATTCCCGGGAAGTCAGGAAGAAGGCTGTAGATTTCTCCTTTGGTTTATTGGGAAGACGCTGGTCTTTCTTTGTCAGCTTATAAGCTTCAGGGCTATAGAGTGAAGCAGCTCTACCTGCGATGCGCTTCGCTTGGGATTTCATCTGCAGCCAGGAACTCAGATCAGGCAGGGTATAGGTTTGGTCAGTACCTGTCCGAAGAATGCCTTGGTTCAGGCAATGCTCTACAAACCCATCGCGATAACTGGGTGGCATCTTACTCAGTAGTCGGTCGACATGAGACCCACATCTTAGCTCAAAGCCGTTCTGGCCCTCCAGTGTCCTAAGCATCCCTACTAGAGATTGGATAGACAAGGCAAATGCATCAAAGGCTTCTGCGTCGCCGAATTTGATAGCTGGAGCATTCAGAATTGTGCCCAATTCGCTTTGGACGAACTGACGGGGTTGCCCATACTTGTCCTGCAGGGCGTGCATGGCTGTGGTGTACGGTGTTGGGTCGTGCATGTATGCCTTAGCTAGCTGGATTGCACTAGGTAGCCGTAGGTGCCCAAGCAGCACTTGATATTTATACTGCTCATTCAGTTGTGGATGACTGTTCAACAGGTTGTCAAGGGCCATTTTCAATAAGGCAAAGTCACTTTCACGGCCACTCTCAAAGGAGGGAATCATAGGTTTGGGAATGCCATGACCTGTGGCGAGGAAAGGGTACGCATTAGCTGTCGGTAGTTGATGTAGCTCGGACTTAGTCCGGGTGGGAGTGCAAGATAACTCTGCTTCGGCAGGGTTAGTGCAGGCTGCATGAGCATACTGCGATGGCTGTACTGAGAATGGAGTAGATGCCTGGTAAGAGATATCAGGTGCAAAGGTAGTAGACCGAGGTCCAGCTGGAACAGTTGGGTGCAGCACTTGGGGCATGCATTGAGAATGCAATGGATGCGAGGCCATGGTTACTGGAGGTGGAGCTACCACGGGCGCTGGAGGCTGAGCCACGGTAAGTGTTGAGGGTGGAGCGACTAGCGGTACAGGAGGCTGACCCACGGGACCGACTGAAGGTAGAGCTGCATGGGTGCTCGAATTACTATTCTCCGATGGGCATGATGAGACTCTGGAACCACTGGGTTCTTGTGCTTTCTCTTTAAGGAGAGAAGTAACCATCTTGGCTATCTCCAACTCGTTTACCCTCTTCTTTAGCTGTCGTCGCCTCTCCAGCTGTCTGCTCAATGACTCTTGGGTTCTAATGGCTTCTTCCTGTAGCTGCTGGGCCTCTCTGGCTTGAGCTTGAAGTCGTTGACACTCATATTCGACTTGTTTATCCTCTTCTAGGTGCTGTTGGAATTCCTCAAGTTCCATCTGCTTTACTCGCTCTTCGAGCTGGGCCATTTCCAGGTCTGATAAGGCGTGGGAAGGGAATCTGCCTATCGACGAGCGTGATGCCCTTGTGGATCTGGAGCTGGAGCTCCTCTGGAATGAGCGTGTTTTACCACTATATGAACACTGAGAAGCAGTAGCCGGTTGCCTGGTTTGAGTTTGTCCCTCAAGAGGGAGTGTTGAAACCTCATAATCGGTCAGGTAAGTAGGTGGCCGTCGCTCTCTCTGCGAAACACGTGGGGGTGCTGAGTCAGCCTGGACATCTGTCTGTTCCATACCTTAATCAGTACTCTACTCCGGCTCGAAGGACCATAAAATGGAGAGAATGTTGTCTCCGGGAGTTTAGCTGATTTGATTTAGAGCGGCAAGGTATGGTGGGTGTGTTCCGGTTAAAGAACACGGAGGCAGCTTCCAAGTTTAGGAGATTTATTCAGCTGTGGTCTGTAGTAACGATACATAAAGCAACTATCAGTACAGCACACATAAAACATTCAACATGCCCAGACATTATTCTAGCACAGAGATAGCACAAGGAACTGTATTCAACACTCACATCAACTTCAATAATTACACAAGATTTATAATTAGCATTAACTAGCTTAGTAGCTTACATAGCGTCTTAGCGCATTAGCATAAGATAACATGAGCATAGTCACGAGGGAACAAATACACACAATAGCATCTGACATACGGAACATCATGTAAACAGAACCCACCTTCCAGCATTCACACACAGCAATAAACCAAAACCCACGAAATGCTGATGAGAGGACACAAGGAGCAATGCTGGCTATCAGCAGCTACAAGGCAGACTAGCAGCACACGGCACAGAGTGGTGCATTCAAGGAGCGTCAGCATAGATATGGTGAGTTCAATGACGTAGGACATATCAATTTCCCCAGCGCAAACACTATCTATAAACAAACCACTACACTTCAACCAAGCAAATAATGTGTAAACAGTGGGCTTTCTAACAAAGTGACTTCTTCAGTCTCAGCTGACTGCAGGTTTCCCCAATCGTATAAACAGTTCATTTGCATAATGACTGAAACAGCACCACTTTACCTGGATGATTGAGCATGCATTAAGACATACTATAGAAGAGTTACAGAATTTCTCTTTAAACTCCAGGATAACCATCCATCCATTTCCTGCCTATGATTCAGGCCTGAATCGTGGATACAGTAGGTTAAGGTGAGTTACCCAGTCCTTCCTTTCCCCTGGCAACCTCTTCAAGCTCATCTGACCAGTAGGACCAGTAGGACATGCCTAGAAGATGTTTTCAGAGGTGTCAAGGAGAAATCCTGGTTGGATGCCCAAGCACCTCAAGTGATTTGTTTCGATGTGGAGAACTAGTGGCTGTCCTCTGATTTCCTCCTATACGACTGAACTCCTCACCTTATCTTTAAGGGCAAACCCAGCCACCCTTTAGAAGAAGCTCTCATTCATTTGGTCACTACCCAGAGTTTGTGGCCATAGCTGACGGTAGGACTGTAGATTGACTAATAAATACACAGCATTTCTCTCACAGTCAGGACCACAACAGGACGGTACAGCGTTGGCAGAATGCTGTCAAACCTGGGAATCCAGGTGCTCCCAGGACACCCTCACTAGGTGTTTGCATATAAAAGGCCTATCCACCTGGTGTAGCTTACCACCAGGTGGTAATCCGGTGAGAGTGCTACACCTGTCTTTGCCCAAGTGGCCAAGACATATGGCATGAAGTCTGATGATATGATCACAAAATTGATCATTGACTTGTGACCTAAAGCATCCTGGTGCCAAGCATAATTATGAACGCCCTTATGTTTAGATATGGTGCTTGTTATGGATTAACTGCAATGACTGATTTGACAGGCCATTTCTCCCAGTCACACCCTTCCAGAAGGGCTTTGGAGTCCCAAGTAGGGGAAGCTCCAAGCACCCCATCCAGTACAAACAGCAGTCAAGGACCCAAAGACATAGGGACAAAGGGAAGCAAACATAGGGAAGCAACCGTACCTGTCACCTGTGAAAACCCCAACCTACAGGCACCAAACCGAAGGCATACAAGTATAAACCTCTACAGCTCCTGCTGCGACTGGTGGGGCTACAGGAGAGCGGTCTGATATAGTATATTTCAAACTTCTCAACTTACTTGGAGAAGACACCTCAGGAAAACAATGTTCAAAATGAGTAGTTTACGTTTGTTTTCATTTTCATTATGTTAGATATAGTAGCTTCAAAGAGTATTCAGATTTAATGTTTGACCTTCTTGGTAGCTATGGTGACGCAAAGATCACTTTATTTATATATTCTTAAAGCTCTGACTGTGCTCCTGGGTACACTGAGAAGATGTGGAAGAAACACTAGGAAACTTTGCTTTGTTTTACATTTACATAATAAAAGTATTTAAGCATGAAGGAATTAACAATCACTATTACAGAGCTTAAGAAAATACTCGGCTGAGAGGGAGGGTTACATAGCACCCCAAGCACTGCTCACCACTTGTCAAATATTATTATTACTGTAAAACATGGTGTTTCGAGGTGTTTCTCTAGAGTATAGGAAGAAAGGGGGTCAGTCATAACTGACATAACAATAAATGCAATCAAACATAAAGAGATCATGTTGGAGACAAATCTCGAGAGTGAGACTGTATCAAGAGTTCAGCTGTAAAAGCAAACTTACACATACTATAGTTTTAGTTTAAATCATTCTCATAAATTTGCAATTGCACAAATATGGAAAACCTTTGGAAACAGATATCCAAAGGTTTTCCATATTTATAAATTGTAGAGCAGAGGTCTCAAACTTTAATGATCTGTGGGCCACTGTTTACGCTGTCATCTCATTGGAGGGCTACTTTTCTTAAAGATATAGGATTTTGTATGAATGATAGAAATTACATATGTGGTAAACCACAAATATTTCCAGACATACATTGTTTTCTTTACAGTAACTCTCTCGCTGAACTAACACAGCCAAACCCAAACATGTTTGTTCTCACTGCTCATTGTGCCTTCATACTAAATAATTTTTTGCTTTTTAAAGAACCTATTTTAACATTGCACTCAACAACAAACAAATCCTCCCTAATAAGAGACCCCTGTTGTAGAGTATCCAAACATGGTTCTGGTAGTGCCAAATCTGAGATATTCTCTACACATTTATGAATGATCTCTCCAGCAAGCAGGTTTTTTTTGTGTCGTGTACCACGTATATAATTTCTTTCATTCATACACATTCTTATATATTTAAGAAGTATATTATCAGATCAGATCAGATTGGCTGCCCTTCACTGAGAAGATAACAAGACTATAAGATTTCAATTCAGTTGAATTCACTTTATATAACACCAAATCACAACAGCAGCCGCCTCAAAGCGCATTTAATTGTAATATAATGTGCCTACAGTAATGCAGAGCAAATCTCAACAGTTAGACGACCCGCTTTGAGCGAGCACTTGGTGGTAGTGGGAAGGAAAAACCCAAAATTTCTCTGGCAGAACTAGGCTCAGGGATTGGCAGCCGTCACAGGTTGGCATCAGGGGAGAGAGACAGAACAAAAAGATTTAAAAAAAAAAATCAACATAGTACAACTAACATACTGAAACTTAACATCTTTATCTAATTAAGAGGCTTAAGTTTCTGATTTTTATTAAATTTGAAAAAAAAATTTAAGAGTAGTATTTAGCACCTCTTGTCATTATGAGTTGTTGAAAGTAGTCTGATGGTAAAAATGTCACTACCTTCTTAGGTGACCAATCTTTTCATAGTGTTTCAGTGTTTTCTGTACCATTATTAGAATATTATTATTGCAGCATAAATATCACAACAATTTTAAACTGAATTTGGAAATTTGTTGTAATGTCATTCAGTAAAGTCGATTATTCTTATCAAAGTCAGTGAGACTCTACTGACCACTGACTTTGATAAGCTGCTAGATTTGAGTACAGTTCATGGCTGAGTGATACTTCATAGCTCAACTTGAGGACTCTCTCAGGTACATATCATTCCATCCTTCCTGATTATCCAGATATCCACTGTTCCTTCCCAGCATCATGATCAATCTGCTGCCTTGACAAGTCACGAGCAACTGAAAAATCAAAGAGCTGTCAGTTTTTTTTCCTCAAGTGCTTATTATTTCTCCAGGTTTATAATTCCTTATTATATCCTGCAGTTCCCATCCTCCAGTTGATATTTTGTCAACCCCCTCCTCTTGCTTCCCAATGTTGTTTTGGGTCTGAGGTTCAGAATTTGGCATTTCACTCCCGCTGAGAGATTAATTAGCCATCTACCTCTGAGATTGGTGTGGGTGTAACATGCCATCCTTCAGTTTTTCTTGTCATCACCCTCTCTCTCTCTTACAGAAACACACACACACACACACACACACACACACACACACACACACACACACACACACACACACACACACACACACAGTATTTTAATTTCTTCTTGTCTATTTTGTACTTTGTCTCATTTTTGTCCTTCCACTCTCACACTCATTGCTCCATTTGGTATTCTCACGAGAAACTGCAGCAATGACGACAGACTAGTTTCACACTCTGGAATAAATCAGATTGGTTCTGTCTTTGCATTTAGATCGAAAACTAAATGTGATAGGTTTCTACTTGACGCACTGAAGGCAGGCTGTGTTACTGAACAGTTTATTGGTATTCAAACCAAGAACCTACCTGCAAGCTGTACATGCTGTATGTACAAAGGATGTAAAGCAGGTAGGTCACCGGAGACAAAAGCTTAAGCCTTTGTTGATAAAAGGATCAAGCTCTGCTGGAGGACAAGTGCAAGAAGGATTAAGCAGGAATTGCCGTGTTGTTTGACACATTAAAAAAAAATCTTTGAGCTCAGATTGGTGCCACATGAACAAAGCTAAAGGAAAGACCTTAAAAACTATGTGTATTGTCCCCCCGTTTTACCATAAATGGAAGATAGATGACAGACCCTTAGGATGAAAGCACATAAATCACCAAAAAAATACAGCTATTCATAATTTTGTTCTCTTGGAGAAATGAAGCTGCAGAAGCTCCCTGGTCTTTCTCACTCTCCCTATAACTAACAGCACTCTATTTTAAACTTTCATGTCCTTCCAGAGTGAGTCCAAAGCTGAGTAAATGCTGTGGGAGGAGGTCTTGTCAGGCTTAGTTAAATAAAAACTGTGGTAAGAGAGAAGTAAGGAACCCACCATCAGTTCAGTTGATTTTTTTGTGTGTGTGTGTATTTTACACTATATTTGGTTAACAGTTCTTGTAGATGTTTATGAATGTGTTTCAGGCTTACAGGATAACCACTTGAATTCTGCACAAATTTCGATATTTACTCACAACCCCAAATTAGATCCTGTAAGAAGAAAGAGCGAGTAAATGAAGAGAAAAGGTTGCAGAAGAGTTTGTTGTACAGTTAAAAATACATAAACTTGCCTCCTCGTCCTCCTTCAATGAGTAAAATGAACGGAAAAAAATAGCTGTATGGGAAAAAACCCCATTACGTGCTTATGTGTTTTTCAAAGCTTCTAAGTCGTTCATTTTGCATGAAGTGCATGCAAAAAGTTGAAATATTGATGCTTCTACAGTGACTGTAGCTACTAGGTTTCTATTTTCATTCAACAGAATCTTTAGGTTCAACACATTTCCAGGCAAGCTCTCTGTCAGGGTCCTGGGTCTGAGCGACCCAGGATCCCTGAGCAGTTATGTATTGTATTATTATTATTATTATTATTATTATTATTGTTATTATTATATGTATTTTGGTGTTGCTGCTGCTCTTCTCCATGCTTGTAGATGTGTGTGTGTGTGTGTGTGTGTGTGTGTGTGTGTGTGTGTGTGTGTGTGTGTGTGTGTGTACGTCTGCGGGTATGCTTGGAGGATGGAGCTCAGCCACCTGCAGGCCTGAGGGGTGTGGCCCTGTGGAAGGACTGGCCACACCCGAAGCCACACACCTGCCGCTGATCAGGGCTCGTCGGGGGAGCTACTTAGGAGAGTCTTGGAGCTCCCACCGACGCGGGATCATTGCATGAGACTCCACGTTAGTCGTCCTGTTATTGAGTTAGTGTGTGTGTGCATGCCCGCAGTTGTATGTGTCCTGACGGCTGCGTCTTATGTTTCCCGCAGGAGCAGCGTGGAAGACACGAGAGCAGCGAGCACCGGGGGGTGCTGACACGGGAGCGGAGAGAGCACAGAAACACGGACTATTCACGGGGAGACACGACACTGGAGTCTGGGAGAACACGGGGATTTATTGTTACGTTGTTTCACTTTGTAAATAAACACTGTCTATACATAGAGCACCGCGCCTGGGTCCTCCTTCCCCACTCCTTCCACGGTGTGCCATGCCACACCGTGACACTCTCATATGATGTAGAACTTATAGATGATTAAAAAGGCCGTCTTTGATTTATTTACAGAGAACACACTTATTAAGAAGTTGAGGAATATGTTGTAGGATGTTCTGAAGGACAGCTGTCAGGAAGTCAAAACATTTGATAATTTCAATGCATGCCATTCCAGTCACTGAACTCTAGAGAACACAGTTTTATAGTGTTTCACCTTCTAGGTATCCTTTTAATGTGACAAAACTGTCATGGGGCTTATGTGGATAATGACTAATATCAGGAAGGTCAAAACCCCGCTGGCATCATTATTTTCAGTTGATAGCTCTTGGAACGCTGGAGGAAAATTATTTTTCTCCATCTTCCATCGCTTGGATTACTGAGCACAATGAAAACTGAGTGAAACTAATTTCTCACAAATTACATGCCTTACTCACCGTGCCAAACCAAGAAAGTGGGCAGTTTCTCTTTGTATGTAACACGGAAATGTTAACGTACCTCAGACCGTAGAGTTGCTGAGGCGTGCAGACATCCATGAATAAAAGGAGCCGAGCAGTGCATAAGCCTTATATTTAGCCAAGCAGCAACTATACAGTACCATCTGCATGCAGTGCACAAAGCTCAGACTTAGCATGTATTTTTAACCAGTCCTTTTAATAGGTTGCTTATGTCATCAAAAGTACCCTTCATTTTCCCTTATACTCTATAGATAGCCTTCACAGTATTCACCATTACCTTGTGATTCTGTCTTAGTTGCTGCCTCTAATCAATAAAGCCACGAATTCCAGTGAATGACTGGACTGACTCTGGTTAGGCTGTAGTGTAGTTAGGTTGCATCTCTGGCACATGAACCCCCAGTTTCTAGACTATAATCTGTGGCATAAATTGGCAATTTGTGTAACTCAGTGTGTCCAGCCTGGTCATCGTCCATAAATCTGTTCTTAACATGGTGTAACTGTTGTCAGCTGCAACGTTTTAGTTAATATGCATCAATTGTTTGAGTTACCCTCTCATGTTGGGAGGATGCTAGATAGAAGAGTTTCTCCTACAACTGCAGCCCCATTTCACTATATTGCTTCAGCTCCAGTTTTTCTTCTGCTCCCACCCATAGCAGCAGTAACTTGCTTTTTCACATCCACTTTGATTTCACACCTTTTCATTTGGGCCAGTGCACGGGCCTCTGAGCTGACTGCACTGACTGCCTGTCAGTCTTATCTGTTACTGATTCTGAGGACAAACCACCAAATATTGGAGTCTTTTGACTTCTGCTTTCTGTTTTTACATTTTTTTTAATGTTTTGCAACCTTCTTCACAGTATGAAAACTGCAGTATTGCATACACAAGGCCATGGATCTTTAGATTCTTAATGATAGCTTAATCTATAACAGCAGCTCTGATTAGTTATTTAAAATTTCAGGTTGCAAGTAAAACTGTGTACATATTTGTTTTGACGTTTTAGGAGAATTTGTACAGCTTTTTATTCTCACCTCTAAGGCATTTAAGCCTGCATCTAAAACTAGATGCAGTTGTTAATCTATAAGTCTCTATGATTCAGTTATTTGTAGAGCCAACTTTAGTAGCCATAACTTGAAGTACTTGAAAGGCTTTATCAGCCTCTCACATTATTTTGGAGGAATTGTGTCCCACTCTTATGTACAAAGATGCAGACCACAGCATTTCATTTGGACTTTGAATCATTGCAGCAGCTTGATTATTTTCTTTTTCAGCCATTCTGTTATAAATCTGCGGATGTATTTTGAATTGTTGTCTGTATGACACAGATTCAGCAAAGCTTTAGATGTATATATATTTGACTCTAGAATAATAAAGAGGATTTTATGGTCAACTGAATAACTACAAGGTGACCACATCCTGTAAACAAAGCCCAAATCATCACCCCTCCTCCATCGTGCTTGACAGTTGGATTTCTTTTCTAAACATGCCACTGTGCAGAGAAACAAGCCATACTAATCCAGTCTATTTCTAAATTGTGCTGTAAATGAATAATTAACATACCAGCTGAGGCCTGCAGAATCGGAAATGTAACTCTTGAAATTTTGGCAATTTCACGGTCTGCCTTGGGGTGTGTTTTTTGGGATATCCACTCATGGGAGGGAGGCAACCATCTTCAGTGTTTTCCACTTGTGAATTGTGTTTCTCACTGCTGAACGACAGACTTCAGTTAATTTGGAAATGGCCTTATTGCCCTTCCCAGATTGATGGGATCAGTGCTGATGTCTTTGCATTATGTTAGCAGTTGGATTATGCTCAATGGACTTTACCAGCTAAGGAGCAGATCATTTTTATTATGTCCTGTTAAGCAAAGTCTTTAAAAATGATGGAGGGTGCACCTTTCTTCACTATCCAGTAATGCTGTATTCATTTCCTTATTAGTTTTCCTCATATATATATTGTGGCTTTAAATGCACATAAAAGTTTCCAAACTCTGCTGTATGTTTTTGTAGGCTTTGCATGTTCAATGTCAAATGATAAATTCAAATGATAACCCTTCGCGTTCAATCAAACTGATCCAATTAGTAGAGAATGTGATAAGTATAGCTAAGCCTCACTGTGATAGCAGGGATTTGAGCTTTGGCAGCAGTAATTAGAGATGATTACTGCGTCACACAGATGACATTCTCTCATCCTTTACATTGAGTCAGGAAGCTGAGGCTTACTTCCTTTTTGGAGACTCCTCTCCGTTACAAAGTAAGATAAAGGTTCACTGAGATTACTTTGTGTCCAATTTTCTTCCCTTGCGATAAGAGACTAAAAAAGGTTTGTTGCTGCTCTTTGTTTTTGTGCTGTATTTGCACTGAGATGTGACGGGAAGAACGAGCTTTTGTCAGATTCTCTTCATGTCCCCTTTTTTCTTCTTTATACAACTTTTGTTTTTCTGTCTTGTTCCCACTCACGTCCTCTTCAAACACACTCTCTTATTCCGTCAGAACTCTCTTTCTTTTTCTTTTAGTTCATTTCCTTTAGTGTGCAAATGAAGGTAAAGGAAATCAATGAAGCTTTCTTGCCTTTCTTTTCTTTTTTTCACACATCAAATTTTAAAGGAAATTACTTGGAAGAGAAAGCAAACAAAGCAAAGGATCACGTGTCTGTAACAGAAGTATTATGAACTGGACAATGGATGTAGAGTGAAGATTCACATTGAGTGTTAATAATTGAGGATTTCATCCTTTTGCATGGTAGTTGTTATTGATAAATGTCCGTATGTGTGCCTGAGAGGTGCTCGCTCACTTGCCATGCAAGCTGGATTTCGTCTAGCTGACTCTTCAACTTCATTTTCATTTTTGTGAAGTGGATGAAGTTACAGGGAGGCAAATTTGGTGAGTGATCCAGTTGATTAGTGAAGATTGTGTTGGCGTATCCCAGCAGCTGCGTTCTGTGCTGGCTTATGCTGGTATCCACCACAGTTTTTTTTTTTGTTTTTTTTACCTCAGACATCTCAGAACAAGCAGACTGCAATAACAGGTCTGGGGAACCACTTCATTCTCAAAAGTGTTGAAAAAGAAATGACAAGCATGCACCTGGTCTTACTCCTCACCAGACATGCTGCCTCTGGGTTAAGAAACTGGATTCTCCAATTGAAAACTGCTCAGTCATAGATGGAGGCTTTTGCTCATTAGCAAAGTTCCTCAATGGAAAATTTGTGTCACTTTAAAACAGAGGTTGATGTTTGCTTACTTAACAAGTTTTAGGTCTATGGTGACATTGCAGGGTGAACAGTGCAATCCCTCAGAAAAGTAAATAAATCTCCCATTCAAGATTTTCTTCTTGGGCATATCAAATTTTTATTTCTTACTCTGCTGACACACAATCATGCCAGCCCAACGCAGTGAGGCAAATACAGTACTTGCCAATGGACAATCTTGCAGAGGAAAAACTCTTAAAATCCTCCCACCTGAGTGATTTTTTGGTTTTTTGGGAGCAGTCAATACCAGCTCATATTGTAGCCTATTCGCACTTGCTTCGGGCAGGAGAGGGCAGAATGAAAGCGCTCAACTAAAGCATTTAAATCAGAGTTAAAATGAAACACTCTAGCGGCCCACATATAACACTTTGATTTTTTAAAAGACTGTCACTGGTTAATTTGTGTACAACTCCAATTCCCAAAAAAGTTAGGATGCTGTGTATTTAAATGTAAATAAAAACAAAATGCAATGATTTACAAATCTCATAAACCCATATTTTAGCCCATTTTTAATTTGATGGCATCAACACATTAAAAAAAAGGTTCAAAATGAGCTAATGAAATAGTAAAATCTCTGAGTTTAAACATTTGATATGCTCTCTGTCTTCTATTGTAACTAAAATAAGGGTTTATGGGGATTGTAAATCCTCAAATTCTGTTTTTATGTCACACAGTGTCCCAGCTTTTTTGCAACTGGGGTTGTATTCACACCTGTATTCAGACCCTAGACCCACAACTTGTTTTAATTCTAGCACCAAGCAGGATGTTTACATTGTCCATTTATAGTGTGTTTATACTGTGAATTCGCTGGCACTAAAACTGTTTTGGTTGCCAAGAAGCTCATTTTCTGTGCTTTGCTGCCACAAAGGACATAAACTCAGGATGACTGAAGACATCTTTGTGGCTTTTCCCATCGTCTTTACTGCAGAAATAAACTATTGGGAAACAGCCAAGACTCAAGCTGTCATGGACAATGACCTCAAAAAAGGATGTGTGAAAAGTGCTGTCAGAGAAATTGGGTTACAGCTATTGTATTCCATGTTTCTCTTATATAAGAGAAAAGCTTCCATGACAAAGACGCCATTCTGTGAGGATCCACAGAGAAAGTTTCCCAACAGAGCTAGCAAAAATGTGCTTCCTGTTCTCGTCTCAAAAAGCAGTCGTCCACCATTCGGACCAGTCTGACTTCCCATATAATGACTGTATCCAGACAAACAGCAAAATATTCTGCCATTGTGCTCCAAAGAATTAGTTCTCTTTTGCCAGAAAAAAGGGCCAAAATCAGTGAGTGTGCATTATCCAAAGGCCAGTGAGCACATTTTTTGAGTAAATGCCATGTGTAAATGGCTCTACCACATGCCCCTGCACATTTACCACATGCCATTTTAACTCTCAAGGGGGTGTAGAGATGTGATTTGGGGGAGAGCCCTGTTTTCCCTTTGGGCAATGGTGAGATGACAGAGTACGGTTGAGCATGACTGATAACTTTGCATTGTAGATTGCCACCAAGAGGAGGAAGAGCGATGCGTTATTGGTCCTCATAATGCAAATCAATGTACTAGTTAAAGACCAAATATACTTTTAGTAGGATGCTGTTTAGTAAAAACTAGAACAGATTTTTTTTTATTGTCCTTGAATTTAGAATTAGCCTGAAAATCCAGTTTCACTGATTCTGCTGCTACATGCAAAAGCATTTTAGCTACAGTTTTACTAAAGTCTCTTGTAGTTCATAAGAATGCTGTCAGATATTTTTTAACCCGATCAAGACGTCGCTGAACTAATTAAGCAGCTGCTTTAGTTCTACTTTAGTTAGCAAGAAAGAAAACTGACTGAAATGATAGAACAATAACATCCTCACCGACTAGTCCAGCAGTGTCTTTTGAAATGCAGTGCTTTCTTGTGTGAGGCAAGAAAGACCTTTGGCAAGAGACAGCTCTTCTATGCCTTCAGCATTGACATTAAACGTGACAGCACTGCAGTACCTTTCCACTGTTATGTCACAAAAAAGTAATGGCAATATTGAGATGTATAACAAATAGTCAGCAGAACAGATGGACGACGCCCCTGAGATTTCCCTTGTTAGGAAACTACCCTCAAAACCTCTTTTTTGCTCACAATTCTCAGATTTACAATGGAATTAGGAGGGACACACATCCTTTGAAACTACAGCCAGTAGCAGACAAGAGGATTCTCTATACCCGGGGAGATCTTGGCTAGCGGAGCTGCTGCTTCAAAAAAACCCACTGGCTGTATTTCACAGGCCAGTGACCAGCCACCACTTTAATCTTTGAAGGCAGCAGCTATCTCTTCTCTGTTCCTCTCATTCCACTCTTCCTTATCCATAACCCCATTCTCTCCATGTATAATACTTTGCTCTGCTCCGCACAACTGTAGATTTCCCCTCCCACAGCTCGTTTATCAAGGTGGGGGGTTGTAATGCCTCAACTCGATGGGCTTCCCAGAGGGGGGGGGCAGGAACAAGGGATAAGAGGGATTGAGAGGAGAACTGTTGATGCCAAAAGGATAGTGGACTTCCACTTTAGGGTGGCTTTGGTTTTTGGAGACTGATAAGGTCTTTGTGTAGCTTAAACCATGTTCCCACTAGAGGAAATTTCCCCAGAGAGTATGGGAGCGGTTGTGGGATGTGCATTTTAACTACAGCAGGGTCTAAATTACATTTCGGGGAAATAATGTCATCCCTTTAATAATCACCACTTGGGGTGTAGCACCTACCAAAAGTATAGGAACTCTGAGGTAAGGCTTGCAGGACTGAACACTTGTGATGACTTTGTGTTGGTCTTAAATTTTGGTTTGTTTGTATTATTGTGTTAATTGTTTGTTAGTTTTTGGTTGTGCATTGGTAACTAAACAAAATCCAGATTTCTTGATATCATTAGTAAAAAAAATCTTTTGTATTTCTTTATGAAGAAGTTTGCTGTTTATTGCAGAGCAGGTGTGCAAGGTGTTATGCTGCAACATAATTAATCTAGTTTTGTATATGCATCTAAGAAAATCACAGTGGAAGTCACAGAAAATAAATATAGCAATATATGGTGCCTACTCAACTTTCCTTTATGGATTGAAATATGAAATTTTCAGCTTTTTTTGCTTGGGGGGGATTTTTTTCTTAAAAATAATGGAGATCAACTCGAGCGCATAAAGAATGATGTTGACTGCAAATTGATACCAAACTTGTAAAATAGACTCAAGAAAAATATTTAATCTCGCTCCACTTACTTATATCAGGAAGGCTCTGCTGCCTCTTTCTAATCTTCTCCTTTTCTTTTGTGTGTCATTCATTTTTAACCTCAACGTCCACCTGCTCATGCCTCCTGACACACTCTTTTACCTTAAACCCCTGCTTTCCATTCTCTCTCTTTACCCTCCTGCTCCTTGTATTGTATCCCCATTCTTTTTCATTTGCTCAGACCCATTCTTTTCTTCTCCCTTGTCTATCAACAGCAGACCCAGGGTCACCGCCAAAGGGAATGCTGTCCAGCTTTTGATGAAACTAACTCAATCTCAAGGACTTGCTTTACTTTTTTATTTTTGCAGCTGTGCACCATTTGTATCATGCTCTAATACACTCTTGCTTTGTGTCTTTCTGACTTTAATTAGTTTAGTTTCACTCTTAATGCATTTTGTTGTGGAAATTAAATTGCAGCCCAGGAGGACTTTGGAGAGTTTCCATGACAAAGAATAAAGCTAAACTTGGACATTTCATTTAAAACTTGTGCCTTTAGAAATCTAGGAGAAATGACAGATGTTGTTAGCAGTCATTAGGTTTATTTCGAAACTACACCTTATTCTCTGAACTGGCTGCATACATCAAAGACTCCCAAATAAAGCAATTATTTTTTCTCCATGAGTTCCTCATCATTGACTGAATGCAGCAGCCAGAATACTTATAAGGTGGCTGATTCATTGTAGCTTGTGAACTAAATATAAACTGCATGAAAAGCACCATTGCTGCATTGTTAGCTCAGCTATGATTAAACACTACTCCTACAACTCATTGTTTACAATCTAACAATAGATTCCTGTGCCTTTTTTGTGTGACACTTTAGTTTGATCGATGATAAGAGCTATTTGAATACATCTTCATTTTCCTGGATTAGTAATAGTATTACTAATGGCTAAGAGTTTAAGTGGGCAAGGGTTACTGTGTCTAGCAGGAGATAAAGGGATGGAGATAATAAGACATGCACAGGGATGAGACAGTGGACAGAACTTATCAACATTTAGAACATTTTGATATAAATACAGTTTACTGTTGATACTCCAGTCAGTGGGGAAGCTGTAGATGTGTGGCAAAACTTAAAAACAAAAATTCAATTCATACAGCACTGTACAGCACAAAAGTCTCGACCCACTCCACATTTCTTTAAATTTTGTTAGGAAAATGGGAATGTAACCCCAGTCATGAAACTTGACACACTGACGTGGTTTGCAACAATCTTTATTAGTAATGAACACCATTTTTGCACTGGCTCACAGGACAGCTCCCCAGCCAACACCACACACACCTCCCCAGGTCCCAGCGTCACTGGAAAAAAGGAAAGCCGTGATTACATGATGAGGTGCAGCTGCCCCATCAGCCTCTCTGGTGCTGCCCCTCAAGCTTGCTGCACCACCCCTCTCCTGCAGCGGAGCCGAAAACCACAACCCTACCACAGGTAAAGAAGTGCAAAAAGCTGTTGAAAGACATGCAAAACACAAATGGAAAGTATAAAAGGCAAAAACAGTGATTGTACAGTTCTAATGATCTTGAAAGGCAATATTTTATATGATCATCTTTATCCTTCAACACAGGCTGAACTCTCTTAGACAAGCATTCTTGTAATGTCTGTAGTCTTCAGGAATAGTTTTCCAGGCCTCTTGAAGGACATTTAAATCTCTTCTTTTGCTTCGTGGCTGCCTTTTGTTCTGCTCTCTGTCAAGATGATCCTACATTTCTTCAATAATATTGAAGTGCTATACTGAGGAAGGGTGGCTTCTTTACAGAAGCCACCCTTCTTACACCCTTCCCCAGAAATATCTGATGAGGCTGTGGTGAACAAGGGATGGATCAACTGAAGAGCCAGATACATCTCTCATGTCCTGTGTCAGGTCTTTTTCCAATTTCTTAGGGACAACGCTTTCAGATACTATTCATCTGTTGTAGACAGCTTTTAGCTCTATAACTTCTTCTTTTGCCCTCCATTTGTCCAATGCAAGTTTTTGTTTTTTTGGAAATCAACTTGTTGGATCAAAAATCCTATTTGATGCCTGTCAAACTGTGAATTGAAATCAAATAAATAAATAGTAACAATTTGTATCTTTTTGCAACTTTGCCAACAATGTGCTTAAAAATGTTTAAATGTTTTCAATTAAATTTTTTTTTTTTTTGGTAATTTGCCTGTTACGTGCAGACACAACATTGGTTCATCCCTTGAGTTAGGGGCCTTTTTCATGCTTGAATAATTCATGGGTCAAAAAGAAAATTTCTTTGAAAATGATCAGGTGCAAGGACTGAACTGAAAATGAGTGCGCCAGTGTCCCAAGAAAAACTTTGGAGGACCTTCAGGAGGCCAAGAGAGCTACTACTCAAGATCGAAAGTTGTAAAAAAGGTGCCAGTTTAGCTCAGTAGGAGAGAAGGTGACCTTAGAACAAATGGCAGAAGTGCAGCGGCCCGTGCTTGTGTCTGACCCTTTGCCTCGTGTCTTCACTTTCTCTCTCTGCCCACTTTTCTGTCTACCTTCACTGCTCCACTGTTGAATAAAGGGGAAAAAATGACAAAACTAAACCCCTCAGCAAAGTCTAGCTCATTGGATGAAAAATATAAAGAACTGTGTGGCTACACACTTGTTCACAGTACTATAGGTGGAAAGAGGTTTATCCTTTTCCACTCTGAACCGAAGAATAATATTCTGTGGTTAGGAAGTATTATGTTTATAGGGTTTTGTTTTGTTTTGTTTTTCTTCTTCTGTTCCCTCGGCAGTTGTGTGTTCTGAATATTTTTTCACTTGTACACCTTTCGTTGTTTTAATTGTCGCCTTTACGGCTGTGTTTTGTGGCCCTGATTAGTTTCAGCTGTGCTCTGTTAGTCAGCAAGTTTCTCTCAGCAGCCTTTTGTCAGTTCGTCTGTTTGTCAACCTGTTTTCTCTGTGTCCTCTCACATTTTCAGAGTTTAGGGTTTGTTTGTTTTTTAGCTTATACAATATATTTCATATTGCTGAAAGTGAATAACAACTCAATCAAAAACACATACTGTATGCATGTGCTGTAGTCCAGTCTGCTTTCAAACAACCTATTTTTAGGTTTGAAGGAATTAATCCCTATTAAATCTTCATTTTGAAATGTAATCTCCTAAATGCTATCTTCCAGGGGAATTGTACTCAAACAAAAGTAAATTAAGGATGTATTCTGGAGTTCCTAATCTTTTCCAGGTTAAGCTCTGTTCCCAACTTAATCACTTAATCTTCCATCTATGCCACCAGCTCATACTGTTGATGCATATCTATTAGTTCTAGCTGGGCCTTTGCTTCACATTGTTAAAGTTTGACCTTCAGCATCACTTCAAGCGCAGATGTAGCAGTGCATTGCTCATGGGCACAGAGGGTGACTAATCTACACACTTTTCTGAGAGATTTCACACTAGATAAGAGAATTTCATCCACTGAAGCCTTTCTTTCCCTTATCACTTTCCTCTGCTCAGGTGGAGAATGTGGAACTCCAGCCACCCTGGGATTAGAAGGGGAGTCTGTGTTATGTAATATGGGCACCTTTGTGTCCCTGTGTGTGTGTGAGTGTTTGTGTGTGTGTGCATGTACTTGAGCGTTTGATTGCATGTCTGTACGTCTGTTTTTGGCCACTAAATGAGTGTTTTTTAGTTAAATACTGTACTGTAGTTACTGTATGTGTCTTTATGTGTAAGTACGCAGGTGTGCCCTAGCAAATCTAATCCTCCAGAGAAAACTCGATGAAGGTCTGATTTATTTGTGGAGTAGATTCATCTTGCGGATGGCACATCTGCTTCTCTGCCTAGGGCACTGAGCACACTCTGGATTTGTTGGCTCTGTGCTATGCAAAGACAATAAGTAGACACACTCGCTGCCTATTTGTACCAAGTGAAAGCCCTGCCTAACTGTAATTATGTGTATTCGAAACAAGCCAGGCAGGCTTGTTTCGAATCTTTTGTCGTGAACCTAATGCATCAGTATCTACTTAAAAAAGAACCTGCAAACCATTAAATACTGTACATTAATAGTCATTAACAGACACTTTAAATACTTGGGATCCTCTGAGTTTCAACAATCAACTTGTAAGGAGAAAATTGGTGTTTCTTTTTCTCTGATATTGCCAGTCTCTGATTTACAATCGATGAGGACTGTCTTGCGTGATTCTGTGTGGGAATGCCTGCATGCATGTGTCACTTTGAGTGGTACTGCTTGTTTGCGTGGGGGATCCTTTCTGACTTGTTTCTTGTGCTGTCAGAACATATTGTGTGTGAGTGATTACCTGTCATCTCAAGCCTTGAGCTCTGCTTACTCCCTTATCACACCACTACTGTTGCTTTTGCGGGCTCTCTCACTTTGTCTTTCTTCCTCACCCCTGGCAGCCATCCTTCTCCTTTTGTTTTTCTTCCTGTTTGTTTTCTTCTTCTCCTCACTGAGCCTATGCATCCTTCAAGACATGTGAAATCAGGGTTCTTAGATCTTTCTTTTATTTTTTTAAATTTCCCTTTATATACATCCAACCACCAAAAACAAAAAACTTCCACTGGAAAATTTGCCTGGTGCTGTGCACAATTTTGCCTCATTGCTTTTTGAATTGTTTAATTTATTTTCAATATATTTAATTCCTTTGGATTTATTAAGTGTCCCAGTTTTCTTTAAGTCTGCTCACAGGGTTATGGTGTAGTAGATGTATATAGCACTAATGTGCACTGAATTTGAATTACATTTCTATACTTAAAAAAATAAAAATAAACAAGAATATTTAATTGGTCTCTTTGGCTATATCTTTGGCTTGGACATTGTTGTGCAGGGGTTTTATTTGTTTTGCATCTGCATTATGAGAACAAACGACCACAGCTCCTCAAATCAGGCATAAATATCTGGAGCTAATGGGAGGGAGTATGGTGGAATTGGTGTATTGATTGTGATGACCGCCCCTCGTCACAACAGTGTTCCCACAAATCTCTGCCTAATGGCTGCCCTGGGTAATAATACATCTGACTCTCATTACTGTTTATTTTAGAATGCTTATGTTTGCATGTACTGTCTAAAGTACTGCATCATTAGTCTGGCGTTAGTGTCACAATCTGTGTTAGAAAGACTAAAGAATACAGAGCTAGTAAAGGATACAAGGTTTAGAGCCACACTGGCGCTTCATTAAAGGACCAGCTATGGCTAATTCCATGCAACTAATGACTTACCAGACTTAAAGGATGCTAATGAACGTCATGGCTTACAGGGAAACTTGAACTAGAGAAAAGTCATTGTTAAGTGCTAAATAAGAAATTCTCCTATGGAATAAAACATCTATTGAAAGTAATGACGGTCTAAAAGTTAAGTTACATTTGCAGAAGTTTTAACTTTCTATTTTTTTTCTCTACTATCTTAAACTTAACATGTAGAGCTATGCTGGTAAAACCCATGTAGACTGCTGATGTTAAAGCAGGTAGAAGATTTGTAAATGATTCCAAAGGTGGCATTTGCATTGGGAAGATGTAGCTGTGAAACCACAACACCTGGTCAAAGGTATCCTCAATGCAAGCCAAAGAAGCTGGAAAAAACATACCCCCCCAAAAATCCATCAAAGAGAGCAGCAGGAGTGGCAGAAGTGTCCAAAATCAGTAGTTTGGTAGATTCCGAGAAAAATGTTTGGCAACATAAATGGCCTGGACATACACAGAAGACAGCAGTGTTTAATGATCGTAGGATCCTTTCCATGGTCCAGGATGAGCATTGCAACTGACTAATCCAGTTGCCTGTGCAATTCAGGAAGTATTAGCCAAGAAGTTAGCTAATGCTATTAAAAACTATCATAAGCAAACTGACATGAGTAACCTAAATATAGCTTACAGCAACCCTAACCTAAACATAAAAACAAAACCCACTTGGAACATTTACCATTTGTTCCAGAGGCTTTGGATATTTGGCTCCAGGTATTTAAATTCATCTACCTTTAACTTTACCTCTTTACCTTCTTTATCTTCTTGTAGCTTCACTTTTACACCTGTCATTCATGCACGTGTTCTGTTTTGCTTCTCCTGACTTTCTTTCCTTTTTTTCTGAAGAGCATACCCTCACCTCTCCAGGCTCTCTTACTCCTGCACCCTGGTCTCACTATATGTCACTGTTTCATCTGCGAGTATCATAGTCCATGGACAATCCTGCCCCACTTCATCTGCGAACTCGTCCATCACCACCACAAACAAGAAGGGGCTCAGAACAGAGCACAGTTCCTGTCTGGACACATGATACTATGATTAGCCTGTGCTAAATGAATGGGAAAGAAAAAAATGAAGATGAAGTTTGAAATGTGCAAAATCATCTATAAGATACTCTGGTGTCAGTGTGATGAGGTGATCATCCATTGCCTGGATAAATGGTGTTAATTGGCAGACAAATGATGAAGTTTACACACCTGAACTTTGTGCTCATATTCATCAAATACAACAAAATTCATTCTACAGTTTTCAAAGTTTAGATGGACAATGACGCAAAGCACATAAAAGAATCCTCAAAGTTTTTGGAGATAAAGAAGTGAAGTGAGCCATTCACCTGTTTTCAACCTAATTAACTCGCTGTAGGCAAAACTAAAGGTAGAGAGACTCATGAACAAACACATTGTGTCCAACTAATTCT
Organism: Diplotaxodon limnothrissa; assembly: GCF_057381915.1. Lineage (NCBI taxonomy): Eukaryota > Metazoa > Chordata > Actinopteri > Cichliformes > Cichlidae > Diplotaxodon > Diplotaxodon limnothrissa. Next base: position 14,332,401 of record NC_140608.1, on the reverse strand, counting down.
TAGAAAAAGAATGAAAAATTATCATTTAATTATCTTTGAATCCTTAAAAATAGAGAATTGTTCAATATTAGATAATAAATTAGATTTTTTTTAATCCAGTCCCTCAAATGAAGCTGAAAGACAACATTTTAAGGCAATATTCATCAATTAACCAACTGAAATAACAAAAATTGTGTCCAAAATCATGTTAACTGAGCTGTGTGTGTTCACAACAAAGAAATCTGCAACAGCATGATTATAGAGGGTATATTTGGGGCTAGCTTTTCTTGTGTTCTTGTTTTTTGATTAACACTACATCTACTACTTCCATATAGATCTGTCTCCTAATCTTCAGTCTGTGTGGCCATGTGGCACTAAGCTAGTGGTTAGGTGACAGAGATCGGGTGAACTCCAGTGAAGTGTCCCTGTTTGATGATAACTCTGCCCTGTGGGAGGAAACAGCAGGAAGCCTGAGCCAGCTTGGCTCTTGCACCGCTCCCCTCACAACAGGTACAGGAGGGTGCTGAGCTGAATGCTGATCATCTGAGCGTCTGACTGGATTTTGTTTAAGACTAGAAATAAAAGAAAATAGCTGAGATAAGTGGAATTCTTGTAGATTTAGTTCATTCTAAGAAAGGTTAGATCATTAAAATATTAACTGATCTCAACTTACATGAGATTTGTTTTAAGAAATCTTTTGATGGCAGCTCTTCAGGATGCAGTAGACCTCCTCAGCCTGCAAATGATTTATGAGAGTCAGTGAGATGCAATGAAATGGCTCCTCTGCTTTGCCAGTGGTGTCACATATATCCCATGTGCATTCTTTACTGCTAGGTCATTATAAGCCCGCACACACAGTGTGGTGGCATTTAAGGACAGATGGAAGCCTTGGGGCAGAAGTTGGGTTGCACTGCAGTAGATAGGGAATCCATTTAAATTCCCCGGTGTCAATGAGGGACACAGTCTCCATAAATTAAAGTGATGACACGCCACTAGTTTATAATATTATTGACTACACAAAGTAAAATGCCAATCTTAAGTGGGACAACACACAGAGATGGAGCATTTATGGATAGCAAAGCACACTGATTACAGTGCATACTCGCCTGGGAATCAATAGACTACGGCAAAGTTTCGAGCTGTGTCATTGAAAGAATGATTAAATGGGAAGCAGGCTGAAATCAGAAAACATCTACATAAATAAATCTCTACGAGAAAAAATGAAAAGCTGCATTCATGAGACAAGAAAGATTCAACACAAACATTTGAAACAGTTTTATTGATAAAAAAAAAAAAGTGCGCAGAAAGCAACATGTTGTCATAGTGGTCCAGACTGGACTCAATGTGCAGAATTGGGACAATTGTTCAAAATATTTATTTACAATAGTTAAACGTGCAAGACAAAGAAGTTTCAGTTAGCGAGGGCAAGGGTCCCACAGACACATCCACAGAAATCTCTCTCTCTCAGCAACTCACTGTTTCCCACTTCCAGGTTTCTGCAAAGAGAAGAACAGAAGCTAAGATAAAGTTGCAGGGCAAAAACAACAATCAGGTTTCAACTGAGGGTCTTCCCTCCTCTTAATTAGGAGAATGGGACTCAGATAATTGCTAACAGGTGAGCTCATTACTTCCAGGTGTGCAGAATGCAAGGTTGGGACACCAGAGGAGGACCCGCCCCTGAAAACACAGGTGTGATTAACACACAAACATGCACAGTCACCAGCACTGAGACAGGTTTTGGGTGACAAATAGTAAGAGAGAGAGGGCGAGCAATAAAGAGAAGAGAAAACATAGAAATGAGCTAGCCAGCACAGGAGCACTGGAGGACCGTGACTTGTGGCTCCCTATCTTTATTAAACCCAAGTTTGTGGTGGAGCCTCAGGGAAAAATAACCAGAGGGGAAAACAAAATTCATGTCTTTTACTCTAAAATGATCAGACAGCTTCCCTCAGACTTGCACCGTGTGTCTTATCCATCACAGTAAGAACAGGTGCTCTGCCAGCCCTGATTTAATATCCTGTCTGTCAGTATAAGTCTTTATGTATGTACAGAATCCAGAAGGTTTCACTTGATTAGGAGGCCAGTGGTCAGTGTGAATGAACCAATCAGCAATGAGCAGCTATGGTTTGGAGTTTGTGTCTCAGGCACCACAAGAGGAGATTTTTGCCTAGCACTAAACCAGCTTTTAGAGATGTTGCTCCAATTTTCCTTTTAAATGGACAAAACAAGCATATTATCAGTTACAAAAAACATAAAAATCTCAGCTTGTTAAATAATTAAGAAGTAGGAAATGTAACGATACTGATATATTCACTGCATTTATTTTCCATTCATAAAAGAACTGCTACTGAAAAAGATGACCAGAGTTACTATAGTTCATCTAAAGAGGGAATGAATGTCTGAACCACATTTTATGGCAGTTTGTTTGAATATTTTTTTCTCAGAAGCATGAACGTGAATCTCCCAAAGGAAAAGTCTCAAAAGTCATTAAGATTAATAGTGTGGCAACTGAACCGGATAAATATGGTAATGAACTGATTCTCATATAGTGCTTTTCTACTCTCCTGGAGTACTCAAAGCGCTGTATACAACATGCCTCATTCACCCATTCGCACCCACTCATACAAGCACTTCCTTCTATACTTAAGTGCAATCTAAGCACTCACACTCCGATGGACGCATCAGAGAGCAACTTGGGGTTAGTATCTTGCCCAAGGATACTTGGTATGCAGACTGGGGAAGCCAATGATTAAACCACCAACCTCCCAGTCAGTAGCTGATCTGCTCTACCACCTGAGCCACAGCCACCCCAAATATCTTCACCAAATTTTATAAGTATGTGTTGAGATATGTTGTCATAAATGAAAACAAATAAAATGAAAATTTCACATGCAGTATTTTGTCTGGCACTATTGTTTTGGTGAGCAGCAGTAACATCTCTAAAATGACAATGGGAAACGGGCATAACATCGAGTAAAATTAAGTGAATCTACATGCATTTGTTAGCTTAAAGCTAGTGAGTTTAAAAAGACAACCAAAGAAGTTAAGCAGCAGCAATAGCACAGGATGCAATACCGCTAATCTCTGTGGAGAAGACGGACTGATTTGTGCTTAAACCAGACCCCAGGAGTTGGATTCAGGAGTCACATGGTAGGCAATCACTAGATGGTGGACAAGGCTGGGAAAATGGGTTCATCCAAATCTGGTTATGCAGCTGTGTTTAAGGAGCAGTGTTTCATTTTCATGCAGCTTTCTTGCTAAATAAAAGCTTTGGTGGATTAGCAAATTCTTTCCTTTGCTTCAGATTGGTGATGTTGAATGTTATAACTCTCTGATATAAACCGCTTCAGAGCTTAAGGTTTCTACGATTAGTATTAGCGGACACCAACACTGGTAGCCATAGCTCATTGGTTTCTCATCTCTGCACGTTCTAAACCCTTTTTGTGGGATTGGTGCCTTTTGGAGAATATTTCATGTGGTTATCTGATACAGTACATGATATAGCTTGTCTGTGTTCCAGTTTTGAGTGGTAGAATTTTCATACTTTATTATTCTGTTACTTATTACACGTGGACATCTGCTTTTGCAAGCTGATGTACCAGCTGTAATACATAAACTGCCATTTCCTAATATAGTCACCACTTCCTTTTCTCTGTTAGTCTTAGAAGATGCATGACTTTTATCTTGATCAGCAAATCAAAGGAATCTACTGTATCTTGCTCTGTCCTGTGCCTGCGTTGGTTTCCATCATTTTCACCCACTCTGTGGGTTGTTGTCCTTTCTGTCTAGCAACATCCTGTTTGCTTTCCCTGAAAAAGCATGTTTCAACTGAGGCAACCCACCAATTGCCTCTGTGTTTCCCTCCAATTTAATCCATCTACTACGGGTTAGTTTCATAATGTTGTTTATTAGCTCTGTTTGTGCTCGTGTCAGACATTACCTCCGTGGGTCGCCTGTCATCATTTTTTTTAAACTGGGAAGCCTGCGTCCCATTAGGATCTTATTTCTGGAAGTGTCCCCCATAAAGGAAATGAAATACAGTACAGATTCAAACAAAGTGTTTTATTATTAATGACATTTTAGTTTACAAAAAGAAGCAGCAAAATTTCATATTCTCTAAGAAATGCATGCATTTTATTTTTGCCTAATTTAACAGCTGAAATTACATATTGATATAAGTAGAGATTAAAATTTTGATGAATTAGTTAATTGTAAATTTAACCAGCCACACAAAGAGAAGCTCAGTCAATCTTTGTTGCATTCCCATCTGTCTTTCCTCCACTATCTGCTCTTTTTCAGAATTAAATAGCCCTTCTGACCTGTGTGCGACCTCTTCATTGACAATTCTTTTCCCTGCTTAAAGCCACGTGCATGTTTTCACTCATCATCTTATCAGTGTTTATCCACTTTAACGTGTGCTGTCTCTTAGCTCGTCTTTCATTCAAGAGTCCATTCACTCGTGGCCTGCCTGACTGTGCATTGTTTCAGTTCAGTCTCTTTATAGTAAATCACAGCAACACTCATTACTTCAAGTAATCAGAATTATTCTGTAGCTGCTTGGCCCCACTGAGAAGGAGAGCTGTTGCCAAGATTAGCAGTAAGGGCTCTTCCTGACAGCTATGTGTGGTGAATAAAGCAGAGGCTAATCCTTCCTCCATAGCTGTTGGCTAGATGGCCATTTATGGGTGGTTTGGCTGTTGTGCTCTCTTTCCATCTCCTCTGTTAATCCGCAGGCAGCTGAAGTGGTTGATGAGATGCTTCGGCACTTCTCGTATAGGCACAAACAAACCCGCATTCGCTGGCAAAGCCTGAGCATTATGCACTGAAATGTATTTGTATTTTTTTTCCCTTTTGTTTGTGTGTACTATATGTACACATGAATATGTGTGTACATAGAAGTAATATCCTCCAATATGAGTCACAGGGTGGAAATTAAAGCCTGAGATGATCCCTTCTTCAATAACCAAACACTTCATTTTGACAGATCATTAACTAGACATTATCTTTCATTAGGCGCCTCTGCATTACTTATTCAACACCCCTAGGACACACATGCACGTTCACAATTGGTGCATACAAACAGATAACACACTTCACACACATAGGAACACACACTAAACAATGGCTGATTTGACACGATGCATTTGAATCACTTAACTCGAGCATTATCTGTGTCGCTGGGTTTGACTCAGAAGGCTGTTCTGACCATTAAGTCTTCATGCTGAAGTTAGAATTATCTAATATGTTATAGAGTCAAATCGAATTTCTATAGTTCCCATTCATCTTTTTCATTCTGCGCTGGTATCATAGCAGACTGATCACGCAGCCACTTTACAGATGGTCAGAGTAATTAGATTGACAATGAGTAAGAGAGCCGGCAATGTTGTAAAGAGCATCCTGATAAAAAAAAAGGGGGGGTTCTTAAGAGCATCACGAGAGAGGAAATCATCTCACCATGTAGTGGTAATTCAGATGCCTGCTGCTCCTGTCTCTCACTGCGGAGACAAGTGGAGAGAGACTGAGCTATGACAGCAGGAATGCAAACCCGCTCCCCCTCCACCACACTATCAACAACTTTGGCTGCAGCATGAAAACAGCCCTTGGGCGACATTAATGGGACAACACTTTTCAGGGTAGAGGCTGGGGTAGAGAGTTTCCGGCCCGCCAGACTCCATCCTTTTGTCTGCTCGGCATATTGACATTTTTCCTGTTTGCTCTCTCCATCATATCCTGCATCTACTCACCGGTCTTTGCTCTCCATTCATCTCCCTTAGTGGCTTTTTTTCCCCCCCTCCCCTGCTCGTGCCTATAAAACCCATGCGCCTGCTTCAGCCAAGCACACCCAAGACATCTATCAGAGGATGATTTTATGGGCTTTTCTCCCCTACTAATGGCTATTTAGCCATCCTCACCGAAGCCAGGGCGATTTGTTATTCTGAGTGTTTGTCCAACACATTAAAACCATTTGCACTTATGGCACACTGATGAAAAATATGAATGGGTTTTATAACGTTAAGACAATTCATTTGAGGCAACAGATCAATGACACATCAGGGAAATGGGAAGTGATTGCTGTGGAAAAACGTTGAATAGGTAACAGATGTTTGTGGATTCACTTTCTAATCAATATCTTGACATTAAACCCACCTCTTTCTCTTTCTCGCTTTGATTGACTACATCCATATAGACATGTGGATCCAGTGTATTTGTTTGCTGCTATTGCTTGAGTACATGAGCTGGGGTTACATTTCTCTGATGGAAGGACATGTATCGCATCAGCGCTGTGAGGTGAACATGAAACCAGACAGTGCTCTTAAAAAAAAAAATCAATGTAGAATCACTTTGAACATTGACTGTTACACCCGAATAGAAAACACCAGGTGATTATAAAGTGATTATTGTGTGCTTCCAATCATGCCTATTAACTTTGAATTTCAGCGGTGTTTCATCTTGGACGGTTAAATTGAGAGCAATGCAATCAGGTATCCAATAAGCAAATCAATTTGAGGTTTCTGGTGTAAACAACAGCCTCTTGGTCCACTTAATACCACTTGTTTTTAGCCTGGGTAGCACCGGAACTACATGTGCACCTGAGTGAATGCTCCAATGCATGCACATCTTTTCAGACAGCGTGACTCTTGAATACATTTTGGGCATATTTTGCTATTATTATTTATTTATTTATTTTTAAAGCACAGAGAGGGATGACAGTAACAGAGGAAAAAAACGACGATGCTCGATGTTCAACCAAGGCTGCTAATCTTTTGTGATGGAGGAACATTGCATTTCATGGTGAAATAGGGGAGTAGGCATTCAGTCAGAACATTTCTTTTTTTTTTTTTTTAGAAAACCTAATGCATCTGTAATTATGCTATTTATCAACATCCTCCAAAATATAATGTCCTCTTCATCTTCTTCAGCTGCTCCTGGATCATTTGCCTCAATCTCACCCGATCTCTTAAATCCTCTTCTGTCACACTAAAGCTCCGCATGTCCTCTGTTACTCCATCCATGAACCTTCTCTGTAGCCTCCCTTTTAAAGTCCTACCTTTCAGCTCCATAGCATCCATTGCCGAATATATCCTCTACCTCTCCTCAATATTCCTCCAAAATTTTATGTATTTAGCAATTTTGTTTTTACAACTTAGCACCAAAATTTTGTTTTTAAGTTATTATTATTAATAAATTATTTTTTTCTATGAACTTAGCTCCTTCTAAAAATAACTCGAATGACTTTGAAAAAGGAACACGGCACATAAAAGATGAACGATTTGGGCAAACACCAACTGTCTGCTGATTAACCAATCACAGAGGGCACCTCTGAATAATATGCTCCAGCCTTAATGTGTGTGGCTGCGTGAGTCTGTTTGCCTACCTTTTTCACAGAAATGACTCCACTGTCTGGTCAGAGAGGACGTGTCTGGGACAGACTTCACAAAGACACATGGCAGGACTGGAGAAGACTGCAAAAAGGCAGAAAACACTTGTAAGGAAAAAAAAAGAATGAAGACAGCGAGTTAGAGAAAAAGAGCAAGAAAAAGAACGAAAGCATGCACTTTACACTTTTACACTCATGAGTAATTCATACAAGCCTCTATTCCACCTGGTTTTCTTGCCTGGGAGCCACTAAACATAAAGATATGCAACATTATTCAGCTGGTCTCTGTGGTGCTCTAGACCTAAAGCAAAAGCAGGGTTACATTATAGCAAGACAGCAAGTAAAGAGATTGGTTATAAATTCCCAGACACCCACTCTGTGCCACTGAGATGACAGACAAGTTATGGCACGACTGCATGTGTGTGCCACTCTGTCTCAGGGGATGTCATCCCTCAGGCAAAAGGTGACGTCGGTAGCTGCAGCCCAGCTGACATCTGTCAAAAACGATCAGGATTTGAATCCTTCCTTGTAACACTAAACTAACCTGTGGGTCATGGTTTACACTCTCCTTCTTTTACTGGGACGACATCATAGTACAGAATGAAAACGATTTCAGTCAAGTGTGATTACACATGGAGAGGGAATCAGTTCATGTTTTCTGAAGGTCACACACTTGTCCTTTTTCTGAATTGCATAATTGCATATGAGCGGCTTAGAGGAGGGGTTGGATGAAGATGCAGAGAGAGAAGGGAATGAGCACGGTGGGGACGTGCAGTGAGGGAGAGCACACAGTCACTTTGGATTAGGCCCAGAGCATGTTTGATGAAAACAGAATGAACTATTAATACAAGGTTAAGATGAGAATAAACCACTAAAGGACTGGGGATGAGCTAGGAAGAGAATCTGCAACTCTTTTCAAGTTTAGATGACAGTATATGGTTTGGGGACTACTGCCCTGGTTATTAAAACTCTATAAAAAAATTATTGTATGGGTCTGAAAAGCATAATGTATGAAACAACTGTAGCTGTGGAGTTTGCAGCTTTTGTATTTAGGTTTCATATATATAAAAATAAATACAATTCATGGCAATAATTAACTTCTTTGATATATCTGGACAAACATTTCTTGTAAATAAAAGTGACTTGCTCAGACAAATGATGTGATATTTCTACTGAACGTCATAATGTAAATACATTACCAAACAATCACATGGAAAACTGAGTACACCCCTACATTTATCACACCTTAAAATCCATGAAATTGGAATTGGGGTTCCCGATTAGGTGCTCGCTTTGCTGTTATCACATATGTCTAATGACCTCTCGAAGGCCTTCAGAAGAAGTTGTGGATCTTATTTAAATATATCTATAGATCTATAGAGATCTTCTATCTATCAATCGATCGATAGATATGTGTATATGAGAAACAAGTTCTAAGTTGCCTTTCATATAAGGCAACTTGGAAATAAAGAACTAAAGCTCTGAACAAGACTGAGTGATTAGCATGAGCTGAACTGTGAACAAACCTATGAATAGTTAACATGAGCTACGAGATTCTAGACTGGGAATAATTAAATGCAATATATATGAACAGTGCGCTCCGGGCTGAGCGACTGGATACAGGCGCACAGGACTGACAGGCAAACTGTGATTGGAGAGCTGGTGGTCTACGGCATTTGTCAGCTGGTGAACTAATGCAAGAGGGGGGGCATGAGGTAGTGGCCTGAGTGAGTGGGTCAGTGGAGAATTGTTCCAAGGAATCCAAGGCAGAGGTGCAAGGAGGGAGGCAGGTGAAGCTAAAGAGCATGCAAAGCAACGTTACCAGCTGTGAGTGAGCAGAGGAGACCAGCGTCCAGGAGTGAGAGGTTATGGCAAGGTTTGGTGATCCGACTAAGTTAGCAGATATTCTGACGAAGGCTGGTAGAGAACGTTGGTCATAAATACAGCCGGTCTGATTAGCTTCAGGTGGGAATCCTGGGAGGTACGATGAAGGCTCCACCCAGAGGAGGAGAGCAGGCACTGTGGAAAACCCACAGCCAAAAGAAGTCAGGAAACAAAAACAAAACAGTATAACACAAAGTAAGTTAAACTTCAAACTGTCGTTCTGTCTGGTTATGAAGCAAAAGCTGCTGTGAATCCATTTCAACTACTAATGAAAGTGACAACAGGAGCACTGGCAACAACAAAACAACCAAAAAGTGAATAGTTTTGCTTTCAGGTAGTGTTCCTGTCACTGTTGCTCAAGTACTCTGGTTCCTCCAGAATTGCACAATCATATATGCCATCACGGGTAGGGATGGGTATCGAAAACTGGTTCTTGTTGAGAACCGGTTCCCACTGTTTCAATTCCTTGGAATTGTTTGCCATTTTTTCAAACGATTCCCTTATCGATTCCAGTTGCCCCGAATGACGTCACCACGTTGCGGAGCGTCATTTACCTGGCAGTAAACACGGCGCCTAAGCGGCTCAAACGCTCAAAAGTTTGGTTATACTTTACGAGAACGGATGACAACAGGACAACTTGCAATACTTGAAAAGTAGATATTTCATTTAAGGGAGGAAACACTATGAATATGCAAAAGCATTTGCTCACAAAACACGCGATAACCTTAAATGAATGTCGTGTTTTTAATTCCGCTCCGGACTCGTGAATCTCAACCCAGCAGCAGCGGTAACGTTTGCACGTCCTCTCCCGTTAATGCGGCAGGTAAATGGCCTGCATTTGTATAGCGCTTTTCTAGTCCCTAAGGACCCCAAAGCGCTTCACACTACATTCAGTCATCCACCCATTCACACACACATTCACACACTGGTGATGGCAAGCTACATTGTAGCCACAGCTGCCCTGGGGCGCACTGACAGAGGCGAGGCCGCCGGACACTGGCGCCACCGGGCCCTCTGACCACCACCAGTAGGCAAACATGGGGTTAGTATCTTGCCCAGGGATATTTGGTATGCAGCCAGGAGGCAGCCTGGGATCGAACCACCGACCTTCTGATTAGTGGCTGACCTGCTCTGCCACCTGAGATACAGCCACCCCAAATAATCAACTAACAGTGCATATTATGTTAGCGCGATCTGCCTTATTACAAAACCTGCCATTACTGTGCATTTAGGTGACCATGATGAGAGAGACAGAGTCTGGCTGGCTCAGATGCTGGCAGTTCTCGCTGCAGTCTACCGGTAGCGTCTCCTTTCAGGCCAGGATAGACGAATGTCACCGAGTAGTGACTAAGTTTGTGGTAAAAGGCTTGCACCCATTTGCAGCACATGCCTCCGATTTTCGGTAAGTGAATGTGTTTAATTGTAGGCAGGGACATTACTGGATATTCTTGTGTAATTGCTACAGAATAATTTATGTTATACTTTGTTATTGCTACAGAAGAATATTTATTTTATTATTTTACATTTACAATTTTTTTTCCTGGGGACCCTGTGACACCCCATTGAAGAGCCATAGGCTGGATCTCTTAAGATCTCACTGTTGGGTTTGTAAGGCCATGTTACTCCTAAATTTCTATCTTGTTCAAAGAGAAGATATAAAACAAATTTCTAAGCTAATCGACCTTAGTGTTCTCCTTTTTTAAAAAGAATCGATAAGAGAATCAATAAAGAATCGAATCATTAAACAGAATTGAAACTGGAATCGGAATCGTGAAAATCTTATTAATGCCCATCCCCAATCACGGGGCTTTAGAAGACATTGATACTATGTTCCCCAGACCTGAATCCAAGTGAGAACCTCTATAGCATTATTAATCAGCCCAAAGTAGAGACTATACAGTAGCTCGCTGATGACCTGATCCAGATCTGGGAGAAGATCCCCCAGGACACCATCTGCCATCCTGTCAAGACCGTGCCCAGTTTTTGTGAGTCCATTCAGGAACTTAGAGGTCATAAACTTTACTGATGATTTCAAATCATTCAAAAAGTTGATGATTTTGGTTTTACTGACCATTGTTGCGTCATTATCTTCTCAACAAATCATACAGTCTATATCAATAAAGATATTCAGCTTGAATATTTTCTACCGATTTGTGATTTAATGTGAAAGTGTATATTGCTATAAATATAAGTGTGCTTCAGTTTGTACTTGGAGGGTGTGCGTGCATGCATGCATGAGTGTGTCTGTGTGTCTCACTGGACGTCATCAATCACTCACTCAGTATTGGCTGCATGACTGAGGGCAAACTGTCAGCTCTGTGCTGGAGGTTGCTGGCTGCAGTGAATAATGAAGGGAAGTGTCATTTAGATCTTTGAAGTTCTATATAACGCTGCTTTACAAGGAGGGTTTTCTTTTTACTGTGAGAAGCTACAGGCTTTCAAATATACTCAGCGACAGCTATTTCTAAGCTAATCCTTCTTATTCCATCTTTTTGTGCTGAATTGCAGAAGTGTTCAGGCAAAGAATCGTTACCCTTTTTCTCCCATTACCGAAACTGCAAAAAACATTTCCAAATATCTAATATTGTTTTTGAGAGAAAAAAAACACCAATAGTTTTTGTGACAGTGCTTTTTGTTATATTCTTATTTGTTTTTTTTTTATTCTTTTCTGCTTGAGTAACATGCATGAATCTTTGTTTGGGGTTCCCAGAGTTTTTTGCTATTAATATTCACAGTGCAGTTTGGCTCATGAAAGAGTTACCAAGGACAGGGGACTGACCTTGGGGTTGCAGGGGGAGCCATAGGGTGCATCTCAACAGCCTTTTCTTTCTTCTCCTCTTTTGCTTCCCTACTTCTGAGTTTTTATCAATTACATACAGACACCAAGCACAGTCCGTAACCTGTTTGAGCCTTTGAGGTGTGAAAAATCTGGTTACAAGGTGCTGGGGGTTTATGGGTTGGCTCGGATTAAGCAGCTAATTCGGGCTGGATTTGAATTTTCTATCTTGCAATGTGCAGCTTCTTTCACATGCACACTGACATCGGGCTGTGACATAAGAGGAGATTATTGTACATTTTAGCATATGTAGATATATTCCCGAGAGTTGTGTCAGGGAAGTTCAATAGCCTTTCACAAAAATGGCAAATGAATAATGCCGTCTCCTTATAGTTGAAGAGCAGGAAATAATCTTGAATTAGAAGCATGAATAAACCCTTGTTTGTCCCTGATGGTCTCTGTTAAAATTATAGATGCAAACAACAACTTGCTAACAAAACAGCAGCAGACCTCACTATCCAGCTGGCATCATGCCTGGTTGCTGGTTCCTGCTATTCTGTTCTGGGATACAACAAGGTTGTCTCTGGGTCACTGCACAGTTATGACGTGCACACATTCACATCTAGGTCTGTCTACATGGCTAGCTTTGCAGTCACAGGCAGCCTTCTCATCAGCGACTTGCCCATTTTCTTTATTATAACTTTGAATCACTGAAATCCCCTCTAACTGGCCATGAATCGATCTCCCCACTTCCCCTATCCTTCATTCTCGCACACCCCTCCTCGGCTTTATTTAGAATCCACCTCTCCTTGTCTCATTTCATTTACCACACACAGAAATCCAATCACTATCCAATTGTCCGTATCTGTGAAATATTTTGTTGGTGTTAGATGACAGAAAAAGCAGGCCTTGCGGTTATTGCCGGGCTCCCTCAGTTTATTGGCAGCATGCAGGTTTCAAATGAAGCTTAACGGGGGGAACATCCAACTCCTCATGACCTCATCTCACCTCTTTTCCAAGGTGTTTTGGTGTCCTTCCGGTGTACTTCACAATGAAATTATAAATGCCAACAGATAAAACAGCCATGAAGGCATCTGCAAGGTAATGAGTAGCCAGAGCGCCACATATGAGGATGTTTTCATGCACCTGCTGCTCCCAAGTTTGACCAAATGAGCAAAGGTAAAAGAAGCAGTGATAAGGTCTCTTTCTGTTGGTGGAAATGTATTAAAAAATAACAAGTTGCAATAAGAGTAGAGGAACAAAATAAAGACATGCCCAGACAAGCTGCCTCAATATACCAGGGCCAAAGACATGTTTATTTTTCCAGTGTTTATTAAGGTAGCAACTGTCACCCCCATGTGTCTTTTGGTCTGTAAACACGCAAGAACACAGAAATTGACATGTGTTATAAAACCACAGCGAGGATCTCAATAAGAGATAAGATACTCCAGTTTTTTCATTTTGCTTTTTTTTTCTCCTCAGCTTCGCACAAAACTGTGTCAATGTGATTAGAAGTGATCACAAAGTTTATATAGACGTTATTAAATCTGCAGGCAGAGGTGGGGTTGGCTCCATTCCTTTTCAAATTTGAGTTGGAGATGATAAAAACTTTCACTTCAGTGCGTCAGTCAGCCAGCAGTTCTAGCTGAAAAATAGACTGAACGCCTTAATGGGAAACAAAACTAATAATTCAGTCCTTTTTTGTACTGAAAATACTTTATTTATTTTGATTAGAAAAACACCTTAATAATTCCATAATAAGACAGTAACACTTTCTTAAATTCGCTTTCTGAAGTGAATGGCTGAACAAAATCACTAACTTTTAAGAGCAGTTCAACAAGAATAAATTATAGCAAAGACTTTACTTAACTCAAAATTAATGTGGAACCAAATCATCTCTTACAGAAGCAAGCTGTCATCAGCAGCACTCCTCTACATAACCGTCACGTTACACTACATATGAGACAAGTGCAGAGGTACATGCCCTAACAATTTGCTTGCAGACACAATGTGCACACTGCGTGGGATAAATGCACACATAATGTGTATATTCAGTTGCAGACAGAACACTTAAGACAGCCCAAATGAAGCTGAAGTCATGCAAACAACCTTTCAGTGACACTTTTCTAATTGACATGTCAAAGGATTTCCCCTGAGAGCAGGCTGGATGAGCAAACATAATAGTGAATGGGGTCTGTAGCACCTAGGTCACTACAGTTAACAGCGCTCTTTTGTGCAAGTGGAAGAAACATCTAAATCGCCTCAAATGCAGAGTAGGTGACACAGGATGATGCTGCAACTGTTCATGCATGGAGCATGGTTAGAAGGATACAGATCATCATTGATGCAACCCCTGATATAATGTAGAAAACTCTGGCATCAAAGACAGATTGCTTGACAGATTGTGACCAAATGTCATATTGTGGTAAGTGAGCAGGAGTGAGGCAAAATGAGGCAAAGACACTGAAAAGGAGAGAAGTGAGGAAGAAAAAGCATAGACACAAGACTTCCCAGTGCCAGTGAGTATTTATAGATCAGATATAGTCAGAACCTCTGCCTGGCAGCAGCGCTGAACTCCTTGTTGCTCCTGCTGATGTCTCTGTACACATCCGACCTGGCTCTGGCTCTGGAGAACATTTGAAGAGGATGTGATGGTGATATTAATGGTAAAGACTCAGGCAGAGGACCAACTCACTGACATGCTGCATGAATGAAGCCAAAAGGGCTCTAATGCTGGGAGACGGGGGAAACTGGATTCACCGTATTTTCATATTCACACTTTATTCACCTTTTACATGTTTTAAGACCTCCCGTCAAATCTTATCTTTCTGAATTTTCTTTTCTCTTTCTGTTTGCGTGTGCGCATGTTCACAGTCAAGTGTGTGCGCGCGCGTGCCAGCCCAAGCGAAAGTAGCGACCAGGAGCGCTCTTGGTTCACTCAGCTTCTGGATGCCGAGAGCGCACACAGAAACAGACACGCGACATAACGGCACACGCGTGGCTCTCTCCTTTTCCTTCATGACGAAGCAAATATGACTTGTTAATGTCATTATACTTGTAGCCATCCTCAGTGAAGGCGAAAAACAAACCACAATTATTTTCGCAAGAATCGCCAACACATTATCAGCTGTTTCCCACAGTTCCACATTCCGGCGCACACAGGGAATATGAAGGCGAAAAACCGTGACCAAAGCTTGTCGGACTCCAGAGAACTGGACGGATCCTATGACCAGCTAACGGGTGAGTGAGCTTCTGTAACACCGGTGGTTGCTGAATGATTTGCTTCAGGTCAATATTTTGTGGAAAAAACACGAACTTCAGGTGCTTTTGAAATGTTACAACCTGTCCGCCGTTCACCAGACTGTTCAAAAAAAAAAAAATGCTTCAAAAAATTGCTAATTTATGTCTTTTGCCTTTTGGGGGGGGAAAGAAACGTTTTAATGGAGGGGCATAAATCACATTTTTCATACTTTGACAACGAGCTTCACTGTTTTTATCAGTACTTTAAAATAGTTTTATTGTTTTTTGCTTGTCAGCTAAAAGAGTTAGAGGATGGACAAGTTGAAACAGTGCATTGAAAAGACAAAAAAGCATTAAATGTATCAGTGTTGCATGTTGCTGTAGTTGCGTAATGTGGTGCGTATTGTAGGCGAGTGATGGACTGTTTCTGCAAGAATGTTAAGTGTGATCAACTGTGTGATTTTGCTGGCTTGGCTCAGCGATGGGGGGACCACCTTACTCTAACTGTGTCCACTGGTGCTAAAAGCGCTGCGGGTATATATCACTTGGCTGACCGGAGCCAGTTGCCAGATTATGAAGTTCCAACACATTTCTCTCTTTTTGACGTTTTATCACTTTAGACGGGAACCTGTCATGTCTCGGTGCTCTTATTGTGTTCAAGTTTGGACCTTTTGAAAAAATGAAATAAAATAGGAGAGTGATATTTTATCAAGTGCGGCTAATATCAATATAAACTTGGTCCAATAGTGCCAGCTACAGTGAAACGAAACTGTTGTGTGTGCATGTATGCGTGTGAGCTAGAGACAGCACCTTTCGTAGCACTTTGTCAGCACAGATGAGACTCGGCACACATTAGTGTTACAGCGATATAATGAACCAATTTATCGAGTGTCAAGCGAGCATCCCTGTGCATACCTATGCTTTGTGTGTGTGTGCCCATTGAGAGCTAAACACTCCCTCGAGATGTTCTGTTGCCGTCAGTTGTCACATTATAGTCAGCGTGTTCACAGCATCCCCCTGCTTATGTGTGCACCGTTTTGCTTATTAAGTGCCAGCTGCCTAAATAAATTGCTCGCATTCATGCCTGAACACATCTCAGGCCTGCGAAGGGAAGTTGTCCCTGTCCAGTCCAGACAGCTGTATGCCTCAGGCTCGAAGGCGACACTTTAATCTCGTTTGCACTCTTCCACGCATTAGCAGCTAAGCAATGCTTTGTCACATTTTTAATGCATCCTAAATTAGGAAAAGATTGCTGCGGCCCTGATGTTAGTGTCTGCAACAGTGTGCGTGCTGTGAATATTTTGTGTGCAGGTATGTACAGTATGCGTGGGCGATCTAAGAAGCAGCAGCTACACTTTTTCTATTGCCCATTGTTGAAAGTTCAAAGCAACTATTTTTTTTCCTGCTGAATTTAAAAACACCCATAAGCTTTCTTATTTTTCTCCTCTTTCGTTCCGCATTTCGTTCTTCTTCTTGTTTTTCCTTGAATTTTCATATGTGAGTTTGATGTAGATAAGGATTAGATTAGAAATGTAACAGAGCAGGACACAAAACTCTCTGTAATGTTAATCTAAGCTATCAGAAACATCATTTTATCCCCTTCTCTCTTTTCACTTCAGCTTGCTGAACTGCCCCCCTGTGTCTGACTGTCCACAAGAAGTCATATTGCTATTTTAATAGTTGAGCAAAGGCGGCGAGAGAGCGGTACTAAGTCATTCACTGTGCTGGAGCAATTTACTTCTGGCATAGTTATTAACGGCTTTTTCAAAGCTGTGAATAGCATGGTTAATTCATCTTTGCAAGTCGCTGTCAACTTTAAGTCATACTTAGTCCTGATAGTTTGCATGGTGATTAAGGCAGGCTCCTGCCAAGAAAATGTGAAGCAACTTGTATGCTGTATTCATTACATCTTTAGTTTATGGCATTTTCTTCTCTATATTATTGAAGCAGAAGACCACAAAGTGGCCCAAAGTGCACATGAGTTTGTGCAGCAGAGACAGAACAGATGATAGGAGACTTTTCTTCATTATTGGGACCAAGCAGAAAAAGTCTACAGTGTGATGTGTGTGCATGACTTGTGAAAATGGGTTCTTAGGTGTTTTGTGTGTGTGTGTGTGGGAAGGACGGTTACAGGTGAGTCATTCTTCTTACTTACCAGTAGCTGGTGAACGGGATTCAGCGGGATGAGTGTGTGTGCGTCTCTGTGTGTGTTTGCGTGCTCGGAGCGAGGCTGACCTGTGTTGCTTAAAGGCAGTGTGGGCGGTCTCCAATCACAATTTGAGTGAAATGTAGCCCTCTAGAAATAACTCCCTCTCAGCCTGCAACATTGTACAGAAGTGCACCCCACTGCGTGTGTGCATGTGTTGGAGTGTGCGGTAGCCTGGCATTCCCCGTTGTGTGTAAGAGCACTGGCTGAGAGATGAGAGGTAATTATAGAAGCGTGGTGCAGTAATCTCCTCTTCCACCTCACAATCCACACTCAAGAGGAATCATATCAACTACAGACACACACAGACATACAATGTCTTCGCATATGCACATTGCTATTATCTCAACTTAATAAAGCTTCCCTTGGCTCTCTCCCAAATCCAGAATACTATCAAAAAGCTAGTGATATGATAGAGTAAGTGTGTGCGAGTCATTGCGCTGAAGTGGAAGACAAGGTTGGTAAATGTCATGTATTAAAAAATTTTAGCAAAATGTTTAGTTTTTGCTCCTCCTTCATCCTCTTCCATGCCTTCTGTCTTCATGCTTGGATCATCTGCCACATCCACTCACACTTTTAAGGGATCAAATATTGCATGTGGAGGTCTAAAAATCTTTATGAAGGGCTCAAGAAGTGATGGAATTTGTTTTTCCTGAATGACAGCTACAGATAGAAAATATTGTGTATGCATGTGCTTGTGTTCAGAGGATGTAAAACACGTGATAGACATGTCAGAAAAACATCATCTTCCATTGTTAGGCATCTGAGCCGATAGCCCACCTTTCAACAGTCAGCACAAAATGGAAGGTTTACTGACACACGCGTATAAAGGAAAATGTACACACACTTACAAAAGGGACAAAAGGGAACTATTCATTTTAAATACACCAGCTTAGCTTGCCACAAGGAGCAATTTTTAGCCTTTTACTGAAGGTGCAATATGTAGAATATATTACTGTAGAACAGGTCAATAGCAGACAGCAGGGTTAGGATCCTTTTTTCTTTAATTAATTTATAGCTTATGGACGTCAAAACAACTGGCACAGTCTCAGGTGGTTGCAGGGAGTTACCAGGAAAGGGGTCACTCCCTTGGAGTTTAAAAGAAAACGTACAGTAACTGCAGCAAACTGATCTTCTGTCTCACTCAGCCTGCTGCCCAGTGTTTGTTGCCTGCCTTTACTGTTACCTTCCATTCATATACTGCCAGTCTTTCACCATGACTGACTAGTGGTCAGAATAACTGACTGTAGAAAAGATCTCAAAGCAGGCTGCGCTGCTTCTTCTTATTCTCATTTCTGACTGGGATTAACTTGACGCTACACTGACTCTCTTCAGTAGATTTCTGAGCAGCAGAGTACACATATACACAAATCAGTCATACTGTAACATTATGAACACTGACAGGTGAAGAGATAAACACTAATTACCTCTCCGTCATGGCACCTGTTGGTGGGTGGGATATATTAGAGAGCAAATGAACATTTACAGTGGTCAGAATGTAACAAAGTAGTCCAAGGATGGAACAGTGAAGTACAACAGGGGGCGGTGGCGTGGGTGGCGAAGGCTGGCCCATGTTGTCTGATCCAACAGATGTAGACGTACATCAAATTGCTGAAAAAGGTTGATGCTGGTTCTGAAAGAAAGGTATTAGAATATACAGTGCATCGCAGTTGTTTGTTCTTTTGGGCCGACACAATATTAGTCAGGTGATCATAATGTTTCGCATGATTAGTGTATCTTGTTTTTACATAAATTATCTGCTAATATTCTGCTGATAATAGTTCAATTTCGAAGTGTTTAATTCTTTAACCTTTTAAAGTCACAGTCTTACAAATTGCACACTTAATTTGGACAGATTATTTATTACAAACACACACACACACACACACACACACACACACACACACACACACACACACACACACACACACACACACACACACACTGTTTGTAATAAGTCATGTTAATAGCACAGCACTGAGAGCCGTGCCAGGCTTAAAGTCACGATGGACTTTGTTCGGATCAAGAAAGATAGCCGTGAGAGAGGGTAGAGGTTTTGACATCAAAGTTATTAGATGGTTTGGAAGCCTCATGACACATAACTCAGAGTCCTGACGGAGCCAAAGCCCCCATGGTGAAAATCATAATTTACAACTGTCAGACCAAACTGATTTCAGGGGATAGACTGCCTTCATAATTGAGCTTGTCAAAGGGAGTTTAGCCTAGAGTCACCTTCTAGGCATGGCGGCTTTTGCTGCAGCTAGAACTGTAATGGCCAGTGGCACTAATTAAAAGCCTTGATTTAATGTGTCATCTGATGTGCCAGGAAATGTGTGACACTAGTTGTCTTTTTTTGGGATCTCACCCTCGTTCCTCAGCCCAGGTTCCTCGTGGAATTGCCAGAATTGCCAACGTGAGTTGGCCGTATGCTTACATAAAGAAATGCTCAGAGTGGTTCACTTAGGGCTTATCTGTCACACTGGTTACATTGCTGAGGGAAGGAGAGAAGGATGTGATAATGAAAGCTGGGAAGGAAGGAAAGTGGCAAGGGAAGGACAGAAGCAAAGTGCAAGATGATGAATTCGTTTTCAGACAGTAATGCATTTGCCAGGCAAATTCAAGCAGTGCTCTTCGGCACTCTGTAGGCGTTGGTTGCCCTATTATAAAAGCTTATTCTGCCAATCAAATCCTGCTAATGCACATTTCCTAACAATCGCTTTTGTCTAGTAATATGAAAAATGCCCACCTGAGACATGAGTTCTTTTTGACATTCAAATTTGTGCTTTTTAATGAAAAGTAAATTAGACGTTTGAGTATTGCAATGGAAATGTTATCATCCTAATTTATGATTTTTATTTCTAAATAATCCGTTCTAAAATGATCTTTTAGTTTCTGTTGCTCGCCTTTCCCGTGTCTGTCAGCTTTACAACTATCCATCGTCAAACCAAACTCCTTCCCTAGCCCTGATCCTGCTTTCCCTCCTCTCCAACTATGTCAAGCCACAGCGGGGCCATAGCTTAATAAGGCTGGAGGCAAGAATCAATCCTAACGAGTTTTAATCTTTGACCAAATCTACGGAGGGCCAGGCGATTGTTAATTAAAATAAGCCCTGTTCACCTCCCCCTCCACGCCCCAACCCCTTCTCCTCTGCTCTGTAAACACATTCATTTATAAATACCTACAGGGGGAAAAGGAGAGGAAAAGACTTCAGAGGATGGAGAACAAAGCAACAGGAGATGGGAAGGTTGAATGAAGGAGCAGCGTTTGCATGGGAATGGTCAATGCGCGTCTCAGGCTAAGGATGAAGGAATTAACGGACAATGAGGAAAAAACATGAAAAGAGACATTTAATCCAGCGTATGAAGTCAGAGGGTTGTTTCCCCCCCTTCAAATCAGTCCAATGCTGCTACCTTGTCAGGGATATTTATCAACAAGGGAGAGATTGACTGACAGAAAGTGTCTCTGAGTGTGACAGAACCCTGTGTCACTCACTGTGTGTCGCCCTCATGCCTCACTGTCGTGTCACTCATGACATCTGATCTGCATTAAAATTATTTTCTGTCCATTAGCTCAGCCATTCTCTATTAGACAGGAACTTACTCATCGGTATAGGTACAGAATAAGCAAACAATGCAATTCTGTATATTATAATCTAGATTAGAACTGCTACCCTTTACTTATGCCCTTGGGCTCTATTGTATATGTTAGGAGTTAGATCCTGCGCATCTCAGATGGAAGATAGGAGAATATTGTGCGTGTGTGAGGCTGTAGACATTTGTGTAGAGGATGTCTGAAGGTTAACCGTGACCGAGTCTTTCAGGGGAAAGGATGTCTGGAGAAGTGAGTGGGTGTGTGCCACTGCCTTCCCCCATGTCCTTTTTTAACTTCAGAGTAATCCGGTGGCTAATTCAAACGGTGCATGTGTGCAAAATTGAATTTTAAAGAAGAGAATGCGTATTATTATCTGCCGATCTGGTGCGCGTGTGTTTTCAGTCAGTGAAAAGCAGAGATGGCTCAAACAAGGAAAAATTAAGTAAAACTAATTTAGCTTTTACTGATAAATATCCTACTGAAGTTTTTGAGAAACAACGTTGGTGTGATTGACAGCACAATCAGAGCGATAAGAAGAGCGGTGGAGGTGATTAGGGGAAGCTTGTCAAAGCAAATGGTCATATGCTCACACACCACAAAGATGAAACACACACACACACACGCGCACACACACGCGCACGCGCGCACACACACACACACACACACACACACACACACACACACACACACACACACACACACACACACACTAATTTATTTGGCCTGAGGGATAGTAGTGTGGGAGAATAATTCTGCTGGTCTTACAATCAATCAGTTAGTTTTGACAGAACTTTGGACAGGCTGTAGTCAATAACACACACACACACACACACACACACACACACACACACACACACACACACACACACACACATTCAAGCAGAGCAACACATAGTGGGAAATGAAGGAACCACAGTGGGAAAAAGCTGGTCAATATCTGTCAGTTAGCCTAGCAGTGAGAATAAACTCAATGTCTCTCGGTGCACACAGTCTCTAACTGATAGCCCAATCAAGCCAAGTTTAATGGAGCATCTTGTCTGCTGCTTTGCTCGGTAGCAATGAGAAGCTCCATGCTTTGCTGTTCTAAACCAGAAGGAGAGTTACTCATGGACTTGAGATATTGAATAAAATTCTTACAGATTTACTGAAAACTCTAAATAAAAACATATTGTTTTTGTCTTTTGGGGTTTTAATTCAATCTCTGAGATTTAATGGTAAAGTTATAAACTACAAAAAGACTGTAAACCAGCAAAATCTACACTACACGTGGTGGATTAAAAACCAAATGCAAACACACTCAATGATCCTGAAATCCCAGAAGAAAATGACTCATTCTTGTATCAAAACAGAAATTTACATTCGGTGCTGGCAGGACAAACAAATTAAGAATAAATGATGCAGGTGGATGAAATGCTATAGGAGACGAGAATCCAATTTGTATCTGCTTGTTACATTGCAAGGTGTTGTCATCTGACAGCAGAAATCATTAAACTAGCATCATTAGCTCCCTGCCAGACCTAAGCTGCCCTTGCTCTGGCCCCAAAATGGCCACCATCATCATATCTTCTCTGTCAGCCTGGGGCCAGGTTGTCAGAGGGGACACTATTTGACAGCTTGGTCTTTATCTCATCCCAGGAGAGATGCTGAAGTCAGCCAAAAATCTCAGTGAGACTGCATACTTCCTGGAATGCTTTAGATTTTGTTTCCTCGCACATGTCACAGTATGCAAATCTAAAGCATTCCAGGAAGTATGCCATGTGTGAGAGGAGGTTGTTAGGAAAGGGCAAAATGCTGAGCTGAGATTTTCATGTTCATGTTCACAGAACCATGTCTGTGTCTTGAACCGGCCTATACTATCAGGTAGACACACAAAGCTAGGCACATGTAACCTGCAAAGGTGGAGACTTAAGCGGACTAACAACATATTTGTATACTTGAAAATCCATTTTCTTTAATCATCTCCATTGCACACTGTTTGCTCCGGGTATTTGCTTGTTGACTGTGGGGCTTGAAAATCCTATTTTCCCCTTGCTATCTCCCTCTGGCACTGGTAAACCGATTACTCACATAGCAACCTGACGTTCCATAAGTGCTTTTCCCCAGGCACCGTGGCCTGGTGCCAGAATTTCATAAGAGTTAATGGAGTATACTAATCAACACACACATAGACAGAGGCACGCAAACTCACACACAGGCAGGTTTGATTGATTGCTGGAGTGACAGTTGTGACAGCAACGGGATCATTACCGACTGGAGCAGGGCAACAGTCCCTGACATTAGAAAAGCTGGACCTGAACCTCATGCTGTAAACAGGAGAAAGGACTGAGAGAAGGACAAAGAGTGATGATGATTTCAAATATTAAAGAAAGGTAGAGAAACAGGTGAGAAAAGTTTCTTTCCTAAAAAGCTTCCTGACTTTTATCAAATTCTACCTTTTTACAATATAAGAAAAATTGCCTGCGAGTCAAATAGTTAAGCTAAACGCCTTCCAAATACGGCAGTCTGTAAGAACTGCAAATTTCCCATCACTCATCTCTTGACATATCAGCGCTGTTATTGGTGTGCATTCCTGTCCTTTTCAGCTTTCTTGGTTTCTCAGGTCATTTCTTGATTTAGTTTTCTGGTCCTTCAGATCTTTTTTTTGGCTTTTTGGTTAGTGTGACATTACCAGCTTCCTTTGTTGATTTCTATAACTTTCATTTTTCTATTTCGGGTTAGTGTTGGGGTGAAAAAGTTTCAATTGTCAGGGAAGAACTTGCCATCACTCCTGAAACTGAGCCTCAGTCCCCCAAGGGTTGCTCTAAGAATTAAACAGATGGGCAAACCTCCAGCTCCCACCTATTATAAGACCAGAAGCTTTTTGGAAGAGCAATACACCAAAGCTGACATCAATGAGTTTAAGCAGAACCTTGGTGATTCAGATAGCATCCTACCCAAAAGCTGCAAGAAAGAGGTACGACAAAAACAAGCAACATTATCTCATGAAGAAAGAGGAAATCAGAACCTCAACCCTCTATCTTCTTTGTCCAACATACAGTACCTCCTCTGCACATCTACCAGCAAACCTTTAAACCATCTCTGCCTCGCCTCTCTAAATTTGTCTCCAAACTGCTCAACCTGAGCTGCGCCTCTGATGTACTCATTTCTAATTCTGCCCGTCCTTGTCACTCGCAACAGAAATATTAGCATCTTCAGCTCTGCCTTCTGTCTTTTTGTCAGTGCAGACATGCATCATAGCAGGTCTCATACCATCTTGTAAAGCTTCCCTGTCACTCTTGCTGCTATCCTTCTGTCACAAATCACCCTTGACACTTGTCTCCACCCACTTCAACCTGCCCGGGCTCTCTCCTTCACTGCTCACCTCTCAATCATCTACCTTCACTATATCCACACCTTGCATCTTCACTGTTACACCTGTCTCCCTCTCATTCACACACATGCATTCTCTCTCGCTTTCATTCCTCTTATATCCACAGCATATCTCCACTTCACGCCTCTCTTCCACCTCCACTCTCTCTACCGATCACAATGTCGTCTGTGAACGTCATAGTCCACGGAGAATCCTGCCCGGCCTCATCTGTTAATCAGTCCATCACCATTGCCAACAAGAAGGGGCTCAGAGCCGATCCCGGATGTAATACTACCCTCACGTTGAACCAATCTGTCACTCTTACCGCATTCCTCACCACTGTCTCGTTATCCTCATACATGTCCTCCACAACCGTCAAATACTTCTATGCCACGCCTGACTTTCTCATTCAAAAATTATAATAATTACACTAATACTTATCCCCAATTTTTTGTGCGCATTTTTCAATCTGGTGAAGATACGGCTATGCAATTGTAAAGCTGGTATCAAAAGATTTATGGACTGTAGATATTATTCTGAAAGTTATAAAAGACAGAGCCCCAAATATTAAAAACTACCTTCTGGCAGAATTCAGTGTTACCTTTGGTGCCTTTAGAGACACCTTATGTGAAGTTTATCTGGAATGCAGAGATGAGCTTACACCTATTTGGCTCCACTCTCTGACTTATGAATCCCATAAATCCTTCTGTGTCATGTATAGAAAAATCCAATCAGAGACTGACCTGTCCCTAATTAGCAGACGTTTGGCTCATCATAAAACTCTAGCCTGCTCCATCTGCAGTTCTTTCTCCTACACAGTCTCCCCCTGCACAAGAAGTGTTATTCCCAAACTCTCACACCAGCTAAAAATGATCAGTGTTCCATTCTAAAAACTATCCTGCAAAGCAGCAGATACCTTTAAGCCTCCAGTCTCCTGTCTGCAGGAATTCAAATGAGAATGTTTATACATTTCCTAATTGTAAATATATTCTTGTGTGTTGGTGTTCAGGCAGCCACCCACACTCTGTGTCCCAGGAGCCTTCATCCTGCAAAATCGGGGGAAATAAACATCAAGCATCCTTCTGCCTTTCAGCTCCATCCAAAGCTCTTTCAGATCACTCTAATAGATACTTTGTTAATGTCCTTATCACCAGCTTAGTTCAAGCATCCCAAGCAGTCCATTAGCAAGTGCCGACCAAAACAGTGTGATATCTGTAAAAGCCTGCAGGTTGAAATGGTAAACATGTTACAAAGCATTTCTTCTTTCTTTGAGTAAAACCTTTGTTGTCACCAACAGGAACTATTTATACAAAAAATACCTCAGCATCGATCAGTTGGCTCCTCTTGATTCTTCCATGCACAATTTCCCTGTGGGATTAATAAAGTTTCTCTCATTCTGATTCTGAACTCCTGTTGAGCCCTTTTCTTCGTGCAGTGAACATTGCAGTGCAGAAGATGAAGCTACATGGCTGGAACAAGCAGATATTATGATGTCAAAGTCATGCCCCTCCATCCCTCACAGTGGCATCTTTTTGCTGTGATATGATGATCAAAAGTTTTAACTTATTAAGTTGACATTGGGATGTCACACTAGCGTTTACACTTCTGACAGCCTGCCAGAAGAATTCTGCTGTATACGGTATAACACCTAGAAAGCTGCTTTATTATTTTTCAGTAGTTATAAACATTCATCTGCCATGATCTCTATAGTCAGCTTGCTGAAAGTTACAGTAAAGTGTCTAAATACCTATATTAATGTTCATATGATACATTTACTGACCTTTAAATTAACTAATGAATTTTAGACCATTTGAAAAAGCTTAAGGTGCACTCTGAGAAGAAAATGCATAAAAGGATCATTTCAGTGAAAGTAAGACTTGAAATAAAGTGGAGAATATAAGAGCTGGCTGAAAATGCTTGCTCAGTATTTGATGTACCGAATGAACTGATTTATCAGGTTTCCATTCTTCATAAAGGCACAGATGTAACCTACTGTATTAGACTGTCTGGTAAAATTATTTTAATTATTTCGAGTCTGGACAAAAGTGAAAAAGGAAAAGAAAATGTACATATGTGATCTGGCTAAGCAGGGGTTTAATAGTGGTATGATTATTTAATTGTTTAGAGTGATACTCAAATATATTTTAAAACTGTCAGGTGTTGCATGATGTTTTCTTTTCCTTGTTTTTCCTCTGATATGAAACATTTCCACCTTAAATTAATGGAGGGAAAGGCGCAAACTGCTGCATTAAAAACAAACAAAAACTCTTGAATGCAGGAAATGAACTGCTTAATGATAACAATCATTTGCATCTAATATTGCATGTTTAAATAAAAGCCATAATAAAAATCATATTTGTAGAGAGTTGTAGAGAAGTGCCTGTCTGAAGGATGCTTTATTTGCTCGCTCTAGTTAATTTTTTCTTTCAAGCCAAAAGATGCTTCCAAAACGGGGTGACTGAAGGAGAAGTAGAGAACACACTTGCTGCAAACTCAAAAAGTCATTAAGAAGGCTAACGATTATTAATGAGGCCCAAATGAATTCATGCGCTAAAATATGGGCCTGATTTTGACGGCAAAAAGACGCTCTGCTGGATTTTGGCATCAAAGGAGACATTACTGATGGTGGGGCTGTCCTGACTCGCACTTAGGAGGATAAGCACAGTTTGGGGTGATTAAAGCTGTAACTTTATATTCAGTGGATAGTTCTTACAAGCCTTTAATGTGCCAGTCATCCTGTTTACTGTAGTGTGTTCACTCTAAGTCTGTAAAATAAGTTCACTGCCTGTAACTTATAAAAGAAAATACATATGCATATGGGCAATACTTTTTCCAATCATTCTTGGATCTTCCCATTTTAATTAATTCCTTGGAACCTGAAGCTGCTGACTTAGAGGATATGAGGAAGAAAACACTGAATTGTATTATTTTATAGCCACTACTTGGCTACTTGAATAACCTTATGTCTAAAAAATAAATGAGCTGTAGAACAATGACTTGTTTCAATATATCCCATGAAATCTAGTCAGTAATAATAATACATTACCAAAATTCAAATCCAGTTAGTGTAGAGTTAAGTGTGTCATGTTTCAATCGTCTGTCTGTCAGTCTGTTAGCAGACAGACATACAACTTGGACCTTTTTTTTTTAATTAAAAGTGTTGAAAAGGTGGAGCATGGGTAAAGGAAGAAGCTGCTCATTTCTGGTTCGGACAGATCGAGGGTGGATACTGGAAATTATTTTCATAATTCAGTTGCACCAGCAGCTTATGAACTGGCAGGTCTGGCAACTCCTTGGGCCTCTAGGCCATTGTGGAGAAACTTTGCCTTCCCCTTTAATCAACCAGTGGACAATTTGCAATTCAATTTTCAGTAGAAAAACTCAGGAGGGAGGTGCACACCAGCTGTTTCAGAATGTGAGAGTGTGTTACAGAGGTCTAATAAGCATTGCTCTGAGCATATCATTTAATGTGACTCAGTTGTTACTCAAATACTTGGACATGTGTGTGCATGGTGTTATTTATTATTTTTGAATACATGATTATGGCTTTTGTTTATAGTGTCCTCCTTGGTGGAAGCCTAACACTACTGATTTGGCTTAAGGTCATATAGTTAAATGAGTGACAGACAGGCATCTTTCTGCTTCTTTCTGAGTTTTTCCCTGTAAATCCACATTTTAGAGATGATGTTTACATAGAAATTAAAGCAGAAATGTTGCCAGACCTCCTTTTCAAGATGCATCTACTGCACATGAGACAAACACATGAGTTTTTTTTCTCATGTATTCACTTTTCACTCCCCTTTTTTATTTTTCTCCCCCTCTACTTTTATGAATGAGACACATACCAGTAATGAGGCTTTTCCACTCACTCTGCTCTCTTCTGTTCTTCACTCCTCCTCTCCATCCTCCTCCTTTCTCCTCTCCTCCCATTCTCAGAGGTGGGAAAAGTGATTAAAGTGGATATAAAGTTAATGGTTTCATCTCCAGTCCCTGTGCTTGGGTGAGCACAAGTTGTGGGTGTACTGGGCATATTACTGGAAATTCCTCTGTGTGTGTGTGTGTGTGTGTGTGTGTGTGTGTGTGTGTGTGTGTGTGTGTGTGTGTGTGTGTGTGTGTGTGTGCAGGGGTTGTTTGTCACTAAGGGAGATTTATTCACATTAGCCCTTTAGTTGAGTAAGGGCAGTGCAGTGAACTCTGAATAAGGTCAAATAGTTAAAGAAGTGAAACACAGACATCTTTCTGCCTGTCAGACATTATTTGTGAGAGATGAGTCAGTCTTAAAGTACATGGGAGGAAATCACTCCAGATGAATAATGGAAGAAAATTCTGTATGTATTGTGCTAAGAAGTGACATAAGCAGCACAATATCAACGGGCCATCTGGGATACTTCCAGGATGAACCAATTCTAATGTGACAAGCTTCCTTTTATTATTAATGCTAAGTTTTGAATTTTTTACATAACAATCTGTTAAGAGTGGGCGGCGCCAATGTGAAGAATATGTGAAAAATTA
This sequence comes from Diplotaxodon limnothrissa, assembly GCF_057381915.1. Taxonomy (NCBI): domain Eukaryota; kingdom Metazoa; phylum Chordata; class Actinopteri; order Cichliformes; family Cichlidae; genus Diplotaxodon; species Diplotaxodon limnothrissa. Next base: position 14,303,486 of record NC_140608.1, on the reverse strand, counting down.
TCACACAATAATATTGGTATGATTATATGTTCATATGATGTTACATATAAGCATTTCACACTTCTAATCAGTTTTTAGTTATTTGTTATTTCTCTTTAATTGTTTATCTCTTGCCCTGCCTCTCTTACTTGTCTACACTTTGGAAATTGTTGCAATTTTCCTCATCAAATTGTTTGTGAATCCTAACGTGCTTTTAGAATTGTTTTGCAAGACCAGACACCAGTAATTACCGGGCTGCTGTTTGTGTTAGGTTTTCCATTTGAAAGAAAAAAGTTGCAGATCATAATTTGCCCTCATTGCTTTCAGCTTTTTAAAATTGTGCTAAATTTCAGTTGACAAGGAAACAGCAGGTGTTCTTAGGCCGGAAAAATTAAGTGTAACCCAGTGTTAAAAACGGGATTAAAAGTATAAATATTCATACTCTCACGATGGGAATAAGTATTGATAAAAACAAAGTTAATTATAATAAATACTGATAAAAAGCATGTAAACATAAGTTTAATTAATATGTACATGTAATGTATAAATGGTGTGGGGGCAGGACTTAGTCCTGTAGAGTGTGTTTGTCAGATCCACTGAGCGACCAATCATTGGCTGGTCTGACCCTCCCCCAGTCTGTACGCTGCTCAGACACCTGTGTGCCTTCATGTGCCAGTCAGATACGCCAGAGACACAGACGGTGAAAGATCAGTTTACCCGTGTGGCGAAGAAGCTAGCTGGATAGAGAAAGTCCTTTTTTCGGCAAGAATAATAAGAGTGATACTGTATTCCAGAGGCCGTGAGCCAACGTGAGCACTGTGAAGCCCCGTGTAGCATTTGTTGCTTTGCATGGTAAGTCCCAGGCAGTACACGTGCGCTAGCATAGCATGCTACTTGCCGCTAGCTCTGATGCTAACTTCCGTTAGCCATTTTGCAATGAAAGTGCCTTTTCTGAGGCTAAAGCAATTAGCACTGAGTCTGCTGCACTTTATACGAGATGTTCTTTAAAGGTTTATGTCACATTACTGTGGTATTGATGTATAATGTATGGTTTTGTGCGATGTTATGTTAGCACATGTTCCCTTTTCTCATGGTGCTAATTATAGTTCTGCACAATTAAGTATTAGCAATGTGAAATTAAGTGCCTTCACCTGCACTTTACTTAGCTGAAACTTGATAAGTCTCAAGCCAATGTGTATTTTTAATGCACTGCTGAGCTATTTTGTATTATTTTAAATGTGTTTCCTATGCACTTTTTCCCTTTGAAATGAGAATAATTTGTTGTACAACATAGAATATTTTGAAAGAAATTTAGAAGCACTACAAGCAACCAGTAGTAATAATAAGTTACAGGCATGATAGCTTAAATGTTGAACTACTGTGTTCTGGCCTGGTCCCCAGGTCAGGTTTTTTCCCTTTGCTTATTTGGATTGGATTGGTTTTGAGGACCTGAGAAGAATCGAGGATCCCTTTTCCAGTACTGGATGGCGAGCCCAGCCCAAAGAGCCGGATGAACTGGTAGATTGTAACCCGACTGGTTACAAACACACTGAGTGACTAGTGAACATTGAAAGACTGAAATTGACTTTAAAAAAGACACAAAAGACAATATATCCTTAGGTCGACTATTTGTGGGGTTTATTTTATTTTGTTTTCAAGAAGAGCGCTCTACTTTTGTTAAATGTGCACAACTTTAATAATTGTTAATAAATGCAATTGTGTTTTCTACACCTGTGTACAAGTCCTCTGTTGTTATACACCCTTGGCTCCTACGAATCTAGAACCTGTCTGATCTGGTCCATATTTCCCTTCTGTCCTCGTACTGTGGTTAAAAGTAACTATACTGCCCGGACTACAGGCAAAGAAGGCAAGAAGTAGCACTAACAGGTCTAGTATTGCACCACCAATGTTACATAAGTAAAAAAGTGGCGAGCCAGCCAGGAGTCTAGAGTGTTGTGTGACAACATTGGAATCCTCTTTGACCTTTGATCAAACGCTCACATACTGTGAAAATGGATTTTGTCGAGAAGTATGCCGTTAAAGTACCAAATGCCATTATTGTTAGCGGTGTTACAGATAGAGATAAAGACAAAGAGGTATTTGAGTTTCTGGAGCAACATGGTACTATTCGTAGAGTACTCGCTGTCGATGATGACTCTTCTGCATTCCACAAAAGTCAGATTGTAGAGTTCGAGTCCGGTGCAGCCGTTGAAATATTAGCACCTAAGCTGCCTTACCTCTTACAGTCTACTGACAATCCAGATGTCAGTTACCACATTCGAGCCTTAACTGACATCTATACTAAGACGTTGGGGGCAGTGTTACTGAGGCTTACATTAGCAACCTGAAGGGTTTAGCCAAGTTAAGTGGGAAGGATTTCGAAGAAGTGTTGCGGGAGGCCCTATCCACAATAGGGAAGACCATCGAAGCTGCTGAGACAGCTGAGATAAACCCTGAAAATGATGCTGCTGATCAGACTTGCCCTGTGGTAGGATCCACACAACTTGGAGCCTCACCTTCAGTCTTAACTGAACTGCCTCACCCTCCTGAACCCATTCAGGGCGCATTCCAACGCCCCATGAGACCAAACTTGACACCTCAAATGTTGAGTCCAACTGACCTCAACCCACCAGAGGTTCAGAAAGTAGTAGTCGAGCATGTTGTCAAGAGTGTTGAAAAGACATCACATGCTCACTCTACATTAAGACTCAGAGCTTTCTCTGGCAAGATGCCCAGACCTTACAGCGAAGCGGACTATGAAACATGGCGTTCTCATGTTGACTTGTTGATGGAAGATGCTTCTTTGTCCGAGTTGGAAAAAACTCGTAAGATTCTTGAAAGTCTCCTTGCTCCCGCTTCTGATGTCATCCGTCCTCTTGGGCCAGAAGCCACTCCTGCAGACTATCTTAACCTTCTGGATTCAGCTTTTGGCACCGTCGAAGATGGTGAGGAACTGTTTGTACGCTTCATGAACACCCTCCAAGATCATGGTGAAAAGCCCTCTGCTTATCTGCTTCGTTTGCAGGTGGCAGTCAATCACACCGTGCGCAGAGGTGGGCTTGAACCACATGAAGTAAATAAGCAGCTTCTTAAACAGTTTTACAGAGGCTGCTGGGATGATAACTTGCTAACGGAGTTGCAATTGGAGCTAAAGCATAAGGAGCCACCCACTTATGCAGAGCTATTGCTTCTCCTGCGTACTGCAGAAAACCGACAAGAAGTTAAAAACACGCGAATGAAGAAACACTTTAGCGCCACGAAACCAAAAGCAGTGTCTCATGAACAGACGGTCACTGAAACAAATGCAGATGTTCGTCAAGCACAGTCAGATAGTCTAGAAGAGCTGAAAAAACAAGTTGCCGATCTAAAAAGCCAATTAGCTGCCGTTGTGAAGCCAAAGAAACAAGCAACACTGAAGACGGTTCGAACAAGGAAACCTGAAAATAAAAAACCTGACCATGCCAAACCTGAAAACTCACCTCCACCCAGCCGCCCCAGTACTAGGCCCAAGCCCTGGTATTGCTTCCGCTGTGGGGAAGATGGACATATAGTAGCCACTTGTGAGTCAGAGCCCAATCCTGCCCTTGTAGTTGCAAAACGAAGGGAATTAAGAGTGAGAAGGCAGATATGGGACAGGCAGAATGACCAGCTTTCTTTAAACTAAATTCTGCCTCCGTTGCGGGACAAATGGAGGCTGATGCTTTGTTAACCCGTCCCACCCAGGTTAAACAAAAAGCTTCACCTAAAAAGCGTGCCAGCCTAAAGTCACACACAAGATCAGATTCCTTCGACTTTCCTAAAGGTCTAATTGGTACAAAGAGTACTGCACAAGTGAAAGTTAATGGTCACACAGTGAGTTGTTTGCTAGATACTGGTTCCCAGGTGACTACAGTCCCCGAGTCCTACTATCGTCAGCATTTGTCCTCTCATGAGATTAAGCCATTGTTTGAACTTTTAGAAGTTGAGGGTGCCAACGGTCAGTCTGTGCCTTACTTAGGCTACATTGAACTGCATGTCACTTTCCCAAAGGACTTCCTTGGCATTGAAGCTGAAGTGCCGACACTTGCCTTAGTTGTCCCCGATGTGCGCACAGCTTCTCAGTCCTTAGTGCTAATTGGGACAAACACATTAGATGTACTTTATGAGCTGTACTCTAACACATGCCATGAACTGCAGCTGAACCTGCCATATGGCTATAGGGCAGTTCTAAAAGTTCTTGAGTCACGACACAAACAGTCCAAAGACAGTAGTCTTGGTTTAGTGACGATGCACAACAAAGAGCCACAGTTGATTCCAGCAGGCCAAACTGTTGTTCTAGATGGTGCTGTAGCTGTGTCAGCCGGTAACGGTGAAAAGTCTTTCTTGTTAGAGTATCCACGAATGTCAGCCTTACCTGGTGACATCCTTGTGAAACCTTGTCTCATAGACCTACCTGAACGAGCACCTTACCTTGTTCCAGTTATACTTACCAATGAATCCGAACATGATGTGACAATCCCTCTAAATTGTGTCATCGGAGAAGTCAGTGCATATCAAAGAGTTCTATCTCACGAACACTCAGTGAGAACTCCAAGATCCCGAACTGAGCAGAAGTCAAATGTAACATATAACTTTGACTCTTCCCCTATTAGCGCTGAATGGAAGGAGCGCATAACCAAAAAGCTAAGCCAAATGCCCGAAGTGTTTGCACAGAATGATCTTGACTTTGGAAAGACGGATCAAGTGAAACACACAATCAGATTGTCAGATGAAACACCGTTCAAGCATAGAGCGCGTCCCATACATCCGAACGACCTGGAAGCAGTCCGTAAGCACCTCAAAGAACTGCAAGAAGCTGGCGTGATCAGGGAATCTACCTCTCCTTTCTCTTCACCCATTGTAGTCGTGCGGAAGAAAAATGGTGAAGTCCGCCTCTGTATCGACTACAGAAAGCTTAACGCACAGACTATAAAAGATGCTTACGCTCTCCCCAATTTGGAGGAAATGTTTTCCACCTTGATCGGGTCACAATGGTTCTCTGTCCTGGATTTAAAATCTGGGTACTACCAAATTGAGATGGAGGAGCTGGACAAACCAAAGACGGCGTTCGTATGTCCCATCGGCTTTTGGGAATTTAATAGAATGCCCCAAGGCATTACAAACGCCCCCAGCACATTCCAGCGGCTCATGGAGAAATGTATGGGCGACATGAACCTGCGCGAAGTGATCGTGTTTCTCGATGACATCATTGTATTCTCCAAGACACTTGAAGAACATAAGCTTACAATGACCAGCAGCCGTGGAAACTGCGTCATTATCACACTCTTAAGTGTGCTGATTTTTATGGGCTCAACCATGCATACATCCACACACTGCGCACAATGTGTTGTACATCCACAAAACGGCATGATTTTTATTATGCAAATTGCTCTTGTTTGTTGGTTAGCCTTTATTTTAGTATTTAAGGCAACATCACAAAACATGTTTATTTTAAAACAGAAAATAATGAGGAGATTGATTCATCTGCCAGACTTGTAATTCATTTATGGTTCAGTCAAACAAAAGTAAAAAATAGGACAGCAACCACTTAGTGACTATGATAAATCAGTGGTTGCCTAGTGATCGGTTTTTTTTTTTTGTTTTTTTTTTGCTGTTGGATACCAACTGGATGTAATTGGAGCAACCAACTGGTTGCCCAGAGGCTGGGCGTACAACCCCATCAACATCTTGGTTGATCTCTTTAAATTGCAACTTGGGTGCAAGCTGTCTCCAAACAATCGCAGTCCGACTCAGACTCACTGCAGTCAGAGAGATTAGCGAATGCTGCGATTGGCAACATGGCAAATTGAGTCAGCCTGTGGCAATGAACACATCTGATATGTGTGTCTTTGCAATAGCGGTTATAGCAGTTATATCATGGTCCTGCAAAAACTGTTACTATTTGTGGAGGAATTTCTGTATTTGATGAGTTACATATCTAAGAGGTTCTGGCTTGACTCTAAATATAAGTATGTTTAGTGCTGTCAAGAGATTAAAAAAAAATAGAGATTAATTAATTATGATTTTTAATTAATTGATCTAATTAATCTCTTTTTTAATCTCACCTAAAAATAGCTGAGGAAAGCCCTCAACTTATTGTGGCAGACCAAAAGACTGATATAACAAAGAAAGTGACTTTATAAAGTCATTTATTGTTTAACAAACGTTAAACAGATGCAACCATTTACATACTGTTGTATTCTTTTGTAAAATAAGTGGAAAAATAAATACAAATAAAATCAAATAAATTAAGTGCTGCAAGTTAGCACATCAGAGTTGCTCTTTTCTGAGCAATACAGCACTGAAATTCCTCTGCTTCAGATAATGAAAAATAAAACTGACATTGCAGTGCTGCAAGTTAGCACATCAAAGTATTCTTCCATCACAAAAAAAAGTGCTGAACATCAAGCAATCTATTCTAGTAGGCTACAAATGACACAGCAGCTATGCTGACCACATGTGTCTCATTTCTTCTTCCTCAGCCAGTCGCTAAGACACACCAGCCTGGTAACATTTTCTGGAAGCAAGGCTGCCCTTTTCTTTTGCACTATGTGGCCTGCAAGGCTAAAGAGTCTCTCACAGGGTACAGAGGTAGCTGGGGAGGCCAGGTACTTTTGTGCTAGGACTGACAGCTTTTCATAGACTCCTGAGTGAGCATACCACCACTGCAGGGGACAGTCATCAATACTGATGCTGGGTTCTGCTCTGTAGCGCTGCAGCTCTCCAGACTCAATTCCATCTTCTGAGTCAGAGTCAGACCCCAGAAGGAGTTCGCTCCTCCTCTTCTTCTGAGCTGGTCCATCATCCTCTGTGGAGGGCTGGAGACTATCTGCTCTTCTGGGCTCTGCTGCCTGGAGCATATTCTCCAGAATGGTCCACACCTGAATGAATGAATGAATGAATGAATGATTGTGATTAAAACTAAGTGCTTTTTTTTTATTTTATTTAATCTTGTAAAGAACTTTGTGTTCCATATAATAAATAAAAGTTTGATTTGATAATGAATTGGACTCATTAGTCCAGCTTAACCTTATTGTCCTACCTGTTCCCTCTTTTCTCTTGGAAGACATTTCAAATCCTTAAACCGTGGATCCAATGCTGTGGCCACCTCGAACCATATCTCGTTGCCATTAGCTCGTCATGCTGCCAGATCCTTCTGGAAGGCATTCTTGAACTTCACCACGTAGGCAGGATCATCATCAGTAATGTCCATGACACGGTACAGATGGCGAAAAGCAGGCAGCACTACAGAGCAAGAGACGTAGGCCTCACCACCCAGCAGCTCTGTCACATACCTGCAGAGGTGGAGAGGTTTGCTAAATAAACCTAGCTGGATTCATTTAAATCAAAGTGTAACTGATTTCCAATTTAATTGTCCTTAAAAGTTCCTTGTTATGTTCATTAATTTTGATTTTACACATGTAACAGTAGTTTATATAATTAAAATGGGAAGGTGTTTATTTGAACTTACTTGCATGGTTCAAGCAGGAGCTCCAGCCTCTGCAGTTTCGCCCACTCAGCTTCGGTTGGCAAGACCAACCTGTGGTTCTGTTGGTCCAACGTAGCCTGGACAGCCTCTCGGTTACATAGGAGGCGTGAGACCATTGCGAGAGTCGAGTTCCACCTGGTGGGTACATCCTGTATAAGTTGATCGCTCTTCTTTCCGAGTGCTACTTGTTGTTGGTTAAGTTCTGTGGTACTCGCAGGGCTTTGTTTAAAATGACCAACAATCTTGCGGCACTTTGCCAGTACACCGACAAAACCACTGCTATCGAGACATACCGTGATGGTCCTCTGGAGAATGTGAGCATTGCAGGCGATGTGCTCATATGGAAGTGCTCTCATAGCAGCCAGCATGTTTGCTGCGCTGTCTGTGCCAATGGTGGATATCTTGTTTTCAATACCCCAGTCATTTGCTACCTTGAGGAACTGTTCGGCGCATTTATCAGCAAAGTGCCTGGTTTCTGTTCTCATGACGGTCAGTGCAAATGAGTTGAGGTTCCACTCACTATCAATAAAGTGTCCAGTCACCCCAAAATAGCTGTGGTTGCCAGCTGAGGTCCAGTGATCTCCGGTTATAGCAACACAGTTGGGAGAATCCTCCGCCAAAATCTCAAGTTTGTTTTTCTTTTCGCCGTCGTACATTTTGCTGATTTTGGTCGTTACTGTAGTCCTGCACGGCGGCTTGTATGACGGGTCATTGGACGCAATTTGCAACACCTCTGTCAATCCTTCGTCCTCTACTATATTTATCGGCCTACAGTTCATCGCTATCCACTTGGCAATAACATTAGTCAGCCTGTCGGTCGCAGACTTGCTCATACGAGGGGTATTCTCTAGTTTTGTTTGGCGAAAAGCTTTGCTCTGGCTTGCTATATTGCTAACGTCTTCACTGCTAGCTGTTGCTGCACTCGCGGCTGGGTGCTTTGCGTTGAGGTGATAGGCCAAACTTGAGCTGCTTCGGTGGTAAGCAAACTCCTTCTTACACTCTAGGCAGACCACTTTACCTTTGTCAATGGTGCCGTCGGGGCGTTTATGAAATACAAATTTCCCGTTCATTGGGCCAACAACTCTCAGATGCGCCTCCATATCCACACTGTAAGCTAATCACCACTTCTCACCTTGACCTCACGACGTGACTCCACCCCCAACAAGTCAAGCACAAGGAGCCCAGCACATAAAAACGGATTTTATAACATAGCAACTCTCATACAAAATCAATGACGTCAAGAGATTAAAAATTAGATTAACGAGATTAAAAAACATAACGCGCTAAATAGCATTGTAATTAATTAACGCGATAATTTGACACCCCTAAGTATGTTAATATACATTTCTGTGTATGCAGACAGCAACAGATTTGCCATTTTGGCTGCTTTATTACAGTTCTGTCACCATTTTATTACAAAAAAAACTGCCTTTAACTGCCAACTTGACCACATTCAATCACAAATGGATAGCAGACTCCTTCAGTCCTATTTTATTGTCTCTTGACTAGGGATGGGTACCGGTGTCATGGCACCGGTTCTGACATAAACGGTAGTAACCAGACCGAAAAGCAGCGCACATTTCGGTGCTTTATTTCGGTGCTTTTTTTTCCTGAGCTGTGATACACTTCTAGCCAATCATTTTACGTTTCCCAGGATAGTAGGTGGGGCCAGGTACGTACGTTCAGTTAGAGCAGAGCTACAGATTAAAAATGTCCAAGGCGAAGCGGTCAAAAGTCTGGCTGTACTTCACAGCAAAATATGCAAACTCAGCAGCCTGCAACAAGTGCTTTAAGCTGATACTGTGATACTGTCAAAGGAGGTAACACCTCGAATCTCATGAAACACCTGGCGACGCATAGCGTTTTTTTAAAAAGCCAAGAAATGCGCCGTATTTGATAGCTTGCTGCGAGACCTCACACTGTGCACGTTGGGTGGGTTGCCAGTTATCGGACCCGGAGCAACATCCCCCAAAAACCCGAAGAATAGAGTCCTGGCCCCTAGCCCTGCCAGTGTAGCAGAAATGATGAGGATGATGATGGCAGCAGCCGTTCTTCTCTGCGTGAGTTGCTTAATGTTGTTCGAGTGTAATTTACGTTGAGTAGGCTAACCACGTTATTACATTAATGCATGTAAGGGGAACTAGCAAACATGATCATAGCTACATGCGGCTGTCCTCTTGTTTGATGGCAGATACTCCCTTCACCCTGGACAAAAAGGCTAAAATGACCAAAGAAAAAGTGGGAAACAGCTGAACATGAGAGGTTTTTGGACAAAGTTTGTGTTCTCCATTCTTTAAGCACCGGTTCGAGCACCGTTTAAGCACCGGCACCGTTTCAAAAGTACCGATTTGGCACCGGTATCGGATAAAACCTAAACGATACCCATCCCTACTCTTGACACACCAAAGCTGTTTTGAGGACAACAACTGACTGCGAGTGGTTGCAGACCCGGTCCCCATCTGAGAAACAACCATCAAAAGGCAACAAGATTGCCAGTTTATTGCACGTAGTTGCAGTAACTTTGGTCTCCAACTGGTGTTTTTCCTTGTGCAACTGTAATTTCTCACAATTCATTTAAAGAAAAATGATAGGATCTTAAAATGTATGCATTTTATTTATGTAAAAAAAATATTTTATGATCAGATGTTAGTATCAATTATTGCACTATAGCTTGAAAAATTAGTAAGTAGATAAAATTATGAGCCATTTTCATCATTATAATGATTATCATATGATAATGATACACTAAACTGTGTAAATAACTTGATGTGGTCTTTTAAAAAAAGCTTATTCAGTTTTCGTCTCAGTGGTTGTTAATTTGTACTTTGTGGGCTTATTATACTAAAAATTTCAGAGCTCTGAGTAAAGGAGATCAAAGATTCCCGGTCTCCTACAAGTGAGAGAAAGTGCCCACACGCGCACTCGAGAGACACCGATCTTGTGATCTTCGTATAAAATCTCAAAACGGGAACAAGTTGCCCGGCCTCAGATCATTTTGTATCTGATGCACACTCATTTCTATCAAGGATCCTAGAAAAAAAGGCTTAGGTGTAATCAGATTTGATCAGGGCAAACACACATCGCCACACTCATGGGCAGAAGCAATTTAATAAGCTCAGAAACGACCCTGTAGGTCAATTCTTCGAGGAAAATGAAATAACTTCAAACCTGGAAGGCACTCGCATCATCTGGTCTTGTACTGTATCTGCTTCAATAGGCAGAAAATCAAATAAAAGTTTTATAGATTAATGCGGCATCCATTTAAGGAGTAGAATGAGGTTCCAGCTGTCAGTCAATTGAGGTGCAGCAGACACAACACGCACACAGAAACACAAACCCACATTGGAGGCGAGACTGATGCCTGCTGATCTGTTGATTCAGAACTATAATGCCACAGCTGCTCTCTGTCATCATCTCCAAGCAGCTGGAAAGATGCTCTATCACTGTTCTCCTACCTCTTAGTCTGGCTTTGTATGAGTATAACGCTTATGGGAAATATTTTTAGCTTCCCTCACCTTTTGTCCTTGAATGAAGTGCCAAATCTCAAATAATGAGGTGGGCCTGGTTGTTGCATAAAATGTAATTGACATTCCTAATGAACTGTTTTGTGTTTGTCTTTTTTTCTTGAAGCTTAATGATACAGCGAAGGAGGATTTAAATCCAGTATGCGACAGATTATATCACCCTGTTCAAATATTTTAATATACCAGTCCCAGCCCCGGTACTAGTCTAAATTATATTGGTAACAATGTCAGTTATTTTCTCTTAACTGCTCCAAACCTAACTCAGTTCCATTGCAGAAGCCTTAGAAAAGAGTCAATGTTGGAGTTAACAACCTAAAAATAGAAATGATTTGTTAGGTTTTATAAGGCATTTGTTTCTAACTTTCCAACACTTCCAGCAGCTCCTTAAAAAATTACTGTCAAACTCTCATTTGAGCTAAGTTCTGCTTATTTTGCATCATGCAGCTTGACAGTGGATAATGAGGTGCACTATACACCAATTGTTTTTGCTTCAGTTTGGGGATTTGGAGACAACTGATTATGTCTTGATGAACCACCACTGTTGGTAAAGTGGGTCAAAATGTATTTGGGCAGCTGCTAATATACTAGCTTTGTTACCCAAATATAGGCCATGTGTGGGAGGTAGAGAAGTAAATGGAGGTCTCTGGGTTTTAGGGGGAGTGTGTTTTGGGGAAAATATGGGGAGCTGTCAAAATGCTTCCAACCTTAGTACTGCTACTAGTCCTGCTGCTCTCCTCTTGAAGGAATGTTTTCTATGAAATCTCTATGGGAACTTTACATTAAGGATGAATCACGTTGACATGTGCAGCCACTATAAGCCTCGTTGCCGACTGCATGCATTGTACATTTGGGTTGTTTTGTATATTTGTGCATTTGAGTCAGTGACAGACACTCTGTTCCACCTGCGAGGGGAAACTATGCGTCTTCCTCTTATTCAGTTCTCCATCTTTTGTGTTTTAAGTGAGACAGTGACAGAGACAAACACACAGCAGAGCTTGTGACAGATTTTGAGTACAGTATGTGTGGTATGCCTTCAGCAGAGACAGAGAGGAAACAAAAAAACAGACAGGTGTGTGTTCCACTTTCCCGAGTCTGTTTCTCCTGCTTCACGCTATAGCAGCAGAGATGAATTTGTCCCACTATGTTTCAGTAGCTTCTTAAACAAGCTTCTGCTCCCCCATTCACTTAGCTTTGAGTTTGATAGGCAGACTAAAGATAGAATGGAACAATGAGTACCGCACTACCGCTCTGCTCTAATAAGCAATGATTGGTACTTCGTTGCCTTTTTAATGGCTCAAACTTTAAAATGACGAGTTTATACGCTTTGCTCTTACTGCTCATTACTGATTATGCACGATGCCATTTTCTTTCCATAATGAAGAGAATTGCTTATCATTAGGCATCCTGTATTTATTACACCTTAGTTCATAGCTAATTTACCACAATAATTTGTGACATTTTCATGCAATTAAAAATGTTTTCTTTTAATGTCTTGTGTAGACTATAGAATCTGGTATCTTTGGGCAGCCAGTATGATCAGCTAAAAATCGCCATGCCTGATAAGACATGATTGGGCACAATTTCAAAGCTATCACTGGAAATTCAAAAAACACCTTTGTAATGAAAAGCAGTATCTCATGGCATTTTTAATGTGTGGGTGTGTGCAGAGAGGAGGAAAGTGATGAAAGGCTTCGGCAGCTGCTCTTACTACCCTGATGGTGCGTGCGATAAGAAGAAAGTATGACGTTTAGAAGAGAAAGACACATTGAGAGGACTTGATGAATACTGTAATGGTCGTTGTTCTCTTGTGGTTCCAAAATAAAATGATGCATCTTTAAGAATTTGATAAGCCTCTGAAATGCAGATAACAACAGTTATCTCCCATTTGTTAGTCAAAGCGCAGTAGGAAATCCTCCTCCCCTCTGCTTCCCATCTCCTTCAGCATCCCTCTCCCCTCTGCTGAATTTGCAACCTGCATTGTGGCAGGAATGATAGGGAAGCTATGACAATAATCCCCTCGCCTCTGCTCTCATCCTCACCTCCTCTATCATCCTCCTCTCCCTCCAGCCTGCACGACTAAGAATGTTTTCTGTCACAAGGAGACAGCTCCTGTGTCGGAGTGTCAAAGTATAGGTTTCCACTCAACTCGCTCAAGTGGGAGCGCTTTTCCCATTGTATTATAGATGTTAGATATGCTCTGGTGCAGACAGAGATTTTGTGTTCACATAAATGCATAAAGACATAACCAAGCGTAGTTTTGCAGGTTATGTTTTCAGCCTCTGTTTCAACATCATCTTCTTTTGTTGACTTTGCTACCTATGTGTTTACCTGCAACATCCTGAAAACACACACAGACATCACTGAAGCCATCTGATTTAGAATGCATGCACATTCGTCATAGACTGACGTGCAAATTGTGTGAGATGAATGAAGCCTTAACATGGGTGAAAATTTCTATCAGACTGCCAAACTGAACTTCAGATGAACTTTGTGCATTGCACTTTCTCCATCTCCCTCCGTACCGGTTTTTCTTTCTTTCTTTTTTCCGGGACACGTCGTTCGTTATACGCAATCGAGCCACTTCTTGTTATCGACTTCTTTTATGTGTGAGTCATACTTGAATTGTTCGACAAATGGGGGGATTTTTCTTGCCAGATTTTGTTTTCTGTCTTTTTTCCTGTGTCTTTCTGACCTTGTTGAAGTTCGGCCTTTTGAGTGTCGCTCTTTGAAAAAGTTATAGACAGATGGGAAATACAACTGTGTAATGGCACTGGCTAATGGCCCAATATGAAAGAACGATTTCAAACACCCGCCCACATGAACACATACACACAGACATGTAGACATTCTTGTGTAGATCTTACAAAACTGTGACATTTCTCTGCTGTACACCTCGCTCTCTCCTCACCTCCTCTCCTCTTCTCTTCGCTCATCTTCTTCTCCTCTGTTCCTATTCAGCTGTGTCCTGATGGGGCAGCCTGTTTGTCTTATCGCCCTTTGCCAGCTGTGGTTTGGATTGGGGATCTAGGGGTCTCTTCTTCCCTCTAGCTTTCCCAGCACTAAAAGACAGGGGGACAGTGATTTGGCATGCTTCACATACCCTCATAAACAATTAAACCACGCTTTCAGGCGCACAATGACACACAAAAACTGTCAGATAGTAAGCAAACACACATATCCATGGAGCTCATCCAGATTTCATGGCTACAAGTTGTGTGGACATTATGGGGAAAAAATACTAATGAGGAAATATTGTCCACCTGATTTCAGCTGGTCTTTCCCCGTTAAATTGTCATTAGATGTTCTCTTTGCTATATTTTGCAATGCCACCTGCCTGTGGCTGTTAATGATTACAGCCAGCCTCTATTCCCCCATTCTCCTCACTCACTTAAACATCTTAATGAACCACCTGTACTGTGTGTGTGTGTGTGTGTGTGTGTGAGGTACCATAGCTGCTGGAGGGTTGCCCCCTGTATGAGCCAATTATCTTTACTTACTTCTTTCCTAACAACTTCTTTGAAATCAACACAGAGGAGGTGGAACAGAGATAACTCTGGCAGCAACAAGTAGCACATATGCCAGAGTGTTTGTGCAAGAGATCAGAAGCTCGAGCCAATCACTGAGATGATTTTGGCAAAGAAGAAAAAAATCATTGTGCCAACTTGCCCTCCATTCAGGACTTCAGCCGTCACGCCCTGGACACAACCTGTTCCAGCTCCTCCCATCTGGTAGGCACTACAGAGCTCTGTACACCAAAAAAAACCAGACATCTGTACAGTGTCTTTCCATCACTTATTTATTCCATAATTTACTCCAACAGTTTTGCTCTCTGTACCATTGTACCAGTGCACATATAAACACGCTGTACATGTTGCTTTTGTCTGTTTTTAGAGTAAGTAGAGAACAAAGACAAAAGCACAGTCTGGATCCTTTTATGTTTTTGGCTGTAGCTCAGGGGTAGAGCAGGTCATCTACTAATCGAAAGGTTGGCGGTTTTGATAGTTAGCTGTCTGTAGCTTATCCAGCAGCAATAAAAAAAAGAAAATGATAAACCATAGCAGATTTCCTGCTAAGCCTGCCATAATTGACATGATTAGACAGTCTCTTTCCCTGTCTATGTTGCAACTGTTGCTCAGCCGTAGTTGCATTAATGAGTAGCTGAGAGCTTATCACATTGTAACACCTTAAAGGAACTTAATCAGAGACAGATGAGTATAAATGTAAGTCAGTCACTCAGTCAAAACCAGCATAATATCTATATTGATATTGCCTCATGTGACTGTATTTAAAGGAGGGGAGCTCATAACGATGCTGCAGATCAGCATGATACTTTTCAGGGTTAACAAACAGTTTTTAAATATAAAGCTTTGATAAAACCAAAGTAAAGTATCTATCCATCACAGAATGCATCTGGGGGGAAAAGATAAGCATCTAGCAATCTACAAACTGAGATATTTTAGGCTTATTTTTTGCCACTAGGGGGCAGCCCATGAAACTCTTAAATAAGATGAAATGGTAAATGTCACTCTTTTAGTTTTATTTTAATTTTCTTTCACTTTAACTTCTTTTCTAAAAGTATCTTGTCCAAATAGCCTTTGGCTCATGGACGACTGGAGTTCCAGCCCTACGATTAGTGATAACCCGCTGCACCATTTGAACCATGCTGCCCCCGAGTGACCAGATATTGCCTAAAGCAACTTTACCACTCTGTTGGATTGTGTTCAGTAGGATGTAACAGATTGATTAGAAAAAGCAACTTTTCACCGACGCAGGTTAGTAATTGGACTGTCTTTCAAGATTTTCCTCAGACACGCTTCCCCAGCCCTCCCTAATTAAACCCACACAATCCTCTGACAGTTTCTTATCACTTCCGCTGTACTCTGGCCTTTTCTAATAAAAGTGAAGTCTTAACAGGTAGTGGTGGCAGTGTAGGGGACAAAAATGCCTTTATTTATGCTGCTCTTCACGTCGCTTTCTAATTATCTGAATACCAGGGGCAGCGGTTCCTATCCACAGGAGTCTCTGTTTAATAAACATAATTCATTCCCTTTGTTTCTTTCTACTACTACATGTGGCCACTGTGTTTGCCCTGTTTTTGTCAAACTGTGGCCCAGCTTGTTGTTGTCATTTTAAAACCTACTGGGATGTGTATTAGTATTTATTTTTTCGTTGTATTCTTGGACATCAAGTACCTGTCTTTCGTTTTACTGGAATTTTTATTTGACATGAATACTTTTCTCAGTAATTGCTTTTTGTATTCAGAGAGACATTTCATCCACACATAGTCCAATGGCTGGCCAAAATCCAGCAGTATTTAATACTTTGACTTGCTGACACGTCACACAATCTAATTCCATCTCTTGGACTTTTTCATTGCTCCACAACAAATATTAGTCATAGGATGCTATCAGACATACTGTGTGTATTTGTGGTCTCTCCATGCTGACGGTATTGCCAGGATTTTAATGTCTCTGAGGTCTTTCTAAGATAAAGGTCATTCCAACAATTAACCTTGTGTGATGAGTGAGGGAGCAATGCAAACAACAGCAATGCAGTCCCTCAGTAACAGGTACACTTAGAGTTGCTCAACAAACAGAGGATCACATCCAATCAAGAGTGGAAATCCCCCCCCCCCTCTCTACTCATAGGCCTATTCTGGTCCTACAGCGGGGATCTCATTCCAGTTACTGTAGATGTGTGTGGAAAAACTGCAAAGGGAGGCGTCCAGGAGGCTGTGAAAGAGCAGGAACTCTACTCAGAGATCCATTCAGATATCTGAGGTCGTCACCCTATCTCTAAAGCTGAGCACCGCCATCCTATAGAGCAGCGGTCCCCAACCTTTTATGCACCGCGGACCGGTTTATGTCTGACAATATTTTCACCGACCTTTAAGGTGTCGCAAATAAATACAAAAAAATAAAACCAGTACCGCTAAAAAGAAAATTTATTCATAACACATGGGGAAAGACCCAGGGAAACCAAGTTGATGATAAAAATGATTAAAAAAATTAAGATAAAAACCCTGAAAACCATAAATCGAGCCTCAACTGTCACGGGCCGAGAGATGATGGTTGAATTATGGATCAGTTGATATACTAAATACAAACCTTTGTTGTGCCTCAGCACACCATTCAACTCAACAGTGCAGCATAATGCCCACATTACTGCAGTGGAAGCACCAGTAAGTCTCCCTCAACCCAAAGGGAGCCATCCATCATTTCGCAATGGAGAATGATGGGCTGTAAACCTGCGGCCAGACCCCAGTCCAATCAGATGCATCTGAACAACCCATATCTCTACTTTGCAACACATGAGTTGCTGGACACCACAGGACACCTCCAATAATCATGCTCCAATAGAGCTGTTTTTATGGCACATAAAGGAACGACACAATATCAGGCTGATGGTTTTAGGTTGGATTCTTATGCTAGTATCATTGGCTTGAATTTTAACTGTCCAATAGGTTGTAGAGTCAGTAGCTAGATGATCATATTCTTAACATGCATCCGAATAGCTGATTCAATCCATGCGAAAGCCAGCAGAACAGAACAGATGTGCCTCCTTCAAGCACTCTAAAGGACAGTGCAGTCACAGCCACAGCAGTTCACTTTGTTATTGAACACCTGCTGGGCTGTTACAGCGATCTGGCATGCAGTTCTCTGGGGTATGTAGGAGCTGAAATCTGTCAGGGGTTATTTATTTATTTAAGGAGAAAATCTGATGTGAAAATGAAGACACTTGGAGGAAATTATACTGAAACTAAAAAAAAGAAGAATCTATCTATAGATTTAGCTGTTTCTTTTTTTGCCACAACAATAAAAGTGACCATATTTGGATGAGAAGGTGAAGTGCTTAGTTATCAGGAAATACTACCAACTTTGGTTAGCAACTACACTGTCTGGGTGCATTACTCAGTCTCATTTATCTGCTAATTAATGCTGGATGGATAGATGGATGGATGGACGTCTTTAGTGGGCTGTATTATAAAGCAGGCCATATTAATATTATAACTATTTGTCAGATAATTTCATTTAAGAGCCTCAATAGCACAGGCACAGTGTAAAGGTCCAGTTCAATGACTTAAATAGAGGGGGTAGAACCAAACAGACACCAGCTGTTTACAGATGCCTCTCAACTATCAAACAAAGCAGCCAAACCACTAACTTAAGCCTTAGCAAAATCCGGCGATATGGGGTTGATTAAATCAACCCTGTATAGCTGTTATAAATGGGGAAATATCCCACAGAGACAAAGCCATTTTTCTACCAGGCTATAAATTAGGGGTGGGTTTTTATAATCGATTCATCGATTAAAATCGATTCTGGCTTGGATAACGTAAAATCGATTCATTAAAATCCTGAATCGATTTTTTTAATATAAATTTATTTTGTCCGAAATGCCAGAATCTCTGGTGACATCTCACAAAATTTCAAGAACCACCAAACAGTAAATGAGAGCAGGTACAGGGATTCTGCACATAGACTTAAACACACAGCGCGACCCGCGGATCAGAATCAGTTAGATGTCGCCTTTCTCACAGTCGGGGCTGAAAGCCGACAGCTCGCTGATCCGGGTCCGCGCTTTGTGTTCACGCCCTTTATGCGCTGATTCTAAAGCTGTTAGTTTGATCTCTCTCCAAACAATATTGACCGAATCAGCAGCAAAAGAAGATCCAAACGCTTCACATAAACATCGTCATGAATTCACTCTTTTACTGTTTTGCTTCCATTGCGATGCGCAGCTCTCTCTCTCTCCCTCCCCCCCCCCCCCCCCCCCCCTCTCTCGAACAGTTTCGCTTTCTTCATTATTCGCTTGCTTGTTACACAAGTCTACTGTTGCTTACAGCGCTGTCGGCCGCTGTTTTTTCCCCTTTTACATTCTTCCGAAAAGAAAACCTCATTTCTGCTGTTCAATACTGAACAAATTGAAACTTTTAAAATTATTCAAAATGCAAAATGCTTAGCCATGTCTCTAATAAAACCGCTGTAACGTCAGAGGTAATGTTGATTAATTAATGGTTTTCTTTCGTTTTTGATGTACTGCAGAATATTTTTATAAAATCCCAGGCCAGGAAAATCACCTACATGTTTTTCTGTGTTTTATCTTCAGCTACTTTGACACAAAGGCATCTGCTGTGATGCTCACACCTTGGATAAAGTCTTGAGAGTGTCAGCTTCCTTTTTATAGATACAAAAATATGTAAATGTCCTGATCTGAATTATATCTCTGACTGTCAAAATTTCCCAGATTTAAATCGAATCGAATCGAATTAAATCGAATCGTGGATCGAATCGATTCGGGACCTTGTGAATCGGAATTGAATCGATTCTAGAAATCAGTGACGATACCCAGCCCTACTATAAATAGACTTTTTATTGCTGTTAAGTTGGGCATTTTAACATTGAAGAGATTGAAACAAAATACATCTTTATTCTGGATCTCTATCTTTGCCCGTGCTTTCGTCTCAATGATCTGTTCCCATGTGTCTCTCCTTGCGTTCTGTGTTTCCCCAGTCTGTTACGTGTGCGTGTTTCTATGTTCTGTCGTCAAGCTTGTGTTGTTATGTCTACGTTCCAGTGTGTTTCCTGTTTTATTTTGAAAGTCTTGTATAGCCAGGGTGTTGTTAAAGCTGAGTGTCTGCCAACCCCAGCCAAGCAGCTAGAGTCTGATCTTCAATGCACAGCAAAAGCAGTGATGAGCAGTTGCTTCCATTTCTATCTGTATATATTTTTCGTAGACTCAATTTGGTGATCTCTTAGAAATCTCTTTGGGCAGGTTTTCATCATTGCTTTGTGTTGCTGGCTTTGTGCTCATAATTAAACTGTAAAAGCAAGATTGTATGTGTGTGTTTATTAGGATAGGTATGTGTCAGCATGTTGGACTGTAGCCTGTAGTTTATATTAAGTGGTAATTATGTGACAGTGTCTTTCAGGCCATGTTGTGAATAATGCAAAAGTAAATTAATGAGTAGTGTAGCAAATTACTCTCTCTGGGGAGTAATTTAGTAATGTACTTTTAAGAAAAGTGATGAGTCATGTGTAATACATTCCCTTTTTTGCAACACTCCTAACACTGGTTATATAAAAACTTTCATTTTCTTTTCTATTGTCTCTTGTACAATATTTATGTGAAACTGGAGAATGATCCAGTGGAAATAAATATTTGATGGAACTTGAATGGTTATTTAAAAAAAAATGTAGTTGAAGACGTTTTAGTATTTGTAGGTCACATCAGTGTTGTGACTTACTGTTCACGAGCATGATGTATAACTCTTGTTTTATTTAACTTGCCCTATTATTTAATTTTATTTTGTTTGACAACACAATATATTGTAGATTTCTGAATGTGCTGTCTCAGCGTAATTTCATTGTTGCTCCGATTTAAGAGCTTACAAATCTTCCTGTATAAATAACTTAAGATTCAAACACAGAATTTATACAAACCAAACAAACCTTTATTTCCGCAAGCAAAAATCCAGTAGGCAGTAAAGTCCAGAAACCAGAATAGAGACACACAAGGGAAGACCAGTTGGAGCAAACATGATGGCAAAAAAAATGAGGGAATACAAAGGCTATAAAAACACACACAAGGTAATCGGAGCGATAGTAAACACCAGGGACATACAGTGGGGCAAAAAAGTATTTAGTCAGCCACCGATTGTGCAAGTTCCCCCACCTAAAATGATGACAGAGGTCAGTAATTTGCACCAGAGGTACACTTCAACTGTGAGAGACTGAATGTGAAAAAAAAATCCATGAATCCACATGGTAGGATTTGTAAAGAATTTATTCGTAAATCAGGGTGGAAAATAAGTATTTGGTCAATAACAAAAATACAACTAAATACTTTGTAACATAACCTTTGTTGGCAATAACAGAGGTCAAACGTTTACTATAGGTCTTTACCAGGTTTGCACACACAGTAGCTGGTATTTTGGCCCATTCCTCCATGCAGATCTTCTCGAGAGCAGTGATGTTTTGGGGCTGTCGCCGAGCAACACGGACTTTCAACTCCCGCCACAGATTTTCTATGGGGTTGAGGTCTGGAGACTGGCTAGGCCACTCCAGGACTTTCAAATGCTTCTTACGGAGCCACTCCTTTGTTGCCCGGGCGGTGTGTTTTGGATCATTGTCGTGTTGGAAGACCCAGCCTCGTTTCATCTTCAAAGTTCTCACTGATGGAAGGAGGTTTTGGCTCAAAATCTCACGATACATGGCCCCATTCATTCTGTCCTTAACACGGATCAGTCGTCCTGTCCCCTTGGCAGAAAAACAGCCCCATAGCATGATGTTTCCACCCCCATGCTTCACAGTAGGTATGGTGTTCTTGGGATGCAACTCACTATTCTTCTTCCTCCAAACACGACGAGTTGAGTTTATACCAAAAAGTTCTACTTTGGTTTCATCTGACCACATGACATTCTCCCAATCCTCTGCTGTATCATCCATGTGCTCTCTGGCAAACTTCAGACGGGCCTGGACATGCACTGGCTTCAGCAGCGGAACACGTCTGGCACTGCGGGATTTGATTCCCTGCCGTTGTAGTGTGTTACTGATGGTGACCTTTGTTACTTTGGTCCCAGCTCTCTGCAGGTCATTCACCAGGTCCCCCCGTGTGGTTCTGGGATCTTTGCTCACCGTTCTCATGATCATTTTGACCCCACGGGATGAGATCTTGCGTGGAGCCCCAGATCGAGGGAGATTATCAGTGGTCTTGTATGTCTTCCATTTTCTGATGATTGCTCCCACAGTTGATTTTTTTCACACCAAGCTGCTTGCCTATTGTAGATTCACTCTTCCCAGTCTGGTGCAGGTCTACAATACTTTTCCTGGTGTCCTTCGAAAGCTCTTTGGCCTTGGCCATGGCGGAGTTTGGAGTCTGACTGTTTGAGGCTGTGGACAGGTGTCTTTTATAAAGATGATGAGTTCAAACAGGTGCCATTCATACAGGTAACGAGTGGGGGACAGAAAAGCTTCTTACAGAAGACGTTACAGGTCTGTGAGAGCCAGAGATTTTCCTTGTTTGAGGTGACCAAATACTTATTTTCCACCCTAATAATAGTGCGCATGCGCCAACCAGCGTGCAGCCTGTTACAGTCGCTCCTGCTTTTCTCTTAGTTTAGCTCTTTTTTCTTACGTATTCTTTTTTTTTCTGACTTGTATTTTCCTCCGTTTTCTATCTCTTACTCAATCATGTGGATTGAGAGAGTTTTTGTTCTTCTGGTGGCCGTGGAACTGTTACTTTTATCATGGAACGGGACCGCGGCACATCTCCTACACGCACGGACTGTTTACTCCAGAGATCAGCTGATCGCCCTGATGCCGGCCGGCTCACTGGCTCACTCCTCCTCCCTCCCCCCACTTGGTAGGTCAGATCATAACCTGATTCACCTCACCCCCCGCTATGTGCCAATTGTGAGGAGGGAACCTGTGACCACCAGGACTGTTAGGAGGTGGTCAGAGGAGGCAATAGCGGAACTACAGGGCTGTTTCGAGGTGACCGACTGGGAAACACTCTGTGAGCCTCACGCCGAGGACATCAATGGGCTTACTGAGTGTATCACAGACTACATAACTTTCTGCACCGACTCCATTGTTCCAGCTCAGACTGTTCATTGTTACCCAAATAACAAGCCGTGGGTGACTAAGGACATCAAAGCCCTCCTCAACAACAAGAAGAGGGCTTTCAGAAGGGGCAACAAAGAGGAGGTGAGGAAGGTCCAGGTGTTACTAAAGGACAAGATCAGAGAGGCTAAGGACAATTACAGGAGGAAGCTGGAGTGGAAACTCCAGCAGAACAGCATGAGAGAGGTGTGGAGGGGCATGAAGACCATCACTGGATTCAGGCCAACCAACAGCAGGGGGAGCTGAGGGAGGTGAGAATAGAGCCGACGAGTTGAATCTGTTTTTCAATAGATTCGACACCACAGTGTCTGCTCCCACCCCCACAACCTCACCTGCAGTCAGCCTGGAATCCAGAGCCACACCACTGTGCCAGCCTCTCTCTTCACATGTTGCCTCCTGTGAGATTCCTGACACCCCTCCCCCACCCATCACCTTCACTCAATACCAGGTTGAGATGCAAATGAGGAGACTTCACTCAGGCAAGTCTGCTGGACCAGACGGAGTGAGTCCCCTTGTCCTCAAGGCCTGTGCCCCCCAGCTGTGTGGAGTCTTTCATAAACTGTTTATGCTGAGTCTGAGTCTGCAGAGGGTCCCGGTGATGTGGAAGACATCATGCCTCGTCCCTGTACCAAAGACGCCTCGTCCCAGTGGCCCCCAGGATTACAGGCCCGTGGCACTGACCTCCCACATCATGAAGACCCTGGAAAGGCTCATCCTGGACCAGCTGCGACCCATAGTAAGACCACATCTGGATCCCCTTCAGTTCGCTTATCAGCCTCGTCTCGGAACAGAGGACGCCATCATCTACCTGCTCAATCGTGTCTACACCCATCTGGACCAGCCGGCGAGCACTGTGAGGGTCATGTTTTTTGACTTTTCCAGTGCTTTCAACACCATCAGGCCGACCCTCCTGGGTGATAAGTTAGCAGCGATGCAGGTGGATGCTTCTCTGGTGTCCTGGATTGTTGATTACCTGACAGGAAGACCACAATATGTACGTCTCCCACAGTGTGTGTCTGACAAGGTGATTAGCAACACAGGGGCACCACAGGGGACTGTCCTCTCCCCCTTCCTCTTCACCCTCTACACCACAGACTTCAGCCACTGCACAGAGACCTGCCATCTTCAGAAGTTTTCTGATGACTCTGCGGTGGTTGGATGCATCAGCAGGGATGATGAGACAGAGTACCGGGCTGTGGTCGACTCCTTTGTCACGTGGTGTGAGCAGAATCATCTGCAGCTCAACGTGGCAAAGACCAAGGAACTGATCGTGGACTTCAGGAAGACCAGGAAACACTTGACCCCTGTTTCAATCCAGGGGGTCAGTGTTGACATTGTGGAGGACTATAAATACCTTGGAGTACACATTGACAATAAACTGGACTGGGCTAAAAACACCACAGCACTTTACAGGAAGGGCCAGAGTCGTCTCTATTTTTTGAGGCGACTGAGGTCCTTCAACATCTGCCAGAAAATGCTGAGGATTTTCTATGAGTCTGTGGTGGCCAGTGCGATCCTCTATGCTGTTGCATGCTGGGGGAGCAGGCTGAGGGTCGCAGATGCCAACAGACTTAATAAACTGATCCGTAAGGCCAGCAATGTTGTGGGGATGGAGCTGGACTCCCTCAAGGTGGTGTCGGAGAGGCGGATGCTGTCCAAGATAAAGACAATGTTGGATAACACCTCCCACCCACTCCATGACATGCTGGTCAGTCACAGGAGCTCGTTCAGTGAGAGACTGAGATTACCGAAAAGCACCACTGAACGACACAGGAAATCATTCCTGCCTGTGGCAATCTCCCTGTACAATGCATCCACTTAACACACTGTTTGCTGCTACAACTACACATGTTTCTTTTCCAAATATTTATTTATAAGTGACTTATGTATGTATGTATGTATATATTGTACTATTCTTAGTTAGCATATTGTCTGTCTTGTCTTAATGTTGGTTTATAATGGAGCACTGTAACAAAAAATAATTTCCCCCAGGGATCAATAAAGTATTCTGATTCTGATTCTGATTAATTCACGAATAAATTCTTTACAAATCCTACCATGTGAATTCATGGATTTTTTTTTTTCACATTCTGTCTCTCACAGTTGAAGTGTACCTCTGGTGCAAATTACTGACCTCTGTCATCATTTTAAGTGGGGGAACTTGCACAATCGGTGGCTGACTAAATACTTTTTTGCCCCACTGTAACTGGAACTAACTGGAGAAAACAAAACGGGGGAAGCAAAACTAAATGCAAGAGACTTACAAAAATAAAACTGAAAGAAACTATAACACAGCGAGAACATCAACATGACAAGAGGGGAGGCAAGAACAAGCTGAATTGAAATATGAATAACCATAAACAGAAACCAGCTAGTACGCAAGAACAGAAGACTCTTGCAGCAAGCCGATAGTCCTACTCTGGCTGAGGACCTAAACCTCTTTTATGCCCGCTTTGATAGGGAGAACACCGACCCTGTCCTGTCCCCTCTCCCCTCAACCGACCCTGCTCCGGTCCTGAGCACTCATGAGCTGAGGCGTGTGTTCCGGAGCATTAACACCAGGAAGGCGGCCGGGCCGGATGGAGTGCTGGGCCGGGTGCTAAAAGACTGTGCTGCGGACCTGGCGGACGTCTTCACCTCTATATATAACACCTCGCTGTCCTGTTCACTGGTACCATCCTGTTTCAAAGCAGCAACCATCGTTCCCATCCCAAAACAGTCAAATGTCACATGTCTGAACGATTTCAGACCTGTGGCACTCACCCCCATTCCCGCCAAATGCCTGGAGAGACTGGTCATTAAACACATCAGAGCTGCTTTTCCACCATCTCTGGACCCGCACCAGTTTGCATACAGGGAGAACCGGTCAACTGAGGATGCGATCGCCATAGTGCTGCACACATTATTGAAGCACTTGGAACACAGGAACACCTATGCACGGCTCCTCTTTGTAGACTACAGCTCGGCTTTTAATACCATCCGGCCATATAAACTCCGTCCCAAACTCCACCAACTGGGACTCAACTCCTCTCTGTGCAACTGGATTGTGGACTTCCTCACTAACCGCAGACAGAGTGTCAGAGTGGGTAAGAACACCTCTTCCACCCTTGTGGTCAACACCGGTGCCCCTCAGGGGTGTGTTCTGAGCCCTCTGCTATACACTCTCTTCACCCATGACTGTATTTCCTCCTGCGCGTCCAATCTCATTGTTAAGTTTGCCGATGACACCACAGTGCTCGGACTTATATCCAACAACGATGAGACAAACTACAGGACAGAGGTGCAACAACTAGAGTCATGGTGCCACGACAATAACTTGGTCTTAAACACCAAAAAGACCAAGGAGATCATTGTAGATTTCCGGAGGAAGGGTCATAACAACCATCTGCCTCTCTTCATTGGCAGTGAGGCGGTGGAGAGGGTGAGCAGTTTTAAATTCTTGGGGGTAACTGTGACCGAGGACCTGTCCTGGGGCAACCATATCACCTTAGTTGCACGGAAGGCCCAACAGCGCCTCTACTACCTGAGGAGACTACGGAGCGCACACATTCCCAGACCTCTGATGTTGAACTTCTATAACTGTGCCATCAGCAGCGTCCTGACGCATGGATTTCTAGTGTGGTTCCCCAGCTGCACCAAGGCCGACCAGCAAGCACTCCAGCGGGTGGTGAAAGAAGCTGGCAGAATTATTGGAACAATTCTGCCAGAGATTAGTAATATCTTCCCCACTCGCTGTCTGAGGAGGGTGCACAGTATCCTGCGGGACCAACATCACCCTGCGCGCCACCTTTTCCACCTGCTGCCCTCAGGGAGAAGGTACAGGTCTATACAGGCCAGAACATCCAGACTGGCCAACAGCCTGTATCCACAGGCTGTGAGGCTCCTGAATTCTGCCCCCCTCCCCTCTCTGCCCCCCTCTCACGGACAATAACCATATCCAACTTCTTAATAGCACTGAACTGGTTTGCATTGGTGCATTATATCTTTATTCTCTCCCCCCCCCCCCCTCCCCCCCCTCTTTCTTAAATAGACAACCATCATATCTCACAGTACAATAATATTGAACGGGTTGCATTGTTGCATTTTGTCATGTTTCTCAGGTCTTTGTCTGAATGTCCTATGAACATTACCTGTCTTGTTCTCATGTTGTTGCTAAGGATTGTCTCATTGCACTGAAGTCACACTGGGTTAAATATTTACACTTGGGTTTTAAGGGGTATTTGTTTTTTTTGTTTTTTTACGGGTTGTACGGAAGCCCCAAACGCAATTTCATTGTTCTTTGACAATGACAATAAATAAATACTTGACTTGACTTGAAAAACTCTCTATAAAACATAAAATAGCTAAATTCATAATGGAAAGAACTAAATCAAAGCAATAACTCTAAACAAGGCAAACATGACACAGAAACCAAACAGTATCAGTAAATCTCTTTATAAAACTGGTACAGGTAAGATTATATGTTGAAGATTTAAATTATAATTTAAATTAGACATAGTAAAAATCCCAGCATTTTTTTACTAATTCATTAACATCCCCCCACCACCCCTAAAACTGTGAACAAAGCATGCATGGTTTTACAAACATTTCAAAGGCTTTCAGCTTTACAAAAAGTGCTGTTGGTATTTTGCTTGTAGTTTTATTATTAAATAGACAGTTTTTCAGTTTGTTTTTTTCTTGTTCAGTGATGTGCATTCAATTTAGGCTCAGTGTCTGAAGTAGAAATGTGAAGGACAGCGGACAGGTGTTTATCACTTTTGGGTTATTTTAGCATTATAATGTGATTTTTTTTTTTTAGGTTATGTAATATAAAAAACGACATTTTACCCATAAATATACATAGATTGATGGTCATAAAGTAATACCCCACCATGCACCCTCGCCAAATATTAATATAGTGGCTTGGAAGGCCATCCCCTTCCAACTAATTGCTTTTACATATGTGGCTAGAGACCGGCCACATGTTTAGTACACCAAGGCAGAGGAGAAGAGAACTCACAGGCAAATTATAATTAATGTCTGCACCTTCAGACTCAAGATATGAAGCAAAAACATGAAGGAATGAGACAAAGTGACTGTCATCTGGATAAAACATCATCCTCACTTCCTCCTCATTTCAAGCCTCATATCCTGAATTGAAGTCAGGGCTCTAACGCATGAAAATGTACCTAAACATGTCTATTTTTTCCTGATATAGTCACAATTAGAGATGGCACGATACCACTTTTTTATGTCCGATACCGATACCGATATCATAAATTTGGATATCGGCCGATACCGATGTGAATCCGATATAGTGTGTTTTTAATCAATAAAACTGTTTATTAAATATCTTGCTGCATTTTGTATAAGTTTATACTCAAGTTTAAAAAAACTAAACAAAACACTAAAGCTATTCTGTTATACCTGTATGCAAAAAATACACTGCACCCAAAATATTTCATAGTTCAGCAATACAGATCAATCTAATAAACTTAAACCTACTCCATCCTCCCTATTCTGGTATTTTAAAGAGTAGGCAACCTAACTAATAGGGTTGCAAACTCCCGGCAAAAAAAATAAATAGGGAACCACCCACCCTCCACCTCATGATGCTTAATTGACATAATCAACTTTAATTTGATGCAGTGTGAAAAAAAAAATGCACAGAAATCTATTATTTTTCAAGAATAATTAAATAGATTCAACATCTTTCTTCAACAGAACTGCTGACTGCACAGATGGTACCTTCCCAAAGGAAAAAGTACTATAGCTTACTAGGGTATATTAGACTTAATAGTTACTATATACAGTAATGGACTTCTATACATTTTACATTATTAAAACTTTGGGTGTAAGATTCAGATAATTATTTATTGAAAGCTAGACATTTTAAATGAGAATAAGAAAGAAAAGTATGTCTTTGTGCCCCCTTTTCCCTGTTAATGCCCTAGCAGCCTCCCTGGCTAAACTTTGCTAGGTCCGCCCCTGCACAGTTACCAGCTGTCAGCTACGTAGAAAAAGATCCTGGTGTAGAAAGTAACATTAAATAAATTCTAACAACAGCTTATCAAGCTTAAACGTGCTGCTGTTGTTCAGCAGCTGGTTTCCTCTTTCTGGCGCGAAGTGGGTCAAAAACAAACAAGAGAGATGGACTCGCGACAGAAAAGCTGATCAGCTGATCATTGATCAGTTTCCTGATTGAAGTAGCAGCAAGAGAGGGAGGGAGAGAGAGGCAGTCGCTCCATATATCGGTTGTTAAGCTTAACGCTGGAATGCTTTACAAACATTCAGAGATGAACTTACACACTTGCTTTACTTCTCTCTGGTATAACTTTCTCGGAGATGAAATGCCGGTTTGGTAGCGAGGCTCCAAATACTCAACCAGACCACCAACAGGTCAGGCACCCACAGCTGCTCTATCATGTGAGCATACTGCTCCAACGTGCTACGGTTATGAGCCGAGTTATGCCGTGTCGCAAGTTTTGTGAGGTGCTTGTTTGATATTTAATGGATCGATTACATTTTTTATTTCTCTCCGATATCCGATCCAGTAATTTAGGTCAGTATCAGACCGATACCGATACGTAATATCGGATCGGTCCATCTCTAGTCACAGTTACTTATTCTCAGGAGACCCTCTCACCCCTGGACAACAAGCAGGTTAAACAAGAACAAGAGCTAACAATATGCCAGAAAATGTTAGGACCGAGTGTCCTCAAAATCACACTTACCCTTTAATAAACAGTTTGATTACATCCTCACATGGTATGAGAGGTTCAGTCCAACAAAGTTGTATCCAATCCAAAGAAAGTTTGACTAACATCGGCAAAAAGCAGCTAACAGAGGAAAAAACGGGCAGTTCAGCACATCTTTAAAAACTCACCTCAGTATCACTGTGATTGGTCAGAAGTGAGCTTCTCTGACTCACTGACCCGTATTGTACTCCTTTCACACGAGGATGGACACACAAGTTTTATAGCCTCTTCCTGAGTAAATAAAGGTGGACGCTTTGACAGCTGAGTGGACTGACAGCCGTCCACAGATAGGGGAAAAAAATCTAGGGAAGATCTGCATCTGATCGAAACAGTAGTAGAAACACGCCAGCTGGACTCAGCTGTTCTTGAACTGTTCTTGAACTCTTATGGCTGACTAAAACATAGTAGCTAGGTTTAGGAAGGGAAAGAAAACAGGCTGCATTCAGCAATCTACTGACATCTAATGGTGAAAATTTTACACAGCGTAACCTTAAACACATTGATGTGCTCGCTACAAGTAAACACACAGCTTTACGTCCGACTTTAGTAAATATATAATTTGAAGTCCATTTTCTTGCTTAAAAACTCTACATTCTGCATCAGTGTAGTATTAATTATCAAACTCACTGAGCCAGGCAACCTCAGATCACATTTAAAATGTATTTAGCTTTGAGAATCCAGTATATGAAGCACAAGTTTTGTCACGTGTAGCGGCTCTGTTCTCTTTTCTTCTCTTACCTCCTACTCTATAGTACAGTAAGCTGTGCTCTGCAGTCAGTGTGCTGGAAGCTGATCTACAGGGAGTTGATTTCCAAAGAAACAAGTCGGCAACGTTTGAGAAAATCTGTCCCACACACAGAAACAGTAGGTGGCAGAATGGCCTTTGTGCTCAAATGTCACACTTGTGCTCTTTGCTCCTGCCTCTTAAATTATAATCTTTGTGACACCCAGATACAAAACTGCACACCTACATGCTCCATACAGAGAGCCTTTGTGGTATCGGTGCTCCCTACTTGTCAAGTATCACAGTGTTTCTTTCACTATAGTGCGACTGACACGACATGATCTTTCACATTGTCATTAAAACTAGAACTTGTCCTTACAACATCTGTAAACTTTTATTATTTTATTATTACTTCACAGCTTAAGGGACTGAACATATAAATATCACAGACAAAGCTCCACATGGTTGTATTTCAGAGGTGTTCCTTAAAAGTAGACATTATTTTTTTATGGCCAGAAAGAAGTTTCGTCAACCCCTCTGTACTGGATCCTCTCCTTGCTCCCTGCTGTCTTTTCTCCTTGATAGTCCACTCTTTTTATTACTAGTTTGTGTATTTGCAGACTGTGTGTGTGTGTGTGTGTGTGTGTGTGTGCGTGTGCGATTCGAGTGAACTGCCAACTGGGTAGAAGTGTGTTTGGCTTTTGTCTCCTGAGAGATATAGGAGGAAATAGAAACTTCATTCAGGATTTATGAGCGTGATTTATGTTCAAACAGACACACGTGTGTGTGTGGCATTGTTTTTTTTTTTTTTTTTGTTCTTTTCAATCTTCTGTTGTTCAGTTTTGGTGAGTTTGTGTGAATTATATATCCTCAGTTTCTTCCCATTCTTAGGTGTAAGGAGTGAGATCTGGTCTGATCTTCTGCTTCTGAAGCCTATCTGCATCCAAGGTTGACGTATCATACATTCAGAGATGCTCTTCTGCTCAGCTTAATTGTAACAAGTGCTTATTTTACTTGTTGCCTTCATAACAGCTTGAAGTAGTCTGGCCATTCTCCTCCTTATGGTTCAGTGGCTTTTCTGCCAATTGTACCTACAAGTGGTCAGTTAATCTAAATCAATATACTCTGTCAACTTTTTTTGCTTGTTGATAGATTTTTAAAAAAATTATTTTTATAACTAAAGATGCAAAATAAATTTTTTTAAAACTAAAAAAATGAATTAGCACCTTTGCAACAGCAAGAAGATCATGGGTTCAAATCCTTTTTATGTGGAGTTTGCATGTTCTCCCTACATCTGCATGGCTTCTTCCCCACTGCGCAAAGTGATATTGGAGTGATGTCTCTCGTACGACCTCCGTGCACGGGCTAAAATGTGTTGTTGTGGACATCTTTTCAATGTTAAACTTCAACTCATATTAGACGTCGTTTTTATACTGCTTCTACAGGTCATGTAGTCTCATGTTTCCAGAGGGTGGAGGACTTGTTTTCTGTGAAGAAAAAGTAATGTGGGAATGATGATGCAGAGTGGTAAGGGCGCTTCAAGCAAAAGTGAGAAATGTCTCCAGCTTCTCACAAGCAATTTGAAAAATTTGCACATCGACAAAGACTGTCGAGTAGATCGTCCAGTTCGTGCATACACACTGGCACAAACTTCTCGGCACAACTTCAGTCCTGGTAGTAATCACAACTACATGTACTTCCTTTTACAAAGATCTTCACAATAAAAGAAAATACTTGTAAAAATGAATATATAATGGAAATGCTCTTTTAAATGTATTAAACACATTGTACTCCTTTTGAAAGAAATTCCAAAATAACAAATACTTTCTAAATACTTAACCATTATTATTTTACATTTCTTTACATGTTTTTAATATTTCAGCACATTTTAATAAATGTCAAATTTAACCTGGTTACAAACAAATAAGGTGATTAACTGAAATAAATAAACCAGTTATAGAAAAACAGGAATCCAATATTCAGTATGCCATCCAATATTTAGTGGGTATTCTGTGGGTACTACGACTTATCACAGAAGTGAGGCTCAGGGGAATAAATGTTGTGAACGACAAATAGTGTAATATCTACACATTGGACAATGATAAAAAAAGAGAGATCATATTCTAACAGAATATTTTGTTATCATCATATACCTGTTGGGGAGTGGCTGTGTAAAGCTTAAGCTTGCAGGAAAGTCTTTATAGCATCTATCACATGCAATGACAGTTGTTGTCATTCTGAGCTCCACTGTTTTCACTCTGAATAACGAAATATGTTGTTTTTCTGTGCTGTAGGTGTACTATCATAAAGTGCTGTGGTCATCTGTCCTTGGCCATCTATCACAGTAAACATGTCGCCTCAGCACTACAAAAATAGAAGTTGCTTCTGTGGTGATAGCTCACCATATCCATTCTTGTTTGTCAGGCTGTCAGAGTATTTTGTTTCTCCCCAGGCAATCTGCCAATGCAAAAGAAAAAGAAAAACTCACATTCTTGTGTATGCTAATTTCTAGGTTGGTTAAATCAACCATGATGTAAAACTCTCTGACATCCTCTCAGGATGTTTTGTGTGTGTCTGCATGAGTGGGTGAGCCTTTTCCTCACCACCTCCTGGCCCTCTTTGTGCAGGAATCAGAAGGATCATTTCTCTTGATCTGGTTGAGCATGAGTGTGTGTCATTTAGTATACCTTTTCTGCAGAGAGAAGCTGGCAGAGATCATTTATATGTGCTGAAGAATTTAAGAACAAAAGAGGGGAATGAGATAAAGCATAAGAGCAACAGACTGCTCAAACTGCGTGTGTAATTTAGTGCATCATTCATGGTTTTCTTTTTGGAGCACTGTGTGAATGCCCGCCCGTGTCTTTCTGTCTCTAATTGCTTTTGCATTTCCTCCATTGCATTTTCATCTCCCTCTTCCTTCGTCCTTGTCCATCCTTCCAAAGTGTGTGTCAACAATTAAAAAGCAGAAAGAAAAGGGTGGGAGAGAAAAGATTGAGTCAGAGATTGTGAGTGTAAAAGGGAAAAAATGGCTGGTAGAGATGGGTCGATAAGAGGGGGAATGGATAAATGAACATAAGACAGGAAAAAATCCCAAAGCATCCTTTAGGAGCTGCAGCCTTTTCACATTGTAGAGTACTTTGGGGGAGGTTTTTCAGCAGAGGAGTTCACACTGAAACCAGCAGATTTAGAGAATCTAGAATAAAGGCCAGCACAGCTGCATTTAATATCAGCTACACTATATATTATGGATAAAGAAAACTTCTGAAGCACTGAGAGTTTTCTTTTCTCAACTGCTGCCCTCCCTCCATGTTTCATCCTGTGAAGCACTGCCTTCTCTGTCACTCATCCAGAACAAAAGAAGAAGGTGAACAGCAGGAGAAAGAAAAACAGGATTTATATTTAAGGAGAAAACAATAAAGGAATAGTGCAGAAAGGTGTTATATGGCAGTGTTCACAAAGAAAGAATATTAAAGATTGACAATGTAATAGAAAAACCATCAGCAGGGAAAGCAATTAACTGACCTGGAGCAATATCCCATAAATAAATGAATAAATCAGAATAATGTTGTTTAAGTCTGTGATGGTGCAAGTTTGACTTTCTTCGCTTCATTATTTATTCATGTGCAATATTAAGTTGCACTAACATATGTCCTGCCTTTGAATAATTGGCAAGGTATTATAAGAAAACAACCCAGAACAAGGCCGGAAGGAGCAGAAAATTACACTGGTAGTGGGGCGAGAGTAGGGAGCTGTAGTTAGAAGACAGTTGGTGGGAAGACATAATAAATCAGAGGAATCCATTATAATGAAGGCATTATTGTTACAGCATAGAGGGCATATGGAAAGAAGCTGTAACAACAACAAGCATGAGTCATTGCCATGTTCCAGTAAAACACGTAGACACTCGTGAACATACAGAGTTAGATGTTTTTCATTACCTCTTGCTTTGACAAGACCTTTACAGAGTTGTTTGTTTCTTTATCCCTGTAAGACATCAAATACACATCTGTCACAGAGACTAATGAAAAGACAAAGGGCTGTTCTTTTCTTTGTAGTTTTGGAATTGAGCTGCTGTTTTTTATGGTTTCGTAGAGATCAGGATATCACTGGGGAGCGACGAAAAGTATTGCTTGACAGGTGGACTGCTGGTCACTGAAATCATCGAGGAAATAAACTCTGGTTAAATTTATTGTTAGCCTGGCAAGTGTAAGAAACACATAAATCGGATCTTTATTCTAACCTAACGTAGTCTAGTTTTCATTTTGCTTGCTGAAAACAAGCTTAGTGAAAAGCCTTTAGTGTTCATGTTGAGGGCTGGTTGTGCTATTAAAATGCTTTTCCATGTAACACTATAGCTTTAGTGCTGAAAGTGTCAATATATAAAAAAGTATCATTTATAGGAATGTGCTGGTCAAGTGTCTAAAACTTAAATCCCAAAGCAGGACATAAAAGGAGTAATCAAACATTTCTTCTAAATTTGATCTAATTATTAGATTTATTGTCAAATGTACTAACAACCAGCAATAATTAATGGTAATTTTGATAGTTTGTTTACTGTTAACAAACATTAATCTCATTCTCTGGAGCCTATCCCTGCTTGTCATGAGGTGAGTGCGAGGGTACATGATGGATAATGGATACACAGGGCTGACAGAATGACAGGCAGCCACACACTCATCAATTCAGATTACCCGTTAATATAACTTTCATATCTTTCAAACACAAAGAAATCCCCCCAAACTTTCTCTCTGTAAGGTGACACTGCGCGACGATACAATATGAATAATGATTCATGTTTCCGTATTGTTTAATATACCATCCATAAATTGTATCTGTATGGTATGTAATGTTGCAGCAGATGTTTATAGAACATTGTATGGTTAATAACTATGGTGTGCATGTATTGCATCAACATAAATTGGACGGCTATTAAAAAGTCGAAACTGCTATTGAATGACACTTGTTTGATAAGTGTGGTGGTGTAGATCGCAACACTGTGAACCTGGAAACCACTGTTCATGTTCTTCTTCAGTCTGTGTTTACTTTCCCTTTCACTCAGTGTTTGGTGTTCGATGTTTAAGCCTCAGCACTACTTGGAAAGGTTTAAGACAGTGTCCTGGTCTGTGTTAATAAATCCTTGCTCATTGCCGTGACCCTGCGTGTTGAAACATGCCATAACTGAAAGGCTTGGAGTGAGACCAGCCTCATTATTGTTATGACTCAGAGTCCCTTGTTACTGATGCCGGAGGACACCTTGTGCATTCTGTACTGTGCGAAAGCCTTTTAACTAATGATGGCCACCAAAACAATCTTTGTTCCCTTGTCAAACACATCCCAAAAAGTTGATTCTGTTCATCTGGACGTAGCGTTTTCAGTGGGAGAAACATTTCATCACTCATCCAAGTGACTCCTTCAGCCTCAGCTGACTGCAAGTTTTCTCACCCTTATATAGAGTATATTTGCATAATGACCAAAACCAGCACCACTGGTGAACAATGGGCTGTGATGTCAGTTTCTTGATCATTAATATGCAAATTGCCATGAGCATTGATCAACAACCACTGATCAAATACTAATGATCAATGGTCATGACCATTCACAGAGAGCCGGGGAATGGCTGCAATGACAGCATTCTAAAATGGTAAAAGATGTACTCTCAGTCTCTCTCCTTGATTCAAAGATGGTCTTTCCCTTTTCACATAAATGGCCTCCTTGACTCCCCACTCAAACCAGCTTTGCTCCCTACCAAGGATATGTACATCCCCATCATTGAAAGAGTGGCCACTGGCCTATGGTTTAAAACATTTCTCGGACTGAAAATGCTGAGTCCAGATGAACAGAATCAACTTTGTGGGATTTCCTTACCTAGATGATTGAGCATGCATCAAGACTTGTCAAACACACTTTTAAACTTAACAAAATTAGCATAAGAAAGTTTTCCGTTTGCTTTTACATGAACCCACCTTAATGCTCTGCCCCACAATAAATAAATAAGCAGTTATGGAACTGGATTTGGAGGCTCAGCAGAGGGTGTCAGTGGAGGGGCCACAGGCTGATTTTGAGCCCTGGTTGTGCTACGATAGACTGAGGGGAAGACGATGGAGATTTTGCAGCTGATTTTAATGGTGAACACACAGGATGTAAAAATATCCTTCACCTCCATTTGCTGAAGTAATACATCCTTTTAACTGGAGAGCTGGCGTCACACCTGATTTTGTTTTCCGAGCAAGGCTCTTTGTCTGGTAAAAGCACGCTGAACGGGATAGAGTCCACTGAGTACACTGGCTTTCCAGATCAGTCTGTCAGGAATTGGAAAGGTCTCAAATGCAGGACTCTGGATAAAAAGTTTAACTGATCACTAGTGAAGCCTTTAGTACCAAACACCAGTAACATCTGGTAGACATGAACAAATACAATGTAGTAAAATGTTATGTGAGCCAGTTTGTTATCCCCCTTATCAGCTGTGATACGTCACATTATTATTACATTTTTAATTATCACTAACAATCAAATAACACTTTCATGAAGTTTAATTAACTGTAAATTTACAATTATTTACTAATAATGGATATTATCAGTTTTTTCCCACATTTCCAGGTGCACCACCATCTATTCTCAAAGCGCCTTCTTCCCTTCTTATAAGCGAGCGGCACTGTGATTATTAAAATATTTGATCGTGGCATTTTTCATTGCTAAACATGTTGCAAAAGCACACTGACACTATCTATCCCCATCTCCCCAGTACGTACTGATAATGATTTTTTTAAGCTCAGGTCCAAAGAGATGGTAACTGTTGGAAAAAAAAAAAGTTAACCACTCAGACCAGGTGCAGTTTCTTTGAAGACATGAAGAAAAATAATTCCTCAGAGAGACACAGAGTGAATAAGAGTATTAAAGTGTGATCGCGAGTGAACCCAATCCAATCTGTCTGCAATCCTTCGCCTACTGTCACCGATCCAAACCCATCCACCCACTGATTTCCCAGGAGCTGTCGGTTGATGGTGTGAATTCAACCAGTTCGGGCTCCTTCTTTGGAGTTACCATTCATTACATAAAAAAGCAAGTCGTATGAGCACACATACTGTACGCGAGTACTAACATTAGCATACACTCCTCCACACGCGCACATACTCGCTGTCCTCTGTGTCTTACATAACAGTTGTGTTTACAGCGATGGAGGATAGATGAGCTGCTTGTTAGGGGAAGACTTTCAGGCGACACGTTCGGCGCCCTCCAGGAATCAATCCAACTCTAACATATTTTTTTTCTTTTTTGCCTGAAAGATGTTTGTGTAGTGCGCATTTGTGTTTACATTGTCAGCTTTGTCTAAATGCGCCAGAGTCTGCTGAGTGTCTAGTCTTTCATCACTGTGTTGTTGTAAGTGGGATGCATTTCACCCTGATTCACCTCTAGATCTGTGCTCACATGGCAGAGAACTAGAGACACAGAAAGAGATGGATAAGCAAAGGAAAAAAAACATTTTCCATAACCTCATTCTTTTCTGTTTTAGATGCTGTGATCCACCACACCATTATATAGAGTGGGATCTTCTGCACTCACACTCATTCAGCAGAAATAGCAGAGTGGAAGCACTCAAGTAGCCCAGCAAGAACGTGAGAGCAAGCTCTGAAAATTGAGTTGAGAGGGGGGGTGGATAGTTCAGCAGCAGCCCTGCTGGATAGGCAGACTAAGAGAGCCTCCTTAAGAAAGTGTAGATGGTGTCAAGAGAAGTGAGGGATTACATTAGGGAGAGTTAGTGATTATAGTAGTGTAGCATAAGTGCTGCACTTGTCATGATCAAAGCTGCTATTAGTGCTCTCGGTGAGGATCAAATAAGGCTCATGAAACATGTAACATGAGCTCAAAAGGAAGAACTGTCAAGTTGGAGAGAAAAAAAGGGTAAGAAATTAGAGAGTGGGAGGTATTTGACATTTTCTGCTCATTTTTTTTTAGGTGCTGTTTTTTGTCAGTGAGTGGGAAGGTTTAGGTTTGGGCCTTGCTTAAGGAGACTCTGCCAGGATATATGGCTGTTTTGGGATTAATGTATTCTCTGTCTGTCTCGGGGCAGTCACTCTAACAACCCTGCTTAGATGCGGCTTTACCATGCTCTTATGCCTGTATAACCTTTCGACTGACACTTTTTGATGAATAATCCCCTTGAGGTGCAGGGCACAAATACTTTCTCATCAATAACCCACATCCAGTTCTTCATTTTCTGAGCAGAATTTGTGGCTGCCCTGCTGCACCGAACATGGGTAAAAAGTTTCTGTAAGCTTGCTGAAAGACAAATGACACTCTTCCCACTTTATGCATAGCTCATACGAACACACACGCAGTACTTGCACAAATAGACAGTTTCACAGCTTCAGGCAACGTCTCTTTGTGGATTCCCAATCAGGTGGACTGTGCCTAAATTGTGCTGAAGGTGACCTCTTGTCCTCCTGTTGGCTGACAGCTATGGGACTGATCTGTCCCTGTTCTATTAGAACTGATTATATCATTTAGATACAGATGGGTTGTTTAACCCAGCAGCTGTCCTCATCAGACACACCAGACTGAGCCTCTTGGTTAATGGCTCTCGAGAAGCCATGAGGGGAACAGAGGCAGGCAATGAAGAGGAAACTCACAAATGAGAAACCTAGGCACCAGAATGGCAGAGTGGGTAGAGTAGGTCTGTGGCAAAAAGGGGCTCAGGCTTATACCAGAAAACTACAGATGTGTGTGTCCACATCAGCATAATCCACACAGGGAGCTATTTTGATTTCACTGCGCTCACTTAGAAGTTTAAAGTTAAAAAAAATAAATAAATAAAATAAAATAAAAGAAGTTTAAAGGTTTTTACTCCGCCGGGACATTGGGTGTAGCAGTTCTTATTTTGTACCTGAATTAGTAATCTCCAGCTAATTTTAGATACATTCAACTGAGGGTCACAACCAAAGGGTTGGAGGTGAAAAATGAAGCCAACACTGGAGTGGAAAAACTACACTTCTTCTAGGTTCCACTTGATGCTGGCTCCAAAAGAGAGTCAGTCCTCATAGGCTCCAGTGCTAAAATGCCCAAATTAACAGCGTGACAAATCTTTTTTTAGGCCTCTATGGATAGTTTCCTTCCATCATAACAGCTTTGAGTGGGGTGAATTTGTTTTGTAACTCATTCACGTCATCCTTGCTGATGCTGTAGATTTTAAAATTATGGAGCCTAAAACTGTGACATTATGTCTTTATCCTGCCTATGGTTTTAACTACGTTTAGTTTCAGTTAGTTTTCAGTGTGGGTCTGCTATTCTTAATGCAGCCGTTCATACCGTCCATGTAATTTTGCTGGACAAATTTGCAACATTTATTTTATAGACCAAGCACAATTTTTCCATTTTTTTTTTTTCCCCAAACAACATGATCTGACCAATCAGACTGCTGCAGTTGGCAACAAGTGACTCAGAACTCAAAATGCACATCAGTACTCAATGCACAAAGAGTAAAATAATACTGTTTTATCTCTGACACCCAGCTAGAGTCAATCAGTTCTCTGAAATAATATCTCTGCCTCCTCATATGTGGTCCCAAATCTGCCAACAGCAGCTCAAAATACCCACTGACATCCTGAAATAGCTACGAAAGCATCCGTGATACAGCTTCAGCTCCTGGATCTAACCATGAAATTTGACTTCCTGCTGTCTCCTCATGGAAATTAGGATGAACCCAGAATTTCTTAAAACATCAGGATCAGCTCATCATTGCTTAATGTTGACTTCATTTTTCACAATTATTTGTGGAGGAATCTCCCCCCCCCCCCCCCCCCCAAAAAAAAAAAAAATCATGCTACATGCGGTATATATATATATATATATATATATATATATACACACACACACACACACACACACACACACACACACACACACACACACACACACACACATACATTAGATTAAATGACAAGTTGGATGTGAAAAATGTAAAATTTTGTGTTGAGTTTTTGCAACTCACTTTGTGTGTAATGAAGTTTGGTTTTAAAAAAAGTTAACGATTCTTAGTTTTGAAAACCAGTATAAAGTATGTATTACAATAAAAACAGAGAGCTATTTGAGAGCAGTTAACTCAGTCTTGCAGACATCCAGAGTCTCAATAAACACGTCCACTAAATACTCATCAGCAAAGTTGTAATAACAAATTGTACCAGACTAACAAATACTAAAACTAAGGACATTTCCTCTATATTTATGTTTTATGTTAGTTTTCCAAATTCACAGAGACATTTCAGCATTTTTTTCTAAATAATTTAATTGTAGTTCAAAACTTTTTTCACGTGCTATAAACTAGAGCAGGGCGATATGGCCAAAAATATTTATCACGATATATATTTGAAAATTTGCGATAACGATATAACCGACGATATAATTGATGCGAGACAAAATACAACTCCACAATATTACTAGCGCAAAAAGACAACCTTCCATTTATTTTCACTTAAACAAGAAGCTGGTTTTTATGTACATTAAAGCTTTATAAAAATGTAACAGTGCAAATGCAAATTCCTTGCTGAAAGTTTAACCAAAAGGCATTTCCAGTAGAAATGGGCTGACATATCCTGAGCATAACCATGTATAATATCCACTGAAGTTAAAAAGAGGTGCTTTGCAACATTAAACTGCAGTGTGCAGTACGCATTTTTCGGACCATAAGGTGCACGGGATTATAAGGCACATTAAGCGAAACAAAGCAGTCAGATAAATCAAACTTTATTAAACTCATTCTTCTTGCTTCCTCCACTTCTGTACCATTGATTCATTAATGTTGAATTCTCTGGCAGCTGCTCTATTCCCATGTTGTTGCAGTATATTAATGACTAACCTCGTATTGTGGATGGATTATCTCAGTTGTTCTCCTGACTGAAGTTTGGTCCGTTTACAGCACCCTGCCATGCGATTGCATTTGTCTCTAACCATGAAGAACCTTCACGTTAACTTTTATAAGTGGAAAAGTGTTAGTGTTCGTCCTCCAGCTTCACTGTTTATGTTATGCTAACATAGCTGTGTCGCTAGCGATCACGTAGCACATCATTATATACCAGCTAGCCCAACTTCAGTAACCCTACAAACGTCACTGCTGTTTAGTTTCCTGTCTTCATTTATGTTGGAAGTGATAGCAGAGCTGTACGTTTGATTTTTTTCAGAAATCTCTCAGTCAGAACATGCAATATCATGCTTAGGTAACTAGCGAAACGAGCGAGCTAACTTCCGCTAGCTTCCTGCTAACTTCTAACTCCGTTAAATGTAATAACTTTTGTTTTCATGGATGCCTGGAAGTTAAACTTTATAGTTACACCTGGTAAAGCAGCAATGCTGATCGTTTTATTAAAGATGAAAGAATTTAGACAGTTTTTAACTCTAAGTGATGCTGCAGTGTTGTTTGACCTGAAGCATACGGAGTTTAGGACCCAGATTACTCCCAGATTTAAGAGCATCTTAGTCCGACAAATATGACAATAACGACTGCCGCTTGCATGTTCTGCAAAAAATGTGCTTTGTTGTGTATCTGACGGACAAACACCAAACCAGTTCCACATCACTGAAGTTGCACCATTTTTACAAACCAATTCTGGTTCATCTGTTTCACTCAACAATCGGCCATGTGCGTATGAAAACAAAGGCACTGCGCATGCGCGTTTTACTCCCATTCTATCGCGATATTTCATTTTCCTATCGTTGCCTAACATTATACCGGTATTACCGTGAACGGTATAATATGGCCCAGCCCTACTATAAACCTACTGTGTTAG
Source organism: Diplotaxodon limnothrissa (assembly GCF_057381915.1). Lineage (NCBI taxonomy): Eukaryota > Metazoa > Chordata > Actinopteri > Cichliformes > Cichlidae > Diplotaxodon > Diplotaxodon limnothrissa. The sequence continues at coordinate 14,261,614 of NC_140608.1, read as the reverse complement.
TTAGTTACATTGTCTGATTAATGATGCTACAGCTCTAAGTTTTTTTCTTTTGTATGTTTTGGTATTTCAAATTTGCAGACGCAAAATACAGTAAAACAAGCTACTGTAGTTGTTAGTGTTAAACAGCTAAACAGGAGCAAAACACAAGTGCAACTAAAAATAATTCCAAACAATGTCAGTCATTTTTACTCCTCAGGCTGATGTATATTAGTATAGTGTTAACAGATATCAATTTTTACAATCTCAATCCAGCTCTCATGGAAGCAGAGACAACCTTTGCTCGCTGCATCAAATACAGACTCATTTAGGCCTTCTGCTTTTGCGCTGTAATGCTAATGTTACAATAAATCGTTGCACCAGAGTCTCTTTGTTTACATCTTCACCCCACCATGCGATGTCCCCTCTGGTGTGATAATCCTAATAATATGCTAACATTCTGTGTTTTGCACTTATTTTTTTATATACATACACTCAGAAAAATAAAGGTGCCAACTGGAACCAAAAGTGGTTCTTTAGACTGATGCCATATGTGGTGGGGCGTGGTCTGCGGGGCCGTGCGGACGCACCTGCACGGCATCCGCAATCACGCCCGCCGTGTTAAAACACGGGGACTCAGGGGTTGGTGGTGGTGTGGTGTGACGTGAATCAAATAAAGTTGGCTCTGAACGTCGCTCCGTGGTCCCGCCGTGCCTTATTCATGCCACATTGGTGCCGAAACCCAGGAGGCGGCATGGCGGGTACCTACCAGAGCCAGGAAAGGAAAGAGCTGGCCGAGAGGGTGGCCGAAATAGTGGCCACCCAGCGGAAGCAGGCGGCGGAGGTGCGTCGCCAACAGGAAGAGCTGCGGAAGGAGAGCGAACGCCACCTGGGGAAGATGGCAGAGCTGGCAGCGCTGCTCTGGGCCTGGGCGCCACCCCCACAAGTGTGTCCCGAGGACAGTGAAGCGGTGGAGGAGCCGTGTGGGTCACCTCGGCAGCCGGAGGTGGTGGACGAGCCACGCGGGGGTCCGAGCCTGCCGGAGGAGGAGGAGCAGCCGGGTGAAGGGCTGCTCCTGCCGTGAGCGGTGGAGGAGCCGCTCCAATCGGAGGCCGAGGACGAGGCGGGCGAGGGTCTACACCTGCCGGAGGCAGAGGAGTCGCTCCACCCAGAGGTGGACGAGGGGCTGTGCCTGCTGGGGGCGGAGACGCAGTGCGGGGAGCCGCTCCAAACTGGAGTGGCGGAGGTGGTGGCGGAGCAGCTGTGCGGGGAGACGGAGGTCCCTGCTCCAGGGCAGCCTGTGCAGCCGGAGTTGGAGGCAGAGGAGCGGGACAGCCCCGCTAGGCCGGGGATCGGCGGGCTGGCTAGTCCAGCCTCGCTGCCACCAGTCGATTCTGCGCGCCTGACGTCTGCCCAGCCGCCTGTGTGCAGGAGCGCACGGCCATGCCTGTGGGGCCGTGTCCGCTTGCTACGCGGCCGACCTCCGGACCAGCTTCGCCGTTGCCGCTGGATGCGCGGGCGGCCACCAGAACGGACGCTTCCCCGTCGCTTGGTCAGGGGCTGGGGCGCCGATGTGTAGGGGCCGAGTCTCGCCCCAGTTCGCAGGGGGGGAGTAGGTTCGGCCAGATTGCTCCCCGGCCTCAATCGGGCGATGGGGGTATGTGGTGGGGCGTGGTCTGCGGGGCCGTGCGGACGCACCTGCACGGCATCCGCAATCACGCCCGCCGTGTTAAAACACGGGGACTCAGGGGTTGGTGGTGGTGTGGTGTGACGTGAATCAAATAAAGTTGGCTCTGAACGTCGCTCCGTGGTCCCGCCGTGCCTTATTCATGCCACACCATAGAAGAACCTTTTTTGGTGCCACAAAGAACCTTTCAAACAATGGTTCTTTGAAGAACCATTTCTTTCAGTGGTTCATTGAAGAACCTTTAAAGGTGCCCCAAAGAACCATCAAGAAATGGTTCTTTGGGGCACCTTTAATGGTTTTTCAAAGAACCTTTTTAAAAATGGTTCTTTAAAGAACCATTTTTAAAAAGGTCCTTCAAATGGTTCTTTAAAAGAACCATTTTAAAGAACCTTTTTTGAGTGGTTCTTTAAAAAACCATTTTAAATCTTTCAAAATAAAATGCATCATAAATTGAATTTGAGTAGGGTAAAATAAATACGAGCACAGCAAAGACATATATTAATGGTTTATTGTCATTTTGTAGTTACCAAAAGACAAAAAGGCATTTTAACCCTCAGCACAACATCACTACTAATACATGTCACATATTAGTGTTTTAAACAGTAATAATTAAATATATTGGCTATACTATAAATAAATATATATATAAATACTATATCTACAGATAACACAACAAATAATACATGTATTGTTTAATTAATAAAACATCAGAAAGTGATAAAACACATTAGAAATAGCAATAGCTTCATAACAGACCAATAAATCAACACATTTTCATCAGCAGATATTTGCATGTTCAGTAAAAACATTTCAACAACAAGTTTATGATTAAAATGATCAATGAACTTCAGCCTTACGCTATGTAATGTACTTTTCATGTTGTACTCATGGTCCTTTGTTAGTCCAGTTTAGGACAATGTCTCTGACGTATGTTTCATATCAAATATATGTCATATCAAATATATGTCATATCAAAACAAGCCCACACCTGCAGTTGTTTCAGTTTTTCCACTGGTGTTTCCTGTCAGCTGGTCAACCTCACTCAGGCGGACATCCATATCAGCCAACCAAATGACAAGTTCCTCCCTTTGTGCTTCAAATCCCTCCCACTCTGAGACAAGGAGCTGAAAGAGAGAGAAAAGAGTCAATTATAAAGAAGAGAGAAAAGTGAAACCCTCCTCAGAAGGTCTGACTCGCATACCTGCAGTTGACCTGTGATGGACTCCAGTTTGGCGTTCACGTCATCCCTCGTCGATGCCAACAGCCGAGTCTGCAGGGTGCCCTGGAAGAGCTGAGTTAATGTTCGACTCCTCCTGGTCAGGCTCTCCAGCTGGATGACCCGAGGTCTCCCCTCTCGCCGCTGCCTCTGAACAAACACAAATTGCATCTGAAGCAGGAGGTGCAGATTTTTTTTGCTATTCTTTTCTAAATCCAGGCTAGATCACGTGGAGGTATTTGGAAAATTGTTTTGGCCAGTGGACGACTGTTGTCTTGCAGAAAGTCAAATCAATCAAACAAATGCTATACACAATCAATTCACAAGAACACATTGTAAAAAATAAGTCCAGTTCTTGCCTGATTTCAAGTGAAATCTGCATCAAAACAGGGTAAAATGAGTGTTTGCAGCAAATGTGAGCACAAAGCCTCACTTTGTACAAGCCTGCTATTACAGTTCTCCTCTATGCAGACGACTTTCCTGTTTTCAAGGCACAACTTGGACCTGCTTTACGAATCTTATGGATACACACTAAATGAAATAACAGTGTGCATGACTCCAGATTCTGATCCCTCATCCTAATATGGTCCCAACATAGCAACAGCAATAATGCAAATGTTGAGGCTTCAAAATACAAAGTCCATAAACCAATGGCTGACATGGGTTTTATCATAAGGGTGATAAATATACAGATTTCAGTCTGTCTTAGAGATTTGATGTTCATTTACCTGCAGATGCACTATACGTACCTGCTCCATGGTTTTTCACAACATTTTGCATATCACTATTTAATACAGGAAGTACGTGAACTAAAACATGTCATCGTTCTTTGTGAGAGGACCATATTAATGAAACAAACCTCAATGACATCATAGGGATCCCTAAAGATGCTCCTGCTGCTTCTCTTCCTCCTCATCCAAAGCTTCCTTCTCCTTGTCCTCAACTTCCATCCAATTGTAATTCAATCTAATTGTGTTTCTGCCCCTCCTCTTCCTCATTTTGTTGGAGCTGTGAACACAGTTAATGTGAATCTGGATTAATTTGTGCAAACAAGAAAAATCTACAGCTTTTTGGTCAGAGGTGCTCTTGTGATTTAAGCCGGGTAGAGTAGATTTATGTGTTGATGCTACCTGCTTCAGCTCTGGCTGCTGAGTGATATTTACACCCTGGCTGGATTACAAACTTTAACCATGTGCTGAACTTTGGCCCAGCGTTGATACCTCTTGTTAGTATAACGACCTCTTCTTAGCTTGTATGTATGATGTATGATGGTGGATAAATGAAATATACAAAAAAATTTAACTATATTACAAAAGAACATCTATCTTGGAAACATCAAAAACATCAACTAGTCCGAAACTAAGTTATGCAGGAACAGTCAAAGACACACCTTCTCATGTTTGAAACCATTGTTTGAAAGGTTCTTTGTGGCACCAAAACAGGTTCTTCTATGGCATCAGTCTAAAGAACCACTTTCTATTCATTTCTATATAATTCGATTAGACAATGAAGAGTTATCTAATCTAATTATTCATTCAAAACTCTTATGCATAGCTGTATTTTATACAGCTCATACAGAATTCAAAGTACAGGTTCATGTGAGTATTTAATGTACGGCTCAGATCTACAGAATTTCAGAGTTTCTAGAGCAGACACAGAGCTCACGCCACAACAGGCTTCAGGCGCCATGTTAGTGACTTTAACAATATATTAAATTTTAATTTCGGTCTAGCTGACATTAGGTTATGTACGCAGCACGCAATTGAACCACATATTTTAGAAGCCAAAGGTTCAAATTAGCTGGGAGCACCTTTACTTAATTATAACAGTGGTTTTGTTAGGAAAACAGTTTCTGTATACCGGATACTAAATTGCGCTGACCTCAACGGCTAACGTATCTAGCTAATCGCTACTGTTAGCACAACATTAACAGCAAGCTACAATGACGAGTAACAAAAACAAAACAGTAATAAGGTTTTAATGGAAATGTTTTACCTTTTCTAACAGTCCCAGAATCCACAGCTTCAAAGTCCAGCAGGTACTGAAGACTGTTATCCGTTTCGCTGTCACCGTCCGTGAGTTTTTTTCCCCGAAAGGTCAAGGCCCGCCGCTCGCACACTCTGTCTGCGCATGCGCATCCCAACGACTGACCCCCTCCGTTCGCTCCCGGGAGGTTATAGTATGACGTGTTCTGACGTCACTCTCTCTCCCTGTCATTTATTTGGCTCGAAACACATATTAACAAATTGCTCAGTGATGAACAACTACTCAGATCATTTACCTAAGCTGTGCTTTGTCAAAACGAAGTGTGTGTTCATTACACTGACATTCTGTTCTGCAATTGTTATTTACTTGTATCTTATAATTTGACTTTACATACTGCTGGGTGGTTTGTAAAGTTTACAACAACTAGTATTATCATTATGCTGTATTTTCAAAAATATATAATAATCTCAAAAGTAATGCCTTGGAGTAGAAAATAGTAATGCTTTATTAAAATTTAAAACTAAAGTACAGTACTTGAATGTGTGTATTGTGTCTACTGTTTGTTAACTCACCATATTCATAATGTGTTTGTGGGGTTAGGGGTGTGTGTGTGTGTGTGTGGGGGGGGGGGGGGGGGGGGGGGTTAGGGTCTTTAGGCTTTGGCTTTGGCCATCAGTATATTTTTAAGCAAATATTTCTAACTTTTATTTGAATATTCAGTTTCCTACCATCTTCTCTTAAAGGGTAATTGCCAGGTAACCCGCCCTCTCCCTTCGCACACACATGCACACAAAGAAAACACACAGTATAATTCACAGCCTCATTATAGTGAATAAATATTTATGCCATTTACACCATCAAACTTAGATTGCTAAGGATGAAGAACCTTTTGTTCTTTAAAGAACCATTTGTAATAGCTGAAGAACCATCCACAAAATAAAAAGGTTCTTTGACGTATGATGGTTCTTTAAAGAACCATGAAGCCATCTGAAGAACCATTTAAGAACCATAATTTTTCTGAGTGTATATAAGTAATGTATGCATATTGGAGGTTTGAGAGAGGAAAATCTGTTAAGTTTCTCTATATGTACATAATGCAGCCATATTTCAAAACTGGTTATGGTTTAAAAACTCAGATCAGTCATTAACACAGCTTGTGGGATAGAAAAGTTTAGATAGGGTTTAGGATAGATATACGAAGCAAGCATTTCCAGACGTGCATTACTTTTTAAATATTTGTATGAGTAAAGTGATTTCCTAAAAACATACAGCAAACATAAAAGTACAGCTAGGTCACAGACTCAAAAGTAACTGGGCAAATTAACATAATCTTTAATATAAGGTTTGTTTTTAAACTTAAGTTTTATATTTAATATCTGAACAGCATGCTCTGTTGGGGGGAGATCAGCTGGCTGTCTTGTCCATTGAAGAATTTCCTATTTCTTGGTCGTCAGAAACTCTGGGGTTGGTTTTTCAGTATGCTTTGGGTCATTTTCCATTCTCTCTGTGTAACACCATCCATCAGTTTTGCAGCATTTGTTACAAAGTATTGAGTTGTATTTTTGTTATTGACCAAATACTTATTTTCCACCCTAATTTACGAATAAATTCTTTACAAATCCTACCATGTGAATTCATGGATTTTTTTTTTTCACATTCTGTCTCTCACAGTTGAAGTGTACCTCTGGAGCAAATTACTGACCTCTGTCATCATTTTAAGTGGGGGAACTTGCACAATCGGTGGCTGACTAAATACTTTTTTGCCCCACTGTATATGCTTTAGCAAAAAGGAAAGTTTTAAGCCTAATCTTGAAATCTAATCTTTTCTCTCTCTGAACTTTACTTTTACTTTTTTCAACCAATGATTGGCTCCTACACTTGCATCAACATCTCTTTGAACCCCATATTAAGTTTGAGTTCCACTGAACAGCTACCAGTTGCAAGTGTTTTACTTTGAATCAACTCCAAAACTGTTGTACTTCCTGAACAGTTATCATGAACAGCATTATTTTTGCAAAATCGATCAAAGGTGAAAGTGTGTGACACAAAAAATGTCACAGAGTCAAAGAACTTCTGGATCTAACTGTATTTAAAGTAGGACAGTCAGATACTTCTATGCCAAAGTATATGTTATGGTTCTGTTATTTACTCATAACCTGGAAGCCTCCCACCTGGCTTTAAAATGTAGAATACATGAACAAGAAAGGCACAGTTGAGCACTTCTGGCTGCTGCTTTGGGAAAAAGTGAGCAGATGAGAGAGAAAGAGGCAAAGTAAAAAAGAAGCAGGTTTTTACAAACTATGTGCTTCAGTGAGCGTTCCTGCCATTAACTCTGGAATCGTTACTGCGACTGCGTGGATACTAATCTATTATAATTCAAAAACCTATAGTTAAAAAAGGAGGAAAAAAAAGAAACAAAAAAATGAGTGAGTAAAGCAGTAAAGCAGTGTCCTGAGTCAGCATCCCTGAAACTAGTTTTAGGTCAGAGAGTGGGGTGCTGTGAAATTGGGTGACCTCAAAAGTGATAAATTTAATGAGATCAAAGTCATCCTGTATTTTAGTGTGACTACAAATTTTTTCACAGGCTCTACCTGCGTCCAACCCTCCCTCTCCCTTCTCCCCCTCATTTGCTATGTTAGCAGTAAGCTCCCGTTCTCTCTAAAAAAGGCTCTTCACTCAGCCTTTAGGAGCACATGATATCGATAAGACATGCAGTTGTATTGTACTGGCGGTGATGTTGGTCTGGGGGAGGGATAAGAGCTCTCTCCTGTAGCAGTGAGAAGGCAGGCTGAAAATGAAAGTGTAGACTTTCTCTCCTCCTCCTCCTACACAGCCTGGCTCACAGGGGCTCCATCTCTCTGAGGCTCTCTGATCTTCGAGTCACAAAACACCTGCTGCCTGCCTTCACACAGGCATGGAGAGACGGGGGGGAAGAACAGCAGTCAAGCAGCCGAGAGGCTGGGTGTGACAGAGAGAGAAAGATAGAGTCGGCTTCAGAAGAAATACACGGTGTAACATGTAAAATAAGAGGGAAGCAAGATGTGGCAAAGGTGGAGTAATCGCAAGAGTTTATCAGAGACCTTTTGTCACTCAGTGATGTTTAATACCTTCACGCAGGTGCAGGTAGCAGCATGTGGCTCCCCTCTTGCACTGTTAGGCTTGACTGACTGATGACTGACTGGTTGGTGTCTTGCAATAAAACAAATGCAAACGGTACAGGATCTTCTCTTGGGTTTATTTATGGCCTTTGTGGCCCAGCAATCCATTTTTTGCTTTATTACATTGCTTTATTTGTCACTCTTGTCTCCCATGGGTCAGTACCCTCTCCATCTTATAGTAGTAGCATCATTCCTGACTTTATCTAAGGGAATATGTGAGCTCCCAAAGGGTATAAACACTTGGACCAGTGGAAGAGAGTATGTTTATGTAATCATAGACAAGGGTAGAGTGAACGGGAGTTGTGTCTTCTATCTATTATTTATTGTTTTGTTTCTGTTTCATCTGAACCACAGCGAAAACCAAGATTAGCTTTTGACAAATGTAGCGGCGTTTTGATTCCTGTATGATGTTATTCTTTTTCATATGACACATCAGCATGTCCTCTCATGACCTTTCAACCTCTTTTACCATCACTGAACTGATGCAGATTTACAGATTAAGCTGATGTCCAGAGCAGGGAGCATAGCAAAAGTCTAATTCCTAAATCAGAAGCTGGTGCTTTGCTGTAGGTTGATGTAGATAAACATCTCAGCTGCAGTTAACCTCTGACTTTGCAATGGTTCAGTTACACCGCTTCTGTATTTTCACAGGGCAAGATGATTAACTGACTAAGCTATAAAATGTCTTTAGTTATATGTGCAGATTAGATATATTATTTGTGGAGATTAGATAAAAGAAGCGTTGAATGTTTGCATTTTTGTCTGTTATCATCCCCAAAACTGAAATACAGAAGGAATGTAATGATTATTTTTATTTGATATAATTATATATAATATAATGTGTTTGACATGCAGTAGCTTTGATATGCTCAATCATGTCTGTGAGTTTACTGAGCTCTGTCTGCCCTCTACTGGTCAACACTGTTAAGTACAAGCATCTTAATGAAATAATGTGTTTATTCTAGTGCTAAATTTAATTTGTGGCGATTTTTAATGATTGTGTATATATAATTGTCAAAATATCATAGCTAAAAAAAATGTTTGTGCAGTGGTACATCGATCAGAATATTATTTCAGTATACTTTAATAGTTTTTATTTTGTTTTGTTGTTATCTTTATGACAGCCTTTGCTCCAAAGCTGATGTAGTGCCTTTCCTTATGTGGTTTAATTCAATGAAAGTGCCTCTCACATAATTAAAAAAAAAAGGGGCTCAGATCTGGGATATCGAAGCTATTTAAGTTATGTCGGGGTAACTCAGCCTTGACATGCCTACAGACACACGAGCAAATATTTGCTCATGCACACAGGAATAATTATTTCACTATCGATATTTCTTATCTTTAAAACAGCTTTTAATGAATATTCATTAGTGATCAAATTAAAGTGCTCTACCGTGGTATTTCTCTTCCAGCTGGAAGAGCCATGCATCATTAGTTACTTAAAGTGTTTCCCTTTCATTAATAGCCTCTCTTCCTCTCTGGTCTTCATTAAACTTAGTTGTGTGTGTATGGGTTTGTGAAGTTTTTAAGTTTCTTCTCCCATGTGCCTGCCTTCTCAGTCCATCTGTTTGCCCTGAGGGCTGATGGCTGCTCTATGCTGTTGCTATGCAGTTTTCTGCCTGCAGATGTCAGCAACACCACAATAATTATGTTCTGGTGTTTGCTCTGCAACAGGACAGCCAAATTCTGCACTATTGAAGCATTTGTTAAAGAAACCTCAGCACTAGCGCAGGAGATGGATAACAGTGTTCATTGTGTTGCTGCAAACATGACAGACACATAAACATTTTTTGTCTCATTTATTTGTTTAATTTAGTTGTGACATATTTAAAGCTTGTAAGCATGTTTGTGTATATGTGCAGCACCCAACATCCATACATTTTTGGCACTTGACCGATTTTTATCCATCTTCACCCGCTGTATGATCATATGATAGTAACCAGCTGACACAGGGATACAAATTGTTTTTACCCTGTGAGTGTATGTCAATTGTTCTTTGGCAGGTTTTGTCAGCATGACAGTATAACAGCTGTTCAAGACAAAATCACAAGTTGAGTTTAAAGATGGACACATGCTGACTTGAGAGGACAAAATATTGTATGAAGTAGTAATAAGTACTCCGTAATCATTGGCCTGAAACAACAATCTGGTGTTTTCCCCATCTCCAGATGGGCTCTATTTTAGCAAATATTTGTGGATGACAGCTTCTTATAATCACAGATCAGTGAGTTTCATGTGTGTAGGAACTGTACTTATATGCCAGCATCACTGAGAACAGCTGTTAGTATGTAAGTTAGTACATCTTACTAGCAAGAACAAAGCAAATCTGTTGATTATGATTGTGTGAATAACACAGTGTGCACACTAAAATCATCATTTAATACCCAGGAGATCATTTGAATAAGGTGAGTTGAGCTTGGATTGGGGTCCTCAGGAGAACATCTGTGTTAATGTTTTGAGAACACTCAAAGCAGTAGAGGATGTAGTAGTTTGATATGTAAGTACTCAAATCATGCATTGAGAAAACGATGTGATTGGACAGTTAGGGTGAGGACAGTGAAGGTGATGAGAGTGACAGTGAGTAAGAGCAGACCCCAGAATCAGCTTTGAAGAACAGTTAGGAGATCAGGGATCAGTCGAGGGTCAGACATACGTGAGCAATAATGTGTGTATGTACGTGATGACAGTTCATCTGGAGTTGGGTGAGGACTTTATGAAGGGCAAAGAAACACAAGTATATTAAAATATAAAATTACATGTTTGTTAAATGAGATTATTTAGAAAGCTGTGAGATTTTGGTACCTTTTGGTGCATTGTTGCCCTGAGGCAATAAACAGTTTCTGGTAAGGAGAGGTGAGGGGTACAAATTTGTTGACTGTTACATCAACAGGGACACACAAGCTCTCAAAAAATAGGGTGAAATATCTTTTACACTAAAATTCATGCCACAGAGGGATAATAATAAAACCATATAAAAATATTTGCAGGCTAGTCCTACTTAAATCAAGAGTGTGTGATATTTGAAGTTTTGCTCGAGTTGCTGTGGTTCCTGCTTTCCTTTGCTTTGGCTTATCTGAGGTAAACGTTTAGTATTTAGTATTTATTTATTTATTGTCATTGTCAAGAACAATGAAATTGCGTTTCAATTATAGATTAAAGCTTCTATACGTGTGCATATTGACCCTTTCCCAAATGACTCTCACAAACTTGTACTTCACTGTGGATTGTCATTCTGCATTAAGTCATCCTTGCAGCCCTTGAGAGTCCTCACAGCATATTAAAGGGGAGGGTATAAATAAACAGGCTGTAGGATGCAGTCACTACTCTATAAGGAAATAACATTCATCTCCATGGATGCGAATGATTTTGTAGCTCACTTTAACTGTTCTGTTATTCTGCATTATATACTGTTTAACCTTAAACCGTCTGGGCAGTTTTAGATCACATAATATTAGTTTCTAGCTATTTGCATGTGTATCCATCATAATCTGCATTGATTACCAAGCAGAATAAGCTGCTGTGTATTCAGTAAGCTGAGGAGGATTTGATATGAAGGATGCATTTTGATATGCTTGTTAATAAATCCATTTACATCTTTAATACAGTGTAAGACTCGAGCCTGGAGGCTGGACACACAGGATTCTGGGAAGATGGGGTTCTACAAACCTGAAGGACTGGATGTGTGTCTGGGATTATATGTGTGTGTGTGTGTGTGTGTCTGTGTGTGTGTGTGTGTGTGTGTGTGTGTGTGTGTCTGTGTGTCTGTGTGTGAAAACTTTCCTGCTTTTTTGTTTGTATTTAAGCCTTAACCACACATCCCTGAAGATAAGTGTTTCCACCTGTGCCTCTTTCTTGCTTCTCCCTCTCTTCCCACTCCCTCTCTCTTTCTCCTCTCCTTCCCTCCACCGTCACATGTCCTCAGTGAATAGAGTGTTGAGTGGATTTCACCAGCTGGTGCCTTTGCCTGCCACATAAATAGTGTTAAAAACAAATGCATGTGAGAATGTGTATGTGCGTGCGTGTGTGTGTGTCTTTGCCAGATACTTGAGTGTCAGTGTCACATCTGCCCTCCAACATTCCTGTGTGCCTTTGCGCTCATGTGGAAGCCTGCACAGACTGCGGCACCAATTCCAAATCTGTGGAAAATCATTATCTTGTCACTTGTGACACATACACACACACACACACGCACATAAAGTCTGCATAGTATTTTTCTTAGTGTTTTATATTATTCACTATGAAGCTAAATACGATAGTTTTTAAGTTTTGAATCTATAAACCGAAAGGATGAGATCAGTCACACAGCTATGTTAATTCTGCTACTGACAGTTCATTCAAATGAACATCTAGCCTAGATCTGTAGCTTCATCAATAGGTTAAGTGCAGTAACTCTGCATGCTTCTGAACTCATCTTTCTTCTTATGTCTCTGACCCCTCTATCTGTCTGCCACAATGTTCTTTCGTCGTCTGCCAATTTTTATATTTTATGGTTATTTTACTGACGTGTTGCGACAGTAACTGCTTTTTTGTCCTTGCAAGAATATAATTAAGAGTTACTGGAATTTGACTGAAGCTGATAATTGGGCCAGCAGTGTGAAGTGTTGTTCTTTGTTTGTGTTGATTTTCTATGGTAATAGTTGCTAATGGACTGTTGCCGGTGTTTGGCTGTGCTGCTTTCACACCCTGGACATCTTGGTGCTGGTGGTGAGTCAGAGTCCTGGAAGTAAACACTTGAAAAAAATTGATGCAAAAAGGCACATGTACATGTGCTGAGAACAGGCGGCTGAGTCTTGGCACAAACGCTGGACACATGTCACGGGATTTGAATGAACAATGGATGTAGAACTCTTATACTTGAGCAGCCTCACCCTTCCTCCTACTTCTTTTTATCACCTTCTTCATATCCCCAATAGAAATTTTTTTATCTTCCTGTTGGATAACAGGCTTATATACAGATATTGTGAAATTTTACTGCTGCTCAGCTGATGGGGCCTCAGTGTTGCAGGGAAGCCTCTGTACATTTTCAATAAAGCTGTCAGGTACAAGCAGAGAGTCTGACGGGCTGTACCTCACCCCTGCTGTCAATGCTGGAGATAAAAGCTTTTGGTGTAGGACCAAGTGAAGCTTTTGTCACACCCAAGGTGAAAATCTGAGACAAAGTTAGATAATGTACACGATCTTTTCACACAAAGTTTTCAGAAGTTGAGCTGTAAATTTAGTGTAAAAAAAAAAAAGAAATCTAACATGTTACTTCTCCTCCACAGTGAAACTAATAAGTACAAAACTTTCTATGGTAAACTTTTGTTTGATTGATTTAAAGGCAACAATATCGATGACTCCTGTATATTGGTAAACAGCCCATTAATGCTCTCGAAAATGTCACTGCTGCTATCAACTCCTGATTTGTCATGCGGCTCTGCTTCACAATTTCAGACAAATTCATGTTCGGGATTGAGTGTGAATGGTAACCACAATTTTCTACATTCCAGTAACTAAAAGACTAGGAAAAGGAAATAGGATTTGTGACTGACTCAACAAAAGATCAATTCATTATCCGCCTGAGACCTGAGCTCTTGATTTGGATGCGTACTTGAGATTAGTTGGATGTAAAAGTATGTCCTCATATAAGGACAATAGGTTTATTTTGCAGCACAACACAATAAAGTTTTTTTTGGTTTTTTTTTTTTTTTACATTTAAGAGCATTTAAGCAGCTTTAAGACTTTTTGCAGCAAAATGAAAGACATAAGGCCCGGAAGGTTGAAAAATTCTCACTTTGACTGGGTCAGCGATTAAATCAGATTACAAACATAAATGCTGTCCTTGTGTCTGACTGATGGTACCTATAAAAGGTAACCATCTGGAGTATTTGACCTCTACTACAGCGATGGAGAAGTTTTTCTATGATTGTCTGCCCAGTGTCAACAGGTGGTGATAACAAGCCAAGAAACTCAGCAGAGGCAGGAAAAAGGCTTGCTTGTTTACAAGTAAACATGAATGTTAACGTACAGGATTATAAGGATACGCATAATCTATTGTAGAAACTAACAGTGAATGAAGTATATTTATTTTTGTTTGTTTGTTTACAAGAAAATACACAGGGTACTTTAACACACGCATGTTTTATTCTGCTTTTAGAGCCCTTTTACATTTTTTATTAGTTTTATTTTACTTTTAGTATCTTTCACATTATTTATGCTCTTCCTTAGAACTGCCTGAAGTTATTGTACTCTTTGCCTTACTTTAAAATCCCAGACATATAAATCATAATTAGTCTCTTTTTCTTCCTCTCTTCATCCCATTGACAGAAAAGCTGGCTTTATTAAATTTTAACCTGTCATTATCAGATCATGCAACCCTGAATGTGTATGTGTCTATGTATGTGTATGTGCGGCAGGAGATGGTGTGTTACATCGAGCAATTAATGTTTAATTCTTCATGCTACACTGATCACTCAATCTGTCGCTTCAGTTCTTCTTTAACTTTTAGGCTAAACTACGTGTATGAGAGGCTGCTTTCTCTCTTCCTAGAATCTAGCTGGCTCTATTATTTATAGGATTAGAGAGAGGAGCAGTGTGCGTGAAAGCCCGTGTTTTTGTTCACATTGTGATTCTTGATCATCACATGTCTGCCTGTTTCTATTAAAACCAACAAAGGATCATCATCATCTTATTGGGTATAATCCTGCTGACCATCATTTAGCTCAGATACAATAACTATCTGAAGATTATCTTATTTCATGGGAAATCGGTGAGTGTTGCTCACCTGACCCCCTCAGAATCAGCGGATCTACTCAGACAACAACTGTAGTCTATTCAGTGAAGCTATGCAAAATTTGACCTTCATATAATGAAAACTGTCTGAGTTCCAGGGCTTCAACATACATAGGGGTGGAACAAAAATTTTGCTCATAGTCAAAATCACTCATAACATCACACAATTTTCAGGGCTTGCAAAACACATTTAAACTCTGTTTAAAAACAAAACAAACCCTCCCCACAGCACCACAATTAAGCACTGATACCTCAGATGTTTTATCTGTTTTCTAAAAATTGATATTAACATGTTACCATTTTCACAATTTTACAACCACAATTTCTTTGGTTACTTTAGCTGTTGTCAATACTTGATATGTGTTTAGTGTCTTCATTTGCTCCTGAAATTACAGACTTAAGTCTGGATCACTTAATGTTTCATATCCAGTGATGGGTTTGATATTCAAAAAGTAATGTTTTACACATTACTTGTTATTTTTATTAAGAGTAACACAGTAGCTAGTTGACCTAGCTGTGTGTTTGAGGTAAAATAGTATTATTTAACTTTATTCAGCACCGGCACACATTTTGAGTTACTTGTTACCTAATCGGTCAGATCTGTTTTTTCAGATCTGAAAAAGTCTAAAGGGGAAAAAAAGCGAGCTTGGTTCGAAAAATATTAATGCTGCAAATTTGCCCTGCAAAATTACATGGTTACTGTGAATGGCTGCATTACAAGTGAGTCTGAAAAATGTTTTTAACAGATGAAATATTTACATGGATGGATTTTACGTGTTTATGTGTAAAGACCTTAATTCAGTTGTTTCTTTCTTGGACACAGTTTGTACTTTACCATCACACTGCTTGTTCTTTCTAATAACAAAAATGAAAGTAATGTCCACATCTACACTCCTCAAACACTACAGACTAGGGATGGGTATCGTTTAGGTTTTATCTGATAACGGTGCCCAACCGGTACTTTTGAAACGGTGCCGGTGCTTAAAGACTGGAGAACACAAACTTTGTCCAAAAAGCTCTTATGTTTTTATTTTTAGCAGTCTCTTTTGCAAAATGATAACCAAGTTAGCCTTTTCTGTTGATACAACATACCTCCTTTGGTTGGAAAAGGTGCTTAAACAATGGAAAACACAATCTTTGTCCTAAAACCTCTCATGTTTAGCTGTTTTTTGTAAAAAGATAACAATGTTAGCCTTTTCTGCAGCTATAGGGCATATATGGTATCACTCTATCAAACAAGAAGACAGCCGCATGTAACTACAACGGTGTTAGCTAGTTCACTTTACATGCATTAATGTAATAATGCATGTAATTTACTCAACGTAAATTACACAGGAACAACATTAAGCCACTCACCCAGAGAATAACGGCTGCTGCTGCCATCATCATCCATCATCATTTCTGCTACACTGGCAGGGCTAGGGGCCAGGACTCTACTCTTCGGGTTCTTGGGATCCGATAACAGGCACCACACCCGCAGTAGATGTGCTCGGTCTTGCAGCAAGCTATCAAATACGGCGCATTTCTCGGCTTTTAAAAAAACACTATGCGTCGCCAGGTGTTTCATCAGATTCGAGGTGTTACCTGCTTTGCACAGTATCACCTTAAAGCACTTGTTGCATGCTGCTGAGTTTGCATCTTTTGCTGTGAAGTACAGCCAGACTTTTGACCGCTTCGGCTTGGGCATTTTTAATCTGTAGCTCTGCTCTAAAAGGACGTACGTACCTGGACCTGCCTACTATCCTCGGAAATGTAAAATGATTGGCTAGAATCCAAAGTGTATGACGTCTCAGGAAAAAAGAAAGCACTGAAATAAAGCACCGAAATATGCGCTACGTTTCGGTCTGCTTACTACCGTTTATGTCAGGATGGCACCGGATACCGGTACTCATCCCTACTACAGACTGCTCTATTTTTCTCCTCCCTGCATTGAAACTTATTGCTGATTGTAGTGTAAGTGTGAAGGAAGCAATGCATTTTTTTTTTCTTTCAGCCTGCTCATCATGCAGATAACTGAAGAAACTTCAAGTAAAAACATAACTATAACTGCAAACTGATTGAATAGTGCATAGTAATGTGTTACTTCAGCACGTGTTATACCCAGCACTGTTCACAGAATTACTTGTAGTTTCTCGATTGTTGTGAGTTTTCATTGTGGACCGTTTTGTTCTGGTGATGAGGGATTTATTCAAACTTCTCCCTTTTTTTTTATTTATTTATTTTTTTTTAGAAAGAAACCAAAATAAACAGTCAGTGCAAGCAAACCTGAGGTGGCAGTTACTGAGACTTAATCCAGAGCTTGGAGATTATTAAATTTTTCAGTAGCTGTTTGTGCCACCTGTGACTGAAAACAGCACTGTTGAACCAAGACTGGAAAGTTTAAGGACACACACAAACTTCTTATGGTATATCTCGGTCGGCACACTCTGTCTGCAGTTATTTATGAAGGCTCGCACACACTCAGAAATAGGAGAGATAATCCTTACTTGAACCATTAGAGACCACTGAACTGAGAAGCCAGGAGTCAAAACCAATAAGTTGTAAGAATCCTTATATGACCATTTAATACTGAGTCCAAAAAACCTTTTTAAAGTCTTTTCCATCTGCTCTCCCACATGTTTTTAAATCCATTTTCTCAGAATCTGGGAAACAGGTCCTTCTGCACTACGTGGTTATGTCACTATTTGCCAGAGCTGCTCTAGACTCTCACTGTCAAATGCTCACCTGTACTCTATACTTTGACCTCTCTCTTTGACTTTTAAATGAGGACAAGATCACAGAGCCGACAGAAAAAGACACAGGCATTTAGAGGAAGCATCTGCCTGACATTTGATTGATTTTCTTCTCTATTTTTCTTCTTCTGACCTGAAGAACAAACAGACATCCAAGGAGTCTGGGGTTGCTGAGGTAACTGTAATCACTCTTAATTCAGCATCAGGGAAAGTGAGGGGATAAAGGTGGATTGGCAGCAGTTTAGCAGGCTAATGTGGGAGTTGTAGAGGGCAAAACAATAAATATGTGACACTGGGGAAAACGAGTTGAGTGTGTTTCCCTGTTGAGCAACTCTGCAAGAGGGAAGCCAGAATGATAAGGATGAAGACAGAAAGGCTTTACATAAATACATTTCTTTTCTCAATCCCGCAGGATTTAAAAGCTCCTCCTCTCTCTTCCCCACTTCTCCTCCTTCTCTGCCGGCAGATAATAATCCTTTCATCGACTGCTGGTGAGGGCTGGTGTTTGTCCAAAAAGCCTCTTTCTACTTCGTCAAGCTTTTCCACTCTTTTAAAATTGCACCATGCTGAGAAGGGAGTGAAGATATTATTAATGCATTCCCCTATTTGCCCCCTCTCCACCTCCCTACCTGTCTCTTCATGTAACTTCACTTTTTCCCTTTTGCTCCTACCCTCTTCACTTACCTCTCACTGTTACGAATATCATTAATGAGCAGGCAAGCAGATAGTGACGTGCGATGCTAATTAATGAGTTTGCTTAGTTTTCTCTGTCGCTTTACTCAACCTCATAGCGGCTCAAACACAGATGTACACACGCTCTCCCAGGCTGTCTTTTCATGTTTCATGACTGGAGATGCATGGGAATAAATAGCATCAATAAGATGTGTGGCGAAAGCAGATAGAAAAAAAGCACCACCACCTGCCAGTCAAGCCGGCCTCCTTATAGTATACCCCTCTCTCACACACACAGAGAAAAACACACACACTCTCTCACATGTGCGCTGGTCCGTAATTTTTCGCCACACTCTGTTCCCAACCAATGAGAGGCCAGAAAAGGGCTTCTCAGAACGTGAGGGGGAGGAGACAGAGTGCTGCCGGCTGATTGACAGCGCCCTACAGGTGGAGAGAAGAACGCAGAGGAAGAGAAAGGGGAGAAGACAACACAGAGAGAGGAAAGAGAAGCGGTGAGTGAGGAGGAGGAGGAGGAGAAGAGAAGCAGCGGCAGTCAGACTTCCACGAACACACACACCTAAACACACACTCACTCACAGTGCTCTGTGCCTCCCCTCCTACCTTGAGAGCTCGTTTCCCCTGGCAGACAAGTCGACTAATACTACCATCACTATCATCACCTCCACCTCCTCAGCTGCACCAAGATGAGCCAGTGCAGGAAAAGGTGCAAGAGGCAGCTCACCAAGGTGGCTCGCTATTTCTATCGCTTCCTCATGGGAACGCTCACCCAAGGTAGGCATCCAAAAACTTCCACTTCCACACCCAGAGGTTCGCTGCTGGGTCTGCTGAGCGCAGCAGCCAGGTGGAGATGGTCTAAAGTTAAAGTTTGCTGTGTTTATAGCAGAGGTGCTGATGTGTGTTTTGAGATCTTTGCAAATAGGTCACTAGTCTCTGTGTGTGGCTCAGGTTTTTTTTTACAAAAGAGTAAATGCACTCCTCAGTGGCATAAATCCTAAACATGACTATCTAAAAGCATGTCAGTGAACCTGCAGGGTTTGAATGTGGGTCTGCAATGATGTGTACTGTATATATGGTCCTGTGAGCATACATTGTTTAAGCTTGTTCAATTCAAACACATAATAATAGAATCAATAATGAATTCACAGCGAGAATTAGAAAGCTGCTGGCTTTGAATGAACTCTTCCCTTCTTTCAATCTGCTTTTTCAATCCCTGCTTCCCTCTGTCCTGCCTTCACAGTTCTGTCCTTCTGTCTCCTCCTGTTCGCTCTCTAGCAGTCAAACAGATTGCTCTCTGGAAGCATGTGGCATTCCACCTCTATTGAGAAACTCTTAGTGGAAGAAAGACACACACAGCCTTTTACCCAGCCCTTCATCCACCTCTCAGCTAACCCATCCCCATCCTCCTTCCCTCTCTAGCTTCCTCTGCACAGTTACACAGAACTTTACAATGCTAATTTGAGGAGCGAGATTAGAATAAAATTATGTAAGCGCAGTCAAGTTCTTTTCGTCATACTGAGAAGGTCCTATTTCTTTAGCATCCACGTACTCTTTGTCCTCCTGGGCTTAGTGCTGGCTAAAGAGTGTCCTTTCCAGAAATCACCCTTTATAATGTTGCCTATTGACAGCCTGCCACTAAGCTTTACACCCATTTTCCTTTTTTTCTCGCGAGTGATATTGAGCAGCAGCTCACATTGCCTTGGGGAAAACACAACAGAGTAGGGTGGTTCTATTGAATCCCAGCAGTTGATCCTGAGGGTGGAGGTAAAGCTGTGTTTAGATGACCTTGTCAATAGAGCAGTGTGTGAATGCTAATTTGACATCAGGGTTGCTCATCTCCACCTCTGCTTTTTCTCCTCGTTATCTCTTCAGACTTTGACAACTGCAGAGCTTCATGTTCGTGATCTGAATGCAGCCGCTTATCATGCGTGGAGAAAGCGCAGACATATAAATGCACATGTTGTAACCCATGTGTGAGTGTGTGTTCATCACAACAAAAACACTCTGCTGGAAATGACACTATCAGCACAAATATTTGTGCTGATAAAGATTTTGAGGGATGCTTCCCAATAAACACTCTGAGGTTTAATAATTGCTGTATAAATGTCTATGCAAAAGATTACATCATCAGAAAAAAAAAGCTTGTGCCAGTGTCTGCAATGTTACCTGGTTGTTACTTGGTTGTCTGCTTGACGTCCTCAGCTGGAGGCCCAAATATTATAGTAAAAGTTTCTGTAGTGGCCGTTAATTATACTGTTTGCGCCTTTGAGTTTGCACAAACAAGCTTGGGGATGAATGGCACAGAGATTGCTGGGAACTAGAAAAGCAATGACAGATGGACTAACACGTTGGTGATTTTGATGTTTTCTTGGGATGTGTTGACGACAAGAAAAAAAAGTCACTACTAAAGTAATTAAAGTAATTAGCAACAAAGCACTACAGCACAGGCACTACATCAAACTTTGTATTGTTCCAGCAGTCATGCACAAACATTCACTTTTTGTTGCTAAAATTAAACTCATAAGATGCAACGTTAAAGGAGACTACCACCAGAGTTTATAAAAAATGAAATTACTACATGGACCAAAATACAATTTAGGGGCAATGGTCAGAAAAACAAAGCCATCATGGGCTCAAGCAGCAAAAGTGGTAACCATTCCAAGCCCATACCCACATTCCCTTCCCATGTGTAAACAGATAATCAGACTCATACACTACCCTCATAGACTCACTAGGGCTTTGCAGAGTGGTGTGACAATGTTTGAAGGAATGAAACAAATCTCGTTTAAGTGCCTATTTTTTTCCATATACATCCTTGTCATGAAAAGGTTGGAATAATTGTACTCATTGATATTCATACCTTGTCCGGACATAGACATGTGTTTGGTGCATGCACCCTGAAACAGGCACAAACAGAAACAGAGCAACTTTAGGAAATAATGCAGTTTGACAGTCTGCTGGCAAAATAAGCTACTAACTATTTAACCAGCTAACTAGCTACTGCAGCATCAAAGCACATTCGCTCCCATCTATGAAGTATTTATTAAAATTGGTGTGTGTGTGTGTGTGTGTGTGTGTGTGTGTGCGTGTGCGTGCGTGTGTGTGCATACACATCCTTAAGTTTACTCAGAATGGAGTTACCATGACTACTGGCTCCTGCGTGTCTGTTCCAATGGGGGAGAGAGAGAGAAAAAGAGAGATGTCTGCTTCATTGCAGTGGGAGCCAGAAAGGGCTGAACTGTATAATGGCTGTGCTACATTGGGATTTCATCAAGGCCATTCATAGTTTGGTATTTGGGCATTGTAGCATTTTTGGCTGTGCCAAGGTGCTGAGGGACATGCCATTTAAGTCAGGCATGGAGAGACAGATTTTGCACTGCCATCAAACTGTGTATGAACCTAGCAGCGATTTAACTTATGCAGAAAAGGACTGATGACATTAAGAAAGCCCCTGGTTAATAGGTGTTTTTATTCCACCTCAGTGAATAAGTTTGCTGGACCATGTATGAAAAAACTTTAATTTTTTTACGTGCTCATACCCTTACTGGTAGCACACAGCATGTTTCTGAAAAGACTCATGTGTCTATAATTAGTTCTGTCAATTAATCACAGTCCTGCGCCTCTTCAACCACAGGCCTACACAAGGGTCAGGATGCTGATTGTGTGTTGTTAGCCCTTGCTGGTGTATGCATTAGTGATGACAGTCATTTTTAATCACCCTCCATTTTAACTCCACGTTTCCCACTAATTAGCTTGTTTCATTAGCTTCTCCAAGGTAAACAAGGCCATTCTAGTGTGTGTGTATGTGTCCGTGTGTTTCTGTGTTTCCTTTTCTCCTCTTCTTCCCCAGAGCTTTGTTTGTGTTCCTTTATCAAATAGTGGGACAAGGGTTGTTTAGTGAAATTAAAATGTTTTAAATACTATCTAACCTGTTTGCGCCACCTAATAAAAATGCATACACTAAGGAATCCCATTCACATGATTTTTTTCTTGTAAAGTGGGGAAATACCTCCAACATGCACAAACATTTGACCGCACAGCATGCAGTTAATTTGCATAATTGTAATGTCTTTGATATGCTGCTTAGACATGGGGGTGAGCAGAGCCTATGAGAACCCAATGAGAATTCATAAGAGAGTCAAAAAGGAAACAAATCAATAAGTGACATTGATCATGGAATCGGAATCTAAGTTCTTATTAATTCTCATCCCTGTTTATCAGCAACCTAAAGATTCTTATAGACAAGAAGATGGCGTGAGATGGCCTTCAAATTCAACTGGATCACTATGTGACTGAGATTTCACATTATGTTTTCCAACAAGCCAAATCCACAGAGGTGTCACCATACAACCCACATTATCCAAAGTGCAGCTTTGGATAATGTGTTGTCCCACCTTTTGTTGTCCCACAGGATAGCCCCGGAGGTCTCAAGATAAGGAGTACCCACACAATGTCATTGTGTTTATTACATGACAGGAACGCACAGTTCTGGAGGTTCCTAGTAGTTCGCTCAAGATTAGAGACCAGTTACTGACCCCAGTTGCTATAACCACCAGTTACTAAGGAAAATTGTATATTCTGCAACCAGCTGATTGAGAGATTGGCAGTTGCTAGCAAGAAGTTGAGGTATGCATGTAGGTACCAAAACACCTACAGGCAAATTGATTTGGTCATTAGTAGGTTGTCATTAATTTACATGGAAGACTTGTCTGCAAATCTAACTTTTATGCAAGATCATTTAGTTAAATTTACTCTCTGGATGGTATGATGCAACTCAGAAAGGGAGACCATTGGCCTACAAAAGTTTGGCATTACACTTTTTTATGTTTCACTTCAACTTGAAGAGGAAATCGCTAGTGTTTCCAGATAAGTCCGTGTCTTCCATGCAACCTATAGGAGACCACGGCAATCTGCTTACAACTAAAACAATCACAAGGAGGTTTGGGTGCAGAGGTTACCAGCCTCTAGATCTGTGCAACTGTTTCACATAATACCTGCAAAGACCAGAGAGTTGTATTCACTACAGCTTGGTGTACAGTTTAGTAAAATTAATATATGATGTAGAATACTAAAATAAGGCAAATGTGTTGGTTTGTGAAGAAGTAGTGAGTAGCTAGAGATGACAAGAAAATACTGTGTACAGTGACGAATCCCTGTGTGATGGCCATTTAGAGTGAAGAAGAAAATCCTTAAGCTTTTATTTTGTCATTTGTACCAATAGCTGTGTGTTCTCTAAAATAAGAAAAAAACTCTTTAGATCTATTGCCTTGTGTCCAGATCTAAACAACCTACTTTGTCTTAGTTATCAGTGTATTTTCAGCTTGTTTACAGGAATACATTCAATTGTAGCTGAAGGCATTGTCGTTCTGTTTCAGCTAAACAACAAATTTGTTCCCATCAAATTAAAAAATGACTTCTTGCCCACTAACAGCTTTACTCCACAGTAACTGTACACAAACACAATGTTTTGACTTGTAAATTGCCTGAGGTTGTAATAAACAGCCCTAAATCAATATTTCATGTCTGAAGATTAATGTGTTTGGTGCGCTGAGGAGCAACACATACCTCACCTTGCTGCAAATTAATTCTCTTTAGGTGATCAAGATCATACGCGTGCAAACACCAGTTTCCTGTAACTTATTAATGTCATACACTGCATTCTCCACCACTGCACCTTTCTTACTACAGGAGACTTTCACAAGGACTTCCTGTGCATCCTGTGCAATGAATGTGACCAAGAAATAGTCACATTCATTTCCTTTTCCAGAGTATGAGTCATTTGTTAGGGGCTCTGACATTTTTCCAAATGAAACTTGGTGTTAATCTTCCTTGAAAAGCCATTACAACTTTGTACTGTCTAATTAATAACGTCTGATTTTCTTCCTCTACGTGCCACTTCCGCCTTTTTTTTCCTTGCAGGGGCATGCATAGTTCTACGCCAAGAGAACGTGCATAAATATGCATGCCTAGAGAAACACACACACACACACACACGTTTCTTTACACTCTGTTTTTCAGCTCTCATACCTTGAAGCTGATTCTCTTTGCAACCCACTTGTGGCCATGACCAAAGAGATTTTGTTATCAACCTTTCACTTATGAATAAAATATGCTCGGTGTGAGCTTTGGCATTGCTTCATGTGTATTTGTGTGCATGCAATGGTGCTGAATTTCAATGCATTCTTTATTTTATTATGAAAACTATAATACTGTTATTCTGGTAGCAGGCCATGTGCATGCAGTTGCACGGGCTGACTTGTTTGCAGCCACTATAGCCAGTAGTCAACACTTAAATGCTTAAGCGTCATAACTGCTCAGCATGCTGATTAGATGAGAAGTATGCGAGTTTTTGGTTTGAATTTGTACCTTATACGTTTAACACCATCCCTCTTGTCTTTGAAAAATGTCGCTACACTCGTGTCCATCACTTTCCCCAACTTTTGATAAAAAATTGACACAGTGTGTCACTTTTAGACATAATAAATAACACCATGGGCTCCCTATGATGGCAAATTATGACACGTGCTTCTAGGGGGTTTAGCGTTGCTATATTTATGTGTATATAGAGCATTAAGTCATATTACAGTGTGTGGTAATGGCACTCACAGTGGGAAGGGAATTGCTCATTACTACAAGTATATCTTACTCCAAGCTAAAGTCCCTTGTTTGTGTGCTTAACTGTGGGGTGAAGGAGACCCTCTGCCAAGCAGAGCATGGTCGTGTCTCATATAATAGGTAATACGAAAACGCGGCAGGAAGTAGTGCTTAAGCATCAGATCTCAGAAGACATAACTTGTGGGGCAGAAACAAAGAGATGCATCCAGACCCTGCCAAGATTTTGTCCCACTTCATTTAGGGTATTATTATTTTACTCACTGCTGTGCATGGTGTGAGAAGTGTTTTTGTCATTTGACTGGAAAAAAAAGGTCTGTAAGAAAGTGAGATGGAAGAAAGATAGACAGCGACAAAAATCATAAGGGGTAAATAGGAAATGTAAAAAAAGAAAGAACATATTCTATCACATCTCAGCAATCGCACCCGTTTTAAGATCAGGCTCGTTTTGTCGCCAGACGTGAAAATTCTCACTTGCTTGTGCTGATTATTCGCTTCCGTTTCTGTCTGCTGTTGACACCTCCTGACTTGCAGATTCAGGAAGGAGATTAAACGGTGGCCTAAAAATAAACTCCTTGTGGAAGTTCAAGGTCAAAACACGTGCAGAAAAAAAAGTTCCCTTTTGAGTAGCTATATTTAAAAATTACATTTCTGTTTTACACGTGCTGCCAATTATATGCACATGCAGTGGCATTCCAGATCAAGTTATTAAAGGAAAAGCGACAGTTGGTTTGTAGTTATTTGTGCTCTCTGTGTATGCCGAATAATCCCTCTGTGTATCTGTTGCTTGCTTCCTTATCCTTTGTTTTTACTGGCACCCGTCCCTCTGTTTTAGCCCTAATCTGCTCCATGCTGTTCACATTTCGCTCTGTCAAACGTTGATTAAGTCAGTGCTCTGCCTGTCAGGTGATGTACCATCTGCATTTCTCTCCTCGATATCCACTCCCAGCATAATTCAGAGTAGGTTATGAGTTTTCTCACCTCTGATCAGCTCTGCAACTTTCTCTTGAGATTTGACCGTAAAGATGAGAAGCAGGAACTGACATGTGATTAAATTTCAGTTTTTGCCCTAAGCTAATGCACTGTTTCTTAATTGGACGGTACGGTCCATAAGGCTGCTCCTGTCATCCCTCATCTCTGTGAGGAAGACTATTATCTGGTGCAGCGTGGCCTGTTGATCTTCAGCTTCTTGTAGATCAGTGTGCTGCACCAGTGGGGATTTTAGGTGTTAGCCGTGTCTCCCTCAATCCTTCACTTTTTGTGTAGTAAGAGCTGTCTCTGCATGTGTCCTCTCACGAGCTCGCTTTTTGCCTCACCCTCAACCTCTCCTCCACTCATCCCATCCACCACTTTTTCCCCCTCATGAGAAAGGTGTGAAACATCACCTTCATCCATCATGTGTATACACACACACACACCTCACATGTGCTAAAAATAAACCGCTATTAGTAGCAGTCTGAGTGAGGGGTGATGAGAGTGAGGGGGGGTTAACTAGAAGTAACTGTTGGAGAAAGGAGAAAAGGAAAATTCAATACAGTGTGGAGGCAAAAAGAGGAGGAACTGTAGGAAAAGGCTTTTTCATTTTTAATCCTCTTTTATAAAAAAAAAACTTGACTTTATTTAATAACAGAACCGACAATGTATTTTAAATCATCTTCTCAGATGTTCATAATTCATTCTTCATCTAGAGTTTATGCGTTCGGTTTTGCACTGCTTGTCAAAGAAAAAGAACAACAAAAGATGGATGTATGTGGCTGCAAGAAGGAAAGAGATGGCTTAGGAGGTCAGCGGACATCAAAGGAGGGAGTTATGTGTCGGGCAACGCATTGATCAGCTTTCCTAGAGGGCAGCCTTTGACACACTGCCCATGACCCCCAAACCTTCATCAGTAGTATGGCACAGGATGGTAGTATGGCAAGTCTGCGAACAGTGCCAATTTCTATCACAGCCTGGATGTAGGTCTGCAACTAATCACTTCAGGTGGTGACATGACAAAGTGCTCAAAAACTGGCAGAAGTGGTTAAAGAAAGAGACAGCCAGTGATAAGTGGGAGTCAGCAGCAGTTCCAGTTCCTGTGGAGAGAGGCAGAGGTTGCATGTATGAGCAGCAAGATTAGAAAGTAGTTTTTGCCTTTATGGCTAATGGCCATTGAAGCTATTTTAGGCTCGTTAATGGCTATTTAATGTAATAAACACTTACACTGTTGCTGCATTTAGTTATGTTCTGTGGTATTTGATACTTGTTGAATGTACAGATTTTGTTGCTAATAGGCTGAGGCATACATTACTGTAATAAATTATCCATTATGAATGTATATCAAGCTCACAGGGGCCCTACTGTGCTCAGTGACGCATAACAAAATGTGTTTCTGCATTACACAAATATGGCTAAGATGCTTCTGTGAACCAAAAGTACATTTTGTCACATAGACGGCATATTTGGATGGGACTGAGAGATGCTCACTTATAATCAAGTGAAAACAGGAATCGATCATTTGTATTTATTTACTTCCCTCAATGTATTTTTCCAATCCTGCTCAGCACAAAATTGTGTCTGTATTATCTCTAGGCAACCCAAACATCTTGTATAAATTGTGTTTTTGTCCCTCAGTGTGTCCCTTATCCTTCGAACTCTTGTGTTTCCTCTGGTTTCTGTCTTCCCGTGGTGTAGGCTGTCAAATGATGACAACAATTATACATGACTGTGTAGTTTGCAATGAACTTTAATGCAGAGCAGAGTAGTTTCTGTCTTATTTTCAGACATTAATATGAGGAGCGTTGTTTTACATCTATACCCAAAAACTATGAGCATTTTGGAAGTTTAGTGAAACTCATTATGTCAAATGATTTTCACACTCATATAGAAAGTCAGTGCTGTTTATCGAGATTAGATCGGTGGATTTATGAGCATTTAAAGGTACATTGGCTTGTATTTATGATAGAGTGACAGATTGTGTTGTTGAGCCTCAGTGTAACCCCCCAGGGAAATCCCATGACACCCTTTACTGCACTTAAATCTCAGCAATAACAGAAAATACCCTCTTTTGGAGAACATTAATAATTAAAAAAAAGTGCTTAAATTTAACTGTGACACTATGATACACTGAACTGAACACAGAGCTTAGTGTAACAAAGGTTTACAGGCTAACAGAGAATTAGACTGAACGTATGGTCACAGTATGGCCATTTGTCCTATTTTTAATAGAAAACAGCTGTTTTTGTCAACAGCCATGCTGGCCAGGACAGAAGGGAGGTCAGCAGAGGGTGAAGTAGTTCAAAACTCGCAGTGTTAAAGTGAATGGAAATATTCACATTGGAAATTAATAACTCATTACATTATTTAGTAATGTTAGTTATTCTCCAAGAAAAAAAAGAAAAACATGAAGTCTAAATGATGCTTAGTAGTAGTTATCTGTTCCAATATTAAGCAGGGACACTTTTCATGTTACTCTGCTGCTGCCCATGGGATTGATGAATTGATGAATAGACACAGTGTAAATAAATGAAGCGAAAAGCTACAGATGTGGCTTCACACATAACGACTTGATACATGAAGGCCTGATTTGGAATTCAGATCATTTAATTTACACCTTAATGACTTGTTCTCACTTTTTCAGTTTTCAGGAGAAATTTTTAGGAGTATTTTGATAAATAATTAATTTTCTAATCAGCTCTTTGCAGCCAGTCCCTCAGTCATTAAAGGCTAACTAACTCAATGAAAGTGTATTTCCCACCCCTCGTTGACAACTTCCCTTGGCAGGTGGATAAATTTACTGCTAACTATAGCTATCAGAGCAGTGGATAAATCTAAGCTAACTATAGCTATTAAATGCCTCGGGGATCTCTCAGCTTCACTCCCACTGCTGCATGCACATGTACGCTGGATTCTTTACCTTTAGGACAGCGTTATTTCTTGAGGTTAAGTTGAATGCTTTCACTGCAGGCTTGCCAAACATACAAAGAAGAGCACCTCAAGTAACCAATAGATTATTATAGTAGTATGTACAGAAGTATCCACCTGAACATTTTTGTTATTCTTTCTTCAATATGCACATGAACAAAGTATAATTAAAGTATCAATAAGGGAAGAATTTTGTGTATTTTTATTTTTAGCGAAACCTGTTGTTGAAGTAAAATTTAAGTAAAACCAGGAACGTTTTCAAAGTTTGCTATTAACCTGTCGAATAGTAATAATATTATAAAATGCCTGGAAAAAAGTATGAATACACATCACAAAACTGTTGTGATACAAGATCTAAGAGAACCAATATTCACCTTGAAGCAACCCAAAAATATGTTCATTGTAACATATAGCGAGATAAATCAAAGGGAATCTGAGCACAGGTACATTAATTGGCCTTTTGCTTCTTTTTTTTTAAATTATCAGTTGTTAATTTTTGTAAATCATGTAAATTCTCTCCAAAAACTTAATTTAAAGATAAGTAAACATGACAACTTTACCTCATCCACCAAAGAGGTGACACCATAACAGCTTTGTGCACACATCAGTGAGCTTGGAAAGTGATGCCAGTAATAATAAGCAGTGTTGGTCAAGTTACTTGAAAAAGGTAATCAGTAACTAATTACTGATTAGTTCCCCAAAAAGTAATCCCATTACTTTACCGATTATTTATTTTCAAAAGTAATTAATTACTTAGTTACTTAGTTACTTTTATAAAACACGATTTACAACCTGAATAGGTGATAAAGCGATAGATCTTTCAGCCCAATTCTACTTTTTCTGCATAATCCATCATACAAAATGTAATCAAATGGAAAAGTCTCTTTTTAAAACTTGTTTTATTAGTTTTAATCTTTTGCATCAAGCAAAAATTAAATTATATGCAACATTCTCTGACTGGAAGAAATTTGTTTAAATTTTAAACCTATTTTCTGCACATTCCAGCACATAAAATAAAATATTTTTTTGTGTTTAACTCACTCTTTTAAATAGATGCAAGTAAAACACAGCAGAAAATAACTAAAATCAAAGACTAGTGGTCCTGTTGCTCTATTTTCACCTGTAAAGCAGGAGTGGGGTCGGTGGTGCTCAGTCTGTAAGGATGAATTTCAAAGTTGAAATGCATCTTTCTTTTATGTTATGTTAAATTTGTTTTTGAGTCATTTAAAGGAATGTTTAGTTGGATTTCTTCTATCCCTCCTCTAGCCAACCTTCTATTTCCCTCCTTTGTCTCTGTGTGACACTTTCTGTAATAGACAGCAGCCGCTGAGGACAAAGGGTGCACTTCAGGGCTATCCACCAGGGACACTGGTGGTCAGAGGCACTAAAAGTCTGATGGACCCCAGCTGGGACAGAGCTGTCGCTTCCACTCAGCCATCCGGGCATGAGGAGGGTCGGTCTCAGACAGATACGACCTTGAGAGAGTGTGCTGCTGACCTCCAGTCGATATGACAGGGAGAGAGAGAGCAAGAGGCCGAGAAGGAGAGAGCGGATGGATGGGAAGAAAGAACTGGATGTTGACTGAAGTGGGGCAGATAGGAAAGGATTCATTTTGACAATAAGAGTGTGTTTGAGTGAAGTGATACGCAAGCTTAAAAGTTGTAAATATTTTTGTGCACAAATCTTTCAAACATCATGTTTCTCTCGCTCTCTCCATCTCTGTGCTTAGACTTTTTAAATTAATTTGTTCTAGCATCAGCCCATAATAATCAATTTCACAGCATGTCAGAGCACATTAACATTTAGTGTAATGCATGTTTACTCCCCAGCCTCGTCTGACTAGTGTAAAACAATCACAAACTGATGGTTGATTTATTGAGTTATATCACTGTCTTGATTTCCACATTGATTAAAGAGTTACTTTTTTGTTAATTTAAAAAGCCTCAAGCATTTGTGACTCTTTTAGACAAATAAAGGTAGAAAATGAAACTAAAAAAGCATTTTATAAATAACTAACAGACAAATAAATATATCATACCCCACTAAGAGACTTCCTCACCAGTCTTCTTGACTGACAGTACTCAGTGTCCCTCTTCTTCTCTCTATCAGTGTAAATGTCTCACTTGCCTGTCATTTTCTCAAGTGGCACTTGTCTGTCATCTTTTAGCTCTGCATCAGTTTGATGTCTGTCAGTCAGTTCTGTGTGTGTGTGTGTGTGTGCGTGCGTGTCTGTGTGTTTGAGCCTGTGTGTGTAGGTGTGTCCCTGCATGGGTTCATCTTTGTGCATTTGCATCTTTCTAGGTGGTCGTCTTATAGCTGGATATTTTCATGGTTCGGCATGGACATACTCCGATACAACTTTACATAACTTTTTTCTGATCACATGCTGCACTCGCAGATGCTCAAGAATGAAGGAAAAAAACTGCAGAAAGTTCTTTTTTTTTTGTTGTTATTTTTACTTTCCTGCTGGAAATAATCGCCAGTGTAATTTTTAGCATCTCACTGCAGTGGATCAACGTTCAGTATTTGCTCTGTCAGTACAAATAAAGGAAAACAGTGAAAAGTGGTTCATTTATTAAGTCCAATCATGTCTGGGACTCTTACACCCTTAGTGGTCAGCAGTACCATAGACTACACATTTCTTTTAATCTCATCATAAAACAAAATACTGCGAGTTCTCCCTCCTAAATGTCTTCTTGGTCTTTGATTGTCTTCCATTGTTAAGGCTTAGTAGCACTGTGAAAACCAAACTCCTTCAAATAATTGTTATATGGAAGCAGGCAAAACCCATCATGTGTTATTACATAGAGACATATAAAGAAGACACTTCCGAATGCTTATTCTTAAAGGGTCTTAAGACTTTTTATATGGTGGATCCCCTTTCTGACACAACCCCAAAGAGGTTGATGCATGTTGATCTGTTTTGTTTGCTGAACTGGTCCAACAATAAACTTGTTACACGATTTTATCCTAAACAGAGAGCCTCGGCCTCTGAGGCCTCTTTCATAGTGAGCCTGATGGGCACCTGTTGGATGTCTTAGCAACACTTCCTCTACTCCTTTTCTGAGTGAACAACCCCAAAGATATTTGTGTCTCTTCCCAGGATCAAACCACATACCTTTTACTTGTTTAGTCACTGTGGAAACTACTCTGTAAACACACGATGTCCTTAAAGGGTTAGTGAATAAATAAGTTATGGTGATATTAGAAGCTCCATTTGAAATAATAACATTTTGGTGCCTGCACATTTCAAAAAGTTTGGACAGAGGCAAAAATAAAAAAAATGTTGTTGAACAAGCAAACATGCTGCAAAGGTAGCGAAAGGAAAAAGTTATATAAAATATATATGTTCAACACGGGTTAAAACTGCAGTGCAGAGAAAAAAAAATGAAGACAAGATCTAAAACAGCCACCGCTCATCTGTGTCCAGCCTGCAAAACTGTGTTGTGTTTAGTATGATCAAAAATTGAAATTCTACCATTAATGTGGAACAATATATAAAGAGTTTGGAGTGATATGCTGTCTTTGAGGTGATGTCTTATTCAGGAATTTCTTTCTGATTTTCAGCAAGACACAGCGAAAGCACAATCTGCACCAGCTGCACCAGCTTAACTTAAGTTCAGGTCAGACCTGTCACACGCGGAGCATTATATAATGAAAAATATGGCAAAGGATGAAATCCTGTATCAACAAAAATGGGAAGATGTCTCACTTTGAAGACTACAGCACTCGGTTTCCTCAGTTTCCAGACATCGATAAAAGAAGTGATGCAATGCAGTAGAAAACATGTCCCTGTCCAAACTTTTTGAAAACATGGTACTCTTATCAAATTCACTCATGCACTTCAAATACAGAAGTGTATACTTTTAAAAAACTGTAAGCTTGTCTTTGTACAAATCCACTTTGATTTGCAGTTAATACAGGGACATTATTGTTCAATAAAGACTGATTGAATTTATCAATGTAATACTTTGTTTTATTACTACAGTAAGCTCCTTTACAGTTTTTTATTAGCTGTAGTAACCACAGTGTCACTTCCCTGCTCTCAGTCACAGTGATGCTTTCAGTCTGATCCTGATCTGTGTTCTGCTGCTTTTCCATTGTTTTGTCTGCTCATCTGTCTGCGAGTCTGCATGATGTCAGTCTGACTCCATCTCCATTTCCTCTGATCCAGGCCTTTTGTGCGGCTGCATGTTTACACGCGCACACACGCGTCACATATGGGTATGTGTGATCTCATCAGTTCCCACCTCCGGTTCTCCAAATCGGATTCTTCTCGGAGTTATTTATAGCTGTTGTGGCCCACTCCACCATGTGCATCGCATCATGACCTGTGCTCCTACCTGCCTTTGGGGAAAAGGGGCAGCATGGGTTTATCAGGTGACTGTGTCTGTGTCCTCTCTGTAGCTTATTTTCATAGTCAAGAGAAATACTTGATTACTCACTGTGTATTTCAAGGTTTTCAGTTGGAGTTAACTCATTTGTCTCATTCAGTGCCAGCACAAGTCATCTGAAGTGCTGCATTTTATGCTGTGTGGTACACGGAAGAATTTCCAGGTGTGCATTTCTAAAATGCTTAACTGATTAATGTGATAGCCAAATAGACTACATTTTCTACAATTTTTTTCCACCTACATGCAAGTTTGTTCTTACTTTAAGTGCAGCATTACAGCAGTCCAATGAGTTTAATATATTTTCCACTAAAGGTTGAAGACAGATAATGGCCTCCCAGTAAGTTTTTAATGAAAGTAGCTGTAAAAAAAAAAAAAAAGTTATTTAAAAAACAGAAGATGCAGACATGAATTAAAATTTTCCTCCATGACACTAGAACACCTACTAATGTTCTCGCCTCCTATCTATTGGCATGAGACACGTGTGGCGGGTCTCTAACCACATAAATAAAATGCTGTGTTCAAGCTTGTGTGGCAACAAGGTGGCTTTCACACACTGGTGCCCTCATAAACAAATGTTTATGAGAATGCATATATTTATTGGAAGATGTAATTACATACTAATCTATTTATATTTATAAGTACAATATTATTTTTTTCTATTAAATAAACTTACAAAATGACTGACTGTTCAGCTAACTGTTGTGCCCATGTCACATTTCTTACTTTCTTCTATCATTTCAAATATCAGCTCTCATATTTTACTCTGACACGTGCCTCTGCACTTCAAGCCTGATTAGAGAGACAGTGCTGTCTTTGGATGCCTACTGAAATCCACACTGTAAATATATAACACTATTTTCTTCCCCGATATTTGTACATTTGATATTTTTGAATACCGTTCATATGTATATAGTGCCACAGAACGATGCACCTCACCACCCTCCTTTCTTTCCCTCATGTCTGCACTGAGCAGGAGATGCTCTGTATCCCATTGTACATGTGTATAGTGACAATAAATGGCATTCTATTCTATTCTGTTCTAATGACAGGACTATTTTTAAACCCCAGCATTAGCAAAGTGATCAGAAGATGTGAGTATAAATGATCATATCACAATGACCAGACTTAGAAAAAGTAACGCTTAATAGGAAACATGAGGTTTGTTTTGGAGTAAGCACTTTATTACTTTTCACCCCAATAATGTGTGGCTGGTCTCAAGAATTCAGATTTTTCCTTCTCATAAAAAAATCGAATTTCTTTTACTTGCCCAATGGTTGGGACAATCTGTTACTGACAACAATCCCGTTACTTGAAAATGATTTTAAATGTAATTGCACTGGTTGAGCTCACAAGTTCAACAGCCTTACATTGTGTACTTGTTAGTTTACACAACAGTCCATGATCAGCTGACTTTTACAGTAACTGAAGGAGATACAGTAGTGGAACAAATGACAACTGCATGTCTACATATTGAAAATCGGGGTAACTTAGCTGCCTTTTTAAACTTTAGGGCACTGTCATCAAATTAACTATGAAGACAGCGGGTCACGTGAAAATTAATGAGATCAAGATTAACATAGAAATCTAGAAAACAATGGCTGATTAGGAGTATAACCAATCACACTGCAAGGTTTTATTTAGCCCGGATTTGGACGTCTCTTCAGACAACTGTAGTAAAGTATATTTACTCAAAGGATGGGAGAGTAACAGGAAAAAGGATTAGAAATAATTACTCTCTGGAAGGCATGCTCAACTCTTTTCTGAAATAACCACTCAGTCTGCATGCGTGAGTTTGTATGTGTGTTTGCTCTGCAGAATGCTAATGGCTCGCCATAGCTTTCCCAGCCATGTTAATATGGTTTGTCAGGTCCACAATGTAATATCAGAGAGACAGTGGTTCACAAACTAAGCTGTGTGTGATGAAGCACAAGCAGCATTGTGTACATGTTTCTGACTGTGTTACCATATGTGTTATATTCACTGGCACAATGTAAGAGATAAAATTGGAACGCCTGTCTGTGTCCTTTTTAAGGGATACGTGGGGCAGGGTGAAAATAGATGGTTGTAAGTGTGTGTGTATGCCGGTTTGTGTGTGGCTTTATGTTCAACCCAGACCTGGGGAATTGATGCTGTGCGTTGTGTCCATGACGACAGCTTCTTTCTCTCTCCCTCTTTATGTCTCTCACCCTCTGTCAGTCCATTTCTCTCTTGCTTGTTCTCTTTGGTGACAGTTGACAGATTTAACACAATAGAGCATTTGACTGGGCCTGGCTGTCTGAGACAATCATGGCTTCCTCTGCTTCCCTTTCGTCCCCTCTCCTCTGTTATCTACATTATATGTGATTTCCCGATGTAAACAACCGGTTGCACGTATTGACTCGTATACAAAGATGCTCTATGTGCGCGTAAAGATTCTCAATATCCACCGTGTTTGCATGTGATTGTGCTTAATGCATTTTTATCCGTGGTCATCAATAGTGCGCTATCCCCCCTCTGTGACTTTGCAGGGCTTTGCGTGTGCAGTACAGGCAGGTTTGTCCTTTGGTACAGGTTGGATCATTTTGTGCCTTTTGATTAGCTGCTGATTCAGCGTGGCATCAGCTCCACGTGCTTGCTGTCATTGTCCTATTGTCCTGTTGTCCATGAGACATTCATTTAGATATCACCAGATGGGTTATATTATATTTGTCCTTGCCTAGGCTGTATGAGTCAGTCAAAGTAATGAACAAGGAATTCAACTGGCAGTCGACCTTTTTAACAGGGAAGATATCAGAGAAGGTATTAAACCTGCTGTAATTAGGAATTTATTTTGCGTTTTGTTGCTGGTCAGGGCTTTTATTTTTAAAATGGTCGATTAAAGCTGTGAGTCTAAGTTATTTACAGGAAAAACAGTTGGTCTTCCTATTTGTAATGTTGTACACATGGCTGACTTTAAGGTTAAGCTAATGAGGCGATGTTAATGATTTGGCAGCAACTCAAAACTTGTTCATGCTTTTTTCTGGTTAGTGGGTGTGTAAATGACATTGAAGGGCACATAAAATCCACTTACCAGAACATTCGTTACACATTCAAGTGTGTTGTAGGTTTTATTTTATGTGCAAGAGGGCATGTGTGCTTTCTTTGCTTTGAAATATCTATAAATACTTTAATCTGCACTGACCTCTAGTGGACGATGTTTGAAGTTGCGCTTGTTTTGTTGAAAACGTCCAGTGAGGTGGTGTGTGGCTGATTATTTTACGTTTCTGTGCTGTGATTCCCTCTTGCAGTCCATGAGCTCACAGTACACCCACACTTTCCAGTAGTAAGGCACACTTTTGCAATATTTTGTAATTCTCTTTCCTCTCTCACAGTCTACCTTTCTTCCCCCCACAACCTTCTTTCCCATTCTCTTTCTTCTCTCCCAGTAGGTTTTCTCACCATCCAGCACCTGCTCGCCGGCACTATGAAATTGAAAAGTCACTCATTCTGCATTCAATATGATATGGTATAAATAATACATTGTTTATTTCTAACCATCACGCGCCAGACTGGTTTTGTACTTTTGTTTTTGCATGGAAATTTCCTACATTCTTATCTCTGTGTTTTCAATCAGCTGTGTTGCCATTTTCTGTTGCTGCACTTGTTGCCTGTGCACTGTGCTTGCAGACTTTTGTCACCGTTCCACATGCATTGTGCGCTGCCACGGGGCATAACGAGAATAATATATCAGCGGTAATTTACAAAACACACTGTCAGTGCACATATTAGACATAAATGAAAGACATAGAGAGACTCATTCAGTCTTGCTGAATAGGTAATTGAGAGTAGGTGTCTTTTTTTTTTAACCTTTTTCATTAGTACATGAAACCTGAGGGTGAAAAAAAACATGCCTTATCAAAACAGGTGGTGCATGTTTGTTCATGTATAGATGCACACAGTACATGGGAAAAAACATTATGTCACGCCCACAGGAAAGAAAGAGATACACGATTGTGCTACCACAAAATACAGCTGTTTCATAATACAAGCCAAACATTGCCCACCTGTGTTGGTTATGTGGGCTCTGCAGTCACTGGTCATAATGAGCAACTCCGAGGAGAGCATTGGAGGTTTTTATGCATTCATCCTCATTTCCATATTCCCTCTGTCTTACTGGCTGTTCATGAAGAAAGGTGAGTGTCACTCTTAGAAAGATTTAAAGATTTCTGTAGATCTCATTCTCTTAATTTGTTTAAGGTTTGTTGAAGGTGCTATTTTAAGCGGAAATCTGTATCATAAACTTATTGAAGGGTTAATGAAAGATTTAAAGGATCCACCAAGATCCAGGATCTGTTACATGAGAAACACTTTAAAGTGCTTTGAAGATCATAGCTGCCGTTATAAGGTGCTATATAAATGCAGGCCATTTACAACTCTGCTACTTATGGAACTGCATTTCTGGCTCACTGGAAATCCCTTTTAACATGGCAGATTTAGTAGGAATGGCAAGTGAATGGATATTTCACTTCATATTTAGTCTCCATGCTAATGAGAAGCAAAATGTTACAGATAAAACAAAACAAAAATGAGATTTAGGAAATCAGCGAGGTATTGTTGCATTGGCGAATAGTACTATTTGTAGGTGATTTATTGTTGATGTATTATAATTTTACTAACTTGCATAACATATTAACACTATTAGGGGAGTGAGGGGCGTGTCAGTTGGGCTATTTATTGCAAGGGATGAAAAAGAAGAGAAGCTGCGATTATTTAGGTACATGGATGTTATACAGTAAGGTAATGAAACTGAATGGAAAACGAACTGAATGTGATGCTTCTTCCCTTGATGCCTACAAGTCCGCATGAGTGTCTGGTTTAGCATTAAAATACCTGATCTTTGCCCTTTGTGCCCACTAGATGTCCCAGTCTAGCTGATCTGGAATTTAAGAACGTCCATATTCTTCCTCCCAACCCCCAAGTCAGACCTGTTCAGTGATGTTGTGTAGTATTTTTACTGATTATACTGTCACATAATAAGGCAGTTACACAAAAGATGACATGTTTGGCCATACAGGCACATTTATAGTGATTAAATGACCATACTTTATGTTTATCCTTGTATTTATATGTTAAAAAAGTGGAAACAAAATAGGTTTGTGTGTGTATTTTTTCTTAGGCATGTTAAGTCAAGCGTTATTAATGCAGAGATCAATAGTAATGTATACATGACAGGGTCAGTACAGCAAAACATCTCCATAGAGCCCTTAAGAGCAATATAAGCATGTAGCCTGTCATAAATCTTCATTCCTTCAATCAATGTACCCCGAGGTGATCTGATCTCAAATGTCAGCTCACGAATCCATAATAATCCCCTGAGTCTTAAGTTTGACATATAGAAAGAATGGTAAATGGTTAATGGCCTGTATTTATATAGCGCTTTACTAGTCCCTAAGGACCCCAAAGCGCTTTACATATCCAGTCATCCACCCATTCACACACTGGTGATGGCAAGCTACATTGTAGCCACAGCCTGGGGCGCACTGACAGAGGCGAGGCTGCCGGACACTGGCGCCACCGGGCCCTCTGACCACCAACTCGCAACTCTTGAGCCACGATCGCCCTCCATAAATACAGACGACACATGTCAGTAAATTCACTCGAGTCTATTAGAAAAGCCATAAACCTATCAGTACAAATGAGAACAACACTCTCCACAGTTTAGCGCCTATCAGTTGTCTAGCTTCCCCTCAGTGCTTATGTCTCACAGCATCTCTCACGGTATATTTAGCAGCAGAAGAAATTTGGAAAAATCAATAGTAGGCTGGGAAGTTTGTGATTTATTTTTAAACATAAGTGATTCCAGTCTTCTCATAATATGGTTCATACTAGAAAAAGAGAGCAAATAAGGTTTGGCTTTTAAGGTCTCATTAGTCTGCGATGTCTCAGCAGGGAACACACAAAGTAACCTCAGGCACCATATACTTACCAGACTGTATGGAAATTAGCCTTTCTTCTAGCAAAGTTCTCCACATAACTCCATCCCTACTATTTGTAGTTTCTACTATTTCATAAATGATATTCATTTATGAAATCATACCAGATACATATCTATAGTAGCGAACTAGAACCTGTATCATCTTATAGATGAATCTCTGTAACACTGTTGCAGATTGAACTAATTGCCTTTCAAATGGTTAGTGAAAAAACAGTTATTGATAGAGATTTTTTTTTAACTATATGGATTAGTGAGTCGTGCATGGAGTTTATTCTTGTTCATATCAAACCAGTTTAGTCCACTTTTATTATAATTTGAAGATGCATAAACATATGTAAACTACAACGTGACAGAATATTTGTGGGATCTCTCATTTTCTTACCCATTTTAAGTTAATGGGCCATATGTGTACATACATAAAAATTCTCAAAGACTTTCTTGAAGTTTTAATGTGATGTTTATTTAGTTCATAAATTGAAAGTTGAAAATGTATCTACATTGTCTTAATACTAGCCTTTCAACTCTGCAGAGAGAGAAGAAGACTATTTTACTTCTGCATGGATCAGGCCTTTATTTCATGGTTTTACTGGGCTGTGAACACCATGCACAACATTTGGACAGCTCTTAAACTGAAGCGTGAGCATATGTAGATACTTTTTGGTTTAATATAGAAGTTTAAATGCAAAATGATCTCAATAACATAAAGAAAGAAGTCACACATTACATGAAAAACATAAAAACAGCTATTTATAATTTATAATTCAGACAAATTCAAGAGTATTTTCTATTCTAATGACCATTCATAAAATAGTGGCAAAACAGTTTATGCAGTATACACTATTTGTATATGCTGTATTTGTAAGCTGTCGATGGCACTGTAGTGTGATGGAGCTCGAAGTCTAACTGTGTCTAATTTTGGACCTGTTGCACCGAGTTTTTGAACTTAATGAGCTTTTTGATTGAGAGGGTCGTCCTTTCTTTTGAAATTAAAAGCCTTTGGAGTTGTAGATTTGATGAGAAATAGCAGAGAAAGTAGGGTAGGAGGATAGCGGAGGAGTAGAGGACACGTCTGCGGGTCCAATTTTCTATGGTGACAGCCAGAATGAGGTGAAAAATCCTCCAGGAGGCGAGAGATGCTGGAGGGTAATAAAGAATAGATACCTCTTCCCTCTGCACTTCGCTACACAGAGGAATCTGACCTCAGTCACTCCTGCTCCTCAGTTTGTCCTTCCTTTGTACCCTCTTGTTCTGTTTCTGTCTTTTCTTACTTCTCATTACTTCCCCCTGCCACCACGTGTCTTGCAGCAGCCTGCCTCACTTCTTCCCATCTATCCCCTTGAATGGCAACTCTTCAACATAAAAGTGGGTAGAGAAATCATTTTTAACCAACAAGTCGGGCTCAGGTTTCTTTATATCCCTCTCTCTGTCTCTGTTGTCAGTGACTGGTTTAATATTTCTCTGTTTACATTTACCATGTCTGCAATTAGAGCTCTGCTTCAATACAAATTGTATACACTGCTGCTGTAGAATTAAGAGAAAAAAAACAGCTATGGTGGTGAAGCGTCTCTCGGCTTTGACACTGTTTATGTAAAAGCAACGTCAGCCAAGAATAGGTTTCCTGTGACCTTGTCTGAAATGTGCATGCTTGTGTGACCCACCATGTCCACGATGGCGCTGTTTATGTGACAGTAATGAGGTATGCCACTGCACTGCCCAGTTGAAAATGTAGCAACAGGAATGTCAAGAAAGAGAAACAAGAGCAGAAGTAAAAAGAGACACTGCACATTTGTCAAGCTGCTGCTGTCTTTCCTCTCTCAACCCTTCCACTTTCCAAAGAAAGAGACAGAATGGGAAGAACAGCGGGACAATAAGACAGAGGCAACATACCATTTCCCCCCAGCTCTGTTATTTTTGCAGCATAATGTGAAGCGATACCCTCCCTGGGAGTTATTCAGGGTGGGGCAGAATTTACTTAGATAGTGGGTAACAGTAACAGCCTGCACAGATTCAAGTTGAATCTTTAGGTATCCAAACCTGAGCTGATGACTGACAAACACTATGAATATTTAGGGGTGATGCAATTACCAAATCACAGCACGAGTCCTTATGAAAGAGGATATGTTTTTCTTTCTTTAAAAAAAAAAAGATCAAGAACTGATCTCAAATATTTGGCAGTAAGAGTTAATTAGTTTACCAATTTTTCTTTATTACCGCACATTTATGATGTTTGTTTTTCATTCACTTTAGACATTTTTCTGTCATAAATCCTCCACTGTGTGTGAAGCATTTGAACTACGCCATCAGTAATATAAGATTAACTTATGGACAACTCATGGTTGGTGACCACAAGTCAAAACAATTCTATAGAAATGCTTATCTCTATCAACAGATATGTCAATATGGATATTTTGAAACAAAGGACAAGAGTTTCATTACTGGAAGCTTTGTGGTTAGCTCATCTGGCCAAAGGACCAATGAGCCCATGCCATGCTGATTCATCTGTTGTCCATCCACAATTTACAAGAAGCACTATTCCTGCTACAGTGTTGGTCATAATTTAAACACATTTACATGCAATGGTAACCGAGTGGGTCTTCACCCAAAATGTGCTCAAGGACAAGCTCACATTTGTCATTTTCAATTGATTTTAATCCTCATTAGTTTGTCAAATAAAGCCAACCTTATATCTTTCTGGATTTCACACATTTACAATAAACTCTGAAGTGTGGGGGATTGAGAGCTGGATGAACAACTATGTCAACTGTTCTGATTTTAATTTCTAAACCACTTGTCATCTAAGTTCTACTGAAAAGTCATGTTCGAACAGGGACCCTGTGTGGAGATTAAAGGCAGGGTAGAATTAGCCAAAAGTGGGAAAACTGCAGCATGATTTGACTTTTTATTATCTTTTTTAAACTTGTCTGCAATTTGCAAACACTGAGCCGTGGATAGAACAGGAAGTCAAAGCCTAGACATCAAAATTGGCAAACTAGCAAAAGAGGTTCCAGGTTGCAAAGAAGCTAACATGATAACCAATAAAAAAAATGTAGAGAAAGCCCAAAGGTTTTCTTTCAACAATAGCAATAGCTAGCATGTTTATAGCATGTCTACTATTTACCTGAGTACAGGTAATCTAATAGGACGTTCTTGTAGAACTTTCTCAACCGCTTCTGCCATGTAGGCTAATTTTGTGCCACACGTAACATTTTTGTAAAGTACATAACATGCCCCTCAGCATGTACCTTGAATTATTACATTGACATTCTTCTCATAGAAGCATTAAGCATTTCTATACCAGAGCCAGAAATCTGAGCCCTTGTAGCTACACATTAAAAAAGTTAATGAGACATTCTATCGACCGACAGGAACAACGTCTGCAGAACAGATGCTGCAATCTCTACAGTGAAAACACACATTTGAGATGAATTAGGGTGAACGTAAATATGTTTTTTTTCCATTACTTAAATCTGCTTTTAAACACTCTCTCCCAGTTACCAAGGAAACCACATTAGGCAAATCAATGAAGGTAATGTCGCTGGAGAGGGAGGG
Organism: Diplotaxodon limnothrissa; assembly: GCF_057381915.1. Lineage (NCBI taxonomy): Eukaryota > Metazoa > Chordata > Actinopteri > Cichliformes > Cichlidae > Diplotaxodon > Diplotaxodon limnothrissa. Next base: position 14,218,990 of record NC_140608.1, on the reverse strand, counting down.
TATACCTCAACTCTCTCATCTCCCCCAAACGATTTGCCTCGCTGTGTGTGTGTGTGTGTGTGTGTGTATCTGTCTCTGTTTGTCTCTCTCCCTCTCATTTTCTATGCCATCTCCCTCTCATCCTCTCCCCTCTCTTTATCTGCCGCCTCTCTCTCACTCACTCCCTCTTTCCCCCTCACAACACTTGCTTTCTGACAACCACTGCCAAAGGACTAGCAGGCGCAGCGCATCCCTAGATTCCATCACTCGGCAGGCAGGGGGGCCTGGAAGAAGAGGAGGAGAAGGGAGGGGGAAATGCCCCCTAAAAAAGTTCAACAGTTGCGACGTTCTGGACTTCTGTGTGACAGCCTGTAGCTTAAGTGGTTATGGCCTTCACCGGGGAATAAGAGGGGTTGACTGAAGAAAGATTCTGGGGAGAGAAGAGAAACGCCCGTCAAGCCAAGCTATCAGCCGCTTATCGTTATAGTTGACCTCACTTTGTAAAATCCCTCTGAAGTTAGAACACTTTGGACTTCATCAAAGTGACTAAAAGTGAGGAAGACAGTGGAAGACAACTCTGCTGAGCTTAAAGTGCTCAGGCTGAGGACAGCTGGACAGGTTTACATGTCCTGACTTGGACATATGGGCGGCCTCTCAAGATGTTGAATCTGGACGGGTTAGAGGTGATTGCGGTGCTGCTGGTCATGGGTCTCTTCATCAAAGTCTTAGAGCAGTTTGGGATGTTCGAACCTGTCGGTGGGGAAGGTAATGCTTGTTTGTTTCTTTAAGAGTTTTGTCTATTAAAAATAATTATATAAACATAAACAAATTGAGTTCTCTGATATTAAATGATACTTGTTTGTACAAGTGAGCGCATGAACAGTTTTATCTGCACCACGCATTCCTTCTGGTTCTGAATGAGCTGCAATCTTTTCCAAGGGTTTGGGTTACCAGTGCAACAGTGGGCCATGCAACACACTCTCTCATTTCCCAAACACACACACACATACATACATACAGAGTAACTTTAGCCGTGCGTGTGTGTGGCCTCTCTCTGCCCCAGGGGTGTGTGCTTTTACCTTTTAATCGATATCACTATGGAAAGAGTGGGTCTGAGTGCAGTGTAGAGGTACTTGTCTCACTGAGGGAATGTCAGCCGTACTGTTTGTACTCTCATTAGCTTAAAACCTAAATGTATAGTTGGGTAAAGAAGGGAGATATGGAACATTTTCTTTGAACATTTTCAAGTCAGTGCGCTTTCTTGTTGGGTTTATTTGAGAAAGTCAAACCTGAATCAGATCCGTCTTTTAGTAAATAAATTTTGGTGCTTTTCTGATCGTTGAATCATTTGTACCAAAGCTGTACTAAAGGGGTTTAACAGTTTAACAAAATGTAATATTTACTGAAAGATACATTTACAACACAAAATACAAAAGCACCTGCCTATTAGTGAAGAAAAAAAGGTCCATTTCTGCTCTGGCTCACCTCCAGGAGCTGTCACCACACACCAAGGCCCTGTTTGGCCTGTCTTATCAGGGTGACCTGTGTTTTGTCCCCCCCCCCCCCCCCCCATCCAGTTCCTACTTTACGTTGTTCACGCTTCCTTATCTTTCATCTGTTGGTGACAAGAGGACAGATGGGATTCGCATCCCTATTATCTGTTTTGTTTACTTGTTTGCTTGCTTGTTTTTTTCTTTGCACATTGCCCACAGTGCTCTGTTCAGTTCAAGTAACTTTAGCACTCTAGCAAGATTTTCTTCTCAGCATTAGTACCAAAGCACCTCTACTCCACTTTTGAGTGCTTTAAATATTAAAACCTTCACAGATTAAAAGTTCTGGTGTATTATTCTGGATGTTACACTGGAGGAGACACTCTTCATCCCTGATGCACCAGCTGGACTGCACCCAGTAGTCAAGGTGTGCCAGCAGCTCTGTCATCTCAATAAAGTTCCTCTTGGAAACCTCTCATCTACACACAGCACTCTACATACCAAGCATGCACACAGACAGACACACACAGAGACACAGTGGAGATCCCATTTATTCTTCCATTATACTTAGGACATCAGTCTTCTGCATATTTTGACCATGGTTTATGGAAAGTAGCCGCCTTAATAAATATGTGTGTGCGTGTGTGCCAACTCCCTTGTGAGTACTTTAGCTAATGAATTTTTTTAATGGAGGAACTTAGTCCAGATGGCAGAATGAATGCATCACTCAGACTATCTGCAGAATCACCAAAGAGTTTAGGTCCAAACCATATATGAGCGTGTGATATACCAGCTTCAGTCTCAGAGTATGCGTGCTATGTATGTTCATGCAACTTCCAGTACAGTTACATTACACAGCATGCACTGTGTCCACTGATCAAGTATCCATTCCATTTAAACTCATTAGTACCTGTCTCCCTTAGGATTACCCCCTTACTAAGCTACCAGTGGGGATTGAGAAAAACGAGATTATGAAATGATAGGTAAAATTTATTTCTCCATTTTCCAAAACTGATATTTTCTAAGAAAGAAGAAAAGAAATAAAATATTCATTCTTTCTCTGCTCCCTCTTGCCAGACTCATTTTCCTGTACCCATACTGAGTCATCTTCTGGTGAGACAGAGCGAGACCAGTAAAATAAGGAGACTGTGTGATTCTCATTACTTTAATGAGCTGTGCTACTGACCCATTGGTGATTAAACATATATATATACAAAGTAAATGCACATGCTTTTGTGGAGAAAAGGAGAGGAAACTCTTTTGTTATCGAGGATGCATGCAGCATGCGTGAAGTGCACTCTGGTCGGGAGGTTTACAAGGTTCTGATAGATTTAAAGCTAATGGCTAATGGCTGGAGTGTGTTCTTTGGAAGTTTATGAGGTGGAAATAGAAGGGATGTGCTGGTCTGTGCTGGATGGCAGCATGCCTGAGAAGAGTTTTTATCAACACTGCAGTTTCCTCCATCTTCACCCTTTTCTTTGAGTAGAATGTGTTGACTTTAACTTATTCAAGAAACAAAAGAAATCTCTGTGTAAGTATTTACCTGTGATAAACATACATGTATTTACTCTGCCTATTTCTTTTGCTGATTTACTTCTCTGAGAATATCAGTGACTAATATCCTAAAATCAAGCTAAGGCCTACTGTTTGTGCTGTAATGTATTCACTCACTTCATGAATGAAAAGTGTGGCATCTTGCCATATGCTCCACAGCCTCGTTTAGCCTTTGATTTTCAAATAAATTTGCCTGGCACCGGGTTGGATGAGTTAGCTGGTGTCAGGGACATATTGAAGTGCTGCTTCATCACTTCTGCAAGGTCTTTGATACTTTAATGTCTCATATCAATTTATACCAGATTTAACATTAGGATGTGGCCCATACAGTGGGGCAAAAAAGTATTTAGTCAGCCACCGATTGTGCAAGTTCCCCCACTTAAAATGATGACAGAGGTCAGTAATTTGCACCAGAGGTACACTTCAACTGTGAGAGACAGAATGTGAAAAAAAAATCCATGAATCCACATGGTAGGATTTGTAAAGAATTTATTTGTAAATCAGGGTGGAAAATAAGTATTTGGTCACCTCAAACAAGGAAAATCTCTGGCTCTCACAGACCTGTAACGTCTTCTGTAAGAAGCTTTTCTGTCCCCCACTCGTTACCTGTATGAATGGCACCTGTTTGAACTCATCATCTGTATAAAAGACACCTGTCCACAGCCTCAAACAGTCAGACTCCAAACTCCGCCATGGCCAAGACCAAAGAGCTTTCGAAGGACACCAGGAAAAGTATTGTAGACCTGCACCAGACTGGGAAGAGTGAATCTACAATAGGCAAGCAGCTTGGTGTGAAAAAATCAACTGTGGGAGCAATCATCAGAAAATGGAAGACATACAAGACCACTGATAATCTCCCTCGATCTGGGGCTCCACGCAAGATCTCATCCCGTGGGGTCAAAATGATCATGAGAACGGTGAGCAAAGATCCCAGAACCACACGGGGGGACCTGGTGAATGACCTGCAGAGAGCTGGGACCAAAGTAACAAAGGTCACCATCAGTAACACACTACAACGGCAGGGAATCAAATCCCGCAGTGCCAGACGTGTTCCGCTGCTGAAGCCAGTGCATGTCCAGGCCCGTCTGAAGTTTGCCAGAGAGCACGTGGATGATACAGCAGAGGATTGGGAGAATGTCATGTGGTCAGATGAAACCAAAGTAGAACTTTTTGGTATAAACTCAACTCGTCGTGTTTGGAGGAAGAAGAATACTGAGTTGCATCCCAAGAACACCATACCTACTGTGAAGCATGGGGGTGGAAACATCATGCTATGGGGCTGTTTTTCTGCCAAGGGGACAGGACGACTGATCCGTGTTAAGGACAGAATGAATGGGGCCATGTATCGTGAGATTTTGAGCCAAAACCTCCTTCCATCAGTGAGAACTTTGAAGATGAAACGAGGCTGGGTCTTCCAACATGACAATGATCCAAAACACACCGCCCGGGCAACAAAGGAGTGGCTCCATAAGAAGCATTTGAAAGTTCTGGAGTGGCCTAGCCAGTCTCCAGACCTCAACCCCATAGAAAATCTGTGGCGGGAGTTGAAAGTCCGTGTTGCTCGGCGACAGCCCCAAAACATCACTGCTCTCGAGAAGATCTGCATGGAGGAATGGGCCAAAATACCAGCTACTGTGTGTGCAAACCTGGTAAAGACCTATAGTAAACGTTTGACCTCTGTTATTGCCAACAAAGGTTATGTTACAAAGTATTGAGTTGTATTTTTGTTATTGACCAAATACTTATTTTCCACCCTGATTTACGAATAAATTCTTTACAAATCCTACCATGTGAATTCATGGATTTTTTTTTTTCACATTCTGTCTCTCACAGTTGAAGTGTACCTCTGGTGCAAATTACTGACCTCTGTCATCATTTTAGGTGGGGGAACTTGCACAATCGGTGGCTGACTAAATACTTTTTTGCCCCACTGTATGTCAAACCAACCTGGAGATTGCCATTTCTACTTTTTAGTTTCGCTATGGTTCAGTGAATATGTGATGATTTTTGAGGTGAGGTGCGCACAATTGAGTAAGAATATGAGGACTGTTTGGTTCAGAGTCCTGTGGTCGATCCAAGGGGAAATATCACAGCAGAGCTTCAATTTGGACAGAAGACTTAGAATAGACTTTAAATTTTGCAGTTGCTCCGTTAGCTGCGTCGCTTAAAATCTTTTAAAACTCGTCATCATCCAGGTATTCACCTGCTCTGTGCAACTGACCATAACTGTTACAAAGCATAGCCTGAATAAAAAAATTCAGTGTTTTACATGTAAAGAAATAATTTGTAAGGGAATATAAATTTCCTCACAACCATGGATGCTTCTTTATAGAGGGCAGTATCCAACAGCTTATATTCTTCTTCTTCTTCTTCTTCTTCTTCTTCTTAGTAGTAGTAGTAGTAGTAGTATTTCCATCTATCCATTTTCTTTTGCTTATCCTATTCAGGATTGTAGACATATTATTATTATTATTATTATTATTATTATTATTATTAATAAGAATAATAAAATAGTATCTTTAGTGGTAGCAGTAATAGAAGTAATAGTGGCAGTATGTTTGCACTTTTATTGTTATTATTGTTAATAATTGAGCAATCAGGTGGAATGTTATTATAGGGAAATAATGTAGAAAGTTATTACCAATTAAACACCAAAGTAATATGAAACAATAACCAAATAATATCTTGTGTCAGCAATACTTATAACTGAGTAATATTACACCTAAATCTGTGTGACTGGGTTACATAGAAAATAATGTGGAAACAAATTTAGTAAGAGTACAGTAATATATCCTGCTATCACTATTGCAAACTGCTACCCAAATAACTGTTACGTCTGTGCATTAACATTTTATAACCTGACTTTAAAGCAGTTGTGACCTCATTAAAATGAGGTTACATATAACAGTATTGGATATTATATTGCTGGAATTAATCCCACCTTCTGTCTGCAGCATTCTTTCATTGAAGATAACCATGTAAATACAGTGGCTTATTACCTGATACTACATGTTTGGTAGTTTATAAGAAATACCATGTGAATTCCATGTAATAATATAATAAAGCAAACTTTGAGTAATGTTATAGTTATATAGAAATGCGTGATAATGTATTTGTAATAACAAGCAACCAGGGCTGCAAAATGCAAAACTATACGTTTTTCCTCGATTTTATAGTAATATTTCTACAGCTGAAAACCTCAGACCAGACAAACATATCTGTATTTGTTAAATGTGGATGGTACTTCACTGTCACTACCAGATAGATAGAAGAGTAAACTGCTCTGCTCTCATCATAAGACCTACAACTGGAAAAAACAAAAAGATTTTATACTTCAATATCCTGACCATATGAAAGTTTATATGCCTTTGTACTAATGTACTAATAAAAAAAATTTTAAGCAGGATATTATATTGTTACCAGTATGTTACTATGCACTTACTAATTGGTTTTGTTTAATAGGCATTGATTTCCACATTATGTCACCCAGTTTCCTGCTTCTTATTGCTCAATTACATACATTTCAGTGCAATATTACCATCACTAACAGGTCTAATCATTTAAATAAGACATAAAAGATTTTAAAAAATTGTGTAAATACTGTATTTTCTAGTACACTTCTCTCAAAAGAAGATGGATGTGATAACAATAAAACATATACATTCACTAAATGTATTATAAACTATATAATAATGGATAATCTATATAACAATCTATAGGTTTCTAACTCTGAATGGCCAGATATTTGTATGTGCATATTTTTCTCTGGTAAGCACTATATCTTAGGTCCATTATAGAACAACATCCTCTTCCTGTCTACAGTGAGGCTCAGCAAATCATCTTTTTCATGCTTAAGAGGATATTTGGCCAGTGTGTGGTTGGTGTGTGTCTATTTGATGGAAAGGAAGTATGATGACAACATGAAGGAGATGGATAAGAGCAGGTAAAAAGCTTAGCGGTCAGCAGAAGACCTATCTATGTCTAAGCACAAGCACATATGCATGCACATGCGCGCGCACACACACACACACACACACACACACACACACACACACACACACACACACACACACACACACACAGGCGCATTGTCTATTAGCTTACCTATCAACACAAGGGCAATTACAATGAGGGCAGATGGGGGTTTGTGTGTGTGTTTGCAGTCCATTCAGTCCATTAAGAGTAAGTTGTGTTGCTTCACACCCAGTATAAGGGTCTGTGAACGCTAAAACCATCCCTATATTATATCATACCAAAAGCACATTTAAAAATGTTATCCGAAAGTCATACATTTTGCAGCAGTGAATTGTTGAAAGACTTTTCATTGGGCTCTTTTGGAGAAATTGAAAAAACGATAGCAGTTAAGACACTTTATCAATGGTTTGGACAAGGATCATTCCGATTGTGGCAAACTTTATAAACTGCAATAAAAGTGCAATGAGGATCAAGGAGACTGTCCTTGTTGACCTTGCCTGAGCCTCTTTCTGTCTCTGCCCCTCTGATGGCTAGCCAGGAAGACGATGAGAGCCTGGGACACGGGAGGATCAGACAGGGGATATTTAATACGCAACTCCCTCTGTTCCTCTGCATCCTTCCCTCACTCCATCTCTCTTTTTTTCTTCATTTTTTCTTCCTCCTCTCTGCTTTTGTCAATGTCTGTCTTCGTTCTCTGGCTCCCCATCCCCTGATTTCATTATGGCAGTTGTGTGTGTGTGTGTGTGTGTGTGTGTGTGTGTGTGTGTGTGTGTGTGTGTGTGTGTGTGTGTGTAAATCAGAGACTGTATTTGTATGGCAGGTGCTCTGTGAATAAAAGAACAGAAGTTGTAGACGTTCCGTTGCTCTTCCTCTGACACACGTCTGGAGAAAGATGATAACATTGAGAACAAACTAATGAATACACACACACACACACACACACACACACACACACACACACACACACACACACACACACACACACACACACACAAACCTAACCTTGAAAAAAAATCTGTCATTTTTTTGTAATTTGAAAGATTTGCATTAGCGCGGCTTAGCTTCATATTTGAAGACCATTTTACGCCAAGCAGCTTAACCCGTTAATGTTCGGCTGTGCTGTTTTCAAGATGAATTAGATTTTTCTGAGTTGCTTCAGCAGTTTATCAGGCACAAAAGAAACCAGCAATATTTGATGAAATATTCACCCACCCCGCTGTAGCAGATCTGTCAGACAGACTAAACCTGGTTTTTGTTTTGAATCAAAATACAAAATGATGATCCTCTTTAGAGCTACCTTGAACCAGCTGATAAGCAGCAGCTGAATAGACTGTATCTTGCTTTATGGCAAGGATGTCAAACATAAGGCCTGGGGGGCAGAAATGTTCCAGCAAAGACTCCAATCCAGCCCAGTGGACATCTTTGAAAAATCTTATGGTGGCTATAAAATCTTTACTTTTAACTGTATTTTCATACATTTTAAAGCTTGCACTAGGGATAAAGACCTCCCCCATGGCCATTCATACTACACCAAACTAATGAAGTGAGAGCTAAACAATTTAATTATAGAAAAGTTCCCTTTTTTAACCATTTACTCTAGAAATTTCAGTTTTCTTTCCAATGTGTCCACACTAAAATAAATAAATAAAATAAGAACTCACAAAAACTGCAAATGCACCTGGAACTGAATGGGAAATGGAATTTTCCACAGTCTGGCCCACTCAAGATCAAGATAGACTGTATGTGGCCCACCTTAAAAGGAATTTGACATCCCTGCTCTTTGGTATAAGAACCCATATAGCAGGCGAACACAGGCGCTGTTAAAATATAAGACATAGTTTTCTGAGATGGCAATGGTTATGCTGGGATAGAAGACAGTAAGCTGTGGTTATGGTAAGAACAATTACTCCTAAAACTACTTAATTAGGCCGCAGACATTACTTGTGGTAAAGCTGCACTTTCCTTTCATGTATTAGAATATAAGAGGTAACCATCAGGGCAAATGGTCGTGAATAATTCAGGTCTCAGCCACACATCTGTAGTTTTATTACTGTGTCTTGCTTGGTTTTGACCCCAATGGGCTGAATGTAAATTGGAGTAAAGACTGAAAGCGCTGCCTGATGGTGCAGCTCTCTATTTATTCTTATCTTTTTAAAAATTTCTCTGATTCTCATGATTCTTACATTACAGTATTAACAAGGCCACAGAAACCTGGCAGCAGGATTCACGAGTATAAAACATTTGTGTTGGACAGACAGTGACTATTGTTTACCCTGTCCTACAACAACAGAATAAGGCTACAGGCTGCTGTCGTTCTGCCATTGATTTAACTGCCAATTTGATCTTTATTCATGGCAGGATACCAGTAAGCATTTGGGATAACTTTCCTGTAAGTTGCTGCACGCTGGCTGAGCTGTCCTCAAAGTACATGTTTCACTGTCTTGTGTTCCAGCATAGTAATGTGTTGTTTGGCTGAGAAAGTAGTTGGTTTGCTCCGTAATATAGTTGCTGTGGCACTAATTTAAACTTAAGAGTTGTTTTAGTGGTTGTTTTAGAAACAAATCTTTCCACAGCTGAAACCAAACCTTCGGAGTGCTGAGATTCCAACCCTCTTAGCTGATAAAGTTTTTTTCCCCTTTTTTTTCTGTTGTATCGACCCACAGGATGTTTTCCTGATTTGGCTCCTGGCAGGAAAAGGCAGAGCAGAGGTTTCATGACTTGATAGAAATAGGTTTAGAGGATTGTTGTCAGCGATGCAAACCCAATTTAGATTGACTGCTTTACACCATTCACAAACACAGGATGCATTAGAAAAAGGCATGAAAGCTGCGTGTCAGAAGGTTCAAAGTACAACTTTAATGCTGTTTGGTCTGCTGCTGCTTTGATCTTAGACAATGCCATAATATCAACCGCGGATCTTGCAGGGAATGCGCGCTTGTGAGAGAGAGAGATGGCATTGGAAATCATTAATAGCTTGTGATCTTTCATTTCTCTCAAACTGCTCCCTGCAGCTGAATTAAATCAAGGACAGTAACAAGGAAAGAGCATGCCAAGAGTTGAACAGCATTGTTGACTGCTGTTTTGCTAGTTGCATGTCTTACCTTGCACTGCCCTCTACAGGTGTGCTGCTTAATCGCTTCAATCTAAAGTTTGTCAAAATTTAAAATGGTCAATTTTGTGCCTTAAAGACCTTAAACACATTTGATTTAATGAGCTGTAAACAGATCAGCTACATTTTTTTTAACCTACACACGATCATTTAACAACTAAGACTAATGATATCCTTCCAGTAGTTTTTGGCACTTTCATCATGTATTTGTTAAATATAAACTGTAACAGATCTAGCTTTTCTGGTTGATCCTAACTTTAGTCCCTATCATTAAATGTCACACGAGTAAAAGAGAGAGACTCCCAAACTTAGCATTCGGATGCTGCCGATGTCTCCCAAAAACATAAATTAGTACATCTCATTTCCTCCAAACAGACAACATTTTTGATCCGTCAGTGTCACCGGGTTGTGTGCACTTTCTAAAGAAAACTGTTCATTAGCTGGTCTCTGTAGTTTATACTGAAAGGACTCGGCTTCAGTAGAAACTGTTTTTGTCCCCCATCGCCGTATTAAAAATATCCTCAAAAGCTAATGATCTATGCAAATGGATCTCTTATTTCACTTATCTAATTGGAAACACACTAGCCAATTTTGAGCACCATTTGTCAATGACCTCCTCTGTGTCTCCTTCGCTGCACGCTTTCGCACACACATATTACACCCCCCCCCCCCTGCACTCTCTTAGACATTTTAATCAGTTTTGAGAGGAATAATTGCCCAGGTAGACGTCTAAATATGGAGGTATTTCAATTACTTGGTGTGTCTGGCCTCGGGCAAACTATGCCTCACAGAGGCTAATCAAGTAAGACTGATTAACCCAACATTTTATTATAGTCTACGTGTGCACGCATGTGTGAGGGTGTCACCATTTATTGTAGATTAAAATTCTCCCAAGTAAATGTTTGTCATTATATCCCTCGGGATGCATTAGAGCTGCCACCTTCTCATTTGTATGACACATAAACAATTTAGGCAAAAAAACAAACAAACCCCAAAACCCTTTCATCTGTGATTTCTCAAACTGCCCTTTAAACACCTTCAGATGGGATGGATGGTTAAGATGGGGATAAAAAAAAGGAGCACTATCTCAGATAACCACTACCCTGCTAATTATATCACACAGACCGTCAGATTCCAAGCAAACAGAAACACTCTGTTGGACACCCACTGCAAAGACCTCAGCTGATTAAAAATGAAGTGACAATTATTGTATGAGGAGCTTAATCAGGATTTTGTTGTTTACCAAACTTTTAAATACAGAGAAGCTTCACAGTGTGACTGATTTGGAGATTAGTATGTTGTAAGTATATACACTGAACAAAAATATAAACGCAACACCTTTGTTACTGCTCCCATTCCCCATGGGATGGACGTAGAGACCTAAAATTCATTCCAGATACACAATATAACCATCCCTCCCAAACAGTGGTCACAAATCAGTCCAAATGTGTGGTAGTGGGCACATCTGCTATATTGAGATAATCCATCCCACCTCACAGGTGTGCCACATCAGGATGCTGATCTGACATCATGAGTAGTGCACAGGTGTACCTCAGACTGCCCACAACAAAAGGCCACCCTGGAATGTGCAGTTTTTTGCGCTATTGGGGGTCTGGGGACCCAGAACCGGTCAGTATCTGGTGTGACCACCATTTGCCTCATGCAGTGCAACACATCGTCGCATGGAGTCTATCAGATTGTCAATTGTGGCCTGTGGAATGTTGGTCCACTCCACTTCAATGGCTGTGCGAGGTTGTTGGATATTCGTGGGAACTGGTACACGCTGTCGTATACGCCGGTCAAGCACATCCCGAACATGCTCAATGGGTGACATGTCCGGTGAGTATGCTGGCCATGCAAGAACTGGGACATTCTCAGCTGCCATCTGCCCTGAACAATGTGAACCATGATTCATCCGTGAAGCGCACACCTCCCCAACGTGCCAGACGCCATCGAATGTGAGCATTTGCCCACACAAGTCTGTTACGGCGACGAGCTGGAGTCAGGTCAAGACCCCAATGAGGACGACGGGCATGCAGTTGAGCGTCCCTGAGACGGTTTCTGACAGTTTGTGCAGAAATTGTTTGGTTGTGCAAACCAATTTTTCCAGCAGCTGTCTGGGTGGCTGGTCTCAGACGATCTTGGAGGTGAACCTGCTGGATGTGGAGGTCCTGGGCTGGTGTGGTTACACGAGGTCTGCGGTTGTGAGGCCGGTTGGATGTGCTGCCATATTCTCTGAAACGCCTGTGGAGACGGCTTATGGTTGAGAAATGAACATTCAATGCACGAGCGACAGATCTGGTTGACATTCCTGCTGTCAGCATGCCAATTGCACGCTCCCTCATTGCTTGTGGCATCTGTGGCATTTTGCTGTGAGACAAAACTGCACATTCCAGGGTGGCCTTTTGTTGTGGGCAGTCTGAGGTCTGTGCACTACTCATGATGTCAGATCAGCATCCTGATGTGGCACACCTGTGAGGTGGGATGGATTATCTCAATATAGCAGATGTGCCCACTACCACACATTTGGACTGATTTGTGACCACTGTTTGGGAGGGATGGTTATATTGTGTATCTGGAATGAATTTTAGGTCTCTACGTCCATCCCATGGGGAATGGGAGCAAAAACAAAAGTGTTGCGTTTATATTTTTGTTCAGTGTATAAATCCAACTTTCCACCTCATCCTGAATATATTTAATATAAATAAAATAACCCCATCAAAGATAATATTGGCTCCTCTAGCTACTCTGTGACATGGACAGATATCAAATTCTAGTCAAATTTGCATCCAGACGTTCTCAAAGCATAACTCCTGGAGCATCGATACATGAGTATTGGCGATGGTGGTGGGAGTATCACTGACATGATGCGTTTAGGGGCCAGGGAATAGCAGCAGGCAAGTGAACTGTCAATCATTGCTTTCAGTCATTGGCCATCTGAGACACATTCAAACCTTAAAGCCTCCTGAAAGCTTAGTAAAATGATTTTCAAAATCAGTACAAGCATTTCCCCGGGTCCAGCCCATTTAACCCCCTTCACTTCACCAAAGTAACTGATTCATCTTCTACGGTGACATGAAACAGCTTCTCAGTTGAAAAATGATCAGGCCACCGAGCGTTGTGGGAGGATTAATGAATAGGCAATACAAGGACCCAAGGAGGAGTAATACGAAGAAGATGGAAAAAGTAGTCTAATTTTTAATTTTTTTTTTCTTGCTCTGAGCCTTTCTTAAAACCAGATTTTTGTAATTACAGAGGATGAGTATCAACTGAAAAAAGAGCTGTGATTCAGGTGTCTATGTTGGACCCAAGAAAATGGTTTTGGGAGATGAAATCTCTTCCCAAATTTACAGCTAGAGTGGAGGCAGTGTCAAACTGAAAGTGAAAATTCATTCAAATTAACAGTTTGCTTCATTTCCAGCCATTGTAGTTGCAGCTTGTTAGATAAGTTGTGAAAGCCATTCTGTTTTAAGCCGCAGTAATGGCCTGGCTCGAGAGATGGCAGCGTCAGTTGGTAATTGGTCGCTAAGGGCCGTCATTGACAAGAAACAATTGCAGTGTCTCCTGGCATTGTCATGTAAAGTGTGAATTTGTCATTTAAATGTACTTTAAAAGCTTAAAACTAAAAATGATTCACAGAGAAGTCTTACTTGTTTGTTGCCGTTGCTGTTAGGTGGTTCTGTTTGCTTACGTTTTATTTTCTTTTGAAATCACTCATCAATCACTCAACCCAGTTGGTTTTACTTCTGCTCTTTAATTAGATTTTTTCCCAGTTTTTCAGCAGCAATAATCAAATCAGCATTTCTTCATATCAAAAGCTCTCAGTTTTAAAATTATCTGCTGGTTTCCTGCATTTGAGTCCTCTATCTTTTGCCTGGCTTAGTAAATGCAAATTCCTGTTTGAGTTCTGCATAACTTTTATTATAAAGGCATAATCTTTTTTTTTTCTGCACTACATGAAAACATATAATGTGAAAAGCCGTTGAAACAAAGGATGTGCTGCATTCATTTCAGATGTCTACAAAAAACCTCACTTCTCAACCAAATTTAGCCCACTCTGATTTTACAGTTACCTGGATGTCTAGACATATTTTGACTTACAAGTCACCAAATCAGTGCGTACGGGGATGCAAACAGTGCAACAGTGAAGCAAGCTAAACTTTGTTACCATTATTAGAAGCAACAGTAAGATCAAAAGTCAGTGCCTTAGAATATTCCTGGACTCACAGAGCCGTCATGTTTGAACAAATATTGAGGAGAGAAGCAACGTCTTGGTATATGACAGGGATAATAATGCTTTAGGTAAGAGATAATGACAGATAGGTATGACCAGCCTTGAGCTGTAGCACTTTTATCCTTGATTTGACTCTGACTGTATTTGAGAGTTTGGCCTGAATATATCACAGTATTTAGAAAGTTATGTTGCGTATTCTATTTAAGTTAATACACTCACTAGCCCCTTCATTACCTAAACATTACTAGCACTGAGCTGGATCCCCATTTGTCGTCATAACTGCTCTAATTCTTCATGGCATAGATTCAGTAAGGTGCTGGAAACATGCCTCAGAGATTCTGTTCCTTATTGACATGACAGCATCACACAGTTGCTGCAGATTTATCAACTGCACGTCCATGTTGTGAATCTCCCGTTCATCACATCTCAAAGATGATCTGTTGGATGGAGATCTGGTGACTGTGGAGGTCATGTGAGTCCAGTGAACTCAAGAAACCAGTTTGAGATGATTTGAAATTCTTGACTGCTGCAGCACCTATTAGGAGATGGGTACACTGTGGCTATAAAGGGTTGTCAGCGACAATACTCAGGTAGGGAATTATGTTGCAACTAAGACACCCAAAGTGTGGCAAGAAGATATCCCTCACATCATTACACCAGCAGCAGCAGCCTGTACCATTAATACAAGGCAGGCTGGATTTATACTTTCTTGTTGTTTACACCAAATTTTGATCCAACCATCTGAATGTTACAGCAGAAACCAAGAGTCACCACATGACGATGTTTTTCCAGCCATCTGTTGTCCAATTTTGATGAGTCTCAGTTTTTTGTTCTTAGCTGACAATAGTAGTACGTGGTGTAGTCTTCTGCTGCTGTAGCCCATCTACTTCAAGGTTCAGTGTGTTAAGTCTTCAGAGATGCTCTTCTGCATTCTCTCTCACTCTTCTGCTCTCCTTGGTTGTAACAAATGGTTATTTGAGTTACTTTACCTTCCTGTCAGCTTGAAGCAGTCTGGTCATTTTCCTCTAACCTCTGGTATCAACATGGCATTTGTAGATATCTACTCTTTTTTTTTTTTTTAGACAATTCTGTCTAAGCCAGCGTTTCAAACACAAGGCCTGTGGGAAAGAATTGGCCTGGCAACGACTCCCACTGGACGGCTTTGGAAAATATGAAAGCGGGCATACATTTTTTAACTTTATTTTTTAGAAGTTTTGCAGCTTTTCCTGCTGATTTTCTCTCAATTTACACATTTATGATGTAGAAAAACTGAGATGTGGTGTCAAGATTACCCTTCTTTATCTTATATTAAGATATCTGAGGGATTAAATGTGTAGGTGAAGACTGAGAGGTGAGTTTCACTCATCACCACCCCACTTAAGATCAAAGTGGGCTATATGTGCCCTTCAGTGTAAAATGAGTGTGACATCCCTGCTGTAAACCCTAGAGGTGTTTGTGTGGTAAAATCCCAGTACACAGCTCAGATCAGCCCATCTGGAACAAATAACAATGCCACATTCAAAGTCGGTTAAATCTTCCTCACTCCGATGGCCAATTTGAACTTCAGCAGGTCGTCTTGACCATATCTATGTGCCTAAATGCGCTGAATTGCTATCATGTCACTGGCTGATCAGATATTTCCATTTTAAAGTAGTTGAACAGATGCACCTAATGACGTATCTAGTGAGCATACAATGCGTTATGTAGATTATTTATAGAACAGCACCTGTGAAGACATTTATTTTAATGAACACTTGTTCCTTGCTTGACATCACAAATTAAATGTCTGCTTTAGAATAATGGAAACAGTTGACAGTGATTGCCCAGTTTCTGACACTGAACATGAACTCGGTTGCCTTTTTGTATAGCACTACTGAATGGATTAGTGAGTAGACGACATTACTTTCCCAAAACACTTGCCTGCCTTGGCAAAGAAACGCAAGTTACCAACTCTGTACTTTAACTGTCATTTGAAATCTTCCTGTCTCCTACCTTGCAGAGTGGAAAGAAGAAGTTATTTTAAATAATTTATCAGTTTTTTCAAACTTCATCATCAAACAAAAATGTAAAAAAAAAAGAAAGAAGAAAAATAAAAAAAGATTTATGCATAAACTTTGCTTTTCTTCTTTCTTTCTGCAACAGTGTGTTTAAAGCGAAATCACAATGAACTTGGCAAAGGCACAGTCTGCACAAATGCAGTATGCAAACAGGACTCAAAATGTTTGCCAAAGAGCCCTTGTGCACCTGACTGTTTGACAGTGGGATAGCCCTAAAACCTCACAGATTTAGCTGTAACGAACTTCAAAGTCTGCAAGTCTTTGAGTGTGGACATTGAGATTGGGTTCATGGTATCACAAGACCATTGTTCTCATCCCGTTTCCTATAAAAACTTAATATTGCTTCCTCCCTAGCCATGACCATGAGCCTTCTATATCTGTTAGTAGTTATTGTATTTAAATATATATTGCACTTTTCCTCTTAACATCTGAACCATGTAGCAGTTTAGAAAACATTTTTTTTCCGTCAGTTATTTGTTACTGAAATAAGAAAACAAATAATAATGTTGCCCTGCTGACAGGAGCTGTTTATTAGAAAATGTAGAAATGCATTGTTGTGGAACAAGATTATCAATTACATATTTTGTCATTTCATTTGGAGGACTTTTTGCAATTCTTATGCCTCAGTACATCGTTCTTGTTACCACCACTCACAGTAATC
The DNA here is from genome assembly GCF_057381915.1 of Diplotaxodon limnothrissa. NCBI lineage: Eukaryota > Metazoa > Chordata > Actinopteri > Cichliformes > Cichlidae > Diplotaxodon > Diplotaxodon limnothrissa. Next base: position 14,201,931 of record NC_140608.1, on the reverse strand, counting down.
AGTTGTAGGTGTTACTTAATTTCAGGTTTAGCACTACAGACAGTCAATTTTTGCACTGACAAACGAAGAAAATGACTTTAGTGTGGATTGGCCGCATCTTGCCAATAACAGATCCACTTATAGTAATAAGGTCATGACTGGATCCAATATCAGTTCAGCTGGGATATCTCAATTCCACTTAGAAATATAATTTCCTTGATCATGTATCCATTATACACTGTGCTTTAGAAGGCTCATAACTTTATTACCTGTTGTACTCACTCATGCCTTGTGCACCTTGTTGAAAGGTTAAGTGTCTAAATCAGTTTCCTATCCACTCTGGTACATTAAATCCATTATTTTCTAGGGGGAGGGTGTTGTTCTTTTGGGTTTTTTTCAGTGTGTCTGTCTGTGCTTGGATGTCAGTGTGCCAGATGTGACAGCAATAGATCTCATTCCAGCTGAAATGTTCCACGCTGCGCTGGAGTTCAAATGCAATATTTGATAGCCAGATTTCACCTCCAGGCTGTGTGTTTGTGTGTTGACTTTATACTCAGGGGAGATTGTCACATCTGTGAGTTTGTCCACAGGCGTTGCTGAGTCAGATGCTTTGCCACTCTGTCATCGCAGTTTTTCCCCTCCCTTATGTTAAGTCTTTTCCTGCTTCTTCTCTGCCTAAATTTATCCTTCCATTTCCCATAGCTGCCTCTTTTGGAGTGATTATTTGTTTTGGGGTTTTTTTTTTTTGCATTTGCTATTCTTATCGTTATTTGTCTTTGACCATTCCTTCTCGCCCCTCCTTTATCTTCCCCTCTCATCTCTCCATTCATTCTTCTCATCTGTCTCTCGCATGTCTCCCCCTCTCTGTTTCCCCTCTTTACCTACAAGTAGTACTACTCTATCCTTCCCCCGCCTCAATTTCTCATCCCCCTCTTTCCTCCCTTCACTTCCATCACTGACCCAATTAAACATGGGGAGGGACACAGCAGTAGGAGAGTGACGGAGGTAAGGCAAGAAAGAGAGGGAGGACAGGCAGAAAGAACAGAGAGTTTGAGTCAGCAGCAAGAAAACCAGAGACAGTCAGAAAACAATTGCCACCAACCTGCCAGGACATACACAGTGCATTGTCCGAAGTTCACCTGGAACTTAAACCACCTTTGACAGCCTCAGAGGAGGTGGGGGTGGAGTAGCAAGTCGAAATTCCTGTTGCCACGCACTTACCACTCTCGAAGAAGAAACGAGGAGAATAACAATCTACCTTCAGTGAAGACAGCGGGTGGGGAGCTGTGCGGAGTTAGGATGGCTGAACGCCGGGATATAGCTGGAGACTGAGAGGCTGAAGAAAAAGACATTGCATTCTGGGCTGGAAACTGAGGGAGGGGGGCACGGTTGCCCCTAGGCAAGAGAAAGATTTTTGGTGATAGGAAAAGAGGGAGAGGAAGGGGGAAGGATGCATCTGTTCTTCCAAGACAAGTGGGAGGTGGAGGGGCTGCAGACTGTGGGTATCCTCCTGGTGGTCTGCAGTTCCCTCAAACTGATGCACTTTCTGGGGCTCATCGACATTTCTATGACAGGTAAGAGAAATTATTCAAAAGAAAAAAAGAGGCACGGAAAGGGTTAAATTGATAAATATAGTCAGGGGACAGCTGGAAGAGAACACTTACCTGGAGAGGCAGGCGTCTGCATATGTATTCATGGTGGGTTTCTGTGTTTGAGGTTAACATGAAGTAGTTTTAGCCTAATTCTTTCACTGCCTAGCTGTTCAGTCTGTCACACCCATTTACAGCCCTGTGTAGTGTGTGTGTGTCTATGTGCGTGTGTGAGAGAGAGAGATCTTTTTTATGAGGCTTGGTGTATGCTTGGTGTATCTGTGTCTCTCTATGTCACACATAAGTTCAAAAGTATTAAAACTGCAGCCCATTCAGTACCTCGTTCATTATAATCAGCCACAGGCTATACGTGACATTTATTAATGCGACGAGGACCTGCATTTTAAAATATTCTCATTGTTTTGATTTAAAGAAAAACTCAGTTTGTTCATCATGAAGAGCTTTACAGTGTTCTCTGGAGAGTTTTAGAAAGTCTGAGAAAGGCCACCCTTGTGGTGTCTTCAGGCGTGTCCACGCCTCGGCTTAAAGAGTGCTGATTTCCTTTTCCTTTTTTTTTTCTCTTGTGGGCGAGCAGGTTAGGGCATTTTAACATTTTTAGATGGTGTACAGTAGTGAAGCAGATACAGAATGGGGGAGGGAGACAGAGGGCTATTATATGCAATAAAGGAATTAAACCAGCAGGTTGCAGCTATGTGAAATGTGTCTTAACCACAGTGCCACCAGCGCACCCTGAGGCCACACATTTTTAAGGCTGCATGGCAGACTGGGACCGTGCTGTTTGGAACAGTCAAGCTTTTACCAGACAGCAAGGCTGTAACAGTGGAGGCATTTTGGGAAATTCCTCTGCTGCACTGATTTTGAGCATCATTCTCTCTCTCTCTTTTGTTTTTGGGTTTTTTTTTTTTGCCTCCAACCTTACTAACTAGCTTGATTGCAGTTTAGAAGAAAAAGAGGAAGGAGAAGTGGAAAGTAAAGGTAAAGGTCCCCGGACTCATTTGAAACTAAAGGTGCTTGGGGAACTAACTGAACCACTTTTAAAATGTAGCTCTGCGTGGCTTCACTCCTAGAGATCATAACTAAAAGTCCCAGTGTTGGGCTTGCAGATACACTAAGCAGTACAGTGTATCTGTAATGCTTGCTGTCTTCCCTGTGGTTCAGGGCTTACACGTGATTTTCTGCATTCCTTGAGAAAATCCTCAGATTTCTCAAGTTTAGGAAGTTCCTTCAAAAGTTACTAAATATTGCCAAAAATGTGCTGCCACCATTTTACTAAAAATAGAGCTGTTCTCTTATTTACTGAAGTGTTGTGATGGTCTGTCAGTGTGCCCTGAGGGAAACTATCGCGCTCTAATTGCATCACTACAGGGCATGCTGGGTAAGAGCATTGTGATGCTGCACAATAAGGAACAGTGTTTTTTTTTACTTTTCTGCCTACTCAGGCCAGAATGAAAGAAGTTCTGGTCTCATTGTCAGTGCCACTCAAAAAACAATTTTAACTTCAAAGACTAGAGAACAAATTGATCACGTGTCACTTCAGTAGATAGATAGATATGTGTGCATATTAAGGTTACTGCCTCTGAGATCAAATATCTCTATTTCAGGAGAATCGTATCCATGACATCTAAAGCACGTTTACTGAGACATCAGAACAAGAAATGTTAACGCCAGAAAAGGACAAAAATACAGACAAAATAACAAAGATGGAGCGAGGGCTTTAAAAGGGAGCCAGGAAAATGTGTCTCTAAACAAGCACATCTAATCACTGACAGTCTCCAGCAGATTTGGCTTTTTATGGGTCTCACAAGTATTTAAAACTCAGTGTTCCATGTGGAGCACAGGCAGTAGATATCACAGCAATTTTTTTTGTTCATTTCCGTTTGTTTGTGTCTCTGTTTTGGCCTTCATATCAGTATAACACATGCTGATAAGTTCAAACTGTAATCTGGAATGCTACCCAAGAGAGTTTCCAATCATAGAAATGTTATGATTTAGCATTTTTGCTGTACTAATATGTTGATTGCAGTGTTATAATTACCGGTACAAAAAATGTCTGGTTTTGGAGCACTAAAAACAATTTAGGTGTAACTAGTGTTCATACATTGTTGGTATGCTTCTTTACTCTCTTTCAAATTGATGTATTGCACACTGTTGTCACTTCTTTGACACCTATAGTTGCTATTTACGTTGAATATGATGAACTATACTGAGCGATACGCTCATATGTTAATTAGACTAACAATACTCTATGAAGAAATTACAAGTAGGTAATGAAACACTCATCTCAAGGTCCATTTAATAGCTGTTCTGAAGGTTTCTGGAAGTTAAGATATTAAAATATCATAAAGGTCATTAATTTATTCATTCATTTTATGGCTCCACTTACTCCATGATTAATCTTTTGTGGGTTACACTGGACATTTTCTGACTTATTTTTGCACATTTCATTGGTTGTTAAGCATTTGATAGTTATGTCTGCATTGTTGTCAGCTGATGAACCTGTTTGCAACGAAAAAAAACACACTTGCCCACAAGCAGACCCTTGTGCCTATGGCTGAGCCTCTGTGAGACTGCTCGATAGAAGAATCTGGTATGCTTGGAGAGCGTGCTCTGCTTGTTCTGGTTGCAAATGATGCCAGAGCCACATGTTGTCAGGAGGGCAAGAGCCCCTGACGCTCCACAGAGCAGAGAGATAACAGGGTGAGACATAACAAAGGCGAGATAAATCAGTGGGGGTGCTGTGGTTGTGTTGGTTTTCAGTCCATCATGTCCTACTTCATCCCTCAGACTGCTGGGGTCCTCCTTAAAGGGATATGTGGACTTCTATGCAGTAAGTACCCAGGTTTATCTGTGCCAATGTGTTTTACGTCTACTAATATCCATTTCGTGACACACAAAACAATCTCTGGTAGATGTTATGGGCTCTGGCTGGGTTTGTTTTTCTGTTCACCCTTCTTGCAAATTGCTTTCAATTACCACCAGTGTGTGAATGTGTGTGTGAATGGGTGGATGACTGTGTATAGTGTAAAGCGCTTTGGGGTCCTTAGGACCAAGTAAAGCGCTATACAAATACAGGCCATTTACCATTAAGTGGTTGTTTAACCTGAACGTGAGTACAATGCTGGTTTATGTTTTGAATTGGTATACTCGGCACTAATATTTCTAAAGTCAGTGTACTGGATATGGCACCGTGATACAAATCAGTCTTATGAGGTAAACTGTGTGTTTATTGGGGTGAGCTGAGAGCAGGTGGTACTATCTACAGCTTGAAGTTGGTGGTCTCCCTTTGCTAAGCCAAGTCAGCAGCATGAATCCGTCTGTTGTTGAATCTGTCCGTTGCATGACTTTATAGGCATGTGTGTGTGTGTATATCACAGTATGTGTATCTAACTCTTGTGCTATGGTTGGTGATTTCAGGTAACCCTTCCACCAGCCAAAGCAAAAAAACCATAAAGCAGCGATTCCTCAAACTGCTGCCGTGCTGCAAGCCTTCGACTACCCCCTCAATCAGTCAAAGCAAGTGCTCTTTCACTCTATACATCTCTGCTTTCTCCTACTTGCCTCTTTAGTCGGTTGAGAAGACTGGCGCAGACGCTCGTGTGGATAAAGTCACATCAAAACATTCAGGCTACACATAAATCTACATACACCCTTACAGACTCCAAAAACTCTACAACTATCTGGTGTTGTGGATTGTGGGTCAGAGCTGTTTTTCTTTTTGTGATTTGAGGCGTGTGCCATATATTTGGGTACTGGAATGTGTGTGTGTTGGTATGTAATATACCAGAAATACCATGTTTACAGTACAGAGGTCAAAGTCAGGTGCAAGCTAATAGGTTCCAGCTAGAATGCAAATGAAATAAGAAATATCTGGCAGTGTCTTTACTTTGAACTTTTTAAATGTCTCTTCCATTTTTACGAATGATAAACCTCTTCTTCCACTTCCTCACAGGCCACTCGTTGTCTGTAGTGTGCTTCAGCTTTTCAGATAATACTTAAGATGCTGCAAAGATGTGTGGAAATTTCTAGCGTAATCTCACAGCTATGTATGGGAAATAGTGTTTGTTTATGTTTAATTTATTAAAATATCACAAGATATCATAAAGATTTAAACTTTATGATAAGCTCAAGATCTGTTTGATAACTTCAGCTAGATATCTTGGCCAGGTCATGGCTACACTGGGGGTTAATGTGGTGTAGATGCTAACTAAAACTTATCTGTCCCTCACAGACAGCGTGGAAGATGACTTTGAGTTATCCACTGTGTGCCATCGCCCTGAAAGCATGGACAAGCTGCAGGAGCAAACTAAGTTTACCAAAAAGGAGCTCCAAGTCCTCTACAGGGGCTTCAAAAATGTAGGTCTGGTTACAGAAGACAGTGAGAAAACAGGGGTTCTAGTTGAATGTGTGCATATCCTGTGCAAGATGGGAATTAATGAGTTTACATTTTTTTAAATGTATTTTCTTTATTTTTTTTCCCAGGAGTGCCCAAGTGGTGTGGTAAATGAGGAGAACTTTAAGAACATTTACTCCCAGTTCTTCCCTCAGGGAGGTGAGTTCTCCCAGCAATAAGCACGAAGAAGTCCAACAGTGCCAGTAGTTTCATTTATTTCAAAATGAAATTAAAACAACAGTTGTTAATGTTAATTTAGCTTTTTGTCATGACAGTGAAGCAAATATAATTATCTTACTCTAAGTCTACTCGGCTTGACTGAGGTATATGCACTGCAGAGAGGCAAAGTGATTTTTCATTTCACAATATTTAGGTTGATGAAATGTTAACCACTCACCTCCAGTTGTATTTGAAATTATTTTTATATCTACTCTATATTTAGACTGCTGCTAATCGCAGCTGTTCAAAGACATGTTTTGAGGGCACACGGGTTATAGTAAGTCTCTACCTTTGCAGATTCAAGTATGTATGCACATTTCCTGTTTGAAGCCTTTGACACGAACAAAAACGGCTCGGTTAGTTTCGAGGTAAGCTCTATTCTATTCTTACATATCAGCTTCTTTTGAGGAATAAAGGAAGATGTGTGCTCTTCTGAAATTTGTCATCACTTGTGTTTGCACACAAATATGTATTTGTACACCCAGATTAGGCTGTGATAAAGGTTTGACTTTATTTACTGTGTCAACATTTAAGTAAAGATAACACAATGCAGGAAATCGTTCCCGCTTTTGTTGCAGGACTTTGTATTTGGCCTGTCTATCATCCTGAGAGGGACCATTAATGACCGGTTAAACTGGGCATTCAACCTCTATGACTTGAACAAGGATGGCTGCATCACCAAAGAGGTAACACACATGTGATTGTGTTGGATTTGTTGATTTCTTGGTCCCTTTGAATTACTTGCTGATGATTACTCATTATCAATATTTTGCAAGTATGTAGAGATTTCTGGCAGAATATTTATCAATGACATTTTCCATCACACAATAAAAAAAAAAAAATTTTTATTGGAAATTCTCAATACTGTTTTCTCTGTTTCTCGATACACTTTACAGGAGATGCTGGACATCATGAAGTCCATCTATGACATGATGGGGAAATACACGTACCCCACCATGCAGGACGATGCCCCAAGAGAACATGTGGAGAGCTTCTTCCAGGTCAAACAAAACCATGTTTTCTTTCCCCCTCGTTTAATGATTGTTTAAAAGCAGAAAAATATTGATGGCACCAATATTGTTTTGGGGAAAACAATGATGCTGTTAGCCAAATAAATGTCTGGTTGTTGTATTTTCATTTCAGAAAATGGACCGGAATAAAGATGGGGTGGTCACCATAGATGAATTCATTGAGTCTTGCAAAAAGGTAGAGCATTCCAAATCCTGAAGGAGTATTGAAAACATTTTTAGAAATGCACTCCTTTAGAATCCCACCACGCTAATCATGTAACTACAACTGGAGAGAGAGCTAATTGTAGCATAAAGAAAGTCAGGGGAGACATCTAGTCTTGCTCTTTCTAGGAAATCACTGCACCTGACCAAGAACTATTTTCTGCACATAACTCTCCATAAAGCCACAAATTGCACATAAACCCGTGCACATCTCTTACCTCTTTGTAGGATGAGAACATCATGCAGTCCATGCAGCTGTTTGACAATGTCATCTAAACATCTGGACCAGTGAGGACACTGGCACCAGAGAGGGGTACGTGTGTGTGGGTGTGTAAGAGGAATACGGGATTGAAGAGAGAGAGAAAGAGTCTGATTCCATGTGTGTTGCGTGTGTGTGGCTGTCTCCCGACTTGCAAGCTTGTGCTCGTGTCTCTGTTGAGAGCTGAGTCCTGAGGACACAGAGAGGGCCCCCTCCCTCTAACTGGACCCCCCAGTGGCTTCCTCCAAGCAACAAAGGAGAGTACCCAGCGCCCATCCTCATCATGCAGAACCTTATGTTTTATCCCAGAGACACAGAGAAAGCAAGCAAGCAGTGGGCTCACAGCCACCTGCACACCTAACACCCAACCAGCCCCTGCCTGTTTTATTTGAACTTTTATTGCTCTTGCTGACGGAGGGACTATCACAGCCTTTTAATGGTTGAACTCAGAAGAAGGATGCTCTCCCAAAACCCTGATCTCAGATCACTTTTCCCCTTTCCTCCGTAATGGCTGAGAGATGGCATTGTGAACCTGATCTTGCCTCTGCGGATGTGGGTAACACCTTCCTGGAGCCGTTAAGACTCATGGCTCATTTGCTGGCCATACAAATAGAAATGAATCTACAGCCACCTGGTGGACAAGAGAGAAAAAGACACTTCCTGAGGGAGCAACCAACAAACTGGTGATCCGAGCGATTCCGTCTTACGGAGGGAGCTTCAAACTCGTTTTTTCCACAAGGGACTGATTTAAATATCGCATGATGATGTCACTAATATCTACTTATGTATTTACAGAGATACTCCAAAGTCTGCTCGTCTGTCTGCTGTCCTAGTCATTCACAGGTGCCTCACCCTTTGCGTATGTGTGCGTGCATGTGTAACAGGAGATGTCATCTGTCTTACAAATGTAAGACTCTTGTGACACAACACCCACCTTCATTCACAAGATTTCGGTAGAGTAATTCCCGGCCTTCCAAACTATTACAATCCTAACAGTAGTTGTCTATTGACTGTTGTACATTTTCTAGCATTCCCAGTGGTGTGATATTAGGCTGTACAATGTGGGGATTGCACTATAATTTAATGAGCCGTTTTGACCCTAGCAGCTTCTCTCGACATGGGAATGACATACCACAATCGTACTAGTCTATGAATATACATTCAAAGAGAAGATTATTAGATTGCAGATTGTATTTGTGAACTTATTGTAATCTGAAATGTCATGTGGTTGTCACAGGTTCTACCACTTGAAAAAACACAAAAGTCCCCACACCCTTTTTGCATTAAATCTGACTATTTCCATTTCAAGGAGGCATAAAGTGATTGTGTGTAGCAGGGGAAGACAAAGTTTGATAGCAGTTTTCTTTTTTCTGTGCCCCCATTGTTCACTCCATTTCTTATTCTCCCTCTCTGTAACACCAAAGAAAAGATATCAATTAAAAAGGTACATAAAGCCACTTAAGGCAAGACATTTAGCCCACCTGTGGGTGAAGACAGAGGGAGTTACTGGGTATCAAGCTGGATAAGGGGCAATCAGAGATAAGTGGTAGACTACATGTAGTTTATCTGCACGCTGTCAAGTGCAATTTTAGGTTGTGAACCCATCCATTAGGCTCAGATGAATTATTTTAGAGCAATTTGCAACCACTTATTTGCTTCTTTTCACACTAGAACTAAGCAACACAAATGTGAGATGATGTGAGGCACTCGGGCCGTAATTAAATCGGCCAAGTGTCTTAAAAGCTGAAACAAACATGAAATAGCAATAATGTTCTCCACTCACCCAACGTCTCCTTCCTCTCAGAGCACACTATAACGGCCCTGGTTAAAATATGCACTTCCGGCCCTGCAATTTCTTATTTTTTTATGTTCTGCAGTTTTTACATTTATACGTTCTGGAAGAATGGTTTGGCTCTGATTGTTCCTGCCCACAGTTACGTTATTTTCCCCAAACACAAGGAAAACCTGTCTATACCCGCATGTACTGTGTCTAGAACAATGAAAACCTACTAACCCGTGGTACTGACTGTCTAGCTAGCCTAAACTGGTTGCATAGCATATTCAAAATGTGTATATTTTGTACAGAGATAATAAAAAAACAAAAAACACAGTTACTATGCAAAATGGACTGGCGTGTGAATTTATCAGACTATACATAAATTGTCTTTATTAAAATACGTCCTTTCAGTGAGATAAAGTACAAAGTACCTGTAGCAATAACATTTGACATTTTGACCTGTCACAGCAGGAAAAAACAGTGTATATCAGCTTAAGTGAGGACCTGCTTTTATTCATTCTGGTACACTTTCAGTGCTTTGGGAGAGTCATCATAAATTCCCCCTTTTTCCACATCTGTGAGTCCAAAAAAAGGGAAATAGGCAATGTCCATAATAATATTCAAATTATGATTCATCATAATGTCAACAGGAAACATTTACAGCTTAAATATACATAATTACATAAACCATCCCAGGAGCCAGGTCTCCTTCCACTAACAGGCAGTAGTATCTATGCAGATTCACCCGACCATGTGACAATTTCATAACCAAAATGTCATCCAGAACATTTTTTAAAAGTGTGAGCATCAACAAATACAGTAATTCAGTCTACATTTCTGAAGAACCAGCTGACTCCAAACCATGTACACAGCCTTCAACTGCCAGGTTATTAAAGCTGAAAATTTTGTTTTGTTTCGTATGTTCTAATGAAATTCCTGGCACAGCAAAACACTTCACAAGTTGGGTTTCTCTGACAGCAAAAGCTTTCGCAATCATTTGAGTGTATTTCTGATGACGGCCTTGATGCATATTTTTTTTAAGGACTCTCCTGTGTAAAGTATCATGAGCACAGCAAGTGGGACATGGATGACCGGTGGAAAAAAAATCTCAAGTAAAACTGAATTTAATGAATGTGATTTCTTTTTTTCCCACTTTAGGAATATTATCTTTATTTAAATAAAGTTTAACTTGTATTGTGATTTCTATTACTCGTGATTGGGGGAAAAAAAGATTGCAATGTGCAGGGGTGAAATTGTTTGAGCTTTTTAAGTGGGGGCTGACATACCCCACTGAACAGATGCTTCAGCATATACAGAAAAGTCCATCATTAAATAAAGAACACAGTTTCATGTTTTTCGAGTTCACTACTGCCTCTTAAAACTTTGACCTGCAGCGACCAGGGATAGGTTTTCTCTGTAAAACAGCAGAAATTTACTTGGGCATTCTGCGAAGCTCTGCCAGAACCCAAATAGCCAGCGAGAGAAGAGCCACTGAGCCAGACTGGTGAGTTGCAGCCAGCGGAGTGGGGACATAAAGTAACAGCGTGGCGATACCTAGTGCAACCTGAAAAGCACAAAAGCACAATTTGTTTATACTGAAGGGTAATGGACCTATTTGTATAGCAATTACAGTGTCTTCTAGCCTACCTGTGTATAGGCCATTGCTGCCAGGAGGCTGATGGCAATCTTAGCCCTCTTGGGAAGCATCATTCTCCTTGAGAACAGATACAGGCCTGTAATTGCAGTCAGAGAAGTAATCCCCTGAGAAAAGAAAAAGACATCTTGAGGGGTACATATTAACATTTCATTACACATCAATCTAAAAGAGTTATAAAACTTGGAAATATTATGTTTAATTAGAATAAAAACAATGAAATGCCAACATTTTTTAGCTATAATAGCATACCAAAATTCTATGATCAAATTGCACAGTGGTGGGATTTTCGAAGAAATTCTTGAGGGTCGGAGAGAAGGCCAGCAGATCATCAGGAATCCATCTATCTGCCATCTTAGGGAAGGAGTTATAAACAAGCCCAGCATCCAAACCAGCGACAAAGGCACCTGTGTAAAGGTACATGCATAAATGATTCAAATACATCTCCATGAATAGAGATTAAACCACATTTGTATTGCCTTTAATTACATTAACTTTACTTTTCTACACAGCCGCTCAACCCATTTGCCCTCTAAGAGCCAACTTTACAAAAGACCTTTCGATTAAAATCAAACCAGATGAATAAGCTTTTTGTTTCAACATTTACCAAAAGCCAAGATACAGTACTCAAATTGTAGCCCAAAAACATTACATGGGGTAGCAGGCCAAATGTCTTTCCTCAAACCATAAGTTTCAGAGTCAAAGTGCGAAGCTTCATACAGACTGTGAGGTGACTGGCGTAGTATGCGCCTGTTAAGAGAGGAAATGTGACACTATATACACTTAGGGTTACTCTAATGGAGTCAGCTGTGAGTTGCCATGAATGACTCTGAGTGACTGTCACTCTAGTATTCATTAGTCAGTCTTGTTGTGAATTTACAGTTGAAGAATTTTATGTAACACATTGTGCTTTTTGCAGACGCAAATAAGCAGAACACTTTGAAGATGTATTGTGGACTCCTACTCTTCCGGGACTGAAAACCATTTGCACATGTCAAATTCTAACTGCTCCTCTAGCATCATTGCCATTTACCAAGAGCTTCCTATGTTCTGTCAGAACAAGTGCCACTTTAAAGAACACCTATGCTTCTATGATGGTCGTCTTCACTATTAACATCCTGCTTTTTGAGAAATTTCTGTGCAATTTTGCTGTAGTTACAGGTAGTTCACTTTGTTTCCCCAAAGTGGCTTGAGACTGAAAGCAGCACTTCGGTAGACAGATTCTGCGACCCCATTTGTGACACTGAATTCTCTTAAGATCCAGTATTACCTGAAAGAGCAGTGAGGAAGATGAGTCCACCAGTACCCTTGGCAAACCTCCTGAGCTGCATGAGTTTTTTGGTTTCTGCTATCTGTGAAAAAGGTGCCATTATTCAAGTTAAAAAAAAAGACTGTTTCACTTTACATTTCTCCAAAATTTATCATTTGTGTTTTTTCTGTAGGCAAGAGTCCCTCTGTACCCTGTGAGCTGGCAGCAGCAGAGTAAGCCCTGTCCACATACTGGCACAGTAGAGCAATAAGGCAGAACCAAGATGGGCGCTCAGACGATACTGGCTGACACGAGGGATGTCATGAGACTCGGGCTTCTCCTCCAACCCGCTTTTCACCATGTACCACCCCAGAAGGCCCTGACAAAACAAACACATGTATACACATTCCTTACTTTACATTTATAATAAACCCGATGGTGACAATAATTAAATATTAGTACAATCAACCTATTTAAAGAAAAAAGAAAAAAAAAACAATGCTATAAGTGACTGAGAATTAGCTATGACGTAAATCCAAAACACATCTGAAACTAACAACGCAGCCTGTTCAGTACAGCTGATTCCTTCTGTACAATTCCGGCTACTTTTACGCCGGAGTTTTTAAACTTGTCAGTGACAGACTAACGTCTCAATATACGGAATGATAATTATAGCATAAAATATAAGGACTCAGAAATGTCAGCAATGTCAGTGTGAAAAGAAGCTGCAACTACCAGAATATAAGTGAGAGAATGCACAAAGAGGTAGAAAGCATTGAGGGACAAATAAGTTTACTAATGGCTACTTCTGCAGGTTATGATGTAGGCTCAACAAAGATTCACTGCAGAAGTCTAAATCAGGCATGAGGTAATGATTATTTCCAGTGATCTTCTCATTTCCACAGCTGTGTCTTACCTGGAAGAAGACAAATCCACAAAGACCCAGCACTTTTCCCTTCATGGAGCGAGTGAAGTATCCTTTTTTCCAGAAGTAAATAGTAGGGAGGATGTATGCCAAGCCAACCAGCCTGCCCCACATACGATGTCCCCATTCCATGTAGAAGATAAACTTAAACTCTGGCAAAGTCATGTTATGGTTCAATCTAAACAAACAAAACACATAATAATACCAAATTAACTAATTGCCGCATTAGAGGCCAGACCAATACATAACACAGAGACACATTTAATTAAATTTATCAGGCCTTTATGTACTGTGATTCTGAAAAATGAGACCTTACATTTTGAATTCTGGAAACTGCTGGTACTTTGAAAACTCAGCTTCCCACTCTCCTTCTGACTGTGGTGGTTTCATCTCTCTCACCAGATGCCAATCAACCATGGAAAGCCCAGATTCTGTCAGTCTAATAAAAAAAAAAATACATAAAAATACAGCAATGTAGTAAATGCCTGTTAACAGTACTTCAGTGAGTAAGTAGTACATACAGACATACTAATTTTAAAACATGCGTACCTTGTGACACCACCCAAGACAATAGCCCCAACCACCAGTCCACTGCAGCCAAGTAACCATCGACCCACTATGCGATTTGAGGCTGCATTGGAGACAGAAGCTGCTGCTGCTGAAGTGGACGTTCCTCCCTCCACTGTGACGGTGCTGTGACCTCTCTTCAAGAGCCATTTTCGAAGCGGTGAACGCTAATGTAAATAAAAGGGAGAAGTGGCTTGAAATGATGATGGACAACACAAGCATTAAAGCTTCAACTTTACCTTATTATAAAAATAAAAATAAAGTCATTTTAAATGTCATTTACACTCAGCACCCTTCATCCAGTACATCGACTATCCCTTCTCTGCACATGTCCAACCCATCTCAACCTTTATTCTTTAATTTTGTCCGCTCAACCTGAGCTGTTCCTGTTATCTGCTGTCAGACTCCACAACAAAGACTCTGTGGATGACCACACATATGCAGACAGACACACACACACACACACACACACACACGTGCAGTACCACTAAGTGTAATTTATCTGACGAAACATAGTATTTTATTCTATTTTATATTGCATGTTATTCCTTTTATCCTATTCCACTGATTTTCTTAATTTTTGCTGCTTGTAACTTTGCACTGTCCACTTTCTGCCGTGACCCAACAAATTTCCCACATGTGGGACTAATAAAGGTTTATCTTATCTGTCACAAATCACCCCTGGCATTGGTCTCCACCCACACCCACGACTGCCTGCACTTTCTTCTTCACTGTGGCTTTGGATGCAGTGACACCCCCACCTTGAACCCATCTGTCACTGCTACCCCACACCTCACCAGTGTCTAGCTGTCCTCCAATATAGTGCACCACACACATATACTCGCATATAAGCAGCATGTTAACAAATTACGAAAGCACAACACATGTAAGGTGATTCTATAGTTTTAGATATGTAAGAGCTAATTAACCTACTTTACTTCAAGCTTATAAACAAAGGCTTACGGTATTGCTGAATTTGATATCACTATCTTTTCTGAAAATTTAGTTACTGATAAATCAAAAACCTTCTTAAAGGGTCTATGATATTAGTTCTTCCATTCTGAATTTATTTTTTCAGCTCAAATGCTAATCTAAGAGTTTGCATTGCCTAGACATGGGTGATGTAAGTTAGCTGTTGGACGTGACTACTCTTGAGTACACCTAAACACCTAATGTTACCTGTCCTAACTAATTCAAACACATATTAAAAACAAAGCTGAACAAAGAGCAGCTGACAGATGTGTAATGTGACATATTGTGTATATTACTGGCAGCGTGTGACCTTCCCAATGACGCTTACTTAAGCTATTGGCTAAAATTAGCGGCTAACACAAGTCATACTCACGGTGCTGTACTGAAAGCCCTTTCCAGCACTTCTGCACCCACAAAAAATTGTTGTCCGCAACGACGAAATTAACATCTCTGTGCTCCAAGACTCGTCGCTAGTGCTGAAGCTATCCAACAGTGTTGCAAAAGCTTCAGCACGTTTGTTACTGTGCTGTCACCCGGCTGGTTTCCTAACGGCCAGTTTCAACTTTGACCTTCTGACGTCACAAGAAATTTACTCACTAAATAAAATTTATGTCTTTTTCTTTGTCAGGAACGAAACATACTCAACATAAATAAATATATATATATATACAACAAAATATATATACATATAAATAATATACCAGGCTTTCGAAATTATATTACACAGACTAGAACGTTTGGGGGGGAGGGGGGCTTGTTTTGTCTTCAGGCGTATCCTGCATGGGCGGGCATACGTCGCATTTCGCCCAGTAATGCATCATAAAACGTTTATATATTATCACCCGTCTAATCGCGTGTTTTGAATTCAACGACCCGGAAAACGGTGATCTACGGACTAGCTGTATGAGCTGAAGTAAGTCTCACAAAACATGACCTGACTTCATATCGTTTTTAAACGACTGATACGGTTCCATGAGTCGATAAGACGTGGATTTAACAGGTAGCTGTAGTAGTAGTTAAAACCTAAAGATGAATGAACGTGTTAACTGAGGAGTTTTCACGTAATCTTGTTTGCTCACTAACTGTATTCCTGTCTCTTATTAGACTGTCAGTATGGCAGAGTGCTTTTTAATGGAGGTGTGCGTGGACTCAGTGGAGTCTGCTGTCAATGCTGAACGAGGAGGTCAGTAAAGTGAACAGTAGTGAACACTGTCATGCCGTACTATTATTAAACTCACTGTGGCGTGCTTGCTAGATTGGTCATGCACAGGCAGTTCTACTTAAAAACAGAGTTAACGGTTGCATAATATTGAAGTGTTAGCTCAGACATATCTCTACCATGAGTATTAAATTGGCACGCAGTGTTATTTAATTCCTCAAAGATTACAGGCTGTAAAAGTCTATATAGGTGTAATCAGAACTTGTCTGTCCTGGCAGGTGCGGGTCGACTTGAGCTGTGCTCTAGTCTTCTGGAGGGTGGGCTCACTCCGAGTCTAGGTGAGCATCTGCAGATACCCCTAGCAAAAAACAAAAGAAAAGAAAAGAAAAGCTGTCGCATCAGGCGCCAGCAGATCTTTCAGGTTTTAGTCAACTGGAACTTGCCAAGTTGCATTACTGCCATCTTCTGGAAAATCCTTAAATACTATTTAACAGACAAGGCTTGGGTCAAAAAGACTTTCTACCCTTTCTCAATCACATTACTATGACCTCCATGGAAAAAGAGATCTAATAAGGACTTAGGAAAAAAGAACAGGATGCACATAGAATTTGACTGTTCTTACACACAGCTCTACTTCAAAAGTAGGAGTATGATGTTTAGAGGTCACCTGTGGGTTTATATACCCTTTAACAAATCTAAACATCAGCAGACTATGACATAAAATAGAATAAAAAAAAACACAGTTAATGTGTTAGCTGTCGATTATGGCTATGTTTGTTTTTAATAATAGTCAGGTAGTGTATCTCTTTGAATTATGGGATGTCATTATGTCCTTTTCTTTCATAAAGCCTGCTCTGATGCAGCCTCTGCTAAGAGAGGTAAAATAAAAGAATAAAAACCTTTTCTTAGTATTTAGAGAACTCGATTGGCTCTTGTTATGCCACCTAGACACACTTCAGTCGGTTAGAAACCTTCCTAAGCAATTTCTTTCTATGTGACTGCAGCCCAGTTCATGAAAGAAAAGCATTAAAGTGTGTAGATCCTTGTCGTTCTTACCGCCCTCTCTGCAGGTTTGCTGTCATCATGTCTCTGAAGGTCATACTGGTTCAGTTTGGTGGGATAAAGTCAGAGACATGATGGATGTTGCTTGTGCTGTGGAGAGTTTTATTTTGGCTGTTATGTCTATTCATGTCTATTATTGGTTTTTATTACTTTTGATGTTCTCTTTTCCGCTGCTTCCCCTACGTTGTGCCATACCAGTTTATTATGACTGTGTAATATACATACCTACTCTCTGTGTTTAGTCCAATACAGCAACCACTGTTGAACAATTTTATTCCACCCTCTGATTTGCAGAGTTTCATATAAATACATATAATGCCTTTATAACTTGAACCCAATTAACTATGTCTTCAGTAGTCCATAGTCTGTACTAAGCATTATCCTATTTTATATAGGAAGCCTGGGCATTTGTTGCATGACACATAATTCCACCTGTACTTTACTCCAGGTGTGCTACATGTAGTGAAGCAGTATGTCAAAATCCCCATCTATGTAATGATACGCCCTCGTGGGGGCGACTTCCTGTACTCCGACCTTGAAGTGGACGTGATGAGAAAGGACATAGAGCTTATGAAGAGCCAAGGAGCCGATGGGCTCGTTCTGGGTGCCTTGACAGAAGATGGACGGGTGGATGCAGAGCTCTGCATGGAGTTATTGGGTATGGTCTCTTTATATATTTGACCTGATTTGTTACATCACTCTAAATAACAATGAAAAGGCCAGACAGAATATATACAGTAACACTAAAAATAAACCAATAGTTATAAGAATTATATCTATGAGTTCGATAGATTGAGGAAACACCATCAACCTTTAGAAAGAGTACACAAAAACATATGCCTTCTTTTAAAATTAAATATTTCTGGTTTATATTGTAGAGACTTGTGATTTATTCTAAATAGTATCCCCAGATTGTTTCCAATACTGCAATATTGTAAATATACTTTCCTAAAAAATGAAATGCAAGTCAGAAAGGCAAAATATTATCACAATAGTGTAGAAGCCACAGAAATTTCATTGCTATGTCCAAGATTTTTAGTCACTTTTCAATGATAAGACAGATCCATAATACAGTCCCAATCAAATGCTGAAAAATGGCAAAAAGTAATATTTTGCATGGTTGGGTCTTAACAAGCTTCCAAGTAGAGCTTCAACATGCAACAAGAAGAAATGGGTGTGAGACAAAACATTTATTTGAGATTGCAATTTATTGAAAACAACGGTTAAACTGAAACAGGCCATTGTTGCCATTTTTCAAGTGGTCTCAAACTTTTGATCGGGACTATTTCTATATTAATCAAGTCACATCAGATTTCCTTCCATTTCCTTCAGTGTGGCACCTTTTATTTAGCCACAAAAAAGAAAAATAAACATGAACTTGCTGTTGAATTGTAAAGTTCTGAAAAAGCTGGCAAAACACACAAGAGCCAATATTTCTGGACCCTTCATTCTTCACATGTTTTCACTTAAAAAGAAAACAAATAATTTACAAGGCCTAAAGCACTTGCAGTCTAAACATGAGCGTTTGACCTTAACTTGGGTTAATTATTTATTAAGGGATCAACAAAAGATCTTCCGGAAACTGTATTAGGAGGTGCAGACATGATAGTGTGCAAAACAATTGAATGTAACTCCTGCACACTGTTTCGCTTACCTCCAAAACATTTATTAAATTACATTGTTTTGGTCTGAATAACCCATTTACATGTATGGAAAAGCATACCAGAAAAGTTCAAATCATCCAAGCAGCTGATGGACACTTTGCTCTGTATTTTTGCCGTTAGTTAAGGGATAACATTGAAACAGACACCAGTTTGTTTCAGTAATTTTGTTTTTGTGAAAGAGGAACATTTTACAGGTTGTCAGGAGTGCAGAGAGTTTGAACTAGTAGGCTTGAGTATCCAATATTTGTATTTTTACTATGCAAATATAGCTAATTTATTATGGGACACCACTTGTTATGAAGATGCACAGGTAAAGACGTGTTACAGCAGGCTTGGTAATCCAGTTTTAATCTCACACAAGGTTTCATGTAGCCCGTCATATGTCAGCTCTCCAGAGAAGGAAATGCACTACATCTCCACAAGATAGTTGTGACCCATGTTAAGCGAAATCAACCAGCACCATGAGTTCATCATATTTCCAAAGGTCCTACTGAGACCTCAGAACATGGTAGGGCTAACCTCCAAAAATCAGACACTATATATTCTCTCAAGTTTTTATCACTATCTTTGCATTGTTACTTGCAATATGCAGTATAAAAAAGTGAAGCCAACAATCTTTGATATAGAGTATAGCAGTACAGCTGGCTATGAGTGATGGCTTTCATAAAGGTAGGAAAAAAAATGCTTATATTGCTTATATTATACAAGTCGTATTTCACAGTTTTGCACTTTTGTTTGACATTTTGTACTTTTCCATTTCTTTCTTTTGTTTTCTTACTTTTTTGCACACTAGCTGCTGCCCGTCCCTTACCTGTCACCTTCCACCGAGGTAAAAGTTTCTTCTTCAAAGTGCTTTTCAGCTTTAAGCTTTTAAAATTCTTTTCAGCTACAGTTACACTTAAAAAGCATCACAAATTCTTAATGGAATAAAAGCCTTACATAATGCTATTATCAGGTATAGCTCCGAAAAGGTATAGAACGTCTTAATGATATATTATTAAGCCTGGGCTTTTATTATGACACTAATCATGATCCTACTGCAGCTTTTGACATGGTTCATGACCCAGCAGTAGCTCTGGAGGCGCTGATATCGTTAGGGTTCGAGCGTGTGTTGACTAGTGGCTGTGACAGCTCCGCTTTGGAGGGACTGCCTCTCATTAAACGGCTTGTTGATCAAGTACGTGTACCCATATGATTGTCTTTCTTTACATGCAGACATATGAAACTCTAATAGCTGTTAGGTTATTGTTCTTGATCTTTCATAAAACCTTTAATTTTCACATCATTTCTACTCAACAGGCAAAGGGCAGAATTATCATAATGCCTGGTTAGTGCCTCCGCCATTGCTCCTTTGTTATTTATGTGTGAATTTTTACAACCTTATTTATTTATTCACTGTCACTGTTTTTGTTTTGATAACAGGAGGAGGCATCACAGAAAGGAACCTACAGAGAATATTAGAGGGGTCAGGGGCTCAAGAGTTTCACTGCTCAGCCCGCTCCAGCCGGGAATCTGCAATGAAGTTCAGGTGTGTTTATTTTCCAGTCTCAGGCGAGAGGTGGGATCTGTCCCTTTGGTTGCATGCATTAGGAGACTTCTTGCAACCTCATGTCGATCTAATTATTATTTTTTCTATATAATTCTCTTCTTCTTCTCTTCTCTTGACGTTGTGCAGGAACACCTGCGTCTCAATGGGAGCTTCTTTCTCAGCACCTGAGTACGGCCTGAAGGTGGCAGATGTGAGCAAAGTCCGAACTCTAAACGCAATAGCCAAAAATACCTTGTGACTGTATAACAGTCATGATAGACTGGAAAAAAAAAATACCTCAAAAGTAATCATGAGTAATAATACTGATGTGTACTGATTAAATTCCATAAATAAATGTCATAATCGCCAGAAAGCTCTGCTTTTTGTTTTTTTTCTTTTAAGATATAAAATCACCAATGAATCAGTCCTTGTCCAGTTAAAGAGCAAAGACATTAATGCATCTCACAGAGTATCTGTGAATAATATGATGTCTATATATGGGAGCACTTCTCTAGTGATGTCATCCAATAATGTGCATAGAGAACTACTCATGTGTCTGAATGTGCAGTCTGATTTATAGGATTTGGAAAACAGGTTTGCTAAAATATGTTAATAATTTAAACATACAGGAGATGTGTACACAAATCTGTAAAAGTTCACTTTTTGGGTGTGTGTGTGTGTAAAAGATTCTGTAAATATGAGATGTTTAAAAAGCCCCTCAGCTGTGAGGAGTATAAGAAGCTGAAAAAATGTGTAGTTTGTAAAGTTTTCAATAATAATAAGGCCATTTGTACTCTTCTTTTTTTATTATTAGTGTATAATTCACATACTGAGTCTTTTACACAGGTAAAAACTTTTCATTGTAGTTTTAATTTGTTTTGATGATCTATGTATGCACAAACTGTTATTTTACACAGTCATGAACCTCTGGTCTCACATCTTAATAGATTTTTTTTTTTTTTTTTTTTTTTTTTTAATAGGCATTCATAAAACAGAGTAATCCAGGTCAAACAGATTCACACCTCTCTGCACACTAACAAATGACATTGCTACAGTAATGCCCCCCCATGTATGTTCAACTACAGTTGATTTCTACACTGAAAATGTGTATTTTTTTCCTAATGAAAGATAACTGCTTTTTAAAATGGCAAAACAAAATATCAGTTTTACATAACTCCCTATTTAAAGTGATACATAATGCACAGTTGTGACTTCCTGTTTTCGTTTTTTCTCTGTTCATTTTCATCTTCTTCTTCTTCTTTTAATAAAAACAGTTTTCATATTAGATTACATCTTCTGTCTTTTAAAAAAATATTATGCATTATGCACAAAACTTTCCCTAAAATGATTTGACTTGGTTGAAATATTAAAAGCTAGTTTCTTTAATTGTTTTTATTTGACTTTTGACACACTGCACAGACATTTCTGTTGTTGTTTGGCTTATCTTTGCTTATCAGCTGGTGGCGTCTGGTCAGAGACAAAGTTTTTTACAAGTGAACAAAACGCTCTATCCTCTATTATAAGGGCAGTACAGAGTGATTATTCTTATTAAAGTACATTTTTGATAATAGTTTAGTCTACGTGTCAGTAGAAAGGAAAGCTAATCTGAGTTTTGATGACAGATAAAACAATCATATGTGTGTGTATATATGTACATATATAAGTGGAACCAGAAAAGTTTTTAAAGTCAGAGAAGAGGTTTTTTTTATTCAAATATTCATCTACATCTCTGAGTTTTACTTTTATCATATTTAAAATCTGCTACAGTCAGCTTTACCATTTCTCTGAAAAAGCTGCATCTTTTTTTCCTGCTGTGAGTGTCCTACCCTTTGTACAGATATCTTAAAATCAAGTCCTTGTCAATGTAATTGGATAAACACTGGATAACGACATGCATGAGTTGTTTTCACGTGTAACATAGCTGTCCTTGATGCTTTACACCCAATGAGTCATGTGATGTTACCAGACATTTTAATAATTAACCAGTTTTAGGACCATTGCAATCAGTAAAAGACTCACACACACTTGTGTGTTGTCACGCGCTTTAATAACCTCCCTGCTTAACGTGCTTTCCCTGTGTCATGCTGATTCTTCATTTAACTGCAACTACAATTTAGGAAGTCTCTATTGAAAAATTCACTGATAATCTTGTTTACCAAGTTGTTTATTGGTCTGCCATTAGTTGCGAGCATGGTTAGGAGTATGTACAGAGGTGAAGTTCAAAGGTGATTTTGTGTTTTCTCTTGCTGTTTTGAGAAGTGTCTGAGGTTTGCATAACACATAACTTCTATTGGTTTGTCAAAACCTATTGATTATTCTTAATCTTAAGTAGTTTCATTTTTATCCTCCTGTGTAGACAGACTCACTCTTATTAGCAGCGATGATTTTTTCATTTTATGGGTGATTGAGTCTCTGGTGCCTAGAAAAAATTCTCCTACAAAAATAGTCCATCAACACAACTGACAGCAGCACAAAAGCTTTTTTTTGTTAAGCTGTAAAAGCTTGATTGCTCCTCCAGAGACGCTCTCAACCTTTAGTTAAATTTCTGCAGAGCGCAGACAATGAAAATTAATCTATACTCAATCTTACGTTGCTCTTTGGTTTTTGGAGCATGCACCCTGATCAGAATGGGACACAAAAAACAGCAAACGAGAAAGAAACAGCTTCACTAGTTAGCAGTTTGTCAGCCTGCAGCTTGTTTACAGTTCAGCAGCTTCAACCTTCAGCAGCCTCATTCAAATGCATGACTACCCAAATCTAATCAAATTGATTTTGATCCAATTGAATCTGACTTTTGTTCCACAAATGAGTCTCGGTTCAGAAGACAGTGAAGACGTGCTGAGGAGAAGTGGAAACATAACAGGAAAAGGGGTCTAATGAGACCACTCCCTCCCTTTCCTGAAACACATGCCCTTTGGTGGGCTGTCCCCCAACACTGCAAAAACTGCATGGTAAGACTTATGCAAGGCCTTCTCTTTTGTGAGAAACCCATCTGCACGACATGTTGAACTTTAAACACGTGAGTGTGGAGGAGTGTCTTTGTGCTGGTGCAAAGCTCGATGCTCAATGACTTTGCTAAATCTGTTGGATGTTCTCAGTGGCTCATTAGGAGAGCTGTAGTAGACTTTTTGAAGACACTGTTATCCAACTAAAGAACATCTGCCGAAAAAGAAAGAAATCAGCATTCGGGACATGACTATCAGTTCTTCTATTCTTTACACCAATCCAGTATAAGTGTCTTTTCTCTGCAGAGGGAATAAGCAACTTTTTCTTTCAGCTTAAAAGCTTCATGGATCAAAGTCCTTCACAGCCACATCCTGTAATTGTCAGTGGAGTGTGGGCGGACAGAGGAGAAAGCAGCAGTATTTGAGTCAAACGCGGCAGTAGCGGAGCAGAGGGTGAGAGGCGTCGGGTTGTCCGGTCAGCTGAGGTCGACTGAAGCCATCACTGTAAAGCATGTGTGCGGCAGCTCTGGAGGAGTACTGTGGGTCCATTTTTTGGGTGAGTTTAACAAACAGAAATAACTAAGAAGTAAAAAAGTAACTTTTAAGAATTGAGGAAAACTTGAAGAATTTAGGTAAATTGATTCACTGTGGCCTCCAGTGTTTTTAGCCTCTTGAGATTGAAAATCACTCAATAAGCTGATGCAAACACATATGTTTAGTAACCTACAAAGTAAATTGTCTGGAAAATAAGTTGAGAATTGCAAAAGATAGACACAATATCTTAAAACATCATGCCAGAAACCCGCTGATGTCATAGTGTAGCCAGATGTTTGAAGTCCTTTCTGTGCTTCTTTCTATGCTACTGTATGACAAGAGAGAAAATCTAACCTATTTGAGACAGATTAAAAGGCAGCATACATTGAAGACTTTGTCAGAAAGATTACACAATAATGAACAGCTGTTCATTGTTATCATTATAGAAGGTTGTGCTTCCTATTTTTCATAGGAAGCATGAAGTGGATTTTCCAAGAATACAGAAAAATAGATGATTAAGTTTTATACAGAATTTTATCATAAGCAGCATCAGCATTTCCTCCCCTTTACACATAGTAAATATGTGACAGGCCAGTAATCACTAGGACATGACGTAACCTGTGACTCGGCCACAGCTTTAATTCTGTGTTATTATAGATTTTTAAATAAAAACACTTGTTAAAGTACATTCAGATATGTGTCGCTTCAGTCACATGATGTTTGCTTCAATACAGTAATACATTAGCCATTAAAAGAGTTATGTATCGCTGTTAGCCACCTTCAAAAAGAAAACACAAAATGGTAAGGATTGCTGCTTTTTTCACATAAGCTACCATGTTATACTTCTAGTTTGAACTGTTTGGTCTGACGATAGTTAAACTTCGAACCATTTCTAGACTTTTTCAAAAATAATTTTACACATTAAACGTTTTAATCTGTGATAAACGGAGTCTGTGCCTGTGATTTAATATTGGTGGGAGATTGATGAGATTTGCCAGCAGGATTTTGTGATGCATGTGTGTTTGTGTGTGTGTATGTGCCCTTCAGAATGCTTCATATCTGGAGCGACCAGACCCAGACATCCCAGTATGTGTGGAACAGACAGTTCTTGTCTGGATACCTCTGGGCTTCCTGTGGCTCTTTGCCCCGTGGCACCTGGTGCCTCTCTTTAGAAGGCCAAAAGTAAACACAAAGCACCTGTCCAAGCTTTACATCTGCAAACAGGTAAGAAATACTCTCTGATAAAGACATCCCATCAAAAACACAAATGCTTAATTTTATAACTCAGCTGCCTGTTTTTTGGTTTCAAATGTTTACACCACGCATCTGCAATCTGGACCTTAACATGGAAAAATTGTCTTTTCTGTCGACATTTTAAACACTTTTTTTCAGAATGTGAATGTAAGATAAGGTTCAGCAGTTAAAGTTTGTACATCATTTTGTACAAACACATGCAAGGAAAATTCTCCTATAAGGTTTGTGAGTTTATTATAAATGCATGTACTGTGTATGTGCTGTTCTTTCGTGGAAAGGCCAAGAGATCCACACCAGAAGAACAAAGAGATGTGTCATTCCTGCACTCTGTAATTTCAGCAGAAAGGCAGGCATCTGTTATCAGTTCTCCAAAACCTTGAAGGGAAGAACTCAGTTTGTTTTCCCATTGTTACGGATTCAAATATTGGGGATGGATACAAGAGGAAAAACCAAAATAACAACACTGGTCCGGCCGGGTTGAGTCAAACGATGATTTTAATGATCACATGCGTGGGAGACGGACACCGTACGCAGACAGCATCAGATCTCAAAATGGTGGAGCATTGATCAAACTCTTATAGCCTCTAGTGGCCCCCACCTAATCATAAAAGCCTAAACATTCACATTCTTTCTCTCACACGGCGCCTAAGCTACGACCTTGGCTCCCTGTTTATCTGCTCCTGCTGAGATGGGGCAGAAAACCTCTCCAGTATGTTCTGTTCTCTTCTAATCAGACAAATAAGGCGATGACTTTCTGCGAACAGTATTTCTTATAACTCAGCACTATAATGCATCATATAACAATATCATTCATTCACAATAAATCAGCAGTCTAATGTAATGCAAATCAGTTTAACAAATTCAATAGTTATCACCTTCTTGTAATTCAGGAGAATAATGCAAACTAAAACTACATAATAATTCACAATCTTTAATTAGGGGTCTAACATGGCATAAAATAATATTATAATCCCACAGTCCCCCTGTTGAGCTCTTTAGAATAAAGCTTCAAGCAATGTTTAATGCAATGCTTGTTATATGATTCTGATGTAACGATAATGCTGATGCTGAAATAACAGTAAAACACCCCCTTTTGTCCCGTTTATAAACTTCACACATAAACGTTTATAAATGCCTCTTTTAAATTATATTTCCCCCTGTTTTTCCCTTACTGACCACAGCAGGGGAAGCTTTGTTTTGATTCAGCCATGAATCCAGCTCACCTGATTCATCACTGAGCCCCACCGTCACTGGTAACTGACAGAGTGGCGCTGCATACTCGTCCTTTAATGTCACTATTTCCAATCTGTTAATTAGAGTGCTTAAACATGAAGTAGACTACGTCCACAACAAGTCAATACAGCTGTAAATGTGGCCAATTATCAATCTATTACCAATCAATAATGAAAAATAGCTTTTATTTTATTTTATTTTAGTCAATCACTCACCCAGAGGATCTCCAATCCCAGAAAATTCCTTCTCCTTATTTAATGAGTCCGTCCTCCTTCCATGCCTTGGTAACTGGTCCACCCAGAGCCATATCATCTTGAAATATACATACAACAAGCCAAACCACACCTTGGTCACACCAACCCTTTTCCGCCCTGAAGATGTCCAACGCCATCTTAGTCTGGACCAAGGTTTTAATAGTTTTGCAATTTTCATTAGTTTTTATTTTTATTTAGTTTCGACTTCAGATTTTCAATTTTCTGTCAGTTGTAATTAGTTTTTACCAATTGTTTGCTAGTTTAGTTTAGTTTCTATTTTTTTGAAAATCCTTAGTTTCAGTTTAGTTTTGATTAGTTTCAGTTATATTTTTAGGTAAGCTAGGTTAGCCTTCTTGTGTGAGCTTTTCAAGTGCACTTTAAGGTTTGTGGGATTTTTTCCCTTTAGAAATGTCCCTCATAATTTGTGTCTTTCCACTACAAGACACTTGCTTTATCCAAAACACAGTCATATTCAAAGTAATCCCAAATTGGACTCTGGCGCTTTCTCCCGACTTTTCCTGACATGATTCTGTGCGTGGACGGAGCAGCAACACAGACGACTCGACTAACGTACTGGCCACCTGCTGGCATAATGAGACAGCAAGAAAAAATCTGGAAACTAAACTTCATTTTCACCCTTGACTATTGTAGGACACGCACACATCAATGAAACTAAACACATTTTTGCTATAAATTCAGTTAATTTTAGTTAGTTTTGTGAACACTCATTACAGTTTTAGTTAGTTTTCCTTTTTTTAATTTTATTTTATTTTCGTTAACGAAAATGTTTTTTCACTTCTAGTTTTCGTTATTTCGTTAGTTTTCGTTAATGATAATAACCTTGCTCTGCACACTGGAATAAACATAATCAACACGATCAACATTTTACTGCGTGTTATTTCACCATCTTATCGATTCCAATGCTCCATCCTTATTTGGTTTGCGACATTATGTTTATCTAGAACTCCACTCTGTCTCTAAATGTTTGAAGAATTTTTCATGTTTGGGGTCAAATTTTGAGAATTTGACCATAAATGAAATTTATGGTGTCATCACCCCCTTCGGGGCTTACTTTTCCCAGTGTTGATGATATTCCTCCCTATTCTTTGCAAGTGCCCCCTTTTGGTGGCGAGAAACTGTTGGTGTGGTCAAGTGGGTGCTGTAAAAACAAAAGCTCAGGACAGAACAGTTATCAGTCATGTAGCCTACTTCATACAAAATTAGCATATATTTGATTTCATATTGATCCTCTGAGTGTAATGGTACATTTTAATTTGAATTTATCAAAGCTAAACACAATAATTTTTCTTTATTTTGGTTTTGTTCTTGTGCAGCACCACCTCTCAGCACATGCCCCTGTCGGTTCTATCCTACTTTTAAATTGCTGACTATTTCAAGAAAGCACCTAAAAAACGGGGACCAGTGTTTATTATTACATATCTCCATTTTGAATGTGACAAGCCTACCATTTCCCTGTTATCCATAGATATTAATGGAGTTTTTTGGCTTTTTTTTCCCCCCCTCTATAACAGTTAATTGACTTTTTACAGAGGCCCGCTATGGTTAATAATAACATGTTCAGTCATGAGTGAAATCAAAGCTTTTCTTCACTTTAGCATTTAACCTTCCCAACAATATAATGTGATATATTAATCGAAACACAGCTACTAAAACACAATATTCTTAATGCAAACATCAGTAACTCAAAATTAGCAACCAAAGGGTTAAGTCTGCAGTTCACACTCATGTGAAGCTACAGCCTCCCCCTTCAGTCCCTGTCATCCTTCTGTTCCTGTAAAAACAAAACAAAGCAAGACAAAACATCCACCCTTTTTTTACAGGCTGGGTGAATTGTTTGTGGACATTTACTAATCCTAAAGTCAGTACCGTTTTTTTCTCAGTAGCTCCGGCCTGATTTCAAGTCCTGTGTCTGGGACTCCAAGCCTGACTGATGGGTTCGATTATCAGCCAGCTCCTCCTGAGCCATGCTCAGTTTCTGCTCTGATGCCTTAAGCTCTTACTGAGGGCAGAAACCTCAGAGTCTTTTCCGTACAAGTCAGATTGAAGTCCATTGATGTTTCTCTTGCTTTGCTTCCACGGCCTTCTGCAGCTCTGCTGTTCGGCTCTTCTCAGAGGTCAGCTCCTGGCCGAGCCCCGACACCTGTGCCTGCAGCTTATTTTCTTCTGGTGCTTTTGTCCATTCTGAGGTGCCTCCTGACCTCAGTTACTTCTCCTGTCTCTGGCACGCCCTTTTTGCCGCCCGATCATCCGTGTTGGTCCGTCACTGTCCTGCACAGTTTTAATGCAGAGTTGTTAAGGTCAGAATTCTTTTGCTCGCCCTCACTTTTCATCTGGGCTTAATGGGCGTCTCGTCACAGCTCTGTCAGCTGAAGCTGTCTGGAAATCTCCCCCGTGTAGTGAAACAGGCCTTGGGTTTAACGCTCTCTGTCTCCGCTGCATGAGATCGTTTTCCTGCAGCAGTGTTGACATTTTCAGGTTGTTGTTGTGGGTCCAGCTGCTGTAGCATTTGGTCAGGGTCACATCAAAGATGGTAGAGGAGAGCAGGAGTCCAGGTCAGCCTCGGCTTTCCGGGCCGACAAAGCAGCCTGTAATAAAGCATAAAGAGAAAAAACAAAAACAAAACAAAAACAGACGAACAGGAAAATGATGTTGTGTTGGCTGTGTTATTCAGAGAGGGGAGAAACAACGGGGCCAGGCCCTGTGTCAGCCTTCTCTCCCCCTTTTTTTTGGTTTTTCTCACTATATAATCAACTCATAACCCACCAAGTTGACAGGACAACACAGGTACATGTTAAAATTCATAAGCTCATGTTTAAAAACCCAAAAAGGAATTTTCTTTCATTCAGTAATCACTTGTATTAATCAATCAGCAGAAAACATGTCACAATTTGAATCTTTTTACCACTAAATCTGTCGTGTCATCACTGGTTGGTCAGACCAGTGTCCCTTTTTTTTTTAAAGTTAAGTTGTTGTCCTGCAACCCAGAGAGTTTATTTGTTAGTAGTGGGTAAACTTTATCATTTAACAACAGGTGTATGTTAAGTATCGCTGCTTTAACTTTGCTGGAAAATCTTCACGTGTTCATGAATGTAAGCTGTTTCTTCATTGCGTGTGTGTGCGTTTGTAGGTGGGTTATTTTAACTTTTTTCTCAAACGAGGCATTTCTCTAACACGTGCCTTTCTTATATGTTTCTTTGGTTGTGTGTGTGTGTTTTTATTTTGTTTCCCAAAATTTGATTTCCCACCTTAAATAACAGCATTCCATGTCTACAGCCAGGAGTTAGAGCTTGCTTGTGAGATTCAGGGACACATGGTGCCAATAACAATTCAGTCAAAAACTTGCCTGAAAATTTCCAGTGATGGTAACCAATAACTGGAGGAGAAGATGTCCTTTAAGCTTCTTTTCCGGGTGGGGACAAAGTGAGAGGTCAAGCTGTAAACTTTTGAGCCAAAGCTTGGCCTGTCTGTCGTCCCAATTCTGTTTATGCTTTTGCCGCTGTACTCAGGTTTCCAGGTTGAGAGAAATCCACCTGTATTAAAACACTAAAAAATTCGCTTAGTATTTCTTTTCTGAAAACATCCATTCGCTTCATCTGCCTAGATTTTACTCTCTCTCTCTCTTGGTGCACATTTCACACAGTCAGGCAGTTGCCTTTTATGGGCATGCAGAGTTCCTGTCTCACACACACAGCTACTCACTCCAGCAGCTGCAAAGCTGTCTTCACGTCCTCTCTCCACACTCTCCGCCACAATCCTCCATTAATTTGAATGTATAAAACCAGTAATAATTATCCCTAGAAACACACCCTCAAGAAAATTCACTGTATTCAGTCATTTATTCATACTCACTGTGACAAATGCAATTCATGTAAAGAAGATCCCCTATAGGTGAAATTTCAATTCGGCATGACCCTGAAATAAGCATGCCTTTTATCTAAGTAAAATGAAATTACTACACCACCTCTAGTGCTGAAATTCGTGCTTGATCAAACCTTTTTGGGTTTTTAAACATGAGCTTATGAATTTTAACATGTACCTGTGCTTGAGCAACCACTAGTTATTCTGGAGTGCCCCAAGCTCCACAGTTACCAACTGACTATCCCTCAAAGAGGACAAGGCCTAGGCGTCCCCGGCCTTGGCAAGCGTTACCTCTGAGCACTGCGCTTCTTAGAAGCCTCTAACTGCCGTCCTATAATAATTTATAACACTTTAAAACAAAAGTCAACCCCCCAAAACAAGGGTATGACTGAGGCAGGTGCAACCTAGTGGTCAATGGAGCCTCAAACTCACAAAATGACCAACTCAGGTCCAACCATAACCAATGGAGCCTCTAACTTACAAAATGACCAATTCCCTATCAAACTACTTGAGCCTCTAACTCAATTTCTTAGCAGCCTCTAACTGCTTTAACTGCTTAGCAGCCTCTAACTGCTTTAACTCATGAGATTTTTCATCAAAATCAAAACAGACATCTACCAGTAATTTCAGTGAGTAGACTTTAATTTTATCATGTCCAATTTGGCACACTTTGGAAATCGATTCAACAGGTAGTGCCTTACCTTCGTATAAGCCGGCTTATGCCCACTCACGTCAGACCACTGGCTCGTGCCTGTCCGTTCGACAACCTCGGACTGTCCAAACCTCCAACTTCCACCCCAATACCACAGGACGAGCCCCCAAACTGTTACGGATTCAAATATTGGGGATGGATACAAGAGGAAAAACCAAAATAACAACACTGGTCCGGCCGGGTTGAGTCAAACGATGATTTTAATGATCACACACGTGGAAGATGGACACCGTACGCAGACAGCATCAGATCTCAAAATGGTGGAGCATTGATCAAACTCTTATAGCCTCTAGTGGCCCCCACCTAATCATAAAAGCCTAAACATTCACATTCTTTCTCTCACACAGCGCCTAAGCTACGACCTTGGCTCCCTGTTTATCTGCTCCTGCTGAGATGGGGCAGAAAACCTCTCCAGTATGTTCTGTTCTCTTCTAATCAGACAAATAAGGCGATGACTTTCTGCGAACAGTATTTCTTATAACTCAGCAGTATAATGCATCTGTGGCGTGGGTGTGGTCCTTGGCCAGCTGCAGAGGAGGCGTGACGCAGTGAGCTCCCGGGGCGGCGCAGGGGCGGGGTGAACAGGTGTGCTGGGATCTGACAGTGATTGTGTCTCTTTATGTGTTGGCAGTGACAGACGGAGACGGAGGTGACAGCAGAGAAAGAGAGCGCGGAGTATATGTGTCCACGTTACCCCGAGTTTAATAAAAGGTTTCTGCATTGTCAAAGTCGCTCCGGCTGGTATTTCTTGGGTCCACCGTTACAGCATCATATAACAATATCATTCATTCACAATAAATCAGCAGTCTAATGTAATGCAAATCAGTTTAACAAATTCAATAGTTATCACCTTCTTCTAATTCAGGAGAATAATGCAAACTAAAACTACATAATAATTCACAATCTTTAATTAGGGGTCTAACATGGCATAAAATAATATTATAATCCCACACCATGAAAACATAAAAACACAGTACTGGTTAAAATCTATGAAAAGGCATTTTAAATAAAATAACATGATTTATTCTCATGTCTGGTCTGTGTTTTCTTCCTTCAGCTTGTGGCGTCTCTGTTGTTCCTGACGGCCATAGCACACCTGGGAGTCACACTAGGAGAAGATTTTGGTCCAAACAGTGACCAATCTTCAGAAAATGCTGCTGCATACTACGCAAATCCAGTTTTATTTGCAGTCACATGGGTAAATAGAGCAACCTTTATATTTATTTATTTAAATTTGAAAGGATTTGTTTTTATGTTCTGATGTGTCTTCTTTGTTAGATCCTTGTCCTGCTTTGCCATGAAGGATTAAGACGGGAAGGAGCAATAGACTCTGCCTCTATTTTCCTCTTCTGGTTGCTCCTTGTATTGTGTGACATCTTTCCTTTCCAGACCCTCCTACGAGAGGCTCTCAGACTGGTATGAGTGAAGACATGTAATCAAGTTGGATTAAAGTAGAAGACAAATAGTAGATTTACTCAGACATGGTGCAATAACTTGATATGATTGACTTTTAGCTCTCTATGTGTTGCATAACACACCATTTTCATCTTCGGGACCCTTTAAAGTTTTTCTTTCTCTCATTTTTGGCAATTAGGGCGAGGTCCGTGATGTCCCACGTTTCAGCCTTTTCTACATTTCTTTTGGGCTTGAACTGATTTCATTAGTTCTTTCTACTGTGGCTGATATTCCCCCAGAAGCTAAAGACTTTATAAAAAAGGTACCCTTTATTTGTTATTCATTTTTGTTTGTTTGTTTTCAGAGGATTAAGCTCATAAGCATATATTAACGTCCTAAGACCTGAACTCTTTCATGGCACACATTTTCAGTCGTTCTTTGCTATTTGGGCTGATTGGGACCTGATGAATGTAAAAACAAAGAATTACCAGATTTTTTTTTACTTGGTTTCTGAGAGCAAAATTTAGTATTTTGGTCTAGACAACCCAAAATGTGATGTCCACATATGTGGAAGCCAGGCCCTAGGGGGTTAAATATGATATGATATGATATTGCGCTTTTTTTTAATCCACAGAATCCTGAAGCAGGTGCAGCATTTTTGAGTAGAATCACATTCAACTGGTTAAACAGGTAACATTAAGGTCACTATAGTCGGAATCTTAACAAGCACCTACATATGTGCTCCATGTCTTCAAAGTTCTCATTGTTTTTACAGTATGGTCTTAAAAGGCTACAAACAACCTCTGGTTCAGGAGGACATGTGGGATCTGAATGAGAGTGATAGCACTGCTTTCATCAATGAGCGTTTCCAGCATTTCATGAAGCCTGAGTTGGATGCAGCTAGGGTCCGCTTCCAGAACAAGATGAAAAACAAATCAGCTAAAACCAGAGACAGTGCCCAGGAAGACCCACAGCAAAATGGGCTTTCCAGTGGTCTGGGGAAAGGAGTCAGTCAGGATGTACTAATGATGGTGAGAGCATTTAATCAAAATCACTTCCACTCACATGTACACTATATTGAGCTACAGTCCAAACACATTTCATTAACACCACTAATCAACATCACTATGTTTTTTTTCTGAATAAATCTCATCAACTGTGCTTAAACAATCTGTTCCTTTAGGAGGAAAGGGGGAAGAAGGAAGATGAAAAGAAGAAAAAGAAAAAGGACAAAAACAAGGAGGAAGAGAACTATCCCAATTCATGGCTCATTGCCACCCTTTACAAGACCTTTAAATGGATTCTGATCGAATCTGCCTTCTTCAAACTTGTGCAAGATGTGCTAACCTTTGTCAGTCCTCAGCTCCTTAAGTGAGTAAAGTATTGCAAAATATTACAGAATCAAAAGTACAGAAACACATAAGAACAGTGTTGCTTCTGTTGCCCATGTAAACATTTTTAAAAATCCATTTAGCTGTCCTTGAAGGTTTTTAAAATCAACATTGTCAAAGCCTTTGGGTTAACTATTCACTATTTATTGATCAGTTTAAACAACTGATAACAGGAGTGCCTGAATGGAAAGAGAAAATTGCTAAATAAGTGTTAAAAAGGAAGCAGGAAAAAAGTGAAGGACACATAGTAGAAAGTGTTGAGATGCTATATCCATACGTTTTCTTTTTTTCCCCTAGATTGATGATCTCCTTCACTCAGGACAAATCCAGATATGCCTGGGAGGGCTATTTGTATGCAGTGTTGCTGATGGTGGTGGCTCTGCTGCAGTCTCTGACCCTGCAACAGTATTTCCAGCGCTGCTTTGTGTTGGGCATGAGGGTTCGCACTGCACTTATGGCTGCTGTGTACAAAAAGGTAAAACAAACGGGATTGATAGAATGACTTTTGTTTGACTTTGGTGTAAAAAAAATCAAAGACTACGTAATATAAATTACTTTAACATATCAGAAGTCATAAATTACCAGTCATTGCTTTCTGCTTAAGTTAATTGTCAGATGCTTTAGTTAAAAATCGCTTTCATCAGCACGAGTACATACTTATCACTTACAGGATAAATCTGTCTGCTCTGCCAGTAATACTTTCACTAATGATCTGATTGATTAACTCTACGAGTTCAAAAATCATTTTTGGCAACAACCCTCACCTTAATTGTGACGAATTATGATGCAATTAGAATATATATTTAATATATATATTTATATTTTATTACATTTTTCTTGCAATTCTTATATACCAGGAAATGAAGAAAATACTCATTCTAACATTGCCAAAAACTTCATGTACCTGCCACTTTTTGGCTGATATGCTTTTTTTAATTCCTTTTCTAAGGCATTAGTGGTGTCCAATGACACTCGTAAGGAGTCAACAGTAGGGGAAACGGTGAACCTGATGTCAGCAGATGCCCAGCGCTTCAATGATGTGACCAACTTTATCCACCTGCTGTGGTCCTGCCCTCTGCAGATCATCATATCCATTGTTTTCCTGTGGCTGGAGTTAGGGCCTTCTGTGTTGGCAGGACTGGGAGTCATGGTGTTAATGGTTCCAATCAATGGATTTCTGGCAACCAAGGCCAGAAAACTCCAGGTTAGCAGAGCTGCCAAATCATTTCTGTGTACAATCAATAGGTGTCTGAACAATGACACACATTTTTGTAGGTTTGACTTTCAGGTTTAAGTCAAGAGGCTTAACAAAGTTATTGCATGCATTACAAGAATCTTTTTTTCAGTCCCCATTTTTTTAGAGGCCCAAAGTAAGTATAGTAGTATCAAAATGATACTCCAATAAGCAGAGCTCATTGGAAGGAACTCAACATGATTCATTGATATATAGGATTTCATTAAGCTATTCAGCGATTAGAATCTGAGAGTCCATCACAGAAGAACGGAAACCCAGTGGTAATAGGAATTAGGGCAGGACCCACGGGGGTCTAGAAGCTGTTGGTAGAGATGAAGATGGAGGCTTGGATGGAACCCAAGTAATAGAGGTGTTGAAAGATGATTGGACTAGACCAGTGATGTCAGCAATGAGCTGGACAGTGTGAGAAAGTAGAAGTGATGTAAAGCTTTGATTAGCCACCAAACACCTGGGAAGCAGATAGACGTGTGACTAAAAATGTTCCTTAATAAACTTCCATATGAACTTCATTTGTTTTTCCTTGGGTAGGAAAAAAACGTCACTTAGAGTCTACCGTTAAGAGGGTTTACAAAAAACGGCAAATCAAATGAAGAAGTAGAGAAACAGAAATCAGCCAAACATGATGGAGACAATGGCATAGGCATGCATAGCTGCCAGTGGGACTGGATTGCTACTGTTTATCGATGATGTGACTGGTCATGAAAGTAGCGTGATGAACTGTTAGGTATACAGGGCTATTCTAAGTGCTAAATGCTCAGAAACCGAATGACTGACACTGGTTCAGTTCAAATGGGTAATAATCCAAAGCATATCAAGAATTTCTAAAGACAAAGTAATGGGATATTCTTCAATGGCTGAGTTAGTCAACTGCTGTCAGCCCTATAGAACATGCTATTCACCTACTGAAGGCAGAAAGAGTCACAAACAGTGAGAAACTGAAGATGGCTCAGGCGTGGCCTGGCAGACAATCTCAAGGGCGGAAATAAAGCATTTGGTGATGTCCATGGGTTATAGACTTTGGCGTCCGTGGACTAAAGAAATGATTGTCCATTTATTTAAAACAGTCCTTATATTTGAAATTGTGTTTACTTTGAGTTACAATAAATATCAATGGCTTTAATTTCCAAACACTTAATGATTAATTTGTTTAATGTTTTAATCAAGGCTGAAAGTCTGCATTATTAATGTTAATTTTCTGTATTGCTTGTTTAAAGAGCTACATTGTGTCTCTTTTCAGGTAGAGAACATGAAGTTTAAAGATGAGAGAATGAAAATCATGAATGAACTTCTAAACGGGGTCAAGGTGAGCTCCCTTATTCAGTGTATCTATGGTGTATGTAGATGCCTTCCTTACATGTAAGGCTTTGATGCTTCATGAAACTGCATTCAGTAACTTGGACCATAAGTGCTTCCTTCTGTCTCACTGCCTCCTCACTGTCTTTTTCTTTTGTCTCCCACCAGATTCTGAAGCTGTATGCTTGGGAGCCATCCTTCCAGAAGCAGGTGGAAGACATTAGAGGGGAAGAACTAAAAGTCATGAAGAAGTTTGCCTACCTGACAGCCGTGTCTACCTTTATCTTCACCTCTGCTCCAGCTCTGGTGAGTTCTGTGAAGGGATGTCATTGTAGAGACTAGATTCCAATGGTAAACAACCTTTTTTCTTAAACTGACTGTACTTGCAGGTTTCTCTGGCCACATTTGCAGTATTTGTTAGTGTGAGCAAGGATAATGTGTTAACTGCTGAGAAAGCTTTTACTTCCATCTCTCTCTTCAACATCCTCCGATTTCCTCTTGCCATGCTGCCCATGCTCATTGCTTCCATTGTGCAAGTAAGTGAACAGAACTAGATGAGACACATGTATCAAGCCTGTGATAACATCAAACTTAACCTGTTCTTTGAATTTTCAGACAGCAGTGTCTAAGAAGCGCCTGGAGAAGTTTCTGGCAGGGGAAGACATCGACAGTGACATTGTGCGCCAAGACCCCAGTTTCAGTATGTTCACCATTAGAATTTGCACTTGTTCTACAGCTGAAGATTGAAGCTTAGTCACAGTTTTTATCATCTGTTAAGCTCTGTCTTGGTCTGTGTTCATTTTTTAGATACTGCTGTGAGCATATGTGATGGTTCCTTTGCTTGGGAAAAAGATGCAAAGCCTCTGCTGAAAGAGTATGTCTGTGTTGGTCATCAAAAAGTTACTAGTTAACTTAATTAACTGTGAGATGTTGCTTCAGGCACTTTTTAAAAGTTTTTCCTGTCTGGCTAAATTCAAACTCAGGATATGTTTAAAAGTTCACACAAATTTTCGTTTTCAACATATGAAACATCATCTGTGTCCTAGTTTAAATTAAACGTAGGGTTTAAATGATTTGCAAATCACTGCGTGCTTTTTTTATCCAAATGGTACACTATGTTCCACACATTTATGAAACACAGTTGTATTTTTCCTACTGTTTTTACAGTAATGACCATATTTATTATGTGTGTCCAGTGTGAATTTGGACATTGAGCCTGGTCGGTTGGTTGCCGTAGTGGGAGCTGTTGGGTCAGGAAAGTCGTCTCTTATGTCAGCCCTCCTTGGAGAGATGCACAGTACCAAAGGTTTTATCAACATTAGGGTAATGGCTTTTTTTTCCCGTTTGTATCTGACAGTGTGCGTTAAAAAAAAAATCTTTTATTTCAATTATTTTCTTTAGTGTATCAAATGAAGAGCCTTTTCTTATTTCTCCTCAAAACTGATTTCATCGGGAGATTATTATTGTTTATTTAAAGTTTTTATTTGTTTTTTAAATGTAAAGAACATTATTCTTGATCAATGATTTTCTGGGTTTATTTGATGAGTAAAAGTATGGAATTGCCATAAACAGAAGTCAGTAAAGTCAACTGGAAACAGAATACAATAAAGAGCAAAAGACTTTATTGAAGAGAGCAAAGATATTAAAAAAAAAAAAGGCAGAACATACATTATTAAAATGTACAGACCCTAAGATTTCAATGAAACTTGTGTTCTAAACCATCAGTTCTTAGGGTGTTTTTAAATCTTTAAAAGGTTGAGAAATGTAATAACAGTTCCTTGTATGTCTCCTTCTTACACAAGTATCTTTAGTTCAGGTATTATTTCCTCCTAGCCAGTGTAACATTTGTTCTGGATGAAAAACTGCATGAATGCCAAAATTTCTATGGCAAAATAAAAGGTTGGTTAGACATCAGCAAATGAGTTTCACTGTATTTCTTTCCAGGGTTCTCTTGCTTTTGTGCCACAGCAAGCCTGGATTCAAAATGCCACTTTGAAGGATAATATCTTGTTTGGATCTCCACATGAGGAAGAGAGGTTCAAAAAAGTTATACAGGCCTGTGCTCTTGCCCCAGACCTTGAGCTGCTGCCTGGAGGAGACCTCACTGAGATTGGAGAGAAGGTGAGTTGCACTTTGAATTATTCAAGTTTTAGGTTACACAAATATTTTTATCTTTATAAAGATTATGTATATGGTTTTTATTGTTTGTAAAATATTTATTGGTGATATTTTCAGAAATAAAAAAAAATCACATTTACAATGTAGATGTCTGAAAAACTCATGTATCAAATATGATGCACTTGGCATTACAGGGTTAATGCTATATTGAAATGTTGTTCTTGTGCTGAAGGAAAAGCTTCTTTGCATTTAAAAGAAGCTCTGTGTGGGGTTTTTTTTAACCTATTTTTGCCTCTGCTTTTCTTTTCCCCTCCTTTCTTCTCTTCTCAGGGTATCAACCTCTCAGGGGGTCAGAAGCAACGTGTGAGTTTAGCCAGAGCGACCTACAGTCAGGCTGATATCTATCTATTAGATGACCCTTTGTCTGCCGTGGACTCTCACGTAGGAAAGCATCTCTTTGAAAAGGTTATTGGACCCAATGGAATACTTAAAAACAAGGTTTGTGCTTGACTGCTTGTATTGTGATCAACATTAAATATTTCACTTTAAAATAGCTATTATTTGGAAACCGGGCATGTAGTTTGTAATGGAAAAAACTTTTTAACCAAAAGTTGCTGTGTTCGTTCCTTTGGTTTGTTCCTATATAAAATTTTGTTTTGTAGGCTCACCAGTCAACTCTGTCTGTGAAGGTTCTCAGTCAACCAGGTCATCGTAGTCTAAGGAGCTTGGAAAGAAAAGTGTCTGGACTTCTTTCACCTCTCATCCAAGAAACTTCTCCAGGTTCATCCCAAAGACAAAACTCCAAAACACTGTAAAACTTAACAATGTAGTACATGCTGTACAGTGTAGCGAGGAATGCCCAGACCTCTACATTGGAGAAACCAAACAGCCACTTCATAAACGCATGGCACAGCATAGAAGCGCCACCTCCACGGGACAAGACTCAGCAGTCCATCTGCATCTAAAGGACAAAGGTCACTCTTTTTAGGATGCCAATGTTCACATTTTGGACAGAGAGGACAGATGGTTTGAAAGAGGAGTGAAAGAAGCCATCTATGTCCACTGTGAACGGCCATCTTTGAACCAAGGCGGTGGTTTACGACACCAACTTTCTGCCTTCTATAATCCAGCTCTGAGACCCTTCCCAGATGCCTTAATGCCCATTCATATCCTGGGCCATTTGACCTCAGGAAATCACATGATAGGGTGGGGCGAGGTTTTACAGCCTGTTTATCCGAAACCTTGGCTGATAGTGACCTAAACCCGTTTTTATGCCTTGGCTCATGTGTTTAGGTAGAGGATCATCAAGGGGTCCTTTGTCCCACTTTGGAGGGAAACTCCCACAGGGCTTAAATCTGGGACTCTCCACCATTTGACCCTAGAACTGAAGAAGCTTCTCGGATGAGAGGTGAAACGTCTTCAAGCAACTTAAAGAAGTCCAGACGTTTTTCTTTCCAAGCTCCTTAGACTATGATAGAAAATATCACAAAAGTTTGATAACTTTTTAAATGATTTTAAATGATTAAACCAACTGTTGTGAATTCAATCTATGAACTGCAATTTGTTTTCTTTCAGTTTTAAAATAGTGTATTTGTGAATTTTTTTTAACATATGCACTATTTTATAATTTTTCTAAAATACCATTTGATAAAAAAGTTTGGATGTTTTGTTAAATTTTTTAAAATATTGTTGGGTGTATATTTAATTCTTCTAATAATTGTCGAGTGAAACTAAACTTAAACTGATTCAACTGAATTTAGGTATATTTATTCTTATATTAATAACTATCTCATTCAACATATTTATTAATGCCTACTTTAAATTTAATTAATATGCTTTATTACTACTTCTGTGACACCTTCTTTATCTGATAGCCGATACAATACAGTACATATGAATATTTTTATTTATTTGGCTTAAGTAATTTGTGATTTCAAACTTCAGTCTCATATATCTCTGACCATACAGACTCGTATCCTGGTGACTCATGGCATAAGCTTCCTGCCTTACGTGGATGAAATAGTGGTTTTGGAGAATGGAGTCATTTCTGAAGTTGGATCCTATGAAAACCTTCGTGCCAGTGGAGGAGCTTTTTCTAAGTTTCTCGACACATATGCCACTGAGCAGAACAATCAGAGAAATTCAGAAACAGGTGATTGCAACCTTTTCTTAGTATATTAGGAATATGATCTGCACACATTGCTTGTTTTGTTAGTTTTACAACCAAAATCTATGCTAAAATTATACATCACAAATATGAATTAATTAATTACATTTCTTTTCTCATCTTTTAAGGATACTTTGTGTTGATGTTGTTCACATATTGACCCAAATACCATAAATTACTGCCACATATGTAAAACACCATGTATATTGTTAATTTAGGTGAGGGCCAGGACGCAGAAGACTTTGAGCTCATCCCAGGTGGAGACGATGCCCAACCTGACGGTGCTTTGGAGGACACTGTATCACTTACACTTAAGCGAGAAAACAGCATCCGCCGCAGCCAGCGCAATGGCAGGTTCGAGCTTGTTAAAGTTGCAGATTAAACCAGGGAAACAGCTTGTCTCAAATAGCACCTTTAGCAGAATGTGCAACACATATGGACAATATATAATAATTTAATCATGTTTTACCAGATCATTTTTCTCACCTTTTTTAGTGTCAGATTAAGAAGAAATACTTCCATTAAAAAATCTGCAAATGCTGATGAACCAAAGAAAGGCCAGAAGCTTATAGAGAAGGAAACTATGGAAACAGGACAGGTAACACAATGTTTTTGTACAACTAGCGCAAGATTACAACAAATGATTGCCTGTTTCCTGAGTGCCGTCTCGCGCTGATTTCCAGGTGAAGCTTGCAGTGTTCCTGCAGTACCTGCGAGCCATGGGCTGGGGATATTCTGCCATGGTTTTCGTGATTTACTTCATCCAAAACGCTGCTTTCATCGGTCAGAATTTGTGGCTGAGTGACTGGACCAGTGATTCTGTGGAGTACTACAACATGACATACCCTTCCTGGAAGAGGGACACAAGGGTGGGAGTGTTCGGAGCTCTTGGAGTGGCTCAGGGTAACTGAACACTGAATCCTTTTCTATTTGCAAATATTTTCATGTTAATTAAGTTCAAGGAACTGTATGTCTTGGAGAAAGAAAAATTCCCCACCGTAAAATTTGGGATCATTATTAAATTATTAAATCATTATTATCATGGTTTAGATACAACCTAAACATCCAGTTTTGTATATTTTTATATGTGCTCTAGTTTTTATCAGGAGGTCATATTTAAGAACTAGATGGGTATAAATGAGTAAATTTGAGTAAATATTTTGAGAAATTTCTTTGCAGACTTATAGTGATCAAGAGTTTTTGGGGCTCATGTTGTCATGTGTCAGTCTGTGGCTGGCAGAGAGCGGACCCGAATTGCAGATACAGAGACAGGACTAATCTCTGAACAGTTTTATTACCGGGAACTCAGGGAGAAAAATACAAAACTACCAAAGCACAAGCTAAACGTGAATCAGACACTTACTGGTTACAAACAACCAGAGCATGCACATAGGGAAAGCTAGTTGATGTGACAAAGACCAGAGGGAGACTCAGACAATAAGTACACAGCAAGGAATCAAGGCTGAGAGGAATCTAAGTGACCGAAGACAGTAAGCAAAACTTAACATAGCGCAAAAGAGACAAGGGACCATTAAAATAAGACAGGAAATATTGCCTGACAGCAAAATATTATAAACTAAGAACATAAACAGGTATACACTATGACCTTGACAAAAACCTGTGAACTATACACAGACCAAACCAAAACACAGACAAGGACAGAAGATGAGATTGAGATAGTTACAGAACTAAGGACTAAGAATATAAATAACAAAACTTGGGAGCTCAAGGGAAATAAGATTAAACTCAAAAGAGAGAAAACATTAGGACAAGAACATAAAAACTTCACAAAACAGAAATAAAATTCAAAGCCAAAACCATCAAACTTAAAGCACATGGCCCAAAAATCTAGGATCCTAACACATGCGTAGACAGCCATATTAATTACTACTCTTTCTTTCTTGCACATAGGTCTTCCCATCAGTCAAACATATAACATGTGACTTCTCACGGGAAGAAGTCCCGTGAGATGAACGAAGCTCAACCACTCAAATTTTGTTATATTTGATTTTCCCACATACTGATTCTTAATTCTTAAAAACCCATGACAGTTAGCTTATCATCAGTCTATGGACAATGCAAAGCTTTCAGTAATGTAAGTAATAAGGCAATCAAATCATAGAGTATTAAAGCTGTGAGTCATTTGGGTATTCAATTTTAAATCCTGTGGTCTTGTTGCCCCTATCAAAGACCGTTTTCTTCCTACAGCCATGCTATGATCAGATCAAGTTGCCATGACAACTGCCCCCAGCTTCATTTCTTGATCTCCAATGGCTTCTTCTCAAGATATATGATATGTTATTAAGTGGGCTATACAGACCGTATGTCTGTTCATTTTCTCATTTAATAATCTA
Organism: Diplotaxodon limnothrissa; assembly: GCF_057381915.1. Taxonomy (NCBI): domain Eukaryota; kingdom Metazoa; phylum Chordata; class Actinopteri; order Cichliformes; family Cichlidae; genus Diplotaxodon; species Diplotaxodon limnothrissa. Next base: position 14,158,901 of record NC_140608.1, on the reverse strand, counting down.
ACTCATATAAAGGCTTCAACTTATCTCAGTAACTGTGATACACACAGAGGATGCCACACCTGAGATTCAGTTTCTCACTAACAGCTGTGTTATTTGAACAGAAAATAAAATAAACTAAATGTCCGGAGGCCTGGCCGAAAGAAACAAAGATGTGGAAGCAACACAATGGGGCGAGAGACCTGGAATTTCCGTCTCTAAACTACTCATAGTATAAGAAACTAGAGGAAAATAGGAAAGATGCTAAAAAGCTGCTTGGGCTGGGCGAAGGATAGCAAGAGCCTTTTCCTCTAAATAGAAGCTCAGTGGCAGACGCATCTGTGAAAGTAGGAGTAAGTACATAAGTGAAAAAGGTGAGAGAAGAGCACAGAGGACGAGAGAAGAAAGAGGAAGCAAACACAAGGGAACAGCACGTAACACATAATTTCTATAGCATGTTCTTGTTCTTTCTTTATTTGCACTTTAACAGTATTTTTTATACTGCGTAAAGATTTTCTTTCTGTTTGACTGGATATTAAAATAATAAAGAAACATTGTGTCCAGTCGATATGCAACTCATTTTATAACAATTTAAATAGTTAATCTGTTTCTCAATAATATCTTATGCTTATGCTTATCTTATACTGTACAATCGTATGCTTACCTTATGCTTGTAGATATACTTGGGTTTTTCCAGTAGACAGTTATTGGGATATTCTGGACTTAAAATATTATTCAATGATGTGTATAAAATTTGCAAATTGCAAATTGTGGTAGAACTTGAAGGCTTGCAGTTCTTCAAGTACTTAAATCATAAAATATCTCATTTCAAATTCAGTGATGTTAAAACCATAAAAGAAAAAGCTAAATTGATGTAGCCCTATTCAACATTTCAGAATAATGCTTGTGCTAACATGGGGCCTAATTTTAGGAACTTTAAGTATTTAGCTAACAGGTAATTAGTGTAAAGAGGGTTTAGAGTGGGTGTCTGTGAGTGTGTGTGTTTGTTTGTTTTTGTTCAGAATAAAAGAGAACACAACTACAGTAATTATTCCCTGAATTATTAAATGCAGGGGTATATTTTCAGCAGTAACTAGTGGATCGTGTTTTAAGATGTACAAAGGTAACTGTCTCTGCATAAGACAGACAGACTCGGGTGTACATTGAAATTTTGTACCTCGTCATTTTATTTGTCCCTTTTTTACAAGCTAAACTTTGTCATTAGGAATATTTGATTTTTCAAACTTGGCAGTTAACTTTAGACAGTTAGAATTTGTACAAGTAATTGTTGCAAATGGCATAAAAAGCACACTTGAGTCTTATGTTTAATGTTCCATTCAAAGTGGATTTTTCTTTGTGAAGAGTATAGAATAATTTAGAAACCCTCCTACCTTTACTGCAGGTCTCTTAGTGTTCGTCGGCACACTGCTCCTAGCAAATGCTTCTGTCGATGCATCTCGTATCCTGCATTCAAAACTGCTTAACAACATCCTGCGAGTTCCCATGGTTTTCTTTGACACCACACCTATTGGAAGAGTGGTCAACCGCTTTGCAAAGGTAGCATTTGTATTTCACTTTTTAATCATTCCTTTTCTAGATTTCATTATTTTCTCATCCTGTGGCTTTTATGTTTACAAGTACAAGATGCAATTATTTTTTAATTCCATTTTTCAAAATTAATAGAAGTGGAATGTTCCCCAGTTCTGCTTAAACCTTTGCATACAGTCCTTCCCAAATGCCTCCTCAAGTATACAAGAATGTACCCTGGTCTGTCTGGAATTGGTACAGGTGTTAGTAGAAACTAGAGTAAAAAAAAAATCAGGATTAGATTATTTTAATGTATTCTGAGTAGCTTGAAAGCAGTGTTATGAGTCATAGTTCAGTTTATATAACAGGGTTTATATCTAACCCGTCTAACAAAAACCAAAGGTCTTGTGTTCTTATCTTGTTTTACCCACCCGCTATGATCGCCATGATGCAGCTCCAGTTGTAAAAACACTTTCATGCTGTGAAAACTTATTTTAAACTCTTTTACAAAACCTTTGCTTTTAGGACGTCATCCTCTCATCTAGCTCTAGAACCTTCTCTCTTCCAGTGTGCTGAGTAGTCTTTGACCAGTTTGATCTTACTATATTCTATTTATCAACAAAAAATTTAATTAGCTTTTGATATATATTTATATACCAACTTTGCCTCAAATTTCAAAGTACACAAAAAAGTTGGTGGATAAACCATTAAAAAAACACAAAAAACACCTCCTTTTATTGACATTTGCACCAAGTTCCTCATTTCAGCAGGTATTGTGTTTTGTTGTGTTATTTAACACTTTTTTTGCTCTTATAATTTCACCATTTTTAATATTACTTTTGATTTTTTTACATGCACTTTATTGATAAAAATGTACTTGACTTGTGTTTTAATAAATACTAACTTTCCAACTATTATCCTAAAGGATATTTTTACTATAGATGAGGCCATTCCTAATTCCGTCCGCTCCTGGCTCCTCTGTTTTCTGGGTGTACTGGGGACGCTATTTGTCATCTGCCTGGCAACCCCTTTCTTTGCCATAGTCATCATTCCTTTGGCAGTGATCTACTTCTTTGTACAGGTAAGCCGAAAGAAGAAGAAGATTTGCCTAACTAACTAAGAATAGGAAACTAATGTTGTTTTGTCTTTCTCTCTACACCCAGCGCATTTATGTCGCCACTTCAAGACAGCTGCGGCGACTGGACTCTGTGTCTCGCTCACCGATATACTCTCACTTTGGTGAGACGGTGTCCGGCCTGTCAGTGATAAGAGCCTACAGGCATCAAGAAAGGTTTCTTAAACACAATGAAGTAACTATAGATGAAAACCTCAAAAGCGTCTACCCGTGGATTGTGTCTAACAGGTCAGATATTCAACGGTGTACCTGCAAACACAGAGAAGCATGTGATGTAAATTGCTCATAAAACTGACCCTAACATTTCACTGTTAGACATTTCACTCACTTGTTTACTCAACAGATGGCTGGCCATACGTCTGGAGTTTGTTGGAAACCTGGTGGTGTTTTTTTCTGCTCTGTTTGCTGTCATTTCCAGAGATTCTATTGACAGTGGCCTGGTTGGCTTGTCTATATCATATGCCCTTAATGTGAGCCATTAAAACACTCATACCTTTATCATTATTTCATCACTGTTTATGTATTTGGTAATACTAAAATCCAGCAATAATTTAAACACTGACGTCTATTCTACACTGTTCTGCAGGTAACCCAGACCCTCAACTGGTTGGTTAGGATGACCTCAGAGCTGGAGACCAATATTGTAGCTGTGGAGAGAGTGAGTGAATATACTGAGCTTGAGAATGAGGTATGTAGAAGATTTTTAATGACAATTCTCTTTATTAGATGAAACTCTACTGTTATCTTAATAAGGCATGAATTTCAAGATTCCTTCAGGTTGTTAGTTGATTGTAAGCACCACAATGCAACGGGGATAAAAACATAATAATAATAATAATACAATTTAGTACAATATCGTACACGTACACTGGGCTTTAGCTGCTGATCTTGAGTAGTGACACATTGTTACCTTCGCCAAAGAGGTTATGTGTTTTTGTAGCATTTACATGCTTGCCGTTCTGTCTGTAAACATGACAGCTGGGAAGTTTTGACTGAATTTTGATTAAACTTTGTTGTTTGAGTTTACAGTGGGATCATGTTAACAATCCACTCAAATATGGCTTACGGCCACCAGGGTCTTCAAGGACAACTCAATGATTTATTGGTTGAAAATGGACAAAAAGCCTTAGAATCTTTGGTGTATATGGTCAACATATAATACTACCATATAAACACCACAGCTACTGCCATTGATTGTGCTGACAACATTTAGATATATAGGGAATGAATAATGGGGACTCTAAATATCAAGTTACTCTGGATCTCTTCTTCAAGGTCAAATAATGACAATCTTTTAATAGGTCAGACTTATATAACATGCCATATATATTTAAATAAACTATGTTAGAAATTTGACTTTGTTTGTATTGGCAACATTTGTTTTATTATGACATTCTTATGTACATTACAATAACAGGTTATAAGTGTTTAAATACGTAGCAATTCAAATACAACTATAATGTTGAAATTTTGTTGCTTAATGCATGTTTATGTAGGTTTTGATATTACTATAATATCTTTGTATGTATATGTGAGTGCTTCAATTTAAGAAAAGATATATTCTAGTGGTTATCTTAGCTAGTCTTGATAACGTCTGCATAATAATGCAGACGTTATCAAGACTAGCTAAGATTCATTTATTCTGTTTGTGTTTGTTGTTACAGGCTGACTGGGTAACTGACACTCGGCCCCCACAGCAGTGGCCAGAGGCAGGAAGAGTGAAATTTGAGAACTACAAAGTGCGTTACAGACCCGAATTGGATTTAGTGCTGCATGGAATCACTTGTGACATCGACAGCACTGAGAAGGTACGTGTTTGTGTGTGTGTGTATCTGAAAGAGAGACAAAGTGAAAGAGAGAGAGCATGCATGTATAAAGTTCATGCAGGATTTATTAATATGTTAATGATTTACAGAGTAACCTCGTAGATCAAATAGATCAAGATATAGAAAACAATATCTAATATGTTTTTCACACGAGATACAGATTCAAATACTATAAAAATTCTTTTTTTTTGCATGGAGGTTGCTTAAATTATAGCTTGGTTTTTTTCCTCTATCACTAGCTTCTAAAATAATAGCGGTTTCTCAAGTGTAGCTTACAGATGGTAGACTTTAAGTTTATTTTTAGTTGAGTTTAGAAAAAAAATAATTTGTATTTTAATGTAACTTTGTCCTATAAAGCACTGACATTCTGTACTTTAGTTTTTTTGATGTTTTACAGTCCAGTCTGTTAATTATTTACTCAAAAAAAAAAAAAAGCCACAGAACAAACAGTAATGACAATAATTGATTTTAAACAAACAGTAAAAAATAATGTAAACTGTCAGCTTGTGTCTTTAGTTGTACATCACTCTATACTATAAACAACTGTGATATCCAAATATGTAACTAGCCTATCTTTAGGATAAAATGTCAAATGACATACTGATAATGTGAAGTGGACACAATGTGAACACCCTGAATACAGTGAAGTCAAAGTACACATTAGAAAAGACAGTCTGTATTGCAACAACATATAAAAGAACAAGATATAGCTCCTTATGTTGTGGAATTATCTACAGTCAGCATTGTTTAATGCCTTTTCTTTACCTGTTGTGACAACAGTTTATGAAAACTTTTTTCAAATATGTGCCAGCTGTTATTTTGATCTTATGTGTTTTCTCTCACTGCATTCAGATCGGTATTGTCGGTCGCACAGGAGCTGGGAAATCAAGTCTTACCAACTGCCTGTTTAGAATTATTGAAGCTGCTGAAGGTTACATCCGCATTGATGATGTAGATATCTCTAAAATAGGCCTGCATGACCTGAGAAACAGACTCACGATTATACCACAGGTATACACATCAATATAGACAATAACCTTGTCAAAGAATTAAGTATATTATTAAAAAAATACACTGACATTTTTAATCCCGTGTGCACAGGATCCCGTTTTGTTCTCGGGGTCACTGAGGATGAACCTGGATCCATTTGACAAGTTCAGCGATGAGGAGATTTGGAGAGCGCTGGAGCTCTCTCATCTAAAGAGCTATGTATCAGGGCTGCAGGAAGGGTTACAGCATGAAGTGGCAGAGGGAGGAGAAAACCTCAGGTGGGTAATAAAATTAACAATACGGCCTCTGTGGTCATTTGAAAATGATGATGACTTCAAACTCAAACCTAGGGAATGTTGGCACATAAGCTGCAAAATTCTTTAGATGTATACCTTTTCCACACTTCATTAGTCTAAACCTAATGCAATTTTCAAAAAAACATGCATGCATAAACTTTCATATACACATGAGTTCCTTGTGTGCTTTTTGCATAAACCCTCTTGAGATATCAATACTTTAATACAATCTTTCCAGTGTTGGGCAGAGGCAGCTGCTGTGTCTGGCTCGAGCACTCCTGAGAAAGTCACGTATCCTAATTCTGGATGAAGCCACGGCAGCTGTTGACCTGGAGACAGACAACCTGATTCAGAACACCATCCGCAAAGAGTTCTCAGACTGCACAGTCCTTACCATCGCCCACCGCCTGCACAGTATCATGGACAGCTCTAGGTGAGTTATACCTTTTCCCTTAACATTTTTGGATGAAATTTTTGGAATTCATGACAATGTTTTTTCTCAGTGGGCTACTATTAAATCCTGTGCTTCTTTCCAACAGGGTAATGGTGCTTGATGCTGGAAAAGTAGTGGAATTTGATTCGCCGAGCAACCTGCTTGAAAAGGAAGGTCATTTCTACGCCATGGCAAAAGATGCTGGGATAACATTAGAAAGCAACACAAATTTATAATGTCTACTTATACTGTTTTTTAGGGAAGATTTACGGCCACAATTTTCTGTGTATGTGTTTTATTTGTAGGTTACATTGTGAAGACTGGATTTTACGTTTATGTAAAGAAACACTGACATATGTATTGTATTTATAGGGAAAAACATAGGGAAAACATATTGTATATGTAACACATTTTATGTGTGAAAAATAAAATTTATTTCTGAAATCATGCTTAACTGGTTTTAAATAAAAAAAACACTCTTTTTTTGACACAATGTTATCAGTTTATGATTGTGCACTTATTTGTATTTTTATATGACAGCAACATGCAAACATCTTGCCTGTGTAAGATCAGGTTCCCACAAACATGTGTATATCCAGGAACTAAAAAAATCAAATAATGAAATCAATTAATACTGATCAGGCCTCTGCATCCATTTACATCCATCTATTAAAACTGGCTTTGGAATGGATAAAACAGGCTAATATTAGGCTTCGGGAATGGTCTTCCCAACCCTAACCTCAACCTTACTGAAAATTTGTGGATTACACTTAAAACCGGGTCTATGCTAGGAAACTCACCCATTTAAACTCTACCAATTCTGTCCAGAAGATGGTCAAATATCCAGCCATAATTACTCCAGAATCTTGTTGACAGCAACCAAAAATGTCACCCTGAGGTGTAACTTACAATATTTGACCAAATATTAGTAGACATGTACTCGGTATGTGTGCTGTACAATCATTCCATCCTGGAAAACGATGACTTCAAAGAAATCATTAAAAGACAAAAAGTGTGTTAGGGGAAAAGTCTTACATAACTGAGACTTATGAGACTGAAGAATTAAGGTAAATTCAAACGAACATATCAGACTAGTAACATACAAAGTAATTTGTCTGGAAGGTATGTTGAGAATGACAGCAAACAGACATAATAGCAGCTCATAATACCATGTCAGGGACATGTTGATGTTGAAGTTGGTATTGAAGTTTGTGGTGTTTTTTTTTTTTTTGAAAGATTACAATGACATTCATATCAATGATGAGTTTATGTATGTTTTTCACCACAACTGTATGTGTACTTATGACAAAGTGGAACTAGAGTACTTTTCAAAACCTTACTGTTTTAAAATATTTATGTAGAAAATAACAGGAAAAGGGATCTAATGACCCCACTCCCTCCAAATCCCTAAATGCTCCCTCCCCTTCCCTTTTCAGTAGGTTTTCCCCCTAACACAGTTAAAAGAGCATGGTAAGACTTATGTAAGTCCTTCACTTTTTTTTCCTCTCTCAGGAGCTTAGTTGCGCAAATTACAAAGCTTGATTCTCTAAATGATTTTGCTTTATCGGTTGAATGTTCTCATTGACTCACTAGAAAGCCTGTAGTGTACTTTTTGTAGAAACCAGGCACAGATTCGAATCTTGTATTCTCTACGCTAATCCAGCACCTCTCTGTTGTATTAATGTTGTTTCTCTGTAGAGGGAATAAGCAACTTTTTTTTCTGCTTAAAAAACCTCATGGATCAAAGTCCCTTACAGCCACATCCTACAATTGTCAGTAAGCTGTGGGTGGACAGAGGAGAAAGCAGCAGTATTTGAGTAAAACACGGCAGTAGTGGGGCAGAGGGTGAGAGGCGTCGGCTTGTCTGATCAGCTGAGGTTGACTGAAGCTATCACTGTAAAGCATGTGTGCGGCAGCTCTGGAGGAGTACTGTGGGTCCATTTTTTGGGTGAGTTAAACAAGCAGAAAGACTGAAGAATTAATCCAAACAAACATATCAGACTAGTAACATACAAAGTAAATTGTATGGAAGGTATGTTGAGAATGACAGCAAACAGACATAATAGCAGCTCATAATACCATGTCAGGGACATGTTGATGTTGAAGTTGGTATTGAAGTTTGTGGTGGTTTTTTTTTTTTTTGAAAGATTACAATGACATTCATATCAATGATGAGTTTATGTATGTTTTTCACCACAACTGTATGTGTACTTATGACAAAGTGGAACTAGAGTACTTTTCAAAACCTTACTGTTTTAAAATATTTATGTAGAAAATAACAGGAAAAGGGATCTAATGACCCCACTCCCTCCAAATCCCTAAATGCTCCCGTCCCCTTCCCTTTTCAGTAGGTTTTCCCCCTAACACAGTTAAAAGAGCATGGTAAGACTTATGTAAGTCCTTCACTTTTTTTTCCTCTCTCAGGAGCTTATTTGCGCAAATTACAAAGCTTGATTCTCTAAATGATTTTGCTTTATCGGTTGAATGTTCTCATTGACTCACTAGAAAGCCTGTAGTGTACTTTTTGTAGAAACCAGGCACAGATTCGAATCTTGTATTCTCTACGCTAATCCAGCACCTCTCTGTTGTATTAATGTTGTTTCTCTGTAGAGGGAATAAGCAACTTTTTTTTCTGCTTAAAAAACCTCATGGATCAAAGTCCCTTACAGCCACATCCTACAATTGTCAGTAAGCTGTGGGTGGACAGAGGAGAAAGCAGCAGTATTTGAGTAAAACACGGCAGTAGTGGGGCAGAGGGTGAGAGGCGTCGGCTTGTCTGATCAGCTGAGGTTGACTGAAGCTATCACTGTAAAGCATGTGTGCGGCAGCTCTGGAGGAGTACTGTGGGTCCATTTTTTGGGTGAGTTAAACAAGCAGAAAGACTGAAGAATTAATCCAAACAAACATATCAGACTAGTAACATACAAAGTAAATTGTATGGAAGGTATGTTGAGAATGACAGCAAACAGACATAATAGCAGCTCATAATACCATGTCAGGGACATGTTGATGTTGAAGTTGGTATTGAAGTTTGTGGTGTTTTTTTTGAAGATCTTTCTTTCCTATACTTTGGAGACAAAAGGTTTAAGGCAAGTGTAAAAAGGGTAAAAAGCTGTTCATGTTATTGTGTCAACCCATTCAACACAGATTAAACAAACAAGAAGGTAATGATTTCTATTTGTCACAGCAACTATGAAAGACCTCTTCCAAATATGCAGAAAAGAAGATGATTAACGTTCTGGTTTCAGAGTTTCTGGTTTCAGAGACTTAATCAGTTGCACTTTATGGTTCCCTTGGAAGGGCAGCAGGACTTTGTTATGTATATGTGTTTGTTTGTATGTGTTCTTCAGAATGTTTCATATCTGAAGCGACCAGACCCAGACCTTCCACTATGTGTGGAACAGACAGTTCTTGTATGGATCCCCCTTTGTTTCCTGTGGCTCTGTGCCCCATGGCACCTGCTGGCTCTCTGTCAGAGTGCAAATGTAAACACAAAACAACTGTCCAAGCTCTACATCTGCAAACAGGTAAGAAATACTATCTAATAAAGACATCTTCATAAAAAATTGTTGTTTCAGTTCATAGCTTAGGTAGCTGTCTTCTAGTTTCAAAAGTTTAACTGTATACTGTAAAAAAAAAGTGCTTTACTGTAAAGTTTTACAGAATTTACAGGAAAAACAGAATTTCTGTTATTTTTAAATACATAAAATATGAATCAAATTACAATAAAATCACAGTATAAAATGACAAAATGACATTAAAAGTAGTTTATGTACTTTCACATGGATTTGTTGTCAGTTAACACATTTGTTGTGTTTTGATGGAAGCATTTGTTGCGCATTCTTTTTATCTTGGGTAAAAGAAGGATGTAGTCTGAATCCAAGTTTCTAATCATTTATTGCCTCAAGCAGTTCAAACCATAAGCATGTACATGGATCTCTTTCATTCAGAAAAACACAGTCTGCAAGCAGTTAGCTGTAACCAACTTCCTGAAAGAGACTTACCTTCCCTTAACATTACAGAGAATTATATATCAATTTGTGCTTTCAATTGGTCAAAACTGTTGGGATCTGTCCCCACTCCTCGGGTGAGAGCGGCTGGTGCCTGGCAGGGGCAGTGTTCCTGCTCTCCTGATGTGATCCTGCGCGCGTCAGCTGCCTGCCCAGCTGCCTGTGAGCCCAGGCTCATGACCAAGCCTGTGGTGCGCCACCATCGCTTGCCATGCGGTCGAGAAGACCAGCTTCACTGTTGCCACTGGACAAGCAGCCGGCGTGGTTCGTTGCATGGCTGTGGTGAGGCTGACACACCCGAGCTGCATTAGCTTGTCACGCCTCCCCTGCCTATAAGGGCGAACAAGGTCCTGAAGGATATTGTTGTTGGTGTGTGTAGATGTGTACAGCAACCAAGCGTAAATAAGTGTTTAAAAGCATTAAGATGTGGGCGGTTCCATCGCTCTCCTGTCACAGACTTGTTGGTGTCAAAGGGTATTGTAAAAATGTGAGTTTGAATAAGCTTTCTGAACTTTTTAAGGAAATTCTGAAATTGTTATAGTTGTGGTGTTTCGGTGAAAATCCTAAAAAGTCATCGAACTATATGGAAAGTACAAAGTTACCGTAGTCCTGATTGTAGTCCTGAATTTTCCTTCAGTGTTTCCTCAATGTGCTCATTCAGTGTTCTTCATTCTGTAAAGTTCTTGTCTCCCCGTTTCAAATTATTGTTTCCCTGTGTTTTTTACGTTAGTCATTTGTCTCCTGTATCTTGCAATTAGTTTTGCTTTCTTTTTAAGCTGTGCCTTTTTCTCCAGCTATATCTGCTTCGCTTAATTCTTATGTGTGGTTTTTAAAATCTAATTCCTTTGTTCTTTGTCAGGTCATTTGTTAACCTGCTTTCATGAGCTCCAAGTTCTCTGAAAAAGCTTTTTGCTGTTAAATTTTCCCCCTATGGACTGTAATCATCCTAACTGAAGATTAGTTTTCACTAAAGGTTTCTCAGTATTGCATTAACATTCCCCTCTTTCCACACTTCATGCTAGTTCACAAATGCACAAATGCAGAAAAACAGCTACACAATGAAATACACAATCAGTACATATATGACTCATTTTACAGACTGCGCCTTTGCGCTGGACTATCTATCCAACTTGAATGGAATGGCTGTACCATCCAGTGATACCAGTTTTGAAAGGGACTCTACCAAAAATTATAATAAAACCTGCAGACAAACGGTGAGCAGTAGCTAACATTCTTCAATAAAAACCAACAAAACCAAGCTTGATGAGAGCAGTCATCGCAGGGCAAACGACCGACAGAGCCTCTCCCGAACCCAGCACAGCCCTGAGTTGTGGGCGGATCGATCCAAGTATCGATACCAAGTCGGCATCGGTATTGGATCATTACTAGCGTGGTGAGATTGATTCTTTACTTTACGTTCCACTCTCGTTTGCAATGCTGTGGTTTCGGCAAAGATGAAACAGCCAGGTCACCAGACTCGCCACACCTGTATCAGCGCAGAGCAGACACACATTGCTCCCCTTTTGTGTTTAAATGTTGCGCCGTCACATGACGTGACTTAGACGCATTGGGTCTTGTTAAGTTGTTTACATATCATTTATATTTTTACCAGTTCTTGTTGTTGTTGTTGAGAATTTTAATTGTAATTTTTGTTGTATAGTTTCTCAACAGCACTTGTTTGTTTTAGTTTGTTTACTGGTTTGCACTTTTTACTTAAGATTTTTCTAGAAAAAAATTGATCATATTCATTTTCGATAAGCATTTTCTATTTAATTATAAAATTTGTCCTAATTATGCCCTGGGAACACTTAAGGTCATGAAAATTAATTGAGATTTAGCAATTCAATGACGCATCCACCTTCTTTATTTAAAAGTACCGATATCAGTATCGGTATCGATATCGGTATCAGCGATATTGGCCCCTATTTACTTGGTATTGGATCGATACCAAAATATGCACTATCAAACACCACTAGTTTAAATACTCTTGTTGTCAGCTGTGTTGGAAATGGTCCCTACTTCTCACTTTGACTTTGGATGTGCCTTTTGGATGATTTCCTTCCGTAACACTGCACCTGTAATTTTAAAATGAAAACTACCCCAGAAACCCTCTTTTGCCATATGTTCCTTGCCATGTGTCAATTTAACACAATTAGAGAAGCACAAGAAGATATGTGCATTGTCTCTTTAAAAAATTCCAGGGCTTCTCCCCTGGAGTAGATCTGCTCCAGGCCTGTATCCCTATGTTAAAAAAACATTATCCAGTGGTGTGTCCTGCTGTAAATCATGTGATTAAATCATATGATTAACCATCTGCTGTGGAAAAAGTGACATGGATGTTAGCACAGTGCATTTCATCATCTGTTTGCACACTTTCTCACAGTGACCTTTGCATTGTAAATATGATGTCATGAATAACACACTGCTGGTAAGTACACACAGAATTTGGCAACTGAAAAGTTAAGTCTGCATGGCCCACAAGCTCATGCGACCCTAGTATGGCGCTGTCATCTTCCTGCTCCTGTAAAAAAAACCAAACACAAAAACATACATACATCCACCCTTTCCCCCACTGTCTGGGTGGAGTAGGTGCAATCTTGAGGACATTTGTCCCCACTAGGGATGGGCATCGTTTAGGTTTTATCCGATACCGGTGCCAAATCGGTACTTTTGAAACGGTGCCGGTGCTCAAACAGTGCTCAAACCGGTGCTTAAAGAATGGAGAACACAAAATTGGTCCAAAAACCTCTCATGTTCAGCTGTTTTTTTGTAAAAAGATAACAATGTTAGCCTTTTCTGCAGCTATGGGGCATATATGGTATCACTCTTGGCTGGAAGCAGTGCTTAAACAATGGAAAAAACACAAACTTTGTCCAAAAGCCTCTCATGTTCGGCTGTTTCCCTCTTTTTCCTTTGGTCATTTTAGCCTTTTTGGCCAGGGTGAAGGGAGTATCTGCCATCAAACAAGAAGACAGCCGCATGTAGCTATGATGATGTTTGCTAGTTCACCTTACGTGCATTAATGTAATAACGTGGTTAGCCTACTCAACGTAAATTACACACGAACAACATTAAGCTACTCACGCAGAGAAGAACGGCTGCTGCTGCCATCATCATTCTCATAATTTCTGCTACACTGGCAGGGCTAGGGGCCAGGACTCTCCTCTTCGGGTTTTTGGGTATGTTGCTAACTCCGGGTCCGATAACAGGCACCACACCCGCAGTAGATGTGCTCGGTGTGAGGTCTCGCAGCAAGCTATCAAATACGGCGCATTTCTCACCTTTAAAAAAACCGCTATGCGTCGCCTGGTGTTTCATCAGATTTGAGGTGTTACCAGTATCACAGTATCAGCTTAAAGCACTTGTTGCAGGCTGCTGAGTTTGCATATTTTGCTGTGAAGTACAGCCAGACTTTGACCGCTTCGCCTTGGGCATTTTTAATCTGTAGCTCTGCTCTAAAAGAACGTACGTACCTGGCCCTGCCTACTATCCTCGGAAACGTAAAATGATTGGCTAGAAGTGTATCACAGCTCAGGAAAAAAAAGCACCGAAATAAAGCACCGAAATGTGCGCTGCTTTTCGGTCTGGTTACTACCATTTATGTCAGAACGACACCGGTGCCCATCCCTAGTCCCCACTGTCAGTCCAGTCAGTCTCCTCATGTTTATTGCTGATAGCAGAACTTCTTGTGCCGCATACTTAAGTTTCAGCAATATGACATCATTTCAAAAGGAAAAAGGAGAATTTAGAATGAAGAATTCTAAATTTAGAAGTTAGAATTTCAAAACACTTTCATCCACCAGCCACACACTTCACACAACATTAATTGTCTATTAGATATTGAGTCTCTTCCCATGTAACCAGGTGTGCCTGGTAAAACATCCCCCACACATCAGGAACAAGAAACTCAATAATCTATTAGAGTTGGCACTTACTTATTTAAGCCCTCTACAGCATTCTGTTCAACTCAGTTCAATCATCTTTCCCCAACATATGTTGTTCCTAGAGTATTTAAAAGTAGAATGGGAGGGAGAGCCTTCAGTTTTCAGGCCCCTCTTCTGTGGAACCAGCTTCCAGTTTGGATTCGGGAGACAGACACTATCTCTACTTTTAAGATTAGGCTTAAAACTTTCCTTTTTGCTAAAGCATATAGTTAGGGCTGGACCAGGTGACCCTGAATCCTCCCTTAGTTATGCTACAATAGATGTAGGCTGCCGGGGGATTCCCATGATGCATTGAGTTTTTCCTTTCCAGTCACCTTTCTCACTCACTATGTATTAACAGACCTCTCTGCATTGAATCATATCTGTTATTAACCTCTGTCTCTCTTCCACAGCATGTCTTCTTTCCTGTCTTCCTTCTCTCACCCCAACCGGTCGCAGCAGATGGCCGCCCCTCCCTGAGCCTGGTTCTGCCAGAGGTTTCTTCCTGTTAAAAGGGAGTTTTTCCTTCCCACTGTCGCCAAAGTGCTTGCTCATAGGGGGTCATATGATTGTTGGGTTTTTCTCTGTATCTATGAAGCACCTTGAGGCGACTTTTGTTGTGATTTGGCGCTATATAAATAAAATTGAATTGAATTGAATATAATAATAGTCTGCTAGTTTATATATCACTTCTCATCCCACTAAGTGAACCGGACAAGATGATAATAACAGAAACGCATGCTTAAAATACTATCTGATCTTCATGAGCTTTATTGCATGTGTGTCTGTGTTAGTAGGATTAATGCATTTATACTTATTTTTGTCATTTTTGTGTACCTCTCCTCTTTGCGGTGCTCCAGAAACTTTCTCAATTCTACACTCCAAGGCAGTTGTTTTTTCTCTCCAGGCTCCTTAACCCAATTTCATTTCCCACACTAAAACAACAGTGTTCCTCCATGTGTCCTCCCCCTCCTGCGGTCTCCTCTCCCCAACCTTGCAGCAGTCCAGTGGCACTCAGTTCTCTTCAGCTTTTTCCTGTGTATTGCCACTGTCTCTTCCATTGGCATTTTACTCCAAACGTGGCAAATGTCAAATTCGGACAGTCTTCCCAAGGTACATTCACATAGTGCAGTTGCAGCTTGTTATACTGTGAGTGAGAGTATTGCAATTACAATTGTAGCGCCTCTACTCAGGACCAGTACACTCTCACTTCAAATAGAGACCCTAGACATCTTTCTAGGTTCAGGAGGAGGTTTTGTTTTGGAGACTCACAAAAGGAGTTGGCTTGGAAGTGAATAACTGGGACCTTTATTGCCTCAGTACCATTTATACACATATACAACACAATAACCCAAATTGCACACTAATAGTGCATTTTTAAAGGTGAATACATGTAAAACAAAACAAAATAAAGACATTTAAATGGAAGATTTATACTGAACAGTATCAGAGCTCTTTGGAATGAATGAAAACAGATTAAAGTGTTCCTGTTGTCCAGTCTGAATTGTCCAGTCTGAATTGTCCTTTAAAGTCGTTGAAAACCCAAACAGGTGTACTGTAGGGGAATTGTCAGTGTGCAAACCCTATTATCCGGGTAGGAAAAGTAGTGCATAGGGCTTATCTGTAATCCAGGGTTGCTTGAATCAGTTTCTCAGGCAAATCCCACAATCCGATCGCATGGCTGGCCACACCATTTCACGATCATCCAGGATCTCATTTGGGCTGTTCTCGCCGTCAGTGGTTCTCCAGAATCCTTCTAGTAGTTCAAAAAAACCAATCTACACAAACAGTGCAGAACAATCAATTTCTTTTCCCATTTTGTGTTCTTAACATGAGCTCATTAACTTCTTTTCCAAATGTATTAATCACAAATGGCGTTCCCTTTAGCTTTACCAAGTTACAAGAGTTACAGTAACTTGTTTGTACCAGTATCAACAATTTTATCAAAATTACATCACAACAAAGAACATCAGCAGCTTAAACTGTAATGTAAACAGTCATAGCAATGAAAGCGACATTCATCCTTAAGGCTTACAAGCAAATGTAACTTAATTCAGTGCAAATACTATTAAACTTGAAATATGCTCATATCTATTAAGACATAACCATTCTAATATAAACAGAGCTATTGCTTCTACTTGAATACCTCCCCGATCGGAATATGGCTTCAGCGGGGTGGGGTGGCTAACAGCTATTAGCAGCTAGCATCGCATCTAGCATCGGCATCGTTTAGCTCAAAGCATTCAACACTTATAACACACTGTAAAGAACAACAGGAGAAGTGAAACAACACGCCAGATTCTCATAGCTCCCGATTGGTTTTTGTTCAAAGGTTTCTGAGCTGAATCGGCTAGTGAAATACATTATCTAACTTAACAGGTAGCTAACGAAAGCACGTGACTCACCGGGATTTTCAGACACAAATAACTTGACAGACGTTATTCCCTTTGTGGTCAGAGTTTGGGGCCTAATAAAAGAGTACCTTATTAGCATTTATACGTAAAACAATCTGGTCTCATTAACCGGGTTGCAGTATTGCACACCAAGATACTTTTTCCATGCGCTCCGACACGTACTTGACCGCCATCAGAGGGAAAATCTCACAGGAAGAGAGAGGTAATACTTCCCGTGCACTAGACACAAGGTCGTCAGAACACAAGACTGCATCACAGCGCCCCCTTGTGACAATAACAGGCTATAGCCTTAGATTACAAAAAGGGATTTTGCAGCCCTGTATTTCACATGGGTTACACCCTCCCCCTTTGACCCAGCATGAGCCCCTTCATGCGTCACGCTGTGGTCTACAGATGAACTCTCATAGTCACCTATCGTATAAAGTGCTTGGTTAAAGCTCTCTATGAGGCTCTGCGCAAAGGAAATTAAGGGATTTCCCAACTCAGGATAATGGAAGCGCCCTGGTGGTCGACGTGTCCTTTCTGACTTACGAACATGGTCATTTTTTTCTGCACTGTCAACAGTTTCCTTATGCTCCAGAGCTACCTCAGGGGTTTGTGGGTTCAGATCAATGGTTTCCATAGCTATAGGAGCCTCTACATCAATGGACGGTACATCAATGCTGTCTTCAGCCACAGCTGATTTTTGATTAGTCATAGTTGGTAAAGTTACATCGTCTTCAGTAGGGTGTTGCTCAGCCACAACATCTGGCTCCTCTCCTTCAGCTACTTCAGGAGGTACCCCTACAGGCTCTGCAGGCAGCAAAGGGGAGCTGCCTCTGCAAGGGTCATCCTGAGGCTGAGGGTTTACACAGTCTGCTGGCGTAGCTGGTATACAACTACCCTCCGGTACTGTTTTTCCTGTTTGCTGTCGTCTCTTCGGGATTTCAAACACCTGAACCAACTTTCCAGGAATGACAGAAGACTGCCTAGGATAGATAGGTGAGTCATCTTCAGATTCTGATTGCTCCTCCAGTAACAGAGGCTGACTGCGCCTCGTTCTTGGCCTGCAACTCTTTGGCTTGACCTGGTCAACTTCCTCAGCTTCAGATAAGTCACCACAAGGGAGTAAGAGATCCCTGTGAAGAGTTCGAATAGGACCATCTCCATTCATAGGCTGTACAACATACACAGGTAGGTCTACCATCTTTTCCACCACTCTGTACATGGTTGACTCCCACTTATCTGCAAGTTTGTGTTTATTCCGAAGTCGCAGGTTCCGCACTAGCACTTGATCACCTTTCTCCAAAGTTGACTCCCTGACAGTTTTGTCAAAACGGCGTTTATTCCGTTCAGCAACCTTCTGAGAGTTTTTGGCAGCGATCTGATAGCTCTCTTGAAGGCGAGCCTTCAGAGCTCTCACATACTGAGAGTGAGATGTAGGAGAGCCATCTTTAACTGGCAGGCAGAATGCAATATCCACGGGAAGCCTCGGCTGGCGACCAAACATTAACTCGTATGGGCTAAACCCAGTGGTCTCGTTCTTGGTGCAATTATAGGCGTGAGTTAGTGGTTTCACATAATCGCGCCAATGAGTTTTCTCTTTGTCTCGTAGAGTTCCTAACATGCCAAGAAGAGTTCGGTTGAACCGTTCAACTGGGTTTCCCCGTGGATGATAAGGACTGGTGCGCACCTTCGTGATACCAGCTAGGGCACAGAGCTCTTTAATGAGTTGGGACTCAAAATCCCTGCCCTGATCACTAAGCAGGCGCTCAGGAAAACCATAATGCACCAGAAACTGCTCCCAAAGACACTTCGCAACTGTTGTAGCCTTTTGGTCTTTTGTTGGCATAGCAACAGCGTATTTGGTGAAATGATCAGTTATGACCAGAATGTCTTTGGTGTTGTGACTGTCAGGCTCCAAGGATAAATAGTCCATGCATACGAGTTCCATGGGACGGGTTGTTTGGATACTCACAAGAGGTGCTGCTCTTTCAGGAAGGGTCTTCCTTCTAACACAACGTCCGCAAGACTTAATCTTTCTCTCTACATCAGTTGCCATTTTAGGCCAATAAAATCTTGACCTAACCAAGTCGAGGGTTCTTTCCAAACCCATATGCCCCATGTCGTCATGAAGGCAAGTGAGAATGGTGGACCTTAAAGACTCAGGGACGACAAGCTGAAAGGTGACATTTTCACCTGATTTGCGGGTTCTGTAGAGGAGACCATTTTTCAGTTCCAAACGTTTCCACTCTTTGAGCATTAGTTTAAGCTCTAAGGATGCAGAGTTAGGATTGGAATTTGCTTCACCTCCATTTTCTAACATGTTGACCACATACCCAATAATTGGGTCAGACCTCTGATGCTGTTGGAGTTCTACCTCACTATAGGTAGGTATGACAGAACAACCTAATGTTCCATCATCTGCGTAGACGTCTGGCACCGCATCGGTATGTAGAGCAAGGGACTCTACCAAAGTGATAGAAGGTAGGCTATTGTCAGATTCACCTAAGAGATGACGGTGGCACAAGACACTGAATGTGTCAGCTGTCACATCTTGTCTGTTGGGAGATGAAGAGAGATGATGGGAAGCGAATTGTTTCATTCGCTCTTTTTCTTCAAGAGAAGCATAGTCATCATCCACAGTATCATGTGGCCGCCTAGAGAGGCCATCTGCATCTTGATTGCTCTTACCAGCACGATACTTAATATTAAAGTCGAAGGTGGAGAGAGCGGCCAACCAGCGGTAGCTGGCAGCATCGAGCTTGGCTGACTTCAAAACATAGGTCAATGGGTTGTTGTCCGTTAAAACCGTGAATGTGTTCCCGTAGAGATAATCTTGGAACTTCTCTACAATGGACCACTTTAATGCAAGAAATTCCAGTTTATGAGCTGGATACCGCTTTTCACTGGGTGAAAGTCCTCTACTTGCGTAGGCAATAACCCTCACTTCACCATCCTGTTCTTGATACAAGGCTGCCCCTAACCCAGAGGTGCTCGCATCAGTATGGAGGATGTATGGTAATTTTGGGTTGGCATATCCAAGCACCGGAGCTGATGTCAGTCTCTCTATGATTACCCCAAAAGCTTCCTGACAAGCAGGTGTCCAACGGCTGGAAAGAGGCTCTTTAGGGTTCAAGTATCCGCTAGGACCGGGTGTCACCTTTCTGCCCTTCCTGTATGGTGGGTAGCCTTTAGTAAGATCATTCAGGGGTTTGACAATTTTTGAATAGTCCTTCACAAACCGTCGATAGTACCCTGCAAAGCCTAGGAAAGACTTGAGGTCACTGAGCGTCTGGGGTCTTGGCCAGGTTTTGAGAGCTCTGACCTTCTCAGGATCGGTCTCTACACCTTTGGTAGACACGATGTGTCCTAGGTATCGCACAGAACTTTGGAAGAAGGAGCACTTTTTGGGAGAAAGTTTCAACCCATATTCTCTCAGTTGCTGAAGGACACGTAGAAGCCTGGTTTCATGTTCCTCCAAAGTGCTGGAGAACACGATGATGTCATCTATGAACACCAGAACTTCTTTCAGATTGAGGCTGCCCATACACCGTTCCATTAAGCGCTGGAAGGTGCTGGGAGCGTTGGTGATCCCCTGGGGCATACGGTTAAACTCGTAAAATCCCAAGGGGCACACAAAAGCTGTCTTGGGCTTATCACATTCCTCCATCTCAATCTGGTAATAACCAGACTTGAGATCCATTACTGAAAACCATTTGGATCCAGCAAGGGCTGAGAAAGCCTCTTCAAGGTTTGGAAGTGCGTACGCATCTCGTATTGTTAACGCATTGAGCTTACGATAATCAATACAAAGACGGACCTCTCCATTCTTCTTTTTAACCACCACAATCGGTGAAGCATAAGGGGACTCTGATTCACGGATTACTCCTGCATCAAGGAGTGCTTGCAAGTGCTTCCTCACAGCTTCATAATCATTTGGGTGGATTGGCCTGGACTTTTGCTTAAAGGGTGCTTCTTCCTTTAAGTTTATGTGATGTTTCACTTTAGATACATGTCCAAGATCCAAATCATGCTGGGCAAAAACATCAGCATAGGCACTTAGACGCTGGGTAACCCTCTCTTTCCACTCCTGCGGGAGGGGAGAATTGCCAAAGTCAAATGTCAAATCTGGGTGAGCAGGTTCATCAACTGGCTGTGCAGTAACATTACAACATTTCACAGTGTCATCATTTTTGGTTGAAATGGGTGATTCGTCATATATCTTTGCAGGACTATGGAGCTCTGCAATGACACATCTAGAAGGCAGTGTTACGTCATGCTCAGTTTCATTTCTCACCCATATAGGTAACCTATGAGGATGCTTCTTGGGCAAAGTGACAAGACAGCACTCCACAAAAATTCCCCCTGGTAAGGTGGATGTCGTTGGCTGTTCAACAATGGCACATTCACCAGCACTGCTGGATCTGACACAGCCTTCAAGGAGGACCCTCCCTTGAGCTGGTACTACGTGTTGCACCTTGCCCTTAAGAGTTACAAAGCCATCGTTTCCGGCTAGGTTTATCTCTCTCCTGACCTTGAGTGTACGGAGGATCTGCCTGTAGCCATAGACCGACGACAAATCATTGGGATCTTTACCTTGACAATATTCGTCGTACAGAACATCAAGTGCATTTGTCCCAATCAGCACAGGCAAGTCACAGTTAGAGCGTAAGTCAGGTACTACTAAAGCAAGGCTAGAAACCTCAGGCTCAGTTTCAATAAAGCTTTTTGGAAACTTAAGGCTGATGGGTATGTATCCCAAGTAAGGAACATTTTGGCCACTAGCAGCCTCAACATCCAGGCCACTGATAGGCTGAATGGGATGTTCTGAAAGA
Source organism: Diplotaxodon limnothrissa (assembly GCF_057381915.1). Lineage (NCBI taxonomy): Eukaryota > Metazoa > Chordata > Actinopteri > Cichliformes > Cichlidae > Diplotaxodon > Diplotaxodon limnothrissa. The sequence goes on along the minus strand of NC_140608.1, from coordinate 14,137,554 downwards.
TTGGTGTTGTAAAATGAAGCGGACACTGTGGTCACTTGAGACCCAGTGTCAAGGAGACAACTGCAATTGACTCCCGACACGGTAACATTTGCTGTACATTTCTGTCCTACAAGTCCCTTGGGTAACCTAATCTGGGGTCGTGCTGCACGAGAGAGAGAAGATGCTTTGCTCTGAGGATCCGGTTTGGGACGTTCATGATTACTTTCAGTTCCTGGTAGTCCCTCCCCAGAAACTGATTTTAGTTTAAAGCTGACATATTCTGTTCCTCCCAGACTTGTAGTTTTTGGTTGAACTCCTTACGTTTCATTTCAACTAGTTCAGGGTTTGGTTCATTGCTGCAAGAGGGAGCAATATGACCATCCTCGCCGCACCTGAAGCAGTACCATGGGCGTGGCTTCTTAGTGGGCTTAGTCTCACTTGGGTCAGATTTCTCTTTAGGAAGAATCTTGAACTTAGGTTTGGTTTTCTTATTTGGCTTGTCAGAGTTCTGGCTTGAACTGTCAATAGCTGATGCTTTCAGTGAAGCCACTTGGGCTTGTAGCTTTGCAAGTTTCCTTTCTAACTTATGTGCATCAAAAGGCACTAGCCTATCATTAACAGCTGATACGTCTGTATCATCAGTGACATACTCTCCTACTTCAAGGGAGTTCAAATGTGCCTTAGGTTTAGAAATGCCTAAGTGCTGTTTCATTCGGCTGGACTTTGCTGCTTGCCGGTCCTCCTCAGTACGTAGCATGAGGAGCAACTCTGGAAATGAAGGTGGCTTGTCCTTCTTCTGCTCAAGCTGCAAGGTTGTGATCAAGCTGTTGTTCCAGCAACCTCTACAAAACTGTTTAAGCAGTTGGCGATCTGAATCATTTGTAGTGATGCCACCTCTTTTAATGACTTTACTCAGGGTTATCTGCAACCGCTGTAAATAGGCAGAAGGCTTTTCACCTGAGTTCTGGTTTGTGCTCAGGAATTTGGCAAAAAGCTCATCCCCATCATCAACAGTACCATACGCTGAGTCAAGAAGGCTGAGATAGTCATGGGGAGAAGCGTTATGACCAAGGTGCTTTACCAATGTTAGCAGCTGGTGGAAGAAGGCTCTCAACTATTTTCCTTACCATATGTTTGTCAGATATGGTACAATCTATGAGGTGGAATTCAACATTGTTGCGCCACGTATCATAATCAGCTTCGAAAGTAGAGCAAGGGGTTTTCCCCGAGAAGGGCCTGAGCTTTGCATGACCTTGAGAAGGCATTTCATTGTTCTTAATGACATGCTCAACTACTACTCTCTGTACTTCAGGTGTAGTGAGCTGTTCAGGTGGTAAGTAGATAGTGGTTTTTCTGTGCGAGGGAGTCACTTCTACACTTGGAGAGGATGAGTGAGAGTCATGCTCAGGCAAGTGGGTTAAATCACTGCCCAGTTTAAGAGAACTTTGATGCTCTATGATGGCTGGCTCATCTTGGTCTGTGTCACTAGTGAGCTGCAGATTCTGATTAGGCACTGTTACATTTGGTCCAACTGCGGGATCACTCTCAGTGGACTTCTTCATTCTGGCCAGCTCATCTAGTAAAACCTTCTCAAAATCTGCACCACTCAGTTTAGCAAGCCCTTTCAGTTCAGTTAGGTAAGAATGGGTTAAACATGAACCCCTGTCTGCAGCATACAGCGCAGACAGAAGCTGGATATGATGGACAACACTTGAGTTACGGCTTTGTCTTTTGCAAGGCAAGCTATCCTTAAGGAACTGGACTGGTTCACCTGATTGGAACTCCACAATGGCTGTGTTTTTAAACTGTGCCTCTGTGCTAGTTACTTTGATTACTCTTCCAATAGAACCAAACTGCCCTAAGTAATCAATAACCTCATTGTCAACCTCATCGCCTGTTAACCCTCCTACTAGGACAGAGTTAGGTACTTTGACACCTTCACTTTGGATTACATCCATGTTGTCTTATTGCTCCAACCCAGAATATCATGGACAATTGTAATGATTTGACCCAAAAGGCATGAAAGCACCAGTTGCTCAACTTCCAAAATAAAAGGAATTAAACCTCCTGGCTGGCTCGCCACGTTTTGTGTAGCGCCTCTACTCAGGACCAGTACACTCTCACTTCAAATAGAGACCCTAGACATCTTTCTAGGTTCAGGAGGAGGTTTTGTTTTGGAGACTCACAAAAGGAGTTGGCTTGGAAGTGAATAACTGGGACCTTTATTGCCTCAGTACCATTTATACACATATACAACACAATAACCCAAATTGCACACTAATAGTGCATTTTTAAAGGTGAATACATGTAAAACAAAACAAAATAAAGACATTTAAATGGAAGATTTATACTGAACAGTATCAGAGCTCTTTGGAATGAATGAAAACAGATTAAAGTGTTCCTGTTGTCCAGTCTGAATTGTCCAGTCTGAATTGTCCTTTAAAGTCGTTGAAAACCCAAACAGGTGTACTGTAGGGGAATTGTCAGTGTGCAAACCCTATTATCCGGGTAGGAAAAGTAGTGCATAGGGCTTATCTGTAATCCAGGGTTGCTTGAATCAGTTTCTCAGGCAAATCCCACAATCCGATCGCATGGCTGGCCACACCATTTCACGATCATCCAGGATCTCATTTGGGCTGTTCTCGCCGTCAGTGGTTCTCCAGAATCCTTCTAGTAGTTCAAAAAAACCAATCTACACAAACAGTGCAGAACAATCAATTTCTTTTCCCATTTTGTGTTCTTAACATGAGCTCATTAACTTCTTTTCCAAATGTATTAATCACAAATGGCGTTCCCTTTAGCTTTACCAAGTTACAAGAGTTACAGTAACTTGTTTGTACCAGTATCAACAATTTTATCAAAATTACATCACAACAAAGAACATCAGCAGCTTAAACTGTAATGTAAACAGTCATAGCAATGAAAGCGACATTCATCCTTAAGGCTTACAAGCAAATGTAACTTAATTCAGTGCAAATACTATTAAACTTGAAATATGCTCATATCTATTAAGACATAACCATTCTAATATAAACAGAGCTATTGCTTCTACTTGAATACCTCCCCGATCGGAATATGGCTTCAGCGGGGTGGGGTGGCTAACAGCTATTAGCAGCTAGCATCGCATCTAGCATCGGCATCGTTTAGCTCAAAGCATTCAACACTTATAACACACTGTAAAGAACAACAGGAGAAGTGAAACAACACGCCAGATTCTCATAGCTCCCGATTGGTTTTTGTTCAAAGGTTTCTGAGCTGAATCGGCTAGTGAAATACATTATCTAACTTAACAGGTAGCTAACGAAAGCACGTGACTCACCGGGATTTTCAGACACAAATAACTTGACAGACGTTATTCCCTTTGTGGTCAGAGTTCGGGGCCTAATAAAAGAGTACCTTATTAGCATTTATACGTAAAACAATCTGGTCTCATTAACCGGGTTGCAGTATTGCACACCAAGATACTTTTTCCATGCGCTCCGACACGTACTTGACCGCCATCAGAGGGAAAATCTCACAGGAAGAGAGAGGTAATACTTCCTGTGCACTAGACACAAGGTCGTCAGAACACAAGACTGCATCACAGCGCCCCCTTGTGACAATAACAGGCTATAGCCTTAGATTACAAAAAGGGATTTTGCAGCCCTGTATTTCACATGGGTTACACAATACAACAAAAAGGTGACTCAATTAACTTTATATTCAGATACATATAAAAATCCATTTTACAGTTGATATAATCAAAAATAAACAGTAAATTGTCAATAATCTAATGAGAATTTCAATCACTATTTTACTTAGTTCAACTAGTTTAAGTATGTTTTTAAGGGTATTATAGAATCTTTTGCATTACATATGGAATAACAGTACATGAACTCCAACTAATAACAGTCCTTTAACTTCCTAAGACCCGAACTTTTTCATGTCATGCACTTTTAATTTCTCTTTGCTATTTGGGCTGATTGGCACCTGATGAATGTAAAAACAAAGAATTACCAGATTTTTATTTATTTTATTTTTTTTACCTGCTTTTTGTTTCTAAGATAAATGAGATTCACATATGAGGATGTTTGTTTTAAATTTCGATAGAACAGTGGCAGTATAATGTCCTCGTAGGTGGATATCAGGCCATTGTAGAGCAAAATTTAGTATTTTGGTCTAGACAAAACAAAATGTGATGTCCACATATGTGGACGCCAGGTCCTAGGAAGTTAATGCAATTTTTTAATAGAATAACATGATTTATTCTCATGTCTGGTCTGTGTTTTCTTCCTTTAGCTTGTGGCGTCTCTGTTGTTCCTAACGGCCATAGCACACCTGGGAGTCACACTAGGAGAAGATTTTGGTCCAAACAGTGACCAATCTTCAAAAAATGCTGCTGCATACTACGCAAATCCAGTTTTATTTGCAGTCACATGGGTAAATAGAGCAACCTTTATATTTATTTATTTAAATTTGAAAGGATTTGTTTTTATGTTCTGATGTGTCTTCTTTGTTAGATCCTTGTCCTGCTTTGCCATGAAGGATTAAGACAGGAAGGAGCAATAGACTCTGCCTCTATTTTCCTCTTCTGGTTGCTCCTTGTAGTGTGTGACATCTTTCCTTTCCAGACCCTCCTTCGAGAGGCTCTCAGACTGGTATGAATGAAGACATTTGATCAAGTTGGATTAAAGTAGAAGAAAAATAGTAAATTTAATCAGACATGATGCAATAACTTGATATGATTGACTGTATATTTTCCATAACACACCGTTTTCTGTTTCTTCGGGACCCTTTAAAGTATTTCTTTCTCTCATTTTTGGTATTTAGGGCGAGGTCCGTGATGTCCCACGTTTCAGCCTTTTCTACATTTCTTTTGGGCTTAAACTGATTTCATTAGTTCTTTCTACTGTGGCTGATATCCCCCCAGAAGCCAAAGACCTTATAAAAAAGGTACCCTTTATTTGTTATTGGTTTTGTTTGTTTGTTTTCCGAGGGTGAAGTTTTATAAGCATAGATTAAATAAGATAGATTGAACCTTGTTTTTATCCACAGAATCCTGAAGCAGGTGCAGCATTTTTGAGTAGAATAACATTCAACTGGTTAAACAGGTAACATTAAAGTCAGTATAGTCGGAATCTTAACAAGCACCTACATATGTGCTCCATGTCTTCAAAGTTCTCATTGTTTTTACAGTATGGTCTTAAAAGGCTACAAACAACCTCTGGTTCAGGAGGACATGTGGGATCTGAATGAGAGTGATAGCACTGCTTTCATCAATGAGCGTTTCCAGCATTTCATGAAGCCTGAGTTGGATGCAGCTAGGGTCCGCTTCCAGAACAAGATGAAAAGGAAATTGTTTCAGAACATACACAGTGCCCAGGAAGACCCACAGCAAAATGGGCTTTCCAGTGGTCTGGGGAAAAGGGTGAGTTAGGATGTACTAATGATGGTGAGAGCATTTCATCAAAATCACTTCCACTCACATGTACACAATATTGAGCTACAGTCTAAACGGATTTTACCAACACCACTAATCAACATTACTATGTTTTTTTCTGAATAAATCTCATCAACTGTGCTTGAACGATCTGTTCCTTTAGGAGGAAAGGGGGAAGAAGGAAGATGAAAAGAAGAAAAAGGACAATAAGGAGGAAGAGAACTATCCCAATTCATGGCTGATTACCACCATTTACAAGACCTTTAAAAGGATTCTGATTGAATCTTTCTGCTTCAAACTTCTGGAGGATGTGTTAACCTTTGTCAGTCCTCAGCTCCTTAAGTGAGTAAGATATTACAGAACGTTACAGAAATAAAACAACAGATTTAAGAGAAGAACAATGTTGTGCTTGTACAATGTCGCTGGACTTAAACTAGGAACTTAGCTGTGTTGTACCCTGCAGTGGACTACAATGGTCTCTTAATAGTTCACTTTTCTGACCTTCTGATGTATGTCTGTGAAGGTTTTCTGATGCATATTTTTCAATAAGACAATTATATCACTTAACCCTCTGGGCTCTATCCTGGCCATTTGTGGCCACTTCACTTTTCTTTTTTCATTCTGTTAATGCAAATGGAATGAAACTTCCCAAAAGTGTGTATTCTTTTCAGATTTTTTTAATTTTCAACATCAGCTCCTTAATAATGTCAATAATACAGTGGCTTGCAAAAGTATTCGGCCCCCTTGAACTTTTCCACATTTTGTCACATTACAGCCACAAACATGAATCAATTGTATTGGAATTCCACATGAAAGTGGTGTACAAAGTGGTGTACACGTGAGAAGTGGAACGAAAATCATACATGATTCCAAACATTTTTTACAAATAAATACCTGAAAAGTGTGGTGTGCGGAATTATTCAGCTCCCTGAGTTAATACTTTGTAGAACCACCTTTTGCTGCAATTACAGCTGCCAGTCTTTTAGGGTATGTCTCTACCAGCTTTGCACATCTAGAGACTGAAATCTTTGCCCATTCTTCTTTGCAAAACAGTTCCAGCTCAGTCAGATTAGATGGACAGCGTTTGTGAACAGCAGTTTTCAGATCTTGCCACAGATTCTCGATTGGATTTAGATCTGGACTTTGACTGGGCCATTCTAACACATGGATATGTTTTGTTTTAAATCATTCCATTGTTGCCCTGGCTTTATGTTTAGGGTCGTTGTCCTGCTGGAAGGTGAACCTCCGCCCCAGTCTCAAGTCTTTTGCAGACTCCAAGAGGTTTTCGTCCAAGATTGCCCTGTATTTGGCTCCATCCTTCTTCCCATCAACTCTGACCAGCTTCCCTGTCCCTGCTGAAGAGAAGCATGATGCTGCCACCATCATATTTGACAGTGGGGATGGTGTGTTCAGAGTGACGTGCAGTGTTAGTTTTCTGCCACACATAGCGTTTTGCATTTTGGCCAAAAAGTTCCATTTTGGTCTCCTCTGACCAGAGCACCTTCTTCCACATGTTTGCTGTGTCCCCCACATGGCTTGTGGCAAACTGCAAACGGGACTTATTGTGGTTTTCTGTTAACAATGGCTTTCTTCTTGCCACTCTTCCATAAAGGCCAACTTTGTGAAGTGCACGACAGATAGTTGTCCTATGGACAGATTCCCCCACCTGAGCTGTAGATCTCTGCAGCTCGTCCAGAGTCACCATAGGCCTCTTGGCTGCATTTCTGATCAGGGCTCTCCTTGTTCGGCCTGTGAGTTTAGGTGGACGGCCTTGTCTTGGTAGGTTTACAGTTGTGCCATACTCCTTCCATTTCTGAATGATCGCTTGACCAGTAGAGCACTGGTCAAGCGATGTTCAAGGCTTGGGAAATCTTTTTCGTAGCCTAAGCCTGCTTTAAAACCCAGAGAGTTAAAGGAATTTATGCAATTACCTGTTACAGATGTAACAGTTTTACCATATTTAGGTAAACATAAAAAAAAACCCATTTTGTTCTCTCTTAAGTTTGTTGTTTTTAGATTTACTTGCTATTACCGTTTAAAATCCTTTGTGTTAACTATTTACTATTGCCAATCTGTGGGACCAGTATCCCAATACAGGAAGTCTGGGTCAGCTCTCTGTTTAAGAAGTTCTAATCGCTGGATGAGTATTACTCAGCAGGCAATGCAAAGTTCAGATGGGGCTGATGTGGCTCAGGGGGCTCGCCCAGCTTTAATGGTCTCAAAATCGTCTGTATGTTTTTCCTGCTTATCTGATAAAATCCGGGGACCTGAGTAGCCTTGCAGTTCTGGTCTCCATCAGACACATAGTTACAGCGGCTCCCCCCTGGTGCACTTGGTATTTAAGTGGATTAGCTTTAGGGGGTTTGACAGTAGGCCTCAACTGTATGTTATGTGTAAATGGCTGAAGTAACCTGTAAGAGCTATTTACATTAAAATGGGTCAATACTCAGATTTTTACCTGTACTGTTTCACAACGGGTTAAAAGGTTATTCTGGGCGCTCTCTTTTATACTCTACCAAGTCCCATTTGCCTCCCCTTCTCTCTCCTTTCAGCAATTAACTATCACTATTAACTAACAGCTAAATCACATATGAATTCTGATTCTGGGTTTAACTGTTATATTGCTACAAGATCCAAGCCAGATCATGTCTACACACAAAAAATCTAGACTCTTACACTACTCAAACTACATTTCTCATTTAACATATTGATCAAACTTATATTATGATTTATCTTTTGTCAAAAATAAAGAAAGATAAAAAATGAAGATAAAAATAAAGATTAAAACTATATATCACATTACAAAAATTGGATGTTAAACCTTTTCACCCTCTCTCAGATATGTTGAGAAGAAAGACAGGGGGCATTAAAATTTTCTCTGTCCCTCATGTCTCGACACTGGTGATTCATAACCGATAACAGGAGTGGCAGGATGAAATGAGGACATTGTTAGATAAGTGCTAAAGATGAAGCTGGAGATTAGCGTGTTTTCTTCTTTTTTTTTCTGTTTTTCCTAGATTGATGATCTCGTTCACTCAGGACAAATCCAGATATGCCTGGGAGGGCTATTTGTATGCAGTGTTGCTGATGGTGGTGGCTCTGCTACAGTCTCTGACCCTACAGCAGTATTTCCAGCGCTGCCATGTGCTGGGGATGAAGGTTCGCACTGCACTTATGGCTGCTGTGTATAAAAAGGTAAAAACAGGAGTGACAGAACACCATTTATTGATATTGGTGTGAAAAAAAAATCAAATGCTGTGTAATATAAACTACTGTTACACATTAGAAGAAAAAAATTACTAGTCATAATTTTCTGCTTAAGTCAGTTGTCAGATGTTTCAGTTTTAAAGTACTTTTATCAGCACATACTTGTCACAGAAAAAACCTGTGTTAGTCTATAGCTCTAGTTTCCATCAATACTTTTACTATTGATCTTAATGATTAATTTTGTGAGTTCTCAGTCACTACTGGTGAAGACCCTGATTGAATAGCCAATCAGAATACATAATTTTTGTTTTTATGAAGTTTTATTAAGTTTTACCAAATCTTGGAAATCAGGAAATGAAGAAAATACTCCTGAGACATCAAAAACTATTTACATTATTTCTAAAAGAAAGTCAGCTTGGCTTTTTTCAATATATAGGGTTATGGAGGTTTTTTTTAAGTGACATACAGAGTAAGAAAAAATATCACTTATATGCTTCTCTTACTTAATTTTCACCCCACTTTCTAATTAATAAGCCCTTTTTATCCCTTTTCTAAGGCATTAGTGGTGTCCAATGACACTCGTAAGGAGTCTACAGTAGGGGAAATGGTGAACCTGATGTCAGCAGATGCCCAGCGCTTCAATGATGTGACCAACTTTATCCACCTGCTGTGGTCCTGCCCTCTGCAGATCATCATATCCATTGTTTTCCTGTGGCTGGAGTTAGGACCTTCTGTGTTGGCAGGACTGGGAGTCATGGTGTTAATAATTCCAACCAATGCAGTGCTAGCAACCAAGGCCAGAAAACTCCAGGTCAGGGGAAATACTAGCCAAATCTTCTTTGCTTCTGTAAACCTCTGTGCGAGATTCTAAATCAAATAATCAGGATGAGATTAAACTGCAAATTGTAATTTTTTATTCAAAATGTTTAACTACAGTATTGGATTGATTGTTTATGTCATGGTCTGCGTGGCAGGCCGTCGGGATGTGAGGAATGAGGACCCAAACGCTGGACTCTTTATGATGAACAGTGCGTTTATTTACAGTGCTGTAAATAGTTCACACAATAAATTTAATAAGTTTAATTCAAGATGTTTAACTAAATTATTGCATTGACTGTTTAATAGATTTTGATACAGTCCCCCTCTTTCAGAGGCTCAAAAGTAGATAGACAATTGAGTGACGCAGCATGCAGGCTCAGCCACGTGTCTCACAGTCAACATACAGATTTGCTCTCATAGACCAGTCTCCCTTCTATAAACTGACCAAAAATTTCTTTGGAGTTTAATTATATTAATTATAATGTGAAGAAAGTGATCACTGTAACTTTCAACATGCGATTCTTGCTGGTGAAAAAGTTGTTTTGTTTTTTTTTTCAAATGAATTACACAGAATAAATTGCTGTTCAAAACACTTTAAGTATTGTCTTATTGCCTGTTTAACATGAGCTACATTGTGTCTCTTTTCAGATAGAGAACATGAACTTTAAAGATAAGAGAATGAAAATCATGAATGAAATTCTAAATGGGATCAAGGTGAGCTCCCTTATTCAGTGTATTCATGGTGTATGTAGATGCCTTCCTTACATGTAAGACATTGATGCTTCAAGAAACTGCAGTAACTTCAACAATAAGTGCTCTGCTGCCGCACCCTTCCTTCTGCCTCACTGCCTCCTCACTGTCTTTTTCTTTTGTCTCCCACCAGATTCTGAAGCTGTATGCTTGGGAGCCATCCTTCCAGAAGCAGGTGGAAGACATTAGAGGGGAAGAACTAAAAGTCATGAAGAAGTCTGCCTACCTACACTCCTTCTCCATTCTTACCTCATGCTGCATTCCAGCTCTGGTGAGTTCTGTCAGAGAGTTTCGCAGAGACTAGAATCAAATGGTAAACAACCTTTTTTCTTAAACTGACTGTACTTGCAGGTTTCTCTGGCCACGTTTGCAATATTTGTTAGTGTGAGCAACGATAATGTGTTAACTGCTGAGAGAGCTTTTACTTCCATCTCTCTCTTCAACATCCTCCGAGCTCCTCTTGCCATGCTGCCCATGCTCATTGCTTCCATTGTACAAGTAAGTGAACAGAGCTACATCACGCACATGTATCAAGCCTGTGATAACATCAAACTTAACCTGTTCTTTGAATTTTCAGACAGCAGTGTCTAAGAAGCGCCTGGAGAAGTTTCTGGCAGGGGAAGACATCGACAGTGACATTGTGCGCCAAGACCCCAGTTTCAGTATGTTCACCATTAGAATTTGCACTTGTTCTACAGCTGAAGATTGAAGCTTAGTCACAGTTTTTATGTGTGCGGATCATCTGTTAAGCTCTGTCTTGGTCTGTGTTCATTTTTTAGATACTGCTGTGAGCGTATGTGATGGTTCCTTTGCTTGGGAAAAAGATGCAAAGCCTCTGCTGAAAGAGTATGTCTGTGTTGGTCATCAAAAAGTTACTAGTTAACTTAATTAACTGTGAGCTGTTGCTTCAGGCACTTTTTAAAAGTTTTTCCTGTCTGGCTAAATTCAAACTCAGGATATGTTTAAAAGTTCACACAAATTTTCGTTTTCAACATATGAAACATCATCTGTGTCCTAGTTTAAATTAAATGTAGGGTTTAAATGATTTGCAAATCACTGCGTGCTTTTTTTATCCAAATGGTACACTATGTTCCACACATTTATGAAACACAGTTGTATTTTTCCTACTGTTTTTACAGTAATGACCATATTTATTTTGTGTGTCCAGTGTGAATTTGGACATTGAGCCTGGTCGGTTGGTTGCCGTAGTGGGAGCTGTTGGGTCAGGAAAGTCGTCTCTTATGTCAGCCCTCCTTGGAGAGATGCACAGTACCAAAGGTTTTATCAACATTGGGGTAATGGCTTTTTCCCCGTTTGTATTTATCAGTGTGTGTTAAAAAAAAACATGCAAAATAAAACAAAAACAAACACATAAAATAAACAATAAAGCATAGAAGACTTTAACAATCACATTACAATATTTTTTTTTTTTAAGTATGCAATAATAAACATTAAAGGCTTTAGCTAACAAAGCAAAGATATAGAAGCAACAGCAAAAGCCTAATTCGTTCAAGGCAGTATTGATAATCTGGTCTAAACTCATCAGCATTGGTGGAGATTAATTCAGCCACAGCAGAATAAAGAAGTATATTTTTCTACAAATTGGGGCATTTTAGCACAGTTTTTGTGAAATTGAGACAGAGGATTTGCTGTGGCAACCCTTAAAAAAATTAGCCAAAAGAAGAATAAGAATTTTTGCTCAGCAAGGTTTCTAATTCATAAAATTAAATTCCAGTTTCTTTTTTGTCTTTTTATTACATAAGTGTCTTTACTCCAGCTTGGTGTGATCATTTTTTTTAGAAAGACAATGTAAAACAATGCTAAATCCACTGGGCAAGCCACCTGTTCAAAGAACAGTTTTATCCATATTGAAAAGGGAATAACTCAAATCATTTTACTCACAGAATAAACTAAGTTCAGTGGAGTTTTCTAACATTTCTAGTAAAAGAATTGATTTTTTTTCCCATCTAGCATGGTAGTGTTTGGTCTGGATGAAATTTTGTGAATGCCAGTTTTTTATGATAAGACATGAGTAATAGTCTATTTCTTTCCAGGGTTCTCTTGCTTTTGTGCCACAGCAAGCCTGGATCCAAAATGCTACTTTGAAGGATAATATCTTGTTTGGATCTCCACATGAGGAAGAGAACTTCAAAAAGGTCATACAGGCCTGTGCTCTTGCCCCTGACCTTGAGCTGCTGCCTGGAGGAGACCTCACTGAGATTGGAGAGAAAGTGAGTTACACTTTGAACGGTTCAGGTTTTTTGTTACACAAATATTTTTCCTCTATGCAAATACTGTGTATGGTCTTTATTGTAAACACATGTAAAATATTTGTTTCTTAAATACATGACAAAAAAGTAACAAAACAGAAGAGCTCTTCTGATTATAAAGGAAAGGCTAAAAGAGTGTGTCTCTTTTCCCCTCCTTTCTTCTCTTTTCAGGGTATCAATCTCTCAGGGGGTCAAAAGCAGCGTGTGAGCTTAGCCAGAGCAGTCTACAGTCAGGCTGATATCTATCTATTAGATGACCCTTTGTCTGCTGTGGACTCCCATGTAGGAAAGCATCTTTTTGAAAATGTAATTGGACCCAATGGATTACTTAAAGACAAGGTTTGTGCTTAAAAACATTTGATAATTATTTTACAGGAAAAAAGGGAGGAAAAAGGAAAAAAAAAACTTTCCCATTTCTCATTTAATTTCTTCTGATGAATCTTGACATGACATACTATCTGCCCAGGATATTCCAGCTGTTACTTGCATAGAAAACATGGTGTCTCATTTGTAGTATTTTACCTCATTTTACCCAGGACCAGAGCATTATGTAGAGGTTACAATAGGCTAAATATCACTAAATGACCAGGATAACTGAATAGCTAATAATGAAAGGTTAGGAATGAAAGCCACTTGGAAATAGAATTACAAGTTAGAAAATGTGTCTGTGAAGGTTCTCAGTCATCCAGGTCATCGTAGTCAAAGGAGCTTGCAGGGGATTAGAGGATCATCAGGGGGTCCTTTTGTCCCTCTGTGTGGGGATACTCCCACTAGGTTTATATCTGGGACTCTCCACCATTTGACCTTAGAACTGAAGAAGCTTCTCGGATGAGAGGTGAAACGTCTTCAAGCAACTTAAAGAAGTCCAGACGCTTTTCTTTGCAAGCTCCTTTGACAAGTTAGAAAATGTCACGGCTAGCAAGGCAAGCCATGTGGAGGTGAGATACGACCCAAAATGCAGGCACTGACTTAAATGAGAGTGAGCTTTATTTACACAATGACAATACAAACAGAAGTGGTGATGGCATGTGCAGAACCTAAAGGGAAACCTTTGGGAGGTAACACAAAGACCAACAAGCAGAGAAAACAGCACGGAGGAACACAGACAGACCAGTAAAAAGAAGGAGAAAACACAGGAGCAGTCAGGGAATGAGAAACAGGAGGGAGACACAGCTGGGGTTCATTATACATAACAAGACAAGGAGAAGCAAAACTAGACACATAGGACTGGGACTATCAAAATAAAACAGGAACTAAGAGACAATTCACAAAGATGCGGACTTGACATGGAGAGACAGACTGAAGGAACATGGCACATGGAACACAAGGAAGACAGTGACTTAAACTAGAAACCAGAATAACAAATAACATCAAGAGAACAAAACCACGAATAACCAATAATCTGGAAATAGAAATTAAACCCAAAACACTAGGAAACATGGCTTTATAAATGATTTTTAAATGATTAAACTAATTATTGTCAAGTCAGTCTGTGAACTGAATTATATTCTCTTTTTGATAAATACAACTTAATAATTTTTCATTTTTCTTTCTTTTTCTTTAATAATTACAATGTTTTTGTAAATCCTGTCAGTTCAGTATTTTTGTTATTGTTGAATTTATATTTAATTCTTCTAATAATTGTCTATTAAAAATCATTAAACTTTGGATATCTTTACTCTATTATTAATTACTATCTCATTTGAACTTTATTAGCGCCTGCTTTAAATTTAATTAATATGCTTTATTACTGCTTTTGCAACACTTCTCATCTGATAGTGAATTTATACTGGTTTTAAAGTCAGGCTGGGAGATATACAGTAGATGTGTTTATATACTTTATAAATATTAATATTTTCATTTATTAGATTGGTGAATGCACTTGAGTCTCATATATCTCTGACCATACAGACTCGTATCCTGGTGACTCATGGCATAAGCTTCCTGCCATACGTGGATGAAATAGTGGTTTTGGAGAATGGAGTCATTTCTGAAGTTGGATCCTATGAAAACCTTCGTGCCAGTGGAGGAACTTTTTCTAAGTTTCTCGACACATATGCCACTGAGCAGAGCAATCAGAGAAATTCAGAAACAGGTGATTACAACCTTTTCTTAGTATATTAGCAACATAATCTGCACACATTACATGTTTTGTTAGATGTAAAACCAAAACCGATGCTAAAATTATATAAGAATAAGAATAACTTTATTTATCCCGAGGGAAATTCTTTTGTCATGTACATGCTCAAAGCAGCAGGAGAGACAGAGGAACAGATGAATAAGATTTACAATATATACAATAAGAATAGTAGTATACAGTAATATACAGTAGGATAGTGAAAGGCATAGTATCAAATAACTCTAACAAAGTAATATATATAACTATATCCTGGAGAATAAATAACTTAACTATCTGTGCAGGCAATTCTAGAAAGTGACATAGTATTGTGCAATAGAATAAAGGGAGTAGCAGCGTATGATGAGGGGGATTAAACAAATATTCAATAAGGTACTGTTGGGTAATATTGCACGGTCTGAAAGGGAACATAATAGCATTGGTAATAGTCTCAGGATACCACTAATATGAATGAATTAAATTTCTTTTTGTCATCTTTTATGAATACTTTGTGTTGATGTTGTTCACATATTGACCCAAGACACCATAAATTACTGCCATATTTGTAAAACACCATGTATATTGTTCATTTAGGTGAGGGCCAGGATGCAGAAGACATTGAGCTCTTCCCAGGCGGAGACAATGCCCAACCTGACGGTGCTTCGGAGGACACTGTTTCTCTTACACTGGAGCAAGAAAACAGTATCCGCCGCAGCCAGCGCAATGGCAGGCAAGTTATAGATGAAACCAGGGAAACAGCTTGTTTCAAATACCATCTTTAGCAGAATGTCCATTTCATTTTTTTTTTTTTTTCATTTTTAGTGTCAGATTAAGAAGAAATAATTCCCTTACAAAATCTGCAAATGCTGATGAACCACAGAAAGGCCAGAAGCTTATAGAGAAGGAAACTATGGAAACAGGACAGGTAACAAAATGTTTTTGTACAACTAGCGCAAGATTACAACAAATGATAGCCTGTTTCCTGAGTGCCGTCTCGCGCTGATTTCCAGGTGAAGCTTGCAGTGTTCCTGCAGTACCTGCGAGCCATGGGCTGGGGATATTCTGCCATGGTTTTCCTGATTTACTTCATCCAGACCGCTGCTTTCACCGGTCAAAATCTGTGGTTGAGTGACTGGACCAGTGATTCTGTGGAGTACTACAACATGACATACCCTTCCTGGAAGAGGGACACAAGGGTGGGAGTGTTCGGAGCTCTTGGAGTGGCTCAGGGTAACTTAACAGTCGTTCGTTGTTCCTTTTTTTTATTTGCAAATATTTTCAGGTTCATGTAAGTTAACATTAAGCAACTTTATGTCTTAAAGTAAGGAAAATTCTGTACCCTGTTATTTAGGATCCACTCATTTTTAGAGCGCTATATAGATAACCTAAACTTCCAGTCTTTTTATTGTACTAGAGGACTTGTGCACTGTGTGCGTTAGGTCCTTTGTCACAGGGACCCATGCTGCAAAGTGCATAGGCACCTATAACTTTTTAGGTTAATAAGTAGAGACAATTATGAGGAATTTATTGATATACAGAATTCAGTTAAGCTATTTAATGATTAAACTCTGTTGGCCCATCTTAGCAAAATGGATTTCCAGCAATAATAGGAATTAGGCAAGACAAGGCAAGTTTATTTATATAGCACAATTCAACAACAAGGTAATAAAAAAAAGAAAAGAAAAAAAAAGCATGATTTAAAATTTATTAAAAAAAACAGTAGATAAAATCAGTAGTTAAAATGTAAGTTTTGAAATTTAAGCTTTAAAAGTGTGGATTTGGTGTTTTATTCAAATGCAGCTGAGAATAGGTGAGTCTTCAACCTGGATTTAAATAAACTGAGTGTTTCAGCTGATCTGAGGCTTTCTGGGAGTTTGTTCCAGATATATGGAGCATAAAAGCTGAATGCAGCTTCTCCGTGTCTGGTTCTGACTCTGGGAACTGATAAAAGACCGGATCCAGATGAGGGATCTGGAAGGTTCATACTGGGTCAGGAGGTCACTGATGTATTTTGGTCCTAAACTATTCAGAGCTTTATAGACCAGCATCAGAACTTTAAAGTCTATCCTCTGACGGACAGGCAGCTGGTGTAAAGACCTCAGAGCTGGACTGATGTGGTCCACTTTTTTGGTCTTAGTGAGGACTCGAGCAACAGAGTTCTGAATGAGCTGTAGTTGTCTGACTGATTTTTTTAGGCAGACCTGTAAAGATGCTGTTACAGTAATCAAGCCTACTAAAAATGAATGCATGGACTAGTTTTTCCAGGTCCTGTTGAGACAGATCTTTTATCCTTGAAATATTCTTGGGCGATCGTGGCTCAAGAGTTGGGAGTTCGCCTTGTAATTGGAAGGTTGTCGGTTCGAGCCCCGGCTTGGACAGTCTCGATCGTTGTGTCCTTGGGCAAGACACTTCACCCGTTGCCTAGTGGTGGTGGTCAGAGGGCCTGGTGGCGCCAGTGTCCGGCAGCCTCGCCTCTGTCAGTGCGCCCCAGGGTGGCTGTGGCTACAATGTAGCTTGCCATCACCAGTGTGTGAATGGGTGGATGACTGGATATGTAAAGCGCTTTGGGGTCCTTAGGGACTAGTAAAGCGCTATATAAATACAGGCCATTTACCATGATTTTGTTATTGTCTTAATGTGTTTTTCTAAGTTTTGGTCTGCATCCATTACTACACCCAAATTTCTCTCCTGGTTTGTGGTTTTTAGATGTATAGATTGAAGTTCTCTGGTGACCTGTAATCGTTTTTCTTTGGCACCAAAGACTATTACTTCAGTTTTGTTTTTGTTTAGCTGGAGAAAATTGTGGCACAACCAGTCATTAATTTCCTCAGTGCATTTACCAAGAGCCTGTACAGGGCCTCGGTCTCCTGGTGACATTGTGATATATATTTGTGTGTCATCTGCATAGCTGTGATAGTTTATTTTGTTGTTCTTTATCATCTGTGCCAGTGGGAGCATGTAAATGTTAAACAGAGGGGGTCCCAAGATGGAACCTTGGGGAACTCCACATGTGATACTTGTGGATACTTAGGGGAGATAGTAGAAAGATATGCTTGAAGAAGGTGGGTAGAAAGATAATTAAACTAGAGCAATGACATCAGTATGATGATGATGTCATGTGGAAAGTGGAAGTGTTGTACAACTAGGAGCCAAACATCCAGGAAGTAAAGAGATGATTAATTACAGTAATTTTTTAACTCACTATTACTAAATATAAAGGCTCAAGTTATCTTACTCACTGCAACATTAAGAGCAGCCTGAGACTGAGTTTATCACCAACAGTTATTTTATTTAAATGGAAAATAAATAAAGGGAGAGGGACGAGATGAGTGAAAAAATACAGAGTACAAAGGGAGGGAAAACATTTGTTATTTATTTGTTCTTTAACAGTATTTTATTTACACCTTTCAAAAGTGTTTTTTTCTTTTCATATGATATTAAAAAAAAAACAGTGTGTACATTTGACATGCAGCATATTTTATTTTAATATAAATAGAAATCTAATGGAAGAACAGTTGATATCAATATACCCCAGGAAGTTATTGAAATTATCATTGAATTGTCAATGCTGCCATGGATAACAATGAAATAGTGCTGGTTGCTCTATCATGTTGTAAACTGGGGACAAATTATATGTCAGAGTTACAGTGGGGCAAAAAAGTATTTAGTCAGCCACCGATTGTGCAAGTTCCCCCACCTAAAATGATGACAGAGGTCAGTAATTTGCACCAGAGGTACACTTCAACTGTGAGAGACAGAATGTGAAAAGAAAAAAAAAAAAAAAAAAAAAAAAAAAAAATCCATGAATCCACATGGTAGGATTTGTAAAGAATTTATTCGTAAATCAGGGTGGAAAATAAGTATTTGGTCAATAACAAAAATACAACTCAATACTTTGTAACATAACCTTTGTTGGCAATAACAGAGGTCAAACGTTTACTGTAGGTCTTTACCAGGTTTGCACACACAGTAGCTGGTATTTTGGCCCATTCCTCCATGCAGATCTTCTCGAGAGCAGTGATGTTTTGGGGCTGTCGCCGAGCAACACGGACTTTCAACTCCCGCCACAGATTTTCTATGGGGTTGAGGTCTGGAGACTGGCTAGGCCACTCAAAGACTTTCAAATGCTTCTTACGGAGCCACTCCTTTGTTGCCCGGGCGCTGTGTTTTGGATCATTGTCATGTTGGAAGACCCAGCCTCGTTTCATCTTCAAAGTTCTCACTGATGGAAGGAGGTTTTGGCTCAAAATCTCACGATACATGGCCCCATTCATTCTGTCCTTAACACGGATCAGTCGTCCTGTCCCCTTGGCAGAAAAACAGCCCCATAGCATGATGTTTCCACCCCCATGCTTCACAGTAGGTATGGTGTTCTTGGGATGCAACTCAGTATTCTTCTTCCTCCAAACACGACGAGTTGAGTTTATACCAAAAAGTTCTACTTTGGTTTCATCTGACCACATGACATTCTCCCAATCCTCTGCTGTATCATCCATGTGCTCTCTGGCAAACTTCAGACAGGCCTGGACATGCACTGGCTTCAGCAGCGGAACACGTCTGGCACTGCGGGATTTGATTCCCTGCCGTTGTAGTGTGTTATTGATGGTGACCTTTGTTACTTTGGTCCCAGCTCTCTGCAGGTCATTCACCAGGTCCCCCCGTGTGGTTCTGGGATCTTTGCTCACCGTTCTCATGATCATTTTGACCCCACGGGATGAGATCTTGCGTGGAGCCCCAGATCGAGGGAGATTATCAGTGGTCTTGTATGTCTTCCATTTTCTGATGATTGCTCCCACAGTTGATTTTTTCACACCAAGCTGCTTGCCTATTGTAGATTCACTCTTCCCAGTCTGGTGCAGGTCTACAATACTTTTCCTGGTGTCCTTCGAAAGCTCTTTGGTCTTGGCCATGGCGGAGTTTGGAGTCTGACTGTTTGAGGCTGTGGACAGGTGTCTTTTATACAGATGAGTTCAAACAGGTGCCATTCATACAGGTAACGAGTGGGGGACAGAAAAGCTTCTAACAAAAGACGTTACAGGTCTGTGAGAGCCAGAGATTTTCCTTGTTTGAGGTGACCAAATACTTATTTTTCACCCTGATTTACGAATAAATTCTTTACAAATCCTACCATGTGAATTCATGGATTTTTTTTTTCACATTCTGTCTCTCACAGTTGAAGTGTACCTCTGGTGCAAATTACTGACCTCTGTCATCATTTTAAGTGGGGGAACTTGCACAATCGGTGGCTGACTAAATACTTTTTTCCCCCCACTGTATATGTTTTATTCCAGCTGCTTTATATTGTAAATTAAGGACAAAGAATCAAGACTGTCAATTTGGACCTTGGTTCAGCTTGAACTCAGCTTTACATGCAGAGCATATATTGCTGATTGAACTATTTTTTCCCCATAAAAATAAGAATTGAATATGAAAAAAGTTAAATACAATTTCTTCTGTCATTATTGCCCTATTATTATTTTGTAATAATAATAACAGCCATTCTATATCAGTAGGCAGGGAAAAGCACACCTGAGTGTTACTGTAAGTTCAAGGTTCTGTCCACAGTGGATTTGTCTTTGTTAAAAATGTAGTTCTATTATTTAGAAACGTTCTTGTTTTTATTGCAGGCCTCTTTGTGTTCTTTGGCACACTGCTCCTAGCCAATGCTTCCATTGATGCATCTCGTATCCTGCATTCACGACTTCTTAACAACATCCTGCGAGTTCCTATGGTTTTCTTTGACACTACACCTATTGGAAGAGTGATCAACCGCTTTGCAAAGGTAGGGTCTTGTAGTTCACTTTTTAAGGATTCTTTTCATGAATTTTAATATTTATTTTATCTTCTTGTGGCTTGTATGATTACAAATACAAAGTATAACTAGTTTTTAATGTCATTTCTAAAATAACAGTGCTAAAAATTAAAAAACTAAACATTAAATTTAACATTAAAAAAGCTTTTATTTGTGTTTGCTGCAAGTTGTATATCTACTTGTATTATTTATTTTTTCCCCACTTTAGCTTAAATGTTTGAATACAACCCTAAATATTCTTAAAATTGTTAAAGTAAAGTAAAAGTAAGTATAATTTTATTTGTATAGCATCTTTCAAGATAAATATCACAAAGTGCTTCACAGAGAAGCTAAAACATAAAAACAAAAATCAAGCAAGTTTAGAAAGATGAGTTTTTAGCCGTTTTTTAAAAAGAGACCACTGAGTCCACAGATCTCAAGTTCAAAGGAAGAGAGTTCCACAGTCTGGGGGCCACAGTTACTAAAGCTCTGTCGCCCTTTGTTTTCAGCCTCGTATAATGGACAACCAGCAAGCCCTATCACATGACCTCAGGGACCTTCTGAGCATGTATAGATGTAAAAGATCACTGATATATGTTGGTGCTTTTCCATGCAGGGCCCTGAACGTCAGAGTCATAATCTTAATCTTAAAGTGAATTTAATAGGGAGCCAGTGCAGCTGGTTCAGCAGGCATGTGGCACGGGAGAACTTAGAAGTCTTGGTCAGAAGCTTTACAGCAGCGTTCTGAACAACTTACAGATGCTCCAAAGAAGCTTTCCATAGACAAGTGAACAAAGAATTACAGTACTCCAAACAAGATGAAACAAATGCATGTATGACAGTTTCCAGTTCTGAGTGTGATACAATGGGACTCAGCTTAGCAATATTTCTCAAGTGATAAAATCAGGAGTGGACCAGAGATTTAGCATGAATGTCCAAAGTCAGAGCTGAGTCAAAAGTTACACCAAGGTTCCTGATAAAAGGTTTGGCAAATGTAGAACGTGACCCTGAGTTTTCCATAACCCTAGGTACAAATTTTTTTAGGAGCACAAACAAGGACTTCAGTTTTCACCTCATTAAGTCGAAGAAAGTTATCAACCATCAAACCTCTAATGGAGTCCATGCACCTATGCAAAATCTGTAGCTTGGAAATGTAAAGAAACTGTTCGTTCTTTAAGTCTTTCTTTAAAGAGGCTTTCTTCCCAATTGCCTCCTCAAGTATACAGTTCAGTTAAATTTCATTTATCTAGTGCTGACACACAGTAACAGTCACTAAAGGTACATTATATTGTAATAGTAAAGATCTTACCACAATCGAGAAAAACCCCTCAAACAATCAGATGACTCCCTATGAGTCAGTACTTGGTGACAGTTGGAATGAAAAACGTCCTTTTAACAGGAAGAAACTTCTGGCAGAACTAGACTCAGAGACGCCGTCTGTTTGGGGGTGAAAGAAGGGAGACGAGTCAAAGACATAATGCGGAAGAGAGCCAGAGATTAATAATAATTAATAATTAAATGCAGAGTGGTGTATAAACACAACATATGAAATCAATATACTGATCAATTTTATTTTATTTTATTTACACAGTAGCAAATCAAAACAATTTGCTGTAATGCAGTAATATGGTTGTAGTGCTGTTGTCTCTGCTTGCTGCTGCTACTAAATTCAGCCACTTGTGGAAAAAGGGAAGAAGGAGCTAATTTCTCTTGTATCCTCAAATCCTACTTATAACAGCCAAAGGGTCTTAATGGACTAATAATTAATTATTAAATTATTAAGTCTTTAGAGTGGCTGTAAGACTATATTCTTTGACTCAGCTATAATCTTTGGAATAACTCAAAACTTTAAAAGTGTTTAGTCACTGAGGAACATCCATGACTTATCATTGACATTTTCTCCAATATCCTGACTTTAGCTTTTATAATTGACTTCATTCTTCTAGTATTATTTACACTTATAATTTTGCTAATTATGTACTTTTTATGTTTTTACATGTGCACTATAAATAAAATTGTCCTGTGACTTTAATAAATACTAACTCTCCAAATATTATCCCAAAGGACATTTTTACCATAGATGAGGCCATTCCTGCTTCCTTGCGCTCCTGCCTTCTGTGTCTGATGTCTGTACTGGGGACAGTATTTGTCATCTGCATGGCAACTCCTTTCTTTGCCATAGTTATCATTCCTCTGGCCCTGATCTATTTCTTTGTACAGGTAAGCTAAACAAGGTAAAGAAGATATGTAAAAAAAAGCTAACCTAACTTTCCTATAATATGACATGCAAACTGATTTTGTTTTGTCTTTCTCTCTACACCCAGCGCTTTTATATTGCCGCTTCAAGACAGCTGCGCCGGCTGGACTCGGTGTCTCGCTCACCGATATACTCTCACTTTGGTGAGACGGTGTCCGGCCTGTCAGTGATAAGAGCCTACAAGCATCAAGAAAGGTTTCTTAAACACAATGAAGTAACTATAGATGAGAACCTCAAAAGTATCTATCTGCGGATCGTGTCTGACAGGTCAGACATTGAACAGTGTACCAAATACAGATAAGCATGTGATGCTAAATGATGAGACCCTAAAATTTGTTTGTGTGCATATTTGTGGGGTTTGTTTTCTTGACAGATGGCTGGCCATACGTCTGGAGTTTGTTGGAAACCTGGTGGTGTTTTTTGCTGCTCTGTTTGCTGTCATTTCCAGAGATTCTATTGACAGTAATGTGGTTGGCCTATCTGTATCATATGCCCTTAATGTCAGTCACAAAAACACTCAGAATTTATCCTTATTTCATCAGTTTTTATATGTGTGATATTAATAAAATGCAGAAATAATGTAAACACAGACCTCTCTCCTGTTGGGGTTCTGCAGGTAACCCAGACCCTCAACTGGCTGGTGATGACGACCTCAGCGCTGGAGACCAATATTGTAGCTGTGGAGAGAGTGAACGAATACACTCAGCTTAAGAACGAGGCATGTAGAAATACTTTGTGAGCAACACATTATTTATCCATTCATCCATTCTCTTCAGTCTATCCTTATCTGGGTCACGGGGGTGCTGGAGCCTATCCCAGCTACCATAGGGTGTGTGGGTGCTAACTACCATGCTGCCATATGACATTATTTATATTTTGGTTGAATCAAAATCTACTGTTTTCTTAAATAGGACATGAATTTTAAGATTTCTACAGGCTGTGAGTTTATTGTAACTGTAACAGTTCAACAGGAATCTAATACGCTTGTGTGCGACATCAACTGCCGTGTTTGCTCACTGTACAGTGATAATACTTTTATTCCCAGCTGCTGTTTCTCCACTGTTTCTTAACATACTACCGATAATAGTTCAGATAATTGTCAAACAAACAGGATTTTGATGCAACAATTTAATTTTATGTTTCACTGACTTTTGATTTCACATGTTTGAACTCCACCTGTTATATTTGAGTTGGGTTGTTTATTCATAATGGCACCAGAGCTCCAATGATTAGCACATCCCATCATGCTGTTCATACTGAATTTAATCTGATTTAGAATATAACATTGCACATGTACACTTGGCCTTGATTGTTAATCTTGGTTGCATATTTTCATTTGAGTTATTTAATTTTTTACCAAGTGTGACGTCTTTTTAAGTTTTCTTTTTTCCTTTATTTTAGTGGTGTAATGTGTGCATGTCTGTATGTATGGCGTCTGTATAATTTTGTTTCTTATTTATCTTGGTTTGAATATTAACGCACAACATATAAAAGAGCTAACTTAGCTCAATTTGATAGCTTTTGTATTATATTACACATGCGTTCTGCTTCTTTTTCTGTTGTTACAGGCTGACTGGGTAACTGACACTCGACCTCCACAGATGTGGCCAGAGGCAGGAAGAGTGCATTTTGAGAACTACAAAGTCCGTTACAGACCTGAATTGGATTTAGTGCTGCATGGAATCACTTGTGACATCAACAGCACTGAGAAGGTGTGTGTGTGTGAGCGTGAGAGGGAGAGTCTCCATATATGTATAAAGTTCCTGTAAAAGTTATAGGTTTTACTGTATCTGATATCATATTCACCAAAGATACAAAAGCATGCACTGCTAAAAAAGAAAAAGAAAAAAATTGGATGGACATTAAATCATTGGGAAGATTTTTTCTCCCTCATTGAAAAATCCATAATATATAAAATTGTACCACTATTTTTTTAATTTAAAAGGTTAACTATTAACAACGTGTGCAAGCTTTCTGCTGGCTGACATTGGCCAACTGTATCTAAAATGTAGCTTCCAGATACAGACCTGCACATCATTTTTTATTTGAGTTTAGAAAAGCTATTATGTTGAAATTTGTAATTTGGACTTTGTGCTGTAAGACATTGACATTCTATTGTTTGGGGGGGTTTTTTTATGTTTTATAGACCAATCTATTAATCAATTACTCAAGAAAGATGCCACAGATCAATCTGTGTTGACAGTAATTACATATAATTAAACTGTAAAATAATGTGAACTATCAGTTTTTGTGTATTGTGTATTACTGTATATTATAATCAGCTGTGATATGTAAACATGTAACTAGTCTATGGGCAGTTGTTCCCAAACTTTTTTTTTTTGCTAGGCCGGAATATTCAGCATTGCTATCAATACATCCATCCATCCATCCATCTTCTTGTGCTTATCCAGGACCGATTCGCGGGGCCAGCAGCCTAAGCAGAGAAGCCCAGACCTCCCTCTACCTAGTCACCTCCTCTAGCTTATCCAGGGGAACACCAAGGCATTTCCAGGCCAGCCAAGAGATATAATCTCTCCATGGTTTCCTGGGTCTTTGCTTTCTTGCTGAGGACCATGGCCTCAGATTTGGAGGTGCTGATTTTCATTCCCACCGCTTCACACTCGGCTGCAAACTGTTCCAGTGCGAGCTGGAGGCCATTACCCGATGAAGCCAACAGAACCACATCATCTGCAAAAAGCAGAGATGAGATTCTGAGACCACCCAAGTGAAAGCCTTCCGTCACTTGGCTGCGCCTAGAAATTCTATCCATAAAATTTATGAACAGAAGAGCAGCCCTGGCAGAGCCCATCACCAAACAAGAACGAGCCTGACATTGCCGGCTATGCGGCCAAGCTCTTGCAATGGTTGTATAAGGATTGAATGGCCCGTAGCAATGGGCCAAGGATCTCATACTCCTGGAGCACAGGACACTCCAAGGGACACGGTCGAATGCCTTCTCCACGTCCACAAAACACATGTAGACTGGTTGGGAAAACTCCCATGCACACTCAAGTATCCTTGAGAGGATAAAGAGCTGGTCCTGTGTTCGACAACCAGGACGAAAACCACATGGTTCCTCCTGTATCCGAGGTTCGACTAACAGACAGACCCTTCTTTCCAGCACCCTGGCATAGACTTTCCCGGGGAGGCTGAGGAGTGTGATCCCCCATAACTGAAATAAACCCTCCGGTCCCCCTTCTTAAAAATGGGAACCATCTATCAATCCAGAGGTACCGCCCCTGATGTCCACGCAACACTGTAGATGTGTGTCAACCAGGACAGCCCTACAATATCTAGAGCCTTCAGGAACTCAGGGCATACCTCATCCACCCCAGGGGCTCTGCCACCAAGAAGTTGTTTGGTGTGCGTTGAAGATCTCGCAGACTGGGGCCTCTGCTAAGCAATTCTCAGCACACCCTAAGTATACATTTAGGTGCATCAGGCCTGTCCAGCATCCTCCTCCGCCACCTGATCCAACTCACCATCAGATGGTGATCAGCTGACAGCTCAGCCCCTCTCTTTATCTGAGTGTCCAGAACATATGGCCACAGGACTGGTAATACAATTACAAAATCAATCATCAACCTGTGGCCTAAAGCATCCTGGTGCTACATGCACTGGTTTGCACAGAAGTCCAACAACAAAACACCGCTCGGGTTCAGATCCGGGAGGCTGTTCCTCCCAGTCACGCCCCTCCAGGTCCCCCTGTTGTTCCCCACGTGTGCACTGAAGTCTCCCAATAGGACAACAGAGTCCCCAATGGATTAGAGTAAACTCAAACACTGACAACGTTGAAATATTGGTGTCAAAGTAAAACTGAGTAAAGACTGTCTGCATTGCAATAACATATTTCACTGAATTACTACAAATAGCAGTGATGACTATAAGCACTGTAAAATATCTGCTACCTCTGAAAAATGTTGCTTCTTTCTGTAACATTACTGAAATGTCTAAGATCTTTTACAAACTAAGTACAGACTGAGTATATTTGCTTATTATTGCATTATTTATTGCTATACTGTTAAATACAATTTATATCCAGAAAGAAAAATGTGTAGATTTTTTTTTTTTCTTCAAATATGCGCCAGCTGTTATTTTGATCTTATGTGTTTTCTCTCACTGCATTCAGATCGGTATTGTTGGTCGCACAGGAGCTGGGAAATCAAGTCTTACCAACTGCCTGTTTAGAATTATTGAAGCTGCTGAAGGTCGCATCCTCATTGATGATGTAGATATCGCTACAATAGGCCTGCACGACCTGAGACACAGACTCACAATTATACCACAGGTATACACATAAATATAAACAATAACCTTGTCAAAGAGTTTGATATTTCTAAAAGTACACTGATATTTGTAATCCCGTGTGCACAGGATCCCGTTTTGTTCTCGGGGTCACTGAGGATGAACCTGGATCCATTTGACAAGTTCAGCGATGAGGAGATTTGGAGAGTGCTGGAGCTCTCTCATCTAAAGAGCTATGTATCAGGGCTGCAGGAAGGATTACAGCATAAAGTGGCAGAGGGAGGAGAAAACCTCAGGTGGGTAATAAAATTAACAATACGGCCTCTGGGTACAAGTTATATATAAGTATAAGTTTTGTACAGTTCGTTATTCTAAACCTTATGTAATGTTCTGCAAAACTTACATAAACCCTAATTGTATTTGAACACGAGTGTCATTTGTGGTTTACTTTTTTTCTTTTGCGCTACAAAAACCCTCTTAAGATATCAATACTTTAATACAATCTTTCCAGTGTTGGGCAGAGGCAGCTGCTGTGTCTGGCCCGAGCTCTCCTGAGAAAGTCACGTATCCTAATTCTGGATGAAGCCACGGCAGCTGTTGACCTGGAGACAGACAACCTGATTCAGAACACCATCCGCAATGAGTTCTCAGACTGCACAGTGCTTACCATCGCCCACCGCCTGCACAGTATCATGGACAGCTCTAGGTGAGTTATACCTTTTCCCTTAACATTTTTGGAATTCATGACGATGTTTTTCTGACATGAAGCTTAAATTTGGTCTTGTTTTGCTGCTGGTTCAGTGAATTTTGGTCGGAGATTGACAAAACATGTAGTTTCAGAATCTATGAGATATCGGCTTTCAGCACCCAACAGCATGTACATGTACGTGCCGTTGGATCTTGCTTTGTGTTTACATCTTTTCGTGGTATCCATTTACCCTAGTTTAGCTGTATGGCGATTGCTGAAATAGTTTGGTAAGTTTTAAGCTGGTGTTTCTGGAAAATACATTTATATTAAAAAACAGATTTCAGGATTTACTGAATCGATATCGCATTATTCAAATTAAAATCGATTTGAATTGGGAAATCAATTTTTTAAACCCACCCCTAATCATACATGAGAGTAATATTTGACCAAATGATCTAGACCAAGGGGTACTGACTCTGTTTTCCATTAGTAGTTTTAACACTTGGACTTGAACCTAAACTTACTTTACTGTAAGTTACTTTATTTTGGCTAAGATGTTGAGCTGACTATCTGATACTGTGCATTTGTAGGTCTTCTGTGTGTTCTTTTCATTACTTAGATTATTTTGCTTTCCATTTCTGTTCTGTTTTGGTTTATACTTTGGCGTTACATCAAGTGAAGTTACATCACTAGTAACTTCACTTGGATTCAATGAATCTTTAAATGGGTATATGCTAGATAGTTCTGCCAGTTTAGCAGGACATTATAAAAGTGAACAACTAGCAGTACAACAGATTGGCCCTGACCTCAACCTTGTAATAAAAGGCAGCACTATTTGTGTAACCCTTTAAACTTTGATTCCTTAGAATAATGAGCGTACCCTTTCCCTCCGGTGTCTGTTGTATCTCCCCTGAGTTAACTGTTCACAGAGACAGCACAAATATTTACACATCAGTTTTCACTTTTGAGCTGGGGCTGCCAAAGCCACACAGTATGGACATTTCTCAGTGGGCTACTATTAAATCCTGTGTGTCTTTCTAACAGGGTAATGGTGCTTGATGTTGGAAAAATAGTGGAATTTGATTCGCCGAGCAACCTGCTTGAAAATGAAGGTCATTTCTACGCCATGGCAAGGGATGCTGGGATAACACCAGAAAGCAGCACAAATTTATAATCTCTACTTATACTGTTTTTTTTAGGGAAGATTTAGGGCCACAATTTTCTGTGTATGTGTTTTATTTGTAGGTTTCATTGTGAAGACCTGATTTTACTTTTATGTAAAGAAACTGTTGGGATTCAGAGATTCTTTTATTGCTACCATATAATCTGCCTTATGAAGAATGTATTAATAACATGTTTTACAGTATCATTTATCGGTAATATTTCCTGCAGGGTTTATAAAAATTGCATTGAATATGTTTGTCATCACATTGACCTTTCTATTTTTACAGGTTGAGTTCATTTTATACACAATGCATGAATGTGCTTGGTTAGAGTTGATGTTCAGTTCATTAAGGGTCTTAAGCGTCACTGCCGTGACTGTCCAGGTGATACATGCTGAGGGAAACTAGAACATAGAAGGATAACTGCAATGCATGCTTACAGTACATATAATACATATAATCTAGGAATAGGCCTGAGCAGAGGCCCCAATGTTTCCAGCTTCTTGTTGCAAACCTGTTGCATTTTATTCTACTTGGTAACAGATGAGCAGAGTCAATAATTAGCCTCAGAGACCCTGAGGGCTTAAGATTATTACCTTGTATGGAAGGTGTTATAGAAAAGAGAAGTTCTATGTCTGCTTATAGCTATTAAAAGATGTACGATTAACTGTGACTAAGGTCTGGAACCTATTCTAATCTGTCATTGACGCCATGGGGGGGCGTGTACCCCACTGCTTTATAAGTATCCACAACATGTATTTTGGTCAGAAGACATATGTTGATGTTTTCTCCGGGCTGTTAATAAACTCATCGTTTGATAGCACTTTTCCGGAGCCTCCGTCGTTTGTTGTCTGGTCTAAAGTTGATCGATCTCGCAGCAAAACTGACATATGTGTCGTATCTATAGGGAACAACATAGGAAAACCATATTGTAAATGTAACGCATTTTGTGTAAAAAATAAAATTTCTTTCTGAAATCATGCTTAACTGGTTTTAATTAAAAAAAAAAAACCTCTTTCTTGATACAATGTTATTAGTCTGTTCATCAGGCCTCTGCATCCATTTACATCCATCTATTAAAACTGGCTTTGGAATGGATAAAACAGGCTAATATTAGGCTTCGGGAATGGTCTTCCCAACCCTAACCTCAACCTTACTGAAAATTTGTAGATTACACTTAAAACCGGGTCTATGCTAGGAAACTCACCCATTTAAACTCTACCAATTCTGTCCAGAAGATGGTCAAATATCCAGCCATAATTACTCCAGAATCTTGTTGACAGCAACCAAAAATGTCACTCTGAGGTGTAACTTACAAAGGGACGTTTGTATGGGCAGAAATCTGTGCCATCATAAACTGAATTTGAATAAGTTAAATTTGAATTGCTCAGATTGAATCTGAATTGTAACTTGAATAAATGCTTTTGAAAACTGAATTTGAATTAGTCTAATTTGAAATTGAATTTATGGTTTGAAAATGATCATCACTAAATTGTATATATGTGTGGCCCGGTCATGGGGAATGAGACAGGACACAGGAAATACTCTTTTGTGGGCTTTTTTATTCTCCGACTGTACTCGGAGGAGCACAGTTTTAATTCTGTAGTTTTGAGTGAAACGGCAAAATTTAACTATTCCACTGGCTCAGCCTAAACTGCCTTTCAGGGTCTGAGACAACAGTAACTATCATATGTACATGTTAAATCCAAACAGTATAGACAACAGTAGTGACCTGTCAAGAAACAAATACAACAAAAAAAGAGAAAACAAAACAAATAAACACATTGTTTACATCCCACAACTTCGCAGGTCAACTGGCAATAAAGTGCACTGTAAACTCTCTTTTAAACATACATTTCTATGGGAGAACATCATGAACTCACTTCGGTTTCTCCACACAGCTACTGTGCTAGGACAAGTACACACGCAGGAATCACACAGCAAGTAATCTCCCCTCTGAATCAAACAGAAACATACAGAGTTATGCAAAGTGAGTAAAAGTACAAACTTAACAACTTTGAAATCTGTTAGGACACTGTAACTACTCACGCCAACCCGCTCTTCAGTCCCTTTCACAGCACGTGACCATTAAACATGCACCCGTCGCGCGTTAAGAACTGCACAGAAATGGTCACAAACATGGAGTCATTGCTAAAGAAACTTAGCTAATTACAGTCTACTACAACACTGGTGACAATATTTTGCAGTATGCTACACTTTTTAGCACATTTACCTCGTGTGTAGCTAGCCACAGAATCTTTTGCAGTCTCTAACTCTCCAGTGCTCCCGCTCACAGCGCTCAGTGTGACACAAACTTGAGTGCATGCGTGCTCTGGCTTACGGCGGCTCTTAAAGGGACAGTATACCCCCAAAACGCGAGGTCTAGTCATCACCATGACAACCCTACAACAGACCTCCGGTAGACAGGCAACCAGTCAAAAACACAATTCCCTCTTTTTAAACCCTTTCCATGCGTAGTATTAGTTCACTTGGCTACATATGCACTGTTTTGCATGTTTCCCTACTGTAGGGGTCTCTGTAAGCATACAGAGGGGGTACTCTGAGAGGGTACAAGATGACAACTTTGGAATTCTACTAGAAACAGTCGATCATATTTGTTTTGTCAAAGCTGAATTCAGGGCAAACTACGCTAAATTAGCGTTTTTAGCTAGCAGCTACAATAAGCATAAAAGTTACCTTACGGCTATCATTTGTTAACATGACGCTTGTTCTTATACATGTAGTACATTTATTACCAACCTGAGAGTTTATCCGCTGGTCATTCGACATGATGAATGACTTCTGAAGTCTTAATTCAGCTCAAGATGCTGTAGATTCCCATCAGTAACACTTTCGGTCCGCTAGTAAAACGTAGTTCCATTAATCTGCGCTTGAACCGGATGCAAGTTCCAAAAAACTGAATTTTGGAACTGAAATTGAATTGTAGAACTGAAACTGAATGGTGAGAAGTGAGACTGAAATTATTCGAGAGCTGAATTTTTTAAGGATAAAAATGCAGTTTCAAAGCAAATCAATTCATTTTCAAAATATAAAATTAAATTTCAATTTAGTGATGATCATTTTCAAACCATAAATTCAATTTCAAATTAGACTAATTCAAATTCAGTTTTCAAAAGCATTTATTCAAGTTACAATTCAGATTCAATCTGAGCAATTCAAATTTAACTTATTCAAATTCAGTTTATGATGGCACAGATTTCTGCCCATACATTTGACCAAATATTAGTGGACATGTATTTATATGTTTGACCCTGTCTTGATTAGAGAAAATCCAAAATAAATTCATCCTGTGCACCCAATTCTTGTTTTTTTAAAGTGACTCAGGATGTATGCTGTACAATCATTTCATCCTTGAAAACGATGACTTTGTCACGGCCAGTGTTGGTCAAGTTACTTGAAAAAAGTAATCAGTAACTAATTACTGATTACTTCCCCAAAAAAGTAATCCCATTACTTTACTAATTACTTATTTTCAAAAGTAATTACTTAGTTACTTTTTAAAAACACGATTTACAACCTGAAGAGGTGATAAAGCGATAGATCTGTCAGCCCAATTCTACTTTTTCTACACATCATACAAAATGTAATCAAATGGAAAAGTCTTTTTTTTTTTTTAACTTGTTTTATCAGTTTTAATCTTTTAACTTTATGCATCAAGCAAAAATTTAATTATATGCAACATTCTATGACTTGCATAAATTAGTTTAACATTTAAACCTATTTTCTGCACATTCCAGCACATAAAATAAAATATTTGTGTTTACACTCACTCTTTCAAATAGATGCAAGTAAAACACAGCAGAAAATAAATCAAGTCAAAGACTCAGCGGTCCTGTTGCTCTATTTTCACCTGTAAAGCAGGACTGTGGTAGGCGGAGGTTTACCCTGGTGCAGGTGTGCCGCGGTCAGTTGAAGAATCCGCGACTTTCTCTGTGAATTTCCCATTACATCGTTGCGCACTCTGTGCTTGCTTGGAAGTTTAGGGGTTTTTTTTCGCTGTAAAAAAAAAGTTTTCTTCCCACGCACAATGGACGCTAATGTTTTTGTCACTTTTTAATGGAATCAAACTCAAAGGTCAGTACTTCCACGCTGCACGCTCATACTCTCTCCCACAATCGATATGTGATCCATTGTTGATATGCACACAGCTGTTGTCACTAACGGCGCACTCGCTTACGTGAGACATTCTTGCAAAAAACAAACAAACAAACAAACACGGTTTTAGTAACGCAGTATTCCTACGGGAAAGTAACTGTAATCTAATTACCGTTTTTGCAATAGTAATCCCTTACTTTACTCGTTACTTGAAAAATTAATCAGATTACAGTAACGTGTTACTGGTAACGTGTTACCGGTAACGCGTTACCGGTAACGCGTTACTGCCCATCTCTGGTCACGGCCGAGGCCGCCTCAAAGGTGAAAGGACTCAAATGCAGGATGCTGAACAGCATGTAAGTAGTTTTAGAGACTTTATTTACTCAGTAAGTGTTCATAAACTGGAAAGTGAGGTTAACAAGTGCGGAGTGCCACAACTGAATCAAAGGGGTCTTAAGCAGCCTGGGCTAAGTAAGCAATCTGGGTCAGAGTCACTGTAAATAGAGTACAGACGTTCAGGTATGGTTCAGGAGAAATATGGATAAGCCGTTTGTTCTGAATCTTCCTTCATACTTCGTACTTGCCGCGGGTGGTCGGTGGTGACGTGGAGGGGTGAGTGGTCCGGGTGTGTGGTCCGAAATTCCTGGCGTGGAGGCAGGGAGGCAGGCAGGTGGTTCAGGTGAACAGCCTGTGGGACTGTCAGGTGGTCCAGTGTCCGGGTTGGAGCTCTTCGGCAGAGATTAATGTTTGGCAGCTTGGTGTGGCTATGAGAGAAACACACGATGAGACAAGGTAATTCACCAAGCGAGTGCGAACTCACGGTGGTGGCCTGCACTAACTAGGGTTAGCTGAGAATCTGGCAAAGAGAGGTTGAGTACGCTGGCCTTATGAGTCCCCGGCTAAATTACCCACAGGTGTGAGCAATCAGCAGAACACTGAGGCTCCTCCCAGGGGTGGAGATGCCGGCTCGGAGGGAGACACACTGGCACACACCTGGACCATGACAGACTTCAAAGAAATCATTAAAAGCCAAAAAAATAGAATGACATTCATATCAATGATGAGTTTATGTAAATGTTTGACCACAACTGTATGTGTACTTATGACAAAGTGGAACTAGAGTACTTTTCTTATTTTAAAGTCAGACAACAATCATTTATCAAAACCTTACTGGTTTAAAATATTTATGTAGAAAATAACAGGAAAAGGGATCTAATGACCCCACTCCCTCCAAATCCCTAAATGCTCCCTCCCCTTCCCTTTTCAGTAGGTTTTCCCCCTAACACAGTTAAAAGAGCATGGTAAGACTTATGTAAGTCCTTCACTTTTTTTTCCTCTCTCGGGAGCTTATTTGCGCAAATTACAAAGCTTGATTCTGTAAATGATTTTGCTTTATCGGTTGAATGTTTTCACTGACTCACTAGAAAGCCTGTAGTGTACTTTTTGTAGAAACCAGGTACAGATTCGAATCTTGTATTCTCTACGCTAATCCAGCACCTCTCTGTTGGATTAATGTCATTTCTCTGTAGAGGGAATAAGCAACTTTTTTTTTCTGCTTAAAAAACCTCATGGATCAAAGTCCCTTACAGCCACATCCTACAATTGTCAGTAAGCTGTGGGTGGACAGAGGAGAAAGCAGCAGTATTTGCGTAAAACCCGGCAGTAGTGGGGCAGAGGGTGAGAGGCGTCGGCTTGTCTGATCAGCTGAGGTTGACTGAAGCTATCACTGTAAAGCATGTGTGCGGCAGCTCTGGAGGAGTACTGTGGGTCCATTTTTTGGGTGAGTTAAACAAGCAGAAAGACTGAAGAATTAATTCAAACAAACATATCAGACTAGTAACATACAAAGTAAATTGTATGGAAGGTATGTTGAAAATGACAGCAAACAGACATATAACACCTTATAATACCATGTCAGGGACATGTTGATGTCATAGTTTTTGGCGGTTTTTTTTTATATTATTATTACTTATCTTTTTACTTTGGCTTTTGATTCTAACTAGTTGGCTGTTCTAGCTTATTGTGTTGTTACCTATTGTTTGTTGTCCTGTTTTATTGTTTGTTTTAATTGTCTCATGCTTTTACTGACTGTGAAGCACTATGGTCAACACTGTTGTTTTAAAATGTGCTATCTAAATAAATTTTGATTTTATTTGATTTGACCTTATAATACCATGTCAGGGACATGTTGATGTCATAGTTTTTTGCTTTTTTTTTATGCTTTGGAGAAATAAAAGCTGTAAGATAAGTGAAGCTGATTAAAAGGCAGTAAAAATGAAAGATATACGTGTAAAAAGCTGTTCATGTTATTGTGTCAGTCTGTTCAACACAGAATGGACAAACAAGAAGGTCATGGTTTCTATTTGTCACAGCAACTGTGAGACATCTTCCAAAAAGGCAGAAAAGAAAATGATTAACTTTCTGGTTTCAGAAAGTTTCTGGTTTCAAAAAGTTAATCAGTTGAATTTTTAAAACAACTTTATGGTTCCCTTAGAAGGGCAGCGGGACTTTGTTATGTATATGTGTTTGTTTGTATGTGTTCTTCAGAATGTTTCATATCTGAAGCGACCAGACCCAGACCTTCCACTATGTGTGGAACAGACAGTTCTTGTATGGATCCCCCTTTGTTTCCTGTGGCTCTGTGCCCCATGGCAC
Organism: Diplotaxodon limnothrissa; assembly: GCF_057381915.1. Classification (NCBI taxonomy): domain Eukaryota; kingdom Metazoa; phylum Chordata; class Actinopteri; order Cichliformes; family Cichlidae; genus Diplotaxodon; species Diplotaxodon limnothrissa. The sequence goes on along the minus strand of NC_140608.1, from coordinate 14,102,079 downwards.
CTGCTGGCTCTCTGTCAGAGTGCAAATGTAAACACAAAACAACTGTCCAAGCTCTACATCTGCAAACAGGTAAGAAATACTATCTAATAAAGACATCTTCATAAAAAATTGTTGTTTCAGTTCATAGCTTAGGTAGCTGTCTTCTAGTTTCAAATGTTTAGCTGTATACTGCAAATAAATATTTTTTACTGTAAGGTTTTACAGGATTTACAGGAAAAACTGAATGAGATTTTTTTAATATATAAAATATGAATCAAATTACAGTAAAATGACAGTAAAAGATGACAAAATGACATTAAAACTAGTTTATGTACCTTTACTTGGATTTGTTGACAATTAACACATATGTTGTGTTTTGATGGAAGCATTTGTTGCGCATTCTTTTTATCTTGAGTAAAAGAAGGATGTAGTCTGAGTTTCTAATCATTTATTGCCTCAAGCAGTTCAACCCATAAGCATGTACATGGATCTCTTTGATTCAGAAAACCACAGTCTGCAAGCAGTTAGCTGTAACCAACGTCCTGAAAGAGAGCGACCTTTACTTAACATTACAGAGAATTATGTATGATGCTTTTAATTGGTCAAAACTGTTGGGGAGATGCCGTGGTTTAGACTTGGCAATCCCTCGTTGGCCCAAAGGCTGGTCGCAGCCTTCTGGCACTCCGCTTTCCTCCGGTCAGGCGAGGACACATCTGGGGTGGTAACCTGCCTCTCCCATTTCTGTATAACAGCCTGGTTTCATGTGATGGTGGTCATGGTGGTATGTGAAATGCATACTTATTCCAGGCTTTGGTATTGTTCACTGTACTGCAGCCAAAATCATAAAAATGCATATAAAGTAAGATTCATGAAATATTTGACCTCACACATTCATCCCAAGAAAATGGTGACAACATCTATAAATGTTCCTTTTATGAGTAAATAATTTCCATTTAGTATTTGTAAACCTTCACAGGGTATATTTTAAAAAAATGGTGCATTTTTTATTGGTTATGTACTTTTTTAGAATCATTGACCAAAACTGGTAAATATACCATAAACTTATAAAAACAAAAATACATGTTTTATATTTTTCTCAAGATATATTAATGAGTTTGGACAATACATGTTAAATGCCTATGAAATCACAGGATTGTATAATTAAAAATACTATATGATTTAATAGCATTTTAAATTAAAAAAAATTTTTTAATAAATTTTGTAACACTAAAGTGATCATAATGTATTTGGAATTGCTTAGTTTTTTTTTTAATACAAAAATGTCTGTAAGAAGTGAAGGGTTTAACTCCGGAAGATTTCACATTTTAGTTTTAAAAAGAAACTAGGCGTGAAGGACGGGCACTTTCCATCTAAGCTTAATAGCAGTTCGCTTTCAAGTCAGCAACGATACAGAAAGGAAACAGACTTTATATGGAGAGGTCACTGTGGATTATGGGATGCTTACAAACTGACAGTTTGGAATTTTTACCTTTTGGAAGAGAAGGTGAAGATTTTTTTTCAAAAAGCTAGGGAACAATTCATCAGAGGAAAATGGATCATTTATACAAATATAACCTAAAAGACCTAACAGTGCTTACTTTTGTATAAGCACAGGCCAGAACAGTCTGACATTGTTTGTTGTAAAAACAGCAATAGCTTCTTTGAAAGGAGGAAAAAGGAGCAGTCACAGTCAGCAGCAGGGCACAACCGTACACACTGCACCTGCAAGTCAAGTGTAGCAAACACAGTGTTATTAGCACACTGTCTTTACTCTAGCTTGGCACTAAATCTCTATGACTAGTACTATTCTATATAGTTAACAGAGGTGTTAGTTAACTATTAAACAAACTCTTTCCTAGCATGATACTGAGAGCAGGCTTGCTAGCAAAGCTAAAGGCTGAAGTGATGTTAGGGTTTTTATCTTTTTGGCTACCTGCAATAGATACTGTTCAGTACACATTTTATTATTATCATTATTATTATTATTGTTATTTGCATTTAGGCAGCTTTATTTATTCAAGTGACCCTCCAGTCAAACAGACTTGCTTTTCTTTCTTTCAGCATTCATTATATGACTTATTGGTGTCAAGGGGTATGGTAAAAAGGTGAGTTTGAATAAGCATTTTAAGGTAGTTCAGAAATTGTCATAGCTGTGGTGTTTCAGTGAAAACCCTAAAAGGTTATCTGTACATCATCAGGACCTACTCTAAGGAGCTTGGAAAGAAAAGCGTCTGGACTTCTTTAAGTTGCTTGAAGACGTTTCACCTCTCATCCGAGAAGCTTCTTCAGTTCTAAGGTCAAACGGTGGAGAGTCCCAGATTTAAACCCAGTGGGAGTTTCCCCCCAAAGAGGGACAAAGGACCCCCTGATGATTCTCTACCTAATCACATGAGCCAAGATGTGAAAACGGGTGTGGGTCACAATGAGCCAGGGTTTCGGGTGAGCTCATTGTGAAACGTGGCCCCACCTTATCATGTGATTTCCTGAGATCAGATGGCCCAGGGTGTGAGTGGGCGTTAAGGCGTCTGGGAAGGGAATTCAAAACTGGATTATAGAAGGCAGACAGTTGGTGTCGTGAACCACCGCCTCTGTTCAAAGATGGTCGCTCACAGTGGACATAAATGGCTTCTTTCACTCCTCTTTCAAACCATCTGTCCTCTCTGTCCAAAATGTGAACATTGGCATCCTTGAAAGAGTGACCTTTGTCCTTTAGATGCAGATGGACTGCTGAGTCTTGTCCCGTGGAGGTGGCGCTTCTATGTTGTGCCATGCGCTTGTGAAGTGGCTGTTTGGTCTCTCCAATGTAGAGGTCTGGGCATTCCTCGCTGTCTGTCTTTCTTATCCTCCCTAACACCAGCTAGGGAAACCCTGGCTGATTGTGACCCACTCCCGTTTTCACACCTTGGCTCATGTGATTAGGTAGAGGATCATCAGGGGTCCTTTGTCCCTCTTTGGGGGGATACTCCCACTGGGTTTAAATCTGGGATTCTCCACCATTTGACCTTAGAACTGAAGAAGCTTCTCGGATGAGAGGTGAAACCTCTTCAAGCAACTTATAGAAGTTCAGACGCTTTTCTTTCTAACTCCTTAGACCAGCGGTCTCCAACCTTTTTTGCACCACGGACCGGTTTACGCCCGACAATATTTTCATGGACCGGCCTTTAAGGTGTCGCGGATAAATACAACAAAATAAAACTAGTACTGGTACCGAAAAAAAGAAAATTTATTCATAACACACGAAAACCGAGTAAACGATAAAAACGATAACAAGATAACGCTGAAAACTGATAAAAACCCTGAAAACTATACATTTCACACCTGAGCTTCAACTCTCGCGGCCCGGTACCAAACGACTCATGGACCGGTACCGGTCCGAGGCCCGGGGGTTGGGGACCGCTGCCTTAGACTACGATGACCTCGATGACTGAGAACCTTCACAGACACCATCAGGACCTACACAAAAATGAGGCACATTGCTAATCTGTACGCTGTGTAGCAGTTTGCAAGTATGAAGAATTACAGTGCTTTAAAGGTTTTGTTTACCGTTACCACTAACATTTTCTGTGACTTTGCAGGGACCTTTGTAGAACTACGTAAAAGTACAAAGTTACCGTAGTCCTGATTGTAGAACTTTGAAGTTTTTCTCTCAGTGTTTGCTCAATGTGCTCATTCAGTGTTCTTCATTCTGTAAAGTTCTTGTCTCCCTCTTTCAAACTATTGTTTCTCATTCCCTGTTTTGTTTTGTTTTTATTTTGCTAGTCATTTTTCTCCTGTCTCTTGCATTTAGTTTTTCTTTCTTTTTAAGTTTTGCTTTGTTCCCCAGCTATGTCCATTTCCCTTAATTCTTATGTGTGGATTTTATAACCTATTTCCTTTGTTCTTTGTCAGGTCATATGTTAACCTGCCTTCAAGTGCTCCAAGTTCTCTGAAAAAGCTTGATTTTTGCTGTTCATTTCCCCCTATGGACTGTAATCATCCTAATTAAAGATTAGTTTTCACTTTAATCTGAGGGTTTCTCAGTATTGCATTAACATTCCCCTCTTTCCACACTTCATGCTAGTTCACAAATGCATTTTCAAATGCAGAAAAATAGCTACACAATGAAAAACACAATAATGGATTGGATTTATATAGCGCTTTTCAAGGCACCCAAAGTGCTTTACAATGCCACTATTCATTCACTCTCACATTCACACACTGGTGGAGGCAAGCTACGGTTGTAGCCACAGCTGCCCTGGGGCAGACTGACAGAGGTGAGGCTGCCATATCGCGCCATCGGCCCCTCTGGCCAACACCAGTAGGCTGTAGGGTAAAGTGTCTTACCCAAGGACACAACGACCAGGACAGAGAGCCCGGGGATCAAACCGGCGACCTTCCGGTTACAGATACGCTTCCCAATCAATACATATATTACTCATTTTACAGACTGTGCAAACCTCTTTACAACTGCACCTATTGTTAGGCTTTTTCATTATTTTCCTATATTATTCTGATGCCTTGACTGCATGCTGAGGTGGCAACCCCAAACAAAAGTACAGTAGTATAGGCCTATTTAACACCATATACAGTTTACATGAGACAATTTTATTTCTTATGTGAATGTTATTTATTTTAACTGTCATAATCAGGATGTGACAAGTGATAATAATAACAACTGTACTGCATTAAAACATTCACAGCAGGTGGCTATCCAGTCTTTAAGTGATGAACCCTGCCTTCGGGTCAAAACTACTCTGCATTTATTAAGGCTGTTGTGTTTTTAGCATGTTTAATGCTTTGTATCTTTTCCTACTTAATCTGAACAAGCCCCTAAAAAAGGCTGTGATAACTGTTGACCTCTCTCAATTTTTATTACCACTATTCATTTTAAAACTCAGTTTTGAAAACCTTACAATGTAACAACAGCCCAGCCCATGCAGCAGTATATTAATGACCAACCTCGTACTGTGAATGGATTATCTCAGTAATGACTGACTTTTGGTCCATTTACATCATCCCGACATGTAATTGCATTTGTCCCTAAACATTGGGAAACCTCACGTTAACTTTTGTCGAGTTGAAAAAAGTTAGCGTTCATCCTCCAGCTTCACTGTGTTTATATTATGCTAACCATAGTTGTGTAGCTAGCCACCATGTAGCACATCATTATATACCAGCTAGTCCAACTACAGTAACCATATAAATGTCACTGCTGTTTAGTTTCCTGTCGTCATTTATGTCGAAAGTGATAGCAGAGCTTTACGTTTTAATTTTTCAGAAATCCCTGAATCAGAACATGGTATATTATTCAGTCTTCAAAAAATTTTAGAGACTTCCTGCACACCACTAGAGGGAGCCCATGTACCACCAGTGGTACGCGTACCACAGTTTGAGAACCTATGACCTACTGAATTTTATTCAGATGTGTTGCAGCAGGGACACATGGAAAAATTTGGGAAAACTGGCCCTTGAGGACTGGAGTAATATAAAAAGAACAATGTTTTTCCAAAGGTCAGTGTAAAAAAAGAGTGTATACATTGAAGCTAAAACACATGTAGTGTAAATTCACTGTTAAGGTCAAAAACACCAAGAGGCCATTCTCTGTGAGTTTATTATAAATGCATATACTGTGTATGAAATGTTCTAACATGGAAAGGACAAGTCATTTACAGCAAAAGGGCAAAGAGATGTCTCATTCTGCGTATTTTAAGCATCTGTTATCACTTCTCTAAAACCTTGAAGGAATGAAGGGAAAGAACTTAGTTTTAAGTATTTGTTATCTCATGAAAAAAAAAACATAGTATTGGTCAAAAGTTTATGCAAAAGATTATTAAAATTTTTTTTGCATAAAATAACATGATTTATTCTCCTGTCTGGTCTGTGTTTTCTTCCTTCAGCTTGTGGCGTCTCTGTTGTTCCTGACGGCCATAGCACACCTGGGAGTCACACTAGGAGAAGATTTTGGTCCAAACAGTGACCAATCTTCAGAAAATGCTGCTGCATACTACGCAAATCCAGTTTTATTTGCAATCACATGGGTAAATTGAGCAACCTTTATATTTATTTATTTAAATTTGAAAGGATTTGTTTTTATGTTCTGATGTGTCTTCTTTGTTAGATCCTTGTCCTGCTTTGCCATGAAGGATTAAGACGGGAAGGAGCAATAGACTCTGCCTCTATTTTCTTCTTCTGGTTACTCCTTGTATTGTGTGACATCTTTCCTTTCCAGACCCTCCTACGAGAGGCTCTCAGACTGGTATGAGTGAAGACATTTGATCAAGTTGGATTTAAAGTAGAAGACAAATAGTAGATTTACTCAGACATGGTGCAATAACTTGATATGATTGACTTTTAGCTCTCTATGTGTTGCATAACACACCATTTTCATTTTTCTTCGGGACCCTTTAAAGTTTTTCTTTCTCTCATTTTTGGCAATTAGGGCGAGGTCCGTGATGTCCCACGTTTCAGCCTTTTCTACATTTCTTTTGGGCTTGAACTGATTGCACTAGTTCTTTCTATTATGGCTGATATTCCCCCAGAAGCTAAAGACTTTATAAAAAAGGTACCCTTTATTTGTTAGTGGTTTTGCTTGTTTGTTTTCCGAGGGCAAAGTTCATAAGGAGTCAAATGTTAATCTTGTTTTTATCCACAGAATCCTGAAGCAGGTGCACCATTTTTGAGCAGAATCACATTCAACTGGTTAAACAGGTAACATTAAAGTCAGTATAGTAGGAATCTTAACAAGCACCTACATATGTGCTCCATGTCTTTTCATTGTTTTTACAGTATGGTCTTAAAAGGCTACAAACAACCTCTGGTTCAGGAGGACATGTGGGATCTGAATGAGAGTGATAGCACTGCTTTCATCAATGAGCGTTTCCAGCATTTCATGAAGCCTGAGTTGGATGCAGCTAGGGTCCGATTCCAGAACAAGATGAAAAAGAAATCAGCTAAAACCAGAGACAGTGCCCAGGAAAACCCACAGCAAAATGGGCTTTCCAGTGGTCTGGGGAAAGGAGTCAGTCAGGATGTACTAATGATGGTGAGAGCATTCAAACACTTCCACACACATGTACACTATATTGAGCTACAGTCTAAACGGATTTTAATAACATCACTAATCAACATCACTATGTTTTTTTCTGAATAAATCTCATCAACTGTGTTTAAACGATCTGTTCTTTTAGGAGGAAAGGGGGAAGAAGGAAGATGAAAAGAAGAAAAAGGACAATAAGGAGGAAGAGAACTATCCCAATTCATGGCTGATTACCACCATTTACAAGACCTTTAAAAGGATTCTGATTGAATCTGTCTGCTTCAAACTTCTGCAGGATGTGTTAACCTTTGTCAGTCCTCAGCTTCTTAAGTGAGTAAGATATTACAGAAGGTTACAGAAATAAAACAACAGATTTAAGAGAAGAACAATGTTGTGCTTGTACAATGTCGCTGGACTTAAACCAGCAACTCAGCTGTGTTGTACCCTGTATTGGACTACAGTGGTCTCTTAATAGTTCACTGTTCTGACTTTCTGATGCATACTTTTCAAAAAGAAAAGGAAAATATTGAAACCAGTTCTTTTTATTTTTCTACTGGACAGAGAAGATGCAGACTCAGAGTGGTCAAAGTATTTATAATCATTTTATTCAATATATTATCTTCCGGAAGAGAGATCCGCACGATGTAAGCATCTGCAGATCAAGGTTCAAGGTTCTTTATTTGTCACATATTTAAAATTAAAGGAATTTGAAATGTACATTGTGCCTGGGTTTAGAGTGTCTGGAAGAGTCCTGTCTCAGTCAATTATAGATGATGTGAGAGGGCGGATGTGTGTGTGTTTAGGGCCCGGATGGCTTGGGGATAGAAGCTCCTCTTGAGTCTCTCTGTCCTTGCCCGGATGATGCGGAACCTTCTACCAGATTGCATAAGTTGGAACAGTTTGTTGCCAGGATGGGACGGGTCCTTCAGTATCTGCGCTGCTCTAGTCCGGCATCTCCTGGTATAGGTGTCCTGAAGCGGGGGGAGAGCAATCCTGCAGCAGCGTTCTGCTGTACGGATCACTCTCTGGAGAGCTTTTTGGTCCTTCACACAGCTGTTCCCAAACCACTGTGAGGATGCTCTCCACAGCGCCTGTATAGAAAATCCTGAGGATCTTTGGAGAGACCTCTCCGTGAATCGCTACCTTATCGTGGTGGAGGGGTTTGTGTGTCCCAGGGATCCCAGGGGCTATGTTGTCTGGGGGCTTTTGCCCCCTGGTAGGGTCTCCCATGGCAAGTTGGTCCTGGGTGAGGGACCAGACAAAGAGCGATTCAGAAGACCCTTATGAAGAGAACATCAAGGGAACAGTTTACCCTGCCTGGGATAGGGTTACCGGGGCCCCGCCCTGGAGCCAGGCCGGGGAGAGTGCCCGAGGGCAAGCGTCTGGCGGCCGGGCCTTAGTCCATGGGGCCCGGCCGGGCACACCCCGAAGAGGAGACATGGGCCCATCCTCCCGCAGGAGGCGCCATAGGGGTCGGGTGCATTGTGTGCCGGGTGGTGGCCAGGAGCGGAGGCCCTGGCGGACTGATCCCCGGCTGCCAAGACTGGCAATAGGGACATGGAATGTCACCTCTCTGGTGGGGAAGGAGCCTGAGTTAGTGCGTGAGGTTGAGAGGTACCGGCTAGATATAATCGGGCTCACCTCTACGCATGGCTTGAGCTCTGGAACCAGTCTCCTGGAGAGGGGCTGGACTCTGTCTCAGTCTGGAGTTGCCCCTGGTGAGAGGCGGCGGGCTGGGTATTCTAATATCCCCTCGGCTTGCTGCCGGTACTTTGGAGTTCTTCCCGGTGGGTGAGAGGGTTTGGGGAATGGGTCCTGACTGTCATCTGCGCTTATGCACTGAGTGGCAGTTCAGAGTACCCAGCCTTCTTAGAGTCCCTGGGGGGTGGGGGGTGGGGGGGGTGGAAGGTGCTGCACCTGGAGACCCTGTTGTCCTGCTGGGAGACTTCGACTTCAATGCAAGAACAGCGAGACCTGGAGGGGTGTGATTGGGAGGAACGGCCTCCCGAATCTGAACCCGAGCCGTGTTTTGTTATTGGACTTCTGTGCAAATCACAGTTTGGCCATAACAAACACCTTGTTCGAACATAAGAGTGTCTATAAGTGCACGTGGCACCAGGACGCTCTAGGTCATAGGTCGATGATCGATTTTGTAATCGTATCACCAGACCTGCGACCATATGTTCTGGACACTCGGGTAAAGAGAGGGGCTGAGCTGTCAACTGATCACCACCTGGTGGTGAGTTGGATCAGGTGGCGGAGGAGGACGCTGGACAGACCCGGTGCACCTAAACGCGTAGTGAGGGTGTGCTGGGAACGTCTAGCTGAGGCCCCAGTCTGCGAGATCTTCAACGCACACCTCTGGCAGAGCTTCAACAGCATTCCGAGGGAGACTGGGGACATTGAGTCCGAATGGACCATGTTCAGCGTCTCCATTGCCAAAGCTGCTGCATTGAGCTACGGCCACAAGGTGGTTGGTGCCTGCCGTGGTGGTAATCCCCGAACCAAATGCTGGACACCAGAGGTGAAGGCAGCCACCAGGCTGAAGGAGGAGTCCTATTGGGCTTGGTTAGCCTGTGGGACTCCGGAGGCAGCCAATAGGTATCGACAGGCCAAGTGGAATGCAGCTTGGGCAGTGGCTGAAGCAAAAACTTGGGTGTAGGAGGAGTTCGGAGAGGCCATGGAAAAAGACTTTCGGACTGCCTCGAAGAGATTCTGGCAAACCGTCAGGCGTCTCGGGAGGGGAAAGCGGTGCTCTACCTGCACTGTGTATAGTGCTGGCGGAGCGCTGCTGATGTCTACTGAGAAAATTGTCAGGCGGTGGAAGGAATACTTCGAGGACCTCCTTAATCCCACTGACACGTCTTCCGAGGAGGAAGCAGAGTCTGGGGATGAGGGGAATGACCCGCCAGTTTCCGGGGGCGAGGTCACTGAGGCAGTTAAACAACTCCTTGGTGGCAGAGCCCCTGGTGTTGATGAGGTCCGCCCCGAGTACCTGAAGGCTCTGGATGTTGTAGGGCTTCTTCAGTTGTCGTAGGTGATACATGCACTGCCTAGCCTTTTTGGTCTGGACCTGAATGCGTGCAGACCTGATCTGAAGCATTAGAAGCCTATAACCTATATTATAGTCAGCTCCCTCCTCCTGTTATTTTGGTACTTACACGTCACACACAGTTTTGATCAAAACAACTTCTGCGCTACACTCTGCCTCTGCAGCTCTGCACAAGACTCCCTGTTCTGCACAGTTTCCTGTTCTGCACCGTGTTCCAGTCTTGCTCAGCAATTTATGACCTTTAAAACACTTAATGAGTGAAAAGTGGCCTCTTAATATTCTGGTCTGCATAAAACAAAAATAATCAGAAAATAAGTACTAAAAATATATATATATTCCTTAACAAAAGGAAAGGAATTTATACAATTATCTGTCACAGATGTTTTTTTTTTTATTCACTTGCAGTTACCTTTTACAATCCTTTGGGTTAACTATTCCCTATTGTCAGTCTGCGGGACCAGCACCCCTATACAGGAAGTCTGGGTCAGCTCTCTGTTTAAGAAGTTCTAATCGCTGGATGAGTATTACCCAGCAGGCAATGCAGAGTTCAGATGGGGCTGATGTGGCTCAGGGAGCTCGCCCAGCTTTAATGGTCTCAAAATCGTCTGTATGTTTTTCCTGCTTATCTGATAAAATCCGGGGACCCGAGTAGCCTTGCAGTCCTGGCCTCCGTCAGGCACATAGTTACAGCGGCTCCCCTCTTTATTGGTGTGCTTGGTATTTATTAAGTGGGTTAGCTTTAGAGGGCTTGACAGTAGGCCTCAAGGGTATGTTATGTGTAAAGGGCTGAAGTAACCTGTAAGAGCTATTTACATTAAAATGGGTCAATACTCAGATTTTTACCTGTACTGTTTCACAACGGGTTAAAAGGTGAATATCAACAATTTAGACTTTAATTGTACGAAAATTATAATGAGTTAATGCTGAGTTTTTTCTTAACACTGGAGAGGAGACAGGCACGCCCAGGTCTGAAGATGTGCTTATCTCAGTGTTCTGTAGTCCTGACCACCGTCAGGCACAAAGTTCACTTTGAGATCCAATCTTCTGAACTGTTCATCTCACAGCAGATGAAGGGAAGAGCAAAGAATGCATTTGGGCGCTCTCTTTTATACTCTCCCAAGTGCCTTTTTGCCCCCCCTTTTCTCTCCTCCTATCTAGTCATTCAAGCACATTGTTCACTTAGGATCATCTGATGTCCAACCACACAATATGTATTTGATTAATCAAAGTTTACTTCAACAACACTTCTTTACATTTTCTTCGTAATTCTTAACATATAAGATCTCATGACATTTGAACATTTAAGAGACATCCTTCACATTGCTGACACCAATAGGTAAAGAACTAAGTTGGATCATGTCTACAGACACAAAATCTAGACTGTTTCACTACTCAAACTACATTTCTCATTTAACATATTGATCAAGCTTATATTTTGATTTATCTTTAAACAAAACAAAAAAAAAACAATAAAAAATGAGGATAAAAATAAAGATTAAAACTATAAATCACTTAAAAAAAAAGGGATGTTAAGCCTTTTCACCCTCTCTCTGATGTGATGAGAAGAAGGCAGGGGGTCTTTAATCTCTCTCTGTCCCTCATGTCTTGACACTAGTCATTCATAACCGATAACAGGAGTGGCAGGATGAAATGAGGACATTGTTAGATAAGTGCTAAAGATGAAGCTGGAGATTAGCATGTTTTCTTCTTTTTTTCTGTTTTTCCTAGATTGATGATCTCGTTCACTCAGGACAAATCCAGATATGCCTGGGAGGGCTATTTGTATGCAGTGTTGCTGATGGTGGTGGCTCTGCTACAGTCTCTAACCCTACAGCAGTATTTCCAGCGCTGCCATGTGCTGGGGATGAAGGTTCGCACTGCACTTATGGCTGCTGTGTATAAAAAGGTAAAAACAGGAGTGACAGAACACCATTTATTGACATTGGTGTGAAAAAAAAATCAAATGCTGTATAATATAAATTACTGTTACACATTAGAAGAAAAAAATTACTAGTCATAATTTTCTGCTTAAGTCAGTTGTCAGATGTTTCAGTTATAAATAACTTTTATCAGCGCATACTTGTCACAGAAAAACTATTTACATTATTTCTTAGATAAGGTCAGCTTTGCTTTTTTCAATATATAGGGTTAGAGTAGGATTATGGTTTTAAAAAAAGTGACACAAAGACCCATCTCCTGCTTTGTTGATGTACTAAAACATACAGAGTAAGAAAAAATATCACTTATATGCTTCTCTTACTTAATTTTCACCCCACTTTCTAATTAATAAGCCCTTTTTATCCCTTTTCTAAGGCATTAGTGGTGTCCAATGACACTCGTAAGGAGTCTACAGTAGGGGAAATGGTGAACCTGATGTCAGCAGATGCCCAGCGCTTCAATGATGTGACCAACTTTATCCACCTGCTGTGGTCCTGCCCTCTGCAGATCATCATATCCATTGTTTTCCTGTGGCTGGAGTTAGGACCTTCTGTGTTGGCAGGACTGGGAGTCATGGTGTTAATAATTCCAACCAATGCAGTGCTAGCAACCAAGGCCAGAAAACTCCAGGTCAGGGGAAATACTAGCCAAATCTTCTGTACACCTCTGTGCGAGATTCTAAATCAAGATAATTCAAGATGAGATTACACTGCAAATTTTAAAGTGTTATTCAAGATGTTTAACTAAAGTATTGCATTGACTGTTTAATAGCTTTTGATACAGTCCGCCCACTTTCAGAGGCTCAAAAGTAGATAGACAATTGAGTGACGTAGCATACAGGCGTTTAATTAATATTAACTATAATGTGAAAAAAGTGATCTCGGTAACTCTGAGCACATGATTCTTGCTGGTGAAAAAGTTGGGGTGGGGGGGGGTGGGGGGGGTTTCTAATGAATTACACAGAATAAATTGCTGTTCAAAACACTTTATTTAAGTATTGTCTTATTGCCTGTTTAACATGAGCTACATTGTGTCTCTTTTCAGATAGAGAACATGAACTTTAAAGATAAGAGAATGAAAATCATGAATGAAATTCTAAATGGGATCAAGGTGAGCTCCCTTATTCAGTGTATTCATGGTGTATGTAGATGCCTTCCTTACATGTAAGGCTTTGATGCTTCAAGAAACTGCAGTAACTTGAACAATAAGTGCTCTGCTGCCGCACCCTTCCTTCTGCCTCACTGCCTCCTCCCTGTCTTTTTCTTTTGTCTCCCACCAGATTCTGAAGCTGTATGCTTGGGAGCCATCCTTCCAGAAGCAGGTGGAAGACATTAGAGGGGAAGAACTAAAAGTCATGAAGAAGTTTGCCTACCTACAGTCCATCTCCATCCTTACCTTCCACTGCAGTCCAGCTCTGGTGAGTTCTGTCAAGGAGCTTCACAGAGATTAGAATCAAATGGTAAAGAAACCTTTTTTCTTAAACTGTCTGTACTTGCAGGTTTCTCTGGCCACGTTTGCAGTATTTGTTAGTGTGAGCAGCGATAATGTGTTAACTGCTGAGAGAGCTTTTACTTCCATCTCTCTCTTCAACATCCTCCGATTTCCTCTTGCCGTGCTGCCCATGCTCATTGCTTCCATTGTACAAGTAAGTGAACAGAGCTACATCACGCACATGTATCAAGCCTGTGATAGCATCAAACTTAACCTGTTCTTTGAATTTTCAGACAGCAGTGTCTAAGAAGCGCCTGGAGAAGTTTCTGGCAGGGGAAGACATCGACAGTGACATTGTGCGCCAAGACCCCAGTTTCAGTATGTTCACCATTAGAATTTGCACTTGTTCTACAGCTGAAGATTGAAGCTTAGTCACAGTTTTTATGTGTGCGGATCATCTGTTAAGCTCTGTCTTGGTCTGTGTTCATTTTTTAGATACTGCTGTGAGCGTATGTGATGGTTCCTTTGCTTGGGAAAAAGATGCAAAGCCTCTGCTGAAAGAGTATGTCTGTGTTGGTCATCACAATTTACTAGTTAACTTAATTAACTGTGAGATGTTCACCAGGATTTTTTAGCATTGCTTAAGTTTTTCAAGTCTGTTTATTTGCCCCTGATGTGTTCACAGCATTGAGTATAGTTATTATGTGTGTCCAGTGTGAATTTGGACATTGAGCCTGGTCGGTTGGTTGCCGTAGTGGGAGCTGTTGGGTCAGGAAAGTCGTCTCTTATGTCAGCCCTCCTTGGAGAGATGCACAGTACCAAAGGTTTTATCAACATTATGGTAATGGCTTTTTCCCCGTTTGTATTTATCAGTGTGTGTTAAAAAAACATGTAAAATCCATAACATCTAATTACGTCTTAACTAAAATAACACAAATGTTCACACAAATGTTTTTTTTGTTTTTTTAACTCAACATGTAGCATGACTGTGGCACCATCAAATTAAGTTTGCTTCAGTTTTTACTTCAGCGCCTTCCCTCATCTTTCACGAAGGCAGAATACTTTATTATTCCATAAAGAAATTATGTTCGTTATTTTTTTGTTTTTTAAATACAGAGAAAATCAATGTTGATTGAATCATTTACTGAGTTTATTTAATGACTAAAAGTATAAAATTCCTCTATATAGCAGTATCTATGCATTCTCAATCATCCAGATAAGGATATCCCAAAAAGTTCATAGTGTATTTAGACTCATAGACTCCCACTGAAAACAATATTTCTACATGAAAAGCATAAACGTTTTGTGATCTACATAGTAGTAGTTACATTCAAGGAGCACAAAAAGCGTATAATTTAACAATCACAATACAATATTTTAATTTTTTTAAAATAATTCAACAATTAAACATTAAAGACTTTAAGAAACAAAGTAAAGATGCATAAATAAAAAAAACATCACCAGCCTAATTCATTCAAGCCAGTTTTGATAATCTGGTCTAAATTCATCAGTATTGAAGGAAAAAACAGCTGAATAAAGAAGTATATTTCTGCACAAATTTTGTGAAATGGAGGCAGATGATTTGCTTATAACTCAAACCATTTTACCCACAGAATAAACTGTTCTCTTAGATTTCCAGTAAATTGATTTGTTTTTCACCTAGCCACTGTAGTGTTTGGTCTGGATAAAAATGTGTGGATGCCAGGTTTTTTTTTATGATAAGACAGATGTAGTGAGACATCTGTAATTGAGTCATAATTTGTTTCTTTCCAGGGTTCTCTTGCTTTTGTACCGCAGCAAGCCTGGATCCAAAATGCTACTTTGAAGGATAATATCTTGTTTGGATCTCCACATGAGGAAGAGAACTTCAAAAAGGTCATACAGGCCTGTGCTCTTGCCCCTGACCTTGAGCTGCTGCCTGGAGGAGACCTCACTGAGATTGGAGAGAAAGTGAGTTACACTTTGAAAGGTTCAGGTTTTTGGTTACACAAATATTTTTCCTGTATGCAAATACTGTGTATGGCGTTTATTATAAACACATGTAAAATATTTGTTTCTTAAATACATGACAAAAAAGTAACAAAACAGAAGAGCTCTTCTGATTATAAAGGAAAGGCTAAAAGAGTGTGTCTCTTTTCCCCTCCTTTCTTCTCTTTTCAGGGTATCAATCTCTCAGGGGGTCAAAAGCAGCGTGTGAGCTTAGCCAGAGCAGTCTACAGTCAGGCTGATATCTATCTATTAGATGACCCTTTGTCTGCTGTGGACTCACATGTAGGAAAGCATCTATTTGAAAATGTAATTGGACCCAATGGATTACTTAAAGACAAGGTTTGTGCTTAAAAACATATGCTAACAATATTAAAAATGGGGATTAAGAATAACCCAATCATTTATAATACAATAAGGGTCCGGGGGGAAATGCGTAAAAGGTTGGGTAGAGAAGATTGCACTTCATTCTTGACTCCTTTACTGAGAAACAAAGGTTTTGTTCCAGGAATGTCTTGTAGCATGTTCGATAAGTGGCACAAAAAGGGATTAAGGGTAATTGGCGATTTGTATCAAAACAACACACTGATGAACTTTGAGCAATTGCAGTCAAATTTTAATATTCCTAGAGACCACTTTTTTGGCTTTCTCCAGGTTCGTAACTTCGTTCATTCTAGAGTTCCACAGTCTTCAGAAATAGTTATATATGATGATATTGAGACATTTCTTATTAAGCGAAAAGACAGAACTCATTTTATCTCAGCTTTTTACTCTCTCCTATATACTCTTAGTAGCAACACACTGAGCGCTATTTATAAATGGGAGAGAGATCTTAATAATCAATATACCGAAGAGGAGTGGAAAGGAGCCATTAACATGAGTAGTTCCACTTTTACTTGTAACCGCTTGCGAGAAACCCAATACAAAATCATACATCGCCTTTATATAGCTCCTAATGTCTTGCATAAGATTGCACCTCATATTTCCCATCTTTGTAGTAAATGTCAAAAAGAAACTGGCACTTTTTTCCATTACTTTTGGGAATGTAAATTAATCAAAAGATTTTGGAGCTTCATATCTCAAGAACTAAGTAATATTTTTAACAACCTGATTCAAAGGGACCCCGGGTACTTTCTTCTTGGCCTACCCTCAAAAGAATTAACATTGAATCACTTGCAGCGCAAATTATGTCACAAACTATTGCTGGTAGCTAGGAAATGTATTCTCATTAATTGGGTTAAGGATAAACCTCCCTCTGTGACGTTGTGGTACAGAGAATTATTTAAAGTTATTCCTCACGAAAGAACTGCTGCTATTTTAGGAGGAAATGAGGGTCTCTTTCTCAATGTTTGGTCCCCTTTGCTTTCTTATTTGCCAAATGATTTGTCCCAACTGTTGAGGGGGGGTGGTTGCGATTAAGATGTTCTCAGTTAAATAGGAAGCAAGTGTAAAGGACAATTCATTCTTGGAGTTTATCTTTTTCTCTTTCTATATCTGTGGGTAATTGAGTGAAAATATGTTTTTTTGTGTGTCTGTGTGGATGTGGGTTTTTTTGGGGTGTTTTTTTTTTTTCTTTCTTCTCTGTTTGGTTGTGTTGTTTTATGCTATTCTTGAACGAATAAAAATTGTATATCAAAAAAAAAACCATATGCTAAACATTTTACTTTAAAATTAATATTTTAAATAGAAATCAGTATTTAAAGTGAAAAAAACGCGACCATTTCCCATTTAATTTCTTCTGAGGAATCTTGACAAATACTTTCTGCACAGGATATTCCAGCTGTTACTTGCTTAGAAAACATGGCGTCTAATTTGTAGTATTTTACATCATTTTACCCAGGACCTGAGCATTACATAGAGGTTACAATAGGCTAAATATCACACTAAATGACCAGGATAACTGAATAGCTAATTATGAAAGGTTAGGAATAAAAGCCACTCGGAAATGGAATTACAAGTTAGAAAAGGTTTGGCTTTATAACTGATTTTTAAATGATTAAACCAATTATTGTTAATTCAGTCTGTGAACTGAAACATATTCTCTTTTTTGATAAATACAATTTATAAACATATTTAAACATAATTTATGTTTTTTTCTTTCTTTTCCTTTAATACTTAACAATGTTTTTGTAAATCCTATCTAACCCTATTTGATTGGTGAATTCTGACCATACAGACTCGTATCCTGGTGACTCATGGCATAAGCTTCCTGCCTTACGTGGATGAAATAGTGGTTTTTGAGAATGGAGTCATTTCTGAAGTTGGATCCTATGAAACCCTTCGTGCCAGTGGAGGAGCTTTTTCTAAGTTTCTCGACACATATGCCACTGAGCAGAGCAATCAGAGAAATTCAGAAACAGGTAATTACAACCTTTTCTTAGTATATTAGGAATATGATCTGCACACATCACATGTTTTTGTTAGCTGTACAACCAAAACCTATGCTAAAATTATACATCACAAATATGAATGAATTAAATTTCTTTTTGTCATCTTTTATGAATACTTTGTGTTGATGTTGTTCACATATTGACCCAAATACCATAAATTACTGCCATATATATAAAACACCATGTATATTGTTAATTTAGGTGAGGGCCAGGACGCAGAAGACTTTGAGCTCATCCCAGATGGAGACAATGCCCAACCTGACGGTGCTTCGGAGGACACTGTTTCTCTTACACTGAGGCGAGAAAACAGCATCCGCCGCAGCCAGCGCAATGGCAGGTTCGAGCTTGTTAAAGTTGCAGATGAAACCAATGAAACAGCTTGTCTCAAATAGCATCTTTAGCAGAATGTCAATTTCATTCTTTTCCTCTATTTTTTTTAGTGTCAGATTAAGAAGAAATATTTCCATTAAAAAATCTGCAAATGCTGATGAAACACAGAAAGGCCAGAAGCTTATAGAGAAGGAAACTATGGAAACAGGACAGGTAACAAAATGTTTTTGTACAACTAGCGCAAGATTACAACAAATGATAGCCTGTTTCCTGAGTGCCGTCTCGCGCTGATTTCCAGGTGAAGCTTGCAGTGTTCCTGCAGTACCTGCGAGCCATGGGCTGGGGATATTCTGCCATGGTTTTCCTGATTTACTTCATCCAAAACGCTGCTTTCATCGGTCAGAATTTGTGGCTGAGTGACTGGACCAGTGATTCTGTGGAGTACTACAACATGACATACCCTTCCTGGAAGAGGGACACAAGGGTGGGAGTGTTCGGAGCTCTTGGAGTGGCTCAGGGTAATAAAACAGTCATTCCTTTTGTATTTGCAAATATTTTCAGGTTCGTGCAAATTAACGTTAAGGAACTTTATGTCTTACAGACAGGAAAATTCCCTACTCTGTTATTTAGGATCCTCTCATTTTTAGAGCGCTATATAGACAACCTAAACAGTCTTTTTATTGTACTAGTGGACTTGTGCACTGTGTGCGTTAGGTCCTTTGTCACAGGGACTCATGCTGAAAAGTGCATAGGCACCTATAACTTTTTATGTTAATAATTAGGAGGAATTTGTTTATATATAAAATTCTGTTAAGCTGAACTGAATCTTCTCAAGCTAAACTACTCAGTGTAATAAAAAAAGTGTAATAAAACTAAACAAATCAATGAAAAACAAAACAAAAAATAAGGTGGATGCTTCAGAGCTGTTCGGTCTGGGGGAATGATGGGGCTGATGTAGAGGGTGGAGATGAGTATAAAAGTAGAGAGGAGTACAAAGGGAGGGAAAACATTTGTTATTTATTAGTTCTTTAACAGTATTTTTTTTGCACCATTGAAGTATGTTTTTTCTTTTCATATGATATTAAAATCACCAAAAGTGTGTACATTTAATGAATTGCATTTATATAGCGCTTTACAATGCCACTATTCATTCACACACTGGTGGAGGCAAGCTACAGTTGTAGCCACAGCTGCTCTGGCGCAGACTGACAGAAACGAGGCTGCCATATTGCGCCATCGGCCCCTCTGGCCAACACCAGTGTTTTGCCCAAGGACACAACGACCAGGACAGAGAACCTGGGATCGAACCGGCGACCTTCCAGTTACAGATGCGCTTCCCAACCCCCTGTTCCACAGTTGCTCTTTCGTATTGTGAATGGGTGACCAATTACATTGATCAAAGTGATATGTTTTAGTCCAGCTGCTTTATATTGTAAAAAGACTGGCAATTTGGACCTTGGTTCATCTTGAGCTTAGCTTTACATGCAGTACATATATTACTGATTGAACTATTTTTTTTTTTTATAAGAATAAGAATTGAATTTGAAAAAAGTAAAATACTATTTGTGTTGTCATTATAGCCCTGCGACAGACTGTCGATTTGTCCAGCTTGTGCCTTCCCTCTCGCTCTGTGGCAGCATAGGCTCCAGCCCCTGCAACCCTGAATTTCATACAACCTAAACTTTGTCATTAAGAATTTCTGAACATCCAAACCTGGTCTGGTCTCCAATTAACAAGATTCATAATGACAATTAGCATTTTTGAAAATAAATATTATTTTGTAATATTAACAGCCACTTTATATCAGTAGGCAGGAAAAAGCACACCTGAGTGTTACTGTAAGTTCAAGGTTCTGTCCACAGTGGATTTGTCTTTGTTAAAAATGTAGTTCTATTATTTAGAAACGTTCTTGTTTTTATTGCAGGCCTCTTTGTGTTCTTTGGCACACTGCTCCTAGCCAATGCTTCCATTGATGCATCTCGTATCCTGCATTCACGACTTCTTAACAACATCCTGCGAGTTCCTATGGTTTTCTTTGACACTTCACCTATTGGAAGAGTGATCAACCGCTTTGCAAAGGTAGGGTCTTGTAGTTCACTTTTTAAGGATTCTTTTCATAGTTTTCAATATTTATTTTTATCTTCTTGTGGCTTGTATGATTACAAATACAAAGTATAACTAGTTTTTAATGTCATTTCTAAAATAACAGTGCTAAAAATTGAAAAAACTAAACATTAAATTTTTTAAAAAGGCTTTATTTGTGTTTGCTGCAAGTTGTATATCCACTTGTTTTATTTAATTTTTCCCACTTTATCTCACATTTTTTAATACAATCCTAAATATTCTTAAAATTGTTCTCTCCTTAAGTCATTCTTTAAAGAGGCTTTCTTCCCAAGTGCCTCCTCAAGTATGCAGTCCAGTTCAATTTTATCTGGTGCTGACACACAATAACAGTCACTAAAGGTACATTGTATTGTAAAGGTAAAGCTCTTACAACAATCAAGAAAAATCCCTCAAACAATCAGATGACTCCCTATGAGTCAATATGAATTTAATATGAATATATTCAATAAATCAATATGCTGTTCAATTCATTTCAGTTTTATCTGCACAGTCCCAAATCAACCTGTTTGCGTTAATGTTGTAATATGTGTGTAGATCTGTTGTCTCTGTTAGCTGCGGTTACTAAATTCAGCCACTTGTTGAAAAAGGGAAGAAGGAGCTAATTTCTCTTGTATCCTCACATCCTGCTTATACCAACAAAAGGGTCTTAATGGACAAATAATTAATCATTAAATTATTACGTCGTTAGAATGGCTGTAAGTGTCACGGCTAGCGGTATGGCATTATTTTTATGCCACTTTTCTGAGCGCACGTAAAAAAAATGAGCGCACGTAAAAAAAAATGCAGGTACAAGTGTTGCAGTTTGAGGAGAAATTTATTTTGAGTGAAGAAAAATTCATTGCTGCGTGCAAAAAATTTATTTCGTTGTTTGCTATTATCCATACACACACACAATAGCAGCCCCTCTCGCTCAGTTTTTGCACTTGCGCTCGCTCGCAATGTGTTGCTTGCGCTCTCAACACTTCTGCCCGTTCGCGCTCAACTCTTCGAGCTTTTACGCAGAGATGTGCAGAACCTAAAGGAAACCTAAACTGGGGAAGGTAGTAAAACAAACCTGAAACCTTAATCCACAGAAGGACATGCAGGGGGAAACGCACGGAAGTAACACAGAGTGACTCAGGGAGACAACACAGACAGACCAGCGGCGAGCACGAGAGGACACACACTATAAATACACAGAGAAACAGGGAAACTACACACAGGAGGGAGACACGACTGAACCTAGTTAACATGACAAAACAGGGAGGGTGCAAAACTGAACACACTGACATCAGACACTGACTTTCAAAGTAAAACAGGAAATACACAGACTGGTCTCAGAGACAAGGTACAGACGAGGAATGACAGGGATGACTAAACACTAAACAGAGGAAGAACAGAACCCGAAACCACAAACAGAACCACAAACAGAATACATAATAATAATCATAATAATCATAATAATCATAATCATAATAATAAGCACAAAACGCTGGGTCACATGACCCAGGACCATGACAGTAAGACTCTGTATTCTTTGGAACAGCTCTAATCTCAGGAACAACTCAAATCTTTAAAAGTGTTTAGTCACTGATAAACATCCATGACTTATCATTGACATTTTTTCCAATATCCTGACTTTAGCTTTTATAATAATTGACTTTATTCTTTTAGTATTATTTACACTTATAATTTTGCTAATTATGTATTTTTTCTGTTTTTATGTGCACTATAAATAAAATTGACGTTTTACTTAAATAAGTACTAACTCTCCAAATATTATCCTAAAGGACATTTTTACCATAGATGAGGCCATTCCTGCTTCCTTGCGCTCCTGCCTTCTGTGTCTGATGTCTGTACTGGGGACAGTATTTGTCATCTGCATGGCAACTCCTTTCTTTGCCATAGTTATCATTCCTCTGGCCCTGATCTATTTCTTTGTACAGGTAAGCTAAACAAGGTAAAGAAGATATGTAAAAAAAGCTAACCTAACTTTCCTATAATATGAAATGCAAACTGATTTTGTTTTGTCTTTCTCTCTACACCCAGCGCTTTTATATTGCCGCTTCAAGACAGCTGCGCCGGCTGGACTCGGTGTCTCGCTCACCGATATACTCTCACTTTGGTGAGACGGTGTCCGGCCTGTCAGTGATAAGAGCCTACAAGCATCAAGAAAGGTTTCTTAAACACAATGAAGTAACTATAGATGAGAACCTCAAAAGTATCTATCTGCGGATCGTGTCTGACAGGTCAGACATTGAACAGTGTACCAAATACAGATAAGCATGTGATGCTAAATGATGAGACCCTAAAATTTGTTTGTGTGCATATTTGTGGGGTTTGTTTTCTTGACAGATGGCTGGCCATACGTCTGGAGTTTGTTGGAAACCTGGTGGTGTTTTTTGCTGCTCTGTTTGCTGTCATTTCCAGAGATTCTATTGACAGTAATGTGGTTGGCCTATCTGTATCATATGCCCTTAATGTCAGTCACAAAAACACTCAGAATTTATCCTTATTTCATCAGTGTTTATGTATGCGGTAACACTAAAATGCAGGAATAATGTAAACACAGACCTCTCTCCTGTTGGGGTTCTGCAGGTAACCCAGACCCTCAACTGGCTGGTGAGGATGACCTCAGAGCTGGAGACCAATATTGTAGCTGTGGAGAGAGTGAACGAATACACTCAGCTTAAGAACGAGGCATGTAGAAATACTTTGTGAGCAAGACATTATTTATCCATTCATCCATTCTCTTCAGTCTATCCTTATCTGGGTCACGGGGGTGCTGGAGCCTATCCCAGCTACCCTAGCGTGAGGGTGATACACCCTGGATGTGTCGCCAATCTGAAACAGGGATAACACAAAAGACAGACATCCATTCATACTGATATTCATACCTGTGGGAAATTTAGAATCTCCAATTGACCATACCCCAGTAACTGCATATCTTTGGACTGTAGGAGAAAGCCAGAGTACCCAGAGAGAACCCACACAGATATGGGGAGAGCATGCAAACTCCACAAAGAAAGGTCCCAGCCAGATGCTTGAGTCTTACTCAGGACTTTCTTGCAGTGAGGCAACAGTGTTAACGACCATGCTGCCATATGACATTATTTATACTTTGGTTAAATCAAAATCTACTGTTTTCTTAAATAGGACATGAATTTTAGGATTTCTACAGGCTGTGAGTTTATTGTAACTTTGACAGTTTAACGGGAATCTAATAAGCTTGTGTGCGACATCAACTGCAATATTTGCTCACTGTACAGTGATAATACTTTTATTCCCAGCTGCTGTTTCTCCACTGTTTCTTAACATATTACTGATAACGATTCAGATAATTGTCAAACAAACGAGATTTTGATGCAACAATTTAATTTTATGTTTCACTGACTTTTGATTTCACATGTTTGAACTCCACCTGTTATATTTGAGTTGGGTTGTTTATTCATAATGGCACCAGAGCTCCAATGATTAGCACATCCCATCATGCTGTTCATACTGAATTTAATCTGATTTAGAATATAACATTGCACATGTACACTTGGCCTTGATTGTTAATCTTGGTTGCATATTTTCATTTGAGCTATTTAATTTTTTACCAAGTGTGACGTCTTTTTAAGTTTTCTTTTTTCCTTTATTTTAGTGGTGTAATGTGTGCATGTCTGTATGTATGGCGTCTGTATAATTTTGTTTCTTATTTATCTTGGTTTGAATATTAATGCACAACATATAAAAGAGCTACCTTAGCTCAATTTGATAGCTTTTGTATTATATTACACATGCGTTCTGCTTCTTTTTCTGTTGTTACAGGCTGACTGGGTAACTGACACTCGACCTCCACAGATGTGGCCAGAGGCAGGAAGAGTGCATTTTGAGAACTACAAAGTCCGTTACAGACCTGAATTGGATTTAGTGCTGCATGGAATCACTTGTGACATCAACAGCACTGAGAAGGTGTGTGTGTGTGAGCGTGAGAGGGAGAGTCTCCATATATGTATAAAGTTCCT
This sequence comes from Diplotaxodon limnothrissa, assembly GCF_057381915.1. Lineage (NCBI taxonomy): Eukaryota > Metazoa > Chordata > Actinopteri > Cichliformes > Cichlidae > Diplotaxodon > Diplotaxodon limnothrissa. Next base: position 14,077,845 of record NC_140608.1, on the reverse strand, counting down.
GTAAAAGTTATAGGTTTTACTGTATCTGATATCATATTCACCAAAGATACAAAAGCATGCACTGCTAAAAAAGAAAAAGAAAAAAATTGGATGGACATTAAATCATTGGGAAGATTTTTTCTCCCTCATTGAAAAATCCATAATATATAAAATTGTACCACTATTTTTTAATTTAAAAGGTTAACTATTAACAACGTGTGCAAGCTTTCTGCTGGCTGACATTGGCCAACTGTATCTAAAATGTAGCTTCCAGATACAGACCTGCACATCATTTTTTATTTGAGTTTAGAAAAGCTATTATGTTGAAATTTGTAATTTGGACTTTGTGCTGTAAGACATTGACATTCTATTGTTTGGGGGTTTTTTTTTATGTTTTATAGACCAATCTATTAATCAATTACTCAAGAAAGATGCCACAGATCAATCTGTGTTGACAGTAATTACATATAATTAAACTGTAAAATAATGTGAACTATCAGTTTTTCTTTTAATTTATACATTATGTGTATTACTGTATATTATAATCAGCTGTGATATGTAAACATGTAACTAGTCTATGGGCAGTTGTTCCCAAACTTTTTTTGCTAGGCCGGAATATTCAGCATTGCTATCAATACATCCATCCATCCATCTTCTTGTGCTTATCCAGGACCGATTCGCGGGGCCAGCAGCCTAAGCAGAGAAGCCCAGACCTCCCTCTACCTAGTCACCTCCTCTAGCTTATCCAGGGGAACACCAAGGCATTTCCAGGCCAGCCAAGAGATATAATCTCTCCATGGTTTCCTGGGTCTTTGCTTTCTTGCTGAGGACCATGGCCTCAGATTTGGAGGTGCTGATTTTCATTCCCACCGCTTCACACTCGGCTGCAAACCGTTCCAGTGCGAGCTGGAGGCCATTACCCGATGAAGCCAACAGAACCACATCATCTGCAAAAAGCAGAGATGAGATTCTGAGACCACCCAAGTGAAAGCCTTCCATCACTTGGTTGCGCCTAGAAATTCTATCCATAAAATTTATGAACAGAAGAGCAGCCCTGGCAGAGCCCATCACCAAACAAGAACGAGCCTGACATTGCCGGCTATGCGGACCAAACTCTTGCAACGGTTGTATAAAGATTGAATGGCCCGTAGCAATGGGCCAAGGATCTCATACTCCTGGAGCACAGGACACTCCAAGGGACACGGTCGAATGCCTTCTCCGCGTCCACAAAACACATGTAGACTGGTTGGGCAAACTCCCACGCACACTCAAGTATCCTTGAGAGGATAAAGAGCTGGTCCTGTGTTCGACAACCAGGACGAAAACCGCATGGTTCCTCCTGTATCCGAGGTTCGACTAACAGACAGACCCTTCTTTCCAGCACCCTGGCATAGACTTTCCCGGGGAGGCTGAGGAGTGTGATCCCCCATAACTGAAATAAACCCTCCGGTCCCCCTTCTTAAAAATGGGAACCATCTATCAATCCAGAGGTACCACCCCTGATGTCCACGCAACATTGTAGATGTGTGTCAACCAGGACAGCCCTACAATATCTAGAGCCTTCAGGAACTCAGGGCATACCTCATCCACCCCAGGGGCTCTGCCACCAAGAAGTTGTTTAACTGACTCAGTGACCTCGTCCCAGTGATTGGCAGGTCATCCCCTTTGTCCCCAGATGAGCTATACCAGTGGGATTAAGGAGGTCCTTGAAGTTTTCCTTCCACCGCCCGACAATTTTCTAAGTCGAAGTCAGCAGCGCTCCAACCGCAGTATACATAGTGCAGCTAGAGCACCTTTTTCCCCCTCCTGATTTGCCTGCCAGTTTGCCAGAATCTCTTCAAGGCGGTACGAAAGTCTTTTGCTATGGTCTCTCTGCACTCCTTCCGTACACGAGTTTTTGCTTCAGCCACTGCCCGAGCTGCATTCTGCTTGGTCTGTCGGTACCTATCAGCTGCCCCTTAAGTCCCACAGGCATCAACCACCCTGTGGCCACAGCTCATTGCAGCAGCTTCAGCATGCTGAACATGGTCCCTTCAGACTCAATGTCCTGAAGCTCTGCTGGAGGTGTGCGTTGAAGATCTCGCAGACTGGGGCCTCTTCTAGGCATTCCCAGCACACCCTAAGTATACATTTAGGTGCACCAGGCCTGTCCAGCATCCTCCTCCGCCACCTGATCCAACTCAACATCAGATGGTGATCAGCTGACAGCTCAGCCCCTCTCTTTATCTGAGTGTCCAGAACATATGGCCACAGGTCTGGTGATACAATTACAAAATCAATCATCAACCTGTCGCCTAGAGAATCCTGCACAGAGAATCCTGGTGCTACATGCACATGTTAGAACATGGTGATTGTTATGGCCAAACTGTGGTTTGCACAGAAGTCCAACAACAAAACACCGCTCAGGTTCAGATCCAGGAGGCTGTTCCTCCCAGTCACGCCCCTCCAGGTCTCCCTGTTGTTCCCCACGTGTGCACTGAAGTCTCCCAATAGGACAACAGAGTCCCCAATGGATTAGAGTAAACTCAAACACTGACAACGTTGAAATATTGGTGTCAAAGTAAAACTGAGTAAAGACTGTCTGCATTGCAATAACATATTTCACTGAATTACTACAAATAGCAGTGATGACTATAAGCACTGTAAAATATCTGCTACCTCTGAAAAATGTTGCTTCTTTCTGTAACATTACTGAAATGTCTAAGATCTTTTACAAACTAAGTACAGACTGAGTATATTTGCTTATTATTGCATTATTTATTGCTATACTGTTAAATACAATTTATATCCAGAAAGAAAAATGTGTAGATTTTTTTTTTTTTTCAAATATGCGCCAGCTGTTATTTTGATCTTATGTGTTTTCTCTCACTGCATTCAGATCGGTATTGTTGGTCGCACAGGAGCTGGGAAATCAAGTCTTACCAACTGCCTGTTTAGAATTATTGAAGCTGCTGAAGGTCGCATCCTCATTGATGATGTAGATATCGCTACAATAGGCCTGCACGACCTGAGACACAGACTCACAATTATACCACAGGTATACACATAAATATAAACAATAACCTTGTCAAAAGTACACTGATATTTGTAATCCCGTGTGCACAGGATCCCGTTTTGTTCTCGGGGTCACTGAGGATGAACCTGGATCCATTTGACAAGTTCAGCGATGAGGAGATTTGGAGAGTGCTGGAGCTCTCTCATCTAAAGAGCTATGTATCAGGGCTGCAGGAAGGATTACAGCATAAAGTGGCAGAGGGAGGAGAAAACCTCAGGTGGGTAATAAAATTAACAATACGGCCTCTGGGTATAAGTTATATATAAGTATAAGTTTTGTACAGTTCGTTATTCTAAACCTTATGTAATGTTCTGCAAAACTTACATAAACCCTAATTGTATTTGAACACATGAGTGTCATTTGTGGTTTACTTTTTTCTTTTGCGCTACAAAAACCCTCTTAAGATATCAATACTTTAATACAATCTTTCCAGTGTTGGGCAGAGGCAGCTGCTGTGTCTGGCCCGAGCTCTCCTGAGAAAGTCACGTATCCTAATTCTGGATGAAGCCACAGCAGCTGTTGACCTGGAGACAGACAACCTGATTCAGAACACCATCCGCAAAGAGTTCTCAGACTGCACAGTCCTTACCATCGCCCACCGCCTGCACAGTATCATGGACAGCTCTAGGTGAGTTATACCTTTTCCCTTAACATTTTTGGATGATGTGCCCTACCTTATTTTATTTCTGTCAGGGTCAAATTTCTTTCTTTTCCAACCCTTCCTTCTCATGCACATAATTTATGTGCATGACAAGGAATCAACCACAATTAATTTTGCTTTTTACACATTGTAATTTCTCAAAATTTGACTGAATCTATTTCCAGCAACAGAAAATGAGAAATATTGTGCACTAAATAAACCCGTTATGTAGTACCAATGACTGTATGAATGATCTGATCAAACATACATAATATGCCAGAGTGGTATTTGACAAAATAATCTAAACTTAAGGTTCACTGACTCCTTTTTCTTGACTTGGACATTATCTTACCCAGAACTTGTATATTTTGCCTTAGAGGGGCCAGATGAAGAGTGATTCAGAGATCCTCTATGAGAGCTAACAGGGAACGTTCTGGCTGTTGTTTGTGCTTATGCAACAAATGATAGTTCAGAGTACCCAGCACCCTTCCCATCTGGTGACTACATCATGCTACTAAGACGCTTTAATGCTCATGTAGGCTGATCGGACGCCAAGTGATGTTCTGTTATTAGACTTCTGTGCAAATCACACGTTGTCCATAACGAACACCAGATTTGAACAAAGTATGTCCATAAGTGCACATGGAACCAGGAAACCCTAGGTCCCAAGTTGGTGATCAATTTCTTAAGCATATCATCAGATCTGCAGCTATATTCTGAACACCTGGGTGAAGAGAAGAGCTGCGCTGTCAGCTTACCTGGATCAAGTAAAGGAGCATAATGCTGGACAATCCTGACGTTGGAGGCTCCGGTCTGCAAGCTTTCCACTCCTGGCAGAGCTTTGACAGCACTCCGAGGGAGGCTTAAGACAATGAGTCTGAATGAACCATGTTCTGCACCTGCATTTTTGAGGCTCTTGCATGGAGCTGTGGTTTTAGGGGGGTTGATGCATGTTGTGGTGGTAATCCCCAAAGCAGATGGTAGAGACCAGAGGTGAAGAGAGTTGTCAAGCTTAAGAAGGAATCCTATTGGGCCTGGTTAGCTTGTGGGACTTCTGAGCTAACTGATAGATGCTGGCAGGTCAAGCAAAACATAGTTAGCTGAAGCAAAAACTCAAAAACCCTCAGAGAATTCAGGAGGGTAATGCCCTACTCATACGGTGTATAGTGTGAGTGTGATGCTGCTGAATTCAACTGAGGATATATTTGGATAGTAGAAAGAATACTTTGTCAACCTCTGTAACCCCTTACATGCAGTCTGAAGATGAGGGGGATGACTTGTTCATCACTAGGGATGAGGTCACTGAGGTAGTTAAACAATTCAGGATCGATAGACTGAATGAGTTCTTTAAGGCCCCAGATGTTGTAGCGCTGACTTGGTTTACACACCTCTCCAAGGTTACGTGGAGCTCTGGGGCAGTGCCTCTAGACTGGGAGAATCGGGTGGTGTTTCCCAACTTTAGGAAGGGGGACTAGTATGTGTACTCCAGCTAAAGGGAGGTCACAGTCCTCAGCCTCACCAGGAAGGTCTATGCCAGGGTACTGGGGGGCGACCGTGGCTCAAGGGATTGGGAAGCTCATCTGTAACCGGAAGGTTGCCGGTTCGATCCTCCTGCTCTCTCTGTCCTGGTCGTTGTGTCCTTGGGCAAGACACTTAAACCTACCCTACAGTCTGCCCCAGGGCAGCTGTGGCTACAACTGCAGCTTACCTCCATCAGTGTGTGAATGAATAGTGGAATTGTAAAGCGCTTTGGGTGCCTAGAAAAGCGCTATATAAATGCAATCCATTATCATTATTACTGGAAACGAGAGTTCATACTTCTCTTGGATCTTTGGATTCAGGATAAGCAATGTGGTTTTCGTCCTGTTTGGGGAACAGTGGACCAGATCTTTATTCTGTAGTCCTGTTAGTTTACAGCGAAGTGTGAAGTGGTGTGAATGTACCACTCCAAGTCTGTGGCCATAGGCCTCAGGCAGAAAAGAGTGTTTAGCCTGAGCCAGAATAAAAAGTATACGTTTCTCTGGGTGTTGTTCACAAGTGAAGTGAGAAACTGACAGATGGATTGGGGGTGATGCTGCAGTGATGTAGATGCTACTTAGGTCTGTAGTAGTAAAAAGAGAGCTGAGCTTTAAAGCAAACCTAGCGATTTAGCAGTCAGTCTATGTCCCCAACCTCACCTATTGTCATGAGTCTTAAGCTTTCTCTTAAGGGTGGCTGGGCTCTCTCTTTAAGATAGGATGAAAAGTGCAGTCATTGGAGAGGGGCTCCGAGTACTGCTGCTACTCCTCCACATCAAAAGGAGGGAGGCCCCAAAGTAGATCCAGCACATGCTGGAGAGATCATGTCTCTCAGCTGGCCTGGGAATGCTTTGGTGTTCCCCAGATAAGTTGGAGGAGGTGGCTGGGGAACACCAAAGCATTCCCTTATGCTAGACAGTATGGACATTACTCATTGGATTACTATTAAAGTCTGTGCTTCTACCCTACAGGGTAATGGTGCTTGATGCTGGAAAAATAGTGGAATTTGATTCGCCGAACAACATGCTTGAAAAAGAAGGTCATTTCTACGCCATGGCAAAGGATGCTGGGATAACACTAGAAAGCAGCACACATTTATAACTTTGTACTTGTTTTATATATGATTTAGCTCCAACAGTTTCAGGTTTCAGGTTCCATAAAATGTACTAATTGTGTTGTGAGATTGTTTTTTTTTTTTTTTTTTAAATTAGGATAGCTGTTGGAAAAAAAAACACACAAAAAATGAAAGATACAAAACAAAAGTGTAATGTCTAGTGTAAGGTGTGATTACAGGAGGTTGAGGGTCACATAAAAACTCGTCTGGGCTTCTTTTGCAGTTGTTGTAGCATATGTTGGGTAACACTCTATACAGTGGTGGGAAACTGATTTTCCCAAGGGACCAAATAAGAAACAGGCTCTGATGAGGAGGGCTGTTGTGAAGGGAGGCAGACTCAGTTTCTCATGTGCCTGCTTGGGGAATTAATTGGCCACCATTGCTCTATCCTGTATTGGTTGCAAACTCCATTCTACAATTTTTTAGATTTTTACTTTGAAATTCCTTTAATTTCATGCCAACATCAACTGTCATTCTGTTATGTTTTGCTTATTAACATAATAATAGTGCTATTTCCACATGCTGAGTGCATGAAGAGTGATGTTGGTGACAACCAGATAATATTTTCAATTTTTTCTATTACAGTGTAAGATCCAAAAGCAGATATGACCTACTGCTGTAATTAAGTGATATGAGACAATATATTGAGGAGAAGAGCAAAGAGAATGAAAAGAGTTGTTTGCACAAGACAACAAAGCAGGGGAATTGGAATACATGTGTCTCTAAAGTATGAAGAACTATACTTGATGTATATTTATTCATCCATTTATCTGCCTTTAGTTATTTTTTTGTTTTGTTGCACTTTATTCTAATTAATGGGGTTTTTTCAGCATGTAGAATAGGATAGCACTTAAAAAAAAATGTGGAAAGACTGCTCCAGGTGAGGCTCGAACTCACAACCTCGGCATTGCTCTACAATGTACTGTCATATAAGTACCGCACGCTAACCGATTGCGCCACTGGAGCACATGAATCATTTTCCATATTGAATTAAAAACATACTTTTTGTACACTGATTGTTTTGTGGCTATTCTACATACACTATTTTTACATGAAGCAGCTGTTTTTAGCCACTGCTAAATTTCTACTAGTCAGTCTTGTGACCATCTGGGAGTGTGTTTGTGTGTGTGTGTGTCATAAGAGAGGGAGATGAAGGAAGCGAGAAAGAGGGTAAGTGAGCAAGACGCAGAGAGAAAGAATAAGACTCACTGAGGGAAGGAGAGACCAAAGACTTGTTTTTTTGCTTGTGAAGCCTGCTGCCAGTCTTCATCCTGCATCTTTTCCCTAGAAGGTGAGTCTGTACTACTCATCAAATAGCCTTTACCTTTAAATAGAGACTTTCAGTTGCATATTATAGCCTTAAAATAGTCATTAGTTTGGTTTTAAATTATATATTAGCTTATTGGTCATGTTACGGGTTGTAAAGAGCATGTATGTCAGCTTCATATTGAACTGAAAGACATGTTTGACATAATTACAGTATACTTTAAAGGTTTCTAATTGGTATATTTTTAGAATATTGACCTTTACAGCATATTTTCTCTGCAAGTACTTAGTTAAAGTGTTTTATCAGCATTACTGATTCAATTTATCCATTTATGAATGCCTTACAATATCCTAATGTTAAGCTTCTTTTTATCTCCAGTGTGTTTTACAAAGATTTTGTAGGTGACAGTAGATTTCAATATGAATTTTTTAAAAGGAAATTAAATTATTATTATTATTATTTTACAATTGAAAGGAAGCTATTAAGCTGGCTTATCCAATTATATGCACACAATCTCTCCCTGTCTTCTTATTATTTAGCAAACACACAAATTGGTTATTTAAGCTGAAGAAAAAAGAAAAATCTGATTTCTCCTGCTGTTTTAGCCACTCCACCACCCCCATCATCTGTGGCTTCAGGGGATTTATTTTTGCATCACTTCCCAATTTTATGTCTAACATTTTGCAGAGAGTGATGAGTGAGAAACTATACAAAACTATAATTGCATGGTTTGCTGCAATAACTCAATCATCAGCAATTGAAAATAGTTCTAAAACATAATTAAATGTAAAAAATTGTGTGTCCCAGCTGCAGATTTATTCCTTCCTTTCTTTAAGCAAAATCAGTAGACATTTTTAGAGAGACAAGTACAAAAATGCCTTTTATTTGTTTATTTGACATTATGGAAATAATAAATATTCCAGGATTTGTATTAAAAAAAAGGCTTATTGAAAAAATGACATAACCTGAATACAAATAACCCTTTCTAATGACTGTTCAATGACTGTTGATCATCTGTACTCAGAGTTGATTAAGTTTAAAATTTTGTTTATAAATCAATGGAAAGTAAAGCATGTATCCAGCAGCATAATAAATAAAATACGCAGAGAAAGAACAAGGTACTGAATACGTTTACTGTTGCCATCTCTATTTTTGTATCATGTAAAGAAGAGTTAATAAACTAATTTTCCTTCCCTTGTCTTTTTAAAAGAGGTCTCGAGTGCCGTGCCTTGTGTCAGTATGGATGATTTCTCTGGTCTCTGCTGTCCCCTTTGCACTGGTCTATGACCAGGCACGCGCTTGCATCCTGGACTACACAGCTACCACTCAAGAAGATGCCTTCCAAGTTTCTACCATGTGTGAGATGACAGAGCCAGATCCTGCGCATATCTACAAAGGCGCCTTACTTCTGAGAGCCGGGTTCTTCTTTCTGGTGAGACGAGTACCATTTAACAGGTTATGTTTTTGTGTCAACGTAAAACAAAGGGACCTAACAGGCCTCTCCAATAACAGGTCCCACTAGTGTCCATCCTTACTCTTTATATGCTCATCCTGCACTACCTGAGGAAGAATAGCCATCAAAGGACAAACATGGGTCTTATGCCACAGGATCCAGAAGGAAGGTGAACAATCAAGTGTCACCAGAATGGGAAACTGCTTGTAAATGAAAAGAGAGCTCTAAAACTAATGGGTGAGCGATAAAAAAAAGTTTAAAATCCTATTACTGCTTTGAAGGACACATACCAGGTCAATCTATAAAGCAGTGGCTTCAGTAATGGCAGAAGAGTACAGGACACTGCTCTTCTTTATCTAATCAATGAGACAATCATAAACAGCTTTGCTGTCCTGCAATTACTCCAGTTTATATGCAAATGAATTACATTAGTGTACTATTAAAAATCATTTCAGAATGTTGAATTATCAACACTCTCTCTGTTCTGCTTTTCAGGTGCAGCTGTGGTGGCTTTTTTGTTTGCAACTTTCCTGATATCGCCTCATCACTTATGCAGGTTTACGTGGTTGTGTGGTCCGACACGGTCCTTTCCATTTAAACAATCTTGAAATCGTATTTGTCCCTCCCACTGTGGTATATCAACGGTGCTCTTGCTCAAGGTTTTCTGAGTCTTTTTGTAAATATGGTAAAATGATTGACTCTTTCTACAGTACGTGTGGAATTCACATTTTTAGAGTCCTTTTTTGTGTAGCTACAGAAGAAAATGATTTTACAGCAACTGGTGTAAAGCTCACGTTGTGGTGTGCAGTCTTACATTTGTATATAAATTTAGAACACAGCATTTGCAAATGATTACCAAAAAAAATATTTATGAGTCTGCTGTTATAAAGAAGTTTAAAATATATGTTGAATAAGATTAATATTGAAGTTTGTTACAGGTGTGACATATTCATTTTTCAACATGGAGAAGATTCATGCGCTTGTATGCATAGCTGATGCTGCACTTGACTTTAACTGTTTTTTTGTTTTTATTTTTAAGAAAAGGTAACTCCCTAAATGAGTCATACATGTGTTGCTTTCTGGCAGCGCTGATTACACATGATTATGTGTTTTCTTCTCAGAAAACTGCTTAAAACTGGCTTGACTATTCCTACATTTTTAAAATAAGTCAATTTGTCTGTAAATTTCACAACACGCAGGATATATATATATATATATATATATATATATATATATATATATATATATATATATATATATATATATATATATATATATATTTGAGACCCTTGTTGTATGTTTAATGCTTTATAAATATATGTTTTTTTCAAATATGTTTATGTTTTATTCTTTGGAGCACACGAGTCAAGTTTGTGTTGCCAAGACGACCAAACACCAGGAGACCTGACTTGACTGAAACCTCACCGATCAGCATTCTATAAATATAGACTCACTGAAGTATAACCTGTGGATGTATTGTGTTCCTGGACAAAGCATGATGTTGATTTATATGACATTTTAGTGCACAAGGCTTCCGTTTAGTCATGATACACTTTTTTATTGGAAATTGGCTGCTTTTTCACTCATTTTCAGTTTAGCCCTTGTACCTGACCATTTTTAGAGGAATTTTTTCTTTGTTTGTTAAACCACTTAGCATAAAAACACACAATTACGTTTCAGTCTTTTATTCATTTTTGCATACACACTCTTATACACATGTATTAGAAGAACAAAATGCCACAGATAATGGGCAAAAAATCAGAGAAAGGGTAAGGTATAGAAATTAGTTTTCAGTAGTCTTTTTAATTAAGCTAAATTAATAGGATGAAGGAGGCTGTTCCAGAGTTTAGGTGCCAAAACCTCAACGTCTGGTGTTAAAATAACTGGATACACTGATCAGATGATTGGAGAGACCGGCTGAAGTTATAAGGTCTCATTGGCTCTACTATATACGCAGGAGCCTGTACACCTAAGGGTTTCAATAATAATAAATTTACTGATCAAATAGTTAAGAAGTGTCCAAAACTATGCTCTAATAGGATTTTTTTTTTAAAGTTTCTATTTATGCTTTTACAAAATTTGCAAAACGATGTCCAAATAAATACAGTGTACTTGTCCTTCAATGCCAAACCTGTAACCTACATACTTTGAGTTGGTGTATGTATTTTAGATGTATCAAAATTTTATACTATTTTTCAGATTTAGTAACTGTATAGTCTTTGATCCACGTTAACCTTACAAACATCTGGTAACTCTAACAACAGATGCATAGAAACATAACATCAAATCGCCTCTGTCAGTGCAGTGGCTGTGGCTACAGTGTAGCTTGCCATCACCAGTGTGTGAATGTGTGTGTGAATGGGTGGATGACTGGATGTGTAAAGCGCTTTGGGGTCCTTAGGGACTAGTAAAAAAGTGCTATACAAATACAGGCCATTTACCATTTACCAAATGAACATCAGAAGGGGGAAAGCCACATATACCCAGATGATTAAGGGGCACTTCTTTACAGCTCAAGGCACACTTGCAAAAGGCATTAGGTGCATCACAGACTAAAACACTAAACGTGAACACTTCCCCAGCAACCCATCTCTGTCTGAGGATCTTGATTCCATAGCACTCTAACCCTGACAATAATCCTGGATAGGCACTGACAGATTGTGAACATAAACTGTCAGAGGTGTTGACTGACATCCTGAATACTTCTCTCTCTCACAGGCATCAGTACAGACCTGGCTTAAGACTGCCACTATTATTCAAAAAGTTGACAGTGACAGCCCTGAATAACTACTGACCTCGCACTGACTGTCATGAAGTGTCCCATGTAAAGAACTCCACTGATGTCACTGTGGACCTCTACCAGTATGATGCCATCTCATCACTGGTTCATACAGCCCTGAAACACCTGGAAAATAAGGAGTTTTATTTATATGTGCTTTTACTGGATTTCACTGCCTTTGACACAACCCACAGACTGCAGTGCAAAAACTCTCAACACTAGGTGTGAGTTCCTCCCTCTGCAAACAGGTTCTGGATTTATTAGCCAACAGGACACAATTCAAAAATGTATATTTTCAGGAACAGAAAATGATAACTGTTTCCTAATCATGATGTTGCAGTCTATTGTATCATAGCTTGCTGTTTTGTTTTGGTTTTTTTTGGAGAAAAAAAAAACGCAACGGACGTGACGTGTCTATATCTCGGCCAATCACAAGTCAATGGGCGGGACTAAATATGAACCAGCGGAGGATTCAAAATGAAGATGGCGGCTGAAAATGGTTCCCCAAACAATCACAAACTCGAAAGAAAGTAAGGACTTTTTGATTAATTTGACAAAGATGAACACGTTACAGTGCTGCTGAGTAAACTATGCCTCCATCAGAGGATTAGTACTAACAAAACAAAACTCTGTTTTTACCACTTTGCACTGGGACTTGTGTTTTTTCCCTGTTAGCAATAGCCAGTGGAGCTAAGTTAACCTAGCAACAGTTTATACTAACATAAGCTAATGTTAATTCGATAATTCACGCAGTCTTACTTTTAAGGCTTTATTCTCGGGCCAGCTCGAAGTTTTATCATTTCAAGTGGACATTAATCTATGGCGTATGTGTTTCCTTTAACAGGGAGACAAAATGCAATGTGTTTATCAGTCAGGAAAAGCCGAACCAGCCTGTCATCTTTAACCCGGACTTCTTCGTGGAGCGGCTGAGACATGAACATCCGCAGGCTTTCACGGAGCTGGTACTTAGCAACATCACTCGAATGATAGATCTGCCTGGGGACGAGTTTGCCCAGCTTACTGGAGACTCGGAGCCTAGAGTCCCCTCATCCAGCGGCTTTCTACGCTCCTTTAACTTCCTGAAACGGAAAGGTTAGGCCATAAGAGTCTTCGTTATGCACACATGTTAACCGCCTTTGAAACGGTATTTTGAATAAATATGATTTATGTAATGCTTATATTCTTTTGTTATTGATTTCCTGAGGGAGAAAGCAGAGTTGTGTGGAGTTTCTCAGTCATGTAATTTTATTTCTAAGGCTGAAATAATTTAGTAGTTAAGCAATCAGTACATAATTTACCATAAGCAAATATGATAAGATTGCTTGTTCCTGCTTATGGGGAGTTTAGGGGGGCATGAAAAAGAAGGCAGCATCTAACCCTCACAAATGAAAAGCAAGAGTAATCCAGTGTTTATTTTGGTTAAGCAAATCATCTCTCATCTAATTATTCATCAGGTGATGAACAATAAGGACTGAAGACTAAAGCGCTTTAGATTTTCATCAAGTCATCTTGTAGTTATAATTTACCTCTCACATCTTTCTATTTTGACTAGAATAGGTCCATTTGTACACAAAAAGCCTACAATCAGCCTTGATGTGTCATTTGATTTCTTGCAGACAAAGGAGTCGTTTTTGGTGCACCATTAACTGAAGAAGGAATCGCACAGATCTATCAGCTCATCGAGTACCTGAATAAAAGTGAGTATTGATTCACCTGCTCATATAACGTGACATTAAATGAACCGTATCATCCAGAGTGTTTTGTGATATTGCCCCTTTGCCTATGTCACCTCCAGAGGCAAAGAAATTCTTAACAATATTATTTTTAGAAACACGATTAAAATAACTGGATTATACTAAATCGTATATGTCAAGCATCACACTTTTTACTTGCTCTGTAACTTAGTTTAAGCATTGAATTGCCATGAGGTCATGGTTTATTTCTAGAAAGCAATGATGTCATTCACTGAAAGTGGACACTGGATGAAAATGTTTGAATCAATAATTTATCTGAAAGCACTTTGCTCTTGCTGACTCCCTCCTTCCATTTACTTCTCTCCATCACTCACCTTACTGCTGTGTCTTTGGCTCTCTGTGTCTCCTTCACTGTGTGTCTGCCTACCTAAACACCCTCCACCCTCCCCCTTTCTGGCTGTCTCTCTCCATCTTTCTCTCCCACCCCTCAGACCTTCATGTGGAGGGGCTGTTTCGTGTGCCAGGCCACAGCTTAAGGCAGGCAGCCCTGAGGGAGATGCTGAACACTGGGGCAGAGATAGATCTAGAGACAGGCGATTTCCACCCCAATGATGCCGCAACATTGCTCAAGGCCTACTTGGGAGAGCTTCCAGAGCCTCTGTTGACACACAGACACTATCATGCTCATCTGAAGATTGGAGGTGCTGGTTGGCTCGTGCACAGATCTTTGTCATTCAGATTAATGCACGGTCAGGAAAAATATTGCTTACCTGTGCTTTGTAATATTTTTCGTCACTTGTTTTTAGAGTTGACTCGCTTTGATGATCAAGGGGATAAGACAAATGTGCCAGATAAGGAACGCCAGATCGAGGCGTTTCAGCTCCTGTTTATGCTTCTCCCATCTGCCAACCGGAGCTTGTTGAAGCTGCTGTTTGATTTACTGCACAGCACAGCTCGCAATCAGCACTCCAACAAGATGTCGGCTATCAATTTAGCCAAGATGTTTGCTCCACACATCATCTGGCCCAAAAATGTAAAGACCTTAGGTTCATTTTGTTCTGTCTTCCGAAACACTGTTTGCAGTCAAATGAACCATGACAAATAATAATAATAATACTACTAGCTTTTTGTGTTTCTTTGTGACCTCTTCTTCTTCTTTTAATTTTGCAGGTAATGGCAAGTGATCTTCAGGGAGACATAGAAAAACTCAATAATGGCATAGCATTCCTTATTAGACACTCACAAAAACTGTTCAAGGTAAGCTCCCCAGGCATTGATCACTTATTGCATCAGTGTTGTTTAACTTATGAAAAAATAAACAAAATGCTTTTTTTTTTTTTTTTGCTTTTTTTGACAATAGAAAAATCAAAATGTAACATTTCCTTTTAAAACAAAACCCAGGCAGGTCTTATCAATTAAACGTTATTAGGTGTCATATAAACAGGCACCTAGATGGTATCTCACAACCATATGCCATGTATTATAACAATATGTCTTCTCTTTACTTAATGAAAGTTTCATAATAAGGGCCTTTGTCGCCAGGGTTACAAGTACAAACAAACGTGATAGAGAGCAAGAACACAGAAATTATATATATATATATATATATATATATATATAAAAAAAGGAAAATTATAATCATTTAAATGTCCTGCAATCAGCCGCCATAAGGCTCTTTACCTGCACACATTGTATTTGACAAATTCCTGTCAATATAAAGTTTTGAGTTCAAGCAGGTTTAGAGGAAGAAAGAAGTAGGCGGCTGATGGCGCCCTTTTAACTCAGTGTCTGAAGTGTAGGATTTTAAAGGTATTTGGACAGAGAATCATCATCAAACTTAATATTTCTGAAATTTCCAGGCCATCTTAAATCTCACCTGCTGCGATGTGTCTCAGATTGGAATTAAGATCAGGTTTTTTAATTAGTCTATTGAGAATATTTCATTTATGGGTATTTTTTTTTATTACAGCTGGGACTTTTTTGGTCTTTAACTAATATGTTCACCTATAGCCTACATACTTGACTAACATTAAGTTTTTTCCCCCATCAAACAAATGGTTTTCCTGTGTTTTTCCATGTTACTGATGCATTTGTTGCTTTCTAGTTTTGTGTGCAGATTTTTTTCCCCTTTGGATTTGCCCAAGTTTTGATTTTATATGCTGTTAATTATTTTATGTCTAACAAATACTTTATTCAATACTAATTTGATTAAACTACTGAAATGAAACCACAGGCCACTTTAATCAGATCCCTTTATGTAGTATGAATTATTTATTTCAGTTTCAAAGTAGAACATAGTTAGCCTTAACGCACTGTGCTTTATGTCTGAATAACTTCCACATTAGTATATTTAGTTGTTTCCAGAGGCTTTAATGTTCGTCTGTTTTCATTGAAGGCGCCTGCGTATATCAAAGAATATGCCCGCTTGTACTTCACAGGATCAAAAGCTCTTCAGTCAAATGTAAGTATTTTTGTTTTCTATTTCTAACAGAGTTTGTCTTAGTAGGGAAAAAAGGGAGCGTTAGTACTGCATTGCACTTAGCAAATTACCAAATCCAGTCACTTCAGTGTTTGGTTCATTTTAGACACTTGGATGTCTAACTCCAGAACCTGGAAAGGCTGGTGTCTTCAAGGCGTTTAATAGAATAATTTTCAAACGAGCCGGAAATAAAACTTAAATACTGGTTCAGTAGTCAGATTTTAAAGCTGTTTGTAAACTCTCACTTAGAGCAACAAGTAAATCTTTGCAGTTATCTCTCAAAAACTGTTTGATTGGTTTTGTTCTATGAAAACAGATTTTTGAATGTTATTTGGTTTGTTTTGACATTTTTTAGGATGACTTGACTCTCTGTTCTGGGGCCAAAGAGGGCCCTATGACTGCAGTGACAGTGGCCTCCCCTTCTCCCTCCATAACAACAGTCACATCTGATACTCAGAATTACACTGAATCAGCCCTCAGAGAGCTTTACCAGCAAGTCAGCAGCATGCCAGAGTCTGCCAAAAAGAAAAAACTCATCAGACAGGTACTCAGTGTGATGCTGCTGTGATAAGAAAGACATGCATACAAGGTGCTTGGAGAACCAACACGTAAGGTGGTGTATTTTTCTGTGTAGATCGAGAAACAGACACCCTCAGCAGAGTCTCGGGCACCATTCAGCAGGAGGCACTGGCGTTCACGCTCTTGGGGTGGAATAATAAAGGTTTGTTGATAGTATTTGTGTGTCTGCATTACCCATCATGTGATTTCTTGCCAACCTCTTATAGACACAAAGCTTTTCATATATATTTGCCTGTGATCCTATTAATCAGTGTTTTGATTATTCCAAAATCTGTTGATCTTGTGTAATAGTTTTTTCTTATTTTTCTAACAGAAGAAAGTGTTTGGAAGCCAAATGTTAGCTGAGAAAGAAAATGGCAGACCACAGACTCATCTACCCAGCTGCTCTGCTGATGGACAGGTAAAAGAAGGAACCAGCTGTGCACAAACAAACACAAGTATATTTTAAAATAAGTCTGAGAAGGAGAACCTGCACCTTATTTAACATAAGTTTTGCTGCTGTAAAATATTAGCTAACTGGTGCTGCAGAGTGAAAAAAGTCTTTAGCACTTTTTTTCTTCTGCCTCCAACTGAGTGACTGCTGCTTTGGATACTAGTGATCAGACAGGAAATAAACTCGGTGCAGGTGATAATCTTTAAAAAACTGCCCCTAATAAACCCCTCATTGTAGTGATTACAATGTAGAGGGAAACAGCTAAGAAGTAATTCTTTTATTTTAACCATGACCAACTAAAATGTCACACTGAAATTATTGGCCACAGTTTGCTTTTAAAACTGTCATCGGCTACAGCTGGAGAGCAGTTTTCCTCATTACTGTGTTGAACTTTTCTGGCATTTCAGCCATCAGTCTGCGGTTCACCACAGGCGGTGCTTAGATTGTTAATGATGCCTGTGCTCAGCTGAAAGGACTGAACATTACCTAATCGTCTCTCTCTTTCTCCCTCTTTCCTCCACCAGGATTAATCGTGTGTGAAAGGATGTGCGCCTCTCAACTTGGGAACCATCAGTCTGACTTTTGTGTAAAAGTAATTAAATGATCATCTCGAGTTCTCTGTAAACGGAAGGTGTATTATAAGGTTTTCTTTACAAACCATGTTTAGATGATCTTTTTTTGTCTCCATTTTTTGTCACAAAGTTTTAGACTTTGAGTTAAAGAATCTCGACCTTTTTTATCGAGCTCTCTCTTTTTTTCTCAGTTCAGCAGAAGTAATTGGAGTGAGAGCGCTGATATGTTCTTTTTTTTCTCACTTCACCTCTTTTCAAGAGTTTCGTCTTACTTTCATGTTCAGTGATGATGCTCCTTATTATGCAGTGTAATTGCATTGGTGAAATTTGCATCCTTAGCTTTGTGATTGAGTGAAACCTGTCGGATTTTAATTTGAAAAGCATTAATGTATTTATTTTTCACTGGACTTCTGGATGATTTCCATCAGGATCTCATTAGTATCGGGCATTGGATGGAAAATGTGATATACAGAGTTTCTATTTAAATGTTAAAATTGCTTGTAAGTTGTAGGATAATTAGATTTGGTCACTGAAAACCAAAGTTATTTAAATCCAAAGTGTGCCTTAAAATGAACATATCTGAAAGTTTTACGAAGATTATCCTTCCCCAGTAGCTTATTTTATGTGTCGATAAAATAAGAAGGATGCTTAGTGAAAGGTCAATGGAGCTTGTGTACTTTATGTCAATATTTGTTTGTTTCACTTTAGCACAAATCCTTTCTTGACACTATGATCCCGTAAGCTACTGCTTCTTTAAACTGTACCTTGGTTTTCTGTGGTTGGTCTTAGATCTTACATCCGGTTTGAATTCTTATGCAGCACCATATATGGTTTTATAGCTTTATATTATTTTTTTGTTTGTTTTTTACCTTTGACGATACTGCAAGATTTTTTTTTTAATTCGTTTTTATTGTCCATATTATATTTATCGTTATTCAGTTTTAGTTTAAGTGAGTGGTTGAATGCAGATGAAGATGGATCGTTTACTTGCCCTCTGCTGTAACTGGTAATCCAGGTGTTTTTCTGGGAGAGTTTTGGCTACAACCACTTTTAACCCCACTTTCTTGCCTTACTCCATGAGTGAAACTCACTTTTCACTGCTGTTACAATTTAACTATAATGTGACCATGTAAACTGGTGAATCTGGTGCTACTGTGAAGCTATGCAACTCAATGTAATTAAAAGACATCAAGCTGCACTCCATAGTTGGCTCTTTTTTCTTTTCTTTTTTTTGAAAAGGCCAAACTTGAGTCACTGAGCATACAGACATAATTGTGACCATGCTTTCGAATGATTATTATTCTATTAATCATCACAATTTAAGTACTTCTGCCTGAACCTCTGCATTGCTTTTATGTATTCATTTTTATTTTTTTCCTGCCACAAGGTGGCGCCCTTTAGTTGTAAATAATCAGTGAAGTACAGACTCATGGGTAGAGGTTATCCACTTTTGAGTCACTAGTGTATAAAGGTTGCTGCAGCTGTCTCTGTAGTGTAAGCTCTCAGGATTTATTAAAATAAAATGACATGCCCACCATATACTCATATATAAGTAGCTACTTGAAAGGTTTCCCTGTACTTGAAACTCGTGCTTCTCTAACAGGACATATCAAAACATCCTACGTCCTGAAAGTTGTCAATAAAGTACATATGAGTTGTTTTAATTGTACCAAATAACCTGAAAACCTGCATTAAAAAGTTTAGGCCAGTAATCAATAATGAATTTAAATAGAAGAAGACAACTTGCGAATGCAGTTATGGGGTGAAAGTTTGAGTAGCAAGAAAATGTTTTTTCCATAACAGCATGACTGCCTGTTTGTCATTGTGGTGTCAATGTATGGTTGGTATTGTAAGTATATGCCTTAAACATGTATGGGAATGTTCCCCAAATCATATTCACATATATATATATATATATATATATATATATATATATATATATATATATATATATATATATATATATATATATATATATATATATAACAGACAATGTCCCCAAAAGGAAGTGTATTGTTTTACAGCTAAAACTCCACAGGGGTTTTATTTAGCAATGAGCTTGATGACTGTAAAATGACTCACTGGTACTGTAATCAACTTCACATTGTATCAAAATATATATGTTTGTGGGTTTGTGAGTGGATGTGATTTTGCTTTGAATGTATGCATTAAAATGCCTTTTAGAGGGGGCTAATTCTGTCCATATTCTAAACTCACTAACCGATCATTTGCGTTAAAAGGAAAACACAATTAAAAGATATATGGTTTTTTTTATGCCTTTCCGAGGCACAGCTGTGTTAGAGAGAAATACAAATGACTGGTCGGAAGCACACTGTGGAATTTTGGGTTTCTTTGTATTTTCTTTTCAAGCATATGTTGGTTTCTTTTTAGTTAACTACATAAGTAGTTTTGGGTGAAAGATGTATGAAAATAGCATAAACATGCATAAATGTGGGAACCCCTGTTTAAGGTTTCTATAAATGTAAATTATTAAAGTGAGTGAACGATGAACTAATCACAAAAGCCTGTCTGCTAAGATGAAGATATTGTGGTATTGTTTTACACAATTATAGAAAAAAAAGAGTTGGGCAACGCAAAATTATTATTCCATCCAAAAGGATTGAACTGTCAGACCAGATGTTGTTCACAGGCATTGAAAAGAAGGTGGTGCAGTTTCCAAAACACTCCTCAATCTTCCTCCTAGTCCCACTAAGCATAAGCTCTTTTAAACACACCTAAAATGCTGAAGAAGAGAAGATGCAAAAATACCTGTTTGCTTTTTGTTGTTGTTGTTGTTTTTAAATCTGTAATGTCAAGAAATGGCAATTAACAGAAATAATGAAGGCAAGCTGAGATGTAAAAGACAAAACTTTGTATGAGAGCTATGCAGGATTGAACACATCACTGTTTTGTGTTTGGGCTGGAGCCAGTGTCACCAGAGTGGATTCTGTTAATTAGCAGCAAATTCTAGCATAGTGTCTGTTAAGGAAAAAAAACAAAGCTGAAGCTGCAAAGAAGAGGATTTATTCAGCAACAGGATAATGATCCTAAACACACCTCGAAATCCACTCTAACCAAGACTCTAACTCTTGGAACTCTTGGCTTGGCTCCATGAAGCATTTGCAAGTTGTCAAAGAGGATATTGACCACACATGATACCAAGCTTTTTGACCTCTGGCTTTTAAAACTGCAAAGATGGGAATAAAACATGTTTATCTTGCTTAAATGAATCAATTATTTACATTTTTCTTTATCCTTTTATACCTTTTGGACTTCCTTTCCTTGGTTTGCTCTTCACAGTAACACAGAATTTAATCATGGGTGCCTAAGCATATGTAATGCTTCCACATTAATTGGTTTTCCTCATTGTAGTCAGTTCTTGGTAACATCTTCTGTTTTGCAAACTCTCCTCTGCCAGACTATTGTAAATGCTGCTATGTCGTCCTATGCCTTTGTAAACAGCAGAATTATTCCTTTTGCATATTTGTGTGCATTCCTCTCAAAGCTCTGTGAGAGCGGAGGGATGTTACCACCACCCCCTATTACCACTAAACACCACTGTCTCCTCTTTAATTAACCATTCATTGAAGGAAGCTCTATACTGCACTGACATTTTTACTGGGACAGATGGAGCTTTTACTGATTTGTTTCGAGTAAGTGCGAACACCTGCATGTGCACATTCATATGTGCATGTTCCGAACTGGACAAGCATCAAAGCAGACAGATGCACACAAACTCAAATATATCTTATTGCATCATCTGTGACTCTTTATTGTCTTTGTGCTTTTTGTCAGTTAATGTGAATGGGGTTGTTATGTCTGTGTGATTTACTGATATTAATGTTAGGAGGGATCTGCTCATCCCAGCAAATCTCTCTGTAAAGTTAAAGCACTCAAGCTGAGCAGAGCCACGGCTGAGGTGTCTGATACGCACTATAGTAAAGATTTCAGTATTTTTATATTTTGAAAAGTGTGAAGTGTTAATAATGCATAGCAATGATAGTTCTTGACTAATCCTTAAAAAAAAAAAAAAACAAGTTGCAAAACCAGAAACGTGAATACAGACACCAACTCAATCACTTCTTGAGGCAATCTTGGTGCTTAAAGGCATCTTGTCTTTGTCTTCATTTATTTGAAGTAAAGCACTGCCCATCTCTTGGGAGAACAGCTGACATGCGGTAATAGTGGCCTAAGTATTAATTAATGGTGCTTAATGGTTTATGAAGAGTCTTTAATTAAGTAGATGATCAGTATGCAAAATCAGAGACATGCACAGTGAGGAAGTCTGATCCATGGGAGTTATTCCTTTTCTTTCTTCATAAAGTTTCACATTTCATTTTAAGTTGTCACCTTTATTCTTAATGCTTTTTTGTAATATAAATGAACCCAGCAATTATGGCCTGAAGTCATTAAGATCAGAGCTCCATTTTCTATCAAAATCTAGAATAGTGATTTGCAATTCCATGAAGTCGAAATGCATTTGGAGAGTTTCCTGAGAGCTACAATTACACTGTCAACTTCAGTCAGTCTCTGATAAATGTACACACAGTTTTAACTAAGTAAAAAAAGATTTATTATTAATTCCTGCAAAGGAAATGATTTCCTACATACAGTGGTGTGAAAAAATGTTTGACCTCTTCTTGATTTTCTAGTTTTTTGGATATTTGTCAGACTTACATGTTTCAGATCATCAAACAAATTTTAATATTAGATAAAGATAACCTGAGGAAATGCAAAATGTAGCTTTTAAATGATTTTATTGATTAGGGGAGAAAGGTTATCCAAACCTACTTGGTCCTGTGTGAAAAAGTAATTACATATATAGTTAAATCGGGAATTAAATGTGATTTCATTGATGATTTTAGTGTTTAGTGTCACTAAACACACTCAGGCCTGATTATTGGCAGATGTGCTGAATCAAGGAATCACTTAAATAATACACCACCATTCTTAAGACTTTGGGGCTGCAGTGAACCACAGTGAGAACCATTATACACAAATGGAGAAAATTTGGAACAGGGGTAAAACTTCCTAGGAGTGACCAGCCTACCAAATTACTCCAAGAGTACATGGATGACTCATCCAGGAGGTTGGAAAAGAACCCAGAACAGCATTAAAGAACGGCAGGGTTCACATGTCTCAGTTAAGGTCAGAGTTCATGATTCAACAATAAGAAAGAGACTGGGCAAAAATGGCATCCATAGGAGAGTTCAAGGAGAAAACCACTGGTGACCAAAAAAAGGCTTGTCTCACATTTTCCAAAAAAGTGTGATGATCTGGGGCTGTTTTGCTACCTCAGGACCTGGAAGACTTGCTGTAGTAAATGGAACCATGATTTCTGCTTTCTACCAAAACAACCTGAAGGAGAATGTTCAGCCATCTGTTTCTGACCTTAAGCAGAAGCGCATTTGGGTTTTGCAGCAGGGCAATGATCCAAAACACATCACCAAGTCCACCTCTGAATGGGTTAAGAAAAACAAAATGAAGACTTTGGATTGGCCAAGTCAAAGTCCTGACCTGAATCCGATTGAAATGCCGTGGCGCAACCTTAAAATGTTTTTGATGATCTGAAACATCTACGTGCAATAAACATGCAAAAAACTAGGACATCGGGAAGGGGGCAAACACTTTCTCACACACACTGTATGCCACATATCGGGTTTTTTTAACGTATTTTTTTCTATTTTAAATACATATATATTTTTTTAGCTTTGAGTCCAGTGTATGATCCTGGCATTGGGAGACAGATTGTGTGCCAGTTGCTCTGACAAATTTAAAAAACAGAGCAGGTAAGATTGGGATTCTAGTGGTTTGCCTTTGCATTTGCATATATTAGATTATATTCTCTGTTCCCGTGGCTATGCTGTGCTTAAAGTATAGTGTTTGATTTACTTTTTATGGCGGTGGTCTGCCTCCCCTGCAGATTCATGATCTGTGGAGGCAGACTGAATATATGTGTTTTGTTTCTTTTATTCCAGTTCCCTGCTGCTGCTGCTGCTGCTTCTGTCTGTGTGGCCACGCTTGATGTACATGTTAAGACCCACACTAACTGATTATTTATTCTGGCTTTTTGCCTCCCCGGACCGAGGTGTTGATTCCTCTCTTCCCTACTGGATACACACACGCACGCACGCATGCACGCACACACACAGACCACTGTCTCCCCACAGCCTCTCCCTTCAGGCAGGGGTTATGCAGTGTCATGCAGGTTAGGTCTCTCTCTCTCTCTAGGGGTTCGCCTGGAGGCAAACCTGAGAGAAAAGAAGGAGTGGAGTGAGTGAGAAATGAAAAAGAAAGATACTTGGTGTAGATTTGTATTGTGAATAGAGTCAAGGGAATGAAAAGGGGATCTCAGGAATGAGAGTGAGTTCAGGCAGGGTTCTGGAGGGGGTGTTGCATGGGGAGGGAGAGGAGTGGGTGAGGAGAGGAGGGGTAGGGGTGGAGTCGGGGGCTCTGCTATTTGTAGATCCTTGTGATGGATGACTAGTGTGTGTGTGTGTGTGTGTGTGTGTGTGTGTGTGTGTGTGTGTGTAAGAGAGAGAGACTGGCATTTTTTTCTTTCCTCTCTTTGCCTATTCCCTCTCTCTTCAGGCGAGCAGAGCAGAGCGGGACTGAGTGAGCGGAGGACAGAGACGCAGACGTGTGCAGACCAGAGCACACCAACTCCACAAAGACAAGAGAGAGGAGAAGAGTTTGCAAGGAGAACATAAGAAACAACTGCTTATTTTTCTTTTCTTTTCTTTTCTTTTTTCTCTTTTACATCTGCAAACTGTGGTGGATATCAAACCAGCATCAAAAGAATTCTACAAGAAGAAAAAAGGATTTGTATGGCTTTACAGCAGAGAGGAAAATATTAGCATTTCTCACGTGTAAATTTTTTTTTTGTTCATATTCATCAAATATATGAATTTATTCTAGTGGACTTGTAAGGTGTAACAAGACTCTTGGAAGCAGACGTAGAGAGGGGAAGGTGGACACACAGAGAAGTAAGGGCTTGTTAAAGAAGAGCAGGTTGTCGTTCTGGTGAATATGGCCATTAGAGAAAGCTGGTTTGAGGCAGGCATGGGCAGGTTGGCCAGGCAGCCACTCTGGATGTGGGTGGCAATGCTCTCTGCCCTGATAGTGGGCAATGCCAGTGGCTGCCCAGCCCTGTGTACCTGCAGCGGAACCACAGTAGACTGCCATGGACTGGGTCTCAAAACCATGCCAAGGAATATCCCCCGCAACACTGAAAGACTGTGAGTACGATCTCTGCTTTAGTTACTTCTCTGTGTGGGCGCATGAGTGTGTGTTTTTATAAAAGAAGCTTTAATATCTTCGTTTCTTACTGGTTCCCCTCTATTTCCTTGATACATTGTAGTAGTGCACACGACTTTGCTTAGACTGAAACAGAACAATAGCCCTGCCTGTAAAGCTGCGTGTATGTGTGTGCATGTGTGTGTGTGTGTGTGTATGTCAGAGAGAGACTGTGTGTCACTCAGGCAGTCAGTCACTAACTGGCATTCCAGTCAGGTATAAATAGGCATGAGGGACTGGCAAGACCAGAGGCAGATGTGTGCCTTTCACATGTGTCCATAATTTACTTATTTGTTTACACTTGCAGCATGTAGCTTCATTTTTTCCCTCAAGTTTGAAGCTAAAATACATTTAAATCCCCTTTTCTCTTCACTTTTTTCATATAAATGTAGAGTTTAAAAAGTAAAGTCTGACTTGAACTTTAAGAACAAGGTTTGACATCCAGTCTGCGGAACACTGTGTCGCTTTGCCTCTTTTCTTACCTCTATTGCAGTTTTGACTTTTTCTGCCTCTCCCCGTTCTCCCGTCTCCCCTTCTCCAGCTCCTCAACGCGCACTCCGCAAATTGTTAAATCATGGAGAAAATTAAGCAAATCAGCTACTTAGGCGAGTCTTGCACTAGTATCACGTAGCTGTCGTGTCAAACGGTGGGAGGATGGGAGACGGCGGGAGAGATGAGGCGGATGCTGGCTCGCAGAGTGGAGTTTCTCTGTCTTTTCTGACATTCTTCTGAAATATTCATCGGCAAATCAGAAGTGAGGAGTGCAAGGGGAAATAGATTGTTCTATTTCAGCTTTTAGAATATCAGTGCTGAATAAAACATGCTGTGGGAACAGAGGAGAGAAAGCCTGTGTCAGAGGCAGCGTTGGCATAGTGGGAGCCGGCTGCATATTTTATGGTTTTCATATTTAATTTCTAAGAACACCTTTTTTTCCCCCCCTGCTTCACGCTCTGCATGTTACCAGGTTGCATTTGTACATATGCTGGTTTAACAGTGAAGCGGAGAGGAAACATGGTTATTTTGTGGTTTCCTTTTACATGAACGGCCATTCACACTGGAACGAGCCCCTGCCCCTCTGCTCAAGAGTATTTTTGTGTTAAAAGTTGTTTGTTCATTCATAGGTCATGTACAGCAACACATTTTATCGCCGTAGCATCTCACTCAAGACGTTGCATTTTAAACACAACGTACTTGAAGGTCATGTGTAACTTATTCCTGCGTTGTTGCCTCCCCCCCTGGTTACGTGTGTGCATGTATAAGCTGTGTGTCTAGGTCATGTTGAGCGGTTCTGCTTAACAATAGAGACAATCCTCTGAGGGTTGTTGTAAAGGGTGATTCATCAAGGTGATTGCACAAATCAGCACCAGCCCCACATGATGGTCCCATGTGCATAGCGAGATTTATGTGTATGTATTGGGAAAATGTGTGTTTATCTGAATGAACTTGTGCAGCCACTGCTGGGGTCAAGAATGAGTAATGACTTTGTCAAGTTTATGTAACTGTCCCAGAGGTTTGTTGCCCTCGTCTGTACCAAACGATGCTAACGGACACTTTCTTTTCATCAATTTGAATCATAAAGATTTTAATTGTGTGATGCTCCAGTATATATAACTGCTGAACTTTAATACAAGGGAACGCAGTATTAGTGTTAGGAGGCTAACTGAAAAGGCTAACGTCATACAAAAATCTGCACTTTACCTTGTAAGGCTGGTTTTGTGCTGCATTTGTGTGAATGGGTGTACTTGCTCTCATGTATACAATACTTTAGTGTGTGTTTGTGTGTATGTGTTAGAGGAGGAGGGGGTTGCTTTTGGGAGAAAGTGTTTGTGCGTGTGTATGTAGGCTGTTGAGACAGACAGCAGAATCCCATTTGCACTTGTCACTGTGGGTTTGGATCAGGTCTGACCCCTGCGCTCCTCAGACCGAAGCCTGTAATGAGACTGTGAGCTCCACGTGTTAAAATTACACCCTGGCGTGTATGGGCCGCTGGCCGCTCCCTCCCCCCTCTGCTTTCTCTCTGCATCCATCCTCTCTCGCTGTCTATTTCTTTGCCTCTCCTCCCCTTCTCTCTTGGCCTTTTATCAGGCAACACTGAGAGAAAATCTCCATCTGTAATGCTGATTAAATTGGCTCGCGCACAGTAAAGGATCTTAGTTAAGCTTTTTGTTTGACAGGTATGAAATTAAACTCTTCTCTCTCCTTGTTTTGTCTTCTTAACAGCCCCGCTCTTTAGTTCGAGTGCGTGTCCCATCTGTGAATGAGTTGATTTGGAAAAGGGGAGGAGTTGTGTGTGTTTTTGCGAGTGTGTGTGTGTGTGTGTGTGTGTAACTGCAAAACGTCTGTGCACTGATTATGTATTTTCTGTGCCAGAAGATACCTTGTACTGAGATGCGGGGGCATGTTGGAGCCCCTCCAGAGTAGAGGAGTTGGAGGCTGCACACCATATGCGTGTGTTTGTGTGTCTGTTGTGCAAGCCTGGATAAATCTGATGTTCGCTTTAGTTTGTGCATAAACCACAGCATGTGCTTCCATGTGTGTATGTTGCACACAAGCAGAGAATAAGCGATAGCCAGATGAAAACACATGAGGATTAGTAGTGGTTAAAGATGAGCAGCCCGGTCGCTTTGATAACCACATCTATGCATTTTGGGGTTGGAGGTGGTAGGCGTGTGTGCCTGTGCCAGGGAATGCCTGTAGTGTTTCTGGCATCACCACATAGCTGGTACAACTGACAGCTCACTGGCCACCTGATCCATAATTTACCCTGACAAGACTGAACACAGCCTGCCTACTACCTGCCAACACTGGCTGTGTGACTAAAGTGGAGAGCGCAAGATGGAAAAAGACAAAGAAATGGGGGTGAAGGGTGGAGCTGGGGGGTTGGATTGAAAGCACGATAAGAAGCCAAGGCTGGCACAGTAACTAAAGTGGTAATCACTAATGAAAGGATTACTACACCAGAGCAGTTAAGAGAGATGTAATTCAACCACAAAGCTAATGAATGAATAAACTAGATTATGTTATTTACTATACAGGGCAGAATAGGTCTAGCCCTGAGGCAGAATGAATTTCATTCAGGTCTTTTTTACAGTCTAATATATCCATCCTCATAGCTGGTAATCCCATGAGGAGTGATAATGCCTGGAATGAAGATCATTCAGAGAATGTTTATGCACAGCAGAGCATTGTGAAATTACAGGCCTGGGACTCTGTCATTTCAATTTACTGCCTGTGTAACACAGCTGTGGTCTTTCCTCTCGTACTGAACACTGAGGTGGATGTCCTCTCTCTCTCTCTCTCTCTGTCTTGCTCTCTTCATAGCTGCCTTTTGAGCGAGGATTTTGTGAGCTGTAATGTAAATGAGGTTTTGCAAGCTATAGTTCCACTGTGCTCTTTCAGTTTTTGTTCTAATAAACAATAAGTCACCTTTTTACATTTTGCATACATGTGTAGAAAGTGTGAGTACGATGACTGACTCGCAAGCCTCAAAGCCACCAGCTGTGTTACTATACACACCGCAGGCCCACCGGCCCACTCTTCTAATGAGTACAGCTACTCTGTGGAAGTGTTTAATTGAGCCCGCGAGAGCTCGGAAATGACCCTATCGATATAACTTGAGTGCACGTGTCTATCAGGAAAACACACCAAAACCAAGGCATGCACTTTTTCACGAGCCTAACATATACAGTGTACATTACTGATTGCTCTGCATGGCTGTCTACAACGGCTGGTTTCTCAGAAGACCTTGAAAATCAAATTTGGAAAATCCACCTAGATCACCTTTCATCTCTCAGAAGACCATCTTCCCTTTTAACCCTACTGACTAGCCAGTAAGAAGCAGGAAAGTGGAGGGGCGGGTGATGTCTGTTCGTGTGTAAAACACGCATCAGTGAACACTCTGCTGATATTGTGGATATGCCTTCATAATCCACATTTCACGCTGCTCGAGACACTTCTGTTTGAGAGAAGTCTTGTGAGCAAATTATGGACAGTGTTCCACATGAGCTTGACATCTGCACTGGTCTGCACGCTAATTAGATCAATATGGCACAGGACCGCAACATTAGAGCTCGGATATTTATCAAGTTGTTCATTTTATAATTCTCAATAAATAATGCATCTATTAAAAATAAATAAAAAAATGAATCCACACCTTTAGAACTCATATTTTAAGATTAAATATGACACTAAGTTATTTAGAGCTTCAACTCACCGCTGTTTCTTTCTCATTTTATTTATTATTCCATTTTATTGTCTATCAAATATCAGAGAACTGAAGAAAAATCCTCACATTTGCACAGCTGCAAGCCGTCAGCTTTTGGTAACTGTCTGAAACGAGTAAACGATCAAAATGATGATAGATTTTCTTTTGAAAATATTTAAAATGGCCCTGTTTTTGCAGTGGGGGTTATCCGTTTGTTGATAGGCTAACCTCTGCAAAGAGCTGGAGGAATGCTGATATCAGTGTGCTCTGCGGGGGTGAGAGTCATACGTATGGCAAGTCTTTATTCTTCGAGGCCATCAGATTTAAACACATATGCTGCGTCCATCAAATTACCAGTCAGTGCACATCTGTGAGCCAAACATCTTGTCAGTCTTCTGTTTGGAACAAATGAAACATAATAGATGTGGCTGTGCAGCTGTTTCATCCATAGTTTCTAGTCAAAGTACACATTCGTGTAGCTTAAAAGCCTTCATACGGCATGCAAAGCCACAATAGAACCTCAGAATCTGTCACTGAACAAACTACGGTTACAGTACAAACCATGAAAGACCCTTCAGTCTCTGCTTCTACTACAGCCCCGTGTGTGTTCCTTTTCCAGCCTGTGGCCGTAACACACATTGGAACAGATGTTTAATTGATTCAATTCAGCATGAGAAAGTGCCGTAAGTTATCTATGTTTGATCAGAAGCTTGATCAGACCTGGTCTTTTCCCAGGCTCCTTAATTCCATCTCCCAGTCTTTCTCTCCATCTGTAAAATTTTTGCGTAGAGCAGCAACTGCTCTGAACGCCCACCCCCCCCAAAAAAACAAAAAAAAAACATCATAGTATCTTCTTGCCAGGAGTATTGTTGTTGTCTGAAGGCCCAGAAAAGAGAAGCAAAAGTCAAATGTTTGGGTTTGGGTCCTTGACTTTTACCTGTAGCAAGACAGGATGCAGGAGACCGTACTGTGGTCAAGGCTATGAGAAGGAGCTGTGTGTGTGTTTCTGTGTGTGTATGACGGCAATGCATGTGTGAGATACGCTTGATGTTTAACTTTCCTATCAGTAATCTTGCTCCTGGGGCCTGACTGAGCAGAATGAAAACTGTAAATAGCCCTTGAGGAGCCCAGGAGCCAGGAAAACACACTCAGACGGTCTTTACGCGCTGACTGCACACACAGGCAGACTTACACGATTACTCACACACACACACACACACACACACACACACACACACACACACACACACACACACACACACACACACACACACACCAAAAATGTACAGTTAAAGGCCTTAACTGCTTGTCTGAAAGCCACATTTCAATAGAGGGAATGTTTTGAGTTGAGCAGAAATCTGACCTCTTACTGTGGACAGAAGTGTTCCAGTTGGGTTTAAGAGTGTATTATTTTGGTCATGGTGGTCTTTCTTCCTTTCCTTCTCATTCTCACAGTCTTTCAGTATGAGACTGTTGTGTGCTCAGTCAACTGGTTACGTACCCCGTTTGACCATCTAGTATGTAGGTCACTTTCTTCTTGTAGTCTTCCAGCCATTTAGGCCTCATTTCTCCACTGACATTTCCCAGACAGCCCGTCAGCTCTTCACAGCTCCCATGGCTAACGGCAACCCTCTGCCACACTGCTTCACACCGTCGGTTTTCGACAGCTAACAACGCCGTCAGAGTAGTTTTCTCCTTTTTCTGTCTCACAGTGACTGTCTTTCTTCCCCTGCTGTCTCCACCTGCGTGTTTTACGGCTGTCAAGCCCATATGCTGCCAAGTCTGCGGGAGGAGGAATGCTTTGCTTCTTCACAGCTTCTCAACCTGTTCATTCATTAGGATGTGTGCTCAGCGGTCTGGTCAAAGAGCATCATCAGTGTGTGATTGTGGTTAATGAGCATTCACATTTTAGGCTGTGGGACGTCAAGCTTGTGTTCATCAGATTGTTTCCACAAGAGGAGTTTGGACAGTGCTATGCCACCAATCCTCAATCAGCTGGCTTCTGTCCTCCCTGCCAGGCTAAAGCTGTCCAGGACAAATGGTCCTGTGGCGCTTACAGCAGCGATACAGAATGACTGCAGTTTACATTTGCGGAAATACTTTTGCTAGCCTGCTGCATAATTTTTTGCAGCCTGTTAGTAAAATTTGTGCCTGTAAATATACAACTGTTAAAATGAACCAGCTTCCTCAGACTCTCCTCAGTAAAACCAGGAATGGGACTGAGATTATTATAGTGAACTGAACCGTATTAACAACTAATAGTAGGTGTGAAAAAAGGAAAAACAAATAAAATTATGTAGTTTGAAAAAAACGTAATTAAAATAATAAAAAATAAATAAAGTTTTAATTCAAATAAAAAAATGTGAATGAAAAACCTTCAATTTGGTCAAATTTTTCCTCACAACATGCTTGTCAAGGCTTGATTTAATTTTTTTTTTTACTTGGATGTCTGCTGGATGTCTGTGTTAATATTACAATATTTTTTTCTGAATTTAAAAAAAATCCCCACAATATGACTAAAACTAACACTGAAATTGATGAAAACTAAAACAAAATGAGCCGAAGTGTGGCAGTTGGGATTGTCAAACTCAATACCGACTCACAGGAAAATATTAGATACTATTTTTAAAAGGATTGGAGAAAAAAAAAAAAATAAGACAAAGCGTCTTATTTTTTTGTCATAAAAACTAAGGGGCTTTTTAAAAAAAAAATAAAAAATTTGAAACAATAAAAACAATAACATCAATGACAACAATATTTCTAAGCTGCCTGATAAAAAAAAAATTAAGATTCTCTTAGGTGGTGAAAAAAAGAGAGACTATTTTTAGGCTCTGTGAGGTAGTGCTGGTTTTTCTGGTGACATAAATAATTGTGTTATCTAGCTAAATGAACAGTCTATTAACAATACAGATGGGCAGAACTCATTTGTAAGCTAGCCTCCACATAGTTGCTAGCTGCTAGCTTAATGACGACAGATGGCTAATGTGGCTAATCAGATAATTGCTAATAGTTTAACAGGTAGCATTAACATGGGTACTGGCTAGATTAACATTTATAATAACTTTTAAAAACACGAGAATGTTGTTGGCATGACCTCTGACCTCTTGAAATTTGTCAAAGTGTCAAAGTCATGTGAACAGGTGTTATTGGCAGGAGGGGCTGTGTGCCTGCCATTCTGCAGTACTGTGTGAAGTTGTGTGTCAGCTGGAGGAGGCAAACAAGGCGCTGCTGGTATTAACACTGCTGCAAATGATCGTCTTATCCTTTTCAGTAGTGATTTGTATCTGAGTATTTTTTTTTTAACAACTCTAGTAGCAGTAATATGGTTTCTGAATGGAATGATTAACAAAACCTGTGAGATGTGGGAACTCTAAATTGAGTTGTTTGCCTTATCCTGCTTTGTTTTAAGTAACTGTCTCATCATAATGACTCATTTGCTAGCCAGTGGTTCTATGTTTGTTTTTGATTTGAAAAGTTTCTGGCACAAATCGATTCTGCTGCTGAAAATCTCTGCAGCCAACAGTAGTTTCTCCTGTGACCATTTAGTTGTGATTTGGCTCTGATCTGAACACAATTGCCTGTCCCAGTGGTGCTGTTCATATACACGTCAGTGGGAGTGGTTCAATGCATTCTTTGGTCTCATATATTGAAATTGTAGTTGTATATGTGTGTAAGAAAAAGAGCACATGTGGATCAATCTGTGTGAAAACTTCAGTGAGCCACTGTGCTTGCTTATTCTCTGACTTGGAGTATCATTTCACATAATGTGGCTCAATTTGAAACAGGTCAGAAAAAGGCTCAGAAGAGGGACCCCAGCAGCTGGCAGATATAAACGTAATGAGTTTTTCAGCATTGTAGCAGTGTTTCAAGCTTCTTTGAATTTATAGAGATACAGGGCAATGGAGCATAGCTGCCACATGTCCACCCCAGGGAAGGTGCACCAGGAAATACTCTCAGGCATCAATCTGCTTGGGACAGAAGATGAAGACGGATTAGATTGTGATGTCATAAATCCGGTTTCTCCTCAGGAAGTGTGTCAGCATTGGGAATTCTTACAGAATTTCCAGAGGGTGGAATGGATTTGACTGAGACTGGGAAGTGGAAATCTTTTTACTATAGGAGCTCAGTCTGATACCTAATAATTTTCAGCCTCTAAAGTAATACTGCGGTACTGTAATGTGAAATCCCGCACAAAGTCAGTATCAGAAAACATCTGTATATGGAGGGAGTTAATATGCCTTTGCTGCAGTGCCAAAAGCCATTGCTTAGCTCTCTTTGATTGGAAAACAAAGGAAACAGCAATGACTGATACTGTAGCTAATAAACAGCAGACTTTTGCTTGAACTGGCACTAAATCTGACTTTGGCATACTGTGCCATTATTTAGATGTGGAATAAACACAGAGACAAGCAATGCTGAATCCAGAGGCATGGCTTAATCACGTGTGCAGGGCGTATTCTGCAATCTTTTTGTAGATCTGAACAATGTGACCGTTTGTATACCGCTGTTCTTTATGTGTTTTTCTTTCTTTTACATACCATAGCTACTCCCTCCTTAAACAGAAATGGATGGGAATGCCAGAATTCTTTACATCAACCGGACATCCAAAAATCAGCCACACACACTGCCCAGTACATATATTTTTGAAATTCATGCTTAGGACAATGTAAGAAATATGCAATCTTACAGCTCAGTGTGGCACTGAACTGTCAAGGATTGTGTCAATACGGCATCAATAAGTCATCTGTCCTTGAAGAAGATGAGCTAAGGTGGAAAGATTAATGTCGGGACAACTTTAAAAGACCTGACTGTCATTGGAGCAATTTCAAGGACTTTGTAAAAAATTGCTTGATGTTTTCAAAATGTCAGTCATAAAGGTCAGCCTATGTCATAAACAGTATGAATCCATGGATTTATCCTGACTAAACACTATAGCCTGGTGGTGGCATTTGAGCATTGCCTAAATGTCACTGCTTTGCTGAACAGGTGTGTCCTTTAAGATGGCTCTTCCTGCGGGATACTGCAGCATTTGAAGATGTTTCCAGAAAGAGTTAATTTAGTGCAGCCACCCAATATCAAACAATATAAAAAGATTTTGAAATGGTGTTGTATAACAGCTTACATGCAGATATTTGACAGGCTTCTGTTTATATAACAAAACAAAACATCATTGCTAAACGGAAAAAGCATTTGTTTTCCATATATTTGTTCTGTCACCCCTCTCTTTAATAACCCCCAAATCTTTGTCTCTTAGTCTTTCTTTTTTAATGTTGTCAGGGTTTCATCAGCGATGACCACCCTGAAGATAAGACACTGGAAATCCAAAAAGGCATGTGTGTGGGTGTATGCGCGTATCCTCGTAAGCACCTGTAATGAGCTCCACATGTGTGTGTATCAGAGCCCAGGCTAACGAAGCCCAGTCCATTATTTATTTTCCTGTGGTCCTGTCGCTTCGCTTGTCGATGCACCTGTGTATACACGCACACACATCCACCATCTGTCTATAATGACCGTTCTCGTTCGTACCGCATAGCACTACGGTCCCTCGAGTGGTCATTAGACGAGAGAGCGAGAGAGTTGCTGAGGAAGGGAGAGCAGTGGTTTCGGTGTAGATTTGGAACTAGTTTTTTGGTTTTACTTTGCGAAGGAGTGCCTGGGGGTCAGTGTAGGGTGGACACATAATGCTCAGAAAGTTAATAGAACACACAAAGTGTGTGTTTTGATTACTCTCAGTGCCTTCGAGGCTTATATGATTTGCTTTGCCTGCTTTGTTTTTCCCTCTGTTAGGAGAATACAATCTACTATTGAGGTTTAAAGTAAATCTTACATTTACACAAACCAGAGGTCAACAAATCCACCAAACAACCTTGGGTGTCGGAGTCAAGTTCATCTGGTTAGGACTTGAAAACAAACCTAAAATTCAAATCACTTCTTCAATTACTTGATTTCCTGTTTATTTGCAGCAATGGCCAGCTCCCAGCAGGGAACTGCTCCCATTATACCCAAAGCACTTAGCTTTCTGGCCTTGTGGCCCTACCCAAATCCCCTGTGCTGGCTCCTGCTAATCCCCACCGATTGTAGAAGGACATGGCAGACAGAGAGGGAAGGGGTGGGGGGCGGTGTTTGGTTGGAGGAGGCTGGAACAGAAAGACAAACAGGCAGCTCAAATGTGGCTTTAAAGGACGTCTTAATATCTCCCAGTAGAGTTGGAACTTAGCTTGAACTTCCTTTTAGCACCTTGAGCCTCCTTGATTTCCAACAAAAAAACACTAGCTTTTAAAGAAGTTCTCAACATTTATTATACCAGGATTATGTTTTAGCAAAAAACTAAGTGCACTGTGTGTGTGTGTGTGTGTGTGTGTGTGTGTGTGTGTGTGTGTGTCACTTTTGTCAGAAGTGTGCAGTTGTTTTAATCCCTCAAGTGTGACAGCCTCTATGCTGCTATGCGCTCATTAAGCTGTTATTGAATAGTTTCAGAGGTAAAATGTAATTATTAATTTTTGTTTGCATCCTTCTCTTTGCAGGGAGCTGAATGGGAATAACCTCACACGAATCACTAAGAGTGACTTTGCTGGACTGAAGTACCTCAGAGTTTTGTAAGTACTCACCTTCTGTTTATGGGCAGTAATGAATTGTTTGTACAGTAGGAGTATCTGTGGAGCATGTTGGTGGCTGAGTTTATCTAGCCATGCATATCTGAATTGTATCTACCCTAGCAGTTTGCAGCTATACTGACTTTCTGCTGATATTAGCATAAACCCACTGAAGTGGCAATGCATTCATCAAGAGTCCTACTCCAAAGTACATTAAGCTCCTGAGTGACTGCAACCACTGATGTAATGGCCTTCTCTCTCACTGTATTCTGCCTGTTGTAGTTGCACTTTACCGTCCCTTAGACACACACATGCTCACTTGCCCTCTGTTCCCTCACATCAGCATGTAATGTGCACACAAGCGCCAGTTCTAAATGGGCTCTCAACACAGCTAACACATTCAGGTGAAGTCATCAATTCCCTCTCCTGTGAAATTAAACAGCACTTGTGACTTCGGGTAATAAAGTAGTTATAAAAGTTTCTCTGTGTGTATGTGCACACAAACTGGTGAGCACTGCTATAGGTGTTAAAAACGCTGCTAAAGGGGAAGCGCTGTAGACCCGAACATGTTTTAAATGTAACATGATCTCAGCATAATTCCTATTACCCTGCAAAGTCTGACTGTTTTCAATCCTCATGGTTACTCGCCCATCCCCCCTGCCCATTTTTTCCCTCCTGGTCCCAACGTTTCTCGTCCCTTGTTGTCTTCCTAAGCATGCCCCTTTTTCTGCACCACCTCCTACCCTCATGTGGAGGTTAAATGCCTTCGTGTCGACAGCTTGCTTCTAGCAAGTAAGAAGGAAACAACTTGCAGGGCTACCAAAAACAGAACTTCCCTTGCTGTTAAGCTTGTGATCCACTCTCACTGCCACAGTAAGGCACATATACATACACACACAGACACACACACACACACACACACACACACACACACACACACACACACACACACAGGATTTCCTTCCATATACATGAAGTATGATAAACAAAATGCTGGTACAATGAAAGTTGTAAACTAAAAAACAAGTATCTACATATGTTGGCTTTGTGGGGCAACAGCAGGTTGACCTCTGATCCTGCCCTCAGAAGGAGCAAGAACAGGAGCAGAGGTTTATCTTTACACTGAGCTGCCATCTCTTCTGTCAGTCTAAAATCAACACAGCTGATTTACATCCACCTATCCGAGTGCTTGGCTCTTCAAAATCTGCAGTGTGTCTCTGTTCTGTGATGAAATGCGTACTGAGTAATAAAGGAACAATCAACAAAAAGTAGATAGCAAAAGAGATCAGAGAAATTTAAGGTTATGTACCTGCAGGTTGCCTTAAAAAAAAGAAAAAAAAAGTTTTCTCAATTCAAAAGTACTCATCACAGTTTTTTCCGCTTCCATCTAAATTCATGAGAAAGAGATCTGAGATGAATTGCACGTTTCTCTCCATGTTTATGGAGTGTGAAAAGTGATTAGCATTTATATTCGATGGGGAGGAAGCCCAGATTGCTGAGTTGCAGTGCGCCATGGCCTCACAGGAGACATGAGAGGTTACCTTCAACACAGAACAGTTGTGTATGTAATGAAGGAGAGCACTTGTTGCTTCTAAAGCTGCTGGACACTTTTCTCTCCTTCCTGATTTTGTGTTATTGTAACACTCCAAAACTATCTAAGCCCCTTTTTTGTGTCTTAGCTTTGGCATTGTACTTGAGGAAGGGATGTGTTGCAACTTGTGTGCATGGATTCTGTGTTTGTGTGCATCCATGTTTGCTTGTTTATGTCTAATAGCCTTGATGTGGTGCCTAAAAACTCTGATATGGTACAGCTATGCTGTTTCACAGGCGCACGCACACACACGCACATCCCACTTTCCCTTGATTCAGTCAGATGTCAAAAACTTGGAGCTCACCTCACACTTTCTGACCCCCTGCCTACTTTTCGTCTCTTCTCCACCCAGCTACTACACTCAGTGGACCACACTAGAGCACCAGACACACACTTTCTGAACCACCTTGGAAACTTTCCTGGCTGCTATCCCTCCTCCTTTTGCCAAGATTCCCAGTGCCCCTCAGTCCACACCACTGCCCTCTGTGTGTTTGTGTGTATGTGGAAGAGAAGTGTTGAATATACTGCACCCTACTTGAATATATAAATACTGTACATACTGCAAAATCCCTTGCCCCCTAAACCCTAAAACCAAGCCCATTACACAATTCTAAAGCCAGAGTGACCCCCTACAGACGTTGACGTGACGTAACTTCTCGTTCCCTTCTTTTCTGCAGGCAGCTGGTGGAGAATCAGATTACTGTGATTGAGCGTGGGGCCTTTGATGACATGAAGGAGCTGGAAAGACTGTGAGTATGACCAATGGTTGTCTTTAGATAGCCTGAACACACTTAAACTTGAAATGAAAATCCCACCCTTATTCTCATGTGTTTTCACTCTCTGTATTTGTTGGGGGTAATGAGACTAACAGGAATGATACATAAAATCTTGCGAAATCAAGTGTGTGGCACTATCTTGGCCTTTCATTGTGGTTGGATGGTGCTAAGAGGGTACGGTGTGGGCTGCGAGTATTTTTATTAGCTCTGCCTGACAGGAATGCCCTCAGTGGGATATGTGGGCTTAAAAGGCCTCCCCCACCGCAGACCCTGGCTCATCTGGACAGCACCAGGACTCCTTGACAGCTTGTAAACTCGCCGGGAAAACACACAGACAAACGCAATCAACCACTCCTTAACCCGCTCATTAGTAAATCAATAGTGCTAGCCACATGGAAACCTGCACAGCAGATGACTTTATGGACCACGCCGTAATGCAGACATAGTGGTTAACTTATAAAAGACTTTCCCCTGATCTGAAACCCACATTAACAGTCTGTGTTACCAAACTTGAGACCACGCACAGCTTGCCTTTCCTCCTCCTCCTCCATATTCAACAGATCCCAAACATTGGGTAGACATTTCCATGTGCCAGACCAATGTGGAAATTGAGTGGCTCGTTTCTTTAATGTTTAAAAGCCACTAACCCACCAGCAGGTACAGTTCAGTGTGAACGAAGCAGCAGCAGACCATTAATGTCCATTATGCACTAAATCTCCCTCTCAGCTGGCCGAACACTCTTCTCAGTGTATACAGTGTGTGGCACAAGTCCTAACATCTGTCTGAATTTGTCTGAAGGCATGGCAGTGGCCTCACATTTGCAGCGTCTCTGTGCCACAGTCCTCTCATTCGCTCCCATGGGCCTCAAATGGGCCATTCAAAAAGGAGAGAGTTGTGGTTTTCAACAGATTAGCAACAGTCTGTTCTCCATTGACTTAATTGTTGTATTTGCATAAAGCCTGCCAGTCTTAGATGTTAGCTGTTTGACGTGGAGTCTCTTGCCAACCACCACTCCTCTCAGTGTGTCCTTGGGCTTGAATAAGCTCATCCATTCCTCTTAATTTTATTTAGAAACATATTTTTTCCAATAGATCGTCCCGAATAAAATGTTTTAGTGTTCCTATAACTGAATGGATATGATTCACTTTTAAAAAAATTGAAATGTTGCTATTTTGTTGTTCTGGGAAAGTCAACAGAATGCTATTTTGCAAGGCAAAACAAAGTAATTTAACTGTGTAGCGATAATTTACGGCACTGTCTCTGACCAGTTGGATATTTATGTGACATGCAGAGCACACTGAAACACAATAGCCTGTGGCTAAGCCGATTCTACGGCAGCTAGAAGAAATTATTCACAGCCTACACATTCAAGGACACACATGCATAGACACACACGCACAATCACTGGTTGATCATACGTTTTCCTTGCTGCAGGCGGCTGAACCGTAATCAACTGCAGCAGCTTCCTGAGTTGCTGTTTCAGAAGAACCCTGGCCTGTCTCGACTGTAAGTACATTCGCTTTTTTATTAATTTACCTCTTCCTCTCTGTCAGCGCACACTATGCAAACCACCAAAGATGGCTCAGTTAGGCAGGTCTGGTGAATTCTGGCTTTGGTTTGATTAGGTATAAACACAATTAAAGTACAAATATATTTCAATTGCACTTGGTGAAATACACATCAGAACTCTTTCTTGTTGACCGTAAGGCAAAATGAACTGGGTGAGAAGAATGGACATCTAAACTAGTTGGCTTCATATCTACATTAATGGATTTGTAAGCAGTAATAACTTGCACATTAATTTGCAATTTGTTTGTGACGCAGTTTTGAAATTCCTAATCCGGAAGAACGGTCTTTTGTGGGGCAGCTTCTGCAGCTCACAGCACAGATCCTGCTCTTTTAAATGGCAAAGATAACTTAGCATTCCAAATTAAAGTCACTATGCCGACAATGCTTGCTGCCACAAGTGTAACAGCTCTTTTGCACATATGGAAAAATTTGTGGTTGTACTTTGGCTGTCTCATTGTGTGGGTTTGTCTGAAAAATAACGTAAAAGTGTCTGAATGACAGAATGGCACCAGTTTAAGAGCTGGATGAAGCCAGCAATGTTACGTATCCCGTGTCTGAAAAGGGCTTCAGACTGTCTGCAAGAGGATCCAGGGGTGACAGAGATTTGATCAGACTGGAGCTAAGGGACAAATTAGACTGTGAACCTAAGTCCAGGTGAAAGGATGGCTTTGTTACTTAATGAGATTGTTTTATGTCATGCGAGTCCGCCAGCATGCTCCACCTTCATCATATGAATGGTGAAGGTGGAGCACACTTTCGTTTGCTTCTTGTTAAGACCGGTCCCATTCAGTCACACACCCACACATCCTTCCACTTATGCACCTCATGCAGCGAGACGATCCCACAGTAATGCTTAACTTTTATTCCCATCTACAAAGAGGCTCTATGTTTCTTTTTCTTTCTTTGGTATAATCAGTGTCCCTGTTGCTAACTGATCATTGGAGCCCCTATTATTCGCGTTCAGATTACCTGGAGCATCTGGGAATAATGAAACAGTGGGACATGGAAAAGCCATTTCCCTTCCTTCTATACTCATAGTGATACTACTAACCCATGATCCTAGCCTTAGCCCTCCATCTGTTTATCTTGCGTTTGATGTTTAATACCATCTTGAATCTATCTGTCGCTTCCTTGCAACTATTTCCCCACGTCACCTATCATTATGCCCAAACCAGCCGCTGGGAATTTAAGGCCTCCTCTTTTGGTACAAGGCTGGTTGTCTTGTTGTTTGCTCACACTGAGCAGCACTGAGTTGTGTGTCTAGTAGACTAAGAGCAGACCAAGGCTTCTCAGACCAGCGGATGGCCTTGAACCAGTGTGATTGGTCCATCTGGAGCAGCTGGCGTAGCCAGCAGCCAAATGATTGTGCTAACACATCCAGTCTAACTTCATGGTCATTATTCTAAACCTATCACTGGGTTCTCAGCCATGTTCTGGAGAGTGAGACTTTGTTTAACATTGCTTAATCGATTCGCTATGTGTCTGTGTATACACTCATTTGTTCTTTATCCTTGGTTAGACAGAAGAGAACAGTAATTGACCTTGAGGCTTTTCAGGTGTGAAAGTGCCTGGCATTTTTTAACAGTTAAAACAAATCCAAGGCCAAGGAATCAGCAATAATTCAATCTTTATGGTGCCAGTGCTTGACTGACAGATACTACTTTGTGAAAGACTTGTAGTCCTTGTTAAAAAAAATTTGGGCTAGTAGCGTGGGATCAGGAGCAGCAGTAGAAGACAAAGATATTTTTTTCCTAAGGTGTTTCTCAACTCCTGAGCAGTGTTCCCGACCACACCATGGGTTCTGGTTGCAGTCGGATGCGGTTGGGTTACAGCCTCGTCTCGCTCCCGCCAGCAGCTTTTAATGGACTTAAAAGGTCCTCATCTCCCAGAGGAAGACTTTCACTGCTATGTCATGTGTGCATTTATGTGTGTGTCTGAGGACGACAGAGAAAGAGAGGGAGAGAGCTCAATAGACAAAGAGAGTCTGTGGTTGCGTATGTATTTGTGTGCGAGTCTTTGCACTTGCTCAAAGAGCTCACTGGGGCTTGTTAGGGTCTGCCTTTATGATCCCAACAAAAGAGGTTAATGTGAAAGCCCGCTGCCCTCAGGTGTAGCACAAACCCAGATGGTTTCTCTTCTCTTGGAAGCAGGATTAATTGCTCCCCTTCTGCTTTTTTATACTTTTACGCTCTTGCTGTCTTTTTTGCTCTACTCTTTTTTTTATTATTCTCTTTGCTCATTCTAGAGTGAGGGTTTTAAGGAAAGCTTGTATAACAAAGTGGCCATTTGTCTTAGACACCCTGCTGAGAGGACAAACAGAACGAAGGGCAAAAGGGGGTAGAGGAGCGAGGGATAGCAGATGAGATTGTCGCTCTCATTAAACTTTAGAGGAAAAGCTACCGGGTTAATAAAAGGGTGTTGGTTAAATGAGCAGTGTAGTGTTGTTTTGTGGGAAGTTTTTAAACACTTGATCCCATGGAGTCATTACGTTAACGGGGTAATGAGTTTGCTCTACAAAGGGAAGATGAATTAATCCAAGTGCTCTTGCTAGAACACATTTTTAAAGAGCTCTAGTAAAGTCTACCGTAAAAGAAAGAAATATTTAGCATTTAGAAATAACTGAATTTTATCTTGTGCTTGAGCGTCAAAGCTAATAGGTTTAAGGTGTATAATGTGTCTTGGTTCATTTAAAAAACAGAAAACTGCACAGGTGGATTTTCAAGAGCTACGTACTTTCTCTTGTGAGAGCCAAACTCTTTATACAGAGCCCTGCTACACTGCCTCCTATCTTTTGCCATGCCTCAGAGATCCTGGAGACACTGATGCATGGGGGAAATAGGAAAGATAATTGGAATTGATTAGAGATGATTAGGGAGAGACGGAGTTAGTTAAAGCTTCCTGTGATGGATGACCCCGACAAGAAGGCATGGGAACAGTGGCTCGGAGGTGAGAGGCGCTGCGCAGAACATCACTGAACAATAACAGTGAAAATAGAGTTGCATTCATCACTGTTAACGACCTGTTGCCCCCCTCTCACCACCCTTGACTACTCCTTATCCCACTTCCACTGCGCTTCAGATCTGTAATCTACTCATCCATGTTTGTAATTAGTGTGCTTTCGCAGTGGGAGAGCAGGAGGAAGGAAGGACCGCAGGATGGAGGGAAAAAAGTGGCATAGGTGAGTAGAGTCGGGGGCGTGTAGAGCAATTGGTCTGATAGCTGGCCCCAGGGAATAGCATCTGGTTTAGGCTGACGATGGGTGACTGGGGGAGGAGGAGACAAAAGGGTATTTTGAGGTTTTTGAGCAAGCGTATTTGCTTGGGACAGCAACACAGGTTTGTTTAGAGGGGGTGTCGCGTTCGATAATGACCAACTTTTTGTATTATGTTGTGGGTTAAGGAGATAATCAGGGAAGGTTTTCTCTTGTATAACTCCCCAGGAAAGATGAGGGAGGTGGAGGGATGTGGGAAGGGTGTGGTAGTACCTGCACTACAGGGGAGCTGAGGAAACCCTGGCAAAGGTTTGAAAAAGGGGGTGTGTCTCATCCGTCTTTAAGAAGCTTTTTTACATCCTTCAATTTAACGTTAATGCCTGGCAACGGGTACTCTAATATACACAAACACCAAACGCACACACACACACATTCACTGAGACACACAGGCAAATGTGCACACACAAGAGAAAGAAAACTGAGGGAAAATGTAAATAACACTAATTAGACACAAACACTCAGAGAATAACACTATAATTAGATCTCTGTGTGTGGATGGTATGCATACACAAGGGATTACGTCCTTTCTGTGGCTCTGACTGTAGATAAAAGAGCCGCTTCAGATATGTGTTGATGCAAAGCTGCTTCTTCTGTGTTTGTGTTGGAGAGATGCTGTGTTTTGTGTTTGTTGATTGCTTGATGCTTAGGGAACAGTAGCTCAGAGTGAAAATAAAGAATTATTTAGGGTAGGAAATCTTGAATAAAGTGCACTATCATTAAGCCTATAAATCATCTCTCTGTCACAGTTTTCCCACTTGTTTTGACTTTGTTACCATTCAGCACATATACACTATTTTCCCCTTTTCATTTGCTTCAGATTGATTGGCTTGTAAACTTGCTCCAGTGTTCCAAGACTTCTTGTGCCATAAAGCAAGCAAATTAACTCTTTTGACTTTTGACTTTTTGTGTATGACTGCGTGAAAGACTGAGTTGAATGTGTGTGGGGGGGGGTTTCTCTCCTCGTGACCGTTTGTGTTTGTATAATACTGTGCTGTGTAGGCGTCTTTGCATGCATGCATGCATGTGTGTGTGCATCTGGCAGGCTGTTAATGCTTCAAGCTGGTCTTGTTGTTTCCTTCTCTTTGTCTCTTCTGATGAATGACCTGCCTCAGTGTGCTAGGACTCTCTCTCTTCCTTAGAGGACTGTTTGGGCTCCCGCTTGGCAGCAGTCCCCATGGCAACTCATCTTCATCAGAAGGTTTCTGTGCCATCAGTGGTAGACATCCTGATTTCTTGACTGTGGTTTGTCTGACACTAAGTAAATAATGACAGCACAGACTTCAGTGAAGCTAGCTTCAGACTTCACACTGTGTATCCATTTCGAAACTTCCGTCTAGTACATTGTATACACTATGAAGTT
Organism: Diplotaxodon limnothrissa; assembly: GCF_057381915.1. Lineage (NCBI taxonomy): Eukaryota > Metazoa > Chordata > Actinopteri > Cichliformes > Cichlidae > Diplotaxodon > Diplotaxodon limnothrissa. Next base: position 14,033,624 of record NC_140608.1, on the reverse strand, counting down.
ACTTGCACAGTATGTGAATTGTGACAGTATTGTCATTATGGTAGTACGTTTTTATTGAACACACTTAACAAAACTGATTATAATGTTTGACTATTGTAGCTTCAGCCACACGTTTTATGTGCATCTTGGCCAGCCTCTGACTATGCATGCTATTGAGATCTTCTATGGTGAAAATGACAGTTTAATTTGGACATCCAACTTTTTTTTAAATCTGCTGCTATTGGCTGTTTTGCTAGCATTTGCATCTCTCACTCAATTGCCCAAATGGTCTTTGGGTTTTCTGACAGTGTTTCAAAGCTTGTCTTTGGACATTGGTTCCTTTTTCACTTCATTTTAAGTCCAGTACAGGATGTTATGGCTCATTCAAGCATAGAAAACTTATATCAAGAGACAAGCCAGGGATCCACCATGCAAAACCATCTGAAAAGCATCTGATTGTCAAGGGCTTCATTTTGAACATGAAAACAAAAATCGCACACCTCAGTATTAATGCATCAGTGTGAGAGCATCTTGACAGAGAACGGAACAAAAGGCAGCCAACCTCCAAAGAAGAGTTTTCAATGTCCTTCAAAAAGCCTGGAGAACTATTCCTGGAGAATACTTAAATAAATTAAAAGAAAGCTTGCCCAGTAGAGTTCAGGCTGTGTTGAACAACCCAGCAAATCTGATGAAGATCCTCATCACTTTCTTTAAAACTGCCAGAAAGAGCATTGACCTTGGCAAAGGAAATGCTCTCCAAGGATCCTTTGAGCACTAATAACAAAAGACACATTTTTTCATTATTCCTGGAAGAACTCACCTCCTCAACAAAAACCATCAGAGGTGTTTATCTATATTTATTTTCCTAATTTGAGTGACGCTGGGTGAAATTTTAACTTTAGTGCACGGGTGACGTTTATTTATTTATTTTTTAATTAAGCAGTTTGAAATACCTGACTTGGCGACCAAACTGGCCAGACCTTAACTTTTTGCCCCCGTCCCTCTTCCTGCCCCTGTCCTTGTCAGATGGTAAAAGTGGCTTTTATGGCTTGTCACTGTTTTCTTTACGAGTTGGACTGTGTGTGAGAGAGAAATGCAGACCAAACCATGTGAGGAGAGCGGAAGCCAAAAGGGGGTAATTTAGAAACCACTCTGCCATCTGAAATATTCACAACCACAGCACAAGGGGAATGAGAAAGAATGAAAAAGAGGACAAAAAACAGACAGAAGAAAGACAAAGTTAAAGAACAGAGAGAGAGATGGTCAGAGGTGCAAAGGAGAGCAGCAAAGATGTAGCAAAAGCAGGAGAGAAACAGCGGTGTTTATATTTACTAACGATTTTGTGTCCTTCCTCATGAATAATTGAACAGATGGATTGAGGCTTGTTAAATATTCACACTCAAGCACTGGGACATCAGTGGTCTGTGTGTGTGTGTGTATGTCCACTGTCTGGTACACGCTGTTCTACATACACACTCATACCATCTCTGATGCTCTAAATATTCATACAAGCAAACATGTGCGCGCACACACACACACACACACACACACACACACACACACACACACACACACACACACACACACACACACATTTACACACATGGGCAAGTTCTTCAGTGGTGACCGTCCAGTCACACACATGCACGTTCTTATGCGTTTGTGATTGCGTGTGCACGCACATCTTCACACTGGGGACTAGGCTGGTCATTATGAATTGATACGGCATGAATAAGACATCACAGTGTGGTCTAGATCCGTCATGAGTATACACACACGGGGATTTCACTCGCAGAGCTGCAGAAAGAGGCCTCCTCCTCCTCCTCTCTGTGCCGTTGCCGGCAGTTTGCCTCTGTGACGGCTGGCTTCGCCTGGTCCAGATTGGAACTGACGCACAGAGGAGAAAAGGCTACCCTCATGCACACACAAACACACATATATGCACTTACTCCCTGGAATCTTAGAGCAGGGGTTTGAGGAAGTCTGCTGTCCCGTTCCAGGAATAACAACCAATGCAGTGCTGGTTGGGTTGTCCTGCTTGCGGTCATGTTGCTTAGTAGTCATGTGTGTGCAAAATTGGCTCATACAGTCAAGCAGTATGGAGTATGAATGTATCTATCAGAATGAGAAATCCAGCTCATTCATCACAGCAGTAATAGAGTGCAATCTCCCTGCAGAGAGTGTTTCCCTCACTCAGTGCATCTGTCCACCTCGTTACGGTTCATTTCAAGATCTGGGGTTTCGATCAACACTATCAGCTCTGGATCATCATGTGGAAGTGTCGTGTGTGAAGTTCTTAGCAGGAAGACTTGAGTATTTGTGTGTAATCTCTAGTTATGAGCTGTTAGGGTCTGGATGCGAGAGTCTGGTGCTCAGTGTTGGACGTATCCCAAGCAGACCCAAACACCGCCTCTGATCCCATGGGTGGGGAGGGGTGAAGGCGTTCGAAAACCCTTCCTTACATCCTGCAAAGCAGGAAGAAGCATGGAGCTACCCACACATGTGCATGTTTAGCTTGCGCACACACACACACTGTGGAAACCCACACGCGTACAGTAAATGATTAGTCCAGCCCCATCCTGTGGCCTCAGGCTCAGTCTCTGATTCTTTGATTTTGAAAAGCAGAAACAAACAAACTGCAGGGCAAATTATGCCTTCACACACATACACACCCTCAAATAGAGACACACACAATCACACAAATGCCACTGCACACATACTTTGCCCACCTCCTGCCGATTTGCTGCTGTAGCAACCAATGCTCTGTGGGGCTTGGACTTGGGCTGTTTACCTTTTCTGAGTAAGCGGAAGACACAGAGAAAGAAAGAAGGATTTGGAAGGTGAAATAGTTCAAACAGCGCCTCATATTTTATGATCCAGTTGCTTGGAAAAAGGGTGGTATAATAGATGGAAAGAGATTTTTGGATTTTTAGTTTTGTATGCATATATAATTATAGGCTTTGGACACATCCCTTTATCCTGTGGAAGGAGAGACTTGGTTGAACTCCTTCGTATGCCCTGTGGCTATATTTCTCTGTGTTTGTGAATTGTGGGATCTGTCACTGTGGTGAGCAGGTCCATTCTCAGGGGTTTTATACTTAGCACACACTCTTTTGTTCTTGAGATGCTACAGGCTAATGAGCTGCTGCTGTTGCTACTCCATAAAGAGTATTTCCCTGCATGAAGATGGCTATTTGTGTGCTTTAGGCTTAATGAGGCTAATATGGTGCTAATGGTGATGGATGTAAGCATGAAGCAACAGGTTTTCTGGATTGAATTTGATTAAATTCGATTGAGTCTGATTGGCAGTTGTGCACTTATAGGAAAATCAATACAACCTTCAGATTTATACAGCCTTCATGTTATTAACCAGTTACATCAGGGTCGTTTCTCAAGAAATGTAATGCACTGTACATTATTCATTAATAACTAAAAGCAATGGTGAAAACCAGCTTAAAGAGACTTCATGTTGCCGCTGTGATTTTAATGTGATTCTACTGTAGAAGTAGATGCAGGTATAAACAGAGGTTACAGTGCTACAAGCGTTAATGCTCGTCATTGCCTTTGTTACCTGTTGAAGAACAGGCTCTGGCTGCTGTACTGGGGTCAGCATACACTCAGCTTTAACCTAATTCTGGATTCTTTGCTAGTTTTGTCCTTTCTGTGCAGATGCTTGCAAAAAAAAAATCAATGTTCTGTTAGCATTGTAATACAGTTACTATCCTGGAGGCAGTCTGCATGCTCTCTATCTTATCCTCTTATTGTTTACTGCGATAAAAAAGAAGTAATGTTTATATTGCCATCATTTTCCTCATCCCTTCACATTAACTGAAAGCAGCGTTTTAAATTGCAAGTGTGCAGGAAGAAAAATACATTTTTGATACATATTTTTTTACTTTCCATCCGCCCAACATGCAGATAATTGAAGAACCTTTGGAATCCCAAGCAATGATGTAATTGTAACTGTAATGTGATTATAGAACTTTACTTTAATGAGTTACAAAGTAATCTATTATACACAACACTGATAAGCATGAACAAAAACAAAATTGACTTGTTTACTTTTGTTTATTATATTTAGAAGGACTCATCTGTTTCATAAGTAAAATCCAACCAGAGCTTTCTGTCGTGTGCCTCTGTACTCTGTACTTTCTCCTCAGCCATTCTGCTTTCTCACTGAACAAAAGACACTTGTCTGCTAGGTACACAGACTGCCTACATTCCATTAAAAAGACATATTGAGCAGTGCAGAGCTGGTGAGCATTGCAAGCAGGAAAATATGAATTCCAGTACAAATGCATATCTGTTTCCAATAGTGGCTCCCTCTCACAGTTCTCTCCTGTTGGTATCGCAGCATGAAGCCGTGATCTCATTAGCCTTGCAGTGCATATGTATGCCTATTGTGGATGTATAAATATGTATATATTTGTGAGAAACAGTATGATATTTTGTGCAGTGGGTGTCTTTCCGTCTTACCTTTCTCTAGTTTAACAAGAAATCGTTGGGGGATGGAATTGATTCCCTTTCCCTGCTGTTTCAGCCAGGAAAATACATGCACATGCACAAACCTGCCCCGCCCAATCAAAGCTTCCAGAAGTGAGTGTTATATCTGAGATGCAGACAGACCTGCGTGTGTTTATTTGTTGTGTAGCCACACCAATTTTACACCTAAGAGGGTGGAGGGAGGAGAAGTATTGATTGAAGGGGAAAGAGTCACACAGAGATGGAAGTCCCATTTGAAAAGCAGGGAGGATGAAAGAAAGAAGAACAGTGAAGGAGAAAGCACTGTATATATATGCGTTTATATTTTCTTATATTTGATTCATTATTTCTGGAACTCGGAAAGTTGATTGTATTCCAGAGAGAACTTTAAATTGTTTTGGGTTTTTTTGCGGTAGTTTAAAATCCCTTACTCTCAGATCAAGTCCGGTGCAGCAATTGAATCAAGCATAAAGATGGAGAATGCGGTGAGTTGAAAGGGGGTAAAATGAGTTAGAGGGCAATAGAAGGACCTGAAAGTGACGGACAGTGCCTGGGAAGCAATAAATAGTGTGGGGATAGAGTAAGTGGGGTTGGCAGATAATGTGAGAGAAAGAAAAAAAGGCACAGAGAAGAAAGATTGGCCTCATCTGTAGACTTTGAAAGGATTCTCATCTTTTCTCATCTATATGGCTGTGCTGGGAGACAGAGAGCGAGAGGGAACTAAGGGCACCTGCAGTCGAGCATTAGCCAAAAGCCCCATTATCACTTCAAAGCTGGACTTTGCTGAAGGAGGGCTGAGTGACATCAGGGCCCTACAGAGGATGAAACGGTGCACAGAGATAGGAGCAGAAGGCCGCCTTCTCTGTCAGCTTTTTCTTCAATCATCTCCCTGCCCCTTTTGCTGTATCTAACTTCCTCTCTGTCATCTACCATGTCCTAACTTCCTTATCGCTTTCCTTTCCTCTTCCCCTTATTTCCTCCCCCCTGTTATTTCTTCCCACAGTCTTATCTGTATCTTTAACACCTGGCTGCTTGGATGGCAAGCCCTATAAGAGATCTCTTTCTCTCTTCCATTTCCCCTCCTGGCTGCATTTCTCCATCTTCTCTGGCTTATACAAGGCCCGGGAATGGGAGCCCTGATGAGCCCCAGGTTGTGGTAATGAGCTTGCAGCTTTCATGTAGGGATAAAGCCGATGACTGGAGGGGGTGTTGTTGGTACTGGTGTTAGTGAAGTGGATATTACCTCCACGGGATTGTGGCTTGTAGGGTAAAAGAGTAGTGAATCAACTCCAGCCAAGTGTAGACCTGGAGATTCAAACAGTTCCCACGGAGTCAAGACTGTCCAAAGCCAGGCACAGATATAAACACACCACTGTCAAAGAAGGCAGCAAGCCAGGAAAGGCTGTGTAAGTTACAACATTCCAGTATTCCAGTAGTCCAATACATTATTCGAGAGACCTTTACTGATATTTACAGGCCAGAGATGTTCAGATGCCTCATGCAGGACAAAGGCTTAGGCCTGACAGTGGCAAACACACAAATCCTGGAACATTTTCTATTACTGCTCCTTGCTTGATTTCTGAGTGTGTCAACATTTCACGTCTAGAGAAACAAAATTGTGACAAAGGGATAAGTCTGAAGTCTGAAGTTCTTTGATTTGACTTTGCCCAGACGCAACATCACAAGTCCTTAAATCCTTAATGTGCAGCCCTTTAAATCCTTTCAAAATCAATTGTGTGTATGTCTGTGTGTGTGTCAGAGAGAGAGAAAGAGACTGAGCAGTTATGTTTCTATTAATCCGTAATGCCTAGCCACAGGCCATTACCACTCCTTCCCTGTGATACCTTCATTAGGCCCATAGGATGGCCTTACTTCTCTTTTGTAGATTAAGCCTATTTCCTGTCTTCAGCTAGTCATAGTTGCTCTGTATTAAAGTTGCAATTGATAATTGTTTTTATTATTTCTTTATTTAATATGTAGCATGTTGTTCTGTCCTTCAGGAAACAGTAAAGTGTTTCCAGGTCCAATATCCAATTTATAATGGTTTAAAAACAGAGAAAGGAAGCGTTTTTTTAGTTAGTATGAATCAAACATTGTTACTGTGAGAGAGCAGAGGAGCTGTGCCCTGGTTCCACTTCATAAAGATGTTGTAAAAGAGAGAGGATCATTGAAGGTTAACAAAGAGCTTTCACATAAACAAGCTAACAAACTGGCAGCCAAAAGTCCTCTGCACATCCTAAACACTCATTTTACTCCATTTGTTTCCCGTCTGTCATTGCTGGCATGGCTCACTTAAGACTTTTTTAACCATTCATCCAGTAAATTGAAATATCTTTCATTGAAAATGTGTTTCTTTTGGGTTTGTTGATTGATTAAACTGGAATATCAATCCGATGACTGAAAGAGACCTCTTTCAGGAGAAATTTTACTTCCTGAAACTTTGGCTGGAGGTAACGGCAGAAACCCAGTCAAGCACTGATATACGATAAATTACACAGTGAAATCATTACAGCTTTGCGGCCTGCTTTCTGAATTGGTTTAAATCTTTCTCATTCCTTTGGCTTTTTATAGTATAGCTCTAAATAGTTTCTATGGAGACTGGATAGGCAGAGCGTTCCTGTGCTGCAATTTGCCCCCTCGGCAGTCTCACCTTTATTCACCTTCACCTATGTTTCTGAATATAGAAAGCTGGAAAACAGCAGCACATCTGTGCTAGCACCCTCGCTGCTCAAAGGGCTGAAAAACACAGAGAACTGATAAAAAGGTTTATTTACATGGGTAAAGTTAGAATATTGGAATGTCAGTCAGTTAAAGGACTCTGAGATTTATTATTAGAGTCTAACTGTTATCAGTCCTTCAAAAACACTGTACATATAAAATGGACTTAACGGCAATGGTGTCATCCACTGTGGTTTCTTCCGTTCTGCTTAGTCTTTTGGAAACACTCTCAAGTGCAGTCTCACTTTTGGTTTTAATTTTTAGCCTCAGAGGATGCTGCTGGTCCTAAGTTACCACGTGTAAAATAACAAAAATGTTTTTAATGTTTGAAATCAACGCAAGAGTCAGTGATGCACCGTTTCATTTTTTTAGCTTTAGGCCCAGTGTCTCCTCATACTGTGGGTGAATATTGAGCAAAGGTTTGCGTACCAACAAAAGTAAGAGATAGTTGTGAGAGTGAGTTGAGCAGAGTTGAAGGAAGATGTCCAGTGGGGTTAGAGAAGCACTGCCTTGTTTCCCAGGCAGGCACCCTCTTTGTGACATGGTTAAAGATGTGTCCTAACACCATTCCCATCACCCCTAGTCGCCTCCTCTCCCCACCTTGGCTCCCATCCCTCAATCCCACCCTCAGCCCCCGGAGAATAGCTTGCCCTTTGCTCACGCCATTCCGTCTCCTTGGTGCTCATTGTTCCCTGGTTGCTAGGCAATAGCTGGGGCCTCATTTTGTCACCTTGGATACAGGGGGGAGCCTGGGTATTCGTTATAGGGTCAGGGCTGACAGAGGTGACGTGAAGGTGTGTGCGTCTGTGCGCGACTACGTATGCACACGTTGTTGGCCATCAAAGTTTGTGTGTGGGTTCATGTGTGTTTGTGTGTGTGGGTGTGTTTGGTTAAGGGTCAGGCGTGACAGCGCAGATACAATAGGGTGGGGTGTGACCAATCCCTCCTTCACTATTTATTAGCCTATTCAATCACCCACTCCCCTGCTCAGAGCCAGGCTGGGCCAGGAGGCAACCAAGCTGTCCGTCAACAGCAAGGGGGAGGGGCAGCAAGTGGATCCCAGAAAACATAATTAATGTGTAAAACAAGAGCTGCTGCATTGCTCTAAAAGGGAAATTAAGGAAACAAGCAGCCACGGCGACTGCAATTAGGTAGCGCTGAATAGGCCGCTGTCTTTGAGTTGTCAGTACTGCTTCAGGCACTCAAACCTGCTCTCTCTTTCATCTCTCACCCTCTTCCACTCTCTTTCCCCCTCTCTCAGTCTTCCCTCTCTTCTAAACAATGTGTTTCTCCCATTCTGTAAAACACACAAGGAGTGGGAGAGCCTTTTTGTCAGTCGGCCTCCTGAGTGTCGATCCTCAATCGTTGAGCTAGCCGTGGCCGGCTGTCCTTGGAGAGCCCTGGAGTGGCTTTCACGAAGGTCCACTAAACACACACACATGCAAACCTATATTATTGTTGCCGGAGCTTTAGGACTCATCACGAGAGCACGAGTGGTGAAATGAGCAAATCAGGGAGGTGCTTTTTTTTTTTTAAATGAACCCTTATTTAAATTATTCAGCTTTCTACATTTTTATCTTTATAGCGTGTATGACCTCGGAACTAATGGCAAACCTGTTCTTGAATTCATTAGAAAATATCATTAGAAAATCCTAAGCATTTAGATCATCAATCAACAAGTGTTTGGCTCTCAAATTTAGCTTCATTGTGGATGACTCACTCTCCATGTTCCACGTCTGTGAGTCATCTGTGTTTTATTTAACTTTTAGCACTTGCTACAGGCAAGCATTTCCTTTTTTTGTTCGTCTTTTGCATTCCCTTTATCTTTTGCTTTTGCATGAAATTGGATCAGAGCTGTCTGTTGGCAAGAATGCGAGTAGCGACAAACTAGCACCCAGAATGGATTTTGCAATGCACTGCAGAAAAGGTCTGTGGTTGCTGTGCAGAAAAAAAGTATTCCCTCTGGAATCTGTTTTTCTCCTGCTGCGTCTGCATGTGTGTGTTCCAAAACCAACCATGAAGCTAAAATCGTTGCAAATTACTAGCTAAATCGCTGCATTGTGTTCTCGACACTCATAATGAGTCAGAAGGAATGCAATGTCTTCACCTGAGCTGTAACTGATAGCAGGTATAAAGAGGATCTCACATGTCCATGCAGAAAAAATCGAAAGAAAAAGCCTGGCAGTGGAGAGGGCATACCTGCACTGCGAGGCAGGGTGTGTCTGGTCTCTCAGGGTTCACCGCTCCGACTAAACCACAGTGGTAATGCAGCGGAAAATGACTCCAGAACCTGGCATATAAACTTAGGATCACTGTGATATTGAGAGAGTCGCTCGTGCTTTTTCCAAGCCTCGTACAGTTTCCGGAAGACTCGTTAAGGAATCATTAAGTGAGGGAGCTGAAAGGTTCATATTCATGAAATTCATCAAAACAAGTTAGTGAAAGCAGCCAATGCATTTATTTAGTCGGCCAGCTGAATTCATCCAATGGGCTGCATTGATGTAGTGTTGACCCCGAACCACAGCGTGCACTGTTGTCAGTATGGCTTTGTTGGTAGTGCGGTGACCTTTCTTTGTGCCCATGTTTGGGCCAGTAACCTTGCTTTGTGTTGCTGTGTGTATCAGGGTGTAGTGTGACTCCCCTTATCCATAAATCACTGTCAGATTCCAATGGTACGAAGCAAAGCCTTCATCTGAAGCTTGGATAATAGGGTTGTTGTGTGTCTGTGTGTGTGAGTGAGTGTGTGTGTGTGTTTGCGTACCCAGACATTCATGTGTGTGAAGCCTGTTGCCCTTCATTTACCAATCAATGCCATGCAGGGTTTATGAAAATTCAGTGAGTGTGAGATGAGCTTTTTTCTTCAGATGAATATTGCACGAAACGCAGCACTGGGTGACAAAACACTCCATCGATTTTAAAGAAGGAAGGAGGCAGTGATTGAGGGAGGGGGGGTGGAGAGACAAGGGTGAGGGAATGAGGTTGATCGCTGGTGCGTGATGGAATAAACTGCAGATTTTCTGTCGCCTCGTGTGCATGTGTGACTGTGTGTGTACGTCCCACACAGGGGTCTAATAAATAAATTATGTCTGAAATCAGAGCAGCTCTCCCTAGACCATCTCCACTTCATGAGAAGTGCTTGTTTACAACTCCACACAGACACAAATACACAATCTCATGCTACATACTGCTCGGCTACTGGAAGGGACCAATATACTGTTGCTCTCTCCAGGAACACGTCTGTCCTGTGAGCCTCTAAGTGTGTGTTCCCGCTCTCAGGCCTTCATCGCATTACTTTCTGAATTCCTTCCATGTTGAGGGTGAAGGGATGGGAAGCATTACTGGGCAGGCCAAAGCAAACACACACACACACACACACACACACACACACACACACACACACACACACACACACACACATGCATATAAACACCTACCTTATGAGACGGACTGGAGAGCATTAGTGAGCTCAACAAAGCAAACACGGTGATAAAAGAAGGATTTGGGCAAATTCTGATGAGAGGAAGCGGTGGGGCAGGGAGAGGATTTACCCCCAGTATTCTGCAGGCCGGGGCACGACAGAAGCCCTGAGTTTTGTAACCAAACAGTGTGTGGCACTGACTCATAGTTCCTGTGTTTGCTCTGCGGGATGTCCTAACATATCATTACTTCTCTTAGGAAAAGCAACCTTCTCAAGAGAGACGGCTGCCTACCTTCCAGACAAAACCTGACCTTTAACTTTCTCCCAGCAGTAAATGAACCGATGCTTTTCTAGATGAACTGCGAGTGTAAACGAGAGATGGTGTTGGAGTGCTCGTGGGTGTGAAGGAGAGGGCAGTCGATGCACAGATGATTCCCATGGTTTTATTGTTTTTGGGAGATTTTCATACATTCCCATTTCTAAGCAACTGAAGCAAAGGTCAAAATGGAGGAAGGAAGACGAGAACAACAGACTAGAATGAGATGGAGGGAGAGAGATGTGTTGATGGTAGGGGATACAGCTCTGGAATGCTGCAGTGGTTTTAATTACAGACAAAGGAATGGGCTTTTTAAATATTTAGAGTACAGATGATCTCTCTGGCTGCATATGTTTGTGTGTTTGAGGCTGTGTGTGTGTTTGTGCGCATGTTTATTCGGATATGTGTGTGTGTGGGGCATTACATGTGTGGCGCATGTAAAGATTTTTACACTGGATACCTTACTGACTCCCAGTCCCAAACCCAAACTAGGAGTAGATTAGCTTGTAAACTTCTGAGGATGGGTTTGCGTCTTCTCCCAGTTTTATACCAGCAATAAAGCACACCTAACAGTCTTTAAATGAACAAGCAGGTAGAGAAACATATGCTTTAGCATATAGTGACTAGCCTACCTAGCGTGGGCTTGTAAGTTCTGAAATTTTCCAGTCATAGGAAGTGAGACTGATGCAAATCTCTGTGTCTATGTTACAGCTCTTTATTTTGGCTCGACACAACCAGAAGGAAATAGGCACCACATTGTGGTGCTATTTAAAAGTTTCGCTGTACAACTATTGAGTCAAACTGTCCTGGCAGCAGCCGACTAAGTACGATACCCCGCTGATCACCCGAAACCCCCCCAAAACAACCCCTGATAAAATCATCAGTTAAAAAAAAGAGAGAGAGAGAGAGATATCATTCATACATCAAAAAGTTTAACTACCTCAGCTTTTATATACCACTTAAACTAGCAGGCCATAAAAAAGTCCCCCAAAACACTAAAAATAAGCTCAGTGAAAGATAAAACTAAACACACAAGAGAGAGGTGATACCAAAGAAGTGGTTTCAAAGTGCTAAATCTTGACAGTGTGGGTTGTGCTGTTATAGACGAGCCTGAACTGCTCTCACGGATCTAGCTCTCTGGTCGGCTGCATTTGTCTGACTGACATTAGAGTGCTAAAACATACAAGAGCAGTAATCTCCTCATCATTAATTAGAGACCTGCAGGATGTAAAGACATGTGACTGCAGTCTGTGAGCACTAAACCCCATAGGAAGTCGGGACGCCGGAGTTAAATGGAGCTATATCCTCCTTGCTGCTCTTGTTAAATGAGCGCTATCACGAGAGAGCCTTCTCTCCTTTCGTTGGTGTATTATGTGTTTATTCAGAGCGATGCCAAGGCCAGTCTAGACTCCGAATGGTAAATAGGCTGTAATTTTGAGGCAGCGCAGCGTACTGCAGCTTCACATTGATCTGTCATTGACGAAGTTAATAAGCGTGGACATGAGGCACGAAGCCTCATACAAAGACATCAAAGTGTCGGTGCAGTGACTGGCCCGCTGTGAGAATGGCCTTCAGGCAGACACCCGGGGAGCCTCAAGCCCCTGGCTTCCCAGGAGGGGAGAAGAGTGGAGGGAGGGCAAGGAGGTGGTGAGGATCTTGGCACTATGTGTAAAAAGTGTCTATCTCTCTATCTTTTTTTTTCTCCTGTCTTCCCTCACACATAAGCACATGTTTTTTGGTACGTGTATGCCATGTGTTTGTGCTTCCATATGAGAGTATGGCAACCTTTGAGCAGCAGACAAGATTCTTTAACTCAGTTCTTTCTGCCTCTGCTCACCACCTGCTGCTTGGGAACCTGCTGGCTACTCACACATATGTATACACACACACATGCAAGAGCAAAAGTCTCGCTACTTGGTAACCTCCTGGCTATCTGCCTTTTCATTCATTTCTGTCAACAGCACGTAAGAGAAGGGGAAAAGGCAAAATCCAAGAACAAATATTAGCCCGTGCAGACAAAGGCATTCCAGACAGGGTTTTCACCCTCATTTGCTCATCCTTAAAGTCCCATCGTCCTTCTTCCCTCCATCTCTCCAGCTCCCTCCCCCCAGCCCCTCCCCTAACGCTGCTCTGTCCTCCTAAGGTCTCTCATTTCAGCTTAGAGTGGGGCATCTTTGCTGTTATTATCAATTTTGCAGAAGTTTAGCAAAGCACAATTGCAAATATAGTGAAAAATAGTGAAATGTGCATGTTTTTCAAAATTGCTCATTGCTTACAATAACATAAATATCCAAAAATTCAACATAAGAATCTAGTAGAGTTGTCATTTAGAATTTGTTGTGGGTATCAAACTTAACCTTCAAGTAAACTTCTCTGCACTAATAACCAAGACAGAACTAAAAGTGTTGTTTTTCATCATGAAATTGTCTCCATTCTTTTTGGTTTTTTTTCTGTGTTTCACTCAAACATGCTTATATGCTTTCCCAGGCACTTTGTTCTGTAAATACAATCACTGAAAGCTGATACAGCCAGCTTAGAAATAGTTAATCCCTTAAAACAAGTCAGACAAAGACTTTGAGTGAGTGATTCATCGACTGCTCAGATTTTGGGGACATCTTCCCCTCACAGGCTATTATTTCCCAGCTTTTTAGTATTCCTCCTTCTCCTGTCCGTCATCGTTTTCCCTCCCCTGCCTCTACGGGTTCAAGATGTCATCCTCATCCTTGTCAGAGAAGTCTAATGGATTGGTCACGCTCAGGGCCCTCCCAGCCTGACTCATAGAGCTGGGCTAAAAGGTCATTGCTAGGGTGAGATAGGAGCTGCGGGATAACGACATCCGCTTGGATGTTCCCAACTTTTTGTGTGTGTGATTTCAACAGTTTTATGTGTGCAACATATTATTTTTTCAGTAATCACCTCTGTACCTTTGTGCTGGGTAGCTGGCAGGACAGTTTGCAATGAAAGCAGTCAAACAAACCAAAGAAAATAAAAAGCAAAAGTCAGGGCAAGCATACAAATATGTTCTTACAGACACTTATGCACACATTCCCTGTGTCTGGCATATTCATCACAGCCTCTCTGGGCCTCTAGTTCTTTTTAGAGGTCAGAGGTGAAAATGGCATGGGCGCCTACATAGAAGCAGAGTATACATGTGTGTGATGATCTATTGCCATCTCAAGAAACACAAACCAAATGTATGTCTGGCAGAAATAAAGGTAAGTGAACACGTGATATGTGGTTTTCAAGTTCTAAAGGGTCAGCGTCAATTTTCCTCCAAACAGTTTGTGGTCTTTCTTGTGGTTTTCTCGATAGTTGCGTGATTTTCTTTCAGTCACATCATTATTTTTTCCTGTGTCACATATATCGCGTCGAAGGATTGCAGCAGACATCATTAATGCAGAGCACATTTCCACTCTGCTGTTGCAAATTTCTTTTGTTCCCTCTTTGACCTGGGCAATATTATATTGCCAGCCTATTGTCTCCTGGCCTGCATCTTAATTATCCTTTGTTTGTCCTCCGCCACCTACTCCTCCTCCTCATCCTCGACTTCCTCCCTCTGATTTTTTTCTCCCTCTTTCTTTCCTGGGTGGTGAGTTTTAATTTCATGCCCCCTGCTCTGGCAGTTGGTCCTTTAGTGAGTGCCAGGCTGGCTTTGTAACACACAGCGTCCTCGGGGGCTAACAGTCTCTTTAACACACACACACACACACACCCACACACACACAAACACACACACAAACACACAGCCACAAGTATTCATGCTCTCAGCCCCGGGCTATGTATCGGCATCCATGCAGAACTTATGGCAATAAAATGATCCCGAAGTTGCTTTCAAGAACACACAAAAACACAGGCTGCCAAAGACATGATTACACAAGCAAGCACAGTGGCATGTTAGTTCAGCTAGAGCAAATGGACTTGATTCAGTACTCACACATATGGAACAAAACACCACTGTATTCCCACTTATCCATCATCACTGTCATTGTTTCAGTAATTTATCTGAAGGTATTGGCCTCATCTGGCTAGTGACAGCTTGCTAACTGTACTGGCATGCCTTCATTACTTCAGCAGATGACTCTCAGCCCTGGGGAGTAATCAGTCTTTATGCTAATGTTTGGGGTTGATGACGGATGTGCTTTAGCCTCCATTGTGTTTGACACTGTAAGAAAAAGGAAAAATTATTGTGGGGTTTTTTGTTTGTTTTTTGGGGGTTTTTTTTCATTTTGGAGATATATTTTGTGAGTATGTCTGCGTGCTGGAGTGCACGTTTGGCCCCTGTGGTAATAGCCCATGCCTACAGCTGCACCTCTGCAAAGGTTCATTAATCCTGAAAGCAGAGTCTGGCCTCATCTTTATCTCCTGAGCATTGCAGATCACATCTGCAGCTCCAGGCCGGTCACTCATTAATGAACACACCTCAAGGCCATATGCGATGGTTCGAAAATATTTTAAGAAATCCAAGCAGGGAATATCACATACCAAATGAATAAAAGAGGCAGGTAGGCTGTCAGACAGCAAGAGCGATGTGTTTTTCAGTTACGGTGGTGCTCTGGTCAATCTAAAAACCTCACTTGGAATAACTTTAGATCCACCGAAACGATTCACATTAACATGTGCCATAATTCTTTTGAAAACATGTCGAACAATTCATAGTAAATGATCCTATTCACAAGCTCGAATTGTTGTCTTTGTCTGTCACTGTCTGGTTGCAAAGTTTGCTTCACTCACTCACTCAGTTGTCTACGCTGTATGTGGGCTGTCAGTGTGGGAGGATGAGGGTATTCTGAAGGAGTGTGGAAGACAGGGTAAACATCCAGAGGAGTCTGTGATGTCCATTGTTTAGCTCTTTCTCTCAGGACGACTCCCACCCACTGCAGCACAGCTGGGACCATTTGCATTGTCCGCCCCTTCCACTTCCACACACACACACACACACACACACACACACACACACACACACACACACACACACACACACACACACACACTACTCTCAAGGCTTAGTCACAATTCCAGCTGGGTACCTTTTTGTCTCCTAGCAACCAGCACCTCTGCGGTTTCTGGCCTCGCACCTTTAGTTTGGACTGCGAACCCATCCCAACACAAGGATTACAAACACACTCACCAGATGTGGGTTTTGAGTTGCTGCCTGAGCAAAATCGAATCTGCAAAGTATTGGGCCGTTAGCTCTTGTGGAATGACTTTCTTTATGCGGTGAAGTTAATGAAGAACACTGATAGAAATGAAAATGAAAGCCCAGAGGCTTTGAGGCACTCTGACTGCAGTTTTAATCCCAGCTTTCCAAAGGGTGTTTGCAAAACCCCTTATGAGCCCAAGAAAAAAAAGGTCAGCATGAATTCAAACGGACATCAAAACAAACTGTTAATTGAACAAAATCACCTCAAGGATCAGTATAATTCAAAAGACACAGAAGAAGCTGTGAAGTTGAAAGCTGAATCAAAAGAGAAAGAAAAAACAACATCACATATATTTTACATTTAGTTTGATAGACTTTGTGCATCTGTGTGTGTGCATTGCTGATTTGTGACTACAGCCATTTGGGGTCCTGACTGCCTCATGTTATATTCATGAAAGATTTCCATAGTCTCAGAGAACCTGCAGTTATTTATTCATACCTCTATGAATACCTCTGCTGACCCCTGACACACACACACACACACACACACACACACACACACACACACACACACACACACACACACACACACACACACACACACACACACACACACACACACACACACGTGTGTCATAGAATGGAAATATCGCCTCCTCAGATCTCTTCATACACACACACATACACAGAAACAGTGCTAGCTGACCAGTGGTTAACCTTTAGCTTTTTACTTATGTAATAAGATGTCTGGGACAGGCAGTGCAGTCTGAGCAGAAGGAGATGGAAAGTCCCTGAGTAGCTCTGACCTGAAACTCACCCAGGTGTTATTGTGTTATATGTATCCAGTGTACTTATTCTGGGCATCTGTGCTGTATTACTTCATCGTTAGGGTAAATTAGGAGAATAAGTGTATGCTTTTGCCTCTAGATGTTTGAAAAGTTTTGTTTCTGGGTTTTTTCTAGTCAGAAAAGCAAACAGAAACGATGTCTACACACAGAGTGGGCCTATAGATTGTCTTGAGTAGGCCTTGCCATACCCATTTTACTCCTCAGATATGTAACAAACCATGGCTGCTGCACTGAGAGCTTTTTATTTTTCTCATCCAAATTTCTGATGCTGCTAGAGACTGATGACTGTGGAAACATTAAATAAAAGAAATCCTCAGTTTTTCCTTTTTATTGGCAAACATCTTTCAGTAGTAAGAACTATACTTTAGTAAGAAAACCTTTATCGTGGGCATCTCTGAATGAAGTCATCATTATCAAGATGCAAGCCTGATGTTAGGACATTAGAACGCCTGTAACCAATAATTCTAACAACAACTCTACACTGGACGAACTTATTACCATGAATATTACCATGCACGACTCTGATTCCACCTTAAATTTGTGAAAATGTGTTGTGTACACTTGGTGATCTTGCCTTTGGCAAACCCCGAGTGCCTATGTTGTGTGCTTTGTGGATTACTCGGTGCAGAAACATCAGGATGAGACCCCTGACTTACTGCTGATTACATTGCTCTCTTGCTGCCTTAGGATATTTTGTGTATGGAAGTCAAAGCACCGTACATGTGTATGCCTTGGAGTGTGTGTTTGTGTGCATGTGAGTGTGTCCTCTTAAAGATAAGGTGATATACAGCATGCCCAGGGAGAACTGTTGACTTGATGTCAGCCACAATGCACCTGTCTCATACATCACGGTGAGCCAGAGTCTGCAGTCTTTATTGTTCCATCACTTCTCCTCTCCTCTGTGTTATGGAACAACTGCCTCCCACTCAGTGCCTGTTGTTCCCCTCAACATCATAATGTGTATTTAACGGCATGGGTTATATTTAAGTCAGTGCACACCTGCGAAATGTAACCATTTAAATAAGTAATACAAATATATTTAAAATGATTAAAAGTTTAGAGAAGTAACTGTGTAGCCATTAAGTAGCGAGATGGGTTAAATGTACAGCGTGCAGGTTTCCATTTTAATGAAGTCTGTTTAGACTCTGCGTCCTTGACTTTGTATATCTAGGCATGTACCTTTGGGCTGTTTTTAAGTTGAGCTTTCAGAGGGATTTGGAGGGAGAACAAGCACAACGTAAAGGTAGCTACTCTGCTCACCTTCCCTCTGGCTTAGTCCTCTCGTCTCCTTTTGCGATACTTTCCATGTGTGATGGCAACTGTAAATGCTTAAAGTAATGACTGGGAGATCTCACTCTCGATTTCAGTCACTCTAGAGAATAGACGAGGATGTATACAAGTTCTTTAGAGAAATCCAGAGGAAACGAGGAGGTGATTTATGCAGGGGTTCAGTTTGGTCAGCATTCATCAAATCTACTCTCCTCTGGTTCATGCTTTTTTTTTTCTATTCTCAGTCTTCCGAAAATGTTATCGTCTTTGCATGGAGTCAATTAGACCTCTCGAAGCTTGCTGTTTTTGTGTTGATTGAAATAGCTCCTGAATGTGTATCTTTGTGACAGTCCTCTGATCTGGTATCAGCTGCCTGTGGTTAGGTGCGGTGGATCTGTCATCACAGTGGCTCAATAACACTGACCTCAGACCAGCGTTTCCAGGAAAAGCTGTCATCCGATCTTCGGGATCAGTTTTCCACTTTCTAGGTAGCCAGCCATCCACAAAGAGGCATCTTTAACTAGTTTAGCAAGACCACACAGTATGTGTGCGCGCACAGGCTTGTGTGTGTGTGATAAAGGGAGAGTGAGACCGGCCAACCGGATTGACTTTGTTGTTTTTCTAAATGGCTGTCTCCTTCCCTTTTTCTCCCACCCTGGCTCTGTGTAAAACATTAGTCCAATCTAGTAAAATGATTTCCAGGCTATTCTGAGAGATGGAGATGATTATTTCTGGCTTGGAGCGAGCCCGCTGGCTAATGCACAGATAGGTAATAGGAGTGATAATGGACCTGTTGAGAGGTGGTTCTACCTCACCCTCCTGGCTTTTCCTCTTTTCTTCTCACATTGTTCTCCAGCAGGTAGACAGCATGATGGATGGAGACAGGGCTTGGCTGTGCCCCTGTGCAAAGCATCGCTATCGTACACCCCGCTGTCTGTTGATAGTGCCTGTAAGCGTTTGTCATGATCGATGCTGCTCAGCCCTGCTCCATCATTCAGCCTGACTGCCAATGAAAGGCTTGGACACACTCAGAAACTCAAGCAGACATAATGGTAGGGGGAAATTAGGGTGAATCTAGAGCTCTGACCAAGTATAGATTTTCTCCCTCGTTCTTGCTATAGAAACCCTTTAACTTGCTTCATGGGTGGCAGCAGAGCACGCAGCCACATGTGTGCGGTCATATGGGACTTTTAAGCCTGCAAATACACACAGACATCATGAATCATTTACAGTGAAAGAAGAGATGTGGATAACAGTTAAACTAGCTCTGTCTTGAGTCTCAGTGTGTGTGTGTCAGCCATCATGTGGACTTGATAAGTTCCACTGACATTGTGTTTTCTCTTGGTGGTTGTTGAGTTTTCCAGTCTGGGAGCGCTGTGTGTTTCTCATTGGTTGGTGAGCTGCAGATGATTAGAGCGGAGTCCATCCATGAAATCCCCTTTAGGTCCCATCGAAAAGAGACAGTTTGAGGAAGTGTGTCTATGTGTGTGTGTTGTGAGAGTGAGGGGAAGGAGAGAGACAGAGCGTGTTAGGCTAGCTCTATTTTTCAGCATCAGAATAAATCATAAACTCTCCCCAGATGCGTCCACAATGGCCTCCCTTTCCCCTCTTTCAGCATGTGCAGAAGTGCAAGACTTTAGAGGGTTAAAGTTATAAACAAGAAGGCTGCTATGACAGTCCAACTGGCCTGCTGGAAATGAGATAATGCTGCTCAATGACATATTTCCTGCAGTCCATATAAATAAATAGAGAAAGTGACACTGCGGAGGAAAGGGGGAAGTGATACGTAGCTCCAATCAATTATTTTCCCTGCCTGTTTGTACTAGTTTTAGTTGACATTAGCTTTCAAAGTAAAACAAAGACAACAAAGACAAACAGATGCCACTGAAATGTGCTGCATTCAGTATTAGTCCAGTATTTGTTTTTCATTGTGATTCTTTGTATGGCCTATATTTAGTCCAAGAAGAGAGAAAAAGAGTAGGGAAGCAAGACTTTCTCTCTTGGGTTTTTGTGTAAGAGTATTCCTAAAGCAGCCTCGTTATTCTTCTCTTTGTAAAAGAAGCGATTTTTCCGTCGCTGCTTACCAGTCCTCCTCCCACTAAGCTCTCTCCTCCTTTCTCCACCACAAAGGGATGAGAGAGGCACCTTACACACCGAGCATGCTAGTGTACCACATCTGTGTGCGTGTGCATGATAATTTGTGTGAGCATGAATGAAAGATTTTAAGACGTTAAGACGGTGTTTTGACCTGCAGATGATAATGGTAATCACGATGATGATGATAGTGGTGGTGTCTGGCTCGCTCGTCCAGATTGCACTTACTCCTTTGCGGAGGCACGAAACACTGAGGTCAGACAGCAGGGAGAAAGTGAAGGGAGGCACGGCTAAGAGGCATGTTTATCATTTATTTTAGCCGGAAGGGAAGCAAGACGTGAAGGTGTGGAGAGAGCAGGATTGGGGGAGGGCGTGAGGGTGAGAAGGAAGGCAGCGACAGTCTTGGCCGCACACAGGAACACTCAGTCACTCTCAGTCACTCTCTCCGGGCCACACAAATTCACATGTTCATGCCTGTGTTTTTGGCGAGGGTCCAAAGGCCTTGCAGACTCGATCTATGTGCTTTCTCACCTCATTGTCTTTATGTTATCCCCCCACACATATACACCTTCACTCATTTTTGTTCTCTTTCAGCTCAACCAAAGACCTGTCTACACATACAGTACACAAAGCGTGTCAGCACATTAAAGTTTTTGTTTATGTCTTCAACACACAAGGCATGTTTGTTAAGCTCAAAATAGACTCATGACTCTTCAGACTTACCTTTCTTATATTTTGCTTTATTTTTGTGTGTTATGGCCTCTGAGTGCTGATAACTGTCAAAATGTAACCCTTTCAAACTTCAAGGTTCTTTTTCTTTTAATTAAACTTTTTAAAATCATAGTCACCTTTTGTGGCTTGCCTGCCACTTCCTTGTGTTGTTCCTGGGATTTTACCAGGTTAAGTCTCTGGTCCAAAAAAAGAGTATCGACATTAAAGTCACCTGCAAAATTTCCTTTTTGAATCCCAGGCCTTCACTTTGATTGCTAATAAACATTTAGGTAATTATGCCCTTGACAGAGGAATAAATGATATGTAGACATAAACAGTTTGTGTATGTTTGGCTTAGTTTCTCTATCTGAAAGCATTGCTCTCTATTTGCAGTTGTATCTTGACTCATTTGTTGGTACATTTCCACGTGCAATGACTTCTTTTTGAAGGCCCACAGTTTGTTTATGTGGCTGTTTATATGTGTGTCTACTTGTGGGTTTTTACCATGCAGGGAGGAAGAAAGTAGTTAGCATTTAGTGGCAGCACACTGCCATTCTTTTAACAGCTCTCACACACCTCATTAACTCTCTTAATGAGTAAGTAATCAGACACATTCCCCCTCTGTCTTTCTGTCTTTTTCTCCCTCTTTAAATGGTAGAATAAAATTAAGAGCATTTGGCAAGGGTAAACATTTTCTTATCATGTAATCTAGTCGAGCTCTTGAGAAAACAAACACCCGGCCTAAAATAAATGCACTTACACAGGGACCATAGAGGGAAGTCTTTTAGAGAGATACTCTATTTATAATCGCCATAAAATTTAATTAGTAATAAATGGATCAGGAGCTTCTTTTCATTGACTGTGATATTTTTAAAATAGGTTGAAATGTTTTCGTAGCTTGACTGTATAACTCTTTGTAAAAGAACAATGCAGGAAGAGGTGGACTGAAGAGAGAGTGATGAAATAAGGGTGAACGGCTGTGAAGCAGCAACAGGAAATCTTCATCCCTTTCTGCATTACTGAGTTGCTGCCCTGTGAAAAAAAAGATTTCTATCCAGTGCATTTAAGTGATTTTCTTTGCTTTTGAAATTTAAAAGAGCTATCACCCAAACAAATCTCATCTCTTGATGGGAAGTGGTCTACATTTACCCACACTTTCATACATGTGACAGCGTTTCGAAAATAGCTGGTTTTCCCCAAGTTATGCAGCAGTGAAAAGCAAACAAACAAATAAGATGTATTTATTTCATTGCATATTTTTGAGAATATCTCTTTCAAAAACAACCTGAGTTCACCTTGAGAATGTTTAAGAAAAAGTATACAGAAAAGTAAAGTGTTAATAGTGACCAGCAGCTGTAGAAGGCATCAATGAAGTCGACAGAGTGCACACATCTTCTTAAACGGCAGTTGAAATTTCTCCTAAGGAAAAGCTTTAAAACTAACATATCATAAATAGGATTTATCCTCCCATGTATCAAAGCTTTTGACAGCCAAATGTGGAGGCACAAAGTCGGAAACTAAGAAATCTTTCGTGTATGACAGAGGCAGTTATTTGTTTTCACATGTAAGCTCATGTGCAAATATGTCTATGTGTATAAAGGTCATTACGAGATATAAATTACGCCCACACCAAATATCCTGAAGCTTTGCAGGTGTCAGCCACGAAATGTGTATAAAAGCTGGACTGCCTTAAAAGTGAAGCCAATGCAGATGTGCCTTAAACTTGCTTTCTTCCTCATGATCATAAGAGGGAAACTTCAGGGATTTCTGAAAGAGGCTCAACTTAATAGAAGTTTATGAGATATAACACTACTTCGCAATTGATTTAGTGCAACACTCTCTTGGTGAGTTATTGGTTTAAAAAGCTACCTTTAATACAGCATAATGTTCATTTGGGTAATTATGGTCCCCTACAGGGCGGTGCCTCCGTAGTGTAGTGGTTAACGCACTGGCTTAGCAAGCAAAAGGTTTCTGCTTCCATTCCAGACAGAGACACTAATTCCCTTTTGGGTTGTGTCAGCAAGAGCATCCAGTGTAAAACTCTGCCAAATCAAACATGACAAGGGATCAGCTCAAAGAAGCTTTCATGATCCCATATAGAGCAAAATAGATGAAATAAATCCGACTACCTTGTGATCATCAAGTTGCTACCATGTGAACATGTAGCTTCCTTGAGTTTTAGTCAAAAAATTTAAATGCAAAAGCTGAAATGCCTGAAACGTTATACTTTGTTTTTAATTAAGTGGCTGAACTGCTTCAGCATCCCTAGATATTCATTTTGCCCATACCTCCACAAAAGAATTAAAAGGGTCACAGCGTGTCTTTACGCTGGCGTTTTGATCCGTATATTAACATGAAACCATAGTAGGTATGTGTATCATGAAGGTATGTACAGTGTTAGTGTAGTGTACTGAGATAGAGATCAGAGGTTAATGATGTGAATCAGACAGGAACCAGACATTACCTTCAGCGTGGAGCTAATCTTCAGACCAGGCGCCTTGAGCTATGTCTGATAACATAGCTAATTATTTCAGATATAGACTCTGCGGGGATTCTTGTAAACCAGCATATCAGTAGCTACGTTTATTATCAGAGCAATTTACACTGATTAAACAATAAGATTGTTTGAGGTCCTGAATAAGTGAAACCTTAAAAAGCTTGACCGCAGTATATTAGAGACTGTAGTTCATACAGCGAAGACACACCTGAAAACATGTGTGTTACCGCATCATTACGGCAACAATGGGAATGAACTGTGAGCAACGTCACCCAGAAAGAGCCAGGGGTACATTAATGAACTAACTGCCCACTTGCATGGTATGTAGTGCATTAAGGTAAATGTATACCAGGTCTTGGCTCTTTTGAACACTCACTCTTGTTCACTCAAGCGTTGGATCGCACACCTATGATGAAAAAAAGGCATGCTGCGTGCAGGAAATAAGGAAAGAAAAAGTTGTAGGTCTAACATTGCAGCAAGTCCCTCAGCCTTGGAGTAGAGGCTGAGGGACTGCCTCGGGATATTCTTCAACGCATTGTAATGAGTGCATGGAAGGAGTCTGGGCAGTGGCGACTGCTGCAAAGCTCTGGTGGTTTCTTCTACCCCGAACAGAGCTCTGCGAGTGTCATGAAGCCCGGAGGTTATAACCGCTTCTCCTTCGTCTCCTGACTTTATCTGCTCCTGCAATCCACTATCTGACTCTGAGGTTAGATAAGTCTGATGCAGTACACACATTTTAAAACATATGCGCTGGCCAGACACTCAAATCCAAGATGATTTCATGAAGAAACAAGGCACAAAGAAGATGGAAGTGGTTCCTTTGCCAAGATGATTTCTGAACTATCTCTGGGCTGCTGCACAAGTGATGCACTGTCGTGGTATTTGCTAAAAGGCTTTAACATTAGATTTACTGTCGCTAGATTTTGTGTCAAACACCATGGTGACCATTATCTCTATTTGTGGTGACTGTTGTCATATAATCATGTCTGTTTTTGAATGGATCAGTGCTTCCCTGAAATCAGCTCGACTGAAATCAACTAATCAGAGATGTCAAAGTTCTCAGCAGCAACACAGTTGGAGCCAAGCTTAGAAAATACCAGTGAGGGGCAACCACAGACTATGTAAAATACAGTATGGTCTCCCACAGAAATGTCCTGTTTGCCATTTTAGGAATGTGTAAATGCAGAAATGTCGAGTTGCTAAATTTAATATTGTTCTGGCTCCTGTAGGAGTTTAACCCGTCGATAAATCCTTATAGAATACAGAAGACTTCAGACTCCAAACCATGACCACTGTGATTATTGTGTTTGATGTGACAAAGGGAGAGAAAGAAACATGCAAAGGGACAAAAGCAGTATAAGTAAATGAGATTTTCTGGCACTATAGATAGCATCATTTATAGTTGTCATGGGTTTTTTTGAGGGGGGGGTGCACATTGTCCCAGAATAGACTTATATTTTTTAAGTGACCTCCCACGACCTCAGCACCAAATCCAGTCAAACAGCACCATAATTGGTAGTCTATAGATCACTCTAACCAATTGTGTTTTAGCATGCTAGCAGGATTGACGAGTTCACCCTAGAGCTATCATTTTACTACTTACAAAAATGGGATTGTCCTCATATCATCAGAGCTTTCCATCCTTTTCTCATGCCTGTCCCCATATTTATGTCTTTCTTCCTCTCCCAGCACCTACTGCCTCCGGCATTTAATGCCGCCTGAGCACAGCAATTTGTTGAAATTTCCCATTGGAGCCTGGGAGTGAACACACACATACAACCACCACACAGAGAAAAGATATCCTCATATGTCCAGGGGCAAGAAGTCATTAACCAAATGTATGCAGAAGATCACAAAAGAGACATCTTTTGTGTGTTGGTGATTTTCTTTTGTTGTAGAAAGGTGAAGAGAAGGTGAGGGGACTAATTAGTAATTAGAGTTCAGGTCCAGGTAGACCTCCTTTGATAAGCGGCACCAATTCAGCCCGGGTGCCAGACTGACTCAGCTTTCATTTCTTCACTCATGCTGTTTTGCCAAGAGAACAACAAAGGAGCTGGAGGGAGCACAACCGTTCTGGCTCTCATGTTTGCTAGTTAGGAGACACGAAGCCGGTTTGGTGTTTGGGATATGATCCTGCAAAATATGGCAGACTGACAGAATAGCTAGATTATTGTTGTGTAATTGCCTAAATTGCCTGCTAACTGTGATGCCCTATATCTCAATGAAAGCAGATGTTATGCAGATCTTCCGAGAAAATGTAACTCAGAAACCTCACAGGATAAAATTAGAATGTGCCACTAGATGGAATATTTATGTTCTGTCTGAACGCGAGCCAGCGACGTGTGTGTTTCATTTGCACATCTGTACGTGCTCGTCAGGTTTTTGTGTGTTCAGAATAGCAGCCATATAAAGGGCTGCTTACTTGTTCCCTTATCCACTAAATAAAAGTGCCCCTAACACGGTCATTCCCATGCAACATCATTGTAATGCCGTCTTTTAATGGAACAAGACTGTAAACACGGGGCAAGACCCTACAAGTCAGAGTAGACTGCCACACTTCAATCTGACCTCAATATTTTATGCCATGGAATCAAACACACAAATTCCATTTTAATTGTGGTGTATTTGCAGTGGCCTGCATAGTACTCTTTTAATTTTTGCTGTACCGTAAAGAAACAACCACCCATTCATTAGATGGATTGAGCAACACAACCGCTGTAATGCGTTTTACTCCCCTCTTTTGTATCCTGCCGAAACAATGTCTGTGCGATATTCATTCCCGGGAACATTCTGGAAAGCATCACCCAGTGGGGACACTATGTGAGACTGTGTGTCTTGGGAACTCATTTTAGCATTACCCCATGGGGGTTTTAGCGTGGATATTTGTTGTGTGCATCAGAGGATTGCATGCTGTGGTGCGCATGAACATTAACTAAGCAGGAGTCATCAAAGTCTGATTCTGGTGTTGTGCCTTAGCCCTTCTGTGGGTGACCATAAGTGCTCTGTTTACATCTGTCCGGGCTGTGGGAGCCTTCCTTGCATGAGGCAGGAGCCTCTCTGGTATCAGCCAAGAGTTTCCCTGAGTAGAGTATGTACAGAAGATGGTTACATGCTTTCTGAGTCAGGTTAGCTCACAATTTAAACAATAGGCAAAATACTGTGACAATTAAAATAGGTCTTGTGCTTCAAATACTGCTTTTCTCTCTGTTCGGGTTGATTATCACACACACACACTCACACACACACCAAATATTATATGGGAAAATAATGCTCTTTGTGCTACTGCGGGAACACCACCAACATCTCATTGGTCGCTGCCCAGCTGTCTGTCTGCCCAACTGTCTGTGAACTGGTGCCTCACACCAGTGCATGGTCAGGGCACAGTGAACAAATTATAGCCTGAGTGAACATTGAATAATACAGCCAACAACAAAAAAAATAACATCTTCATTATGAATGAGTTGGCCATGCAGTATCAGACCTAAGGGTGTTGGCAGAAGGGAAAAAAATGCCCATAGCGTTCCTGTTCTGCACCATTGAGTGTGTTAAAAGAAAGAGCTACACTGAATAGAGTTTGATTCCTGCTGCTAGCAAAGCATGCTTAAACACTAGAAGTGAAAGGTTCACAGAGGAAATTGCTGGAACATGTTAACATTGCTTCCGAAATTGAGTTATATTGGACACACATCCTCTCAAAGTAAAAAAAGACCAAACCAAAGCGATAATCGAGGATGGATTGTCTCTAACCGATGCCTTCTTATTGTGTCTGCAGAGATCTGAGCGAGAACTACATCCAGTCCATTCCCAGAAAAGCTTTCAGGGGAGCTACAGACATCAAAAACCTGTGAGTACCTCACTCTTTCCAGGGTAAATGTGCTCTGCCCTGCAATGTACAGTTATCTTCGTTATTAAATAAGGATTGGTCTATAGAAGCTTTAAAAAAGTTATGAGGTTATGATGAATGCAACCAAAAAGTCTAGCAACATCTGAAAGTAACCACATTTACAAACTGAAAAATACATGGAAACAGTTAAGTGATTAAAAGTCGCTTAAGGAAGTATAAAAATAACTGGTTAATTAGTTATTAACATGATTCTAACATTGCAGTTATGGCAAGTCAATGAAGAGTCAAGCAAGATTATACAGAATAAATTATTATATTACAAGCTACTGTAAATGAACATTTTCCAATATTTATCCAGTCGGGTTAATGGCCTTTGGTAACCGCAAAACATTATGTACATGTCGGTATGTGTAATTCCAGCAGACTGTGCATCACACTGATTAAGTAGACTAACTACCTCACACACGCTCACACACACGCTCACACACACGCTCACACACACACACACACACACACACACACAGAGCTCCCCAAAGGCGTCTTGTAGCAACACTGATTTGCATCTTCGCACGGACACATACTGTAGATTTATGAGGTGTATCGATGCAGATAAACAATTAGTGAAGTGCTACTCTTGGGGTTACAAGAGCTGAGATGACTAAACCAGTATTGATTTACCACAATCCATCAGTGTTCTGCTCACTGTACCCATGATTACAAATAGCCTATAGGGAGGCGGAAAGATTGTTTACTGTATGTGCCTCGTGTAACAAAGGCTCTCTCTTGTGTGTGATCTGCAGCCAGCTGGATAAAAACCACATCAGCTGCATAGAGGACGGAGCCTTCAGAGCTCTGAGAGGCTTGGAAGTGCTGTAAGTATCTGAAGTGATGCTATTCATCCAACCCAGCCCTCTATTGTTCCATTAAAGCACTTAGTTAAATTAAGACATTGTTTTGGCCTCGCTAATAAGCATAACTAACAAAGCACAGGCCTGGCTTATACCAAAATACCCCCCTGTGGGCCTCACGAGGGGGGCCAGCATCATGGAGACCAAGCTCCATTAAGTCACAGTTGACAGCAGTGTTCCCTTCGATCACATTAACACCCCCCACCTGCCCACCACTTCACCTCCATCTACACATCACCCACTTCTGGGCAGGCCATCTGACATTTGGGGGTTCCTACCATTTTACAAAAAAAAAAAAAAAGAATCCTATTCAAGTTAGCACTCAATCCTCCATGCATTGGTGACCATGCTTAGCAGTTTTTGAACATTCAATTAATCATCCCTTGTCTAAAGTGTCCAAGCGGTCTCTGTTAGAGCTCTCCACCTGAAACAATTTAGACTTACAGTTCAGGCAGGGGGACGAGGGCACTTTGACAGGCTTGCTATTTTGATAGTGAAAGGCTGTTTTGCATGTGTGTTTGTGTATGAAGGGTTTGAAAAAAGTGACAGCTGCTGTCATGACATGGAGGAAATAGTCGTAGGGTTGTCACAGTGGTACAAGCAGGGATAGGGGGTTGTTTTGATAGGGTCTGTATTTATAGGTTTCGTGGGGGGAGGAGGACAGCTTGCGTTGAAAGGGGGTAGCAGGTTGAAATATTGCAAAGGGTTATTAGGCTGATTGAAATGACCCGATTCTCTTTCTGCAGCTGATGCCCAGAGTTCGATGAAAGTGGTGTGATCATGACTGTGAGCTTGCCTGTGCATATTTGCATGCATGAATGTCTGCATCTGCGAGGAATAAGGTGCTAGACTCCTGATAGGCCACGAGAAGAAAGAGAGACGGGGAGAGTTTCAAAGAGAACTGATTCCAAAAAGTTTACCGATGCTAAAATCTTGTTTTCTTTTTCACAGAACGCTGAACAACAACAACATCAGCAGCATCCCCGTCTCTAGCTTCAACCACATGCCCAAACTACGGACTTTGTAAGTCTCACAAATCCCACCACTTTTCTACTGATCCGGAGATATTTCCCATAAAAATAAAACAATATTCCACACACAAACAGGCAAAGCAGAGAAAGGGCTGAGTCCTGTGTGATTTCAATGGGAGTAGACAGGTTCTGTCATTCCAGTCAATGTTGGGTGGCAGCCATTACCACAGAGTAACACAGAAGGGTCTGTAGCAATGCCAGGGGCCATTATTCCCTCCATCTAAAGACAACAACTGGCCCAGATAGACACAAATAGCCCCACAAGTCTATTGTGTATTGTGCATTGTATGTGATTACTAAATCTGAAATTATGCACAAATTAAAACAATTATGCCTGCTGAAACTCTGGACCGTGACTCCACTGCTCTTGCGGTGACATTTTAGGCTCCCAGTGGGGTAGTATTATATGGCTTTTCTGTTTGTGTGCACACCATGCGTCTGCACACATGGATTTGCGAGTTAACACACATGCTCCAGAGGTCCACCTCACCACGGCAAGAGTTATTCTGGACAGGCACAGCACTGCAGGAATGCAGTGTTTGGAGTAGGTTTAGAAAAGACCTCTTTAGTGTTCCTCTTTTTTAGAAAGTGTCATTTATAATCATCCGTGCAGCGTATCATTTGTGTTTTGCCACAGGGATTGGATGTGATGAGTTGTAGGAAAGAATAGACACGTTTTATGCTATTTATGTCTTCAGCTTGTGGTATTTTAGACAGAAAAGGAAAACTTCTTCAATCAATCAACTTTTCTTTTTTTCCCCCTCTCATTTAACAGCCGTCTCCACTCGAACAATCTGAACTGTGACTGTCACCTGGCGTGGTTGGCCCAGTGGCTCAGGCAGAGGCCTACAATTGGCTTATTCACACAATGCACTGCCCCT
The DNA here is from genome assembly GCF_057381915.1 of Diplotaxodon limnothrissa. Lineage (NCBI taxonomy): Eukaryota > Metazoa > Chordata > Actinopteri > Cichliformes > Cichlidae > Diplotaxodon > Diplotaxodon limnothrissa. The sequence continues at coordinate 14,003,488 of NC_140608.1, read as the reverse complement.
CCTGAGCTCAGAGGACTTAATGTGGCAGAAGTACAGAAGCATGAATTCAGCTGCTCAGGTAAGATACATTTACAATAAACTTTTGACCAGCAAACAATGCATTTTATAAAAGTTTTTTTTGTGCAAAAGGCAGCAAACAAAATGGTTCTTTATGACAACGTCTCCCTGTGGAGTAAATCTTTTACGGTCCCCTGGTCACACTGACACAAAAACACAGGAAGTATCCTGTGTTTTTGTTTCAGTGTGTATTCACCTGGCAGCCACATGATAACCTGGCAACCCCATGCTCTCTTCTGGCCTTTGCATGAGTGCCCACCTCTTGAGGAGCTGGCGCTGTTGCAAGGAAAATGCCCAGCGCACAGCTGGAGCGATGGCTGCCCCCATTGACAGTAGACCCTCTCTCCTCAATTTGTCATTATTTATAGCTTCTCACCTTCTAGCACAAGGATAACCGTGGCTTTGAAATCACTATTTCTTTTGCGGTGTGTGCGCATGTGTGTGCGTGCGCGTGCACGTGTGTGTGTGAGAGACAGAGAGAGCATGTGCATGTGGGTGTGTCATGCCGTGCATTGGGGTTATCATATCCGGACAATGGAAAAACAGCATGAGAACCTCCACTCCCCACAAGGCCATCTCACTTGCAACGCCAGCTGCGAGGGGTGTTTGTGTCTACGTTTGTGTGTGTGTGTGTACCTCTCTCTGTCTCTCTCTCTCCATGGGTTGTGATTTTTACGCAGCCATACGGCGTGACAGCACAGATCATTAACTATTCATCGCCCAGGGAAAGAGACTCAAAGCGTGGGAGTGTAACGATTCCAGATACGAAAGGGGAGCAGGGGGTGTCAGGGAAATTTGGTTTCTGATAGGATACTGATACAGAAAGTTGAGGTTTCGAATGATGGAGAGCTGTAGTTCATGTAGCATACATATAAGCTGCTGTTGTGTAAAAATACCTAAAAAAGTTAGGAGTGTTGTAGACAGACAAACATTGATTTTTTTTTTTTTTTGAGAGTGTCAATAGCTGATCGTTTTTGTCCCTGCTAACACCAGCAGGAAATCTGCCGCTACTATGTATTTGTGTGTGTAAGTACACAGTGATGCACACACACAAACACATACTAACAGTTTCTTCTTGAGAGGATGAGTGACCAGAAGTTGAACTCCCAGTGAAGGACTCATTAGGGACTGGCTCGCTGGCACATGCATATACACACATACTCCTGTTTTTTGGGTTTTTTTTAGTATTTTTGATGTTCAGCACTGTGTGGTTGTGCGTGTATTTAGTGTGAGCTGTGACCAGGCCAGGCCACCTGCGGGGGATTTGGGGCGGGGTGGCGCTGTGTTGGAAGAAAAGAAGATGGAGAAGCGAGGCGTGTTGCTGTTATGAGAGGCAGGAGAAGGAAAACGGGGTACAGTGTGTTATTCATCGATTCGAAATATGATGAAATTCTGCAGCACCCTGTGTTATGACTCACTTTCTTTCAGTCCCAGTTTTAGGCTGGAAAGCACCACTGTATTGTAAATTTTTGCCTGTAATGAGCAGAGTAACACATTTACTGCTTCGCTTTGAGGAAAAATATTTTTCCAGGCAATGATTTATCATCGGTCCCCTTTAAAAATGGGGTCATTCTTTAATAGTTTAAAAAAACATTGCTGTGTGCTGTATACCAATACTTAATGATTAAAAAAATGGAAAAGCGGATTTAAAAAGTACTAAATCCAGGTGAAAATTGGATTTTAAACAACATTTGCAGAATAAACACTCCTTCTTTAACTTTCTAAATGCTTGAAGGGACTCCTGTGCAAAACCAGTCACTCATTTGCGTTATCTCACAAATTTCTGCAGTGAGATGCATTTTCTGTTCTCCAAACAATTTTGTTTCTTTCAAAAAGGTTTTTAGGTTTGAAATCTGGCTGAAAATCTTTTTTCCCCTTAGCTGTAGCCAATTACACAAGCGTCAGTTTCTGCTTTAGGATACAGTTACTCCCGTTTGTCTTAATGGGCTTTTCTGTGTGTTGTTTTATTCAAACCAAACATTACGCATAACTCCCTTGATCGTTTGCAGCAGATCAAACCCAAAGTTAAAAGGTTCTTGTGCCAACATCATGCTCTATATGACAAAAAATGGATGACTAATTCTACCGCATAACTGCTCTCACAATATAATACAAAAGTAAAAATATTGTGTTTGAGATGAATAATTAATAATAAATTGCTTCAGGGTTGAATACAATACAGCTCTTGTAGTGTGAAACAGGAATTACCCTATAAAAATGGGAAACTGCAGAGGAGACAAATGGGAAGAGGCCAGCGATGGAGGGGAGTTAAATATCAAGACTTGTGAGCACATGGACAGAAGCTAATGGCTTGCAGTGATAAAGAGGCTGAAAATGAGGATGTTAAAAGGGAGTATGAAAGTACAGGTGGAGCAGGGGAAAACTGCTGGAAGAAGGAAAGCAAATAAAAGAAGGGCAATGGGAAGGTAACTGGGTAGCAGAGAAGGCGAATTGGAGAGATAATGGGGGATAGGCAGGAAAAAAAAAACAGGGGAGGAGCAAACATCAAACAGCTTCACCTCAAGTGTACCTGTCACAGAGCTGTCATTGTTAAGGGCGCTCCAGCTGTGCTCTGCACTCCCCCTGATCCCAGGCCTGTCAGATATGCCATGTTGGATCAGAAGGGAGTTTTTCTCTGCCCTACACCTGATCCCAGATCTGTCAAACCTCTGCCGTCCTCTGATCACAGTGCCTCATATCGCATGTGCTGAGGGACTGTACCAGTGTCACACTCGCGATGATAATCGCTGACTTGATTCCCAGATGTGTCGAAGCATTCCGTCCCATCAGGTAATTGATTATGATTGACCAGATGTATGAAGTCTGACCTTAAACATGTCTTATTAGCTAAATGGTCCAAACGCTCGCGCCAGTAATTTTATGGTAAACCATAATGATTCTGGAGTTATGCTTTCTCTGTCACCGACTTTCACCATCACTCACTCTGTCTTCCTCTCGCTGAATGTCTACTCCCACTTGGCTCTCTCGCCAACATTTTTCCACACAAGCTGAGCGATAGATAGGAACGCGATCAAATATTCATGGTTTGAAACTTGGATTAGTAATGCTGTGTAAATGAGGCCATTTAAAAGTCTGTTTTATTCATTTTATCTGGGTTAGACTTGCGTACACACATCTTGTACGCACACACCAAACACGCTGTACTGCCAGCGCAAGCGCCTGCTCTTCACCACACTGTTGACAGTGCCATAGCTATTTGAACAGGTATCTAGAGACAGTATGACGGGTTGTGTGCTCTGTATGCAAATTAAAAAGTTGAAGCTTTTTAGAAGTGGAGAGGTGGGGGGTTGTAAAGCTGAATGTGCAGAATGGCATCAGTTCTTCCCAGAGAACGCAGACTCAGGAGGAATATTTGCGAAGAGATCAATGGATGTTATTGGGAGACCTTCAATTGCCACTCCAGCTCATTCAAGCGCTTTCTCTCCCCTACATCTACTTCGGCACTGCTTTGATATATAACCTAGTTTCTTACCCACTGATTCTAAAAGCTATGTAAGTCTTTTTCTTTTATTTGTTTTTCTCATCCCTAGGAATGCGTGTTCATTTGCAATTCAGCTTATAAAACAAAGGCTTGATGACTTGAGCAGCCGCATAAGAGTTTGAGCCTCAATTAGGAGCATGAGGGGCTTTATATCACCACAGAAAGATCTCCAGCAATTACATCCATTACATCTTGTTATCCTGAAACCAACAAATTCACCTGTGCTCACACACCTGTAGCAGCTCCACATTCCTCTCTTTTATGCATATCCTTCCCTCTGATTGTCTCTTCAGGACACCAGGAGTCTTCAAGCCCGCAGCCTTGCAGCACTGGTGGAGGCTCTTGTCCTGCCATGTGTACCTGCAGTAACAACATCGTGGACTGTAGAGGAAAAGGTCTGACTGCCATCCCAGCAAACCTGCCTGAGAGCATGGCTGAAATGTGAGCGCACTACTTCTTTCTTTATCAAACATGTGACAAAAAAAAGCTTTTACAAAAGAAAAAAAAGTCTTCAAATAAAAACCATCTGTGTCTGAAAAATAATAAGTGCAAAATCTGATACCGCCTGAAAACTTTAGAAATATACATTTTTCATGACTGCTGCACTGCAGCTATCACAAATGTCCATAATTCTTTACAGAGTGTTTTCATGGACGAGTGACTGACATGGAAAAGATTCATTATAAACTCCTCAAAAATTCTTAACATTCTTAATTTAATTCTCTTTGCATCAGTCAACGTTTTCTTTAATTGTAGAGGTTTCACAAGGCCGGGGGAGATATGAGCATGCTTGTTTTATGTACGCATGCTGTTCTGGGTTAGTTTTTTCAGCATGAATCACCTGGCAGGGCATTCATCATTTTGCTGTGCACTGAGAACGACACATACAGTCTTACGGTCGACTGTAGATTGAAACTGCATGCTCTTATCAGCTCAGATGGCTGTGAACCACATGCGAGTGCTTTACTAACATCCCTCCCTCAGTTTATCAGCCCTCCAACATCTGTCTGAGTATTAACTGTTTACGGCCCAGGATACTGTAATTCCTAGGAATGCATGGCTAAACTTTTCAAACGAGTCTTTTTTAGTTCTCTTTATCGGGCTTTCATGCCACTCGCAGAAATCTGCATGAAATGGCACTGCAACTTTGTGATTTATGCATGGTGAGAAAAAAAGGAGGATGAAGGGAGGAAGCCAGCGGTCGCATTGCATGTTCTTCCAAGGAGCATGTGTGTCGTTAGGAGGACACAGCAAGTTTCTAGGTCTCCTCCTCCCCATGGGGTCTGTTTATAAATACCCAGCTACCATGGAAGTCACAGATCCCATGTTCCCCAACAACCCTGACCCATTTCTAGTGCAGTGGCGTTCTGAATTTCCTAATTTGGACATGCTGGTCCACACTTCTTGTTCTTCTCTAATTAAATGACCACCCAAGAAATACAGAGACATTTCTAAAAGCTAGGCTTCAGGCATCTTGCATTTTTACTTTTGGGATATAATTAATTCAGCCTGATCTTTAGTCCTGGTCTACAAACTGTAAAACATGGAAAAATTGAGATGCAGTTTTGCAATGTTTTATGGTTTGTAGACCTCCTCAGCATGCCCTCCAGTTGTAATGTTCCACAAGTGGGATATCATACACACTAATATGATCTATGAGACTAATAACCAGTGAGCTGCACTAATGGGTGACCAGGGAAGCTTCTGAAGGATAGCTCTATCATGCACGTTTTATAGAGAGTGGAGTCTATCTGGATAGCAGATGGGTTAGGCCATGTTAAAACCTTCCCTGCCCTTCACATCTAATTGGTGCTTTACTGTGTTCTGCTAATAAACTCTACTATGCTCTGACTCATCTTTTACAAGACCACAAAGGTAAATCACTCTGTTATATTATGCCTATTCTGTCCTGCCCACCAGGGCCTTACCTTACAGGTTTAATTCCCACAATTTTCTTTCCTGTACCCGTGTCTCCTCCTCTCTTCATTTTTTTTATCACTACATTTCACTCTGTCCTCCCTCCCTGTCTCCCCCCATTGCCGGATTTCAAGGAAACAAATCAACGCCGAATAACTAAAAAAGAGGGGGTTGAGGCGCTGGTCCGTTCTGTAACTTGGTGCAGCAGGTTTGATCTGTGCTTGAAGTTCATTATAAAATCAGTTGCAATTACAGCAAGGGCGGCTGCTAGATATCAAGGCTAGCCTAATACCTTGTTAATGAGGCCCTCTGTAACTCACGAACACACACGCATGCTGCTCTCATTATGTACAAATCGGAGGATTGTGAACCTCTCTGCCCCGTTTTACCCTAATGAATGCCAGTGTTGTGTTTATGGCTGCCGAGGATGTGAGCTGGTTTCTGGTCCTCTGTCTTGTGAAACCAGGCCCAGTTAGCCTGAACGCTACCACAACAGATTATTATGCGCCATAGTCCCCGTCTGCAATGAGTGAATGCTGCCATAAAATTCTCCCCCCTGCCTTTCATCCACACCGCTATGGCTCTGCCATCTACTTCTTACTCACGCACTCACTGGGTGAATACCCAAAGGCATAATGTGTTTCCCCTTAATGAAAACCATGCCCAGGCCCTAATGAAAAGGATGAAGAACATTGATTAGACTGATACAAACAAGAGAACACACACACACTCAGACACACATACAAATGTTGAGCCTGATAAATTGGATGCAAACCATTGATCGTCGGTCCACTGGCAACTCTGAGAGATTCTATCTTATTTTTTTCCTGTCTGCCAATTGGACGGAGTAGCTCCTGTGTTGATTGCAGGGATTAAGTCGCTTCCACATATTGATCTGGAAGGAGTGACAATGTGAGAGCTTAAAAGTTGTCAGGCAGGCAGTGTGTGTATATCCTTGTCTGGCTCAGAGAAACACACTGGGATACCACAGCATGTAGGCATGCTTATACACAGCAGACGTATACATACACATACAAACATCATGTAGAGTGCCAGACTGGTTTGGACCAGTCAGACAGACTGGTTGATGAGAGAAGGCGCTAAAGCCACTTGGCCCACCACTCTGCCGCATGGTGAGGGCAGAGGAACCACAGTGCTGTCACTCCTCTCTAAATCCACAGACTCGCTGGGACATTCAGACAAAAACAGACAGAGAGAGCATGTCCACCACAGGAATCTGTGGTCTGGAATCACTGCTATCCTGAGAATGTCAGTTGGATTTCTATATCTCTCCTTAAAGGCCACTCCTTTTGAAGGGGAAAGATTCTTGATTACCAAAAAAATAAAAAAATAAAAAAAATGTGGAAACCCCAAACTGTTAACTGTTGTGGCTAATGTCCCAACAAAACATTTACCCCCCATGGATAGAAATAAACATAGTCATGCAGAAGGCCTAAGAGGCATGTAGTAAATCTGAAATGCCTCTAACGGAGTAATTAAATCCTGTGGAAATGGTTGCACGCCAAGAAGTCACATACTTAAGAAGGTGATGGTTAAATCTATCAACAGCCATCCTTTGGCCAAAGAGTTTTGCAGATTTTAAAATATTTCTCATTTCCCTGCGGTGACAAATAGCATCTTAATGATTTTTAGATTCTGCCGTAACCGCCCGCCCACCGCAGGCCCATGCCTCATGGTCTGCAGCCAGTCCCTCTGCTGGGAGGCAGAATGGTAGACCAACCAGACAGGCTTGCAGCTGGCTCCCTCTGGGCCCTGCTAAGCCTCGGTAAGGACAGTTTTAAAAGCTGTGAACTGACCTGCAGATAAACAGCCCTCTGCCAGTTACACAAGGGAATTGGTCTGGGTCCCAAGTAGCAGTTTGAAACGCACATATGCATACCCGCTCTAATGGGATGTCTATTTCCCTGGGCACATCTGAGACTGATTAGAGTCGGTTACTGCTCTGTACTACATGCCCAAGTGTATGTTTGTCTGTGTATTAATTTCATTCTTTGACAGTTGTTTTATGGTAAGATTTTGTTTCCCGAGCGCTTTCCTTGTCAACTTTACTTCAGCAGCTCTTAGGCTCAGAGGAAAAAGTAAACTCAAAGAAGCAATATTTCACCCTGCTGCAAAGGTTTCAGTAGACACTTTGCAGACACCCTGAGGATAACAGCGAATTTAACAAGAACAAGTGAGATCATTATTGATCTCAGGATCTCATATGAGAACATAAGTGCTGGAAACTGTAAATGCTATCTCACAAAGAAATATGACTTTTAGTTTAAAAAAAAAAAGGCCTTAACACTCTCACACAAACCAAGACCGAGCATTTTCCCCTCCAGTCCTATTCCTCAGCACTTTAGCATTCACACTGTTTATTGGTTCTGATGATGTTATGACTCCAACATGCCTGGATCTATTACAGCTGGGGAATAGATCTCCACTAATATAATCAGGCCAATCACTAAGGGTCAGAGGTGATTACTCAACTCTGTTAACATGGAGAACTCTATTGTTTGTTTAAATAACACTATATCTTCTTCTCCTCTCCTCTCCACTTCTCTCCTCTCAGACGTCTGGAGCAGAATGGGATTAAGTCTGTTCCACCCGGAGCCTTCTCTCCCTACAAGAAACTGCGTAGGATGTAAGTACATCAGTACACTCACCCTCAGGGCTAAATAATACAGATGAGAACGAGAAGTTTAGGGCTGGAAAAAGAAGCGACAATTGGCGGTCTTCTCATTCCACATCCAGGGAGCATGAAGTATTTATTTTGTCTGTGCCTTAAGAACAAATTCTTGTTCTCAGACTAGTGGTGGCATGGAAAGCAAGCACTCACATCCTACATGAGCGTAATAACAGCTCTCATTTTTCAGTGCTATATACTGGTATTCCCCTGGTTAGTGTTGTGTCCAGTCTGAGTGTGTGTGTTGTGTGCCTGCGTGGGCAAACTGCAAACCACCGGCTGGGACGATGATGATGAGGGGACAGAGAGTGTGTTGGAATGAGGGCTGAGGCTTCGTTCTCTGAACAGTGACAGGCGGGCAGTTAAACACGGAGTGGTTTTTCACCCGTTGAGCCAGCTGTCCGGCCAACTAGCCAGCACACAACCAGGCAGCCAAACCCATACCTCCAACACCACCAGATCTGACTGACATAGCAGCGGGGAGATGGAGGAAACCGGAGGTCAGGGAGTTTTTCTGTCCTTCTTAAAGGAATTCTCACGGTTTTATCATCCAGCCCCGGGGACAGTTTGAAGTTCAGATGAGGTGAACAGAGAGCAGTAGACAGAGCAAAGCAGCTGCTGTCTTAATGTAGCTCCAAGGTAATCCCCAAAATATTTTATATTTTATACTAAAATTAATTAGTTTTTTTGTTTGAGGCTATACTATATATATTGGAAAAAATGTCAGCAATGACAAACCAGACTATCCGGTGTGTCCAATGTCTATGTTAAACTTGAATAAATCCCTTAAACTAAAAAGGCATTGCATTAACAGTAAGATTAGCAACAAGAAAAGTCATTATGTTTAACTGAATATTGTTACAACCATTTAAAGATATACATAGAAATTAAAGCAGGGGTTTTTGTTGAATTACAAATGCAACAAGTGCATAAAAACTTGAACCTTGTACAGAAATGCAACAAATGAAGCAACTTACATCCTATTCAAGCAACTAATCACTGAAGATTTAATGACAGAGTCATTCTCAAACAAATCAAATGCAGTTCAAAGCGATTCACAAGCACAAGAGACCCTACTCTAAGCTCAGACTTACAGGAAATTAATGGTACTTATATAGTGCTTTTCTACTCATGCACTTTGTACAACATAGCTCATTCAAACAAGCGAATGCGGTATGCATCTCTATAACTATACATTTGTACTCCACTGGACACAGCTTGATCTTCAGTATCTTGCCCAAGGATGCTAAAGATGGGAGAGTGGAGCACCCAACCACCAACCTTGCGATTAGCTGATGACCTGCTCTACCTCCTGAGTTACAGCCATCCCTATTTGTGGCATATTTATCTGATTTTTCTAGAGGTGCCAAACCCAATCTGAACGCCTCAAAAACAGAGACAAAATGTATCTAAATCAGTGGTCTTGATCTGTTCTTCTTAACATACATGACCTGCTACTGCTGCTCATTCTGCTTTTAGCAACAACAATGCATGGTCACGTATCTTTGTTGACCCTAGAGGCTCTATTGATTCAGCTGGCTATATAGTCGTAATGGCTAGGCCAGTCCTATGTCCTACACCCTGAGCACACAGTATGCAGACAGCATCTATACATTATGATGAATGTCTCTTCAGATTCATCATATAATCTTAACCGGGCTTTCTGAAAAATGACTCACTCAGAGAGGTTCAATATTTAATTAAGAGGCAAAATCAGCTGAGTAAAAGTTTTTTAAAGGCTATTGTGCACTTGTCTGAGCGTTTGCTATTCGTGGTTTGTGCACCGCTTGTGCTGACCCTGCATGTCCTTTTCTTCCAGTAAATGTCAACCCCACACATTCTCTCTCACCTTGTCCCAGTTTGAATGACCTACACATGAACCATCCCTTTAGACAGGGATGCAGTAAGCGGCCTCACTCACCGCCACATGCGTAAACACGCTAGTGTCTGAGTTTACAGACACACACCAGTGCACATGTTGGCTCCTTTGCTGCGTTTTCATTTCCAGGAAACCTCAGTCCTTTGCAAAAAGACAAATGGCCACTTATTTAACTGTTACCCCCAAATGAGAAAATATCCCTCTTCTTCACCACATGATGATTTCCCTTCAAAGGTATCCAGTCGACTCGAGTTCAGTCCACATACTCCATTAACTCTGTCTCTCCATCTGTCTTTCTCCCTTTCTGTCCCACTGTTCCTCGTTTACTGTTGCATTTATTCACACAGACATGCACGCACATAAACACATAGACACACGGGCTTAGTGGTTATCCTGTGGGGAGAGGCCTGTGGATCCTATTAGCAACAGCTATGTTCAGAGGCAGTCTACCGTATTTCACTTTGGATTTTGGCCCTGCATCACATTTTTTTAATTTTTCTTTCTCTCACACACACACACACATGCACATGCACACATAGCAACGCAGCAGAAGAATGGTTGTTTGCCACTAATAATTAAAGTAAATGTTTTGATTGGCTCCAAGGCTCCCTTGAAGAGACGCACCATTAAATATGGGAGAAAGCTGGAAGTCATCCTCATCCAGCTCGCAGTACGTTTGCTTATATTTGATGCCAGCGAGAAGCAGGGGCCATGCACCTTCAAAGGAGTCAGGCTTTTCATAAAAAGAGGAAACTGGCCTTTTTCCCAAATTCTCAAATTCCTTGACTAATTTTAATGTGTTCTTCTCCAACACAGAGATCTGAGCAACAACCAGATCTCAGAGATAGCTCCTGATGCCTTCCAGGGGCTGCGGTCCCTCAACTCCTTGTAAGTAGCCCCGAGCTGAGCTTGTGCATGAGGAGCCAGTGGGCTGTCATATTCTGACTAAAGCGAGTCTGTGTTGTGATTTTGCAGAGTGCTGTATGGAAATAAGATCACCGACCTGCCTAAGGGGGTGTTTGACGGCCTCTATGCATTACAACTTCTGTAAGTGGATTACAAAGACATACACACACACAGACACACACACACACAAGACACTCTGCGGGCATATATTCAATACCAGGCACCCTGTACTCCTACTCAGTAAAGAAGTCATAACCTTCAAATAAACTTTGTTCCTATGCATAGTTTTCTAGATGGAATGTATAATGAATGAATACATAAAAAAATTCTGACAAGTTGCTTTTTCCTTCTTCCCTCCCTCCTTTTTTTCTACTTTTCTTTTCTTCCCCCTTCTCTCAGGTTGCTGAATGCCAATAAGATTCACTGCGTTCGTGCCAACGCCTTCCAGGACCTGCAGAATCTCTCGCTGCTATCGCTCTATGACAACAAGATCCAAACCCTCGCCAAGGGCACCTTCACTTCACTACGAGCAATACAGACCCTGTGAGTGAAACACACACACACTGAAACACACACACGCTGCTGTACACGCTCTGACATATGCTGATCCGTTACCATAAAACATGAGCCAACACAGGAGTTGTTTACTTGCAAGTCTGTGTAATAACACAGGAATGGAATCACGAGGTAGAGAGGTGAGTAAATCTATCATCGTCACACACACACACACACACACACACACACACACACACACACACAGCTTCTCCAGCTAGATAGAGATCAAAAGCAGCACATCTACCACACCCAGTCTTTCCACCACTGTTACGGAGACAACACCAATTCATTGAAATTAATGTCTCCTTTTTTCTGTCCTAAGCAACAAGGCAACACAAACACTGCTATCAATACAGACAGCAGACGGGCATCTAAAATATACAGCATAAGGTTTTCTCATTGTCATAGAAACACCTGTTGAGGTTGATAGTGGTGATGATGATGGTGCTATGGCTTGTCTCACCACACATACACACAAACTTAAAACAGCACTGTATTAAAGTGTCTCAAGCTTGTTTTTACACTTGCATTGAAAATACAGGATGGAAGTGCACAATGAGCGTTTCTACCAGTCTCTGGCATCCCCAGACTGGCTACGTAAGCTGGATGCTGCTCGAAGTTAACAACAAAATCAGCTATAGATTGTTTTTCCCGCTACAAAACACTACTCAGAGAGCGCTATTTAGTTCTATTATATGTCTTCCAAAGTGAACAAATGACACAGAAACGGTCTGGTTGGATAATAAATATGTTTTTCAAGTCTTAATCTTAAATTATTGCTCAGGTATGTGTTTCTGTGGTTCCAGGTGAGAGTCTGTGCCCACACATGAACATCAGTTTTCATGTATTTATTCCCTTTCTTCTTCTGTCTTTTCCTCTCAACTTTTTTCCAGTCACCTGGCCCAGAACCCATTTATTTGCGACTGTAATCTGAAGTGGCTGGCCGACTACCTGCGCACCAACCCGATCGAGACGAGCGGCGCCCGCTGTGCCAGCCCACGGCGGCTCGCAAACAAACGCATCGGGCAAATAAAGAGCAAGAAGTTCCGCTGCTCTGGTAGGCCGGTGGCTCCGTGTCACTCTGCTGAAATTCATCCCTGCTGGTCTTCTCTATTTCTCAGACAGGCTTTGTTGTTTTTATGCCACTTGTCTCACGCTGCTCCTCGCTGACCTTCTGTCTTTCTCTCTGCTGGGAGTGACTTTTATCCCTCCATGATAGCGCATTCAATGAGCGATCAGTCCCGGCAGAAGGTTTTACTTTGCCTATCATTTGCTGTGCTGCTGCTACTCAATCAATATCTGCCCAGATGAACTTGGGGCCAAGGAGAGAGGGATTGTTTGCTTTTTCTCCACTTTCCCTGCATAATACCACATCGTGAGTCTGGTTTCACATTCAAACCGCAGTGAGCTGAGATCACCAGTCCAGGCTGGTGTTAGGGCTTAGAGTTTCTGCCTGTGCCCACCATTCCCCTGCCCTTTGCCAGTCATAGGCTCCCATCCCTACCAGCCGCTGTCTCCTCTTGCTCTCTTCATTGCTCACTACCCACCGGGCTCATGTTTCCTTCATGGCCCCTTATTCTCTCTCTCCTCTTCATGACACTAGCCAGACTCCATCATTCCCACTCCCTCCACTGTGTGCCCACCATTGTGTGTACACACTTTGCTACGCTGTCTGGCATTCTGACCTGCTGAGGTTTCACACTTCTTTATAGACTCATTTGTTTGACTCGATCTGGTGGAGAAGGGAGTCCATGTGTTTTTTCTCTTTGTTTTTACTTTCTTTTTTTTTTTCCTTTTTGACTTTTTCCTTCTTTCTCACCGTCTCCTTCTTTCCCCTCATGTCACCCTTCCTTAGCAACAGCCAAATATTTACCACCTTTTTACATTGTTACTAGTGTCTCCATATTGCCACACAGAGATAGTCCTAGGCTTCTCTGTTTAATTGTCATATACCTTAAATCATGTGTCGTCATATATAAACTTTATATATGACTGATATGAAGCATAGCAGTGCCAAAGCTATGCAGACCAGACTGGTCTCACTGACATCCGTCCCTCTTTCTTTTCTCCATCACAGCCAAAGAGCAGTACGTCATCCCAGGTGAGTGGCTTGTAAACCTTCACCCCTATCATTGTCGTTCTCTTTTCTCTAATTTTCCACCTGCAGCCATCTACCAGCATCACTTTTCCATTGCTTACTATTCATTTAAACAAAGTTCTCCACAAATTAAAGGAAAAAAAATTCAGTTTATTACAGCCCGGGCATTACTTTTGTATATTTGCAATCATTTCTAAAAATGCTATAATTGAGTCAGAAAGAACAGCAAGCATTCAGATGATCATGCTAGATATGAACATGCAGGTTAGCCAAACTCATGTGGAAGTCTTGTAGGAATCAGTGATTTGCCAATTAAAATTATGTAATTAACAGAAAACAATGCCAAATGTTTGGTGTGGGAAATGTCAATTTTTATGAAAAATCTGAATTTGATTTAGCAACATGCTCTGAAATATCAAAATAAGTCAGCACTTATAACTGTGTTGCATCACCTCTTTTGAAAATAGGCAGTAAGCATTTGGCAGTTGGAGACGGCAATCGCTGTCGGTTTAAAAGCAAAACGTTTCCCTCCTCTTTCCCGATCTACTATTTCTGCAGGTTATGGCCTCCTTTGTCATTATTCATAAAGCACATAATGTTTTACTGGTTGATAGATTTGGATAGCAGGGCAGGCAGTGTTGTGCGAAATTTGCTTTGGCATTGTCTTGCTGAAATAAGCAAGGCCTTTCCTTAAGAAGATATTGTCTGGACAACAGTTTTCCCTTCGCTGTTTCAAAAATAACAACCAAAAAAATAAACCTTGGCAATTTTAAAGTGACAAGTAAAATATGCCGTTTGTTGAGATACTTAAGATAAAAGTGCACACGAGAATACCTAATAGCGCCCAAGAGTTACTGCCCCTATGTGTGAATTTTAATGTGATATATATGTGTGAGAGCATCTGTTTCTTCTCAACTTTGTTTCCCTAACAGTCTCAGCAGATAGTCCAAAGGAAATGTGTCTTTGCTTTGGCATTAGCACAGACAGTCAGTCACAGAGAGGGACAGAAAAGGAGGCAGAGGGAGCGAGACAGAGGGGGAAAGAAAGTGTGTCCTTTCTATCAGTAAAAGCTAAAGAAAATAAAGCCCACCAGAGGACTGAGATTCCTATCGGCGGATGTTTCCGGACCTCTTAACAAGAGCACTTCCAAGAAAATAACCGGGAGGAGCAGTGATGTGTGTCAAAGTCTGCGTGTGTGTATGTGCGTGTGCCTTAGTGGGGTTGCATATGCTTGGGTGATTCATTGTCTACGCTTGTATATCTGTGTGTACGTGTGTGGAAATTAATGTGTCTTTGTGTGCTAAGTTGAGATAAAGCTTGCACTGGCTTAGAGAACAAATGGGAGTCCTATATAAGCAGAAAGAAGATCAAAGCGGAACGTGATTAATAAGAATTTAACCCTCTCCTGACTGATAACAATTAAAGCTTCCACAATGGAAACACACGTCCAAATCACTGATAGCATGGGAATTCAGTAACTTTGATAATGGGGGCCGAGTTGCAGAGATTTATGAGAACTTCTGCAACTCCAGCGATGAGTCACTTTGCACCTCAGAGAGGGAAAAACCTCATCCCTCTGCCCTCTATTTTCTCTGATTTCGTGTAAATCTGCTGACAGTAAAAGTGTCACCACCACGCACTTGTGACGATGACGATGACTCAGGCTCACGAAATCTCCCCTGGCTCCTCTACATCCTCGAGATCAAAGCTCTGTGCTGTATTTTCATTGCTTCCTCCATCGCAGGAAATGCCTTTTCCTGTGTCTGGCCTAGCGAGGGAAAAGTTCCTTAATGACCAGCATTACCGTGTCTGTCTGCACCCTCCGCTCCGCTGAGCCACTGAGAAGTGACACAGCTCCAGAAAAAATGTTTTTTGCACAGGCAACAAGAGGAAGTGGTTTCTGGGAATTTTTTTTTTGTCACTGTCCAAAGGTATTCTAATAAAGTCAGCAATGAGGTTTTGGGATTAGGTCTTGTTTGGACAGATTTTTGATATTCAACTGTAGGATTTTGTCCTGGTTGTTTGAGGTTTTCCTGCTCATGACTGTGGTCTGGGTGCCCCGTGCGGTTCCACTGACGTCATCGCTAAACCTCAGGCAGAATGGTGCACTGATGTGAGCATGCAAAAGGGGAATGGGACACAAAACAAAGCTCTAAAACAAATTCTGGCTTTTTCCCTCTAAATGGAACATATACACACATACGCTCTAAATGCACATATAAATGCATACATACACACACACCGGGGCACAATAGACACTCACAGACAAACACACACTGTTCTAAGTAGCTCCCAGTGCTTTTTCATTATTGAGCAGCCATGATGTAACTTGAAGCACACTTTTTGGCACGTAACATCTATTCATAGACAGAGGAGGTGCAGGAAAACGTCCCACATTCCCCTCGCTGCCTCATTCTCGCTCTATCAGGACAGGCGTCTCTCTGCACGTCCGCCCCTCACCTTTCATTTCTCTTTCGTCTTTCTTCTTTTCCTCCTTTTGCATCTGTTTCCTCTCTCTCCTTTCCTTCAAATCCACCTGTCATTTCCTGTGCCTCTCTCATCCTCCTTTCTTCCTTCATTCTCTGTCCCTTGGGTGATCTGCTTCAAGCTGGCTGTCCAAATCCTCTCTCTTTTCACCCCAATGCTCCATCACCTCTCTCTAAAGTAACTCACCCATTCATCTTCTCCTATCAATGGTAGGAGGGTTGCAGGATGCTCTATAGGGCACCTAAGGTACCCTAAAGTAGGGAAGTCTCCTCTTCGGTCACAACAGGACAAACTGCTGACACACAGCTGCTGAGGGGGCGCATGCGTGACTGCGAACATCATGGGATTGAAGGCACTTGTGCTGGTTTGGAAGAATGACTCGTGTTATATGTTGTGCCGTAACAATGTCTATTTTTTCTCCTTTTCAGGCACAGAGGACAGCCATCTGAACAATGCATGTAACAGTGATCCAGTCTGTCCTCCCAAGTGCCGCTGTGAGTCGAATGTTGTGGACTGCTCCAACCTTAAGCTCACCAAAATCCCCGAGCACATACCTGCATCCACCACCGAACTGTAAGCAAACAAGAAAAAAAAGTATTTGAAGAATCTTTTGTGCGCTGAAGTTGTAGACGAATCAAATTTTAAAACTCACAGTGAATATCTAAAGAGAATTTGAATGGATTTTTCCGTCTGAATGATTAAACCTTTCAATCTTATTCCCACTAGCCGCCTTAACAACAATGAGATTACAACTCTAGAAGCAACTGGAGCTTTTAAGAACCTTTCCCAGCTGAAGAAAATGTAAGTAGAAATCCTCTTACCTTTCAGCAGTCACTCTCTAAAGAGTAAGTGCTGCTTTTAATTCTCCGACATGCTTTCTTTCTCCCCCCACAAACACACAGTAACCTCAGCAACAACAAGATCACAGAGATTGAGGATGGGGCATTTGAAGGCGCGTCCTCTGTCAATGAGCTTCACCTCACAGCCAATCAGATGGACTCGGTTCGAAGTGGGATGTTCCGTGGCCTTGAGGGACTGCGAATGTTGTGAGTCACAACCCCATACTTGTCCATATTTGGAAAAGTTTCTGATGGTTTTTTTTATTAATGTGTATTTCTTTTGTCATCAGGATGTTGAGAAACAACAAGATCAGCTGTATCCACAATGACAGCTTCACAGGGCTTCACAACGTCCGTCTGTTGTCTCTGTATGACAACCAGCTGACCACAATCACACCCGGAGCCTTCGACACCCTCCAGACTCTGTCCACTCTGTAAGATCCTGCCACACTCACACGCCTAGCTTTAATTTTAGGTTTTATTGCTCTCACAGTCTGTTTTATTCTCACTCTCTCCCAGTAACTTACTGGCCAACTCCTTCAACTGTGACTGTCGGCTGGCCTGGCTAGGTGATTGGCTGAGGAGCAGGAAGATTGTAACAGGTAACCCTCGCTGCCAGCGTCCTGCCTTCCTGAAGGAGATCCCGCTCCAGGATGTGGCTCTGCCTGACTTCCGCTGTGAGGAAGGTAGGCAGCTTTGAGTGCTTTACTTCACGTTATACCACAGCTCCCGTGTAAGTGGAGTTTTTTCCCTCCTTGAAAAGAGAAAAGCATCTTAAATAGGATATGTTAATCCTTCTCTGTGTTTGAAACTAACCTGGGTGTGACTGATGGAAGATTTTAACCCATAGTATGTTATAAAGACGAGCTGTTTAAAGTTTCTGAGATAATCTCAAATAATGGCCACTGCTGTGTGAGTCTTTTGTTTACTGAATAGATTGATACTCAGCAGTTCCTAAGCTGCTGATCAATGAAATGCTGAGTGGAGCTATTGAGCTGTTTGCCTTATTGATCAGTCACCCTGTTTGCACCTGAATGATTGTTAGACCTGTCTTCAGGCTTTAGGCAGCTTCCATTCTTTGCCTTTGCTGGTCAATACTACATTAGCGAGTCTCCTTTCTCTTTCTGTCCTTTAATTTTTGTTTTTGTGCTTTTCACATCTTTTACTTCTTCCTTCTTTATTTTCTCAATGCCTTGTCAGGTTTAATTTATTGTGATGCTGTGCTGTCTTTCGGTTTGCTTTCTATTTTTACTCTATCTAAAGTTTGGGGGTTTTTTGGTCAGAAAAAACAGCTATTTTTTTGGCTTGTTTCCATTTACGTCTGCCCTCATGGTCATGTTTTCTTTGTCTTCCTCTCTCATATCTCTCTTCTTTTATCCCAGGCCAAGAGGAGACAAGCTGTGTGCCTCGGCCCCAGTGTCCCAGTGAATGTACATGCTTAGAGACCGTGGTGCGCTGCAGTAACAAGCACCTTCACACACTGCCCAAAGGCATCCCCAGGAATGTGACAGAACTGTGAGTTCTTTGGAATTAATTGCTCCAATTGCATTTATATTTATCAGGTATTATTTTCGCCTCATCTTTCCTTAAAAGCAAGGAAGATCATTAAAAAAAATGTAAAGTGGACTTTATGAGCCTCTAAAAAAGATAAGTGTTAACAGCAGGGGCAAAGAAAACACATCGCGTCACTTAGGGAATAGGAAAGGAGTCAATAAACCCTGTAGTTATTCTCTCAGACATTCTTCTTCTATGTTCCTCACAGCCTTCAGGGCTAGCACTGATGTCACTCTCACACTCAGAGCCAAGGATTAGTGTGTGTGTTTGTGTGTGTGCGTGAATATTTGTGTGAGGGCCAAAAGCCTGTCCACAGGAGCATAGGGGAGCAACAGGACATTTTAATGAGCAGTTTTCAATGGAAAGGGGAGGAAATGGAATAGGTCTGGAACTTTCCAATAATGCTTAAAGTGGTTCAGACCAACTCAGGCACACACACACACACACACACACACACACACACACACACACGCTGTGCGAGCCTTAAGGCCTGTCATTGTCCCAGCAGGTGTGACCAGGTGTACCCCTCTGTTCTGGGCTTTCATCTTGTCATCTGGAGAGTTTGCTACTCCATCATTATCCCAAGTGTCCTCAGCACCGTCATTACCTATCATTACCACTGAACCCAAAGGCCTCCTAACTACCCACCTCCCCGCACCCACGCACCCTGTGCTTCCCACCCTGTGTACAGTCAAGAACAATAGCAGGAGCCTGCAGCTCTGCTCAGAAGGACCAGGCCCTAAATCAGCCATTTATCAAAGTGACACACCACTAGTAGGACTTTGTATTGGTAATCAGGAGGGTGGTTGTGTGCCTTGTATACATCACTCACTTGCATAGCCCACATAAACACAAGGGTTTGTACATCACTTTAAAAGTGCTGGGTCACATTTAGGAATTGTTGTTAAACTGGAAAATCAGAAAAAAGCAAATTCACTGAAAGTAACACATTTGTCTTCTTTTCTTAGTCACTCTTTCACAGTAGAAGTGATTCTTAGCCCAGTATCTGTGTGAAATGGGACTACTTAAACAGCATGACTGTGGAATGCTTGCTATGCTTGACTTCTAGTCTTGACAAGCAACATTGTTTTAAAATCTTGTAAGCAGATATCCGTACATGAATATGCAGAATCTGACACCAGAAGCTTTCTGGTTTTCATTTGTAGACTGACTGAAGTTCTAACTTTTTTTAACAATCCTGTTTGAGCAGGCTGTGATGCAGTTAAATAGTGTGTAGAAGAGTAAAACAGGGATTGCACAGTAATCATCAGCTACTGATAATGATTTCTCTTTTATTCATTTTTTCACTATCCCAATATTCTGGTAGCCAACTGGTAGCCAACTGGTTACCAGAGCCATGAGTGGATCAGTTGAATCTTAGATTGAAAATACATTAAGAAACAGTGCTGGTAAATATTTTCAGTCTGCTGTAGCTGTTCTATCTTTCAATGATAGCGCCTGCTGGTTCATTACAAACCTATTTGTGTCTGTCTGTCCAGGTATCTAGATGGAAACCAGTTCAGTGTTGTTCCAAAGGAACTGTCTGCCTTCAAATACCTACAGCTGGTGTAAGTTTTTTGTCTGTGTACATCTTCAATTACAAGGATCAATCCAGGATGTCAAACTTATATTACACCGTGGGCCACATACAGCTCACTTTGATGTTAAGCCTTTGTGTTTACCTGCACATTTAATCCCTGAGATATATTAATGCAATAAAATGAAGTGCAATTTCAAGTATGTCAGTTTTTCTACAACACAAAGAAATGTTGCTTAAGAATGATTATTTGAGCCTAAAGTCTAAGAAACAGCTTTATAAAATTACAGCAAAAGATCTGGTAGCTCGTTGCCTAGACTGTTGTGTAATTATAAAACAGAAAGTTCTTGTTAATTCACAGAAAATATCCAGTTTATTATGTCTTTTTTCACAGAAAGAAAGACCTTTACTGTCATTTAATTGATTATCTATTTCTTAATTACTTTGGTGTAGTATAAAAAGGTGTGTGTGTGTGTGTGGGGGGGGGGGGGGGGGGGTCTTTATCGGTTCTTACAGTCCAAAATTCATGCCAAAATTCTTGTTCCTAAGTCATCCAGTGGGCCAGATTGGAGTCTTTGCCGGGCCAATTCTGGCCTCCGGACCTTATGTTTGACACCCCTGGTGTTGATCAGTACAGTGAATGATTCCTTTTTTACGTTTCAGAGACCTGAGCAACAACAAGATAAACTCTCTGACCAACTCATCCTTCGCTAACATGAGTCAGCTTACCACTCTGTAAGTCTTAACCAGCCTTGACTGTCATTTTAATTTATCTGCAACTAGAAAAGTTTTGTTTTAATTCTACCTAAATGTGACACTTGTGACGATCTTACTTTGCAGAATTCTGAGCTATAACTCGCTGCGCTGTATCCCCAAAATGGCTTTCAGTGGACTGCACTCACTTCGACTGCTGTGAGTTCATTTTCATATTTCAGATGAATTGCATGCAGGTACTATTTGTGTTATATATGTGCTTTTTTTTCAAATACAGAATGTATACTGCCTGTGCTATGAGAGTGTTTCACTTTTTTCTTCATGAAAAATCAAATGTTTCTTTGGTGTCACATCATTTCAGGACAGTGTTCATTCTGCTCACTGAGAACATTTGAAGTCATTTTGACAGAAGTGTTCTAAAACAAGACAGGACTTACTTTCAGGCTAAATGAGTTATTAAGGAGGATATTTTTGCAGCCTGCACTGACTACAGAGATGGTGCAAGCAGATGCTGAGAATGTTTGATTGACTCCAGAGGAATGAAACACAGTCTAAACAGTTATGACAGCTTATGAATACACACACAGACACACACAGACACACACAGACACACACATAAACTCCGACCTATTTTCTCTGTTTAGATGGCAGCTGTGGGGGGGAAATAGCAGTGTTATTCCAGCTCCCACTCCTAACCACCTCCTCTTCAGACTTCTGCCCAGTCTGCTTGTTCACCTCCAAGTGCCCCGAGCTCATCACTGCTGCACCATCAGGGCCAAACACATGCTCCCACATCCCACTGTACAAAATCACCCTGACTCTGATTGCCGGAGAATGTTTGCCCCGCTAGCTGTAATGGTTTTGACTTTGCCTGTGGGCTTTTATGAAGTTATGAAGTCTTTGATTGTGCACTCTCAGTGACCATGGGCTCCCTGCGGATGAATTCGTCTGCTAAATAACTGAGATGTAGATCGTAAATGCATTCGACAGATAGATGACGAAATGAAACCAGTCTTTGGAAGCGCACAGCAGCTCGAAGCCTCAAGCTTTAACTCGAATGTACAGTTTACTTTTGCAACAGGAGAAACTGAGACCAGGCCCAGCAGCACTCCTTATGAGATTATGCGCGCACGCCAATGTCTATTTGTGTGTCTGCGTGTGTGTGTCTGTGTGCGCACTGATGCCCGTATATGCATAGTCTAAATGTTTGTCATCTACTGGCTTGGTGCCTGTTAGTATGTGTGTGGGAGTGCAGTTATCAGCTTTCCATGTGTGCTCATAGCAGGCACACTTTTTATTAGTGACAACAAAGCTTCAACAAAGCCTCTTTTTACGGTGGGATTCGACTAAAGCCCCCGATCATTACGAGACACAAAGCGTAAGAGCCCTTTTAGTGTAGAATGAGAGTGAAGCTCGGCCATCATTAGCTGATGCCGCCGTCGCTACGCCAGGCGTAGAGCTTTGATCTCTAATGAAGCTGTGTGTCCGTTATTTCTGCTGTTACTCACTCACGCCACCTTTACTTCTGAAATTCCCCTGAACAAGTATGCTAGACGCCATGTGAGGCCCTCCCTCAGTGCCACCAACACGTACACACACACCACACAGGCTCAGAACTATATACAATAACACACATATATACACACAGACTGTCTGGGCTACCTTATTGTCTTACTCAGACGGGAGTCCAAGTGAAGCAGAAAACTTTGATGTCTTTACTGCCCGTGTGATCAATCATAAGCCTCCCATTAAATGTCAATTGGAGCTGTGGCATTTCTTTCTTTGCTTAGAAATACAGTGGGGGGTGCAGCAAATCTCGAGCGACAATGAGCTCAGTTTAATAGTTTAAACTTTCAGACTCCACAAAAAGTTCAGAGTTCAAAGTTGGAAGCTTCATGGAAACCACAATGAGATGCCAAAAGCGCCGCGCTCATGTGCAGTCGCGCACGCCGAGGTGCCAGAGCCTTTATAAAGCTGCACCTTTGGCTTTACACAGCAGTAAAAGAGGAGAAGAATCATTAACGCTCACTTCTTCAAACAAACCAGGGGTCTGAGGCTGGCATGGATGTGGTGTGATTGCAAGCGGCACTGTGTGAGTGTGCACGCATGTGTGTGTGTGTGTTTGTATGGTGGTTGTGGTTTAAGCTGCAGATTAATACGCTTCTAATTGGCCTGCTGAGTATTAGGTGTGAGGTGAGTGAGCTGAGACAGCGCCAGGGTGTGGCCCGCAGGGGTTTGAATAGCAACCTGTAAGAAATTAATGTGATATGAAAGAAAAGAGAAGGGAAAAAAACAATGAATGTAAAGCTTTCAACAAAAACAAAACAGACATGTGGCTCACAGAACCAGACTTCCCACACTCTGTGTAGACATAAGCCATCGAATTGTCAATCGGTTTCATTCTGGGAATCGGGCTGCAGATAAGCTGGCATAAGCAACGTGAATTGACAGAATGATATACAGCCGTAGCAAAGAAAAGTCAAAAAGAGAGAATGTTAGCAGGAGCGCAGATCAAGTTTCTTCCTGGAGACTCCATGGCTCCTTTTTTCCCATGAGATCTTTTCCTGACTGGCACACTGCTGCTGGCTTTACGCCCTCGGTATCCTCCAACTACCACAACCCACCTACGCGCTCTACACTAATAAGCATTCTCCATGGCACACAGGCCAATTAGCGTGTTGTCTCAGGCAGGTTACACTGTATATTTTTCCTCTAGTATTTAGTATTCTTACACTGACCAACTCTCCGCATCCTTTCCTCTGACTCTTCCACAGTTTCACCGTGATTGACAAGTCCAACAAAGAAGGCAGTTTACTTTCAGAGTCTGTTTATAAATCAGTTCTCTTCATCCAGGCATAGAGAGCAGATGTGTCATGTACTGTTATTGTGGACTGAGCTGTGGTAACATTAGCTTGCGGTCAGCTGAGGTTTAGAGGTGGTAATGACCTGACGGATTACAATGACCATCAATCATGTATCCATTAAGCCATGTAGGCTTGTCAACCTTGGTAGCAGTAGCAGTCTGAGAACAAGGAAAATAACAGTAGATTCAAAATAATGCAAAAACACACCAGGATTAATATTAATGCATGTGCCCAAATATACAAGCACATAATTGTTCCTCGTTGTCTGCACACACACTTACACTGTCCTGCATGTGGTACAGCTCTCTTTAACCCCCCAACTCTATACCCCTGTTGGCCCTGCCAGCCAGACGCGCATAGAAACTTGACACCAGCCTTTTCCAGACGTACAGAGCCTCGTATCTTTGCCAGCTGCACATGGCTCTACCAGAAACACAAACCACCTCCCGCTCATTTAGAATGCCAAGACAACATTGCGCCATTGTTCCTGATATTTCTGGTTTCGGTTTGTTGGAAAGCAATCAACCCAGCACTGACAATTAATATACTGACTCTTTGGTTTACTTTGAAAAAAATATAGCTTTACCATTTGGACACAGGAGCACCGTTATAAATACTGAAATGGGACCGTTCATTCAAATACTTGTCTTTTAAAAAAAAAAAAAATACTAGTGTGTTTTAACAAATCAAAAACGAGTTGATTTTCTGGCAGTTGACCAATCAGTAAATCTTCTTTTGAACTTTGTTCTAATAGTATGATTTTCTTTCTGTGCTCAGATGTCTTCATGTATTTTCTCTTTTTGTCCTCTCCTTCCCCTTCACCCTTAAGGTCTCTTCATGGCAATGAAATCTCAGAGCTTCCCGATGGCATCTTTAATGACGTGTCCTCACTTTCCCATTTGTAAGTAGTAACACACAACTGTATGGCCATTTCCAGAACCATTACCATCTGCATTTACCATGTTAAGTGTACATACATGTAGCTGCACACAAAAATGCATACACACACACACAGAGGCACTGTCAGGTACAGGAGCCGTCTGCACACACAGCCAGAGTGTGGCTCACAGCGGCTGTCTGTTGTCCTCTTTGGTCGGCTCTGCATGAGACGAGCCCTCCCTTAATCAGCCGCAGTCCTGCGGTTCAAGCAACACACAGACCCCTCTGCTCTCTCATCTCCCTGTGTGACATCTTTGAAGCACAAACATTCACTGACTTGCACACACATATCTTTCATGGTCTGTGGACTTCAGTGTTTATTTATTTGTCTGCAATTTTGTGTGAGTTGGGCGTCTGGCTGTGCATGGCTTTTGCCATCCAGCATAAATTGTCACATCATTTCGTGACAGTTGCTGATCAGTAGACATATCTGCCTATTAGATAGATAGACTTATCGTGAATATGGAGCTACCAGGCAGGAGGGGAAGACCACGGAGGAGATAGGATGTAGTGAAGCGGGACATGCAGACGGGTCATGTGACAGAGGAGGAGGACAGGGTGAGATGCTAGATATAGGGTGAGATGCATCAAATGCGGCGACCCCCAAGGGAGCTGCCAAAAAAAGATGATGACGACAGATAGATCTGTCAATCTGTAGGTGTCCTCCAGTTTTGACACTGGAGCTCTGGCAGAAGGAAGCATAGGGAGAACTAAACAAAGACATTTCATGGAGAGCAGAGCAAGAGTCGAGGCTTCATGAAAATGGGGCGAAGTGAGGGATGGAGGGGAGCCATTGATCCACAGTCACAGTCAAGTGGCTTTCATGTAAGCAGATGTCAGGTGTCAGCTATTGGCTCGGCCTGAAAGATGAGCCTGTGTTCCGCAGTAATGGAACAGCATCGATTCAGGAGTGTTTGTGCATCCAGTGGGAGGACAGAGCGCCATTGATTCCTGACCACCATGACAGAAGCAGTTAAGAGTGCCTTCTGTTCACACCTTTGCCGTAATTGAACAGCCTTCCTCCTGATAATGCATGGCCCAAAGTGGCATTGAGCGTTAAACTTTAGAGCTGTTTTATTCTTAGGGAGGCTCTGATTTTTTTTGTCTAGGACATCAAGTTGATTTTTAAGTGAGTGTTACTTTATATGAGAATGTAGAGACACCTGCTGGTGACAGAGTGCACTACAGTGGGTAGACTTATACTGAAAGAGCCTAAATCACTGATTACTAATGACTGATCTCTGAATTTTCAGGGCAATCGGTGCCAATCCGCTGTACTGTGACTGTCACCTGCGCTGGCTGTCGGACTGGGTCAAGACTGGATACAAAGAGCCCGGCATCGCCCGCTGTGCTGGTCCTCAGGGCATGGAGGGCAAACTTCTGCTGACTACACCTGCAAAGAAATTTGAATGTTCAGGTGAGTTATTGTGTTCAGCGCAGGAATTTCATCTTAGATTGGTCACTTGTACCTGTAAAAAAAAAATGAAATATAAGCTTTGGCATTTCCTCTAGGTGATGTGGACACGGCAGTGTTGGCCAAGTGTAACCCTTGTCTGTCAAGTCCATGCCAGAACCATGGCATCTGCCACAGCGACCTGGTGGAGATCTACAGGTGCAGCTGTCCTCCGGGATTCAAGGTAACTACACAGTGCTACCACCTACCTGTGAAGACCAGTTGAGAGGTTACCGACGTGAGTAGCATCATTTTTGGCAGATCCCTTAGTCTGGCCTCTGTTTCAGGGAAAGAACTGCGAGACGGTTCTGAACGCCTGTGTGAGCAGCCCATGTGCCAATGGAGGAACCTGCCGAATGGATGCAAATCAAGAGGGACAGTACAGGTGAGGAAATCAGTGAAGGTAAGGAATGAAATCTTAATCAAAGACAGAACTTGATGAGATGGATTTGTTTGCTTTTACAGTTGCACATGTTCATTGGGCTTCGAGGGCCCGACTTGCGAAACCAATATCGATGACTGCGATGACAACGACTGCGAGAACGGAGCAACCTGCATCGACGGTGTCAACAACTACACCTGTTTTTGTCCCCCCTACTACACAGGTTAGTAGATGCAGCATAGTTAAGATCAAGAAACAGCTGCACAGTAACAAAATATCAGTTAAAAAGAAGGTTTTACGCTATGAAAAATATGATTATGCTCTGCGTTAACCACCTTCTCTAAAACCTTTGCCTTTTTGCAGGTGAAATGTGTGAAGAAATGGAAGATGTGTGTGCCCCCGGTCGGAGCCCCTGCCAACACGAGTCTACCTGCCTCATCACATCCTCTGGACCCAAGTATGTTTTACTCCCAGAAGCACCAGATCAATCAATTCTGAAGCTGTATGTTGGGAAATAGACGATTTATATTTTGTATTTTTGCATTGCAGGTGTGTGTGTTCTCCTGGTTATGTTGGTGATGACTGCAGTGTAGATTATAATGACTGCGAGGAGCATCGCTGTCAGAATGGAGCTCAGTGTGTGGACGAGCTAAATGGATATTCGTGCATCTGTCCTGAAGGATATAGGTGAGGAGAGGACAAGTGTGCCATTATTTTTGGCTTCTTAGTTTCTTCTGCTTTAATCGGATCACACTCCTAAAAATCCCCTCACTGTCTGTCTTCCTTTAGCGGTCAGTTATGCGAGGTTCCCCCATCTCTACTGTCACTGTGCGAGCGGGCCGACTGCCAGAACAACGCCCCATGTGTGGAGCGAGGTGGGCGCGCCCTCTGCCAGTGTCCTCCTGAGTTTGGAGGGCCACGCTGTGAGAAGCTGGTCAGCGTCAACTTCATCGACAGAGACTCCTACCTCTTGCTCTCTGACCTTAAGAACTGGCCTCAAGCTAACATCACACTACAAGTATGTGCAGTCATTTCTACCATTTCAGTGTGCTGCCACTGCCTTTCTGTGCTAAAGCCTGAATAACTCAAACACCCAATCCAAAAATGATCTCTCTGTAGGTATCAACAGCGGAGGACAATGGTATCCTGCTGTACAATGGAGACAATGACCATATGGCAGTGGAGCTCTATCAAGGTCATGTCAAGGTTAGCTATGACCCCGGCAGTCAGCCAGGACATGCCATATACAGGTAAGGTGCCACTGCTCGCTCAGTCCTGATGAGCACGTAGCATTTTGTGTTCACTTTGACTGTACTGTATATCTTCAATCTGTGTTTTCCTTTCCCAGTACTGAGACTATCAACGATGGTCAGTTCCACACAGTGGAACTGGTGACCTTTGACCAGATGGTGAACCTGTCCATTGACGGGGGTCTCCCTACCACAATGGACAGCTTTGGGGCAGTGCGGCCCATCAACGGGGAGGCTCCACTATATGTGGGGGGTAGGGGCCCTCTCCAGAACACACCTCCCTCCTCTGCAGGCACTCTTAACTACTACACTACTGTCAATCACCACCCCTCCCCCTTCGCTTTGTCACCACCCGAATCACTCCTTTCCCTCAACCCTTCAACCCTATCCTCTAGCCACTCCATCCCACCTTTAGTAATGACTGTGTTTGCTAGAAAAAATACAGATAAACCTCCTGAATACTAACACACACACACATTTTTTTAATCATGAAAAGGAAGCTCATAGAACACAATTCTCAAAAGTAAAGCTACGTTCAGCTTCTTCTGAACCAGGTAGCACTGCATTTAACAGAGGCTTACACCAGATGCCCTTCAGGCTGAAGTACAACCCGCAACCTTTCCCTTGCAAATGTGTTAACCACCACACAGCTGAAGGAACATCATTCTCAAAAATAATAGATCATAATTTAGAGTAAAAACACAATGCATCTCTCTATAGACTTCGTCCTTCAAGCACTTTTTTATAGTGTGTGAACTACGCCATCTAGTGTTAGAATCATAATCAAACTACCACACACAGTCTCGACTTCAGATTAGTTTTGTATTTGCATGCATTTTTTCCCCATGGTGCACATGGTGTTCATTTGTATAATTTACATGTAATTTAGCCACTCTTGATAGAATCAGACTTTGAAACTGAAAAAATAAACCTTTAATGTTACACCTTAGATTTGTTGCATTTCAGCCCCCATTTGTGGGTTGATATCGGATCAGGAGTGGCTCAGACTTGGTGCTGTTGGTTTTTCCTGCTGTGATGTGCTGTGAAGTGCTGTTCTTCATTCATACAAACTACAGGAGACATTTTTTTCCATACCTCTCTCCCTTTTGTTGTCCCCCATTTCAAGGATGATGTGTCTTATAGTGCAAATGTAAAAAAATCAAAATTAGTTTAAAAAACTCCAACAAAAAACAGTTGTATATACTAATCTGAGAAGTGGTTTACACACTGCTGGGACACACATGCTTGAAAATATCAGTCTCCATTACACTCATACCAGCCCTGTGTTAGATGTCTGTGCGTGTGACTCAGTATGCACGTCCTTGTATATAACCATCCTTTCTCTCGTTCCTTCCTCCAGGCATGCCGGTGGACGTGCACTCGGGCACTTTCCGTCTCTGGCAGATCCAGAATAGCTCCAGTTTCCATGGCTGTATCCAGAACCTGTACATAAACAACGAGCTTCAGGACTTCACCAAGACCCAGATGAAGCCTGGCGTGGTACCGGGCTGCGAGCCCTGCAAGAAGATCTACTGTGTACATGGCATATGCCAACCTGATGGGGTCCAAGGACCCGTTTGCCACTGCCAGCCAGGCTGGAGCGGGGCGCACTGTGACCAGCCTGCTAACAACCCCTGCCAGGGCAGCAAGTATGTCAGCAAATGGAATAGCTTAGTGTGGATCAAGTTTTTAAACTTTATATTTATATTTATTGAGTTTATTGCCTCTTAAATAGGTGTGTCCATGGAAAATGCATCCCTCTGGATTCTCAGTCATACCGCTGTGAGTGTGCAGAGGGTTACCGCGGAGCCCTGTGTAACCAACAAGGGGAGCTGTTTAACCCCTGCCGTCACTTGTCCTGCAAACATGGTCGCTGCCAGATCTCAGACACAGGAGATGCATACTGTCACTGTGAAAGTGGCTATACCGGAGAACTTTGTGATGCAGGTGGGTTTTGTGCATGTTAGTCTGTAGTGATAAAGAAAAAAAAGACTTTAAAACAAGTCATATTAAAAACTTTTTTCTCCATTGTTTTTTATTTAGAGATTGAGTGCAGAGGGGAACCTGTGCGAGACTTCTACCAGGTCCAGCGGGGATACGCTATCTGCCAGACGACACGCATGGTCTCTTGGGTGGAGTGCACTGGAGCCTGCGACACAGGGGCCTGCTGCGCCAGTCAGAGGATGAAACGTCGGAAATACACCTTCGAATGCAGCGATGGGACCACCTTCAGCGAGGAGGTGGAAAAGACCATCAAGTGCGGTTGCGTGGGCTGCATGTAGCACAGTTCACTCCCGTTCCCTGCTGCTGCTGACGAGCAGAAGATGGAAAGAAAGAAAGGAAGTAAAGAAAGGAAAGAGAAGACAGTAGGAAAGTGAGGGAGAGAAAGAAAGAGAGATATTAAAGAATATATATAAAACCTCTATCTATATATTATGGACAACAGTGTTTGTAAAATAGTATATTTCCTCCCCTTCTAAGGGTGTTTGACCTACAGTAAAACAGAGAAACCAACATCACGGGCAACAACGTAGGTGCGACAACAGCAGCAAACCATTGTATCCGCAACATTGTTTCAACCCGAGTCACCCAGTGTGAATTCCCCATCCATCTCTGAGGCCTCTGACAGCCCAGCCACCATCTACCATCTTTACTTTGTGGAGGCAGAGAGAACAGTGGGGTCTGGCCTGGGAAAAGCAGAAGGCTAAGAGGAGAGCTGGACAATTTTGACTTGGCAAAGCTGTTTTGAGTTGAGCTTGGCTGGGTTGCCTGGACTGGGCTGGACATGGTTTGAGTTGAGTTGAAGTTGTTGTTGGTTTGGTGTAGCAGTTTCTCTGCCAGGATACAGTCATCCATCCACACACGCACACGTAGAAGTGAACAGCAAGGAAGAAATCGTACGATTAAGAGCGGCGCAGACGCCGTGGCTTCGAGGCTAGGGTGGTCTAGTGTCACAGTTGATTTCTGTGAGGTACCGTAACAGAAACTCCATTAAAAAAAGAAATAAACAAGAGACTGCGCTGACTAGCAGCACTGAAAACAGCAGTCAAGGCACGTCTCTGAAGTACATAATCACACATGCATGGCATACACACATTTTCTGCACAGTCTAAACGCCACACGGGAAGGCTTGTGCCAAACTATTCCAATCAGAGAACCCATCCGGTGCTGACAGTGCCCAGTGCTTATCAGCCCCCAGCATGAATTGCCTCAGGGTTAGGATGATTTGCATAATCCCACCCCCAACCTACTCCACCCCAGTGAGTAGGAGGCCAATCAGTCCTGCTCCTTTTGATGCCTGCAGTATTAAACTTGTGCAAACTGTTGCATGTTTGGAGAAGTTTGCTAACAAATATGTAGAGCTTCTTAATATCCTTATAAATGTACAAAACAAAAACGTTGCAGAATCATGCTCTGTTGTTTTATTTTTTATTTTGTTTTGTTTCATTTCTCATAATTTGTTTTTGTTATATTTTTGTGTCATGATGTAACCTAACTCCTTTAGCTGCCCCATCCCTCCCCTACAACCCTTTATATAGAAATGCCTAACAGATTCTAATATATATATATTTGTATTTCATTTTGGTATAGTATTTTTCTATGTTAAAGAGTAAGTCTGTTTCCTGAAGCTTTGGGACTGGTGGAAAGGCGTTCATTTGGTTCCCTAGGTGTTTTTTGTTTTTTTTAATTTGTTGTATCTCACATGCTCCAAAAGGTGATTAATTACATTTAATTGGCCAAAAAAAAAATGCAGCAGCTGGTTGGCCTTTTTGTATAGAAGGCAGTATTGGTCTAGAAATATGTTTAATATTGTATATGTTGTCTTCCATGTGAATATTACATTAATTCATTGAGAGTCTGTGCTTGTTTTTATTTATTTTATCTAATGGCGTTTTCCTGTAGAAAGTGAAGATCAAAAATGTCAAAAAGATTTAAAAAGGTAACTAAAAAAATTAATTACGTAAAAAACTGTATTTGTAACAACACTTCATAGCAGTGTTTGACCTTCCTCTCTGGCTCAGACATTCCTGGTTTGCTTGCAGGGGCCGGAGAGTTCAGAGCTGAGATTAAGAGATGTCCCCCACCTCAAATTTCCCTTGAAATTAACACATCACACTTAAAAGACTTCTGATTGTTTCCGTGTTCATTTGGATTGAAGTGCTCGAGTTGCATTTCTGTCATTTGAATTTGTGAGCTGGTGGGTTTTGTTTTGTTTGTTTTTTAAATTTTTTTTTTTTTTTTTAAATTAGTCAAGCTCAACTGATCATAAGCTGCTGTCAAGCCAGAAGGAACAGGATGAAGTTGCCTCTGTGGACAATGATCATGTTATCAAGGTGTGTCATCCAAGATTGCTTTGAAAAGGCAACTGTGTGTGAAGCATTACATGCCTACTACTGACAGATAAGTAAACGAGAACGGTCTGGACATTTTCAGTATCTGTCAGTTTTAAGTGGTAATCCATACGAAAAAAAACCAACAAAAAAAAAAGAAAGCAATGGTGCCAATTACAGTGAACGTCATACCTGAATGTATAAATGTGTATAGATAAATACGACCTATGCTTATTCATGAAGTGGTAACTTTTAGCTGTTATTTAGTTTCCAATGTAAGATATAGAAATCACATCCTGTCGAATAAGTGACAGTCCATCGGGATGGCGTTAAGGTGTTGTTCTCTCTGCAGATCGGGATTGTGTTTGATCCGTTTTGCTGATCTAACTGTTAAAGTCTCTTTATAGTGTGAAAGGCTGCAGATCTCAGCTCATACAGCGTTGCATCACGGAGCTCCTATTCATATTGCTACCCATGTTAACTTTGTTTTACATGCTGTCGCTGTGATCCAGTGGTGTACAAAAACATTAAAGATCCCATAAAGGATACTGATGAACAGTCACTGTAATACTTAGGCTGTGTGCCTCGTAAAGGTGCGCGTTTAGTCAAATGTGACTTTCTTTCCATGTCTCCTTTCCTTCCTCTGCACTAATCTGTACTGGACTGGTGCATTCAACTTCCTGGTAGACATCTTAGTGGTGCTTGTGCTATATTGAGATGTAATTCAGTTACTGGTCACATGACCAGAAACACAGTTTTCTTCCATCCTATGAACTATATACATAAATGTTATTGTGAACAACACAATGTCTCTGTTGTATTGAAATGGTGCAAAAACTAAGAAATATCCCTGTCTGGGTTCTGTCTGTTTGCGTTTATGTTACAGGACTGATGGTGGGATTGAACTGAAAACTCAATAATGCTGAATGTATGTATTGCCACCGACAAAATGTTTACCAAAACTCCACTCTTTTCATTAATTAAACTTAAATGTGTGTGCTTTTAAAAATTGTCTCCATCATTTCCTTCTTTTACTTGGCAAATCTTACAAGTTTGTATTTGAAACAGTGACACTTTTTAAAAAAAAAAATCACACACTTTTGCCTCTGTACAACACCACAATTTTCAATTCCAGGTTTTGAAATTGCATTTGGCAGCACTTCACTGGAATTCTCAATATGACTTCCAAAGGGATGTTGATGCAAGAAGGGGGAGACTGTTTTTTTTCCCCAATGGCAGCAAAAGTATTGTTCTCTCATGGCCAAATCACTAACCTTAACTCAATCAAACACAACATGCTTTCAGTTACTCAAGACATAAGTGAAAGCTGAGAGGTCCCCACGAACAAGCAGAAGCTGATGTGGCTGCAAAAAAGGCCTTGACGGACTATCTCAAGGATGGAAACATTCCTGAAGTCCATGAGTTCCAGACTTCAGGAAGTCACTGACTGCAAAGATTTCCATCAAACTTACATTAAAAATTACATCAGTTTGTCCAAATAATTTTGAGCCTGTGAGAATGGGGGACTAAATAAAAATATAAAAAAAATAATTCCTAAACAGTTAATACTATACTTTCGTTAAACCATTTGAGCTGCAAGCCTGTAGATTCACATCTATTTTGTGTGACTTCAAATCCAGTGTGGTGGTGTACAGGGGCAAAATGATTTGGGTTTTTTTTTTTTTAAATAAAAATACTTCTGGACCTGATGATATAATTCCCAATGACTTGGAAACATATTTTATTTATTTATAACTCATCTGTTGTTTTGGGTTAGCAACCCTAAAGCTGATGAAATGGACAGTGATTTTACTTCAGTGCATTTGCACCACACAAAAGCTATGGCTGATGCCGAAAAGAGAACAGGAAGTTGCCGATTTGATTTTATGCCTTGTTTGCAGGTGTAGGCTCTACTTGGCAGAACTTTGTTTTTTAAAGATTTGGTAGTAACTAATTACTGACTTACTAAGGTGGCGTGTCCTTCAATTGGAAAAGGGACCTAACTGCATATCACCAAAAAGGGTAAATAAATTAACTACTTCGTGTCACACAGGTTATAGTGCCTTCACTGTTTTCTACACTGACAAAGGTCATGGAGGCCAACTGTTTACCAATCGGTCCAACAGCACAGTGGGAGCTTCCTGTGGGCATTGGGGCTATTGCCCTTTGGCCGTATGGCAGGTCCCATTTATGTAAAATGCCATCAATACTGTGTTAACTACAAAGTTGAAAAATTTACCATCAGGGGGAAGCATCCAAGGTCCTAAAGTGCCACAACTGTATTTCAGATTTTCTCACAGCTTTTGAATAATTGCTATTTTTGTTTCAGTGGCTTTCAAGTTGTTATTTTACTTTACTAAAATAATTGTATTTAGTTTAGTTAACTACACTAACCATAACCATACTGTCAAGTTCACGTGAATATTCAGGATGCTGACTGTGTGATGATTTGTGAATATTTTTAAAATACTGATAATACACAGTTCAGTGCCCCCCCAGCCCCGAAATTCATTTCACTTTCATGTACTTGTGTGAGCACCTCCGTTGAGGCTGTAATAAAGCAACACTGGTACAACAAAAAAACAACATGCATAAAATTCAAACATCTTTATATCAACTCCAGCAAAAATACAAAGTTCTTAACATAAAGATGTATCATTCTTGGGATTACCACAAATAAAGCAGGTATTTCTTTCTAATATACAAAATGAAAATCTTTAAATAGCAACTGTAAAGAATAAACATGTTCAAGTCTGGTATTTGGTGGGCTGTTTTACATTTGCTAAATCCATTAGCCTAAATGGAGTTCTTAAATAACAATAAAAACATGGTAGACCTGTTTTGCATTTACAGATGATTTATCCTCTTAAAGAAAATGATCATAATCATTATTATAATAATAAAACTGTGCTAAAATGGTATTTTTTCCTTTGACAATACACTAATGTAAGTTACTATGACGGAAGTAAACAAACGTCACATTATGAGAACATCTAACTGTCAGTGAAAATAAAACAAAGAAATGGAAAAAAAGAGACCATAAAAAGTAAAACTGCCAAACACCTGGATGCACAACTCAGAAAGGGACTAAAGCAACCCCAAATATTTTAGATCCAGCTTGCGAAACACGATTAATGCAACGGTCCGTTACCGTTTCATACATACTTACCAATAAATACACAAACTGTTCAGGCCTTTGTTTGGAGGAATTTTGACGAATAAGCTAGAATTCCCAAACCATCTCCCATAGTTTACAGCTTTTAGTTAACTCTCAAACGGGATTTAGGGGCATAAATATTAATGGGAGGTTTCATGGCTGCATTGTGAAACGGTCTAAGCATTAACAAGAATAACCACATGCAGACGCAGGTAAAATACTCAAAAGTCACCAGAATGTGCAGGTAACACTGGGTGCAATTGTCAAAAGTGACCGTGGAGGTACATAGTGACGAAACCTCAAAAAACATTAAAAAAAAAAAAAAAAGCTACAAACTTTTGTCATGACACATATATAACACGCATGTCTCTTAACAATTCAGATCTCAACATCTAATACAACTATAATAAGAATAATTTTATGTTAATGCTGTGGGAAAATGGGCACAAAATAAATCTCAGGTGGAAGATGAGTACGAAAATCTGAACGCCTAAATCAACGTGAGAATTTGCAGATGAAGTGTGAGGCACATACTGTGCGGAACGGAAACAGTTTGCACACACTGTGTGTAGCAAATTAATGCTGACTGCCTCTCTGGGAACTGAAAGCTGTTATAAGCAGAGGACAGGAGATTTCACATTTAGCAACACATTCTATTACATTACACTTCATAAATAAGGCACCTGGTCACAGCAGTCACATATTCACGCTGTTGTGATTTGAACACAGGCTGGAGATACAAACTGCCAACTTACATAGGAAGCTTAAACGCAGTGCATGCTATCATCTAAAACGATAATTATATACAAAAACAGCAAAGGGGAAAAAAAAGGGAACAAAAGGACTGTGAACAAATTCTTATGCATCCCAGTTTGATGCTTGTTCTCCTAACTCTGAAAACATTTGTTAGGCTGTTGTCATCTCCAGCCGTGTCAAGAGCGCTGAAACATGAAGCCAAACGGCTACAACTGCCAGACATCACGCTGGACTGGTGTTCAGTCCTAAAAACAAACAGAAATCTGAACAATACGTCACATTTGCATTTTCACACTGACTGATAAACAAATTTCCAAATGTGTTTCTTCTTCACATTTACCTACTGCAAAAGGTATTCTCTGAAGAGTTTGGTGAGTACACAAAATAGACTGGGTTTGGTCCTTCGGAGTATATTCCAGATAAAAGATAATAAAGAGGCAAATCTTCTAAATAAAGATGATCTCTCTGTCTCAATCTTATTTTGAGAGTGATGTCCTTGTGCGCTTCGCTGGGGTGTCTGCAAGCTTCAGAGCCCTCTTGGTTGCCAGTTTTGTTGCACTGCGTGGACTTCTTTTTACCGGAGACTTTAAAGCTCCGCTTCTCGTCAGTGTAGGTTCATCAGTTTTCCTAACTGATCTGGGAGATGCATGCTGTGTTGTCGAGGACTTCGTGGCCCTCTTTGAAACATGACTGGGGCTCCCGCTCGGAGGGAGAGCAGCCTCCATTTTTCTCTGGGATCTTGTTAGCACCTGGTCAGGTGAGGTTGGCACCTTGACATCCGTGCTCTGCTGTGGGGTTTCAGCAGCATTCTCTGCATCTTTGATCTCAGTAGGTGTACTCTGTGACGACTCCTTCGACTGGATTTTTGCAGAACTTGCTTCAGTGTGCCTTTTGTTGTCCGCTTTGCCTTTAGGTGTGTCGACAGGGTTATGTTCGGCTATTTTAGGAGACCCAAGTCTCTGAGAACATCTCTTAGGCAACTCCTTTTTACTTGTATCTCTTGAAGCTCTACCACTGCTCTGAGCCCTCACAGCTTTATATTTTACAGTTTGCTTTGATTTTTTGTTAGCCAATATTTTTCGCCTCTCCATTTTCGCCGATGACTCTTTCATTCGTTTGCTGACAGGTAATGCGGATTTTTGTGCCTTAAGAGACTGCTTCAGATTTGACTTGGAGGACGACTTTGTGGTGGCAAGTCTTTTAATCTTGCTGGTTTTTAATATTTTGGATGCCTTTTTCAGTCTACTAGTAGTTTGCTGAACCTGCATCTTCTCTCTAATATTAGAATATTTCCTCAGGATCCTTGCGCTAGCTGGATTCTTTGATTTTCCAGAGGATTTCTGGGATTCACTTATCTGAGCAGAAGCTTTGGCAGAGGAGTACTTTGTCAAATTCTGAGAACTACTGGAGAGATCTCCTCTCTCTTTCCCTTTGACTGCATTTGCTTCTTGCTCCAGTGCTCTAGCAATCAGCTTCTGACTCCTGGGGTTGCTCTTTACAGGAGAGGCAATGGCAAACTTTTTCAAATGCTTCTTTAAGCGCTCTGCCTGTACGCTTGGAAATACACCCTGAGACGTCCCTGCCGCACTTGACGAGTTGTGGAAGCACAGCTGACTTTCTGACGGAAGACGTGTGGTCACCTTCTTCACGATGACAAGAGATTTTGTTTCCGTTGATTCAAGGAACCAGCGACAAATGTTGGAGAGATTAAAACCTTTCATAAAAAGCATTTGGACTGGCGAGTATTTCTGATGCTCTGCAGATTTTGGTTTTCGTGCCCTGCGCTTACTTTTCCATATAGCTGCCTGCCGGTCTGCTTTGTTTTTGTATTTTGCTGCTGGCTGACCCTCCTTATCCATTTGCACCCAACCTTTTTGCATTTTATCATATTTAATATTCAGATTTGTAATTAGCTGTTGGCTTTCTTCTGCAGTCAAAGTCTCAAAGAATTTGTTAGTCGTTTGTTTTGGGGGCTCATGCCTAGGAGCAATGATAGGGCCGTGTGAACTGTGGGACACGGATGCAACAGACCCAGAGGGGGACCTCACCTGAGCTTTAGTTATTCTTTCTGGCATTATTCTGACAGGAGAAGCTACATCGTTTTGTCTTGGGGCTACAATATAAGCACTAGTAGAGGGGACAGGGATCAGTCTTTGTGATCTTAGTGCTAATTTTTTGTTGTCCACTTGTGGCAACTGAGTAACAGACTGCAAGGCTATTTCACCCTTACTGGTCTCATCACTCCTTAATGGCATTCTTCTTTCTGTTACAGATGAATCATTATCTTCTACTGACCCGTCTTCTAAAGCTGCTACATTTGGCTGCACGGCAACATTGCTTGCTTCTGTGTTCTTTTGAAGAACCCGTTTACTTCTTAATGGCATAATCTGTGTTTGCAATTCGGCCTTTACGGGACTTGATACCTCACCGCTAAGTTGCACTTTCTTACTGTCATCTGCTACAACCTTGGCAGATCTTAGTTTCTGTCTGGCCTGCAGTCTTTGCTCTTCAACATTCGTCTCCATTTCTTCAGATGGAGTTTCTACTGGTTCAGTATTTTCAGTGTTTAATTCCACAGTTTCAGTTACTGTGTTTGGTTGAGACAGTTCAGAGGTTGGAGGATCACAGGACTCGTTTAGAGGAGATGCAGGAACAGCAAGTGGACAAGGAAGAGGGAGGGAAAGAAGCTGCTCAGGGGGTGCTTCTGGAGATGAAATGGGAGTGGCAGGATTTGAAATAGAATTCGATACTGGAGTTTCAGGTGGCTTCTGGTTTGCAGATCTAAGCTGACGTTTGGGCTCAGGGTTTTGAGGATCATCGGTAGGCTGATCATCTTTTAGGACTTTCTTTTGTTTCTGGATTTGTTTAGGCTTTGAATTTGGGCTTGACTGTGTGTCAGGGGGGGGTTCTGTCACCTGCTCAATGACAGCAGTCTCAATTGAGTCTTTAGGTATGCGTGTGTCAGGTAACGGCTTCTTCATATTCTTTTCATTAGCGGTAGAGACAATAGTTGCCTCAAAACTATTGTTGGATGTATTCTGACTCGATTTTGCTGCAGCTTTACAAGGTGATGTGGCGTTACCTGGTCTACGACGCAATTTCCTGTCAGAGGCAGATACGGGTCTTCCATTAACATGACCCACTATCACCACTTCTGTCTGCTTCAGCAGCTTTGATACTGGAGGTTTGCTACCTTTTTTCCTACGCCAAGGTGGCAACTCCTTCAAGAGTGTGTCAAGTGACTTTGAGGATACATCATAGTCACTATCATTATCATTTTCTATCTCTAAAGGCGTAACACTTTCAACTACTTCAGGTGTTTCGATTTCTGTCTCTTTCGTCATCATCTCCTCTACTGAAACTGTGGTATTAGCGCTATCTGTCCCTTCGCAGTTCTCATTGTGTATTCGTGTCTCTAGCTGAAGTTCCTGAGGTTGCTCATCTGGCATTATTTCCTTTTTACCTTCGTCAACTTTATTCAATGTGATGCTATTCTGCTGGGGAACGGGTTCACTACTGTGCAGTTCATCTGATGAAATCTGGGACTCTGGTTCTTCTATGGTATTTTTCTCTAATGGCTCAAGGGCTGTTTCTGCCACTGTTTCCTCTGTACTTTCATGCATTTCCTCTTGAGGCTCTGGGTCAGTTTCTTTTATTGCTTCATTTGTAGCGTGATCAACACTTTCATCACTTCCTGTAGTCATCCCTACATCTGCAACTGCATCCTGTTCTACTTCTGTGTCTTTAACGGTTTCTTGGCTCTCTGTTGGGGTCCTTAATGGAGATGAAGGACTAGACTGTCCCTTGTTCTGACACTGATCTGTCTGACTAGTTTCAACTATAATATCTACTCTACTGGCTGCTACCTCTATGATATCCTCTGTGCCTGGTATCACACTATCATCTGTCTCCTGTGTAGGCATTTGTTGATTTATTTTCTCCGTGCATGATCCAACAAAAGGCATATCCACAGGTGGCACACCTTCAGGCTTTGAAAGTATTTGCTTTGGAGTGACCAATGGTGTGAGCTTTGGCATTGGATTAGGACAGTTACCCTTTCCAGCCAAAGTACGAACAGTTTTTAACTCCCAGATTTCATCTGGCCCCAACCACAAATGTCCTCTGGTGCTTTTTCTGGCATTTCGACGTGGTACCATGCTGTGCCGCGGCTCCTTAACACACTCTGTAATTGATTTGTCAATAAAAACAATGTCACAGTGGCCAAGATCAGGGTCAACTATTCCTTTAGATGGAGAGTCCTTGGTCCAATGATCAGAGGACGACCTGATGGTCTTCCTGGCCGTCCGCACAGAGTCTGAAGAACTGTTGACGGGAAACAGTTTTGCTGGTGTATCTTTGGGGTGTCCAATAGTTACCCTCTGCCTAGCTTCATGTGTGTGGCTACCCTGATTATGTCTTTTTACAGAAGAGCTCAGTCTGGCAGTCTGAGTCTCTGTTCTGGTGGATGAATCAGAGTTCTGTCTCTCCTCCAAAGTGTCAGAGTGAGTAGAAACAGTGGGACTGAGCACACACAGCTTCTTACCAGCAGCATCATTAGAGGTCATAATTTTGATCTTAAGAGGTGCATGATCACCATGACGGTTCTCTGCATCTACTGGATGAGCAATGGGGGTCACCAAAGCCTGGTTACTCCCTGACCCAGGGCTGCGAAGATCCGAAACAGTGCTAGGGGTTATAGACGATTTCAGCGGCACAGCATTTTCTGGAACATTTTTCATTGCACAACTGCCTGGGACTTCTGGCTTGGAAGTGACTTCACTGGGAAATCTTATCTCGGGGTGTGACTTCTCAGGAGTCACTGCACTGGATTTTGCAGTGGAACAAGAAGTTCCCTTGACACCAGAGGTACAGTTAGAGGCTTTATGTGTACTGGAGGATGCAAGTGCTTTGATCTCCGTCTGTAGAAAACCTATGGCATCTACTATCTGTCTCTGATGGTGGGGGCAGAGCTTGGCCATGAACTGTTCCAGAGTGGAGGTGGACTGCAGGTCTTTAGCCTTTGCGAGATGGCGGTCTGGAGACTCACTGGGAGGAAAAGAAGAAGGAAACATTAAATTCTCCATCAATCTTAGACAACACTGGTTCATTTTTTTGACTGATACGAGCTCTGCAGATAAGTGAGTTTTCATCTTTAGTAGTTAAAAAAACCTGGAAGCAGATTTATGTTTGTGTGAAATAATATACACGTTTATATTTTTTTTATTCATATTTATTTATTAGAAGAATAAGTGATACTGTTTAGAAGCAAATCATTTGTCCAGTGAACTTGACCAATTACAGCCATTATTTTTTTAGTTTTTTATATTTTACATTAAGAAAAAAAAATCATACATGCACAAGACATTAAGTAATGGTAGCCCATTTGGTTAAACCATGTCGAAAACATATTAGTTATAATACC
This sequence comes from Diplotaxodon limnothrissa, assembly GCF_057381915.1. NCBI lineage: Eukaryota > Metazoa > Chordata > Actinopteri > Cichliformes > Cichlidae > Diplotaxodon > Diplotaxodon limnothrissa. The sequence goes on along the minus strand of NC_140608.1, from coordinate 13,962,200 downwards.
AACTACATTAGGGGCAAAAATCAAATATATCAGACTTGTCAAGTTTATATGTCAAGTTTTGTTTTGTTTTAAATGACAAATGCTCAAGTTACCTTTCACAATATAAAACAAACCAATGAAAGAAAAATCAAACATAACTAAAGATATTAAAAAAAAACACGTTACTCTAATACCAAAATTTTATTTATGCCAATGCAAATCAAAAAATTAATAATTGTGCCAAACGAGTATCGCTCTTTATTTCTAAGTTACATTTATGTAATAGATCTATTACAAAATCCCGATACCTTACTACATTAAGAGCCTTTAAATCATAACATTATGCCAAAAATATATCTGCGACTATGAAAAGTTGTTTTCTTTGCTTAACAAAAAAAAAAAAGATCTTTCAGAAGCTGCACTTTGGGTCTTTAAACAAGAAAACATTGCATTCTGCATTCATGAGGTGATATGCTACAAAGCTATGCTGAGCAACAAAAAAAGACCAACAGTTTTGTGGGAGCAGCAGATTCTGCCAAGTAAAAGATCAACAAGTCAGAAATAAATGAAGTTGTGCTAAATTATATTTTGTCTGAAAATAAACTATAAATCATATTTACACACAACTTTAGCTAATACTACATTGCCAAGCAACACTGGACAACATTTTTTCATTTTGACATCACAAACATGAATTTTTCATGTCTTTTGTTCAAGTTGGAACAACTATTGCCACAGCAAGCTAAGGCTGCATAACAAATCAGGTTTGCTATGCCTGTCCTCTGTGTTAGAAGCTACATAAAAAGGAACAAAGTGAAATTTCATGGATCAAACCGGTTATTATATACTAGCAGTAAACTGCACTACAAGCATGAGCAAGACAACATAATGGTGACTTTGTTTTTTTTAATGAATTTCAGCTTTATATCACAAAAGTTTATTGTATACTCTCTAAAATGAGGGTGTGAAGGCTGTAATGAATGTTCAGCAAGCAGAAAGACTATTAGGACGTTTCTGGGCTTATTCTTGAATCCCTGATATTCATTGTGTAGTGTAGTAGTCAAAGATGGAAAGCTGTACTGCAGGATTTTTGGCTCTAACCATGAAGCTATTTGTACAGCATGTCAAATATCTCAAAAGTAAATTTTAGAGCTTTAAAAATACATTTTAGAGATTAAATAAAAATAACCAACTAGAACCTGATGATTTTTTTGCTAAGCTCGTCAACTTCACATCCCTCCCTGCAAAGCCTAAGCAGTAAAGTGGAGTACCTGAATAACTACTGGTGAGAGTTTCATCCCTGAGGGTTTTTCCACTCTGTTTCTCTGATCATTGCTACAAAACCAAGTACTTTTTCTTCAAGTAGTCAATCTAACAAGCACAAGCAAACCAAATTACATACCAGCTCACAATATTTCACAAGCAGAAAATTGTGGATGAGTAAACTCATTCACAAAGTTTACACACTGTATACAATAGGAGGATAAATAATCTCAAAATTACGATCTGCTATACAAGGGCATTTATAACATCCTTAACCACTGACCAGATTTTTAACTGGTCAAGAAATATTTTAGGCTCAAAGAGAATCTACTTCTTACAGTGATTACTTGACATTAAACACACCAACACCCCATTGTTTGTATTCAATAAAACAACCCCAAAAGATAAACTTCACCATACAGAACAAAATCCCCAAATGACAAATATGATTTAGTCCAATCATGCAAAAATACACCCAGTGCCATTCATTTATATGCTATTAAAGTGACATAAAATGTACAAGATCTGTACATATTTGTATGGATAAGGATACTCCGCAATCAGCTGAAGAGTCTCAACATTTAAGCTTGTAGAGCGACTTCAGTCCTCACATGCAAAACTTTGCCCATAATAAATTAGTACAGTCTTGCTCCGCAGCTATCTCTTATAACAGTTAGATAAACCTTTTAAGATATATACACACAGGCTTATTATTATTTTAAGAAGCATTGAGTTTAATTAAAGCTGTTTACATTCTCAATTTAAGTGTTAACGTTACATTTTAATTAAAAAAAAAAAGCTTAATAAATACTAAATCGACAATATAATAAAATTTGGAAGGTATCTAAGAAGAAGTAGGTTCTAACCCATTTTAGCAACATAGTTCCTTCAATGCAGAGGAAATGTATCATGTCACGACCAGAATAAGTTCCCTAAACTGTTCCATACCCAAAAAAAAGTATAGACAGAAATATTTATATATAGTTTAACTTTTATACTTATATCAATATGATTACCACTCTGCTTTAAATCATTTGCCTTTACACAAAGAAATGTACAGTATAGTGTTGTGTGCATGAGATTGCTACATAAAACAGCTTTGAGAACAGTGATAGTGGTGATATCGGCTTTCCAGATGAGGTAGTCAACCACTGGATTTGCTACAACAGAATGTAAGGAGCAATCAATAAATGATCAATAAACCCAAAAGCGCTTTTATGACTTTAGTATATCAACTTAAATGCATTAGACAATAAAGTTTTATATTTCAGCAATGCCTGAGGATTGTCAGTGCAAAAATAATTTTATTACTGAAATCAAATCAGTGATTAGATTTAGTTGTATATGTACATCTGTAATTGAAGCAACTACTGGGTATTATGTTGTAAACCATGGTAAGCGATTCAGATGTATTACATGTTTGTTTTTTAAATCTGGGGTTAATATCCTTGAACCATAAAAACACTTATTAAATAATAGCTAAAGGTGGAGAATAAACAGAGGATTACTATATTATAATTATAGTTACAGTAGAGTTGTTACAGTGGTATAAATACAAATGTGCAAGGCCCTGAACTACATCTGTGTAGTGTAAGTTTCTGTAATATGACAGCAAATATGATTAAAACCCAGTAAATCTTTAAAAACAAAAAACAAACAAAGACTCATTACCAAACCTTGCTAGACCTGTATGGAAACCTGACAGAAATAATGGGTCATGAGCCCATAATGTTTAGCATCCTGAGCTGTAATCAATAATGCACAAGGAGGTGTCCTGATCAAACTAATGGGCAAGGCTGGGTCAAAAACCAGGCAAAAATTCAATGAAAATAGCAACATGAAAAAGGCATTCTGTAGAGGTTTTTAAATGCAGCCCTTTCCGCATGGTAACAGCACTTTAAGTATTTGTTATTTTTAATGAAATGGCATCATCGTGAATTTTAGTGAAGCAGCTAACAGCTGCTTCTACTGTCAACCCGCTACCCTACATAGTCAGTTTCAAGAAAGGAAAATTGCTGGTGGTTGTAGTTTTGTTGTTGTCCAAATATAAACACATTTTTGGTACACTATCATCTAATCAATTGGGGAAAAAAAAAAAAAAAACCCACACATCCCAGTATGTGTGCACTCATGTGCAAATGCACAATCTATTCACAGAAGCCATAACGGTAACAAGAAAAAAAGCCTAACCTACCATTTTACATTCAATTAATGAATACAGCCAATCAATGTATTTTTTCATTGAATTTTTGCCATGGCAACTTGAAAACAGGGTAAGCATGGACTGAGGCATGGTTGTAACCACATTAGCCAATCTGGATTGTTTACAACTGTTAACAAGTTACAGTTACGATCCTCACTATAGAATGACAGAAAAAAATATTATTTTATTATCTCTCATGGGTGTATGTGTATATTATAGGTATGCAGTATTTTTATGACAAAAGATAGCAGAAAGGTTTGTATCACATCTCACGATAGAATACCTGAAGTTTGAAGAAAGAGGAAAAAACCAACCAAAAAACCCCCCAAAACATTGAAAAAAAAAAATCACATAGAAATGTAATGCTCTGCAGGCTTACACTAGCACTGAAATACTACAGATTACTGAAAATAAGGTTGTTAAGACGAGAGAAGGACACACACTCATCAGTATGACATCCTGAATGTTACCATTAAAAAGGCTTATTTGGGTATTCAATCCTTTTCTATTACAGGTGATTTCTTCAGCAATGATTTAGCTGAGGTATGTAGCTGAGGTATAACTGTTTGTCTAGATGTGTGTGTAGTAATGCATTATTTTAAACATAATCTGAGTGTGTAGAAGGCAATGGAAACTATTGCCAACCATATGGCAGAGTAAAATGTACAGAACTAAGTAGAAGTAGTGGAAAAAAACCACTGTGCTTGTGAGGATGAGCGAAATTAGGATGTTTTAAAAGGCAGATAAAGTCCAGAATGACATTATGCTATATTCCATATCTTATACATTTATATAAATAATAGGTTAGTATGCGGCCATACTTCCCGCTGTCTGTTTCCAACGATATCTGTAAACTTTGAGACTTTTAGTCATTCCATGCATTAATTTACTTCATATGTTTTCACCCAAACTACAGGCTCTGCATACTTGGAACTATTTCATTTGAACATGACCAATATTAAGAGAGAACACTATGGGGCGCCACATCCTTGTACAAGCTTCAGTTTGGCTCTGTAAAGAACAGAGCAAGGAGTGAATTTTTAAAGCTTAATTTGAATCAATAACTAAAACTTAATTACCAGCATGCTATTGTATTTCAATAATTCTAAAATAAAAAGCATGCCCTCCAAGCCACAACATACACTACTGGGAGACACTTGTGTGTTTACGCCCTATGCAAACATTTTTAATGTAATAAGTGCTAAATTTAGTGATAAAAATTAAATAAGTTAATAATAAATAGAACTATTAGAGATGCAATAAAGACGGGTATTGCCACGGTCTGGCAAACACAATGATTAAAAAGGACACCGCAGTTAGTATGTTATGGATGCGTCACTCGTTTGATAAGAGGCTGCCGTCACGAAAATCAGTCCCATTCTCTTCAGAAGCACTCTCTTTTTTGTCATAAAGACTGTGCTGGGAATTTTGGAGATCCTTTTGTTTGGGGGACAGTGAAACGCTGGGTTCTTCCACCTGGCTTATCAGCTTCATTTTCTTTTTCGGAGGATTTTTTAAGGTCCCCAGACGTTCTTTAACTTTGTATTCCAGGGTGCTGTGCGGGATGCCATAAATCGATTGTGCTTTAGAAACACTCATTTTCCCACCCATCACCACCACAATGGCCTCTTCTAGCAGGTCTGTGTTGTACTGTCGATATCGCCCTCGTTTCTTCCTAGGCTGCTTGTTACTTAGGTCTGACTCTGAATCCATTGGATAGTTCCCCCCCAAAGCTTGGCAGTCAGAGGTAAAACTCCAGTATTCCTTCTCCGAACCTGAGCTATTTAAACCTCTGTTGCTGCTGGTGGTGGTTTTCTGGATCTGCCTGGGTAGAATGGAACAAAGCTTCTTACCCAGGCCATTCTCATAAAGTGAACCTGAATAGTCAGTGGACACGGAGTCCCATGACGAATCTATTCCTGTAGCCAAAACTCGGACCTGGGGAATCTTTAGGTCAAAGGACGGTGAATGAGACAGAGAAAGGCTTTGGTCTCTGCAGGCCTGCTGGAGGTTTCCTTTCTCACAGGCAAGTGACTTTGTCAAAAGTCCAGCAGCTTCCAACAACCTTGGTATATCTTTAAGGTGCTCACTAGCTTCATTTCTGGTTTTGAGCTTCAGCAGGGCTCCCAAATGAGTTTTGGAATTCCAGGAACCGGAAGCATTTCTGAAAACGTCATTGGGGCTGCAGCTTTGGTTATGGCTGAGGGGTGACTCTGGGTCGCTTTCCAGATCGGGTTCCTCTTTGATGCGCAGTGAGTATGCAAGAGACGAAGAAGGCTTATAACAGGTGGAGTGGCCGAAATTCTCCCTCCTCCTCCCATCCTGTAGGCTCCTCATAAACAGCCCGACATGCCCGTCCGCTCTCAAGGATCGCCTGATTGGATGGAAGGAAATTGGGTGTAAGCAGAGCTTGCACAGTGCCCTTTTCTCTTTACTAAGGGAGGATGGGGTGGGGAGGGGAGGATGTTGGCCACTCCTTTATTATATGACCTTGCTTTGGTAACATCACTCGAACAACTTTGTGAATGTGTGTATGGCTTTTGAAAAACAAAAACAAAAAACAAAAAACAAAACCCCAAAAAGACTCAAGTTAAACTTTTTTTTTTTTTTTTTTAAATATGCTTGATGTAATAGCTGTTGTTTTTTTATTTTTTCATAAAACATAAGGGAAAAAAGAAAAAAGAAAGGGCAAAGAAACAATGAAAATAAAAAACAAAGAAGATGCATTTAGTAAAATACACTGAAGACTTGGCATTTCTGTGGCTCAAAAAGCTTGCCCAGGAGAATGGACTATTTGTAACTGCAGTAAGGGAGTCTGATGTAGATGTAGATGTAGATGCAGGGCGCAAGATCTATGACATACAAAGTAACTAATGCACCAAAAACTCTTGACAGTTTATGCGTGACGTTACCACTGAACAAGCACAGCAATAAAAGAGTAAGCCAGCAAAGGGTTCTTGCAATCTATCAAACTCAAGCTCTAGGTTGCAAAAAACAAAACAACTGCAAATTATTATTCTTAATTATTCAATTAATCAAGTTATATTGTTCCCCACCCCCCAAAAAAAGAAATCAGTTGCAGAGCTCTCAGCAGTTTCCACAGCCTGACACTGCTGGGGTGCAAAAACAAAACAAAAAGAGCGGGGGTGGGGTCCTTTGATTTGGAGTTTCACAATTTGTACATCTTAAATGGAAGATAGAGTAAGCCACATCCAAGAATATGTATCAAGTTCATGTACAATATTAAAACAACTCATGTTATAGGTGCTTGGGCAATGCCATAGATAATTATTAAATATTTAAATTACTGATCAATCATTCTCATTTTACTTGACAGAAAGAATTAAGTCCCTGAAATTCTTCTTTAGTTCATCAGTGGGACTTTCCCCTATAAATACTGTTTAGTATAACCTATAACATTCAGTCCGCATTATCTTTTATTCTGAAAAACACAAATAAACAAAAAAAAAAAAAACCAAAACAGTTTCATGTGGGTTTACGCATTATGCAATCTGCTACAGTGGTTTATCGCTGTATATAGACGCAAGAATATCAGCAATGCTTCGAGTCATGTAGTAAACTACATTTACCATAAGGCCTGCCTGTATCTTGCCAGAAATTAATTAAAGAAAACCAAGAAAAGTCAAGCTAGTAAATTACTTCTAAACCGCATTTACTCACTACGTAACAAACTGCTGCTGATAAAAGGAACCCGTCTTAGTACCGCAGAAAAGAGAGAAAGAAACTGTTCTTACCCCTTCAGCATGGTTGTGGCCGGAGAAAGACAGGGACTATTGGCAGGCAGGCTGCTGCTATAGCTTTTCTTTTTGATAGATAAATCAAGAACTCCATCTAATTTTAAAAATGGAAAGAAAAGAAATGTAGATTCAATGTTAAGTTCTGACCACAATCCAGCCAGTGCACCAGCTCAGTACTTAATAAACTACTCTGTGGTAGATGTGTTTCACACTACCTTGCTCACTGGGCTCAGCCACGGGCTTCTTGATGGTGAGGTCCAGAGGTGCATCCTGATCAGCCATTAGAAGCTTGCTTAGGACGGGGTTCTGGTTGTGTGCTGGCCCAGTCAGTGTGGCAGCAGGGCTTGTAGCAGGAGGAACTCCTGAGAGCAAAGGTGGGGTCGACAGGCTTTGGTCAGAGTGAGGCTGGGAATCTGAGCAACTGACCTGAGGGGAGCTGGTTTTTGAGGTATATTCAGCAGCAAACTGTCTGATCATTTTCTGAAGAATCTCTCGAGCCACTACTGGAATTTGTGGGTCTGAGAAATTTGGCACATCTAGGAAGAAAAACAGAGATAAATACTTTTCAGTCAGCATTCCTTTAATAAGTCATCAGTCATGGTTAATGAACATGCAACAAACATCCAAACTATGTTCTAAGGATACTGTAACAGTAAGGAAAAAACTCTTATTTATAGCCTTGAAATAAAAAAATAAAAATAAATAAAATAAAATAAAATAAAATAATGATTTTAAAAAAACAGACGTTATAAACTAAGAGCAGAAGCAGTGTGAGTGAACACACACACACATTCACAGAAAAGCCTATTAAGGGATGGATAACGTGCACCACTGTGTTTACAGGCAGGTTCCCTGTGTTATGCTTTTGGTGTAATAACAATGAAAAACACTGATTTACCCACTCAGAACTAAACCTCTGAGACTCACCTTTTCTGCAGAGGACTGCATTGAGAAATTCCTCAGCCTGTTTCTCTAGTCTGCTGATTGTGATTTGATCTTTACCCAGTAGAGGTTTCGATGTATCTTCCAGCCCCTTGTTGTTTAAGTCAATTAAGTGTTCCTGTCAAATTGGAAAACTGTTAAATTGGTGACCTTCAGGCATTCAACAGGATTCGTATAAAGACATTTCTATCCTTCAGATGAGCGTTTACATCAAATTAATTAGCCCAACAACTGTAGGGAAACATGATGGATTACAGATGTGACTAAAACTAAACAAGCCATAGCAGACTACTAACGTTTATCCATCATCTAAGCCAGCGTTTGAAAGAATAAAGGCAACAGATTTAAGTCTGCGTTTAGGTTTCCGAACTATGAAAATCTGGAAATCAAAACGTAAAAGGAAGAAAGAAAGAAAACAGAACTCTTACTTTGACTTTGTCTCTTCTCAGACAGCAAAAGGGACAGTTTTCATCAAATGACCAATCAGACACTGCTACAGGCTCAAAGTCTGCAGGAAAAAAATATCAATAAAAAAAAACAATGACAATCAACACAACATGACAAAAATCATGGTTCTTTCACTTTTCTAACCAACTAAGCAATATAATCTTACCAAGTCAACATTGGACAATATTTGTTTAAAATCCCCCCCACCCTCCATTTTTTTTATATAAATATCTGCAGCGAATAACACTGGTTTGGAGTCTTAAGATTAGCAACCATAATCACAACCATAATTTAACAAAAAAATATACTAAAAAAACTCTAAATTATACACACAGGTTAAAGACAACAAAAGACAACAAAACCTCAGAGGGTTTGATTTAAAGCTAAATAGCAAGTGCAAGGAGGGACAACATGCAACAATGTACAGTCACAGGTTGGGTAACAAACTACAAAAAACTGGGCATGTGCAAACAGCTCAGTCACAACTGCCACTGGTGTTCGTCTCTCCTACTCAACTAAGTAGATGAAAACAGGGGAGTGACTGTGGCAGGAAAGTAATGCCATGACGTTGTTGGTTTTTTTTTTCTTTTTCAAAGAAAGAACAATGCCAAAAAGGGAAATTAAATTTGCAAATAAAAAAGTGTCAGATGCTACGGTTGAGCTTACATATGTGTATTAAATACAATCCAAAAAAAACTATTATCTGAACCTATCAAAAAACGAATACATACCCAGTGGGAAAAACAAATAATACAGTATTTGGGTTCTGCTCTACCAATGCGATCTAATTTTAAACAAAAGTAACTTAAATACCTACCGGTACATATAAAATATATAGCATTCTGTTTTGCCTGTCGGTATTATTATCAACATTCAGTTATCATTTTCTTTATCCATGAGTAAAGTGCTTCATTAGAAATAGTTCTTTTCAAACCTACAATGTTCCATTTTCATGTTTAAATCTCACATTCATTTGTGCACAACCCAAAAACAAAGCTCTAAACAGAACCGCATGAATAAAATGAAGTAGTGGGCCATCATGAATATGTGCTGATTTGCTTTAGAGAGACTGACAAAAATCAGGAACTCATTTAATCAGTTCAGTTGAATTTTAAGCAGCAACTGCTACTGCACAATGTCTACTCACTACACAACCCAAATAATGCTTATTATTGTCTCACTAACGTCATACACTGTAGGGCACTGGAGACTTTTACACTGGCTACATCCCATCCAAAACACATACTTTGTAGGGCACTGGAGACTTTTACACTGGCTACATCCCATCCAAAACACATACTTTGTAAAGACATAAGCCATTTTTTTCCCCCTGCAGGCAGTGACAGTGTCTCGTTTTTAGTGAATGTGTACCAGATGGTACAATGCAGTAGCACTGTCATAATAAGAAGACAACAGATTACACTGAAACCACAAAACTGTTGTTCATACACTTGCATGATTGTGGTCAATAAAGACACTTACCCTTAAATGATTTCAGGTCCTCTACCAGCGCTGAACCAAAAAGACCTTCGAGAATGCTCTCAAAACCTGAAGAAACACATGAAGTTCAATAAATATATTTGTTATCAGCAGTAATAACATGACGTGTGTACAACTTCACTCACAGTAAAGTGTTTGTGCTAAAGTCAAAAACATAGGAAGTTCAAAATGAGTCTTAAAACGATGCAAAAAGGTAAGTTTACCTAAAAATAATAACAACATCAACAACAACAATAATAATAACATAATAATAATGATAAAGTTTGAACCCATTTAATTAATTTACGAGCCAATGTTGATTTTATTTGTAGCTAATGCTGATACAATTGTGATTTTGTTGTTTTTTTCTTTGTTTGGATTTTTTGTCAGTCTCTGTTTGTGTCAAAAATTAAAAACGAAATTTAAAAAAAGAAAACTATATTGCGATAAAATAGACAAATATTAGCAACTGCCATTGACTGATGTTATTTTATGTGAAAGTAGTTTACTGGCACTCAGCAAGCAAAATTTCACATATGAATACAATGGATAAATCAAATTAACAAATGAAGTGTGTCCTAATGAGATGTTATGTTTCTGCCGAATAATAAATGCCTTGATTTTGCTTCTCTTTTCTTTTTCAACTTGACAACTGCTCCGTTTTACTCTCTTCTAACACACATCCTCTTGCCTTGCAGGTTTTTACTTCATCAGTAAATACTAGCCCTCCATCCTGTTGCCAAGCAACTAAGGCACCTACAGAGTTGAGAATGACTGTATGGTGTTAACATCAAAAAGAAACAGCCAGTAACAAGATTGCTAAGTAATTCTGTCAAAGTACCCTATAGATTGATGGAGATGATGAATTCAAACAAAAACTAATCTTCACAGTCCTCTAAATGACTGTTTACAGTTCAGGGACTCGGTGGGATACAGCTATGTATGTTGCAAAGACCGTTTCTGAGATCTAATGTGTTATGCTACATAAATCATAAGAGAGCACCAACACAATATGAAATGTCTTCTTACTGCTGCAGGGTCAGATTAACCAATCCAAAACCACTACATGCGTTAAATCAACCACTAAAGAGGTCACACAGAACATCTGTCAGCTGAACTGGATTTTGAATGAGAGTGCACCATTCCAAATGTGCCAGCCACTTTAAGGCCAAAAGTACTGACTCAAACCACTGTGACAAAAACATACATCACATAACACATGGCCACAAAAACATAAATCGGTACCACTGAAAGCCTAAAAATTATTGTGCCTGCATGAAATGAGCATCAATCAAGTTAAATCAGCCAAATTGATTAAACTGATCTGACAACACATCATAGCAAAAGCATACTAACACTTCATCTTCACACATGAGCAGAGAAATTGGTGATAAAATTATCAGCCCTTACCATCCACTCTCTTCCAAATCTCACAGTGAATTGAATAAAAGCTGTCATCTGTTAAAATGCCTTACACTGCTTCCCTGCAAATAACCCACCCACTTTTCAGCAGAGCCAAACATAAAGAGAGGGGAGGATGAAGTAGTGAAGCAAAGCGTTGCCTATAGCTGCAGCATGATTCTGTTTCTGGGTTAGTGCACAGGACTTCAGCTGAAGCTATCCAATCGTATTTCTGAAATATTTCAGAGGCACGAGGAGAAAAGTAGGTCATCCACTTTCGTTTGACAGTGCAGCATAATGACATCAAACTACTTTTTAGGAATACCGTTTAGAGCATTTAAAAATGTGTCACACTCTAAACTATGACTTTGGGGCAATATTATAGTGTTATAGTAGCAAAGCAAACCAGTACAGTAGCTGGTGAAAACACACCCACCCGCAAGCTTCTTTAAAACCAAACCATTTTGGGACCGGCAAGGCAACGTGAGAAGAGCAGGGATAAAATATTGATGAGAGTGCAGAATTGTCATGCAAGCCCTAAAAAATAAATGAGCTTGTAAACATTTAAAAAAAATTGGCTCCAGTTAAAATGCCTAATAAGCAGCAGGAAAACACCAACAAGCCAATGTCTTGTGTAGCCACAGTTAAACTTACCAACATGCAAAAAAAACGAAACAAAAAAACCCCAGAAACTTTATCGTAACCTGCACTTAACTAGTTTGCATTAATGTGAAGGATTTGCTGCATGTGCATTTCCCATCTGAAGGGACATCCACCAATGCAATAACACCAGACAGCCAAGCCCTATTTATTTGTGCAATCTTCTGTCTCTCCCCCCCCCTTTTTTTATTACTGTAAATACATACTGCAGCTTGCCTCAAATAACTAGCTGAGTGAAGGCACCACTTAATTGATTAGATATGCTGCAATGAAAAATGAAATGAGAACAGCAATTTTTAGAATAAAATAAGACTTTGGTTTCTTGACTCTAACATTAAAGACATTGAAAATAGAATAAAAGAAAATTGCACTAAGAAATTAAAACGGTGTAACTATTACCATTATAATGCACATTAAATAGATGTTAAATAGCTGATGTATTAATGTGTAAAAACAAAGCTGTAAATTGCAACCATGCTTTATGGAGTGGTTTAATGAGCTTTATTAAGACGTTCAGTTCAACGCAGCTGTTCCCACATTACTCCAATAACTGGGAATCATTATTAAGACATTTCTTTTTTTAATTGCAGTGAAGTGTATTTCAGATTTTTTTTTAAATAAAGCAAGAATCTTTAACCTGAGCTATGATTATGCATATGCACCTGAAAAACCTTCCATTTACAATGGGGCACCTCTGTAAGTGATTGGCTTTCAAAGACTTTCCATGCAGGAAACCCACAGAAACAAAAAAAAGATATTTCACCTAGCCAATATTACCCACAGAGGTTTACCATGAAACTCTGTAGGTATTTTCGTGGAGCTTATGCAGGCTGACGGTGAGCAGCAACTCTGTTCAATCTGCTTTAGCCTTCTTCTGACCTACATCTGTAGCCAATCAGGGACCAAAAGATTTGGAGTGTGTGACACCATGTCCTTCCCAAAGCATTTAGAAAAAGAAATCCCACAGATTTAGGATCAACTTAACCCTACTAAATCCTAACTTTAACCTGCGGTGTACTTTACTGATGCATGATTTGAAAAAAAGAAAAGAAAAAAGAAAAGAGGAGTCCTTCCTGCATACCTCAGGCAATTTCCTTTAAGGGGCCTATGCACAAAAGCAGTGAGCAAACCCCTTGTTATTTTTGCACCACACTGTAAGTGCACAACACCACGCATGCTCATAACAATGTAGTTAATTCAGTAATGTAATATACATTAACCTGACGCAAATCTATGAGTCACTTAATACTCAAAAATTCTAGCTTATTATAAACATGTGACCCAAACACAAGTGCATTATGAGAGCATTAAGCATATGCGAGTGCATTAAGCACAAACCACTGCTGCCTAAACCCCTCTGTACTATAAGGCAAAGGGAAAGTGACAGCAGGAAGCTACTACACACAGAACGAGGCTCCATACGTAACTAAACTGTGTATTTGTAGTGAAATCTTGTTTTGTATAATAACCCTAATGTTGTATAGTTCAAGTTAATCTTACAATACTAACATATCTCATGTGAGCTGCTGGTTAAAGATGTTTCAATTTTAATCTTTCAAGAAATACTGTATTTTGATCGATTACGCGACACTGTACAACAGTACAGAACCATTGCTTCCAGTTAGCTACAAAAAATGTGTTAGAGCCTCAAAATCAGTTTAATTCTATTTAGAGTGCTTCTTTAAAGGAAATCCCAACTCAAGATGTTCTACACATTATCTCAGAAGGGGTGTCTCCAAACTCATAGAAGAGGTTCAAATTGTTATGAAGCCAACATAAACCTTGCAAAAGCCATCATTTTTGGCCACAACCTCAGACTACTGATTCACTTTCCAAGAGACATAATCATTCAGGCCCCACACATTTCACTACATCCCCAATTGTATGATAAGGAAAATTCAAGAAACTAATCAGTAGGTGATCATGTTAAAAACAACTTCCTCTATCTAACAAGAACAGCCCATGCAGGTAACATGAATGAAATACTATCAGGAAACAAATGCCCTTTATTGTGTACACTGCAGTGACCTAATATCTCTGGGAGAACAAACAACTGCAATCTTTAAACGTGACGCACTAAGCACTGATGCAGTTGAAAACCTCCATATGCAGCTAATTGGTCTGCAGAAAACAGCCTATCACGATATAATGAAGCACTTGCTATTTGATGAGTTCATGCAGACCACACTTCAGCAGAATTATTGGGATAATACTAAAAGTCTTATCTATCCTTCGTGACTTAAACTTAATCAGCTGCATTACTGATAAATGCTTCAGCTATTATCATTTCATAGAAATAATGTGCTGTTCCTTGATTTTCTTTGGTGTAACCGCTATTAGGCCTGCTATTATAGCTGCAAGACGTTATCTGTAACATGTCTACTACCAGTGCATTTATCAGTAATACAGTTGATGAAGATGACATTTTTTTAGTTGGAATTTATATTTTAAGTGGGAAACATCAGTTTTACTAACAGAAAAAGTTTGGGAATACTACATGATCAACAACTGACTGTCAATCTTTCATCTTTGAACAACTCATATTTTGAGATTACAAGAATCCTCAGATTGATGCTCATGAGAACATAATTTTGCATATGATGATCTGAAACCCAAGTCTGCCCACTACACAGAGGCCGAGCTTTTAATCTAACAAAATCAATGTCACCAAAATATGATTCTGTTCATCTGGACGTAGCGTTTTCAGTGGGAGAAACTTTTCGTCACTCACCCAAGTGACTTCTTCAGTATCAGCTGACTGCAGGTTTCCCCAATCTTATAAACAGTATTTGCGCTGGGAGGTCAGTTCCCTCATTATAATTATTTATGATGAAGGAACTGACCTCACAGCCCATTGTTCCTTCAGTGGTGCTAGTTTCAGTCATTATGCAAATGTGCTGTTTATAAGACTGGGGAAACCTGCAGTCAGTGGAGACTGAAGAAGTCACTTGGATGAGAGACGAAACATTTCTCCCACTGAAAACGCTACGTCCAGATGAACAGAATCAACTTTTGGGGGGATTTACTTACCTGGATGATTGAGCAATGCTCAATCTGATGCATGCATCAGAATCAAAGTCATTTACCCTCACTTTGCAACCCACAAAAAAAGCAGCTCGCTGTAGGTCAACAGATAAGCTTAAAAGTTACAAGGGCATGAGTAAAAGCAGCGTTTGAAACCTGACTTGGCCACTATGGATTTTGTTCATAACAAGCAATATGCTGTAGCTGGATCAGGCAATGAGTTGGCAGCTTTGGACAACTACAGCAAGGGAAAGAAAAAAAAAATACTATGAATACTTAATATGATATGATGCAAACTGACATTCAAATGGTGTAATGCTGCACAAAGCATGACTTTGAATAACAAATATGAGATGCACAAATGCCCGAGCACACAGGCAAGCCCACACTCAAAAGGCAGTCACAGAGGCTGTTGGTCATGTCTTGCAAAATGCTACGAAAAATCAGCCAGTTCTTTTTGCAAATTAGGAAGATTTAGGCCAACAGAGTGGGCATGCTAGAGCAGAAAACAGGCCATACCCAAGTTGCACTATAAACAAGACAATATGCCTGATGTCAATATTGATTTGTTTGTTATTTGTTTGAGCAAATCTTTCATCCCACTCACCCAAGTGTCAAAGGCAAACATGAATAACTAACATTCCAGGCATTTTTGAATGTTAGCTGGTGTGGTTGAAGTCCAATTTTCTCCAAATCCAGACAGAACACGCATTTTCAGCCACACAGTTTGCATCTGGAGGCTGATGGACCCATGAACACATATATAGGCAAACATACTGACAATTGTTGCCGCTGTTCTATGGGACAATTGTGCTTGTCTCTGCCCTGCAGTTTTAGTCCTCACATTAAATACACAAAGACAAAATGTCCATTTCAGCAACAGCAGGGTGGTGGCGTGCAGCTCTCTCCACCAAAAAGTCAAACAAAAGTATGTCCTTGTTGTCTTGGACAGAATATGCCATTCTACAGCTAGCAGACTGATGCTGTTGTCATGCACTTGCAGCTTTACTTATAGCCTAAACACAAGGGACATTTGTCAATCATAAAGGAGGGACTGAATAACCAAACAGTCCTGGCTTTGCAGCTAGTCAGAAAGCTACTATTCTCTCTCCAATTTCTTAGCAATGACTAAAACGGCGCTCACCTAGCACTGCAGCTGGAATAAGTTTATTCATTCCACATATTATACATTTTAGTGTTATAACCAATAGTTCATGTTAAGGTTTAGCATTTAAAACAGACAGCATCATATGCCTAAAACAGCTAAACCTTTACAGGTTTTGCTGGTCTGTGATAATAGCTTTTCTTCTCTTCCTAATAATGTAATCAGAATTTAACCAACTGCTAAATAAGCCAACAGCAGAGAATATATGACAATCCAAACTCTAGAATTCCTAAATAACAGGAAAACTTAAAACATTAGCTTTTATGCACACACACACTACTGTGCATGGGTTGCTTAGTCATTATACGTCTCAGCATGATCTATACATAGCAGCCACATAACAAGAAATTAATTTAATGTGACATTTTGAGAACATGAGAAGTAGGGTCCTGAGATTTAAAATAGTCTGTGTATTCTATGTCAAGTCTTTGTTTTCAAATCTGTTTACAATTGTGCCAAAAAGGGAGCTCACAACCTACAGTAATATCTAAGTATGAGTTATAGTATAGTTCTATCCAGCCAAAAACAGCCCGTGCTGTATTCTTGTCAGAATATGCGTAAAACATTTCTAATGTGTCCTTACATGAAGTAAGAAAAAAAAAATACATGTTGATTTGACGATAACAACCGGGTTCACTGAGCAACTCAGTGATTCTCATCTGATCAATCTGTGACAGTGAAATGTCCACACTGGCTGTTGCTATGTTACCGAGTCACATGGATTTAAATGGACTCAAATGGAGTCTCCTTCTTTTACTTCAAGCCACTCGGTCAAACAGTGTAAAACTACTAATAAAAACACCGGCCACCTATCATTATGTGTGGGAAACAATAATTAGATGGTGATGTAGAAAAGGAGGAACCAGGTAACTTCATACTGCCCACAGAGGACTTTAGAACCGGACACCACAGTTAACCCCTGTGCACACCAATCATTTGTCATTTGTACAGAAACTGAAGCATTTTGTTTGGTTGATCTACTCTGGATGTATTTGCACCGTGCTAGGCACATGCCTTGTGCAGCTTTTCAAGTTGCGTCTGTTCTTACAGGCTATTTTATCACTAAGAATGTAGCGTTTATCTGTTTTGTGTGCATTACAAAAAAACCTAGCAAGTATAAAGCCATGAAACCTGATAGAGAGGTTTAAAATGGCTCATTCAGCACCCCTACAGTTTAAATGTAAAGTTTAAATGTACCTGTATGACAAGGATCAGGGTGAAATCCCAGGCTAAGTGAGTTTGTGAAATATTTTGTGTGTGATTGTTTTCTTGTTTGTTTGAGCACAAACACCGTGTTTGGCTGCAGGATATTAGTGACAGGTAACACACTGCACACAGACTAGTGAGGATATGTAGCTGAACTCATGTGCATAGTTTATATACTTCAACTAAGCCGTGGTTGTCTCAACTCCTAACTGAATTAAGGTGCTATGCTTCCATGTTTATCTTAAAGGGGTATAATGTTTACCATGTTCACTACTGGACGGAAAAATCAGGGGTCCCACCCTCCACCCCGGGACGATACACACAATGCAATGGACGCGAAACCTAGAGCCAACAACTGCTTTTGTAATTACCTGTTTTAACGTCAAATGTTGGAGAAGTTTATATCGTCGAAAAGGGAAACAGATTCTGCATTGGGGTCTCCGCCACTTCCTCCATTCACTAATGCGAATCCTCGAGTAGCAATTTGAGAAGCAAGTAGGCTAAATGTTGACTGAAAACATCACCTCAAGGGTATATGTCGCCCTCCCCCATCCAACATACAGTATCAACAACAACGGGAAGACGTATTTTAGAAAACGACTGCTTTTGGCCGACACACAGAGACACTCCCTTTAAGCAAGGCGCCCTTTAAACAAACTAACGTAACGCCACTACATACCTAAAGTCTGCAGTCGACGCATTATGGACGATAAAAACACCAATTGGACCCAACAAGTAATGCAACATTGTCGCAAACTGCGACATTTAACTAACGAGTCCTGCTGGCTGCCGTGTGAAGGAAACAGTTGAGGACAAAAAGTCGCTGGGAGAAGCCCCGAGTGAGTGCGGTAATAGATGGTTATTTACACCGATAAAGGTCAAACAGAAGTGAAATTCAAGCCGTGCAATTGTGTGCCGTGCAACAAGCATTATCCTTACCTACACATTGAATGAGTTTGTGTGGCCACGAGTCAAGTTCCTTCCGAATGCTGTATCTGTCGATTGTGCATTGCTGCCTTTTACACAGGCTCGCCATTTTCTATAAGCCTTCCTTCTGGCGGCAGCACTACGGAAGCAGGAAGGGCTGCGTGAACGCGCACGCACCCTGCGTCAAAGGCGAAATCGCTCTCAGTATGCAAAACTGATAGTCTGATTAAATCAGTCTGTTAATCAGTAACTAACTAAATAAATGCAATTAAGTAATCTATAATATTTGTATTACCCATGTAATGACTTTTTTAAATAGTTTCTATTTTAAAGCGTGCTTTTCCTTGATAGACTACATTTTACATTTTAATTTAAATGCTGCTATTTCTATTTTTTTATTTTTTTTATTTAGCGCTTAAAGCTCAGTAACTATACTAGAATCATGAATTACTTACAAGGCAAAAGGGTGTCAGGTTTAGTAAGCAAGAATGTAAGTAATTGACAAAAAGTTACATTGACATTGAAGCCAACCACCTTTATCAGTTTTTAAGTTTTCCTCTCTCCACCAGAGTCTAACTTAGCTATATTAGAGAAAAATAGCTTCATGGCAATAGTTCATGATTAGCTACAAAATTTCTTATATTGATCATTCTCAAAGAAGGAATCCTAATGACAGCTGTCAGGTTACAAATAAAGAGCATTGCCAGGTGAAATACTGTAGCATTTTTCTGTTGTATTTTATTTTCTATATAGTTTTGTTTTAATTAATTTTTTTATCACTGTTCTCTCGACGTCATTTAATACCATCTTTGACTGGAGTACAGAGCGCTTATAGGGATCATTTTGTGAGGAAGAAGAGTTCATTTATATGAACATGCTCAGAGTCTGAAGCAGAAAGTCTGGGTTTACAAAGAAAGTTGAGAACCATCATTGTGATAGCCCTTATATCTGACTAACTTTCATGATTTTGTCAAGCCACCTAATGCAAAGAAAGCCAAAGTGTGTATAACTGCCTTTACAGTACATGTAAGTACATCCCTGAGGTCTTACAGTTAGGTAAATACAAGTTTAACTTGAACAAAAACACATGGCATTTTAAACTATAGCATTATTTATGTAAACCAAAATGAAATTTGGCTTACATAAATAAGGTATTACATAAATAGGTATTCTGTTTTCTGTGTTCTTGTAGTCGTTCCGGATCTAGCAGCAGATTACAATCAGGTATCAAAACATTTATGCATTTTTTTGCAACCCCTTATTGAATACAATTTGCTTTGGAATTACAGCTGAGCTTTGTTGGTAATGTTAGTAGGATGCAGCTGTACATACAGTGGGATGCAAACGTTTGGGCAACCTTCTTAATAGTTTTCCTGTATAACTCGTTGGTTGTTACAATAAAAAAATGTCAGTTAAATATATCATATAGGAGGCACACACAGCGATATTTGAGATGTGAAATGAAGTTTATTGGATTTACAGAAAATGTGCAATAATTGTTTAAACAAAATCAGGCAGGTGCATAAATTTGGGCACTGTTGTCATTTTGTTGATTCCAAAACCTTTAGAACTAATTATTGGAACTCAAATTGGCTTGGTAAGCTCAGTGACCCCTGACCTACATACACAGGTGAATCCAATAATGAGAAAGAGTATCTAGGGGGGTCAATTGTAAGTTTCCCTCCTCTTTTAATTTTCTCTGAAGAATAGCAACATGGGGGTCTCAAAACAACTCTCAAATGACCTGAAGACAAAGATTGTTCACGATCATGGTTCAGGGGAAGGATACAGAAAGCTGTCTCAGAGAATTAAGCTGTCTGTTTCCACAGTTAGGAACACATTGAGAAAATGGAAGACCACAGGCTCAGTTCGAGTTAAGGCTCGAAGTGGCAGACCAAGAAAAATCTCAGATAGACGGAAGCGATGAATGGTGGGGAACAGTCAGAGTCAACCAACACCAAAGACCTACAACATCATCTTGCAGCAGATGGAGTCACTGTGCATCTTTCAACCATTCGGCGCACTTTACACAAGGAGATGCTGTATGTGAGAGTGATGCAGAGGAAGCCTTTTCTCCGCCCTCAGCATAAACAGAGTAGCTTGAGGTACGCTAAAGCACATTTGGACAAGCCAGCTTCATTCTGGAATAAGGTGCTGTGGACTTATCAAACTAAAAATTGAGTTATTTGGGCATAACAAGGGGCGTTATGCATGGACGAAAAAGAACACAGCATTCCAAGAAAAACACCTGCTACCTACAGTAAAATATGGTGGTGGTTCCATCATGCTGTGGGGCTGTGTGGTCAGTGCAGGGACTGGGAATCTTGTCAAAGTTGAGGGACACATGGATTCCATTCAGTATCAGCAGATTCTGGAGACCAATGTCCATGAATCAGTGACAAAGCTGAAGCTGCGCCGGGGCTGGATCTTTCAACAAGACAACGACTCGAAACACTGCTCAAAATCCACTAAGGCATTCATGCAGAGGAACAAGTACAACGTTCTGGAATGGCCATCTCAGTCCCCAGACCTGAATATTATTTAAAATCTATGGTGTGAGTTAAATGGAATGGTCCAAAATACCTTCAACCACAATCCAGACTGTCATTGGAACCTACAGAAAGCATTTAGAGGCTGTAACTTCTGCAAAAGGTGAACTACTAAATATTGATTTCATTTCTTTTTTTGTGGTGCCCAAATTTATGCACCTGCCTGATTTTGAAAAAACTTAATTTCACTTCCCAAATATCACTGTCTGTGTCTCCTATATGATATATTTAACTGACTTTTTTTAATTTATTGTAACAACCAACGATTTATACAGGAAAATGATGACTATTAACAAGGTTGCCCAAACTTTTGCATCCCACTGTATAAAACACGTTTCCCTAGAGGATCTATATGACACTGAATGCTATAAATTTTATAAAAGATGTGAAAAAGTGACACTTCCACATGATTTTTAAACAAAACTTAAGCCACTCCTGAACCAGGTTATATGTTTTGCATAAGTTGCCATGATAATTTAGCCCAGTAAAAAGAGAGAACCACTTTCATGACACTGAAAATTCTGACTTTAAGCTCAACATAGCTCACTAACCCACTGCTTCACAGCAGATGTTTACTATGTCCTGATAAAACCCTTAGAATTGAACAAATGTGTGTTTACTTTTTACCACGACTATATATCAGCTCTCTTATCATAATGGGTTGCCACAGAGGGTAGCTCTGCATTTTTGATGTTTCAGATTTCAATTTGACCAGTGTTTGCATTGGTCACTCTGTCGGGGACACCCATTCAACTGCTTGTTAACACAGATGTCTAATGAGCTAATCACATGGAAGCAACTCAATGCGTTTAAGTATGTAGACATGGTCAAGATGACCTCCTGTAGTTCAAACTGATCAGTGGTGAAGAAAAGTGATTTACTACCCTTAATACCAGTTAAACATTATTTAAACACCACAGCCCACCTCTGTATTGCTCATGACCATATCCACTTCTTTATTGTATTAGTCTTTTGACTGTTGCTTCCAGCAGGATAGTGCACCATGTCACAAAGCTCAAATAATTGCAAACTGGTTCCTTGACAATGAGTCACTGCACTGAGCACAAATGGCTTCTACAGGCACCAGCTCTCAATCCAGTAGAGCGCCCCTGGGATGGCAGATTCACTGCCATAGACTGCCAGATTCATCATAGATGAGCAACCAACAATTCTGCAGTAACTGTGTGAGGTTATCATGTCAATATAGACCCAGGTCTCCAGCACCTTGTTAAATTACGTGCCATGAAGAATTGTTGTGAAGTCAGTTGCGAAGGCAAAAGGGAGTGCAGCCCAGTAGTATTAAATAAAGTGACTAGGTTATTATTAAGAAAACCTCTGCAATATACATCAGTAGGCTACCATGAGCTAGGACAGGGAGTTTGGCCATCTAACTAAAATAAAATCCCGACATCTTAATCAGATTTTTAAAAATAGTAAGAATTTAGTAGTATTAGTAGTAATAGCATGTTTGGTCCTATATAAAACACAGCATTGGCCAACAATAATGACAAAAATAATTAAACAGCTTCAGAAAAATGCCCAGCATCATTCTATGATAAACATGTCTGCCACTGTCTGTAACCTGCAGCACACTATGCCAACGGCGTTGTAATGCTACGTTCACGTGATGCCGGAATTATTAAACCTTAGCGGAAGGGTGGCCACCAACAAAAAGTCGACAACTATAAAACATTTGATAGCAACCAAATAGGGTTTAAAAAATAAAACATGGGAATTTCCCACCTTATAATTCAACGTGCAAACAAATGAATCCAAAAGAATGACGATTTTAGCATTTTTTCCAAAGCGTGTCTGGGACAACTGCTTCGATCAAGCTTACGAGGAGGACCTGAATGCGACAAACGTCTCTCAGCCGGTGTTTTCATATTTTTACGCCCCTCCGCTCTTGCACGGTGGTTTCCATGCTTCAGAGACGACAAACGTAGTCTGCAGGTAAATTATAGCGTTAACGGGTGTGCAGCCTTTCCCCCCTTGTAGATGAGATATAGGTTACATCAGATCTACCTAGGCTTTGTCATTAAAAGCGACAGCCTTTTCAGCAACATGTTATGTAAGTGAAAACTGCACTGCTCAGAACATATTGGCAACCTAAGTTGGATGTTTCCAACAACGTTTCAGTGTTGGTGTGATCAATTATTTATTCGTTTGACATCACGGATGAAATTACACCTCACTCTCATTGTACATTGTACACATTATCATTTATTTCTTTTAAAGGAAGAGCGTCATTAACCATTAAATAGCAATCATCTTTGGTGTATGTCTGCATCCATGCTACAGTAACGCTTCCAGGGTCTGAACCTTTCTAAAAGGCGTTCCTCACAACTGGGCATACCCCAGCGTCACCGCTACCAGCATGCACTGTATTATAATCAGAGTTGTGCTTTTGCAGCTATGGGATCAGATGTGACTTGCCTTTGCCTTTTTATAAAGCCTTTTTGATTATTAGCCTTCATTTTGGGGTGCATCAAATAGCTCCCCTCCCCCGTGTGCTATTTAATTATAGGAAGCGTATGAAGTTAAAATAATCCCCTACTATTTAAAGAAATTGGAAATCTTTCTAAGGCTTTAAGGTCTAGAGGTTGTAATAGAAGCTAGATAATGCATTTATTTGTCTTTCTTTACTAAATATGACTGATTAAAGAAAAAGATCATCATAGTAAGGTAATCCTTTAAAGACTATTAGAAGCATTCTGCTTTCATCACGTCTGCTTTATGACTGAGGTCTCCAACCCTACAGTATATATGTGTACCAAAGAGGAAATTACTTTCCTGTTCCATAGACAGAGGGACTAATAATCCCAAAAGGAATTTCTACTCATAAGTACATGTGTGTGCATTTTTAACTCAGTCAAAGAGTGACTCAGAGTGTGTTTGTGTGCTGACAGGAAAACCATGACTCTGACCAGAGGATCTTTCACCTATGCTAGTGGGGAAGAGTACCACGGCGAGTGGAAAGAAGGCAAGACAATCCCACTTTTCAGTTTTAAAGAAAGCTTAAAGGATGTCCAGACATGATTATGTTAATACAAGGGAGACAGGCTGTCACTTGTAGCTATGGTAGTGTGTTTAGAATATGTCTCCAAGGTGTTGTTGCTTTAGCTATCAGCTTTTAAGTTTTTCTGCTGCTTTTTCACTAATCTTTAGTCCAGCTCTGGTAACTGACCATTTTCAGAGGAATGGTCTTTTTTCTTTTTCTTTTTATTAATCCACTGAACAGGTGAAAAAAAAACATTTTAAATTGGATCATTAGGCACTTTATTACTAGCAGCCTGTTACAAAAACGCAATTTCTTCCCATTTCTTTAGTTGAATCTACAAAAAATACCAAAGATATACTTTTTTAATCCACCATGCAGTGCCATCTAGAAAGCATCTGATTGGCAAGGGCTTCATTTTATAGCATGACAATGATCACAAGCACACTGGAAGTGCAGTAAAAGCATACCTGGATAGAAGAACACACAATGAAGCACTGTTACTTATGGATTTGCCCCCCCAGAGCTTGTACCTCAACATTATTAAAGCAATGTGGGATAATTTTGACAGAGAACAGAACAAAAGGTAGCCGACCCGGCGACCCCCAAAGAAGAACTTTGAAAGGCCTGGAGAGATATTTTGCTCTCTTAGGAAAGAAAGCTTGTCTAAGAGAGTTCAGGTTGTGTTGGGCACAGCAAATACTAACTTTCAAGCTTTTTAGACCTGTATATTTCCTTGCATGTTTCCAGATATTTCAATAACTTTTAAATAATTTCAGTAAATTATAAAGCATCAGCTAAAGCAGCATCCATTAGATAAGGTAATAAGTAAGCTGCCTCACTGAGCTTGATGTTCACCCATCTGTGCTGGATGTTTAACTTCAGAGTACACATAACAGAGAGCTTTGTAAGTGAGTTGTATTTACATAAATAATGTTATTACAGGGAAATAGCAGGAAAGTACCAAAGGCAGGGTTATCATAAAGCTGTGGGGAAAACATCTTTGTCCAAATTTTCACCTGTCTAAAATATCACAGGATGCTTGCTCTGTTTTAAATCTCTCTAACACACATACAGTGATGCTACATTTAGTGACATGCAAGCTCAAGCTATTTAGTCAAATCCCAATTAGCAAGCACTGGTAACCCAAGACAAGCAGCGACTGAGTTGCTAGCTCTGGCTTTGTCTGGATTAGACTTTGGACCTGTTTTGGAAATCTTAGTGTCCTCTGTCAGCTGCTTCTGAGAAACTAAGCCAATATGCTAGGAATAAGACAATCCCAGAGTAATTTTCTCTTGTCATTTGGTTTGTTAAGATTTTCAGCTGCTTTTACATAAAAACAACACAACTTAACCTATTGTATTCAACAAATTTTGCTCTACCTGCATTTTCAGTGTGGCTTTCGTGGATTAAACCAGTTGCAGGTGTGTGCCCTCTGATGTGATTATAAGCTTCAGTAGTGGATCACAGGCTTCTAGGAGGGGAGTGCAAGTACATTCCTTGACTGTTTTCACAATCTGGATCCCAAAGTAGAAATCCCTGCTAAAAATCTGCTGGATTAGACTGCTGTAATTCTGAGTGCACAGGAGGCAGATGGGACAGTAGTAAACCTTTCTCTGAGCAAGGGTGGAGGGGTATTTAAATCCAGGCACGTACTAACTCATGTGACATGAGAAGCACCTCTACGGTAAAAGTGAATTTAAATCCCTCGGCCACACTGTAAGTTCAAACGGTAGGCTCGGTTTTCCATCAGTATGTTGCAATTTGTTATGTAGGAATAAACCACAACAGACCTGGTGGTTGATTTTAATTAGATTCCTCACAAGTGAATGGTATCTTCTGTTTGAAGTTACTGCCATTGCTCACTTTGATGTTGTGGAACTTTCCAGGTCGGAGACATGGTGATGGCCAGCTCAAGTTTCAGGATGGAACCTGTTACAGCGGTCAGTTTGAGAATGGACTCTTCCATGGTTCTGGTGTACTGCTTTTTACAGATGGATCCAGGTGTGTGAACAAAAAGAGTGGAAACAACAAGAGAACAAATTTTGTACTTGATTAAAAAATAAACTCATGCTTTACTTTCACCATTTCAGATACGAAGGCGAATTTGCACACGGAAAATTTCATGGCACGGGTGTCTTCAGTCGATATGACGGCATGAAGTTTGAAGGGGAATTCAAAGATGGGCGTGTTGAAGGCTATGGTAAGAGTTTTACAGCACTGGAACAGCCTGTCCATCAGGATGTCAGTATTCTCTCTCTGTGATAGCGTCTTAGCGTCCTCTGTCTGTCCCTCCAGGGCTACTGACTTTCCCAGATGGAACTCATGGTGTTCCACGAAATGAAGGCTTGTTTCAAAACCACAAGCTGCTGAAGAGAGAAAAGTGTCCAGGAGTGGTGCAGCGTGCGCAGGCTTCAGCCTCCAATGCTCACAGCCTGGCGCTTTGACAACCCTGAAGGACACAATCGCACTCAAGGTTCCAACACCATCCGAAAGGGCGTCAGGGATTGTACTTGAATATGTTTCCCCAGCTCTTCTCTCAATGTCTTCATCTCTTCTTTTACCATGACTTTTTTTCTTGTTATGCATGATCCTTGCTCTGCTTCAACAGAGGCTTGGAATCCACATGCAAATTGACCAAATAATGACTTTCTGGAAGACTGACATGAAATATGAAGACCATAAAGCACACCTTTAACTTCAAGTTATGAATACAGTGAATGCTGCTGTTCCGGTGTTCTGAACATCGTCTTTTTGTCTTTCCTACAGAATACTTAGCCTTCTTTTATCAAACCATCAAAATTGAGACATCTGGTTCTTTAAAAAGTTTGTAAATTAATTCTATAGGTGGAATTAATTCACCTTAAAAAGGTGCAAGCTATTACAAGAAAGTGAAACCTTTTGAATTTTTAACTAGTGGTGCCACTAGCAGTGCTTTTATAAGTGGGTCCGCTTTTGTTCTTCACATTCACATGCACAAGGACGTGCTTGCATGTGCAAGAGCATGGCAGCAACATGATTCACATTCATGACAGCATGCCCACGAAGCCAGTCACAAAGACCGAGGGCTAAAACAAAGATCTAAACAATGCACCATTTCAAATAGTTTTTAATTGGCTTTGTAAAGGTGTTATGAGCAAGGAAAAGCATTCAACAAGTTTGACGGGTGGAAAAAGACACACACAGCGCGCTGACGAAACCAGGTGAATGTAAATGATTCTGAGAACACTCCAATGGCCAAACCCTCAACTGAAAATCCTGCTGCTAACTTTACAAAAAAAGGGATCCATTTTTCCACTTTCCCCCTTTTGAAAATCAGTATTCACGTTTGCCTTAAAGACATTTTTGTGCAAGAGTGTAGTTCAAGGTTGTCTGATTTAAAAAAACAAAAACAAAAGACGCACAACGCCCTCTCTTTCCCTTCTTGACGCCTTTGCTCCGAGACATATCGCTAAGCTGGTGCTGAGGATTTAGCTCCCATCAACGCGTCACATTTACAGTGGAAATCACAACTAAATGCACTCAATTATGGACCTAAATCTTAAACAAGGCAGCAAATTGAATGATTTATAAATCAGATATCTATTTCACTTTGTAACGTGTGTAGTCCTTTTGTGATATGTATAGATAGTCATCGTCTGTGACTGTGTTTGGTTCGACCTCTGGAATGAATTGTTGGTCAGGTGGAAAATTGTACTACTGCATTATTTAACACAGTGTAGTTAAAGAACGTGTTAAGAATTTATTATTAACCTTTATAGCTGATCACAGCCGACCTGTGACTTCTGATTATTTCCGTGTACTTGAACAGTTAATAGGCCTTAAAAAGCATTTGTTGAGATGGTTTGTCTAGGGTTGCCTACACAGCGCTTCAACCAAAGACAGACAGAAGATACAGCTACTGAACTCCAGAACAGTCAAGTGTCATGTTTTCCTGAACAATAAAGAGCAATCATTAAGAACAAATTGCAGATTAAACAGGGAATTGAAATCAGATTCTGCTTTAAATATGTCTGATGTTTCGAGCATGGTTTAACACATTTACAGGCATTCACTGCTGTTATCGAATATAAAGAAAATCAATTCACAATCTTGCATTGTTGCTTTGAACGCCCCTTTGGAATGGCAGCACGGTGGAAAGTACAATCACAAAGACAGCAGTACAGTGAATGCATTAGTACCACTTTATAAAACACACTTTAAGGGTTGAACTGTGTGAAAACAGTGTAATATGCTGCAGATCTCGTAGAGGGTTTTCTTTTTCTTTTCCATTAGACACAACACTTCCTCAAGCCTTCTTTGCTTCCACACTTCTGCCTGAGTGAAACTGGATACACTCGAATCACACATCCTTTTCCAAATGGAAACAAATGGTGCTTTAAAAGTGTGCCTGCCCAGATTTTCACTTGCCTGGAAAACATCGTTTCGGTTCTTAGGTTTTTGTTCAGTAACGATTTAATGTTGCTTTGAGTGCTCTCAGAGAAAACTGTTGCACAATATCCTGTAACGTTCCTGGAATAAGTCTCACAGAGGTGGCAACCAGTGGATGTGTTTAATAAAGATCTTTTTGCTGAAAGCGAAACGTGTTTTTCATTGAGTGTCACAGTATTTGAATTGAACAAAGAAACAGGAAACGCTTTAGTTTTTATTTCATAGCTTCTCAGGGATTCTAACGTAGAGGGTAAATTATGGGAGAGATGTTTGCATTTCACTCACAAACAGGTTCCACTGGATTTCGGTTCCACCATAGCAACAACACAGAGGGAAAACCTCCAGCTTCCCCATCCCCCTCTTTCTCGCTGTACATCATTCCAGCCCTAACTCGCAACAAAGCAGCGTGCAACTCACAAAGAGCTGAGAACATTAAACCTCAAAAAGTAAAACAATCACTTTTCTAAAACTTTCATTTGATATACACAGATTAGCAAAAGCCGTGCTAAGATTGGGTCGACAAAATAAAACTATAACACTTGCACACGGTGTGAATAACCTTCTATTGTTTGTGGTATGTTTTCCCCAGTGTCCCTGACAGTTACACAGCATTGCTTTTAACAGGAAACGTGTCTGTGTGTGATAGTTTATCTGATGCACTGCCTACAAGAAGCACAGTGATACATGAAAAAACAACATTTTACACCAGCACTGTGAGAAATACAGCAGTACCACAATATTTGTTTAGGAAGCTGTGCTGGCTATTTTTAGAATATGCTACTGTACTTAAAAGACTACAGTATAAGCAGAGCAGCAAATTGTTTCCCCAGCGTGTATGACAAATGTCCCTCAGGAACATTTGAGCCTCTGATGATAGAAGGAAAATATGTTGCTGAGCTCCTGCTGAATCTCTGACTTTAGCGGGAGGCATACCCATCATCTCTGCTGCTGTCAGCTGGCGTCTCAAACACAGGGCTAATGCGTTCTCTGGCCTGGCCCACTGGCTCAATAAAAGAAGGACCTCTAATGTATATTCAAAAACAACTTTTACACAGTCCCCATCTCTGTCAGCTTTATTTAACTTTCAAAAGCATCCCAAATCAGATGTGAAATATTCAGAGTGTTCGTAACAATATTAAGCACTTTTAAACCTCGTTTCAAAATCCCGAGGCTGCCTTTGTTTTTTTCACTTGTGAGTTGTTTTCTTACTGTTTTAAATAAGCAGATACTTTTTAATATTAATGTTAATTCCCAACTGATATTTTCAGACTGATTTAGAGGTTTTACAGTAACGTCCTGGAAACGCAGATGCAAATATCATTTACACAGCACTACATAGAAGTACAGAATATATTTATATAGAGAGAACCTGAGGCAGATGCTCATAGAAAGTGATATAGAAAGAATATACAAAATAAGTCAAGGGTGGATCGTCAACCAGGTGGATTTTAGCTCACTGAGAGCCTCAACAATCCCAGGATATCTGCTGGCTTTAAGTTCAATGCGGCAGAACTGTAACCACTCAGTTGCAATGTAAACTGAGGTGATCCTTGCACAGATGCACAGCTTTGTGCTGCACTGTTCACTCCTCCCCTGAGTTGTTAGAAGGCGACAGTACTCCCACCTTCCTTAGTTTCTCAAGCCTCTGCAGGGTCTCCACGATGTCAAACTGCCATTGTTTTACCTGCTGCACTGCTGTCAGTCCTTCCTGTAATCACACTGTCACTTTGTTACCACTGAGGTATGTAGCATGCAGAGTGTTGAGATGTGAGCAAAAACCATGTTAGCGTTTAATATGCAGGCAGTAAATATGCTTTAAAATAGTGGCAATAAAGTGTAATAACAAATATAATGCTTAGATTTAAAAATCCTAGTGGTTTGTGTGTGTAAGGCGGTGGAGGCCTGGTCCCTTTAGTTTGCAAATTAGCAAAAGTTAAAGAGATGAATAGGTGTGACACTGGCATGAAACTGAACGTGACACTTGTGATTATGTCATATGCACCACAGTGTTAATATCTTAGCATGAAGACAGGAAACTGCAAGTACTGTTCAAAGAAAACAGAAGCACATCTAAAGATCACACCTTACATCTTGCTCATTTAAAAAAACAACTCAACCAAAAAACAATGCACCAGTCTGACAGTTTATGAGGTGCTGCTGAACTACATTTCTTGACTTGGATCAAAACTGCCTTTTGTATGAATCAAAAATCAAACTGTCATCATTGTCTCACTTTATTATGAGATAACCAAACTAGCATTGTATTTGCACATATGGAAATCAAAACCGTCCTGTGAACCAGGTTCTTTACATTTTCACACCCATGCTAACCTGCACACTAATGAGAATTAAAGATGGAAAAAAAAACAACTCACATGATTTTTTATTTTTGTGTCAGCTCCTGCAACTATGAGCAGCTTCACTATCTTGTATCTGTTGAGACGCACTGCATCGTGCAGGGCTGTGTCACCTTCCTAAAACCAGGTTTTAAAAAAAGCATTTTTGTTAATGACTTAAATAAACTGTAGAGGTCATGAAGCACAGAAGTGGAGCGGAGTTGCCACCTACCCTGTCCCTGGAGTTGATTAAGGCCCCACAAGACAGCAGGTATTCCACAATGGAGGTGTGGCCTGTTCTCGTGGCAACATGCAGAGGTGTGCTATGCAACTGCAGTACAGACAATGATATAATCTGAGATTGTGGGAATGTGTGCAAACTCGTGTTCAATTAGAGGCTGACTGTGGTCTGGTGCAAATGCAGAGCCCACTAAAATTCACATTTACCTTATCTCTAACATTAAGATCAGCCCCGTGGCTCTTCAGGACTTCGACAACCGTCAGGTTTCCCCCTCTGCAGGCCCAGTGTATGGCCCTAGAGCCCAGCTGAAACACAGTAGGAGCCACCCCCCCACCATCCCACCCCCCCAATCCCATCCCATTAGTAGTGCAGGCATCAGGTCACTAGAACCAGGAGCTTTAGTTTGAGAAGATAATCTCACTCAATCCCATCATCATCTTTACAAACCTACAGCGTGCACACACGTCTTACTTGATCTTTTAAGTTGATATCAGCTCCTTTTCCTAAAAGCATTTGGACAACTGGAGCATGTCCTTCCAGGCAGGCGCGGTGGAGTGCTGTCCTCTTCAGCTGGCAAATGTAAATATATTATTAGCTGAGATTTTAGCATGCTATATTTTATTCATGTTTTACTGTGATGCAGGGAGAGCCCTACCTCATCGTGGGCATTTGGGTTCCCACCATCTTCCAGATACCTGTCTATGATATCCAGTTTGCACTCACTGGCTGCGTTCATGAATTCTGCAGTATCCACAGGTTCTATCTGTCCACACAGACACACACAGAGGAGCAGGAGAGGCAGAGGTTCACTTTATACATCTTTGACATGAAGACACAGCTTCTGAAAATCATTCTCACCACTTGCATTTCCACAGACAGCCTGGGCATGAATGTTTTTTTGGTCTTCTTTTTTCTTTTGCCCAGCTCTGAGTTATCCTGTTCTGCACTCAGGTCCAAACTCTTGCCGCACAGGTCCAACGAGATTCTCCCCGTTCTCTCATCTACCTGCAAAATGACGGGAACAATAACAAACACAGTTTGAAAACCTAGATCAGCGAGGGAATGTTGGCTTTGGAAGCAGCGGTGCCAAGCAAGCTATGGGGTGTTGAGAGCCGGGAATGACAGTGTTAATGTCAAAACAAATTCACAGCATAGTGCAAACCAGGCTTGGCCATAGCAATAGAAACATTTCAGATAAAATGCCTCTCATGTGCTGTTCATAGTCACATTTTTGTATTAGTTATCAGATTTAATGTCAAACAAGCACGACACCTGCAACACTTACTCATATGTTTTTAATTTTTCTCATTAAGAACTTTTTGGAATTTTGATATTGTGATAACAACAGAAAAATATACTATATAGTCTGTGCTGGCAGAGAGAGAAAGGGGGTGTCAAACAATTATCATTTTAGGAGTCAACAGGAGAATGACTGCAAAAGCCACAGCAGGAATAAAGCTTTTACCTACCTGGGTTTTCTCTTCTTGTCCTGTCTCATGGTCCATCACACCGGCCCACTGTGCAAAGTTTTCCATCCCTGGGGTAAAATATGCAAAAATGCAATAATAATATAGTAATATCGAACAACTAAATGTTCAATAATCTAAAATATAATAGAATAAAACTGTCAGATCATACAGCTTATAGAGAAGTGCTGTTGGGCACAGTGGCTTGATGGCTTCAGTGACTTCAGTGACTTCATGGTGGGACATTGTGTTACTCCGACAAACAGGTGTGTGTGTACTTTGCCGTGTACTTGCCAGACCTACATTCTCGCTCACTCTCTTCCTCTGTCATGCCCACACACACACAAACACACAACCCCCCAACACACACACACACACACACACACACACACACACACACACACACACACACACACACACACACACACACACACACACAAAGAAAAAGACCCTTTAGGCATGTCCTACACAGAGGGTATATTCACTGCATAAGCTCCTGGGTTTACTCCCTCCTGTAGCTGCCACAGTATGCCCTTCTCTTTTACTTCAATATTCCTTTCATAAACATGCTGGTTTGAGGGATTATGCTATTTATAAAGGTTTGATCACTGTCAAGTGATATCTCGATTGGTCACTCAGTCTGTTATTTTGTTTGGTTAATTTTGATAAACTGCATCCAGAATTGCAGGTAGGACCAGTGTGCACTGGGGGAGGGTCTTTAGTTGTTTTCACCTGAGAGAGTCAGGCAGCCGATAGATAAATCAGCAAAGGGCATGGATTTTGTAAATCAACTGCCTTTGTCTGCATACAGTACATGACACAGGGCTGTTTGATAACGGGTTGTGCGGCAGCTACACAAACACTTCTCCTTTTTAGTGCTTAAAACCTTTTAGGTGTACTTCAGTGTTGTATTTACCATGTCTGACACTTCCCCCCTTTCACGTGATGTGTTTGTGCAGATTTTAATTGTATAGACACACACACTCACTTGGTCCCACTCAGTCAGAAATGTTTGCAAATGAGTGACATGTTAATGTTTAACTCTGAAGGAAGTGACAGAGTTCAGACAGATAGGAAGCAGCAGCAGCCATTTTAGCAGAACATAACAATAGATGTTGTTATGTTCTTCTCCTCTCCTCTCACCCATGGAGCTCAGGCAAGGACACAGTTAACAATCAGCTTGTCTTTTATCATCCTGGCTGTGAGTACCGTTGCTTATATTACCCAAATTGATGTTGATCTTGGCTTTTTACTGTGTAAAAACCATTTTAAAAGAGTGTAAGCTCACATTTTTCAGTTAAATTTACTCTAATGTCTATAATTACAGAGGTTTGTATCTGCCATAGAAAGAGTTTAGTTCATGACGTTGCTGTTATAAAGTGGAGATTATGTTCACTGCCGTGAGTTCAGCACTGTGTGTGTTTCAGGTGAAAGTACGAGCACCATGGTAACGCTGAATCGCTTGAGTGTAGCAGACCTGGACGACAGCTCTCAGCAGCTGCCTGAGGCCGCAGAAGCGGCAACCCCAAGACCAGCCTTTCACAGGAAGAAAGTGGTCCCAAAGACTGACTCCAGAGATGTTTTTCTCAACAGGTGCAGCACATCTGTAGTACTGCATTTCCTTTGTGGGATATTATCTGTGCTATTTATAACTAACACTATATTTTATTGCATTAAAAAAAAACAATCTGCTGTAAAGAGAGGAGAACCTTTTCTTTAGCCTGATGCTGCTGATCGGATGTTATTTGGCTATTCTGATTCCTGCTTATCTCCCCGCGGACAAGGTGGCAGCTATCAAAGACGACTATCAACAACCCAAAGATATGGTACAGATGCATCTTTGTACATCTTGGCAAGTATTTGAGATGGTTTCTTTCCCTTTCTTTTAGCTTAAATGTTTTTCCCTCTGTTCAGGCCGTACTAAATCGGTCAGCCTCTCTGCTGGCAGGACCTTGTCTGCCTCGCTGGTGTCTAAACCACCTCAAGCACCTGTCTTGTCCTGTTGGCCTCCAAGACATCCCCGTGTTTGTACAGCAGGAGAGGCGTGAGCCATGGAGTCTGTCTCCTCCTCTTGGGTTTCAGGGCATCGAACAGCATCTCGCTGTAGCGCTCGCCACTCTGCCTCAACCTGGCCTGCCTCCATCATTGAAGAGAGAAGGCAGCTGCACGCGATGCGTGGTGGTGGGTAGTGGAGGGATTCTTCATGGGAGCCATCTTGGATCACATATAGATCAGTATGACATCATTATCAGGTATGCATTCCTGTGTCAAGTGGACACCAAAGACAGACTGTGGCGCCTATTTTTAAACTGTTGTGATGGTCGTCATCTCACAGGCTCCATCTGTGTTACCAGGCTGAATAATGCTCCGGTGCATGGCTTTGAGAGAGATGTTGGTTCGAGGACAACCATCCGCCTGACGTACCCAGAGGGAGCACCTCACTCCTCAAACGAGTACAGAAAGACTAGCATATTTGCTGTGGTGGTCTTTAAGAGCCTCGATTTAGACTGGCTTACTTCTGTGATCACCAAACAACCTCTGGTAAGGCCACATCACAAGATCCTCCACTGCACACGGAAAGGGCATATTGCACACACAAGCATCACAGAAAGTCATGTAGCAATGGCACTATACTATACATATACACCCTATATCTCCTTTTATTTTTATTTTTCAATAGAGCTTCTGGTCCAAAATGTGGTTCTGGAAGGAAGTTGTGGATCATATCCCCCTGACACCAGAGAGCTTCAAGATCGTCCACCCAGAGATTATTCACAAGATGGGCCAAGTTATAGAGAAATATGAACTGAACCAGAGAAATGTGAGTTTCTATGAATGAATAATCTGTGGACATTAATGACTGTGCAAATAACAAAATTACTTTCACTTAAAATCATAAACTCACAGCCGTTAGGAGGGCTTTTGCTATTATGCTGAAACGGGACTGAACTTATGTTGCAAACTACGTCACAGGTCGTTTTTTTTTCCTCCCCAAGAACATATTGCCAACAATTGGTGCCACTGGAGTGGTGATGGCTTTGCAGATGTGCGACCAGGTGAGCCTGGCTGGGTTTGGGTATGACATGCAGCACCCCGAGGCCAGGCTTCATTATTATGAGGCCATACGCATGGACACAATGAAGTCTCAAGTAAGTTTAGC
This sequence comes from Diplotaxodon limnothrissa, assembly GCF_057381915.1. Classification (NCBI taxonomy): domain Eukaryota; kingdom Metazoa; phylum Chordata; class Actinopteri; order Cichliformes; family Cichlidae; genus Diplotaxodon; species Diplotaxodon limnothrissa. Next base: position 13,926,565 of record NC_140608.1, on the reverse strand, counting down.
TTAATGATCAAAGCAGTGGCAAGGAGGCGTCTGAGCTTCATGCTTCGACTCATTTTTCTCCCTATGATTATATCCAGGTGGTGCATGATGTAACTGCTGAAAAACTCTTCTTGAAGGACCTGGTGGCTGCAGGAGTAGTGACTGACCTAACAGGAGGGGTATGAGTCAAAGATTGGTGATATACAGAACTGAAGAACCCTACACACTGCAGACTGATTCTAAAATGCTCACAGCATCATGTGGTTAACTGATTGCTGAGCACATTTAACTTCAAGTGACGGTAGAGGCTAATTTTTCTCATTACAATTCAATGAACATGTTAAATCACTGGATCCTGTTCTGTAATTGTGATAGGAGAAGCTAAATTGTGCTACCACACAGAAACGTGATGGTCTGGGTTCACACTGTACTATTTCAACTGAGTTTACAACAATTTAATAAACATAAAACATAAGAATGTGAGACTACTGATTGTTTTTTCTCAAAAATTATTTCTCGTTTATTAAGACAGACAAACCATAATTACTATTACTATGTTTCCTTCATACATCTTATTACGCTGCCATTAGTAAAGGCAAAAAAAAGGGACAATAGCTGCATTTCTTAAAAACAAACCAAAAAACAAACCAAAAATCAGCCACAAATTTTAAAAAGAAAAAAAAATCTCAGTAAAATGATACAAATATTTAGATTAATAATAAATAAGAAATAAGTCAAATACATATTTTTAAGAACATATTAAAATACCCAAAAATTAGGAAGTGGAACATGCTTCATAAAAGACGAGGTGTGTACAGCGCACAGTGGGGTTTGATTTATCTAATCAGAAATCAAAGTGCTTTCAATAAATAATTTTGGGTCTTAGGATTTTAAACACAATACAAAAATACACTGACAATGAAACAGATGCAGAACACAACATGTAAAATAAGAGTTGTTTTTTTTGTTCTTGGCTACTCTGACCCACTGTGAGAGTGTGGGTCTGTCTACAGCAGTGGGTTGCGTGAGGGCTCCCATAATTTGCTTGCCAGCTGCCTGCAGTGCTGGAGGATGATCTCAGTGGGGATGACTCCCAGGTGAACTGTTAGGAGCTCGTAGCATTTCACTGTCTCGCCCGGGTGATTCTTACTATAGTACCGCAGCAGCTTCCTGCAACATGCATCGCTTTGTTTAGTCAGGAGAACGAATTAAAGAAAATATTTCTATCACACCAGGCTGGTTACCTGTAGTAATTCTGAGCAAGCATCCCGATAGGGGCGGAGTCATCGGGCATGATGGGTATGTCTTTTGCCTCCAACTTGAAGCCCTGATTGAAGAGGTATACAAATTGAATTATAGGCTTTTTTGCTGTTTCAGGCTGTTAAATTTGTTTTTATGGATAACAGAACAAAGTACAGCAGTGACTTACAGTTTCATTTTCAAACCAGAGAAAGTAGCAGAAGTAGAAATCTCCATCACGTAATGTTAGAGTGGAGTAACCCTTCTGAAGATAGTGCCGTGTTGTGCTGACCAGGCTCCACATCTTCAGTATGGATTAGAAAAAAGAAATGACAAAAATATGCATACTGTGATTATCCACACGCTGTCTTATGCACAGCCCAATGTACGATGAACATGAGGCTACAGACAGCTGGCCTAATTTATCACAACACTAGGAAAGAGTCGACACATAAACTCACCACCACACATGAAACAAAACTATCTGTACATGTTTGACTTCCAAGAAGTCAGACTTTGTCGTTTTTTGAGTAATAGGTCTCCAGGCTTTCTGAAGGTCTTTCAAAGCTTTTCTTTGATATTGCCTGCCTTTTCACCAATTTTCAGTCCAGTCCTTGCACCTGACCATTTGCAGAGTGATATAAAAAAGGCACCTACCACAAAAGAAGAATTAATGTTGTGTCTAGACGTAACAGAAAACTTAGCAAAAGGCTTACTTCAAATTCCTTACTACCTTTGGCACTTTGTTACTAGCAGCCTGTTCCACAAACACACAGTTTGCTGACATTTCTTTAGTTGAGTCTAGGAAAAATGCCAAAGATGACATAGCTTGAGAGACATAAAATTGTATTTTTGAACCAACAATGTGATTCCCAAAAAGCTATTAGCTGAAAACTTGTCATATCCTTAAAAATGTAACTGAAAACTGAACAAGTGAAGGCCAAAAAAGAAATGGCAGGCCTAAAACCCAGCAGATGAACAGAAAATGGAAAACATTCCTGCAAAGACCTGACACAGCAACTGAGAAATGCATCTGACCATTAGGTCTACTGTTCATTGAAGAGAGAAATTGACTGAAGTAGGGCAACAGATCTTATCGAGTGAGAAATTCAAATTTGACATTTTTTGTTCAAATAATCATCAATATGTACAGAGATGAGACGAGTAGAACAGTCGAGTGTCTACAGTTAGCTACAGCTACTCTATTTCCATCTATGTTTGGACACATTCCAATAAATCAATTTACCCATTTCCCATTTCCCCAGCAAAATAGAAAGAAATGACGAGGGGGCTATTGACTTCTATACTTTACCCCAAAACAAATAAGATGTAGTTCTAGTTTTAGTGACCTTGTTTTTGATATACTGAGCCACTGGTCCCTTCCCCAGCTCAGACGTGGTCCGCTCTGTGATGCTGAGTGATGGCGCTATCATTTGTCCGCTTGATCGGTCCACACAGATAAAGTGGACGAGGCCTGGGAAATCCTCCAGGTAAGTGAGATTAATCAGTTAAGATTAATACGCTCAGCATAACAATGGGTTTGTTTTTTGGGTTTTTTAAGTGTATGTATGTTGTTAAAAACCATAAAAATACAAAATATTCTTTTACAAATATTACAAATTCTTCTTTGTAGAAAACAATTGCAGAGAAATTAGACAAAACAGGACATCACAGAGTTGCTGCACTGAGAGGATATGAGACCATGGTGATGTTCCTCTTGCTTTTCACTAACAGGAAGTCCTTCCAGTCCATCAGCTGCTCCCTTAGAGAGTGAGACAAAGATAGGAAGACAAAGAGGATACAGACAAAATAATGAAGGACGAGGTTGCACAGTGTCAAAATAAAAAAATGAAGTCAAGTTGGCAAGCCTAAAATATAACAACGAAAATAGTAGCTGACAGACACTCACTGCACCATGGTCTGGGCCCGCTCTCGCAGGCCAGGGGAGAGATGACGAGGAGTGTCGTCTGGTCCAGAGTCAGACAGAAAACACTGTCGGTATATGCCACACAGTTGGGTCTTCATGTTCTTGCACCACAGGATAAGACTGCAACATAAACAGACATTTAAAGCCTCACAGGGTCATCAAACTGTCTTGCTGTCATTTGGCCAGCAGAGGGCAGTAAGAGACTTACTCTCTGCTGAACCCAGGCCCTCCTCTGGAGAAGGCCCGGTTTTTGAATTCGGTCCAGACATTTTGCAACTGTGAGGACTGGTTAGAAGAAGAAAAGACAAAAAAAGAAGAAAAAGATTTGATTGGATCATGTGCAAACATTCTGTGTTTCTGTGATAACAAATGAGGATTAAAGTCAGTTTTTTGACTTGGGTGTTTGTGGCAAAGGCAGACGAGTGCTGAGGAAGTGTAGAAGAATACAGCCACTCAACGCAAAAGCACAACAACACACAAAAACAAACCTGTATCCCATTCAGTGCCAGGGTTTTAAGGAATTTATCCAGCTTGCTGCGCACTTCATGCATAGGCTGGCCTCTTGTGGAACCTCCTTGGCCTTCATTTAAGCGCTTCTCCAGTTTGGCAAAGGCTTCCCAAAATGTATACACAGACATGGCTACTCCACTGTGTGGAAACTGACACAGATGACACAGATAAATATGAAAAAAAATGAACTGTTTAAACAACTGAGCAAAAATATATTTAGATGCTGTGAACACTTCATGGCACAGAGGTTAAATAGATGTATCTCCAAATAAGTCAAAAAGACTCCCCCTACTGGCCACAAACAACAATATGTCTGTGCGCACATACTGTAAACAAGCAAATTACTGCACATATAGACTGTACGCGACTTCATATGGAGTCACTAATACACACATTGTTTGCTTGTTGGTATTCACAAACCTTAGTTAGCAGAACTAGTGTGATGCCAGGCCACAGTTTGAGACAGTACATGGAGTGAGGCATCATGGGATAGAGGCCATCTTTTTGCGAGACCTCTAAGAAGACTTTGTGAGGGGTTGCTGGATCAGGTGGATAAACTTCTAGAGTACTCAAGCTGTCCTCTGCCATCTGAATACAGTGTGTTTCACATTGTGTCAGGGTAACACACAAACAGAAAGCTGTTTACTTTGTTTACAAATGTATTCTCACCTGGATGTCTGGGTCTACAAACTCAAACACAGGAGTGCTTCCCCTCACTGGCTTTTCTGGTGATGTGAAAAATAAAGAAACAAATGACAAAGAACATGCTCTGCACACTTAACATGACTTAATCTGGTCACAGATACAGTTTGAGAAGTAGGAATCTGCATTTTGTATCTACTCGGTTTTATCCTTGTCTGTTAAAATCTGTTTGATGATCTGAACACAAAAGCTCTACTCAACAACCCACCTGAACTGCTTGAGTCTTTGTCTGTAGGTGAGGGCTCTGGGGTGTAAAAACTTTCATGGCCAGAACCAGATGTACTATCAATATCCTTCAGGCAAAGTGCACAGAAAGAGAGAATAAACACTCAGTAACAACATGCTTTGTCGGTGCTGTTTGAGAGGCTGTCACCACTTTGTACCTCTGGACTTGGGTCATCCACATCCACGTTGCTAGGATACATATTCTGTGCCATGATGATGAGCGCCAGGAGGTCTGAGGTGCTGAGTATACTTGCATTGCGACTAGAAAGAAATAGATGGTTGTAGCCATTACCATGTTGAATTGTAAAAAGTAAAAAAGGTAGGTATATGAGTATATGAACTGTAAGTACAGGTGATATACGAGGAAGGGTGTAAGCTATAAAAATAATGTGACAGGTTTATAGAAACATCTGTACCTGGAGTAGAAAGCGAGCAGTTTGGTGTGAACCAGGATGAAGGCATGCAGCACCTCCTCTCCTCCTCTCTCTACGCTGCTGTTGATCTGCTGAACCAAACGGCGCTCCAGGAATTCGATGCACTGCTCACACAGTGTGGGGTGGATCAGCCTCTCCACCGCCTAACAGAGTGATGATGGTGATTTTTGAATAAGATTTTAAAGAGATTTTTTTTTTTTTTAAAAAGAAAGAAAAAGTCTATTTTCTAATCTGTACTAAGTGAGAAAGAACCACACCTCCACTAAGAAGCTCTGATCACTCTCTCGGAGGTGGCTGTAGGTCTCCAGCAGACTCTGGAGATGCTTCCACAGTCTCAGCCTTTGCTCCGTGTCCCGGGCGCGCAGTCTGGTGACGAGCAACATATGCTCATACTAAACCTCATGCTGTATTAAAAGCCAATGATAAACAGACAAAATGTCTTACTCTTTCCTGAGGAGGTTCCCACTGAGGGTCACCATGCCAAACAAAACTTCAATCATCTTATTCATCACGTAGATTTTCCTCCTTAGATCCTCCTCCTTTTCCTCGCCGTCTCCATTCACAGCAATGTACAGGCACTCATCAAACTGTAGACACAAAATACCCTAATAAATGTGGTTTTGCCCCAAGCGAATGAATGAGCTGGAAAATAAAGTGAAGGCGGTTGTCTTCTGCTCTTTGATTTCTCTAAGCGATAAAGGGTTTACACAAGAAAGAGCTAAAAGGCTGCTGACGCTGAGTGGACCTGAAACATGTCAAGTGCTTGGACTCGATAACTGCATCATGCGCGGCAGGAGGATAAAGCCTTAACAAGACTCACATGATAAAACATGCTGCTTCACAGAGACAAAGGCCTGCATTTAGGTGCTGTTGCTGAAGCCTGATTGCTTTACAGATCAGAAATCTTCAAACAAGGTCAAGAGAAATTAGAGTCATAGCACAATTTTTAGATAACTTAGGAACTTGTGCAGGGGGATGAAGACAGTTTTTTCTGTGTATGGCAGGTGCTACCTGGTGTAGTACGTAGATGTGGTTGTTTTCTGTCGTGAAAGATGTGTAGCTGTCAGCCTCTGTCACCATGGTGCTGAAGGAGATGATGATGGGAGCAAACAGAGTGCTGATGCTGTCCTCAAAGGCCGGAAACTGGGAGAGAAAAAAAGCAAACGATCAACTCATTTTAACACGTACAGGAAACAAGTTCAAAAGCACATGCAGAGTGTCTGCTGAATACAGCTTTCTTCAACTTTACCTCGTGGCCTTCCTCTTGAGACGCTCCATACTGTTTCTGGATATTCTGCTGAAATTCCAAGTCAGTCCAGTAGAAGAGCATTTCAGCACTCTCACTTGCTATCAGCAAGCACTTCATCTGGACTACAGATGCGTTCCTGTCCTTTTTTAATGCGGTGTCCTATTTTACTCCAACTTCTCCACACGCATTAGGCTGTAAAAAAAAAAAAATGTTAAAAGTACTGAGGTGAAAGACATAAAACAGAGTCCGGGGAGGAATTTTGTGAAGCACAAAGGACTGACTTGATACTATTCACACAGCTAAGGCATGCCCAAAAGGAAGATGTTAAAATCTTGAAACACGATTAAACAGTCCTCAGATTTCCATTTTATTGTTCCAGCATTTAGAGCACAAGTTTGAAAAATCTAAAAAAAGAAAAAAAAAGAAAAAGAAAGATCACATCATTTTTTCATAAGTATTGATCTGAAAGCATGTCTGTGTAAGCATGCATTTATATTTGATTAGCTTACAGAAGCAGTTCTCAGTTTGCAGGACTGGCCTCCTGATGGGGCTTAAAGCCACTGCAGGTAGGTGTGGACAACCAGGTGGCAAGAATATAGAGCAGAATGAATGATATATTCTTATATTGTTGATGACTGTAATAGAAAATGTTGGAGAACTAGTGACTTATGAAAAGGTTGCCAAATAGACCCTGACTGATATATTGGTGGGGCCGATATTAGCCATTAGCAAGTATATCGATGTCGGCATTGTAATACCCGAAACACCCTTCAACCATGGTGCGTTTCCCATTACAGAAAACTTGATCAGGTAGTAGCATGTGTGTGAATAAAGAAGGCATTGTCAATGCAAAAGCCATCATCAAGTGAAAAATCTTAGTTAATGGAGCTTCAATACCACAATTCAATGTGGAAATAGTTAAATAAAGAGCAAAGCCTCCGTTTTAACACAGAGGAATATGAAGCTAGTCAGTCTGGGTCATGACGCTTATTTTGAAAAACAGGACTGTTTCATGGGGCTGAAAAAAAATCCACCCATATATCAGATTTTTAAATAAACAAATATTGCTATTTGTATCGACCTAAAAATCCTATATTATTAGGAAATAGGGATACTTGTTTAAAAAAAATCATTATAGATTATAGGTACAGAAATTAATGACACTTGTATCTCTGTAGCATCTTTGGTATAAAGATCACGACTAGCTCAGTGACACTGAGTCATTGTAACAGTATTATTATTGTGAATACATTTGCCACAGGAGTAACCGAAAGCAAGGAAATAAGCCTTCTCCTAGGCTCTGTTGCTTCCTGGCCTAAAGTAGGTAGACTCTGATAGTATATTAATGACGATATTCAGGCTCAGAGGCAGGAAAAAAGTAAGATCGGGAGCATAAATACCAAAATGTCCACCCTTGTTCACAAAGGTCCTTCTCCTCAACAAAAGATTTAAATAATGTTTGTAATTGTGGTGAGAGCAACACAGTGAGTGTACAGATGGGGTAACGACAGCTTTGAAACAGAAAGGATCCTTAGGGGCTCAGATCTTTGAAACATAACAAACAATCTTTTCTTCTCTTTCTTTTTATGTTTTGGCTGGTTTTTGTACATCTAACGCATATTTAATTAATATCTCATGATAGCCAGTTGGGCAAAAGTTGTGAGAAAGGCAGAAAAATCTGATTTGCAAATCTTTTGCAAACCCATAGACTAAAAACGTGCAGTCAGAAACACCTGATGTAACCATGAGCAGCTTCTCTTTTTTCATGGAGCTCCGATCCGTGCATTCACATCCCGTGTTTTACTAAAAGCCTTCCCTCTTTTACAAAACTTTTAACTTCCTCCATACACAGTCTGCTGATCCACAAACGTAGTGACCAAAGTTACAACTCGTATCACCGCAAATCACTCACACTTTTCTGCGCCGGATAACTCCAGCATCCCAGTCCAGTGTCTCCGTTGTCCTATCAATCAGCCCTCCTCAGTTTTCCGGGCCGTTTGGGGACGTTTTCATAGCGGGTTACAGTTTCAACCCAAGCTGCCTTCTTCCTTCCGCGCTGCAGCGCGACACCAGCGTTCAGTCATGTGACTTCAGGCAGGAAGTTTGCTGGTGTGAAAAGAGCTGGAGCTGTCAAACTATCGAGGAGAAGCGCTCGTCAGACTGCTGCTGTTAAGGAGCTCGTGTTAAGTGGAAGCTCCTCGAAGTGGATTACCCCTCGGGGAGCCCGATGATCAGTGAGGCAGGAAAAAGTCATGTGCTGGTGCATAAAGTGGCCCACATGACTAGGAGAGCTATGCTGTATAATAGCTGGTATTTGTGGCATGCAGCTGCATGATTGAGACTGAGATTAGAAGCGTACTCGTGCCCGCTTTCTTGGTTTGACATTTAGTGCAAATCTGTTTGCCTGTTGTAGTAAAGCTTCGGGATTTGTATGGAAGCTACTCAGAAAATGGCAAATCTTTGACGTGTACAGAGGAAAAAATATTGAAATTAATTAATTGGATGTATTATATTGTAGTGGTGGTGGTGGGGGAGTCACAGTGTTTGGCAAATGTATGAAAGTTTATTTATGTGATTAATACTGCAAAAGGCCTGGTGTTCATTCCAAGTCAGACTTTCGCATTTGGGAGCTGTTGCTGTCCACCAAATGGAATCCTAGGAGGAGTGAGTGCAAGAGAAACAGGTAGTTGTACTGCAAGATCAGAACAGTTCCACCAGAGAGCGAGTGGTGCTGAAATCAAAGATGTTTGCTACATTCAGAGGGAAAAAGAAAACACTGAGCAGCATTAAAAACCAACCCCCCCTAAAAAAAAAAAAAAACCCTAACCCGTTCTGGACACCCATGCAAGACAACATTGTTGGATGATAGCAGGATGTTTTCCATGGTAAAGAGAAAGGCTTTTACAATATCTACCCAGTTTAAGAACACTCCCCAGCTTCCCTTTCAGTTCATTCACTAGAATGTGCAAATCAGAGATCAGCCTAGAAAAGCCAGATTAGGCTTTTCATACCTAAAAAGCTATTCAACATTTCATCTGGATAGACAGATAAACGTGTACATGTACAAAGCCCTTGTAGAACCAAGTCTTGCCACTTGACAGCCATCCTGAAATATCTAAAAGCACTTATTTAGACACTTATTTTGAAGCGTTGTCACTAAAGTTTTCTTTAATTTAAGTGGTCACTTTGGTGTCACAGTTGCATGTATGAAGTCACCCATAAAAACATATTTATAAAAAAAAAAAAAATCTAAAAAGAGTGCTGTTATTGCCCAAAATGTTTTAAGACTTTTCTCCCCTCCTCCGGAAGTTAGACTTCCACCACCTTTGCTGATGATGTTTTCTCTTTAATGATGTGAAGGGGAAAGCACCTGTTAAACACACGGTGTAATAAGTGTTTATTGACAGAAAAGAGAAGCAGCCTGATAAATTCTAAACTTTGTGCTCAGATTTAGTCAAATGCAGCAGTGCGTTAGAGCACAGATCTAAAACAAACAGCGATGGCATCACACGAGTTTTTGAAGGTCAGGAAGTGGAATATTGACCATTTTAAGCTGCATTTTGCTACCTGAAGTCAAAATTAAAGCCCGGAGACCCCAGAAACAAACAACAACTTAAAAAGGCAAAGTCTCATAAAAAACATAGATTCCACAATGCACACAGTCACAAAACGTTTTTATCTAAGTAGCTTTATATTTCATATTATGTTACGAGACTTCAAAGTGTAGGGGTTTGCAACCAAAAGACCCCCAGTTCAATCCCTGGAGGAGACAGAAATAATTTTGGTGTTTTGTCAGGAAGGACAGTCAATATAAAACCTGTCACATGAAAAAATGTGGAGCTTTTTATTTAATATTATATTAATTTGCCAAATTGCTCATGAGTCCCTAAAAACCAGGGACTGGGTATCAAAATTCTGTTCTTCAAAGGTTATTGAGGAAACCTTAAAAACTTTTGAATTAAACCAAAAGTCTGCATTTTTGAATCTCATCCTTCTATAGCGGTAATGTGACATGTTTTGATAAATGGCTAAAATAACAAGCTATATACATGGACCTTACTCTGCATGCTGAGCAAAGATTTTAGGAGGTGGCCTGCTGGCTTGGGTGGCACTCCCACAAAAGCATGTTTCTCAGGTTAATTGGTGATTCTAAATTGGTCATAGGCATGAATATGAGCATGAATGGTTGTTTGTCTCTCTGTGTTAGCCCTGCGATACACTGGTGACTTGTCCAGGGTGTACCCAGCGTCTCACCCAATGACAGCTGGCATAAGTTTGAGGCTCCCTGTGACCTGGAATTGGAGAAGTGGAAGAAAGTGAAGAGAAGGTGGGCATAACTTAAGAGGGAAATGGAATTTAAAAATACAAAGTGCTAGAACAACTTTAAGAACTATGTCAATCTCAATTGCAGGAGTTAAATTATGGAACAGTCTAACAGAAGAAATAAAAGACAGTAAAAACATAAAACAGTTTAAAGTAAAATATAAAAACATAATTTTAAATAAGTATAAGAATGAAGAAAACGGGGTTAACCCAGGACGGTAATGTTGCTGGTAATGGTGTTGTGGTTCTTTTTGGGGGTTTTTTGGTTTTGGTTTGTTGTTTTTCCATAACTTGTGTATCTGCAAATATACACATTCTGTATTTTTCATATGAAAGAAACTATACTGTGGTGGGGCTTGCTAATTTCTTGTTTTTGATTTATGTATGTTTTGTTTTGTTTTACTTTTGTTTCATATGTTGTTTGTTTAATTTAAGACTAAAAAAAAAATTAAATGAATGAGAGGTAAAACTTGAGGGGGTAGGGACAAATAAGTAAATACTTCTGCCTACTCCTTTTCAAACAAATAATGGAATGATATTTTGTAATGATTGTGAAGGCACATGTTTGAAATAAAAATGAACTGAACTGAAAGTCAATGGAATGATGGATGAACAGATTAATGTTCTAATTGGTCCAAAACTGATTCTGAAGCATGAAAACACAGTGAACATCCACCCATTTATCACAGTAGGCACAAAAAGTCCTGGGACAGACAATTTGTTGTCTTAATCTTTAGATCAGGTTTTCACTCATGCAGGAGCGTCACAGTTACCACAGAATTGACATTTACTAGATCTTAGTGCCAGTGAGAATAAAGACGAATAGACCTATAGCGTGACCGAGTGTTTTTAACAAACATTTTCCAAAAAAGGAAAGGCATCTTTTCTGGACTGAGTTAATTTTACAGGCCACTGGGCCAGTTTGACTTTGGGGCCAATGCCATTGGGTCAGTGCGAGAAACTGTTCTTACAGAGACTGTAGGAACAGCTTAGATCTGCACAAGAACAGTTTCAAGTTCTTGGAGGTGCTTTGAACAACCTGGAAAACCTAGGCTGAATGCAAAGTTGGTTTCACGAAATGTTGACTTGTGTATTCTGTTCGATCCATATTGTACGACCTAAAAAACTAAATGGTTATATTTATGAAAGCATGTTGATTTTTTGGTGCCTAAAACCTTTGCAGTAAACAACATATTACACACATCTTCCATATAAAAACATATTCAACAAATATCATTATGTTTTTCAGAGAAAAGTCTTCAGCAAATCTGTGTTATATCATAATATTCGGCACTGTTTGTATGCTTGGCTGCTGAGTGGAGCAAAGAACCATAGTAGGATAAATATTTATGTTTTATTAACCTTGCTTAGCTCAAAATGGTTCAAAATGCCAAGACTTCAATGTTGCGGGCCAAAATCTAATCTGGTCCATCAGTTTTCTAGGTATCCGGCATCCACAGAAGTCTTACTTAAGCTGTATCCTGTATATACAGAGTAAACATCTAGAAATCCTCAGTGTTTGCTAACAGGGCAAGAGGGCCTTGCATGTCTCAAAATGGATCATGGAGTATAAACAGTGTTAGGTGGGCCTGGGTAGCAGTTACCTCGGCTAAGGAGAGACTGTCACGCAGAAGTGGCTGGACACCATACAGTCCTCCTAAACCACAACAGAATTTGATTTTGTCAGAGGATTTGATGTTCAGCCGTTATTGTCACAAAGCACGGGTTTATATGAACCAGAGTTTGCCAAACAAAACCATTTCAACCCATTCAGGTTGATAAGATCCTGTTCTGAGTCTTAGGAAGTTCACTAAGTTCACTGTTCCCATTGCCTCGGTCAATTATTGCTTAACCATTACTTTCAGGGCAGAGGTACTGCGGGTAGTTAACAAATTCAACATGCTTTTCATCAGAAAGGCATGCAGTTTTATTTTCTGATCCATATCAACAGGTAGCTGATGTAAGAATATTTCTAACCCGCACTGGCAACTGAGATTTAAAGCAATTTTCTGGAGCGTGCTGCCCAATTTAATCGACTTATCTTATTCAACTTTAGTACGTCTGCTCTCTCTCTGACTTTACTTTGAAAATAAAGCATGTTTTTATCTAACCCTGTATATATATGTGTAGCCAACACAGTATAATGAATAAAATTTCCTCTTCAAAGATCCCAGATGAAATGGGCCAGGTGTTAACGAGTCTGGTTTGATTCTTACATGTCAACAATGTCGGGCTGTTTAAAATAAACCACATGTGAAAGGAGGCTGTTCCTGAAGTTCATTTCTCAGACCAAACATTTCTGCTCCTTACATGAAAGCAAGAAGCTATTTCGCATGAATGGCACAAAATCTAATTCAAGGTATATGCTTTGGATCAGGCTCTTGAAGGGGTGCCAGTGGTAACGACTCCGTGTCAGGAAAGATCAAATTTGCTCAGTGGAGTTTTTCTTGTGTAGGAGAACCCGAAGGAACCTAGATGACGGGCATTTAACCATGGTCCTTTATTTCCCTTCTATACAAGTCTACCAAGCAGATTCCAGTTGTCTATGCATCAGCGCACACTGAGCCAAGTGTGGCTCAGGTTTAGCCTGTCTGGGTCAAGCTGAGGTCTGGACTTTTAGTTCATCCTGGCTTCATGTTTCCCATCAGCAGCTGCCTCATGCAGTGACAAGACAGCACTCTTCCCGCTACAAAGACTTGCTCCAGCTGCTTCCACAACTGGGCCACAGAGTCTAACAGTCTGTGTGTGTGTATAAAGAGCTGATTGAGTGAGTGCACAAACGATGGTAAACTTTAATACCGTGCCTTTGTATTGGGATCACAGTACAAGGGCATTTCTGCTTTGCTTTGTGCTCTTGTGCAAGTATAAATCATATCTTCCGATCTCTTTGTTTCTTTTTTCTATTGGTTACCATGTGCTCCTGCAGATCTCCGTCATGTCCCGAGAACCGCTGTGGAGTCTGGTTTCAGTGCACTTTCACATGATGGGACTTAGCTGTTTGTGCAGACGTAAAACTTCCTCCCAAATCCCCTCGTTAATGCTATAATGAATTTACAGTCAAAGGTTATGGAGTTTGACCTGTAGACAAACTAACATCTGAGTAGGATTACATTCTTTGTTTTAGTGTAGTCTGTGGTGAATTGCTCATTTTTACAAAAGAAAATAAAGAAAGCTTTCAAGATCTTGGGTATTTTTAGGTCTTTATTATTCATGTAAACTTTTTTTTTTTTTACCAAAAAATAATATAGGCACACTTTACATATATAAAATAATGCTCTCCAAATGAAATATGAACATCTCCACATTAACTATAAACACATTCAGAGGATAATTATTTTTTATATTTTACATGTTTAGACACTTAACCTGCACTTGCTTATCACTGTTCTTAATGGTGTCAGTTTAAAGCTCAAAAGGCGTCATGACTAGCTCTCTCGAGGGGACATTTTCACTGACCGCGGTCTTACTTTTCAGCATAAGTTAGTCAAAATATTTTGAAGTAAAATGCAGATGACAGTCTGTAAACCATCGCAAGATAGTTGGATTTGTGTGTTGGTTCCCCCCCCCCTTTTAATTAGACCCACCACCATGTGTGTGTTTATTTTTTTAAAATCAATGTCAGTTGGTCACCCTGTTACTGAATGAGTACATTCCTACAGGTTCTTTTTTGTTCTTTTGCACAGATTTTGCTTTAAAATTGGGGCATTAGTACAACTCTTATATAATAGAAATATAAAGACAAAGCAATATAAATTAGTTGTATACTGAATATAAGTAAACATATCAAGCTTAAAACACTTTATCACTCTTTTTTATGTACAATACATAATCTAATAATATGACAGTGAACCTGTACAATATGTACTGTAAAATATATATATATATATATATAGTATATTTAGTACAAAAGAAACCTAGCAGCATTAAAGGATTAAAAACAAAAGATCAAGAAAAGAAAAGAGTAAGAAGTGCTAAAATGTACCTGAAAAAAATCTGTATTTGATTTTTTTTTTAATCTATAGTCTGATTTAGCTGTGGATCCAGGTGATGTGAATGATGGGTTCACATTATCTATCTGCGCATCACAGCAAAACAGCTAGTGACACATCCTGTCTATTATATCCTGCAGTTAAACTGAAGTGCGCACAAAGATCCTCAAAGCATGCACACAAAAAAGAATGAGGGGAAAAAAGAGATTTGCAATTTTCAGCCATTTGATATGGCAGAGGAAAACAAAGTGTGGTTTGAGCGGCACCCTCAACAGACACATCAGTAGCTTTATCAATAAAACACATGCATACACAAACATACACAGACAGCATGGGGTCAAGAAGAAACACACCATGGTATGTTTTCTCTCTGTGAAAAGGATCAAGTCATACTGAAAGTGATTTGTGTAAATCTCCTCATTCTGTAGGTCAAAGATTAGAAATAGAGGCTGTAAATAAAATTTCAAAAGTCTAAACTCTCTAACACATGGTTAAAAAATTTGTGTTTTTTTATTTTATTTCTGCAACTGCAGTCTTGTAGCATTTGAGGAACTGCTGGTAAAAAGCAATTGGAAGTTTTCAGTGCGTGTGTGTCTTGACTTAGAAAGCCTGGGTTTGTTTTTTTAATCTGCTTGATCATTTAAATATATATCAGTGCGGATGGAAGCTTGTTATCCAGAGAATTGTTTTGTCTGTAAGAGTACTTGAGCATTTTGTAAAACTTCTCACAAAGTGGTATTCTAGTCTTTAAAATCTGAGTAAAACTGGTGTTGGTGGTGTGGTATCAGATGACACTTCATGGGGATAAAGGATCAATGTTATCTCCGACAGGCGTAAGCATTAATATTTTTGATAACATAAAAACCTATAGTCATGGGAGGCATAGCTATTGTCCGTCCCGCCCTCAATGTCTTGGGCTTCAGCTCTGGGAATGTCTCATTGTTCATCATGACCAGCTTTTCCCCATTCAACTGGACATGTCTGCAAAGAGAAGAAGAAATACGGTGTGTTAACTCAGTGAGTTACAACATGCTTAAGTCACATAATCAAATTTACCGACCGTCTTATATTCCAAGTCTTCTTCCCCTGCCTTCTGACAAATAAAACTGGTAGGCCATGGTAAGACTTTATCAACAAAAGACTCGGGATCTTCATTATTTCATGGGCCTTGTATCTTGCCTATCATTCTGCCAGCAGGGGGTGCTGTTGTCACATTATTGTAATTAAAACAACTGCAAAGTGTGAAAACTGACACGTTGAGTGGAAAATACCAAGAGCAAACCCAAGTTTATTTCTCTGTTAACATTTTGGGTCATCTGTATTCCCTAATATTTGGCTTTAGCTGCATTTACTGCAGCTGCTCACTGTGATAAAAGTCATAAGGCTACAAAAACCAATATGCTCCTCATATATATGAAACAATTTTCTAAGACACTCTGTTAAAGTGTTATATTGTAATGATTTAGGTTGTCACATTCATCAAAATAACCCCTGCTACATCTTCATCTACTGTAAAACCTATTAATATTTATTTTTTCTTTTTTTAAGACTCCTGACTAGGCATGATCATAGAAATCTACTTACGTGAACAAATCCAATTTTACAAAGTCAAACACCAGTTTCATTAAACCAAATAACAGTCAGTTTGAGTATGACCTTTGCTTTTTTAATTCACAGTGGTTCTCTTTATCCATACAGGACACAATATGCTAATTATTATTAATGTAAATGCAGTCTGTCCACACTATTTTCTATCTACGTTTCCCCTGAGATTGTAATGTTCACAATAATAAAGGAATAAAGGGCAGTGGTTTGAAGACTTTTACATGAACATTGAATTCAAGAAAAGATCAAATAAAATGATGTTCACTAATGAGAAGTTGTAATTCAAACCGGACTGCTCAAAGCCTTTCTTCACATACATGGGTCTGAAAACTTAAAAAGTTCCACTACTCAAACCAATTTATAGACATCTGGTGTTGCTAAATTCATCATAAAAATCTCCCTGCACTCCATGTGGTAAATGAAAGCACTTTAGGCCAGGCACATCGTTAGCTTGCTCTCCTATTATTTGCCTTGCGATCCTGTTCTTACACCTAAAACATCTTCCATCATTACACTGTTATTGAAGGATCATGCTTGAGCTTTCATTAAGGCCGCATATGGGTATCATATAACAAAAAGACAGACACGCACACACACAGTCTTAGGTCATTAGACTGTTATTTCAGGATTTGTGTCTTAAGTCTGAGTCCGAATAACAGGCCAGGGGATTAAGGGAGAGAGTTAAAGACTGAAAGCATAAAGTTTTTATTTTAAGAGACATTTTAAGGAAATGGGAATTATATTACCTTGTTACATAAAGTGAAATATATTGTAGCTAAATGGAATGTATATAAAATGAAAAATCGATTGCTAAAACATCTGTTGTAGGCTATAAAAACAAACTCAAAAAAGGACATGAAAACACACTAAAACTTTGCAAAGGACTGTGCTCTCTGAAAATTTCCTTCAATAATTAAGGTGGCAAATTAAAGCAGTGCAATGACAATGACCATCTGAACAAACTTAAGTTTTATTTTTCAGTTAGCTTTAATTGTTACACATTATTCTTTATGAGAATACTTGTCTTCACCTAACTCTAATCCAGATAAAGACAGGAAAAGGTAATTGCATTTGAGTGTACATTTGCATGTTTTGCGGTGTGGCACTCACTCAGCATGCTGGCTCCATATAAATTATACACTGTGGTCATAAAAGTAAATTGAGTCACTGCAGCTCTTTGAAGTTTTGATGTTTAACACCCTATTAAGTTTGGAGGCATAAACTTGTTTATAAAATTATAATTTTCCTATTCTCCATTTCAGTGTTTTTCCTGACATTTGCACAAGTAATTCCTTTTACAAACCAAGGTTTACTCAAGCAGTGTACAAATAATCAGCATTTTATTCTTTTCTTTTTGTTTTATATGAGCAATAACTGTCACATTTCTCTTTTTTGAGCGACATAAATAAATAGAAAAGAACTGTTTCACATAGAAAACAATTACCTAAAGCACGTGTGCATGTTTAAGTTTATATCTGCACATGTGTAAGAGACTAGAGATACTAACTTGGCTCGCAGTCCATCATTGCCATAGGGCTGCAGTAGGTACTGATGGACAGTCTTGTTCCGTAACGTTCCAGCCAATTTGATTTTCTTCCTCGATCGATGCAGGTTGATGATGTAGATCGTTATGGATCCTCTGACATAGTTATGACTAGTGTCACAAAGAAAAAGATGGACACTGCCTCATTAATTTTCTTTTACATTTAGAAAAAAAAGATCAGGGCACAACAGAAAACGTCGCCTCTCCACATCTGTTAATGGGGATTCATTATATATTACATTGCCATGTTGAATAAAATTCTCTATAATTAAAGATGACTACAAAGAGAAGAAAGTCTTTGATATTTGCATCCCATATAGTAATGGAATAAAACCACGACTCCTTGATCTAATCTGGATCAAAAGGCTTTCGGAAAATTAATAAAGAAAGATAAAGCCGGCTATAAAAAGGAAATTCCTTTACATAGCAAGTTACTTTTTATTATAGCCTAAAACCCATCATCTACTATATATTTAGCATCAACATATTAAACTGCATTTCATTTTTGAAGCCTTTATCATTCCATTAAAGTCTATCTAATACAGAAATCTGCTTCTCTTATACAATATCCAGTATTGAAACCTGCCGCTGTCTGGCCCAGGGTCAAATGAGGGGTGTGAACACAAAGGGCAACACTTCTTGAGTTACACAGACAACAGTCTTTGAGTCCCTCTCCTTAGAGCAAAACACCGGGGACACAATTTGATAGGAATACTGGTCAAAGGTAAATAACTCAGTGAGACAGATAAGACAAACATGATAAAATCTAATAAGAGCCCATATATGAGGACAAAGACAACACAGCTCTAGTGAATACCACATGTCAGCCTTGGTGTTCACCGTCTGGTAGACATCGCTCCCAGTTACCACCTCCTAAATCTCATATCTTCAAAGCAATATTGGATTTTGGTTTTATGTTTACCTTTGTTTTTTGTGCACAGGTTTAGCAATTTCAGTAACCCGGCAGGACTGTTAATGTTTAATATATCTACCAGGAGATATAGTCCCGTACTCCTACTGGGAACACATTATATCTGGCTCTGTGTTAAACTCCTACAGCCTTGTTTCTCAGAAATGTGGACCATGGTTCAGATGGTTAGATGGAGTAGGAGATAATAACCTTTTAGACCTTTAAAATGATGAGGTTCTTAAAGATCCAAACCAGGAACATAAACATGTGTTGATGCTGTTTGATGTTGGAGCATCGCTGGAAAGTGAAAAAAAAATGCCATTCAAACCACTAAAAGGGGTAAAAGGGCAGTGGAAGTCATATTTAATCTGCAAAGACTGCTTGGACACATTTATATTCTTTGCTCTCTAATACAATTTAGTCAAACCACCAAGACTACAATGGTTTGCCTACTTAAGGGCTGACTGTGTAAAACCACAAAGTAGCAGAAATAATGGCAACTGAAGTGGCTTTGGATTTGAGACAGACTGCTTTAGTGCTTCACTGTCTGAACATATGAGTCTAGGGCTGATTGGTATCTTGAGTGGAGCTCAGTGACTCCACATGCCGAGGGCATTTCTCTACTCCTAAATTTACAATACATACCAAGAGACTGAGTGAGTACACTTGTTGAAAACTATTTAGAATATCTGCATGAGTGTCACTAGAACTCACGCTTCTGTAGTATTTCTTGCACATTTATCAACCACCTATCTTTGCCGTGCTCCGATATTTTTCTAAGAGATGCTCCACCTGTAAATGAGCACCGTCTAGAGTATGGCCGTAAGTCTACCCTAGTGCTGACAGCCACTGGCCTGGGTTAAATGATAACCTTGAACAGGCCATGGTGGCACTCTTTATCTCCTCGCGGCACAGACTGCCTTATTGTCCCTCCCCCTCAAATATCCCCCTCCAGCCAATCTGACATGGGATAAAGGTCTGTGCACACCTTTCAGCAGCCCTTTGACGACAGGGAGACAGAACCCACACACCTGATAAGTGATACCCGTTAAGTTTTATAGTCTCTGAGCTGTGAATGAGCGGGTGTCTATGGTCTGCTTATTTATGGGAAGCCAAATGGTGGAGTTAGGGATTTTGTTCTTCCTCACCAGACACCAGCCTCAGGTGTTTGTGAGAGGCAAGAGGGGGCGTTCTTTAAACTACAGTCATCTGTTTTCTGTCTGACATTCCTGAAAGTATTGCTAGACTTTACTAAAAGTCTATGAGCATTCAGCAGCAAAACTGGAACAGGTTACAAACTAATCCAAGGTAGTTAAGCACGTACTTTTGATAGCTGGTACAGTGGGCATAGATACGTAGCTTGTCTCGTATGACTCGTCCTGGTTGCGGCTTCCTCTGCAGTCCAGCCACTCGCACAGCTAAAACCTTGGGACCAACCAGACGTCTAAACACCAGAGAAAACCAGTAATCCTGTAAATGAAATATCATCACACACACACACACACACACACACACACACACACACACACACACACACACAAAGAGACAACAATTTGCATTATTTTTATGATTGCATTAGTTAATTGATTCTCATTGTAACTTTTCAAGACAGGGTTCCAGTAGTGACAGTTGAAAGACACCAGTAAAAAGCAATAGGTGTGGAGAAGACGTTTTACATGCAAAATAAAAGAAAACAACATTTCATTTTAAAAAAAAGAAAAAAAAAAAAGAGAGAAACTCTGGATTCCCCTCAAACAGAACAGCTCCAAAATCTCTATTGTTTTTAATCGAGACATGAAATGTCCCGGTGATTGTAGAAACAGATTTGGTTTCGCAAGCTGTGAGAGTTAAGTATGTGTCGTAAGTGGCTAACGTGTGTAAAGAGAGATGTGGTGCACAAAAACATCAAGTCTGAATACTGGACTTCTAGTTGGAGCGCACTGTCACATGACACACGTCACATTGTATTTAACAACCGCTGACTCGTTTAGATTTGACACTTCTTAAATATGACATTTTTACAAAATATTATCCTCTATCATGAATTGCTGTATTCATTATGATTGTTGAGTGGCCCACCATACTAAGTTAAACTCTATAGACTATAGGGACTCAACACCTCTTCAAGACACCCAGAACAACATGTGCTCCTCAGGAAGTTCCCATGCAATCCTGCATATGGCAACATTTAAGGGCTTCTTTTTTCCACTCAGACTTTAACTTAATTTGCTGCCAAGGCATCGAAGAAGCACAGCACAGTATAGAACAGTATAGTGGTGGCCACGGCCAGAGGGACGGATGAATGAATGTATGATCCATGATTATTACACAAAGAATAAGACAAAGAGCAGTGACGAGTCTTGGGTTTCATTTATTCCAAACTTGTTGCTTTGTTTTTAAATTTCAAAAACACATGTAACAAAAAACACCAATAAACCGATAGAATTTAATCTGTGGCTGTGATGACCACAGCAATGATTAGTGATTGTTAATGTGGAATATTTTAGAGAAATATCTGTTGAGGTTCTAGATCTCCAGCTGTGTAACTGTTTCCTTCTTATCCTATTGCTCGCCATCGTCTTTTTCATCCCTTTCCGTGTCTTTTTTAAATTTAATTTTGTATTTTTGCACCTTACTTTCCCCCCTTGGATAGATATACAGACAAACGTCAACTGCTGGAACAACCATTACTTCAAGAACTGGTAACATGCCAATATAAATAAAATAAAAACACCAGACACCAAACAAACTTCAGCTGCTCAGAGGTAACAAAGGATGATAAAAATTAAACCTTTATGGTTAGCTAATACGGACAAATTAGATTCAGCCCATTGCATCATCAACCTGCTTTTGAAAATTCTTTCTTCTTTAACGGTGAGCAAAAATCTCCTTACTTAGTGCCAGTCAGACAGAGTTCTGTTTAAAGAATGGATCTCAGACAAAATCAGCCATCTCTTTAATTTAGGCGTTTACTGCTCACTTCTAAAGGGGATGGCTGACACATGTGGAGTCAAAACAACACAAAACAGGAAAGAGAAGCATGATTGGGAAAGAAGAGTATGCTTTAAAAAAAAAAGTAGGAAGGGGAGGGGAGAAAAGTGTGGAAAAAAGATGAGGCAGTTGAGCCATTCAGTGGGCTGGGGGCTTTCACTAGATTCTACCAATGGTGGAGTCATCCTATAGGGGATGGGGCCAGGTCATAAATTTCCCATGCAGTGGACAGGTTGGCGCTGCAGTGAATTCTCTCAGCAGGTAGGCTGGTGCAGCCTTCAGACATCCAGCCATGTTAAAAGCATTGTGATCTTAGCGGGAGATCCCCATTCCCAGAAAAATAATGGAGACAAAGAGGGAGGAAAAAATGAAGCAATCTTTATTGTTTAATATCTTATAGGTGAAGTGAGGTTAAAGTAAGTGCATGCCCGCTAGTGAGATCTAATGAGGGAATTTCTGAAAAATGTTTTGCAGATGTAATTAGTTCATGAGCCCAATAACATTAGCAGCTAATAATGTATTTTGGAGCTCCCAGTACACATTAGACTACCTATTTCTAAGTAAAGCAAAATGAAAAGAAAAAGAATATAAGTCCTAAATAATAACAAATGTTTGATAAATGCCAAGACTCCATCATTTTTTCCTTTATTGTTGGAAGAATGAGTTACTGTCATTAATATAATCTTCTCACCCTACACTGCCTCTGCTTTATATAAACCCATTTTTATTAACTGAATAAATCTTTTTTATGAACTTGACACGTGGTACCATTTTATCACTTCTTGACATTTCAGGATTTTTTTTAACAAAATGAGATTAGCTAAAAAGCGAGACAATGCTACAAAGCACCCTTTTAAAAAGAATTTAATTAGAGGGTTTAATAAGAAACAAACATCGGGACTGCAGAGGTATACCTCTTACACGTGTTAATATAATTCCCCCCTCATATTCTAATAATGCACAACCAAGTGACTAACAATGAAACAATAATACGTTTTTTAGGTTTTTTTTATTTTTTAGACCAAACCACCGGGGAACTTGGCATTGGGCAGTCTCATTCCACACAGGTTTGCAGGCTATTTGACTAACATGCCTGTGCATCAGATTCTCAGGTTGCAGATCTCTCACCGGCAGACTGTCCCACACAGAGAAGCACAAAGTTATGATGGGGGTTGAGGGGAGCAGTGACACTGTCCTGTGCTACTGATAAAGGGCTAAGGTTACATGGCATTTTGCCCCCGCGTCTAACTACTCATCACCACTAAACACCTTTCATCTCAGCTAATAGCTCCCACGGGAAAGAGTAAGAGGTGCCATCAACGCACCAAGTCTAATAAGGGAAAACTCTTGCATAGTTGTCCGGTCAGATCTTGGCCATTTTGATTGCAGCACTAAGAAAGTGAACAGACATTTTAATCTTTTTTGAAATAAAATAAAGAAGCTTACAGGTAGAGGGTTAAAATTCTGGTCCACAAGATGTGTGTATCCATAGTCAAAGAATGAGTGACGCAACACAACATCAATGCCATTCAGTGCAGCCATACCCAGTGTGTTCATCCACCTGCAATATGTGAAAAATATGTGATACATGAGAAATAGTCAATATTTTATTAGGAATAAATACTTTAAACTAGAAAATATGAAAGATTTTTTAATTGTGGCTTCCAATGTTTTAAGCAAAGGTAGTATGATGATAACAATACTTACAGAAAGCCAGCAGCATACGTGTCAGAGAGATTGCTGATGCCGCTTGCCCATGCTGGCCCAAGTCCACCAAGCCACACCTTCTTACCCGGAGTATGTGTGTTCACAACCTGCGATGAGTCATTGAAAAGAAAATTATCAACAAATTTGGATTTCACATTTTAGGCTTAAGAATCAGTGCAACCTTTTCCATCTAAAATTATCTGAGGGCCATCCATCCAACTCACGGTTGGGCTCGGCTGGAGATTATGCCAGCTAACATTGAACAAGAGGTGGGATAAGCAGCATCCCTAGTCCATCTGAGGAGCATTACAATCCTAAATTCTTAACTTTATAAACTTTAATGATGAAGAGGAACCTTTGTTTTGTTATGCTAAATGACTGCATTTTACTGTCTCTGTAAACGAGTGAGACGTCGTGAGAGTTTGCAACAAAATACTTCTAGCAATACAAAGAGAACAATAATAAATATAATAATAATAACAACAAATCGGAAAGACATAAACGTGACCTTATTGTTTGAGTGGTGGTACACAGAGGAATCCCACTCCTTTTTCCTGTTAAGTTTTATTTCTTGGTAGTGATTGCTTATTTTCCCTGATCATCTTTCAACTCACCCAGTTTTGATAATATTATGAATTGGCAGCCATAACCATCTTACCCTCAGGGCTTACTTTTGTGGTTTGCACATGTGGCCTCTTCAGCAACCCTGCCCCAAAACTATCTCAGGTCTGGATGATCCAGAATTTTGCAAACTCATTAGAAATGCAAATATATGTCCGGTCATATAGTTTGTATTTACACTACAGGTATAGAACTCCAGAGTTTAAGGAGTCATTACAGGCATCCCCATTTTATCAAGAATACAATATATATGCATATGACTGGGATTATTTATAGTCAAAGTTTAAGTAAAACTTAAGTACCTTGGTCACTTTACTGATCTGCTCTGCAAGTGTGTCCAAAAGTCGAGTTTTTAGGAAGTCCTCTGCTTTGTTTATTCTGCCATCCATGTAATAACTGTAATGAAAATGCAAAACAAACAGAGTGAAAATATATGCAAATTTATATAAATTTGATATCCTTGATTTGATATCCATCCATCCATCCGCTTATGTTCAGTCTAACCTTGCAACGATGAACTTTAGACTGTAAAGGTTTTACAGCAGCTTTGATAAACAGGCACTGACATACTCAATTATATTTCAGTGCAGTGATAATCCAATTTTACTGAGATTGCATAATGGATGGCTTGGAAGCATGGACATTTCAGACAGACTGAATAATAAAGACATCAATCTGCATGTGTGTGAGAAAAGGATAAAAAACAAAAAGACATGAGAGAAAAAGAGTGTTTAGGCAGCATGAAGAGAAGAATTTATTTATTAGAGCCAAAGTCCTGCTGAACAAAACCCTGTGGGAAAACAAAAATCCCCTCCAACATACTCTCTAAACGAGGGAAAGTCAGTGATAATAGCTACACTGTCTAGTGCATATTCAGGTGCCATAAAAAGGCTTTTTCCCCCACTATTTTATTTGATGAGTGAGTTGCAAAGTTAGCGCGGTGAACACGTAAATATGTCTGTTACATTCAACTGTTAAAACGACTTAACACTAAACCAATCTGTGGCAGGTAAACTTCCTTGTATTTTGTTGTTGTCCTAGAGTTTTTAATCTGGTGCCTGTGGCAAGACGCATGACGTTAGGAATGCATTTTATATCAACCAGTAATGACCAGCTAACCAGAAAGCTTAAGACAACAGTAATTGTCATGACAAAGAAGGCTACAGCCTTTATCTCCTCCTGGCACAGCTTCTGTAAGGTCTGGCTTTTCCTTATTGGGAGATGTGTATCATAAAACTACCTTGATCGTGTTTGTGTAATTACTCTCACTGCCAGAGGGGGGAGACAACAGTTGTACACTCAATCAATCAATTAATTAGTCAGTACACTGTGATTGGCTCTCCAAGGTCGAGTTATTTCAGAAACAGCATTTCTATGAACAAAGAACTGCCTTGCTCAGTTATATTGTCAAAAGTATCCCAGAGTCCTATATATTAAAATTTTCCATATTTAGCTTGAGTGTTTCATTATCCAGCCGACTGCTTCAGTAAATAGTTATGATTTATTTTTAAAAGACAGCAGCAAGTGTTCACCTCTTACATGCTATCCTCTGGGTATTGTTATAAATTAAAAATGAAAATATTCAGGGTGATCAATGGTATAATGGTGAAAAGAAATTACAACTATTAAGCCCAGTGATGTCATTAAATATCATCCTTTGCACAAACATCAGAAAACGAAGCATGCATAGCAGGTGGAATAATGTAGATGTGTCCTTTTCTAAATTTTTAAAAGCAGCACATGTTATAAGATATAGCCAAATTTCTAGAAAGATGGAAGTAAAAAATATTTTATGTAAAATTGTTTTTTTTTCTTCTCCTCAATCAATTTTTAATAGACACACTTAGGTCTCTTGGAGAATGCTAGTTAGTATATTTCTTAATCAAAATTTCAAAATAAATGGGGACAACATAAGTAAGAATGGTACTGTAAATACTATGAAAGTAGAGTATTAGACCATATAATCATAACAACTAAGGGCTCATAAATTCAAAAACTATGTTAGAACCTCTACTGAACCTTTTTGGAAAGGTCTACAGAAATGACAGATGTGCCAACAAAACTGCTGAGAACAGAGCTGAATTTAGTTTATGTGGGGTGAAGCAGTGTTGCAATCTGAGCTTAACCTTGTTGAAATTTTCCTCATAGCACTGGAGAAGTCCCAAGCTCCTGGCCTCAAACTGTAAACAATGCACGGATTAAGTCATAGCCTTACACAAATTATTTGGCTATCCTGTCATCTTTTCTGAGAGCTTACAATAATTCTTCAGTCTAGATCTAAGGGAAGAAATTCCAGTTCATATATGGAAACAGAATAAGACAGCACAAATTCTATCTACATCTTACACTACAAATTACCATTAGGGTTAATTTTGCTTAGAGTATATACAAGCATCCAGTAAAAAAGCAACACTAGCCTTTAAGATAAACACTCAACTTGGTGGTTCATTAGTGCAGGAACACACACACACACACACACACACACACACACACACACACACACACACACACACACACACACACAAAATTATGCAAACAATGCTCAAGTATTTGTTCATTCAATGTTTGGCATACTACTTTGGGCTAAACGTTCCAAAATTCACTAAAATGCAAAAATTTACAACACAGGAACTGAATGTTTTTAGACAAAAATCTACTTGCTCAGCTTGTTCTCCACCGCTCTCTCCAAGTGCCAGCACCACATCAAAGACAGCTCACTTACAAAAGTATCTAGCACTCCACTAACACCAAAATATGGCACAGCCTAGAGACACAGATGTAATCAGTTCAGACAAGGATGGACAGAAGCAGAGGTGCAACTGTATCAGTACCACAGTTTGAAAACTATTTAGCTGAAATGGTACATTTATTTATTTATTTATAGATAAATCATTTTGATTTGTAATGATCACAGAAGATACTTTTAGAAGACTGTTACTAATTTTTGCACTCGTGGAATTTTTTGCTAATGGTTTTTTAAAAGCCCTAAACTATAAACAATGTAGAACAACTTACTTTTAATAACTGCATGTGAGGCACCGAAAATTGTCCATCTGGTGTAGCAAGAGATTTTGGGAGTAAGCAGAGGGGTAGCAAAATAAGAAAAGGATGTGTTCCTTGAATGTGGACCATCAGGTTATCATTAGATCAATCATAATTACGTAACGGCTGAAGAATATGTAGCATCCCTTAGGATTTCACAAGTAAATTTACAGCCCCTTTGTGATTTTCACCTTTAACATCTATTTCTCCCCCTTTACATAAGCTATAAATAAGAACTGATACCACTGCCATTCTGACAGGAAACAAGAAACCTCTGGCTGTAACATGTTAGCCTGGCTTGTAAAAAGCAGCACTGCTGAAATAGTGAAACTAACTAACATATATATTTGAAAAAAAAAAATGTTTCTAATGCACTTTAAGGCCACAATGATTAAATCAAGAAGGGCTCATTTGAAAGGAGAGGTTTGTCAAAGTGCGCCTTTCATTATTAGAGCATTTAACTGAGGGAGCTTGCTTGTTTGCTTCACACCCAGATGTCCACACCACTGGAGCAATTAGTCTCAGATGTGCTTTGCTCAGGGGCAACTAAACAGCAACTTCAAAAATTGTAAATCTGTCTTGTTGACTTTTCTTGGTCAAATTTAAACCTGGCACCATGTCCTCACACACTTTAAACTAATTTAAATCTCTCACCAAGAAGCAGCCCCTGTTGGTAAGGCAGTTCACTATACATAAGGCTGGAGAGCCTTGGTGTAGCAAAGTGATTAAAGTTTGTCGAAAACCACAAATGTCAACCACATGGCATGGCTTGAGGATAAGTCAGGGAATCGGCATTAACATCCATCTTCTCAGGAGTATAAATGTTTCACTGAAATCTATAAAAACCTATCGATATAATGCAAGTCAGATTTTGACTGAAATACTGATAGATCACAGTTACCTTAAAAACCAATCAACAGGAATTCCCCCAAAAATGTGTTCTGTTAATTTCAGGATAGATGTCAGTGTTATTGTTAATTTAAATGTAATTTGTTTTAAAACAATATATTTATTGAGATGATTTATATGTCTTATTTTAGTTTAGTGTGAGCTCAGTGTGAAGCCCATTCTTTACTCCCTGTTTTATTAAGTGCACATACATTACTGTCCCCCCACTACACACTGACAAGAGGTAAAATTAAGTTAGCAATACTTGAGTTAACAGGTCAACAAGCTCTTTCCACTATCTCACAGATGCACACACAGACATAGAAAAACATACAAACTATACATCATGAAACATCCACTTTACAAAACACTATATGGACAAAAGCACTGGGCCACCTACACTTTACACCTACATGAGCTGCATGGCCACATAAACCTATGCCATGAAGTTCATGATGCAAAATTGCTCTGCTGGTGTTAATACCAGAGGAGGTTAGGAACTCTTTCGTGCACTATGAGCCTCAGCACTCAATGACCCTGCTCTATAACTTTACGTGGTCTGCCACTTCATGGCTGAGTTGCTGTGGTTCCTAAATGCTTCCACTTTGCAATATTTCCACTTAGTCTTGATGGCAGAAAATGTAGGAGGGAAAGGAGGAAGAGACTTCACAAACTAACTTGTATCAAAGGTGGGGGATTCAGTGTGCTCTTTAGGATGAGGCACTTTTTAAAATATGTTTGTAAAGGCAGATTGCTTGCCTAAGGGCTTGGTTTTATACACCTGTGGCAATTGAACTGAAAACACCTGAATTCAAAGATTACTTTTGTTGATACAGTTCAACACAAAATTCCTAACCTTAGTGTGCACCATCTGGTAGTGTAATATTAACCTACTCCTAATCTAAACTAAGCCTACAGTAGCTCAAACCTGTCTTTGCTGTAAAATGTAATGATTCGCGAAAATTGACCTAAAGTTATATGTGCCTTGTCAGGCTAAAAAAGGGAGGTGCTTTTAAAAGTGCCCAAGAGAGGAAAAAGCACCATTTTCAGCTTGATTTAAAAAAAAATAAAATTTCCCAACATCCACAAAACTTGTTAAAGCAACCACTACTGGGATGTTAGGCCCTCAAAACAGGTCCTGACATTTGGATAGGTTTTTTTGTTTAGTGTAGTTCATTTTTATTCACCTCTAATGTATTAATGGAGATGTTTTATCATCACAAACCTTGGATAAAATATATATCTGGTTTTAGGGTTAAAGCACCATGACAGAAAAAAAAAAAGACATCCAGGCCTCTAAAATGAAAGAAAACTTAATACTGAACTGCAGAAAGAAATGTGAATACAGAGAAGACAGAGACAAAATCAGGGAGTTTAATAGAGAACGACTACACATACTGATCATGTCTTGCTGGTGAATCCAAACATGGATAAGCATTAACTGAGACAAGATGCTGCAAATGTCAAACTACAATGTTGTGAGAAAATGTCATAATATAATGCAAACCACATATCGTTGTTTCAAGATTTGGAGGTACACAAATATTTCACATCATAACCAACACGTTTCATCACCACAAGTGCCGACCGGACACCTCCGACTGTAAGCCACAGACAGACGTATACTAACAAATTCACAACACTTTCCAAACAGGTTTAAATCGAGTGCTTTTTTCCTACCAAGCACGTCTGACTCAAAACAACTTGAGACAGCTGCACTAGAGTAAAACCTATGTCGTAGACGTGTTAATGAGTGGTCTCTACTTTTATTAGGTTGGCTTCTTTTGTAGAGGTCAGAGTTTCTGTCACGCAGCCTGGTTAGACTGGAATCTGGACCTCTTGTGTAAAACGGGCTAATTGACAAAGGGAGTGAGCCAGAGCATATGGTTTGATTTTAACAGTGTGGGTGGTGTTTTTCCAAGCCTTACTGACAGCCCTTCCACCTTCTGTTTCATCTAATTTCTCCTAATTAGACCTGACCTTCACCTTAATGACCACTCACTCAGACACAAAGGGTTTGTCTTAGTTTACACTCAATGTGCCTTTTTGTACATATTTTACATGTGGGTGTAAAAAGATACAGATAAAACATTGGGGAAAAAGATCAAACCAGTGATACATTTGTATGCATTCCTACAGTATGTGCAACAGACAAATGGCAGGTGTTACTAATTTAACACACACACTGTCTCTTAGGCTCCTTTTCCTGTTGTTCCACTTGCAGGATAAACATGGTTTGGTGAATATGCTTTCGTCTCTCTTGGTAACTGTGCTGACAAATTTGCAATATTGGTACAAAAACACAGTGTGGCCTCTGCTGTTAGATATATGGTTTTGAATTACTCTCTTTCAGAAGAACGTAGGTTAATTCTGCGTTTTTCTGTAGATGAAATAATAAAAAAGGGTAAAAATGAAAGGGTAAAATACCTACTGTTGCCACGTAACTGCATCTACAACAGAGCCAGCATTCTTCATGAACCTGAAAGAAAACACAAATGTCATTAACTGATTCGTTGTATTTTGTCTTCAATATATGACAACCTATGTCTTCCTTACACAATTACAATATGGCTATATGAATATTACAACATTTTACCCATTTAACTGTTAGTGCTCAGTTTATTTAACAAAAATATTTTTAATTCAAGTGCACATATGTCACCTTCACTTTATCTCAAGAAGAAAACAAAATCTATCTAGGTGACAAAAGCCATAATTCACTAAAACTCTTTGCCAACTGTCATAAAATGTGTTGCAGTGTTCATTCTTTTAGCAGGTAAGCAATTGGTAATTAATTAGACTTCAGGATTAAAGGCAAATTTCTGAAAATCAATCAAGACAAATTATAAATATAAGAAAAGTGTAATTTAACAGCTGAGAGCTCCTTAAAAAGACAGCAAATGGTGTGTATGCATTATGCAGATTTCCTGTCATTTTAAAATATGTGTATGCAGCAGTCTAGATTTCGCTCATAAAAATGAGTTCTTTCATAGTTATATAGCTTACATAGCATAATTACATGGTTTGACAGTCACTGTTGGGTCCATATATTTTTGTGATGCTTTGCCAAACCCTTGCTGCAGCTGTCTTCAGTTACTGTTCCTTCATGGCTCTTTCTACCTCTGGTTTTGTCTGCAAGTGAAATGCAGCTCTATTGCAATAACAAAGCCAATGTGGAATATTCCACTTCCTGATCTTTCAAAACCTTTTTACAGATTTAGGTAACTCTCCATCTGTACTGTGATGTGCTAAAGAATTACCTTTGGGAATGAGGCTAAACACAGACTGCAATACTTTATACTTCTGACATCATTCATCTGCTTTTGTCACATCACCAGCAAACTACACTGAAAGTCATGCTTGTCCATGCATTACACTGCCTTCACTCTTCACCCAAGAGATGTAGTATGCTTCAGATTAAAAGGTAGCTCTTAGTCACATCTGCCTACATAAGACTGAGCTGGTAGTGTAGAACCTCTATTTTCACTTGTCTTGTCAAAAGTCTTTTATTAGGGTAGATTTTTGTAGTGATTTTATTTAATCATGGAAAGGATCCTGTGATCATCTACGACTTATCTTCCACAGTGTCCATGAATTTCTATGTTGTCTAGCTCAACAGTGCACTCTATCCTCCAAATGAACAAAATTGTTGAGCAGGTCAGTTCTAACTATTTATTTTTTTACTGTTTAAGGTTGGTTCCACTTATTTTTCATTTGCAATTTCTGCTCATTTGAAGAGACAATAACAGCCTCCAAGTCCAAAATGGAATGAACACCAGAACTGTTTAGTATACAGGGAGTGCAGAATTATTAGGCAAATGAGTATTTTGTCCACATCATCCTCTTCATGCATGTTGTCTTACTCCAAGCTGTATAGGCTCGAAAGCCTACTACCAATTAAGCATATTAGGTGATGTGCATCTCTGTAATGAGAAGGGGTGTGGTCTAATGACATCAACACCCTATATCAGGTGTGCATAATTATTAGGCAACGTCCTTTCCTTTGGCAAAATGGGTCAAAAGAAGGACTTGACAGGCTCAGAAAAGTCAAAAATAGTGAGATATCTTGCAGAGGGATGCAGCAGTCTCAAAATTGCAAAGCTTCTGAAGCGTGATCATCGAACAATCAAGCGTTTCATTCAAAATAGTCAACAGGGTCGCAAGAACCGTGTGGAAAAACCAAGGCGCAAAATAACTGCCCATGAACTGAGAAAAGTCAAGCGTGCAGCTGCCAAGATGCCACTTGCCACCAGTTTGGCCATATTTCAGAGCTGCAACATCACTGGAGTGCCCAAAAGCACAAAGTGTGCAATACTCAGAGACATGGCCAAGGTAAGAAAGGCTGAAAGACGACCACCACTGAACAAGACACACAAGCTGAAACGTCAAGACTGGGCCAAGAAATATCTCAAGACTGGTTTTTCTAAGGTTTTATGGACTGATGAAATGAGAGTGAGTCTTGATGGGCCAGATGGATGGGCCCGTGGCTGGATTGGTAAAGGGCAGAGAGCTCCAGTCCGACTCAGACGCCAGCAAGGTGGAGGTGGAGTACTGGTTTGGGCTGGTATCATCAAAGATGAGCTTGTGGGGCCTTTTCGGGTTGAGGATGGAGTCAAGCTCAACTCCCAGTCCTACTGCCAGTTTCTGGAAGACACCTTCTTCAAGCAGTGGTACAGGAAGAAGTCTGCATCCTTCAAGAAAAACATGATTTTCATGCAGGACAATGCTCCATCACACGCGTCCAAGTACTCCACAGCGTGGCTGGCAAGAAAGGGTATAAAAGAAGAAAAACTAATGACATGGCCACCTTGTTCACCTGATCTGAACCCCATTGAGAACCTGTGGTCCATCATCAAATGTGAGATTTACAAGGAGGGAAAACAGTACACCTCTCTGAACAGTGTCTGGGAGGCTGTGGTTGCTGCTGCACGCAATGTTGATGGTGAACAGATCAAAACACTGACAGAATCCATGGATGGCAGGCTTTTGAGTGTCCTTGCAAAGAAAGGTGGCTATATTGGTCGCTGATTTGTTTTTGTTTTGTTTTTGAATGTCAGAAATGTATATTTGTGAATGTGGAGATGTTATACTGGTGTCACTGGTAAAAATAAATAATTGAAATGGGTATATATTTGTTTTTTGTTAAGTTGCCTAATAATTATGCACAGTAATAGTCACCTGCACACACAGATATCCCCCTAAAATAGCTAAAACTAAAAACAAACTAAAAACTACTTCCAAAAACATTTAGCTTTGATATTAATGAGTTTTTTGGGTTCATTGAGAACATGGTTGTTGTTCAATAATAAAATTATTCCTCAAAAACACAACTTGCCTAATACTTCTGCACTCCCTGTATAAAGATATGCTACACCTATCCATAAGACATATAATAAAATAATTAAATAAGAAGGACAATTAAATTGAACCCTCTGAAAATATTTTGAGTCCCTCAAAAGTGAATGCAATATTTCTGTTCAATCCCTTAAGCACACCCTTTCACGACATATTCAGTCTAACATTGAATTTGAAAATAAACAAATGTAAGTATCATGGCAAATCTGCAAACTACTAGTTTTATTATTATTATTTTTAACTAATTAGAGTTGCTGATTCTATAGCTTGAGGATTTGATTTGTTAATTTTCAGTTTAATTGTTATCAATAAAAGGAAAATCATCTGAGAGCAGAATCATCCTGTACACAAACACCGTGCAAACACAGAGTCGCCTCTTTGCATCTGTGTATGTTTCCTGATCTACCTGACCCAAATCGCTCCATATTTGGCTGTAACAGCTTGTCAGACATGCCAAAATGTGCGTCTCTAAACATCATGTCACAGAAACACAACTTTCACTGGGCTGGCTTGTTTAGTCTGTGCAGCTCAGATATTTGGACTCTTGAGCTGCTCAGCATCTAATTAATCTTATTTCCTGAGAGCAGCAGAGTAGTTGGGCTGTCAAACACATGAGCAACCCCCTCGTAACAGTGTCAAACACACAAGAATCGTCGTGTCGTTAAATGCGACACCCATGACCCATGGGTACTCCGGCTCTCGACTCTTCATCTTCTCAATCGTCCTCCTCTTCTCACTACTCATCTTCTATGTCCTCCCTTTGTTCTGATAACACTGCTCATTAATCAGTCTGACTATTACAGTACACATACACACATGTGAGCAAAAAAATACACCTTTTTGCTTCTGACTAAATCTGAACTGTCAGTGCTCAGTGAGATAAAAGGCAGCTCCTAACGGTTTCACTGATTTAAGTAGTTCAAGTACATAGTGGAGACAGATCCATACCAAATTATTCTTTTTCCATAGTCTTCCAACTACCTGTCAAAATGTGTGCGGCTGCCGAGAGGCTAACATATATTGAGACATTAAACTGTTCCTGTGAATTTAAGTACACATGTGCTTATATACTTGTGCATGTGAAAACATTTTAACACATAAACATATTCAATTTACTTTATAGATGGTATTTTGGTTAAATGACATGCTGACCCCATTTATTCAACAAATTAAAACCAGAACTATATATCCCACCTCCATCACTTCTAATTGTCTTATTAGCTCTGTAATAAATCTCCTAAACCTCTTGTGACAGATTAGTGGACCGCAGAATATAGCTTCCTTTCAGCCACACAAAATAGATGTTAAGTTTTCATGGTTGCTGCGCAGGAGCACGTCTAACATCTGCATTTATTCACCAAAATCTATCAGACATTGCAAAATGTTCCCAACATTGTCATGTTTATGACTGTGTGTATCTGACCAGTTGCTTTTACATATACAAAAGTCTAAGTGGAAGCTAAAAGGGAACAAAGCGTTCTCCATTGCTGCCCCCAGTTTATGGAATAAATGCCTGTGCACTTTAGACAGTCACCTCCACAGCCCATTTTTAAAACACATTTATACTCTCTGGCCTTCGACCGGGCATTATACATTGATCTTACTTGCCTTTGTTTTATTATGGGAGCTTGTTTGTGTTTTTATTCTATTCTAGTTGTTTTTAACGGTCCTGCATTTATTCACTTTTGGTTGCAGCACGTTGTATTTGCTGTGGTCGTTTTTAAATTGCTTTATAAATATTGCACACTGAATGTCTGAATAAAGTAATTAAACTTTAGATTGACTTGATAAGGGCCCCACGTAACATCTTAAAACATGAAGATGTTACGTAAAATATCTGTCAAGTTATCAACATCTAAATGATCATAACAACATTTTTCTATATATTACTAGCTTTTTATACACCACCCTTGTGAGTTTAATATAGAGTCCGACAATTTTATTATTTGGGTGATTTTGGCCTATCATAGATATATATAATGAATATATTATCCCCTGTGCACCACAACGAAGCTTTTCACGTTTTTGCTTGAGGTAACGTACATATGGTGTCGTTTGTTTGTCCACCAGTGCAATTTCAACCTTGTGGTTTACAGTTCTCTCTCAATGTCTGCAACAGAACCATGGCCACTTGGTTTCTTTGTGCTAAACTTCAAACTGGATTGCCAAAAAAACATAGTGGAAAATCTAAAAAAAATAAATACATTTTATATGTATATATTTATTGGTTGGATAGTGTATGGCATTTCCAAAATTCCAGTATTAGTCAGGCTAATTTAAAACAATCAATCAAATTATTATATACTGCTCATAAAGTCAAAAACAAAGGGCAAAAAGTAATTTTGATAGTACTAAATTATTTTATTATCCAGTGGAAAAAAAGCAAACATTGCACCATAAGGTCACACTTTATTTGTATTGTCCAACACTGACAGAGTTGTGTATATACCTCCATGTTTGACTTTCACCCTTTGTTTGTTGTACTGGGCCAGTGATGCATTCATTTTAGTCAAGTTTGTTTCCATTTCAACAGACAGAAAAGCTCACAAAGGCGTTACTTTTTTGGAAATAATGATTTTGTTTGAGGAATACTGTCAGCTGTTTGGTTGACAGAACTAAGGATAAATTTCTTGTCTAAAATGAATTTCAACAAACTAAGACTTGTAGTAATACCCAAAGAAGCCTACATACCTGTGAGAGGCAATCTGGGGTTCGTTATTTGTAATGCAGCAAGGTCAAATTACGCTTTTAAAAAAGTTTTTGTCTTGGTTAACAATCACTATTGTTATCTATTAGATTATCCAAATTAAAGTTATGCACAAACGTTTCCAAATCATTAGTGAAAAGAGGAGAATGTGTTATTCTCTGATGGCACTGATTTGCTATTTGTATCCAAAGTGCATTTTGTAAATCACCAACTTGATCAACTGCAAGCCTTAAACTAATTTTGAATTAAGATTAGGTTAAGTTGAAGACAGCCAATTACATGCTCACTGCCAGTGGAAAAGTGGTTTGTGGAAGAACAAGATGGGGAGGTTTTTTTTTTGTTTTGTTTTTTTAAATCTTTTGTCATTGAAGTTTTGAATTTCTAAGGATCACAACAAATTATGTTTCTTTTGCCTAAATTCAAGGGTTTGTTTCAGTGAGCCACACTTTGTAAAATATACTTGGACAGACTTCATTGAACTGATGAATTGATAAAGACAATACAAAATGAGTCAGCGCCTTAAAGGAGGTATTACTTTTCCGTTTTGTGCTCCATATTCACATCATGATCTTACGTTGCCCGTGAATTGTTAATGTTCTGATTTTCATCTGCCAGATAATTACAGCTTGTGAATGCAAGATAGATAAACCGTGGGGCTACAATATTGTGTGGCTACAATACAACTTGTCCAAAAACAACACAGTAATTTTCAGTGAAACAGAGTCCGAACAATTTAATCTTGCTTTCAGTCAACTTGAATAAAATTTTGGCCAGCTAAAGAAAGTATGTCTGAAAACCTTTTTGTTTTCCAAAGATTATAGTAATCTGTATCAAATGCTGGTGAATAATACTACACAATGACACTGTGACAATGTCTTGGTTAGTCTTTTGTTGTAAAGGTTTGGCTACCAAGTGTAACAATGCAACCTTTGCAGAGGACAGGCTGCAGTTGAAAGAGGGCGGTTAGATAAGCGACCAGAGTCAATCCAAAGCTGCTGCAGCTTCTGGGTGAGACAAGCAGGTGGGACGTTGCGCCATCACGTTATCAATCAGATGACACTTTATTTATGCTGACATGGTATAACTGAAGCTGAGACCCTAAAACCTGCAGAGTGGGAATCCATAAACACTGAATACAACTACAGAGTGTGAGTGTGTGTGTGTGCGTGCGTAAAACTTTTACTGAGCTTTACTGTGTTTAATGCATAAACTACTGCAGCATACTTTCCGCTACCTTCCCCCTTTCTTTTCCAGCAGGACAGCCTAAGAAGGAGTGTAATCCTGGCCAATCCCTGTTTTACTTGGTGACTCACCCATCCAGCAGCAGAATGGCGTTCTTCCGGGGTCGTCCTGCGTTGGGGCCAAAGAGGTGAGCTCGGTGGTAGAAGCGCACAGACTGCAGCAGGGTACGTAGTTTGGTGTAGTCCTGAGCCAACTGGGTGCTGTTGACCGCACGACCCACCATGCTGCGGTACGCATTGGGCTCTGGAAAGAGAAGACACAGTAGACTGAGGAAGATAAGAGTTTATACAAGCAGCATTGGGAAGATGACAAAGAATGATGTTGTTGTTGTAGTCTGATCCTGCTCTTAGAATATCCAACAGCCAGTAGAAAAAAAGGATAATTGGCCAATTCACAGTAATACAGACAGATGGACATTGCTTCAAGGGAATAGCCAAAGCACACAGGGTGGCCTTGCAGAATCAGTACGCCTAAGAGAGTGAAGCATTTTTACAAAAGGAGAAAGACTGAACTTTTGCAGACTCATTGTTGATTAACAACTTCACTGAAGATTTTTCTGTACCAGGCTGTTTCATCCTAAAAACATAGGCTGCTAACATGTCTGCTTTATTAGTGTATGTTGATATGCTGTTTATGAGAACTATGAAATGATTAACTGCACATTTTAAAAGATAACCTTTAATTCATCATATAAATGTCCTCTATATCTTGTGCTACCTCAGCAATTTACTTGAAATTATTTCCTTTGTTGCAGTCACATATAAAGTTATTAGACATATGCTGCTACTCTTAGGCTTAGGCTGAAAAAAAGGGTGATAATAAGTTTTTAATGTGAGGGTATTTTTAGATTTTCAGAAAATTAAAAGAAAAAAATAGTTTACCCCTATGCGAACCCTTGGATTAACCCTTTAACTGCTACTGAACTTAAAAATCCTTCATTAAATCTGCAACAGTTTACTTTAGTTCTGTAACAAATTTGTATTACAAGTGACAATACAAGCATGAACTGTTATACTGCATTTAGTTTATACTTCGAATTTAATTTACTGCACTCAACCAGAGAGAATAATGATATGATTTTGGCAATAAAAACTATACAGTATGTTACCTTTAAAACGCTTTCTTTTCCTTTTACTCCTCTAAATATTTTAAATAGTATCAAAACTGCAGATATGATTGTAAGTCATGTGTTTTAGTAGACAGTTTGAAGTATGTTGCTGTACTGACCATTGCCCAGCTCCCAGGAGATGTTGTATTTCTTCCCAGCGCTGTACTTCAGGAGGCTGAGGGTGGAGGAGGTGTTCCAGGAGTTGTCTGGATTTCTGTGTAGTGCGTTGAGCCCCAGGATCAGGTGCAGGCCAGCACAGTCGGCAAAGTTGTACAGTTTGTCTAAAGACCTGGCTGGGAAAAACCCACAAAGCAGTTGTAACTTTGATTCTTTTTACGCGTATGGAATCATATGACCACATGAACATGATAGAAAACATGTGTAACTCATGGATTCCCTGATTCACATGCCCTCTGTTTCTATATGTTTATGTATACAGTAGCCCTTAAACCATATCTGTGGTGCTTTCTGCACCACAACTATGTATGTTTGCAACCGGCTACATTTTCTTTTCATTAAAAAAAAAAAAGAAGAAGATGGAAAGGTGTTGACATTATGTAACATTATGCACTTTTATTATACTTATTTTAAAGTCAGCTTTATCAAAACATACCTTCAGACTTGGAGGGAAACAAAATTGGAGCAGTATAGGTTTGTGTCACGTGTATACTACTGTATTTACACTGTGAGTACTATGAAACCTGCTTAAAAACTTAAGATAATTAATCAGTTATGATAAAAACAAATCCAAAATGAGAATTCCAATAATTAATTGTTTTTACATTAGCTACTGAACAATATCTAAGCTGGTTCTGCTCAGTTCTTTGTGGATCAACTGATCAGTTTATTCGCATAGTGAAAATAGAAGTAAATCAACCAGAAATAGAGCCCAGCTTTGAGGAATGTTTATCTTGTCTGTGGCGTAGGTAACATTGTTGTGATTAACTGTGTATAAAGTTGCTTCCACCACTTCAGCTTTCAAACTAAACCATTCAAACAACCAAAGAGGACAACATTCCTTAGCCATACTGTGTAAGTACTCTGTAAGATGTACTTGAATAAACTGACTGCACGTGGTGCAGGATATACCTGGAATGTATTCTGCAACCAGTTCTGAATTTCGTGTGTTCATTTTTACACACGACAGCAGAGTTTCTTCCTTCAGCAACATTCAGTGAGAAGAATGCAGACAGACTGATTTTCCCATCATGGACTCCTGTGGTGATGCGCTCCTCAAAGCATCAGGCACAGGATTGTTCTGTTCTGTTCTGCAGCTGACTGCTCACTCATGTTTATGTCTGCTGTCTTCATTATTCTCCCTATGCAGTAGAGGATAAGGCCAACTGCAGATGTTGGCATACAGTGAGAGTGCCAAAAGTGTTTGTTTATATTTTAATGTGTGACTGTAGGCTGCTCCTGGATATCTTAGGCTCTTGTTTTGAAATTTAATCTGTTTGAATTCATTCCATTAATGTAAATATTACCCTGAACTCTAACCCTTACTTCCTAGGTTCAACAGGGACCAGATGAAGACTGTGCAGGTCTGGTTCCTGCTAGAATTTGCTCTCAGCTCTGGATTTGGCACCACCTGAGTTTGCCAAATGATAGCTTTGTCCAAAGTGGAATGAAGACAAATGCAGAGCAGACTCGTGTGCATGTAAAAGGTTTGGATACGTGTCATGCCAATAAAAGGCATAGTATTTAAAAATGGATACAACTAGCTTCAACAGAGGACACATTTAAATAGTGAGTAATGCTTATTAAGTTATATCTGAACTCAAATGTGTTTGTGTATTCAGCATTTACTCCAACCCTTTATTTCTAGTAGAGCACTGGCTATGTATAATCCAAAGAGCAAATAGAGAGAACAGAAAGATTGCTTGTTGCACCTGGCATTAATCTGCTCTCTGCTAATAGCAGGACAAAGCCTGAAAAGCAAAAAATGTTTGCAGCAACAATAGCTTTATTCCACAAAGCTCTTTTGGGGAGTGTATATCTCCTGGGTAAACTCCCCGTTCTCTGTCTCATTAATAACTATCAATAATGTTATTATCATAACTGCTATTATTGTAACTTCTTCCCTTTGTGGTTGGAATCAGAGTGGCGTCTGTTTGCAGCAGCAGAGTTGAGGGCAACTGGACAGAGAAAGTAGGGCCAGATGTGGCTGTCAAGATGAGTGATTCCAGGCCTTTCCTCACCTGATATCTGAGCAGAAGGCAACCAGCCTTACTGCAAGACACAGCTAGCAGGCCTGCAAACACATCATAAAAGCATCATGAGATGTATCAAGCTACTAAAAATACTGTTTCTCTGCTGGCTGATCTAAGAGCAGTGTGTAAAATAAGAGTCTATGTGTGCATGTCAGGCTGGTTACTGCTAAATCTTTATACCGAGTCTAGGTCTTAAGCTTATGAAACACACGTATCTGTTGTCGTATAAGCTGAAGGTGCTAAAAGATATTTTGCACTCAGTAATTTTAAACATAAATTTTGCTTTTCAGACTATTAGATAAATAATTGCATGTTTGACAGCATACTCATCTAACGGATCTATTATACAGACTTTATAAATGCATATTTATTTATATGCATACTATGATTCCAGCTTATCAAATGAAAGGATCTGTCATTTCTCCTGTAAGTTAAATGAACAGGGAAAATAAACATGCCCCCCCCCCAAATATCTGAAGAAATCAACTTGGTACCTGCAAAGGTATGACCTCTATCATTATCAGAATTTTTGGACATATTTTTGAT
This sequence comes from Diplotaxodon limnothrissa, assembly GCF_057381915.1. Lineage (NCBI taxonomy): Eukaryota > Metazoa > Chordata > Actinopteri > Cichliformes > Cichlidae > Diplotaxodon > Diplotaxodon limnothrissa. The sequence goes on along the minus strand of NC_140608.1, from coordinate 13,885,513 downwards.
TTTGGTTAAATAACTAGTAATCGAAATGATTAGTTGCAGCTCTAGCAGTCTTAGCACTGTATTTATACTTATTGTAAAGAAGAGTTGAAATTAAGGCTGACCTAGACCCATTTTGTGTGTCCGATTATGGGTAAAAAAGAAATATATAAAATATATAAAATTCTGTTGATAAGGTCTCCTTTTTAAAATAAAAGCAATCCCCTGTTAGCCCATTGGTGAGCAGTTGTTGGAGTCTCTTTTTCACACTGACAGCAGCTTGTAAAGAACATACATTACAGCATAGCCCAGCATAGCAAAGCTCTTGCTTATCATCTAGGAGGTGGAGATCATGTGTTTTCTTAAAAGCAGAAACAGGTATATTTGCTATCCTGATGTCAGAAAATCTGCGACTTACTGGGGCAAACTTGACCCCCATACATAAAGCTATGCAGACACTAAAAAGCCTTTAAGATACAAGTCAGTGATCTTGGTCAGACAAAATGAAGGCACTGTAAATTAATCTATTTCATCTGTTATAGCTCACCATCACATCTGTGTGATGCTACAGCACAAATGCTCCAGGATTCAATGAACTCCAGAGACATACTGTGGTTGGAATTCTGAAGGGAATACCAGAACTTACTATTTCTGGATAATCACTCACAAACTTAGACACAGATAATCAATAAAGCAAACATTAAATTGTCTTTTCTGTTCATCCCAATTACATTTAATAATATCTCTGAAGCACTTATCATTATTCAGCTTTCAGTTTTTAAGAAAACTAAATCCTTCAGAAACAGGTCTTACATTGTAATGTGGTTTAAAACAGGTCTCAAAATTCTCAATTACACACAAAACAATGAAAGCCTGTCTAAGAGGTCAGACTTTACTGTACTCAGCTACAATCTTCTCTTTTATCTTACAAACAGTCCAGCCAGAAACAAGCAGAACAAACCCCAGAAAGCCGTGTGTGCACGGGTGTGCATTTGCTTATATGTGTGATTCTGCTGGCGTGCCTTTGTGTGTTTGTGTGTAGCGGAAAGAGTGGAGTCTGGATATTGTCAAGCTGTCTATCTGATAGAAAAGCCGGCTCTGTGAAGCAGAGCGGCCGGCAGCATCAGTCAGCGATATGCCTCATTTCTGCAGTTCTGCATATTCCTTCAAACACTGAGGTACACATATGTCTATTTGCACCAGGCCTCTATGCACTCACACAGTGTTTACTGGTTTACATACCACCCACATGAGCAGACACCCATTTAAAGTTTCCAATGAAATCCCACTCTTTTCTAGCACTGTGCTTTCACTAGGTTACTGTAGCTGACAGGACAGGTGTATTTTTACATGAAAGTTGTTGCTATTACAGCTTGGATTTGTTTCACTTTTGAGCTGCTAGATTCGCCTTCGTTATATCACACAGCCTCACTAAAATTTCATAAAAGTTATGAAAAACAGATTGAGACGAGGATCACACAACAGAGCTTAAAAAAGCAAGGGACGGCATAAATATAAAAACCTAAAATTTGAACTTAAAACATGAAGCACCATCAGGATTTCTTTTAAATCACAGAGATACTATATTAAGACTATATTTTTATTATCAGTGAACAACCACATTTAACTGAGAGTATACATTACACAAAAACATTGCAACCATTCCAGACTACTCTGCAACATATGTTTTTGTGTACTGGGAGGAAAGTGAATGCAGGCTAAAATGTGAGGGATCATTTGGAATTTAGTTTCAGTGATTTATGAAAACATTTCTTGCTTTGAGCATCAAAAACAGAGTATATCCATGCATTCTCCACCATTTATGCCTTGGGAGACAAAAATACCAAGCACAGCAGAAATTAGTTTTCTGTTTTCATTAGATATTTAATTCAATACCGAAACAAAGTTGCCAACACAATTTACAACTACTAGTTGAATGGAAATCAGTCTGGAGTGGGTGTGTGCACACATTCACACACACAAATTTCAAACCCAAAATGTAACCATACCCTATTCTTAATGCCTTCACCTTTAAAATGTTATGATTTATGCCATAGGACTTGGCTTTTGTGCTCATTAGGATGACATGTCTGCATAATTTGACTGTGTAAACAGACCTAGGTCCCCACAACATGAGTAATACCCGGACCGCTCACAGAAAAAAAGACTGCAGCTGAGTTCTGGCTTGCTTTAAAAGCCAAATCAAAACTGAATCCTCAAGAGACATGTGCAGACAGGGTAGAAGGCTGTTTAGAGAAATTAATTGTGAGTCTTTTTTCCTGTTTATGGACACAATATGTTTTCCACAGATGCACATGTGGCAGTCAAGTTTCCAGAGTTCTTGAAAAGTGTCCACACTGCTAATGAAGATGATCTAAAATGAATTCTAAAACTTTTTATGTTATTTTTCTTTCCTCTAATGATTTAATAACTTTGTAGATGTAGGTGGAAAAGAGAGTTATGCATGAAATAAAATCACACTGAGCACACTGCCGCCCTGTAGGTGCTTGTAATTTTCTCTGTCAGCTGTAAAAACTCACAGCGCACTGGCTTAAAGTTTGCAGTGAAACGCACACTGTAAACTCAATGGGGAAAAGATGGTGGAAATGGCTATTCTGAAACAATACATCCATCAAATTATTGTTAACATGCTGGAGAAAATTGTTGATGACAGTTTATGAGGCTTTACCAGATGGATTAAAATTAATCTAACATTTATACTTACACACAACACGTGCGGTTACAACATGCAAGATGTCATGAAAGATTTGGAATTAAACTGCCCAAATATCCAGGAAAACTCAAGCTCAGTGCATTTATCATCGCCACCTCCATTATGGCTACAATTTCCAGCAGCTCCAGTGGTTCATCTCTGCCTTCTGTTTCTCATTGGTCGGGTCATCCACTAACCAGATCCTCTCGGGCTGCAGAGCAAGACCGTGTGACTGAAGCAAGATCATCTGAAGACTGATATATCCAATTATTTCAACAGCTAGTCAAATGCTCAAGAGCAGCTATCGATCAAACCGCAGTTTAACAATTCATCCATATCGGTGAAACCCAGACCAGTATACTGTTACGGTCGCTGTGCACAAAGATGTTAAAAGAGGTGTTTTGCTATGTTCGCGTGGTATATCTATGACTTACCCTGACGCTAGCTTGACACTGAATGTTATGGTTGCGCAGAGGGAAAATGTGGTTCTAATATACTGCGAGCCTGTGCTGCTCCACCAGCATGTTGCACAGAACCCAACGCCTCCATGTTTACACAAACACACATCTCCACATGGACTCTCCTTTCATACAGGGGGGCTCCACTTCAGCAAAACCATTCAGGTCAAACCACTTTTGTATTTTGGAAGAATGCAAGATATGTGGTGGGCACCTGTTTTCAATTCTGTTAGTAGAGGGGGACTGATATGTGTGTGCGTCCATATGTGTTGAAACCAGAATGTGAGAGAGAGATTATCTCAATCTGTGAATTTGCTCTGACTAGACTTGTGTGTGGCCCCCTTCTGTGAACCCAGTGTAAAGAGATGCAGAGCAGCTCGACAGGACTGGTGAGTAAGATGAGTGGTATGTTAACATACGCTGTTCTTGATGTAAAGTAAAACAACTCTGTGCTCCTGTGTGTGTGTGTGTGTGTGTGTGTGTGTGTGTGTGTGTGTGTGTGTGTGCAAGCACTATTTTCCCTAGTGTTCCAAACAAGGCAAGAGGATGCAGCATATAACAAATGAAAGGCAGTGAAATGGACAAAATGACATCAAGTGTCTTTTATTGGCTTTGGGCCATGTAACTCAGTGTGGGTGTGTTTGGGGTGTGAGTGGTTTTCACATCTGTTTGGCAATGGCCGCTGTCTATCACTCCCTAATGGGAAAAGCACGCTTGTTAGATACTAATGACCTCATTGGCTTGTAAAGATACAAGGTGTGCGCAAGGAGTGAATTCCCAGGAGAGAAACATCACCATGTCTGTTGTATTTGTATGTACTGTGGAGCTACCTATAAACCACTACCAAACACAACCAAAGCACGAAGTAATACAGCAGCCATTATCATTAGCCAAAATTGTTGTGAATGATTCTTTTATTACAAACTGACAGACTGTTTAGTAACTTGTGAATCGAACTGAGGGTTCATCGCTGTCTAAGGCAAACAGTTGTCTTCATAACAAGATGATTAAGATGGCCAATCTGCAGCTTCTTTGCAATGTGCAACCAATTCTAATATTTGAACACCCAGCATTTACATTCAAAGCGACACCACAAAGGCACGCAATTAGTCAAATTCGATGAAGTTACTCTTCTAATATTATTGTATTACAGACAGGAAGTAATAGAAATAAAAGGGTTTTTTGATAAGCAAAAGAAATGCTTCTTGATGGACAGGCTAGTATTGCCAGTTGGCAGGGCGCTGAGACAAAATATAAACTAACTTGCATAACTGTCTAGGGATGGATAGTATTTTGTTAGCAGTCATACTGAAGAATAAGACCTACACCATGTTTGCTGCAAAACGATCTTCATCAGGTCAAGGTCCAACACAAGACATGTGTTCAGACTTGTAAGCATTAGAAGTTATTAGAGTTATTATGAGATTAATGTGGGGACTTGTTTGGAGTCTGAGACAGAGAAAGGAGGACATTCTGACCCAAAAAAAAAGAATATTCAATTACATGAAAGTAATATATACATATGGTCTGACACTTTTGTTCTGTTTGCACCATATGTCCGTACACTTCATGTAAAGGAAAAACTTTAAAGCTTTTTACATGAAAATATGTATATTGTTGCTTTTATACTGTAGGATATAAAACTGCATTTTTACCATGTAACATATTTTACACTTCATAAACTGTTTACTTTTTTTGGCCAATGCAGGGCAGTTAAGCAAAGGGTGTGACAGTTTCACTACCAAAGATTAGTAACGCTGTCACCTACATAGAGGGTTGTTGTAAAGCTTCCGCCTCTTATCTGGTTAGCCATCTCGTCTCACACACCTCTGCTGATGCTGTAATTAAGCACTGAATGCTCTGTAGTTGTAGAGAAACAAAACTCCTCCACATACATAGGCTGGAATGAATGAGAGACTAGCCCAGGGCTTTACTGCCCTGAATCATCAAAGAGCTTGAACCTAAAATATTTTCAGGAGTCCTTTAAACACCCCACCTGCTTAGGATTCAGACACAGTGGCTATCTTCACAAGTTTTTAACAAATGCTTCTTTTAACACCTTCACCATCATATTCAAAAATTATACCACTGGCAAAGGGCAACAATGTGTTGGGGCATAATGGACATCTGCTACATTCCAGTTCAAAAAGGGTATCTTTGACCCCAGGCAGTGTGATGAATGAGGGTTATGAAGACCAGATCCCAAGCGGGCAGCAATGCAAACACACAGTATTCCAGACTCCCTTTCACTGCTAGAATAATCACCATAATCACAGCAATCATCTTCCACTCTCAAACTATATCCACACACATTACTTATGCTTCACTTAAACTGGAGGTTCTTCAGCTGAATGTGCAGAGCCAGATTAAACAGTTACTGAATCACCATCTTGCATAACAACTTTTATAGGTAATTATACATTTATAATATCAGATGCTGGGAAAAGACAGAAAATGTTTATAAAAATGCTACTACGTAATGTGCAGACCATACCGACTACATAAGCCATTTGTTATTTTGCAATTCAAATCTAATCACTTATAACTGCACTAATTAAATATAATTGACTGAATGATGGAATAACATTTTAGAAATGTATGTATTATTTTCATAATAATTCTCGGATAATACCTGAACCAATACTTTGCCAGTGAGTTCAAGCCAGAGAAAAAAATCCTACAGGTCTCTTAAGATGATAAAATCATCATATTTTCAGGTTTAAAAAAAATGATACATTATGAAATTAGAAGATAAAAATTTGAAGATTAGAAGACAAAAGTGCACAATTGCTAATTTAGCACAGTATAAAACACTAAAAAAAATGTTTCAAGGTTTTAAATTTACATTCAAGGAGACCTTTTATGGGTTTTTTTCATATCTATTATATTCTTCTGGAATGTCATGGAATAACTTTAGTCACAAAAACCAAAACCTATATATGTTATGTTGGCTCTCTACACAGGAACTCAGTTCTTTCTGTCTAAAACAGGCAGTTTTAGCTTTAAATCTTGTGGTCACTACTTAACGTGAAAAGATCTAACACTGCTATTTAGCAAACCTAAAATAAGCCCCTCAAATGTCTGTTTGGTAGATATTGTTCTCAGTGCCTGCTTATTGTGTGACATATAGGTCAAAAGCTGTATATACTTGTGCAACATAGGATGGAATCACTGCAAAGTCCTTTTCTACAGCTTGCACTTGCATGTCTGCAGCTTTAATCATGGACCTCTACCTTCAAAGCAAAGCAAACAGTCCAACTTCTGTGTCAGACTGACTCAAAATCACAATGAGGATCATCAGTGGTGATGAAAGCTGAGGTTTTTTTGACATTCATAGGTTTGTGCACTGAGAATTTGTTACTCACGATCAGCATCTAAGCATGCAGTTGTACTGGTATCTGATGGAAGAGATTTGCTGCAAATCACCTCAACAATGGTGCGTGTTATTGTACAAAACTGTCCTTTACCACAAAATTTAATTTAAGTTGAAGGATCAGAGTTTTAACACCGTGGAGGAGATCCAGCACGTTGCAGATCAACACAGTTCTTGATCTAAAAACAAGCAGCAGTCCTGGAAGCGATCATTCCATTCACGTGGCCATAATGGAGATAGCAGTGAATTTTATAAAAGGTGAGAGTTTGCTTTTTATGACTAACGTGGATAACATAAACCTTCGATCGCACCTTGTTCGAATAACATTAAATGTCTGGTTTGGAAATGCATGATAAGACGTCAGTTCTACAGCAAGCTTTAAAATGACATCATCATCAGATTTCTCCAGCAAAACAACCTTCAGTCCCATGAGATTTTTACAGCACCTAGTATGACAGAGATGATATTCCTGCCAGATTTTCAAGGAAATAAACACAGAAACATTTTCCAACTAATCACCTTAACAAATCACATCATCAAAAGTCCTCTCAAACCATCCTCTCAACAGTCTTGTGCTCTGGCTAAGTTTCATGATGTTGTCTGCTGAGAACCTAATGCTATAACAAATTGAGCCTATTCTTCATCTGAAAACATTTTTTACTCCATTTGCTTTCCATCTACACAAGGACTTATTGGCAGAGGCTAGAATGCAAGTGAGATTTTGATTTGTTTTATTATTATGTTTTGGTCAATTAGTCTGTTGAGATGTTTGCGGTTTAGAAAAATGACATTCTTCTTTAGTGCTCTAACACTTGTGGCGGTACTTTTAACCGATGCAAAAACCATATTGTATGCTAAAATATTTGAATTCAATCACACATATTTTTCCAGTTTTACAAATAAATACCATTTCATTTACACCCAGTGTAGGAAACCTCAAAAATACATTGCTGTGTCAAAATATTACTGCAAGTTCATCCATCAGAATAAACATTTTTAGCATTAGTGATTTGATTTGCACCATTTACCAGAATATCCTTTAGAAAGCAGTCCAAGTAATGTCTGCTCACCAGTAATGCTGATGTACTGAATTTATTTTAGGATTTACTTTTTCCCCTCAAATCTTGATCCTAGATTATTTAACCATTAGAAACAGTGTATGACATTAACCCCATGAGGGACAAGTGGCAGAGTCATGCTAAGAAGTAGTTAAAACAAATAATTAATACATAATTAGGATTTTATAAGCATTGTTTTTTTGTACCTGCTTACAGTTGACAGTAATGTGCTCTGTACATTTTTCAGATCCTAAACATATTTTTAGTAACATAATTACATTTATATTATAAAACACAAACGGAAATATGACTGAACTATAACTATATGATAAAATCGAAATCTTTACCAAGTGTGTAGAAGGACTATGCTTGTACATGCCATGCAGTTTAGACAGCTTACAGTGTCTTTTTCAACGTTTCAGTAAAGGTTGCCAGTAAAGAGAAGATGCTCAACATCTGGTGGGACTAAGATGTTTACATTAGAACTTCAAAAATGTTTCATGTTGGGAGATAAGAAAATCAGGAGATTTTAGAAGATAAAAAGGCAATGTGTCTTGTAATATCTTCAGTATTTACTCTTAAACGCTGGAGACAGCTGTCCTTCATTTGCTTAAAACAAAAACAAACATCTAACATCACCTGAATCCGCTGGATCATTTTTAACATAAATATGCACTGAGACGTTGGCTTAAAATTTTTACCGCTGACACAAGTTAGACTAAAAGCAATCAATTTTTGATATTTCTATAATTGACGTGTACTTATTTTATATACACATACATATGATGAGTGAAAAATTTAAACTCAAGGCAAATCTAAAAAAGCATCAAAAGATGCCAGTTGCTTAACATTATAGCAGAATCAGCTACGGCTTTGCTTCAGTGTTGAGATTCTAATGTTGCGATGAATGCACAGGAGTCTTGGCTCAGCTCAGTTCCCATGTCTCTTCTAGACCTACAGTAAAGGAGTTTGAAGGCAGCAGACTTCAGCAGGGGTAGCCTAAGTAATGCAGAGCCAGGCTATTAGTGTTGTGAGTAGGGCATGCTGGCTCAATCAAACCCTGGGTTCCCTACTCTGCCAGCGGACAGACCAGGCCAAGCCAAACATCTGCTCCTGGTTAGAGGTGTCGGCTCCTGCCATTCACAGCAAAAGTTCAAAACCTCAGGGAAAGATTTCACTTGGCCTCTTCTTGCCTGGGCCACTGCAAGCAGTCCTGTACTCTCCCTAAGGGAATGCAGGTCTGAGGAACGTACCACGAAAATTCAATTCCAGTTTTCCTTTCCGTGCTTCGCTCCTTTGACCGAGGCAAATTTCATTACACACTTATGGACTTATAAAATTCCTTTAATAACAAAGTGCATTGTCCCACAGACCAGGGTTCCTTTAAAGCCAAATCGCACCAGAGCAAAAGGGCTTTGAGGCCAACCATCTATAAGAACTGAGATGCTTTAATGCATGAAACACACTCTACTCCAATTTTTTTCCCATCCTTTTCTTTCTATTTTCCTTCTATTTCTTTATAACACATAAACAGTTGTATAATATGGTTAAGACATAAAATAAATAAGTTAAGTGGGTTGCACTGCTTAAGTGATGAAAGGCCATAAAATATCTTACATATTTCCTCTGTCATCTTGTAACAATCAATCAGCTGGCATCTAATAAAATCTCCAAATAAAAACCCAAAGCACCAAATTACTGGATACTTAAGCCAATTAACAAAAACAGAAACAAAGAGAGACTCTGGAAAATGAGAAAGAAAACAATTTGGTCACACATCTAACATTATGCCTCTATTACTCTTCTAATGAGCCAAAAAACTTTACGGAGGTGACTGATTTTAAGTTGAAGCCAAACAACTATCTGTTGTTGGTCTCAGTAAAAGTAGGTTACCATCCTAACATTCAAGCATAAACTGGCTTCCATATGTGTCCGTCCAAGTTCCTAATGTTTTCTTTTCTTTTTGTTTTTTTAGAGATTTACAAACAAACAAAATACAGGCTCTGATAGTGATGTGGGTTCTGACTTTAAGACTTAGACTCAAGGCTCTATCTGATCAAAACACACAGCCCACCGTGCTTCTCTCACTTCAGTTTACAACATTTTTCAAGTGTAAACAAAAACCCACACTGTAATCCATTACTCCCTAAAGCTGCTCAGTGATCAGAATCTTTCACAATAAACAGAAATGAAAACAAGCAACAAAAAAAAGGAAAAAAGGGGAAAAAATACAAAGAGACGATTCCCCTGTGAAGTCGGTTTCCTTGTAAGACTTTTTAGCAATTTCCTGCAACTCTGGATTATGTTGTTTGAGCACTGGATTTGTTTGGTTTTTTTGGGATAAAGTCTATGAATCGTTGCTGTGGAAGGTAGCTGGGCACCTGCAGTTTTAATCTTTCTAGAGGACACGATACTCAGCTTTTGTCTGGATTTTCATTATAGAGATCTGAAGGAAGGAAACAACTAATGTTGTTTATAGGTAACTATATCGACACAGAGCATGATTTGACATACTTGAGCCACTTTCTTTGTAAGTTAGAGATGTACTTGATGCATACTCATGTTATATATCTACAGACTGTATTTAAAAGATGGATATGTCTCAGGGTCTGAAAAGTGAAGCAAATGTGCTTTAAACCTGCAGCATTACTAAAGGACGTGGCGTGCACTCGCACTGTTAAAAAACGTAAGTCGAATTCATCAGAAGTCCAAGAAAAATGACCCCATTAGTTACTTAGGGCCAGATTTACTGAGGAATTAGTGTATTTCAAATACAAAAAAAAGACATGCTTTCTTTTACGTTAAATATTAGCAAAATTAGCAGTAAACTGCATGTTGCAAGCATTAATAAATCAGTTTTCAATACTGATTTATTATTTGCATGTTCCCACCTCCTTCATTCAATGTTGTTACTGTGTTATCTTTCTATTTAAAAAAAACAAACCAAAAAAAACCCCCCATCAAACCCAGTTTATGCTGGTACAATTTAGTTTAAAGCCTTCTTCAGTACAGCATGATTTTTTTTCTTTTTAATTAGGCCTTTTAGACAAAAATGGGGTCTGATTTGATTAGTGGATGTGCTATAATAGACAAATCTCCATCTTACTGCAAATCCTGGACTTGTCAGTCCATATTTCAAAATGTTCAAGTTGGTGTTTCAGAACAGTATTTTTACCAGCCACCAGGTGAAGTTATCCATATTATACATACAGTTTATGGTTGGTTGCACATCAGAACTTAAAGATAATAGATGTGTGAAAAGATAACTCCCAGACTGAATAATGCATGCATGTCATGCATGTCCTGAGCTTTTTAATGCAGAAATATTGCTTTAAGAACAGCAGGATTTGCATAGTTCAGAGGCAGCTGTTAACAATGAACTGATATGACTCTGTAACAAATCAATGAGTCCCAGTAAAGTAGCAGGTATATTTGAGGATGTTGCCTCAACACAGTAATTCTTTCTTTGAATTCTCACACTGAGGTACAAATTTATAATGGAGGAATTGCATTATACTGCTGTTTGTCATTTGAGTTATGTGTTGGAAAACAACTTACAATTTACTGAGCCAATACTGAAGCCACTTAAAAAAAATCTGGCATCAATCTTCACTTTGTTACATCACTTGAATTATTTATTAAATATATGAGATCATTTTGGGATATGTGGGTCAGTGAGTAGATGGAAGAGGACAATAATATATATTGTTAAGTAATGGGTTTCATAATCAAGAATATTATGCATTTTTTTCATTTGTTTTGTTTTGTTTTTTGTTTTACAAATAACAGGGTCTTCAGACACCACCTCAAAAACAATATATTTACACATAAAAATTTAGGAAGTAGCTTCTTTACACATCCCTCTAAGGCACCTAGATGTCCTCTTTTTATGTCCAGGTCAAAGGTCATGGACAGCCAGCAGCAAGGCCCCTGAAGCAGATAGAACTTGCCCTTTATTTCCTAACCACTTCAACAAGGAGACACATACTTTCTCAATTATGGTGTTTCCCCTCCTTTCTTAGTGATAACAAGTTTTTTTTAATAGTTTTCTAAAGGCAACTGTGATTTCTTTTAAGCTATGAAAATAGAAGTACATCAGAAACAATATAATATGGTATTTTTATAAACATGCCAAAAAAAATCATTATAAAAATTGACTGTCCTGATTTCCATCCATCAGTGGTAACAAGAAATTGACACAAGCTAATGGGTTGTGAAAGATTTTTGGAAACACCCTAGTTATTAAAGATGTTTTTGGAAGGGTGCTTTGAAGATGTTATTTGTGCTCTGAGGCTGTTGGGAAATCTAACACTTGTGAAGCTACTGATCCCTGAACATTTACAGGTTTGCTCAACCTTGAAGGCACAGTTTACACCACAGGTGTTGGCTTGTGCGATGGATCTTAAGTGCTGGGCCTGGCTGAGATGGTAAAAGATTGTTCTAGAGAAAAACTGGAGGTCTCACATGAGTTGAAATGTTTTATTCATCTTCAAGTTTTGCTCTCTTTTTGCTCTTTATACTTCCGTTTTGATCAGTCTGTTGGTTCACTTCTCACTCTATTCATTCCCCATTTTTCCCCCCTTCTCTCTGCTCTCTTATTCTTCACTCATGCTCTTGTTTTCTCATTTTGAGAGTTGAGGGCTGTGCTGTGAATCTCCAACTCAGCAGGACACCATGGAGTGATAGATGGCCTCTGACAAGGTCCAACACAATCCAACATATGCTCCAAATGAAAAAAAAGGAACAGAATTAAACAGGGTTCACAAGTGGCCAAAGAAAAACATGCCAAACATGTATGAAAGCAACGTTTTTTTGAGGGGGGATGGGGTTTAGTGCACGATGACACAATAAGTTGAATATCCCCAGTGTTAAAGTATGAACACAAAGTATGAACCAAAGAGAGGAAAGAAACAATTTATCCAACAGGAATAATGTGAATGATTATGGTTAGAAAACATTGGGTGCAAATCACATTAAACTAGAGGAAGAACGTCAGTCTGAAAAGGTGGTAAGTAGTCTCATCCATATTCTGCAACTGTGCATATATATTATATATCTAAAGTTACATTTACCACTGCAACTAAGTATTACAGAAACGTTAAGCAGAATGTAGGAGGAAAAAAATAATATTAAAATTATTCAGGTAAAACATATGAAAATATTTTATTTTAATTTCTTAATATAAAAATGTAATATAAAAGAACAGTGTTTATGTACTCATGCTAAAATTGACTCAACTCCTTAGATACGTACTGATGACGGCTCAGCCCCGCAAAACTGTATTCTCTCGCTACAAGAAATAGCAGACACTTTCCTGGAGCACACACACGCATGTAGCAATGTTGCCAACATTTGTGCGATGCTAATGAGTGTGTTAAATTCCAGGGTAAGTAGTTGAGAGAAGAAACATTAGCGTAACATTCTTAAACACCAAGTCAAATCACCTCTCTAAACAGCAGTTACAGCTTTTTAGCCCCTTACCAGACCCTATTTCCAGTGCAAACTGTACACACAATGAATACATATGGACAGGCACACACACAAACACACACACAGGGTAATCTCATAAATAACGGATGACAGCCTAAGAGTCAAATTAAGGAAATAAAATGTGTCTCACTGGTAATGAAGGAGGCATGTTTTCTGCCTCGGGATAACAACTTCATCTGGACCCATACACACACTTACAGTCTGTATAAACACACACACACACACGGAGACCTAGACACACATATATTCAAGAGGTACCAGCATTCCAGCAACAGAGCCATCCCACTGGTACAAGCTTGCTCAAAGCAGTCAAGAACACAGTGCCATGATTTGAAATTTGACACAAAACGTATGTTTTCTAGAGCTCTGAAGAAAAATGTGGAGGTTGGATGTCATGCCAAACAATCACGGGAGAGGAAGGACTGCTTTCAAACATTTCCCATGCATCAGGCTATTAAAATGACATTCGTTTGCAGGTTGCTGGCACTTGTCTCGGGGCATATTGCAAACACATGGAATTACATGTTATGTCCATCCATGATTTAAACACTGGGTATTCTTTCGATCAAGGAAAAACAGACACTTCTGGATCTGTGTAGGCCATGTGGAAAGGGTAAGGAAAAAAAGTAGGCTATATGGCAATCAAACGTTTGTCACGCTGAGATTACATCACTGGTGATAATTGTAAACTGACATGTAAGAATGAGAAAAAAGCACTTTATAAATTCAGCCAAACACACATAAAAAAAAAGGTCACACAAATTCACATGTAGTCATGTTCTGACTGAGCTCCTTTGTCTATAGATAATTCACTACTTTGAGTTATGCTGTAAATGGCTCTGTGTGTGAAACTGGTTGCAGTGACGTACCGCAGGGTTTAAGTCTGGATCCAAATCTTTTCAGTGTGCACATGAACATGAATAATCTAATGATGCAAGTTATTTAGAGAATGGTTGTTATTACAGATACACTTAAAATGAACATGACTTTAAACAAATCTGCGCTAAGATGATACACATGGTGACCGAGAGGACAAATGCAATGAAGTAAATCCCTGAAAGCCACAAAATATATATAAAAAAACTACAAAGAAGGTTATGGTTCTGAACAAAAACCCAAAAGAAAAGAGCATGTCTTGTTTCAAAAGATATAAAAGCAGATGGGATACATTTTAAGCCAATAGGTAAACTAAAGTGCAGAAAATTTGCTCAAGGTGTGCAAGTAATGAAGACATTAATAATTTTACTACTCACTTTAAATTTATGGTGTGTTTTTTTGACACATGGATCCCTTTTGTAACTATAAATCCTGTTTTTGTTAACTGGTTTTCAGGCAGGTCATTGTCAGAAAAATATTGACTTTTCAAATCAAGTGTGTGCCCAGATTTCAGCGTGTGGATACCAACAGTACTGTCCCCAGTCTGGTTCTAATGCGCTTTCATAAGTGTGTGTATTGCATCTAATGTAATACTGCAAAAAAACAACAAAAAAAACCAAAAGAACAAAACAAAAAAACTACTATGTAAAACCTAAGACCGGAAAACAATTCTGAATTTCAAACAGAATTTAACGCTAATTTGGAAAAGCTTATTTTGGGTATTATCATAATAGGCTTTGTCCAGTTTGCAGTTACTGCTTGAATTGGCAGAACACAAAACAGTCCAATTTAAATATTTCTTCTTTGCAATAAATAAAAAGTTAAAAAATGCAAAAGAATTTAATTAAAATTTGTGAAATTACTATTGCAAAACCTCTTCAACACAAACTCCATATAAGACAGCAGTAATTTTGCTTCACCTAAGTGTGAGTGCAGTTTGAAGGCAGAAAAATACTTAAAACTCACACTTCACGTATCTGTGAAAAGAAATGCTATGCTTCTGACTCCCTTAAGCTATTGGCAGGACAACACAGCAGGGTTCTAGCATCGCTTCTTTTAATAGTACAATAAAGTAAACAGCTGGGCAATACGTTGCATGAAAAAATATGCACACAACCTTTAATGTTTTTTCAACTACCTCCACTCTGTCCAAGAACCGCAATAGCTGCTCATATCTAATAATATCATTATGGATATATACAAATCAAAGCAGATTATATTCACTCTCCTGCTGACATGGCAACTGGCTGCACTGTAGTGTTACTGTGTGAAACTTGGCAGGGGAAACTCTCATAAATCTGTATTCAGCAGTGAGCTAAAGATGGTCCGGGTACTGAAGCAGCTGCAACACCAAAAACCAAATCCATTACAGTTCACGCAAAGTGTGAACATACTAACTGAGGCAATTTTAAACAAAAAGATGAGGAAGCCGTTGGAGAAACACTTCCGGTCACTCACGAAAGAGTTTAAAGCATACGATTAAGAAGAGGAGTGATAAAGGTCTGGGAGAAGATGGTGAGCAGAACAAATACAAAGAATAGAGCATGTTTCCCAGTGCTGCGAGAAAATGTGTTTTGATTTTTTAAAAAGAGAAAGTTATAACTAGAGGCTATAGACAGCTGTGCCAGTTTGTTTTGATGAAAACATTTTCAAGCCATTCACAGATGTTCAGTGAATTCCCCGTTCTGTTCCTAATGTTTGTCTTTCCAGATTTTTAACATATTCCTGTATGTTAGTGTCTCATTACACTTTCTGTCAAGAATTTCATTTCAGTTTTCACAGTTGTACTGCACACAGGATAGGAGTTTTTCGCACAAAAAATCCGATTTGATATCTGAGCTGGGGTGAAATATTTCAATATGTGTTTACACATTTGATGTGCAGTTTTACATCAAGTGTGTACACAAAAGTACAGCTGGTTTCACAAGCTAGAGTGCAGCAGTGTGTACAGTATTAATGAAAACAGTCAAACATAATAATCAAAGTTTGCATGTCCAGCCCTGTTCATATTTTCTAGCAGGCTTAGAAAGGCTATCCACTAACTCTGTGGAACATTTGAGATATGCATACAGTGAAATTCTCCTCTATTCTCCCATATGTTGCAACTCAGAATCTGAACACTGACTAAGTCACTGAAACATACAGTCGTTGACAAAAAACCCTTCAGTTTTACATGTAGACTTCATGTTTAGGTAGAATTGTACACACGCCAAACAAACTACGTGGCCAAGATTTCATTTAAGCACAATGACCTTTATCAAGTGCACAAGAACATTTGTTGCAAAGAATACATTACATAAACATTAACATATTTCACTTTTCTGTCATTCTTCTCATGTTTCCTGGGGAGCTATGCATCTTTCTGTTAGCGGTTTCTAGCCTTGACTGTGCCAACTTACAGAGAGAGGCTCATGGTATTAGTGTCTGATCTACTCTCAGTAATGTTTGCGTATACCTAACAACTGATTAAATCCCATAAACATTCATGTCACTTAATACTGCGAGTGTGAGATCAGACTAAGAAACAGAGAAAGAGTAGAGGCTAAATTGTGACGTCAGGCTCCAAACCATCTGCTAGATCATGAAGCCAACATTTGACTCATCTTACATTAAAATAATATTCTTAAGTGTGTCATCTCAAACCAAAATTTGATCAAGTGAAGTGGTCATCTTTGTCTCACTATACTCAATTAAAATAAATTCATCTCTATGTACCATCACATAATGACTCCTCTTTGCAATAGTTTGTGCAGGGGACACTACTAATTTAAAGTCCTAATAACTTTACTCCTTCTGCAGTGATCTTCATTCTTGGCTTCTCCAACAAGCAACAGCTGGCTTTAGCAAGGACCACAAAACTGCCAGTTATCTTGGAGTTTGACATCTTGCCTTTATGAGGAAATCAACTGCTAATCAACTGCCATATTTCATCAAGATACTTCCTCCCCCAATGATATAACTATTCACGCATGTAAACATAAAATAACCAACCAAATAATACTATTACCTCAGTGTCTGGGTAGGGCTGCATTGAATATGACAAATATTGATTTTATGCAGTTTTTGCAAAAGGTATAAGAAATCATATCATAATATTCATATTCAGTATTGCCTAAAGACAGACTCTGCTTTTTAAATTTTAACAGCAAAGGACAGTGTAGCTTTTTGTATCTCTGTCACCATATATATATATATATATATATATATATATATATATATATATTAGTGTAGGCACAATGCAGTTTCTTCCCATTGGTGCAGCTGTTTTCAGCTAGAACTATAAAAACACTGATTAGATGAGTTCTTTTTGTATTTAATGTCAAAGAAAACATTTCAAGATCATTGATACTTTTAAAGTAAAGTAGAAAACTTTCCATTCACTCTCCTGCAAGCAGCTGCAGACCTCATTACTGACAATGTCCTCCTCTTCACTCTTGCTTCTCAGATTTCTCTGTTTTTGGAAGATTTTCTTCTGGTTCCTATTCACAAATACTGATCTTCCAGTTTTATATGACAAGAATAACACAGTATAGGAATTCCTAAATTGAATTGTGTCTATCCTTTGAGTATTCAATACATGAACGAGGTTTTCAATGTCCCAAGTTGAACGAACTGGTCGCTTCATTCAGTGTAAAACATGCCTATCCTCATGTGAAATCAGAATAGCTAAACTAACAGTAAATATAAGAGAGGTGTTGTGTTATGAAGAAAAGGAAACTGATAGAGTTAGAGAAGAAAAAGTAAAGCAAAAAAAGAGAAAAAGGTCCAGGAAGTGATCCTTGATGGAGGAATATTCTCCTGCAGAGAGACATGAAATGACGCTCGCCATGACCTTGTCTAAGGTCATGGTAATTTCTCAACTTCATACCCCAGCTGAATGTGTCTGCGCATGTAAACTCAGAGTGGCCCCATTACTGATAGCTCTAACAAGCCTAGGCCAAAGGTCAGACAGTGGTGAGTGGAAAAGGATGGAGAGAGACTGTTAAAGGTCTTTAAAACACCACCTGCCTTTACACACACACACACACACACACACACACACACACACACACACACACACACACACACACACCACAAGCACACACACCCACCCACACAAACACACACACACAGATCTTGACTAATTGTTACCAGACCATATTTAAACACATCCTTAGTGCCTCTGAACCCCTGTTTCTCTCCAGCACAGAGATGAAGTTTCTGCACAGATTGGACTTTACACACAAACATGTTCACACTTTCAGGACTTTTTCAGTGTCATCAGCGTGCATTCTGGTGACTTATTTCTCAACTAATGGTTGCTCAGTTCCACATTTTTTGTTTTTGCACCTTTAAAAGAAACCAATAGCCTCACCAATTCCCTTAATAGATTCAAATAATTGCTTTTAGCTTAGCCTGTGTTTGGAAAAATTAGATGTTTTTGTGAAAAGACTTTCGCTAAATTAAGTGCAGTCTGATAAGAAATGTGGCACCTGCGTAAAACTAGCATTACCCTATGGGTCTCCAAACTGAGGTTTTACCATTTAAAAGGACATGATTCTCCATGAGTCCCAAACACTTAAAATGTCTCAAATCTAGGAAAATAACAATTAGTTCATATTCACAAAAGGTTAAATGTATCAATATTTTAAGATTATACTTCATCAACTTGCTTCAGCAAATTTAAAAACAGTTTGAAAACAGTATTTACAGGATAAAATAACATATCTTTTAGTCATTGAGACAAGCTGTTGCCTCTCCTCTATGCTGCAGCTGCTGCTGCTAACATCCTCTTTGTGACAGGAAGCAGCAGGGTTTATGGGAAATGTGGTCTTAATTTTGAGCAACATTAGCACTATACTACATGTAAGACTGGGACTAGGTGTCCTGATCATGTTTTTTTAAGATTATGGCTATTTCTTTTTCAAGAAACAGCAACTCAGACAATATCAGAATGATAATGCAAATGATGTCAATGCATCACAACAACATTGTGTGTGTAATAAGTATTTGTTGAGATTTGAACTGCAGAACTGGATACTCCAACACTATTTTCTGCTGATCTTACAGTTTCGCACAGTAGTCATGTTATATGCTTTTCTGAAATTATACAAGTTGCATGTCTCAACAAGCTTGGCCATAACATCCACATTACTAGTTGCTCGTACTGTGTCTTTAAATTTGTATTCATATGAGCACCATATGACAACAATGCAAGAAAATATAATTACGTAATTGCTACCAGCATGTTTGATCAACAATAGATCTGGCTGTTAAAAAAAAAGACAAAGAAACAAACCCCCCAAAAAACTTCAAACTCTCATGCACAGTAGATGTCCAAAAATGCTGGAACTCTGTGTAAAATCTTCAGTTCCTGCAGTGATACAATGAAATACTGCAAGGCCATGGGGTTTTTTTGCACAGTCAACAGATCAGTATTAATGATAGGGTGCTACAGTAAATAACTCCTGACCTGAACTTGTGAACTGACCCCACACCCGAGCAGGTACAAATTCTTCTTCTGTGTATTTGCCTACTGTGATAAATGCGATATGTCTGTGTTTTCACTGTTGCACTTGAGACTATTTGAAAATATGCAGCTGATGTATGGTCTTCATATCTGCCTCTATCACTCACACAGCAACACACAGAGGGTCTGTCCCAGGGAAGCAGTACAGTCTGAATACATGAAAAATACTCTGTAGACCAACTCATGCAAGGCTTTTTTGTTCTCTGCATGTTATGACCAAAATATTAGTGGCACATTCAACGGGGTTCAATTAACGTATATTTGGATTCTTTACATAATTTATCAATGACTTTAAGATTTGCATGGCCAAATATTTTTAATGTCTCCAGACAGAGAACACGTGGTCATGTACATCACTGTATCTAATGATTCCCTTCAACTCAGGTCCCTGCTAATTCCCAAGTCCAACATTACTTTTCCAAAAGAACTTACAGGTTTTGAAACTCTTTTTTGGGTGGTTCAGATTTTGGTATAAAAATCCCACCAACCCAAAACACAATTCCAACCCACTGACTTTTCAACATGCTAACGAAGATAAAAAGGGCGTGCATAAGACTTAACCTTCCTAGTAATCAACTACAATTTTATTTTGAATCCAAAGTCCTCTGAAACCAAACAAACAGCATGAATTAATTATTGCTGACAGATGCAGCCAATTTATTACCAAGTCCAAGTCTGTGGACTTTTCTGAGCAGTACAATACTTTTAAAACATAAATCCAATATTTTACTTTTGCCTCTGTTACTATCCTCTCCTGCAGCTTCTTATTTCCATCCCAATCAATCACAAAGGAAAACAGATAAGAAATGCAGCCCACCCAACATCAAGACGTCAGAGTTCCTTCTGCGGTCAGGTTGAGTTAACTGTAACCAGCGAAAATGTCAGTGCTCTGTTTACTTGCCTGCTGCTGCACCCCTATATCCATCCTTACATTCCTCCTTTACAAATTACATTTGTCATTCTGAAAGCTGATGGTTTACACTGGTGTGCTTTGAACCTCATGTGAGTGCACATGCATGTGTATGAACAAACTGCAGACAATACGCCAGGATATGAATAAGTGCCAAAAAAGGCCTATTTTGTGCGTGCGTGCGTGCGTGTGCGTGTGTGTGTGATCTCCTACCTGTTATTGTAATGTTGCTGTAGATGTTAGACAGCTGCTCTTTTAGCAGAACAAGCTGGGTGGTGGCTGCCTTCTCCCTCTGCAGCTCCAGCATTATATCAGGATGGCTGGCCAGTTTGCAGCCCTTCTGCTTGTCCAGTGCAATGTCACTGCGCACAATATCTGAAAACCAGAATGAATGGAAAAAATTATTATTTTATTAATATTTTTGCCATAGAGAAACCTATGTTGCAATTTTTCACCCCAAACTAATTGTACATATCTTTTTTTATTTTATTTTAAAATTGTAATTTGACACTGAAACCAGAAGGCTGCGGCAGTTTAACACACTGCCAAAGCCAGAACATAAAGTTATATCTGTAACCCAGTCTGTTACTATTCAAAGAAACACACGTGTTTTATTGATATCTAGCAAGACTAAGTATATAGACCACCTCCTTACATCGCCATTTACATCCTCAGTTGTGACTTTTTTTTATAACACACATTTATCTAAAATGAATACAGTCTAGTGCTCTGCCTTTATCATGTGTCTAACATGAAGTGTGCGATCAAACTATTTAAATAAAATTAATCCAAGTTAATTTTTAAAGTGTACACATTAGGGATGCGTTAAACTGTAGTCCACTGGGTTATACTAAGACGTGTTTCTAATATTTTTTCAACACACTTTAGTGAAGCCATATAAAAATATCTAGCCAAATATCTGCCGTTTTTTAACGTCCTGCTGTGAAAAAGGCATAACCATACTATAGGATCGATATATTAAAAACAGTTGTAGCGGCTAGTAAAATTATTTGTTTTCTAACTTTTCTTTTAAACTTCTGTTTCTCTCGTCTTCGCTTTCGTTTTAGCTAGGAGTCCTTAAACTGGCAGCGTAGCACAGCGTTTTATGAAGAAATAGGCAACCCTAGCTTCAGAGGATTTAACATTCCCTCAAAGAAATGGGGACTGACATGAGAGCAAACATTTAATCATCTTCTAAAAGTCGGTCTAAAATAAATACTGGGGCCAGAGAGAGAGGAGAAAATGTCATGTCTAATCACCGTCCTCGTAGTTTTTCAGATAGTAGTCTGGTCCCGGCCCTCTGAACTTGGCGAGGTTCTTCTGGTTGTTGAACTGCAGGAAGTCTGTTCGCTTTCCACCAAAGCGCAGAAACGCGGGCGACAGGCCTCGCGCCAGGGTCACGAGCCGCTTGGAGCTGCGGATATGGAACAAAAAGAAAACACTTCAGCAACTGGGTGGTTTTTACAGACTAGACTCACACGTTAAAACTGCTAACCTGTGTACATTTATAACGAGGGATATATTTGTTAAAGTCAGTAAAAAGTCGTCGTTCTCTGTGATCGTCCTGTCTCCCGTTCTTCAGTTCCGTTTACTTCAGACCATCCAGCTATTAAACAGATTAGCTCCAGAAGAAATTGGATTTTCCCGTAACTGCTAATTTGCTGCAGGTCTATCATAAAACTTTTTCCCCTCGTCTGCAGACCCACGCCGCATTTGGCAGCCACTACAGCGGGTAGTACAAGGCCATAAGCTGATGAACAAAGGATTAAAACGACACACACACATGCTTTGTGTAGTTGACGAACAATTCTATCCTCAATATTTTAAAAATATTTTTCCCAACTAACTTGCTGTTTCTTTACCTATTTTCTTTCATACACTCAAGCTGCCTTTTACTTATTCATGTTCTTTATTCACGTGAAATAGAGGCCGATCAAAAGGAGCGTGTAGTCCATACAAAGCTATTCAAGCTAAGTTCATATTTAGTGAGTATGAAGTTTTCATTTTTTTAAAAACTAATTCAAAGTATAGAGAGAGACTTCTACTTTGCTCGATTGTCAGTCTAAACCACATAATCCAGTTCAATTATGAAAAATGCGGAAACGGCCCACGAGTCTTACTGAATTTTTAATTTTGGTTGATCACACATATGAATCCTCGTCATTTCAATGTAAGGGTAAGAAACAACAATACGAACTACAATAATAATAAATATAAAAATCAAAGTTGGAACAGTGGTTAGGTGACACGTAGAAGTGTAACGGCTATGTGAATAAAATATCAAATGTTGTCATATATTTACTGTAAAATAATAACCGAGAATGGGCCACGCGCGGATTAAGATGTGCTCATTCTTTGTCACTGAGTGGTTTCCAGTTTATATAAGAAGCTGTACCGAATAACATTATCTGGCATTACTCAATACATGTCATAGCGGGCCAGAGACTTCTTAGGGTATTGTCAGTGTGTTTAGTTTAAACACACTTTAAAGTTATTATTGAAAGTCTGGGTTTTAATAATGCTGCGCTTCATTAGCCAAAATATTGTGACAGTGGCGCGGGTCGTGGTCTCAGTCTGTGCTTTCCTCCAACTGTTCAGAGAAATACTCAGGGTGAAAAGTCAGCAGTAAATAAATAGTTACCCTTCATTATTAAAAAAAAAAAAAATGCAACATAGCTGCCATTGGAACCAGTCGATCTGTTCTTTTAGTTATTTTCAGAAGGT
This sequence comes from Diplotaxodon limnothrissa, assembly GCF_057381915.1. Lineage (NCBI taxonomy): Eukaryota > Metazoa > Chordata > Actinopteri > Cichliformes > Cichlidae > Diplotaxodon > Diplotaxodon limnothrissa. Next base: position 13,862,426 of record NC_140608.1, on the reverse strand, counting down.
GAAAAGTAGATTGGCTAACTTATGAAAGTGACATTTTGCATTTTAGATTTAGATAGACATTAGATCATTTTTATCAAATCTTGATGCAACAGTGCACACTGTAGACTATAACAGCTGCAACCCTAAATGGACAGTTTTTGAAGGAATCGTCCACTCTCAGTGTAGTCTTTTTTAAAGTTAAACTTTGCGAACCTCAGTCAGAATCAGTATGGAGAACTGGACTGCTTGGTTCCCGGAGTGAGAAGGAAACGTGCTGGATCGATCCATGACAACTCAGACAACGTGGCTGCGTGCGTAATGAATAAAATAACCTCCAAATATTTTAGAGGAGGGCACCCATATAGATCGATGTAGACGACAAGCAGGAAAGGGTTCTTTTGTACCTCAGAAAGTCCAGCCATCCGTCTCTGATGATCGAGGGGTCCAGTTGGAGAGAGAGGAAGTTTTCGTTGAGGACTCTGATTGAACTGCGGGTGTTGACATCCAGGAGAACCAGCGTCCTCTCCAAGAAGCCTTGGCGCTTCCCAGCGACTGCAGGTCTCTGATACGTAGAGGAGGACGAGAGCACCGACTGCACCATCAAAATAAGCAACGATGCCAGCCACAGGGAGGGCCATGGGAATACGCGCGGAGAGGATTTGGGCATCTTCTTGGTTTGGAGAGCAGGGGGATCAGTGTGCGCAAAGAAGCTTAAAGGTGGAAAGAAATCAAGCACTAAACAAACTCTGCTTCCGAGGAGTTCGATGGCGGTTCTATACCTCGGTTTCATCGATCTGGATCTGTCTTCCTGTCTAGCTGTCTCACCCCCTCCGCCCCTGCCCCCCCCCCCCCGCCCCTCCGAGTATTTCTGGGAGCTGCACGCAAGAGCGCACGCCCCGAGCCAGCCTTTCCCGTTGTGAGAGCAAGAACTGGTAGGAGGAGAGAAGACAGTACCGCCCCTCTAAGGTTCTCCGAGGTATGAGGACAGACTACTCGAAAGTCTTCCCAGTTCACAAGTATAAGAATTTAGTCTTACGAACTATGATTGCAGTTTTTTTTCCTAAACACCGAATACAGAGGTTATTGTTTTCTGAAGAAACTGACATTAATCGTTGTTTCTTAAAACGCTGTTATAATGGTAAAATCAAAATCAGATTTTGTAGAAAACTCGAGTTCAGTCCAGTAATTAAGGTATACTCAAATACCAACAAGTAAGAAAAGTACACATTTAGAACCGATTAAGTCCTTTGGGCGAGGATAAAAGGCTTTTTTCCTTAAAAATGATAAGCCATGGCGGCTGGTCCTTTCGGAAAGATAATAATCAATCATTAAAAAAAAAAAAGCTGAAGAAAAGCAAAACTTGGATTAAATGTATGCAATACTGTTATATGAAAAAAATAATTTTAGAATAACCATATTGATAGCGCAATGGGAGACTGTATAAAGATCTTCCAGAAGTTGTGCTTAGACTCACCTAAATTCAGGCTGACCGTACGCAGGCCTCTAATCGCCTGGCCAAACTGAAAATCTCAGTTGTCCATCATAAGAAATTATTACAGCAGAGACGTTTTACGTCGTATTTCTTAAACTAAACGTTCCAGCAAAAAGTCGAAAATATTAAAAGTAAAAGAATCTCGAGGCTGTTGTTCAAAAGAACAAAAATTCAGCTTCAAAACAAAAACAGATCTTGTCAGCAGCATAACTCATGATCATTGCAAAGGCTCTGCTTTCTTGACAAATAGATTATTGATTGCACATTTTAGAGATGGCACTTGGAGATGCCAGTCTGGATATTTGGCCTCTTTTCAGAAGCATTCAAAACCAGTTTGGGATGTAAGTCTCCGCACATGGAACTTACCTATAAATTCTTTATATGGCTTTAGTCCAGATGTTCTTGGGATACTTGTGAGCAAGCACACACCAACCAAAGTGCAGGCTACTGCGCTTCCCCCCATCCGCTTATTTCTTTTTTTTCCAGGGCGCAATGCGCCAAGCTCTCCTCAGGCGATTGTCGTTTAAGGTCACTGCTGTCTCACAGATGAGCAACGAAGTACTTAAGAGAAAAAATGCACAAAGTTAAGCTCAATTTAATCGTTTCTTTCCGGTATACAACACCTACTCACGAAGCCACAACACAGAATCATCCAAGCAGTCAGGCTTTAGGTTTAGGGACACAAAAGTTCCCCACAAAGCAGATTAAAAGATTTTATTTGGTACAAAGTGGGCTGATATTTCTTAGTGTCGCTCACGAGTGTCAGAAACTCTGACGTAACGTTCTCCGTGGGGTGGTAGCCTGTTTTCTCCGGCCTTTTAGAAGAAGCAGACCCACGGTCAACAAGAGCAGCAGAAAAGCACAAAGTCTGATTTTCCGCATTTCTTCATATTGTCAGTTGGCGCAGAGAACATCATAATTAACATGCGCTTTCAATTCAACCACAGTTTTAGTTTTCAGTGGAAAAATATTTAACATTTTCATATAATTAGATCTCAAATGCGTTTTGGGACATCTATCTCACCCTTGAGGATATTTTATTCTAAAAGAAGGAAAACGGAACCTTTAGCCTATCGAAACAGCACTATCATATAATATTCTAAGAGGAAATGGCATGGATAATGAGGATGAGTACGCAGGAAATTTTTGTCTATTATATTTTCTCTTTGCTGTTGTTTTAGTGAATGTTAAACTCCTTTACGGCCTACCGATCGACTGTACTGCTGAAATTTGAAAACGGTTTGGTTTGTTGTTTTTGGATTTGAAACTCAAATTTAAACCAAACAAAACAGCACGGTGACTTTTTACACTCTCAGCTTCTCCACGGGCCGGTATAAAAATAAGTGAAAAATGCACAAGTTATATAAAGTTATGTTGTTAACTCTAAGCTGTCAGTGGAAGAAGAAAAACTTTCTAGGAAAATATTAAATCAGTTAAACATATTCAGTGAGGGAAAATAGTCTGCTACTATTACAATAGACTAGTTCTTCGATCAAATCTAACCTACTCTAATTTCGTATTTAATAATTTGAAGGGAGAGTTTAATCATGATGTGCGGTAATGTTCTCGTTGCTTCTTTTGAATGTAAACTTTACAATAGTTTGTTCAGGAAATGATTCGCAGCTTTAATTAAACTGAGTATTTTTCTGTCTGTTTTGTGTTTAATGTTAAAGACACTGCTGCTGTATAAAAATCAAGATCTGTTGCTGCAATCATGGGAAATTATTGCTTTGTGAGGGGAAAAAAAATTACTGACCGCAGCAGAAAAGCAGCACGAGTTATATCATTCATCCAGCAGGGTGTTTGAATAAAAGAATAGAGCATAGAGACGTTTAAAAACTTCCTAAGCAGAATTAGGTTTAGACAAATACACTGAATCATCAGAGCATTTTCGGCGACTTTTGTTGGGCGGACTCAATGGTTGGCTTTCTTTAAGATTTATTTTACCGCCTCCAATGCGTTTATTTTGATCGATCGTGAAAAATATCTCATGTAAAACATATATGGTCGACATATTCATACATCAGCATAATCCTTAACGATGCGAATTTTTTTATACGCATATATTTTTTGGTTTTGTTTGGCAAACTATTTAATGTGTAATTTTATCAGGAAAATTCTCTGTCATTCTAGGATGACAGTTGGAGTGACAGTTTTATAACTTGTTTTGCTGTTTTTTGTCGTCTGAGTAAAGTGTAGCAATGACTGTTTGCCCTTTGCGCCTTCAGTTTTCTGCATCGTAAATCCCACAAACCGGTCACCGAACTGAGATGCGTTAGATCTGAACCAGCTGATCACTGAACTGTACATAATAATAATAATAATAATAATAATAACAATAATAAAAATAGTAATGGTAGTAATAATAATTATAATGATAGTAATAATAATAATGATCTGTGGGACTTGATTGTAATTATTTATTTGCAACTTAGTTTGTTTTTACAAAAAATACCAAACGAACAAACAAGAACAATCCTCTTCATGTCAACATTTAAACGTCATGAAAGTCAGTAAAACGTTGTTCCTTGTCATATAATCTTTAAACAGAGGCTAATATTTCCAAAGCGTATAGAAGTTAAAAGTGATATCTATAATATATACATATATATTTACATATATATGAAATGTGTGAGTGTTCTTTTAAAGTAGATTTAGATACAGCGACACTTTGTTTTAATTTGTTAAGGGATGCGGTTACTGAAACACAAACTATTATAACAGAGATTTTAGAAACACATTACATTTATGTGTTTATCCTGAAAGCCTGAAAGTTTTTCAAACTGTACTGCACCGAAAACAGGTGGCGATGCTGCCATCTAGTGGGGAGTTTAAAATTGTAAATGAAAAAATTACTAAAAATAATAATGAAGTCTGAGCTCTGCACTAACGCACAAACTGGCACACAACACAACGCAGCATTTCTTTCTATTCATTTGCTTACTTGATACACATCCCAGTTTTTCTCATTTAGTTTCTTTTTTGTATTCAGCTTGTATATCTCTACTATTTAGCAAGTAAATATCTTCCTCTGGCGTAGCTGTAGGGGCTCTATCGCATGAATCATAAATGATTGGGCATTTCCTGCTTTCTATTTATAGAAAGCAGCAGAAAGCAAATAAGCGAGGCTTACGTCAGGATTTGTCATTTATATTTAAGGTGCCAGCTCACAAACACACACTTGAATTCCTCTCTCTCTCTCTCTCTCTCTCTCTCTCTCTCTCTCTCTCTCTCTCTCCATGTTACCCAGCTGCTCCATCCATCCCATCCGCAAACCACGTGACCCAGTTCTCCCGTGTCCTTCAGCGGCTCATTCAGCATGATGGCTGCGGATGCTGCGGATGCTCTCTGCAGCATCCTGCATCCGCGCCGGCTCTCCCTCCTCTTTCTTACCGTCACCATCTCCTCCCTGCCGGCCAAGACAACGGCGCTGCTCGGCGTCCGGCCTGAAGACACCCAGAGCGGAGAACTGTCCGTGCAGGACGGGATACTGAGGGCTATCGAGGGGACCCGCTTCATGCTGAGGGTTTACTACTCCGCTTCTCCAGGTACCGAAAATCCCAACAGCCTGAACATCAGCGGCAGACCGGACGCAGCACCTGCCGCCCCGTGGATCGCGTTTATAGAAGAACCAGGTGGGGACAGTGGAGATGCAGAAAGTCCGCTTCTGTCCAGGGGGAATCCATGCGAAGAGGAGAATGCCCGGAGCTCAGACATCGAGCTGCTGGGTTCCTTCAGATCCACCTCAAGTCATAACTCAGTCTTAGTGGAGCTGCTCGCCAAAGACCTGCGCAGAGACGAGGTGATCAAATACTACTCCATGTGCGCGTTCGATGGAGTGAAATGGGAGCACTTGAGCACCAAAGACTTCTGGTTGGCGGTGGTGGAGAGACCTCCAGAGGCAGATGCTTGGCTGCAGGCAGGAGTCTCTGTGCTCTTGTTGGGGCTGTCTGCTCTGTGCAGCGGGCTGAATATTAGCATGCTGTCTCTGGACCCGGTCGAGTTGCGGGTCCTGCAGAACAGCGGCACAGAGAAAGAACAGAAATACGCGCGAAAAATAGAGTCAGTGCGTAAACATGGCAACTACATCCTTTGCACTGTGGTGCTGGGTAACGTGCTTACAAACACGTGTTTTGTGGTGTGGATGTGCCAGATCTTAGGAATGACCGCTCTCTCCACTGCCTCATGCACTTTGGGGATATTTTTTATTGGCGAGATTTTACCTCACTCGGTGGCATCCAGGCACAGTCTCGCCATCGCATCCAAGACCCTGTGCGCGACCCGCCTGTTGATGCTGATATTTTTCCCCATCGCCTACCCGGTCTCCAAGATTCTGGACATTATGCTGCACCAAGAGATCAGCAACTTTTACACGAGGGAGAAACTGGTGGCCATGCTGCGTGTCACAGACCCCTACCACGACCTGGTCAAAGAGGAGCTCAACATTATCCAGGGAGCCCTGGAGCTTAGGACCAAGACCGTAGAGGATGTGCTGACACCGCTGTCAGACTGTTACATGCTGTCCTCAGATGCTGCGCTGGACTTCTGCACCATGTCGGATGTGATGCAGAGCGGTTTCACACGCATCCCTGTTTATGAGAACGAAAGGTCCAACATTGTAGACATCCTTTTTGTCAAAGATTTAGCCTTTGTGGATCCTGACGATTGCACTCCTTTGAAAACAATTACTCAGTTTTACAAGCATCCCATGCACTGCGTCTTCAGTGACACCAAGCTGGACGTGATGCTGGAGGAATTTAAGAGAGGTAACTCACTTCACTTTAAATCATATCAGAGGTTTGGTCTCTGCAGTCTTCATATCTCCCTGTGTGTCCTGTCTAGGACCTCTACACAACTTATGAGTAAGAAGTCAGCTGAGCATGTGAGGCGCCATATGTTTTAAAGCAACCTCCCACCAGTTAGGAGTTAAATGTTCTTTGAAGTGACTGTGCACTTAAGAACTACATTTTCAGTCCAGAAGTCAATGTATACATCAGCCCATTGGCTCAAAGTGGGCCTGCCAGTAAAGCCCTTTGATCCCCAGAGCAGTGAGAGACATATGTGAAATCTGATACTGTGTCACACAGTGTGTTTGGTTCAGCTAGAGTTTAGAGGCTACCATAATAGGGTTATCTTAAGAATTTATGTGATGAGAGAGATTTAAGTCGCCTTCCCATGACAACACTGTGAACTTCATCTGGCCCCAGGCTCGGTACCCATTTCTATGCAAGTATCAGTTATCGGCTCCTCACTTAAAATGCTTGAAATGCTAAACTGTATCAAAAAAGGAATTTTGCACGATTTGCCTACACCAGAATTCATCTTTCTCTCTTCTCTGATAGCCATCTTTGCTGATAAGTGAATTGACAGCATTGCCGCACATGCAGTGATAACATCAGTTTACTATAGAGGAAAAGTGCATTGCCTCTCTTTAGGGACTATGTTCAGTCTTGATAACATTAAATATGATTCAGATTTAGCGCTCAGTAGCAAAAACCTCTGACTCCTCGACTGAAAGTGTCACATTGTAAAATAAAGACACACTGCCACAGCTGTTATGCAAGGAAATCTGTTTTATAGACAAAGAAAGGGCAATACATGTCTGCTGAATGCAGCTGGCCTTGGCAAGATAATGAATTATGTTGCCACTTACAGTTCAGGAGGTCCACTACACTTCACCTTGCCTGGGATTATGAAATATAGCTTTGGTCTGGCACAAGTGATCCATGAGCTCACACTTGACCCACATGTGTGTCAGCATCGCTTGTGTGTCTCTCTTGGGTGTGAAGCCTGGTTTCACCTTTAAATTATTTGTGCACACTTAATTGTCAGCCCACTGTGACTTTGAAGTTCCTTCCACTCTGTAGGTCATCGCCAACCAACCCTGCAGAGCAACCATGAAAAATTCAGCTCCAACCTTTCCCTTCCTCTCTCACCTCCCTCCGACTTTGCTTTCATGGCTAAAAGCCTCCTGCTGGTCAGGAAGCCTGGCTGGAAGCTGTGATGATGTCTCACTGAGATGGTTGGTGGGCAGAGGTGAGGTCTGTGTTAGAGTAAAGAATGGAAATGTCACCAGGAAGATACTATCGTCTGCAAACATACTGTTGAATGGAGAACTTAGCCATGCAGACAGTTAGCATTTTTCAGTTTTTCAGGCCTCATAAACATTCAAGTTGAAATAGAAAGATTCTCCAGTCTCAGCTACAATTATCTTTTTTATTTTTTAAAGTTGTTTGGTAAAAAGGTGACAGAGCAAGTGAAAAGATAATGCAATCAAACAAGTAAAAATCTATCAGACAAATATAAGTCTTTCCAAAATCGATAGCAAAGAAGCTGCTTTTCTTGTGGATGTTCATGCTGAAGAAAACCCCCCTTTATGATTGCACAGCAACTCAAAAATGCTTTCTACAGTGTTCTTTAGAGGCATGTTTTTCTTTGTCAGCCATCAACAAAGAGAATACTTAATGACCACAACCTCAGACAATTCAACACGAGATACAAAATTCTGCAAACATCTAAAATAAAAAAGATGGAATGCACTTTACAAAAACATACAAAAGGAAGGCCGGGGGAGTCGTGGAAAGCAAATCCTAAGGATTGTTGAAATAAACATCAGGCTCTATCCAAATGAAAGAGGAAATACCAGAGAATAAAAAGAAACAGTTCATGAGTCAAAGCATACCACCTCATATGTCAAGCATAGTGGTATTGCTCTTATGGCTTGGGTGTGTATGGCTGCCAAATGAACAGGCACGCTGGCTTTTATTTATAACTGTCTATTTATTCATTCTGCTGGTGAAGGGCCAGGATAAGTAGCCTGCTCACTCTGAATCATACGCATCAAAACTCTCAGGGTGAATTTTTATCATGCAACAGGACGGTTATTCTAAACACATGACAACAAAGAAATTTTCAGGGTGAAGAGGTGGGATATCCTTAGCTACCAATAAGCAGAATCAACTGATTCCTGAAGACCAGAATAAAAATAGTAAGACTTCACAATGAGTATGGCTCGTTTGAAGATGGCTGCAGTAAAATCCTGGAAAGCTTTACCATGGCACCTTCTTGTGTTTGTGGGTCAGAGCCTTCAGGCTGCAAAAGATTTTAAATATGACAATTATTATGTTATCGTTCATATTATTTGTGAACATCCAACCCTTGGAAAGTACACTATAAGAGGATTACATTCCCAAACAGTTGCTCGTATATTGATGCAAGCCTGCTCAATGTAAAGCATTTGGCAATCAAATTGACTGAGCTGATGTACGAAACCTGAACAGAGCAGACTTCCATTTATACATTTAGGCTTTTGCAGCCAGTGTTTTATGCTGCTGTAAATATTAGATTTTTATTAGGAAAAGGCAAGGTTATTATTCTTATATTATTCTTAAGTAATAGTAGCAGCACCCCTATAAAAACACTGCATTATAAATTTTACTAGAATGCATTAAAGATAATAGGTTTTTCCTTTTAATATTGCTTTTGGTTGAACTCTAAACAACATTATATAGATTTATAATACATTTATCATGTGTGTGTGTATATATATATATATACACACACACACACACAAAGTAAAGACTTGTATCTAAAAACAGAACCGAATAGATTCAATTACACATATTTTGGAAAATAAGCCACTTTAATACAGCATCATCCCTGCAACGACTCAATAGAGTGAATGTCACAAGAAGTCAACGCCGCAACTACACTACAAAAAATAGGCTCAGACTCAATTAACAAACCACAGAAGGTAGACACAGTTTAAACCAACTGTTTTCATAAGCTGTTTGTGCACCAGTGTAGAGGAAAATTACTGCTCCGGAGACATAAAATGAAATATTTTATTCCAGATCTCATTTTGGCTTTAATGCTGTGGTTAAATAAGCAGATAGAAATAGGTACAAACATGCACAATCTAAAACACAGTTTTCTAACATAGACTGACGGAGCCACAGAAAGTGGTAGAGGAGAAACGTTTTGCAAAAGGGACAACCATGGAGGACCCAGTTTTGCTCCGGGCATGTGTGTCTGCGTGTGTGAGTAAGTGTGCGTCATTCTGCAAGAGTATTATGTAACATATGAATGATGTAATGCGGTGCCCAGGCACATCAGCAGCTGAGAGCAAATCCGTCGCTGACTCACCTGAGCTCTGCAGAGACATAGACCTGAGTGAGTGCAACCTCACCATCTCAGTCAATCCCTCACAACCCAGAGGTTCATGTTTGGATATGACTGCCAGTCAGTCAATCAGATTTTTTTTTTCTCTTGTTGCAGTGGATTAAAGCATTTGATCCATTTTATCCCTTGGCGGTGATCCCCTAAATCGGCCCATCTTATTTGAGCCACAGATTTTATTCAAAGTGAGGCTGGAGACTTTTTCATGTGTCTGTTGGAACCTGTGGTCTAGTGACATCATTTTGGTTAGGTAACTTATTTGGTCACCAGACTAACTCGTGTTGATGAAAGCAGAACAGACTGATGAGTTCAGCATATTTCAACATATCTGATTTTTAAGTGAGTGGAACAGAAAATAATGATAATAAAAAAAAATATCAATATAGAGCAACTTGTTTGTGTTGATAATTTTTTTTTTTTTAAACTTTTCTGTCCTTGTATGTTCAAGTTTGGTTGCGGCGTTGACTTCTTGTCACATTCGCTCTATCGAGTTGTTGCAAGGATGATGCTGGCGAGCTACGTCATTGTGTCCGACAGGCTTGTCGCGTTCAGCTAAACACAGTCGCAGTGAGCCCTCGGTTTGCTCATGGATGTGTACAGATGTGCTGTGGGTGTGTGTACGTGTGGGCATGAGTGTTTACCGAGGCGGCAGCAGCATGGGCAGTTTATTCAGCAGATGCAGGCATCCCCAGACTGATTGTGTAATCTCTGTGTTTACGTAAGGAAGCCAAGTCTTCCAACTGTCAAAGTGTCTGGAGACTAATCCCCCAATGTCCACTTTCTTTTTGTCTGAGAACACAAACAAGGGCAAGTCTGGCATTGAAGTCATTTTCAATTTAACCTCTGGGATAGATCCCTCAGGCTTTTAGTTGGTGAATTAATGCTGATTTTCATCTTGACTGCACAGAGCCAGTTGGAGGCTGTTGACTGGAGTTATTTTTATCTGCTCACTTTGCCTCTCAGCACATTGCACGAGCAGTTTTTAGCCCGAGCTCCCATTTTGAAAACATTCTAACCTGTCCTCTTCTCTTTTCTGATGACTGCAGGAAAGTCCCACCTCGCAGTGGTGCAGCGGGTGAACAGCGAAGGCGAGGGAGACCCCTTCTATGAAGTGATGGGCATCGTCACCCTTGAGGACGTTATAGAGGAGATCATCAAGTCTGAGATTGTGGATGAGACAGATCTGTACAGTATGTATAAACATAGTGTTTATGAAGCTCTGCATCAGGGCTATCTTATTGCTTCCAGCTCCCCTACTGAGAAGATTTTCGCTTAATTTATTGCAGCAGCTGTCACATTTTGTTCAGCTTTGTGCTCTCCAGCAGTCACTGGAAAATGCCCAGATAATCAGCATAAATTCCCATACCAGTTATTAGGACTGCAACTAATAATGCTGTAGTATGAATTGTGAATGGGTTGGAATGGAATGGGGTTTTTTGTGGTCCATCTACTTTGCTATTTTCTCATCCCGCTATTGGTTCCACCTTCTCTCCCCTGTTGTTCCCAGCTCCTTCCTAATTCTTAATTAAATAATGTGACTAAATGACCCAGTCTCTTCAGATAATCGCCATAATCCCCTTATTTTTTAATTGGCTGGAAACACTCTCCACGGATTCAAATGAATTCAAATGCAAAGCTCCCTTCATTTCATATCTAGTCCAGTCTGCACCTGCTTTCGCTCACTGAATTTTAGTTTCCTTTGTTATTCTCCTGTACATTTTCACAGCAGTCCCTGCTCTCAGAAGACAGAAAGATATAATATAAGTGTGCTGCAGTTGAAATTATATACAGTGTCTAAAGCAGTTTCTGTGAGTGGTGCACCTGTGTGTCTGCATATAATGTTTGTGTGTTTATATATAGCACGAGGGACCTAATCTCTTCGAGCTTTGTCATACAGTTTTTTCATGAACCCAGCTGTTCTAGAAATAATATTGTAGCAATAATGCATTTAATGAAAAATATATAAATATATATATATATATATAATACTCTGCAGAGGATAAGCCAATTTATCAGTCAGAGGTTACAGCACTGGATAATCTCCAGCTCTGTACAGCTTTAGATGAATATACTAAGCATGCTGGATATAGAAGTGCACCAATTAATTAGTGCCACATCAGAGTAGTTCCTAATTAATTATAGTGCAAACAAAAACAATGACCTCGCTCTGCATATATGGCACATTAAGTAATTAAACCTAATTAATGAGGTTAGAACTCTTTAGCTTCTCTAACCTATCATCAGAGAAAATGCTACATTTTTTTACGCACTTTCTCGGATTTGTTTCTGTTCATAGCTGATAATCGCACAAAAAGGCGCGTGTCCAACCATGAAAGGAAACAGCAGGACTTCTCTATCTTCAAAGTGGCAGAAAATGAGCTGAAGGTGAAGATCTCGGCCCAACTGTTGCTTGCAACACACCGTTTTTTGGCTACAGGTAGCATTTGTGTGTTTGTCTCCATGAGCTGAATGCTAAGCATTTGCAAATAACATGAGAACAAAGGCCAGGGGACGTGGTGTTTCTCCCTTGACTTGTGTTGTTTCACAACAGAGGTGGAGCCCTTCAGGCCGTGTCACCTGTCAGAAAAGATCTTGCTGCGACTGATCAAACATCCCAGCGTTGTGCAGGACCTAAAGTTCGACCCCAAGAACAAGCACGCTCCTCAACACTACCTCTTCCAGAGAAACAAACCTGTTGACTACTTCATCCTGATCCTGCAGGTACTTCTAAACTGATAAAAAAAAAGGGTTTGAATAAGAATTAGGAAGCAAGCAACAATTATCTGTGTGCTCAGCATTGTTCTGGCAGTGAATTTGCATTTGAATGTGCATTTTTCCCTGCGTGGGACGCTCCATTAGATGAGTAATCAATTGACTGTTCACATTATTAGCGCAGTGCTCAAACCTAATCCATGTAAATGGCTGTGTTAATCTTGCAGGGACGGGTGGAGGTGGAGATAGGAAAAGAGGCTCTTCGGTTTGAAAACGGAGCATTTTCCTACTATGGCATGCCAGCGGTCATCCCACCACTGCCTATTGGTAATTCACTGGAAATATGAAGCAATATGGATGAGTAATTTTGAAGGATCTCGCATGATGAAAACATGCAGTGCATTGGGGGAGGTGAAGTGTATTTCCTGCCTTAATGCCACCCTGTGTCTGTATAGTGTCAGCCTGCTGAGCAGCAGCAGCCGTGGGAAGTAAGTAATTAAAAGAAGAGATTTCAGAGAATTTCCCAGTGGAAGGACATGACCTGCACAGGATTATATGAAATCCAGCTAAGACTGCAGAGCAAGTCTTTTGCTTTCTCTCCCTGGTTTCTTGTGGCGGTAGTGTGTACATTTTTTACGTGTGATGTTCAGGGTGAGTTTAAGCTATTTGCGAGGCCTCATTAAAAATCTGAAAATCCCTACTTAGGACATTTCAGAATTTTCTCTCAAACAGCTGCACAATCATCACATCTCAAAAGAGCAGCTTTTTACAGTTTTTTTTTCTCTCTTTCCGACTCATCGCTCTGCATTGAACTGACAAAAATAGCTTTTCTCGCTATTACACTAGACAGTGCTGAACACAAAAACAGGCAGAAAACAGTGTAGATGAATTAAAAGGACCTGCATGACCTTCCGTAAAGCATGCTCAGTTACTATTCAAATACAATTTTACTGCTCTCTTGTAAAGCAAGAGAGTGAGTCACTTAAAATGCATTTGGGGTTCAAATATGACTTCATTTTCCAAGCATGAGGTAAAAGATGAGGGTGGCCAGTGCAGCATACAGCACCATGGAGGGTCCTGTTGGACCACTTCACCCACTGTGTGAGCAAAAGTTGCAGCACAAGGGCTCAGTTTTTGACTTTTGCCTGTATTTTTAAGTTGTTACACACGAATCACATCATGAGAACGATTTTTGACGCTTTTAATTTTTATCAGTCCTAGAAGTCTTTTTTTAGCCTATTTTTCTGACAAAGACATTACCCGTGGCTGCTGTGCTACACTGAAATAAGATGATTAAGCCAAGGAGCTGAGCCAGTGTGTGTCTTTAATGTAGTGACAGCAGATTGATTAAATGTGGAAGACTGGCATGCACTGTTGAGATCGTGCCTAATTTCTCTTGACAGATTGCTGGTTATTCATCATTTGTTTTGCATATGAATGGCTCATTAAATGAGGACCTTTTTAACACTGAAGGAAAGAGATTAAAAAAAACATTATTATGCAATGGTTTTATTGTATAATAATAATATAATTTATGTTAGCTACAATTAAAGTACCTCAAGAATAACTAAAACTTGAAGGAGAGTTATGAGATTTGCTAAAATGAGCTTAGAAATATAACTCAAGACTTTTTCCTAACTGACAATTGAACATTTTGTTGAGGTATATAGAAGAAAAAGACATTATAACTTGGACTTGTTTGTGTGAACTCTTTATGCTTATTCTGGTTAAGGATTTTGACCTTTACAAATGATGTATGTAGAAAAAAACAGACCTCAAAATATGTTTCCTTCTTCTGCTCTGTTCAGGTCAGAGGTATAGCTCCCGGGCCAGCAGCCTGAACCAGTCGGATTCATTACTGAGCGGAGGCAGTGTGGGTCAGCTCACTGCAGGTGGAGGGGTCTATTTACCAGACTACTCAGTCCGGCAGCTCACAGACCTGCAGATCATCAAGGTTACAGACGGCTGCACACACATAACCCAGAAAAATATGAAGAAAACCACTGTTATTATAGGCTAAATTAAATCTCTTATTTCCTGCGCACTGAAGGAAAAACTTGGGACCACAAAGGAAGAAAATTTTTAAGCTCCCTCCATTTAATCTTAAAATTTCCCAAAAATGCTTCCGCTGCTGCTGGATTTGCCTTTGATATGTCCTGATCCCCGTTTCTGACTGAACACAGACATCCTGTCTCTAACTCTCCCACCACACAGCCTCTTTCCGCTAATCACTGCGGATAATTGAGCTCCTTTTCAAGCATGAATATCTTAACCTTAGATGATACATGTGCCCTCTCACTTCACCTCGCCTCCCTTTTCTTAAACACAGTGCACGTTTCCTCTCGGCCAAATGCGCAACTCTTAACGGTGGCTGCACACACAGATCTAACGCTGATGATAATGGCAGATTTCTTGGCGGCCCACAGATCACCAGAAACCACTACCACAACGCCCTAACGGCCACCAGGATGGACAGCAGCCCACAGACACCAGAAGCGGTGGACACTGATGGCAAAGGGAGGCCTCCGGTCCCAGAGGCCCGCTCACACAGCATCGCCCTCCCCCTCACGCACACACACACTCGACTGGGACTGGCACGCCTTGCACATCTCCATCCCCATGGTGGCCTTCGCAGCACCTCGCAGCTCAATGAAAGAAACCGTATTGTTCGTAAGTAATATAGATGCCTTTATTTAACAAGAAGTCAACTAAAAACTGTAATTTGTTCATGAGGCGACCGTGGCTCAGGGGATTGGGAAGCGTATCTGTAACCGGAAGGTCGCCGGTTCGATCCCTGGGCTCTCTGTCCTGGTCGTTGTGTCCTTGGGCAAGACACTTTACCCTACTTGCCTACTGGTGCTGGCCAGAGGGGCCGATGGCGCGAAATGGCAGCCTCGCTTCTGTCAGTCTGCCCCAGGGCAGCTGTGGCTACAACCGTAGCTTGCCTCCACCAGTGTATGAATGCGAGAGTGAATGAATAGTGGCATTGTAAAGCGCTTTGGGTGCCTTGAAAAGCGCTATATAAATCCAATCCATTATTATTATGAGATTTTTCTCAGGCAGCACCAGGTTTTTACACCACCTAAACTTGAAGTATGAGGAATTTCCTTGTGTTGGTCAAATTTTCTTTCAAAGAGGAAAACAAGCTTTAAATGCACAAATTGAAGTTTGTGCATCTGAAAGCAGGGATAGAGAATTTTAAAGAAACACCATTGATTCATTTAACTATTTTAAACAAACATACTGATGGCCCGTGATGTGGAAACACAGCTTGATGTTCCCCATGTTGTTATTTGAAGATGAGCTATATAAATAATTATGGCAAAACTAAGAAATTAAATGAAATCAGCTGCTCATAATAATAAAAATTCCATCCTCTAATCGTCCCCTACTTCTTCATAAGTATGCATGTGTGAAATCAGCACATAACTTGGAACAAATAGTTTATTTTATACAGTACAAAGACTTCTGTCCCTGTACACCACTGCAGTGGACTGTAAGTCAACATGTGATTGAACTGCAGACTTTCAACTTCACTTCAAGGGGTTTTACAAAACGTGTGCGCAAACTGTTTAAGAATTGCAGTCATTTTTATACACACTTTCCCAATTTCAGAGGTTCAAAACTAATTGGACATGCTGAAATAAATTTAAAGAGGTTTTTAATACTTGAAAAATGAAAAAACTTGGCTGCCTAGAACACGCCAAACGTTACCAAATGTGTTTGCTCCCTTCAGATTCTCTACCAGGCCTTTTCTGCAGCTGGTTGTTGCTTGTTTGTGGGTCATTCTGCATTCATCACGCACTGATGAGTTGAGATCAGGTGACTGACTTGGCTGTCGAAGACTATCTAATTTCTTCACCTGGAGAAAGTCTTTGTTGCTTTTGCACATAATGAGCGGATAAACAGTGTGGCATGTTCTGGATCATGAGCCCTTTCTCTCCTTCTCCACATTTTTCTCTTCCCACCATAACCATACAAGTTCATCTTGTTTTCATCTGGTCGAGTGATTTTTTTTTTTTTTCAGCACAGTGCAGGCCCTTTTAGAGGTTTTTTGGCAAAATCTAATCTGATCTTTCTATTCTGGAATGTAAATGATGCTTTGCACCTTGTTGTAAACCCTTGAATTTCCATTCATGAACAAGTCTCTTGATTGTAGGCTTTGACAGTGATACAAAACCTCCTCGAGAGAGTTTTTGACTTGGTTAGATGATGTAAAGTTGTTCTTCAGCTAGGCCTTTTGGTGTTGCTGAGGTTACCAGTGCATTCACTCTTTTTAAGAATGTATCAGATTGTTGCTTTTACCATCTCTGTGAGGTTTTTACTGTCTCTAATGATGCGAAATGATGGTGTTTTTTTTACTTGCATTAACATTTCATTGGGCCTCATATTTGAAATCAGAGAAAAGCTTTAACACAGAAATTCAACACTTTGAATCGGATTCATTCAACATATTTATGGAGGGCACTGACAGACGTAAAGAATGACTCACAAACGGCAAATATTCAAAATGACTCACTCACAGGAGTCGTTCAAATGTGACATCAACCAATCTGTACTTGTTTCGAAGCTTAAAGGGGTCCCACATACCATCTGTCTTATGCAGTGTGTAGCCCGTCACCCACTTTTGTGTGCTTGTTAGTTCCATTAAGAAATGTCACGGACAGATGGCTCCACTCTGGTTGTCAAAAAAAAAGTGTCTACAGCTTTAAATTACCATGTAAGAATTAAACTTCCTCTGCTAGTTGTAGGTCCTCTTTTTTACTTTTAATCCTACACTGGATACTATTTTTAATATTCAGCCTCCTCTTGGAGGCCCCCAAAACACTTAAATAATACTAAGCTCTCTAGCTCCCTCTTCAGGTAGAGTTACAAATATGCTGCTTCTCGTTTACTTGTTTAATTTCATTTTACAGGCAGTAAATCCGATGGGCAGAGAAGTCCAAATGATACCGTGTTCCTTCGCATGGATGAGATTCCCTATATCCATGAGGACCGGCCAGAAAGTCATGGAGAGGATGGTGAGTGCCACTCAATACAGCCAACAATCAAACATTTAATTTTTTCATCTTCAAATGAAAATTTTTTTTTTTCCAGAAAACGTTTTTTTCCATAAGTAAAGAGATGCATTCACTGGTCACTTTATTAGATACACCTGTTTCTGTTTAACACAAATATTTTTTCATGTAGCAGTAATTAGGCATGTAGACAATGTCTGGACAACCTGAGCATCAGAATTGGGAAGAGAGGTGACTTGTGTTGCATGGTTGTTGGTGCCAAAAACTGCTGATCCCCTGGAATTTTCCTACATAACCATGAATGATGATCAGAAAAAGAGAAAACATTCAGTGAGTGATGATTCTCTGGGAGAAAATGCCTTGTTGATGTCAGAGTTCAGAGGAGAATGGCCGGTCCCCTTAGTACCAACGTTTATAGGATAATGTGACATGTCACAAATCTCAAATGATGTCAGACTGTTCTACTGAACATGACAGTGAGTTCACTGTACCCAAATGGCCAGCATAGAGCTGAATCCAATAGAGGTCCATTTGGATGTGATGGAATGGGAGATTCATATTGTGGATGTGGAGTCAACAAATCTGCAGCAACTGGGTGGTGTAATCATGATCATTCCATAAAGAATTAAGGCAGTTCTGAAGGCAAGAGGGGGTCCAACATGGTACTAAGTGTACCTAGTAAAGTGGCCAGAGCGTGAATATAGCTCTGTATTTCCTGGTTTTCAAGCTGTGGAGGATGTGTTCATTTTTTTTACTTACGTCACAAGTTAAGGAATCTCAGTTTAAAGCTACTCTACAAAATCTTTTGCAGAACTTGTCACCTAGTGTGGGCCGTGTATCTACGTAGCACCCCCCTCCCTTTCACTCTCGAACTTTCTCCCTCAGATGTGCCTACAGAGTCTCAGCCATCCACCTCTCCCTTCATAAGCTCTTTGTCTCTGTCCAGCTCTGAGGAGAACATTGGCAAGAAGCTATTGCGTAAATTGAGTGAGTAAGCCATTTGTCATGAACACTAATGCGACAGCACTCCCACACATGCTGTCAGATGTGCCCCAACTTTTCTGTCAGACATAGCGACGGTGCCGAGTGTATCTTAGCAACAGGTGATGTGCTACGTCTTTCTCAACAGCCTGCTGCTTCCTGCAAAGCTCATTCTCCAGATGCAACTAAGCCATTCTGGATCACATACAATATAACACAATGACTTTTATCTATTTATTTGAGGCTGTAGTTCTGCTGTACTGTACATCTGATGTTATATTAGTTTGTGACAAGTTTAATTTAAAAGTAGTACAAGTATCATGCTTTTGGTCTTTATAAAAATGAGAGCTGCTGCATTTTCACAACATGTTCTCATCTGTTTCTAGGTAACAAGAGGAGGAAAAAGTCTCGGGATGAAGAAAACAGTTTGGAGGAAGGTTCAGAGCAACAGCCAGTGACGAGCTAGCACAGTGGCATGTAGGAAGAGGGATGACGCACACATCCTCTTCCTCTTTATCATTCACAAGATTAACTACATTAACTACAAACTCTTCGTATACCCCCTTCAACTCTCAGGATACTGAGCCATCTTATCTGCTGTAGCCATCAAAAATACTCAGGTCCCACCCTGGCCCACTTGATGTATAAAGCGTGATTGGACGGATCTAAACAGTAGTATTTGAGTTATCCAGCTTTGCACCAGTGCATCTTTTGTAGTTACTGGTACATCCTTCTTTTATATGTTAGCTCTATCCACAAGGTTAACATTTATTCATAACATTTAAACTGTAACTTGTTTTTGAATTTTGTCACTATAAACCCAACAAGGGCCTTAGATAGTATCTGAGCCAGCTGATACACTGATATTTATTATTGAGTTGTCATGTTAACAAGGCAGTTTCCACATACTGTACTGAAACCACTGTTTGCACAGGGAACTGTCCTAATGTTGCCATAAGGCGGCAAACTACTGCCACACAACCCAACACACACTAACCAGTGGCGGAAATAGAAAGCCAAACAATAAGAGCACAACTTTTTTTTAAGAGAAACATTGTAACTATATACCTATATTTAAAAAAAAAAAGCCACCAATTAATCCTCAGCTTGAAAGACTACTTGTTGTATTCAGTGACTCAGCAACGTAGAAGGTTATAGTCATATACCTGAGTTTTTATATGGAAGTGTGAGGAAAGTAATTTAAAGATAGCAATATAAGTCCTCCTAAATACTGTAAATCGCTTGGACTTATCACTGCACTCCACGTTCATTCATAAAGTTCATAAATGTAGCTGTACAGACACACCTTACGTGTTTCTATCAAGCAACCACCATTCCACCTTTTTCCCTCGGTGTCTTCATATTTTAGATAAACAGTCATTAATCTGTTGTTTGATTGCATTCAGTAGAACACATTGTCTTTTGTGCATTTCATAGGGAGCATAGAAAGTTGTCTATGTACAGTTCATTTCGCACAGGGTCACTCACTAAAGCTGCACACACCAATTAAAAATAAGCTAGGGGTTTATGGCATTTGGATCTTTGGGTTTGGGGATCCAGATGAACATTAGGGGCATTACTGAAGAAGAAGTTGCTACTTGCATGTTTCTCTGTGTTGCTTTTACTATAGAATTACCCCCTGCTTTTCCATATGCATGACTACGATGCATGACTAGGCTGCAGTACATTCTCAGCACTGAGACGCTGTTTGACTTTCCTGAATCCTATGTAGATTTTAAGATGGCTTACACATAGGCAGCAGATTTTGGGTTTTAATTGCTAACGTTGAAAAGAATCAGCAAATGCTGCCAGCTAATGGAGAAGCACAAAACAAGGCTGCAGACTTCATTGAAGGTTCCGCTTTAACAGCTACTAATGATGTACACGGGGATTGGGGAATTCAGAGGAAGCACAAGAAGGCTGCTCAAGAAGGAACATTTTAATAAGAAACAGGAAATAATCTCCTACTGCAATAATAAACGAATTGATTCCATTTAAATAGTGAGTTAGTCCCCCAGTGGACTACGCTGATCTCTTTTCTTGAAACCTTGAACCTGAACAGAGGGAGATTTGCCTGACGAAAGCAATATGACATACACTGACGTCAAGCCACCGCCTCTTTTCAAATGCACACAAAGGTGGTGTTCTGGTACGCTCAGTGATTTGATTCAATCTGCCTGGTAAGGCTAAGTACAAAGGTTATTGCACTGCTAAGCTTTTTACAATGACCCCGCTGTACCAAACACGCTGGGGGAGTGTGTTTTGATCTGTTGACTCTAAGTGTGAATCTGGAACTTTAAGGGTGAGGCTTTTACAGAATTTGCAGTTGGTTTTCACCTCTTTATATTTGTAAGGATTGATGTAGTGTTTGTTTGGGGTAAACTAACAAAGATACATTTTGTAATGCAAAATTCAGAGGAATATATTAGCAACCCAAAGATATCAAGAAATGGATCAATCATTCTACACAAGGGTAAATTAATTTATTAATAAATCTACTGGAGTATTGCTCTTGTCTGCTTCATTTGTCTTCATCTGCAGGGCCTGCTAAAGGTCGGTGCTTATATGCAAACACTATCACTCAGTTTCACACACATCTGTTTGACAGTTTTTTATTGAAGTAGTTCATTCATTTGATCAGAATGTCTGAGGACATTTTCATTGCTTAACAATACGTCTGTTTCGTAAATGCCCTGCGTAGTAGTGCGACAGCAACCTGGTTGATCATTAGTTTGTTTGTGCTGTGACAAACGAATGTTGCGTAACAGTGCCCGGCTGCTATGAACAGTCAACGTCCACTGGCAGGTACCTGACAGAACCAGAAACATCAAAACCCTTCAGCATGCAGTGACGACCCCAGGTTCACGGCACCTGTTCAGAACGCTCAGTGTCATTTGTGCTCACTGAATGTCAACTGGAAGCAAAAAAAAAGACTCTACAAATACAGATTAAATGTGAGGTCATTAGCATAGAGCTTTGTCATGAATATGATTACATAGTTCAGGCTTAAATCCTCCTTAGAACATTTGTTCACATTTAATCTAGAAATGACAAACACTGCCTCTTTATTCTTTTGAATGGATGAGTCATGAACAGTATAACATTTTTAGACTGTAGAGTCAGTGCTGCTGAGGAACCGTAATACAGCCACAGACTTGCTTCTAAATGATGCATAAAACTTGAAATACGAAACACATATTTTGAGCTACAAACAATACATTGGGGACTAAGATAAGGGTGAAAAATGATGAACACAATTACATAAGTACTCCAGAGTTTGGAAAATTGTGGCTCTTAAAAAAGATCCAAACGATCTTTGTGCAGTCTATAGAGAACTTGGTCCCAGCATGCATTTAGCCTAGCATAGCACAAATACTGAAAAAGAATGAGAAACCAGGGGCCTGTGAGCTCTCTGTGCACATGAGAAATTGTATTTGCTCCAGAAAAATCTGGAAACCTGGATGCAAACACATTCCCTGTGATCAGGATGGATCAGGAATGCAGCAGGAAGTGGTGAGAATTGGAGATATGGTGCCGTTCTTCTACTGGACCTTGGTGACGGCCTCGTGGATGGACTCGGCCACGTAGTCGATGTTCTTAGTGGTTAAACCGCACATGTTGATGCGACTGCTCGCCATTAAGTAGATATGTTTCTCCTTCACCAAATATTCCACTTGTTTGGCTGCAGGAAAATCACCAGATACTGGTTTAAGTTTTACTGACTGTGTTTGAATCTTTTAAAGATCTTTTTAAAATCGACCCCCCAAAAACTAAAACAACTTGGATGCCATGAAATTGTTTGTTAAACTGACCAGTGGAATGTGCATTTTTACTGAGCTGTGATTGTGTGCAGAAGGAAGTGATTGCTGTACTCACGGTTGAGGCCTGTGAAGCTAAACATGCCGATCTGGTTTGTGATGTGGTCCCAGGTCCCTGGTGTCCCCAAAGCTTGGAGCTTAGCTTTCAGCTGAGACCTCATCAGCAAGACTCTGTTAGCCATGGTCTTCACATTCTCTTGCCTAAAGTCAGAGAATGAAAACACTCTGCATGTCTGATATCGACTGCTTTTTAATATTGCCTCATGCACAGGTATGAGTCATCGTTTAATGATGCTATTTTACACTTACCATTCACTAAAAAGCTCAGGTGAGGTAAGAGTGATGGTGACAATGCGAGCTCCCTGAGACGGTGGGTTGGACCAGGTGATCCTGACAATCTTCTCCATCTGGGAGAGAACTCGTTTCAGGTTATCTGCATCGCGAGCCACAACGGTCAGGTTGCCCACACGCTCGTCTGATGGGACAAAAACATGTCACAGTTAAACAATACAGCAGCTAATACCTGTTACCTGATGTGTAGGTGCAGTATCTGATAAACAGCTCCTCCTCTGGTGAATCTGAGACTTGCTTAATTTGAATTTTGTGGCTATTCCTTTCAATTTAACAGAGTTTTTGATGTATTCTGTGCACATTATACTCAGCATAATCTGAAAATAAGACCAATGTATATTAAGATGACTGGATGACTGAGAACCTTCACAGACAGATGTATATTAAGGTTACTCTTCCTGCAAAGTTTAATCCCTGCAGTTGATTTAGCTTGGGATTTTCTGTAGATTCATACAAAGCACACTTTACACACAGGATCACTCACTGTAGAGTCCGAAGTTCTTGGAGAACGACTGGGCACAGAACATTTCAAAGCCCGAGGAAACAAAGTAGCGCACCGCCCAGGCATCTTTCTCCAGACTACCTGAGGCGAATCCCTGATAAGCCGAGTCAAAGAACGCAAACAGCTTCCTCCTCTGGGAGAGAACCGGATAAAAGATCAAAGGGTTATCATACTGAGATAAACACTGTGCATGCAAAATAATATCCTGTTTAAAATGACACCTTTTTGCCAGTAGTGGCAGTTCAGACCACAGTACAGACAATTTGTATATGTTTGCATGCACTTTATACGCATGTTACCATCATAACTTCAGCGATTTGTTTCCACTGCTCCTGCGTGGGGTCTGTGCCTGTCGGATTATGGGCACAAGCATGCAGGACAAAGACTGAGTGCTCTGGACAACTCTGTGGGAAACGGAGATATGAAGAAGCAACGTGAAACCCAGAAGACCAAAATGTAGTAATAAGTGAACAGTATGCTGCCACGCAGTACTTACTTCCAAGTCACCAAGGAAGCCAGCCAAATCAAGGCCTCTTTTCTCCGCGTCCCAGTACCTGTACGGACGAACATCCTCAAAGCCAGCGCTGCTGAACACAGCATTGTGATTTTCTGAGAAAAACAGTAAGAAAAACTCTGAGGGCAGCGTTCGATTTTTATCATTGCTTTCATTAGATAAAAGAGTGAATAATGCTTTTTTAAATACTCCTCACATCCGACCTGACAATACAGCCAGGCTCACTGATAACATGCAGCTGTAACAAGACATTTATCAATAGAACACTTTATCAACAACTACAGTTTAAAGTCTGGGGAAAGTTCACAAAACAACCTGTAAATTAAAGTCCTCTACAGGTGTGTGCTACTTCACTGCATGTTTGTGTGTGTGCTTGAATGTACCCCAGGTAGGTGCAGACACATAGATGGGTGTTTTGGTGTTGTTGCTCCCATTGTAGAACCGCCTTAGAAACTCTGCGCCTATCTTCAGAGCACCCGTACCACCCAGACACTGGACAGCCCCGACCTGGCAGTGACATTCGAACAGTCAGTTTAAATGTAAAAACATTAGAAATTCAAAGAGTGTCGTTTGGCTTTTGACTCCACAAACCCTGTTTTCCTGGATGGCAGGGCTGTTGTCTCCCAGTACTATTTTGGAGGCTGAGGATCTGAACTCAGGCAGGCCCAGGATTGGCAGGTACTCGTGGTTTAGCCTGTCATCATGCACAATGATCTTCTCCACTTTTTTCACCACCGGCAAAACCCAGGGCTGGCCTTCATCTGTCCGATAGGCTGCAAGGAACAATGCGATTTAATGTTACAGAAAAAAGTGAAAGAATGGCTTAATATAGTAGGAAGCGGCCCTTCCCTCCTGCATTGATATGTTGTTTTTTTAGTGAGTTTTAAGCAAAAAGAAACCTCTAAGTAAGATTAAATATAACATTCCTTAAATTGCTCAGTAAACAGATACAGCAGACAGAAGTGGTTAGCTTGCGAGCTTAACACCTGTACCTTGGTAATCCTGATGTTTGTGACTTTATGGGACTCTTGAGTCATAACAGAAGTGCAAAGATCACAGGGTTTTGTGACAGGCGCACTTTCAATATCTGTTGGGTGATTTAGCCAGGCGATGTCGATGATCTACCTTTTTCTCTCTGTTATGTCCACTAGCTGGAAAGGCACTGATTATCTGTAATAATACATCTAAATTAAGATCTAGGGCCGGTACTATAGTCACGTGTGACTGAAAAGTCACAGAAAAGCAGAAAATCCTTACAGTCAAGGATCTTTTTCAGATCTCTGTGTTTTTTTAGGTAGAGAGAAATGTGTGGCCTACATTTCCCAGCTGCCATGTAGCAGCTGACCATCTGGAGAAAGAAAGGGATTACGAGGCCTCGGCCTCCTCTGCTAATCACAGGACTCAGGTATCCTTGTCCTGCCAAAACAGAGCTAAGCGATCAACGCTTCTCACACTGTTCCTGTGCAATGCAAGCAGCGAAGAAATAACTCCTTGCAGAAAGGTTAGCACAGAAAACAGCTGCTCTCATGGACGAAATGTGGCAGTGGTTTGTTTCGGAGAGAAGCACGACTGAGCTGTAATAAATTTAAACTCCTGCTTGTTCTTGTGTAATGACAGAACAGTAATCCAATCAGCTGCCTGGTCTGCTGAGTGAGAGGTGCAGGATAGCAGAGGACAGAGATGATTCAGCTCTCAGTGTCACACTAATTGCAGAACAAAGATATATTATCAACAGAGCTGCAATCAGTAGTTGGTGGGTGTGTGATGACTGAGTAGCCTGTAGCGCGGCCAGATTAATCCGAAAATGAATTTAAGCAATAGCAATAATTACAGCACAGGTGAGCCATCACCATTCTGGACTGCCTGGTGTACTAAACTGATTAAAGTTACATCTAGATAGCTTCTGTTTAGATTTTACAGCTCAGATATCAGTCAGCAGGCTGTTTTAACTATTGCTGTGCTTAGTTTGAGGCTAGCAGTCAATTTTGTGTCACTTTCTGATTATAATAACAACAACTTGTTAGAAATTCATATGAGGGCACCATCATACAAACATAGATGAACTCGGTGTAAGACAGGCTGGAGAACCTTTCCCTCTGGGATGCAATGAATGACTGACAACAATGCACAACTTACCTCCTACTCCGAGGTTCACCTTATTTGGAAACTGGTCGTTATTGAAATCCTGCGTCAACTTGAAGACAGCCACAGGGGCAGCCTGGGGGACTTCAGAAAATAGCGACATTTTTTAAAATAAATATATATATATATATTTATTTATTTGTTTACTTCTTTTTTTTTTTGCACTGTGGGAGGCTGCGGCAGCACGAAGAGACGAGCTGTCACTTGATCAGCTGGCTGAGCGGGATGATGGAAGACTTTCACCTTCAACTTGGATTTGGTCACTGCAAAGTGGGTGTGAGTGGATTTACCAATAGAAATCGCTCTCGGCGTTGATCCCTGTCAGTTCAAAGGTCAATAAAACAAACGCACAGGCGCTGTTGCCCAATGAACGCCGCGGGCAGGGGATTGACAAATCCTCTAGCTAATGTGTGGGGTTGAGGAAGCGTCACTGCGAGTGGGCGGTGCATGAGATTAGCGCATTTAATTTCTACGCCACAAGGTGGTGCTATAAACCTGCTTTAAAGCTCATATCTAGAGTATCTAAACAGAGCTTTAGTTGGCATGACTTGGTACAGAAAGAATTCTTCCATTAATAAATAATAGAACACAAATTAAGGTCAGAGCTCACAGACTGATTGCTGTATCATCGTCACATCATAAATGTAAATACGAACTCCGGCTGATCAGACAGCTATCACGCTTAGGTCACCACGCTCTGCAGACGAATATGTGCAAGTGTCCTAATCTGTTCTGTCCTGAGGGCCTAGGCTGAGCTGTGGTGTAAACACACTGGCTCCTCTGTGCTCTCCCCACAGCTGTCTGCAGGAGCTGAAGTGGTTGATAAATGAAGGCCACTCCAGCCTGCTCTCCGGGACCAGGAGGGCGACTTTGTGGGAAGACAAGACTTAGTTATGTTTTCTGTCTGGTATAATAAGAGTGCAGTTGCACGGCTCGACTTTAGTTTTTGTAGTTCAAAAGTTTCGCATTATGACAAATGATGGGTTATAAAAGTTTATGTGGGGTGAAATTAAATACACATATTTGTCTAGTGCTGAAGTGCTGGCTTTGAGTGTTTTCATGCTACTTACATTTTTTTTAAAGAAATTATTTTCTTTTTTCTATTTTGTTTAACTGTAAGCCATTTTTAACATATCAAATTAAAAGATTTAAAACATGAACAATACAATCAGATGTTCCCATGCACTGATGGACTGTTATAGTTTAAAATGCTCATTAGAGTACAAAATACAATTTAGCTCCACTTTCTGCATGGACAACATAAAAATCACACTTACATGTCCTGGATAATAATTTGTAATGTGCAATAATTTGCACAAAACGTATTTTAAGGAAATATATTTTTAACATTAATTTCTAGATTAGGAATATTTCTCTTATTCACATTAACAAGTGTGCATTTTAGCCTTTTTTGCAAAGGCATCCATACTATATTTGTAACAAGAAGTAACAAGAAGTATTTTGTGACAAACCAGTTATGTTGGTAATCTTATTGTAAGGTGAAGTTATATGTCATTAATTGCTGTTAATGTCTCTGACAGATAAAATAGAGAACACCACACGGACCAAGCCAATGTACTTAAGACTGTGCTTATTATATTCCTATACTATCATTGGCTCAAATGACACCACCAAATCTGAAGCAGCTCACTTATAAACGCACTGACAACTGTCATCCTGCACTAGTTCTTCGTTTTTCTTTGTTTTGCTCCTGCAGCTTTGCTCTTTTTATTCAGTCCCAGGCCCATCTGCCTTGATTTTAGCTGCAGCAGGATATCTTCACTAAGAGGTTCTTACAGATCTCTTGCAAAATATTTGCCCAGCACTAAACAGAAGACAGACAGAGTTGGCAATGGTTATAATGAAACGTAATTGCTATAGATGATTTTCCCCCTCCCAGTACTTAGTGGAGACCACGAAAACAGAACGGGATTAAATACAAGCAGCAGAAATTTATTGTTATCATTAAATCATGTGATAAATATGTACACAGGTGTAAATAGTCTTAAATATATATTGCTATAAGCTGATAATATACTGATATTATTTTTGAATATTGCTTCTGTTCCTACAGTTAACCAGGAAAAAATGCTTTAAAAAAAGTTTGTGGAATCCATTTATTCAAGGCATTCATGCTTTATGACTCAGAGAAGCACTACTATAGACAACCTTTTAGGTGGAGCAGTGGTTTGCTCTGTCTCCTCACATCGAGAAGGACTCTAGATTTGAACTTGCAGAGGCCTTGCTGTGTTTCAGTTTGCATGCTGTCCTTGTGATTTTGTGGGTACAAGAAGCACTGTGGGTGCTCAAGACAATTCCCAAGTATTTGTCTGGATTCTTGCATCCAGAGAAACTGAATCAACGTTCTGCAACACTGTAAGCATTCCTCCTTATACAAATGCATGGCTGTTATATTAATTAAGTGTGAATATGAAGTAATGCTTTTGGATATAAATTTGTCAAATTTATTTTCACAGTCTTCACCTCCTACCCTACCCCTCCTAATAAAATAAAATAAAATAAAATAAGATAATGATAATAACTAGCAACAAAGTCTAACTTCTGATCTTTCAGCCATGGACAAATCATTATTTAAGCCTTTTTATATCTTTGGTTAAGCCTTATGAACCCCTTACAAAAACATTCCTAGCTAAAGTGCTACAGTTAATCCCACACCTTGCTATCACACAACACCCAGTTACTATTTTCCCCAGTGTTTTGTCCCACATGTTGCTAACTTTCCTCACCACTTGGTCCCACCCCCACTCATCTCCTCACTTCACGCTGACAGTAGATGTTTTCATTCTTTCCAACCAGGTGAGGGTGTCTCGTATATTAGCTATCACTGTCAGCTCTGCAATTATGGGATTTGAGCTCCCTTAGAGCAAGGCTTGGGGGCCTGGGGCGGGGCTCAGTGTGTGCATACAGAGGAGGCCCAGGGCCACGATCTGGGCTGTGATGTGAAGCGTGAGTCAGAGCAGGGAGTGACAGAAGTAGCCTCTAGCAAGACAGTTTCTCCAAAGAGAGTGTGTCACAGCTAGATTGATCAATTACTCAGCCCAACATTCACCTGCACTTTCTCTGCATTTCCCTGAGAAGGAAACACAGAACATTTGTTTTGGCATCCAGCAGAGTAACACAAATATGACAAAAAAGTCAAAGTGTGAATGGGGTTTTGTTTAATCTGATTTTTTTCTCTCTTTAAAATTTTGCATGCAGGTTATCAGCGCTGCTTATAGGAAGCTGACACTAAAACACACAAAGGCATTCAGGCACAAGACAGTCACATTCCAGCTGCGGTATCACAGAAACACAAACAAGAGCGTGTGCGCACACACCGCTGTGCATTCCTAGGGCAAAGTTTCAGCGCCGTTCACATGTTGCTCTGGCCCCGGTGTCTCTGGGTCAGAGAGCTGTGGTGAGTGACCACCTTTTTAGCTTCCCGCCTTGTTTGTTTTCTAAAGACAGTGTCATCAATTCTCTAACAAGGAACTAGACACAGCAACAACAAAGAGCACAGGACCTCCCTGTTGCTCCCTGAGCAGATCAGTGACTGACGGACCGTGCATGCAGTAATAGATATCAGTAATCTCTGTGTCAGACTACATTCCAACCAGGGTGCATGAGCGTTTGTCTGTGCAAGTTTAGGTTGCAAATGTCTTTTGTGCTCCATTTGATATCATGACATAAAATCTCCTTTTTTTGTGTGCATGCAGATTTCTACCCTGCTGACAAAAGATGACAACCTACAACTGGACTCAGTGAACTACCGTAGTATGAGCCACGAATACATCCAAGTGCAACCTTAGTTGAATTGTACTGGAAGATGCAAAATCTCAGACATCTCATGCCTAATATTGCTTTGACGGGGTCTGTATGTTCCACAAGTTCAAATGTATGGAGCCCACAGTTAACAACATGGAGGCAAAAAGTAAACTCACTGACATAAGGGCTACACACCATTGGAAGAAGCCTGACAATTTAAGACTGCATGTGCCACTCACGCAAAATAAAACAACACCTAAGCACTATAGTGAGCATATTTCAGATCGATATGGTGATATATAGTCCTCTTGCACCTGACAATGCAGAAAAGGGCAAACTGCCAGTAGTTGGCTTAACACAACTGCTAGAAACAGATAATAAGATACAGGAAGTCCTATATTTATTTTACATAACATTCTCCTGAAATTTGTCTTAATTAATCAAACATTTCCAAAAATACAGAGGTAAATTAAAACAAACCATTAAAATGCCTTAGCTGTTTTGCTTGAGTATAAGTTGGTATGTATACATTCACATACAGTGAATAAGAAAGTGTACACACGGCAGTATGCAGTCTTGTGAAACATTCAGAGAAACTGCAGACAAACTAGAAAGCTAAATCTCAGACTCTACAGACGTTAATTAGCATGTTAAATGTTAAAGTTCACGACAGTACAATTATGAAAAGACTGAATGTGTATGGCTTATTTGGAAGAGTTTCCTCTTTCTAAAAAAGGACATGGCAGGATGGCTTAGGTTTACAAAGTTGGAGCTTGCGCTCATTGAGTCGACATTGAACCCCTCTGAATAGCAAAGTATTGTAGAAACAAATGTGAGGCCATCTGTCTAAAAGATAAAGCTTCGCTAAAACTGAGTCATACAACAAGACAGTGATTCCCGGCACAGCAGCAAATCCACAGCAGAATGGATGAAGAAGAAAAAAATAAATCAAGGCGTTGCAATGGCCCAGTCAAAGTCCTGACTTCAACCTGATTGAAATACTATAAAGGGATGTGCATAAATAAATGCCCACATGAACTGAAGCAATAATGTAAAAAAGAGTGGGCCAAAATTCCTTCTTAGCGATGTGAGAGACTGATAAAGTTAAACAGAAAATTTTAACTTCGAGTTACTGCTTCTAAAGGTAGCTACTGAATCATTGGGTGTACTTTTTAACAGGACTGCATTTGGACTTTGAAGGAATATTAAAAATGGTTGTGTCTCATTGTTTTTCGCTGATGTGGCCTTCAAGCTGGGTGGAACCTCAAACACAAGGTCTACGTTGTGTTGTTCCACTTGATTGATTTTGTCTTTTTACCAACTCAGGCACTTTGGCTTTATACAAATATGCACGCTAAGACACAAAGACAGGAAGTGGAAGATGTTTTTTTAATTTTTTTTTAACCCAAAGTACTTGCTTTTTTGTCTGGATTAGGTAAAGAGACACAAATATGATAAGTGACAAAGGAAACAAACTTTATCTTTCATGACTTCTAATTATGTTGTATATTTTGAATCCAGATGGGGAGACCAATTCTCCCTTTTGCTAGGAGGTCAAAGTTCAGGGTCAGCTACAGATCTGGGACTCTGTATCTTCATATATGAGGATGAATGCCTGCCAGCGCTGGAGCTTGTAGCAAAGCTGTCTGATTGAAGGCCTGGTCAGCTTTGATCCTAATGGTTAATCTGAGCATCAGCATTGCCAAAACCCGCTGCGTGCTGAAGCTGCATTGTTAGATATTTTATACAGTTAGTATTTACAAAAATGGGACTTTATTGATAACTAGTCAGATATTTGCCAAAACAGTCTGTCACTTTGATAGAAATACCACCGCGGTTGCTGGACAGATGCTAATATTTTCTCTCAAGGATGTTTACCTCTGGAAGCCAGGATGCACGCATACTTTTATTTTATGGTAACATTGTCCTTCCCAAGAGAGCTGTTACTGATTCAGCAAGTTAGAGAGAGTTCCTCCAGCAGCAAGCTGAACTTGATTCAACCTTTTGATAATTTTTAAAAAAAATTTTCACCAGCTCTAGCCAAGTGGGACAGCGTATATAAGCAACTAGAGGCACCTACATCCTCTCATTTGAAAGCCTGCCTCCCCGCACTGTCTTTATCTACATTGACTGCATGGCAGCAGAGAGGATAAGCATATTTAGGTTGCTTGTTTCCTCCCAAACTACATTCCCAACACCGTAGATCATAGATATTACAACCCTTACATCCCCCTCTGTTCGCACTCATATATACAAACACACACCTGCTGGGGCAAGGCCGTCTGGGAGGGAATTACAGCAGCCTAATTTATGAGGCCCAAGGGAGGGCAAAGGGCAGGGGATCCAGACTGGCCTGACCTCACTTCCTCTTTTCATGGTCTCTAAGTTAGAACTGTGATACACAGAACAAGGTGTCAGCTCTCAAACAAATCACCCTCTCACTGTCTTTCAAACAAGACAGCTAATTAGGGTATCTTTTTTCCTAACCTGGTTAACACAATGAGCCCTGAGGGAGTGTTAACTATTATCATAGGCCTGCCTTTGTGGACTATATGGCTCTATCAGAGTCCAAAGTAAGTGGGTGAGAACAGGGTTTTTGCTGAAAAATCTGGCCCGACGCGGGCTCGCCTTTGGCCTCCTCATTTCCTCCAATGAGAAGGTGCTGTCATCCGTCACTCGGTTCCAGGCAGCGGCACAATAGCACAGTCTGGGTCCTGGCTACTGACACCACCACATGGGTTGCTGATAAGACTCACCTTCCGGGACCCAGAAGAACTGAGACATTACTGCCACACAACAGTTTGGTCCACTGCCATTCTTTCTGTTGACCATGAAATTAAAGGAAAACGGAAAGTTAATTATGAGCTACATGAGGCGGACACACTCTGTATCTGCTCTCACAATCTTTTCAAGTTTTTTTTTTCTGTAATGCACAGCCTCATTATTTACATATTGCATGCCCTATATGCAAGATGATGGGGAAAGCGTCACACCCAGTTAAATAATCCTGTTGGACTTGTTGGACATTGGGGAAAACGCACTTGAGCTAATCTATTTTCCTAAAGTAGCAATCTATTGTTGTTATTGGCTGATTAAGAGCACTTTAAGACAAATGGATAGTCACACTTGAGTTCCTCATCACACATACAGGCTGTTGGTAGAGCCTGTTAATAATCACCTCCATTGTAAAAGGATTGTAAGTGCTCTTCTACACAACTCTGTCAAGTCATAATATCAAACCTTCATTCTCTCATAAATAAACAGCTGTTTGCATCAACCAGTCAGACACAAAACCCAGAAGCAGCGATGATAAATGTTGTTATTTCTTCAAACGTCTGGTCTGTGCTCTGTGCACCCTGTATCTCAGTGGTGTACTGTACACCTGCCCCTCTGATGCCGAAGCCCTGCTTCAGTATACGTTAGACTGCCAGAAATATGGAGATAAGGAGGGAAACAAGAAGAGACACGTTAAGCGCTGCTTGGCAAAACACTAACTTTGAAGAACTCACCAGAAAGTGAATTGTGCGGAGTGACTGAAATTTGACTCCCACGGAGGCAGAAAGCTGATCGGGGTTTTTTTTAAAGTTATTTTTCAAAATCCATTTAATTTTTTTTTTAAGGCTTAGGCCTCTGCAGCCTGTATCCGCTCTGACCTCTGCTGTGGACTCGACCTTACCGAGGCTATCAAGACGATTCAGAAATGAAGATGATGTATTGGGGAGTCGCATTCACCAACGAGTCGCTCCTTGACACTCTCTGGGAGTCTGGGTTTTGTTAAAGGCAGGAAACAGACTCTTCCGCTCCGTAAACACGAGTCTTTACTTGGCCACTTTTGGACTGCCGGTGGCACGCGAAGCCCGTGATGATGGTCAGTGGGGGGCTTTAGAGGCCCTGTGCACTCTAGGTCGAAAGCGTGGTGACTCTGCTCGGACCCGTGTATACAAGTAATTGTTTTAACCGCGTAATCTCTTTTGGGGTATTAATAATTTTCTCCTAAACACTTTAAATAAAACAAAACAAAGCAACCCCCCCCCCCACACACACACACACACACAGCTATTACTCATTTATGTCTATGTTTGGTATTTTTAAATTATTGCACTCATTAAAAAGGAATGAGTAAATATTTGGGAAACAAAATGACCAGATTTACTGCCCTTTGGGTTGCTTTACGAGCTTCTATCGCGTAAATTCCACCTAACTCGCGCAAACTTCCACTGTGTGGAAATTACTTTTCCTTATTAGTAAATCTTGATAAATTATTCAATGTTTAAATTTGCGTCCAAGCAGCACTAAGTGACCACTATATTTTTTCAGAGCGCACAGAGAGTTACTGTGGCCTAAAAGCTTTTCTTTTTTTCAGACTCAGTTCAGCTCTTGACTTAAACTACTCCACTTAAACCGGCCTTTTTTGAATAGACGTGTATCTCCATGGGAGGGGGTGACGCTATCCATTTCTAAACAGCGCCTTGTTGATGGTGAGCGGATGAGATTATGTGGACATGCTCTTCTTTTCTTTCCACACGGTT
Organism: Diplotaxodon limnothrissa; assembly: GCF_057381915.1. Lineage (NCBI taxonomy): Eukaryota > Metazoa > Chordata > Actinopteri > Cichliformes > Cichlidae > Diplotaxodon > Diplotaxodon limnothrissa. The sequence goes on along the minus strand of NC_140608.1, from coordinate 13,828,445 downwards.
TGAGAGCAATGGGTCCTCAAACCCTGGCGCCTGGACCTGGCCAAAGATAGTCGACCAGAAGAGAGGTGTCTCGTTTCAGCACGTTTATCCCTTAAGCACAAAGGTAAATTAAAATGAAAGCTCATTAATTTACCTATTAATATACAATATAATATAATTGTTAATATAATAATTATTATTTTCTTTCCTTGTAGCGCTTGAAGCTGATCATTTATTTATTTATTCATAAAAGGTTTTTGCTTTCCTTTTACCAGTGTCAAGAGGAACTATTATTGTGGCCACATTTTCGTGGCCAAATCATCCTAAAACTTCCACAAATAAATAAGCCATAAATAATTCACAGACAACAATTTAGCACTGAGCATTCTTTATGCCTCTCACGGTTGCCGGATTCATCTCATTTCCCACACTCTCGTTATATGATATTATCAAGGAATTGCCGAGAGGGGAAAAAAAGATAGGCCTAATCTTAAAAATCGCTAAATCTGCGATGTTGAGGGATCGTCCAAGAAATAAGTGAAATTCTTTAAAAATAATACATAAATAATCGAATAAATAAATATTGGTTCCGCCAAGTTAAGTATTTTTGTGGGCTATTTGCATTAAACTACACAACATAATATGCTTTGCCTAATTATTACAATTGTGTGACAGCGTTGATGCAGAAACATTTAAAGCATGAATTAAGAAGTTCCTTACCTTTCAAAATATTTCCCAGTTTCACTGCAGTCGATGGCATCAATATTATTTCATAAATTAGGGATAACTTCCTGACATATGTAGGCTACACCTAAATAGAACAGAGAGGGAAAGGGGGAGGAAGAGTGCGAGAGAGAGAGGGAGAGAGAGAGAGAGAGAGGGAGACCCTACCAATCCCTCCCCCGCTTCAGGACGTCACTGAGAGGGAGAGGACAGCATCTTGGCTGACCCTCTCTCGCTAGATAACTGAATTCAGCCAACCAAACGGGATCGATCTTTCTCTTTCTCTCTCACCCATCCAGCCACAGACGCATATGCAACTAAGAGGGATGTCACAGCTGAGAGAAAATCAGTTGTCTTCGGTGTGTATGCAAAAACAACAGAGCGCGGCCGTTCCTCTGGTTTACGCACGCCTAATTTTCTTCTTTTGCGCGTCCGGAGGCGAATCGGTCCCGTTCTTGGACTGCTGATCGGTATATTTTGCCATCTCTTTCTTGGTGGTAATAATGATTCCTAGTCCGGTCATAGGTTCGTCCTCCACGCCTTTTTCCGTGAAGGACATTCTGAAGTTAGAGCTCCAACAACGGTCTCAGCAGCACCAGCTACAGCTGATCTCCTGCTTCGGTCTCTCTGGTGCGCTCTCACAGCCTGGAGCTCTATCGAACAAATCCTTCCGTTCTCACTCGCCGCCCTCCTGCATGCTGGCGGGCAGAGACACCCCAAGCCCCATCAGCTCCTGCCTGTCGGAGAGCGAGGAGAGGATGGCGTACCTCAACTCACTGAATGTGCAAGACCGACTGACGGACTCCGGTATCCACGTGGAGGTGTTCGGCAACCTGGGGCAAACCCACTCTGCAGACCTCCGGCCGGAGACAGAGCAGGACGAGCATGACGGCAGTGAGTACACAGTCTACTGAAGCGAGTTACTCTGAGGGTGTTAATTGTATAAAAATGCACATGGACGAAAATGCCAAAGGAGAAAATCAAATCATAAAATCTGAATTAAAGTTTCCTACGAGACAAAAAAAAAGGCTCATCAAATCTGACATTGATACATTTGATGAGCAGTTTCTGGAGAAACGTTTTCCGATTTCTGTTTAAATTATTATAAATTGATCGCCTAACACGGACAACAAGAAAATAGGCCCCTGGTTAATAATATACATAATATATATTTTCATAATAGGACCAAACAATGGACGGCAAAGAACAACAACAACAACAAAAAGATTATTATTTCATACAATTCATTAGCTGCCAGCTAACTGAGTAAGACTGGCAGAGATTAAAGTGTTTACATTTGCAAGCTGCTAATTTATGTTTGCTGAATATATTAAACTGATGATCCAAATTGTCACGCATTTAAAAAGACGTAGACACTTCCAGAAACACAAGACAGAAACTATATTTAGCCTCATCTGATTTGAATGTATCAACATTCACGTTTAGTTAATGTTCGTATATAACATGACGTCATTATTAGTATGCCTCCCTAATTTTATTTTTCAATACATTTTACTAGCAATTTTCAATTAGGCCACTTCCAATACACTTGTACAATAAATAATAAGAATAAGAATTAAATTTGTAATAAATATATACTTGAAAATAATCAAGATGCTAGCTCTGATGTGTAATTGAACATGGTTTCTCCATGCAGAGAGCTGCGGTGTCATGCCGGGTGAGTGTGAGGATCCAGACTCGGAGAAGCCGGCCACCAAGCAGCAGAGGACCAGACGGAAACCTCGCGTCCTCTTTTCCCAGGCTCAGGTGTTTGAGTTGGAGCGGCGCTTCAAGCAGCAGCGTTACCTGTCCGCCCCGGAGAGAGAGCATCTGGCCAGCTCCCTTAAGCTCACCTCTACCCAGGTCAAGATCTGGTTCCAGAACAGGAGGTACAAATGCAAGAGGCAGCGGCAGGACAAGACCCTGGAGATTGCGGGTCATCATCACCACCATCACCACCCACCACCGCCTCCAAGGAGGGTGGCTGTGCCGGTTCTCGTCCGAGACGGGAGGCCTTGTCTCGCTGGATCTCAGAACTATAATCCCCCTTACACAGTCGGAGCTCCCAATCCGTACAGCTACAACGGCTATCCAGCCTACAGCTATAACAACTCGGTGTATAGCAACACTTACTCTTGTACTTATTCTAGTTTCCCTTCTCTCCCGCCCAGCAACGCCTCTGCCAATGCTTTCATGAATATGAATTTGGGGAACATTAGCGGACAGACGCAAAGCCAGGCTCCCCAAGGACCAAGTGTCACACCCTGCCAAGGAGCTCTGCAGGGCATCCGGGCATGGTAGCGCGGTCTTTGCGCACAATCAGAAGCCTGTCTTGATGGATAGACTCGAGCATGTAAACATCTTCAACTAATGCCGTGAAAACCACAATTTCAAATTCCGTAACACATTACAGAGCGCAGGGGTCAGTTTGTTCTAACTCCGCAGGCATATGAAGAAAAATGGACTATTATAATTATAATAATTTTTTCCCCCTCTGAGCCACGTGTTTAGAAAACTTAGTGAAGTTGTTGTGTTATGTTTGACGGATTAGCCAAAACTATCCGTAATGGTTCAAAACTGATGTATTGTGCTTAAAAAATAAAGGAAAATCCCGTGTAAATTTTCGGTTACGCAAAGACCTATAGATTTCATTAAGAAAGTGAAGTCTTTCATGAATTTTATTTGGATGCATAAAGTTGCAAGAAATTAACATGGATCACAAATGCAGGACAATTTAGTATTATTTCTATTAAGATCTCCCCCCTCTTTTTTAAAATTTGTGTGACTTGGGTTTAACCTTAAGGCTTTGTTTTTTCACTCCAAAACTAAGTGAGTGACACTGAAAGCCAATGAACTGATTTAAAAAAAGAGGCGCTCAAATAAGGCTGTTTCTAGGCTCGAGTTAAAAACCACAAAACGATGCAAGTTATCAGCGATCGTGGAATTAAAGAGCATAATAACTGTCATGGCACGACTGATTGAAGTGGAGTGTGCTTTGTGTGTGAATCTGTGCGTGTATCTGTTCTTTTTCTTCTTTTTTTTAATGATGTTGACTGAGGTCTATTCCAACATTTCTTATCGTCTGAAATCTTTTCTCAAGCCAAGAAAACGTTTTTTTTTCTTGTGTGAGAAAGCTTGCGCTAGACTTCGGCTTGAGACAAGAACCAGAAACAGAGAGAATTTAAAGGCGAGCTAATGTCCGGTCAGGATTCAGAGATGGACATTAACCAGACGGCCAGCATCCCCGGACCCACAGAGCATAAAAACGAGAAGAACATTGGATGATAAATACTCTTACGACTCCTCTTCTTTTGCTAAATAATAATAATAATAATAATAATAATAATAATAATAATAGATTACCTAAAGCTGTGTCACATTTATAATTACAATAATGTCATAATTATATAATAAATACTGATCTGCACTCACTCACAGTGAGGCAAACCCAGACCACATATATACTCTTTCTTCAACTCTCTCTAACACACACACACACACACACACACACACACACACACACACACACACACACACACACACACACACACACACACACACACACACACTTCGTTGTTTAGCGATGGACTTAAGCAAAGCCTTTACCCACCAGGCACGCCGAATACCCTGACGCTATTAATGGAGATAAATGGCAAAGTAAACAGCGTGTTTGTCTCCCTTGATAGCTTCACTGGCCACTTCCCTCGGCTACTGCACTGCCGGTAGGACATACCTGGTGTCAGCTCTAAGTGCTGCAGAGTCACTAGTGTAAATAGAGCTGGCGACAGGACGGCGATGCCTGAGGACGCGGCTTGGCCACGGGTTCTCTGACAGACACTGCCGCGATCGCTATCTTCTGCTTCCAAAGATAGCAGCTCAGCGGCTCATCGCTGCGCTGTATAGGCGTGGAGTTTCCTAAAACAAAGTGTCTAGAGGCAGACACGCAAGGAGCTCACAATAGAACCGAGGCCCAAATATAGAGAAGGAAAGAAAGCGGGAATAAAAGCTCTATCATTGGGTTTCATTCTGGCTGCACCCTGTCAGCTGTGCTAGGACATGTTTTCATGTCTACAGCACTATTACCAAGTATACTGGAACCAAGAATACTGGAACATTAATATTCGGTTTAGCGTAAAACAATAATAAGTCGTCAAAATTCCGCGTGACTTGATTGGCTTTTATCTGATATAGTATTAAATATTAAAAAAGAAAAGGTTTTGACTGAAAAAGCCAGTTGATCACAAGTCCACAAAAGTTCAAACGTTATACTCTTTCTGTGTGAGCACCAGAGGCGGAGCCAGATATTTGAAACACCCGGGGCTTAGCCCAAAGAGTAGTATGCATGTGGGATTTTTTTTTTTTTTGGGGGGGGGGGGGGGGGGGGGGTAGAAATGACTGAAAGATTAATAGGCTCTGTTCAAAAAAGAATGACTTCATATAGGGAAAAATCTATATCACATGTGCAGGACACCTTAAACTAGTTTTTTAATTAAGCAGCAAGGCAGAACAAGGTCAGGGCTGTATCAAGACACGAGGACTAAACCCCAATTCAACCAGACCCAGAACTGATCCAGAATTAAAACAGGACTACAACAGTTCAAAATCAGGACTACTGAGGACTTAACCAAGACATAACCACAATCAGAACTAGATGATAGCACTAAAAATCATCATAGACCTGCACTACACTTGTTTTTTAATTCTACCAAAGTCCACTATTTAGATTGAGAAAAGTTTATATAATTATTTAGCCTTGTTGTGCAAACAAGCCTGCATAACTTAATAAATACAGAATTTGAAAAATAACAAACCTAAAAAGAAACACTAGGTACGAGATACATGAGGACCTATGATACGCTGATACTTTTGGTAAACAACCATTTGACTAACATGCGTGTCTCACCTGCTCTTGTTCATCTGTTCTGTCCTCGTTCTCCTCTCTCTCCCTCTTTGTGCTGACAATCATCAAATATACAGTTGAAACCAGATATTTACTCTTCAGATAAAAACACTTTTTTAATTGTAACATCAAATCAGACTAAATGTTTATTTTTTTAGATTGATAAATATAAAAACATATTTGTTAACTTTAAGAGTAAAGAGAGAAACTATCTGTATTTCTTAATAGCAAATGGCACCAAATTGTATTCAAATTGAGCCACACTTATGGAGCTCCACAGTTCTTTTCCTGGTGTTTTGGTCGATATCTCTTGATGTTCCCATGTCACAGAAACAGGCTCTGTGTTTTGCCTTATATGCATCCACAGCTGTGCCACCAGTTTACTCACATGGACTCTACTAACCTATCAGAAGCTTCTTCAGCTCAGAATGGAATCGTCTGGAGTTTTCTTATTAATTAACAATAAACTTAGTGTATATGTACTCCTTAATTTAATGAAAGTGATAAAAAATAGACAGCTCTGTCTCTCTTTATTCTGACATTTAACTAATTCAAAATATATTTCAATATTTATCTAAAACAAAAGTTTAATCTAAATTGATGTTGTACAGTAAAAATATTTTATGTTTTCTCCCTAAAGTGTATGTAAATATCTGGTTACAAATGTGAATATCCTGCTTTGTACTGAAATCCCTCTTGTTTTGCATAGAAATATACTGAACAACATACAAAGCATAATATATAAAATAACATTTACCTGAGTTTTTTCTTTGAAAGAAGCCTCTAATGTCCATTCTTATATTTCAGTACATAACTGAAACTGATTTAGTCGGGGAGGGTAAGAACTGAAAATATGAAATAAACACACGTAAGCTAAGACTCTCTAAAAAAATAGCATTTGTTCGGCTTTTCATTTCGCCATTTGTTGATTCACTCGAAGAGCAAGTAACGTAATATTGGTCAAGTGATCAGTTTGATATCAATCTTTCGTGATGCACCGTCATATTTACATTATTTGTACAGTACGAATGATTTTCTTTGGTACCTGGTCAAACTTCAGCTCTCCTTAGTATGGCTGGCTCCGTTTCTCCAACAGCGCACTCACTGCTGGCAGCAGCTGCCCCGCCCCCTCGCTCAGTTGCTTAGTGCCTGAGCTCGGATCATACCAATATCAGGGGGGATTCACGCACAGTCGTAAATTCCCACAGTGTGCACTATGTGCTTCGAATATTGTGTGTACTTTTTGTTTTATACAGTTGTCAGCCAGGCATCTAACTATGAAAAATTACACTCCAAAAGACCCCGGGCTTCTGACAAAACAACCCGGGCTTAAGCCCAGTAAGCCACCCCCACGCTCCGCCCCTGGTGAGCACAACAGTAAACTAAATCTTTCCTCACAAACCAAATCTCATCAAAAATATCTCTTTTGGTAGAACATATGCACTTGCAGAATTTCACGCTTAACGCTCCTCACTGGACAAAGGCAAGTAGGGTCGAGGTTTTATTTAGACACGTGTAATGACGTGTGAGACTCCATAATTATAATCAACATGACGCCATTGATTTCAAACCGTTTTTGCAAAATGAATAATAAACTGCATTCCGAAGCTGATTTGCAGGATTCAGATGTTCTATTTTGAAACTGACATGTTGTGGTTTGGACACAGGAAACTGCGCTAAAATTTAAATTTATCCCTCCCAGGCACTTAAAAACACCCTGGAGGGTGATCTGGCTTTGAGGTACAAAGGGAGATTTTACTGCAATTACTAGAAACAAAAAACATGGAGGAAGCAGCTCGCCGCATCTGTCAGTACATCTCCTCACCTGAAAGGTAGATTGTGTAATCCTGGTCTTTATGGGAGTGCGTATGTGCATGTGCGTAGCTGTCGTCTTTTATTTTCACTCACGTGTAACTGCGAAGACCAAGAATCCTGTCCACATGGCGGCGCTAGACACCTGTTCGAGCAACAAGGCAGAACCAGCAGACGTCCATCTTCACACTGGACTTAAGATGTGTTTTATTATAAAATATTTAAACATGCAGGTCTTTAGGATTCAAATTGTGCACAATTTTACCAGTCACATAATTCACAATGATAAAAAATGGACATTTAGTTTAATTAAAACTAAATAATAGATGGAAGAAGCCCTGCGACAGACTGGCGACCTGTCCAGGGTGTACCCTCTCGCCCTATGACAGCTGGGATTGGCTCCAGCCCCCCCCTCCGCGACCCTGAAAAGGATAAGCGGTAGCGAATGGATGGATGAATGGATGAATGGATAGATGGAAGATTTTTAAAAAAATCAAACTAGTCCTTTTTGGATTAGTTTAGACTCAAGTGGAAAGTAAACTTGAATTTTCAAAAGAGTTATTTATGGTTTTTAAATGCAAATTCCTGCATTGTGAAATGCTTTAAAACCAAACTCACAGGTGAAAACCAGAACTGAGCAGCATTTTTACGCACGCTTAGTGAACGTAAACCGTTGGGTTTTCACACATGTACATGACATCTGATAGTTGGTAAACCTAAAGGAAGCAGCCTAAAGAAGAAGAAGAAGAAGAAGAAGAGAAAGAAGAGGAGAAGAAGAAGCTGTTAAGCAAACAAAGCAGCTCTGTGCGTAAAAATAACTGAAAACATTTTCCAATGGGTCTGATTCATGTTTAGTATCAGATAGCATGTTAAGAATAACCAGAAGGTTCTACTTGTTTTCTTTGGCTCTTACAGATTAAACTAGATTGATTTTACTTTTTTTTTAAAAAAAATCACAGTACTAATACCGAGAGCTAAAGAAAATAAAACCATGTAGCTTTGGGAATCAATGTCCTTCGTCCTTCACTGACACTGAGCAAAGAGGCCAGCGTTAAAGCTGGGCGGTGCGAAGGAGGGACCAGCAGGCACAGATAACATCCTATCACAACTTAACTGGAGCTGCAGTTGAAATACTGCTTGACAGTCTTGACAGATCCTGATATAGGCTGCTCATTAGCACATTAGACTGTTCGCCGCAATTAAATTACAACGCGCAAAAGAGCGAATCAGTAGTGAGGGCTTGTTTTTGCTTTCCAGTGGCGGATTTCTTGATGCCTCCCAAGAAATCGCGCGCGAGAGTGAGGAAATACCCGTGCTCTTATCTGAATTATGACATTAAGTTTTTCATCCTTTTCCATCAAAGACATCCTCACCGGACTCGATGCCAACGGCAAGCCGGGAACCGCGGGGGAGTTCTGCGAAACAAAGGCGAACAACACACGCACCGGCTATGGTGGCAGGGATGGCAACCAGGTCTACCCGGAGACACTTCCCACACATCCCCGCGTTATAAGCGCCCAATCGGAGGTTTCTACAGAGGAGGACACAGGAGAAGAGTCAGAGCTCATAGAAGGTGGGTTTTTTTTTAACATCTGTAAAGAGTATCGGGAAAAAAATCTTAAACTGGTGTGTAGGCGTTCTCATCTAAATTATATTGCACAAAGCATCATGTTGAAGGAACATAAACATTCATCACAAAACTCGAATGTGTTTCACGCCATAATCACTTTATCGAGTTATTTATTTTGCGTAAGAAACCGTTTTCACAATAGAAAAAAATCCCGTTACCGTGTGTTTAAATTGAAGAAGTGTGTATTATTTCCCCCATAAAAATACATCGATGTGTAATTTAACTAACTACAGTGTAATTATTACTGTCTCAAGAATTTGTATCTATTTATTCATGCCCCATGTGACTTTTTTGTGCGTAAAGAGCACATCGCTTGTGGGAAAATAAAAACTATAACGCTGCGTCGTGGAAATCTGTGGGATTTGTTTAAACTTGTTCAAAGTATTTATTCAGGTACATCCCTTAACTTTAATATCATGACAGAAATACAATAGAAAACTGTCATATTGGCCAGCATCAGCACCTTGTTGGAATGACCTATCAGCAAAAAACAGGGGCCTTGTGCTTTATCACCCTGACGTACAGAAGCAGCACATTTACTTGTGTTCACGGATTTATATTTTATTTCAGTCGCTGCAGATGACCAGGAGCAGTGTGAGGAGCAGGGCGAACAGCAGAAAAGACTGCAGTGCGAGAGTGCAGAGGAGGAGGGATGTAACCGCGGCGGGGAGACCTCCAGCTGTTCGCCGGACGCGCAGCAGTGCAGGCCCAGTGCAAAGAAGCGCACCAGGTCGGCCTTCTCTCACGCTCAAGTCCACGAGCTGGAGCGCCGTTTTAGCAATCAAAGGTACCTTTCTGGTCCCGAACGGGCCGATCTGGCAGGAGCCTTGAAGCTTACAGAGACCCAGGTGAAAATCTGGTTCCAGAACCGGAGATATAAAACCAAACGTCGCCAGATGGCGACCGAAATGGTCGTATGCAGCTCCCCAAAGAAAGTGGCTGTAAAAGTTCTGGTGCGGGACGATCAAAAGCAATACCACCAGGGGATTGGAGTACATATCCCCATGACTGTGCCACTGTACCGGGGCTATCAGTACTACCCGTACCTGCACTACTACTACCACCAACCCTGGAACATGGACATGTTTTGTGGAGGGATGCTTTGAGGCTCCGAAGCAAAGAAGCAGAACTGTTTTCAACAAGTGTCGCTTCAAATGCAAGCGTTCTGCTCTTTAGGAGGTTTCTGCTGACTCGATGGATTTTACGATGTAATTGGACATTTTATACAGAAAATCGTCCATTTTTAAATCGGAATAAGTAATGTAGTTTAATATTTTGTCAGTTTCATATTGTGTAACTATTTGCAAGTTAGAAAAAAAAAACATTTTAAAGGGAAATACTACTGATTTCTTCAAACCTCTTATGTGACAGGTATATCTTTGGCCAGGATCATGACTTTTAAATATTTCTTTTAACTTTTTAAAAAGTGATTTTATGAATTATATTTCAAAACTTTCAAAAGTAAAAAAAAAATAATATTATTAACTACAATGTTATATTTCAACCTTTTCTTGTGGGATTAATAAAAGAAAAGAAAAGAAATACAACAAAGCAAATCATTTTCATTGTGTTGACGGTGGAAATCATCATGAAAGTTTGAACTTATTCAAATAATATAGGAGAAATTATTTCTCTCACGACCCTAAAAGTTTTCTTTACTCTGAGTTCTTCTTTCTGTTCATAAAAAAAAAAACATTATGTTTGCAACAGATTTGTAGATCACCCCTTTCTCCATGATGCACCATCTCAAATACTCCATGTTTTTATATCAAGATTTTTATTCGGGGTTTTTATAATCAAATCAAGGTCACAACAGTGATAAATATAAGAACTGTGTTTTTTAATATCTATATAAGGATATGGATGAAAATAAAATATAAATAATGTAGGTTCTGTTGTCATATTTAACCTCATACCTATACTACGGTGTCAGATGGTGCACAATATCTTAAATGCAATTTAGAAATTTGATGGGGTCATCTCTGCAGTGTCTTAAAATGAAGTGCTGACTGGGTTTCTCACAAGTTCATAGGATGATATATATGTTGTTTTTTTCTTCTTCCCCCATGACTGCCAGCAACAGCTCATTGTGAGCGACCAGACGGAGCAGAAAGGAATCTGGAAGTTATACAAACCCAACAAGAGAAAGTAGCTTATCTTGATGTGTGAGAAGCTTGACCGAGGCCTCTGACACTTTTAGTGGGCATTTATTTTATTTATGGGACACCTTTATTGATCGTGAAACTTAACATTAACACCTGCAAGAAGACATTCTTCTTTTGCACGGTACTAAAGCAACAGATTAGAAAGCAATAAGGCTTCTTCACACGAATGTACTTCTAACATTCTGTATCTCACACGGATAGAGTTTATGCTTTTAAAGTGTCTGTTTGGAAATGGGTGTTCATCTAGTTGGCTGACTTCCTCCTCTAACATTTCAGCATTGCACAAACCTTTACGTGATATTAGGAAGAAGAATCTTTGCTGTTGTTTTATACAAAAATTGTGGGGGGGGTTTCTTAATCCTTCTGCATAGGTGTGCTCTCTACTATGTGCTGCACTAGTCAGAGATGGTTAATAGACCGTGGAGATGTTGCACCATGGAGCCAGGCTGCACAAGACAGTGCACATTAATCATGCTTTACTGAAAAGACTACACCCTCATCATCACTCTCAAGGAACGGCACAGTGATCAGACGCCATAGGAAAAAATGTAATTCCTATACAAGGGGACCAGCATTTTAGTTTGGTTTTTAACTGATTGCATTTACCATCCAGAGGGAGTTAACATCTAGGCCTGTGTTTTATCAAAGGAGCTTGCAGATGGTGGAGAAAGGATGGTCAGATAAAATAATTTATCTTCCCCCAGGAATAATATTTAAAAAAGATACAGTTTATGTAACATGTTTACTGATCCCCTTGACACTGCAGGGTTACAAAAGGTTTGCAAGGTCTAAAAAGCACCGCAGTGTCCTGTCTTTATAATCCCAAACAATATTATCATTACAGTACTACAACATTAAAGAGACATCAAAGAACTGGGATGTAACAGTGCTTCAGCTTCCCTTTTCCCAACGCAGGCAGCTTTGGCAGAGATGATCACCTTTTGCTGCACTCTGGCTCCAGCCCAAACCCCATCTATCTCTTGTATCAAAACAGCACTTCAGACTACAGTAAGTGGTTGGCACTGTGCGCAGCAGGTTTCAGGGTGGGAGGAAAAACACATCTTCTTTTCGATGTCTAACCATAATTCACAGATAAATTATTTTCATTTGCGCACACTTGCTTTTAAAGACTTAAAAAAAACAACACTTTTCAGCAGAAAAGGTCAGGGTATAACACTGTTGCGCCACGGTACGCCACTTTCTATGTGCTCTGATTATTCACATTGTGCTGGTAAATAGTTGGTCTAGTCAGAGCTTTCTACCGTGACAAGATAAGAGTTTTTCTTTTCCTGCACCTATTCTGTGATGCGTCACACTCGTGTAAATTTCCACCCACAGACAACAAAACAGGCACGGTGAAAGGAGACTGCGACAAAGGATAAGTTTAAGGTTTTAACACCAGTTAAAACTCATTCACAGGTGAGCTTCAGCTAAAAGGTCAATTTACCTTACTTTACATTATGACATTGTCTCCATCAAAGACACTGCTGAGCTGCTGGGAGCTGTACCTACCATTCATACAACAAAGTTCAAGGTGCCCCCCCTAAAAAAAAAAAGGGAAAAAAAGAGCACAAGCAGTCAGACATCACAGAGGTTAGAGAACCAGTCAGGGGTTTATCCACAATATGTAAACTGCCCTATATGATTGCAAAGCTAAAAGTAAACACATGCACCATCTCTATTTGCATTGTAAAAGCAGCATGTAAATGATATACTATATTAAGAAGGTTAGGTCAGTGTTGGGTCAACCTGGTAATGTTATTTGCACCCGATTAACTTTAAAAAAAAAAAAACAATGGAAAAGATCACCAATGGAAATAAAATGCCAATGTTCATGTCCCCTCAGAATGGACTTCAATTACTGGATTGACCTTGGCCCTTACTAGTTTTATCAGGTCAGTTCAGTGGTTCTGTATTTGGTGAGATTACATCCATGCACTGTAGTAATTATCAAAATATCGTTTGTTTGTTTGTTTTTTCATGGAAATGGACTGCCTGAGCTGCATTTCACCATATTTAATCTGTAACCTAAGATGCTTGTCTTTGAATCGTGCCAAGAGGAAAGCCATGCAGGCACAGGGAGAACATGCAAACATGCAAAAAGGTGTGAGAGTGCTAACCACTGCATCACCATGGTGAACATAATTCCGAGCATGGATTTAGCTCGGTGCCATATCATAACAACAATACCAGCATAAATTTTTATGTGGTATAAAAATGCCATGTCATGATATCAATGGTATTGTACTGCCATGTCCTAGTGCACGCAACACTGAGATAAGCCCAGGCATGTCTGAGAGCAGGAGCCGTATGTCACCACCATTAATGATTTATTACCCAAAAAGGAAGCTGCTTCAGCAAATTCTAACAAAGCACAGAATTCTGAAAAGCATAGGAAAAAAAATCTCCTGCTAAAGGTGGACAAAACAAATATGTTTCATCAAAAAACAGGGCTGAGAATGACCAGGCTATGAAAAAGGACAAAATTACTGGTAATGGTTACACCATGGAAAACCAGAGCTTTAAGCAGCTGGTTAAAAAACGTAACCCAAGATACAAGATGCAAGGTAGAAAATATTTTTCGGTTTTATGACAATATTGTGCAGCTCCTGAAGAGTTGCAAGGTTCAGTTGATTTATTATTTAGTTATTGTTAAACTAAAGTGTTGTACGGTTATTTCATACTTTTTACTTCAAATTCCCAGAGAAAACACTTACCTAGGCTAGTTTTGTGCTCACAGTTGACTAATACCGTGTCCCTGGATATAATTCTGTGTTATTATTATTGCACTGCAATGCTGCTTCTGCTGCTGGCACTTATTTCAGCAGATTTGCACTTAACATAGGAAGTGTCATCTGTGACAGTAGCTGTGGTAATGCTAAATGGCATCAGGACTGTGGATGCTTTAACTGGATTTGGAGATCTACAACTGAAGCTGCTCACAGTCTTTGTGATACTTTTGGAGCATTTTAAGGCTTTTACTGCAAACAATGTAGTACATTAAGTTAATTTCTAGTAATATGTTAATTAGTAGTTTTTATGTGAATTAATTTCCAGGTGTCTGAATGTGTGTAGTGACCCATGCAAAAATCTTACCCTGAGCATATTAATAATACTTAAACTACTACTGTAGCTGATTCCCATTTTTATATACAGTCTATTATAGCAACATACATCAGTGTTTTAAACACAAAGCCTTGCTTGAGTGGCGCAACTGGCGTCTCATTTTAGCATTTTTCACATAAAATGCAATGATTTCCTAAAGGACAATCCCACTGCTCTTATTTTGAGTGTTCACTTATTATTAACCAGCTACCCCGAGCCCTCGCTATCTTGTGTTTTTCCTACCAGCCTGTGTGCTATCGAGGAGCTCTTCCATGTCATTCATCTGTTTCTTCAGAGAGGATCTGGTGTCGACTCTGCAGTTGGTGTTGGCAGCTGGTGTCGGTAGTCCTTGTTCTGCTCTGGAGAGGCTTTTCAGTTCATTTGTTTATGTAGCACCAATTCACAACAACAGACACCTCAAAGCCCTTAATGCTGCGAGTTAAAGACCATAAATTATTAGAGCAAAAACCCCAACAGTCTGATGATCCCCTATGAGAAAACACAAGGTGACAGTGGGAAGGTAAAACTCCCGTTTAATAGAAAAAACAAAGAAAACCTTTGGCAGAACAAGACTCCTGTTGACTGAATATATGCATATTCTGATCTAAACAGATCTATACAGAGGTATATGATGGCAGCCATTGGTAACATCACATTGGTTATCCAATGCAAGCATCCTAGATCTCATAATTGTAATACAATACTGAAATTGGATGAGATGAGCAAGGGCTAGATCTGGCTAAGATACCGAGGAACCCAGTGCACTTACATGGTAGAGACTTGGCAGCAGTTCAAGAGGGAAGAGTTGAAGTTCATCTGTGGGATAAGATAATCACTGGAAAAGCAGCTGGTTACACTGCACGGTTATTTCTTTTAAATTATCTGATGGAGTAAATATAGAGATCTCTGCAAGGATTTTAACCCCCATTCCAGACGATTGTGGCCTAAGTAGCAATTAGTACATGCTTTACTAAGATAACCATAACATAGGCATCGCTTACTCAGTATCACTTTAAACACCGTCATTGACAGAATGTGCAATTGACACCCATGAGTTTACCCAACAGGTAGCATCAAATTAAGAATTTTTTGATCACCGTCAGCTATTGAGCTTCATAACTGTCATTATGGCATCTGTAAAACACAACTCATTACATTAATGACTCCTTTTACTGCTCCACTTCTAAAATTATACACTGGGGAGTTAAAAAAAAAAACTATCTCGGCACTCCTTTGTCATTATCTGATAGCTCCTTGATTCGTAACCATCGTACCAGCTTCACTATTATCACCAAAGTTCAACAATTGTTTAGAAGTGCTTGCCACCATTTTCTGGGTAGGTCAGATGTTCTGTGGATAAGAAATTCAAACTCGTTCCAGGTACAAAACCGGAAACAACAGCTCTTATCCGTTCTTTATTATCACTGCAGTGAATCACTCTAAGGTCACATCCTTTATCACTTCTTTAAGCGCATTTGTGCCCGGGAATGTGCTCCAGCCAGTAGTCCACTGAGCTATGAAACATTACTCTAAATGCGATGCTTAAGTATATAAACATTTTGAGTTGTGCTTTGTTTTTGTGTCTCCTCGCGAGCACGTCCGGAGACGGCAGAGAGAGAGTGAAAGAAAGGGAAGAGACGACCAGACAGCGGTGCAGAAGAACGTGTTTGTCCGCCTCTTTGAACAATCACTCGCACCAGCTCCCACAACTTAACAGAGTATTAATAGCAGATTTAAATAACACTTAATAATGGCAGTGGAAACAGGTAATTACCTGCTGTCTTTTATGTTGCAGAGGAATGCCTTGAGGGTGGGGCTGCCTATGTAGTGTGCAACACAGGAATGGCAGTCCTCACATAATCCATGCTAGGCTGCGTTTTTAAGATACAGATCTATTGACAGAGCATTCTCACAAGGCCCCTGAGCAGCAATTATGCATGCATTTCCGATGCGCCTATTGCAATAGGAATTATTTTCTTAAGGGCCTTGTTGATTTAACAATACCACGGTCACATAACGGCTGTTGGCACCGAGACTTCTCGGTGAAATGAACGGATTTAGAGCTCACGCCACACTGAGACTGGGAGAGGCTGCCCTCTCACGAGTGTGCCAGTTGTTGATTGTACTGTCAGAGACACCCAAATGTCTTTTTCTGCTTTGGGAAGAAAATGGAGCAGCAGTGAGGTGCTGTTAATGCGCTGCCCCCCCCCCCCCCCCCCCCCCCCCCCCCAAGGAGGCACAGGCCAGGACTCAGGAAAGAGAGGGGTCATGGTTAATCCCCAAGTATAAAGACAGATCTGCTTCCCTTTGACCTGGTCTCTGTCTTTCTCTTCCTCTCTCTTTCTCTCTTACACACACACACACACACACACACACACACACACACACACACACACACACACACACACACACAGCAAATAATCCCACCCAGAGGACTCCTCAGGCTTCCTCAGGCTTGTCCCAGAAACTATTAGCAGATAGCATCAGTGCAAGTAGGAATGTAAACATTTACAGTAAAGCCAAAAGACATCAGCTACCCCAGGGGAAGGCCCATCCATCATAGGGCAACCACATCAGCACTCACAGGCCTCGTGGTTTCAAAAGGAATTAGATATGACACCTTTCTGCACAATTTGAGCAGATTCCACATAATCAGTCCTCATTGTTCCTCTGGCATACTGGTAAATTCGTTATGTTACGTGATCACGCAGCAATGTAAGAAAGTGAGATGTTTTGATGCATGCTCAATCATCCAGGTAAGACAATCCCAAAAACTTGATTCTGTTCGAATCGCTACGTCCAGATGAACAGAATCAACTTTTTGGGAAGAAGGTGGCATGTTTTGTTTTTCTTACCAATGTTTGGCATTTTATGAAAATGTGCTCTCTTTTTTTGTTTCATTTTATCAGGGATATTTTGTGTGTTAGGAAATGTAGTTACCCCACCGCTGTGTTTGAATGAGTGGGGACAGAGGTCATGGCAAGGATTAGAAAGGATACAGAGATGAGCCCACCCAGATCTTATAAAGAGCAGGGCCATATTTAAGGAAGTAGGTCTAGTCTTTATTGTTTGTGTGTGTTTCTACATGTATGTGTGTGTGTGTTTGTGTGTGCTGTGTCCATTAGGAACAGACACAGATAGCTCAGGGATGAGGGTCTGAGAGTTAAGTAGGAGTGCAAAGGTAAAGCTTGTGAGAAAGCAAGTACCATAAATGGATTTGCCCCTCAGCACCTCTCAGTTGCATTTATGTTTCTATGAACAGATTATATATGTATTGTTTAATGTATTTAGATATGAAGTGCTATTACATATGATGAGTAACAAATAATAAAACAGATAAAAATCATTTTGGAATATTAGCCTGAACATGCAGAAACCACAGCTGTCTCTAAATAAGTCTCTGCAGAAACAGCATGTCTGCCAGCTGTTGATAGCGAGTATGTGTTGAGCCCTTCTGTCCATAGATGGACAGGAAGTCTTTCAAGCTGCAACATTTCCTTCCTTTGACTCCTCTCCGCTCTCATGTCTCCCACGCACATGCTCAGACACACAGCAACTCCTCCAGAGCCAGCCAGAAGAATCCAAATGTTTTAATTAGCGGTGATAAGCAGAGACAAGCAAAGCATTGAACAGCTCTGACACACACATACACAGTCGTCTCCTATCAGCGAGTTGATAAAGGAGCTACTCGGGCTCCACTTATGGGCTCTCAAGCTTCCCTCCTCCTCCACTTCCTGGTCTACACCTCCAGGTTGTTAAAGTTTTGAGGGGCCAGGTGTCATCCCTTAGATATCATATGCCTACTTCCCAACAAACACCAACGAATGCAACGTGAATTAGGCAGATCCTGCCTGGAGCTGTTTGCCAGAGAGTGAGAAAAGAAAAAAACATTTTTGGACATGAGCTGAGATAAAATTTATGATTGTCACCTGTCCTGTAACAATATCTTCCAAGTACAACACCACAAATCAAAAAAAGAAAACTATAAAATGACAATAGCTGTCACTGGAGTTGTTTTAGACAAGAGTGTGAATAAAACTTTTGAAATGGTTTGAGAGCTTCCTGTGAATAAATGAATAGCTTGTAGTTTTTGCCAGACCAGTTTGTGCTGACTAGAGCTTGAAGGCATAACAGTTAAGCTTATTTGACAGGAAGCAAAAGCAGCTTTCTTTTCAAGATCAAGTTCAAAGGGCAAGAGCGTTGTTTCTCCCTGTGTCCCTGACTGCACCTGTGTTGCTTACACACACACACACACACACACACACACACACACACACACACACACACACACGCACACACACGCATGCACATGCAAGGAATATTGTCCACGTTATTTTCCTTCCGCTGACAGACAAATTCAGTTTTGGTCTAAGTTTGCAAGCATTAGCTGTTGCACATCTGTTGTGCAGCGGAAATTTTTAATTGTGCAGGTGTTTTTCCAAAATGTTTCCGAGATGGTTTTATGACCTCGACTACCTTTTATTCACAGAATTTGTCACAACATTCAAGGCAGAAGGAAGGTCTGAGGAGAAAGAGTGCTGGACACCTGCAGTGATCTGTAACAATGCTGCAGTTCATCAGACCCTGCCAAGGCTTCACTCCCAAAGG
This sequence comes from Diplotaxodon limnothrissa, assembly GCF_057381915.1. Classification (NCBI taxonomy): domain Eukaryota; kingdom Metazoa; phylum Chordata; class Actinopteri; order Cichliformes; family Cichlidae; genus Diplotaxodon; species Diplotaxodon limnothrissa. The sequence continues at coordinate 13,809,523 of NC_140608.1, read as the reverse complement.
CCCAAGGGTTTGCGTGTGCACGTGTGTGTGCATGTGTTTGTGCGTGCATGCGTGCGTGTATGGCCTTTGCTTTGATCATGACAGAAGCATGGCAAAGTAAGTTTTTAATTGGTGGATTCCTCCTGAGGCAAAAAATACATTTCCATCTTTAAACAAAGAACCGTTCCACAAAGCATCGTTAGGTCTTTTATAGGCCATTGAATTCATTTTTTTTTAAATAACACATCTTGGCTTTGTTGCTCATTTTAAAATATCAGCTTCCATGTTGTAGGAGGATTACCCGCCTCTCCTTATTCTGGCCCATTAGCACTGGCATTTTACTATACTGTAAACACTTGGCTTTATCAAGGAGCTTTGTATTCAGTGCAAGTCTTGCATGTTGTTCTTTTATTGCACGACAAGTGAAAAGGATCCCGTTTCAAACTAACACGCACGCCAAAGCCGCCCACAACATCGCCCCATTGCTTGTGTCTTTACATCCCTGAGTATGAATGCTCAGAATCAAAACAGCTGGTGTGTCTTTCTCTCCAACCTTCTCCCACAGAGTTGCAGAGTTACTATGTGTGAGCATGTGTAAGCATTTTATTGCGTTTCACTGATCATCTTGTATCCTTGCAGTGGTGGGAAAATGTTTCCTCCCCTACTTGTTCTCTTAAGTGATGACAGGAGCTGTGTCTCCCCCATATCACAATTCTTCATAGCTCACACACACACACACACACACACACACACACACACACACACACACACACACACACATGCTATGGGAGACATTCAAGTCACAACTGGCACAGCAAGTTGGTGATCTGTGAGCTATTTTAGTTGATATTTTGTTTGTTTGTGCTTCATATTTCACCCCGATTGCCATCTTTGGAGTCATGTCTGAGTTAACAAGAAACAGCCAGAAACCATTTGTCACTTGTCTCTAAAGGTTGAAAGTGGTATGTTTGGAACTTTGTGAGAACATCTAAAAAGAAGCGAGACGAAAAATGTCTGTTCTCATGGATTTATTCCAGGAATGATTTTGTGTTTAAAGAATCCGGGCTTTTTTTCTTCATTGTATTTTCATGTGTAAACACAAAAAAACCCTCAATATTCCAGCTGGAGTTTTCTTGAAGAAATTAGAAAACTGTGGCACAAATCTTATCGAGGTTTCTGAATGCTACCGGTGAATGTGGGTCTTACTAAACAAGACAAAGTTGATCAGACAAATGTGGGAAGCATTTAAGTGTTTTACCATTTTTTTGGAGCACTGAAAATACTGGAGGCCAGCTTAGAGCTGATTTGTAGAGCCTTCTGCATAGGGACTTGTCAGTTTGGAGCTTCATGTGAATGAAAAGACTTTGAATGAAAAGACTGCAGGTCCTGTGACAGACTGGCGACCTGTCCAGGGTGTACCCTGCCTCTTGCCCTAAGACAGATGTGATAGGCGAATGGATGGATAGAGACTGGATGCAGTGACTTCTCTTAACCCTATTTCCGACGCTACCTCTCGTTATCCTTAACCCAAATTAAGCCTCAACCTTACCTTAAAGCATGTCTTGACTGTAAAATGTCGTGATTTATGCAAAGTGAATGTGTCATCCATTGGATTTTGTCCCATAGTGCTGTGTGTGCACAACACAAATGACCAAATACAGAACATGCAAGAACCTCATGGAAAAAATGTATTTTCAGCACTGCAAATCATCTTCCATTCAAAGAAATAAAACACCACCTTGTAATCTGGCATACAAGCAATTTAAAGACAAATGAGTGTGTGCCATATTTTAGTTTAACTGTCTTTAGTAAATTTGTCACATGTCCTTTCTGGATTCCTTTTAGTATTCCTGCTGACTGAGAGCTATCATTGACATTTTGTCTGTTACGCTTACTGTCTTGTCTGTTTATTCTCTTATTATAAGAATAAACAGACACTCAGTACTGCTGTGTTTGTCATTAAGGTGTTACTGACAGAGGCGAGGCTGCCGGACACTGGCGCCACCGGGCCCTCTGACCACCACCAGTAGGCAACGGGTGAAGTGTCTTGCGCAAGGACACAACGACTGAGACTGTCCGAGCCGGGGCTCAAACAAGACGAACTGCCAACTCTTGAGCCACGATCACCCTTTTAGCTGATATCACAAACGAAGACTTAATATTTTTAATTAATAAGGGTAATAAGGTTTTAAATATCAGCATTTTAAATCACCTGGTCCCTAACAGGTTTCAAAATTATTTCAATACAACCTGATATCAACAACACATGACATACTACACTGCGTCATTATTTGTGTAACAAAAGCAAAACCACAATACAGAATCTGTGTGTGGGAAAACTATGCACACTCCATAATTTAGAAGCAATAACTCAAAGTAACATTGTTGTAAATAGTTTTCTTCATTACATTGTTGTTTCATGTAAATGAGGTTTGCATTTTATTATTATTGTTAATATTTATTCATTTATTTGTTATTTTTTGCACAACTCTGTGAAGGCCCCTTTTCACTCATTGTTTGAGGACTAGTTTGGATTAGTTGCCTCCTTTTTCAGCCATTCTGTTGCTGCTATGTGGGAGATCATTTGGCATACAGAGGAGTTCATTTTAGACTCAATAAGTGTAAGCATGCTCAGGTCCTGTGGTTACAAAACAAACTCAAGTCAGCAGGTGCATAAAACCTTAGGATTAAAAGATGGGGTGCTTTCTTTGTCTTGTGACTATATTTTTACACTCATGTGGATTTAAATTCTGAGACTGAGGGGTGGGGGTTAATGCTTCAGCATCACTTTAGCAAATGAATTAGATTATGAAACTCCGGTTAGCACTCTACTAGAACCGTGGATATAAAAGAAGAGATAACATCTCAGTTCATGGCTGCAAAGTGATTTCAGGTTTTACAGAAAGCCAGTAAATAAAACAATCTAAACAAATTATGCCAGCCATAAATGGATATCATGTGATCTTTTATTCACTAACACCAATTATGTTAGCTCCTTTCTGCTTTACCGGTTTCGCCTCCTCTCTTGGCTCCTTGCCTTCCCTGCAAATCTGCCTAGAGCAGGAGAGACTGCAGCAGCCAAGGGGATTACAGCAACAGCTCCTTTATCCAGCAGCACCCCCAAGGAGCGTGAGATCACAAACTATATGTGTCTGTGTGTATCCCAGCGAATTAGATGAAGAGACCATAATCACACCTCATTTATTATCTGTTGGCAAGTGTGGAAATAAGTGGACATTATGGCATAATCCTGTATCACCCTGTAATTCATGCTGAGTGGTCCAGTTGCGATTTAGCTTAAAATATGGAGAGAGATCTGACAAGAGAAACAACCAAAGAGCAATAGAGGGGGAGAGAAGACTACTAAGCTACTAAGGGAGAAATCTTGTAGGGGACCTGAGTCCTTCAGGCGTTTACACTCCTAATACCCTTGTTGCGTGTTACTGTGTGTGTAAAAACACAGCTCCACAGGTGCTTGCTGTAAGGGGCTTTGACTGCAGGCTTGAGTTTCCAAAACATGGACTTACGCTAATGTGCAAGGGAGGTTATGTATACCAGCCCTTCAGCATTTTGTAATCTTTTTCACCAGTCACTATGGTGAATTATTGTAATAGAAACACAACTGCATGAATGTGTGTGTGTCTGCCTTGTTGTCAAAGCAGTCGTGCAAGATGTCCTTAAAGCAGAGGTAATATTCAGGAGTGAAAGTACTCCAGGTTTGTTTTAGGGCACAGCAGCTACTAAACCACACACTTACACATTATGTGTAACACACACACACACACACGCACACACACACACACACGCCCACTGGGTAAACACCTCGGCTTAATTATGACTGAAAGTGTAAAGGGTGTAGCACTGTATCTATATAAAGGTGTAATAGTGAAAGTAATTTGCGCTGTTTGTTGTGTATAACTGCTGTAACAGGTGATAACATATTAATGATCATGTTGGTACACAATATTATCAGAATTACAGTGCTCTATTTAGAGGCTGAGCTTTGTAAACGCTTAAATGTTTGACATTTTAAATAAACTGCCAAACATGAGAATGTCTTTCTAAGTCAGGTTATCCAGCGTTTTGTTTCTCACTTCCATCTTTGACTCAGCAATTTATTAGAGCTCAGTCTCACCATAAAACCAGCCTGTGAATGAAAGTACGAGTCTGACAAGTTTGAACACAACTTTTTATTTTAGGTATTTGCATTATTTTTAATTTCTGCACTGAATAAAATACTGAAAGTGTAAAAAGTAGTTTGAATTACATTCACTGGACACTTCATTGGGTACACCTCTCTAGCACATTGAGCTTTGTTTGCCGTCAGAACTGCTTTAATTCTTCATGGCATAGATTCCACAAGGTGCTGGAAAATTTCCTCAGAGATTTTGGTGTTTATTGAAATGACAGCATCACACCATTACTGCAGATTTGTTGCACATCCATTACGTGAATCTCTTCCTAGAGAGGCTCTGTTTGATTGGTTTGGAGACCATTTGATTGCAAAGGGATGGACACAGTCAACAGAAAAACTCAGGTACTGCATTTAAACAATGCTCAATTGGTTCTAGGGGGCTCAAAGTGCATAAAGAAAATATCCTCCACACCAACTACCACTTCCCTGATCTGTGGGTAGAAGGCAAGATAGATCAATGCCTTCATGTGGTTTACACTAAATTCTGACCTGACCATCTGAATGATGCAGCATAATTGAGATTCATCAGACCAGGCAGACATTTTTTTTTCAATATGAAGCTTAAACATAAGTTCAGTAAGGAAGATCTGTATTCACTCATTTCCCTACTCTCCTGGTTGTTCAGGCTGCAAGTCTATATTCTTTATATCATTTCTACATGCCCACGCTGTCAAACTCAATACTGACATCATTACTCATTAGCTGAATCTTCCTTCTGCAATAGAATCAGCCTCTAAACTTCTATTATCCCATTTTGATGAGCCTGTGCAAATTGTAGCCTTAGTTTCCTGTTCTTAGCTGACGAGAGTGACACCTAGTGTGGTCTTCTGCTGCTTCACGGTTCGACATGTTTGTGTTCCAAGATGCTCTTCTGTAACTTCAGTTACTGTTGTCTCACTTTCAACTCAAAGGAGTCCAGCATATAATAGGCAAAAAATGAAAATGATGTGTGTTAATTAGGAACAAACACACTTCATTACCACAACTGTGTTGGAGAAGCTGTGGAGATGTAAATGTGAATCATTCCCATGTGTTCTGGTTCTGTCTCAAGATCGCAAAATTTTGGGAAGATGTTCATTTAGTTATGGGTAATATTCTGGGTTATGCTGTATCTAAGTCTTGTACATTATTATATCTTGGTGTCATTACGGGAAATGTGTTGAAAGAGGATAGATACGTATTGAAAATGATGCTTGCAGCCTGTAAAAAGGCAATCACAAGAAAATGGTACAAGATAGACCCACCATTGCAGGATGAATGGATCAAAATTATAGACAAGATACAAATTATGGAACAACTGACTTATAGAATAAGGACGCAGGAAGATCATCACCATCGAACGTGGGAGAAATGGACTGATTACATAAACTCGACAGGATAAAGACCATCACATTGGACAACTGGACCCTCATACACACAATAATAACATGGCTGAACCACCACTCACAACCACTAGCACTTTATATAGCCTCTGTAGAAATTATCCACATATTTCACTTATCTTAACTGCACTACTGTATAAATCTGCATAAACAAACATTCTGTACAATACGATAAATTTTAATTCTACAACTGTTTATAACTTGCCTAGTTCATATTTCTGTATAGTTTTCATATTTATAGCCTGTACATAGCTTGTACATAGCTTGTACACCACTACAGCCTCTACATACCTATAGTTATAGCATATTCATAACATTCCTTCATACCGTGTACATTATAACATACCCATAATAAACCCATATTTTGTACCCTCATACCTAAAACAGATCCATTTCTGTAATATATTTATATATGTATATTATTGCTAATATATATTTTGTAATATATCTATATCATGGCTAAAGCACTTCTGGGTGGATGCAAACTGCATTTCGTTGCCTGTACTTGTGACATGTGCAATGACAATAAAGTTGAATTCTATTCTATTCTATTCTATTCTATTCTACATTGATAATGAGAACTGATCAATTGTAGAAACATGTTGACCCAACACGTTCTTTTTTCACCTGTTTTATTTATTTATTTATTTTTATTTTTTCTTCCTTTTTTATTTTTTAATTGAATTGAATTTTATTTTATTTTTATGTTCTGTTTCATTGTTACCCTCTATCTCCCCTGTATAATGTTCAAAGAAAAACAATAAAAAGAAAGTATCCAAAAAAGAAAATGATGTGTGTTTTTCCAAGTAGCCACCTTTTGAGGGTTTTGCACAGACTTGATGTTTTCTCGACCACCTTCATGATGTCATCAACAGGATGCAGTCTTGAATGACTTCACACATACAATGAGCACTTATTTTTCCTGCACACTCATCCCAATCCACCATCAGCTGGGATAAGGTTAGGTGATTGTGGAGGCCAGCAAAACCCATCTCCCCGCCATCCCCTCCTCCTCAATGCTCCATGATGAAAACCACATATGCAGATACCATCAGTTCACCATCCCTTGTGTTTCTTGCTTAAATAAGTCCTCTTTTTCTTATTGGTCTCTTATTAGACTGCTTGCTTTTTGAACTCTAGGAAGCACTGATGGGGTTTCAATCTGAGATGCCATTACCTGCCAATATAAAACTATAATTAACATCCTTGGTACCACAGAGGTAACTATTTTTTTAAGTGATTTTGCACTGATTTGTTTATCTGCTGTTCTTGTCATAACATAGATTAAAATGTGTTTGCACTACCTTGCCATAATACAGTTTACGTATTATGTTTATGTTTAGTGCTGAAATGCTATCTCAAATTCTGACTGATTAGAATGAATAAGTTACTCACAAAATATTAACCTGCTTTCATCTAGTTGGACAGAATTTGCAGATCTATGCAAAACTCTTAAGTCTAAAAACAATTTTTTGCACAATGATTCACTTGCAGTGCCGAACGAGGCGGAGGTTAAACTGCGCAGATGTCATTTCTTAAACCCAACAACTCACAATTGTTTACACTTGTTGCTAAGTTCAAAGTGCTCAGTCTGGAAGGGTGTGTTGAAATTTGAAACCAGCAGTGAATGGAAACAGTCCGAGAGGCAGATGAGGAAGACAAGGAAGAGGAAGAAGTTTCAGAATAGTAATATATGATTACATTTGAGCAAGGGCTGTGGGTAATGTTTTTTGCTATATGTAACGACAGCCCATATGAAAGCAAACTGAAGAAATGTAGAGAATGAGACATGATTTTTTTTTAATTAAAATGTCCCCTTTCATATATTTCTTACATAAAATAATGGCTACTTTTAAAATTATAATATGAGACATATACCCTATATGAGATTCACAGTATAGATAATGGTAAACAATAACTACATGTTACATTCTTGAGTAAAACACAGGCTCATACTGTCAAGAGTGGGAAAACAGTGGTTTCTTCTTAGCTCACTTTTTTGTGCTTTACCTTATTTCATTTACTTGAAGAGAAGAGAAGAGAAGAGAAGAGAAGAGAAGAGAAGAGAAGAGAAGAGAAGAGAAGAGAAGAGAAGAGAAGAGAAGAGAAGAGAAGAGAAGAGAAGAGAAGAGAAGAGGAGACACTGCAGTCTTCCACATAATATTCAGGCATATAATGGATTAATGTCATATAAATATACATAGTACCATACTCCATTTATCTTCATTGAAGTGCACATATGCACACACACAAATATAGTAAGAAGGAGGCAGACAAATGACCAGACTAAATAGTTTACTCCTCTCAGACTGCTGAGATTTGGAGCAGACATGCTTATTCACACAGAGAGAGGGAAGGAGATACAAGCAGACAATTTTAGCAGGATAAGCTATGGCAGACCACACATACTGTGGACTGTACATGCATGCAGACATAGTGGGAGAGCCCAAGCAACAGAAACAGTTCATTAACACTCCCTGTTTGAACAGGTGTCTGCCTGACTAACATGTTTATGTGTGTGTGTGTGTGTGTGTGTAGAGACTGAGGTGGGGGAGCTGTCACTCATCACCAAGTGCTAAGCCTGCTACTCTAAAACGCATGCATCCAAATGCTGTTTCCTAACTAAAGGATTTTGTTTATCTAGCATTTGTTTCATATCGGTACAAAAGAGCAATAATGGGACCAAGTCAAGCAATTATACATCAAAAGACTGCTGATCATTAAAAGTCTGCAAATGTAAGTAAAACATCCGTTCACAGCTTCTTCCGGGTGCAGACATCCACCCTCGTCACAGTCTGCAGATTTACAGAACACTGGAGTGCAACTTTGTAACCTGATTGATCAACAACAAAGTTGAAGATGCTAGCTGATTTGATATAGTTCTGATTAAATTCAGCTGATTCTATGTTGTGATGTCAAACTGACACTTTTACAAAAATCTCTTGACAGATATTAAAAGAGCAGTCACAAGTCTGAGTTTCCCATTTGTATTTGTAATGTACATGAATTACTCACAGGAATTACGTACTTATGTAGAATAGAATTTTCATATATGATTTAATCCAAAAGCAAATTAATGAATGGAACAAATATGGAATTTCAGACATTATGATTTATGAGTAACTAATCATATTAATTTCTTTTTTGTTGTTTTCTATGGTTCATGAAAAAAAATAAGAACTGAACTTTATTGTAATTGTCAATATTTTTACTTTCATGACAAAGTTATTAAAACTAGTCCATCAGGATTACAACACTTGAAAATGACAGAATAAACATTCACTGCTTCAGAATGTTTTTTCTAGCTTGTTGCATGAATTGCAGACTTGACACTGAAGATATGAATGTGAATATGATGAATAACTCATGAGTCATGGTGACTGATGTACCTTTGTTGCATTAATACATATACCTGTCTTGAAGCACAGCATGCATGACATACGGTTATTTATTGAGTTTTTTTCCCAACTTTTACGCCGATGTCTTCTGTGTACTTGAGGTAATTAAAGTTTACAGTAAAATGTTGCTTTTTGAAAATATTAATCAAAATCTGATGTTTGTGTCTGCGTCCATCAGATTTTTAAAAACTGACCATTACTTCGACACAGACTTCCGCATAATCAATATGATCCATCTCCGAAGTCTTCACCATTCACCCCTTTATTTATATTTTTTTCTTCCAAATTCCAAACCTTCACTCTTCCAGCAGTTTGAATTCAGCCAGCGTGTTCACAAGTTCAAGTTGCACTTTCAGTTTTGAGGGGGTCAAAGTTGAAATGTGCACCTGTGCTCAAGACAAAACAACTGTACCTGCCCTGGATGAAAAGTAAATACCTGCAAACACACACAAACTTACCATGTGTTTCTGACAGCACAGATGTGGCTGCAGGCTTCGCCTCCCTTTTGATCCACCCCGTTCTATGCTTTCTGTTCTAAAGGCAAACAAACGCTTTGGATCTTTTATACAGAGTAAAATGGCAATTGTTACTTTTTTGACTGGTGAATTTGCAAGAGTGTTTTAAGTCTGGGGTGTCAAATATATCGCCCAAAGGCCAGAAATGGCTCCACCGAAGATCTGGCCCAACAGATGGCTCCGCAAAGTATGTAAACTTCAGAGGAGCATGGCACCAAGCATTGTGTTACAAGTTGTTAAGAATACATTCATGAGAGCTTTCCAGTTACTTATGAGTTCTTACTGATAAGAACATTAGCTATGGGCTTCCATACCACAATAAAAGAAGGTGAATGGAGCCCTACCACCATGTTCTCTCTCAGTTTTTTTTTGTTAATAAATGCCTCATTTATTGGTTTTATGTAAGGACTTCACTGCTCCAACCCACTTAACATAAAAGTGGGCTGTGTGTGGTCCATGAATATGAGCTTCACACCTTTGTATTGAGTTATTCTCTTGCAAAGCGTGCACACACACACGGGGAAAAAAATAAAACATTTAAAGAAAGTTGGGCTCCCCACCTTTTAATAACAGTGAATAGAGCCCGACTGCTGGGTCTTTATTCCACAAGTGCAATTCAGTGCCAGAAACAATCAGACATCAATCAATAAGAATGACAGCTTGCATTAAAGTGTATTCAGTGTGGGTACAGTTGTATAACTAGCCTCTTGAGACTCTTTTGGATACAGCATAATGTACACAACCTTTTCTGTTGAGCACTAACAATGAAGCTCTGTTGTTTACAAGACTGTTAATGCCAGCTAATGCACATAAAGGTCTTCTTCTTCTTTTTTTAAAGCTGTCCTCTGCCAAACAGGTAGACCGTGACTAATTACAGAATTAGGGAAAACAATAATATATGTTCTGAAAATAAAATAAGATTTGAGTTATCAAAATGACCAAAAAACTACTTAAATACACAATTCTGACACCTGGGAGCATCTAAACGTTTGTATTTTTTGCCCAATTAAATCATAAGCAAAAGTGTTAACACTGATATTTGAAAAAACAAAGTAGATTCACTATTTTTTAATTACTTTGCCTGCAAAAAAAGGGGGGCTACCTCAATCTGTAGAAACTAAGATGTTCTTTCCTAATCTGTAGAGTCTCAAGTTAATTTATAGGGGAAAACATACTCTCTCTCAACTTGAGTTGCAGCTTTGGCCAAGTTTGGTTTATTGTCTCAAGGTTTCTGGACAGTGACACTTTTCAGGAAATAAATGTAGATGTTCTTGCTTTAAGTTGATTGCTTAAGATGCTGAATTAAGAACTGAACGCTCTGTCTGTTATGAGGGATCTGGATGACGAGTCAGTTATTTGCAAACTCAAACTCTGGATGGGAAAAATAAAAATCCAGTTCTAGGACAGCAAAGCTACAGAACTACTAGAGGCAACAAAGTAACACTACTGCCCCCTGCTGACTATTCTTTCAGCTTAGAACTCCTTACAGCCTCAGCTTCAAGAATCAAAGGATGCTAGTTTGAAAACTTCTCCAGATCAGCTGGTTCGCTTTTACATCACGGTGTTGTCCTGTGACTTAAACAATATCTATTCTTGAGTGGTAAAGAAATATATCAACTCAAACTGCCTTTGAGGATGTTTTTCTTATCTGCTATGTCTGAATGGGATTGGGACAACTGAAGTGGATTTTAGTGAGATACTATGTGCACATTAATATCTCCTTGTAGAAAGAGCTCAGAGTAGATTACACCACAGAGCCATCTACATCTCAGCTTCCATTTGTTGTGTTCTCCTCTTGTTGTACTGGTGCTTGGTGAGTCCATACTTGAAGAACTCATAGACTGACCAGCTGATGGCTGTTGAGGGCATCTGGTAGATGACTCTCGCTTGGACTCCCTTGAAGAAGCCCCGCAGGCCGCCCAGCCTGTATACTGTCCGGAAGGCATGGGCCAGGCCTGAGATGTGTCTGTGGGCTCCTTTGCCGGAAGACATGGAGCCAAGGGCTAGAGACTCCTGGGTGTTGAGCAGGGTCTTGCAGACATCCAGAGGCGTGGTGGCTGCGGCTGCGATCGCTCCGGCCAAAGCCCCAGACAACATGTGCGATGAGGGATTGTACTGTCTGTGAGGGTTTAACAGCTCCTGAAGGTACTCGTAGGTCATGAAGTGGAGCGCCTGGAAGGGCACGTTCATAGTGAGCTGGGTGGTGTAGCTGCGGTAGAATGCAGTAGGGCCCTCTTTCTGCCACACTGCACGTACACAGTCCAACACGCCGCGATAGGGCGAGTTATACATCTGCATTCGCTGCTTCACAACTGAGGGAAACATGGTGTCCAAAGATGGTAGCGCAAAGGTGGAAAGACAAGGAAAAAGAAACGAAAAATTAGGAAACCATCACCTGCAGTAAAGCTATCCTTAAGAGAATAAACATACAACATATACAAAGACATAGTATGTAATTCCTCAGACAGCTGCAAGCCATCTAACAGCTGCAAATGAGCTCAGACCAGTGTCCTTCTACTGACATGTTTGGGCAGGTGGTCTACAGACAGCTGTGAAAGTGACTATGTGAAGCTACAGGGCTGCGGCCAACATGTGAAGATAGTTGGCCCAGGTGTGGCACCTGTAGGTTTCCTTACTGAAACCCAAAACTGCTGTTTTGAAATAGAAAAAAAATATATATATACACATCTTAACTCTCAAAATGCTGCCCTTACCTTCAGCTGGGTTCATGACTGCGTCGTGAAGCAGTGTGGCCACACACCCAGCTGTTCCTGAAACAAACACACTTCGGAAGTCACTACACATTCAGATAACTACGGCAAAATAGGAAACTAGAAGAGACTGCAGAAGAGAATTTTCACTTGCAACAGAACCCATCTGACCTCGGCACAGCTTATGCTTTTTTAAAATTCCAGCTCAAAACAGCAACTCACAGCAGAATTTCTGGAAATTTAATAAACTGCTGGTGTAAAAGAACATTTCTGACCATGGTTTGTAAAGCAAAATGTAAGCAAAGAGAGACACCTAGTGGATAAGCCAGCTTATTTCTCATTTGAGGGATTTCAATCAGAAGCCTAAGCTTAATAAAAGATGACTAACAGGGGAAAAAAGGTAGATGAGATGGGAGAAAGAGGACTTACCCAGCCTCCCATTAAACTGAAACAGAAGAAAGAGAGTGTAGGAAGAACAAGGTAATGGCTGACATTTTTTATTTATTTTTTTTTAAGTTGAGATGGCTTAGCTTTACACGATCCACTATTTAACTTTCCTTGAAGCCACTGAGTGGCCGACAGCTGTCCCTGGCTTTTCTTTACAGTATGCAACTGTAGCTATGAAAAGCGTTTATCCGATTTGATGTCCTGCCAGGGGTTTTTTGGACTGGTCAGGCAGCACACAGATTAGGCTGAGTCAGCAGCTTCACAGACGAGGGCATTTGGCAACACTCTTTGAGTCGGGAAAGTCCTAAATATCAACCGGTTACAGTGATCTCATGGCTAAGATTGCTATACACGATCTATTAATTTATAACATAAACTGTGTATGGATGTTTTATGGTACCATTAGCCAAATGACTGTTAGCCCCTGGATGAATCACATCACTTAGAGTCTTTTTGAGTTTTTCATAGCTGGCAAAATACAGGGCATGGGCAGGACCCGCCCCAATAGCTGTTGCATTCAAGCCTCTCAATGGCCGCCAGATTCCCTCTGTGGCTACAATCCGGCGAAGAGCATCCATCACATTCCTGTAGCGGGCCGCAGGGTCGGGCTGAAGACTCTGCATTCGTGTCTGCGAAAGAAATGGCATTCTGATGTCAAATAGAAACGTGAGCAGAGTGTGCCACTATCCTGTCCACTATTAACTTAGAATTAAGCGATATGTTTGCGGCGTTTGACCTGATTCTGATCTAAAAATAGGATAGAATGCATAATTGAACTTGTTCCATATGTCTGCCTAAGAAGACAATGAAGACAGCTCTGAATAGAATGCATTGTGAATGACGGGTTAAATGAGGGAAATGAGGTATTTGACATTGTGTGGGGTGTATCTTGGTGTACATGCATAAATGAATACAAGGAAGTATGCAGTTACAAGCTCCAGGGTCACAAAGGGACATAAGCTGACTTCCTCTAAGCTTCTTTTCCCACTGACCCTGAAACACACCTTTCTCTTTTCCTCCTTGCACACGCTCACATACAGGTGGATGATCGATTATATAGACACATTAAAAGACAAGAGCAAACAATTAATGTTTAAATCACCTGGTATGTGATATTTATAGAAGGCTGCATGAGTGGACTAGATGATTGTGTCTGTCTCCAAGGCACCAACAGCAACATAATCTCCTAAATACCAAACTTCCAGCTGAATGGACAAACTTAAACCCCACTGTGTCCATGCACAGCTCTGCAGAGCAATGCTATGAGCATACTGCACACAAAGTCAGTGCACACACTTGTAGTATTAGCAGGGTATTGCAAAGAGGCTGAAATATCCTCAGTCACTCATTGTCGTGACACATACACATGTGTGGAGTCCTCACCAGCTGTAGGTTTGCTTTGTTTATCTATAGCCTGTGGTTATATAACTACAAAGCAATGACCTTTGTAATGCTATGCCGTAACAAGTCCATCCATTCTTTGAGGAAAAAAAACAACAAAGGGTTGTTTTGGGTTTCATTTTTCATTGACTAGAGAGTCAAATACTCTAAAGTGTAGCACACTTCTTCAGAGCCGCAGCAAATTACTGGGATTTACGATACAAGAATGACTAAATGCCAGCCTATTCAGAACTTTATTTACAGTACTTAAGAGAAAGGCTTATGTGCGCGAGGGAAAGATTTTTTTGGTATAGCTACTCTGCAAAAATACAATTCTAATGCTAAATGCATACTAAACACTACTTTTAAAAAAGTTTGATGATTTTACTTCTAATATGTAAACAAATTCATGCTTCTACTAAGGGTGTCCAGTATTTAGTGTGCTGGTACTCCCTGACTGCACTTTGCTGCATTTCAATTAGCCAGATCTCATGTGTGACTTGGTTGGGAAAATGCTGAGCTACACTAGTTCCACAAAAGAAACTATACAAATAAAAAAATAAAAATGCCCTCATCCAGGTTCAGGCCTGTAACTGGCCTAAGTGCGCTACAGGTGAAAGACACGGATGAAGTGAGAGTGGCGATATTCTGCCTGCCAAACACAGCTCAGTGTCCTGAAACCACTTTGTGGCCGCCTTCCTCTTGGCTGTAACAATGACCTCTTTGGGCCAGTGTGGCACAAAATAAAACAAATCTTGGTTCACTGAAGCTGCATGATTCATGCAGTAAAATATCTTTTTTGGGGGGGATGAGTGAGGGAGTTGCTCTGCTGCGCCAGGCAGCTTTTTCACTGGGTTTCTGGGAAAGCAGCTGCTCCACTGTGGGGGGAGAAGGGGCAAATTGTCTTCTATCTTGTAATAGTCAAAGCCGGAAGGGCGTAAGTTGCAAGAGAGAACAACTTGTTTTTGTAAACACAGAGTACACATTTCCTCCATTGTTATTTTTGGAATGGCTGACTCATTCTCTTTAACTTAACACCTCTTTATTAAGCAAGTGGTTCCCCGTTTGCTCGCACAAACGTGCAGTTACGTAACATTACATCCGCTGAAACTCTTGACAGCAGACTGATTTGATAATTACGTTATTAGTTACACAAAGCTACTCCTTTTTGACTTGAATGGCGGCTAAACAACTTATTACGTTATTCGCACTCAGGTTGACGCTGTAACAGCATGCTAACAAATAAGCTAATACAGCTGTTAAACGCTAACTGAGCCGACTGACCTTGTCCTCATAGCAGCCAGCTCTGCGGCGTGTTTGGGTTAGCGAGCAAGCTAATGGGCTATGCTAATATGCGTGATGGCTACATGAATGGTAACCCCAGACCACACCAGGGACTACGGAGACGAAGCATTCAACAATCACAGAAAGTTGTGGTTTTGCTGGTTAGCCAGTGAGCCGTGCTACCTTAACACAGTCGATGGGGAACATGAGGCAGTGCTCCATTATCCCGGCCACAGCTCCGGCCAACATGTGGGTGCTAGTGGAAGCTCCCTGTGGCAAACCCTCATAGTCCGGTTCAGAGTCCTCTGACTGTGCATCTTGTGCACTGCGGATCAAATCAATAGTCTGTATTTCAGTTTCCCCTCCGATCCGGGGTGTCAGGCTTCCCACGATACTTTCTGAAACTCCCCAGAATCTGCCCCCAAGCCATCGAACTTCTGCCCCGGCAGAGGCTCCTGCAACCCCGGGATCATTCCCTGTGGTCTCCGCTGTCATCCGACGCCTCCTCACAAATCCATCTGTTTCCATGAGAAACGAGGGGATGTGTTAAGTCTTCTGGCTCGCGTGCACGGCTGGTCGTGGACCTTAAACTTTTACATTCCCTTGGGGAGCTTTCACAGTTACTTCCCTGCTACACCATTCCCTCCCCTCCTCTACCCCTGACAGCAGCGGGAGCCAGGAAAGGGAGGCCGTGACGGCAAACGCACAGCGAGCCCCACCACAGGCCGCGATGAGGAAACAATCTCTGATTGGTTACGATAGCCAAGTACTCCTCACACCATTGGATGATATCCATGCCCCTCATGATTGGATTTTGATGAGCGTTTCAAATCCGGTCATGTGGCGTTTGACTTGAGGTGTTGCTACATGGTAGCTCATCTGTGCAAGCCATCAAAAGACCCGAAGATCACTGTAGGTCAGCCTCAAAATGTTTTAGTGGCTGTGAGCAAACCGAGACACGCGTGATTACAAGATAAATGGGCCAGGGTCACTATTTCACAGTTTTTGTTGTCACTTTTGTTGCTGTCCTAGTGTGATTTGTGGTGTTGTCTAAAATACAAACTGCAATCTGTGTTTCTTCTCTTAAAAAATACTGGAAAACCTTTTGATAGGATACAAGAACATTTAGATCGGTATTATTTGCTAAATTGAAGAGACTGTGTATGTAATAACAGTCGACATAAAGAACTAAATAACAAGAATTGTGTTAAAAGTGCTTAAAAAATGTCCATGTGAGGCTCAGCCCACTAACACACACCAATCATTGATAAGGTTCAGAAGTAATTGATCTTCTCATTACAATGCAGTGTTCTGTTGGAAAACTTTGAGTTCTAGTATCAAAGTGACATGCCACTTAGGTCACTTTGACATTTAACACCTACCCGAATTGTTGGAGACTAGACACATCCCTATGGAAATGATAGTCCTCGGTGGCTGTGGCCATCATGAGAAGCAAGAGCCACAACTCTCCCTGCAAAAACTGCTTGAGGACTACCTCAGAGGGGCTGACCCAGCCTCTAAACACCAGTGTCTGTTGGATGCTTTTGAATAAACCCAAACCACAGAGGCCACATGCTGCAACCTACAGGATTCCATTCAATCCCATAGTTGACCTACACAATAATCACTATAATAATAATAATATTAATCACTAATTTTGAGAGCACTAATATATATGCAAATACCCTACAAATTATTCTGTAACACATTTCCATGTGCAAAAAAAGATTGTAGTGATAATTATGCTTCTTTTGTAGGCTGGATTATATCAAGCATGGGATGTTTACCAACTATGAAACCATTTTTTGCAAATCTATGCTAATTTTTAATCTTTTTAAGCAATTGTTATAATGTCATATGAAACATAAGGCTGTTAAGAACGTATTGTTTATTATATGATCATATTATGTAGGGCACATATCACTTGATTATGTATATTTTTTGATATCAAAATGTTATGTGTGAAGTTGTCAACTTTGTCTACAGGACTGTATGACTTCAGTGATGCAACAGAAAATAGACACATTACATTACCACAATTAATTATTTAAAATACATATTTATCCCATTCTACAGACATTGCTGCGAGCATAGGGATAAATGATGTTACAGATTTGTGGTGTGGAGTTATGTGCAGCATGTAGGCTGTAGTGTCCATAACAGTAAATGATGTGCAAACATCATAATGGTTTTGTGCACATGAATAAGAAGCATTTCAATATGTTTTACTCAATTTTATGTCAGATTTTAAAATAGACAATATTTAAGTACAAATAAATTGATATTCAGTAAACTTTCACTTATATATACTTGCTTTCCATTAAATATTAATGTGGAAATGATCATCTTTTCCATTATTCCAAGATAATATCCAAATTGAGGTTGTGTTACTTAACATTTATTTGTATATCGAAATGAAGACATTTGCCAAAAGTTTACAGTTTACAGGGTTTAACTGCAACATTTAGTAGTTGCAGATTAGTAATCTGTAGTGTCCGTAACACTATTGAATGGTTCACAATTTCTTTATCCCATTTCACAAAATGATAAAGTTGCAAAAACAATTCAAATATTAGCATATAACAGACTTTTTTTTTTGATAAATGTCAGCTTTTGAGCGTTTGACTGGGCAACCTGAGGGAGAACAGCAATTGTTGCATTTTTGCAAGAAAATTATCAATATTTATTTGATTTCATTCATTTAATGTTGTTTGTTTTGTGTTTTTGACATTGTGATTTTCTTATTAGTTTTGTTTCCCTTTAATTCTGGACCATTACGTATGTAATAACAATTGATTGATCGATCGATCAGTTTTTATGTCCAAACTCTAAAATAAGTAAGTTTGATTCTTCTAGCACATTTAAAATTGACTAAAGTGAAAACAGGGCTTTCCTTCTTTGAAAAATTACAAATTGTAAATTATTGACAGGGTAATAAAGAGAATATTTGTTATTGTCATATGACAAAGTTGATTCTGCTTTTCTTGTTCATTAACAGTGAACTTCATCATAAACATTAAAAGCGTCTTTAATTTGATACATCAAGTAAAAGAACGTCATATACTCACTCTCCACCTTCATGGACTGCTTTGAGACAGTAGTTTATGATTAAATTATTGTAAATGCTGAGAGCTCTAACATCTTCACTAGTGAACCACTCTGCCTGGAGGCACATGAATCACTTTTTTTTTCCATAAAATGGGCTAATTGTGTTTTGGTGCGGAGCAGTTATAGCACAATTGAATTTTCTCCTTTATTGCCTGGGAGAGCCTCTAAGGGCATCAGTGTTAAATTTCTGCCGACAAAGGGGAATGAAGTGTTAATTTCTGCTTACAAGAAGAAAACCTCTTGCCTTGATCTTCTGATCTAGTTAAGGTTGATTGGATGATTTACCGCAGACGTTCCTTAAAGGAAAACCAAGCAGACAGCATATCTGGATCATTTCTCTTCCATGAAACTAATGCTACTGTAATACACCGGGGGAGAGGCATGTTAGGTCTAGCGGGAAACTCTAGATCACCATAACACATCATTTCATTTCCCCTACCAAGAGAGTGCACAATCTATATAAACCTCAGGAATTATTTTACACTGTCTAAGCAAAACATAGTCAAAAATCAAAATTATATGGAGAAGATGAGAAGATAACTTGCTTATATTCTGCTGTGTTCGGTTGTTTTTGTACCATTTAACACCCTCCCTTCCTTAGATCTCCTTCTCCTGCTCCATTTACTCCCTGGATTGTTTCATAGCATGATGTATGGCCTCTTATCCCATTAATGCAAGGTGAATGAACCACTAGGCCAACATGACATCCTCAACAGCAGCACTAGGAAACTATTCTGTGTTAAGAGCTCATCTTAAAGCTCTTAATGTGAGCCCGTACAGTGAGATAACTCAAATACAGCCACAAACCAGCCAAGACTGATGACACTTCTGGATTATCATATTTTTCATATTGAATTTTTAAATTAAATTAAATTAATCAATTTAATCCTTTCAGCTTTTTACATACTAAAAAAAATCTGATTTTTGCAAATTCCCAAGTTCTGCCTGTCAGTATAAGAAAGACTTTATATTTAATATTTTTTATTAAATTGTTTGTTTAACCAGGTTGTAGTTGAGATCAAAATCTATTTTTCAAGAGAGACCTGTTTACAAAGAACCATATAGATAATAGATAATACATGATCACAAATTAAGAAAAAAAAAAACATTTGCAATAGTAGTTTGAGATAAATGAACATAACCTTTAAAATATCCCAGTGAAATCAGAGAATGTAGCTTCATAGTTTTTGCTTGTTTGTTTGTTTTTAAGCTTATCACATTTATGCCCAGCAAAAACATTCAAAACAAGTGAACCAGTGAATTAGAGGTAATGTTAATGTGTCCTGTGACTTGATATTGAAAGTATGCTACTGTGTTTAAATTGAAGCAGGGAGCAGAGTCAAGATCCTTGTAAATAAAATAAAAAACTATATACAATGCTGCTCTTTTCAATTCGCTAGTGAGTCTCCCCACTTTTGAACTGTACGTACAATACATACAGTGCATATTACCGATGTGCTGACGCGAACTGTGAACCTGATATTAATGGAACAACCCCGCCACCATGTGTTCACTTCCAGAATAACACCAACACGTTTGGTTTTCTTTTTTAAAATTACTTTGTGACTTTAAATCGAATAAATATCCACATTAAAATGTATTTTATGTATCCTAGTATTTCTGCTATGGGCGTAGCCAGTATCAGGGCAGAAGAAGGATGTGTACTAAACTTTAACTGTAACAGCGTAAACTCAAAGTGTATAAAAACTGCCTCATGTGACAGAAATACCACATTAGCTATCTGTGCAAAGTTCATGTGTCATTTCACTCCCTCTCTTATCAATACGTCAGAAGTGAACCATTATACATCATATAACTACTATAGTTTACTTCCATATCTCTGTATCTATTTCCCTAACTGATGAGGTCCATAAAAGGTCGCCTCCAGTATGAAACCCGGATCTACTTCACCACAAAAGAGGGAGGGATTGAAGTGGAAGAGTCCAAACTCCTGCCATGGCTCTAGCAGCGTTGGCTAACCGATGGTGGAGGGCTGTGACCCTTGCGGGTACAGTGACAGGCTCCAGGTCAAGTCACACTGCTTTAAAATCAAACTACGACGCATTGGTCATCGGTGGAGGTGAGATTTGTGGACTGTAGGAAAGAAATGCAGAGAGCGACGTATACTGTAATAACGGGCGATAGATTTTGCAAAAACGATAAATCTGAGTTTGTAGGATTGTAGTATAAATAAGGTAATTTCGTATAGTAAAATAAATATTGCATTCCAAGATAACTGAATTTACTCCGTTTACGGCTGTGCATAGTTTAATCTTAATTATTCAACTTTGAACTCATTACTGCAGGGCACACTGTATACACAAAATATTTTAAAAACCTAATTATGGAACAACTTTTTGAAACTTCATGCATCGGAATCGGTTTTAAATTGCGTATTTTACATCTCTTTGTAGGACACAACGGACTGGTGGCAGTGAGTTTACATAGTTACTTCCTAACACCTGCTTTTGCAGTAAGGTTTCAGTACTGTGGTGAAAGTGATGTGTGCTTTGTATGCCTGTAGGCTACATATCTTCAGAAGGGAGGTCTGCAGGCAGCAGTGCTGGAACGCAGACATGTGCTGGGAGGTGCAGCTGTTTCAGAGGAAATCTTCCCTGGTAGGATTGACTTCTAGCTCAATTAAATATAAAAAAAAGTATATATTTGTTTCTGTTTCTTAAACTTAAAATACATTTGTTAATTTTGGGGTGCAAGAATTTCCTCCACTGAAAAACTAGTCACAGTGACACTGAACAATCACACACTGATTTTTATGGAAACTATCTAATTGTTTGAAGAAATACAGGTTTTCTCTTATTTGGGTGAACTCACCCTTTACTGGTAATTGCTTTATTTAATATTTATTAAATGTGTGTTATGTCACGTACTGTTCTCATTCCTAGCATTTGTTTCGATGTCTCACTATGGGATGTACCTTCCTGTGTATTCCTCAGAAGGAGGAGCATGTATCTTAGTCCACCAATTTGATCGGCACCAACCTTGAAATAGCTTATGTTATTACCAGTGTTGGGCAAGTTACTTTGAAAAAGTAATTAATTATAGTTACTAGTTACTTCTTCAAAAAAGTAACTGAGTTAGTAACTGAGTTACAATATTGTAAAAGTAATTAATTACTTGAAAAGTAACTATTGCGTTACTTTAAAAAAAAATGTTTAACCCTCTGGGGTCCAGGGTATAATTGGCCATTTTTTACTACTTTTGATTTTACCTCTACATTACACCTTTAAAAACTATTTACTTTGCCTTGTTTGGTATCATTCTTTTCAGCACAACCTCACGTGCCTGAATTTACAGTTATGTTTTCATTTTGACATACTGTATTAACACAATTGATTTAAAATCAGACAGAAAACATAAAATCAGAGTAGAAAAAGTTATATTTTTACTGTAACAACCACAAACATGTTTATTGAATCATATTTCATATTTCATAACTTCCATAACTTTAAATGCAATTGTCAATTTTAAAATCCTATGCACAAGTTTTGCAAACAACAAAGTTATTTGTTTTGTTATTTTACCTTTTACCTTTTTTTTAAAATAACCATTTCAAACTAATTACATAACAATCAGCTGTTCTGCATTCAATAAGATGCCACAAATGATTTGTGCGACTCCAAAAACATAATTTCTGTCCACCTTAAAGGAGAACATCACAGCCTGATACCTGCAGGTCTGACAGCAGCAGGTGTATCACTCCTGTTTTTTACCTGGAGACAGCAGTCGCCTCATTGTTCTGACACACAACACAAAACTATCCACAACACTACACACTAACTACACAAGACAACACATTAACCCAAACACGCTAAATGTCACAGATCTCTCACATCTCAAAACTCGCTCTCTCTTTTTCTACAGTCTCTCTCACTCGCCGTCACTCCTAAAACTTCCCCCTCTTCCTAAACAACCAAATGTTATGTTGCCATATTATTTTTGATTGGTCGACATGGTGCATTTTTCCACCAACACAAATGGGCTGTTTTTTTGTTTGGTCATAAGCAGAGAGTGCTTGCTGTCCTTAGATAGTAAATGTGACGAAACTATTCAGGAAAAAACGCTGCGTATATATTGTTTATCATGACTCTGGTATATATCACCTTGTTGCTTTGTCATCTTAAAGTAGTTGTGATTGGCTTAGCACGATTCTTCCTGAGTCAAACAGCAGCACTCATGCGATTGTTTTGCCCCTTAGCTCCAGGTGTTGTGCCAAAAAGTGATCGTCTGCCAGAAAGTGATTGCCGCCGTCGGGGGCGCATGCAGCTGCTTAAAGCTGTAGCGCCCAGATTACTTATGTAGACAGCTACTTCCGTGCAACTGATATAAGATGCGGTAAGCTGAACACAGCTTCAACCATCTGTTTGTTGAAAAATAGCAATGTGACTGCGCTGCATTTTCTTGTTAGTAACGGTAACAGCGTTGTAACGATAGGAATAGTAATTCGTTAGATTACTCGTTACATCACTGGTTACTACATAGACATTATTCACAATCCTCTCCTCATTTCGGCCCAATCTCAACCTTCTAGGGCTAACTAGCTTAACTTTCCACAGACAGGAGTGTTAGCTAATTCCCATAGCTGTTTTCTCCTGAACCCAAATCGTCACCATAGATCGGGTGTCATACCACTGGAAGTGGTCACTGGTGGTGACAAGGAGGGAGTCACGGAAACCGAACCACAGGCTGGGGCTCACAGCTGGGCCTAGCCGCAGTGGTTCTCTGAAGAGAACTCCCAGTCTCCCAGTCTTCCTGGTGCTGCTGGAAGAGGTAACTGCCTCCTGGAGGGCCTCCCGTTCAGCAGCAGAACCGCCATCCAAGGGCCTTCTTCCCTGGATTTTGAGGGCATAGAGAAGCACGGCCTACTCTGTGTGCCCCACATGGAGCCGCTAGTTGCAGGCCACCTCCATTCATGGCTGGCTAAAGCCTCCTCCAGGAGCCCCATACTCCCATCGAAGGCAGACCGCTTTCAGTCCATCATGACCGAGAGGGCCTACAAAGCGGTGGCTTTTAGCTGTAATGGCACTGAATGTTTCCCCCATTTTTGTTTCCTACCAGCCAGTGCTATGTGGGGGCATGGCAACCAGACCTGACCCAAATGTCTGGGAAGAAATTACTGTGATCACACATATTTCACTCAGCATGCAGCACTGCGCAGTCCAAGCCACAAGAAAATCCATGGGGATGATGGCGTTGCACGAGCGAGCCAGATTGGTCAACCTGACAAACCTGTCAGAGAGGGAGGAGGAGGACATTTTGGTCATGCCGATCGTGCTTGATGGGATATTCAGCAGAAATATGAGAGAGAGGATGAGGCATTCAAGCTCTGCCTCCCCCGGAAAACTGAGTCAACACCTGCTCCTGCCCCGAGATAGACCTTCACGCAAGTGTTCGTCTGGCTTCCCACTCAATTTGCTATCTCCAAACGAAGGAAGTCCCAGCTACCACCAGTACCCCCACTCAGGCAGGAGATCAGGGCAGGCCACTGAAGGGCTAACCCACACAGCCTGTCAGTCAGTATGCCGGGAGGAAGAAGAGAATGGCCTGACAGCCTCCTCTGTTACCCCAGGTGGAGAAGCTGAATATTTCCCATTCACCTGCCATGTTCTGGAGTGTGTTGTAAGGGCTCTGCTGCCCCATCGACCCCTCGCTGATATGCGTATGGAGCCCATACACCCAAGCTGCTGAGGAAGGAGACTTTGTTTCAGCAACAACAGGCTCTGTCTCCGTGTTGAACCTTACAAGCACACACTCTTGTTTGATAAAGCATGTTCCACTGCCCACTTGTTCAATTCCATCGACCTGAAGGACACATATTTTCACATTCCCATTTACCCTCCACAAAGGAGGTATCTAAGGTTTGCTCTTCGGGGTGTCTGTTACAAAGTGCTGCCTTTTGGTCTGTCACTGAGCCCCAAAGTGTTTGCTTGTTTCACAGAAGTGGCGATAGCACTGCTGAGACAGGGGGCCATTCATCTGGCAACATATTTAGATGACTGGCTCTTTCTGGCGTGGCTCACCTGGGCTTCATAATAAATAGCAAAAAGATTGTGTTGGCTCCAGTACAACATATAACATTCCCCAGTTTATCTCTGGACTCAATCAAAATGACAGTTTGTCTGTCAGAGGAGAGAGTGAACATGCTCAGAGCATGCCTCGTTCTTTTCCACCTGCACAAATAGTTCTCTTCTTTCAGGGCTTCTTTCAAACTGAACCCCATACTATGCATACTCTCTCTCTCTTCATATGTGTGTGTGTGTGTGTGTACAACAGCTTTATGTTTTGTCTGTGTGTGTGTGTGTGTGTGTGTGTGTGTGTGTGTGTGGGGTGGGGGTGGGGGTGGGGGCAGAGGGAGTAGCCAAACAGGCTAGGACCGGCACTGCTTGTGGAGATATATTGCCATGATTGCTTGAAATAAAAGTAGATAACTATTGTCTGGCAATACGGGAGTCTCCATTTCCCATGGTGACACATCGAAACAAATGCTTGAAAAGAGAACGTTAGGTTACTTGCGTAACCCCAGTTCTCAGAGTAGCATGAGTGAGTCGTCTTACCAAGCAACCTTTCGTGCTGGGGCAAAGCAAGAAGAGGTGCTTATCTTAAATAATGACTATCTAATAGCGCAACCTATTTAAAGGTGGGAGGCTATGCCCGACGTGGTCGTTACAATCACCAGCCAATCAGGATTGGTAGAGATACAGAAGAGACATGCTTCATGCAGGGAGGTGCATCCCGTAGTGAGATATCGCACTCATGCTACTCTGGGAACCGTAGGTTATGCAAGTAACCTAAAATTTTACTCCTCTAAGAGAAATTACATTGGTTTGCAGGTTTCCGCTTCTCTAGGTGTTCCTACTTGCTCAGTTTGTTAAGACCGCACATATACAGAGACCTGGAGCTCAAGGTACATAAAACCAGAATCACAAAGAAAGATTCTAGATATCATGAGATAATATCAGTCCTTAGCCTTGCTGCAGTTCATCATTTTTCCCCCTTTTTCTACAAATTCAGAAACATGGGCTGAAGGTGTATATGAGAGACCCCCATGCCTTCACCCCCATGTTGGAGGAAGGGGTGAGAGGTGCTCCTCCACGTTCTCTCACTCTGGGCTCAGATCTGGCCACCAACCAGATGGAGATCGGCAAGTTCTCACAGAAGGATGCTAAGGTGATTTAGGTTTGAAAATAAACATAATAAGTAATTGTTCATTTAGGTTGATCCAAAAAAATGTTCTTTGCTTTGCTGGACCTTTATTTCTATGTGATACAATCCCACACACCTTTGCTTACCTACATCTTCACCTATTCCTCAACATACATACAGGCTTATCCTGAATTTGTTGCACACTTGGAGAGGCTAGCAGATGCTATGAACCCTCTCCTGGATGCTCCACCTGTAGATATTCCAGGTTTCACTTCTGGATCACTGAGACGGAGGGTGGCTGCAGCTAAAACACTGATGCCCATCTTCAGATGTGGTGGGTTGGTTTATTTATTTTTTAAACATTTTTTATTCTCCAAATTTAGCAAGTACTTAATTTGTACACTGCATTAATTTAGTCATTAATATTTCTGGCTCTTAATCCAAAGGTCTAAAACTGGGCAAAAACCTTCCAGACTTCTATGAAATCGTAACTGCTCCAATAATGAAGGTTGGTTAGCGATTAAACAAAGACGTTAGTTCCTCTTATTTTTAGATTGCATAGATAACGTGTATTTTGTGTGAAAGATTCTCACTCAGTGGTTTGATTCTGAGCCACTGAGAGCCACTCTGGCTACTGATGGTGTAATAGGAGCCATGACCAGTCCTAGTAATCCTGGCAGTGGGTGAGACACATTTTACAGCAGCCTATGACAACCAAACTCTCGTAATCTTAGATCTAGCTGGACAGAATTACAAGTGACTTGATGGTTTTGACTTGCAGGTATGTTCTCTTGCACCATGTGATGGGAGAGGTGGAGAAGGAAAAGGGTGCCTGGGGTTATGTAGAAGGAGGCATGGGAGGTGTGTCTCAGGCTATTGCTAGTGCTGCTCGATCTTATGGTGTTGACATCTTTACAGAAAAGGTAATCACCTTGATTTGATGTTGTTTATTTCATGGATTCATGGGAAATTATGTTCTAGCTTCCCTAACTTCTTGCATTTATCTTTGGCAGGATGTAAGCCAGATCCTGGTTGGTTCAGATGGTGATGCTAAGGGTGTGGTGCTAAAGGACGGCACAGAAATCCACAGTAAAGTTGTTTTATCAAATGCTACCCCATATATTACCTTCAAAAACCTGACACCACAGGTAACTCAGAAAACTGAACACCATTTCTAAGCAAAGCTCTGAACAAAGTCCCTTATTCTGACCTCTTGTATCACTACAGTCTGCTCTTTCTTCAGAATTCATCAAAGCAGTAGACCAGATCGACTACACTTCACCTGTTACCAAGATCAACGGTGAGTCTTTCATCAATCAGAACTTAAAGTTAAGACTGGCAATATAATATACTGAGGTAAAAACGTACATCTTTTAGTCATCTTTGGAAAAATGGTTTGTTTTGGTGGGTTTTGTATCAGATGTTTAATCCTATGAAGAAACTGGGTCTCAACAGTTATTCAGCTTCCAGTGTCTTCTGCACGCTCGACCAAAATTTGAAGTTTATTAAGAAAATGAAAGAAAATGAAGCACATACACTCATTCCATGTCATTTTACCTGTTGTGATCTCTTCTTTCTTTCTTTCTTTCTTTCTTTCTTTCTTTCTTTCTTTCTTTCTTTCTTTCTTTCTTTCTTTCTTTCTTTTTCTTTCTTTTTTTTTTAACAGTGGCAGTAGACAAGTTGCCAAACTTCTTAGCATCTCCCACACCAGGTGATAAACCTGGATCACACCATCAGTGCTCAATCCATCTGAACTGCGAAAGTGTGGATGTTTTGGAAACAGCATATAAGGAAGCAAAAAATGAACGACCCTCAGCAAGGTGAACATGTCTTCGCATAAGTGTTCTTTTAAAAATGTCAGATTTGTGCATGCCAAATCAAGCTGAAATGTCCCACTGAGGGAAGAATAGAATAGAATAGAATAGAATAAGCCTTTACAAAGGCTTACAAAGGATGTTCTGGGGAAGAAAAGAAAACTAGCTTTAGTTAATGTTCAAGCACAGATTTGTGCAGTGCACATGTACACTTCTTAGTGAACTGGAAAATACAGGGCAAAGTTTTAGGCGCTTGTTACTGAGATAAGGGATTAACTGTGTAGTTGCAAATGGTAGAACGTATTAAAGTGAGTAGTGTGAATGTTTAGCACTTCAACCTTAAAACCTTTGAGATTGTACAATAAAATATACTTTCTCATATAGTTTAATACAATTTTTTTAGGTTATGTATTTTCAACATATATTTTTCCAGGTTACTCACATAAGTAGTCCACGTGCAGTATCCTTATCTCACAGATAACACTTACTTACCCTTGAACTAGTTTACATCCCGCTAAGGATAAAAGAATTCACAGTCAGCACTTACTTGAACATTATCACCCAAATATATCTTTAGAAAATCTTTATCCAACATGTTTGTCAATCCATCATCTGGTTGCATCATGTTCCTCTGGTCTTGTAGGCCTATGGTGGAAATGACCATCCCCTCTGTGCTGGATCCTACTCTGGCTCCCCCTGGCTGCCATGTGGTGTCACTTTTTACCCAATTCACCCCCTATTATATAGAAGGCAGGGAGTGGACAGACCAGGACCGGGAGGCATTTGCAGACACTGGTTAGAAACACAAATGCTCCACTCTCTGGACTTCTTAATGTTTTGAGCGTGCCAAACATGTTTACTGCTGGTAGATTTAGTTCTAGCTTACTATGGCAGTATGTTTGTTTAGATTCACAGTCATCCAGTTCATAGTAGTCTTAAGATCTTAAAGGTGACTGGACTTCTTGAAGTTTTTTGAAGATGTTCCACCTCCCAGCCACATACAACATTTCCAAGCACCTTTTCACCATCTCAGCTGTGCTTGTGGGTAACACCGCATCATATCAAAAACTCTACTGACTTCAAAAGAAAAAGCCTTGAACGTACACTAGATCTACATGAAACCATAGTGTCCTTTGATGTGGTCTTGCTTTTTACTTATATACCTGCAACCAAGGCAGTGGCGACTGTGAGAAACTGATTACAGCAAGACAGCTCCTTACACAACAGAACCAGCCCTACCTCGATCAGATTTGTACACTGTTAGACTTCTACCTCAGCAGCATGTATGTTAAATGCAACTATTGTTTTGGTGTGGGGGGTTGGGTACTGCCATGGACTTCCCATAGCCAACCTTTCCATGAAGGAAGTTAAAAGTAAAGCTCTTTGGCTCTTTCAAATTAATAGCACCTAACCTAGCCACAGTAGATATGTGGATGACACCTGGGTCAAAATCTAAGAAGTAGAAGCCTTCAGTATTCATGTGACCTCAGTGGATAGAAACATAAAGTTTACCAGGGAAAATACAAAGATTAATAGTTTGCTATTTCTGGCTGTGTGCATTTAGGAGGATGGAAGCCTCAAAATTGTAGTTTACTGAAAACACACACACACACCAGTAGCTACTCTTTGACTCCCACCACCTACTGAAATGTGAACTTGGGGTGATCAGGAACCTGCAACACCAGGCAGAAAGTGTTCCCTCTTATCTAGAAAGGGAAACAATGGAACACATGCAAGTAAAAAAAACTCCCAAAAAATGTGGTTACTCCAACTGGTCCTTCATCAAATCAGCAAAGATGCACGAAAATAAGGTGAGAAACCAACAAGGGAGAAACAGAATGAGGGAGAAATGGAACCACATTGTCATCACTTATGTAGCAGGTCTATCAGAGGAACTATCAAAGCATGATATTCCAGTGCACCTGAAACCTCTGGTTGTAGTGAGCCACACCTTTTGTCAAACCTTGGCTCATGTATGGGATAAAACCTGCTAGCATTTAAATACCCGAAGAAGCCTCCTGGATGAGACCTTAACCCTCTTTAAAAAACCTAAAGAAGTCCAGTTACCTTCTTTTCAAGCTCTAAAGCCTCACTGTAGCAGGCTTCAATGACACTGAAGGGAACTTTCTTAGACATTTTCTTACAGTTTAAATGGAACAATGAGTCAAGTTTACAAATTGACTGGTGAATCTTAGGAATATATTTTCTCCAAAATTATTAAAATATTCAAATGAATTGGACTCTTTAAATGTCGTGTATGTTGATTAATGTGTTTGAGTGAAAAGCATGTCTGTTTCTGTCTCCTCAGTGTTTGACTGGGTAGAGCAATACGCCCCTGGGTTTAAAAAGTCCGTGGTGGGCAGGGACATCCTGGCCCCTCCTGACCTGGAGAGGATCTTTGGGCTCACTGGAGGGGTAGATACTATGCACTGTGGATGCTGTAGCACTGAGCAACACTTTGAATGTTGACACGCCACTTATTTGTTTGACACAGTCAGCTGTTCACTGGATGAGGAAGTCATTTGCATTATTTTCAGTGTTCAGTCACTAACTGCCTACTTTGGGACGTGGCTGTTGTATAAGCAGTTAATGGTGACAGGCAGCTTTATTACAGCACGAGCCAGAATCAAAGTTCACACACTGTGTGACACTTAATCGCTTAACTGCATTTGCTTCTGCCTCCTTTGTATGAAGAAAACAGTAAATAACCACAAGGGAGGCTATTTTTCTACTTATAGCCCTGGAAGGAAAAACAAAAGGGGAATTTAAACTTTTGGTCTTGTTTTTACAGAATATCTTCCATGGATCAATGTCACTGGACCAGCTCTACTTAACACGACCCTTGCCCTCTCTCGCAGACTACCGCTCACCAATTAAAGGGCTCTATCTGTGTGGCAGTGGCTGTCATCCAGGTTTGCTTTTAATGCTCAGCTGAATGCAGAATTGCAAATAAGGCTGTTTATTATGTTGTACAGTAATAATACAATGTTAGCTGGTCTTAGAGAGCACACTTAATGAACCTTTGATCTTAAGATGTGCCCATGCCTTCACTGCTGATGATAAATGACGGCCAGGATGGCTAATTTTTCCATGTCGATATGTCATTTTTAGGTGGGGGTGTGATGGGTTCCCCTGGCTGGAATGCAGCCCTTACCGTCATCGCTGACTTGAAACGTCGCTGAGGGCATTATCAGATAACATTATCAATGTGTGGTCCGCTTATCTATGCACTACATTTCTTTAGAGTGAATGTGACTAGCTTGAAAAAATCAATGTCATATTACAACAAAAACCAGCCACTTGTTAGATTAACTTATGATTAGATCATTATGATTTAATAGTTAAATGACTGACGTAATAATACAAATGACATGGGATTAAAAATGACAAGTAGAGCGCAATAAAACAGGTCTGGACAGGAAGGCCACGTGAAAGGTTTACCAGTGGAAAAACACAAAATCAACACCAACCTGTGAGCCACCGGAAAATTACTGATGCCACCAAAGCAAACTGAATGCAAACGTATTATTAGAAAAACTAATTCTTGTTTTAATTAAATTAACAAAAACTGTGAAGTGATGATAGTCATGCACAAAGGAACATTTTACTACTCTATTTGAATACTTTTAAATAAACTGAAGCCATGTCTAATTTCCTTTAAACCATGTATGATTGTTTGTTTCTTATGTTGCATTTATTTCACTTGGGGCTGATGTCACAGCTTAGAGTGTCATGATACTAAAACATAGGTGTTTTCCAAAAGAAATAGCTTGAAGCAATTGTATTTTACCCACATTATAATATACAATTCTGTTTTAATAATTTTCTGTTGTGAGACATGCCCTGTCCTGTCCTGAAATTAATGGTGGATAACTCACAAAATGTGACCTAATCGGTTTTAAATTCAATCTTTTACTATGTATCTTTTGTTGGTTATTAAAATCATTTTAACAGCTTAGAAATATCTTAAAACCTTATTAATGCAAATTAAAGTTGATTTTTCTTTTCCACACCCTGAAAGGATATTCTTGGGGGATACAGGAAATACAGGATACAGGAAAAGAAGGCCGTCGCTTCCCTGAGCAAAGACCACAACATCACTGTTTTACCAGCTGATAAGGGGAGATGCACCGTGGTCCTAAACACTACAGATTACCATACAAAGATCACTACTCTCCTCAGTGACAACAATACCTACGAAGCCTTAAAGCGAGACCCCACAAGCAGCTACAAAAAGAAAGTTATAGCTTGCCTTCAAGACTTTGAAAAGGACAAAATTATTGACCGCCTTTACCCAGGGGATGCCATACCCTGCATCTATGGACTTCCTAAAATCCACAAGGAAGCTGTCCCACTCAGACCCATAGTCAGTAGCATAAACTCAGCCACTTATAACATTGCTAAACACCTTGCTACCATCCTTGCTCCTCTCGTGGGGAACACCCCACACCACATCAAGAACTCCACCGACTTCACCGACAAGGTCCAGAAACTTACCCTGGATCCAGATGAAACCATGGTGTCCTTTGATGTAGTCTCTCTCTTCACTTGCATACCCACCACGGAGGCCGTGGAGACTGTCAGAAAACGACTACAAGAAGACAGCTCCTTGGAGGACAGGACCAACTTCACACTCGATCAGATCTGCACACTGTTAGACCTCTGCCTCACCACTACATATTTCAAATACAACGAAGGCTTTTACAGACAAAAACATGGCTGTGCCATGGGCTCCCCCGTGTCACCTATTGTAGCCAACCTTTACATGGAGGAAGTGGAAAGGAAGGCTCTTGGCTCTTTCAATGGAAGAGTACCCAGCCACTGGTACAGATATATGGACGACACCTGGGTCAAAATCAAGACACAAGAAGTGGAATCCTTCACTGCGCACATTAACGCTGTGGATAAAAACATCAAGTTCACCAGGGAAGACACAAAGGACAACTGTTTGCCTTTCCTGGACTGCGCTGTGCACATTGAAGAGAACGGCAAACTCAACATCGAAGTTTACCGGAAGCCCACACACACGGACCAGTACCTCCTCTTTGACTCCCATCACCCTTTGGAACACAAACTTGGAGTAATTAGGACCCTACACCACCGGGCAGAACATGTTCCCTCTAAGCCTGAAGGAAAAAAGAAGGAACACACACATGTAAAGGAAGCACTCAAAACGTGCGGCTATCCTAAATGGGCGTTCTTACGGTGTGTTCACACCGAACGCGATGGACGCGAATAGAGCGTCAGGTTTACATGTAAAGTCAATGGAAAGGCGCGATGACGCGCGATTGCGGGTCCCGCGAAAATTCGGAAGCAGATTTGCGTCGCGAAAACGCCAAAACGCGTGAAACGCGCGTCAGTGTAGCGCGTCTGGCGCGTTTGACTCGCGAATAAAACCACGCGCGTGAGTTTTTGTGTTGCATTTTGTGCATACGCGCGTTTCGCGTCTACCGCTCGAGTTGGAAAAATCTGAACTCCAGCGTCAAATCGCGCCGCGACAACCAATCAGGAGCCTGGTGACGTGGCTGTTACCTAGGTCAAAGGGGCAGATCCAGCCAAAGCCTTTCATACTTCAATGGAGGGGAAGGCTAATCAATGCGGTAGCAAACAACTCGGAGCTGTACAACACCAGCTGCTTTCAGTACCGAGACAGGAATAAAAAGGACCGAGCTTGGAGGAAGATATGTGAAGAGATCGGGCAACCTGGTAAGTTCATTCATTTCTCTTTTGAAAGTTTTCACTGACCCGGGGAAGCCGCACAAAAGCTAGCAAGCCACCGCTATTTTCCCACTGACGTACAAATACCGTTCTGCTTTTATGCATGTTATCATTTAGGAATATATTTTATTGTTTATTAATAAACAGCACACAGTGGTCCCGCTGTTCATCCGTCACTGCTTTGCTTTTTCGCTGATTTTTTTATTGCACAGTACAGCATTGCATTCTGCAGCCTGATTGACAAATCTCCTGCGCTTGCCAAATTTATCACGTTTGGTTTTGATAACCATCGCGTCCAATAGAAAAAACAGCACAAAAACACCCATAACTATGAGCCTCATTCGGAAATAGACAACTGCACCGTGAGGGAAAAAGGCGCACGAAAGTGGCGGGCAGATGAAGACAAACCGCGGCATAATAATACTTTTACGTTTTGCTATCTACAAAGGTTTGCACTTTGAGAATCAATTGTGAGAACTGTGACCAGGGGCTAGTTATTCTGAGAACCCCTGCAATAAATGAGGGACCACTGTCTACTCTACGATTATTATATCGAACCTGTTAACATTTAATACTGTATTGATAGAACCAACTGATTCTGCAGCAGAGCATCCCCAGTCCCTGAGCTCCTGCTGCTGCACCCACAGATATGTACAGCAAGCACTGATACCTTTTTAGTCGGTGGGATTCCCTTGTGATCACCTTTACTAAATATCTACAACCAATCTGATTATATCCTGTTGTGGCGGACCACCAGGTGGCTCCACTCACACACAAGTTGAAGGGAAGTGTGGGGGTGGAGATTTTGGCGCTGACTATATGTGAAGTTCTGTCAGTTAATAAAGTTGTTGGAGTGAGACACTGAGACCTCTCCTGTCGTTGTTACATACCTCCACATTGGTGACCCCTGTAGTGAACATGCTAAGGCTCGACGACGAAGCCAGCTCTGGCCTGGAAGCATCGGCGGCCGCCGGACCTTCACCTCCGCCGATGGCTGCGTTTGCTGTGGCGCTTAAATTGCCGGATTTTTGGCTTCACGATCCTCCTTCATGGTTCATGCACGTAGAAGCTCAGTTTGCTCTTCGTGGAGTTTCAGCCGACGACACTAAATACCACCATGTGGTGGCCTCACTTGACCCGCTGTCAACCCGCCGTGTGATGACTCTCCTCCGGGATCCCCCAGCCCAGGGCAAGTACGCCGCCCTCAAGGGGCTGCTGCTGCGGCGTTACTCCCTCTCTGATGCTGAGCGGGCCGAGAAACTCCTTTCCATCGCGGGCCTGGGCGACGGCACCGCCCTCGAGCTCATGGAGAGCATGCTGTCCTTGCTGGGCGCGGAGGACGGAGGATTTCTCTTCACCCACCTCTTTCTTCGACAGCTGCCGGCTCCAGTGCGCGCTGGCCTTGCCAACTCCCCGCTATTGGCCACGAAGGATTACCGCTCCCTTGCGGAAGAGGCGGATCGCATCCTCCTGGCTACCAGGACTTTCGGCGTCCAGACGGTTATTCAGGACCCACCAGCGTTTTCCCCCTCCCCCTCACCGATGCTCCACGGGCCCTCCGACTCGTCCACTGTGGCCGGAATCGCTGCACGGCGGCACCGCGGAAAGGGGCTTTGTTTTTATCACCAGCGTTTTGGAGCGAAGGCACGGCGCTGCCTCCCGCCTTGCAGTTTCCAGACCCAGGGAAACGGGCATGTCAGCGCTCTGTAGCAGCCGCGACCGCTGGCAACAAGGAAAGGCTGCTTTTCTTAGAGGACTCACGCTCGGGGAGGCGTTTCCTGGTGGACTCCGGCTCACAGAAGAGCCTTCTTCCCCCGGCTGGCTCGGACAGGCTAGCTGAGGGTTGCGGGCCATTGCTAACAGCGGCTAATGGCTCTCCCATCAAAACCTTCGGTGAAAGGTTGGTGACTGTTTGCTTTCACGACCGTGACTTTCAGTGGAACTTTGTTGTTGCTGCTAGCTCTGTGCCTATAATAGGCGCTGATTTTCTTTGTGCTCACGGACTACTGGTTGATGTGGCTAACAGACGTTTAATTGATGCTGTGTCCTTTTCCTCATTACCCTGTTTGACTCGGGGTGCTCAGCCCGTGGTGCATGCTAACTCAGTAGATTCGGGTGACGTTTTTCAGTGTTTGCTTTCTGAGTTTCCCTCACTCACTGTCCCCACTTTCTCGAGCACGGTGACGAAGCATGGGGTGGAGCATTACATAACTACAGTAGGGCCCCCGGTGTTCGCGCGCGCGCGCCGCCTCGACCCCGCCAAACTGGCTGTCGCTAGGGAAGAATTTGCCACCATGGAGCGTCTGGGCATCGTGCAGCGTTCGAACAGTGCCTGGGCTTCTCCGTTACACATGGTGCCTAAATCTGATGGTCGGTGGCGACCTTGTGGGGATTTCCGCCGTCTTAATAATGTCACGGAGAACGATCGTTATCCCATTCCCCACATCCAAGATTTTTCCGCCCATCTTGCGGGGACCTCGGTTTTTTCTAAGATCGATTTGGTACGGGGATATCACCAGGTTCCCGTGCGCGCGGAGGATGTCCCCAAAACCGCCGTAATTACACCTTTCGGCCTTTTCGAGTTTCTGCGCATGCCATTTGGCCTGAAAGGTGCCGCCCAAACCTTCCAGCGGTTGATGGACTCGGTCTTGCGCGGGCTGCCCTTTGTTTTTGTATATCTTGATGATATACTGGTGGCCAGCAGCTCGAAGGAGCAGCACATGTTCCATCTGCGTCAGGTTTTTCAGCGTTTGGCGGAGCATGGACTGATTATTAATCTGTCTAAATGCCAGTTTGGGTTGCCCGTTCTCGATTTCCTTGGGCACCGTGTTTCCGCCGAGGGCGCGGTTCCGTTGCCTGACAAAGTCCGAGCTGTTTCGGAATTTCCGCATCCCACGACTGTTAAGGCACTGCAGGAATTTTTGGGGATGGTGAATTTTTACAACCGTTTTCTCCCCAGAGCGGCACATCTGCTGAAGCCCCTTTATGGGGCGTTAAAGGGTAAAAAAGCTAATGATCCCGTTGACTGGTTTCCGGACAGCATCCAAGCGTTTTCTGATGCTAAGTCAGCGTTAGCTAATGCTGCCCTTCTGGCCCACCCATCCCCCTCAGCGCCGATTGCGTTGACCACTGATGCGTCGGACATAGCGGTGGGTGCGGTGCTGGAACAGCGAATCTCGGGTGTCTGGCAACCGCTCGCCTTTTTCAGCCGTACGCTACGTGACAGCGAACGCAATTACAGCGTTTTTGACAGGGAGCTACTGGCGCTCCACCTGGCGTCTCGTCATTTCCGGTTTTTTCTCGAGGGTCGTCACTTTACCGCATACGTGGACCACAAACCCTTGACGTTTGCCATGTCCAAGGTTTCCGATCCATGGAGTGCACGCCAGCAGCGCCAGTTGGCAGCCATTTCTGAGTTTACCACGGACATTCGGCACGTGGCTGGTAAATCCAATCATGTGGCTGACTGTTTGTCCCGTGCGCTGGTTTCTCCCGTCTTTCTCGGCATAGACTACTCCGCCATGGCTGCCGATCAGAGCGGTGACCCTGACATCCTCGCGCTTAAATCCACCCAGACGGGCCTCATACTGGAGGACAGACCCGTGCAGGACGGTGGTCCCCTCCTCGTCTGTGACGTTTCCACCGGCCGCCCTCGCCCTGTGGTTCCCGCTTCCTGGCGTCGTCAAGTTTTTGACTCGGTACATGCTCTCTCTCATCCAGGGGTCCGGGCCTCTGTTAAACTGGTCAGCTCTAAATTTGTTTGGCCAGGCCTTCGCAAATCTGTTAAGGAATGGGCGTCGGCGTGCATTCCCTGCCAGCGCGCGAAGGTTCATAAACACACCAAGGCGCCCCTGGAGCCGTTCTTCATACCCGGCAAACGTTTCGATCATGTGCATGTCGATCTGGTGGGTCCCTTGCCGCAGTCACAAGGTTTTACGCACCTTTTGACTGTTGTTGACCGGACCACCAGGTGGCCGGAGGCGGTCCCCCTGGCGTCCACTACCGCAGCAGTGGTGGCCAAGGCGTTTTTGTCGACCTGGGTCTCGCGTTTCGGCCCACCCGCGGACATTACGTCAGACAGAGGCCCCCAGTTCATTTCCGAGCTTTGGTCGGCCATGGCTGATGGACTGGGGGCTAAAGTCCACCGCACAACCGCATACAACCCGCAGGCTAATGGGATGTGTGAACGGTTCCACCGGTCGCTGAAGGCTGCCTTTCGCGCCTCCTTAAAGGATGGCAATTGGGTTGACCGCCTCCCGTGGGTTTTGCTTGGGCTGCGCTCTGCGGTTAAGGAGGATCTCGGCGCTTCCCCAGCTGAGCTAGTGTTTGGTCAGCCCCTCCGCGTGCCTGGAGAATTCTTGCCTGAAAATCCTCCTCCCTGCTTCGATCCATCGGTGCTCTCTCTCACCCCGCTTTTGCACTCGCTTCGGGTTCCTGGTCCGGTGCACCATTGCGTGCCTGACACTTTTGTTCCAAAGACTTTAGAGACTGCTAAGTTTGTTTTTGTCAGGCACGATGCCCACAGGACACCGCTGCGGCCGCTGTATGACGGCCCGTTCAGGGTTATTGAACCGGGCCAGAAACATTTTGTTTTGGATTTTGGGGGTCGAAGGGAGACTGTGTGTGTTGACAGACTTAAACCAGCACATGTTCTTCCGGACAGTGATGTAGTGCCGGCCCAGGCCCCTCGCCGTGGCCGACCTCCTGCGCTGGGGTTGACAGTCTCTGGTTTTCCCCCCAGGACTACCCCCGGACCACCAACGTTTGAGCCTCCTCCTGCCTTTCCTGCTCGCCTTCACCAGCCTCGTTCACAGGATGGACCTTCCTCTGCCTGTTCTCTCCCTCCCAGGTTCAGTCGTGCGGGTCGTTTGCTTAGACCCAGGGTCCTGGACTGAATGGAGACCTGACTGTGTGTTCAAGGGGGGGTATGTGTGGCGGACCACCAGGTGGCTCCACTCACACACAAGTTGAAGGGAAGTGTGGGGGTGGAGATTTTGGCGCTGACTATATGTGAAGTTCTGTCAGTTAATAAAGTTGTTGGAGTGAGACACTGAGACCTCTCCTGTCGTTGTTACATACCTCCACACTGTTGTTGTTTTTGTTTTTTTCAATGTTGAAATTAAAATCTAGTAGCAGCCTTCTCATTTCTTTGTGTTTTGTGCTGTTTTACAGGCCCACAGAGGAGGACGGCTCCAAGGCAGATGAGGGACGGGTCCCAGGACGGTCCATCGGCGGTGGAGCTGGCCATCCTGGAGTCCCTGAAGAGGCCACACCAGTCTCCAATGGAGCATTTCCTCCTCAGCCTTGTTCCTGCTCTGGAGAGCAGCTGGTCCTTTTTATTCCTGTCTCTCTGTAAATTCTTATATTTTATATATTTATGTTTAATGTTTTTCTGTTTGAGACTTTTAATATTATTTCAAATAAATGTTTATAATGACTAATGTCTCAGTTCTACTACACAGCAAATGTTGGCACACGACTTGACACATGTAGAATTTATTTCATATTATACTAATGACAAAATATACTGATACAGTGGGATGCAGAAGTTTGGGCAACCTTGTTAATAGACATTATTTTCCTGTATAAATCGTTGGTTGTT
The DNA here is from genome assembly GCF_057381915.1 of Diplotaxodon limnothrissa. Lineage (NCBI taxonomy): Eukaryota > Metazoa > Chordata > Actinopteri > Cichliformes > Cichlidae > Diplotaxodon > Diplotaxodon limnothrissa. The sequence goes on along the minus strand of NC_140608.1, from coordinate 13,770,829 downwards.
ACAATAAAAAATGTCAGTTAAATATCATACAGGAGACACACACAGTGATATTTGAGAAGTGAAAAGAAGTTTACTGGATTTACAGAAAGTGTGCAATAATTGTTTAAACAAAATCAAGCAGGTGCATCAATTTGGGCACCACAAAAAAGAAATGAAATGAATATTTAGTGTATATCAATGTGTGTGTCTCCTATATGATATATGGGGTGCCTTTGTCTGGATGTGCTTCCCATCCAGAGCTGCACAGCACAGAGGAAAGTTCCAGCGCTCCTGGAATCCCTCTGTGATGGAGCGCCAGTCTCCAGGTGAAGGCACAGCCATGAAGTCGTCCACTAGACAGTCCCAGATGGACGTCGCTGCCTTGGGGGTGATCTGGCTCACCGTGGACACACCGACTCTGAAACTGAACGCGATGGTCCTGAAGGAGTCCCCGGTGACAAGGAACCTGGACAAAATTGTTCAAAATCAGTATTATGTGTACTGCAGTTACAAAATACATTATTCAAATTCCAAAATACTTTTGTGATGTCAGATTTAAATCACAAAACATGAATCTTACATAAAACCTTTTGTAATTATAAGGATAATTACAAAATGTATATTAGATAATATCTAAAACAGTTGTGTTTTGTTTTAACTTTAACATATCATAATTTGATTGGTAGCAACTTTCACAACTACAGTGAGCCAATCACTCATAATTCCTAAACATGTCAATCAGGTAGGAATGAAGTAAGACATTAATAGAAATAAAGAGTTGTATGTTGACATGTAGCCCTTTCCTTGCTTAAATCATTAATATTTTTGAAAAATTAATCTGTGATAAGACATAGCTTATCAAGATAGAACCATGTAACTAGAGATGAACCAAACTGTTCACAGTTTTATCTAACTCTGTTTTAATAAAGGCTGTGACCCCTGCTATAGAGTCTGACAGCTGCAGGGATTATATACAAATATTCAACTATCCCAGAATTAAACCAGGTCTAAATAAAAAGGAGTGAGTATCACTACAAAGGTTAACTCAGTGGTCCTAATGCTACAGTTTGATATCAGCAAACACCGAGCGCATACATTGATGTGACACCACAGCCATGCTATCATTCAAACACTGATAACAGCATAAATCGAATTAAATCGGGACTTGATGAGACCTTCTGAGTATCACTAGAAATATTATAAAGAGTCGTCTCTGTACCACAGTTTGCTTTCAGTAAACACCGACAGCATTCACTGTTAGCATAGCACATCCATGTTAGCAGTGTATAACTGGATGGATTAGCATATTAGCACAGATATCAATAAAGGACTACCGTATTAAATAGTTTTACTAACCTCAGGCAGACGGACAGGCGCTCTGCAGGTGGGATTGAGCGTCTGTAGTTGGTGTCTAGGCGGGCAATGCTGGGACCGACGAGGGAAAGCAGGTCCTCAAACTGGCCGACGGTGATAGCGCTGGAATCGGCCGTCATCCAGGCGCAGCTCCTGGAGCAAGTGGTGAAACTCACCAAACTGCTCATGCCTCTGGAGGACCTGATGGACCCAGGTACGGCGAGGACGTCTTTTACGCTGCTGCTCTGCTCTCCACAGTACATAGAGAAGGGAGACTCTCTCTTCAAGCGCTAGCTCGATAGCTGCCATCTTGCAAAGATACCGGTCTGGCACAACTCCCTCCCACATTCCTCCCACATTTCCGGTTCACGCGCGTTGAGACGCGAATGTACACGCGTCAAATTAGGGGCGTTTGGGGCGTTTTATTCGCGTCCATCGCGTTCGGTGTGAACACACTTAAAGTCAGCAAAGAGGCACAGAAAAGAAGACCAGACACCAGCGAGGGAGGACAGACGCAACAACATTGTCATCCCCTATGTAGCCGGTGTATCAGAGAAACTCAGGAGAGTTTTCTCCAAGCACGACATCCCAGTGTATTTCAGACCCAGCAACACGCTCAGACAAAAACTGGTTCACCCGAAAGACAAAACGCCAAAACACAAACTTAACAATGTGGTGTATGCTGTACAGTGCAGCGAGGAATGCTCAGACCTCTACATTGGAGAGACCAAACAGCCACTTCACAAGCGCATGGCACAACACAGAAGAGCCACCTCCACAGGACAAGACTCAGCAGTCCATCTGCATCTTAAGGATAAAGGACACTCTTTCGAGGATGCCAATGTTCACATTTTGGACAGAGAGGACAGATGGTTTGAAAGAGGAGTGAAAGAAGCCATCTATGTCCACTGTGAGCGACCATCTTTGAACAGAGGCGGGGGTTTACGACACCAACTCTCTGCCATCTATAATCCAGTTTTGAGATCCCTTCCCAGACGACTTAACGCCCACTCACATCCTGGGCCATCTGACCTCAGGAATTCGCATGATAAGGTGGGGCCAGGTTTCACAATGAACACACCCGAAACTCTGGCTGATTGGGACCCACACCCAGTTTCACACCTTGGCTCAGGCGATTAGAGGAGCATCAGGGGGTGCTTTTGTCCCTCTGTGGGGGGAAACTCCCACTAGGTTTATATCTGGGACTCTCCACCATTTGACCTTAGAACTGAAGAAGCTTCTCGGATGAGAGGTGAAACGTCTTCAAGTAACTTAAAGAAGTCCAGACGCTTTTCTTTGCAAGCTCCTTTGACTACGATGACCTGGATGACTGAGAACCTTCACAGACATCTTGGGGGTTTTCTTCTTCTTCTTCTTTTTTAAAAAATACATCCATTTACACTGAGATTATATTACAGCATGAGTGAGCTATTAACTAATAATTTTTTTAAATAATTAATTTATCACAACTGCCCCAATAAATTAACAATGACATAAAATTAATATTCAACAGGAGTGAAATCAACTTATTAGTTTCGCGTGTGGCTCTTTGGGAAAGTTGTGTTAGTGGATAGTAAATGAGTGTATCTTATAATATTTGCATCTGTTTATAATCATTATAATAATTAAACATGCTATTGCATTAGATATTAAACCTAACGCTGTTAACGTTATTTAAACACGTGGTCCATTGTTAAGCCATTCTCTGATAAGGTCTCAGCCGTTTAGAAATCAATAACAGTGTCATGTGCCTTTAAGACGCCAGTCAGGGTGGACCCAACGTCGGCGTTAGACGCTCAGGAAGTGGATTAAACCACCAAAGATTCCCGCAGATTCGATACCGATTGTCCCAATGTTAGATACGTGTTCGTGCTAACCTGAACGTTTGGCCGAGCACGTTTATGGGCTATTTAGGACGATAATGCTGGATGGTTGCGCTCATGAAAATCACCAGGGATATATGCAGGCTGTTGGGACTCGGGAGCGGTAAGAATTCTCTTCCACTTTTCGAAACTTTCTAAACTGGTTAGATCGATCACGGACGTAATAACGAAACGCGTGTGACACGGCACATTTGGAGGACAGCTAACTCGTGAGTTACATAAACGACGTGATTGTGATATTGCTTCCCATTTGTGTTATCCTAGTGATCAAACTGAGCTCTTGGTCAAACAATGAAACTTCTCTTGGCAGTTACACCCTCGCCTGTACCGCTTCCAAGTTTGCGCAGTAAAAAAAAAAAAGGAAAGAGTTCTCAGAAAATCCAAAACGCTCTCTTACACTTTCTCGCTCACGAAGCAAATAGTTATAAAGTTTACAAGCTGAAGTACACCATGTATAAAAGACAGAGATAAAGTAATGTGTGCTATAAAAAAGCAAAACAAAGATAAATGCATTCTTCGGTGCGTGTTAGTGTGATAACAATGTCTTAGATAGGGGCACATGCCCCACAGCACAGAACGAGTTTATACGCAGATTGAAAGTATTGTATGAGCTTAAAACATGTCTTTAAATAACGTGTTATGTTCCCACATGTTCCTCTTCTTCGCTTAACATGTTAACAGGTTGGCTTATGTGTGGCTCCTCTCTACAGCTGCTGATCTACACACCTTCATCGACATTTAAAAACTTTTAGGCATGCCTTGCCAACTTTAGCATTACTTAGTATTTGAGTACACATCTGGTGTGAGTAATCCTATTAGCATTTATGGAAAGCGTGGGAATATTAGATGAGAAATACACACAAACAAAATGGGATGAATAAAGTATGTGTTGTAGCAGGCAGCAGTTTCAAATTATGTTTATTTCTTAATATATGAATGTGGGAATTCCCGAGTTTATCATCCAAAAGTAGGGAAATATCTATTTGCAAAAGAGACTGGTTTGCATTCCTTCATTCTTAGATCCAGATCCATACACCTCTGTGAAGGTGTAATAAAGAGCTTAGATACTACAGAACAGTGAAAGATTTCTAGCATTTTTTTTTAACAGTGTCAGTTAGTAATCTCACTGATGAAGCAGTTCAGTTAAAGTGCTATAGACTTGGTTTCCTGCCACTCCAACCATTACTGGCTTTGCAGTGGTAGTGTGAGAGTCTGTAGGTGGTGCATATGCTTAATTCTCGTAACTGTTCCCAGAGTGAAGGTGTGGATAAAAAGCCATACCTGGAGAGGTGAACGAGGGTCATTGTGGTTATAGACTGCTGCGTCAATTTTTCTTTTAGCTGTAATAGTGATTCTGTATTGTTCAGAGCTCTCTGTTAGCATTTTAGAGGAGGTGGCACTCTCCACCTTTTACTTTTTATCTTTTTTGCTAACACTTTTTTTGTGTGCTCACATAACTTTTATGCCAGTACACAGTAGGGTTATGTTGAACCTGCTAATGCAAAGAAAGCTTTGCTGTGTCAAACTGGCTTTGTAGTGTACCTCCCCTGAGATCTTTAATGATTTTTCTTCTGTTGATTTCTGATGTAATGCAGTTGTCTTCACTCAGTCTCACGCAGAACATTTGTGCCTCGCAGCCATGTACTCTGCAAAAAACAAAACGTGTGATTGTTTCTATTTCCTACATTGTTTACATGTTTCTGTGTTTAACTGGTTTACACAACCACTTAAAACCACTGGCATATGATTAAGCAGTGCCTGTTTGAATAATAAGGTCATGCTTTCGTGAAGAAAAGTGTGGACCTGTGCAGTTTATTTTCTTGTTAGTCCTCCAGCCTGTGATGGTACGTGATTATTTAGCATTCCTGTGGAAAGAGCTCACCTTTCAGCTGTACACTAATTTAGGAAATTTCCTTGAAGTGAAGAAACAGAGGCTCTCTTGTTGCTCGTGTCTACCGATCTTGTATCACTTGTGTTTTTGGAGGACATTCCAGTATGGTAAAAATTTTTACCAACGGCCTGGTTCAAATGAGATGGAGTTGTTAACAGTGCTTATTTCTTGACATTTGAGCAGTGAGTCAGGCGCACACAACTGAAATTCCTTGCTGTCACTATGCATCCTTGGAGGCGCATTGTGATGACAGACTGGCTCTTTAACAAAGCCAGTGAGAGACATTTATATGTGAAGACACCCCCCCCCCCCCCCCCCGGATTCCAATTCCATACAATTACAGTGACTTTTATTTTCCTATGTTTTTTACATATTGTTTAAAATATGGACAGCACCACTAAAGGACAGGCATACACAGAATCAGGAAGTTGAGTAGCTACTTGGTGTGTCTAGTTTTGTTGTATGAAATTCATAACAGTTGAATGTAAAGTGTAAAACTCTCCTGTCAATGCTTCACAAGTCACAACATGAGTAAGAGACCAAGTATGGGATTTGTCACTCTCTGGAAATCTTTGCTCATCAAATAGAAACATGACACCACATGTATTCCGGCGTAGTACTTTGCTTCCTTTTGTCTTGTCGTGTGTCTGCTGCAGTTTGACCTAAACGACTACAGTTTTGGCTTGATCAAATAAGCTGCCCCCCCTCCCCCAAGCGTATGTACACAAAATCCCACATTTAGAGCAGTGGCTTTCCTTTTTTCCCCTCTTCTCAGTACTCCAGCTTCTCAGAAAGCAGTACTCAGGGCAGCTGTATGTGTTGTGTGGCGGGCTTGTGGCAGTGCTAAAGATAATTATTACTAAATGCCTCTCAAAGAAACAACCTGATTTGGCGTCTCTGAGCAATTTTCAGTTCTGTTTCCTTTATTTTATTTTACATGCTTTTCCTGGTGGTTCATATAAGAAAGGATTACATAATCCTTCCTGTCTCCACCCAGTGTTGTTTAAAAATTTGGCACATCATCACTGGTCATTGTGGTTAGACCGGAATATAAATGAGACAGGCTAACCTAACACACAGAGGACTCTTTAATATAACACATTAAGGTAACTTGAAAATGTTGGAACAGAGTTTTTGTACTCTCCTTTGCTGCAGGGGATGCCTGCTGCTTGCTTTTAATCTTTTCTTGGTTGATAGAGGCTGAAATGAGTAAAGGAAAGAGAAGCGTGCGGTCATATTAAACGATGGTTCTGCCCATCTCGTCTCATATTACACTATGCATTTTCACAGAAAGTCTTTTCCCTTTTCCCCTGACAGGGAAGGAAATTTTAAATGGCGTGTCAAGCTATGTTGCTGAGTGGGGTGGTGGGGAAGAAAAGTGTGTCCTTATCTAGCTACATTCTGATGATTATTATTTTTTAATACAGTATGGCTCATAGGAACAAGTGTGTGTGTGTGTGTGTGTGTGTGTGTGTGTGTGTGTGTATATATATATATATATACACACACACACACACACACACACACACACACACACACACACACACACACACACACACACACACTGGTGAGTGTCAGCACCACAGTCCAGGATGAGACAAGGAACATCCAAGAATACATTGGGAAGATGGCCCCAACTGACCGAGTGCTCAGTGAATACCTCAGGCAGCAGAAACCCAAGAAAGAGGAGGGAGACGAGGAACCATCATGGAAGGACAGGCCCCTGCACGGTATGCACCACCGGCAGATAGAGGAGGTGGCTGATATCCAGAAATCCTACCAGTGGCTGGACAAAGCTGGACTGAAAGACAGCACAGAGGCACTAATCATGGCAGCACAAGAACAAGCTCTGAGTACAAGATCCATAGAGGCTGGGGTCTATCACACCAGGCAAGACCCCAGGTGCAGGCTGTGTAAAGATGCCCCAGAGACAATCCAGCACATAACAGCAGGGTGCAAGATGCTAGCAGGCAAGGCATACATGGAACGCCATAACCAAGTGGCCGGCATAGTGTACAGGAACATCTGTGCCGAGTATAACCTAGAAGTCCCGAGGTCAAAATGGGAGATGCCCCCAAGGGTGGTGGAGAATGACCGAGCTAAGATCCTGTGGGACTTCCAGATACAGACGGACAAAATGGTGGTGGCTAACCAACCAGACATAGTGGTGGTAGACAAACAGAAGAAGACGGCCGTAGTGATCGATGTAGCGGTTCCGAATGACAGCAATATCAGGAAGAAGGAACACGAGAAGCTGGAGAAATACCAAGGGCTCAGAGAAGAGCTCGAGAGGATGTGGAGGGTGAAGGTAACGGTGGTCCCCGTGGTAATCGGAGCACTAGGTGCGGTGACTCCCAAGCTAGGCGAGTGGCTCCAGCAGATCCCGGGAATAACATCGGAGATCTCTGTCCAGAAGAGCGCAGTCCTGGGAACAGCTAAGATACTGCGCAGGACCCTCAAGCTCCCAGGCCTCTGGTAGAGGACCCGAGCTTGAAGGATAAACCGCCCGCAGGGGCGTGCTGGGTGTTTTTTTTATATATATATATATATATATATATATATATATATATTTAATTTAAAAAAAAAAAAAAAAAAAAGATTTCATTTTGTGTATTTCCTGAAGGTCCTGTGGTCCAGGAGGAGCAGATGGACTGTGGTGCTACAAACCCTGACCCAAGTGCCACCATTGCGCAGGTAAACAATTGGTGTCAGGCTCACAGGACCTAGTGAGGACTGTAAGGGTGAGGACATTAATGATCCATTTCTCTGAATGTTTGGTTTTCTAGGATGCATTAAATGGAGAGGAGGAGTTGAGTGATGAGGAGAAAGCAAGACGGAAGGCAGAGCGACGCAAAGCCAAGAGGAAGGTGAGAGGAAAAGCCTATCTTGCTGGAAATCTATATGTCAAAGGATGTCATTCGTTTTCTGAAGTGTACCTGTGCATCCATTTCAGCGCCGTCGAAAACGTAAGAAGCAGGAGCAAAATAAGCAAAATCACAATGCTGAACAGGTAAAGATTTTAATATTCCCCTTGGAAGCGCACCCTCCTTTAGCCTCTGTGGGGTGAAAATCTAAATATTCAGCTCTTCCTCCACATTAGGATGACGAAGAGGATGGAGGTGCAGAATCTGAACTAGACGAGAGCGATTCCGAAGCAGAAGTTGGGGGTGAAGACGAGAAACAAAGGGCGCAGAAAGAAGAGGAGGGGAAATCGGAGGCCTGCTCTAAAGATCTTGCTACTCCTGCTATTGCTCCTTCAGGATATCAGGAGACCCAAGCCAGATCTGCTGAGGAGGTTGGGGCACTACACTAGTTTATTATCCATGTGTGAATAAGCCATTGTTTTTATTTTTAGTCATTAGCTATCATCACAGGCCTCAAGACAATGAATTAATAGAAGTGTTTCAAGTGAAAGCCTGTGTGCTTGTAGGCCTGGATGGCACATGATTTAACACTAGTGTCTGACTTTGTGTCCCACAGGAGCCAGAGTGGGATGTCAGCAGTGCCTTCTTTGCAAATGCTGCTAGCCATATCAAACCCAAAGGATCAAGTCGAAAGTCCAAAGAAAACAAGGAGAATGAAGCCAGGAGAGAGGTGAATGCTAACAGATGGTCTAAGAGAAGCAGCTATAGCAAAAACGCCCATATATAATAGTTCTTGCTGAGGTGGTGTTCCTGTGTTAGTTCAAAGTCTGATATGTGGGGAAAGTGGACTATGGACCATGAAAGATTTGATGAAAGCTGTGTGTGTGTTTGTAGTGTAAATACACATTTTCATGAGTATAAAGTGATGAAAATGATATATATACTTTTTTTTTTCTTCTTTGTTTTGTTCAGACAAATGGAACTGACACCATGACCAAGAAAAGTGCATCACTGACAGGTAAAGAATTGAAACTTTAAAAGTTATTCATGGAAATGGAAACAAAGGCTTCGAGGACATTGATTACACATTCATTCTGAAAGCATGTCAGCATACAGCACTGCGGTCATTTGAGCCTTTGGGAATGTTTAAAAACAAATCTTTATGTCCTGCAGAAAAAGGGATAAAGCTGGTGCAAGAGGGGCAGTATGCACAAGCAGCCAGTATGTTTACAGAAGCCATAAAATGTGATCCCAAAGATTACAGGTACAGCTTCTGTGGTCACGACTTGGGCATTACAAAAGAAATGCACATTTCACATAATATTAATTCATTTATTTATTAATTTTTTTAATGTCGTGTAGATTCTTTGGGAATCGCTCTTATTGCTATTACTGCTTGGAGCAGTATCCTCAGGCCCTGGCAGATGCTGAACGCTCCATTCAGCTGGCCCCAGACTGGCCCAAAGGATACTTCCGCAAGGGCAGTGCCCTCATGGGCATGAAGGTTGGTACAAGCTTGTAATAGCTTGTAGTCGAGTAAATAATCTACCGAAAAAGCGTTAAGCATTAGTGTTAACTCACTCACTCTGTGTGTGTTGTAGCGGTACAGTGAGGCAGAAAAGGCTATGGAGCAGGTGCTGAAGCTGGACAAAGACTGCGAGGAGGCTGTCAATAATCTATTTAACTGCAAAGTGCTGCAGTTAATGGTAACGCCTACACACAAAAGCTCTGTAGATGTGACATGTATTATTTGTATGCCTTCTCCCAATGACAGCTGGGACCCAAGGAAGTGCTTTTTTTTCTTTTTTCTTTCAAGTTCCTCTTTTCCACTATTAGAGGCATTTTGGCACAAACATTTACTCGATGAGCCGACTGGAATTTTGGTGTCAAGGTCACAGTGAACTAAAATCAGTCTACTTCTTGTTAGTCTGTTGTATTAGGATTGCTTTAAAGGGATTTTTTTTTTTTTTTTGGTAAACATTTGGCACATTTACTCACACTTGGCAATGAACTGCTTGGATTCTGTACTCAGAGGTTAAGGTCGCTGTGACCACCTCAACACACAATTTATTTATTTTTTTATTTTTGCCATAACTAAGAAATGGATAAGATGCCATAAAGCCATAATGTTCAAGGATCAAGTGTACACAGCCATGGTTGTAAAGTCTCTGCCAAATGGCAGACGGATGGCATACACCCTTGTGGTGGTAATTTGAGTTTCTCTCTTTCTTCCTCAGGAACTGGGCTTTGAAGAAGTGCAGAGTGTCTTGCTGTTAGATAGATTTTCAACAGTGCAGGGTGTTCTGGCATATTATTCTGAAGCAGCCAAAAGTAAGGCCAAAAAAATGACCAACAGTTTTTCTTCTGGATCAAATAAGTTTAAAGCAAAAATCATACAACTGATTTTCCGATGTATTCTCTTGTTGATGCTTTTTCTTTCCTCAGCAGCAGCTGGGAGCACAGATTCATCTGTTGTGCAACCAGGGTAGGTGACTGTAATTGAGCAGTCAAAAATAGAGTTGTTGATGAATTAGATTTTTTTTTTTTTTTTTTTTTTTTTATTTTTTAAAGCACTCTTGGTGACATTCTCTCTCTTGCAGAACTCCCTGTCAATCCCTCTGGGTGGGAAATGTGACAACTGAATTAACTGAGAAACACTTAAGGGACCTTTTTAAAATGTAAGATCCTATTCTGGTACAAAATGTTATCATTTAAACACAATATCCCTATACGAAAAATGTGGGGAGCTAAGTTAAAACTGCAGTTGTTGACTGGTCTGCTTGTGTCTCCTTGTATTGAAGGTATGGTGAAATTGAGAGTATCCGTGTGCTGCATGAGAGATTCTGTGCCTTCGTTAACTTCAGGGATGCAAGCATGGCTGCTCGTGCCATGGAGAAACTAAATGTAAGTGCGTTTTTGTTGTTTCTCCTTTGTCAGCATTATTATTTTCATAGCACCAGTTATTGCCGTGGGGTTAGATGTGTATATGTGCTTGCTGTCACAGGGTCACTGTATTGAAAACACTCGTTTAGTGGTGCGCTATCCTGACCGCCGCACTCAGAGGTCCCTTCCTATTCCACTCAAGACTTGCCTCCCTGTCACACAGCAGGGAGGCACAGCTGCTGGGTGAGACGCTAACTGGCTGCTCTTTTAAAAACTCTAGTTAAGAAAAATAATAATAATGATGATGATAATAATCATGCAACAGGACTGCAGTTTTATAACTAATGTGCAACCTGTATGTCTCTACCCAGACCCCGAAGACGCGGCCCGGTTAACGGAGATGAGTGTTACTTCTGGAGAACCACTGGCTGCCATTTTGGGGAGAAATGTCGCTACAAACACATTCCTGATCAGAAGGGCAAGGACAGGAAACCTTGGCAGCCTTGAACACAGTTTACTCTCTGCCTCATTACTGAAAAAAGAAACCGGGATACGCCGACTGTGCCAATGGGACTGGTTCTTGCCGCACAAGGTTCTCTGGGCTAAAAATATTTACTGTGGCAGACTGGATAAGAATGGCTAAAGGTTCAGAGCCAGCATTCAGGTTCTACTGGAGGGGGGGTAGTCACATGTACCACAAAGGATTTGGACCATGAAGGTTTATATTCTAACGAAAGCCCAGAGTGGATAATTTTTTTTTATTTTTTTTTTATTTTTATTTTTTATTTAGTAATAGAAGATTATCTAGAAGAGGGCAACAAAACCAGCTGGTACAGCTTTTGAATAAAAACCGTCATATTCACAGCCTTTTATGGGACATGGGATTTTATTCTTTCTTCTAAGAGGAAGAACCTAACACTTCAAGCAAACAACATAAAGAGGACGTGAAACTGCCTTTGTCTGTCATCCGAAGAAAACTAGAAGCTCTGCCATGTATGGTAGTAATGAAAGGAATACATGTGGATGTCGTTGTCTTTGGGACTTTCCTTCTTTGGAAATTTCCGTCACAAACCAGTGTCGTCCCCCCCACCCCCCCCCCCCCTTTTTTTTTTTTTTTTTTTTTCTAAGTAAAATTTAATTGCCATATTCTAACTATTGAGGCATATCCCATGCCCCAAACAGCTCATAGCTCGCTTAGGTCTGCAGTTATTGCTGGGGCTTCATTCCTACTTGTTCATGTTCCAGTACTGAAACATTGTTCATGATACCAAAGACATACCTGACATTTAAGTACCTCACCTATGCAGATGAGGATTTTTGTCTTGCCAATAAGCTACAGAAACCCAGAGGCGATGCCCTTTTGCCCTATGTAGCCTTACAAATGATCTTATGTGGGCGAGTGATTATAAATACAATGATTTGACTTGAAGGACTGCAAAGTTCTATGCATCAGTGCATGGATTAGGTTTATATTCAACTTTAGGTTTATTTTCACCAGTTGGCTGTTTTTTTTGTTTTTTGTTTTTTGTTTTTGAAAGATTGAATGGTTTCACTGCAGGAGTTTTCTTGACATGTTAGTTGAGATTCCTTGTCCATAGAAAAAGTAAAAGCAACACTTGACGTAATGTAAATGCTGCTTTTATAAAGGCTGTAGTCTTTAGTTTTATTTTTGTTTGTTTTTTTTAGTCTGTCTCCAAGATGGATTTTTAACCTCTTGGCAATTTTAAGCCCAAAATGTTTGATGTTCGGAATTGCATGAAGCTTCTGTTGTGAAGTGCTTCCGTGCTGCAGACTTGTCTCTGCTTTGTGGACTGCAGGAGATCTGTTTTGTGGACCCAATTCAAACGTCAAACCTTTGGTGTTGTTGTTATCGTTATTATTATTATTATTATTATTATTATTATTGCTTTTTCTCAGCAGGAGAATGTTCTTCTTGCTTTGTTGGTACATTTGCATTGTAAACATGCAAAGTTCTTTACATCTATGCAAAAAGTCCTGAACTGATTGTCAGTTCTGTGTCAGAAATACACACCACTTCTTGAAAAGAGGAAAAAAAAATAGTAATGTACGCACACAGTTTAAAATCATACACTTATTGTTTGAACCTTGAAAACCAGTGTTTTAAAGTTTTGGGCCTCCTATTTCAGTATTTTAGTGAACTGAAGGATCTGATGGGTCTGCATTAACACGGCCTCATTCTTTCAATAGTTTTAACACTAGACCGTGCATTAAAGCCTATTAGCATCTGTTTGTGTCATTTAGTAGAAAACAGATCTTGTTTAAGTCCACACTACGTTCACTTGTAAACTATGCATAGCAGTATTTATTTTTCTATTTATACTTTTTTTTTTTCCCCCCCATGTTTCCTGTATTCAACATATCCTGGGAACTGAATTTACCTTTTATTTACTGGCCATATTGTCTTTTCACTTTCTGGCCAGTTAATGAACCTCTTTCAGGTCTCTGCTGCTTAGTTCTGGCTTTAAGAGCAAACTTTAAAAAAAAAAAAGAAGGTGCAAATACTGTCACATGCCGCGCTTCTGCTTTTCTTGTGTTGCTTTCGGTCTTGTGGCTGGAACTAGTGAAAAAGGAATTGGACACCAAAAGTTAAGAGTGCATTTGTCTGTTTGGCCCACTTGCTCAGTGCTTTTTGTGATCTCAGCTGTTAACTACGGTTTCATATTCCACTTAATTTTATAGATAAGTTGTGTTTTGTTTTGTTTTGTTTTGTGTTTTGTTTTTTGTTAAACTAGAATATTTTTAATTGAATAAATATTTCACACGAGAAAGAATTTTATTTTAATGCTTGTTTAGAGTATGCTTAGTCTCTTTACCTTGTTTCAAACTATTTCAGCAAAATGTGTTTCTGATTATACAATACACATTTATAAACAGAGCACTGCAACCTAATCTCTACAATATTTTGTATTATCATTACTGCACAGTTTAAAAAAAAAAAAAAAAAAAAAAAAAAAAGAGGGGGGGAAGTTTTTTTTTGTTTTTTGTTTTTTTAATAAAGGAATTTGAACCACCTATCCCACCTTTCTGAGTGTCTACATGAGTAATGAGATCAACTGGTGGGGGTGGAGGGAGGAATACCAGAGGTATGTACTTAGTGCCTTCCACAAGGTGGCAGAGTTGTACTTGTAAGCTTTTCACTGACGTACAATCATCAACATGACCATCCTTTTGCCTCAGTTGGACCTCCAGAAACCAACATGTAAATCTGAGTCATTCCTCTTCCTGGAAACCAAAACCATGACATGGTAAATCTAATCGGGCCAGGCTGGAGTGGGGAAACTATGGTAACCATCTCATCATTAGTAGGAGACCTTTACATGGCGAACATTACATTTAGACCAGTGGGAAGTCACGATTGCACTAAGGAAGTGTATGTGTTTTGTGGTGGTGGTAGGGGGGGCATTATCATTATGTAACTGATGACATTTTTAATAGAGGAACTGAGCCTGATGCCACCGATAACTTAAACTGCAAAATTAAAATGACTCATATGTTCAAGGTTTATTAGGATGAGTAGTACTCAGGGTGCAGTAACAGTTGTTATAATGCATTTAAGAGTTTTTGAGGCAACCCTGACAAAGTGAGGTTATATCAGCTTTGGCAAAAAGACATTTTCAGGGAAATCTTGTGTCCCAAGAGTTTTACTCATTTTAGGATCCTAACTGAGTGAGAAGTACTAGCATAGAATCTCTAAATACTTAGAAAGGAAGGATTGGTGTTTTCTTTCTTACCACAAGACACAATGGACCATAGTGACACTGTTACAAAAACAAATGATCAAAATAACTGAGAAGTGATCATATCATGTAAACAGCAGCATTTTCCATCTGAAGCCACAATTTGCTAATGCAGAATATGCATTTGATTTCCAATAATTTGTTGAACCCAAAGGTGAACATTACAGTACAGCAATTTATTAAAGTCTGCTTGTTATGAAGTTGTTGGCCCCTGTGAAGGACTTTCTAATGCGGGTTTAAAAAAAAAAAAAAAGACATCAGTATTAAACTTGTCAGTGTGTTGTTGTCTTATAACTCAGTTACTCTTTTTGGGCATTGCTGTATTTCCAGTCTTTAGGATTACTAACAATTTTTTTTTGGGACATTGGGACAGTGTGGTTTCAATGCAATAGATCCATGTCAGCAACATCTGTAATTACATTATTAAGTAGTCTAGAACATGACAAGTTGGACTGGAGTCCTTATGAATTCTCATTTGCATCTTTTCTTGACATCATGATTTTCTTTGAGGCCAAGAAAAAGTTATTAGGAGACGACAAAGAAGTTAATGATATCCTGAAATTTTAAATTCCCCTAATTGTATCAATTATATCAATGTAGAGTACCCACTTAAAACTGTCGTTTTTAGCTGTATGAATGTCTGAAAATGATTTTCTTTCTTACAAGAGATTTAACCTAAATCTGTCGAGCATCAAATTTGACCTACTTTTAAATCATCGCACTTACCATTTTTCATTCCATGCAAACATGGCCTTAGTACTGAAGTCAGCCTATATTTAGCTTTCTGTACTCTCAACCCCACAACCTGTACAGCCCATACTCTATACATTATGAGCAGAGGCCTACACGCGCCTGTCGCCAGCTAAAAGTAAAAACGTTACGAAAGCCTGGAGAGACGGCAATGGGGGTGAACATGAGGAGGTGCTGTCATTTGAAAAGGCACTTGTTTATTGTTGGAGAGCATGTATTTATTTCATGCCTCCACAGATTGTGGGTAAGGGCAGAGCCGACTCGGTCGCTGTAATTAGAGAGGTGAAGGGAGAGAGAGAGTGCTCTGCCACAGAGACCTGCTTCACTCAAATATTCATAGTCCTATGAGAGCTGTGTAACACTCTCACTAGCACACCCCCCCAATGAAAGTATTGGCACATAGGGAGGGAAACCTGTCTAGTCTGGTTTAATTAGTCTGATATGCAATCATGCATCATAAATTATAATGAAAGGATGCCGCGCTCAGCAGCAAGTTTTATTTTTTAACCTAAGTAAACCCCTATTTCCTTTTTCCTTTTCTTCTTTTACGTCTCTTTTTCGTCTCTGTCGGCCTTGGAGGTCCCTCTGATTTGGCCCCGCTAATAGGGGGTCTGCTCTTCCTGTTCAGTTTTACCAGTCAGGGAGGGACCTCCATTTCGCCACCCAGTCACACCATCTCTAGCACACACAAACATTTCAATTATAGCATCAGTGGTTACATGTGAACACATGAATAGGCGCACATTGTAAGGAACGTGTGAATCCTTTTGAGCTTGCTGGAAATCTGCATACGGCGTTTTTTACGGTTGGGCTTGATGTTTTGGTTCCTAACCCTCTTGTTATAACTGAAATTTTTCATGTCTATGAATAAACCTTGCTCCCCTGAAAAACATGCCCACCAACATTTATTTAAAAAGTGAAAAAGGGTTTATCAACAAAACACCTCGAGGCTAAAAATTTCCATACAGCTAAATTTATCCCCAATCTTCCCAAAAATGACTCAAGAAATAAATAAACAGGTTTCAGACCTGCAAACCAATAGTACACATGTGGGAGAAACCTAAACCCAAATCAGGACCGAGCATGAAGTGTTTAAAAGCCATAAACTGAACATTTTCCCTTTCTTCTGGATCTACACTGATGGGTTAAAGCTTTATGCTTTCTACACCATGATGATAGGTTAGACTATAGTAACATACTCCTGGTCAAGGGTGGTATGGCGTATTCTCATTAGTCACGTTCACCATGGCTATGGTAGGGCTGGGACTATTTTAGATTTGGTGGTTTGTGGCCATCTCAACAAGGAAATATCTACCCTGTGGTATAGGGAGCTTCTTTAAGACACTTGGAACTGGGATGTTTGAAACTATTCTGGATCCAGAGTCCTTCCTGTTGGCTACATTTACATTTCACCCTAAACTTGTGTAACATCATGAGGGTACAGTTGTGTACACCTTCAGCCTATCAGAGTGTACAAAATATAAAGGGACAAAAAATAGAAAACTAAAATACTAGCTAAAATAATGAAAATACGATTGTGGATATATACAAAGTCAATTTTGTCTAAAGTATTAAACCATGTGTCTTGAAATTGATGACACTGTGGGTGTTGGTGACAAATTTCTGAAATATTTACCCGCAGATTAATGATTAATTTGTCTATGAAGCACACAATGTTTTATCTCAGAGCTTATTCAGCAGTGCTTCAGAGTATTCATTCACAGTTATACAAAAATGTCAACCAAGAGAAATCAAGTACAAAGGGAGCCTAGTTTCACAAGAACAGCTTTATATATATGTATATATATATATATATATATATATATATATATATATATATATATATATGCATATATATTGTACAGACACATAGGTCCCATTCAAATGAACCAGCTTTACATTTTCTAAGTTTTGTATCAAAGAATGAAGCCCAGACAGAAATGTACAGAGGAGGGAGGCAGGGAGGAATATAGGGAGGAGGGAAGAAAGGAGGATTGAGGAAAGCCTTTGGTAGGCACACTCCTTCACTCAGTCACTCTCCCCTTGTAAGTGACACCCACCACTACATTTGCTGTCTGCAAGGTGAGTGATCCTTCATCTTAACTTCTCATTATTATTATTATTATTATTATTATTGTTATTATTTCCATGTTTACAGGCTTCTCACTTGTTAATTTCATTTTAATTCAGGCACATCTGACATCAAGTGTAACAGGTGTTTTAAGAGATAAAACTTTGGCACAGGTTCTTTTACTCTGTTAGAATTTCTTTAACATAAAGTGGATACTTTTTATGTCTTCTAGCTTCGGATTTACAGAAGTTTAAACATTCTTAACTGCATTTTTGTAAGTTTTTAATATCCACGAAACATTTTTTTGTCTGTAGGGCTTTCCTGTGGCCGTCAGTGATTTAGTGTTTCACTTTTTGCCCCCACTGTGCTCTTGTTTGGCTTTGACATTTGTCAACTTCCAGTTTAAACCTGCCACATGTTTCTGTCTGGTTAGTTAGCCTTGGGGAATGTTTACTTACGTGAACTGTCATACAAAAGTGTATCTCTAATTATACGCCTGTGTCTGACATGAGTGCAAAGTACTCGTTTTATGTACTCTGGCTTCCATTGCATCACTATAAGATTTATGCGACAACTAAAATCAAAATGTGGAACGCCAAAACAAGTCAGGTTCTATCTCTGATTGTCAGCAGATTAGTTACCACTGCAATGTTAACTGTGTCTGAGCCTAATTAATTTCTTGATGTGATATCAGAGAGGAACACACTGGTAGCATAAACTACCTGGTAGACACACTGGTAGAGTAAACTACCTGCAAGATTTTGTCCAGAGGATGTCACCGTTGGTCTGTTTAATATCCAGGCCTCTCGTGCTATCTCTGGTTGGCTGTGACTTGTTACTCAGTAGCCTAAAGGCGGTAATACCCTATTATTATTTTTTTGTTGTTGAAGAGGCTTAAATATTGGTATTTTGCTAATTTTAAGATGAACTTCAGACAGTTGATAAGGACTGGCCCTTGACTTTATACTTACTGGCAAGCCAGTTAAATTGTTTCATGGCATAGTTCGAATGGCAATTTATGAAAAGTTGAACAAAATAAATAACGTTTTTCAATTTTTATCTACAGACCTCATCTTCTGAGTCAGTAATGGCCTGCAGTCTATCGTTCAGCCTCTTCCTCCTTGTGCTCCTGTCCCTTTCCTGTCCCGCTCGCGCCGAACCTCGGAGGACTACAGCGTCTCAGCGCAGAGTGTCTCGCGCACCAGCTCTCAAGGTCCGCTTGGTAGGCACCTTCGCGCGACAAGCGCACGAAGGGCGCGTGGAGGTGTTGCACAACAGCACTTGGGGGACCGTCTGCGACGATGAGGTGGACATCAAGCTCGCCAACGTTGTGTGCCGTGAGCTGGGGTTCGAAGGTGGCTTAACGTGGGCTCACAGCGCACAGTATGGAGAAGGAACAGGTGAGAGCACTCCCTGTATGAAGTTACCGTGCAGTCTTCTTTGGGAGTCAGAATTTTTTTTTTTTTTACTCTCAGTTTAGTCTTGTCAGGAAAATCCAAATTATATGTTGGGGGGGCTCTGACTGGGTTTTAAATTTTGACAGTTAGTATTACACAGACAATTTAGCGTCTATGCCACCTAACTTACTGTCATACTTCATTAATTGTTTCAACAAAGTAATATTATTTTAAACTTTTTATTAGGGCAAATACAAAATGAACCAACCAGATGGCAGGAACATGGTGCTTTTAGACATGTAGACATAGTCAGGAAGATTGGGGAAGAAATGTGATTTAAGTAGTTTTGAACGTGGCATGATAACTGGTCTGAGTATTTCACTGCTAATCTACTGGAATTTATCCATATTACCATCTTTGGGTTTTACAGATAATGGTCCAAAAAATGTAAAATGTTCAATGAACAATAGTTCTCTGGATAAAAATGTCTTGCTGACACCACAGGTTAGAAGACAATAACCAGATTATTTATAGCTGTACAACTGAGGTATGCAGAAGAGCATCTCTCAATGCTCAACATGCCAAATCATGACGCAGATGGGCTAATGTAGCAGAAGGCCACGCCAGGTGCCTCTTCGGTCAGCTAAGAAAAGGAGACTGAGGCTACATTTTGCACACGCTCACCAAAATTGGAAAACTAAGATTGAAGACGTGTGTACTAGTTTGACAAGTCTCCATTTCTGCTGCGAAGTTCACATATTGGTGGTTGTAAAACTGAAATAGAGAACATTAAAGTAAGGCTCCGCCCTGTCTTGTATCAACAATTTATGCTGATGGTGGTGCAATAGGCATATTTTCCTGGAATACTTTGTACCAATTGAATATTACTGAAAAGGCTAAAGTCTATCCCTTTATAACCACAGTGTGTCTATCGCTTGATGCCTGTACTCAGCATGACATATATATTTCAAAGCTCTTTCTTGAATGGGACAGTAAGTTCAGTGTACTCAAATGCCCTCCACACCTCACCAGATCCCAATCCAACAGAGTACCACTGGTATGTGGTTGAACAAGAGATTCTCATAAAGGATGCACAGCCGACAAATCTGCAGCAGCTGTATGATGCTATCATGTCAATATGGACCAAAATCTTTGGAGAATATTTCCAGCACTTTGTAGAAACTATGCCACTAAGAATTAAGACTGTTTTTAGGGGAAAAGTCAGTCCAACCTGGTGCTAGCAAGGAAGAATAGAATAGAGAGCAAAGGTGTACAAAGTCAAAGGAGCTTGCACAGACACAAAGGTGTACAAAGTAACTGGTGGGTATAGCTTAAGATTTATTGGAGTGGCAGGCAGCCACTAACCTGTCTACTCCAAAACTTCCACAGTACAGTGTGCTTGGCTCACAACTGTATGGCTTCATGAAAAGGCAGCCAATTAAGACATTCAAAATAACTAACATCATAAAGTGACAAAGATAACTCGTTGTGGGATTGGAATCTACATCTCGTTAAGGTTGCCTGGCAGGCCGGCAGAGCAAATATATGGGCCGAAAAAGGGCATTTGTTTTAGAATAATGACAGCATTTGCTTGCCAGAGTTGTGCAACACTTGCCATGGTTTATGGACATTCTTTACTGCTGCTTTTAAATCCAAATTAAAGAGTTGAGTGGATTCGGGGAGCAGGATCTACAGCAGTCTTCCTTGTAAAATACTATGTATCTACTGCTAAACATGCCACTAAGGTGCAACCCTAAATCAGTGTAGCACTAAAAATCAAGGGTTAGGTATTTAAGAAGTGATTCTGGCTGATGTTTAGATGCATCGGCCAGTCTGTTACTTGATCAATGAAAATCAGAGTGAATCAAGTTTTGCATCGTTTATTCTTTTTCAAGGCCCAATATGGATGGATAATGTACGCTGTGACGGCTCAGAGAAGTCCTTGAAGGACTGCAAACACAACGGTTGGGGAGTGAATGACTGCAAACACTCTGAAGATTTGGGGGTTGTGTGCACCCCTGAGCGTAGGGCGGTGAGTCAGCCAGCCAGCAGAGCCCACACCACTGCTCCAAGGCCTAATGGTAATACTGCACCTCAGTGGCAGGGGCTTGTGGACACCCGCGGGCAACCAGGGTATGGATATTATGGAAATGGACATCCATATGAGGTTCCCAGGTTCCAAAGGCCCCATCATCATCACCACCACTATCAGGTACAACAGTTAATGTTTGGCTAATTACTGCATTATTTGTAGAAAAATATGTAACAGTAGTGACATTTGTATTCCCTAAGAGGCAAAGTAAGGTGCGAATTGAGGAGGTCCGTCTTCGCCCCATCCTCATGTCTACAAAGAAGAAGAGCCTTATGACAGAGGGTGTGGTGGAAGTGAAGCATGCTGGGAGATGGAGACAAGTTTGCGACAAGGGCTGGAGTCTCAATAGCAGCCGGGTTGTGTGTGGGATGCTTGGCTTTCCAGAGGCTACTCAGCACAATGTGAGAACATATAAGTAAGTATGAATCTTTCTCACTAGCTGCACTGACAGGAATACAATCCACTTTTATGAGGCCAGGTCATTAGATTGCAAAACACTGGGCTGTTGACTGTAGTTCAGAAGGGCAACATGCTATGCCATTCATCTGACTGTTAAATGACTACAAACACATTGTGAAGAATGGATAAAAAACAACAAAGCAGCAGCAGCAGCACTGCAGTTAGAGGTCTTGCTTTGGGCTTATCTTCCTCCCCCAGCCACCGCTTTCCCATGTCCCTCAACCCCCCCTTCTTTCCTCAGCCTCAGGATGATGATAAAGGGGATCCCTTACTCCTCTCTACTGCCCTTTCTCTACCCCTCTCTCTAGGCAAATCACCTCTGCACACCTCATTGCCTCTCACTCCCTTTCTCCTTCTGATACCATCTTCAGCCTGCAGCTCACAGACAAACAGCTCTACTTTAACTTTTAGATTCCAATGCAGAGGTGCAATATCACTGCTGATTGTGCTCTTAACTGTCCCATCGATACAATGTGTGAGACAGAGGTCGCTTTTGGAGAGCAGGATGATGGTATGTGTAGAGTGACTTTCTGGCAGGAGAATCTCTGTGGGCTTAAGTAAGCCATGCTTTTCTTTACTTTTACATGCCACCACAGAAAAAGCATGTGTGACTTGCTGGCAGTGTGCCAATTACTTTTTTCCTATGTTTCCCAGCACTGAAAGTTTGGTACATCTACAAAAAACAATGCCTCTTTTAGTGCATTACTTTAGAAGCATGGAAACCTCTGCATTCATTTGTGTTTAATTTCATTCAAGTAATGGTACAAGAACACTTTATAAATACAGCTCACACTAAAACTAGGAAAATATCACAGAGCTCTGAAATTAACTTTTAAAAGGATAAGTAAAAAACACAGTGCTGTTGTCTCACAGCAAGTAGGGATAGGAATGAATCCACTGGCCAGCTGGGGCCTCCCTGTCTGGAGTTTGCATGTTGTGCCTGCATAGACTGCGGTTACTCTGGCAGTCCAAAAGCCATAGGTGTGAATGTGAATGGTTGTCTGCCCTGTGTGTTTGTTAGCTCTGCGATACACTGGAAATCTCTCCTGTGTGTACTTCGCTCTATGGCAGCTGGGAAAGGCTCCAGGGCCCCAGCGACCCTTAAATGGAGTTGTTGTTGAGAAAATGGATGATGGGCTGGGGATTGTGTTTCTTTATTACTGAGAAACAGAAAAGAACAACTTCTCAATGTGTTCTTTGCTACTTTTTATGTCATGACAGTGCTTAAGCTTTTCATTTTACTCAGTTTGATTGTTCAGTCAATGAAAGAAAAAAAAAAAACACAGACAAATGAAGATAGTTGTTGCAGTTTTATGTTAGTTTGGCAGACACAGTTTTTAAGCCAGGTAACAAAGTACCCTGCTGCACAGGCATGAATAATGAATGATGTTGACCTCATCTCATTGACTTTTAGCATGAAGGAATTTAACTTAAAAACCATACTTAAAATATGGTTAAGGTTCAGTATAAGCATGTGCTTACTGCAATTGTCCCAATGAGCATGTATCTTTTTGCCCCTTTGGCCCGCATCCTCTTTGTTGAAAAAAAAAAACCAAACCCTCAGCAGTGGTTTTTGGGACTCTTTATATTGTAAACCACGGGAGGACCACACATTAGCAGAGGATTATTGTGGAAGATGGATCCAGGTGGATCTTGCTTGTGGAAACCTGCCATCTATAGATGATTCCCAGTTTAGCTGTTCCGTCCCTCTACTGGCTCAGGTTACTCTGACTCAACTGGTGACAAAATCTGCTGTAGGTACTACAATCCTCATGCTTCTGAAATGCTGTAACTGTTAAAGGGAAGTTGATTTGTTTTATAGACTTTTCTGAGTTTTTATTGACTTGACAAACTATTGGAGTGCAGCCACTCTGAAAGTATTTCTGCATTGCCCTTGAATTATGCCATCTCTGTTGAACTTGTGTGTTATTGGGAACACAGTGAAGCTATAACCTGATTCTACTGTTGGAGGAGGCGATCGTATGGCATCATATCTTCAGTAATAAAAGTCCCTCCGAATAAGCTGTTGTTTAACAGCCGAGCCCGACTCTGTACACGGTCTGTACAGGATCATTTATTAGAGCACAGCTTCACCGCATTGCAGGTGTGGTGCTTTTCATGCATCTACTTGATTTTCTTATGCAGTATAGATTCACAGTACAGGTACAAAACACTGAAAATGTGTAGTGCAGGTTCTTGTTTAGGGGAATTAGATGGATAGATTTGTATGGTTCGAATAGAGGTGATTTGGCTGCTTACCAGGAAGATTGATATGCCAGTGGAGGACAGGGCTGTTATAGCTTGAAGGGCTTTTATTGACATCTTCAGGGGGATATGCTCACTGTCTTTTTTTAATGTTGTTTTTAAATCCTCTAAGGTCAAGTAAAAGGAACTTAAATAACAGGACTTGTCCTGCTGTTTTAGCATCTGACCAAAGCCACAACAAAGTGCACAATACTGTTTATCTTAATGTTCAGCAAAAAGTACTGTAAGCCAATATCTTGAATTCTTTTATTGCATGTATAAATTATAAGGCTCTGTCATGGAAGTGGCTGTGATACATCTGGGTTTGTCTTTCTTGGGTATGACCAGGGGTTTTGCTAAAGCCTCAGGCACTATATTAGTCTGAACCATGATGATGTGTTTGTTTCCAAATCTGAACCTGTTTTCTGTCTCCACAGAAGCATGTTTGTTCCCTCTTTAACATGTGTTTTTGACTTCAGGCTGTTTCAGATACATTTGCTGGAATGCCTTTGTTCGAAGTCACATAAGCAAGTTGTTCAACAGACTTGGTTTCTAAAATCTGAATGTGTTAAATGTGAGGTTACAAAATAACAACCAGAAGAATACAGCAAAAATGTTCATTCTGTTTCAGACTGGGATTAGGGATAAATGTAAGGTTGCACTTTTGACTTGACTTAAATTGCCACTTTGTACTCTAATTACAATCATGATAGCCAAAAGAGTCATAGAAAAACAATTTGGTAATTTGGTTGTTAAGCGTTCATGTAACTTCTTTCACTTTCCAAAAAAGCATAGGCTTGTACTGCACGGTTTGAACAAAGCCAAGCTTTCTTTCCAAGTTTTTCTGTCCATTCTTAGAAATTCCAGACCCTGCCATGACTCTTCCTGTGTCACTTGGATGAAATTCTGAAGATGCTATAATTACAAGTTGGTCAGGACCAAAGCTCTCAGGGATTCTGCTGAGGGTGAAAAAACACCCCCAATTATAGCCGTGTGTGAGAGAGAGTGAGACGAAGATGGCGAGGATGGAGGCAGAGAGTAACAAGAGAAGAGCGGATGGAGAGAAAGACAGAGAGCAGCAGTCAGACGAGCCAGATTTTCGCTTGCTCGTGTGAAATATAGCCAATTACAGCTGCAGTTTGCAGCGCTGCCTGCTGTGTCAGCAGCTGTCTGTCTTCCTCTGTCACCGTAGTGATTTGGGGACTTAACTGGGGACTTTATGTTTAATTATGTTTCAGTTAAAATTTTCTTATGACGAACGTATCATTTTCAGGCTTTTGGGTGACATTTTCTTTGACCAAATTTGGTTTTCCTGTCTGATGTCTGTATGATCTTCTTCAGTGTTCTTCCCTCTAATTTATTTTCCCATCTTTTTATTTCTGTGTGCATGCCAGTGGCTATTTTGTGGCTTGGAACAGACTGTGAAAGGTGGTTTTTAAAAAGGACTTGAATCATAGGCATTTGTATCACTTCACTTGGGCCTAGCAACTGTTTCACAAGCAAGATTTTCTACCATAGCCACTCAAAGTAGGTTAAAAATGTTCTTTAATTTCTCATATTGGTTTATATAATTCTCTTTATATTATTTATTTTTAATTATAATAATTGCATCCATCTCTATTCTGTGTAATTCTGCTTGAAATCTTTTTTTCACTTTTCTTTGGTGTCTACTTTAAGGTAGATCTTTGCTGAAAAAATGGATGTAAGCAAGTCTGATTATTATTATTATTATTATTATTATTATTATTATTTTTTGCCAATACTGGTTTTTAAAATTTATCTGAGGTAAAACAAAATGTCATTTATATATAATTCTGTTGTAACGTAGCATCAGAAGATGTAGAAATGACCTAATATCACTGCTGAGCAGTGTAAAGCTGATAAAACCCAAACAGTGATGTAATGCATGTCTTTTTTAACAAGCAGGTGTAGACTCCCTATCATTATCTTCATTTCTTTTCCACAACATGTGCTGGACACACTATTTGGCTGATGAATGCTGTTGAGGTGAAAAACAAGTGAATACTGGGGTTGTCTATTCAGATAGCTCAGATATACTTTCATACAGCTCCTATCCCCTCATATTTTAGTTACATTGCATGATTTCTTTTTATATATTTAATGTATTTATGGCTTTCATTGTGCTTGATTTTAGCATGGCAAACAGTGCTGTAATTCCGTTAAATAAAATACCCAAAGGTATCATTTATAGTCTAAGTAGTAGTCCTGTTGGCTTCTGAAGAGGGTAAATGGTTAGCTGATTTGTCTGTGGTGAGGTCACAAACAAGTCACAGACATGTTTGCCTCATGTGAAAATGAGTGTGTAGCTGTTCCTCGCTGTCTATCTTATGGTACTATAAAGCCACATGGTAGACACATTTAAATGTTTTACAAGTGTAATTCAAGAGACTGTAAAGTTTAAGTGTTAAATTTGAATGCAATTTAGTCCAAGTTACAGTAAGATGCATGACAATATATAGGGCTTTATTTTAAGCTATGCACATTAGTTAAAACAATGGCTTCATGGGGTTTTGTTCGATATATTTTTCATGTAGTTATGTATCAGGGCAGGGCTATTTATGCAACTGATCTTTTACAGATGTTCGTTTTTGCATTTATGCTTCAAATGGGCCATAGAAAAGGACTGGTTTAAGATTTGAGATATATCTGTGAATTTCAAAACGTATGTTGAATGATTCCTGAAATAAAAACATGTCATTAATACTGAAATACTTTTTGAAGGATTGTTTATATTTTTAGGTCTCATTGCCTACTTACTACTTATAGCTTTAGGAAACAAGTTATTATGTGATTCTGGAAAGTGTAAAATCAGCAGCCCATGACTTTACTCAACCATCAGCATAACATCATGTCACTGACAACGACTTTCTTCATTCCTCAGTTTGTTTGCTTTTTTAATGGTTTGTCTCTTACAACTTTCCAGGAATGTCCTGAGTTTCATGTCCGAAATAAAAATATTGACCTGCCTTAACTTTCATACAAATATGCCTAGATCTTCGATGTGTTTGTTTCTTTAAATGGGAACACCACTCAAATCAGAACTGGATTGTTTTTCATATATATTGATATTGATACTGTGTGTGTGTATTGCCACTGTACAGGGTGGTTTGATGAAAGCCAGTACATGCTGGAGCCCAACAAATAGGTCTTTTTTCCTGACTGAAGAACATTAATCTTACTTTAATAATAACTTAAGCCACTTGTCCAGACTTATAAAATAAAAATGTCACTGTGATTGTGCCATGTATATTCTTGAGTGTTTTGGTGTAATTGATGTGAATGTTGGTAATGGTGTATGCAGTTTGCAGTGGTTGGAGGATGTCCTGGTATGATCTGTTTGGCATGTGTGCATTGTGTGTCTGCCAAGAGAACAGACGGCTTTCCTCTCCACCGCTCTCCCAATTCAGCCAGCCTAGTTGGAACATAAATCTCTGTTTCGATCTTACAGTTCTTGGACATTCAGCGTCGGGGAGTGCCAGAGGTTTTATTTGTATATCGTGCCTGGTTAAAGCCTGTTTTTTAAGAAATGTTCTTCTTCACAGACACTGTATGGCATGCTTTCCCTCCCCCTAGTGTGGTTTTGGAGATTAACAGCATAGATCAGAATATCTCATTTTTCATTTGTTTTTTTGTTGTTTCTTTAATCTCTTTATAGCTCACATCTTGGTGTCTTTGCGTAAATCTCAGCTAAGCAGCATTGCTTGTTCCGAAAGTCAGAAAGTCTGGGTTAGTTTATTTAATGTAAAAGTGTGTAATTTAGATAAAAATTACCCTGAACATTTTTGTTGAACACATATTTATGTTGGTGGGTACAGAACATACTATTACACAGGCTCTAAACATAAACAGAGTACACTTGGGAAATAGCAAACAGCCCACATTCAGGAAAGAAATACATCATACTGAATATATACAGAGAGATGAAAAGTGAGGTTCCTGAAAAAGGACAAGGATTGTACTAAACTGTACTAGTCATTACTATCAATATATCTAACTTTACACTCACCACAAAGCCACAGCTAAATTTGTTCCTGATTTATGTGCAGAAGTTATATTTGCAGCTGCACGGTTCATTTCAAGTAACCCAGTAAGGCTACTTTTCTAGTAAAAATGAAGTTGGTGTTTTAAGTGTTTGCTACTGCTCTCTGTGCTGAAAACACTTTTAAGTGATTGGATTAGATAGAAACAAAAACCAGCAGATGATATTCAAATTGGTCCAGGTGTGTGTGAGTGTTTGTGTTTGCAACCTCAGAAAACAGACAGTCCTGATCATGTCTGTTTCTGTTCTGTTCTTTTACAGGAAAATATGGGATACCAAGGTTGAAGATCCTTCAACAAGGTAATAAAAATGACCCTTTTCACCCTTTGTTTCTTATCTACAAATGTGCAATTTTATAACAACATTCCTGTATTAACTATACAGGAATTACTACTACTTAATATCATTAAGAAACACTAACAAATTAAAACCAAATTGTTAGTATCTTTAAGAATATGTTACCTACAATTTACTTTCTGTTCTTTGCAGACTGAGTCTCATGGCAAAAAAGAAAGGATTTTGGGTAGAGAAAGTTCATTGTATAGGCACTGAGAACAGTCTCTCAGAGTGCCATGCTCAGCTGTCAATCCCCCGTAGTCCTACCCCTTGTAAAAATGGGAGACATGCAGTGGTCAAGTGTGTACCAGGACCTCAGTTTGCTCGCATCTCTTCAGGAAGACCTCAAGCGCCCTATCCAGTTGTGGTAAGGTTAAGAATTTGTATCTACATTTGCACAATCATGTAGTTTTCTTAGTAAACTGATTTTTATTCTCCCTTTGTTGCCGTATACAGCCTGTTCGTCTCAAGGTGGGCCCCAGACTGGGAGAGGGGCGTGTGGAGGTGCTCCGTGATGGAAAATGGGGGACTATCGTAGATCACTTGTGGGACAGAACAGCAGCCAGTGTTGTGTGCAGGGAACTGGGCTTTGGTACTGCCAAAGATGCGCTGCATGGAGCCTTTATGGGTCAAGGTAAGACTAGAAATTGCTGTTGCCCAAAGCACAGACTTTCATTAAACATTCTGGAAAACTCCACATTTAATGAATTCATTCTGCCTGTATAATTTGGATGCTTGAATGTGTTTCTCATGCGTCATGGTATTCCAGAGAAGACAGGGAGACTTTTCAGCCTTTTGCTTATCTTTTGTTTACCATAGACGCCGCACCCGTCTGCTCTGACTGATCAGATAATGTGTGGGCATGTGTGTTTGTCTGTCTGTGTATGTTGCCTTGTGAAGCTGCAAATGTGTTGATTGCAGTATCTCCAGCTGTGATTATGTGAGTCTTGTGCCAGGACTTCCAGCTGCCCAAACAGCATATGCATGTGTGTGTAGACAAACACTCACTCACAAAATGAAATACTATACGCCATAGTAGTTTATATTAGTATTTGATACTAAAGCCAGAGACATAATCTTGCTAGATTCAAGCAAGCTTTTCATTCACTTACTGAGAGCTGTGGTCTTTTTGCTTTAATTTCAAATGTCCAGCTTTGATGACACACACAGACGCAGTCAGTACCCAGCTGCACCAGTGGTGACCCCACCCTTACGAGATGTGAGAACAGCTTCCCCATGCCACATGGTAGGGAGTAGTCTCTAATCTTGCTGATGGAGATTAAATGTGGGATGATGTTCTACTGGTCTAGCTGTTCAGTTGATCACAAAAAGCATATTTTTATGTCTTTTATGTGTTTTTACCCGATTACCTCTTGAACTGGCATTTGTGTTACCTTAAAGAACTAAAATCAGCTTTTTTTTGGCTTTCCTCAGATTCAGTTGCATTAGTTTGCGTACACATTGTTTTCTGGTTTTAATCAGTTATTTGGCCAGGCTTCAAAGTCATATGTTTAGAATAGACAGAGGTGTATAATTTGTCAGTTTTCTATCTCGGTGGAGTTTCGTTTATTTAACCACAATGTTACAATGTTTTTTACTGGGATTCACTTCACCTGGTTCTCCTATTCATTGCACGCATACACAAACACACAGGTAGAGAGAAACTATTGCAATCATAACTGACAGAAAAACACAGTAGCTGAAAATCTTTAATTAGGTTTAAAAAATAAAAATGCCTCAGAATTGGTAGATGTATTCTTCTTACATTTGTTATATTTTACTTCTGTGAGTTGGTTTCTATAATTGGTGATTCACTCATACACTTGCAACCCTGTTTTTTTGTGGCTATGCATTGACCAGAGCAGAAAGCTTTACGATGGGATATTATCTTGACCTTCAGATTTGCTCTTTTAGAGACGTAAATAGGTGGAAATTTTATTCTAGAGGCCGCACAATGCATTGCACTGGCATTTCATCAGCAAAGTATTATAACTGCTTTGCCTCTAGACTTTTAAAATCTTTTAAAAAATGCAAATACAAAATGTCAGTTAACCATGTCACTTAAGTTAGTTACAATCAAAGAATACTGCTTTATGTGGATAACGTTGGAGCACTGATAATATAATGTCACTGATTTCTTGAAACTCTGCAGTCATTTGAAAATAGCAGAAGTGATACACGATAGTATAGTACAATTACACTCCGCTGTCCACTATATTAACCTCAAATAAAGTATATCCAATATGTACCAGGCTGCTACAGACAAACCATGCTTCTTTTATATGCATCAGACCAGCTGGCTGCGCCTTGTTTAGCTCACTTGGCGGTTTTAGAACAATAGCAGTGATATGATCTGCTAAGAGTGAATTTGGAAAGCGTCATGCCGCCAGTCCTAAAGTACTCAATATTCAAAGCTCTCTCAGATTCAGCTTGTCATTTTTATTACCTGATTTCCCTGGTGCTCAGAGGACATATGCATACTGGGCTAAATGTCATTTGAAAAGGCCTAGTTAGACTCATAGATGGAATAAACTCTCACAGGAGCAACACATCAATGTAAATTTGTGTAAAAAGTGTTTACTTTTGCCAACTTGCCTATACCTATACATCTTTAACGCACACAAAAAAAAGATTCCTCATCATTTCTGTCGTATCTTTTTGCCAACAGGACCCCACAGAAGAGCATGACTTTATCACATTTGATCATCATAAATAATGTGATAAAGGCTGTGGTCGAGTTGACTGGTTGATTACAGAGTGAAGTGCACCAGTCAGATGTTCTGCCTCTGAATGTGGCCTCCCTTATCAGATTTGTTGAAACGCTTGCTTGCACGTATTAAATGGCCTTTATAGTATACAGACATAGAATATCCCAGCTGGATTAGTGAGATGCCATCTTCTAACTAACCTTGAAATCCAGATGTCAACATAAATATGAAAAATAATACATGCCGATCTCGGTGCAAGTTTGCTTGTGCCATTTAATTTCAAATAAGCAAGCAAATCTGTGCAGAAATTTAAATGACTGTTGCATTTTACAGGGGAAAAAAGTCTTTTGGCAGGGAGAGAGAGAGAGAGAGACATTCCATGGAAAGAAAAACATTACACACATTTAACTGTTCCTAAAATTGAGTTTAATTTCAGAGAGGACAAGAACAGGGTTTCCCTTGTAACCACTAACCAACTATTTGCGCTATTCTCAACAAGAATGTAACTGATATTATGCTCTTTCCGTCCTCAAAAGTCAATTTTCTAATCTCTTCAAATGATCTTTGGCATATCCCAGTCATAATTACATATCAACCTTGCTCTTTCTTGTATAGACTAAATTTAAGATACCACATTTATATTATGTCTCATTATTGCTCTCATAGATGTATCCACTCTACAACCTAGATATTTTATGCTTGTGTTCATGTTTTAATTATTCGGCAGAATATAAGAGAAGAAAGGTTCTCTTCAGACTCCACCCGCAAACTCTTTAACTCCCATCATCATTACATTTATCATCATCATCATCAGTGAGTTAAATTACAGGGACAATGTTTCTATTTCCTTTCTTAACCAACATTGTTATTTTTGCTGTGTAATTTTACCCGTGAAGTACGTACATATAAAGCCATTTTGATGCAATAGGGGAGATTAGGACTTGGTCTCATTTAACCTAAGCACTGCAGCTGTAAAAACTGTGACAGCTCAGCTGATTCTGGTGTAGAAAAGTAGTAATTTGTTGTTAGAGCTTGATCAGTCATGTGATTGTGTTGTTAATAATTAATACATACAATCAATAACGAATTTACAGTTGTGTGTGTTTAAGTTTGTGTATGTGTGTGTGCTGGCACGCAAATGTGTCTTTTGAGGATGCAGTATTTTTGTTACTTGTTGGCTCTAATGATGATGGTGATGATGGTGCCTGTTGTTCTTTAGATAAAGTTGTGCTTTATCTTAAATTTAGATGATTAGAGATCTTTAGTCTGATTATAATTGATGATCCTTAACCAGTTTTGTTTCCCCTCTTACACTTGGTGCCGTACACCCAGTGTATAATGTTTGTGTACTATAGTCTACACAGTGGGAACACAAAGAGTTTAGTAACACTCTCAGTGGTTGTGTGTATTTGTGTGGATGCAGAGTGCATGTGGCTTTCCTGGAATTTATTTTAAGCTTTTGTGGATTTCCCAAACTAAGGCTTAAATAGATCTTGTCACTGTTCGTTTTGCTTTAAATTGTCCCCCTGTGTTTGTCTTCATATGTTAAACAGTGGGATTTTGGCTCTAGTTTGCGGCATTTACCATGCAGATAGAGGTAGAAGTGGTTTAGATATGTCCTTTTCATCCATGTGAACCCACACATGGTGACCAGTATGGAAGAAGGCCTACAATCTACCAAAACCAACACAGAGACGTATTTGGTTGGGCTGCAATCTGGTCCCAACTACTTTTACGCCCTTTTTCTTGGTTTTGTTTTTCCCATAGTTTTTGTGGTTTGGTTGTGTTTATTTCAATGCTACTTTATTTCTCAGTTTACAGTTTGTGCTTTGTGTTTTAGGAAAACACGGAAGCCATAGTTTGTTGATATCCTGTCATCGTTATCACACCAGCTATTTCCCTAAGAACTTTTGCATTTTCCTATGTTGTTTAAAGATTATCTGGGTTTAAATAGCAAACAAATCCTTGTCTGAATCCTTTACAATGCTGACATAGCTTTTGCTTTTTTGCTCACCCAAGGTGGTGGACTACACACAATGTAGTAGTCGTTGTTGTTCGTAAATCAAAAGAATGGTGGTAATGAGGTGTGACAGATGCCCAAAGTAGATGTTGGTTGTGCTGCTGCTTGGCTTGCAGAAGCATTTTGTCATGACTGATAGGAACTTTTCATTGTTGGTTTGATGCTAACATAGAGGAAGCTTTTCATATGAAAGGAATAGTGAGCCTCGGTTTTATGTGTTTGCGCTCTTTTGCATGACAGAGTCTCGTAATGCCATTGCATCTGTGGTGGGTGGCCTCAGACAGTCACAAGGGATATTGCCCTTTAGTTATGCCCATGCTCTTTGGGTTTTCATTTGTTCCCACTTTTTTGATGCATCATTTTTTTAAATCTAATAAATCTCCTCCTTTCTATGCAGGTACAGGGCCCATCCATATGAACAATGTTCAGTGTACTGGGCTGGAACACTCTATTCTAGACTGCTACTTCCAGGAAGTCCAACCATGGACATTCAAACACAGCCAGGATGCCTCAGTACGCTGCAACGTTCCTAAAACAGGCACAGAAAAGACGGTATGAAATCTACACCATCACAGTTCATGAGCTTATGAGCTTTCACTTATAACACACCATCCACTTAATTCTTTTAATTCAATGGATTTCAAGGTGCGGCTTGCTGGTGGTAGAGTCCCATCAGAAGGCCGTGTAGAGGTGTTGATGGAGGTTGGGGGTCGTAAACGCTGGGGCTCTGTCTGTAGTGAGAACTGGGGCATAACCGAGGCCATGGTGGTATGCAGACAGCTGGGCCTGGGCTTTGCTGCCAGTGCTCATCAGGTAACTATCCCCTTGACAAACATAACAAGTTATTTTGATCTCTTTTTATAGTGCAACCAACTTTTGCCAAAGTATTGTCATCAGTATCTGAAATGTTCTAAAAGGACAACGAAGCACTCCCACTTCTAACCCAATTAGTTTAATTTTGAAAATGTCAGAGTAAAGTGGTCAGAGCCATCTTTCCTCTAAGATTTATCAAAATCTAATCTGCAGTGTCTTAAGGTATTGATGAGAAATAAATGAACACGTAGAGACCAATCCATAGTCACAGCCCCTTCATTAACTTCAACAATGACTGGGAAATGATGACTATGATACAATTTATTGATAGAAAACTCTACACCCTTCTTTTGACAGGAAACCTGGTACTGGCCTGGCGACCCCAGTGTCAACGATGTGATTCTCAGCGGAACTCACTGCGTTGGGACAGAGCTTTCAATTCAACAGTGTCGTCGTAACAACCATATCCATTGTCCTCGTGGAGGTGGAGCAAAGGCTGCTGGGGTCAGCTGTTCTGACAGTAAGTTGCAGTTTTTACCTGTAGTCTTCCCTTCTCGTTCAGTTTGAATCTTAAGATAATCTGTTACACCTGCTTCAGCGGCACCTGACCTTGTTGTGGATGCCCAGCTGGTCCAGGAGACAGCCTACCTGGAAGACCGTCCTCTCCATCTTCTGACCTGTGCCAATGAAGAGAACTGTCTGTCATCATCTGCTGCCAGGATGAACTGGCCTTATGGCCACCGACGCCTGCTGAGGTTCTCCTCCCGCATCATGAATTTGGGTCGTTCTGATTTCAGACCCAAAGCATCGAAAGAGAGCTGGACATGGCACCAGTGTCACAGGTATATTATCCCTGAAAAGAGGTAAAGAGAAGTGTAAAATTGCTTTACTGTTTAGGAGTGTGGGTTGACGGAGTGGAAAAAAACTTTAAAATACTGATGTAGGATGTTGTGGTTGCCCTTATGGTCACTCTGAGTGTTTTGGGTTTTCACGAGCTGTCAGAAATATTCAGGCAAAAGCATGTTCTTTATTCCACATATGAATGTGGAGTAATGCTCCTTACACACTGAGTAATTAAAGGTATATTTATTTTAATTGCATTCAATTGCAACCAGGGAAAAAAAACATACTGATGTGTGATCTCATTCCCGTGGACACGGCAGGAAGCGTGCAATATGGCCAATAGACATAAGCGCCTTTGTCCATCACTAGGTCTCAGTTTCTTTTCAGTATGAACAGAGCACTTTCAAACCTGTCAGGATAAGCGAAGAGGGTGGCATACTGTGCTGACTGCGTGAGATGTCCCAAATCACGAACCCTTCTACAGCGCGTGTTTGTGGAAATGATGGTTGCAATCGTCTGGCTACCACAGGTTAGGTGTAATACAAAGGACCGTGCAGCCTACGTGCAGTCAAGTCTGCCTCAGTTTATTACAACATATCAGAGCTATGGATGTGCGTTTCAAAGCCTGCCATTCATTTAGAATGAATAAACATTTCAACCAAGCCAGAACTAAAATAAGCTTCTGTGAGAGGTGTTACGGTGACACCCTCTCTCATGTTCAAGCAGTGAGGTCATAAGGATATAAGCCATAGGGAGCTAGTGTTCAGTAAGTGTAAATGCACACACTCAGACATGCAGACACACACATACACGCTCTCACCTGGACTTTCCCATCTGTCGTCACAGGCACTACCACAGCATTGAGGTGTTCACGCATTACGACCTGCTGACTCTGAATGGCACGAGGGTTGCAGAGGGACACAAGGCCAGTTTCTGTCTGGAGGACACATATTGCCCTGATGGTAATTTTCAGCACAATTCAGCCCTCTTTCCAAAAAAACCCATAATGTTTCCCATTAGTGACAGAAAATTAATATCAATATTTCAGCTACAGCTATTCAGATTTTTACTTTGTGGTTAATGTATTAGATCGCCGCTGTTGTTGTTTGTTCACTCTCCATTTACTTGTTATATCATGGATGAAATAGCTCATATGAAAAAGCCCATTGTTCATACAGTATGCAGTCCAGTACAATTCAGAAAGCTAAAGGCTCTTAAAAATAACAGGGAGTGCCAAGCATTAAATGAGCTTTGATGTTGTGATTGATAATGTTGCTGATATGTATTTTAGGCCTCCAGAAACGCTTTTCCTGTTATAACATGGGTGATCAAGGCATCTCTGTGGGCTGCTGGGATACATATCGCCATGATATCGACTGTCAGTGGGTTGACGTGACTGATGTACGGCCAGGAGACTACATATTCCAGGTCAGAAGTTTATATTTGTCACCTTTTCTTTTTCCAATGTGGGAAAATCTTATTGCCAGAAAAATGAAATATAAGTAACTTTGCTTTTCAGAAAACACTTTAAAGTAAAGGGAAATAGGCTTATTCTGTTAGAAAAGTAGGTCTGTTTGGTTAAAATGCAACTACTGTCAGCACAAACTGCAGACTTCTAAGTTATCTCAACAACCTTCTTGTGACTGGTGGAGAATTAATCTGCTGAAAGATCTGCATATAACAATGATATTTTTACACATATACTTTTGTTCTGATTAAACAAACATGATACTGTATAATATGCCCTTTAATGAGCTTCTGTTTTCAAAGCTAAGCTAAGTGATTGTTGGCTGCATTATGTATGGCATACATTTAGAGTACTGTGCACAAATCTTAATCAACCTTCATTTTGTAAACTTATTTTGCAAAGTGGTCTTGAGCAATAGTTCTCTAGCCTTTCTGAAAGTCTTTTTCTTTGGACTTTGAGTGCTTTTTCCACTCACTTTCAGGTGATTATATCTTTAGGCACTTTGTCTCTAGCAGGCTGTTTCAAAAGCACATATATGTTCCAATGTCATTTGTTGAATCTATGTAAAATGCCAATGATAACAAAATGTCACAGGCATAAAATAATAATTTTGCGCAAACAAGGTGATTCCTAAAAACGTATTAGCTGAAAACTTGATCCACCTTGCAGTACTATCTGGAAAGCATCTGATTGGAAACAGCTTCATTTTTCAGCATGGCAATGATCTCAAACACACTGCCAATGCAGTAAAAGTATACCTGGATAGAAAAACACATGATGGAACAGATCTCAGACCTCAAAATTATCTAAATAGTGTGAGATCATCTGTACAGTTAATGGAACAAAAGGCAGCTACCCTGCAAAGATGAGCTTTGAATGTCTTTCAAGAAGCCTGGAGAACAGAGACTACTTAAAGAAATGATAAGAAAGCTTGCCTAAGAGAATTCAGGCTGTGTTGAAGAATAAAGGTGCTCATACCAAACATTGTACAACCTATGCTTTTACTTTGTATGCTTTATTTTGGACACTTTAATACGTTGCTGCACCTATTTCCCATTTTCCTAACAGAATACAAAGAAAATGGTTGGCTTAGGACTTTTGAATAGTATTTTATGAGTGCAGTATTAATGTTCTCCTCTAATTTCCAGAAAAAAATCACATTTATTTCTTAAAATGTTCAACTGGTTCGTCAAGATCAGAGATCCTTTTATTAAGAGAGGTTCACAGGCTTTAAAGGTGGATTTCCTCATGGCTGGTTGTGGTTTCTGTCTATTTCAGTAAAACCTACTAACCTTCTTCTAAACAGTCACCACCTTAACCATTCATGTGTCTCTCATTTCTTTGTCGACTGAAGTCATTGTGGCTGCCAGTCTAAAACACATCAAGGACTCCATATCTCATTATCTTCCTTTTTCAGTACAGACCTCTGATCTACCAGTCTTCAGATCTGAGCATGCTCCCAATTACCTTCTCGATGTGGTAGACTGGTTACAGTATAGCTCACTGTTTGATAATTATTGCTGTTACTCAGTTTGTCTGAGAGGTTGCACTAGGTCTTTGTAATTAACACTGTTCTGCTGTCTGTTTAGGAAGAGTTCATTTAATTTTGGCATGATTGATGTGTCATACTCATATATAAAGGCATTTGTTAACTGTATGTATTTTGAGTAAGATGAGTGGGCGTAATTAAGTGGCACACTGCTGTAGCATAGTATGGAGGCAAATAAAGGCCAATACATGATAGAACAGGCAGAAATTGAGTTATATCAAATGACAGGAAGAGACAGGAAACGATGAAAGTGCAAAGGTCATCATGAAAGGGTATGAACCAATTTTAACTGAGAGAAACGAGAAAGTAAAACCTGTGAAGGAGTTTTTCACTGAGGCTGCAGAATTGGAAAAATACAAACATCTCTTATAGCAGTGCTCCTCTGTGCTGTGTTCTTTCATTTATCTAGTAAAGTGCAGATGATGCCTGACTACAGATCGCAGGCTGTACAGGAGGATTTAGCAGGCCTGCCCTTGAACCACCCAGTGCTAATGAAACACACAATTTACCCAAATTAACTAGTGCCTCCCTTTAGTCAAACAGCACCTAGTTCCCTTCTTCCATTAGGAACGGCTAATTTACCACCAAGGAATTTCTCCTGCCCTGTTTTTATTTTTATAGCTACTTTCTCACTGAGCAACGCACTCTGTCACCGAACCAATCTTCTGCAAAAGCCTCATACACTCTGGTCCAACACTGTAATTTACACTGAAAAATTAAGAGAGTTTTTCTGCATTCACTGTGTTTTTAAGATGGTTTCTCCCTTTTTTTAGTATAGTTAGCCTTCTTGCTTGCTTTAAGCAGTTTGTAACCTGTACTTAAAGTGGGTGCAGCAGTTTGCAGAGCAACCATTACAGTAAATGGCGTCTCAGTATTATCACCAGACCAGATTAGGAGAATGGTTGTATCAGCAGTTACAGAGTTGCTCTGCAAATGACAGACTAGGCTATTAGTAGAGTGTATGGCAACATTCAGAATAAGACTAATTTCAGACACATAAACATTCTTATGCATAACTACTCTTTTGCAAAAGACTTCAATTTCAGGCTAATTTCAGGCCCTTGTTGTG
Organism: Diplotaxodon limnothrissa; assembly: GCF_057381915.1. NCBI lineage: Eukaryota > Metazoa > Chordata > Actinopteri > Cichliformes > Cichlidae > Diplotaxodon > Diplotaxodon limnothrissa. The sequence goes on along the minus strand of NC_140608.1, from coordinate 13,732,339 downwards.
CACTCCAATGTCAGCATGAGGAGCAGAGAAGATTTCCCTTGCAGACACTTTGGGCACCTGTAAATTTCCAGAGCTTCTTACATGGCCAGTTGCCATAATTTGTGTAAACTGTTAAATCTTTTTGTACAAGATGTAAAAGCAAGAAACAATAGAATTCCTGTGGTCAAACAGTATATTTTGTGCTTTGCATAACAAAAGCATTTTACTGCCCCATGTTATTCAGTGTATATATTCAGCTGTAGAATAGAATAGAATAGAATAGAATAGAATTCAACTTTATTGTCATTGCACATGCACAGGTACAGGGCAACGAAATGCAGTTTGCATCCATCCAGAAGTGCTTTAGTGATATAGATATATTACAATATATATTAGCAATAATATAGATATGTGAGTATATTACAGAAATGGGTCTATTATGGTATGTTATAATGTACACGGTATGAAGTATGTTGTGAATATTCTATAACTATAAGTATGTACAGGCTGTAGTGAGTACAAGCTATGTACAGGATATGAACAGGATATAAATATGAAAAACTATACAGAATATGAAATAAATAACTTTACAGAATCTGGGATATACAGCTATACAGAAATGGGAACTATGCAAGTTGTAAACAGTTGTAGGATTAAAGATTATCGAATGTACAGAATGATTATTTACACAGAGCTATACAGTAGTGCAGTTAAGATAAGTGAGGGTGTAGATAGTTTCTACAGAGGCTATATAAAGTGCTAGTGGTTGTGAGTGGTGGTTCAGTCCATGTTATTATTGTGTTTGAGGGTACAGTTGTCCATTGTGGGTGTGTGTATGTTCAGTCCATGAGTTTAACGTGGGTCAGATGTCAGGAGGCAGAGTTCAGGAGTCTGACAGCTGTGGGGAAGAAGCTGTTCCAGTACCTGGTGGTCTTAGTCCGGAGGCTCCTGTGGCGCCTCCCAGAGGGCAGGAGGGTGAAGAGTCCATGTGATGGGTGACTGGGGTCTTTGATGATTTTCCCAGCCCTTTTCAGACACCGCTTCCTGTAGATGTCTTTTATGGCAGGAAGTGGTGCTCCAGCGATGCGCTGGGCAGTTTTCACGACCCTCTGCAACGCCTTCCGGTCCGAGGCAGAGCAGTTCCCGTACCAGACTGTTATACAGTTGGTCAGGATGCTCTCGATGGTGCAGCGATAGAAGTTCACCAGGATGTCTGAGGACAGGTGGTTCTTCCTCAGAGTCCTCAAGAAGAAGAGGCGCTGGTGAGCCTTCTTGACCAGCTTGGAGCAGTTGGTCGTCCAGGTGAGATCCTCGGAGATGTGGACTCCCAGGAACTTGAAGCTGCTCACACGCTCCACAGCCGTCCCCTTAATGTGGATGGGTGGATGTGGGTCAGCATTCCTCCTGTAGTCCACGATGAGCTCCTTGGTCTTCTCGGTGTTAAGCAGCAGGTTGTTTCTGTCGCACCACTCAGCCAGACGATCCACCTCCTCCCTGTAGGCGGCCTCATCGTTGTCACTGATGAGGCCAATCACCGTGGTGTCATCTGCAAACTTAATGATGGTGTTGGAACCATCAGCAGGTCTGCAGTCGTGGGTGAAGAGGGAGCTTTAGACTACCAGCTTTAGGTTCATGTGAAAGTACCACATAGTGTATTTATCCTTACAATAGTAATACTGTATGGAAAAGTCATCCAACTTTTTATAGATGAGAAACAGACTGACTATAAAAACAATACCAGCTACGAGTGCAGTTTAATAACAGGCCCTCAATTTTAAATCCAACTGCTCTTTATTTAAACTGCTTTCCCATGTGTGGGGAGAAGAGACTTGTTCCTTCCTTAGCCACGAACATGGTCTACTGAGGATACTTTACTAGACCAAAGTGTGCGCCCTGTTTCCTAATAAATAACGTCCTATATTATCGTTTTATTTTGCAGGTGGAAGTCAACCCCTCACTGGACATGGCTGAGTCTGACTTTATGAACAATGTTATGAGATGTCGGTGCAAATATGATGGCCACAGAGCTTACATGTATGGATGCCATGCAGGTGAGGATACTAAAAATCTTTCTGTTTTTTTCACATTGCCGTAAGTTTCAGCTCTCACCTCTTATTAATGATGTTGTTCCTTTACAGGTGATGCATATAGTGCAGAAACTGAAGACCTGTTTGAGCATCAGAGGCAAATCACCAACAACTTTCTGTAGCCTGTCCCAGGTTCCAGGAGGAGGCCTTCTCATGTGGCCCAGGGACCACTAAGGTTGGGTTTACGTTGATGGCATCAGGCTCTTTGGATATTAGGACCCACAATAATATGTAAAACTGTGCCTGCTCATCTCCTTGCAAGATGTGGAAATAATAATACACAACAGCGGCCATTGCAGAGACACTACTCAACTCACCGACTACAAGAGTTGGGAGGTTAAAGATGGTCGACATGTTTTTTACTCTAGTTAAGTAAGATTTTTGTTATTATAACTACAATATTTTTTGTGAATGTGGACTACTAGTAACTTAAATTAGATTTTAAAAACACATACACATGAAAGACCTTCATGTCACTGTAACTAACCTGCCACAAAGACAACAGGGATGCCGATGCTGTAAGGAAATGACACTTTCCCCCAATATAGAAACTTGGGATTGGATCATTTGTAATACTTGTGTTATTGGTGCTCTTTAACAATACTGTATGTCATTATATTAACCTCAGTATATTTCAGGTGAACGGTACATTCTGGGTAGTTTTCCTTTCAGATTATTTTTACTTTGGTTTAAAGAAAAATCAGCATTTTACAGAAGTGTAGCTGTCCCTCTCATCTAGAGTAGATGTCAGATTATTTTTGTGGAACAAAGCACTTTATCTTTTAAACATCAGTATTCTAGTTTTGTCCCCACTCTTGTTTCATTAACCATTAAGAATTTTATCGTTTCATATTTACATGTCAAAAAGTGAAATACAAAGGGGTTTTTTCATATTCAATGTGTTATTTATGCTATACATTATTACTTTATTTATTCATGAAATTGACACCTAAACAACATTCTTAGTCAAGACGTTGTTAGCTAGAATCTATATAAAATGTTTTGCTGTTTTTCTGGACCAGTGGATAAATCATTTATACAGTTGTTAAAGTATTTGGTATTTGAATGACCCCATAATACAGCTGAATAATTGTAGATATATTTTATTATATTAGTAAAACAACTGTAATGGTAAAGTGTTTTTTTTCCCTCTTCCACCCTCTCTGATGGGAGAGAAAACTGGTGTGACAAGACCACAGCATTGGGGCAGGCAAGAAGGCAGGCTGGGTTTTGAGAGCATATAAAAAGCCTTTTAATTGCATACGTTCGGTTAGACTTACTGTTAAGGTTAACATTCGGGGTATAGCAAAGACATTACAAAGAAACGCTATGGAGTAGTTACTTAAAAGGGACAAATTTGTGTTTACGTGTTTACATAGGCTACAAGAAAAAGATTTTCTCAGAGATTTGGCAAGTGAGGGAAAGAGAGGATGGAAAAGAAAAGGAGAAAGACTCAAGCAGACATACAGTTTTACTACCAAATCTGTGTTTTTTTGTAGGCAGCCATACAGCAACCACAAGCTGGCATTTTCAGCTCTCCTACGAGAACAACATGTTTGTCTGGGAGAAAAAAATGGAATAAAATATCCTGTTCATGTTTCAACACTGGCCTTGTTTGTGCTTACAGAAGGCCTGGTAAAACGTACTGTATATTGTACACTTTTGCTGAATCTCTTAGCACAGCAAACAATAATACAACATTTTCTTTACAACGTGGAACACGTGTTAATGATGTTATTTACCCATTAATGTGTTTGATGTGTTTGGCTTACTGGCTTAGTGGTTAAACCCATTAAGATGGTTTTCTAATGGACAGATTCCAGGACATGTTGTGGAAGAGACACGTCACTCATAAAGACAGCTTCAGACTTAATTAATTTCTTCAGCAGATTGGCGTAATCCAGGACTCTTTTTTTTCCTTGACAAAGAAGGCCCTTTACAGCTCTGTAATCATGCATGCCCAGCTAAACAAAGAGATTTTTTGGGGGGGAAAGTCTAAATTTACTGTTTGCTGATGCTTTTCTGTTGTTTTGTGCTTATGTACAGTGTATTTTGACATATTACGGCCTTTTTCTGTGTTATTTAACATTATATGCCACTCCATAGCTTAAGTGGCTGTATATTCATCATATTACTGTATTGTTTTCTACGGCCAGTTGTGCTTTAATTCTGTCTTTTAAGCTGAGAGTGTGATCTACGTGGTGCTTATCTACAAAGCTGTACTCTCAGGGATTTTGACCTCATCTAAAAACTAAAAAACATGATGTGATTAAGTTTGCCTTTAGCTGTGATGCATACCTTATGACACCAAATAAACTGGATCTGTTTTGTTTTTGTTTTTTCTAATTTTATTTTTGTCAACACTCTTACAAAATGTAATCTGTACCCACATGTTTATCTTGCAGGTAAAATTTAAGGTATGAAGGTGATAAGCTTTGTTACGTCTTTCCTTGAGGAAAGTTAGATAGACACTGTCTGAGTCAGAGCCACATTTCAGTTAAAGAACAAATCGCAATCCATTCATCCATCATAACTGTGAATCAATAAAACTTCATCACATACAAAGTTGTCCTCTGTTTTCTGCCTCCTCCTTGCATGATGTTGCAGAATACTTGTTGATGAGAAAACGAATCAAATTCTGTATGAACTCGGTAAAAACTGTAGATGTGATATTATGTGTAGCATTAACTTTTACCTGCTCTTGATGTGCAAGTTAATTGGTGGGAAGATATGTGTCGGGTATCTTATGTTCTTCAGTTTTGTATTCCCTTTTAAGATCTTAGGTTTGCTCTGACTCAGTCCCCTTGTGAATACTGCCTCTCAGGGGAACTGAGAAATTGACTAACCATTCCAGTAAAAAAACAAGAAAGCATTAATGACTAAATCCAAACATACCAACTTTGGGAGACGTGGGTAGAGTAATCAACTATGTCTGAACAGAAAGTTTACTTTTAACAAAAGTCTGATTTGATCACAGCTGACAAATCCACCCAGAAAGAAAACAGCAGAGCTGTGAAGTGGTCACTCGCTGAGATGAAACAGCTGCTGGGCAAACAAGACAGGAAAACTTGAAAGCAGAGCACCTGGGGTCATGGAGTGAGTTCAGCATCCTTTCATGCACTTTCACCAAAGCGCACACGCACTATGAGGCAAAACTTGACTTTATCTTGACTTCTTTAAAATAAGTTATTTTTATGCTAAACTTTTTAAGTGAACCGCATGCAACTTGGAAAATTCCACATGTGTCTTTTACATTTTCATTTGTTCTCTGGAAGACAGTTCCTTACTTCTTTGGAAAGCACGCAATTATCATTTCATGCAGGCAGACACAAGATACTAGTGTCTGCTAGAATACGTGCTAGAATATGATTTTGTTAGTCAGAACTTGATTAAATCTCCAGAAGTGCTCATGCTACAGTGTAGACACATGTGGAACTCAAGCAAACGACATCATTGTATTGAGATGAATCAGAAATTGAGGAAGGAAAAACCAAGGAAATATGAGCATACCCCATTCATAAGCAGTTCTCATTTTATCCTTACATGCCCACTTCCTGTTTGCAGCACATGTTTTTATTTGGAGAGCCCCCACTCCGCCCTGACCTAATGGGGTCCACAGACAGCTCCACAATGGAGACTGTGTGTTCTCAGTGAATGACAGACCTGTCCATACAAGCTACAGGGAACCCACCAACCATTCACACGCCAATAGTCTCTCAAATACACACACAAACAACTGAACTACATAACAGGCTTTGCCGTCATCTCTTTTGGAGGCAGTGTTCCATGGTGTAGCAGACAGACACGAGTGGATTTCTTGATAATATCTCAGATTATTGAGCAGGAATGCTGTCCCTGAAAGCCACGTGACAGCTTTTTGCCTTCACGTTGACTTGCTTTTTTCTGAATCACTTTCAGGAAGATGAACTTATATAATGTTTGAATTTGAAACTATGCTGAAGATGATCACTTGGGTTTTCCTCCACTTGGGATTGAGTTTCCTGTTCTCTTTGCTTTGTATGTGTGCAGTATCTGCTCATGAATCATAAGCAGACCACCTGACATACAGCTCATCACCTGGAATTGTTAACGTTTACTGACAATGAGACGCCTTGCTAAATAATGAACACATTTGCATAATTGTAGAGAAAAGCATATCGCAAGACACCGCTCATTTTCCACGTAAGGCTCGTTAAGAGAGGAAATGAATAGGCAGCGATACATAATGACTTACAGGGGCAGATTAAGTAGAGTGCCTCTGCTTAGCTGCTTTGAGAATTTCATCCAGTTCTGCATTGTCTGAGCATTTTGTTGAACTGAATTTGTCTTCACACATGTGCATGTTATTTAGCACGTTCACTACCCCAACCCCTTCCCTCCCCAGCCTGGACCTCTCTTCTCCCCTAAGAGATTTACTGCAAAACAGCCCTGTGAGAGAGTACACATGCTCTGCCCAGTCTCAGTACTGCACCCTGACAATTACTGCTATATATACCACTCCAAATGAGAGCCATGAACCGGCCTGATTACAGGGTGGAGCAGGAGCAAAGAAGGAGAAGGGGGGAAATGAAAAAAGTGAGGCTAGTTGAGATAGAAAGGGAGAAGAGGAGGAGTGGCAGAAAGACAGAGCAGAAAAGGGCAGTGCAATTTGAAGTGACTAAAGTCTGCTTGAAATTGTCTTACGCTTTCTTCATAAATCACAGTGCATGTGACAAGCTGTGTTTTAGTCTGAATCACTTTGAAAATGAGGAAGTAGCAGAGCTTAGATTAAAGGCACGAGAAGCATGCAGTAAATGAGCAGCACCTTCTTCTAGTCTTTTTTTTGTGTGTGAAAAGTATCAAGATTATGATCTCTGCTCGCGTGTTTCTCATTAAATTGCGCAGTATAGCTTTAAGTACTAGAATACTATGTAAGCAAGAAGTTGCAAGTTTGGTAAAGAAGTGCTGCCCTCTTCTGGGATACCAAATAAATTGAATATGGCAAAAACAGGAGAAAAATTTGAGAGTTAAATCACTGTGCAGATCATTTTCTTGTGCACAGTGTATCGAACAGCAAAGTCCAAACCGAGATAACAGCATATGGAGAGAACTATTTCTGGAATCCTGACAGGAAAATAATAAAAGAAAAGAATAATGTTTGACACCAACAGTTGGACTGTCTACAGAAGAACAGGAGGAGGTTATATCACAGCAAAAATCCCCACATATGATTTAAAAATTGACTGCTAAATCTAATTGATAGCTGTAGCAGAGCTCAAACCCCCGTGATAAGCCATTTACTATTTAACTAGATAGATCAGTCTAGCTTATAGGGTCATGAGGTTGTGGGGGGAAAATGGTGAGAAATGGGAGAAATGGCTGTTCATTTTAATCCCCCCTCCGTGTGCAGAAAACCATACCTATGGGGAAGAGCAGCACAATCACATTACCCATGGACTAGTTTTCATCGTACAGAAACCCACGCTCTGCCTCACTCCAGCGGCTCGCATAATTGGAAGCATCTTGGCATGAAGATAGAGTCAAGGTGGCATATCAATAGGCGCATACTCCAAGGGCATGCAGATAAGAAAAGGCTGCTTCTCTTAACAGGTCGTGTCCATGATAGGGTCACTGGCCCTCCCTAATAAAAAGACAGCGGTGTTGTTGATTCACATACAAATAGCTTTAGTTGATCAGTGGTGTGGAGCCTGGCAGTACAATTCACTCCCAGTGGTGCTCATCCCTAACACCAACAAGAAATAGTTTTGTTGCCAAGCCGTGTCTCATTGTGTATGCATGTTTAGCAGCAGAGAAATCCAGGGGCTCAGGATAATGGAAGCAAGTGAGGAGATTTTTACAGTGACTACATGCAACATGGCTGAAAATCCTCTTGTGATCAGCAATTTGCTCTAAAACCTTACTGCCTGTAGCTGTTACATTACCAAGCCGTCAAAGGTATAACCTCACCATGCAGTTATTAGATGCATCCTGTTAATGTACAGTTGGCTTAATTGTTCTTAGCACAGATTCAATAAGGTGCTGGAAACATTCCTCAGAGAGTTTGGTCCATATTGACATGATAGCATCACACAGTTGCTTACATCCATGATGTGAATCTCCTGTTCCAACACATCCCAGAGGTGTTCTATTAGATTGAAATCTGGTGGCTATGGGGGTCGTTTGAGTACAGCCAACACCAACTTTTTCTAATTTATCTACACGTTGTCCGATTTTGTGTCCACCAATGCAAACTATCAGATACCTGTTCTTGGCTGTCAGGAGGGGCATCCAGTGTGATCTTCTGTTGGTGTATCCCATCTGTGCTCCTGCTCTTCTGCATACCTTGGCTGCATCAAGGTAAGAAAAAAAGCATCTCGGAATGCTTTATTTGAGTTACTGTTGTCTTCCTATCAGCTTAAAGCAGTTTAGCCATTCTCCTCTAACCTCTGACGTCAACAAGCCATTTTCGCCTACAGAACTGCAGCTCACTGGATATTTTCTCTTTTCCAGATCATCATTTGTACACCCTAGAGATGGTTGTTTGGAAAAATCCCAGTAGCTCATCAGTTTCTGAAATCCTCACACAAACGTGTCTTGCACCAACAACCATGCAATGCTCAAAGTCACTTAAACGGCCTTTCTTCCCCACTCCGATGCTCATTTTAAACTTCAGCATGTCAGCTATACAAACATAGCAACAGCCTTGTATGTGTGAAAAAGACCTTGAGAAAACATGGCCATTCACTTGAATTTTCCATTTGAAAAACAAGCACTTAATTTAGTTTTTGGATGGTCCATACTTCAGTAGTAGAGTATGTGAGAAGTTGCTCTTTCCAAGTGGGAAGGGGAAGGCACTTAGATTAACTTGATCTGTCAATGAACACCTGCTAACTTCAGTTAACTTCAATAGGTTAAGCAAAGTGTTTTTTCTGTTACAACCTCAAATTACAAGTTCATTATGTTGATGAGCCACCAAATGTAGGCCTATATGCAAAATCTTCATGCAATAACATGCAGTGTTGTTTTTCATTATACCAGATGAAACATTACAAAATTAAAATAAAAAAAATCCAGGGGACTAGTTGATTAGCTTGTATCTTTTGTAAGAAAGGTGACACTACAGCATTGTCATTTTGATGACTCCTGCAAAGTGTGTCTGATATGGCCACAATAAAAACGGTCAGTTCCTCGTTCTCACGCCTGCTTGCTCTGTTTCGCTGGGCATCCTCCGCTGCTTCCCGTCCTGCAACAGTATCCACTTTGCTGTAAGCCTCTTCGAAGGGGGGGAGAAGAGCAGGATTTCTCCTCCTCCGCACAAATAAAACTGTGTGCCAAGCCGCATTAACCCTGCATCCTTATCGCCTTTTTGACTTGAGACATTTTATGAGCTGGTGCTGTCAACCCTTTTCAGAGTCCAATAACCAAAAGAGCCACACTTTATGCACTGCTGCATCACTGGAACCACTGTTTACTAGACACCACTATCATTTAACTACATGTACACTGCTAAAGGTCACAATTTGGACTTTAATTTATCACATCTCATTGTACAATACATAGAATGTGGGGTTAAAGCTGTATTTGAAATGAGGCAGCCTTGTGGTAAAGTTACAGTATGTTAGTTGAGGTGAAAGACCTGCTTTGGCCTCTGCTGCCAGCTTAAACCAGCTCTCTTGACTCTCTCGAAATTCCTGCCCACTCAAACACCGACCGCACTGGCCCCTGCTGTCTCTGAAATGGCCGTTTATAGTTACTGAGGAGAAAATGATTCAGCAGCTTGACGGGAAAGCATGCATATTTCCACAAATATCTCATAAAAGGTGCAAAATGGTGTGGAAGCATCTAATTTTAAATCAAATAGCCAGTGGTAGTGTCAATACGCTCCGCCAGAACAAACACAAGTTTACAGTTGAAACGTTTGGCGTGATCATTTCTGCTTTCCGGGGCATTCTGTGGTTACAGTGCATACCAGATAGTTGCACCACCATGCAATGTTTGAATCCAGCTGAGGACCTGTGTTGCGTGATATTTCCATCTATGCTGCCCTGTTTAATGAAGGGAGGAAAAAAACCCCACAAAATAATTTAAAAAATGTTTTGCTTTTCAGTAAGCATCCACTGTGGGCTCTATCAACGGATAATCATTTCAGCTACATCGCTCCAGCCTGCACTCTACAGCTTTACTCTATGCAAAACCTCATAATTATTCCATGACTTTAGCCCCTTGTGGTTTCTTTAGCAGTAACTTAATTCTGCTCCACTAATCATAATAATTGTAGATATTACAGTAGCTGTGGTAATTACTGTAGAGCACTGGCTTCTATCCTTTAATGGATGCTTAAACAAACAGATTTCAGATAAGTTTGGGAAGAAAACTAATTTATGGCCTCTGAGAGGAGATCAATCAGGTGACTAGGTTGGGTTTGGGAGGGTGTAATAGGCTGGAGTTTGGTAATTAATACAGAATACAGTAAGAGATGGATCCTGGCTCTCCTCCCTTTTTTTCAATTCAGCTTCCCTTTCATCCCTCCTGCTCTCTCTGCCTTTGCCACATTATTTATCTGCGCTGTCATACCATTGTTGTGATTATGGATGTCATGCAGTCTTAAAGCGCTCCGCGATCAATAGGCCTGAAATTAAACCAAAAAAAGAATTTCCGCAGTGTCGGCCACATGCACTCCTGAGCAGGAATTACCTTGCAGGAGAATGGCTGATTACCCCACTGAGGAGACAGCGACAGAAACACACAAGGAGGGATAGTGTGTTGACTAAGGCTGGCAGCAACGGCAGCAAGGACGCTTACAGTGCTTTTACACCTTCAGATCACAGAGCACATGGCATGTACAGTACACTCCAATACAAAACATTAAGCCCTCAAATACCAGTTTTTATATTCAGCAAAATATCCGTGAGATACTAGTTATTGGTGGTTTCTGCTGAGATTACGGTTAAAAGGGATTAAAAAAGATTTTGTGTATTGTATCTATGACTTGGGCTAACTATTAGGCATAATGAGATGAAAGAGCCCCCATTACTCCTATCATCAGGTCACTGCAGGAAGCTTGTAGACAGGGAGACTTTGGTCACATAGCAATCCATCGGCTGGTAAACAACAAAACAACAAAGTTGACAATCAAGCTCTTGAGCACCAATGAATGAAATCTGCTGCAGCAGAAGAGAGTCCGTTTAACAGAAAGGTGCAGTAATGATGCGCATTTTTGAGTTATGTTCTTCGTAACACAAAAGGGTTAAAAGGTGCAATTGTGTCTTTCTGTCCTTTGGTGTCATCACCACCTACTGCTATTTGTCCTAACCAAGTGATATATAGCTGCAGAGACTGGCAAGGATATCCGAAATGTTTCCAGGCTTTGTTGTAATATTTTCCTATATGCACATCCCTCCACCGGACATGAACACCACGTTTTTTTTCCCTTACTTTCTCCTGTCTCTCAACTACAATCGATTTGCTATTAATGCTTGAGCATCTCCAAGGGAGGGTGACAGGGGCTGAGGTGGCTGCAGCTGCATGACAGGCTTCTTCATCTCCAAACAGTAAGTTTGGTTTACATCAGCCATAGGGCGGGAACTGTCACCAAGAGACCTGAGGGCTAATGGGCTTGATTTATGCTCTCATCTCCTCCCTTCAGTTAAGTTGGAAGAAGCCGAAGTCTTTTTGCCGTTTTTCTTCCATTGTTTATGATTAAATGTTGGAGACGAGGAGCTGATATAAGATCTATATGAAAATTAAAGAATGTAGATAAGAGCATAAACTCGTGCTTATGTGATTATGACTTTAGCGTATTTATGTAACGTGGTCAAGTACTTCTGCCTAAAAGAGTAATTTCCTTCCTTCCTCCTAATGTGACATGTCAAGACAAATTTAATTCATCACTCCTCCAAACAGCCTGGTGCCGGGCAGTTACCACAGTTTGGTTTTCAAATCAATTTGACAAATCCTTAGAGAATTGTAAAACAGTCTCAGAGCCAATAATGGCCTGACACTTTGCGTTAACAGAAAAGCTGACATCTAACCATGTGGCTTCTGGGTTTGCAAAGAAAAACATCATGTTCTGTCACTCGTGACACTGTGACGAGGTGTCAATAAAAGTCAGCATTTTGACCACGCAAAGGACAGAGATACCTCGAAGCAAACTTTTCCTCTACAGCTGTCCTAACCTCTGGTTCTGACCCAGCCTCGTGGAAAAAGTGACGAAAACATTATGTGATTTTGTGCCCTGATTTCACAGTTAGACTAAAGGACTGTAAAGTTGCAAGTTAATACTCTTAATGAGTTCTCTCTGTTTAGATGAACAGTTTCACCACCACCGGTTTAGCAATAAGGATATGACTGACATTCCATATTTATCGTTGGTTTATGATTTGACCCATCAGCTGTTTTTTTCATCCCATTTCCCTGCTGTTTCCTTCTTTCCGTTCCTGTTCCTTCCTCCATACTCCATCTCTCTCACACCCCCGTGAGCATCACAGTGACTGAACTCATTCTCAACTATTTATTTTCTTTATTTCCTGAGATCAGCTATAAAGAACAAACACTATTAAGCCAGCCAATCAATAAGGGAACATCAGCGCTCCTGTCCCCCTCCCCACCCCACTCCACCCCTTGGAAAACAGATTTATATCCTCTGCCTGGGCAACATAAATCACATATTCATACATTAAATTAGAAATATGATTGATAGCAAAGCAGCGAGTGTGTATAAAACCTCATGATGTTAAAAAAAATTAGTTGGGGACTGCAGAGGGTGAAGGGAAAACAAACATTGCATTTTGAGTACAATTCTTCACCGCTCTGAGGACATCTATGTGCTGGAGATGAGTTGTTGCTTAAGGGAAAGGAATATTGACAGAGTAGGGCCAGAGCTAAAGGAGCAAAGCCTATAAATAAGTATCAGCATCTAACCTCCCTTTTATAGGACAATTAACAATGGGAATACTAGCTATGGTAACAGCGACGTTTGTGATCGGAGACCAGCTCCTCTAAAGTCAGAGCTCTTGCTTTAAAGGAGCTGGTCAACTTTCAGCCTCCATCCCGTGCATCTCATTCTATCAGGTGAACCGAGTGTGAAGAAACAGGTTCATTCACAAAGTGACACTTAATGGGATATATACAGATTGTGTCTTGCATTACAGGGCCCAGTGGTTATGGGAGCATTCCAGAGGAGAGAGGCAGAGAAGTATGGCAGCATCCATCAGAAGCCTGGTCGAAGAGGAAAAGGTGCAGGAACAGAGAGGGAACGAGGGCTGAGGGTTGGGGGGCTGCCAAGGACATTTAAGAGAGCTGTCAGGGGAGGCTGATCTATGAAGGACCCCGGCGAAACCTATATCCCAGCATGTGAGTATGTGTTGGTGTGTGAGAGTGCAAGAGAGGGCTGGGGAGAGACGTAAGTGTAGTTGCACCAGTGCATGCTGTAACACATGCACCCTGGAGGCTGACGCACAGTGGAGTCTCTGTGCACAGGTTCAAAGATCAGAGCTGAAGCCCATCCACACAGAAAATCAAATGAGTTGAAAAAAGCAGTAGGGATGCAAACAGCAAGGGATAAGCTGCTCAACTGCAAATAACACGTTTTTTTTTTTTTTTTTGGGGGGGGGGGAGTATCAACTTTAAAGTTGCAGTTCAGCTTGAAGTTGTGTTTTTCAGTAATATATCACACTCTATGAGGACAGAAAGGAAGCATACATGATACAAATGAACCAGCTCTTGATTGTGCAAGCATTTTTAAACAATTTCACAAAAAGTCCATCAAACATGTACTCTGTGTGTGTGTGTCCATGTGTGTGTGTGTAACTTCACTCCCCATAAATGTCCTCACACAGTGACATTGTGGGGACTTGCATCCCTTTTGTCCCTATAACATAAACCATTAAATTTTAGTGCAAAGTCCTGGCCAGATAGGGGTTAAGTTCACATTAGGGTAATGGATGTATTTATAGGTGTTTATATTTCAGCATCCATTTTCATATTTTCACATGAGATTTAAACATGGAGGGTTTGAAATGAAATTATCTTCCTAATATAATAAAGACTAAAGACTAAGGCCAGCCAGTATGTAAGAACTCGCTGTAGCTCTGTTTCGTAAATAGACAAAATTATCTAGTGAAATCACTTTTAAACTGAAAGTTTGCATTTAAAAACCTAAAGACATGAACAGAGTCAAGAGAAATAAAAAGAATATGGTGCAAAGTTTCATTCTGCATGTTAAGGATTCATTGCTTTGGAGCCAACAGGGGACTAAATGTCATGATATCGCAGCAGCTGTTTATCAATCAATCAGAGTTTCTCTCTTGCAAATCACAAAACTTTATATATAAGTTATCATACATTGTTCATTTAAAAAGATAATTATCATTAAACTACACCCTGCTCACTATGACACAAAAGTTGATAACTAGTGCATTTTGTGTTATGTTTGCACAGTTTGGTTACAGAAGCGCACATTGTTAAAGTAACTTTTCTGTGGTAATAATAATGAATTGACATGAACACACAGAGGAGCTTGCAACTCACTAGGAGTTATTTTAGGAAACAAACATTATCAGACACACCTGAAGGAGCCTAAAGGTTGCAGGAAAGCCATGAGAATCTGTAGGTAGCAAGCGGGCCTGTTAGCCAGAGAGGAGTAAATGCCAGGCAACCCTGCCAGGAGGGGCACAGCACTGGGACCATTACTAAAGCTTAATGATATGAGAAGTGTTCTAGCCACCGCAGAGGGGATTCATCATGATGCTGTAGCACTATACATCTTTCAGCAGCCCTTAAAAGGGAAAGGGGACATTTCTCCATGCTGTAGTAAAAAGCCCCGTCCCTTCCCCATTTCTTCCCTCGAGCTTTCCACAATCCTCGTCGTCGCTTAAAGAAGGTCTATTTAAGGATCATTGTGTCTAAGGAAGAAGGGGGGGCATGACCTTGACGACAAGTAAGAGTGAGGCGAAGAGGAGCGCTGAATGGGTGTGTGTAGCTGATGGAAACAGGCGGCGACCACAACATTGTTTCTCGTGTTTGTCCCAGCGTACCCCAGGGGTAGGAATACAATTCACTTTCCGCCTCAAAGTCACACTATACACTGTCACTGGCTTCAGCTGAGTGCTGATAGATGTCTCTTCGTCCCTCGTAAATAAGTAAAAAAAAACAAAAAAACCCGCCAAAAAACTCTGATCTCCAGTGTAAGAGACTGTAGATCAGGGTGTAAATAGCTGAAGGTATCATGCGCAGTAGTACATCAAGCCCAGAGCATTTTCTCTTTCTCGAACCCCTCACATTTTGTGGCCGTGTCAGAGAACTGTGCAACGTGTAAATCAGCCAGGACAGATAAACTCCAATTAAAGAGCAATGAGACACAGTATGTAAAAGGACTTCTCTTTGGGTCTTTAACTAATTTTATAGCCTGGAGCCAATATGCAGTAATCAGAACATGAAAAAGCTTTCTGTCCTCATGTTTGCATTGTTTGAGTCACAGCCACCTGCCTACAGATTTACACCAGTAGATCACAGACAATAACAGTAAAGACAGAAGTGCACTGGTTTATGACTTCAGCACTTTCAGTTTGAAGTCTTCCAGCACCAGTGAGTTTAAATTATGGTGGGAGACGTCCTTGGGATGTGAACATCTCATTTCACCATGCCGTACGCAACCACGTGCACACACACACACACACACACACACACACACACACACACACACACACACACACACACACACAACTCATTTCGTTGGGGGGGGGGGGGGGGGGTCTCTGGGAGGCTGGACTCAGCAGAGCGTGACATAAGAATTATACATCTGGCAGCAGTAAACCTGCAAACTCTCTCTCTCTTTCACGGGTATGAGGCAGAACACTAACTTTTTGATGATCACTCTGAGAGGGAACTATTTGTTATTATTGCTGTTTGATATTGATGTTTCTAACGAGCTTTGTGCGGATATGATGCTGTTGTTCCTCCTAGCAGGATGCACCATTTCCCTGTCAATCAGCATGATTGTGCAAAAAGTAATGCACCGAATTTCTTGAAACTTCTCGAAGCATGGTCGAGCGTGGGTACAGAAAGCACCAGCTTAATTTTAGTGCTTTCTCCAATTATTTTTTTAAACCGCAAGACAGGGCATTAGCAGAGCCTGAGAGCTTCTAGTTTTATGACTTTGCACATACAGCTGAAGCAGCTTTCTGGGCATCTTAAGATAACAAAAAAGAAGCATTTTAAGCATTTTAAGTGCTTTCCTTTGCTTCAATGGCATTACTACAACAAGCAAAAAACATACTGAAATGAAAAAAATATATATTTCTTTTATAAATATAAATTATATAGAGTCACAAGAAAAATCGAAGCCTGCACCTTTTGAAGATATAAATATAATAAACCTTTATGAACACATAACATATATGGTGGGGATATATTTCAGTATACACGAAAGGAGCCTGGAGGCACCGTTTAAACGAACTTATGCTCCAATTTGTTAAATGGCTCATTTAAATCAGTCTGCCTGCGTGTAAAAAAAAAAAAAAAACAGGAAAAAATGGTGGCTGACATCCAAAAATATCTAATAACTTTCATCTATAATCACACGTGGATGGGACAGAAGTCACAGCATCCCAACTGAACCGAGTAAGCTCCGCATCCTCATCCCAGCTGCGCCCCACTGCCAGATTATAATAAACACCTGCCGACACGCCCACCCGCCGTTTCCCAGCTTCCCTATTGGTTTTCATTTTAGATATTCAACAAGCTGCGCGGAGATTGGCTCAAATCTCGTACAAGCGATTTCATAAAGCAAATCTTTTGGAAGTTGTGTAAAGGGAATAAGTGGGGAAAAACCCTTGAGATAAAGGCTGTTTAGCTCTCTCTCTCTTTCGCTCTCTCTCACCGTCCCTGGTGTCAGTTCGCTGGAGGATTTTGTCGGAGTTTCCCGAGCGTCTCTGCATCTGTGAGTA
This sequence comes from Diplotaxodon limnothrissa, assembly GCF_057381915.1. NCBI lineage: Eukaryota > Metazoa > Chordata > Actinopteri > Cichliformes > Cichlidae > Diplotaxodon > Diplotaxodon limnothrissa. The sequence goes on along the minus strand of NC_140608.1, from coordinate 13,715,349 downwards.
CCTGAGTCTGCCCGCTGCTGAAGCTGCCGTCTTCCGCTGGGTTCAGGATCGTTGTGGCGCTCAGCTGGGATCTGCTGCGCAAAGACGCGAAAGAAAGTTGACGATTTGAACGTAACTTTCAGAGCAAAACCTCAACCCAGACAGAGACGCTTGTTATCAATAATGCTGTTAAACGGTCATCCCCTTTGGTTACAGTAGCTGTCACGGATTAAATGATGCTCATAGTTTTAAAAACGCCGATGTGCAGGTAGTTAAATGACAGCAGGTTTGTTTTGTAAATGGACTTATCATTACCGAGGTGGAGTGCGCTTATTTTTTAACTTTTCTCATTTTTAAAAGAAGTATTTTTATTTGATAGATAGATAGATAGATAGATAGATAGATAGATAGATAGATAGATAGATAGATAGATAGATAGATAGAACAAAAACCAATAAAAACTACTAAACGTTGTTTAAATGATTATGTGGTGGTTTAAACTACTCATATGATGTGTTTTGTGAGTCAAATGAACAATAAATGAACAATAATCCTTGCTGGATTTATTGTTGCCTTATATTAAGTGGTAAATGATAGACGAACAAGAGCTTGTCATTAATGTCAGGTGTTGATTGAAGTGTAATTCACTGTGACTGGTAGAGTGCTTTGTGTGTGTATGTGTGTATGTGTGTGTGTGTGTGTGTGTGTGTGTGTGTGTGTGTGTGTGTGTTCTGCAGTGAGGGTGTCCTTCACAGAAAAGAGCTTCTGCAAAAGTGTGTTTGAAAGTGAAGATGTTGCTGGCTCTTTGTCGCAGTGTTATCAGGATCAGAGCTGAGCACGAATTCTTCAGAAAGCACATGCTGATGTTGCACGCTGTGGTAATGACCTCTTAATGCCAACATAAATAACCACATCGAAAGCATTTCTCTGCTCTGAAACGACTATTCGTTTCCTGGGCCGTTTCATTGTCTTTGAATGGTTTACAGGAGATTACTTTGCTTGATGTTCCCTTGTTTGGGCGGTGACCTCGGCAGATGTTATATCATCGAACCCAGATGAGGGCAAAAATGGTTTGTGGATATGTGCTTGCAGAAAAGTCCAACTTTGCTTGACAGCTGAAGAAGGATGTCTTGGTTCTTACTGCAGTGAATCTGTGTCGAAGAGACTTCATGTCCTTGGCTGGATAATATAGTACCTCATGATTTTATCAAACTGAAAAGTCTCCAGTGATTTCATGCACTCATCAATCCTATCACCAATCCTCTTTCATGTCGCTATTACTTTGTGTGGGTGACTTATAAGGGATACCAAAGTTTTTTTTTCCTTTTGTCTTTTTCAGGCTGGTGTTCAACTGAAATATGAATATAACCTTGTATGCATGGCTATTAAAGTTAACCTGTCCACCTTTCTAGTAGAAGCTGCATCATTTACACGTTGTTATCTTGTCCTCTAATTGGCTGATTTGCAGTTCATTTAAAAAGATCTAAAGAGACTGTGTGCTGTTCCATAACACTTAGTTTTTTTACTTTCCACGTTTCCGTTTCCTTTTCTTTTTAATTTATAGCCCACTCCCCCTATCTAATATGGAGTTTATTAGCAAGTCTGTAAAGTCCCTTTCTCTAGTGTGGAACTGGCCAGCTCATTTGTCATCACATCCTGCTCTAATGGGGAGAAACTGCCTCATCTTGAGCTCCCAGTGTTGTTAATTAACCCTTCTTGCTAACAGGCACAGTCCACATTACTACCGGCTCTTCTGCCGGCGTTATCGCTGCGCTGCCTGCCCAGGGAGTTAGCGTTGGCCCCGGCCATATTTCTGCAGGTGTCAGCAGAGGTGCTTCCTCTCCTGCTTTTTGTGCTTTTGAGAGTATTACTCAAGCAGCACTGTGGTTTTATCTTAAATTGAATTGTTGAGGGAGATGTTAAAGAGCCATACATCACCTGGACACTCAGCAGAAAGGGAGAATCTGCAGCAGTATAGATGGGAGCGTCTCAGCGGCATTACAGATGGAATGACGGAGGACATGTTCATAAATCCACAGGCAGAGAAAATCAAGTTGTCAGCCTTTAGAATGCCACTTAAATGTGTGCACGTGTGTGTCTGTGTGTGTGTGATGTTTTGCAGGGCTGTTGCTGATGAGCTTCTTATTTCAGCGTTAAGAAGGTGACCCTTCTCTTTGCCAATTCCTCTTTGCTTCTTTTCAGCCTGAGCGTCAGAAACTCCACCTCACCTTTACCTGCCTGCAATTCACAACTCGAATTGGATCAATGTTCACCTTTTATCTGCTTACCACTTAAAGGACAATAATACATCACTGAGTCCTTTTATCCAAACAGAAAAAAAATCTTTTCCATTTTAGTGTTGGTCCTTGTCTCTAAGGAAACAACACCTCAGGTCTGTTATAACAGGTCGTATTGGTTTCCTCTGTACTCACTTGGCCTCTGGCTAATGCCTTCGCTCCATGTATGGATTTTCTGTCTTGTAATTCCTCAGCCTGTCTGCATGTGATGGGTTGTTCAGATCTAACCCTGCAGAATGCCGCTGATTGCAGTGGTATATCCTCATCTTTATGTCTGAGTATAGCAGGAAGCTTTGCCAGCAATGTTTGCCTTATGATGGATTTGGAGAACTAGCAAAAAAAAAGTGGGGGGATGTGTTGCAGTTGCAGATGAATGACTCATATTTTTTTATGGGATTCTCATTACACATCAACTAGCAGGTCACGTGTGCAGTAGTTCAGGTGAATAGCGTTGTGGATTGGATGAATGGTAATTTTGCTGTTCAGACTGTATATGTCTGTACAACGTCCGTTGGCGTTATTCAGCACTTGAATTCTTTAAAACAAAAGTCATGTTGCAAATAGTGTGTTTCGCCCTTCAGGTAAGGATGTTGTTGTGGCTGGTTTTGTTCCTGCCCGCCCTCTCGGTGGCTCAGAGGTCAGAGCCCGTGTTCTCAGCTATAACCAAGACCGTCCTTCCTCCAGACTACGACAACAACCCCACCCAGCTCAACTATGGCGTGGCTGTCACTGATGTGGACGGGGATGGAGACCTGGAGATATTTGTAGCTGGGTGAGGAGCGTGCAGAGAAAGCTGGACTTACCATCACCATAAAAACCCCCTAAATCCCTTAAGTTTCCCTCCCACTAGTCTAACTCTTAAGCTTAAATAAAAACACAACTTCCAAAAGATAAAGGTTAAAGACAAAGGCAAAAAAAGCTAAAAGATAAGAGATGCTAAGGCCACCCTGGGGCTCAGTCAACTGATGAAAAATGGATATGATCGAAAAGAGTGCCAGTGATGGGAACAGCTTTACAAGACTGCCTCAATCCAGCAATGACTGAGCATGAATACATTTCCCAGTGCTTAACAGGAAATAGATGAACCAAAAATGACCCTGCTTAATAGATGTAATTTAGGTAAAACATCCTATTCAGCAGGTATCCTGGACGGGAGCTCATCCCAAAACCTCATAGAGGATGTAATTTAATTTACAATTAAAAGAATCTTCAGATGAATTACTTTTATATACATTACACTGACAGTGCCGACCTTCTCTAATATACTTTGGTGACAACCAAGAAAGCTTTTGTAGTGTATATCCAAACATTTTAGACTATATTTTTTAAGTATTTAGGCAAATTTAGATTTTGATTTCAAACTGAATGTTAGCAAAATGCACTGTCAAGAGTAAGTTTACAACATTTCTTGCAAACTGGCATAAAAAACATCAGAGGCTTGGATTCTAAATCAAAACCATGAGTAGAGATTACACTGTTGAAAAAAAATGTGTGCAATCAAAATTATCCATTGTTCTGTTTTACACCTCTCACTGATTTGCTCCCCACTGCAATGGCACCTGAGGCTTATGGGTAAACAAAATTCATGAGCTCCAATGTGACAAGCATAAGATCTCAGTGAAACGTCTCCATAATATAAACCTAAAGGGCTTCTGTGTCCGGTAAACTAAGGACTACATGACTGACTCATCCTGGACTTACATGCCATAAAATCCAAATTATGAAAATACATGAGTGACGTTATTACGCAATAAATAGAATTCGTTTGCATGTAACAGATATTTTTAAGAGGCAAAAAATAGACATTAAGGTCAAAATGATTTGCTATAAGTAAAAATAAATAAATAAAATGTGAATCTAAAAATTTTGCTTGCCAATCAATCTCTCTGATCAAATCTGCAACTACAGAATAGAAGAGAGATGCAGGAGTCCAGCTGTCATCAAAGTCTTTATAAAGTTAAACTTCAAACTAAACCAGCAAGCAAATGTTGCTTTCAGCATGTTCAGCCAGCACTTGCTAAAGCTCATAAACTGTAAAACAAGAATGTCATACTGTCAGTCATGTGCATTATAACAGTGTGCTATTTTTGCCCGTGACAGCTACAACGGCCCGAACCTGGTGCTAAAGTACGACAAACAGAGGAAAAGGCTTGTCAACATCGCTGTTGACAACCGTAGCTCCCCGTTCTATGCCCTGAGAGACCGTCAAGGCAACGCCATCGGAGTGACAGCTTGTGACATCGATGGAGATGGACGGGAAGAGATTTATGTCCTCAACACCAATAACGCCTTCTCTGGTACAGTGCGAGCTGATACACTTTTGGAAAACTACAAAGGCACACATAGGGCTTTCTTTCTTTTTTTTCCTTTTACACAGAGACAAAGGAGGAGAATCGGTATGCAGATATTAAGCTTATCTCAGCTGAGTCTTCAGCAGATAACAGATAAGCTTTGCGCCGCTATTAATCTGTGAGAAACCCAGAGATCAGACTGCCAAAACTGCAACACCTCACGTCTGTCATTTTTCTTAAACTCCTTTATCACTTTGCTCACTTCCAGCCACAGGAGCCTGTTTTCACTCACCCACAGTTTTTGCATTACACAATGCCTCTTTTCTCCACGCAGTCTTTGTCTTTCCTGAACCTTTTCTCTCTCTGCATCAAGGTCGGGCAACATACTCTGACAAGCTGTTTAAGTTCCGTAATGGGCGCTTTGAAGATCTGCTGAGCGATGATATTAACGAACACAGAGACGTAGCCAACCCTATGGCTGGGCGCTCAGTGGCCTGTGTGGACAGAAAGGTACTTCTCATACAAACACACACACACACATCAAGTGCACTATATGCAGATCTGCACCGTACGCACACTCCCTAGAGTGTCTTCTCCGTACATGCACGGGTGCTTCTGTTTGTTTACCAGTGATAACTCATGCCCTGCCTACGCCGCCCTTCTCAGCATGTGCTATGACAGTTCATTTGGGGGGAATGGTGTGCCATTTTCTCTCTTCTGTCCATCGCACCAGTGTAATTACAGAAGCCAGGGCTCGTTTGTTTTATAGAACATCGTACGAGGGGAGGAGTGATGACTGCACACTACTGCTTTCTGCCCGTAGCATTTTTTTCCCCTCTTTCACTCAGTCCCTTCTCCATTGTTTCCACTTTTATTTTTTAGTCCCTTTTCTCTCACTGACTGACACGCTCACCCTCTTTCTTTGTCTCTTATCTCACACCCACGCATGCAATTCTCACTTCCAATCAGGGACGGGCTAAAGAAGGTAATAGCGGGAAGAGGAAAGTAAAGACTACAATAGATTTTTTTAACCACTGTCCCATCACACTGAGCACTGATAAGTTGTGCTGCTGCCAAACCGATTGGAAAGATATCTGCTTTTAAATGGCACGATTCTTTTGGAAGGAGCCAAAACCCCGATGTGTGCTTTTGCATGTCAGTTCCAGCTGACCAGCAGAGAGAGAACATGTTTTCCTGTTGCTGAACAGGTTTTATTAGAACATATTAAAAGAAACAGCTGCAGAACGTTGCACAGGCCAAAAGCAAAGCATGCTTTATAGTCAGCTGGGTAGCTAATGCTTTCGATGTTGTTTACTCATAAATAAAGTGTTATCTTTAAGAGAAAAAGATCGATTTACCACCCGACCGTTTCGTCCCTACCCGGTCTCCTTGAAAGTGACATCCCATCATCATTCTAACACAAACTGATGAAGGTGACATATTGAAGGGCCTCACATTGAACTGATAGATTGGTTCACTAAAACTTTAAACTGGCAGGCATGAAAAAATAAACGACTTTTAAAAGCCAGAATAATTAAAAAATTGTTCAAATGAAGCTCAGTGAAAAAGTACAAGATGCAGTTCTTGACAATAAAAGAATAAAAATGCTGCAGTAGCGGCAAGTTAGCTTATTCATACTTCTTGATTGATGTAAAGGGTGTGCAGTCCTTGGACCAACATGCACTGCAGGCATGTATAGCGCGCTATTCACAATGCCAATCCCAGTGACAGAAATTAGCCTTGGGTGAAGACTTATTGAAAAACCGTTGACTTTTAAGTTGGTTAAGTAACTTCCAGTTGCCTTTAGCTCTTTCATTGTAATTCATTTTCATGTTTGGCAGCTTCGGAGCATGCTTGCGTGTCCGGCATGCGGTGTGTGCGCGACGCACTGCTCCCACAGCATGTGACACTAAATGACATTTATATCAACCAGACTCATTTACCTTCCTTGCATTGTAAAGATACAATCTGGTGTAACAGAAATAGTGAAATTGCGTGTGTGCATTTGTTTGCATATGTGCATGTGTTTCTGTTGATTGAAATATGTTAGGCCTGGTGGGAAAGCTCATTGGAATCGAGTGTGTAGTCTATTAGTGTGGTTCCGTCTGTGATTTTGTGTCTGCAGGGACTCTGACTGATAATGGAGTGTGAAATTAATCTCCAAAGGGAGGCAGAGCAAGGAGTAGGGAGAAAGGGCTAAGAATAAGGGGTACGGGGTAAGAAATGGGGGTAGGTGGAGCTGAAGATGACGAGAGGTTTGACTGGGAAAGTAAACAATATTAATAAGCATAGTAACTCCAGAATATTAATAATAAAAAAAGATGATCTAGACAGTGTTACAAATAACCTGTTTAATCCTATTTTTGTTTGATGAATACTCCAACGTGAGGGTCTGAAAGAGGTTGCATATTTCAAAACATTTGCTTTTTCAGTTGGCTTTAAGGAACTTTATAGTATTTCAGACATTTTTAAGCTGACTACAATTTTTCTGTCCTGTCCTGCAGTCTAGAGGTAGAACATAGATTTATATATTGAGCTTAGAGCCTCCACTTCCACTCAAAAGAGTAAAAGAAAATTGTGTTGATGATGCAATTGAAGAACTAATGAAATAAGAGAAAATGCAGCCAATCCTTAATATGGTCAAAGGAAAAGTAAATGTTTTTATATATGACATGAGCACCGTAGAGTCTGTTTTACTGACTACAGACATCTTAAAAAGCTCTTCAGGAAACACAGAAATGCAGAAATATAAAACATGTTTGTTTTTTTTAATTTACAGTTGCTTATAATTTCATGCGTAGCTATGAGTGCATTTGATCGGGTTGCAGCATATTCTTGATTTATATTAATAAAAATATGAATACACGTAAATCTTTATTTTTCTGCACAGGGTACAGGTCGTTATGCTATCTACATAGCAAACTACGCCAGTGGCAACGTGGGCCCTCATGCGCTCATAGAAATGGATGAGGCAGCGAGTGACCTTTCGCAGGGCGTCGTTGCCCTCTCCAATGTGGCAGAGCGGGCTGGAGTCAACAAATTCATTGGTGGGTATGACGCACTGACTGGGGGTATTTGATATAGACGATTGCTTTAAGATCACCCAGCACTACTGGACCTTCAGTTTGATTTATACAGACATTTGCAGAAGGGGCATGTGCTTGTTGTACTCACAGAGGTTGAAATATAGGACTTCGCGACACACAGGGAAGCAGACGAGGGGCGAGTCAGAGGGGGTTAGAGAAGTGCCAGGCGAGAAAGAGAAAAAGGGCTTGAGAGAAAGAAGAAGAAAGAGGATGTAAAGGCTCTTTTGGCGCTGTCAGCTATTTACTCCAGCCAAAGTCACAGGGAATCAAAGGCAAAGGGCGGCAAACACATATATCAAACCTATTCTAACCATGAAATTCAGCTGTTAATCTTGGCATCTAAATCAAATTAAATAGTTTCCGTTTTAGTAAGACAGTAATTGAGAAAATTCATGGATGGCATTAATTATATTTTAGCATTAATTGTTTGGATTAAAGGGTTTTCACATACTGGCAGAATAATCATTACAGGAACATAAAACATTGTATTTGGCAAATCAACTCCCTGTTTTCATTAAAAATGTTGCTTAGAACTGTTTTTGGAAACAAAATGAATATTTCACTGAAATGATGTTGAAATGTGTCACTACAGCCCGCGTCATCACGTGGATCAATTTAGGTCTGTGATATATAGAAGAATAGAACAGTAAATGCAAAAAATGTTACCATGATTAATTTCTTCATAATAGAGACTGTCATGATGAAAAAAAATGCTGCCCCTGTGATAATTTATTATAATCACTGAAAAGTCCTTGTTCTGGTGAGTTTTGGAAATACGAGGTGACTTTGTATGTGAGCGCCCCGGCATGAATCTTCATCATCTATGGATTTTTTTTTCACGTGCAGGATATCATCTGATCCACCAGGGGGGAAGATGAGCTTGCTCACATTTGCTGTGAATGATGTACGATAGATGGCTTTGTCATCAAACTGCCGTTAATCAGAGGAGAGGGACAGTCGGTGAAGTTGTATATCTAATGGTTACATATCTCCAGAGAGACATTAGTGGTTTATGGCCGTAGGGGTTGAGTGGTATTTGTCTGGGTTGATGGAGCGGGCCAGTAAATCAGCAGCGAGTCATGACTTGCAGCAGTGACTTTGCATACTGGAAGGACAATCAAAGCCCTTTCAACTCCATAATTAAACTCTGCTGGTCTGAGATGAAGCACTACATTTTACAGAATGTCACTGGAGAATCCTGGGGTGATGCTAAAAGTGTACCTTCAAGTGTAACAGTTACAAAAATCACTACATAAGGAGAAAATTACTGTTTGCTTTTGGTTAATGCAAAAGATTCTTTGTGTTTTTGCATTTCTTGTTGTGCTTAGGTGTGTTTACCTGTGTTTGTGTGTATGTAACCCATCAGAGTCAGTGTCTGTGTCAGCAGAAAGAGCTGCCCTACTCAGAGGAAATGACCTGGAAAGACAGTAATAATCTCTTCCCTTTCACTTTTGTTAAGGCGGTGATCTCTCTCCCTCTGCTCTCTCTGTTGTTCCTCATATCCTGCTTCATTTTTTTCCTCCCAAATGTTGTGCTAGCCCTCTTCTGAGCTGCCTAATTCTCCCACCGCTGTGTGTCTTGTTCCCTTGTCTTTCTCTGTGCAGGAGGAAGAGGTGTCGTGGTGGGGCCCATTGTCAGTCAGACTCTGTCTGATGTGTTTTGCGACAATGAGTACGGTCCAAACTTCTTGTTCAGGAACAATGGCGATGGAACTTTCACGGATGTGGCACAGCAGGCTGGTGAGATGATCACGTGCAGTTTACCAGATCATAGCCTGGGAGATCAGTTATTTCTTCACACATCAATCATCCTGTGAAAAACAATAAACGCGAGAGGCATTGTTGTATAGAATAAATATCAGTCGTGCATGATTCCTAAAATATTTCAACCTAATTAATATAAAAATCTAAGTTTGTTAAACCATATATTTTAATATTGTGGCTTTTAACGATTAATTAGCTGTCAACTGCAATGAAACCTCACAGAATGAGAAAGCAATAAATTAAGTTTATTAAAAAAATAAATAAATCAAGATGATTTAAATGCACTATAGTAATAATAACTGGTGAGGCCTCCTTTTCTGTAATGACTCATTGTGATAAAGTATGTGTTTGATCGCTGCAGGTGAAGCGCAAAGCCATCAGCTTATCAGAGAAGCTGTTTTTTTTACCGTCATCTCATGATGACAAGAAAGTGATTGCCATGAATTCAGTGATTGATTTTAAACATTAGAAATGTAGCACTTCATCGTTTTTATGTCACCAGTTTGTTGTTTAATAAATCAGACACTGAAGTGCTGTATTGTACCCAATGACACAGTTCCAGCAGCAGCACTGGTCAGGGTTACCTGGTTTTGAAAATATTGATGGCAGATGATGGAAACAGATTGGGAACATCTCGAATCTTTTTAGGTGTAGAAGACCCCATGCAGCACGGCAGAGGGGTGGCTCTTGCAGACTTCAACCGTGACGGTAAGACGGACATCGTCTACGGGAACTGGAACGGACCTCATCGGTTGTACATGCAGCTCAGTAACCGCAAGCAAAAGTTTAAGGTGGGCCCGGATTTGATGCTATCAGCTCAGTTAGCATCAAACCGACACGACTGCCAGATACCTTATAAAGACCTACTTCAAATGATCACATATGATAAATGGAAGCATGGGCATTCTCACATTTCCACACATTCCACTCCACATGTGATCTGCTGAGGAAAGTGTGCTCAAAAGTTGCAGTGCTTGTGATTTCACTGCAATAACCGATTGAATAATATGATTTTACTTAGTGAAGGACCCAAAAAGCCCATTCAGATTGTCACTGTCAACTCTAGAGAGTTTCAGAGAGAGGTTGTTGTTCTTCTGTCTAATGAACAAGGAGCACAAATAAAACAAATCAGACCTGTTATCACTGTGAATCAAAGGACTATCAATCCAAATGGTTGGCGAGTGAATTAACACTACTCAGTGGCTGCCCACTTTGCGTTTGAGTGGTATTTAAAGACGCAAGGTTAGTGATTTACTCAATCAATGACTCTACAGACAGCGTGTGCAAGGCAGCCAGCAGCACGCATCTGTTTGGGTACTAAGTTTTAGAGTGGCGAAGTCAGAGACAGGCCCTGCTGCATAAATCTGTAGAGGATTCGGGCTCGGTGATCTATCTGCCACCACCTGCACTCGCATCTTTTACCTAGGAGATAAATGTCACCCAAGACATCTTTATAGGGGTCGAGTAAGGGGTTAATGTGTGATGCTTTGCCCAGAGATAGTTCCATCAGCATGACACACACACACACACACACACACACTGAGACACTCAAACCCTGTTACGCCTATACGTGCAAAAACACAAAAGACAAATTGAATTAGCCTGACAATGTTTTTTTTTTTTTTGAACCAAGATTGTTAAATCACAACCCCAAAACATATTTAAGACGCCCTTCGCCCACACAAGCTGACACTCCTACTAGCCGTGTTGACCTTTGGCATGCATAATGAAGCTGTTGTATCACTTCAGTAAACCACCAATAAATTGGGCTGAACCAGCAGCTTGCCTGGGCAGTGGAAAGTGCCAATTAGGCCCGTTTGTGCTTTAATTAAAATCTGTTGCAGAGGGTTTCCTTGGAATAGGTTTAACATACACTTGTGCTCACACATACACATAATGAATATATATTTAAAAAGAAGAAAGGTTTTAGTAGAAGTTCTCTTGGAGTTCTTTTGCATTCAGTAATCTGAAATAAAAATTGGTCAGTGTAAGGAAATTTAGTCATTTTACTATTTATTTCTAATTAACTCCATGCAGATTATATCTTTAGAAGCCCTGTATTAGTTCTGGGGAGAGCCCTTTTTGTTCCTGAAGGCACTTTTATTCATGCGCCTACTGTCTTCGGCACTTATTACGGAGCTGTCCCTGCTTTCCTCACTCTTGGCCTCAGCTGGCCATCCCCTCTCCTTCACCTGAGAAGCAGAAGGTCACTGTGGGCGGCCCCCACCCCTGCAGCTTTATGAGCCTTATAATTAAAACAGGGAGTAAATACTGGGGGGAGTGAAGGGCTGCTCTATAACTCTTTCCTGACTTATCACTGTGTCACTGAAGCGGGGAGATATCTGTTACTTTCTCATGCAAAAACTCTTCTGCTGCAGACTTTTTTCGGAGGTGGGGCACGAGGGCTGCTGTCGACTTGCCCCATGCCAGAGGATGTAAAAAGAGCCCAGACACAAGCACTGGACGCTGATTGACATGTTTTTATTTTGAAGGAGGTTGAACCTTGAGGTTATGAAACGGTCTTTCGAGCGAGTGCATCAGGTCACATAACATTGAACAAAATGGACTAAGGAACCACGAGATGTAATCACAGCAGGTTCATGTAAAAACAAGTTCATGTAAAATTACACATCCTTCCAATGTTTTTACCTCGAAAACCTCTTCTGCTTATACAAAGTTACTCTGGTGTTCTCATATCTAGACAGTTGAAGGAAAGGAAAACCCTTTAACCCTGATTAGTCAGTGGAATTGAGCAACTTTTTTGAATCCACTACTAGGCCAGGGCCTGTCTTTGTGGAGTTTGCATGTACCCTGGCTTCCTTCCAAAGTCAAAAGAAATGCAGTTAGTGGGGTTAGGTTAACTGGTGATTCTAAATTACCCATAAATATGTAAATGTGAGTGCAAATGGTTGTCTCTCTCTATGTGCTAGCCCTGTGGTTGACTGGCGACCTGTCCACCAGGGTGTACTTTGCCTCAACACTCTTGCATGGGTTGGACTCAACTGCAGTAAATAAGTTGATTTATTATTAATTAATAAAATTGGTCCAACTCAAGTACATTAAGTCTGAATAACAGAATTTTGAGAACAGAACTGAGATCAGCTGCTACAGGCTATATAATATATTATTTGTAAAAATTAGAATGTTATAACTATAAATACGGAAAAAGCTATATAAATCCTGATAATTCTGGTACCCTGGGCAGTTTATCTAGTAAGTTTCATCCAGATTCATCCAAATAGTTAAAATGCAGTATCCAGCATCCAGTTTCATCCAAATAATTGAAAGGCATTCAACTTATGCATGCATTGTGCTTCTGTAAATGCATGCATGTGTTTCAGTGATGTTACCTTTTTCCCCAGGACATAGCATCCCAGAAGTTTTCCATGCCCTCCCCGGTTCGAACTGTTGTCGCTGCAGATTTTGACAATGACAACGAGTTGGAGGTGTTCTTCAATAACATCGCTTACAGAGGCCCCTCCGCCAACAGACTCTTTAGGTACTCGCACCAACACTGTCAGATTTTGTTCAAGTATGACAGTAAGTTTTTAACATCACTTTGATGAGAAGCTTAATCGAATACTCTTGTGTCTTGATTTAATATTCTAAAGCCGAGCATGGAAGCTGAGAAGAATTTAAAATTCCCAGCCAAGGATACTTATCTAGTCTGGCATCCCGCCTCCTCCTCCACACATGAATGAATCTTTCATTAAGACAGTTTTAGGTCTCTTTTTGGCTCGTGGTTTGGCTTCCTCTCTTGATAATATTAATGAACTCAGCTCTTAAAATATAATATATGATACATATTAATTGTTAGGACTTAATAGTAGAATGAACCCATCTTCCTGAATAAAAATCTGATCTGGCATATTTATCTGAACAGGATGCAGAACTCATGATGAACGTTGCCAGGAGATGTTGGGTTAATTTATTCTGAATATCAATAATCAGTTTGAGCTCCACAGATTTCCTGGAGCTGAATATTCCTGCACACCAGGTCATCGAAGGAAAATTTGTCTTTCTGGGCATGGTCTGACAGGGGTCACAGCTCCATGGCCTGTGGCTCTGCCATTGTCTGCTCCGAAGATGAATCAGCTTTTTTCAAACTCTATTCTCTGGCACTGAAATAAAAACAAGCCCAAACTAATTAATTCAACACAACGAATCAATATTTAGCTTAGCTGAAGTGTTTAATAGTCAGGATCAGCAGATTAGTGTACCAAGATAGCTAATTATTTTAAGGAAAGCAGGTTCATGGTGGGTGATAATGTGCATATGTTTAACAAAGGATACAGGTTTGTAAACTCAATACATTTTCACCAATGTGCTTCACAGAGATATGACAAATTACGAATTGATAATAATTAATTCATACAAATCAGTAATTATGTAAGTTTGGAAATATCTAATTTTCTTCTTGTCTTCTGGTTGTTGTATTTGTGTTTGCTGAGATTTATGTGCATTATTTATGTTAGTTTCCTGTGTTATGTGTAGTAATATGCACTATATCTTCTGATTAGGAGACTGCAGGTCACTGTAAAGTTTTCCACTACAGTAATTGTCTATTCAAAATCTACTCATAATAGAATATTGTCAGTAGTCTGAGTGGTGCCTATTATATGTACTATGTACTAATTTATTGACAATATCACTACGGATATCAGCAATTGGAACAATTCGTTGTCTTTTTTATTAAATCAAGTATAAACTTATCATATTTTAATCTAATTGTGTAATTTATGCATTAAAGAGTTTCCAGTTTCCAGTTTAAAAACAACAAAACAAAACAGTGAATTGTAGCATAGTGACGAGTTTCAGAAAAGCCTTGTGTTATTTGGATCTTTCCTATACTGCAACCACATTTATAGCAGCTTAGAATTTTTGCAGTGATTTCAGGGTAATGTTTGTGGTACTACTTCAATAGGGTGAGCAGGAGAGAACATGGAGACCCCCAGATAGAAGAGCTGAATATCGGGGAGGCAGCAGAGCCTGAAGGACGAGGAACCGGTGAGCATGGCAGAAAAGATAGCTGTCATACAGCTCTATTAAAAATGATAAGCAGCACTACACCATATCTCCTCTGCTATTACAACATCAAACCTCTAGATGGCATTAGAGCTCCACTTAGAATCTGAGTTTCCTCATGCACTTTATTATAGGAAAAAATAGAATTGGTTCCACATTATTAGTTCAATGACTGTTGGATTATGTCCCTGCATGAGGATAATAAATGTTATGAGGAATGCATCCTCGAGTGTTTAGCCGCATCATTACTGTGATGAATCTCCAGGAGCGGTAGCCACAGACTTTGATGGGGATGGGCGCCTGGAACTGCTGGTGTCTCACGGTGAAAGTGCAGCACAGCCTCTCTCTGTCTACAAAGTCAACCAGGTGAGTGATTGTGAGACATGTGATACTCGATAAGTAGTGTGACATTAAGCCTTACTCCCTCTTTTTTTCCCCTTTTTCTGCCTTTTTCTTAGGGCAATGCAAACTCATGGCTGCGAGTGATTCCCCGGACAAAATTTGGCGCTTTTGCCAGGGGAGCTAAAGTGGTTGTATATACAAAAAAGAGTGGCCCACACACAAGAATAATTGATGGCGGCTCAGGGTACCTCTGTGAGATGGAGCCTGTTGCCCACTTTGGCCTCGGTAAGGAAATATCAGAAAATACACACTTAACTTGTTTTATCTGATCCGCAGATGCAACATCTAATGTTAATTCACTCTGATATAAATTAATAAAAGCATTTCTTCATAGCTTGCTTCTCTTGTTCTCAAATTGGTTTCTGAGGTTTGAATGGGCGGTAAGACAGATAAACATTGCAGAGAGTAGCAGCAAGGAAGAAAACAAAAGCATGTGGAAAGCATTGTCTTAATACCTTCAGCCTGATTAGGCACCCACGGGAGCAAAAGTTCTCTGTGGGAGGGAGCTGATTGGGCAAAACATGAAGAGCGGAGGAGGACAGGTGCTGCAGATGGAAGCCAGCCATGGTTGTGAGGAACTAGCTCTATGTCTCTTTCTGACTGTCCTTCCCTAGGACAGTCAGCTGGTTACCATACAGGCCTGCTAGCCCACCCACCCACTACTCCTCCCTGGCTCTCCTCACTGAGCCTGTTCAATATCAGGATTGTCCAAGCTCACATCACCTTTGGTGGCCCTCATAATACACTCCAGCAGCAAACTATCCAGACAATTGTGGCTTTAGTAGAGACCTCCATTCTCCAGGTTGAAAAGTGTCAGTACTCTTAGACATGTGAGATCTGTTCCCCACAACAAAATGAGACGGTGTCACGTGGGTGTAGAACAGGTGAAATATTCTTTGGCTCTCAGGCAGCACACCTGCTGAGTGGACTGTCTGTCTGGCAAGGTAACTCCAGATCTGTTTACATAAGAAATGCCACTTTAATTAAGGGCTACAGAGGGCCTCTGGAGAGGGGCTTTCTCTATGCCCAATGAAAACAGTTAATAGAGCGAAGAGGGGAGAGTGCTTGTACAACGTGAGCCAGTAAAAAAGAAAGGAAAGAGATAACCTCCAATATATAGAGGTTTCTCACGTTTCATCATGTGTACATTGCTCAAGAATTGTATCTTGTATTGGATGTGATACAACCAGTGGTTGGGAGGGAAAACCGTGTGATTGTAAATTGCTGTGGTTGTTACCTGGTTGCTGCAGGTGCCCATAATTTGCATGAAAGATGGGGATTTGTTTGCAGACATTTGCTAACTACTAGCTGTGCTGTAGTGAAACTTGGAAAAGTGCAATGCAGACTGGAAAATGGAGAACGTTCTCCTCCCAAGTAAAAGTGCCTCAGCTGACCTGTCAAAATGTGCAGCTTTTACTTTGAAGGTGAAAAGTCTCAGTTTCTGGTTTGTGTCACAGTTTGCACAGATTTACTACACCTTACTGGACAGTGTTTGCAGACAAGTTTGCATCTCCCATACAGACTATGGCCGACTAAGACAGGCTGCTAAGGGAGCAGTCTCTAGGCTTGTGTGACTGGGGCTTTAGCAACAACCTTAGGCAACCACCTGCCAACTGGTTGGAGAATACAAATGTTTCCTTTGTGGACTGATGTCTTGACCATACATTGTCACCAAGATTGTTATCCATCTAAAACGACAGACAAGTTACTGCCATGTGGTTAGTCATGTGTCTGACAAACCTCAACACTGTAAGGTTCAGTGATCAGTGGTCTTATATTTCTGTATGCACTGTAACTACCTCAGATTCTACTTCCCTGAATAGGCAAGGATGTGGCCACCAGTGTGGAGGTGTTCTGGCCAGATGGTCGTTCAGTAGCCCGGGCCCTCGAGCCGTCAGAGATCAACTCAGTGCAGGAGATCCACTATCCAAGAGATGAGGAGGAAGTTACTCCTACTGTGGAAATAGAGGTACACAAGTGCTTCATAGTGGGTTTCAGCATGTTTTTTATTCTCAATAAACTAAATACTCATTTTGTCCGAATAACAAAGCTGCTACAAACACAACACCAACTTCAAGAAACAATCGACATCAAGTTGTTTATTGTAAATTGTTGGGATAGTGCAACAGTTTTACGGATCATTCACAGGAGAGTTCATTAAAAATAATATTTCTTACTAATTGTCTCTTACAGTGTGGTCACGGGTTTGCTTTGAATGAGAATGGCCGCTGCACGGGTAAGCTGAGGCACTTTATCCACCTTCAAACTCTGTGCTTGTCTCTTTGTTTAAAAATCCTCACACACGTCAAGTGTCTTTGCCTTCCTCACTTCTCCCTGCCCTCAGATCAAGATGAGTGTACCCAGTTCCCCTCTGTGTGTCCCTCTGACCGCCCTGTCTGCACCAATACCTATGGTAGCTATAAGTGCCGCGCCAAGAGAAGATGCAACCAGGGCTTTGAGCCCAACGACGATGGGTCAGCCTGTGTGGGTGAGTGGTCCTGGCAGAGTCAGGGTATCCGGATTACCAAGATCGTTAGAACAAAAGAAGCACTACCAGAGAACGAGATGCATTAAGTCTTAATTACAGTGGTTTGGAATAAAAGGCTTAGAGGTGCTTACATTCCTCCAACCGTGTCCTCTCTCTGCACCCCACTGTCTTGCATGACTGACCCTCATGTGAATGAGCTGTCTTCCAACTACAAAGACACACATGTTGGCTAACATTTCCCTGCCCTTTGTTTCTCTCTCTTCTCGGCAGCCCAGGTGGCTTACTTTGGGGGAACGCGGTCTTCTGGGGAGCGCAAGTGCTCGGGCCTTACTTTCCGGCTGCTCCCCGTCTCTCTGCTACCACTCATCTCTACCCATCTCTATTCTGGACTGCTGTAGCTGTGACTGTTTTCTCCCCTTCCTAACTCTTTCCACTACTAAAAGTGGGTGTACAGAAACTCTTAGAACAAACTTTTAACAAAAAAAGAGAAATTCCTCTTCACCTTCTCCTCTATGGATCTATGCTATCTTTACCCATCAGCTATTTACAGTCTCGCCTCCTGGTCATCTGCTGCTTTGTGTCACCTCTTGGCTCCCGGCCCCCTCTGGACTATAAAGAAACATACAGGGAGCATGCTCGCTGGGAGCTACAGGGTTCAGAACTAACTGTGCCACACCCGCAGAGTCCTCACGTCATCACCTGGCACTTATCTTAGTGGGACCTGAAACAAGGCCAAGTCAATAAGAGGAGCTTCGGCATAGAAACCGCTGCGCATACAGCAAACAGATCTACTGGCTCCACAGACCACATTCATTACAGACACGCTGAGCCCCATCTGTATATCCAAAATGCCTCTATGGTAATCCTTACAATGTCACTCTCATTCTTATTATGCGCTTACTGGGATGCCGAGGAACACCAGGCCTCCAAACTGTATGTTTTGAGTGTGTATTAATGTGTTTGCGTGGCTGTGTGAGCCTCAGTGTACTGGGTCCAAAGAGGCAGTCGCGTTGGGGAACATATGCCAGACCATCTGTCTCCGATGGTTGGTTACATTTT
Organism: Diplotaxodon limnothrissa; assembly: GCF_057381915.1. Lineage (NCBI taxonomy): Eukaryota > Metazoa > Chordata > Actinopteri > Cichliformes > Cichlidae > Diplotaxodon > Diplotaxodon limnothrissa. The sequence goes on along the minus strand of NC_140608.1, from coordinate 13,696,959 downwards.
GTTACACATGAATTATACAACAGCACAGAGAAGAAGGCAAACACATGTGTGTGTGTGTGTGTGTGTGCGTGCGTGCGTGCGTGCGTGCGTGCGAGCACAGGATGAGGCAGATTTTACATTTTTTGGAAAGTGTACTAAAACATATCACCGTAGGCATGTGCAAAGAACATGATGACAAAAGGAAAACACCTAAAACTGAACTGAACAGTGCACTTAATTTATGTTGGTGTTTCTCCTTCTGTTACACTGTGATTACAATCATGAACTCAACATGCAGTAAAAGCTGCTGTTCTTACATTTTAAAGTGTTCAAAATAAAGCAACAGTCTTCAAGATTTCAGTCCTGACTGATTTGGGGACTCCTACAGGTCTTCTTTTGCAACCGGATATTTGTACGACATCACCGCCACAAGGAATCCATCATGCCAGTGCTCACAGCCACCGTCAGTTTGGAGCAGTTGGTATCGAGAAACTACTGAGACAAGCTTTGCGTGTTTTAGTTCTGACAGTAGATAGATGATTAATCCAAACAACTGCCGAGTATTTTTCGTAGCAACCACCTTCGAATGCATTTTAAGAGCAAAAATATTCAGTCACTGAATATTTTTATTCCTTTTACATTGGTTTTAGTGGTAGATAAAATCCTAGTTTGGGTTAAATTACACCCTGTCAAAAACAAGAACCGTGCCCTGCAGAGGCTTTGTGACAGAAAGCATTAAAGCAAACCTTCTACCTTTGATGTGGCAGCAGAAAATTCTCAGTTTGCTTTAAAGGTAGCTTTTTTTCTCCGCTAATGATGCCACAGGCACCTAGTTGGTAATAATAATAATCTTTGAGACTGCCGCTTTAAGTTTTAAGTGCACTAATGCATTCCTAATAGTTTTCCACATAATATAAAGCTTGACAAGTTGCAGTGGCATTCAGTAGTTTTGTTGCTCTTACAAGACCAAAATCCCCAATGTCTCTTATTATGTTCCAAGTCCCCTACTATGTTTGTGACATTGTGGCTCAAGCTCAAATATACAGTTTAGCTTTAAAAATTAATTTCTTAATATATCATTTCCTAAAACGGTGGTATGCTGGCATTTATACTGACTGTACAATGCAGATTTGGTTTGCAGTGGGAAGTGGCATTGACTTGTTTAAAAAAAAGTTCCCGTGTACATAAAATGAAGGCACATTGGTAAATGTGTAGCTCAGTTACAAAGGCATACGATCGAATTCTTTATTTTGGTGTTTTTAAAGGATTTGTTGACAATGACATTAAAAACAAATATCTGGAAAAAAGGAAGAAAGTGGCTATTTGATGAGTCGTGATTTGCACACAGTGAGGTTTCACATAGCCCCGCGTGAAACCTTCGCTACAGCGGACTAAAATACATAAAACATATGGAGCTCTTCATTTTTATTAAAAGCTACAGATCTTTTTGCCTTATTGCCATGTTTCTTGAAGCGTTTGGGAAACGAATAAATACTTTGGCCAAAAACAAAAAAGACGACCAAAAAGTGAAAGCATTTTCCTCCACTCCACGATGACAGCGCGTTGACTGACAGGTTTTTGCTTCCATATAATTCTGCATGGGCACATCACTTGTTGCAACACAACCCTCAACTTATCCAGTGTTCGACCACAATCAGTGTCACAGCAGGGGATAATGTTCCTTATTAAATGTTGGCCAGTGCAATTCTCCAGAGAAGCGAATGTCTTTGTATGAGTCATGGATTCATCCCTACTCGCTTGCTGAGGCAAGTGTTATATATATTTTGGAAATTCTTAACCACAAACCTCACACATTCCACTGAAGCTCCAGCGCTACTCTCTGCCGCGTGATATCTGTCCTTGAGCCTCTTAATGGGCTGGACCCAAACTCCAGATGCCACCTGTGAATATCACACATTTCAGAGGTTTTGGGAGCTGAACTCAGTTCTCTCTTTTTTAATAAAAATAAGGAGGCATCGGAGCATGAAAAACTAATAAGCAAATGATGATGGATGTGTTAAAGCAATTAAAATGAATCACCACAGATCCCTGTTGGATCTATGCTGACATTGTCGTGACACCCTCCACGAAAGCCAAAGAACCTTCAGATTGAGTGCTCAGTGAGACAAAGTCCACTTAAACATTTTTATGTTTTCTCAAAAATTATGTCAGAGGTTCAACTGAAGTTCCTCTTGAGCTGTTATTGGACTGTAAGGAGAGAACGCAAAACTTTTTCTACTTTCTTGCACGCTGCTGGGTCTGACTTGAACAGAACAAGGACTTGTGTAAGCTCACAGTTTGCATAAATAATTGGATCTGAAAGTGTTCATTATATTTGCACACTTTCAAAGGACAGTGTGCAAATATATTTTTGTTAGTTTTTTAACCCTGTTTATCATATTTAAAGTACACAGTGCTCAAAACAATCTACTGTCAAAGACATCTAGTATATATATTTTCCTATAGCTGTGTTGAAGTTGGTTGCAAACTTTCAGCTGATTGGAAAGTTTGTAGAGAAAAGTTAGGATTCTGGTAAATAGAAATGGCAACTGCCGTTGACATGTACATGCTAAAATATGCTGTGTGCCGTATTTACTGTGTCTACTCGATCTACTCTAACATGCAGGGTGTCTTTGCATTCACAGCTTATTCTATGTATGGAAGGACTGGAAATAAATAAAAGCACACTATTCACTGTGATGAATTAGTTGCTCAACCACTGCAAATGTACCTGGAAGCAAAAACATTTTTTGGATAGAGTGGATGAACATGCACACGTGATATCATCAGATACACTTAGAGCATAGTGTTTAGTGGGAAACTATGTAATTAGAAAAAAAATCACTTTGTAACTCTTAAAATTGCAAAATGTGTCTAAAGATTGTCTGTGAATAACATCCAAGAACCTGAGGGAGGAAGCTGTGTGTGATTGTGTGTGTGTGGTATCTGGCATGGTCAGTGCCATTGTGTTATTTACATCCCAGAGGCTCCAGCTGTTTTTCTCTCTGCAGGAATGAACTTGAGAGTAGAGATGTCCCTGTGCAAAATAAAACCGGGAACAAAATGCTCGCTTATGTGTGTTTCAGGGGAGTCCAGTGTGTGTGTGTTCATGTTCTCAGTCGGTTTGTGTGCAGGGATTTTGTCCACGTGGAAACATATTGCAAAATGCCTTATTTTGCCGCAGTCTTGCCAATGCCGAAACGCCCTGCAAACAGTACATGCACAATGTTCACACACTAGGAAGCTTTCCCAGAAAATGACAGAAGATCAGATATGGAGTGATATGTTAAGAAAACATTTGTACTGCACCGAAATGAATAGAAAAAGAAAAAAAGAACGGAAGGTTGCAAACGGAAAAAGCTGCATAAATGTGGATTTTTCACTGTAGCGGTCATTTGTTTTTAGCTGCAGCCAGAGAATATGTATGCTTATTTTTTCGTATCCCTAGTGGAAACAACAGGCCGGCCTTCTCAGAGCTTCATGAGTATAATAATGCTGTGTGCAAACTCCTCAGGCCAGCACAAGCTTCATTCCATTAAGGGTGCACTCCAGTTCATTGCAGCCTGAGATCAAAATTAAAACTTTATCAACCATGCTTGTAATTGCTCGAGCACATCTCAGGTCATTTCATTTAAACTTATCCGACTAATTTAACCAAGCCTGCACACTAAAATAAGTCAGTGACATTACAGATTAAGGCACTCGAACAGCCACTTGAGCATGAACGGCATCAGCAGCTGACTGTTAAGAGGTTGTAGGTTATTATAAAAGCCCGTTTGTGAACAAAATAGGTAATTTGCAAAGAAAGGGTTAGAAAAGGTTTTCTTACATAGTACAATAGTCATAAGTAACGGCTAAAAATCTGTTTTTCTAATCTTGTCTCTGCATTTTAATGATAATACACTCACAGGAGTTACTGCTGAAACCTTGGGGCCACATCACTATAGCAACATTAGATCAAAGCAAAACCTCTCTTCGGATAAATTGTGATAACCTTAAATCTCAGTGGGGCTGGAATAAAATATTTTTTCCCTCTTTCAGCGATCATTTGCAAGTAGTTGCAACAATCAATGAGCGTCCATCACCCTCCACCATTTAGTTCACAAGGCGGATCCACGGGTCATCTGTTGGGAGGCAACTTGTCTCCAAACAAACGTGGTCCAACTCCAACTAACTGCGGTCACTCTCAAACAGATTGGCAAAGGTTTTCAAATAATTACAATCTAGTTTATAAATGGAGACAAGCTATAAATAGACACATCGCTATCAGTCTGAGTAACTTGTATGTCATGCATGTCTTGCAAACTTGTTGAGCGTCTATGTCAATTTTTGGAAGAATTTCAGAACTTCTTTTCAAATTTATGACATTCTAGCTGGATTCTCAATGCAAGTAATTAATATAAATTTCTGCTTTATGTGAATTTCTGTGTAAATGTAGAGCAACAGATTTGCAGATATATCACAGTTAACACTGTGTTGTTACAAATTGCGTGTAAAAGCATAAGTAATTTAAGCAGGCTGACTCTGGCTGTGCTGCTGTCCTGATGCACCAAAGTCACTTTGAGGACAGCAACTGGTCCCCATCTTCGAAGTAACTATTTCAAAGGTAACAAGAAGGCAAGTTTTTTTTTCACACGGTCATAGTAATTTTGTTCTTGTTCTTGCATTTTCTGCAATCACTGTTTTCCCTAGTGTGACTGTAGCATAAGGTGATTGGTTTTTTTTTTTTTTACCTCAAACTTCTCATACTGCTGAACATTAGAGTGTTTCTCCAGATCAGTTAAATGGCAATTCTTAGTAATTAATACTCATCAAAGGTCCAAACTAACAAAAATAATCGTCAGCACAGGCTAGAGATGGAGCACATCGGTCAGTCCTGGTGTACTGTGAGGAAACAAAACTTCTTCAGGCATTGCACCGTTTACTTACCTGTTTGTTTCTCCTAGCCTAATCATTTGTCTACTAAATGACCCCTGGAGGGCTTTGAACTCACAACACCGATCATGCGATTTCTCTGTGTATTTTCTCATCATTGCTTTTGGCCTTGAGTTTGCTGAAAACAGATGCAGTGTTTCACAGCTCTCCTTCTTTCAGCGATTATCTGTGTTTCAACTCTGCGCTCGGCGGGATCTCATCCCTGACTCATTTAAAAGCTATTAGGAGGGCAGGGACTGACACGGGAACATTTATTTTCCTTTAGCGGTAGATCTAAGGAGGAGTGCTCGTAATAAGCGCTGTCTCACAATTAAACAATGTGATCCTAAGTGACATTTTTAACTGGAACCACACATTTCCACTCTCACATTGTGTTTTTATGTAGCATTCTGGGCTGTGCTTGGGGGAGGCCCAGCAGCAAACACAACACAAGAGCTGTCAGTCACACTGAGGTTAAATAAACCGAGCGGATATTGGTGCCAAAGCCAACAGGCGGGGCAGCAGTATGGTGAGGAAAAAAAAACAGAAAAATCGACTTTAAAGAGTACACAGCAAATCAAGTGTGGCCAAACACACAGAGACAAATCCTGCCATTTCCACTGTGTTTTACCTCTTTCCACTCTTCAAAGAGCTCCTGAAGGGCTGCGGTTTTCATACCGGAATCTCAAAACAAATGTTAAAAATCAGTTACAACATCCGGCGTTCAAACAATAAGCTGAGAGAGTCCTCGTGGATGGGACTGTGTGTACAAAATGTCTGAGTTTTGAAAGGAAGACTGGGCACTGGGTCTTTCTGTGCATTGCATCACAGAGTTTTCATTCAGAATAGCAAGTCACCGTGATCCTGAAATTTGGACAGATGCGGATAAATGTTTGGAAGGCCCCAGGGCGCCAGCCAACAGTTGGATGTTTGGGATGGACTGCCAGGGTTAATTTACCTAACTGAGTTCCTGTTGTTATGCCAGTTTTTGTGATTGAACTGAAATGAACGTGTATTTGTTTGTAATCCGGTCCCAAACCAATGTCAAGAGCAGAAAATAGGCGTGAATATCCTTTAATGTCACTACAGGCAGGACTTTTCTCTGAGGCCAAGACTCTCTCTCGAGGGGTTCCACATATAACGCATTACATGCATTACATGCAAGCACACAATTGTAAACTTCACTGTAACCGGTGCACTCCGTTTGCCAGGCACTGGTGCCAGTCAAAATATGCCTGAAACACAGGATATAGATTTTCTGTCATTTGCGGGAATAAACATTTTAACCAATCAATACCGGAAAGCGACTTTCCATTCTCCCCATCTGTGACTAAGACAGAAAAGACATAGTGGAAAAGATTAAGCAGACCCCCTCCCCCCCTTTTTAAAAAAAGGAGAACAAGGAATGAGCAGGAGGGGGGTAGAAGGAATAAAACAGAAAGACAGCGTTGTGCAGCCGAAGAATAAAAAATGTTTAAACTTGGAAAGAGAAAAGAAACTTAGCTAAAACCTTCCAGCAAAAGTTTGATGAAAAAGGGGGATCTGTGCTGAAGGAAAGAGTTGCTTGCGCTTCGGTAGTGTGAGGCTGACCTTTGCCCGCAGGTGTTGAGATGTTTCTTCACTCCTCTGCTGTCTTTGAGAAAATATCAGTCCACTCTCGCCGCTCCTCCTTCTGTCTACACTCCTGAGATTTTAACTAAGCCTCAGTGTCAATCAGGATGTTATCGCTCATTTATGGCCTTATGAGCAGGCTATGATGGATCTACTGTACACCTCTTATACACACGCACACACACATACACACAGAATCATGCTTACAAATAGACACTAATACAAAAAGCTGTGCGCACCAAAAAAAAAAAGATGAAAGAAAATAATATTCATTAGATCGTTGAAAACTTTGAAAACTGGATGTGCACAGGAATCATTTTACTTATTTATGATGAAGCACTGCACATTTTCCTGAAAATATAAATGGGTAACTCTTTGCACTTTGAAAGCTTACAAGGAACAACCCTTTGATGGTTTCTGTCTTACTGAACAAAATGACTGGGTGTGCATCTGAACTGTGCAGCTACCCTTGAAAAGCTCATGATTAATGGTGCTGGGAAGGTTGTCAAATGCCGTCTTTATAGGGGAGAGAGTTAGGAAGAAAATTTGAAATCAAGCTGTTTAGTTGATAACTGATGTTACAATTCTTCATAAATTAATACCAATTTTAAGAAAACCATGACATTTTTGGTAAGCAACAAACTTTTAATGTTTCATTGTTAGATGGTTGCAGATGTTTCAATGTTTCATTGTTCTGTTACTGAACTGTTGTAATGAAGAAGGGTCGATTAGTTACGGACAATTTTGCATTAGTCACGCATCCATCAAACAATTCTTTGGCTAAATAAAGACTAATGTTTATAGAAATTGTCAACTTTATGCAAACAATGGTTTGGTTATGGTTTGGGTGGTATGTGAACAAAACAGCCTACCAGCTGAATATTCAGTGTCAGATTAACCTTCATGGTTCAGTTTTGAACTTTATGCTGCCTACAGCTTTCTGTTCACTGCCCACTCTGCACTGCATGGGAGACAGAAAAAGTCAATATACATATACACTCACTGGACACTTTATTAGGCACACCTTGCTTGCACTGGGCCTTCTATGTTCATGGCATGGATTCAACAAGGTTCTGTTAACATGTTGGTCAGGATAGCATCGCACAGTTTGTTGCTCACATCCCAAAGGTCAGATTGAGATTTGGTAACTACTTTTTGTATTAAAACTTACTTTCCATTCTGTTATTCAGTCAAAACAAATGCACGGACATTTAGAGAAACACATAAAACAAATTTCAAGACCACTGCTCCAAACTCAAAGAGCATCCTATACCAACTCAAGTTCTTCCTGTTGCTATTCTCAGCAATGCTTACAAGAGAGACAGCGAGAGATCATATATCACGAACAAGCAAAGACACAGCACAGACTGAGCTTATAAACAACATGAACTGTAGCTACAAACAGCAGCCTGGAGTCAAAGGCAACGTTCTTTTTATCAGCTTCATCAGATATTTTATTCATCTCTTGGAGACAGTTAAAACTTCACTCAGCAGGCTTTGAATAATAATCAGCTTTGGAAAAAAAATATACATGTAAAAAGTACATAAATCCATTTTAATTAGTATGTAAATAAGCTAATGTAAACACACAATTAGCATCAAGATAAGATATAAATTCCTCTTTCGCAGCAGCACCGCTGGAGACTTTGTGGATCAGGGACTTCACTTCTTGTCGTCTCGCTTTGTTTACACACACATCATGCAGTATTAAACATCAATGCGGTTTTATTCGCCCTGAAGCAAAACAACTCAACTCAAAGCAAGTCAAAGATGCTGGTGCCAGACTCTACACATCATTATTGTCTTTTATATTTTTAGGAAGACATCATATTGCACTATTGAGTAATCTCTCACTTGTAACAGCATAATACACATATGTTACTTCTTGCCGATGAGCCCGTGTATCTAAATGAACTAGCTGCAGTCCCACATACAGTACAAGATAAATACATATCATGGTAGAATTTACATACTGAAATGAACTGTACATCATTAGATGGCTGTTTTTCTGAGGTTATCTTGATAAGTAGCTTGACTGAGGCTCAAGTATCCAAAGTGAAGGCTACTCTCGCCTGTGATCATTTATTTGTATCTCAATGGACATCTTTTTACAATAATATATTTAATGCTTTATCATAATCTTTACTCCCCTGCCAGTCTTCATGAATCAGTCATTCCTGAAAGGACAAGCTACATTAAGTATAAAATAGCACACAGTGCTTCTTCTTGAAAATAAATGCAATACTTTTGATCAGTCTACACCAACACACATACCCACATGCTGACACACTTAAAACAAAACCAAAAGCCTACATCCATGCTAGCTGCTTTGTGGGGCTGTGCTTAGCAGCACTTAATTGGTTAAACTAATTGTTAGCATGGTAACATTCCCACAATGGCAGCGCTTAATTTTTAGTAGGTAAAATTCTTACCATAGTAACATCTAGTAATTTACACTAATCTCAAAGAAGAGATGATGTTGATGGGATTTCTGTTAGTGTTTTCTCATGAACAAATTGAAACCCGATGATGGTGCTAAATAAAAAGTTCATTTATCACAAAGTTATTACGATTCATCTTGCGGGGAACATGTTACTTGATGGAAATCTGACATTTCTTGAAGCTGTTCATTCAAAGTCATATTGTGACAGTGGACCAACTGCTGGAGGATCAGTAAAGCTATAAACCAGCATCTCCAAGCTATTTGTGCTGATTCCTATGTTTTACATATTATGATAAAATTAAAAAAAAAAACATCTGTTCCTTACCAGGTTTTAAAATTATATAAATACAACCTCACAACAACACATGACATATTACACTGTGACTTTTTTTTATTTAAACACATTGCTTTCACATTGCTTCATTTGACTGAGATGAGCTCTCTTAATAATGTCAATTGGGTTAAAGTCTAGACTTGGACTGAATCATTGCAACACCTGCATTCTTTTCTTTTTCAGCCATTCTGTTGCAACGAGCTGTAGTGGGAATCAGATTTGAACAAGCTTTAGATGTCCACCAGACAGCCTGTCCAACATTTGAATCTAAAATATTTTTGATATACAGAAGAGTTCATTGTCAAGCTCATGCAAGGAGCTACAAGCTCCTCCACTGTATTAGCATGAAGTGTTCCTCTTTGGTGTCATGTATCCAAAGGACATTGTTCCGGAAGTCTTTGTTCAGATCCAGCTTTGCAAGCCTAAGCCATGCAAATTAATTTTAGAGAGAAGAGTGTTTCTCCTGGAAACCTTTCTAAATAAGTCATATTTGTTCAGCCTTTGTCTAATTTTGCTCTCCTGAACTTTAACATATAACCTGCTAACTGATGGCTGTAGTGTCCACGGTGTAACTCTTTGGTTTTCTGTAGTTTCTCTGAGTTTGGAGTAGATTTGCTGGGATCTCCAATCCTGAAAAGACTGGACGCAGTCTTTAATGCTTTCTGCTTGTGAAAAATCTAGTAGTGTGGTGGACTTGAAATAGTTTGATAATGGCCTTATAATGCTTCCCACATTGATTGGCAGCAGCAATTACTTCTTTAAGATCATTGCTGATGTCTTTCCTTCTTGGCATTGCATTAACACATACCTGAATGCTTCAGACCATCAAACTACCAAAGCATCTGCTGCTCACACTCACTGATGATCCATTAATCATGTACATTTGATTAGCAGCGCCTGGATCTGAATTCTCTAAATTCTATGCAAGCAGTGTGTTTTTTACACAGTCTGCATTAAGGATTCGTTTCTGTTAATAAACGATAACACTGCAAAGTATCTCATGTATTTCTGTTGATCTGAGGTTGTATTTTGTTTATTTTAAGACCTGCTAAAGATAAAACTTTCCATTATATCCTGACATGTGAAAGAGTGTGTACTTTCTTTTTCACATGAATGCACTGCCAAAGACTAAATGAGAGCATATGGCACTGAAGTTCTACTGGGAGTTGAGAAACAGCAAACAGAATGACAGAACTGGGAATCAGAGGGTGAATGGACACTTTGTCAGGCTACCTTTCTGTGAACTGACAAATTGTATTCCCCTAAAAAAGAGTCATTACGCCCATCACTAGTCTGTAATCCCACACATCAACAATATTTCTCCAAGAACCTTAGCCTATGTATTTTGCACATTTCCCCTGAGGATCTTTAACACCACCCTTTTCTATACCTCCTACACAAAGTGACAATATTGTTATAATTACCAACAATATCATAAGCTACATTGTTAAGACTTGTTACATATGATACTATACAGCAGCTCATGCTGTACAGACAATATGATCGTCCACTTCATACCCAGATGTAGACAGATTGTGAAAACATGTATAGATACTGGACATCAGTGATTTTGGGGGGGAAGAAAACGGCTTCATGGCAATCCCCATCCACTTGTTTGTGTGGGTAAACATTGACAAGCATGTACACTACAATTCATCTCCTGTACAGTTCATTTACACTCTGTTGCACACTCTTTTTTTTCTTTATACATTGTCTAATGAGCTCCTTTATCTGCTTATTGGCAGTGCTGAGTCATTTTAAAGTCGGTCAGTCCATCAGCCCCAGGCTGGATATCCATTCCACCGGGATGAAACATGAAGGCATCAAAAAGCACAGGAGGCTTAACACAAGCACAACTGAACTCAACTGCTGTGGTAAAAATCTCAATCAACTAGTTAATAAAATGTTATGTTGAAATTAAACTACTTACTGGAATGAAGCCAACATGTAATCGTTTCTGCAATGACTGTCCAGTGAGTAGTTTAACTCGACATGGCTCTGGTAAAAGTGCACAAGGCTATTTTCATGCAAGGGCTCTCTGCAGAGCAGTTTGCTTCTAGCCCACTGTGTTAAAGAATAATCAAAACAAGAAATAAAAAATGAAAATGAACCATGGTCAAGACAAACTTTTCTGAAAGGCCTTGTCTTTTGTTGGAAGATGTGTGGGCATTGTTGCTGTCTGTTGGTAATCAGCACGCTCGCTGCATCATATAATCTTAACAGCCTCCACATATACACACACATACATATTAGTCATACAGTGTTTCATTTCCCAAAGGAGAAATAGTTTTTATGTACTGTATTGTATTGTACTGTAGTGTGATATTGTGAATAAGTAGTTAGATATATGTGATAGATGATAGATGGATATTTTGTGATCAAACATAATGTTTTTTTTTTTCATCTAAAAGGATCTACAACTTATTCTTTATCTTACAAAATGAAAGATTCTTTATTCTGCATCAACATATTGCGGTATATATCAGTTAAAGTCAATAGACAGTTCTTTAAATCCTTGCTTTTGTGTGGGTTTAGGTATTGAACTTTGTGTGGCTGGCCCTCTTGCACACATCTATACTCACATATAAATATGCATTTGCCAATAACATCCACGCTGTTTCATGCGTGGAATAGGTGTAGAGATAAAAGACCGATGTCTTTCGATTTCTTCTTCTTCTGAACCAAACATGTCAGACTGACTCTGTGGCTTCTTGAAGGTACTGCTCCTTGATGTTTGATATTTTCTTAATGATCTCTGCTAAGCTGGAATAGATGGCACAGCCTTCAAGGGCCTGAGGTTTGCTTGTTTTCTAAATGAGCTGAGGCGTAGGTCGACTCCAACTCCAAGTCTACCAGAATCTGCTTGCATGCAGGGATGCCTGGCCACAATCTACAGGTGTGTATTTGTGTATATGCACGTGTGCACTCCCCCTCGCTGATATGTGTTTTTTCGAGTGCAGTAAATGACATGGCTGTGTGCATTTCTATGTGCAAGTATGTGAATATGCAGGAAGCGAGAGAAAGAAAGTGAGAAACAGAGTGTGTTTGAGCGTGACCTACAGCTGTGATGTGGATCACTTGTATCCACTGTCGTGAATGAGAAGAATAAATAATTTAAGGTGCTCTCTGTTAGCCTTTTGATATTGAAGACAAGTGTATGTGAACGGAGCAGAGAACCAAGCAGTCCCACAGCTGGCCTAATTTGCCAGGATTCAAAGCAGCTTGACCTAAACCACCTGAGATGAATGCAGTCATTTAGCAAGAACAGACAGCTACGAGTCTCCCAGTAAGGTGGCCGTTTCCTTCCTTTCAGATTTCAGAGATGTTGCATAAAACCTAAGATTGCAATGTCAGTGCGTAAACAGACAGGCAAAGTGACCTCTCCTTGAAAAAGTCCCGCACTGAAATTTAGTCTAAGGAAGTGAAAGTCTGGAGAATCAGCTACAATGCAGAGATGGTGTGACTCATAGTAGCAGATGTGATGGAATGAGAGAAAATGTGAATGGAAAAAAATTAGAGCAAAAACAATCAATGAGTATTTTAGTTTGATAGCTCTTGGAGAGTGTAGGATATTTCTTCACAGAAACACTGGTTGCTGTGTCTAACGATTAGAGTATGTGTGGGTTCTGTTGCACTTGTGTTTATTCTGTTTTGTATCCAGGGTGTGTTTTTAAGCCAGCTCTTCTTCTGGAGGTGATACATTGTCGGCCCCAGCAGAGAGAGCATGAATGTTGTGAATCACCTCCTCGCCTTTTTCTTTCCACTCGTCCTAGAACCTGGTGCTCTCATGTTTCAGCATGCGGATGTTGGTAAGTGTGCCGCTGCCCCTGTGGTGGTATCCGTAAGCCTGGTGCTGCCCCTCCAGTCACCGAGCGCTGCTGCCCGACGACATGGTGCTGCTGGGACTGGAGCCGCCCGAGCCCCGGTCTTCAAACACGCTGATCTCAAGCTGAAAATTTGATGAATGTCAAGGATCACTGTGCGTTGTCAACAAATTCCATGAGAATTTAAAGCAATACAGTTTTAGAAACCTCAGTAAGGTATTTCAACTATTTGGGCAAGCCTAATCTGACCTTACTGTTCTTCAGTGTAACCAGTGGTTTGTTCTAAATCCTCTGTATTTCCATTCATGAAGGGTTCTCTTGTTTGCAGACTCCTCCAGGGTCTCCTTGACTTGATTATATGCAAAGAAATTGTTTTTCTTAATTGTGGAAAGAACTCTGCAATCTTATAATTTAGTAGCCTTCTGTGGCCTTCTCCTGTTACTGTGCTGGCCAGTGGATTCCTACTTTTAAAGAAGAAATTTAGCTTTCTCTCTTTTTCATCTAAATAAGAGCTTCCTTCTCTTGCATAAACTTGCAGCTCTTTGCACATCAGCGAGTTCCAGCGAATGGCTACCAAACGCAAGTTCAACACCAGATTTTTTATCTGCTTAGATTGTCATAAAATAACAAGGGAACATCTGGCTGTCGAACTGCTTGTCAGGAAATAGTGAAATTCCTTTTGAGCCACGGAGAATGGGAGACAATGTTTAAAAATTGCTTTTAATTCCTCAATGATTAAAAAATAATTTTGGATTAATGCTTTTTAGTTAAAGCAGAAACTCTGTTCCCTGATCACATCTCGTTGGTTTACTTAAAATCCACTGTGGTGGCGTAGCGACAAAAAGCGTGTCACTGTCCAGAAATGTATGAATCAAAGTTATCTGAACTCTCTGCTTACATTCATAAACCTTGGCAATGGTCTTACTGGACAGCGCTACTCTACTATCATCATATGTTGATTTTACTGTTAATAAAATGTTCACGAGGCTAAACTTAATTACTTGTGAAGGCTTCTACTATTCTATTGAAAAGGTCTGAGAGAGTCGAGCCTATGGGCTCTGCTCTTTAACGTAGTCAGTGGATTTTAATGGTGGCCTGTCTCTGGCACATGTCTATATTATGTTTACTTGTGTTTGTAGCTACATGAAGGTGAGGAAGCTGAGCCCCCAATAGGAGGACAGCTTCTGAACCATATGAACTCACATCAGAGTCTCTTGAAAAATTCCTTCTGCATCAAGGAAACCTGAGCTTATTAAAAAAACAACATAACAATAGTCTGCCATGAATTTCTTCCTTCTGGGTTTCTCCTTCCAGAATTCCTCTTGTCTGCGTCTCCCCCTTTGTTTGTTTATGTATTACTTTCTTTGTAGGCCTCTTCTTTTTTTATTGATAATAACTTTCTCTGTATGTCTCTGGTTTCTTTGCTTCCATTGTTTTCTCTCCTTTGAGACTGTCTGCTTCATTTATTAATATCACCTTTTAATTTCAACCATTCGTTCTCTGCATAACCACTCAGTTTTTTAAGAGTTGGTAATGGGTTGACCTGCAGCCCGTTTTTTTTCTTTGGGCCAGTGTGAGCCAGGACTGTGTGATGGTCTATTGGACACATTCACTCTCTCCATGTGTCTGTGCTGGTATCAGTCCAGCTGTCAATAGGAGATATAGTGCTGTCCACTCCTGAAAATGTAGCAATTCATCTATAAAAGAACAGCCACATGAAAACTTGGAAATCATTAAAAAGGCCTTGATATAAAACCTTACTTCCGATTGACCACATTAATATTATTTATTTTTTATTTTTTGCATATTTCCATATCAAAGCACAGAACTTTCTGTTTTTTTCAGAGCTTTTTTAAGATTTACTCACGATAAAAAATAGTTGGCCAGTGAACAGCTACTCTGCAGCAGCTGGACTTTAAGTGTCTTGTTCATGGGCATCCTGATGGTAATTTATGAAGAATTTTTTTTTCATCCATTTGCTGTATCAAATCCAGATGTTTCCACCAGTTTCAATAATTCTAACCAATGTCTTTCCACGCCATCTTTAAACTGTCTTATAAATGTTGAGCTGTCCTGTCTGGGCCTTTATCCACTATCTATTTGTTGCACAGAGATTACAGTAACATATGGGAGGAGGATACAACCCTCATTCCTCTCTCTATGGGGTCTGTGAGCAGCAGACCTCGAGGAGCGTAGATCTTCTCATTCTGCTCCTGGATGAAACCTGATATCTTCCTCAGCACCTGGAATAAAACAAGGGGGGCAGAGAGGTATTAGAACAAGTACCTCTGGAGGTAATCCAGATTTGATTAGAAATGTTGGAGGTAAGATGAAAACCCAAGCAGGACAATCAGGCTCCCATAAAAAAATAATAAGAGAGAACTGAGATTCAGTACCTGCCGACTACTTTTTCAGGATGCGTTCTGTGTTACACACAGTATCTAAAAGAGGTTAAATTGGCCCAAGTTACTTTAACCTCTGGAAAATATGAAAAATGAAAGAAACTAATTTGCAGTCCTTCTGCGCATACTTAGCATGCGGCATATGATACCAGCTCTGTCAAATCATTGCCCGGCTTTATTTTTCCTGCGCATTAAAATCCAAACTTAAAGTAATTCCATTATGCTCCAAGTATAGCAGCTATTTTTTCTGCATACTTCCAAGCCACTCTTGTCAAGCAGGGCTGCATGAATTGAATTACTAAAAATGATGAGTATGAGCTTTTCTCCTTTTGAACTTTTCCATTTGGAAGCTTGAGTTCCTAATTCAAAAGATGGCTCTCTTTAAGGCTAAATGTCATGCCTTGGTTAACTGTCAAGGCTCTAAAATATGAAGTGGACAGTTTATTTAGATTGCACTGGCAGTGGACGTTTTTCTCGGTTTTGCAAGTGAGCATTGCAGCAACTGTGCGAAAACCACAGAGCAGCAGTGGAGTGAATCTGTGCGGTTCAGGCCATGCTTTGGCACACAGATTCAAACAAGCATGTCTGTATACATTCTCTCATTCATTGCAACTGCACACAAACCGTTTTATCTGGAGATTTAAATAGTGTCTACGAAACCTAAGAACTGAATGTTGTTCCAGCGATGCTGCTGATAGCAACCAAATGTCTGCAGACTGATGGCCAGTAATGCCAAACAGGCAGCTATTAGCTAAAGTGGGTTTATTACAGTTTTTTCTGATTGCTTAAGCACATTTTTTGTAACTATTGGCTAATTTTGCAAAACTCTTCACACAAATAAGAAAACCTGTCACCCAATCATCAAAACATTGTAGTTCTCTTGCAAAAGCAAACACAGCTAGATTAACTCTTCACACCATCGTAAAAATGGTGTTTCCGTATCAAACAGTACACACAAGCCATCATCTACTAAGCACACAATGCGCCAACTGCACACCGATGGTATGAATACAAAACACATCTGGCGTTTGCCTTCCCTGTGCACAAGGTAGGCTATGTCAGTTTGAGCTCATACTTCTGTCATAGATCCATAAGCATGGAGGGATCCAAACTTCAAGTACTGGTGTTTATTCAAACACATCAAAACAAACACAAGTGTTTATTTCCAAGTATAGGATTATTTGCAATCGCCATAATGACTATATGGGTTACGTGGTCTGCAGTGAACATGCTTCCTCTGCCCCCTCCTCGTCTTCCTCTTGCTCCTCCTTGTCCTTGTCGTCCTCTTCATCCTACTTCTTCACCTCCACGTCCTCTTCCTCGGCCTCCTCTACTTCTCACTCTTTCTGCTCCCTCCATTGTACTCCGCACACACAGCTTACCTGTATTATAGTGCTTAGGCTGATTGCAAAGTGAACGAATTATCTAAGAAAGTTTTCACATGTGAAAGTGTGCCAGACAGTTGGCAAATTAGTGTTAATGATAGCCATACATGTGTATACTTTTGCTAGGAGTGTGTTGGAAATTTGGAAATTGAGTGTTGTGCAGTGAATTGTGCCTACAGTCTTGCAAAGTGTGTGTTACAAAATTGCAAACTGAGTGCAAAGCAGTTTTTGTGCTTTTAGTTTTGCAAACTCAGTGAGTGGTTTTGCTATAAGTCTGACTAGTTTTAGAAATTGTGCTACAGGATTCACAGTTAGTGTTTAGGCATTCGGTAAAAACTGTAAAACGGCTTATTCAGCCTTAGCTATGCCTCCATGGGAACAAATAATGCTGATGTACCACGGCTCGCCTAAACTCTGCCAGTGTCATGTCGGCCAGCGCTGTGTTCCTCTGTGCCTCATTTGCACCCACAGAGCTGCTGCCGCTACACATGTTAACCAATATGTACAACTCTATTAAAGAGAGCTTATTTAAATTCTTTATGATTTTCTAGAGATGCTGTACATTTCCTCAGGTCTGAGGAGGAGACAGGAGAAGCATTTGCTTGCTGTGACTTCTTCCAACTACTACCTGCCCTGTTTTAACAAGGGCATTGCACAGATTTTATAATATTTGGCAGGGTGCAGACTCTCTCATGTCCAGCGCCGCTGATTCATACATTTGCATTCCTAAGTACAGCTCTGCTGCGTAATGACTTCAAAGTTTCCGAGCTGCAGTAAGTGTGAAAATGGTTCTATTGAACATGACAAATTCACATCCTTTTTTGTGAGTTAGCTAAAGGTCATTGCAGCACACAGCCTAGAGTGATTAAAACAACACTAAGCAGTTCACTGAGCACTGTGCTCCTCTAGTATGTCAAAGGCCTCGTACAGCTGCAGGCCCAGCTGCTTATACAGTGACCCTTGTTAGTGGAGACTAAACAACAGAAGAAATATTTTTTGTCTCCCATTGGAAAAAGATACTTTTGCAATAAAATGTCTGGAAAACATTAGGACATTGCGTTTCTCAGTGAAAAGACATTGAACTGAAGCCATCGAAATTCAGCGGTTTTGCCCCGCTGTTCTTTAAATCAGTGAGATCCATGTGAAATAGCGCTGAGCACAAAGCAATCAATATTTGACTTATAAGATATCCACACATTTCTTAACGCAACACAAACCATTTCCTTTGCTACAAACTCCAAGAGAATCAAGCATCGCGGTAAAGTGGCAGAGAGACACACAGAGGAGCCCTGACTAATCAGTTTACTGTGGTTCAGGGAAAAGGCCAATCCTTTCACTTGCTAGCGAGCTCTCGGGGCAGCTCAATCCTCTTCGGTGTAACAATATGACAGTCAAGTATCCAAGCTGTGCCTGTGTTGTACTGGCATGTGTGTGTGACAGCCCTTCTGGGAAAAGCTTTGTGTTTGTGACAGCATACGCACAATCCCCTGCTTATGCTACCAAATGCAATATAAAGGATTTTATGCGTGTGTACACGTGTCCTTTAGAAACCCATACTGTATGTTCAGCTACATTCTTGTCAATAATACGAGAAGAAAAGTAGAAGATGGAGGGCACAAAGTGTGCGTGAGGGAAGTCTTGTGAATGTTTTTAAGCACATGTATCTGTTCTGACATGCTAGGAGCAATCAGTGTCCTTTGATGGTGTGAGATGTAAGCATCAAGGGACTCCAGTGAATCTGCACCCTGATCTGCGAGCGCTGTGTTGTGGGACTCGGACGCACATGAACATGCAGCATCAACTTGGGTGGGTACACTTTATCATCATCAGTCATAATGTTGTTCAGCCAAGATGGCTGAGTTAAGCAAGCAAATAAACAACTCTCCTGAGAAACTGATAGAATCTCAGGATCTTAATGGGGCAGCACCCAGCTGACAGGGAGATGAAAAGAGCCTCAGACTAGGCAATTTCTGCATGGCTTCAACTCAGCAATAAGTCCTTTTGTACTTCTTGGTCAAGCTCCTAGTACCTCTGTAGTCCTTTGATGAAGAAATGTTTACAAAATGCAACAAGACAAGGGAGATGACAGAGATCAGAACAGAGAGGAATGCTGAAAACTTCATGCAGCTCCAGTTCTATCTAAAACGGCGGCAGGTACACACAAAATCACAAGAGGATTAATCACGCTCGCTGTGTCTGCCTATGCGATTGTGTTATGTGTGCGTGTGTTCCTGTTCCATTTCAGTGACTAACAAGCAGCTACACGGCCATGCGGAGCTTTAACCACCTGCCCTTTGTCAAGATGGGCATCTTGGTTGCACTTTAGGTAAGCGTCAGCTGGCGTGCCATGCCTTATCCAGCGGCACACTTGTGTGGCCTTTAGAGTGAGTTTTAAACTCTGGTGGACAGACAGAGAGAGAGATTGCATCTCCTAGAACTGTGTGTTCTCTTCTTAAAGAGCCGGATGAGGCTTAATGTTTTTTTGAGTGGGAAAGAGTTGAATTCAATAGAAATTGACACATAGGGGAGAAAATAACACTTCTGTAAGTGGAGTTCATCACTGCGCATTAAAAGGTTCACCTTCATCTCACATTCTGAGATTCTGGGCTCTGTCCACTGAGGCATTTGTGTGCATCTTTTGCTGTTTTTTTTTCCAGGTTCCTCAGTCTCCTACCAAGGCATGTGGGATACGTGCAGCATGAATAATGTGCTATCACTTGTGAACTGGGTTTGGGTTTGCATGGCGTTTTCGCTATGCCTGTGCAATACCCAGAGAAGAGAGTGCAATACAGGTTGTCTTGTGCTGCAATTTAAAGACACATTCTAGTTCAAGATGTGGTTTCAGGTTTGAAAAGGGAGACAGTATAGAAGATGCTCACTGAACTCCATACAAAACATAAAAAAAGCTCATAAAGTGAGCCTGAGGAATAGATGGTGGCTGAATCGAAGTGTGCAGTAAACTGAAAGAATAGTTGTATTTACAGCAAAAGTCTGTTGTTTTACCTACAGCAGATCTTAAAGACGGTTAATGGAATAATAATTGTATTTTTATATTTAAAAGGCTAATTTTAACTCATTTTAAAGCTACAACCTCTATAAAAAGCAGCAAACTGAAACAAAAACATGACAAGTTAAAAAAAGTTGTAATTATACAGTATTTCCACCCAAAATGTAATATTTTGTGTACACAGACTTCTTACCTTTTCATATCGCGTTTCCATGCAGAGGAAGATGATATAAGCTGTTGCACAAGCCAGACATCCTTCCAGGTACGACTGACCTCCAATTTTTTCAGCCTCAGCATAATAAGAGTTAAGGGTCTTCACTGTCTCCTCAAGTAAAGTTCGTTCAATCTACTTATAAACAAAAACAAACAAGACCAACAGCGGTTGTAAGAATGGCACAAGTGAAATATGTTCTGTTAGCCTGCCAAATATGCTGCCTGTATTCTACTCAACCCAAAATACAATTTTTTCAAGGAATTAAAACAACAACAACTTTGATTACAGAATATGGAAAACCTGATGAACAATTACTTACAACTACGACAGCAATCTATTTTTTCCATCTGACAGAGAACATTTGCAGTAAATCGATGACAACTGATGTTTTCTTGCTCTGCTCTTTGTGTGGATTGTCTGCTTCATATGCAAATTGCTAGACAAATATGCAATAATACTCCTACATAACACCATTCACTAATTAAAGCAAGGTAAAGAAAGTAAAATTGCTCTTTAAATAAATAGCACATTCTCTCACACAGTCTTTAACTAAAGGCATCTACTTTTGCTTTAACTGTTCACACATGCATACATTCAGGAGATGTTAGATGGGGAGAAACATATATATTACTTATACAACAGACATTTGCATCCATTTGTGGATGATGCCCTTGTAATTATTATGCATAATGTGTGCATTTCAAATATTAGCTTTTTGCTTTTGAGGACCAGCATTACAGGAATTAGACGTTTCCTGGTTTAAGAAGCATCCCATATGCACAAGTGTTGTTTTAAGTGTATCTGCATCTATCTGTGAGTTTAGCTTAATAGACAAGTCTACAGTACGGGCCATCAATCTTTCTGTATCAGTCAAATTAGAGTTATATGAAGTGGGGGGTTATATTGCCTTTGTCTAGGTATTTGAGTTTGTTTGGACTCACCCTGTTGTCAAGCTCTGAGGGAAACTTGGCCTGGAATCGGCACACAGTTCCTTCACTGTAGTCTCTCTGTATAAACACCTTGGTGACCAGCGATGGACTGTGCCGGAGCTCCTGAAGGTTGTGGAACTAAGAAGATACAAAACAGAAGAAAAAAACAGAAAAATTAATTTTGTGGTCAAGAATACATTTCAATTCATGCAGCACTCCATGGCTATAATGATATATATATATATATATATATATATATATATATATATATATATATATATATATATATATATGTAGAGAGAGAGAGAGAGAGAGAGAGAGAAGAGAGAGAGAGAGCTATAACCCAGACTGGTTTGTTTGGAAAGGTTGCCAAGAAGAGGACTCCTCCCTCTAAAACGAACATGGCTGTGCAGCTTAGGTTTGCCAAATTGCATCTGAACGAACCACAAGACATCTGGAACAATGTCCTTTGGAGGTTAGATGACAGCAAAAGCACAAACAGCGTATCTGCACAAACATCTCATACCAACTGTAAAGCACGGTGGTGTAGGGTTGATGATTTGAGCTTGATTTGTAGCAACAGGATCGCCTCCTCTGTCCTCTGATCTCCTTGTTTACCAAAGCATTAGTTAAATGTGAGGCCATCTGTCTGATAGCTAAAGCTTGGCCCAAATTGGGTCGTGCAACAGAAAAGTAATCCCAAGCACAGCAGCAATGGCTGAAACAGAAACGAATCAAGATGTTGCAATGGTCCAGATGAAGTCCAGACCACAATCTGAATTAAATGCTGTAGTGGGACCTTATGAGAGCTGTGTATAAGTGAATACATGCAAACCTCAGTGAAATGAAGCAACACTGTGAGCCAGAATGCTTCTCCTATGATGTGAGAAACTGATAAGGTCACACAAAAGAAAAAGAAAAAGACAAAATACTTCAAGTTCTTGCTGCTAAAGGTGGCGTTACAAGCTGTTGAATCATGGAATGTTCTTAGTTTTTCACAGGACTGCAGAAATGAAAGTGTAAAAAGGCTTTTGCTGCACAATAAAATTTAAGTTTAAGTTTGAAACTCAAGAACTGATGCGATGTTAATGCACCAACATCTTTGACTTAAAGTAGCTGGCACTCTCATTGCTGTCTTCCAACATCAAAATTGATGTTGGAACATTAAAAGACTGGTCTTTACAGCACTTTGTTGGTGAACAGTGTGTTTTACACCCAGTCATTTACATTAAAAGCATACAGCAACAAGCAAGTGGGGCACTGTAAACTTATCCCCTGCTGATCTAAATTACTGTCCTCAAGAGGACGGTAATAAGGGATACGGTAAAAGTATGCAGGAAGAGGAGAAGGCAGGGAGAAGGAGAGAAAATAAGGTGGGAAATATGAGGTTGTGTTCACTTCAGACAGAACCTGAAATCATTTTATAAAAACACTATGGTTCACATGATAAGCTAAACATTTGTGCAGCTGTTAAGTTTTTTCTTTTTTTAAAGGCTTGGCCAGTTACAGCAGGGTCACTGTGACCTATATATTATCCAAGTACATGCTTGTACATGCAAGAGGCAGAGAAAGACTTTCCAAAAATTTGGGATACAGTGCATACGTCAATAGAGAATTCAATTTGCAGATCATTTCAACCTTGCAGTTATTTGTAAATAGTAGAAAGAGAACATATTTAATGAAACAGGGTTTTAAAAAGTCTAAAAAATTAACAAAAGTTTAAATGGAGGCCACAAAAGACTGAAAAGATATGTCATGCTAAAAATCTTTGCCAGAAATGAAAGGCAGCAGATGGAAATAGTTAGATTAGTTACAATTTAACAATAGCACTTTTTAGCATGAAACTGCAAGAAAGAATTCATGGATTTCATTATCTGTGGTCAGTAATGTGGTGAATTATAAATCAAGCAAAATGTCACAGACAATACTGAGTAGCTGGAACTACACCTAATTAAAACAGTCATTTTTAATTACATGCTGGTGTTGTAATTACGTGGCTCATGAACACGTCTTAGAACCATGTCAGTGCATCCACAAAGTCAAGTAAAAACACATGTAACCAAGAACAGGAAATATATGAACAATATCCAGGAAACACTACTGTCTTGCCTAAGCCTCTGATAATTTAAAATAAATGAAGGTGAATCCTCAGAGTTAAGAAGGAAAGGGCCCTCCAGCCTGTTATCAGTGCAGACTTCAAAAAGCCTCCCTTAATGATGGCATAGTGCATTAGTTCACATGGCCAGGATAACTTGCACATCTGTACACACTATGAATGCTAAATAATATATTGAGATTTTGGAGCAACAGATGCTGCCTTGTGGACATGTTCTGTCAGCAGGGAAAAAGCACATTCTACTGATATTATATCAGGATGTTTCCACGTCTGCAGTTTGGATCACTGGATCATAAAAAAATGACGAAGACAAACTGTTGAGGAGCTGAAATACATCAAGCAAGAGAGCTTATCTTATAGACCTTAGTATTTAAGTATAGTATTTACTGATAAATAATCAAGTTTAAATTACTTTAAAAACACTGCATCTTTTTGGCAGTAGCCAGACTTAGTACAGTGCCAGCCTTTCATCTCTATATATGGTGTATCACTCACGAGCAGGAATAGCATCCAAGCTGCTATTTTTGTCTGCTAACAGCCACAGTCATCCATCTCACAGCCAGAGCTTTTAATACACCCCCCTCCCCAAAACACACACACAGTTTTGGGGTTTTTTTTTGCTTTCCCTGTCTCTCGCCACCACGGAGCCCTCACTCTTTCTAGTGTTATCTTCAGGCTATCATGATGAACAACAAGTCCTTCTATTAATAGAAGCAATTTACAGTTTCAGCACAGAGCTGAGCATCATTTATCCAAGTCAGAATCAGCTGGCCACAAGAGAGACTCATTAACATCACGCAGGTCCGTCTTTTATGAACGTGTGCATGTGAATGTGATGCTATACATACATGCACTGCATGCATGTACATACGTTAGATGTCTTTTTAGAATTGAGGACAGTTGGCCCCGTCCTGACCAACAGACCTCTGCCTTACATGTCTGTACTACACATAACTTACACTAAAAGAAGAAAGGCGGGTGTCTCCCTCCCTGTGATTTGCCTAAACACGAGGCTTCACAGTATCCCAATCTTGCACTCCATGCAACTAAAGCCAATGAGATTAAAGCTGGAGAAACACTCTCAAATTCAGTCTCATAAGAGGCTACATATTTAACCTTTTAACCTGTCTTCTTGCCAAAGCTCCTTTAGACTGAGTGACATCAATAATCATAATTATGCCATCAAACTGGGAAATCAGACTAATAAAACATCTTTGTCAAACTCATTGCCATATTTCATGATATTTCATGACCTGCATTTACTAGACCAAGTCTGCTGGTGGAGATGAGTATCAGGGGTGATTTTTAATAAAAGGACAGAAGGGAGAGTGAGAGGGGAAATTTAAAAGATGGTAGTGAGATCTGCTTTTATGAATGGTTTCAATTGAGTATCAGTAACGAAATAACAAGAGGCAAAGCTGGAGGTGTCAGAGTTGAAAATGCTAAGATTTTCAGGGTGACCGTTAAGACAGGATTAGAAATGAGTATATCAGAAGAATGGTTCAGGCTGAGCAGTTTGGAGACAAGGTTAGAGAGGCAAGGACGAGATGGTAAATGGTAAATGGCCTGTATTTGTATAGCGCTTTTCTAGTCCATAGGACCCCAAAGCGCTTCACACTACATTCAGTCATTCACCCATTCACACACACATTCACACACTGGCGATGGCAAGCTACATTGTAGCCACAGCTGCCCTGGGGCGCACTGACAGAGGCGAGGCTGCCGGACACAGGCGCCACCAGGCCCTCTGACCACCACCAGTAGGCAACGGGTGAAGTGTCTTGCCCAAGGACACAACGACCGAGACTGTCCAAGCCGGGGCTCGAACCGGCAATCTTCCGATTACAAGGCGAACTCCCAACTCTTGAGCCACGATCGCCCACAAAAAAAATATATATATATACAGAGGAAAGACCACAGAGAAGATTCATGGATGCAGGGAAGGAGGGTTAGTGTGACAGAAGAGGATGCTAGGGGTAGGGTGAGATGAGGGCTGATGACTTACTCACATAAGCTACTGTGTTGACCCCTAAAGACAGCAGCCAAAAAAAAGTAAGAGTACCTGGACCAGTAGGACCCGGGTGGATGGGTCTGACTCGTTATCTATGACAGTTTTATACTCACTCGAGAGTTACTTCCAGTTGATGAAACAGCTATTTTTCATTTATGCTATCGAACATAAAAAAACTTTCTTAGTCTTCTGGTGGTGATATGAAATGCTGAAGTATCTCTGTATATTTATACCTTGAAGACAAACAGGTTTATCTTGGTAGACTGCTTGTGTTTCCTCTATGGGAGCCAAGGGTTCAAATCTGGTCTATTCCTGCATTTAAATATAGTGCAGAAGCAGACACCAATGTTAAAGTGTGATACTGATCACACAGGCCTCTGTTAAGAAGTTCTGCATGGTGCTACGCTGTCTGACTTCTAGTTCCACCCACCCATCTTTAACGTTATGTTTAATATTTTTTTGCCTGCACACTGATTAGATTTCAGAAAAACGTGCCTCACCAGGTAACAAGCGCATAGAAAGGTACTGCATCAAGTAAACAAGGATGAATAAAAACCACATAGATAATCTTTACTGCATGGCAATGACAGACATATCCTAAATTACTAAATAATAAACTGCTGTCCCCTTATACGCAGTTCATTACAATTTTATTGTGAATAATTTTCTTGAAGGACTTTCATACGATGAACAAAAAAAGAGCATTTTCATACCCTATGAGCATACTCTGCCAATTTGAGTAGACAAAAAAAAATGTAATCAAACGCAAAATGCATCAGTGAAATCTGTTGACTGAGAAAAATATAATTTTTCTCTGTCATATTCTTTCAGTCCTACATGCTGAATCAAACCCACACTTTAATTCCTGCAGTTTGCATCTGTAGATCTGTGAGCCTCATTGCTCTGACGTGTTTCCTAGTTAAGTCACTCCGACTCAGGGAGCACATACAGACGGCACGGGTGAGTGCTGCCAGTGGGCAGGCATTGCAAACGGTACACAGACGATTACAGCACAGTAAATGCACCCAGATTTAGAAACTTCATTCTTGTTTTCTGCAGCCTTTCAGCATGTTTTGTTACACTCAGCTCCCTTTTGAGCCCTTCATAATATAAGTGATTCTCTGCCATTGAGAGCAGAGTTTTTAATGCTTGCTGCCAAGCTGGGTTATCCAGAGGTCTATAAATCAATAATGTTTTGACAGTGTTGACAAAACTGTGAGACTGTCATGACATCTAGGTCGAAGAACAGTAACTGTTGGACCAAAGCTTATAGAAGAAATTATTTTCATGAAAAAGGACGACTTTTTTCTTTTCCTTTTCTCAGTGGGGAGCTAAGTCTGTGCAGGTCTCTGTGGGGATTTCAGTGCTTTTGCACATTATTTCTTAACAGTGTCATACTCAAGCTGGAGCAAACCTACAGTCTGCGAGGAAACTCTGGCAGTAGTGGACTTAATGGATCCAGAGAGTGTCCATCCATGCAGCATAAACAGTCTGCAGAATGAGCTGAGTGTTACTCAACACTTAATGCAGTCGTTTGCTGACTTGGCAAACAATAAATGTCATAGAATGAGTTCTAATATAATATGTGACAAGGAAGTAGAGACAGGCTGAGAGGCAGATGGATAGGAAGCAAACTGTGGTGCTCATCTCAGACTCAAATCACCGATGGTTACAAACTGCAGCAGCCTGTTCGCATTAAATATGGCATGGATAATTGATGGGCTTTGGACATTAAATCTGTCCTAGGTGCATACACTGCATGTGTTTGGGTGCGTGTGCATGTTGTGTTCCTGTGTAGGCATGTGTGTGCCTGTGTGTGTCTGTGTGTAATTGATGGGGCTTGGACAGGGATACTGGCAGACCACCAAAGGAAGTCAGGGACACTCTGCCAGGGTCTTGCAGGCTCCGAAAAAAATATATGCATCGATCTTGCCAAGCTTCTTATCCCCTGCACCTTTACCTGCAGAATCACTATTTAAGAATTATACCTTCACTCAGAAATAAGTTAGATGGTCATGTATGTACAGCCACACGCATGCAAACACACTGTTGTATGAATATAACCAAATGTGCTGTCTCCTGAGATCATGATTATGATAATGTCTTCACCAATATGGTGATGCAAACTGACGGAGAGGAAGACGTGCTGCTCAGCCTGATGGCTTTTAGGGTATTTTGGCAGGTACCTCTGTGACTGATTTTCTGAGTGTTATAGCATCACAACTGTGCTACATATAGTCACAAAACTGCAAGTATGTAGTTGGGTTGTGGATATGTTTAGTCTGATCCATGAGTACTGAGAAAATGACACTTTAATTTGTCCCACAGCACAGTGTGTCTGTTTAATGTATTTTTGACTTCCATGTATCTTTACATGATGTACAAACATATAATCATTGACACACAAGGCTGGGGTTTGATAATTCATCGCAGCTGGCTGGTTATCCAGCAGTTGTGCTCTGTGATACTAACCAATAACACTAACAGTTATGGGATCTCTGCATTTTCTTGAATAAATAATTTCCATGTTTTTTTGTGGGCGTGAAGGAAATCGGACAGTGGAGAGTTAAGTGTGTGGCAGGGATAAAGATTTATCGAGCTGATTTAAAAGTATGACCAAGGCAAAGACATGGTTAGGCTGTCCCTGTCCATGGTGCTGACTGCTCCATCATCATTACCACTGTCATCAGCCTCCTCCGCTTTGAGCCTACTGGAGCTGTCTGAGTGATACTGGTTTCTGTTTTTTATCAGGCAATGCCTGAGAAAGCAGTATCTGTGTTGGAAGGGGAAAGGAAAACAAACACTTGTTTATCAGACGATATTAGTCACAGCTTCTAAACACTGATTAAAGTAGAAGAAATTGAAGCCGGGGAAGGAAAAAAAATGTCCTGACGTAAGGATACTGTTACACGACTTCAAATTCACACAGCTCTCAAGATCCAGTCGGCTGATTTGATTGAAATAAAACAGCGTTCACCCGAACCACGATAAGACACAGAAATCGGAGGCACAATAGGTAAGACATTCAGTTACAAGACGGCAATTCTCAAGCTGGATTTCTTAGAAAAACAGCAAAGGGAGGTGCACAATACATCTTGGAGCTTTTTTCATAAAGCACTCACAGAAAATGTAAAGAATTTCCTTACCTCTGTCGCCATATTGCAGTGAGTGGGTTGCGGGATCTGTCCCGTGCTGAAAACGGCAACCGTTTGCGCGTGCTGTTTGGGACAACGCAACTACAGCCCGCCGGTAAGCGGTCGCCCGCGTGCACGTGTGTGTGCGTGACTGCGCGCGCTCCTGCTGGAGACTCCTGCGGGATGCGGTCACTGGTGGTTATGCTAATCTGAATTTCTGTTTATCCAGAATAATCTGCTTTCAGATTCAGTCACAGTTCAGAAAGCAAACGGAGGTTACTTTGAAGCATCAGCAGTTTATTTGGGTTAGTTTTTCCTTTTTTGCCCCCCTTTTATTTTAGGGCTATATTAATAATTACATTGGTTATCAATAATTCAAACAAAGTGCCCTGGCTGCTGCTTCTGTTTGTGACCAGTCAGGATGCCCAACAATCGCTTTATCTTAGTCCTGTTTCTACAGCGTGGAGTATTAATAATAATGATGATAAAAATGGTCATTGGGTATTAGATCATCACATTGAATGATAAAGTGATTCCACTGGGAATATTACAGGAAAGTTTGTTTTTTTTAAACAGATGACTCACTCTTAACTGCTAGCATGCAGAAATACTTCTGTTCAGTCATACTGTACCCTGTTTTCATATCTAGGCACTGCTTATACTCTTATCTGATTAAGGGAGACTGGTTATGATGGAGATATGAATCATACTGTAGTCCATATGTCAAATGCACCATCAAGATATACTCGTATTCAACATTTCTCATTCAGAGCCCATTCAGATGCACCGCATTGCTGCATTTTTCCCTTCAAGAAACAGAAAATTCTTCCACGTCATGGACACACCAAGGTCTTACCTGAGGTGAATTATTTAGAAGGTTGGCTTAAAATTCAAAAACGCGACTAAAATGTGGTAGCATGATAAAGACTTATATGTTTGTGCTACTGAAAATGTTTTTCTTTAGATAAAAATGAGAGAATGAAGAACTACAGGGAGTAAAAAGACTTTGTTTGACACCATGAATGCAGTGTGCTGAAATGAACGACTTCCCTGGCAAACTCCCTCAAATCAAACACAGGCAATGCAAACACACATTATATTTAGAAAGACACAACAGCAAGCAACTCTTGTGAATGGAAACAGAATCCAAAAATAAGACAGGAGTGCTCTAGCAAAAAGAAAATTATGCAAAACTAATATTATCTGCCAAGATCCCACTGCTTGCTCCAGATTGCTTGAAAAGATGTGTATCTAATCACACACTGGCACAGATTCCTTTGGGCTGTGTTTATTTATATCCACATTCACATGTTTTGTTTGCATGTGAATCTGTGTGTGTGTTCTCCATATGACAGTCTCTGATATATCTTAAGCTCAGTCACATGTACACGTTATTAGGCACGCTGACCGCACCATTTGCCTGAGCTGAAACACCCTATTATTCAGCTGATGCGGTTTTTAGTGTAAATATTTAATTTATGTGCATATTGAAGTGGAATACATTGCAGTGAAACTCCTACACTGCAACACGAAGAAATGCCCATCACACACCCGAATACAGGTGACTTTAAAAAATCTTGAAGAAACATAAAAAAAGAATATCTAATGCATATTTAATGCATTATCTGATTTGTCAACATCACAAAGCTAAATTTTGACACAGTTTTAAACCTAAATAATCCCAAATAGGAGCAGATTTATTTATTTATTGTATCCTTTGTGATTGCAATCCTAGAAGATGAGGGGACTCCCCAAACACTTGTCTGTGGTAGACATTGGATCATTGCATATAACACAAGTATTCAACAACAACAAGAAAACCCTCAAAAAGGGAAAGGTTTTGCAGGTGGTCCTCACAGACTGTTTCTCTCTCCTATCTCTTCTGACTTATTTTTATGGGTTTTGGTTTGTGTTCGTGTTCACTGTCACTACTGCTAGCATGATGGTACATGCACCCCCATGTAGTCCAGCCCCTCCAGGATGGCAGATCCAAATGTGCCGTTGCAAGAAGGTCTCCCAGCACAGTCTAAAGAACGTGGAAGAGATGGACCACACCAGCAGGACCGGTATCTACGCCTCAGTACAAGGAAGTAAAGGAGGAGCGCTGGCAGAGTCCTCTACGATGACCTCTGATGGGCTACTTTAGCATTTTTCTGACAAACAGACTCCATGGGGCACGTGAGAGCTCAACATCCCATGTTTTGTGAGACCTGTGCTCACAGACCAGTACTGTGCAGGTCAAGTTGAATTCACTCGCAGACACATATGTACTCTGAGCACATTTGACAGACATCAAAGAATCTGTGGCAAACATTATGCTGCTTGCAACATCATCTCTAATGATCTGTAATGACCTGTATTGAATTAATGGTCTAACATAACCAAACTATGCTGTGCCATGGCTAAGAAGGAAGGTGTGGCTGGGATGATGTGATGTTGTTGCGGACAGCTGTGGTGGCTATTTTGTGCTTGTGTGAGCATTTATATTTGATCATAGGATTGACACATATGTACTGATATGCTAAGATGACTGAGATAGGAAAGCTATTGGGATTTGAGCTGTCTTTTGGGTTTTCAGCGGATATAAGCGAGCTGTAGAAAATTACAGGGTTGTTGCGTTAAACCTTCCATCATGGCTGAACATATGCATTCCTATTCATATTGAGAAAGTAATGAAAGAAGACGTCTTCATATAATATCTCACTCTGCTATTTCAGTGTGAGTCTAAATCAACACTTCAGCAGAAAATAATAAGGTTGCCACAGCCCTAAATTATCATAATGACCCATAGTGCTGTACATAGACACACACTGACCGCACACAAATATTGTCTTTTTCACTTTTCGTATTTCATGAAATATTTATTTCAGCAAGACATTCTTGGTTTCTGCCTCGCTCCAGAACTGCCAGTTTCTATTTGGACCCTGTGCTGTGAAATGTTGAAGATGGTGATACTGACCCTGCAATGAAAAGGAAAATAAGAGCTTAAGAAAACATCAGCTATTTTTTTTCTCTTCCCATGTCCTTAAACTTGCAGTGTTAAGGTAGAATTAAACACTTTGTCAGGGTTTCTTGGTTAAAGTGGTTTTGACTTGTCAGGTTAATCAAATCATCACCTGCAATGTGGAAGAGTGACAAGTACATTGCATATGACATGACATGTGAATGGACAAAAAAATAAGCACTAAGGATTTTTAGTCCCCATGCACTTATTAAAATCCCAGTTTGAATAACACTGTGCTTGAGCATTATGTTTGGCTCACTGCTACACAAATCAGTTTGTTGGTGTGCTTGGTTGCTGTCATGAAAGTCTTGTCTTTATTTGTGCCTTTTAATGCATGTGTGTGTCACTGGATTTGTGACTGTGTTGTCCTGAAATGCCAGTACATAAAAGTGTTAGTACAGACTTTCACTTTACTCTTGTGCGTCTCTCATGCTACCTCTACAAGGGTGTAATGCATGCAACTTGCGCTCATGCATGCCGTATTTTGTATCTCCAGCACATCTGGGCTCAGTGCCATTGCAAACACCCTTCTCTATTGACTTAACCACAAGTTGAGAATCTCTCTCACACACACTTATGCACAGAATTGGGCTGTAAGACAGTCAAAGAGATCCTGTTCTCTTCCAACATGACAGGAAATGAGAACACTCAACCCAAAAAAATATATTAACTTGGAATCTATAAAAGCAAATAAACATCTTCTCAAATGCCTCCCAACATTTTGGATAGTCAAATGAAATAAAGCTCGACAAGTTGTCTTTTTCAGTCTGCCACACATCCTCAATCTTTTGTAAGAACCCATTGGCTTATGTAGTGTCTTTTTGGCCTCTCAGCAATTGGTCTGGTTCTGCTAGCAATCGGATCTGAGTCAAAGACTTTTCCATTTTAAAGCCAGAGGATGTTCTCATATCTGATGTCAATGCTGGCTAGGTAACTCCCGCATATTAAGCTAGTATATGGGAGATTCACATGTCATTGTCGTAACACAACTCTAAGCAGACATTCAGGAGGAAAATGCTTATTCTGAGTGAAGTTAAAAGAAAGGAGCTGATGAATAGAATTATAAGAAAGGAAGAGGCTTATTATTGCAGACAGAGGGGAGGAAGCTGTGATTCAGAGTATCCAGGCCTTTGTTTCTTCTTGCTGAGAAATAACAAGAACTGGGTGGCAGACAGATAAACGAAAGAGGCTGACAACTTTGCATGTTCCCAATTATGTCGTGCTTGAGCCAAAGTACAAACAGAAGAAATAAGAAACATCCTTGTTATAAAATGCAGAATCTTCAATAACATAAAATGTCGTACTCAAGGGCTTGAATGGGGCAATACAAAGAAATAATCCATCTGTATAGAGATATGCATTCATTCCCAGACAGGCTAAAAATATTTCAATAAGGAAAGATTATAAGAAGGAGCTGAACATGATTTATTGATGTATAGAATTCAATATGAGGTATTTGGCGCTTAGACTCTGATGGCCCATCACAGCAGAACAGAATCCCAGCGGTGATAGAGATTAGGACAGGAGTGTAGATGCTTTTGATGGAGATGAAGATGGCGGATTGAATGATGAGGAAGAGGCAGTGATGGGGAGGAAGTGGGTTGCATCTGCAAGGAAGAAAAACAGATGCGCAGATGCAGATTTAACATAGTTGAAGTGTTGAAGGCAAATTGGCCTAAAGAAGGCCGGCAGTGTGTGAAAGTGGAAGTGATGTAAAGTTTAAATTAGCCGCCAACACCTGAGAAACAGACAGGTGTATGACTACAGATCTTCCTTATTGAACTTACGCGTAAGCTTTATTAGAATAGAACTGAATAGGACATTTGGGATGAGAGAATGACATGCCAGAAGCATACAAAAGATTTTCATGTAATATATTTCAGATCAAGGGAAACACATCAGCATTACTGAGGTGCTCTGAGCTATCCGACACGGAGGTTGCAAAGGAAAAAAGAAGGGTGAGTGATGGGAAGGGAGCGAAGTCAAACAGAATACAGAAAGGTAGAGAGGATGCATTTTTGTGCATGTAATCCCGCATGAGCAACAATACAGTTAATTTAGCAGTAAGGAAGATAATAACATGCAACAAATGAAATTCCCTTGCCACTTTGAGGTAGTCAGAGGCTTCACAAAGGAGTGCTATGTAAATTCTTGTAAGAATAAATAGAATGGAATAAGACAAGAGACGATGGAGATTTAAATGAGTTTGTCATGAACTGGGCTCCATTGTAAAGCGCAGAAACATTGCTGTAACGCTTGTTACTCAAGGCACTTTGAAGGCATAAGGATGGCATGCTCACATTAATGACAAATGACAAGCAATGGTTGTGATAGACTCTCTATATCTATATTTCGATAGAGACTGACACAAACACTTCATCTTTTTCCCACTTAGATGCCACAAATTGTATTTTGCATTCCCTTGCTTTCCGCCGTCCTGCCAGATATTACTATTCTCACTGTATGCTGTGGTGACAACTGTGGCTCCTCAGTCTACCCACTGCCAGAGGGAAGGAGGAAAGATGAGTCAACAGATTCCTGCCTAGGTCTTCATATGCACACTGCTGCACTGCCATATAAAGACATATTCAGCTTTGTTTAAATAGAACACACATACACAGAGAATAGCTGTCCCTTCCTGTTGAAGCACAGAGTCAGAGTGTTAACATGTGAGCCTTACCGCATGGTTATTGAGTGCTTATGTTGTCTAGCTTTAATCCAAAGCTTTGTTTGACATGAAGCTGGATTTGTAAACAGATTACTGGTTGCAAAATCCTAAATTTACAAAACTTATTTTCTCATAGTGGATTGGTGTTCAGAGTGCACAACGTGGCACTTTTGTTTTTTGCAAATGTGCCAAAAGATTATAGAGATGTCCCCTGACTCACTCTATTTGGAGACTGATATCCATGGGAAGGTCTAAGGCCAAGGCTGCTACAAAGGAGGTGAAGCAAGCTATAGTTAGCCAGTTGCTACAGCTGCTAATTTTTAGCTTGGCAGGCAAGCTAATTTTAGCAAGAATGAAATACAATGAAAGGACTGACACCCATCTGGACAAATGCAGTTATTAGCATGGCTTTAGATTTATGCATCCTGCCCTATGATAGCAGGGATAGGCTCCAGGCCCTCCTCGACCCTGAAAGAGAATGGATGATGCTAGGGATCAAATCATTCTTACGCAGGCTTCAAGCTGGTGTTAGCTAATGATAGCTCGTCTGCATAAATGTCATAAGCATCACCAGAGCAATCTACCACAGATAAAATATAGCTAGCTGGCTAAAGTTACGTTCGTGCTAGAGAAAACAGTAATTGGAGACTGGTGCGCAACCAAAATGATCAGTGTAAACTGTGTGTAATTAACTTGTAGTCTCGTTGCCTTTGAAATGCTTGATTTGAAGATGGGAACGAGGTCTGCAACCACTCAAAGTCAGCTGCTGTCCTCAAAGCAAGTTTGATAGCGATAAAATGACAAAAAGCCAGACCCTGCTGCTATAGGTTTGCAACTTAATGAGGAAAAGTTGGCAATTATATGATAATGTGTTGATGATCCAAGATAAATCAGAAAATTCTACCAACACCATAAACAGAAATTCTCATTCACTGTTTAGATTCAGAGTCTAACTAGAACCTCACAGATTTTAAATAGAAATTCATAATTCAGGAAAGTGATTTAACTGCAAAATGACACAATGATTTATAAAGCCTCACTTTTATGGGTATATACCGTAATCGGAATACAGTTAGCTGGCCACCAGTTGAGTCAAATCCCCTTTTGCAAAGAAATATGTCGCTGACAAGTTATGATCATTGATACAGGGTGGCTCAGATTACTTGCAACTTTTGGCAATCTGTGTTCATATATTAAATGGCAGTTATTTGCAAACATTTACTCTCTGCCTGAGATTGCAATCAGTGATTGCAGTCATTCTAAATGGGATTGTTTGGAGGCAGGTTGCTTCTTGCCAGGCAACCACTCCACGTATTTTAAACCTCACAGTTCATCTGTCATTTTCCCTTGCAATGCCTTCGTGCAACCCACCTCCTCTTCATTTCTTCCTCTTCCATATTACTCAGGCTCCATCAAAGTCTCCATCTTAGTCCCCACCACCAGCGTTTAGAGTCCAGGGAGTCTGCTATGTCTCTTCCTATGACTGCTGTGATGGGCTTTACGAGTCTAATTGCCAAATAGCTTAATTGAATTTTGTATATTAATAAATCACGTTCAATTCCTAGCAAAGGAATGGTTGGTTAACCACCTAATAGTAAGTCAGACATGCAGCATGTATATCTAGATCAGCATATTGAACTACAATATGCATGATATGCAGCACAATAGTTCAACATAAAAGTGTAGGACAGTTTAACCTAAGCCATTTTGGCTAATGCTAGCAACAGGATGCAAACTACAGTTCCAGCCATAATTGTTGTTTTCTAGATGCTAATTAGAGACATCCTAAAGGATTGTCACTTCCCTGAGCAAACACCAAAACATCCACATATTACCAGCTGACAAACGGAGGTGCAATGTTGTTTTAAACACATCTGATTATCACACAAAAATTACCACACTCCTCAGTGACAACAACACCTGTGAAGCCTTAAGACAAGACTCCACAAGCAACTACAAAAAGAAAGTCATCAGTTGCCTACAAGAACTGGGAAAGGAAAACTGACTGCCCTACATTCCACCAACTGTACCCAGGTGATGCTTTACCCCCTGTATATATGAACCTCTGAAGTTACACAAAGGAGTCCCACTCAGACCTAACAGGATCAACTCAGCCACCTACAACATTTCCAAGCACCTTGCCACCATCCTAGATCTCCTTGTGGGGTCCAGAAACTTACACTGGATCCAGATGAAACCAGAGTGTCCTTTGATGTGGTCTCACTCTTCACTTGCATACCTACAACTGAGGCAGCAGAAAAGGTCAGAAAACAGCTCCTTAGAGAACAGAACCAGCTTTACCCCCGATCAGATTTGCGCACTTTTAGACCTCTGCCTTAGCACCACATGTTTTAAATACAATGAGGGTTTCTACACACAAAAACATGGAAATGCCATGGGCTCCCCTGTATCATCTACTGTAGCCAACCTTTACATGGAAGAAGTGAAAAGTAAAGCTCTTGGCTTCAGCATTTATAGCATTTATAGATATGTGGATGACACCTGAGTCAATATCAAAATCCAAGAAGTAGAAACCTTCACTGTCTACTCAGTGGATAGAAACCTAAAGTTTACCAGGGAAGACACAAAGGATAACAGCTTGCCATTTCTGGACTGTGCCGTGCACATTGAGGAGAATGGAAACATCAACATCGAAGTTTACTGGAAGCCCACACACACAGACCAGTACCTACTCTTTGACTCCCACCACCCTCTGGAACACAAACTTGGAGTAATCAGGACCCTGCAACACCAGGCAGAAAACATTCCCTGTAAGCCAGAAGGGAAAACGAAGGAAAACACACATTTAAAGATAGCTCTTAAATTTGCTTATCCTAATTGGGCTCTCATCAAATTAGCAGAGATGCTCGGTAAAGAAGGTCAGACACCAACTAGGGAGAAACAGATCATCCCTTATGTAGCAGGTTTATCAGAGAAACTCAGGAGAGTCTTCTCCAAGCACGACATTCCAGTGTACTTCATACGCAGCCACACACTGGTTCAGACCAGGGACAAAACTCCCAAACACAAACTAAACAACACAATGTATGCTGTTTAGTGCAGTGAGGAGTGCTGAGCCCTCTTCACGGGAGAAACCAAATAGTCACTCCATAATTGCATGGCACAACATAGAAGAACAACCTTGACAGGACAAGACTCAGCTGCACATCTGCACCTTTAAGGTCTATCTGCCAACTACAATACAGTTTTGAGATCCCTTCCCAGACACGTTAATGCCCACTCACATCTTTCATCAGCTAATCTCAATAAGTCACATGATAGGGTAAGGCGAGGTTTCACAGCAGCTTTACCCAAAACCTCTGCTGATAATGACCCCCACTCTTTTTCACATCTCGGCTCATGTGATGAGGCATATGATCAATAGTGGGTCAACAACTCTTTTAAGGGACAACTCCCAATAGGGCATAAATACCTGGGACTCTCCACCATTTGGTCTTAGAAATGAGGAAGAAGAAGTTATCAAGAAAGTCGCTTTTCTTTCCAAGTTCCCTAGAATACGATGATCTGCATGACTGAGAACCTACACAGACATCCTAAAGGATGATTAACAGCCGTGGTGATGTTGATGCTATATTCAACCCTGAAACCTTGTTTAAAAGAAATGATCAACATGTCTTTCAGCTCTAGCTGCTTTGAGATGGACACATATTTGAAACAGTCTGCTGGGACACAGAGACACACACTCAGAGCTTCCCACTGAGCTAGTGGAACTCAAATATGCCTGGTTTGTTGCTATGGTTTCTCCCACCTTAGAGCCTGCTACTGTGTCTTGTAAAAGTCCCCCGAAATAAAACTTATTGCTAAGGCATGAGGGGATTTATTTCATATTCCTGTGGAAATGTAAAGTGTATTTATGAATAATCAATGAGGTAGCTTTCACTAAACAGTCACTCTGCTGTTGCTCTCCAACGTGATAGTGTTTCTGTCTCTTTGTCTGTGATGTTTATCTATTTTCAGCACTGTTTGATTTAAACCATTTGGACCAAAATAACTGTCTTTTGTTTCGTTTTTTCTCCTGCCTTTGTTTGTGTAGTACTGTTTGATCAAATTCAGTATCATCTTCCCTTAGGGCAAAGCACCAGAGCTGCCATGCATGATTATTAAACAACAGCCATGGACTCACAAAAGGGCACATTCATGGCTAAAATTCAATGATGTCATTTCATTTTGTGCTTGAAGAAATCCAAAACTTAGAATTGTTAATGGAGGCAACAGCTAAACTTTTTCCCCCTTCATTTCTACAGAGATGATGTCAGCTGAACACAGTTCTTGTATACAGAGCTGTGTAATCTAGATCAGAAGCTGATCTATTTAAAACAGCCAGGTTAGATTGCTTTGAAGTTCTTGATGTTTGTTCTGGATTAGAGAGCTAAGATTATACATTGCTGATTTGAATAAACAAAAGATATAGGAGTGTGTGTCTGGAATGACTTGTGTAACTCAGCCAAACAAAATGCATCTTGTTCAATTTTTACTGTATTAAATGAATTGTTTTCCTTCTAACTATTGTTTGCAACAACTTAAAAGATTCAAACCAGATATAAATCATTTCAATAAAGCAAAACAGAGTTTCCATGAAAGCTGCATCTGTGATTGTTCTCCTGCTGGTATTAACCCAGATTATGCTCTGCAGTATTGATTATGATGAGAGGAAGTAAGTGCATCATGCACACACTCATACACACACACGTACACACACACACAAACACACACACACACACACATCTGTATTCAGCTCCACAGTTCACAGTGAAGTGAAAACATGACAGGAAAAAGGGCCTTATTCCAATAATGAAGAGAGAGGGTCGTGCCAGGAGGTAGATGACGCGGCATTAGTCTTCTCTGCCTGGAAAGAGAGATGGGGGAGAGGGAGAGAAAGAGAGAAGACTCTGTTCTTCTTACATAATAGGTGATTTTAAGAGCACTGGGATTCCAGTGTCCACCCTGAATGAATGCTTGGTTGAGCAGAGGACTCTGAAACTGAAATTGTTTGAAAGCAGTCATGGGTCTTTGGCGTTTCTGTACACATAGAGCTCCTGTCCTGGTGTGGTGTTCTGACAATATTTGCACACCATAGGACACCAGACACAAAAGGCTGACTTGTTAAACACAAAGAATTTATGAGCTTTCAGGACTTTGCACTGCAAAGCCCCGTCAGTGATATTGACAGTAACAAGCATGAAAGCTGTTGGACAGAGCCCCATGATAGAGTGCTCTGTAATGGAGTAGAGTGTAATGATAGCGCTACCTGCAGCCATCCTACTGAGAGAAGAAAAATGAGCCTGTCAGGAGAAAGAAAAGAAAAAGACAGAATTTAAAAAAAAAAGCCCTCTCAAAGTTTGAAGTTTGGCTCTGTATCTGCTTTTCGCAGCCAAGTTTCTGTACAGATTAAAACGCACTTATTCCATCAACATCCCGCAAAGCAACCTGCCACTTATCCAGCTGCTGTTTGTTTACAGGGTGGAAGAATCTGACTTTCAGAATGAGGACTGAGAGCAGGTCTATGCTGATCTGGGGACTTGTGGCATGCGTGCAACAAGGACGCATGCTTCAGGTGTACACCAGAAGGAATTTTAACTGTCACAATAATGTGCCCTTCATAAGCCTGATAGCTGCAAGTAATCATTTTTCAGATAAACAAACTAATGCATGTTTCCTAAATTAAATCAGACAGCAACACCCCTCTCACTCTTAGCATATGAAAGTGGCTGTCATCATAAATGAAAGTGAGGGTTCAGGCTGAACGCCAAGTGTGCCTTGTTATAGCTCACAGTGAATTCCAGGCTGTTGGGAAGCTTAGTTCTTGCTCTGGCTGAAGTACAGAACAGACTACTGGGGTCTGTAGTGGAAGGTAAGCTAGAGCCAGCTCGGTTTCCTGCCTTCAGATGGTTAAGCAGATGGCCTGAGAGTCCTGAGAGCCAGTACAGTAATCTAACTCTCCATCGGCAGCGCTTGTTTCCCCATCACTGAGTGTAATTTAACGTTTCTTATAAACACTGCAAGGTTGTTTTTTTTTTTGTTTTAAATGCAAAACTGAACCCAGAGTACCTGTCTGCTTTTTAAAGCAAATCTCATTATTTGCTGCAGCTGTATTATAAAAGTGACTTTCCTCCACAGTTATAGAGGTATGTGGTGATTTTGGATTGAAAACAAAAACATCAGACCTTCTAGCACAACAGGTTAACCAAAGGCCAAAGGTCACATGTGTTCACTGCCCCCTCTAGTGGACAAGCATTAAGGAAAAAAGAGGCCAAAATGACA
Organism: Diplotaxodon limnothrissa; assembly: GCF_057381915.1. Taxonomy (NCBI): domain Eukaryota; kingdom Metazoa; phylum Chordata; class Actinopteri; order Cichliformes; family Cichlidae; genus Diplotaxodon; species Diplotaxodon limnothrissa. Next base: position 13,656,702 of record NC_140608.1, on the reverse strand, counting down.
AAAATTTCCAATGTTAACTCAATTCACCAGGAGAAATGCTAATATTTAGGGCTGTGGTTTGGGTGTTTATTAAAAAGAGAAACTCCAAAGAGAAACTTAATCAGTGACTGATTATCTGATACATAATGCATGCAATTCTTTTCCAAATAGCAAATTTGGCAAATAAACAGCATAAAATGGAAAGAATGAAAGGTTCATGTTGTTGCTGAAGGAACTTAATCCATCCCAAGGGATTGTTTTTGCCTGTATTTAATAAACCTCCATCGCCTGCTTTAGTGCCACAGATAATGTTTTAATTACTTAATCAAAACATACATTTAGAATGATTAAATACAAACAGTTCTGTGGTACTGAGGGAAAGGGAGTAGTAAGTCAGCCAAGGACACTGAATACTTTGTTTGACAAGTCAGCACATTTTTTTTCAATCAAACTTATTCTGAAAGAAACCCAGGATGGGTGTAGGAATCTGCTATCCTATTTTTCATTCTGCTGCACAGTCAGCCACTTCTCTGACCATACAGGAAGCTCATATTAACTCGGCTTTAAACAGGGATGGAGAATACAACAACAGATGCTCATCAACATCTTGTCCTTAAAGACATTATAGCGCAACAACAACAACAACTGCTGAACACATAATGAACACTAGCTGAGCTGCACTGTCTTTTGAAAGATAGACATCAGCAAATGAATGAAGAAGTGCAGACACGTAATAACGCACACACAAAGGCACACAGGGTTCGTATTATCACAGATACTGGGAAGCAGCCACAAAGAGCAGAAGCCTGCCCACGTCTTCCCAGAACTGTTGGCTAATCAGAGGAGCTGAAGAGTGTGAGCGCGTGAGAACAACAAAGACAGAGGCATGCAGATACTTAGACATGCACAATAGCATTTATGATCATTTCAATTGCTTTTAATGATAAAAAAATGTATGCTTCCCCTAATTAGAAGCATTATTTTTCACACAAATATAAAAATGGGATACAAAGAAAAGTAGAGAGAAGTGGATTAGCGTATTAGCTTCGACGTGCTGTGTGTTCAGTTTCCCCTCCTTCTTCCATTTCCTCTCGTGTCTGTCGTTCTGTCTCTCACCGAGAACAATTTAGAGACACGTTCTTCTTCCCGTGTTTCTCTTCGGGTGCTGCCTCTCCCTCTCTATCTCCTCAGACATCTTGCTGTCTTTGCCAGTCGTCTGTTGCTTTGAAGTGCTTTGCGCTTTCCACACTCAGACAGCCTTCCTCTCCTGTTCTGAGCTCTGGCCCGGTCCTGACGGGGAAGGGCCAGATATGCCGCTAATTAAGGCGGAGTGTGTTAGTGTGTCTGTGTGTGAGGCTGCACATAAACCCCCAAGCATTTCTCCATCTAATTACACCAAGTGATGTCTTCGTTCGTCACTCTCCACTCATTATGATTCTTGAATTATCCAAGAAGTGCACTTAATATTCAAAATATTCTATATTTTTGTTTTCTTTGGAATACTTCTGTTATTATGATCCATAAACCTGGCTCTCTTAGCGCCACGCTGCACACAGGGTGGCCCTGATCTGGGAACTTCTTGGCTCAGATATCTTTAATCAAGCAGCCATTTTTCCAAAGTGTAAGAGTGAGTCTGGATTATTTTTTAGAGCTTTAGACTCAGGAAATTACACCTTCTCCTGTTTTCTGACTCAAAGGAACATGAGCTCCTAACTGTCCTCCAAATCGCACATCATCTCCAAAATTTGACAGAGACAAACTAGCAGACATGTCATCCATCAGCAGAAATGTATTTGACATTTACAGGGAATAAAGGAAGAGAATGAGGTGTGAGACCACAGCAGGGGTGAGAGCAGAGAGGAAGAGAAGTACAATACAGTGAGAAGGAGACGGATTTGTGTTGAAATACTTTGGCTGCACAACATCAGTGTCCACATGCTTGCATTTTATGGACAAGAGTAGCAGGATAATGCTCTGAAAATGTTGGATGGTTTGATTATTGGAGCCAGGACTGAAACCATTTGATCTGGGAGTGCAGACGAGAACTTGGGACCTTAATAAATATGTCTGGGATCTTGGAGAATATGAAAAGAGTTTTTTTTTTCTTTTTGTGCGCGGTTATGTAGCTGTGCGGCAGTTTGATTTCTGCCAGGATTCCACTTTAAACATCTGAAGTCAAAGAATGAGCTTTTATTGAGGTCAGTGCTGGGCTCACAGCACCAATGATCAAGCGAATCAATGAAAATTTCCACAGTTAAACAAGCAAGAAAGGGGCCCTGATTTCATATTTATTTTTCATGTTTATTTCCACTAAATTATTTATTGGCTATTTCTGGTTTTCGGCATATGAACTATATAGTTAGTCCATGCTCATAATTCAGGGTAATGTTTAAATTACTGCATCAAATGGAAACAATTACAGCAATAAAAAAGGGGCATATGTACAAGATGACAGCAGACTTTTAGAGGAAGTAAGGAGAAATTCCAGCTGTCATGTGGCACAAAGTGTATCCAGACTGCAACGATAATCAGAGCACTCTCACAGGAAACAAACACAGAGACAATCACAGAAGGATATGATCAGGGATGAGGGTGAAGACAACGACCAAAGAAGCTTTTAATCACCCAATAAAAGAAAATTATGCATACAGCGACGGAAAAAGTACCTGTCAACAACTAGAAAGGAATTGAATAATTACAGGGTGGAGGACAGTTGTCTTGCGACTCTGGAACGACACTTGTCCCGTCACCACAAAGGGCAAATGAAGGAACAGATCCAAGGAACATATCAGCTAATCATTGCAGCGGATGAAACTTAAACCGTACGCCATCTGGATGGATTTAGATGAATTGCAACAAGGACCATGTTCAGCTTGCTAATCTAAAATGATGTTACACAGAGAGAGAATAAGAGAATCACAGAGGTTTGTCTGCAAAACGGCAGTAGTGCCAGAATCAGGCTGTATTGTAATTCAATTTAAAACAGCTTATGATATGATTTTGACAGGGAACAGCTATGTTTATAATCAGGACCTCTGCATCTTGAAGCTCTTTCTCTACATCTAATCATCCAGTAGGAACACAGTATGGCCTTTTCATGACCGTAGGCTCAAGTATAGAACATTGTACATGTACAGCGGTCTCATTTGGCTCAAGTTAAGTATAACCACATACAGGGCATGCACACAAGAACACTTTCATGAATTCAAATATGCAAGCTGATTTTTTTTCAGCGTTTTCAGGTGGTAATTCTTTTTAGTCACAACTTATTCAGGTCACCCACGTTGGGGGAAAAGGAAAATGTTAATGTGCCTGTCGGTATAAATATCAACTGCATGTGTGACCACAAAACAATCAGTCATACCTTGACATAGGGGCAATATGAGTCACGGGAGACAGGTATAAAATCAGTCCAATCACAATAATAATGGCAACAATTCATAAGCTGAAAACAGAAAGACCATTGATCAAGAAATCTTCTTAAAATATAGTTTTTTAAAGTCTTGATTTCTTACAAATTCTTAAGCTCCTAGAGGACACACCGAATCCCTGCATGTATGCATGTGTCCACCAAGCGGCCACTTCTTTTTTAGAAGTAAAAGTTCTTTTTATGCTTTCGTGCTTTAATCGGCTATCAGCAGTCCCACATGGGCACCATAGTGTGGGTATTAGAATTGTGGCCTTCAGAGTTGTTACACCCCTGTTAGGCTGATAAGATGAACCTCCGAGGACCAGTAGCTTATGCATCCAGCACATATGGGCCAATATCTTTCATTCAACTTGGCAAAATCTATGCTAGATACTAATATTTGCTTTGCTTTTTATCTTTTGGAGTTGGGCAGTAAATGTACACAACATAGAGTAACTGGTTACTGTGGTGTGGTGGTGTATTGTGACTGTGACAAAGAATGCTTTAAATTAACAATGTTTTCAATCACTGTAGCATAAGAACAACTACAGCTATGAATTAAACTTGTTGGATTTTTTTTTACAAAATTATACATGATCATTTATACTAAATAAGCATATTTTTCACAAAATACTGAGGACTAGAATGATATAGATGCAGTGTACTTGCATGAAATAAGAATAAAATGTAATATATGAAATGGTTTTTAAATTATTTATATATGCACTGCTTAAAATGATGTTTCATGCCAGCACACTCATTACAAAAGTATCTGAATGATGCTGCCTGCAAAGTCATTGAATGGGAAAGTTTTGGAGCCTCTTAATTATTATTAATCTTTTTTTTCATAGGCCAAATTTTAGCTTGTAAAACAAACTGTCCGGGTGGTTGAATCCACCCAAGGATCATCTGAACAGTCCAATAATGTTTCAAGTTCTTCTTGTTACACATTTTTGCACCTGCAAAATTGGTTAGGTTGGTGTAGATTACCCTGAATGAGACTACAGTGAGTCGAACAGCAGGCTGTGCCCTGGACCCGGCCCAACACATGCCTGTCTAATGGCTGTGATATGTGAGTGGGACAGAACATGCGCCTCATTGATGAAGACGGGGAAGATTTTCCTCTGAGCAGGCATGGAATAGCCAGGTGGTCTGCCCTTGACATTTTTCATCTGTGAAAATTGGTTTGTGTGGGGTAAAAACCATGAGACAGAAAGAGAGAGAGAGACACACACACACACACACACACACACACACACACACACACACACACACACTTAGTGATCAAGTGGGAGAGAGAGACGAGAGAATTATGCTTTTCTTACTCCAAAGTTTGTGTTGTCCAAAACTAGCATAGGTGTATGGTAACCAGACTGGAAGAGGACAGATGAAGTGGTTTGGAATAAGGGCCTTGCTGCCAATGTTAGACTGCTGTTCTTCCATTAACACAGTACAGTAGCATGTCTGCCCACTGGATTAGTGAAAAGCACCATTGTATTTAACAATTAACTGGTTTATTCTTACCTTCATTTATCTGGGCAGGGTTTGTTCAGAACACATGGTCTTATGTAATATGTCACATTCTTGCAGCTATGCACAATCTGTCTTGTACTTCCCAGTCGTCTACTGCTGGCTTCTGACAGCTTCAATTATGTGCTTCACCCAAGGACTGCTAAAATATACAGGAGTTGCTATGGAAGAATATTAGTAATGGATTCATCTTGGTGTGTAGCCTATTGTGTTTAAATAATGCCCATTTATTAAAAAAAAAGATTGCACTTTTGATAATTCAAATGTACAAATGATTAGCATTTTTTAAATTCAGTGTTTAATTGTTTAATTTTTGGTTTACCTTTATACTTCGACATATTTAGCAAGATAGGTCTAAAAAAAAATGAAGCTTTACTATCAACTCCACTTAGTTTTATATAAAGAAAAAGTCTACTTGCTTTTTATCTGCATGAGAGAAAACTAGATGACTTAAATTAGCTGGAATTGTGGTTTATTTTTTGCCATCTGATTGAAGTTCATTTCATTTTGATCTTGGACTGAAATAACCCTGAGAGCTGTCACTGTGTCCATAACACTGATTACTGGAGAACAACCAGATTTTTTATTGCAGTGACATCATTAAAGAGTCGTTATTCCCTTGCTTTTGACTTTGTGTCAGCGTTGTTCATTTTGATAAATGTGGATGGCCGTGAAAATAACCTTGTGAGGGCTGCTTAACATTTCAATAACAAAGCCCCCATAAAACACTACAGAAGGAAAACAGAAACATGCAGTCGCACACAGCACTGGGCAAGAAGCTATTGTATTGTTATTCCATTACACCAAAGCATCAGTCTAGGTTTGCTCACTTTATTAAATCACATTTCAAGCTTTGAGGTATCCGATGCATTCCAGTGGTGTTTATCACTTGTTCCAGCTCATTTATAAAAAGGACCCTCATGAACTATTTTTCTGTTGTACAGTAGGCTTGAGGCTCAAAGACAAGACTATAAATTAAAGGATTTTATACAACTTTGATGATTTTATGGAAATAATGACTGCTAAATGCTTACATAAATGCCAAGACCTGTTCCCGTGTAAGACTAAAATGTTATCATGCAATCATTGGAAAATCCTTTCCATTTGTTGAAACTCATATCTATCTATTTCCCAACAGAGGTGAGGCCTGATCCCTAACTGATGACCCTGGCCATTACTGAGATAATCAGAGAGGGCATGTGGATACACATGCACATAAACAAAAAGATGAAGAGAAAGAGTTGAAGAGGAAAAATGGTTTCTGACTGTCTTTGCTTCACATACTTGGGAATGAATGTTGAAAGACAAGCAGATGTGTCGATAGATACAGAACACACACACACACACACACACACACACACATAGCAAATAGATCAAGTGACAGGAAAGTGTCTGACGTGACAACTACGGCTCATAAATCACAGCCGATGTTGCAGCAACAGCCTAAACACACAGCTCACATTTGGGTTCACATTACGAACAGCGACTCCTGGAACGACACCAATGAGTAAAAGCCTCGTTACAACGCACCAGCTCACCTGCAGGTTGTGAGTAAAACCGATGCATTTAAAGACAATACGAGTCAATTCCAAAACATTCAACACACATGACTAAGGCTCCACATACATTTATTCTGAATGCCCAAATAAAGCCGGAATTGTGGTTGCTTTAAGCATATCATTTTTCTTTATCTCTCCCACCAAAAGAAGTCTGCTAATAGTTGAGTCAGGTTTCATTGAATGGAACGTGCTGAGCCTCTGTTGACTCTTCAAAACTAATAAAATCTCTGCTTTGAAGTGTTCCCATCTGATTGCCTCAAAAATGCACAGATCGAGTGGTAAAATGTCATGGGGGTAACGATTAGTCTCAACTTGGTCCAGCTCATAATCAAGTTAGTCAAACCAGTCAAAAGGAGTTTCCGCTTTTTTGAGTTAAGACTAAATGTTCCATGAATGTGCTTTGTCTGTGAAATTGAATTTTCTCTGTGGGATATATACTCTTAAAGCCAGTGCTCTTTTCACCTTTTCACTGTCTCTGCTGTTCTCCTCTCCGATTCTGTTATTCTAGTAGCTGACTACAAAGTTCTGAAAATACTAAATAAACTAAATGGGACACTGAAGGTGTCACTTGCGAATCCCAGTTGGAGGAATCGCATTTTTCCAGGTAGAAATGCAAACTGGATATGCGAGCATGCTCATGCTTACACACATGTACCAAATGTGTGAAATGTATCACGGTGGTAGCAAGTTTACGCAAAATGCTGACAAGAGCCATCATTTATGACTCTTTTACAATAACACACTGTTGGAGATGTGCTGCTACTTGTGTTTATAGTACATGTGTATGTGTGTCAAAAGGTTCAGAGGAAATCTCCCGTCACTCATAAAAAGAAAGGGCCTCAGCTGACGTTTGGGTCTCCCTTTCTCCTCTCTGTCTCTTTACATTTGGTTCCATGACGGTGAGCTGGTCAACGCTCCTTTACAAAGAGTCCAACTTGGTAAGCTGGAGCGAGTTGTTAAGAGTTTGAGGTCTGTGCGTGTCAGTGTCTAAGTGTGTAGCAGGTGGGCAAAGGATGAGAAACTGAGTAATTGTCTGTCTGACTGAATGAGTGAATGTACCTTCTGACTCCCCCTACGTCAGCCCTGACATCTAAAGAAGCCTCCAGTGCCATAACGGTACAACAGTTGGAGGAGTTTTGATGGAAACAGACAAAGTAAAAAACAAAAATGAAAAGAAATATTTGAAATAATAATTAAGTTGTGTAAGAAAGTTCATAAGACGATGGCAATCACCTATATACAGCATGTCTTTTTACCACTGCCCGGTGCGATGGCTGTTTGCGGTTATAGCACTTTGCTCTGTGGTGCTAAAATCTTCTAACATAATTTCATCACATTTCAGCAGCTATGTGCAACAGTACCCTCTGACAAAGTTGTTCCTCAACTCAGGCTCAGTGGAGTGACTGTGTATACTGACTGAGGTCTGAACTGAAGCAGAACTCGATCAGATCTCATAAGCCTGATATTTCCTGGTGGCACTGACACTTATTGTGCAAACCCATACTAACACTCTCCGATTATTTCTCTTGTTTGGGTTTGTGTCTGCTTGTCTGGGGTTCGCTTTTCTTTTTCCATTGTGGTCTGTAGATGACTAACCTCTAAATATAGTGTGTTACCTACAGATTTTCCATATCAATAAGTAGAATTGTAGCCAAGGAACAAGTGAAAATTTTGTTCTTTTGTTGTGCAGGTAAATAGTCTGTTTTATGAAGATAAATTACAAGTTATTTTATTTTGTAAGCACTGGCAGCACAAAGAAGAGCGAGTCCCAAATCTGTCAGTTGTACCTGAAGCCAGTGTGCCCCCAGGGTGTCTTTTGCCCTGCTTTTGTCACCTCCAATGGTTGTGGCAGAAGGCTGGAGGTTTCTTCCTGTTAAAAGCAAGTTTTTCCTTCCCACTGTTGCCAAGTGCTTACCCAAAGGGGTTTGTTTGATTGATGATTTTTCTTTACTATTGTAGAGTATTTCCTTACAATATAAAGCACCTTAAGGTGACTGCTGTTGTGATTTGGCATGATATGAAAAAACTGTATTGAAAAAATTGGTCATTGTCAACAGAAGCTGAGTCAACAGGCCAAAGTTAAGTCTATTATTACTTAAAATGATGCATGCAACCAAGCTGATAATTTTTTAATACGTGACATTAAAACTTGAAGCTACAGTCAGTCTTCCTTTGAGGTTATTTAATAGGGAAAAAAAGGTATTTATAAATGTACATTATCACTGTGTAATTGTGCCTTCTCTAGGTTTCAGAATCCAACAAAGTTAGAGCCAATTCAAAGAAAGATTTATCAATGCTGGCTAGCAGCAACGAAAACAGGCTAACAGCAGTTAACAGTGGCAAAAACAGCAGCCCTTGCTGATAAAAAGTTCAGGATATCCTCAACAATTTAACTCAGTATCGCTGTTATCAGACAGACGCGAGCTCCACTGTCTCATCTGCCTGCAGGGGACACTTTTCAAAAACGCTTCTCACCCGACATGTCGACAGCTGAGGGGACTGACAGCCTCCACCAATTTGGTGAGTTTTTGAGGTGACTCAGATGTAAAAACATAAAATACCTCAAAAATACTTCATTGACACATATTCATGTTTTATTCTTGATTTAATCTTGAATGTTGACATTGTTTAAATATGTTCAAATATAGTGTGTACAAAAATGGCTCTATACGAAAACAGTAGAAGAACTGGGAGTGGTAAAAACATAATAATTCAGAATTCAGTTGACTGCAGTGTTCATTGTACTGACATCTAATGGCAAGATTTCACACACTGCATCTTTAAGTGTGAACTCAGAAAGCAAATAAAAAGTCTCACAAGTTGCCATTTCTTTTGCAGTTTAAAGAAATAATCAGGCTAAATGAAGGCATTTGTGTGTGTGCATCTGTGTGAATGTGTATGTGTGAAAGAGAGAGAGAGAAAATTTATGTTGGACACTAATTTGTGTGTTTCACGCGTGTTTTGACAGTTCTGCAAACTAATCTTTGTTGTCGCTTTACAAGAGTAGGTTGAGTGTGTATGTGTGTGAGCAGGGTGAGGAGAAGCGGGTTCATTCAAAACCTGTTACTGCACAGATAAAGTCTCCTCCGCTGATATTAGATTTACTTCTTGTTCACTGAAGTAACATATTTTGCAGAGGAGCATCTGCTGAGAGGTTTGAATTTGTCTACTTTCTGCTCATTTCAGTGCATGAATACATTTTTGAAAGGTTACGGAAAATCTGATGAATTACCCATGCTCTACAGCACTGAAAAACATTCTGGTAGACTTTTGAGCTTTTCTTTACTCAGCTGACTTGAGTATAAGTGACGTAACGCAGTACTGAACTTGGTTTGTTAAAGACACTCCCTGCACTTTCTGTTGCTTGTGTGCAGAGAAAGACATGCAAAATGCTGGCATGTCTGTTGTCTTTTACATCATCTCCTCCATCTTCTTGTGTGGTTTGGTATTCAAACTCTGCTTGGAGGGAATATCTGGGCGGCTAGCCACCTCACTCACTCTCAAGCCTTTCCTCTTTAGAATCACTGTGACACACACACACACACACACACACACACACACACACACACACACACACACACACAACTATCTATACCCACTACCACCATCTCCAAACAGACAGGCATACTCACACAATTGCCGAGACACTCTTTTCAGACCATGCTAAATCTTTCGGCCTAACAATGAAAGCTGGACCTAATCTTATAACCTCCATCCAATCAGAAGGCTGGAAACTGAAGAGTGGAATTGATTGGCCGGTGGCCACAGGGGCCAGTTAGGGGAAAGAGAACAAGAGGAGACAAGCATTGTTGATTGATTACCATGAAAGACACTTTTGTTACTGACTTGAAGGTAGGACACTGTGCTTGCATCGAGAGGAAACACTAGCAGGCCTAAAATAGGTCACCAGTGCGCTAACGTGCATACAAAATCCTTTACCAAGATAGTGAGGTATGCACAAGACAGTCCCACCACCCCTTGTTAAAAAAGTAAGGTCCAGAGATCATTAGCTGTGAGCTACGTTGATTAGTTGTAGTGCAAAGGTTAGCAGTCAGTACAGCATGTTGATGGATGAAAGTGTTACTGCTGGGAAAGACACAGTGAGTCAAATAAGTCTTGGCTGTGAGGTTCTGAAAACAAAATAAGTGCTTTATGCTCACTCAACAATGCTTTTATTTATAATTTTCCTTCAAAAATGGCTACATCAGCTAACAACCATCTTATCTTTCTTCATTTGAAGGTTATGCAAACTGCAGATTTTGTTCGCTCTGTTGGCAGCTTTTCCAATCCACCGAAAAAAGTATCCGCACACACTAAGGGCGTACTAACAGGGATTTGAATCGCAGCCCAGCATGATAAAGTTGAAACACATTCAACTCCATTGTCGAGTAAAAAACGATTTGATGGTGCAGTAATCTTCTTCAGTGCCCCGGGTTTGGAAATAAGTGAATGTTTGGTCATGATACTATAAAACTCTACGGGCTCTTGGACTTATTTTATTGATGTGCTTGGTTAACTGTTATTAAAACATGATTTCATATCATCTTATTGAATTAGATTCTACGGACTCACTGCTGTTTCTGTAATTTTATCTTCCACCCTACAGGCGCAGAACAATACTGTTCCTGATTCCCATCCAAGTACACCACCAGCTGTTTGCAAAACACACATGCACGCACTTTCCCGGTCCCCTTGTTTGTACTGCCACATACAGTTTGTTTACTTCGTCTTAGTCTCTCCACAATCCAGCTGCAGGATGATCTATATGGTGTCTTCACAATCCACATATATCTTGATATAGTACAGAAAACAGTCACTTTAAAATCATTTGTATTGGCCTGCATTTACAGTCTATTCACGTGAGGAAAAGCATTAATGCGTGACGCAGATCAAATAGCAAATGCAGGAACACCCTCCAAGTGAGCCACTGATCCCACATCCTGTTCACAATGCTACAGGCTTTTGAATCTGAATGTGACCCTTCTAGGGAGTTTGCTCCAAAGATGAAGGCCCTCACTGTGTCAGTGGCACTGATAGAAAGAGACAGATATGCAGCGTGCCTCTTTTCACAGCCAACATACACATTAGCATAACTCCCTTGGCGCGGATAAACCACCTAGCCACCTGTAGTTGCACAACTCAGTAACCTCACTTCTCCCATGCTGATGCCCTTTCCCCCCTCAACTTCATTCATATTCTCCTCCTGCATCTCTCACGTTTACAGTTATGCATGTGAATGTGCGCACTTGTAAGTTTTCTCACTGCTGATGCCAGCCAAAGCTGCTGCCAGACTGTTTTGAGCTAATGAAGTGAGCGTGCTTGAATTGCAAGCACGCATCCTTTGTTACACGTGGAGCAATCTGCAGGGAGCCCGTAGAGTCTGTCTCTCACAAGTAAATGGAAGTGGGCTAAAGAGTTTAGAAATCCATCACAAAAGCAACATGAGTAAGAGGATGGCAGTGTCTTCTGGGTGTGTTTCCAACTAAAGAATCGTGTGCATATTCGAGAGATCAATATAAAAATGCAGCTGTAGAAACTTGCCACAGGCTGCTCTCTCTTTCTTTCCCGTTAAGCTCTTCTGGAGGAGGGCTTTTGGTGAAAATAAGGGGCAGAAGGAGTGTCCTGAGGGCCAGTGGGAGCCTCCCCCTGGGGTTGTGATTGGCTGGAGCTGTTCTGAGTGAGTCCAGGGGAGGCCAGTAGGAAGGTGAATGGTCTGGACGCCTGCTAGGGGGCAGGCAGCAGACGAGAGCAGCTACCACTGCCTCTTAAAACCTAGGTACTCCTCATTACAGACTGATAGACAGAGAGCAGGAGAGAGCTGGAGGCAGTTCTAGGAGAGCACCAGGGAAAGAAAGTGAGAAACTGTGAACAGGGAAAGTTAGGAAAAGTAAGAAGTCCTACTTGTAAGCTCACTCTTCCCTGACTGCTGCCTCCCCACTCCACTACCTGAGGCACATACACACACACACACAGGGAGGTGTTTCAGGGAGGCTTAGAGGGTCGACTCTCCAGGGAAGAAGGGAATTAAACACTTTTGTTTTCAATCCGCTGCGTTCATACTCAGGAGAAAAAAAGGGATTACAGCTTTCACGCCTGCCCCCCCTTGTTTCTCTCTTCTCCTTGCATTTTGTCTTCACTGAGTTACTTTGGAGACTTTGGATATAACCTTCTTGAATTGTTGGTCTGAACTCGTAGAGGCATGGCAAACGGACAAAAGAGCCCCAGGTGGGCATTGACCCAGGGCTCCTTCAGCTTGGCACTGGGCCTGTCGCCCTTCTCCCTCCTCCTCCTCCTCCTCCTTACCGTCTCGGCCGCAGATGAGTATGACTACTACAGCTGGCAGTCGGACAACTTCCACAATGGCCGCTTCTACACCAAGCAGCCCCAGTGTCTGGACATACCAGCTGACCTGCGCCTGTGCCACAATGTGGGCTACAAGAAGATGAGGCTGCCCAACCTCCTGGACCATGAGACCATGCCCGAAGTTAAGCAGCAGGCAGGCAGTTGGGTGCCCCTCCTGGCCAAACGGTGCCATGCTGATACGCAGGTCTTCCTGTGCTCACTGTTTGCACCAGTGTGCCTAGACAGGCCCATCTACCCTTGCCGCTCACTGTGCGAGGCTGTCAGGGACAGCTGTGCTCCGGTGATGGAGACCTACGGCTTTCCCTGGCCAGAGATGCTGACCTGCGACAAGTTCCCCATTGATAACGACCTGTGCATCCCCATGCAGTTCACCGGGAACCATGCGACCCAGCCACCAGGTAGGCCACCTTCATTCATGCATGCTTATGCAAAATACAGTGAAGAGAAATGTCAATGAAATCATAACCAATTTTAATTTGCATAACTACTGAAGAGGCTACTGGTTAAAATTACAGCTTTTCCAGCAGCAAAAAGATAATCTGGTGATTTCCACAAAATGTAAATATCTCTTTAGAAAGATTTAATAATTCAATAAATACTCATTTAATAAATCTTTGAGATTTTTTAAAATAAAAAGCAGTGTTTAAATATTCTGTCCTGGTATATTTGATAAGATCTAGTTGAAAACAAGAGATATATGAATGCGCATATGTTTTAAATTCGACAGAAGGAAAAGTTGCCCCGAAAAATATGTTGTGTTTTGCAGACGCAGGCGCTGAGATGAAAAACTCAGCAGAAAGTAAACGAAGAGATAAAGTTCTGAATTTTTCATTATTTTCATAATATCACTTTAGCAAATGATCGTTCAAGTCCTTGCAATCGGATACACTGAGAGTCTGTAAACTGTGAGGATGAGAGAATCAGATGGCTTCCATACATTTCCACAATGACAGACAAGAGATTAAGTGGAAAACTAGCCAAAGGAGGTCAGCGAAAGAGACGGGAGCAGGAAGATGCTGCAGGGGAAAGTCCTAAGTGGACAGTTGAGGATGGCTCTGGCCATCTACATATGCCTCAGGGAGGCACGGAGACAGACCAAGAGAGCCAGGAGACTTGGAGACTCCAGCAGCCAGATCGCGCATTGAGTTAAGATAGATGGACTGTGGGGGTATTAACTGAAAGTTACACAGAGGCACATGCATGGACACACACCCTTATCAGTAGTCATCCATCTACAGCGAAACAGTCAAAGAGTGAATGAATTATGTTTTATTTCATGGTTTGCACAGAGTCAAATTACTAAATTAACCTTAGCTGGATGAAACAAAGGACAAATCTTTATCAAGGGTTTCTGAGAGTAATTTGATTCACAAAAATAGGAGAATATATTATTCTTCACAAGCAATGAGTAAGAGTATCAATTGTGAATAGTGGGACTGAGTGGGAACTAAATCCAAAGAGGTGTGCAAATGCCTGTGTGTATGTGTGTGTGTGCATGTGTGTGAGAAGCACAACTACTTAAGCAGCCTCTTCACAAAAGCAGTCAGCGCTGAGAGGGAGAGAGAGGGAGTTGATGAGAGTCTTTAGACAGTGGAGGGGGACAGTCCCCACTGTGTCCCAGTCTGCTCAGCCATTGTTGGGTCTGGCAGCCAGCAGGCCAATTAGCTAGAAGGCCAATTACTGAGTTCCCACTAATTAGTCGACATGACAGGACAAGAGACGCAGGCAGAGAATGGGAATCGCTAAAGTCTGATTGTCCCTGAGAGAGCAGAATGAAGAGGAGTGAAAGGAGAGGGAAGCAGGAGAGTAAAGACAGGCACACAGCGAATAAAAGAGGAGAAAAGCTGCTTCCTGCAGCATAAGAAGTGTTTGCCTCTGCTTTCAATGAGAACCTGAAGAAAACGGTTTAGATCCGGTTTAGAAAACGGTGCAGATCTCTTAACTATTCCTAGAATTAGATCTAAGTGTGCTGAAGGTGCTTTCAGTTACTGTGGTTGTGTGTGGGTTGGTGGTGGGGGCAGGTGCCTGTTGAGCCAAAGTCAATTAAAACTGTGTCCAAAATCAAAAACCCTCTTTAAATTTTTATTTTTATTTTATTTTTACAAACTAAGCCTTAATTTATCTTTTATGTTAAGGACACTGAGTTTGTACGTGCTGAAAAATGCTATATAAATAAAATGGTCATTGCCATATTGCTCACATTACTTTACGATTTGCTTTCAACCGTTTAATCTCATTTTTCATCTTCTTTCGTTTATGGTGTGAAGGTCTTTTTTTCACTTGAAATGTCCTTTCTGTTACTTGAGACGTTCTTTGACAGATAAACACATTTCCTAAAGCGCTGAAAACCAATCATTACAAAAACAATGTCAGTCAGTTTTGTGACATATCTTTCCTTTTTATCAATAATGGTCACAGCATACTGACATCTAAGTATCTAATCTGATTTGCAAAATGCAGTGGGAAAAAGACCAGTGGAAGATTCTTGGGTGAATTAATGCAGTTCTGACTTTTTCCATTAGGGAAAATGGCCGTTCTGTTTTTGTAGGACTCGTATCAAGTATGTGACATTTTGGTTTGCGGAGTTATAATTCATTCTTCTACATGCACTTTGAGAAGGAGGCGGCTTGACGTTCATCTGCCACCTCCCCAAACAGCCAACTGTTTGTTGATCCCATCTATTCAAATAATGATCAGAGGAGGATAGATTACAGAGGGTCCTTAAGAATCAGTGGAAATAAGGATTTTTAGTGTTAGGAAATTTTACATACAAAGAACATAAGAAAAAATATGCTGATTTTAATTTTTAAAGAATAAAATGACACTCAAAAACAAAAATGAAATAACGGTAAAGTTAAATTTGGGTGTGTGCTTTTTTAGGCGTGTGCATGTGCGTGTATTCTTGTGAGTGTTTCACACTGAGAGTGAACCCATATCACTTCTAGCCCGGAGGCTCAGCCACTGACATTTTGCTAAGAACCAGAGATTCTCAGATGTGCCGATGAGGCCATCCCGAGGACAAGCTTTTGGCTTCTAATTCCGCACCGATGCACACCCGCACACACACACACACACACACACACACACACACACACACACACACACACACACACACACACACACACATGAAAACACAGCCAGCAATAATAAAAAGGAATTTCAGCTAAGAGCTCTTAGAAGTGAGTTTCCCGGGAAGCTTCTATGTCACTGGAGGACACTGACGATTTTCTTTACACGGGATCGCATGAAGAATCTTGTGGTAATCAAGGTGAATCTTTGGGAGTTGGATCAATCACAAGAATTAGTATAGCTTTACTCGCTGATCTCCCAGTCCGGGAGGCCCCGATGCTATCCGAGCTATTCTGCAATTACATGATATAGCACGGTTCGAGGACTCTTGTGGAAACTAACAGTACAGAGCAAGATTCACTTTCCACCTCTGTGTCACAGCCAAAACTGGCAGAAACTCACCACCACCTGAGCTCAGGTTTTGTGCTGGCACTTGTGCCTTTACGTGCATGTGTGTGTGTGTGTGTGTGTGTGTGTGTGTGTGTGTGTGTGTGTGTGTGAAGAGCCCAAGGGGTGTGATTATGTGAAATACAAGTCTGTATATTATACCACAGAAGACAAGCTGACTGCTGACAAAAGAGGGCCCAGGCATCCCGGGATCGGAAAAGGCCAGCCGAGCTCAGTCTGTCAGACAGGGAACAATTAATGCCACACCATCAACTACACCTCATTGTTTTAATGATGCCACTTTTAGCTGCTGTCAGCATCTGTAAATCAGTAGGCATGATTATCACAGACTGGATTCTGGTTTTGTTTCTTAGTTTTGTTTCTTAACTTAGTTTGCATGTTTGCACCAGAAATGAACACTCAAGATATGTACATATGTACAGTGAAATTGCATGGGAGGAAAGGTCTGACCTTGCTGAAATCTGTGATGAAATGTGACTAGTGTGATTTACAACCACATTAAAGGAGACAGGCAGCACTGTCAGGACCCCAGCAGCACAACAGTCACTGCTCATATGAACTTGGTTACTATATGAAAAGGAAAATATGATCCAATGCTCTGGGTATGGAGCGCTGCCGAGGCGTTATGAGGATGTATTTTCTCTTCTGTGTAGGCTTCCTACAGATGCAAGGAGCATGCTGTGTTTTAGGGGCCCCGTGGGTTCCCCGAGTCATGCTTTAGTCCTCCTTCGCCCCGCATTTCAACAGATGTTTGGCTCTCCGATGTAAATCACGCTGAATTTCATCTCCGGGATTGTACCATTTTATGTCATAAGTGCTGCTGCTCATGACTTAAAAGACCCAAATGAGGCATGAGATAGTGACCGGCGCACATTCTTCTTATAAAAGTCGCTGTGAAGCTCGGGCAACGAGCAATAAGGTACAAGAAATGTCAGAGAACCAGATGACGGTGCTGTTAGATGTGGTCGTCAGATGTGTGAAGACACGTGTTTGTGTTTATTCAAAAGTGCGCATAAGAGAAAGAGGCAGCGGCGGCATGTAACCTCTTGCATTTTTACCCAACTATAAAAATGATTCCAAGCGAATCAGTCAAATGAAACAAACATAAAATATGATTTGTAGTGTTTGTGATTTCAGCTGCATGTTTAAAGTAAGTTAATTAGATTGTTAAATATCATGTGATGACAAGCGGTGTCTATTAGGAATTCACTGTGAACAGACACGATGATTTGTGTTGTTGCCCAATAAATTTCATGCCAGAAAGCAATTTCCTAAGCTAAGTAAAACAAAATAAGAATGACTATGTCATTAAAGAGAACAGATATTCCTTTGCAGTGGTACACGGTGCCACTGCTTTGTATTCCAAATTTATTTTGCAAATGAGTTTTCACGTTCATAAGTTTAATAGGTTTTTCTTGGAGATTTCTTTATAGACAAAAGACACTGCAGAAAGATTGAAATGTTATTAACCTCGG
The DNA here is from genome assembly GCF_057381915.1 of Diplotaxodon limnothrissa. Lineage (NCBI taxonomy): Eukaryota > Metazoa > Chordata > Actinopteri > Cichliformes > Cichlidae > Diplotaxodon > Diplotaxodon limnothrissa. Next base: position 13,638,910 of record NC_140608.1, on the reverse strand, counting down.
AGCTATGAGTAAGTGAAGTTTTGGAGAAGTTTCCCCCTCTTGCTGTGCACCATTTCCACCCTGGCTTGCTGTTTAAAGATTAACAGCAGGGCCTTCCACAAGACCTCCTCCCTACTCACCCCATTCCCATTATCCCTTTCCTCTTATCCTCAATCATCAACTCCCAACCTCCTCATCCTCCACAGGTTCTGTAAGCTCTGTAAGACAGTAACATTTGTCATAATAAATTGGAACATTAAAATTTCTGTAATTAAGTTCGTAACCCAGTAGGTAAATGCCAAAAGTAGCACACAAGAGGTGGTCAAGTCCAAAGTCAACCAGAGTGAGAGCAAGATTTTCACAATTTAATCGCATGGTAAAAAATTCTTCAGCTGCTTTGAGATGATGGCAAAAAATATATTAATGAGCTCAAAGTCAAAATATTTACTGAGCAGAAATGTGTCCAGGAAAAAAAGTACCAAGCCACGCAGCAGTGATTCCCATCAGAACATGACGGTGATTCCCTCGACAGAGACCGACGATGAGGGCAGTCGTCCCTTAAGTGATTTCTAAGCGCCATCCAAACGCTGGTTTTCGGTCCAAGCTCAACTAAGTTTCATGGAGGGACTGCTTTCTCCTGACACATGCTCTGGCATCAGCGCAACCGGGCCTTCTGCCAAAATACCACCCCTGTGAAACCAGAATGAATTACCACCGAGTCTGAATAAGACCGAACGGCTTCAAGGGAACCATTCAAGACGGACAAATCCAGAGAAGTTTTGTTGTCTCTTGTTCTGTGTGTGTGTGTTTCTGTGTGTGTGTTTTTCCATGCTTCTGTCCCAGTCTGCATGTCAGCACCAAACAATTAGAAGCCTGACCTTGCAGGCCTCACAGGTCTCCTGCCTATGAAAGCATGGGAACCCTCAGAGGAGAAAAAACTGGCAGTTGCTCTACAAGAACATGGCTCAGCTACCTCCAACACACACATAGGCAGACACACACATGCATACACTCACTGGTGGTTAGGGGGTTCACCTCCCCATGACCCAAGCAGCGAAGCATGTTAAACTTTGACCCATCTCATTATCTGGCCAGACGCTGAGGTTTGGGCTGAGGTGATAACCTCTGAACCCTGACTTTTAACCCAGGGCCTGCACAGTGCAAGGAGAGGCGTGTCGTTTTGCATAGGTGTGTTTCTGGAAAGTGGGAGACACAGAAGGAAAGAGAAAGCACAGGGAACTCAGGGAGTGGGGGAATAACATATTTTGGATCTTGCAATGAGGGAATGTCAGAAAAACTAAACTCTCCTATAAGCAGTTATCTCGAGAAAAAAAAGGCTGCCAACTCAGCAAAAGTTCTGCACTGTTTTCCCTTCATGTTGTCAAATTTATCCCCTAGGTGTATAGGTATGTTGTCAGGGCAATGCTTCTATACCACATCCTTCTCTCTGTGGCCCTTTCTAATATTATACTTTTTTTTTTTTTTGCTCTCTTGGCTTGCGGCTCTGTTTGGTGGATGAGTGGCCTGATATTAGATGTGTAGAGCTGGAAATACTCTGAAAATACATGGAATCGAAGCAGTAATTGTTTTGATGATGTTTCATATCGAGGGGAAAATTACAAGGTGGTGCGTTTTCGTGTATGCGTGTGTCAGAGAAATCTCTGACGTTTTATAAATCCTATTAATTGAATGGCAAGGCCTTATTTGTCCATTTCAGCTATATAAATATAAAAGTATGGGAACATGCAAAAAATACATAAAAAGGATTTTATGCAGGGCTTGTATTTCTTCCCTCATGTGCTCTGTCTCAACTGTGTGGCCAGACAACAACAACAACAATCACAAAGTCCCATATCAAAGTTAGACAGGCCAAACACGCTCTTGAGTAAAGAATGCATGACCGTAAATTTTGAGTTAAAAATAAACTGAACTTGTTGCTTTGGTTTCCCCCTCGCTCTTTCACAATGTGCGGTTGCTGTGTGGCCTAAGTGATGGCTGCGTCTGTGTACTGAATCACTTTTCACCATGTTCAGCAGCTCCCGCCGCACCGTTTACCTTTCTGAACAGCCGAGACCACGCCTGTGCCACCAAAATATACAACGGGCCAGAATAAAAACATTTTCTCCAGTGTAATTGCAGGGCAAACATCAGTCAGCCTACTGGACTCTGCGTTCACTCAGCAGCAAATAGTCTCTGACAAGGGGGGGGGGCAAATAAGTGCCTCAGAAGTGCTCAGGGCTTAACAATTTCATACTGACACAACTTTGGTTTTGCTCACTGCACTTGACCTCAACGCTGCCGTTAGATATGAGCTAATCTGGTTTTAAAAGCACCAAATGAAACGAGATTGAATACAGGTGACGACAAATTCTTCTTCCTTCTTTTTTTCCCCTCAGTGTCAAAGGTGTGCCCACCGTGTGACAATGAGCTGAAGAAAGACAACATCATGGAGCATTACTGTGCAAGTGACTTTGGTAAGTAGTAAAAAACTGAAAAACATAGTACCTGACTATGGATACAAACGGTCACTAGCATACAGCACTGTTATGGAAACTTTCTTACCTATCTGCAGTCTGGTAAACTGGAGTTTGCGAGAGACTGACAACACAGCAGAAAAGTGCAATTGCTTTGTGTACAACAGTCAGCCAAGTACAAGAGTGCAAGCAAAACATTTCACCACGGTGTTGATTTGGATTTACAAGTTTCATGACGTAATAATAAAATCTGTGTTTTAATATTGTGTTGAAAAGTTGTAATAACAAACTAAAAAGTCAAAGCACTGTGTCCTTAAAAACTCCCATCAACATAAATGCCATGGGCATAAAGTTATAGCAAAATAGCAAAATCACCTAAAACGAAAGCTTAACTTTGAGCTGTCAGTGGTTACATAATATGAAGATTAACTGGTATTTACGCTATTTTCCTTTGATTATGAATTAAAAAGCATGTGCAACCACACAGAGAATCTCACCTGCACATCCCTGTTTCTCACTTCTGATCCTCCCTTCGATTAAATCTTTATTGCAGCCGTTTCGCGTTAATTTCGCTGCTAGAATCGGCTTTTTCTTCACATGAGCTGATAAATGACTTCATTTCTTAGCCCCAATTTCAAACTTTCCACTTTCCAACCTTCGTGTTTCACAATAGTAATGACCTTAAGATGATGCCAGAGTATAATTATATAAATATTCTGTTATTTGAGTTCATCACAGCAGCTGAATTGTTTACAGTTAATGATAAACTGCTGTCTATTTGCTCTGTTCCAAACACGTTAAGCACCAAATGAGGAAGGGTGACAAAAAGTTGTGAAATTACAAAAGCATGTGTGGCCAGGATCATTTTTTTCTCTGCATATTTCATGTTTCCCGCAGAGGAGATGCCTGCAGTATAAAACAGTTTTACAAAATAACCACATGTACAAAAGAGCCAGAATATACAGAGCATGACCCATAATAAATGATAAAACCACATCCAACAACAACAAAACGCGTCCGTGCGCACCTTCCTGACTCTCTGAGCCGCAACCAAAACGCAGACACGTCTCCTGTAATTCATCGTGACGTTACCAAATCAGGGATATTTATTTGTCTGATTAATTGCAGGATTATATATCTCAATCTTTTAACATGAGGTTGCTTCAGGGATCATAAAGGAAAACACAGATTCTTTCTGTTCATTAATATGAAACATGATTGCAGATAGCCGCAGAAAGACGTTTTATTGGCTCAGCCTTTATGTGGCTGGAGGACACAAGGGAATGCGTCGAAAAGATAAGTGTGACATATGGATTTGGAGATCAAGGAAGGAACAACTCTACAATGTTATTCTGTAGTGCGAGAGCTTGAGCTCATACCCCATGAATGCTGCTACCTATTCATCTTTGGACACTGTTTTTGCTACGGTCTGCTTTTCATGGACGATCTCATGACGTTTCTTACTGCACTATCCAGCTGCTGTACAAATGACAAGAGTCTTGTTTAGCCGACACCTTGTTGTTAAAGTAGATTGCTTGCTTCAGTTTGAAGAAAACCTGTTTTCTTCAAACGATGGCACACTCCTCACTCCCTCTCTTTCCAGCTGCTTCTACTTCTACGCCCTCCTCTGCTCACTTTAAAGAGAGCGACTTTGTATAAAGACGTGGGCACAGCTTGTCACAAAGATGCTGGCCAGGCCGCACAGAGGGCCCCACTGCATCACTTATGACTAAATATGACTGATTACAGGTGGGCATTTAAAGTGAAGCAGAGGGAGATGAATTATCCTCCGTACCTTTACTGAACACACGCCGTACATACACATGAATGCAGTCTTTCACAAAAACACACGCGGCTCAGGCATGTAGGCAGGCAAATACAGCGCATAAACATACTCGCGGCGAAGGAGCTGGATGTGAAACAGGATGTGAACAAGGGGCAACTCAATGCACGCATTCCTTTTTGAACACGCTATCACTTCACATGTACTGTATACCTATCTGAGCGTACCGAGGGATGTTTATGCAACCATAGACAAGCAGGCGAGAAGTGAAATGGCGATCTTCCAGCAGGCCGGGGTACATAGCGATGCTTCATACCGACCCCACACCTTTGCCCGACCCGTGATTAATTTCACCTGTCAAAATTCTCACCCAGAGAATTCCTCTTTTGAATGTTTGGCAGTTCAATTTTAATCTCTCGCATATAAAAATATGAACTTATAAACAGAAGGTGCAATGGGAGATTCAAGTCAGTACTTCATTAGGCTGATAAACTTTGAGTTTGCTGTAACCAGATCCTACATGTAATAAAACTGTGCACAGAGGTTCTCTGTTCTACATATGTTTTGCCTAAAAATACACAGCTGGTCGCAAAACACTGCACTGCAAGTGTGTAAACAATGACACAGGCAGGGCAGAATGACAACAGATGATAATGATTCCATGTAGCAATATTAATCTTATGCTGCAAGCAGTTTTTTAGACTTATGGATGTTGCCCTGAACCTCACTATAAATCTGACTTTGTCTGAGACTTGAAAGCAAAATCATTTAAGATGATTTTTGCTCAGGAATAGCCCGACAACAACAAAGAGAAGACTTGTGATTTATATTGCCAAAATATGTACACCAAATTCCAAAAAGATGTTGGACTGTGGAGTTTTTCCCGAGTCAGACATTCATAAGGATGCAGTTTTTGCACACTGCTCAGGAAAGTCTAAATGATGATACTCGGGGGAGGTGTAAAATAGCTACTGCTTTAGAACAGTACAGAGCTCAGTACTAGACTTCCAGAAGTTAAAAAAAATACCACAGCTGCTTAAATAAGAGTGAAACACTGGGATCAGAGTGACACATTACAGTTTTTTCTGATTGCTTAAGCACATTTTTTGTAACTATTGGCTAATTTTGCAAAACTCTTCACACAAATAAGAAAACCTGTCACCCAATAATCAAAACATTGTAGTTCTCTTGCAAAAGCAAACACAGCTAGATTAACTCTTCACACCTTTGTAAAAATGGTGTTTCCGTATCAAACAGTACACACAAGCCATCATCTACTAAGCACACAATGTGCCAACTGCACACTGATGGTATGAATACAAAACACATCTGGCCTTTGCTTTCTCTGTGCACAAGGTAGGCTATGTCAGTTTGAGCTCATACTTCTGTCATAGATCCATAAGCATAGAGGGATCCAAACTTCAAGTACTGGTGTTTACAGTTTTTTCTGAATGCTTAAACCCTAACTGTGATTCCTGTAGCACAATCTCTAAAACTATTCAGACTTATAGCAAAACCACTCACTGAGTTTGCAAAACTAAAAGCACAAAAACTGCTTTGCACTCAGTTTGCAATTTTGTAACACACACTTTGCAAAACTGTAGGCACAATTCACTGCACAACACTCAATTACCAAATTTCCAACACACTCCTAGCAAAAGTATGCACATGTATGGCTATCATTAACACTAACTTGCCAACTGTCTGGCACACTTTCACATGTGAAAACTTTTTTAGATAATTAGTTCACTTTGCAATCAGCCTAAGCACTATAAACAGGCCACAGGTAAGCTGTCTATGTGGAGTACAATGGAAGGAGCAGAAAGAGTGAGAAGTAGAAGAGGCCGAGGAAGAGGACGTGGAGGTGAAGAAGTAGGATGAAGAGGACGACAAGGACAAGGAGGAGCAAGAGGAAGACGAGGAGGGGGGAGAGGAAGGGTAGGAAGAGTAAGAAATAGAATTGCTGATGACATCAGAGCTACAATAGTGGACCATGTAATCAACCGTGGAATGACCCTGAGGGTAGCTGGCCAACGGGTCCAGCCTAACTCGAGCCGCTACACTGTAGCAAGTACCATAAGGACATCTTGAAATGAGAATCGGTTAGTACAGTCACTTCGCACAAAGATTTGTAGCACTGGCATTTGCCAATGAGAAACACACCAATACCATTGATGTGAAAATACTGAAATTGTTACTTTACAGAATTGCTAGATGACCAGATGCTGGGGGCAGAGGAAGCATGTTCACTGCAGACCAAGTAACCCATATAGTCATTATGGCGATTGCAAATAATCCTATACTTGGAAATAAACACTTGTGTTTGTTTTGATGTGTTTGAATAAACACCAGTACTTGAAGTTTGGATCCCTCTATGCTTATGGATCTATGACAGAAGTATGAGCTCAAACTGACATAGCCTACCTTGTGCACAGAGAAAGCAAAAGCCAGATGTGTTTTGTATTCATACCATCAGTGTGCAGTTGGCGCATTGTGTGCTTAGTAGATGATGGCTTGTGTGTACTGTTTGATACGGAAACACCATTTTTACGAAGGTGTGAAGAGTTAATCTAGCTGTGTTCGCTTTTGCAAGAGAACTACAATGTTTTGATTATTGGGTGACAGGTTTTCTTATTTGTGTGAAGAGTTTTGCAAAATTAGCCAATAGTTACAAAAAATGTGCTTAAGCAATCAGAAAAAACTGTATTCACACACATCAAAACAAACACAAGTGTTTATTTCCAAGTATAGGATTATTTGCAATCGCCATAATGACTATATGGGTTACTTGGTCTGCAGTGAACATGCTTCATTTGGTAATTGAGTGTTGTGCAGTGAATTGTGCCTACAGTTTTGCAAAGTGTGTGTTACAAAATTGCAAACTGAGTGCAAAGCAGTTTTTGTGCTTTTAGTTTTGCAAACTCACTGAGTGGTTTTGCTATAAGTCTGAATAGTTTTAGAGATTGTGCTACAGGAATCACAGTTAGGGTTTAAGCATTCAGAAAAAACTGTAAGACCTTTAGGGTTTTACTGAATAAAAATAAATTTAAATATCTTCTTCTCTTCTCCTTTAGTCCTAAAGATGAAAATCAAGGAGGTGAAAAAGGAAAAGGGTGACCGGAAGCTGATTGCAGCACAAAAGAAGAAGAAAGTTCTGAAGCAGGGCGTGCTGAGGAAGAAGGACCTGAAGAAGCTGACCTTGTACATTAAGAATGGTGCCAATTGTCCGTGCTCCCAGCTGGACAGCCTGGGCTCCAACTTCCTCATCATGGGCCGCAAAGTGGACCAACAACTGCTTCTCACATCCATTCACAAGTGGGACAAGAAGAGCAAGGAGCTCAAGGTCGCCATCAAATACATGAAGTCCCATCAGTGCCCCACCTACCACACCGTCTTCCAGTGACCTGTTTCACTGCAGTGTTCGCTGAACTTTCCACAACTTTGCTTTTCAGATTCAACCTTTGTTTCACTTAGATTATAGCAGTTATTTCACTAATGCATCCCTGAGTCATGGATCCTATAAAATCTTTTACCAGCCCCGAAGCTAAACACGAATCAGGTAGTTGTCCTTTTCTCCTTTGATGTTAGAGATCATTATTATTATTATTGGAGAGAGGAAAACTGCTTTTTAAATAAGTCAAGTCCCTCCCTTCCATAAAAAAAAGACAATAAGAATGATTTCATATTGATTCACATCCTGGAATCTAATGTACTCTTCATTAATATGCTTGCCTATTCTGATATTATAGAATCACTTAAATCATATCCTAAAGCAATCTTCTTAGACATCAGCATTAAGAAATGGAAATTTAACTACTGGAAAGAAAAGACGCTCGACGCTGTAGTGAAATGAAAATTATGGGAAGGTTTGTTTCTGTGCAAAAAGTGCTGAGAGCAATGAGAGAGTGAACGTATGTGGGTTGTGTGATGTACCAGTGCACACGCTGGCACAGTGCTCCAAGGAACAACATCAAAGCACAGAAATATTGATGATCCACTTAACTGCATGTTGTAAAAAGTAGGTAATTCAGACCAATACTAAATGCTTAGAAAACTGGGATTTGTTTTTTTTCTTATCCATGCTGGGAACGAAGACTGATGGAATGAGACAGACTGACTGATGCTTCCACTGACTTTGTACAGAACCATTTCTGTGGCCTGAAAGAGGGAAACTTGAATATTTTTTACTTTTTAATTTTGAAAGAGAATAAAGTTAGGGCAGTGAAGGCATCGTCTGGAAAACAAGTGGAGAATAAAAGAGAAAGAAAGAGAGAGAGACTCTGGACACAACCAACAATGTTGGATTCATAAGTCTCTTGTACTCGCTATTTTTCACTATCAGTCTTCAAATGTTTCTTTTCTTGTACTTTTTTTTTTAAACGCTTCAGTTAAACATCTATGGTATGAAAACAAAAAATCATACACACAGAGCACCTGAATACACTGTTGCTGTAACAATGAGAGATTTTTTTTCTAACCTATTAACCTGTAAGTAGTTCTGTTACTGAAATAGATCTTTGTTTTACAGAAAAAGTTAATGAATAAAATATATTTTAAATTTTTATAAAGAACACCTGCTTGAAATGTCATGTTTCACATTTATTACCAATAAACCACAAAGTGTATATTCATGCCTAAAAAAATTATTTTCAGACTATCATCTGCATAAAATGTTCGACTGGTTTAAAAAAAAAAAGCGCGTAAGTAACTAACACACTTGAATGAGGATGCTCAGTATTTTACGACTTCATTTATTTTTTAACATTTTTCATATTAAACAGATACTTTTCTCACTGGCCAATTAGATGCAATAAAATGGGGCGAATAGAAAAGGAAACTACTCTGATTTACACTTTTTAAATTTTTGAATCTACCACAACAACTGTCAAAGCATAAAATAAAGTTGACAAGTTGAAAATGTCTTGGTCTGATGTTTCTCAATGTTCACTGTAGGCTGTAAATCAAAAACAGGGATTTTTGTTTGTTGGTTTGGCCATCCTATTCTCTTATGATGTGTTTGACATAAAGCACACTGTCTATTTATCATTTAAATTCACATTCCAGCCAGAACCTCCTAGATTTAAAACAGAAGAAGATTTCTCCACAAACAGGGACGTAGCTACTGCAGGATTGTGATTTAACTGCAACATAGCTGTAAAAACACTGCAAATATTCAACAATGTGCCTGAGATTGATTGCAGTCAGTCCCAGATCCAACCACAATTATTTGGAGACAGGTTTCCTTCCACCAGGGACTCGTAATTACTGTGTGACTGAAAGTGGTCATCCAGAGTTTGTGTTAGGTTTTGAAATTGGTCTCTGAAAGTGAAAACAAAAAACAAAACAGGGCAACCACCAATAGGTTCTCATCCTATTTTTACTATAGTGTGACTGAGCTATTAGTATAGCTCTTAGTACAAGTGATTCACAATCTCAGTTTTACATCATTTAAAGCAAGTGAGTCAAAAATAAGCAAATCTGTTTCGTTTTTGTGAATGGGGGTATTAGCCACTGAGACCCAAACAGTTTCGGTAACAAACTGACAGTTTGTTTGATTGTTTGTTTCCGCTGGTAAGGTGGACATTTAAACATGGAAGCTGATGTGTACTGGCTTGCTTGTGGGGCGAGTGGTCATTTGAGGAACAGGTTGGAGATTATTTTAGGTTACCAAAGGCAGTGTTACACACACCCAATATAAGCTGCAGCTTTTCCAAAAACATCAGGGGATAAGGATCGTGAAAGTGCGCATGGGCTGCCACACACCTTCATTTCTATTTGCAAAAGGAAACAAAGAAGTAAAATCTCATTTTTGCGCTGCTCTATTCCAAAACCTTTCAGATCCACACTGGGCCCTCAGCTCTAAGCAAAGCCTGGGCAACAAAGCCACCAGTATTTATTGACAGAGTGAAGGGGTGATGCAGATAGACAGCAGGCTGCGATGAAACTGACCAACTTTATCAAAACCATACATAGCTTGAACACTCCAGACACATACACTACTAATTTACTACAAAAAAAAAGATTTGGAATCTTTGTTCTCCAAAATGCAAAACGGATCAACTGTGACACTTTACAGTGTTTATTGTCTTCCACCCATATTTCCCGGAATGTGGAGAGTTTTGGAGGCTGTTTCAAGCGTAAATGCCAGTGGAGTGGTGACCTATTTCCAAGTGATTGTTGAGATAGAGCACAGTCTCTAGGCTGTGGAATGACAGAAACAGGAGGGGACAGGCATATTGGGTAGAAATATGCTGGACAAGAGTTCCTTTACTGGAAACTTAATCAAAACCGATTAAAGACTGAGATAAAAGTTTAAATGCCATGAAGCTGAAGTGAGGAAGCCTTTGTTGGAAAGTGTTGACCTCTCCTTTAGAAGTGAATCAGCACACGTGCAGTAGATAAAATGTACCTTCAAAGAAAATGATGAGCAGCTTTCATTAATCAAGACGTAAGTTAAAGCAGGGGAAGGCGCAGAGGGAAGGTGGAAAAAGAGACAAGGGATAGCTTGGCTGAGTCCCAAAGACATCCATCAGCAGCTCCTCAAAGGTCACTTGTGTAGTTAATGAGAGCCTGATGAGGGAGTGACCAGTGACACACGTGGAAAATGCGCACATCCATTCAAAAGACACATATGTTGGGAATATGCAATAAGATGACAAACTTACATTGACATCCCTTATTCTAATGAGGCCTCCATTCAAATACACTTGATTGGGTCCAGAAAAAAAATTGTGGAAAAAAATGGATTACCACACACGTGCGTGCCCACACATATACACACCATAGAAGAATGGCCACATTGTGTATTTTTATTGCAGAGTCCTGATAAGCACGACCATTTTTTTCAGTTAAATAGTGGTAGTCTGTTAGGCTGTCAATTGTAGGCACACACGTGCAAGCATATCTTAGATCACGGCCCCTCACACCCTGTCATACAGTGTGCATTGCAAACTGATTTTCCTTTAAAAAAAAAAAAAACATGTATATTTTTTAACATTTTCCAGCATCCACCCACTTGTTTTCTTTAGGCTGTTGATTTCCCAAGTTTTCACTAATTTCTTTTGACAAAACCCAGAGACCTGGATGTGATCGACTTACAACCACTTTTTCTTTCAACATTTGAAAAAATATTTTGCATATGTGATAACGTTCATTTGGGAAATGAGCTTACGAAGCATGAATGTATGTGAAGTCGGTGGCTGTTAAGTACTGACTCTTTTTTTTTTTTTAAGTAATCCTAAAACTGTTTATTACTTAAACTTCATCTGATTTCCTTTTGAGTTATGGGCAATGAAAGAAAAAAACCTCCATTGATCCAATACTCAGGGTGGGAGAGAGCTACAGGAAAGTTCGGATGGAAATCATCACTCTTCAATTTAACTGACAACAAAAAGACTCACATTAAATGCTCCTGGAGAACTGGGAACTGGCAACAGGAAACATTTTTTCTTAATAAAACAAAAATACCATCCATTTTCTTAACCATTTATTCAATTTAGGGTTACAGGGGGGCTGGAGCCTGTCCCAGTTGTCATTGGGCAAAAGGTGGGTTACACCCACCCTCACATTCATACCTATGGCCAATTTAGAATCACAAATTACCCTAATATAATGTCTTTGGACTGTGAGAAAGCCAGACAGAGAGAACATGCAAGTTCAAACCAGGACCCTTCTTGCTGTAAAGCGAAAGTACTGAAAAATATCATTCACACCTGAAATTGTGTATTTACAAGAATAAGTCTCATACGCTCATATTTATCAGGACAATTATGAATAATCTCAATATTTGTTCAGGTTTTTAAAATTCTTTAAACACAAACATGACGCAGACTCAAATATCCACTCTCAGACCAGTCAGCATATGAATGAACACGCACACGCTCACAGGTTAATCAAATTTGACTAGTCTGCCTGCAAAGAATGAGACCATTATATAACATCCTGGAGAGTCAGAATAATTTCTATTAGGTGCTGCATGCCTCCCTCTAACCACCACACAAGGTACCATTAAAACAGCATTAGACAGTAAGCCAACATCCTTCTGGTCTGAAGCACTAGACCACCTTTCTGCAGGAAGGGTGGACACACAGACTTGTTCTTTCATTTAGAAGAAGAGAGTGAGAGAGGGAGAGAATGGAAACAGCAGCGCTCTGACAGAAGCACTGCACTGTCTCAGAGCTCCGGCCTGCCTTGTTCAGTAAAATGCAATAAAGACGTAGTATGTTTTTGTTGTGTGCTTGTGCATGTGCATAAATTTACTAAGAACACTTGTTTAAAAAGGCCTAGAGCAAGCCAATGAATCATTTTCTCCCTTTAATAAAGTCAAAGAAACTTTTTACATGTGGTCCTCCCAGTGAGAAGTCTGTTTTCCACAGCATTGTTCTTATTTACATGCATACTCGCTCATGCTAACACACCAGTTCCGTTTGCTGCACGCTTCATCATTTATGCGTCATTATTTAAAGGTGTTCACGTGTGTTTACATGTACCGGGTCCCATTTTTCATAAAAAGATAAAACGTGTATTATAACTTTAGATAACTCATCTGACTGCATCTGTTTTGTTTTCCCTGTACGTGTTGCAACTCTTGAAGGTGTGACTGCTAAAAACAATCTGTCAGAAACTTTCTGATCATTTAGTAGTTTCTTTCTTCTTTCGTCCTCCTTAATAGAAATGCCATCTGATGACAATGTATAGGGCTAATGCACATAGAAAATCCATAAAATAAAAGCACATTCACATATTTTAAACTGGTTAGAATACAAGAAGCCGACTACTTCTGAGCCATTCAACAGCAGTTCCTCTAAAGTGCTGACTGAATTTGCACTTTAAAAAAAAACCTAACCAAAAATGTAGAATGTGAACAAGTGTGAGCTGCTTCTCCCACACTGACTCACCAACACAAAAATACTAATAAAATCACATTCACAACCTATCAGCTAGCCTGCAGCACAGGGATTACATCCACAGATCACACACATACACAACACTGACGTAGGAAAAAGAAAACAGGGGACAGGGACTTGGGAAAAGAATGAGGGGGAAGACATGACTGGATAAGAAAACAACCAAGGTGCTCTCAAGGGACTTTGGCAATCGGAAACAATCACATTGGCCTCAATGCCTCCTCTGCAGTGGAAAATGAATAAATTAATAGGTGGAGTAGAAGGCCTCCCATGGGCAGGGCCTTGACGCCATCTGTGAAGGCCATCAGTGTGTCCCAAACCTGCTGTTTCACTACTGAACCAACATGTCAGTCTGGAGATTTACTGCCACATGGAAAGCGCGCACATAAACACACGCCCACACACCGACACCCTCACACATACAAACATCAAAGAGGATCCACCCACAGGTGCAGCCAAACACGCATCCATGCGTATTTATACAAACTCTTGCCAGGATGCAATGGCTCAGACAAAACAAATATTGGCATAAACACATCAGCAGAAACTAATGCTCATGCTCTTCGCACGCCCACGTGCGTGCACAAACACTTGGCTGGAGTGGAGATTTACACCCGTTTGGAAAGACAAGCATCGGCTAATAAATAAATCTGTTTCCCTGGCGACCTGTTGACCCTCTGTGGCACTCTTTTTTTTTCACACGCACAACAGCAGAGGTCAAGGTCAGTCAGAAGGTCGGAGGGAGGTGAAAGTGTGTTGTTGAGTGTGTTTGTGTGTGGGGGGGTTGGAGGCTGACAAAACTGTGTGCAGAGTCAAAGCCCTCATTTGCAGCTGGGGGTTAGGAGCCCCCATGTTTTGGCAGCGAGGTCATGAACTCTGACCCCATCAGACCCTGAGAGACAAGGCAGTTTGGTCAGGTGGGACTGTGGCCACTAAATGACATAATCTCCCATCTCCCACTCGCCAGTCTCTTTTCAAACAGACCAGTGTGTCTCGGGGAGAGTGTCTTTGGGTGGCATACCACTATTGTGCAGTGAAAATAGTCCCTGGGTTATTGTTCACTCTGCTGTCAGGAGCTTTCCTTCTCTTCCTTAACGGACCTGAATCTGAGCAGACTTTTTACTGAATCGCTTGGTTAGAAAAAATCAATATAATCAGAACCAATCGTGAAAATAAATTGCCTAGTAAGATTTGGTTTCCTTAATAACTCTGGAAATGTTGCCGACATGTGTTGTCAGGCCAACTATGGGGAGGCTTGTGCGGTGTGTTGTGGTCCAAGATTTAAAAACTAATTAAAGGGTTTCAAATTGGAAGGCAGAAAATGAGCCATAACAGATGTCACTTTTAAAATGCAAAGAAATGAAAAGAGAAAGAACATGTACAGTGTAGTTTCCTTATGATTTATAGGCAGACAAAGAACTTGGCAAATGGATTCCTTCACGTTTGTCTTTCTGTAATCTTATTGAAACAATTGTGCAGTATGCACCATTCTAACAGAAAAGCTGGATTTACTTGCACAAGTGTTCTCATGGTAATCAGCTTTGTTGAGCATTGTTTCAGCTGTTTTAAACCCTACCTAACCCTGTTTTTGCATCTTGTTAGGCTTTCAGTCCTTTTCTTTATTTTCACTTCTTCTTATTTTTCTTTTGCTTCTCTTTGCCCCGATGACAAGCCATATAATTAATGTTTTACTCACAGTCTTTTTTGTATCACTTTTCTTTCAGTACTCTGAACTTCATAATATATCACAAAGACCTGGAAATCTTTGCCAGAAAATTTACAATAAAGTGTAAAGCGGTAAATATTCACACAAATCTGTTTTAACTGAGGTTCTTAAATGTTTCCCACTGCTATTTGTCCTTGGTGTGAATACGGCCTGCAAAGCTGTAATCATCAAAATCTTTAAACTTCTGAATCCTTTCCATGAGCAGATCACTTGCCCAAAGAAAAAAATAGAAATCTGTACTTTCCCCTGCTGCCTAAAACAATAACCCCAGCAAATGTAGCTCGGTTTCAGAGAAATTGCTCTTCAGTGTTTGAAGTGTTTATGGACATTAACGGTCCAACATTTCAAAAGACCAGCACATGTTTGGCATAGTGGAGCACTTGGGTAAGCAGACAGAGCGTGCATCAATGGGAAAATGTTTCATCAGAAGAGCTGTGTTGTTTTATGGTGTGGGATATGAGGGTTGTGTGGTCTAGGTTGTGTGAGTACCCCAGGGATGTCAAAACATCAAGTGTCCAACCACAGCGACATCTAAGACGACCAATGAAAAACAGGTGTTTAAGTAGACGTCAGAGCTTCTTGGACACAAGTACAGGTTTCAGATTTACAGATATCATGCTCCCCTCTTGTCAGATCTGCTCCTTCATTTGATATATGCTGCTGGGATACAACTATTCTCTCCTCTGTCATTATCAATCAGTCTGTTAAGCCAAACATGACATCTTCAAACTGCTTTTTTTTTGGTCCATTTTATGTTTTGTCGATTGAAATTATGACATAAAAAACCAACTAATTTTAAATTTATAGCAAAACATTGAGCACAACTGCAAGACAGAATTATCTTGTTTTAATTAGTTAGTTACATGCGTGTCGATTTGACACTTTGGAGAGGCAAAGCGTGAATTTTGCTATTACAAGTTTTTAATGGGATACTGTGTTGGTAAAGTAGCATTTAGCTACTGACTCAAAACAATCATGATTTTTATTCTGTTGATAGAAAGACTATCAAAAGGAACTTTTTATATTATATTTTATTTTTGCTTCCTTTTCTGTGTCGTCGTGAATTTATCAGGGAAAGAAGCCATTATAAGGTCTCACATTAAGTTAGTAGGTTTAGTATCAGCAGCACCTAGCTACTATTTACCCTACTAACTTGTTTGAAGAGGTAAGACTTTATTTTCTAGTTGACTGTATGCATAGATAATGAAATAGTTAACCCGAAACCTTTTTATATGTTAAAAAACACACATACAGAAAGTATGCAGCCATGAGATTCAAACAGTACAGGCACGCCATTCGGCTCTACCATGGAGGTTTTGTGGTCGTCTAGAGCAGTGGTTCCCAGATGGGGTGTGGCAAGTCCATTTGTACCATGGGAGTTCATTACAATTATTGTATTACTATTGCAATATACAACTGCACAAAAACCCATAACTTGTTAATTTATTTCATAACTTAAAGTATTTATCAGTACTTTGTACACACACCTTTCCCCTGTAAGACCCATTTTTGGAAATGGAAACAAAATATCCTTTATGAGATGCTTGGGATACTTCAAACAGCACTGGATCTGTAACCAAAGCTGACAAGTCAGTAGAGGTAATGTAGTTGTGGCATGCTCGCAAAAAAAAAATAAAAAGTAGGTGTCAAGGTGCTAGGACCTTATACCTAGCATGACAAATGGGCTGTCAAAAATGCATTAGTCTGAAAAGAAAAAGGGATACGGTCATGAATCGCTGTGTGGCAGGCAAGCAGGAGTGGTGGACCCAAAATGCAGAACTCAGACACGGAAGTGAAACTTAAGGCGCAGCTTTATTGCTGGGAAAAACCTCGTACAAACTAAACTCACCAAAAGAAAACCAAAAGTCAGAACAGAGGAACCAAGGACTGAAACACTGGAAAGAAACACTAAACTGGAGCAGGAGACCAAACACTAGGGACATAGAAGCAGAACACACAGCTAGTTGAGGGTACGACGCGACACTGACACAGAGAAACACAGGGCTTAAATACACAGACGGCAGTAATCAAGGGATGAGAGACAGGAGGGGAACACACCTGGGAGAAATCACAGCTGACGAGACTGAGCACACTCACATATGACACAAACCTTCACAATAAAACAGGAAACTCAGACACATGGAACCAGACAAGACATTGAACTAAACAGACAGATTCACAAACAGATGGGGTGACACCATAGACAGAGACAGACTCAAAGGCAGACCAAATATAACACATAGAACTCAAACAATAATAATAATCATCATCATCATAAACTAGAAAATGATAACTAAAAGCGCTGGGTCACCGACCCAGGACCATGACAGTACCCCCCCTCAAGGGCGGGCTCCAGACCGCCCAACAGAAGCACAAAAAACAGCCAAAAACAGAAAACAACCCCACCAGGGCGGGCGGCGGGGGACCAGGAAGGAGGGACAGAGCCCAGAAAGACCCAGAAGGTCAAGTTCAGGGGGCCGACCCGGAGGCCGACAGCGCAGGAGGCCAAAACGGTTCAGTTCCGGGGGCCGACCGTGTGGACGGCAACTGCGACGACGGGCAAACAGTTCCGGGGGCCGGCCATGCGGAAGGCAACGGCGGAGACGTGGAAACAGTTCAGGAGGCCGGCCGTGCGCAAGGCAACGGCGGAGACGTGGAAACAGTTCAGGAGGCCGGCCGTGCGCAAGGCAACGGCGGCGGCGAAGGAGACGATGGAGCAGTTCAGGAGGCCGACCGCGCGGAAGGCGGCGGCGGCGCCGAAGGAGACGACGGAGCAGTTCAGGGGGCCGACCGCGCGGAAGGCGGCGGCGGCGCCGAAGGAGACGACGGAGCAGTTCAGGGGGCCGACCGCGCGGAAGGCGGCGGCGGCGGCCCTCCAGTCCCAGGCGTGCTGGCCATGGCCTGGTGGGCACAGGACCAGTCGAGGCAGGGCCAGACGAGGCAGGGCCAGACGAGGCAGGGCCAGACGAGGCAGGGCCAGACGGGGATGACGAGGACGCAGAGGCTGGGCCAGACGGGGATGACGAGGACGCAGAGGCTGGGCCAGACGGGGATGACGGGGACGCAGAGGCTGGGCCAGACGGGGACGCAGAGGCTGGGCCAGACGGGGACGCAGAGGCTGGGCCAGACGGGGACGCAGAGGCTGGGCCAGACGGGGACGCAGAGGCTGGGCCAGACGGGGACGCAGAGGCTGGGCCAGACGGGGACGCAGAGGCTGGGCCAGACGGGGACGCAGAGGCTGGGCAAGACGGGGACGCAGAGGCTGGGCCAGACGGGGACGCAGAGGCCGGGCCAGACGGGGATGCAGAGGCCGGGCCAGACGGGGATGCAGAGGCCGGGCCAGACGGGGATGCAGAGGCCGGACCAGACGGGGATGCAGAGGCCGGACCAGGCGAGGCTGAAGCAGAAGCGGAGGCCGGACCAGGCAAAGCAGCTGATGAGGATGCTGAAGCTGGACCAGGCAAAGCAGCTGATGAGGAAGCTGAAGCTGGACCAGGCAAAGCAGCTGATGAGGAAGCTGAAGCTGGACCAGGCAAAGCAGCTGATGAGGAAGCTGAAGAGGAAGCCACTGCAGGTGATGCGGAGGCTGGACCAGGCGAGGATGAAGACACGGAGGCTGGACCAGGCGAGGATGAAGCAGTGGCTGGACCAGGTGAAGCGGATGAAGCCGAAGCATGCGCTGGACCAGGCGACGCTGAGGATGCTGAATCCGGACCAGGCGACGGCGTGGAGGATGCAGCAGAGGCCGGGCCAGGCAACGGCGTGGAGGATGCAGACGGAGGCGCTGCAGCAGGTGGCGGCATGGATGAAACCGCTGCTGCAAGCGTGGATGAGGCTGCTGGTGGAGCAGCTGGAGGCTGGATGGGCTCCTCGGGCCCCCCAACTGACGAGAAAGGAGGCTGGACGGGCTCCTCGGGCCCCCCAGCAAAAACAGTCTCAGAACCAGTGGGCACTGGAGCCCCTGGCACACACAGAACAGAACCAGCAGGTGCGGAGACTTCTGGCAGGAACGCAACAGAACCAGCAGGTGCGGAGACCTCTGGCAGGAACGCAACAGGACCAGCAGGCGCGGGGGCCTCTGGCAGGAACGCAACAGGACCAGCAGGCGCGGGGGCCTCTGGCAGGAACGCAACAGGACCAGCAGGCGCGGGGGCCTCTGGCAGGAACGCAACAGGACCAGCAGGCACACGGGCCTCTGGCAGGAACGCAACAGGACCAGCAGGCACACGGGCCTCTGGCAGGAACGCAACAGGACCAGCAGGCACACGGGCCTCTGGCAGGAACGCAACAGGACCAGCAGGCACACGGGCCTCTGGCAGGGACAGAACAGGACCAGCAGGCACACGGGCCTCTGGCAGGGACAGAACAGGACCAGCAGGCACACGGGCCTCTGGCAGGGACAGAACAGGACCAGCAGGCACACGGGCCTCTGGCAAACACATGGCAGACTGCACAGAGCATTGAGTCTGCTCAGGCAGCAACGGCCGGGTGCGGTCCTCAGCTGGCTTCTTAACCGCCAGGGGTCCAGAGTCTGCTGGGGGCTGAAACCCAGCCTCTGGGGAGGCCCTGGAGTGAATCTCAGTCTCAGAACTGGCCAGCTTTTGAGGACTGATAACAATATTGTTTGGTTTGTCTCTCTGATTAGGATTCAAGGTTGTGGAACAGTTCTGTAAGGGTTGGATAGACATAGCTTGCTGTACCGGAGGTGTAGGTGAAGATGATGGCTGTATAGGTGGCTGAGCTGAGGGCAACTGAAGAAAAGGTCGGGAAAATGATGGTTGTGAAGTTTGAAACCGAGCTGACGATAAGGCTGATGATTCCTCTACCAACTGAGCTATTGACTGGGCTAAGGATTGAAATAAGGTTTGTAGTAAGTCAGGCTGTGGATGTGACTGTGCTATGGGAAGCGAGGCTGAATGTGGTGGAGGTGGCGACTGAGCTTCGGGCCGGGCGGCTAACAGAGCATCGGGCCGGGCGGCTAACTGAGCTTCGGGCCGGGCGGCTAACTGAGCTTCGGGCCGGGCGGCTAACTGAGCTTGGGGCGAAAATGGTGGTGGTGGAGTTGGTGTCTGGGCTACAGGTGGCTTCTGAGCAGGAAACACAGGACACTGAGCTACAGGTGGCTGCTGAGCAGGTGACACTGGGGACTGAGCTACAGACGGCTGCTGAGCAGGGGACTGAGCTGAAAGCGGACGGGCAGCTGACTGAATAAACATAGCTCCAGAATAAACAGTTCCAGATGAAACAGTCTTAACTCCTGGGTCCGAGGGAGCATCAGAAGCACAGTTTTTTGAACCAAAGTGGAAACGATCACTCTCAAAATGAATACTGTCATTTTCTGGAACAGGCGGAACAGAAGATCTAGAGTTCATGAAGCTGACGTTAGCGGCCTTGGGGGAAACGGTACGTTTATCCCTCGACACAGAAGGCGAATGTAGGGGGACTTTGTCACTCACCCTAGGCGGTTGGTCGAGAAGAGTCCCAGGCTCCTGCCGGAGCCGTGAGTGCTGGCGGCACGTTCGCCGCTTCCAAGTAGAAGAGGAAGCAGCACTGGCAGAATGTGACAAGGAATGGCTCGGCTGTGGCTGCTCCTGCTGTGAAGTGGAAACGCTGGGTGAGTCGGGCGGCACGATAATAATCCCTAACATCTTGTAAAAGGCTTGTGCAGGCGTGAGCTGATTGCTTGCAGGCTCGTAGTAATCCTCCCGGGACCGGCTGGAGCGTTTTCTGCGAGACCTGGGCGTCCGCGGGGAGGAAGCAGGTGAGTGGACCGAAGGGTAAGCAGCTAGTGAGGAACGGCAGCACGGAGGCCCTCCAAGCGCTAGCCGAGTCCCGTCAAAACGGGAGCTGCGCTTCCACGGTGAGTCCGCTGGATCCATTACTGGTCGCGTCGTTCTGTCATGAATCGCTGTGTGGCAGGCAAGCAGGAGTGGTGGACCCAAAATGCAGAACTCAGACACGGAAGTGAAACTTAAGGCGCAGCTTTATTGCTGGGAAAAACCTCGTACAAACTAAACTCACCAAAAGAAAACCAAAAGTCAGAACAGAGGAACCAAGGACTGAAACACTGGAAAGAAACACTAAACTGGAGCAGGAGACCAAACACTAGGGACATAGAAGCAGAACACACAGCTAGTTGAGGGTACGACGCGACACTGACACAGAGAAACACAGGGCTTAAATACACAGACGGCAGTAATCAAGGGATGAGAGACAGGAGGGGAACACACCTGGGAGAAATCACAGCTGACGAGACTGAGCACACTCACATATGACACAAACCTTCACAATAAAACAGGAAACTCAGACACATGGAACCAGACAAGACATTGAACTAAACAGACAGATTCACAAACAGATGGGGTGACACCATAGACAGAGACAGACTCAAAGGCAGACCAAATATAACACACAGAACTCAAACAATAATAATAATCATCATCATCATAAACTAGAAAATGATAACTAAAAGCGCTGGGTCACCGACCCAGGACCATGACAGATACGATGTCAGATAACACAGGCTATTTTGCATAGATATGAATAGAGGTGTGCCATGAAATCTTGGCCCATCACCTTGTGCAACTTGGTAACACAAAGTTTAAAATCCCTGGTCTAAAAGGACAGATCAAGTGCCACATTCTTTACAAAAACATTTTACATATAATCATTCATAAATCGCGTAAAACCTGCTTTCTCTGCATGACCTACTGGCGACCCCGCTCACATGTGGTAAAAATATGAAACAGCGGAACAGACTCTAAAAACGTCCACACGTTTTATGTGTAGGTACAGTAAAGGCAAGTGCAGCTGAAAGCATTTATGTCAATCATATATAGCCATGAATTCATTCCTCATGGGATTTTTTCAGTAACTTAAATGAGTTGCAAAAATACTGAACTCAACACATGGCATGTTACAATGTTCTTTATAGCAAGTTTAAAAAAAAGAGCCATCAATCTCCTACAAGAAGCAGTGGAACACTTGAATCACCTTGAAGCACTTTAAATAAAGCCATCATATATAGACTGTATATGAAAGATGACTCTGAAAAGTTAGGCTAATGTTGAGCCCGCATTGTTCCTAATGGCTAGCAGGGGGCAACTCCTCTGATTGTCTTTTTACTATAAACACAGGGTAATAATTGCACTGCTGCTGGCATGATCTATGACCTCAGTAACACTTTCCCATATTTATGGTCTCAATCACTAGTTTCAAGTCTTATTTATTAAATGATGAAGTAAATTGCAGGCCTGTAAAATAAGTAGTGTAAAATAGATCATAAAGCACTTTGTGGTTTTCCTGTGATTGTTACTCATTACCAGTGTTACTCAGACCCATGTTTGTCATACATGGGTCCAAGAAACCAAGATGATTGTGTTTGAGGCTTCAGAATGAGACTACACAAACCAATGGGGTATCCTCATTGGTGTTATGTCCATCTTTTAAATACAGTCTAAAGATTTCTCCTGTCGCATTCGCTGAGAGGGAACTACATTAAGGCACGCTGCACCACAAAATGTACAAGATGCTCCTGTTACCTTGGTTACATGTGCTGCAACTGCAGGCGTTGGGCAGAACAAGAATATGTTTATTATTCCTGTTAGTTCCTAGATCCTACATGTACAGTGGCTCATCTGCATGATCTACATGCTTATGGCTGCCTCACAGTGAAAACAGTTCAACCGCTACGAGTTTAAAGAAGCAGATACAAGGTTATAATCTTGAGCTTGGTTGAAATCCTAGTTTATGACGTTCTAAATATTTTAACTTGTCTTGTTCTTGTCTTGTCTAAGTCTTGTTCTTTTTTTCTCCATGTTAAAAGCAACATGTCCTTTTAGAAAGCATTAATAAAAAGCATAGAGATGATTTTGTAGTTGTATTTTCTTATAAGTACTGTAAGGAAAAGCACATTGGTGTGTGTAGTTGATGTGAAACCCTAGAAGGTGGTTTTGACCTTCAGCTATCTGAAAGAGCTTCCCTGGTTCTTTAATCATACTCTAAACAACCTCTGTCTCTGTCTGTCAACACCAGCTTATAAAGATGAAAAGTCATCACAGGACGACAGCACACACAAACATACACTCATTTTTGATTGTCTGCCCCCCCATCATTGGTTTCACTAGCATCTTGTTTTGCAATTAGTATATTTATAGTCTTGTCTCGTCCTGCTTTAGTTGTCAGCTTGTTTGTGTTCCCTGGCTGCCTTTGGTGGTTGCCTGTGTTTTTTGAGTGACTCAAGTTGGTGCCTTTTTTTAGATGTTGTACATTTCGTTATGTTTAGTACCCTGCCTCTGTTCATTCTCTGTGCTTCTCGTTGGCTTTTATTTATTTTTTATTATTGGATTCTGCACCGGCTTGTTTTTATTTCAGTAAAATTCATCTTCTGAAGCCTGTTTGTGTCCTGCATTGGTATGCTGCCTTTTCTCTCTCAGATATAACAGACTGGCACAATCAAAAGGGAGATTCCTAGCCTATGAATGTGTGCTGCCAGTAAAAGAGGGTTATCTGCTTTGGGTGCAGAACAAACACTGCCACCCCACTGCCTTACCCCTTCTTGTTCTGTATTATCCCTTAGACCCCTTTCCTGGAAACACAGCCCTCCACTAATATACATTCACCAAATATTTCCATCCATCCTTACATTCTGACTCTGACCAGCTCTGACAAGCAACTTTCCTTTTGTTCACCACTCAAAGGCTCGGATGAGCTGTACTTGCTGGATGTGTCACTGGTGCTACCCAGGGGACCGACCCTTTGCCTGGAAGGCACGGCGTCAGGTTTTATTCCAAGCCAAGACTCACCACTCAAAAATTCATGTGTAGTGACCCTATTCGTGTAAGTTTCACTCACATGAGCAGCTTCTGTCATATGCTTTGTTCTCTGCGTGCTAAGAGTTTGAATAGAATTATAAGGATCAGTTAAATCAACATATGCCCCATATACCCAAATGCAATTAACATGTGTTTAATCTCTGTCAAAGTTGTTTAAAATAGATGCAGCGTATGACACATGGATAATGTTATTGCAGTGTACTGTTAGCGGTGAAAGCTCTTGTGATAAAAGTGGTGAAAGCATTGTTATACACATACAAGTGTGATCTAAACCACATGAGCTGTTACAATGCCAAAACGTTTGGTTAAGTGACGGAAAATGAATTAATTAGAGTCGGATGACTGATGAACTACACGGTGGGTGACATTTGCTGGCACCAGACTGCAATGCGAGGATGTTCATATTGAAACGGGTTTGCACTCTTAGAAACTGCAGCCCTAAATGAATGATTAATGCATACGTTGACTGCTGTCTGGTGTGTGCGTGTATCCTCAGGACACAGTTTACAGGAGACTATGATCCGTGTGATGCCAGTCCCGCACTGTGGTCCAGCCCAGTCTCTGCGTCCCTCAACTTCTCTTCCTCTCTTTCTGCCATTTCACTAGCTGTAGATCAACTGCTGGCAGCTCTGTTGGTGTAGAGGGACAAGTCAACAAACGAGCAGCTTCCTGTGCTGAACTCATCATACAACACTCAAACTGTGCTCCACTGGCTCATCCACACATGGACAGGAGTTTGCACACATACGTATACATACTAGCAGCACAAATAAATACAAATGCCTGTAATTAGTCTCACGGTTACACTTGAAACACACAGAATTGTCATTGATATGTTTTTATCTATATTTACCCTGCACAAACATGACACAGTACCTCACTTCACAGCCAGCAGCTTGGCAGCTGCCTGATTTAATTTTTCAATGGCTTAGAATAGACCTTTACAAGTTTGCCCTATGCCAAAGCAAACACCAACACATTTTCACAACAACAACAAGAGCTCTGAGAGTCATTCACATCAGCCAGAGATTCCAGTAAAAGCCAGAGGTACTGTAACTAAGTGAGCTCCTAGCATGGGGATTCTCAAACACAAAAAACACAGCCATAGCTATGCTTATCATCTGTTCCTCTACTTTCTTTGGTTTCTAAAATGTAGTACAGCCAAAGGAACAGCATATAATATGGCATGTAAATATCTGGTGGATTTAACCAGCAGGCGGTGCGTATACTACCACTGTTCATATTTTATTAGCTAAGCCAAATGTTTGAGAGTTTCAAAGACTTTTTTTCAAGGATTAAAAACACTCACATAAGAAAAGGAACAGCATGCTTGAAGGGATGTGGATGTACCAATAAAAAGCAAGTAATGATAAAGGCTGGTTGCAGGCTTCAAGAATGCAAAGTGGGTCACGTCTTTGTCAAAGGAACTACAGGGGAAGAAGAATGTGTGTATTTAGAAAGAGACGGGGACAGAATGGTTACAATAATTCATCCTGTCGCCCCAGAAAATGATGGCTTTACTGGCCACCTGTCAACAAGAAATGCCTTTGGAGAAGATACCGTATCAGAGCAGGGCAGTTATGCGTCTGTGTGTTGGTGTGTTATGACCGGTCATGGTCAATGGCAAATAGCAATCAATTAGGGTGTGTGCTGAGGTTTCTAGGTAAAGGTTCTTTCTCCTAGACAAGGTCAAAAACATCAGATGAAAATTGTCACAAAGTTTCATTTACAGTTTTTTCTGAATGCTTAAACCCTAACTGTGATTCCTGTAGCACAATCTCTAAAACTATTCAGACTTATAGCAAAACCACTCACTGAGTTTGCAAAACTAAAAGCACAAAAACTGCTTTGCACTCAGTTTGCAATTTTGTAACACACACTTTGCAAAACTGTAGGCACAATTCACTGCACAACACTCAATTACCAAATTTCCAACACACTCCTAGCAAAAGTATACACATGTATGGCTATCATTAACACTAATTTGCCAACTGTCTGGCACACTTTCACATGTGAAAACTTTTTTAGATAATTAGTTCACTTTGCAATCAGCCTAAGCACTATAATACAGGTAAGCTGTGTGTGCGGAGTACAATGGAGGGAGCAGAAAGAGTGAGAAGTAGAGGAGGCCGAGGAAGAGGACGTGGAGGTGAAGAAGTAGGATGAAGAGGACGACAAGGACAAGGAGGAGCAAGAGGAAGACGAGGAGGGAGGAGAGGAAGATGAGGAGGGGTGAGAGGAAGGGTAGGAAGAGTAAGAAATAGAATCACTGATGACATCAGAGCTACAATAGTGGACCATGTAATCAACCGTGGAATGACCCTGAGGGTAGCTGGCCAACGGGTCCAGCCTAACTCGAGCCGCTACACTGTAGCAAGTACCATAAGGACATCTTGAAATGAGAATCGGTTAGCACAGTCACTTCGCACAAAGATTTGTAGCACTGGCATATGCCAATGAGAAACACACCAATACCATTGATGTAAAAATACTGAAATTGTTACTTTACAGAATTGCTAGATGACCAGATGCTGGGACAGAGGAAGCATGTTCACTGCAGACCAAGTAACCCATATAGTCATTATGGCGGTTGCAAATAATCCTATACTTGGAAATAAACACTTGTGTTTGTTTTGATGTGTTTGAATAAACACCAGTACTTGAAGTTTGGATCCCTCTATGCTTATGGATCTATGACAGCAGTATGAGCTCAAACTGACATAGCCTACCTTGTGCACAGAGAAAGCAAAGGCCAGATGTGTTTTGTATTCATACCATCAGTGTGCAGTTGGCGCATTGTGTGCTTAGTAGATGATGGCTTGTGTGTACTGTTTGATACGGAAACACCATTTTTACGATGGTGTGAAGAGTTAATCTAGCTGTGTTTGCTTTTACAAGAGAACTACAATGTTTTGATTATTGGGTGACAGGTTTTCTTATTTGTGTGAAGAGTTTTGCAAAATTAGCCAATAGTTACAATAAATGTGCTTAAGCAATCAGAAAAAACTGTAATAATGTCATTTCCAACAAATAAATGGCTAAATGATGAAAATGTCTTTTATTCACTGAGACATGTGACTCAACTATTATTAAAGACTCCCATGTGGTGAGGCATTAAGACCTAACCTTGAAGAACAGCTCGCAGTGTGTCACCTGTGCATGTGTGTGTGAATGTGTGTGTGAGAGTAACAGCATGGGCCTCTCAGAGCACTAATGGCAGCTGATGATAGGCTGAGAAGAACAGCTCTTTGACTGATGAAAGCTGCTGCGACGCAGAAGCAGAGGAAGGGGTCAGATTGTGATAGGGTGCACCGCAGCATACGCAAGATAACACTAATGACAGAGCTATTTCACTATTTACTGCTTGGCCAACACACTGACAAAGAAAAATAAAAGCCGCACCAATGACCAAATTAGATTATGGACTTGGAAACCTATTTTCCAAATGTGATAGATAGTGTCCTAAAATTAGAAAAGTTTTGACTAAACAAAAAGTGGCTATGCTAGTATGTTTGTGTTTTTGTCTAAATTATTTTGTGTGCGTTAAATAATTATGTAACATATATATAAACGGAAATGCATTAAGAGTCAGTAATAGACAGGTCTTAACCATAACATTTCAAATTTAAGACGCAAATACCCCCTGGAATCCTTTGGTCACCAAAGAAATGTACTTGGTTGCTGGAGCTTGCTAGTTATCAAATATTCTTGTATGAATGTGTGTGTGAATGGGTGAAGTTGTATGAAGCACTTTGAGTGCAAGCACAAAAGCACTATGCAGAGACAAGTCCAATAACCAAAAAGCAAAACATTTGCTTTAAAGTCAAATGGTCTCTGTTTATGGTTTCTGTCACATATTTCACAGTTCGACCACACTTGATAAATTGTTTACAAGTGTTTGCAGACAAGTCAACATCTTTAATGCAACCAGTCGATCTGCAAGAAGATTTTCAGTGCAAGTCCACATACCTCTTTGCAACCTGCATCACTTACTGACCGGTTTTTGCCAAGAGTTGGGTCACTCACTGGTCTCTAGGCCTGAGTGACTGACTCTTAACACACTGTTTATGTCTGTGTTTTATCACAATGTGTGACCAGCAGTTTGTGGTTGTTTTGTTAGTTTTTTAATAGACGAGTTTATTTAGAATCTGGTCTTTTCGGGTGTCAGTAGTCTTGAGGAAGATGCATGCCACTCTCTCATCATGTGTTTTAGATCCATGCCACCAGGGAGTGATGGCAAGCAGGATGGAACTGGTCAGACCATCAGGTCTTGCTGATCTCAAAAATATGTTAGGAGAATGGAAATAACATGAGGTATGCCATGGTGCAGAGGCAAATTTAACCAACTCTTAACAGCAATGAATAAAAAACATTCTTAACTCTTATGGAAAAAATATTGTCATATCCAGATCTAGCATGACAAGAAGATTTAAATCATTTACCTTTGTAACCAGTATTACATGATAACCATTGTATCGTGATGGTGTGATTCTTCGATAATTGATAAATTGCAAGAAAAGATTATCTATGATACAACAGGATATAATTGAGAAGAAAAAAGAGCCACAATTTTTATTTGCTTGTTGCATTGTCTTTTTGCTGTATTGTATTGTATTGAATTATTTCAATACAGTATTTTTCATTCTTTCAATTAAGTTAATTAGCTCTTTGATGTGGTTTCTCGAATCTTCTATCATTTTTCCCAATGATTTTTTTTTAATTTCTTATTTTAAATGCCAGTTATTCCTGTTCACTTTATCTACATTTGTGATATTTAATGAATGAGAATATGGGGGGAGCTCATTCATGTTTACTAAAAATATCAATATAAGATAGTAGTGTATTGCTAAATATATCACGAGTGTAAATGATAAGATCCATCCATCCATCCATCCATTCGCTTCCGCTTATCCTTTTCAGGGTCGCGGGGGGTGCTGGAGTCTATCCCAGCTGTCATAGGGCGAGAGGCGGGGTACACTCTGGACAGGTCGCCAGTGATGATAAGATATCCGTGAAATTATTATGTCTCACCCAAATTGTTTTCATTTTAGTGTAGCTTTTAAAAATTCTTTTTTGAGAACCTGATTCCAGAAAATACTTAACTTCTTGAAGCATGATGAGGGCGGCTGGAACAACGCTGTGACAAATGATGACTGACCTCATCAGCATCAAAGGCCAGCCAAGTCTCTACTGTATAGCCTAAGGCAGACTACTCAACAGTCTGGAGACAGCACTGAGGTGGTGCTATACATTCAGTCGATAGCATCATACATCAAACAAACCCTGGAAATACAACCCTGCTCTTTGGCTGCAGTAGAAAGTGATCTGGTTTAAGCCCACACAAGGCTTTCCATGGAAAGCATGCATGTGGAATGTTTCAATATACTTCAACAGTTTCTATAACTGTGAACATCCAGCTTCAGCATGCGCTTCACAATCTCGCGGCACAATCAGCACCCTGAGCCTACGTATTGATTTTAAACTCATGCTACAAGGGTACACAGTAAAACAGGATCTGACAGCTGTTTCTTCTTTAAAATCAAAGGTCTAATGTACAACTGCTGCATGCCTGCTAGGAGTATTTTGAACATTCAATACTCCTTCACTCATTCCTTTGGTAAATAGTTGGAGGGTGTGTCAAAAGGGAGTAGGAGTTACACCCAAAATGAGGGAGAACGGGATGGTGGTCATCCCCTTGCTCAATCACACTTGATAAGGGCAAATTTGGATTTTGTCTGATGTAAGAAAAATCAGCAACATAAACCTTGATGGTGTGTGGTACTGAAGACATGTACCACACACCACAGACAAACGTGCACACGATAAGTTGTAGATGCAAGAGGCACGGAGATGTTTAGAAATATAGAGCTGTGCACTCTAACCTCACTAATCTCACTTCAAACTCATTAAAAGTGATATACCGACCATCTATTATTGTCCACACAGAGAGAACTGTATACACTAGATGACAGCATACAGACGCTCACTTGAGTACAGTCTACATAGACAGCAGACAAAACTTGTAAGTATTATACAGGACATGGCACCGGGGAGCCCACACAGAGTCTTCTGCCCTCAGGCTGAGAGCAAAAGTAGCTTCCATGGTGAAAAGCTGTAATTGCAGCCTAAGTATGCAGCACAAACACAAACAATTTGGTCATATCCTGCACAGATAAAAACAAAGACAGGGGGAGGAAAGACACAAGAACATCTGATGCTGACAAGTCCACATGCTTTTACAGACATTAACGGAAGTGTTAACATTTTCAGACTGAAGACAAATAGATATCTGATTGGTGACAAGACTGTTAGCAGAGTTATAAAAAGGGCAAGACAGAAGTAACAAGCAGAATGAAAGCAGGCATAAAGTTTGGAGAAGTGAGGGAGAAAGGGGTGCTTGGGGGTGAAAGAGAAATGGGAGGGAGAAGGGCAATGTCTGAGTTTAGGAGACCTAGGAATGTTAATCCTCTTTGTATGTTTCCCAGCAATGATTAAACTTTTCTAATATCAAGCATGACAAGAAAAAACGGGTCAGAAATGGGTCAGCTGTGGGAGAAGAGGAAAAAACAATGGCAAAGCTGGTGGTTATGCTTCGCAGCATTAGAGCTTTTAAAAAAAATCACACAATACAAAGCCGCAAGCAAGCTGGACTTATTGCCTCTAGGCGTTTGTGCAGAGCATCAGAACCAAAGCCTGTTGGTAGCATATTTCAGTTCCACTCGACTGGCTGTAGATCTGTCGTAGAGTGGGCATGCATATTTGCACCATAAGTGAAACCAAGCTACCTTAATTAGTAAGCCATACCAGTTTATCACAATACCTGGGACAACATGACTTTAGAAATAGATCATGCTTGCTGCTACTGTGTGGAAAATGCTTTAGATCTGGCAGGCTTAGCAGAGGAGTCACAGAGAACCACTTAGCAGCTACGCAAGGCTAATCAGAGGTGGGAGGTCACTAAAAAACTGTGTGTGCATAACCCCTGCGCTTCCTGGAAACTGTGCTCTCTGGAGAAGGATGAAGAGACGACGAGCACACATTTTCCACAGTTTGAGAATTCCCTGAGGCTCTGGGGACTGGACGTATTCCTCTCTTTCTTTTCACTTTTTTTTCCACTCACAGTCTTTCTTCCCCTCCTCTCACCACTTTCAATGAGCTGCATCATTACCAGCAGATTTAAAGGCAGGGCAGATGAAGAGCAGCACAGGAAAGTGAAAGGCAAGGGGTGGGTTAAGGGGGCATGTATGCGTCTGTTACGCACCGGTGTCAGCAGGGAGACAGATTGAAGAAGTATTTCCTTGCCTTTCAGAGGAAAGGCCCTCTCACAGCAGGGCTCAGACACCGTAAATCCTCCCTGATTTTTTTCCATGCCCTTCTCTCTCTATCTCTCTCCTTCTCTCTGAGCCCAAATTCTAGTTGTAGTGTCAAAAGGAACTGAATCATAATCCCCCCCCCCTGTGCAGCACAGCATAGCAGGCCTCACTTTCACACGGGCTATTCATCAGTGTCTGTGGTCACACACTTAACCGGCTTTAACTTACAGTACAAGCCTGCCCAGTACCCAGAGCAGCCACACTGGACTCTTTCCTCTGATACGTCATTAAACTCTAACAGTGCTGTTTATCTCTGTGATTCTGCTGTGCATCATGTTAAGTATTACAAGCACTTTATTGCCTTTATTGTGAAATACCATAGACACCCACTTAGTCCCGTTCACACGCTTTCACTTGACTCTATATATATATTCTTCCATCAAAAGCAGAGCAGCCCTGATCATTAACATTCTTACATTCAAGGGGAGTTTTATCACTCCAACCACACAAAGCAGCCCCTTCTTTGAAGTTGAGTTATGGACAGCGTCAGATGAGCAAAAACAGTTGAATCTGGCTATTTGAGAAGGAAAAGGGCCACTGTGTATCTGCTGAGTATGTGACAGAAGGATTTACACCCTCACCACTGGACCGGTTCACTCATCAGGTCATACACGTTCCTCAGATTCTTTGCTCTGCAGGGGAAACCCACTGCATGAACCCCTCCACCCCCACAACAGATAAAATCACACATACGGACACAGAAGACATTTTAGCACGCAAAAAAAAAGCTTTATCTGTAAACATAGCCGGTATTTATTTATCCTGCACATGCCTGCCCTCTTCTGGCCTTTTAACCTTGAATTGAATGGCTTAAAGTGTTTTCCTTTATTACAGTTTTTCTCAGTCGCTTTGGTGCGTTTCTCAGAACACCATTAACATTTGCACAGCAGTTAGTGCATTTCCCAAAACAATTAGTGCAAACTGCAAAACCTAGTGGATAGCCTGCAAAAGCACGTCACATGCACAGAATTGATTATCCATACCTCAAAAGCAAGTATCCATGTCAATGAAACTGTCAGTGCCATCAAAATGAAAAGTCTTGACACCATCTTTATGAACAAGATAGTCAAATGGCATTGTCATGTTTCCACTATGACAGTTTATAATTTCAGTGTTTCCCATTGCAAAAACAATTGGTGACACCTGAAAATGCTGACGACAGCACTATGGCCTACCTGTACAGCCATCTGAAATGTGCAGTAAAGTCACTGTAGATGTTATGGGAGTCTTGGGAGTAACTGAGACACTGAATACGTACGTTTCACATTTCCATTGTGTAGAAGTGTTTGTAATCCTACAGAATTGTGCAAAAGAAAAATATGCTACAGTCACTTGTGCACTGTAGAATACATGTAAACATAAAATCACCCATTTGGTAGAGCTGTGCACTAATGTGAACAATAAACAGCACATGTAACAGTACAGTAAATCATTCTGGCACATCCAGACGTTCCTGTCTGTCTGGCCACATATGTTCATCTACATCACAACAGATGTTATCCCTCGCAATGCAGCGAGGAAAGTGTCTCCTGGAGTGGCGAATCCATCCTCTGCAGGACCCTGCTGTGATGTCGTCACATGCTGCATCCATGGCTGCAAGCAGGGCCATTTGCTCATGTGGATTTCATTTGTCTTGAGTACTCTGTCAATTGTTGAAATTGGAACAGATTCAATATTGCCAAATACCGTGTAATTCTCTATGACAGCGCTTTGTATGTCTCTCAGCTTTATTGCATTGTTTGCAATGACCATTGCACAAATGGCTTCTTCTTGCTGTGGGGTAAGAAGGGGCCCTCTTCCGCCTCCGCGAGGTTGTCTTACAATCCTATGTGGTGCAGAGTGAACTTTTTGTGAAATTGCAAATACAGTACAGTAACATGTGATGTGTCTGAGATGGCACAGTACAGTACAGTGTATTACTGTTTGCATACCTGTTTTCCCTACGGAATGTTTGAATGATTGAACTGACAGTAGTTCTTCCAATATTGGGTTGCACCCTTCGACCAGCCTCCTCCATGGTGAGGCCGTGATTGACAACATGGTCCACAATTGTAGCCCTTATTTCATTAGGAATCCGCCTATATCTGCCTCTTCTCCCTCTTCTCCTTCCCCTTCCTCCCCGCATCCTCACCCCTCTTCCACGGTGCTGACCTTCCATTTTGTGTCACAGAAGTGTAGAAATGGTACACACTAGCTCCTGCGCAGTTTATATATGCTTGCCAATTGGGGATTCACAGGATTCATCCATAATTGACAGTGAACAAGTTGTTTGTCATTGGTTACAACTAAACTTTCACACGCCTCCTCATGAGTGACAGCTGTAATTCACCTGAGATCAATTGTTCAATTTCGGAGACATTTCCAGGGAAAATGATACAGAAAGGTATAGGATTTGCTTGACAGATGGCCAATATTTGGCATGTGATAACTAGTTCAACAATTTTGTGTGTGATGACTCAAGCAATGGATGTATGACTATTAGTTTTATTGGGAACGACTATTCAGCATCCATAGGTATGATTACTTTTGACTGACATGACATAAGCAAATGGAAATGTCAGAAAGCAGCAGGGAAATGTATGGAAGCAACTGATTCATGTCCAAAATCATTTGCAGTTTGTTCAGAGAGAGGAGAAATTGCTACTATGATGTGCACAAATGACTGAGTGTTGTGGAGGTTGAACTAATAGTTATGAGAATTTCAATTCTGATCTGAGAAACGCACCAAAGCGACTGAGAAAAACTGTAAATTAAGGGAAGTTTGGAATTACTGATGTCGTTTTTTGCAATAAATTACTATTCATTTCTGTGATTTTTGCACTAAAAATCAAAAGATTTTTAAAATTGTGACAGGTAACTCCATATTTTGTCAGTTTAGTTCATTTCAGTTTTATTCACATGACACCAATTCACAGCTGTTGCCATCCTTTACATTGTACGCTATAGACCCTAAAATATTAAACGAAAAAAAAAATCAAAGTTAAGAAACAATAGTGATTTATCACATACTGGGCCTTGGTGCAGCCCCTCAGTTCCTCTTCCTTCCTTCTCATTAGCTCTTCCTTGCAAACAAAAGACTTGAACATCATGTGAGTTGGGACTGTTATGTTAAGAGCCAAAGTGGTGTGCCTGAGATATTTAAGAATAGCTTCTGTCTTTGACTTCTATCCCTAGCATCCTCTGTAGCGCCAACATTCTGCATGTCCTCCTTCACCACATCCATGAATCTTCTCAGTGGACTTCCTCTTTTCCCTTCCACCTGGCAGCTCGGTCTTCAACATCCGTCTGTACTCTATTCCCTATACTCCTCCATAATTTCAGCCTTGCCTCTCTAACACTGGCTCCAAATCATTCAACCAAGGCTCTCCCTCTGATGTACTCATTTCTAATCCAGTCCATCCTGGTTACTCCAAATGAAAATCTGAGTATCTTTGCCACCTCGAGCTCAACCTCCAAGTTTGTTTGTTTTTTGCGAGGGCCACCATCTTCGAACCACACATCATAGCAAGTTTCAGTACTGTCTTGTAAACTCTCTCACTCTTTGACAGGAGTTGAAAAACTGAGCAATTAAAGCAGTCTACAGCCTGAGTTTTTGGCTCCCATGGATTTCTTGCACCTACTCTGACCTCATTATTCGAATCTCTGGCAATATTTAATATGGCCATCCATCACTGTAACAGTATATATATGACAGAATGTAGGAAGTGTATAATAGGTCCACTTAAAGCTCAAGTGGACCTATTATTAAAGCTCAGATAATGTAATAGAAATGTGTGCATCGCAGAAAACTTATTTTTCCCTGTTGCTTGCGAGAGACCCCGTGTGCTCTGCCAAACAGGGCCTTTTCTCCATTTCTAACAAGAAAGGTTTGATTTTAAAAATTTTACTCTCCTGTCTGCCATCAAGAGGCACAAAATATGTTTTATTTCAATAACGCAACTGTGCTCCAGGCTAGGGTGCTTTTGAAAACTCACCTAATATAATTTTCTTCCAGAACCAGTTGTCTTAGTGTGCTTTTTGTCTCGTACTATGATTTACTCACGAAAATGGCACCTTTTCATACAACATGTCTACTTGATGTTCCTTTTCTTTCTTTAAATGTGTATCACTTGGGACTACGCAGAGCATGTATGCTTTTGAATGACATGTTCAGTAATATGTAAAATACCATTCAAGGTGTACATAAAAGGTCATTTACTAAGTCTTCTGTTTGCCTTTTTGTCTTTCTTTTAACTTCCCTCCCCCTCTCAGGAACCCGAAGAAGCAGAGAGGGTCCCATGTATTCTTTCATCCATCCCCAGACTCACATTCCCTGAATAAGCACTCTCCAAAACACTGCTAGTTGCCATGGCAGTGCTAACAGCATAAGTAAATAACAGAGAGGGGAATAATATCCTTAGAGCCCGAGAGTGTTAAATGTGGTGGTGGACATTAAAGTATGTGCATGTGTCTGTTTTTGCCACTGTAGTGCCCCTTGGGAGAGCTGCCTGTTAGCATCACTGTAGTCTGTGCAAACACACACTGACATCCCAACTTGCCACACACAAACCCATGCATGTCTCATCCTTGACTCCACCACAAATGGTCATTTACTTGGTGTCAATGTTAAGCAGATGTGCACCACTGAACCACATGCGCTCATTACTGCAATTGCGTGTTTCCGGATGTCTGTTTACAGAATGGCTACTTGTTATTCTGATATAAACCACATCTACTGTCTCTGACTCTTAATCCTGTTTAGTCTCACACACGCGCATGCAAACAGGCAGGTAAAGCCTGTTTAGTCTGGTTATGGTATTTCCCCTCTAATTTCCTCTAAATGCGACGTCACGTTAAATGAAAGCAGCTCAGATGGTCCAGTTGCACAAAGCACGTTAAGAGTATGAGTCAGGTAGATACTAATTACAAATCACATAAATAACTGCACACACAAGCACGCTTGAAGATTGACGGTGATTGTTATCTGACTCACCCCTATTGAAATTTCATCAGATGACACGTTTGTAATAAAATGGTGAAGAAGTGACGTGGTGGATGTTCAGATATGTATTCATACACACAAACACATGCATTTGTTGCTTGTCGGGTCCCTCATTAAAAACGCTGTACTGTAATTCTGGCTGGGATTGGTCTAAAACATCAACACCAACAGACATCAAAAAAAAAAAATCCCACACCCATGTTCTCTGTCTCTCTCTCGCCTTCTTTCTCTTTACCTCTCTATCTGACCCAGCTCCACTGAAGCAGCTAAATGCCAATTAGACACTGATGAAAGACATGAACAGAGGAATTTGCTTACTGAAAGTTTAATCCTTACTTGTCCAATGTTCACTGTGGGTTCCCTGTTGAATGGTCAGTTTCTGATCATGTACACATAGTGCATGCATGCACTTATATCAGTGTATGGTATTTGTGCATGGTACAGTGTTTGCCTCATCACAGGTGCAGACTGTATGTGCACTGGCTTTCTTATATAAAGTGACTGACTAACTGCAGCACTGCAGAGGAAAACAAAAATCGCTCTGGTCTTTTAGGGATTTAACTCATTTGTGATGCAGCGGTGTCAAATACCAGGTTTCATCTGAAATAGTCTCTGATTCAGTTTGGCCTACTTACCATACTTTTTATTTTAGATCCCTTAATCTCGTCAGTTTTCTGAAGTCTCAGTTCTTATGCCAGCCACTCTTAAGTGTACATTAATATAATATATTGTGAGAATGCCAGCTTCATCAAAGCACTGAAAAGACGATACAGAGCACCTTCAAAAGATTTGGGGCTTTTGCTGTGAGACAAATTCCTGAAGAAAAGGTTATGGATCAAAAAGTTTTCTTTATATACAAGAAGTGAATTATCAACTGAAGCTAAATACTGTGCAAACCTTTTCATATTGGGTGTTTTGGACGGCACCTATTTTTTTTTTCTTCTGAGCTGCCATGCATGTTTTTCTTTCCATGTTGGATATGAAATGCAACAGAGAGAAAAGGCTTGAAATGAAGTTAACTAGCTCCTTGGTTACTACTTGGTAGCTTAAACACAACCCATAAAACACACCTCAGTGCACTTTACAGACACATAAAGCATGTTTTGTATACAAACTGGACCACTTCAATGACAAAACTACCCACTTCCTCCTTAAAAAGAAGTGGCACCGTGGTCTACCTTGATTATACACATACTGTATGTATGATATATAACCCTGCGCAGCACTCACTTCTGACCCTGTAAGAACCCTCGGGCAGGTAAAACTGGCCCTCCATTATGTGCCTAATTATCCGGAATCCACATCTGGAGCTAACTGAGCCCTCCGGGCCTGAGGTGAGCCAAAGTGTAGCTCGTCATGGTCAACACATGCTGCAGGAGAACAGCTAAAGCACCTGGGTTCAGGATACCCGGGCTCAAAGCCTCCAGACAAATGATACAGCACAGAGTGAAGCTTCAGTCTGCACCTTAAATGCTCTTCTCGGATTGGTAACATTTTAATGATCCATCTGCACCTTATAAATCACGTGTAAAATCCATGTCAAACCCTCCCTCTCCCTGTCTGTTCATTTAGAATGTGTTACTGTTTGACAGACAGAAGAATGGCAAGGACATTTTCTCCAAGCGTTTCTGTGTGTGTGGTCGTATGTGACTGTATGCACTCGCCTGCCCTACATATTGAATATGTATGTGTACCTTGGGAACTTCTTGGCTATAAGTGTTTATGATTATTTGTTATCTAAAAAACTGACTGAGCATTACCAACGTGAGTAAGGCTTGTGTCCGCCTCAGCACCTCATAAATCTCCTTCCCCACCCTGTCCCTGCCTGATGACATATTTCTGTGTCTCACTAAGTATCTTGCTCCAAAAGGATACTTGTTCCAAATGCCACGTCATTAAGGGACACATTTATATATACAGCATCCCCACACAGAGACACACACACAGGACATGCCAAGTCATTAGTGCAGAGAGGTGCACAATACAAAAAAAAGTTGTCCCACAGTTACAGGAAAGAGTGAACAGACAAATGGGTCTTTCTGCTACGCTAGTGAGGAAACAAGGAGAACAGCTTCAGAGGAGCAGATGTGAAGCAACAGGATGCAGAGGAGCAACCACAGAGACACGGTGCTGTGATGTGATGGCGTGGCCAGCAGTCTTCTGCGTGATGGATCTCCAGGTGTGATTAAACAAACAGCCTGTTATCAGAAGCTGTAACGGCTGTAAAGTGCAGTCCCAAAGTCTTTTCCCCTGTTTACTTTACATTCACACTCTCCTAAGAGACATCACTGGGGCATTAAAACAGAGAAAAACAACACTACCGATGTCTGCACCATCTGATATTTCCCCCAGAAACTGTGTGTCCATCTGAGAGACATAAATCACTGCCACTAGACCTAGTGAGTGAGCGCCAAACACAAGAGAGCCACCTTGGCACAGCAGTCAATCATGTTTTGGCAAAACACACCAGAAGTGGAGAAGAAAAATGTAGGAAATGATGGATATCGAATTAGTGGAATAACAGTCTTCACACTCACAGACACATACACCACAAAATACACAAATGGTATAGGCCTCACAGGTAATTCTCCTTGATGACTTCGACAAGTCACCACTTCCATTTTTCTTGGACTGTCTGTTTAAACACTTGCAGTGTAATATTAAATTTTATGTTTGTTCAGGCCAAACTGGAACAAGGTAAGAAGTGTGCACAGCAGATTCCAGTGTGCGCAGCAGACTGGAGTACCCTCGCAGAGTGATATTGTCACATTTATTAATGCGCGAGGAGTGATGGGAGGAAAAAAGACTGAGTATTTTGACTTAAAATCATTTTTAAATACACCTGCCCAGAACAGATTTGGGTTTGCACTCACATCGGTCCAGGGTTCACTTCACAAATTGTTCTGCATGTCTAAGACATTTCTCCATATCAGATTTTCTTCATTTCCCCCCACTTCCTTGGGACAAAAATACTTGACAAGCAAGTTGATCCTGTCATTAACATAGAATAACTGCTTCTGCTTAAAGGTTTAAGCAAATTTTAACCTAAGGTCAATTTGTCTGAGACTGCATTTTCTGTAGAGACAGATGCAAGATTGGCCTGATAATAATATCAGTAAATAGAAGTCTATTATAGACATCTATCATAACTGGCGATGTATGAAACTTTACAGATCATACAAAAAAACAAGTGTGTAATAATTTAGAACTGGTGCCGTCAGACTTCCACTGACTCTCAACACTGTCTGCAGCACATGAAGCCGACGAGGCATGAGATGGTGGTGCACGGCTGCACGGTGAATTATCAAGTTTGTGCCATATATTGCTCATAAATAAATGCACTTAAAGTTAATCCATTTCCTCTGCTTTCTTTGTCTTTTGTCCTTTTGAAGTCTGATATAACTCTAAAAAGTATTTGTTCCAGCTGTGCATTGCTTCAAGACACACAAAGAACCATATTTCACTGAAATAAACATTGCATACTATCCCACATAAACCAGTGTCCAAGCCTTGGAACATTGCCATGTGAAGGTTTAAATCTCTTCTGACTCAGTTAATCTTGAAGCTTTTCAGAAAATACCACATTTGTCCCGAGTTCCTTTGGTCGAAACGTGTCTAACATTTTGAGGTTTGTGAAAAACATGTTTGTTTTGTTTCTTCTTTTTTTCCCTCTCTCTTATATAATTAATCAAATCAAGTCCAGATGCGAAAGGAAGCATCATGTGCGTTCAGCTTATTGACACAGTTTTGAGACTTTAAACTGTTTGGCTGTAATGTCCAAATGAATTTGGCAGCAAACACAAAAACAGGAAACAAGCCCTTATTCTGCAGGGATGAGTGTCCAACAGCTATAATCCGCCTGTGAATAAACTGTATTTGTTGGTATGTTCTTATTGTTGGTTTTAAGTGCAACTGAGGAGAAGGGTCACAGTGTAAAGTTTCACTTTCACCCAGGCTGCTCTGCTCTAAGTCTCCAGTAGACTGTAATCCTATCATCTGCTAGAACGACGAACTGCCTGAGACGAATTGTCAAGGTACAGTTCAAAACCCCAACAAATATGCAGTAACACCGCACACACATGCACACAGTCACCAGCACAAATACATGGATGCGACTACACAGAGACCCCGCGGCATACGGTCTCTGTTAATGTTTTTGTTCAGTTACAACCACGAAACCATGAGTTCAGTCTTGTTAGCTGGAAAGCTGAGTCCCTTTTGTTCAGAAGAAAGAGAATAATGGCTTGTTGGAAAGGGTTACCATGCTTTACTGTCATGCCAGTGGTTGTTACAGATTTCTGGGGATTTAGAATAAAGCCATTTGAGGATCATGTCATTGTTCAGAGTGGCATGGATACACGGGGAATGGAAATTCACAGAGATTAGGTACAACTTGTGGTTAGGCATGTTTGGAAAAGATGATGGTAAGATTAATCTACAAATACATCTGTAGGTGTGTCTATTTACATTCTGAGCCATGCAAACACATGGATTTCAGTGCATGTGAATAAATTGTGCATTGTACAACCTCAGTACAGCTTAAATATCCCAGAGAGATCTAGATAAGACCTGGATGTGCAAAGGGAAACGTTTGGATTGGGAAGTCCAAAGGTAGAAAGTGGGGGCAAAAGGGATTAAAATGTCCCCACTTCCTCAGCAAGAGGGGAACCAGATCATGAGTCACACAGATTGTTGGCAAGGAGCAAAGTACTTTACATGGCTGGGAACGTCAGTGATGCATTGCAAAAACATGCTCTTCAACCGGTATGGCAAAGAAGACACACCACAGTGCACACAGAATGTAAATACCTACATGTACTGTAAGATAATTAAAAATGATCTGGGTATAGACACACAGACGAGCACACACACACACAAACCCAGGCAGAGGGAGATGCACAGCGACTGAACGCAACCGTCTAAATTCCAAGGAGACATGTGTAATGAGGGCTGAGTCATTTGGATGTAATTATAGGCAACCAAGTGGAAAAGATGAAGTAAATCAACTCAAAGTGATTTCAGTATAGAAAAACTCAATTCCGCTGTGTAAACTCAGTTCGCCATAAATTTAATTAATGTTGGTTTAAATGGAAGCGCTCGGCCTATTGTGTGTCATAAAACATTGCTGAGGTTTTGACTTGACTCCCTCTGTCTCTCTTACTCGTGTACTCTAATTTGTCTTTCCTCTAATCTCAGCTCAGCCAGCATGGAGTGAAACTGCAGCTCTCTAGCGCCACCTTGTGTTCTCTAATTACCCCTACAACAGTTGAGACTTTTCCTCTGCACTTGTTTTGAATGATTACATTTTTGGGGTTGGGGCACAAGTATAAAAAACTGAATGCAGTCCAATACAACATCTGTGCTACGAATGATAAACTTTCATTTTCTTTTGGTAATCTTAAAATGTGACAATGCTGGTTTATGTAATTTTTCTTTAGCTTATTTTTGAATTAACTTTCAAAAATAAGCTATATATATATATACATACATACATACATACATATATATATATATATATATATATATATATATATATATACATACATACATACATACATACATACATATATATATATATATATATATATATATATATATATATATATATATATATATATATACATACATATATACATACATATATATATATATATATATATATATATATATATATATATATATATATATATATATATATATATATATATTTCATACGATAAATGTCAGAAAATTAACAGGATTGTAGGAAAAAAATACACTAAAAATGAAATATATCACATATATGTTCACATATTCATCATAACATTGGGAAGTGAGTGATTATTTTCAGGTGAAAACCACTAATGCAGTGTGAGAGCTTTTAGTGTAAGGCATGTGAACCCTCACTGTACTCATTTTTCCTCTAGATGGAGACAGCTACCAACTACACACTAGACTGATAGAAGGACACAGCATTTGCAGCACCACAGGACTTATTAAAAATGTGTGAAGGTCAACAAAAGCCATTGTTCTCTAACTGCAGCACACCAGTCATTATATACTAATCAGCATTCCAGAAGCTGTAACTCCAGATTTGTGCTTGTTATTTCATCAAAGAGCACAAAAACAAGGAAGAAAATGAGGAAATTCACTTAGAGAGCTGTGGGAGGCTATAAAATGAGCAGCGTTGATATTTTATAAAAACAAATATGACAGAAATTGATTCGCAAGAGTCCAGCTAATTTGTTTTTCACACATCAGGTTCATGACATAATCTCATGCATATTCTAGACCATTAAAAATACAGCTCTTGGCATCTGATGACAAGTATCGGGTCTGTACACTGGGGCTGACATAGATCTGTCTGTCACCTCACAGTAAATCATTTTCACACACTCGGAGGTCACACGTGTTCGGTGATGGGTTTCGAGGAGAAAAGCCGAATATTAAGTGGAGTAAATAAACGGGTAGAGCTGACGGTGAAAACACTTGTAATATTTGCCTTAGAGGCAAAAATGGGGCTTCATCTTTGAATCGCTTTTAACAGGTTTGTTGGTAAAAGGAATAAGACACCAATCACAAAGATAAATCTGTAGTGGAGCCGACTTTGTAGAAATCAATTACTTTTCTGTTCTCACTCCATCTTCCCATCCCAGTGTTCAGGGTGGTGACAAGATCATGTTAATTTTGATTTAGCTTCCTCTGTACGCCCTCAGTGTCAGCTGTCCTCTATATATGGCTTTTTGTAAGCGATCCAAGCTGTAAGTGTACGAGCTGCTGATGCTCCTGAAATTAAATATCTCTCTCTCCCTGGATTTGCTCTCACCTGTTGCCAATAAACACCTTATTGGAGAGAACATCGGACCTTTATTTGCCGGTATCTTCTTAGTTTTACATTCACTTAACTCCTTACACACACAGGCACGCTGCACATTCAAGCTTCTATTGATGCATTTCTGCATCTCTGACCTGTGGTGTACAAACAGCCATATCACTTTTTCAAATTCTTTGGGGACCACAATTCTTGGAGCTGGCCTCACTCCTTTTTTCTTTTTCCAGATATAATGGGCAATCCACCCTGCTCGGCTTGCCACCAACTGGCAGCGCCAGCAGGCTGCCCCCAGACCTTGGAACGGTATCAAGCAGACCGGGCCAGTATCCTAGCAGCCAAAACCCAACAGATGCACCACACTGAAGACAACATCACAAAATCAGGGGACTTACATTTATAATGTTCTCCCTCACACATAAACACACTCATATTCTGAGCTAAATATAAACACTGCCTCAGCAAGGGAGTTAGCAGATGAGTGGAAATAAAATCTGGTGTCTCAGAGTTTAATCTCTGCTGTTTTCTGTTTGTCCTTGCAGGTGCTTCGCTGTTTTATAAAGAAAAAAGAAAAAAAAAGCTTCATTTGTTTAGATGAGGGTCTTACTGTACGGTTGAAAAGGTCAGAGTTAATAATGATAGTATCACAACTTCGTCTCAGATATTTAATGAAAAAGAAGATACTTGCTTTAAAAGGGCATTGCAGTACACCTGTATTAATCCATGGTACCCTCAGGAACTTCCTCAGGACTGATTTATATGTGTGTGTTATATTTAATTCTCCTCAAGTCACAATGATCCACATCCACCACACCTGTTCTATATGATCAACGATCTGCACAAAATCATTGAAATAAGTGAATTAAGAGTGCAGTTACATCATGATTGATTTGTGATTGAATTACTTTGTATTTATGTCTCTCTTGTTTCACCTAAAAAGCAAAAACAGAAAGACATTTTCAGAATTCACTTCATCTCAGAGCTGACCAGTGCCACTTAGCAAGCACATCCTTGCACGGCAAAATGCCGTGAAATTCCCTTTTGCTTGTCACTTCAACACAAACTCTTCCCAAGCACTGCTTACTGTGTCTGCTTTGCGGCAGTCTAATAGTGGATTCATTTGGGCTTATAAATGCTGTAAAACTCTGACAACAAACATCGATCTTGCAGTTTAATGAGAAATAACATGGGACAGACCCCTCTATCATCGCTCCCTCCCTCTCTTTAGCACCCCGGCTCTTTCTAACAAATTCATGTGCACACTTTCTTTTCTTGGCATTAAAGCACCTGGCAATCAAAAGAACGACAAATTCCCCGCTTCGTGCAGCCGTGTCAGCAGGCATCAGCTGCTGATGCATTTTACCTGAGAAAATTAGCCCATGGCAAAAATGCACATTATGTTAGGAAAATGATTTTACTGTCAAGGAAAGTCACAGAAAGTTGCACACAAACACAGAAAGAGAGGCACATCCTGTCCTCTTTCTACAGACCAGTGCTGACACTATACGTCCTCGGGCCTGCCTTAGCTGGTGGTTTGATAAATTGGCCCTTTCATCTCGTCGATGTGCATTGTGTCAGTGGGTTTGTGTGTATTTGAAACTGTGAGTGCATGCATTCGTGTGTGTGTGTGTGTGTGTGTATGCACGTCTGCCTGGGTACATTGTCTGAGCTGTGAAGTGTTTGGCTTCCTCACTGAGGGCTGCTGTCACAGCCTCTGAAAGCGTGTAATAGGCGCCCATTCTGCC
Organism: Diplotaxodon limnothrissa; assembly: GCF_057381915.1. Taxonomy (NCBI): domain Eukaryota; kingdom Metazoa; phylum Chordata; class Actinopteri; order Cichliformes; family Cichlidae; genus Diplotaxodon; species Diplotaxodon limnothrissa. The sequence goes on along the minus strand of NC_140608.1, from coordinate 13,594,301 downwards.
GGAATGAATACACATCCATACACTAGTGAGAAAATGTGGCATTTCAAAAAGACTCGGGATAATCGAACAGAAAAATTATAAAAAAGAAAGGATAGGGGGGGCATGGCAATGTCATTCTTTTCAGCTAAGCTCTAAATTTGGTGCATGATTGCTTTGGGAACTGTTTGCAGGCCACAGTGAATTAATGCCATTTCTAATAGATCAAGAGCCGGGGGAGTTTTCTGTTGTTGGCTGTGGTAAACATTCTGGCTTCAGATACTGGGTTCCTGTGAGTTTCACTGGGATTCACGACTGTGTTAAATTGCCTCGGTTTGATTGGGATTCAAAGGCCACGGTTTGTTTATTCAGATTACACTTCAAAATAATTCCTCTTGAAACATTGAGTTCATTTGCAGCAATTTGTTTTTCTTTTTCTTATTTTTTCTGAGATAATCATTTTATGGACTCTGTGGCTGAGGGAAAAAAAAACAAAACAAAAACCTGTTCACAGAAGAAAAGTCACACTGGTTCTATGTTTTGCAGGTCTGCAGGATGTCAACCCACCTAAACAGTTGCATCAGTGGACGGTGAGCAATATAACAAAAGACTGACATCCCTGTTATTTATTTTATTTTATTTTTTTTACCTCATGGCATTTAGATTCAGAGGACCATTCTGGGTTGAAGAGAACAAACTTTTTAACATAGAGAGTGCTGCTTCATCTCAAACTCTATTGGTAGATGAGTAGACGCACGTCTCAAAATCTCACCATTGTCGCTGCAAATGTGGCAAACATGCATATAGAAGCCCGGCTGCACAGGTGGTCAGAAGAAAAGTAAAGGTGGAGGAAAGAGATTATTATGCTATGAGTTGTGTGTTTTCTGATTCTTCGCAGGTGTAAGTGTTTGCAGCACACAGTTGCCCTAACAAACCTTTAAAAGTTATCATTCAGATGCATTTCTTGGTAAGTAGTACATTTTGTATACTTTTTTCCTCTTGAAAATGAAAAAAAATCTGGATAACTTTTCTCTCAAACGAGCACAGTGGACATATTCATGACTAGTCTTGTAAGTGTTACATCAACGCATTGATTTAGCCTACAAATGGAATTTGCAGTCTGGTGGTTTGTTTGACAGAGAGGCCTGGGATGAAGTCAAATTCCCAGCCTTGATTACGGTTTCGGGGCACCTCTGCACATGAACCCTGTGGTTCTTCTGAGTGCTTGATGAAGACCACACAGCTGGAAACTACACTACATCTTCTCAACAAGACAGTAACAGTGCATGATATGCCTTATAATGAAATGATGGGGATTAAAAAGTGAGTGTGAGCAAAGACGCCTTACTTTGTAAAGGGGGGTCATGGAAACAGAGCATCGATATTACAGTGACTGGAATGACAGGGAATCTGGGTGCTCTCTCGGGTTATGCTCGTGTAATATGACATGCGTGTGGGTGCGAAGACCTACTCACTCGACCAGTGCTCCCACTCACTCACTCTACAAATCGAGCGTTCCGTGTATCACTCACACGCTGCGTGAGCCGAGAGCGCTTTCTGTCTCTCATTCATCCCAGTGAAGGCTGCTCACACTTTTTTCTTCTTCTCTGTCCCCCCTCTCGCTTACTTCAAGCTGGGATAGCTCGCTTTGTGTGTGTGTGTGTTTTCTCTCCCTCTATTTGTTTCCTCTCCGCGGTGCCTTTCGCGCGGAGTAGTGGTGGATGATATCAACAGAGCTTCGTTCCTTCTTACCTCCGCGATACCGAGGATTGGAGAGGAGTCGCTAGGGGACAAGCGCATCACGACAGACGGCGACGCGAGGGAGTTTTTCTTGGAGGGGGACATCGCAGCTTAAGACGAGGAACAAATCAAACAGCTACACTGGGAGGACTGGCGCTAAGTTTTGACGGATTTCGCGGTGCAGGTGCGCAGGTGCATCGGGTTCGCGGAGAGGAGTCAGTGCCTCTGCGGAAGGTGAGCGATGGACTCTAAACTCCACCGTCGCTATGTCCCCCCATCAGTTTGTTCATTGGATGACTTGTTGTATTGATTGGCCTTGTTTGATTTTTTGTTGTAGAATACCTAAGTTCTTACACCACTCAGAGCATCACGTGGAATTGCTGGGATACTCATCGTCGGTTTGGGGAAAACCTTTGCAAACTTTGTTTTTGTTCTCTAACTGTAGGCAAACCAGAAACGTGGTATCAGTGTATGTTGACGTACAGCCATGCTGCTGCATGGTGTCACAGGTTTTCATCTAATGCTCATAACATCTTTCTTAGCTGCTTTATTATTTAAAAAAGCAGCACTTTGAGTTATTTATTATTCATTCATCCACTGGGGCCATCTCTGAGTGTGTTGAACATGATAAGTTAAACTGATGTGGAGAAATCTGATTTGGGTCTGCAGCTAAAAATTGTTTTCATTGCCGGTTAATCTAGGTTGTTAATTTATTTGTCTGATCTACAAAATATCAGAAAAGCCGTCAATCACAGCATGCCAGAGTCTAAACATTTGCAATCTAAAGAGTGGAGTGACACAAAGAGAGCATGCAACACTAGAAAACATGAAACCAGAGAACAGATGGACTGCTGGTTAAATGACTTTAATGAACAGTGCATTGCTGAAATAGTATTAGATTAATTTTCTTATTGGAATGATTTAAACATCCCTGGTTGAGTTCACTTTTCAGTTAAGTTACAGAAAGTTGAGCTTGAGTTTAAATTGTGTGCAGGAAATTTTCTCATTCTGAAACTGTTCAAAGCATCTGGTCCACATTCAATGACTTCCTGTGAAACATGAAAATGAGACGCGTCGGATGTAATATGGATTAGTTTTGATGCTGCTTCACTGCTCCATATCCATTCTCATTTAGAGCACTCTTGTTGCTAGCATCTGTCACTTTGGGAGGAATGTCCAGTCAGCTTGATACCGGGTGTCTGTAGCAGAGTGATAAGAGCTTATGGTCTTTTCAGGCATTCACCTACCCGTCAACAGGACAGACACACACATACAGACACACATAAACAGCACAGGCTTTCCTTAAAAATCCCTCACTTAAGCACGATGTGATGAAATATGAATTTGGACAATTACACTTACTAATATCACATGCGGCCATCATCTCAGTGTCCTTTTCAGTCTTTTGTTTTGTCCCTAAAATGAGCATATATGACTTCCACTGAGTGGCACTGATTCAGTTTTTCCCACATTTGCCTCAACTGTCCGAACAGCACTGAACCTTCATGCTCTGTTTACATGGAGTTACACTATCGATCACAAGTCATCGCAAGTGATCTTCAGTCCTACACTGTGATCGATTCAGCCAGCACTGACTTTTACTGTATTTTAGGTCAGTGCAGCAGGAAGGCAGGCAGGTGGGCTGGGTCTCTGAGCACTGGAACGGAAAAGAAAAACACCCTCTGAAGGCAACAACTAACTAATCATTCATATCACTGTGAAATTTGTTAAATAATTACAGTAAAAGGTTCCCAGTTCAAAAATATGAGAGCTAAAGCAAATGAATTATTGCAAAGTGCCAGTTTATGGACATAGATTTAAAAAAAAAAAGTGTCTGAGAGGATTTAAAGTACATAGAGTGCTAAATCATCTACCACTGCTTTACAACATATTCATTTATTTACAATGGTAAATATGTTTTATGCTTTACATTCTATTGTATTCTTCTCTTTCGGGTTCATGAAGAGTATAATGGCTCATTTAACGTATTGTTATTGACGTGAATAGAATTGTTCCAGCTATTTGTGCCAGTTCCCTCTATGAGTTCATAGTCTAATTAAAGTTTTTAAATCACCCTTCAAAAAATAAAGCAAATTAACAGGCATGCTCATTATGCCACACATTATGCCGTGCCCTTGTTCTTCCCAATTCTGAGGCGTCTAGAAGTATGGTTGCCTATTTCATTCTCCCCCTTGCTGTGCCTCTGTCTGAGCCTCTCTGGTGAAGAATCTGATTAACCAACTGGCATAATTCACCCTGTCCTAAAGGAACAAATGGAAGAGCAATGTTGTTCTTGAAGAATGGCCCCTTTTTCCTTTCTAAATATAAATAAAACATATGAAGGAAAAGACACAAACGCTGACACACACACACACACACACATACACAGAGTCCGAGGGCAATAACTGAAGCTGTGATGCTCTTGAAAGACGCTGCAGCTTCATTACTTTCTGTAATAGGACAATGATTGATTGAGCGTGTGCGTATATACATGCATGTATATGTGTGTTTATCTTCCCGGGTGTGCGATTGGTCCATTTTCTTTAGGATTGATAGAGCATCATGTGTAGGTGTGCGTCTTTGTGTGTATGTTTTCCTCTCAGAGTGCTCCATAGCAACAGGCAGCATATCTTCTTCAAATATCTTTTTCTCAGTCACTGTGAGCCCTGACCTTACTGCTCACTGTGTGCTGTCTTTGCACGGGTGCATCTGCTTCTGTGTTAATAAGTGTACGTGCAAGAGAGACCATGTACAGTACATCAGTGTGTGGGCCATTTGGCCTCTCATTAATAGCAGCATAGTAAGTAATATGGACCCGCTCGCTCTGACTGTCTACACAATCAAGATACTGAGTCCGTCTCATAGCAGCATCAATGCATTGCCAACTAGAGCTTTTTGTTCTCCTTTTTCTCTAAAACAAAGTAGATATCATCAAAACTATGCAATACTGACATTGATTTGTAATGCTTTGAACAAGTGGCAGTTTATCATTTTTAGCCTTTTTTATGTATCTCTCAAAGGAAACAAGAGCGACATCTCAAATATACATCTTGACATGGTTGTCGTGTTGTGTTAATATCGGGGTTAGACTAATAACTGGTTACGTATTTCATATCCGGGCATAGCAGCTCTTTAGAAATCAATTTTCTTTTGCTCCATCACCGTGTTAGGAAACTGGCCTGCTGCCAGATAGGGAGGGAACATGGGGAGGAGAGGGGAATATTGTGGGTGCATTAGTGAATGAGCAAAGAAAAAAAAATGCTTATCAGATGTAGAATTCATGCTTTTGCTTTTTATTTCTTTTTCAGACTCAGTTCTCAAAAACACACTCACACCAAAAGGAACAGATGCAAGTCGAAGAAGCAAAGACACTTTATACAGGCTATTTATATAGGCTAGGTGCTGCAAGGTCATACCCTATTTACTTCATGCCAGTGTGTGTCTCTGTGTGTATACATCTGTTTGTGTGATGCACAGCATGTTTTTTACATTCAGTCATATCAGTATCACGTTGCTTTGTGAGGACGTGTGTGTGGCCATCCATGCACACACAGCGTGAACACAGTGCTGCGAGTGTGCTAACTTTGTCGATAGCAGTACAATGTTCATGTGGAGGCTGTACAAACTCATATACCTATAACCTTGCTGCTCTATAAAAGAATCGGTGCTGTACTGTATTGAAAATATTTCTCAAACGCGAAATAAAAACCAGCTTTTCATTTTTAATTGGATTCCCAAACTCACACGAGGTGCAACTGCAAAGTTCCATAACTCTGCTTGATTTAAAGTTATGACCATTCAAGGTCATCTCTTATTGCAGGGCTGCACCGCTCCCAGCTGTTATTCTTTGATCACTGCCTGCAGCCCTGTTCTGATCTGATCACATCTATAAATTTACCATCAAAGTGACACAGAGAGAAAACATCTTCTCTGGTCAAACTTACCTAGCTTTTATATGAAGGATCACCACTGATGTTTAAGCTAGGTCTTTGGCTTTGACCCAAAACCAAAACACTCACTCCAAAAATGCCATGGAAGTGAGTGTTTATTAACGTTTAATGCTTTACCTCCTGAAAGCTTGCTTGACCACTGAAGCTCTTTTTGCAACTGAGCAGATTCTGTCATATTTCAGGCCTATTTAGTTAACAAGAGTGATCTCTGCCTGTGGAGTTTGACTTGGAAAAAAACCAGGAAACAATTCTATTGCTCATATATCCACATCTTTATTGGCACATACTGAAGTGTCAAAACGTGGATATCTAGATTGAATGAATACCTGCCATAGGGGGAGAGGCGGGTTACACTCTGGGCAGGTTGCAACTCTGTTGCAGGGCTAACACAGAGATATACATATGGGCAATTTAGAATCACCAACTCAGCCTAACCTAACCCCACTAACTGCATGCAAGCCAGAATACCTAGATGAAACACATGCAGACACAGGGAGAACAGAAAGCAAGAAAGACCTTGTTGTGAGGCAACAGTCCTAACCACTGTGTCATCATGCAGACTTGTGGAGGAAAGCATTATTTTAAAAGTTACCGAATGTTTAAGTTTTAGCTCAACTTAAAATGGCTTAAAGTTTTAGTTGCTTTCTTGTCTGGTTAATTTCAACATGGAGTTTATTCCCTTTGTTTCAGGAGTTGAGCTAGTTGCAGTAATCAATCTCATTAATTGCTTCCCTGATCTTGGAGCCGCAGCTGATGGAAGTACAATTCTCAAACAAACACCCAAGGGCCAAGCAAGCTCTAAAAGTCAAGCCTCTATTTGTACTGAAATTTTAAAAAAAATTTTTAAAAAAAAGCACACTGAAAAAAAATCTCTACAGTGCAAAATTTATACAAAATTAATTGTCAAATTTGAAGTTGCAGGCAGCATCCTTTATCACAACTGCAGTTACCAGGCTTGGCTCTGTGCAACTGAACAGCTCTCTGCGCATACACCAGCAATTAGTGGTGTACAGTATTTGTACGCTTTAATGTTGCATCAGATAATATTGCCTGCTGACATGCAAGAGTAAAATTGTCACGCAAAAGTAACATCAATGGGTTTGTCACTTCAGCTTGCATTCACACACTTTACACAGGCACACATTACACACATATGTAAAACAGAAGCCCTGTGACTGACAGATGATCGTACCATGATGTCTTTGTAACGTCCTCTGAGGATGTAAATAGAAAATCAACTCTCAGCTGTATTGTACTGTATCTACTCACACACCTGCTTCATAGTCAGACATGCGATAAGAAGACATGCAGTTATTTAACTGAATGATGCTGTGGGATAATCTGTATGTATTGATGCTTCTGTGAATTTTGAAGCTAAACAAGCTTGTTTTGGTAATTAGGAAGAGCGATTGGCAATTAGCTTTATGAAATCATGTCAGAGTTATGTGGCTTGTGTCGTTTTAGTTGTTCCACTAAATTTTATGCCCGATTAATTTTTTACTTCTGTGTCTTTCCAGTATGTTCTCATATTGTGTGCATCTCCCTCCTGCTTGGTCTCAAATGTATATCTTTCGCATTGAGGTGCTCTTGGGAAATCTGTCTGCTTGCTCACTTCTGCTCTAATCTGCTTGTATAATATGGTTTCTAGGTGGAAAAAAAGGAACAATATTATTCCTGAATGACTTTTTGTTTGGACTTGGGAAAATATATTCATGAAAATACTGACTTATCTTTAGTGCCTTGATCCCACTTCCATTCACTGCCTGTCAGAACAGGTCTCTGTGTGTATAGCTGCTGCCATAATGTACACTGAGACAACCATTAAAAGCCAAAATCCTTGCAGCATGTTCTTTTGTACAAAGTTCCTCTCCACTTTCGTGCTTATATTGGATCTTCAGACTGTTCTTTGATGTCACATAGTTTTTTTGGGGGGGTGCCATCCAAATACCAAGTCTGCATTTTGTCAAAAGTTGTTTTACCTTTTTCAAATAGAGATTTTAAAATGAAAACATGTCCAGAAAGTCCCATAACATAGAAAAAGAACATCTGGCCAAAAGGGGGCAAACTATATAAGCATATAAAAGGAAAATCCAATCAGTTGCTAATGAAACTGATAAACCCCAACAGTTTTGTTGCTTTCTAACATGGCATTTCCCATATGTTAAAGTAACTTAACAGCCCCCATTCAAATTTCAGGCTGCCTTCGGTCTCCCACCATTAACTCAGTTTGCCTAGAAGTCTGTTACTGAATACACACACACAGGCAGAGAGACACTACGCGGAAATGTGAGCTGTTAAACTGCAAACCTAACTTTGCCCAGGATAATGGTCTTCTTTCTCCCTCTAATGAGCCCATATTATGGCCTAAAGGGTTAGATCTGTTATTAATACCATTAACAACTAATGGTCCACTGAGAGAGATTTTCAGAGATAAAACTAACAGAGTACCCTCATGAATACAAGGGTCTCATCAAGCCAGAGAGGTTATAAAATATAAATGCATTGATAAATAGAGATGACTAATAGACACTTTCACTTATGGAAAATCAGACACACACAAAACACAAAAGCACCACTGAAGCTTTTGATCTATTCAATCCACACCAGTACCGATCTGCCTTCAGTATCACTGCCTTCAGAACCAGTCTGTCTCTCAGAAGTACAGAGGAGCTGAAAGGAGAGCGTTCAGATAAACTGTCTTCACCAAGCTGACTGACAGCATAAATATTCTTAATGGAAACACTAAAATGAAGCAATAAACAGTGTTGATAGATTTAGTCGTTTCATTGATCGCTTTGTATTGACAGCAAAGCCAGAAAACAGGTGCATAATCAGAGTCTAAACTCTAGTAGTCTGTGTGGATTGGTGCATTTAATAGAAGTAAATATCTATGTACCAGTGTACCTTAAAAAACTGAATATCGTCAGATGCATCTTACCTGTGCTAACTGTGCTTTCGTCTGAAAATGCCTCTTTTCAGATTTAAAAGAATTTTGTATTTCATTTGGAAATCGGGGTCCCAGAAACTGGAGGAAGGATTGAGAGGCACAGAATCCAAAGTGTTTGATGTCCAATGTGAAGTTTCCACAGTCTATGATGATTTGGGCTGCCATGGCATCTGCTGGTGTTGGTGGTGGTTGGCTCACTGTGTTTTTGTCATAGACAGCAGCCCATATTGTGTATTCTGCTAAAAAGACATAACACCAAAACCATAAACATTGTTAAAAGGCTCAGTGATTCTAATGAGCTCAAATCAGCTACAGCTACCTGAGCTGCCAGCCATCTGTCAAAGCTGCCAAACCCCTAATAAGTTACACTGAAAAATTCTTGTGCGTTGCACAATAGACGTAATTGAGTCTGTATGCTAAAGGCTGACTAATCAGGAAAATGTGTTTTTACAATTTTGTTTTGTTTCTGTTAAGCTTATTTTGTTAAGTCACTATTACTGTTATTATTACTATTATAATGATCATCTCCTTGGCTGGGATAAGCTCAGAATTCACATATACATCCATCTCAAATATTACATAAAATACCAGTATATACCTCTTGGACGAATGTGAGTCTCCAACTTTAAGTTTCACTAAAATTCATTCCAGTAGTAAGGTGCATAATACTGCAGCTTATCTCCTCTTCTCTCCCAAGAGTGGATAAGTCGAGCCTACACCATCTTTCATGAATAATCCCTGCCCTAAAGGGCATATTTCCACCACTGGGAGAGAAAAGAGGCAAATGAGATGAAGATAAGAGACAGTGAGATAAAAAGCATACTGTGACTGTCTTTGACTAACAGTATCAGAATTAGGGATGAGATTGGTTGTACCATGTGAGTGATTACACACTCGTTGTTTTCCAAAATAAGTGGCCAAAAATGGTGCTGCGATCCGTATTTATGTCATTTAAACTTTTTTAAACAGTTGATGTTATGAAATTTCTTACTTTAACATTGCAGTGGCAGTTGTCAAGCAGTCACGATTGTTGTGCGTTTATATTGTGTGCTCTTTGGTCATGGCTGACAGAGAAGATTGTTTTAAAAGTCTGGTATTTTCTTTAATTAATGAACAAACAATTTAAATGAATTTAAAAAAGGAAAGAAAAAAATTCAAAGATTATGTGCATGCAAACAGTGTAATACCTACAGGGTCAACATTCAATTCAATTCAAATCAATTTATATATTGCTCATTTACAACAACAGTTGCTTCAGGTAAGATAAAGATAAAGACTTTATATAACACAGAGAAAAACAGAGAAAACCCCAACAATTAGATGACACTTTACGAGCAAGCGAAAACTCCCCTTTATCAGGAAGAAACCTCCAGCAGAACCAGGCTCAGAGGAAGCAGCCGTCTGCCATGACTGGCTGGGGTTGAGGGTAGGAGGATAGGACCTGGAAGACAGCCAGAGATTAATAATAAGTAATGATTAAAATCCTGACATTTTATAAATCTAGAGCAGTCCAGCTTTTTTGACTTATACAGAAAACTGGCTGAAGTACTGACCTCGGTTCAAGGTAACATTCACTCCTCAGTCATTATAGAAGGAAACTCGGACAAGAAGTATAGCATCTCAGAGCTGTCACCAAGGTTATTGCGAGAAGATTTCAGGAGTTGACGGTGCAATTGTCACTCAGATTCGCAACGCAAATTGATGTGTGAGAACTGTAAAATGTATTAAAAGGCACAAATGCACAGAAAAAATGCAGACATAAATTTAGAAGATCACACAGCCAATTTTGGAATAAAGCATTGTTGATTTTCTTTCTGCATCGCAATCACACACTCTCTTCTTTTACTTCTTGATTGAACTTGTTGAATTTAACTCTGGGGGAACAGACGGGACCTCTGTTTCCATATCTTAAGCTTTTGGCTTTATTTTTTTTTATTTGACAGCAAATCCATTTGCTTGTACCCACGCTGTATTTGAGGTTGTGTACGTATGCAGTTTGCAGTATTTAACAAGAATAGTACAAAGTAAGCTCCTGCAGTGCAAACAGAATGAATGTGTATTTGGATTCAGACTCTGGCTTCAGCTCCTTTGAAGACTTTGTTCCCTCAGTCTATTACCTTTGATTGCTACTGTACAAAGCGGAGGGTTATGAATCTTGGAGCGTGTGTGCATGTGTTTGTGTGTGTTTGTGTGTGTGTAGGGGTTTGACAAAGGGGAGACAGTGTTGGGAAAGATTACATTACCAGGCGTGAAACAAGAAAAAAAACTGTAATGTGGAACATCAAAGTGACGCCACAGTGCCTTTGCGATATAGGGTTCCATATTATTAACCTCCAACCCTTGCTCTTGTCATTACGGCTTGTGACTCATTCGACAGGCCATTGGCTCACAGGCTGATGTCAATATTTCAACGTCCGTATGCATAATTTGACAGTTAAATGAGGGGAGCACTTTATTTTGAATGAGATAGAAGCTGTATGAAAATGTGAGCACAGAAAATGGAAGAGGAGGAGAGACAGTCCAGCTCACAGCAGCTACCCCCTGATGGAGCATAAATGAATAAACTGAGAAATGGGGGAAGGGAAGATAGGATCTTGTAAAAAATGTCTCAGTTTTTTTCTTTTTCACCCTCTAAGTTCATCTTAAGGACACATTTTATGTATCTGTGATAGGAGTAGTGTCTCTAAAGTTCCCCACTGGGCAAATACTTGATGCTATATGTTTGTCTACAGTAGGGTAGGGCTTTATTACATTATCTAGTTGCAAGTACTATTACAACCTAATTAATATTCTAAGCTTATGTGACAAAAACAGCCCCACTAGCTGCATTTATTAGAAAGAACAAAAAGTTCCTTCTATTCCAAGGCCAGCTATTTAATGAAGAGTGGGCCAGAGGCTGAGATTCTAAGGAAGTTTCAAAGTTCACATCGATGTTAAATACTTGATGTGGTCTTAAAAGAGCGTTCCCTTTTGTCTTTATATTCCTTCCGATGAAGACAGAAGGTTTGTGCATGTGCCGGCTAAGACTCATTTACTTTTTATAGTTCTGTCCAATGGAGTTTGGAGGTTTTTTCATTTTTAATTGGAGATGCTGTTTTTGTTTTCTGTCTTCACTTTAACTCTTAAAGACTTTTAACTTTCTTTCACATTTTAATTCTAAGCCTTGTTTTTGCTTTCATACACTATATTGCCAAAAGTATTGCCTAGTCTGCCTTCACACACATATGAACTTGAGTGACATCCAATTCTCAACCTATAGTGTTTAATGTGACGGCAGACCATGCTTTGCACTATAACAGCTTCAACTCTTCCAAGAAGGCTTTCCACAAGGTTTAGGAGTGTGTTTATGGGATATTTTCTTTACCATTCTTAAGAAGCTTATTATTGGGGTCAGGCAATGATGTTGGATGAAAAGGCCTGGCTCACAGTCTCCACTCTAATTCTTCTCAAGGGTGTTCTATATGGTTGAGGTCAGGACCCTGTGCAGGCCAGTCAAGTTCTTCCACTCCAAACTTGCTCATCCATGTCTTTATGGACCTTGCAACAACCCCACACCATAATCCCTATTCACCAAACTTTACACTTGGCACAATGCAGTCAGACAAATACTGTTCTGGCAACCGTCAAACCCAGACTCGTCGATCTGAAGGCCACACTAAGTCTGGGGGTTTGTACTGATTGTTTATATGAGATATTCATAGAAGCAGTCTACCTAGGTGCTTGATTTTATACATCTGTGGCCATGGAAGTGATTATAACACCTGAATTCAATGATTTGGATGGAGGAGTGAATACTTTTGGCAATATAGTGTACTTTTCTCAAACCTTGTGTGCTACCCTATCAGGTTCCAAGCTCTTCACATCTATTGCTCTAGCAGACCCTTCAAACCCCTGTCCACATCTGCATGGGTATTCTGAAACACATCTTTTCTATGTGTTTTGGCCTTTGGTCCACACATTCATTGCATTTTAGGTGACTAAGAGTTTTTGAAAGGTTCCATCTTGGACAAAGAAAATGAAGATTTTCTCTTGAAATATCGAAACCAAATTAACTGATCTTCTTCATAGTATAATACAAAGCCAACAACACAAAGCAAAGGTGAAAATCAGCACGAAGACAGTGATTCTACTTCAGAAACATGAAGAGGTAGAAAACAGCGGCTGCAGCCTGACTGCTCATCAGTTTTTTAATTGTTGAAATTCAGGGCCTGGCTGCTGGGCTGAGGTAGGCATTTACTTAGTTTTAACATCACTCTGGGTTCCTGGCCAGCATCCTGTCTGTGCAGATGCTGTGTCAATCAGCAATATTCTTCACTCTCATTGGTAGTTGATACAGTGGCTCGCTTGTTGAGAATGTCACAGAATGTCATTCCCTTTCATGGTTACAGCAAATCAATTCCAGTGTGTATCCAGCTTCATTAGATCATCTGACAACTTCACATCAGAACCTTTTCTCTAGAATGTCACAATGAGATTTCCATTGTGTAGGAGGACCAGGCCTCAAGGGCTGGTGTCCTGCAGTATTTAGATGTGTCCTTGATCCAACAGCTGATTTAAATGGCTAAATCGCCTCCTCAACATGTCTTGACGTTTTCCAGACTGGTAATGAACTAATCATTTGATTCAGGTGTGTTGACCCCGGGTGATATCTAAAACCTGCAGGACACTGGCCCTTGAGGCCTGGAGTTCCCCACCCCTGTCCTACACCAAAGCAATAAAAGAGAAATAATATATTTCAAATACATTTCCTGTGTAGTAGCATGACTTTATACTTGGAGGACAGAACAGGTAGATTGTGAATAGGTAGACTTCTAAAAGGACAGTTATTGGTGTCATCAAATGTACAGCCTTTTGTTGCTCCCATCCCAATTTTTTTTTAAATGTGTTGCAACCATTGAATTAAAAATTACTTTATCTTTTTCTTATTTCTTTATTTTTCAGGGTTCTATTGTAAATACAAACTAGAGTAACCATTGTCATTCTGAAATCATTTTATTTTGTTTTTATTTATATTTTGCAGTCTCCAAACTTTTTTGGAATTAGGGTTATATATTGAATTTTGGTTTAATAAGTAAAATGACTGTGAAACAGTACTGTTGCAGAATTTTCAACACTTTATTTATTTATTTATTGGACAAAGTCACTGCAAGTCTACGAAAAGCCACTAAATGAGTTAAGTTTGCAACAATGAGGTGAACTGAAGCATAATGATTAGTACAATGAGTCCTTTATGAGCCCTAATATACCATTTTTGCTGATATGGTGGCATTTAGCTGATGAGATTCTGTCACTAATAACACTTTTTCAGGATCAAGTCTAAAAAATGACATGTTTCATTTAAGTTATCACTGAAACTGTATGCACTATCAACAACCTTTTGATGCAAGTGTAAGACAAATAATTACTTTCTAAATTGCATTTCTGTCTGTTCATGTCAATTCAGGGAGCGAAAACTCTAAAATGCAAGCTCTATATGGAAAGTTTTGGCAGTACAACAGTTGCTGTCCTTCAGCTACAGCATGCTGGGAATTGTGAGCTGGGCAGACTGTGTGTGCCATTTTTATTAAACATGCACAATTTGTTAACTCTCACCAGAAGTTAAGTCTAGTTCTTAATCAGTCTTCCTATGTCAACAGAACACATTACCTCTCTGCTGACTCTGTACAGTGCAGTGCGTCAGCCACTTCTCTTTTTACAAATTCTGTCAGAAGAAAATCACAGTGGATGAAATCTTTGAGCTGCCTCTTCTAATCCTTGTCCAGTTTCTTGTGGTAGCCCTTCTGATAGCTACCGATCAGTAGTTCAAGCTTTGGCCCAGGAATTTTGTTTTGCTGTGCTGGTGCTGCCAGAAATTACCACCGCACTTTCCCCTTTTCCTGCTGATGCAGAGTTAGTGGCCAATGTAGAATCATCTCCACCCATTCTAGATTGGGCACCAGCACCGTATTAGTGTTTGATGGAGCTCTTTTAAACAATATTGATTAAAAATGACAAAATTATAATGTTACTGTGCATTTTTAAGTCAAAATTGAAATAGTTAAAAGTGAATTACGAATTATATTGCAATTGTTATTGCTTTTGTAAGTGTTATTGGCTCATGCACATACAAGTTGAGAACAGTTAAGTCCTTAATGACTGTATGAATTAATTGGGTTGCAGCAATAATTCATACCATTCGTCACACACCAAACTATATGTCATGGATCAGTTCTTTGACGTAAGAGTCTATTAATGAACTTCCCCAAGTTTGCAAGTTTGGCAGGAAATCCATGTGTTCACACTATTTTAGTTACCAAACGGTTTTATTACTAAGAAGTAGCTCATTAAGAAAATAGCTTTTCTGGGCTTGACTATACAACAGCTTCACTCCCACTCCCCTTCTATTTAAAAACTCTCTTTATTTTGTCACAAGTGATCACGTCGTCTGCAATGACTTCTGCATGCATCCAAGTGAAAAAAAAGGTTCTAAATTAAACTAACAAGACAAAATCAAAAGATGAGCTGAAGGTAAACTTTCCACTGATACTAAATATAACACATATATAATACATGCCCTGTGGTTCAAATTGATACTAAAGCAGGAAGAGCGCATCTATTTAACCCTCCTGCTGCCTCCCCAACCTTTTTTTCCCTCTTTCCTTCCATCTTCAATTAGGTATCCCACTATCTGTCTCTCCATCTTTTCGCTTCATTGGGTCTGCCATTCTATTAATCTTGCTAACAGATTGCCTCTATTAATTAGTCTACATCCCCCATCTTGCATGTAATATTCAGAGGTAATTGAGATATTAGGAAGATAAGGATATTTCTGCAGTCACAATCATTTTTAATTAGCCTAAAGATTAAAAGATAGACTCGTTTCCGCCTGGCTGACGTCCAGGCTGGCGGTGCAAGGTCTTTTCCTGTAAATTCTGCTGCAAATTTAATGTGTCAGTTTCCAAGATATATCTGTTCCATTATGCCTCATACTTCACGTTGTGGAGGTAATAATGCATCTAGGCCTCCAGACAAAACAAGTTTACAGCTTGTCATCTGTGGCATATGAGATTGAATATTGTGCCTCTCAAGCATGTATAACTTACTGAACACAAGTAAAGACGATAGTAAATTCTGTTACTGTAAATCAAATGCAGTGCCTTTTCATTTTAACGTGCATTATGTGGGTCTCACTGCAGCTTCAATTAGATAATGAAAGAAATGTCCATACAGCGTGTCTGCGGTTAATTGGAAGGTCCAGGGTGCACTAAACAGACAAGATTAACAGAGACAGGAGTAATTACTCTGTGTGTGTGTGTGTGTGTGTGTGTGTGTGTGTGTGTGTGTGTGTGTGTGTGTGTGTGTGTGTGTGTGTGTGTGTGTGTGTGTGTGTGTGTGGAGCGTTGTGCAAACATATTGGCTAAATGGAATTAAACACTAGGTGTGAAACAAAGAAAATTCATTTTCCCTGCTGACACGTGGAGTACATTTTGTCTGATCTCATCACAAATGTTGTAATTCTCAAGATACACAAAGGGCCCTATTCTTTCAAAATTACCAGAGCTGACCTCGACAGGATCCTTGTACTTCGTAGCTGTGAATAACTTTGCCTCTACAAACCCCGACCTGCCACTTCCTTTGCGAAAAGACCTCAGACGGTTTTAATGGCTTTGGTTTGTTCACTATTCCCTACAGACCAGTTACTCACTCTTAACATGTCAGAGCAGTGCCTATAGGGCGCACATAATGAAGAGAATAGAAAATTGAACATAAGACCCCAGAGCAGATCATTAAGCTGTTTCTATTATTGTACTCTGTATATAAGCAAAGCACTGTACTAGGCTTCGAGCCATCACTCCCAGTAGGATGCTCACGTTTCTATGGTTTAAGTGGTTCCCAGCGCTCACCAAGTATAAACACACCTTTTCTCACAGGGAAATGTTACTGGAAACAGGTTCACAGAGATGTTAAACCCTCTCTCTGCCTTACAACATTATTACTTTCCTTCCAATGTTCAAAACTTCCTGGGAGTTTCAGTTGCTTACAGCATTTCCATTACATACACTACTGCTTATTATGGTTGGCACAGCTGAAATTTTTTACCTGGTTCATTTTTACAAGAACACCTCCACAAGTTGCACTTTCTAAATGGCACAAAGCAGACTAAGATGAATATAGTAAAATCTAAGTTTAGCAGTCTAAGATAGCGCGTTAATTTAGCTCATGTCTGTGGCAAAGGCAGTAAAAACACAAGCACGAGAATAAAAAGAAAGCATGGTTCCAAATATCTATCGTAAACCAGTCATTAGAAGCCAAGCTTAATGATTATTACCCTATTATTAAGTACCATAAGTGTTATGTACTTAATTTGGGTGTGTAATTAAAAGGTAGAAAAACTGTGTACTGTAAGGAATTTTACTGAACCATGCAAACTCTCATTGAGGTTGGTTCACAATATGATCGGGATATTAATAAAAAAAAAAACTTCACCCAGAGTAAAAATTCTGCCCAAATGATTTGGGGTAAATTAATGCGCACATTTTAAGAATACATCTATGATGTCACAAGCTCATTAATGTCTAAAATAAAGTCGTGACTCATTTGTACTTTCCCTGTTCACATTTGTGCAAAGAAGCAGACATTTGTGCTTCATTATTTCTGAAGTCATCACATTCTCATTTGTCTGGCCTGTAATGCTAATAAAAATAAAAGCAGAAGGTAGTCAAAAAGGTTTTTTCTTGGTTTTTTTGGTGGGTTTTTTTTTTTTTTTTTTTTTTGCATAAATGTCCACTAACTATATGCAAACAAATCCATACTATGGTGTTTAATTTCTAAAGAAAACAGTGCAGAGTTATAGTAATTGTAATAAAACTAATAACAACACATATGATATCAGAAAATGAACAACAACACTGTATTTTTATGGTCTGTTATATATGGTTATATTTTGTCTCTAAAATACTGTAAGTAATTTTAAGAGTCCTTTAAAATGCTCACAGTAAATTCTGACATTACATGGAAAACATGTATGAGATTATCGACCTTAAACACTGAGATAACTGTGATAGCTGAGCCAGCATGGTGAGGCTTGGATTTAAAAATTTAAATCTTCTGCTCCAGATTTGAAAGAAAAACTTACATTACTGGTTTTATTACCAGGTTTGATTTAGTCAATTAAAATAAAAATATACCTCAAATTAGGAATTTGTTAAGATTAGGGCGAAAATAAATCACTTTAGTAAATCAGATTCTTGTTTTTGAGTATTTGCACTTTTGATATTTAAAAAAGTCAGGAACCAATTCTGTTTTTTCTGCTGTGTCTGTCATCAATAAAACCATATCTAAGTAAGCTTTTGCTCTCAACATCATGTTAGAGCTTACTGAATATTTTTTAAAAAGTTTATTACTAAGTAAAATGCAGAAAACTCGCGCAAGAGCCTCAGGCCATTGTTTCCAAGTCTAGAGCCAAAATCCATGAGAAGATGTTCTGACAGAGAGGATCAACATATTTTAGGCTGCACTGTCATAATGAATCTGTCATTCTGAAGGAAAAACGATTTCTAAATTGAGATATTTGCATGCTCATGCATCTCAAACACACACAGTAAGGTTCACTGACATTTTATTCCGTCCTGCATTTTAATCATATTCATATTTGCATATGTTTGGGTGTGTATGTGTGTGTGTGTTTTTGTAGTCTCAGATGAAGATGAAGTCTGCGGGCGTTGTGGATGGAGGCTTGTTCACAGAGAGCTATTGTAACATCTGCAATGCCCAGCTCATCTCCGAGTCCCAGCGCACCGCTCACTATGAGGTGAGTCCATCTCCTCTGCTCAGTTTCTGAGGTATTTTCTCATATTATTCCAGAATAAACATGTGTTCAACAACTGAAGAAGACACAAAGGTTCTTATGCATAAAGCAAGCCAAAATGTTGCAACGTTTACTTCATTTTCAGGCAGATTCCTGCGTGGTACATTTTGCAAATGCCTTATTTGTACCAATTTCTGCTTGTGGCGTTCAAAATAGTGCTCATCCATTAAACATAGTATTAATGCAGCACTGTAATGCTAGTTACTTGCACAACAACAAATGTGCACACACAGTTTTTATTTTAATGTAGTATAGCTTTCAGCAGACTCTCTCAGAGTAATTTATTGGATGGCCATTCAGCCCTTGCATTATTTAACTAGAATCTAAATGTGTGTGTTTGTGCATGTGAATGTGTGCTTGCGTGAGTGTACTGCATTAAAGTTGTACTTAATTACAAGATACAATTGGGATTAACAAGCAGACTAATGAGGGTGAGGCCCTTATCTAGGCAGACTAAAGCAAGGGCAATGATGGTGTGTACGGTAGGTTTCTGCATAGATGTGCACCTACAGTACGTCATTCACTTGTCAGTAATCTATTTCTGTCCCTCCCGAGCCTGACAAAAACACACAGCCTTGAGTAGAGCAGATGAATAGCCAAGCTGAGTCATTGCATTTCATCAGTTCCAAAAGGTCTCTGTAGAGGTTAGCAGATCAAGGAGACAAGGAAACAAATCATTTGCAAGCAGGAATATTTTGAATGTTATATTCTAATCAGATTGAGGGCAAAGATGGGCAAATTTACTAGGAGCACATTTCAAAAACAAAAATAATTTCTCATTTCCGACCAAAGGAAAAAAAAATGTCAGAAGTCCCACAGTTGTTCTTCAAACATCCCTAAATGTCTCACTTAAATAATTCATGCATCCTCTTTTGAGTTGAGATAATTTATATGTATTAAATTGTTGAACTTCAGGTAGTTGCTTCAGCTTTGACTAATGAAAATGGACTTAACTAATAAACAAAATCCAGGTCAATATCAGGCTGTCTTTAGCCAATTAGGGGTGTTGCTGTTGGTCAATAGGACCATCAAATGCATTATGTTCCAGTGCTTTATCGAAGGTTAAAACCAAAGGCTGAACAAACCCAGGTGTGTGACCTGTCTGTCAACTATAAGCCCAGCATGTGCCCCTTTGTTTCAGTCACAGTCAGTGGTTCTGTCTGCTGCATCAATAAGTGAATTCTTCACCTTCTTGAGCGTCTATCCTGAGATGCTCATTTCCTTCAGCCCTTCCTTTAATTTATAGCAACTCTATCGTGACACACGTAACACGTCTGTTCTCAGTCTTCACCCTCTGCTGCAATGCCAAAATATCAAAGTGCCCTCCACTCTTGTACAGGTACTTCTACTTTATCTTCCCAGGGCCTGTCAGTTCAACAACATAAACATAGCGATTAACACATGACCAGATGACCAGGTCTGGTCTCAGACTAGTAATGTCAGTTTCACTTGGTAAGAATCTGGCACATCAATCAGTATTGACCTTCCTTTACTTAAGTTGCCAGTGTTTGAGTGCTTTAGGTTTTAGCACCTTATATGAAAGGTTTTAACTTTTAGCTTTGTGTGTTAGGGCATTGAGGGCCATTGCACTAGCTCTTCTTTTATCTTCAGTTTCATTTGTCACACACTTAAGCATTTGATTGTAAAGGTTATAAGAAAGATATATTTAAGCACTTCATTAAGTCCCTTTAAGTAAGCCTCTTTTTCTCAGTTCCCCTTCCACTTTTTTTCACATTGCAGTGTCTTTTGCATGTCTGACTACTTTTTTTTGACCACATGCTCCTCCATCACCAGCACCAGCCATCATGGTCTTTTTCTTGGTTTCATTCTTTTTCATAGCCTTTTCCCCTCCGCTTTGTGTGTGCCAGAGGGGAAATTTCCATCAGCTGCCACTGACACTGACAAGTATGTCCTTTTTATTGGATTTGAATAGAGACAACTCTAGCATTATCTTGGCACATTTTTATTCTTCCGTAGCATAAGACAGTGTATGTGTGATGGCTTTATTCACTGTTTGATGAGACACTTCTCTAATTGTGAGCCAATCAATACTGCTTTCCATTTTGAGATGTCCTACATGTGATTCAAAACACTTTTCAAAGATTCACAGATTCAAGATTCTTTTGCTTACACATATACAGTGTTGGGCAATTTACTTTGAAAAAGTAATTAATTGGCTTCCAAATTTCATCAAAATATATTAACTTATTTTTCAGAAAGTACGTAATCCTTTCCATTTCCATACACTGTGTCAAGGAGTTTATCCAAGCGCCAATAGCAGGAGGAACTGATGTTTTCCTTTTTTTTTTTTTTTTTTTTTTTTTTTTTTAAATGACATCAGAAACAGCAGTATGCGACATTACGTGATGGCAGAGCTTCAGTTCATCCTTTGTCATTTTTTTTTTTTTTTTTTTTTTTTTTTTTTTAATAAATAGGACAGGGGGAATGAATGAGAGAAAGAGGGGGAGAGAAAGAAAGAAAACCAAAGGGGAGAAGAGACGGTGAGAAGGGGGGGGGGAAGAGAGAGAGAGAAAAAAAAAAGAACTCCTGGGTCACCTGTATGGAGAAAAAAAAAAAAAAAGAAAACAAACAAAAAAAACAAACAGAGGAGACAGCAAACAACAAAGAGCAACATAATAATAGAGAAAACAAAGCACCATCACAATAAACTAGCTAGCCATAGATATCAATATTTACTAAATAATAAACGATATTGTGCAGCACGCAAGATAGACAGCGCACAGTGTGCTTTGAGGTAGCAGCCAAGAAAGCTTTAGTCCGCGTCTGTGAATACCCATGTGTGCATACCTGTGTGGATCAGCATGCTTGCATTCCAAAGGTTTCTCCATGTAATGATCTGCTAGGGAGTGTGGGGGGGCCACAGCCCCGTCCTCCAGGGTGTGAAGCGGGTATGGAGGAGATCAAAACTCCAGACATCCAGAGGCCCCCAGAACACAAGAGACCATGGAAGACCAACAGAGGGGCAGCCGCGCCACTGTTCCAGTAAGAGCTGAGGAGAGTCCCAGATGAGGGCTCGCCCAGCAGCCGCGGAGCAGAAGTCAGGGGGAGTTGCAGTGACGCGCCCGTGAGCTCCGCCGGCCCCCAGCTGCGCCTGAGTGACCGAGCCCCAGGCCGAGAGGCCGGGGGCACCCCACCTCCAAAGGGGCCCGAGCGAGCCCCAGGCCCCGACAAGCGGCCGCCAAGGAGTGAGCCGGTGTGTACCCGGACGCCCACCCCCAGACACAAAGAACCACCAACACACCGACACCTGAGGGAGTCCGCCACCGGCAGGGGAAGTGGTGGTGGGTGGAGATAGGCCTCCAAACCTTGGAGGGCCTGAGGTGTCCCCAGAACTGATGTTTTCCAATTTATTGCAATCATACGTTTTGCCTGTAATGTACAATAATCCATAAACTTAATTTGATAGGTTGTTAATTTAATATTTTTAGGATACACTTGTAGTAGCATCATTTCTACATCCAAAGTGATCTTTTTATTTAAAATTTGGTTTATTTTGTTCATCACCTCCTGCCAAAAGGCACAAACAATTCTACATTCCCATATACAATGAAAAAATGTTCCACGGGCTTCTCCACATTTAAAACATGTATCTGGTATTCTATTATTATATTTATTCAGTTTCACCGGTGTTACATATGTTTGCATGATCCAATTGTATTGTAGTAATTTTAAGTTACTGTTAATCGATTGTTTTTGTGCTTTTAAGCAAATTAACTTCCATGTCTCCTCAGAAATATTAATATTTAGGTCCTTTCTCCAAGCTTCCAACTTAGAAACTGATGTTTCTGAAGAGGCAGAAACAATCCGATTATAAAATGTTGAAATTAAGCCTTTATTACCACCTTTTTTCACCATAAACTCCCCTAGCTTACTTAACTGGGGAAAATTAAGGGATTTATTTTGCATAGATGAAATAAAGCTTCTAATTTGTAAATACTTAAAAAAGTGTTTTTGGGGGATTTGAAATTTTGAGACTAAATCCTCAAATGAGACCATTACTCCATCACAAAACAGATCACCCACTTTCTTAACACCTTTTACTGCCCAATCCTGAAACCCTGCATCCAACTTTCCTGGTACAAATAAGGCATTTCCCCAGATGGGGCTAAACTGAGAGAGATTGTTCTTAATATTCATCATTTCTTTTATTGTAAACCAGACTTCAATCATGTTTTGAACTATAGGATTATTTGTTTCTTTCTTTAACTGTTTGGATTTCGCAGAATATAAGTACAAATTTAATGGCATTTTAAGAGCATTTGCTTCCATCCCCACCCATGACGGGGTATTTTGGGATGAAAAATAAAATCTTATTGTCCTTAATTGAATAGCCAAATAGTACCAGTAAAAGTTGGGGCATTTCAACCCCCCTGTATCAAAGGGAAGGTACAACAAAGACAAACGAATACGAGGCTGCTTCTTGTTCCAGATAAACTCTCTGATTAGTGATGTTAATTTAGTAAATAATCCAGCAGGAGGAGCCAGTGGGACATTTTGAAACATATACAACAGTCTAGGTAATACATTCATTTTAAGAACACTTATCCTTCCAATAATAGATAGTGGTAGACTTATCCAACGCTCCAAATCTTTGGAAATTTTCTGTAGTATTATATTATAGTTAAGTACCACCACATCTTTTAATGAAGGAACTATTTTAATACCTAGATAGATGAATTCAGAGTTAACAGTAAAGCCAGATACATTCTGATTTACGTTTTGATTGTACCCTTGATTAAGTAACATTAATGATGATTTTGTTACATTAACTTTATACCCTGAGAAAACCCCAAACTGATCTAATAAATCCTTTACAGCGGGCACAGAATTTTTTAATTGCTTTAAAAATATTATGATATCATCAGCAAATAAAGCAATTCTATGTTCCTTTCTACCAATCCTAACACCTTGTATCTGTCCACTGTTTCTAACAGCTATTGCCAGAGGTTCAATAGCTAAAAGGAATAAAAGTGGAGATAAGGGTGAACCCTGCGGGCACCCTCTTTTAATATCAAATTGTTCAGAGATTATCTCATTTGTCTTAACCTGAGCCACAGAGTGACAATGTAATAGCTTGATCCAATGCAGAAATACCTTTCCAAACCCAAATCTAACAATGACATCAAAAAGATATGACCGCTCAATTCTATCAAAAGCCTTCTCCGCGTCAAGCGAAAGAATGGCTGTATCGTCCTGCTCACTTTGATTATGAAGAATGTTTAAAACTCGTCTTACATTATGAAAACCCTGTCTATGTTTAACAAATCCATTTTGATCATCCCCTATAATAACTGGAAGAATACTTTCTAATCTTTTAGCAAAAATTTTACAAATAATTTTAGTGTCTGTATTGATTAAGCTTATAGGACGCATATTTTCACACTTATTATTTAGTTTTCCAGGTTTAGGAAGCAGTATTATCAGGGACTTCCTTAATGAGTCAGTAAGATTGCCATTATTAAAACATTCTATATACATATCTAAGAGGGGCTGTGCTAATTTATCTTTAAAATATTTGTAAAGGTCAATTGGCAATCCATCTGGACCAGCTGTTTTGCCAGCATTTAAGGAGTTTATTGCATCTATAATTTCATGTATACTAATTTGCCTATCAACATTTACTTTGTCTTTTTCTGAAATTTTTGGTATTTCAAGTTTATCTAGAAATAAAGATTGCATTCTAGTTACATTATTGAGTTCAGAGTTATATAGCGTTTCATAAAATCTTTTAAATGCATTATTTATCTCTAATGGGTCTACTATAGTATTACCATTTGAATTTTCTAATTTTGTAATTGCCTTTTCAGATTCCATCAAATTTGGAAGCCATTTAAAAAAAATTTAAAAGTAGTAAATATAGAACAACTTATGTAGGAGAGTGGAGTAGGAGGAAATTGTTTAGCATGTGCATGCTATTTTTTATTGTTTATTCCTATTGATTATATTTTCTTATTTCTTTTTTTTTTTTTTTTTTTTTTCTTGAATTATGTATAAATGCCACATATGGTACAATTGTATATATATTTCATGTGAGCTTGTTCTTTTTTTTCTTTGTTCGGAAGAGAGCAGAGTGGGAGGTGAGGGTGGGGGAAAAGGGTTTCTATTACAACAGCATATTATTGGAAACTACCTTTGTATGTTGTTGGAAAAGAAAAAGTAATTAATTATAGTTACTAGTTACTTCTTCAAAAAAGTAACTGAGTTAGTAACTGAGTTACAAGATTCTAAAAGTAATTAATTACTTGAAAAGTAACTATTACTTTACTTTAAAAAAAAGAATGTTTAACCCTCCTGGCTCCAGGGTATAATTGGCCATTTTTAACCATTTTTGATTTTCCCTCCACATTTTACCTCTAAAAACTATTTACTTTGCCTTGTTTGGTATCATTCTTTTCAGCACAACCTCACGTTTCTGAATTTACAGTTATGTTTTCATTTTGACATACTGCCTTAACACAATTGATCTGAAATCAGACAAAAAACATAAAATCCGAGTAGTAAAAGTTATAGTTTTTTAACAATCACAAACATGTTTATTGAATCATAACTTTAAATGCAAATATAAATTTTACAATTTTAAAATCATATGCACAAGTTTTGCAAACAACAAAGTTATTTGCAGCTATTTACCTTTTACCCTCTTTTTTTATAACCATTTCAAACTATTTATTTAACAATCAGGTGTTCTGCATTCAATGTGTACGTACTCACTCTCTCTCTCTTTCTCTCTCCCTCTCTCTCGCCATCACTCATAAAACTTCCCCCTCTTCCTAAACAACCAAATGTCATGTTGCCATATCATTTTTGATTGGTCGACATGGTGCATTTTTCCACCAACATGAGAAACTAAGTTTTTTTGTTTTGTTTTTTTATTTTTTGCTCATAAGGAGAGAGCGCTTGCTAGCGCTGTCCTTAGATGTTAGACGAGACGAAACTGTTGAGGAAAAAACGCCGCATTTATATTGTTTATCATCTACACCACGTGGCCTATCAACACAATTTAAAAAACTGGTATATATCACCTTGTTGCCTTGTCATCTTGAAGTGGTCATGTGATTGGCTTACCGCGACTACTTTAATCTTCCTCAAACAGCAGCACTCATGCGATTGTTTTGCCCCCTGAGCTCCAGGTGTTGTGCCAAAAAGTGATCGTGATTATCTACCGCGGGAGCACGCACAGCTGCTTAAAGCTGTAGCGCCCAGATTACTTACGTAGACAGCTACTTCCGTGCAACTGATATAAGATGCGGTAAGCTGAAGACAGCTTCAACCTTCTGTTTGTTGAAAAAAAGTAACGCGACCGCATTTTCTTGTTAGTAACGGTAACGGCGTTGTAACGCTAGGAATCATAATTAGTTAGATTACTCGTTACTGAAAAAAGTAACGCCGCTAGTAACATATATATATATAACTGTGCCATGCCTAACATTGCAAGTTCTACCATGGAATGGCCAAAGCATCTCTGACATATCAGGACATGAATATAAGACCTGGGAATGTCCTTTGCTGTCTGGCACTGGCACAGTTAGTTGCAGAATGGGCCTCCATCGATTAGGCTTGTTCAGGCACATCACAAGTGTTCTCAGCCCAGATTAGGATCTGTGGAGTTTGGAAGCTGGATCAACATCTGGGGCTTATCATCTTCCATAAACCATTCCAATTAGTTTTTCCAGAGTGGTAGGAAGGTTTTTAAGTGTTCTGGTGGCACAGTGCTTCTCTGCAACTATGTTTACTTTAGTGGTTTCAACCTTGGGGCTGATTTCTGCCCATGTCACTCCTGGCCATAACACAGCTCTAAATGCCTTTGTGGGAGACATTTTTATGTAGCTGTCTCCAGCCCTGTCTATCTCCTCCAACTTGATTTTACACTCAGAGAAACAGGGGAAGACAACACAGAGAGACATGGATAGTCCATTAGAGAAGGGCGAGCACGGAGGGTCAGTGCAGGGTAACCATGGTGACATGAGGTCCTGCTTTTAGCCCATATCCCAAAGCCATCAACTACATGACCATTTATACACCTATGAACACAAGACACACACACAGGCACTGACAAAATTCATCAACAGTAGTCTGACAAGTGAAGAGACGTGAGTTCGTGGTCGGGTTCTTTTCCTCAGGGCCAAGAATCCAATCAAAGCACTGGAGCATCAACTACAATGCCTTGTCATTTACTTTCATATCATATGGATATGATGTCATATAGAAAGGTTTGGCAGATAAAAGCATTTGACAAATATTTTTTGCTTTGATCTAATCACATTAATCTCTCATTAATCCAAAAATTCCCCATTTTTTGTTCTTGACGCATTTCATTATCACCGTCTTTACTTGTGTGCCTGCACTTGGTTGAACAATCTGTGTTTGCTGCATATGGAGTAGGAAAGGTGTAATCTTTCTGATCGTGCCAACACTGAAAAAATAATGGCAGCCCTAGAATTTATAGATAATGATATACGTTATATAGTAGGAAGGAATGAAAGCCAGAGTATGGCAGTAAAATTATGTGTATGGAGGAAGATAGCAGTGTCAACCAAGATAGCATTGTCAAAACACATACACACTCTGT
This sequence comes from Diplotaxodon limnothrissa, assembly GCF_057381915.1. Lineage (NCBI taxonomy): Eukaryota > Metazoa > Chordata > Actinopteri > Cichliformes > Cichlidae > Diplotaxodon > Diplotaxodon limnothrissa. Next base: position 13,567,251 of record NC_140608.1, on the reverse strand, counting down.
AATCTTTACCCTGCAGTGTTTCGGGGGATTTTCATTGTCCCGCATTAAAGTGACAGTTAGCAGCTTCAAGGACGGCTCGCTGTCCTTTCATGTAAACACCACTCTGGCTTATTATAGCTTATATTGGTTATACCCTTAAGTACAGTAATAAATGCAGACAAAGAAACACAAGCTTAGGTGTAGCGAGAATAACATATTAGTAACCAGAACAAAATAGTCAAGCGCAGCAGTAAAATCTACAGTCAATTAAGAGGTGAGTCTCAGATAATGATGGGGAGCGTGTGTGCTGCATATTCCTGCAAATTTCCACAGCAAAAGCCTTGAAATGAAAGGTTTCTTTCAACTGAAATGGCTTTTACTGTCATTTGAAATGGTTACATGACAAGCATATTTTGAATTATAACCTCCTCGTGGCTGAACATTGGCTAAAATGTCGTACGTATCATGTAATAAATTGTTTTTCTAGGGTTGTTAAATACCTGTTTACAGTTTCTTTGCTCTTGTTGTGTTTATTCGTGTTTATGCTAGTGAAGCTTTGACAGCAGGAGTGCAGTACGTAGCTTGATTGATTACTGTCCTTGTGTTAGCACAGTTGGATTTGTGTAAACTAATTCACTGCTTATTGAAAAAAATACAAGTAAATGAAATAAAAAAGTAAAAGAACCTTCGATGAATAGTGTTTTAGGAGAGAATGATTGCCTCCTACAGTATTTTATATTCAGGTTAACACAATAAAGTAAGAAGAGCAAATTGAATTGTTTTGGAGTGCGCCTTGTTTAGAGCAGAACAGAAGGAAATACAAGAAAAATGAACGCTGCAAGCAGCAGTGATCATGTCCTTGCACCATGGTGCATGTTGGGTTTATAGACAATACAGATGGACATAGGCATTTCAAGATGGTATGTTTGAAGCAGGGATTTCGGAGTGCCCCTTGTGTAGCGCTGGAACCCAGTCACGATGTGTTTCATCCATTTCATAGGCTGGTTTGCCTGCAATAATGCCAAATAATTAGCAACTCTATAAATAGAACGTAGTTCTGCAAAATCACTCATTAGGATGCTTGTTCTAATTTGCTATGACCTCAGAGTGCATCGAAAATAAAACTAATAGGCTATAAAGAGTGATATAAACTTGTTTAGAACTTACCTGAATGAAAACGTCTGGAGCACCAACAGATATTTGGAGATGGAAGAGAACTGGATATCAGCTCGTCTCACAGCTGCTATCCAGACTAGACGCCTTCTTTTGGTAACATCTGATACAAGAGCTGCCTCATGTTGCTTCCAGGTGGGGAAAGAATGAAAAGATAAAGCATTTTCAAGCTTATTCCCTTACCAGTCGTGCGATCTAACATTGCAACCGACCGCACAGCAAGTGCGAACACGGGATGTCAAAAAACGTCTAGAAACTAACTCCTCACAGCGCTTCGTTACTACGTTATTACCCTGACACTGCTCGCTGCACTACATAGATAAATGGAAAATGTTTTGCCGTTTTGTGGCGTTAGCTTCAGCCTCTTCACTCCTTTTTGTGCATCCCGCGCTTAGCTGCTGCTTCTTCAACAAATTTTGGGGGGTGGCCAGTACCCACCACCCACTTAGTAATGCCCCTGGTTGGTCTGTTGGTCAACATGGCCACAACCCTAACTCCATAGGTCAGGTGGATGACATATAAATAAAATTTGCACCACTTAGAGTTTTTAGGATGTTGAATCATGTAGGATCATGTTGCTGTATATCATGTGTTGAATAAACAATGCAAATCCTTACTACATGGTGTCTGTTGTACAAGATTGATTTACCTTTGCCCTGAGAGACTATGACAGTGACTCAGTATCAACATTTAGATATCTCCAGACCAGGTCTCTAGACACGGTTAATTTCCTTGTGCTTATGCTTGACATTAACCATGTCCACAAAACAGAAAAGCTTAGTATCGCCAAGAAGTTTTTAATTACATCTGAGGTTACCAGGTTTCATGAATTTTCCCACCCACTGTGACCCACTTTTCTTTTCTTTTTTTATATCCATCATTAGGGTCTGAAAGTTCTTCTGAACACATTTGTCATGCAAATCGTGTAATGGACATGTCGGCCTACAGTGTCCATTTCATGCTTTGCCTCTCCAAAACATGAAATGTACACACATGCAGAAGTTGCAGTAAGATTTGGTAACAGCAGAGAGAGAGATTTTATTTCAAGCCAAGATGAAAATAATCACGGAAAAGCATTTAAACAGACATTATTAACACATTTACATGTAAATATATATTAGCTGTCTAGCTTAACCGTGTCTGGTGATTAAGGACCCTGGAATGTACTTCATACGTATTTTCCCTCACTATCACCCTCTGCTGGTCATGCAACTTCTGCATGTGTCAATTTTATGTTTTCAAGAGGCAAAGCATGAAATGGCCACAGTGGACTGGCTTGTCTAGTACACACGATACTGGGTTGCAATTGAGGTGGATATGGATAGCCTGTCAAAAGGAGTATATCAAAGTATAAAGCTTGTCATTTCATGTTGCCACACGGTGGAGTTGTACCTATCGCTAAATATTAGCATATGATTTCTCCTCTCCGATATAAAAGTCTTTCCTCACTTCCAACATTTAGCACTTTACAGCGTTCAATGTGTGCAAATCAAGCAAAGAGTCTTCAGTCCTCTACCACTAACACACTTCTCCACATCTTAGTCAGGGATCCACAAAGCTAAGGCAGGCCCAGTCCATTAGTCACCTGGCCAGGAGCAAAATGTTTACTAGCATCATCAGCTGCAAGAAAGCTAAAAGCTTGCAGGGAGTTGCTAAGATAGAGTGACAGTCATTGATTTTTTTCCACTTGGCACAGTTGATTAAAAAAAAAAACTCACTTCCTAGTTGACCCTCTGTTTCTCTCTTTCTCTCTCTGCCAGAGCAAGAAACATGCCAACAAGGTACGTCTGTTCTACATGCTTCATCCTGAAGATGGAGGACCACCTTCCAAAAGACTGAGGCCAGATAATCCAGTATGCTTCCACTCACTGTTTGCATGTGTGTGTGTGTGTGTGTGTGTGTGTGTGGGTGTGTGTGTCTGTCTGTGTCTGTCTGTGTGTGTGTGTGTGTGTGTGTGTGTGTGTGTGTCTACCTCTGTGCAAATATATAAAATATAAACCTAAAATGTATATTATCACTCCAAACTTTTTACATGTATGTCAAAATGTATTAAATATTTACTGATGAACTAAATAAATCGAAATAATTTTCTGCATTGCAGTTAAATGGAAACTCTAGTATGAATAAAGGCATTTATTTTGAATGTCCTTTATCACATGTGTATGACAAAAACCTAAGTTTTTGATTAGCTTTAGTCTAATCCTTTGCAAGGCTCGTCCACTTTCATCCTTAACCATTGTGTCCAAGCGCTCATGGGAATATTTGATCTCTTGTATGCAGTTGTGGGCTATAATTCTCCCAAGAGAGGTTATGCCTGCTTCTGGTCACATTTAGTGAAGGCAAACAGCGCCAAGCAGCTCTGTATCTGACTATTGCAGGCCATAGCAAAGGAGGTCAGTGCATTACCAATGTTTGTGTGTCTGTCCGTGTGCATGTGCAGTCGGAAAGCCATTGTGTCCCTGTTTCTAGAGCCCCATTCTGTAACTGTGGCAAATGCTGAGATGGCATTTGTACCCTACATTGAATTGTTGGGCTTCAAACATTAAGTATAACTGCTATTTTGGTAATGATTAATTTGTGTGTGTGTGTGTGTGTGTGTGTGTGTGTGTGTGTGTGTGTGTGTGTGTGTGTGTGTGTGTGTGTGTGTGTGTGTGTGTGTAATTGACTATTGTGTAAAGGAAGATTTACAATATTACATTGTGTGTCCCAATTATCTGGCTCGTCCCATGTGGCATAAAATATACACTCACACACTAAAATCACATACCGTGCACACTGTGAGGACACAGCTGGTGGAAAAATAAAGGTTTTAAAACTAACTGACAAATCTAGCAATTCCAGAGAGAGAGAGAGGGAGAGGTGAAGAGGGTGAAAGTCTCTAAAGTTTTCAGAAAATAAATCCAGCGAGACTAAAACATAAAAACAGACCTGGATTAACAGTTTCAAGCCCTAGAGCTTGAGCAACCAAGTGGTGGTGTTTAAACTATGCTTCTCGACAGACTTACGTTATTTGGTCCATGGACTGGTTTGTTCCCCCACTGTTTACCTTCACATGAGCCATGATCATTTTTCCTTTATCCTTCTATGCAGTCTTTCTTTTCCCAATGATTGCATACGTTTAAATTTTAAGAAGCATTCTTTTAGATCAAATGTAGATCAGTAGATCAATCCAAAACTATGAGATTTCAAATACACTCTTTAGGATCTGTTATCTAAACTGTCAGAAGGTTGAAGAAGTTTATAAGCAAAAGACTAGAACAAAAATAAAGGCCAGCTCCTGTTTATTTTTTTTATAAATATTGCCTACTTTCTACACACGTGTCACAAATAGCTGTATGACAATATTTTGAAAAGGAAAGTGAAACTAGAAAAATTTGCATTTCCTGCGAAAATGCAGTGTGGATGCTTAAAGCTGAAGCTGCATGCAAAAAGTAGCTGAAAAAGCTGAAAAGTTGCAGAAATTGTAAAAACTTTGCAGAAGCAAAAGAACTTTGCTAAAATGGAATAACTTAGCAGAACTGCAATATCTTAGAGGAAACATAATACTTGGCAGAAATACAATAGCATAGCAGAACTTTGCAGAAATATTGTAACTTACCAGAAACATGATAACTTCTCAAAAATACAAGAACTTAGGAGAAATAGTATAAGATAACAGAAAGAATATATTTAGCCAAAAATACTTAAACATTACAGAAACACTATGATTTAGAAAAATAGTACAACATAGCAGAAATACTGTGATTTACCAGAGACACTGTGATGAACTATGAATATTGTAATTTTAAATTAATACTATGTTTTAGCACAAATACTATAATTTGACAGAAATACTATCATTTGGCAGAAATACTATGATACAGGAGAAGTACTGAGATGTAGTAAAAGTACTTTGATTTAACAGAAATACAATTATGGAGGAGTAATACTTTAAAATGGGAGAAATATTGATACACACACACACATACACAGAGCCTAAAGGGAAGAGTATTTGTGCCATGGAGTGTTAACAAGAATGTGAGGTCCATATTAGAAAAGCTCGTAAAATCACAAAAGTTTGCAGAATTGTAATAAATGATGAATATGAATTACTGGTCTGTGACAGTGTATTAATTTGTAGGGAAAAAAAATGTTGACCAAGGTGGAATCGAACCGGCGACCTTTGGCTTGCAGACCCGTGTCATTACCAACTGCGCCACTGGGAAAAAGAGCAGCCGCTTGGAAAAACAGGGTGATGAGCAGTCAGAATTAGATCGAGGTGAGAGGCGAAAAACGCAGTTTTTTGGAGTTACAAAACGTTGTGTAACTCAAACACTAGGTGGACTAGAAGCATAATCCTTGTACTGGGTGAATCAGCGGACTTTGGTGTACTTTGACTGCGATTTTCATTGCTCTATGTACATCCGTCGCTGAGATATGACGAGAGAGGAAACGAAAGACCTCAGACATGATTGGCTGGCTGGGAAGCCGTGCAGGCCCTGATATGTGATATGAGTCTGAGTCCTCACAGAGGATTGGCTGCCTGGCAGAAATATATAGAAATAGTATGATTAAGCATAAATACTACATTTAGCAGAAATAGTATGATTAAGCACAAATCCTATAAAAAGCAGAAATAGTATATTAAGCACAAATCCTATAAGAAGCAGAAATAGTATATTAAGCACAAATCTTATAAAATAGCAGACATAGTATGAATTAGCAGAATAGTAATACGTTAAACAGAAAAATTGGAAAAGCAAAATGGACAGCTGAAAAAATGCTGAACATGCTGAGGGTCACTTAAATATACTTGTTAAATGAAAAAAATCAGCAAAAAAATATATATAACAGCCACACAATCAGAAATATGTACACATAAGGAAGCACACATGCACAGAGAGACACACACACAAGATCCAATTCAGTCAACCAGTCTAAATATATTGAATTTGAATCTTAGAATGAGATCATCCCATTAAAAGGCTTTCTCTCTCTCTCTCTCTCTCTCTCTCTCTCTCTCTCTCTCTCTCTCTCTCTCTCCCTGTCACACACAGACACACACACACACACACACACACACAGGGAGAGAGAAGTAAGTTTCTAGGTCAGCCTGGGAGCTGCTGAATTTGAATCCACCAATCAGAGAGGCTGTGTACTTTTCCCCACCAAAACGGGTGCTTCTGTTTACACACGCAGCACAGAGAGAGACACTGGATTATTGCAGTCTATTTCTCATAGTGACGACTCCCCTCAAACAAATGACCATAATTTCCTAACCGTAGGGGCTAGAACGGTCATTCTTACACCGTTTTGTTCAGAAGAGATGGGGGAATCTTCAAGTGTTGACAATTTATCATTAAAATATGAATTTTTAGAGATATATGACATGGATGACTTGTTGACTTAGAAGCCACGAATTCCCCAATATGCAAATTTGAATGCCTGAGGCCACATATATGATTGGCTGGCTGGGAAGCTGTGCAGGCCCTGATTTGTGGATTTGAATTCCTCAGCCCTCAGATATGATTGGCTGGCTTAGAAGCCATGAAGGCCCCAATATGCAAATTTGAATGCCTCAGGACACTTATATGATTGGCTGGGAAGCCGTGCAGGCCCTGATTTGAAAATTTGAATGTCTCAGTCCTCACAGAGGATTGGCTGCCTGGGGACCTGGCAGAAATATATAGAAATAGTATGATTAAGCATAAATACTACATTTAGTAGAAATACTATGTTTTAGCACAAATACTATAAAAAGCAGAAATACTATAATTTAGCAGAAATACCATATTAAGCACAAATCCTATAAAAAGCAGAAATAGGATGATTAAGCATAAACACTACATTTAGTAGAAATACTATGTTTGAGCAAAAATCCTATAAAAAGCAGAAATACTATATTAGGCACAAATCCCATAAAAAGCAGAAATAGTATGATTAAGCATAAATACTACATTTAGTAGAAATACTATGTTTTAGCACAAATAGTATAAAAAACAGAAATATTGTAATTTAGCAGAAATACTATATTAGGCACAAATCTTATAAAATAGCAGAAATAGTATTATTTAGCACAATAGTAATAAGTTAAACAGAAAAATTGGAAAAGCAAAATTGACAGCTGAAAAAATGCTGAACATGCTGAGGGTCCCTCAAATATACTTGTTAAATGAAAAAATCAGCAAAAAAATGCACAGGGAGAGAGAAGTAAGTTTCTAGGTCAGCCTGGGAGCTGCTGAATTTGAATCCACCAATCAGAGAGCCTGTGTACTTTTTCCCGCCAAAACATGTGCCTCTTTTTACACACGCAGCACAGAGAGGCACAGGATTATTGCAGCCTATTTCTCATAGTGAGGACTCCCCTCAAACAAATGACCATAATTTCCAAACCGTAGGGGCTAGAGCGGTCATTCTTACACCGTTTTGTTCAGAAGAGATGGGGGAATCTTCCAGTGTTTACAATTTATCATTAAAATATGAATTATTAAAGATATTTGACTTGTAATGCACCATAACTGAGTAGAGCGAAGCAAAAACTGCCTTGACTTGCCCTCAAACAACGCTTTCTAACTCGAAATCTATTTGGAGTATCGATATCATTCTTTCACCGTAAGAGACAGCAGGCTTTGGTGAACAATCATGGAAATTTTCAGGTCTCTGTGGAAATCCAACAAAAAGTTATGACGAGAGAAAAAAGTGGTTCATTTCCACAGTTTGAAATCTGAAGAAATCTGAGCGAAGGACGAATTTCCTACTCTCAAACAAGTCCAACTCATTTCAGAACGGTAATATGTGAGAAAGAAATTCTTGAATTGTGAGCGTCAGGGGTGTCTGAAGATATTCGGGGACAAGCCTCATGTCTTAACTTTGCTTCGTTAAGGAGATATGACGATTCGAATATGCCTCTCATTACAGAAATCCAGCGGTGATTTTGAACAAGCTCTCCATTCACTTTATATGGAGAGTTTTCTGACCTTGTGTTAGTCTGAGGAGATTTGCAAAAATTCTATAAATCCCACAACAATGATGGTGACATTTTCTGAAAGCCAGCAAAAATACCTACGTTTTGATGTATAATTTGTGGAAGTTGAGTGAAAATTGAGCAAGTAGCAAACAGTTGTTCGGACATGAAGAGAAGACTGCAAAAGCTTCAGTGGCACACTGGAAGCCAAGAGCATAGCAACCATAACAACGCATGTATTTTGTGAAAAATCACAATTTTGCAACTCAAAACTTTAAGAGGCATAAAAGTAAAACAGTAAAACATTTGAAAAAGCTGAATCATACCTGAATAGCCCAATAATTTGTGAACATTTTAAAATTTGAATGGTTGTTCTAGGTGAAAGTATGAGGAAGTAGTTAAGTTTCAAAAACAAGCAAAATTTAGCAGAATTGCAGAAGTTTCCCATTCATTTCAATGGGACAAATTAAAGGAAAAAAGCTTAATATTTTAAAAAGTATAATAGTTAAAAATAGCAAAAGTCATAGCAGGAATTAGCAAAAATAGCAGAATAGTTTAAAATTTGAACGGTGAAAATCGGCTGAAAATTGTGGAAGTAGTTTAACGGCGAAAAGTGTACGGAAGCAACTAGAATAAAGTATAAAGAATAAAGAGAAACAGGAACTCAATAGTGTGGATGCTTAAAGCATCCACACAATTAAGAAAAACTAACTATGATTTGGTTTGTAATGAAGGATGAAAGACCGAGCAGCGACGGTGACTGAGCAGCGACTCCGTGGCAACCACCGGTCTCTAGGGAATGGCAAGTGGTTGCTAGAGATTGCTGACTGTTGTTTAGTAAAATCGGTTTCACTAAGCTTGCTGCACACGCAAAAAAAACCTCCCTGTGATTGCTTTTGTTACTTGCCGATTTGCATTAGTAGACTCCAGCTTGTCTGCAAATACTTGCCAAATACTGGTGCACTAGTGAAACGGAAAAGTAGAAAGCAAACTGGAACCACAAGGAGGTTTTGGGTGCAGCTCCAAATACTTCTTCGTGATCAATTTTACCTAGAGACTGTCAATTTGACTCACAAACCAGTCAAGGATAGTACATTTTCCCCTAGTGGCCTGTGGTTTTAAGAGGGTCATTAGTTAGTCTCTAGGACTGTGTGACCTCGGCCTCGCTCAACCAATGGAACCATAGTTCACAACAAAAGTTGTAAAAAGGTAACGCATAACACTGCAAACACGCATAATATAATATGTCAAAGGCTTATGGGTACACACACACACACAAACACACACACATACTGTGGATGTATTCACACCTGCGTCTCCATCTGTCTCTCTAAAAACCAAATAAGACATGACTCAGCCCACTGTGGATTTCACCTCATATTGGACACTAAACACACATAAATAGGCTGTGTGCACAAAGACACACACATCCCACATCTGCTATATTGTAACCTACTGTGAGTGCCACAGCTAGCACTTTGTTCATAACCTTTCATGCAGAGATGTGACATTGATTATTTGACAAGGCGGGAAAACTGATGTAAGATGAGCAGAGATTAATTTCATTTCCCGAGGTGAAACTGTCAGCATTCAATTCGGAATAAACTTTTCTTCTTTCATCTCTTTCATCTTTCTTTCTCCCAGGGGAAGCGTTGCACGTCTTTTCTCTAGACTTCATCCCAATGTTTTTTCCCTCCTGTTTTGTGCTGATTGACATGGTGCAGTCCAATGGGAACTGCAGAAAATGCTTTCCCCCCCTTTTTTTTTTTTTTGCAGAGTGATTGAAATGTCAGTGTAAAATGCCATGCTTTAAGGTTTTTGTGCTTGTGTGTACAGGTGAAAGTTTTTGTCACAGAACAAACAGAGAAAGTAGGTCGTCAAGGTGCTCTCAGATGAAAGAGGAGACATGATCCATTTTTCTGCCCTATTCTCCACCCAGTTCTCTCTCTCCATCTGTGCAGTTTTTCACTTGCGCAAAGGGCAAGACAGACCTTTTATTCTCCTCTACTGCTGTATTTTCACTGTGACTACTTCTAATTTACACTTTCAGAGCATCCTCGAGCTCTAAATGAGAGCTCTGTTTCCCTGAGCTGCTCCACGAGTATATTTAGCAATGTTTCCCACAGCGCCCCAACACAGAACAGTGGGGAGAAATGAGGAGGAGCAGAAAAAAGAAAAACAGAAGGAGAGGAAGATAAACACAGCTAATTAGGAATCTATTGTTAGGTGAGTGAGCAGATTGAAGCCACCCAAACAAAAATGAAAAAGAAAAAACAAAATCTGCGATACAGACGTCACTGTCAGGCAGCGGACAAACAGGCATACGTGCGGCATGTGCGAACAAAAAACACACACAACAATTAGGTCGCATCCAAATCGGTCTCAACAGATGCGCGAGGTGCGACAGGTAGAGACAGTGAGGTGTGGAAAACAGAGAGAAACACAGTAATGAGCGATGGCAGAGATTTAGAAATCAAAAACGAAGAAAGCGAAAAGGTGACGACTTTCTGCACGATGGAGGAAAAACAGTGAGTCAGAGATGCTATTTAGTGTTTGAAGTGGTTTGGTAGAGTGGCAGCTGTAATGAGCTGACAATTATTCATATGTCAGTCACCCACACATGCTTCAGATTGTTTAAAACATTCCCCGCACTGTCACTAAATCCCTGGTGTAACATCTTTGATTTTTTCGAGTAGATGCTTCTTTGTGTTTCAGTTCCATCTCTGTCGACTGCTTCACTTTTTAGTGCTTGTTGTGACGGGTTAGACTGCTGCAGACTGCCACAGAGAAACAGCTCAGGCTTTTTGTCCTGAGTCAAAAACTGGAAAAACAAAAACCACAAAACACACAAGGATGGGACATCAGCCTATTGCAGTTTATCTTCCTCCTTCTGGTACAACAAGATCTTAGTAGAACAAGAGCTCAACACCACTGCCCAAGGAAGGAAAAGGAAAAGGGAGTATGTGAGGGGGAAGTGGAAAAGCAGAACAATGGGACAAATAGCGAAGGAGATGAGAGGAGGCACAAAAACTGAGAGGCAGTGGGGAAGATATGGTAATGAGGAAGGAGGGGAAATGTAGGCAAGAAGGAAAGATGGAGTAAAAGAAAAAAGTTTCCTAGAGAAGAGAAGAAAAGAGGAGAGTTGTCCTTACAGAGTCTCTGTCGCCCCATGCTGCAATCATGAATAAAAAACACTGGATAAATATAGATAAGCTGTTTTTTACTTTACATACAACAAAATCAAAATGGCAAATACACATTAGACAGTGCTGCATGTGCTAGTAAAGAAACCAAGATACTAATAAAAATTCCATATCAGTTTCTAGAAAGCTTAAAATTCCATTATTGAAATATCAGCTGTTATTCTTTGCTAACAGTGCTTTCCAATAAGATTTTTAGAGCTTATTTAGCAACTTACTGTTGTCAAATAGTCCACAAGCTTCTTCTGCTCAGCTGCAATGCTTAGTCTGCTCCATGTGGTGCAGATAATGGTTTGAGTCTTAGTCTAACCTGATTTGTTGGAAAAACTGTGTGATGACACTGTTTCTAAAATATGCTCCATTAATTTAAAAAATAAAAAATAAAAAATTGTATAACTAATACCGTTAGTGTGTTCAATACCGTAAATAATACAGAGTTCAATATTGGCGGATGATATTGGCAGAGCAAGATAACAGTGTAGGTCTAATGCTAATGGTGATGGAGGGGGGAGGTCTGGGACAGTTCATAGCAAGCCTTTAACATGATCACAGCAGGGAGAGTCAGTGAAGAGGAGAGGAGGCGAGGCGGGAGGAGGGAAGAGGAAGGAGGAGAGGCGGTTGCGCGGGCCTGCCAATACAGATAAATATTTCATCCCACAACACACAGAGTCACTGAGACTGGAGCCCAGAGGGGGATAGAGGATGGAGGGAGGCAAAGAGATATAGAAAAAAGCTAAGAGTGAAGGCAAGGCAGAGAGACAAAAAAATAAGAAGAAGGAGCGAGAGAGAGATAGGACAGCTGAGAGACAAAGCTAAGCCTGCAAGGTAAAGGTGTCCTTAACTCTCACATCCAGTGTCCCTGATGCTAACCAGAGCTGACATAAAGCACACATGCAGACGCACAAACACACGCACCGCGTGCACCCACATACTCAGATGTGGTGTCTCAGACACATTTCTATTATTGTACTCTCACCGAGAGTGAGGTCTCTCTCTCCTCCAACCCGAATTAACACCTGGACTAAAATGTGCGCTGGTGTGAAAAGAAAAAGAAAGAAAGCCCGGATGAACAGACAGAAGGTGGAGGTTCAATGCGAAGAGTTCAAGGAAGACATAGAAACGTTGCTATAACAGCCTCCAGTCGTGTGGCAAGGGTTATCCGCAAATTCTGGCACCTGGATTTGACTCGTTTGAGATGCTAAAGCATTAGCAGAACTAGAGACTAATGCGTAGACACTGTCTACAGCTGTTTCTTTAAAGTGTCCTTTGTAAAAGTGGACAGCACTGAATACAAGGGTAAGATAAGACTATGAAGGCACATTAAAAACAGATCACTCAAACCACTTACCGGGGTTGCCTGGGGGGCATCTTTCTAAGTGCATGGGTCCTGATGCTTCCCAGCAAACATGTAACAGAAAGAAATCGATATACAATTCTTGTCTTGTCTTAAAATGTTTTGCTTTCTTTGCACTAACGAATTCTTTGCTCTTGACTGGCAAATAATGAAAGTAGTAATAGTGTGTAGGGACCCTTTGACCTAGTCTAGTTAAAGCTGAATGAAAATGGTCAGTTGGACAGCTTGGATATGAGAGATAAAGAGCTCTCCTCTGCTGACTTGTAATTCAGTCGTGCGAGCTCCATTTTTAGGTTGATTTAAGGCACGGAGCTGATTTTAACAAGTCATTGACATAGTGAAACAAGAAGGTACCTTTCTCAAAGCTTACATATATATATATATATATATATATACATATACATATATATATATATATATATGGGCAGCATGGTGGCACGGTGGTTAGCACTGTTGCCGCACAGCAAGAAGGTCCTGAGTTCAATTCCACCATCAGGCCGGGGTCTTTCTGTGTGGAGTTTGCATGTTCTCCCCGTGTTTGCGTGGGTTCCCTCCGGGTACTCCGGCTTCCTCCCACCGTCCAAAGACATGCAGCTTGTGGGGATAGGTTAATTGATTAATCCAAATTGTCACTAGGTGTGAATGTTCGAATGAATGTGAGTGCAAATGGTTGTCTGTCCCTGTGTGTTGGCCCTGCGACAGACTGGCGACCTGTCCAGGGTGTACCCCGCCTCTTGCCCTATGACAGCTGGGATAGGCTCCAGCGCCCCCCGCGACCCTGAAAAGGATAAGCGGAAGCGAATGGATGGATATATAGATATATATATAGATATATATAGTGTACTGGAGAAGTGTAGTCGGATGGTAACAAAGAGAGGGAAGTTAGTCAGAACTGAGGGGATTGAACTACCAGAAGGCAACATTACAGACATAGAGGACAGGTACAAGTACTTGGGGATCCCGCAGGTGAATGGGAACCATGAAGAGGCCGCTAGAAAAGTTGCAACCACCAAGTACCTGCAGAGGGTCAGGCAAGTCCTCAGGAGTCAGCTGAATGGTAAGAACAAGATCCGGGCCATCAACACGTACGCCCTGCCCGTGATCAGGTACCCTGCTGGGGTAATAGGCTGGCCAAAGGAGGAGATAGAAGCCACTGACATAAAGACAAGAAAGCTCCTTACCATGCATGGAGGGTTTCACCCCAAGTCCAGCACCCTGAGGCTGTACGCTAAGCGGAAGGAAGGGGGCCGGGGACTGGTGAGTGTCAGCACCACAGTCCAGGATGAGACAACGAACATCCAAGAATACATTGGGAAGATGGCCCCAACTGACCGAGTGCTCAGTGAATACCTCAGGCAGCAGAAACCCAAGAAAGAGGAGGGAGACGAGGAACCATCATGGAAGGACAGGCCCCTGCACGGTATGTACCACCGGCAGATAGAGGAGGTGACTGATATCCAGAAATCCTACCAGTGGCTGGACAAAGCTGGGCTGAAAGACAGCACAGAGGCACTAATCATGGCAGCACAAGAACAAGCTCTGAGCACAAGATCCATAGAGGCTGGGGTCTATCACACCAGGCAAGACCCCAGGTGCAGGCTGTGTAAAGATGCCCCAGAGACAATCCAGCACATAACAGCAGGGTGCAAGATGCTAGCAGGCAAGGCATACATGGAACGCCATAACCAAGTGGCCGGCATAGTGTACAGGAACATCTGTGCCGAGTATAATCTGGAAGTCCCGAGGTCAAAATGGGAGATGCCCCCAAGGGTGGTGGAGAATGACCGAGCTAAGATCCTGTGGGACTTCCAGATACAGACGGACAAAATGGTGGTGGCTAACCAACCGGACATAGTGGTGGTAGACAAACAGAAGAAGACGGCCGTAGTGATCGATGTAGCGGTTCCGAATGACAGCAATATCAGGAAGAAGGAACACGAGAAGCTGGAGAAATACCAAGGGCTCAGAGAAGAGCTCGAGAGGATGTGGAGGGTGAAGGTAACGGTGGTCCCCGTGGTAATCGGAGCACTAGGTGCGGTGACTCCCAAGCTAGGCGAGTGGCTCCAGCAGATCCCAGGAACAACATCGGAGATCTCTGTCCAGAAGAGCGCAGTCCTGGGAACAGCTAAGATACTGCGCAGGACCCTCAAGCTCCCAGGCCTCTGGTAGAGGACCCGAGCTTGAAGGATAAACCGCCCGCAGGGGCGTGCTGGGTGTAGTAGTATATATATATATATAAACCATAAAGACTTCTAATGACAGTGTCTCTGTTTCTGGAATATCAGATATTACTCTGACCTGTCCCTGTTCTATGTCCCTGTTAAAATATGTATCGATAGATAGATAGATAGAGAGAGAGAGATACCACAAAGACTGACATTGACAGTTATTTGCAGCATGTGTGATATGTTGCACATTCTAGTAGGCTTTAAAGTGTTTCTGAGTGTTCAGGACAAGGCTCAAAGTAAAGTACATGCGTGCATGTATTACTCATCCTGTGAGTACATAAATGTATCGTCATAGTCCCTCTGTGTGGATTGGTTTAAGGTTGAGGCTAGGTTAGATTTAGGGCAAGACTGGGGTTAGGCAAATGTTTATTGCCTAACCGCAAATCAGTATACTTCATGATGGATGAAAGAATGAGTGTGTGTGTGTGTGTGTGTGTGGTTGCATGTTTGTGTCAATCAGGTGGTTGGTTGGTCTTTTTGTTTGTATTCTCTCTCTTCCGTAGGGAGCAACTCTCCCTCATCATTAGTAATGAACCAGCTGCGGTGAAAGGCCGAAGCCACAATCTCAGCCCAGAGAGACAGATGAATATTTGATTAGTCCTCTCTTTGCCTTCATGTGTGCACGTGTGTGTGTGTGTGAGTGTGTGTGTGTATGTGTGTGTGAGAGGAAGTGAGAGAGAAAAAGCCCAGTGAGGTCAGTGTAAAGTCTACATCTTTCCATCCCCCCCGTCTCTCTTCTTTTTCTCACTTTTACCTCTCCCTGCCTTTTTTCACACCATTCCCTTCGTCATCAGCCTACACCTCTCCACTCGCTATACTCTCTTGTACTTTGATTTATTTTTCTCTCTCAACACCTCTCTTCACCCCTCTGACACTTTCTTTTACCATTTCTCTTCCTCTGTTTCTGCTATAGGACTGTGCAGAGACAGAAGTGGACAGGAACAAGTGCTGTACCCTGTGTAACATGTTCTTCACCTCTGCAATTGTGGCACAGTCCCACTACCAGGGCAAAACCCATGCCAAGAGAGTCCGCCTGGTGCTGGGGGAGCCACCCAGTGTACCCACAGCCATAGCCAACCCCACAAACACAGGTATCGCACACAGTCTAGTTGTTATATTGACCTGTGTTAGACTTTTACATAAAGATTAAACTCAGATATTTAACTTAACGTACTAAAGCTGTGCAGCAGTTTGCAAATGGTGTAGTAAGGCACGCTAGTGTGCCTTTGAGCCAAATCCTGGTGTGTTGTGAGACTTTATGACAGCCATAGTTATAGTTATAAATAAAGGGAACTCCAGTCTCATTTTGCAGTTGCTGGATGGTGGGATTTATCCGTGTGTGATACATCAAAGGCCCTGAATGACACCAAGGAAGTTAATAAGGGGGAAAAAAACACATCATTTTCTTGTGTTGAGTAACTACCTCACTGCAGAAGACACACAACTTTTAGAAATGAGAAAGAAAAACTGTCAGCAGACACTATCACAAAAGCTGCATGTCTCTTGGCTACAGAGGTGTCAACACTATTCAAATGCATCACCTGTGAGAAGTTTGCTAATGCTAAGAAAGTGCCAGGCAAGATAAAGAGGCTCTTGGAAACCAAACAACCATTCTGACAGAAACGCAGCCAATTTCAAAAGCTTGCTGGATTTGAACCACACGCAGCAGGGACTTTTGTTGTCTGATAGTTGGAAAGGGGCAAGGCATATGGTAGTGGACAGGCGAGTCTTGCAAAAAAAGAAAATTACATGTCAGAGGTCCAGATGCAGCAAATAGATTGTCAAAAGTGAAATTACTGAGAATAAAATCGAAAAAAGATGTGCCCAACAACAGAAGCTGTTTTGCGTTGAAATATTGGCTTGCCTCAAAAAGTTTAAAAAACCAGTCACAGTGCTTTGTTTCTGTTACAGCAGTCACAGCAGCAGAAGAAGTCAAGGCAGTGTCCAAATATTCTTTGAGCTTCGGACAGCAAAGTAAAAAGAGCATTAAACTGTTCCTTTAAGGAACAAACAGCAGACACAGCTCTGCTCTTGGTCACAAGTTGTTTTTGGTGGATCTCTGCTCTCTTTGCCTCATCCTCCATCTTTCTTTACTGTTGTTGATGAGAGACAAAGCCCCTTCCAGCAGTCAACAGACTACCAGCTACCAGCTAACAAGCTAGCTGCAAAAACATGTTCTGTCCTGATGGTGTTTTTTGTGGCAACAACTTTAAATGCTGTCAATGGTGAGCTTCACAGGATGCTGTCTCTCCACGTGGGCTCTTATACATGTCTATGTTTCAAAATTTGACAGTTTGAATCATTAATTTTTGGCTTATATTCTTTTTTACATCATATGATTAGAATCAGATGATTAGGGCAGCACGATGGCAAGGTGGTTAGCACTGTTGCCACACAGCAAGAAGGTCCTGAGTTCAATTCCACCATCAGGCCGGGGTCTTTCTGTGTGGAGTTTGCATGTTCTCCCCGTGTTTGCGTGGGTTCTTTCCGGGTACTCTGGCTTCCTCCCACTGTCCAAAGACATGCAACTTGTGGGGATAGGTTAATTGGATTATCCAAATTGCCACTAGGTGTGAAAGTGAGTGCGAATGGTTGTCTGTCTCTGTGTGTTGGCCTGGCGACCTGTCCAGGGTGTCCCCGCCTCTCGCCCTATGACAGCTGGGATAGGCCCCCGCGACCCTGAAAAGGATAAGCGGATGGATGGATGATTAGAACCTTGAATCAGAAGTGTTAACTTTATTCTGGTTAATAAAATAACACATTTAAAGCTCTTAGACCGCTACACTAGGCATTTTGTCTCTTTAGCATTTAAAAGGTATGTTAAAAATTCCTTTCAATCATGAAATCTCAACCAGACTATTTGATGCACCAGTATAGCATTCATTCTTTCAATCATTCAGCAATACATAACAGACAGAACACAATCTATTATTCTTCCATGCTAAGCTATGCATCTATAAGTTCTCATTCCTGATCTTAACACAAAAAGCCTGTCGTCACTAGAGACCATAACTCAGTTGTCAAATAGACTCTCACCTCTGCTCGTATACATCCCCTCTTTGTGACATGTTTTACTGAACTGAGAACTATTTTTACTTCAAAGGCTTTATTTTTTTTTATCTGAAGTGGATTTGGAGAGCTTTAGTGATGGTTCAGTCAAAACTACTAGCCTGGGATTCAGGGGGAAATGTGTTTGAAAATGGCAACATGCCAGAGGCCCAAGAAGTAAAACTTAGCAGATGAGGCACACAGAGAAACATTAATTTATAAAAGTCTCCTGATTAATAAAATGTGTTTTTTATCAAATCAAGACATCTGCTGATTGATATTTTTTTTGTTGAAGCACAAGATTGTTCAAGATTAGTGTGTTTTTAAGTGTCTGTGCTGCTAAGTTGACTCCAGGGGAGCTTTACATAATGTGATTCAAATTGGATTCAAAGGGGAAACTCTCACAGCTATAAAGGCACAATCGCTACAAAATGGAGTGTTATAATCAAGCCCCTGGGTGACTTTTGCTAAACTCTGGCCTACTTTTGGGAAAAGTGTCACTTCTGTACAGGCACTGTCGTGCAGTTTGCTTCGTTTTGTGACAGTAGGACCTGAAGGAAAAGAAACAAGAGAACAAGAAGAGAGAAAGAGTGACCTGGGAGAGAAGAAGAGGATTTCAGGAGAGATTAGAGTCAAAAAGAACCCTTCATGATCATTCCGAGATGAGCGCGCCACAGAAGATGCACAGCCAAGCTGACAGGCTTGAGCACACATGGACATAGAAACACACACATGCACGCACAATCATTATTAGAAAAACACAATGGCAGGATGACTGGCGCAGGCACTCATGGCATTCACTTGCATCTCAGGACACTTGGACACTAACAAACACACTAACGCATATTCCCACAAACATACAACACAGTGAGGTTAGAAATAGTAGAGTCCGTGTGTGTTGGAGAAGCCTTTGAGCGGTGGAGAGCAGAGATCGTACCTGCGCTCCCTCCCCGATGCGCATCACATCCCCATACACTTCAACCCAACACCTCTTCCTCCAGAACACACACTATCGTGCACACTGCCTGTGCCCCACTCTGTGAAAAACACTTATTTCTGCTCCACTGTGCAGAGATCACAGTCAGGAGAGGAGAAGTGGTGGTGCAACAAGGGAAAGAGAGGAGAAAAAACATCACAGGGTCTCTCCCTGTTGCTGCTCATCACATGCAGTTCCGTAGAGCTGTCAGAACCGAGGAGTATCATTTACGCACTGGCACACGCAAGCACACATGAATGCTACACCGGAGATTTGATGATGGAATTGCCTCTGAGCTTTGAGCAATAAAATAAAATGACAGTAAGAGAGTTGCAGGGTTGAGTTTTGAAAGTGAGACGATGGCAAACACAAGCAAAGGGAATATGAGTGGGTGTGGTTGGTGAGATGAACAGAGACACAGCCATAGATACAGTAACTATGTGAACAGAGCCTGAAGACACATCAAGGTATGAGGAGCCAATCAGCTCAAAGGGCTGGAGTCAATCCGGCGCAGGCCCCCCACACTAAAAAAGACACATAAACGAACCCACCTCACACCCGTGGTCACTGGTCAAGGATTCATGCGGGCATTTGTTAGCAGTGAGACGATGGTTGTTGTGAAAGAAGTGATATGACTCATCTGAGCTTCAAAGCATGTGTGAGTGGGCTTTTGTTTGTGATATAAAATGTGAACTAAACGTGCGGCATCGGGGCTGTGTACTCAGAGTCAGTATAACTCGAGAGTCATTGACACATTGTGGATGGCAAATCGGCACATTTGGACATGCCATCTGGCACTGTAAGCTTTCTCACGCAATTTGGCTGTGGACATAACCCCCTCCCTACCATCCCTTCTCAGGATGATTTGTTTGGTACACATACTGTACCTTACACATGCAAACAGCTTATTCTGGAGCTTCTTTCACACACACACACACACACACACACACACATGCACGTGCACACATATACAAGACATCACACGTTTTCTTAAGCGTGGCTGTAAGCGTGTCCGCCACCCAAACACCCACATTCACACACAGACACACGAGTAGCCACACGCATGTACGCAGTTTTCGCTGTGAGAGCTACAACCCCGTCCTGTGGACATGTCCGTGCCTGTTGGCTATTAATGGGCAATCACCATGGTAACCAGTGCCATGTCATGAGTAGCAGGTCACCTGGAAATCTGCCGTTTCTTTTTTTTTTTTTTTTTTTATTCCCTTGCAGAAGAGAGGAGAGGAAAGATGGTACAGGTTGAAAAAAAAAGATAAAATAGGAAGGTTCAGAAGCCAGTCTCTAACACTTGCAGGCTGGACCCCGGAGTGCAGATGGCCTCCTTCCAGCCCTCATCTATGCTCCACATATGTGGCTCGCAGCAATCCATTTGCTCTTTGCTCTCAGCCTTGATGAGTACAATCTGATTACGGAGTTTTTAAATGTAAATTTGGTTTTTCAAGCATGTATTTGAGAATTCATGTGTCTGCGAAGAGTATGTGCGTGAGAATCTGTGCAAATGCATCAAATTTTCATGTTAACGAGTTTCATGAAAATATTTTCATTTCATGTAATTTTCACATTAGAGCTTGATTTGCATTTGAATTCATGTTAATATCCTCCCTCCCTCACTCTACCTTTCCTTCTCCTGTTCTCATTTCCTTCTACAGTATCTTACCCTTGACTTGTCTCTAACTCCTATCTTTTCACTTCCGCTTCCAGATTCCTCCCCTTCCACCCCACTGCCCACAGACCCCGCGTCGTGTCCCCCTCCTCCACCTGCCCTACCCTGGCCCATGGCGGTGGTCAGTGGAAATGGTGGGAGAGAGGCTGGGAAATATTGCTGTCTGTGTGGAGCCTGGTTCAACAACCCTCTGATGGCCCAGCAGCATTACGAGGGCAAGAAACACCGCAGGAATGCAGCCAGGGCACGCCTCCTGGAGCAGCTAGCAGGCAGTCTGGATGCCACAGAGAGCACAGGTCAGCCTCTTGGACCCAATCCCAGCAAAAGTGGCAAATGAAAGGCAGCAGGGGTGTTGCGACTTTGTCAGAGGAAAGACGATAAGTGGGAGTGCAAGATGCTGCAAGATGTGCAGCAGTGAATGAGGATTCATGAAATGCTGATATGCCTTTCAGTGTGGGGGTACATATCATATGTTAAACTGAGGTAAGGCAAACCAGTTATTCATTGATAAATTTAGCACCATCAGCACTACTTAGTGTTGAGATCTCAGCTTACATGCATTTGGATAAAGACATGGCTGTGTTTTTGCAAGGATTAGCCAAAGCTTCTTCTTTAAGTCAACTATCTGTCTCACTGAGGGTCACAACACAACAGTATATGTCAAAAGCTGTATGTGAAGTCTCCTGGCACATTGCGAAAAGCATACTTAAGAGATAATGCAGTGCAGAGCAGAGAAGGCTCAACAGGTGAAATCCACCACATTACATGCATGCATATTTATGTGTGTGATGATTCACACAAAATGGCACATGAAATGGTCAAACATTAGTAAATTAAACAAGTAAATGTGGAGATAATGGGGCAATGATTCCAACACTCACACAAATATTTCTAACAGATGGGTACTTTAATTGAATTATGAATAGCATTTGGCACAGAAACCACTTTCGCTTCTCGGGTTCTTAGGAGTGATATCATCCAATATCACCAAACATTATCCTACTTCAGCTGAGTCCAACATGCATTCATGAGTGCCACACAACACCTCTACCGCACACATACAAGTTTGACGTATGCTCGTACCACACAGCACACAGCCTGTGACAAACATAAATCCACTTGTGAAGCCGTAGCAGTGCTATTTGCTGCATGCTCCAGGTGCCATGACACAAATCATCATCTCAAGAAGCCAATCATATTAAAAGCATGAGTCATGTTGCCGCCTACACTGGCTCAGAGGCTTTAAGTGGTGTCATGTTAGATATCATCCCCCATTCACATACTGTGACCCAGATCCCACAGACTCCAAATTTCATAATGTAACCACGGAAAACATTTTTTTAATTTAATTAGAATTTTGTTTATTTTTCAGACAATCGTCCTCATTGAAGAGCAAGGCTGCACTGCAAAATCTTTTAACTGCCCTTGAACAGGAGACGTTTAACGGGTCGAAGTTTTCTAAGTGAGCTTGCTGTTGCCGTGATTTATTATACGGGCTGTCATTCATGTGTTTGTTCCAAGGCCTTTAGTCTGGAACGCTTTGTTCACTACAGCGCAGCTCCATTGTTTGTACTCGTTTGTTCTTGAGTTAGACGAATTTCCATTGGTCCGAGATTCTCACGTCAGATTGGCTTTTTATCACCACTTAAGGTGTGAAGTCACAGGTGTATCAAGTGTAATCACAGTGGGAGGGTCGAACAGGAGGTGGCAGCTGAACTAAGCAAAATACGCACAGGAGGGGGAGGAGAAAGGAGGAATTTGGCTTCTGCCAAGCACAGATTCATCTATGTCCTTTCGTCCTCATTTTCCCTTTGTGGAATAGTTTTCTCTTTACGTTCGTTTTATCTCTTTCCCACCCCCTTCCTTCTGCCATACTCAGTCTTTGTTTTGGTTAGGTTGTGTCTAAATGTGTGTGTTTGTGTAAACCACTGTGGCGTCCAATCTGGCATCATGTCTCATCTGTCATCCTTATTATCTCCCCCACAAGGCACAGGTGAATTATTTGCACGCCAATATTCTCTTACTCTCCAAACTATGGCTACAGAGTCTGCCTACTGTGTTTTCTTGTTGTGTCCTATTGATGATATTGACCTTTACTTGTGTTGTCTCATCCCCCTGTGGCCATGAACAAAACTTATCATAAGACCTCTTGACATTTAAACACATGCAGGTTCTTATTTTTTATATGTATTTCTCTGGTTTAATTGCACAGACGGGACACAAGCAAGAATGTCGTGACTTTCCACAGCTAGGTGCCAGGCGAAATCCTTGGAGATGGATTACAGTGGTGGACAAGGGAGTAGCTACTGACGAGGGATGGGGCCCAGCTGACTCGGCTGTGTCTTTACATAAATCATGACGGGGGAGAAACCCCTTAAGACAGAGCCAGCGCATTGTCTCTGCTCTCTGGAGACTCCGAAGAGAATTAGAAGCAGTGAGATAAGCGTCTAGGAATGGAGAGTGTGTCTGCGTATGTGTGTGTGCAGGACCCAAGAGAGGGTGAAGCACTAAAGCCGAGAGAAAATTGTGTGTAATTGATGACTGTGCCAGAGTTGTGAGACGGAGCTGACCTCCTCTCCCACTTACTGTGACACAGTCACACATCAGAATTACATGCAGAAATACATAACTAAGATGTAGTGTAAGCACCGTAGGTCCGAATACCAGCTCGCTCTGGGAATTAAAAACAGTTTATCTAACAAAGCAGTAAATTTACCGAAAACCAATATATACTTTTAGGCTTTTTTAAGTATTCTTTGAGGATATATTTCCTCAGTTATGTTAAAAGTACCCAAAAGGTCTTATTTAACCTGATAAAATGGGCTCAAATAATAGTGTTATGTGGAAAAGTGACTCATAGTGAAGAACATGGAAAATTATCACTCAGCTCGATTCGGCAGCGTGCAGCATTTTAACATTTTTTCAGTTCCTTGTTATTGTTTAACAGTGCAACTGGCACATCTTTCTTTAGGCTCATCACGCTCGACGGTGTCATTTCTAGCAGCAGCAAGCAGCTGTTCTCACCAGTGATAAACCAACTACCTGTCCAGCAACACATCATGTGAAGTAAGCAGCTCCCTAGTGAATGTAGTGGAGCATTTAGCAGCTAAAGACCTGTGTATTTCCCTCTGGAGTTATTATCGACCAAAAGCTCAGTTAAAGACAGGAAAATAAAGTGAAATGTTGGACTATGAAACACTAGAGATAAGAGAAAGATGCCACTAAATGCATTCCTGTTTCCATTTCTTTTGCCCATTTCTATTGGTAAATCAATTATACCAATAATAATTATTATTGTGTCTTTCAAAAGTTTTACTGAACGACTCTGGCAATAATCCCAAAATCCATGAACTCCATCTTAATAAGCTACCTTTAAGAATTATTAGTTGCTTACAGTGAAGAAACTAGAAAACTAGAAAAATCTAAGAGAATCTGGAAATCCTTTTTTAAAAGCAATAGTTCACAAAGATAGTTTCCTGCGCCTGGTAATTTTTTCTTTGTCTGAAACAGATGGTCTCTCCAATTACTGTCACACTGGCTGCAAAAAAATAATTAGTCTCTCTCTAAGTCCTTCAAAGTTTGCTGGTAAAATTCCACTTGGATTTAATCTGACTCTCACCCAAATCTCAACCCCTCTCTTCTATGGTATTTGCGATATATTCCTTTGAGAGGCTCTGTCAAGTATTTGCTGCAGACTGTTAGTTTTGATTGCATCTCAATGGGCTCTTCTTGGATTCAGTTCATTTTTAATCTTGCAAAGCACATGGTAAACTAAAGCACAAAGGCTCTGGGGTAGTAAGCGCTCCATAAACTAATATCCTACAAGAAGCATGAATAACATTACACATGAATACCCTACAGTGAGTGCAAATTAGAGGAAACTCTACCTTGAATTTATCCATAGGAAACTTGATGTTCAATAGTTGTACACGACCCATTTCCCTCCCTCTTTGTCTTCAAACAATCCCACCGTTCACCAAAAGTGTGTGCAAAAGACTAGATTTCACAACTGCTAGTGCTAACCGCTACCTGAAATTCCTCTGAGCCTCTCACATAAAAAGGAGCTGCAGTCAGAGCTTGGCAGCGCGTGGTATTGGAACGAGCCACAAATATCGTGCTCCAAATGGGTCATTAATGTTGCTTGAGTTGGGACATAGTGAAAAAGCTGAAAGCTAAAATTCATCACACACTGAAACTGCAGCAGGATGTTGAATTTCGCTGCAACAAGACTCTTGAAACAAACATAATTTTCCCAATTTTCTAAGCACAAAATGTAGCTCATTACTTTTTTAACAACCATTTAGGCATCTCCACACCGGGGGTGCCAGCAATGCCAGAAGGCTCTGTACGTTAAACGACAGCCACAAACAGCTCCACACCCACTGCCTTAGCGCTTCTCACCCCCTCTTTTCTCTCTTCTTGGCATATCTTCTTGTGTAATTAACAAGGCTTAGAACTCCCTCACAAATACTGCTCATGCTCGCAAAAAAACCCTACATTCACAACCCTGAGCCACGTGCTGTCACTACCGTTGCACACACACTTTCCCTGCATGTAATTAACATGGATTAGGGCACAGTGTGGTCTTGTGCCAGAACTGCTTTATTAACCAAAACACGTTATCTGTGCATATGTATATGTTTATGCGTGTGTTTACAAAAGGCTGGTGCTGACACAAACTGCAGCATATTGTATATCTCTGCTACTCGGGCAGTCAGTGTGGAGGTGACATCAATCAGGCTAAAAGCAGGAAAGCTGCCTTTGTCTGCGAACGTGTACACATGCACATGTAACACACTTCATAATCACACATAAAAGAATAGACCTCTTTATGTAATCCTTGCAGCAGTATAGAATTACGGGGAGGAGAGAGGAAAGAAGAAAGAGAGACTTATCTTTCCTTTCTTTCTAAATTATCGCTTCTCCAATTAATAGCCTTCTCATTTAGAGAGAACAGAAGTAATGACATTTTGGCAGTGGAAGATGTGCCGGCTCTCTTTTTTCCCACTCTCTCTGTCTCTCTTTCACACACACATACACACAGAATTAGTTATTAGCTCCTAATAGTTGCAAAAATATCAACATTTAAGCCAAGACAGCAGTTACTTCAGGCAACTAATTCAGTCCTGGCTTTCTTGTAAATGACTGCTTATCCTTAATCACCCCTGAAAGAGACTAAGGGACTCTTGAGGCAACAGGGAGTAGATATGCCACATTATGCAGCTCTAGCCCAAGCCTAAACGACCTCCCACCACTCCTAACTATATTACAACTTCATCTCCCAGTGTACTTCACCAATTACTGCTACGAAAGGTCAAAAGGAATACTAAGACAAGTCATAAATCTCAAGGACGATAATGACAGCAGCGAAAAGGGCATGTACACACAAGCAGGCACACTCCAATTTTTAGTTGCACAGCATAACTAAAATTTCACACCCATTGTCAGAAAATAAAGTAAAGTTCTGCAGTGATGGCTCTGCAGTGTGCAAAAAGTGAGAAAACAAAAATAGCTCTTCATTGTATCTCTAACAGGGGAAACACGGGCAATTATAGCGTGTTGCTGATTACCCAGAGAGATCATTTCCTCTGCTTCCTTTTATGAAAAAGAAAGACGATTTTAAAATCGGTGCTCTAGTTACCACGGGACGTTATTTTGGGGCTTGGATACACATTTTTTTGTGGTCATTAAACCCCAGCGTGAATGCTACATCAATGCTGCAGTGTAATAAATCATTATCCATTCCCTCCTCTGTTTAAACCATCGTATTATTCTCTGGATATTTCCTCTCTTTCACTCGCTTCTTCTACCTAATCCCCATCTCCGCACCACCAACTCTCCCTTCTCCCCACTCCATGAGTATCTCCAAATTCATCGATCTATTTTTGGGTGTTCATCGCGACCACCTGCAAACCCTCTAATTAGTTAACATCTGTGTCTGAGCTGCACCAACTCAAGCTTGCATTCACCAACACAATACAACTGTGCATGCACACAAAGCAGACATGCACACATCCCACTGTGCTGTTCGTTTCTGATTCCTAGAGTCCAAATTCTTCTGCGGTACCCGCCTTTCTAGTGCAAGTTTTAAAAAGGAACCCCTCACACACACGCAGGCACTAAAAAGAAGGGGGCACTGATCCAAGGATCTAAAAATGTAACTGGTTTTCTGCTAATGATCAGTCTAATCAAATCTCTTTCCAGATGCACTCTAATTAGGAAAATTACCCAGCACTACTGAGGGTAAAAATTAGACTGTTACTTAGTGTCAGTACAGATTTTTATTGTTGCTCATGTTGGGCTCACTACTACTAGCTGGTGATCCAAATGATGATGATGATGATGACAGCTTTTAGGGATTGTTATAAATCATACTTACAGAAAGTGACTTACAGTAACTATACTATGTTTATGTCTCTCTAGGGCTGCGAAGTAGTTACTCTTGCAGTGTCTGCAGTGTGGTCCTCAACTCCATTGAGCAGTATCATGCACACCTCCAGGGCTCCAAGCACCAGAACAAGTGAGTACAACAACATACAGCAGATTTATACTTCTGTGTTAACTCTACACCTTAATGACATGGCATGCACTTCCTTGGATAAGCAACTACACTTCGCCATCAATGCAGCCTGCACGGGTATAAAGATCTATAAAGATTCACTGTGCAAGTATATTTCAGGCATTTTTTTTAAAATGTCATAGTCATTTTGGGCTTTTAATGATTTCTTTGAACGATTCGTTTTCCAGCTCAAAGTCCAGTGCTAATACTTTCAAGCAGGAAATACGCATTTTTACAATTGTTTGGTGTCTGACTTTCCCATTTGTAAAAGTTGTTATATGAAACTATATTACAGTTTGTAGTTATACATCATCAAGAGCATGGCAACGCTGACTCACATGTGAGCGCTGTTCAGTTAATACATTTTGTTTAAAGTTTGTATTTCACTTTCCAAAGTTAGCATTCCAGTTATATATACTTTCAAGCTAAATGTTGCTTCCTTATTCAGAAACAGGTCACTACAGTGGATTGTTATACTTCCTGATACAGCCCAAAGGTTGTGGCTTGCTAACCAAGAGCTAACTAGCCAGCATAGGCTGACACTTTACCCTACCGCCTACTGGTGTTGGCCAGAGGGGCCAATGGCGCGATATGGCAGCCTGGCTTCTGTCAGTCTGCCCCAGGGCAGCTGTGGCTACAACCGTAGCTTGCCTCCACCAGTGTGTGAATGCGAGAGTGAATGAATAGTGGCATTGTAAAGCGCTTTGGGTGCCTTGAAAAGCGCTATATAAATCCAATCCATTATTATTATTATTATTATTACAACTCTCAATTTCTACCCTCTTATCCAAATATGGTTACATTTGATTTGTAAAAGCAAGACAAATGCAATGCAAATACAATTAGATTCAGAACAGAAACCAACTAATGGGTGGCATCATACACTTTCATGTCTTTACTTGAAACAAAAATAGAAAACAACATAGATTTAATGACAAGAGCTGACTTGTATTGTAAATGCCTAAAAACTGACGTTCACTTATTTACATTACTTTTACTTTACCATGCTGTGTGAGGAAAACCATTTGGGGCTGTATTTATCACTGTCACAAAATATACTATAAAAAAGCTCCAACATTAGAAGCGGTATGTTGTTTCAAAGAGTAAGGACTGATGGTTCCATTAGTTTCTGTTTTATCAGATGTATATGTGAGTAAAATGAAATATAATGAAAGTTCCAGCAGATTTGAGAATTACAAAAATAACAATGTGGAATTTATTATAATGAGTCTTTCACAATTAGGCTTGGGTCATTACTGGTTTTAGAAAATCCCAAGGAATCACAGCTGGTGTCTGAGAAATTATATCCACCCGCAGGATGAGACTGTGATATGGAACCGTTACATTTCATGCGTTTGCCATGAGATAGCTGTCAGCATGGTTATAGGCAGGTTAATGGTGCTCGTCTGTGTGCGTGCATGCATCTGTCTGTATTTAAAGGAATACAGTGTAAATTAAGTATTTTATGAATGTATTTGTCAGATAAAAGGGCGCTTGAGGATATTATATTGTTAGTGCAGCTTTCTGCTGTTTTGTTTTTCCTTTTTTAGAAATTTGAAGCTTTTTTTTATTTTTTGGTATTTAACTACCCTAGAGCATATAGCTGTCTGGGCTGCACAGACTAAACTTCTGTAAGCAAGTTAACTCTTAGAGACTGGTGGGTGTAGTGAGAAAAGCAGCAGCAGCTATAACAAGGATGAGAAAGGCAGCGAGAGAAAGAAGCGAGAAAAACAGAAAGCAAAGATTTTCTTTAATCCATTAAAAAATATGTATTTGGTTGTAAGCATAAAGAGCAGATGATGCTCTGTATGTTTATCATGAGAAACATCAGGCCTGTTCTGCCAGCTTTAAAGATCATACAGTGTGAGGACACTTTAAAATAATTGACATATGTTTTCCCATTTGCCTGCACAGTTACTTTGCTTAACTAAGTCACACTATGGAAAACAGTGGTGAAAAAGTTGGTGCAAGTCTGTGCAATGAGCTTGCAGTCTCGTTGCCTTTGAAATAGTTGCGTTAAAAATGGGTCCAGGTCTGTGACAACTGGGAGTCAGTTGCCATCTTCAAAGCAACTTGCAGCGATGAAACTCCAATAAGATGGTATCAGCTGCTACCATCAGTATGAGATTAAATGGGGTCAAGTTGGCAAATGCATGTAATCGGTTTGTGATAACAAGGCGATTAACTATGATAAATTGGCAAAAATTGTAAATCTGTTGCCTTCTGCATGCACAAAAATTCACATTAACTACTTACTGCAACAACCAGTTTTTCCTTTGTTGTAGTGACACAAAAAAGGCGCATTTTCAGACGGTGTTACATTTCAAATAAAGTCTTCATGCAATTTCTGATTTTTCATTTGAATGATTCAGGCAAAAATGTTATAAAAACCAGTGGATGTTAACCAGAACCCACCCATAACCCTAGAAATCTCACTAATCATCTGATGGCTGTTTAAAAAAAGGAGAACGTGTGTCTACAAGTCAGGCACAGAGATAGAGGCAAAGTTTAACCACATTTTTTTCCTACCCACAGTGCTGTCTGGCCCTACTGTGATTTACTGAGATGCAAAGAAGCTTCTCACAGCGGTACAAATAGTATCTGATGTACTAATCAGAGGCTTGTGTGATTTGAAAATGAGAATTAGCAGGTTTTTGTAGTTGTTGAACTTTCATGACAAGTTCGGGTAATAACCTTGAGTAACTCCATGATTACATTTCAGAAGAGATGCTACTCGGAGGAAAAAGTATTTTTTAATACTTGGTAGTAAGACTGAAGGTCACAGAAGTGATTTCAGAAGTCACTCTTCATTTACTTCCACATACCAGTAAGCAAGGTAACTCAATCTAGTCAACCTTGATAAGAGCATAAGCTAAACTCCTGACATGTGCAATTGTTGAGTTGTATGTCTCTGTCCAGAGACGGTAAATCATGGGGAACCAGGGGCTCATAACTCTCTCCTTCTGTCAGTTTTACTGTCGCAAAGCAGAGAAGCGGGCAGACACACTGGAAGAGTCATACTTAGGAGAGAGAATGAGAGAGTAAGCAAGACAGATATGTACTAGAGAGACAGCACGCACCACAGACACCAAGAGACAGATGGGACGAGAGATGCAAACAGACACGTTACGTTTGGGACAGAGGAAAAAAGAAATAAAACGGGTATACAGGACACGACAAAAGGCTGAGGAAAAAAACTGATAAGGAGGGACAGACAGACATACAGCAATGAAGTAATACAGACAGAAAGATGCAGAATAAAACAAAATCACAACAGAGTAAATCTCCTTAAACTGAACTGAAAGGTGGGACCAGAGATATGTGGAGCAAATATATAGTGGACAGTGAGATGAACCCATTGTTGCAGACAGCTGTGAGGTTTTACTGCTTAAGATGGAGGTGATGGATTTACAGGGCATGATAGATGAGCCACTGAGGGAGAGGTACCAGGACGATTTACAGGGAAACCACTGAAAGGTCACTGAACAGAAACAGAGGAAGTCCCTCACACATTTTATCTGACAGGCTTCCAGGAAGGTTGTTTGCTGGATATGTCTGCAGAGTTCGTATTTTTAGTCATTTCTTTTAGAACAAAGGCATTTACTCAGGTTTGTTCAAAACATTAGGGCATAAAGTTTATAATGCAATAAGTGCTTTAATCCTATAGGCATGAAATAAATCTCTCATAAGACACCGTGTAGTCCTGTGAAAAAACCCACGATTTATTAGCAGCAGTAACTTGAAATAATAATTTTCTGTATGATTTTATCCACGTCTCACATCGCTGTGGAGGAATTTTGTCCCACTCTTCTTTACAGCTTTGATTTGTTTAATTTAATTTGTGGACATTCATTAGTACACAGTTCTCTTAAGTTTCCGCCACAGTATTATACATTGGCTGTTTGCTTGGGAGCACTGTCCTGTTGTATGCACCCAATTTTGGCCAAGCTTTATCTGTCAGAGGGATTGCCTCACAATTGACTCTAAATTACTTTGTTATTCAGGGGAATTCATGGTCTACACAGAGACTGCAAATTGTCCAGGTCCTCTGTCTAAAAAAATAAACCCCAATCATCACTGCTTCACCACTGCGTTTCACAGTTGGCATGAGGTAGTCGTGCTAATATGCTGTGTTTGATTTTCACCAGGCTTCTTCACTTTGGTCTTGTCTGTTCAAAAGACATTGTTCCAGAAGTTCTGTGCTTTGCTCTGTACTTTGCTTACCTAAGGCGCGCTGCCATGTCCTTTTTGGACAGAACAGGCTTTAAACTGACAGCCCTACCAAACAAGCCATACTTATTCAGTCTTCTTGTAATGTACTGTCATAAGGTTTAACATTTATCATGTTAACTGATGCCTGAACAGTCTGAGATGCCACTCTTGGGTTTTCTTTAAGTATTGCTGTGAATTTGCTGGAACGTCCACTCCTGGAGAAATTGTAGCACTGTGCTACAAACACACACCTAAATGCTCCAGAGCAGCAAAGTACCCCTGACTTTATAGAGGTGCTCACACTTGCTGATAATCACTCAATCATATGATTGGCAGGATCAGGCTCCAGTGTGTGTATGTGTGTGTGCGCGTGTGTGTAGTTCAACAGAAGAAGTGTAGCGGCTTGACCATTTATAATGCAAAAATATTCGAAATTACCATCTTCTGTTTTTTTCTTGCTACCGTTTAAAGTATGCAAAAGTCCACGAGAGGGCCTTTATAGCACAAGCAATTTAAAAGTGTGACAGCTGTGAGCCCTTGTGGCGTTATTGCGTGCACATGCTAAATTCTGGAGTCTATGAAAGCAAAAAACTGGTACTGTAAAAAGAGTCCTGCCAGCTCTGTTGCACTGCTGTTATCGATCCTCTGGGAAACAGAGAACAAGACCGAAGGTTCCACCTCATCAGTCTCACTTCCTCTGCCTTCACCCAGTCACTCAGATGAAACAGAAAACAGCCGCCTGAATGTGTGTGTGTGTGTGTGTGTGTGTGTGTGTGTGTGTGTGTGTGTGTGTGTGTGTGTGTGTGTGTGTGTGTGTGTGTGTGTGTGTGTGTGTGTGTGTGAAACCAATAAATCTCTGTTACGCACATCTCCTAACTGTTTCTACATCAGCACGCTTACCATTTTAGCCTTCGCAATAAAAGTGTAGCATCAGGTTTGAGTATGATAGAAAATATTCCACTTTCAGGTTTTATTGTGCTAAAACGTTTGAAAAGTATTTTCCTGCTGACATAAAAGTGCAAACGCAGTTCTATGCACACACCAAGGCTGCAGCACGAATAAAAGACCAGACAACTTCTAAGGAATTGCTAGTTTAGATATGAATGAGGGCAGTGCGTTTTTTTCCTTTGCTTTAGTTGGTTTTGTTGGCTGGCTGGCACATGGCTTGAGTACAAATGTTTTTACCAAGTCTGTTTCCTTAAAAAAAGAAGCTGTCAAGATGAAATGTCTTTTATATTTTTGTGCATCCCCTCGACCCCAAAAAGGATGAGCAGAGGAGAATGGATAGATGGATGGATGTTGAAATATGAAAAAAAAAAAACCCGTGCAAAGGAATCTTCTATGATTGTTCCTTTCACAGGACTGGATGGACAAGACTTTGGCAAACTTATGTGCAATCTTACACCCTAAGTTTAAATCTGTGTGTGTGTGTGTGTGTGTGTGTGTGTGTGTGTGTGTGTGTGTGTGTGTGTGTGTTATTTCACACTCAGGATGAGCTTTGGCTTGTGTAAGGAGCTTTCCAAAAAGCACGGCTGACAGCGGCAGGGGATTAGCTCTCACCGAAGAAACATCCATGAAAAATGCGTGTGTGCGTCTGTGTCTGTTTCTGGGGAGTTTGTGTACGAGCGTGTGCTGTTTGGCATTAGGAATGTGTCACCGTAAAACAACAAGAGATTTCTGTATTCTTTAAACAGCTGGATGCATCAACCTGCCAGCTCTGCTTATCAGTACTGCCTGTTTCATACACAGTCAGCTGCAGGTCAGTTGAAATGCTGCAGAGTCCAAGCAGTTGCTTCAGACTGGCTGTTGTAATTGGACCTGTACAGGATGATAACAGCAGAGATATAACTTGATAAACTGGATGGAAGGCTTCCACACTTTACAGTATGTTGCAATTAAATTGATGCACCAAGCTGGCCAGGAGATAGAGACACAAGTAGGCAGCAGACAGAACCGAAACAGACAGATGAGCATTAGATCCCCGTGTTGGTTTCTAACTCGACTACTGCGTGCTAATGGCTAAGTAGAAAAAAGTGAAAATTAAAGAAGGAACATAAGGCCATCAGCCGACAAAAGCTGAGCTGGGATTTTTTGCAGCCCTACTGCTGTGCAAAAATCTGGGAAGTCTTCGCATGATGGGAAGCAGCTCCCAGCAGAGACTGCAAGCCTGCACTCGTAGCACGGGTAATATGAGATCAACTTTTAAAACTTCTATGCAACTTTTTGCCCCACAAAAAAAAAAATCATTTTGATGGCTGACATACAACACAAGTTAATCTAATGCAGATGTAGCCTGTATATGCTACAAATACAAAGCCGAAGATTATAAATGACTGAATTAATAACTAGGATGTAAAAATAAAGAAATAGTTTGTTGTGAAGTGTGCAGGAGGAACTGAGTAGTCTCCCATCCTGAGCAGGTCTGGTTGTACGGCTTCTTTGTATTGCTGCCAGTTAGCAGCAGGGTGAACGGACTTTGGACGGTTTTCCATGAAGAAGCAGGAGTCAGCTACTTTTGAATCTTGGTCCAGATGTGCCGGTACACAGACACACTATAGTATTTATCAGTTATTTACTCTACGGGTATAACTTCCTGTTTACTGTGAACTGTTTGTCAAGGATTTGCACTAGAAACACTAATTTTTCAGAAAGTTGTCAATTGCAAGAAACAGCCAAATACACCAGCACTAATGTGTCATATTTACCCTTTTATAATACAAATATTGCATTATTTACAGTTTCCACAAAAGATATTTTATATTACGCAGTAAGTAAACATAAATAAAATTCACTATGATGGGTTTCAGGGCTGTCAAAATTGGCAACAAAATCATATTTTTAATCTTTAATTGTTTTATTTTACATCCATTAAGTTAGCTCATGTATTTAATTGCTTTACTCTTAGTATTAACTATTATTTATTTATAAAAAACTTCCAGGAAAGGTTAGAGCCAGATAACTGTTTTGAGTTTACACCTTTTACCTTCAGTTCGTCAGCTTATGTTCTCTAATTAAAGCCAGCTAAATTATTCACTGCTCTCTCTCTGTGTGTGTCTTTACTCCTGCTGAGATGTGTCTGAAGACTGGAGCAGTGAGAGCTGCATTAGGTGTGCACCACACAGTTGTTCAAAGTTGACCAACACAGTATGTGCTGTTGCAGGATAGCACTCAGTTAACAAGCCAGAAACTTTGCCTCTATCTCATTTTTTAATATTTTTATTATATATATTTTTTTTTCTTTTTTTTTTTGCCTGTCCCGTTTGGCTCTTTTGCCATCAGAATTGTTGTCTAAAGGCAAAGAAAGATACCCAATGGATTTACTTTACCAAATTGACCATCCCAGCCTTGCCATAATGGTCCATTTGATTCACCTTTTATTGTTTCTTTTATTTTCACTTACTGAATACGGGACAGACTTGACTGGGGGAAAGAAGGGGAGAAAGAAAGAGGGAAAGAGAAACAGCTGAGAAGGGCAAAAACCAAAAACCAACAGAATGAGCAGAAAAAGAAAAAAAAGAAAAAAAGAAAAAAAAATGCATATCAATCACCTGGATCACCTGCTGAGAAAGAAAAAAGAAAACAAGCAGAAGAGAACAAGAGTAATAGAATAAACAACATCACAATGATATATGGGAATATGACAGTAAATACTAAATATTAAACATTATTGTGCAGCACATAAGATCAACAGAACACAGTGTGCTTTGAGGTAGGAGCCAAAAAGGGTGTAGTTTGTGGGTGTGATCACCCGTGTGTACACCTGTGAGCATGGACGCGCTTGTTTTTTGTTTTTTAAAAGGTTCCTTCATGTAATGATCTGCTAGAGGGTGTGGGGGGGCCACAGCCCCGTCCTCCAGGGCATGAAGCAGGTATGGAGGAGATCAAAACTCCAGACATCCAGAGGCCCCCAGAACACAAGAGACCATGGAAGACCAACAGAGGGGCAGCTGCGCCACTGTCCCAGAAAGAGCTGAGGAGAGTCCCAGATGAGGGCTCACTCAGCAGCCGCGGAGCAGAAGCCAGGGGGAGTTGCAGTGACGCGCCCGTGAGCTCCGCCGGCAGCCAGCCGTGCCTGAGTGACCGAGCCCCAGGCCGAGAGGCCGGGGGCACCCCACCTCCGAAGTGGCCCGAGCAAGCCCCAGGCTCCAGGCCCCAATAAGCGGCCGCCAAGGAGTGAGCCGGTGTGTACCCGGACGCCCACCCCCGGACACAAAGAACCACCAACGCACCGATGTCTGAGGGAGTCCGCCACTGGCAGGGGAAGTGGTGGTAGGGGGAGATAGGCCTCCAAACCTTGGAGGGCCTGAGATGTCCCCAGAGAGGTGGCGCCTGACACCCAACCTGACATATAGACACAGACATACAGGCACATACAGATACAAACATCCATTCCCACCCTCATGCTCTCATATACACTTACTCCACACTCAACCAACGTGGAGACAGACATAAAGAGACGCTGTACACACGATCACACTCCCCAAGCGTACTCTACAAACCGGGTCTAGGTACCCTTGCCCCTGGAGGGGGGGAACTGCCCCCAGACCCAGGTGGTGTTACCCTTTTCCCTGCGGTGGGGGGAGGCAGACCACCCCGACTCCGCAGCAGCAGGGAGGCCCCACACTCCAGACCGCAGTCGGACGGCCAACTCCTCCTCCTAGCCCCCCCGCTCCAGCAGGTCGCAGAGAAAGCATTTCTTAATATTTTTATTATATATTTTAACGTGTTTTTCACAATTAAATGTCTGTCTTTTTAAATATTAATTAGTTCCTATAATCAAATCTAGAATATTAATCAACAGTACTACTTTGAGTGGTTTGGGCTTGCAAAACTTCTATTAAAGAACTCATAACTGACATAAAGACTACCTTAAAGGCTTTTTTAAGGCTATTTTCCAGTAAATATAAAGCATACTGACAGATCCAGATAAGATTCTATGTGTGTAAAGATACACTGAAAGTAAAAAGTAAACAAAGAAACGTCACTAATTACCTACTTGGAACCCACAAGTGAAAACCAAGTGCAGTAGAGTGTATTTCACTTGATGTGAGCTGTCAGTATGGTTATAATATATACTTATTCTCTGACCAATGACACTGCCTGAACTTTAACTGCCCATTTAATATTGTTTCCATTCACATCACCCACTAGGTTTGCATGGCCTTTGCTTTCTGGGCGCTTTGTTTTGATATATTTCGACCTCTGGCTTGCTTTAATGTGTGTTTATGCTGATGTTGCCGTAGGCCCCAGAGGTATGATGGTGAGGTCTGGGACAATCCATTTAGCCTACTCACCCTGGTAATTATTTAGCGTCAGAGAACACAGACACAAAATAGACTAATGCACATTTAAAAGGGAAAGGCTCAGAGAGAGGGTGGCAACGACAGTTGGAGATTACAGTGCTTATTGTAAGATAAATCCCATGCAAATGGTTGACTTGTCGACCTGCTAATAGGCCAGGCTTGCTATATGCATGCATGTGTAATAGCCCCATCAATGTGTGTGTGCATCCTCTCACCGCTTGAGGCGAGGAAAAGGTTAATTCAGGATTCATCGGTTGGCTCTCGTCTCACATGCCCCCTCTGTCACACTTGAACACACACACACTCAGAGGTTGGCTCATGCCTTGGGCTCTTTTCATCTCCCCCAAAGGTATTTGTCCTTGTCTTCCCTTACACCTTTCACCCGAAAATCAGACAAACAGGCAGACTTTGTATGCAGACACACACACACGTACACACAAGCTTACGCATACACCGCCCTGGGTGTTGCTGTCCGTTAACTTAATAAGGTAAGGGTGAGTTTTATTTATTTGATTTTTATTTTTTTAGGGTGGTGGTTTGTGTTGGGGGATGGGGTTAGCCGGATCATGCGTGAACCATGACTCACATCGCTGCTCCCTTTGCAACTGCCACTGCTGAACTGTATACCTGACATGCAAAAACACACACGCATCCAAAGCGTGCCAAGGTGACCTTCACATCCTCACCAACACCTCCCTCGGACACACAGGCTCGTGCACTGCTTCTGCCCTCTTTCGCACACACATTCTCATCCCCATATATCTTACATCCCACATGTGTGGCCCTGGGAGAGATTATTGGATTAGTCTATTTATTAACGACCCCATCCACTCACAGACTGTGACCTTTATTTGTACCCCTTCCCCAGCTTCACCTTCTAGTGTCCTGCTGCTTTTCTTGGCTCTGTCATCTTTCCAGCCTTCATCGTTCTATTCCTCACCATGTAACACCTTGCTCATACACTGGACTAATAAAAGTATGGCAGGGCTTTTTTCAAGGATAGTCATCACCACTAAAATGTTTTCTTGACTGGATAAAATTGATTCAATCATAATAAATATTTTTTTGTTAGGTAAACGTTAAAAAGAAACAGAAAAGCGCTTACAAATTTACTATGTCAAAAGCACTCAATGTAAAAGTTGAAGGCATTATGCAAAAGGGAGGAACTGTCATGAATCGCTGTGCGGCAGGCAGGAGTTGGACCCAAAATGCAGGACTCACAGACTCGGGGAGGTGAACTCAAAACACAGCTTTATTTGCTGGTAGAACAAACATACAAAACTAGACTAAACTGGGAAACCATAAACTAAGAACTCACAGGGAGACACAGGGAGATCCACACACAGCATGAGGGACGACACGACACTGACTCAGAGAAACACAGGGTTTAAATACACTGGGAAGTAACGAGGGGAATGAGACACAGAAGGAGGGCACAGCTGGGAGAAATCAGGACTGACGAGACAAGCAAAGCAGGACGCATTCACATGAGACACGGACCATCAAAGTAAAACAGGAAGTATCACACAGAGACGCGAACTTGACACAGTGGAGACAGCAACTAAGAAATACAGAGACATAAACCATAAGGCAGAGGTCTAAGAACCAAAATACACAGGGAAATACTCAGCTGGGAACACAAGAGACTAGACTAGAGAGAGTAACAAAAAAAACCAACCATGAGAACATAATGCACAATGCAGAGTGACAGAAAACAAGAAACTCAAACATGCAAAGACACACAATTACACAGAACAGAGGGGACACAGAGAGACATGAAGGGCAAGGGATCAAAACTAGAAGCCATAGAATAAATCACACACAAGTACAATAATACAAAAATCACAAAGAACTAAAAACGCTGGGTCAGGAGACCCAGGACCGTGACAGTACCCCCCCCCCCCTCAAGGGCTGGCTCCAGACAGCCCAAACACAGAAAAACAAAACCAAACAGAAAACAACCCAGGGCGGGCGGCGGGGGCCCAGGACGGAGGGCTCGGAACAGAAAACAAAAGAAGAGCACAGCAAACACCGGAGCCCAAGAAAACAACCCAAACACAGAGCAGTTCAGGGGGCCGGCCGTGCGCAAGGCAACGGCGGCGACGTGGAAACAGTTCAGGAGGCCGGCCGTGCGCAAGGCAACGGCGGCGGCGAAGGAGACAACGGAGCAGTTCAGGAGGCCGGCCGCGCGGAAGGCAGCGGCGGCTCTCCAGTGTTAGGCGTGCTGGCCATGGCCCGGTGGGCACAGGACCAGTCGAGGCAGGACCAGGCGACGACGGGGCCAGACCAGGCGACGACGGGGCTGCAGCAAGCGAAACAGAAGCCAAAGACGAAGCTGGGCCAGACGAGGACGAAGACTCGGAGGCCGGGCCAGACGAGGACGAAGACTCGGAGGCCGGGCCAGACGAGGACGAAGACTCGGAGGCCGGGCCAGACGAGGACGAAGACTCGGAGGCCGGGCCAGACGAGGACGAAGACTCGGAGGCCGGACCAGGCGGAGCTGCAGAGGCTGAGGCCGGACCAGGCGGAGCTGCAGAGGCTGAGGCCGGACCAGGCGGAGCTGCAGAGGCTGAGGCCGGACCAGGCGGAGCTGCAGAGGCTGAGGCCGGACCAGGCGGAGCTGCAGAGGCTGAGGCCGGACCAGGCGGAGCTGCAGAGGCTGAGGCCGGACCAGGCGGAGCTGCAGAGGCTGAGGCCGGACCAGGCGGAGCTGCAGAGGCTGCGGCTGGACCAGGCGGAGCTGCAGAGGCTGAGACCGGACCAGGCGTAGCAGAAGCACAGGCAGAGGCTGGCCCAGGCATAGCAGAAGCACAGGCAGATGCAGCCGGACCAGGCGACGACGAGGCGGTCGCAGGTAGCGGCTGGACAGGCTCCTCGGGCCCTCCAGCTGATGCGGCGTGAGGCTGAACGGGCCCCTCGGACCCTCCAGCGGAGACAGGAGGCTGAACGGGCCCCTCGGACCCTCCAGCTGACGAGGCGTGAGGCTGAACAGGCCCCTCGGACCCTCCAGCGGAGACGGGAGGCTGAACGGGCCCCTCGGACCCTCCAGCGGAGACGGGAGGCTGAACGGGCCCATCGGACCCTCCAGCGGAGGCTAAAACAAAGCCAACAGGCATGAAGTCCTCTGGCGGACATGAGGACAACTGGCGCTGCACTGAGCACTGACTCTGCCCAGGCAATGCGAACATGGTGCAGTTCTTAGGGGGCTGCTTAAACTTCAGGGGTCCAGAATCAGCTGGGGACTGAGACCTAGCCTCTGGGGAAGCCCTGGAGTGGCAAACTGTGCCAACGGCGGCTAAACCATGAAAAGTACCCTGAGTAGAAATCAAGTTACCTCTCTGCATGGAGTGAATGAGCAAAACTGGCGACACAGGAGACTGAGCAGAGAGAGGCTGCTGGGCAGCTAACTGAGCTACTGGAGACACGGGTGAGAGTGGGAGCTGAGCTACTGGAGACACGGGTGAGAGTGGGAGCTGAGCTACTGGAGACACGGGTGAGAGTGGGAGCTGAGCTACTGGAGACACGGGTGAGAGTGGGAGCTGAGCTACTGGAGACACGGGTGAGAGTGGGAGCTGAGCTACTGATGGTGGTGAAGTAGATAACTGCACGGGAGACTGAACTGAGGGCGTCTGCACTGGCACAGGGGACTGAACTGATGTCTGTTGTAACGGAGGTGGTGAGAGCGGAGTAGGCAGGGGAGTTGATGACTTCACAGGAGAATGAACCAGAGGTGAGTGCACAGGAGACTGAGCTAGAGGTGGTAGTGATAGTTGAGGGGAAAGTGGAGCTGGTGATTGAGTGGATGACTGTGCTAAGGGATGCTGCACTGGGGACACTGGAGACTGCACTGGGGACACTGGAGACTGCACTGGGGACACTGGAGACTGCACTGGGGAAAGCAGGGCTGCACTGGGGACACTGGAGACTGCACTGGGGATTGCAGTGATGGTTGTAGTGGAGGTGTGACGGGTGGAGGAGTGGCTGAAGTGGCTGCGGGTCGGGCGGCTAGTGGCTCAGCTATAGAGCATATTAACGGCAGGGCTATGGGTTGAATGTCTGACTGAGTAGCAGCCTGAATGGCTGGGTGTAGTGATGGTGGTGGTGGAAGGGAAACAGGTGGTAGTGTGGATGACGGAACTAAGGGCGACTGAGTGGCAGACCGAACTGATGACTGAAGCGATGGTAGAAGTGAAAATGGAGCGTGTGGTGGAGTTAATGGCTGTGCTAGCGGGGACACAGGAGATGGAGCTAGCGCTTCTGGCTGGGCAGCTAAGTGAAAAAAACACAGCCCCGGAATAAACAGTCCCAAAGTCAGGAAACTCTTGATTGTCCCTTCCACTCACCACAGCTGGCAACTCAGACGTCTCGGGGTCTGGCTGTGGCGGTGGGTGTCGGCGGCATGAATGCCGTTTTCTTCGGGAAGCCGGAGGTGCGGTGATGGAGGAAACTGGCAACGACGGAGAGATCACGGCCGGCTCCTCATCCTCCGACCACATTGCTGCGAGAAAAGCAGCGGGTGAGTGACAGTCAGAGTGGAGGGTGGATGGAGAGGAGTCCAGTGGCAGCGGCGTGGAAACGTTTCCCGATTGTGGCGGTCGCTGTTGCGGTATGACGAGCTCGCGAGCTTGTACTGTCTCCTTGGCTTTCTGCAGATTGGACAGTAGGCCCGAAAATCCTGAGAGCTCGCGAAGATGGGGATTCCCCTTGAGAATTGCCTCGATGGCGTTTATCCCAATGGACATTGCTTTAATGTCCGAGGCATGGGAAACTCGCTCCCACAGGCTGAAGATGCGGGCCAAATCGCTTTCCCGGGAGGAGCCTGCTGGGTCCATGTCTGGTCGCGTCGTACTGTCATGAATCGCTATGCGGCAGGCAGGAGTTGGACCCAAAATGCAGGACTCACAGACTCGGGGAGGTGAACTCAAAACACAGCTTTATTTGCTGGTAGAACAAACATACAAAACTAGACTAAACTGGGAAACCATAAACTAAGAACTCACAGGGAGACACAGGGAGATCCACACACAGCATGAGGGACGACACGACACTGACTCAGAGAAACACAGGGTTTAAATACACTGGGAAGTAACGAGGGGAATGAGACACAGAAGGAGGGCACAGCTGGGAGAAATCAGGACTGACGAGACAAGCAAAGCAGGACGCATTCACATGAGACACGGACCATCAAAGTAAAACAGGAAGTATCACACAGAGACGCGAACTTGACACAGTGGAGACAGCAACTAAGAAATACAGAGACATAAACCATAAGGCAGAGGTCTAAGAACCAAAATACACAGGGAAATACTCAGCTGGGAACACAAGAGACT
Organism: Diplotaxodon limnothrissa; assembly: GCF_057381915.1. Classification (NCBI taxonomy): domain Eukaryota; kingdom Metazoa; phylum Chordata; class Actinopteri; order Cichliformes; family Cichlidae; genus Diplotaxodon; species Diplotaxodon limnothrissa. The sequence goes on along the minus strand of NC_140608.1, from coordinate 13,525,265 downwards.
AGACTAGAGAGAGTAACAAAAAACCAACCATGAGAACATAATGCACAATGCAGAGTGACAGAAAACAAGAAACTCAAACATGCAAAGACACACAATTACACAGAACAGAGGGGACACAGAGAGACATGAAGGGCAAGGGATCAAAACTAGAAGCCATAGAATAAATCACACACAAGTACAATAATACAAAAATCACAAAGAACTAAAAACGCTGGGTCAGGAGACCCAGGACCGTGACAGGAACATGTTGGGTGTTTGTGTATTCACTACACACTCAGCAGATCCCTCGACCATGTTGCTCTATAGAAACCGCCAAGGGACATTTTCCAAACAATATGATAAATAACCTGGTAATTAATGGAAGCTGGGACCTGCAAGTTCAAACATATTATTGAGCAAACATAACATACAGACCTGAATTTAAACACAATTACAATTCCCTCACATTTACCCAGGGAAAATTTCAAACCATAATATAAATCCTAGAAACCATTCACAGCCTTTACTTTACTTAATTATTTTATGGAAAATAAAGCTCCCTGAATCAGTTATTACACTGCCCTTTATGAAATTGCTTTATACTTACAAGAAATAAATAAAGTATGCCACTGGCTTTCAAGCATCAGGGGAAAAAGCTCCTTGAGTAAAAAATATATATGTACCTCTCTCACCATAAGATGTGATAGAATTGCTCAAACATGCTATAGTGTGTATTAATTATTTTTTGTACAGGCATGACTTCCCTTTGAAGTGATTGTGAAATGTTTGGCACGGCTTTGCGCACTGCATGCACACATTTTTTAATTTTTTATTTATTTATTTTTTTAAAAGGCTGCACTCCATATTGCATTATTAAACAACTGGAGACATGCCCTTCACATGGCAACCACAAGAAAACTGTGAAATAGGATGTTTTGACCTTGTGCATCACTGAACATGGTGCTAGCAATATTATTGTGCGTTCATATGAAAACCAACTGTAAAAGCTGAAGGACATGGGGTGGAAATTTATTGTGGATTTGCTGTAGTACATATTTGTGCCACCAGGTGGAGCCTGTCACTGTTGATGGAGTTAAAAGGTGTACCTGCTGACAGGTTGTAAATTGTAAAACACGTGAGTCTTCCTGCTAGTGAAGAAAAAAAACATCGTCCGCTTAACTGTACCAGTCTAATGATTTATTTAACACAAAGATTTTTTAAAAAAATCTGGTAGCTTTGTCGTTTAGCCAACTACCTGAGGCTGAAGCTAACAACCAATGAACTTATGCGATAGCAAGGTGAGTTCGTCTGTCCCTCCACAGAATGATTGGTCAGATGTTAGCAAAATGGCATTTGTACTGGATTTGACTTTTTAATGAATTGTGATTCTCATTAGTTTGTGCAATGCAGCCAACCAACAATAAAACGTATCACTGTCTTTCTGTACTTGACACATTAAAATAACCTGTAACCTGTGATGTATCATCAGCCGGATAAACATTGTCATCATTAACGGTAATAATGCTCTGGATCAAGAAAGAATGTTAAACATATGCTGATGGAACCTCCTAAAATATGAAGATTGCTTGAATAAATATCAGTCCACATCTGAGTGGTCGCAAGAATCAATAAATGTAAACTAATTAGAATCAACCGTAAACTGTAAACCTGATGTTAAATGAAGAAGGGATGCTACACAGTGGTGAGCATGGTCCTTTGAGACGTGTTCCTGCCATCAAATTCAAAATGGGTATTATTTATTTATTCAGAATAAATTGTTTATGCTGTATTTAAACGGCTGCATTTTGTTTTGTTCAGTGTCCCAAGTGCTTGTATTGGGATTTGTAGAATGGTCAAAACAAAAATCTCTGGATAAAATTATTTGTTTAGATAATTACTTTGTGTATCAATAACACCTTTTGTGTATGATGTTTACATATTTATGTAGAATGTACAAAGAATTTGGATTCAGGCCCTTTTTTTCTATCAGCTTACATCATTCTGTTGACTTTCTTTGACCCCTTCTTCTACCCCACAGTGTTTTCGCTCTGCCCCTCCCACCTTGTTGCCCTCCCGCCCCTCCTTGCTGCTACCTGTCCCCTCAGAGAGAACAATACAAGCTACCAGACTCGTGCCCTCCACTCTTCAGAGAATCTAACGTGCTAGATGAGTCCTGACAGACCAGACAGGGTGTAGAGGCCACTGTTTTAACAGCCATTACCGGAATAGGTGCTGACAGCTATGGTGCCCATGAATCCTCTCTCTTTCTCTCACTCCATTTCAGCTGGCAACGTGTGTGTGTGTTTCTGTGTGAGCGGAGGAGATGCTGGGTGGGTGGGGACAACAGCCCAATTAGGACAGGAATGACAGTTTAACAAGGACTGAGCTGAAAATGGTGGAATTTGTTGTGGTTTTCGGGGGACACGTTGTCAGACTCAGACTGATACAGACGTATGAAGCCAAACATCTCATTTTCACTTGACTTTTATCTCAGTTTGTAGAAGTTTAGCTCATACTGGAGAGAAAACCTCTCAAAACAGCATCATGAAAGTTAAAAGGCACCTCAAACTGACGTGAGAAACAATTACACAACAGCGTTGCCGAGATGAAGGAAGTGTTGCGCATTATTGTTGAGATTTCTGCTATGACATTTAGAAAAGTGAAATACCAAGCACTCATTTCATTTTCTCAATATCAGCTGTGGGATTTCTCAAGAATCGAGTCCTTTGAACACCCTGCCCTAAAAATGCCTACTCAGTTAGGTGTGTGTTGCGTGGCGTGATCTTCAATCCGATTTATCTCCTTGTTTTAATTAAATGCGGCATGTTTGCCGCCACACTTGCTTTGTTTCGTGGCGATAAAGCCGCAGAATGCAGCCGCAGCAGCCGTCATCATGAAAAACAATCAGCGGTTCAAGATAAAGGCTAAATCCACAGTAATTACCGCACCTTAAACATGAGGGTTTATGCTCGTATCTTTCCTCTTTGTTTCAATTTGGAGTATAGCCAGATAGAAGGCTGCTGTAATTATGAGAAGATTGTGAAACCGGATTATTGGTTAATGCTTTACATAAAGTCGAGCTGTCACTCCCGGTAAAAGGGAATTCTTTTCAGTGCAGCAGATAATACGATATAATAACAGCAATCCAAGGTTACAATGTCTCGTTATATTACAAATGACGACTGCGCTATATGAAAAACGGCACGAGACGCGGATTTACAGGTAAATTAAATTGCTTCCACAGGACCAAACATATCAGACACTAAAATATCTTTCGCCCCATGGGCTTGATATTCCCTGTGGTTAAAGAGCCCTGTCTTGTCGGATCTGCCTATGTCAGAGACAGAACACGACTAACAAATTCTTTTCTGTGTTTTGTTTTCAGCCTGAAGCAACACCAGCAGTAAGTCAGAGAGACAGGCCACTCTGGAAAGAAGAAGTGATGAAGACAGAGATTATTGGAATAAACAACTTCCGAAAAGAGGACTTGTCTTAGTATGCGAGAGTATGCGAAAGTCGTGCAGTGCAACTTCAGTATGCGTGTGTTTGTGTATATAGCCTATATGTGTGTCATAGGCACTTATGCACACATCTGCAGTACGAGTGCGTGGGTCATTGTGAGTGTGTTAATTTCTATCTTTAATCAAAAAATAATATATCTTTGAGATCTATTCAGCACCTTCAACGAGCTCTAAACACCGGCGTCCGTCAGAAGACCTGCGGCTGTGTATTGCCATGTAATTCCAGTGTGAACCACAATCCTGAAATTGAAATGATGTCAGCGCATTGCTCGGAGTGGTGAAAACCATGACAATGATCGTCACAGAACAGCAGTTACAGTAACCATGTAACTAGCAGTCCCCCGCCCCCAAGTGCTCTGACCGTGAACCAAGTCTGACCAGAATCTTGTGTTTCAACGTGTATTTAATATGCAGTGATGCTGACGGTGCCGTGAGCGCGGCTCACTTTCAGACCACTTGAGACCTACTCAGGCCCAGACTTTCAAGGACAAGAAACTTCCCGATGACCTCAGCCATTGCAGATTGCATGAATTTCCATAACTTCAAAAAGCTGTTGGTTTGAATCTAGTGTTGTCTACCAATTGCGGATGTGCCACTTTGAAACCCATTTTCACATATGCCAAAATAATCAAAACCTGAAGATTAAAAGGGAGAGAAAAGTAGCAAAGAAACTATTGAACTTCTGCTCTGAAGAGGGTCTGTGCAACTCTGTGAATCATTTACTGCTCAAAACATTCCCATAGCACTAAATACTGATGTCAGATGCAGTCTGGAGGTGATAAAAAAAATCTTTCTGAGAAGGGCAACATGTACAGTGGGGCAAAAAAGTATTTAGTCAGCCACCGATTGTGCAAGTTCCCCCACTTAAAATGATGACAGAAGTCAGTAATTTGCACCAGAGGTACACTTCAACTGTGAGAGACAGAATGTGAAAAAAAAATCCATGAATCCACATGGTAGGATTTGTAAAGAATTTATTCGTAAATCAGGGTGGAAAATAAGTATTTGGTCACCTCAAACAAGGAAAATCTCTGGCTCTCACAGACCTGTAACGTCTTCTGTAAGAAGCTTTTCCGTCCCCCACTCGTTACCTGTATGAATGGCACCTGTTTGAACTCATCATCTGTATAAAAGACACCTGTCCACAGCCTCAAACAGTCAGACTCCAAACTCCGCCATGGCCAAGACCAAAGAGCTTTCGAAGGACACCAGGAAAAGTATTGTAGACCTGCACCAGACTGGGAAGAGTGAATCTACAATAGGCAAGCAGCTTGGTGTGAAAAAATCAACTGTGGGAGCAATCATCAGAAAATGGAAGACATACAAGACCACTGATAATCTCCCTCGATCTGGGGCTCCACGCAAGATCTCATCCCGTGGGGTCAAAATGATCATGAGAACGGTGAGCAAAGATCCCAGAACCACACGGGGGGACCTGGTGAATGACCTGCAGAGAGCTGGGACCAAAGTAACAAAGGTCACCATCAGTAACACACTACAACGGCAGGGAATCAAATCCCGCAGTGCCAGACGTGTTCCGCTGCTGAAGCCAGTGCATGTCCAGGCCCGTCTGAAGTTTGCCAGAGAGCACATGGATGATACAGCAGAGGATTGGGAGAATGTCATGTGGTCAGATGAAACCAAAGTAGAACTTTTTGGTATAAACTCAACTCGTTGTGTTTGGAGGAAGAAGAATACTGAGTTGCATCCCAAGAACACCATACCTACTGTGAAGCATGGGGGTGGAAACATCATGCTATGGGGCTGTTTTTCTGCCAAGGGGACAGGACGACTGATCCGTGTTAAGGACAGAATGAATGGGGCCATGTATCGTGAGATTTTGAGCCAAAACCTCCTTCCATCAGTGAGAACTTTGAAGATGAAACGAGGCTGGGTCTTCCAACATGACAATGATCCAAAACACACCGCCCGGGCAACAAAGGAGTGGCTCCGTAAGAAGCATTTGAAAGTCCTGGAGTGGCCTAGCCAGTCTCCAGACCTCAACCCCATAGAAAATCTGTGGCGGGAGTTGAAAGTCCGTGTTGCTCGGCGACAGCCCCAAAACATCACTGCTCTCGAGAAGATCTGCATGGAGGAATGGGCCAAAATACCAGCTACTGTGTGTGCAAACCTGGTAAAGACCTATAGTAAACGTTTGACCTCTGTTATTGCCAACAAAGGTTATGTTACAAAGTATTGAGTTGTATTTTTGTTATTGACCAAATACTTATTTTCCACCCTGATTTACGAATAAATTCTTTACAAATCCTACCATGTGGATTCATGGATTTTTTTTTCACATTCTGTCTCTCACAGTTGAAGTGTACCTCTGGTGCAAATTACTGACCTCTGTCATCATTTTAGGTGGGGGAACTTGCACAATCGGTGGCTGACTAAATACTTTTTTGCCCCACTGTAGATATGTTTTTTATTTTTCTGTTACTGCCAGAATAAAGAAACTTCACACTTATGTAGCAGCCACTGTACAATACAACTGGGGTGTAATTCAATGCATGCAAAGTGTAGAACATTGCATTCACTTGCCTTCTTGAAACCTACTTCTCGCGCATTTTGGTAATAGCGCTGCTTTGTAGTGATAGCTAGGTAATGAATTAATGCACATGCTTGTACCTGAACAAAGAAATCACCTTTTAGTGCTGAACTGCCTTCATCTCAACATCTTACCAATTCATCAAAAAAATAAAGAGGAGAGCCTTTTTAGATATTAGTCCAGTAACCACTGCACAACAACCTCATTCGTAAGTGTCTTCAGGCTGAAAAGTGTATTTCAACAATGGTCTGTAGCACCACAAGAAGACGTGCTCCACTTTCCCATGCTGGCACATCACATTGGCTATGAGCAGGGGAAAAGACTGAGAAATACAGCAGTCAATGCAAAGCTACCCTCTGTTTGTTCTTGTTGGTCATCTGTAAACACATTAAAAGGTTGTTGCTTTTCTATTTTGCTTATTTCGCGGTGAAGAGAGTGAACTACATATTACTTGATTAGAAACTATTTTTCTTCTGCAGATATATGGTTGAGATATATGGTTTTTATGCAATCGTGCTAATAGTAACAACCATACAATGTGGGTTTGAAGTGAAATAGTTCAACAAAGCAAAAAAAGCGGTTTGTGTAAATAAAGCAGTAGCGACAGGTGAAGTTCGTGTTTTTAGTAGTACAGGATTTTTGTATTCATAGTGTTTATCTCCACTGAGCCACAGATGATAAGCGAAATGTTTCTTATATTATTGAAAAATACAAATATGTTGGCACTGGGATGAGAGTCTTTTGTTGGGTCATGTTTTTCATAGATAAACATAAGTGAAAATAAAGTAATGGTGACTCAAAGAGTCGGCGATGATGGACCAAAACTCTGTGTTTGGAAGCCAGTGAGTCATCACATTCATTTAGAGGGATTCTGATAGCCGTCATTTTCGTGAGGAAAACTGCAGTCGCTATAAAGACAGTCCCTGCAGAGAAACATCTGAAATGCCAGTGGATTCCTAAAGCTGCCAAAACAACAAAGTGGGACTACAAACCGCTGGATATTTTTATACCATAACAAAACCACAAAAACAAGAAGTCTGTTTCTTGCTTGTCGATGTGCATCATGACTGTTCTGATGACTATTTACACTGACTTCATTCTTTCAAACACTAGTGTATTCACAATAGGAGTGATGTCTGTGTGTGACGATATCACAGTCTGTGCAGATGATGACTGCGCCATGAGTCACATATTTTAGCAGATGTTACATAATATATGACAGCGATGTATCTATGGGTAGGAACTGTGTGATATGATGCTTGCGGGTGGGTGTCTGTGAATCTATCAACTGTGGAAGCCTTGCTGTGAGCTATGCAGCCTGAGCACATTTGTAAACACACGATGATGAATACAATGGTACCTACAGTACATCTATTTTCTCTTGCAAAAACCACAAGTGTGTATTCCTTTTTCTGACTGTGTGTGACACCATGAATACGTCTGAAATGTCCTCTTACTTAAGCATTCATCTGTTATCACACTGCTCAACTTCACAATTTGCAGTAACAAATAAGACCTCAGTCAGACAGCCCTGGAAACTGGTTGGCAACCCAGTTGCCAGGGAAAACTGTATTCCCCAACCAGCTGGGGAGTGGTTGCCTGCTGTAACTAGCTGAAATCTGTTGCAAAACGCACACATCACTGAAAAAACCTCCTTGTGATTGCTTTGGTTGCTGACTCATTGCTCCGGTCAACCATGGAGACTTGTGTTGTCTGCAAACACTCTTTGAAATTTGAAAGCATGACACAAACTGTTAACAGACCTTTCACCTTCAAAGTGAAAGTTGTACCGTAGCCTTGCAATCAACACCTTTCGAAATCTGCAGCTTTTCCAAAGAGCGTCACACTTTCACTGGGAGAGCAGTTAGTGCTTGGTTGTAGACCAACAGGCAATATTTCCACACTACAGCCTACTGCTGATCAAACCAATTGCAAGGACCACCTACCATTGCAAGTAAGTTTTCGATGCAGCACTATATAAGTCTTTATAACCAGTTTTGCCTAGTGACTTCCAGGAGCAACCTGAGATCCGGTCAGGGAATTCACATTTTTCCATAGGATTCAAAGCTTGCTAGGCTATCTGGTCACTAACCAGTCTCCAGGGCTGTTGACTGGGGCTTTAGCAATCGATTTCACAGACAGCCAGCAACCACTCACCAACAAATTGGGGAATACACACTTTTCCTTAGCGACAGATAGTTGCCTGTGGTCTATAGGGCCTGAGTGACAGATCTAAATGATTTAGTTTATCGACAAATCTCATCACTTTCTTTGCCACTTCCTTCTCCAAACTGACTTTTTTATATGCTCCTTAGACAAATTATAATACAGCACATGAGACAAAGACAAAGGTGCTCTGTCGTTTTATACACAGAAATAATTGTAGTTGAAATTGTGGGTCAAAGGCATTATTCCTTATACTGCAAAATCTGACTCTGAAAAGAATTTCTATATTAATAGTCACATTGATAATGATTCTACTAAATTCATAGAGGTTTAGAAAAGTAGAAAAATTCAAGAACTAATTAAAGATTTTATTCATTTCTAGTGGGATAGTTTACTATCATTTACTATCATTAGTGTTTCTTTATTATTTATTTATTTATTTTTCAGGAATTAAACCATGTTCTTGCAAAATGGTATCTGCTGAAATATCAGCTTTTACTTCATGGCGATAAATTCCACCAACCATAACCAATCTACAGATCAACATATCATGCAGATTTAGCTGATGTCCTTATTCCTGCCAGACTGCTGGAGGCTCTTATAAATACACAAGCTGTTATACCTGTATGTTCACCATGGTGACGGCTCATTATTAAAGTAGGAAGCATGTGAAAAGGGAAAAAATTCATGGCCGGGGACTGAACACTGTGTGTTTGTCATTTGTGTGTGTGTTTGGAATAAAAGCAGAAAATGCTGGAAGGTTTTGTATGAAAACGAGTCGAAGGGAAACAAACAGCCTTAAAGTTTGGTTCCCAAAATAGTTTATGTAGATTCGGAGTAACAGAGGAGGAAAGTTTGGGTGGGGTGTGCCAAGAGCAACCTCACAAGCACACACAGATGCTTTCTTTAAACTTTTATTTAAATAAATGAGCATAATAACGTGCTGAGTGGAGTGAGGCTGAGCTGCAGGAAATCTTTATCATATATTGTTGTAATTTTCTTCCTAGAAACCAAATTGTTATTCCAAGCAAAAAGGAAAGAAAAAGAAGAAGAAAACAGAACACTAATTGCATAAAAACAAGTGCAAGAGAAAGGGAGAAGAGGACGCAGCAGGTGGGAGAGAGTATCAGTGTAAACAGCAGCCACTGAGCACTATGGTGCGATGTAGTCAACAGGAGATGAGCTAAATAAAATATTAATTCTGGTATTATGTCATTTGCACTGCACCACCCAACCTCTGTGTACTTGTCAGTGGGTATGAGAATACTAGGCCATCGCTCCACTTAGGCAGCAGTAGGGTATGCTATCTGAGCTCATCCATATTCATGACCCTATCACTGTAACCCCATGTTCTACTGGGATGGGTTTTTGAAAAGGAAATCTTTTCACTGTAGGTGCAGTTCACAGCTCGCTTTCTTCTAGTCCTGCCATGACCCGGCATCACCGTGGAGTTTACGCTGAATTAAATGCAGTAATCAACTTAAAAGACATCAAGGGATATCAGTGAGTCACACTGATGGTACCCAACGATTTTACAGTTATCTCTCTGCGACAGCGTGCAACCACCCTATTATGAGAAGCATGTGTTGAAAATGTCACAATAAAGATTTGGTACGTCTCCAGCTGACATTTTAAAGGACATGTGTGGCACAGGGTGTGAACAAAGCTAAATCCCACACTGAGTCCATGAGTGTGTACCGACACCACGTCTTAAATTTGCAAAGGAGCTGAATCGAAAAAGGCAGACTTTCAGGGGAGATTGTTCAAAACTTTTCTTTGATTTGACAATATTTTATTTTGTTGAAGAATAACAATGCCTGCCTTGTGGAAAAGGTTATGCTGACTGAAACCGGAATGAATTCAATTATTAAAACCTCTTAGCAAGGACAGACAATAAAACATTTAATAAATAATATAAGAGTTTTTGTTTTCTCTTGTTACACAAATACATCAGTACAAAATTAGACATCTAACCTATATATTTCACCAAATCAAAGGCAGACTTGGACTTTCTCCCATTTTATCATGTTACATGCTGTGCCTATGCACACTAGCTGTCAGCTGTGATGATGTGAACCCCAGGCAGCCCAGGAGCAACAGATTTCCACTCTGGTGCTCTGCTCCATGCATCAGGCTGTTGTACTTATAGCCTGTCAGAGACTCCCTGTCTAAAAATCATCCTAGCTATTACAATATTGAGCCCACAGCCTCTGCTGGTTCCTGAGACAGCACCTCATAGGCTGATGGGTAACAACCAGACACATATGAAGCAGGCTAAACTGAAAGCATCTGCATTAAAACCAGACAACTAATGATAATGTGATAATTCTTAAAGGCAGAAATGAGTGTTATCTTGCAGCAATGACCAATCTGTCCAGGCTGACTTATTCTAAATGGGCAACAGGCAGCCCTTAGACCATGTCCACATTAACTGTCCCTTTAAAGGTCAGAGCAGTTGGGATACACGACAAGGATAATCATGCATACATAAATGGAAGAACATTTAATAAAATGTACAGTTCTGGATGAGTCACAGTTGCAAACCTTCCAATCCATTTTCTATCCACGCTGCAGGGGCAGCAGTGTAAGGACAGACGCCCACACTGCCCTCCTCCAGCTGTTTTGGAGGACCACTGAGGTGTTCCACATCATTTCTCCAGCATATCCTGGCTCTCCTCTCAGTTGAACAACCCCCCAAAAAACCACTTCACCTTGGAGCCTTCCAGGAAACTTCCTCGCCTGATAATCAAACCACCTTCTTTTGATGTGGAGGAATATAGTGGCTGTTACTCTCCCAAATAATCAAGGTCCTCAATCTAAGGGAGAGACCAGACACCCTTCAGAGGAAGCTCATTTCCACCATCTGCACTCTCATTCCATCGGTCACTACCCACAGCTCGTTGCTATAGATAAGGTTGGGAATGTAAATTGACCTGTAAATCAGCAGCTTCACTTTGATGCTCTCTCTTCACCACCTTCTGCTCTCACTCATAAACAAGAACCGGAAAGGTTTGAAGCACTCCACCTCCGGCAGTGACTCACTCCAAAACCAGAGTGGGCACCCATTTCCCACTGAGAACCCTAGCTCCATATTTGTAGGTGCTAATTCTCAGTCACAGATTAAGGCTTTTAATACAAAAACAATCAGAGGGCACAGCTCCCTAAAGAGCGAGGGCTTTACTAAAACTTTGATGTTTTATGTTTCTGCTACAATGTGATGACATCAGCTTGTTATGGCATCATCGTGCCACTATAGGGCTTCATATTTAAAACGTGTGTTGTACAGCTCTCTCCATGCCCTTTCATATGATATTTTACAATATCGTTTATTGGTTGTTGTTTTTTCTCACTTTAACCTTGGGTGCTAACAATGAAGGTCAAGGTATATTGGTTAGCCAAACTAGAAACTAATTTCCTCTAAGGAACAATATATTTTTGTGACATTTGAAGACGATCCATAAAAAATTGTGAATAACGTGGCGTGACCTTGACCTGATTTTCACCTAAATTAAATCAGCGTGACCTCTTATTAATATGTACACACAAAAAATCTGAAAATTATATCTTGAAGACCTCGGACCCTAGACTGCTAACATTTAGACATACAAATGGCACACATGCCATTGTTTACAACATTACTTGGCTATTTAAGGATGTGACTAAGAATTTCAAATTAATTGAGTTGTGCTCAATTCTAACACTTCAAGAGATTTTTGTTCTTCTTTTATCATTTATTATTATTAATATTCTGTTAGTTAGTGTCTTTTTCAGACAAAGACACTGTTACTCATTGTAACACTGGGACAGTGGCATTTGACAGCATGACGGGTTTCTTAATTAAAAGGCTGCTGAAAAATTAAACATCTGGACACCATTTGTGGTCCGGGATGAAATCAAAAATCAAGATTACTATTAAAATGTCAAGTGCCAGATATCACAAAACCTCCACCCCACTTCCCTTGTTGATAAGGCGAAATGAACTTTTGAGTACAACCCAAGTGTTTACATCAATGCGCCTGTTGCGAATTTGTGTCCCATCTGCCTTTGCGAGTGAGGCCAATTGCTACATAATAATGAAATTATATCAGGGGTAATGCTGATAGATTGCCTCAGTGCTTTTAACCTTGTTTTAAGCCAAGACAAAAGGCTGTGGCTCCAGTCAAGCAGAGATATTGTTTTGGCTTCTGCTATAATCCAAATCTGTCTCTTGCTGTTTTTCAAATGGGGAAGCTTTGCCAAGCGCCAAACAATTCTTCGGTAAAAGCTTTTTGTTGTTCCTGCTCTGTGGCCGGCCAGAGCATCTCCAATTAAAACTGATCTGACACGTTCACTCTTTTAGCCCTGAAACACGTACACTTTGGGAGTTGTGCTTCTGTATGTAAAATAAGTGTGCACCAGTGTTCCCAGCAAATTAATATGCATGTGTGCACAGATAACGTTTATTTACTTCCCCTTTTTGCATATTTCTTTGCTTATTTTTGTCTCCCTGAGTATCTGCGCGACAGATTTATGTGAATGTTTTTGGCAAATAGTATATGCTATGGGCCCTAAAAATTCATTAAAAGCTGCTCACTCAATCTAAAAGCTGTTTTACCATCAGGGAGACTTTTATGACAAATCAATCTTGTACCTAGTAAGTCGTCCAATTTAAATAAAACAGGCACAGAATCCAGACGAGCCGACATCTGGTTCAAATAAATACTGAAACTTACCACCTACCAAAGCTAATTTACCTGACACACTTGGTCTTTTTTTCTCTTTTAGTTACATTAAATCAAAGGAACTAAGTTTAGAAATGTTACAGGGATGGCCCACAATACCTTCCAGACACTTCCAAACTAGGCTGTACATAAACTGGGCCAGTAAGGCAGCATTTGGCCTAATACAGTATGTATCTGGGCCTCGACTCAGGAGGGGGACAGACAGTGCAATAAGTCTGTCAGCTGACGGCTACATCTGATAACCCCCTCCTGTGACTGCTGTCATCTCAACATCCTGTTCCCAGCCTGCAGAGCGTACTCCAAACCAGGGATCTCAATCTGTAACCAGCATGCAGACATAAACACACATACATCCACAGGCAGCCTGTCTGCAGCTGAAATTATGGGTTGTCAAAGCCTCGTCAGAAGCCCCTTTCCCAACTAAACATCCTTTTATGTTCCTTTTGTAATAAATGGAGAATCAGTAACCAATAATAGGCTTTAAACACAGCTATGTTGGATTTTTTTTTTTCATTTGACTGACAAAAAGAAGTTGAAAAATAGAAAAATAAAATTTTTCTTAACATATTTGCATGTTCTGGAGCTGCTTCAGCATCGTGGTGAGGCAGTTCCAGAAGATGCCATTTTATTTTATCATCAGTTATCAGTAAGTTATCAGTAAGCAGGGTGGCTAGAAAGGTTTGAAAGAAAACCAAACAATCTGCTGATTTTAGTTCATATGCTCAGAGGAGGAGATAATGACATTACTTTTATTTACATAGCATAAAAGGACAAGAAAAAGTTCAAACTGCCTACGTGGAAAAAAGGATTATACTGAGAGCAGGACTTCAGCTCTTTGTATTAGCATTAGCAATTAGCCCAGTGCTAAATATATTTCACATCTCTGTACTTATCTTTCCACAGTTGGCACAAATTATGCCCAAGGTATCAGCGTATACCTTTCTGTTTGTGGTTACTATGCAACAAAATGAGTAAAATGTCAGACAAATCAGAGAAAAAAAGATCCTTGAGCAAAAACACAAAAGAAATCCTCAGTTTCAATTAACAGTTTCAGTTAAGCAGAAAATTACCTTACAATCCTGAACACAGATCAAATAAAAGGTGCGCATGGAAATAGAACAGGGCACCAGCTTTATCAGCAATTTGCAAATGTGTGAGAGACACCGTAGAAGGAGAAGGAGCCTTGAAACAAAAGCCACACTTTTCAAACATGGGGAATTATACAACTTTTAATTTTACAGTTTTTCCCCTAATTTGAACAGTGATCTTGAAAATTTGAAACCAAAGCAGAACTGTGAAATATTCATGACAGCCTACGTGTTCACTTTGCCAACAAGACCCTGGTAAATGCAAATTTACTGAGAAGGATTTGCAAAGAACTTGCAATATCTATATAGTATATATATAGATATATAGTATATATCTATATCTATATAGTTTAATGCACAAAGCAAAGTAAAAAAAAAAAATAAGGTCATTGTTTTATGATGCGGAGTCCAAAAAACTCAAACAAGGACAGGGACAGAGGACCCTAACCAACAGGAGACAACAGGCAGTGTGAGGACTAGGGTTATATATAAACACACTAAGAATAGATTGAATAACAAGACACAGGTGGGAGCAGGACAAAGTTGAACACACCCAGCAGGTAAAAAGAAAGAGGCTGAATGACACTCACAAAGGAAGTAAAAAGAGCAGGAAGTAAAACTAGAACAAAGACAGTTGTTACTAAAACATGAGGACACAGCAACATGAAAACAAACACTTAAAAACAGAGACAGGGAAACACAGGAGGCACAGGAAGACAACTAAACGCAAAGTGGCACAACAAAAATCAACAAAGAAATGGGAATATGACATTATCATGTTTTGAATTCGATATTTATATAATATTTATTTATTTAAATTTAAACGCTACACTTCCTACTCTATTTATCAAATTTAGTTACCCCAACACAAAAGCTTAACGTCTGCACAAGCCGAGTGTCTCATCGACCTTACTGCTGGTACCTTATGTTATGACTGCAACAACAATGAGCATCAGTTATGAAACTGCATATTCATATTGTCACTATTAGAGAGACTGTCGCACAATCCCAACCACTGAAATGCAAATGAGGACAGCAGGAGACAGTGAAGAACAGAAACCTTCCTTGTCATCACTCATCAATTTAACATACGAGTACAGAAGATTTCACAGCACAGCTGTTAGTATTAACTTGACTAACTGTGGTTGGTTTAATCTGAACAAAGGCACACATTAAAACAATAGAAGGCCTAAATGCAGGGAGAGCAGCAAGACCCCCCCCCCGACACACACACACCAGAGAAGAGATAAATGACAACGGTCATGACAGTGATTAAGTAAGAAATAGCATGCACTGACTAAAATCTGCTTCAATAACACATATTTGACTTGACAAGAGCATGCAAATAAGGGAATGAGTTAAAACATCAGCTGACTTGGCCCGGCACGGATATTGGCTGACCTGTGGAGGCTGTTGGCTGTCCTTGCCTCTGTAGGAATCCTAATGTAACATTATGATCTATATTTTGAATTTCACAAATATAACTGTATAGCACAGATACAACTGAGGGGGACTGTTTGACGTAAAGGATTTGCCAAGGAGACTTTATTTGTCCTCACTCTCTCAGGCGGTTTGTCTCTTGCTAGTAAAGCGACGCAAACACATGCAGTGTAAGTGTAGAAGTGTTAAGGATTATATCACACCGAGGAAATGCGTAGCTGAAAAATTATTTTAAGTTCAGCCTTCCGAGAGGCAAGTCAGTCTGGAAAAGACAAAAACATACCAGAGCTCGCACAATGCAACACAACCGAGGCTATAAGCATTAGAGCAAAGCTTTAGTGGGCAGGAAAAGGGACAGGTGGGAGTTTGGAAGATGGGAAAGGGATGTTAAATAGTTTGCATTGAATTTCAGAACAGAGTTAAATAAATATGTTTATTAAAAAAACATTAATAGTCATTCAGAAACTCGAAGCACTGGATCAGCAAGCATGTCTGTCAAAAGCCTACCTAAACCCATTATGTGGAATATGCTATTGTAAAAATATATTCACATAAGTTATTACAGTTTCTTGTGGAAGCCTTTTACTATATACAGTTTATGTATTTAAGGCCTTGAGAGTTGCACGAGATGAATAATTGAACACTGAAATGACTGAACTCCAGTAAACCTCTAACAATGAATAACCCATCTCCCTGTTTAAATAAGAATATTTATGAGTCTTGGCCTTAATCAGGCACTGTTGTGTAAGAGAACCGGATCAGATGGGGCTTAATGCAAAGCCATTAGAACACTAAAACGCACTTAGCCTTCATTAGAGGAGGAACAAGTAGGAAGTGGCTGCACCGTAAGCAGATTCATCTTTTGTGCTGGGAAATGTAAAAGGCCGGGGAGTTAACTGTTAACTGTACACGAGCAATATGTAATCTTTTAGGTCACAAAGCAGAGGGCGATCACTGTGGGATATTAAAAGAAAAAAAAAAAAAATACCACCACAAGGTTTTGAAGAGGCTGATATATATCTCAGATCCCTTGGGTGGATGACGTCAAACCTAGTAAAAACTGCGTCTGTTTTGACGCTTATACGACGGCAGTTGACAGCGTGCACATGTGAGTCAGAGGCTTTACTTCTTCATAACAACTCACGACAAGGAAACTGATTCTCTTAATCCAAACAAACATGCAGAGAATAAGCCAAACTGACTGTTTAAAAAGATTTAAAAAATGTGAACTGATACAAATGCTCTGGCAGTGACGGCATGTCACACAACCCTATACGCGCTCCATTACAGCTGTCACCTTTCTAAGTGAAAACATCGTCTAGATTTAGAGTAGACTAAAGCCTGCACACATCGTTGTGCGGGTGTTACGACTACCTCACTGTGCAAAGCTGTAACAAGGTCACGCCGACCTTGAACAACAGCTGCATTAACATCAAAGTTGAAATGACTGATCACCTGCGACTGACTTTTAAATCCTCATCTAATACAACAGAGCTGTTGCGGCTCGCCAAGGGCGACATGTTTATCTAATTACAGCCTCTTTTCCGTTCATAAAGGACTAATTGCAGACATCTTTTGCCAATTAGACATTTTCATTTAAAGGTAACTGTTTGCCAACAAGCAGTAAACGGATGCATTCATTTGAAAATGAAACCAGAGGCTCGTTATCCAGACTTTACAAACGCATCGCCATCTGAAAATCAGCATTAAATAGCGAACTCCAATCAGCGTCTGAGTCATGGCTTAGTTAAGATTCAGATCACACAGTTGTGGGAAATTGCATCATAGCTGCATGTGTGACAGGTGACAGAGCAGCGCTGAGAGAAAACACAGGGGCAAACGGGGACAGCAGAGGAACTGTCAGCAATTGGACCAGTTACCCTGTGGGTACAAATAGCAGCGAGCGTGAGAAGGGAAAGGAAAGTGTGGTGTGTTTTTTTCACCGTTTCAGCCACACACAGGTTTTCTATTAGATGATAGATGACACGCTTCACACCCTGCACATTGCAGATATCACTCAGCATAGCCCTTGCTTCCTCCTCCCTCCCTTCTCCCTCACCTCTCCATCTGGCAATTGCCTCATCCCAATTTTACCCCTTCCCTCCACCACCAGCACCGCCACCGCCTCACCCCCACATACCGCCATACATTGTCTATTTGTCTGTCAGCGTGACTTCCTTTCCAGAACTGAAGTTCTAGCCAGGTATGTTAATAAAGTTAATCGGATTTTCCCCTCAAGGAAAGCAGCACAACTTTCACAAAGTTTCCAGTTAATTTTACCTTAATTCAATCTGCAGTTTCCCATCTTCCTCTGCTCTGTGTATGTGTGCGTGCACGCGTAAGACCAAGGGTGTGTGAGTGTTTGTGTCTATGCATTTGGAGGCATTTGTCTTCCCAAGCCACATTTACCAGCCATTTGGCAGAAATTACCTATAACAATATTAGCCAATGTCCCTCCGCGTCTGCTGCGAGGAAAAATGTGGGACAGAATTAGCAGCAAGTTTGCCTCCTGTTTATCTCCTGGTTGTGATCCAACTCTCCTGACAAATACAGCAGCTTAAGTGTAGACAAAGACCACTCCAAAAGACTGCATACGTGCTGACAAAGATACTGGATGGGAAACTTGAATTTAATGCCACAGAAGTACTACTCAAGGCATCAGAAATCCTAAATACGAGGCACTTGTCTTATCATTCAGTAACAACGTTGATCAGGTGTCACAGGTTTGCGGTGACACAGTGGTGTTCCTTGCTAAGAGTGGACACTCCTGAGGATCATGTGGCCCCGAAAACAAAACAAAAAACTTTGATGTACCATGGTCCTTCATCCTTGGCACCTGCTGTGTGGAAGTGTGAATATGACTGAAGCAGTACTCTAGTTACCACAGAGTTTATAAGCACTAAGAGGCCTCTCCATTTTTATTCTCCCCAGACAGTGGCCGTGCCGTGCTGTTTCCGCACTGTCTCCTCCTTAGTCTGAATGCCACTGCTGTCAATCAACCTCCTCAGCTCCCCCCGAGCTACCTTAGGGACTCTTCTAATGAGGTGTGTGTTGGCATTATGGCACAAAAAGCTGCCTGTGAAACTGTTTCATACAAGGGCATCCATTACCCCATCCACGTGTGTGCCAAGAGAAAACAGAGACCAGTAGAAACATTATTTAAGCAATTCACAAGCTATAAACACTGTTTTTCTGCTGCTGCTGCAAAACAACAAGAAAAGGCATTACTGTGTACAAGTAGTGAGCCCTTTTGTCACTTATAAATCCCTCAATGCCCTCACCCCTCAGTACCTGTCTGACTTTATTCCCCCATACAAACAGTTTTGGGTGCTACAGTCCTCAGCTGTGGGTCTGCTTTCAGTCCCTTGTAGCCAACCTCCATACCTCTATGGTATTCCTACCCTTTGGAACTCTCTCCCATCTGAGATTCGCAGTACCCCATCACTGGCCTCTTTTAAGAAACTCACCTTTCTAACAAAGCATTCAACTTTTAGTCTTTGTGCTCATTTATATATATTTTTTATTTATACTCCTTTGTAAAGCATCTTTGGGTTTCTTGAAAGGAGTATACAAATCTAAGTCATGATTGAGCCACCACTCATGTCTTTATATGTTGCAAGAAAATATGTGCAGAAGTTTATTGATACATTTGCAGAGTTTCTTCAGTCCCGATTAGCTTGAAAGTCAGTATTTGGTATACCTCAACATTACTGAAGCAGTGTGGGATCATCTTGGCAGACAATAGAAGAAAAGGAAGCCAACATCCAAAGAAGAGACTGGATGTCCTTCAAGAAGACTGGAGAAGACATGAAAAAAACTTATCTAAGAGAGCTCAGGCTGTGTTTCTCTGGGGAGTCCAATCTATGACTGATAGTTTTCCATTGTGTGTTTTTGTACCCAGTTGTACTTTTACTGCACTGGCAGTTTGTTTGGGATCACTGCTTAGCTAAAAAAAATAAAGCTGTTGCCAATCGGACGTTTTCCAGATGGTATTGAAGGCTGGATCAAGATCTGACTGTATTTTTCTGTCATAATTACATCAATTTTGACAAGATGCCTGACACCACTGACTGAAATGTAGAATGAAACCATAACACTCACTGTCTTAGGTCTTTCTTGATGAGCCGTAGTAAATGAAACATTTTTGAAAACTGAGTTTTTATTGAACCTTAAAAAGAACCTTAAAATAATAAATGAATTCAATATTAATTTGAATATATTGTTTTCATTTGTATCATATTTGCTATCTGATTGTTCAGTCTGACGTCACTAGCCGTGTCTGGGTCTAAACTCCGCTGCAGGTCCATATATCAAACGATCACTATGGCATTACTGAGAGTTGAAAAACTGTCTAAAGTCTTTCATCTTTAATAAAATGATCAGCGTTCTGCTCTACCAGGTGTAACAATTGAGTTTAACATCCAGGCATCCATGAAAACGGAATTTATGACATTTAACGGAGTTAGAAGTTAGCAGGGAGTTAGCTCGCTAGCTTCTATCTAAATACAATATAGCATGTCCTGACTGCGGGGTTTTGGAAACAAATTAAAACGTACAGCTCTGTTATCACTTCCAGCATAAATGAAGACAGAAAACTAAACAGCAGTGACGTTTGTAGGGTTACTGAAGTTGGGCTAGCTGGTATATAATGATGTGCTACGTGACCGCTAGCGACACAGCTATGTTAGCATAATATGAACAAGGTAACTTTTTTCCCACTCGATAAAAGTTAACGTGAGTGTTCTCGGTGGTCAGGAACAAATGTAATCGCATGGCAGGATGCTGTAAAAGGACCAAACTTCAGCCAGGAGAACAACTGAGATAATCCATCCACAATACAAGGTTAGTCATTCATATACTGCTGCATGGGCTGGGCTGTAGTTACATCCTAAGGTTTTAAAAACTGAGCTTAAATAAATGATTAGTGGTAATAAAAGCCGAGGGAGGTCAACAGGGTTCACTGACTGTTTTAGGAGCTTTTTGAGATTAAATAGAAGAAAATACATAACATTAAACATGTTAACAACACAAAAGCCATATTAAACGCAGACTACTTTAGACCCGGAAGTAGGATTCGTCGCGTCATCACTGAACAACCGGATTTCCAGTAGGGCTGCACGATTTTGCATAAAATGAGAATCACGATTTTTTGCCTTAGAATTGAGATCACGATTCTCTCACGATTTTCTTTTCCAGTATAAATATTTATTGCACTTATTAACTGCACATCAACTTCGCAACAGTTGGGACTGAACATAAAAACAATAAATAAAGGTATAAAACAACAAATGTCTCACGTTTTGTTGTTGCTGCAAAATGTTGTACTGCTTGAAATTCCGTCTCCACCGTTGCTCGACGCTGTGTGTATAGAGCAGGTAGTGCAACAATAGAAAAATAGTTGCGGGACGGCACTGTGTAGCGTTTGTCTAGGGTGTTGATCATTTTCCTAAATCCCTCGTTTTGCACAATGTTGATGGGAGCCATATCTTTGGTCAGGTGATAAGTGATAGCCTCCGTAATTTCTTTGTGCCTGCGGGAGTTCGACGGGTAAGGGGAAGCGCTGTATAAGGTTCCCGTTATTGATGTTTGGGTGGTTGACCGGGACGGATTTTCTCCTGTCACTTTCTCGTCATCCCTGACGTGTTCTCCGTTGTTTTTTCCCTGCTAATTTTAGCATCACACGGCACAGCTTCTGTATCACGTGGTATAAGGCTCCGCCCTTGTCATTTGTTGAGCAGGAAGAGTGAGCGCTTGTTTTTATGCAGATTACGTCCCGGATCAAAATGCGGTACAATGGTCGTCTTTTTTTTTTTTTTTAATCGTTGTCATTTGGAAATGAGATCACACATAAGTATGAATCGAGATCGCGATTTTCTAACGATTAATCGTGCAGCCCTAATTTCCAGTATTCTTATTTTTGTTATTTATTGCTCTTTTCCTGGGGGGGGGCTTCCTATTCTCAAAAACTCATGTATCAAATATGATACTTTTGGCTTTCATTCTGCTGAATTCTTTCCTATTTCTTAAGGTCATGACATTCAGATACTGTTCATCTGCTCGTTTTTCGGGGCAGCTACTTCCTCTTTTGTCCTTCACTTGTCCAGCTTCCTCAAGTTTTTAGGGCACGCTGGACGCCAGGCTGATTTCTGGCTCTCTGGGAGTCAGCTTGATGGTGCAAAATTACAATGTTGAGCATGTCAAACTTCATTTTTCTTGGGCATGTTTCAAAAAGCCTGCTACTTTAAAAAAAATGACAAGTCCAGCTACTTGTCAAGACTTGCAATACCTGAACTTCAGAACAGTTTTCCAAAGTTCATATTTTTTCAACAAATATCTTCTTTAGAGACATATTTAACTTTTTACAGGATAAACCCTCGTCGTTAAACGAAATGCCACTTCAGTGGGATGGGTCTTTTTAGGACTTTATTTTGTCTTAGGAAACTTTGTATGCCAGATCTTGATGGCAAACAGATGAACTGGAAATTTCATGGACAGATTTTAGATACTAAAAAAGGCTTGAAATCTGGTATCCAGCTCTGCACACTGTTGGTAAATTTTCACCCAAATGTTAATTTGGGGTGAAAAGTTACTGTTGACAAAATTTTGAGAGACTTGACTTGGAGTTTGTATGATTTTCTACAGCAACAAATAGTAGGACAATAGTGCCAGCTGTCTGCGTCCAGAAATACCCAAAAGCAAGGCTCCCAAGAAATAATGGTCACTCTGGTTTCCTCAAATACACACAAACAATGAGATATACAGTCAAAGAGCATTTGCTGACACAATGTTAACCTGGTTCCCTTTTTCCCCCCTTTCACATTCAAACACGTACTGCTATGCAGCTTCCATGCATGCTTTCTCTCACACACTAAACTGCATCTGAAGGTGGTCGATCAGACATTTAATTGTCCTCCAGTGCTGACAAAGGCCTCTCACTAGTGGAGACAGACAAGTTGCTTTTATCGACTGGTTTCCAGAGGGTCCTGGCAGCTATTATAGCAGCAATGAGTGTCTGGCCCAGTCAATAGACTTTCTATTAGTGGACTGCTCCCTCAGCTCCACACCAGAACACACACGGAGCTTGAGAGAGAGAAGGGACGAGAGACTTGGAAGCTCTGTGGAGGTTTGAAAGGAGCAGTGAACCCCCCCTGTGGAAAATGTCTTTGGTTGGAGCAAGTAGACCAGAAGTAGATCAATAAGGAAAATAAGCAGAAGCACCAGGCTCAGACATTAGAGACATGATGCTATAAGTTGCCTGTGGAAACACTGATTCTTCTGTTATTGACACATTTCTAAAAGATACGTTTTATTTACACACAGAGCAGTGAAAGGTAGTGATGACTAACCTTAGATCTTATACTGTATATAGCACACAGTATGTGAACGTGATGGGAAAGCTTCAATGACCTTGGCCCTGCTTGCCTGAGGCAGATTTAGACTGATCTAGATGAGCTGCAAGGTAGTCATGCTGTTTCGCTCTAACAGAGGGAGTAATAGCCAAAGCAAACACCTTCATCCATCTCTGAGCTTTTCGTGTAATACCACCTATTATAAATGATGCTACACTGCTTAAACAGACCAAGATTAAGCACAGAGAAGAGCAAATCAAAAAGAAGAAAGGCAATGGGTTGTGTTGGCTACTGGCTTTTAAATAAAGACATATGTTTTCACTGAAATACTGGCACTCTGCCTCTTACCCAATTTGATTTTAGTCTTTGAACTCACAGATTATCAGATAAATCATTTAGTGTAATACACAGCTGTGAACAGCAGCCATTGTCTCTGTTGATACCGTTACAGGCATAGTTGAAAAAGTAAAGAATAAAGTCTACAGGAATATTTGTGATATTATACCTTACCTGCTCTGCTATATTGGCTTAAAACACACGATGAATGAGATCAAACATATCTAGACAACACAAAAACATATATGTAGTCAGTAAGGAAGAAATAGTATTATTTATTCTTTTTTAAGTCACTTGGCTTAAAGTTGCCCTTTTTAGTCTTCAGTTTCAGTATTTATTTACCCTCAACTGACATTTTGGGCAGGTTTTTATTTCAGACCCTGTTATTTCAGCCATAATTCTTTTTCAATCCATGGGGCTACAATTTAATTAGTTAGGTTTTACCATCAAAAGGTCAGTCCCCACAGCAGACATTTTTATCTAGTTGCAGCGGTGGAGGGAGGAACCAAGTGGAAAACACAGGGGCTGATTAAATAAATAGAAAATAAGCCGGTATAGGCAGAAAAAAAATCCATAGTCCAAAAATGAAACAAAAACAGAAGCCTGTAATACAAAGCAGGATTTGGACTTCCATCCAAGGTTAAGTCTGGGTCTTCAGTATTGGAAATGCTGTTTATTGCTTAACAGGGTACACTGCCATGGCAACTGATGTTGCACCTAACCTGCAATGGAGCAGGTTATGTTCAAGATTAGAGATCAACAGGCATAAAAAAAACCCAATACTGACCATTAAGGTCTCCAGAAAATGTCACTAATCATGGAGTATCCCTCTGACCGCTATACTTGGATAGTATAAAAGGTGTTTTTAAATAGGATCCAAAGTCTTTGTCATATTTGAGCCCTGGATTCAGACTCGAGACGCCAAAGGGAGCCTTAAAAGATTTATTGAAAGGCAACCAGTTCTTAAATATTGAGCAAGTGTGAAACTTGAGACTTTGGTTTTACAGCAGCAGTGACATAGCTTGGAGCACTGTGGAGTAGGAGAAGTCAGAGTAGCTAATGCCAAGGTGGGTATAAATTTTATAGTAAAAGGCAGAGTTCAAGTTTAACAGTCTTACTCGGAGGTGTGACTGAGACTCAGGAGGGGTCTTCAGAAGACAGAAAAGTTTCTGGAAAAGGTGAGTGGTGCAGAGTTTCAGGTAATGTCCTTCTCATTAAAGCTAGATTCCAGAGCTAGGTGGCTTTTGGTGTATGCAGATTTCCTCGGAGCTGCAGAAACACAGCACGGCAAGATATGAGCTGACGATGTAACTGAAACACCAGAGGCACCTGATTACCACCATGATAGCAAAGACAATCAGCAAGAGATCTGCTGCATAACCAGCCATCCTGGTCAACCTATCGAGTTCATTTCACTTTGATCTGCAGACAAACTGAACTGATTTTCCTGTCTCCTTCATCAAGCTGTGGGACAGTAAATTGATCTATTTTAAAGTTTTATGCGTCACCATTCTCATTCTCAAACACCACCGAGGCAGCAACTGTAACAGTAAAAACTAAAATGATTTCTTACACACATCTAAATATTAATTTAAAGTAATAACTATTGTAATCCATCAGATTCCCCTATGTCTTAATGCTAGCACTCTGGTACTCATTACTATGTCAACTTACACACTCATCATTTTTTCACAACTTTCCTTCCCAGCTTCAAAAAGTCTAAACCTTATTATTATAGAAGGTCTTTTCCAGTCTTACTAACTGAAATGTACATATTTATATGTAAATATAAATATGTACATATTTAATACTAAAGTACTCTACAGTGCTATTCCTATTACCGACAGTTATATCTTCCTTTGTAAAATCAGCCGCAGTGTTTTCAGTGCACTTACCCAGATCTGTGATTGGTCAAATGATGCTTATGCCACATATTTCATGCGAGGACACTTGTCGCTAGATTGATAAACCCTGAGGTAACTTATTGGGTTGATAACCGCCTTGATATAACTGCTAATCTTGATTGAGGGTTGGGGGTTACTGAACTTGCTCCTTTGTGCCAGGAAACTGCATAAACAACGAAGCACAGCAGATGATGTGATGTGACAAAGAGTGATAGGGAAAGTAGGAATATATATTATTAATTAGACAAAATGAGAATGAGCTGAATACAGTTGAAAGCAGTCAAATGAGGGTAGGGAGGTAATCACAAAGGATGGAAAACAGAAACATTTCAGAAAATCAACTGTCCAAAGACTGAAATACTAAAAACAAAGTCAGAGGGAGAGGAACAGAGAAAGCACACGAAGTGAAGAACCGATCTATCACGGTTCACAGGTTATTCTAATGTGTGATATACAAAAAGAAAATAATGAGTTTTCTTGTCATTGGATATTTTCATTTCACAAACTAATGAGCTAAATTCCACTGAGAACACCAAATGTGACCTTGACCTTGAGCACAGTTTAGCTGAAGATCCATTAGTGGATCACGGTGTGCTAGTTTGATTCAATTCTAAACAGTATTGCAACAACTGGATCAGACAGAAGGCCAAATATTGTTCAAGGTGACAGCACAGACCTTTTTTCTACAAATAACATCCAAAAGAATATGTATGAAAGTATGACCTACTTTATCTATCATGTTCAACATCTCTTTGTGACTCTGCAACTCTCAAACAGGACCTGCCAGTGGGGTTACTCTGCCACTGTTTTATACTTCAGTGATGCCGGCTCGTGTGGGCTGATCATGTTGGAGTTGGATCTCTTTGATCCTGAAGAGACTTCAGAACTGGTTGTCTATACAAGGATTGGTAGACCATAACATTGGTTGGCAGCTTGCCTAGGCTGATCTGAGACTGATCAGTCTGTCACCAATTATGACTGAAAAACTGAAAACCAATCATTCAATCTTACTGTAACATGTAAAAATATCTTCTGTGAACAAGTCATAACAAGTCATTTCTATATTAGTAAGCAGCCTTAGTTTGCAGCAGATTTATGGTTCATTTGCTCCTTTGTGTGTGTGTGTGTGTGTGTGTGTGTGTGTGTGTGTGTGTGTGTGTGTGTGTGTGTGTGTGTGTGTGTGTGTGTGTGTGTGTGTGTGTGTACTTTAGGATCATCCACATAAATATAGGAAAAAGCTTTCTAAAAATGTATCTGAGTCATATTTTGCAACAAGGGGGCCAAACAGACTCAAATGTAACAGCTAAATGGAGAATTACAAAGTCTGTGACTTGTGACTAAAACTTGGAAAGGATACTGATAGAGAATAGATGTTAACATTTGGAGAAGTGGAGAGAGGCTGAATCATTATGAGACTGCTGTCTCTAGGAGGCCTCTTGATCTTGTGTTCAAGGCAAATGACCAAAGTCTGACCATACTTTCAGTCAGTAGACAAAATGAAATGAGGGGATTGAAATACAAAGGAACAGACTGCTGCATCTCAGTGCTCATTCTTTTGTATGCTTCTCTGCACAAAGCAG
This sequence comes from Diplotaxodon limnothrissa, assembly GCF_057381915.1. Lineage (NCBI taxonomy): Eukaryota > Metazoa > Chordata > Actinopteri > Cichliformes > Cichlidae > Diplotaxodon > Diplotaxodon limnothrissa. The sequence goes on along the minus strand of NC_140608.1, from coordinate 13,498,630 downwards.
GAAACACACTGAGATATGTCAGGAAAAACAATTTGACAAAAGCCCAGTTATGTTTATTTTTCACTTACTAATACAGAGTCCGCCCTAGTGCTGGATGTAGAAGTTCGCAGTACTCTTGAGTTTGATGTAATTACAATGAATATTCATTTTCTTTCAGAAGATGTTATTGTTTATTTTAGTATAATCCGAGGGGGCAGCAGCATGCCTGAACACAAGGGCAAACTAAACAGGAGCAAAATTAGGAAAGACAGAAGAGGAAGCTTTCGCTTTTGCTGGAATTTGTTGCGACAGTCACCAAGAGCTCAAATACTTTTTGCAAAGAGCTGCACACAGGACTAAAAAAAAGACTCTCTCCAAAATGTTATGCGGGCATTTGTCTACCATCTACCGCTCCAGTGTGAAACTAAAAGCCCACTGAAACCTGTGAAATAATGCTTGGGTCCACAATGTTTATTTGCTGCCTCAAAAGCTAGAGATATTAAAAAGAAGCACATTAAATAATTCACATAGCCTCTGCCGAGCAGCCAGTTCAGTTTGTCTGTTTGTTTGTTAGCGCGAATACTCAAAAGGTTAAGGACAGCATGAAAGCATAAAACTTTAAAGACTTTCTTTCACCAGACTTTGCATCACCCAAACAAATCATAGCAATAAAGGGAAAAGAGAAAAAAACAAACCTGATTTCATCAGACTAAACAATGCAGGTTTAAAAACACCCTCAGTGTTTTCTATGGACATTGTGTACTGCTTTTATTTCAACTACTGATATGAAATTCTAAATATCCAATTGATATCACAGTTATCAATATTACAACACTGCTTTATTTTTAGCACCACAGATTCAACAAGCTGCTGGAAACATCTCTCAGAGATTTTGGTGCACATTGGCATGATAGCATACATTAGTTCCTAATGATTTGTCAGTTGCATGTCCATGATGCAAATCTGCTTCACCACACCAGACCTGATCTGCTGGACTGAGATCTGGTAACTGTGGATGACTCATAAGTACACTGAAGTCACTGTCATGCTCAAGAAACAAGTTTGAGATCATTTGACTTTTGTGACATGGGACATTATCCTGCTGGAAGCAGCCATCAGATGATGGGTACACTGTGGTCATGAAAGGATGGGCATGGTCACCAATACAACAACACCCAGACAGGCTGTGGTGTTTAACAATGCTCAATTGGTACAAAGGGATCCAAGCCAAAAAAAAATATCACTTACACCATTACAACACTACACCCGTTTGAACTATTGATCCGAGGCTGGGTGTTTTCTTGTTGTGTACACTGAATTCTGGCCATACTACTTGAATGTTAAAGCAGAAATGGAGACTAACAGACCAGGCAATGTTTTTCCAATACTCTGTTGTCCAATTTTCTGAGCCTGTGTCAACTGTAGCCTCGGTTTCCTGTTCTTAGCTGACAGGAGATGCACTTGGTGTAATGCTGTAGCCCATTTGCTTCACTGTTAAACGTGCTGTGTATTCAGAGATGCTCTTCTGCACACATTGGTTGTAATGAGTGGTTATTTGAGTTGCTATTACCCGCCTTATCAGTTCAAAGTAGTCTGGCCATTCTTCTCTAACATCTGCAATCAAGAAAGCGTTTTTTCACAGAGAACTGCTGTTCCCCTTTTTGGACCATTCTACATTGGCATGGGGAAAAGTTTCTGAAGTACTCAGATCTAACCATCTGGCACCGACCACATTCCGCATTCAAGGTCACCGAAATCACCCTTCTTCCTCATTCTGATGCTTAGTTTGAATTTCAGCGAGTCATCTAGACGATGTCTATGCGCATAACTGCATCGAGTTGACGCTACATTATTGGCATATTAGATATTTGCATTACAAATACAGTTAAAAGATTGTAACCAATTCTGTATACCACTACTGCTGCTGTTGGCAACATGATAAATAGACCAAAACAATAAAACAGGCCTTGTGTGTTCTGAAACAAATATCCACATTTAAGAAAATACACTTGGATAAAGTAAAGACCAGGTGATTTGTTTGTGACCCAGTTTTCTCAGTTTTTAACTTAGCTGCTTTAGAAAGTGACTTGAAATATATTCTAATAGCAACTAAATTATGCAGGGTTGTGGATGCCGGACCAGTCCCAGCAGGCTCCTGGGTGAAAGAATACACCCTGAACTAATCCCAAGTATTACATAGAGTTTACCTAATTTGCATGAGATGGCAATATTGCTCCCACATATAAAGCCCCCAGCTAGGCAGCAGCTTTTATTAACCTAGAACCTAATCTGTCAGGTAGCAGTGTCGTCATCAGTGCAGGCAGGTACAGTGTTCACGCTGAAAGTAGGGCTGTTCAATTAATCAAACTTTAATTTCAGTTACAATTTTAGCTTCCAACGACAAACCAGAAATAAAGGGGCGCATGACTGATGTATGCAATTTTGCTTTATGTTCGGCCATTTGATAAACATGAATGTCTATTATGTTTAAGTTATTAAAAACCCAAGTTAACCAAGCTGTACAGTAATTTTGTTACAAAGCTTTGGCTCAGTGGAGCCCTCTGTGTCTGTATTGTATCATAAGCTATGTTGCTGTGTGTCTTGTTGATGATGTTGATACACTGGCATCTCTGACAGAGGATTCTCCATCACCAGATTAAACCGACCAAGATTCGCAATAAATAATATTTACAGTTACTCTTAATAATATTTCAAAAAGCTGACATCAGATTAATTGTCATGCTCAGTATTTCTAATATAGTTTTGTTAGCCACTATGGACACGAGGGACAAGAAAGCCCTGTTTGATTGTTCACATGGGCACCTGATTATTTTTATATAAGACAAAAATGTAAAAACTGTCCTTTGATCCAGCTGAGAACATCCTGTCACCTGCGGGCTCCATTATGGTCAGTCTCACCTGCTCCTGCTGCGTCATATCCATTCATGTGCTTGAAAAAGATGTGAACAGAGCAGCACAGCTGTCTCTGGCTAATGAGCCGGCTGAGCCCACCCACTCCTCGATCATATTCACTATCATTGATTAAACACCATGACAACAGAAAGTTCTTAATATAACATAAAAGAGTGCCCAAGTCTGCTGGGTGTCAGGAAAAGGAGTGTAGATGATAAGACGCTTTATAAGAAAACAAAGGCAAAGGGAGTGCATATTTACTTCCGTTGTGTAGGATCAGAGAGGCCTTTCTTGGGCTCAACTGTGACCACAGCACAGCTTACAACTCTGAGAGGGCGAGTACCCATTGCTAAACGTAAATCCCACCTCAGCAGCTCAGCCGCTCTCTCATTATGGGACACTAGGGGCTGTTGAGCCCTGCGGAGGAAAGTTGAGGGGGTGACCGTTGTGGGCGTGGGGGTAATCCTTGTGCTTTTGAGCCAATTTCCAAAACTCAGTTTGGCGTGGCAAAGAGATGGGGACACTGTAGGCATTTGTGCAGGAATTCACAGTCGAGGTGGGGGGGGGAAAGAGAGCAGGGACGCATACAGAGGGTTGGAAGAAGGTTGAAGCATGCAGAAGAGAATCGTAGAGACGTGAAAGAAAGGAAGGATGAAGTATTAGACAGATGGAGGGGAGAAAGATATGAAAAGTGCACGTGCTAGTGCATGTGAAGCGTGTCCATCTGTGCTCACTTGCCTGCTCCAGTGTGTATGTGCACCAGACTGACTAAGCTCCCCTTTATTTGCTGTAAGGATTAGGGGGACAGCACCGACACATGCACATTCTCAGGCTTAACGCGGTGCCAGACTCTGAGGCACACTCACAAGGGGGGGTGTGAACATAAGCACACGGCTGCAGAAAATGACGAGCACAGTCTCTGAGTCTTGTTGAAGGCTCCACCATGAAGACAACGACAGTTTATTACACGATGTGGTAAATTTTGAATACCAGTACATAATGCTGATATCTCAAGAGGGCTGTTATCCGATTAGGAATTGTTTGGTTACTGGTCTGAAGCGATCCCACTAAGATAGGACCATTTTAGGCTCCGTTTTTACTCAATGTTTGGTTACATTTAAGCCCCAGAATGACTTGGCAAGCGTTATAAAAGATGTTACAGCTAGGCTTTAAACCAACACTTTTAAAACATTAACCAATAAGCTCGAGTTCTGTTTGATGTTCTTTTCAAAAAGCGATGACTCCAGCACACTTTCAGGCAACTGCTAAATGTTGCATAACCTTAAAAACATAGTAAACTCCTCCCTTTACGGGAGGACAGTCTGAAAATTTCATATCTCTAATTTCTGAAAATGGGTACTGCTGAACAAACTTTCGTCCATCATCTCTAGTAGCTTATGCATTACCCTCAGGTGGAGCTGTGTGCTACTGCTTCACCCAGTATGGTCATGCAGGTCAAACACTATCATACCAATTCCCTAGGTTTGAGTAGCTGCTAATCTCAGCTGGCTCGGGACTGGATTATCCAATTAAAAAACCCTGACCCCTGAAATGACCCACTCAGCACTAAGCACAGGGCTGTATACTACTGTCACTGTGAAAGATAAGAGGAACAGGATTGGATTTGGGGGTAACAGGTAGATATGGGAAAGATTTTTAGTAATTACTGTCTGCGCAAAGCTGGAGATAAAATGGATGAAACTGCACCTAAATTTGTTTTATAGGGAGGATTATTTTCTTTCAATCTCTTAAACAGTGTCTTAGCTTTTACTTAAAAGCTACACACTCACTGGGTGCATTATACTGTTAACAGCACCCCTAAATCCTCTTAGTTTTAAAACTTCACATTTAAGTTTGAGCTGACATAATTTGGCGATTAATCCATTGGTCCACTGATAGAAAATTAAGCTGCAAGTATTTTTGCTAATTCCGAATCAACCACCCACCAATCATCCAGTTTTAGTAGTTGTTTTGTTTAATGAAAACGTGGTACTGGAATGATTAATTGAACATCTGCGCTTGTGTTGTCTGTGGTATTTTCATTTCTGGATATTTCTTAGTTTTGCATTGCTGGTCAGATGAGACAGAAACATTTTAACAAAGCAACAGAGGCATTAAGAAAGATTTTTTGTGGACCAAACTTGTTTTTTTTAAATCCAAATAATTGAGAGAATAATGAGTAATCAATGCTGGAAACAACTAACTGACTAAGAATAAAAACTGCACTCACTGCCCATTTTATTGGGTACTCTTTCCTACTACTGCTTTGCCTTTTGCCTTCAGGTCTGAAGAAAGCAGTGTGAGATTATCTTAGCTTTGTTGCATGGTACACTATAATGTTTGAAGCCTAAGGTGGATCTCCTTCTTCTTCATCTTTTGGCTCCTCCCTTTAAGGGTCACCACAACAGGCCATCAGCCTCCCACCCTACCTCCTGTCTTTTTGTTGGCAGTATCGAACTCCAGACTGTACATCATAGGAGGTCTCCTACCTTCTCGTAAACCTTACCTTTGGTAACCTTGCAAAACCTTACCAAGATTCACCATGTTGTGCATTCAGAGATGCTTTTCTGCATACCATTGTTGAATGGTTATTTGAGTTACTATTCCTGTCAGCTCTAAGCATTTTCACCCAGACATTCTCTGTAAACCCTAGACATGGCTATACTGGAAATGCACTCCAGTTTCAATCATGTGATTGCCTGATAGTATTAACAAGCTGTTGAACAGCTGTACCTAATAAAGTGTTCAGTAAATGTATTCAGTTATCAAGAAAAAAGTTTATAAAGTTTGGCTTAACTTGCTTATCTGTCCTAACTGTAAATGGATGTTATGTCATGGGCCTGAATCTAGAAGCTATGCATTCCTTTTTTATGGAAAAGTTTCTTCTTGGATGAAGTAGTTCCACAAGGGAAGTGACTGAAAAAAAACCTAACACATACCATCCAATCAATATGTCTGTAAACCATGAACATTTATAAACTTCTCTTTATCTTTGGAAGTTAGCTAACTTATTTGTCCTGATCTTTTAAATTCCATCTCTTCTTTTTAGTAGACAGCTTCAGTCATATCTGCACTCGCTGATTTAATCAGAGGAAATTGTCTTCATTTTAATAATCAAAAACCAATTTCAGAGGCTTCCAAGAGATTCCCAGACAGGCTGCTGCCTGGCTTTAGCATGCACTGATGTTTGTTTACTCTATTCACTTCAGAGTGCAAGAAATTCCCTGTCAGTCATCACAGAGACAGAGAGATACACAAAAAACTCACACATTGCCTTCACATAAACACAAATTTGTGTCCCTGACCTATATATGGATAATTTGGCAATGCTGCAACTCTCCCACTTAAGATTCCAAACACACCCAGCCTCTTTTTCTGTCTCCTCGAGCAACAATGTCACTGTTTGTAAAATCTATTCTGATATTAGATGTTAGGCATACACAGTACCTTCTTCAGTATCACCACTACGGTTCATTGCTTCTTCTACAGTCCTGTGCTGTTTCTTGTCTGTACAAGGTATACTACTGTTCAGAAAAACTAGGCTTTTTTCATTTCTCTAATTCGTGCCTCTTCGTCTCAACCATCCTCCTCCCTGTGACCCAGAAATTAACCTCAGTGTGCCATGTTGGAGGATGTCTCAATTCTTAAAATGCATCTGAAGGACAGAGGACAGAGGAAGCCTGCCAGAGGAGCTATAATTGAGGATGCACAGGTGTATCCTTGGCAGAAGTGTTTTTACCTTCCAAATATAAGACAGGAGAGGCTGACTGGAATATACACATCATGGCAAGACTTTTTATTCATATGTTGTTGCAGTTATTCAAAACCCCACCTCACACAGACTTAGAGACTGTGCTGCAACCCCCCTGGGAACCCCACACCCTTCCGACCTCCAGCAACCGCTCAATGATTAAATTCAATTCTTAATTCATTGGGTGGTTGGCATTGGGGAATGGACATTTCACCGTAACAGAAGACGGTCCCCCAGGAGTCAAAAGGTCAGTGTGACAGAGGCTTAAGATGATCAAACTTTCTGCCCTTTGCCATGTGTATGCGTGCGCATTACATCTTGTCACATTGCACCATGTTGTGAGCTGAAAAGAAATGCAGCTCTAACATTTAAAAAATACCAAACCTACATTACACCTGAGATGATAAATAAAGAAGTAGTTGGGCTAAAACTAAATAATTAATGTTGTGACAAACTTTAGAAATTTAGATCGCTTTATAATGGGCTACCAAAAAGGACGCCTGTTAAATGTTTGTTGCCTCGATTCCTCTCACGCTTTTTGTCATCATGCCTCCTCTGTTGCATCTTTGGTGGGAAATGCAAAGTGGAGTCGAGGACAGAGATCAAGTATATGCAGCTTAAAGAAATGAGAAAGGAACATCCTGAATCCACATACCCCAAAAACTCTAGTCTGTATACAAGTTAGAAAGAGTAGAGTCCTGTGAAGTTCTGTGTGCCCCTTTGAAAGTCCTTTTTTGTCTATTTAATCAAACAAATTGCAATATTACATAAAGATAACCCGAGTAATTACAAAATGTTGTTTTTAGGTGATGATTTCATGTTTTAAGGGAACAAAGATATGCAAACCTACCTGGCCCTGGCTCTAAGTAACAAAGCAATTGCCCATAAAGCTAATAACTGGTTGTGTTACCCTTGGCAGCAAAAACTGCAATCAAGTGTTCAAGTGGCATAAATATCGCTCCGGAGGAATTTTGAACATTCTGTTTAAGGTCATATCAAAGCATCTGAATCAGAGTTAAGTCCAAAGTTTGATTAGGCATCTTGCTGATCATGAAGACAGAGACAAGGCAAACTTTTCTTCAAACTTTCCCATGGATGTCATGAATCATGAACTCTGACATTAACTAGGCAAGTGTGGTCTGCAAGTCTTTAGATTTTGCTCTGGGGGTTTTTTGGGTTGGTTTTTTTTTTGTGAACTCCTGGATGAGTCGTCAGTGGCTTTGTTTCCCTTAATAGAATCATTAGTTAAAAACTTCTTTTTGTGTTTAAACAGATGTTTTTGATCTAACATTAAAATTTATGTGTTGATCTGAAACGTGTGACAAATATGAATAAAAATAAGGAATCGGGAAAGGGGTAAATAGTTTTTCACTTCACCGCATCTTAAATTTTTTTTAAATATAAAATATCTGATGTCCACTGATTTAAATACAAATCAGTGGACACAAATTGCAAGGCAGAAAAAACACGCAAACATCCGTCAACACTGCACAATGACCATAGCAATTCATAATTTTTCATTTGTTTGACTTTATGAATGAAAACCCTCACTGTGATAAAATGGCACTAACCTGCAGAGTAGTTTCCAATATCCAATGTTTCCTCCAACATGTGAATGCAAGATAACAAAAGTAGCTAAGAAAATGTTACAATAGAAATCCAGAACAGAGATCATCATTAAACTCTCATCAGCTGCTCTCACTGGCCAACATGACAATACTGAAGTGTTTGGATGGTTAATCACATGTTACTTCAAACACAATTTTGTTTCACTCTTGTGTTATAAATCAAGTGAACCCCTTTTCTGCACAGTGGTAGACTTTAGCCCCTTCCCAAAAAGTTCAAACAAACTCTGTTTAGTTTTTCTCAAGCCAAGATGACAAGAAGAAAGGCTTTTGCCAACAAGCCTATCAAGAGGAAGTAAAAATCATAGTGTGTCCAAAGGCGATGCAGCAAAGGGATTATTAACAGCTGTCTGCTGCATGCCCTCTTTTGTCTCAGCATCACTAAAGGTATCTCACCGAGTAAACTTTCAGCAGTGCCAGTGACAGGAGGCTAGGTATTCATGCAAAGTCTCTAGAGCAGGGATGTCAAACTCACTTCACATCCTGGGTCACGTACTGCCCACTTTGATCTTAAGTGGACCAGACCAGTAAAACTCCCCTTTCTGTCACTACACATTTAATCCCTGACATATCTTAATATAAGAAAAACAAATGCAAACTCACAGCACGTCTCAATTCAATTCAATTCAATTCTTTATTTATTTGTCACATGTAGTTATAGCTGGTACAACATACAGTGAAATGTTTTTTCTGGCTAAAAAAGTACTCCCCCCGACTGTGCAAACATGCTAAAAAGGATTTTACATAAGCTAAGAAAAAAAGGAAAAGAAACAAAAGTTAAAAGTAAAAAAATATATAAAAAAACAATGTAAAAGTCCATATGTTTGTGCTTATAAATATATATCCATGACGTGCAAGATATTGCACTGTAATGATTTGAATGAGAAGACTATAAAAATATACATATTTACATAGTACAGATGTATATAATAAGGTACGGATAAGGTTCAGAGAAGAAAGATAAAGTGCAAATTATGTACTGTGTGTGAGATTGTCCATCATGTTGTCCGGTTTGTGTTTTGGTTGAGGAGTCTCACAGTTTGTGGGTAAAAACTCCTCCTGAACCTTTCTGTTCTTGTTTTCAGGCTACAGAGGCGCTTCCCTGACCTCAGTGGCCTGAACAGTTTGTGGGCGGGATGGCTAGAATCCCTAATGATCCTGATGGCCCTGGATCTGCACCTTTCAGCATAGATGTCCTGCAGTGCTGGTAGAGATGTTCAGTTTTTCTACAACATAAAGAAATGCTATTGTAGTAAATGAAAGAAATCTGTCAGCACTACTCCTTTGGTTTAAATTGTAAGAAAGATATATGTCGTGTTGGCAGCTCATTGCCCAGACTGTCTTGTAATCATAAAACAGAAAGGTTTTGTTGAATTCACAGAAATTTGTTTTTATTTTTTCTGTAGACCCATTGTTTACACAACAGATAGATAGTGAAAAAAACCCTGAATTATTTCTGTTATTTAATTGTTTCTATATTACTGAATCATTTTGGTGTAGTGGACATAGACATGGGCAACACGTTCTCACTCCCAAAGCATAAAAAAAAAAATTTCAACATTTTATGCTAGGTGACAAATTGTCCGTATATTACACTTCCGGGCACCCAACACATCCTTCTATTACGAGATCGGAAAAATTAAGAAACATGAGAACCATTTGGAATGAATCTACACATGTGTGTTCGTTTTACCTAAATCACTTTGGAAAACACTATCTAACATCATTAAATTGCTGGCGCGTAGCATAAGAACGCAGAAGGTCACCTTTTGCGATCGTCAGGAATGCCGTGGGACAAATCGTCACTATATTACACCTCAGGAGTGAGAATGCGCAGTTGAAAGTCCAACATTTATACACTCTTTCACCTTTTCCAAAGCCGTCCAATGGGCCAGGTTTGAGTGTTTGCCAAGCTGATTCTGGGCCTCGTGCCTTATGTTTGACATCTCTTTTCAAAAGGCACAACGGTCTGCCGCCACCTGGCTCTGTGTTGCTCCCCATCTACTCCTTCACACTGAAAGCAGTGGAGGTTGCAGCCAGCTCATCCTGACATGCCACATTATTAAAATAGAAATACAAGTTTCTGATCTTGAAAAGAGAAGTAGCTGTGCAAAAGGTACGCAGAGGTGCTGCCAGCGCCCAGGTCTGTACACCGTGTAAGAGTGAACAAGTTAAATGTGTGTATGGGACTGTGTCTCTGATGCAAGCCAGATGCAACCGTAGCAGTGAAGCTTCCTTTTTATCAAGGTATATGCTGGCTTTGTGTCGCACAACTTCTTGCATCAAAGATGAGCCAAGGAAAACAGGCGTCTGAGCAGATAAGGATGAGAACCAAGCTGGAATAAAGGAGAGCAAAAAAAGAAAAAAGAAATCTGGTATTTTTCCTATGATGGATAGCTTAACCTCCTGCTGCCATGGCTGCCAATTTTAGAAGCACAGTACAAATACATTTTTGCTTCATCCTCAATGTCATGCAGCTGCACCTTTATAACAAAACTGGTCTTTGAAATCACCTCACATAAAATATAAAAGTTTCAGAAACTCTTATTACGAAGCCGAGCGGAAAAAACCCCAAAATGTTTATTCCTCAATGACCTTCATTGGCCTTGATTTTAATATTTAGAATAGTGAACAAATCCAGCCAATACATAATTCTCAGCCACGTGACTGGCACGGAGAGCTGGAGGGCAAAAACACCGTTCCAACATGCCCCCAAGCAGTCCGCAGGCCTGCAGTCTGATAGTTTTCCATCTGTTTTGAGCCACAAATAATAAATTAATAAATAAACAGATAAAGGACTCACATAACCAAGAGGAGCATTGAGAGATTCTATAAAGCTGTTCTGAGTACAATAAATTCTGCATTGTCACAACAAAATGAAGTGCTACAGTAATTAGCTATATGAGCTTAATCCATCAGGTTGTTGCAGTATTAACCAGGCAGGAGAGGTGTGCTTGCATGTAGTGCTGTAGTTCACACTGTGAACAAAGTGAACGACTTATCATCCCACTACTATACAGCAATTTGGCTGGACAAAGCTGGTACCAAAATAAGAGGCAGTCAGTGGAAGAAAGCCTTGTTTTGCCCTCCAGGTGGGCGTTCCTGCCATGATGTAACATCACGGGAAAACTATAAATTGCTTTCAACCACTGGTGACAAGTGAAGGATTCCTTCCAGCAATACTTCAGCCATTACTGACTCTTTGAAGGTCACACCACTTGGAATGAGCTTTGGCCTCATCAAATAAAGACTGAAGTTATGGTTTCTTTATTTTTGGGGTCAATGCTTTTTATGAGCACAGGTTTTTGGCCCGGAGAGAAAGAGAAGCAGTTGGTGGATGGGGAACAAAGGAACAGCAGAGTGATTTCAAGATTGTACAAGGGTATACAAGAGGTTAAGAAGTGGAATACTACCTACATCAAAAAAAAATGGGAAAATGAAACAAATATAGCAATATCAGATAACATTTGGTATGAGCAGTGCGCTTTTCAGTGGAGAATTTCTAGTTCTAATACATGGAGATGTTACGGTTGGAAGAGTATCTGTAGGTTTTTTATTACCCCTGCACAAAGTAAACATTATTTTAATCACTCTAATTGCTGGAGAAATTGTGGGGCCCAAGGAGTAAAACATTTTCATCTGTTCTGGTCTTGCCCAAGGATCAACATTTTTTGGGTATTGATCCACTCTGAGTTGCAGATTATTTTTGGTATGCAGCTTCCCTTTAATTGGGACGAACTTTTGTTTGGATATTTATACTCAGTAAATGTAGATAAAATGTCTAAGCAGTTGTATGGTATCCTGAGTTTGGCTGCCCGTAAAATTATTACCAAGAAATGGCTTAGTGTGAAAATTCCATCACTGGGTGATTGGCATGAGACTGTACATGGGATGTTTAAAATGGAAAGAATTACCTTCATTAAAAGACTCCAGTTTGATATATTTAGTGAAATTTGGGGTAAATGGAAACACTACATCCGGTTAAGGAGACCCGATCTTGTTTGAATCTCTGTAACTATATATGCCACATTTCTGAATCGTTATGTGTTTATATGTATATGTTAGTATGTATGAGACTACAAGTGAACACATATGTAAGTAGGTATGTGTATGTATGCTTAAGAATATGGGTGTGTGAGTGAATATGTGTGTGCGAGTACATACACACTAGAGGGTACACCCGTCTGTTTTTCTTATTTTTATTTTTATTTTATTTTTTTATTTACGTCTGTTCTTGATTATATGTTTATTTTGGATTATTTGTGTTTATATAGGTTGTTTAATAAAAAGAGAATAACAAAAAAAAAAAAGGAACAGCAGAACAAATGAATAAGAAGACCTGAATAATTTAATTTGGAGAGCAGAAATGTCATCTCAATTAGACCGTGAGATGAACTCAGCACCTCGCATGCACATGCATACACACACGCTACATGGGGGGAATAGAAGTCACTTCAGTTGCAGGAATAGACGAAACCATGAATAGAGAGGAGAGAAAGACACAGAGGGAGCCATCTGCCTCTTGCATTAGTGCATTAGGAGCTGCGGACTTGCTCCAAGAGTGCAGTGCTTGAAGATGAAACAAACCTCGCTCAGTCTTCACTCTCAGCTCAGCTTACTGTCCAAATCAGCAGAGACACGCTTACATAAAATTGTGTACACAACACACACACACATACCTATGAAATAAGACCTGTAAATGTATGTCCACCCAAGTAATAAGCCTCTCGCTGACAGCTCAGAAGCCACATTTACACCATCTCAGTCTTCCTCCGTCGCTCCCTGGCTGGCCGAGCTTGATGCAGTATATTTAGTAAGTGGGATGAGAAGAGCAGCAGAGGATGAATCCTCTGATTAATGCATCTCTCATCCCCACTCTAATCCCTGGTTCAAGCACCTGTCAAAACAGGAACTTTCACATGCACTTGTGAAAATCTCCACTTAAATTGCACGTTTGAGTTGCATGAAGGCCACAGCAAAACTTACTCAACCAATACATTTGGTTACACACAAAAAAACACACACAATTAGGCCTAAGATTAAAGGCTTTGTAGTGCAGAGAAAGAGATAGCAAGGATTCCCTTGTTGGGGTAAGAGAGTTCAAATCCAACTTGTGGATGGATGATCTGTGTTTTATAAAACCTGGTGCATTTCCGCTTTATGAGTAAGTACTGCCATGTTTACTTATTCCACACCTTCTGCACTAACCCCTGTGAAGGATCCTGTGTAAGCATGGGGCAAATCCCCAGCTCTGGGGCAAATTAGGCAGATTACGTTAGCACCTTGACGGAGAGTTGCAGGAAATCTGAGGCATTCCCATGGCGGTGTATAAATCATGTCAGCCCTGACCTAGCACAAGCTTTAGTCTGTCAGCTACACATAAACCATGGCCTGGCATCCCAACAAGAAACACTGACGAGGACTATCAAGCTTCTGACATGGCTCAAGAGAAGAAGGCATATACTGGCAAGCCAGCAGGGCTACAGAGTGTTTTCATTATTTTGTTGGATTAACAAATCAAGAGGAACTAAGTATACATGACTACATTTCCCCATTCCCAACCCAGCTAGGAATGTGGTTTAGTAAGTTATCAGGGTATCTTTCTGGGTAAATTTCAGAGCTTCCACACATCTACCCAGATATCAGGCTCTCATAATTGGATAGTGGTCCAGTGTGTATAACATGTCAGATTGAAAAGGAGCCTGGGGAATGTTTTAGTTCAAAATGAGGACTCAAAATGCAGGCATGACAGGGAATAGCAGGTAGGTGGTAAAACAAACAACTTTAATGAATGAAAATGTGGTTACAGAATGAAGAAAATGACTAACAAAAGTCGCCACAGGCAACTGATCCAAAAAAAAATCAGTCAGTCCTGCAGAACAGAAGAGACTTGTAAACAAAAGGGAACAGAAATGACAAAGACTGAGGAAGAACACACAGACTACATACACCCACAAGGGAGACAAAGGTAATAAGGAACTCAATCAAACACTAACTAGGGCGACAAAACGAGAGAAAAAAAGGAAGGAAAGTAAAAACACCAGAGCGTACATTAGGAACTAAACTTCAAAATAAAGCATGGAAAATAATTTAATGCAGAAAAGAGGTAGATGAGGGAGACACATGAGGCACACGAAAAGTCATAAAGACATGAGGAATATTTGAACTGACATTCAAAAACACAAAGTAAGAGAAAAACTAACAATAATAACAGAAAGCAGAGAATTACAAAGACTGTTTACTTGACAATCCCTATAAGCTTACCAGGATAACTGCATACATTAACATGCATACACATCATTGGTTTTGCCATAAAACAATAAAGTTATTCTAAATCAGCTGGTTCCCACGGTGCTGGAGGTATTTCACTGAGACAAAGGGGCAGGATGATTGGGCACTGATCTCCTGACACCATCCTTAGATGGATATTGATAAAATTTTACTGATACCATTGTTATTATCCATTCTGCTTATAGGTGCCATTCTTTATTGATTACTTGTATTGATCTCTTTTGGGATGGGGAGTAGGCGTCTACAGGCATCAACATCTATTGACGTTAACTGTGAAAACTGAAGAGAGGAGAAAACTGGCATATGACTCGTGTGCATCAGCGCCATAAATATGGGTTTGATTGACAGGTTCTCGCCCCACCTCCCAACTCTTACCCCACGCAGCTCATTGTTAAAGATGGTTGCCGTAAAAACAGTCTTCCATGCTAGACATAATAAACTGAATAGTCTCATCACACAAAGGATGAAAATTAAGGTTTTCAGTCCCTCTAACTTGGCTATTCTTGGCTATGAAGAAGAGACGAATGACAAGGAATTTCCAGAACTTCTGTTTTGTGTTTTTTTTCTCCAGATGTTAGACCATGCGTGATGTCTTTTAAGGAGAAGGAGGGGGTGAGAATAGATGGGGGGGCGGGGGGGTTCTATGACTAAAAACAAGTCCCAAGGCCTCTCCAGATGCTTCATCTGAATAAACCAGTCTTTTTAATCAATAAATCATCTACGCTCTCTGAAGAGGACTGAGGCTGCACAATCCAAGATAAATACGCGCACATTCATATATACGCTTGCATATAAACACATTCAGACTCTTGAAAGAGTGAGAAAGAAAGAAATACAGACTGACAAAAAGAAAGACAACTGTTTTTATCTTGTTAAAGGCCTTTAGGATGAAGCAAGCCTCTATTCACATGACTGGAAACTGTGAATGCGAGAGTATGTCCTCAAAGGGAATAATTTTCCTCAAATGGTTTTAATGCTAATTAAAACTTTGAAGATAGCTGAACAATATACTGTGTTAATTACTGCTTAAATTAGCATGAAATCACACAAACGGGTTGATTTTGTAATTTGATCAGCTGGAGTACATGATAATAGGTGTGGCAGGCCTTTAGCTGGATATTGATACTACGTGCGGTTCTGATTTGGTCGTTTCACTTCTGTGCTGTGTTGGGCTTCCCATGCCACATGTCAGCACCTGTGTTGGTTACTACCATAGTTTGGTGAAAGCCAACAGTAAACAAAGGTATTTCATACCAGCGCCTACAGCTTTTTGCTGTGTGTTTGCAATACATTATTTATGTAACCACAGACGGCGGTCAGGTGAGCTGACACGAGTGAACGCTTCAGACACTGATGCCTTTCCTATTGGCTTCTCTGTCTCGCCCCCTCTTGTGTTGCGTTCAGTGTAAAAACTTTACTGAACTTGGGGTAACATAATGTGTTGTCAATTCAATCAATAGTATTTTACTGCAGCTGTCTCTTGTTAGTGCCACATGCAATGCACATGTCTAGTACACTGTCTATGATAGCAGTGAGGTGTATTCTGATTGTCCAAATGGGCAATGATTTAGCTTGTTTTACATTAGAGTAATATTATCATCAAGAGGCTAATGAGCCTGAAAAGAAAGCGACTGTACTTCTTTATGTTTCTTGAAGATGTTTCACCTCTCAGAGGTGAAGAGCTGAAGAAGCTCTTTCTAATCCTTTCTAAAACCAAACGGTGGCGAGATCCCTTCCTATTGAAGTCAGGTGAGGCAAGGTCTTAGGTACAAGCACTTGGGTTTAAATACCTGGGACTCTCAACCATTTAGTTTTAAAACTAAAGAAGCTTCTTAGATGAGAGGTGAAAAGGGTGAGAACCTTCCGTCATAAAGATTAGATTCATACATCTATCATCTTCTTCTGTATCCAGTTCAGGGTTGCAAGGCAGGTGGAGCCTTTCCCAGCTGTCCTGGGTAAACACCAGGGTACACCCTGGAAAGACAACCATTCACACCTAGGGTCACTTTAGAATCATCACTTAACCTAACCCTATGTATGTCTCTGGACTGTGGCGTACTAGTAGATTCATTCATCTCCTGGGAAAAAGACACAGGGTGAACATGCAAAGTCCACACAGAAAGGGCCTGGACCAGTGCTAACCAGAGATGGGCAGTAACGCATAACGCGTTACTGAAATCGGATTACTTTTTTTAAGTAACGAGTAAAGTAAGGGATTACTATTGCAAAAACGGTAATTAGATTACCCGTTACTTTCCCGTAGGAACGCTGTGTGAATTTGAATTGCTCGGATTGAATCTGAATTAGGGATGGGTATCGTTTAGGTTTTATCCGATACCGGTGCCAAATCGGTACTTTTGAAACGGTGCCGGTGCTTAAACGGTGCTCAAACCGGTGCTCAAACCGGTGCTTAAAGAATGGAGAACACAAAATTGGTCCAAAAACCTCTCATGTTCAGCTGTTTTTTGTAAAAAGATAACAATGTTAGCCTTTTCTGCAGCTATGGGGCATATATGGTATCACTCTTGGCTGGAAGCAGTGCTTAAACAATGGAAAAAACACAAACTTTGTCCTAAACCTCTCATGTTTAACTGTTTTCCACTTTTTCTTTGGTCATTTTAGCCTTTTTGGCCAGGGTGAAGGGAGTATCTGCCATCAAACAAGAAGACAGCCGCATGTAGCTATGATGATGTTTGCTAGTTCACCTTACGTGCATTAATGTAATAACGTGGTTAGCCTACTCAACGTAAATTAGCTACTCACGCAGAGAAGAACTGCTGCTGCTGCCACCATCATCCGTCATCATTTCTGCTACACTGGCAGGGCTAGGGGCCAGGACTCTCCTCTTCGTGTTTTTGGGGGATGTTGCATAACAGGCAACCCACCCGCAGTAGATGTGCTCGGTGTGAGGTCTCGCAGCAAGCTATCAAATACGGCGCATTTCTGGGCTTTTAAAAAAAACGCTATGCGTCGCCAGGTGTTTCATCGGATTTGAGGTGTTACCTCCTTTGACAGTATCACAGTATCAGCTTAAAGCACTTGTTGCAGGCTGCTGAGTTTGCATATTTTGCTATGAAGTACAGCCAGACTTTTGACCGCTTCGCCTTGGACATTTTTAATCTGTAGCTCTGCTCTACGAACGCGATGGACGCGAATAAAACGCCCCAAACGCCCCTAATTTGACGCGTGTACATTCGCGTCTCAACGCGTGTCCAAGAAAAATCCATCGCGCCTCAAATGTGGGAGGAATGTGGGAGGGAGTTGTGCCAGACCGGTATCTTTGCAAGATGGCAGCTATCGAGCTAGCGCTTGAAGAGAGAGTCTCCCTTCTCTATGTACTGTGGAGAGCAGAGCAGCAGCGTAAAAGACGTCCTCGCCGTACCTGGGTCCATCAGGTCCTCCAGAGGCATGAGCAGTTTGGTGAGTTTCACCACTTGCTCCAGGAGCTGCGCCTGGATGACGGCCGATTCCAGCGCTATCACCGTCGGCCAGTTTGAGGACCTGCTTTCCCTCGTCGGTCCCAGCATCGCCCGCTTAAACACCAACTACAGACGCTCAATCCCACCTGCAGAGCGCCTGTCCGTCTGCCTGAGGTTAGTAAAACTATTTAATACGCTAGTCCTTTATTGATATCTGTGCTAATATGCTAATCCATCCAGTTATACACTGCTAACATGGATGTGCTATGCTAACAGTGAATGCTGTCGGTGTTTACTGAAAGCAAACTGTGGTACAGAGACGACTCTTTATAATATTTCTAGTGATACTCAGAAGCTCTCATCAAGTCCCGATTTAATTCGATTTATGCTGTTATCAGTGTTTGCATGATAGCATGGCTGTGGTGTCACATCAATGTATGCGCTCGGTGTTTGCTGATATCAAACTGTAGCATTAGGACCACTGAGTTAACCTTTGTAGTGATACTCACTCCTTTTTATTTAGACCTGGGGCCCGTTCTTCGTACGTCGCTTACTACATCCAAGATCAAATGACACATCCAAGATCAAATCATCGCGCTAACTCTGAGCTCGCTATTCCGGTTCCCCGAACACACCTGTTGTTGACGATTAGTATAGCTGGATGAAGTAATGTGAGATCACTGGGTGGCCCAACAGGGGCTACGCATCGATAGTAGAAACATTGATCGGCAACCCTTTGATTGGTCGGCGAAAATGTCGAAGGAGCGCGCTCGGTATTCTTCGGCAGCAGAGCAAGAACTCTTGAGTGAGGGATTTTAGGAGTTTCAGAGTCTAATTAAAACGCAAGGGAACACTGCAAAGGCTGCAAAAGCAAGGAGAGAGGGCTGGCAGAAAGTTGCTGACAAATTAAACTCGTAAGTAATTTAATAATAACAATAATAATGGAGTGGATCTATATAGCGCTCTTCAAGGCACCCAAAGCGTTTTACAATGCCACTATTCAGTCACTCTCACATTCACACACTGGTAGCTGTCACAGCTGCCCTGGGGCAGACTGACAGAAGCCAGGCTGCCATATCGCGCCATCGGCCCCTCTGGCCAACACCAGTAGGTGGTAGGGTAGATTTATCATATCACACTATATTATCCAATATTATATTACATTATATTATATTACATTATGTTATATTATATCCCCTTTCACATTAGAGCCACAACAGGACCCACTAGAACATGGGAACAAGTAAAAGTGAAATATAAGAATATTCTACAGAATGGTAATATTAATCACTTATATAGCTTTTCGTCTCTTGGACAGAGACCCTGAAATAATCTGTTTGTTTGTTTATAACAGCAACCAAGAAAAGGGGCAGCGCAAAAAAAGACAGGTGGTGGTCCTGCACCCCCTCGTCAACAAGTTGGTTAAGTAAATAATACCCTCACGGGAAAATCGATATCTCTCTATGAGCACACTGTCGCGCTGAGCTAAAGGATCCTGTCTGTCCCGCAATATACGCTGGATTCTGAGGACTCTCCTTATCAATCTTGCACCTTCCGCAATGGGTGGCTCGCGTATACGGACAGGACATGGCTGCGACAGGCTTCCCAAATCCACCTTCGCTTTTATAGCCGTGGTCTCCCATCTTGATTACACGAAGTAAATTGCAATTACTACTCTGAAATCTGAATTACATCTGTAATAATCACATACATGTAATAGAATGTTAATAGTACATTTCCCTTTTTTAGGAAATGACCTGTATGTATCTGTGTGAAATCAATAAAAGGATCAAGTGCTGCATTATCTTCAGTTACATTGATGTTATTTATTTATGGTACAACAGTGGTAAAATATCGCTGTTGCTTTCGTATACATGAAGCGGAAATACCTGAGTGGCCGCGATCTAATCCTGTTTACATAAAGTAAACCTGCTCCCGAGCAGGTTTACGCTTACGGCTCTGTTGCTATGACAGCAAGTCCCGGATGGGCTTCGAAGAACCGAACGATCCAGGATCACGCGAAATCGTCAACAGTCAAATCCGGCTAACTTACTTAGCGAGGTACGAAGAACGGGCCCCTGGTTTAATTCTGGGATAGTTGAATATTTGTATATAATCCCTGCAGCTGTCAGACTCTATAGCAGGGGTCACAGCCTTTATTAAAACAGAGTTAGATAAAACTGTGAACAGTTTGGTTCATCTCTAGTTACATGGTTCTATCTTGATAAGCTGTCTTATCACAGATTAATTTTTCAAAAATATTAATGATTTAAGCAAGGAAAGGGCTACATGTTAACACACAACTCTTTATTTCTATTAATGTCTTACTTCATTCCTACCTGATTGACATGTTTAGGAATTATGAGTGATTGGCTCACTGTAGTGGCAAAAGTTGCTACCAATCAAATTATGATATGTTAAAGTTAAAACAAAACACAACTGTTTTAGATATTATCTAATATACATTTTGTAATTATCCTTATAATTACAAAATGTTTTATGTAAGATTTAAGTTTTGTGATTTATATCTGACATCACAAAAGTATTTTGGAATTTGAATAATGTATTTTGTAACTGCAGTACACATAATACTGATTTTGAACAATTTTGTCCAGGTTCCTTGTCACCGGGGACTCCTTCAGGACCATCGCGTTCAGTTTCAGAGTCGGTGTGTCCACGGTGAGCCAGATCACCCCCAAGGCAGCGACGTCCATCTGGGACTGTCTAGTGGACGACTTCATGGCTGTGCCTTCACCTGGAGACTGGCGGTCCATCACAGAGGGATTCCAGGAGCGCTGGAACTTTCCTCTGTGCTGTGCAGCTCTGGATGGGAAGCACATCCAGACAAAGGCACCCCATATATCATATAGGAGACACACACATTGATATACACTAAATATTCATTTCATTTCTTTTTTGTGGTGCCCAAATTGATGCACCTGCTTGATTTTGTTTAAACAATTATTGCACACTTTCTGTAAATCCAGTAAACTTCTTTTCACTTCTCAAATATCACTGTGTGTGTCTCCTGTATGATATTTAACTGACATTTTTTATTGTAACAACCAACGATTTATACAGGAAAATAATGTCTATTAACAAGGTTGCCCAAACTTCTGCATCCCACTGTATCAGTATATTTTGTCATTAGTATAATATGAAATAAATTCTACATGTGTCAAGTTGTGTGCCAACATTTGCTGTGTAGTAGAACTGAGACATTAGTCATTATAAACATTTATTTGAAATAATATTAAAAGTCTCAAACAGAAAAACATTAAACATAAATATATAAAATATAAGAATTTACAGAGAGACAGGAATAAAAAGGACCAGCTGCTCTCCAGAGCAGGAACAAGGCTGAGGAGGAAATGCTCCATTGGAGACTGGTGTGGCCTCTTCAGGGACTCCAGGATGGCCAGCTCCACCGCCGATGGACCGTCCTGGGACCCGTCCCTCATCTGCCTCGGAGCCGTCCTCCTCTGTGGGCCTGTAAAACAGCACAAAACACAAAGAAATGAGAAGGCTGCTACTAGATTTTAATTTCAACATTGAAAAAAAAAAAAAAAACAATAACAGGATATAATCAGATTGGTTGTAGATATTTAGTAAAGGTGATCACAAGGGAATCCCACCGACTAAAAAGGTATCAGTGCTTGCTGTACATATCTGTGGGTGCAGCAGCAGGAGCTCAGGGACTGGGGATGCTCTGCTGCAGAATCAGTTGGTTCTATCAATACAGTATTAAATGTTAACAGGTTGGATATAATAATCGTAGAGTAGACAGTGGTCCCTCATTTATTGCAGGGGTTCTCAGAATAACTAGTCCCTGGTCACAGTTCTCACAATTGATTCTCAAAGTGCAAACCTTTGTAGATTGCAAAACGTAAAAGTATTATTATGCCGCGGTTTGTCTTCATCTGCCCGCCACTTTCGTGCGCCTTTTTCCCTCACGGTGCAGGTGTCTATTTCCGAATGAGGCTCATAGTTATGGGTGTTTTTGTGCTGTTTTTTCTATTGGACGCGATGGTTATCAAAACCAAACGTGATAAATTTGGCAAGCGCAGGAGATTTGTCAATCAGGCTGCAGAATGCAATGCTGTACTGTGCAATAAAAAATCAGCGAAAAAGCAAAGCAGTGACGGATGAACAGCGGGACCACTGTGTGCTGTTTATTAATAAACAATAAAATATATTCCTAAATGACAACATGCATAAAAGCAGAACGGTATTTGTACGTCAGTGGGAAAATAGCGGTGGCTTGCTAGCTTTTGTGCGGCTTCCCCGGGTCAGTGAAAACTTTCAAAAGAGAAATGAATGAACTTACCAGGTTGCCCGATCTCTTCACATATCTTCCTCCAAGCTCGGTCCTTTTTATTCCTGTCTCGGTACTGAAAGCAGCTGGTGTTGTACAGCTCCGAGTTGTTTGCTACCGCATTGATTAGCCTTCCCCTCCATTGAAGTATGAAAGGCTTTGGCTGGATCTGCCCCTTTGACCTAGGTAACAGCCACGTCACCAGGCTCCTGATTGGTTGTCGCGGCGCGATTTGACGCTGGAGTTCAGATTTTTCCAACTCCAGCGGTAGACGCGAAACGCGCGTATGCACAAAATGCAACACAAAAACTCACGCGCGTGGTTTTATTCGCGAGTCAAACGCGCCAGACGCGCTACACTGACGCGCGTTTCACGCGTTTTGGCGTTTTCGCGACGCAAATCTGCTTCCGAATTTTCGCGGGACCCGCAATCGCGCGTCATCGCGCCTTTCCATTGACTTTACATGTAAACCTGACGCTCTATTCGCGTCCATCGCGTTCGGTGTGAACACACCGTAACAGAACGTACGTACCTGGCCCCGCCTACTATCCTCGGAAACGTAAAATGATTGGCTAGAATCTAAAGTGTATCACAGCTCAGGAAAAAAAAGCACCGAAATAAAGCACCAAAATGTGCGCTGCTTTTCGGTCTGGTTACTACCGTTTATGTCAGAACGGCACCGGACACCGGTACCCATCCCTAATCTGAATTGTAACTTGAATAAATGCTTTTAAAAAGTGAATATGAATTAGCCTAATTTGAAATTCAATTTATTGGTTTGAAAATGATCATCACTAAACTGAAATCGAATTTTATAGTTTGAAAATGAATTCATTTGCTTTGAAACCGTATTTAATCCTTTAAAAATTTAGCTCTCGAATAATTTCGGATTCACTTCTCACCATTTAGTTTCAGTTCTACAATTCAGTTTTTTGGGACTTACATCCAGTTCCGGTTCAAGAGTAATCGAGCTTAGATTAATAGAACTACGTTTTACTAGTGGACCGAAAGTGTTACTGATGGGAATCTACAGCGTCTTGAGCTGAATTAAGACTTCAGAAGTCATTAGTCTTTGATTTTACTTATTTTCTGCTGTGTTTTACTTGCATCTATTTGAAAGAGTGAGTGTTAACACACAAAAAAATAATTTTATGTGCTGGAATGTGCAGAAAATAGGTTTAAATGTTAAACTAATTTCTTCCAGTCAGAGAATGTTGCATATAATTAAATTTTTGCTTGATGCATAAAGTTAAAAGATTAAAACTAATAAAACAAGTTTTAAAAAGAGACCTTTCCATTTGATTACATTTTGTATGATGGATTATGCAGAAAAAGTAGAATTGGGCTGAAAGATCTATCGCTTTATCACCTATTCAGGTTGTAAATCGTGTTTTTAAAAAGTAACTAAGTAATTAATTACTTTTGAAAATAAGTAATCTGTAAAGTAACAGGATTACTTTTGGGGGGAAGTAATCAGTAATTAGTTACTGATTACTTTTTTCAAGTAACTTGACCAACACTGGTGTTAACCAACACACCACCCCTACTGTATATAGGATTCATATTAACTTTTATCAGCCTCGGTATAGTTTGATTTTGGCATCCATGCACATATCTGACACTTGTTACACCAGCATGTTAATACACATATGCATGCTTACACTTTTTCACACTTTAACTGATATGCATGTGGGTCATTGCACATTACAAAACCAGAAAAAGGCGCAAAAATTAATAAAAATGGATAAATCTGATTGATCTTTTATTTCATTTTTAATTAACAGAGAAACTTCTGCTCTGTTAATTCACTGTGCTGTTTCTTTGCAAACAGGTACAGCAGAGCATACCCTTTTTTATTTCTTCTCATCTACTGTACATGATGCACACATGGCAAGCATAATCTACACAACATAATCTACATTTAGGTTTTCATCCATGGCTAATTTGAGGCAGCTTGTCTGACCATCTGGTTTGTTGCCTTTTAGTATTCTTTGCATCACTGCAGCAGCATACAGCAAATTGCCCTGCAACTTAATTAAAGCAACTTGTTTAACTTATCTGCAAAACGGCAATATGTTGATTGCAGTTTTTATTTTTTCTAAACTCGTTAGGTCTTTTTTTCCCAGAGGGCATTTAAGCTTATCGTATAGACGAGCGATCCGATCCTTTTCCCTAAGTCCCATTAAGAAATGACAGGGTCACAGTGAGCAAGCGTGCAAAATATCAGGACCCTGAAACTAAAGCAGCTAAATGCGATTCGGTCATTATTATTTTATTTTTGACAGCTGTGCTTTTCCTGTCACGAAATGTTGTCTTTTGTGGAAAAAACTGGTTTGACTGACAGTTGCCACGGGCAAAGGCAGAATTTCTGAACTTCAGCAACAAAACAAACCAGAAGGTATAAACCTGCCAAGAGTTTCTCAAGACGCTGAAAAAAAGTTATAGCTGCTTGTTAACATATATTTTACAGTTAGTTGCAAAAAATTACCTGTTTGTTCAGATTTTTTTTAACAATTATTAGTTAATCCTCTTTTTATGTTCATTTCTCAGGTACAGCAATGATGTTCTTGGGTCAGTTTGACCCAGTGCATGTTTAGTTGTTGTTTATATCTCATTATTAACTCCTTTACCAACTATTTCAATCACTATTTAGTGCAGTGGTGTTCTTTACCTGTCAAAGATCGTGGTTCACGGAGGATATATTACTCATTTTTCATTTAAAAAATGTACATTAAAACTTTTTTTAACGGGCAAAGGAAAGACTTACTCATCCATATGACATTTTTTTTATTTATTAAATTTTTTATTTTTTTTTAATGGAGTAATAATAGCTGAAAACATCTCTCTCCCGTCTGACAAGGCAAGTTTCTAGTGGCACAACCTATTGCTCTGCCTGTCTCTGAATCCCACAGAACAGCTGTTGAGTTATCCTGTGACTTATAGACCACAAGAGTGACAAAATATACATTTACATGCAAATTTACCCATGTAAAAGCATTTTATGCAGCACCTTTCAACTCTCTCCAGAAAGTTAGCCGTCTGTTTAGAGTCATCTTTCCAAGAATCATTTTCTGTATTGAGTTTGGCACGACCAGCTCAAAAGCTGACCTGACGTCTGTCACATGAGTCGCTGCCATTCTAGTGGCACAGTGTTTGTGATGTTTTGTGCATATAGATTTCCCTGTATGGTTGAGAATTAAAATATCATAAAAATATGATAAATGCTTATTTTACCTACTTTCACCTACTTTATTAAAAACAAAATAACAAAGTAGGTGATGGATGTAGAAGATTGTAAACACTTTTCATTTGATTCATTAGAAAAAATAAATCTGTCCTTTTGTGGTTAATTAATATTCCCTTTTTTGTGTTATTTGTACCACTTAATCCATTGCTTAAGCCACTCAAAAGCACTTACAATGCTTACGTGTATCACCAGCCCATACAGCAGCAGCTTCATGACTTCACAGTTCTTTCGCATTTCATTAACCTTCAGTTTGTCAGCTGGGATGGCGCCAAGTCTTTGCTACTTGCCGTCACAGAGATTTCGCCAAAAGCGCTGGAGGAACAATAGAAAGACGGGAGGAGGAGACAGACAGTTCGAATGGGAACGGGATAAGATGAGCTATTTTTACCTGTTCTCCAGGTTCAAAGAGCGAACAGGTGCTAGAGGAGTTCAGGTGTCCTAAAAGAGGGCCGGCACGCCATGAAAATTTGAGTGTCGTGTCAAAATGGCAACTGTTTTCTTCTCCATCTTCATCTCGCTCTCGCCGCTCTCTCTCAAAGATAGCTCTCTGTAGTCATGAATATTTCATTTTCATACTTCTGAAAAAGAGAAGTGTGGCGTTTGTACTTCGACTGCTCTGCATACTAACAAGGAGCTCTTTCCTTTTTGGGGGGAAAAAAAATTCTTGTGAAGTCAATAAATGTGATGAGAAATAAGGATGAGGGATGAACTCAGCGAGTGAAAGCAGCGGAGCCTCATCAGGAAAGTCAAATTTGCACTCGGTACCACTGATTGAACAACTTTGCAGAAATAATTTTTCTTTTTTTTTTAAAGGTATCCCTGAGTGAAAGCCTCCTTTGCTTAGCAGGTTTAGAGAGTTTAAATGAGAAAGTCCAAGTCGTAAATCTCCCAGGCTGTGAACAGTCTGCTGTGCATCGATTGGGGTCACGTCCTGTCTGTATCGTGCACAAGGACACCGAGCGATCGCTTTTTTGTTTGTTTTTTCTTTATCCTGACAGCCATTTACTTTTGACTTTGAAAAGTAATCAAAAAGCTGCCAACCTAAAGTCTGTTCATTGATTAAATGTCAAGCTGGTTGCAGTTTAAAAGATGCAATATTGTGCTTTTTCGTTATTTTCCTTTAGTGTAATATATGTTTGGTATTTTTTCTTTGCAGAACTCTGAATTGCTTAAAGTCCACACTAAAGGGAGTCATTCTGTCCCAGTAAACATTCTGACCTGCAGCGCATTTTGTTGGTAGTTGTTCACAGTTTCTTCCAATACTGATCTGCAGTTGACCATCTCACTTTCGGTAAATACCCATCTTTTTGCCATCAACATCATTCTCATCTCTTTCTTTCTGCGCAGACTTCTCTTAAGTTAATATTAACGTAATTTTTTAGCTAGTATTCAGTGTTTGCATACCATCCTTCGCGTTCATAACTTTGGAACCTGCGGATTTATGTTAGCAGAACAAGTGCTTCCTCTGCCGTTTCTGCCACTTGGTCAGATTGTTGGTCCACCGTCATCTAATCAGCTGTTAAAGCTTCTGGCCAGTTGTCCCAATTGTCTTTCTATTTCTCTCCCATGTTCTCTGAGGGCCCATGGGCACACCTGTTTCCACTTTCCTCATCATCTTCCTGCCCATAAAACCACCAGCTTGGCCTCCAGCCTTCACCAGATCATTACACCTATTTCAGTGACGACTAGTCAGGCAAAAGTTTGGTTATTTCTGAGTAACCTTTTCCCTGCTCATTGATTTTCTTGTCCCCATTAAGATTCTGGATTGTCTCATTCACCTGACTGCTCACTTTCCCTTGGACGTCACTGAGAGATGGGTTATATTCTTACTAGAGACTGATCTAAAGTTTTTCACCAGCTGTAACTCCCATGTCATATGGCTCCTCTGAATAAATCACTATCAACCTGAGCCTTCTTTTATAAATCATTCAAGCTACTACATCCCATGTTTCTTACAGAAAAACTTTGGAAGAGATGAACACTGGGTCAAAGTCATGACCTTACAATGGTCCCAAAGCCTCTGTCAGTGTCCTAGTTTACTCGTAAAGTTCATCCATGCAATCACAAGACACAATCTACTCGGGCTCTAAAAAACATAATTTTTACTCATGCCTGATGCATGACATGTGACTTTTCTAGTAAATGAAAAATTTCAGTACCGGTAATAGGAACCAAGTAACATTTGAATAACAAAAACCTTAATATTTAATTAAATATTCTATTGAACAATACATTCATGTCACCACAGCCAGTAACAGAACAGCTCTTTCACTGCAGGGGTATCACTCTCCTTGAAGTTTTGTTTGTGTATACAGGAAATAAAAGAGGCACTAAATTTTCTGATGTTTTTTCTCTTTTGCCAGTTTGCCTGAAGAAAATGTTAAGATTGATCTCTGCGCTGACTGAAAAAACCCTAAACAAACATCCCACTGCAGCAACACGCTCAGTCAAAAGTAATAAAAATATGATGTAAAGATTTGTTTTTAGGGCCAAAATGAATTCTTTTGATTCTGAAGCGGCAAAAACTGCTAAAGTTTTATGGAAGTTTTTGACAACGCATAACTCATCGTGCATTGGAGAGCGTGTGTGTGACAGAAGGCTTTAGAAAGAAAGTGCTACACTAACTTGTTAAGCTCCTTTATATGCAGTGTGAAGATGGTCGTTTTGGATGGGGCATGATTTAAACATTGAAAACAACTTTTTCAAAAGTGAGAGAAAATAAAAGGCAACATTTAAAAAAAATCAGCCCTGATGCCCAACACCTGAATTTCGACTGCGTGAGAGAATAAAGGGGCTACGTGCAGTTTTATTTCAGCTTTATCATAAAGTCTTTGCTGTGCAGTTCCTTCTATGTTCTCTCTATGATATACACTTTTTATGCTTTAAAAAAAAACGCATAGGTGGAGAAACAAAACAGCAGAAAAACACAGATAAAGTATTATTATTCAGACAGAGAGGAGGGGGGGAAAAGTTTGTCTTGTTATTCTGAAATTGTACATTTCACATCTCAAGGCTCCACCTGCAGCTGAGATAAATAATCGTGGTGTACAGTTTATCGGCTCCGACAGGCCTGTTTCCCCCTCACCTTTCCCCCATGCTTTCAGAAACAGCCAGAGCTGAATAGGCTTGCTGTAGAAATCCTTGAATACAGAAGATTTCCGGTGTGATTTTAAAAACCACCGTCTTCTTGTGCAATTCATTCTCACGTCTATCAGTCCCCTCGGTTATTCTGAACATTACGTCTTGTTTCCCCACTAAGTTCATCCTTTTTTTACCATTTTTCCAGAATGTGCTTCTTTTCTTGGTGCTGTCCATCTTATTTCAAAGGTTTGATTGTAATTCATAAAACATCCAAGGACACCCCTGCTTCTTTAGTGTGCATGTGTGTCCAAGGAGAAGACCAGCGTGGTGCTGCCGAGGCCTAAATCTGTCTCCAACTCTTAATTAAACCATGGGCTCCAGTGGCCCTAACTTATTAAAGACCTAGAGAGTGAAACACCACCTCAACCCTACACACACAGATACACACACACAGAGACAGGCCGATGTACTCAGACACATCTGTAAGCTCAAAACATCCCACCTTTAAGCTACCAATGATTTAATGCATCTCAATATTTCACCTTCCCCGTCTGCTTAGTGACCCACTTGCAAGGAAATAAATTATTTCCCGGACTCTTTTAGGAGCTGCTCGAAAGTATGGAAGGAGATCAGCAAGGATGGCTACTAAGTGGAGACTACAGTTTTAAAAATAGCTTTGAAGGAACTTATGCTTTATTACTTGACGCGGTAAATGCAGACAGGCGAAAGGTGGAGAAGCTTAAAGAAAGAGGCGTGCTGCATGAAACAACATTAAAATGCAACCAAATAAGAATTCAAGACAGGATTGTGCAGGAAAGGCTTACTGCCTCAGTGTTTACAGGTTTTTGGAAAGAAACATCAGCCTGTCGATATTTTCCCACTCGAGGGACGAAAAGGCAGGTCGCCACATTTCCCCCAGTGCTAAAACTCGCTCTCACAGGGAACTTGTAGCTGGAACACACAAGTACTTTTTATGCCAGTTTTGAAAGTCGTGGGTAGAGTCTGTTGTGTTCCCTCCAGCAGTCCAGCAGAACCTCCACACTGGGTTAAATGAGTGTAGGGAAGAGTGTAGCTCAGAGGCTGTACCCCTCTGGTCTTCAAGAAACTCCCAGGGGGGGTGGTTATATCTGGAGTGGGCGCATCCTTAGCAGCCTTGACGAGTGTGGTAAATAAAAATGAATGATGAATAATCATCTAATCAAACATGTCATATAATCCAGTGGTAATTTTGTTAACCAAGATTTTTTTTTTCTGCCAAAAACAAGACGATAACTAAATAAAAACTACTGGACGAGGATAAAAAAATCATGATGAAATGAAATGGATATGCGAATGACCACGCCAGACCCGGTGGCATGTTCATGCTTTGCAGCATCTTTATTAACCACTTTTCCAACACGCGGTTGCTGTACACTCACAATGGGCTGCAACAACCACAACCACAGGCTGGGACATGATTGTGGATGCTGTGCAGGTGCATCCGCCTTCCCTGCACGGCACCGCAGACCACGCCCTGCCACAGGATACAAGAGGAGATGAAAATATTCCGGAGGGATGAGATCTAATCAGAGCTAATTCAGATGTGTGGAAAAAAAACTGGGACGAGTTGATCCAGTCAGAAATGATCTCCTCGAGCAGCACCCTGAGATGCACAACCCTCAGATCTGCGTGCAACATGTTCAGCTAACTCTCATGCTCCTCTTTCTCATGAAAATGTGACAATAGGTCAGCGACTGAGAGGAACAGTTGACATATTGGACACATTTCACACTTAATGTCAAGGAAAATAAGACGCTTTTATACTTTAGTCAACTGGATGAACTTTTTTACATTTAGTCTACTATAATCTTTTATTTAACTGGCTAAAGCTTAAATAATTTATGACTAAAACTAAATTTTCTGTCAAAATTCACACTGATAAACAAAGTTCATTACATCACTTGATTTTAAAGCATTTGAATCCGCTTAACTTTGTTCATTTATATGAAGTTTTATTACATAAACATTATTAACAGTATTATTGTGGATGATATAATGTTGCACAGCCCTAGCTGGCAGCGTCTGATTGAACTGCACTGAGTATTTGTAGTGTCATATGCACTTTTTTAGGGGAAAGGTTAAAAATTAAAAAGTTTGCGACTGCAGTGCACATGGGAAACCAGCAAAGTTCAAGTAAAGAATTTTTTTTCTTAATGTTGACTGGTAAAAAAATAATGCCAAGGCTTCTAACATCCGTAACACTGCCATTGAGGTTAATCAATACTGCAGAAAATTTGTTTGTGATGTCGACTTGTACTAGAATATTTATAGTGTCCTCCTCAATCTACGTACTGGAAATGCATGTCATGGGTCACCTGAAACATATTTTCCCTCTGGTCCAATTGTACTGCAGCATAATGAAAACACACTCATACAAATATACTATGTATATCATCATAAATAATTCCCACCGCAAGCATTAATATTCATGGATTTAAATCATGAAAATTCTGATTCCTACCTCATATATTCTCAGTTGGGTTTTTTGACAGCCTCCCCTCTTACAGTTATTAATGTGAAAAAGTCCAGAGAACTGAAATGTTTAAACTGCTGCCAAAAGAGGATGGAAAAGCATTTAACATTTGGCTGAATCACTGACAGCTTGGGGCTCATTTTTATTGGAGGTTAAAAAGATATCAGCAATTGACATCTATTCATTACCTGGAAATCAGACTGCGGCTACAATAATATGAGGTTATTCTGCACAAAATCTTATATTTCAGCTCCATTGCTTGTATTCATTTGCTGGATTATTACTGTATCATCAAAATTATAAACTAACCCACTCTCTGTGCGTTAACTGGGGTGACAAAATCTAAAAGAATAAATGCTTAACCATATTCAAGTTGAAACTTAACAAACCACATAATATCTGGTGTTTCTGTTGTCTCAGTATCTGTTTAGTATGCAAGGAAGTTGCAGTCAACCACTGAATAATACGTCTTGATGCATTCTCAATCATCCAGGAAAGTAAATCTCCAAAAGAAGTCACTTGGATTAATGACGAAACGTTTCTCCCACAAAACGCTACGCCCAGATGAACAGGATCAACTTTTGGACACTGAATAATACCTTTCTACAACAACTCACAGCAAAATACAGATGAAATTCAATGCCTATATCAGACACCTAATAACTAAATACATCGGCAGCATTGTTATATGAGCATATTGTATATTATAAAAGCTTCGCTGATACACGTTTATTAATGCAGGATTAAATTCATGAATTCAGCTACAGGGGAACATCAGAGCAGGCTTTATCCATCAGTTTCCATACCATCTGTTGGCAACTTTCACAACAAAATACCTGGCTTTCCATCCAAATGCATCTGTCTGATAGCTGCCTGTCACACCTGGATCACACTGACACCTGCAAATTCTACACAGACTACCAACCAGGAGAGCACTGATCACAGACACAAACAGACATTTGATGTGCTCATTAAAACCAGCTAGAAACATTAATACCCCATAACAGAAGGAGCTGTCTTACCTGAAACAAGCTGCTTGTTCAGTTTGTTCCTCAGCCAGTCAGCTAACGTTACCATGAAACACTGTCAGCTCCAGAGGCTCAGTTACCGTTAAATTTACTCCCACCTTTCACCTGTGTTCTCAAAATATGCACTGTCACCATCGCTGTCACCTTTCCCATCACTGTTTGGTTCTTTATTTCTCACTTTTATTTACTAAGACTATAATAAATCCATGTAGTAGGTGGTGGCTAAATATTTCACAAGCATAATGCATTCACTTGAGAAACGTACACGCATTTCTGGATTAACCATACAAGATTTTAATAAAAATCAATCAATAAAAATTATTTCTTTTTATGAATTCAACAACTCAAGGTCTCAAGAGAGGCTGCTCATTGATCTGAGGGCCTATTCTGATTGGATTAAATGAGAATAAGATCTTTAGGGATTAGCCCAAAGCCTCTATAAATAACGTAGACGGTATAATTAGTAGTTTGTTTGTTTGTTTTTTAACTTTGACACCTCGTGAGATTACAGTTTTTCAAATGGAAAGTGTATTGTGGCATGCGTAACACTGCAGTGGTTCTCCATGACAAGTTTATGGAAGTGTCCCATTATTTTATTTATTTTTAACTGTCCTGTTTTATCTCAAACTTTTGACCTAATAACTCAAAAATTTCCAGGGGTTTTTGTCTCTTCTTAATTATATAAATAACACAAATTTTTGACTCACAAGTTTCAGTAGTTATGGCCCTGGTGGCCATGGTTCGTTGTCTTTTCGGTCTTAGGCTACTTGTTACCTCCACATATCACCTGGACTACTTGGGAACATAACAGTCACACCTGAAACAAAGTACTGTTGCAGGCGGAAGCTGATTACTAGTTGAAGCTTATTTTGAGCGCTGAAAAACAAACAAAACAGTAAATCCAATTTTTTTATTTTTATAAAACCCCTTGAAAATAAATTCTGCAATTCAATCACACATTTATTGTTTCATTTAGAATCCACTGTGGTGGCGTACAGAGGCAAGAAGAAGAGGCTTTTGTCCAACAACTTGTGGGTGTAATAGTGTGTGTGGTTTCTAAAGAAGCGAATACAGTGCACAGTGATTTTAATTATCTTGCAATATTACTTCTATTATGGGCAACGGCTTGTGAGGTCTAAAGAGTTCCACAGTGTATTAAACTTTAATTATGACATTGCAGCCATACGGAACCTTTTTCACAACAGGAAACTTGACCTGCAAACCACGTACTAAATATTCACAGCAAGGATGGAGGATTCATGTAATTACTGACATAAATAAACGCTGTATTTGTCCTGTTCAGAACTGTGGTATTTTTCTTGCTCCATCGCCACAATGGCTTTTAGTCAGGCGTTTAAATAGACTGGATTCCTATTATTGCTCTAACACCTGTGCTTTTTCTTATGTGTCATATTGACAGTGCTTCACTATTAGCCTACACAAGTTTAATAGCAAAAGGCGCATTGCAATGTTAATTATGGCTTATTTGCTTAAGTAAAACACTAATATGCATTAAAAGTTAATGCAAAAATGTTTTAAATACCTCATTAGCTGTGACCAGTGCAATAAATGTACATATGATTCGTAAAATATGTGCTGGTTAGTTTGAGTGGATTTCTGTAGGCGCTAAAACTCCCAAAACAGGTCTTGTACTTAATGTCTTTTCATTACCAGAGGTATACTGTATAGGCCTGTCAGAAGCAAACTGGCTCAATTATTTGTTTTCATTGGTTTCAACTGCTAATGTCTCTCTAAGCATACAGGTTATATTATTTTAATGGATGTAGCTGAATGAATCTACAATGTAGAAACCTCTGCCTCATGTTGAAAGGAAAAAATGTTAAAGACTGGAAAACAAAATAAGATAGAGGGAAAAAATAAATATAATACTCCAACACGCTCATGAATAATCTTATTTTGAAAGCCAAATTCAAATCTCCAATCCAGATGTGACAGTTTTGACACATGACGCATTTTAGTATTAATTCAGTCTGACAGATTTAAAATCAGAGAATCCAGAGAGAGGGGACGGCGAACATAGGAGTGTCAAGGGTGGTTCAGGAGACAGCGAGACAATAGATGAGTCCACGGGACAAACTGACAGACACCAAAGGATGAATCACACTTGCGCTAAGAATGAATTGCTCCTCATGTGTGTTGGGTGAGGAGGTTATCTGGGTCTTTATGAGTTTATGCGTGTGTCGTGGCAGTGCTAGAGGAGATAGCAGCATTTGCCCTGTGACGAGGCACTGCAGATTGTTGTGAAGTGAGAAGCCAGTTCAGATCTTGCGTAGCACTGTGCATGTCACATTGGATCTGATGGCACTGAGTTAAAGGGGAAACAGCGGGGCCATCACATTTAACAGCCTCTCTGTCCTGCTGATGATGAGTGGAGGATGAATCCAAAAGCAAAAACAAAAAGAAAGAAAAAGTCCAGCAGCATGGCAGCTCTGTCCACTGGGACAAGCCGGAGGCAATGACCAGAACATGCTGCAAGGTCACCTACACAGCGTTCACAAGGACAAAGTCAAAATCATTGTTTTTCAAAAATTTGCATGTAAATCAAATTAGTTTTAGCATATTTCAAGTCATTTCCAGGGTGTGTGATTTGCTTATTACTGACAAATTTAAGTGTTTAATCTACTTGAAACATACTCAATTTGTAAAACTTTCCTGAGATCTAGTGTTAAAAGTAATCTCACTACTGTCATTAGTGCTGTAAACAATCACCTTTTCAAATAAAATATCATCTCGGACAGCTCAGATCAGAAAATCAGAAAGGTACAGTTGTTTCAATTAAAACAATTCAGTGGCCTGTATGCACAAATAGACAAGCCTGTGAAATACTGAGAGATTATAGTCTGGTCAGATGAGACCAAAACTGAACTCTTTGGATGCCATAATACATTCCATGTTTGGAGATCAAAAGGCATTGCATATCACCCCAAAAACACCCTCCAACAGTGAAGGTTGGAGTCGGGAACATCATGGCGTCGGGCTAGTTTTCAGCGTACGCCACTGACATACTTCACATAATTGCTAAAAGCTGCTGTTATCTACCAGGATGTTGAAGATAAAACTAGAGTGGAGGTTTCAGGAAGAAAACGATCCCAAACACACAGCCAAGGAAACTCTCAGTTGGTTTCAGAGAAAAAAATAAAGCTGCTAGAATGGCCCAGCCAATCACCTGACCTGTAACCAACTGACAAGCTATGGACAAAACCTTCAGGATTTAAAGATTGTTTGTGTGGAAGAATTCTGCAAAATCACACCTGGGTAATGCATGTGCATGTGTCTATACAGGAGGTGTCTTGAAGCTCTCATCACCAAGAAAGGCTTTTGTATGAAGTATTACATACATTTCAGTAAGCTTGTGGTTTGATGGTTTGATTTCTTTGCATGTGTGGATTGGATGGGCTGTTATCAACATCTGCTACAAATTACTTAGAAAATTGGTGACATGTCCAAATCTTAACCAGCTGTTGTGGCTCTTAGGGTCTGATCTGCTGACAGTAAGTAATTGTGACAATATTTAGAAAATAAATAAGCATGTTTATGCATGTTTTTATGTGTTTATTCATCAGATCAGGTTTAAGGTCGCAGGAGGAGGAGGTGGAGTGGTAGAAGGAGCAGATGAAGGAGGTAGATGAAGAAGAGGAGGAGTAAAAGATAATGAAAATATAAATGCGTAAATCTTAAATGGGATAGCACAACCTTTGGGAGTGAACAAATCAAAAAAACAAATGTAATTTAAAAAAAGGAAACACGACAACTAAAGGGAATGATCACAGAATTATTTCCTTCTTGAAGAAAAACAGCTAACGCAGTCAAGCATACTCTCACGGAGGAGCTGTAGACTCTTTCATAAACAGAAATATCCATCAGTTCTAGACTTCAGACAGTGATTAACTGCAAAGTATTTTCATCCCGGTATTAAAAACAGTCCTATGTAAAATTATTCTGGTTTGTCCAATTAATTTTGAACTTCTAAAAATGGGGGATTTACATATAAAATGAGTTACCTAAATACTTTTGTTAAACTTGTTGAATTAAAGCACTTTAATCACATCTTGACTGTTTTATTTAAAATCCGCTGTGGTGGTGTACAGAAACATTACTATTTTTTTCCAGTTTCAATGTCCAAGAATTTATGGACCTAATTATATTTGTGATGAGCTCCGAGATTAGACTCCAAGCTCAAACTGCATCCTGCTGCTTTGTTGAATCATTTCAAATGTGAGTTATCTGATTTAAATGGAGATTAATTTAAAATATTCATGTACAGATAAAGGCTTGATTTCATTTTTAAAATGACTAATTTAACATTGTTACATTTAAATTTGCTCCAATTTTTTAAATCAGTGTTATTGCCACAAAAAAATCCACATTAAAAGTACATTTACTCTTTCTTCTGAGCTGAAAAATCCAAGACTCATACATATGCAATTAAGTTATATATCAAATATTTAACTGCTGAACACAGGAATCCCTCTGATGATAAATGTGAAATGTAAAAGTAAGCTTTAAACCCACATCTTCCTGCACTGTGTTGGTCAAACATCCAAGTGAGATGATAACAGTGCACAGAGAAGTCAGACACAGCTCGTTTAAGCCACAGATTGAGAGACTGAGTGAAACAAGCCAGCGGATAGACAAAAGCGCATCTATAGTATTTATAGGCTTAGCAATCAAAGGCGTGAAGGCGGAAAATTATGACGCAATTATGTGAAAGCTCACAGCTGTCAATCTCATATTTGATAGAGCGAGAGGGAGACTCAGCTGGAGTTGGAGAGAAAGACAGAAAGATGGAGAGGAACAGATCAAAGAAGGAGGTGGAAGAGAATGAGGATGGAGGGTGACTGGGCTGGAAAGACCATCAGTTCTTCTGCTTACTATTCAGAAATGTTTAGAAGAAAGTAATCAAATGTGAGGCTCTGCAATGAGGCAATAGACCTGGCTGTAATGCAATCATGTGTGGTGTAAGGAAACCACCGGTACGGCTCTGCTGGTGTCATTGATCAGGCTTTGAGGGCTTGAAAAAAATCATGACATTAAAACGTACTGACAAACAGAGTGCTTGACAGAGGGTAAAAGCCTGAAAATGTGTAGCCATTCTATTTCTCATCATACTGGCATTATTAAATAACCTTTATCTAGTAGGTGTCCTTATAGCTACCTTTCTGTGCCTCCCTGTCTATAGTTAAATCATATACAAACGTGATTGAATAAAGTCGTCTGCTGCAAGACATCTAATGAGGAAAAACTGTATGCATTCATGTAGGTTTAAAAACCCGTGGTAGTGGCCTCGTCCATCTTTTCCTGACATCAGAGTCACTTCCCAGATGGGGGGTGCGTTCAGATTTCCGTCTGTGCCCAAAAAACTTCCTGGAAACCCCGGAGATTTAATTAATCTTCATTTCCCTCCTGCTGCTTTGTGCCGTGGCCTCATCTCTCTCTGCAACATCACCTCTCTCCCTCCCTGAAATGAAACCTCATGTGAAAAAACTTCCTGCTGAGTGAGGCTGACACATTGTGCGTGTTTGCGTAAAAAAGAACCAGCCTGCGTGTATGCATGAGCAAATGGGTGGAATCACATCACCAGCGTTGTGAACATGAGCCATGAGTGTGAAGGAGAAATATAGACCCACTTCTCTGGCAGAATTACGATCCTGGATGCAATTCAAGAACGGGAGGACTTTGTGTGCTCGGAACAGCAGAGAAACTAAGCCTGTGAAGAAGTTATTAGTCCTTGCTAACATAAATAGCACCTGTCATATGAGTGCTGCGTTTAGTCACAACATTACTATGCATGAAGCTCACAGGGCCCCCGTGTTTCCCATCACATTGCCTTTAAGGAGAAGCATAGAGAAAGAGAAAGAAGCCAGAGAGGGCACTTTTCCCTGCCACATGAAACTCCAACCTAAATATTGCAATGCTTCCTTGAACGTTCACCTGCAATTTCACCGCTACTTGAAAAACCCAAATAAGCCACATCAAGTGATTTACAGAGAGCTGGTGGCTTCACCCCAGCATCCCTGTCTCCAGCCTCTCGGCCTGTTGT
Organism: Diplotaxodon limnothrissa; assembly: GCF_057381915.1. Taxonomy (NCBI): domain Eukaryota; kingdom Metazoa; phylum Chordata; class Actinopteri; order Cichliformes; family Cichlidae; genus Diplotaxodon; species Diplotaxodon limnothrissa. The sequence continues at coordinate 13,460,408 of NC_140608.1, read as the reverse complement.
TTCTGTCTCCAGCATGGAACCCGACTGAATAATTGAACAGCGAACAGAAGATTCACGAAAAGATTGGCTGCCAGAGCGCTCCAGGGGCCCAATGCTCAACAAAAATCCCCAGAAACTGTGAGAGAAAGCAAGAAGCTCATCCATATTTACTGTCTCATCACATCTCTGTACGCTGGGGGAGGGAAGGAGCTGAACGCTTCGATTCAAGTACGAATGTGGAGGTGATCCAAAGTTTTTAAAAGCAAAGCCATGGTTGCTTTGGTGCGGGGAAGTATTTTTTTCCCACTTCTAGCCAAAAACTGCTCTTTTGATGCTAACAGTGGGCCACTACTGTGCAGATGGAGGAAACCACAGAAACAATCATAGTAACAGTGACGGTAATGAATGAAACTCGAATGACACAGTTTTTTTAACCTGTCTGTTAAATTATGTTATGTGTATGATCAACGAAACAGCAGCTTTGGAGTACAAAGGTTTGTCACTAAAAATAAAGAAGGCATATGCAGCATTAGACCCAGAAAAGTCAAGACCATTTATTTTTATTTGCTAAACTCAAGTAAATAAAACTCTTTTCCTCAAGGGGCTGTACAGTTTCTAGAGCACATGTCACTCTCTCTTTGTAAGACGCTGAGCTCAGATAACAAAAAACTGCATTAATAACTACATTTAGTAATAAACTCATATACACTTGCCTCTATTATTTAGTGAGATCTGTTAGCTGGCTGTAAGTCTCTGAACTAACTAAAAATACTGATACATATATTTGCAAAAAGTTTCGTCAAATATCCAGCTGCATACAAACAGCTGTATAAATGTGTAAATTATGGGTGTCTTATCAGTGCAAGTGGCTTTCAGTTGTTTGATATACTTGAAATAACAAAAAGCACCAACAAACTCCAGAAGAATGGATAAAAAATGGTAAAATCATGCAAAATGGGGTGAAATCTAGCCTTTTTTTATTGGTAAAGAATTAAGACTGCATTTGAGCTAGGCAGTCTGGAGAGTATAGCCTGGAGTGTTAGGTGTGGCTGTGTGCAGGCAGGAATAGGACCCACGGTGCAGACTCCGGAGACAGATGTGAACTCAAAAACAACTTTAATGTTAAACTCAAATATAACATAACTGGAAAAATCAAAATAAACTTACACCAGGAGGAATGACAGAACACACAGCTAGGAAAACGGTAGATCGCGACACGGACACAGAGAAACACAGGGCTTAAATACACAGAGGGAGCAATCAGGGAATGAATAACAGGAGGGAAACACAGCTGGGGCAAATCAGAACTGACGAGACAAAAGGAAGCGTAAACTGAACACACTGAGATAAGACACAGACCTTCAAAGTAAAACAGGAAACACATAACACAGGCTCACATGCAGGCACTACAGAGGGAACAGAGACGTGGGACCAGGGCAGACACAAACACTGACTGAACACGGGGATATAGGAACTAAGGATACATAGAGACGCGAACTAGACAAGGGGATACAGGTGATAGGGGAGACAGAGCAACTAAAGAAGACAGAGACATAAACCATAAGACGGAACTCAAAGAAACCAAAAACTAGGAAGTATAAATAATATCAAAAACTCAAAAACCCTGGGTCGACGACCCAGGCATCCTAACATGGAGTGTTGTATCTGAGTGTAAAACAGTGAGTTGGCTTTATGCATCCATATAAAAAACAGTCTTATTAAATGGGCTACCCCTGCAGTTCATCTGGTAAAGCATGCCCCGCAATGTACTGCAGCCGACGTCCTTTTTGCATGCAGCAGTTCACTGCGTGTCATTCATCCTCTCTCTCCCTAATTCCTTTCTCTGTCTTCCTCTCTGTACTGTCTTGTCGAATAAGAGCCATAAAAGCCCAAAACTGCATGTAGCCCAGGGAACATCCCCTTATTTTTGCTTTCTAGGTAAATCTATCAGTTACAAGTGTGACAAAATATCAGAATTGCCTTTTTCTCCACAGGAACACTGTATTTGATTTATTTGCCTTTATTTGACCAGCATGAATTGAAGCCACATACTACAGCCTTCCTTGGGGCATTTTGAAGCTGTTTTGGAGAAGCTCTACCTAGAAATGTCTTTAAAGTACATAACAGCAAAATAAGAAAGGTATCCTGACAACATATACACACAGTAAATCACAAAAGGCACAACTCAACAAAACTGTTTGTAGAATACAATTTTGTAAATAAACCATTGCACAAAATGTAAAGAGTTGTATGATTTAAAAAAAACAAAAAACAAGAGAGCAGATCATTGACGACTGCATGAAATAATGCTTTAACAACAGTTTCACTATTCTAGTCAGTATAAACTTAGAGGTTTGTGGACTTCCTTAAACGGAATAATATGAAGCTTTAGATGAGCACACCTTACAATTTCTATTGTCCTCTTCTTGTCACTTAAACAGAAATATTGATAAGAGCTGTCCAAGTACAATAGGATGGGAACCTGAACTGACAGGAACCTGATAATGTGTGTATTATAGATATGCTTAAATTTTAATAAAAGAAATAGATTTAAAAAATAATAGTTAGACCTTATCAGCTTGCTATCTGGAATTTCTATTGCTTAATTATTCAATTCAGTTCATTTCAATTTTATTTTTATGGCACTAAATTACAGCAACACTAATTATATGGTAAAAACCCTATAGTAATACAGTACATAGTAATAATATGTTAATATAATATATGTAATGTAAGTACATATTACTATTAATGGTGCTGGTGAGCTTGTATAATTGAGAAAATAATAATTATATGTTTCTTATGTGTCATTTTGGTTCCTCTTGGTGGGTTGTTACTAGGCAACATGCTGATGTCCTAATAGCCGATACAGATAAAAAGCTTCAGGGGCCTTAGATGTACCTGTGTGCTAAGTTTGGCTGCTCAACTTGTGGTGGTCTAGGACAAGTTTGCAGACAAACAAGCGCACAGACGAAGATGTTGTGTTATAGTAAGATATCCACCACGACTGACAGCAGATGGCTAGTTGAGCTCCAGCAGGGAAAAGGTGCGAAAGAAGTAAACAAACCAGCTTTGTAGCTCACACCAAATACCCCAACTGTGTGCAGATGGTGAGTTGTTAACAGTGCGAAGGAACACCAAGAACCACACCAGCAATACAGGTATGCTGTTAAATGTGCTGGAGGTGAGTAGCTAATTAGCAAATGAACCTTCAGACCGACTTGAGCAGTGAACTTTTGCCTGCTGAATGTTTCTTTAATTGCTCATTTAACAAGCTAAGGTGTAGGACCAGATGAGTGTTGGATAAATACAAGTCTTTACAGGGGAAGCTGATGTGTTTTGATAATAAAAGTCTGTGGCCAGCCTTGTATTGTAAGCGAGGATGCTCTCAGCTGTTCACCAGTCTGACCTTCCTGTCTCTGGTTCTGTATTTGTTGCTTCAAATGCAAATAATCAATCAATTTGAAGAGAGACGAAAATGAAGAAGAAGGGATAGCGTGTAACGAGAGAGAGGGCAAGCACTGTGCCACACACTTGAAGATATTTTTGTCGACTCTGTTCTCCTCCTTCACCCCTCTTCTCTCCTCCCCTCTATGTGTGTGCCACTCTGCACTGCTCTGAACCCCATGATCAAAGTTCGACCCCCTGAGTCTAATCCACAGCCACACATGGACAGGATGAGCCACACAAACACACACACACAGCATGATAACCTGATCCTCTTCTGAAGATTCACAGGATTTAATGAACCACAGTCAAAACCTTAATTCACTCATACACACAAACACATATACACACACTAATATGTGGTATAGCTCGATCGTTCAGTGTAATTAGAACAGATCTGCTGAGCAGTTCCACAGTAAAAGGACAGAAGGTGCCATGAAAGAGATTTAAGCGAAGGAGCGAGTCATGGAGAGACAGACACTGACAGACGGTGAGAGAAGTGGGAGTGGTGACACAGTTATTTGATATCCTGGCTTTGAATGTGAAAGTGTGAAGCCACCTAGACAGAGTCACTACTACTGAGAATGTGTGTGTGAATGGGTGGATGACTGGATATGTAAAGCGCTTTGGGGTCCTTAGGGACTAGTAAAGCGCTATATAAATACAGGCCATTTACCATTACTTATCAAGCCTGCTCGCTAACAGTGCGTAAAGATTTCTTCAAAGGTTTGTGACATAAAACATACTCAAAAACTGTCTTATGCATGAGACTGCATTAATTCATCATTCATAGCCTGGCATTAAAAGCCCATAACAGTGAAGACTGGATTCACAACCACAGAATTCATGTAGGAATTTCAACCAGTGATTCTACATGGACTAAAGATACTCAAGCCACAGTTAAACCACTGACAGGTGAAGTGATTTACAATGATTAACCTGTTGCAGTGCAATGTTCTGTTACTGAATACCTTGAGTCTTGGTATTCTTGCAAATGTTTACTTGCCATCAATATATTGCTGATGACCAAGTCCCCCTTGGGGCAATACAGGGTTCGCTATGTTGCCTTGAGGGGCACAGGGCAAGCCAGTGCATGCTGTCACAGTGCAGTGCTTGTGCCCCCAAGGCAGGACAGTCCACTCTGTCACAGTGCAATGCTCAGGAACGTTTTGAGCAAAAGGGAAAGAGCCTAGGGTGTTTACCTGACCTCTGAACACCCCATGTCCCATTTATATCCAGTGGAAGTCGAATGTACCACAGGTAGTCCCCCTTTTTCAGAAGGGGACTGTTATGATCCAATGTTGTCAGCGTTTGTTTTATGTGTGACTCCTCCCACCAGAGGATGGCTGTGGGGTTTTCCCCTTTTCTTTCTTAGGAGGTGGACACCTGGGCGTGCCTGCTGAGTAGTTAGGTAGAGTCTCTGCCTATCCTCGGATTGGATAATTGGTTGATCACCTCCAGTATTTAACCACCAGATGACAGCCACCTGGCCCCCTCTCTCCTAACCTCCACCATCCAACAAAGAACCTGTGTTTTTGATTCGTTGCTGTGTAGAGTGTCTTTGCCAATTGATTTGCAAGTATCACCTCATGTGTGTGTGTCTGGTGTTAGTACCATAATCTTGTAAATAGCTGTAAATAGATTTGTAAAGTAGCACTTGTGTATTTTGTTCACCTTGTATATATTGTTCACTCCAGCTGCCTAGTAGGCGTGAGAAGCCATTTTTGTTGATTAAGTTTTCTCCTGTTTTTCGTTTAGAAAGTTAGGTAAGTGAATTGTCTTTTGGTTGGTTTTACCCATTAGGGAGTTTTGTTTGTTATTTTTGGCACTGCTCACTGCTGAAGCAAATAAATGGCTACTTAGCACAAAGATACTACTGTTTGTGTTCTTTCTTGGGTGAGTGGGGCCAATTTCTTGTTGCGTTCAATACACACCTAGACTAAGAACGTAACAGGACAAACGAACATATTTTTAAATATAGGGATTATTTCTAATCATATCATCATATTTGACAGATAATGTGATATGCTTCAGGTCATGAGCCGACCGTTTCTTTCTTCTCCCTGGGTCCTGTCGTCTATGTGGATCTTACTTTGACACTTACCACCTGCCTAAGCATTGTTACAGACTGTGTACACCCTTTCATTGAAACAATGTACTTCCTGATAGCGGGGGCCTCTTTCAGCAGGATAACGTGCCCTGCCACAAAGCGAAAATTACGGTGGCTGGGAAGTGCAAATCGCAACAAATTAAAAAACCGCAACAAATTACAAAAACCCCGCAACAAAATACAAAAAGCCCACAACAAATTACAAAAACCCCACAACAAAATACAAAAAGCCCACAACAAATTACAAAAACCCACAACAAATTAAAATAAACCCGCAACAAATTAAAAATCCTTGACGGAAAGGGATTGTCTGAAATACCGGAAGTGACACAACGATTAGGCTTACTCCATATTTGTAGCTCAGAAAAGTGATTCGGGATGTAAACAAACGTCGAGAAACGCACTCCTCACAGCGCTTCCTCATTACCCTGACCGTGCTCGCTGCACTAAAAATAGATGGAAAATGTTTTGTCCGTTTTGTGGCGTTAGCTTCTGCCTCTTCACCCCTTTTTGTGCTTCCTGTGGACGGTCTCTGGAGCTTTTGCGGGACACAGACCAGGCCGAAGGATCAGACAAGCTACAGTGCTGCATTAAATATTTCAACGAAGGTCACTCATATAGTGTTATCATGGACATGATATTAACTTTGCATGGTGTAAAGATGAGTTTAAGGAGTCTTAAAAGTAAACTCAATAATGCTGGACTTTACCGAAGAAAACATTTTCACTCCAGAACAACAATCATCATGCATTGATGGATTTTCACGCAAGGTTTTGTGGCTAGAATGTGGACCAACCAATAATAATCCAGTGGTCATAGCTTACTATTACTTGTCATGTGTTGGGAGCCTTGGTGTTGTACCGATGAGACTGAGAACTGACTGTGGGACAGAAAACGGCATTATGGCTGCAGTTCAGTGCGCACTACGTCACCATCATGATGACCACTTCAGCGGAGAGTCCAGTCACATGTTTGGTTCATCAACGAATAACCAGCGAATTGAGTCCTGGTGGTCCATATATCGAAAAGGAAGGTAAATATAACATTTAAGTTTGCCTGATATTTAAAGGTGTAACAAATTTGAATGTTGTGCAAAAGTTGATTTATAGTCAGTCTGCCCCAGGGCAGCTGTGGCTACAACTGTAGCTGCCTCCACCAGTGTATGAATGTGAGAGTGAATGAATACTGGAATTGTAAAGTGCTTTGAGGGCCTCGAAAAGTGCTATATAAATGCAATCCATTATTATTATTATTATTATTATTATTTCAGTAATTCAACTTAAAAAGTAAAACCGATATTAAATACTCATTATTTGCCAAACTAGACATTTTTAGCCCATTTAGTAATTATGATGATTATGATTTTGAACTTAAGAAAACCCAACTTCAAAACCAGAATATTGTGAAAAGGTTAAATATTTTAGACTTAAAGTGCCACTCTACTATGAGCTAATTAATTCAAATCATCTGCAAAGGGTTCCTGAGCCTCTAAATGGTCTTTCTAATTTAGGACGACTCACAGGATGGACATGACTGCTGTCCTGACAGCTGTGGGGAAAAAAACACATAATTGACACCCTCCATAAAGAACACCTTAAAAGACGTTGGCTGTTCCCAGAGACTATCAAAGCACATTAATAGAAAGTTTTGTCCAATGTAAGTGTGGATGAAAGGGGTGTCACATAGTGTAGTGGCTAAGACCGCAAGGCTGCTACTGAAGCATCCTGGTCTTCCATAACACCTCAACACATCCACAGACTGATAGCATCCATACCACGCTGCATGGAGGCAGTAATTTATGCAAAAAGGACCCAAACAAATAGAACATGTTTTTCATAAGTTCTACGTCTTAATTATTAACATTATAACAAATACTTGAAATGCCTCACTTTGTATGTAATGAGTCAATATTGGTAATTTCACATTTAATTTGAATTACTAAAATAAATGAACTTTTGCACATTACTCAAATGTTTTCGATTTTTGCCTGTATGCAATCCCTTTCAATAGAAAACATTTAAACTGACTGGAGTCTATATATGATTCAGTTAAAATGAACTGTAAAGTGCCATGCGATGACATGTTGTGAAACGATGCCATGTAAACTAACTAAACTATTTCTAAACAATTTTTTTTTAACAATTTCCAGGTCTACTCTACCTCGATACAGCGAGGTGACGGAAGTGAGGAGGTAAGTGACGGAAGTGAGAGGTAAGTGACGGAAGTGATGTTGTAGGTGACGTCAGACGCCGGAGATTTTGGCGGAGAAAAAGCAAATGGTAGCATAGAGTTTAACAAAGGTTTTCCAAGCTTCAGTATTACCAAATATACTAATCAATTGTCATATAACTAACAACATCTGTTTTATCATCTCTAACACCCTGGAGGACAACGGGGAGAGTTTAGACGCTCTCCAAGATTACATCGACCGCTGTTTTCAAGATTTAGTAATGCATAAGGCCCAGAGTGCATCTTCCCCGGCCAAAATCGAGACGCCGTCATCGAAGAGAAGTCGCCAGGCAGACTCCCCCGGTACAACATCGCCTGCCGGCAAAGACATCGCAGAAATCCTGGAGTCCATCGACAAGCGATTGTCCAGTTTCGATGCGAGGCTGTCCCTGGTGGAGATCTTACACCGGGAATTTAAATCTCTGAGAGAATCCCTGGAATTCAGCCAGCGGCAGGTGGAAACGCTTGCCGCTGAAAATGCCACGCTACGGGAGTCGGTTAAATCTCTCACCGATAACGTGACCCAGCTAAACATTGAAAATAAAAAAATAAAAGAGTCCGTTATCGATTTACAAGCCCGTAGCATGAGAGATAATCTTGTGTTTTCTGGTATTCCAGAAACTGCCGGAGAGGACGCAGAGGCAACGGTGAAAAGCTTCATTAAAATCCACCTGAAGCTGCCGGAGGACACCGTAAAGAACATCGACTTCGATAGAGTACATCGCTTGGGGGGCGCGCGGTCGCGGACCGGGAGACCACGGCCTATTGTGGCCAAATTCAGCCAATTCAAACAAAAGGAACAGGTGAAGAGTCGCGGCAGAGAGCTGAAAGGAACGGACTTCAGCGTGAACGACCAGTTCCCCAAAGAGATCCTGGAACGACGCAAGGTCCTGTTCCCAGTTCGACGTAGCTTTATCCAGAAAGGCTCCCGTGCTGTCATCGCTGTGGACCGGCTCTACGTGGACGGACAGCTGTACCGCGACCCCGGCACCACACCGTGGTTATACTGACTGCACTCCAGATAAGAACCCGCTACACTCTTTTCTTATTCATTCACACTTTCTCCTTTAAAATGTGTTTAAGCTAGTAATATCAATATGATGTCATAGCAGATATAACACCGTCACCCTCCGTCATTGCTTTAATTGGAATGTTTCCGTTTCGTTTCTTTTTTTTTTTTGTTGTCGCTCACAGTTCATGTGGTTTCTTTCTTTCTCTTGTCTTTCACTGCTGTGGTCACCTACTTCCCCACTCACCTACAAACAACACCCTCTATTTCTCCATATTTTCACAACACGATCACGCAAACACATCAGCTCAACGGCAGCACATTCACAACAGCCTCACAGCACGCACAGACTTGCAGGACACATAAGCAAGCCACGCTTGTTCATATTAGTGAATATTCACACACATAGTCAGACTTATGGAGTCTCTCACCACACTTCTTTTTCTCTTTCTATTTACAAACAAGGGATGTTTCCATATTCTCTCCACCTGTCTAAACGAAACACCCAGCATACATCATTAAACATACACGCACAATTAAGGGCATGCTGAGGTTTGTCACATGGAATGTAAATGGAGCTGGCACCAGAGGAAAGAGGTTAAAAATATTTAACCAGCTTAAAAAACTACAGGCAGATGTTGTTTTATTACAAGAAACTCACAAACCTGTTACAGGTTTAAATGAACTTAAAACACCTGAGTTTCCTAACGTGTTTGCAGCCGGTTATAATTCTAGACAACGGGGAGTAGCAATTTTAATACATAAAAATGTTAATTTTACAGTACTCGATACAGTTATAGATCCAGAGGGTAGATTTCTAATTATTAAACTATCAATATTGAACAAAAAACTATGTATTGTTAGTATATATGGTCCAAATGTTGATGAACCCTCATTCTTCCACGGTTTTTTTAGTGCACTCTCTGAACACCTTGATTGCACACTCATTCTTGGCGGTGACCTCAACCTTGGACTAAATGAAGAAATGGATAGGCTCAACACAACAGGAACTCAGCGTAATTGGCAGTCCACAAATATAATCAAACAGTATATGAACGACTTTGGTCTTTGCGATGCATGGCGCTCTCTTCACCCCACCAGTAAGGAATATACTTTTTTCTCGCATGTTCATCACTCTTACTCTCGTCTGGATTATTTTTTGGTCAGCAGCTCACTGCTGTGTGACATTTCAGACACTGAGATTCATCCTATAGCTGTCAGCGATCATGCTCCTGTATCTTTAACACTAATGCACAAGAATAATACTACGCCAAGTAAAAACTGGAGATTTAATATATCACTACTTAAAGATGAAGACTTTATTAAATACTTTAAAAAGGAATGGACTTCATATTTAGACTTTAATGACACTCCCGGAATATCTGCTTCTGTTCTATGGGAAGCAGGGAAAGCTGTGATGAGAGGTAAAATAATTTCTTTCTCATCACACAAAAAGAAAGAAGAAAACAAAAATATTCAGGAATTAGAAAAAAACATCAAATCACTAGAAGAAGCCTACGCGTCCCACCAAGATCAGGAAACATTGAACAAAATATGCAAAACAAAACTAGAATTAAATGAAACTATTAATAAAAAAACACAATTCCTTATACAAAGACTTCGCTTGCAGAATTTTGAACACAGTAACAAATCAGGTCGATTTCTAGCTAACCAGCTAAAAATAAATAAAGAAAAAACAACTATATGTGCTGCTAAAGATTTATCGGGGAACACAATATATGATCCTGGAAGAATAAACAACATTTTTAGGGATTTCTATGAAACTTTATACTCACCACAAATAAACCCATCTAAAAATGAAATTGATCTGTTTCTTGACAACGTAACTCTTCCAAAATTACTAGACAGTCAAGCAATGGAATTGGATTCGCCACTGACGCCAAGTGAACTCCAGGAAGCCCTGATAAGTATGCCCAATAATAAGGCTCCAGGTCCAGACGGCTTCCCTGCAGAATTCTACAAAGAATTCTGGACAATTTTGGCACCAGTATTCCACAGCATGTTGCAGGAAATCGAGGAAAAGGGCAGACTACCACCAAATATGAATTCTGCCAACATTAGTCTCCTGCTAAAACCAGGCAATGACCCTTTATTTCCCTCAAGCTATCGTCCAATTTCTCTTTTAAATGTAGACCTTAAAATAATCTGCAAAGCTCTCTCAAAGAGATTAGAGAAAATGACCCCCCTCTTAATTCATCCTGACCAAACTGGTTTCATAAAAGGTCGGCACTCCTCAACAAACACTCGTAGATTACTTAATTTAATAGACTACTCATACGATAAAAACATCGAAGCCATAATATTATCTCTAGATGCAGAAAAAGCATTTGACAGAGTTAATTGGAAATTTTTATTCGCAACTTTACACAAATTTGGTTTTGGAAACTCTTTCATAAACTGGATAAGAATATTATACAATTCCCCAACGGCTCGTATCAGAACAAATGACCAGACATCCTCCAGCTTCTGTCTCCTGAGGGGCACCAGACAGGGATGCCCACTCTCCCCTTCACTTTTTGCAATTTTTATCGAACCTCTAGCAGCAGCATTTAGACAGGCTACAACAATTAAGGGCATAAAATGTAAGAACATAGAACATAAAATCAGTCTCTATGCGGATGATGTGTTGCTTTTTCTGCAAAACACACAAACCAACCTCTCTGAGGTAATTACTTTAATAAACTGGTTTTCAAGAGTTTCAGATTATTCAATTAACTGGCCAAAATCTACAGTTCTCCCCATTAACTGCTCCTTCCATAATTCTTCCTCTGCCCCACTGCAATCCGGAAATATTAAATATTTAGGTATTAATATCTCTCCTAAGCTTTCAGACTTAACTAAACTAAACCACATCCCACTTCTAAAGAAAGTAGAAGGCGATCTGACTAGATGGAAATCTTTACCCATATCACTCATGGGAAGGGTCGCCACTATAAAAATGATGATCTTGCCAAAAATAAATTACTTATTTTTGATGATCCCTAACAAACCATCACAAGATTGGTTCAGATCTCTGGATTCATATATTTCCAAATTCCTTTGGAAAGATAAACCCCCGCGTATTAGCTTAAAAACGCTACAAAGAACCAAGGATAGAGGAGGATTAGATCTGCCTAATTTTCACCAATACTTCTTAGCCAACAGGCTTCAGTTCATCTCAGAATGGTTAAAACATACCTTCTTAGTTGAGCCCTGGCTAGATGTTGAACAGGCACTATGCAAGGATCTAGAGATTTCAGACCTACCATTTATTAGCTCAAACATCAAAAGACATGAATGCTTTAAAAGTATCAACATCAGCTTTTCTCTAACAGCATGGTGGGAGTTTCTAAAAATAACGGAGTCTTCATTAATCCCATGCAAACGTACACCTATCTGGAATAACCCTGACATATTACAAAACAATAATATGATTAATTTCCCAGAATGGAGTTGCAAAGGAATTAAATACTTAGAACATATATTAGAGGGAACAGAATTTATTCCATTTGACAGACTAGTTAAACAATATGGGATCAACAAGACAAGGTTTTTAGAATATCAACAAATTAAATCCATAGTAAAAAAGAAATTTAACCTCAGTCAAGTTGAATTACAAATACCACTAAGTGCGGCACATTTTCTTACTCTTAAATCCCCCAAATTATTATCTAAAATATACAGAACACTTTCTAAATTAGATGAATCAATATCCCTTCCTACTGCAAAGTGGGAAGCAGATTTATCAGTCAACCTAGACCAAAACTTCTGGTCTCAGATTTGCTTAAAAACTTTTAAATTAATTAAAAATCCCAGTCTGCAATTAATACAATACAAAATACTTCATAGAGTGCACTATACAGGTCATCGGATGTTCAAGATGGGCTTTACATCTTCCAACAACTGCTCACACTGTCAAGGCAATACACCAGACAATTACATCCACGCTCTTTGGTTCTGTCCACCAGTGCAAAAGTTTTGGCGCGAGATATGTGAAGATTTATCAAAATGTCTGAAATGTAACATTCCAACCTCCCCCTTAGTGTGTTTGTTGGGCAGCTTAGATAATGTCACTTCAGAAAAGAATATAGCCCATATGATCTTCACTGCCCTATGCATAGCCAAGAAAACAGTCCTCATGAACTGGAAAAATAAAAATAATCTTAATTCTAACCAATATAGAAATTATCTATTAGATTACATTAGTCTTGACACAGCCTCTGCCACCACATCAGATCAATTGCTCTGGGCCCCTTTTATCAGCTCCATCACCTAGTGGGGGTGGGGGGTCATAGTTTGGTCCCGCCTTCACTGTTGTGATTGGTGAGGGGGTAGGGACAGGCTTAGGGCGTCGGGGGGTTACCCGGAGGCATCTTCCTTGGGGGGCTCAACCCGGGGTAGCGGTCACGTCCGGTTGAGGGCTCTGTTGGCTCTCAGGTGACTGTTTCCTCGCAGCTGCGTGCAGCGGGGCTAGGGGAGGGTCTGTGCTGACGGACGTGGGTTACTGACCTGGCAACCTGGCTGCCCCTGGGTGGGTCCGGGATGGGCGTGAGGTTCTGGGGGTGCTCCGTCTCTGGGCGGGGGCCCGGGCCGGGCCTCGGGGGCTCGGGTCCTGGTTGGTGTGTTGCCGGGGTTGTGGGCGGGTGGGTGCATGGGGGCCCGGCCCTGGAGCAGGGTGCCGCCGGTGCATCGAGCCGCCTGGGGGGCTCTTCAACTGGTGGGGGGGATGGTCACATCTGGCAGGAGCTTTCTTCTCTCAGGAACTCTCTGCAGGAGGGGGAGATACAGGAGAGGTGGAGGAAGATCTCAGCCTGGGCGTTTACCGTCTTATGTAGTCTGGAAGATGTGTGGTTGGTGGGGTGGGTGCAGTTTTCTCTGCGGTGGGGTTGGGTGGACTGTCCAGGGCTCTGTGGAGCCGGGGGGCGCTACTGCACTGGGCCCCGGTCTGATGGGCCTGGGCCCCCCTTCCCTGGCGGGTCGCGGAGGGTGGGAGTGCCTACTGGGGTCAGCGGGGGAGCTGGCCCCAGGGAGGGGTTACCTGCCCCTCCCTTCCTTCCCTCCCCATCTCCAGCTGCCTCCCTCTTCCCGCTCCTCCACAACCACCCACACATGCAGGGCCTTGGAGTGGGGGTATGTCACCAGGGTGCAGAGGAGGCTACCCCCCCCCCCTGTCCCCTTCTGGCTGCCTCTGCCTCAATTTTATCCCACAACTTAGACATTCACATTATTCACACTCTCATTACACATACATATAGGATCTTGGGGGTGGGCACAATCACGGAGTCCAAATCACCATCAGGGTGTATACCTCACCCCTGACGTCATTGCCCACCTCTCAATTTTAAATACACTTAGTCATTGAGGGTTAGCAGGAGGGACTATGCGCTTACCTGCTGCTCCTTGGCAGGTAGCTCCATGCCCTCCTGGGTTTTAATTGCACCTTAGAACACATATGCATCAACACTACAATGAGCGGGTGGAGGGAGGTTTGGAGTCTTCTCCCACCCCCATTCTCTGCGGCCTGCTGGAGCGGGAGGGCTAGTAGGAGGAGTTGGCCGTCCGACTGCGGTCTGGGGTGTGGGGCCTCCCTGCTGCTGCGGAGTCGGGGTGGTCTGCCTCTCCCCACCGCAGGGAAAAGGGTAACACCACCTGGGTCTGGGTGCAATTCCCCCCTCCAGGGGCAAGGGTACCTAGACCCGGTTTGTAGAGTACGCTTGGGGAGTGTGATTGTGTGTACAGCGTCTCTTTATGTCTGTCTCCACGTTGGTTGAGTGTGGAGTGAGTGCATATGAGAGCATGAGGGTGGGAATGGATGTTTGTGTCTGTGTGTGCCTGTATGTCTGTGTCTATATGTCAGGTTGGGTATCAGACGCCACCTCTCTGGGGACACCTCAGGCCCTCCAAGGTTTGGAGGCCTATCTCCACCCACCACCACTTCCCCTGCCGGTGGCGGACTCCCTCAGGTGTCGGTGTGTTGGTGGTTCTTTGTGTCTGGGGGTGGGCGTCCGGGTACACACCGGCTCACTCCTTGGCGGCCGCTTGTCGGGGCCTGGGGCCTGGGGCTCGCTCGGGCCCCTTTGGAGGTGGGGTGCCCCCGGCCTCTCGGCCTGGGGCTCGGTCACTCAGGCGCAGCTGGGGGCCGGCGGAGCTCACGGGCGCGTCACTGCAACCCCCCCTGGCTTCTGCTCCGCGGCTGCTGAGTGAGCCCTCATCTGGGACTCTCCTCAGCTCTTACTGGAACAGTGGCGCGGCTGCCCCTCTGTTGGTCTTCCATGGTCTCTTGTGTTCTGGGGGCCTCTGGATGTCTGGAGTTTTGATCTCCTCCATACCCGCTTCACACCCTGGAGGACGGGGCTGTGGCCCCCCCACACTCCCTAGCAGATCATTACATGGAGAAACCTTTGGAATGCAAGCATGCTGATCCACACAGGTATGCACACATGGGTATTCACAGACGCGGACTAAAGCTTTCTTGGCTGCTGCCTCAAAGCACACTGTGCGCTGTCTATCTTGCGTGCTGCACAATATCGTTTATTACTTAGTAAATACTGATATCTATGACTAGCTAGTTTATTGTGATGGTGCTTTGTTTTCTCTATTATTATGTTGCTCTTTGTTGTTTGCTGTCTCCTCTGTTTGTTTGTTTGTTTGTTTGTTTTTTCTCCATACAGGTGACCCAGGAGTTTTTTTTTTTGTTTTTTTTTTTTTTGTCTCTCTTCCCCCCCCCTTCTCACCGTCTCTTCTCCCCTTGGGTTTTCTTTCTTTCTCTCCCCCTCTCTCTCTCATTCATTCCCCCTGTCCTATTTATTAAAAAAAAAAAAAAAAAAAAAAAAAAATGACAAAGGATGAACTGAAGCTCTGCCATCACGTAATGTCGCATACTGCTGTTTCTGATGTCATTTAAAAAGAAAAAAAAATAAATAAATAAAAATAAAAATAAAAATAAAAATCCTTGACGGAAAGGGATTGTCTGAAATACCGGAAGTGACACAACGATTAGGCTTACTCCATATTTGTAGCTCAGAAAAGTGATTCGGGATGTAAACAAACGTCGAGAAACGCACTCCTCACAGCGCTTCCTCATTACCCTGACCGTGCTCGCTGCACTAAAAATAGATGGAAAATGTTTTGTCCGTTTTGTGGCGTTAGCTTCTGCCTCTTCACCCCTTTTTGTGCTTCCTGTGGACGGTCTCTGGAGCTTTTGCGGGACACAGACCAGGCCGAAGGATCAGACTCCCCAGGGACATCAAAACATACAAAAAATTCTGAACAAAGTAATTTTGATATATTACTCACTTTTTTTCTCTTCAGTCTATACTATTTCAGTTAAATAGCACGTTTATTTACCATTTTGGCTTTTGTTTCTTTTTATGTTTCCTTATACTGTATTCTCGTCTACGTTTAGTAATGGAGAGTGCTTATAACCCCGTTTTGATGTTAAACGTTTTTCATTCAACCAGAACAAACATGTCCGTCATACAAGCAGTTCATGGAGTACAAAAAATCAAAATCCAAAGAGCGTCAAGCCTTCAACTGTGGAGCAAAATTAAAACTCAAGCAACAGAGTAAACCTGTCAAGGTAAGCCATCACAGGTAAATTTATAAACGAGGATTTGGCAATTATTCTTAAAGTGATCTTGCTTTTATTATTTGTTTCTAGATCAATATAGGAATAATGGCGAAACAACAAACGGACTTAAAACCGCTAAGAGGGAAAACACTGCCCTTATTTATTAGCCCCGAAATTACAGCCCCTGACCTCCTGAAGCAGGCTGTAGAAAAAATGATAACATTCAACAAGGACTTGGTGGAGGGACCATATGTCCTTTTGTATCCCGACTGCACAGAGGTGATAAATGTGCCTGGGACAGAAAGGCCATTCCGATTGGCAGACTACAAAGATGAAATAGGAAAGAACTACAACAGGATTTCTCTTTTCATTTGCCCAGAGAGCCACTTCAAACAAGGTTTGTTAATTTTATATTTTGATGTATTTACATATACAACAACTAATAATGTGTTTATTTTCTCAGCTCTGATTGCAGAGGATGGTACCTCAGACTCAGACCCTGAGATTGTGATTACATCAAGAAGCACAGCTGAGTTCAACCAGGCAGACACATTGGTGTGTACCTTTTTCCCCCTCCACCATGCCAGAGGCCTGTGAGTGGCCCAGGCTGAGTGCTCTATTTTTTTCTCTATAATGATCATAATTCTGTAACATCCATGGGTGGATTATTTTCATTGTGTGATTGTATGTTCTTTAAAAAAATTATTATTATTATTTTGATGAACTAAATGCAATACGAAGTTGTTGAAAGCTTTGAAAAGTGCATATTTTTCATCTTAGGTTTTCAAACCACAAGACCAGAGTACCCCTAATGGTAAACATGCAGAGAAGGAGTAAGTTATTTCAGAGCTTGTTCTGCTATATATTAGAGTTGGGCAATACAATATGTCACAATATTTCTTTGTTTTATTTCAGGGAATATTGATATACATCACAATATAAACAGCTAGATTTGTACATATTAAATGTGCCGTTGCTCATAAGTAAGATGTGAAATCCTCAGAAGCTTGTTTTGATTTAAATATTTATTTCCTGTCATACGTTCAGACAGACAGATGTATTACCATATTACATTCCTTTCAGATAACTAAAAAAAGGTACATGTTAAAAACTAGATAAAAAGTCAGGGATAAAGATTTCCAGTTTCAAAAGACAACAAACACCATATCACTCAATTGCTTGGTCAATTACATTTAAAAACCAAAAAGAATGATTCTAAAAATAAATCTTAGTTTACAGTAAGTTTTACAGGAGAACAGACATAAAATTGACAGTTTTTGTCAATATCATATGAATAAGCTAAGAAATTGTCACGGCTGGCGGGGTGAGCCGTGTGGTGTGGGGGAAAAGGAGGACCCAAAATGCGGCAGTGACTGATGATTCGAGTGTTTATTTACAAGTGGTGGAGTGGCAAAAACAGGCAGTGAGGCATGACAAAACAACTGCAGAAACCTAAACTGGGAGAACTAAATGACAAACCTGAGACCATGCAAAAGGGGTGCGGGGCAGAGAGACAGGAACGGAACACCATAGAACGCAGACGAGCCGACAACGAACACAGACCGACACCCACTATATACACACACACATACACAAGGTAATCGGGTAATCGCACACAGGAGGGAAGAACAGCTGATCTGAATACACATGATGACTGGAGGACACAAGCTGAACACAATAACAGACACAGACCGTCAGAATAGAACAGGAAATCCAGAACACGAGCCTTCAAAGTAAAGCAGGAAACACACAGACTGATTTACAACACAACACGGGGACATGAACAGAGCACCAAGGACAGACACAGGTAGGGCTGAATATACACCAAACTTCAGGTTCAACCCTAAACTAATACAAAATCAGAATAAACACAAAACGCTGGGTCAACGACCCAGGACCATGACAGAAATAAAAGCAAATTCTCCTAATCTCTCCTTGTATATTTATTTTAATGGTTTGTTTAGATGTAAATGGTGCCCAAACATCTCCACGGGTGGTGTTGCTACTTCACTGTGCTGCAGGTAACAAGTCACCCTAACTGGACATGACGCTGTTCCCATAGCAATTGGTTGCTGCGCAACTTGATAAGGATTGACTATTCTTATGTCAATGAAAAAAAAGAGGGATTAGAGGAATAAGCAGCATGTAAAATGGATGGATAGCTCTATTGCAATAGTCTCATATTTCCATTGAGAAAAAAGTATAGTGCAATACATATTGTTATTTTATTGCCCCGCCCTAATACAAATATTTATTGGTTTCATAGCATTTTTATAATGTTGGTATCATAAAAAATATAAAACTGTATGAGCTTCTTATCTGGACATTTTAATTCCAATTCTGTTTCAGACATGCTCCAGGACCTTCATCTACCATACAGCCATGTCAGGTATTTGGGCAATTTATGTCAGCATGAGGTTTTTTGCTATTGTTGAAATAATACAATGCTATGTATGTTTATGTACAGTATGCAATCTTTGTTGTTCTTGTTTTTCAGATTGTAATATCTGATACAGAGGATCTTGATCACCAAAACGAAACAAATCCAGTCATGAGTCCCTATAGGTAAATAAAATTGTGTCTTATACGTAATTTTAAACCTGTAACTACAGTACACGTTTGGGTTTGTGAAATGGGTAAAGATAGTTATAGGGTCAACACAAGTTTTTCTAATGTTGGAATTATAATTTCTCAACAGTAAATATGCAGACCTGTGTGCCCCCTGCATTGAGGACGAGGATGAAGAGCTGGTTGAAGTTGCTTCACCGATGGATTCCAAAACACTGTAAAATATCAAATAATACTTCAAATAACAACGCTAAATTGTATAGTCTTGCATTCTGTCTTTCATTTTTGTGATTACAGGGAAGACGTTAACATTACTCTACCTGACATCATTGCAAACTTATCCAGTGCTATTCATCATGGAAGTGTCAGCAGATTCAACATCTCAAGAGCAAATGTCTGGGATGGAGCAGTCAGGGGTTTCAGGCGGTTGTCATACTCTGAAACCAATGACATGTTGGTTAAATTTACTGATGATGCTGGCATTCTAGAAGGAGGACTTGATGCAGGTGGCCCAAAACGAGAGTTTTTGAGTCTGCTAATGAAACACATGAAAGATCGTCCCATTTTTGATGGACCAGAAGGACATCGATTCCTCGTCTACAATGCAAAGGGTATGCAATGATCAGATCTTTGATAAACTTAATTTAAAAACATTTTTGGGACTTGTAAATCAATTTGTTTTTAATTATTATCAGAAGCAACTCATTTTTTTTTTGGATTATTTCAACACAGCATTAGTATGTCTATCTGGTCGATTGATCTGACATCGATCGGCTCTGATCGATTGATAGAGAGAGGTGTGTGTGTGTGAGAGAGTTTATCATTTACTGTATTCATTCACAGCTGTAAGAGAGGATGACTACTACCTAGCAGGAAAGATGATAGCTGTGTCAGTTGTGCATGGTGGTCCAGGGCCCCATTTCCTGTCAGAAGAGCTGGTACATTATCTTGCAGGCCAGACTTCAGTAAAAGCAACAGTTGCCTCAGTCACAGATGACGACATAGGGAAAGCTTTACTAGAGGTGAGGACAGCGCAGGATTTGAATGCAGGATAGAACTATAGTTTCTTCATCTGTATGAAATTAAAATCTTCTTTCTTTGTGTAGGGAAAAAAACAGGAATGAAAATCAGACACGTAAGCTTACATTGTGTATGTCCATTTTTATGGGTTTTTCAGATCGACAGTGCTGGTTCAGTGGATGTCCTGCGTGACTGTGTCATAAAACACAGTACTATGCTACAGGTGGCTGGTTGTCTAAGGCATGTTTCCACAGTTGAGGAAAAGAAAGACATTGTGTCTGACTATCTCCGGTGGTATATAATTGCTCGAAACTCATCTGTAATTGACAGGTAAGACTATTATAGAAGAGACTATGCACAACACCGTCATAACAATAATTCTATAATTTCCAACTGAAATGTTTTACATTCTCCAAGGTTTCCAAAGTTCAAAGTGTGTCCATAGTTTATGCATGTATTATGAACTGGTAAATGACACAAAGTTCTCCTCATTCTTTAGATTTAAAGAGGGTCTTTCAGCACTTAATTTCCTGAGTGCGCTCCAGCAACACCCTACTTTGCTTTCCCCGGTCCTGTGTCACATGGAAAAGAAACTCACAGCTCTTGAACTTGAGAGACTTTTCAAACCTGACTTCAGCCCATCTGGAAGTAACAGGAGACATCTGGAAAGTCAAACTGTGGGCTACTGGTCAGACTATCTGCTGGACTGTGAAGGTTTATACCAGTATTTCTTTTAGTACTCATTACAAGACAATGTGTTGAATTCACATATACATATATAATTTTTTTTATTTTTTTTTAATTCTTTGCAGAATCACAAACTGCTGTGTCGGTGGGCGATGTTCTGATGTTTGCAACTGGGCTAACATCACTGCCACCTTCTGGATTAGATCCACTACCAAGCCTACAGTTCCTGGATGACTCTTTATTCCCGATGGCAAATACATGCTTAAACTTATTGAAACTACCCATGACAACCTCATATTCTGTGTTTAAATCCAACATGGATTTTGGAATTCAAAACTCCCCAGGATTTGGATGTTTCTAGGATGTCTGGCCTTGTATTTCAAACCTGCTGTTGATTTGTTTCTCTAGTTTTTAAGTCAAGATTTTTTTAAAATATGTTATGAATAGGAGAAGGTGGGACATACTAGTGGTACAGCACAAATCCATTTTGGTTTACCAGGTGTAATTTTATTAGATAACCCAGTCACTTACAGCTGCTTCTTCTTGGCATTACATTGTAAATTCTGTAGGTTTTTTTGATACAGGACTTATCCAGAAATCAGTTATGTATTTGAGCGTGTTTTTTTTTATTCTAAAATGTAGGTACATATGTTCAAAGGAGATTGAAAATACAATGGCTTGACTTGATTTGTTCAAAGGTTTGACAGTGCCGCTAAAAGTAAAGGCATTTAAAAGTGCACCGTGTTCTACTCTTAAAAGTTGTAATAAACCCACAATACAGTGCAAGATTTGATTTTATTATTTATCGAAATGTTCAGGACTGTATCTCAACTTCCATCAGCTAAACAAGCATCACAATTTGCAAGACATTGCAGTAAGAATGTGCTTTTACAAACACTAACTTAAACTTTTGGCATCTTCAGCCAACTCATGTAGCCTAGTCCAAAAATACAGCATATGCTATAGGTTTTGGTAAAAAACCAAAAAAAAAAAAGGTTGGTTTTTTTGGTTTTTTTTTTAGAAATTTGCAATTTCTAATAACTTCATGTAGAGTTCAGTGGCAGACTCCCAGCAGACTGGCTTTTGAAAATGATTTTGCTCCATTACAAAATCCAGATACTCCTGTATGTTTGAGTCCCCACATACAACTACTGACAACCTAGACTCAGGAAAAGTGTCCAGTTCAGATTGTTGAATCAGGAATCCACAGTCCCTGGAGCCGTATCTGTGGTCAATGGAAGACAATTGCATTAATATAGGTTTACACAAAGTAATTATTTGATCATTATTATCCATTACCTGTGGGGTAGGTAGTACAGTTCATTTGGCACGCCTCCTGGACATGAAGCTGTTCTTGAAGGACGAATCCGATGAGTGTTCCACAACTTCACACATTCATCAAGATCCTTCTGAACAATGTCAGTGAAGCAAAATCTCAAAAGGCACTGATGCTCATGACTTCCATTGAAGTATCCAGCGTCTCGAAGATCCGCAAACAGCTCCAACCAAAACTGAGCCCTACAGAAATTGTTAAAAAAAAATTGTTTAGAAATAGTTTAGTTTGTTTACATGGCATCGTTTCACAACATGTCATCGCATGGCACTTTACAGTTCATTTTAACTGAATCATATATAGACTCCAGTCAGTTTAAATGTTTTCTATTGAAAGGGATTGCATACAGGCAAAAATCGAAAACATTTGAGTAATGTGCAAAAGTTCATTTATTTTAGTAATTCAAATTAAATGTGAAATTACCAATATTGACTCATTACATACAAAGTGAGGCATTTCAAGTATTTGTTATAATGTTAATAATTAAGACGTAGAACTTATGAAAAACATGTTCTATTTGTTTGGGTCCTTTTTGCATAAATTACTGCCTCCATGCAGCGTGGTATGGATGCTATCAGTCTGTGGATGTGTTGAGGTGTTATGGAAGACCAGGATGCTTCAGTAGCAGCCTTGCGGTCTTAGCCACTACACTATGTGACACCCCTTTCATCCACACTTACATTGGACAAAACTTTCTATTAATGTGCTTTGATAGTCTCTGGGAACAGCCAACGTCTTTTAAGGTGTTCTTTATGGAGGGTGTCAATTATGTGTTTTTTTCCCCACAGCTGTCAGGACAGCAGTCATGTCCATCCTGTGAGTCGTCCTAAATTAGAAAGACCATTTAGAGGCTCAGGAACCCTTTGCAGATGATTTGAATTAATTAGCTCATAGTAGAGTGGCACTTTAAGTCTAAAATATTTAACCTTTTCACAATATTCTGGTTTTGAAGTTGGGTTTTCTTAAGTTCAAAATCATAATCATCATAATTACTAAATGGGCTAAAAATGTCTAGTTTGGCAAATAATGAGTATTTAATATCGGTTTTACTTTTTAAGTTGAATTACTGAAATAATAATAATAATAATAATAATAATGGATTGCATTTATATAGCACTTTTCGAGGCCCTCAAAGCACTTTACAATTCCAGTATTCATTCACTCTCACATTCATACACTGGTGGAGGCAGCTACAGTTGTAGCCACAGCTGCCCTGGGGCAGACTGACTATAAATCAACTTTTGCACAACATTCAAATTTGTTACACCTTTAAATATCAGGCAAACTTAAATGTTATATTTACCTTCCTTTTCGATATATGGACCACCAGGACTCAATTCGCTGGTTATTCGTTGATGAACCAAACATGTGACTGGACTCTCCGCTGAAGTGGTCATCATGATGGTGACGTAGTGCGCACTGAACTGCAGCCATAATGCCGTTTTCTGTCCCACAGTCAGTTCTCAGTCTCATCGGTACAACACCAAGGCTCCCAACACATGACAAGTAATAGTAAGCTATGACCACTGGATTATTTGGTTGGTCCACATTCTAGCCACAAAACCTTGCGTGAAAATCCATCAATGCATGATGATTGTTGTTCTGGAGTGAAAATGTTTTCTTCGGTAAAGTCCAGCATTATTGAGTTTACTTTTAAGACTCCTTAAACTCATCTTTACACCATGCAAAGTTAATATCATGTCCATGATAACACTATATGAGTGACCTTCGTTGAAATATTTAATGCAGCACTGTAGCTTGTCTGATCCTTCGGCCTGGTCTGTGTCCCGCAAAAGCTCCAGAGACCGTCCACAGGAAGCACAAAAAGGGGTGAAGAGGCAGAAGCTAACGCCACAAAACGGACAAAACATTTTCCATCTATTTTTAGTGCAGCGAGCACGGTCAGGGTAATGAGGAAGCGCTGTGAGGAGTGCGTTTCTCGACGTTTGTTTACATCCCGAATCACTTTTCTGAGCTACAAATATGGAGTAAGCCTAATCGTTGTGTCACTTCCGGTATTTCAGACAATCCCTTTCCGTCAAGGATTTTTAATTTGTTGCGGGTTTATTTTAATTTGTTGTGGGTTTTTGTAATTTGTTGTGGGCTTTTTGTATTTTGTTGTGGGCTTTTTGTAATTTGTTGTGGGCTTTTTGTATTTTGTTGTGGGCTTTTTGTAATTTGTTGTGGGCTTTTTGTATTTTGTTGTGGGCTTTTTGTAATTTGTTGTGGGCTTTTTGTATTTTGTTGTGGGCTTTTTGTAATTTGTTGTGGGCTTTTTGTATTTTGTTGTGGGCTTTTTGTAATTTGTTGTGGGGTTTTTGTATTTTGTTGTGGGGTTTTTGTAATTTGTTGTGGGCTTTTTGTATTTTGTTGTGGGCTTTTTGTAATTTGTTGTGGGGTTTTTGTAATTTGTTGTGGGGTTTTTGTAATTTGTTGCGGTTTTTTAATTTGTTGCGATTTGCACTTCCCAGCCACCGTAGAAAATGGTTCAGGAATGGTTTGAGGAGCACAACAAAAAAGTTTGAGGTGTCGACTTGGCCTCCAAAATTCCCCAGATCTCAATCCAATCGAGCATCACCAACACAATATTAGGCAGCTTGTCATAATGTTGTGCCTGATTCGTGTATATATGCATAAATATGACAAAATGATCAATGCTTTAAATTTTACGCTTTGTCCTTAACAATGTTGACAGGGTGTATTTCTAGCATGCAGATGTACAGTCAGTGAGTGAGCATTCTGATTGTCTCTCGTGCCCAAGGATACTTTTTTGAGATGACACTAAACTGCCAAGTAGTATTCAACCCCTGACATTTAAATTAGGATTTCTGAACACAAAGCCACCAAATCAATCAACTCTGAATTCTGCTTATAATCACATTTTTCATTTCAATCATGTTTTATATTCACTTTCAGGCATAGCACACAAAGGCTTCTCACTTCATTCCTTTTTCATTTTTGTGATGTGTGAAAATCATCAATTATGAAGCCCTAAGTAAACTTGCTATTAACTAATCAATGCAACTTGTCGTTTCGGTAATTGTGTTCTGCTCATCAGCTGCCTACTTATTACTGTGTGAAAGAAGCCATTAGTTGAACACTATTGTGTTTCACAGGGCAATTCAAAAACATTCAATAACCATCACAAAAGGTTCACTTTGTAGGTTAGACAGGCTGAATTAAACGTGATTGGTTTCAGAATGTCTCTGAAATAGGGGAATCTGATTACTTTTCAGAAGCAAAAGAAATTCCAGTGTTGTTTGAAGCGAGGCAGCAACAGAGTTATCGCTTGAGTTGGTCTGAAGCCAATAAATAGACATTTTCATAATGAACTGAAATAAATCCTGCAAACCTCTTCAGGGCTAAAGGAGCGAGAGGTGAGAGAAGATGATAGCCACTTATGGTGAAAATCTACCAACACTGAAAGCACTGTGCGATGTGCTTTCACATCGCACAGTGCTTTCACCCCCACCCCCACCTCTTTAGTCCTCATCTCACACTGTACATCCTCCTGCTAATGCCCTGATATCTGAGTAGCTGCTCTTCACTGAGAGGTGCAGAATGATAGAGTAATTTTCATAATTAATGCAAGAACCCATTAGAGCCATCTTAAACCTATCATAACACATCATGACAGGTCAGAGATCTGATGCATTAAACCAGGTGCATGGAAGGTGAGGCGGGTTGAACTGGGTCACTACTCCCCGGATTTTCAGCTGATTTTTAACAAACTCCCGCAGCTCTGAATCCTGATAAATAATAACAACAACTGACAGCAGACTGTCAGCCCTTGTCTGTCAGTCATTTATTATACTGACCACTTTTTTCCCCCCCTCATAACACATCAGAGCGCTCACAAGCAATTATATCTTCAATTTAATATGCGACATTTTGCCAACCTAGGCCCTTTACTGTTGTTTTACTTGTCTCCACTTGTCTTCCACACTGCACCTCAAATAAGTTCTCCCTCTGAAAGTGACAATGCCTGCGGGGAGCTGTGTTCAGACATATTTGCGTTAGTAGTGTTTGAATTAGCCCCTTTGAAGAGACTAATCTGAATGCAAAGTGATGGGGAGGGAGACGTCTATAAAGGTGCAGGGTTTTATCTGCCACGCACGTTCTTTGTGTCCTCTCATCGGATCAAGGAGGTTTAGAGGGCTTCAGGGGTCTTTTTCCATTAAGGATATCATTCGTTTAGCCCTCTGTCGCGTCCTCCCTGGGAGCTACAGACTAACTTCAAAGGTGTTGGTGGAAACCCTTTAAAATGCTCCTTTTCTTCGGCCTCCATCCTCTGGAGTGCTTTATTAGCATGTCATGCAGAATGCACACAGAATACTTTTTCTCTTCTTCTAATTTGGGAAATTAGTGTAAAGTTTGCATGTAATAACCAGATCATCCTTTATAATGTAGCTACCTACATGTGAGGAATTTAGTTGTGGGGATACAACATGACTGAAAGTCTATAGGACACTAGTTTAGTGGGTTAGCATGTCCATGTGCTAAATTAGGGCAAAAAACATATTTTCAAATATTTAGTCACCATACAAGTTCGGGCACTGAAGAAAAACATGAAACAAAATGTAATATTAAGAATAAAAAAATCAAGTTTTCTACATTGTTACCTGTATTTATCTACTTTTGAATTGAATTCTTTAACCTATTTTGATATTTGAAGGAAGTACAAATATTCTTAATGTTCTTCTTAAGCCGGAAATTTGATGATCATCAAATTTACCCAAATTACCGCAGAGACAGGCACCAGCTGACTGTTGAAGGATGATGGTGAAATTTCAAAACTGGTAGTAAAACAGCACAAGAGTGGTCATGTATGGTGAGCAAAAGGAGCAGAGGCCAGAGAGTGCCATGACATAGGCAAGTTCTGTAATAGTAGTACATGGTTCCTCCTACAAATCAATAGGTTTTATAAGTGGACTTTGCATGGGTGGGTGGGTTTTCTCCAGGTACTCCTGGTTTCCTCCCATATTCTGAAGACGTGCATGTTAGTTTACCTGGTGATTCTAAATGAGCCAATATTGTAAAGTAGATAATAGAGGGGGAATGGTGTGCAATGAAATTAAACTAAAGAAGTGTTATTTAAGTGTATCTGCATTTGCAATGTAACAAAATAATCTAAAATTAAACAAATTAGAATTCATTCATTGTGAGCTAACCGAGACTCAAACAACAATCAAAAGATGGGCCAGGGAGTCATAAATGCACCTGAGCTGCCATTTCAGTCAGTGTGGGGAAACACATGCTAGTCGCACACAAGCAAGGTTTCTGCCACTGCTTTGAACACACTAAACAATAAGTATTTTTTTATGTTCCGTGTTTTAAGTATTAATTGACTCTCTGGAGTCAAACACACACCGACTCAAACTAATCACATGACAAATTTAAGGCAGCGAGCAGCAAACAAAACCTTGTTTAGTACCGGTTTTGAATCCTAACAGTGGAGTTGAGTGGATTTTATTGACAGGTTGATGCATGTGTCCTACACCACAAAAAAAGATTTGAAGCCACCAAAATAATCACGGTTATTTAGTGATTGATATGATGTATTTTATAATAAGATAAGATGAGATAAGCTTTATTAGTCCCAGAGATGGGAAATTTACAAAGCAAAGTAGACAGGATATATTTTATATCATCGCAATAGATATTTCAAATTCAGGTATCTGTTTCACTTTGACACTATAGATGTGTTTCTCTAAAATAAGTGTTGTAAAACATAAAAAAAAAAAAAAAACATTCTCCCTGTTCTCTGAAGCATTAATTAAGTATTAACCACCAATTTATTAATGCCAAATAGGCTAGTTAGACAGTTTAAATATGGCTGTAGTTCAGAATTTGGTATAGACATATCTTGAGGGAATTCTAGGCCCTGCTCAATTTTGATCTGGAGCACACTGTAAGGGCATGAAACAGGAACATAGTCTAAGGGTTAAAGCAAAGTAAGTGCATTTTTCCATTAACCGAATGTATTTATTCCATCTCAGGAGATTTCCTTGAGCCAGCATTTATTTATTTACTCAGTATTAATATAACTGCAATCTGTAAAGAGAAAGAGATCCAAAATATTTGGAATTTTACTTTTGAAAAACCACCACATTGTTACTGAGCTTTAATGAAGTGAGTCTCTTGAATAAATGCATAATGAAAACACCTGTGTGCTTCCTTTAATCTGCAGCTGTGCATTAATATTGTAGCACCCTAAGAGCGCTTGTCGGGGTAGATCATTTGTTTGTAGTAGCAAAGCTTGTTAACATTAGTTAAAATGCGATGCATGATCTTTAGATAAGGAAAGCTGTGACACCATGAGTGCAGTGGATTACTTGGTTGATGACAATCCCTTGTCAGTACAGATAACCCATGACACAGGTTATTTGTGGTCAAAATGATTCTTTAGTCTTAGTTTTTCCCCCCCAAAAAAATTGTATTACTGTAAGCTTGTCACGGCTGGCGGAGGGAGCCGTGTGGTGTGGAGGAAAAGGAGGACCCAAGATGCAGCAAACTGATGATACGAGTGATGTTTTATTTACAAAGGTGGTGGTGACAAAAACAGGCAACGAGGTATGAGTACTTTACAAACGGAAACCTAAACTGGGAGAAACTAAATAGCAAACCTGAGACCGTACAAAGGGGGTGCGGGGCAGAGGGACGCAGAGACAGGACACCATGGAACGCAGAGATACGCAGAAATACACGGATGAGTGCAGACGACCCGACGAGGAGCACAGGCAGACACCAACTATAAATACACACACCAGGTAATGAGGAAATGGCACACAGGAGGGGACACAGCTGGAACTTAATGGGCATAACGAGACACAGACCTACAAAGTAAAACAGGAAATCTAGAACCCAAACCGGACACAGAATAACTAGAACAGAGGGAAATAGTCACAAAACACAAAACGCTGGGTCAACGACCCAGGACCATGACAGTACCCCCCCTCCAAGGGCTGGCACCAGACAGCCCAAAACAAACAGACGACCAACCCAGGGCGGGCGGCGGGGGCCCAGGACGGAGGGACCAACACCGAACAAAACAAGCTCCAGCGGACCGAGGGAATTGTCCAAAACAAAAACACACATGCTGGAGTACTAGGACAAAACACAGTTCAGGAGGCCGGCCCAGAGGCTCACAGCTCAGAAGTCCAGGACAGTTTATCTTCTGAGGCCGGCCACGTCGGCGACGCAGATCCATAAGCCGACCGAGCGGAAGGCAGCGGTGGCGGAGTGGGGCAGTTCAGGGGGCCGCCCGTGCACACGGCAGCAACAGGGAAACCGTTCAGGCGGCCGACCGTGCGGACAGCAACGGCGGCGATAACAGAAGTCTGGAGGCCGACCGCACGGAAGGCAGCGGCGGCGTCTAGGAGGTCGTCCATGTTGACGATGACGCTCCACCAGCGGCCTGGCAGATGACCGCCGATGTCGAGGCGGCAGTTTGGGACCCGAAGGTGGCGTGGCCGTCGCAGCACCAGACGAGACCGAAGCAGAGGCTGGACCAGACCAGGCGATGCTGACGAGGATGCTGGAGCCGGACCAGGCGAGGATGAAGCAGAAGCAGAGGCCGGACCAGGCGTGGGTGAAGCAGAAGCAGGGCCAGGCGTGGGTGAAGCAGAAGCTGAAGCCGGGCCAGGCGTGGGTGAAGCAGAAGCTGAAGCCGGGCCAGGCGTGCGTGAAGCAGAAGCTGAAGCTGGGCCAGGCGTGGGTGAAGCAGTGGCTGGACCAGGCGACGGCGTGGGTGAAGACACAGAGGCCGCAGCTGGCGAGGATGGAGACACAGAGGCTGCAGCTGGTGGCGATGATGGGTCTTGGGGCTGGACGGGCTCCTCGGGCCCCCCAGCAGGCGAGACAGGAGGCTGGACGGGCTCCTCGGGCCCCCCAGCAGGCGAGGCAGGAGGCTGGACGGGCTCCTCGGGCCCCCCAGCGAAAACAGTCTCTGGACCAGTGGGCACCGGGGCCCCTGGAACACACAGGTCAGAACCAGTAGGCGCACGGGCCTCTGGCAGGCACAGTTCAGAACCAGCAGGCGCACGGGCCTCTGGCAGGCACAGAACAGAACCAGCAGGCGCACGGGCCTCTGGCAGGCACAGAACAGAACCAGCAAGCGCACGGGCCTCTGGCAGGCACAGAACAGAACCAGCAGGCGCACGGGCCTCTGGCAGGCACAGAACAGAACCAGCAAGCGCACGGGCCTCTGGCAGGCACAGAACAGAACCAGCAAGCGCACGGGCCTCTGGCAAACACAAAGCAGACTGCAGCTGCACAGAGCATCGACTCAGCTCAGGCAGCGACAGCCGGATGCAGTCCTCAGCTGGCTTCTTAACCTCCAGGGGTCCAGAGTCGGCCAGGGGATGGGACCCAGCCTCTGGGGAGGCCCTGGAGTGCGTCACAGTCTCTGGGCTGGCCAGCTGTTGCGGACTGACTACTGCGTTATGTGGTGTGTCTCTCTGCTTGACATGAACAGGTGAAAAACAGTGCTTTTCCGGTTGGATGGACTGGACTTGTAGTACAGGCGGAGCTGGTGAAGATGGTGGCTGAGCTGGTAATAACGCTGATGAGTCTCTTGCCAACTGAGCTATTGACTGAGCCACGGATTGTAACAAGGTGTCTAATAGGTCTGGCTGTGACTGTAATGGAGGTGGAGATTGAGTGGCTAACTGAGGTAGCGGCTGCAGGGCAGCTAACCGAGCTACCGGCTGGGCAGCTGGCTCAACAAACACAGCCCCGGAATAAACGGTCATGCGAGCTGGCGAAACAGACGGAGTGTCTTTTCCACTCACCACAGCCGGCAGTTCCGAAGTCCCAACCTCCGGCTGTGGGGCGACGCGCCGACGGCGCGATCGTCGCTTCCTCCCGGGCAAAACCTCCGGCGGGCCGGGCAAAACCTCCGGCGGGCCGGGCAAAATCTTCACCGCCGGGCCGGGCAAAATCTTCACCGCCGGGCCGGGCAAAATCTTCACCGCCGGGCTGGGTTGGGAAGCGGTAGCGGCTGGAGGGTGGAGGTGAAGTTCGTTAAGGATGAAGTCCTGTGCGAGCGGGTGAAGAGAGTCGAGTAGCCAGCAGTGAGCAGACATCAGCTGCTGTAGCCTAGCTTCTACAGCGTGGTGAAGCTCTTCCTCCTCATGCTCCAGCCACAGGTTGACCAACCTGGAGACGCTGTCGATCACTTCCTCCCGAAACTCCTGGGACGGTGCGGATGCTGCTGGGTCCATGTTTGGTCGGGTCGTACTGTCACGGCTGGCGGAGGGAGCCGTGTGGTGTGGAGGAAAAGGAGGACCCAAGATGCAGCAAACTGATGATACGAGTGATGTTTTATTTACAAAGGTGGTGGTGACAAAAACAGGCAACGAGGTATGAGTACTTTACAAACGGAAACCTAAACTGGGAGAAACTAAATAGCAAACCTGAGACCGTACAAAGGGGGTGCGGGGCAGAGGGACGCAGAGACAGGACACCATGGAACGCAGATGAATGCAGATTTTACTGCCTTACTTTCAGTTAATGTATTTTGTTTTGCACTATGCATATTTTATATGCCATTAGGTCATTTATTGTGAAAATTCTCATGTAGGAACTATTGTACTGCATTTTGGTTCCACTGGTGCACCTGAGGGAGATGCACGCCCATGTTGATGTGTGAGCATGGCAAGTTGAAGCAAGAGAAGCCAATTTAATTCAGAGAAAGTTGTTTCTTAAAAGTATCTGTAAAGTGCTCATTTCTGCCTCAAAGCATGGGTCAGCCAGCGAGGTATGTTTGTATGTTATATAGATCATTTTATGTCTTTAATTCACTCGTCTTACTATCTCATTGGATTTTATGTTATGTTTTAGTTCGACGGTGGCGTAGTTTGTGATCAAGGTGAAGCTGTAACAACCCCAAGATCTTACAACTAACATTAAAGCCAACTTCATGCCATCAGTAAAAGAACTCTTTATTGACTTTAAGAAGAGGTAGAAGTGATAGTCGAACTCGGACCTGCATGATTCCCGGCCCCCTGGTGGCAACATCGTGCCAGTGCACCAAGGACCAAGCTGCTGCAAATGTTAATGGACACACAAGTTCACAGTTGCTTCTTCATAAAGATGTCCAGAAGCCAGACATTAAAGTTTATGTTTGGAAAGATGACACAAGGAAGGAGAAACAATAAGGAACTGTGTTAAGCCTGACAACAACAGCATCACAAGTTAGCAAGAAGGGAATTAATGCACCCAAGTTCACAATTCATTACTCAAGTCAAGTTAAAGGGAGATTTTGCATCAACAAATAAATGCATTACAAGAAAAACAAAATGTCAGACACAAATGAGACAGAAATTGAAGCTCCCAGTGCAGAACAAGCTGCAAGGCAAGTGGATGAAACCTCTTTAGAGCAAACAGTGCAAATAGAGCAACGTAGAAGTGAAAGGTCTCGCATGCTCACAGAAAAAGGAAAAGAATTCCATAATCAAAGGTTACAAGGGTTGCAACGTCGCTTTGACAGTATTTATGACAGATGGAAAGCATTAATCAAGGTGGCAAAAAAATCTGTTATAAAAGGAGATCCACCTGACATTCTTGAAGGTCACATGAACGTTGTACAAAGAGAAGCAGCCGAGCTTAATGATATTTATGATGAATACAGAGCAATGGATGGACCACCTCATGATATGCGTTCCAAGCTAGACAAATGCACATCAGTGACTACAGTAGTTTTGCAAAAGATCAAATGTCACATTAAAGGAGAAACTCAAGAGGAGATTGTATGGCCTGATGCAGGCTCTATATTTACATCCTCTAGCTCTGTTAGTGTCTCAGTTCATAGTCCATTTAAAGCCAATACAGTTCTTTCTAATGGTTCCTCCTCCAAAAGACAAGAAGCTGCAGCAGAGTATGAAGCCACAAAGGCTGTGCTTCAGATAATGACAGAACAAGAGAAGTACAGAGAAAGAATGCAAATGCTTGAAGAAGAAGACAAACGCATATCCGCAGAGCAAGCAGCTGCTGCAATGTCACAACGTCTCCTAGAGGAAAAGGAGGAAACTGAGCGCAAGTTACAAAGAGAAAGGGAGAAAGCGGCCGTGATAAAGAGACAACAAGAGGAAAGTGCTGCGAGGAGAAGGTCAGTTGAGGACTTAAGAAGAGAAATTGAAAGATTGGAAAATCTGAAAGGACTCAAGGCAGCACAGGCAAAACTACAAGTTTATGAGGAAGACTACATTTCAGTAAAGCAAGAAAGAGTCACTCTAAACCCTGCAAACTTACAGGTAACAGAGTCCAAGAATACTGCTAATCAACCCTTACAACCACGAAGAGAGTCAAATGTCACTTATGAGAGCACAGGTGAGCTTGTAAAGGTTTTGGCAGAAGCTATGTCAGCTAATAGACTGCCTATTCCAGAGCCCTCGGTATTTAGTGGGGATCCACTTAAGTTTAAGCATTGGAAGGCGTCCTTTCAGACTCTAATAGAGAGAAAGAACATTCCCACTGCCGAAAAGATATTTTTTCTACAGAAGTATGTTGGTGGCTGTGTTAAGGAAGCCTTAGATGGCTATTTTCTGATTGGCTCTGAAGACTCATATGAGGCAGCATGGAATATGCTCAATGAACGTTATGGAGAGCCTTTTGTCATTGCTAAGGCCTTTAGAGACAAGTTACACACAAGGTCACAGGAAAGGATAGTGCAGAGCTAAGAAAGTTTGTGGACTTTTTACAAAGCTGCCAATCTGCAATGACTAATAATGAGAATCTGAACATTCTCAATGATGGCATTGAGAATCAAAGACTTGCTGCTAAACTACCAGATTGGTTAAGTAACAGGTGGAACCGAAAGGCTACAGAGTACCAGCTGGAGCACAAAAGATTCCCACGTTTCAGTTACTTTGTAACATTCCTGTCAATGGAGGCAAGTATCGCATGTAATCCCATTACATCATACCAAGCCATAAGACAAAGTGACTTTGACCAACCAAAGACAAAACCTCAACCTACACCCATTCCTAAGAGACAAGATACAGTGAAAATCTTCACAACTAACTCTACTGAAAGAAGCATGGTCTCTTGTGTGTTTTGTAAAAGAGCAGGACACGGCTTACACAAGTGTCGTAAGTTCACTGAGAAACCTGTCGCTGAGAGAGTCAAATTTATTCAAGGCGAAAAATTATGTTTTGGCTGTTTAAATAGTGGCCATCTCTCCAAGAACTGCAGCAACAAGATGACATGCAACACATGCTCAAAACGGCATCCTACATGCCTGCATGAAGAAAGACAAAGACGAGAGGCAAAGAAAGAACCACCTAAAGAGCAACAAGTAAGTGAACTGAAGGAAGCCCAGCATCAGGTAACACAGTCACAAGACATAGTCAATGAGACCACATCTAATAGAGTGACTCATGAAAGTAAAAACACACAGACATCTGCAATAGTCCCAGTCTACGTATCCACACAAAATGAGCCAAGTAAAGAAGTACTGATCTACGCTCTGCTGGACACGCAGAGTGATTCTTCATTTATTCTTAATGAAGTAGCAAATAACTTGGACACAACCAAAACTCAAGTTAAGCTCAATCTATCTACAATGTCATCCAAGAAAACTACTGTACCATGCACAAAACTTGAAGCTCTGCAAATAAGAGGACTGTTTTCCAAGAAGAAACTCACTGTACCAGTTGTTTACACACGAGACTTTATACCCGCTAATCGTAGTCATATTCCTACTCCAGACACTGCAAGGGCATGGTCACATTTGGAGCATCTCACTGAACATATTGCACCCCCTTTGGACTGTGATATAGGACTCCTTTTAGGGTACAACTGCACACAAGCCTTAATGCCCAGAGAGGTCGTATGTGGTGAAGAAAACCAGCCATACGCTCAGAGAACAGATTTGGGTTGGAGCATCATCAGCTACTGTGATTCATGTGATACAGGTAATGATGTAATTGGAGTAAGTCACCGCATCATTGTAAAACAAGTTATACCAGAGACTGAGTCACCCACAAAACTAAAGAATAAGGTTCATTACATCTGCAAGACACAAGTAAAGGAAGTAACATTTCCAGATGTAATCAAAGCACTTGAATCAGACTTTACAGAGAGAGCAGTGGAAGAGACAAGCATTTCGCAAGAAGATGTCCGCTTTATTACAAAGCTACAAGAAGGAATAAAGCAAAAGCTAGATGGACACTATGAAATGCCACTGCCTTTCAAGGGCGACAGGCCAGATCTTCCCAATAACATGCCAAGTGCAATGCAACGTTTAAGTAGTCTCGAACGCAGATTCAAAAGGGACCAAAGGTACTACACAGACTATGCAAATTTTATGGCGAACATGATAGCATGTGGTGACGCAGAGAAAGTGCCGGAGAAAGAACTCTGTAATACACCTGTTTGGTATATCCCCCACCATGGGGTATACCACCCTCAGAAGCCCGGCAAGATACGTGTAGTCTTTGACTGCTCTGCACAATATCAAGACACTTCGCTGAACATGCACCTGCTTACAGGGCCTGACCTCACAAACACTTTGGTGGGAGTGCTCTGTAGGTTCAGGAAGGGCTCCGTTGCTGTAATGTGTGACGTGGAACGCATGTTTCACCAGTTTCATGTAACACCTCAAGACCAGGACTACTTACGCTTCCTGTGGTGGGAGCATGGTGACCTAAGCGTTCCACCCTCAGTCTTTCGAATGAAGGTTCATCTCTTTGGCGCTGCTTCTTCTCCTGGCTGTGCCAACTTTGGGTTAAAACATCTAGCCACGCAAGGTGAGGGAAAGTTCACTCCAAACACTGTAAGGTTCATTCAAAGGAACTTTTATGTAGATGATGGACTTGTTAGTGTTATGTCAGAGTCAGAAGCCATAAAACTAGTCCAAGAGGCAAGAGAACTATGTAGCACAGGTAAACTAAGATTACACAAGTTCATATCAAACATTGAAAATGTGATAAAGTCATTGCCGAGAGAAGAGTGTGCAGAAAGTATTAAGGATTTAGATTTGGCACTTGGAGAGCCATTAATGGAAAGGGCTCTTGGTGTTCAGTGGTGCGTTTCTGCTGATGAATTTCAGTTCAGAATAACTGTAAAAGAGCACCCAATGACAAGAAGAGGAATTCTGCGCACAATAGCATCAGTGTATGACCCACTGGGATTTGTGGCACCGTTCATCCTAAGAGGAAAGCAAATCCTGCAACAGTTATGTCAAGAGAAAGTTGGATGGGACGAGCCACTCTCAAATGATCTCAGCACACAGTGGGAATCCTGGCTCCTAGATCTTCAAAACCTGTCAAAGGTGAAAGTTCAAAGACATGTCTTACCTGCAAACACAGACATTGCACAGTGTGAATTACACCATTTTTCAGACGCTAGTGTGACAGGCTACGGAGAGTGTAGTTATTTAAGAACAGTAACATCAAAGGGTGATGTTCATTGTGCCCTAGTCCTGGGAAAGGCACGTGTAGCCCCAACCAAGGTCACTACTGTCCCTAGACTTGAATTAACGGCTGCAGTAGTTGCCGCAAGAACAAGTGCAATGTTAAGAAATGAACTGGAGATAAGTGATCTTGAAGAACACTTCTGGACAGATTCCAAGGTAGTGTTGGGATACGTGAATAATGATGCAAAGAGATTTCACGTGTTTGTGGCAAATAGGATTCAAAGGATACGGTCACTCACAGACCCACGACAGTGGCATCATGTACCATCTGAAAGTAATCCTGCAGACCATGCATCAAGAGGACTCAGTGTCCAACAGCTACTCAACTCTAACTGGTTTAAAGGTCCAGAGTTTTTGTGGCAAAGCGAGCTACCTGTTGAAAATGGCAAGTTTACGGAAGTCAAGCCCAATGATCCAGAGCTAAAAACAGTACATGTGTTCAACACCAAAGTAGAAGAAAGGAGAACAATACTAGACCGTCTCACCAAATTCTCAGACTGGAGAAGAGCGGTTAAAGCTATTGCTCGTCTACAGAAATTTGTGAAGGATTTTAAAGGACTCACCCAAACAAAGGGTGAAAACACAAGTGTTGAGGACAGACAAAGGGCAGAACTGTTCATAATAAAACTTGCACAAGAAAACACATTCAGCAAAGAAATCAAGGACTTAACTAGAGGAAAGGACATTCAACTGAAGGATAAGACACACAAGCTGTACAGCCTAAGTCCATTTGTTGATGAGCAGGGAGTGCTCAGGGTGGGAGGACGTTTAACAAGAGCAACTCTGCACCCATATATCAAACATCCTGCCATTATTCCCAAATCAAGTCATGTGTCGTCTTTACTTATTAAACACTACCACGAAAAGGTGCAACATCAAGGAAGAGGAAT
Source organism: Diplotaxodon limnothrissa (assembly GCF_057381915.1). NCBI lineage: Eukaryota > Metazoa > Chordata > Actinopteri > Cichliformes > Cichlidae > Diplotaxodon > Diplotaxodon limnothrissa. Next base: position 13,423,147 of record NC_140608.1, on the reverse strand, counting down.
AACTGTCAACGAGCTGCGCTCCAATGGACTATGGATCACAGGATGCAGCAATGCAGTTGCTTCTCACATCTACAAGTGCACAACCTGCAGAAAGTACAGGAGACATACTCAAGATCAACGGATGTCCGATCTGCCAGAGGATAGAATGGAAGCAACACCCCCATTCTCCTACTGTGGCATTGACTGTTTTGGACCTTTTTATGTAAAAGAGGGTAGAAAAGAACTTAAAAGGTATGGTCTTCTTTTTACATGTATGTGTTCTAGGGCAATACATATTGAAATGCTGGATGACCTTACCACTGATGCCTTTATGAATGCATTACGTTGTTTTATTTCTATTCGTGGACATGTAAGACAAATTAGGTGTGACCAAGGTACTAATTTTGTTGGTGCTAAGGGAGAGTTTTTGAATGCACTAAAGGATTTTGACAAAGAACAGTTGAAACAATATGGATGTGAGTTTGTTCTGAACACCCCCTCTTCAAGTCACATGGGAGGTGTTTGGGAGAGGCAAATTAGAACTATTAGAAGTGTTTTAACTTCTATTTTGGATCACACTTCTAAGAGACTTGACAATTCCTCACTCAGAACATTTCTTTATGAAGTCATGGCTATTGTGAATAGCAGGCCATTAACAGTAGAGAACCTAAATGATCCAAATTTAGAGCCTCTTACACCGAATCATATTCTCATGATGAAGTCCAGTGTTATTCTACCTCCTCCTGGTGAGTTTGTGAGCCAGGACCTGTACCTAAGAAGGAGATGGCGCCAAGTTCAGTTTTTGGCCAATGAATTCTGGACTAGGTGGAAAAAGGAATACCTTCTCAATCTTCAACAGAGACAAATCTGGCAAAGAGATAAAAGGAATGCAAAGGTGAATGACATTGTTATTCTCCAAGAGGACAATTCTCCAAGGAACAAGTGGAAATTGGCAAGAGTAACAGAGATATATCCAAGTGCAGATGGAAGAATTAGAAAGGTTAAGCTTTTGCTCAGTGATTCAACCTTGGATAAGGATGGCAAAAGGACTGTCAAACCAGTGTACCTTGATAGGCCAGTACACAAAACTGTGTTATTGCTAGAAGCAGAATAAATGCTAAATCGTAAACATGTTCCTATTATAATGTTTAAGTAGAAATCACAATAGTTTTGTGATTTGGTGGGAGTTTTACTGCCTTACTTTCAGTTAATGTATTTTGTTTTGCACTATGCATATTTTATATGCCATTAGGTCATTTATTGTGAAAATTCTCATGTAGGAACTATTGTACTGCATTTTGGTTCCACTGGTGCACCTGAGGGAGATGCACGCCCATGTTGATGTGTGAGCATGGCAAGTTGAAGCAAGAGAAGCCAATTTAATTCAGAGAAAGTTGTTTCTTAAAAGTATCTGTAAAGTGCTCATTTCTGCCTCAAAGCATGGGTCAGCCAGCGAGGTATGTTTGTATGTTATATAGATCATTTTATGTCTTTAATTCACTCGTCTTACTATCTCATTGGATTTTATGTTATGTTTTAGTTCGACGGTGGCGTAGTTTGTGATCAAGGTGAAGCTGTAACAACCCCAAGATCTTACAACTAACATTAAAGCCAACTTCATGCCATCAGTAAAAGAACTCTTTATTGACTTTAAGAAGAGGTAGAAGTGATAGCAGAGATACGCAGAAATACACGGATGAGTGCAGACGACCCGACGAGGAGCGCAGGCAGACACCAACTATAAATACACACACCAGGTAATGAGGAAATGGCACACAGGAGGGGACACAGCTGGAACTTAATGGGCATAACGAGACACAGACCTACAAAGTAAAACAGGAAATCTAGAACCCGAACCGGACACAAGGGGGGAGGACACAGAATAACTAGAACAGAGGGAAATAGTCACAAAACGCTGGGTCAACGACCCAGGACCATGACAAAGCTACAGCTAAAAGTAGTGGAATTGCATTTTACTTTCACAACTAGACGCCAATTAAAGGATCCAGATGTTGAAATGTAAAAAGTAGCTTAATCGAGCATGACTGAAGCAGACTAAATAGAGGCTGATCTTGTTATTTTCTTTTAACACCAGCAGAAGGGTTACAGAGTTTTCTCTAAAAACTATAGCTGCAACACAGCAGAAATTGACCATAATAAATCCACTGAACCATCAATTCCTGACATCAAAGCCTTATGTTTTCAGGGATTTCCTGTTTGCAAAAATGTTCTGCATCCTTGTCTTAGTGTAATGTGCATGATGGTTCTATGTTTAGTTTCGGCTACACAGAAATATCCACTGTATTGGTTCCATGTACTGCCTGCTGGTGTGCTGGCTGGGAATGGAAATGGAGAACAGGGATCAATAAAAGCTGAAATTCTCACAGGAATTGCTCTTTTTGTACTTTATTCTTTTCCAATAAAAATATACTGAGGGAAAAAGAAGCAATGAAATCGAGCCATGCCACTAAATCAGTTTTGTCAGCCTGTGAAGCACTTTTTATTTCAGCTATTCAGCACCACTTCCCCCTTTAAACTCATATTATCACACACAATGAAGCCCTGCAGAGGTGTTTTAGTATTCCTCTTTATGTTGTTGAATTTGTGTCTTTCTGGGGTTTTTTATTTGTTTGTTTGTTTCTTTGGCTTGGTCTGTGAGGACACGGCCACATATGTGTGTTTACGTCTGTGCATTTAATGCTAGATAGTATCTCCGTCCCTGAGGTTGTGTTGAGCTGTGACAGACTCTGTGAAATTTGAAAAAAGGTCACTGAACAAACTGCTGTCCTGCCCTATGCTGTGTTCTGTCACATGTGTAACACATATCACCCAGCTTGAGGAAGACCAAACTCTCTTCAGGGCCTTAGATGCATAATTTTAAGTTTGAGCACCCATGCATGTCGGTGCACGTGTGAGAGCAAAAGCACAGGGTTTCCATACGTGATACGTGAGTAAGTCTGAGTTACAGAAGAAAGCAGTAAGCAAAGTTGCTGTGTATATAGTGTGTCACTGGCTCAGAGGTCTCTTTTAAACTCAATTATTCCGATGTGCCTTCCCTCTTAGTTCCAACTCAGTGATACATGCTAATATAAAATTAGTCCCACTTTAATCGTCTGATCTTTATTTGCACATGCTGTTATTACAAATCACAATAAGCCAGATCTCCTGCAACCAGATCTCCTGCAACCAGATCTCCGAATAAATTAAGGTTGCGTGATTGTCAAGTCGCGGGGACGTGAGAGTTTTCTCCTGTGTTCTCTCACACAGGTTGTACTGAATCCACTGGCAATGTTTGCATGCACATAGAGTATTAACTATTTAACATTTAATGGTTTTAATTACCACTAAAACACCAAGTGATGAAGTTTGCATTTAACTAAAATCACGCTGCACTGCTATTTGTGTTGTGACCAGCTCTTGGAACTACAAAGGCAAATTTCCTGCAAGCCTCCTGAACTAAAAGTGGTACGGCTCAGGCACTAAGTGATTTAAAGTGTATTCTGCCATTTTCTAGCTCGAGTAGCACCATCCCAGCCGTAAATCATATACTCTGCTTATATGAAGACTCCTCTGTGCTGCCATTATCTGCACCATTATTATCCTCTTAGAATTTTTCCAAGTTCTGTCATTTCAGTCACTTATGTGAGGTGCTCGGTCTCTTACGTAAGCTTAAAATTTCATTTTTAGATGCAGAGATTGCAAATACAGCAGGCCTCACTAGCAAGATACACAAACGGGATAGGTTTTACAGGTATGTAATGCATTTTTCTCACTCATTCTATCTCACCGTCGCACTGGATGTCACACTAAATCTCCAACCAACAATGACACACTTAGGCAGACGTGTTTACACAGCACCAAAATCCTGGGAAAACAGTGAGTGAGAAATACTTTTAAAATGGGAGATACATGAGAAATATTGTTTTCATTTCATACACTACTGAACCAATATAGAGAATACCTCATTAAAATTTCATTGAATCACTTATTTGCTTCCTGATAATGCTTGTTTGCATATTAATTCGAACCTAAAACAGACAACTATAACAGAAACTCTTCCAGATTTGTGCTTTTGGAGATATATAAACAAGCTGTACTATAAACAAAATAATATTATTGCGTGTAATGAGGGTTCAGAAGAAGGACAGAGAACAAAGGAGCAGCACAGTCACCTGATATGTGACCTTAGCTACTCAGGTATGAGGATGCTTTGAAAATCTATTCTATGCCCTGCTGCTCTGAACTGTTCAGGCTGCCAGTATGGGCAATGCAACATTATATGATGTGATGTGAAGTTGACTTTGCACGTTTCACCACAGTTGAGAACAGCCCTGCAGGCAGCAAAGCATGAAGACAGATCAAAAGGTCTCAGATGTGGAAAGCAGTTTGACCTTGAGCAAATGAAATGAAGGCATTGAGGCTGAAGTCCATTTTATATAAGTGACCAGAGAGGAAGGTTGAACTCTCAATTCACAACCAGCGCTTCGGCTCGAACATCGAGTTTTCTTTTCGTGGTTTCAGGAAAATGATCTGTCTTCCACTTCAATAAAGCAGCTTTCATTTCTAAAGGTTACAGAAAGGGTTTTTGTTACTCGAGTCCCTTTAAATTAAGCAAACTGAAAAGGTGCTAGCTGACACTTTTGTTGAATCATGTGTGATGTTTTGTGTTCAGCTCAAAGGGAGCAGGGAGACAGTGCCATGTCTGTGTTTAGAAACTGCAGAAGCCAACGAGAGCGTTTGGCGGTACAGTATCGAGCATAAGATAAAAGGCGCACACTGACACAGAGGAAGGAATAACAATGAACGTCGTGCCGCAGTGTTGTGTGATTCTTCTGTGAACAAAGACGAAGTGCAGCACAGAGGTGTTGTGTGTGTGTGTGTGTGTGTGTGTGTGTGTGCGCGCGCGCATGCACACGCGTGTGTGTGTTAGGGATTATTATCAGAGCACAAGGAGCATGTACTGTATATATCATTTCATTAATTACTGTTCCGTGCTCTAATTATAATGCAGCAGGGACACATTCAACTCTCAGATCTATGCCTTTGCTAAACCTCCATACCATTTCCATTGTCAATCACACACACACGTAGACACACAAAAATAGAGAGAAAAAAAGCTTGTTTTCCTCCTTTTGAAAATCAGACCTGCTCCTCGCGCTCTCCATGCAGCTGTCACTCTTCTCTTTCTTCATCTGTCGTCAGCTTTGAGTTGATTCTTCTTCACTAAAATGTCTGGAAAGCAATGCAGAAAAACGGGCAACAGATTTGAAATCTGGGTTTCTCCTGGAGAAGCATCAGAAAGGTGTTTAGGGGATATAGAAGACAGGTTGCAGGTAAATCCGCCTCATGATCATCACAAAACAGGATTGCATCGAGATGCAATATCAGTGATGGAAGTCCAGCTTTAAAGGGGAAACTCTCAAGTGTGCACCCAGTTATGCGCAATTTGTAACTGAAATGGAGCAACAGAGAGTTCTCATAAATACCGAGAAGGATCAGAGTGCACATAAAAATGTTTGTGGACTGAACAGCTTTTGGGTGGACTGCTAAATATGAGAATACCTGACTGTACAAACATTGGAGATAAGTCAGCTGAATGCATAATATAAACCTCAACACGCTGTGTACGGTTTTGGAATGAGGGCCAAAAATACATGCCATTTGCAAATGCCCTGAAACATTGCACAGAAAAGCCTTTTCTCTGTTATTTTTCATTAGCTGTTGAATTTGACTCAGAATTTAGGGAGCTTAAAGATGTTTCATTTATATGCACATAACTTAGAAAACCGCTCGTTGTGCATGTTGCCTAAAAGGAAACAATACCACAAAGGAATCTGACTTTGCCACCACATTGCTATTGTGTACAGAATTGCAATAACTAGCACAGAAATAGAGATGTCAGCATGATTAATTGTGTTCTGCAACTCTTTTAAAATTTAACCTAGATCTAGATCCTAAATATACCAAATTCAAACATCTCGATGCACAATTTAATTCATTTCTCTAAGCAGTGAAGTGATTTCTGGGGTTCTGATCCATTATTTTTTACGCTGCTACCTCTTTAGCATCAAAGACTGGATCCTGGTGCACATATTAAAAATGGTTGCAATTCTAGTTTTCACTAGACCCTATTTAGCCAACCCGCCATACCTAAGACCGGTTTTGATATTTAATTCAGTCTCAGGGTTTCCACTGTGTTCAAATGCCACGCTAGGGCTCTGCTTTTAATCATACCTAAGTAAGAATACAGAAGTGCTCATTCTGCAGAGAAATTATAGATGTGACCATAAACACTAAATCTAACGGCAGCTGTATGCTGGATCATCATTCCACCTTCCCTATACAGTCATAAGATTTAGGTACTAAATGAAAAGCTAAGAAAACTTGTATGGGCACTAAAATTTTCCGTGCAATAAGCTCATTTTAGTACAACAAGGTGAGAAGTTCACCGAAGAGAGGATTAACTCTGAGCCAGACTCCTGCTTTCTCTGTACTGAGGAGTCAGCTGAGGTTTCAGCTCCTATGAAGCAGCCCCATGGATGCCTCAGTTTTGCCTCAGTAGGAGTTAGGGGGGAAATGGAGGCGAAGAGGACATCTGGTGGATACAGAGTAAATGTGATCCTTCACACAATCTGGAAGATAAAGTCCTTCCTGTACTACTCTGTGGTATCTGTGTGAGCACAAAGACACTGGGTGGTGGGATGGATTAAAAAAACAAAGTCTCATGGGCACATGTCAATTTTTCTTTCTTCTTTTAAATTGTTGAGAAAATGAATGACGTAGATTTTTTTTAAATAAACTGAAGCATAGACAGACGTACACACCAGGACTGCTACCCTAACACTTGGATACTCCTTATTAAAGACTGGAGAAGCAGGATTGTCTGTTTGTCTAATAAAATTAGTCTGACCTTTAAGTTCATGAAAATTTTAATATGCAGTGAAAGTATGAGCGACATAACCATGCTCAATACAGCGCTTTAACTACAAAGTAAACCCTTTGGCGCCATCTAGTGACTGAAGGTCGTGAACGCTGCTTTCACAAATACACAAATACACCAGAGAGAAAATACAAAGACTTTATTACTAAAAATCAAAAATGACAATTTCAGTTTCCAGCCATCTGACGAGGTTTTATATTCATCGGCACAGTGGGATTTCACACTGTGAGCTTAAACACTGCTTTTTCAAGTTTGCCTTTCCCTGCGCAGCGAGCATTGCACTCAAAATGTATTATGTTTGACTACCTGACACTTTAAACAAATGAAGCTTTGGTGAAAATTCTATTCAATACACTGGGCATCCCTCCTCTTTATTCTATTATTTATGCTTTGATCTGCTTAACCACTCCCTCCAGAATGTGCCTCTTGATTTGTTTCTGGTGGCGCTATATGTGAGCTAATCAGTCTGCGTGGCTACTTTTTAATGTATATGCTTCATTCACTCTTTTAAGCCTTTGATTATCCAGCCTGCATCTCTAAATCTCTTTTATTCCACCATCTAGACACTCAAGCATCCTTCCTCTTTCTATTTACCTAATTTCTGTGTTGTCAGACTTAATAAACATCTTATGCATTCTGTACTTATCTCTGCTTATTGAAGCACAAACCAAGGACAAGATAAACTGGTGGAGCAGTTCAGTCAATGTAACATTTGACTCATTCACTCTGTACAATGACGTGAGTCCAGTGTTATTCCTACTTTTCATAATATTTATAATGTAGTGTAACGTACCACACTCGTGACTCCGGAACATGGGGGGTAAAATGCACCTGATCTTGGTTGTGTGACATTTTCCTTTTTCAGCATTGGTTAGTGTAAATACAAAATTTGAACATTAACATATTTTCAAGCTAAATTACAAACATATAAACACGTGTGCATACATAAAGTATATAATATAGAAATACATATAAGCCTTCTGTTGGTACCGAAAGTGTGACTTTGCAATATAGTTAAATCGTTTTATAACGGGTTGTCCGGATACTGATTTCTAAAGGGAAACCACTTAAACTTATATCAGCAATAACAAATTGTCAGTGTGCCTGGTTAGTGTGGCTGGTAGGATGCATTTAAGAAAACACAAGGCAGTTATGGAGAGCCATTCACTGTAAAAAAGGTGTGAGATACCTTCAACCACTCACAGGTTTGTGCTGAAATGTTCAAGTGGATGTGTGGTGTGCCACAGGGCAGATCCTGCCAATAAGACACTTTGGTATTATGAGAAACTTTTCCGTTATTAGTTCCACCTAAAACTGCCACTGCCTGTGCCTGTGTTATATTTCAACCCCGTTCCAGTTTTGACTGTGAAGTCAGTGGAGTATTCGGTGTAGGTATCTCTCTGGTTTGTTCTCCCCTCCTCTTCTCAGTACTGAATTGGATCTGACTGGTTTCTCGGGTGTCATTGCAGGGTCCTGGCTCTCATTTAGTACCACTGAGGACCCTACTCTTCCTGTTCCTACTGAGGTGTGTCTTCGGGGCTCTGGACTGCTCTGTGCTCCTGCCTCAGAATCACTCTCCTCGCTGGGATCTTTCCCCTGGCTGCTTGGTGAGCTCTCCCCAATCCTGAGAGACAAAAATTCCTTTCAGGTTCACGTAACTGAAAGGTTGAGTTTTTTGAATATGTGTTAGGTTAGCAGTGTTTCTACCTGAGGTGGCTGAAGGCTCGCAGCCAGTGTGTGCCCAACGCATCCCTTCCATTAGTCCTTAGCCCTTTGTGGTGGCTTCGGGCCCTCAGTCCTATTAAGGCCTTAGCAAGTTCAGCCTCATCTCCGTGGCCCCAAATTAACTGGGCCCTCTGCTCCGCATCCTGGTCCCCTGCTGCCCTGAAGAGCCTCTGGAGCTGCCACAGATTCACATTGCTGAAAATGTTCGCTGACCCAGCCTTTCTGCTCCTCCTCTCAGACAGACGCCACAATGTGGAACGGCCCGCCAACATGGAGGAAGAAGGTGAGGCGGGTCCACTATCCATCCAGAGAAACACAGGCAAAGGTGGCATACACGGGGTCTATGCTGTGGAGAAGGAACGGAGAGTTTCAGCTCTGACATGAAGGGTGCTTAGGTTCTTAAATTCAGATTTGATTTAAAACAACAACAACAACAACACAATGGTCATGCCATGTGGAAATCTACAGCTGTCAAAGCACCTGGCAGTCAGCTGTGAGTCTTGAAGTTTGATTCTATAATCCTTCTTTAGGAAGTGAGTGACAGGCTGCACGTCAAAGCCCATTAGACTGCAGATGGTAACCTTGTCTTGCTTTCACATACAGTGAGCTTCTGAGTGGGATACTACCAGATAGATAAGTCATCAAGGTCATGACTGATCATGGGTCAGAGCACTCACTTCAGTGACCTCAATAAAGGTGTACTTACCGCCTTCCTGCACAGCTTTCATCTGTAATCCATCTAATAGAATTACTTGTTTAATCCAGCCTGCATTTGTTCTGTTTAAGTCCAGCATTATTTATGTACATTAATGTCTCAGATGTATCAGCTCCTGGCCAGGAAGGAAATTCCCCACACTCTATGAACCAAGTTTCATTCTGCAAAGGTCCACGTCTGCTTTCCCTGTTACACATTAACTATTTTGTTCCACATGTTTCATAACCGTAGAAGCCTCGGACAGTTTCCTGTGCTCTGTGAGTGTGTGTCATCACAGCCAAACTATAAACAAGAATTCACATTGTAAGCTACTTTGCATGACATCCAAACACTGACGCTGCGGTGTGCGGCTTTAACGCAATGTCGCACATCTACAGAGCTGTTTAGCGTTCGCTTTAAAAGTAGGTTACACCAACCCAAACGTCACTGACTTCTCCTTTCATTCCCCTAGCTGCGTTTACTGTTTGCATAACAAACAGCTGCGGATCACTGGTGCAGACAACCTACCGGGTCGCTTTCAAAATGAACGCTTCTAGAAAAAGTTCAGTTGATCCTTGAAATAACCTTGTTTTAAAAAAAAATAAAATAAAATAAAATAAAGCAACATGCATGCAGAGAATAAAAAGTAATAGCCCTAATCCGCGCTGTGTTCGCTGCCCTGTGGGCAAAAGGCAGCAAACAAGAATCTCATGAGAGTCATGTGGACAATAAAAAAGCTTCTGCTTACCCGGAGATGACACCGAAATGTTCACTTTTCTTCTATCGCATCTCTCTCTTTCTCTGCTTTGTATTCATCGGTGTGCCTATTCCACTCAAAACTACTCCAGCCGCTGCAGGACCGGGTTTGCCCAGCCTCCGCGATCATTAAGTGTCCTCGGTCTGGCTGTCAATCACAAATAAGATCTGAAGTATATTCTACTCCAGCCTGTCTGGGCTTGGTCAACGTTTTCGCTCCACCAATACCCGCTTTAACTGGGTGGGACATGTCATTGGTCCCGCCTATTGGCCACGTAGGGCGTGCGCACTGAAATCCATTGACGTCAATGAGCCTGGCTGGCACGAGAAGCATCTGTCAATTATGCGAGAAAGAAGCAACATGTGATAATCCTGCGCCTTACACACGTAAACACAGTGACGCAGGGGGCTCATAAACACTGGTGCTGTACGAACAGACGGTGTATTATCATGGCATGCCACATCTTGATAATAAAGAAGAAAAATAAGCGCTTCCCGCTGGTTACCTATTAAACAAGGGCTTGGCACAACGGGTAGCCTATATTTTGATCTGGCAGATTTTAGACCGGATGCCCTTCCTGACGCAATCCCAAAGGGATGTGTGTCTCCTCCTGGAATCGAGGCATGGATTTTTCAGCCGAAAGAAACTAAAGTTTCTTGGCTCTAAAGTTGAAGCGTCGAGGTTTGATGTTTGTACATGCATGTTATACATTCCGTCACACTGGTATATAAAAAGGGGAACTACACGAGGAATCTAGCAGCGGATGGGTGAAGTGTTCGTTCAGTCCAGCAGAGGAGGAGCAGGCTTTGAATTACAGGCCACCCCCTATCCATCTCCCAGCCCCCCTACACAGATGCAACATTCAACGGAGGAAAAACGGAAAAGACGAAACACACAAGAAGGTTTATCATTTCAAAACTCCGGAGCTGTGGAAAGAACAGAGAGTTCCTTTTAACCCCACACTCACCCGCTTTTGTCCCACCAGAAGCCCGGCCCTCCAGGCCTTTTATTTTCACACTTTGCCCATCTTTTCCCCAGCTGTTTGCAGCTGGCAAAAAAGCACCCGCCCTGTTCGGGAAAAAGTGGACCGAGAGTGACCGGAGGAGGAGAGAGAACGATGCCACCCGAACCTCCCCAGCCGCAGGTGAGGGGGAACATCCCGAAGTTCCTCAGGAGTTTTATGGGAATTACGCGGATCCTGCAGATCGTGTTCGGAGCCTGCCTGTGGGTAACCATCGCCGCCAACAAATACGGGGGGTCTATCCACTTCGTGCTGTTCGTCGCTGTCTTCTTTTGGCTCCTCACCCTGGCCCTTTTCTTCCTCACCCTGCTGGACAAGCAGGACCTCGTGCCTTTGCTGGGAGGGGATCGCTGGTCGTGCACCAACCTGGCGCACGACGTGGTCGCCGCGGTGCTCTACCTGCCGGCCATTGGCGTCATGATCCACAATACCAATCGAAACTCATTCTGCAACTTGCCTCAGTACATGCATCCATGTCTGTACAAAGTCTACCTGACAGCCGCTGTGTTCGCCTGCTTCTGCTGGCTGGCTTACCTCCTGTCCGTTATTTTTGGAGCGTGCAGAAAGTGTCAAAGAGGGTGAACTGTTGAGCAGCGTGGAAGCTTAAGGGTGGTCATGGCAAGATGAGGAATAGTTAACGTCACTGTAATTTCACTCAGCGGTTACTCTAATCTCTGTTTTCTCCTGTCTCTTAACAATCCACGGTGGTGGTTAAACAGGATCGGCCACCGTTTTCTCGGTGTGTGTTTAATGGTTACTAACATGAAAGAGACCTGTTGGCTAAGTGGCTAAGTGCCGTGTATTGTCTCCTTGTTAAGCTCAACAATAGCCTATGTAGTTATGAAGACTCTTATAATATTAATGTATGGACTTGTTATTGTGGCCTAGCAGTATATTTAGTGGTAACAGTGAAATGGCCTTAACATAGCCTACATTTTGCAGATTACTATTGATACTGGTTAACAGTCCACCTTGAACTTTTTTTTAAATAGAATTGCTACAGTTTTTTTAACAGGTGTTTATTTTCATTACCTTTTTAAATATATTTTTATGTGTACTTATTTTTTACTAAAAGGTTGGACTGAAAAATCCGTGTGTTTGTTTGTTTGTTTGTTTGTTTGTTTGTTTGTTTGTTTAAATCAGTGCCTTCTGTCCGAATGCTGTATACTCAACAACAAGGTGATAACAACAACTCCACAACACAGATGTGACTGGTGCTACAGTGTGTATGCTGAACAAAAACCTTTATCAACAGTTCATTGTGTAAAAATCCAAAGAGCAAAAAATAGGCTTTTATAATAAAGACTAGTCAGTCAGTGAGCTCTTTCTTTCATTGTGATCGTGTATCAGTGCTTTCAGATAAGTTGCTTCAGGACATTGTTTTAATTAAATCTGGAGACAAAACCGGACGAAGAGCACACACAGCACCAAGCCTTTTGTGGTCTTTTTTTTTCTTTTTAAATGAAACACATAATTAGAGCTGAACAGCAATGGAACTTCCTTTCAGGAGATTAAAGCGTCGGCCAATCAGCAGGGATCATTTACATGCTATGCCACAAAACCACATGAAAGACATCAAACCTTAGACCTATGTGCTTCTTGAAGTAAAATGACTCATTCCTCATGCGCTGTAGGATAGAGTTGTCTGGGAGTTATCCTACTTTGCAAAAGATGTCTGAGTGCGTGTGTTTAGTCTCGCGTGAACAATAATCTGGGAAGAGGCTTGTTCTTACCGGAACAGTCTGTTGGGGTTCTGGAGGTGGGCTAACATTCAGCCAATGAAAATAAAGCCCAGTGAGTTAGAAGATGATTTGATGTCTCATATATTCCAGTCAGCATACAGTTCCTAAAAACATGCTGCAGACAAGTTGCTTGAACAGCACCTAAAACTACATTCTGGCAACTTTTTGACCACCTTTATTCAAAAGAGGCTGATTTGTACTGATATGCTGCATCCTCATTGCTGATATGTAGTTAAAAAAACACAAACACACACTTTTCCTTTTTTGGACTTTACTTTTTTTTGCCTTGCATACTGGCAACAAACCATGATGAGTTTTTCTTGGAGAGGAGCGCAAGGATGAAATGTTGTATTATTACCGCTCCAAATTTTAGCATCAAGTGCCAGAATAAAGGCAACAGCCATGCAGTTAATGGATTATAGATCAGCAGTACAATTGAATTATTATCTGAAAAAGAGCTGAAAAAAATGCTTTTGATTTTGGGAAACATCTGTGGCCAGAATTTCCGGAGTGAAAGAGTTAACATTAACCAGCTGGAGCATCAGGATATAAATCTAGTGCTTCTAAAGGAGGGAAGGAGCCCCCCTTCCACACACGCACACATGCACCCCTCCCTTCCCCCTCTGAGATCAGGAGTGTCGTCCTGTCCACGTGTCGGCGCCTGTGGGAAAGCACTGTTGTATACAACCAAATGGAGACGGCACATAACAGCCCACTTTAAACAAAGCAGTATCAAACCGAAGCCATGGTTTCGGTTTGATACTGAAAGTACCCACGGAGAGTCAGTTCAAGTTTTGGATGACTCACGGTGACGGTGGACGCTCACAGTTAAGGCCACAAAAGGAGTCTCCACATTTAAACCTTTAAATTTGACCACATTTACAGGCCCCTCGTAATTCACTGACCGCAGTTTAAAGATCTTGTGTTTTGTGAATGAGTTCATTGTGAGTTTATTTCATAAACATTACATCGATTGTGCAAACAATGAACCCATTTAATCACAGGTAGCGAGACTGGAAATTTACTGGTGTTGGTGCAACAAGGGCGAGGTTGTTGTTTTGGGTTGTTTTTTTTGTTTGCTACAAGGGGCGAAAAGAAAACCCAGACACATAGTACATATAGAGTCAGACCATACCCTGGAGTGCCAACTGTGTGATATTTTTTCTGGCAAGTCGACCAAAGAGACGTTTCCTGTATGCCTGCATGCACTCTCCCACCCTTTTGCAAGCAACCAAGTTATAAAGAGTTACTCTGCCTCTCCTTGGAAGCATAGCACCCTGTTACAAACTGCAGCCGTGGACTGATGTCACAGAAAAACTTTATTGATCTAACAATGAGGCCAAAAATGGATAACAATGACATGACTATGTCTTATGGTTGTAATTAAATCACTGGTAAGAAAACCAAATCCAAGACTGTCTTGTTTTTTTGTTTAAAAACAAAACTTTATACTGCCAGACGTACAGTATTTAACAGGTTAGATGAACAGGAGGCTCAGTCTGGCTAAATTTAAAAGGAACAGCACACCGTTTGGAACTGTATCACCTCTCTTTGATTTTCATTTGGAGACATTTTCTTATTTTGAAAATTCCACACGTGCAGTGGAAGCAGTTTTGTTGCTTCCTGTCCACAAAAGCGGTGAGTAGAGCTGTTTCCTCTAATATGGGAGGAAACATATAATCATATGATGAGTGATTTTAAAAAATTGATTGAAATTCTGTCCCTGATGCCTTACATTGACATCTGGTCAGGATGATTATGGACAAGAGGAACCGAGAACATAAGAAGTGATCGAAATACCTTCTGTATAATTTTAAGACAGACTTGAAATAAACATGCATCCATCTTTTGAACATTTTGGGATTTATACATGCTCAGCATTATTCAAATGGAAATGTTCACATTTAAGAAACATTCACTTTAAAACCACATCCTTCTCTTTTTACTGAGCCTAGTCCTGATCTTCATCCCAGTAGATGATTTGGCAAAGCATTCTCACCAACCAGACCTGGTGGCCTATGACATTGTATTTTTTAGCAGTAAGAGCCAACTCCAAGACTGGAAGAGGTCCTCCGTGTTCCTAGACACCCAAATTCTTGGTGGGTAACTCCCACTGGAAGTGTTCTGTCCTACCCGTGTGTCCTATCAGTTTGTTTGGCTCTTTATTTCCTGTTGGCAGACATCGTGTCTCACTTGGGGAGGTTACGTGTACTCAGATGAAACATGAAAACACTGACAAAAGCACACAGCCGTGCCCTGTTAAGCACATTTTAATCGGCAAGTGCTGAGACGTACATTCCACCACTGCAGAGAGGGAAAGAGGGGCTGACAAACCAAATGGAGGCCAACTGAACAAGTGAATGAGCAGGGGGGGAGAGATGTGCAAAAACTTCGAGTTCCCAGCAAGAATCTGAGATTGACATTTCCTGTCTGTGTAAGGCATGAATCAGCACAGTGTTCTGGGCATGGAAGGTTTGTTTGCCAGTGATGTTTCAGTTTCTGGTTTCCTATGGTAACTGGGATTTCTTATTCTTATATCTGTTACAGCATTTTTTACCCAGACAATTTCTGAATGTTCGCAGTGTTCATGTGTTGTGCGAAGGGAATGTCAGCGAGTGGTGGGAAAGGATAATTGCTATTTATAGCCTTGAAAATACCACAGCTTCCCTCCTCAGTCTGCCAGTCCTTAGTCAAGATGTTGAGTGTGTTACAGAGTGAATGTGTCAGGAAAAAGGGGAGGGTGTGGTGAAGTTTTTTGCGTCACTGGGTGGATAAAATGGCAAATTTTCTGTCTGACATTTAATGATTCTTATTTCCAACTTACATTATTCACCCTTCATTCGTTCGTCATTAAATCTTAATGTCAAAGATGATTATTTTTCCTGTGCCCCAAAACTCTTTATGTGCTGTGTACACAGACGCACTCTGGGATGTAAAACAAACATTCCTTCCAAGCGTGGATCATGGAGTCCTTGTTAATAGCTCACATGGCTCTGAACTGTTTCCCAGCTCAAGTTTACCCAAGCACAGTCTTCACACAAAGAGATCCAAACACTTTTAGTTACATCACACTGCTGTTGTAAGGAAAAACAGCAAATAGCTCTTTCAACCCATATCCCCTCAATGTGTTTAAAACAAATGTGCCTGAGGACATGACACAAGAAAAAAAGAAATATTTGTTTTAATTTTAAACTTTAGATTGTCACACATTGACTTGTTTCTGATAGATTCAACTGCACCACAAATCTCTACATGTCTAAAATCTATGTGTAACGCACAACTTTTCACACACTGTTACAAATTCTTGCTATGATCCAGGCATCCTCTGCGACTGCAAGCAAGGACTAATTTTACCCACAAGGAGGCACAATTGGGACAAAGCATTCAAATGAGTATTTCTCATAGCTGTCCCATCCACAGCCACTGAGAGTCATGAGAGGGTTGCAGTGGGACAATGGATTGTTTGACTGTTGTCAATGGCAAAGGGGGTCCAGCCCTGCAGTAGCAAGGTGTAATTAATGAAGTGGCGAGTCAGTGTATTACTCTCATTTGTCCTTTTCAAGACTATTAAGAGACATTAAGAGAAATATTACAGATATGTACTATTTCTTGTTCATCAGTTGAACTACTTATTCTTCTACAAAAGATCCGTTTTCTTGAGTTCTCTTTACACTGAAGGTTTTTGATGATATCCATGTGGTTTTCATTGACTCATCAGAGGCTTGTTCCAGTAAATCAGCTTTCAGACACTGTTCACATGCACAAAAAATGCTGTTCCTCAATTTGCCCACTGAATACTTAGTAGTATTGCAGTATTGTAAAAGATAACATCAGAACACACAAGTCCATATTTAGCAAAGAGGACCATTCTTGGGGCTGACTAGCTTCACTGGAAATTTCTAAGAAGTAATGCAAAGGCCATTTTGGATTAGTTTAGATCTAGAGCATGACCACAAGATTAAAAGTGACAAGACAACCAAAATACCAACATATGTTTATCACTCATAAAGACTTTGCTTTAAAAATGTAGCAAAATATCTGTCAAAAGTAGGATGTAACAGTGGATGAAGGGGAAAGGTCCCATTTACTGATTCAAGTCTAACAATTCTAGTTGTAACATATGGTTGTAATGAAATGAAGAGGAGAAACATTGATGCAGCAATGTGTTAAATAAAACTTGAAAGAACCAGTGACTGCTGAGTGTCACTGATTTCTCAACTTGGCTCAACATCCAACTCTTGGCACCCAAGACTCCAGACATGATAAGGAACTCTTTGAAACACCATCACAAATGGCTGGTTATCAGGATTTGCACAAAAGCGGAGTATACGACTATAAATATACTGTGTTTCGTCAGGTTTGCAGTGAAACATTTGATATTAAATCTGAAGCTGGACAAAAGTGAAGTTTCTTCACTGGACGTTTAGGCTTGCCAGATAAGTCAGACATTACTTAGATTCTGATTTTATTTGTTATTCATGAGATTTTATTCAGTATGTCACACAACCCGTCTCTCATATCAGCTCCTTTTTGTTGTTTTATTTTGCTCTTTTCTTACAAACGCGGTTACTTAACCTTTTAGTTCTTAAGAATCTCTCTATAAATACACAACTGCTACATTTCAGTGTCACGGGGGTGATCCTGGTCATTTCCCCATTAAAGGGAACTGTTAAGCTTTTCTTTATGGTGGCTGTGGCTACAATGTAGCTTGCCATCACCAGTGTGTGAATGGGTGGATGACTGGATGTGTGAAGCGCTTTGGGGTCCTTAGGGACTAGTAAAGCACTATATAAATACAGGCCATTTACCATTTCTTTATTTCCTATCATGAAAAATTATACCAATTACTGAAGTGGGTGTTCATATTACAGATGAACAAATAATAAAGTCATCATATATACAAATAATCTCTGTAATCTCTGCTGGAAAATAAGAGGGGCTGTTAATAATTTGGTTGCCAGGCACTCAGAAGCATAGCATCTCTATCCAACTGCTGTTCAAACTTTCTGTTTGTGAAATGCAACCAATGAGAAGACAGCTCAACAAATTATGCAATACTTCTAATAGAGTAAATATGAAACGGGTATTGATAGCAATAGATTTTAAATGTATAGCCATTTCAGTAAGCAGTAGCAACAGTTAAATGTTTTATAGGCAAAGCACAAACAGGTAAAATAGAGATGCAACCAGATTATTGCAAATGCAAATGTCCATTAGAGAATTAACTTCTTTGCCTTTCTTACATGCTGCTTTCTTACACTATACCCATAAAATATAATATAAATATATTCATATTTCAAATATAAAATATGTTTTGTAAAGTATTAACTAATCGCCAGATAGATAGATAGATAGATAGATAGATAGATAGATAGATAGATAGATAGATAGATAGATAGATAGATAGATAGATACTATTGAAAAGACAAACAGCCTAAAGAAAATCAATAGAGTACAATGTACAACATGAAGGTCGGAGATTCTCCACCGTTCACTCCCACCTCGCCCATTGGTTGATAAACATCATTCTGCTGAGCCTCATTGGTTCTGAAAACCAGGAAGTGGGGGAGTAGCCAATCCAAGGGATAAAACGGTTTGACAGCAGCAAGTGGAGTCGTCTATGTCTCTGGAGTTGGGGGGTATAGATTCGGCATCCTCAGCATCCTTCAAAAAAATACTTAAACTAACTAGTTTTCATTGACTGAAGCAATCGGCTGAGACATATCTGTATCACTCATGGCAGCCTACAAATTAGTGCTGATTCGTCACGGAGAGAGCAACTGGAACCAGGAGAATCGCTTCTGTGGGTGGTTTGATGCAGATCTGAGCGAAACAGGTGAAAAGGAGGCGAAGAGGGGAGGACAGGCCCTAAAAGGTGAGGACGAACCGATGTGAAGTCTTCCTTCATTCCGTATGGTATCGCGCTCTCGGCAACTAGCAATTGCATAACCGCATACTCTGAGCGCATCGGGTCATATACCGCCCCCTGACCGTGTGCAGACGTGCTGAGGCGATGCTTTTATGTGGCTGCATTGCAACAGAAATAAAGGCCTGCAGAGCAGAGAGGGGAAAAAAACCTTCAAAGTAATGTATTTAGTTAAATGTTCATGCAGCTGGCTCTTTCACCCAGCTTCAATCAGAAGACCTAATTTTTTACGGCTCAATAATAGCTAGACTTCTGAGCCCCAACCAAAATAGTCAAGTCATTTTTCCGTGCAGTCATACCAAACAGCGGTCATTGTGTTATAATTAGATGCTTTTCATTGTTATATGCACCATACCTTCTATTATAAGGTTGAGGTTTTTGACTGCAGAGGCATATTGGCGACATCATCTTGAGCTCTGAGCAATCCTAAATGTAATTTCTGCAAGGCCTGAGATACAGGCTTATCTCTCTCTATACCATCATTGGCATTATTCCAGGTGTTATTCATAAACAGCAGAGTGAAGAAATGTAATAACTACACAACTATGCAAGAAATATATATTTTACCAGACAAAAAAACCCTGCAGTGTCTCACACTCTATGAATCTCACAGATGCTAGCTTTGAGTTTGACATTTGCTACACCTCCGTGCTGAAGCGAGCCATCAGGACACTGTGGCTGGTTTTGGACAGCATTGACCAGATGTGGGTGCCTGTTCATCGGACATGGCGGCTCAACGAGCGTCACTACGGAGGCCTGACGGGGCTAAATAAGGCAGAGACTGCTGCCAAGCACGGAGAGGCTCAGGTGAAGGTCTGGAGGCGCTCATTTGATATCCCACCTCCTCCCATGGGTCCAGACCACGACTACTATACTATCATCAGCAAGGTAAGATATCATATTGGCAGTGCATGAACACAATCAATGAACTTTGCTGACGTCCGAGAGAAACAATGGTTTTGTACATATTGACTTTCTTAATCAAGTATCTCCAAACAAACGTAACAAAAATGAGCCACGACTTGAACATATCTCTGAATCCAGGCCTAACCAGCTTTATGAGAGAAATCAGCAGAAATGGCACGAGTGTTTAGAGAGAAAATAGTGGATTTAACATCATGTGTCTCAATCTTTTTATCTCCAGCATACCGGCTGGCAAGTTTGGCTATGCTACACCCAACACAGCGGAAATGGCGTTCATACGAATGAAAAAAGTGGCACAAAAAGAGCCCAGTATGACGTGAGGGTTAAATACCACAACAGTGCATAAATCAAGCATGGCCACCACAGAGACGTAGTAGGTTACTATTTGCCAGTAGGAGCCTTAATGCTATTGCCTAATACTAAGTTCAGTGTGAGTTAATGTATGACTGAAAGAGTTCTTCTGCATTCAGGTTCAAAGTTCAAGTCAAGGTAGAAACAAATTTCTCATGTCTTCCTTTCTATTTTTGAAATGTGTAACGTCGGGTTGCGTTTAGTGGTTGAGAGGAGGCGGCAAAACACCTAGCAGGGTAGCCAAAAGAATACACACTCACGCTGGCGTTGGGGATTCCACAGTGTGTTCTTTAATATACCTTCTCTTCATCAACCATATAAGCCCGGTTGAACGGCTGCAGCTTAACAAACATAGCGCACAGTGTTCGTACAACCCATAACGTTGCAAACAAAGGTGTCTGGAGAGGTAAAACATAAAATCCGTCCCTCCTCATGTACTAGCGTGCAAGCACATGTCCACACCATCACAGAGAGAGAGAGCAGAGAGACCAGTGGCACACACTGATGACACCATCAACCCTCGACTTGGGTGTCTCAAAGGGACACCACACCATAGTGGCTGTTACAAATGTAATATAAAAAAAAAAACGTGGGTTTTTTGGGTGGGGGGTAAAATAAAGCTTAAGATGCTATCTCAGTTTTTTGTTCTGTTATTTAGTTTGTACAATGAAGTTGTTATGTTTGCAGGATCGTCGTTATGCAGACCTGACTGACGACCAGCTTCCTT
The DNA here is from genome assembly GCF_057381915.1 of Diplotaxodon limnothrissa. NCBI lineage: Eukaryota > Metazoa > Chordata > Actinopteri > Cichliformes > Cichlidae > Diplotaxodon > Diplotaxodon limnothrissa. The sequence goes on along the minus strand of NC_140608.1, from coordinate 13,402,361 downwards.
CCTGTGAGAGCCTTAAGGACACCATTGCACGGGCGCTGCCCTTCTGGAACGAGGAGATCGCCCCTCAGATCAAGCAGGGAAAGCGGGTGCTGATCGCCGCCCATGGTAACAGTCTGAGAGGGATCGTCAAGCACTTGGAGGGTGAGTAACACTAAAGCTTCACTTAGACTTCTGCGAGAAATCTACATTCTCTGGTTACATCCTAACTGGTGATGTAACCAGAAACTCCTTTTATCCCTACACCACAACCTTTCAAGCAATCGTAGTATGCTTGCAGTTACATTGTAGTTACATTTCTCAGGAGGTCATGTAGAAGGTTGCAGCGCAGTGTTAAAATCAGGTTCTGGTTATAGTGTAAGTTACGGCGGAAATCTGATGCAAAAGTATGAGTCACATGGAAATGTTTTAAAATTCAGAATTTGACTTGGTAGGTTCACAAATATATATTCATGCTTTAATGTTCAAAAAACACATTATTTTCTCATACTGTTCACTGCTTAATCACCTCTACTTTATATGTTATGTTTATGTATTTGCTTGAAACTAGCGACTGAGCCCAGAAACACATCAAGAAAGTGTTTACTGAAACATAAGTAAACATAAGTCTTTTTTGTAAGCATAGGGGCACCCCCCCCCCTCCTCATCCTTCAGAAGAATGCACGTTTAACCCTTTATTGACCAAGATTCATACAAAATGTTTCTTAGGAACAGTTGAATTCTCTATCTAGCCCAACTGCTTGAGAGGAAAGGTGATGTGAAGTTCACATGGTAAACTCCAGGTGGAGCTGTTTCTTCTTTTTTGTTTGTTTGTGCTCAGACAGCATAGCCTTGTGAATCCATTATGATACCATAAATATCCCCGTAAAGCTTGTCTTTTCTTCTTTCCACAATCATTTGAATTTTGTCTTTAGCATAAACAGTTATGCAGTTACAGTCATTTTAAAGTTAAGGTACTTCTGCATTAGCTTTACATTTTCAGCACAGACGCCATCCCTGTTATTTAGACTGTCTCTGCACTTCATTTTAGCTCCTTTCCTCCCCATGTACCTTTGATGATGAGTGTTGACACTTCACTATATATCAGTTAAGATGTGCTTTGACAATCTTTACAATAGGTTAGGGTTTTTTCCAGCCCTGGTAGGCCATATCGGTAGAGAGCACCCTCACGAACCTATTCTATTTTGTTCTGTAGGATGGCTTTAAATATGAAAGAAAAGAAAAGCAAATTAAGGGTCCCCCCTAGGCATCAAGGGTGAAGAAGTTAAGGCCCCCCTTCCAAACAAAAGGGTGTTCCACTTGGCTAGTTGGTTATTATAAGCTCCTAAGGACCGAAAGATAAAATAAACAGACATTAATGAGGGAATATAGCTATAGCTAAAAGCCTAGGCTAGAGGAAAAAAACAAAACAAAACAGGATATGGTTATACAGAGAACTGGGGAGTACCCTGTAGTCAATCACTCTGTCAGCAATTGCAGTAATTCTGTACAAAATGACATTTTGTCTGTTCTTTTTGTAGGAATGTCAGATGAAGACATCATGGAGCTGAACCTGCCAACAGGGATCCCTATCCTTTATGAGCTCGACAAAAACCTGAAGCCAGTGAAGCCAATGCAATTCCTTGGAGACGAGGAGACTGTACGCAAAGCCATGGAGGCCGTTGCTGCTCAGGGAAAGGCCAAGAAGTGAAAAACACCATGAAAGCTCCCTTTGTGTTCGATGGAACAGGTTGTCCCTAACAGCTGGCTTTAGATTAGTGTTTCCTCTAAATTCTGATTTATTTTTAGTTGTAATATGTGATGAATATACTGTAGTTTGCTGTCTGTTTGTACAGTACAGGGGAGCAGTAGACAGTAAATGACTGATAAACATTAGAGCCATGGAGCGCATGACTTTCAAGAGATTGTAAATATTTTTGCCTAATTATTACATTATAATCTTATATTCTAACCTTTACAGTGCAAGTATTGAAAGAGAATTAGCAATGCCGTCAAAAAAGACAATAACTAGAATATGTAATTTATGTCCTTTTTCACTAATGACAGAATTATAACACTTTGTTTTTGTTGTTACATGAAACAGGTCTTTGGTTGTGACATCGTTAAGCAAATGGCTGTGATATCTGAATGCCTTTAAATAGTAAAAAAGCAGAGGAAAGACTAAAATCCACGTATCCATTTTATGCTGCAGGCAATTCCAAGGTTAGCAATACTATTTACATGAAGAGATGAGGTCTCGGTTTGCCTCACATACAATACTGCTACTTTATTTTGGTGAGAGACTAGCAGCGGTTAAGAAATTATACCTGTTTAGATGGCATTGTTATTTCTCTGGGTGACCTAGGATACTGGGATATTGTGGGGTATTATAAATTAATTTAAAATATAGATTTTTTACATAAATAGTACCACCAAAGTGTACAGAAGTTATTTTCTAAGTCATTAATTTCATGCTTTTCACTAATAACAGGATGTAATGTTACAATCTCTTGAGAGCAGGATGGGATGATAAGGAAAGGCTAACAGTCCTTTTCTCTTATTTTGCTTGTCTATGATTGAAATATATGCTGTCTCCTATGTTGTTGCTGTCTGTGTTATTTGTTGACATTTTGAATGGTGCTATGCTGTGTGTTTTGCACCGTACATGTGATCAATCCACTGTTTAGACAATGATATTGTGACAAATGAATCATAGGAATAAAGATAAAAGGTCTACATTTATCATTGCACTTGTTAATGTGTTTCTTTCTCCTCATCCTATTCCATCAGCTGACCTTGCAGCTGATTTTAGACCAGCTAAAAATATGTGAAGTGGTACAAGCAGTTATTAGTTTTTGGGGGGAATTACTTTTTCACACAGTGACAGGTAGGTCTGGGTGGCTTTTTCCCCTTAATAATTGAATTTAGATCTGCGTTTTGTATTTACTTGGGTTATCTTTGTCTAATATTAAAATGTGTTTAATTATGTGTTTGGTATGTAAATGTAACAAATATCCAAAAGTAAAATGAATGAAGCATGAAATCTTGGTGGTGGTCAAACCACAGTTTTGACTAAATTCATGAAGGAGAGGGTATTTTTTTTTGTCCCAGGGGCATATTGTATTTGCAAGACATTTTCCAGAATTAACCATTTCTCATGACGACCTCGAAAAAAATGAAAAATTACAATGTGGGTTCTAATAGATGGATTCAGCTCTATTTTTGGAGAAACTGATCAGGAAGGCTGGCTCTGTGGTCGGCATGAAGCTGGACACTCTGGTGACAGTGGCAGAGAAAAGGACATTAAAGAAACTGCTGGACATTATGAACAATGCTGGGCATCCTCTGCACACGGCCATTAACAACCAGAAGAGTCTGTTCAGTGACAGGTTGCTTCTCCCCAAGACAAGAACTAACAGACTTAAAAACTCCTTTGTCCCACACGCCATCAGACTGTTTAACTCCTCTCTGGAGGGGAGAGGGAGGGGAAACAGGAAACAGGAGGACAAAGGAGGGGGGAACAACTAAGCTGTAGTGCCTCTTCACCTCACTGTACAATACCTTGTGCAATACTTTTTGTAAATAGTCAACAGTGCAATAGACTCAATACTTGAAATGTGCAATTCACTTGTATTTTTATTTTTTATTCCTATTTATTCTATTTATCCCCTTTGTATATTTTATTTATATTTGTCTCTGTATTTATATGTGTGTGTGTGTGTGTGTGTGTGTGTGTGTGTGTGTGTGTGTGTGTGTATATGTATGTATGTATGTATGTATATATATATATATATACATACAGTGGGGCAAAAAAGTATTTAGTCAGCCACCGATTGTGCAAGTTCCCCCACTTAAAATGATGACAGAGGTCAGTAATTTGCACCAGAGGTACACTTCAACTGTGAGAGACAGAATGTGAAAAAAAAAATCCATGAATTCACATGATAGGATTTGTAAAGAATTTATTCGTAAATCAGGGTGGAAAATAAGTATTTGGTCAATAACAAAAATACAACTCAATACTTTGTAACATAACCTTTGTTGGCAATAACAGAGGTCAAACGTTTACTGTAGGTCTTTACCAGGTTTGCACACACAGTAGCTGGTATTTTGGCCCATTCCTCCATGCAGATCTTCTCGAGAGCAGTGATGTTTTGGGGCTGTCGCCGAGCAACACGGACTTTCAACTCCCGCCACAGATTTTCTATGGGGTTGAGGTCTGGAGACTGGCTAGGCCACTCCAGGACTTTCAAATGCTTCTTACGGAGCCACTCCTTTGTTGCCCGGGCGCTGTGTTTTGGATCATTGTCATGTTGGAAGACCCAGCCTCGTTTCATCTTCAAAGTTCTCACTGATGGAAGGAGGTTTTGGCTCAAAATCTCACGATACATGGCCCCATTCATTCTGCTCTTAACGCGGATCAGTCGTCCTGTCCCCTTGGCAGAAAAACAGCCCCATAGCATGATGTTTCCACCCCCATGCTTCACAGTAGGTATGGTGTTCTTGGGATGCAACTCAGTATTCTTGTTCCTCCAAACACGACGAGTTGAGTTTATACCAAAAAGTTCTACTTTGGTTTCATCTGACCACATGACATTCTCCCAATCCTCTGCTGTATCATCCATGTGCTCTCTGGCAAACTTCAGACGGGCCTGGACATGCACTGGCTTCAGCAGCGGAACACGTCTGGCACTGCGGGATTTGATTCCCTGCCGTTGTAGTGTGTTATTGATGGTGACCTTTGTTACTTTGGTCCCAGCTCTCTGCAGGTCATTCACCAGGTCCCCCGGTGTGGTTCTGGGATCTTTGCTCACCGTTCTCATGATCATTTTGACCCCACGGGATGAGATCTTGCGTGGAGCCCCAGATCGAGGGAGATTATCAGTGGTCTTGTATGTCTTCCATTTTCTGATGATTGCTCCCACAGTTGATTTTTTCACACCAAGCTGCTTGCCTATTGTAGATTCACTCTTCCCAGTCTGGTGCAGGTCTACAATACTTTTCCTGGTGTCCTTCGAAAGCTCTTTGGTCTTGGCCATGGCGGAGTTTGGAGTCTGACTGTTTGAGGCTGTGGACAGGTGTCTTTTATACAGATGATGAGTTCAAACAGGTGCCATTCATACAGGTAACGAGTGGGGGACAGAAAAGCTTCTTACAGAAGACGTTACAGGTCTGTGAGAGCCAGAGATTTTCCTTGTTTGAGGTGACCAAATACTTATTTTCCACCCTAATTTACGAATAAATTCTTTACAAATCCTACCATGTGAATTCATGGATTTTTTTTTCACATTCTGTCTCTCACAGTTGAAGTGTACCTCTGGTGCAAATTACTGACCTCTGTCATCATTTTAAGTGGGGGAACTTGCACAATCGGTGGCTGACTAAATACTTTTTTGCCCCACTGTATATGTATATATATATATATATATCAGACACAATGAGAAAAAGTAAGTTTGTCAGAGGGAGATCTTTTTGGCACTCTTGGCTTAACACAAGAGGGTAAGCTAGTTAAAAAAAAAAAAAACACCCAGCACGCCCCTGCGGGCGGTTTATCCTTCAAGCTCGGGTCCTCTACCAGAGGCCTGGGAGCTTGAGGGTCCTGCGCAGTATCTTAGCTGTTCCCAGGACTGCGCTCTTCTGGATAGAGATCTCCGATGTTGTTCCTGGGATCTGCTGGAGCCACTCGCCTAGCTTGGGAGTCACCGCACCTAGTGCTCCGATTACCACGGGGACCACCGTTACCTTCACCCTCCACATCCTCTCGAGCTCTTCTCTGAGCCCTTGGTATTTCTCCAGCTTCTCGTGTTCCTTCTTCCTGATATTGCTGTCATTCGGAACCGCTACATCGATCACTACGGCCATCTTCTTCTGTTTGTCTACCACCACTATGTCCGGTTGGTTAGCCACCACCATTTTGTCCGTCTGTATCTGGAAGTCCCACAGGATCTTAGCTCGGTCATTCTCCACCACCCTTGGGGGCATCTCCCATTTTGACCTCGGGACTTCCAGGTTATACTCGGCACAGATGTTCCTGTACACTATGCCGGCCACTTGGTTATGGCGTTCCATGTATGCCTTGCCTGCTAGCATCTTGCACCCTGCTGTTATGTGCTGGATTGTCTCTGGGGCATCTTTACACAGCCTGCACCTGGGGTCTTGCCTGGTGTGATAGACCCCAGCCTCTATGGATCTTGTGCTCAGAGCTTGTTCTTGTGCTGCCATGATTAGTGCCTCTGTGCTGTCTTTCAGTCCAGCTTTGTCCAGCCACTGGTAGGATTTCTGGATATCAGCCACCTCCTCTATCTGCCGGTGGTACATACCGTGCAGGGGCCTGTCCTTCCATGATGGTTCCTCGTCTCCCTCCTCTTTCTTGGGTTTCTGCTGCCTGAGGTATTCACTGAGCACTCGGTCAGTTGGGGCCATCTTCCTAATGTATTCTTGGATGTTCGTTGTCTCATCCTGGACTGTGGTGCTGACACTCACCAGTCCCCGGCCCCCTTCCTTCCGCTTAGCGTACAGCCTCAGGGTGCTGGATTTGGGGTGAAACCCTCCATGCATGGTAAGGAGCTTTCTTGTCTTTATGTCAGTGGCTTCTATCTCCTCCTTTGGCCAGCCTATTACCCCAGCAGGGTACCTGATCACGGGCAGGGCGTACGTGTTGATGGCCCGGATCTTGTTCTTACCATTCAGCTGACTCCTCAGGACTTGCCTGACCCTCTGCAGGTACTTGGTGGTTGCAGCTTTTCTATATATATATATATATATATATATATATATATATATAGCTGGATAGCGTAGTGGTTAGACTACACGCCTTTGGAACAGAGGATCGCAAGTTCGATTCCTGCCTGGGGGCGTCTGTATCCAGTAAGGGTCCTAAGGCTAGACCCCCTATGCTAAGCGAGCCTACCGCAGACATGAGCGAGACAGATAAATATGAAGGCATGCCGGCTCGGACGTCGCCCGGATCAACAAGGTCCGCGTCAGGTGTTGAGGAACCAGGGCACCCTGACGAAAAGTGGGCTACTGGAACAAGAAGGCATCGGTGGGCAAGGGACGAAAACAGGGCGTTGTTGGAATGCTACTACGCAAGTAACCCCAGCGGAAGGGGCTACATGAATAGGATGAGGGACCTATGGATTCTTCGATACCCAACATCCACAATGACGGCGAAACAACTAGTAGCTCAGTGTTCCAACATTCGAAAGAAGGGACTGCTCTCACAGCTAGAGATTGACGAGGTACAACACAAATGCTACGGCAAGGAGGAGTCAGGACGCCAGGTCAGGGGGGAGATATCATCACCCCCACCCGAGATTGGGTACATAGCCCCAAGTGCGATAGGAGAAGGATCGTTGAGTGCGAGAGGAACTGACCTGAAAAATAGGATCATGGCCAAGCTTGAAACCTGGATCCCCCGTAGCCGGTTACCAAGATTACGTGAAGTACCCTCAGAAGGTCTGCTAGATGATGTTAATGCAGCACTACGGGCAATACCTACAACCACGATTACCGACACTAACAAGCTGATCTACAATACGGCAGCAGTGATCAGTGAGATGCTTGGCTACAAGTTGAACAGCGACAAGGGGCAGTACCCTCCATGGAGAAGGAGGCTAGAGGGCAAGATCAAAGTAGCACGGAGGGAGGTTAGCCAACTAACGGAGTTGCAGAAAGGTGCGACAAATAAGGTGCCTAAGAAATACAGCAAGCTGTCCATACCTGAGGCCTTGGAAACTGCCAAGCAAAGACTCACAGCCTTGGCCAGCCGCTTGAGGAGGTACACCAGAGAGATCGAAGGCAGGAGAATAAACCAGCTGTTCTCCACAGAACCAGCAAAGGTGTACTCTCAGTGGCAAGGGAACAATAAGAGAACAGCACCACCAAGGCTGGAGACGGAGCAATACTGGAAGAGCATATGGGAGAAGGACGCAACCCATAACGGCAATGCTCAGTGGCTGGAGGATCTGAGGGCAGACCACAGCGACCTCCCTGAACAGGGTCCAGTAACCATCACAGTGGCAGATATCCAAGAAAGGGTCTCCAGTATGAAGAGTTGGACAGCACCAGGGCCCGACATGGTTCACGCCTACTGGCTGAAGAAGCTGACTGCACTCCACGAGCGTCTGGCAGCACAAATGAACCAACTGCTAGTTAACGAGAGACACCCGGAATGGCTAACTGAAGGCCGGACGGTCCTGATCCCCAAGGACCCCAAGAAGGGACCGGTCCCCTCCAACTACCGACCAATAACCTGCCTCAGTACTACATGGAAGCTCCTGTCAGGCATCATATCGGCTAAGTTGAACAGGCACATGGGTCAATACATGAGCGGGATACAGAAAGGAATTGGCAAGAATACCAGAGGCGCAAAACACCAGCTACTGGTAGACAGAACAATCAGCCGAGACTGCAAGACCAGACTGACCAACCTGTGCACTGCCTGGATTGATTACAAGAAGGCCTATGACTCAATGCCCCACAGCTGGATACTGGAATGCCTAGAATTGTACAAGATCAATGGGACCCTAAGAACCTTCATCAGGAACTCAATGGGGATGTGGCATACAACACTAGAGGCCAACTCCAAGCCCATAGCACAAGTCACCATCAAGTGCGGGATCTACCAGGGAGATGCTCTGTCCCCACTGCTGTTCTGCATAGGCCTGAACCCCCTCAGTGAGATCATTAACAAGACTGGCTACGGATACCGACTACGGAACGGAGCAGTTGTCAGCCACCTCCTGTACATGGATGACATCAAGCTGTATGCCAAGAGTGAACGAGACATCGATTCACTGATCCACACTACCAGGCTATACAGCAATGACATTGGAATGTCGTTCGGACTGGAGAAGTGTAGTCGGATGGTATCAAAGAGAGGGAAGGTAGTCAGAACTGAGGGGATTGAACTACCAGAAGGCAACATTGCAGACATAGAGGACAGTTACAAGTACCTGGGGATCCCGCAGGCGAATGGGAACCATGAAGAGGCCGCTAGAAAAGCTGCAACCACCAAGTACCTGCAGAGGGTCAGGCAAGTCCTGAGGAGTCAGCTGAATGGTAAGAACAAGATCCGGGCCATCAACACGTACGCCCTGCCCGTGATCAGGTACCCTGCTGGGGTAATAGGCTGGCCAAAGGAGGAGATAGAAGCCACTGACATAAAGACAAGAAAGCTCCTTACCATGCATGGAGGGTTTCACCCCAAGTCCAGCACCCTGAGGCTGTACGCTAAGCGGAAGGAAGGGGGCCGGGGACTGGTGAGTGTCAGCACCACAGTCCAGGATGAGACAAGGAACATCCAAGAATACATTGGGAAGATGGCCCCAACTGACCGAGTGCTCAGTGAATACCTCAGGCAACAGAAACCCAAGAAAGAGGAGGGAGACGAGGAACCATCATGGAAGGACAGGCCCTTGCACGGTATGTACCACCGGCAGATAGAGGAGGTGGCTGATATCCAGAAATCCTACCAGTGGCTGGACAAAGCTGGACTGAAAGACAGCACAGAGGCACTAATCATGGCAGCACAAGAACAAGCTCTGAGCACAAGATCCATAGAGGCTGGGGTCTATCACACCAGGCAAGACCCCAGGTGCAGGCTGTGTAAAGATGCCCCAGAGACAATCCAGCACATAACAGCAGGGTGCAAGATGCTAGCAGGCAAGGCATACATGCAACGCCATAACCAAGTGGCCGGCATAGTGTACAGGAACATCTGTGCCGAGTATAACCTGGAAGTCCCGAGGTCAAAATGGGAGATGCCCCCAAGGGTGGTGGAGAATGACCGAGCTAAGATCCTGTGGGACTTCCAGATACAGACGGACAAAATGGTGGTGGCTAACCAACCGGACATAGTGGTGGTAGACAAACAGAAGAAGACGGCCGTAGTGATCGATGTAGCAGTTCCGAATGACAGCAATATCAGGAAGAAGGAACACGAGAAGCTGGAGAAATACCAAGGGCTCAGAGAAGAGCTCGAGAGGATGTGGAGGGTGAAGGTAACGGTGGTCCCCGTGGTAATCGGAGCACTAGGTGCGGTGACTCCCAAGCTAGGCGAGTGGCTCCAGCAGATCCCGGGAACAACATCGGAGATCTCTGTCCAGAAGAGCGCAGTCCTGGGAACAGCTAAGATACTGCGCAGGACCCTCAAGCTCCCAGGCCTCTGGTAGAGGACCCGAGCTTGAAGGATAAAACCGCCCGCATGGGCGTGCTGGGTGTTTTTTTTTTATATATATATACATATACATATATATATATATATATATATAACAATTCTGTAACTGTAACTTCGGTCGTTGCTGTGCTTTTTTTTTGGAAGTCGAATTTCCCAGAGGAACCCACCCGAGGGATTAATAAAGTTCTATCTTATCTTATCTTATCTTATCTTATTTCGGAAGCACTGGAAAAAGACTTGGGGAAATAGTTTGAACATCTACAGAAAGAATTCCTTTAAAGTGAAATACTTTTGAACTCCAAGTTCCATGATGCAGTTCGTGTTAGTGATGGGATTTCCGGCTCTTTTTAGAGATCCGGCTCTTTCGGTTCGGCTCACTAAAAAGAGCCGACTCTTTCGGCTCCGAACCGGCTCTTCAGGTTGTTTTGTTGCTTTAATTAATTTATTATTAACAATAATATAAAATTATGCACAAAAGGAATTACTAACGTAAAAAGTGGTTTTATTTATATATGTTTATATATAAATATATGCGGTGGCCCCTAGAGACAAAACACGTACAAACTCCAAAACACATTTCTAGCATGAACTGAACTTCCAAAGCAGAGCTACTAGATCACTTAAATTACACAATTGAAAGCATGTGTGTATTGTTTGTGTATTTATACACAGGCACTCATATATATATTCAAATAATTTAAAAAAAAGTTCATTTACCTGTTATTACCACACACCAAATCCGGTCGTTGGTACTTGCTGGCTTGTGTAGCCACAGGATAACAAAGGCTCAACACTGCGCCCAGCATCCTGGAGCACTTCTGTTGTCTTTTGTACGTGTTTTGAGTTTTTATATGCTTCTGAGTTTTTACGTGCTTCGGAGTTTGTACGTGTTTTTACGTGTTTTGGAGTTTTTACGTGTTTTGGAGTTTGTACGTGTTTTTACGTGTTTTGGAGTTTGTACATGCTTCAGAGTTCGTACGTGATTTGAAGTTTGTATGTGCTTTGTCTCTAGGGGCCACCATAAATATACTTTTATTTATTCACTCCACATAAAATGTAATAAATAAATCATATAATACAAAAATCAACTATTCACATTTCAAGTTTTAACTATTTAAATTTTCAGCTTTTTCCTTTCACAAATTTAAAGTGAAAAGAATACAAAACACTGCAAACCACAACACAATTAAATATAAATTATAATATGAAAACTAAAAGAACATGCATGTTCTCTGTCATATGGACCTGCATGAATAAACTTTCTCAATCCTTTATCATCTGCAACCGAAAATAGTTGTGGATGATTACTATACCTTTCTAATGTTGTTGTCCCTGCCTCTCTTTCTCTCTCTCTGGCTCTGTTCCTGTGCTACTGAGTGTAACTACCGCCCCTCCCCCCTCTGCCCAGCGTAAAGCACAAGGCTCGCGTGCAGAGTGAAGCGGAAAAAAAGTGCGAGAGAGAGGCTGAGAGAAAGAAAAAAAAAAAAAAACCCACGTGACGGCTCGCGATAAGGAGCCGGCTCGCGATAAGGAGCCGGCTCGCGTCGTTCACGTCAAAGAGTCGGCTCTAAGAGCCATTTCGTTCGCGAACGACCCATCACTAGTTCGTGTCGTCTAAGCGGTTGCAAGCGGGAGAGGATGTTTGTGGCACCGGGAATCACCAGTAACGTGTTATTGCCGCCGTATGTAGTTGCAAACAGACTTCCCAGTCCTCAAAATGAGGAAAGCAACAGAAAACTAAGGAGACACTCGGTATGAATAACTGCTAACTGGTCATTTGCACGCGCGTTAGCCAGCTAGCTAAACATTACTTCCTCAAACGACATGCTAGTATTTATTATGCATTTTATTATTCGCTAGCTAGCTACAGAAAGACGTTTATGTAGGTTCTAAAATAAAACGTTCATAGATGGCTTTGTTTCTTCTTAAAGCGAGTCCAACACGACGCAAGGAACTGATGCTAATGAATAACGCTGTCATATTTAGCTTTCTTTTTCTCTAGCTCCTAGCATATTGACAGGTAATAATATTTAACGGCTAGCCAGTTTGTTGACGTCTGTTTGGGACTGAGGTTCTCAAGCGACACTGCTAGGTTATGTTAATTTCAGGCGATAAGACATTTTTATGTCAAAACAACATCACGACATGTCAAAGCGTGAAACTATTTGATCTCATGTTGTCACCTCAAATAGCATGCCGTGATTGGTAGCCATTAGCCAAACAGAAATTCTCTAGCAAGTGTCTCCCTCGTTTTGTCTGTGGAAGGTTAACTCGTGCTTTGTTGGACGTCTTCTTTTTCTCATTTTTTTGTGTGTGGGGAGAAAAATAAAACAAAAACTGAAGTTGCGTCATTGTCGTCGGCTTGGTGACCGGGCTAACTTCAAACGTTAATAGAAACATGTTGAGTTCCCATTTCTCTGTCTTTTTTGCAGCCCACTTGGAGCTTGCTTCTCACCGAGAAGTAAAGGTGAGTCGAAGTGACAGGTCGAGTGTTAATTTTCATTAAAAATTTTTACTTTTACCTGCTCCTTGAGACTTTGCCTCTCATGTGTATGCTTTTACTTACTGTGCAATAAAGCACTCGACTGTAATGTTTATGATGTAAGTTTTTGTTTGTTTGTTTTATTATATAGTCTCACTTATTGTGCAGTTTCATGCTGTGGGACTGTCAATGAGCAGTTAAATCAACAACTGAGCCAACCAAAGAGTCAGAATTGAGAAAAATAAGTTTGTCAGAGGGAGATCTTTTTGGCACTCTTGTAAAAGCTTAACACAAGAGGGTAAGCTAGTCATTACTTTTCTCTTAAAACAAATTCAGACCTGTAATTAAAAAAACCCCCAAAAAACAGATGGATAATCCTTAGTAAGTACAGTAAATGGGTAAGGTGTAATGTAACAGGTTCTTCAAAAGACCATAATGCATGCATCATATTTCCTTTTTACCTTAGTAAAGGACCTTGTTGTTGAGCAGCGCTCCCTATCCAACACATCTTTTCACCAGGAGACTCCAATGAAGCCTTCTCGGGTCCCTAACCGGCTTTCTAATCCACCACCGAGGAGAATGTTGCCAATTCAGGCACCTGAGGTGTGCTACAGGGACAGAATTGGTCCACACTGGCAAAATCATCATCCCCCAGGACTAATCCATTCATCAGGATTTAATTCAAGCAATTCACTTAATCTTGGTTCCCCCGTGGAAAGACCTTATTTTATGCCAAAGGAAAGGTTGGGTCCTCCAGAACACTTTGGTCAACCTCCAGGGCTTGTGCCAAACAATCCAGGTACCATTAGGATGTCATTAAATCCCCCAATACCAGGAGGCCATCAGCCAGGATCTTTTGACACATTTTTGCTTCCAGTGGCTATCAACCAATCGCCATCTTCCCACATAGGCCGAGATCAAGCGACTGAATTCAAGGCTTCTTCATCCAGCTCAGAAAGTAAAACTGTAACAACACAAAGACAAGAATCAGATAAGGTATTGTTTCATCTTTTTTCATACGGTTTTAGGAGAAACTCAGATTTTGTTCTGGTTGAGTGTTTTTATGATAAATATGATTAGTTATGCTGAGTTGATGTGGTTCTTAACGTTTTGTTAGGCTCAGTCCAGTGATGTGGAATATTCTATACCTACGGTCCAGCTGCACAGACCATCTGTGAGTGTTACAACCCCATCATTCAACTACAGAGCACCCAATGAAGTTCACCCACAGTCCCCTTCATACTCAAAAGGCTGGTATCCTAATATCAGCCATTGGCCCTCGCAGGGCTACCATCTCCATCCAAAACCCCACTCATCCGACAGTAGTCGTTTACCCATCATGCATATCTCTGTAGCCTCTTCCCAGGTAAAGTTTTTATATATTTAATAACACAAAGTTTATTTCGAGTTTTGAAATCATGATGAATGCTTTCTACCTTTCCAGTCTTATGCCAGGCTGGTCAGGCTAAGAGCTTTTCATTACTTGGTTGGATTGAGGATAGAAGATGACATAGCCAGCCTCGGCAACATGATTTTTTTTTTTTTTTTTTTTTAAATCAATGATTTAGCATTATAAACAGACTTAATTGCCCTTTTTTCATCTTACTATTTAGCAATTTCTAAATTTAAAATGGTTTTTAAGGAAGACAGTAGGAAGACATGTCTTATTAACATGTTACTGTATGTTATTTAACACAGAAGTAAGGCAATTTAAGAGCACCTGTTGACTTACAAACAGGGAGAATTTGTTGCCACCTTTTGAGTTTGCAACACCACCATAATATCTATTTTTTTAAACCTGAATCAGATATTAAAATATTTGTGAACAAAATCAATACTGAGACTAACTATGATTAAAATTTATGAAACTGGCAATAGTTGGAAGGTATTTAGCTGTTTTCACACATGAACTGTGGACATTGTCAAGAGATTAGATTTTTTTATATGGGCTGGTGTAACCCAATCTCACATGTAGCACACAACAGGAGATTGTCTGCATCTCTTTGGTTCTTATTACTGTAAATATTATATATTTATATTACGTATATAAATATTACATTTGGTTTAGGCGAGGGGTGGCAGAGCATGGAAAGAAAACTGAGCACTCAGTTTCCATAAGACAAACTGGCTATTATTATAATTTTATAATTGACTTTATAAAATGGAGCTGGCAGGTTAAAGACAGTTGTTTTTTTTCCTGATTCAGCTGGTTTGATTATTTGTTTCTTTCTCATACAAGTTAATTGGGTATTGTCTAGAAAAGTTTAGCACCAGAGGGTAGGGCTGAACGATTATGGAAAATAATCTAATTGCGATTTTTTGCCCCAATATTGCGATTGCGATGCGATATGCGATTATTTTTTAAGGTATTTGTCTTCTGTTATTATTAAACAAAGACAAGCAATACATCATATAGTATGGCCAATACTATATTACATTAATTTTAAACTGTTCTTTCCTGGAAGACAGACCTCTGTTATGATGACATGAGGTGATGCATGAATTGATGACTGACATTTTTATTTAACTTCTTCAATCACAACAGTATATTTGAACATACACAATAGTTTATTTTTAGCTTACAAACATCTGAGCATAAAGTGCTGACAAGGAACCCTGGTGTAAACATTAAAATGAAAGTCAGTACAATGTGCAGATTGCAGAAATATACATAAAAAAAATCAGTGGCTTTACCACACTCAGTTTTTCGACATCTGTGAACTACTAGACAGTCATTCAATTAAAAAATAATATTAAATAAATAAAACTAATAAATAAAAAATACACACATCTTACTGATCTCTGCAGTCAGTAACATTACACATAAAGTGCAAACATAATAGCAATTGTATAAACACACACACAAACACGCCTTTAAAGTTTAAAGGCGTGAAATTGGACGGTCTAGCCTTCTGATTAGCTAATCAGAAGGCTAGTTCTGATTAGCGTCACCGCTGTCTCGGTGGAGTTTAATAAACTCGGCCGTCTGCTTCTTGCTATCTAAAATATAACCAGACACTGGTGTAAATTCTCGACTGTCTCATACTTCTGTTTAATAAGTTTTCTGTTTGACGTTTAGTCAGCTGTGTGAAAACCAAGGAGGAACCCACCCGGGGGATTAATAAAGTTTTATTTTATCTAATCTAATAACTTTAATCTCAGCCAAACCGATTTACTCACGAACAAACAAAACACTGAAAAAAGCCCAACAATAACATTTTTAGGTTGTCTAAGTGACTTATATATTACGTTTAACCCGAGCAGCGAAACTCCGCGGTGATCTGAAAATGATGTGCCGGGAGTTGTGCCGTTCTCGGCCGCATCAGTAACCCTCGAGCTCCCGGCTAGCTGTCGAGCTGGTGGGTAGCAGACGCCTCTGAAAACGTCGAAGCACTTTTGCAAATATGGGATATCTTGATAAACCGAGCAGATATTTGATGTTTACACAACTACTTTCTCGCCTGAAAATATGTTAAAAGTTTATTTTGTGACCCAGAAAGATTAGTATGAGTAATTTTAAAACTTAGTAGCGGCCGCCATTGCTGGAAACTGGAGTTTGGCTGGGCCACGCTATGAATTCTGGGATATGGTAGTAATTTGGACAGCCTTCGGCGCGTCGCTGTGACGTAATCGGTCTACAAATGCGGCCTCAGGAGGATGCAGCCCATGAATTGTATAATATAATCGCAGTATAATCGCAGCCTTTGCGGTTAGAAAATTGCACTTGATCATGTCGCGATATTATCGCAAATGCGATATATCGTTCAGCCCTACCAGAGGGCATGCAGAAAACAGCTTTAAATAAGTTAAAGTGCATTTACTAGCTATTTATTAAGTCTGTTTATTTAAAGAAATAATTTCTGAACTGGTTGTCACTTGTTTTGTTTTTTATAAGATAAATTGCATAGCCACAATGTTATTGCTGTTCAAATATCACTTAAGTAGGTCACTAACTTTTTTTGTCTTTTTTTTGCAGAGCCAGCAACAGGAGCAAACACCTTCAAGTGAAAAGTTAATTTCAGGTAATATTGTAATTTAAAGTAAATTCTAAACTTTCAGATAGGTTATGTTTGGCAGTATTGCTTGTTAAGTCCTGTAGCTTCAATACACTGAAAATATCACTGACCTGCAGGTAATGTGGGGGGGGTATGAAAAGGGGGAAAAAAACAAAGCAAAATGCTTGGACACTGCTAGCACAGGGCGCCCACACAAACGCAAAACAGAAGATGAAGCATAGCTGAATATGTTTCCAAACCAACTTCATTCTAAGCCAAAGACTAGAAAATATGGTGAAGCATATCTTCCCTTTGGTTTCACCTGCACAAGTGCCGAGGTAGGTCTCCCCTGCAGAATTGGTTTTCCAATTGTGGGGAGCACGCGCTGGGCTGTTCAAATTACGGACAAACAGTATCCCACATTCTTGATTTTTGGTTCACAAACACTTCTGATAATAACTAACTACTCCTGACATTTTGGAGATGTTAGCTCTTTATACAGTAAAGTTACAATGGGATACAAATAATATCAGGCTGATCCTGCCACGATTTGTTCCCTGGGTTCAAATCTCGGACAAACAGTATCTCACAGTTGTTTATGTTTTTGAACTCATTTTGCACAGAGGCATTTTTTGAAAAATGTATTGATAGCAATGTTGAACATTATTACACAGAAAAAAAACAACTACACGTAAAATAATTACATCGCGACGCCTCTGCCTTTGTAAATGGAGGGACAGTAACTGCGTGTGTGTATGTAAGCGTTTAAAAACTGAAGATAGTCAGATTAACAGTATTTTGTCTCTATCTGTCATTCTGCAATTCATCTCATGTAAACAACGTGGCGCACAGCGTGACGTGAAAAAAGGCACATACCTTTGACGTTGCATGACGAACTCTGTATTCCTCGTCCACACGTAAATACAAAAAAGGAGTTTTAAAAAAATCTCAGTTTTCAGTGATTCGAAACACCGTTTACGTGTGGACGAAACGGGTGCGTTTTCAAAAATACCCGTGTAGGTGTGAACGTAGCATAAAAGAGTTAGTAGTTTATTTTATTACTACCTGTAATTTTTTGCAGATTGCTTGCATTTGCTTAATTGTTTACTAAATGTTTGAGGTGTGAAATAAACCACAATGTGTTTGTGCGGGGGGTCCGAACATTTTTCTTGTAAAACAAAGGGGAGCCTAGCAAAAAAAGTTTCCGAACCACTGTCTTAAGTGATGAAAACAAATTGTACTAGGCGGACTGTATGGTTGGCATGCTGCAACAACGTTATTATTATTATCATTTGTACAACCCATAAAGTATTATCCCCGTCCTCTAAAATGTACACTTGGCATAAAGCAGTTAGGCAGGTAATTTTCACCTGGCATTCACCAAATCCAAACTTGTCTAATGGGTCAACTGGTCAACGGCCAGATAGAGAAATGTTATTTGTTATTCCAAAGAACATATTTCCACTGTTTCACGGTCCAGTGGTGCATGCTTTACATCACTCTGATTATTGGCAGTTTGCTTGATGACATAATGCTTTCATGTCATTAAAACCTATGCCATACTATCACACTCCAAACACACAGTACTTGTCCTGATGTTCATGTCAGATGAGGTTTTTAAAACTGTGAAGTTACTGAGAGTTGGCAACTTTAATGCACTATGTGCCTCAGCACCCACTCTCTAACTTTATGTGGTCTGTCACTTTGTGGTTGAGTTGCTCTGGTTTGTAAACGCCTACACTTTGCAATAGTCCTACTTACAGTTGATCATACAATATCTAGGAGGGAAGAAATATCCCCACCTGACTTGTTGCAGTGGTGGCATCCCATTACAACAGATGCTTGAATTCAGTGAGGTCTTTAGGTTGACTCATTCCTTCGCAAATGTTTGTCAAGGTAGACTGCATGGCTTGGTGCTTAAGTTTTTACACCTGTGGCAGGGATTGAAAACCTGAATTCAAAGTTTAAGAAGTATGGCTTTTAAAAAATCCCCTAATCCTGATCTGTTGTCACTATAATTTGTGCTTCAGATGTCCCTTTAGGAATTTCTTCATGCTTAAAACAAAAAATATCACCTACTCTTCTTTATTTTCATGTGACATATAGAGCTGCAGTAGATATTTTCATGATTGATTTGTTGGTTGATTTAAATTTAAAAAAAAAAAAAAAGACTTTTTCATCTGAGCTGTAAAATATAATACCTGGGTGGGGGGGTGTCCATTGCATATGTGGTTTTGTCTGATTGCTATTTGTGACTCTAAAAAAAATAGTAAATTTGAAAGCCTGGAATCATAAAATGTATAACCTTATCCTTTAAAAGAAATGATGAGTTTATTATCCGAATAGCTGCCAGTAAATTTCTGCAGTTGCAGACTATCATTCTTTTGTGAACAGATTGAGGTACATTTATCTGATGTGGATAGTAAAACCCTTTTTAAGACAAAGTTAAAACTATCAAATTCTGGTCATTTTGTAGACATTAATGAACCCTCAATATTGTTCAAAAGAAAATATCATCTTTTTTTTTTTCCTTTCTCCAGCAGTGGACTTGAACTTCTCATCACACAAGAGGCGCAGCGAGTATGAATATGGTTCAGAGAATGCCAAGAAACCATGTACTCAAGGGGCAAACTCAAACAAAACGGAGACAACAAAACCCACTGTTCCCACTGCACTTGCGCCTCAGCCGTCAGTGATGCATTCTTCAGAGTCAGCAAACCAACACAAAACCACAGATGGCTATCTACTTACAGAACAGGCACGTGGACAGTCAGCATGCTCAGAGCTGTCATCTACTGTTGGATCTTCTCAGTCATGCTGCAAGTCATCATTGCATAAAGAATGTACAGAGAAAATAACATCAACAGGTGCAAAGGAATCATTTATAAATTATTCTCAGAGTCATGTACCACAGTTAAAGGAAATGAGATCACATGTAAAGCCAAATGAGGGAAGTGTGAAAAAGACAAGCGAGCAAAAAAATAAAAGGGATAAATCAAGCACTTTGTTCAACTCTGATGTTCCTCAGAAGGACACTACTAGCTCTTCACCTGCTGAGTTAGGCAGTCACCACTCTGGTTTTTCTTCCAGTAGTAGCTCTGTCAAGACCCCGAAAAGAAGTAATCCCAGAGGAGAAAACAGAAAACTCAGCAGTAGCCCTCACAAATCAACCTCGAAACCAAATTCGAGCTCTTTGACTGGTCGGACAGGAGAGCGGAATAAAGCTTCTCGTTCACGAAGACCTGTAGCTTCTTATGACGCCAATGATCTTTTCACTCCTGATCCTGTGACTTACATTGTTAGCTCCTCAAATAAGACTGTAAAACCCAAGATAGATGGGGAAACAAGCAAAACAACAGAGAAAGGTTCATCCAGCATCGCAGGAAGCTCCAGCAACTCAATTACTGAGTCCTCTTGTGAGAAACATCAAAACTGCAAAATAACCGGTCCTCTTCTTGAAGCATCGTCCACTTTACCTAATCCACTAGGCAGTTTTCCAACTGTAACGTTAACACGGGTAAAACTGGAAAACTTAATACCACCTCCTCGAGATAAGGACACCAAAAACAGCCCCATCCCTTCTTCACACAGGCAGCTTAAGGGTGACCAAAATCCATCTCTCCTCTGCAAAAAAGTGAGTACAGGTGCTGTAGAGACTGACAGTGCTGCTGCTGAACAGACTTCTACCTCCAGTTATTGTCAGTCTCTACCACTGAAGGGGCAGGAAAGTAAAGGTGATAACAAGCAGATAAATGAAGAGGATCCCATAGATGTGGAGCTGGACTTGGGGCTGAGTTTTGCAGTAGATGTGGATCTAACCCAAAGCTCCCATAGCAGTGATGATGAGCAGCTACTTTCCTTGGAAGAGATGATGGAGCGTGCTACTAAACCTCCAGATACACCTGAGAAGGGAACATTCTCAGATCCTAGTCCACCTAGACGTCTGAGCTCTCAGTCAAAAAATGTAAGTAAAATGTCTTGGTCTTTGTTGTACGCAAAGTTGTTACTGTATAAAAATAAGCTTGCTGAGCTAAAGGACAGTAAAACTTTATTTGGATGTTAACTATCACATGTTGTTTTCCACAGCAACCATTTCAATCCACAACAAAGTCAGGCAATTACAAGAACAATCTTGACCAAATACTGAAGGAAATAAATAACAATAAAAAGTGAGTTGTTCATAAAGTTTCACTGCCGTTTCATTTCAAGAGCTACAGCATCTTCACGAAACTCTCTGCATTATTCACTAGATCAAAAGAGATTGAGAGACAACTGCTAACTGCATGTGAAGAGGACCTGTTGAAGATAGCTGAATATGAAGAAGCAGAGGAGAACCGAGAGGAGGGCATTTCTTCCGAACAACAGTAAGGCACACAAAGACATGCTGCCACTTTATATTTTGTCTCTGGGGAACCGTGTTTTCACTGTAGTTAGCTAAATTGTGAACTGCTCGAATTTGTTTACCAGGGAATTCTTGCAGCGGTATTCATTGATGTCTGCTGCAATCAAAGAAGTCCCTCCAGGAGAAGAAGTGTTCAACCTGGAGAAGTTTGGTCAGATCTTTGACCAGGATACATTACAGCTCAGGCAGTGCCTGGTCAATCCACAGGGAACAGCACAAAAAACTCTTCTGTGGTGAGCTGAATTTCTGTGTGTAAAAATGAAAGGGCAACATTTGTTGTACTTTTGTACTAAAAATTAGATATATGTAAGTAATTATTGTTTGGAGTGCATGATTTTTTGATGATTTTAAACCTTTGCCCAAATACTGCATTAGCAACAATTGTTCATCTATAATTTCTTTAAAGTTGTCTTGAATACTAATTGGACAAATTACATTGAATTAACCTCTGGGGGCATTTTTGTTGCCTCAGCTTTAAAGGGTAAACTGGTCTTCCAATTCAGCTAGAAACTTAGCAGAGAAGCCCAGACTTCCCTCTCCCTGGCCACCTCCTTCAGCTTTTCCAGGGTAACACAGAGGTATTCTCAAGCCAGCCAAGAGATATAAGCCCTTCAGCATGTCCTGGGTCTGCCCCGTGGCCTCCTCCTGGTTGGACATGCCTGGAACACCTCACCCAGGAGGTGTCCTTGTCAGATGCCCAAACTGCCTTAACTGGCTCCTTTCGATGTGGAGGAGAAGCAGCTGTATTCTGAGGTCCTCTCAGATGGCTGACCACCTCACCTTATCTCTAAGGGAGAGGTTAGCCACCCTTCAGAGAAAGCTCATTTCTGCTGCTTGTATCCGTGATCTCATTCTTTCCATCACTATCCAAAGCTGCAGCACCAGTCTGTTGATCGCCTACTCCCCTCACTCGTGAAAAAGACCCCAAGATACTTTATTTTTCTTTATTGGATAGATGCAGTGAAGGCTGACAGGAAATCGGAGGGAAAGAGAGAGGGGGAGACATGCGGCAAAGGGCCACGGGTCGGACTCGAACCCGGGCCGGCCGCTCTCAGCCATGTGGTATATGGTCGCCTGCTCATCCAACTATAATAATCCAACTAGATACTTAAACTCCTCCACTTGGGGCAGTAACTCGTCCCTGTCCCGGAGGGAGCACTCCACCCTTTTTGGGGTGAGGACATTGGCCTGATTGTGCTGACTTGCATTCCCACCGCATCACACTTGGCTACATACTGCTCCAGTGCCACCACCTGATGAAGCCAACAGAACCGTGTCATGAAAAGCAGAGACAGGGTTTTGAGACCACCCAAGTGGAAGCCTTCTACCATTTGATTACACCTAGAAATTCTGTCCATAAAAATTATAAACAGAATCGATCCAAAACCCACCAAGAATGAGTCCGACTTGTTGCCGGCTATACGGACCAAGCTCCTGAAATGGTTATTTAAGGATTGAATGGCTCGTAGCAACTGGTCAGACACCCCTATACTCCTGCAGTACCTCCCACAGAACATCCTCAGGGACCCAGTCGAATGCATGTAGACTGGTTGATTTTCTGACTGACTGACTGAAATTTTATGTCAACAACCATGTAAATCTACCTCTACTTAAACAGAGGTTTTATGAGTCCTGCATAGTGTATCATGAACAGAGGATTCACAGTCTCTTGAAAATAAACTGTTAAGTGGGTCCCAAAAGTCACCAGATCTATTTGCAAAAAACAATAACAAAAACGCACAAAGTTAGCAACACTGAAGTTAATAATGGTAGGAGGAGTAGGCATGTGGGAATGATGATGGTAGGGTATGATGTGGAGGGTTAGGGAACATGTGGAAGCCTAACCACTGGTCATTGTAGGACAGCTACACAGAGCAGATAGTGAGAGCTCTCATCAATAAGAAGCTTCTATGAGACTCGTTGTTTCTTGGCTGGAGAGTGAAGTGTAGCCTTAAGAATCACTCAAAGATCATTTATGGCCCTTTGAGAGCTTGTGTGTGCTTATTGTAGCTGAGCAAGAGACTCTTCGGTGTGTAACTGTTGGGAGGAGTGTTACAGTCTGTCTGTTGAACTATATAAAATATAGTTAGCAGTGAGCTCGTGTGTAATTTACTGAGATTTATAGAGTGTGTTTTCTTTATGTATGATGTTGTTTTTTGGGTTTCAGGTACGCTTATTAATCTTGCTACTTTTGATAATTTATAATATTATTATTAGTATTAATATGTGTTCACAGTCTCTTCCTGAGAGTGAGGAATATGGCTTATTAATTTAATACTGAATATTGAATCAGTACTGTATCACAGATACCCAAACCCATGATATGGTTATGGAATTCAGAAAAAGTTGTATTGGTGCATCCCTATTGATAGTTCAGCTTTTTGTAAGAAGTAAACATCCAATAACACTGCAGCTATGGGCATTCGTTCAGTGTGACTATTACTGGGCTCTGTGCTAATTTTAGTTTTATATATTAATGACATTTTTCAAACACTGCTTTTGACCTCCAGTGGACATCACGGATGCTTTTATTATCAGCCGGTTTGACTGTAGGATAACTCTAGTGCATGCTGTTTGTTCCCCCAAAAAACAAAGATATGAGGAATCTTCAGAAGCATGGGAGATATTTTTGAAGTATGCACTAAGTTAGCAACTTGAATAAGGTCAGGTAGAGGGCCATTTTTGGAAGTGTCAAGTTCTTCTGAGTCCCTCTGTGTTGGCTTTTTAAATTTTAAACACCAAATTATTTGCATAAATTACTCATTAGTCTGGGGGAACTCCAAACCAAATACTTCCTTTTCCTGCATAAACACCAAGAATCTGATAACAAATTTTGACAATAACATACAGAAAGGAATCTGTCTTGTATACCAATAGCATTAAAAAAATACACAAGTTTAAATTAAGACCTGGAACATTGGTCTTAGCTTATTATATTTTTTACAGCAGCTTTACTCTGTGCTTGATGTTTATTAGATTTGTCAATAGTGTGCACTGTACTTCAGAGTGGCGTGACTACCTTTGAACGAAAGGCTTTTTTTGTACATATCCTAAGGCCTCAACGTACCTTTTTCATAATCTAATATGGAGCCTTCTGATAAACTTCACTGAGGACATTTTACTCTCAGGGTAATGAACAACAAGTTAGGTCTTGTCAGGAGAAACTACAGTTTGACCTGAAGGCACTTAGTAAAAAGGTAAATTAGCACAGTTAGTCCTATCCAACACACTGCACTCAGGGATGTATTTAAGTTTGCACACTCATTTTCAACTCTTAGTTTTCCTAAATAATGAATAACTTTGATCTTTCTCTCCACTTACACTCTCCTGCTTTACATCAGGTCCAGCCCAGCTCAGCTGCGATTGCATGTGAATATCGGATTGTTTCAGGAAGCTTATGACTCTAGCTCACCCTGTCCAGCTCAGGTTACCCGTTTCCTTTTCAAGGTAGGTCTGACACACACCCGCACTGTGTTTGTTGTACAAATGTTTAAGCTTGGGCAGTAATTCTTTGTCGATCTCATCAGATGATGTCAGTCCATAGTGAGAGGATGATATCTGAGAAGTTGCTACAGGCCCTCTGTGATATTGCATTGACTGCTGCTTATCAAATAGGTCAGTGCTGTCCTTCCTAAGCTTTTGGTAGTTTGTCTTTAAAATGTACATAGTGTTGAAGTTCTTGGTGTGAATACTTCCACAGTGAAATATGGAAACCAGCAGTTTAAAGTGTGGGTTCCCAGTTTATCTGACGTGACGCTGGTCCTGATGAACATGGGAGTGCCGTTTGTTAAACTCTTCCCTTATGAGAATCTGCAACCTCCATTCACAGAAGGAGATCTGCTGTGAGTGTCATCACCATATGACTCGCTCATTCCTTTTGTTACCTTCTATATAAAACTATAACACGTGAGCTGAAAGTTGTTTATTTGGTCACTTTTTAATTTAAAGGAGTTGAATTTTTCTGTGTTTCTGCAGGGAGGACGTCTACATCAAAAGTGATAGTCCTACCCACAACAAGGAAGAGACCACTTTCCCTGAACACAACTGCAGTAATGTTTTAAAGGTAGTAGACAATAAATGGCTGATGACGTTTGAGAGCTTAGCAGATTGAGTACAACTCCACCACTCATTGTTTTGTTTTTTAATCTTGTTTATAGTACCTGTCTTACTGCATGGGTCTGTGCCCACGTGCATACAGCGACAATGAGCTGCTGTTGATCCTTACTGTAATGAGTCACATCGGCCTGGAAACGCGTCTCATCCTCGAGTCGAGTGTGGCACTGGAGCCTCTGCTGTGTAAAATTGTCAACAACATCAGGGATTGGGACGCTCTGGTCAGTGCATAAATGTCATTGTCTGGCACTTTATTTCCTCACATTTCAGTTTGGCACATTAAAGCAAACAGTTTTCTTGTAGCTGTTGTGTTTAATCATCCCCTAAGTGGTGTATAGTATGGTTGTTCCTTATGAAGACATGTAATTAATCTGCTTTAGAATATTAACACGTTCTAACAATTAGCTCAGTTTTCTCATTTTATACTCTTTACATTGACTAACAACAGATTTTAGGATTTGTTTCATAATTCTTGCATTAAATACAAAGTACTAAACGACCAAGCTCCAGATTATTAATCTCAGCTTCTTGGCTTGTATGGCTTTAAAAACTTTATTTACTTGCTTTATGTCTTTAGCTGCCAAAAATCTGCCTGGCTCTCACTGATTTGACAGATGATCACCACAACATGTGCCTATTAGTTCATCTCCTGCCTGACAACATTCGTGGAAAGTGAGTCTTTTTATCCTTCTTCTTTTTTCACTATCTACTCATATATACTTAATTTCTAGATATACTGATTTTCTGATTATTGTGTTTATCTGATTCTGATTTATTTATGCATTTATATACACAGCTGAATCTAAGAAATTTGTCAGCCAGCAGTTGATGGAAGTGAAAATGAA
The DNA here is from genome assembly GCF_057381915.1 of Diplotaxodon limnothrissa. Classification (NCBI taxonomy): domain Eukaryota; kingdom Metazoa; phylum Chordata; class Actinopteri; order Cichliformes; family Cichlidae; genus Diplotaxodon; species Diplotaxodon limnothrissa. Next base: position 13,376,368 of record NC_140608.1, on the reverse strand, counting down.
AGGGCTTAGATACTTCATGTATCAGCATGTCTTGTTTTGCTTGTGATATTCACAAGATTTACCATCCCATAATACAGCACTATAACCTACTATGCTCTGAGCTACAGAATAGCATGAAGACATGTAAAAGTGAAATAAAGCCAGTATGAAAACAAATACTTTCAGCATTTTGTGATTTATTAATTTTTTTGATTTTTTTTTTTCACAATACCATACCATTAAAAAGAAAAATGTTCTTTTTATGTTTGTTTTATTTGGACAGAGAGTTGCGCCGACATCTAAGCCTGTGCATGATTTCTAAGTTGTTGGATGGAAATTGCAAATACAAACCTGTGGAAAGAGAATTTCAGGTAATTGGGTTAACTTGTAACCTTGGCAGTTTCCTTTAAACCCAGCGCTTGAAACACTTCTCACATGTAATTTTAAATTATGTACCGGTACATTAATCCACTCATCCTCAGGGTCGTGGGGAATTTGAAGCCTATATGCACAATAAATATGTAAATCAATTTAATTAATAGAGTTTGGTTTTTGTTTGGTATTTAGCTCTCTGAACTGAGGCCATACCTTCCTCGCATGCAACCTTCCTCCCTTTTCCGACACATGACGAGCTCTTCTGGAATGAACCAGAAAGATAAAGAAGAAGACCTGGGCACACTAGACCAGCAGGTGATCATTTTGTTACAGTCTGAATTGCAAAATGTTCCAACCTTGACTTGTTTTACATCCATAATAACACCTGGACATCATTTTGAAAATGATTTTTCTGACCCAAGATCCTTTTATCATTTCTTCCAGTCCTACTACCTGTGCTATAGCCTTCTGACATTAGCAAATGAAGCATCCAACTTTCAGTTTTTTCCCGCTCACCAAAAGGTAAATTCTTTTTTCCAGTCTTATCTGATTTTTAGATGTTATTGGCCTGATTTTGATTGAATGTTTAAACCCTTTCCTTTTTTTTCTGTCCCTCAGAAGCAGCTGCTGTTTTTGTCAACTGAGCTGGAAACGCATGTTAAATGTGACATCAGGGAGAGTGAAAAATGTCTTTATCGCAGCAAGGTAAGCATGATTTAACAAGTGTGTGTTTGTGTGTGTGTTTTTCTGCAATTCACAAAATAAAATCTACAATACTTTTAACCAAATATGGGAGCCGCTGGTCCAGGCCTATGCTGCTCAAAACTATTTTGAATGTTAATGACTTGACTAGTCATTCGCCAGTAGCTTGTTAGCAGTAACACTAAGCAGACAGAATATCAGTTATTACCTCTCAGCTGTAAAAGGCTTTTTTAATCGACATTATGAGCAGGTGGGTAGACACTTAACTTTTTAAATGCGATAACTCAAAAACGGGGCAACATAGAAGCTTCAAATTGATACCAGAGAACAAGGTGACATCGGATTTAGAAATTGATACAATAGGTGTGTCTACTAGGACATAGAAGGGAAGCACTGGTGGTTGCCAGCATTTTTGCATCTTTGTCATCAGATTCAACTTGTTTTAGATTGACCTGAGATCACAAGTAAATCTGGTGCTTTTCCCCCCATGTATTTAAGTTCCTAATTTGAAAAACTTACCCCACAGTTAATGCGTTAGGAGTTTTCTCTTTCCTCCTAATGGCAGCCTTTTCTCCAAAATTAAATGTTTCAAGTTCAGTTCATAGATAACACTGTACACAGATCTGTTAGTCAAGATATCAAAACTGCTTAATAGCATTTCACAGATTAGCAAACAGTATAGATGAGGCTAGACCTAATAGACAGTTGTAATATATTTCCAGATTAGGAACCCGTTTAACTTGCTGAAACTCTATGCCAGAGACATCTGTACTACTTTATATTTATATTAAATATATTCATATGAATCATCAGAAATATCAACAAATCATTGCAAGTTTCTTTTCAGAGGTTCTGATAAATGACATTTTTAGTGTGCTACATAAACCTGTATGAGAACTCTTGCCTTCCTCTTCTTTCTCCAGGTGAAGGATCTGGTGGCGAGGATCTACACCAAGTGGCAGATGCTCCTTCAGAGGACAAGGCCTCTCGATGTACAGTATTCACACACATTATTTAAATAATTTCTTTACAGGATGTGTTTACTTTGTGTCTTAAAAGATAATTTTATAATCTTATTGGCTATGCTGGTCTTTTCCCTTCTCTAGGATAAACTGTATGATTATTGGCAGCCTGGGGATACTTTGGGGTACAGCCAGGAGGAGCAGGAGGATGAAGATGACACTGCAGAAGAGGAGACTGTGGTGGAAGAAGAAGTAGAGGGGGATGAAGAGGAAGATGGAGAAACAACTTTAACTGAACAGAATGAAGCTGTCATGGTTGCTGAGGGAAAAAAAGATGCCAGGGTGGAGCCAGAAGAAGACACGAAACTTGGTGAGACAGAAAAAGACACAAATGTTATTGCAGCAGAAGAAGGCATGACATTTGGTGAACAAGAAGATATGAACACTGCAGAGACGGAGGAAGACATGAATATTGATGAGGTGCTAATGGAGGAAGATGGTATCCCAAGTGACATAAGCAAAACAGAAGAGGAAAAAGAAACGGTACCTGGGAATTTAAACCAAGTAGTGCCTGAGACGGATCCTCAAGCACCCTTGGAGTCTGAGGGAGTGGATGAGCAAGTGGCTGCTCCCAACATAGGGCATGTTGATGAGGACACTGAGATTGAAGAAAGAAAAGGAACACACCTGGCACCAACAGCTGGTTTATTCTGATAGAGATGATCAGTTTTCAAGGCTTTAACAGCCATTGCCTTATGTCATGCTGAATTTGCACTATTTACCAGACCTCTTTTCCTAATTCCAAAAGGTTTGAGACTTTCACAGTGATTTTAAGGCAAACTGTGTATTTACCTCAGTCAGTGAGGTTATGTTTTTGTCGCTTTTTTTGTCTGTTGGCACATTTAGGCACAAGCTTCCAGGCTGATATATTTTTATGAAAGTTTGTGGAAAGATGGAGCATTGGTATATTAAAAAATTCATCGTTTTGTTGTTTTTTTTGACTGCTGCATGTGTGCACATTGTTGTTTTATTAAGTGGCCAAATATGGAAAATAAACTTTAAGTTAAATTAATTTCTTGTCTCCATAAGCAGCGCCAGACAAAATGTCCACCCACCAGTGTTTACAGTACTATTGTGTTAGTGATAATCTTTCTAATATGCAGAAAAGTAACAGTGAGAGGATTTGTGGAAATATCCATGACTTGCTATTGTAGCAACAGATTAATGACATTTTTTCATATTTTGGCTAAACGTTAGGCAGCTTGTGAAGTACCAAGGAAGTAGATTGGTTCACACATTTATTTATTTATTTTTTGGTCTCAAGTAATGTTTATTGTATTAAGTGTCACCCATGTATGCATTTTTGTTTTGCTTCCACGGAACCACTTTCTTGGAATTTTTTTTAATATCACTTTGTTACCAGCAGCATATTACAAAAACACATCCTTTTTTCACAATTATTTAGTTGGAACCATGAAAAATGCCAAAAATAAACACATTTTCACAGGCATAAAAGAGTGCTATTTGGCACCATTAAAGTGCTGCCAAATGGTATGCACTGTCCTTTAAAATTCTGGACAAATGTTGGACAAAAAAAATGTTAGGAAGAAAGTGTATTCCACATAAACAAAATCTTAAAGTCATGTTCTTAAGAAAAAGGAAAACATTCAACGAGAGATGTATCTGGCCCCTCAGTTGATCCATTTACTCATCAGAGTGAGCTCTCATCAGAGATGGTCTTGTCCAAATTGGTCTAATTAATAACACAGAAAGGTACAGTCAGAAACTCCATGCAATACTATCTACAAAGCATCAGATTGGTAGTTGCATCATTTTTCAGCATGACAATAATCCCAAACAGTGCAGTAAAAGCACAGATGGATGGAAAAATGCACAAAAGAACGATCATAGATTGGCCTCCCCAGAGCCCGGACCTTAACATTGAAGCAGTGTTGGATCATTTTGACAGATAATGGAAGAAAAGTCAGTCAACATCTAAAGAAGAGCTTTGAATGTCCTTCAAGAAGCCCGGATAGTTATTCTTGAGGACTACTCAAAGAAATTACTACAAAGCTTGCCTATGAGAGTTCAGGCTGTGCTGAAGAATGAAGGTGGTTGTACTAAATATTGACCTTCATCTTTGGCTTTTGTATAAACTGTTTTTACCTTGTGTAACGTAGTTCCATGTATGTTCGCCTATGTTTAAATAAATTACATGTATATCCCATTTTCACAGTGAAATAAAATTAAAAGACTTTTGTACAGCATTTTAGTTTAATTTTATATAAGCAGTATTCACAAATTTCTTTTATTGTCAGAATTATCATGGTCAAATATTAATCTAATCAAATATAGAACTTGTGTAAAGGTGTAAATCAGTGGGTTAATTTTAAGGTGTGCTTTAGATTAGGTACATGCATCAGTAAAACTCTGAAGACATTTGCTTTGAAAAATGTCAGTTTTAGTAATTGGTTTAGCTGCAAATTACCACAAAAGATAACAGTCTTTTCTGCATGGTGTTTATAGAAAAGATATTCATATTAGTAAACTGTACATGCTTTGTTACTGACCTTTAGAGGGCACTGTCCTCCATCTAGACTCATGGTTCTCAAATAAACACAGGAGAACGGGAGCTCCTTGTAATATTATCTGTCCCGGAAATGCTATAAAAAAAGACTAAGCACCCACATACATGGCAAACAAGAGATGAAGCAGCAGAGTGAGACCAAATGAGCCCTTGTTTTTAGTTAGTTTTTTTTTTAATCTGTTATAGCTGATCACAGCTGGTGTCAAGAAGTGCCACGTAACTCACGCAGCCACATTACCAAGCATTTCATGCGTACCTCAATCTTTTCATCAATGGGTCAAGAATATCAGCGGTCTGAGCACTTTTATTTGCTATAGCAAATAAAACTAATAAGAAAAAAGTAAATTATTTGCCTTTGCAACATGATACTCATATGAGGTTGGTAAGATTTTACAAAATAGGCCTTCTTTAGTTGTTTAAGACGAAGAAAAAGTCTGAAACGAACCGATTACTCATAAAATGTGATCTAATCTTGTGCGCCACCCCCCTGTCCATGACATGCACAGTTGGTGTTTGGAAAGGCTTTAGCCATGTTTTTTTGTTTTGTTTTGTTTGTTTGTTTGTTTGTTTGTTTGTTTGTTTGTTTGGTTGGTTGGTTGGTTGGTTGGTTTTTTTTTGGGGGGGGGGGGGGTATTTGGTCTTGTTGTAATTTCAATAACAGATAAATGTATTCGGTTTTGCTTTCGTTTTTTGTTAACAGCTGACACGTGAATGAAGAGTTTTGCTTTGCCGTTACTTTATTGTTCTCTCTCGCTCTCGTTTATATATATCGGATTTCTTCTGGCATTCAATAACCTATGTATTTTAAATAAAACGCAACACTAACATGAATGAGATGCAGCGACAACCACACCAGTCACCCAACGCGGAAAGCCAGCCGTTTGGTCTGTTCCACTCCGCCCCACTTTCACTATGTTGCTGGGCAACGACAGTCAGGTGACTGTCTGCAGACATAATATGGCTGACCTGTCAGAAGACCAATGAGGGAAAGGCCAAATTTTGCATAATCGATCTTATTTTCCTCGTCGTTTCTGACAACACTTGACCGTCTTAGAAAGCATTTATCCAGAGGTCGTCAAGGTAAGCTCGGGAGTGCGTGGTTTTTGTCTGTGTGTGTGTCACTCTCGTTAGCTCGGAACAGCAGCAACCACCGTTGGTGTTGGCTAGCTAAGTTAAGCTAGCTGTTAGCCAAACAGTCTGCGCTTTCTCTACCAAGAAAGAAATTCTAGTTACAAGAAATGACATTTAGGCAACTCTGTGGATTCCTCAAGCTTCCTTCCGGAAACTTGTAACACTATTGCAGAACATGTTGTGTCGAAGGATATTAGTAGAATGATAAAAGTTAAAAGAGGAAGTTATAAGTTAGAATTGCATTCATCGTGTTGCATTTCAGGCGCATATTTAAAGCAGTCAGTATCTGTATGCACACGCACATGCACAGACAGTCCTCCCATGAAAACTTTTAAATCTATATTTGGATAAGGTCTCCAGAAAAGTAATCTGTTCCGATTTACTCAGACGTAATGACCGCTGTAAGTTTTTGGTTTGCTTTGTTGTGGCTTAATTGGCTCAAAGGTCTTGGATTAGAATAGGTACTTGCATCACATTCAAACCACTCGTAGCTAAAGCGAGTAGCGGTGACTATCTCGTTACAATTAAATGTTTTTTCTGGCTAGGCTAGTCTAGCTATGTTAGTACAAATGCTGTATAAGCACCTGCTGCATACAGAGCTATTAAACATGGAGTTGTATTATAAGGACTTGCGACGCTCTGTGATAATTTCATTTCATGCGCATTTTTTTCCAATTACTGTTTAAGTTAAAAAAAAAAAAAAAACACACATACGTGCATACAGCAGCACTTGGAATGGATCTCTAGCATCAGCTATGCACTTCTATTACCAGCGAACTGTGGCCAACCAACATTGGGCTCTTCCCGCAGCGGAAAAGTGGTGTTTGTATCCACAATATACAAGCGTCACACCACAGGAGGAAAGTAGCTGACCTCTGGAGAATAGGCACATGACACTGTAGTAGTAGTAGTGACATACCCACAGTTGTTTTCAGTGGAGAGTTTTAAACCTTTGACCAGAGTTCATGCTGGCTGTTTAGCTGTGGGAGGCATCATGTGGGTTTTTTATTTGGCCATGCCGATGTCCTTGACTCTGATCTGGAGTGCCACAGTCCTGCCAAAGACCGCATTGTTTGTGTTAACTGTTGTAATTTCTTTTGATCTCAGAGCAGTGAGATTAATTACTGATATTGTACAGTTTTGCACTCAAAATTTATAGGTTAATTATTAACAGATTTGTCTGTTTGATACAATGTTCCAAGCTTATTGGGTCACCTTAAATGTAGAGAATATGACAAACTGGTCCTCAGTTCCTACTTTATCTCTGTGATATGAATAGTTTTTTCAGTGTCTGAAGACTTGTTGGTAAGGGGAAAGTTGTTTCTGGATGATGCACTTACAAAAACTACAAAAAAAAACCCTAAAATATTTAAAAGCTATTTTCATCACCAAGCTTTGACATTCAATGCATTTGTTCAAAACAAGCTCAAATAAAAATTGAATCATTGTAGGCAAACCTTCATTTTATTTGAGGTTTTATTTATTTATTTTTTTACCATTGGGGTTTCAGAGGCATTTAAGGGCTCGTATGAATTATTAAATCCATTAACAGAAGCACGTGATCTGGTTGCAGATGAGTGGGTTGCCGGAGGGAATGGCAAATGGCCCAAGCAGGAGTGAACACTTAGAGAAAGATGCTCAGATTTGGGAGAGACCCTGGACTCTTGAAGAGATGCGACAAAACGGCGCCAACTGGTCCTTAGCAGCTGACTCAGGGGTAAGTCAGGAAGATCCTCCCCAGCTCTGAAATGGAGCAAAGAAACAGAAGATGTATGTTCTGTTTGGTGAATTGAAAGTCATCCTGCAAGCTATCCTGTCTTAATAATGTCTAACAATTTCCTTTTCTTTACAGCTCTTCCTCTTTCTTCAAGATTTCTCACAGAGAATGCTGTCAAAGACACACGAGATTGAAAAGCAACTGGACAGTCTGATCCGTGACACCAAGACCACAGACAGCTGCTTGCACTCTGTCTTTAATGACTTTTTGATGCTGTCCAACACACAGTTTATAGAAAATGTAATGCATAGCTTTTAAACATTTACACTGCAATTCCTTCTTTATAGCTTAGCTGTGTCTGTACATTATGATAACTCACACAACTTATTGATGCACTATTGGAGCCATGAGTGATCCAAGGTCTCTTTTGGTGAAGTTTACACGATGTAATCTGTCTTTTAACTTTATGTCCTGTTTCAGAGAGTGTATGATGAAGAAGTAGAAGAGACTGTACCCAAGGCTGAGGCTTCAGAAAAGAAGCCTCAGCAGGTACGTTAAGAAATTCAGCACCTGTTACTCGTATTTCTTGAACTATTCCCATAACTGTGATTATGTGTGGTTTTCCTTAAGGAGAAGTCTCGAGAGCAGAAAGAAGCAGAATTGATACCTAAGATGCAGGAAGCTGTGAATTATGGTCTGAAAGTGTTGGAGTCGGCCTTTGAGCATCTGGACATTAAAGCAGGAAACTCTGACTCGGAGGATGAGGAGGTGTCAGACAGAGCAGATGCAATCCTAGAACCCAAGGTGTGCTTTCATCTTTGAAGCATTAAAGGGGATTATTGTAATAACTATAGAAAACCTATTAATAATGTTTCTTTACATTAATTTAATTTATTTTCTGTTTACTTCCTGTTTCCTGAACCTTTAGGATCTTTATGTGGACAGACCACTGCCGTATCTGATTGGTTCCCAGGCCTTCATGGAACAGGATGATGTTGGACTTGGTGACCTATCAAGTGATGGTAAAGTACTCATTATTACTGACGATAGCTTATGTAGGCACTCGCATAAAGTAACGTATATTTCTAACAGTGTTTCTGTCATTTCAGAAATGTCAGTTGACAGTGACAGGGACAGTGTGATTGAAAGTGAAGATGACAAAGAAGAAGTAATATCATTTTCACATTTTTTCACATATATATATTTCTTTTTTTTCTTTTTTTTAAATCCTTACATTTATTCGTGTTTCTAATACTTTAACAGCATTCAGACGATGATTTTAATCAGGAGGAGGAAGTTCACAATAGTATTAAGAAGGTAACCTGTTTCCCTATTTGTCCAACACATTAACAACTACAATACATGCTAAAATAAAATATAACTAACATTTTTGGTATTTTTGGGGGGGGTTTTCTCCTACGCTTGCCTAGAAGTCCTCCATGGTGAGTTATGAAGATGATGAAGAGGACGATGAAGATTCTGACATCTTTGGGGAATCAGACAAGGAGGATGACAAAGACACACAAGTATGCTACGCCCATATAAAGGACTAACAACAGTGTTATGGAAATGTCTGATTCCTTTTTTCTTCTCTGCTTTCTAATCTGCTCTGTTTGTTTTTGTCACGTTCAGAATACAGGTCCATCGTCATTTGCTGATGAGCTAGCTGCCCGAATCAAAGGTGAACCGTTCAACAAACCCGAGGGAGATCGTGCATGTGAGTCCTGTTATTACGAAACTTTTTAAATATTCATCTTTTCCGCTCATTGTATTCCATTTGATTGAAAATGAGTGCATCCAAGTTTACTTTTAAGATTTCCCAGAAAGCATTACAGCTCATCACTGCATGCTCAGATATTTTGTTTTTTTCTACTGTGTTATACATTTGAAGCATTGGCATCTAAGAAGAAAAGTAAAAGCAGAAAAGAGCCAAAGCCTGCAAAGCCACAGGGTAGGATACTCATTCATTCATCAGTACATGATGATTTTTGCATTAGTGCTTTTCCCATCACTTATTTCCAAAGCAGGGATTCCATTATTCTCAGTTTTGTTAATTGACATTGTAACAGCTGCTGAGGAAGACAGTGATGACATGTTCAAGCCACCAAAGATGGAGGATGATGATGATGAAGAGGATGATGAGTTTTCACCATTTGGGGGGAAAAGTGGCCTCTTCAGTGGAGGGAAAGGCTTATTCGATGATGATGATGACGAGGTGATAAAGTTATTTTGTCGGTTGCTCTGTTTCACCTGATTTCCACATTGTAGAGACTGTTTGAACTGTGTTGTCTTGTATTGTTGTATCATCATGCAGGGTGATCTTTTCTCTGAGGCACCAAAACCTGCTGTGTCTCAAGAGAAGAAAGCTGTGAATGAAAGTGTGAAAAGCACAGAAGAAAGTGCAGGTGAGAGAACAATATACATAAAATATTTACAGATGTTTTAAAAAGTGGACCTATAACTTAACGCATATCTTTTCATTAACACCCAAGAACCTACCAAATCTATAAAGAAGATTCCAGTCGGTGCTGTATCAATATTCCCAGGTAGGAATTAGTTTTATGATGGCTAAATAACCTTGTGAGTGTGTGTCATCATCCTTAAATAAAGTCAGTCACTTTCTGCCAACAGAAAGCAGCCTCTTCAGTTCAGGGAACAACTCCGAGTCAGAGGAAAGCAAACAGAATGGGACTCCAGCTCCTAAGACCACTGCCCCTTCCAAACAGGTTCCAGTAGGAGCTGTCAGAGGAGGGGGTGGGCTGTTTGATGATGAGGAAGACGACGACGACGACGACGACGACTTCTTCAGTGGTAAAAGCCTGAAAAAAGCTGACTCAGGTAAGAAATGAAAATGGGAACCTAAGCGCTACAGTGAAAGTTGAAATAAGTTCCACACTCTGAACTGACTATGTAGTGATTGTACTTCCTTTTTTACTTTTCAGAAAAATCCAAACCCAAGAAAGCTGTTGACCTTTTCAGTAATGATGATGATGATGATGATGGGGACATATTCAGTGACAAGTTCAGTGCAGCACCTCCACCTCAAAACAAGGAGGTAGTAGCAGATAAGGAAAATCCACCTGAGAAAAAGGTATAATCGCACACATTTATCGCTGCTGCGAAACATGATGACTAAGTGTATAAGATGAGTTTCATACATTCATTAATTTTTATGTTTAGATGCCTGCAGGGGCCATCTCCATGTTTGGTCCTGGGACTAAAAGCTTGCTCAGTGAGGGCCTAAAGAAACGGCAGCCATCTACCAGTGAGGAGTCTGAGAAAGCAGAGGAGGTCTGAATGGAACATTGTCTAACAATATTCTCCTGACAAAATCAAATTTACTGTGTTTTCACTTGCAAAATGGCAGGACTTTGGGCAAAAAGCTCTCAATTTGGCTTCATTAACTTGAATGCGAAGGCCATCTAGCATTTTAAAATTTTTTTGCAGTGTTTCATAATACGCCATCAACTATTTGGAGACTTGGCTGTATATTGAATTTTACCTTATTCCATGAAGGTCTGGGTGTGCAATTTGTTTTGTGGTTGTTCCTGCCTGTGGAATAAGTCATTTGTCAGGCACAGATCATATTAAATGCGCAAACAAGGGCAGAAACTCCAGTGCTTTCTGAAAATAGGCCAAATTCAATTTAGTCTGGAAAACACTGCTGGCTTTTTCTCCTGTTGACAGAGTTCACTTCTCTTTACTGTTTATCACTGTTTTTCTCATAAGATTAAAAACCTTATTCTGCCGCTTTAAAGTCAGAAAGGTATTTGTATTCGGTTTCACATCATCATGTTATGGATTTCAGAATGGTCTGCCTCCAGATGTTGGAAGTGCTGCTGTCAAGCAGCCTCAGAAACCCCAGACCAGAGGCCTGTTCTCTGATGATGATGAAGATACACAAGTAAGGCTCTCAGACATCAGTGGGTAAAATTAAAAACAGCACTGGTACATTTTATTACACTATAAATGTGTTTTGCCTTCCACAGGTATTTTCAACCAACATTAAGAGTCAGTCTAAGCCTGAAACTACAGGCCAGAGCAAACCCGCCATGGCTCCTTTGTCTTTATTTGATGATGAGGATGAAGAGGTGAAAATATTTCTTCACAAACTTAAATGAAGTTAGTCTTATTTTGGTGAGACTGCATCACTATAATCTGATGAATCTTCTGCTTGCAGGATCTGTTTGCCTCTGTAGCTAAATCTAAACCAAAACCACCTCAAGCTAAAGCCTCCACACCACAGCCCACTAAGCCTGTGTCCAGTTCACTCTTCAGTGATGATGAGGTATGAATATATACAAAAAAACCAAACATTCCAATTCTTCCTGCCAGCACTTTATTAAATGATGGATTATTTTCTCAAATGACAGGACCAATGGCTAAGTTCAAAAAGTAGTGCAACAAAACCAGAGACCAAGACCGGAGGTATGAAATCCAGTGCAAGTGCCCCATCCAGTCTCCCCAGTGCCAAACCAGCTCAGAAGAGCACCCTCTTTAATGACGATGAGGATGATTTGTTTGCTCCAACAAAAGAATCAAGGTATTTACAGACTTTCTCTTCCTCCATGCAGAATATTTCTACTCATTGTAGAATGACTTTGATCTTAGTCTTTTGCAACTTTTGCAACGCTCTTTGACAGGATTTCTTAAATATCCTCTTGTTTTGCCACTCTTTATAGTAAGACAAAGCCGCAGAGGGTTGCTCTCTTGTTTGAAGATGAGGGTGATGATGATGAAGATAAAGGTTCCCTCTTTGGCATCAAACATGCTGCTAACACAAACGCAGCAACCCCAGCGAAAGTGAGTGCACTCATGATTCGTTTTGGGGGTTTTTTTGTATTTAACATTTGCTTTGATGCTTCGCTCCAGTGATCTTTAAAGGGGTCTTTCATTTGAAAAAGCATCAGCAAACAGTAGTGATATTTAAACTGAGATTCTGTGTAATATATTACACCCTTTTGTTGTATTCAGACCAAATTCTATAAATAACTCTTTTCTTTAGAGACCTGATGTGACCTCTCAGTCGTCCTCGGTCTTACAGAAGTCTGAGGAGGTTGCAGTTTCTGTGACAGCATCAAAGGACAAGCCATCAGTGCAGGAGAAACCTGCAACAAAGAACACTGAGCCAGTAACACCACCATCATCGTCAGAGAGCAGCGAAAGTAAAAAGAAGCCTGCTGGAGCTGTGAGTCTTTTTGGAGGCATTAATGTTCTCCCGAACAAGCCGACTAAGAGCCCGTTGGACGAAGACGATCAAGATGACATCTTCCTGTCTAAAGACAGCCCACCAACAAATGTCAAAAAGGAGGAAAAGAAGGAAGAGAAAGTGAAAACAAAGACCGTTAGTCTGTTTGATGATGAGGAGGAAGATGAACGGGATTGGAATAATCCAATATTTACGCCCAGTAAACCCACAACAAAAAACACTGTAAAGGTTTGTCTGCTTCAGAAGAATTGATTGAATTGCATGATTTTATTTCTCTTGTAGTAACTGTTAAAAAAGTCTGTCTGGATATTATTTTATAGTCTATAGAGGAGCGACCGCAGGCAACGAGCACCGGGGTGTTCCAGGATGAAGAGCTGCTGTTCAGTCACACACAGCAGAAGGACAACGACCCAGATGTTGACCTATTTGCCACTTCACCAAAAACTACAGTCAGTATATTTGATATGATTTTTACGTCTATCTTGTCCCTGTAGATAACATATTTCACTTAGCTACATAGTGTCTCTAAAAGCAGATATGTTCTTTTACTAGAGTTCCAAGCCTAGCTCAGTGAAGCCAGCAGCACAGAGTCTGTTTGCAGATGATATTGAAGATGACCTCTTCAGCTCCATCAAGCCAAAAGCTCCTCCTCCGGTACCAGTATGATTATTTTTAGCAATTAGATTTTGGGCTTCTGTTGTGGTAGGAAAAAATATCAGTTGTGTTAATGTCAAGTAAACTCAAAACCCAGAAATCCAATCCCTCCTTTTCATTCTTAGAAAGTAGCAGAGAAGCCCAGTAAGCCTGTTGACAAAACACCACTCGCAAGTCCAGACCCTGTATCAGAGACTGAGGTTAGACTGAATTGCCCATATCATGCTTTCTTCCTTCTAAGTTTTTACTTTTTATGTATTTTTTTTAAATGGTTTTCAGTATGTTGTGATAGACGCACTTATTTCATAGTTTCCCTTATTGAAATACAGTGCTCTTTCTAGCTGAACACTTTTGGATTAAATTCTGACCTGTAATTACCTGTAATTTGACCACACAGAAACCCGCACCGAGCCCTGTAAAACCAAAAGATTCCTCATCGAAGATTGGGAAGCTTCAAGTAATATTTTTGTTTTCATTGAATCAAACGTCCTCATTCCTGACATTTCACTCTTGATTCCTTCTGAGGAAAGCTTGTTCCCACTTACATGTCTTTCTTTTTAAGGTTTCCTTCTGTCTGGGCTTTTAAAAAAAAAATTTAAAAAAAAATTCCACCTTCAGATCTTCAAAATGAAGCATATTGTCTGCTTTGATTTGTATGTATTAAACAGGGAACAAAGTTTGCACCTGCTACTTTGCAGTTTCACTTGTTGGCACTTACCCATCTTGTTCTTCCTTCACTTCCATCAACAGTTCTGGTTTCTCATTTCTCTCTGAATGATCTGCTGTTTGGAACTATGATGAGAAACTTCATGAATAGATAATAGCCAGAAATGTCTATTTTTTTTTTTTTTTGAGTCACATAATTAGTCTGTTTTAAAAAGGTTAGTATCATATTTATATTTTTCACTTTGACCCTATTTTGTTTGCATTCAGGCCAGTCTGATGATCAACCCTGCTGCGTTGCTCCCTGGTGCAGTACCCACTATGCCAGGAGATGCAAGTTTATTCCCTGGCATGGCACCCAGTTCCTCCTCTGGTGTATCCAGCTTGAGCCCAAGCCCTGCCACAACTCCTGCAAGAGCTGGACCAGACAGAGAGGGAGGCGTCAGCTTTGACACCCCGGTCCAGGTCACAACATTGCAGAGCGCACACAAGGTGTGGTTTTTGTTTTTTGTTTTTTTTGTTTGTTTTTGTTTTTTTGATTGATTTGATTGAGGCTTATTATTGTCTTTCTTATTTTTCGGATTTCTGGGTTGACATTGTTAGTGTGAATCTTCTGTCATGCAGAGTCGCACCAAAGGTTCTGCACTTCGGAGACCCCAGTCCAGAGCAGCGAGGCAGCAAGCGGCCCAAAGATCTGTGGAGGATACAGAAGAGACCCTAGGTAGAAATGTTCTTGGGCCAAACCCCACCGTGTCTGGTTTAGTCTCACCTACATCGGACAAGTCTGACCATTTGCATGTCGATCCAACACTACCAAGCTTAACTGCACATACAGCCCTGCCTTCCTCTACACCTTCTCAACCTTTACCCATTTCCACAACTGCTCAACCTTTACCCTCCCAAGCTTCCCCTAGACCATCCAAACTAAAACTACCAGTGTCCTCGAAGGCTGAAAAGAAAGACTCTGTAAAGGACAGTAACAAGCTGCTGCTGTCTCCTGATGAGGATGACCTTTTTGGCTCTGACAGTGTGTTTGGGGGAACCTCAATCTCTAACAAATCCTCCACCAGGCAAACTTCTAAGGCGGTGCCCCCTCAGGCCAATAGCGGGACGGGAATGAAGAAGGATAAAGATAAAACCACACTCCCATCCATTTTTGATGGCAACACTGATGACCTTTTTCAGAAGGTTAAGCCAAGACCAACTACTAAAAAAGCCAAGGCAGCATCCTTTTTGGGAGAAGATGATGATGATGACGATGATGACATCTTTGGGCTGAGCAACAGCTCCACTCCCTCATCTACAAGCAGTAAAGAAATCAAGAACAGCAGTAGTTTTTCAAAGCAGGACCTCTTTCAGGTACCTTTCTTCTTATTTTATTTTTATGTAAATGAGATTGTCTGTGTCGTACTCCTAATGAGGTTTATTTCCTCAAACATTTGTCTGTTCTCAGGACGAAGTAGCCGCTGTGCCTAAAGTTAACAAGAAGCACAAAGAGAAGACCATCGATGCCAGCTTGTTTGATGATAACATAGACATCTTTGCTGACCTGACGGACACTTTAAAAACAAAAGAGAAGTCCAAGGCAAAGGGAGATACCAAATCGATATTTGATGACGACATGGGTAAGCAACAATAAAATGCACGTGGTTATTTTTAATGGAAATGTTCAATTTTGCCTTTTCTCTTGTCTGCCTGGCTTGTTTGACTAAATATTATGTATGCCTCTCTGTTCTTTAAAGATGACATTTTCTCAACAAGCACAATAAAGCCAGTGGCAAAGGCTCCTCCTAAAACAAAGAAAACAACACCATCCAAGGAGAACAGCAGTACCGCAACGGATTCAAGCAACATTTTTGATGATCCACTTAATGCTCTGGGCGGGAATTGAACTGTCGTTTCCACGTAGCCAGATTTGTACAATTTGTGCATTCATTCTTTTGTCATTTGGATCATTGAAAGATATCAGATTTGCTGTTAATAGAGTATTTATTCATATAAATTCATATAAATAATGTGGCTTATTTTTGGCAATCAAAGTCAAATGAAAATAATTCCAGCTTTTTCAAAATCATCCTGTTGTCATTGTTATTTTATACTGTTAGTCTTTCCTATACATAATAGCACTTTATAAGCATACCATATGCTTAGCCTCGAAGTCTCCAGAACTTAAACGGCAACTGTTTTGTTTGCATCCATGGGCTTTGCCATGTGAGATTTCATCTCTTTAGGTTTGTGCCATATCATGTTTATGAGAAATCATTGTGTTTACTTACTATCTTAGGCATTTTTGACAATGTTTTTATTAAGGAAATTCACCCATTTCTTAACTTTGGTTGTGATTAAAAAGAAAATTCATTTTTAATAACTAAAAAGAAACATATTTTAAGGATCCTTATTGTCTGTGATTATTTCAGAGTCTGTGAATTTCATGTATGTTGTCTGTCTTTAGGTATAGGCAGTTGTGATTTTACGTTACGATTAAGATTCTGTGATTTTATTTACTTTATTTTTATTTATTTATTTGTATTCTTTGGTTGAAGTCACCAAAATTAAAGGTAAAGGGGGGATTTTAATTTAGTTACATTTCTTGATTAAATTGAAAAAATTAAGCTTCAACTCGTGATACCAAATTCTGTGCTTGACATAGCAGCCTTTTCTGTTGTATAAGAAGTGCTTGGTGACATAGAAATATACAAATTGGTATACGTTTAGATAAACGCATACATAAGATGAATGATTTTAAATGCACTTATTTATTTAGAAACTTGAAAAACAATACTAGTGATCTAAATAAATATTTTAAAGGTTTTAAGTCAGGTCTGATGGATAAACCGACTGCTCTACATAAACTGTATGCTTTGTTTAAGGGCTTCATGCTGTGTAAAGTGAAAGAATTTGGTGTTGTTCGCAACGATTCGTTGTCCCGCCCACCTCGTCGTTCGTCAATTGGTCCCTTTGTGTGTCAGTCAAGGGAAGTCGGAAAGGTGTTGTTCTCCGTCTTTGACAGGTATGTCGCCAACCGAGGGCCTCGGCGACAGATACGGGTCGACGGTTTGTTCCATGTGTCGTTTTCATGGTCTAACACGATGAGGTGCTGCTTAATTTTGAATGTAACGGTGGCCTCGACGATGGACGGACAGAACTGAAGCCCGTGAAAGTAGCCTAGCAGTCTGCTAGCCAGCGGTTGAGAAAGCCATTGTTTGAGTTGTTGGCTAACATGGCAACGAAAGCTACCGTTAGCAGCGTCGGCTAGACGGGCTTCCCATCGTGTTATTGCAGCAGATACTGGTAAGTGGGTTTGATCAGTACTGCGAACGTCATTCATGTTTACGCCGTATTGGGGGAAAAAGCTGCGGGGCGTTAAAACGGCCCGTATGACCTTTGCTTGTTAATGTTAGCTTCTGGAATTGTACTAAAACCATCAATCTCCGTTGTCAGGCAGCTAGCTAACCGAGTTCATGTCTTCCTACATGGCCCGTGGCTGCTTCTGTGGGTTTGTGGTCTTTTGTATACAGTTGGATATGGCCGAAGGCGATGTGTAGATATCTTTGTCTTTAAAACTGCACCCTAACAGGTTCCTTTAGCGAATGGGTTGTTTTTAGAAACTCCCTAATGTCTGAAAGAGTACACCAGAGGCCTCGTTTACCGAAATTTCTTAGACAAGACTATTCATATTCAGTTTTTATGCCATATATTTGGGCTCCACTGGTTACCAGTAGATAGACGCTTGTAGGGTCTGAAGTGAAGATGACGTGTTGCGTTCAAATAGCAATCTGGTTATAGTACGTTTTCATTTCATTTCATTTATTTATTCATTTTCAGGCACAACAAATACCTATATTGAACATAAAATACACAAAACAAAAAACAAAACTTGCCTGAAAAAGGAGTGGGACGAAGAAAACTTATTAAATCCCACCCCTATACTCACTCATCAACAAAAAAAAAACAATAAACTTCCCGCAGCTACGCCCATCATTGCATACAGACCCATCAACAGCCCCGGGCAGATACAAGCATCTAAGCGGCAGCTCGCAACCAACAATTAGAGCCTTCATAACTGAATACAGAATATATAAATTATAAATTGCATTACCACAGGTAACAGGCAGTAATAACTACAAGTAACAAACACACATACATATACATACATATATATCTACACACACAAGTACATATATGTACATACATACGCACACTTTATTTTTTTATTTTTATTTTGGAATCCATACCAGCAATGGTAAGAGGACAGACATTACAGAGCACACTAAAACCCATCATTGAGTATACTGTGACCAGACCAACTGTTTGTAGAGAAATTTAAATCTATGAATATTTTTGCATTGTTTCAATTGTAAACTCAGACTGTTCCAGATTTTCACACCACATACAGACACACAAAAGCCTTTACGGGTTGTTCGAGTTCTGGGTAATTTGAATTCTCCAAAGCCTCTCACATTATAAACCTTTTCTCGAATTTCAAATCTAGTTTGTAAATTTGCCGGTAAAAGTTTAGTAAAAGCTTTATACAAAATTATGGATGTATTGTAATTAACCAGATCCTGGAATTTAAGTAACTTTGCCTGAAGAAAGAATTTGTGAGTATGATCTAGATAACCAGCCTTGTGAATAATACGCAGTGCTCGTTTCTGTACTGTGACTAATGGATTAGTTGTATTTTTATATGTATTTCCCCACACTTCCACACAATATGTAAGATATGGAAGAACCAGGGTACAGTACAGAGTACGAAGTGCATCTTTATCAAGGAATTGTTTCACTTTGTTCAAAACTGCGAGGCTTCTAGAAATTTTGGTTTTTATGTGTCTGACGTGGGGTTTCCATGAAATTTTGTTATCAATTATAACTCCCAAAAATTTGTTTTCACTCACATTATCAATTGGTACACCTTCAATGATAATTGGTAATTCTATATTATATTTTAAATTACCAAAAAACATTGCTTTAGTTTTATTTATATTTAATGATAATTTATTTATGTCCATCCATTTTTTTATTAATTTTAGCTCCCTGTTTACAGTCATTACAAGATCAGTATAATCATCGCTACTGAAAAATATGTTGGTGTCATCTGCAAACAGTATGAGTTTAAGTACTTGAGAAACATCAAAAATATCATTTATGTATACATTGAAAAGTTTTGGTCCCAACACTGACCCTTGGGGAACACCACATGTAATACCAAGTTTCTCTGAATGGTAATGCCCTATGCTAACATATTGTTCCCGACCTGTTAGGTAACTTTTTAACCAGTTACCAGCTTTCCCTCGAATACCATATCTTTCCAATTTATCCAGTAAAATTGAGTGATTGATTGTGTCGAAGGCCTTTTTGAGGTCAACAAAAATACCAACTGCATATTTATTTTTATCCAGTGTATCAGTAATTTCTTCTACTGCCTCAATTATCGCCATTGAAGTGGTTCTTTGCGTTCTGAAACCATACTGACCAACATTTATTATTTGATGTTTTTCAAGGAATTTTTCTAATCTTGAATTAAAAAGTTTTTCTAGAATTTTTGAGAATTGAGGCAGTAGAGAAATAGGCCTATAATTGGTAAAACTGTGTTTGTCATTACTTTTATATAGTGGTATTACTTTCGCAATTTTCATTTTTTTTGGAAAACAACCGGACTGAAATGATAAATTACAGATATATGTTAAGGGACTAGCAATATTCAGAATAACCTGTTTAACTACAGACATATTTATGTCATGATAATCCATTGAAGACTTACTTTTACATTTTAATGTGATATTTATTACTTCTTGCTCATTTGTAGCTGAGAGGAACAGTGAAAAGGGATTTGATTTTATATTACTGATATTTTCATTTTTATGACACGGGATGTCTGCTGCTAGTTCAGGGCCAACATTTATGAAGAATTTATTGAACCCATCGACAATATTACTCATGTTGTGATTTTCACCATTTGCATCAGTAAAATATTCAGGATATGATGTTCCAGAAGATCCTTGTTTAATTAAGTTGTTTAACACATCCCAAGTTCCTTTTATATTGTTTTTATTTTCATATAATCTTCTTCTATAATAAAGTTGTTTGCTCGTTCTTATAATATCAGTCAATTTATTTCTATATGCTTTATATCTTTGTTCCACTTCTTTTGTTTTTACTTTGATAAACTGTTTATACAGATTGTTTTTCTTTTTGCAAGCATTAATAATTCCTTTTGTGAGCCAAGGACTTTTTATCTTTTTTTTCTTTGTCATGTGTTCGTTTACAGGACAATGTTTATTGTACCACATAGTAAAAATATCTAGAAAATTATCATTTTGAATCAGTTCAATCGAAACGAAAATGACAAATATACATATATTGCTGGTCTTTGTCCCTTCTCCCCCCTTTGTCTGTCTCTCTTAATAAAACTCATCTCACACAGGTTCTATCCTGGATGATGCTCTTTGAGTCATGTGACCGAAGAGCTGTGCTGTCAAAGGCTGTGGTCAGTCACAGGACACCTCATACCAATAATAGGCTTATGTAACACATCTGATCTTCTTGAATTTTGGCCAGGCCCTTTTAATGATGTCCTCAATATTTTATGAGAAGGTTCCATGTGTCTCCTGATACTAATAAAATCCTTTATCTTAAAATAGTTGCTAAATAATTACAAACACAACAATGCAGTTTTGCTTTTTAGGACAGTTTTTCATTACACGTGCAGTAATGACTGATGTAAATTTGTATACTACCAGTTGTCCATCGTTAGATATACGTCCCAATCATTAAAGCAAGAAAAAAAAAATGGTACAACATGCACGTGTAGACAAAAATGACCTTGATGCTTGACTGTGAATGCTCAACCCAATAGTAAGTGCCAGTGCTTCTACTTCTAAGTTGGTGTTGATTAAATGAAGGTTTTTCCACACTTTTGTTGTACATATACAATGGCAATAAAAGGCTATGCTATTCTATTTTACATTGTGATGTTAACTTATTGTTTCTTTCCTCACAGATGTGGTCATCTTGCATGATGTGCGACAGTTGTGAGGCCACTGAGCAATCTCTCTCTCCCTCATCTGGGGGCAGCCCCACCATTTCACCACCTTCCTAAAGTCATTCTCCCACTCTGCCAAGATGACCGACAGGAAGGAGCCTCCCTTCTTCAATGACGATAGCGTGGGAGCATTTCAATATAAGCTCCCTTTCTATGACACTATGGAGCTCTTCATAGAGACACTGACAGGGACCTGTTTTGAGCTGCGCGTGTTGCCCTTTGAGGCTGTCATTTCAGTCAAAGCGAAGATCCAGAGATTGGAAGGTACGGAGCTCACTAATATTTAGTTTGTATGTTGCGGTAGTTTGCACTTCAGGGTAGGTTTGTTATCTTACAACACATATTATTGTACTGTTTGGAAAAAAAATGGATGCACAGATTATTGTAAAACCTTTGACATACATTTTGCCATCGTATTAGTCAGGTTTTTCTGAGGTGTTCTGCATTGCTCTGTAGAGACAGAGTTACACAATTCTGGATACTATAATTTTCTAGTTATTTGTATTGTTGACTTAAATTACAGATTATTATCGAGTGTAATGAAGCTTAAAAATAAGTGGGGGGGAAAAGAATCAAACTCACGTTTACACTGCGTTTGTGCAATATTTATTACTGTATGACCTGATTAATCTTGATTGGGGTTGTATGGTTTAATTTGAAATCTGAATTATCCCCATTGGATGAAATTGGGGGGGGGGGGAATTTGGAACGATCTGTCCTCATTTAAATCCCATGCCTCATGATCCAGCATTGGGTACTGGTTAAACTTACGGTCGCTCTGACCCAGAGCATTGCTATTGTTCCAGTTGTTTGTACAAAATGAGAGCAAAAGCGATGAGCTTGCTGAGTCACATCGCCAAACTAATCTACAGTTTGTAGATACACTTTCCTGTGACATTAAAAACTATGCGAAAAGGTCAGTGTGTTTGCTGAATTTTCCTTATATTATCATTACCACAACAAATCTGCTGGCTTGTCTCAAGAGAAATGGCAGAGGCACCAAAAATGGACAGAAAATCTGTTCTGTGTTAGAAAGAATTTGGCCACATTAGGAAATAATTGTTTGTTTCCATTTATACAAATACATAGAAATCTTTTTTTTAAACTCCCCCCAAAAATTTAAGGTTGCTTAGTAAAGCATCAAGCTGACCTTGAGTATCTGCATTCCTCCCCGCTATTCTTCATTTGTGGTCAGAAAGCCCTCTGCGTGTGATGAGGTCTGTCAGCCAGGCCTGCGTGTTTGTGAGCATATGAGCATATCACTCTGCAATGAAGAGACCACTGCTTGCTCACTAACGCTGGCTCACCTCCAGCACCGGGGCAGTGAGTTCACTGATTGTGGGCACAAAGAGCTTCCTGAGAGCTTCCTACTCATACACTACTTCTTATTCCAATCATTACCTCTAGAGAGCCTTTGTATTCAGTAGCCTGTCAGTCTTTTACTGGAGTTTTGTTATTTTGGTCCCACTTGGAATAATGTTTCAATTTAGACACGTATCCAATAGTTTTAGATACAGCATTAGCTGACATTCTAGCTCATAAATAGTTTATTTTTATTTGCCTCCATGTTTAAGTCGTCATTGCTTCTGTGATTGCTTAGTTTTGTCTTTAGGGGGCAGACATTAATCATCTTTAGTCATGTGCAATTGCTTGTAATTGGAGCATGTCTGTCAGGTAATTGAACTTTGTCTATCAAATATGAACAGGTCCTTGTCAACTTTGGTTGTTTTCTCTCCTGCCTTCTCTCTGACTGTAAAGGTATCCCTGTTGCCCAGCAACACCTTATCTGGAACAATTTGGAGCTGGACGATGAACATTGCCTACATGACTACGGGTAAAACTGTTCTTCCTGACCCTTTGTGTCCTTCAGAGCACTGCTGTCAAGGCAAAATCACAAATACAGGGGAGCTTGTTAGAGCAGTTACAGACAGGAAGCATTTAAAAATTTTCTGTGAAAATTTAGTGTCATTTGGAGGTGCACATTAAAAGCCTTCCTGCTGTGGTGGTGACTCACTTATAATTCACTTCAGCATGCTGTAGATGAGCCAGATATGTGGCATTGGGTGAGACAAACAGCATATTTGGAGAATTTGCCCTATCCACTCTTGTCAGTTTATGAGATGCAGAACTCATCCTTCAGTGCTCTGCTGGCTGCAGATGGTGGTATTGTTATGAATGTTTGTCACTTAATTTTCCACATGAACAGTCTCTGGTGAGATCTCGTTCGGCTCCCCTATCACACTCTGCAGCATGCTTTTTAAGTTTGTGAAGCAGAGGGGTAGAGTAGGCGATGAAACATCTGCCCATATGCGCCAAATGTTCCAGTGGGATTCCCGTTCCTGTACTTAAGTTCATCTGGAAAACATCCTGTCCCTTGAAGTGCTGTTTACTTTAAATCAGGGCCTCTGCTTCAGAAGTAAATCATTTTACCCTCCAAGTACATGCATTATTTCCTTTTCTTTCATAATATTTGCACTGATATTACTGGTATGGCGTTTATGTATTATCATTTGATTTGTGTTTGCAGCATTGCAGAGGGCTGCACTTTGAAACTGGTCTTAGCTATGAGAGGAGGCCCAATTAACACCAGGAGAGGTAAGAAGACTGACAAACTGTAGTCAGTGTTTTTATGCTTTTGGTTTTAATCTGCTTCCTTGTTTTTTATTAAATTACATAAAGTGTCTTGTTTTTTTGCAGTTTAAACCCCCTCTCTTCTTTTGTCAGTAACCATGGAGGATCCAGTTAAAGAAGTGGCTGACCTGATGGACAGCACAAAGGAGGAAGGCTGGGAGAAAAACCTGGCTAACAAACAGGTCACGTTTGTGGTCTATCGTGAGGGGGACCAACTAAATGTCTTCCGTGTGGTCGACAGGGGAGATGGTACCCTGACCCCCGTATCTGAATCTCTGAGGTTGTCATAGTTTGTTTTATTTTTGATTTTATATGATCTTTCCACATACTGTAAATATGCACACAATTTGGATTGTGATTAGAAATTTGTACTCTTCATGGTCACATGATCATGCATGATAATAACCACAACAGAAATGTTTCCGTTTCTTTTTAAAGTACAATTCAATGTGTCAATGTGTGAAGTATAATTATACAGACTTTGTAGGATATTTAGTTTTAGCTGTAGATCGTTACAGCTGAATTTATGGTCTTATTTTTCCTTGTTTTTGTGTCAATTAAATGTTGTGACACTGAATTGCTAATGTATTTTTGTTTTTGTTGTCGTTGTTTTTTTGTTTTGTTTTTTATTTCTCTTCCCTCGTTGTGTTTTCCAGTGGTGGCTCTGTGTTCAATGTGTATGCCGAAGAAGATGGAGAGAGTTCTACAGCTGCACAGCAGAGCCTTGAGAACTCCATCACTATGACCAAAATGAAGCTGCTCAAAGCCAAGATGGAGGACATGAACCTCAACAAGAAGGTAGGAACCTTTGAGATCAAAGAAAATCAATGACATTTTGTCATTTGTCTGACATATTTTATCAGGCTGAGGCATGATACCGTGTATGCGGAAGTGAATATATAAACCTTGGATCCATTATATGTGTTTGCCTTGTGCGTAGAGAGCTTTCTGTATTACGATGTAATGCTCTTTCAGTCTTTGCTGCTTAATATTTTGTGTTGTAATGTTTTGATCTTTTTTTTAATCAGGAAAGGAATAAAATCAAATTACATCTAATAGTCTAGTCACTTTTGATTAGTTCTGATTATTTTAAAGAGTGATAATGATATTTTTGCATGGAGCCAATATGAAGCACCAAACACTAATTTCCCTTCGTTAGTAAGAGGGTAGAGCTGTGTTAGATTCAGCTGTGCTGGCCCTACGTTTTCTTTAGCACTCATCAAATTTACGCAATAATCTTAAATCTAGACAGTAGTATGATGGGTTTTTTCCAACATGGGTAAATATACACTTAAGATAATCATCTGATATAACTCCGTCTATTAATTTCTGTCCATGTCTCTGTCCTGTAGAAGTCTGCAAAGGTAAAACCACGGGCCCCTGTCAGCCCTCATCCCTGTGGCAGCTCTTTCGGACCTTCCAACACTCGACACCATCATCGCCTCTTGCGCTCACTTCCTCAGATCAACCAGCCTTGGCAGTCAAATGCCCCTCTACCTCCAATTGTAGACCATGAATCCGTAGACCCCTCTCTGGCCTCTCCTGCTGCGACCTCTGCCCATCTGCCCATCCCTAGACGACCCCCTCCCTCTTTCTCCTCCCCGTCTTGTTATATGCTTCAGGAGGAGGAGCCATGGGAGACATGCCCACCTTTTGCCAAGATCCGCCCACCTCCTAAAGTGTCCCGGTTGGACATTGGCAGCACTAGGTTGATGAGGGACTGTGTATACCCTCAGCTCCCTCCATTGTGTACCAGGGGGCCACCTGATGCCACATTTGACCCAGTTGAACCTGTAGGGGAATCATTTGGGCTGGGTGTATTGGACGAAACTGTTGGGCTTGTAGCACCAACTCAACCTGGATCTCCATTTGGTGACTTGTCAGATCCTCTGAGTCTGGATGTGTCCACCCAGCCAGAGGAAGGTTGTCAGACCCGCGAGGTTGAGGCTCAGCACCAACTGCCACATTCCCCCTCCCCCGTTAGTCCCTGGACACGTGGGACAAATGAAACTCTCACCAGCAGAGCTAATGGGACACAGCTTAGCGCATCCTTTCATATCAGCCCTCCCTCACCATTACCTGCCTCCACCTCACTGTCACCTTCAGCTAGACTGTTGTCTCAGCCTTTTGAGTCCACACTTTCCTGTTTACAGCCTAATCTTCAAGCACAATCCTCAGCAAAACAAGGCAGCACATCTCCTCACCCTTCAACCACCTTGTCAACTCATCCACCACGCATTCGTGGTGTTAAAGTAGAGTCACCTGGCAAAAGGCTAGAGCTCATCTCTAAGAGGGAAGCAAGAAACATCACTAAGGTGGCAAACCAAGCGTATAAGGAGCCAGTGGGGTCTCTCAATAGCTCGGAGCTCTTGGCTTCTCTTTCCACAAGGGCTCTAGACATCAGCGGCGGCAGCAGCAGGGACCGTATTGGAGAGAGTCTGGGACTTGCACTGGCTTTGTCTCCTGCAACTGCCTCAGGACAGGGCAGCCGTGGCTCCAGGCTGCCATCCATCCCTGCTGACAGACTTCTGCGGGATGATCACATAAGGCAAATGTCACCATTACCCCCAGCATCAGCTTCTTACATGGTGAGCACAGATAAGTGTCAGCATTAGCTGCTAAGATTGAATTTGTGAAATTGAGTTACCCTAAAAAGTTTTTGTTTGTTTGTTTTTTTAGTATTTGTGTGGTCAGCCAGTCTCATTGAAGTCATTCAAAACAATTTTTAGAAAATCACTTTTTTCTTTCTTTCTTTTTTTTTTTTTAAGTTGAAGGCTGCAGTTGTTTTAGTTTTACACCCTGTAAAAACATTTAATATTTCTGCTCTTTTCTCAGACCACCAGCACTCTTGCATCAGCTGGAGGAGTCATGAATTCATTTGGGACTATAGGTAAGGGACACGCAAACGACATTAGCGTTTATAAAGTACTAGCTTAAGAAATTTTTGCATTGTTGTGGTTTGAATGGACATCTGAGTTGTGAATTTTGAAGCAAAGTGCAACATCATTTGCTATGCTCTGGTGGTATAGATTGTAAATGAACAGTTGTGAGTTAACATGTTGTCCTTTTATAGGCGCAGTCACATACAGACAGTGTAGCTGAGTAGAAGACCTTAGTGTGTACTTTGTCAGTGCTACAAGAATTTTAATTCTCCAAGCAAAATGCTGACTTATTTGTAAGTTGCTACTTTGGTCTGTTAAAAAATATGAATTAATACATGCTGACCAATACACTGAATAACAAGGACATGATTATCACAGGTGGGGGATTGAACCAATGAATAATTGAAGCATAAAAAAGACACCTAATGAGGAACCAGTATTGTGCCTACTTACAGCTGACAATTTCGCAAAAAGGCAACTTTAATTTGTATCTTTGGACACTTTATTACTAGCAGCATAGGCATAGTTTGGGCCTAAATGGTGGGGATCTTGTCATAATTAATGGAATTATGAACACAGAGTACTGTCAGATTCTGATTCACCACGCAGTACCATCTGGAAAGCAGAGCTTTGAATGTACTTCAAGAAGCCTGGAGTCCTGATGACTATGTAAATAAATTACAAGAAAGCTTTCTTAAGAGAGTTCAGGCTGTGTTAGAACTGGACAATCTGTTTTTGCCTGACATACTATATGTCTGCTGTGTCTCTTTTCCATTTTCCTAGCTAAAGAAATGAGGGGCAGCTCAAGACTTTTGTATAGTACTGCGCACAAAATTGTGTGTGTTTCTACCAGGGATAGGGTAGGGTTTTTGTATCTTTTTGGGGTTTGACCCTTCCATGTTGATGTCTTCAATCAGGATCTGAAAAAGTAGGGATAGTTTGTGTATATTATCACCTAAAGTGTTGCCTCAAAGTTATCAAGTGCCTCCTTCATGGTTTCTTTAAAAGCAAATTTATCTTCCACTTCAGTGTAAAAAGAGGAGTCCTGTACCATCTACCTCAGTACTAATGGAGGATATTCTCACATTATAAACAGTATAGTACTTTGCATTCAGCTCAGGGGTTCTCTTGTTTTCTCACCAAAGTTCTTTACATCATTCAGGGATTTTTAAGAAAAAACCTAAACTCACTTTGAGATTTTTTTTTCCCCCTATGGCAAAAAGTTCAGTCAGTTGTTTATGCTTAAACTGAGAAATCAAATTTATTTATTTATTTATTTATTAAATTTTGGGTTTGTTTCGAAAAAAGATGTAATTATTGAAAAGCTTTTTGATTTTATGGTGTTAATTTAGTTTTTTTGTTGTTGTTTTTTTGTCATTTTAGCTTTGACAGGACATAGCAGAGAGTAGGCAGGAAAGCAGAGACAGAGTGGACTGAATGACAGGCTGGAATTGGTTTAAGCAATACTCAAGCTCAAGCCCCTGCGGCAAAGTCTCT
This sequence comes from Diplotaxodon limnothrissa, assembly GCF_057381915.1. Lineage (NCBI taxonomy): Eukaryota > Metazoa > Chordata > Actinopteri > Cichliformes > Cichlidae > Diplotaxodon > Diplotaxodon limnothrissa. Next base: position 13,348,337 of record NC_140608.1, on the reverse strand, counting down.
AGATTTTGTTATATGCAGTTGGTCAGTCAAGGTAACTATAGAGGTGCACTTTAGGTTGTGTGTGTCCTGAACTGCTTTTCAGAGTCTTCCTTAGAACAAGGCTGGTAAAGTTATGGCAACACTTTCTCTTATGATGCTATTATTTCCCAGTAATAAATTAAGTTTTTAATGTGTTACTCCTTAGCTAAATGAGTGCATGAGGCTTTTACTATCTGTCCCTCCCTACACAATTCACAAGAATCACTCTGCTTCCTTTAATATTGGTCAGAATTTAATCAAACTTGAACACAAAGATCAGCTAATGGGACAGTTTTCCTTGAGCACCCGAGTTATGCTCAAGGTCACATTTGTTGTTCCTGCAATTTTAATTGTCATTAATTTCTATACTTCACATACTACGGTAACCTATAAATTGGATCATGATCTACTAATGATTGTGAGCTAGATAAGCTACTGAACATCACTGATCTGGTTGTAGAGCCTCAACTGTCCAATTATAAATAATTATATAGAAAATACATAGGGCCTGTGTATTAAAACTCATTTCCACTTGCATGCGCTTCTGATTTATGAAGGTATCAGATAAACCAACTTCCACAAACCTCTTACGGTGCTCCATTAAATCACTGGAACCTTTATACTGACACCAGTGACTGATCTATGGCAGAACATCAGAAATGCTAGGCTCCCTCTGCTGTGTACACACAAATTTACATATCAGCTCCCCTGAATTAAGTGAGCACTATAAAGATTAGAAAAATGAATTGGGAACACACTTAATTAAATGTAAACAATATGAAGTTCGGCTTACTACAAAAACCCAATGTGGATAATGCGAGTGACACTGGCTGTTAGGGCTGCACGATTAATCGTTAGAAAATCGCGATCTCGTTTCATACTTATGTGCGATCTCGTTTCCAAATGACAACGATTTAAAAAATAAATAAATAAAAAAGACGACCATTGTACCGCATTATGATCCGGGACGTACTCTGCATGAAAACAAGCGCTCACTCTTCCTGCTGAACAAATGTCAAGGGCGGAGCCTTATACCACGTGATACAGAAGCTGTGCCGTGTAATGCTAAAATTAGCAGGGAAAAAACAACGGAGAGCACGTCAGGGATGACGAGAAAGTGACAGGAGAAAATCCGTTCCGGTCTCCACCCAAACATCAATAACGGGAACCTTATACAGCGCTTCCCTATACACGTCGAACTCCCGCAGGCACAAAGAAATTACGGAGGCTATCACTTATCACCTGACAAAAGATATGGCTCCCATCAACACTGTGCAAAACGAGGGATTTAGGAAAATGATCAACACCCTAGACAAACGCTACACAGTGCCGTCCCGCAACTATTTTTCTATTGTTGCACTACCTGCTCTATACACACAGCGTCGAGCAACGGTGGAGACGGAATTTCAAGCAGTACAACATTTTGCGGCAACAACAAAACGTGAGACATTTGTTGTTTTTATGTTTATTTATTTATTGTTTTTATGTTCAGTCTCAACTGTTACGAAGTTGATGTGCAGTTAATAAGTGCAATAAATATTTACACTGGAAAAGAAAATCGTGAGAGAATCGTGATCTCAATTCTAAGCCAAAAAATCGTGATTCTCATTTTATGCAAAATCGTGCAGCCCTACTGGCTGTAGCTGAACACTGTCTGGTAGCAGACACATGATGGCATACAAAAGAAAGCGTACAAAACAAATAAAAATCCAATCCCATACCCCAACCTGCAAGCTTGCTGTACTTTGATCACAGAGCCGTCAGTTTTATCTGTATGTTCCCACATCCCCTTTGGCTCACAGAGCTGAATGCTTCCACAGACAGGATTATCACGGGTACACGCTGACAAAATAGTGTTTCCTGACTAAAGAAATGAATCATGTATTTTATGCTGGGTTTCTTCATAGAAAGATATTTGATGCAAAAACGCAGACTGTTTGCTTTTTTTGTTTGTTTGTTTTTATTGCCCAAAACTATAATTACAACAACACATCTGGTTTCCCTCATTAACAATTTTTACAATGCAAACTTTATTAAAACCAACCTTAAAATAACTGTGAAGACTTGCTTAGAAACTCTTGTTAAAATAACACCATTGTGATTTTTGTTTTTACCGGTTGACATTGCTGAAATAATACACGATATGAAAATAACTCAGAGAAAAGCCCGATGGCTGAGCTTTCTGGGACTGAAAAACATATTGCGTTTTTGGTCACCCTCCAGTTCGTGATGTCACAACAGGTGTTTTGCCTTTTGACAGCTGGTGAAAACAGCTGCTTGATGTGCCTGATGCAGTTTAGTGAGAAGTACAACATTCCCCAGAGCATTAAATGATAAGAAGTGCTCTTTTCCTTTTTTTTGTGACTCCTGTTTTGATCTAGCATTTTTATTCCTCTGTGACTGCTGTGATGGATCTAACCTGAGCAAATTTGAGGTATAGGGAAGGTTAAAAGGGTCTAAATTACAGGGAAGTGATTTCTCAAAAAGTGAAAAATGTGCCTAAGCTATTCAGTTGCGCTTTGTGCACACATTTTAAAACAAAAAAGCTGGGAAACATACCATCATGATGTGCCCTGTTGTTTGATTTTTGTGATACCTGTACATTAAATTGAAATACATATTGGAATAATCTTTGTATGCACTCGTTTCTTAGTACAGGGGTATATTATATTCCCTTTTAAAAGATAGTGATTTGTAAGCATCAAAGAGAACCTCAGTTTCTTAGTGCTGTTGCTGGATGATGGGAGATATGAGCATGAAACATCTAAGACCCAGATTGACAGCAAGGAGGATTAGAAATTTCTTCTGCAAACAATAATTAACCACAAGCGCAGATGAGCTGTCACCTAAGAAAATACAAGTCGTGGAGAAAGGGATGATTATTGATAAGATTTCGGAACACTACCGGTTTTGAGGCTTCAGCTGGATGGAAGATGTGAACGGCTTTTAGGGTTAATGATCTGTCTGTGTTAGGCTGATGTGTTCAATGTAAGAAGACTGACTGTTGCTTTTTATTGTTGATGGTTTTTTTTGCTAAACATACATGATTACAGGTGCATAACGGCTCTGTAGTTTAGTGGTTAATGCATTTGCTTGGCAAGCAAAAGGTTGGTAGTTTGATTCTAGCGGGAGACACAAATTCTCTTTTGGGAGTTGCCAAATCAAACGTGGAGTTACCCACTGTGACGAGCAAACAGCCAAATGTAGCTTTATGAATATGGGTCCATACGCTTTTGGCTTGCACTGTTTTGTCTGATCAGCCGCTCGTCTTTGGCAACTGTCTTATAAATAAATAGTCTTTCCTCTTCTCTCAGGCACTCCAACATACCACCTACCTCCAGTCAAGGCTCCCACAGGCACTAAGAAGAAGAGCTCAAAGCACTGCTTCCTCTGTGGCAAGAAGACTGGCCTGGCCACCAGCTATGAGTGCAGGTACAAGTACCAGCCGCATTTCCAGCTGCGCTCACTCACACAGTTGCTGTCTGCCTCTAAATCACATCTCACCCCCGGTTTTGTCAGTCTCGTCCTTGAAGCGAGCCTTTTTGTACAAAGCGGTCTTTTCGTTGTTCGTCGTTTTGTCCTACTGCCATATCCCCAATGATAACACATCTCTGTGCGCTGCTTGTTCTGTCACAAGTTATTAGCTTTATCAAAGTTTCTCCTCACCACATTAATATGGATTACTTGTCCCTCTCGGGCCTTGTCCATGGCGTACACACTGAATCTGATGCAACACTGTGTAATCTCTTAACATTTAACACTTGAAGTGGTTATGTTCCCAACTACTGCTTTAGTCAAACTGTAAGCCTTTGTGATTAAACGAGTAATGTAATTTACTCTGTTAGTGCTAATAAATTAATCAAATTGGAGGGCAGAAGAGGTGTAACCACCAGGTGTAACCAGAAGAGGTGTTTAGTAAGGAAAGAAAATCTAGACTTTGCATTTACACATTTATGCCGCAAACAGCCTGCTGAAGGGGGATTTTGTTATTTGTTTTTTAATTTACTGACTATCAAGTCTCAAGAGGAATGTACTATAAAAATATATATTTTGCATACAAACTTGAATGTTTATTTAAATCTTACAGGTGCGGTCAGAACTTCTGTGCAGTTCACCGCTACGCAGAGACACATGACTGCACTTATGATTACAAGGGTGCCGGACGGCGCTTTCTGCAAGAGACCAACCCCCTTATCAATGCTCCCAAGCTGCCTAAGATCTAAACTTGCAACCTTGTCTCAGACGTGCGGATGAGGAGTGAAGACGTTTAAAACTTGCAGGATGGAAGCGATTCTGCAAATGAATTTGTAAAGGAAAGAATGAACTTTTACACCACTGTGTGCTCTTTTTAATCAGCCAAGTTTGCTAAAATTTAAATAAAATATTCTGTAAAGCCAAGTGTGAACAAACCAGTGGACTGAAACGGCACAGAATTATCACCTCTTGATAATGTGAAAGTGTATACCCCCCTTTTTTATCTGTTGCCTTTTTTTTTTTTCATTGCATTAAAAAAAATCTGTGCATGTACGTAGGTAGTTTTTGCTAAATATATCTGCTGCATGTTCAGACATACCTATTTTAGGCTTTTGTTGGGTTTTTTTGTTGTTTGTTTTTAATCGGGGCGACTTCATTTGACAAGTCTTTGAGAGATGCACTTTAGAACTATGATATTTATATATTTGACTTTCCTTGTGAGGGAAAGGTGGCGTACGTTTCTGTGTTTGTCTTATTGTTAGTTGTCCTCTTCAATATTACTTTTTTTGTATTCTGCACATTTAAATATCTTTCTTACATGGGCACATACATACCGGCATCACTAATGAAATCTTCCTAAAAAGAGAACCGTACACCCACCTAATGATAAAATACGTAATATTTATTAATGATTTATTTAAATTACAGGTTGGTTTTTAAAAATAGGGTTAAGTATGCAGTGTGTGTAGGTGTGGATGTCAGTAATCTGTTTGCCTATTGAGTAAACTGTATTAGGAGTGGGTGTTGGTTATGGTATTTGTGTCTACAGTGAGGTGGTTGCCATTTAAAAAAAAAAAAAAAAAAAAATCTTTTGTAAGTCTTTTTTTATTGCTCAGCTGTTTCAAAAACTTTAAATGCTCGTAAAGTATCTACAGGGGTTTGATCTAATAAAGTTTCTTTCCAGAAAGTTTCTTTCTGTGCGTCATTTTTGTTTGGTTGAAATCCAACAGCTGGTCTAAAATTATCATTCTGATAGAAGACTTTGTTTTCTTGAGGGAAATGCTTATTTCACCCTCTTACCGGTGCTCCTCTTGTCATTTCCACGCAGTGTCTTCAAGCTTCACTGTTTCAGTTCCTCAAGATTTGCAGATTGAATATTTGACCTTTCTCTCCCAGTAATAGTCCTCATCACGGTGCTGTGAAGTATGAGGGGAAATGGTTTCTGTTTCTTGTCATTAAATAACCCCTCCTGCCGAGTCAGACCCTCAGCTAGCTCCTTAGTGACAAGTTGAACATTTTTAAACCTCAGTAAAAGTATAAGCTTGCCTTCATGAGCTAAGTTACCGGTTCATGGCAAGCTTGAACCTTGGTGGTTCCTGAATATCTATAAATCATTAAAAGCCCAGAATTAGCATGACATCCATGCCCATGATGAGTATATGTAAACTTTGAAAGACAAACACGTTGCTACACAGTTTTTATTTTCATCACATGCTTGAAGCTTTCTGATCTGGTTGAGACATTAAAGCAAATTCCTTAAAAGCCTTCTGATCACATATTTAAATGTCCACCCATTATCAATGCTCAGAGAGAAAGCTGTAATTTTACACGCACACATCTGAAACACAGGTTAATCCTGTGAAGTGGGGTTAGTTCAGCAGTCAGTAAATATGAGAACACTCTTATGTTGCTCAGAACAGAAATATGTTGTCTTTGTTTCCTTGTGATTCACTCTGATGAAATGAATGAAAAGTAGGGGGGCTCTATTTATTATTCACTTTACTCCCACTTTGGGTGCTGTTCCTGTGAAGCAAACAAACCCTGTCCTGAATCACGTCTCGCTGTTTTCATCCCCACTTTCCTCCTTCGTGTTGCCTGGCTTTGATCTGCTATAATTGGGCTGTGCAGCATATACTGCTGATTCTCTCTTGGCAGATAAATGCACCTAAACCTGGAGATGGGCAGGTACTTTAAAAAAGTAAAAAGGATGAAGTTTATAACCTAATAATGCATCAGGCTGATTTCATTTCAGACTCATCAGTGCAGCAACAGGAGGCAGTAGATTGGTGAAAGTGGTGAAACTAATACATGAAAATGTAGTTTTTAGAACATTAAACAGAAATTTGCAAGCTACTGGCTGAGTAGTCAGGTGGATTCAAGTGGTGGTGATGGCTGCCGTAGGCTAAAGTCTGGCTACTGCGTGTGCCGTCTCATCAATGCCTTTCATCGCTTCTCCAATTCTCTGATTTATGACCAAATATGTGCAAAGCTCATCACAGTCTTATGAACCTACAAGTACAGTGAGTATGGTGTGTGTGTGTGTGTGTGTGTGTGTACACATAATAGCATCAGCGTGTCAATTGCAAACATGTTGTGGTTTTTTCCTTTTCATTATTTTGGTATACACAAAGTTTTATCAGTTGATGACTATATATAAACCCTACTCTGTAAAATTGCTGGTAGTGTCCTGACCTGAAATAGTGGTTGACTTTCATAGCCTGTTGTGCTGTAGCATGCAGATAAAGAGAAAACAAACTGGCCTCAGCTGGTTCTGGTGTTCCATTGGGAGCGCTGCAAAGGTAAGGAAGTTTCCCAGAAACTTTTAGAAAGCAGCCAACACACTTTTAAACAGCCACTGACCTAAAGGTACAAGCTTACGAAATGAACTTTACAGAACTTACTTGGATTTAAGGCACATTATTTTGGCTTAGTTTTGGAGACAATACATTTTTTAGGAGAGCCTGCAACACAAACTGTATTGCTGAGCATGAAAGATTTCGATTTTTTTTTTTGTGGATTATGAAAGTGCAACACTAAGTCAGTGCAGTAGTTTTTCCAATAGGGGATTCTTTTCATTCCCACATGATAGAGCACCTTTCGGGATATATAGAGGTTTTGTCTGAGTATTTGATTCGGTTTCCTTCAGCTGCTTCTTTGCAGTGTATCACATAAACACATCCAGCAAATGCTTATTTTCTACTGTTCTGTTTTGGGATTGCTCAGCTTGCTGTTTGCAACTCTGCCAAGTGCTGCAAGTCTATATTTTCCACCGAGTGGAAAACAATGTTTTTTTTCTCTTTTTCCAAACATGCTTTTAGAAGAAGAAATCATTCTATCTTAGGTTACTAATTGTCCATTTAAAAACAGTCCATTAAGACAATCAAAGTGCACAATGTTCCTGAAAATGTGTGTGCGCTTTTTGTCATTAGAACTCTTAAATGCTGTATTCAGCCATGCTTTGGGTTCTGTTGGCTACAAAAATTTGAAAAGAATAAAGAACTGATCTTAGCTTGTGCCGGCACAATGAGGAACACCGATCACATGTTGAAACCAACAAACGGAAAAGTGCGTAGAGTACAAAGGCTTGTTTTAACACAAACGAGCATGATCATTTTCCACCAAGTGTTCAGAATATGCACATGGCTCAACACTGCTGAGTCATGTACTCGCACACTGGGGCGATCAAGCTCTGCTAGTCTGACGGGTTTCATGTGCGGGTAAGAGAGCTCGAAAGACACCCGCCAAGGAAATCTTAACACTGAAACCACACGTCTGTCTTTTACACCAACTCCCAGTTTTGGTCCCACCTACTGACAGAACCACTGACCTCCTGGGAAGAATTAATCCTACATTGTTCTACTCGGGTACCAACTCCACCTTTTCTCTGTCCTCCTCTGCCCTTTTTCTTCCCCTCTCTTTTTCTTTCTGCTTACTTTCTGCTTATCTTTAACTCAGTGAGACTTGTTATGTTAACCCCCTGCTCTTACACCACCCGTTCCTTCCACTTAAGCACACACACACCCTGTTCTAATCTCTTTCGAAAGAAATTCTAGCTGCTTCCAAAAAAGACTGTTAGGGCTGGGTATACAATTCTCTCTCTGGCTCTGTTCGCCCTTTTGTTAAAGAGCTCTGTTTTCATCCTGTAAATGTGTTTCTTTCTTTTTTGTATCAACAGGACAGCTGTGCTTCACTCGCCTGCTTCTCTGCCCACTTAATACAAAAGCCATGGCCCAATCCTCCCTACCACACTGCAAGACGGCCTGTATCTCTCTGACGCAGAGACACACGCATGATGGTTTGGCAGACTCGTTTCTGAGGTGCCCACTTTGTCCAGACAGAGCACAGAAGCGCTGTTGTCCCACCCCAAGGACAGAGCGGCAGACTGCGCATCAGTAATAAGGCTGAATACAATGAAAGGCTTCACAGAGATAGAGCTCAGGCTTTGAGTCAACAGAGGATACGTTCCCTTCTTTAACAACTGAGTCTCTCCCAACATACTGCACTGGGAGTGAGGGGCTCTCTTGGCGTGGAGTTACAGCACAAGCAGGGATTTACTTGAGCTGGAAGTGTCATGATACACAACCAGACATTTATAATCTGAAAACTTCTTTACTTGAGTATATTAGAACTGTGACAAACTAGAGCATTTTTAATTAAAAAAGTTGTAGTCATCACTTTATGTGATGTCATTTAAAATAAGAAATGTCTAATCGTTTCTTTCTGATAGAGTGTTAAGTAAGATGTGTGTAGTTTGGTGTAGCTACAGATGGGGGGAAACAGGGAGCCTAACTCTGTCTAAAGCGAACAAAATCCACCTAGCAGCACATCTGTAATTAACATGTGGCATGTTGCCTGGTAAATTGGTACAAATATGTGTCCTTGACTGCCCCTTTCTTAGTCACGATATGTAATTTCCCAGAGTTGGTTGCACGAGTCAAGAATATATTACAGATCTTCATGATGACTCCAATAAAATGGATGTATTTTTTTAACCTCATTGTTTTGTACGAGGCAAACAGGAACGATATAAGCTGATGGTGCTTCAACTTCTATGATAATGCAACTTAAATTTAGTTTTTGGCCACTTGAGAGAACAGCTGTTGTGGTCATGTGTGCATCAGCTGATGAACCACAGACTCCAGAAGGAAATTATTATTATTTTGGCTCCTTGGCTGTTGAGCCTTTGTTAGACTTTTTCATGACCCTGTGATGTTCCAAGCACCATTCTTGAGCCACTTCTGCCTTTTGTGCCCTTTGACAACCGTTTTTTACAGAGCATCTGTCACTCACTGATAAATTTCTCGGAAGCCCCTCCCAAAGCCACTCAATTCAGTGGTTCAAACTTTAGACACAGCAGTGCTGGTATCGCCCTTTTGGCACTGGCAGGGTAGCTTTTATAGTGAAAATGCATAGAAATGCAGAGGTATACTTTTCACCTGCTACTTTCTGTCATTTTATGGGCTGCTGCAGATTTTCTTTAAAACTGCTGCTCGACACTAAAGCAAAATGTTAAAGGCCATAATTTGAATATTTGTGGGCTTCTCACTGTGAGTAACACCCTTAAAATTACACAGGGAACCATTTGTCGCATAAAATACTGATTATGGCACCTTTTAATTATCACTTATTGTTATTCACTATCACTATAATCACTACGGTGGGGTCATTTTCCACCTCACTGCCATCACGATCATCAAAAGCTATCATGGTCACCTTCATCACCACATCATCATCATCATCGCCATCCTCCTCTCCTCGGCAGTGCACAGCCCTCAGTCAGTTCGCCCGCGTGCGCCGCCTGTCCTTTAAATTAATTATTTCTTGCATTTTGTTTCCACTCCATCTTAACGCGGAAGTCGGTGACGCACCACTACAAACAGCTGCTCAGCGGGGGCAATGAAATAAACAACGCGTCGACATTCGGTGAGTGTTTTCTTCGCGTGTGTCTTTACGACGTTCAACGAGCAACGTTCGCTGCGATGCAGTTATGTGTACGTCCACGCTGAGGAGGCTCCAGCGTGTCCGCTGCGCCTCTCGCTTTATTAAATCCGACCTGAGGCGGCTGGAGGGGGTCGCTCGGACGTGCCTCTGAACTGTGCTGGGATGATAGCGTGAGAATTTGCTGCTTTTTCTTTTTTTTCCCTTTTCTTTTCTTTTGTTTTTTTTTTTTTATATTGACTGCTGTTGAAGCCGACACTCTGTTCCTCACGACGGTCACTCGTAGCCTGCTGTGATTAAGGTATGAAAATCCAGTTTAATGTGAGCGAGTGCGCTCTGCAGCAAAAAGAGGGTGAGAGAGAGAGAAAGGGAAAACAGCGGCAGAGTGTTTGTGTCAGCTCAGATGCCTGTTATTAATTATTGTCTCGTTGTTTTGTGCATTCAGCGTGTGTGTGTCCATGTAGATGTGTGTGTGTGACTCGATGTAGGAAGACGTAATGTTGCCCGAGCAAGCCTTTTGTTAGTTTTCCCGGATCCCTCAACGCGCTCCCACAATTCCACAATTTGCTGCTGGAATGCGATGAGACTCCGGATGATGAAGAAAGAATTTATCGGTGTTCGATACCGCTAAAAACCCATCTTAGGGTTTTGCTGTCAGTGCTGTGCCTTCTGGATTACTCAGAAAGCAGCGGAGTCCTGTCCTGACTTTACCGGATCAATGCTGATTTGGATGTTAATGTTCAAAAATCGGCGTGGTGTGATCTTAGCAGCTCGCTGTGGCTCGGAGAGCATCTCGTATTCTCTGTAGGTCCTACGAGGCGCACTGCCCAGCCGGGTGTCGCCTTATGAACCATAATAAAGCCAGAAGCAGCGCCCTGCATCGCTGCGCGCTTTTCAGATCAGTGTCACCAGTGATTCTGGTTTCTTGCCTTCAGCTTGACGTCAACAACAATACATCTGCGCAGTAACGTGGAAAATATGAATTGAACTTTATTTATTTATTTCTTAAATGGTAAGGCTTTAATGTTGACATCAAACCCACTGATCACTTTATTGCCACAGTGGCTCTCACATTACACTCTGTCCTCTCATTGGCTGCAGGATCAGCTTTCTCCAGTTGTTTCCATCATCACCCCCGTCATGACGAGTGCTGCTCTGCTGTACAGTTCCTGCTTGTGTGTTACAGTTTGTTCAGAGCTTTTAAACATGCAGTAAAGCACTCTAGTGTACTTTAAAGCCTTCTGTTCTCCCTTCATCCTCGTGGTGTGTGCTTTGCCAAATGGGAGGGCAAGCCCTTCACTCATGTTCAATTTGAGGTAACACATCTCAGCTTCATGTCAAAGACCGGTTCTTTTGATGCCATCTGTGCTGCGGTGTTGGATTTTTCTGTGGTTTGGGGTTATTGTTAGGTTAATGCTGGAGAAAGGGGAAGAACCGGCTGGGTGTCTGTGTCATACATTATTGTAGGCTTGGGTTATTTCTTTGCTGAGAGCTTGTTGTGATGACGAGCCTCGTCGTGCTGCTGGTATGTGTAGTATGCATACATAAACGTTCTGATAACTAAATGCTAATTTTGTCTGTAATCCTATTCTTCACATTGTATTGTGTTTTTTCTTGTGATTTTTGACAGGGAGTGTTTGAAGAGAAGCGACAGATGGTGATCTTTGTAGGCAAGCAGTCTGAGTTTAATTTAGTTTTTAATTTATGCTCAACAGAAAAATCTGAAATTAGAAAAAGGAAATTGGGAATATGGGAATTTTCTGTAGCTAAAAAGGTGATTTTTTTTTTTCCTCCCATGAGTTTTCCTACTGAGTACGTATGCCTTACAACAAGGAAATCATATCATTTTATGCCTACTTTCTCTTATCTTTTTCTTGTCCAGACGTTTGATACCCAGTGTGTTGTCTACACTTGTTCCAGCATATTATTTTCCACATGAAGTCTACATTATGGCCACATTACGCAGAAAGACGGCCTTCCCCTCTCCGTCTACTTTCCATTTCTTGACTTCTTTCGCGACCGGCTGACTGTGTGTCCTCCACAATGACGACTGAACAATCATTCTGCAGTCATGAAATTTGATCTATTCGAGAGCTGGCGCTGCACGAAGCTGTCAGCAGACTCTGTCGTCCCGCTAGAACCGAGTGCTGATGGAAATGAGAAAGTAAGGCCGTAATTATGATTCCGAACAGGAGGAGGAAGAGGGCATCTGAGGCTGTCGCTGCCTTCCAAATCCCATAATTTAACTTTTTTATTTTTCAACTTAAAGTAGTTAGTGCAGCTGCCTTTACTAATTCAGTTCATTTTTATTTGTGTAGTGCCAATTTCCAACAAATCTTAATCATAGAGCGCTTCACTTTGGAGCATGAAGAGCTTATGCCTTTAATATGTTGTAAAGGGAAGACCACAGACTTCCTATGAGAATGTTAACAGGAAGAAACCTTCCGCAGAACAGGCTCAGGATGGGCGGCCATCTGTTGAGCTGAAGGGAACACTTGCGCGATGCATCTTCTGTGCAGGGGCCCGTGGGTCAGAATGACCACAGAGCCGTGCTGGCGTGAGTTAATTAATAATGGAAGGACTTCCTGATATTGCGTTTTGCATGTCTTGGGAGATGGCATACTAAATAGCACGAGTATAGGTACTGGAACACTGTCTGTTAAGCTGCTAAACTGCGAGGGAAGGAGCCTGCAGTCTTAATGGACTGTGCCATTGTGTGCTTGCAAATTAGCTTGTACTTTACGTCTTCAGAGATGGGCTCTGAGGAAAGTAATTGGAGGGCGGAAAGAATTGCAATCAAAAGTATCTGAAGGCTTCGATAGTAGCTTTCTGCCAGTTCACTGCCGTCATTGTTTGATACAATTGGTTGCGATGGAGAAATGTGCCTCCCACGGTATTTTACAATATGGAACAGAGGATCCGTTTGACAGGCTCCATTGTGGCGTTGTGCAGCAGTTTCAATCAAATTCAATTTAACAACAGGCAAAAACATTTTGACTCGCAGAAGAGTTTCAGCTGAAAAAAAAGAAAGGGAAAAAAAAAAGGTTTTACTTTTGATTCATCCGCTAGTTCACATCTTTGTTTTGACAAATTACTTTACGGGAACAGGAGCAGATGTCTCTTCTTACTAAAAACATAGAGCGTGTTTGCGCATAATTTAGCCTAAGAACAGATATAGAAAAAAAATTGTTTTTGGTTGTTATTTATTGCTTTTTCTGTCTTCCATAAACTACAAAAAATTCACATAATCAATTGACCTGTCATATTTTCAGTAATTGGTCTATAAAGTAATCGATTACTATTCTGAATTTATTCAAAAAAAAATGCTATTTTTATACTAACAAGAAAGCAGTCGGCGCACTTCCTGTTTTGTTGCCCTACATTAACTTTGTGCTAATGGAGAACCACACTGCTTTATTAGTAATTTTAAACCCCAAATATCCAAATAATTTCTCTTTTACGTTTTTTTTTAATGTGCTGAATTCCTGTTTTTATGTCTTGTTGTAAAATGGCATCTGCATACATGCTTTGCATCTCTATGTTAGCTGCTCCCAGTCTCCTCACTCTCTGCGTGCTTAATCTGTAAAATAATATTGATTGAAATGTGCTAAGAGACAGGAAATGGATCCAGCCAACAAAAAAAAAGTCTTGGTACATATTTGTCTTCCGGTTTTGCAGGAGAATGTGCGTGTGTTATTCAGGATGTGGGTTTTTCCTGGACTCTGGTGCTTGCTAGGAAGCTGTGATTGTGTCCGTGATTAACCTCCCTTTGAGAGACTTTCAGTTTAGCAAGTTTTACTTTTCTTAATTGGCCGTAGACTGTGAACAAATTAAAATTATCCTAACAGTATTATGGCCATATGGCAGCTGGAACTGTACTGCGAGGTTTCCAGTGTAATTTGTATGGCTGGTTCATGCTGCTTCTGTTATCTGATTCTGGATATACAATTATAGGTATATGTCCCTCGCTAGTCGTCTTGTATGGCTGAATTGTAACATAATAACATAATAAAGGTATCACATTATGCTGGCCAGGATTGGGTTATTGTTTCCCTGAGGTCGGACTTCGTCTGCAGGGAATAAAAGCATTGATTTAGTCTAATGACTTCCTTTCTTGGGATGATGTCATGCACCTATGTGAATCAGACCACACTGGGGTAATGCTTATGGCGGCATAGGTAATACAGCAACATCGGCATTTGTAATGATATATTGGTCAGATTTTAAGTGGCCTTCTTCACTCTGACTTTGTGTGTGTTGACCAGGCGCAATGAAGTTGTAATGCCTCTGATGAAACGGGGTAGTGTTCGACAGCTGCTATACATCAGCCGAGGAGAGGTGCTGGCTCAGCTGAACGGACCGTGGGATGGCACTGCTGCAGTTAGTGGGCTATGGTTGATGATGTCATTAGGGCTTTCACAGACTCCCAAGGTGTCTGTCTGCTGGTGGCAGCCAACCAAGAATAAGGAAAGGGGAAGGAGACTGATTGTTTTCTCCCCCCATTGTAGATTGACTAATCTGCCACAGTGTAAACATGATACCTGCTATCCTGTCAGCCTAACAGACACACATTTAACATCTTATTAATTTATGCTGAAATGATAACCGTGCTCTCAGAGATAACCAAATAATCACGAGTCCCCCACCAAATAAAAGAGCTATATCAGCTCAATAACCTATATGTCCTGAGCTGTAATGATAAAGTCACCATCACAATGTTTGTTTGATGACAGCAGATTTTTAAACACAAAAGCTTGCAGAACATGTTGCTGTAGATAAGATTGTAAGTTGTTTTTTTATGTCTGCTATAACACAACACAGCTGTTATGATGGCTTCTTTGACGTGGTGACGGCCACTTTGGAGCCAACTTCATTTAGTGTAAACACACACACACACACAAGGAAGTTTAGGCCTAAGGCTGTTTTTATTTCTCTAATTTGTGCCTCTAATTTGCATCTCCTGCCCATAAACCAGATAACAGCCTCGTTAGACTATGTTAAAGAATTTTTCAATTCTTAAAGTGCTTCTGAAAGCCAGCAAGGACAGCAGGCTCCCAGACAAATGATGGTGGGAGCAGTACACCTGCCGTTGTTTTTATCCATACATTTTAGTTATTCACAATGATAAAACTTGCCACCCTTCACGGTTTCTATGGTATAATATCCTGTCACACTGTACCATGACAGGAATTTAATTAGAAGTGTTCCTAAATTAAAAAAAAAAATTACATGAACGCTGTTACACCTGAGATAATAAAATAAAGCTTTGGTTGGGCTATAACAAAATAATTTATGATGCAGTTATGTCAGCTGTCATATTTAATTGACTTTGCTTTTAAAATGACGCCGCAAAGCGAGGTTGTCTTGATTTGCTAACTGCTTGTAGCCTTGACTCATTAAATCTCTTCAACCTGCTCTGTCAGTGTTTTTTCGTTTCAGTTAAAAATTGCAAAACTGTCACATCAAACTTGTCGTTGGAGCATTTTTTCACATCTGGGTCACAAGCAAACCCTTTTCCCTACTCTCTGTCTACACTGTGTTCAGATTCAAAGGTTAAAAAAAAGCAAACGCCAGTGTTTGTCCACACAAAAACCAGGAAATGATGAGACGAGCAATAAAGGGTCTGACCTATAAGCAGCTTTTATAATGACATCAGGTGATGTTAAACTCATTTTACATCGTGGGCCACATGCAGCCCAACATTTTTACATGGTAAAATGAGTTTAATGGCATAATTTAATACAGCCCACTTAGATGTGTCGCAGCTCTTTACTTTAACAGAATCATTTAAAGTAAAATAACATTCGATTTGTCAATTGGTTTGTTTACCACAGTTTCATTAGTTAGTACCAGCTGTCTTTAAGTGCTAACATTGTATTGTGAAACCCTTTTAATTTAGTGAGCAGTAAATCTTTCCTCCATATTGTATTTAATTAGATTCCTGAAAGCCACTCAGCCGTCCATTTCAATTAGTTTTGCTGTAGTAAAAAGTCCACTTGCAGAAACTTGTTTGATGGGTGATTCATCATAGCGACCGTGCTTTCCAGATTAATTTTTGTCAAAACTTCAGCTTTGGTCATGCACATGCTGATTTCAGAAGTGTTTGTCTTCTAGCCCACTCATGTGGTGATGATAGCCTGACAGATTTGATGTCCACATTAGGGGTGCAGGGGTCAAAATAAGTTTGAGTTGTTTGTCCTTGACATGAATAATAAATAAATAAATTCAAATAAAAACTATTTTAGTAACACCAAAAGTTCTAATCGTCTCTTGGTGTCTAAATAGGCTGGATAAAGTGGGCCTGGAATTCTCTTTTCTAACGTCATAGTTTAATTCTTGGACTGTATTAAAGTAGCTTTGCATGATTTTACAGTTCAGAATAATCCACATTTATTTTATGTTGGGCTTTGGTGTAGCCCCTTAGTTTATTCACCTGTCTGAAATGAGCCCTTATAGGTCCTCTTCCTTTAGGCCAAATTCCTTTTTATTGGCTCTCCTTTGCAAACAGCAGGTGCACTCGCAGTTAAAGCCGTGTGCCTGAGGTGACCATATTAAGGATGGTCACTCTCCTACAGAGCTAAGACTGGAAAAGAATCGGCTGAAACTGAGTGGTTAGAGCTTTTGGGTCACAGGGATTACTTTCACATATGCGCTAATCAAATTATTGAAAACACAAGCACCCAAAATTGCAACTCTATAAATGTGGTACAAAATAAGGTTCTCCTTTAACTTTCCGGCAGTGCATTTTAAAATCTAGCACACAACAACATGATGACACCGCTTAAGCCAAACCACAGTTTGCCCATCCACAGTGTACGATATAGTCTACCTGTGATAGGCCAACACTGGGAAATATTGCATATGGCTGTCTGTAATTTTACATGAACTGGTTTATCCCAAATGTTCATGTTACTTAACAAAACTTTCTAGCTGGCAGTTATGTTTTCAAACCATAAAATATACAGAAAGAACTGGCATTTAAGAAAAAAAAAGGAAAAACATGATATGCTAAATTATGTGTGACCTTTTAAGAAAAATGTTGCTCTTTCTGTCAGACTTACTGGCATTATGCAGTAGCGGTATGACCTGTAGGCATCTCATCACAGTTTCTATATTTGTTTGTTTCTGGACTTACTTTGGGGGAAACAAGGTAATTGGTAATTATTGAACAACAACCATGTTCTCAATGAACCCAAAAAACTCATTAATATCAAAGCTGAATGTTTTTGGAAGTAGTTTTTAGTTTGTTTTTAGTTTTAGCTATTTTAGGGGGATATCTGTGTGTGCAGGTGACTATTACTGTGCATAATTATTGGGCAACTTAACAAAAAACAAATATATACCCATTTCAATTATTTATTTTTACCAGTGAAACCAATATAACATCTCCACATTCACAAATATGCATTTCTGACATTCAAAAACAAAACAAAAACAAATCAGCGACCAATATAGCCACCTTTCTTTGCAAGGACACTCAAAAGCCTGCCATCCATGGATTCTGTCAGTGTTTTGATCTGCTCACCATCAACATTGTGTGCAGCAGCAACCACAGCCTCCCAGACACTGTTCAGAGAGGTGTACTGTTTTCCCTCCTTGTAAATCTCACATTTGATGATGGACCACAGGTTCTCAATGGGGTTCAGATCAGGTGAACAAGGAGGCCATGTCATTAGTTTTTCTTCTTTTATACCCTTTCTTGCCAGCCACGCTGTGGAGTACTTGGACGCGTGTGATGGAGCATTGTCCTGCATGAAAATCATGTTTTTCTTGAAGGATGCAGACTTCTTCCTGTACCACTGCTTGAAGAAGGTGTCTTCCAGAAACTGGCAGTAGGACTGGGAGTTGAGCTTGACTCCATCCTCAACCCGAAAAGGCCCCACAAGCTCATCTTTGATGATACCAGCCCAAACCAGTACTCCACCTCCACCTTGCTGGCGTCTGAGTTGGACTGGAGCTCTCTGCCCTTTACCAATCCAGCCACGGGCCCATCCATCTGGCCCATCAAGACTCACTCTCATTTCATCAGTCCATAAAACCTTAGAAAAACCAGTCTTGAGATATTTCTTGGCCCAGTCTTGACGTTTCAGCTTGTGTGTCTTGTTCAGTGGTGGTCGTCTTTCAGCCTTTCTTACCTTGGCCATGTCTCTGAGTATTGCACACCTTGTGCTTTTGGGCACTCCAGTGATGTTGCAGCTCTGAAATATGGCCAAACTGGTGGCAAGTGGCATCTTGGCAGCTGCACGCTTGACTTTTCTCAGTTCATGGGCAGTTATTTTGCGCCTTGGTTTTTCCACACGCTTCTTGCGACCCTGTTGACTATTTTGAATGAAACGCTTGATTGTTCGATGATCACGCTTCAGAAGCTTTGCAATTTTGAGACTGCTGCATCCCTCTGCAAGATATCTCACTATTTTTGACTTTTCTGAGCCTGTCAAGTCCTTCTTTTGACCCATTTTGCCAAAGGAAAGGACGTTGCCTAATAATTATGCACACCTGATATAGGGTGTTGATGTCATTAGACCACACCCCTTCTCATTACAGGGATGCACATCACCTAATATGCTTAATTGGTAGTTGGCTTTCGAGCCTATACAGCTTGGAGTAAGACAACATGCATGAAGAGGATGTGGACAAAATACTCATTTGCCTAATAATTCTGCACTCCCTGTATTTAAGAACTCCGACTGTGATGTAATGTCTGGGAAATGATGTGCGGAATTTTGGGTTTTCCTGTACAATTAACCTGACTGTAAACAGCACGGATATATCCTCAGCTGCTTTTAATATCGAGGTGGAATGAGCCAGAGCCGTCATTTCATCATGAATATCAATGAGGTTTTCTCACTAATGACTTTTCAACTGTTTGCCGTTGCTGGTGGTGTTTGCATTGCATTTTTCATTAAGCATATTCAGACTTACATCTCATTACAATACATCCATGTTAGAGACGTTCTCCGGTTACAGCAGCAGAAATAATTCCAGCCCAAATCCCCTCCCTGCTTAAGAGCACCCCACATTTATTTGATCACGATAATTCAATCCTGACTGTGTTGCAGTTATTAATAGTGATTTAAATAATGAATTCAGCCTGCTATAGCTTGTATAAATGAGCTTTGCTAGATATTGTGAGATGTATTATGTTCAAATTAGGTGTTCAAGCAACAGAAGAGTTTATTAAACAAATAGAATTCAGCTGAACGAATGCAGATGTTGATACGGGCATGATCTGTGACATCGTTTAACCGTTTCTTGCAGCAATAAGCTTCTTTTTTCTTGAAAAGCATAATGTGTTCTTAAGATGTTGTTTTGTCAGAGCTCAGCTGCTGATATTCCCAGGAATGTGCTTTTCGTAGCTTTGTTAACCACCCCAGAGGAGCTGTTATGGTTTTGTTGATAGTGTCACATGGGTCAAACTAAGAAGCCAAGGTTGGGTTATTTTGCAGCCCTGATTACCCCAATTACAGAAGGATGATGGGTGGATGGTGCAGGTTGTTTTGTCAAACTGTCCTGACATTTTCATTTGTTCTTTTTTTTTTTTTTTTTTTTTTTTTTACTGAAATGGAAAACTAGGAAGATGAGCTTTGACTGCATGAGGACATGTTTTAAAAGGTTTTCTGATAAATAAGCCGTTCTCTATGTGTGGACGATGTCTCACTGCCACAAAAATGTATGATTTTCTTTCCTTTAAAAAAAAAAAGAAAGGTATCTAACCCAGCAGAAACAGTTTTTTACTTTTCAATGTTTCCAGATGTTCCTGTCTCCACACAAATAGTTGTGAAGTCTGTTTTGAAAAATGTGAAAAGGTGTTGTCTTTTAGTTTTTATCACATAGAATGACATTGAATTCTTTTTGCGAATTTGAATTTGCCAAACGATGACCTTTACGGGATAAAAGAAAAAAGGCTTCAAAGCAAAGGTTTGTTCAGTATAAAGTAACAAGTTTTTTCATTCGAAGTTTTTCTTGTTGTTGTTGTTTGTCTATTTTAAGGACTTTCATCCATTCTTCCTGCAAATTGCTTGTAGTTTTGTGACATTTTTGGCCTTCGTGCACGGACTGCTCTTTTGAAGTGTATTCAAAGGTTTTTCTATGATGATGATGATTAGGTTCAGGGCTGTGAGGGCGATGGCAAACCTTCAACACAAGCCTCTTGAGTTGGCCCATTTGCTGTTATAGTGTGCAGCTTGCTTTTATTTAATTGAGTAAATCTTTCCACTCACCAATAAAATGTTTCCCCGTGCCACTTGCTACATAACAAACCCAAAACATGATTGATCCAACTAGTGCTTAACACATTCTCAGCCCTTTCCCTTTAAACGTCTTTCTTCTTCTTTTCCCTTTTTTTTCACAGGACTTTGTATTTAAAATGCTTCAGGCATCTTTTGTTGGAACATTTGAAGATGCAGATCCATAATTGTCTGCTTTTGGGCAGCTACACTATATGGACAAATGTATTGGGCCATACCTCTGAATCTTTGAATTCAGCTGTTAGTGCAGGTGTATAAACTCTAGTACCTGTAGCCATTCGGTTTGCCTGGGCCGTTCCAAAAAGCAGAGTTCACTGTACTGTAATAGCATAATACTGCTGCAACAAATCAGCTCATTAAATTTCTTCTCTCCTAGGTAAGTTATATTATTGCAAAATGAAAGCATTCAGGAACCACAACAAATCACCCACATTAAGTATCAGACCACATGAGGTAACAATGTTTAAAACGATAACAATAATATTTATATTTATAACAAGGTGCAATAATAATTAATGTGCAATAATAACAGTGTGCAATACACATACACTTATTCTTCTTTTTTATACTAAGTTAATATACTGTGTTGTGTTGTTTGTTACGTTGTGATGTGTCATATCGTGTCGTGTTGTGTTATATGTAGTGCCGACGTAGGACAGTTTTTCCAATTTCATTGTACTACTGTACTATGTATGACTGTGCAATGACAATAAAGAGTTATCTTATCTTATCTTATCTTATGAAGTTGGAGAGGGAGGTTGCTGAGGGCTGGGGTGCAAAGTGTCTCAGCACTCTGCTCATTCAACAACAGCACAGCTCCAAACCTCCTCTCACATTAACATCAGCACAAAATCTACATGCTGGGAGCTTCATGGCAGGGTTTCATGGTTTAGCAGCTCCTCTAGGTGTAATATCTAGGTGGCCCAATGATGATACAGCCTGAGGAGTCTGATTATTTATAAAGCTTTAAAATTTCTTTGTTTTTCTTGGTAAAAGTTGGTACTCAAACTCCTTGCATGTTGCTCATTTCTTCTGTAAAATCTTCTTCTAGCAGCTTCTACTATTAGCTGCTATTACTAGCTGCTATTACTAGCTGCTACCGCTACAGGGGCTGTAACAGCACCACAGTCTATCCTTAGTACATGTGGCAGAATTGACAAATAAAGTTGACTTGACTTGACTTGACTTGACTTAGCATCCCTCTCTTTTACACTAACCCTCTGCTTGTCCTCCTTTTACCACATTTGAACCTTCTGTTGTCTTCCTCTTTTCCTCCTGCTTGACAGCTCCATCTTCAGCATTCTTTCTCCAATAAATCCACTACTTATGTCCAAACCATCTCAGTCTGGTCTCTCTAACGGCGTCTCCAAACATCTCAACATGAGTTGTCCCTCTGACCTTTCTGGTCCCTCCCAATGAAAATCTGAGCATGCTCAACTCTGCAACTCCAGCTCAGCCTTCTGTCTTTTTTCTCAAAACCATACATCATAGCTGGTCTCAGTAGCATCTTGAAAACCTAAAACAAAAATATCATAGGGAGCATGGTTAAAATGTTGACTTAAATGTTTTATCTTTTTGCTCTTAGGATATAAAATGAGTAACAGACAAACCTCAGAAAATCTTTTGGAAACCACCTTTTGTTTCCTTTTACTAAAAATAAAAAATAAAAAAAATCCAACATTTCCGTTTTAAAGCAAGTCTTAAGATTAAGACAGATTCTTCTATAGCAGTTGCAGTATTAGGTTTTTCTAATTCAGATTCAGTGCGTGTGTTATATAGAAGAGCGACTTTTTTTTTTTTGCTGGTTAAATGCTGTATAACTGCTGGAGGCGTGTTCTCCAACTGTCCACCATGCAGTTATGAAGTCATTTAGCTTCTTTTTGCTGCTGCTAGCCACTGAGTCGACCTGCAGCCAGACCAGCAGCCTCTAAAGCTGCCTCTCAGTGTGTGATTTCCTGTGTCCACGCACTTACTACACACACTGGTGAACCCCACATGCACTCGCATATTACACGTCTGCTGTTTCACGGAGCGTTGTGGTGGGCTGAAACTGCCTGCTGGTCCATAACTCCTCCACACAGTCGGGTTATTCTGCGAGGCAGCAGGAGGACAAACACTAGCCCGAGGGACAGAGTTGTCTGTGTGCCGAAGCACACGCTTACCAGTAAAAAGGCTTTGTTTACCGGTATGGCCAGAAAAGTGGTTAAAAGGAACATGCTTTCAGTTTCTACTTGGGTGGTGAGTTAGTTTTTCATTTCCTCATTCTTCACTGATGAGACCACCTTTCCCTGAATTGTGTTTTGAACATTAGTGGCTATAATACAAATAAATCTACGAGTCCAGGTCAGTGTGTTTCATATTGTGTGCACAATGTCAGTAGTGGATTTGCATAACCTTGAACGCACACACAAACAGCTACAGTTTCCCAGAGAAATGCAGACTGCATCCTGTTTGGCCGTCACAGCTGAGTATCCAGTGTTGTGTAATTTTGTTTTTTTTTGTGAAATTCATCTTAGTGATATTGATTACTGTAAAACGGAGTAAAATCATCAACTGTTGAACTAAGTAAGAACAAGTGTCAGCTTCCCTCGAGTTATAGGCAGGCTTGAAAACATCATGTATGAGGATTTTGGAGCTTAATACGCTTGATATGAATGATATTCTAAAATTCCCACCTATGTTAGTAATTTTCCACTCTTAATTTAAAAGAACAATATGGAATACTGTCATTATATTTGAGGAATTGCACTAGATGTTTATCCTGTAGTAAGGCCAGTGATGATAAAATGAAATTATATTTTAGTATTTTAAACCATGTTGCAGTACTTGTTTGCACAGCATGGATAAAATCTTGCATGATATTGCATTTTTGGGGGGAGTTATCTTAGTTTGTATTCATACCCATTGTGGATGTCATGGTATTCCTTACTGATAAATGAAATGTACTGAAGAATAATCCGTGTTTTCTCCTGTTGCACATGAGCTAACTACTCCTTTTCAACTGACGAGTGATTAAGGTGCCTGAATGAGAAATGAAATGGAGGAAAAACATTGAAAATAAGTGAGAAGGTCTCTAAGTTGTTGCAAAGCAATCAAAAAGTTTTTGTCAGTTTTTTGTGAAAGTGACCTCGTGGTGGCTGCAGTGCACTTCACATGTGTCTGTTTCACTGTTCAAACAGACCATGTGGTCTTTGACAGGCAAACACGCAAGTAAAACCTTGTTAGCATGAATAAAAGCAATGAGTCACAATTTTTCTTTTCCGGTTTGGCCCATCGCAGGGAACATACAGCCTTCAGATTGCTGTTTTAAATAGACTTTCAGGAACTGGTTGGTTTAGATGTTTCTGACGGTCAAAAAGTTGAGTTTGGAAAGTACACTTCTCACCCTTAGCGGACCAGTTTCGAAACACGTGTTACTGAAAATTTTGGCTCTGTCTCTAAATAGAACAGAAGCTGCGTCAATATGATTAACAGTAACTGTGTTTGGCTACTATTTCCTGTCAAAATGGCTGCTTCAGAATAAGTCTAGTCATGTCTTGGCCACATGACCAATTATCCAATAGGAGTAGGGTTAGGGTGAGGGCTGGGGTTGTGTTGTGGGTGTGAAGCTTTCAGAAGTTAGATTTGAGGTCAGACGAAAAGCTGTAAATAGCCACAGAATACAACAGCTAGCACAGCTGTCAGGGACCAAGCAGTAAAGCATAAAGGACACAGGTGTTTAATTCAAAAAAGGGGTTTTATTGACCCAAAAATATGAAAATAGATTTAACAAAGCCAAAACTTAAACAGGCAGGCCAATAAAAGAGGTCAACTAAATAGACTAAACTCAAGATAACAATTAACAAAATCTCAAACAAACATATGATAAACTGACCTGTTGAAACCAAATGACACACAAGGGGAAAAACTAAATGGCTGCCATATAACCAACTAATACAAAACAATTAAACAAACATGAAACACCCCCCAGGCAATGAAGCATGTGGTTCCATCCAATTAGGCTGTCAGTGGTACTTCAGCTCTCCCAGCCCTTTGCTACACCTTTTGCCAGACAGGAGGAGAAGCCAAACCCCAGGTAACTCAAACAAAGAAAGATGTAATATAACAAAACAAAACTTTGAACTTGCAGTGTTAATTAGTGATGGGCAGATGAAGCTTCATGAAGCACTGAAGCTTTTCATCCAATTGGTTCACCCCAGCGCAAAGCTTCTTGAAGCTTCATTTGCTCTAGGAGGACACCTACTGGACGTAAAAATATTAGTTGGCATGAATTTGAAGAGTGTGGCATTTTGCACACAGCCTGTAAATATCAACAACAAAAGGAGTGTGTAAAACATCTATATTGTATTGATGGCAGTATACTGTGTATATTTATAGTGGCAGTATGGAAAATGATTATTTGGAAATGCTTAAAATGGAAATGATCATTTACTGTGAGGTGAGGTGTGGTTGGGGTGTGGACAGTGGTTGTGCTTTTGTAACGTTGAGGTATGGACAGCTACACACTGAGGCTTTGAGCCTCAGTCCTGCCTGTTCACATTTTATTCTGTAAAAACTAAATTTTCACTGCTTTTATGACATTTTAGTGGGGAGAACATAGCTAGGATTTAATGATTTAACAAATCTTTTGAATCCTTTGTCCTCCACAATGCTAAATGGCTGGGAGTCCTCAATCACCATGCTGACCAGGTCTTCATCTATTTGAGATTGTTCTCCTGAGGAAAGACAATAAAGACAAAGCACAAATATAAATATCACACACGTAACTTATAACAGTTGTATAATATTGTTATATCATTTAGTAACATTACTGCATGCTATATTATCATGGCATTTGATGGCTCACCTGGTCTTGCTCCACAATCGGTGTTCCCCTTATTCTCATGCAAAGCTCTGTAGTGCCTAAGCATGGATGAGATGTTGTTGTTATATCCCAGCTCCCTGGCACATAGCAAACACTTCACCTTGTACAAAAGTACAGACAGCTTAACATAAATTGTATTGCACCATCAGTATTGTGAAAATACATCTTCTGTAGAAATTTCCATACCTTGTTGGGAGGAATAAAATCAAAATGTTCCCACACAGGGGAGGACATCCTCCTCTTCTTAGCTGGCTCCATTCTCTCCTGACTTTCTCTCCTCACTCTCATAAACCTCCAAACTGTCTCTAACTCTCACTAACCGCAACTCTCCATCAAACACCCACATTTTTGAATGAAATCTGAGGGGTTTATATCGCTGTCATATCTCGCGGCAAAGTTCGAACCACTTCATGAACCAGTCACGTGGTACAGCCGGGCAGCGAGGCTTCGGACGTCATCATTTTCAGCTCCTCCCATAAATGAAGCAAGCCTCGATACGCGCATCGCGGAAACGCCCCCTCCATTACTCGACACACGCTCCGAAGCCTCGATACAGAACGTCACATCACTAGTGTTAATATGTGTGCACGCCATATAAACGTTGGAAGGTGTGATGGAAAAATAAATACATTTAATAAAGAAACAATATTGAACAATAACCAGAATATATTAAAGTAGTGACTGTAAATTAACTAAAGTGAATCAACTGGTGGTGTGGAGCTTACCATGTGTGGCATGCCATCACAACAGCAATAATGGTTAAATGCTCCAGTTACACTAACCGAAGTATTCAAACTGAGGCTCAGTAACACTATATATTTGTCCTCCATTTGACCATCCAGCTTATGATTAAATGTCCTATGGACTGTTTTTTTTTTTTAGTACTGTTATAGAAGATCCGAGTTCTGGTGTATGGAACCAGATTTGAGTATTTTATAGAAATAGCACATAGTGGCTGCTGGCTTTTATCTATAATAGAGAACACTGCAGACAACTCAGCCATTTAAAATGTAGTGGTGAGTGCAGTTGAGGAAGCGGATACTACCTCAGATACACAAGCATCATTTTTAATCAAATCTTTTTGCTTAAAAATAAAGTAATAGCATAATGTGTGTTTATAGTTAGCCCTTCTTCTCGCTTCCTATTAATGATCTAAGCTGTTGCATATCCAAGTTTTATTTTGAAGCACCATTCTCAACATTTGGCGCTTCCAGCCTGCGACATGAACATTTTCTGCTTACAATGACAGCATATTCAACATGTTTGGGTATGCTTTTACAAAATAGGACATCTGATTACATGTGATTGCTTTGTTTACCCCTTTTTTTTTTTTTGTTCTACAGGCTATTTGATTGATCTAATAGGCTCTTGATTTGCTTGTGCCTGCTCTGTTTGAAATGCATATATCCCTAACACAGCGGAGGGATTTATGTAACCCACAATGGCACTTCAGCACACAGAAATCCACAACATCAGCTGAAGAGCGTGATGCTTTACACACTGCAGTGTCTCCACATTTTTTTGTCCGCATCTCATTAAAATTAACAGGCTTTCACTAAACTTTATTGAACAGCCTCATCACTAGTGGCCCCAAAGAGCACATCCAAATGAGGAAAGAAGGGACTCTGCAGTGAATAGATCAGTAATTAACAACACATACTTGTTTGAAAAAAAAAATTATTTTAGATAAGCGTTTATTTATCGTTACCAAGATAGAAAATCAGATATTTTTTTAAAGCCTTCTATCTGTTCATTGACATCTAGAAGCTGCACCTGTCCGCTAACTATAACTCAATATCTGGGTATCACCTTTGGCTATGTTCCCAAAATGCAAATGGGAATCTGTACTTGTGGTTTTGACTTTGCATCTGTAGCTGTGCCTGTGTGCAGTTGTGCTAATAAGTCACTGAACTTGATCGCAGCGCTCTGACTGCACCCGCAGACGGGGTTCGATACGACTGTAAATTGACAAGAAACTGCGTTTTTAAAATCTATCCTGTGTGAGTGTAATATTCAAATCTGCCTGCACACAGCAGAGATGGCTCTTGCTTCCTGTATTCTATGTTCTCCTTTCCCTTCATAGTATTTACTGTTGCAGAGAGATTACAGAAGCTGCATACTCGAGTCTGGTGTTTTGTGGAGTGTGGCTGTTTGCCTATCTTGGCAATTTCAGTTCCCATCTCCATACAGTAGATTTTTGATGATTGTGCTTTTCTCCCTGCGTTTACCCCACAGATATTTAAGTCTGCTTTTCCAGCTAAATCCTTATTCATTCCAATTGTACGATAAACTGGCTGGTAACTTTTCTTCCCCCTTATCACATCACACACCCACCAAAAAATTGAACAGCTTCTTGTCAAAAACTCTTATCAAGTTCCCTTTGAGTCAGCCGTGTTTCCTCTTTACTTACTGGCATTTAGTTTTTTGGTGCCTCGTCACAGCAGTTTATGAAGTCTCCATACAGAAGAAAATTGCTGCATTAAAAACAGCGATACTGCTGCGAAGCCCTCTGTCAGTGTCCCTGTTATTTATCTGAAAACTGAACCCTTTCAGATCACTTCCAAGCGAAACCTTTTACAAAACATAAATCACCTCTTGTTGGATTAAAAGGCATAAACACTTCAGCTTTGAGGGTTAGCCTGAGGTTTTAGAACAATAGACGATCACCGAAATTTCAGTTTGGCCTCTTGTCAAGGTAGCTGTGGGAGTAAACATTTATTAACTGCAGGCTGAAACTGATAATCTGCTCCTGGCAATGTCAGAGCTGCATAAAAATGTACGCCCTTCTATCTGAATATTGTGGTCGTTGCACAATGTTTATCAAAAGATGGGACCAGAGATTTCTTCATATTTTCGTTCTGAATTTAGTTGCTTTTTTTTTTGTTGCGCTGCTTACAGACAGAGAAGTATATTTTTAAACACAACAGAATAAACACTTTAAGATGCTGCTTTCCAGTTGGGGTCCAAATGCCACAGTGACAGAGGCCTGCTTGCTTTCATGTCAAGACTTGGGTAAAGAGATTGAAACAGCTCTCAGTGGTTAGTGCTAGAAATAGCTAGCCTGTCTGTCTGTGTAAATAATAAAACAAACAAACCAAAAAAAAGAAGAAATCCTGTCACCTGTCAGCCCGTCATACTAATTATTATGGTATGCAGTGTCTTCTCTTTTTTTAAACTTGTTCCTTATGCTTTGATCCTTGTACAACTATTAGCATGACATAAAAAAAAAAATTCCCACAAATTTCTGCTGGTTGCCCGGCAGACTCATTGTGACACCAACACCTCAGGAAGTTGCTGTGAACAATTGCTCTGAAGGAGTGGGAGGAACCATCCTCCAAGTCCTCAAAGTGCCTGACGCCTAACGAGCTGCCGCAGCTTATTAAACTTTAGTCTGAGTCTTTGAAAGCAATGCTAGATCCCAAGAGGTTCTCTGTGTAGTCCTGGGGAAAAACAAATGTGCTTTTCAGAAGTTATGACACAAAGAAGCGTCACCTAATTCCGGAGTTTTCATAAAGGATAAGTGTAAACCATGAGGAAATAGCCTTAGCTAAGGTGCCGTGCTCCGCCCTGAATGGCCTTTTCAATGACACAAAAGTTAATAACACAACAGGTGGCGCAAGTAGCTATACAAGAAATGCGCAATAGAAAAAAATACGGGGTTCTGTGGAAATTATAGTGCTAAGTATTGAGTAACTAATTTCTTCATATTTTGCTTCCGAGGAGCCACACTTGCTTGTAATTGTGTAAAGTGGTCTTGAGCAATAGCTTTCCCGGCTTTCAAAGGTTTTCTTTGGACATTGGCTGCTTTTTCATTCATTTTTAGCCCATTTGCAGAGAAAACATTTTCAGGGAAAAGTTTTTTTGTTGTTGTTGTTTTTTTTTTTTAAATAAATCATTCAGGCATGAAAAGGGCACCCCAACCCAAGGGATGAGTCAGTGTTGTATCTACACATAATTGGAAAGAACCAACTTTAAATAGTGTTGTTTCTAGCAGTCTGCCACAAAAACACATTTACACTGAAAGTCATGTCCTTAAGAAACAGGAACAAAACAAACAAACACAGGAAACTGGGAGAAAAAAGCTGAGGTATGTGGAATTATACAAGAGCTTGGCTAAAAATGGATCTTGTGGAGTGGTGAATCCAAATTTGAGACTTTTGTTGAAATCATCATCAATATGTACAGAGGAGTTCAGGAAAAGGGGCACAACAGGGATCTGTGGTTTGGTGGAATTCTAAAAATTTGATTTTGATCCACCATGAAATACTATCTGGGAATCATCTGATTGCCAATGGTTTCATTTTTCAGCATGACAATGATCCCAAATGCACTACTAATGCAATAAAAGCATACCTGGATGGAAAAAAAACACAAAATGGGACACTGTCAGTCTTGGATCGGGCCCCAGAGCTAGAATCTCAGCATCAATTTAGCAGAAAATAAACAAAAAGCAGCAAACTTCCAAAAAAGAGATTTAAATGTTCTTTAAGAAGCCTGGAGAATTAATTCAGAAGACTACTTGAAGAAATTACAAGACAGTTCAGGCTATGTTTGAAGGTCATGTAAAATACTGACTTTCTAGCTCTCTGGAGTCATATATTGTATTTCAATGTAAGTTATTTACCTGTAAATACACCAGCGCATTTCCCATTTCCCTAGAAATCTAGAGAAATGAGGGGTAACTGAAGACTACTATAATTATCATCGGTGTGTAAAATAAGATTTTTATGTAAAAATATGAATTTTGCTGCAGGATGAGTCATTTCATCCCAGTTTCACTTGAAACAGAATTTCCCTGTACTCAGGGCAGAGAGCACTGCATCTATTCTGGTAATGGTGGTGAGAGAAAAAAAATGTATACTGTGAATTAACACATCCTCTGTCCTGCATTTAATCATTAAGCTGAGGGGGAGTTTCAGAAGGTCTTTATGAGTATGCACGCTTCTATTTATGTCGTAATTTTTGCTTCTCTCGGTCTATCTGCTCTGGCATCGCATGAGTCGCGCCTTCCCGTCACAAGAAGAGAGTCAAGGTCATTTTACTAAATGTGGGTGAAGTTTTTTTGTGTTTATAGATGCATTAAACAAGGAAGGCACTAACTCGTGCATTTTTCTAGTCAACATGCCTGCTTATCCCAGATGTCAAAAGAGCTCGTTCCTCCTCCTACACAATTAATCACCTCCAAACTGGGACTCATTTGCATATAATAAAACGGGACAGCTAACAGACATTAGGGATACAATGAACTTTAATCAAAAACATCTATATTATTAATCTTGCTTTTAGGATAAATAGCAATTTGGTAGTCAGAAAAGAGAGTGAAATATAAGCCACGGTTGTGCAAATGATGCAGCTACAGCTGAAATGACAATAGGCTACAAACATTATGGTAATTTATTCCCAGTACTTTATGAAAAAGTAATCAGCAGTCTTGGAGCTCGGTGCGGCACATCCTTGTGTGTTTGTGTTTTTGTGTGTGTGTGTGCTGTCTGTGGCTGTTAAATTATCCAACAGTTTAAGTTTGACAGCTAAATTTGTTTAACATTTTATTCAAAGCTATGAAAAACAGCAGTGCCTATTTGTGCAAGTGTACGAGGCCTTATCAGAAGAGTCCATCAGGTCTAACTGATGCTCTGTTAATCTGAGCAGAGACTGGAGAGTCTCTGATTTCTGGCAGAGCATCAAGTCTAGTTGTCGCTGCCAACACAGCTATAGCATCTGCGCCATGGTAAAATTGTGCCCGCCTTCTCTCCCCTGACTTGTATCTTTTAGTGGAGCCACCAGTACAACATGCAACCATATTTGTAGCCTTTCCCTTTTTTTTCCTTTCCTCTCGTGAAAGAATTCAGTGACAGTCGCACATCCCCCAGAGGGAGAAATTGCATTTCCAAGCGTCATACTGTACCTGCCAAATGAACACTGAATACATTTCTATGAGACAAAAAAATAATAATTCTGAGAGCTGTATGGAGCATCTTAATGAGACACACCATGCAGTTGGGAGCTTACTGTGGCTACTACAGTCACATTTGAGCATTTTATCACTCATTAAAATGCAGAACAGTCTCTTCATTAGGATGCAACATATGGCTGAAATTCTTCCACGTCCAACATCTTTCAGACTCTGTATCTATCTGATATGCTCTGTTGGTATCTGCCCTAACCCACTAATCCTTTGGGAAGACACCTCTTTAAATATAGACTATAGCTATACTACAGTGATGTTTGGATTGATTGATACACAGCTGAGTTTTTCTGCCTGGTTGCACATCAGAACTGAAGAACGCGCTCTCGACCATATCTCGGGTCTGATCTGACAGCAGGGACACAGAGGAGCCCCTTGGCAAACGGAGTAACAGCAGAGCTCATCTGAGCAGAACGGAGAGCAGGGCTGTGATTTACCTGGCTCAGGAGCAGAGAGGGCCAGAGATGGTGAGAAGGGCTGAGTTGTTTTTCAAATCAATAGACTTCATTGGGTAATAGGAGCTAATATTTTGATGGCTTTGTCTCTGGGTGGATCATCTGTGGCCAGGAGTCTTATCTACCGGGGGGGCAGTTTTGCCATCTCGGAAATATCAAGATGTGTTGTGACACATGCAAAAACAGAATATCCTGAATTTTACTCTTTTTAAATTCCCTCTGAAATTTAAGAGTGAACTTTGTTTGAAGTTTGTTTTGTTTTCCTTCATAATCTGAAAGAATATTAAGAGTAGAAGTGATTACATGGAAAATAAAGTTCCTCCAAAACAGACATGCTAAAGATTGCTTGCCCGTAACACCACAATGACTTCCTGTTCAAATAATTGGTACAGAAAATTATGAGAAAATGACCTGCTCCTTTGATATGTGACAGCAGCTTAAAGTAAGTCTCAGTAAAATATGATTATTGTTTTGTAAAATATGGTCACAATCAGGCATTATTAGATACACTACAAAGTAGGACGTGATGATTCACTAGTCGTCACAGTGCCTCTTACTCATCAGGTTCAGTTTTAATGCACCGAGCTTTCACAGAGGATTTGAGGTCTTCTGTTATTAAACCACCCTACTTGGACTTTTACACTCTGTGTGTGGCACTATGCCTCAATTCTTTCATCACAGGCTAGATTTTGAAAATTTGAATACAGGCCTCAAAGAAGAGATGTTTTTTTCTAGTTTTTCTGCATTTTTGCCAGTGAAAGAAAATTAATTAATTAAAGGAACTCAATAGATCAGCATCAGCCACTGACGTCATGGATGCAGTATTTTTTATTTTATTGTTTTGTACCATGGCACACAGCATATGTCCATACAGTAGTCAGATTTGTCCCATAGTTTTGTAAGCATGTCTGGATTCAGTGCAGGCACTGCTACTGTTATTCTACCTACCAGCAGCCATGTGAAACTCACGAATCCCCTCTGTCTGGTTACAGGCTGTGGGATTAAAGCCTTCTAAAATCAAATTTAAATGCACTCTGTTTTTCCTACATATTGGTTTTATGAATGGCTGGTGTTTGCTTGAAAACTGCCCTCACACAGAAATGTGTTTTGAAATTTTTTTTACTGACATTATGTAACCATTTAGAAGTGCATTATAAGAAACTATTGTCCCCCTTAGAGATTAAGCTGACCCTTGAGGCTGCTGCCATAGCAACAGGTTAACTTTGAATTGAAACCATAGGAGGTCTGAGATTGGTTGGAAAGTTGCTAGCATTTTAATGGTGTTACAGTGAACTCTTTGACTAGTAGCCAGCCTGGAGGGGACACACACACACACACACACACACACACACAACAGGAAATGGCATGATGTGACATCACATCCAAAGGACTTTATGACAGCTTGATTGACAGAATCAGTTTAGCTTTATTAATCCTAAAATATTCACACTTAGAGCTCTGAACTGAATGTTTAGACATTGTTATATCGCAAACGTGTTTTCCCAGCTGTCTTTCCAACACATCTCTCACCCCATTAGTGCAACCTCTCTGTCCAACAAAGACCTTAGGTTTGAAACACAATGCCAATTAAAAGCAAAGAGTGCTGTTGGGCTTACTGCAGTTGTTATTTTTGGGATGTATAGTAATGAGCTCGCTGGTGCAGCAGCACTATGTGTTGTGGAGACAGCGGCGAACATTGGTGTTGGGTCATCGGACTGCGCCTCGGAAACATTTGAGCGAGTGACACGGACCATCCTGATTTATCTCATTCCTCCTTCTTGTTTACTTCACATCATAGTTCACAAAATGGCTTTTTTTAAATTAAGGCAAACCTTCGTGGATGAGCTACAGCGTGAGCTTTAATGATTCTTCCCTGTGATAATTCTCTATGGGCTTTACTCGGTCCCTGACCCACACTCATTTACTGCAACTCATTAGCCTCATGCACACAGGTGCAATATGACTCTAAGGGCTTTGTGCCCATCAAAGTGACCTTTGATTCTTCGCTCACACTAGGGAATAAATTATTTACTGTTTTTGCATCCGAGTCCGTTGTCTTTAATGTAATCAAGATTGATGGTGAGGGAAGGGAAAGGACTCAAGAGCTGAAGTTTGGTTAATAAAACCTTTAACATTTAACAACTGCGGTAGCGTAGCAGCTCTGTAAAAAAATGCCATCAGTTGAACAAATTACGTCCACGTAGACTCGGCGGCCGAAAAACCACCCTGACATCTAAATATGGTTAAGGACACACGGCTTTCTGCAATAGCTTGGTAAATGGTGCACTGAATTGTCGAATATAAATGCGCTTTGTTTTGTTTTCTTCTTCTTCTGGGAGACTCGGCTGCGCTTTTGTGTTTCACAACAAAACAGACTCTTTTATTTTCAGTGGTATGTGAATCAGCAGTTCGCGACAAAGATGAACATCTTTGTATGGCACCGTTTCTTCTCTGCACCCCACTCCCCTCCCCTCCCCCGTTGTGGTATTGAGTTGACCTTGCTACTGTATAAACGCACCACAATGAGCAACCTCTGCAGGGTTGTGTAGAGATGGATGTTACATAAAAGGAAAAACTGGGACAAACTTACAGAAGAGCTTCAGCGTTCCTTGGCATAGTTTCTCAAAGTTTTTGAAACTCTGCTGTTGTGTATTGATGATGGTGAGAGTGGGCGGGCTGCTGTCTAAAGCAAACCCAGACTAGCCCTTTAGCGTTCTGCTCAACCAATTGGTAGAGCACATTTTCAGGCCCTATATCTAACTGAGGCTTTCACTGAACTAGACCTACCTTATTGAGTCTTTTCTACCAATTGGTTTACATCCGTAATGCCCAAAAAAATCCACCAGAAGGCACTGTGAATGTAAACTATTAGCTCTTCTTATCCCTCTCCCAAACAGGAAGTCAGAAACAAAAAACCATCCAACATATTTTGAGTGTTTTTGATTAAACTAAGGTAGGAAGATATAATTTTTTGATATATGATAGTGTTAGAGGACTTACTAAACAGATTTATGTCACGTGACAACATTAAAAAAGTGAATTAAATGTTTAATAATTTAAAGTGGTCAACCAAACTGTTGATTTGTCACTTTGGTGCTAATGCTAGCATAACCTAAATGTTTTTAAAATTGATTATTTGCCATAAAATCAGACCACTAGACCCATTTTGTTTATCCATTGCTGTTGATAAATCACATTAAGTGTTAAGAATATGCTGAAACAATTTCCTCAGTAAGTAATTTTTGTAACTTTCTGAGTTAATATTAGTAAATATTGTAAAAATCAAGAATAACACGTGGAAATCACAAATATCACAATTGATTACCTTTTAATCAAATTACTGGTAAATGAATATTACTAAGTTGTTAAAATTATAATTTCATGTTTAACAAGTACTATATGGATGCTAAACAATTATATGGCTAAAAATCACATGGTCCTGTGGCATGATACCATCCACCTTCAACCACAGTGTGTTTGAGGTCATGGTTTCATATGAAGCCAACAGGGCTGGCACTCTCCACCAGATGAGTGGGGTTTTAAATTGTTCGGCCAAGTTCATCTGGCATCATCCACGACTTGCTGCTGTATCAAGGGGGATCTACATTCTTCAATGCTCCCCTCAGTGAAAAGGAACAGAAGCTACCGCTAAGGGGCCAAAGTTGTAAAAAACAGTATGCAAACCCATAAAAGAACCTCAGCTCTTCACAAGTTTCAGCTTGGGCCAGAACTTGCACACCTCCTTGGGTGTCAGGGGCATTGGTACTGTATGACCAAACTGCACTGGTGGAGCTTCCCTGATGGCAGACAAAGACCTGATGAAGAAGGGCCATGGAGCCTTTGATTACAGGTCTGATGAAGCTCTGATTGCAATAAAATCGTTTGACACCAAATGTGTCAACCTAAACAATGCCTGTGGGTTCATGCCTCTTTCATCGGTCAAACGGTGGAGCAAAGAGTCCAATGCAAAGATCACCATTCCATGCCAATCACTCATCCTGTATATAATTAGCATATGGGAGGAATTAAGCTTTCTGATATTATATTACACCTGTATAAGACAAGTTATAAGTTACAAGTTAAGGAGATGGCATATTCCACTGTTCGGATACATCCTTGACTTGAATACCTGGTCTACAAGAGGGACTGTGCCCTACTGGACCAGAAACCGATGGCTCTCAAAAGGATTCCACCTGGTTGTGTCTGAACCAAGTTAACAAGCCAGCATCTAGAGTTGGACAACCATGATTCAGCTCTCCAAGACCACAGAATAAATGCTACACCCTAAGACCCCCACGACCAAAACCACAACCAGATGTGCTTGATTTCCACTGTTTTTATTTTATTTTATTTTTTTAAACGAAAAATGATTTTGCACAGTAGCATTCAATCAGACGTGGCCTGAATATGAATATTTTTCTCATTTGCAGATTAAAAAAATATGTATTTTGTTGTTTGATATAATAGTTTCCTGTGATGGAATGAAAACCAGCAATGATCACTGGTATGCTACTAGAAATAAACTGTATCCAATGCCCTGAATAGTTTTTGTCATTAATTTGATTATAATTTGGCCCTTTATTTGATTTTTTTTCGACTGTATTATCTACTGTACTTGTATTTGCATTTCATACTTTTACCATGAAGTGACAGCTCAACCATTTGGTAGAGATCAATATTTTAAAAACTACAGGGTCTATTGAAAAACAAAAGTGATTGTGGTTATTACTCACCCAAGTCAATAAGAAATGCAAACAAAAAATGTTTCCATTGCTTTTTTCTTGGTGTGGACCTCAAAGAGTTAGCTAAGTATTCAGCTGGGTTCAGGTCCTAATAATCATGAGAGTGTAATCGCCTAATCGCTCAGGGCCTCTTTGTGCCATTGGTGAAATATCTGCATTTGTTGTTACTTCACTGATTTCAAAAACAGACGGGCCAAAATGTATATTTAACCCAACAGAAATGTTAAAAATAAACAGTTTATTATGCACCATTATGAAGCTGTAAACAAATTTAAGGCTGTATTATTTAAGCGTTTAGTAATGTGCATAATTTGCAAACAGTTGCACTGATCATTAGGAACAGCCTTGGATGTTTTAAACGAAAGGAGGTTTCCACTGATACAGTTATTGTTTTCAGTGCCTCTGCTTATAAAAATCAATGTATTTATGTATTTTTTCTAGAGCATCTGCAAGGATAAACAATTACACAAGTGATTACGTGTGGAGAAAGAAGGAGTATCTCATAATACTGTCGCAGCACGTTTCCCACAGTAATGACGGCATCAGTGATTCTGAGATTCTAAATATGGTGCAAGATGATCATCTTCGATATAAACCGCCTACATAAGAGGGGAGAAGAAGCAATGAATATGCATGTATTCTCTGCATGTTGAATTAGTGTGCATTGCTATTTTCTGGTAATTTGGTGTATTAACCATTACTGCCTGCATGTTTAAATCAAAATGCTGTGTTATAGCAAGAGGAAAGCAGACATGATGCACACTTTATTGCCATATCAGTGCTGTGTGATATTCATCTATGATGTTATAACAGTCTAAAGGCAAAGAGTGGCTACACTCTGGACCGATTGTGCATTAGGGTGTTCATCCTGGTTTGTGATACTTCTGCACTCTCTACTGCATCCCTGATTCTCCCACTGGGTCTGAGACAAGCCTGCAGTTTGTTTGTTCGTTCACTTAAGAGTAGGTTTTTGTTTTTTTTGTTTGTTTTTGGGTGCCGAGGTGCTTTCTGCTGCCTCTTTATTACACCGCCCTCCCCCACACTGTGTACTGACATCAAGCTGAGACTGCCAGCTGTGTTGCACAAGAAGCTGATGCGTCTGCTGATGGTGCGTAATCACCTCTCCATCTTGTTGAGTACTTATCAGATACGGTGCGGTGATGAGCTGAAGTGACAGCTCTGGCTGCGATGGTCTGATCGTCTCCTCAGTGAGACTGTGTGGCATTCTCAGTCCGAAGCCCTGAATGAGTGCCGCCACCAACCTCCCCGCTTTTCCCCCTCCTGCACTGGTTTCTGATTACTGCCATTTTACTGACCTCCCATCTGTCCCGCTTGCTTTTTGGTGTCTTAATCCAGTCATTTTCATACTGTGGAGCTTGAGGGTTTGTTTGGCAGGCTGGGCTGCGTGCAAACACACACACAGTCACATATACAGCCTAGTGGTGAGAAGGAGCTACAGCTTAATTGCTGTCAGTGGGAGTACAGATGGCTGCATTAACTGAAGTTAATACGACCCATGTGTAAAACCTCTTGTGTAACTCCACAGGACAGTCCCACGCTGCTGCCGCTGCTGCTTTCATGACTCTGACTCAATCAGATTGAAAGAGAAACCGACTCGCCACCAGTCACTGCTGCAGAAAGTCTGAATCCAGGTTTCTGGAAAAACAAAAGTGAATTCATGCACGCCCCCGCAGTGATATGGTTTACACTTTGGAAATCACCCCTGTGGTAATATATCTCACTCGGCGCTCGTGCTGTTCAGAGACGGCTCTCTTTTGGAAAGTCGTAGCTGACTGTGCTTTTGGGATTTGAGGAAAGTCTGAAGGTCCTTTAACACTGTACTCCGGGTCAGAAGGGCAGAGGTGATTATGGGGAATGCTTTCGTTTTGTTCTGATTTAAAATCGTAAACTAGTAAAATAAGTTTGATAATAAAACACCAAATACAGCAACATAGATGTCTTTAAAATACACAGATGCCTCATAATAATCACTAAGAATACACTTATGCATACTCAGTTTTGCACATAAATGCAGCATAAATCTACAAAACAAAACCCAAGTCTAAATTTTATGATCAACACATCATCAGCACTTAGTATTTTAGGTTTTCTCAGGTCTCAGCTAACAATAGGGTCTCCACACGGGCCTTTTATCTGCTTGCAACTCAGCAGTGCTCAAATGTGATTGGTGCCTACAACCAAGATTCTTACAGTTGACTAAACTAAACTGAAACATGCAAAAGTCAAAGTAAAATGGGAAAAAAGCTAATTAGAAAATACAAAACTATCATAAACGACTACTTTAACTAAACTAAACCAACAGAGAGCCTCCCGTGTCAAATATCTGCCAGCAAATGCTGCACATTCATATGCAGATATCTGTTGTATCCTTTTTTTCCTTCCTTCTTCCCTTACATCATATGTAACTGAAGCCACATTACCATAAATAAAAAGAGCTAGGTATATTTACACATGAATAGCCAGACTCTAGAGGTTGGCTCTCTAATGCGAAGACTCACACTCGTCAGCATTTGAATTTAATCAACTTAGACTTAAAAAAAACCCTGAAGAATCCCTAAAGAAGTCAATCGAGTAATGAGCAAACCAGGTGAAAACACACTTGAGTGTTTAAAATGCAGCTGTACCACTTCAGGGCTGTCATTTCTTGCTTCTTACTCCACATTTGCATTTCATCTCTCCAGCTGCTCCGACAGAAAACGATGCTCATGTTTAATTTTGATGTAATGTGTGTCCTCCGCAGGGGCGGTGCTGGCAAGGTCTCGTAGTTCAAACCAACATGCCCTTTGCTCTGGCAGCGGGACAGGAAGTGTGTGTGTGAGCGTCCCCCCCGGTTGGCTCTGCTGGGATGAACATGCCACTGCACCAAATGTCTGTCATCCCCCGTGATGTCACCTCGTCGCGGGTGTCGGGCAGCGGGAAAGCTAAAGACAAGGACAAGCAGGTATGTGAAGAGTTTATGGGATAAACCGGGTCATAAATATGAGGGGCAGGGACACAGCTGACAGATATGGGACGGTTGTTATCTGTAGTTTTTGTTCCCTGGACGAATGCAGAAAGATCTAATTCAACACACCTTTGATATTTGCTGCCCAAAATCTGGACAAGTCCCTAACAAGGCCTGTAAGTGGGTGGGGGGGGGAATGACTTGTTTCACCAGAAAGCCAAACTTTCCTTTTTTATGATCAGGAGACAAAACTCTAAAGTGGCTGTTAGGAGTTATGAGTCAGTCTGGAGTGATAGAGGAAGTAACGGTGCTGTTTGTTTTCAGTTTCCCGTTGACAGTCACATCTCCCCCCCTTGTTACAAACCCAAGCCTAGCCCTTAAATTTTTATGACTCAAACCATTTTCTCAAAACTTTGTTAAATATCACCAAACCTCAGCATCGGCACTGTCGTCATAAACGTCTTAATGTGCAGTGCTGTTTCGTAGGTTCATTACTCCTCAGCCTCTGAGAGCCACACATCTCTTCAAAAAGTCTGCTTTTTATTTTTTTACACTGTGGGGGAAAAAAATAGTTCCCTCACATTTTCCCAGAGCAAACAAAGCCTCGGTTATATTGTTGCAGCTTTTGTTTTGTAGTCGTTCCCAAAGCCTGAGTCGAGTGTTTCTGTTTAATGCCACTTTAAGTTATACTGTATTTACTGTCACTCAAACACCCACAGGAAGAAAATTCTCCAGATGGCTTAAAACGTAATTATTCTAACCTCTTTTCCTTTTCCCCCCCATTTTTACTGCGTCATTGCTTCAAACTGGGCTCGACAGGGTGGAAATGTTGTAAAACAACTTAGTGAAATGCCTCGGAGGAAGATTGGTAGAAATGTCAGCTTGAGCCCAGACAAAAGCAAAACGGTTTTAATTCTGTGTGACGAGAGCGGAAGATAAAATGTGCGAAGGTGGGAAGTAGAGAACGTTATCCCAGGTGTCCTGTCAGAGAACAATCAGAAAGTTAATTTTTTTTTTAATGGCGGGGCGGCAATCTAAGCACAGAAACGTAAATTCTTCATTACATTTCCCTCACAAACAAATTATTTCTGCTGCCTGTGGGTTGAACTGAGATTTGTCATCTGATGTCAAAGCGCGGGCTGCTTTTTTCCATTTGTGCCTGAAACCACCTTTAGGCCATCCGGTTTTGCAGTTTAAGGTGCTGCAGCACATGCAGGATTTATTCTTTATTCTTTGTGTTTGCGAATTGTTCGCCGTTTGGTTTTTTTGCAAAATAATTGAGTCGAATCACCAACTCTGAACACTTTTATCTTTTTATATTTTGCTGCTTTTAATCTGAATTTTTAATAGTCAAGGAGATTTTAACCACAGATTTCTAATCTGAAAACGCAAAGATTTGTGAAAATATGAGCTTCAGAGACGACGATTAGTGTCTGCCTGATTTTAAGGTTCTGACTAAATATTAGTCTTTGTGCTTTTTGAAGCATCGGGGTTCTTTTTAAATTAGGCTTTTCATCGTGTTTATCAGTAATAAAAAAGAAAACCAGCAGTACAGCTGTGGCCACATTCAGTCTTGCACGGACTTTATCTTTCTTCTGCTACTTTCTCTCCGCGTACTTCAGCATTTATCAAACAGCACACTGAAGTGCTCTCAGCACGAGAACAAAGCGAGGCGCTACGACGATATGTGGGTGACCCTCTCTTTCTCCTCACCCTCTTTTAGAGCTTCACCAACTGCAGCAGCGCAGGTGTTCCCAACAGGTTTCCTGTATTTTTTTCCCTGCATGCACACACATATTACTGACTGATCCAGTGATGCGTCCGGTCTGTATTGGTTATGAAACTTAAGAGTCATTGCAGAAGTGAAAGTGAACTGAAATTAACTGAGACTATTTGACATCATCCTGTTGTTTAGGCAGGAAACGTGTTTTGGAGCTTGGAAACCTTTTTTGCAGGATCCATGTGAAACAGGATTGAAGGGTTTAAATCTGAGAGCAGTTGTAGGAAGGTTGCTTCAGTCTGTTGGGAATAAAAGTGAAACCTTAAGCTTTATGCTGTCTGGGTGGCGGTGTTTGGTTTCCCTACCGCAATGTTTGCTAACAGTGTAAAGGTCCAAGCTTTGTCTGCTTAGCCTCTCACTCTGTTTCTCTCTATCAGTCTCTGAGTGTCTGTGTCCTGCTGGCTGAGCTTCCTTGTCTTTCTTTCTTTTCTTTTTTTTTCCTTTTTTTACCTCCTTGAGGAATAACTGGATAAACAGTAACGATTCCAGTCCTCCCCATGGAGCCATCAGCAGAGAGGAAAAAGGAGAAAATGAGTGTAGGACAAGAGAAAAGGGGGGAAACAGCAAGCGTTTACTGTGAATGCTGATGAGCTTGAGGGTCCTGGAGGTGTGTGCGTGTGCCCAGACTTTAGTCACAGAGCGCAGACCCATCTGGCCCTCTCAGACAACACAACTGGTCTTTTAGTGCCTCGAGGAAAAAGAAAACGCACAACTTTCCTCTGCTTAGGATTCAGAGTTAGTCAGCTGCTCCTTCGGAGAGCAACACATCTAGTAACTGTTGCTGGCCCCTCTTCGGCCTCGTTCCTCCAGCTCCGCTCAAGCTCGTCTTCTTCGAAATTCTCTTTGGCGGTGTGCTCGCGGGCGCTTTGTCTACGCGCTCGAGTCCTTCACTTGAGAATTCATGTTTGGGAAGATAATTTGAGGTTTAAAAATATTTTAATAAGAGCATCAAACGACTTACGGAAGTTTTATTACTTGGAGGGGTGGGTGAAAGAAAGTTCTCAGCCTTTGCAAAAAAAACGGTCAGATTTGTTTGAGTCTGGGGTTTTTGATAAGCTCCGCAGCAAATGGATTATTCATGAGATGACAATAAAGTAAAGCTCTGGAATATGTTGCCAGGTAAGGATGGAGAAAAGCAAACCGACTCGGCTATTTGTGATGTGGGGAATGTATACTTAGCTATCTGTGTTTGCTTGCTAATTATCGTGGCTCCATCTGCAGGGTGACTTGCTGCCTGTTTATATTGTATAGTAAATCACAACATCATGCCGCATGAACAGAGAAGGAAAGCCTCAGGAGGTGCAGCTGTGTCTCTAATTGTCATACTTGATAATAATGCAGACATATGGGATCTCAATAACACTAGTATTATATTCAGTGGCTTCTGTGACTGTGCATACACCGAACACTGTGATACCCGATACCTGCCCTTTTTGATGCCGCATTTATTTTTTATGAAAGCACAGAGAGCGCTGGAGGCTTTTTCCTTCAATAAGTGTGTGCCGGAGTCAAGGACAGAGGGGACTGTTTCTCCTCTGATGTTTGGCGGTTTGATAACAGCTGCCGCCGTGGCGCTCCTGGGCACTGATGGAGCCTTGTCGGGCTTTGTAGACCAAGATCAAACACTGACCACCGCGGCAAAAACTTAACACTCAGACGTCAAACATCTGCACCTGGTTTGGGAACAGCACCAAGCAGGACAGACGAGATCTGCAAAGGGTGGTGCGCTCGGCAGAACGCATCATTCAATCAGAGCTCCCTGACCTGCTGTCCATCTACACCAAGCGGTGCAAGTCCAAAGCTAGGAAGATTATGATGGACCTCTCCCATCCCAACAATGGACTCTTCTCACTGTTGAGGTCTGGGAAGCGCTTCCGCTCCCTTAAGGCCAAAACAGAGAGAATGAGGAGGAGCTTCTTCCCCCAGGCTATTCGGGCCCTGAACCAGGTGTAGGACTGGACTCTCCCAAACACGTCGCTATAAGACTGGATTCTCACACACGTCACCACACGCACCACCACACATTTCCTATAATCCTATAATTCCTATAATTTATAATCCTTATCTTTATAATCTCTTCTGCTATTTGCACATTCTTTACTGTAAATTCCTAAGTTAATTTGTAAATTTTTGTAGTAAATTGTAAATATTGTAAAACTTTTCTTCTGTCATTTAATGGTCGGGCATTGTACAGCTACAAGCATTTCACCCCCATGTCATACTGTGTATGGTTGTGTGTGTGTGTGACAAATAAAATTTGAATTTGAATTTGAACAAAGCCTCCGGGATAGACTGGGACCATTTAATGTGTCTGTCTTTGCTGTCATAATGAAGCAGTTGTTGTTGTTGTTGCTGTAGCAGAAATTGGTTTTGTTCCTCAGGTTTAATGCCATTTGTCCGCTGGTTCATACATTATTTTGGATGTGTTCCACAGTATTTTAAATAAAGAAAAAAGATCACTAGCATGACAAAAATGAAGCACATCCCTACATTTATCACACTTTCATGTGCAGATTTGATGCCACAGAGAATGATAGGAGCAACTTGTCTTATTTAAATATCTAAAACTGAGTTTCTGTATATCTCTTTGCTAATGAAGTGTGTGTGTGTGTGTGTGTGTGGGGGGGGGGGCTGCTATCGTGGCACGATCTAAAGGCTTCTTTAAAGGCTTCTTTAAAGGCTTCAAGGGAAAAAAAGGTTGAGGGTGTGTTTCAGTCTGGCAGGGGATTTAAATCATTTCACTCTAAGGAAAATTATCTACAAGTGGTGTAGATTTCTGCCATCTGCCAGTTTGTTTGGGGCTTGCCTCTAGAGCGAAAATGTTAGTGTCAAGATGCTTATATCAACAGTCAGATAGATGCGGGTCAAATGTAATGCTTACATTTTCAAAAAGAGCAGAGCAAATAGACAGACATCTGTCCATCTGCTGATGAACACATAATGGCTTTTTAATGCATGTATGCTGGTCTTGTGCAGAACCCGTATACGAGTCTGTGGCTACTCTTCTTGCACTATTGTTAGTCCATCAGTCAGCCACCGCGAAAAGCAAACCTACAAAGAGCTGAAGTGAAACAAAGTGTCCAATACAGACACTGTCTGCTTTTCATTATAACCCTACTTTTGGTTTGT
The DNA here is from genome assembly GCF_057381915.1 of Diplotaxodon limnothrissa. Classification (NCBI taxonomy): domain Eukaryota; kingdom Metazoa; phylum Chordata; class Actinopteri; order Cichliformes; family Cichlidae; genus Diplotaxodon; species Diplotaxodon limnothrissa. The sequence goes on along the minus strand of NC_140608.1, from coordinate 13,304,260 downwards.
GGTGCTTCCTCCATTTGCGGTGAAAATGTGTTTTTCAACCCAGAGGCAGAGAAACATATTCCAAACATTTGGTAGATCCGACTGTCCAAATCAGTCCCCTCCAGATTGCCGTGCCCCGGGGCTTACAAATGGAAATACCATGATATTTGCCCGTAAAGCCTTTGGGCTGGGAAAACTCGGCGTGAAATGCTGCATTATCAGGAAAAGGAAATGTTTACATGTTGTGTGACTCGACTGTTAGGAGTAAAGCCGATGCGGTCACATCTAGTTGGACACAGCTTTGGTCAAGTAGGAGAGTGTGACTGCTTAAATGAGCATTTCAAGGGCAAAGGCACATTTTTAAAATTAATGTAATTTACCGTAATTGTGTTTTATCTTTGATGTATCTCTAACCAACCATGTGCACCTACACTCTGCATATGTAACACAAATACAAACGTGTGCACATCATTTCTCTGCTTGCCTATCTTACTTGCGCACATCATCCTGGTGTAGATGTTCTGAGGCCAAACTGGTGCCCTTGCCTGTGCATAAAGCAGGATCTGGGGAGAGAAGATAACACACAGGCAAATGGCATTCTCTCTATTCTGGCAGCAGTTTTCATAAAGGTATGAATGTTATGTGTCAGCAAACTAACCTACTTTACATATAACGCTGGAGGAATTCAAGAAACTCTGCATCCTACCTTTAGCCTCATACAAAATGTGACTGATGGAAACTGAAAGGTGTGAGTAAGACTAGGAAGTGTTACACCCATAAGGCTGTAATTAACTTTGTCATTTAGCACTTTTATATTAAAAAATAAAGACTTTTCAGGACAAACTTGGAGGATTTCCTATCCACGCTGTATTTGCAGTTTTCTGTAAAGCTCTTCTCTCTATATTTGATTCGGTCTTACTAGAAGCGCTTTTGAGGACGTGCGCTCCGGATGCAGGTACACGCGGCGGCAGCTGGTGTTGTTGTTCTCTCCAGTCTGTGCAGGTCTTGCAGGGGTCTCCCAAAGGCCCCCGGCTGCACGGAGCCACTTGAGGCCGAAGTGTTAAAAAACGTAATTAAATGTGGAAGAGTCGACATGACGGCAGCGCCTTTGAGGGCCTTGACTGCTGTGAGAAAGGACTTTGCTTCACCTTGTTAAAGATTTAATTTCATTAGCCCCTATGATGGCTCCTGGGTGATTTTGCTCTCTTTTGGTAGCCTCAACAGTCTGTGCTATATTAAGTTTTATACAGCCGACCCGTAGCAGAAGAAAATAGACTTCAAGAGAAATGGCAGGAAATAATTACAGTCCCCCGAGCTGCTGTGTGTGCTAGTAGACATGGCATAATATGCACCACTAAAACAGAAGAGATTTTTCTTTGTCTCCGGTGTTAGGGTGAGCGTTTCAGAAGGGCAGCTATTAGAGGAAAAAGTGGTTAAGGGGACACAATCTCTTCTAATTATCCCATGCCTCATTGCCTTCCACCACCCGTAGTCTCTCACACACCCCATATAGGCACGGTTTCAAAGCTCGAAATTAACACTTTGCTACAAAAAAGGGGCAATCAGTCAGTAAATGTATGTATACATTAAGCTGCACTTACACTGGGAGTCCTCTTAGGAACAACATAATTTCATGATATCGTAATTTGCATATTCTGTGGGATGTTCTCTATCCTAAGTGGACAGATGTATAGCTATTAACCTAGTCACCTGTGGAAATTTGTTCAGCCCGTCACTCACCGCAGGGACAGAAAATCCACCTAGTCCGAAGGGGAGGGGAAAAAACTCTCAGCTGCAAATTAGACACTTTGCTGGAATAAATTTTAGGGAACCAATTTAATTTTTGCACCTTGATACAAAGGTGCTTCCCCCCCCCCCCCCCTTAGATTTTTCAATATCTCTGTTGAAGAAATGACTGTGGTTTGCAGTGCAGAGCAGCACAACTGAAGAGCCAGCAGATAAGCAGAGACAGACAAAGATGAATAAAAAAACAAAACACAGATAAAATTATTTCCAGGAGGGAGTCATGAAATCACCACATGAAAGGCTCAATCCGCTGGTCCCCCTTCCCCCTTTGAGATGCTGCTGCCTCCTCGGCCTGTGCTCTGTTTCCCATCCGGGCCCTTCTGTTGCTCCTGTGTTCCCTGGAAAGCCTCTCCGTGGGGTTGTCTGAGGACGCCGTTAATTGTCTGTGACATGCTGACTTGACTCTCCTGACTCGAACAGCCCCCAAACACTCAGCCAACACCGCCAGCCAGATCAATGGTGGAAGCTCTCTGAGCTCTCCCACAGTAAACAAATTCATCTTCTTTGGGAGACACTGCAGATGTTTCTATCGCTGCAGCGTGACGTCTGGCACGCAATCGCTTCCTGATGTATGCTATTCATGTGGGGCGTCGTACCCCAGGTGTGTAATGAAAGTCTCACAGGACTCTCAGTTCTGTCACAATGTGGTGGACACACAGGTGTATAATAAGTCTCTTGTGAGCAGAAAGAAAGATATAGTGGGCAGAAATACTTTCTTTTCTTGGTAAGATGGTAATCGGATTCCCAGTGGTCGGTCCGTCAGAGGGGAGGTTTATTTCATGAACTCCCGTAGGCACGAATGCACAATAGACTCGTACTACCAAGGCTTCATTTTCTTTCAGTACCCGAGTCCCTAAATGCCTTCATCTGTACTTCTCAACACTTCCCCTCTGCGTCCTGTCTCCTTCCATCTCTTTTTCAATCATCTCAAGGTTTTATCCATGACCACACTGTGAACTCTTTCCTGTTGTTGTCTAGGGAGCCACAGTTATGAACTATATTTAGCCATAGTGTACACATAATGCAGTTCACTTCCAGTGCAATATAATTTTATTTAATTTTTATTTGAATTAAAGCTCAGCTAAAGGGCATCACTGATCTATTTTTCCCCATCGAAAGCTCTTTATTTTTCTCATCCACACCGCTCCACGCTTGCGGTAGCAGCACTCCAGGGGAGCCTGACCCACAGGTTCACCACCTCCGTCAGCCACCTGCCAGTGTATTTGTTTTTTTTGTCTGTGTATGTCATGAAAAGCATCTGTTATTGGAGAAAGAACTGTTTTTTTTACCCCAACCATGAGGTCATTGCCTTTGTTTTTGAGTGAAATTGCTGACCATTGGGTGGATTGACATTAAATATGATACAGACATTTATGTGCACTTTAGTATGAATGGAGTAACTTGTCCTCTCATTGGGCATCGCCATCTGAATCTAGTGTATATGTAATAATCCCTCATAGCTGAGCTGAAGCAGACAGTCGTTTCCCCTGAGTGATTTATTTTGTCTCCATTTTGTTACACTTAAATTTAATATAATGTCATTTTATTAATAGGACTGATGCTCATAACCATTAAAGTGTCTCCAAAGTTGCAGAAACCAGAGTTACGCCCTTTAACATGTTTAATACTGGTACACTGTGCCTGCAGACTGACAGGACTTTGTTTGTCTCCACTTTACTGAGAGCCTTAAATGGCACATTCAATGGTCACTTTGATGACAAGTTTGAGGATGGAACAAAATAAGACCGCTTAAATATGGTTGTTTATACTTTAGACACGAGAGCCATCCAAAGACTGGAGACTCTAATTGGTATGTTTGGAGTCAGTTCGAGAGCCGGATTTAGACACCTTTTAATTTAATGATATCATCCACAGTTGACTGGGAGTCATTTCAGAAAATAAGCACATTGCAGCATGTCGGCAAACAGTGCATCTGAAATCTGTGCAGGCTGTAACTTAATAGAACAACAGCTACTTTTGTACTGCAACATGCAGGGTGGTGGTTCACAGCTGTTTTCATTAAAAGTGAATTGAAAAGGCGCGGAGGAAGAAAACAAAGACTATATTAAGTCTGTACCGATTACTGAAGCAAAATCACAGGTTTGTTTCCTTTTTCTGACATGCCCGACGGAGCTCGGAGAGTAACAAGTCTATCCAGGTTCTGTGCTTTTGCTCAGCGCGTTTATATGAAAGAAGTTTGTAGTTTATTTAATTTTTTTTAAGTTACATTGGAAGCAGATTTCTCCCCCTTTTAACGACTCACTGTGTATTAGTGAAACAATCACCTATAACTAAAATCATTGTGTTCTTATTGGCTTTGAATGAACCCTTTATATCTCCATAAGGATTCTGTCCCCATCATAGAAGCTGGCCCGCTCCACCAGGTTTTTAAAATGCGAGGTTTTTTATAGTGGCGTGACAGAAAACTGCATATTCTTCAACAACATAAGAATGGGAGGGGTGCTGCTGGATGACTTCAGCTGGTGGTAGCAGCAGCCTCACGCAAGTTGCCACTAAATCCTGCACAGGCTCCTGCAAGTGGACACAGTACAGTTGTGTAATGTGTAAATTTATTGATGTTCAGGGGTGTTGTGGTGGGTGGGTGAAGTCGGACTCACTATCCAGGACGCTAACGGCAGCAAGGAGCCTTGCAAGCCTGGTTTCTCTAGAATATTATCTAGCACAACATGTGACAGCAATCATTTGTATCTATAGTAGTTTGGACTGAAAGCTTAGCCATACTGAACATCAAGTAGCTTTAAGCTTTACCATATGTTGGACCAGCTGTGAGGTAAGAAAGTCGTTTTAGAGGAAGCTGGTACAGTCTCTTTTTAGGCTGATGAAATATTTTTAAAACCCACAACAGCACAAACATATAGCGCATTTTAACATATTGAGTTTAGGGCTGGGCAACTAAGGTGCTCTCATTCTAGTTTCACATAACACGAGTAGGATAGAAAAACAACTCAATAGAACCTGTTTGTTACATTTTATAAATCTGTGAAGTCATTTATGTTACGTTGCCATATAATTTCCAAAGAAAACCATATCTTTGAGTCTCATGATGAACAGATGAGTGGAAGTTTGTCAGGCTTTTTCACCATGGGCATTTAAATCATCTGCTGAGTTTCCCTATTATGTTTTACTGCAGGGGGCTGTGCTATTATGCTACAAAAAAGCGAGGGAGAAAACATCCGCAAACACTTCCCTTAGGTGGAGTGGAAACCAGATGTTTGTTGCTTAGAAGTCTCAACAGCACATTTTCTTTCATTTTCAGCAGCCAAGCACAAAATATCTCAACATGTCACACGGCTTGTTTCGAGAGAGGAACTCTGTCTACAAGTGTTTTACTTGTAGACGATTTTATGTAAATTATGTATAGTTTGAGACGAATGTTATTCTTTGACCCTGTGAAGCGAATATGCTTGTGCGCCGCTAGACTACTTCAAGACAAGAGAGTAACCGATGAAGATAACGGGCAGTGCGAGACGTAATGACATGTAGCACGGGTCGTATGCTACTCTTGATCCCATGAAATTGTGTGCACAGTGCTCCTCTTCTCTCTCCTTAGCCTTTGGATGGTGCTGCTGCATGAATGCACTAGCACCCGGTGTCCAGATGAGGTTTTCAGTGAGTACTGCAGAGTGCAGAGGACTGCGGCCTCACATTAACATTCACCTCCATCTACCGAGAGGAGAAATTAGTAAAGGTAGAGTGCGCCGCGCAATCACGGTGAGAGGGGCCAGGTGAGAGTATAAAGAGATAAGGTGAAAAAGAGCACAATTTTGGTCTGTTGTAAACAGCGTGAAGGAAGCGAGAGCCTGTCGTTGCCGTAGAAACGGAGCAAAGACTGAATAAGAGTAGTATCAGCAGGAGTGAAGCAGCACGGGCAGAACGTGGAGAAATAGTTTGCCGTTTGCCACAGACATGCCTCAGCTCTGCTTCTGTCGGAGCTGTCAAAAGCCGTGTGTGCTAGGAGAGCGCCGTGCTTTCCCACTTACTTCAATGAGTATTCAGGCAGCGCACCCGATACATCCACCCTCTATACTAGTGTCCCCTGTTGCCGATCTGAAGAGCAGCCAAAACCAGAAAGAATGTCTTTCCCGTGAAATCGAGGTGAAGCCTATTTGTAAGAGCAGGAGCTGTGGATAGTTGCTGTCAGTCCTCTGTCACTGTGGTTGATGCGTTTATTTCAACTCACGGCACCTTCCGCACAGGCCAGGTGGCTGCTCCCTCGCCTGGGGTCACGCTGCCAGGGCTGACAGCAATCAGGTGGCGTCTTTTCAATCCTTGCATGAACGAACGCATTTCTTTCCTCTCCTTCCATCCTATCTCTTTCAGGGCCGTGGCCTCCCTCAGGCTCGCTAATAGATTACAATGGTGCTGTATGTGAAACACGAAAATCTCAGGGTACAGAGACAAGACAAACATGGGGGAAGAGAATATGTCATCACCATAGAAACAACCTGGCAAGGACATTGGCGAGCTGCTACCTGAAACTCTTTGGTTTTGTCTTTTTATCTTGCATCGCGTTGAACTTTCTCTAAGCTGCTTTTATCCAATTTATAGTTGGCGCTCTTAAATGACACATAAAAGCTCTGCTGCTGCACATGCACTGGAACAGTAATGTGCGGGAAAGTTTTTGTAAAGACTTGTGTACTTTAGGCAATCACTGCTTACTTCTTTGTTGACTGCTAGTCCCTGGCAGCAGCAGTACAGGGATCCTTATGTGAGTGAGTGATGTTCAACAAGCAAACTGACAGTCAGCTTTGATGAGGAGGGGCAATGGTAAGTAATGTAATGGGGGAAACTCATATGGGATGTGTACAGCCAAAGAATAAAAGGCTCTGCCGCATCTACAGGACATCAGTGATATTTGTAAGGTGAGGTGTCTGTGCAGAGCCCAAACTAACAGGCAGTACCCACTGAAGCCACAGCTTGTTGTTTATTTATATTATTCAGTCATTTATATGCTTCTCGCGCAACCACAGACACCCAGAAGTAAAGAGAAAATCTGCAGTTTTGTTATGCAGCAATGTCTTGCAATATGACTAAATTACGAGACGGCAAAAGTCTTGAGTGTGCGACTTTTCATTTTTGTTTGCTTGTTTTTAACGGGGGTTTTGTTGTTGTTGTTGGATTTGTCAGAAACCATCGAACAGATTCTGCTGCATTTCAGGCTGTGCACGGTGTATCCAGGAAGTGAGCTGATCTGGGCACGGCTAAATGTTTTTTCCTCTTGGATTGGCAAAAAACCTGTTGAGCTCGTCCTGGAAATATTATCTTTGGTCATCTGTGCTATGTGACTTGCACAAAGCCCAACTACAAAAGTGAAATTTGAAGCCCATGCGCCGTCATGTACAAAGAGATCTCAGTACAGCAAGGACAATGGTGTGTTATTAGCTGATGGATGGGGATCTGCTGGATTGCTCCTGTTGACCACTCAAAATACACTGAGTTCCAAAAAAAAGGTAAAGCCAGCTGCCAATCACCCGGGAGAGGTAAATAACTGGTGAACAAACAGCAGGAATGCTGAATGCAAAGAATATAAATGGTGTTTTTATAAAAAATTTATCACTGCTTCTCCCTGGAGTTTCACATAAATCCATTATAAAATTTTACATACCTGAAATCTGGAAAACAAGTGCATTTAAGCATAAAGTAAGGATTATTGCTCACCGATTGACTGCAAACCACACTAAAAGTCATTTTGTGATGTCACTGTGTAACACTCCTGAGGTCAGGTCTGCAATTAAAGGCAAGCTTATGATGGAACAAGCCAAGGAGAGATGCTTTAAAAGCCAAAGCATGTCATCAGGAAGAAAGCGTGTAATCATTTCAGGTGGAAATGCTGCTTTTTCCCACAAAATATTTGCTTGCACTTGTCTTTGCACAGGCAGAGAGCTGACCAGACAAATATTGATAGGGCGGAGTGGGACGGGAGAAGTGATTGAAAGGAGGTTTGAGTAAACGGAGAGCTGCTGGAAAAATGCAGAAAGAAAAAAAACATAGAAGAGGATGGGGAACGGCGAAATGTGTTTCAGATGCCAGCCGTGGGAGATGGAAATGCAGAAAAAGCGAAGGTTGGAGTGTGGGCCGGCTGGGAGCGATGGGATTTTGACTTCATGCTTATCACTTCAAAAGACAGCCTGTAAAAGGCAGTCTGCTCCTCTGCAAGCCTCGCTCCATCTTTCTCTGTGTCTCTCTCCTCCTAACCCGAGGTGAAGTGGATCATTTCTGGCCTAATAGTTATGGTTTGATTTGCTGTGCAGTTTTCATTCTCTGAGACAACCTCTGTCCTGGGGAGGCTGCTCATTCAGTGGCTCGTGTAAGCCTCGGCTCTACACTCTCCTACTTAATGTGAGCAGCAGCGGTCACGGAGTGCAACATTTTTGGAGTGTGACATTGTTACTTTAACAGTTCAAGCAGCCCCCCGGGGGGTGAAAGGAGGGGAGGGGGGGGGGGGGGGGAGGTTGAGCCGCTCAGATCTGTGCTATGTAAACACAACACTGTTGTTTTTAAAATACGGCTGCGCTTTCTTTCGTGCAATGATACTCCTCTCAGCCGTTTTTGTCATCCTTGTGCTGTCTCGTACTGTCATAAAAATGATCTGAAACCCGTCGTGACATCCTTACAGATGTGTCACGAGAACGTGAACAATCCTGAGCGATACCGTAAGGAGATTGGCCCATATGGAGCCGAAACCGAGCAATGCGTAGATGAGCAGCGGGCTAGTTGGAATGCGAAGCCAGCGCTTCGCTGTCAATCAAGGACCGTGACAGATGCGTCGGACACGACGATGAGGTAGACAGATGTGAAGGCTGTGTTTAGCCTCAGTCGAGACAGCTGAGGCGTCAGCCAGGGTTGGGTTGGGGATGTTTTAGATTTCAACAGAGGAGCATAATAAGTTTGGCCTTCTTACATTGTAGCAGCAGTCAGTGTGAAAATTGGACTGTCACATCTCATATGTCTTGTAGGGAAGTTGGCACCAGTTCTGTAATTATGTTGAAATATCTGATTGGCTTTGCTTTGCACTGCGCATACTGGTCCTATTATGGTGAGGTTATGTGTAATTTTCCTGTTAGTTTTGCTCCACAAATGACTTAATTTGCCAACAATTGTAGGGAAATTAGTAACAATGTTTGGTTGCTACACTTTCAATTAATTGAATCCAAACAAACACGGCGATATAATGTGCTGCTTTTGAAGTAGCCACACAACAGGTCAAATTAAAATGAAAGATTCACTTGAATAATAATAATATTCACTCTAGTACAAAGCACACTTGCTGGCCATTACAATAATTTGTCTTCCATGACAAGATAATGCAAAAAGCACCTGGCTGGTTGTCAGTAAAGCTTAGTGAAGAGGCCGAAAAGTCTGTGTACTGGCACTGAGATCAAAGTCATTGGTGTTTCCAATAAACTGCCATTGTACATGGTAAATGGACTGGTTCTTATACAGTGCTTTTTTGCTCTACTTGAGTCTTCCCAGCTCTTTTTCTCATTCATCTAAGAATCTAAGTGCTTTCTATCAAAAATTCACACACAGATGAACGCCCTGTGAGCTAGTCGGGGTTCACACTGCAGACTGGAGCAGTTAGGGACTGAACCACCAACCTTCCAATTAGTAGATGACCTGCTCATCCTCCTGAGCCACAGTGAATGGTTAGGCCCAAAAATGTTGTAGTCAAATTCAGTAACCCCTTTAATCATGGCTGAAGTAATAATATGTAACTGAATTTAAATATTTCCAGAACTGTGAGCTTTAAAAAGAGAAATAATTTAGCGAGGCTATGTTTGGATGGATGTTGGTGATTGTTGTTGTCGTGTTTTAATTGAGCAGTTCTGCCAAAGAAATTTCAGTCTACTTTAAACTAAACCGACTGATGTTTGTCTCCAATGTCTTTCGAACCCCAATAATTTGTGCCAATTAACACGGATCTTTCCAAGAAAGTGTCATTTTTACCATGACTGGTGTTACCAATCAGACCCCAAGAGAAGTGCTGTAAAGGTATGGTCAGCAGGGGGCAGTAGAGCAAACAGTGTATTATCCTCCTGCCCTTGAAAGACCAGGCCATTTGAACCTGAAAATGCTTCCTGATGCAACGCCTGTAGCAGTTTTTACGTAAAACTAGGAGATGTTTGATTCGCTTCTTCTACTCATCGTTCACACTTTGTGGAGTTTTGGACCTAATGACTTCATTTTCCTCTTTAGCACTGAGCTTGACTCTAACCACGAACAATTCTGGTCTTTTTCTTTGTCATTACAGGCTGTTATAGCTTCTAATTTTTAAAATAGCTTAATTTCCTAGTTTTGCCTTGTGGTTTAGATTTCCAGCTTTCAAGTTTGAACATTTTTAAGGCATTCAAAATGCAAATGTTCATTTCAGTGAACTGCAGGAAGGAGGCGTGTAAGATGAACAGCCTTTAAATGCAAATCGCCTTCCACTGCTGTGGACTGTATTTGTCCGGGAGCCAAATGAGGTTGGACCTTAAAATGGGGATTGTTGTAGGTGGGCAGAGGACAGATCTCTCCTTTGTCCATCATCAGCGCACAGAAGTGGGAGAGCAAGAAGATGTGTAGATCCAAGGTTGCACGCCTTAGGTAGATGTGGTGTAAAAAAATAAATTGAGATGCATCTCACTGGTGTAAAATACATCAAAGAATCTAACGCTACAAACGAGCAGAGTTGGAGAGATTTGAAACTGTCTGAGGAGTTTCTGTTTGCTGTAGTCTTTTGTTCATTGGCAAAATAACAGATCTCTGAAGACGCTGTGCTGTGATGGGAAGACTTAAGAGGAATTATTTATACTTCCTCTGCGTGCTGTTTGCTTTTGTGTGAAGAAATGCATGCAGCTTTCTGTTAAGATCACAAGTGAAGCAGTGCTGCTTTGTGCCATTTTAGCATTATATCACTGTTGCTTCTGTGTAACGATATTAAACACAGTCTATTGGCTAACGCGTTTCGTTTTAACCCGTCGCCCGCAGGTGAAAAGAGAAATGAAAGGTTCAGGTGTAGGAGAAGCATTTTTGTAACGTCAGGTGTGTTTGCATGGCAGGAATCACCTGCTGAGGGTTCACGTCCTGAAGGGGAAAGCTGCTTATAGCCCAGAAATTCTGATCAGATCTGTGAAGGCTGGAAAAATAAAATCACAACTGGGTTGAAAAGGAACCTACTTAAAAAAAATATATTAAAAAATCTGTACTCGTATATTTGCAAAGCAGACTTCTCCGTCTGTCCAGGGTCAGAAATAGGGCGCCATCTGTTTAACAGCAGGTGAAGATTAATGATGTCATAGATGGTGGTGGAGAAAGCCCAAAAGGGAGTGAAGTGGGCACTGAGGTGGGATATGTTTGTATACTGAGGTCATTGCTGCACTGATGCATGTATAGTCCAGCACAGATGATGGATTTAAAGGAGCTGGATGGAGTGCATCAATTGTGTTCACAGAGCCTTTAAAAAATAAAAACCCTCCCTTCTCCCTGCAAAGCCTGGAAATGGCTGGGTAAATAAAAATGAAAAGCTGGGCCTAATAAAAGTCTTCAAACTCTACTTTCTCATTCAAGAAAAAAGATATGATAGCATCCTTAGTTTTTCTTCTCAGTCTGCCATCTTTGTAAGTCAGAGTCGGCCTGCCTATTGATTTTACTTCAAAGAATATATACAGCTAGCATAGTTATGTCTCTCCCAGAGAGTCTGTTAAAACAGAATAACCACCATTGTACACTGTTTAGTTGCATCTCTGTGCATCCCCCCCCGACTCCTGAGCACGCTAATTGTCTGTTGCTAGCGATATCAGGTCAGCCGGGTCAAGAGTTAAAAATCACAGAGAACTCCGCCATCGTAGGTCTGAGCCGCTGTCCGCATTCCAATAGCTTTTAATGACTAGTTTCATCAGGCATGCACTCGCGCATGCACGCAGTGGGAGTTTAACTGAGTGCAATTTTGGTCAAGCTTGGAATCACTTTGCTGCAACTTGAGAGGCATTTTGAAATGATTGATCCACATTTGAGCAGGATTTACGACCGTTGCCAACTCCGGCCTTTTGTCCTCCGCTCTTTATAGACCGCAATGCACTGCTGAAATACTTGTCTCATTTAGAAGGTTATCACAAGCCCCAGGTTCTGATGTGGATACAGATAGAGCTGATGTTTGCGTCTGCAGAGGTGCTTTTTGTCTTTTTATTCCCAAACACTGATAAACACAGACACTGGCAGACTTTAGAAAAGAGGCCTGCGTGTCTTCAGTGGAGAGGTGAGAAACAATAAGTCCTTTCAAATTATCTTCATAGAAGTATGTAATTGCCTTGGCTAATGCTAATGAAGATGAATGGCAAATTAAAGGCAAAAGTCATGATAAAATGTCTTGTTAAGCTTTTGAGCACCTGCGCGCTTAAAAAAAAATTGAAACCAGCTTTAATGCATCTTGTCTCAAAGGTTCAACTCAGCTTTTCTAAAGAATATTCCTTCATTTGGAGTTTTAACGATGCTGATGGAGAGTGTTGTTTAACACACAAGATGAGTATCTCTCCAGGAGTTATCAAACCTGCTGTGCAATCAATGAATCATGATGAAAGTGTGCGATGGTTACTACACCAAGTGTTTTAGCTTGATGATCTGTGCCTTGCAAAGACATCAGAAGACTTTTAATCAGTATATCCCATTAATTTTGTCATTCCAAAGTTCAAGAAACTATGTGGATATAATTTATTAATGCAGCTATTTTACATCGAGGTGCATTAAGGAATCATCAGTGAGATGAAAGAACCCCAGAGCTCGGTGTTAGCGTAGGACCTAGGTAAAATGCAGCGTTGTGTTGGGATGGTTTCAATAAAAAAATATCTTGATTGCTAACAAGCAACTTCATGCTACCGAGAACATTCAGCAGGCCCTACAAAGAACGCAGCACACTGATGCACTTCACCAATACTGAAGTGCATCAGTGTGAGCATCATCATTTAAGGCTGCTTTCCTGCCTCAGGGCACGGACAGCTCCACCATTATTGAGGGGAAATTCCTAATTTTATCGACACATCTTACAGCGGGATATCAGGTCTGATATCCGGCAGCTGAAGCTCCGGTACAAGCTGGATGATGTGGTTGGATAATGACGCTAAACATCAAAGCAAATCTCGAACAGAACGACTTCAAACAAAAGAAAATCCGTCTTTTTTTAAGTGGATTCGCCAGGCGTCGACCTACAGAGGGGTTAAAGGAGACGCTGGCTTGAAAGCTAAAATGTGCGAGAGGCGCGGAGGTGTAGTTTATAGTTAGCTGGAAGTATTTTCAAACACAAATCGGAGGAAAGGATTTAAAGCATGACGAACAACTGGTTACTTTAGCCAAAGCACATCTGGGGAACTTTCCAATCGCTGATGAAGAAAAGAGCACAGCTGTTTCTTTGAGCGTTGCAATGGGAAGAATTTAAAACTGTCATCCAAAGCTGGATAAGAACGATACCGCCCTGAATTGAGATGGTCTTTTGCAGAAAATTAGTTGGGTTTTTTTCCCTACATGAAGCATTTGGTAAATGAAAACACTTTAGCAAAAGCACACATTTACCAGCACTGTGGACTTAAATCAGGTAGTTTGTGATTGTCTTCAGTTTTCATCAACATGCATAGTACAGTTCACTTAAATGAAGTCTCTGCTTATTGTCAACAGTACTGCAGCTACTCCTCTGTCGCCATAATAATAAGTACAGCCTGTTCTGCTCCTCACCACGATAGTGACTCACTCATTAGTGATATTTAGCTTTTTCTGATCTGTACTGATGTCCGCAGCAGGGGGATGCTAGGAGACAAAAAGGATTGGCATCACGACTGACGTTTCTGGATGCTGCTCACAGAGGAGAACAATGTGTTCAGATTTCTCCACTGGGGACAGATTAGTTGAGAAACAGGCTGAACAAAATTTAACGTGTCTGTCGTAAACGTAGCAGCTCAGAGCCCAGGAGAAAACCAGTTGGCTGAATTTTGAGAATCTTCAAACGTGTCTGTCACTTCCAGCTCCTCCAATTCCTACGCTGCTGTGAAGAAAAACAATTTGTGTGAAACTGAGGTAAATTGATTAAAAACTGTGCAGCTTTAATAGGATTGTGCATCATGTAGTGCCATGTAAATAAAAAAGATGAATAATAAAAGACTTGAAGACAAGACACGGTGGCAAAATTGGCTTTTGAATCACAGAAAGTGCATGAGTTTATAAATTCATAAATCATTTTTCCCAGCTCAGGCCCCCTGTGTGTCTGGAACACCGCTACCTAGATCAGTTAGTTCCAACTCTTCAAAGACAGACAAGGCTTGGAATAAATATTATATGTACATCAGCACATACATAAGTTACTCATTATCTTTACACATGTCCATTATTTTGACTGAATGTACAAAAGGCTAAAACTGCTAACGAGATGTTCCTGCTTTTAAACATGATGACAACGTTTGAATCTTGAGAAGCCTCGAGCCACCTCTTTCTTTGTTTTTCTTCCAAGGAGCCAGACGTAATTGTAGTTTTGAAAAGTGGTCTCAAGCAGGTTTTCACTGTTTTTACTTCTAACAGTGAGAGCTTCTTCACTCATTTTCAGTCCAGTCCTTATACCTCTGTGTGCGTGTGTGTGTTGTTTTCTTCACTGACCTCAGCTGATCATTCAACTGTTGAACCACTGCTATGTCTGCACATAACAGACAAGTTAGAGAGACAACCAACTTTAAATTGTATCTTTAGGCACTTTGTTACTGTCAGCCTCTCACAAAAACACATCATTTGTTCATATTTCTTTAAATGAAAAATGCCAAAGATAAAAATTGACTCCCAAAGAGCTTGTAGCTGAAAGCTTGGCATATCTTGGCATGGTGTGCAGCGTGCTCTCAAACAGTTTGAAGAAAATGGACAAGGGGAGTCAAAAGAAGACATGTCAGGCCTAAAAAAGAAAAAGGACAAAAAAGTATAACAGATGAACAGTAGGTGAAAGTCAGGTCCTTGAGAAACAGAGGGGAACAAATCCAGCAAAGACCTGACATGGGACCTGAGAGATGCATCTGACTCTTCAAGTGATCCATCTACTGTTTGCAGAAGCCTCATCACAAATGATAACAATGATAACAGCCAAGGATGGCTGTCAAGAAGCCATTCATAAGGAAGAGAAATGGAGAGCCTGGCCTGAAGCAGTGTAGGATCATTTTGACAGAGAACACAACAAAAGGACAGCCAACATCCAAAGGAGAGCTTTGAATGTGCTTCAAGTAGGCTGGAGGACTGTTCCTGAAGACTACTTAAATAAATTACAAGAAAGCTTCCTAACAGAGTTCAGGATGTGTTGAAGAATAAAGGTGGTCATTGCCAAATATTGACTTTCAGCTGGTTAGAATTGTAGAAACCTCTGTGTTCTCTGTATATACTGTATTTCAATGTAGCTTTGAATATATTTCAAAAGTTTATGTTGTTTTGTTTGCTTACTGTCCTCAAGCTTACAGGCTCAGAGCATATCAGTGCCTTTCTTTCTGAAATCGTACTGAAGTCTTTCTCAAATTTAAGTTGATGAACTGCCTTTGAATTAGTGCAGTTTAATTGAGGTAAACTTTCCATGTGGGCTTCTCCGCTGACTTTAAATACCGTTCGCGTGTGTGTCACACCGGCACCAGCATGAGTGTTGCGTGCTGTTTTGTCATTGTTTAACACTGTAATCGGGCACATACTGGCAACACTCCACAGTCCGATCTCTGCCACACAGCCTGGACAGAAATAGCTTTTGAAAGTGTGGCTCGCAGAAGGAGGTCATTTTGAAGTTTTGTTCCATCGGCCCCGCTGACAGTCACGTGCCCTCGCAGCAGCCGTCCCTTTCAGCCGCTCTCCATCGGCGTTCACACGTCGGGATAGATGTGCGCCATTGGGTGACAAAATTGAAAAGATGACAAGATAGGGGGGCAAGAGGACAGTGGGTAGTGGGGAGAGCTGCAAATCAATGAAACTGCTACTGTCAGCCTCTTGTTATTTTTGGGATGGTGAATTGATGGCTTTGTGCTCTGGCTGTGCTGCCGCTGGTGACGGCCCACTTAATGTTTGGGCTTGTGTATTCGAATCTGGAGATTGTCCCATGAATACACCATGCGCAGAAACAACCCTCTGCTGCATTATACCGAGATATGTAAATGAAAAGCAAAGCCCCAGATCAAAGAATTGCATATGGTTACACCAGATAAGTAGCAAGGGATCCCACTGCGGTTATTCAACGTTTTACAGAATATTAAAAAAAACCCAAAAAACCCCGAAAAACTGAAGTTCTAAAGAGACTTTCCTTACGGACCTCTCGTTTTCTTCCCCCCTCTCTTCCCCTCGTCCCGTTCTCTTAATTTGAGGTAGATTTGATTGATGCTGCAGACATACAAGCTGTAGAGTTGTAGTTATCAGTGTGCATGACTGTATTTGAATATGAAGTGAAAAGGCTATTACAGCTCAATTTCACACCCAGCGGGATATCTGACATGTTTCTCCCTCTGTAGAAATCAGCCTGTCAAAAGTTCTCTTTCCGCTTTCCGTCTCTCTCCGTCCCTTCACATTTTCCCTTAAACCTCACCCCCTCATCCAACTCTCGAATATTTGCCTTGTGTCTCTCACTTTTGTATGCCCTCTCCATCCAACCTGTAGCCTCTGTGAAAGGGTTTATGATGCAGTTGTTTCTACCATAAATTCTATTGACCAATCACATTTGAAGAGGCTTTGGTGATATAGAGGTAAATGACGTTGTGGAGCGCAACAGTGGGGTCGAATGCCCTGAACTGCTATTAAAGTGTAATTATCAGCAATTTGCGATCGATATTTATTGACACCTGTGCTGAGAGATCTTCACCTCATCATGTTATGTTAATGCGTAGAGCTGCTGGCTGACTGACCAGAAAAAGCTGCACTTGCATCATCTGACAGCTGATGGTTCTTGTATTGGCTTTCTGATCTTTTCATCTTTGTCTTGCTTTTTTTTCCCCTCCAAGATTAAATAATATGAGCTTGTCGTGAAACTTGCAAAGATTACCGTTGCTGGCGACATTGTGATAATGTGCTGTAAATTCGATGCATCGTCTTTACCTTTAGAAACTGTGCCCCGCTGAATGGATTCAGGAGTTCATTATACAAACCTCCTCACTTGGGGAAATCCAATTTCGTAGTGTTCGTTTAGAGACTGCGGTGGTTTGTGCTTGCTCCTGTTTTGCTGGTTTGTACTTTTTATTCTGCTTTGATGTACTCGAGAGAATGTGGCATGATCAAATCTCACTTTCAGTGGAAAACTTAAAAGATTTGGTAAAGTGGGAATGCTCATTTGATATACGCGTTTAAACCACATCATAGTTTTCCTCATTATTTTGACTATAGTTGCATTATTTTGTACAATTTTTGGCCTCGTGGTATTTCACAAGAAAATGATCTAATAGGTGCCACATGATGTGGAATCATTATTTATTGTAAACCTGAGGGATACGGAGTATTTGTCTTTTTGTCTCGGAAATCTGTGTCAGCAGACCTCAAGAAAACATCAGCAGTTATAGAGGAAGTTAAACTTAGTAAGTACTGCTTACAGATTTAAGTAAAAGTCCTACTTTCAGAAGAATAATAGATGTTAATAATATACTGAAAATCACTTCTCAGAAAGTTTACCTTTCAGAATATCTAGCAATACTACATAGTAATTTATGTACTGCTTATTTAGTCTTTTAATATTGACTAGAGCCTGACTAATTTATCGGTGGGCTGTTATTAGATAAATTATATTATATGTATATGTATTGGCATTTATAATGAAAGATAAATGAAAATTTAAACAGTAAAGAAGAGATAGAAGAAACACCCTTTACCTATGTTATCAATGTTGTTGCATATTTTGTCCACCAGAGGGTGCTGTTGGTAACGCTAGTTTTTTGTTTTTTGAATGCCACAGAGGGCATAAACAAGTAAACAAATAACTAAGGAATACATAGAAAATTATATTTTATTACTAATTGTATTTTATTTCTTGTTTAATATTCAAATCTCAGAGTGTTCAAAAACGTCTTAACCTGCTAATCCCTGTAGAGGATTAAGAAGTGTAATTATTCTAATGTCTAATATCTAAAATTAATATTAATGACGGTAGAAGCAAATTATTAAAGTTCAGGTAAACTGATCTATTCTTGAGTAAATTTATTTTCCACTCAAAGTGTGATGCATGGCTGCGATGTGGCTGTTGTTGTTCAGTTGTTAAAATCTCTGTTGCGTTGACTGGGCAAAGTTCATGAGTGGGACCAGCAACTCTGCTCTAAGACTATTGCGACGCCAAAGCTGTTTAAGCAGTGTTACTCAAATAAGGTAAAGTGCCGCTTAGCTTGTTATGCAATCCAAAGGACCTGGCCTTTCTTTACATAGTACAATAAGTCTAGTGCGTCATCCGTGGTGACTGAGAAAAGGACCTTTCTTATAGCTTTGTGCAGCGCTAACTGAACCTTATATTAATGTATTAAAAACTATTACATGGGCAAAATTTTCATTTTTTTATTTTTATTTAAAAAACTGTTTAATTATTAAAGTGGGATTCAGCAGGTGGCGGAACCCTAAGACTGGTTGAAGTGGCTCATCAATGTTTAAAGAACAGAAGTGAAACCAAAAGGCTTTAAAGACGACATTTAAGTTTCAAGTTTCCAGAAAACAGAAAACTGGAAACTTTCAAGCACCAGTGATGAATACACCCGTAAGATCATTTTTTGAATGTTATTCTTTCCTCCATTTAGACTATAATTGGTTTGATGTTCGAAGCGTGTAGTGCTGGAAAACCAGAACTACACTCAAATGCATTAAACCTAAAGTAACGAGCCTGTTTTGAAAATGTGAGGAATGGAAAGTACAGACATTTGTGTTAAAACGTTACATATACCTGAAAATTCTAAGTACAGTAATGAAGTATTTGTACTTTGTTACAACACAGTTTTAGAATATTAAATGAGTTGAACGATAGAGCTCAACAAAAGCTATAAGACAAGTCAAATAATACATTATCTACATGTCTCTGTACACAGCAGATAACTTATAACGCAGCTTTAAAATCATTCATTCTCATTAAGTGGGCTCTGAGGTTGTTGAGCCTGCAAGGTACAAGTCCAGAAAAGGTCGATTTAGCAACACTTTAATCAATATTGATCCCCTGAGGGAAGGTGAGACTGTTAAGGCAGGTTAAGTTAATGTTATATGAAGCAGGGATTTATACTCCAGAGGGACCCACAGTCAAATTTTATGGGCCCTGTGGGACTTTTTGCTGTACATGCAGGATGTGATCTGCTGGTGGCAGACACGGGATGTTTGCATGCTTCAATTGCTTGCACCCCCCAACACCACCACAACCACCAGTTCTGTTGTCAGTCGTGGCTGTATTTAAGGTTTAATAGGTGTGTTTATTATTATGTTTCATCCCCTTTGTCCTAGTATTTATTTGGGTGATTCTGCTATACTGTAGCTTTGTCCTTGAATGTAGCTGTGAGGATGTGTGTAATAAATTACCCTCTGTCATTTCTGCTCCACCTTGCATCCCTTGCTGCCAGCCGGGGATTGGTGGAGAGACGGCAGTAAGGCCCTCTCGGATTGGTGGACAGTGACAGTGGCTTAAAACAGGTTTGGTGGCTAACTCTTTGTCTTAAAACAGTAATGGACTGAGAAGGAGGAGGCTCTGTATGTGTGTGTGTGTGTGTGTTTGTTGGTGTAGGACAAGCTTAAGTAGGGTTAGAGGGAGGTGCTTTTAGGTTAAGCTCAGTGTACCGAGCAGAGGGAGTCTATTTAAAGGGCACCACCCTCCCTCTCTTGAATGATTGAACAACATTTGCCCCTCCCCCCGTTGCTCATCAAGATCAGCTGGAGGAAGTGGCTCAGCCAATGGGATTACAGTATCAGATTGACTCTGTGTGTGTGTTTGTGTGTGTGGGAGAGGGCGAGCAAGCCTGGACAAGCCAGCAGCAGCAGCAGCAGCGTCGGTAGCAGCTCAGCCTCTGTGTTTGTATATGCATGTGTGTGCTTGTGTGTGTGTCTGTTTAAAGAAATGTAGGGCAGCCACTTATTCTCCCTCCCTCTGACGTCTCTCTCTCTATCTTTTCCTGTGTCTGTCTTTGTTTCTGCACTCTGCTGAGGTAGCTCCAGTCGCCACGGCGACGGCTGACATTGTTACTTCCGCATTGGCTCGGCTGTCTCTCCTTCTCGGTGTCTCTCTCTCTCGGTCTCAGCTCACCTCAGGGATTTATAGAGGGGGCATGCAACCTCCCTGAACGGCCATTGTCAGTGTGAGAGGGTGAGTGTGTGCGCGCGCGTGTGTGTGTGTGGGTGGATGAGCTTATGTGTGTGTGACTAAGGGTGAGGTGACTCCAGGATCCAGACATGAATTCCTGTTGGAAGATGAAGATTCAGGTACAGATTCTTCCTCTTGGTGATGTTGCTGCCGTGTGTATTTGTGTTGCTTTTGTTTGTGAGTTGTACTGATGTCATTGTTGTTCTTGTTTATTTACACTGCTGCTGCTCCCGCTCGGGGACGAATGCAGATAGATCCTGTCAGAAACGTTGCTTTCATCGTGTGTACGTCTATACAGTAAATGATCCTGTATGAGGCTTCATTCAGAGAAAAGATCGTGATAATAAACAGGAAGTGAGGCTCACTGTGGTCTCCATATCACTGCTTGCTATGCTGAGGCCTTCTTTCCACTGCAGTCGCCGAGTGATGAAAGAGTTGCCAGGAATGTGTCTCTTTACGTGCATGCGTCTGTGTCAGAGAAAGGAATGAAGACTAAAATGAACAGAGACAGCCATCTATCACTGTGATGGTGGTTGTTATGGCTGTGTGTGTGTGAGAGAGTACATTACATTTGTTTTGCCCTCCTTTTGTGTCTTTTGTTTACTTTGTTCTCTCTCGCTGAGGGATCCTGTTTGCACGTTTGTATTCGGTGCATGTACCCACATGCATCTTTTTGTTTTGGGTTTTTTTTGTCTTTATAGGGGAGCCTCCGCCATCTCCTCTGCGTGAACGGTTGACCCACATTCTCTTGTACCGGTGACCTTTTGTTCAGGATGAGTAGGGGTGCGCAGACATACTGTATATAACTTCCCTCAAACTGTTTTCAGTTTGAGTGCTGTCATCGTGTTTGATAACAGGCGGCCAAAGTACAGGACACTGTAAACTAAGCCCTGTCTTTGGTCATGTGCTCTGTCATTTAACTGTAAGTGCAAAAAATAGCCTGTGCTGTTGTGAGTGTTTGCTAATAGTTAAACACAGTTGCTCCAGATAAACGCACAAGGTCTCAGCGGCAGAGAAGTCTGACATCTAAATATGTATTTTCCCTGTTAGTCAGTGGCTTGGCATATCACATCATCGACTGATGCACCAAATCGCAAAGCTTTGTGTCAAATCGCCAGCTGGTAACGGGGGTGATGGGGAGATTAGTGCAGTCACATGTCATGGCAGGGCTTAAAACCTGCTCTAGAGGGGAGATGAAGGGAGAAATCAGGAAGAGGAGCCAAGAAGGTGATGAGGCCGAGAAAGGAGAGGATAGTGATGCACAGGCTGCAGGAGTTTCAGGGTACCTTCCCAGTGCTCTTTTGACAATTTATTTTGCGAAGTATTTTGCACCAGGACCTGTGTTTGCTGCTTTCTTTTCCACTTCTGCTTCTTGTTTCCCCTTAAAAAAGTCTCCTTTTTGAAAACCCACAAGTGCGGTTTTAATATTCGGCAGAACTGAGAGCTGCGCGTTTATGCCATTGTTACTCTTCACGCTACATACTAAAAGATTTTCCCAAAAAAAAGGGGGTGCTAAAGCTTCTCTGAGCAGCTGCTAAATGCTGCCAGCTATAAAGAAAAGACGTGTTTGAACTTCATGTTAGCCTCTCTTTCCGGTTTTTGGTTGTTGTTTGTTGTTTTTTTTTAAACTGAGTGCCAGTAATAGAGTCTGCGAGTTCCCTTTTGAAACTGAAAGTTCACTGATGTGATGACTCACGGTCAGCATTTCTCTCCTTCCTCTCCTGCTTGTCTCTGTGAGCCTGCCAGTGTAATGATTTTATCACAAGGGGACCAAGGGTTCAAACACTAATAATGCAGCTAGTTAGGAGGCACTCCGCTGAACTAATTATCTGTAGCTTGACTTTTTCACGCAAGTTATAAATAATGACTTGTGTCATGTAGGAGAGTGCACGCCCAAGTGCAGCTAATGAGGAAATGTGGCTTTCATGTAGAGTGACAAAAATATTTCACCGTATCTTTGGACCTTTTGATGCTTTCTCAGAGCAGTCGGGCCCGGGTCATACATCGCTTTCACTTTGTCATGCAGCTACTATAGAACCAACTTGTGGTGCTTCATTGTTGGTGAATTTTATATTGACTATAGAATAGGCCACCGTCCATGCAGTACTGCATTGCATGTGATGGTCACTGTCTCTCATGCTTGGACATATTGATATAATTATGCTTAAGATGAAAGAAGGTGGGGGACAGACAGAACAAAAGAGGCGGAAGAAGGGAAAACCACAAGCTCACGTACGTCTGATGAGAGCTCAGACATAACGCACACAGAGGCGTGAAAGCTGTCGATTAATGCACAGATACAGTCTGTGGAGTGGGGGGTTTGTCTCCTTCTCATGACGTCTCCACAGTGTTTTGTTTTTTTTAAACGCCTACACGAGTGCATAGAGACACACACTGATGCTGAGCAACGACACTTTAGGGCTGCCATTTGATTAATCATTTCCTCCTCTCTACAGAAAAGACTGCAGCATCCAATTTAAGGATAGATCTTGGAGAAAGCTGCACCTAAAAATCTGTAATTTGTTCAATTTGCCACCTATTTTTCTAAAGTGCATGACCTCCTTTGTATATCATGCCTCTTTCCCCCTCCTGGACACAGTTATTGTAGGTTTGCTGGAACTTCTGTGGTCAGCCGAGCTCTCCATTAATGGTTGGTACTGCGCATAGTTGTGTTCGCTCATCTGGTTCTGCTCTCCTGCACAGCTGCCCCCTCAGAGTCAGCCTGTATTTCCCTTTTAAGTGGCCACTGGACTCTGACAGGACAGGAAACCATATGAAAGCCAGCTTCCTCCCTCGATGGCACTCTTTCTTGTGGATACTTGATATTGTGATGACGTGTGACTACAATCTCAACAACAGAGGAGCGAATGAGAGCGGTGTTTACTCGGATATCCCTTTATCTCCAGTCTGTCCTGTGCGCACACTTGTGCGCCCCAGCTGTACTTCCAGGCTACGAGTGTCTTGATAATGGAATCTTTGACATTGATGGCATTTGATTTATGTGATTTTTATGTGATCTCGTTTTATTATTTGCGTTCGGAAAGAAGATCTTGTGCCTTTTTGTCTGCAGCTTGTGCGTTCAAAAACAAAAGAAGAAAGCACCACCATGATTCAACTAAAAACTGTGTGTGTGCTCATGTGTGTACATGCGTGTGCGCGTGTGTGCATTTGTGCCTTTAGTCTGCAAAACTTTACTTCCTCAGAAGTCACTTTCATAACCTATTTTTTAAACCTTAGTCTTCATTGAAGGAGGAACCTACGATGCAGATGTTCATGTGATTGAATCCTGTTTTGCTTAAAACCAGAACACAAAAAATGCTACAAGTAGTACAAAAAATATATAAAAATAACATATAATATTACTGTCACTCATGTTGATGTTTAACTTTATTGTGTTGGGGTTTTGTTTGTGTGTGTGCACACTCAAATGCACACTCAAAGTAGGAATGAAAGGAGGTAGAGCGGCTGTATCCCAAAGTGCTGTCGTGCTAATATGTAATATTATCATTATGTCAATAATTGTATTTTAAAAGATAATTATAATCAGCAATGGGATATCACATTGTTAAAGGCAAAGTGAAAACTGTAACAAGAACAGCAAACAAACCTGAAAGTCCATGAAAGTGTCATGGAAGCACAACTTTCCATGATAAAAATTTAAGATTCGGAATTCTAGTGCAGTAAATGTGTAAAATTAGGGTTTTTTCTGCAGATGAAATATAAAGTGCTGTTTTCAGTTGTTCTGGGTGATCAGAGTACATGTGTGGGTGTACGCTGCAGGAGCTTTAACAGCCTGGTCATGTTTTCAGCCTTCTCTGCAAGTATGCAACGTACAGAAGACTTAAATGTGAAAATTGAATAGTAACACATTTTGTGTGAATTGTGTGGGTAATGTAAGTGTGCATGCACACAGCTTTTATTTAATTTCGTCTGTTTATGCTAATTCTTTTTTTGCCTTCTTAAATCCATAACACCCACCAGGGTTTATCTGCTAAAACACAAACAAATACACCATTTCAGATTTTGACCCTTGAGATTAAAGACTTTAAGGATTATTTACAGTATTGAACTGGTCAAATAATGTGGTTGTAGGAAGGCAACATTGTAATGGATTGGATTCTGAATGGAGTATGTTCTGCCATGTGTTGAATTACTTTAAAGGAATTTATATTCATGCACCTTTTTGTACTAATGGAACTCTCTGAAGGCTGTAGAGTGCTGATGGAGAAGTATAAAAAAGGTCACTGTGTCTTTGTGGAATTAACGAAAGCGTTTGATAGGAGAGCCAAGAGAGGAACCGTGTCACTTTATGAGGAAGTCTGGAGTGGATGTGTGTGAGGGCTGTGCAGGAGAAGTGACAGGTGGAAGGGTCTGAGGGAGGGGTGGGATTACATCAGAGCCGCTTCCTGTTTGGAGTGATGGTGGACAAGTTGACAGATGAGGTCAGCCAGGACTCTCTGTGGATTATGATGTTTGCAGATGACGTTGTGATCTATAGTGAGAGTAGGGAGCAGGTGGAAGAGAGTCTGGAGAGAAGAGGAACGAAAGTCGGTAGAAGCAAGACAGAAAACAGGTGCATGAATGAGAGGGAGACAGGTGTAACAGTGAGTAGAGGTAGTGAAAGCAGATGAGTTTAAATACCTGGGGTCAGCCATCCAAAGCAGCGGACAGGTGAAGAAGAAAGTGCAGTCAGGGTGGAGTGGGTCGAAATGAGTGTCAGGGGTTATTTGTGACAGAAGCATCCCAGCAAGGGTGAGAGGGAAGGTCTACAAGATTAGCAGTAGTCCTATTACCAGTGAGACCTGTTATGATGTAGCATGGAGACAATGGTACTAACAAAAAGACAAATTGGGATTTAGCTTTTGGAGACAGACTCAAATGGGCTTTAAAGTAACTGCAGTTTGGGGCAAATCAATAGGTTTCCAGTTGGTTGTAGGTATTGTTTGTTTGCTGCAGAGGGGGGAACACACAGCATGCACAGGGAAAAGTCAAAGCTATGGCTTGCAGCGCTGTGGTTGTTTAAGCTTTCAGAGGCGTAGCTGAGTTGTGGGTCATTCAGCTGTGGTGATTAGCGAATGATACATCTTCTATTGAATCGAAGAGTTCAGCAGCCTGCAGAGGTCGTGTAGAGTTGTAATGAATTTACAGAGAATGAACGAGAGAGGAAGAAAAAAAACGCCACACATGCACACACACACGTACATCTGTCCATTAATTTTGCTGATTTAATTCCTTCGACAGTCACCTTATTACCACTGTCTGATAGCAATCATTCATTTGCCTCCTCTGCTTCTTACTTTTTATGTCTTTTCCTCCTCCTCCCCCCTCATCTTGTTACAATGTCAGCAATTTGTAGCAGGAGATGATAAAGAGGTACTACAACTCTTTATTGTTACGTTGGCAAAAAGAAAGCTGCTTTATTTGCACAGGGCAGAGAGAGCTAACCCTTCTTTGTTTGAGATGTTTTGTATTTACAAGTCATTTTTGAACAAAGGTGGGTTTTTTTGACTGGGCCCATTTCTCAAGGTGACTATTAAAATGCCCCACATCCATTTTTACTCTTCCCAATTATCCTTCAACTGACACCCTAATGAAGGTGTTTATTCCCCCCTCCCTGAAAACCCCCCATTGTGATTCTGTTGTTGAACCTGATCATTTGTCATTATAGTCGTCTTTGTTGTTCTGTTTTTGTCTCTAAGGAAGTTGAAAGCGTTGAAAGCTGGAAATGATTAAACTATTCCAGGCAGGAGATGTTGCTGGTAATGATGATGAACGGTTTATTTTGCTCTGATAATAGAAGTTGAATGACTTACTGTGAGTAAGCAACACCAGTGTTTCCTTTTTCTGAAGAAAGACGTAAAATAAATTCTAGTGCCTTTGCCAAACGTGAGCCGTCATTACTATCGTGCTTTCCATGGATCAGAGATGCAGCATGTCCAGGCATGTCCTCTGTGAACCGTTGAAAGAATCTTAAGTGGGTGAAGTCAAACGTTTGAGAGGGCAACAACAAATAATACACACAGACTGAGAAGAGTGAATTGTACTTTCACATTGATTTGCAGTGAAAAAGTGTTAAAAATCATCCTAAATAAAAGAAGCAGCATTTTTTCAGCACTTAAAAAAGTACCTTATTTTATTTATTTATTTTCGAAGTATTTTAAAATGTGCAAAAGTGTGGGATGGCAAACTTGACAAGCAGCTCTCACTGGTGACCTCGTGTGTTAAACCCTGCTTCATGTCGATACTGAGACTGATGCGATGCAGCTGCTGGTTCAGGCAAAGAGCAGATGGTGCTTTAAACAGTCCTGCTGACTGTAAGTCTCAGGTTAGTATTCTGAGAAGCTGTTGACCTCAAACACAAGACCTATCTTTATTCTGGTGCGACAATGGCGAGAAATGATGCGGAAAGCGGACGGAAGCAGCTGTTAGCAAGATTAACTTCTCTAAAACAGCATTTCAGTAGAAAATCAGACATTTACTGGAGGGCAGTTTGGACAGTTTTGCTCTTACCACTATCCGTCCTCCAACAGCACACGATTCAAAGCTTTTTACATTTATTCCATCCACATTTAATTATTCTCTGGTTGTGCATCAGTAATGAAAGTTTGGGTTAAACAAGACATTAAAAGGCATCATCTTGAATTTGGAAAAACTGGGATAGATGCTTGAAAATGAGTTAGCTGCAGGCTCTCAAAAACTGACTTTTGTAAAAACTGGCTGCAAGTTGTTGCTGATGTTTCTAATCGACAATTTGGTTCATTTCTAGGTTTTAAGTATAGATCGCAATTTCAGTTTCAAAACCTGTAATGTGATTAACGAGGCTAAATGTTTCATATTACGTTTGTTTGCCCTACTAAAAAATAGAGGTATATAATGATGATCTAAACAAATTGTTGATGAGTGATTTTTTTTTTTTTTTTTTTTTTATTGGTGGAAAACTGAACAAAGAAACAATCTTTGACAAGTTCAAATGGCTTCTGGTGATGAAAGGAACTTAGAGAGAGTCTGGGTTAAATTCACAAGTCTTATCATCTTGAGATTCTTCCATAAAAGTGAGCTGAGCCCTTCTCTCTGTGGGCTAAGAACAGACCCTTGAAAAACACAGTGATCCCCCCGAATATGACCTCTCCTCCTCTGTACTCTCTTAAGCTTCTTCTATTACAAGCCAGAGTCTTCAGAGTCCAGTATGAAAGTTGTGTTATCAAAGACTGGAGCTGCTAACAGACCCACAGAGGAGGTGGAGAAGGACAGGCACAGTGGACTGTGAAACCTGAGCTCTCCTTTATCAGAATTATGCATGAGCTTAGAGAAGCAGACCCTTTATAGTCTACAGACGTGGCAGTGAAGGTGACTCGCAGACCTTGTACTGTAGGAAAGACAGTTAGGCAGTGCGGGGTTTTAACTGTAACCTGTGCTTAAACGAGACGACAAATGAAGATGTATTTCCCGTCTCTTCTTTTGTCATCTGTATTCAGCTTGTCTGCTCTAATCACTGCTGTCTATAAAAGCCATGAGTCCATTTGTGGCCTTGTTATTTCCAGAACCCCTCAGTCTGGGGATGTGCTCTTGTTATCGCTTTCTCCTGCTTCTTTTTAACCAAGAAGGAAGGATTAAGGGCAAGGATCATCAATTTGTTCTTTTAGTCTGCTGTTCCCTTTATCCCTCGCTGTCATCTCCTGGAAGGAAAAAATGAATTTTTATGCTCCTCGACTATTTGACAATTGATTTGCTGAACAAATTGCGCCCATTGAGAGCTGTATTTGCCATTTTGTGCCATTGTGTTGAATGCACTGAAGAAGTAATGACATGGAAATGGGGAGGAACTGCTTCACCTTAATCCACTAGCACAGCAAGAGACCATCTTGGTTCTTCATGCATTTAGATCTGCAAAAGTACATTTTTGTAATTAGATGTTTTTTCATTTTTCACCATGTTTTCATGTAATCGCTGCACTTTTTGTTGTGTGTCAAGTGCTTCAAGTTATGTGGCAATATAAATCAGGAAGTGCATCATACTGGAGGAGTTCCCATTTAAACTTGAGATAAAAGCATTTTGAGATTGGAGATAATCACCGCAACTTTGACGCTTGAGTCAACAAACAATGACATGAGATGTCAACGCTGCCTCCTCTTCAGTTGCGTTCACTGCTGCTGCAGCACTTTGCTCCACAAAAGACCACAAGACAGTAGGACAATACTTTAAAGGTCAGGAATTTTTACACCTGCATATGAGTGCATTGTCCAAACTCTACTAGTTAAGAGATTTTAATCACATAGTTTTAGCTAAGAAACGATATCCAAGTTGCCACATAAACATGGAAAATACGGGAGAAGGAAAGGAAGGTCTGCGTTAGGTGGTGGGTGTGTTGCAAGTATCCTTCGTGTTTTATCTTATGTTTACATGAACGGAAATATAAGGAGGCGGGGAGATGCAGCAAGTGATTGAGACTCGGGACATACAACGGTCCTCAGTCACTATGGCAACTAGTCACAGCTAGGACACGTCAAGCACTTAAGTAATTAGAAACTGTAACATATTGTAGAGTCTGTTAGTGGTGCGGTGTGGGTGTAGGCTTGTTTTGGCAAAAAATGGTGGAGATAACACTTCGGCTGCTGATACTTATTAGCAAAATAAAAGTTCCCAGTGTTTATATCTCCAAAAACAAATACTGCTTTTCTGTGTGTAGGAAAATGGGAAGGCACTCCCAAAAGGCCCTGGGGCCTAAATACACTCAAAAATACACCATGTTCTTTAACCTCCTAAGACCCGAACTCTTCCACAGCATGCATTTTTAATTTCTCTTTGATATTTGGGCTGATTGGGGCCCGATGAATGTAAAAACAAATAATTTTTTACCTTATTTTTGTTTTTAAGAAAAATGAGAGCTACATATGAAGACATTCGTTTAAAATGTTGATAGAACAGTAGCAGTATAATGTCCTCGTAAGTGGATATCAGGCCCATGTAGAGCAAAATTGAGTATTTTAGTCTAAATAACCCAAAATGTGATGTCCACATATGTGGACGCCAGGTCCTATGAGGTTAAATTAGTGGGAGAAAAATCCACCAAATGAATAGTAAAAATTAAATTTTAGGTGTAGCGCTTTTCTCTTGTCACTCTAATTTTAAGGGTCCCCTGACTGATGCTACCTTGCTGTTTAATGCCTTAAACAGCAAGAAAGTGGTTGTTGTAAATTATTTGATGTGATTACTTTCTGGCTTTTTTTTTTCTTTGGATCTCCCTCTCTCTCAAAGAAAATCCTCCAAACTTAACTTTTGTTCTTAAAACAAACTCTTAAAGAATTGAACAAGAGTGCTACTGAGAAGAAAATCGACTTGAAACAAGTAGAAATTTTTTCACTTAAGCAAACATAAGCACAAAACATACTTGGTAAGAAGGTGAATAAAGCAGTATTAAATGTCAGGGATGATTGGTACTCACAGGAGAGTGAGTGGATTGTCAGCTAACCGCAGATATGGTGGTTTGATTCATGTTGTCTCCACATGCCGAAGTGTCTTTGAGCGAATCCGAATCCTATAAATAGATTAATGAGAAAAGCTCTCTGAAGTCATCTGTAAAGCAACACATTTTAAAATGTGTTCTATAAGTGCAGGAGAGTTAAGAGTTAACAGTTTATCTAATTAACTCATTGACACATTACATTTTGGTCACGTTGCACTGGGGATCGGCTTGTTTAAGGGTCTCTGAGCGCTCAAATCAAATCAAATCACTTTTTATTGTCACATCACATGTGCAGGCACACTGGCACAGCACATGCGAGTGAAATTCTTGTGTGCGAGCCCCACAAGCAACAGAGATGTGCAAACACAACAACACAAACGAGCAAAATACAAGAATGGCCAACCTGAAACTAATAAATATATGTACAATATATAATAGTGTATGCATTTCTGGATGTGTATACTAAATATTTTCCTACGTGTGTGTGTGTGTGTGTGTGTGTGTGTGTGTGTGTGTGTGTGTGTGTGTGTGTGTGTATACACATTTTTACAAATTAAATAGTAAAAAAATAAAATAATAATAATAAAATATATAAAATATACAGAGTTGAATATGTGCAAAACAAGTGGCATATATATACAGTGTGGAGTGCATAATGTTGAAGTTCCAGTAGTGAAGCTGAGGTGTCTATGACGTGTTCAGCAGTCTGATGGCCTGATGGAAAAAGCTGTCTCTCAGTCTGCTGGTACGGGACCGGATGCTGCAGAACCTCCTTCCTGATGGAAGCAGTCTGAACAGTTTATGGCTGGGGTGACTGGAGTCCTTGATGATCCTCCCCGCTTTCCTCAGGCACCGCTTCCTGTAGATGTCTTGGAGGGAGGGAAGCTCACCTCCAATGTGTGGTCTACAGCGTGCAGGAAGAGGAGGCAGAATTCAGCGGGGGCTAATATAGCCAATTTTTACGCCTCAACAGTTTAATCGGGCCGTACTTTCATGTCTTCATAAATTTGAAAAACTCTCCCCACAGAGCTGGTTTCTCTTTGCAAAGATTTGTTTGTGTCCAACTCATACACAGCCCTGTCAGACCTGGTGTGAACTTGGATGTTATGTAACTATGATTGATTACTCATTAAGGAACCATGCCCAGCCTTAATAACAGCACTGAATGCAGCACAGCGCCCCAGCGGCTGTTTGTCTCGGTCTCTGATGCAAGCCGAGAACACTTAGTGCGACTCGAGGATCATTATAAAACTTGACTATGCTGAACGCTGGAAATATTTGCCTGTTTTTGCTCGCTGGGTAATGATACAAATATTGTGACTGAATTTGATTTGGAGTTTGGATGGGTGCGTTATACAATCGGCTTGTCCTCCTTTTGTCTTGTGCCAGAGAAACTAGATTTACCAACTTAAAATGCCAAACAGCACATGCTTGCAGGCCCTTGAGATACTAAGAAATGTAGTGCATTACACTGAGAAGGACCAAGAATCGGGCCTAGTTGAGCCTTCCGTATTTGAGTTTTTTCATTTATTTTATCATACATTTGGGGGGGGGTTATTTTCAAGACGCCCTAGCAGCAGCATGCCTGTAGAAACGGTAGTGTTGTTCTGTTGGTCTGCTGCGTTCACCCAGATTGAGCAACAGTCATGTTACAGAGCTTTTTGAAAATTTTCTTTATGTAGTCATCTGAAAAAACAAGTACACCCCATGATTCAGTGGCCTGTGCAACCACCTTTACCAATAATAATAATAACAATAATCTTCTGGCTTCTGGCTCACTGTTCTGTTCCATGTTGGTTCAGCTCCTTAAGATTTGCAGGTACAGCTCTCTCTCTTTAGAGCTCTCTTAAGGTCCCACCACAATATTTTAATGAGGTTACTTTTTAATTATTTTACTTGCATTTTTTTAAATCACTTTTATATTTAAATATATTTAAATGTTCATTTGCTATTTATCTAGGGATTGAAGAGTAACGCAATTTCTATTCTCCGTATGTCCTGTACATGTGGAAGAATCGACAAATAAAGTTGACTTTGACTTTGATCTGGACTTACTGGATCTGTGCAGCACTGCTTCTTTTATTTTTCAGTCGTGCTGTAGTAGATTTGCTGCTGCTTTCCTGTTTGACCCAATTTTGGCCAAGTTTAGCTGCCGGACAGATGGCCTCACATTTGACTCTAGAATAGTTTGGTTTATAGAGAAGTTCATGGTGACCCGGGGGCCTTCCAGTCCCCAGGTCACATTCAACATGTTGCTATGATGTCTTTGGTCATGGTGCTGTGCATTACGCCTAAATATTTCTACTTTGGTTTTGGTTTTTGTCCAAAGGACATTGTTCCAGAAATCTTGTGGTTTGTTCAGGTGCAGTTTTGCAAACCTACACCATGCTGCTATGTTCTTTTTAGAGAGAAGAGGCTTTAAACATGCAAAACCTTCCAAACAAGTTATACTTTGATTTTTTTTCTTATTGTACTGTCATGAACATAACATTTAACATTTTGCTCTTTGGGATTTTTGCGATTTCTCTTAATGCTGTGTAGTCTGACAATTGGGAGAATTTGCTGGAATGTTCACTAGGAAACTTCTGAACTTCTGCACTTTTGGAGGAATTCAGAACTGATTATCACATGCAGTTAGTTAGCAGCACCTAGCTGCTACATACCCTCTTAATTCCTATGGAAGCAGTAATGATGGACTTAGCATTTCAGCCCTATGTATCCTTTGAAAACTTTTTAGTTAACAATATTCGGATACCTTCAGGTTTTATGCTGAACGACGTGCTTAGTACAAATTGTCAAAGGTTAGCATACTAAGCTAACCCAGTGAGCAGTGTAAATATTGCTAATGCTAACATTACCATGATAATGCTATCATTTCACATATTTCTGTCAGGCAGCTTTTCACTTTGTTGTCTGATTTTAGTATGCAGAGTGCATGCATGGACTGGATGGCATTTTTGTGTTTCTGAATGTTTTTCACTTACTGGAGCTGTCGTTCTATCTTTTACAGAATGAAAAGCCTCTGGGACCTTCAGCAAGCCGGTCCAGCAATATATCAAAGGTGAGCAAAGCACATACAAATGAGAAAAATTTGAATAGAAGATGTACAGCCTGGGTCCATCACAGAGAAAAGGGAGCACACTTGTAGACAAGAAGATGACAGTGAGGTGAGCTGTATTTGAAGGTGGAGATTGACAGAGTAGGTAGACATGCACAGGAGTGTAAGCAGCTGATAGATGACCGGCCTCGTTCTCATCACATCGCCATAATCAGAGCCACCTTTCTGATCAACCTCTGAGACTTCTGTCTTTCTACGTTTTCTCTCTTTCCTTTTATGCTTCATGGCTCCCATAGGTAAAGCTACAGCCTGCATTGAAAATGTCTTTTTGTCCCCTCATGAGCCTCTTAGAGGATAAAACCTTTACTTGTGCTAATAGATGTCTGGGTCATTCTGTCACCATGGGAAGGCTCCAGCAATAACATTTGATCCATGAGCTGCTCGCTCTTTAAACATGAGCAAGATGAGAGGTATTGCACCCGAGAGACAAATGCACTGATCGTTTGCAGGATAACGATTATAGTAACAAAAATACAGTTTTTCTAAGGCAGTGTGCCACTCCATGTCTGCAGGGGAACAACTGGCTGACATTTACAAAAATATGCCCATTTGATGGCAAATAAATCTGTTATATGTGCCATACCTTGTAGACATTCAACATATCATGTGTAACTTGATATAAAATATATATTAATGCCACGTTTTTTAGCAGTACAACAGACCATTGATAATCCGTGTAAAGGGAAATGTATTTTTACACCAAGAAGCCAATTTGCACCCTAGCCTTAGTTACAATGACTTCTTGCTCTCTAGTTAAATCCGGGAGGTCCAGACTTTATAGCGCGCTACAGTTGATTGTTATATCAGTGCAGCGGCAGTGAGTACAAAGTCTGTGAACGTTGTACCTAGAGTACGTGCAAACAAAACTTTTTGCAATCCTCAAAGCAAAAACTATAAAGTTATATAATCATATAATAATTTTGATCTGGGTGTTTTCATGTGTGATAAGTTTTTAATCTTCCCATGACTTTTCATAGCTTCTAAGTTACGATACTAAGACTGGCACCACTTTGCCTAGAAACAAGCAGTAAATGGGAAATGCACTTAATTACTCTAGGAGGACAGGGTTACACCACTCTCCTGTCTGCTCTTTAAATATGTCGCTCCAGCCAGCTGTTAGGAAACAACCTGAGTGGTGTTCATCTCATCTTACACTTGAGAAACAGGTTATTTCTTCAATGGAGTGTAATTATTTTATTCAGTGTCTGTGGAGAGAGATAAGAGATAAGATAAGATAAGATAGAACTTTATTAATCCCTCGGGTGGGTTCCTCTGGGAAATTCGACTTCCAAAAAGCACAGCAACGACCGAAGTTACAGTTACAGAATTGTTATATATATATATATATATATATACACACACACACACACACACACACACACACACACACACACACACATATATATAAATACAGAGACAAATATAAATAAAATATACAAAGGGGATAAATAGAATAAATAGGAATAAAAAATAAAAATACAAGTGAATTGCACATTTCAAGTATTGAGTCTATTGCACCGTTGACTATTTACAAAAAGTATTGCACAAGGTATTGTACAGTGAGGTGAAGAGGCACTACAGCTTAGTTGTTCCCCCCTCCTTTGTCCTCCTGTTTCCTGTTTCCCCTCCCTCTCCCCTCCAGAGAGGAGTTAAACAGTCTGATGGCGTGTGGGACAAAGGAGTTTTTAAGTCTGTTAGTTCTTGTCTTGGGGAGAAGCAACCTGTCACTGAACAGACTCTTCTGATTGTTTATGGCCGTGTGCAGAGGATGCCCAGCATTGTTCATAATGTCCATCAGTTTCTTTAATGTCCTTTTCTCTGCCACTGTCACCAGAGTGTCCAGCTTCATGCCGACCACAGAGCTAGCCCTCCTGATCAGTTTCTCCAGCCTGGATGAGTCCTTCTTTGCTGTGCTGCTCCCCCAGCACACCACAGCATAGAAAAGTACTCCAGCAACCACCGACTGGTAAAACATCCTCAGGAGCTTCCTGCAGATGTTAAAAGACCTCAGCCTCCTGAGGAAGTACAGTCGGCTTTGGGCTTTTTTATACAGGTGCTCTGTGTTGCATGACCAGTCCAGTTTATTGTCCACCCACAGCCCGAGGTACTTGTACTTGTTGACCACCTCCACCTCCTCCCCCTCTATCTGAACCGGCAGTGGACCTTCTCTGGACCTCCCGAAGTCCACAACCAGTTCCTTAGTCTTTGAGGTGTTGAGTTGCAGGTGGTTTGTGTGACTCCATGCGACAAAGTTCCTCACCAGACTTCTGTACTCCTCTTCCTGATCATCCCAGATACACCCCATGATGGCCGTGTCATCTGCAAACTTCTGAATATGGCATAATTCAGAGTTGTAGCAGAAGTCAGAGGTGTACAGGGTGAAGAGAGAGCAGTGTCACTCGCGTTCTACACAAATCTCATTCATAAATGGAGGGGTGGATTTCATCAGGTTGCAGACGCAGTCCATTGTCATTGAATGTCCTATATAGATCCCCATTCCTCTGACAAATGTGTTTGTAATGAAATGATAGACATAAAGTCTGAATAAAGCTCTTAACTTTGACAGATTTAATTAATAATCACCGGTCTGTCTGGCAGCTGGTGTTTCCTACTCGCTCCTAAAGGGAAATGCATTTGACTGGCAGGTATTAAGTTGGTATAAATTGTTCTCTGGATGGAAAAGCCTGCTGGGAGTCTTCAGAGTTGGAGAGCGAGTCAGATTATGACTGTAAAGGTTGCCCGGTTGAGTCGGTGGATCGTTTTGAGAATCGCAGACAAAGAAATGGTGCAATAATCTTTTGACAGAGACTCCAAGTGAGAAGATTTAGCAGTGGATTATTGTAGGTGGGTAATGTGTTTTCACTAAGACGGCATCTCCCTGAGACCACTTTCCCTAGAAGCTGCTTGAAGACGATGATTTTATGCATATATGCAGTGTATTTACAAGTTTCCACGCTTTGCAGTTATGACAGCATGAGATGAAAGATGTTCATATTTGCAGCAGTGACTCGAATGTTCCTCTTTGCAGAAAAAATATCAAATGTAGGTCAAGTTAATTTATGTTTGTAAAGCTGAATCTTGGTGAAATGTACATCTGATAAGAGTCACCTTATTTACTGCTGAAGGGGTCTTTGTTTTGTTTTGGGGGTTTTTGGGGGGGGTCTTCACTGACACTTGATTGTTTTCATTCATTTGCACATGAGCTCCGGCCACATTCAGAATAAGGACGCCAAAACAAATGTTGAACGGCTTCGCGTGGCATGGATTCAAGCCGAATCGCATCAGCTCCAGTCAGACCAAATCAAAAATGAATGCGCTCGTATTCGATTGTTGACCTACTTAAAAGATTTCTCTCTGTATAAATAACCGCAGCATCGGCCTGAGAGGAATATTTCATAACATCCCCAGCTCGACACAGTCATACAGCCAGAATAATCCGAATGCTACAACATCTAAAGCATTCGTTCATTTTTTTAAAGCACCTGCTCTCGTTTTACACGGATAACCTGGCAGGGATGCGTTTGGCCTTTTTGGCTTTCCCAGTATTTATTTATTTATTTATTTATTTATTTATTGCTGTTTTCTTTAATCGAACAGCTTTTCTGAAGATGACTCAGAAATAAATCTTATTTCTAGCTATCCTGTTGCTCCCCCTGGAATACCTGTCACAAGGAATACACACACCGGGAGAGAGAGATTTATACGATGACAGGAAAACAAGCAGCCAAATATGGCCGGGGGCTCATTTGTTTCATAAAGGTGATATTGCCTCCATCAGTGAACTTGTCATTGAGGGGCGCTGAGCTGTGTGGTCGTGGATATGAAGGTATACGCGTATCCACGACCATAAACTCATCATCTCACTTGTCCCCGGTGCTTGTTTGTTCATTGAGTCCTTTCTTCCATCAAGCCGAGCCTGAGAATCGTGAAAGAAAGGCAGTGTTGAGGGGAGATAATCAACATTTCTTTGTTAAATTTAACCATTATCGGTGATAAACTTGTCTGAAAAAACACGGGGTTTTCTGATGTAGGCTGAGGATTGCCTCCTGATTTGGCGTGAGTTGATTTTTCCACTCAGTGAGGTCAGGAGGCTTAGCTGTAGCCCTTTCTCTCTTTAGCACAGTGCCAGGGTGCTGTGTGATGCCTCCTACACTGTTTGGGAAGGAATTATAGTATTACAGTCCTCATAAAGACACAAAGCAGCGACTCACAGCTCAGTGGGCTGCCGCTTATAGTCGGCCAAACATCTGGTGGTGCTCTAGAATTCAAGCTGCTGCAGTTTTTGAGTTTTAGGCTCTGCAGCTGCAACATCCAACCTGAATCTGCACCTCTGATCACTAGAAGAGCCTCTCTGTTGGTCTGTTCAGCTTGGCAGACCACAAAGTCAAAACAAGGCACTGAGCCAAGCTACTATTTTGATAAAAATGAGCACATAGTTTTTGTGTTCAATCTGGCACATTACTTATTTCTGAGCGTTTCTGCTGAAGCAGGGCCTGGTCCCTGAAAAATGACTGAATGCTGTAAAATGACACCTGTGGAGGGTGGGCACAAATAATATAAACAGCAATGGAAATGAACTTTATCTGAGAGGCTGTCACAGAAGTGGCTCATGTTGTCTGCTGTTTAGATCTGCTATCATAATTTCTATGATGGTTTAGTCTTCAGCTTTTTTTCTTTCTAGTTAACTGAATCTTGCTTGTTTTTGGTTTGGGTGTTTTTGGCCTGAAAAATAAATATAAATTAATGCAAAGACTGTTTGATGATGATAATTTATATCTGTTAGCTCTCAGGCTACGTACAGAGAAGGATTATAGGAACTCAACCAAAACAGAAGCTATGGAAATGCACTTGCATACAGTCCAAAAAACCAACAGCGTGTCGAACGGCAGTGATGGAGGCATGCGTAGGTCGAATGCTCAAAGAGAATTTATCAGCGAGATGGGATATGCTTAAAAAAACATCCATCAAGATTTAAAAAAAAAAAACGCACAGATGAGAAGGAAAAAAACAACAGAAGTTTTCGTCTGACAGAAAGCCGATGCACAAACATGAAGCTGCATTACTAGTTGATCTACATATTTCCACACACTGTGTAGATGTCACGTTACATGTGCTTCACTGCCACAAACCACGTCAGGAAGCTTTAGTCTGCATGGAAAACCCGGCGCTCTTAGAGTTCCTTGTGCTTCAGAAGCTGGAACAAAAAAATGTTGAGCAGTTTTGTTTAAAAAACATGTTTACGTTGTCATCTAGACATGGCACGGTTGTGAAAACGTTTTGGCAGGTACTTTCACACAGCCACACTAAAGAAGTACACACTAAGGAGCCCAAAGTGCAGGTTTATTAGTCAAAAACATTATTTAGGGAAAATTGGTCTCAAAAGTCATTAGACAGCTGCGTTAGCAGAATTTATCAGTATTAGTTAGCATAATTATTTTGACATTTAGGTCACAATTATGGCTTGAAACAGAAGTATTTGACTTCTTAGTGTCATAAATTAAACTAGCATCGATGTGAGGTCTGCCTGATGGTCTAACGTGGAAACAAGAGTGCGACTGGTTGAGGTTCTTGGTTCAAGCTGTGTATGATGTCCTAGTCAGTCCAGCAAACCTCCATGTCTGCAGCAGGAGTGAGACACCTTCCAGTCCCCTTTGCTTTGGAAAGAACTCCTTCCTGGACACCTTGCCTTTGGAGATGGACACTATTGTTCATCATGACCACTAATAGTGTACCCATAGCCCTCATGGGCCACCATTAGCCAAAGACCAAAGGGCTGGAGAGAAACCTCATCTACAGTTTGAAGTTTTATTTGGCCTCTTCAGCACTGCCAGTGACTGGCATGTGGTATTGAGCAGGCTGGAACTGGCAGAGAGGCCGTGTGCCGAGTACCAGAAGTGAGCCATCCTAAAGGCAAAGCTGCTGAAGGAGGTAGGATTTGCTCTGCAAAGCTTTTGCATTGCTGAGCATCGTCGGACAGGATTAGAGGAAGTCAATTAGATGAGCTACTGAAGCCTCAGAGAAAGAAACAAGGTGGCTTTGGATTAAGAAGGCAGATCCCTGGATAATTGCTACTGGGGTCTGATCAACCGGGACTGGGTTGCCGGGGAGATGGTGTCTGATGTTGACAGTAAACGCCTCATCATCCCAGGTTAGATCACTGAGGATGCTTCTGTTGCTCACTGCAGTAAATCTACTTTCAACTGGTACAGCATTAATACGGCACGAGATGATAACTGTGGTGTGAGTGAGTGGGTAGTTTCTCCTTCATCACAAGTCATTTATAGTAAACAAAGGCAGGGATGGTGATATTCAATTTAAAACGGAGTGTATTCTCTCGTTTTCAGAGCTTGGTGCTGCCACTTTGAAGCCTGTCCAAGACTTGAATAAACTGCACTGATTGCCATTTTTTTGCAAGCTCACATGAGGGTCCATTGAAACAGATGGATAGGCAAGATTTAAGATAGTCTCGAGTGCCAGAAAAATGATTGGCCAATCAAGTCCATCAGCTTTCCTGCTGCCTCCTGCATAACCTGCTGCTACCAAATCACCCTTATTAAAGCTCTAATGAGTTTGTAGCTTCTCAAAAAAATAAAAATAACACCAAATCTGACAGCATTAGATTTTAGGGAGGATTGCTTTGGCGTCATACTTTGGTGATTATTTAGTATGCGTGTGTATGATTAATGTAACTAGGCTACTCATCTCGTGTTTGAGGTTTCTTATATCTGATGGTGGTGGTTGGATACGCAAGCATTTGCGGCACAGCACAAACCCATCAGCGTATTCAGCTTTGTGGGTATCAGCGCACTGCATGTAATGACACATAAGTGTATTGTATATTGCTGGGATATAAATTGCACAGCTGGAGGCCCCACTTTATATTAGCAGCATGACCTTGCAACAGCCACGAAGAAGCGAGTGAGTGAGCCAGAGAAAACTATAGAAGTATAAACTGCGGTCGTTGTAGATGGATTAAAGAAGCTCTTGATTAAAAATAGATTTTATCAAATGTTTGCGCAGGGCTGCATGAGAACGTATCTCAGCTGTAATATTCATCAGTTTTATGATTAACCTCCACGAAGGTTATAAACAAAAGCCGAGGCCGAGTTAATCACCTGCTGGCTGCAGCTTCACGTATAACGCGCAGACCTTTTATAATTGTATCGATCTTCTCATCTGAACCACGGGCAAAAAAGATAATAAACTTATTTTCCAAAATGTCAAACACTTTCGGTAAAGTTCATTTTTGTCCTGGGAAATCAAAGTTTGACAAAACATTTCAAGTTTAACTGGTCTGAACTGCATATTGTGCGTCACAATAAAAAAAACCTCACTCATGATCAAATTGATATGTTAATAATTGTTAAGCTTCAGATTAGATTAGACTCGGGTTAGGTTTGTACAGTTTTAAAGGTCAACAGTGAACTTTTGATTCTTGCCAGCTTCGTTAGGAGTTTCTCAATGGGAGCCAGTGATTCATTGCTCCTGTTAGATTTTAAAGGTTCTACTTGAAAAGGCCCCAATGGCTACGTCTGTGCAGGTTAAGGCTATCGAAGAAGGAAGGAGGCAGAGGTAATGACATGCGAGTAATAAGGTGTTTCAGGGATAAGAGAGAGTGCAACAAATACAAAAGTGAATAATTTATGCGTGGCGTGAGAGTGCG
The DNA here is from genome assembly GCF_057381915.1 of Diplotaxodon limnothrissa. Taxonomy (NCBI): domain Eukaryota; kingdom Metazoa; phylum Chordata; class Actinopteri; order Cichliformes; family Cichlidae; genus Diplotaxodon; species Diplotaxodon limnothrissa. Next base: position 13,263,939 of record NC_140608.1, on the reverse strand, counting down.
TGGAGGGCGGTGGTGCTTGAGGAGAGAGGTTAAAGTAGTGGTTATTATAATAATATGAGTTTTTTTCAGCACTCACAATAAAATAAACAGGTGTTCATTAGGGTGAATGTGAAGTGAGGCTGGATTATATCTAATTAGCACATCAGAGTCAGAGAACCATAACTGAATGGATACGTTTAAGCGCGAATCTGCTTCCTTTCACAGTTTAGAGGTTTCAAAGTGCGACAACTGTCGGTGGTGCCAAAAACCAGTTTTCAGCAGTTATTGAAGTATCATTGCCTCCAGCGTTTTTTGTTATATGTTAAACGGAGGCAGTTATTTACTCATCAAAGCAGGTCCTCACAAGAGAGAGCTGTTAAGAAAGAGCAGCTGTTTAATAGGACTATGGAGTCATGCAGGGTTTTAACGGGAAGTTAATCATTATTACCTCAACTACGTTATTGTCTGAACGCTCAAAGACGCAGTGAGTTATCTATTTGCCGAGTTGCACAGAACGTAACTAATAAAGATCCCTATCTGCTTCATTGGTCAGCCCATATTCGTATTTCCCACGATGCTTCAGGTAAACTCGGCGTTTCTTGAGTTTCATTTGAGTAGCTTTCGGTTTTTGTAGTTTATTGTGGTACTGTCTGCTAAATAATAACGCTTTAATTGTTGTCTCTCATCCACTTCTGTCTATTCATTTTACATTTATTGGCCAGACTGCTGCCAGAGCACCAAACGGTGACCTTGAACATGAGCTGTTTAAAATAAGAGTCAAATTAAACAAGAAACAGAAGAAATAAAAGATTTAAGTAAATTACATCCCTGAGTAAGCAGTGGAAGAACAGTGACGTGAAACAGGAGGACAGCGTGTTTAAGTGCTTTTGTGTGCAAGTGGGGAAAAAGAAGCGGTGCTGCTCATGCACAGACAGATAAACAGGATGAAAGGGCATGGCTGGAAATTGAATTTTCTATTGATTGGTGTCCGGCCGTGAGCTATAAACTTTCCTTTAGTTAGAAATTAAATCAATAGGTAATTAGTTTCTTGCTGAAATTACCAGGCCCTCCCCCCCATGTTTTTATGTTAGCAACCCAAACACTGTCTGATCTCATTTGTTATGTATCCGGTCTGAACCTGTCAATATGGGAGACTTTAGGGAATATTATCTGTATTTGAGGGAATATACTCAATCCTGTTCTGGTTGAAAGTGGGATGAAAAGATCACATTTATGTTGAATGTGAAGCTTAAAAACAACAGAGGTGAAAAAGAGGGTTTCAAAGGCTTCAGTGTGGTCTGATACAACGAAATGATTGAGAGCAGTTCTACTTATTTAAAAGGAGCCACACAGTTTGTGTCTCGTCTCACAGATGAACTCATCTAAGTGAACGTTTTTGGAACACCCAAGTGACGCTACATAATAATAAAATATGATGTAGTAAATAATTTGTGATTCTAAATTGACCCTGGGTGTGAATTATGAGTGATTTGTGAATTAGCCAAGCCGGCGACCTGTCCTTGGTGTCCCCCTATGACTCCTGGGAAAGGCTTCAACCCGTCTCATACACCTGAATTGGTTAAGTGCACTAAAATAGTTGAATGATCTACCAGGATGATCATCTGATCAATTAGATTTATTATCCTGTGAGACATAAGAGAATATTTTGCAAGTAAAACCCAAGTTGTCATAAAAAAAAATCTGAGGAAAAAGTAATCTTCATATGTTTGTAAAATAAATATTGGTGAAAGCCTTGATGATGCTGAAGGTGTTTTCATTCTAACAGCCTTGCACCTGCAGTGCACGTGTTTAAAAATTATTCTCTGTAGAAGCTGAGCATTAATCTGCAGCCTCACGTCCCCCAGCCGTGCCTCGCTCGCCGCCTCGTTCTTCTTAACTCTCGATCGGTCTCATCAGCACTTCTCTCTTCGCAGCCGCCTGTTGATATTATTTTTCTTTTTTTGCAGATTTCACCTTAAACTAGACAGATTAACTGGCAGCATTGTTTTTCCCCTCTCTATCATCTTGTGCATCAGTACACAACATGCTTTCTCTCTTTGTGTAAAGATCACACAAATGTGCTGATGGGCGCTGGCGCTGATAATTCCTCACCACGCGGAGCCACGGCCGCCACCACGGAAAATACAATCGCCTGTTGATTGATGCAGTATTTATTTAACTGTAGGGTTTCATGTTCACGTGCCTGTACTCTCTGTCCTAAACTGCCTTTTGTTCTGCGTGTGCTTTGTTTCTCAGGCTGGAAGCCCGACTTCAGTCAACGCTCCGTGCAGTTTCTCGAGGACGTCAGTTTCCCCGTCTAGCCAGGACATCTGCAGGTACCTTTCAGTCTGAATTCATGCCAAGAAATTATATTTGTCCAGGTTGATATGAACACCTGCGTGCAGTAAATGAACTTTATTTATCAGTCTATCAGTGATGAAGTTGCTTATCAGTGGGTGATGTTGGCTTAACTTTTACCCCTGAGTGGCACAATGTCACTGCTGGGAGCAGCCTTAGTTGCAAGCTGCTGCTAAATGGAGTTAACAGTAACATTAATCATCTGGTGTTTATATATCCTATTTTTCAAACTCCTTTATTTTTAAATGCATGATGTCTCTTCCATTTCTCTTTTTTGTCTTTCCCCCTACCTTTTCCTGTTGTCCTCTACCGCTGTTGTCTGTTGCGTGCTCCTTTTTCACACACAAACACGCACAATCACATCATCAGTCAGGATCAGGACACTCAGAAGCAGACAGCAGTGGTTCTTTTGAGTTCTAAGGGTAAAACTTGTCAGGGTTCAGGAGATGTTTCAGTGACCACCCTCTGCACAGACGTCCTACCTGCTTCCAAACACGCCAAACAGCGAGACTGGCTCTCTCTGCTGCGTCCGTCCTCCGTCAGCATCCGTTCCAACAACTCGCTCAGGTTTTCGGTGTCTCTGAATGACGTCGGCCAGCGTGTGGACAGTCTTTGCCGAGGTCTGCAGTTTATAGATCGCACGTGCTCTGAGGGAGAGTTGGAGCTGAAGCTCGAGCCCGCTCAGCCTCCTGACTTGGATCGAAGGGCTCACAAACTCAACTGCAAGCTGGCTGCAACGCCCACACAACAGATCCCAAATCCTGGCTTCTCAACGTGCGCCCAGCCCCACCTCGTTCCCTCCTTCACCAACAACTACAAGTACATGTTGGGCATAGCGCCCGCCAGTTGTCTCCCAACTGATCACGGTGTCCTCACCGCTCCTCATTCCAACACCCACCACCACCCCCATAACTCCCCAAGCTCCAATTTTCTTCGTCTCCTCCTTCCCTTCTCTCGATCCTCTACATCAGCCAGCCTGCAATGCTCAGACCTGGGCAGCTACGCCTCCCACCTCCACATCAAGTCCTCCAGTGCCCTGCTGGAAGATAGCGAGTCAGGCTTGCCCTCTGAGGATTTAGTGGGAGATGACGATGTGTTTGAGGAAGACCAGCCCAGTCCTACTTCAAAAGAAACGGGTCAACCAGCATCTCCAAAATTGGTGAGAGTGGCTGCGTCAGTTGGACTTCTAGCTCCAGTGTGCTATATGGAAGGAGACAGCGATCTGGACTGCTGTCCATCCCCTTTGTCAGAGAAAACGGGGCCACTGTCACCTTATTCTCTATCCGGGGACTGCTGCAGGTGGGTGACTGTCTGGACGGCGTAATCCACACCCACCCTTCCTGTGACGTAAAGCCCAGACCACCCCTGTACCGTGACATGGCAGTGAATCCCAGAGCCCTGTGGAGTAGTGGAGAGCTTCTCATCCCATAGCCTGTATACCCAGAAAATATCTCGTTGTGGTATTTGTAGTCTAAATCCCTGCTCAGAGTCGAGCAGTTACTCAGAAGAACCTGACACGTAGATGCTTTAATTTCCACACACCACAACACTGTCCACCTCCTCCTCAGCTGTTCCAATTCAACCCTTTTGTGTGTGACACAAATGTGCCGTAAAGTAATTTCATACCATCTAATTTCACTTCACTGTTATCTCAATGTTCTGCTGTGTTTTTCATTGTGCTGCCAAGCTGTGTTTTTAAAATATTTTTTCATTTGTTAGATCGATGAGGCAGTAAAGTGTCGTATATAGGCTGCAAAAAAAAAAAAATCTGATTGATTTTGGCTCATAAGCCTGAGGCTTTGCAGTAGGAATAGAGGGCAATAGGACTATTATGGAATTGATAGAAGGGCAGAGGTTAGCATAGAAAATTTAATAGCACAGAGGAACAGAGTATATGTCTGAGAACTAGTGGAACAGAGAACAATAAATAGCCCGTGTCTGGGTCCACCATCAGTCTTTGTCACATGACCAATTGGATGCTGTCTTACTGCCAGAGCCAGTTCTTATTATAAAGACACATTGTGCGTAACTTTCTTACAGACCAGGTCATGGCTGCGAGGTCTCTGCAGATGAGTAGATCTTGCTGGTTGCCAAGAACGGGAATTTTGAGCCTTAACTCCTGCTGTCGATACGAAGCGTGGCAGCACTTCACTGGATTAATGAGATCTAAAGGATTTTGAATTATATATGACTCTGTTTGTTGTCACTTTGGCTCTGGTGTGTGCATCTACTGCTTTCCAGATTTACATGTCAGCTGTGGGCCGATGGAGAAACACCAGCTTAGAAGTGGCAAAGTGAAGGCCAGAGATCAAAAGGCAGATTATTGGCTTCAAATAGCCTGGATAGTCTGACTGCACACACACACACACACACGCACACACGCGCACACACAAACACGTTATTCCAGTTCTCTGTCAGGTGGCTTAAAACGTGAGCGCAGCTCTAATGCTGACCTCACCTATGAAAAGTATGTGTGGGAGGTTGTTTGTTTCACAGGTGACTAGTTGGTTAATTATTATCAAACTCCTTTATTGTCAGCAGTTCAGAGAGTAGTGGCTGAAAGTCAGCTGTGTGAAGGGAGTTGCTTCACTTCCTCATTAGAAATGTCACCAAGCAGATAAGTGTTTCTCATCTAGACGCATTACAAAATGGCCGGATTTGCTTTGTCATAAAAAGCTTATTCCTTCAAAGAATTCAAACATTCCTATTGATTGCATTTGTATGTTTGCTGGCTCAGGGAACCAAGCTTGACAAGGAAGCATTTGACTTGAAAATTCACCTTTCTCACTTGAAAACTATTTTTATTCCAGATATATATAAATAAATAAATAAATAAATAAATAAATACATCTTGTGGTCTGGAGCCTGTCCTGTAGGGCAAGAGTTGGATGGACAGGTTGCATCTGTCTCAGCGCTAGTACAAGAGAAAGACATATCTATGGGCAATTTAGAATTACACTTTAACCAGGTAAGCACGTGTCTTTGGACTGTGGGAGGAAGTCGGAAGTTCCCAGAGAAAATCCACACAGACACGCGGACAACACGCAAACTCCACTTCGAAAGGTTCTGGCCAGATGTTGTCACATGTGTTCACAAAATTCTAATCAAAGAAAGATGTGTGGTTTTTCAAATTAATAATAACTTGCTTAAGCATGCAAGCACAACAGGAGGCTATCCTGTATAGTCGTAACCGCATGGTTCACCTTTACAGGTACACAAATTCATAAAAGCATTAACAAACTACTTTGAACCACATTGTGAACCCGTGTGCAATCATATGCATATTTTTTTCATTTGAATTTGTTTATTTGAAAGGGGCCGTGCATATTAATGAGCATATCAGTGTAAATATGCCAGATTTATCCAAAAGGCTGCTTTTCATCTGTAGTCGCTGGCAGGTCAGACAAAAAACAGTAAACAAGGAATTAAGCAGACCGTCAGACAATGTCAAACAATGTAGTCCAGACAACAAATACATCAAATTACAGCATAACATCTCATAGCAAAAAAACAGAACAAGTAAATATAAAAACTTACAACATTAAAGATGATTGATGTTATTTGTAAAATTAACGATCACTAATCTGATCCCCTTTTAGCCATCGTTTGAGATGAGTTTTAAATGTATTGCAGGTAAAGAGGTCATACATGTAGTAACTAGTTATCCGTCCCTTATTTAATCCAAACTTTTTTCCAGTATACTCACACTCTGCACCATAAATAAGCTTCATGTGTTGTTATTTTCTATGCTATGTTGTTTTCAGTGTTGTCTGTTGTTGCGTGCACTGAGAGCAAAGAAACAGCTGGAGCCCAATTCCTTGTATGTGTACGAGTACTTGGTCAATAAATCTGATTCTCATTCAGATACAGAAGTGCAAAAATATCTGTTTTTGGTAGCATAGTTTACAAAATAAGAGACATAAAGACACACACATCAGAACAGTAGGGAGTCACAGAGTGTGAGCACAAAATCTTGTCAACACGTTTCTGTTTGTGTGCAGTTTTTGATCAGGCTTTAAATGAGGGGTGTGTACTCCAAATTCAGTCCTTCTCGGTCGCTGCGGCGTTTGCTGCAGGTGCACTAAGCTCCCAGCGCTTGGTTGTTACTGCGATATCTGTGATGTGGGTGTACAACCTTTTCATTACCAAATTGTAGGATTTAATTTCACTTACAGCTTTGAAAGTGTGTTGGCAGAATTCAGCCGAGGGAGCACAGTGACCTTTTCAGATGGGCCTGAACCCCCCCCCCCCCCCTTTTTTTTTTTCCTTAACCATGAACAACCTCCTAACTAAATCACAGCAATTGTACTCAAGTTTATATTTTCTCCAGTTTTTGTTTCTTTACTTTGATACATATGCATTACTGAATGCATATTTGTGGATTAGGCAAGAACATGCAATGATTTTCAAATAGTTGGCATCGATTTTAAAAAAAAATTATCAAAAGTTTTAGTTATTCCATAATCAACTAAATGTAGGATTTAATGACTCAGTTTTTAATTTGCAGGAAATTCAAATAACATTGAGCCGCAGTGGCTCTAATGTTAAAAAAAACAGCATTACAGGGTAGCTTTTAAGCTTTTAAATCTGACAGCATAAAACAGCTAGGGTCTGTGTAATTCCTTAACCTTCCTCCAACAGTTAAATGTCTCCTCAGCAAATTTAATATTCTCTTTGAAGGCAAGCGTGCTCATGCAAAGACAAACGAGTACCCGCTTAAATGATCAGAGACAAGAAAGGAGAAAGAAAAATAAAAGGAGACAGAGAGAGATTGCTTAGCTACTAAAGCCACTGAATTGATCAGCATGTCTCTGGCAGCGCTTAAACTGCGCAGACTGAAAAGAGTCTGAGAGGCAAATACTTCAGATGCCGCACATATCTTCCACAGGAAAATCTATTCAGCAGAAAAGCAAGAGAAGACAGATTAGTGGTGTCTTCTCATACACATACTTGGATGAGGGCAGAATGAGGAATAAATGGAGGGAGGGCAGTGTTTAAGCAACACATCGAGGGAGTGTGGAGTGCAAAAGACTGGCTTCATGCCACCAGAGAAAATTATAAGGAAGCAAAAAAAAAAAAGAGGAACAGGAAGAAAGCGAACGCTTCGGCAGGCATTTGAGCTTGTTTCCTTCTCAGCTTCTGGGGCTTGTGATTTCCTGACTCTGTTTGCTTCTCACATTTTAATGTTGTCATACTCGTACGGCGCCTCTGCCATCTTAAAACTACCGTCAAACAGGGTGTGTTGTGGACGCAAGTGATGCAAATTTAATTTTAACGTCCTAAGAGTGCACGGAATGTGCCGCTGCTGACAAAAAGTTAATTTACCTGTGAATTTCCACGCCTGGGTTATTATGTTAATCTGTTGGAATATATGGATGCGCCTCGTGTTAAATGACGAAGGTGAATGTTGCGTGCTTTATTTGTGAGATTTCTTGCGTCCCGCCGAGGCGGTTCAGCCTGTTGTGGAATCAGGTGAACGTTCCCTGAATGTCTCAGTGAAAGATTCCTCCGCCCTCATCCGCTCGTGTTGTTTACCGATCGCTGCATTTCCACCGCAACTCCATGCGGAGGTGTTGGGATTTTTCTGTGGTTATCTCCTCCCACATAAGAAGAATAATTTGTCAGATCTGTTTATTTCAGCAGGCAGAAATCGTTGATATAAGCACCAAATGATCTACTTCCTCTGGCTTTTCTTTTTTTAAATTGAAATAGAAATACAGTATGTGTGGGATGAGAATCTGCAGTTCATCATCTCGTTATGCATGCAAATGAACACAAACAAAGCAGTCTATCCATAATCAAAAACAACAACAACAAAAAACTTATTCTAGTGATGTCGATTGTGTCTCGCCTTTCCTTTAATCCCCCAGGCCTTATTCCACTTCTTCCACCTCCTCTGCTTAAGAACCTTTGGATATGACCTATTTTTATCCACCTTTGTTCACTTTGTCTTTTAATCTTGTAACACTGGCCAGTTCAGCAAAGTCTTGACATAGACGTCATCTCGTGTGCTCCCTTTTCTAACATGTGTGAACGCATACGTGGGCGTGCATGTGTTCCTTCATGTTGTTATCCTTCCATGAACCAGGATAAAGACAATCCCATCTGAACACCCGGCTCTCTCCGCCTCCTCCTCCTCCACCTCGTCTTCGCCACGCTTTGCTTGCTTGCATCTTCCAGCCCATAAAGACATGCCATTGCTCCTCGCTACCCACTCAGGAGAAGAAAGCATCACAGAAGACGTTCCTGGATTATTGATCTTACTGCCTGTGAAATCTGTAGGGAACAAAATGTATTTGAAAAATAGATTAATAGAACATGTGCCCTGCTTTGTGTATTCTGTACCCATTTAAGGTATTATTTGCTTTTTAAGCTACAACACCTTTAACCCCTTTATCAGGCACCCTGGTAGTCTAGAGAAAGACATCAGTCCGGCTTTTAATCAATGTCATGTTGTGGTCTAACAAGCAGCCTGATTTTGGTGCTTATTGGTTATTCACTGAGGACTGTAATCTGAAAAACCACAACAAAGTCGATGTCCTGACATTGAAGTCTAAGATCATAATAATTTTCTACTTTCTCAAGTAAGGCATGGCGTGTGATGTAACCTCCTCTCACCACTAAAACTGACAGATCCTGACTATCGTGCAGGTGAAAGTGTCCACATAGTCTGGATTTGCTCAGACTGCCCATCAATCTGCCTTTCACTGAGTGGAAAGATTCGGACAAACATACTCCTCCATACATCCTCCATCCTATCAGACAGCATCTGATGTGTGTGATGTTGGAGTGGTGGACTCCTTCAAGTCAGTCTATTGGAAAAGTGATTGGTTCCTCTCACTGACAACAGACTGTCCAGCAGTCATTAGAGGCAACAGACGCCTAATCGAATGTTCCAGCTGTCGGTGTCTGTACTCGAGGCTTTCCAGGCATCTACGGGGACTGGACACAGCATCACAAACACCTGTTAAAGAGAATATAGCTGCTTCCTGTAGTATTTTTAACGAATATCGTGTTCATGTGGTTATTTTTTGGCCAACATTTGTTAGGTGTTAAAAGTGCAACAACTCCAAGGCACGTCAGCCTTCATCAGCGTTCGTAGCAGTGCATTGCAGCATTGCAGCGATACACAAACAGACGTATTTGTCATGGACTGTATTACAGTAATTAAAAAACTCACATATTTATAACATTTATTACCTCTTGTCTGACAATGAAACTCAGTGCTGTACAGCTACAGAGCGAAATGACATTAAAAGTGTTCAGTTTTGCACGGAAACACAAAAAACGCAGGAGATGAGTTTCTCAAAATGTTGTTTGGACTTGCAAATGAATCTATTTAGTTTGTCTTTACTGGGTTTACTCATGTGGGACATGAATTCTCTGCTGTGACAAGGGTGTTAATTTTGTTTTCTCTGTTTGTGAAATCATATTCTCACCTGTTTACCTAAAGCTGTTGTAGGTGTGGAAAAATCAGTTGCATATTGTGCTCTTGGCGATGCTACTCCAGCTTTGCTGACGTGCAGTCTTATATTACACAACTCCCAAGTTTTCTCAGTGTGTCGCCTTCGCCTGCCAACTTTTCCCGTTTTGATCTTTCCCCTCTCTCCCATCTTGCTCCTGTTACTAGCTGTCTAGCCTGTAGCTTAGTGTTGACTGTATTCTCTGCCTCCCGCAGGATTTGTCACTGCGAAGGGGATGACGAGAGCCCTCTGATCACACCATGCCACTGCACAGGGAGCTTGCGCTTTGTCCACCAGTCCTGTCTACAGCAGTGGATCAAGAGCTCTGACACTCGTTGCTGTGAGCTGTGTAAATACGAGTTCATCATGGAGACTAAACTCAAACCACTGCGCAAGGTAAGCTGGTTAGGTGTGTGCATATTTGGCTGTTAAGCAGTTCAGCCTCAGTTATTAAAGTCACAGTCTTGTCTCTGCGTCCTAACTTAGCTCACATCACTCCTTTGTTGTGAAGCGAAAAATACCAAAAAACTATCTCCAGTCTTGTCGTGCAGACACAAGAGCACAATAAGCCATTTTCATAAGCAAACCACTTGTCCGGGTGGTTGTGATCCCTTTCAGTGGTTTAGAGGCAGTCCACGTTCCTGAAAGGCTCTTATCAATCACTGTGGCCTGAAGATAGCAGGACACTCTAATTAAAATTCCTCCACCCTTCATTAGCTGCACAAAAGGCCTTAAACAAATGCTCTGCTGTTAATAGCTTCCGAATCCCATGGGTGAATATTGAAGTTGTTCATGTGTGAGTGCACAAGGAAATTTGAGATGAGAGGCGGATGTTGTTGTCAGTATGAAAGTTTTTATTAAAGAGTGCTTGATGTCATGTTGTTCGGCAACACCCGCGTCTTATTAAAGTGACCCTGCAATTATTCATCACTGAATTCATTATTATGGATTTGGATGTTTGGGAAAGCTACACAAAGCTATCTGACAGTACAGATATCATGTGATTTCTTTTTAGTGCTGGGCAGATTTCTGGCATTTATTTTAGTGCAGCCAATGATTGACCAGGTGCTCCACAGTTATCTGAGCTTCCTGGCAGGTAGCAGGGTATATCACCTGGATGCTGCATGCCATGCTCTTCTCTATCTCATTAACCCTGCCAGGAAGCATTGTGTAACACTGGATTTTGCTGACAAGAGCTGAATAAAAAAGGCCTTTATGGTACTTTCACATCTGGGAAAAACAGTAGGTGAAGACTGCAGCACAACCAAAATTTATTGCGATTGTGTGCAATGAACTTGCAATCTTGTGGCTGTCGAAATGGCTGCTCTGAAGACGGGGACCAGGTCCGCAACCAGTTGCAATCAGTTGCCATCTTCGAAGTGATAAAACTCCAATAAGCATGGGATCAAGCTGCCTATTGCATGCAATCTATATGTATTAATACGGCAATTAACCAAATCTGCTGCTGTCTACATACACAGAAATTCAAACACGAAATTGCTTAGATCTGAAACAGAAATTCCTCCACAAACAGCGTCTCGATGTTATACAGGAGTATAGCCAGAATGCAACCAGTCGAGTCCGCTGCTAAGTGATCAGATTCAGGCGAGTTGCGCTCATCCATGCAGACCGACTCAGATTATAAATAATACAGCAGTGATTTGCAAACCTTCACCAGCCTGTGATTGCAGTCAGCCTGAGTCAGATCATGATTGTTGGGAGACGAGTTGCCTTGTCAACAGTTCTTCGCCCAGAAGTTAAAGGTGTTACTTGATAAACCTCTGGGCAACCACTTGTTTCTAACCACAAGGAGGCTACCACCCTGATTTTAGTGTTTCAAACAAAAACTGTATATAAAAGATGGATGATGCCACCTTCACCTCCCTTAACTTTGCCATCAAGGCTGCCGTCCTGTTTTTTGTGGTTGTTTATTTGTTTTGTTTTGTTTTGAATGGCCTTGCATAAGTAGCCATATTTAGATCAAAGGGTAGAGTGCTGTCATCTTATGCTAGCAAGCCTTTTTAGCAGGCTGCATTCATCAGTTGTGGAGGTGCAATACAGAGACGTATATATCTGCTAATTGGTGCTAACTAACAGACTAATCAAAGGAAATAGAATTTCACTAACCAAAGCTGGAACATGAACATTTCAGACAGACTGTCTGTAGAGATGAAAACAGTTTTTGTAGCAGAATGGAAACATGTTTTTATGACTGAAAATTGGCATTTCAGTGTAGGAGTTTTAGGGGATTGGCTCACTTTGGAGCCAGTTTCGACTGGCCATTAGAGGAATTTGATCTTTGGCTTTAGTTTTCAGCCATAGAGGCTCTGCTTAGTTTGAAAGCATGTTTCTTTTTTTATTTTTATTTTTTTTTAAATGTGTGTGAATATGCTCAAAAGTCTTCCATCTTTGGCAGTGGGAGAAACTACAGATGACGGCGAGCGAGAGAAGAAAGATCATGTGTTCAGTCACCTTCCACATCATCGCCATCACCTGTGTGGTGTGGTCCCTCTACGTTCTCATCGACAGAACAGCAGAGGAAATCAAATCAGGTCAGCACTGACTCTCACGCACACAAACAAACACTAAAACATTAATACAACATCGTCTGTGGTACATGTTTGTTTTGGATGTTATCTATTCATCCACAATTGTCTCCAAGTTGTGACTAGCACTCAAAAATATTCATCTCATTCTTTGACACTTTTAGAGATTGTTTTAGTTTAAGTGAGGCAATTTTTTTTTAAGTGATGCTGTTTTTGTGTGTCGAAGGTTAGTTTGTGGTTAATCTGACTGTAAAAGAAAAACTGTACTCAGCAAAATAACCAGACAGGAATAGTGTGCAAAGTCTGGAATTTTTTTAGCATATATGTGTGATGTGAGTGGTATGACAGCTGTGTGACAGCAGCAGCTAGTATGAGTTTGGCACATGCGTGTTTGTGGCAAAAAATTGGATGCAACAGCTGACTACACATCACACGCAATGCTTTACGTCACTGAAGTGACAAGGATATGGAAATGATTTACCGTAGGGTGATTTTTCTTATGAACTTCTTTTTGCAAGCACAGGAGTCGACCACTGTCGGCCACTAGAAAGACGGTACTTGTGCGTTGCCCTTATTTTTCATAGCTCATACAAATTTTTCTTTAAATACTAGTATAGACCCACGCTACACTATTGTTTGGCCTGTCCATATTGTTGTTGGTAAAATTAGAATAACGTGACACTTTAAATGGCTGATTTTATCCCATTGGTGGGTGGTTGCTTGGCAACATGATGACGTTGTAATTTGCCATATATAAGTCGACTTTTAGGAGTATAATTTTTCAATTGATGTAAAATGAAAACGACAAGATATTTTCTTGAGGTGTCATAGGTACATAAACAAGTGACTTTAGCCTGTTGCTAGGAGGTGCCTGACAACATGATGACATCATAATATTTGAAATAGATAAAAACCTTTAGGCTGTGTGTAGGAGGATTTGGAGGCCTGCTTATTTATCATTATGAAGCACATCTGTCTGTCTATATTTGCTGAATTCAGTCTTTATTGCAGGTTATTTACATATTCAAAGGGCTTCCGCTTCAGACCTGGTAGCTACAGCCTTCTTTTATATACAGTCTATGGACTTAGATAACTTATTATTCTGATATTTTAGACTGGAAACGGCTAGCACAGCTATATCCAAATGTAAACAAAATGTTCCTGGTTTTTACTCTTGTGTTTGACGAGCACATCAAAGTGTAGAAAATATGTAATGAGTGCTGGACTGTTCATGAAAGGGCACAGCATATTTTGGGGACTCTCAGGAAGGCTAAAAAGGGACCGTTGATCTGAACACATCAAAATGACAAATAAGTGATTTTGTGGTGCTTATAGCGTGATTTTGTTACTTTTGAGGAAAGCTAACTGGCCACTCATGCTTTATGTAGCTTACAAACATGAGTGGTATTGATCTGAAATACAATTCCTTCAAGGTGTGCAGTTTTCTGAGCACAGCATTTATGTTTACATTTTTATATTTATTGAAAAGGGTGACTGCTTTCTTCCATCGCAATATTTCAGATTTTGCCTCTAGCTTTTTCCAGTTTTATGCGTGTGCCAAACTGGTACCTGCTGCTGGCTATAGTAAAAATGTCCAACAAGCAGGGCTTTATGGTTTTTCATTCAAATCTCAGAATAAGAGGAAAATAACACTGGGCTCCCTGAGCTGCTTCTTACAGCCATAAAAAGTGGGCATCCACTTTGGGCTCCCATCATCAGGGATAAAAATGGAGAATGCTCCTGTAATGGTGACTTGTTGTAGCATCAGCACTACCTCTGCTGCTACTCATCCCTCCCTGGCATATTTGGCACTTTCAAAACTGTGTACAGATGGAAGAGCAGGCTGTGCCTGTTAAGCCCAACCTGATGATTCAGACTTGCTACAGTCCCTGAGGGCTGTCAGGTCCAGTCACCATGGTGATGCCAAATAGTCCTGCTTGTCTGCTGCCTCACAGAACCACAGCCATTTATTTTTCTTCTAGATTCGCTCTCAAAATAAAAGGAAAGATGGATGTAAACATCTTGACGTTTCTTCTCCATGTATGATTGTGGAACAGAGCTGATGTTGATTGCATGATGAAATTGTGTAAATGTAATATCTGACATCGTTTTTAATTTCTGCCTTTTCTTTCAATCTGTTTGTACGTCTTTTGTAATACATGATACTTACACTCTTTACCCATGCAGCCGGAAGAGTCCCAGGTAAACATTTCAACTTTGACCTTTTGACTTTCACATTGTGTCTTCTCCCTCCCTTCTGTACCAAGTCCTTTTTTCAGCCACTCTTTACGTCCTTTTCATTCCCTTTTCTTCTTTGATATCCGAGTAGAAATAATCGTACTTCATCCTTTAAGGCTGGTTATATTCACACCACCTCCCTGAATGTTTCCGCCTAATGAACACAGCTGAGGAACATGCTGTGATTTATTTTCTGTGTTATACTTTGTGGCTGAAGGCTTTGATTAAAATGAACCTCGCTGACATATTCTCACACAACAAATGACACATTAATCGCTTCTCATAATGCTAGATAGAAAGCCCCTGACATCTCTGTCCAGCATAGTTAATACCACACTGGTTATATTATGTTTGCCTTCTTTGAATTGGCATTCCTCATATGAGGCACTTTTATATCTTAAACTAGCTGTTATGGTAGCCAATATGAAGAAACGGATGGGTTTCGGGCATTTTTGAGTACTTTCGCTGCCTCTTATTATTTGTTTTAGAGAGCACTGAGGCTTATTACAAATATTTATATGTCCCAGAAATTGCTAATTTATATCCTCTTCTTTGATTTCTGCTTTTTGCAAGGGTGTTATAATTACCCCTGGAGTTACAGAAATGTACTTTGCCTAATTAACTGCATATCACATTAATGCTAAGCGTTTTGCATAGACAGATGCACCTTTTTTGGCAGTGTTTCCACTTTTAAAAGAGTCATTTGTTTGTTCATTTTTTTGTACCAAAGGCTCCCAGCCTATCATGAAGTAGAAATGTTGCAGCAGGGTGCCACCATTTATCCCCCTGTTTCTTTGTTTCTGTTCGTCTAATTGGGCAATTCAATTTTGAACACCATGTCTGTAAATTGTGAAAAGTCTGCACTGCAGTATGGATGGGTAATATGGATATAATAATATAAGAGAGTTTCTAAAAAGCAGTCAGCTGAGAGATGTGTATAGGTTGTAGAACCAGATAAGAATTTCAGATCATTTAGTTACTTAAATATCTGAAGTCTCAACAGTGTGGAGGAGATGAGCCATTGCACACGGAGAGCTGGAGAGGGCCGTATAAGGGCTTCAACCCAGGAGCACACCTGGTACCTGCACCTTTTTCTGAGGAGCAACAACTATTGTGGCTACTCATGCTTCCCCTTTTTTGGGGGGTTGACTTGTTTGTTGTTGCCTCTCCATTGCACCTGTTAGTTTCATTTATGCCAGAATAGGTGAAATCACAGTGGTTTCTGCTTCCTTAATTTCCTTCACATTTTTGAGCAGTGTGTAAATTAATGCACACAATAAACTAAATGTTAGTGTCAGCTGCCACAATGCAAACAATATAGCATATCTGAAAAGATAACTTAATAATTGACTTTTATCCCATTGACTGGCCCCACCCACATTGCATTACCATAGAAATATGACAGGATGCTCGCTATCTCATGCGTCTCTCCATGCTCAGGACTTTGACTTTAATCCTGTACAAATTTGACTTTTAAAAAAAGGCAAATCTCTATCAGTAAATTGTTAAGATCTTGTTTGAAAAAGTAGAGCACACTGGGCAATTTGTAATAATAGTGTCTATTTGCAGTATAGAGGAATGGGAGACACAGTTTCCTGCAGCGGATATCCTCACTGCTAATGCATATTCTAGTTAAAGGATGATCTGTTGAACAATTCACTGAAATGTGATGAATTTGCAGCAGCTTATAAACAGTCTTCTCTGTGTTTGACTTGTCCACTTGTTGATATTTATGTATTTATTTATTTTTTGTCTGTTCTCTGTTCCTCAGGAATCCTGGAATGGCCTTTCTGGACCAAGCTTGTGGTGGTGGCCATCGGATTTACAGGTGGACTGGTTTTCATGTACGTCCAGTGCAAAGTCTACATCCATCTATGGAGGAGACTCAAGGCGTATAACCGGGTCATATATGTGCAGAACCGTCCAGAGACATATAAAAAGTATCCACTGGAGAAGCCCCCCCTAATGGAGCCGAGTCTGGAGAACAAAGAGGCTCTGGCCCCCAATCTGTCAGACACAAACTCCTCCCAGTACACGGAAACAGAGGACTACAGTATGGAGGTGCTTCATGTCTGACAACAGAGTCTGTGCCATTGGTTGTCGTGCACATACTCCACACCCAAACAGGCCCGCAGAGGAGAGGAACAGTCGTGATCGGTCACTGAGGAACAACCGTACCCTTTTCCCTGAAGCCAGAATGACCCACGTCCTCCACTATCACCTTATACTCCCTAAACTCCATCCACAAAGACAGAGAGGCCATGAGCTTCCCTCTGCCTACATTCCTCCTATCACACTGTATTCCTCCCTCCACCTGCATCTTTTCCTTTCCCAGGAACAGACTCTTTACACTGACTTCTGTAAATGTTGGAAGAGGCCTGGTGCAAACCACTCTGTATACACACACACACACACACACACACACACACACACACACACACACACACACACACACACACACACACACACACACACACACAGAGACTCTTTAATGTACACCTCTGGGAGAGCTGGACTGAAAAGAATGGACTTGCAAAAGGCTCTGGAGGTCTACAGGTCCCCGATGTGTGGTTTGTTTGTGGGTTTTGATCAATCTGTTCTTTTTTTTACCTCCTGTGAGTGTCGGGCTAACCTGCCATGGATCAGTATGTAGCGCCATGCATCAAGATCTCTGGAACATTCCAGATACTGCCATCTCTGCGGTCTGTCAGCTCCACGCGGTCTGGATCCAGCGAGACCTGGATCCGAAGATGCATCAAAGCACTTTTTATTTTTTAGTCCCCAAAGCACATCCCACCCCTTCTTCTCATTGCCCCCTCTTTTTTTTTTTTTCTTGTATCTTGTACGTTGTAAATGGGGGAGAGCAAACAAACTTTTCTTCAAGTGCAACATATGCTTAAAGATTAATCCTTCTGTGGATGACTAAAAGGATTTGGGGTTAAAAAAAATGAGTCATTTGAACGACGTCAGTTGCATAACTTTGATTCAGATGATGGAAAATCTAGCCACTTGACTTCTGTACCCCATGGTGAACTTTCTGAAGGCTTTGAGAATGTAATCTTTTTAAAAATGATTTCAAAAAATTTATAAAATGAAAAAAAAAATCATTTTTTTACTGGGAAATTGCGCTTTGTCTCGATCATAATGAGGCCCTTCGGGCATAAACAACGTCGCGCTTGTGTTTTGTTTTCTTTGTTTGTTTTTTTTTAATAGGTATTTACAGTTTTTAACATGTTAACTCGCTTGCTTAGCCATGGGACAAGCCTCGAGGAATCCACAGCTGCCTACTTTCAGTTTGTCCACTGAACTTTAACCAAAGGTTTTAACTACAAAAAAGAAACATGCTTTAGCTCCTACCCTGTTTTTTTGCATGGTTACAATCCAGCCACACTTAATCTTTTCACTTAATTAAGCAAGATTAAGGTGGAAGTGTGAAAGGATTCTTAGTGAGCATTTCAGATGAGTACTCGGTGTAAGTGTATTTTATTTGTTTTCGCTCTCTTACATGTTGGTCTACTTTAGTATTCGATCACAAGACAGCCAACTGATTTCTGGCTTAAAAAACACCTTTTTTTGCCACGTTTACTCCACAGTTAAGCATTAAGAATGACTTTGAAGTCAGTGTAACATTTCACTGCTGCTCATTACGTTCAGAAAAACTCAGTTTCTTTTAATAAAATCAATGCAATACAGCTGCTTATTTATGGCTGTGACAGAGTCGATGTGCATCATTGCTTTTTGAGGAGCTGACTGTACCGCCATCTGCTGGTGTTAAAGTGAAGGTGCAGCCTGAGATGGGCAGCGGTTGATTTCTCAGGTCGAAGTGGGTGTTTTTTCTGGGGGGGGCTCACAGTCATTGTAAGTGCGTTTGTCTATGTGAGAGCACAGCAATGCCCAGGCTCATGTTGAGCCTTACAGCCATTCCAGCAACACACACATTTTTCAAAAACTGTATTTGATACCAGTATACTGTCTGTGAACAATGATGGTCCAACAACGTACCTGACAATTACTGCTCAGCAGCAGCAATAAAGCGCTTTGGGGGTTTTTTTGTTTTGTGTTATTTGCATACTGTATTTATGTATATGCCCCACGGAGATTTGAGATCTGGAGTTTAATATAATTTTAATACATAAATGAGCCGAGGGACTTGTTGTGTGTCAAGTTGGATTAAGACCTAGTAATGAGAACCATCTCAGATTCTTCAGTACCCGGGAGGCTCAGTGCAATTAGACAGATTTTATTTTTTAAAAAGTGCAATTACCCTTTTGTTGATGTTCTGTTCTGCAATTATGTACCGGTGTTTAAAGTCCAGGATGTCCTCTGGATAGAAAATTACTTTCTTTATATTGTGTTGTATTTATTTTTAACTGAAAACAGCACATTTTTGTTCATTTACACACAAAAAAGACCCTTTCATTAGTGAATTTTATGCAACTTACACTTAATTTTTCTTCCCAGACACTAATAGAAGAAAATTATTTTCAGCCCTTGTTTTGCATGTAGTCATTCAGATAATAGAGTTGCTCAAAGCTTCAGTCCTTTTTTAGTTTTTAAATTGATTGTGGTGTCTTTTTACTTTCTACCCATAGGAGCTGGCTCCTTCAATGAAATATGAGAGGAGTTTTGTTCTAGTGTGATGGCTTTGGATTGTTTCCTCTCTGAACATCTTATCCTCTTTACCGTCTTTGCGTCACTCACCCTTTACGTCCATAATCCCACGGAGCAGAACATCAACTGAGACTCTTCTCAGCCTCACTATTTTAGGCTGTCTGTTGATTACCTGGTGACTAAAATTTGATCATGTCTGGGACTAGTGTAACTTGCATAAAAGCTACATTTGTTTACTACTGACTGGACTTGAACATATATGACTGTTCCCCTGTCTTATACCATTCCGCAAGTCTGTCTGTGAATTTGCTTTGAAATAGTAACTGTAAAGAATTTGGTAAAATGTACTTTTTTGTTTTTATGAAAAATGTTGATGTGCTTTCAGTTAATTTCCCACGTTTGAACAAAATATGTAGTAATTAAAAGAACAACCAAATAAAAAATTAAGTGACTTTTAAAACTTTGTGACTTTTAAAAAAAAAACAAGCAGGGACAAATACAGTCTTAATGGATAATTAAAAACATTTCAAAGGGCGTTGCGCTGTAGCACTTTAATTTATTTTCACCCAAATAAGCTGCAAATCATTTTGAAATCAGCTCTTTAGCCAGAAGCTGTAATGCCAGCGACAGAAACGTTCAGCTCGCCGCTCAGTGATCTTGCCCTAAAACTTTTCTATGACAGAAATACAAACTTCACATTCAGCATATAGCAGAAAACACGGTTTGTCACCTTCTCTCAACCTCTTAAGTAATTGTTATGCAAGGGCAAGATGAGGAAAGACACCATCGTTTGAGTGAATGAAGGCAACACAATATGTACCCGTGGATCTTTAAAAAATAACTCTCAAAAACTTTTTTTTTTTGTGATTGAAAAAGGTAAACTTTCACATATTCTATATTAATCACACACTAATTCTCACAAATTAGAATATTGCTTGCATAAATTACTATTCAAACATAATGATTAAACAACATATCTTCGGCGGTGTAGTTCTACTGCTGATTGGTCAGTTGTCCAGATGAAGATTGCCAACACCCTCCTAAAGGAGAGCCACACTGCTGAAAAGGCTGGCTGCTCACAGACGCTGTATCAAAGCATAACAGCAGGAAGTTGACTGGACAGGGAAAAGGTGCACAAGCAGCAGCCTTGAGAGGATTATCAGGAGAAGTCGATTCAAGAATTTGGGAGAACTTCACAAGGACTGCAGGAGAGACATCCTTAGGAAAGGACCCACATCCGTAACATCAGGTCATTCCTGTCAGAAGCATCTTACATGAGCTAAGGAGAGAAGGAAGTGAACTGCTGCTTATTTCAGATGAAGTACATTTTCTATCAAAGTACGAGACTGGAGAGGCACAGGTGTTTGAATTCTAGTGTGAACTTTCTGGAATCTGTGATGATGCGAGGTGCTGGTTGTTACTGGTGGTTGGTCCACTGAGATTCATCAAGTCCAAAGTCAACACAGGCATCTACCAGGATATTTTAGAGCTTCACGTTTCCTTTTGCTGAGAGGCTTTATGGAGATACTGATTTCATTTTCCGGCATGAAGCTTAGCATCTGCCCACAGTGCCAAAATAATTACCAGATGTTTTTTCTGACCATATTATTATTATTATTGTGTTTGATTGGCCAACCAGCTCACCTGACCTGGACTACAGAGAGAATGTGTGGGGTATATAGTCACAGTTAGATGAGAAACACCGGACTCAAAAAGGAACACAAGCTAAAAGCTGCTGTCAAAAACACCTCAGCAATTTTGATTCATTTCAGGAAATATTCAAATAATTTGGGACCCTGGATTTTTGACCATAACCAGCATAATTAAAGCGTTTTTTTAATGTTCACTTTACGTATAATGAATGTAGATTATATGAAAGTTTATCTTCTTGAATTATTACAATAAAAACCTTCAAAATATTCCGATTTTTCAAGATGCACAAGATTAAAAAGAAACCGCTTCCACAGAAATATCCCAATCATAGGTAACATAGAGCATATCTGGACAGCTCGGTAACATCATCAATCTTCAATCTGTATGTATAAGTATGAGCCTCTCCACTAAATTAGTCTTGTTTGAATTCTCAAACTGCAACACTGTTTGGGATTTTGTCAGGAGACATGTTGTAGTATGGTAGCTTCTTTCCCTCATTCCTCTTCTTGATGGAGCTGGTTATCTCTGCCAGCTCCTTCCTGAACTTTGCCATGGCATCCTTCACCGGTTTCTCTGTGAAGTGCTCATCAGGATACATTCCCAGGTACAACTGCAGAAAGAGTGAGACGTGATAGGTTTTTTAGCCTGGAGGAAGGCCACAAGGAAAAAGGAAGGAAAAAAGAAGTACATTCTGAAGCAGAGGAGAGCATCTTGGGAAATGAGAAATGTACCAAATGTATCAAACTTTTGATTGTTTTGGAGGTGTGTCTGTGCTGAGATTTGAAAGTGTTCGAACGGTTGTCTGTGTGCTTTTCCTACTTCATTCTCTTGGTATTGGCTGAGGGCCCAGACGGCCCCCAGGTGCCAGCTGGAGCGCCCGCGATCAGGAAGGCTCTCAACGATCAAATTCACATTGGCCAGACCTTTCTTGTTGGGTGGGGGTTTCCGCATGGTAGATGGAGCATTGGGGATCCAGGAACACCAGTCATACTACACAATGTACACAAAGATACAGTGTGTGCATTTACCCAAGTGCTGTACAACAGTACAAGTCTGATGTTAAAGAATAAATATTAAAGAATAAATATATATTCTTAGTACTTATTTTCTGATTATATTGTTTTATGTACTTTAATAATAAAGGCCTGTATAAAGCAGGGCCAGCTTTGAAGAATATAAAGAACCAGATTTAATACCGAGCAAAATCTTTCATCTTCTTCTGCTTTCTAATTTTACTTTTAGATTTCATAAGAAAATACTGCACCGCATATTACATGTGGAATTAATAGCTGCATAAAAGGTTTAAGATTTTATATTAAACAGACTTTTTGTAGGCAGACCCCATACAAATATAAATATACATATATAAAATACTGAAAACACATGGATGACCAGAGAATAAAGGGAGTTATAGGTTCAATTACCATGTAAAACATAATTCTCTCAGGGTGAAGTTACTGCCACATGTCCCCTGACAAAAGCCACATTCACTCACAGATTCATAGCTTTACTGTATCTATCACACACACACACACACACACACACACACACACACACACACACACACACACACACTGTGACTGGGGTAACTGTGACCGAGGACCTGTCCTGGGGCAACCATATCACCTCAGTTGTACGGAAGGCCCAACAGCGCCTCTACTACCTGAGGAGACTGCGGAGCGCACACATTCCCAGATCTCTGATGTTGAACTTCTACAACTGTGCCATCAGCAGCGTTCTGACGTATGGATTTCTAGTGTGGTTCCCCAGCTGCACCAAGGCCGATCAGCAAGCACTCCAGCGGGTGGTGAAAGAAGCTGGCAGAATTATTGGAACAAGTCTGCCAGAGATCAGTAATATCTTCCCCACTCGCTGTCTGAGGAGGGTGCACAGTATCCTGCGGGACCAACATCACCCTGCGCGCCACCTTTTCCATCTGCTGCCCTCAGGGAGAAGGTACAGGTCTATACAGGCCAGAACATCCAGACTGGCCAACAGCCTGTATCCACAGGCTGTGAGGCTCCTGAACTCTCTGCCCCCCTCTCACGGACAATAACCATATCCAACTTCTTAATAGCAATGAACTGGTCTGCATTGGTGCATCATATCTTTATTCTCTTCCCCCTCCTGCCCCCCCTCTTTCTTAAATAGATAACTATCATATCTGATATCATATCTCACAGTACAATAATATTGAATGGGTTGCATTGTTGTATTTTGTCATGTTTCTCAGGTCTTTGTCTGAATTTCTACGAACATTATTGCTAAGGATTGTCTTATTGCATTGGAGTCACACTGGGTTAAATATGTACACTTGGGTTTTAAGGGGTATTTATTATTTTCTTCTTTTTTTTGGGTTGTATGGAAGCCCCAAACGCAATTTCATTGTTCTTGACAATGACAATAAATAAATAAATACTAAAATACTAAATACACACACACACACACACACACACACAGTGGATGCAGTATCATGCCAAATGATTAGCAGAAGCCAGGGATCGAACTGCCGACCTTATGTGACCTTTAGTTCTCTTGGCTGCCACTCTCTTAGGATAGCTTAAGCTTAAATATTATTGATAGATAGAATTATTTCGAACATGCAAATATAACTGAAATAACAAGAGAAATAAAAAACAAAACTTCAAAAAAAAAATCATCAAGTTTTCATGTCTATATCTATGTCTACAGAATGTGTGTGCTCGAAATGTGTGTGCTTGTTAATGTTGTTGTGTTTATTGGGCGTTATTTTTTACCAAAAAGAGTAACAACCACTGCTGTAGGAAACGTAGTCACCACTAGTTTCACCTCAATCGGCTGCAGCAGGAAAACTTTGCTGCGGGTTTTAAATGCACACACTGATGCTTCAGTAGGAACAGTGTACAAAAACGTTTTTCTGTATTAATGAAACTTCTGCAGTAGCAAGTGTTTTTTTCTAATATTTCTGACATTTTTTACTTTAAGTAGGTACTTTTTGACTTAAAAATCAATGAATTTCCACTTCTAGACACGCCTCCATTTACCTGTCCGAAGTTGACAGCTGCATGCTGGGCTGAGGCAGTGAAGATAATAACGGTCAGGTACTCTATCAGTTCCTCGCGTGTCTTCACGGACTTGGGAAACTCTATGCACGAAAGTGGGAACATAGAATCGACAAAATGAGCTCCAAGCTTTTTTCTTTCTTTTTTTTTCCACCGCTTTTTTCTTTTGCAAGTCTATCTCTGCACATTGCACTCAGAATAGACAAGCGTGGTGAAATGCAGAAGCATTACAACATCAGGACTCAGGGAGTGACACAATCAGACTGCTGTGGCTTCCCTCCTTCACCCTTAAACTATTCATCCATAAGAGAGCAGATTTGAATTTATAATGCTGTCTGTTTCCTGTCATACCTGTCTTCCAGAAAACACCAGAGTAGGAGAGCAAGCATCTTTTCTCCTTGAGAAAAAGTCTGAATGGATGGTTGGGTGGTGTATTTTGCTCGATGCTGCATTAGCAAAAGAAACCTCACGCAAAACAACTCCTCTACCTACCGCAGTAATCCAGGTCCTGCATACCGAAGCTGCACACATCTTTAACAAAGGCCTGGATTTCTTCATCTCCCTGCACGCTCTCATCGCTTGTGTAATAAATATTCACAACATCAGACACAAACCTGTGGGGAAGAAAACGGATGTCATGTCACGTACAGAGGGAAAAAATGCTGTAACTTCTCTTATTTGAAGCACACACACACACAAGGGTAGAAATCTTCCTACACCTCTCGCTGTTTGTTCTTTCTTACAACTGCCCTCACTCCTTTCTCAGTGCTCTGTGCTAAAACTTTAAAAAGTCATTCCTCACCTCTTGGTAGCCTCCCACACCTTGTAGCCATCATCCCTGTAGAAGTAGGTGGGCAGTTCCTCCTTACTGTCCACACCACGGGACTTGATCAAATCAGGGAAGCACAGAGACCTGAAGGTCAAAGTCTTCACAGCCCTCTGAACCATCTGGACGTGACCACCTCCGCCTGTTGCATTCGCCTTTATGAGGATGCAGAACATCATCCTTATTTAAACTGAAGCAAATTTAACTTTCAGTCTTCAATAGGAATGCACTTTTGCTAAATTCCCTACTTCATTATTTCACTATGTTAGTTAGATTTTTGTTTGCTAAGCTAAGCCTCAGTGTTTTGCGAATAAAGGAAGATCCAGTTAAGTTTGTTTGTTGAGAGACTGGGTTTGCTTTCAGAGGGGCTTGAAAGCCTTTAAATACCATAGGAACCACAAATAGACCAGCAGTCTGAGAGCAAAGTGGTCTATACAGTACTACGAGATCTCTGAGATAAGATGACGCCTGATTATTCAAGACCTTTTATGTGAAGGCAAGGACATTAAATTGAGTTCTGGATTTACCAGGGAGCCAATGAAGAGAAGCCAATATGTGGGAAATATGCTATCTCTTTCTAGCCTTTGTTGGCTTTTCTGGGAGTTTTTAGGACATCATGATAGGAATCAGTTACAATAGTGCAGGCTGGAAGTAATAAATGCATGAACTAGTTTTTCAGCATCACTCCAAAACAGGATGTTTTTTTATTTTAGAGATGTTGTGCACAAGAAAGCAGTCCTAAATATTTGTATAATATGTGCACTGGTGGACAGAAATGACACCAAGATTCCTCACTGGAGGCCAAAATAATGTCATCCAGATTAAGTAAAGGGTATTAGGGCCAATTACAATGACCCCTGTTTTATCTGAATATAGAGGCAGTAATTTAGAGGTCATCCAGGTCTTTAAATCTTTAAGACTGTCAGGGGCTGGGGCTGTGACCCAGCATTTTGAGTCACCTGTGTGATTTATATTCTTATATTGTATTGAATATATGCTTAGTTCTTGTGTTGTCATTATTAGTTAGGATTTAGCTGAGTTTTATTCTAGTTTAGGTTTCTATGCCCCCTTCTGTGAGTCTGTTCTTGTCTTCTGTGTTAGTTGTCAGGTCTACGTCTTGTCATGTTTACTGTTTATTTTGAAAGTCTTGTGTCCATGTTCCATGTATTTTGTTTTACTTCCCCTGTGGTGTCACGATGTTCATCTGTGTCAGGTGTATCCTCATGTATTTCCACTTCCCCTGATCACCTCCTGTGTGTATTTAGTCTGTCTATTGTCATTCTGTCTTTGTCAGGTCGTCTGTTTATTTTCCCTCCTCAGTACTGTCTCCTCCTGTGTTCTGCATTTGGGTCCATTCCATTAATACACCGGCGAATATCGCCGTGAGAAAGACATTCCTCCAGTTTACCTAATTAGTGTGTTATCTGGCTTCACGAATAGAGTTGCGTGCTATGCATGCTATGCCTTTGAATGATACTGCATAAGGGAATACAATATTATGGTCAGCAGTATCAAACGCTGCACTGAAGTCTAGCTGTACAAGCACAGAGAGGAGTCCACTGTCAGAGACCATAAAAAGATCGGCTTTAATCTTCACTAAAGCCATTTCTGTGCTGTGATGAGCACAAAAATTACTCTGCAGACGATTAGTTAGTTGTAATAGCCCAGTTAGCTGCTGGCCCATAATTATCCAAGACAGCTGGATCAAGTGACAAATCACAGCTTTGTAAGTAATGGCTTAATTACTACAACCTTAAAGGGCTGTAGTACACAGCCCATTAATAAAGATCAATTGATCATATTTGAGATTGAAGCATTAAATGATGGTAGGGCTTCTTTGAGCATTCTTGTATGAATTGGATCTAATAGACACGCCGATGGTTTGGAGAAGGTAATTATTGAAGTTAACTCAGAAAGATCAATCAGAGAGAATGAGTCTAAATAAATATCAATAATATGTTAAGCAGCTGTACGTAATGATGTGTCTGAGAGAAGGTTATGAGTATTTTTTTCCTCTAATGGTTAAAATTTAATTTGTGAAGAAATGAATGAATTCATTATTCATTAAGGTTAAAGGAATGATTATCCACAAACTCGCCTTGTCGAAGATGCCGCACTCACAGATGAGCTGCTCTCGAGCCTTGGTATTGATTGCGATGGTAAAACGAATGTGTGGGATGAGTAGCTGGGAGAAGGATGGACAACCAGTAAACCAAGGAATCAATAAGTCATAACATTTAATAATAAGCTGGAGTTTTACCTTAAATGCAGGGTGAACAGCAGGAAGCTGCCTGAACATGGCAATACCAAACACCTCTGTCATCAGATGTGTCCGGAGCAGGTGTGTGATTGTCTGGTGGTGGTGGAAGTCACTGGAGCGGACCCAGATCTTAGCCAGCAGCCAGTCGTACTGACCGTCAGTTGGCAGGAAGATGGGGTTGTCTTCACCCGGAACCTGGCCAAGCTGAAAAAGACCAGCGTGGAATGAAAAAGCAAGAGTTTCAGTCAAACTGAAATTTCAGCTGCATGAAGAAATGGTCGCCTGTTAAAAACAACGTAACACACAACTGCTGCTGTTGAGCATCTTTTTACCTGTATGGCTATGGGCATGATCTTGTTCTGAGCATTCTTGTATAGCAAACAGATCGGAGCTGCCAGGTACTGCAGTGTGCAGGGGTCTGTGGAGTTTGGAGTGATGCCGTCTAGCACCTCGTAGTCTACTATGTAGATGTTACCTGCCTGGAGTGAGAACACCAGTTTATTTTTTGGTTATAAGATTGGGCAAACCTGCAGTCAGCTGAGACTAAAGAAGTCACTTGGATGAGTGACGAAATGTTTCTCCCACTAAAAACGTCCAGATGAACAGAATCAGCTTTTGGAGAACACCAGTTTATATTATGCATTAGTTCCCAAAGTGTGGGGCGCGCCTCCTTGGACACTGCTAGCATAATGGACAGGTTTTTTGATGGGGCTCCCACACAAACGCAAACCAGAGGCTGAAGCATCGCCAGATATGCTTCCAAACCCAAGACTAGAACAGCAGCTGTCGTGCCAAGGTAGGTATCCCCGACAGAATTAGTTTCCCCTGCGTCAGGAACACACGTTGGGCTCTCCAAATCAGGGACAAACAGTATCCCACATTCTTGATTTTTAGTTCACGAACGCTTCTTATAACGACTAACTATTCCTGAAACTTTGGAGGTTTTAGCTCTTTATACAGTAAAGTTACAGGAGGATAAAAATAATTATCAGGAAAAATGTCCTTCGTTTGTTAAAACAATCCCATCCGATACCACGTGAATAAACATATAATTTTCTGTTGTAGCCCTCAAACTGAATGGTAATGTAACGACACTCACTTTTCACTTTTTCACAAAACTAAAACATAGTTGTTTATGTTTTTAAACCCATTTTGCACAGAGAGACATTTTTTGAAAAATGTATTGACATCAGCGTTGAATATTCTTACACAGTCAAAAAAAATAGACATAAAATAATAACACAATAAAGACGGTTCGTTTTTCTGTTATTCAAAAGGGGGTAGTGGTTTATTTTATTATTTCTTGTAAAATAAAGGGGGGGCTGGCAAAAAAAAAGTTTGGGAACCACTGCATTAGCGGGAGATTTAAAGAGAGCTGTAGCTGCTGTCAACATAAACCTGACAAATTTTTCACACTGATAAATCCACTACATTCAGAGAAACAAACATAGCCATGTGTACCTCTATTTCCTCCTCCAGGGTGAGCTCCCTCTCCAGGCTGACAGCAACCATCTCATGAGTGACGGGAAACTTGTCAGGGAGCTTCTTGCACTTCCGGATCAGTACAGGGTTGCAACCATTCAGAAACTGGTATCCAAACATGAAATCCTCTTTCCAGTGTTGCATCACATACTCTGAATATTATATCATGTCAGAATCTCAGAGGAAATATCTAAAATATTTAATGTGATATAAGTATGTTTGTATAATGTAGTGTAGATGAAGCTGACCTGAAATGGTGTTTTTGATTCTCACAAAGATTTTCTCAAAGTCAGAGAAGTCACTCCAGGAGGACTGGAACATGTGCATGAACTGGTTCACAAACAGGTTCTCTATTCTGGAAAATCATCATCGTAATCACAATCACCGTTATGCACAACATTCAAGAAAACCAAAGAATCTGAAATTGGATGTATTTTGGAGCAAAGAATCAAAGAAACACTGCTGTTAAAATAATTTCAGGAAAAGAAAACGACGTCTGATGATGCAGCAATGCTCACTTTTTGACGTTACTTCTGTCCACAAAGCTGCAGCATTTCTGAAGAAACAACTGGAGCTCAAAATGGATAACTGGTTTAGCCATTCGATTATAATATTAGCATGAGTATTTTTGTTCACCCTGCTCGTGACGCAAACAGTTGTGTTTTGGATCTGTTTTGTGTTTGCATCTACTCGCAAGCTCACACGTCTGCCTACAAGCACAATGCAAATGTCTCCGGTGATAAACAGACAATGACACCACTGTTTATGTTTTGGGGTTTTTTCCTGGTTAGCCCTGAGTACAGAAAATAAAGAGCATATCATCAGGCATCAGCCCATCGTTTGATTCTGAATGCTTTGCATTAAACAGGGGTTAAAACTCCACTGACTCCCTCTGTGCTGTATACTGAGGGACTCGTTCACCTTTGCAGGCAGTTGTAAGTGGGGTCACTTACGCCTTGCTGTAGTTCAGTATGAAGTCCACTCCTTTCTCACTGTCAAACTGGATGTCCCGGGGCAAATCCTTGTGTCTGTTAGCATCTATACTCATAGGAAAGCCTGGCTGCCACTCTCTCCATCTGTAAAATGCAGCAGTGTTGTTAGAAAACATCCTCATCAGCCTGCCTGTACCTCACAATAACAAGCTGGAGATGCAGCGCAAACTTGCCTGTAGGTTTTTCTCCTCCCGTCCAGCTCTTTCTGTCTGTGCTGCTTGACCAGACTGGTCTTATCATCCTGAGGCAGATGTGCTACAAGAGAAAGAAAAAGTGTGGAACTCGTTTTTCCACTGCAGGTTGACAGATGAACAAGACAAAACATGTGATTTGTGTGGCAAACAAACAAAACAAGAGATGACTACCTCGTCCATCTCGGAGCACCACTTCCTTGTCATTCACCAGCCAACAAAAGCAGGGGAACTCCAAGTAGTCTCCAGATGGGGTCTTGACAGTGATGTACCTGCAGTACCAGTCGTCTTGCACCCAGTACTTCTTCTTCTCAATCTTCACCAAGACGATATCACCCAGGTTCTCCCCAACTCTCACCTCATAGGAGTCCACCTGAAACGTGGTCAACATCTACCGTCAAAAGTGAATGCTGAAAACTGCCAGTTTATTATTAAATGGGGGAAAAAGAAATTTCTAAGCATATAATATGGGACATTTTTAAGTAAAAAACAAAATAGAAGCATATGCATGTTTGTAAGTGGGTTGAATCTATAATCTGTAAACAAAATAGAAAAACCTTTTTAATATATTATTTGAACTGAAAATTAAATCTAAGCAATCTAAGAAATTAGAAATGAGTAAATTTAACATTTATAATATAAAATTCACTTTCTGTAATTTCCCATTGTTTAATTTATACCCATAGATTTACCACAATCAACTGTAACATTAAAACCACCCCCCTGATAGTGCATAATGCCCCCCTACTGCTGCCAAAACAGGTCAGATTAATCAAAGCGCACAGGGCCTCTGAGCTCTTAAAATGGCTGTTTGGCACAGAGGTGTTGGCAGAAGGTGACCTCAGTCCTGTGGGGCCTTTTGTTTTGTACTGAAAGTAATTCTAATTTTGAAAGGTGCTACTTTAATAACCTACTGATCATCTCATCGGGTTATAAAAGTGGCTCCGTTTCCGTCACTGCACACAGCAAAATCTCCAGTGTTAAATTAACACTAGAGAGTGTCTATATGGGTCCACTCTGAGTGTTAAATACAACACTGTTGGGTGTTAAATGAACACTTTTGACAGTGTTATATGTTTAAAAGCAACCCAGTTAGTTTTGAAGATTAACAATGACTAACACTGAGCAGTGCTGATTTTCTAACACTGGAATATTTCTAACATTTTGAGTTATTTTCCAGTGTTAGAAAATCAACCATACAGTTATCAGCTGTTTGTGATCATCATCCATGAATATAAAATAAAAATAAAACAGTCATCTTCGCAGCAGTTTTTCATCACTTACCGCTCCTCTCTCAAAGTCATTGTAAAGAGGTTTGTCCAGGAGCGTTCTCTCGCTGCACCCCTCCGTGCCCACAAGTGTAATATAGATGTAATCATCAGTCCCCGCAAACCACTGGTTCCCTGTGGCAATTGTAACTGTATAAGAAGGCATGACGACCACACAGGACGTAAAGAACTCCAGCAATGTCCCAACAACGTCTGAAGGTGAAGAAATCTGCAGTAAATCTCTTCTATTATCACCTACGAGAGGTTGAATCTGAGATGTTTAGCAGCCGTTGGTTCCCCTTCTTGCCTAAAAGCTTTTCTTCGGTGATGTAAACTTCGCACTTGTTGCTACAACTCAAGCATCAAGATATTGTATAATCATGTGACAGGGGGAGGTGCATGACGAGAACTAACTGACCTCCCTGTGATGTGACTGACTGCCACGCTTTGACTTGAAATGAGGTCAAAATATAATATAGCCGTCCTTCCTCTGTTATTGTAGGTGTTTTAAGGCCTACAGACATAAATGTGGACACAAGAAAAGGTGTCTTATTCCAGAAACAGGTATCAAATTAAACTTTCTTTCTTTTAAACCTTCCTTTGTCTGCAGACAAAGGAGTTTTTTTTAATATGTATATAAGGGACAGCATCCCTGATTTTGGAATTCCTTTAGGAAAACAGAGACGAGCACGACAACCTACATTAAAACACTAACAGACTTTAACTAATTTGATGTGAAACTGTATCAAAAAACATATGAGTCTCTATTAGGTGTATCTTTTGCATCTGTGTCTCATTTACAAATCAAATCACTAGGTGCCATGGGACAACAGTGGATGGTAGTTTTAGTAAAATAAATGCAAATGCATCAGCGAGTCCCCCTGTGTGGTTTTAAAGGGGGGGAAAATATAACGTCAACATGAAAAAGGAGCTATACGTGCCAAACTCAGAGTGGGAAAAGGAATGAAGTTGTTGCTTCGTCACTGACTGGATTCAAAAGTGTTTTTCCTCTCGTAAATGATAAAAGCAAGGAGAAAGAAACTCCTGCTCCTCATACTTGGAGTAGTAAGGGACAGCATCTTCAGAAGAAACGTGAAATCAAAGACAAAAATAAAGATACCAGACCTCGTACTGTTTTAAGAAGATGGCATGTAATTATATCATTCAGACACTGCTTTTAAAAAGCATGGCAACTAAAACTGAACAAGTACAAAGTCAGAAAATAAAGCTCACAAACAAAGAAAACAAGGCATTTTCATTGTTCATTTCTAAAACAAAAAAAGATATTCTTTCAGCCCCATCTAGCCCGGCAGTGCTTCTCCACATAAACACCCGAACAATAACAATCCATTACCAGTGGCAGTGGGCAGTAGGAGCATCGAGTGAGGGGAAAGCTGTTTTTAAAAAACCCAATATGGAAATAAGAGGAACGGTATGAAAAACAATGATGAAAGCATTTGTGCACTCTGGACGAATGACTGCTGAAAGGTCTGTTTCCTGAAAGTAGCTGCAACTTGGTATTAGTATGTCAGTAAGTCCAACAATGTAGGTGTACTGTATTTGTTTATTGAAGTCACACACAGACTTCGTCACCTGCACTTTTACATTTGAAACTTTTGATATGGAAGAAGTCTGCTTTCCTACATTTTTTGACTTTTTTCCAACACCTTTAGTCACAAGTCTGTGTCTAACACCGAGTCTTTAGAGCGTGTAAGCTGCCCAAAATGTCAGCACATTTCAATATGCTACAACAGTGCTTTCTGACCCCTCAAGTGTGCTTTCCAACAGAATGATTAAAGACCAGTTTGAACCTGTCCACACTTTAAACTGGATCTTCTGGGACTTCAGTGGATTAAGCAATAAATTACTCTATGAACGGACAGCAGATCAGAAGAAAAAAAAAAAAAAAGCTATCTTCTGTACAAATTTGCAGCTGAGCTGTCGACGTAAAACAGCGCACCTCTCTAGGAGATATTCAAATGAGACAGAGGTGTATATTAGGGGAAAATCCCTCTGTGATGGGCATGAGCAAACTGTGATAAAGAGTATGTAGACACGGCTTCATTTGAAAGACTCACAAACCCATAATGGTGGAAAGCACCGTTTTAAGAATCTGCCTTTTGCACTTCCCCGCCCCATTCATATATACCTACACACATGCACGTACACATGTTAAAGCTGAGGCATCAGCTGACTCACGCAGACAAATGTTTAATAAAACATACTAATCACTCTGAAGAAGTGAGATATTGAATGCAGAGAAAGGCAAGAGGCTAAATAAAACTAGGATGCCTGATCAACAATTAAGGATCCTTATTATTGGTGACTTGAAGGCATGTGATGAAAAAGATCCAAACATAATTTTTTCTTCAGTAATTAATTCGCTTTTTTTCTCTCCTCTTGGACAATAAATGTAAACAGTCACAGTGAAACTCCAGTGAAACACAGCATGTATGATTATTACTATCTGAATGACTTCTTGTGGTTAAAAGCAAACCCAAGTTCCTTAATCTGTCAAGAAGTTGTTGATTTCATATGAATGTTGCCAACAGTAAACAAAACATATCAGTGCTGCCACCCAGTGGCAACAGGTCGCTAAATCAATAAATACAGCTAGAGTCATTAAGTGCAAATTACTCCTGAGTCCCATCTGGCAATCGTGTCCCTCCACGATATCAGCCCAGAATCCACATTATATCAAAATCTCAGCATCTCAAAAGATCTGTGTGAACACCAGTGATCGACGGTGGACACGATTCAGTCTAATCAAAGACACAGACTATATCATTCAGACATCTAAGAGCACGTTAAACAGAAGAGCAAGGGTCTTTCAGCATTTGAACATGTACACAGTAACTGCTCTAATTAAGTATTCTGGCAGTAAAATAAGGGATTGTTTCAAAATAAAAGTCATGTACCACACATGTCACAGCATCTCTAAAAAATATGCAATTTCCTTAAGTTGTGCAGTTTATAATTAAACACTAAGCTTTAAATCTGCAAAATACTTTAACTTATTTTACAATTACTCTCAAATTTCAGCCAAAGCTACGTTTTACCACATTGAAATAAAATAAAGATATGACATATAATAAAGACGTCAACACATTCCTATTCTCTGTACAAAAAAAAAAAATTATATATAAGGGGTGCAACGATACTCGTATCGATATTGAACCGTTCGATACAATGCTTTCGGTTTGGTACGCATATGTATCGAACAATACAAAATTTTTATTTATTTTATCAACTTTTCTTCTGACGATGCTGTCTGTGTTGAGCGCTCAGTGGATCTGCGTTCGACTACTCCGCCTAGGCTGCACTGTCAAGCGCAGATCCACTGAGCGCAGCGCAAGCTAGCAAGACAGAAGCTAAGCTCGTTGCAACATGGCAAATTGAACCTCCCCCACCCTCATTCAGATCTGGCCTTTGGAACTATCTTGGTTTTCATATGACGTATGACCCTGAAGGTAAGCGCGTCATGGACAAAAGTAAAACAGTATGTCGGATGTGCCACGCAATGCTCAATTACATGGGTGGGAACTAGTGCATTAGCGCAGTTAGCTCGTTAAGGTGTTAACGTTGTCCAGCCCCACACACAGGGCGATCTGCGGTAGCTCGTTAATGGAGATTTGCTGTGTTGTGGCGTTAACGTCATTTCAGATTAATGCTGACAGCACTAGTGGGAACAAAATGAATATGACTGCACATTTACGACATCACCCTAGTGCAAAGACAAGTGGAAGCAGACAAAAACAACAAGCACCCATGCTACAAACTTTACCCGAGTCATTTAGACAGCCGTTAGCACAGGATTCTCCTCATGGGGACCTGATATGTTTAATATGCTGCTGAGAATATAGCCCAGAAGAAGCGTATAGTATAGCTTTTATTTTGGAAAGAGCCATTTCTCTGTAAAAAACTCGATTTTCCAAAGTTGAGTGATTTCTCGATCAGATAGAATTATTATTTTATCCCCTTGTTGTTTCAGCAACATTAAATTTAAAAACCGTATGTTTGAGTTAAAATATATATTTATAATTTTAATAAATGACAAATTAAAAAAGCATGAACTTTTTTTGTATCGAAAAAAATATTGAACCGAACCGTGAATTTTGTGTATCGTTGCACCCCTAATATGTATGTATGTATGTATGTATGTATGTATGTATGTGTATATGTATATATATATATATATATATATATATATATATATATATATATATATATATATTTCTTTAGAGAGCTTAGTTGGATCATTTTATGCATCTTAAAATCTCTTCACCAGGTCAGAACATAGAAAACACCACTATAAAAATGCATTTCTCAGATCACTGCGCGCTGTGAATGATGCAGCTTTAAAAAGAAATAATGTTAGGGTTACTGTGGGGCAGGTTACACCCATTTATGAGCATGAAGGAAGAAATTAAAATTATGAGTTGTTGAATTACAAAAGCAAAAAGTAAGAAGGAATGAAACAGGACAGACATGGAGTTGCTTTTTCATTTCATATTCAAATCCCTTTTTCGGTGAGGAAAAGGCAGTTCCTGCACTCAGGAGTTTAAGACATAGTGAGCAACCTTCAGATGAAGGAAGCGTTGAAGTCGGCTGGCATTAAGTCTAGGAGCACAAAGGCCTGGGTGCAGCCTGGGAGGTACAAAAAACAGCCACTAGTTCAGGTGGAGGACCTGCTTCATGAACTCATAGGTGGTAAAGGCCACGGCCTGGGAGGGGACACAGCGGATGTAGTTGAGAGAAAGGCCTCGGTACAATCCTTTCTTCACCCCAAACGTATTATACACGTACTTTAGTGTCTTGATCAGTGATCTGTTTAGGTAAAGACAGAATACATAAATAAATACACCTTTTAGAAGAGAAAAGAAAAACAGTATTTTTTAACTCTTTATCCCTTGAAAACAAACTGAGCGGTTTCCTTCATATTTCAGGTGCTCAGGGTATCCTTGAACTATTCTAACAGTCATCAAACCACGTTTTTATTGATATATACTGAGGTTGTCTTTATGGGGAACAGATTTAAATGATTTAATCTCCAAACTACCTTAAATAATGTTTGTTTTTTGAAACGAAAAATTTGCCATTTTTATTCGTGACCTTTGAGGTTGCATAAATCAGCTGTAATCACACAAAAACTTGTCTTTGGTAGTGACCGATGAACTGTACTTGTGAAAACATCCAAATTTTTTTTTACATAACATTGTAAGCAGAACACAAGAAGGGTGAGAAGTGTTTATACTGGCATCTGTGAACTTTACAGCTATGAATGGTATGTAGCTGTAGCTTTATAACTCAGTTACTACTACAGTACTAAAAATGTTGGCCCTTTTTTTCCCTTTTTAATCAATAGTACCATATCTAGACTAAACAAGCACAAAACCTCAGGAATTTTCTCCTTTTTAATCATTAAGTTAACCACACAAAACCAAATGTGAAATCAACCTTTTTAAGCAGTCAATGTACAAACACTACCAAGGAAGTGAAAGACGTAAATGGGAGACAAATGTTATTTATTATGGAGCTCTTGTTACAGAATGCATAAAAACTGAGACTATTATAATCAGATGTGCTTTTAAAAGCAAAGATACAAGAATCAAATATTTATTCAGCTTGATGAGCGACTTATGAAAAAAAAAGGTTAACTTCATCAGCGCTGTGTTGTGTGAGGTGTTTTTCTATTATTCCCCTCAGTACGACATTACACCTAAGAACCAATTACCCCTTCATTTCTCTCTGAATGTGTTGCATACACTCACTGGCCACTTTGTCAAGCTTAACTGTTTAACTGTTTAACGCAAATCTCTAGTAAGCCAATCAGATGGCAGCAAATTAATACATTTAGGTATGCAGACATGGCCGAGACAACCTGCCAAAGTTCAATCTGAGCATCAGAAAAAACATGTTTTAAGTGATTTTGAAAGTGGCATCGTTGTTGGTGCCAGACGGGTTGGTCTGAATCTTTCTGATCTACTGGGACTTTCCTCACACAACCATCTCTAAGGTTTACAGTGAATGCTCCCAAAAAAGGGAAAATTATCCAGTGAATGATAGTTTTCTAAAGCTCAGATCCGCTCAAACTGCTTTCTTGAACATGACATGAATGAAACGGCTTCTATAGGCACTTGATCTCAATCCAACTGGGATGCAGTGGAAGAGGTTGTTTGCATCATCAGTGTGCAGGTGATGAATCTGCAGTAGCTGTGTGATGCCATCATTAAACATGGCATTCTTTGCAGAGTGTTTCCAGCAACTTGGTGAATCTATGCCATGAATAATTAGGGCAGCTCTGAAGGCCTCAAACCCAGGGCAAGCAATAAAGTGACCAGTGAATGTAAAATCATGTCAGACCACATAAAAAAAAAAA
This sequence comes from Diplotaxodon limnothrissa, assembly GCF_057381915.1. Taxonomy (NCBI): domain Eukaryota; kingdom Metazoa; phylum Chordata; class Actinopteri; order Cichliformes; family Cichlidae; genus Diplotaxodon; species Diplotaxodon limnothrissa. The sequence goes on along the minus strand of NC_140608.1, from coordinate 13,226,652 downwards.
AAAACACCTATTTTTTTTCTTTGTTTGTTTTCTTTCCACTTTAAAATTAAAACATCTTGTCTTTATGTCTTTATACTAGGAAAATAAATATTTAACTATTTGTAACATATAAATGAGGCGAATGTAGCGAACAACAGTGATACTTACACACATTTCTCTGAGTCAGGAAGCACAGCGCCTAACTGCATTCTTCTTCTAGCCACATCCAAAGGGTACCTAGTGAGACAGCATACAGCGTGACACATGAACCATCAGTCAATCAGTCTAATCAACAGCAAAGCCCTGCTGGGCATCGCAAATTAACCAGTCACTTACGATGCCGTCTGAGCAATAGCCCCCGCAACCCCTCCACAGAGAAGATTGACATGGGTTTTCAAAATGAGCACATTGGGGTTGTCTGAGGAAGGCCGTCCAAGCAGCTCTGGGAAATGTTTCAAACCCAGGCTTTTCAGGGTCCCGAAGGTGAAGAAAGACAGACCTAGGAGCATACAATGCAACAGAACCCACACTGGTTATATATGTGGGAGGGAAAAATGCATTTTATGTTGTCCTTCACATACTAGCATCAAAAATATTTCCAAAAATCACCTGCATAAGGCGCCATTCCAATAAGTGTTGGAGTAAGTCCCCTGTAGAAGCCCAAGACGCCTCCCTCCTTCACAAAAAAAGAAGAAGCAAATGTAAAAACGGGTATTGCAGGCAAATTGAGCTGATCTTAAATCAAAGGCTACAATCTTGTGTGAAGAGCATTTAGTTTATTAGACGCTTATTTGATCACTAGCAGATCACCTTAAGGTAGATGGTGTGGAAAGCATTAGCAATTCCAGTGTAGCGATGATCTCCCTTCACCTGGAAGGCCAGCCTGGCTCGGATTACATCCAGAGGGTAAGTGCATATCACTGCAGTCATCCCTGAAAAGTTAGTAATTAAAGAGGAACAAATAGCAATGATGGTTAGCTTAGAGGAAGGCACATTATCTACGTCAGAGGAGTGCATGACACCCAACTGTCACAGACCAGGTATTATCAGTACCTGCCATAGATCCTGCCATGAGGCGGTGGATGTGTCCAGAGATGCCTATCTGTTTACTTAGCAGCTGTAAAGGGAATATTGGCAACATCAGCTTGGGTAGAAAATCAACGAACCAATAAAACAATGCAAAGATGAAACGAATGCTGTGATGCCAATACAGCACAAAATACACGGACATTAAAGCACACAGCATGAGGTTTAATCATTTTTATAGCTTTGACCTTTGACAGCAGCACTCCACAATAAAATGCATACTGTACCTTTTTATATTTGTCAAAGGCCATGAACTGGATGGCTCCGTAAGGAAATATCCTGACCATCATAGCCCCATTACCCTTGTACAAGCCAAGGATGCCTTCTTTTTTTGGCACAGCTCTGAGAGTGGAAATTACTCCTGCGAAGAAAGTCCTAAAGTTTCACTCCTATACAGACGTGTGGAAGCAAACACTTGTTAGCTCAATATTATTACTATTATTATTTTACCCAGATGTTTATAATGGGGGTTCTGGGCTTGAAGAAGAATCTTGACCCTGTCCAGAGGAGCGATGGTAGTCTTGGCACAGCATCCTGCTACACCTAAAAACAAAGAAAATGCCATTCAGAAACAGATGAATGATTGGTATTTTCTTTTTATTTATCTACAACTAACAAGCAAAAGTAATTGCCCTTTTCTTGCACAACAATGTCAAACATTTAACATTTTGTGGCAAGTCAGACACACAGGTAACCTGTCCAAACAAGATCGGCCAATCTGAGCCAACATCGGTGTTACTTGTGAGTTGCACTAAAGCTACAGAGATGAAATGTGCAAATAATGATTAATTTAGCAGGAAAGTGCTCGTGTTCTTTAATCAAACAGTGCTGGAGTGCACTTTAATTGGTACTTTTACAAAGCTGTTATACTATGTGATGTTAATGTTTTTCTTATTATTCATATATCAGGTGTAAATTTTGAACTGTGAAGTGAAAATCTAACTTTTAGTTAAAGGAGAAATATAGAGTATTTTCTTGTTGACTAATACACCTGCCAGAGACACACCCTCATTTTAGCTGAAGAGCAGGTCAGATGAGAATGTTTAACTTTCCCCCCCTTACAATTTATGTAGCTTTATTAGTTTATTGGTCTACAAAGTTCATTTTATTTTGTTGGTCACATGCAACGCTTTGTACTTTGGTGCTAGCAAAAACAAACAGGCAGAGGCACTCACATTGATCGTCATCTTATTAGAATTGCCACTTAACCTAAAACCATGCATGTTTTTGGACTGTGGGAGGAAGTGGAGACCCATGCAAGCTTCATGCAAATGGGATTCAAACCCAAGACCTTGCTGTGAGATAACAGTGATAACCACCACCACTATTATCAGTAATAACGATGAATGAATCTGGCTTCATTCATAAAAAATAAATTAAGGCAAAGAAACTGTGTGACTGGAGACATCACTGCTTGTAAGCCGATGTGTCAGACCCTACCTCCAGCCACAAAGGAGCGGACCCAGTGGTAGTCCCCCTTGGAAGGGGTGCTGCTCATGGTGGGGCGTGTGGAGACCGCAGCCTCCGATGTCATCGTCCCTGCTCAGTGATCTGCCAAATCCATGACTTTACGGGTTCGGTAAAAACACTGCAAAGGAAAATGAGATTGTGAGCATGTGGGTGTCGTTTTAAGGTATTGCTTAAAATATACAAAATTGGGCCCATAAGCAAAGCCAGCTGTCCTTTTTGAATGGCCAAATGGAGGTTGTGTAAGGTTAGTCACTGAGAAATTGCACCACTGTGAAGGTTAGTAGTCACATGTAGCAGGGAGCTAAGAGACGACAGCACCCATGGACGTCTTAAAAACCATACTCACAGTATAATCAGAACTATTAATAAGTCCGAACAAGGAATTAAAGTCAACAAATATTTTGTTCCTTCGCTGAGTCGCCTCCTTCTCTCGTTTCTCTCATTCCTCTAGATACTCCTGGTTTTTACGGAGCCCACACTTCGTCAGTCAGCCGAAAGGCTGAAAGTCACGTTTAAATGCCGCAAATGCAGATCGATATGAGGCTTTGACAAGGGTGAGCACGCTCATGCCCTTCGCCCACAGACTGACGGCTTCAGCAGAAAAAAAGTCGCGCGATAATGACGGCGAACGACGTCGCAACTATGACGTAAGAGGATGGTTGTGTTTTTTTAATATAGCTTTATGAATATCTTTGATATCGACGTGAAATTTATATCGCAAAGTAAAACGTCACCGGTGAGACGAAATTTTCCTTAAAATTATTAGAAATATTCTAAAATATTACCCAGCGTCTTTCTTTAATTATTAACGAAGGAAAAAGAAGAAAACTCGCTTAATTAATTAACTAATTAATATTTAGCTAAGTACCCATTAGCGACCACGCCGCATGCTAACACCGTGACTGTAATACTGAAATACAGGCGGCTGGTTGAAGCGAAACGGAGTGTGTTCCACTCCAGGTTTTCCCCCCGCTCCCTTCAACCAGACGAGAGTTTTTTAGCCAGCGGAGTGACTGTAGCCTGCTTGCGTCTGGTGGAGGGAGTGTGAGCGGGGCTGCCCTGAATGGATAGACATAAGAGGGATTTACATTTTAACGGGTGTCGTGCTCCCAAAGGCTACACGAAGCACGCCGAAAACCAGCCATTCCCCGTCGCTGCGTATTCACGCCGTCGGTGCTCCTTCCCGTATCATGTCCATGTGTCATCGTGTGAAGAGGATTGAACTTACCAGCGCTCTATATTTGCCGAGGAGGGAAACCAATACAAGGTCTCGCTGTCTCGCTGGAGCGGGGTATTATTAGCAGTTCAGACAGTGCAACTGTCTCTCTCGCTCTCTCTCTCTTTCTGTGGTATGTAGAGCATTTCAGCTGTAAACGTGTAAATACAACAACACCGGGGACAGAACAGGTTTTCTTATCACCTCTGTGATTTTACTGACAGCGGTCAAGTGCAAAACAGTAATTGAAAGCGACGCTGAAGGCGCTTTTTTTTCTTCCACGGTAATAACCCCCTCTTCCGTCAGTCAGAAAGACGAAAACAGGATCCGACCTCCGGCCAGAGCCCTGTGCTCTTCAACGTGTCTGCCCTTTAAACTGTTAAGGCACTGTGGAAGCTATAGTTTTTATTTAAAGCTGGTTTGTTTTTATGATACTCAAAATATTTTATTATATTAACGTCAACCTATCTGACTCGTCTTTGTACACAATGCTTGGAAAAGCTGTCGTTTCCTGTAGTTATTACACTGTTATAGTCATGTGGTGTTTGAGTGCATGAACAGTTTGTCATTATTACACTGAAAACGCACAATTGTGACATTTGTTTTCCCTTTTTTAGGTCATGCACTGCAATAGCAAAATCAGGGTAGCATCGTAGTTTGCATTCAAAATACAGAAGAGGAGGATTTTTTTTTAAGAAAGAAAAATTGTGTGCTAAGCAAAAGATAAACATTCACCTGGCTCCCATGCTGGCTGCCAGAAATCCTCCCTTTCATACCCTCAGCCATGCCTGCTACTACCAGACCCACCAGGATACAGACATCTACTCAGAGGAAGAACACCCAGAAAGCGATCCGCACCAAGAGGCAAACTTGCAGTTCAAATAAAACCAGAGGAAGAGCTGCACAGAGGACCCAGAAAACATCCAGAGAACCCAGAAGTTCAAAAACCAGGGCCCAAGCACAGTCAAGCCAAAGTCCCCATGGAAGAGAGTTTAGCAGACCTGCTGCTCAAGGTCCCAGGAGGTCCCCCAGCAGAGTGAACCATTCGCTAAATGTAACAGGATCTGCAAGGCTTAGACGGGCGAGCAATCCGCCTGACCACTGTGGCAAGTTACAAGACCCCCTGGGGCGAAGGAAGTCCCAGCGGGGTACACAAGTGTCTGTTACTTCCTGCCAGCCTCCTAAACCTTGCAGTAGAGGGAAGTACAGCAGGGGGAGCACTAGGAGAAGATCAGCACCCCAGCACGGAAACAAAAGAAACCAGCGACCGAGTACCAGAATCAACGATTCAACTCCTGATGAAGAAGCAGAGAAACTGGAAAATTGTGATGACGAGGAAGTTGGTCCAAAAACGGAGGTTGAGACTCCTGAAAATGTCAAAGACCAGGGTCTCGGAGTCAAAGGTGCTAAAGAGGACAGCGTTTTTAAAGCTGATTCACCACTGTGTAATAACACACTGGAAGACTGTGTGCAGAACAGCTGTGATGGTCCTATAACCCAGCAAGAGAAAATTACTGACAGCCATAACAGTAAAGGTGATCTGAAGAGTGTCTCTGGAGCCCCAGAGGTTGATGATGCTGATGGACAAATAAAACTCTGCAGTGAAAGGAGTAAAGAAGCACCTCCTGAGTCCTCAGAGTCAACCACTACAGGCTCACTGGAGGTGCAGGGCAACTGTGAGGGAAATGACACTTCAGCTATCCTTGGAAAAAAGTTTGATCATCCTGCCAGCGATGGTAAGGAAGATAATGTGTGTACTGCACAGCAAGAGCAAAACAACATCCTGATATTGCAAGATAAAACAACAGGTGAAAGAGTCACACCTGATGATGAGAGAAGAGAGGAGATAAATCATGAGAGGAAAGAGAGAATAGAAGCAACAAAGCCAGTTCAGAGGCAAAAAGAGACAGTGGAAGAGATTGAGGACATCACTTGGAGGTTGGGTAATTGTGAGAATAAAGATGGAGGAAGGAAACAGAAGGAGAATGATGTTTCCATCATTCCTGCGCACCCCCAAACTGGCACTCCAGCCTGTCAAACCCCAGATCCACCTCATTCTAACAAGGGACTGACAGCACAGTCAGAATTACCTGCTTGTGTGCTACCGGTCTCCAACACAGCTACCTCAAATCCCACCAAAGCCCCTTCCACCTCAGAGTCACTTGGCAAAGTTCTGAGTAAGATAGATATTCAACCTGCCACTCATGGTGCTAAACCTCAAATTCCAGGGTGCTCAGTTGTGACTGAAGCAGCCCTGATGGTGCAGGCGGTTGTAGTGAAAAGAAATATGCCAGTTATTATCCGTACAGATTCCCTCAAACCTAGCAATATGAGGGATTCCTGCCACGGGGGACCACACCAGCCACAGAGCCAAGAGGTGCTTCCTAATCAAGGAGAAAGTCTAGCTTGCACACCAGCAGAGTCACAAACCAAAGATAGTGAATTCATTCAAGAGCCACTGGAGCACAAGAGCCAGAAGGCTGTACCTTTGGGGTCCTCAGCACTACTTTCCCAGCTGGCTGCCCCTTCAACCGAGTTAGAACTAAACCTCAGCAAGGTTCAGGTAGCAGTGCCAGAGCAGGATTTGGTGCCAAAGATCTCGACTCCCTCTCTGGACAGCAGCTCCACCTTCTCCTGCAGCTCAGAGAGCACTCGATCCTCTTTTTCTTTTGAGACTGAATCAGAGGCCGGCTACGGAGACCCCAGCTTATCTGTTCAACCCGGATCCTGGGCGCAAGAGGGGGCCTGCTCGCTCGCCTGGGCCGCTTCAAAACTGCTGAGGAAGGAGGGGAAAAAGCGGCGCAGGTGTGGGGAATGCGAACCGTGCCTCAGGAAGATCAACTGCGGCCAGTGCAGCTGCTGCCTCAACCGCAGGACCGGTCACCAAATCTGTAAACTGAGGAAATGCGTGGAACTGAAGAGGAGAAGACCTTCATCTCCACACACTCACTCTGCTGCACAGGTGAGGCCTACTGCCTCTTTTTTACTACATTTGATAGCAACTCAGACATTGCTCAGCATGTAAGGTAAATTTAGAGAATGATTTGAGTTTGAATATACAGCTGATTTGAATCAGCTGAGAAAACTGTGGTTGCTGTTGTCTGAGTGCATTGCTTTTGATCTCTGAGGTTTCCCAGCCGCCAGCTAGCAAATAGTAGTGATCGTGAGTTGACTTAAACCAGACAGTTGAAACAAAAAGTTTCACTTTCCTATTGTGAATTCTCTCTGTGGGTCTCAACAGATGCCACTTGCTGAACTTCACACCGTCTTCCTGTTATTTGTAGGGAAATGCACAGGGTGAAAGGGGAAGTGAGCATATTTGTGTGTGGCCCAGGTATTACTCACGCCATGGGGACCAAAATCTGTTTAGCATGTCACATTTTGGGCGCATGTCCCCATTATGGGGGCCACAAAAAAGTCCAGCGTGCTGAAGGCATGTTTTACGGTTAGGTCAGGGTTAGGGGTTGGCGAATAGTTGTTAAGGCCACTTTTTGAGAACAGAGAAAATACCCTGTGTTGAGAGAGGGGAAGAAGCTGTCACATGACTGGCAGCCGTTCAGCACGTGGTTGGAGGATTGGTCTTTTGTGTGCGAATGCATGTGTGTTTGTATTTGTGTGTGTATGCAATCTATGGCGCAATCCAGACTATAACTATTTTATGGATTGCATGTGATGCCTACAAGTGTTTCTGAAGGGGTAAGTAGTTACAGAGATTTCATGTTTTTTTTCTCCAAGTTACCAAAGGACATATTTTATGATAAAACAGTGAATCGAATAAGGATGCCTTGAAATTATGTAATGTATTTATATATATAATAATAATATTATAATAATAAACTTTAATAAAGAGCAAAAACAGGGTTTATGAATTGCTTTTGACAGAAAGATGAAAGCCAGATACTTAATTATATATCAATGAAAAGACTAAAAACAGGCAATGTGGGTAATAAACAGAGTAATGGAATCACATGAAAGCAAATACAAAATGTGCTTTAATAAGTGGAGGAGGTCACATCTGATGGCAAAAACTCAGACTTGAGGACAGGAGCATGTAAGGTTGCAAACTGGCTCCATACCTGATCTATACCTGCTTTGAACGTGACCATTAAAACCTAAAATTAGTTCTAACATGTACCAAAGTCAATCGAGAGAATACACGACTGCAACTGTGTGCAATGAACTTGTCATCTTGTTGCATTTGAAATGGTTGATTTAGAAATGGAAGCCCCTGTGTAAACCACTCGCAATCAGTTGCTGTCTTCAAACCAACTTTGCCGTGTTAAGAGGATGATAGAACGCAAGACTGCTTTCAGTTTGTATGTGAATGGGGTCAAGTTGGCATTTAAATGCAATCTGTTTGTGGTAATACAGAGATTAACTGTAATAAATTGGTAAAAATTTTAAATCTGTTCCTGTCTGCATACACAGAAAAGGACACTAAACAGAAATTCAAATTCACTGCATTCAGGGTCGAACTAGAACCTCATAGATTTGAAACAGAAATTCTGAAATACCTGCACAAATAATTGCTCAGGACATTGATTTAATTGCAAAATGACAACCTTGCTTTTATATAGGAAAATAACCAGAATACAACCAGTCGACAACCAGTTGACAACCAGTTCAGTCCACACAAGTTACACTCACTGGCCTTGTCACGAGGGTTCACCACAGCGGGTAGTAGAGCTGGGCGATATATCGAGTTTTTAAAACATATCGATATATTTTTATACGAGATATAAGATGTGACAATATCCTTTATATCGATATAGTCTATGTTACGTTATAATTATAGTTGTGGAGCCGCAAGTTTGCCTCTCTTTCGTCCACTTTTGTCTCTACGCAACGTTACTCCGCCTCGCCTTCACTGAAGACAACTCTCCCTCCTCCCCCATCGCTTCACGTGCAGGCAGCGACAAGACGGACACGGCAAATCTCCGTTAACGAGTTACTGCGCATCGCCCCATGCGTGGGGCTGGACGGCGTCAACGTGCTAACGAGCTAAACATGCTAACGAGCTAACCGCGCTAACGAGCTAACAGCGCTAACCCTAAAATCCTTTCATTCTCTCAAAAGTTGATAGCGCGCCTTATGTATGAATTCTGGTTGTGCTTGATGGCCGCGAACCGATTTTATGTGGTACACGGCGCTCAGCAATCTGTCAAAATGTTTGAGTACGACTTTGGTCAGCTACGGAGCTGCACCGCTTGATAGATTGTCGGCGCATTACGGCTACCGAGGAGCTTCGCGGAGTGATACGTACTGTGCATCAACGTAATATTACCGTACTGTGTGTGTATAAGGACCATAAATGGCACCTGTAAGAGACGTGGTTATGAAGCGGATTTCAAACTCCAGGCTGTCAGTCACACAGCAAAACTTGGGAACAGAGCAGCTGTGAAATCTGTCTTTGTTATTACGCTCAGCGTCTTTTAGTTTATATTTTGACTGCACAATTGTGAGCTCTTTGTTTAGCACAAAAACAACCTTGTTTTCTTTTATTTATGGAGCATGATTATTTAATGAATGCTCATAATTTAATTTTGAGTAATTTTTCATGTACATCTGTGCTGTATGTTAATAAAAGTGCCTGTGTGACATCTGGGACACAGCTTTGACTAAGAACTCTCTTTTTGTTCTTACTTTATGGCTTAAAAAAAAAAAATCGAGATATATATCTTATATCGCCATCCAGCTAAAAAATATCGAGATATGAATTTTGGGTCATATCGCCCAGCCCTAGCGGGTAGCGCCGCATGTTTGATTTGGCAGTTTTTCGCCCCATGGCCTTCCTGACATAACCCCAAAGGGGACACATTGATGCAGACTGATTGATTGCAATGTGTCGTCAGTCTGTCTGCATTTATGAATTAGAATAGTTGTTTGCAGAGCTTCGCTAATCTGCCTGAGACTGATTGCAATCAGTTTAAATCCAACCACAAAAAGGACAGGGTGCCATCCACCTTAGAACTTGTGCAATTGCCTTGCAACCCAAGCTGTCGCCCATAGCATGTTGCGCACTCAACCTTTTTTGTTACCAGTTAATTGCTGCAACTAGTTACAGTGGTCACTGAATGCCAAATGATTCAACTATTATCGTGCAAACACCAGCTGTCCTATTTTTACTCCAGTGTCACTAAGCAATGAGCTGAAGTTCTGTGACAGTTCGCTGACTTAATGATTCATTTTCCCTGGCCCAAGGAGCACTGTGGATCATATTTCTTTGTAATAATAACATTAAAATGATGTATTTGCTTCTGACTGAAGAAGGAGTTATGAGCCAAGGGTTAGTTATTCAGAAATATTATTGATAACAGTAGAGCTGGGCGATATGAGATTTTTTCATATCACGATATGTTTTTTTCATTTCAGGCGATAACGATATCTATCACGATATAAGCCAAATAACTATATTTGTAAGATTTAAATGTGCCGTTGCTCACAAGTAAAATGTGAAATAATCAGCAGCTTGTTTTTATTTAAATATTTATTTCCCATAATAAGTTCAACAGGGTAGATGTACTTAAGGAACATGAGACTTTTTCAGATAAATAAAGGCAAATATTGCAAACTACACAAAAGGCAGCCGCTAAAGCGTTTAAGTTTCAAAACAGAACAAACAAAAACAGACTAAATTGTCAATTCCACTTAGAAACAAAATATTAATTCTAAAAATAAATCTTAGTTTGTTTTACAGAAGAACAGACAAAACTAACTTTTGTCAGTATCAAATAAACTGAGAACTAAAAGGAAATTCTCAATCTCTCCTTGTTGTATAGCTTAGCTTTTCAAACAGTTTTAACAGTTACTTTAGTCTGACAAAAGCCGAATGACGAATTAGCGCTTCCAGTCAGAGACTGAGGCTACGTACACGGGTATTTTTGAAAATGGAGATTTTCCGTTTTCGTTTTAAAAAATAATCCCGTTCACACATAAAGGCAGAAATGAAGGAAAACGCTGCTATGAACATGCCAAAGCAGCAGGTGGCGCTAGATTCCTAACCGTGCAGAAATGTTGGCCAATCAGAAGTCTAGAAGCCTCGGTGGGAAAAAGTAAACAAAGCTGGGGCATAGAAGCAGACCCGAGTCGTATGTGTGGACGGACAGTAACTGTGTGTATATGTAAGCATTTAAACACTGCAGAGTAGAATTAACAGTATTGTAGAAATTCATTTAACCGAAACAATAACGTGGCGCACAGTGTGACGCATGCACCAGTTTATTGTATTTCCAGACTTGCTTTCGGCACAATTTACAGTGCACGCTACTCTGTTTTTTGTCAGACTTGAAATAGCCGAAATACCTTCACACTACGGAACTTCTATGGCTCTTCCGTTCGACAATCTCTCCGGCATTGGAACCGTCATCTGTTTTCTCTTCGGTCACGCTCGGTAGATTTTTCTAGTCGGCACACTCATTTCCTCCATTACGCGCTGGCTCCATTACCCAGGGCAGCTGTGGCTACAACCGTAGCTTGCCTCCACCAGTGTATGAATGTGAGTGTGAATGAATAGTGGCATTGTAAAGCGCTTTGGGTGCCTTGAAAAGCGCTATATAAATCCAATCCATTATTATTATTATTATTATTATTATTATTATTACCCACTGCCTGCTTCCCAAACAAACACACGTGCGGCTTGGCACTTGTGCTGTATGTAACAAGTCACGCGACGTGACGCTGCGGCTGTGATTGGTTCGGCTCTGCGCTACTTAGTTTGGATTGGCTGACCTTTTTTTATTTTTATTTTTTATTTTAAGAGGACAAGAGCGGCGAAGTCTATCGCGATAGCTTAATTTCTCTATCGAGTAAAAGTTATATCGCGATACATATCGTTATCGTTCTATCGCCCAGCTCTAGATAACAGTAATAGTACAGTGAGATACAGTGAGACAACAGAAAGTTAACTAGTACCATGGTGCATATTTTTTGGCCATCGTTACTTTGCAGATTCACCAAGACCTCCGCCCACTTTATTATTTCAGTTTCTCACATATACAGTATACTCTGTTGTGAAGTTTTACCTTTCTCAACCACTTTTCTAGTCAAACTGTTGTAGTGAGGAGTGAGTGAACAACTGTGTGTGAGGGTCCATGTGTGTGCAAGCGTGCATGCATGTCCTAGCAGAACCCTTAGAGCGGTAGCATTGACAGAAACAGATTAGGGCTGATTATATAACACCTGCATTCTTAGTAGTAGAGACTTCTATTTCCAGTATGAGAGTGGGTGAGGAAGGACAGATCAGGCCAGGGAGAGATTTGCAGCCATGCTATTGGGATTACCCTGAATTGTAGGTCAGAGTGTGTGTGTGTGTGTGTGTGTGTGTGTGTGTGTGTGTGTGTGTGTGTGTGTGTGTGTGTGTGGGTGGAGGGTGTGCTGAGTTGCTGAGCGACTCAGTGACACACTTACAGCATATCTGGTGGTGACTCTTGATGTTGTGCATGTTTTTATGAGGGCTTGCATGTACAATGTCATTGCTGGATGACAGTGTACAGAGTGACGTAGAACTGCTGACCCACCCTTATTCAAACAACAGAGCCCAGTTGTTTTGCTCTTAACTGACATCACATTGGCCTGCTGCCTCCCATACAGCAGTGCTTGTGTTTGTGGCTTGAAAACAGGTTTTTAAATTGAAAATGACTACTGTCATGGAGCCTGCACCAAGCGTTGCAAGCGAAGCGTTGGGTGAATGCTGTCATCCTGGTGAAATGTAGGTGAAGTCCTGAACTTCATCCTATGCCTTATTCTAAATGCTGAACTGGTTGAGCAAGTTTATCGCTTGTCTTCTGTTATAACTGCTATTTGTGTGCTTTATATGTGCTTTAGTATGAGTAATACATTGACACACTCACTGGCCAGTCTTGCTAATCAAGCTCACACACCCTTCCAGCAAACGTTTCTAACTCTGAGTGTGTGGAAAAGAAGGTGCAGAGGCCAAAGAGGAGTTCATGTAGGGGCATGCGGATTCTGTGCGTGGTTGTATTACATGGAGCTGCCTGTCTAGGGTTTGGTTGAGTTTTACTCTTCAGGGTGTTTTTTCCTTGCAAATTTTGCCCCACCCTCTAAGAAATTTTAGAGGGTGGGGCAAAAACCAAATAAAAATAATCAGGATTGTCTTAAAATTGTTTTCTGAATGTTTTTTTAAATTGAGTCTTCATTTGCATAATTCACATTCTTGTTTATCAAATGGTCAAAAGTGACAAAAAAATAGGTCAAATAAGGTAAAACAGACTCATTGCCTTCACTGCTCAGTTGTGTTTACTGTCCTGTTACCCCCAAAGGCCCATTGTGAGCCAGGAAAAACTCTGCTCTGCCACAAAACAGAAAAATATGCCAAAACTGCTTAAAACCCCCCCCCCAAAACAAAACATTTTGAGAACACATAGTGAAAAGTAGAAGAAAAATAAATAATGTTTGAAAAAAGTACATCTGTGAGCTTCCATGGTTCGTGCAAGAAGGAGAAGTGGTCAGTAAGAGCGAAGCTTTCCAGTTGAATTTGTCTGCTTTGGCTCAGGTTTGAGGGTCCCCTCGTGGCTTTGTCTCGTACTGGGTTGTGAGGACACCTGGTCCTAAACACAAATCCACATGTCAGCACGTAGTTGCCAGAAATAAAATAGTGGAGTTAATGAGAACAGACCTTCTTTATTTGTAGAGCATATATTTGACTGAAACAGTCCTAACATGTTTCAAGCCAGCTATGCTGACTCAGTGTTTATCCACTGGAGAAGCTAGCTGTCAGGGATAAAGTTATTAACGTTTATATGTCAGTACCATTAAATGAAATTAAAAACACTGCGACTCACAGCCTTTTCCACCATTTTAAAGATATCCCTCACAGGTAGTTGTGCTCTCTCTTAATTTGACAGGAAAAACCTTCAATATCCGCCAAAATCAAAAGATTAAGAATTTTCAAGAATTTTCATCTGCTTTAACTGTTTAATATCAGCATGTATCTTGCTCTCATTTGACCACTGTTCACATAATTACACTGCAACCTATTTGTACTTTTACATTGCCCCAAGTTGTCTCATAAAATATATGAGATCAAATGAGTTCAATTTAAATAACAAAAAACAGAAAGCACAGCTTTATTTTGTTCATACATACTGTAAGTTATCACGTGTGACTATTGGTGTCTTTGTCTGTAACTGTGTTTATCAAGTCCATGCACCTGGTGAGGCACACTTTAGGTAAGTCTGGGGTAACCTATAATGGCAGCTTTCAGTTCAGGACAATAGAGCTGCAGCTGGGCACTACATTGTGCAAATAGTAACTAGCTTGCTTGCTTACATCCAGCTTGGCCCAGCTTCAAATGCAAACTCATTTATCTCCTGCACCTTTCCTACTCCTCCTTTGTGCACACTTTGTCAGAAGAGTAACACGTGTCATTAAAGACTTGGCAGTCCAGGCAGCAGCGTCCAGCAGCGATGGCTGCAGATATTCAAAGCTGTGTGCAGCAACGCCCTCACTGTTCCCAAATTTAACTAGCACGACACAAAGTAAGAGCGATTCTCCCATTATGTCTGAAGCCAGCATCCCCCTCTTTTCACAGACAACAGTGGAGATGCTCAGCACTTATGGTTGCCATGGTGACCTCTTTGTCTGTCTGCTGACCTTTAACCTGCCACGATTGTGTGATGGCATTCTAAGGGTCACGATGAGGATTAGTGGAGATAACCACAAGCACCACTGAGTGTCAGACTTTTAGTTCAGTAACCTACATTCAGGTGATTAGGTTAAACTACACAGGTTAGTAAGTTAGATCTACATCTAGACTTGCGTTTCAGAGCTTTTTATTTTAAGAGTTTCAAACTATGCATACAAATTTATGTCAAATTCCCCCACTTTCTAATCCAGCTTTATTAGTATTTGCAAACCAGCCTGGGTGAAAAGCAGAAAGGGGAAAGAAAATTGTATCTAAACTTTTTGGAGTCACAGCTAGAATAAAAGATGGACATAGCAACCGTGTCATAGTAGGATCCCGCCCTGCATTGTGAAGTCTCGTATTGAAGTCTTAAGTTGGCATTTTTGCCATTGCCATCTTGTTTTTCCTTTTCTTTTTTTCCCCAAATTTGATTTGACCACGGTGCACAGTCTAGCAATCCTGCTTTATCATCTGTTTTATGCTCAGTGAGATCATAATAACACATTTCTGAATTACTAAAACAATAACGCCTATTGTCTCCACCAATTTATAGTATCAGAGACTGTAACAGTTTTCGCCTAGTTAGACACAGTTGGCAGATCTCATTTTAACCTTGTTGCAAAACTCTAAACACATTCTCACTCCCTCAGACACTTCTTGCACAGTGATGTGCACTTGTGATGACTAACAATAACCACAGGAGGCAGACATCTCAGCGTCTCAAAATTGCTTATACCAGCAAAAGCCAGTTCCGGGTTCATAGTAAGCCGGGACATGAATGGGAAAGCCGACGAGGAAGGGAAACTGGGCACTTTCTCATGTATAGTATAGCATAAGGCGCAAGTGTCGCCAGATATGCAATACATGCAATGATGTGACAAAGAAAGATTGTCATAGGACTCGAGGTAGACTTGTGACAACTAACTACACCCTATGATTCTTAATTCTTCAAGTATTTGTTTTCTGTGTGACTTTATAAGTCTCTCACATTGTTGTGGAGGAATTCTCACCCAGTCTTCTGTGAAAGGTTGCTTCATTTCATTGATTTAGGCATTTGTTTATGCACAGTTCTCTTAATGTTCTGCCACAGCATTTCAGTCACATTGCGGTCTAAACTTTGACTGGACCATTGCAGCACCTTGATTTTTTTTTTTCCAGCCATTCTGTTGTGAATTTGCTTCTATGTTTGCAAAACCAAACAAGCCATACTTCTTCAGTTGTTTTTTGTTTGTTTGTTTGTTTGTTTTTAAATTGTGCTGTCATGAACTTCAATGTTTAACATGCTAACTAAGGCATGTAGAGTCTGAGATGTAGCACTTGGGTTTAATGCAGTATTTCTGACTGGCACACCTTGTCCTTGGATGTTTGTGCTGCACATGATTGGAGGAAGTCAAAGTGAATCTCCATCTAAGCAGAGCTTCTATTGCCATCATGAGCTTGAATCATTGCTTAAATCCACTGATGTTTCTGTGTGTGACTTTTCTAAATATAAGGGAAGGTGAGGAGAGTCACAGGAGGGACTCAGACGCAGACTGAAATCACAAAGATTAGTTTGTTTATTTTACTCTCCACGTGCGATATATACAAGTGAGGGAAGGGGGGTCCGAGGTCACCAAGGTTCATGAAGGGATCAGGAAAACACAGGTAGACTTCTTCACACAGTTAGCTTTCTCCTCTCAGGGAATCCTCTCCACGTTTACGCCGCACTGACTCACCACACTCACAAAAGGGTCATGGCAACAGATCCTCAGGTGGGGCATGCAGAATCTAGCATACGGACAGGAGAATCCATGTCAGGAAAAAACTCGAAGGGAACTCAAAAAAGGCTGTAGAACTGAAGTAACACTGACGAGGGTTACACAATAATCCAGCGACGAGGTATCCTCAGCTGCTGCCTTAAGTAGCGAACTTGAGTGAGGGATGAATCGCAGATGATTGTTTGCAGGTGCGAGGACCAGAGGCGGGAGCCTGCAATGAACTCCGCCCAGGTAGTGCGTAGAACGCGAGAGGGAAATGAGAGAGGAAAAGAAAACAGATGGAAGACCAGCCGGTCAGGCACGGGGACCATGACATAGTCAACTTTGGTTTTACTTTTTTCAGATTAGAAAGATGAGAGTTAAATATCCTTAAAGCTGTTTTTCCAGTACCTTTATTGGAGCGTGTAATGATTGCTCAGTAGTGTTAATATTTTAAGATGTGTTGTTTTCTTAAAAGTCTGATGTGACATATTGGGACTTCAGCTGGAAAACTGTTTTAGAAAAAGATGTAAGGTTTAAAGAAGTAAGTCTTAGCGTTGTGAGAAACTGTACGTAAAATGTGGCATCAGTAAGTTGTTGGGTTTTTTTTGCACAGTTTGAAGGAGTCGCCCCCTGCTGGCTATAATGCTTGGCCAGTAGTTGAAGTTGACAGGAAGTCACTTGTGCTTATCCCTGATTGTTGATATTAACAAAAAAAAACAACAACAGAAAAAGTCAAATGACTCAAAATTAATGTGAACTGCTTTTCAAAACCACAACAGTTTTTTTCCATGTGACTCTGTATTTTGGTTGTCAATGAGAGAGAAATAAACACTTTTTGTAAAATAAATGAATACAGGTTCCTCCACATGCACACGTGGGCACACGTGGGCACTCTGGCAGTGAGCTGAAGGACAGCTTTCTTTTTCCCCTTCATTACGTAAACGTGTGGGACAGAAGGGGGCTGAGGTAGGGAGGAAGATTCGTGAAATGTCAGAAACACTGTCAGTGATTAAATACAGCCAACTCATTATGACAGAGCAGGGTGAATTGCGCTTTAGCGTACTCTCTCCACTCTGACTTCTCTTCCCTGGCAGAGACATGGATTTTATTACATGAGCTCCCCTGTGATCAAAGCTGCTGTGTATTTTCTGTTAAACTGGTCCAAGTCAATTAAATTTATAACTACCTTGTGAGGTAGTTATCATTAATAGCTGCAGAGCTTTGGTAGCGACCCAAAATAGACTCAGCGAACCAGGAGAAATGTCTGTTTTATTTTATTTGTGGTTTGATCATTTGGCCAGAGTCTCCTATGCATCTGGGCTGATGCAAGGACCAGATGGTGCCAGCTTTGGGGTTATACAGTATGGCTGCTCCTAAAGTACTCGACTTGAGTCATCAGACACCAAGTCGTGTTTGATTGTATGGTATGGGGAAAAACAAAGGTCCACAGTAACGACACTCAGTCAATCAGTCTGTAACTGTGCTTATTTGATAGTTTAGAGTAATTACACATGCCGCAAATGTGGAATTTTGAAAGGATAAAAGACATTCCCAAGAACATCACATAAAAACTCTTAGGATCAAACATCATTTGAAACAAATGTTTGCTACTTTGTATAACCACTTGCTATACCCCAAGTATAGTCTCCTTGCTAGTTGTTGCAATATGTTACAAATCATTACAAATCATTAGGAAGTCTTACTACGGTTTTGTATTTCCTGCAGTGAGAGAGCAAAGTGCTCTCAGACTGCTGGCTTACTTGTGGTTCTTAGGGTATTTAAAAGTAGAATGGGAGGCAGATCCTTCAGCTTTCAGCCCCCTGTCCTCTGGAACCAGCTCCCAGTTTGGATTCAGGAGAGAGACACCCTCTCCAGCTTTAAGATTGGATTCAAAACTTTACTTTTTGATAAAGGTGGGGCTGGATCAGGGGAGCCTGAACCACCCCTTAGTTGTGCTGCAACTCACGTATCAGATATGATACATTTGGCATTATGTGGTTAGATGATCAGTTCATACCTTGCAACATGAAAATATTTTTTTTTAAAAATGGAAACAAGGTTAAATATCAACGGTCCATATTAGCCACTCAGGACTAATACACTGTATCATTTAGTTTTTTCACACTGAGTGCTCACATGCAATGCAAAGCAGTGGATTCTCGATGAGAGACTGAGCATTATGTGTTTTGCGTGAGACACACTTAATGGGAACCAATTAGGGCTGCTACAAACGATTATTTTGATAGTCGACTAGTCACCAATTATTTTTGCGATTAATCAGATCGTGCATCCATTGGACGTAAAACGTACAGCTTATTGCATCAGCATGCATCTGCTCTTATATAACTATCATTAGCTTACAGCTTTAAGTGTTTAAGGTCTGTGCTAACTAAAAATAAAGACAAGATGATAGTTTATTCAATTTTAAATGAAATTTGCAGATTGTTTCGGGGAAGTTTAATATTAATAAACTCAGCTGTCTGCTCCTTGCTATCTAAAATATAACGGGACACCGGAGTATGTTCTCGAGCATCTCACACTTCTGATAATCAGTTGTTTGCTTGACGTTTATTCAGCTTTGTAAAAACTATAACTTTAATCTCAGCCAAACCGATATACGCAGGAACTAATAAAATACTGAAAAAAGCCAAACAATAACAGTTTTAAGTTATCTAAGTGACTTATATATGTTTAACCTGAGTAGCGAGAGACGGCGGTGGGTTTGAAAGCGATTTGCCGGGAGTCCGGTGTTCTCACGGGCTCTAGTGGCGATCGTGGCTCAAGAGTTGGGAGTTCGCCTTGTAATCAGAAGGTTGCCGGTTCGAGCCCTGGCTCGGACAGTCTCGGTCGTTGTGTCCTTGGGCAAGACACTTCACCCGTTGCCTACTGGTGGTGGTCAGAGGGCCCGGTGGCGCCAGTGTCCGGCAGCCTCGCCTCTGTCAGTGCGCCCCAGGGTGGCTGTGGCTACAATGTAGCTTGCCATCACCAGTGTGTGACTGGGTGGATGACTGGATATGTAAAGCGCTTTGGGGTCCTTAGGGACTAGTAAAAAGCGCTATATAAATACAGGCCATTTAGTGAGCCTTGAACCCCGGCTAGCTATCGAGCTGGTGGGTAACAGACGTCTCCGAAAACGTCGGAGCGCTTTTGAAAATATGTGGTGTCTTGATAAAGTTACACAGTTACATTCTCGCCTGAAAATATGTTAAACGTTTATTTTGTGACCCAGAAAGAATAATAAGAGTAATATTAAAACTAACTAGCAGCCACACTATGAATTCTGGGATAGGTTGGGCCACGAAGTATACACCCGACCCATCCTTCAAATCTGGGGAAATGAAGGGTGCGTTTGTCGGACGCATTTGTCGGAGTCTTCGAATTTGGACAGCATTCGTCGTGTCGCTGTAACGTAATCTGCCTAGAAATGTGGGCACAGGAGGATGCGGTTCTTGAATTTGGACACAGATACGATACCGGACACAGCTTCTTCTTCAGGGGTTTAACGGCAGCTGGTATCCTTGTACGTGCAGTGCTGCCATCTTCTGTTTCAGTCCGTTATTACACTCTTAAATCCTACTACTTATTCCTGCGTCTTTTGGGATCTTACAAAGCTTCAAACGACGCATCGACTATTAAATCAGTTGTCGACGTTTTTGATAGTCGACGTAATCGTGACTAGTCGACTAATCGTGGCAGCCCTAGAACCAATAGCCCCAGAACTCAAACCATTTACTAATGCCTGATTTACATAATTAGGCAGAAATTAACTGCCATGTCTACACCACTCTTACTGATCACTCAAAGTACTTTATAATAACAGCCACATGTAACCACACATTTATACAGTGCTTTATCTATACACTACAAGCACTTTAGGCACCTCATAGACACCCATGAGGTACATAAATTTAGAATCACCAATTAACCTAATGTGCATGTTTTTAATCTGTGTGAGGAAGGAACTCATTGGAAATCCTGGCAGGAGCAGGGAGAACATGCAAAGCCCAGCTGGGATTTGAGCCAGGAACCTTCTTGCTGTGAGGCGACTGTGCCCCAGAACCACAGAAATCTCCAGCGGTTACATATAACAGGAGATGGTGAATTATTGACAGGGGATGCTGATACTTCAGTGCACATTCAGCTGTTGTTTGCAGTTAAAACACATTGCAGTTTGATTTGTTTTGTACAATATGCATAATTTGATGCCAGTAATGCTTCACTGCTTAGCCCTCTTAGGTCCTTTGAATCTGTGAGTTTGTGGCGTGTCCTGACTGTTGTGAGAACCTAAGTCCCTGGACAAGCTTTGAAGTCGTGCCACTTGGTTTCTCTGGGTGAAAAGAAATGCTGACTTTGCCCCCCCCCCTGTTGAAAGCAATGCCAATCAAATCCTACCAAGGGCACACAATGGCCTCCTGGAGAAACCAGAGCTCATTCATGCATTAATTTAACCTGCCTAATTTAGAATATCACTAATACACCTGAAGAGGATAAAAACTCATCTGCTTGCTCCCTCCTGTCATTGGTTCTGAAGGACCTCTTCCAAATGGCATCTACCAAGGGTAATCATTATAATGAATTCATGGCTTTGTCTGTTCTTTTGGCTGTTTTCCCTTTGTTCATTCATTATCCTCTCATCTCTCTCTGTTGCCACGCAATAATGTAATTCTTTTAATGCACCAATGGAATTTGTGTGTACCTCTCTATAAACACGTATGCATGTGTAAGTGTGTGTGTGTGTGCACCATTGTGTGTACACACAATCATATGGCAACCATGCCTACTCAGCATGTCGCACTAGCAACAACTTAAGTAAGGCTTTTCCTGTGTCATTGTTAGAGGATCTGAGGCCCTCATGCTGCTGTGCCTGCCTAGTGTTTGTGTTTGCATTTGTATCACTGTGTACATAAAACAAAGGACCTGCTTGCCTTTCCCTTCTAACCCTTCCCAGGGCGAAAATTATTTACAGATTTATACATACCAGCTTCTAAAACCTGAAAAACAGACGTGTAGGACTTAATATATGATTGTGTGTTTGTGCAAATCTTTGTCCTATATCTACTGACCAAACTCAGAAGGTCCAGGAACAGGTTAAATCCATGAAAGAAGCTGCAAGGCTGCAGGGGACACTTTAGTTGCTGAATAGAGATTTGAAGATTTGCCCTCCTTCCTTGGATGAGCGAAAGGGGTGAAAGAGGGAATGACCCCGTGTCCCCTCATGCTGACCAACCACTGCTAGCTTGTAAATTGAGTCCATGTGGGTTTATGGGTGTGGTGTCGAATAGTGCACATTTCCTTCCAGGATTGAGATTGTAGATGTTACATAACTCGGCATGTGTGTGAAATGAACTTTGAATGAGAATTCATTGTGTCCTTAAAATAGCCTCACCCATGGGCTCTTAACTGTCCACAAAGGAAGCGTGACAGCTGTAAACATGCATTTCTGTTTGTGTGCGTTTGAAGGAGAGAGCACGCAGAAGAGAGCGCGGAAAGTCGCTGTGCAGGCATTTAGTTACAGTGTTTAGCTTGCAGATGTGCTTTTGGAAAAGGGATCAGAGTGATATGTGAGTAGCCTCAGGGGTCTTCTGATTATGAGCCATACTGCGCCTCCTCTCAGGTAATGCAGACTTTATAGTTTCAGGGTTTTCTCCAAGGAAAATATTCCATATGGCCTTGGATCCAAATGCTAAAGTGGGTGTTTGCATAAAGGTTACTGCTGTTCATTCTGAGTATCCTAATGTTTGACATGTGTTAGTCTTTTAGGCTTTGACCTACACAAAGAGGTGTTTAACTGATTGTTTGACAGGTTGTGTATATGTGGGCTGGATGTGAAGCAAAGGGGCAAGTTGAAGCGTAGAGTCATGTTTTCCCATTTCCCATAATTGTTACCTCTCACTTCAGCATATCCAACACCACCTCTGGGATGGTAAAGCTGTCTTTTTTTGTTGTTTTTTTCTCTTTTTTTGTCCCTGACACAATGAAGATGATCAGTAGAAAGTCAAAACTTTAGTAAAGAAGCCAAAAAGAGAAGAAACTCCCTCATACTTTTGCCCTTCATCAATGGTCTGTAACTTTTCCATGCAATTGAGAGACAAGTTTACATTATCGTCTGCTGTAATGGTAGTAATGACAAGTGTTGGCAGCAATGCTTGGCACTGCTCCATCACTGGGCTGGACTCCAGTGGGTCAGCCTCCACATGTATCAGAGACAGTTTACGACTGCGGTGCCGAATGACTTTCTTTACGTCGCTTGCTGTGCATGTGTACTGTAGCTTGGGGTGATTAATGTCCAGGCTTCTTTTTCCTAATGAGAGCTGGGCAGCTCGTTAAAGAGGAAAAAAAAACACACGGGACACTTAAAGAGCTGAAAATTAAGGGCGTGGTGGAATATCGTTAGAAGTTGTCGAGCTTTTTGTCGAGTGGAGTGGCAGCTGGAGGAGGAGGAGCGGTCTAAAAGCCTGAGACGCTTAAAGGAGATGAACTTTCTGGTTGCATTTTTTGACCTGTATTTTTTTATAGGAATCTGCAAATTTTTTTCTAAATTGCATCACATTGTCTTGTGAATTGAAACCAGAAGGCTTGCATAATCAGATAAGAGCATTTTTATGTCTGCTACACCCAGAGGGAACACTGGGGAATGTAGGACAGCTGTGTTACATTGCTTTTACCTGCTAAAGGGGCCTTAGCAACACATGCCAAGTGATAGTAACATGATAACGGTTGGCAGCTATGTCTTGTACACAAACAAGCGTAGGAGACGTAGTTGTGTTTGGTGTAACCTGTTTAGCAGTGTGGCTTGTTGATGTTGTTGCAGCGTTAAACCTGTTAGACTACTGGTCACATTCAGAGGAGAGCTCAACCACAACCATCTCAATGAATAACACCAAGGAGCTATTAACATTTATTCTAAAGATTTTTTTATTTGGGACGTGAATTTTTCTCAATGATAATCACCCAGGTAAGACTTCCCTCAGTCATAACTCTTTATGCACTTTGCTATTGGTTTTTTCTTTTGCACATCTTTAATCAACCCTAAATGAAGACACGGTTCAGATGTTATGCTTTGGTTCTTTTATAGTAAAACACTAACATGCATATGTTCAGGTTTAAGGTGGGTCAGTGAATAACTGATTAAAAACAAAGCTTTCAAGAGCAGTGCACTCACTTTACTGTGTCCTTTCAGTCTTATGTTAAAGATTGAAAGACTGCCGCATGTCCGCGCTGGTTGTCAGCATGAATTGTGCAGCTGCAAGCACTAATCCACATTGTGATTAAATAGCTGGCAATATGCAAGTTGTTGTAGTGTTGACAGGGTTTTCACAGTTACTGCCAGTGTGGAGATATTACTTTGTGGGGACGAAATTTGCTTCAGCACACCGCACTCACTCCTCGTGCATATTTCAAGTGTGTAGTCTTCGTCTGTGCTTGTTTTACAGTGTGTAAGGAAGCGTTTGGGGAAGACAACTTATTAGAATCTTACGTGTTTTTTTGTCACGTGTTCATAGATATTAACACTGAATTTTCAGCTACTTCAGCTAAAGATATAACACTTACACACTTATCTGCTCAAAGACATTTAAGATATTTACTCCTTGGTATTATTCCAGCGTTTGCTACGACTCCCAATCTGAGACTAAATCAGAAAACTTTCCTGAGGGGATATGAGGTGAGAATACATAAAATGATATTCATCATAATTTAAATGTAAGATGTTCTTTGCATTTTCTAGATGCAAATACTCAAGCAGCATAAATGCACATGGCAGTATTTCATGGCTGCAGTGGTACACCACAGCAAGTGTTCAGTAAATGTTGTGTTGAAATGTTGAGGATAAATGCAAAAATGATGAACTTATCAAGCTGCAGAAAGGGGCTAATATATATGAAGCCACACCATGCAGCAGTTTGACTGTGATAAGTGTAACTGACAAACTCAGTGACTGTTGAACTTTGCAGTGAGATAAAAAACAGCCCTTCGGAGCCATGACTAAGATTGCAATTCTTGAGTACACGTTTCAAAAAAGTGCATCAAAAGTGTAAAAATTCCCAAGTCTCTTATATAATCAAGTCATTTCCCATATGGTTTGTCTTTTAGGCTCAAAGA
Organism: Diplotaxodon limnothrissa; assembly: GCF_057381915.1. NCBI lineage: Eukaryota > Metazoa > Chordata > Actinopteri > Cichliformes > Cichlidae > Diplotaxodon > Diplotaxodon limnothrissa. The sequence continues at coordinate 13,202,420 of NC_140608.1, read as the reverse complement.
CAAACCATTGGTGTAACATCCTACTCAGTAATGTTTGAAATTATGACACGACTTAGTGCTAAATCCATCAATATGATCGGATCTTCCGCCACAGGTTATGTTTGCGCAGCTGTCTTATCTTTTTGGTTGAACATGTTTACTGCAGGCTGGATGCTACACTGATATAGTTTTTATTGTTTTGACTGGGCTGCGCTGAACTATATCTGCTCCCACAATCAAGCCCATGGCTGAGGTTGGTTGCTAGATTGTTAACAGCAGGCACTGGCTCTGGCTACCTTCATGTTTCCTTGTCCTGGGTTGAACTCAGCTTCTTGGCCACATGGTTACCTTTAAAAGAGGCAAAGTTACTAACCACGCTTTTCCTGAGTGGGGTTGTTTAGGAAAGGATTTAGGGGTGGATGAACAAGACAGTCATTTAGAAATTATAGATGGTGCAGCAAATTATTCGCCTATGCTTGCAGTACTGTGCAAAAGTCTTGAACCATCACTCATTTCTTCATATTTTGCTAGGAAAATGTAATATCTGTGCAGCAATTTATTGAAACATCTAGAAAAATACAGAATGTAAAGTATGTAGCTCACCTATCTTGCAATATTGACTTTCAAGTTCTAAAGAACTTGAAAGTCAATATTTAATATGACTACCCTTATTCTTTAACACAGCCTTAACTCTGTCAGGAAAGCTTTCTTGACATTTTTTAAATACTAGGAATATTTCTGCAGGCTTCTTGAAGGACATTCAAAGCTCTTCTTTGGATGTTAGCTGCCTCTAACATCCAAAGTGTGCTTCAGTAATGGTGAGGTCCAGGCTCTGGGGAGGCCAGTCCATGACTGATAATGCTACACTGGGTGTTTTATATCCAGGTATAGTTTTGTTGCAGTAGCAGTGTGTTTGGGATCATTGTCATGCTGAAAAATAAAGCCAATCAAATGCTTTCCAGATGGTATTGCATGGTGGATCAAAATCTCACTGTATTTTTTTAGAGATGGCTGTAGACGCTTACCGTTGTATCTCTCTCCGGACCTCCTGATGACAATTTGAACCAAAAATTTGCAATTTGAATTAATCACTCCATAAAATCTGTTGGCACTGGCACAGTTCTTGTGTAATTTGGCATATCTCAGCCTTTTCTACGTGTTTCCCTTCCACTGAGGCCGTTTGTGATGAAGCCTCAGCAAACAAGAGATGGATCAACTGAAAGTCCAGATGCATCAGGTCCATCAGATCTTTGCTGGACTTCTTTCCAGTTTCTTTAGGACATGACTTTTCTAAATCTTCAACTTGTCCACTTTCCTAAAACATTTCTAAGATATGCCAAGTTTAGCTCTTTGAGAATCACCCTGCTGGAGCCAAAATACGATGCCCATTAAACTGTTATTTTTGGCATTCATCATTCAACTAAAGAAATGGGGGAAAAACAGAAGCTTTTTATGCCAGGCTGCTATCAACAAAGTGCCTAAAGATATAGTTTGCTACTCCAAAAAACTGGTTCATCCCTTGAGTTAGGTGCTTTTTTAATGCTAGGTGAATGATAAAACAAGCAAATAAAACAAAATATTCTTCTAAAAATGGCCAGGTGCAAGGGCTGGAGTGAAAATGAGTGAAAAAGTAGTCAGTTTCCAAAGAAAAACTTGTCCTGGAGATCTATTGAGATTGCTTAAGACGACAATTACAAGAAACTCTGACTTCTTGTGTGCAAAAATATAAAGGAATGAGGAGTCACTCCAGACTTTTGCAAAGACTGTGTCTTGCTTCATCCTGTGTCTGATGATGACAGAATGCAAAACTTCCTTACAATGATAAATCACGTCTTAAACCTCAAGGGGCACAAAAGCACTCGCTGTCCAGTGTAACTGTCATGTGATGGTGGTTTTTGCTTATCATTATAAGCATTTTTGCTTTTAGCAGTATTTCAGCCCCATGTAAGTTAAAGGTGCCAACTAACTTAAACCTGTGATTAGTTTGACAGTTGTGAGTAATCTTTATTTACTGTTAATTATATTTTTGATTAGCTGATGAACTGCTTTGTCTGTAAAATTCTGAGAATAACCATTAAAAATCCCCAAAGCTTAATTTCAGATCTGGTTATTTGGCAAGATCAGTTGAAAACGCAGAAATAAGAAGCTTGATAATCCAGGAGCAGCAAATGTTGTTCTTAATTTTGTTGTTAAGTTGACTAATTGAATAATGGATTAATCATTTTAGTAGTTGCACAATCAACTCTGAGGTAGTCCTGTGTTGGTGAGCTCTGTCCAACTGATCCAGATCCAGCACTATCCATTCCACAATTTGCTCCAATCCCTGTGCGTAGGGCTGGAGTAGCCCACATAGGGGATCCTTTGTTTAGGAGAGTCTAGGCATGGAAGATAATTTACAAGCCGCTAAGGTCCTCACGCCATTGGCTGATGAGGCTCTGTCTGCGTCTGCAAAAGGCATCCCATCTGTGTGTGTGTCTGTATGTCTGTGTATGTGCGGTGAGTGTGTGCGCGCCTGCTGTAGCAGTGCTTTGCTACGGCGGCTAGTCATGACACCCAGGAGCTTGCCCTGCGTACGGCTACTGTAGCCAATGTTTTCTGCAGGCTGGAGGCAGGCAAAGCAAGATGGCCACCAATACCTTTTAGGGATATGCTGCCTAAACCGGAGGGGCTTCCTCCGAGGACAGATAAGGTAAAGACAACCATAGTCTTCACCCTGAGTTCTTTTGTCTTACTGCAAGATAGGTCAGCTACAGTGGAGCTCATCTAGAGGTATACGCCGTTGTGTCTCTCTCTCCTCGCCACCCTGGATTTAGCTGACCAGGAGTGCTTTATTTGGACGCCTGTTTTGTTATTGTCCCTTTCACTGAGGACCTGGCCTTTTGTGTGTGAGCACTTGTCTTGTCTTTTCCAGGTGGGTTTAAGGGCTGGGACAACAAAGTTAGCAGCAAATGGATACAAGAAAGCCCTCGTCTTTCCTTTTATTGCATGCCTTTATTTAAGCCACTGTGCTGTATGAAGAGTCCGTTTGCTTCCCCTTTTCTTTCTTGCAGTGTTTTGAACAGCCATATTTCTGCACCTGCTGTTTTCTGACTGCTTAGCAGAAAAGTGGAGTGCTTGTAAGCCTTGGGTCGTAACTTGGCAGGTTTTACTTGTTTGGCTACAGTAACAGTATTATTACTGTGCGGTTTTTGTAGGAAAGGGTCTCGCTGTTAATGACGCCGTCTTAATCTCTATAATTTTATAGTTGATTAAGCTCGTGCTCTTTTTCACCGCTTTTCTCTTTAGGTAGTATGTTTTGTGTGTAGACGACATTATATTGAGCTCAGCGCAGACAGGAAGTACTCAATGAATGAAGGAAATTCTCACATGTTCAGAGAAACACATATAAACCACTACTTACGCTCTGACTCAGGAAGGAAGCATGTGTTTTTTCAGTGTGTTAATGTCAGGGTGCTGTGAGGTGGCAGGCTTAACGGTATGATTTCTGCATACCCACAATGTGGCAAAAGAAAATCGGAGTATTCACTTTTTTGTTGTAGCAGTTCATACGATGTCTATGTATAATGTGTTTTCTGTGCATGTGTGCGTGTTTTTGTCTGTGGTCTTGCGTTACAAATAGATGCACACTACTTCAAACCTCCTTGGAGACCCAATTTGCTCTCTTTGGAGAGACAGAGACACAGGGTTGCTACGATTCATGTAGTAGTGACACTCTGTTGCCGCAGGTCTCTGAACGGGTGTTTGTGTGTTAAGAACTCACCCTTAGCCACTCTTGGATATGTTTTATTCATTCCGAAAGCTCTGACAAGCTCCGTAGTTAGTCACGGTTTGTCTAACACAAAAGAAGAAGAGTGTGTTTGCAAGTGACTAACCCGGCGATATACCCAACAAGCACAAAGACGCAGCACCAGCACATCACAGTCCGAGCTCCCTCCAGAGACCCAGTGGCTAAATGAGAACACATGACTTTGCATTCGCATCCTGCTTTTAAGCTTTTTGCTTTTACAAGGATAAATGTAAAATAATTAAAAGCAGAGGCTGCACTTTGATGTCTGCTTCGGATCATAAACAGTTGGATGCACAAACGGATGCACACGCGCACACACATGCATGCCGACGTGTGTGTCTGGTGCAGTGCTGGAAGGCAGCCAGTACTGCTTTGTCATTGAAAGCAGTTTATTGTGACATGCTGCTTATTCTTGCACTGTGCCCCATCTTCTTCACTCCTCTTTTCTTTCATTGGCCCATTTGTGCATTCAGTGCAGAGCGGTTATCTCATATTCTTGCATTGGCAGCTTTGGTGTTGCCTCAGCCTGAGCTTGAACTATCTGTTGCATCAGCGGCGTGTTTCTAGTAGTCAGACACAATCCTGACAGCCATGGGGAGTTCAGTGGACTGAGGAGTAACTGCAGCAAACCAGAGAGTGATCAGGAGTACCACATCACTGAAAAGACCTGGTGATCATTTAGCTTTCCCATGTTAATCACAAACAGCTCCGTGGTCACTGCAATTTACTCTTGAGTTGTCAAATAACATTTAACCTGTGCTTAAAGGAGAAACTCCAGCTTCAGCAAAGTTAGAAACTGAGCCAAAGACAAAAGCTGTTCTGTGTATTTTTAGTACTGAGAATGGAAAAAATAATTGGACAAACAGGCAAGATGCAGTCAGGAGACCTTTAGGTCATTTATAAGGCCCAGTTGGAAGATGTGTGCTTGTATGCAAATCAGAAATGTAAGATTGTAAGAAAGAACTTCACACACCTAAAACTCTTGTCTTCACACTGCTGTTGCAGAAGATAGCTCAGCATCTGTATTCTCTCTGACCTCTGTGTGCCTTTTATTCTTCCAGCTATAGCTTTGGAACAATGCCTAATCTCCTATTTTTCAGTGTCTTCTTCTTTACAGATGCCACTTTATTGCATGTAAGGTGTCACTGTATGCTTTTGATGGTTGAAAACAATGTTCCCTTTTTGTTCGGGATTTCTGAGAATCTTTTAAGTGAACTGGTACCAGCTCCAGATTTAGGCTGATTCTGAGCACATTTTAAGACTTGAAGGATTGTTGTGTTTTATGAAAAGCGGTTAAAAAAAATGTCAGTATTGTGTTACCGCTCCATTAGTCGAGCAGGTTTTTTTGTAAAATAAACATAAGGTTTATGGTTCATTTTCCACAGGTATTCCTGTGCAGTCTATAAAACTCCCTTCTCCCATACATCGTTCTGTTTGTCAAGTGCAGTAAAAATAGTGCACTAATAGTGTGCCAATCTAAATCTGGTGCACGTCCAGTGGAAACGGAGGGAACAAAGAGCACATGTAGGTGATAAACACAAGTGTTTTTTGTTTGGTCTGTGGGTTCACAGGAGATCTGGTTTATATTGATGTACTGCTTAATTGAATTCTGCGATTCAATTAATCTTACCCAGCTAGTCTATCTTCCTACCAGGCCAAATCTTAAATGCCCTGAAAAGTCTACATTAATTGATTTGGTTTTAACAAATGTACCTCATAAATTCTCTTCACTTGGTGTTTTCTGTAATGACCTAAGTGATCACTGTGTTGTTGCTGTTTGCAGAAATGCTAAAATTCCAAAATGTAAGCCACGCATAGTGTGCAAAAGGAATCTTAAACAATTTAATGAACAGGCTTTTCATCATGATTTGTCATTAGTTAATTGGGAAAAAATCGGACTATTACCAGATGTAGAGCTAGCTTGGACATATTTTAAGGAAAGTTTTATGGGAATTGTTAATAAACATGCCCCCTTACGGAAAGTTAGAATTAAAGGTCGAGAAAATCCTTGGTTTTCGCAGACACTCGCAGATAGCATACACAAGCGTAATAGAGCATGGGACAAGGCGAGACAAACAGATACTTCCACTGATTGGTCTGTTTTCAAACAGCTTAGAAATAAATGTACTTCTCTTATTAAAAAGGCCAAATCTGAATACTTTTTGTCTGTCACCACTGAGAACCTCAATGATCCACAGAAATTTTGGAAAGTAATCAAGTCTTTTTCCGCCAATAAAATGACTCAAACCTTTCCTAAATCTGTTGTAAAAGATTCAGTCTCAATTAATGATAAAACTGAAATTTTGAATTGTTTTAATGAACACTTTCTATCAGTGGGTTCCTTGTTTGCTTCTGCAGAAACTTTTTTAACAAATACTTGCCCAGAACTCTCTATGTTTTCTGGAGACCGTTTTAACTTTGTACCTTTTAGTGTTTATGAAGTGCATAAAGCTTTAAAGGCTTTGGATCACAGAAAATCTCCTGGTCCAGACTTGATGGAACCTTATTTTTTGAAGTTGGCAGCTGATTTTATTGCAGAACCACTCTCAATTCTATTTAATTTTTCAATTAAAACCAAAGAAATTCCAGCGGTTTGGAAATCAGCTTTCGTTTTGCCTTTATTGAAAGGAGGTGATCCATCGGTGTTGACTAATTATAGGCCAATATCAAATTTGTGTGTTTTATCCAAAATCCTGGAATCTCTAGTTTGTGACCAGTTGAAAGAGTTTTTGTACTCTAATGATATTGTCTCCAAATTTCAGTCAGGCTTCAGGAAAAAACACAGTACTAACACTGCCACTATGAAAGTGATAAATGATATTATTGTGGCACTTGATAAGAAATTGTACTGTGCGTCACTCTTTATTGACCTCTCAAAAGCTTTTGACACTGTTGATCATGCAGTCCTAAAAAACAGACTGCTCAGCCTTGGATTGTCAGAACATGCATTAGCGTGGTTCTCAAATTATCTGAAAAATAGAACCCAGTGCATTAAACTTGAAGGTCTTTGTTCTAAATTTGTTGCTGTCCACAAGGGGGTGCCACAGGGCTCAGTTTTGGGTCCCCTTCTGTTCCTTTTATATATCAATGACTTGGGTCAAAATGTCTCAGACACAAATTTGCATTTTTATGCTGACGACACAGTTATTTACTGTTATGGATCATCTCTTGCTCAGGCCATTGAAACTTTACAGAAAGCCTTTGTTGCTTTCCAGCATTCACTTATTCAGCTAAAATTAGTTCTCAATGCTGACAAGACTAAGCTAATGTTGTTTTCCAAGTCAAAGAAGGTCCCGGAGCCTATTCCAGTGGTGTCCACCCTTGATGGAAATGTCATAGAGATAGTTCATGAATATAAATACCTTGGTGTCTGGATTGATGACTCCTTCACCTTTAAACCACATATAGAGAGACTAGTAAAGAAACTGAGACTTAAACTTCGTTTTTTCTTCCGTAATAAACAGTGCTTTTCTTTTGCAGTAAAAAAACGTCTTGTCACTGCAACCTTTTTATCTGTGTTAGATTATGGTGACATTCTGTATATGAACGCTTCTTCTTCATGTCTTCTAATGTTGGACACGATGTATCATGCTTCCTTGAGGTTTATTACCAATTGTAAATACCTGACCCATCACTGTGATTTGTACTTAAGAGTAAAATGGCCTTCTTTGGCCATTAGAAGACAGGGGCATTGGTACACTTTTATTTACAAAGCTATGCTTTGATTGCTGCCTCCTTATATTTGTACTTGGGTCACAAGGACAAATAGTGGTTCTTACTCCTTGTGCTCAAATGATCAGCTGCTGTTGTCTGTTCCCCTTGTCCGCACAGAGCTGGGTAAGAAAGCCTTTGTCCACTCTGCGCCTTTTTCATGGAACATGTTACAGAAAGACTGGAAACTAACTGAATTGTTGTCTTTAAATGTTTTTAAAACTAAACTCAAAGGCCTACAGGCTGCCTCAATAATGTGTAATTGTTTTGTGTAATTTTAACTTTGTTTGTTCGTATGTATTTGTCTTGAAATGTGCTGCCTCTTGGCCAGGACTCCCTTGAAAAAGAGGTCTTTGATCTCAACGGGACATTCCTGGTTAAATAAAGGTTAAATAAAAATAAAAAAACTGCTGCTGCTGCTTACTCTTGATCTGTCAGTGCACATCACCTGCTGTAAAACACATTAAAACCAGTTGATGTGATTTACTGTAATGGATGTTTATGCCAGGTAAACAGTCATAAAGAACATACATCCAGCTGCACTGTAGTATGTACAGCACACTCAAGTGAGTTTAACATCCTTTTGTCAGCTGAGATTTGGCACATGATACTGATTTTTTTTTTTATATATCTTTGTCACATTGAAACATTTTTCTTCCACAGCTAAAGGCTTTAGTTCTGATTTGATATGCAGCTAAAACAAAGAACAGCTTGTCTTCAGTGGATCATATGTTTATTCAAGATGTTAAAAACTAAGGATGGCTTTCATATTTTCAGTTGCCAGCTGTACAGTGCTGTGTAAAAGTTCCTACAGTTCTAATAACCTTGAAAGTCAATACTTGCTCTGACCACCTTTATTCTTCAACACAACCTGAACTCTCAAGCTTTCTTCTAACTTTTTTAAGTAGTCTACAGGAATAGTTCTCCAGGCTTCTTGAAGGATATTCAAAGCTCTTCTTTGGATATTGGCTGTCTTTTTGCCATTGTCTGCCAAGATGATCCTACTGCTACAATAATGTTGAGGTCTTGGTCAGGAGGAGGCCAATCCATGACTGATGTTTTTTTTCCATCCCAGTATGCTTTCACTACATTGACAGTGTGTTTGAGATCATTGTCATGAGGAAAAATGAAACCATTGCCAATCAGATGCTTTCAAGATTGTTGGATCAAATCTGACAGTACAAAATCCTATCAGTTTGAGCCATGAAATTACCTCCACCGTGTTTTAACCAAACCAAATATTTGGATTAATTACTCGTTAAGTTGCCAGTTCTTGTGTAATTTGGCATACCTCAGCATTTTCTGTAAAGTCTGCTTTCTTAACATTGGCTTCTTGACAGCTTCCAGTTAGATTATTTCTGATGATGCCTCAATTAGCAGTAAACAGATCAGCTGATGCATCTCTCAGGTCCTGTGTCAGATCTTTGCTAAATTTATTTCCACTATCATAAGGATATGACTTTAAGATACTTCTTGTCTGCTGGACTGACTCTTGAGCATGCCAAGATATGCCCATTTTTCAGATAATATAAGGAAACTAAGGAAATGGGAACAAATGACATGTTTGTCCAACAGGCCCCCACTAACAAAATGTCTGAAAATACAATAAAATTGCTTTGGGTTTTTTGTGTGCGTTTTTTTTTTTTTTTTTTTTCCAAAGTTGTCTGGTATGTGTAGACACAGCACCGATTGGTCCCTTGAGATAGGTGCCTTTTTATGCTTGAATTATTCACAGGGGAGTGGTTCACTAAACAAAAAACATGAACTGAAAGTGATCAGGGTACAAGGACTGGGCTAGGAAAGAATGAAAAAGACGCCCTTGTCCTAAGAAAACTGTGAAAGACCTTCAGAAAGACATGAGTACTACTGCTCAAGATGCCTTTAAAAAGTTACAATAAAGTCTGGCTCTGTGGAAGCAAAATATAAAAAAATGACTGACTTTTTCAGAGTAGGGCAGCCACAAACAATTATTTTGATAGTCGACTAATCAGATCATGCATCCATTGGACGTAAAATTTACAGCTTATTGCACCAGCATGCATCTGCTCTTATATAACTATCATTAGCTTACAGCTTTAAGTGTTTAAGTTATGTGCTAACTAAAAATAAAGACAAGATGATAGTTTATTCAATTTCAATGAAATTTGCAGATTGTTTCGGTGAAGTTGAATAAACTCCTTGCTATCTAAATATAACAGGACACCGGAGTATATTCTCGAGCATCTCACACTTCTGATAATCAGCTGTCTGCTTGACGTTTATTCAGCTGTGTAAAAACTATAACTTTAATCTCAGCCAAACTGATTTACTCAGGAACAAATAAAATTATAAAAAAAACTAAACAATAACATTTTTAAGTTATCTAAGTGACTTATATATGTTTAACCTGAGTAGCGAGAGACGGCGGTGGGTTTGAAAACGATTTGCCAGGAGTCCGGTGTTCTCACGGGCTCTAGTGAGCCTAGCCCCCGGCTAGCTATCGAGCTAGTGGGTAACAGACGTCTGCGAAAACGTCGGAGCGCTTTTGAAAATATGTGGTGTCTTGATAAACTGAGCAGATATTTGAGGTTTACACAGCTACATTCTCCCCTGAAAATATGTTAAACGTTTATTTTGTGACCCAGAAAGAATAATAAGAGTAATATTAAAACTAACTAGCTGCCGCCATTGTTGGAAACAGAGCTGCCCACAAGAGCTGGGCTGCACTATGAATTCTGGGACACAGCTTCTTCTTCTTCGGGGTTTAACGGCAGCTGGCATCCTTGTACATGCAGTGTTTCAGTCCGTTATTACACTCGTAAAACCTACTACTTATTCCTGCATCTTTTGTGATCTTACAAAGCTTCAAACGATGCGTCGACTATTAAATCAGTCGTCGACGATTTTGATAATCGACGTAATCGTGACTAGTTGACTAATCGTGGCAGCCCTATTTCAGAGTACTCTTTGCATGTTCTCGTAGAAAGTGCTTCCAAGCAGCATGAATACTACAGTAGCAAACACACTTTACTCAAAGCCTTAAAACGTCTCCAGATAGTATAGGTTGTGGAAATAATTATCTGTGTACTAAACAGGTTGTAGTAGAACATGTTTAATAATGTTTTTGTGGGTAATCCATACGCCACGGTTGACCTTTGTATGATCACAGTTCATGAAGGTCAGGCGGTGCCGTAGCTACTGTGTGTAAGACCCACAGTGGGTTAATCCCTCTTAACAATGCACAGGGGCTATACTGTAATGTCAGGCCAGCTGTGTGGATAATCACGTGTGCATGCACACACATGCATACCCAGGAGCACACATTCAAGCCCAGGACAAACACAACACGTACATACATGTTGCACACATACCCTCAGTGACCCACTGGAAGTAGCGCAGCTGGATGACTCCAAATGTTTACTTGTTGGCTCTTAGCTACTGGGTCCATTGCTCTCAACACTCCTGAGCTCTGATATTAATTTAGTCGTTATCGAAGCCTCAACTGCGAATTATCTTAGTTTAACTTTTTATTAGCTGTGTTTAGAGGTCAGATTTGGCAAGATTTGTGAAAAAGGAGATTATTTGTTTTCCCAATGCCATAATATTTTCCACAGCCTTGATAGTGGCTGCAGCAGATGCTCGTGCCACGCTGAGAGGCAATCTGCTGTGCGCTGTGCCGTGACTGTTTAGAACAAGCTGATTCCCTGTGTACTGTGAGAGCTTGAGTCACCTCTCTCTTCTTGTTTCTCTCCGTGTTTCAGGTGGTTCCAGAAAGTGGGTTGGTAAATGGCACAGGCAAAGCACAGATGGATGACACCCACATGGCAGCAGAGGAGGATGAGGGGGAGGAAGGCCACATACCTCATACACAGACTCCCCCCATTACCCACTCACTCACCCACGACCAGGTCTTGGACCAAGGTGTACGGCCAATACTTATTAAAGGAGAGCCCGGGCTGGAGCTGACCAGCACTGCACCACTTCACCAACAAGTATGCTCTTCTGTGACTTTTCAGAATGGTTCTGCTGCAAACCTGATAAAACCTAAACCTGGTGCTAATATGACCACTGTGTCTGCTTTGAAACGGACTACAATGGCATTGGAGCCTCAAAGGAATATCATAGCTGCAGTTCCTAAAGACTCTGAGAATGGACCCATGACTCCTCCAGATGACTTGGCAGTTCCACTAAAGAAGATAAAACAGGAGGAGCCATGGGTGTGGATCACTGAACAGACCACCACGCAGCTGAGTGATGAAGATGAGGTATGTGAGGACCCACTGGCTACGCTGGCAGCCGTTGTGTGTCTTTCTGTCACTGAGAGGAAGGGCCTGGAGGAGAAACTCTTCAGCTCTCGTGCTTCCATACTTCACTCCATCAAAACAGAGGCACCAGATTTGCACTTTGTGAGAAAAGAGGACTTGTATCTGAAAAGCACTCCTGTTAATCTGCAAAGCACTCCCCCACCCATTAAAAGTGAGCCTCTTCCAAGTGTCTTGTTACCAAGCGTGCAATCTTTGGCAGAGAGGAGAAACCTTAGTGTTGATCAGGCTATCGCTATTGAGGCCTTGACTCAGCTGGCAGCTATACCTCAAAGCACACCAGGGTCCATTAAAACTGAAAGTAAGTGTGAACATCCCATTTCTACTGCTGTGCCATCATCAGCCTCGAGTACAAATACAGTCCTGCAAGAAGCCAAACCCGCAGTAGCTTTTGGCTACAACAAAGTCTCTGTCATCAGCTCACCACTACACCAGATGTCAGTTATACGACCTCCTGTGGCCAGACAAGGGAATGTCATCCAGCGCTCCAACGGGTTGAGCATAAACAAGCTGCAGAGTCTCTTGGAGGCGAGTTCACACAGTGATAAAACAATCTCCAGGAGGTCAGAACAGGATTGTGGTGCTTTTGTCATTAAGTCTGAATTCAGTTATAAAACCCCCACTGATGTGAAGTTTAGTAAGGATCATGAGCGTCTGTCTATGGAGGGTGGGGTTGTTGCTAAAGTGAGTAGAAACAGAGATGAAGAGGAAGTGGCAGCTCAGCTGGCAAATTTAGCCTTCATCATCCAGTCCCAGCACAACCAGCAGTCAGAGAACAATCCTTTGAAAGGAGCGCCTGTTTCAGCTATCAAATACAACTACAAATCCCAGCAGCCCCCCAGTCAGAAAACACCTGTCAGGAAGAAAACAAAAGCTGCGCCTTCCAAGCCCAGAAAGAAGAAAACTGATGGATTAAATCAGCGCACGCCAAATAGAGAGACGCTGTACAGGAGCAGAAACCAGAAGAATCCCTTGCAGGGTAAATCAGGACTTCACCACAAGAAAAACCTATTTCTGCCTCAGGCTCAAATTGATCTGAAGAGATACTTGGCTGAGGCACAGGAGGAGAGGAAGCAATTTATCCATCAGATTAACACTCAAAATATATCTCATTTAGGGCATGAGACTCAGAACTATAGCACTCTCACAACGTTCAACCACATTTCTGGTCAAGAAAACCAGCCGTGGTCCCTTTCCAAAGGTCCACTTCACCAACATAATCCATGCAATGGTTACGCTGCAGGACCAGAAGAGTACGAAAAGCATTTGTTATCTCAGGTAGCGCAGCCCTGTGGTGGGCTGCAGCACGGTGCTGATCCTAACACCAGCCCAGCCAAATCAGCTTTTCTCAGCCCTACGTCTGGGCATCATGGTCTGGCTAATGGCTTCTCAGGGGCTCACCAGTCCCCTCCTCTAAGTCAACAAAGCTACTACAAGCTGGAGAGTTCAGGACCTGTCACTGTCCTGTCTACAACCACTGATGGGAGTCAGGGACACTCTGCGGACTCAACTCCATCCAAGAACGGCATCAACAGTTTTCTGGAGTCTCCCTCAAGTTTTCTAGATACCCCTACCAAGAACTTGCTCAACACACCTTCCAAAAAACTGGCTGATCTTCCATCCTGTCAGTGTGTGGGTGAGTTGCTTCTGTCTTCACTTCAACTTTTTAGTGCATGTGTTTCCATCACATTAAATTTGAACCACTTTGAAATTAAACAGACTAATGTACATGTTTTCCTCTGGCCTGCAGAGTTGTTTATAAAGCTGAGTAGCTGTTGCTGGTGAGATTTGCCCAGATTGGGCGATAACAGATAGAAAATATACAAATGACTGCCTTCTCTACGTCTAATGAAATTAGATTGCAGTCACACTATGGTCAAAGCATTAAAAAAGTCCATTTTAAAACTCAGCAGTAAAGTCTTTATTGTGAGTCACTCAATTTAGAACATTTTTTTAATCAACTAGACAACAAGTTGTGTGACAAATTCCTTTCTAACAGAGCATTAAAAGATGAGAGCCATCTAGTTCAATTATATTCAAGTAAAGTGAGACATCAGAATGAAAGAGGTGATATCTTCTAAACTGAGCAGCTTACACCAAAGCTTAGTATCACTGCAGGCCAGAGGGAAACATGTGTATTTGATTTTAGGGTGAGCCGTCCCTTTAGAGTTTTCTTTTTAGTGAGACTGCTGGTGTTTGACCTCAAACTGACTTTTTTCTCTCACTCTGACTCAAACATACACTCACACACACATACACTGTGTCCTAATTCAACAGCCAAATCGAGCATAAAAGGCTGCATTTCTCTGCCATATTTGGAGCAGGATTTTGAATGTTTTGTGGAGGGTTGTTGACTTATTATGATGCATTTCAAAAGACCTCCAAGGTGATGAACCCTAAACTGAAACTGAAATCCAGCTACATTTAGTTTGTATTTCAACATTAACCTGATGTTTTTATTAAAAATATCAAACAGGTTGTCTGTGTTTCTCTTTAAACGTGCCAGCAACGCATCAGTGGAATGCTATTTGAAGAAGTTGCTCCAATATTCATTGTTGTCTTTCACAGACCAGATCATTGAAAAGGAAGAGGGCCCTTACTATACTCATCTTGGGGCAGGACCCAGCGTCGCTGCAGTGAGGGAACTTATGGAGAACAGGTAGAGTGACTACAGCGGCGTTGTTTACACGCTGTGGGGTGTGTTTACTACCACAGCTTACTAGTAAACCACAGGCTTGGTGGAATGGGGCGGGATCACAACCATGCTATGTCATTAAAAGGAAGCACTGCTGAGATAGCTCAACACACACACAGCATGCTGAAACAGGAAACCCCTCTAGCTCAGACGAGGGGCCCGTAAAGCAGGATGACAGCTTGTTTAAATACAACTTGTCCATTTGACAGCTACACTTAACGTATATTTTCAGCTTGGCTGGTAAAAATGAAATAGTTTAGTCTCTGGTCTAATTAGCTCTTTTGGACACATACCACTGCTCACTGTTACATTATACGAACCTTTGTCATTCACTAAAAGACACAAAGGGTTTATTTTGAAATGCTGTGAGGTTTTTGTGTTGTCAGTTGCTCTCAGGAAGGGTTAAGCTTCCTCATGTGTAATATATAGCATATTGCCATCCATACATGCTAGATATGGGCTTTTTGAGCAGAAATACTATTGCCCAACATCCAAATACTCTAACCACATCTCGCCTTTTTTCAATCCAATGCTTGGTAGTTGGTTGCGCATTTTACTATTTTTCTTGTAAGTCGGTAAACAGCTTTTAGTTTTATTACCTCCACCTTCTGGCAGTAATAACGCATTACATCCTACCAGATTTTTGTTAGAAATGAGGGAAGATACAGCATCCCAAAAACATTAAGGGAGTACTTGTTCTCTGCAGTTTAACAACAAGTCAGTTAAACTTTAGGGATGACAGTTTGGTTCAGTTAGGAAGCATGAACCATTGTGAACCCATTTCACCTACTTCAGTGTAAATGATCATGAACGGGAGGTCTCGAGATGCACCGTTACCGTTACCCTCTCCTTATCCCTCCACACTGTTGTTTTTCTTTTTGCTTGTGTCCTTGTTATTGCTGCTACCATGAAATGGTACCTGCAGGCAGCTAAGTTTCTTCAGAATGCCGCATCCAAATGTGCTGTCACAGGAAGGTTTGCTGTGTCTCAAGAGTGAGACAGCTGGACAAGGCTGTAGAAGGGCATCAACCCAACAACAGGATCGCTGTCTGCACCTTTCTGCCAAGAAAACCAGGAGGAGCACTTCCAGAGTCCGACAAAAATCACCTCCTGGGGCTAATCATTTGCATGTTTCTGAGGAAACTGTCACAAGCAGGCTCCACAAGGGTGTCGTCAGGGCTCAACGTCCTTTAGCCGGACCCACGTTCACAGATCAGCATAGTGCAGCTTAACTGGCGTTCACCCATGAACACCAGAACTGGCAGGTCTGTCAGTGGCATCTTGTTCTCTTGGCTGATGAGAGCAGGGACATGAATTTCACATAGAGTGCATGTGACAGAAGAGAAAGAGTCTGAAGACACCGTAACAAATGCTGTGATGACGGCAACGTCAAACAACACCAGTGCGATTTGCACCAAACTAAATGCATTCATAGTGGTTTATACTTCCTAACTGAACAGAATGACCCTGAAGTTTAACTGATGTTGTCTTATTTTGTGATGAGTGGTGTATATTTTAAACAAAAAATAGTTGTATGAACTGTTACATTTTTTAAATATTATTCTAACTTTCAGAAATTATGCCGATGACTTTTATATGCTCTTTTGTGAAGAGCACAGACTCATCATTTATTGTGTGTGTGTGTGTGTGTGCGTGTGTGTGTGTGTGTGTGTGTGTGTGTGTGTGTGTTTTAGGTATGGTGCCAAAGGAAATGCAATAAGGGTGGAAGTTGTTGTTTACACTGGGAAAGAAGGCAGGAGCTCCCAGGGGTGTCCAATAGCTAAATGGGTATGTGGCTGGTGTCTGTGTCCTGAATGTGTCTGCTGTAAATGTAAACATTGTTGTGAGCCAGTATATTTAGTGTAAGAAATGAAAGGCAGCCTCTGATTTATGCTTTTATCACCACCATGGCAAAACCTTAGCTGCCGCCAACTGTGTAACTAAAGTTTAAACATAGCGAGCAGTCTGAGACAGCGTACTTCCGCTATGGCTGCATAAACCATGGCATGAACTTTAGAGTCTTTAGATCAAGAAGGATATGTGGATTAGTTTGTGTTTTCTTTGTCTTGAACAGCAATTTTTCATGTTTCAGTTTTATTGGTATTTGTTTAGATATGACACAGAATGTTCGTCCAGGTATTCCTGGACCCAGTACCAGACCTTAATGTGGATCAAGTCAAAAAGTTAGCCACCTCCGGTACAATTTTCACATGAATCCATCCATAACTTCTTGATAATTTCTTCTAACAACACAAACAAACAGACAAACAAAAACCATCTCCGTGTCAGAGGCATTAAATTGCAAATTTATTCACAACATTTTCTGCCTAGTCTGGTGGTATGGCAGGTCACTTATAGTGATCTATGTAGTGAGCTTAGTGTATTCGTCTGTGTTGCAATTCAAGTTTCAAATGTGACTGACGCTTGTGTATTTATAAATTAAATGTCCTCTGACAGGTGATCCGGCGTGGCAGTGAAGAGGAGAAGCTGCTGTGTTTGGTCCGCCACAGGCCAGGGCACCACTGCGACTCGGCAGTGTTGGTGATCCTCATCCTGGCCTGGGAGGGAATTCCTCGGCCGGTGGCAGATCACCTATACCAGGAGCTGACAGAGACCCTCTTTAAGTACGGCTCCCCCACCAGCCGTCGTTGTGCGCTCAACGAAGAGTGAGTACCCCTTCTTTTATTTCTCCATAACACTTCTTTTTCCCTCTTTATTTTTCATTTGTTATTTCCCGTTTCTTTACAGTCGCACATGTGCGTGCCAGGGTTTAGATCCGGACACCTGCGGAGCTTCATTTTCCTTTGGTTGCTCCTGGAGCATGTACTTCAATGGATGCAAATTTGCACGCAGCAAAGTTCCTCGGAAGTTTCGCCTGCAAGGTGACTACCAAGAGGAGGTGAGAGAGTGTGCTTTTTTAATTTACAGCAGCAAACAATGAGTGAGCAGTACAGCTTACAGCAAAATCTGAGAGAAAAATCGTCTCTTATTATTTAGGTCAAGCTAGTAGTTTTTTGAAGGTTTGCCTGCTGATGAACCATGTTGGATATTACAATAAGAGTTAGAAGTAGGTTCCTTTGAACAGTGTTAGCTTTTATTTTCAGGAGTTGAAGGTAGAAAACAACCTTCAGAGTCTTGCCACCGAGGTCGCTCCCCTCTACAAGAAACTGGCTCCTCAGGCTTTCCAAAACCAGGTATGAAACGGGAAACAACCACATTCGTCTCTGGTAATCCTTTGCTCTCCTGGGCTTGACTTAATTCAGCGGAAGTGATTTTCAGTTAATCTTTTTCCTTAAATTTCCATACAGTCTCACTCCAGGCTACTTCTGGGACCTGTTTATTCTACGGACTCTTAAGAGTTTTAAGAAATCTTTCCTTAGTGTCCTGTTTTTTCGGGTCTCACAGGTGGAATATGAGGCGGCGGGGGGTGAATGCCGGCTGGGCAAGAAGGAGGGACGTCCTTTTTCTGGGGTTACAGCTTGTGTGGATTTCTGTGCACACGCTCACAAAGACACTAGCAACATGAATAATGGCAGCACCGTGGTAAGCAAGCTTAAGAATGCGATACCATGTAATTTACTCCTACATGGTGCATCTAAATTTGAAGGTCAACAGTTTTTTGTTTGGAAGTATTAAACCGATCCTGTTTGGCTGAAAATTTAGCTTTTTGGCTTTGGGTTGGTGTTTTTTAGGTTTGCACTTTAACCAAGGAAGACAACCGTGCAGTTCGTAACATGCCAGAGGATGAGCAGCTCCACGTGCTGCCACTTTACAAGATTTCTGACACAGATGAGTTTGGTCACGCTGAGGGCCAGATGGCAAAGATCCAAAGTGGTGCTCTTCAAGTTCTGTCTTCGTTTCCTCGAGAGGTGAGTGAACCAAAAAGGATCTTGTTTTGTTGTGGGTCAGTGTGCAGTGTTAACATGCTTTAAATAATTCAATTTTGGTACATGTCAGGTTCGTCTGCTGGCAGAGCCGGTAAAATCAGCCCGTAAGATCAGACAAGAGGCTCGCCTTAAGGCTCAAGCAGAGCGACTGGAGAAGAAGCTCGGGGTGACTCCTCTCACTCCTGGAAAAGTGAAA
This sequence comes from Diplotaxodon limnothrissa, assembly GCF_057381915.1. Classification (NCBI taxonomy): domain Eukaryota; kingdom Metazoa; phylum Chordata; class Actinopteri; order Cichliformes; family Cichlidae; genus Diplotaxodon; species Diplotaxodon limnothrissa. Next base: position 13,183,864 of record NC_140608.1, on the reverse strand, counting down.
GTTGAAAGCCCCAACAAAGGTAGTACATTCACGCCACTGGTCATTTAAGATTTATAGCTGTTTTAATAGAACCACATTAAAATATATGAATTTTCTTCCAACAAAACAAAAGCTGGATACAACAGCTCTTACAGACCTGCTAGTGTGGAAAGGTACCTACCAGAGAAGAATCAACCCTGCACTTATAACCAGATCAGCAGCTACCCCACTGTGGGTCCAGGAGTCAACCCGCAGAGGGAGGTCATCTCACCCAACACCCATGGCCTGCCTGGCCTCCAGTTTGGACAGAATGGCTCAGTTCTCAGTTACAAGACAATGAGTGATACAGTGAATGGTTATTCTCCAGCATCTGGTGACCAGTGTGCTCCGACAGAGTGTATACCTCCACGTAACACACCTGCTGACTATGATGGTGCTTTTAAAACTGAGCCCAGAGAGGTGCACTCTTCTCCTCAGCACAAACCTCTTCCCAGTGGGAGCGCTCCTCCTCCCTCTCCGTTCTCCCCCAGTCCAACGTCTGAGGGCCTCTTCAGCCGGCTCAATGGGCTCCATGGGTCTGTGGGAGATGTCATAGCAGAGGCTAGGGGTCATGGCCTCCCACCGATGTCTCCTCTCTCCTTCCCTGTACAAACTCCACCATTTGAACCAGATGAAGTGAAGCAGGAAGAGGTGTGGTCAGACAGCGAACACAACTTCCTCGACAGCGAAATAGGCGGAGTCGCCGTGGCCCCGTCGCACGGCTCCATCCTAATCGAGTGCGCGCGGCGGGAGCTCCACGCCACTACTCCAGTCCTCAAGCCAAATCGCAGCCACCCCACCCGCATCTCTCTAGTCTTCTACCAGCATAAGTCTCTAAATGAGCCGGGCCACGGGATGGCTATGTGGGATGCCAAAATGGCCAAGCGGGAACGGGACAGAGAGGAGGAGGCTGAGAGATTGAGGCTGGAGGGCAGCCTTAGTAAAGTTGCTGGAGGGGTGGAGGGAGAGGAGGAAAAGGGTGAGGAGACAGAGGAGGCGAGGATTATGAATGTCCCCACACGTAAGGCATGGACTCTCCCAAGGGACGGGGTCATCACCGCGTCCCCGTATGCTCTTACCCAAGTGACGGGTCCATACAATCGCTGGTCTTAGTCAACGTGTTTTAAACCTTGACATTCACACACACACACACAGAAAACTCCTACACCCTGTGCTTCTGCCTTACCTCAGACAATTTTAAACTGCTACTCTCATTTTTATTCTTTTTTTTTTTCATCGAGCTTTTCTTATACCTGTTCACTTTGCCCTTCTTCGTCTCTTCCTTCAGAGCGATGAAGAAGACCAAAGGTTGTCGGCTTTTAACTGTGAGTTTCGGTGTCGGTTTTTATTGTAAAGAGATGGTGCTTTGAAGCATTTAAAATACATTTTTAAACTGGTTTTATATACAGAACAAACAGAAAAAAAAGATGTGATTATTTATTCTGATCATAACGATTTATATTTAATTTCTGGTGTAAGCCTGTTTACTGCAAGATTTCTACGATGACCTGCATTATGTGTTCAGATTTTATGTTGTACAGTAGAAATTTACTTTTTATTTCAGCCAGTAATTCTCTTTTCAGAAGATGAATCTCATTGGCTTTTTTTTTTTTTTTTTACATTGGTGCCATTCTCACTGTAATCTTTATTAAGCAAACTCATTACATCACATTATGTAGAAAACAAGACTAATATTCTGCATATTTTTACTACAGATTGTCACATGTAGCATTACACATTTCTTTCTGCTGCCTCTGACTTCTGTCAGCGGTTGATGAAAGAAATGTACTTCCTCGGTCTGTTGTTTGTTTATTCGTTATATCCACATCTGGATAGTTTGTCTTTTATTCACAGATATGTATGGCATATTAAAAAGCACTTTTTTTTTTTTAAAAACCTAACTTGAAAAGGGTCCCAGTCCATAGGCCTGAATATGTATGTACAGACAGAGAAATATATGACATTTTTAGCATTAATCCTTTTTTCTTTCTTTTTTTACAGTATTTCTGCACTTAATTGCGTTTCACTCATTTGATTGAAGATGACATACATATCTAATGAAACTAAACACCTAGCGAGGAATAGTGAAATGCTACATCAGTAAAGTGCTTATCATCATTTGCACTTTACTTACGTTCAGCTTCTGGAAAAGGAATTCAGTTTTTTATAGGGAACAAGAGTGATTATAGGAATTAAAACACCTACTGTACATGATATTGGTGCTAAGAAGACCTTTTTTTTTTTCTTTCCAGAAACCACAAAGTGTCAGATATGTCAACAGATCATGCTCGGCTTTTATGTCCATACTCTTAAGTTTGAGCATAAAGCTGCATTAGCCACTGCTGAATAATCAATCTGTTTCTTTTCCCTTGTCTTTTGTTGTGAAACCACTCAAACACCAGATCCCACTTAGCCAGCTGCCTAAGACGATTTCGGGTGCTTGACCTTTACGAAAACTTTGTTTACAGAACGCTTTTTTACAGGGTCTAAAAAAAGGGGGGTTGGTGTCAACTCCTGATTAATCAGGATTTCTTCCTTGTTATTTTTCTGTTACCCATACAAGCAAAGCTCTTAATTTTAAGAATGACTCAAGAGATGGAGACATAATATTCACACTAAAACTGATGGCATAACATTTCCTGTAGACGCATTTGGGTCTTTTAAACACTTTGACTTCCTTTTGGTGCTAATAGGACAAGATGTCAAGGTACATGCATTGACGCAACCTGCTTATGTACTGTATAACAGTGATGGCACGGTGCTTTTTGAAACTCAGCACTCACTGATCCTGTATTTGATTCAGTTCAGTTCATTTCTTCTGGTCGTTACCGGCTGGCAACATCATGACATACCTTAATTTGTCAAGTACAAGTAAAACAGCGCACTATGGGCAGATGTCCACATAGAGTTCAAATGTCTTCCACAGTTAAACCCAACTCTGCAGCAGTTATCAAAAGTCACACAAATAAAGATGAATGTAAAACTGTTTTTTAAATGAGTTCAATTTAGAAAGAATATTTTTTGAACATCACGTGATGAAATTACAGTTCTAAATGTTTCTCTCGACTTACTGTGGGGGACGGTTTTAGTCCATTTCTTTAATCAACAAAGAACTAACAACGAGCACCAGCATTAAAAAAAATGGGGAAAATTCTTAGTAGAAAATGTGTAAATATGTATGTGAACCATATTGTTTTTACTGTATTGTTACCGGTGTTTAGACAATGGGTGATCTTGCTTACTTTGAAACTGAATTACTGTACGTCGCTTAAAGTATATCCAGTTTAGACTTGAGAAGAGAATAAATTTCGCATTCCTTTTATGGATGGCTGATCTCTTTCGGGATTGTGAAATAAAGTCATATTTATATTTTGGACCCGATTATGATCTCCTCTTTTTTTTTTCTCCATCTGATTTTCCTATACTGGCTGTATGACTCACTGATCTGGTATTCCAATGAAGTCACTCAGACTTTGTCCCCTAAAGATGAAACATTACTTGTTTTTGTACACTTTGCCTCCTGAAGTAAAAACATGACGTTATTTTCTAGCTAGCTTGTAGATGTATGACAGTGATTTTCTCCTGAATAAATTAAGTGTAATGTGATTTCAGCACAACAGTGAACCTTCAGAGCACAACCGACAGTTAGATCCCTAATCTCTCGGACAAAGACACAATTTGGGGAGTTTTGTCTCTGTATAATGCCACAGTGCATTTTAGATCAAAACATTACGATTTGATGAAAGCACAAACTTGTTTAGCTTTAATTAAGGGGTTTAAGAATTAAGTTGGATTAACTGTTTAGGCTCAAAAGTAACAGGAGAAACTAACATAATTTTAAATATAAGGACAGTCTTTTCAATGTGGTGGTTGGCACCGTTTACTCACAGCAAGAACTCTCTGTGTAACTCCAGCTTTCTCCCACATTTCAAAAGCATGTATGGAGTTACCAGCTTTTAATTGATGATCCTAACTTAATTGCAGGTGTGAATGTGAATGGTTGCCTCTCTGTGTTAGCCCTACAACAGACTGGTAACTTGTCGAGGGTGTGCTCTACCTTTTGTCCTATGAAAGCTAGGATAGGCTGCAGCCTCATCACAACCTCAACTATGATTGGACGAATGATTCTGATCCTACCATCAGAGTGTGAGCCTGTGTGTGATTCCAGAAAGGACTAAATGTGTGGAAAAATTAATTATTTTAAATTATTTTGACTGCTCAGTTGGAGTAGCAAAGAAGGGGAAAAAAGCAAAAAGACAATCCATAAACTAAAAAGTCACATATCAAGTGTGAAAAACAGCATGATTTATAAAGGCCACAGTGTTAAATCCCCGTAAGTTTTGTAAGTTGTCATTATTGTGTGAATGCGTTCACTCAGCTGACCACATGTGACCACAGCTGCATGGTCAGGAGTCGGGAACTATGAGTGCATGATTTAACATTAGTGTGAGCTCAGGCATTTCATCCAACACGTCCCTCTTATTCATTTTACAGTACATTTGTATGATTTAGTGTCTTCTGTAGGTTGATCAAGAGATTGGCTGAAAAGATAAAAATCCAGATGCTCTAGTGGCCCAGTCAAAGTGCAGACCTCAACCTACCTGAAATGCTGTGGTGGGACCTTAAGAGCTGTGCATAAATGCATGCCTGCAAACTGCTGTCATGTCCTCCATGTTTTCTGTATCTGATAGATTCATACAGAAAATATGGTTTTTCCAGGACTCCAAAGTCAACTGGAGTACATCTGTCTCTCCAGTACATGTCACACTTTGATTGATATAGAAGTAATAGGAACAAACCCTTCACCGTAACATGTTTCATTAATATAATATACATATATATACAGCGATCAGACACATGCACTTGATCTCCCTTTTGCTGCCAAAACAGCCATGACCCTTCGAAACATGAACTCCATTAGACCCCTGAAGTTGTGCTGTGGTATCTAGCACCAACATGTTTGCAACAGATCCTTTAAGTCCCGTAAGTTGTGAGGGGCGTCGCCATGGATCGGACTCGTTTGTCCTGCACATCGCACAGATGCTTGATTAGATTGAGATCTGGGAAATTTGGAGGCCATGTCAACACCTCAAACTTGTTGTTGATGCCCACAGCCATCAGGGATAAAGCATTTTCCATGAAAGGGTGTATATGGTCTGCAACAATGCTTAGGTAGGTGGTACGTGTCAAAGTAACACCCGCATGAATGGCAGGACCCAAAGTTTTTCAGCAGTACATTGCCCAAACCATCACACTGCCTCCATAAACTCGGTCCATAAGTGCATCCTGGTGGAGGTGTTCCCCGGGTAAGTGTTGAACATGCACCCGGCCATCCATGTTATATAAAAGAAAATGTGATTCTTCAGCTACATACTCAACTCTTCTGCTCAACCCACAAATGCATTTTCTTTATAAATGGCACCATTTAAGTGGACATAAACTAGCTGTCCAATGATAAAAGATTTATTGCCAAGACGCATCATTACAACAAAGAACACACATTTCCTTACTAAAATTGAGTGCAAGTTTAATTGTTAACAATCGTTTCAAATCGCTTCAGTCACAAGTAAGTTAACTGAAGTTTCAAACTGTAAATTCACAACTTTAGTAAAGGTGAATCAGTACACACCCCTGGAGCGTTGTCTTTTTCTCACTGCATTCTCGCCTCTATGGAAGCTGGGAAAGTGGGGAAAACTCCCCCGGTCAGCATGAACAGTTAACTGTAATTAAATTAACCTCTCTTTGGGCTCATGAATAATAGTTTCAGTAGAGGCGTGGGAGGGGGGAGGCTGAGGGTAGTTTGCCAAAGAAAAAATACAGACACACAAATGTGTCCTTAACATGTGTGTAATTTAATTACACAAGACAGAACGAGATAAATTTTACAAATCTTTAATCCCTGAAACCTATTTGCTTTAATGTTGTCTTATTCTATTAGACACCACTTTATGGTTATGTATGGGAAATAAATTTACGGGAGAGGATTTATTTATTAAAACTTACTTACATACTTACTAAAAAGAATACAAACACACAAAATGTCTTTCATTTTAGTCCATTTCAATTTGGCCAAATGTCCCAGTACAATAATCATGGGAAGCCATATATTTATTAGGACTTTGGCTTCCTAAAGGTTAAATGGTTTTAATCTTAAGCTGGTTTAGGCATTCACATGAGAAATATTTTTCATATCAAGTACTACACTAGTAGTAACATTAATACAAACTAAATATTTTAAGCAATAAAAATTAACCTGAAATCAACTCTGGAAACTATTGTAGATGGTATTACAATTTTTAAATCACCACAAAATAAAATACTCAAAGCAGAGATAGATATTTTTAACCGTTTTGAATATACCTGCATGAATACTATCCGGTTGTTCAGTGATGACGCGACGAATCCTACTTCCGGGTCTAAAGTAGTCTGCGTTTAATATGGCTTTTATGTTGTTAACATGTTTAATGCTATGTATTTTCTTCTATTTGATCTCAAAAAGCTCCTAAAACAGTCAGTGATCCCTGTTGACCTCCCTCGGCTTTTATTACCGCTAATCATTTATTTAAGCTCAGTTTTTAAAACCTTAGGATGTAACTACAGCCCAGCCCATGCAGCAGTATATGAATGACTAACCTCGTATTGTGGATGGATTATCTCAGTTGTTCTCCTGGCTGAAGTTTGGTCCTTTTACAGCATCCTGCCATGCGATTACATTTGTTTCTGACCACCGAGAAAACTCACGTTAACTTTTATCGAGTGGAAAAAAAGTTAGCTTGTTTATATTATGCTAACATAGCTATGTCGCTAGCGGTCACGTAGCACATCATTATATACCAGCTAGCCAAACTTCAGTAACCCTACAAACGTCACTGCTGTTTAGTTTTCTGTCTTCATTTATGCTGGAAGTGATAAGAAAGCTGTATGTTTTAATTTGTTTCCAAAACCCCGCAGTCAGGACATGCTATATTGTATTTAGATAGAAGCTAGCGAGCTAACTCCCTGCTAACTTCTAACTCCGTTAAATGTCATAAATTCCGTTTTCATGGATGCCTGGATGTTAAACTCAATTGTTACACCTGGTAGAGCAGAACGCTGATCATTTTATTAAAGATGAAAGACTTTAGACAGTTTTTCAACTCTCAGTAATGCCACAGTGATCGTTTGATATATGGACCTGCAGCGGAGTTTAGACCCAGACACGGCTAGTGACGTCAGACTGAACAACCGGATTAGTTGGAGGTTTATTCACATTGGTTTATCTAAATTATTGTCCTCAGAAGCAGCCACTCAGTGGTAGTGGGTGTAACCCCTGTGCCCTTTCTCCTGCGACGACTCCCCGGATTCAGGTCATTCAGCTCGAACAGGACTGAGGCGGCTTCCGTAGCAGAGCGAGCTGTTGGAGTGACGCAGGAGCGCCGAACGGGCAGATCACTTCTACAGTCAAGATGGCGACATCGGAGCCGGTAAGAGAGACAAGAGATAGCACAAAAAATCGACTAATATGCACGTGAAGACCGGATAAATCTCCAATTCACCTACTACATACATCGCATAACTTTGCTTCTGTGAAACCGAACTGGCGTTTAGGCCAAATTAACGCGTTTGAGTTGACAGATGTTGGCGTGGATTAGCGCTAGCATGCTCAGCAGTGGGGATGTATGAGGCACTGCCTGACTTTGTTGGGCAGGGAGGGAGTGACTGACTGCACGTCGTTCATTCAAACTCCAGTCAACGCATTGTTTTAATCTAGTCGGGTATTACAGTCGATATCTTACGACAATTTTAATGAAATGCCATTACCTTTAAACACCCGTGGTGATATATTATTGGTGCATTTTTAGAAAGTCTGGACACGTGTATATCTAGCCTGCAGCTAGCCTAGCTCATCTGCTAAAACTAATGCTAGTAACTGTTATCTGTAAAGTTAGCTTATTGATTTTCTTTGTATATACCCCCTGCTGACTGTTTTCCATCAGCTCCTGCGTCTAATCCTTAAAAATGTAGTTGAGGTGGACTCTGATGTTGCTAAGTGAATCTTTATAAAAATGCAAGAGTATAAGGCAGAGCCCAGCTGTGAACTGGATAATGGGACAAGGCCCCATTAAGGCCCCCTAAAACAGAGGGGCTTAAGGTCATACCTTTGTTACGTTTCTGTAGATCACTTTAAATGCAAGCTATACTGTAATAATATTGCATTTTATAGATCATGTAAGCTTTTTGTTATTTATATATATATATATATATATATATATATATATATATATATACATACATACACACATTGGACTACATAGTTACACTATTCTTATTAGGGGCTTTAAGTAGCCCCGATTTAGGGATTAAATTGGTATGTTTTAGATTATGCTGGGAGTTTGTGAATCAGTCTAAGTAATTTATGTTTTTACTGTCTTATTTTTCTTTTTTTGAAAGGTTGGAATTATTCCCTAAATTGTAAAAGTATGTATTAGCTTCTGTTAGAAACTCAGTAGTAGTAGTAGTAGTAGTAATAATAATGATGATGATGATGACAAAAAGCTTGCAGTGCTTTGTGATGTTATGATACTGTACACACTATGAAATTAAGTGTGTGATTACCCCCGACAAAAGCCCTTAACTGTATATGGCAATGACCATTCCATTAAGTTTTTATCGTTAACTTTGTTGAAATTTGTGATATTGAACTAACTTTGACTTTGAAGTAAAGGCAGGACTTTAGCAATATTATGATATAAATCTGACCCAACTACCCCAAATTTCTTTGCCATTTGTGATCAGTGGACTTGTGTGGTTGACTTTGTGATGTGTTTGTGTGCATGTCTCCTCAGAAAACAACTGAAACTGAAGATCAACAGACTGACGGTCAGGTTGTTGCGAATCCTGAGCAGTATATCAAACACCCTTTGCAAAACAGGTGAGAGTCAAACCAGGTTCTGAGTTTGATTTGGATGAAAGCTGCTTGTGCTTCCATACTCTGCAGTCTTCTTGCAACAACCAGCAAATCCTCTGGCCAAACAATCAGAAATGGCTGGTGTAAGCATTTCTAAAATTAGATACAGGGGAGGTTTCATTTAGAAAAGCCAAACTGTGCCTTAAGAGGTGGGTGTGGTGGTGAGATCAAACACACCCGTCTCGTTGATTCAGAGACCGGGGCCCTATTTCAGGAAGCCGGTTTAGAAAACTTAGAGTGAAAAACGATACTCAGGGTTGAGTAACCCCGAACTGTCCAACTCGGAATATTCGGTTTCAGAAAGGCTGATAACAATTAGTTCAATCAACACGGAGTTGCTTTAACCCCAAGTGAAGCGCGCGCACGAGGATACATAAAGCCCTGATAAGCGGAGCACAGAGTAAGCGAGTCACCATGGAGACGGAGGGAAAGAAGGCGCGGTCAATGTATCTTACAGCGCTTGAGGCCGAAATTCTGATGGCAGCATATGCCGATAACATGCAAATTTTGCAGAAAAAAAGGTAACACAGCCTCAGCTGCAAAAGAAAGGGAGCATGCATGGCAAAACATAGCCGACAGAGTCAATGCGTGAGTGTTAATTTAAACATTGATCTAGGGATTTCCACCCATTTAACACGTTATTTTATCATATGTTATTTTATTTGTTATTTTATACATTTTATGTTGTGATGTGATGTGAGCGCAGGTGCAACCCAACAGGCCCCAAACGTTCCTGGCAGCAAGTAAAAATGAAATATAAAAATATAGTCCAAACAGGTAAGGTGTAATTGTATTATGAGCCATAGTGCTTGGTCTGTTTGTCCGATGTAAATCGATTGCAGTTAGAGGCTACATTAATTTTCTTTCTGTAAGCACTTATTGAAATTATCTGAGCACATTACAAGTACATATTTGCTTACTCTGTATGCTCAAATGTGACCCGTTATAGCCAACAGAAAAAAAGCGGAGGCCCGAAAAACAGGTGGGGGTCCTCCACCACCACCACTCACAGAGGCTGAGCAGTTGGCCTGTGGCTGAAGGCATCTCTGTGGGGACATCCTCTGAGTCAATAACCCCGCAAGACACAAGTGCCTACATAGGGGGTAAATTCAAAATAATACATGATGTGCATACATCCTTTCTTCACAGTCACCTTTGCAGTGCTGCTCATTCATTTGATAAACTCTTTACCATAATGGATTATTTTGTAGTGAAGTTATTTTCCTACTGATTTTGCCTTCCCTCAGTCTTGGTTGTCTTTGAGAGCATAATGACAATGAAGTGTAAGCTGAGTGCTATATGTTTAATTGCCATTTGGTCCCTTGTAAGTTATAAGTGACCTGTATAAACCTCATATTCTATCAGTTGATGGTGGTGGTGTACTGCATCTGGTGCAGCCTCCTGTTGAGCCAGACCAACATGCAGTTGTGAGTAATACTCCACAGATTATATGAGTTTACAGTAGAACAGCAATGTTGTTTATTTCTTTACTGCAGGAAAATAATGAAGAAACATTGACAGCTGTTACAGAGGAGGAAGCAACAGAGACACTTTATGAGGTTTACATCTTTTAATACTTTGTGTACAGGAAATACAGGCGACCAATAAAGCCAGTTGAACAGAAAATCTGTTTATTCTTCTTTCAACATGTTGAGGTGATGGGTCAAAAGAAATGATTGTGACATATGGTGTCTCTGACTGCGCTTCCATCTTGTATGTCCGTGGGAGGGTCAGGATGTTCATGGTTTGGATCACTGCTGATGTTTGGTTCAGAAGGACAGTGTTCTCCTCTAATTGTGGCAATGTTGTGAAGAATCACACATGCCACAATAATGTCACATGCCCTTTCTGGGGTGACCCTGAGTCTTTGCAGGCACTGGAACCGGGCCTTAAGCATTCCGATAGTCATTTCAATTCTGGCTCTTGTCCTGCAATTAGCCAGATTATATCGCTGCTGTGGGCCCGGTTCAGGGTCAGGGTAAGGGGTAAGCAAATAGGGTAAACATGGATACCCCCTATCACCAAGCAAGTAGCCAGTGAACTCTCCTAAGACAGAAGGATACACTTCAGTTCAAATGTCCCTGTAGCAATTGGTCTTTATATATTTTAAAGTATTTTCAACTCACCATGTCCAAATTTTGTGCGCAGTGTACATTCACGGAATATTTGTGAGTCATGGACAGAGCCTGGCCACTTGGCTTCCACATTTGTGATAATGTTGGCAGCATCACATGTGATCTTCACAGTGCAGAGAACACAAATTAGCATCCATTACTATAATGAAATAATTTGTTAGTTTGAAATGCTACAGGGAACTATGTACCTGCACATTAATGCTGTGGAAAGACTTCCTGTTCACATAGTCTCCTTCATTTACTGAAGGAGCAATGATTGGAATGTGAGTGCCATCTGTACAGCCAATCACGCCTGGGAACCGTGAAAATAAATGTAAAATTTATGTAGTAGTCCAAGCATCACCACATCATAAATTAAGTTTTGGTCATCCTGCTACCTGCAATTTTGTGGCATCCCTCTTTGATAAATCTTGTGGGTCTATGACCAGGGAACACCACAAACGAGTGCAGGAGACGTTTCAGTGCAACTGTAACATTCCTGACTGCCCGACAGACGGTAGCCTTGGAAACGTGCTCAGCGTCACCAATATTGTACAGAAAGCTCCCGTTTGCAAAGAAACGGAGTGCGGTACAAAGAATATGTAATGGACTGAGCGCATGTCCGCGATGTGTCACATGCGTAATATATGGCCTGAGGATGTTATCCAAATAACTTATTGATTGTGCTGAGAAACGGTAACGTTCGCACAGGAAATCATCAGGAAATGATAAAATGTCCATACGCGCTCTGATCACTCTCTCCCGGCGGAGAGCTCTGCGGAGTATTTGGGCTTCAAGATCTACTGGCTCTTCAAGGAAGGGACACGCCATGTCTAACACTTCCTACTGTCAGGTTTCCGACAAAGAGGCGGGGACAGTCAGGGTTAGTTGTAGTAAACCTGCTAGGGGGCAGGTTAGCTTCACGGAGTGTGTCGTCATAGTGACTCACTCAGGCTTCAGCTGAACTCGCTTTGTGAAACCGAAAAACCAGAGTTTTCGTTAACTCAGGGTATACTTAGTCAGACTTTGCACTAAACCGGCTTCCTGAAATAGGGCCCGGGACTGGACTCTCATCTGAAACAATTTTTAAGGTTGGTTTTGTCATGTTAATTAAATAGTTTGAGGCACAGACGAAACTCGTTGGGGTTGATTTGGATTATAATAGAATCTCTTCAGGCTTACCAGGGTGCCAAATTTCACCCCATCCAGAAAGGTGTCAACACCATTGAACATTTCACGCCTACTGATTTTTTAACACCCTTTCAAATATCACCTTTGTGACCGTTTTCAGAGGGAAGAGGGACTTCTTTTTTTCATCATTATTTACACACAAATACAGAAACTGAGCTCATTGAAAACATACAGAGATGGTGGGGCTAAATGTACTTAATCGCTTAGGATCAATAACCTTTCTCTATAGAGACAAAACAGCTGTTTCATTATGAAATCAGTGAAGAAGTTTTCCTTTAGGAATAAGGTTAGTTGTGTATTTATCACCATGTGAAAAGTGTTATTTTACATTGAGTTGAAACTGGCATTTCATCATCTAGTTTTAGGATGGGAGCTGTACTTTGACTTTTGGTCTTTGGCATCACAAACATACTTACAGTCATGTGCTGATTGATTTTTCTTTTTGTCCCTCTGGTCTCTTGGATGAAAGTGAAATTAGAAACTCACCACAGCACTTATTTTGACAGCGTAAACAGGATATTCAAATTACCCATCTAGTCACTTGGGAAAATTATGGATGAGTGCACAGCAAACGTGTTTTCAAGCAGTTACAGCTTGAGCATCATAGTAAGGATAAATGTTCAGTTTATTTTCATCAGGTTCATATTTGCACTTTCTGTTTGTTTTCTTATTTTAAGGTTTAAAATCAGAAGAGCAGATTGAGGAGTCATGTGTTTTGTTTTTTCCTCTGTGTTAGAATTGCAGTTGTTGTTTTTTCTATTGTCCTTTTAGAAATGTTATCATAGTTCTGCAGTGGCGACGAGCTATTCAGGAGCATTGTACAGTCGGTTTGGAAATGCTGGATGGTTCTCCTGGCAAGTCACTTCTAGGTCATTCTGCTTGTTCAGCTCAGCCTCAGAGGTCAAGGCTGTCCATCTCTGCTGCTTTCACCCTGGTTTTATTTAAACATATTGACGTGGGGGGTTTGTTTTCCATTTTGACAGTTTTGATTGCAGACTTCTCATTTTGAGGGCTAGGTGTTGTCACTTCTCTCTGGCTTCACTGTAAGGAAGTAGAGGACTGTTGAGTTATTTGGAATTTGTGGTTAAATATTCATCACAGATGTGTTTTAACTGTCTCACCGGCCGAAGGTGTGATTGGTTTCTTAATAAATGATTGAGCTGCTTTGTTATGTCAGTTTTAGCATCAGTGGTTGGCGCTCTCAGAGTGAGGTCGGAGTTTTTAGGTAAAGGAAGACAAGTTCTTATCCCCTTTTTTTTTTTTTTTTTTTTTTTTAAAATCTACAGCATGTCTCATTGTACTTGCAGATTTTTGCTTTTGTCTGTCATAAATATTTACTGCTGCTAAATTGAGAGGGGCTAAAATAACTTGTTTTTTTTGTTTTTTTTAAATGAATAATGTGAGGGTTGCACAGAGGTTCAGTGTAAGTAAATACAGATTAGTTTTAACAGTGAATCACACAGAGTCACTAATTAATACTAAATGAATAATTAGCAGACAAATCCCCTTTGACATCTGTTCAAGGTGGAATAATGATGGATAGTTTTACTGATAACAGTGCATCATACTTGGTGTTTTATATCTGTGCCATCTAATTGAATTATTCCCTGATACTTTATTACCATCCTTAAGAGATTCCCTTTAATATCTGCTTTCATAGATTTAAATATAATAATTGCTTATGAAGGTTTTCTCTTGCTTTTGGAAAGAGTTTGGATCTTGCTGCGGTCTGAAGGTGAGTCCAGAGATGGATTTGAACAGACTGCGCAGATCCGTTACTCAGCTGTTACATAAGATGATCACTTTCAAGTTTCAAAGTCATGCAGCACCATTTTCATATGGCACCGTCATTAAGCGAAACCAGCAGCTGCTGGGAAGTAGGAAGAACGCATTCAGCTTCTGCTTTGGAAAATTGTTTAGTATACAGTTTACTGGAGCTGAAAGTGAAGTGGATAGTTTATGCCTGTCTGCCCATGGACTCTTTTTATTTTTAAAATCACGACCGTGTTTTTTTTAAAGTCAGAAACACAACAACTCGTCTGTGTTTGGCAGCTGAACTATTAAAAATTCAGATGACAGTGTTTCTCTAGCTCTGCTGCGGCTCATTCTTATTTACTTTACACACATTCAGAAAACTGTGGGGACTGGAGCACGCTGATTAGTTCACAGCTGAACAAATCACATATTACTGTCTGTGTCAGAGGGTGATGTCACAGTAGTAAATTAATCAGTCCTCTTCAGGTTTGCTGTTTCGTTTGGCTGCATTGGCCTGAAATGATCATTTTATCTCTCGTGAGATTTTAAAGTACATGTGAAGAACAGAGCTGGCTTGACTTGCTGTCTGGCATATTTGTTTATATGCCATTACTAGGCATGTAGTCTTGGCTTGTGACTGTTCTGGGTTCACCAGAAGAATCACGGCTGTGAGCAGTCTGGTGTCAGTATGTGCAGTGTGATGTTCGCATTAAACAAATATACTTTCATCCTCTCTTTTAGCTCTGTTCGGTCCATTTGCTTCATTTGTGTCTATGGCACATGGGTGGGTTTGTTACAGTTGTAAGTGGAGGGGGGGCAAACGGTTCAGCTGATGTCCTCTCACTGCCCTGAACCCTGCCTGCTAGCCTCCCACCCACTGCCCCTTGGTAATGCATAAAAGAATTACAGCAGCCACTGTAAACAAAGAGTGCATTTGTAGTGCGGTTGATGGCTGGCTTTCTCTTGTTTTTTGCATTGACATTCATGCTTTTGTTACTAGCTGTTGTGTTCTTCTGTGAAACAGCGTGTACGTCTGCTGTTAGGGTAAACGTTTCACGCAGTTGTAACATAAAATAGACTTTGAGTCCTTGTTTTTGATTTTAACAGTGATGGTACAGCATTGAGCTGTTATTAAATTAAAAGAGATACAAAACATTGAATATGCTTGTACTGAAGAATTGATTGCTAACAATAATGGTTTTATTTAAAAAAAAAGAAAATGTAAAGTACCAAATACCCTATACTGAGCCCAGCTGCTGTTAAGTAGGAACCCTAAATAGTGTTTTCCAAGAACCCTGCACTTTACTATTAGCAAAGATTGGCAAAGTGAAAAAAGGTCCAAAGTCACTAAAGGAAAGCACAAGGTGTGTGGACTGCAGCGCTGTATAGTGGTTTCAAAATCACGTACCATGCTGCCCAATGTCTTTCTACAGAGAAATCACTTAATTTCTGACACAAAACAGGCTAAAATACAAAAATGTAACTGTAGAAAAACAAGAGAGAGACAGACTTACTCAGGCTGGTATGGCCGGATTTGGGCTCTCAGCACCTGGTATTCCCATCGGCTGTCTCCCATCCAAGTATGACCCAGGCATTACCCCACTTACCTTCTGACATCGGAAAAGCTCGTACTGTGTTGGCTCTGCGACAGACTGGAAATATGTCCAGGTTGATACATTTGTAAGTGATGACAATTCTGATTTCTGATCCCCACAAAGATGGAGAAGTCAACAAGCAGGGAGTTTTCCCCTCACACTCACGAGGTTTGCTCAATCACAATTTGGGGCAAAGTCATGCACTTTCTTTTATTTTCAGTTTATGCATGTTCAGCAATCTGCATTTTCCGACATGGTTTTGAGAGATTTTCAAACAGTCAGTGTAATTACGCTCTTTACCTCTTGGTCTATGAATACTGAATTCTATGAATGATGCATTTTTATTTTATTGTTTGTTTGTTTTTTAGATGGGCCCTGTGGTATTTCAAAAATGACAAGAGCAAAAGCTGGACAGAGAACTTGCGTCTCATTTCTAAATTTGACACAGTGGAAGATTTTTGGGCGTAAGTTTTCTCTGCTGAAGTCAGTCTGAGTTATTGATGGTTTATTATTAATGTGCACAACATGTCCCTTAATGGTAATGTCAATCAGGATCAGCATGTTTCACTTTACTGATTGTTGTTTAATGACCATTGTTCTGATAAAAGCTTCTGAAATTCTACAATTCGACACACTCATGTTGGGAATCTACTTTTTCATCTTTCTACCAGATTATACAACCACATACAGCAGCCAAGTAAACTCGGCTTTGGCTGCGATTACTGCTTATTCAAGGTAAGGCTCTTTTTTTTTTTTTATGTTAAATGTTTACACATTTTCCCTTAATCTCAGTTGCAGCAGAGTCTAAAGACATGGATAGGGTTTAATAGCTGCTTCATATTGTGCGTCAGGATGGGATCAAGCCCATGTGGGAGGACGACAGGAACAAGCTGGGGGGTCGATGGCTGATGACTCTCAACAAACAACAGAGGCACAATGACCTCGATCGCTACTGGATGGAAACGGTAAGACGGCTGTTTTCTGAAACCACTCAGTAGAGTCGTATCCATTGGATGTTTCCCCTGATGGTTGTGATTTAAATATAAATGTATATATGTATAGTTTGACTTTTTTTGTGCTTTTTGCAGCTGTTGTGTTTAGTCGGTGAGTCATTTGATGAGGCAAGTGAAGACGTCTGCGGAGCTGTGGTCAACGTCAGACCTAAAGGTGACAAAATATCCATCTGGACGAGCAACTGCCAAAACAGGGACGCCATCATGACGATAGGGTGAGCCTTTAAAGTCACATTACTCATAATACGCAAGTAGGAGCTACAGTGGACCACTAGATGGCAACACTGAGCTTGCTTGAGTCTTCACACTGCTTCCATCTCATCTCTTCACAGGCAACTTTACAAAGAGCGTCTCAACCTCCCCATGAAAGCCATGATTGGCTACCAGTCGCACGACGACACGTCCAGTAAGAGCGGCTCCACCACCAAGAACATGTACTCCGTTTGAAAAAGCTCCTCATTTCAATTTGCTGTAGATTTAAACAATTGCCGATCTGCATCATCACATTAATTTTTGAGTTGTCAACTACTGTAGTGTCCTTTCCTTTTATTGCTAAGAGAGGTGTTCATAGCGTGTACAGCTGGAGCTTCTCCCAATTCAAGATGCCAGCGGAGCGGTTGTTTAAAGAAAAAGAAAAAACGGGGAGGAAGGGTATCGGGCTTGAGATGTTGTACGACGAGTAAGAGAACACACGATGATTTACTTTTAGAGTTGAAGACTTCTGTGATTAATATCAGTGACCTCTCCTAGCTTAGCTGAGAACAAGCTTTTTTTTCCAATACTTAATGGCTTGAGTTGTTTAATTAAAAAAGAAAGACTTAACTATAGGGCCTTGTGTTTCTCTCATGCTGAGTTCTCACTCTTTACAAAAAGTGTTTCTCACCTCACAGGAAAAAGAAGGCAGGCAACTCGTCCTCATACAGAACAAATTTTAAGGGCAATTTTAACTTGATTTATCCACAAGTGTTGAGCATGAGCCGGGCTTTCAGACGCACCAGCTTAAATAATCTACAGTATCTTAAAGGTTTGTAAAAGCTGTGGTCACACTCCAAAGTGTAGGGTTTGGATTAAGGCCACTTGTTGTTTCAGCCATGCTGGAATTATGGGATATTGCTTGTAGGTTTTGCTTTGTTTTTTCCCCTCAACTTTTTTTCTCTTCCCTTTACATTTATTTATAATGTATGCATTGCAGTTACTTAGTTGAAAGACAACCATGAAGCTCGTGTTTTTTCAAATTGTTCTTTTTTTTTTTTCTTTTTTTGTTATTAAGGTTAATAATGTGGACTACTGCATATAGATGACATTTTTTACAGTGTACCATACAGTAAAGATGCCGACAGAATTAGGTGTGCTTTTCACTGTTTTCTTCCTAACAAAAACTGTAGATAATGTCGCACTCCTCTCTTGGTTGTTGCAAAAGAAAGATGATATTCATTGTGAAATGATTTTGCTCATAATGTATCTTTATTATCTGTAATTCCAGGATGTATATTACCTTCTTTCAAGTAAAGTTTAAGTGCTTTGCATTAAAACCAGAAGCGTGTTGTTTTGTTTTGAGGTTTTTAAAGTTGGCAAACTTGCTTTCTTAAACACTAAGCTGATTTTTAAAATTCCGTTTTGACTACCATTTGTGGTATTTACCAACTCCTGGGAACAAAAATCTGACTTTTTAGTAAGTGCTATAGTGAGAAGCAGCTTGGGCTAATGTCATACTCATGAGGAAAAATTAAAAGTGACCAAAAACTCACAAGCTTTGCAGATTTGTTGAAAATGATGGAAACTACCACAAAAAAAATGTAGCAGCAGTATATTCTGAGGAAGTTATTTTTCAGTTTCACACAGAGGAGAAATGTATGAAGTAATGCTGTGTTTTTGTCACAGCTGGATTCAAGTTGTTGGCTTTCTTTTTTGCGAGCAGAATCTACAGATACATAAATAAAAGTCCTCCACCCTTTTAGCTCCAAACGCAGATATGTTTATCAGCACAGTGGCATGACTTCCTTGTGTGAAAGTAATACATCCCAAAGGGTTATGGAAGAGCTGTTACCTAACACAAAACTTGATCTGTGAGCGGTTTTTTTTTATTTATTTATTTATTTTTTACAAATTTTTCATTACAAAAATGATTGCACAACAAAAATAAGCTGTTCTGTAGATGGGGCATCTGCGTGAGATACAATCCAGCTGGTATGTTTGTTCGTTTGGTTCAATAAATATGGAAAAAAATTAGTAAAGAAGACCATCCAATCCAATCCATCCAAGAAAAGGAAAAAACAAAACACTATTGGTCCTTCAGCCACGATCCAGCCACTGTAGTAACAGATGTCCTTCTTGCAGCATCCTCACTTTCTGCATTGTTCAGCTGGATCCTGGCAGCCTTATATCAGGACATCGTCATAATCAAAGGCTTTACCTCATCTTGTTTGTTCAACAGATTCGAGAGCATATAGGACGAGAAGAAGAAAAATTCCACGGCGTAGCTGAGCTCAAACAGCTCCAGGTTCATACTCAGCATCCACTCAAAGACAGCAGACAGATGGATGTAGAAGTACTCGCTCTGAGCGAACAAGACAGTATCTGAAGGTTCTGGGTTAAGGGTGTTTCACTGGTCTACTGATGGTTAAAACTATGGAGGACATAGAGCTTACACATTTCTTTGACAAAAGAACATAGCTATATGAGGCGAAACTGTGTTTCTATCATTAATGTGGGCTAATTTGGGATTAAATACACTCTTATTGGATGAGCATGAATCAGCTGCATGGGCCAGCTCTTCCTGGAGTTCTCCCACACCTGACTACTGTGTGCATACATCAGGGGCAGAGTTAGCACATAGTCATGGCAACCACAACAAATCTGCTCAACAATCTAGCCACCCTTTGCAACCAATGAGACACGTTTGACCTTTACTCATAGAACTGAAGTTACATTCAGTAACCATTCGTCTTTGGCTATTGTTCTCATTAGGGCTGGGCCATATTATACCGTTCACGGTAATACCGGTATAATGTTAGGCAACGATAGGAAAATGAAATATCGCGATAGAATGGGAGTAAAACGCGCATGCGCAGTGCCTTTGTTTTCATACGCACATGGCCGATTGTTGAGTGAAACAGATGAACCAGAATTGGTTTGTAAAAATGGTGCAACTTCAGTGATGTGGAACTGGTTTGGTGTTTGTCCGTCAGATACACAACAAAGCACATTTTTTTTGCAGAACATGCAAGCGGCCGTTGTCATTGTCATATTTGTCGGACTAAGATGCTCTTAAATCTGGGAGTAATCTGGGTCCTAAACTCCGTATGCTTCAGGTCAAACAACACTGCAGCATCACTTAGAGTTAAAAACTGTCTAAATTCTTTCATCTTTAATAAAACGATCAGCATTGCTGCTTTACCAGGTGTAACTATAAAGTTTAACTTCCAGGCATCCATGAAAACAAAAGTTATTACATTTAACGGAGTTAGAAGTTAGCAGGAAGCTAGCGGAAGTTAGCTCGCTAGTTTCGCTAGTTACCTAAGCATGATATTGCATGTTCTGACGGAGAGATTTCTGAAAAAAATCAAACGTACAGCTCTGCTATCACTTCCAACATAAATGAAGACAGGAAACTAAACAGCAGTGACGTTTGTAGGGTTACTGAAGTTGGGCTAGCTGGTATATAATGATGTGCTACGTAATCGCTAGCGACACAGCTATGTTAGCATAACATAAACAGTGAAGCTGGAGGACGAACACTAACACTTTTCCACTTATAAAAGTTAACGTGAAGGTTCTTCATGGTTAGAGACAAATGCAATCGCATGGCAGGATACTGTAAACGGACCAAACTTCAGTCAGGAGAACAACTGAGATAATCCATCCACAATACAAGGTTAGTCATTAATATACTGCAACAACATGGGAATAGAGCAGCTGCCAGAGAATTCAACATTAATGAATCAATGGTACAGAAGTGGAGGAAGCAAGAAGAATGAGTTTAATAAAGTTTGATTTATCTGACTGCTTTGTTTCGCTTAATGTGCCTTATAATCCCGTGTGTAGCATGTTGACCTATGTTTGTATCAGCCACTAGATGGCACTGTGTCGCTGCAATGTGTGTAATTCACTCGCGAGCAAGAAGCTCCAGAGGAAATGGAAAAGAATAAGAAATAAAGTGGAAGCGGAGCAGAGATCAGTGTGTGCGTGCAGCTAGTAAGAAGCTCGGTATACATACAAAAACAACACACCGTGCACCTTATGGTGCGAAAAATACGTACTGCACACTGCAGTTTAATGTTGCAAAGCACCTCTTTTTAACTTCAGTGGATATTATACATGGTTATGCTCAGGATATGTCAGCCCATTTCTACTGGAAATGCCTTTTGGTTAAACTTTCAGCAAGGAATTTGCATTTGCACTGTTACATTTTTATAAAGCTTTAATGTACATAAAAACCAGCTTCTTGTTTAAGTGAAAATAAATGGAAGGTTGTCTTTTTGCGCTAGTAATGTTGTGGAGTTGTATTTTGTCTCGCATCAATTATATCGTCGGTTATATCGTTATCGCAAATTTTCAAATATATATCGTGATAAATATTTTTGGCCATATCGCCCTGCTCTAGTTCTCATACACACACACAGCACAGCAATCCGTTTTATTGTAAACCTCATGAATGTTGTCACATAAAAAAAGAAAGAATAACTTCCCCAATCACTGCAGACTGATATCAGCAACTAACCATACGTAAAAATATACAAGAAACCCATAAAAGTAAGTTATAAAAGTGAGGAAAGAAAAACTCTGCTACTCTGCACAGTCAATAGATTCTGTATTCCTGATGTTAAATAGTGCTCTTCTGTACTCAAAGAGCTTCATGCAACATGCCTCATTCACCCATTCACACAAACACCTTTTTCCTATGCTTAAATGCCTTGTAGCTAACATTCACACACATTCATACTCCCATGGATGCATCAGAGGGCAGCTTTTGCTTAGTATCTTGCCCAAGGGTAATTGACATGCAGGCTAGAGCAGCCAGGGATCGAACCACTAACCTTCCAATCAGTTGATGACCTGCTCTACAGCCACCTCAATCACCGAATCTCTGCTAAATGCTAAATGAGGTGTCTAATGTTTCATTGCTGTGCATCTGATCCCATAGATCTACAAGGTTGAGGACAAATGTAAAGCTAGAAGGAAAAGGAAAGGAAAGCTATGGTTAATAATTCACTAAAAAAGGTCATTAATGTGTATCTGCTTCTGTCATGTGGACTTCTGTGGCCGGTCCCACTTGGTAAACACAGGAGCTGACCGGATCCAAATATGTCCCAGTGTGTTATAACTCATGCATTAGTTCTAGAGCTAGCTGCTGAAATCCCTTGTTTAAAGGAACACCAAATTAACCCATCAAAAGTTTACTATTAACCTGCGTGCTTAACCAGCCACAAGGTCGATGGGTATGGCTTAAGAAACAACAACAATAAAAATAAAAAATAAAGTTGGCTCCATGATTTGTGAAAGGATACAGATGACGGTCACAATTACTTGAATCACAGTGGAGATGATTCGCAGTGGGTAGAGAACCTTTTCATATCCAGATAGGGCGCACTTCCCTGTCAGCACGGTGAGAATGGCCGTGTAGAAGCACGCGCACATGAAACTGATGGCAGCCCCGAGGTAGTGGAGGAGTGACACGTGAAACGGCTGTGGAGGACATTCACCATCAAATCCAGCGAATAATAGCAGGCTGTTTAAATCAAGACTAAGATTGCGAAAGGTGTTGGCATGTGAGCAGAGATGGGCAGTAACTGTAATCTGATTACTTTTTTCAAGTAATGAGTAAAGTAAGGGATTACTATTGCAAAAACGGTAATTAGATTACAGTTACTTTCCCGTAGGAACGCTGCGTTACTGCGTTACTAAAACTGTGATTTTTTGCGAGAATGTCTCACGACAGCTGTGTTGGTGACAACAATGGATCACATATCGATTGTGGGAGAGAGTATGAGCGTGCAGCGTTTAAAGCGTGGAAGTACTGACCTTACTTTGAGTTTGATTCCATAAAAAGTGACAAAAACATTAGCGTCCATCGTGGGTGGGAAGAAAACTTCTTTTTACAGCAAAAAACACCGCTAAACTTCCAAGCAAGCACCGAGTGCGCAACGACTTAATGGGACTTTATTTTCAACTTTAATTTATATATTTATCTTTATCTTATTCTTCCCAGTTAAATTTACCCTTCATTCTAATTTGTGTTGTACAGTTATTTCATTTTTAACCTTAATTTATATTCTATTCCTTCCTAGTTAAATTTACCCTTTTTAATTTTGCATATTTATTTCCTATCTTATTCATAGCCTTTTCCTTTTTTGTTTTCTTTAGGTCACGAGCAGTTGTCCAAGCATTTCACTACATATCGTACTGTGTATGACTGTGTACGTGACAAATAAAATTTGAATTTGAATTTGAATTTGAATTTGAAATTCACAGAGAAACTCGCGGATTCTTCAACTGACCGCGGCACACCTGCACCAGGGTAAACCTCCGCCTACCCTAGTCCTGCTTTACAGGTGAAAATAGAGCAACAGGACCGCTGAGTCTTTGACTTTATTTATTTTCTGCTGTGTTTTACTTGCATCTATTTGAAAGAGTGAGTGTAAACACAAAAAATATTTTATTTTATGTGCTGGAATGTGTAGAAAATAGGTTTAAATGTTAAACTAATTTATTCAAGTCAGAGAATGTTGCATATAATTAAATTTTTGCTTGATGCATAAAGTTAAAAGATTAAAACTGATAAAACAAGTTAAAAAAAGAGACTTTTCCATTTGATTACATTTTGTATGATGGATTATGTAGAAAAAGTAGAATTGGGCTGAAAGATCTATCGCTTTATCACCTCTTCAGGTTGTAAATCGTGTTTTTAAAAAGTAACTAAGTAACTAAGTAATTAATTACTTTTGAAAATAAGTAATCAGTAAAGTAACGGGATTACTTTTTTGCGGAAGTAATCAGTAATTAGTTACTGATTACTTTTTTCAAGTAACTTGACCAACACTGCATGTGAGTGAGTACTATCAGGCAGTGTGCAGTGAAAAATACGATGTCGCCGAACAGGTTTATGATTTGAAACACTTTCCAAGTATTTGGATGTCCTTAAACCCTTTGTTTAAATTATAACTGGTTTCCTTTCATTCCTGCTTCACTAACTGATTTTTCTAGAATCGTTTTGTCACTACATGTAAGTGCAGTACAACACTACAGATCACGTAGCAGAGTGTCATATTTGCCCTTTAACACACTAAAAAACACTATAACCCAAGCATAAATGGCACTTTAGTGTGCTTGGGCTCTCATTATAGATGGCCTAAAGCTACAAGATACCCGCCTTTATTTGCTGTTTTAGCACAAGCGCAAACAGAAATTCTCATTTAGATCTGAAACAATGTAACCCTGCAGAAACACCGCTGCAGTATGACGTTCGGCACTTACGTTGCAGTTTCCGGCTGCGAATGCCCCCATGGCTGCAATCACACCGAAGACCAGTGCAAATTTACTCAGCATGGACTGACTTGAGTGCCTCTCCATTATATGGGCATGGTGGAATATGCAGAACAGGAAAACTAAAGAAGAGATCGCAGTTGGTGTGACACACATCCCTCATACATGTATATGTGTGTATAATGGTTTAGGCATTTAACAGGTAAACTCACACATGAAGGATCCGGCGTTGATTGTGGCTGTAAAAAGTGAATTTTCTGGCGGATATGTTCCACTTGAGCTGAAATAACATATTTAGTTTGTTTCATTCTGTCTCAAGATTTCATTCCAAGGAAGAAGAAAAATGAACGGGTGCATTTAGTCTTCTTTTACCTTATTGTAGGAACCCAGCAGCATCCAGCATCAGTATGATTAGCCCTGCAGTAGTTGCCGTTACCCCTGCGAACAAGTTAATTCCATTTTAGAGGCTGCATTATTAAATAAACACTGGGTCATATTTAAAACAAAATGAGGATGATTTAAAAAGTCACCAGTCAGTGAGGGCGCACACATGATTGTTGGAGAAGGCTAGCCCGTATCTGGAAATATAAAACAAAAGAAAAACTGTTAAGAATCTGCAAACATCAAACCAGAAATGCTTCCAAGGAAGTGTCACAGCATGTGAGCATCAACGCCAAGCACGTTTTCAGTTTGGTGTGACTCAGTCGTTAAAGTCGTTTGTTCAACAAGATTTTCTTTTATGAACTTAGTGACAGACACAGTTCACACCCTGCAAACAGAACAAGCCGGCTCACATATTTTCAAACTCCAAAGCAGGTGAGTTCTGATGTGCCTTTACATTTAGAAGCTGCTCTGACGTCGACGACTGTTTCCACAGACGATGTGCAGATAAAACAGTACAATAAAAGATTGTGAAAAGCAGCGGAAATAATATGATGCCATTTTCTTTACTTCCTCTTCATGGCCAAATGTTATCAGCATTGCAGAAATCCCACTGATTTCTGAAAGTGCCAGGAAAACGCAGTTCATGTACTAAGCTTGACTATCAAGTACGTGGTGTGACGTTATCGGGAAAAACATTCAGATATGAATAAACTCTGTTTACTAGTTTCACATAGAAAGAACATTGTTATGACTGAGTAAAAATGACATGTTTAAAAACGTTCCCACAGCTTTATGACAGTGTAAATGTCAAAAAACAAACAGTGAATCTGTAGTAAACTTACACACTCCACGTTCCAATGAAGGACACCAGGGAAAGACAGATGGGGAAAATAATCCACAACCCCATGTCTGGATGATGATGACGACAAGCAGCAAAGAGACGGATTCCAGAGGTCCAGTTGTCTTAAAAATACTCAATGTCAAGCCTCTTTGGGGGGTTTATAGAAGCCTCATGCAGTCAGCATTATATACAATCAGTACTAGAACAGAAAACCCCCCAAAAAAATCCTAACTTCAAGTCCTTGGAGCAGACGTTTGCACTGCTGTTGGTAGTTTAGTCTTCCTCCATCCGGAGGACTACCTCCCTTTTAAATCAGACTGTCTCTGCCACTCCTTCAGGGCACCACCTTGCTGTGTTACAACAAATATTATGAAACACAGGGTTGGTCTTCTTGTCACATTATTTGTTTTGTCGACGGTCTCCCTTCTATAGTCCTTGCCAGCTACTGCTCTGTTTGACACGTATTAAAGATCAACTCAAACAGTAAATGTTTGGAGTTGTGCACAGATTTGAATTTATGAGAATTTTCCAATGAATGGCTGGTAGGATTATTAGATTAGACAAGCTTGGAATGCTTTAAGCCCCGTGTCTTGTCTTTCCTGTCAGGTAGGTGGCTACGTGCACCCTGTACAGTCATTTCAATAAATATGAATTTCAGGTACTTGTACTGTACATGTGTGTGTGTCTGTGCTGTAGTCTCTTTTATACTACATAACATTTATTCTCTACTACATTTTGGAGGAAAATATCCAATATTTGTTTTCTACATTCCCCACATAAAATACTGTGCAAAAATCTTGAACAACCCAAACACTGGGAAAAGGCTGAGATGTGCCAAATTATACAAGAAAGTGGCAAAAGGTCTTATGGACTGATGAATCCAACTTTTTGTTTGAAATCATCATCAATATGTAGGGAAGAGGTCAGGAACGAGGTACAGCAGTGAGCGTCTACAGCCGTCTGTTAAACACAGTGGGTCCCCTGTAATGGTTTGTAGCTAAATTTCACCCAGTGGTGTCAGAAAACCTGTCAAAACAGAGAAATACCATCAGATTTTGATCCACTGTGCAATACCACGTGTCAGCATGACAATGATCCCAAACACACACAGTAAAAGCATAGCCTAACAGGAAAAACACACACAAACACGAAGAGCTTTAAATGTGCTACAAGAATTCTAGGCAACTATTCATGAAGGCTGCTTAAAGAGGTGACAAGAAAGTAGGCTGAGAGTCTTCAGGCTGTGTTGGAAAATAAAGGTAATCATAGCAAATATTGATTTTCAAGCTAGTTAGAATGGTACAAACTACCTTTTGTCTCCTTTACTGTGTTTCTACGTCTTTGCACAAGTTTCAGTAAATTGCTGCACCTGTTTCCTGTTTTCCTAACAAATGATAAAATGAGCGGTGACTCAAGACTTTTGCACAATACAGTATATATTTACTCAACAACTGAATTACAGGCTGCTCTTTTAGAATGCATTTAAATTGTAAATCCAACACTTATATTTATATTTGATTATCAATATATTTTGTTGTGGATCACTGGAGTGAAAATAATTTAATGATCTAAGTCCTTTCTTCACCTACTGGTTTAGGAAAAAGCAACCAATCATGTTTCGTTTTTAAACTTTTGAAAGTCATTGGTTAGCCTCCCTGAAGCATTACACATGGATGATCTAATAAATCCACAACACTTGATCACAGGGCAAATGATAAATCAGTGTCAGATATTTCTTTTATATTTCGGAATAATGTAAATCCTCAAAGGAGAAATGATCACTCGTCTCTTCGGAGAAAAGTTTTCTTTTAATTTATGGCGCATTCTTTGTTCTTAGTAACGTTGTTTCAACTCTGTTACACGGTGAGGTAACGCAATACTCTTTCAGGAGAGGATCGGGGTTTGGGGAGGCCGAAAGAGAAGTTCTAGGGCGTTATACTTATTGTGGAGGTGCCAAAAAAGACGTGGCAGCTCAACGTGCTGTCTGGCTGTCTGCCGCGTGGGGTCCTCATTTTCTAAACAAACAAAATGGCGGCGCGCATGAGATGGGGTCTTCAGCAGCTTTTACGGACAAGAAATACGGCTCACTTTAGGTTTGAACTATCACCAGCGTTGATCCACCGTACTGTAATACCTATATGATGAGTCTGTGTAAAGCATAAACCAGTATTGCGACGCGTCTCTGCATTTGAGACAGAAATTAGCTTTTAGCCTGCTACATAGCTAGCAAGCAAAACAAATGGCACAAAGCTTTGTCTCCAGGCTAACTCATCCGCCTAGGTGTGGTTGGAGCTGTGGAAGAAAGTAGTTTAGTCTAGTGTTAGTTAGTTTAGTCGTTTTCACTGTGAAAATCACGTGGTAGCTGGCACACGGCCGCTAGCTAGTTAGCATAGTAAAACTTCATTGTTAGTGAGAAGGTTATTCCATGCATAACAACGCCACCCGTTTATATCCTGCCTCAATAAATGAATGAGTTGAGGGGATATAAGGTGTAATGTGTTCTTTGTGCTTCAAGGTTTCCACAGCCGACCAGATGTTCATACCACTCACTGTCCACGACTCAGAGCTTCAGAAGAGTCCAGCCTCACCTCGGGATAGGAGCCACACAATTCCCAAGTGAGAAACTCTTTTAGAAGTTTGAAAACCTTACATACGTTCACTGCATTATGTTATGCCTGAGCTGATGGTTATGTAATGTCTTACAGTAAGACACCTGTCCATCCAGACTCAAGATACACCGAACCCCAGAAGCCTGAAGTTTCTTCCCGGTAAACCCGTCCTAGGAAGTGGAACGCTTGACTTTCCTTCTCCAAGCTCGACTGGATGTTCTTCTTTAGCCAGGTTGTGTGTCAGACTTAGTGTTGCACTTCAAACACATTTGAAGCCTTGGGAGGCACGTGTAACAGGGCTAGCACTAAAACAAGAAGAATATACTGTATGCTCACTTCATAAGGTACACTGTGCTAATACTAGGTTAGACCTTGTTGGCTTCCTTGAATCATCCCTGTAGTCATAAAGGGATGGACATGCTTAGCACAAGACTCAGGTGAGCTGTGGTATTTAAATTATTCCCAGTTGGAACTCAGGAGTGTTTCAAGAGAATATCCCCCACAAAATTATACCTTGAACAACCTGAACCATTAATATAAGGCAGGATGGATCCATGGTTTCATGTTGTTTATACTAGTTAATGACCCTACCATCTGAATGTCACAGAAATCAAGACTCAACAGATCAATTTTATTACTATTTACTATTGTCCAGTTTTGCTGAGCTCATGCAAATCGTAGCCTCAGTTTCCTGGGGGGCAGGTTTGAGCCTGTGTAGCCTTCCTGTGAGCTTTAAGCAGTTTGTCACTCACTGGCTATTTTCTTTCTCTTTCTTTTTTACCATTCTCTATAAACAAATAGAGGTGTCTTCAGTTCTGATCATGATGGGGTTGCTTGGCTGAATAATACGTATAGCTGATGTGACAGATGTACACCCTGAAAATAACATTTTGGTCCTCAGTGGATTCCTGAGGAGAGACACATCGGTTTCCTTTGCACATTGTCAGGATGTTTTTTTTTCTTTGCTGATACTTTTAGTATCCTGAGTCTGATTTGTAATCACAAAACAGACCAAAAGGACTTCATTGTTTCATGATATGTTTTTTTTATTTCTTACTGAACATGATAATGTGTTTCTCTCAGAGACCTCTTTGAAATTGAAGGAGTACAGAGTGTGTTCTTTGGCCCCGACTTCATTACTGTCACTAAAGTAAGTATTTAATGTCCTCTTACAGTTTGTCTTTGTAGTTATAGTCTAATCATATAATACATGAGATGTTTGTTTTCCTATCAGACGGACGAGGATGTTGAGTGGACGGACATTAAGCGTCATGCTCTGGAGGCCATTGCTAAGTTCTTTGAGAGTGGTGAGCCGATAACAACGGGAGCAGTGCACCATGAAAGCAGTGAGTGTACAGTGTGAAAACATGCAACTTTTTGACTTGAAATCGTGTAAATATTTTCACGTTTTACATTTCTCTTTACTGTAGGTCATTCTGAAGATGATGATGATATTGTTTGTATGATAAAGGAGCTTCTGGACACCAGAATCAGGTAGCGATTTCTCAGTACTGTTGAGAGCTGCTTAAGTAAACCACAGTTGCGCTTCAGAAAGTATTTATGGCACGGTAACATAATACCTTATTGCTTCACTCACGTTCACAAAAAAAGATGTTGTTAGTGTTCTAAGAGATAGTTGTGCTGAGATAACGGTCTTAATCTCACTGTTTCTCTGTCCTGTTCTGTACCAATTGATACGGTCGCTCTTAATCACAAGACCTACAGTGCAGGAGGATGGAGGTGATGTCATCTTTAAGGGTTTTGAGAACGGAGTAGTCAAGCTGAAGCTGGTTGGTTCCTGCACAGGTTGTCCCAGTTCTACTGTCACACTGAAAAATGGGATCCAGAACATGATGCAGTTTTACATCCCTGAAGTGGACAAAGTGGAACAGGTGATAATCTATAGAGCCGTTCTGGGATAAGTTTTTGTGTAAACTCTTCTGATATCAAGTTTGAGAAACTCTTGTTTGGATAAATAAGTCATCACATACAGAAAATTCTGCAGTCACTTTAAAGTGGACTTATTAAGATCATTTCTGCTTCATATTTTTAGTCTTGGACTCTTCTAGAGTGGTTTTGTATTATTCATTTGTTCAAAATGATTGTTAGTGCGTCCCTTTACAAATGAGCTGTTTTGTTTATTACTCCTATCCAATTTTTCTTTCAAAAGTAGAAAAATATTTTAGCCTTTGCTGGTTTCATTATTTTAAACGTTAATTTTTTTGTTCCCCATTGAAAGCTACTGGCGCATAAATACTGAAATGTTAATGCTGGGTATTAAAGAAGGGGGTAATGCAGCTTGTTGCATGTGGGCTGTGTACAGTATCCACAGACTTGCATTTGCCTACAGAGGACACGTGAAGATCAGAAATCAATCATGGAACCAAGAGAGGATCATGGCGTGGTTTGATGAATTATGTTTTCCTTTATGTCAGGCTTGATACCACCAGGATGCACTATATCAATATGAAGAAGGCAAGCTAGTGGAGGAATTGTGATTAGGAAATATTTTAGGGAAACCCTGGGTCCATGTGGATGTTACTTTTACATACACACATTTGCACTACACCTTCAGAGCTATTCTTGCCATACAAGGTGGCAAGAAGCAGGAAGCATTCATTTTACAGCTGATGGGTTTTCCAAAGCTCAGTTGCAAGCTCGGTTAGCTTGGTTTTAAAAGAAGAAAATAAAAATATCACTTTTATATAAAAGTAATTTGTACATTCTCCCTTTTTTCCAGGTGGAAGATGAAGTGGATAAAATCAGTGCAAAGGTTTTCTCAGAAGTGGAGCGCAAATTGCAAGATGAGAAAGTTCCCCGGCCGACCCACTCATAGACTTTGTTATATACACAGCACTGTAGTATTTCCACATATTACTGTTCTAAATCACAATACTGAGGAACAGAAAATTACCTACTATACTGTATACTGTTAAGAGTTCTGTACATACTGTATTCACCCAGTTGCCAGGTAGAGGTCATTAACTGCATGTCTGTTTACAGAAGGTTCAGTCATGTTTTTCTGTATAAGCAGAACACTGTAAGTGGTGTGTTTTTATTTATTATAAATACTGTATATTTTGAAAGTTGGAGATATTTGAACGTGCGTGGCATCGGTTAAGACTGTTTAGAGGGACCTTTTGAGAAAATGATCCACCACCACCACATACCGAATGACAAAGAATCTACCAGTACGGTAATCTGTAAATGAAATGCAAGATACTGAGGCTACAATTATTAATTGAACTGAGGTAGGATAACAGTTTATATGTATCCTGAATTTATGTGGTCTAATGTAATAACTTCATTACATTAAAGTTCACTATTTGAAATCTGATGTTTATTGTGACCTTTAATTCGCTGGTGTTATGTCCTAGAAAAAAAAGCTACTCAGGAAAGGAAGCTTTTGTATAACATTGTCCACACATGCATCAAAGAAAAATTTTTAATGCAACATGGGGGAGGAAAACAGATTAAGTCCTTCACATTTTCCAGGGTAAATATCTTGAATTATGACTGAATAGGGACCCTCTGGAGTGTAGCTCAACTTGACACAGAATGATGGATGCTTGAAATCACCATTACATTTGAGACAGTATGAAAGTAGCTTCATACTGTTTAAGTCAGACATGCAGCTTGTTTGAAAATGGTAGCAGAGCGGTAGGAGATGGAGCTAGAGGTGCTAGACCTGAAGATGCCGAGATTTTCATTGGAATTGACCACATGAGTAGAGTTTCAGAGACAGCTGTTTGGAGAAAAACGTAGAGAAGTAAGGCTGACATGATTTGGACATTCACAGAGGAGGAATAGTGAAAATGGAGCTGGGTGGCTAGAGGAAAAGAGCAAGGGTTGGTGTGATGGTGTGAAATATAATATATAATGATACCTGTTAAGCAGTTCGTTATATTTTTTGCTGTGTTTAACAACGTCTACATTTTTACCGGCTGTAAAACAAAACAAAACAAAAAAAATTATGTAGCCTAATAGCTGGATTATCTTAATTAGCTCAGATGTTACATTTTAATTTTGACCTAAGCATGTCCAAACCTTTACGATCAGTGGTAACAGACTATTGTTCTTCTTTATATTCCTACATGAAGTAAGGAAGTGCTGGAATTATCACCACCATATGCACACGATTACAAGTAAATATTTGAACTACTATGTCTACCGTCTGCTGGCTGTGGAGCGCGGATGGGGTTTCCATTCTGCGCATGCGCGTTCTCTATCCGTAATAGACCGGTGCAGGGAGACAACGGTAAGCACTGTTGACAGTGTTTTAATGAAAATCTTTATTACCTAAATAATTATAAATATTTAATGTAAATGTAACGTGCACTCTTAAATTGCATGCAAGAGAGAGCCTGCCGTCATTATGCTGTGTATTATTATGCTTTTAAAAGACTGGTTATTCACTGCAAGAGCCTGCGAGCTTAATTCGGGCCTCGCTTTCGACAACAAATCTAGCACGAGGCTAATCTGGCAACAAAGCTAACGATGCGAAAATGCTACGTGTTAGCTCTATATGTGTTGCTATCGTATCTGTCGTACAGTAGCCATGCTGCATTTTAATATATTTGCAGTTAAACTGGGGACTTTTGAAAGGTGCTGCCTAAGCAAAATTAACGTAGCTACAAAAGCTCGAGTCAGCTTGTTGTTACCTTCAACAATAACAACATTAGCTCACTAGACAAACGGAAACGTTAAGTAGCCTAGCTGCTCACGTTAGCATACTCTCAGTGAGTAGCTAACGTTAGCTGGACAGCCTTTGAGCCCGTTTTGGTTGCTGTGTCAGCATATGCTAATCTGAAGAGTCCTGGAGATAACTATGAGAACACTCTTTCCCACCTCATTAAATAATTAGTATAGTTTTCTTTTTGGATTCCCTCGTGTTGCCTTACTATCATAGAAATAGTATACTACATATGTGAAGATTATTTTGGCAAGTGCACTCAGCGTCAACATCATCACCATGAGCTGTGAGTAAGGTTCTGATAAATGTCTTTTCTGTAGACAGAAGTCAGTTGTTGTTTTTTTATAGAAGGGAAAAATTGGCCTATCAGAGTTAAAATGCTTCACCGGACGTGGTTTTAGTCTTCATTTGTTGTTCTGTGCACCCTTGCCTTGCCCTTGTTATGTGTAACATGCTTTGCAAAGTAAATGGTGACATAAGTTAAAGCCAGGCCAGACTGGCTTTTGACTGTTATACATCCACCACAAGTAACATCTACTCTTGCACATGCAGTGTGTCACACAAAAACACAAGCTGGTACTCCAATAGGCACTTAAAGAGTAGCTGCTGGCATTCAAGCAAGTTCAAGTTCTGCCTCTAGAGTCATGACCGTGTGATCAAATTGCTACTAATACTCCTGATTTTTGGTTTATGTTTATAGTGATAGCATTGGCCTGGAGAAGAAAGGCTGCCCTTAATCTGAATGAGTCATGGCCCAGTTCGGGGGACAGAAAAATCCGCCGTGGGCGACTCAGTTTGCTGCCACAGCAGTGTCCCAGTCAGGCCACACAGGACAGTCTCTGGACCTCAACAGCCTGCACTGTGAGTATAGCAAAATCAGATCAAATGTCATTAGCACTTTACCCGGCGGTGCAATTACACTCACGTTTCACATTATACCCCACACCCCCACAGCTCTTGGAGTGCAGCAGCCGTCTCTTCTGGGAGCATCTCCTGCTGTTTACTCTCAGCAGTCAGCCTTGGCTGCAGCCTCTCTCAGCAACCAGTCTGCTGCAAACTATCAGCTTTCTCAGCAAACTGCTGCTTTGCAACAGCAAGCTGCAGCAGCCGCTGCAGCAGCATTACAGCAGGTCAGTCACAAAAGAGTAATGCTAAGCACAGTAAGACGTGTGTGTCTTTTCCCTGGTCACATTTGACGCTCTTTGCTACTGCCCCCCTTTTGTTTTTTTTAAATGTCCATAGTCTCAAATCAATACAGCGCTTCAGCAGTATCAACAACAACAACAGCAGCAGCAACAACAGCAGCAACAACAGCAGCAACCTCCCCAACAACCCCCCCAGCAGCAGCTGTACAATGTACCTCATCAGGTATCTTGCCGGCCTTTACTTTTATTTGTGTCACACCTTATTTCCTTACATTGAAAAATATCCTTTTCAGTTTAGAATCTTATTGACATTGTGCTTTAAATTTAGATTTCTCTGATTGTTTTATATAGCATCACCGTATGATGTGTTACAGTAGACTGAACGGTCGTTTGGAAACTGACCATAAGTTTGCTAAATCTTAAAGTTTTGTAAGATCACTTTGAAATCTTTAAAATTAACATAAAATCCATTTCTGCTATTTTTTTTAGCCACTTTTCGATTTTTTTCCCCAAGACAATGTAATGTCAATGTAAATAAGGTAATTGTAATTTGATACGACTGCACAGCATGTTTACATCTTTCGCTAGATGGATCGTATTATTTATGTTGTAAGAATCTGTTAGTGAGCAAACAGCTGTTGGGAGCATTATGACAGCACAAGATGTGTCTTTGCTTTGGGTGTAAATCTGTTGTTTCATTTCAACAAAAAGTTCACTTTTTTTTTCTCTTCTTAATTCAGCTTCCACAGCCTCAGCAGGCACTCATTTCTCAGGTAATGTGTTTACAAAAACATATTCAAACAAACTCAAGCTGCTACATAGGGCAGATAGACACCGAGATCTGTCCTATCTGTTTACATGTTAGCTGGCAATTATGCTCGGTTGTGGACACAGACAAGGGCAGCTGCTCCAGACGAGGTGCAGCAGCTACACCCTGTCTGCTCTCATACTGTCACACTTTTTCAAGTACTACAGTTTTTTTGTGGACGTTTGCACAGAGCATTTGAATAATCAAACTATCATTTAGGTTGAATTTTTTTCCAGATGACCATATCAAAGCATATTTCCTTATTATTTATTATTATTTTTAAGGTTCTTTTTCTTGAAGCTTTGTGTTTAATGCATATAGAAATAGAAAAGTTAGCTATCAAGCGATCTCCCTTGGTATATTTTAGATGTACCACTAAAATGTAATTTTAGTGTTTTGATTCTTCTTTCTTTTCCTGACCCTCAGCCCCCTGTCGCCCTGCCCACGAGCCTGAGCCTGTCTAACCCACAGCAGACAGCCCAAATTACTGTGTCTTATCCCACACCACGTTCAAGCCACCAACAGCAGACGCAGCCTCAGAAGCAGCGAGTCTTCACTGGTGTCGTCAATAAGCTGCATGACACGTTTGGCTTTGTAGATGAAGATGTCTTCTTTCAGTTAAGGTGAAAAAGGGTGGTCCTAACATCGCTCAGATTCTGTTACTTGGTGGTTTAATAAAATTAACACTTTCACTAGAGGTTTTTTAGTGTATAAATTGCACATACAATCCCTTTTCTTGCACCATTGTTAGCCTGCATAGGACCTTATTTATCATCCATAACTTAAAGAGCTACAAGTTTGCTTCTGTGAATCTGAAAATGATACAGCATTACAAACAGATTTTCTTATGTGTTTTTGTATATATTTGTATTTCATAGTGCTGTGAAGGGGAAGACTCCCCAGGTGGGTGACAGGGTCCTAGTGGAAGCTGTGTACAACCC
The DNA here is from genome assembly GCF_057381915.1 of Diplotaxodon limnothrissa. Taxonomy (NCBI): domain Eukaryota; kingdom Metazoa; phylum Chordata; class Actinopteri; order Cichliformes; family Cichlidae; genus Diplotaxodon; species Diplotaxodon limnothrissa. The sequence continues at coordinate 13,148,328 of NC_140608.1, read as the reverse complement.
GAATATGCCGTTCAAGTGGAACGCCCAGCGCATCCAGACTTTACCTCAACTAGCAAATCAGTCGGTGAGAATGTTCAAACGTTGCATTTTGGAGCACAGCATTACAGTTTGTGGCTTTGTATTGTATTGAAATGCATACTTTCAGCTTTAATTTAAGGAGTTTCACAAACGCATTGTATTTCAAATGTAGAGGTATTTATACAGTCCCTTATTCTGAGAATTAGGAACTTTACTTTTTTTCATATTATAATCACAATTATATCAGCACCAGTGTTTTCATGGAGTTCATTATAAAGTTAAGCACACAAACCTTTTACTGGTTTTAGTGTTTAAGTCCTTATTTACTGTAATAAAAATCATATCAGTTTTTCATGTTTGAATAAACTCCCACTGTTGCAAAGTGTTTAAATGCAATTTAGCGCTTAATGCACAGCAAACACGTTCTCATCATCTGAAACTGGTGGGGTTACTTCCAATTACAACAAATGTGCTCAGACTTTCTAGTCTTGCTATGAGTGTTTATTTATTTTATTTTTCCTTTTCAAAAAAAAATCTTAGTCCTGCTTTCTTTTTTTTTTTAACTGTTGTGTTTTCCATCCCTCCTAGCATCAGCAGCAGCCTCAGCCTTTACCTCAAGCTTCCCCACAGCTCGGCAGCCTTTACAATGAGCCAGGGATGCAGCTGCGCTACTCGGACATGCACACCACTGCGGACAACAGACAAAATGTAACCCCTTAGATGTGAATCACAGACTTTTTGTGTTCTTTCTCTCGGCTTGTTTTTTCATTTTTGTTTTTTTTGTTTTTTTACTTTGAAAGTGGTGAGCAAAATGCCAAACCTGGCTGCTCACTAAGTATATTAAATGTCTTTACAAATACGCTTCTTGATGACAAATATTATTATACTAATCATTGTCTTTTAACGTGAGAAAGCATCATGATTTTCTGACAGTATAAAGCTGTACATCAGAGATGTCTCTTAAACTGACAGTAAACAGGGCCTCATATATTTCTTATCAAAAGGTTTTTCCTTTAAACAAGTCAGAACCTGCTGTATTACTTTTAGCAGGTTAACTGAAATAACTTTGAGATCAAAGCTGCACGTCAGCTTTCCTTTGATTAGGACAACCTTTAAGGAAACCCCTGTTGAGATTTCTACAAGTCTTTGATTTAAACATATTCAGACCTTCTTCTAAGCAGGTGCTGACCAAGATTTTATTTGTTGCACAGCTGGCATGTTATTGATCGTTTCATGTCTGCATTTAAAGATTTTTTTTAACCTCCTTTTTCTTTGTTACTTTTTATGTAGAACCAGCCTCAAGCTTCGAGCATGATGAAGGCAGCCCCCACCATGCTGCAGTCACTACCTCCCCCGACCACATTCAGTGTTCCAGCCCAGGCTCCCCCTCCGTCTCTTCTGCAGGCACAGCTGTCTGCTGCTTCTCTTGCCCCTCTTCTCCAAAACCCTCCTCAGCCTCTGCTGCCACAGCCTCCGCCCAAAGGTACAGTACTTGTCAGTGGCATTTATCTAGCGTTTCCTTGTAAAGCAGTCTGAACAACTAGTAATGATGAGTGTTATTTGTGCTGCTGTTTTGGTACCACCTTTGAACACAGAATAGTATGTGTAGTAAGGAAGTGGTTTGCATTCTTGTCATTGCCAGAAGTGTTTCCCGGGGGTCTCCTCCAGCCCCCAGTGAGAATGATGGCACAGCCGCAGCCTGTCCGAAGAATTGAGCCTCCGCCTCGTTTCCCCACTCGCAGCGATCGAGGCCCTGAGCTCATCCTCAGGACTAAAGAAGAACGCAGGTGAGATGGCAGACCATATAATTACTACATCATACACCTATTCCACATCCATTTCATCCTCCTGTTCATTAGAAGTAATAAGTCATTAAGTTTTTAAAAAATTGATTCTTTAACAGAGACAGAGACCGTGAGCGCAGGCGATCAAGAGAACGGTCACCCACACGCAAACGTTCCAGAGACCGTTCACCGCGACGTGACCGCTCCCCAAGACGGCCTCGCAGAGTTGTACCTCGCTACACTGTCCAGTTTTCCAAGTTCAGCTTAGATGGGTATGTATATTGTTTCCTTTGTTAAAAACACATCATCCTAGATATGCCACATGTTAGCATAATACTGTACAGCAGGATGTGGCGCCCCAGTTTGAAATCTGAAAGCCTTCTTGTGTTCTGCAGCTCCAGCTGTGACATGATGGAGCTGAGGAGGCGCTACCAGAGCCTCTACATTCCCAGTGACTTCTTTGATGCTGTCTTCACCTGGGTGGATGCCTTCCCTTTTACGCGACCCTTCCAGTTTAGTAACGCTTGTAACTTCCACATTTTGCACAAAGAGGTGGATCCTCTAGTCAAGAACACGGCTGTGCTGGACCCTCCTGACGCCAACCATACCTACAGTGCTAAGGTACGACTGCCAGTGCTAAATAAGTTGCAACAATATAAGTAATGTAAAAAAACTTTTCAAATAATAAACTTAACAGTAATCAGCTTTAACTGCAGTGTGTATATCATAGCACTGCAGCATTAAAGTGAAAGTAAATCAGAAAATGATAGGCTTGTATATAGTTGTCATGTTTGAGCTGTGCATATGTCATCTTTAGGTGCTTACAGAGGTACATACCCTACAGCCAAAAAGGCTTCATATACCATTCATTCTGTTAAAGCTGGTAATGCTAAATGGCAGCTAGAGGTGTGCAAGCCATCACCCACAGCTTTTCAACTAATCCTTGACTGTGACTGTTAACCCTCTATAGTAGGAAATGTTATGTTGGTATTTGTAGTATCTTTGTACACCTCTGACACAGTGTAAAGAGTGTGAATAGTAACAGCTGCCATCATAAGAGCCTCCGAATGAAGACGTGTATTTTCATAGGAACGCATTAGTGAGACAAAGCAGTGATGAGGAGGCATAATTACTGACTGAACTCTGACATTTTATACAAAGGGAATGCAGACCATAAATTGTGTAAAACATGGCATTTGACTTAAATAGTATAGAAAGGATTATAACTTTAATGTGGCCTCTTCCATTTTTCAGGTGATGCTGCTGGCTAACCCCAGTATAGAGGAGCTCTATCATAAGTCCTGTGCTCTGGCAGAGGACCCACAGGAAGTCAGAGACTCCTTCCAGCATCCTGCTAGACTGATTAAGGTATGTCAAACCCTTTAGAATGCACAGGAGCTGACGATGATGTAGTAATCCTATTCCATTGCTGAATACTCAGTGTGGAAAGCTATAAACTGATGTCAGCTCCCTTGTGTTAATTTACCTGTGGTGTATTATTTGTTTCACCTTTCCCTGAAAGCTATTTCTAATGCTGTATAGTACAAACAACAGTGAGATCAGAGATAGATTTTTATTGTCAGAGCTCACTTTACAGTGACAAATAGAGTTGACAGTAAGTTTCTTTTCTTGCTCCAAGTCTGCCTTGATGGCTTTTCAGTGTGCCACCAAGAACCAACAGGCTGCTTCAGTGGGAAAATTAGCTACATTTTTTGGAGGGCGGATCATCAGCATCAGAATTCCTACAAAGCTTGTGGAACTACAGTCACGCACATTAGCCGCCATCTCTGGAGAACAGTTACACTGACAGCTTGTTGGGTTTGCATCTGATAACATAGTTGCTATTGTGGGCCAGTAATATTGAAAGATTAATAGACCAGTGCTAACCTGAATATCGCTCACTGTATGAATGACAACTTCAGGCCATGATGCTGTAAAACGGGGGTTGCATCTTATGTCTGGAGATTTGCAGAGGTGTGTGTGTGTGTGTGTGTGTGTGTGTGTGTGTGTGTGTGTGTGTGAGAGAGAGAGAGAGAAAGGGGGCGACCTGCAGGGGGAATTCATTCTGGCATTTACATTTCTGTGTTATGTTTGAAGCATCCTCTGTGTCTGCAAGAGGAAAGGTCAGAAAATGAGAATATTGCACAAATTTATTAGACGTGTGATTATTTGGACATACTGCTGACGCTTTTCTGTTTTTGTCTCTATTCTCTTTGCTCTTTCCACTCTCCGCACCTTTGTTTCCCATATTCCCATTCCCCATTTCCATCTAACCTGTACTCTGTGGCTCTCCTTGCACCTGTCTTTTTCTCCTTCAGTTTTTGGTGGGCATGAGAGGTAAAGATGAGGCCATGGCCATTGGTGGTCACTGGTCTCCATCTCTGGATGGAGCGGACCCAGAAAAGGATCCATCAGTCCTTATTAAGACAGCGATACGCTGTTGCAAGGCCCTCACAGGCATAGACCTTAGTCTGTGCACTCAGTGGTAAGCTCCGCTACTCTCATCAGTATTTATTGTTCTCACTGGTTGTGTTATAATTCTTAACGTTGTAACTAAAATCCTAAATTATCTGTAATGTACTGCATCTTTATGCTACCTCGATACTAAATCTTTCCTGGACATGTAGAGTGTGGTGTTCTGTTTTGTTTTCATTTTTGTTATATTAATGATTATTGTGCTGTTAATTTGCAATCTATTATTTACTATTATAATTTTTTGTGTTGTGTAATGTCGTTTTTTTTGGCCTTTTGTGTGTTGTAGTCTTGGCTCTCTCTTTCTGTCACACACTCTTATTCATATACACACATTTCATTGTGATGAAAAACCAAACGCATGGACTTGGTGGCTGGAAGCAGTAGCCTGGACCAGAAGACACTGCCATTACTTTTTGTTTTTCTTTTCTTTTCTTTTTCTATTCTCTCTGTTAAATATCTTACATATTTAACTGGCTTTCACTGTCCTGTTGATTCTGTCTCTCTTCACACAACCCTAATGTAGTACGTCAAGTGCATCCTAGGGCAAATGCAGAGTACTCATCCATAATTGGCTGAAGCTATAATGGGGATGAATTTTGGGGGTGTGATTATTAATTTTTTAAAATTTTTTTATTTTCCTGTGATTGTCTGTCAACTTTTTCAAAATGGCTGCCATAACCTGTGCCAACAGTCGGAGAGCTGCAGACTGGGTCCATTTGTCTATGCTGTGTGTTGTGTGGGAGAAGGGTCACTGTAATGACCTGTACGATCATTGAGTGACCTGATGGGAGGGAGTAGCTGTAGAAGGCTCGCCCAATAGCAAGGCTTGCCTTTTATACTGTGCCCTGACCAGAATGTTTCTTTCCAATGCACCTTCTTCCTTTGCGACAGGTATCGTTTTGCAGAGATTCGCTATCATCGGCCAGAGGAGACACACAAGGGGCGGACAGTCCCTGCTCATGTGGAGACAGTGGTTTTGTTTCTTCCGGATGTTTGGCATTGTCTTCCTACCCGCTCAGAGTGGGAGGTGCTGTCACGGCGACTCCGGGAGCAGCTGGCTGAGAAGCTGTCGGCCGAGCGAAAGGAGGCAGATGGAGAACAGGCACTGAACCGCTAATCCCTCTCTTCTCATTTCCGCTTCTCACAGGAAGGCACAGGACTTACAAAAAAACAAACAAAAAACAAAAAACCCCAGACACACACACACACACACACAAAATACAAAGCACACCTCACCTTGCACGCACACAGATACGAACCCAGGCATATTACGGCTCCACCAAACCTCACCTAGGTTTCTTCTGTTTATTCCTCCACCTGTCCCCTTTTCCTCTGCTCCAACTCCTCCATTCCTCCATCAGCACTCCCACCTTCCCTCACATCCAGCAGACACACACAGTGGAAGCAGTGAGACTAGGTTGTGTTGTGTAGGCCCCGGTCGCAAATGGTAAAACAGCTTCCAGTTGCTTAAACACCACAAAATTGGGTGCTAATCTTGTTCAGTATTTTATGTTAATGTTGGCATTTGTTTTGCATTATTATAAAAAGGCATCTGCTTGCAGATTGATTGAGAATGAGTTTAAATTTGAACCAGTGATCAATTGTTAACACTGGGACCCATCATTTACAAACGTACTGGAATCTGTGGAGTCAGTTGCGCTCACATAATGTGTTTGTTGTAGAGAAATGTGTATTTCTATATGATTTTTCACATCAATTTGATATCGTCTGACTTCGAAAAGAGAACCTCCCCTAAGTCCTGCTTCTTGTCTGTTCTTGTTGTTGGATTCTACACTTTCATTTGGACTATATGTAGAATTTGGTTTTTCCAGGGCAGTTGGTTGGACAGAAGGACACATGGCTCCTATCTGACGTAGGTGTATAAAACCCATAAATGGCAATACCCCAGTCATAGAGCATGGTAGGGCCAGCCTATCCTCACTCCGTTTGGAGGCCAGCTTCATTCACCTGATGTACCTACACACCTTTTGGACACACCTCTCATTGATTTTTACCTTTTTTGTGTTCCACAGATTGATTGATTGGCAGCTGGGGGGGAGCATTTCTGTTGTTTTTTTATTATTATTTATTTAATTTTATTTATTTTTTTATAAGAGCTAGAGAGCTTCCCTGTGTACGCTTCAGTAGCAGTGGACTTAAACACAGTCGAGAGCTCACTAGGACAAGAGAATGAAAGACAAATGAGGCCTTGCTTCTTGCACGGATCAACTTTAAAGCTCACTAGGACCATGAGTGCTATGCTGACTGTTTGTTATCCCACCTCTTTCTCTCCCTCTGCCTGTCTCTATCTTAATGATTTTCTGTCAAGGAGGAAGAGGAGAAGGATGACGATGATTCGAAGGACGTTAGTACTCCCACTCACTGGGCTAAACTTGACCCGAAATCAATGAAGGTGCGTAAAGCTGGTGCAGGTATGAGTAGGGACCAGGACGAGAAATGTTCAACTTGCTTTTTCATGTCTGTTTTCTCCACTTGTAGGTAAATGACCTGCGCAGGGAGCTCGATTGTCGCTCTCTAAGCTCTAAGGGGTTAAAGTCACAGCTGATTGCTCGCCTCACCAAACAGCTAAAGGTGGAGGAGCAGGTAGAGGAGTCCAAGGAGCCCGAGAAAGTAGAGACCAAGGATGTGGAGGAAGAGGAACCAGCACGCACTGAGGATGACAGAGAGGTACAGATACTTTTTTTTTTTTTTAAGCCTTTTATATATAACAAAATCTTTTCAGTAATTAAGGTTAATTTTAAATTCCACCTGATGGATACTTTTGTCTGTCAGGAGGAGGAAAAGAAGAGGCAGGAGGAGCTTGAGCGCCAGCGGAGAGAAAGGCGCTACATCCTTCCTGATGAGCCTACCATCCTTGTACACCCAAACTGGGCAGCCAAGAACGGCAAATTTGACTGCAGTGTCATGTCCCTGAGTGTGTTACTGGACTACAGACTAGAAGACAACAAGGAGCACTCATTTGAAGTGAGAATTAATGCTCTGGGGTTTGTTACAAAGACCTGCAAACACACACATGTGATGTGTGTGTGTTTGCTTTCTTTACAGGTTTTTTTAATATACTGTCTTCTTTCTGTACAGGTTTCTCTGTTTGCTGAGCTTTTTAATGAGATGCTGCAGAGAGATTTTGGTTACCGCATATATAAAGCCCTCGCTGCGCTTCCTACCAAGGATGAGAAGAAGGAGAAGAAAGCCAAAAAAGAGGCTGAAAAGAAAGAGGCTGAAAAGCGTGAAATGAAGAAGGAGAAAGAAGAAGAGAACGAAGAACCGACAGCAAAGAAGACCAAAGACGATGAGGAAGAGAAGAAAAAGGTTTCTGCAGCTTTTCAGGTTTTTACTGTTTGTCTGGTAAATGTGAGTTTTTATGTCATTGTCATTTTTTTAAATTAGTCTGAAGAAAAGACAGTGAAAAAGGAGGAGTCTCGAGATGAAGAGGAGAATGAAGATGATGGCAGCACAGCCAATGCTGAAGAATATGATCCCATGGAGGCTGAAGATGCAGATGATGATGAGGATGATGGTACTATACTCTTCTTGATTAAATGAATGATTTGGAACTGTGTACTACTTGGGATATTTTCTTTTCACAAAGACACAAAATGGTTTTAAGAAATAATATTTCTGATTGTTTATTAGACAAAGATGATGACGACTCCACTGACAGAGACAGAAAAGACCGCAAAGATGACCGAAAATCATCGAAAGAGAGGTCCTCCAAAGATAAGGTTGGCTCTATGTTGTTATAGACACGTTGGTGAGGTGTAGATGTTGTTCAGAAAGTTGTTTTTTAATGAGCGTGGTTGTCGTTACACTAGGAAAGGAAACAGATGATCACGCACAACAGGGAGCTGCTGATGGCGTTTGTCTACTTCGATCAGAGCCACTGTGGCTATTTACTTGAGAGAGACCTGGAGGAGATCTTGTACACACTGGGACTGCATCTCTCTCGTGCTCAGGTGAAAACACAAGCACATGGTCTTTCTGGTTCTGTGATTCTTACCCTGTCAGACCTTCTTTTTCACTTTGCTTTAAGACACGTACCGTCAGCCTTACAGCTCAGTAAATCTGTCTTGTTGATTTCTGTTTTCAGATAAAGAAGCTTTTGAACAAACCTGTTGTCAGAGAATCGTGTTACTACCGAAAACTGACAGACAGGGGAAAAGATGAACCCATTCCTTCTTTCAATGAAGCCCAGATTGAAAATCTCACAGGTAAGCCTGAAGATATTTCTATTAGTGTGTCCTTTAATTTTCCATAAATTTCTTTTAAGCAGGATAGAGCGACAGATGCCAAATGACTTTATTTTGTATCACATTTCCTTTCTTAAGGTAACCGAGGACTGCTTCCTGCTTCTAAAACTCGTGCTCAGTCAGAGGCCAGCGAGTCTGGTAACCTGATCGTGTATAACGGAGCTATGGTTGACATCGGCAGCATGATGCAGAAGCTAGAGAAGAGTGAGAAGGCGAGAGAGGAAATAGAGCAGAAGCTTATGTTGCAGGATGCTAAAATGGGTACGTTTTGGATTGCATTATATGTCCTAAACTGCAAGCTACACTCTGTGTCAGTAGTCCCTCGGGACAATGATCTGGCTCAATTTGAGCATTGCTACAGAGAAGCTCAGTCTCACTTCATTCTCCGGACCATCCTTCTGTGATGTCTGGTGAAACGTGAACTGGGACATTGTATGTTGGATGGCAAAGAGGAGTCTGCAAAACTGAGTTTATTGTAAATTCAAACTGGAAACTGGAAATTAGTTAAAAGTTTGACTGTAACATAAACACAAACACAGTCTTCAAAGAAAAGGCAGGCAGTGTAGGACTGAACCTTATTTTCCTAGCAGAGAACAGACAGATTTACATGGCTTCGCTACAGTATACGTGCAGGAGTGTAAACAAGTTAGAGCATATGTAACATATTATTAATCTACAGGAGAGGAGTCTTCCTACTGCCCTTACCCCATATTTTGCCCTTACCACATGTTTGTGAATGTTTAATGTTGGCATTTATAGACGCTGATGTTTACTGCCAGTCCACAATGTCCACGACTGAGCTGTTTCTTTGCTGTTGCGAGGATACCGCCACATTGGTTGCTTATGATTACACTGACATGGAAGAAATACTAAAACACAGGCATTCATAAAACATTAATGAGAGGTTACTGACCAGCTGTGCACATATTGTATAACAATCGTTTGTTAATCACAAACTGACAGCACAGACCTTTGTCACCAAGATGGTGGACTAACTTGAGAGGCAGTTAAATGTAGTGTATAGTTACGATGATTGGACGTTTTATTAGGTACACCTTGCTAATGTTAGGTTACATTCGTTGGCTGTAAGGAGTTGTTTTGGTGTGTGACAATCCCAGTAGATCAGCACTTTCTGAAATACTTCTGCAGGTCATCTTGACCTTGTTGCTAACATGTAACTGGCTGATTAGATATTTGTGTTAATGAGCAGTTGGACAGGTGTACCTAATAAAGTGGCTAGTTTTTACAGACTTCAGTGGGATACGCTGCTGTTTCCAGTTCCGATTTCATGTTTTACTGTGACCAGCGTTTGCCCACTGACCTGCTGTCTCTGTGATCCTGACTTGGTGTTGATTCTTTATCGCAGACGAAGACGCAAAGGTTAAAGCTCAGCTGGATCAAGCCAACAAATCTTTGTCGAGGGAGCTGGAGGAGGTGAAAAGCACTCTGAGCCAAACCGAGCAGACTCTGAAGACCGTGGAGGAAGAGAAGAAAGTCTACCGCGAGCTCCTGAGCAAATCAGCAAACTCACTGATGTCCACTGTGAAAGGAGTGCTGGAAGTGCTGAAGAAGGTGCAGCATGTTTAATCATAATGTCCTCCTGATTTCCATACACCTGTGGTCCTCAGGGGTCAAAAATGTCCCCACTTCATTTGAGTGTTTTTTTTTTTTTTTTTAAAGTATAAATTGTCAATCTTTTCAGTGTTGCATCTTAGTTTTACTTAAGACCAACACTAACACAAAATTGACCCTACATTTTAGGGCCACCAGACCTTGTTAGATAAAGTACACTCTGTTTTTGAGCGAAAATAAAACAAGACAAACTATTTAAACGTTTAGATAATTTTGACTATCTGACTAACTACAGAGTGCTGTATGTTGAACTTTAGTAAGAAAGTTTGTTTTTTTTTTGAACCACTTAAAATTTTTAAATGGCAGCACGTAGTCACACCTGTGGTCCTCAGGGGTCAAAAATGGCCCCATCTGGTTTGATTGATACTTAATTAACATGAAGTGGATTTTCCCCCACTTTTATTTAAAACTTAATTCAAACATTTTGACACTATTTCTTTATTCCATTTCAAATTTATGTCTGATAAAACCTCATTTATACGAAATGTTTCTTTGTTTTCGGGTAAAAAAATTAATTAAATGATCAGTTATCGTGATTATCGTTTCACAACCAGAGTTGGTTGTTTTAACAGATTATCACAGACGGGTTTATGTCAAAGTTAATTTAGAAAGCTGTTTTTAAACTACAAGTTTTTTACTGGCAGCAAATAATCACATCTGTTGTCCTCTGGGCTCAAAAATGACCCCGTTTGCTTTGACTGTTTATAAAGCAACAAGTATAAAATATCCTCCATCTCTGTGTTTCAAGGTTTTATTCAACTTTATTCCAACTCATTGCCTGACAGTTTTCTATATTTTGGCATGGTAGGAACACTAGCGCATGGGTCTGAGTGAAGGCAAACTTTCATGAGAACAAAGGCGTGTCCATATTTGACACAAGAGCAGGAGGAAGCTCAGGTTTATTCCTCTGCACTGGTCCCATCATGGACAGCTTTCTTTTCTGCAGTTGCAGGCCAAGGGTCATATACAGTAAACAAGTTGTTACAGGTGATTGTTTTCTTTTGGAAACCTTCTGCAATGTTAGGGACAACTTGCGTGCCCTGACTGCAGGACAGACGGTTTGCCATCGCACACTAGCATGTTCCATGTACAGCTGGACCTGCATCACATACTGCCCATGTTTTTATCTCATAGTTCCCTGGTTTACTTGGGATGTTCTGTTGGAATGGACAGAGTCCTCTGAAGGGGACTTGGTGCTCATACAGTCATATCAGTACCAGGACCTTACATCACAGCAGGAGAAACACCCACTTGTTCCATACACCTCAAATGGGAGCACGTTTGTGTCATGAACGACGATCATCTATTGTGTCTTTATCATGAAATGATATCACTTTTGTGCTTCTATGGATTAATCTTGTGTCACTTTTAAAACTTCTCTACCAGACTCAGGATGTCATAAACTGGCCGTAGCGACTCTACTGGATGCACGGCAGTAAGAATCAACACACCCACATATGCCTACAGCTGCATTCGGTCCATTTTTCTTCCTCTCTCGTTGTTCCTCCTTGTTTGTCATTGAGTTGGCTGTAGAGCAGGTCATCTGCTAATTGGATGGTTGTTGGTTCAGTCTCTGTGTGCTCTAGTCTGGAGTTCTTACCAAGGTGTCCTTGGACAAGTTACTGAACCCCAACTTGGTCTCTGATGCATCCATTGGCATGTGAACGTTAAAAAGCAGAATACAAGCAGAATACACTGTGTATAATGCTTTCAGTGCTCGAGTAGAAAAGCAACTGAAGGAGTATGGGACCTGGCATATGTGCTTGGACCGTGATAGATTGTCTTTCTCTGAGGCACATGAGAGAGTCAGGCATCGTCTGTCACTGGGAAGGATAGAAGACCAGATCAGTGTTTCCTCACATTACTGTAAATATTCCTCTGTCTCAGCTGACTCCTCTTTCTTGCTTGATTCTTTGTCTTCATCATAATTGAAATAGAAGATGTGCAGTCCTCTGACACATCTTCTATTTCAGCTTCACATTCTGAAACTTCAAGAAGCCCAGTCACTTTCTTTCCAAGCTCCTCAGACTACCATGTCCTGGATGCCTGAGAACCTACTTGAACATAGTTCAGATTCTTCATCACTTTCCTTCACTTCATAGCCTTCTTCCACTTCTGCAGGTGGCTGATGTGCTTTTTCAGAGAAAGGGTGGCACGTGATCTAAATATTGACAATATTTTCTTTATCTTCTAACCCTGGATCTTCCTGAACATTGATTCTTCCTCCTCATTATACTAGAGGACAATATATGCTTTGTTCTACTGGTCATTGCTTTACACAACATGGTTAAAAAAAAAAAAGTGAGCATACTTTGTGTATGTATTATTGTAGGGTCTACCTTACAATATGAAGCACCTTGATGCGACTGTTGTTGTGATTTTCCGCTGTATAAATACAATTTAATTGAATATAGAGCACTTGTCTCCTAATTGTGCTGCCTGCTGTCGTTGTTGTGGTTGTTATGACCAGTGCTTGACCCCACACATCAGTGATCCAAGATGTTTGAAAGCAGTATGGTGTGAAAATATGGCCCCTTGCAACACTTTGTACTTTGAGGTCATTTTTGTCCACGAGGACCACAGGTGTTATAAAATCCGATTAAAAACCCCATAAATAAATCAAATTACTTAAAATTTATTCCAATCATGCGTAGCATAGTAATGAATAACTTCTGTTATTTTCAGACCATTTAATGAATAAAAAACACATTTCTTTAGAGGACAAATGACCCAAGGACAACACAAGGGTTTGTTTACCTCGATGGAGGAAATGAGCTCATATTCACTTTACTGCTTTTTCCTTTACAGGATCAGGACATAGACGAGCCTGGCAGCGAAGTCGCCGCTGATCACAGTCGGACATCCCAGACGAACGGCGCAGATTAATAAGTGACAGATTTCAAAGGAATGAAGCTGATCAGTACTGATCATCTTAAACTGTAAATATTCACTACACGAGTAATTTGACTGTGTTATATTTGAACCCGTTGTCTCCCAAGTATGTTTAATTTAATGAATTAGTTCCCTTGTAATAATTTGACCACCTCCTCTGTTTCTGAGGAGTTACTTTTCTTACTTAGAGTAATTTTAACAATGACAAAGCTTTGAAGCGCTTATTTTCAAAGTGAGTTGAGTTGCTAGCATCTTTTTGCCATCGCGTTTGCTTTGCTAAGGCCGCTCACGTGCCACTCTGTAGATTTAAATGCAGGCCTGTGTGTGAGTGTTACTTGAGTCTTGTTTTTTTTTTTGTTTTTTTTCTAATAAGCAATAATGATGCTATTTATGTGCGAGAGTATTCATAAAATATTTAAAAGAAGCTAATTTTGGATGGAAGGAAGTGTTGGAGTGTTCCCGTGTGCTTCAGACAGAAGCACTTCCTTAACCAGCCCCTCTTTATTTCTCACAGCACTGCTCGGTTTGTAGTCCTTTTCTTTGGCTGGTTTAACAGGTTTCTGCAGGATTTTTTTTTCCCCACACACACACGGCTATGCATGGTTCCTGCCTGTCATGGACTTTTTTTTTCCTGTCTCATTGTATCCACCAACTTCTGCGCTGCCACTTTCATGTTTTACTGTGACCAGCGTTTGTCGTGTTTTCTGCTAAAGGAAACTAACACATGAACCAAAAGTTAAGCTTAATGAATGTGTGTTCTGCTGAAGGAATGAACACTTGAGATCCATCTCTAAATTGTGTGCATTGGTTTGGGTTCTTAACAAGAGGCACAGTTGCGTTTTAAATGTGCTCCAAAGCAGGCGATTTTATTTTTATATTGAAAATGCGCTCTATGGATGTCTTGTGCAAGAGTAAAGTGGTCCATTTTAACACTACCGTGTGTCTGCATTTCTTTTCCCCACTGTTTGTGTCACAGCAGGTATTTTGACTTGTCTTTATAGAAAAAAATGTTATTTGTTTATTTGCAAAGATAAGAGCACACTGAAAGAGATGGAAACTTAATAGAGCAGCTGCTGTGTGGGTTGCAGTGTTACACTGCTGACCAGCAGATGGCAGTAGAGTTGTAGCTCCTGGAAACTAGATTGATTTGAGGGATTAAACCAGGTTTAGTCCAACTCGTAGATTAGTTAGATACATGTTAGACAACTTTGTAAGCATTTTTAAGACATAAAATTAAATACAACCATGCCAGCAGTGCAGTTTTAACAATCTGTGATACACCCGTTGACCGCAGTTCCCTCACAACAAAGGATAGAGAGAAAAAAATGACTCATAATTTACAAAATAACTATTTTATGAAATCCATGTCATCATCCATAAGAAGCTGAGAAACATGTTAGTTGCAGGAGCCAAGGTGATAGTTCCATTTATATCCTCAGCACCAGGAAGCTTTTCCTGTTTAGACAGAGCTTTTTCTGGAGGAGTAAACACAACCGAGTAGGTAGATGCTGCCACTCTGACTCATTCAGGTCAAATGGTTGTTAAACTTTCTGATTTTCTTAAAACAATGCATACAATTCCCTTATCAGATTTCAAAGATCTCTGATAATTACTCTGGTGTGATGATTTTATGAAGTTTAAAAGATTTTGTTTTTTGGTAGCAGTTTCTGTTCAAGCTCAGTAATAATGCAGTAATGGTGGTGTAATAAGGTTAAAACAAGCGGGTAATGGTTTTGAAATGGGAAGTTACTACTACTTAATTACAGTGTTGTCCACATAACAGCAAACTAATTCTCTTGCATCAACAGTAATAGTACAGTAATATTACATTGAAATTTATGTTATATCCAAAAACTCGAGAGTAATTGCAAATATATATATATGAGACAAGCCAAGTGTTACATTTTTTTCCCCCACAACGGGTGTTTCTGTTTCATCATCCTTTAAATCAGCAAGTGTAAAAACATCTCTGCATAATGCAGCACGCAGGGCTACAAACATCAGCATCCAACAGCAATGGGGCTGTTTAATAAACCTTCCCAGCTAATTACAACAAAAACTGATCGATCTTCTTCTCACAGCTTCACAAAGTACATGTGTTTATACTCACTGCTTCTGCACAGAGTGAGCTAAGGGGTTTTATTTCTGCCATCATTTTCTCATTTCTAATAGAAAGCCTTTTTTTGTGGATGGATCCACATATTTGATTTGGGCCTTCCTGAAACAACCCTATGATGGATTTGAGTTTTCAGAGGCAGAGCCTTCAGCTATTAGTCCTCTCTACTATGGAACCAGCTCCCAGTTTTGGACTCGGCGTGGACACCCTCCACTTTTAAGAACGTCTTAAAACTTTGATAAAGGTTATAGTTAAGGTTGGATCAGAAGATCCTGAACCATCTGCTCCAATAGGCTTTGGGTGCTGGGTGAGTTCCCATAATGCCCTGAGTGTTTCTTCTTCTCTCCTCCCTTTTCACTCTGTATTGAGACACGACTACTCTAGTAAGCCTTAGCGATTATTAAACTCTGACTCTCTCACCTATAGTTTACCTTTGCTCTCTTGTTTTCCCCTCACTCCCACCCAATCACGGTGGATGGCTGCCCCTCCCTGAGCCTGGTTGTGTTGGAGGATTCTTCCTGTCAAAAGGGAGTTTTTCCTTTCCACTGTTGCCAATGCTTACTCATAGGGAATTGTGTGATTGTTGGGGTATCTTTCTAATATTGTAGGTCCTCAGAATAAAACACCTTGAGGCAACTGCTGTTGTGGATTGGTGCTCTGTAAATAAAACTGAACTGTCTTTTATTGAATCATGGATCTACACTTCTCCTTTACTGGAGGTCTGTTGGTTCCAGTGAAAACCTCACAAGCCAACTGCTCATCAGCCTCTATTAGAAATACAATTTACTGTATTTCAATGCAAAGCTGTGCGTATTTACATTTATTTGACTAATTTACTTATTTGCTTTCACGTGACTCAGGTCACTTTTAATTAAAGTGTAAACAACACAAACCACATAAAATCTTTTAAAACTGTTTTTTAAGTTCTGATTTGGTCCCCCTTCTTTACAATCTGACCTCAGGCTGAAGTGTCAGATCACACATCATGTGACTTTAACGCTAAGCTCCCAACATCAACATCTCGACTCTGGTGAAGAGGTGTTGAGGTTGTCTAAGAGTGGTGATCGTTTGGATCACAACATTTTAGATGAAAATCTGTTTGTGTCACAAAAAGGAAGGAAATTTGCAAGGAAATGTGAATAGCTGAAGCGATTTATTAAAACATCTGCAAGCGTAATTAGAAATACAGTATACAAGGCAAAAACAATGACTTTGAGAGTCAATATTAGGTATGAGGAGGACCTTTACAGTCCAAACATCCTTATGCAGGTTTCTTAAATTGTCTTTAAGTAGTGTTGAGGAATAGTTCTCCAGGCATCTTGCAGGACATTTAAAGTTCTTTTTTGGATGCTGTTCTTTGTTCTGCTCTCTGTCAGGATGATCCCACACTGCTTCAATAATGTAGAGGTCTGGGTCCTGGAGAGGCCAGTGCATGACTGATAATGTTCCACTGTATTTGTGCCATTTTTGCCATGCTAAAAAAATGACACTGTTGCCAATCGGATGCTTTCTAGATGGTATTTCATGGTGGATCAAAATCTGATGTTAATTTTCTGAGTTCATAATTCCAGCAATTTTAAAAAAAATCTCCAACACCACTGTCTGAAATGCAGCCCCATTATCTGAATGAAGACCATTATCTGATCAGTTGCTCTCTAAGGGGTCAACCCCCCTCCCCCTATAATCCTGTTTCTTCAGACAAAAAGGTTTTTGTTTGCCCCTCCAACCCGGGACTGTGCTACCAGGTGATGGATCTAAGTGGAGAAAAGTGCACTAAAACTAAAACTTAGACATCATTGAAGCGGACGTGGAGCACACCCAGGTTTTCTGCAGGCAGAGGTCCATACACTGACAGGCGAGATAACGTAATGGACTCAAGAGGAGAGCACAAGAGTGGCTGCCACGCATTTATCAGATGTGGTATCACTGAAGATGTTAAGGGTGTGACCGGAGTGTTTATCATGTAGAGTAGAGTTTGTCTGAGGAGCATTTATCTTTAAACGTTTTCCTCCCACCACTCTAAAACACATTCATTCATGTTCTTTAATAAAGCATAATGTTGCTTTCTTTGTGCCTTTTATGCTTTTTCTTATATTTTGTCATACATATGTTCAAGTTATCACTGTGAGGGACATAAACAGGCCTCAGGCTGCTCTGTGTGATCAACTTGAGAGACTTTTTTAAGGCTTATTTTGAACATGCAAAGCTACTCTTCTACATGTCCTCTAGATGTAGGTCCTCTTTAATGTGCTTTTAGTGATTAATCATTTTATCTCTCATACTTTTCTGTCTGTGTTGTCGCAGGCAGCTGCAGACACTGTCCAGATGTGGAGTCTAATCTGTTATTTTATACTCCATTTAGACCTCATTAGTATCCAGTGTGATTAATTGAGATTCTACCCCAATTTTTAATGTAATCCCACTGCTCGGCTGTCCCACAAAGCATCAGAGGCGCTGCAGCTGTGGAACTGACAGCTAAATTTGTTCCCACCAAGAAACAGAGCTAGTGCACACTGGGGGAAAAAAGAGAAAGGGTTTACTTAGCAGGACACATCTCAGAGTGTTTCCAGCAGCATGTCTGTGTCATTTCCAAGAGAACAATAACTATCTGTCACCCGGTACTTTGGTTATGTAGCTGCTTTTGTCCTGTTGTCATGCTCTGAATGCTCGACAAACAAAACTCATTTGTCCCCCAAGGAAACACGCGCACACTTTCTCGCCTCTCAAACTCCTGTGTGTGTGTTTGTGTTTGCACTTAATGTGCATGCTTATGCGTCTGCATGCACATGTGATGTGTGAAATTAGACCCCGTCAGCAGAGAGCGGGCCAGGTAACCCCACTCCCAGGCTGCAACAGAAGGCTTTTGTGGCCACTTCCCCACCCCTACTCTTTAACCCCCTCTGCCATTAAAGAGCTGCTGAACTCACAGGTAGACAATCAGGCCATTTCGAGGCATGCTCTAAGTTTTCAGATATGGGGCGCACACAGAGTTGGCTTAGTAACTGATCACTATGCCCCCTCGCTCCCCCACCACCTCCTCTGATCCCTCACTTTTTGTAATGATCAGTCCTCTGAAGTCTGAGGGTGCGGCTGTGCAGCATGTGCAGATGTAGCATGACGTTACACGTCTCTGGTTTACTTCCTACATGTCCTCGCCCTCGTAGCTTTATTTAAATTCTCCTCCCTTTCTCATCATCATTTTGTGAAATCACCCGTTTCCATCAGCACCCTCCAGTCTGCGTGTCAAAAGTTCAGAGTCGTAGTTATCATGACAAAAGCAGCTGCCTCACACAGCGTAATCCCAAAAGGCCGGCTTTTCAAAACCAGCCCGGAGTCCCTGTTTGTTAGCCTTCTGTGTTGGCAGAACACAAAACTTAATAAAAAGGAAGGTTGCAGCTAAAATGTAACAAAACAAGCTTATATCTTACAAAGCTATGTTTGTCTTTTTGTGCCAAAAAGTCTTCTTTAACCTCAAAGTAAGTGAACCTAATTCTCTGAACTCCCTTTCACCTTGAAAACTGGAGACATTTTTCTTGCTGGTTATTGTTTAGCAGCATTGTGGAGCAAAGAATTGGACTTCCTGGACGATGAATTATGATTGAGATAAATCTTTCAGGCGACAAATGATCCAGCTTCTCTCCCAAATCCTCTGGGATAAATAAACCTTTTCTCACTCTTTTCACATTTATTTTTTCCTTCCCTTGAAATCTTTCTGACCACCAAAGTCAAACAAACAAGTCAACCGCCCTCTTATGTGCTGTTTGATATTTCAGGTAATTGATACTCAGAGGCTCCATTGAGCAGCTTTGCTTGTCTCCCCGGCAGCCTGCACAGGCCCCTGCTGGAGAACGGGGAGAGAGAGAGGCCCCTGTTCAGCTGGAGCTGCAGGAAGCTGGCTTCCTCCGGAGCGGCACAGCAAAGTGGTGTAGTTGTTGAGGAAACGATCCCGCTCTCAAAGGCCTTTCCCTGGGAATACTGGGTTACAGTGTGAGAAAGTCCCACAGTTGTTTTTGACATCGTGTCCCTGGGGCATGTCCTGGTGGGAACACACAAACGCCACATCTCTACGCAGCGTGGACGTCCATCAAGACACCATCAGGAGCAGCAGAGCGCCCACAGTCCATTGCTACAGTGCAAAGCGTTGGTTCGACTGATGGCGTTGCAAAATCAGGTGGCCCTTTAATGCAACTGGACACCTCGTCACATAAATTTGAAGCAAGTTTCACATATCGCTGCAACAATAGTCACACAAAGCCCAGCATTCATCCGGGCTTAGCATCTACACTTTGGGGGGAAAAGCAGATATTCTCTAATTGCCACTGCATGCTGCCCTGAAGGAAAGTATGTCACTCAATAAGATAATCACACAGTGGGAACCCTGGATTGCCAGCACCAGCTTGCTATCTGGAAAACAAATATTTCCATTGTGAATTTGCAGAGCTGGCTTCGACATGGTGCATGCAAACATCTTCAGAGTGTTTGTATGTGTAATGAATACAGGAAGCATTCCCATTCAGTCCAGCCAGTACAGTCACTACCAGTCAGTCAGTCAAAAAGCTGCAGGTGTGCAGGGTCAGCAGGTCAAGAGCTCAAACTGATTTGAATATGTGGAACAAATGGCTAACATATGAGTGCATATAGTGATGTTTGCAATCTCAGATAAATGCCTCTTTATCACAAAAGCTAGATTTTCTTGCATTTACCCTGTGAGGTCGTGATATGAGTTCCCACATGAGGGAATAGTGTATTACTCTGTCACGCATGCAGCTACTTGAGTTTTAATTTAAAAATGATCTTTTCCAAATATGTGTCTGTGACCTCTTGTTTTTTAAAGGGCTTCAGAGGAACAACTTGGCTTCAGAGGGACCGACTGGAATATGTAAAATACTGAGAGATGGACTAACATTGTTAGTTTTGGTCTTTTCATTGGATTTGTTATCAGGAAGGAAAATACAGTGGGGCAAAAAAGTATTTAGTCAGCCACCGATTGTGCAAGTTCCCCCACCTAAAATGATGACAGAGGTCAGTAATTTGCACCAGAGGTACACTTCAACTGTGAGAGACAGAATGTGAAAAAAAAATCCATGAATCCACATGGTAGGATTTGTAAAGAATTTATTTGTAAATCAGGGTGGAAAATAAGTATTTGGTCAATAACAAAAATACAACTCAATACTTTGTAACATAACCTTTGTTGGCAATAACAGAGGTCAAACGTTTACTATAGGTCTTTACCAGGTTTGCACACACAGTAGCTGGTATTTTGGCCCATTCCTCCATGCAGATCTTCTCGAGAGCAGTGATGTTTTGGGGCTGTTGCCGAGCAACACGGACTTTCAACTCCCGCCACAGATTTTCTATGGGGTTGAGGTCTGGAGACTGGCTAGGCCACTCCAGGACTTTCAAATGCTTCTTACGGAGCCACTCCTTTGTTGCCCGGGCGGTGTGTTTTGGATCATTGTCATGTTGGAAGACCCAGCCTCGTTTCATCTTCAAAGTTCTCACTGATGGAAGGAGGTTTTGGCTCAAAATCTCACGATACATGGCCCCATTCATTCTGTCCTTAACACGGATCAGTCGTCCTGTCCCCTTGGCAGAAAAACAGCCCCATAGCATGATGTTTCCACCCCCATGCTTCACAGTAGGTATGGTGTTCTTGGGATGCAACTCACTATTCTTCTTCCTCCAAACACGACGAGTTGAGTTTATACCAAAAAGTTCTACTTTGGTTTCATCTGACCACATGACATTCTCCCAATCCTCTGCTGTATCATCCATGTGCTCTCTGGCAAACTTCAGACGGGCCTGGACATGCACTGGCTTCAGCAGCGGAACACGTCTGGCACTGCGGGATTTGATTCCCTGCCGTTGTAGTGTGTTATTGATGGTGACCTTTGTTACTTTGGTCCCAGCTCTCTGCAGGTCATTCACCAGGTCCCCCCGTGTGGTTCTGGGATCTTTGCTCACCGTTCTCATGATCATTTTGACCCCACGGGATGAGATCTTGCGTGGAGCCCCAGATCGTGGGAGATTATCAGTGGTCTTGTATGTCTTCCATTTTCTGATGATTACTCCCACAGTTGATTTTTTCACACCAAGCTGCTTGCCTATTGTAGATTCACTCTTCCCAGTCTGGTGCAGGTCTACAATACTTTTCCTGGTGTCCTTCGAAAGCTCTTTGGTCTTGGCCATGGCGGCGTTTGGAGTCTGACTGTTTGAGGCTGTGGACAGGTGTCTTTTATACAGATGATGAGTTCAAACAGGTGCCATTCATACAGGTAACGAGTGGGGGACAGAAAAGCGTCTTACAGAAGACGTTACAGGTCTGTGAGAGCCAGAGATTTTCCTTGTTTGAGGTGACCAAATACTTATTTTCCACCCTAATTTACGAATAAATTCTTTACAAATCCTACCATGTGGATTCATGGATTTTTTTTTCACATTCTGTCTCTCACAGTTGAAGTGTACCTCTGGTGCAAATTACTGACCTCTGTCATCATTTTAAGTGGGGGAACTTGCACAATCGGTGGCTGACTAAATACTTTTTTGCCCCACTGTAAAGTCAAATGCCCAGAGGCTTTGCTGCAACGTTGATTTTACCCCCACCTCTGGTTAGCTGTGGTGAAGATGGTGCACTCTGTTTTAGCCACCTTTCCTCTGATCGACTGTCTCTCACAAACATGAGGTTTGAATAGCTGGTGGATGGAGCTTCTGTGCTCACAGTGAGAAAGTATTTAGGACGTCTACTCTCAGTGACGTCATACAAATCCAAGAGTAGAAAATATATGCCTGAAACAGAGCATTTAGAGCATTATTAGAATCGTTGGCCACCACTGTAACAGTAAACAAGAAAAATATTTGTGTCTGCCGGTGCTACCCTGGAACCTAGATGCATCTGTGGTTTTATTTTGAAAATCCTAGGAGATTTTCAAAAAAATTGACCTCTGACCTTGACGTTGAGTTCCAGGCAGAGATGGGCAGTAACGCGTTACTTGTAACGCGTTACTGTAATCTGATTACTTTTTTCAAGTAACGAGTAAAGTAAGGGATTACTATTGCAAAATCGGTAATTAGATTACCGTTACTTTCCCGTAGGAACGCTGCGTTACTGCGTTACTAAAACCGTGATTTTTTTTGCGAGAATGTCTCATGACAGTGACGTAAGCAAGTGCGACGTTGGTGACAGCAGCTGTGTGCAGATCAACAATGGATAATATATCGAGTGCGGGAGAGAGTATGAGCGTGCAGCGTTTAAAGTGTGGAAGTACTGACCTTACTTTGAGTTTGATTCCATAAAAAGTGACAAAAACATTAGCGTCCATCGTGCGTGGGAAGAAAACTTCTTTTTACAGCGAAAAAAACCCCTAAACTTCCGAGCAAGCACCGAGTAGCTACGAGTGATGGGAAACTCACAGAGACACTCGCGCGGATTCTTCAACTGACCGCAGCACACCTGCACCAGGGTAACCCTCCGCCTACCCTGCTCCTGCTTTACAGGTGAAAATAGAGCAAAAGGACCGCTGAGTCTTTGACTTTATTTATTTTCTGCTGTGTTTTACTTGCATCTGTTTGAAAGAGTGAGTGAAAACACAAAAAATATTTTATTTTATGTGCTGGAATGTGTAGAAAATAGGTTTAAATGTTAAACTAATTTATTCAAGTCAGAGAATGTTGCATATAATTAAATGTTTTGCTTGATGCATAAAGTTAAAAGATTAAAACTGATAAAACAAGTTTTAAAAAGAGACTTTTCCATTTGATTACATTTTGTATGATGGATTATGTAGAAAAAGTAGAATTGGGCTGAAAGATCTATCACTTTATCACCTCTTCAGGTTGTAAATCGTGTTTTTAAAAAGTAACTAAGTAACTAAGTAACTAAGTAATTAATTACTTTTGAAAATAAGTAATCAGTAAAGTAACGGGATTACTTTTTTGGGGGAGTAATCAGTAATTAGTTACTGATTACTTTTTTCAAGTAACTTGACCAACACTGGTTCCAGGTCACTGATATTCGAACATTCAGGGATTTTAAATACACGCTCCAATAGTGTTTAAATCAAAATCCTATACTGCCTCATTCTCCAGTTTGTTGCATTGGAAAACTTGGGTGTCCAGGCCCGTGCCCACCCGGCGGGGTGACATCAGCCTTTTATGGGTGAGGCATAAAAGTCTTTTTTTTTTTTTAAACCGCTTTAAAACCTAAAGAATTTTCTTCAATTTAAAGAAAGCAGAACAGAGATTGTTATGTTTGTTTGTGCTGAGCAGCTGATTGTTGGCCACAGTGAAGCCCTCTCTTTCTCATAATGACCTTTGAATAGTCATAAATGCTCGTATTATGACAAGGCTGGATCATTATAGTTCTTACTCTAAACAGATTTACTATAGTTGTCTCTTCATCGACTTCAGCTGCTACAAAACACTGCTGGTCCACTCTTAACTGGGATGAGTGAACATGAACACATTACACCAGTTTTAGCTTCGCTCCATTGGCTTCCTGTCAACGTTAGGATTAATTTGAAGATTTTCTTGTTCACACTCCTGCCAGAGTACTGTGGCCCACTAATTAGATGATCCTCACTATTCCAAGATCCAAGACTTAAAAATAGAGATGTCTGGGCTTTTTTATTTCCCCGAGTCTCTGAATGTCTTACCATTTCGAATTAGAACTGCCCAAAAGTATTTCCTCAAGACTCATTTGTACTCTCTGGCCTTTAATTTGCGGCCAGATGTTTTATTATTGGCTGCGTGTGAAGCACTTTGGTCAAGTCTGGTTGTTTTAAAAGTGCTATACAAATAAACTTGACCTTTCTCAGAGTGAACCAGAACAGTGGAGCTGCTGGACAAACCAGATAAGAACAATGAGCTGAAAGATGCTAAACTGAGGGGAACATCACAGCTGAGAGTGCGATCTACATGTTTCACATACAAGCAGCATGTTGAATCAATGTAATCAATCATAATTATGACTGGAACTAATTTTTACTTGAATAATTGCATCTAATAAATTAATAAAGGACTTCTTATGTCAGAAAATAGTTGAGAGAAGTGAAAATGAGATTTAAATGCAATTTGATGTGAAATAAATTGAAGCAAGAAGCTTAATGCTGCAAAGAGGTGACAGCAGCTGTCTTTAAAGGACCTCCGCTCGGCCTTGTGCATCCTCCAGCTCTCCTTCCTTTCTCAAACTGGACAGGAAATTACCATGAGGCATTTCCTGCATATTTCTCATCACCTTGAAGCAGGGGTCGCTGGGAACAATGCACGCCTGCTCTTCCTAACAGCAGAGTCCTTCGTGTGTTCCTGCATGTACTGTGTTATAACAAGAGCACATGTTTCTTCATGTGTCTTTAACTGGCTAAGTGAGAGTAGGTATTTTCTTCCTCTAATGAAGCTCATGTGCCGCACAGCTCTTTGATGTCATGTGATTGCCACGGAGCCTATCAGGCTCTGCTTCTTCGTTTCAAAGCTTCGGTCAATTAGGTCCCGGTTTAATATAGTTTGTGGCTGCCTGGATGTTAATTTGGTGACAGGTGACACATCACAGAGCAAAATAAGCATTGATGTCGTTGGAGTCTGATGGGGTCTGATTTAGGATGCAATCAGAAAACTGCATCAATGAAAACAGTGACCTGGAAACAGTAACAAAATCTCACCACTTTCTGAGGTGTGAATGGAAAAACTGCTTTACTTAAAAAACAACCTCCTCTAATTCTCACCCAGTGATCACGTCTGCTTATGATTTTTTTCTTATTAATTAGAAAACATTTTCACATTTCACATGTTTTCACTTTCCTGTTTCATGAAACTAAATATGCACATCTGTTTCATGAGATACGTACAGTATTAGTACATTACTGGCACAGATTTAAAAAGGTGCTGGAAACATTTCTCACAGATTTATGTCCATATTGACACAATGTCATCACACGGTTTCTGCAGATTTCTTGGCTCCACGTCCATGATGAGAATCTCCCGTTCCTCCACATCCCAAAGGCGTTCTACTGGACTGGGATCTGGTGACAGCTGTCTTCTGTTGTCCAATCATGGCGTGCCCATGCGAGGTTTCCTGTTCTCAGGTGACAGCAGTGCCACAGCAGTGGCATTAGGAACGGTTATTTGTTGCCTTCCTATTAGTTCGAAGCAGTCTGGCCATTCTCCTCTGGCCTCTGTTATTAATAAAGCTTTATTGCCCAGAGAAGTGCCGCTCATACTCTCTCTTTTCCCAACCACTCTCTGTAAACCCAGAGGTTGTGTGAGACCAACAGTTATCCTATATACTCAGACCAGCCGTGGCCTTACATTGTTGCGTTCAATGTCACATATTTGTCTTAACATTCAGTTGAACATACCTAATAAATTGGCTGGGGTGTGTATTTATTTGCTACAGTTTGAAACTAGACTATCAAGAAAAGGTTTAAGGACACAAAGTGAAGCCATCGGTAGTCGCCATAATCTTCTAGACAACCACATTCCACTAAGTCCTATAAAAATGTACTAATACTGAACATTTAATACATTCAACAGATAAACTCTGTATAGAAACACTCATTCATTGTCATAACCTTTCAAAAAACCGCAAAGAGGTTATATAATTTTAAGTGAACCTTGCAACAAATATTATTACTGCAAAACAACAAAAACCAAAACAGAAATATTTCAAATCCTGGCTCCCTGCAGCTAAAACCAGTTGATGTTTCGGAATTTCTTTCATTACATAAAATTGCATTGTCGGTTTGTTGGTTTCCTGTTGCATGGATTGTTGTTTACGCCACAATAATATCAGAACAATGATTCTTAAAACTTGTGGAAGCGTTGTTTACCTCGTTGCTTTATCGTTACATCGTCTGTTTAGCATCGCTCGAATCTGTTAGAAATCTTTCACACGGGAACTCAAGGAGACTGTTACGGCTTTACGAAGGTCACTGTTTGATGAGAGTCCGTTGCACCTGCGTGTACACGGATGCACTGCAGAAACCAGGCGAGAAACACGAGACTAAACCAACCCGAGCCTCCCTTTCTCTCGCACAACCTCAAAGTGCAGCTATAGACGTCTCTCACATGGTTGTGATCTTCAGCATGTCCGCGGGGTCTTTGTGTGTGTGAGTGTGTGTGAATGTGTGTAAGTCATCACTCACCACCTTCTAACACTTTACACAGCAGTCAGAGTAGCTTTAAATGTGTCTTTTAAAGTCAAAATATCTTCTAAGAGGACTATGAGAGCAGTCCTCCCCTGCAGACTAAGTGCTTTGCTGGATTCGCTCTCTGTCCTAGACTTATTAAAACAACATGACTCAATTATAGTCCCGACTTAAGTAATCATGTTTTATGGCAAAACCACTATTATTATGTATGTCTGGCTGACTACTAACTCCACGAAGGAAGTCTGTCTTGCAGGTTTCACTTAAGATGTGCATTGATTTGTGCTCCCAAGCTCTCGAGTGTGCACAGGCCTACATTACTGTCTTAAATGTCTATACACACTGTAGAGACTGAACACAAACCAGCCTGGCCCCCCTTTGATCTCCGCTGTGATGGCAGAGTGCTGAAATAATGAAATTGTAATAACAGAGTACCACAACTGATGCCGGGACATGTTCGTTCAGGCATAAAGATTAAAAGAGGTGCTTTTTAAAATAAAAGATCTCAACAAGCAGGACTGATGAAGAAAGTACATTTGTGATCCAAGAAAATATTAACAAACGTCCTCGGCCGAGTTTCACCTCGATGCTCTTTGAAGAGCAGTTTGACAATTTGGAAAATGCGTTTTGCTTTCATGCTGGAATTTTATAAGCAGACTGATGCCGCTCTCATGTCTGAGCATGAGCACTGAGGAGGTTGGCTGGGATTTACCAGCAACTTTTAATTTAACACAGTCTATCTGATCTCAAAAGTGCCACACAGGTCACTAAGCAAATGGTCTCCGCCTGACCCTTGAATGAACTTTGACCTCCAGCACGTGATGCAGAACTGACCCATTCTGTTTTGGCTGTAATGACCAAATGCCTCACTGTCATCCTAACCTAACAAAGAGAGGACACACCCTCTAAAACACACGGACGCCTTATGAAACCGGAGCCTCTCCCGATGCAGATGGTATACGCGTATTGGCACATGTGCAGGAGCTCCGCTGATGTTTTGGGTCATATTTATTCCTGGCACAGGGGTTCAGAGAAAGCGTTCTGGGGCTGTTTTACTCAGAAAATGGTTTGAGAGCCAAACTCCTTTAGCGGGACCAGATGTTTTAGTTTGTATGTACACACACAAACTTTGGGTTCAGGATCTGAAATTATCATATTCAAAAATATACACTGTGATCACGTCAAGGTCGCTGGCCCCTCAGAGACACCTGATACTACTTTAAAATTGCTTCAGTGCACAGCAGGAGGGAGACATATGTATGCTAATTAAAAATCAAGAGGCTGGAGTGCAGAATTTCACGTCATTATGGCAACTTTGCTTCACAATAATCAGTCCGGCCAGCAGACTAAACATTTAGAAGAAAGAGATTTTGAATGTAGGTCCGGACAGCGGGTCGCTTCTTATTGTCAGTGCACAGATTTTAAACAAAGTATGGGCCAAAGTTTTTATCTGCAGGAAGTCAATGTTATCAAACAATGATAGCATTTCTGCAGACTTCCAGGACATGACAAAAGCATTGTGTTGTAAGGCAGGGATTGTCACAGTATTTTTAGTAAAAGAAATGCACAATTTATAAGAAGTGTGCAAAAGCTGTAGAAAAAACTGATCAGTTAAAGGAGGAAACAGCATTTCTTGAGTTACAAATTCAGTTTAGACTTCTTAAAAGTTAGATGAGAAGTTTGATAAGCCCTATCTTTAGCCACCAGCTGAATGCTCAACACAAAGACTGAAAAAACACATAAAAAGCTGAATAGCCAAGCTCGCTTCCTGCCATGTTAAACCTTTTTATTCAGTTCAATTTGCTTTATAAAGCATCATAGTTTTTTTTAATACATTACCAAAGAATACTAGGTTTCAAAATCCCTGATCACACCTTCAATCAGCAAAATTACTTTTTCCCTCTTCCAGAAGCACAGTATATGCTCTAATCTAACCAGACTGAATGTGTGGTGGGAGTCTAGTTTCTTTACATAGCCTTAAAATAATGTTAACGTTTCTCTCTGTGGTTTTCAACATCACTCAATCCTCACAGACTTTCATGTTTGTCTGAAATAAAGATGTTGACAACCTTCCAAATTGCATTAAGGCTTAAAGTTATACTGCTGCTTTAAAACTCAGGCCTGTAACTGACATCTAGGCATCATCTCAGCTAATTTGAGTCATTGAATACTCAGCTGTCTTTGTGTGGTTGTGTTTAGCAGACATCTGTACCTGTGGGATGCATCTTACAAACCAAACTAATGCCAGTAAATTCTTTAGCGCTGCATCTTTTTGTCTAAACGCAGTTACACGTGGCTCAGAAAACCTCAGATGGTGAGGGCTAAAATCAGAAATTCAAGCTTTCAAAATGGGTGAGGTGACTATCTTTTATATACAGTCTAATGAGTGGAATATCTAAACCAAAGATTTAACATTTTTATGGCATTAAATGTACATGTTTTTCATATTTTTCCACAACAATCAGCCTCACACATTTTGCATAGTAAGGGTTTCTACTAGAATTTAGAAGTTGGAAATGGACTGGTTTACATGGTGCCATTCTAGTCTTATTAACTCGTCAAAGTGCTTTAGACAACAAGCCACATACACCCATGCGTTTGGACTGTGGGAGGAAGCTGGAGGAAACCAGTGCAAGCACAGGGAACACATGCAAACTCCACACAGGACCAGGGGATTTAAACCATGAACCTTCCAACTGTGAGGCGACAGTGTGTTTGAGCACACCTTTGCTGCATGTAATGACAGCAGAACCAGATCCAAACTACAAATGTTCAAACGATTATTAAGCTTGATTTCCATCTGCTCTATTAGTTTCTTACTGAACGACATAAATCTTTAATCCCACACATAATCTTTGCTCATTTGCTCTTCTAGCCTCCGACTTCACTCAACTCGGTTTCACTGACAGACTGCATATAATTCATCCTGTGCTGGCTGAGGCGATGTATTCTTTTCATGTACAGAGGAAGTGTAATATCCTGTTCCTGCATGAGCTCTAATACCACACTGAGGCAGAGTGGCCCCCGGCCTTTCAGGGGCCTGAATGCTCCTGAAAACTAAACTACAAGCCTTTTGAGACTGTGATATATGAGGTGGCTCTCTGTCTTAGAGCTTCAGTAAAAGTTGAGCCTAATGGGGTCCCTTTTTTTTTTAGAGCACGGGAGGGGATGGTTCTCATTTCAGTGGCAAATGTACCCTGCAGCGGAGGCTCACGCATTTTAATCGGAGTCATTGTTGTGAAACTCCGCTTTCAGTGAGAGCCACAGATTGTCTGCCAGTGTGCTCTGGGATCAGCGTCAGAGCTGTCTGTGTCACCAACTTGCAGTGAAGATGAAATTAAAGTAATGTAATACCAATAAGTAAGAAATCACACGGGATTTATCAAAACGCGTTCAAATTGTTTGCAAGTTTGTGAGCAGGAGACGACTCGGGCTTTCCGGGGAGGCTTTGTGCTTGTTTTAAAGATACATTTAAAAAAAAATCTTGGTTGTTTAGGAATCACCAACTTTAACAATGAAAAACCAGAAAGTCAAATGGAAAGGTGAGGATAGAAAAAAACGCAAAGGTACAATGTAAAATAGCCCACGCAGGGTTTTTGCAGGGGTGCCTCTGAGACCCTGAGCTTCTTTCTCGTTGTAGGACTGCAGGTAAATCTTCCTCCTGCATAAATCATGGGAGCACTCTGACGTATTATTTTGGTAAACTCTGTTTGGCAAGCAAAACACACGCACACACCTGCGAACAATCGGTGGGAGGTCCACCTGTAGGTCCCAGCAGCGGCGGAGGCAGGCTGGTGAGTCCTCCTTCTGCCACCGTCACCATAGCCGAGAGAAACCAGTCGGACGTCCTCTGCGCCTCCGGTTCACACATTGCAGGATTCAGACGCGCAACGGGAGGAATGCGAGGCAAAAATCGGTGTTTATTTGGACTTTTGGATGAGAGAACTTCCTTTTAACGCGTGCGTTTTGATTTCGAGAGTCTCCGGAGCCCATAAAAAGGCTTTAAAATGTCTCACCAGCAGCGACTTGTTCAGCTCTCAGCAGCTTCGCTGGCTGTAGTTTTCGGCACGGACGAGGAGAGTGTGCGCGCCGGCGGAGGGAAACTCGGCGGCACCGGTGCGAACGGTCAGGAGATTTTCGATGACTTTAAAGCGCAAAACTCGCGAAGTTTCTGGAATAAGAGACTGGTCAAGGCTATAGCTGAGGTGTACTTTCAGGGATGGATGGAAAACTTCGTGCTTTTCATTCAAGGCAACGCCAGCAACTTGGAGGTGCTGAGGGAAGCGTGGATGCGCAGGGCTTTGAGGTCACCGAAGGGATTTATCATTAAAGCTGTCGGTATGTGAGCGAAATGTCCACAAAACACACTTGAAAGAAGAAGCAGCAGAACGTGTGTATACGCCACTGTCCCGTTTGCAATGCAAATAAGGTGATAGGACTCATTCAGCGCAGTGAACAGCTTCTATTCATGTAATGGCACAAGGTGTTTTTTCTTTAAAGGGGCTCTTTATTGTAATCACACCACCAACAACACGTTTACCACCCTGAGACAGATGTGTGAAAGCTGTAAAGTGTGACTGACACAGAGCTGGCGCAGTGGAACTCCACAAGTTGTAGAAGTTGTAGCAGTAAAAGTGGAGTTTACATTATTTTAGGTTTATTATTGTAGGTAGGATCTCTAAAGAGACAACGTGTTGCCTGCTTCATCACTTTGATCTGTTCAGTTTGCTTGGAAGACTATGTTTCTAACTAGACCCCCACCCCACCCATCAAACCCCTCAAATGTCTGGTGTGTTTGGGAGAACTGCATCCCAAATCCGTCTGTTACTGACACAGTCATATGTTTACCCCAGCTTGTTAACAAACCTCCCTGTAATTGCTCCTAATTGCCCCCCTCTTCTCTGGCTGTGCTTTAAAGCAGCATATAGTGACACAGAAACAATGGAAATGGGGCAGAAACCTTTATGCAGCCTCCTATAGCATGATCTCACAGGCTGTAAATGTCTGACAGCACTGACCCCTGGAGAAAACGACAACCTTGTGTGGATTTTAGAGCTAATGACCTTATTCTTAACTGATACGTCCTTTTTTCCCTCCTTACTTTAATCTGTAGGTTTTTACAAATAAATGTGTGGGGACTAATACTTGACCACTTTTAAAATTACACAATTATGACATGAAAGTTAAAATCTCCAAAGGGTGTAGAAGGTGTTTTTCCAAATCTTGGCTGTTCGGGCAGTGTCCCAGTGTTGCAGCTGCCTTCCAACAGCTTCCCGGCTGCTTGCGGTACTGACGTTTCCCGGTCTGTCTCCAGAGTAGTGCCTTTTGTCTGGATGTGTGCCTTCTGCTGTCTTACCTGCTGACTTTGCGTCAGCTCTGCGAGACTGAGCAGTTCACAGACAAGCAAATGAAGGAATGTGAAGGGGAGGAAGAGACCACACAGAGGGAGACCCTGGGAGGGTGTGGACTGACTGAGAGAGGGAGAGGGTGGAGGCTGACATGCCATCCCACTGAGCAACCCCTCCTGGCCCTGTCAAACAAACACCACATGGGCCAAAGGTGATGTTGCACCTATTGTTATGCACGGTCCAAAAGGTGTGCACGTTCATGCGTGAGCTCGTGTTCGAATGTGTTCTCCACAGCAGATGCAAACACGTCTGCGTGTGGAAATACCACCTCCTTCTCATCCTTAACAAATCCTTCTCCTCACACCGCAGAAATTTGTATGGAAATAAGCTCTGGCAGGTTGTCAGAGCCTGGTTTATAGTCTTCTCGCTGAGAGCTGGTCAGCAGTGAATCACTGAGCAACTGCCTGCCGACCGCAGCCGCTTTTCTGTTACCCAGGATTAATGTCCCTCCGTTTCATGGCCAGTGTGGGACTGTGGAAGTCAGACTCCTAGATTGATATCAGGCATGGACTTAAGGCCTTGACATTGTCCTGATATAAATATGTCAGCTCGAAAACACAAAATGTTATAAGTTATGGGCTACAGTGAATTTCAAATAGCCCTATTTCCTTTCTCAGGTCAGAGGAAGGTTCAGACTTTACTGCAGTGTGGAAGTTTTTTGTGTGTAAGGAACGCCTAATTTAAGAGATGCTCAGCTGAAGCTAACCAGATGTAGGCAAAGTTAGTTAAGATTGTCTAAAAAGAGACAAAGAAAGAGAGACGCAGGTGACATAGATGGTCCTGCCTGGTTATCTGTGCTGATAGTCTCAGTGTAGAGAGATTGGCTTGTGGTCCCATCACACACTCACCCACTCCCACTGAGGTAAACAATCAGTGTGAGAAGTTGGTATGGAGTGTTATTAACGTGGGCAATGGACCCAGTGGAACTGAGGATCTCTGATTAAACTAACTCTTGTCTGCAGGGCATTCTCTCATTCTTCATCCAGTGTCCTTCTGCAGGATAATAGCACTGTGGGGTTAGAGGTGGGGATAGCTCAGTAGGTAGAGTGGTGGCCCCATGATCGGAAGGTCGGGGGTTCGACTCCACTGAACGGTTACCCTGAGGTACCCCTGAGCAAGGTACCGTCCCTACACACTGCTCCCCGGGCGCTGCACTGGTGGCTGCCCACTGCTTCACTGGGTGAATGGGTTAAATGCAGAGGAACTATTTCCCTATGGGGACTAACACGCACACTTATTTATACTGTAAAACCAGCTCACTTATGACTAGTGTGAGCATTTAGTTTACTGGAAATGCAGCGCAGTTACAGTACCTCAATTATCACCCATTTATGACATGTGCTATATTTACTACAATTTGTGTGGATAACATCTATTGAAATGGCTGCAGGTATTATGATGCTTAATATGTGGAGCTGGATAAAGCACCACAGCTGTAGTTTTTAAAGACTATTCCAGTAAAGGGTGATCTGGAACTACATCAAAATGGAGTTGTAATCAAGAGGGAAAAAAACAAGACTGTGGGATCTGGAGATTTTTTACACCACCTTAACAGCTTGTTTTTTGTTAAAGGGACGGTTTATTTTCAATCAGTGAGTTGCCTTAACAGAAAATGCCTGTTGTGGGTTAAACGTGCTTGAGCAAAGCATTCGATAATTAGCTCTATACCTTGACTGTGGAGCTAGAGTGGTTTATCTAGACTTGCATAAAGACAAAGCCTAAAACAGTCCAGATGAAACAAACAAGCACATCAGTTTGTGGGTACTTTTAAGAATCTTTTCAAACTTCAGGATGAGCAGGCTTGCTTCTCCTTACTCTTTCTCCGTAATTAAAAGGAAGTCAGTGTCATGAAATTCTCAGTAAGAGGGTAAAAAAGTTTTTTTTACTCCCCCAAAAAGTACAACTCTTAATTTAATCCAATTGTAGCTTCTTATTGCTCATTAAAATGCTCAAAGCACGTTGTTGGCTTTGTTTAAATTTAATTCTTTAATTCTCAGCGGTAAACCACTCCAGCTGTCCCTTTGAAACCAGAGGCTCGGTAATGACTTTTAGCTGGTTCTGCATTATTTAGCGTGCCACTATTGTCCCCCGCAGCAGGATGAGCATGGAGACACAGGCTTAAACATTTATATGGAGTAAGCCACCGGTGTAATGAGGTGTTCTGTATCCTTTCTACTGTCAGTCTCTGCAAACCTTCTTTCCTTTGAACGCAGGCGTAAACAAGTCTTCTCACCTTTGTCGGTGAAATCGCTACTTTTCAGCACATCTGTGTCATTCTTTGAGCACTGTAAGGCATGACTAAGCTGCTCTTTTTAAGCCAAGTTTCTTTTTTTAAATGGTATGTTTCATTTAACTTGCCATACCATGAGGTGGTGATGCATTCCTGAAATGCTTCATTTACTCTTGAGATCATTTCCTGAGCTTGCAGCTATGCAAGTCTCATTTCTGCCCTTTACTTTTCACTTGAAAGTGTTGTATTTTCACACCAGGGGTTTCTCCTTTCATGGGGGTATTTTGTCAGAGTCTCAAAGCGCTCCGCTAATAGTCATAACTCTTCCAGATGTTAGCTTATTAACCATGACACCCCCTTGCCCGCCCCTAAATGGCCCACCCTGTCCTAACTAAGCAGCACAGGTCAAAGGTTACAGCCTTCTTGCTAACAAGGTACCTCGGGGTTATTTAGTTTCAGAGGGTTTTATAGAAAGAAACATACATTTAAACAGTATCCAGGTGTTCTTTGCTCACTGCGTTTCTGCTTACGTCTCAGTATTTTACCCACCGGGTTACAAATGTGCACTTGTGAATGGACATGTCAGGCCTGCATTGATCAATATTACTGGTAACATTATTGCTATTCATTCACTATATATATATACTATAACGGTCTACTTTTAGATAACAATTTCAACCTCTTATTTAAGTTTATTCTTTTTTTTTTTAAATTAAAACTATTACTTTAAGCTTGCTATTTCAGTGTCAGGTGATCATTATTACTTCTATCCAGCTATTTAGTTTTTTATCCTTTCCTGCAACAGTGTCAATCATTGCCATAAGTTAACCATTAGTGTTGGCTAAAGCAAACTTCCTTTTGACCACCTATTGAAATTTGATCAGCTTATAACGAATAATCACATTTATCTTTGTTTTTCACACTCAGTTTTATGACAGTGGCCGTGGTTTCAAAGAGGTCCTAAGGTATGAATTTAAAACTATTTGTATACCAATCAGCTGTGTGAATGTTTTAACATCTGCCATAAATGTTGCTTTGTTGGTCAGAAAACATCTCATTGCACTGCCAAGATGAGAGATGAGGCATGTTGTAGATGCAGTTTGCAGGATCTGTAACAAGTGCTGAATTGGAGTGTTAAGAAAGGAAAATTCCATTAAATTCTAGTGTTAAACTGAATCTTTTTCCCTAAAATTGCAAAATAGGGCAACGGTTTAGGTAGTATTTGCATGTTTGAAGTGCCTTCTTGCCTCGTTCATATCTATAAATAACCAGTTTAAAGGGAAATTAATTAAATTGTAACTTGAAAGGAGTCTCTGTGATTTTTGTGCATATTATTTACATTTCAAATTGCTTTTCAAATTGCATTATTAGTGTAAGATGATTAGGATGCAGCCTTTTACAATCACTTTTACTGATTTTGCTTTTGGCGAGATATTTTTCTACATTTATCTACAACATTTTTTTTAGTTCCTGTGGCTGCAAAAATAGCTTAGCAAATAATTCAAAAACCTTGACCTGTATTCTCAGATGTGACCCTCCGTGTGTGTGTGTATGAAGGACTCTGCATGTGCATGCAGTCCTGCCACATCATTTGTTTGCCAAATCCTTTCCCATTAAGCAGGAAGCTAACCCCGGTGCGAATCAGGCATGTCGGCCTCTGCATCGACCCAAACACTGGGCTCACCCGCAGCGGCTGAGTGGACCAATGCCAACAATAACAGTTAAGGAGTTTCCTCTTCATCCCTGAGCTTATGCACCCTGTCAGTAACAGCTTAGGTTTCCCTTGGTGGAGTTATCTTTATTCAGTCTCCGGTCAGACAAATAGTGATTGCATTAAACTCTGCATCACTATTAATGTTCAGTTTCCTGACAGGATGTTTTCTTTGCTTCATGTAGCAGTAATACATGCAAAGGTATGCTAACATTGGTTCAGTAATAGCAAGGTGCTGTGTTATTGAATTTCAAGAGTGGAAGATACTTCCAAGAAACTACGACAGAGCTGATGATTTTAAGGGCATTGTGGAGTGATGGATCACATGGTGGATAGCGGATGGGAGCTGTGCTCCAAACGCTGGGATAATAAACACTGGAATCTGCTGCACCTTCAGCTCAGTTTAAAGGAGAGGAAATGGGTTTCATCTGCAACCAATGACTACTATCACTCATGATTAATGTGTGGATCTGCTGAAAATATTCCTCGATGCTGGGTGTATATGTTTTTGTGGTGGGGTGTCAGTGGGGAAATGTCACATGTATGGAGTAGGAGTGAAAATACCCAGATCTTTCAGGAAGACAAGCTGGAGATTTAGGGCCTCCTGTCTTTGTCTGAGCTCCAAGCTTGGCAAAGTGTCAGAAAAATGCAAAGCAATATACTGTACAGGTCTTTAAAATGGGCCATTAAGAGTAAATGCTGAATATAGAGGAATCCTAAGAAAGAACCTTGGGGTACACCGTTTGTTAAACACACAAAAGACCTCATGTGGGACACTTCTTTTCACAGTGATAGTTGTATTCAAAATAGTTGCGAAACCATCCCCACACAGCTGGATCACAGTCTGAAAGTCTTGAAAACATCTGTGAATCAGTGACTGAATCAGTTGCTAGTTAAGTATCCGGAAACATCACAGCAGTGTCTTTGATTTTTTCCAGCAGAGGTCCAACATAAGGTAATGGCTGAGCTGGTGCTATGTTTGTCTTGATCCGAAGCCAGACTGATACACAAAGAGGATAGAATTTCCTTTCTGGATGCATGCCCTCGAATGCTGAACAAAAAATGTTAAATGATGTTATAAAATTTTGGAAATTGAACTGCCTCTTAGTTACATTACTACTTTAGGGTTAAACACGAGGTATTATTTAAACGTATCCTTATGCATTCCTCACTGAGTGCATTTACTTTGAGGCCAAACATCTGGCTAAACCGTGACTTTTTGTCTTATCTTGAAGAAATAAGCTCTTTCATTGAAATATATGCATATATTTATCTTTTTTATCAGTCTCAGAATTAAATTACAAAGCGATGCAATATTTTTTTCTTCCTTTTTGCACAAAGGCGTATTCAGTCAAGTGTTTTACAT
This sequence comes from Diplotaxodon limnothrissa, assembly GCF_057381915.1. Taxonomy (NCBI): domain Eukaryota; kingdom Metazoa; phylum Chordata; class Actinopteri; order Cichliformes; family Cichlidae; genus Diplotaxodon; species Diplotaxodon limnothrissa. Next base: position 13,111,287 of record NC_140608.1, on the reverse strand, counting down.
TTTCTTTAACAGCAGAAGCTTTTCAGACCCAATGATTTTTTTCAGTAGTATTGTTTTGTGCTAGTCCTTATGGGTAACCTAATAACCATCAGGCTTAACAGGTTCATACTGAATACCAGGAGCACCAAGAGAATCAGTTGGGTACTTGATGCTAATCTTTTAATATGTGAGTGTCTGAAGATATATTGGCACAAGACTCATGTGTCTGGAGTCCACGGTTTAGGAGATATGACCAGTTGAAATGTTAAAAAGCATAATATTTTAAAAAGTATAAATGTTATGAGCACCAAAGGATATAGCTGGCATAAGCAGAAATAGCAGAGCAGTTTAAGACTTGAGTGGTGAAAATAGCACCAAAACTGTGGCCATAGTTAAGCAGCAAAGAATAAAGAAACAAACTCAATAGGTTGAATGCCTTCAGCATTCACCCAATAAAATTTGCAACAAGATGCAGTATAGGTATTTTTCTTTTTAAGTAAAATGGCTCTGCTCTAGTTCTTCAACTCTGGTGGTGTCATTTGCACCAGCGAGTATGTTAGCTTATGTATAAATAATTGTAACCCTTCTTTTGAAATGGAAAAAAGTCCCCCTGAAAGTGCAACAATAATCTCTGGTATGCGTCTTTAACTGTGCATTTTCTGTAAAGAGGAAATATAATAGTTTTGCCTTGAACACTTCAGATGTGGGCTGGAACAAAGCCGAGATGAATAGTTTCTCAGGGTAATGGGACCAATTTGGCCAGAGACACTGCAGAGGACTAGTTTTTACACATTAAAGAACAAAGGAAAGGTACTGTGGCACAGAAATGGATCCGGCAGACTTGGAGGTAATGTTCAAGTTCATCAAAGCAGATGAGAACCAGAAACGTGGCGGTGTGGTCCAGTTAGTCTGAAGAGGTATGAAGTGAAAGATTGAGAAAATAAATTGTCGGTAAAGCTGTGCTTTAACTCTGTCTGATGGCATTGGCATAAATTGAAATCATGCTACACTTAAGATGTTTTTGGTATAAAATACAGCCCTGTTTACCTGAGGTCTGCTGTTAAACACCTGGTCAGGTGTGTTTCCTATTTCACCAGGACGTGATGACGGGGTTCCTGCTCACTAGCTTAGTGCCAGGTCACTTTTATGAGCAGGATTGCTTTTCCAATTGTTCTTCTTGTGAATCAGACGGTAAAAGCATTATTTTATGCCATTACAGCTGCAGGGATTTGCAAGCAAGATTTGCGGTGACCCACTATAAACCACTAGATCTTTTGAGCTCGGTGAATGACAGTTTGAGAAGCTTAGTCACAGGCTCTTTGTGCTTACTTGCCAACATACATTAAATATCAAAGGCCCGCTTTGGCAAACTTTGTCTCGAGACTGTGGCTGTTACAGAAACGACACTTTTGCTGCTGTTTCTTCTTTTTCTTTGTTTTCGTATTGGACGTGGCAGGTCGCTGCCACAGTAAAGGTTTCTATGGTGATGTGGGACAACACAAACCCAGCCTGGGTTTTTCTTCGTTGCTCATGGTTTTAGCTCATGAATTTTCTTTAGTCGAGATGTTTTGACTTTTATCAGCTTTTATTCAGCTGTTTATTTTAAGATGTTGCAGTGCTTGTATGCCAATGAAGGGGCTAAATTGCCATTTTAATGTACCAACCCCCCCTCCCAAAGAAAACAAGCAAACACAGTCCATATTTGACCTTTTTTCTCCCACCTTGATTCCTCTCTTGCACTGCACTCTCTGATTCTGAACCATGAATAGGTCAGATTAAATATTTACCTAATGCAGCTAAATGTTTGGGCTAAAATGCAGGTTTTATTGGGAGGAATCAATCAATAAAGCTGTAAAATGCCAAGTGGCTCAGCATTTATAGCTTGATGTGTTAGACACAGGAAGCTCATGGATGGTAATTTTACGGCAAATTCTATAATAGATATTTATTTCATTGACGTTTTTGCTTAATGCTAGGCTTTTGGGGTGAAAGCATTGCTGGGATATTTGCTCTGTGATTGCTTTCTGAAGGGATCTTTTCACTCAGTTTATTGGGCCATTTAACTGCAACGCCCACGTCTGTGTTCTTATGTGAGTTAAAGACACAAACTCATAAAGCACTTTTAAAAAGTGCAGCACACACACATGTATAGGAAGGAAGGCAAGGGCGGGGTCACGGAGCCCTGCTTGTCCAAAATACCAAGGACAAAGGGACGGGTGGGAATTTAGCACATAAATTAGAAATCTGACAAAATGTTTGACATTGTGTCACCAAGGTTGACTGAATCTTGCATGTACAGTTAGCAGATTTACTGTAGCACATAGTTAAACTGACTTAGTGAGGAAGAGATAAGGAATGACTTTAGTCTGTTGGGGCAGGCTTTGAGATCTCGCTGAATGCCATGCTGTGTGTCTTTAATGAGGGAGAGAGAAGATTATCCTGTTTGCCTTCTGGAGCCTACAAGATTAGACGATAGCAGGATGAGATAAGACGGTGGGCGTCTTTGAGTAGTTTGTGTTCCTAGAGGGCTACTGAATGAGGGACTGTCTAAATCATACCTAAAATTTGAGTTAAATTTTACCTGCAGCAGTGCAAAGATGAAAGGTCAATAGTAGATTGCATACAACACAGCTCTGAATCAGGTGCTTCTCGGCTCAAGGACAGAAAACATTCAGGAAGCAAGGGACTCATGCACACTGAGCAGCCTTCAATGATCCAAACTATGGGGTCATTCATTAAAGGCTGTATATAAAAGATTCATGTAGTAACTGTTATGTAACTCATTGGTGTGAATTGGTCAATTTGACATTTTTGGCTTTTGAAATCTTGATTTTTGAGCCAAAAGTTACCATATTTAATTAAGAGGTTGGAGTGCTAAGTTAAGAGCTAATGCTTTCGAGCCTGGTTATAGGAAAACGGTAGTTGCGGTGCAACCAAAATGATTGCAAGTTCACTGCACACATTTACAGTCTTGTTGCCTTCGAAATGGTTGCATCCACAGGGGATAGGAATCAGGTGTGTGACCTCTCGTACTCAGTTGCCATCTTCAAAGTGACTTTGTGATAGCGATAGGACTGAGTTGGTCTGTTATCAGTTTGCAGTTGAGTCAACCTGGTAATTACACATGCTCTGTTGTGTCATGACAGAGTGATTGACTTTGATAAATCGCTAAAATCACAAATCTGTTGTCTTCTGTTCCATCTACATTCAAAGAAATTCACATTCATTACATACAATCAAAGTCCAACCAGAATCTCTGATGGAGAAATTCACAAATTCCTCCACAAACGTGCTCAGTAACCTTGCTTTCACGTAGGAATATAACCAGAGTACAGACAGTTAAGTCCAGTCCTCTAATGGGAAGAGATGCTTTGCAGATGAGTAGCACTCATCTGCACTAACTCAAATTGATTGCAATGTACTGGCCAGCTTTTTGTGATTGTTAAATAGATGTGGCAACTAATTGAAACAGAAAATTCAATTAGCAAGCTATAACTGTATGGCATATGATAGCATTGCGCAGAAACAGATAACAGTTTATTTACTATTTAAGTGGCAATGAAATTCAGACTAATTTTATTGTTTCAATTAAAGGTCAAATATATTTCTTTTACAAGGTTGTAAACACATTTAATTTCAGTGAAAATAATTGACATGCTAGGCTCTGAATACAGCTTTAAGTGGCCATTCAAGGGTTTACAGTTTTAGTGAATTTCAGGTTGTCTTATTTTATTTTTGTGTTTGAGGTTAAACAAAGACCCTATGAGCCAGCTCTGTGAGGCAGAGCTAAATATTATCAGTAGAAGTAGTACAGTAGAAAACAAAGCTAACGTGTTAATGTTAGCTAGCTGTTAGCTAGTTTAACTTACATGCTAACAACTACACATTAGCAGAAAACATAAAAATACCTGAGGGTGATTGGACTGCGGTTAGTTTTCGGGTATTTGGGCAAATAAAGACATGGACAAGCTAAAGTTTTAGTTAAAAAATTGTTGCTGTGACATTGTGTAACAAACCATCCGGTTGTTATTCAGACATTTGCTAAATGATGACACTAGAGAAAAATTCTCATGCACTTTTAGCCTCAAATGTCATGGCAATCCATACAAATATTTTTAAGATATTTCATATATTTATTGGTAGTCCAATAAACATTTCCATCACTACAACAGTGTGACTAATGGGCATACAGGATAATAACCAATATTTCACATTAATGCGCAGTCTGTTTATATTCACAGGAATCTTGTACTGTTCCAAGGCATAACTTAAAGCCAGTACATCACATGTTTTTTGTTATCGAGGGCTGGTGATGATCAGGAACGGAAGACTTTGCTAGAGTTTCACTTCTTGGCAAAATATCATTAAATATTAAAATGTCAGCTAAACGGTTGAAATGTTAAATGATATACAAGCTGTTGTGAGACTTTTTTTTTTAATTAATCGTTTTAATTTTTGCTCTGTGTTTCTGAAAATGTATGGGCTCTATTGTCTGTGCATACTTGTGATGTTTTCTTTCTGCATTGTGCAGAAACCAACATGTTTGATCATATTAGTGAGTTTCATAAAGTTAGGTGCTTCTAGTCTTTGAATATTGCTATTAATTTATGGCACGTCCACTGATTGAGAAGTCCATAAACAGAAGATTTTTGCCTTCTCTGCATTGAGTAAAGATCATTTAGAGATACTTTGACAGTGGTGCAATTTATGGCAGGTCTGCAGCATGTGCTTTACGGTGTGGTGCAGTATTTTACTCCAAGAGACTTAAGGTAATGCAATCACGTATGAAATGAGACTCAAGAGGCTCTAAGGTCTGCTAACACCATGTGAGCCATGTGAATACATGTGGTATTGATTAGTGTCAGCAGCCAAAAGTATCTCAGTGGGGATCGAGGAGAGAAGGTCTCTGTCAGTCATTGCTGCAATATGAACAGTCGGCTTTAGATATTTTTCATTTTGTTCCCCAGGCAGCAGTTTATTCTCACATGGAAAACTTATGACACTGGAAGAATGTTTTTTAGGTCTGCAAGGGGCAGAAATCATAGTGTGGACTTTGTCGCTTTATTTTAATATTTGGGGTAATGCTGTTCATGAAACAAAAATCAGGCTCGTTATATAAAATCACAATGATCTTTTAATTTCAAGTTATTTTAATACAAACCAGCATGTGATTTAAGCATTGCACCCCTGAGAAAGAAACTCATGCTCCTATTCCTGTAGGAACAAGATGGAAAGGATAACTATAACATTGCTTAAACTGTTTTTCTTTCTGCATATTTATTGTGTATCTGCATGAACAATCGTGTGAAAAAAGAGCTTTCTCAGGACTGTAAACATTCGAATAAATACATATTTTTTTCTGTACGACTTTATCAGGCTTACATTTTTATGGATGAATTTTAGCATACTCTTCTTTCAATTCATTAATGTTTGCAGGCATTTGTTTATGCAAAGCTCTCTTAAGGTGTCAATCAAGTTGAGCTCCAGAGTTTAACTGGACTTTGACGGGACCATTGTGATTCTTTGTTTTGTTGTTGTTGTTGATTTCCTGCTGTGCTTGGGATCATTGTCCTACTAAACAATCAACAGCTCAACTGCTCCCCAGTTTCTGCCAGGTCAGCTTGAGCTGTCAGACATTACTTTGATATCCACAGGAGTTTATGTTACATCAGATTCTCAGGTCCTGTGGCTGCAAAACAAACCCAAATAATCACACCGCCACCTCCGCACATGACAACTGGTATTACGTGTTTGTGTTGATATGCTGTGTTTGGATTTTCACCAGATGTGATCTAGTTCATTATGGCCAAACATCTCCACTTTCGTCTAATCTGTTTAAATGTCTGTCTAAAGTCTTGTGGTTTGTTCAGATGCAACTTTACAAGTCTAAGTCATGCTGCCATGTTAATTTTTAGAAAGAAGAGGCTGGCAAACTTCACAAACACACACCTGAATGCTGCAGATTAGCAAACTTTGAGGGCATTCGTATAGGTGCTCCATCCATAAATCAAGTGCATTTGATTAGTAGCACCTGGCTGCTACTTACCCTTTTAATGTATATGAAAACAGTGAGGGTGTTTTTCACAGGCATCTCTGCAGGTATTTGAAAACTTTCATTTTCACAGAAAAAGAATTAGCTCAGATTAGCTCAATTTAATTCATTCCCCAAAAAAAATGTTTTTAAACTTGAAGGTTGCAGAGAGCTGCACAAACCAATATTCCACATTTTATACAAGCTGAGAGCAGATAACCCTTTTACAAGGTTATATCGACCTGCTACTCCTTCTGTTAACTGGCATTAACACAATGCTCGTCCCCGTTTTGATTCTCAAGCTGCTATTTTCCCTGTCTCGCCCTTATGACACAGGGTTCGGTTGCCATGGTGCCCAGCCGGGTATTCATGCTGTGTATGACAAAGGGTTTAATGTCGGTGGCCCGGTCTTGGATTACAGCAACACAGAGATCCGCTCCCCCTGGAGAGGAGGCGGTTACAACGCTGAACCTTTTCGACAGTCACGCCTGCTAATGTTAGACTCAATAAACACGGATCCTCAGCCGGCCCCATCCTTCCATTACAGCAATATTTCCCACATCTGAACTCCTACAGGTGTTTTTTGTCATGTCTTGCACCAGCATTTCAATGTAGTTGGAATTCATTGCATGTAACAAACCTATTGCATGAATATATTTGCATTTAGCCTCTTTAGAAGAACAAATCGTAATAGCATGGGTCCTACAGGATATCATGCATTAAACCAGGACACGATCGAAGAGGATAACAATCAATCCACTGAAATTACCTCTGTGCAAAGAGAAGATTAGTTTGTTGATTCCCTCTGATTAGGATGTTAATTATTTGCCTCCCACTCTAACCTTGCTGACATTTTCACTGTTGACTGTGTTTGTATGTGGTTTCTATGCAGACAGCCTGCCAGACATTCCTATAGGAAGTTAACGACAATGAGGAGCTAAGTCAGCAGCACTAATTTACTGCCAGGGAGACCGCTGTTGAGATATCCGCTCTGAGGTTTAGACAGCTTAATGTCTTGTCTCAGCTGGGGGAAGGCAGCTTTTATTTTCTTTTACAATCCCTCATAGGATCAGTTTTGCAAAGAAAGACCTCTGCCTGTGAACCTTACGAGCATTAAGTGAACCCCATGTGCTGATAATTGTTTTGTTACTTTTTTAGGTTCACATATTCCTTCCATTTTTTTTTAATTAACTGAAATGCAGGACCATTTGTAGTGATTAAAATATTATGTTAACAGTGCTTTTAGGCTACTTATTATTCATTTGTGTGGCTAAAAGCTGTTATGCAGGGTCTTTTTCCAACTTCTTTCCCTTTTTGTAAAAAGTTTAAGTCTTAACCCGATCTTAACCTTAGTTTTCATGTTTATATATGCAAAGAAGCCAGAATGTTTTAATTGTACCAATATGTAATTTCATATCACATATTTTAACACTGGATTACATTTATGGTCGTGTGGTAGATTGTACACACTGATTAAGTCATTTTTCCCCATATAAAATCTGTCAAAACATTCTGTGGTCGTAATGCAAGCGCTGAGATGATGAAAAATAAGTGATTTTGACTAATGACACGTTGCTCTTGAAAGAATAGTTTTTTTTGTAAACTTGCCTGCATCTGTCATCATGTGTGTGATACGTATGCGTGTTCTCATTCTTTACTATAGCAGATATTTGATTAGCTGTATATTTTCCCTGCCTCAGACAAAAGTGGTTCAAGTGTGAGGGTTGTAAATGTTTAGCTTACATCACGTGGTGAGCTTGGCAGTGCTATTGAATGAATGCCCCAGGGCTGATGAGGAAATCACTCACAGTCATACAAGTGTGACATTTATACACAAAACACTGTTGTCAACACAAGCAGTCTCCAAAAGTTCCAAGTGGTCACGTAGCTGAATTTAATTAGTTGTGTGTGTGTGTTTGTGTGTGTTAACTTTACACTCAAGTTTTCATGTTAGGACTCAAGTAGCATTTTTGATGGATTGCATTTTCTTTTTTCCTGTTTATCATCTTTTGCACTCCTTTCTCTGGTGTGGTGTAGATGATTAACTAAAACCAATTTTCCACTCCGATGGGTAAGGTTCTGTCCATGACTTTGTAAGTCTAATCATTCATCAGCAGTGGGTTTGAGACCCTTGGTCAGCTGGCTGGTTGTAAGCTGTATGCTGGGATAACATTGTTGTTAGCATGTCAACATTGTAGATCATATTGCAAGCATTTCTTTCCCCCCTTTTATGTTAGTTTGCAAGACATAAGTTATCCACTGCAGCAAAACCCACATTCTCCTCGTACTCATTACCACATCAAATCCACCCACCACTACTGTTAACCTAACATATATATATGTGAACTCTACTCTGTAATTAATACTCAGCACCCTCTAAAAGTAAACATTGCTGATATTATGCTATGTCTTCTGGTTTTGGCTGGCCTTTGCACCCTCTTTGGAGAAATCTTCTAGAAATTTTGCTGCTTTCCTTCCTGGAACCCAGATCGAGCTGCAAATGTCTGTCCCTATGATGTTACCTCACTTTGTAGGAAAAAGAAGATTGCGTGTCGTGACACTGGTACTAGTAACTGCCTCTTGTCTCTGAACACAGTAACACATTAACCAAATGAGAAACTTTCATGTAACCAGTCTCCATTCATTTCCCCTTCATTCAGTCCACTCTTATAAATATGCTGTTAAAGAGTCCCCTCAATATGATCCCAACCCTCTAATCCCTGCTTCTCCGTGTGTGAAAGTTCATGTTGGTCTAAAGTTTCCTAAAATGCCTGGTTAGCTTCAGGTTTTATGATTGAAAGCTTTGTGGCTTTTTAATAGGCTCCCACAGTTTGTTTGCACGATAAACGAAGGTCTGTAAAGTTGTGCAGATTGCTGGGATATTGTGATATGAAGTGCACATTTAAAGAATCAATTTCATACTATTTTTGCAGAGACAAATGTTTCCAAGACCCCTTTTCATAGTGTCTCTCAGGTTTAGTAACATGTTTGTCTAGGGGCAGCTCCTAGATGTGTAGGTCTCTATGGTATGGGGGCAGGATATCTGATCTGCCCAGCAGGCAGAGCTGTGGTCATTTCTGTGGGAGTAATGGAATTCTGTGGTCAGTCCCAGTACCCATGGAATTCCAAAAGCAGTCAGGCATGGTTCATATAACTCACATAAATAGACCACCTTGGTCATGATTTAGGAGGTGGTTGGGACAGGAATGTCAACTTCAGTACTTTGAGTTGTTTTCACTGGCAGCGCAAGTCAGAGAGAGACCCTCTGTCCCAGGTGTGTTTATATCTCCTGCAGCAGGCCCACCTGTTCCACCCAGTAATCTGCTGGTGTGTGTGTGTGTTTTTCAGGTGACCTGTCCCCAGTGCAGATGTCGCCTGTTCCTCAGTCCCAGTTCATTCCCCTGGCTGAGGTGTTGTGCTCAGTCATCTCAGACATGAACTCTTCCCAGATCACCGTCAGTCAAGACTCACTTGTCAACTACATGAGCAAAGCTCATCCAGGTAATCCATGAAATACTGCCACAGCTTACTTGAGAAATGAATAGTTAGGCAAGAACATTGGACCTCGTTGTCTAACAGTGCACACACAAATCTGTGCGTATAAAAATTTCATGCACAAATGAGCGATTTATCAGTATTTTTGTAGCGGAGTTTGTTTGTACTCTATGAAAAAATTAGAAGTGCCTCTGACCGTGTGTAGAAATAACGAAGACTTTAGAAAATGCTTAGAAAATGTTAAAACACACCTTTAAACTCAATAGCAATACTACTACTACCAATAATAATAACAACAATAATAATAATAATGATAATGTTGCCTTTTGGTCATTAGTTGCAGTTTTCCAAAAACACTGTGTTACAAAATGCACAGAATCCCAATTAAATAAAAAATAGAATTTAAAAAAATACTATTTCAAGAAAACAAAAATTTAAAAATTATTAAGTAAATGGAAAAATCAAGGGTTTAACTTTTAATCATATTTCAGTATTTTCTTATCTCATAATTAAATGATCTTGTATTTCATTAAAGGGATTATATCATTGCTAGATGTCAACACTTATAGTCTTAATTTTTTTACCAGCTGAGTAGAAAGGCACTATATAAGTGCCAGTCCTTGAGCCACAGTGAGTGTCTAAGGGGAAATTATATTAAGAACCTCTGTTACTTCAGCTGCAGCATTACTTTATTTAGTTTTTCTCAAGAACGAAATAGGTCAGTGCGCATGTTTCATAAATCTCATATACTAATATGGGAGCAGTATTTTCTTTTCTTTACAAGCAGTTAATTTTTTCATTTTATCGAGCATTTTATGACATATGCTGCTTTTGGACAGCGAGGCCTTCATTTGTTTGTACGCATGGTCAGTGGCACTACTAAATGTATTTGTATTTGTGAATTAAAAAATAATAATAAACCACTGATTTATGCGTGAAACGTTCACATGCACAATTAGTGCACAGATCTGCGGGTATGCACTATTGATCATCAAGGTACTTTGGCCAGAGCAAAGAAAGCCATAGAACTGTTTTCAGCATTTGTTCTGGGCTAAGCTAAATGGCTGCTGGCTGTAGCTTCATAGTTTTCAGTTATGCATTAGAGATTTGGAATTATAAGCATTTCATCTCTTTTGGCCTTAATCGCATTCCCTTTTTGTGTCTCAGGGATAACCATCCCCACTCAGGACATCCTCTATAACGCTTTAGGCAATCTGATCAAGGAACGCAAGATTTACCACACAGGCGAGGGCTACTTCATCGTCACTCCACAGACTTATTTCATCACCAACAACATGGTCAGAGAGAAGAACTGGTGGACTTCTTCTTCGGCAGATGACGCTCCTTTACCTCCTCCCGTTACTTACCTGCTAAGTAACGACATCTGCGTCGAGAGCACACAAACGCCCCCAGTCGCCCACTGCAAGTCCTGCAGCTGTTTTAGCCCCCTCCAAATCTCCACTAATGCCACGACTGCTCCAGCAACTGTCCCTCCCTCCACCGTCCCAGATCAGCATTCCGTGTCCGTGTCCATAAGCGAATGCACGGGGAAAAGCTTAAAGTGGCCGCGACCTTTAGATCACAAACCCACCGTGCAACATCAGTCCACCTCCACTGCAGCAGATTGTCAGGCAAGTGAGATTAGCAAGACTACAGCCACTACTAACGCCACCAGCCGCAAAGAAAAAGATAAACCAGGGAGGAGGTTTGGGCTCAGTTTGTTCCGGAGGAATGGAGGAAAAAAGGAGAAACCGAAGAAGGAGTATGCATCTTTTTCAGGCCAGTTCCCTCCAGAAGAGTGGCCTGTAAGAGACGAGGATGACCTGAACAACTTACCCCGTGATCTGGAGCATGCAATCATCAAACGCATCAACCCTGAGCTAACTGTGGACAATCTGACACGCCATACCGTCCTCATGAAGAAGCTGGAGGAGAGAAGGGAGAGAGGGATAGAAAAAGTGCTGGACAAGGGTGTTGATAAAGATGATAAGGGAGTTGACAAGGGAATGTCTACTGAGGTATTGGCATCTTCAAAACTGAGGCATCATCACTCATCCAAGGCAGGAGCAGGCAAAAGATCTGCTCAGAAAGCCTCTCGCAGCAAGAGGAGGAGCCACTCGTCCAAAGAGAAGCACAGGGAAAAGGAGAAGGACAAGGTTAAGAACAAAGCTTCCATATGTGCGGACAATTATCCAGAGGGGGAGGATTTGATCCCTACGCGGCTCAGAGTGGAAATCGCTGTTGATGAACCAGTTCAAGTGGAAGAATGTGGAACTGCTGAGGGAAAGTCTCTTTATAAGAAACGCATTGAAAACCCTTTCCAGGCACATCCGCTGAAAGAAGCCGAGAACAGAATTCCCGCTGCCAGAGAGCACAGAAGACGAGAGGTGAAAGAGCACAAGACTTCGGGATCAGGGAGGAAGGACCGAACGAGTCATCGCTCCAAATCTTGGGACCCACACCGAGCCAGACTGATGGCAGCAGATGGAGAGAATGAAGGGAAATTCACTACATCTGAAGAACAATACAACTGCAACCCTGAGAGGGACTTTAGTGCTGATCTTCTTTTCCAGTCGGACACGAAGCCCAGCAGAGAGCTGCCACTAAACTACAGCTCAGTCTACCCACAGAGCAGTACGCTTCGCATAGATGACAAGGTCAGACAGAGAGAGGACAGAGAGAGCAAACATTTTCAGGATGCCCCAGAATATGACAGTATGCCAGATCGCAGCCAAAATATAGTTGGAAGTCTTCCTAACATCCAGCAGTATTCCAGTGCTAATGCCTCTCTCTCCACCCATCCCTATGAGCTTGCCATAATAAACAATGCATATGATCCAAATCTGCCATGGCCCAAGCCCTCTTTACAGCGGAAACATTCCCTCAGACTCTCCAACCCACAAAAAGACAGCACACAGAGGCCTAATGAGCTCTCTGAAACTACAGAGACCCAGAACCTGCAAGAGATCAGACCTGTCACTGTCAATAACAGAGAGCAAAGAGCCATGAGCCTGGGAGAAAGGCTGGAACTGACATCTAACAGCACTGCCTTGGTAACAGACACTGATGGCTTTACAGAGGACGACTGCAGACTCTATCAGAGAGCAGCCGATCAGGAGGATGATGATGCCTGCAGCTCATTGTGCCTGAATGACGATGAGGTTACAGAGGATGCAAGTAAGTACACAGCAGGTGGTGCGGACTATCAGGGTCACCAGCTGGTTTACCAAAACCGCGACTCTAATCTGAAGTATCAGGGACCACACAGTCGCCATTTTAAATCCAACTTTCACCAGCCAGAAATCACCTTAATGCAGGGGTCAGCAGATCAAATTTCTCTGGCAGTCCAGAGGGAAGATACCCTCAGCCCGTCCAGACCTGAAGACACCAGCTGGAGACTCCATCGTCAACACCAGAAGATCAGATCACCAAGAACCGAAAGCAAATCCAGCCCAAAATGGGATGCAGCAATCCAGGGAGAAAGACAGCACAAAGATGACCTTGATTTGGACTGTTCAGAAGCATGTGAAGTTGGAGACAGTAGCATCTTTGACTACTGCCAGACTAGCGAGATCGAATCGGACACAGAGACTGTGAGGAAGTCGGCTGATGAAGGTGACGGTGAGTCTGCTCACTGGGCAGCTGAGGTGGAGAAGAAGGAGGAGGAAGAGAAACATGTACCTCAGGCCCACAGGGCTGCTCTGAGCATGCCCGATGGAGCTAGAGGGCCAGACGTTAGGGAAGCTGTGGAAACGGGAGAGAATCAGAGCATCACAGGAGACAGCGGTATAGATTCTCCAAGGTGAGTCTCTCTCTTTAAATCGCTTTTTATAAATATAAATAAATGCGGTACTTAAACACTCATGTTATAATCAAAGAGGAAGAAAGGAGTTCTTTTTTTCTTTTTTTTTGCCATTGAACTCGCCGTGCACCCTGGTGTGTAGGTAGAGGCAGGGAGTGCACGACCACGTCACATACGTTACTGAAGTGGTGTATTTTTCCTCCACAGGACCCGGGTCAGCTTGGCGTCTAGCAACACTGTCATTCTTGAAGGCCTCAAGAGAAGAGGCTTTTTGCAGAACCTGGAGAAACTGCATTCGAAGAGCAGTGCCATTCGAGCACAGAGCTCACTGCTGCAGCTGACTCCTGTCATGAACGTGTAGCAGGCTTGAACTTCACGTTGGACCTTCACAGGCCTCATCTGGAAGAGGCCTCAAACCTCGTAGTTATATACGACTGTTAGTAATATATCCGATATCACAGTTTTATGCATATCTTCACATAATGATAGCCATTGCTAAAGAGGCATGTGTACAGGTGTACAGTATATATTTTGTGTTTTTGTAAATAACTTTGTGATATGCCATGGTGCATGGTGTATTAGCAGCACTGTGTCATTTAAATGTACAGTTTTCCTTCTCTACAGCTCTAGTGTTGCCCTTTTTCTTTCTCATCATGTAGAAATTACTACAAATAAAACTGTATATATAAACCCACATTGTCTTGAAATGGACGTCTCCATATGAAACATTTTACCAACACAATATGAGTGCCTGCAAGAATTATTTTATGCTATGCTATCAGTGTAACTGGCCCCAGTTCATCCATTCGTTTCTTCTGCCTTTCCAACTCAGGATCGTGGGGCAGCTGGAGTTGGGTGAAACTGGGCTGGTTGCCAGTCTGTGGCAGGACTAACACAAAAGGAGAGACAAGCATTCACACACACGTTCACACATACGGCCAATTAACAACTAATTAGCCTAACATGCTTGTCCCTCAAATGTGGGAGGAAGCTGGAGAGACCGACGGCATGCATGTAAACTTCATACAGAAATACCCTGGGATTCAAACCCTGGGATCTTCTTGCTGTCAGGCAACGGCACTGAACAGCTCTGCTTTTATTAAACTGGTAGATATTTCTTAAAACAGACAGATTCTAATGTATTTTATTTTTGTGAATAAATGAATTAAAAAATATGTTGTTGGGTTTTAAGAAGCAAGTAAATTTCGGGGGTTCACTATCTTGTCTAAGGATGGTTCAACCTGCAGGTTGGAAGAGCCGATGATCAAACCACCAATCTTCATAACAGCGGATAACCTACTCTTGCTCTTGAACCACAGCCAAATATCCATGTGTCTGCATAACCTCAGTATTTCTGAGGGTTACGTGACAATGAGTCCTCAGCCTTGAACGTCTGCCTCAGCAGACTTAGGACACCCTGCAGTTGAGAATGAATATAAACCAGTGTAGTGGTGAGCGTGGGAGACATTACGTGGATGTTTTTACAGAGGTCACAGGAAATTCCCAAAAGCTTTCTTTGTATAGCTTCAAAAGGGCTGTTCCTAGCCTTGAAGGCCAAACAAGTTTAGGTGAGGTTTCAGTTAAAAATGTTCAGCTGCAGGAAGGATAAAACTACTATTTAAACAGATGTTAAACTGAAGACCAGGACCTGCTTCACAGCCGGAATCTCCCTGTTCTTGAAGATGTTTCAAGGAGAAAGAGTGACACCATGTGGAGACACTGTGGAAATGCAACCGCAACCTTGTCTTGAGGTAAACATGCCAACACATTAACCCACATAACCCACCAGTTGTGTGTCAGCAATACGGCATCCATCTAGAAAATAATGGACTTTGTCATAAATCTCTGTACTCCATTGACTGAACACCACAAGGTAGTCAACAACCTTTATTTATCCATATATGTGCCACTCAGAAACTGGGAAGAGGTGTTACAGGATTTGCCCTTAAGAGAAGTCTATATGGATCTTTTACATGTTTTCTCTCTACAGTGAGGCCATTGACAAAAATGAAGGGGCAAAAAAAATAGACAATATGGTAGTAACAGTGTAAACACATGGTAATATACACAAAAGCAAAAAAAGCAAAAAAATAGGTATCAGTGACATCAAATTAAAATGTAGGGTAAAGTTAGTATGAATAAGAACAAAAGACTCCTGGAACCCCTAACTTTTTTTTCTCAACAGCTCGGCATACATTTCTACATAGCATGCAATAAGGCACCTATCTAACACAAGGAAGAAACCTATGCTACAGTGAAGCACAACTGTTATTGAAATAAAAAGAATATTGCTCACCAAAATGTTCACTCTGATAAAAACTGTATCTCTCTCATTCCCTTTCATATAGCCCAAGCCGTATCTAAAAAAATACATCAGTTTGTAAAAGATATTTTACACAGAACAGTAAATAGAACGCTATCCGTTGGACATTGGAAAATCTTGTAAAAGTGAGATTTTCTCATGTAGTCTTTTAGTATACACAATCTTTTTTCTCTCTCCATTTAGATCAAATTGTGATAGTTCGCAGATCAACATGAGTAAGAGTTACCTATATGCTATACACAGGTAATTGAATTAGTCTCCAAAGGATTAAAGTGTGATGTTGCATTTAATGTACATTTGGTGCTTGGGTACAGAGGAAACCGCACGGTAAATAATTAGGACACGGCTCATGTTGGAATATGCTACCCATTAGGTTTTTATTTTCTATTATGCATTTCTTTATGGCTAAACCGCAGGTCATAATAGACAGTGTGTCAGCCAGCCAGTATTGCTCTCTGTACAGTCTATGCAGCAACGCCAACTCATCATAGACATACAAAATAACAACCTTATAAATATACAGGATGGCTCAAGTCTGGTGGAGCCCAATGTCAAGAACAAGCTGCAACTGAACACCTGCAACAATTTGATCTCCAGCACTTTAAAAAAAAAAAAAAAAAAAAAAAAAATGGAGACAAAGTGGAGCTTACTATCAAAAATGTAATCTTTTGAAACATCACACTAGTCACCTATACATATATATAAAAGAAAATCAATATTATTTACATTGGATTTCTGATATTTGCTTCACATGGGTTGTGTGAGAGAAAACGAAAGAGCTATTTAAATCGAAACAGTTCTCGTTCACCAATTGTGTCGGTAACCTTGGATAAAGTTGCAGCTGAAAAGCTTATTTGCCCACCTGAAGGTGCATGACTGAAAAACCATCCAGTGGGCGAAACACATTTCCCCCCCAACGCTCCCCCAGGTAACAAATTTATCATGTAGATCTTCAAATCACATTTTGTTTTCTTTAAAAGTGTTCGAAAAGAGGTCCTGGAGCATGTGAAGCATAATCACAAACAAGAATAGAGACTTCTTCAAGAATCTATTATTATACCCTCTTTAAACTGAGCACAAAGCCCCGGGTTCAGCTCTGAATTATAGGTTGCAGTCTTTCAGGCCAAGCCGCGTCCTTTTGAAGACTTGTGTGTTACGGTCCATCCATTCTCAGCTGCTCCACTTCAGCGTCATGTGCTTACCTGACCTCTCCTGTCTATAGAAGCTGGGTCTGGCATTTCCTGTCATGTGGTAATATCAATGAAGAGAACATTGGTAGAACATAAATGAGGATAGGATAAGTGAGGGTTTCTTGGGAGCGGGGGGAGCCGCGTTGCATGGGACCACATGTGAGGGTGGGAAAAGGGTGCTCACTGGTCTACGTGGATCCTATGATGTCTGGAGAGGGAAGAAGAATGGTTAAAGCCTTTTCCACATTGGGAGCATCTGTATGGCTTTTCAACCGTCAGGATGCGCTGCTTTGGGAAGGTATTGTTGGGGAATCCCTTCCCTGTGGGGATGGTGGTGTACTGCTGCTGTTGTGCCTGCGGTGGTTGCGGCTGCTGCTGTTGTTGCTTGTTCTCCAAGTGAACTCTCTGATGCCTTGCAAGCGAGGAAGAGTGATTGAATCTTTTGCCACAGTGAGCACAGGTGTAGCTCTTTCCCTCAGAGTGGACTCTTTGGTGCCGCGACAAGGAAGAGGAATGATTGAAGCCCTTATCACAGTGGTGACACATGTAGGGCTTCTCTCCCTGCTGGTGCACTCTCTGCTTTGGGGGAGTGCCGTAGGTCATGGGTTTCCCAGGCTGAGGTGGAGAAAACACTGGATTCTGCAGGTGTGTCTTGTGATGGCGGGAGAGTGAAGAGGAGTGATTAAAGCCCTTGTTGCAGTGTCTGCAGGTGTAGGGCTTGCCTCCGGCATGGACTTGCTGGTGCTTCTTCAGATGACGTTTGCGGACAAAACTCTTCCTGCACATGTTGCATTTGTACGGTTTCTCGCCCGAGTGGATCCTCTGGTGCTCTCTCAGAGTGGCGGCTGCAGCAAAACACTTCCCGCACTGTGCGCATCGGTGGGGTTTGTCTCCAAGAACGACCGCAGCATGGGTCTTCTGGTGCTGCTTCAGGTTTGAAGATGTAGCAAAGCCTTTGCCACACTGCCCACAGGTATATGGCTTCTCACGTGCGTGCACCTCCTGGTGTTTTTTCAGATGCCTTCTGCGGACAAAGCTCTTCCGACACTGAGTGCACTTGTAGGGTTTGTCCTCTGAATGCATCTTCATGTGTTCCCTTAGGGTGATTGCAGCTGCAAAGCTCTTACCACACTCTGAGCATCTGTGGGGCTTGTCTGGCAAATGAATCATCTGATGAGACTTAAGGCTGAAGGCATCAATAACATCTTTGCCCATCATCTCAACTCCTGGAGAGACATAGGGCTTCTCTTTCATGTGAATTTTCATATGCTGCTTGAGACTGGCCTCTACAGCAAAGCTCTCACCACAGTGGACACAGATGTAAGGGTTGAGGTCCTTGTGGATCTCAAAGTGCTGGTGAAGATCAGCTATGCTGCCAAAAATTTCCCCGCACTCGTTGCACTGCAGGCCATGGGCTTCATGTATGATTACACCGTTTTCAGACTCAACTGTCAGCTCCCCGCCATGGTCAGACTCCACTTTTACCACATGTTCACTTTCCGTCTTAAGCAGCACCTCTCCCAGCAGAGCCTCGTTTCCCGTCGTCTTGATTTCAGCTCCAGTGAAACAGTGCATGTCACCATGTTCCACTTTAATGTAATCATGGTCTGTCTCGGCTACAATTGCATCCACACACGCTACAGCTCCGAGCTCTGTCCCCAGTCCCTGGATCTTTAAGTCTGAACCGTGGATTTCCAGCTCTAATCCACGCTTTTCTTCTGTCATAATCTCAGTTTCTGCTCCATAGTGAAGGTCGACATGGCTGTGGGCTATGACACACTCCGACCCAAGTGTGTCAAGGCCGGGTGTGTCACATTCAGTCTCTGACTCGGCCATGAGAACACACTCCAACCCCACGACCTCCGTTTTCTTGCCGGATGATGACCTACTAAAGAATCGGGGGGATAGACCTTTGTCTTGTGTTGTGCCGCGCTGTTGCTCTTGTTGTCAAGCAGACCTGTGAGAGTAGAAAATAAACAATTTATTTTAGATAACTGTTCACAGCCAAAGGCATTTGGTAAAGAAAAACTTTTGCTTGACTGTCACTTATAAATGTAATGAAATTTTAAGTAGGAGTCTAAGTCTGGGTGACAGATCATGGCAAAGTTTACTAACTTTGGTAAAATTGTAGATTTGCTGAACTTGAAAACGGAGTCCTTAAAATGGTGGGTTTTCTGGAAACTTTTGGGCTTTCAGGGAGCACCAAAAGTTGGACTGAAAGACAAAATTAGAGCAATATTATTAATCAAAACATGAAGTTTGACCTCGATTACCTCGTTTTCATAATAACAACTGAAATCCAAAACAGTAACTGACACTAAAATTCAGTTAATCACACAGCACCAGCCCAGTTTCAGCCAACATAGTCGAGTCATTTCTGAAAAAACAGGATAATTGAATAAACAGAATATCAGCACTCACTAATAAGTATACTCTAAGTATTAATTGTTGAGCAAGACGTGTACACTATGAGCAGACATCAGATCTATTATTTAACAAATAAAACAAGAGTAAAGTGAATAGTTCATCCATTTAATACAAGCACATGGCAATCACATGGGAAGTGTGAAAGTATGACCACTGTTCAGTTCTGTCCCTTTTACAAAAACGTGTTTTCTGTTACAGTTGCACAGTTTACATTGGATAAGTGGAAAAAAATTGATAGATCCATCATTGGGAGGATTTAAAGCCATACCAAAAAAAAAAAAAAGATTTAATACTGAATCAAACATACACAGCCTCTCCAAATTATAAGTTAAATAAGACAGTTTTCACACCAACAGTCAGGTTTAATCTAGTTAGACAAGGTAAGCAAAAGCAAATCTTGGTGAACATAATTTTGCCACCTAGTCTCCAGGTAAAGATCACTGTATGTCCAGGATATACAGTCATGACCTCCACAAACACAAAAAGCAGCACAAACAAACGATGGTGACTCGTTTGTTTAACAGATGATCGGCAAGACAAGAGGGGCCACAATTGGATTTAAGTGTATTTGTATATTGTACTATACAACCACTGGCCTAAGGTAATGGGTTTTAAAACGGCTCAATCTTTAGCATTATGCTCAGAAACTGTGCATGAATAAAGTGGTGGGGCAGGAGTATTATAATGTTTTCATGCCTGCACTCCTCATCTCACATAACCTGATAATTTCAAATACTACTAAGAAAGGTTTACCGACAATTTGCTAGCCAAGTTAGCGTAGACTTCCTCAGCTAACAAATGTTAAAACCCAACTGAACATCATAATCAGACTCGCAATTCTATCTTAATCCGCAAGCAAAAAACTTGGCTGGCCTACACTTGTCGCTTATCTGCGCAGTTCATTGTGAGTCATAACTGAATACATCTCGAAATAAGAACGGGACATCTAAACAGCAGGGTTTTGTTATTAAACATTTAACTGCTGGTTGCTAGCCTTCCAAATAAGCTACAAATAGCCAATATAGCCGCTAGTTAGCTGGCTACGGTCGATGGGAGACTGGTTAACGATAAAACAGCATTGTGTTAGCTGCTAATGTGTTCACGATTTAGCCAGCTAACTAGCTTCAAGGAAAACCTCACCAGAGTAATTGTAGCGAGAAGTCCATAAACAGCGAAATACTTACACCAAACCAGCACTGAATTTTGCGCTCAAGTGCAATTTATGACAACGACCGACGCGGAAATTCTCCTTGTGCGAGTATTAACAGGCCATCTTGTTGTGCCACACCAGCACTTCCAGGCTAGCCAAGATTACACACTCGCCTAAGATGGCTGCCGCTTGCTAATGGTAGCTGCACTAGCTTCCGCCATTCTAAACATTAAAATTAGAGCGATCTCGACAGCGCTATGCTCACAAAGATTAACCAAGAGTGCTCAGGAAACCACAGAGACAACCATAAATCATAGTTTGAGCGCTAGTAACGTTATCGCACAACACCAACGCCGACGACGAGTTGGTTAGCACGCTAAGCGCCACACCGTGATTTCCAGTCAGGAGTGGGCTAGCTGAAACAAAGATGGCTAACCATGAAAGCCCGAAACGGTGTGCGAAAAGCCCGGGAAAGGACGTCTTTTACGCAGACAAGAACGTCTCGAAACACAAATCCGCCGCCATATGCAGCTTGAAATGAATTATACGGACAAAAACAACCAAGAAAAGCCGTTTAATCGCTACTTGAAAGGACACGATGAGTCTTGGCTACAAACCCGAAGCACTCCTTCACTGCGGCAGCAGTCGACAAACCGCACGCACGACTCCAATGGCGGCCTTGCTGATGTTAGCAGCTATCCAGCCGAGACATTATTAGCGTGCTGGCTAGATAGCCACGATGCCAAGCTAACCCCCAGCTAATCCAGTCTGCTAACACAGTTAGAGCCTACACTCCAGTTTAGTTATATAGCCTGTAGATAGTAAAACACTGGAGCGGAAGCTTTACTAAACCGCCCATCCGACCATGTTTAAGTGTGGTTTCGCATGCAAAGACAAACTGCAAGCAAATAGAAAGAAATACAGACGAGTTGAGTCTGCAGCAATCGCAAACAGCAATCAAAAAATAGCCTGGATAGGAATCGAACCTGAAATAGTCTTTTATACCAGTGTGTTGCTGTGCTTGCCTGCTGTTCTAGCAGCACATAATGTCACAAGCAGTGCCAGCCCGGGCCTGTATTTTTCCATCTCAAAGTTCAGAACCCGAGGCGCACAAGACACACCGCTGACTAAAATAACGATAAAAACTACGATATATTAAGCTGAACACAAACGACCCTCTATGCCTCTCTGCCGTTGCTGCTATTGATGCCAGAGTATGCTGAATTTAAACGATATAACACATCATTAGGAATAAAGGATCACGGCTGTTTAAACGTGTAAATTCTTGCAGGCCCGCACCCACCTTTCTGTCCGCTTACTTTGTGACTGCTGAAAAGAGAATTTTAAAAAGAGAGAAGCGTTGCAAACTGTATGTAGTAAGCCTGGGTAGACTGCTCAGTATCTTCCTCCCTCTCTAGCACTCTCTCTCTCTCTCTCTATGCCTGTGTGTGTAGCTGGCGCCACAGCTCATCTGGCGCCAACGTTGGACAACCGACGCACTTTAGCGAAAGCAACCATTGTCCTTTCAACGCAGCACGGAAACCACAATCACCCCCTACAGGCTGGGAGTCGACAATGCACCACAGACACAAGCCTGGAGATTTCCTTTACGGTTTTTAGTTTGCAGTGTTTATCCATAACAGTGGCTCTGACGTTATTTTACTGTATTGTAACAAAGTTGAATATGAGGTTTATATCAGTTCACCTGCTAATGTTCCTGTTTCTTCCACCCCCCAAAAAAGGCAAGCTATGACAATACAGATCAATAAAATAAAATATGATGTGAAAAAAAATACTCTAACATGGCAAAAAAAAAAAGTGCAATAAATCTAAATTCAAAAAAGTTTTTTTAAGCCTAAATAAATAATTGAATATATAAAGCTGTATTTGTGTGGTCCTCAAGCTCAGGGCCTTTACCATTGGCCAAGTATATTAGCTGTTCCTAGCACTGCACTCCTTTGGACAGATGCCGGAATCTGCTGCAGCCACTTTTCCAGTTTCCAGCTCCTTCCATAAAATCCACATCTGCTCCAGTTGTTCCTTCAGTTCCTGGTCCCTGCTTTGTAACCATATTATGTGGATAGTGTAGTGGCAGCTTTACAGTCTCTGGAACAACAGGTTGGAGACCAAATACTGGTCAGGGCATGTATCCAGTAAAGGTCCCCAGAGTAGATCCTCAATTATCCTAAATTCCCTCAGGGCACAAGCAAGGGACACATAACTAACAAGGTCAGAAGAACCACTGCAAACTACTAAGAAAAAGGCTACTGTTACACTGATAATATAGCACTGATTGAATGCTACTATGCCAGTCAGCCGACCAAAATGAGGGCAGGTGTTGGACTGAAAGCAAGAAAATGCAGATACATCTGTGTCTGGACGATATCTGCTCATAATACTCGGTCTACCAGTTAGGGCTGTAATAGCTTCTTTGTAGGTGATCATATTCACTCAAAAACATAATCAGGACATAATACAGGGGGAAGAGTGGGCAGCTATGAAGAGAAAGAAGAGTTTAAAGGCAGTTGGTCCAGATGACTTACCTGTGGAGGTACGGAGGTGTACATGAGAGAGGGTGGTGGACTTTGTAAACAGACTGTTTTGCACAGTATTGGAGAGTAAGAGGATGTCTGAGGAATGGAGAAGAACTGTGGTGGCACTAATTTTCAATACAGGTGATGTGTAGAGCTGTATACTAAATTACTAATAACTAAATGAGTAAATTATTATTACTTTCTTATGGGTTTTATTAACATTTCATTGTAATTTTTTGCAGCCAATCATTGCAACAGACACAAAGTAGCAAGACTTCAGGCAGATATTTGATGCATAAAGTGACAAAGAAAAAAAACGAATCTACAGAGATGAGTCAGAACAAAATCCTTTCCCCATAAAAATGTCTGAAAATAATAATTAATTAGAAAATCAAAGATAAAATCAATCAAACAAACAAAAATGAAATGGAGAAGTTTAAAAGGTTAATATAATATAAACATCATCATCAGGTCAGCAAGGTTCTTTAAGTCATCTGGATATAATAGTCACCAATGACCCCCTTTGGACTTTTACATAGAAATGATTGTATGTATTCTGTCACTGATTACAACTGTTATTGCCAACATATTCCTAAACGATTATAATTCTTATTTGAATGTTCAATTTGCTGACTTCTACATTTACAAATATTTGCTTAAAACATACTGAATTAGTTTGTCACAGTGAAAAGATGATGGGTGGGGGAGTTGTTAGGCAAATTTAGCCTGAATATTAGCGCAAAATTCTGTAGGGAAAATATCAAAGCGAACACCTTCTTGCAAACTGTAGGAGATGTGAGACTACACTGTATACCTGTCACTCAAAAAATGCAGAAAGATGACAAAGGGTTAAAAAAAATCAAAATGGCTTTTTGTTTTTTTGTATGACACTAGTCTTTTTTTTTTTAATGGAAATCCATCGGCTTTGGGGGGAATTATCAACTACTGGCACAGCAGTCTAGATGCTTCTATTATATTTTCACAATGCACACATGTAGATTTGGTGTAGTAAAGAAGGAATCCCACAAGATGATGCTGTTTTCCCCTTCACATTGTTGATGAATGTTCTGTTAGTGAGAGTGGCATTAAGTATGGTTACATATAGAGGTCTATAAAACACAACCATAACAAATGAATTCTTCAACAGTCTAGCTAGTAATTCTGACACTTTTATATTTAGTTATTAAGTTCATCAGTAAGTAGTCCTTTTTTTATTTCCTTTTCTCTGTCTCACTTGTCTTTATTTCAGGCACCACCCATTCTTTGATTATTTAAAGTCCAACTAGGAATACTGGTTTTACAAAGAGAGCGTATTACATAGCAGACATTCTGTTACTCACAGCTTTTGTCACGCAGTTTCAGTGTAGCGATCAACTTCAGGAGCTCCTTGTAGATTCCTTGCGCTGCTTACTTTCAGTCAAGTCTTTTCTTTAGCTGCTCATCTCATCAGATTTCCTAAAAACTTCACACAGCCGCTGAACTTTAATCACCTGTGGATTGTTTTCTTTTCTAAATATATTTTTTATCTCCTGGTAAGAAAATGTCACACAGCGGGAGCCTGGATTTGGACAGATACACCAGCTTGGATAAATCTCGTCGACCCAACAGTCGCAGCCAAGCCAGGACCCTGGCCAGGAGCGGGGACGTCCTGTGCGACTTCTGCACAACAAAGAAGCAGAAAGCTGAGAAGTCCTGCTTGGTGTGCCTGGCATCCTACTGTGAGACTCACGTCCAGTCTCACTACAACTACCCTACCCTGATGAAGCACAAGCTGGTCAAAGCTACGGGTCAGATGAGAGAGAAGCTCTGCGCACAGCATGACAAGCTGCTGGAGGCTTTCTGTCGCACTGATGAGACATCTGTGTGCGTTTTGTGCATGATGGATGAACACAAACACCATGACATCGTCCCGGCTGGCACTGAGAGGACTGAGAAACAAGTAAGTGGCGAAAGCAACACTGTGAACACAGCAAATAAGTTATCGACAATCCACTAATGACTAGTGATGGCTTCTTTCTTGTCTTTGCTGCTATAGAAACAACTTAGTGTTACGCTGCACAAATCCCAACAAAGGATTGATCAGAGGGTTAAAAAGTGGCAAGACCTCCGACAGGCTGTCGAATCACTTAAAGTAAGTCAGAAAGTTGCCTCGTGCAAGTCACACTAATCTAACTATAACAATTAAAATATTATTTTTAAAAGTAACCGTTTTTAACTCATGATGTGAAAAAATCTTCCTCTCCTTTGTATCTCACCAGCATTCTGCTCAAACAGTCTTAGAGGAAAACGAGCGCATATTCACTGAGCTTCTGCTTTCCATCGAGAGAAAGTATATTGAAGTCAAGGAAATGATCCGCACCCACGAAAGGACCACCGTGACCCAGGCCGAAACACTGCTGGATCGTTTAGAAGAGGAGATTACTCTGCTGAAGAAGAAGCACAATGACCTGGAGTTGCTTTCACACACTGATGATCACATACACTTCCTACAGGTGAGGCTGGCGACCCCAACCAAGATAACATATGGTGCGAAAGTCAGGGGTCTTTGGAGAAAAGAGTAAAAATATTCACTGTCTAGTATGTCTCATGTGTCTTCTTCTTCTTCTTCTTTTTCCCGCCAGAGTTGGCAGTCCCTGTCAGGCCCCTCGGGATATGAAGATCTCAACAAAATCAGAGTCGCACCCTATTACTCCTTTGATGCTACCAAGAGAGCCATCTCTGCACTGAAATTACAAGTGGAAGAAGTCAGCAAAGTTGAAATGAGCAAAATCTCAGGAGCAGGTGAACAGACTTGCCTTTTTTCATCTCAGATAGCGCAGATGATATGTGCTTTTTTCTGTTGTTTCTTAATCTGCTGTTGTGTATGTGCATTTTTAATTTGCCTTCACAGTGAAGGAAGTCCACATCACAGAAGAAAATGAAGAAAGAAAGTCAAGAAGAGAATCCGTGCTGAGGGAGGAACCAAAGATAAGAGAAGAACCAAGAGCAAGAGAAGATTTCTTGAGATGTGAGTTACCGGATTCATTTTTGTAACCTTCCTTCAGCCTATCTGTAAATCTTCAGCACCAGCATTGCATTTACAGAAAATCCTACTTACATACTGTCATGGGAAGCACATTTTGTATTTTATCTAATGTTAAATAGCTCCAGTTACTGTTTCATGCATGGATATGCAGCTCTGTGTGTGAAATGACCGAAACTTGCAGTGGGAGGTATGCTGGTGGCAGAACTGGTTTGGTGAAACATAAGGAAGCAAAGTTACTTAAGTAAATACAGGTGTTCCTGCTTTGATGGCACCTATAAAAACCTTTGAATGAGCTGATTCATGGGAGCTAGAAACCTTTTTTAAAGGTATAATCACAATTGTTACCATACTCAGGCACATATCTCTCATTGATATATAACAAAAAACAGGGACAAAGGACAGTATATCAACATATGTTACATACCTGATGAACTGGTGTGAATAGTGCTATGTGTGTGTGTGTGTCACCGCTCATAGGTCTTTGAAACTGTGCTTTGACGTGGCAAGGAGGAGTAAGATGGAGTCCAGGGAAAAAAGCTGTTCCTCAGTCAGTTACTGTGATGATGTATTGTCCTGAACTATTCACAGGGAGTGTCAAGGGTGTGGTAGGACTTTGAATATACTGCTGGCCCTCTTTGTCAGATAGCTAGCATAGATGTTATCTAGGCTCAGAGAAGAGAAGAGTGTTCCAGTTCATCAAGTATTTTTTCTTTGCAGAATAGAGTTTTGGACTTGTTTTTCTGCTGTGTTCAGATGCTGGTCAGCTGATTCTGGATGTCAACACTGTTCACCCCAACCTTCACTTGTCTGAGGGTAACAGAGCTGCCACGATGAAGAATGAACCCAAGAACTACCCTGACCACCCTGACCGATTTGACCACTGGCAGCAGGTGAGGTTTCACATTAAACAGGATGAAAGAGAGAGTTGATCAAATTATTAGGGGAAAAAAGTAATTTCTATAGTTTGTGAAATCATGCCTTTTAAGCTTTCATTTCATCCTTTCTCTTCCAGGTGTTGTGCAGGGATAGTGTGATTGGGACTCGTTGCTACTGGGAGGTGGACTGGAAGGGAACAGAGATAGATGTGGCTGTTACCTACAGAGGAATCCGTCGTAAAGGGAATGCCAATGAATGCAGCTTTGGCTGGAATGACAAGTCCTGGAGTCTGTACTGCTCTGACTCCAAATTCTCTTTTGTGCACAACAACAAAAGCACAGACATCACAGCTCCGGTGTCTTCTCGTATTGGCGTGTACCTGGACCATGCAGCAGGAACACTGGCATTTTACAGTGTCTCTGATGGCATGCGTCTTTTGCACAAGATCCAGACCACATTTAAAGAGCCACTCTACCCTGCATTCAGTGTGTGGGGCTTTGGTACGAGTATAAGACTGTAAGATATTCTTCAGACTTACATTCTCCTTAAATCTGTGACATCTAGCACGTGGCGTTTGAGTCATTTTTGCTGGTTTTATCTTCTTTTATTTAACTTTTTCCTGATAAGTCTTTTTATGAGTGTTTTGGTTACAGGTTGCTCTTTTAAGGGAAATTAAGATATAACGGGTGCCATTAGTAAGTAGAAAAACATTAAATCATTGATCAGGATGCTTTCTCACGTTTTCTTTCTTTCTCTTTATTATGTTAATGTATTATATATTTACATCACTGACATGTTGCACATGTCTGTAAAATACATTTTTTTAAAATATTGCTACTGATTAATTTGTCATTTTCTGTAATCTTATTAAAAACACAATAAATAGAAAGTGACTCACATTACTGGGAATGACGTTGCTGTAAGGGCTGATGTTAATCAGTCTATTAATACGTTATTCCTTCAACAACTTAGATTCAACAGTTTCTTTTCTTGTTCAAGTAAGTGACTAAAAAAATGTAATATCATAATACCATGTCATATTGACTGATACTGACTATTTTAACTAATACTGGCCACTTATTAAACACTTTTGAATTTCATCAGCAATAACCAGGAATTGATGGGTCATCTAATCAGCTGATAACAAAGACATTTCAAAGCAGCCAAAATGGAATAAAGTTTCTACCCAGTTGATTTTTTTTAAATGTATAATAACTTTAGTATAAATTAAGTCCTTCATGGTATGCTTGGTATAAAAATGTAGGTAAACATGTGACCTTCTATATGCTAAAACCAGGGGCTAAGTGGAGTTTTGTAGTTAAATCAGGTGTTGCAGTGCAATGTGGGGATGTGAATTACTTAAAAACAAGTCACATATGAATTTCTTTTGTGAGCTGCAGTAGATTTTTTCTTAATGTACAGGCTGTGATCAGCTGATCCGTGTTGCTACTGTGTTTTCTGTTTTACTTGATGTAACTTAACACATCATGTACTGATCCAACATCTGACTGAAGAACTGTGATTAAAAATAAATTTGGACATTAATGCAAGATTTAAATTTCCAGTTTATAAAACTGGAAAATTTTTCTTATTTTCAATTTATTCTGTATCTTAACTTTTTTTGATTTATTTTTTACAGCATTTCATTTTGTCATTTATTTTACTCTAATTTGTGTAAAATGCTTTTTGAGCACATGAAAGGTGCTTTATAAATAAGCATTACTTACCTACTTTTGAAAAAACGCTCTCATCTTCCTCTCCTGTCCTCTTTCTTACATTTTTCACTACCTCTGTGTTGCACACCGATGTTTTTTCTCGCCCTGGGAAATAAAACAACTGTACATTAGCTATTAGATACATTTTGTGATGCACTGCTTGAGTTGTGTGTGTGATGATGTTTGTTGAACTTTGAAATTACCTGCAAAAAAAAATTACTCCATTTATGGTTGGTCCTCTTCTGTAACGTGAGCTAGATATTGAATATGCTCACATTTGCACCTTGAAGCCATCAAAGGGATGAGAAAAAAACAATGTGCTGAAAGGTGTAGTAAATGGACTGTGGGGCGACATTATTTTCTTATTACTGAGAAAGCATCACTGGAGGTAGCAAAATCAAAAGAAACTCATTTGACAGCAATATGCATTAATGTGCCAATCAGATTTCATTGCTCGTTGAAGGTACCAGGCGTTGTTCTGAGTTGTTCATCCCCAGTTGAAGCCGTTTCCAGGATTTTTTACATGGAGCCCAAAGGGGAATCAAGAATATAGCAGGAAAACCAAAACAATTAATAAAAAAACAAATCAATCAGAAATAGAAAAGTGATGTCAAAAACATAATTTCAGGTTTATGAAAATTGAGGCCTATTACACATTTTTTGTGAAATTATTAGGAACTGCCCAAGAATTTAAATATAGTCATCTATTGGACATTGGCAAAATGGAAGAAAGTATTTTGATTTTTAACTCACTTAAAACATATAATCCTACCTTAAATAACTTAACAGTGAAAAGGTTGAACAATCAAAATATAATTAAAGTACCTTAAGTAAACATATTCAGACATTTTTATGTCTATATGTTTTTGAACATATTTCATCGATAGTGTTCTGTGGCTTGATCTACAATAATAAGTAGCTAAAGCTGTCAAATAAATACTATAGCGCATTCAAAATATAGTTGAATAAAAAAGTAACATAGTATGAGAATACTAAAAAATATATACAGACAAAAATAAATATTACAAATACATTAAACCTAAGTAAAGTATATGAGTAAATGTTACATTCCTGGTGGTCCTATCCATGCTCTCACATGTTGCTCATGTGTTGTACACCTCTGATTGAACCACTGGCTGTGATAAAGTTTGACCAGCCATCTATTCCACGTGGTCATATAAGTCTGGAAAGCTCCAGTGAATTATAAGAAAACAGATAAAACATTTAGGGCACTGGTTCTCTTACTCTTTGTCATAGACATTATAATGGTGCAGTTTTTTTGCAATCTAAACTATGATATCACATTATATGAATATATTACATGATTGCTGTTTTAGATGGAAAGATACGTGGAGACGGTGTAAAAAGGATTTGTCTGCTGTTTTTAACGGCGCTTTGATATGTTTTTTGGCCCTGATAAATTCCACGCCTCTGTCTTTTGTACTAATGAAGTTATAGGAACTGATGAGAAAAGAATGGGGGGAAAAGTTTTGCATAGTTTATTAAATATGCTGATTCGTAATTGATTTTTTCACAGAAGGACCCAGCGCAGATTATGTATAGCTGACAAATGAAAATATTAATTCGTTAAAGCTGCAGAGGGCAGCAGAAACACGTTTTGTTTAAGGGGCTCGGTGTCTCACGCTCATTCACACATGTTGTATATAAACAGAGAGTTACACGGTGCTGACGTAAAGACGAAGACGCGTGTCTTTACAATGAGATAAGAAAGCACGGGAGAAAAACACACACATGCACACAAAAAAGAAGAAAATGCGAAAGCTTCCAGGTTGTACTCAGAGCCCTCTATTCTGGCCGTACCCTCTTCCTACCGTTAACAGCGAAGGAAACGTACAGGTTCCAAGTGTAGTAGGCCTACTCTCAGGGTCTCACGGTGAAAGGAACTGATTTAAAACAGTAATATTCAAATTACAACATTGTGTGGATGTAATTGCTATTTTATAATTTAAAACTTTGTCCAAATACGGTAGGACAAACTTGTCTTCTTGAGCTTCCTCCGCGCTATCCCGCCCACACGTGCGTAACCAAATGTGGGCGGAGTCAAACAGCTGGATACTCGTGGCGGCTGAGATACAGAAGGACTGGCTGCTGTGAAGCCAGCCTTCCCCCCACTCATTTCAACGCGAACACGGCTAACCGAGGTCCCATCTGCTCTGGAAAAATCTACATACCCAAGTAAAATTAAAGCTAAGTCGTGATAGTTTTTGGGGGGGTTGGGGGTGCCAGAGTTGTGGAGGACACGCCGGCGTACTCAAAGTTTTCATTTTCCTAAAAAGAAAAAAACAATCTGCATTTGCTAGCTTACAAGGAGGCAGAAGGTGAGTTGTCACAGATTTACCTTTGATGCTTGTTGTTGCTAGCTAGAAACAGGAAGGTGGACAAAAAACCGTCGCATTTGAAATGTAAGCGGTTAATGTGTCCACCCCGAACACCCCCAAACTTATAAAATGTTGTTGAACATTTAAGAAAAGCAGAAAACTAAAGCTTCACGAAAGCAGGATTATGTAAGGTAATGCACCCTGCTGATCGATGTAAATTAAATTGCTGTGGTCACTAATAGCTTGTTCTTGATAGTTAACTTAATCATTTAATGATGATGAGTAGGTGAATGCTCCTAATCAACCTCACGGAACAACCCTATCGATCCTCTCATTCACTAGCTGAAAAGAGACATCTGTCCTGCCGCTGTCCCATCAACCGTCCTCCATCTTCAGGAAAATGAATCGGTGCACATGTCAGTCACACTCAGATAAATGTTAATCCTACTTGAGAAGACATTGCTCAGCTGGCTGGAGAGGAAAAAGAAGAAAGGTGCTGGAAGATGTCTCTGTGGATGATACTACCTGTTAGCCTCCCTGTCCTGACCATCACTGGGATATGGGTTGTGTAAGTATTGTCTGTTTTTTCCCCTTTCTTTCTTTTTTTTTGACATCAGAAAAGTTTAAAATCTATGTAAATGTTCTAAGGTTTGACATCTGGATCTATACCCTGTCCATAACTTTAAAAATGACAAAATACAAATTAAGAATTGGAATCATGTTGTAATAAAAATACTCTTCGATACTCCAGCCTCCTCTCCTGCCTACAGGAGTGCAGCACTACATATTTACCCTGAATTCCTGGGAGTCATGGCAATTGCATGTGGATTAACTCTTTCCAGTAATGATCCGGGATTATCACCATTATCCTAAAAATCAGACATGCAGGTTTGCAGTAAATCTTAATTATCTGTAGTACAGTGTCTGAGCAGATGTGCTGGAGAGAAACCCTCCTGGTTATACTTGGGCTGACAGCTCTTCTCTCTGTTCTATTATTTTGTTGGGACAAGGAATGCAAACCCCAGTGGGGAGAGAGACAGATGGCCCAATTCTAAATTGTTGTAGTTCTGAATCAAGGCTATGTGCTGCATCACTGATAAGTTGCATGGAGACTAAACAGCCTAATCAAGCACCAAACTTGAGACCATATGGCAATTAATGTTGTGATGTGCGTGGCTACTCAACAGTCCAATCAGTAGTGTGTATCCAGGTGTAGCGGCTTAATGTTTCCATGCTGATTTGAGAACATGAAGGTGAAAACCAATCTGTCTAGTTTGGGCATTTTTTTCTGAGCAGAAAGCTGATCTGAGTTCAGATGCTGAGAGCTGCAGATTGCCAGCCCCTTTACACCCATTTCCTTCCTGTTACCTTGACAAGGGCGCCTTGTTTCTAAG
Organism: Diplotaxodon limnothrissa; assembly: GCF_057381915.1. Lineage (NCBI taxonomy): Eukaryota > Metazoa > Chordata > Actinopteri > Cichliformes > Cichlidae > Diplotaxodon > Diplotaxodon limnothrissa. The sequence goes on along the minus strand of NC_140608.1, from coordinate 13,079,007 downwards.
AGCAGTCAAGGGTCTTTTTCAGACTTGGGGAATGTCACAGAATGTGGCATGTTGCATAACTCCTGCTTCCCAGTGTGGATGACTGGGTAGGAGTAAGGTAAATACTGGAAAGGGGTGGGAAAGAACGTAAGCAAAATTTTCACTCAGTATCTGGCGCCCATGCCAAGTGTTTTCTGTATCAAGTTGGACCACCAAGAAGTCTTGGCTTCTGTTTCTCAACTTTTATCAGTCAGTCAGTGTATTTGCATATGTGTCTTTTATGTTATCCAGCAACCATGCTGTAGAAGCAATGGGAGTTTAACTAGTACTTGCCAAATTTATCTATAGTTTATTGGCTCACACATTTTTCTGAGGTTATTTTTGTAGAGCTTTTGGGACTTTTCATTGTTAAAAAAACACACAAATCCCCAACAAAAAAAGATTTTTCCATCGAAGTCTTTCTTTATGTAGGACTTGGTCCTAAATAAAAAACAGGGTCTGTTCCACTTAAACATTGCTTAAAGGCACATGCAATTACAGCCATTGCTGAGCTTTGATAGGGGTCTAATTATATAAACAAACCTATTATTACTTAGCCTCTGCTGAGCACATAAAGCGCTGGTTTAGTTCCAGCTACATCTAAATAAGTTCACTTTATTTAGAAGCTCCCCAGAGCTGCAGATGCTGTTCTAGCTTTAGAAGCTGGCCAGATGTATAAAATACACCCCCAAAATCAGGGAAAAATGTAACAACCTAAGCTTTCTTTTTCCTGCATTTTTTTTTCTAGATTTTTGATTTTTGTTTTTGTCTTGTTGGTACCATTTGTAGTGTTCAGCACATATGGAAAGGAAGCAGACAAAAATGAAAGGTGTGTGTTTGTTACTGTGTTTCTCGAAAGGCTTAAATGTCTATCACCGTCATTTACGCCTGAAGGTACACATTGGCACATTTTCCTTTAAGGCTTATCACACACTCAATAGATAAAAGGGAGGACATGGTGCACTTTTGTTTCTGTTCCTTTATCATAATCAAAAGCTGGAAGTCTTCTTTCACTCACAGTGATGGATTTCCTCAGTGCTAGAGCAGCGCTCTTTACACGGTGATTGATGTGTCTTTAACCCTTTGTGGTCTCTCCTGTTCTGTGTACCTGGAGTACACCTAAATGAGTCATTTGTTTGTTAGCTGAAATCTCGGCCTGCAATTTTGAAAAAAACGGTCGGACCTACATAGTTTTTGTGTGTTGTAGCTTGCTGACTTTCATCTACAGTGAGAGATCCATGGGAACAGTAAGATGCAACCAATGGAAAAAATCCCAGAGGGTTATTGCCCCCATCTAACCAGCCAGCCAAGTGTTGACAGCCTTTACAGCAGTCAAAACCAGCTGTGCATTTCACTAAGCAAATGCAGTGTTAAAAAGCTGGTAGCAGGATTAATTTCACACTTGAAAGTTAACTAAAAATAGATTCTCCAGGCGTTTCTTTTCTAACACCAGCTGGTGCCCTCAGATTATTTTTTAATGTTGTAGAAATTAATAGACACATTGTTTTAATAGTAATGATAGCTATGCTCAGACTAATATTTTTGCCTGTTATCTTGACCTTTTGGACAGTCACACCTATCTTGCGTGTGATCATTGGATAGGAGGTGCTAGCTGGCGATTTCCAAGACAAAGATGTAAACAGACATTGGTGACAGAACTGCCATGTATGATACTGGGTTTCACTCCGTGTCCAAGTTCTATATAGCTGTGCACACCCTGCATAAGAAAAAACTGTCCACCTGCTCAGGTTGGACAGCCCGTGTTTTCTGAATCTGATATTGTGTCGACACATGAAATTGTAGCAGATACTGTGTAGTGGAAATAATTTAATACCGCTATTTTTAACGTTATGAAATATGTCTTGCTTTTGATTTCTTGCTTGTGTCTTTGGGAAATATCTCTGTCCTGTAAAGACTGGCCTGTGAGTAGGATATTATCAGCCATGGAAACATTCCTGATTGGTGCTTAACCTCTTGCTGAACTAGGACTGCATGCAAAAATGAGGAAAGATACTCTGTCTGTATGACTCGGTCTTCCTGTGGTTTTCTGGCTGTTACAAATAGTGTTTTTACTGTTGCATGTGAATAACAAGGTTATATGTGATTGTTGCATGTCCTTCCTGAAATGCCCACATAGAAATGTGGCTAAAACAAGTAAAAATAAAGATGATGTGGGATATGTAAACACCTCAGAAACCTGAGTTTCCCATGATTTCTTTCTGCATGTGCATATTCGTCCTATCTGCATATGCAGTTGTGTAGGACTTGAGCAACAGAGCAGACACAGTTGAGCTGCACATGTTCGTGTTGAGGACTTAATCACAGGACTCACAGTTAAATAGCATTTTCTTCAGCCATTCAAAACCACACGCTGGACATCTGGCCCTTTAATGTGGCCTCTGTATCATTAGCTGAAAATGGTTTGTTATGTGAAAAATTTCCCAGGCAGGGTCACAATGTCAGGTATAATAATGCAAGTGGTCATTGCAGCCTGATTGAAGATGTTCCAGTTATAGAGTTTATCTGTAGCCTGTGCAAAAGGGGATTTTTGTGGCCAGCACTGGTCTCAATATTTTAAAATCTTAATTAGAAGATAATATAAAGTAAACGGTTAGCACTGTTGCCTCACATGAAGAAGGTCCTGGGTTCAAAGCAAGCTTTCTGTTTGGAGTTTGCAGATTCTCTTTGGGTACTTCTGACACCTCCTCCAACTTCCTCATACAGTCCAGAGGCATGCAGTTAGTGGAGTTGGGTTAATTGGTGATTCTAAATTGCCCACATGTGTGAATGTCAGTTCAAACGATTGTCTGTCTGTGTTGCCCCACAACAGACAGGCGGTCTGGCCAGGGTCTACCCTGCTTCTCCTTTCACATCTCCTCCTGCATCCCTGAATTGATGACAAGCGGAAGAAAATGGATGGATCAATATATTTAACATTGGTGTTTGTGTTTAGTGCTGACATATACAGATATTATGTTACTTATGTTAGATTGTTGACCTCTGTATGGCCGCGGCTGGTCAGTATCCTCACCATAGTCATACCACTTTGACAAAAATGAGCCATCTGAGGTAAATGGAGGTTCTTTAATAGTGCTTTTCTACTCTACATAAGCACCCAAAGTGCTTTATACAGCAGTTTCAGATAAAGGGTAAGAAATGGTGAAAAGTCAGCTCAACTGTTCCTGAAAGTTAAACAGGTGCAGGATTTTGGGTCACCCTAAAAGTTCAATAAATGAAAAGACCTGAAATCATATGTAGGTCATTTTCAGTCATATAAAATCATCACTGTAAATAAGCGACCACATGAGAAATGCTACTGCAAAGACATGACAGATATGCAAAAGGGTTTTAGTGAGCTTAACAGTTGATGGCTACGTGGGTTTTACATAAATCTGTTCAGGATTCATGTTCACTGTGATATTACGTTTCCTTGCCTTTATGGCCTGCTCACCTCCTGACAGTCTAGCGTCACAGTAGTGTCAGGTTATTATGTTAGCTGTGGCTTTTGCATTGAACTCCCCTCTGCTTTTCACTTGAATTCAATGACCTAAAAAAACTTCCTATTCTGAGGCTGCATGTGAGAAGTATCTTTTTTTCCTACCACTACCACTCTAATGGCTTTTGCCGTATGAATGCTCATTGAGTCAGTTTAAATTTACAGTGTATGCTAAAAATATAAAATAACTGTTCCCTTTGATTTTGGATAATCATTTCCTTTTCCTTTTTAGCTATGCCATGGCCCTTTACAACCAGCATGTCTGCCCTGTGGAAAACTGGTATGTTGACATCTATTCTGTATTTTGCTGATCCCTACAGTCAGTCTTGACCTTTGTAACCTTCCTTGCACCTCTTTTGCAACAAGAGCCAGTGAGAATAATTTCCTGCTCAGTCGGCTGAAAAACGTTTGAGAGACTCATTAAAATCCACTCACAGTTCAGTTCAGTTCAATGTTATTTACTTAGCGACAAATCACAACAACAGTTACTGCAAGGCACTTTATATTGTAAAGTAAAGACCACTACAATAATACAGAGAAAACCCCAACAATCAGACAAACCCCCATGAGCAAGCACTTGATGACCGTGGGAAGAAAAAACTCCCTTTTAATAAGAAGAAGCCTCCAGCATAACCAGGCTCAGGGAGGGGCAGGCACCTGCTGCAACCGGATGTGGTTGAGGGGAGGGAGGTAGGAGAAAGACACACTGTAAAGCAGAGCCAGAGATGAATATTAATCTAGAAAATCAGCACAAATCTAAAGCTGTGATGCTGAAAAATTTGTCGTTGCTGTCAGATCGTGTGCTTTGCTGCTCTGGATGCTGGGCTCGTTTCGGACAAGCTGAGGTTAATCTCCACGAGCAGAGCTAGCATTTGATGACACAGTGGTTTTCTGCCTCTTTGACACACCAACCCTAAAAACAAAAGAAATCCTGGGTGTGATCGCACAAAATGGTGCTTAATATACAGTTACTGTACTGTGGTTTAACAACATACTGTATTATACAGCTTCTCATATATTTTTACTAGACCCAGTGAAAAAAAATCAGGAATATGTCTTTGCTTTGTTAGCTATTTTCCACTGTGTGTCCACAGCCTAATATAAACGCAATTTTTCTCAATTTTTTTAACATTTGCTTTTGCACTGCCACACATGTTTGGTGTTTGTTTGGTTGTTTTTTCTTTCAGGTTGTATAACCAGTCATGTGAGGAGGAGCTGTATTTGCAGAGCGGGCCATCCTTGTGCTGCACACTAGACAATGTACCTCTCATCAGGTCAGTGAGATGGAGTCGTACCTCATGTCCGTCTCTTCTCTGCCCCTTTGCTTCTGCTGAGTCAGAACAGGAACACTGTCCCATTGTTTTGCGTGACCCCTGTCGGCACATTGTTGATTTAAAAAGAAAAAAAGCGAGTGAGGAGAATGAGACGTTTCTTCTGTGTGTGTGTGTGTGTGTGTGTGTGTGTGTGTGTGTGTGTGTGTGTGTGTGTGTGTGTGTGTGTGTGTGCATTCTGAAAATAACTTGTGGCAGAAATATCCTGCCTGCCACCGTGGCAGTTTGGAGGCAAAACACGGGCCTACGTTCAGCCATGTAAACACACATACGCACACGGAGGAGTCGGCTTACAGTCCAGAGGAAATCAAGACACTCCTGCTTCTTTGTTTGGGTTTTTGGCCCTCTCAGCTTTCAACATCAAAGACATGTTGTACCACATAGCCACAGTGGCTTTCATTTAACAAAAAAACAAAGCATAAAAAAAAGGAAAACCAGAAAAGATAATATGCAACGATAATGACCCCACCACCACCACCACCACCTCTACAAATCAAGTGTGCAGCTACAGTTTAACACAGAAAATTAATCTTTAATATAGCAGCGCTGTTGTTGCTAAGCAGTCGAAGCAGGGAAGGTGGAAGAAGCATTTTTCTTAATCTGTGTTAAATACCGCGCTGTTGGGTAAAAATAAAACGGACCTTCGAACAAGCCATAGATGAAAAAATTGTTTAAAATGTATTCATGTCAGCTTTAGTCTAATGAATGGTGCGTTTTGATCCATGTAGTGAAGAATGTGTGTATGACTTGAGTCAGCTGAGAGGACTTTGGCTTCAATGGGAGTCTGGGCACAGACAGCCAGTGTTGACTGTCTCTGAGTTTTCCCTCCTACAAACATTTCCCATTCATAGAATAAAAGCAGCAAGCAGTAGGTGAAAAGTCAAACACTTGACTTCAGGATGTGAGGAACAGCCATAGAGTACCTCTGGATGTGTTGATGGTTGGAGGTGTAGGCAGTGGTGCATTGTTTTGCGGTATTGCTCTGATGGTTTTCTTGTAATTGTTTCTTGCAGTAAATGTGGGACTCTTCCTCCTGAGAGCTGCTTCTTCAGCCTTATCTGCAGCACGGGCTCATTCATGGGTAAGGCATCATAAGGCATGGCTCAGGACACATTAGACTGGCTTATATTAACTGTGTAAACCAGCAAGCTAAAATTTCAAGACACACCTGCAGGGCAGCCAGGTCAACAAATGAATGTACATAAGCATATTTATTGAAGTAGACACATTGTATTTCCCATTGTAGAAATAGAAAAAGGAAGGGGCTTGTTTGCCTAACAATGGTAAGATCCCCGGTTTGATTCCTGGAGATGACACAAATCCCTTTGGGTTTGTTTCAGGAAGGGTGTAAAAGTCAGTCAGATTAAACATGTGAAGCTGCCCAATGTGGCGACCCCCCCCTGTGAATAAGAGAGAAGCTGAAAGCAAAAATTAGCTGTAATACAGAACAAGTCCGAACACAGATGCAAAGAAAACTCTTGTGTCTGAAAGAAAGAATGAGCTCTCAATTGCTGGTCTGCATGTTTTCTGGGAGTCTCTACATGTGCTGCTGCCCTCCGTTCACTGGTGGCTTCGACTGGCCCGATCTTGATAATGTTTTCCAGCTGTGGTTAATTTTCTAGCTGTGTGTAAAAAGTTACTGTGCTTTGTTTTTATCCAAGCCTCTAGCAGCTATTTTTCTGTCTGACTGTGAGACTCTGGACATTGTAAGCTGTCTTTTTGAGATGCAAATTGTAGCTCTGGTCTTTGCTTGTGACAAGAATGGAGGAACTTTGCAGCATTGTATACTGTATGTGTACACAATGCTGAAAAAGGAGGCAGATGGTTGCATTTCAGGAGCTGCCCTTGTGTACTTACAGGCTTTTTCCAGGCTCTTAACAGACCCATTAGGTGGTGAATACACACCTGAGTACAACTGCTGCACACATAGTCAAAGAAGTATTTCTATTATCTGATAAAGAAAAGTATATTGTTTGCTTGAGTAAATTAGACCCCACTTTTGAAAATCTTTTGCAACCTGATTTTCCTTTAGAGGGAGGTTATATGCATAAAAAACCAGTGAGAATCTTTAAAATCGGTACATAATATTATTGGTGTCAGAGAAACACACCTTGGCTAAACACTGGCCTTTGATTTTTGTGTTTTATTTCACGGGTAAATTATGTGGCAGTGAGAAAATGTTGCAACCACTGTTGCTTCATCACGATGATGGATTTTATCTGGCTTAGTTAAGATGTAGCTCTGTAACTTTTGTTTGAAACATGCTTACCTAGAATGACTCTTTCATAATATGTATGCAGTATAAGTGTGAAATAATGGTGTGTGGTGGAGGTAATCCTGCACTACTTCCGCGCACAGTGACTGTTAAACAGCTTTCATCTAAATTTCTTAGTTCCTCTTCCTTGTGAATGAAGTTTCTCTTGCGCTCATTGTTAGTCACCCACCAAACCATCAGTGACAGCAACCAAAAGAAAAGATGTCTTAGAAAGTACATAGTGAGTAAAAGAAACAAATCCCTTTTCATTGTGAAAGGATAAAAGCTTGTATCTCTGTCTTTGTCATAAATGTGTTTTGAGATATTAGAGACGCACATTTTCCTCCCAGTTACATAAAATGTCAGCTAATATTTTGTTTTCATTAGAACACATAACTTGAGCTGAATCACTTAAGGAAGTGGGAAAATGAGCATGTCAACATGTTTCAGATTTTGATATTTGCTGTTTTCTTTGTTTTCCATGACCGTAAGATGATTATATTTCTAATTAAGAGAATTTAATATGACCGCTCAATAAGTAATTTCAGTGAAACACTCCACCTTCATCCATTAAAGTGTTTTTTGGAGAGCTAATGACAGTTGGGAATTGAAATTCTGCATAATTCCTTCATAATTTCCTCTGCATTTCTATTCTTTTTTTAAAAACAACATAAAAAATTGAGATTTAAGGACCCTCAACCTTGATGTTATTGTAAGTGATGTATCGCTGCTGCATTTGATTAAAAATTATCCATCACATCCTTTTAACTGAGTTCAGTTGCACTTTCACCCACTCGGGTGAATCTGTGAGGTTTGGAAGGTTTAATTTTCTAATTTTTGGCTGCATTTTTTCCCCCTTTGCAATCCCATCAGTCTGTATGTTAATACTGTTTATAAAGCTACCTCTTTTGTCTATACATAAGTATGTAAAGCTGATGTGGTATGTAGCTATACAACACTATTTTAAATATTGCGTGCTTAGCTAGTAGCTCATTGATTTATGTTTTACTTGGAAGGCTGTGTCTGCTATAGTTGGCTGCAGGTGTCACTTCCAAAAGGAGTAACATGAACTTGGAGAATTTTATATCGCCCTGTAATTGTTTTTTCTCCTTTTCAGTTCAGTTCCCACTTTTCTGCCAGTGTACACACAAAACATTTGAAAGACAATACATGCATTCTCTGTCTGCATACCTTCTGTGGGAGACGGTGAAATGTTGTGTTTGGGTTGCAATATAGCCCCTTGTATGGGTGGCAAGGTTTTTTCTACTGTGAGGTGCGAGTGCCGCTGGGTAATAAGCACTTTATTAATGCCCATCAGTTTTAGTGTTAACTCAGCCCTGCGTATGTGAATGCAAAGGCACGTGCAGGGCTATGTATGCATGAGAGATTGTCCACCTTGTTGCAAGTATACATGCAAGATAGAAGTAGCGTGTGAGTCAGTGTCTGTGGGAGCACTTTACTTCCTGCACTGGGTTTCCTGACTTCAGAGCAAACAGCATGAACTTGTAAAGGGCTGCTCTGTGGAAGGTAACAAAGTATTGGAACAGTGTTAGGTGCTGTTGCATGGCATCCTTGGGTAAAATAAGCTGTCACACTGCAGCTTGTTGTGACCTTCGAGTCCAGGTGGCGCTGATGCATGGGATATGAAGCCCTTACACTGGAGGAGGCCATGACTTTACTAAACATGCATCATCTGACAAGGATACCAAAAAAAATGCCCACACAAATGTGCCCAGAATAGAAGAAGAAACACTGATTTCCTATAGAGAGAAGCTGCTTGTCCTTGTCTTTAACCTTCAGGCGTAGCTTTCATCATTCCAGGATGACTGCACAATGCCAACAAGTTTAAACACGCTCATTTGTTATGATGAAACACACATTTAGTTGAAACAGAAAAGAATCCACCAGCAGCCAGTCTGCAGCAGGGTGAACGAGGCGCTTTAATCTAATGAAAAAGCTGCAGTCGACTTTCCTTTCCCTTCAGCAATACAGCATGTTCTCCATTATAAAAAGGAGCCAATGAGCAGACTGTTTCCGTGCCCGGAGACACAGTTGTTTGTTTTTCCGTGATTGTAACTGAAATCACTTTTGCCGAGTTGATTTGGGTACAGAAGGATGAAACAGAAGAAAGCTCGCACAAACACAGATACACACAAGTTAGAGCTAGTGAATATAAAAACATAAATAAATCATTAATTAGTTTTTTTAATAGCATTACATAACCATGTCTTGGTCTTGCTTGTACCAATGTTTGCCTTTAAGGTTTAAACAAATGTTTTTATTATCAGATTTAATAGCAACATTTCAGTGAGCTCATAGTAAACTTTGCAGATCAGATGGACTTAAAATTAATTCTCCCTCCAAACATCACATTAAAACAGAATGGTTAACATAACGGTGGGAACTTTGCACTATTGTTCTAACAGGAAATTATGCAAGACATAATTTCTCAACATGTGATGCTGAACTCTCTCTATAAATCATATACATACCTAAGCTGTGTGGATGTGTAACTATGAAAAGATCGGCAAAAAAAAAAAAAAAAAAAAGCTGAAGGCCTTTTTTAAAATCTTTTTTTCCCCGTTTGGGCAGAACATTAATAAAATGTAGTATAACTATAATCATGAGTGACTTGGCTGTTGCATTAGTGTATTATTTTGTGTGTTTTTTTTAATGAAAAACATTCTTTTAATATCATCTTTTTATCTTTGCAGCTTGCTGGTGACTCATTTTTCACCCTAGTGTTGCGGCAATTGTGGTGTGGTGACTTCCCCTCAGTAATTTATCCTCAGCATGAGCCAAACAACTATCATCTGGAAGCTTTGCTGTTGTTGTCAAAATCAGAAAATGATGTGAAATATGCATGGCTGATTTTTTAACAGCTGCGAAGAAAAAGTCGCTTTAAAACAAAAGATCAGGCCTGGAATCAATAATTTCTACTGCTTCATCCTGAGGTTGTGGCCGGGCTATAAAATGTGTCCGCTCACTGAGACGCTACTTAAAGCCAGACACGTCACGGCATAGACAAACCCTGGAGACAAAGCTTCAGAGAGGAAGGAAAAATCTATCAATGTAAAGACTCTACGTGGAAATGTTTTTCTTTTCTAGCCATGACCACAGTCTCCATTTGTATTCCCTTTTGGCAGACACAGACCTTCTGAAAAGCTGCCTCTTACACAGACACAGTGACAGAGTTAACATAACACTTTAGTCCCTGGAACAATATATAAGCGTCAGGTCAAGACATGAGGGGCTCCTTGTCCTCACTAATTCTCCCACCCTCCACTTTTCACTCTCCCCATATGCCCCGCTTTCTCCAAGCCCAGTCAGCCTTCATCAGGCACCAGCCGTGAGGAGCCAACAAAGAGAACCCAAATGGGGGTCAGCTCCTCAGTGCTCCAACAATGCACCCAGTCAGAGCTTGTTAGCACATCGGCACTCATCTGTCCCATATACTGTACTTCTTTCCCCTTCACCTTTTAATCGTATGTAGGTTTGGATCGACCCCCCACCAAGATATCCTTCTCACTTTCCCGCCATTTTCTGCTTCTCATAGTTTTGAGTCAGAGAAGCTGCTTAACATCTCTGATTTCCTGTAATATAGCTTTCAGGGAGTTCATGTATTTCTTGGCTAAGTGACGTGTGAGAGTGTTTGCGTTAAATTGAAGCCAGGCACTTTTTTTATGATAGTCGTCCAAAAAAAGCCAGATGATGCCTTTCCTCCATTTCTTGCATGCAGTGACTTTCATCTCCCTTCTTTTAGTGATGGTGATTGTGCTGCTTCGCTACGCCCACGTCATTGAGAAGCATCAAAACTGTGTCCTGAACACGGCGAGTCTTTGCACGGGCTGGATCTGTGGTGCTGGACTCATCATGGTGGGCAACTTCCAGGTACGGTCTTCTAGTTTTTTTAACAATAAAACACAGAGAGGTCGCTGTAAATGCTGATGAAGACAAAGATTTGTGGATACCCAAAGAAATTGTATTCAGCATGGGAAATAGTGAAATTAAACACACAGAGACTGAGGCTTCTGTTGTGTAGTCCTAGAGACTGGCTGGCAACCCTTTTGCAACCTCTGGTCACTCAGGAAAAATGTGTATTTCTTGACTGGTTGGTGATTGGATGCTGGGTACAGTTTCTCACAAAGAGTCTGCTGCACCAAAAGCGTCCTTGTAATTACTTGGGTCGCTAATGTAGCTGCAATTATTTATAGTTCGAAGAAAAGTTGCCAACTTGTTCTCAAACACTCACCAGCTATTAGTCAAGCTATAGTCAAAAATGTGTTGCACCTTTTCATGTGAAAAGTGGGGTTAGTGTCACACTTTTCATAGCTTCATTACCGGTCTTAGAGTAGTTGGCAGATATATGAGGACAAGTCGGCATCTTCCAAGCAGGTTGCGGGCAATAGCAGACGCAATCTCAAGGAGGTTTTTTTTGGTGCAGCAGACTCTTTGCTGGGTGAAATTGGTCACAACCTCCAGCAACTACATGCCAGCTGGTTGTAAAAAAGCTTTGATGTTCAGATAAAATGATAAAATGTCCAAAATATCTCTGGTTCCTGTTTCATTAATATAATGAGTAATTTCTTTTTGCTAAATGGTGTGGCATGGCTTCATCTCTAGTAAATTCTTATACACAGCCAAGAAAATAATCTGCTGTATAATCTTTAACATGTCTTTGTTTAACCTGGCTCTTTTTAGGAGTCTTTCTCTTTGCTTCTTTCCATCAATCCTTTTATTTGAGATTAAACACACCTCAATGTTTGTAATGTTAACTTCTTCCTTCATCAGCACAATACTGTTCACAATAATCCTCTTTCTTTGGTCCTAAAACTTCAAGTGAAGAAACTCAACGTGAATTTCTTCTTCTGTTCTCTGGGAAAGAATTTCTTGAAGTTTAAATATTTAGAGCTCTGGCTGGATGCCTAGACAGTGTGTGTGTGTGTGTATGTGTATGTGTATTAGTACTACCTTTGCTGCGTGGACAGAACTCTGTTTAGACAGTAACATTGTTACGACCGCTTCAAAGAAAGCGTGCATAATGTCAACTGTTGAGTTTTTGGTTAAAAGTCAGCGTACGTGTCAGATTCAGGAAGTGGTCACGGTTAGGGTAAGAAAAGTAAGATCATTTAACGTCCTCTGAGGGGAGGTTATTTTGGTGTTTGACGCTGGGCTGGATATCACTGCAAAATCTTGTTACCATGCTTTAAAAAGGCCGAGATAGTTCATGGGAAAATAAAGAGGGAGAGACAGCCACGGAGAAGGCATTTGATGCTATATTCAGAGTAAAGAGAGGAGCAAAAGTTTTGAAAGAAAATTTGGGTTGTGTTGAAGTAAAGTGAAGTTTCTTAGAGTGTAATATTTCTACAGATGTGACTATTTGGTTAAATTAGATTGTTTGACATGTTAGAGTCTCGGCTCTTTTTTACATACTCCTCTTACAAGAGTTGTGTATGTGCGTATTGGAGCAGATTTGCAGATGTGGCAGTTCATGCGAGGGTGTAGTAACGGCAACCTCACCTTCTTCCCGCTTTTCCTATGAGGCTCGAGCTCTGCCGAACAGGGAGGAATTTTACGAGAAGAGCCAGGGGGAAGTGAGTCATCAAGTCTGGCCATGCATGGAGAGGAGCTAGGCAGACAGGGTGTGTGTAACAGATGCCCCATCTATAACCAATCACGAGCCTGATCCCTGCAGCCCGCCTCACACAGTGCCCTCTCATGAAGTTCAGGACATTACACAAACTCGCATTTTTAGCATCGAAAACACGTGTACTCAGGATCCACTGGCAAATGCCACAAACAAGTTTGACTCAGAGAAGAGGGAGCAGAGCAGGACTCTGACAGTCAAAATCGAAACAGATCAAAGAAAGCGCAAGAAACACAACACATGGCAGCGTAATCAGCCGCATCAACTGCTTGAGCGCATAGTTGTGCGTTACATAAGCCTTTGGCAGTACAGCTGTGGTGTGGTGGAGCCACGGGGACTTTTCCCGTCAAGCGATCTGATGATCTGGGAAGAGAAGTACATGAATTGTTGACGGAGAAGCACATTACTGCCACACAGAGGTGCCTGAGTGTGACACAGCTGCATGGAAAGCAGCTGTCAGGAAAACAAAGAGAAAAGAAAAAGGAGTAGAAAAGTTCGTTGGACTGCTAATCTGGATGAAAAAGACTGATACCACCTACAGTCTGAAGGTATTTCCAATCTTATTTGGCTGGAAGATGTCACGCAAATCAGGAACATTGTCTGAAGTCGCACACCAGTTCCTCACTTAAAACACGATGGTGTTTCATTCTTCTCTGTTTTTTTCTAAAAGCTCTGGTTTTCAGGTGATGTCGAAAGGGCCGTTGTAATCAGTGGTGGTGCCACTTTCAGTTACAGATTTTCACAGCCATTGTGTATGTCCCGCACAACGGAGGCGAGTCGGTAAAGTCGGTATGTTTCAGTTCATCTCATTTAGTTCTGTTTCCAGAAAATGAAAATAGAGAAAAAAACAAAGTTAGGCTTGTTCCCACAGAAACATCGTCACAGCGTTTATCTACCTCACAAAGTAGCAGTACCTGACTGCTACTTTGTGAAATATCACAGGTGCAGCTCAATAGTGTGCTGAATTTAGCTGCGGAAAACTCACTAATGAAGGCAGGAGCTCAGAGTGGTTTCAGATAAATATGTGTAGCTATAATAAGAGCTGTTGCTCTTAAGTGCCGCCCAGTCTTCTCTTTATTCTCATTTCCTTCCTTATGCTTTCCCTGTTTGATGTTACACTGCTTTTCACTGCCACACTTTGCTCACTTCAGTGTGCTCACAATCTGCTAATATTGCACCTATATATATTAGCGGCATACATTACCTGGCTGTGATTAGCAGTGATCAGTTGATAGCGTAAACAAACAGGTATTAGTGATTGAATCTGGCACTCCTGGCTGCACACACTCACTCACACACATGCACACAATCAATAGAGCTCACTGTGCAGTGTATGAATTGAGTCTGCAGCCAACACCAGGCGATCGACCTGCCAAATGATAAAAAACGTGCCGTCACAAAGTCAAAGTGATTTTCTCATTAAATAACATAAACCATTATTTCACTTCACAATACATTGGATCAGAATCTTTATCAATACTGATTTACTGATTAAACTTTTGCAGCTCTAGCGTGGAAAATAGATTAGTCAGAAGAAAATGAAGTTGTTGATGTGTGTCCAGAGGTGGAGGTGCCACACTAGAGTAGAAGAAATTGGATTTATTTTACTGTGTGAGAGCTTTACAGCAGATCTCAACTGTTCAAAACTTTTCTTATGCAAGTCTTACATTGCCACTTCAAGGATCAGCCTACTACACAAGAATGTTCAGCATGTACTGACCAGGCCAATGGACAAATGGCTTAGATACCAAACTTTGAGGCTGTTGCTGTAATGATCTTGGAAAATGATAACAAATAGCAGAATTTATACATCTGGCATTAACCATGAAACTATTGTTTTTTATCTGAGCAAATCAGTCAAGTCGTTTAATGTGTCCCTAGCTCAAGTTAATGTACCACAAGATCTCTTATCTACTCAGTTCAGTGTGTGTGTGTGTGTGTGTGTGTGTGTGTGTGTGTGTGTGTGTGTGTGTGTGTGTGTGTGTGTGTGTGTGTGTGTGTGTGTGTGTGTGTGTGGACCCTTCAGTGGGAGCTGTAGTCACATGCTCCTGAGCGGCTCTTTTGTGTATTGTTTCTTGTTGTTCTTGTGACCAGCAGGGAAAAGGAGGCATTCTGTCGTGTTTCTTGCTGCTGTTGCCTCCTGTACGCTTGCCTTTTGTGTTTCTTTTTTTTCTTTTCCCTTTTTACTTAAAGAATCGTAAGAAGCTTCGACCAGAGTTTTAAATACCACTGAAACTGGGCGATGGGACCACTTCCTGAATTTGCCCACGTCACATTCACTAGATGTTTTTATTTTGTGTTACATCTTTGCGTCAACCCTTTAAATGGCTCCCTTACCTTCTCTTCCTGTTTTCTGTCCTTATATCACAGGTGGATAATGCTAAAATTCTCCACTATGTTGGAGCAGGCATTGCCTTTCCCACCAGTATGCTGTTTGTGTGCCTGCAGTCAGCGCTGACGTACCGACTGGCCAAAACCCAAGGGGAGTACAACTTGGCCCACCTCCGGCTCTGCATGACCCTGCTGGCCTTCGTAGCCTTGGTGCTCAGTATCCTTTCCAGTCTCTACAGATGGCTGCCCTGAAGCTTAAGGGACTAAGCATCCCCTTTGACCTCTTTTCATCAGATATTTTTATTTATTATTTCATGCAGTTAGTCCCTGGCACCTCTTCATCAATGACATAAAGCAGCAAGAGTTTTTAACTCTATAATTGCGCGATACAGTGACCTTTTTACCAGATATTAATGTAGTGCATTAACGCCAGTCTCGTGTCTGCTTCAGACAGTTTTGGAAGCACGCAGCAGGAAATCTTGGCGCACTCCAGCATATTTCATAGTAGGAGGTGGAAGATTAAAGACCGACTTAAGTCCGATCCAATATCTCTGTCAGCTGATATCCATCTAGAGAAGTTACAGTGCATGTGGGAAAAACATATTAGCCTGACCTACAGTACAGATATACAGTAGCTGTAGCCTGGGCCTGTCTCTTCATGGGTAACATAATCAACATGTGAGCACTTGTAAAGCTCGCTAATTAACTCATTGTGTCTTGTTTACTTAACCTGGACAAAAACTGAGTGTTTAATCTGCATCGTGCAGGTGAGTGGGGCCGTGTCCACGACTGCTTCCTGTTGGGGCGTTTCAGCTTTAGGTCCTCGCATTGCTTTGCTGCTGTTTTCCTTAACCGTGTGTTTCAGGTGGTGTTTTTTTCTGTCAGGAGAGCTTCGTCCTGCAACACGCCTCGGCCATCTTCGAATGGGTGTTCTGCATCATCATCATGCTTTTTTATGGGACTTTTGCCTTCGAGTTTTCCGGCATGTCAGGAGATACAATGGTGGTGCTGGCGAGAGGAGGCTCCCTGGGACCTGCTGGGAGAGAACACAAGATGGATGCGCTGGGAGGGCCCGGTTTGCACTCACAACCACATCCACACCAACCTGAAAGCATGTCCATGCTGTAGCCTCCTGGCACACGTTGATGCCACACAGTTGCCTCATTTTATTCCTTTCCAACTCTAGTCTGAATTATTCATTTCCAGCCGTGTTCGTCTGAAGGTTTGAAATGAACCAGGCCAGCGCAGCAGCCGTTCAGAGCGGGCGTAGCTCTGCTGCAGTTTATACTTACGTCAAACTTTGTGTCTCCGAAGAACTTGTTTGCATTTTGCACATTGCACAGGCGTGCAAAACCAAATTTTCTCCCTGCTCATGGCTGTGCTCCGTGACCATCAGAGGAGCGTTTTGGGAATCAGATCATGGAGTTCTTGTGAATCCGATGGCCTCGGATTCAGATGACTGCCGCGATGCGTTCAGAGTGTGTAAGAAGTGAAGGCTGCTGGACAGCCCAGCTGACAGTATTACAGTGGGAAGGTGTCACAGTGTTTCAATCCTGGAAACAGAACAGGGCGGCAGTTTGCATTTTTCATCACGTAAACCTCTGTTAAGCAATATTTTTGATGTTAAGTCACGTCTTTGTAATTAACACCCTACACTGTATAGATCTTCTTTTGTTTTTTACTTTTTTGGTTATTCATTCTGCATACTCATCTGCACATTACCTCCCTTCCAAAGCCACGTGTAAAGCTAAAATATTTCTGTGGAGCTGGTTGACCAAAGCTAATCAGAAATAATATTATCTGGTGGACATCAGAGTAGTTCTGAGCTCTGCTGTGCATCTCATGAGCTTGCATTTAGATACGAGTGTCATTTTGTTTAAAATGCTTATTGCAGCATTAAAGTTTGTGCCATATATGCAAGCCTAATATTGCTGTTAAAGTATCAGACCGCATGGACTTATTGTTTCCGGACTATTCGGGTGACGTTTCATATGTCTTTATTTAAACTGTGTTAAAAAATTCAGTGAGCTCTGAGTCACATAAATCTTCTAATTAAGACTGAAAAAATACACCCTTCCCCATTCTTCTTGGGATCCATAGACTAGATCAATGCTCAGCTCTTAAATAATGCTGGATTGAACTCCTTCTCTGTAAAAGAATATGAGGGAGAGGTGACACAGTGTCGAGAGGCCAAATATGTACCAGCTAATTCAATCCAGAGCACTGGCTTTATTGAGTTTAGTGACGGGGCATTACACGTGTCTTCAGGTCCTGTAGGCAGAGGTCTGCATCTTATTATTCCCACATGCAGGAGGAGGAGAACATGTTCTTATTGCTTTAGCTGTTTCCTTTTATTGTGAAGCTGGAAACTTCGCACAAGTGGAGATGTTTCAGCACGTCAAGCTGGTGTGGTGGGATAAAGGGAAAAGGATTTGTATAATGTAAGACGTGGTGGAGATGGACTGTCCTGCTTCAGTGTTAACGTGTTATTTTTCAGTATGTGCCAAATACAAGTCTGCCTATGGCATTGGTGCTAATACACAAATAGGCCTTACCTTGTTGTTTTCCCTTACTTCAGTTGTGATTACGGCAAAGCAATAAGAAGAGACATGAGGTAAATCGGTGACTCTGAGAGTGAGAGCAGGGACAGAAGGTTAGCAACACCAGCACGTGGAGAAATGCTCCATGCTTGCTAACATCTGTGCATAATTTTCTCAAGCTTTGAGGAGGCAGAGGCTTTACAACAGTAGTAATTTAATTAATTGGCCATCAGCACATCTGGCCACATGTCGAGCTGAGATGTTGTTTGTGTAATTTGTCTGCAAATTCACAGTATGTTACTGAAAGTAGTTATTCACTATCAGGCTGAATGTATCAGACTAACTGAACTAGAGTGATGGGGAAGCCTGCGCACGCTGCTCTGAGGACGGAGCTGAAAGCGACACCAGCTGCAACACTGAGCACTTGCTTCTCTCTGCTGGTCACACTGCTTATTGCATGTGTTAAGCTCACATGAGGGGTTTTTTTTCTACTTGAAAAATTGTCAGTTTTTTCTGCCCACAGTCAGAATACTAAGACCAACTAATGTTTTTATCCTTTTATTTCATAAAGGTGGAGGCTCAACTCCAGCCTGAGCTTCTGCCTGCGACAGTATGAGGTTCCTCTGAGAAACCACATTAAACATTCAATACATTTGAAACGTTCACTAAAATAATGGTGCTAATCATTTCACATTTACTTAAAGTACTTAATCCGACGTCATGGTTTGAATATTCCCTATTTCTAGCTG
Organism: Diplotaxodon limnothrissa; assembly: GCF_057381915.1. NCBI lineage: Eukaryota > Metazoa > Chordata > Actinopteri > Cichliformes > Cichlidae > Diplotaxodon > Diplotaxodon limnothrissa. The sequence continues at coordinate 13,060,641 of NC_140608.1, read as the reverse complement.
ACCACTACAAAAAAAAGAAACATTACATTTCTTTTAAATCTTCACATTCGCCATCATTCTCTTCATTTCATACCTCATTCTTCCTCATTTATGGATCTATCTGATCTCTACACTCAGGAAAACATTACCACACCAGCTGTGTTCTTTGATTCTAGGCCTTTGGCTTTCTGCCGTCTTTGTTTAAATTGCATTTTTGTCAATGGGATTCCTTGTGTACATTTGTTTCTTTGTGTAGTATAGGTGCAGCTGTAAGACTGGTGATTAGCCATGATGTAATAGATTATTTTTGCTAATCAAGACTCTGTTAAATGTGCGAGAAAACCGAGCTCACTCGTGCAATCGAGATCATTGGTGAGAGCCTTCTGACTAACAAGAACCCAACACTCCTCACAGCACCCCACTCTCAGTTACACAGCTCCCTGTGCCTTATGTGCTGTTTTGATCATGGAAACCAAAGAGGTCACAGTTGTAAATTCTATTTTGATGAAGAGTCATATGATTGTATCCATTTATGCCTTAATATTCAACAAATTAAAAAAAACAAAAAAACAAAAAACAGCAAACGTTGAATCCCAGTGGCTTCATTACACAACATGAGCACAAAGAACCAGACAGCGGTTCTCTAATCTTTTTTTTTTATTGTTTAATTATTTACATTATCCAGTTTCATTGACAGAAGGTGACACTCATAGATAAGACATTAAACAGAGGAAAACTCCTATAACAAAACAGTGTCAGCTGTAGGTGAACTTACAGGTTTGGTACACTCGCCACCAAAACGTCCTGAAGCTCTACAGACTGTTTTTTGTTTCTCTCTTAAGACTTTCTTAATCCCATCAGAAGTGCTTCTCAAGGATCTAATTACATACTCTGTCATTAATAAATGCCAAAAAGCTGGGCCAAAATGAAATATTCTTAAAGGTACTTTTTAAAGAAGTGTGATATATGCTAGCGTGTGCTTCTAAAGTTGTAAAACACAGCAAATTTAAGACATCGGTGGTCCGCTAAATGCTAACGGATTCAGACTAAGATTCAGACTTCTAATTATTTGCTAAGTTGAGCCACATTTACAGCAGAAAGCCCGCAGGTACTAAAGGAAAAAAAAAGAAAGGCTGAAATAGCCGCAAGGCTATTTTACATTTTGACTTATAATTTATGCCTCCAGAGATCCGAACTTGACCTGTTATCTCACACAGTGGGAATGGTAGTAGTGCAAACAGCTTCCTGTGGCACGTTTACAACAGTTTTTTATAGTCATGACAATACGGTTTCTTAAGCCACGTTTTTGGTTGAGCAGTAGCTACACCTCTTACAATAATATGGCAGCCACTGAGGGAATACACATTTTGTAATAGCACCTTTTAAGAATAAAGCACTGAACTTGTGTAAGTATACTGCCCCCCCCAACAGCTTTGAGGTAAAACACTGCTGCTAGTGATGTGGAGGTATTTATATTTTACTATTGTACTGTCCCTTTACTTTACTGACTTTGACTAGTGATTGTATGTGTATTTTTAAAGCACCGATACCTGGAGGTTATTTGGCCTCGGAAAGGACAGTGAAAAAAGATTAGTTACTGAGATGCCATCTGCAATGTCCCTCTCCTCACTGGGAGGATGTCCCTTCATATGTCTGCTGGCTACAACTGCTCACATGTATAACTACCTTCTCACATCTTGAAAGCTGACTTATCCCTCCCTAACTGTGGTTTCAGTTGTTTTGTTTTGTTTTTCTGTTAAAAAAGTGTTCAATCAGTTGCATTGGAGCTGGAAGTTGTAGTCCATGAAGAGGAGTCTTGTTCAGCATCCAGGCGGAGATCAGGACAGGCTGGTGGAGTATTTACAAGACAAGCTTTTTGGGCACTTCCCAAGAAAACTCCGGTCGGCCAAAGTGGCCGTAAGAGGCTGTCTGCTGGTAAATCGGCCTCTTCAGGTTCAGATCCCTAAGAAGAACACACAAGGGATGAGACATCGCTGGTGAGAAAGGACTGTGAAGATTTTGATCAAAACCATTTGAAGCCATAAATTCTTATACAGAGCAGAAAAAAACCATAAAGGTGAAACATGTTGTGCAATGAGCTGTAAGCACTGATTGTTTGCATGTCCTCTTGTGAGCTTGGAGTTTTTTGTTTGTATTTGGCGTACATGGGTGGCAAAGTTTGTCTGTGTGTCAGAATGGCTTGTACTGCACTTTGGACCAACCTCCAACATTTATCGATTACAGAACTCTTAAACACTTGAACCAAAATGAAGTCATTGGTTATGCGGCTCTTAACAATTAACGATTTTGGTAAATCAATTAAAAGTAGTTGGTATTGTTGAGTACGTTAAATTGGGTACTTTAAGTGCTTTAAGTTACTTAAAGTTACTGTGCTTTAAGTTACTTTCTGTTATATATATATACTGTTACAATGATGAATGTTCATATTAGTAAAACATCTCAAAACACAACTTTCTTCTTGTTTTGCTCTGTACTATATCAGTTAGAGTGGATGCTGTGTTCCTGTTGGAGGGGCAGCCAATCAAAAGAAAGAGGATGAACTAAAGGGCTGCACCAAAGCTTATTATCAAATAAATCATTATTTTTATATGTGAATCATGCAACGCTACATTAGTAGAGTGAAGATGGATAAAATAAACAAACAGCATAATAGATCCACTTTAAAATGAAATGCTCACCTATAACGCTGCATCTCAACAAGAACATTATAATAGAAAAGGGAAATCTAGGGCTAGGTTTAAATAGAGGGAAATTATCCTAAAAGGATCAGCTAAAAGTGGAAGAATCTAAATGTAAAAGGACAGCAAAAAGGATATCATATCTTTGAAGCCACCCGGCGGGTTATGTGTCCACCACGATTCCCTCTCCAATGGATAGTATTGAAAAAAAAGAAAAGAAAAGAGGAAGAATTTTCTGTATCTAACTATACTTCAACAATTTCAACTTTGATTTTTGGTGTGATTCTCTCTTAGTTTGCTTCTCTTTCCCCTCTTCCCCTGCCCCTCCCTGAGCCTGGTTCTGCTGGAGGTTTCTTCCTGTTGAAAGGGAGTTCTTCCTTCACCCTGTCGCCAAATGCTTGGTCATTGTTAGGGGTCTTTCTAATATTGTATGGTCTTTAACTTACAGAATAAAGGACCTTGAGGCAACTGTTGTTGTGAATTGGAGCTATATAAATAAAGTTGAACTGAAGTTTGAACTTAAATATTTACTTATATATTAAATTCATGTAAATGTTGCTGAACTGTACAATCAAAACTGCTCCCAACAATCATAGATGTTTACATCTGCGCTGTAACTGCAATAATTTAATTAACCGATTCGCACTACAACCTGGGTTTTCCTCTTATCTGTAGTTTATTTTATTTTATTTAATAACTGTACAGTACTCGTGTTTATAGTAACCATTGTCCTTGATGTAAATATGTAAAGAAAAAAAATTGTGTATGTTTCTGTTCTGTGTCCTGTGTACTGTTTGTTTGTATATGTGTCTTTCTGGCTGCTGTTACAACCAAATTTCCCCTTGTGGGACAATTAAAGGATTATTCTATTCTATTCTATTCTAAATTCATCAAGATATATGATGAATCTGATTTTTGATCAGTTATTTAATCCTCAAAATGCCAAAAATAGTTCCTAATTTTTTTTAACTCATATTTAGAAAGCAAGCAGAACATCTTCATGTTTGAGTAAATATTCATATTTAATCTTATGCAAACGTCATGTTTATGTGTTTTTACCTGACAATGACTCCTGGCCTGAGATCAAAGTTCTTGTTGACAATCTTGAGCAATTCTGACTCTGACTTCTGAGAGGACCCGTATGTGAACAAGGAGATGGAAAGAGGTTGGGCCACTCCGATCGCATAAGACACCTGGAACACACACAGAGATGTGGTTTGCATATTTGTACTGTACTCCAGTCATCTGTCATCTATGCACAGCTTTGGAGGGTTAAGCTGTAACTTCACCTGAACCAGAACTCTCCTGCACAGTTTGGCTTTAACCAGAGACTTGGCCACCCAGCGAGCAGCATAGGCAGCAGAGCGATCAACCTTTGAGAAATCTTTGCCAGAGAAAGCTCCGCCACCGTGAGCCCCCCAGCCACCGTATGTGTCTACAATAATCTTCCTTCCTGTTACACCAGCATCACCCTGTTTGCAAAAAAGGAAGAAGATGAGCAAAAACCAGTGATGACTTTCTAGTTTGCTTTATTATTTTTCCCCCAGTGTGTGATGATTACCTGTGGTCCTCCAATGACGAAGCGACCACTTGGCTGGAGATGGTAGACGGTTTTGCTGTCCAAATATTTTGCAGGGACCACGGATTTGATCACCTGACAGAAACAAGCCAGCATTAAAACCAAACATGTGACTTTATTTCCCACACGACACATTACACAGAGCCCAGTCAGGTGTGTTCATGAGGATCTACCATTTCCATTAGGACTCTCTGTTGTTCCTCCAGAGTGACGCCGTCATCGTGCTGGACAGAGATCACAATGGTGTGAACTCTCTTGGGGATCACAGCTCCATTCTTCTGGTCATAATGCACGGTCACCTGTGGGATTAACAAGAATTGGTACACTCACTGAAGCTGTAGTTAGCTGTTTTATGGTGCCTGTGACAACACAGCTTCAGACAGGTTATCAGATTTTCTAATGAAATATATCCAAGCTTGAAAGAAAAAGTTCCCAAACTGCTGTGGTGTTGTGTTTTGGGTAAGTAAAAAATGTGCACATGTTGCACGACCTCACCTGTGTTTTAGAGTCGGCACGCAGCCAGGGAACGATGCCATTGCGTCTAAGTTCAGACATCTTTTCATTGAGTTTGTGAGCTAAGACGATGGTGAGCGGCATGCACTCCTCCGTCTCGTCTGTGGCATAGCCGAACATCAGACCCTACAGAACGAGTCAGAAAATCAGTGAAGGCAAAACAAAGAAGTAAACAAGGAATATCAAAATACTGATATTCAGCATGCTCTTTTATCAGTAATATCTTCAGCACTTTCTATTATCATATGACACAAAATACATAAAATATAAGCTATGAAAAGAACAATAATGGCTAATGGTCATACAGGCATTTATAGAAGACAAAATAGAAGTAGATGTTGAAATGATAAAAACAAATATCAGGTAGATTATACCGTGTATGGTTATGGGACTTTATATATAATATAGTCAAATTACTCCATATTTCATTGGTTAGTCTTAAGCATGGGATAATTTTTTTCAGCCAGAAGTCTCTTATAGAAATTATGATCCTGAGCCGTGAGTTTGTCTCTTACTGAGGTATAATGCAGAGAAAGCATCAATTTAATCTAAACATGTTATTTCTTTATCTTTTGCCCAAACTACACTGATTCACTCAAGTACTGCACTCATATACAATTGTATAATTTAATAATTTCCTTTCTCTGCTGCATTATACTTCTACTCCACGACATACTGGACATATTTTTTATCATGCTTCAGATTACTTAAAGACTGTGAGCAATTTCATGAAAAGGAAGTTTCGCCTCTACACATCAAAGTTTTATCCTCAAATTTGTGACCCTTTAAAGAGCCACAAACACTTGGCTGGGGACCCTATTTACTATACTACAATACATTTATTTGCAAAAGTAACATAAACACTTATCGAATCTAATAATGATATATCAGTCACGAAGCACATTTTTCTGCCTTACAATCAGCTTGTAACATTTAGGATTTTAAATATTGGACTAGATAAAACTACTTTTTCCACCTCTACTGAACTGATAAACCTGAACACACCAACACTATTGCACCAGATCTCGTCTGTATTCTCTACTGTTGAAGTAAAGAGTCAAACAAACTGTGCTCGGTCAGGGTCACTCACTTGTCAAGCCAAAGTGACCCAGTGACACTGCTGTGGCCCTACCTGGTCTCCAGCTCCAATGTCTTCTTCTTTCCGGTCAACATGGACCCCCTGAGCAATGTCTGGACTCTGCTGCTCCAGGGCCACCAGCACATTACACGTCTTGTAGTCGAAACCTTCAGAAGGGAAGTGAATTGGATTGAGATGGTTAAGAGGGAAACGCTAAATACAGAGAACAGAAATAATGTCTATTTTTTTGCTTTCTCACCTTTCTCCGAGTTGTCGTAGCCGATGTGCTTGATGGTGTCCCTCACCACCCTCTGATAGTCCACGACGGCCCGAGATGTGATCTCTCCGCAGAGCAACACCATGCCAGTCTTACACACCGTCTCTGCCAATGCAAACTTTAATTACAAAGCTGTTTTGCCATCACCAGCAAGTTGTCCACACTGAAATACAATAAACAGTATCAACACTGCATACGACATAAAATCCAGGTGAAATTCAGACCAGTGGGTTAGTTGGCTTATACTCTGCCTTCATCATGTGGTCCCTTTTTTTGCTAAGACAAACTGATTCATTAGATTGTGCCTCTTCTTGGTTTTGCCATTTTTTTTAACGGAAAAAGAGACAAATTCTGGCTCACCACAGGCCACTTTGGCATCGGGATCCTGCTTCAGATGTGCATCCAGGACAGCATCACTGATCTGGTCACAAATCTTGTCTGTGGACACATAACAGGTAAAAACATCAGATTCCGAAGATTTTTTACAAATGCATTGAAAAAAACGACATATTGCATTTTAAATTGCACGCTTAGCCTAACACTAATAATAGAAGATGTCAATTTTGTAATTTATATGAAAGCATGAAAGGTTACATCCTAATATTTCACATAGCAGTAGTTGAATGTTTTACTTTAGCATGGCAGCAGGGCAATGCCTCACTATACAGCCCATTCATCTGTCTGTGTCGTCCTGCTGAAGCAATGCAGGAGACCGGTTACATCAGAAAGCCCATCAGCATCTGACTACTCTGCTGGTGAAACAGGTGCATCTTAGGAAAAGCCACTAAAATAGCCACTATCTGTGGGAACAGCCCAGACTTTGAGTTGTGTTATCAAATTCAAAAGTGTGTACTGCAATGTTCTGCCAAGGCCACCCAACTCTGTTACTGAACAAACAGTAGAAGTAAAACTTCAAACCTGTGAAGTTTATCATTAAAATTGGCTTCAGGAGTGCTACGTGCTTCCAAAATGAAATTATTATTTTTTTAAAGAACCTCCTTAAATGATAAATACAGGGACACCATGATGTGTGACACATGGATCTACATCACTTGCTGTTTCAGAGGACAGTTTGAAAGGGATTTTGAATTCAGGCGCATTGGTATTACCTTTTGTATGCTTCATCCTCTCATAAGCACTTTGTCAGATTAGCATACTTTTACTTCAGAACTACATTAATATAGATCCAGATTAAAAGAGCAGTTTTACTTTTTAATTATTTTATTTATTTAATTTTTTAACAGTCGGCATTTATGTGATACTGCCCCTGTCTGTGAAGCTGCAGAACTCTTACTCATTATCGATTTAGCACATGGGACTTTGAAAGGTTACATATTTGTGAAAGGATTACAAAACACATTGACGGGGCACCGTGGGGTTTAAAGGCAACATGGAGGACAGAGTACAACTACAAGTTAAGCAAGGTTTGTGTGGAACATCTGGGAGTCATTTTACTGAGTATTTGATATAATTTAACTAGATTAAAGTATAACATAGTCAAACTAATTTTACCACATTGTCACTTCTTATCTTATTGTGTACTTGAGACATTGTTCTTGAAGAGCATTTTGCGTGTCTTTAGATCTCTTCTTTTGCACACTAAATTAAACGTGTGTGTCTGCCCTCTTCTTGGACATTTTTTAAGCATGTAACTGTGCACCAGTCAGACACACATTTGCTTCCAGCTGCCTACAAGTGAGAGTGAAGGCCACTAAACACATGTTGCTGTGAATGGAATACCATCCATGCCTGGCGGGTAAACACGCAGCACTGTGGAGTTACTTTGGACATAGTGTCCAGCTTGCATCAAGTTTATTTATATGCATGCTATTTCTGCAAGATAACACTGCATTTTCAATGGAAGTGTTGAGCTTATAATTGAAAATGCATTAAAATTTAATGTCACTGTAGCAGAGGTGGCTAGACTTTGTAAAAAGACTCACCTGGATGTCCCTCTCCAACGGACTCTGAAGTGAACATGAAAGAACCTTCTTCCAGATGATCACTCATTTTTTCTGTGGGGTAAGGTTATTCAATTTCCAGTGCAGAGAGATCCTAAGGTGGCTTTATATTCCTACTGGCGTTCTTTACCAGAAAGATAAAAGAAAGGGAGGCCAACAGCCCTGCAGCCAAAGCGTAATCTGTCCTGCAAACTTCACATCTGTGTCCACATGGCCCAATATATATGGCTAAGGGGACACACACGCATTCTGTAACTCATCTACACACACACACACACACACACACACACACACACACACACACACACACACACACACGAATCCATGGGACAGTCCATTCCAGGGGGAGTGGATGATGGGAGGGAATTTCAGCTCAAACTGCTTGTTAACCCTTTGTAAACATTGTAATGTTCAATAGTGTGTTTTCAGTCTCCACCTGCTCTGACTGCTCTGCTTCAGGGCGGGACGTTTCCGTGTCCAAGCAGAAACATCTTTGAGAAGGAGTTCCCCTACCCCCCACAACACACAGGTGGGACAGCCAAGTTAGGGTAGCCTATGGACAGAGAGAGAAAGGTAGCTGCTGTTAGCAGGAAAATGATGCAATTACTTGTGTTTACATCATTCAAGTAAATCAGTTTACACTGCTGTGGTGAAAAGACACAAAAAATTACTAGAAAGGACTTATGAATAAGAGAAACTTTAAAAGTTACACAGTAAAACTAAATCAACAAATAAAATAGAAAAAAATCAATCTGTGGTTTCAAAAATATGGAAATAAATTAAAAACAGAACACTGTACTACATTTTAATGTTTCCTTTTACAGTGTAGTTCATTATTTGGTGTACTGACCAAAATGATTTTCTATTCATTCATTTGAATTTGATACGTTTTCCTGATTTTACATTTTATTAAACTGCAGCTGGAAATTGACCAACATTTCTTCGAATACACTTGAGCTGCTTATGAATTTTATACTTCTTTTTTATACTTCTTTATACTCTACTCGGTGCTATTAAACATTGTTACTGCTCAAATATTTTCAAGCTTACGATTCATTTCATCATGTAGACATTTGCCAGTAGTTTAATAACTACAAATACCAACCACAAAAATGTACCATATAAAGGCACATTTGATTTAAAGGGCACAAAACAGTCACCTTCATCATAAGTGTCCTATTTATAACATCTGATTTTAATTATTAGTGCAATTCAAATAGAAATCAAATTAAAGGGAAAATTAAGGTTAAAAAATACTGCCTCAAAACTCCACTCCACTACATGAGCAAACATACCTGTTTTTTTATGACTGTATTCTCTAACTGAAATCTCCAAGTCCCAATAAAGTCACAACTTTAAAGAAAAAACACTCTAAAAGCAAAAGACATTTTAAAAAGAATAAATACGTGAAATTTGTACTTTGGTTCAGATCTATATAATTAGTTTATTTCATTGCCAATAATTAGGTTTAGAGAAGACAGTCACCTGTTGCCTGAATGCACTTTTCCATCCAAGTCCCAGCCTGGGGCTCTTGTCTTTGTATACAACTGCAGAAAATATCAAACCCTGTCCGGAGAGAAGATCAAATAAATGAAGATATGTCTCTTAGATACCTAATGACCTTCTCGTGATTCACCGTGTCTGTGTTTTTGCAAAATATTAGGAGCTATAAAGGGATGCTTAGGAAAAGATCCTCACTATCATATAAATACAAACACAATACATGCTTGAAGAAACATTAACATACAGAAAAATGGCTCTGACTCAGTTTCTTGTCCCATTAAATGCAACAAGAGTGCAGTGGGCCAATCCTTTTTCTCTACGTCTTTCCATCATCTGGCTCTAATTTCACTCAGTGTTGAGTTGGCCTTGAGAAATGAGATGAGAATTTTAACTAGCTTCCTGTAGTGAATAAAATACCACTCTTCCTGACAGCTTTGGGACTTTTAAAGCAGATTTGATGTATGTATTATGCATTGTGGAACTTATTGCTGAAAACAAGAGCTTTGCAATAATAATCGGCTTGATGAAATTAGTGAAAACAACTGATAATCAGGAATGCACACAAGAGAGGAATTTGGAATTTTTAGGAAATACAGGAGGGTAGGCGAAAATGAGAAACAGCTGTGTTGACTTACAAATAAATACCACTCACATAAGTAGCATGCTCACCGAACCTGAAATCTGCACAGCTATCTAGCTAAGATATCTGAACTATCTATTATATAGTTTATAGTTAAAATATTTAAAGGTAATATAAATTAGCATAGTGCAGCTAGAAAATTTTACAAAGGGGGCAAAGGAGGGACAAGAGGTCTTGGCAGGGTGGCACATATGTCTTCAGCGAAGTATGTGAAAATCCCCTATATGTAAATAGAGTCAACAAAATATCTACGAAACATTTATTGTATCGTTATCATAGAGAAAAATATAAATAGTAGATTAACATAATGGACAAAGAGTTAATAGCTTAAGATTGTTAGCTAAGATATTAAAAGCGATAAAAGTACTGTTTTTAACTGATGTACTGTTAAATATTAAGCCAAAGGTAAAAGCAAAAACAAGAAATATAAAAAACAAACAGTCAAACAACCTCCCACTCCCACCCCTGGCTAATTAGAGATATTTAGCTAAAAGTAATGTTGTAATATAAATGTAAAGGAAAAAAAAATTAGTAGTGATAACAATAATTAGATGAAACCATTATCAGGCAATCTGAAATTATTAAAATACTTGATAGCCAAAGAAAACAGCTAACAGTTAACAACGATATCGTAACTGTTAAGAAACAGCTAAAAATTTAGACATTTAGCTAAAATCATAGATAGTAAAAAAACAAAACAAAAACAAAACCCTTTGTTTATGGCTAAATCATTTGTTTTTCAACTCTAATTCATCATATAAGCTGAAAACCTTAAACAGTTGACAAATGCATCAATAGCTGATCTTAAATAGTTAATTTGAAATAGTAGGCACGTGTTAATTATATATACTTAGCTGAAAGCAACAGTTAAAATGTCACTAGCAATGCACAGTTAGCTAATATTTAGCTAAAAAATCGCCTAATATTCAAACATAAATTAGCTTAGTGCTAACTGAAACATTTTTCAATTGTAGAAATTAGCCAGAAATAATTTATCTACCTGTGTTGTTTTAGTAATAATTACATGAAAAACAATGAAACCTAATTTGACATTACAAATAAAAAATGGATAACCTAAATTCCTAGTTGAAAGAGTGAACTGTATACATGAAATGCAAAATAACAGCAATCAAACTATTTTTATGGATTGATCTAAAATACCTAATTTCCTTTGTACATTGCTATCTCAGATTTTAAAGCATGACTTAGCAAACATGTTGGGCAATAACAACATAGTAGGAGATTGTTAGTAGACATGCCTTATTTACTCATGTCTCCTGCTGTAAAAAATAAAACCAGTCAGAACCTGGTTAGATTTAGAGTGTACTGAGTGTCCTACCACAGGGACACTGCGCTACCTTCAAAATCGAATAATAAGCTATCTAATAGGAGACAGAGGTCAGAGGGGATTTAACATAACAAAACGTGAACTACATCAAACCAGAGAAGATGTGAAAGTCCTGTTTGATGCCAAAGAAAGTGGAGAACCACTCTGGTGTCATAACTGATTGACCTCTGGATCATACACCCCTGTATGTTTTGGTCTAAAAATGCTCAACACAAGCGCATGTTGCTGTGTGTACATGTGAACTCACAAAAAGAGAGTATTTGTTAATGATTGACTGAGAAAAATGGGTCAAAAGAAGGACATGACAGGCTCAGAAAAGTCAAAAATAGTGAGATATCTTGCAGAGGGATGCAGCAGTCTCAACATTGCAAAGCTTCTGAAGCGTGATCATCGAACAATCAAGCGTTTCATTCAAAATAGTCAACAGGGTCGCAAGAAGCGTGTGGAAAAACCAAGGCGCAAAATAACTGCCCATGAACTGAGAAAAGTCAAGCGTGCAGCTGCCAAGATGCCACTTGCCACCAGTTTGGCCATATTTCAGAGCTGCAACATGACTGGAGTGCCCAAAAGCACAAGGTGTGCAATACTCAGAGACATGGCCAAGGTAAGAAAGGCTGAAAGACGACCACCACTGAACAAGACACACAAGCTGAAACGTCAAGACTGGGCCAAGAAATATCTCAAGACTGGTTTTTCTAAGGTTTTATGGACTGATGAAATGAGAGTGAGTCTTGATGGGCCAGATGGATGGGCCCGTGGCTGGATTGGTAAAGGGCAGAGAGCTCCAGTCCGACTCAGACGCCAGCAAGGTGGAGGTGGAGTACTGGTTTGGGCTGGTATCATCAAAGATGAGCTTGTGGGGCCTTTTCGGGTTGAGGATGGAGTCAAGCTCAACTCCCAGTCCTACTGCCAGTTTCTGGAAGACACCTTCAAGCAGTGGTACAGGAAGAAGTCTGCATCCTTCAAGAAAAACATGATTTTCATGCAGGACAATGCTCCATCACACGCGTCCAAGTACTCCACAGCGTGGCTGGCAAGAAAGGGTATAAAAGAAGGAAAACTAATGACATGGCCTCCTTGTTCACCTGATCTGAACCCCATTGAGAACCTGTGGTCCATCATCAAATGTGAGATTTACAAGGAGGGAAAACAGTACACCTCTCTGAACAGTGTCTGGGAGGCTGTGGTTGCTGCTGCACGCAATGTTGATGGTGAACAGATCAAAACACTGACAGAATCCATGGATGGCAGGCTTTTGAGTGTCCTTGCAAAGAAAGGTGGCTATATTGGTCGCTGATTTGTTTTTGTTTTGTTTTTGAATGTCAGAAATGCATATTTGTGAATGTGGAAATGTTATATTGGTTTCACTGGTAAAAATAAATAATTGAAATGGGTATATATTTGCTTTTTGTTAAGTTGCCCAATAATTATGCACAGTAATAGTCACCCGCACACACAGATATCCCCCTAAAATAGCTAAAACTAAAAACAAACTAAAAACTACTTCCAAAAACATTCAGCTTTGATATTACTGAGTTTTTTGGGTTCATTGAGAACATGGTTGTTGTTCAATAATAAAATTATTCCTCAAAAATACAACTTGCCTAATAATTCTACAATCCCTGTAGTGGGGACCACTCTGAGTTCTTAAACTGATTATCATATTAATTCAAGCTAATTAGAAATTATTAGTATAAGCTCCATTCATTGAAGATTATCGTTACTATTTTGTTTCTATAAAGAAACTCCATGTAGAGCTGTCTTATTTATTTTTCTTCTATTTAATTGATGTGGAGGAACATTTGGGTATACACTAAAATGTGCCATGTAACCATGAATTGTTTGATATCTTCTAATTAGTCATTGTGTGTTTGAAATTTACCGAAGACACACACACTAGATAGGGTCTAAAGTTCAAATCCTCTTGAACTTTCAGCTACTAAGAGCCTGTCGGAAAATGAAAAGCACAAAAGATAGTAGACTTATGAACTTTGTATTTCTACAAGGGAGCTTTCCAGTGTATTTAAACCTTCACGTATTTTGAACATTAATTACCAAGTTCCATTTCTTTTTAATCGTCATTTAAGCTGCAATATTTCCCAATGTTGCCCCTCCAATCCGAAAGCACTTTGACAAGATCAAGCCACGTGACAGTGTAACCTCCTCCTGTTTGATTGGCTACCTGAAAGTGTGTCTTTTAAAGCCGGGTCATGGTTTCTGGGTCACCTCGGGGCTTGACGGTCAGTCAGACTCAAACTTGACAGAACAAGATATGTTAAGCGAACCCCGAGGGCCTCAGAGGAAGTGGGTGTTAACACCTGTTTGTCTTTCCTCAGGTTCAAGGACATGCAGTTTACCTCTGCAGCTCACCTCTCCACAACCTGAGCTCATCTAGTCACCAACCAGTTTCATCTGGATGGCAGTGAGAGCAGGCAGGAAAAGTCGGATCTCTCCTGGCTTGGACTTTTATTGCACAGTTGAGAGATTGCAGAGGGTTTAGTGTGTGCCCTACAACTTGTTATATAAGCAGCAGCAGTCAGTAAACAGCAGATAATGCACACAGTTTGTCACCAGATTTAATTTACTATATGCTCAGATACATAGTGATTTCTTATCAAAAGTTTGTGGTTTTGCAGACTTTTACTACCTACTGGCTTGTTGTTTGTAGTCATCTGAATTATTGGCTTGAAAATCCTTTCATATCAAAAATATGATTATTACAATTTGCTCACAATTTTAACAAATAAAGAAAGCAAATCTATCTCCACCATCAAGGTACCAGGCACAGATTACAATTGCTATCATTCTCACTCTCCTTCTTTAACTACAGATTTAGCTCGCTGATTGGCTTCACGAGTGCAATAAGAACGTAACATGTCAACCAATGCAAATGAGCAACAACACCACACAGGAGGTGGGGCGCAGTTCTTCAGCTTTGATTGGCTGTCTGTCCCACACACTCCCAGCAGCACTGGTCCCACACAACAGTGTTCTACATTTGTTTATATGTTTGCATTTGTGTGTTAGTGTGACGGGAACACCAGCAGGGAAACAAAGCCAAGATGTCACTTGAACCTCACAGATGAGTTTTACACAATGGTTAAAGCACATTAAATCATCACAAATGGATGAGTTTTTTCTAATATAAACGAAAACAAAAACAGGTCATCTGTTACGTTACCAAGTAAACGACCTATAATCATTTACAGCAACAAAAAGACGCCTCTGGGCAGATTAACCCAGCACATGGCTGAGCCAGAGGGAGTGCAGCAGCTGGGTTGGTGGAGAGTCACCCTGCCCTATCTGTACTCCAGCCCATTTGGGACTCTCAGCACATTCCTCTGTGAAGCTGACACCAATGAGTGAAATATTACCCTCAATACCACTCTAGCAATCCACTTTCCACATAGAAATCATGGAGCAAGGCATGATATTCGTTTGACTTGCCTCTGTGTAATTAAATCTTTCCTCAGTATCTTCTATCTTCAGTCCTTTGGCTTGTTGAAAAAGAGTACTACCACCAGTTTTTCTAACATTAATAGCAATGCCCTCAATATCAGGAAATATCCACCTGCAAAACCACTACATTAAAACGATTATTTATTTACTGGCCCACTCTATTTTACTGCATTATTAGGTAATAAAGTAGTAAACTGCAATGTCATTGTAATGGGAATGCTGATTTTAAGCATATATCAGTTGTTTTATTGCTACAGATAGGGACAAGCAGAAAAGGATACAAGGTTAGAAATAAACTAATGGGCAGCATTTAGCTTTTCAAGAAAAATTAGTTTACAAAAAAATAAGTCAAAATCAAGGTCAAATGTGAGAATTTGACTGATTTTGCATTTTAAATAGATTAAAATTTGTAATTTCATTAATCTGATTTAGGGAAAACAACAACCATTATGCTCATGATACTCAAATATATCTGACACTGAAACCAGACACCAACTCCTTAACCTGTAGTTTATCTGAGGTTAAATCTGGGCTTTCACAAAATTTCCAATTTAACAAAAATAAAACAGAAATGTCAGCAGATCATTGCACTCAACGGCAGACAGTTACACTTTGCATTAGTCCTTCACAACAAATCTAAAAAGTACAAAAAAAAAAAAAAAGCTGAACAAAAAAAATCATCAAATCAGTTCTCAAAGAGAGTGTTTTTCAATAAAAACGTTTAAGTAAAGTTAAAACATTTCTTTTTAACAATGTTTTTCTAACACCCAGAATGAATTAATGAAATTCGTTATATGTGGAACTGAGCAAAACCTGAATATCACAACTGCAGATGGCTCAACATGTCTAATAGACTAATGTGTGGTACACAGAGGCATGTTTAATCAATTCTTGACTTGGCTATAACTGGAAAACTGATTAAAATGTGGGATTGATGAATGAGCAAAACAATAATAAACAATGCTATTTGTATCATGGAAGTCAGCTACTGCAGACTTTGTAATGTCGTTAACCTCCTGCAGGTGTCAGTGTTGGTCTCAGCCGATCACAAGAGATGTCCAGTTACTTTCAGCTTGTTTTGCTGGCAAGTAATGAAGAATCACAGAAAAGTGCAACATCCATAAGCAACCTCTGAGTTCCTGTCTAGTTTTATTTATTAATGTTAGCAGCTTAATTGTAATTAGAACAACATAACTCATTAAATAAATATCCAAAAATGCTGTTGCACCACCGAGTCTGCATTGCTGCTTGATAAGCTGTCTGTGCTGCACCATGCTGAACCTGGTACTGAGAATTCAGCTCATCGTAATCCCTGTTTAACAGCAGATTTTGAGGAATTCCTTGCATGTTTTCTTCATATGAGTAAGGATTTGACTGTGATTGGGCTGATCTGAGGGTTGAGAGATTACCAGGCTGCTTGAAAACATAAGATTTCTCCACATTTCTCCGTGCAGCACAGCCTGGTAAGAGTTACTTTACAGATTCTAGTTCAGTTAAGTGCTTATACATTATTAATGACACTATTTTATGTTGTTTAGTTTGGTGACATTCAGAGGGACTGTCCCATGAAAAGACTTTGAGATCATCTTGATTCCCAGCTTGCATGAGCGTGCGATAAAGACGGAAACATATCTGAAAGTTAATCTTTGTGCTTGCTTTCTGTGCAGGTCTTCATAGAGCCAGTTTAGGACCATGGTGACTGTTACCACTGTCCTGAAGGCAGTGAGTCTGTTTGTTGCAGAGGTCATAAGCTCCATTACAGACTGGTTCCAGACCAAACCAGTCTGGGCCGACCTAAAAATATTGGAGGACACAGAGCTGAAGACAACTGGAGGGGGTAAGTCAAAGAACAGTATTAAAATTATAACAACTTAGAGATCTGAACATTTGAAATGCAAATTGTATTTTTTATTTGTGGTGGGAAAAAGTATATATATATATGTGTGTGTGTGTGTGTGTGTGTGTGTGTGTGTGTGTGTGTGTGTGTGTGTGTGTGTGTGTATTAACACAGGAACTTGTCTGCAAGACTGATAAACGGAGAGAGTAATTAAATTATGTGAAAAATTGTAAATTTGTAAAATTATCCAACACCATTCAAACTTTCATTAACATTTAGAGGAGAGAAGATTTTTAAGACACATAAATATGGTTCATTTTAAGGATGTGAGTTCTCTTTCTTTAAGGGAAACTCAGTGGCATTTAGATTCAGAAATGCTCTGCTGTCTCTTTTAGTCCATGAGAGACACAAGGCCAAAACCCTGTGGGAGAAGACTGGAGCTGTAGTCATGGTCGTACGCCGACCCGGATGATTACTGTGCAGAGAGGTATGAAGTGAGATACCCATGTGTGTAAAAAGAACTGCTTATCTTTCACTCATGCTTTTGATTCTTTCTTTCCTTGTCCCTCTAGGAGGCTGCTGAGCTGTCCTCTCTGAACTCCCAGCTGCAGGACCTTGAAGTTCCCCTCATTGCGGTGGTGAAAGAAAACCTCGGCAAGGAGCTGGACTGCTTCAAGAAATACTTTTTGGGGAAAGTCTACGTGGATCAGAAGGTCTTATGTTGCTCCTCTATGCAATGTTTTGGGATATTCAAAGAAAAAAGGAAGGTTTCATAATTAAAGCCAATAAGCTTTATATTCACTCTCACAGAAAAACTTCTATGGCCCACAAGTGAGGTGGATGTGTCTCTCCATGTTTCTGCGCATCGGTGTGTGGAGGAACATCTGGAGGGCCTACAGGAGGGGCTTCTGGGGAAACCTAAGAGGTGAAGGACTAGTGCTGGGAGGAGTCTTTGTCATTGGGCCAGGAGATCAGGTAGAGCACAAGTGAAGTTTGAAAAAATACCTTATCGCAAGTGTATCTGGATATTTTCATTGGTTATGATTGATTATATTTCTTCTCCCAGGGTATTCTACTGGAGCACCGGGAGAAGGAATTTGGGGATAAAGTGAATATGCTGGCAGTGCTCAGAGCAGCCCGCAAAATGCGAGAAGACATGAAAGGATAGATGCCAGAATTATTATTAGCTTGTGTGATAGTGATAGATAACATGTTCCTAAAAGCATGTCCTCTAGCAAATAAGAATGAACAAGCTGAGATGTCATGCGATGTGGTTAAAATGTGACACTTTAAATGTGTAATGACTCAATGTCTGGTTATATGAGCTCGACTGTGTAATGATGTTTTGTGTGTTTTTAATGATGGGTTGTTTCTAAACTAATAAAGACAGAACAGCTCTGATCCCAAAGCGCACAAAACCAACACCTTAATCTGGGCCTAATATGATGAAAATTTAATGTAAACTGCATCCCTAGTAGTTAACAATAAAACGATACATCAGCGATGCTCATAGAGAGCCCGCACATTTACCTGTTTCTCAGTCTTGCTTTGACTTTTCTCAATTACGTCAAACGATATTAAATCTTGCTCGATTAGTTTCCCCTGCGCTTAGAATCGGTTAGTACGCCTGCGCAAAAGTCCGAAGACAAGCCGTTTAGTGAGAGGCGTTACTGGTGGCTAAATTGATTTTGGTAAGTGTGTATTTTTTGAAAAACTACTTCATTATCTTTGTCACGGTGACATTTTCGGAGCAAGCACGGATGCATTGGCAGGCACGGCTGGCTCAGGTTGCAGACTCGGTATTCATTTTAGATGCTAATTTACGGGAGACGGTTTATCTATGAGGCGGCGACGCTGTGATAAACCACAGTAACTTCTCTGGACTTTTACAGTATCTTTCACGCAGTTGCAATCGTCCAGATAATCACACCTTTTCATTTACAGTTTTGAAGTTTAGTCTGCCTGGGGCCCGTTCTTCGTACGTCGCTTACTACATCCAAGATCAAATGACACATCCAAGATCAAATCATCGCGCTAACCGTGAGCTCGCTAATCCGGTTCCCCGAACACACCTGCTGTTGACGATTACTACAGCTGGACGCAGTAATGTGACATCACTGGGTGTAGTAAAAGGGGCTACGCATCGATAGTAGAAACATTGATCGGCAACCCTCTGATTGGTCGGCGAAAATGTCGAAGGAGTGCGCTCGGCTCGGTATTTTTCGGCAGCAGAGCAAGAACTCCTGAGTGAGGGATTTCAGGAGTTTCAGAGTTTAATCAGAACGCAAGGGAACACTGCAAAGGCTGCAAAAGCAAGGAGCGAGGGCTGGCAGAAAGTTGCTGACAAATCAAACTCGTAAGTAATTTAATAATAACAATAATAATATATTGGATTTATATAGCGCTTTTCAAGGCACCCAAAGCGCTTTACAATGCCACTATTCATTCACTCTCACATTCACACACTGGTGGAGGCAGCTACGGTTGTAGCCACAGCTGCCCTGGGGCAGACTGACAGAAGCGAGGCTGCCATATCGCGCCATCGGCCCCTCTGGCCAACACCAGTAGGCGGTAGGGTAGATTTATCATATCACACCATATTATCCAATATTATATTACATTACATTATATTATAATATGTTATATTTTATCCTCTTTCACATTAGAGCCACGACAGGACCCACTAGAACATGGGAACAGGTAAAAGTGAAATATAAGAATATCCTACAGAATGGTAATATTTATCACTTATATTGCTTTTAGTCTCTTGGAAAGAGACCCTGGAATAATCTGTTTGTTTATAACAGCAACCAAGAAAAGGGCAGAGGAAAAAAAGACAGGTGGTGGTCCTGCACCCCCTCGTCAACAAGTTGGTTAAGTGAATAATACCCTCACGGGAAAATCGATATCTCTCTATGAGCACACTGTCGCGCTGAGCTAAAGGATCCTGTCTGTCCCGCAATATACGCTGAATTCTGAGGACTCTCCTTATCAATCTTGCACCTTCCGCAATGGGTGGCTCGCGTATACGGACAGGACATGGCTGCGACAGACTTCCCAAATCCACCTTCGCTTTTATAGCCGTGGTCTCTCATCTTGATTACACGAAGTAATTTACAATTGCTACTCTGAAATATGAATTACATCTGTAATAATTACATACATGTAATAGAATGTTAATAGTACATTTCCCTTTTTTAGGAAATGACCTGTGTGAAATCAATAAATGGATCAGGTGCTGCATTGTCTTTAGTTACATTGATGTTATTTATTTATGGTGAAACAGTGGTGGAATATCGCTGTTGCTTTCGTATAAATGAAGCGGACATACCTGCGTGGCCGCGATCTAATCCTGTTTACATAAAGTAAACCTGCTCCCGAGCAGGTTTACGCTTACGGCTCTGTTGCTATGACAGCAAGTCCCGGATGAGCTTCGGGGAACCGAACGATCCAGGATCACGCGAAATCGTCAACAATCTAATCCGGCTAACCTACTTAGCGAGGTACGAAGAACGGGCCCCTGGGCAGTTGTCATCGTAAACAAACATCTTACACAATTACCAGTATCAAGGTCATTATTTGTATCGTGTGATCTGTGGGCGACTGTTAGTTAGTTTTTGCCATCTCATCATCTGATTCACATGTATGCTAAATGTCAAAGGTAGAGGAACTATTAATGCGTTGACACATGGGTTTTTGAGACCTCTACATAATCAGTGTAATGGTTTTATTTTTCTTTTCTACGGTGGCCCTGAGAGGCCAAACGTACTGCAACTTAAAAAAACCCACCAGCAATAAGAATTTTTTTTTTTTTTTTTTTTATTGAAACAAATTTTCATATACAAAACAAGTCAAGGAAACAGACCAGAATTGTAACAATTTACATTATAAAGATGGTGAAGCAAGTCATCATAACTTTACAGGGAGAAAATAAAAGTTTCTAGGGTAAAGTAATAAGGAACATAGACCTTTTGACACAGGCAGGAAAATTAGAATAGCAAGTATTTTGTGATTTTACAGTATAGTACAGCAGTTTTTTTGTTCATATTTGAAATAAGCTTAAGTGACTTAAAATATTGACAAAAGTAATTCAAGAAGACGGTAAACATAGGAGAGGCATTCTTCCACTTACATAAATGAATAAAAACTTACAGAGCACTATTACAAAATTGACAACATCTGAGATTTCAGAATCCAGATTGTCCATAAAGTAAAGAATATCCTTAGATGTGAAGGCAGGTACATTGGAAATTCTGAGTGAAACCCAACAGTGTATTTCAAACCAAAAAGCATTAACATACTGACAAGTGAAAAATAGATGCTCTAGTGTTTCTGGATCGGAAGCAATAAGAAAAATGCTGCAAAAGCACACAAAACACGCCGGGAAGTCCAAACGGAAGTCCGTTTGGCCTCTCAGGGCCACCGTACTTTTCCTTGAAAACCCGAATAAAGTGAACAATACATTTTTAAGCAATAAACTGTTTAAAAATGCCAGATCTAGCATAAACTATACAAATTAAAACTCATACATGCATCATAATTATTCAGAAATTGACAACACATTTAATAATAATTATCATAATTATTAATATATTAAGTTCAGTAAACAAAGAATTGGTTTTGTTGCATTTATTTCATGGTTCAGGCCTTACAGGGTTAAAATTACACATAATTATTTCTTCTTTCCGGTACAAACAAAGGTATTACCCCCTTATTCTAGTGTCTCATCCGCTACGTATTTCAGCCAAATATAATTGCATTGTAATTTCAGATTAAAAACAAACAAACATGGAAATTAGATTTAATTCTTGGATAATTACACCCTTAGTCGTGGGGTATAATATGAAAATATTTATGCAATAACAAAGAGTAGACAATACTAATGCCATACATCTACTCATAGCTGCTTTATACAAATCAGCTCATAATTACATTGAGTTATCAATTGTGATAATGAGTGACACGCTAGTTCTCCAGGTAAAAGTCACAGATTGAGCCACGAAAAGCTTATGAATACTTTAACACAAGTAAAAATAAAATAAAAAAGTTATTTTAATGTCGTAGCAGGTTACTTTTTTACTGTAGCTGTCAAATATTTTATTCAAACGTCTACTTTAGAAAAAGTATAAAGTTGCACGGTATTCTCATCGACATGCACTTGAGGTGTAAATGAGTTAAAGGACTCACTCTACAGCAAGATGACAGATGAAAGAAGTGAAAAGCAAAGCAAAAAACGTTCAAATAAAGTGTAGATAAATCAACTAATTTACTTTATACCACAGGGTTTGTTGCGCTATCACCAGTGAAGCATTTTATTTTTTAGGAAACTTGTAATTTACTGGTCGTGCTCATTGTTTACATGTTTTGTGGAAGACTAGATTCTGATCAGCAGTCAGTGTTGACAGCTTTTTTTTTCTTTTTTTCACTTCTGGCTCTGCAGATGTAGAAAGTCAGACTCTTGTGTGCGTTGCACAGATGATTGGCTGCTGCGGTTATATTTTTTTGGTTCTTCATTTTCTGAGTAATAAGGAGTCAGAACTCAAATGCTTTTGGGTGATTGAGTTTTAAACCGGATGGGCTGAACCACAGGAGGGGACGCATTCACTCATTCTTTGGCAATGGAGACAAGTTAGTATTTTCTGATCTTACTTTAAAGTTGACTATATAGAAAAGCCAGATTTGACTCCCTCTGTGTAGCATGCTGTAAACTGGCAACAGTGTTTTGGTTTTCAGTGTAATTTCTGTCTTTATTGCTACACAGAAGAGAACTTAAGGGGCAAAAGTAGGAACTTGAAAAATAGTTACACAGTAGACTTTGTAAGGAAGATCAAACATTTTGTACGTTATGCTTTTGTTACATTTGATTGCACCGTCTGCAGTGTGAGCGTAACTGAAGCCTGGCGAACTTGTTTAACAGGTGGTAAAACCTGATAATTGGATCACAATGAAAGCAAAAGTTTGAAATTCTTTTCCTTTAAACTTGTCAAGTCGATCCTTGACTTTAGCTTTTGATAAAGGTGGATTATGCTGTTGTTTGTTTATGGCATTGCACTGCACTATGCTTTAACCTGCTTAGAAACGACTTGTGTTTCTGTCTTCCAGCGAAATCTTAAGAGTGTGTGTAGTCAGATCATCAGACTTTATCCACCATGCTGGCTCTGTCCAGATGTTCCACAGCTTTGAGCTGGAGGCTTGCCCTCCGCTGTTCTGCCCTCTCCGTGAGGGGCTCTAACCCAGGCAGCCAGCCCTCCACCACAGCCAGGCCTCAGTTTCTAAGGACCCAGGCTGCCCCGTTTCACCAAAGTAAAGCCAAAGCCAGTCCAGACCCAAACAAGATCCTTTCAGGCAAGGACACATTTGACTGCTCCCTACACAGTTAGCCAATCTCTGTCACAGCCCAGACTTCAGGTTTGTTCACCTGTGCATGGCGACTCTTTTTTTTTTTCTTTCTTCCCACTTACCGTACACTGGAATGACTCCAGGTTGAAATGTTACAAAAACAAACAAGTTAAACGAGTCATTTAATAATTCAATTAACGTCAGATTGGAGTCCCATACGCACAGTTTACCAACCCTTCGGCAGTTAATCGATAAACCAGTTCTCAGAAAATAAAATTACAAAAAAAACCTAAAACAAACCATATTTAAAGATTTTCAGTTCTGGGAAATGGTGATAGATTATGTTTTAAATAATTAAAACAATAAAATAAGTAGTTGCAGCCTGATGTTATGCTGCGATATTTTCTAAAAGACACTGTCAACAAAAAACAAACTCTGCGGTTAGCTGTGCTTTATCGAGAAGCACATTTGCTCTAGTCGAAATTTGC
The DNA here is from genome assembly GCF_057381915.1 of Diplotaxodon limnothrissa. Taxonomy (NCBI): domain Eukaryota; kingdom Metazoa; phylum Chordata; class Actinopteri; order Cichliformes; family Cichlidae; genus Diplotaxodon; species Diplotaxodon limnothrissa. The sequence goes on along the minus strand of NC_140608.1, from coordinate 13,036,941 downwards.
CTGCAGATCTTTGTGTGTGAGGAATTTAATCGCATGGGTGAGTTTTAGATAAGAGTACAGTGGCAAAAACAAACGCACACTCACAGACTACAGTCTGCACCAGATTCAAATAAAATGGGCATGCTGAGCCTTGTTGAGATGCAATCTCAGTTGAGATGTGATGTCTGCACTAGCACTGTGAAATATTGTTCTAATAAAGAACAGTTAATGTCCCTTATGCTTATGTTTCTTCTTCTCAACATGCTTTTGCTTTTTTGTGTTGCAGTTTTGTCCTCTGCTTCTGGGCTGGAGGGCGAGCTCTTTGGAATGGGGATGTGGGCTGTGGGTCTGGGTGCCGTCGGAGCTGCGCTAACTGGGATCTTCCTGGCCAACACGGATCTGTGTCTTACTAAAGCTGCCAATGCAACGCTGCAGTACCTTGAAGATGCTGATCTGCACTCCACCACGGGTGGTAAGAAAGCGTTCTGATACGGTACAATATTGGAATGTACCAGACTAACAGCAGATGTAGTTAAGGCTATTAAAAGGAAATATAAAGTTACATAAGCACTAGAATCAGCCACATGTGGTTTCCTTTCCTCGTGCGCGTTTCGACACATTACACATGCAGCGAATGAGGTTTTGTGTAGTATGTAAAGTGAAGCCACTTTCTAGAATTTTCTGGCAGATTAAATCATTGTAAACTTTGGTCAAATTCCTATGCTGAGTATTTAATGAACATCGTGAAAGAGATGCACCATGTGACCGTGAACATTTTGTTGTTTTCTCTATCTTGCAAACTCTGTTAGATTCTTTTAACTGTGGCATTCGTAATCTTTGCGACTTGCGTTTAATCGCTAACGCGTGAGGTCAAAGATTTGATAAGAAATAGTTCAATGTGGGTTTGTCTGCAGATGAGAAGGTCATCAAAGCAAAGAGCCTGTGGGAGACGAATGGGGCTGTGGTCATGGCTGTAAGAAGACCTGGATGATTTTTGTGCAGAGAGGTGACGCCAAAAGTCTCTGTGAATGAACATTGTCTGTTTCCACTCAACTATAAGTGCATGTGATGAGATTGATTTTCTCTTTTTGGTATTTTTGTCTTGCTGCAGGAGGCCTCTGCGCTGTCCTCTCTGAAGCCCCAGCTGGAAGAGCTCGGGGTCCCTCTGGTTGCTGTTGTGAAAGAGGACATCGGCACAGAGATCCGGGACTTCAGACCGCACTTCGCTGGGGACATCTATATTGATGAACAGGTTAGCAGCTGTAGATAACAAGTGGGCATGCTCAGAAAAATTGTGAGAATAATCTGAGAGTTCCTGGCTGAACTGAAAAACCTCTAGCATAGATTTCCGGTTTAGGCTTCAGCAGGAAATCACCATCGTAGCTACCTCGTAACTGAAACCGTATGGTGTACTGAAATGCATGTCGAGTCCTCCTGTGCATTTCAGGTGACTTTTTTGAATTTAATATATGAAAGAATAATAATAACTGCCATATCATCCAAAAAAAGTAATCATAGCATCAATATAAACACTCACAAATGTCACATTGCTGCAGGGTGATTGCTGAAATGATCGGAATTTAAATGAAGGAATGTACAAAGAAATGGGAAAACTTGAAGGACAAATATGTTTACCCCCGAGGAAAAAAAACAAATCAAAAAACCAACTGACCACAACAAAGAGTGAAGACGCAGGAGTGGAAAAAGTCGTCGCATCTTTTTGTTTTTATTGGCCGACACCGCATATGAAACAGGACACGGTCACACTGGCACGCAATGAACCAGAAAAAGCTTAAACGCTGGCAACAACGTTGGCCACTCACTTCACTTACATTGTAGGTTCTGCAGAGATTCACTGCAAACGTCTAAATCAACATGCTCATAGTCGTTATGATCACTTGGTTATGTTTATTTGCCATGATGGTAACATGAGTACTGTTATCTGTCAGTTATTAATGCTGATAAATTGTTTGGCTTTTAAATATTTACACCCACAACAGCAGGGGAGGCCTGTTTGAAAGGAAGGTAATCGTTCATGTGAAAGGCTGAATTCATCGCCGCTGAACTCTTTGGAGTTTTTTTTCTCAGCGATATCTTTTTCATTCTCGGCACGAGTGCGTCTCTAATGGTATCCACCACACACATTATCCACGCACGATCTAATCTGTCGCGTTTCATTAGCTCGCTGCTATTAAGCTTTTCAAGCATATATCTCCTCTTTGTCTTTCTGACATTGCCTCTGCTGCTTAAAAAGCTCTTAAATGCCCTCCTCCTTCCTCCTAATGGTTTTTCTAATGGGAGCTCTGTGAATAAATTAATCCTGACCAGCATCTTGTCTTAACTGCAAGGGGCCGTTTTACCGAATGTCCTGACAGAACCACAGTTACAAGTACCCCTGTCTTTTGTATGATCTTTAATCTCAAATCAAGCAGCAGTGCAGGGATTGCTTGTTGACAGTAAGAGTGTTGGGTCATGAGAACGCAGTGATAAATCAGTTTTAGAGTAGCAGTCAAATAATGCTACTGTAATTGCTGTACGCTGTGTATAAATGAGGCGGACTGAAACTAAAATGTGCATTGCAGAAACGTTTTTATGGCCCGGTGCAGAGAAGGATGGGAGGCCTGGGGTTCATTCGCCTGGGAGTGTGGCAGAACTTCAGGCGAGCCTGGAGGTCTGGGTACCAGGGCAACATGAATGGAGAGGGGTTTGTCCTCGGAGGGGTGTTTGTCATCGGACCAGCAGAACAGGTAGCTTCCACAGATTTGGCTCAGTGATGCTTCACAAAATTCGTCTCTATTTTTAAGCACATGTTTTGTTTTTTGGCAGGGCATCCTCCTGGAACACCGCGAGAAGGAGTTTGGCGATAAGGTGGACACGGCCGATGTTCTAGAGGCCGTTAAAAAAATTGTACCAGTGAAATAATTTTCGTAGCACGCTTTTATTAGATCACAACTTGAATAGCAAATTGAATATTTTTAACCTCATGCAGAGTTTCAGTCAAAATCGAATATAATTATTATTTCAGTAACGTTCTGGTATTTATGAAGTCCGTGTTGTTTAATATCATAAGATGCCGCTGACTTTTGCACATGTAATTTGCTGTTGGTTATGAAAATCAAGCCACCTACAAGCTAGATTCTTGACACGGGTATGAAAATGTTAGGGAATTAAAGGCATCACTTCCTTTTAGGTGCAGCAGCCATTTATTTAAGGTCACTTGAAAATGAAATGTTGACTCTGTGTAAAAGCTTAATTTGCTTCTACTGGTCAAGCTCTCAAACACTCCTTTGACATAACAAGAGCGTGCGGTCTGTGTGTGATAATGACAACTTCACTCTAAACTCTTGGTCGAGGGGAGCAAGTTTGATGCCTAAACACACACACACACACTGCTGCTGTCGTCATGTTGAGGACTGTTTGTGGTGCAGGCGTTGCTCGCTTTTGTATGACTGTGCGTATGAGAGAGAATTTTATGCATCTGCACATTTGCATACCAGCTGCAGAACAGTGAATAAAGAAGACCTCATCCAATATCTGTGCTTTTCTTTTTCTTTAAATGTAATTTGTATATTGGTTAAAACTTGGTCTAATAAAACAACTTACACAGCTCTTATGAGAGTTTTCAGAGAACTTTAGTATTTTTTTGAGTTTTGAACATTTAAAACTTTATCCTTGAAAGCACAACAACAAAAACAAACCAAAAGAATTCCTCTGCATGAGTCTGGTTTTATTATGTTCTATCATTTCACCTTTAGACACAAAAAATACTCTTGTCAGGAACCTTGGTATTATTAATTACATCAGTAAGGTCACCAGAACGGCTCTCTCCCTCTTGCAAGTATATCAAAGGTTAGAAAATTCTTATCTCAAATTTGCACCGAGAAACTGGTCCATGCTTTATTATTAAGCAGGTTATATTGTAATGGTCCATTTGCGGGACTCCCCATCAGTATGATGACTTCAACTGTTTCAAAATGCAACAGCCAAGATCCCTACAGGTACATGAAAATCTAACCATATTACCCCATTGAAGTGATAGCAGGATGAACCCATGTAATTTGGCAGGTTATTTTAACCATGTCTACATGATGAAATGCACTGAGCGATCAAAGATTTACATTAAACAGCAGTTGAATGGTGTACTTAATAAAGTGGCCAGTGTGTATAAATTCGAGGCAAAGTCCTTTACATATAGGAGCTACCACAAGGACAATTTACACACACACACTTGTGTATCTATAGCTCTCTATATGAAGCAGTAGTAATGCAGAGGAGCTTTTTACCACTAGGTAAGGCAAGCAACTGCTTGGGCCCCCAGGTCAGTGGGGTGGGACCCAGAGGGCTGCCAAACTTTAAGTTACAGCAGTGTCAAAGTCAGCAGGGACACAGGGAGAGACGTGATCACATTTACTTTGTTTTCTCTTATATTCATCAGTTAACTCATCTAACAGCAGCCTAATTCGTCCTGCTCTGCTGACTGTGACGTGACCATGTCATAGAGTGTGAAATTTCTTTGTTTGACGGTGTCAGATTAAAGTTGTGAATGTTCCAACCACCAAAATTCAGTGGTTTTTAAGTTAGGTTAAATGTTTACGCTCATATCTGAACTGTTCTGCTGAAATATTCACTTATATGGTGATAATAACCCGTGTTAAATATTACTGCATGAAACAAGCATGCTTGGGCATTGATGTTACACATTTTATTCTATTGCTCAGATTAAAATACATCTCACGTCCAGGAAATATACATTTCAAAACAATACAAACAGAGGGAGAAAACACAATACTTATAAGTCTACATGTATGTGAGTTGTATGTATATAAAATAACCAAAACATTCATGGAGTGTAGCATGACATGACTTTTCCATGCATGCCTTCAGTATGCAAAGTTGTAAAACACTGAAAGAACTCTGTGATCTAAAATGTTACTGTCAATAAAATCAATGGCAAAAAAATGAATTCCAAACAAAGTGTGTGTTGGACTTTCTTTACATTTTCAAACTTGTAGCTTTGTATTCAAGACAATGGATTTGGTGGAGAGGACCACTTGTGTTAAAATACACAAAAAACAAACTGTTTTTGCACAAGTATGGCAAAAGGTCCATTTGCTAAAGCTGAAACAAAAACTTTTAAAAAGCTACACACTTCCTCAGTCCTTTACCCGTTTCATCTTTGGCTGGCTCTACAGGTGTGACATGATACGGTGGTAAAACACAGTCACAAGCTGGGACGATGAAAGTTTCCAAACGTGTCTGAATGCCGACTCAAACCCCTCAGTTTTGTTCTTAAACGTTTGTGCACCAAAACGCGAGTAGAAAAGGAGAAAGATGGGAACAAAGCAACTTGGTTACGAGCAACGAAAGCTAGCAGACCACAAATGATTAAAAATTAGCAGACGCGAAGCCACGATTCAATCAGCATTATCCAGCATGATGAAGACTCACAATCATCAATGCACACTTGTAAAAGCTCCTTTAAAACAGCAACACAAATCCAGTTAACTCCTACAGCAGCACAGCAAACACATCACACAGTAGCTGCTGTCAGCATCGTAGCAAAAATGTCTTCAGTGGGCACTGCAAACATTTCTACATATAGACTATAGTAGTGATGCTAAGTGTGAAACACTGTCCTGCAGTGCATGTGATCCCACGTTGGTGTCCAATTCAAGCAGGGGACTCAAACAGAAGCCTTCTGTTCACATGGATGAGATGAAAGGGAGTGAAGTGTTCATATGAAAACCCAATTTCTCTCCAAAACAACAGAGCCAATAGTTAAAAAACAAAACAAAACAAAAAAACCCCCAAAACACTACATCCACTTTCATTTAAGTTTCAAGTAGCAACACTCTCCTAACGTTTGGTGAATAAAGCTACTGACTGTTGGAATCGCACATTAACACAATCACTGTGCATTTGTATCTGTACAAAAAGTCCATTCACAAAAATGCAAATGCTGTGCGGTTACTACAGTCCCTTAACGCCCAACATCTGTCCACAACTACATCGAAGTGTCTTAATGGAGATGAATTTTGGTGATCTATACAATCTTACTGTGGTCACATTTTTAACCAACATACACAAAACATCACTTTATACTAACACTGAATCCGAGCTGGTAATTTGCAACAGTGATAAATCAAACTATAGGAACACTCCTTTAATCTGAGAACTGATTGGTCTTGAAGCAGGAGAAGCTCCTAGTCATTTGCAATAAGTTACACTATGTACCAAGAGAAGAGGACATTGTTTCCAAGTGCATATGTGGGGCCATCTGATGCATTCACTAACAGAGGCATACATTTTAATTAAAATCTCTAAAATCCCTCAAAAATGTGCTTCGTAGCTTCTACATTATATGTGCTTTGTACATAAATATATCCAAGAAAAATATAATTATTTTTACACCACTAAGACACCATCACCACTATCTAACCACACTGGAGACACTGCGTTTGGAGAGCTTGGTCAACAATGTGAATGACTGTTGATCAAAGATGCTCAAACTCGGCCGAGCTGTCCACATTAACAAAGCAGCTACAAACACTGTGCACACACAGCTACCATGACCAGGAGTTTACTATTTTGACCTATTACACAACATTTATTACTGTCCTTTGGTTCAACAGGACATCAGTGGCTCTCGCGCTTTTGACAATCTGGCTGTTTTGATGTCTCCCAGCCCACTTCAGGTCAGGTGCAAACACTAAAAAAAACCCTCCTCCAAACTGTGAGTTAGTATTCACATAACAGCAGCAATACATTTAAGATAATTTAAGATCCTTATCAACGATATCAACAGCATTTCTACTTCCTCATGGACACACAACACACTATCCTCTTTCCACCAGATGCCACTATTTAAAAGCGCCATCACCTTTAAAAAGAAAAAAAAAAACCCAGGCTGCCACAGTACATACTTATGCTGATGAGAACCACAGTTTGTAGTGTTGACTGATATAGGATGAGCAATTTGCTATATAAAGATCTTTGCCACAGGTACTGAGCACCTTATTACTTTGACTAAGAATATGAAGGGCATAAGTACACTTAGAGGAGAGTAGACGAGGGTAAGAAGCTGCACTGGGTAACAACAGGCATGGTACAACAAAACAGGAACTTCAACAGGAGTCGGGCTATTTAGAGCGACTTAACATACAGTTTTCTTGGGGCAACTGAGTTGGTGGCCTCAAGCTTTAACAAAACTGTCAGTGCGAAATATATGACACTGGAATATACACTGGAAAAAGTGGGAGCACAAGGCAGAAAAGACTGTTACATTCAGAAGAAGTTACACACATGAGTCTTCATTTTAACTGAATCAGAAATGAACCTGAATGCAACGCAAGATATTGGCGGGTTGAGGACAAATCAGTAACTTCATGAATAGCCATCCAAAAGTTCAGCTGTGACCAGCGGAAGACAAAAAGCACACCACAAAACAATAAACTGTAAATAGATGGTGCTCTTCTCTCAAGAGAAAAGAAAAAGAGCCTTAACAAAAAAAAACAACAACCCCTGCAAATATATTTTATTTCACCCTTCCAACTGAATCCAGAGCACTGTGTGTGTGTGTCTCAACATATGCATGGAAATGTGCTTGCTGCTCCTACAGGCCTTTGTTGAAGTAGACTGTGGTGATGTGAGGACTGGTCTTTCGTATCCTTTCTTGCAGATCTTCTTCCAGCCCGCTAACACTCATAGAGCTACAAAGAGATGGTCCAGCATCATTAAAAGGCAGCTAAGTTAAACAACTCTAGATATAGACTGAATGAGTGAAAGTGGCTACTGGTACCTTTTCTGAGGGAATAGGGCGCAGCACAGAGGAGTTGCAAACACCAGGCTGAAATCATGAGATGAAAACAGGAATGTTTCAGATGTTGTTGCAGGTACTTTCTAGGTGAAGTTAAAAATATCATTTGATAAAAGGATACTCTCACTGATAACAAGTCTACTTTACTCACCACAAACCGACTAGTCCCACCTGGACTGGAGCGTTAAGAATTGGGAACCGCTGCAGAGAAAACAGATAAAAATCAGGGACACATACATATCAGATGAGTTTGTCTGTACAGAGCGTCCACAGACACAAGCATTCAATGTATGTGCAACATGTGGAATGCGGTGTGACTCTTTAACCTCATAAAATACCAGCATGTCTGGTAAATCCACTCAGTAGAAACAAAACAGTACAGCAAACACGGATGCAATTCGCTTACCTTCATGAAAGCTCTCTTCTCCAGAGCATTCATTATGACAGGAGGAATGGCTGTGAACAGAACAACAAGTCAGGTGGGGGTTTCTGCTTCAATAGCAAAACAGGAAACTGTTAGTAAGGCTCAGAATGTGTGAGGTGAAGATACATTTTCTAATATATTTTTGGTGAGTGACGATCATAAAGTCAACATATATTCTCTTAACTTTGTGTTTGCTGTCTAGCGGCTCTTGAGATAAATATCTGGGTCATAGGCTGTTAAATGATGAACACTATACAGAACAGGCAGAAAAACGGGGAACCTAACCAGCCAGAAAACTCCATAAAGCAGAGAGGAGCTGCAGTTTCAGCTGATACTTCTTTGCAGATTGTCACTAATGCATGCAAGGTAATGACCAAGCAGAGAAAATGTCGACGTTACCCATTGCAGGCATCGCCATCCCAATCCTCGACACCACCACCTGCACGATGGCTTGTCTGGCAGCATTTGGAGACTCTCCTAACCGGTTTCCATTCTCATCAGTTACAGGGATACCGTACTTTAACTCCCTGATAGTGGGGAAAAACAAACATCATGTAAAGCTGTCATACCAGCTGTTAAAATATTAATCAGTGGCCTATTATAGTTAATACTTTAGTGACCTCACCTCTGCCTCATAAAGGGAATGTTGATACAGTTAGCAGCAGCAACAGCAGCAAAAGGGACAAACCGGCTGATGATTGGAGGGAGACGCTGCAAAGACAACAAAATTAAGCAATCAGGATCACATCTCAGAGCAGGTCATGTGTGTTTGTTTTATCTTCGGTTTACTTCATGTTTGTTGCACTTGAAACAAACGTATTACCGTAGCTAGAGACTTGAGTCCCAGTGCAGTGACTACGGCTCCAGTTGTTGCACTGACGTAGGCTGCACCGAGCTGGCTGCAAGAACAAAATTATCACAGGTCAAACACTGAGAACCCACATCCCCTTTCAGCATTTTCATAAGTGAAATAGAGCCAATTATGCATCACCACATGAAGACAGCAGCTCAGAGTCTACAAATTAAGCTAAGGTGAATCAATGCAAAGTTTAAGTGGACCAAGAAATGTGTGAAGTCATGTATGAATATTTAAGAATGAACGAGAACATCCTCGCAAATAATTGCAAAACAGAACATTACAATATGTGTTTCACTGACTGCATGCTTGATCCATAAATATGCATTCGCATGTTGCTGTTCTTCATAAATGCATGCATTCAATGCATTTTTGCAGCGTCTGGAAGGGGCAATTTATTGCAAATATGCTGACCTGTTGTCAACAAGGAGCACGTAATCTAAGTCAGCATGAGATCACTGTGACACTGCCGAACATGCTTAACAGTGGAACGTAATACCGCTGTGAGGGAGAGGACAGCCGCTCCCACAGCCTCCTCACAGAGACTAGTTTAGACGTGGGACAGGAATGATCAAGAGAGGAAGGGAAATGAGAAGTCCTCCATACTTCACGGTGATGGGTGCGTCTCCACTGCGGTTGGTGTAGTTGACGACGGCGTTAAAGGACTGGTTAACCCACTGCCAAAACACCACTGCTGGAGTAGTCCTGCAAAAAACATGAAGGAACAGCGACAGTGTGTTTGAGGAAGTGAGATTTCACGCTGCGTGTTCGGTGCCGTTTGCGCTGTGGCAAAGAAGTGACACTACTTGAGAAAGTAGCTGCTAGCGACAAACACTTAAAAAATAATTAAAAAAAAGAGGATGCAAGCAAAACTACTAAGTAACCTACAGATGCATTTAGTCATAACTGCATACAGATAACTTTGTGTGGACCCTCATTTCACACTAGTGTTCCCAGCAGATAACATCTTCATATAAAATCAATCAGCCCATAGTCAAGTTTGAATAAAATTCACATGCAAAAGATACAGATCATCTTGATAGGGTATGTGTCACAATTTTATTCATGTGATCTAAAAACCAAATGGTCCTTTAGCACAGTTTACAGGCCTCCAGAAATATATGCTGAATTTCAACTTTAACTTAAATCACCTAAAATATTCATATTGGTATTAAGAAACCCCCCAAAGCACTCGCTCTCTTCTTTACTATACCAATTTTACTATATAAAGCTATAATATATAGACTTTAAAATGTCACCATATGGTGCCCTCAAGTGGTAGGATGCAAAAACAACATTGTGGTTGATGGTAGTGCACGATACATCCAACCTGAACCTGAGTAATAAACATAAACATAATATGACAAAAATGATAGACTTAATTGTTAAATATTAAATTAACAAAAACGTGAAAAAATACTTAAAATAAAATGTGAACTATTAACATAAAATTTTTAAATAAATCAGTTTTTAAAACTATAGCCAATAATCTATTATTTCGTTTCACCATCTATTTCTGTAATTACAAAGAGTATTAAAAGTCATCTCAGCTTTACTTTTTAATCATACTGTGTATAGTTTTATTGCAGATCAAACTGTTTCTCCACACCCATAAACATAAACTACACTCTACACTACACTACTGACACTTTATTCACTTTTAGTCACTTGCAGTTATTTATTCACCTTCGGTCACTTTAATTTTAAAACTGTGTAATTTTAAAACTGTATATACTGTGTATTTATTATTTCACTCCTACTGCCTGTTCCTATTGTCCTTATCTTCAACGTATGCTGCTCGGTTGTTTGTTAATTGCCCCTTGGGGATAAATAAAGTCTTCTGATTCTGAACATGAATTGATCTCAGCTTATTAAATGGTCACAGCATAGCGAGTTATCAGTAGAATTAAGAGCAACATTTTTTATTCTTTAAGAGGATTTTCCCTCTGCACAGGGATTAACATTTCTATTTTTGCTGCTGTATTAAGGCTGACTTTTGGTCACACAGAAACTGTATCAAATTCAGCCTTTCATTTATTAAATATTAGATTTTTCCATTTCTAGATTCTCTTTAGGGAATCATTTTAGAAGCAGATTATAGTGAATTGTGTGTTTAAACCTGAGCTGTACCTGTAGAAGGTGAGCATGCAGCCTGTGATGGACATGTTCATTGGCACCTGAGCAGACATCCGGCCAATCACAAACATCTTCTCCCCTGTGTCGGGGTGGAAGGCAGAGTCATAGATGTATTTGGCTCTCCAGAGCTCATCCTCCGTCAGACCAGGCTTCACGATCCCAGCTCTGAAAAAGTCATAACAGTACAGCGCTACAGTACAGTTTTTGTTATATGTAAAAAAAAAAAAAAAACCCGGAGAAAACAAGTCAGCATATAATCTCGTTCAAAGCTCATTCCTATCCATGCCTTACTCAGATCAGACATACTACCCCGCTTCCCAAAAGGTTGGGACATTGTTGTAATATGCAAATAAAAACAGAATGCAATGATTAGCAAATCTCATAAATCGATATTCTATTTACAAAAAACAACATCAACAAAAGACATGTCAAATATTTAAACTGAGAAAATATACAACTATAAGAAAACTATTAGCTCATTTTGAATTTGATGGAAGTAGTGGGTCTCGTAAAAGTTGGAGTAGGGGCAACAAAAACACTGGAGGAGTTAGTTCTCCAGCTGTTTGGTGTTGCTATTTTTAACAAATTAGGTTAATTGGTAGCATTTTAGCAACGTGATTGGGTATAAAAAGAGCACCTTAAAGTGATGGGGTTTCTCTGTATCTTTGCCTCACACAGTGCAATATATCTCCATCGCATAGAGTTGATCATGTTGATCCAAGAACTGGGATGTTTTTATCTTCCAGGAGTTGTGTACAGATCCTTGCAATATGGGGGCGTGCATCATCATGCTGCAACATGAGGGGATGGTTTTGGATGAATGGCACAACAATGGGCCTTAGGATCTCGTCGTCTGACCTCGATGAGGACGACGAGCATTTGGATGAACTTCCCTGAGACAGTTTCTGACAATTTGTGCAGAAATTCTTTGGTTATGCAAACCGATTGTTGCTGCAGCTGTCCGGGTGGCTGGTCTCACACGATCATGGAGGATAACATGCTGGATGTGAAGGTCCTGGGCTGGTGTGGTTACACATGGTCTGCGGTTGTGTGGCGGGTTGGATGTACTGCCAAACTCTTTGGCGACAGCTTATGGCAGAGAAATGAACATTAATTTCACAAACAGCTTTGGTAGACATTCTTGCAGTCGGCATGCCAATTGCACACTCCCTCAATATTTATGCTGTCTAATCAGCAGCTTGATATGCCACACCTGTTAGGTGGGATGGATTATCTCGGCAAAGGAAGAAGTGCTCATGAACACAGATTTATGAACAACATTTGAGGAATGGGTCTTTTGTGTATCTAGAAAATGTTTCAGATCTTTGAATTCAGCTCATGGAAAATGGGAGCAAAAACAAAAGTGTTGCATTTATATTTTTGTTCAATGTCTGAAATTGCCAGGTAGCACACCTGGAAATCACCATAAAGATACATACGGGTTTAAGAGCAACGCATGCTCCCATCCACATGACTTCTTTTAACCCTAACCCTTGCATATTTCAGCAAGGCAATGCAAAACCACACACTGCGTATACATACTTAACCTTTCACCAACTGAAAACAGCACGAGATGAAAAATATGACAAATATGACCCCAAAATGTAGAGCAGTTCAAATCCTACGTGAGCCAAGAATAGGACAGCATTCCTCCCCCAAAATCCATAACTAGTCTCCTCAGTTCCCAGAAGAGAGGACTCAACACAATGGTAAACATGGCCCTTTTACAATGTTTTTGAGACATTTTGCTGCCAGTAAATTCAAAATGAGCTAATAATTTTCTTAAAATTGTACACTTTCTCAGTTTAAACATTTGATATGTTTTCTATATCCTATTGTAATTAAAATATGGGTTTTTACACAGTGTCTTTTGGAATAAGGGTTATACATTCCTATTCCCTTCTTTATATCTTGACCTTCTCTACCTGTAGTTCTCCACAGTCACTCTGGCCTCCTCCAGAGTCTCAGAGGACAGCAGGACATTCCTGGGGTCCGTGACCATGAAGAAGTGCTTGGCGCGGCCCGTGAACGTGCCTTGGTCCCATCTTGGCTCCTTGATGTTTATGTTGCGGGACACCTCTTCTGACATCCTGGCTTCTTCACTCAGAAATTTTGATTAGTGCTCAGGCACAAACGTAAAACACTGCAGAAAACATCAAGTCAGAAGAAAAAAAGAACCGTATGAGTTGGATTAACTAATGCATTTCTCACAGAAAAGACTTGTCAAAACATTTTATAGGCAAGAAAAATAAACCCCAAAAAACAACAAACATGCCCTGAATGTTATTTTAAAATTTTATGCATGCTCAAATATCACAAACAGAGATCAAAGTTTGAAACAACATAAGTATGGCGACCTGATTCCTAGCCCTACAAGTGTAATTATTGTAATGAAAAACGCTGGTGGCAGAGATAAGCGCTCATCCGCGTTTCACTAAAAGCTGTGCTGCATTCCAGAGATACATTGTGCTAACGAAACCCTCCACCTTTACTGTACAGGACACCACCCTGTACAATCTTTGTGGAAACAACCCTTCGGGGCATTCGAGTTTTACTGCATTCTTCATCACTCAGTGCTTTCTGAAGCCTAAATAACACTTTCTGTTTGCTGTATTACATTAAAACCACAATAAACTGTTGTTTTGTCCATTTGTGGGTTCCTTATAAGCAGCTCTTCGCTTTCAGTGCAGTCCAAATTAAAATGTGAGCTGTGTCTGTGAGTATAGGATAAAGTAAAATTAAGATGATGTTTTTATCCATTTAATGCCCACACCACACCAAAAAGCCCACAGTCACTTAAAGATCCAAGTTGGACTGTACAATTTCAAATAAAACAATACCTCACTTGTAATACAACTATTGACCTCTTTCAGATCCAACTCTTTATCTCTGTGCTGTTCACATTATGGCTTTTCACCACAGTGTTAACTGGATAACTTCATCCAGCACTTGGGCCATAATTGAGTAAGAAACTGGGGGGCACAGCAGTGTGGAGACCTTGGTTTTTGTTCTTTCTGGCATGAAGGTCACAACTACCAAATTGATTTAAAAACAAAAAAAAAAACACCTTAAAGAGCGAAATAACACCTGATAGCGTGGATAAATAGATAACAGAGGAGTTGGCTATTGGTTTGCTCCTTCAAACTATGTGTAAAGTACACGAGCCTCCAATCGCCTCACTAGCGAGACAACCACATGAATGATGTTTGTCATACCGAAATAGCCGATTAAAGAAAACCGCAACAGACACAGTGGCAGATGGGTTTGGGGTTGTCACGACAGGTGCCCCAGTTCCTGTCACCAAGCTGGCTGCTAAATGGCTAGCGAACACGCTAGCAAGGTAGCCGACAGCAGCACTGCAAATCACGAACTGGAGAACAGAAATACCCACTGTTGTTAATAAAACGGAGTTAAATGTAAAAAACACCCCCCCCCCCCCAAAAAAAAAACAAAAAAAAAACATCAAATGTTCGGACAGATGGGAGAACAAACAGATTTCTAATGTCATCAAAATACCTGCTAACTAACGTCCCCTAACCAGCTAGTTTACAAGCTAGCAAGCACATTAGCACCTCAGTTAGCGTTGTAAAGACAAATATGGAAATAGAGCGAGCGCTAATTTAATCAGATATGATCATTATTGATCAGTGATGTGAATTCAGCAATCACGGAAACATACCTGCTCTTAACTCCCTGTTTTTTGAAAATGTATGACCTCTCAATATCACAGCACCACCGGGAAGACATATGCTGCCTTCGCGTACTTATTGAAATATAGTAACATAGCATTTTGAAAAAAAGGATGGGTCGGTAAATAATTCGTGGAGCAAGTAACAATCAATAATGTTCTGTCTATGTTCTGTGTTACTCATATGAGGATTCATTACAGATGTCTACAGTGATAAAATAATGGGAATTAAAATGCGTGCCAGACGGTATGTGGACGGTCAAAGACTTCTTCGATTTGTTTGCTCAGTTGCAGTATGATGAATATCTATTCTATTCTATTGTTTTTTATTAAATACAACAGTAGAAAATGTAAAATATAGAATAAATCATTTAAATGTAGTCAAACTGTTCGCATGAAGCTGAGGGTTAAAACAAAAACGAGTTTCTAAGCTGCCCGTTAAGGCAGCGCCGTGCGACGAAACAGGAGGGGCGGTGTTTATGGTGAAAAACTCCTGGGCGTGGGAGGAAGATCACGCAGGATTGGCTAAAAGCTGGCGGGACAGGGGAGGAGTCCACTTCCCAGAAGTCCTTAGTTTATTAAGTGATGGGATTTCCGACTCTTTTTAGAGAACCGGCTCTTTCAGCTCGACTCACTAAAAAGACCCGGGTCTTTCGGCTCTTCAGGTTGTTTTGTTGCTTTAATTTATTTATTATTAACAATAATATAAAATTATGCACAAAAGGAATTACTAATGTAAAAAAAAGTGGTTTTATTTATATATGTTTATATATAAATATATGCAGTGGCACCTAAAGACAAAACATGTACAAATTCCAAAAATGGTAAATGGCCTGCATTTGTATAGCGCTTTTCTAGTCCATAGGACCCCAAAGCGCTTTACACTACACTAAATTCCAAAACACATTTCTAGCATTAACTGAACTTCCAAAACAGAGCTACCTAGATCACTTAAATTACACAATTGAAAGCATATGTGTATTGTTTGTGTATTTATACACAAGCACACATATATATTCAAATAATTAAAAAAAAAAAAAAAGTAAATTTACCTGTTACTACCACACACCAAATCCAGTCGTTGGTACTTGCTAGCTTGTGTAGCCACTGGGTAACAAAAGCTCAGCACTGCACCTAGCATTCTTGAGCACTTCTGTTGTGTTTTGTACGTGTTTTGGGGTTTTTACGTTCTTCTGAGTTTTTACGTGCTTCTGAGTTTTTACGTGTTTTGGACTTTTTACGTGTTTTGGACTTTTGATGATTTATGTATTCATTTTAGTAACGGTATAAACAGTGGAAGGTGGTGGATTATCCAGATGCTGGTCGATGTGAAAAAATAACTCAGTTGTTTGAACAGAGAGCAGCCAGTGGATGAGGGAAACCGAAGGCAGAAGAAGCAGACCCAAGGCGGCTGCGGTCAGAGCATCAGGTGAACTGAATTGCAGGTAAGAAGGTATGAACTGCAGTCTATCTGGGATCAGATATAAACCAAGTTTAGGTGTAGTTTATTTTCGTTGTGCTGACTTACAATCAGTTACAATAACTGGTACTGCTAGCTAGCATGACGGAGTTTCTATACAGCTGGGTGGGTGCTTTGATGTTACTGATACCATAGTGAACTTTATTTTATTCATAAGGTTAGTTAGTAGAATTGCCAACCGTCCAGTAAAAACGCAATCGTCTGGCATTCAGAGAAAATATTAGTGTTTGGTATTGAGCTGAAAAAGAACACAGTTTGTCCTGTACTTCAGCTAGAATGTTTGTTTATCGCCCACTTTGCGCCAGAGCGGGGAAACTGGGGGATGTCGAGCAGCACATTTAAGCTTGATCAGCTGTTGTTAGAATTTATTTGATATAAATTTCTAGTATCAGGTGATGTTTGCTGGAGCCCCAGCTGTAAAAGCTGCTGGTCATTATATCGGTTTGGATATCTGGTGAGAGGGAAACATGAAGATGAAACCAGGAGATGTCCTTACTGAATCATCAGAGGTGATGGACAAACAGATTTACCTTTTAGGTTGACATGATTGAGTTGAAGGGAAGTTATGAACTGTTTCTGAGAGACAAGTGACACCAGAATCTTTTTCTGTGTAGCTGACAGCTGGTAACTGTGCAGGGGCGGATCTAGCAAAGTTTTTGCCAGGTGGGCCAGGTGGGGCATTAACAGGGAAAGGGGGGCACAAAGAAATACTTTTCTTTCCTATTTTCTTCTTTCAGCTGATCATTGATCAGTTTCAGGATTGAAGTAGCAGCAGGAGAGGGAGGGAGAGAAAGGCAGTCGCTCCATATAGGTTGTTAAGCTTAACGCTGGAATGCTTAACAAACATTCAGAGATGAACTTACACACTTGCTTTACTTCTCTCTGGGATAACTTTGTCTGAGATGAAATGCCGGTTTGGTAGGAATGCTCAACCAGACAACAGGTCTTGCACGCCACAGCGCTCTATCATGTGAGCACACTGCTCTGACGTGCTATGGTTATGAGCTGAGCCATGTTGCAAGTTTTGTGAGGTGCTTTTTTGATATTTAATGAATCGATTACACATTTTATTTCTCTCCGATATCCAATCCAGTAATTTGCGCCAGTATCGGACTGATACGTAATATCGGATCGGTCCATCTCTAGTTTTAATCACACTCATTTTGTGATTCTGATGTCACAGCATGCGGCAATGCAAGCATTTTATTTATTTATTTAAAAACGGCACAAGCGGGAATTTCTTCTATACGGGTAATTTCAGCCTTCATGACTGTTCACAAGTGTTAATCAAAGCGCTAGTTTTAATTTAACTAGTTTTTACGCATCCACTGGGGTTTCTTTCACGGGTTGATGCGATCATTTTATTTAAAAATCGGGATTTCGGAATGTTAATCCAAGAGGGAGACAGAGGCTGCTAGTTTTTAATGCAATAGGTGGTCACAAATAACATTCAGCCCCTTTAGAAATAAATGCTGCAGTGATACTTCTAAAACCAGTCTCGCAAGCCCCATCCGTCTTTCAGCAGCTGGTTAATTTTTTGAATTTGTTCAGGAACGCAAAAGCCCACCGTGGGTATCATTTAATTGTTGGGATTCCTTAGGAAAAGGTAAAAGCCGACAGGTGTAAAAGCGGGGACCGACCTATTGTTTAAGGTGGCCGGCATCGGCTCTTTAACCCTAACCCTCGACAAGGTAAAAGCCCTGCAGATGTACCAGTCGAGCAGGGTATCGCCTATTTTCTGAAGTCTGAAGTCCAGACCTATCTTGGCAAATTACACCGGAGCTCAGCAACTGCGTGCCCCACCCTCATTGTTTTAAACTTGCACAGCAAGGTGATGCCCTGCAGGTGTATCGCCCCCAGACTTATCGGCCCACCATCTATTGTTTTTGGAAGCCCCCCGGTCCTATATGAAGCGTTACTCAAAGAGTGAGACCCTCGCCATTTCGCGTCAGGACCAGCGCCGGTGCAGACCATTTTCTACCCACACAGAGCGTTTCTGACTGGCTGGCGTTGCTTAAGAGAAAAGCAACAATACAACGCGGTTCTCTGCTCCAAGACATCCGCGGTCCTTTCACACGGTAAGCATGTGTGTTATAGCCGGCGCTTCATAAATGTCTGTCTGTCAGCGCAGATTATTCAAACTGTTTTTAAAATGTGACTAATTTGTTGTCCAAAAAACATTTCCTCTAAATTTGCAAAGTTACTGATTTAAAAATATATATTTTCGAATTTTTAGCTGGATGTCAAACATATGATAGAGTCTTGAGCATATTTATATAGCAAAATTCACAGTGGTATAACCATAAAAGATGCCCAACTGGACACCAATGCACTCTAATGCAAGCCTTTAAACTGTATGCTGATAAGTGCATAAGTATACCTCAATAGCTGAAAAGAGTCTGTATCCATAATTTGCGGATCTGCGGATTTGTTTTTAATGTGGCACTTTTTTCACGAACTGCAGATGATGAAATCCTCTTTATTTGAGAAAGTGTCCCTAAGCTATTGCTGCTCATACTTACTGAGTTCCCTAGCTACGTCTTTACTGTGTCAGTAAACTTTTTGAACAAGAAAGGTATCGTAGCTTTAAAGACACACCTTAATTGAAGCAAAGGCAAAAAATTGGAATAAATTTTATGTGGCTGTTCATATTAAATCCATCAAAGACTGAAAATTCAAAAAGCTGGAATGCATTTCCAATCAGCTTTTTTTTCTCTTTTTTTTTTTTACAAGAAGTGTAGCTCATACACTGCAATAAATGTATTCTGCTACATCTGCTAATGAGAGAACATGTTTTTTCATCATAAAGACTGTGATATGAAGCATCGTTAAAGTGTCACTTCAGTAATGCTGCTGAGAGAAACAAGTGTTGATTCATTTTTTTTTAAATAGATGACTTAAAAGACTAAACTCTAATTTCAAAGGTTTATTTTAAGTTTAAAGAATATAACAGCTGGTAAGACAATGGGTTTTGCTTCTCGCTGTCCGTGTTATGTTGTAGTATCCATTATCATGTATGCTACTTTGCTCTGTGGACTGTAAAATGTTTCATTGTATTCATGAAATAAACCAGACTTTCAATGTCTGAATCTTTTACCATTTTTCTGCTTTTGTTCACCCAAAGTTGACAAAACCCACAGACATCTGGAGTTATCTCACTAAAATATTGAGCAATCTCAGTGTCTATAGATGCTTTTACCTTAAACACAATCAGCTGACTGATCCTCACTTTGTCCTCACTTTGGTCATTATGAATGTTGAAGGAGATTTGTTCCATAGACACCTTATACTAGTGTTTCCTACACTTAATCCAACAGTACTATGTTATATTTAAATCCAGATTCCTTTTATAGTGTGCAGTGAAATTTGTTAAACCATTGCTTAATGGGACCGAAGTACAAGTTGCTCTTTACTAACACAAACTACACTCATTGGCAGCAGCATAGGCACGCTTAAAATTTCTTCTGAAATTTTTGTTTTCTAGTTTAATTTATTATACTCAGTTTTCACTAGTCTTGCTGTATCAGCTCCCTGGTGTCTGTGTAATTTAAACAGCATCCCAAACAATTTATGATCATTAAAATAACAAGAAGGCTAATTTATAGATAGAAGTACACAGCTAAAGAAAGACTCTCATTTTTGTGTGGTGTGACCGTATATTTTTCTGTGATTTTATGCACAGCTGAAAGGTCTACAACGTACACCATCCTTATAATTCCCCAAAAGGTGGCAGCATTTCTACCTCCTGAAAGCTAAATACTTATGTTTCTTTAACAGGTTTCAAGGGGAGTCACAGTCAGTCATATTTAACAAGTTTTATTACCTATTCATTAGTCTGTTTATCCACTGGTTTTTAGTTTATAGAGAAACAGGTTGTATAATTGTGCTTTCTCATAAAATGAAATGCTTATTTAGTTCTGATTTTGTTCAACTTTATTTTTTATTATGATACAGAGGAAACAGATCTTCACATAGAAAGACCTGTCGATGGACATGGCAAATGGAGGTTGCAGGGGTAGGGGGAGAAGGAGGGAAGAAGGGGGTAGAAGGAGGTGCAGGATATGGGTGGGGTGGAGATGTGAAGAGGGAGAAGGAGGGAAGAAGGGGGTAGACAAAGGGTAGAGGGAGGTGCAGGGAGGATCCGGGTGGAGATGTGAATAGTAATGAAATGGAGAACCTCCTACACTTGTCCAGACTCAGCAGCCTCTTCCACTCTCATCTCACCAGAACGTTTCTTACTCCTGAAAAACCAGCTCCAGCAGCCTGTCTTCTTCTTTCCTTTCGCTTTTTCTTCTACTTTGCCGTTTATCTTTTCTACCTTTTCTTCTTTCTCTACACTTTCCTGGTCTTGTTTTGGTTTTTCCTCTTTCTTGCTTGACTTCCTCTTGAAAAAGCTGGATCCTTTTTTCTTTTGCTTTTCTTGCACCTGCAACTCATCGTTTTTAATCTCCTGTGTGTTATTTTCTTTGAGGTTTTCATTGTCTGCTTGAATCTTCTCAAAATCTTCCTGCAGTTTGTCAAATTTTTCATCCTCTTCTTTGCCCTTTTGTTCAAGCTCCTCTTGTTTCTGCTTTTTCTGATCCTCCTGGATTTCACTGTTTCTGCTTTGCAGTTCTTTGTGAATCCTCTCAAGCTCTTCATATTTTTGCAGGTGTTGGATCTTCTCCTGAAGCATTTCTGTGCTCCTGTCCTGGACTTCTTTATGCTTCTGCTCAAGCACTGTATATTTGTCTTCTACCTTTTCCTTCTCTTCCTCAAATTCTTTATTTCTGTCCTCCAGTTTTTTCTTCTCTTGCTCAATTTCTTTATTTTTGTTCTCCAGTTTTGTCTTCTCTTCCTCCAATTCTTTATTTTTGTTCTCCAGTTTTGTCTTCTCTTGCTCAATTTCTTTATTTTTGTTCTCCAGTTTTGTCTTCTCTTCCTCCAATTCTTTATTTTTGTTCTCCAGTTTTGTCTTCTCTTCCTCCAATTCTTTATTTTTGTTCTCCAGTTTTGTCTTCTCTTCCTCCAATTCTTTATTTTTGTTCTCCAGTTTTGTCTTCTCTTCCTCCAATTCTTTATTTTTGTTCTCCAGTTTTGTCTTCTCTTCCTCCAATTCTTTATTTTTGTTCTCCAGTTTTGTCTTCTCTTCCTCCAATTCTTTATTTTTGTTCTCCAGTTTTGTCTTCTCTTCCTCCATGTCTTTATTTTTGTCCTCCAAGAGTGCCTGCTTCTGTTCCAGGTCTTGACATTTCTCCTTCAAATTTTGGACTTCTGAATGTTTCTCCCTTAGAAATTGCTGGTACTCATTTTCTGCTTTAATTCTTGAGTACATGTCTGACAGCTTTTCCTTCAAGTCATCCAAGTCTAGCTGCTTCCCTTCTAGTATTTTGTTTTCTTCTTCTAGCTTTTCATTTCTTTTCTCCAGTTGCTTGTATTTGGACTCCATTTCTTCTCTAAGAGCTACAAGCCCATCCTTATGACATAAATTGCTCCTCTCTACCAGAAGACCGTTTAGGCGACTTCGCAGTTGGTACTCGCTCTCTCGTAGACGAAGGTTTTCCCTCCTGCAGTTCTCAAAAGCTTTTCTGAGACCATTGTATTCACCGGGGGGACCGTACTGCCCACCGCAGCGAGGAGGAGGTCCTCTGAAACGCGGTTGATAGATGTTTTGAGACATTGCAAAACAAACCAACGCAAGTAGACTGATGTTCTTCTTGTTTTTTGAAGACGAGTGGAAAATCTTTGCAAAGACGAATTCAAAACTTGTTTAAATATGTTCAGAAATGTGGCGATGTCAACGTCTAACCGGCGAAAACACACTAAAGAAAAATACCGAACACTGTGTTTACTTGTTGCCCGTTACTGTGGTTACTTCACTGTAACAAACATTAACACGTTCTATAAGCAAATTACGCTGAGACATGGCGTTCGGCTAACGTCTATCACGTGACATCAAATAGGATTTTAAAGAAAACACGGGTGTATTTTGCCATTTTCAATAAAGTTTTAATTTCTTATTCTTCAACATATTTAGGATCCTTCTTACCGAGTGTTTATATCGCGGGTGTAAGTTAGAAGGGTACGGAGCCCCTCTGATGACATGGTCCAAAAATAAGTAAATTGTGGCCACAAAATACTACTTGTGCCCACGAAATGGGAATAACGTGCGCACGAAATGCTAATTTGTAGCCACGAAACACTTGACAGATAACCGTGATCCTTCCCAGGCCCTTGCAGCAATAAAATCTATCCCGGCTCCATGTCGTACTTAACGTCTGTAAAGCAACTGGGCTCTCAATATCCTGTTTAAACGTCTCTCCGTAATGGTTCCTTGCATTGTCAGGCTTTTCAAAATGCATTTGTAGCTCATTCCCAGCCTAAAATAAAACGCAATCATACGGTCTCTGTCCATGGTTTATAGGTTTAGCCTACTCTTATGCTTGTGTCTCTACGCAGCTGTCCAGGAATTGTATCAATATGATGTGCGCACGTTATCTAATTGCCACAAATGCATAATTCGTTGCCACGTTATACTCAATTCGTGCCCACAAATTAGCATTTCGTGGCCTCGAAATAGTATTTCGTGGGCACGTTATACTACTTCGAGGGCACGAAGTAGTATTTTATGGCCACAATTTATTTATTTTTTGGACCATGACATCAGAGGGGCTCCGTAGAAGGGAACCCCTTCTATAACAGGGAAAGTAGCAGGGCGTGATCACGGAAACAGAAGACGTAATACCCAGTTAAAATAGTCAATAAAAATAAATGAACTTTATTTACAACACTAAAACTGCCCTGATCAGGGGAGAGAAAACCCCCCATAAACCTCGGCATACTAAAAATATGATGATGCTCAGTCCATGAGCTAAGTCCCCAAAGTTCCCGATCAGGCTATGCCACACTTCCTGGCTGTGAAGAATATGCTTATTCCACCAGTGGGAGCCAGGCCGACCGCGTCCTTCTTCTTGTGGCTGCGCCTGCCGCCACGCTACTCCATGGCTCTCCTGCTGCCACACACGTCTTTCTGACCTGCCAGAGCCTCTTATTGGCCGCTGCCAACATGGGAGGCCCGATTGATTTCTGTCCCCTGTGCCCTCCAGGTGTATCTAATTGGGGAAGTAAGGGGGGCGGAGTCTGTCGGGGAGAAGTCCCAATAAATGGAATAAAAGCATGCAACACTAAAATACACTCAACATTAAAACGCAAAGCATGCAACCACTCGATAATAAAAATCCTTCTTCATAGGTTGGCATTTACATAAGGTGTCCAAGGTCGATATTTCAGAGAAAAACGTAAATGAATCTTTGTATTGGCAGTAATAGTGCAGCACCGAAAAATGGCCCCTTGTGTGTTTGTTTCTTCTTTTGTTGTGGCCAAAAGTGGCAGTACATGGACAGTAAATATATCACATTAAATGCTGGCATTCAGTTAAAAACCAGACATGAATGAAAAAGATACACAAAGATTAAATGCAGAAAATAATATATTTATGATGAATATACAAAATAATAATTCTCCGAGAGCAGAAACAGGTTGCAGCTCTGATTTCAAAGTTTTAAAATGATTTTTACACATTTCAGTTTTTGAAGCAGAACATCATTTTGACATGAAACCTGGAAACATATTAAGCGTTACTAAGTCTTCTGTATCCGTTCTGGCATTTTTAATGAACCAAACTGAATCCAAATTGGTTCGAAAGTCAACGACTTATGATGATATTTAATTGAATATAGGTATCTGCCTCCATATGGCGCTTCGCTGACGCGTTGTTACAGCGCACAGCAGCAACCAGTGGGGCATGCACGTGTTTATGTAGGCCTATCTGTGTTGTGTAGATATAATAATGTCAGATTAATAATGACAAACCAGAAATAAAAATAAATATCTTTTGTAAAAGATAAATGACAACTTCTGTTTTCTGAAAGCCCTGTTAACCACACTCCTCCACAGTCTCCTACAAAACTGCTTTTGAGCTGGAGACCCACATGGATGTGACTAAACTAGCCACCGGGTGGGGTTGTTTACCCATCTTAACGGCGTGGCAGGAGGATCAGCTGCTCCGTTTTCCCCCGCCTTCATCTCTCTCCAGCTCTACCCAAGTCCAGTAGCACATTAATAAGAAAGTTTACTCGAGGACACGCTGGAGAAGTCTTGAGTGAGTGTTACTTTACTGTTTGAGTAATCAGTGTACTTACTCATCTCCAGCCCCAGCGCTAGTGGCTGCACAGCTGCGGGTGGGGGCTTATGTAAAAGGATTACACCTCTTAAGACAATAATGGTCACCGGGAGAACAAATGAGGTGGCATTAACGCTCCGGAGGTGTCTCTTAATGCGTCAGTGAGGCGGACCAGCTCAGTGCGAGCGCAGCCAGCGCAACATGGACACGGCAGGTAATGCTAAAATTCTTTACTTTATTTTAGACTCAGCAAGTCGAAGATATGAACAGAATTAAAGTCCACCTATAATTATGCCTCCCTGCAAACTGTCGCTCATATAACTTACTGTCAAATTAGACCTGTTGGTTATATGCATGCTGACTGAGTTGCTGTCCATGGTGCTGATTAATAGACGGCCACGGGAGTTCAGTGAGTGTTTCTTATCCTCACAGGTCAATACTGTGTCAGAATTAAAGGATTTCATTGTCTATTCTTCAGCTCTGAGGCCACATTACTCATCACAACATATTCTTTTCACAACAGGCCGTTTAATTAAACATGACCAGAGGGGAATCACCCTGCACTGCTGACTTCTCTGCAGACAGCGGGCACCGGGTACCCTGGTTTCGGAAGGTACAGAGGACACTGTTGGATCACGCCAACATCTTTGACTTATAAGACCAGGATTATATCTGAGTGTGAGAAAATCCCTCTCTTCAGTCATGGAGCTTTTCTTTTAGCCAACTTTTGTGTTTTGTGACTTAGCTGTGTGGCTTCAGCTGAAGTCAGAGGTTTCTTTTCAACCTGGTTCCTATTTTTAAGCTTTATCTACTGAATGAAACTGATGTCACTTGAGATTAGAGATGCTACCAGCAGCTTTTTTACTTGCCTCCTCCAGTGGGGTTCAGTTTGGACAAGCAGGTGCTAAAGTGTCCATTTTACAAGTTATTTGTCCCTCACTGCCTTTCCCCAAACACTTGGCTCCATCTCTGCCATCCTAAACTAGGACTCCACATATCCTCCCGCCTGGATGACTGAGGGAAGAGTTTTTGGACACTTACCATGGCTGACTCCTTTCAAACTCCAGCCTGGAGGGAGATGACAAATGGAGGGGGGCACCCCCACTTTAAAAACGGAGGTCCGAATGGGGGTTCCCACAGCACCACACGCTACATGGTGAAGAAGCAGCGCCACAGACGCAGGTCCTCCTCACCCATGGGCAGGGTCATCCTCATCAATGCACCTGTTGATGGTGAGGTCTGGTCCCAGTAACAGTCTTCTGCTACCATGGCAACACAGCAACTGGCTGCAAAGGTGTATTCAGGACAATCAGTGACACAGATATTTGTTTAAAATTAATTCAGAGCAAGCTGATATACATATGTAAAATACTGTGGACAGAGTTAATCTTATGTGTTTTTAAGCTAAAAGGCAATGAGAACTGAGTTACTAAAAACTTTTTTAGTCAACCTCTTTTCTATTTTTAAGCAGAAATGCAAACAATTCAAGTATCTGAAATGTAAAATTTTGGTAGTCTTCTTCATTTTCAGTGATCAGAAACTGAATGTCCGCAGTAGGCTTTGCTCATTTAAGACGAGACCAAAAAGTTGTGTGAAGATGTGAATTTTGGCTTTGGATATTTCTGACATTTGAAAGACTGATCGGCCAATATTTAATTGAGACAACATCAGAGTGATCAACACAAATGTTAATTAATGGTTAGTTGTATTCACAGTAGGCACCACCCAAGTTGTGCAAAAATTCTGTCAGTTAAATAAAGTTGCTTTCAATGATGAGCCTATATAAATGCATTTCATTTGTCAGTTAACTTCATAGGAGTCTGTCGACCTGTGACCTGAAAAAGTTCATAAGGATGAAGTTTTTCATTTAAGGTTGATACATATGTTTTAGGTTTAACAGTCAATAGGTTTGTTATCAGTAACTTTTAAATGTTAGAATGTTTATTGTTTGTCATTTATTGTCTGTTCTTTGTAAATGAGTTTTTTTCCCATCAGCTTTGAATTTTCAAATCATATTTTGTTGGAAGTGTCCCAATCCTGGGAATACTTGTGGGTCACACTGTGCATATTTATGGTGGACTCATGTTGGTGTTTTGTGTGTTTGCAGGAGGGGATGACAGTGAAGACATTCACACAGTGACAGTAGATAAGAGTCCAGATGGGCGTCTGGGTTTCAGTGTCCGCGGGGGCTCTGAACATGGACTCGGCATATTTGTCAGTAAGGTGCAGGACAACAGCCCTGCAGGTTAGGAAGAAATGTGTGTGTTCATCAGACTGTCTATGTAAATGGTCACGACAAACTTTTTTTCCCAGTGTGCTTACACGTGGGAATGTTGTCTTCTGGTTTTTCATGCTGAATTCTGCCTGTGTCTGCAGCGGAGGCTGGGCTGACTGTGGGTGACAAGCTGGTGGAGGTGAACGGGGTCAGCCTGGAGAGCATCACCATGAGCAGTGCTGTGAAGGTCCTGACAGGAAACAACAGGCTGAGGATGGTGGTGAGACGGGTGGGCAAGATCCCCGGCATCCGCTACTCTAAGGAGAAGACCACATGGTGAGGCCAGTCCACTCAGCAGGGCTGGAAACTACCAAGATATCAAACATTTACTGATGAAATACTTATTGCTGAATATGTAAGAGACTACAGCTTTGGAACTACTATCAATGACCTTTGTGTGGCTCTTGTTTTGTCAAGTCTTGTCACTTGACTGTAGCTCACACTGGTTATCTTTCTTTTGGGATATACAGTATCTTGGTTTCATGTGGCATCAGTGGATTGATTACTGCTGTGACCTTTATGGCTACTTGATTATCTGATACTGACACACCTGAATTCAGTGGACAGAGAGAAAGCAGTTTATATGAGTGTTTTCATGTGTGCATATACAATGTCTCCTTTTGTGTGTGTTTATGTGTGTGCGTGCAGGGTGGATCTGATTCACCGGCGGATGGTAGTGGAGGAGAGCGGTCGTACCCCTTCAGAGGCCAGTTCGGACAGCGCTCTTCGCAGGATCGTACATCTCTTCACCACGTCAGATGATTATTGCTTGGGCTTCAACATCAGAGGAGGAAGAGAGTTTGGATTGGGGATCTATGTGTCTAAGTATGAATACAAACACTGTTTTTTTTGTTTTTTCTGCATGAGATAAAAAAAAATTAATTAGTACCTGTTGTAAAATCATTTAGGCCTCAGGATGGTTATATTGGTGCACTTGGTGGAATCCAGGTTTACCCCACCTGGCTGCAAATAATAATATTAACCCCAATAATTAAAGATGATATCATAATCTCATTTGCAAAGTTTATCTGAGTCTTTGTGGTAGATCAAAGCAAAGAAGCTCACATTTAAATTCAATTAGTAGTTACATTTCTTTTTTTCATGTCTGGATTTTTTCATACTGCTCATCAGGTTGGACCCAGGTGGACTTGCAGAGCAGCATGGCATCAAAATGGGGGATCAGATCCTTGCAGCTAATGGGGTGAGCTTTGATGACATCACTCACAGCAATGCGGTGGAGGTCCTGAAGAGCCACACCCACGTCATGTTGACCATCAGGGTGAGCGAATGAAAAAAAAGGAAAAAAAAAATGTTTAAAGCTGAGCTAATCAGTTTCAGGTTGTTGGGTTGGGTTTTTTTTCTTTTTACATTTTTATAATTAACAAATCAACAGGGTATGAGAGGACTGTCACAGCATGAGGACACATTTTTGTTCTTCCTTTTACAACCTGTGACTTAAATGTCTTGGCTCAGTTTCAGACACAGAGCAAGTGACGAGAGTAGAGGATTTAACAGCCAAAAAGCTAAATATATTCCAAGGAGTGAGAGGAACACAAGACAAAGAGCTAACATGAGAGTATATATTGGGCTTATCTTCCTCTTTTGGACATAAACATACCTCCAGTTGAATGCTGAGGTGTACATGAGCAACATTTTGTCAAACCACCAAACTAAAAAAAAACTCAGTGTTGTCTGAAATGAGACTGAAGTTTGATTTCAGGAAGTTCTCTAATTGCAGTGGAGTGTTAATAATTTGCTTCAGTTTAAACTTAACAGCTGATTGGAGCCTTGAGTGCTGACACAATAAATGCTAGCGTGTAAACAACACCGGCTCTTCTCAATGAGCCTGCACTGCTGAGCACACAGTTGGCTTACAGCCCTCAAATTTCTTATGTGTGCCTGAGTATGTGTGCTAGGCCGCAGCACTTAACCTGTGTCATTCCTGGATAAAGGCACCGCGTGTAGGTGCGTATGAATCGGTGTATGTGTGATGTGCGGCGTGCTCTCAGCTCGCTAGCATTGCTGCATGCTCATTTTACCCCCCTGATCTCAGGTTCCACGTGTGAAAAACAGCCAGGCACGACGTTCATTATTCAAAGGCAGGCGAGGATCAGGTTATAATCAACCGAAAGCCTTAATTTATGCCTTCCTCCTGTCCTGTCCTGTATGGATGGATCACACACATAGTAAAGCAAGGTTTTATTATTTAAGACCCTCACACCTGTGGTCTTAAAGGAAAAAATGAGTGCTGATGAGACAGTTCCTTAAAAAAAAGTTGAGAAGGCATTATACAGTATTATGTGCTTACGAGAGCCACGTGTTTTGTAATTCTGTGAACCACATAATATTTACCCTAACCTATACAGTAAATACAAGCACCTTAATATCCTTACAGCTTTACATTTGAAGTAAGGATTCATTTGAACTGGATATTAAAGCAATTACTAATCATTACTAGAGCAAATATAACATAACTAAACTAACATTAAGTACAATAAGATGCTGCACAGAGGTCAAAAGGTGGAAATTAAGCTGGTATGCATAACTGAAAATATCAAAGGCAGAACAACCTGTAAGCCCAGTGCTCACTTTAATGTGTGGACAGCTTATTGATTGGTCCAAATATTCCAGTGATTCCAGGGATTGTCATTGCAAGTGGTGCTCAAAGGATAAAGACTTTCCTTTTGCCCTCTTCACCAAGTTCACATTTTGGTTTTGAGCGTCATGTCTTAAAGATTAGTGTATGGACTAGCTTGAAATTGAATTCAGGACTCATGTCAAATGATAATACTTCGGTTAGCCATTGTTTTATATCTGTGGTCGTAATCTTGTCAGATTAATCTGCAGAACTAAAATGATACCTTCTCATCACTCTCAGCTGTATGTGACATGCTAATGAGCACACAGTAACGTGTTTGTTGTGGTCCCAGCTGTTTTTTTCTACCTCTAAGTTTTGAATTGTTAGTTATCTGCTTGAGTTTGAAGTTTTGGTTCTTATATTTGGCAGGCTGATTTTTGCACTCCTGTTTTAATTTCCTCATTACTCTCTAGTGAGTTTGATGCTTTATAATATTAATAAATCTCTGAGTTCTGTGTTTACTTTATTCCTCCTCTAGTGAAGAGTTTTAGTTTTTTCCCATGCTTCTTATTCTAACTTTAGATCATGTTTTAGTGCAAGTTTTTGCATCTCTGTGTTTAGTTTTTTAAAAAAATCCAATTTTACTCATTTTGTTGCCGCTTATGTTTTGCTTTGAATTTTGCTCCTTTCTTTGCGATTTTCTGATGACTTTCACCCATGTTTTACTTCCCCCCTTTTCCTAATTCCCATCTCGCCCTAAGTGTATGGATACAGTAGATAGCCCCATCCTTCCCTTAAAGGCCGTGTCTCCACATCTGTACACCTTACATTCATGTGCTGACTGTTTTCCCTCTCTGAAGATTTTTTTTTTGGAGGATTCAGGTCCTTTAATTGGATTCAGAAGACACTATTCCTTCTTTTAAGATCAGATTCAGATCCATATTCACCCCATTGCCAGTTCTTTGTGTATTTTCATACAACAAAAATTGCTGTTTCTCTCCAGCTACATACTGTGTAATATACCAAGCTTTAAATACAAACATAATAAATAAAAGCAATATAACTGTTGTCATGACTTGGTGCTGTCTAAATAAAACTGAATCGAACTGAACTTGCTGACGATCCTCATGTAAACACTGCTATTATCAACATGTTGCTGTAAACTCTTTTTTGCAGAGTGTGAATGTGGCTCACAAGTAACAAAAAACTACAGGAAAAAATCCAAATGAACAAATGCTGGCTCATTTTTAAATGTTGAAAAACCTCACTAACAGTCAATAAAGTCTAGAGAGTCTACTTCATAGTAATCATGCTGACTGTTTGCTGTTCTCGATGAACATTTTGTTTTTTTGATCTTCAACAGGAAGCTGGCAGATACCCCGCATACAAGGAGATGGTGGCAGAATACGGCTGGCTGGAAAAGTGTATGTTGACTGTTTTTACAGTCCCTGGACAATGTTTAACACAAGTTTTACAAGAGATAATGAACGGTGGCGTGAGAAGTACTGCCTTGACTAAACAAAATCAATGAAGATTTTATCTGGTTTTCAAAGCTACATGGTGGAGTCTCCTTGGAAACATTTAAAAATTAGTGGGATAGTGGCCTTGTGTAGCCTTCTTGAACAAGAAAGCTGTCATTCAGTTTCTTAATAGCACTCCAGTTCCTTGTTTTTTGCTTTGATACGAGCCCATCTCAACACAGCTAGGGATTAATTCAGTGTACTCAAAGGCAGCTCAGTCATCTGGAATGGAGCATGACTTGACATCTGTCGAGATGCCAAGATGCAGAGTCACTTTGGAGTTTCATTAGGAAAAAAGAAAAAAAGAAGTCCTGCTTTTTTTTCTGTCTATCAAAAGCTCACAGGATTATGGGGATATGAGAACAGACAGGTTTTCATTCAAAGAAAGCAGAAATAAGAAGGAAACAAATTAAGCTTTTATGGGAAAACTTTATCCACAGTCCAGTCTAGCATGTATATTTATGTTGCTGTAACATATGGCAGCTGTTACACACACTAATCCCTTATATTCTTTGGATTGTGTTCTATAGTAGCCAATGGAGGCCCTCCACCATCATCACAGGGTTCAGACTCCAACTCTTCTGCCTCGTCATTGTCCTCCACCACCCCTCTCAGTTCCCTCAGTGGTCTCTCCCAGGTCCTCTTCCCTCCTGTCTTTGGCTCAGAGATGGTAGACATTGGCATCTGCACTGAGGACCACTCCCGACGTCCGAGCAGTACTGATCGAACTGCTGACTCCGCCATACAGACTGAACCCCAACCTCCAAACTACCAGGACCACCTGTTACCTAACGGGTCACACCCCGAAAGGCTCTCCACGACAGAAACAAGCCGGACTGTTGGTGCCACATTAGTGTTGAAGGACACGGTCATACGTGGGAAAGGAGAAGGGCCAAGGGAGATGGGAGGAGCTGGAGAAGGTGGACAGGGACGGGTGAAAACGCTGTCATCAGGGAAGCAGGAAGTTGAGAAACACTCACCAAAGACAGCAGCTCTGATGGCCCTGAGCAGACCGCGAAAGCCAATCAGTCGTTCCCAGAGTCACATCACAGAGTCAGGTGAGGTCTGCAGGCTCTTTGGGGTTGTTAAATGTGGGGAACTATGGATGCAAGGTAGTTCTCTATGTACATTATTATTAGCTGACAAGTTTTTTCCAGCCTATTTAGGACATATGGGGTGGCTGTAGCTCAGGTGGCAGAGCAGGTCAGCCACTAATCAGAAGGTCGGTGGTTCAATCCCAGGCTGCCTCATGGCTGCATGCCAAATATCCTTGGGCAAGACACTTCACCCGTTGCCTACTGGTGGTGGTCGGAGGGCCCGGTGGCGCCTGTGTCCGGCAGCCTCGCCTCTGTCAGTGCGCCCCAGGGCAGCTGTGGCTACAATGTAGCTTGCTATCGCCAGTGTGTGAATGTGTGTGTGAATGGGTGAATGACTGAATGTAGTGTAAAGCGCTTTGGGGTCCTATGGACTAGAAAAGCGCTATACAAATGCAGGCCATTTACCATATTTTAGTCACAGTCTAGGTGTTTACAATTAAGGCAGTGTT
Organism: Diplotaxodon limnothrissa; assembly: GCF_057381915.1. Classification (NCBI taxonomy): domain Eukaryota; kingdom Metazoa; phylum Chordata; class Actinopteri; order Cichliformes; family Cichlidae; genus Diplotaxodon; species Diplotaxodon limnothrissa. The sequence continues at coordinate 13,004,482 of NC_140608.1, read as the reverse complement.
TTCTGAGAAAACAACACAAACACAATACTTTTTAATTTATTAACTTTAGCAGCAGTGGTTAAACCGAGATGGTGGCATAAAAAATAAAGCTCTCAGTATTTTGGTAGTGAGCATACAACCAACACAGTTTATTCATGTGACGAAAATTTAAGCAGACAAGTGATGTTTTACGTCACTGGTTTTAATTATGGACTGTATTAGGTACATCTTGCTAGTATCGGGTTGGGCCCTCTTGATGCCTTCAGAACTGCTTTAATTCATCATGGCATAGTTTCAAGGTGCTGGACACATTACTCATAGATATATACTAGATATACTCAAAGATCAATAAAAGTTTCTGACATAGTTGATTATCCAGCCATCAGGAGATGGGTACACGGTGGTTATAGAGGAGTGGAGGTGGTCAGTAACAATACTCGGGTAAGTTGTGGCATTTAAACGATGCCCAGTCGATACTAATGCATGCAAAGAGTGCCAAGAAAATATCTCCCTTATAGCACTACAGCTCCACCAGCCTGACCATTGATACAAGGCAGATGAGGACCCAAACGCAAAACTCACAGAGACAAAAGCTGAACTCAAAACCTCTGCTTTATTGCAGGCTTCACTAAGAAACAGAACTAAACTGGGAAAACTAAACTGAGCACAGAGGGAACACAGAGAAAGGCACACAAGTTCAGGGAAGAGACATTGACAATGTGACACTGAACTGAGGGAGACGTGGACATAAATACACAGAGTGTTAACGAGGGTTAACCCCAGCTAAGAAATCAGTCTTTCCAGAATTGCGGCACTGTTATCAGATATTGAGCTGATGTTTGTGACAGTTCACTGCTTCTGGGCTCTTCCTATAGGACACGCATCAGTTAGACAACGCCTTAACCCTCCATCACTCCAGAAAGTAAACAAGAACATTCAGACTCTCCACGGCTGATTTAAGCTCCATACAGAATTTGTCTATGAGCACAAGGTTGCCACAGACTCATGATTAATCACTGCCCTTTACTCTCACTTGTTGTACCTCTGTGAGAAATGAATAAGACCAAGCATATGGAGAAATATCTATCCAAGCCTTGGTGGGGCTGTTGAGTTATTAGCCTTTCCTTTTCAATTTCTCCAGCTCACTCGTAGCTTCAGAACCTGGTGGGGGCTCGGGCAAAGCTTAGGTCTGATTGGACATTTGTTATTGTAAGCGGGAGCACTTCTCTGTAGTGCTTCTAATAGATGGGGGTGTGTTCAGGTTGGTGAGGCTGCAATTCATCAGTGATACACTGTTGCTTTCCACAGTGTCAGATTTACTGCAGTGAAAAGAGAAGCTGACTGGAAGAGAAATGAAAAGTCTGTGCTTATAAAGGAGAGTGCATGTCAGCCACTGTTACCAGCTTACAGTTAAGCATTGAGCACAACAAGGCCTAATGAATTATGTTTTCAGCACCCAACACAGATATGCAGAATGTCCTACTCCTGCTGTGGCTCAGTCAATTTTCCTGTGTACAAGACATAACTGCAAAAAAAGATGACATGTAGTCTATAGTTTGTTTAGTGCACAAAGTACAGTATGTGTGTTAATTTAAAAAGAGATATTTGTCTGTTTTTCCCCCCCACCTTTAGAGGAGAGACAGAAGAAGAAAAGGCAACACAGGGAGAAAAGCTCAGAAGAGGGTAAAACTAGTCTGAAACGCTCCAAAACCTTTGTCAACCTCTTATTTAAGAAAGACCGCAAAGAGAGGAGTCGCTCCAAGTCGCCGTCTCGCCGTGCAAACAAAGGTGAGAGAGCGGTCACAGGGTGTGGGTTTTTCTTTCACATAGTGCAGCCTGCAAAGTGAAATGTTGCTTCAGGTTTTGAACAAATTGTGGAACATGACTCAGAGGTCGTTAAATTGACTAATTATAATACACAGTGTCTCATTTTAAGGCCACACTTTTAATTATAATCAGGGCATAGCGTTCTCTGAAGGAGATAAGTGAGGACATTATATCCAGCAGAATGTGAGGGGAGGTTTCCCAACAGTCCAGTTGTAGATAAAGTCTTTAGGAGTGTGTGAGTTTCTTACTTGAAGCTAAGACTAGTGAGCTTGGATAGAGGGGCACTGGGTTGTTCTCAGGGTCGAAGGAGGTTGAGAACGCAAGTGAGGTGAGATGGAAAGCCTCTTTAAAAGAAGTCATTGTGGGTAGCGCTGGTTTGAAGGTGGCAGGTGAGAAAGCTCGGGTGGGTCTTTTCTTCAGCAGGGCAGCAAAATCATGAAGACATAGAGGAGAGAACAAGAATAGCTGGAGTAACCAAGAATGAGGCCTGTTTACCAATCTGAGATGGCACACAGTGGTGTGGTGTGCTGTGATAGAGACTCAGTATGGAGCTTCCCTTTTAATACCAGCTCCTGATAAGGTCAGTGAACTACAAGTGTGTTTTCTGAACAGCAGGACCCCACGCTCCGACCTGCCCAACCAATCCTACAACAAAGAGAGAGAGAGAAAATGACCCGAAGACAAAAACCCAGTGCTCTACCATGACAGAGCTATAATACAGAATTCAAATGTTAAAACAGCCTCGTGAGATGACAAGTTTGCAGTAATAAGTAAGATTTTGTAAATTTGCATTGCTTTCCCTGATTTATAGAGGTGTTCCATTATGTTTAGGGTTTTATTCATCTCTAATGTTGTAAAGTCCTGTAAGAGTGTAACATTCATGATGACAATATCCAGTTAATTGCATAAAAATAGGGTCTCGGCTGATGTGTTGTAGAAAACTTAGTTACAAACAGAAATACTATTCAGATGTGTTAGAAGCAAAAATGTAATGGTGAAGAGCATAAGTTAAGATGCCTTGATAAGCTTGATTTCTTAATTTAATATCTTAATTTAAAGTTAGTGTAAGTTCTCCTGATGGTAAAAAAAGCCTGCACAATTTATTTATAGATGTTGAGAAGTCAAACATCTAACTGGAAGAGTTTTAAATGCCATCAGGACAGTTTCTTCTTTGCACATCATTTCTTTTATCTACATTATTCTTTAGATAAGGAACGGGGACGCCCATTCCACCTCTTGACCTCCCCGAGGGAATCCCGAGCTGGCAGCCCACTGCCCCGACTCGAGGTCCTGCAGCACGTGGAGGACATGGCAAAGAAACTGCTCAGTCAGGATGAGGTGGCTGCTGTGATGAGACACTGTCGGCGAGTGAGTTTCTAAACTGAAATTACCATCGCCACCTCAGAGGCACGCTGCTGTGAGAGTGCAGTGAGTCATCGAGTGTTCTTTAGTCACAGATGTGTCGTGTAACAGCTGTGACAAAAGATGGATTTGGCCTGTCTTTATGATCGGGATCGAACATAAGCTGTCATTTGATTCATTCTCAGTCCACCTTAATCCTAAAATATTCAGCTCCTTGGCTAGCCCGTTGTCTGACCTCAGAGGGTATTGACAAGAGAGCTTAGAGAGACGGGACAAAACAAAAGGGAGGTCGAAGACAAGAAAGTTAGGACTTGCTGCAGAGGTATAAACATGTGCTCAGTTCATCACATAAAGTTTTTCTGCACGCTGAGCTTTTAGTCACAGCAAGTGCAGAGCTCTAAAAACTATACTTCCCATTATCTCTAATCTATAATATGTTTTATCACAAATTTGTCTCGTGCTGTAAATGTGTATCTTGAGATACTGGAGCCTCGGTGTGTGAAGCAAACTTTTCTTGGACAAGCTGAGATGTATCCAGAGGTGTAAAAACTTCTCGCAGAGATGACATTGTAAAACTAATTTTATAATCACACACTCAAAAAATGATTCTTCGCTCTCATAAAGATGAAGCAATAATTTTGAGCAAAATCATACTGAAATATTTAAAATCAAATGTTTATTGATTCAAATAATTGTCGATTAAGCAAAATATGCTTTATGTAAACTGAATGTACACTAATCAAGTACATTTCTGTTCTTCAATTTCCATTAAATTAATGTTTTTTAGTGCACTTATGTAACAAAATTACAAGCATGTTATACATGTACTCAAATTTACTTAAAGTCAGTTGTCTGGGTATAAATATTTTTTGAGCTCAGTCAGATCCTCAGTGTACATGTCCAGCTGGTTCTTTTTGTTTGCCTACTTTAATTTGTGCACCAATCAAATCCTTCCTACAGTTTCTGTCCGACTCTGTAATCGAGGACTTGGTGCGTCCTCTTCTGGCAATCTTGGACAGGCCAGAGAAACTGCTGCTTCTCAGGGAAATAAGGTGAGATACACAAGGCATAATACTGCTTTATGTGTTTACATGCTGTATGAACTACATGTCCGCTTTATATCCACTGCAGAATGCTGATACCAATGACTGAGTTGGGTCGCTTTGACAGCATGGTCATGCCTTTTGAGCTGGAAGCGTACGATATTCTCAAGAGTCGCTCATGTAAGCATAGGATGCACCTGACATCACTGCCCTGATATTTTATTGTTGTTGTTGTTTATTTATCCAGTTTTACAAGATTAAATTCTAAGCTGTGACAGAATAAAAAACAGAAAAGAATTTTTCAAGTGAGATTAAAAAAAATGAAATCTTTCTTTTTAGCGCGTTCCCCAGCTCTGCGTTCTCCTCGTAGTGGAACTCCTCGTCGTCACCTCATCACCCCAATCCCAGGTACATGGGCTGTATCTCTTGCTCTCGCACTCTCCTTATCTAGGCCTCGGTCCTTTCTTCAACCTTTCTCTCTATCTGCTTGATGGCTCCTGTAGGATTATAACTTATACAGAGGCTCAAACCTCTCTCTGTCTGTCTCTAGTTTTCTGCCACTTTATTCCTGCCTCATCTTATATTCATAGTCAAAGCCAAACACCTTCACACGCAGACCATATCCTGTCCCTGGCACACATTCCCCACCCTCATATAAAAAGGACACACACACACACACACACACACACACCCCGAACAGATCAGGTTTCCCGTGCTCGTGCTGAAGAGGGTTGTTTTACATCTCGGTGCATACAGAAAAGACAGAGACGTGCTGTGTGACACTTCAACAATGCAAAGATGCTTTGAGCATTTACTTCATTTAAAAGCAAGCGAGACACAATCAGTCCCATCTTCAGACTGATTGCAGCCGCCTCTGAGGTCATAGGCCCGGGTCAAAGGGTCAGTATTATGAAAACAGCAGATATCTGTCAAAACATCTCTGAGCTGTCGTTGTTCTGTCTTCTGCCAGCATAGCTAAGTTTTAACATGGAAGTAGAAAGCACGGATGAAACTCACAGCACTGATTCTGCTCCATCATAAGCTTTATAATATGCACTGACTCAGTCACTCACTGTTTATATGTTTGTACAGACTACAAGGGTGGATTTTATCTGCAGCCGGTCCACGACAGACTGCATGAGCGCCGGTTGATCGAGGAGTTGGAGAGACTGCGTGTGACAGGTCAACGGTCTGGCCATCTCTCGCCATCCCGTGCCTTCACCCCTCTGCTGGATGTACCTGTGGACAACTATGTATCCTCTGTGCGCTCCCGTTCCCCAAGCCCCTTGCCCACTCACAGCTTCCTCCTCAAAGAATCCCCACACAGCACTAAACGTGGCCACCAACCCCATCGATCCCCAATCAGAAGAGAGAATGGGGCGTCGTGGTACGATGAGGTCTCCTTGTTGTCCGTGTCTGACCGAGGGGACGGGGCTTATGAACGAGGGCGGTCACCTGTGAGGAATGGCCATGGGAGAGTGAGGAGAGAGGGCAGTCCTGACAGTATATATGGCAGACAGAGCAGGCAAGAGGGCTACACGGAGGTCAGCGTACACGTTCCCTCACAGCGGAGAGGCAGAACCCCTCTGGCTGAGGTATTTGATCCCCAGAGGGAGAAGAGCCCGTCCAATGCCAGTGGGAGTACTCAGCAAGTGAATGGACACTCACAAGATGTTCAAAAAGTGAAAGGAAGACAAACTCTACCACCCAAGGAGTGTGAAATCGCCACTTTGACCATTTCCAAGGCCAAGCACTCACTGGGTAAATAAAAAACAGCACTTGTTGTGACTTTCATTTAACTTTAAACTGAAATTTCAGGATTTGCTTTAATGCCAGCTTCTAAAATCGTTTTTAATCTGTGACCGTATATGCGCTTGTAAGCACAATACAAACTGCTTAGTGACTCATCCTAAGCTGTCTCTTACATGACCAGTAGAGGTCAGGCCATCACTAACTGCTAAACTAAAATGCATTTATAAGAGTTCACACACAAAAAAAGACCAAACGACCAATCGATACAGTGTAAGACTAGTTACAAAACATGTGGTACTGCCAAACATGCCCTCAGTTTATTATTGTTCTTTTTCTGTGTGTTTACAGGTATTAGTATCTCTGGAGGTGTAGAGTCTAGAATCCAGCCCATGATAAAGGTTGAGAAAATCTTTCCAGGTGGAGCTGCATCTACAAATCAGGCTTTGAAGGTCAGCGTCTAGCATGAACACATATAATAATAATAATAATAATAATAATAATAATAATAATAATAATAATTGATTGGATTTATATAGCGCTTGTCTGTAGCAGATTGTGAGAGAGATGTGCCAGCCCTCAGTCCTGAGGTTATGAGTTGTTGCTATGAAGTAATTGTGTCTATGACAGAGACGTGTGCAATGAGGAGTGGAGAGTAGATGAGAGCCATCTCAAGTGGCCCATCACTTTCATTATGAATGAGGTACATGGATGCTGGTCTGCTAATGTATTGGTAATATATTGCCTGTAAAGTAACTTAACAGTCTTCTTGGCCTGGTTCACTGAAACACATATGCTACACATGCGCTCATTCACTAAAGTTAATCACAGACTTATTGTTAAAGCTCAGTGGAATTAGAGATGCTTGGGAAGAAATGTTTGTGTGCAAAGTTGAAACATACTTATTCCAGCAGTAGGAGGCTGACATTATGTACTCGTGTTTGCTGACAAATTCGTATGTTTCCTAGCTGCAAGTTATCAGTTGAAAACTGCTATCTGAGTGTTATTCCTGATCAGTGTCAAACATGTGGGCAATCCCATATCTAACTAACTTTCCCTGGCCCTCTGTGTACAGATACCTACATTCACATTCATACAAACTCCACATCTCTGTAGGTGCATCTCAAGACATTTGAATATTGTGGAAAAAATTCAATATTTTCCATCAGTTTAATAAAAATGAACATTTAGGATATCCTGGACTTACTGTGCAATTAAACTCCGTTTTACTTTTGACAGTTATGGCTTACAGAAAAAAATAATAGAAAAAATATCTCAAAATAATACAAATGTTGATTTTTTTGAATTTCAAAGAGTATAAATACTGTGTATCTCTCAGGCTAGTTTAGTACATTGTGTCCACATGAAACTCATGGACAGCCTCCACAAAGAGGGTAAGCCACAGGTCATTGCTGAAAAGGCTGGTGGTTCACAGACAGCTGTATCAAAGCATATTGATGGAAAGTTGATTGGTAGATAAAGGAGCACAAGCGACAGGGGTGACTGCAGCCTTGAGAGGATTGTCAAGAAAAGTTGTTTCAAGAACTTTGGAGAGCTTCACAAGGCGTTGACTGAGGCTGTTTCCATCTTTCACTACGTCCAGAGCTGTAGTAGTCCTAATATCAAACCACTTCTGAACCACAGACAAGAGAAGTGCCTTAGCTCAGCTAAGTAGGAAAGAACTGGACTGTTGCTCAGTGGTCCAAAGTCCTCTTTCAAGTCTGGAGGAAGAGTGGAGGGATACAGAATCCAAGTCCAGTGTAAAGTTTCTGCAGGTTGTGATGATCTGAGGTGCCACCAGGTGTCATCTGCTGATGTTGGCAGTGGTTGGTCCCCTGTGTTTTAATCAAACTCCAAAGTCAACACCGCCATCTACCAAAACATTTTAGAGCTCTTCACGGTTCCACCGGCTGAAAAACTTTATGCAGACTTCCTTTTCCAGCAGGACATAGCATCTAGCCACAGGGTTACACGTTACATAATAGTTTTGATTTTAGTACTCAAGTAAGGTTTTCGACACATTACAGATGACTGAGGTGGTAAATGTTTGAGGATCACCAGTTATCCTAATGAGGAACATAATGCTCTGCATAAAATTTACTCAAAACCAAGCACTGATAGAAAAAAAAAAACAAGGAATCATTAAAGGTTTTCGCTCTAGGACTCAATAAAAGAATATACCAAATGTAATTCATCAAATATTTAAAGCGACGTTTCAGTCTGGTTAAAAGTAAGGGATTTAAGCAACATTGCATCCTAATGACACTATGATCTTTTCTTAGCCATCTCACCAGCATGACTAAAAACAGACAGGTTGTTGGCTATGAGGCTTAGACACAGATATATGGCTACTCCCTAGCACTCCTGTGCTATCTGTGGTCTCTTCCTCACACCTAACAACCAGGCATGTCAGCTGGCTCATATCAGCTCCACGGCTCAGTGTTATCTCCCGGTATTCTGCAGAGGGAAGTGAGATCAGGCGGGCTCAGTGTTAACACGCATCCTGTTTCCTTAGACCCACATGATAATCACACCAGTGAAGAATATTGTATTGTGTGTGTATTAGTCATGAGACACGTGCTGTCCTGTTCATTAGACGCTGCCATCTGCCTTCACCGGCAGGAACGTGGACGTAAGCGAGTCACGTCAACGTGACAGCTGAGTTAATACCTGCAAAATGACATTCCCAACAGCTGGACCTGCTGATTAGTGCTGCTTAGCAGAAGCAGGCATGTTTACATGCAATCCTAATGCAGTGATTCTCTAAACACAAGGCAAAAAGAAAATGTTTTTTTTAGTATTTTAGAGAAAGTTATCTCAAAATTTGAGCAGCCACGAACCACTGTCCCGAACTACAATTAGAGCATGAGTGGTGTTACATTTATGATAACCAACACTCTGAGCTATGCTTCTCTCAGCCCAGTACATGAGCTATTTGGCCTCAGATCCTCCCATGCAAGCTGTAGTTATTATTACATGCCATGTTATTTGTTGGCTGGAAAATAGAGAACCTCGTAAATGCTCAGTATAAATGGCTGTAAAGAGGATGGGGCAGATTAGGTTGTGATCTATTTAATTCAGATAAATTACTTTTCAAAAATGAAAAAGCACTTTTTAATCTCCTCTTTGGTTAAATGGAGCTAAATCTTTTGATACTGTTTGCACGGAGGGCTATAGGGTTGTTGGTGAACACCGGACTCTCTGGAAAAAAGAATAAAAAAATCAGCAGCCCGGATCTAACCTCATCCATACAGGCCAAATAGGTTAGAGCTGTAACAGATGGAACAGGGTGGTAGAGAATGAAGGGAAAATAATCTATTTGTGTCTAATGACTCGAAAGGAAAAGGGAAAGGAAAAAAAAAGAAGGTACAACAATGGCCGTCGGCCTTGTGTGCTTCTGTGTTTCTAACCTTCGCTGAGATTGAGCACATTAGGCAGGTGCATCCTTGGCAAACGCTGATGACATCAGAGGAAGTTCCTCTCCTCGAGGCTGCAAAGATTTGCTACTCTCTGCTCGCATCCTGCAGGAAACAGCAAGCATAGTCCTAACTGTGCGGCTGTCTCAGTGTATATTCTTTTTCCAAAGACCTTGTGCTGAAGGGGAAACTTTATACGTGCACTAGTGACAGCTTTCAGTGTGAATGCATTAAAGAAGTGGGAGAGCTCCAACTCTCTTTGGCATAAATTACATTTCTTCACAGAGGGGCACAATCTCTGCAGTGTTATGGAAACTGTCTTTAATGTTGCTCTGAAAAAAAAAATAGACACAAAAAAGAGATACACAAATGGAGGAAAACATGCTTACAAAGGATACTCAATCTTTTTCTGTGGCTTTTCAATGTTCTTTTACCCTTTTGCATGTGTTTGAATCTGCAGGCAGGGTATGAGCTGTTGTCCGTAGATGGAGAGAGTCTGGAGGGAGTGACTCATCAGCACGCCGTGGATGTAATTCGGCGTGCATTCAGCAACAAGGCCAAAGAGCCGATGGTTTTTGTGGTCAAGGTCCCTAAGGTCTCTACCGACCCCAGCAGCCCCAACAGACTTGCTGACTAAACTCTGTGTGCCTCACAGCCAGGTTGCTGCTCGGGCATGAAGGACAACAAAACCTGCTGCTCCTCTGGGACTTAATAAATACAGGATTCACCCCAGAAGAAGAAATATGGGATAGGTAGCGCTCCGGTCACAGCGGAGACAATCAAAGGCAAAGTTATGACAAAATATACCATAAAGTATGTCTTGCATAAAGGTTGCAGCTGGTTTTGAAGACTAATACAGCTGCATATTTGTCAAGATAAAGGTCACTTTTGCTATAATGTAATGCGAGATGAAAACCAAATGTTGCAATTGTATGAATTTTATATGATTCTTAGTTTTTAGAAAAAATTTTACTAAATGCATATGTTGCACGTTTTCTAAAAGACGCTTTTGTGATAGGATCGTGTAATTCATGATCTTTGGTTAGAATAGTGCCACTATTCAACACGTGGCAACTTTGCCGTGACCTCTGAGCACTGTCTGATAGTGGAGCCAGTGGTCTGCACTTTTTACTTGAAGCATCTCAGCCCAGCAGCCCTGCAGGCATGCCAGAGGGAGATTACCTCAGCCAGCATTATGAGATTTATAGATTTATACTCAGATTAAATCCCTGTATTATGTCAAAACTGATAGTTTGGGTTTAGAGGATGTCTGGGGAGATTATTGCAAATTGCTGCTCAGTATTTTTTTTGTGTTGTATTTCTCTGGCAGAGGTGCCTGTATTCTGGAGCCATTACACCATGCTGTGGATGGAGCTTATGGAGACATGTGGAAGAGTTGGAAAAACATGTCAATGAGAAATGCAGGTCCAGTGGCACAAATAAAAGTCGGGTTAAAGAAATATGGATGGGAGAAAGCAGTGTGCTTAGTGCCTTAATTCTATAGATGGGCAGTCAGAAAAACGCTGAGAAAATGTTACTCAAGCTTGATTTTAATAAGTGATAGAAAAGCTGAATTGTTTATATGCCTGCATGGAATTAAATTCTTAAGATGAAAGTGAGCATGTCTGTGCCTTTGAGTTACTCACTGGCTACTTTGTTAGATGAACTTGTTCACCTGCTCTTTAACGGACCTATCTAATCATCCAATCAGATGCCGGTGCATCCGTGTGTTTAAGCACATAAACGTGGTCAAGACGAACTGAAGTTCAAACTGAGTGCGGCATGCCTGGTGGAGTATTTCAGAAACTGCTGATATATTCGAATTTTCTCGAGGAACTATCTCTAGGGCCTGACAAAGAGAAAACATACAGTGATCTGCAGTTTTCTGAGATGAAATTCTGAAAATGCCTTGTTCACGTCAAAGGTCAGAGGAGAAGGGCCAGCCTGCTTTGAGCTGATAGGAAGGCAACAGTAACTCATATAAAAAGCATTCAAAGATTGGAAAAACATTTCCTGAGTTGATGAATCTTTATTTGTGCTGTGACATTCGGGTGGTAGGGTCAGAATCAGGTGGATACAACATGACAGGACCCAACCTGTCTGGCATCAAGGACTCATGCTGGGGTGGTGTAATGGTGTGAGGATATTTTCTTGGCACACCTTGTCCTTGCTCTCGTCCTATAGTAGCTGGGATGGGCTCCAGCCCCCCTGCGATCCTGATAAGGATAAGCAGAAGAGAATGAATGGATAAATGGACTTTGGGCCACTTGCTGCTTTTTGATGTCACAAAGTTCCAATAATCTCAAACAGGTTTCTTGTACGTGAGTTCAACGTACTCAAATGGGCTCCACAGTCATCAAATCTCAATCCAGCTGACCACTTTGGGATGTGGTGCAATGGGAGATTTGTTTTATGAATGTGCAGCCGACATATCTACAGCAGCCTTGTGATGCATCATGCCAGTATTGAGAATTTTCTCTAGCACCACGAAGAATTAATACCGCTCTTAAGGCCAAAGGAGGTCCAGCCCAGTGCCTGCAAGTGTACCTAATAAAGTGTCAGATGAGTGTATTTTACACTGTAATGCAAAGTTGGTTCATTCAACCTAAAAATAAGCAAAAAAAATTTCAGAAGCAATTAAATCTGCAATCACTTCAAGATGTGACAACTTGTTCTTTAATTAAAAACAGTCATTTGTACAAGAAATGTACACATAAAAATATACATGGACAACTACATACTCTATGAATGAATGAAGACACACAGTAAGCAAATGTTTCAAAAAAAAAAAAAAAAAAAAGCACATAAAACGATGGGGGAAAAGCACCACAAAAAAAAAGTGTGTTACGTTGCTTTGGTCTAGTCACAGTGGCTACATTTGAAATAGATATTTTGTCTAAATAAAAGACAATGTCACTCAGTTATACTATTTAGTGTTTTACATATTTACACAGAAAAATGGTCATGCAACGATGAGGGGGAGGAAATGAGAATTCGATATGCACACAGTGCTTTGGAGTGAGGGAGTCTGCTTTCGAACACCTGTGCTTGCTGTTAATATGAACCTGTGGTGAGTAATAACAGTCTAGGCTTGGTTAACAACGTGAAAGTGGTTGGATAAACTACGCTTTTTCCGTTCAAAGTTACTTCCAATGGCTTTACTTTGCAATCACAATTTATGCACAGACCTTTAATGCTCCACAATACCTCCTCAGCCACAGTTATGTGGTTATGCAAAATATAGCCAAATATAGCCATGAGCATTCCTTCTCTCTGGCCATAACTTAATAACGAATCCCTCAAAAACGACTTGTGCAGTTCTAAACAAATGACGTGGGAAAACCTGAAGACGACAGCGTGAATGAGCGTGAGATTACGATGCAGACAGTCAAGTGAAAGATCAATCAAAACGGAGAGACAACAGACCAAAAAGTAGCCTAAAATAAGAGCTCCCCGCTGCTCTATCACCTGCAAGGTTTGGTCATTAGAAGGTTTTCCACACAGATTATATAATGTAAACATTAAATTTTCATGCATTACAGTATTAGGTGCACTCTTCCTTTGTCGCCACCTCCATTTGCAATTGATCCATCATTTGAAATATTGGTATGAGATATACATTAATCCACACACTTATACCAGTACTACAACAAAATATCTTCGGGTGCTATATATATATAAAAAATATACAACATCTCCTCCATTATATAGATTTTCATTTAACTATTAATCCTCGATATAGACTCTGCAAAATAAAAGCTCTCAGCAGCCCACTACCGCCATGCTCAGTCGTATGCACAGCCCTGCATAATACCGTGAGAAAACAGCAGCGCAACCCACAGTTTTTATATGTAACATGCTCCTCGCCGGTTTATATTTAGGCCCTCAAAAACTGACCTGCCTTGAGGACATTCAGTGCTGGAGCTACTGCATCTGCAAACTCTCACCTGACTGCTGCGTGAACCAGTTTCTTCTGAAATCTCATACAACAAAGACATGCAGACATGCCAGTCTCACTTCCTGTATAGCAGTCAGTGAAGAGTATAATCTAGTGGGCAGGAAAAACGGGAAGGGTAGGAAGACTTCATAACAGTTATTTGGCTTTGCTTTGCCAAGAGGTACATAAAGGGAACTAATGGGAGTGAAGGGAGATAAATGGAAACTCTGAATAAGAATGCAAACAGTTCAAACACTGGCTTAAATCTCTGTAATTCTGTAAATATGCTCTATTTTTAGTTTCCTGATACCAACCACAGAGGTGCCTTTCACTGTTATAAAAATAGCTGAGTAAGAAGCAAACAGAGAGAAGAAAAAAACAGAGAAAGAGGGGAATCGGCAGCATCCTGGAAATATCACTTATACTAAAACGTTTATGTGAGATCGGTGCATTGTCTAAAGAATTGACACGTGTGCAACAGTTGGTGGTCTTGAAAACTTGAGCAGAGTTCAAATAAAGCATTTCCTTTGAGCGTTTGGTTTGGCGTTCCCGGTAGGTTTTCGGAAACGGCTGAATAGGATGTTCACATGTAAGCAAGGAGGCGCACGTCAGTATTGGTTTGTTTGAATTGAAAACAGTTGAGTCCTGAAGAAAAAGAGGGCAGGGAAGTTGTGCAAAATAACAGCGTGCTTCTCAGATGCTCTCGTTACTGCATTTCTCAGAAGTGACAATACATTCCTCATCAAATACGCACAAGCCAAAGAACAAAATATTGGTATTTTTTTTAGACTTGGTAAAATGAACTTTGATGCTATCAACTCCATGAAATACAAACAGCAGTTAACAGTAATATTTGGGATTTGGAGGACTGGTGCAGCGGGGGTTTGCGTCGCCGATGAGCACGGTTCGGGCGGGTGATGACGTCGGCTTTAATAACCAGGTGATTGATTGGTCATCTCTCGTGGTGCATGAGTACGTGCACGCTGGTGTCTGGGTGTTTCACGTCGTGTGCTACCAACAAAGTTGTAACCAGATTTCTCTGTGTGTAGTAATGTTTTTTTGCTTTAAGGTTCCCATCGATTTTCAATACCCTGATTTGAACGTGGTCTGAGAAATAAAACACTTCTTTCCCTCCTCTCGCTCCCACAGATGGAAACAGGTCTTTGTGCTGGCTTTGTAGTGGAATAAAAACCCATTAAAAGCGTAGTGGGAGACACCTTAAAAGGATTTACTGGGAGTACATTTGTGTTAGCAGGAAGTGAGAATGCACCTTTTGGGAGAGCTCCCTTTTAACAGTGACAGGTGGTGAGTGCTTGCTCGATGATCCGGGCAAAGCCACGTTGAAGATAGTGCAGTATTTGGCCCAGAGTTGATTGTTTGGTTTACACCTTCAGAGTGTTGCCATGGTTTTTATTTGGACATATTGCTCGCAGCGCGTGTGTGTTTATATCTCTGTGGCAGTGATTTCCTCAAAGTGGATGTCATTGCTGCCGCTGCGCACTTCATAGTCCTCCATATCCCTGTTCTCCAGCTCCAGACTCAGCTCCCTCATCACTCTCTCCAGATCACGGTTGCGACGGTACATCTGGATGTAGTTCTGCTGCAGCTGTTTCTGGTAGTGGATTACCTGAGTTGATGGGAAAACAGCATTTGAGTTAAGTACATAGGTAAGGAGGATTAGCATAAGCTTTAAAATCTAGTTTGACACGTGTCACGCTGAAGGAAAAAGATTTAAAGTCAGTCGCCACGAAATGTTTACCTTCTCCTTTTCCTCCTGCCACACCCGCCTCTCTTCGTCGAAACGTGACAGCTGCTCCTCACCAGTCCTCCTCTCATACATGAGCTCAGCCTTCAGCCTATCAACCTGTTTCGATGTATCATGTTTAGTTCCTTTTCTTACAGAAATTTAAAGCAAAAAATTTGTAATGCTCGTCTCTACATGGGCCCATAAGCTACATAATAAATAAATGACAGCACAGAATGCAAAGTATTCCTATCAAAAGGCCACAAAACTGAGCTGACACAAAACCTCAATTGCATCAATTCACTTTCATCACATATGCTTGTAAAAGTTACCGAAAAACACATACCTGTTGCCTGAGTCCCAACACTGTTTCTGCATTCTGCCTCTGAGCCTTGGCTTCATCGCTCTCTCCACCCCAGACCAGATGAGTCTCCTCTCCGTTGCGGTACACAGAGGGACTGGGACCTCCCCTTCCTGCCACAGCTCTACCCTGTTGCAGCGTCAGACTCATGCATTGCCCCTTCATGGCTACATTTCCAGGCAGAGCAGGTCCGCTGTGACCGGTCAGAGCGTCACGTAGCCGGGCTGTCTCCTCTTCCAAACGGCTCACTTTCTCCCGGAGCAGCTCAGCTTCACTCTTGCGCCTCTGGAGTTCATTTTCGCAGACCTCCAGCTCCAGTGACCGCGTCCGCAGAGCAGTCTGGGCCTCCTGGGATCGAATCTGGCTGGCTTGCAGCTCAGAGCGAGCTTCTCTAAGCTGGGCCTTCAAGACCACAATGTCTCCTGCCTTCTGGCTGAGCTCCGACTGGATCTCCTTAAGCTGCTGCTTCAGGAGAGAGATCTCTCCTGACTTTTGACATACCTGGTGAACAACAGAAAGAAAGTGAGAGAGAGGCAAACCTCAATTTCTTCCAAGCTTACAAGTTCGTTTCAGGATTTTATGTTTTTATTAGTTGCTAAAAAGTAAGAGATGAACAGAAAATGAAAAGAGCAACTGACAAACAAAAATAGGATCACACAAATTCACAGCTGAGACATTTAATCACCGCGCTGCTTCTGACAGATTCATGACTGACTGTCTGGTATCTCGCTTTCACCTACCTCCCACTTTGTCTCCTCCAGACGTGGCCCTAGTTGGGTCTGCTCCCTCTGGATTGTGGCGCACCTCCTTTCCAGTGTCTCTCTGTCCTGCAGCAGAGAGGAGAAGTCCTCCTGTAGCTTCTTTTTCTCCTGCTGTAGCTGAAATACCTGACAACACACAAAGATGCACGTGATCATGCTTTCTTACAAAAACACAGATGTGCTAATCTAAAATAAGACATGCAAGTGTGGAGAGAGAAAACTACTAAAGCATAAGACAACATTAAAAATAACTGGAACAAAAACAAACACATTTGTGGCAGAGTTTGGGTTCACTGTGTAATGGATTAATCGAGCTTTCTAATTTAACGCTTACATTTCTTCATTTAATATTTTTAAATACTTGGCATACCTGTAATTGAAGCACCTGCTGTGCTCTCTGTGCCTTCTGAGAGGCCTGCTTCATCTTCGTGGCACAGCTCTGTCTCAGCTCCTCCATCTCTCTTTCACAGCGGCGCTGCTTCTCTTCATACACCTGTCACAGTAAAAGACGCAGCTGAGAGGTCAAACATCAGCTCCTCAGCGTATCAAGTTTATGATCGGTGTCTTGAGGCGACCGTGTCTCACCTGGCAGATGGCAGCTTCATTTTCGTCCAGATTTTCTCTGAGCTGCTGGAGCTCCAGGTCCCGTTCCCTCAGCTTCTCCTCGAGCTCCCGCACCACGGCCTCGTAACCCTCCACGGGGGGTGGAGAGTGGCCACAGGACCCACTGTCTGACAGGGGCTGCCCGCGCCCACTAAGTGACCCCGAGCCTGTGCTCTTGCTGGACGAGGAACGTCCACTGTCTGAGTTACTGTGACCGTGACTCCCGCCTCCACCAGAAGTATTTCGGCTGATGCCCGACACAGGCTCCAGCTGGCCTCCTGACCCAGAACCAGCACTGGAGCCCTCACTGGGAGCCAAACTGTAACCTGTGCTGCTGTGAGTAGGGAGGCTGGAGAGCGAGTTCCTCCCTGAATCTGACATGGAGCAGGACTGACTGCTCCGAGCATTGCGACCACCGGTGTAGGAGTTGCACTTCCCTTCAGAGTTGGAACTGCTGCTTCCACCATTCCCGCTTGTACCGCTGGCACTGCTGGATCCTCCATGGGGCAGCAGAAGGTTGAGGCTGGCCTCCGACAGAGTGCTGGCACCTGGCCGTGGCGAAAGATACTGTACGGAGTGCCGATTCTTGGGAACGACAGGCTTGAACGCTGTAGGACGGATCAGCACTTTCTCCATGTTCTGAAAGTGTAGATTATTAAAAAAAACCCAACTAGCATTAATGACTGTTGTGTTAATTAGTAATGACTGAGTAAAACTCATTAGTAAAGGCTGAGCGATGTGCTGGCAGGCCACCCCACAAGGCTCTGATTAGTTTGGTTTGGTTTAATTGATATTTAAAGGGTTCATTAAGCAATTTCCTTAATGATATTCCTATCGTATAAGATGGATAGACAGACGTAAGATGGAGAAGAGTGGAGGAGAGGAAAAAATCTGATTAAAGGGCACAGAAACAAAGGGCACAGACGAGCGCGAAGGGAGAGTCGTGACAAAGACTGAGAGCGTGAAAGCATCCTCTCCTCTGTAAGCATTTTCTTAATGATCTTTCTCAGAGTTCACTAAAGACGTCACTGGATGCGAGCGAGCTCTGACACTCATCATGATGTGTCTGCAAGGTGAGCAGCTGTCAAATGATCCATCTGAGCCTGTCAGGCCGGTTATTAAGCTTCCCTCCGGATCGATAGGAATAAATAGCCAATTAGACAGCTGAGGTAATCTGCTGTAAAACGTGTTCACGCAGGCAGCAGAGATAACAGATTAAAAAAAAGTCCTCAGTATGATATTTGATGTCCTGGTGGGTGATATTGAGATGTAATTTAAGAAGAAACTGACCTATAAATATCTTCAGATTAGAGGTCAGGGGCACTGACAGAGGTGCTGGGGTTTCAGTGTCATGCTGAAAGGCACTTTCCACTTTCTGCACCACCCTACAGCCCCAAAGGATGTGAGATATGCGAAACAGTACGGTATGGTAAACGATTAATACACGGTTTAAGATCTTTCAACTACATTTAATAGATTTCTTTAGCAGATGAAGCTGAAGATTGATATGGACTCAAAGGCATGGCCAATTGATTTGGACAGTTATTATACTTTTTTATTTTTTATTTCGTTTTGATTTTTTAAAAATTCTGTTTAGTTTCTTTTAGCCACAAGATTGGGTTTGCTAGTTTCAGTTTAGTTTTTATTAGTTTCAGTGTTAGTTTTAGACTTTTGTCAATATTATTGTATTTATTGCAAATGTCAGAGGCAAGAATATTTTTATTCTTGCATCCTCTTGTTAATATCAGCAAAATGAAATCAGAGTATTAAATCAGCATCATCTTCCCAGATTATCCCTGTACTTCTCCTCACCTTCTCCAGCTGTCCAGACACTGGGATGAGTTTGGGAGGAGGTCCACCAATGTTCCCATTTAGAGTCCTGTTGTCTTTTTGGTCCTCTGAGTCGCTGCAGGGGCTTGCAGCAGTCAGCACCAGGTTGTCGTTCCAGTCTCCAACCACCACCTCCTTGCTCACATACCCAAAGTTCCCATTAGTGCTGCCACCGACACCGCCTACTGTTCCAGCAACCGTTACACCCCCTCCTGTCCCAGCAGAGTTTCCAGGCCGTGGCTGCTTCTTTGTGGGAAGCGGTGGAGGCAGAACCTGGGCCTGAGGCTCTGTTCTGTTGCTGATAACCAGCAGCTGCTCCAGGGAGCTCCCACTGCGGAGGGTATTATCCTGGAGCCGGAAGCAGCTGGTAGCTGGCGTGGAGCGGCGTGGCTTGGTGTTGAATTCGCTGGCAGCCCTGCAGTGTCTCTCTTGGTACGTCCGGCCTGATATGAGACTACTCACTGACCCCATGGCTGTGTCAGAGGTGCAGTGCCCACAGGGGCCAGAGCAGGGACCTGAGGGGGAATGGGATGATAGCGGCCGGCACTGCTGGATGTCGAGGCCTGGATTCGGGTGGTCACTCACGGTCAGGGGTAGTGCCTGAACCAGAGCCATGGTAGCCCGACGGCGTCAGACGCACCACACACTCTGATAAGAGAGAAAACAGACACAAAATGTTACATTTATACTCCAGATGCAACTATTACACAGGTTTTTTATTCAATGGTGTTTATCCTAGTGTTGTATTTTTATTTTATTCAAAAACACAACACTAGGCACGAGAAAAGATCACTGCAGAAAGCTGCACTGCGGTGGATCAGTCAAACTACATCAGCGTGGGCTGTAGCTGCAGAGCAAAAGTAGCAGTAGCCGTGTGGAAGGTAAAACACTAAAATGAGACTTGCCAAGAAGGACGCAAAGAAGGGTATCGGATGGGTTGGGCTTAACTCTGAACTGACGCTTCGCTCCACTAATGATAAAGTAAGTCAATCAATTTAACAAATCTAAACCAATCTATTTTATTTTAAAGCCCTGCAAGAGATCAAATTCTGTGGACATGCATTTCAGCTGATTTGACAGGTGTAAAAATTTGGAGCATGTAAGACGCTTTGGAAGGAAACACTTTCTCATGTAGCAGCTTTGGCTCCTGTGTCCACAGCTGTCTCACACATCATGGGTGGGAGGAGATAAAACTTAATGAAAAAAATCTTCATATTACAAATCACCTCTGAACTCTCTTCAATGTGTTGCCATTATTAACAAAACTTTAAATGCAGACATATGTTTTGGAAGAAATTGTGTTTCGTTCTTACAGTAGAGTTCCAGAGACTTGAAGAATCAATGGCCTGTATTAGTATAGCGCTTTACTAGTCCTTAAGGACCCCAAAGCGCTTTACACATCCAGTCATCCACACATTCACACACTGGTCATGGCAAGCTACATTGTAGCCACAGCCAGGGGATGGATTTAGTAAAGGGTGAGGGGGGTGAGTCACAATCATCTCCAGCTCCAGCTGCTCTGTGATATTCCTGCGTGTCCTCGTCTGAACCTGCGAGCAGTCATCTGGGTATTATTCCTAAAGTGGTTTGAAATTTATTCACTTTACCGTTTTATGATGACAAGGCTCACACCCATCAAAGAACATCTTTGAAGGAAATGAATATTAGCTTCAGTCGGTTGCTGTACTATTTTTAGGCAGTGAAACATGGATAGATATTATTAACACAATAAATGGAAGCAGATTAAGTCTTCAATTTGCAGATAGCATTATCAGTATTGCCCAGAGGGGCATAGACGGGACTCGCATCCTAGCCTGCTGTGCCAATCTGAAACCCGTCTGGCCAAGTGGAATAATCCTTTGTGCCATGGCTGCACACGGTTATGTACATGTCCATTCTGAAAAATGGTGACAATAATCACCCCCTAAGAGAAGTCTATATTCTCGGAAATACAATAAATACAAACACCAGCTGTGGATTAAAATAAAAAGGAATGAGAACAGTTTTGGTTGGCTGTTCTAAAGCAAGTGTGTTAACTCATGTTTCAGATCTCACAAATTGAGCCAACAGTGCAAACTCTTGAACAGTGTCTCACTGAAGGCGTTCATGGTATTGGTATTATCAGAGACTACCTCGAGAATTTGGGAGTGGAGCGGATGGATGTCAACCCTATCGAACACTTGTGAGATTGGCTCGGGCATGCTGTTCATGGCAGAGTGAGAACAAAACCACACTGGCTCGCTTTTCTGTACAAATGTGGCAGCATTTAAGGGGAAGTAAACAGGTTTTCCAATAGTATAAGATTTATTGCCAAGAAGCAGTGTTACAACAAAGAAATTATCAACCAAACATAAACTTCCTTGCTTTTTATTCTAAGCTTACATACACCCGCTCGAGCAGTATACCAGCAGGGTTCATATATAATCAGCCGATTGTAGCCATTTGCCGGTATATCGGTATCAGCGTTCGTAACAGTCAAGTAAAGACGACACAGGAGAAACACGCATCAGCCATGTTAAGAGTGTTGATGGTGGATTGTTTGTCTGCCAGAGATTACCCTGAAACTTTTCCATGTTGTCAAAAGGTGTTTGGGACACAACAAACACCAGAACCAGCTGATCCGAGGAGAGTCAGCAGCATGTAAATGAGTTACACAACTTACTTTTTAAAATGCATGATCATCTTGTCTTAGTAAGGACATATACATAACTGTATATGAAAACTGTTTGGCAAATGTTTCTTTCATGTATCTTATTGAAAATACTGGCCAATATATCGGATATTGACTAGTGGTATTGGATTTTTAGATGATTGGCCCAAATGGGTGAGTGACATTGATTCCATCCATCACAGACCACTACTGGAGTGGGTTTTTTCTTACACTCAGTATTTCACTCTCCAACAAAAGTCGGTCATCAAACGACTCATTTTAATTTGGAAGAAAAGCGGTCTTTTAGCTGCTAACCATCTGCAATGACTACACAGCTGAATTAAGAAAAGCTAAACTATCTCCTCCACCCCTTTCTCGTCACATCTAGCTTCAAAAGGATGGCAATGGTGAAAATGCTCATCTCAAGGCTTAAAGATGGGACTCTACAAATTAAAGGTTTATATCATGGTGGCATGAAATTTTCAAGGGGTCACTAGAGGAACTGAGGTTTTTGGCACTTCAGTGTTGGCCTCATTTTGTGTGCTCGAGGTTGCCTCACACATGACACACAGCAGGAAACAGTCAAGCTCCGACATGTTTGTATTATTGAAAATACTGTGTGATTTAGATGAGAGAGCCTTACGGGCAGAGCGTGCAGCAACTCACACATCACACCCGCTCGCTAGTGGTGAATGCAACAGATATTAACTGTGCTATTTGAATACTGGTGCAATTGGACATCACATGGACTTTGTACTTGGAAGCTGGGAGGTTAACTGGGCATTTGCTGTTTCACATGCAGCTCTGTTGGGTAAGAAAAGCTGAAATATTTTGATTGTTCGTGAAAGTATGTTGACATAATGGATTTTATTTGTCATTAATGATTGAATCCTGATCAAGCAATCAAGTTTACAATATCCTGCTTTGATTTTATCACTGAAAAAATACAACTCACTGGATAGGAGTTTGAGGAAAGCATATGTAACGGCTCAAACTATTCATTCGTGATCAGTAAGCAGGACGATTCGATTCCTGCCAGTTCACTCCATACTGACTAAACCGTCTGTGAGTACATGGCAGAGAGTGACGGGGAGTTAAAGAGACGAGACAGGCTTCGTGAGTACTCGTGAGTCAAGGAGATAAAGATATGCGTGGTATGTGATCATTTCCAATGCCAAAATAATCACGCCTCACACAACCTCCTTTCCCCTTTGATCCAGCCACCACTAACCCCCACCCTTCTCCTCTACACTCCCAGCCCTGACAAGGACCTCTCAGGCAGGGATAATAGAATTAACAAGCCTCTGCGACCGTCAACCGTGACCCCCTCCTCCTGAGGAATGGGGTGGGGGGCGGCTGGTCTGATTCTGCCCTCCCCTCCCACCCCTGTGACCTCCGAGGGCAGGGCTTTGTTCTGGCTACTCGGGCAACAAATCTCAAAAGCTAATTTCCCCCTCTGATGTTGCTCACTGGTTGGTTCTTAAAAGTTATTGAAGGCCTCCTCTCCTCCTTGGTTCTTCTGAGAAAGTGAAAATATTTTCATAATCCGCTCCTTCCTCATTACACGCATCCTCCTCTGCTGTCAGCAGCACAAGACAGGCAGAGAAAAAACAGCCATCACCACTAAATATAGAAAACATCTCAAGTGCCTGAAATCATTCTGATAGTCTTTCATGAGGCATTTGATTCGGTGTTCAAAAATAAACTCCAATAGTGTTACAGCTAGCTGTGATGGGGTCAACCCAGGGGCACTTTACACCACATCCTGACACTCTAAAACTATTAAATGATGCTGAACCGCTTAAAGGCAGCATTACTGCTTCTGACAGGAACTGGAAATACTTCAAGTGGATGTGAGAGTTTAGCGTCCACATGGTACCAACTGGCCCAGGATGAACAAGAGCAGGGCTGATAGAAGAAAGAAGTTCCCAGGTAGCTCTCTAACAAGATCCAGAAGTCAGTTCTGTGACGGGGAAATAATCCCGTTATGATAAGTCTGTTAATAATGCCAGTCCTTCCCAGGAGAGGAAACCCCATTATTGAGCAGCAGTAGATCGCCCCTTGCAATCCCACGCAACCTCAGAGCTGTTCCGGAGACTCTGCTGGGCTCAGGACAAACTCAGAAAAGTGAGAACACGAAGGAAGGAAAAGAAATTGGATAAGGGGTAAACACACAAAGGAAGGCTAGCTGTGAGTGTTGCCTGGGGTTTTAGGGGATTTTCTAATATCAGGTTGCCCAAAAAGAGGAGCCAAACAGAAATGAGCTTCAGGGAGAACCGTGCATCCATAATCCTGTTTATCATTATTTTGCCAGTGCAGAGACACAGAGGTCTGAGCACCTTAACGTCTCAAATCAAATGTGAACCGAGACAACTTGTCTTTGCTGAACCACCTCCTGCTGACCGAGCAAAAATGCTGTTACTCATGTCGGCTTGCAGGAATTTTCCTTCAACCCAACAAGCCGAAGACGACAACGACATGCAGTGAAATCTGCACGGCAGGCCACAGCTGTGTTATGGCTGTGAAAACAAGTCATGCTGAAGCATCTTCGGTCCTGTAAAACCCGAGGGTTTATGAGTACATGCGGTCAAGCAGCAGAGTGTGGCATTCTGTTTAAACTCAAATGTAACTAGCAAAAAGTGCTTTCCTTTGTAATCCAGGACATGCAGCTTGATGACATTGTAAAAAAAACTAGCGTATGCCGTAATCATGATAAACGTATCCATTACTGACACACAGGGCTAAATTTGCTTAATTAATCCTTTAAAATTTGAAGATGTTTTGACAAAAGACACAAAAGTCCCTGTTTTAGACTAATTTCAATAGAGCAAAACAGCAAATGTTCACACTGGAGCAGGTAGAACAAGGAAATGCATAAACTGCAGGGTGCTTTCTGTTTATTTACACCTGCATTAGATCAGACCAATTAAAGCACATCCAGTATTCATTCTGCTTTTATCTCAGGTCTATTCTCCACCAAATATCTTCTTGTTTCTAAATATCTAAATATCTTCTACATTTCTGATATCTGTATGTCAGAAAAATGTAATTTATTGAACAGTTTCTGATGAATAAACTGAAAATAACACATTATTTTTGGCCCCAAATCTTCACTCAGCAGACGTCTCAGGCATGAGGATAAAAATGTGCATTTCATTTGAAAGTGGAAGTCAGAATTTCTGAGTTCTCAGTCTGCATTTTCAGCTGAAATGCCTCCTCAGAAAGTTGGAGGAGCCCCACCAACCCTGACTTCACAATCCAAGATGGTGGCATCGCACATAAACAGAAATAAAAACTTCCACTGTTTCCACTTCCACTGTTGTGAGTTAAAGCTGGCTAAATAAGCCATACACAGAGCATTGACCAGGCTTTATGCATAAACCTGCTGCAGCGGTGTTTAAAGTGCATTGTTCCACCTCGTTAAGGAGCAAAACGATTTTTCCTTGCTTTTTCAAATTTACTACTGGAACAAGCTCAACTCATGAGCAACGTCACTCCTAGCTCCGACCTCCGAGGCAAGTGGAACACCCTCAAAACACCTGTTAGTGTGACTTGGCCACCCAGCCAGCAAAGTTTGCCCCTTTAATGATGCTGCAGACTTTTCCACCTGTGGTGACAATGCTGCATGGATTGTAAACATCGCTGTGTTTAATCATATAAGAATGTGTTGCAAGTGAATATTTATGTATTTCACATTGTTACCAAAGGTACTTATGTCTCCTCCCTTTTTCACAAGGAGTTTGCATGTTTGATTTGGCAGCATTTTACACTGATACCCTTCCTGATGCTACCTCAAAGGTGGATTTGTGTCCCCTATGAACTAGCAACCCTAACCCTAGCGCTTTCCAAGAAAATGTGTAAACCACTACAGTATGGAGCCATCTCTCTCCTGTCACTCTTTCTTTTCCATCCTCACCGTTTCATACCACTCCCTGCTCGCTGGTCTATGCAGCTAGATTTTCAACTGCCCATTCTTTAACTGCAGCACCACAGTGTGACTAACCAAAGGTAAAGCCAGTGTATAGATCAGAGCAACAAGTGGAAAGAATAAAAATCACCAGATCAGAGTCGGTGCTGCAAAAATATCAGTATGCAAGTGGTAATAAGAACCACACATTATGATGGGGTGGCCGCCGAGCTGTATATTTTTGATCAGTGGCACTCAAGTACTTCCCCAGCAGGACAGAGAGAGTGCATAACATGAAATTGAATGCTCGCAGCAGAAAAATGCCACTCTGGTATACAGATCCTGGGTGGCCTTGATTAATCTTGAGACAAGTGATCGCAGTGGATGGAAACAGAGAGAGAGACAGAGGTAGAGTGAAAATCAACAGGCTAGGTGAGTCACAATAATCCTTGATGGCTGCTAACAAAAGAGGATCCACAAGTACAGGCAAGGCAGCGACACACAAGCACACAATAAGGCAATCAGTTCAGCCCTAATCTGCTCACCTCTTTATTTGTCACGCATCTACTCGCTGAAACGCCGCAATAAAACTTCAAACGGGCAAGAAATGGTATTATAATGAAGTAAGCCGACACCACTGTAAAATGAGACATGTCTTTTAAAGTTTTGCCAGAAGACCTGAGGTTATATTATTCCATCATTCCTGCACAATGACTGTCTGTCTGAGTGGGCGCTCACTGTCACCTACCCCCACATGGCTAGGCTTTACAGTCTCAGTGTGTGTGTTTTGCTGAATGCATGCATACTTTCTTAGTCCTCATTAACTCATCACCTTAGAGCCAAATCTCTCTTCACTCAGGAGAGATATTGTCCTCTTTGTTTGACGCTAACTTTTTTCGTGTTGAGCTCTGACTTCATTTTTTCATTTTCTTTGTCAAAAAAACCCCAAACAAACAAAAAACTGGAGAAATACGTTTTCTAGCAAAGTGCAAGTCTGTGCAGGAGTAACTGGCAACAGGTTCTCCTTTGCTCCATTTTTTTCCTTTTGTGCTTTTACAACCAACTTGTTGCTGTTGCAGACCTTAGCCTCTCCCTCTGTTTGGAAGCGTTGCCATGGCATTTGAGGCCCACATTTTTCATGTGCATGGCGAAATGAGATAGAGTCAGGAAGCGTGGTGAAAAAAAGAAAGGAAGGGAAAGAGTGATAGAATAGGTGAATAGGTGAGTGAAGGAGTGTGTTTTGTGCATTTGTGACAGTTTGACAGCAGACAGGTTTAGTTCTTTAGCATCTCAAAGCATCTGGCCTCAATTTGAACTTGAGAGCGGGCTTACCGAAGCCCAGACTCTCTTGTTGTCCTATCACGCACAGGGACGCTCACACACACATATAGCTGCAGGGGCAAATCATAAAATTCTTGTGGGGGTTGAAACTACTGAAAATGGAAAATGGAAAGACATTTAAGTTGACATATAGCCACGAATAGACCTTGGGAAGATTATTTCTAAGTTCAGTTTGGAACACACTGCCTGTTAGGTTCCCCACAAACACCCACAGCTGACTTAAGAACTGAATCTTCTCATACATTTTGTCAAGATGCACCAGACAATACATGTGGTCACACACACACCAAGCTTCCACAGCCAGTATGTCACTAATAAATGGATTATACTTACTTACAGATGCACACGTGGACAGCTGCAAACAACATGGATGAGCAGTTAGAAGAATAGTTACATTACCATTACCAAGTCTAGTCTAGTTTTAGTGTGTATATGCACATGTTTTGTTTACTCAGCTACTCCTTTTATACACTTCAACCTTGATGGGTTTATGGCTGTGGTGGTGTACCACTGTTACACCAACACAGTGGATTTTTTGTTTTATCATACAATGATATACATGATGTGAAGAGAGTTTTACAAAAGTAGCGACTTAACTGTTTAGGAATTACAGACATTTTGATTCATAGTTCGCCATTTGGGCTCAAAAGTAACTGGACAATTGACTGACAAGCAGATTCACTGCCAAGTGAGAGCTGTTCCTTCATTATTCCACTGTAAGAAGAGGGTAAAAGGCATAAAAGATCTAGAGTGGATTGCAAGTACCTAACTTGCATTTGGTAGCTGTTCACTGGAAGTCTCAATTAGGCTCAGAGATGTCAATGAAAGTTAACAGTCCTTTATTAGGCTTAAAACTAAAATAAGCTTCAGAGAGACAGCAAAAAGTTCAAAAGTGATCAAGTCAGCAATCGAATGAACTGGCCCGGTGAAAAAGACTAACAGGTCTGAAAACCCAAAGAAGACAACTAATGTGCATGATCGCAGATTTATTTCCATGGTTCAGAAAAACTAAATCTAACCAAGTCAAAACCACTCTCTGGGAGGTAGTCCATAATCAAGAGATGCCCTCATGAATGAAAACACAGGGAGCTTACAGTAAGGAGCAAAGCACTAGTTAGACTTTGCCAGAAAACATAAAAAAAAAAACCCTGTTCTGATCCAAAAAAAATTCTTTGGAAAGGTGAGACCAAGATGAAAGATAAAGGATAGATAGTTTAAAAAAAAGAAAAAGCATGGATAAGGAATCAAACAGCTCATGACAGATAATGCATACCACGTTATCTGTCGAACACGGCGGAGGTAATGTTATGTCATGGGCATGCATGCCTGCCAGTGGAGCCAGGTCATCAGCACTCATTGATGATCTCACATGCTGACAGAAATAGCAGCATGAGTATGAATATGAATTTAACATGGCATTAAATTTTAGGTCTGACATATTTAAATTTGTATTAGAAATGACAGAGAACTCAATACCCAGCCTTTAACAGTGCTTCAGTCAGCTGACGCTGGAGGAAACTGAGGTAGCAGTATGTGTAAAAAGGGGAAGATGGCTGACATTCCTGGTCTGCTCCAAATGTTGGATTTTCCAGGAGGTTTTCCAGCCACTGAAAGTTATCCAGCAGTGGTCAGCGGTCAGACCCACAGACACTGGAAATACCAAGAATGCCGGTGGTAGAGACACATGGATTAGTCTGGCCAGTGGACTACCGTTTGTCAGGATCAATGACCAGTTCAAACTAAACTATTTCACTTAATTTATGAAATCTTATCAGTGGAAAAGCATGTCATCTGGTCTTTAACAACATGACTAATCCAAACTCTGTTTGAAGCCTCATTGTCCCAACAGTAGTGAGAAGAGCAAGTTTTCCCTCCTAAACTTCCCTTCCTTCCCCCCCTGCTGCTTTGGCTGTACGACAGTGGAGGGCCATTGTTTCAGTTTAACAAGAGGGTAGAAAGCAGAGAGAAAAGGCCTGTTATCTTACACTGAAAGCAACCACACTTTGGCACACAATGTGACCTATAATGCGACGCAGAACAAAGACGGGGTAGCGAGCGATATGACTTTCTCTTTACTGGCATCCTTCAATGAGGAAAAGTAGGACTCGATATCTGAAAAGTCTCAAATTTTTCTTATGTTTCTCAGAAAGTGTCACAGCTCGAGAGTGAAATCAGCAATCATAGCTGAAGCAGAAGATAACAAAGACAATGCCGCCCACACGCATACACAAAAAACACAGAGTGCTACTAAATACAGCCAGGCAAATGAGTTCCACAGCAGCTATTACATAAGCAACAACGCCTCACTTTAACTGTGCCAGCCTCACTGCATAAATTCAACTCCACTCATGTGGGAAAATACCTGACATGGCGAAGGAGCACATGTGCAGACGTATTCAGACATACTGTCCGTGCCGCTGCAAACTCGAGAAAGACAGAGTGGGGACAGGCTGGCTTGGAAAATACTCATTCAGCAAACTGAGCACAAGCCAGGCCGACTTCGAATCTCTTGCCGTCTCTCTGTCTTCCTGCATATCTGTCTGTCTCTTTCTGGATTCGTCCACCCTGCTCTTCAACTAGAGGCTTTACATAAACACCTGGCATGAGATGTAGCTAAATGGGATCATTGCAAAAGAATGGAGCCGAGCACAGAAAGTGTGAAAGGGGCTAGTAAAATTTTATGGAATCTGAATCCATCCTTATAATTCGGTCTTTTTGATGAACTTGGTGCCCCCACACCAAAGAGACTACCGCTGCTGAATGGGTACATGTATTTCAAAACGTAATTTGTCCTATTGCTTTAACAAAAACAGCATTTTGTTGCTCTGCTGGAGATGAAAAAGTAATAAATGACACATGGGAAAGAGCTGTAATTCTAAGGTATATAAATAACAGATTTTTCTCCAGGTACGATGCACTCATCATCACCTGAACCATGACAATGTAACCCCCTAAGGTTAGGAAGCCTAAGATGTAACACTACTGTAACCAAAAACACAAGTTCCTAAACTAATATGAGACAAGAACAATGACAGTTCAGCGTTTTAAAAGCATTCTGCTGTTGTTTTATTGACTTTGGAACATTTGCCGTTCTCAGTAAGTCATGTTAGTGCACGATTAGCACATAGATTGTAAATCACTACAGTTTGTTTCTTTGCATGGGCGAGTGCTGTCAAAAACCAGTATGAAAAGCAATAAAAACCTTTATCTGAGAAAGACTGAATACTTTTGAATAACACTTTTTTTCTTAAGTGTATCTTGTTTTTTTTAAGGCTACTGCCATTAAAAAGTCATTGTTGCACATGTTGGTTATATTCAGAGGTTATGTGCAGCCTACCATACATTTACCTTTAAATGCTTGCACAGCAAGTTGATACTGATAGCATATCCTCCACCAAGTAAACAGAAACAAGCTCATTTATTTCCTTTGGTGTGACAGCTGAAGTCAAACTGGCTAATGCTGTTGTAGGACCCCTTTATTTATATTAACCCTCTCGCACACGGGGCTTTGGTGTTATTTCGGCCGGTCATGTAACTCTCAGATGTTGATTGTTCCTAGCATTTATCCCTGTGTGGGTGCATCAATGGCCACGTGCACATTTATAGAGAGGTGTCAGGTTACGGTATAGTCTTTCAGAAACGGTTTGAAATTATGACATACCTACAGCATAGGCACGTCTGATGAGTAAAGAAACTGCAGCGAGCATTAAAAAGCTATTCGTTCTTATCGACCAGCAGGGGGCGACTACACTGAATTTGGAATGAAGTCTAGTTGTATAGAACCATGGTCCCCAACCTTTTTTGCGCCACGGACTGGTTTAATGTCAGACAATATGTCGCGGATAAATACAACAAAATAAAATGATACAACCAAGACAAAAACTGTGGTATTTTGTAAATATAATAATAAATGCGAATTTACTGTGTAATTGTGTAACTTTATTAGCAGCGCCCTCCTGAAATCCGCCAACAACATCAAGAGCAACATCCTCCTCTCTGGCCCTTAATGCTCTCTGGTTGCTATGGTAACGTGTAAATATTTCTACAACTACAACACGGGAAAAGACCCAGGGAAACCGAGTTAACGATAAAAACCCTGAAAGCCATAAATTTCACACCCGAGCCTCAACTCTTGTGGCCTGGTACCAAACAAGTCACGGACCGGTACCGGTACGTGGCCCAGGGGTTGGGCACCGCTGGTATAGAAGTCATGGAGAAAACGACCCTTTTGGCGCTCTTGACTGTGACCTCAGTAACACAGTTTAATGATGGCCTCAATCACTATTTTTAAGTCTTACTTAATACAATGTGAGATTTATTTTGTGAATTTGGTTTGATTCAGTCACAAAGAAGGATAAAGCAGGGTATCTTTTACAGTTTGACTGACTAGCATCTATCATGAGTGTCCCTTGGTTTTTCAGGTAGATCCACTGTCTTCTCATCACATCCAATTTCAAAATATGAAGATGGTGACTGTGAAGCAGTTGGGTGACATCATGGTGGCTATGGCTATCCTTTCTTTAGGGCAAATGACAAATGATCTAAAGTTTTTGCTGGCATTCTGTGTGAGAACGTGACTTTAACAAACTGGAACGTGATCTTAAATGAATCCAGCCCACCTAAGCTCAGCCTAAACAGAGAGAGGATAAAAGGTAAAAGACTTTCAAAAGACAAAGAGAGCCACAAAAGGTCTCAATACCTTTTTTTGAAGCTGCTTAACTACCTTTTAGTACTGTGCATACTCACCCACAGCACACAGGAAGCATTAGTCAACACGGCTGCAACATGTGACACGTTACCTCATTTATTTTGTCCAGAGAAGATGAGGTAACCCTTCTTTTCCATCTCTGCCCCCATTCTCACTCCCCTTCACCTTACCGTTAACGTCACGTCAGCGTTTGTGCATTTATAGAGTAAAACGTCACTCCTGCGAACTCTGCCAAATCCCATTCTGGGTAATTACAGTCTTCTCCTAGCAAGCCCTCAAATGAAGCCTTAACATGATACAATCAAACACAGATACTACAAAGAGTTGAGTGAATGGACAGCACTGCGAGCTGTCTATAAACATATCTGCTGACGCACCATTCTCGGGCCAAAACAAACTTGATGAGAAACTACAATATGTGGCCCGAGGCACACGAGGAGTCTTGTAATTACACACATAGGGAAGACATGAGAGGAATAGCAGCGGGCTCTACCCCCAGTGCTTTGTCATCAAAAGAAACACAAAGATTCCCTTTGAGTCTTCTGGATGAAAACATGTTTTTTTGCAGGTCACACTTTTGAGATGTGGCCTAATTGTCTGCTTTGGTGCAAGTGTACATGCTGCCTCATGCTTTTCTTATCTTCACTGTGAGTGTGTGTTAAGACAGATTGAATAACACCCTCCTCCTTCTTCTCCTTCTTCCTCCAGGCCAACTGTCCAAAAAGGGGGGCAGCTTTTCTTAAGGCTGAAATTTCAAATCAATACTCCCAACAGTGTGTAATGAGTAGATTAGCCAGGGTCAGGATTAGAAAACCTGGGCTCAGACACCACAAAAAACCCTCATCATCCCACCTCAACAAATCCAGGCAACCAGTTTTGTTTGTCCCTGCACAAAAACTCTTCAGGGTCATTTAGACCAGCCACAAAAGTGACAACTTAAGAGCAGTAACTTCAAGCTTCTGAGTCTGTCAGCTGACTGAAGTTTGTGAATCATCATTTAACTATTCATTACTCAGTTTTTAGAAGTCACCAGCATTTTTTCTTTACTAAACTAGTTTCCATTCTAGTTGCAAAATCCTTGTTGCACGCGCCTCGCTGTCCATCTCCCTTGCGCCTTTCGTTAAATGTAACTCACCCTCATAAGGGGCTTCACACAGAGAGTCAAGGTGCTCATGAATACAAAGTTTATTCTCAGGCAAATTTGCATAAATTTAAACGAAGCCAAACGGCAATGGAAAGCAGGGTGAGGAGAGCCTGAGTTTGGAGAATCTGAGGCATATGCACTGACGTTTCTCATACAGACACATGTAAGAGCACACACACTCTCTCCTTCCCTCCATACTCACTCCAGTGAGAGCCCTGCATCGCTGCCTTCACTTGTCTCTCTTGGAAAAAAAAGTTAAAAAAAAAAAATCAGTCCGGTGCTCTGATGGCTCAGATTCTCCGCGTCTCCCCTTCCTTCTTCTGTCGACTATCTCTCCCCTACAGCATTCCAGCTTCCTGCCGTTGCCTCTGCGCCGCTCCCAGACTTCATATCCTGACACAAGGACTTTCAAATGGAAGCCCTTTTATTTTCCTGTCCCCTCACCACCTCCTTCTTGGTCTTCTCACTTCACTCCACTGTTTCTCTTCTCAGCTTTCCTTCCCTGCTGTCTGCCTTAGCACCGCCTCCCCCACCGCCTCCTCCTCCTCCTCATTCCTCCCTCCCCTCTCCCACTTTTGTCTGCCTCTAGTTCCCCTCTTTTAGCACACACACTACTCTCTTCTGACTCCCTTTTTCTCCTCCCCCTTCTCTTTTTAGCCTTAGAATCATCCCCCTCCTCTTTCACATTTACTCTCTGCATCAGCACAGTGCTGCATCGGATATGACATTTTGGGAAATCTTATCCACTTTTTGTGTTTAGTGGATTTGTGTTCGAGCACAATGGCCCCAGGCATCGGGGGAATACCCCTTTCAACACGGTTTGCAGCACCTATCCCCTTTGGCTAAATACTAGGCCTAGTTACACCCAATTAACAAACAACATCCACCACATGAAGAGCAGCAGTCGCTACAGAGGAAGAAAGAGGGCGAGTCATTTATCTCAGTATATTATATAACATCTTTCTGGCAGCGTGCACCTCATGTTCTCCAGTGCACATGAAAGTGAGTGTGGGTATTGTTCACCAGGTATTAGGAAGATGCCCAGGTCCAGTGGCTGCAAAACCAGCCCAGTTCATCACCCCTTCACTACTACACTGACAGCTGATAGAAGGTCTTTGAGCTGATATACTGTGTTTGGTTTTCTCCAGACATGGCGGCGGGTATTATGGCCAAACATCTACTTTGGTTTCAAGGTTGTTCCAGAAATCTTGTGGTTTGTTCAGATGCAACTTTACAAACCTGGCAACCCTTCCAAGCCAGTACTACTGTCATTACCTTTAACATTTAACATACCAACTGTAGAGTCAGAGATGCAAGTCTCTCCTTTCCTCATAAATTTACTTCAAGTTTTATGATATTAAGCTAAAGTGCTAATGTTATCAAAGCACTATCATTGTTAGCATCACTATTGCTAAGTCCAGCCTCATACAGCTGTTAAGTGGGTACAGGCAATTAATTGATCAGGACAGCTCAATTGTTGAGTAATTTTTTTTTTTTACAAATAAATTCATCATTTAATCAATAATTAAGTCACTGACTGTTTCAGCCCTAATTTACTTTCAGATCACACACTTGGCTCTTGTGTGGCACGCAGCACTTAGCACTCTTGGTTGGTTGTTGTGTGCTGCCGTGGTGGAAAACCAATAAGAGGACTGAATAATGGTGTGTGTGTGTGTGTGTCATCACTTTCTCTCTCCTTACTGGAACTCCCCCATTCCTCCCTCTGAGTCCCACGGTGGTAAAGTGAGAGAGGGGGGAAAAAAAGAAAGAGTTCACTTTTGCTCCCTGACTTGGCACTTTGCTACCACTAACACAGCCCACCTCTCTGGGCTTAAAATACAACACCAGAAAGCTTTTGAGTCTTTTATATGTGTGTGACACTGTGCGAGTGTGTGTGAGTCAGCAAGAGTTTCTATTTCAGCCTTTGAATAGGTAATAAAAATCCACAAAACCAGTGCATCAGCTCAGTTTGAGTCAGTGAAAAACAGGACTTGTGACGTATTAAAGAAAAGTGAGAGACTTTGTATCTAAAACTAATATAAATCATTTAAGTGGACATATTATGCTCATTTTCAACTCCATATTTCATTGTTGAACTCTACTAATGTAGTTTTCACAGTACAAAATGATACACAATATACTTTTTGCAGCCCCTGAGTTCATCCACTTTCTGAAACAAGCAGTTTGACTTTCTTTCCTTTCTTCTAATTGGCTGCCCTTCTCAAACAGAAACTTTGAACAGCACTTGGGAGGAGCAGCTGAGTGCCTGGGATATCTGCTGTCAGTGACATCATACAGGTCCAAGAGTAGAAAAAATGTTTGAAACTAAGTGTTTAGAGCAGTCTGAAACCAGAGCTTTTGGACCACAGGGATTACTTGAATACACTCTGGCCAATTTTACTGTGAACTTGTACCTTAAAACCCAGAAAACATTTCTAAAGATGCTGAAACTCTATAGAGATGAGGACAAAGTATGCTTTGGTTTATCACATTAAATCTCATTTTACCCAGCCAAATACAGTTCAGTGAAGCGTTAGCATTTACTAAACAGGTATCAACCAAAAAATGAAATGTTAAGTAGGACTTTGTATTCTGAAAACGACCTTCTAACACAGGTGGTGAGTTGTGTTTTGGGACAGATAATGAAGGAAGGAGACAGCTGGGCTGAGACAGGGAGGACTGGAGGACAAAAATGCAGCAGAGATAGCAGATCTGTAATGGATACAGTGGAAAGAAGAGAGGAAGACAGCTGCTGCTGCCTTGACAACATAGTATTATCACCCCAAATATCTTACAAGTGCTGCCGTTTACTGTTCTTTAGCTGATAGAAATGATAAGGGCTTAATGTCAAGATTGAGTGTTGTGTGACTGCTTTTGAAGAACAACAGACACAAAAAAGTGCATAATATTCTCTGCATTAGCTATATTAGGTGTGTAAAAAAAAAAAGTGAAGTCGAAGAAAATTGTGTTTTCTGAATGAGACAATTTGATTAGCAGCACCTTCGGTGCCTCATGTGAGGCACTCGACTACAGTATGGAACAACATGAGCTCAGCCGCAAATTTCTAACCTCTTGACCTCCTCATCTCTTCTTCTACTCCCTCTAACCCCTGTGTCACATTCTCCAACTGCTATCCTTCTCCAAATCTAGTCCCTAAACAGAAGCATCAAAGAGGCCAAGACCCCTATTTCCATAAATGTTCTTGCATCTGTGTGACAAAATGAGGACACTCTAATATGAGCCCACACATTGTCAGTCCACTGATCAGCATTGACGGCTCTCATGAAAAGAAAGAAGAAGAAAAAAAACAGAAGAGAGAAAGAACACAAAAGGGAGGGCAAGAAAGAACAAGAGTGGGTAGTAGGAGGAGTGGGGGATGCTTGAGTCAGCAAATACTGAAGGTCAGCGTTATCAGAGAAGGGTTTTGTCTGCAGAGGGTGTTTTATTTTTTGTTTTTTAGCGTGGTTCTTTACCTCAGTGTGTCACCCAGCGTCCTCCTCCTGGTGGTCTGGGGGAGAGAGGAAAATGGCAGAGTGCTTTCATCCCAGGACTTTGCTTCTTTCTGGGATTCTCTTCAGGTGGACCGTGACCTGAGGAAAAACAAAGAGTTAAGATGAACTAATCTGACCAGTTGTGTCCGTCAGGTACGAGTGAACTGAAACAGTAAGGGCCAAACATCTAAACTCTACAGTGTGGATTTGAATTTATCTAAAATGGTTAGCATAGGAAAACAAAAACACAGTCAGAAATAGCAAATGTGATGACCTCACAGTGACCACAGTCCAAACATGAAGCTGAAAATGCACTTTTTGATCAATAAAATCTACAATCCTTGATCTCTTCCTTTCTCCTTCTGTCTTTAAACAAGCCACTTTTGAGCTGCTTGCATAGTAACTTAAGTCTCACACGTATGACAGTAGATGTTTTTTCTGCAGATACACAAATATTTATCTTTATACATCACGCTTTTCTTGTGCAAGAGCTAAAAAAGAATCATGAAATTTGTACAAATTTTAAATTAAACTGTCATCTTGTACTGCGGCTCTTACAGCTGGAGTTTTGCACAAGTTTCCTAAAACTAAATGTGGTTCCAATCTTTGGAAGAGAAATGGAAAAATCCTCATTAAGGCTAAAAAATGAAATGAAAAAGAGAAAGAAAACGTATCTATGAGCAGATAAAGAATATGTGTTTGCCCATAATATCAACACTGCTTCCTCCGAATACACTTGTGTGTAAATACCTTATCATAACTTCAAAGTGTAAATGTAGTTCCATTAGTACTACCACCCTCTGGTGTCCAATAATATTAACTATAGCATTTTTCTTGTGGTTTGCAGTACATGCACATGGGAGGATTTTATTTCCACCCCCACCAAAAAATGCTACTTTGCTGGGGTTTTTTATTTGTAATTTTCCTAATCTTTTGATTGCACCCTTTTTTCCTCTTTCTTCTTTTCCACTATCTTCACTGGAAGCCGATGAGGTAATCAGTCAGCTTGTTACAGTCTGAAGCGATATGATACGACTATTGATTTTGGCCCCCATGTCCCAGTGCACCAGGGGGTCAGTAATGCCACATCACCCGACCTCCAGGCCAGGATATAGAGCGGCTTTCAGGAATCACAGACCAGTGCTGACTGGGCACTGACAGCCAGTGCCACCAGCAGATAGACTGTAAAACCACAGACCATCACATTGACAGATTTTCCTAGAATTGCTGAGACCAGCCGGAGTTTGGTGTTTTTTCTTGTCAAACTTTAAACAACAAAAAGGACCGGAGCATCACACAGCTTACACATCAATCTAAACCATATATGTCACCTTTTTTTTTAACATTTGTCCTTAATTGTTTGTGTAATTTTGTGTCCAACAAAACACAATCAGAAAAGAATAGCGATCATCATTGGCTTAAAAATGCAAATGCATTACGTTTCATATAAATCAATACGATCCATTTAATTCAATCAAAAGACCACATAAAACACAATTATTGACTAACTTGGTTCCCATATGGCTTCCATCCAGCTGAAGCCCAAATATCATCAGCATGGAACAACAATGAAACAAAACCGGGTGTCCATCTGTGTCTGTTAACAGGAAAGCTCACAAATTTAGAACCAGATTTGAATGAAATACAGAGGTCAGTAAGGCTTTAAGCCAAGGTATGACTGATTAAAGTGGCAATCAGGGTCTGGGATTTCTGCCATTAGATGATTATTGTGTTTCAGGCCTGATTTGATGGACACGTGATTTGTAGCCGCTAACACCACGAAACAAATAGTAAAGAAAACGTTGTGAGGGAGAAGGTGCGAGAAACGGGGTGGGTCAAGGGCATCTAGCATGTTCTAACACGGAGGTGGGGTGGCAGGAGGGTCAAAGCCTTTCCACAGAGACACGGGGGAAGATTTGTTGAGATAACATGAGAGTGGTTAAATTTATTCACCCTCTTTAAGCTTCACAGATAAATGAAGAGTAGTGTCCCATAAGGCCAGCTCACAGCCAAATACAAGAATATTTTATTTTTTTAGAAACACTAATGTGCAAATACATCAATATACACACAGATTTATAGATCTAACCCTGGTCTGCCTGTCTTTTAATTGTCATAAAACCCACTGCAAGGCAATAAAACATGACCTGTGATGCTATAATGATCTCCGCAGTGGTTTAAAGGCTTCAACACACACATACACGCACAGGCATAAAATCTCGCTTCGATGCTCTCTGTCTAATCAGGCGACGAGATCTCACCCAGTATGATGGGCTGATGTAAACCCATGGGTGCAGATTAGATAGAGATTATTCATCCTTTAGATCACTGCTAGATAGATTACATCGCAATAGCAGCATATGTCCTCACTGCAGGGATGACACTGTATGTCAGGACAATGACACTGTGACTGAGGCTCCTGCACGGTGCTGCAGTATTAACTTCAGCTGAGGGTAGCGCTAAGGTCATGCAGCTTGTGTGTGCGCTTGGCTGCCTTAGGTTCACTTTGTAAATCAAAGCAATCCTTATGTTAGTAGTAGTTTTCGGTTACTGGAGAGATGCAGTATGGTGTGCTGTTGAGGGAGGAGCGAAGGAGGGTGAAGGCGAAAGTCGCTGCCGTCACCCAGAAGGCGTGGCTAAATTTGTGCCAAGGTGACTCTTGCACAATGAAGCAAGAGAGACAGAGAAGTGTTCAGTTCAGTCCATTAATACACGTACTGGATGTATCTAAGTGTATTAATGGGAGAAATTTGTCACTGTACACATCACTGTATAATACAATATCAGCAATTATTCTCTTGATTGGTTAATGTAAAAAAAAAAGTCAGGTAATCATGAAAAGTTGACCGTTATCAGATTCCCGCGTTAAATGGGAAATCTGAAAATTTTAAAAAGATGGAAAAAAAGAAGGAACTTATGGTGCATTTCACTGGAGGACAGAATTTTTAACTGGAACGCCCCCCCAAGCCAGACTTCCAAAATCAGACAGTCAGAGCAGCCCCACCAACCCTAAGACAATCCAAGATTGCTTCAGGGCATGTAAAAAGCAGTAAAACCATAAGACATGTAACCAGCTAAGTAAGTCAGGGTCTATCCACGAACGTGTGGCAATGGTGGTTTTAAGTGCTAAAAAAATAAACAAACAAACAAACAATACGCTTTGCACTAATATGATAATGATGCATGACTGACTCTATCTTGCTAAAGAGCAAAACAAATGCTGTTATTCCTTGTTTTTCTGACTTCACTACTGAAACACACACAACTCAGGAGTGACATCACTTCCACCTCAGTCATCCGACTTCTGAGGTAAATGGAAAGCAGCATTATACAGTGGGGCAAAAAAGTATTTAGTCAGCCACCGATTGTGCAAGTTCCCCCACTTAAAATGATGACAGAGGTCAGTAATTTGCACCAGAGGTACACTTCAACTGTGAGAGACAGAATGTGAAAAAAAAATCCATGAATCCACATGGTAGGATTTGTAAAGAATTTATTCGTAAATTAGGGTGGAAAATAAGTATTTGGTCACCTCAAACAAGGAAAATCTCTGGCTCTCACAGACCTGTAACGTCTTCTGTAAGAAGCTTTTCCGTCCCCCACTCGTTACCTGTATGAATGGCACCTGTTTGAATTCATCATCTGTATAAAAGACACCTGTCCACAGCCTCAAACAGTCAGACTCCAAACTCCGCCATGGCCAAGACCAAAGAGCTTTCGAAGGACACCAGGAAAAGTATTGTAGACCTGCACCAGACTGGAAGAGTGAATCTACAATAGGCAAGCAGCTTGGTGTGAAAAAATCAACTGTGGGAGCAATCATCAGAAAATGGAAGACATACAAGACCGCTGATAATCTCCCTCGATCTGAGGCTCCACGCAAGATCTCATCCCGTGGGGTCAAAATGATCATGAGAACGGTGAGCAAAGATCCCAGAACCACACGGGGGAACCTGGTGAATGACCTGCAGAGAGCTGGGACCAAAGTAACAAAGGTCACCATCAGTAACACACTACAACGGCAGGGAATCAAATCCCGCAGTGCCAGACGTGTTCCGCTGCTGAAGCCAGTGCATGTCCAGGCCCGTCTGAAGTTTGCCAGAGAGCACATGGATGATACAGCAGAGGATTGGGAGAATGTCATGTGGTCAGATGAAACCAAAGTAGAACTTTTTGGTATAAACTCAACTCGTCGTGTTTGGAGGAAGAAGAATACTGAGTTGCATCCCAAGAACACCATACCTACTGTGAAGCATGGGGGTGGAAACATCATGCTATGGGGCTGTTTCTCTGCCAAGGGGACAGGACGACTGATCCGTGTTAAGGACAGAATGAATGGGGCCATGTATCGTGAGATTTTGAGCCAAAACCTCCTTCCATCAGTGAGAACTTTGAAGATGAAACGAGGCTGGGTCTTCCAACATGACAATGATCCAAAACACACCGCCCGGGCAACAAAGGAGTGGCTCCGTAAGAAGCATTTGAAAGTCCTGGAGTGGCCTAGCCTCCACTTTTTTTTTCACATTCTGTCTCTCACAGTTGAAGTGTACCTCTGGTGCAAATTACTGACCTCTGTCATCATTTTAAGTGGGGGAACTTGCACAATCGGTGGCTGACTATATACTTTTTTTGCCCCACTGTAGGTGCTTTATACCTTTTTCCAAACATGCTGATTTGCATATCTCAGGTAATAACCGGTTGAATTCACAGCTACTCAGTGGCTCACCCGCCTCCTGCACAGTCTACTCAGAAACCATCCTCACCTAAACCAAGCATCAGCGTGACCAACTGTGTTCTGCTTGTGTGAAAGCATAACCTCAGACAAAGACCAGATTCTTATTCATTCTGGTGTGAACACAGCCTAGGAGAAAATAACCCAACTTCTCACCTGACTTGATAGCGCAGTAAATACTTTCCTGGTGAGTTTCAGTTGCTATTTTTATCCTGTTTCTTCTGCTTATCCAACTCTAGGTTGCAGGGTGGGTTGGAGCCTATGCAAGCTATCAGGTGAGAGGCAGGGTACAGACTGTACAGATCACCTATCTATTATAGACCTAACAGATATAACTCACATTCACACTAATTTACAATCACTGAGTAACCTAACAAACATGTCTTTACACTGTGCAGGAGAACATGCATGTTCAGTTTGCCCATACAGAAAGTCCTCAGCAGACTGATTACTTCATACCTAAGACCTTGTTGATGTGAAAAGTGCTAATCGCTACACCACCATGCTCCCCATTATATGTATCTATTTATTTTTTACAGCATAATAATAACAATTATGTTAATTATCCTCCCATTTAGAGCAAAATACACAGTAAATGAGGGTACAATTTAGGCTAGAATTAGCTTGTGATGAACAGTTTGCTAATCTATTAGCACTCAGTGTTCTCAGTTTCACAGTTACCTCACTGACGTTTCAAAATACCTTGACGGTGATGTCAAAAATACTGAACTCCCGGCTTTAAAATGGGAGTCAAGAAACCAGTGGGTGATATTCATCATGTCAGCATCCAACTTCTATGCCCAAAACTCACAAATATCACGCACATATATTAATGGAATAGGGGAAAAGCAACCAGCTATTTTGTTTAAACAAGCAGATTACACATCAGTTCAATAACACAAAGTGAATTTTATCAGTTTGAGCCACTGCTCATATCAACCACGCACACAGAAGGGTTTTAATCAAGATACACCACAGCAACTCTTTCCAAATAATACTCCCACTGTCTTTGTAAACTATTTCATCTTGGTTTGGACTGTTGTGAATCTGAGTTTAAAAAAAAAAAAAAAAATCATCATCATTTCTATTATAAAAACATTTTTAAAATTTCATCTTTGCACCATTTTCTGTAATTTTTAATTCATCAATATCCAGGAAAATAAATACTGGCTGATCATGAAAGTGAACAACTGCTGCTACTTAAGTGTCCCGAAACACCTGAAAACATGTAAGTTAAACTACTTCTGCATAATGTGAAAAATCGGGACAGGTGTCGAGCGTCTCGTAGCATCCATTGTCACATTGCTCATCCTCGGATGCTCGTATTGAGTAAGAATAGAATAGAATCAATGAGAATCGTAAAGCACTTCCCAGGAAAAGAGCAGTCGGGTAATGCAGTTTCTATGTATCTTTCTTTCTATTTTCTCTGTCATTAGCCATATTGTACTCGGTGTCTGGCACTCTGGCTGTTGCGGCTGCCGTTTTCCCAAGAAAGTGGAAAGCTGCTTTGTTGCCATAATATGCCCTGTGTGATGCTTGGCCCACTTTCCATCTTGCTTTCATTGTGTAAGCACACATACATAAAACATGATTTGCTGCTTCAATTTCTGACTTTTATTCAGCTGGGATTTGGTGGCAGACAACATCAGAGCCATGAAAAGCAGAGCGGAGCAGCGACGAAATGCAGCTCTCCCTCTGATCCTCTGAGTGAGGAAGAAAAGAAAGAGAGAGAGAGAAGGAGACAGAGAGCTGGCTACGATACAAAGAACAAGGTTTAATCACTGACCTCTAGACTTACAACTAAAGACAAATGGCCATGATTAATGAGGCCCATTCATCTTACAGGTTAAGAAAAAAAAAAACCCAGCAGGGACTGTGTGTGCCCGTGATGCTCTCGAGCTTCAGTCCTGTTAGTTTGCACTTCACGTGTGAGTCCAAGGAGCTCAGATCAGGATCACTGCAGATCCAGCATTGTTCACTAGAGGGCAGCCTGCAATGATGTGAAATCTGGCAGCTGCAATGATGGCTGTTCAGTCCTGAGTGAAACTTGTTCGTAGCAACAAATAACAGAAGGAACAGATAATATAGTATAAAGTTATTTTAATATCTGCTGTGCAAAACTATTGCACTAGCTATTTAAATGATTATTTTAACCTTCATTCAGATTGATTCCTTTTCTATATTCAGTACACTATGTACACTGCTTTAAAAAAGTACATACGGCCACATTATTGAGACTTGTCACAAGGAGTTGCCACAGTTGGTAGCTCCACTTGGGAGACTTATGCAGGATTTCCTTCCTAATGCAACCCAAAGGGGAATTTGTTTTTCTGGCTGGAATTAATTCAGTTATTTTACTTTATTTGGCTACTTATTCAGATATTTTGGGTCTTTTCTAGTTCACTGATGGGTTTTGATTTCTGCTGTGAAATTCACATCTTAGAGTCTAAACTTAATGTAAACAGCCTGAAAGCATGGATCCATCCTGCTTTGTATGAATGGGTAGGGTGGTAGTGGTGCAATGGTGTAGGGCAGGGGTGGCAAACTCCAGGCCTCGAGAGCCAATGTCCTGCAGGTTTTAGATAACACCCTGGGTCAACACACCTGAATCAAATGATTAGTTAATTACCGGGCTTCTGGAGAACTTCAAGAAATGTTGGGGAGGTAATTTAGCAATTTAAATCAGCTGTGATGGATCAAGGACACATCTAAAACCTGCAGGACACCGGCTCTCGAGGCCTGGAGTTTGCCACCCCTGGTGTAGGGGATCTTTTCTTGGAACATCTTGGCCCCCTCAGAACCAGATGAACATTAGTTAAACACCACAGCCTACATGAATATGATTGCTGATCATGTTCAACCCTTTATGACCACCACATGTCCATCTTCTGATGGCTGCTCAAATGGCCTCCACTATCACCAGATCTCAAAGCAGTAGAGCACCTTTGGGATGTGTTGGAACAGGGGATTGATAGTCCGGATGTGCACATGACAAATCCGCAGCAGCTGTGTGACGCTATCATGTCTGTATGAACTGAAATCACTGAGGAATGTTTCTATCGTGTACCTAATAAAGTGGCCAGTAAGTGT
Source organism: Diplotaxodon limnothrissa (assembly GCF_057381915.1). Lineage (NCBI taxonomy): Eukaryota > Metazoa > Chordata > Actinopteri > Cichliformes > Cichlidae > Diplotaxodon > Diplotaxodon limnothrissa. Next base: position 12,960,807 of record NC_140608.1, on the reverse strand, counting down.
ATGACAAGACATCCAGTTTGGTTACCACGATAACCATGCACTCCTCTTTTTTGTGTAACCAAAAATATAAAATCTGTGAGTAGAAAAAAGAAACAAAAAACAAATTTACAATATTTGAATGAAAGTATTTAGTTATGTCAGAGGGGAGTGACCTCATCAGTACTCTCCACCGTAAAGTGAAAGGTCTAATTGATGCACTCCAACTCTTTGACCCCTATCTCCACTCCTATAATGTTTCTAAGGATCATAAGTCATCCTCCTCTGTGGCCAGATTAGATGAGATGACAAGAGATTGGAGGGGATGGCCGCAGCAGCAGCGGTGGGTAAAGTTTATCTCTGTAACCGAGCTCAAGAGCAGCAGCTGATGTGTGGCCACAGCTGCACACAGTCAACCTCTTATGAAAATCTTGGCAGAACAAATGATGAGTTTGCATGTTTGACGACAGCTGATGACTAATGAGGGTCTTCTATGCAGAAACAATGCAACATGGGCAGGATGAGCAAAAGGTGACCACACAGAGGAAGATTAACAAATGAGAAACAATGACTGCAGGAAGAATTTTCCTTTTCCTTTTCACTGCTTAAATCACAGCCGGAGCTAAAGGCTTTGTCTTGCTTTGTCTGTTTCCAGCTCTATCAGCCCCACCACTGTTGTTGTAACAATTTGTCTGTCTGGAGGATATGGATCATCTCTCTTCATTCACACGCTTTTTCTCCTCTCTTATTATTTCCATCCTCCCTATCTTTAGCTTTTCTTACATTATTTCAAACACAATTTTCACACAGATTCAGTATGGGGGCTGCTGCTTCACACTGGTTATCTATCATGTTTAAGCGTCTTTTATTGACTGCACAATGAAAATGCATTATTAAGAAACAATAAAAGTTGTCATTTTTCTCAAATCAAGAGATTATTCTCTTGAAAACTTCTTCCAGTACGTGCTAGCGTACTTTGCAGGAGTGAAAGCACCTGATCACTCTTCCTGCAGACGCCTGCACATGTGCACGTAGTGAATGCTGGTTTTATGTGCGTTCGTGAATGTGTACCCTCTGTCACAGTAAGTGTGTTATTGGAGCGGGGTTAGCCGGGGGGAAGGAACAAAAGAAACAAACAAGGTCCTGTGCAACCCCAAGACTGTTGCATGAATCATCCATAAACGTGTACAGTAGCTGGCCTGTTCTCACAGCATTCAGCTCACCAGTAATAACTGACTTCCTATGCAACATGGCAGATGCTCAAAATATATATTACTGACCAAATGTAATAAATATATTTATATATTTGCAACAGAGCTGCAGTATTTCAGATATATACTGCACTCCTGCATTCAATCAATTTAAATGAATGTGCATTTTTGCCTGTGTGTGTGTGTGTGTGTGTGTGTGTGTGTGTGTGTGTGTGTGTGTGTGTGTGTGTGTGTGTGTGTGTGTGTGTGTGTGTGTGTGTGCCTGCAGCAGCAATGACATCAGACTCAGACCACAGTTAGACTGGGTCAAGTGAACATGCTTCTCGCTCTGAAACACATGCATTTACCTGCACGTGCACCTATAGCTGTACGTACGAAGGAGAGCGTGAGAGGGAGGAAGTGAACACATATGCAAATGTGATCTGGGAACAAAAAGGAGCTTGAAGAGATGGTGTGATTAACTTATTCCCAAGATTAAGAAGTGAAGGCAGGAGGAAATGTCAGAGGAACACAAAAAAAGTCTGTGTGTGTGTTTTGAATCCTCTCAGAAGTGCAGCCTTTGTCGAAGAGCTGAGCTGAATAGTGTGCAGTTTTTGCCTATTTTCTGTCACACACCGGTTAACGAATATCTCCAGCACGTCAGTGCTTCACACACACACACACACACTCAGATCTGCTGGTGTGTAATTTTCCTTTACTTCAGTGGCAGGTCAGCGTACCCATGTTCTCGTGACAGCCTGTGTTTACATCCTCGGGGTATATACATAACTTATATATATAGTGCGTGTTTGTGCGTGGAGCTAATGGAGACTGACATGAGGGCTGACATGGACACTGAGCTGTGCTGCACTGGACCATGCGGTTTAACCCAACAGCAGGGATAAACTATAAATAGACTCTCTCATCCACCCCCAAAGCTCCCCTATTCCCCCTTTTTCTTCCTGTTTCCTCTTTTCCTTTTGCTTTATCTGCAGATCTTTATAACCGTCGCTGGTAATAAAGATTGTGTCTTCCATTTCCTTCTATTCCTGATGGTTGTCTCTCTCGCTATGTCTCTCCAACATCTCTCCCTGTTGTCCCTCCATTTTCAGTCTCCAGCTGCCTCCTGTCTTTATGCATTTTTCTCTTGAAGAAGAAAAAAAAAGAACAGAGAAACAAAATACTGGAATAACAAAGAGGCCAACACCAATCAAATGGTCTCAGAAGAGAGGGAGAGAGTTTGGGGAGGGTGGGGGGTGGGTGGGAGAGATGGAGTTATGTAAGTGAAGCTAATCCCCTCCCAACCCTGCATAATAAATGAGACGGGATGACACTGGCCTCATTTCATCCGTTCATCCCTGCATCTGCCGCCACTAGCCTTCCAAACCGCTCCGTCTCCACCTTAATCTGTCTGTTTGATCTTTGACAGCAGTCTAGGGCTTCATTTTGAACTCCGCACACCAGCAAATCCTGCTATGTTGAAAGCTTGTATAATTGTATAAGCATCTTGTATAAATATCTTGTATAATAGCTCAACAGCAGTTATACAAGATATTTGAAGTTTTAATTGGGAAAATGCTCCCAGAAAAGAAAAATGGCATCCGTTCCTCCTCTTTTATTTTCCCCCCGATATCAAAGATAACATCAGATTTTTGAAAGCCTTCTTGCATAACACAAGCCAATGCGGGACAGCAAGAATAGAATAAAAAAAAAAAACCCATCAGATCCCCTGATGTTTTTGGAGCGCCAATGATAACATGTCAAAGATTATGATACAATCCTTTGAAGTGCTGTCCTCCGCAGCTTTCCCTTCTCAATTTAAACCCAGCAGTCTGACCCTGCCTCAATCCAGACATCCTAATCTGCAAAGGCATGCTTCACAAGGGTCAACATGACCATTTTAAACATGTTATTAATGCCGAGACACATATCAATATTACACCACATGACTCTGTAGCACAACAGCGTGTTGCTTCAGACTGTGTCAGACACAGAAACCTAATCCCGCCGACTGATTTACGATCTGCTGCTTTGAAGCTTAAGTTTCACATTTTGGTAATCGAGATCTGGGCATTTTGAAACCCGAGGTCCTCAAATTTAGGCAAGAGGGTCGAGTCGATCGTGCACTTCAGGGATACGTTAATTTTGGCTAAAGTAAAAAAGGCTTAAAATAAAAATGTCTAACCAAAAAAACCTGAATTTCTCTCCTGCTTAGAGCCTCTTAGTGCAACCAAGCACAAGAGACACCAAACAATTTATTAATCACAAGACAGCCACACCCTAAAACTGCCTGCATCATTCATTTTACTTAGAATGGGACTACCGTTTGCAAAATGAACACCATGCTGTATAGAGAAAGACCTGAAAGTCATAGGAATTTATAACCTAACATCTTTTGAACCTGTGCTCCAGACCTGGTGGCTACGTCTATCTTTTATATACAGACTGTGTTCATATGGACACGTTAACACATAGCATAGTTGCAAATGGCCACTAGCATAGCTAAAGAGTCTTAGTTGTAGTTCTAGTTTACACAAGCGGGCTATATCAAACAACCAGGCTTAATGAACAAAGGACGTGTAACTTTTCATGAGTTAAATGTCTCTGGTTTAATAGTTCAGTGTTGAGCACATTTTAAGGCTAATTATCACACTGCTTAGCACATTTTATCACTGAAATGGCAACCGTTGTGAACATTTACGCTCGTGTAAGGTGTTCTGCAATTTTCCACTAAAAGAGTCGTTTGCTGGGAATTTTCTCCACTCGAGGTGATCAATTCTCTTCTAAACACCTTGAAACAGAAAATAAGGCAGTAGATGACAGAAGATAAACCAGTGTATGGTTACATTTTTAGGGGGGTGCACGTCAGGTTATTGCATAGGTTATGGTGCAGGGTTTCAGGGGAGTTTGTGGTTACAGTGTACCTGTGACACAGAGACCCTGCACCCACCATTACTTATGAGCAGAGTCCGTTAGACCTGTAACTCCACCCAACACTGTCACAGCCACACATAATGGGGTACTTTTCTTCATCCCCACAGCAAGGTGAGCAAATCCATTACTACAGGTTCCCCAAAAACAAATGTAAGAACATATATTAAATTTTAAGTCATTTTCATTCATTCATACGTAGTCAACTTTTTATAAATTAAATTCTATTACCTCCTAAAATGAGTTTCTTTTTTTTCCTTTACAACAGCAGAATTTCATACATGCACATGAGAGTGCTGCATGAAATCACCACCGGCTAAACCCCATTTTAATGCAATCAGCTGGATCATTACTGATCTGTAGCACAGACTGTGTATATACAGATGTGGTGATGGAGAAATCTATGTTTATTTTATACAGTCTGTGATCAGTAGAGTATTTATAAGCTGTTTCTTAACGTTCAGTATTAGTACCAGGTAATTAACTCCTTTATGAGTACCAAGGCTGTTATTTTAAGCAGTTTTTGAACTTTGTTAAACTTTTTAAAAGTTTTAATATGAAAAAACAGAAGCCCCCACCATGTAGGAAGGAGGTCCTTGGCACCAACAATGCCCTTTAACTCCCCCTCCAGCTCTCCAATCCTCCTCCCCAGACAGGACGCTCCACTGAACTTTGACCTACTTCTGTCTGCCATCAGTCTGGGCTTTGGAAGGAGGAGGAGGAGGTGGGGGCAGCAAGGCCTCAAACGCAGCGAGCTTCACGCTGATCAAGCCTGTTAATAATAATAATAATAATAATAATAATATGAATATCAAAGGTTTATTTGGACAATACATCTTTTGAAGGTCAAATCACAGAGTGAAGCTGGGGGACGCTTGAGGATGTGTGCATGTGAAATAAGCAAAGAAAGACTGAACTCATTGTTTAATACAGTTCCTCTAAATTTTAGCTGGGCACACACTCACGGACACATGCTGAGGGACTTGGTTTTACTTTTCCACCGATCAGCCACAAGACAAGCCCTGTCTTTCTTCGTTTTATCCTATCCGTGCCTTTCATTTCCAAGAAATCTCATCCACCAGATGGACACAATCCTCTGCAGGATAATGCCAAGCAGACAAAGACACCATGACAAAGAGGCAGACAGCACCTCCAGGATTCAGCTCTGTCAGTCTGAGCCCAAGACTCACTGAAAATAAGCAGAAACCAAGTAACAGCATCACTCCATAAACTGCAAGTAAGTTTAAAAATATGCCAAATGTTTCATAAGCGCAGGACAGCTTCCAGGCCAGCTGAGTCCTGGCAATCCACTTGTGACAGGACAGCTTCATAAACTGAGGGATGAAGTGTTGGCTCGGACGAGAGGGCGGTGGGAGTTATGTTATCAAGATTTGGGATGGGATCCCAGAGGTTCCCGGAAGAATTCTGGGAACATCGGGGCCTTACATGTGTGTATGAGAACGAAAGCGATTGAGGCACAGATGATGAGAGAGGCGACATCTGTCACCAATTAAAAAGGAGGGATTGATCCCAAGGTTACGCCAGAGAGATACAGTATGCAGCGATACTCTAGAGTCACGATGTAAACACTTTTCTCATGGTTAATAATTCCCAGCCCCCAGCCTCCTTCCCCTCTCCGCTTCCACAGACAAGCCAAACACAGTTTACCCAAGCTAGTCAGCTGATGCAGGAAAGGGGGAGGAGGGTGGGGCGCTGCATGGTACGCATTCTGCAGAGGGGTCATCTGGCAGATGCATCCTCTGGGCTGGCTTCACTCCGTCGAGCGCACAATGGGGAAGAACGCTGACCAAGAGGGTGGAGGAAATCTAATCTATAAATCCAGCACATGTCCAAACAACTGGGTGTCAGGAGATCTTTGCTTATGTTATTAGCTCAGGGGTGTCGCACTGTAAGTTGTAAGCTGGAAAACTCACTGATTCAATTCGACTGAGGTTTGGCAGGGCTAAGAACAAATATGCAGTGTTTTCCTATCTAAAACTCCACACCGGCAGGCGCTGATGAGCTTTTATACTGGATCAATAACTCATGCTTTGTTTCCCTTGCTGGCACAAATCAGGTTTCCAATAAAGACAAATCAACCAACAGCTTAATCAATGACTTTCACGCTTAAGTGGAAGCAGGCCTCTGTTAGTCACGTTAGGAACTATGCAACCAACAGGCAATTTCTTGCCTAGCTAAAAGGAAAAAGAGTCTCCTGAATGAGTTTTCTCATAAAAACAAAGACTGCTACCATTAAGAACTAATTGTTGCAGCTGCAGGTCGTCACCTCTTAAAATCTTTTATCAGCCACCAGGCAACGAGCCTCAATTCTGGACCTAATACTCGTGTCATCCATCAATCTTGCGTTTGTGTGTGTGTCTGCGTGCGTGTGTGTGGTCTGCTGTTTCAGCACTGGCCATTTCGGTCCTCATACATCACCCTCCCGACAGCAGTGAAGTGATGCTTAGTGACATATGATGCCACTTTACCTTCTCTTCAGAAAAAGAGAGAAAGAGCTGGAGAAAGGCCTTGCTGTTCCCAGATAGATGAAAACCATTTCCATGTGCAATGACGACACTTTCCTAACGGGACGGCCAACGGATTTGTGCACTGCGAAGGTTGAGCACGTAATAACAGATTTTTGTTGCTCCAGACAAAAATCACTCTGAGAAGCTTCTCTACGGGATCTTTGGGGTGCTGTGAACAAATGCATAAGTGTTGAGCAAACACAGTTTGATTGGCCTACTAATGGATGTTTGGAGCACTTGGCAGACTTCAGCACTGCTGGTTCTAATGTGATCTGTGCCAGAGCTCTGCTCACTAATGTCCATTATACCATGACTTACTCCACCCTGCATTGATTCCGGCTCTTCTTACAGACTGCGAGGGCTTTCAGAGCCCATCTCCGCCTGCCATCTCAGTTATCAGATTGCAATGGCAATTTAATTGAACTGCAATCTACTTACGCAAAGAAAAAAAGGGGGGAAAAGAACACATTATGAGTATCCTTTGGCGCTGGAAAGGTTCTGTAAGAGTATGATAATTGACCTGCTGCATGCATGTTCATGGGCCATCTAATATATGCTTTTCTTTTGTAAAAAAAAAAAAAACTCAAAGGAGGTAATGGCAAGCTGAGGCTATGGGCTGTTTGACAATGAGAGAGCAGTAGTGGTCCAGTAGTCTGTATGGCCACATGTGTCCCTGTGAGCTTTTACAGCGTCACATACAGAACTCCTGCACCATATTGCACTTCACCTTTCGCTGACATCCCAAATTTACCTGTAAATTTATATTGTGGGAATTTAATTAAATCGCGGGTTTCTGCTACCTATTTTAATTTTTTAGATCTCAATTATTTTTGCAGTAAAATAAATATTTTCTGCCTAAAAAATTAATAACTACACCCCATCGCTGATCCAGCCAATGGCTCATGGTGTTATTCGCACAATTAAGGCGCTTAATATGCAAAACTACCTGGTGGACTTGCTGAATACGTAAGGATGTGTCTCAAAAGTGTGTTTACGAGTGTAAAAAGGGTTTATAAGAGCGTGGGTTTTACACCTATTGTGTGGAACTTAACCCCCACGATAATCGAGGGAATACTGTAGCCATACCTTCAAACCTAATGGAGCCAAAGGTCGCTTTACTCATCCACTTCAGCTGAGAAAACAGTTGTCTTCTGTGTTTGTGAAGTGAGCTCTCCAACCTCCAAAAACTAATCTGGGTAATGTCATCAAGGTTATCTTGAACTAGTTTTAGACTTTGGTATCTACAAGAAAAAAGAGTTGCAAAGAGGCAAGGAGGAAGGAAGCTTTAGAGACATTTGATTTGTATTCTTTAACAAAAAGAAATATAATACTAAATCTCTGGAGTACCATTTACCCCCATCTACCCTTGCCTCTCTCTGCAGATCTGACCTGATCTCCTGCAGCTTGATGGATAAGCCTGCTGCACGTATACATGACTTGATAAATGTGGGTTATTTCGAGTGTCACAGTCAGAAGAATCAAATCTGACTTTATTATGCAGACCAACTGCGCCTCCTGTGTACCCATTTCCTTCCTTCTTTTGCTTTCCTCTGACGAGATGCAGCAGTGCGAGATTCAAAGATTTGATTCATTTAGTAAAGAGCTTCATAAACCTAAAATACCACCTGGATTTCTTGTCAGCATTACAGGGTCAGAAAGTCAAAAGGCCCAGCTTTCATTTTTCTAATGGGTTCAAAAAAAGCTTTGAAAGTATGCAACAGAAAGGATTCGGAAAAAAATGACGAGGCCCTTCTCACAACAGTGTTTACAGGAAACACTCAGCACGCGATTTCTGATCCAGTGCCACTTGTTGATAAGAATTCTGCTTGCCCATTACAACATTTCACAGTGCACTGCTACTGCAAGAATCCTTTTATTTTACTAAAGCCATCAGCAACTCAAGATTTCATGAAATAAAATTAAACTTAACTGTGAAAAGCCTGATTTCCTTTAATATTTAACAAGGAAATGATATAGATTTGCTGTAGTCAAGCTTCTTACAACAACTTCACTTCAGTAGCAGCAGAAAAATGTAGTCATCATTATGTGAACCAGAACTACCTCAAATGATGACTTGTGATGTTGATTTTATTCTGCAAGTTAAATACTGAATGTCAAAGTTAAAATGAATGTGACTTTCTTTCATTTCTTTCTTAGTGTCTGAAATGTGTAAAGCAATGATACGTCTGCAGGAAGCTTAGAAGTGTCTATAATCAGCCTTTAACAGTATGGACATTACTAGTACATACATTATTTTTAAATGCTAAACTCTGAAAGTTATCTGATGATCGACCACTGGAAATTACAATAGCAAACAGAGGAGAAATGATCTCATCCAGCATTCTCTTCTAAAAGACACAGGACTGCAAGCTGGGGAAAGGCTTTTTAAAACCTTTCACGTATAAATGTTTCATTTAAATATACTTCAGGAGTCTGCTGGCCTATGCTGAGCGATTCATATGTAGATCCATAATGAGTCTGTCTAAATAACTAACCTGATCAACAGTATAACACCTCAAGTGACTTTAAAAATGAAAACTCCATGAAGATGCTGTAAAGTAAAGTCATTAGCGGTGCTGCAACATTTATGGTCCTGAATGGGGATTTTTAAAAAAGGAAAAGAAAGGTCACTGCAAACCCAGGCAGCTACTAATTACAGTCTCACACACAAGGGCAGTCTTTGTGCGCACATGTGTGTGTGTGTGTGTGTGTGTGTGCGTGTGTCTGACTGACAGCTTGTCTCTCCCCTGTTGTGCTCCTGCTCATGTCCTGTTCTAATAGGCTGACAGCGAGGAACTGTGACGGAAATCTTAGTGACGCACTGCTAGAAAAATCACAGCTGAGGGGAAACTGAATCTTGGAACCAACATGCTCAAAAAAAAAAAAGAAGCATATTAAACACTGAACTACTCCATAAAAATCAAACAGAGCTTCTCTCTGACATGCAATTGAAGACATGAAATGGAGGCACAGGAAAAGACAAAATATCAGATGGAGAAAAGGTATCTGTTGAGCTCCTCTGAGTGCGTTTGACTCTGTCTGAGGAATTCAAGGCTCCTGTGGTGCTTCCACACAGAGAAGTTTACATGTTAGAAAGTTAGAAAGAAAGACACTTCCTGTTTTCTTTCAAATGTACTTGCAGTGTTTGTTAAATAAGAGCAACGTGAGATAGTTTGAGCTGCACGAGGCGTTTGCAGTCTGCATTACATCTAAATAGATAACAGTGCTGACACACTGTTTGCACACTTTTTAATAACATCACCATCATTATCATCATCACCACTGCAGAGCGATAGTCTTCTGGATCAGATTGTGCTGTATTTATACACCAAATTAGCCTTAACAATAAAACCAACCTAATACTTAATAGGCATCGATCAGTATTTCTGACTGATCAGGGGCCATCGGGACCCCTGTGGTGTCTGGCACCTTCAGGTTTGGCAGGGCCTGTGTGTTAGATTAGATTAGATTAGATGAAACTTTATTAATCCCTCAGGTGGGTTCCTCTGGGAAATTCAGTACAAGGTTGTACATTCAGGGTTGTGGTGTGGCATCTTGTGGCTCAGTTATATTCTGGCTTTTTCACAGTTTATAAGGCTGGGGCTGTTTCTCGGGCTCACTGTTGTTGAACAAGGTATTTGTGAGGGATTCTGAGTCAACAACCACGTTTAGATTGGTAATGATTAATGAATGCCAGGAGCCAAACACTTCGCTTCACCTGCGAGTGGTTTTAATGTTGTGGGATAACGATGTTTGCTGCTTCACGAGGGATTCTCCTTTACATGTTATGTAAGTGTGTGTGTGTGTGTGAGCACGTTCATGTAAGTGTCACTTTCGGCTGAGATTATCTAATGGGCAAATTAAGCTGCCAACGCCGGAGCGACATTTTGAACAGTGGGTTGCGTCTTTAATGTTTCATCGTTCTCGAGTGCTGGCAGATGTGCATCAGCTGTGATTGCGCCTCCAGCTGTGATCTAGTTTTTTTCACACTTAATTGTTAATGTAATAAAAAAAGATGGGAGGTCGCGTTATTCGACCGCAGAGGCAGAAGGATTTTCATAACCTTGTTAAAAAGGGAAAACGGGAGGAGGAAAGGAGACAAGGAAAACAATTTGAGGACAAGATGCTGTAAAAACAACCATGACTTTGGTAATGTTATCACTTAGCTGCCTCACATTTCACCCCCTCAGGGTTTCACTTGCTGTGAAGGGGACATGTGATTTAAATGATCACAAGCATCCTCCCCTACCTGTCCCCCATCCACCTCTTTAGCTACTTCAATCCTAATGGCCTGACAGGTTGGTTATTACCTCCCACTGCTACCGAATCCCCCTCTCCCCCTTCTCTTTAGCTGTGTTATGTTGCAGTGACAGAGCAGTATGATATAGGTTCTCCCAAAGAGGGAGCATGATGCTTGAGCACATCATGGTGCTGTGATGCTACTAGTCTGTGCAGGAGAGGATGGAGTATGTGCGTGCCGAGCATTCACAAATTCACATTTGCAGCGTGCATGCATTCATTCATGCGTGGTTGTACTCGTGTTTGCATTCAGCTAAAGTCGTACAGCTGTGACAACAGGACACCCAACGCATCAATCATCTGTGAGGGTTCACCGCAGATGAGAAAGAGATGGAGAGAATCTCAGGCATGCTGCTTCTTCGGCATTTATATCTACTCCTGTGGGGATTATTTATGGTCCAATCAGACCCCGGGTGTTTCCAATTCAACTCAAACCCAATCCATAAATTAAAGTAGGCCTTGAGAGCATAAAGAAATGGCCATGAGAGCTCTCCCTCTCTCTTTGTCTGACCTTTCCTTTTCATCATTTTCACTTCATCCTCTCCCATCCACTTCTGTCTTTATAATACAAACAAAACTGGCTGCGCATTTTCAGAGAGGAAAACGGCCATAACAGGAAACGCGGTTTGCAGGAATAAGTGTGCATGTGTGCCATTTCCAAGGGGCAGCCCCCCTATTCACTGACACAGCGGGATGAAGATAACAGTAAAGCTTGTTCTCTTGTTTCTCTCTCTCTCTCTCTCTCTCTCTCTCTCACACACACACACACACACACACACACACACACACACACACATACACACACACACACACACACACACACACACACACACACACACACACCAGCTCCTGAGGAAGAAAAACTGAGGAAACTCGTGTAAAGCAAATCACTGCATTCAAGTGGATTAACTGCACAAGTACTCAGATTAAACTATCAATAAATCAAATGATCATGCAGCTACACCGTAAGCCATACATACTCTAACCACGCAACTCAGCACAATCAAAGCACACTTTCACATAAATATCCACGCAGGTTTAAGCAAAATTCGTATTTTACGATAAAATTACAACTAAACTTCAACAACTACTTCTATTTCTATTTTTTCATGCGTGGACAAAGCATTTTGAGGGCGCTTGATAAAAGTCAAGAAGTCCTTAACCCTTCTGTTAAAATACAGCACAAAAACACAACACTCACTCAATCACTGTTGCACACTGCGTGATCTGCTCACCTTTAAAGATGTTATTTACAACCAACCCGTGCGGGGATATTTCCTTCAGCAGTGGGTATCTTGTGCGTCCCAAGCAGATGCAACTTTTTCAGAGAGCACCAACACGCCAGAAAAAAATCGACTCTGCTGTCCGTTCCCCGTAGTTACAGTCCGCTTCTTTTCCCAAAGCCGCGCAGTCCACGGCGGCTGTGATCTGCTGCTGATCCACGGCTGCTGCTCAGGTTGAAGGTGTTTGGTACTGTCACCGGCACAGCCCGATGTAGCGCTCTGCGAGGCGGGCTCACTCTGTGCTTCAGCGGGGGCTCGAGAAACGATCCACAACAGTCAAGGTTCAGGACAGGGACGGGGAAGGCAGGGGCTGTGAGAGGGGGGGCCGCGACATCCGATGAAGCCATTCCTTGACGCTCGTGCCTTTGCGCCAGTGGGGTTGATATACTGATATAAAAACCTCATTTAAAACTTGTAAACACTATCCACGTGCGAACTAGTTTTTTCAAGCTCAACGGAAGAAAAATCAACAGTTCAGAAAACTGCACATTTTTATTTTAGTGTTTGAAAGTAACTACTGAGCTTGTTGTTTTGCTAACTTGAATATTGTTCTAAATTATATAAATCACTTTAAAAGACATTCCTTAATAGAGTTTTATGTTTGTGTCTTATTATGCCATTGATTTGAGACAGAAAGTTTTATTAGCAGTTTTTCCAACATGCAAATGTGCATGTAAAATTCTGCAAAGACCAAAAGACTGTGTACATTTTGTCTTTATTGGACAGTTAATTGTTATTTTAAATTCCCTGCTCTCTGTTAGTTGCACTGCTTAAGATGTCAGTGGTCTAATCAGCCACCAGTGCATGTAGGTATGCAGGTGATATCAAGACAAGTTCAAACCAAGCATTAGAATGGGGAAGAAGGTGATTTAAGGGAAGTGTGTGGGTATTTCAGAAACTGATGGTTTTCTGGGATATTTCTCATACATTTGTTTCCAGAGTTTATATATAATTGAATTGAGAAAATATTCAATGAGTGACAGCTGGAAGAAAATGCTTTGCTGAAATCAGAGGTCAGAGAATGACCAGACTGTTTCGAAGTGATTATAACCAAGGTATGTAGAAGAGCATCTTTCAACCCAAAACATGTACACTGAAGCAGATAGGCTACTGCAGCAGAAGACCACATCTGGTGCCACTTATGCCAGCTAAGAACAGGAAACTGAAGCTACAGTTAGCATGGGAACATCAAGATTTGACAACGGAAGATTGGGAAAAACATTGCTTGGTCTGATGAGAAAAGAACATACATCAGTATCTTCTTAACTTAGGCTCACAGTGGGCTTATGTGGAGCTGTGTGGAGGCAAGGCCCTGGACAAGGCTAACACAGAGAGAAACAGACAACTTCATATTCTCACGTCATCTTGGTGGCTGTCTATGTTCCCCCCTCTGCTAACCCCACAGCTGCATGTGACACTATCCACTCTGCCATAGCTCGGCTACAGACTCAGCACCCGAGTGCCTTTATTGTGATCTCGGGTGACTTCAACCATGTATCACTGGACAATACACTACCAACATTCAAACAATATGTGGACTGTCCCACCAGGGGAGAGAAAACTTTAGACTTACTGTATGCTAACGTCAAGGATGCATACAGCTCCTCCTCCCTCCCCCCACTTGGTAGGTCAGATCATAACCTGATTCACCTCACCCCCCGCTATGTGCCAATTGTGAGGAGGGAACCTGTGACCACCAGGACTGTTAGGAGGTGGTCAGAGGAGGCAATAGCGGAACTACAGGGCTGTTTCGAGGTGACCGACTGGGAAACACTCTGTGAGCCTCACGCCGAGGACATCAATGGGCTTACTGAGTGTATCACAGACTACATAACTTTCTGCACCGACTCCATTGTTCCAGCTCAGACTGTTCATTGTTACCCAAATAACAAGCCGTGGGTGACTAAGGACATCAAAGCCCTCCTCAACAACAAGAAGAGGGCTTTCAGAGGGGGCAACAAAGAGGAGGTGAGGAAGGTCCAGGTGTTACTAAAGGACAAGATCAGAGAGGCTAAGGACAATTACAGGAGGAAGCTGGAGTGGAAACTCCAGCAGAACAGCATGAGAGAGGTTTGGAGGGGCATGAAGACCATCACTGGATTCAGGCCAACCAACAGCAGGGGAGCTGAGGGAGGTGAGAATAGAGCCGACGAGTTGAATCTGTTTTTCAATAGATTCGACACCACAGTGTCTGCTCCCACCCCCACAACCTCACCTGTAGTCAGCCTGGAATCCAGAGCCACACCACTGTGCCAGCCTCTCTCTTCACATGTTGCCTCCTGTGAGATTCCTGACACCCCTCCCCCACCCATCACCTTCACTCAATACCAGGTTGAGATGCAAATGAGGAGACTTCACTCAGGCAAGTCTGCTGGACCAGACGGAGTGAGTCCCCTTGTCCTCAAGGCCTGTGCCCCCCAGCTGTGTGGAGTCTTTCATAAACTGTTTATGCTGAGTCTGAGTCTGCAGAGGGTCCCGGTGATGTGGAAGACATCATGCCTCGTCCCTGTACCAAAGACGCCTCGTCCCAGTGGCCCCCAGGATTACAGGCCCGTGGCACTGACCTCCCACATCATGAAGACCCTGGAAAGGCTCATCCTGGACCAGCTGCGACCCATAGTAAGACCACATCTGGATCCCCTTCAGTTCGCTTATCAGCCTCGTCTCGGAACAGAGGACGCCATCATCTACCTGCTCAATCGTGTCTACACCCATCTGGACCAGCCGGCGAGCACTGTGAGGGTCATGTTTTTTGACTTTTCCAGTGCTTTCAACACCATCAGGCCGACCCTCCTGGGTGATAAGTTAGCAGCGATGCAGGTGGATGCTTCTCTGGTGTCCTGGATTGTTGATTACCTGACAGGAAGACCACAATATGTACGTCTCCCACAGTGTGTGTCTGACAAGGTGATCAGCAACACAGGGGCACCACAGGGGACTGTCCTCTCCCCCTTCCTCTTCACCCTCTACACCACAGACTTCAGCCACTGCACAGAGACATGCCATCTTCAGAAGTTTTCTGATGACTCTGCGGTGGTTGGATGCATCAGCAGGGATGATGAGACAGAGTACCGGGCTGTGGTCGACTCCTTTGTCACGTGGTGTGAGCAGAATCATCTGCAGCTCAACGTGGCAAAGACCAAGGAACTGATCGTGGACTTCAGGAAGACCAGGAAACACTTGACCCCTGTTTCAATCCAGGGGGTCAGTGTTGACATTGTGGAGGACTATAAATACCTTGGAGTACACATTGACAATAAACTGGACTGGGCTAAAAACACCACAGCACTTTACAGGAAGGGCCAGAGTCGTCTCTATTTTTTGAGGCGACTGAGGTCCTTCAACATCTGCCAGAAAATGCTGAGGATTTTCTATGAGTCTGTGGTGGCCAGTGCGATCCTCTATGCTGTTGCATGCTGGGGGAGCAGGCTGAGGGTCGCAGATGCCAACAGACTTAATAAACTGATCCGTAAGGCCAGCAATGTTGTGGGGATGGAGCTGGACTCCCTCAAGGTGGTGTCGGAGAGGCGGATGCTGTCCAAGATAAAGACAATGTTGGATAACACCTCCCACCCACTCCATGACATGTTGGTCAGTCACAGGAGCTCGTTCAGTGAGAGACTGAGATTACCGAAAAGCACCACTGAACGACACAGGAAATCATTCCTGCCTGTGGCCATCTCCCTGTACAACGCATCCACTTAACACACTGTTTGCTGCTACAACTACACATGTTTCTTTTCCAAATATTTATTTATAAGTGACTTATGTATGTATGTATGTATATATATGTATATATTGTACTATTCTTAGTTAGCGTATTGTCTGTCTTGTCTTAATGTTGGTTTAAAATGGAGCACTGTAACAAAAAATAATTTCCCCCAGGGATCAATAAAGTATTCTGATTCTGATTCTGATTCTGATATTTCCACCTCCACACATAGGTCCAATTTAGGGAAAAACAGTTAACCTAACATGCATGTCTTTGGACTGTGGTCAGAAAACCACTCAGGCACAGGGAGACCATACAACTCCACGCACAAAGGCCCCTGCCAAGAGGGCCAAGAGGTTGAAACCTGAAACCTTACTGTAAGGCAGTAACAAAAAAGTCAAAAAATAAACTTAAAGAATGGCTTTAACATTAAAACAGATTACAAACCCACTTGTAACCTCGTGTCCAAGTAACTGAGGTTATACTCTACAGTAATTTGCAAGTATTGTAACTATTCTCCTGTGATTTAAAGCGTGTTTAAAACTGTTTGGTGAGTTTTTTCTAAGATATACTTAGATAAATATGAAAATGTGCTTTATTTTGGAAAATCTTCCCATCTTCTTAGCATGTGACCATGCAGATATTGCTTCACAGTCTAAACAACTAATATTTACAGCATGTGATGGGCAATATATGAAACAAAAGAATATTAGCCATAAAAAGTCATCAACAGTTGAAATACTACCTCTGAGCCAGCTTGTCTGCACTGAGCCCCCCACTTACTTACTTCTGTCCCCTCTTATGTCCTGGGAACACAATATAGGGTCTCCTCTTCTCATCACAATAGACTTCCACCTGCTTAATTCATCAATGAAACCGGAGCTGCAGGAAAGCCTGTCCTAATTTCTTAGACGTCGACATATGGGTCGGTTTCCACCAGATCTTAAGATGCAGAAATCAGTGCCAGTCAAAAGGAGCAGCTGTCAAGGTGTAATGTTATGTGATATACTGCAGGTAGCAGGGTCAGTTTACTTTAGTAGGGACATCTGGTCCACAGCATTAAAGGTTAAAGAAAGCAAGCATAATCCATTTTCCCCACACACAGTTGTCAAGAAAATAAGGAGCCTCTTATAATCATTAATGTAACAACCCTGAAGTGTGACCCTGGCTCTCTTAAACCCTCATTTACAGCTGATTCACTTATGAACCTATAAAATGCATTAAAATATTTGGTTATATGAGGTTGTCTGTGATTTTTCTTTTTGTTTTGTTTTTTTGCTCCTTCCCTGAGTTGTTGTTTTTTTTTTTACTCGGTGTGATTAAATAACTCATTAAGGTGTGTGCATCTGCATCCATCCATCTGCAGGGCAGGATTATATTAAAGCGCCGCTAAAAGTGTTTGTACAGCAAAAACCAAGGACCTGCAAACCTGAAACTTCCACCAATACTCAGACCCTAAAACCATATGTTGCACTGTAATAAGCAACTTAATATTTTTGCAATAACTTGGGGGAAAAAAGCAGGAAAACTCCTTAGCAGGGAGTTAATATTAATATATTTATTATTTTAATCAATTTAATTCATCTGCATCATTGCTCCACTCTTTTCACCTTTAGAAATGTCAGTTCTTAGACCATTCACCACCCCAAAAATGATTGAGCACTATCTACAGACTTTTGCTTGTCTTAACTTGCTCAGTAGTTTTCTTTACGTCAGTTTATTTAAATGTTGCCAGCGATTCAGGACAAGCAGCAGAGCATTCATATTATGGACTAACTCACTATCACTTCGAGATATCAGCACATGCACTGGTGTGTGCTAAACATTGTCTTCACTGCAACCTATGAACATCAATAACCCCTTAAGTCTTTGTTTCACTGGAACCAAAACCAGCACAGGCTTCCTTTGCATACTGGAAATCACACGTTTTAGATGCTGTTAAGATGGGTCAGTAAGTGTGCAGTGACATCCAGTAATTAGTGCTGTATGCAAAACATTTGCTTGATCAAACTTAAGCAAAGTATTGGAAATATGTGAAATCAGATTTGCATCTGGTTTTGCACGTTTGGTGTCACTTATGAGAAGGTGTGAGGAAAAAAAACACATCTCTAAAATCACTACGTCACCTTTTCTATTGTAAATTGTGCCCGTGTCACATTTTCAGCATTCAGTGCTACCAAATTACCATGCTCTCATGGTTTACTTGGACCCCCAACCACTGCTGCTTGAGGCTGTAATTCTTCCCGATGTTTACTTCTCCACTCTAAAAGTGTGACCTGGAAAAATTCCTGGAACCTTAATGCCATGGTCCTAAATACCTTATACTACTCAGATGCCAAAATGAGGAACTGCACTCCAGTCATCATAACTTCTTTTAAACGAGGGATAACGAATACAAATCACGGGGAAATTATATTTTTGAAAAACTCAAGGTTAGAAGAGATATGAAATGTCACTGTATTTCTGTTAAACAGAGGTTTAACTTTTGGACTCTGAAGCACACTAAAAGTGTTTAAAAAAAACGGCACAGAAACAACATATTTATTCAGTATTGTGATGATGGTTTAGTGTGAGGATGGTTTAAAATCTGAGATTTTATCTGTATCTGGACTTGGCATGAATGGTTTTATTATTTATTTGTTTTGTTGTGATTGTGTATTTAAATCTTAGGTTACAGATCTACTTTAGGATTAATTTTCCTTACACGTTGATTGTTGCATCGGGGTAGGTGTTATCGACACATTTTCCATTTTTTATGGGATTTCTCATGATTGTATTTTGTCATTTATGCTATCGTGGTTAAAATGAACTTTACTGAATGAAAAAGTAAAGACAAGAGCCTTCAATTTGTAGTTTATGAAGAAAATCTTTAAAAATAAAGTTCTTTATTAGATTGCATCTTCAACAGCATCAACCTGTTTCTTTGACGTCCAGCCAGCTCTCCTGCCAGAAGACAAAGATATTGAGGACTCCCGTCACTGCTGAACTCCCGCTAACCTCTCTCCTCTGCGCACAACATACCAATTTATTTTCTGTTCCAATGCCAAGTACATAACCCCCACCTCTCCTGCTCATCTGTCTTCAGACTGTCAGGTACGTCTGTTTCTTTTCATCTGCTCAATACAACTTCTTACAACTGCCCACCATCATGTCAGACCTATACACATACCCTATTTACCACAACACTCCTTTTCTCAACCCCTTTTTTCCTTTAAATCATCGCCATGGTTCAGTTCAGTTTCAGGCTTCGGCAGTCTGCAATGCTAATATGATTTCTAGCTGAAATGAATCGTGCAAATGTGCTGTAGCCTCTCCTTTTCCCCAGTGGGTTCCCATTTAAGTCCACTTCATTTGACTGGAGTGGGTGGAGGGGTTTTTAAAATTTTATTTATTCTTTTTTCTTTTTTTGAACTGCGGAGGATTACAGTGGACATTTTTCTAGGCTTGATGTTTGTGGGTGGAGTATCTCTTATTTTTCCAGCATCCAAAAAGCCCTGTTAGTTTATTGTCTCTTGCAGTATGCAAAGACTATGTGTGAGTGTGAGTGCGAGTATGTGTGTGTATCCTGCTGCAGCAGTGTGTTTCTGCAGATCTCTGTGTGCCCAAGAGTGTTTTCTAAAAAAAAGTCCTTGCCCTTGGCAGGCAGCAAGGTTTGTACATGACAAGACTGTTTATTTCATAATAACAGCGAGGAGGTTGCTGCCTGTGCAAAGACAGAAAGAAGTCCCGCTCGTGCTATTGTTCTCATGCTTTTGACAAAAACTGCTTTAAGCATGCTTGTAGGGAATCTGGTGGGTCCACCACATCCATGTTTGTGTCCAGACTGAAAGATACAGGCAGATTTGGCTCATATATTCATGTTTTCCAGATGATTGTTGACTGGTCAAGACTGAAGTGATCCACACCCTTACTGTGAAGAGCATCACATTTTGTTTTTCAAATTGAAATTAATGTTGCTGTGCTTGGTCTCCAGAGGATAAATCCTAATAGGTTTAAATGAAGCTCCACCAAAGGAGAACAGATGTTCTTGATTCTTTTTTTTTTCTTTTTTTTAAGAATGGGCCTTTTGGGCGGTGGCTACACATAGTGTAAGGTCAATCACTTTCCACAGAGCACAGGCCTGTTATATCTGGCCCTCTGAAAAAGGAAAGGAGGGGGCACAAGCCAGTGTAAATTGACTGGTAATTACATTGCCCCTTTCTACTCAGATGAACACATAAAGTCTTTCTACTAGAAGTCTTATTCACCTAATCCTACACACATGCATACACCTCTTTTATCAATGCCTAAGTGTGTTTTCATCCATACACACACTCACTCTCCAATGGATACATTGTGGGAAACTCAAGGTTCAGTAACTTTCCCAAGAATACTTCAGCTTGTGGACTGAAATGGATCAAACAACCAAGCTAGTGTGTTCCTTGTGCTGGCCCAAAGTCGAGATTTAAGGGGAGATTTGCATTGGAAGCTCCAAGTAAAATTTCTGCCCAGTCAATATGTGGATCCAAATAATTCCATACTGGACTGGTTGAGGCCTGGGTGGAGGTGAATGATCTGCTGTCACGACAAATGATCGGAACAGCTAAAAGGAGAAGAAAAAAAAGAAATAAAAAAACCCATAAAAAACATTGAACTTTCTGTGTAGGAAAAAGTCAAGAGTCAGTCTCAGTACTAATTAGAAAATGTTACATCCTAATGCACTAAAGTAAGATGGTAAACAGGATGAACTGTCACAGTTTCAATAACAGCATTAATGTAAAAACAGCCATGATAATCATACAGGAAAAATCTGAAAGCCCCATCGAATATCAACACATAGCATAAACCCAGAAAAGTAGCAGCCTGGTGGGGTTTTTGTGAGCAGAGAAAGCTGGAGTGGAGTTAGACTGAAACATGCTGCTGGCATGCCGTTTGACTTAAGCCAAAAGCATGACTGTAGACTCCAAAATCATGTCTTGTTAAGACTAACTGTATGCTTAAGTGGACATTAAGCACTTTTAAACAATGATTAACTGTATGTTTAGCTGCTAATGTTGCAGTGTGTAGAAATGTCACAAGAACATCAGATATTAATAGCTATATATGTGTGATTAATATGGCTACAGATTCAGTGATCAGTTTTGACTTGATGCAGGATTTGAACCTCACTCTCCCGGGTGAAATGGCTGCACTTAAATGAGAGAATGGCCAACATCACCCAGCACAAGCTAGATTTTCTTAAGCCTAAAGACAGAGGAGGCAGTACACTTGAAATCCCTTCTTTCTAGTGATTGATGACAATATGCTGAAAATGATATTATGGATTTTTTGAGGTTTTTTGGGTGTCACAGGCAAGTAATCCACACAAACTCAAGTTTCTACACAAACTGCCAAAAATGTGTTTGCGTCTAATTGTTCTGCAGCTGTAGGTGTTCTGTAATATATGCTGTGTACATGCTGTGTGACTCAAGTATACATGTGCCTCCACAGCATCCTTATACTGTGAGAACAGGCACAGGGCTCCCAGAGGGGGGGCTCTGACAAACGACTCTACTGGCACAATTTAGCAAAACAGCTTCATAAAACAGATTAATGGAGAACTCCTCGCTGCCATGCCAAAGCAGAAATACTACACTGCGGGTCTTTGTTTCTACTGTGCTTTAGTCTGTCTGTAGTTGTCTGTGTGAAGCCTGGATCATATGACTCACATGCTCTGTCCCTTCAGGGTCTTCATCCACCACCAGACACCTGACCAAAGCTCGACCCTCAGCTGCAAGATGACTCAGAGATACGAAAGAGCTCCCAGCTAAAATTATTCCCATGAACCTGGGAACGTTCCTCACGTGCATTTCTGTTTGCTTCCGTTTCAACATAAAGTGCCGTTTACTTGTCCAACCTTTGAGTTTAATGACTCATGAATAGTTTATGCCTCATTTGCCAAGTGGATGAATTTTAGCTGTTCAATAAACAATGAGGCTCAAAGTGCATCCAAGATGAATCTGCCAAACAAAAAGAGAGACAGCGTGGGAATTTGAATGATGCCATTATCTTTGTTTTTGGCCACTGAAGAATTCATCAAGACCTATGACATCTCTGTCACGTTCCCAATTAGACTCTCCTGCATGGCTGGCACTCTGCTGAGGTTTATTTACATATTTCTATAATGGTCAAATCAGGAGAGTGCAGTATAGCATGAAACACTCCCTCGAATTCCTGCTCTGGTCTGAGTCTGAAAGCTCATCCAATATTGAACTCTTTGTCTACAAGACGAATCAGTGTGGCTGGGAAGCAAAGAACTGGGGCAGAAAACAGCTTCATCTCTGTTTTGATACCGCTGTCTGTTCGGAGCCTCTCATCTCTTTGCTGTCAAGGTTGGTGTTGTAAACCAGTATGACAGCTCAGATTCTGTCTAATTCTATGAAATGCTGCAGTCAGGGTTTTGGCAGGACCAGCTCGCTCAGACCAGGCTCTGAAGATGATTATTTAATACCACTATTCTGCTATTCAGTACGCTCATTAGAAGCATGTCTGCGCAACAAAAAAATCCCACATTGATAATTTATTCACTCAGCAGCAACCACTTAGATGTTCCCTTTATTCACCATCCTGATGCACTTTCATGCATTTCAATTGCTGCCCCATAAGCTCATCCATCTCCCTCTGCACTGGCACTGAACTCTGACCTCAACAAACCCCCAGTGTATACAAATAAGATATAATTATCACAAATATACATTAATAAAGTCCAGTCTCAAATTCCATCTGTTTTATAAATGGCTATTTCTGGAGTAGCTTGAATTTCTAAAGATCTGTTTTTCAGTTCAGTGGTGCATTTTTGTGGTCGACTAACCATAAATGATGTGAAATAATGCTGACGTTCAAGGGCAGCTATGGTACAGAGGGGTCTGGAAGTAGAGGAGAATCTTAGGGCTGGCTGTCATTGTCGTGCATAAGAATCAACACGACAATATTTGCTTTGTAAGCAGTAACATCTTTAGACTGAAGTGCGATGCAGGTTTGATTTAAGCAGTGGTTTAAATGCCACAATCTAAGACTGAGAGATGGTGCATGACTCGGACTGCAATAAAGTAGTGTTCTCCCAGAGAGTGCACAGCCTCACAGATCAATGAGCTAACTTTTTCATTTTTGATGTAATGCTCCATCAGAATTCTCCCCTTTTCTGCATCTCCTTGCGATGTGAACACACTGTAGACACTAATCACAGCGGAGCAGATTTCCACTCAGAAAGATTAAAGCTAACTACCTCCAGTAGCTAACACTTCTTCTCAGCCTCAACCTCTAAATTCAGGATTTTATTTTCCCCCACTGAGCCAAACATGGGATGCCAAGAGCAATCCTCCCTGGATTATTTAAACAGCCACTTCAAAGGGGAGCAATTATAATCCTGCATTATTGATATGGGAAAACCAGTGAGTAAATGTCATAGTAACTAGAAAAAGAAGTGCCACAGACACGTGAGAACATGCAGAGTGTGAGCAAAGGAGAAGTGCTTTTAGGTTTGAGGTTTAAATTCTTCGATAAGAGTTAATCAAATAGATATTTGAGTCTCACACAACATCTTCCTAATCTGAAATGCAAAATTTATTCTCCTTCCACACTTGCATACATGCATTTCATCTTCATAGATACATAAAACTGCATTATCTAAACTGCAGTCCATCGCTGAGGGAGATCCAGCCTTCTTTGTTCACACATCACATACATGGCAGACACATAGCCCTAACCTTCCTTATGGAGTCTTCATAAATGTCACCGGTGTCACGAGTACCCCAACATAAGCGTAGATGCATGCACCCACAATGACATCCATGAGTGCTTGCTGCAGAAATCAGCTCATGCACAATAACTGTAGTTAGTGTATAGTAGTGAAATGTTGTGCTCACACAGTAAGCGTTCTGACCCAGATTAGAGCATGCCTACGTGTGTCTGTATTAGTAGTTAGTAGTAAGGCTGCGAGTGAATTAGGATGCACGTGTCCCAGAAAACAGAGTGCAGATGGTTATTTTAGTCAGGCGAAGGCTGCAGGCCACGCACTGTCATGTTGTGTAAATCCGGTGGCAGGAAAATGGTCTATCCCTCCAGGTTAATGATGAGATAGCTGCACATTTGGGGAAATGATGAATGAGAAGAGTGGTGAAGAAAACTAAAATTATGTAACGGTCAGCCGAGCAGTTGCGATTTTAGATCCTGCGAGCCTTGCAATAGGTTTCTGCTCATTGCCATCAGCACTTCATGAATAATTACATTTCTTGCCTCAGTGACCTTAGTGGATTCAAAGTTTACTGACCTTTAAAATGTCTGAGCAAGAACCAAAAGCATTTATCTTCAGACTTTTACAGGAAGAGTGCCTGTTCACAAAAGTGGATGTGTTGAAGGTTGATGATGCATTGATGGCGGGTGACTTATTGCTTCCTGCCACTAACCCGAGAACAGCTTCCAGCATGTTTCAAAGAGGGTCAAGGACTTTGCAGTAGAAACACTTTACTCTTAAATTATCTACACACCTTCACAAAATGTGCCTAGAAAAAACAAAACTTTGTCTCGTGACTATTTGTCCGTGCAAACAGATGTGTGTCTGGGTGAAAAACAGAATGTGGCGCCTTAGATTCAAACAGCAGCTGTGGAAATGTTTGTGTTGGCTGTGGTGATATAAACAGTGTGACAGTTCCCAGACACTCTGGAGATGTGGATGAACACACAGATATCCATCTTTAGTGTCATCCCATATGCTACAGTATGTCAGAATGGGAGCCATAAATGTTGTTGCAGGATCCTTGAACTCTGAGGAGCATCTTATGAGTCATACACGGTTTCTTTGTCACTGTAGACAGAGCTGTGTGTTTATGTGTGTTTGTGTGTGTCATTCCTACATTTCAGCTGGCACACCTATTCTTCATCAGTTCATTTACTTGCAGCATATAAGAATCAGCTCATTCCTTCACTCCCTGGCCAAACCTGCTAAAGGATTTAATGTCATGCCTGAATCTTTGATTTTGTGTTTTGTGTTTTTAGTCTATCGAGTTCTGTTTATTATTAAATATCTTCAGTTTGATTCTATCATGGTTCCTCGGTCGTTGACTCAGTGTTTTGAGTTTGTTATTCTTTGTCCTCAGTCAAGAGTTTTCTCATTTATAATTTCCAAGGCTCTTGTAATTATGTTTGGATTATGTGCTGGAGTTGTAGGTCTTTGGTTATTATTGAATCTTGGAGCTTTTGTTCATGTCTATTCTCAGTGAGCACTCTGCTTTGGATTATTTGTAGTCTGCTACTTTTTCTTATTTTGCCAGCTCTTCGTGTCGTGTTCTTTGTCTTCGGCTTTGCATCCTTTTGTCTCATTGGTTTTCCTTTTGAGTTTGATGTTTTTTAAATTCTGGCCCCAGCGAAGTTTTGTTTTGTAATTTGTCCCTGTATGCTCCAGCAGCGAAGTTGCCTTTAAGTTTATGTTGTGTCAGGAGTCCTGCATATTGGGTCCTGCCTGCCACTCAGCGTATCGTAACAGATTCTTAATTTGCTTATTCTTTACATTATCACCGTTTCCTTCTCTGTCAATTCCCCCAATGTTTAGTTCTGTCTCAGGTTCCCTGTTAGCTATTGTGCATCATTTCCCGTTTCATTTTGGCACCATTTGCCTCTTGTGTATTTTTGGTTTCCACCCTCATCTCATTTCCCTGATTTAGTTTAGATGTGTTAAGCTCCACAGCTGTGTCTCATTGCCCTTTAGCCCTTTGTGTTTCTGTGTATTAAAGCCTCTTTTTGCCTTAGTTCTTTGTTGCATCATATTGTAGTTTTGTGTTAGGTTCCCAGCCTTTTTAAGACTTTGTTTTTTCCCCCTGTAATTATCCTCATGTGCTCCTTGTTGGTTCTCAGCTTTCTTGTGGATACTTCACAGTGGGATTTTCATGGGCTTTGTGTTTTGGACTCTTTCATCGCTTATAATAAAAGTTTGTTCTTATTTGATATCTGCCTGAGAGTCTGCGTTTAGGTTTTCATTCACACACACACACACACAGCATTACCTGCACTTATCTACCTGCCTGCCCACTTCCCACCACTCTGCTACCTGGAAATGACTGACCTGTTCATGCCCCCCACCACTTGTAAATACAACACAAACAACTATGTATGAAAGACTAATTCCTGCACAAATTCCAAGTCTTCCTCATGCCAAACCCTAACCTCTCCAGTAGGTGTCCCATCCAGTTTCTGGAAGAGAGAAGCCAGCTGTTATCACGTACCTTCAAATTCAAATTCAAATTCAAATTTTATTTGTCACACACACACAACCATACACAGTATGACATGGGGGTGAAATGCTTGTAGCTGTACAATGCCCGACCATTAAATGACAGAAGAAACGTTTTACAATATTTACAATTTACAGGTTACCTGCACCGAATTTACAGGTTACAGGTACCTGCACCGAAATGAAGGTTATCTGTAAGTTCAATAGGGAAGATCTGTAATTACTCATCTGTTTGCTTTCCTGACTGTTCAGGCGGCTAGTCTGTTCTTTACATCACTCTCTCTTTCCTATCCTTTCAAACGCAATATTGACACCATTATTCTAGTCCAGCCATTTACTTTTGCAAGCCAATCAAAAATCTCTGTCATTCTGCCTTTCAGGTTCTTCTTCATGCTACCCACATCCTTCCCACCTCTGCCTCACTTTAGTCATCCACACCCCCAAGCCTCCATCTTTATCTTTCTCTTTATCTTCACTATCACCAGTATCTAGAGTCCAATCTAGATTTACTAGAGTCTATTTTCCAAAAGGCTTTTTAATTAAACAATATATTTCAAATCCTATTCAGTTCTTCCAAATGATATCTCCTTTTTGAGCTCTTTCCCTGTTAAATCTGCACAAATTTAGTAAAATCTTTAGACTGAATTGACTTGGTTCTGCTTTCAAATCTGAATTAATCTTTTGGTTTGCGATTTTGCACAGCTTTTGATCAATAGAGTTCTATACAAGAGCTGAGATTGCTAATTCATGATTATCTGTGAATTTAATGTAAAAATGAATGATGGCAAATTATATCCCCACTGGGTTCTTGACTGACAGCAGAGGCTGGCATAGGCAGAGTCATATCTCTGGGGGAAACAGCTTTGATTCGAGTGACTGCTCTGTATCCTGTAGATATTGCAGTCAATACTGACCTCTTTGGCATGTCTCCATGTCTTGTGAAGCACATTCCATTCAGTCTGCTGAGCTGCTCGTCTTTGTGCTTCTGCTTTGAAAAAAGTTTGATGGAGAAAGTCACAACTCTCTCCGATAATACAATAAAACAACCTCTCTAAACATTTGTTGCAATTGCGACTGATACACTTGTCATTAAGTGTGTTCAAAAGGCAATAAGCAAATAGAGGATGACCCATCCGAATAACGAGAAACTTGAGCAATCGTGTAAAGTACTCCACCTGCAGTGCACTTATCTTGCAGGTCCAATATTTTTTTTTGGCACCAACAGCTATCGTTTTCTTGAAAGAAGGCAATTAGCAGGCGTGGCTCATATTCCTCCAGGGAACAATTTACCTCTGTCTCCTCTGAAATAATGTTGTTATTTTGACAAAAACGTCAAGGCAATGTGGTGTGCTCTACTGGTGAGTTTTGCCCACTTTCTCTGACCGGATGAATGACTAAGAGAGGCAGCTGATTGACTGACTACCATAACAGCGACCTGTGGGTAATTGCTCAATGGACTCTTACACAATTTTCAGTCCACCCCAGCAGTCTCGTGGGTGCTTGTTGTGCTGCACTTATGCCACTTTTGTAGTTAATGTGAGAGCTCATCATGTCATCTAGTTTTTAATTGTATTTTTTTAAAACCAGGGCGTTCCCCTGGAACCCCCCTTCTCGATGGACTTGGGCTCCTGAATCAGGAAGTTGACTTTCATTACTCACATCCATTATTCTCTCCGTGTGAGTGAATTACAAGCTAGAAAACAGTAACACATTGCTGCGACGAGTTTTAAGGTTTAAGCGAGGTGAGGAGAGACATAGAGATAGCTTTTATGGAAGGAGGTAAGAGGTACATGGGTGAAGTAGGGAAGAAAAACAAGAGAATGGAGGGATGGCACAGGAGGAGAGGAAAAAGGGTACACTGCACTAATGTGGGGAGACAGGGCCAGTCAAGGGAGCATCTGTTTTTAGAGTCTATAAACCCTCCATCCACCCTCCCCTTTTCTAAACCCCCTCTGCTTTTTTTTAAGCAACATCTCTTTCCCAGAGCCTGTACTTTCTTTTTTTCCTCTCTGTTTGTGTCCACACCAGACTGAGCTCTAAACAGCCCTCTTTTCACCATCAGAAAGCAAAGACCAGGAGCTTCTCTCATGGGAGTTGGATAACGGCGAGTGGAGACAGCGAGTCTGCCTTTGTATTTTGATATTTTAGGGTCAGTGCGGGCAATTCTATTCAATAACAGAAGCCTATAAAAATATTGAATTGTTATTAGAGTCAAGGCCTGAGAAATAATTCAAAGCATGTACACATTTATGTGTGTGAGCCGTTATTACATAAGTGTTTGCAAAGGAAAGAGTGGGGTGGGTTTGGATGCCGAAACAAAGACTGGAAAGAATTGAGGGGAGGTTTTATAGTCATCTGTCCTCATTCATTTCTCATTTTCATCCAATAGAAAGGAAATCTGGAAATAATTAAAGGCCGATCAGCCTCAATCACTGAATCTCATTCAATAAATCCGAGGATTATTTAATAGCTCTTGGAATCCAGCCACTTGCTCTTTGCTTTTCTCAAAAAAAAATAAAGAAAGAAAGAAATCTCCCTTCATGTGGAGTTGCATGTTTCCTCTAATTCCATCAGAAAAGAAGAATTTGTTGAAAGCATGCTTGTCATGCTCCTCCC
The DNA here is from genome assembly GCF_057381915.1 of Diplotaxodon limnothrissa. NCBI lineage: Eukaryota > Metazoa > Chordata > Actinopteri > Cichliformes > Cichlidae > Diplotaxodon > Diplotaxodon limnothrissa. The sequence continues at coordinate 12,932,029 of NC_140608.1, read as the reverse complement.
ATGTCCTCCGCTGAACCCTGCAACTATTTTCCTCTGGTGAAGCCTCCAAATGGCTCCTCTGGATGACTACATCATTTCATCTTCATATCCTGCTTCGTATTTCACCCAAGGAGCACAAGAGAAGGACTGGGAAAGTACAAAGTACAAAGTATGGGGGCGACCGTGGCTCAAGAGTTGGGAGTTCGCCTTGTAATCGGAAGGTTGCCGGTTTGAGCCCCGGCTTGGACAGTCTCGGTCGTTGTGTCCTTGGGCAAGACACTTCACCCGTTGCCTACTGGTGGTGGTCAGAGGGCCCGGTGGCGCCAGTGTCCGGCAGCCTCGCCTCTGTCAGTGCGCCCCAGGGTGGCTGTGGCTACAATGTAGCTTGCCATCACCAGTGTGTGAATGTGTGTGTGAATGGGTGGATGACTGGATGTGTAAAGCGCTTTGGGGTCCTTAGGGACTAGTAAAGCGCTATATAAATACAGGCCATTTACCATTTACAAAAGAACATACTCGTGTTTTTACTGAAGCCTCAGGGTCAGCCATGGGCTCATAACAGACCTTAATCAGAGAGCAAGGAAAGAAGAGAATTCATAAAGGAAAAACAAAAAAAGGTTTCTATGGTGCTGTAAAACCCAGAAATGCACTAATATTAACCTTGTGGATGCTCTGACCTTCACTTTCAGAAAAACAGCAAACAGTAAAACATAGTAAGCACAAGTCTTGATTCAGAACTACTTGAACTGCTGGCACCTTCAGTTTCTCTGCTGTTGTGCACATTTCTCCAAATTCTTCTTCTTTTTTTTATGAGAGCAGCTTAATGTGAGACCTCCACACAGATCTCGGTGATTAAAGTTGATGGCTTTTCGCTCCCTCATAAAAATCGATGGATCTCTAGTGAAGCACAGCGCTTGTTCCCATTAGCCAGTTGACTAACTGCATCGTCGGTTATTGAGCCAGGTATTGAGATGGTGACGAGACGGCTGCAACTGCTGCAATGCAGATCTCACAGGAACATGCAGTCACTGTAGCTTAAAGTGAAGGTAACAAGTGGATTCACCAGTACTGGCTCTCAACCACACACACACACACACACACACACACACACAAAGTCATTAATTGTTCCCCGCTGACTGGGCACCTGGTACTGTTGTTTCTGATAATCAATCACCAGAGCAGTAACTCCCACCCAGATTTATTCATCATTTTAAGCTGCAGTTTTGTGTGGCTTTTGTCTGTGCGCTGCTGTGCTGCATGTGTGTATTTCTTTGTATGTGTGTGTGTGTGTGTGCGTGTGTGTGCGTGCATGCGTGTGCGTGCGTGTGTCTAACTGGGTCAAACCCTTCCATTGCCTTTCAGACAGTCCACTGGGACATTAATGCAGGATTGAAGCACGATCCTCTAACTCAATTAAACATCTCTGTCTTATAGGACACACAAACACACACACGTGCGCCTAAACTAACGCTACCATCGCTCCAACTTATCCTGTTACATGCAGATGACTTGAAATAAATTTTCATGTTTTCATGGTAAAAATTTTTTATGTACGGTGATTTATGCATGAATTTATGCATTTCCCAAATTAGAGGCAAGTCCAAACACTTGACTATGTCCTTATAACATAAGTTCTATAGGTAATTGTGTGTGTGCAGGTGAGTACACAGAGTCAGTGAGGGTTTTAAAACTGATATCTCTGCATCATCCTTCCTCTACTGTTTCTATTCTGGCGTCTGTGTGTGATGGTAAGGGATGCAAGACATGTGTTTTTGTCGATTTTTCTATGTAATTAAAATGTTTAAATGTTTATTTTTGACTTGTTAAAATCATCTCAAATCCATTTCAACTTATTTGTTCGTAATGTGGTACTTGACTGTATCACATTTCATTATTTTTTCGGTTTCTCAGTTTTAACAGCACCTGAATTTTACCAGCAAATGTTCAATGTTATATTTTAAATACACAATTCACAGACCTGCACTGACTGTATCACAAATACATTTTCATTTTAAAAATCTATCAGTTAAAGTCAACTTCAAACAGCAGAATTCAAAGTATATTTCTGCTCTATTAACAAACAGGATGACGCTGTAACACCCCTTCCTGCCACCAGATGTCCTCAGACTTCCATTAGGCGCCTCCCTGCCACACTCACCTGGTTCCAATTTCCCACTAACTCCCATGTACACAGTTATGTTTTCAGACCTCACTCCTTTGTTAGATAGTATTTGGATCCTATGTGCATTTTTGGATGCCTTTTACAACAGACCCTTTTAAAGTCTTTTCTGCATACTTGGTTCAGTCTGCAGTGGGTCTTACTTCACAGGAAGCAATGGTTTCTGTGTTTTTGACCCTGCCAGCCTGCCGACAAGACTGGTCTGCCACCTTTCCTGTTGAGTTACACCAGCAGTTAGTTGTACTCTGCTCCTCGTGCACTCTGTCCTTCCTTTCTTAAAGCACCGCGAGGATATGAATCTCATGTCATTATGCATTTGGAGTTAATATATGTTTTTCTGTATTTTTGAAAATATTTCACTCCCACACAGACTGTTTAACCAACATGCAGGTTTAAGTGTGGTAGGTGTATTCAAACACTGTGACAAGGGTTTATCAAGACTGTGCAATAGGAATTAAAAGGGTAAGTAGCAGCCAGGTGCTCATAATAGAAATCATTTGATTAATTAAACATCAAGAAAATGTGAGCACCTCTTAAAAAGCTGAAGCTTTGGCAGTTTGCCCATCTGGAGCATTCAGGTGTGAGTTGACACAACGCTACTATTCTTCCGGGAGTGAACGTTGCACCCTGAGATCAGACCGTGCAACACTCAGAGTCTTTAGAGGTCTCAGTCAGCATGTTAAACGTTAAAGTTTATGACAGTACAATTAAAAAACAAGCCTGAACAAGTGAGGCGGCACGGTGGTTAGCACTGTTGCCGCACAGCAAGAAGGTCCTGAGTTCAATTCCACCATCAGGCTGGGGTCTTTCGGTGTGGAGTTTGCGGCTTCCTCCCACCATCCGAAGACATGTCATTCACAGCTGATGGAGTCAAACCTGGCCATCTCTAAGTTTTTGGATTTTTTACCAAGATTTTCTCTTAGCAGCTTCATATAAAGCTCTTAGGAAGAAATTAATAGTTTTTACTTTTTAGCACTCCTCCTAGTGGCAAAATGTGATCTTTGTGAATACAAGGGAATGTAAATGGGGTAAGGTGAGAGAGTGGCTTCAGTTTTGATTCAGGGTAAATAAGACTGAAACAGAAATTTGCTGAGTGGACAAAATGTCCTGTTAGAAACTTAAATAATGAAACAAAATTATTATTGTAGAAATGCATTGTGAAAAATATTTGTATAGCTTTTCTGTTTATCGGTTAAATGGTGCAATACATGTTCATTCTCAAGTTAGCATAAAAAAAATTTAGGCTGCTGCAAAGAATAAAAGTAAACGAATGAATATTTGTGATTTAATGTGACTATCAGACTACCCACTGACTATTAGGTCAGTGTGCTTGCTACCCACCATCAGCGTTATACAGAGAGACAGTGACTGTCAGGGGCAAAGATTGCTCCAGGGAAATAATTTGACAGTGTTTAGACAGCGCTGGCAACATGTGTCTTCCAATAAATGGCCGCACAATATGATGGAAAGAGGGAAGAAATGGTGTAAGTCAGCAGAAATGAGACCCACACGCACGCGCGTGAGCACGCAGACACACACTGCGTCTGATTTCTCCATCCACCCTAAATGAGAATGATACTGAAATACAGACAAGTGTTCTTGTCGCTGAAGCCTGAAATTGCCTTTTCCCTCCTGCTGTCTCAGGAGTGTCAATGTGTGTCTGTATCTAGTCTTACTCATTAGGGCTGCACTCACACTAGCGTAAAAGAGATTTTATATTCAGGCAGTAAGACTGTTTTTATGAATGGAGGGCGCCCACTGTTCAACAAGAGAGCGATCTGGTTAGTTAACCAGCCACCAGTCCAACTTGCCCCCTCTTAGCATGGTGTGGCTGTGCAACACTGCACATTCATTTGTCTACAACACTGCTTCCTTCTAAACAGCCTCGCCTCTTTTTTCTTAGTTTAGTTCACTAATTTTACTTAGTGGAGAAAACACAGAAAGTACATTTACTTACGTGGTGTCATTTTTAGCTCCTTGAGTATTTTTTCTGATTCACTATGTTTCAAAGGAAAACTGTAGTTTTAGCTGTAGTTCATTACAAATTCAAATTCATTGTTTGTTTGTTCTTTGGTTTTTTTTACAATATATTGTATAGTCATGCACAGAAAAAGTTGGGACGCTTTTATTTAAGCTTTAAAAAAAACAGAATACAATGATTTGCAAATCTCATATTTTAATTTACAATAGAACAAAAAAAGTCAACACAGAGGCAACAAAAGGCTGGAAAAGTAAGTGGTGCTAAAAAGAAACAGCTGGAAGAACATTTTGCAACTAGTTCGGTTAATTTTCCACAGGTCAGTAACATGATTGAGTATAAAAAGAGCATCTTGTGTTCTCTGTGTTCTGTTGTCAACAAAAGTATGATTTTAATTGATCAAATCATTGCATTCTGTTTTTATTTATATCTTACACAGCGTCCTAACTTTTTTGTATTACCTCATTGAGATGGTTATATAATAAACAAAGAGTCTGAGTACCTGTTTGAACCATTACGTTTTAATGTCATAAAATGTTCAATGTCATACCCTAGTCGTCACTTGTGGCCACACAAAAGCCCACATACATATCGTTTAAACTTTAGCTGCTGCCTTGCATAAGTAAAGAAAATTGCTTGTCTGCAGTAAAAACATCTAATTCCTAATGTGAAACGAACAGTAAACGTTTCAGGAGACAAAACTAGGACAGTAACACGTTGTGTTGATTCTTTACCGCTTCTGGGGAAGGTTAATTGTGTTTTTGCACAGGAAGGTTGGAGGGCATGGTCACCTTCAAAGCTGACAGGAGTTCTGCTTCACCTTGGTTCAGTGACACATTCATGAGTTTGGACGCTTGCACACATGAAGGATTGATGGCAGGTCAAGGTCAGTCTGTTATTCATTATGCCAGCCCTGTTTCATTCTGTCCAGCGGAGTTGCGTTGGTACGATGACAGCCTGGCACAATCGGAGGAAATCGCCTCAGACATAACTGCCACACTTCAGCAATAAAGTCGGGTTAAAACAAAGACTTTTACAACTTTCACTACATGCTGAACTAAACAAATAGAAAGAGGTGATACCTACAGTAGCATGTCTTTACAAACCAGTAAAATGAAAGGCGTCACCGATTGTTACATTTTCTTTAGAGATTTACAAGTACGAGGTGTGTCTTCTGCAAACAGAAACTACAATTAAACTTGTAAAGGTAGACAATATCAGAGTTTGTGCTAGCAGAGGTGTATGCTCTATAAGCAGGCTGTCAACGACCTCTAGTGGTAAACAGCGCTCGGTGCATTTGACATAAGACAGAGGAGAAAAACACTAGATGGCGCCACATGAGTGAGAATGAAACACCACATGGCGTGAGCCCAGCCCACAGTCCAAAGGCTGACATGGTTCATAGCTCTAAGCCACACACACACACACACACACACACGCTGAAATCTCACTGATTACTGACCCAAGCATCATGACTACAGATCCATAAAATGTATCTCCAGTTTAAAACACGTGTTCACTCCTGCTGGTTGCACTTTACATATCAAATCAAAGACAGATAGCCTTAACTACATGTGCCGAGCTGGTTTACACTCTGTCAACAATTCCAAGTGTCAACAGAGTCCAAAAAGTCCAAAGGTCAAAGATTAGACATTTAGTTTCCGTTTGTCCAGGACATATCAGCTGCCTGTGTGTATGAATCCCCTCTTACATGAGCACAATCACACATAAACACCTGAGAGGAAGTCTCTGTGTTTGTTTGAATCTGAAACTGTTATAATGAAAACAAGATAAACAGCATCACGTGTTGCTCATATTACTCACTGAGTTTCAGGTGAAACTTGAGCGAGCTGCAATCAAAACATCTCTCTGCAGTGGAAATGTAGCTTAAGAAGACATTTCAACATATGTGTGTGTGTGTGTGTGTGTGTGTGTGTGTGTGTGTGTGTGTGTGTGTGTGTGTGTGTGTGTGTGTGTGTGTGTGTGTGTGTGTGTGTCAGAAGTCATTGTGATGTGTCACTAGGACACCTGGGCGTGTCTTAGCACTCTCTCTGGTAGCAGCTGCAACTCAAATTTCAGTCTCATGTTACTTCCTTCATTCCCACTGCATGAACAGAGAACCCTGGGGGATCTTTTGATAAATTTGTTGTTAGAAAAAAGGGAAAAAAAAGCTGCCTTTGCATTGATTTTGTTGGCTGCTGTCAAGAAAAATCAGAAAATTGCACCGGCAGTGGTTTATTCAGCATACCTCCCATTACAACATAACCAATAGGCTTTAAAGGCCAGTTGGATATTTCAACCAATCATTTAATCTCCTATCAAGATCTCAAGGGGTATTCAGAGCAAAATAACCTCTCTGACTTTTGACAGGCACATGTCTTTCTGTTTCTGTCATGTGGAGGAAGCAGATAAAGAGCTGATTGATATGCCAGTGTTACGTGTGTGACAGCAGAGACGCGTGGCTTTTCTGGCGTCAAACCGGTCCGGGAGGAGGCAAGGGATCTGCTTGTTGGCCTGAACAAGCACAGTATCTGTTTGTTTTGGGGAAGAAAAGTGCAGTGTGTCACGCTTTTCCTTTTGTCAGTCTAATACACAGGCTTCCTATAATGGTGACATCCAAACAGCCTCTTCAGAGTGGAAACATTTTTATGAGGCTGGATATTTAGAGCATTATTTGCTATACAGTGGCTGGACAAAGAAACAACAGCATGCTCTGAGCGGCATCACAATGAAGAGACTTAACGTTTGGTTCGCTTTTCTTTAGCCATTTAATCTTGACTACTGTGAAGGAGTCAAAGATGACTCTGCGACAATCTCAGCAGCATAGTCTGTACTGTTTTAGTGTGTGTGTGTGTGTGTGTGTGTGTGTGTGCGTGTGTGTGAGGCTAGATTCTCTAAATTTATCCTGACCGTCAAAACTCTCATATCTCTGTCTGTGTGACTGACATTTTCAATATCACAGTCTGAGGCTTCAAATGGACAGTCGAGCAGGTATGAGGAGGATTGATGGGGAACCTTTAGACGAAAAACTTTAAAGTCACCTCAACCAAAGCTACTTTTAGCTTCTCCTATAGTCACAAGAGGTCACCATAGTGGGTAGCTCTGCATATTTTGCAGATTTCACACTGGATGCCCTTTCTGGCACAGCTTCAAACGCATTTGTGTCTCCTCCTGGGATCAAACCAGGGATTTTCTGATTGTTAGGGGAAAGTGTCAGCCACTATACTCATTATATTGTACTGTCATTACAAAACAGTGAGTAATAATCAGCAGACAGTCATGTAAAGCTATTTGTCCTTTCCTCACTTGGCTCAGTGACACACTTCTTCGAGAAAGACAAAGCAGGGCTGCTCGTGTCTAAAGCGACGAATAAACAGGAGAAAGGGGAGCAGAGATAGCAGAGCCACCGGAAACAAAAGAGAAGAACAAGAGGAGAGGGAATCATCAACCACACCTAGACAATTCATGCACCTCTCTACACATTCTGCTCTGAAGGTTACCTTGATATACTGAAAGATTGATGTCTGCAAGCTAAAATCTATTTTTTATCCTCATATGTCACTGAAATCCCTTTCATCTGTCTCTGCTTGGATGATATTTATCAAATATGTACAGCTTTGATTCACCAGAAAGGAGAAAGATCTGTGGAAATCATTTTCCCCTGAGAAGCAAATCGAGTCTATGAATAGAATCGTTGTTTTAATCTCAGATTAAGTCACCTGTCAGGTTATTTCTAGGGGAGTAAGTGCTTTACACAGAGCACAAACAGATGAGTGAGTATGAACAACAACACAGTTCAAATCTAACCAACAAGGGCCATGTCAGTCATAGTCTGTATGTCTACCATGCTGTTTGTTTTAATTATGTTGCTTATAAAGCGATTTCAGTGTTTCTGTCAGGTGTATAAAGAGAGGGAATGCAAAAGTATGCTGCAGCAAACTAGCAAAAGTAGCACAGACAGAGGGCAATAGAGAGGACTATACACATGCATATAGGACTGAGTGGATTAAGTCTGACCAAAGGATCTCCCCAAAATGTAACCTTACCAGGCAGTCGGACTTCACAGGCTTAAATAATTTTCATCATTCAAACATGGAAGAAGATCCATCCATCGTCTTCCAATTATCCTTATCAGATTCTCCGGGGAGGGGGGCGCTGGAGTTTATCCCAGCTTTCATAGGGTGTGATCCAAAACAAGCAATTGAGAGTAAACTATAAACAGAGTTCAAGTCATCTTTCAAGGTTTCTCGTGACATCATACATATGTTCCTTGCAATTTGTTCGTCATATTGGATGTGATAAACCCCCGTTTGCTACAGAAAAACTTGTTTTTTGTATATTTTCATGTTTCTCTGAAAATGCACAGATGATAATGACATTAAGGACATTTTTTTTAAAATGCAGGTTTAAGGCACTTCTGTGTTGGCTTGATAACCAACTTTTCTAGCTAGTACCAACATATTAACGTTCGCCCTGAGAGGCCAATCTGACTGCAACTTTAGAAAACACTAGCAATAAGAAAAACGCTGCAAAAGCACACAAAACACAACGGAAATGGGGGGGGGACAAAACAGAGTAGGAAAAACGACAACGGAAATAGGAAAAACTAAAACAGAAAAAGGAAAAAAGTGTTTCTGGGGAGACAATAACTAGGCGGACCAGTTGCAGGAACCAAAATATGCTTAGAATTGCGCTGGGAGACACTTAAAAGAAGGGGAGGATCTGTCGGTTTTGTGAGGAAAGAAAAGATGAGCGGTAAATGTGCTAGCCTAACTATTAGCCTAAAAATCCGTCACCAGTAGCATATGAATCATGATAAAACACGCCTACCATCTTGTAGGTTCCTGCAACTGGTCCGTCGGGTTATTGTCTCCCCAGAAACACTTCCCTTGTGTTTTTTTCCTACTTCTGTTTTCGTTTTTCCTGTTTCCGTTGTGTTTTGTGTGCTTTTGCAGCGTTTTTCTTATTGCTGGTGTTTTCTTAAGTTGCAGTCCGTTTGGCCTCTCAGGGCCACCGTAGATAAGCCTCTCCTTCAAATATAGGCAACTTCACCCGTTGCCTACTGGTGGTGGTCAGAGGGCCCGGTGGCGCCAGTGTCCGGCAGCCTTGCCTCTGTCAGTGCGCCCCAGGGTGGCTGTGGCTACAATGTAGCTTGCCATCACCAGTGTGTGAATGTGTGTGTGAATGGGTGGATGACTGGATATGTAAAGCGCTTTGGGGTCCTTAGGGACTAGTAAAGCGCTATATAAATACAGGCCATTTACCATTTTACCGATAGATAGATAGATATACACACATTTGTTTATTTCAAAAGACAAGAATGGTGGCTTCTAAAGTGCCAAACATTGTAACATGCTGCTAACTGGACTAACTGAGAATTTTCTGTCATTATAACTGTAAGGTAGTGACTGGAATAAGTCACAAGGTGTCGCTGTTGAGCTGCATATATGGTGTAAATGTTAGCAATTTTGGCCATTCGTCCTCTGCAGGACACCGTACTTTAGATTTCTTGTTCGCGCGGGCGCCATCTTGGGTCAGTGTTTGCTGTGATTTGCGAAGGTAAGCACTGCCAGTGGCGAACTGCATCAGTTTTGTGTTGTATTCATCGCCGAGACCGTGGAATGTTGTAGAAGGCACGGTTATTGTTACTTAATGTGTATTCTGTGTATATGTGTTGTTGTATTTTGCAATGTTGATAGTCACGGAGTGTTTGCTGTGATTTGCGAAGGGCCAGCAGCAGAGTTGGAGTGGTGTTTGCCCCTGCTTCCGAATAAACGGCGCGGTCCGAGCCACAAATTGAACACCTGTGTCCGACTGGTCTCTCTGCGGTGCACCCCAATCCAACACAATTTAACACAACGCAGAGTCCGGGGTGTAGGGAGGCCCCTGCACTGGTTGGGTTACATCTTTGGTGCCGTTACCCCGGATTTGTGGCACTTCGAGACCGAAGAGAAAGCAATGCCGACACCCCCCAGCTACGCAGCCATAGTAAGAGGTGTCGCCATCTGATGGGGTGCTGAACTAAGTATATAACTGCCTGTGCAGCTGTATTACTGGGACTTTCATCTCCCCAGGCATATCCTTTGAAAGTGAAATCTTGGGGTGGTTTCATTTGAGGGTTTCTGTCCCTGGAAAAAAAAAAAGACTCAGAGACTTGAATTGTAGAAAGAATGCTAAATGATGTTCCCTGTCTATAATGATAATCATTGAATACGGTTAAGTAATTGCTGCTGATTTGTGTCATTCACAACCTCTGTGCTGAAGATAGTTGTTTAACTGCACCCTGAGTTTAATGCTGTTTTTTGTGAATTCTTTTTTTTCTGCGTTATAGAATGATAGTTGTCATACATCTGTGTTGTGTTCTATTTTACTAGAAATATATTGTACTTACTCACAGTTAAGCATACTACAAGTAGCCCACACACATTTTCTGGTGCAGCTAAATTAGAGATACAGGACAGTGAAAATGTTGAGAGACGTTGCAGACACTCCAAAGAGGGCACAGCCTCACCTTTTGAATGAAGGGGCTACAGCTAGCGCCAGTACAGTGGACCAACAGTCATCAGTGAAGTCGAAGCTGGTCACCCAGTTCCCCAGCTTCACTGGCCAGCGGTTACAGTATCACACCCCAATCAGGGACCTCACCGACTCTGGGCTGGGCACACAACAGACCCCACCACCAACCATGCTTTCACCCCAGACTGATCTTGGCGTGGCTCCAGCTCATGCCCCACCACTGCCACCCTATGGAGGCCAAATGCAGGTGCCCTCACACCTATCTGAAATTCGCCCAAGGTCAGTGCCAACCAACCAGACAAGCCAGTCCAACCACAGCCCTCTAACTACAGCCCCTCCAGTGTTTCGGCCAGATATACAGATAACTATGCCCCCTGCTTTTTCCCCTCAGGCCAGTGTCCATGGGCCCACTGCTACACCGGCACCCCATGTTGCCTCATATCCCAACTACCCAGCGGTGCACAGTACCCAGCATCCCACCCTGAACCAATCACTTAACACTCCTTACCCAACGATGACCGTTCCATTCAGCCCCCAAGCATACACCAGCCATCTGTATTCCACACCTGCCCCCCAAGCCGCCATGCCAAGCCCCCTAACAGTGCAGGGAGTGGGCATAATGAATAATCCCTCTGCAGCCGAGCAGACCCTTGAAAGTTCAAAGCATGGGCTGACGCCCCGTTTGCCCCACATGCCACTAGCTGCTGTCCACGACTCTCGAGCCCCCCTCCACTCATCTGCTATAAGCCCCAACACTGTCATGCCCCCTATCGTGAATATGACCCATGGAGGTTCTATAGCCCCACCCGGCACCCATGCCTCAATGCACGTACCAACCTCTGCTTTAGACCCCCAAGTTAGTGGACACCCTGGCATACCCCCCCAGCAGGTGCATACATCTTTAAGCGCTCCGGGCCGGGCTGCAGCCAACGCTAACCCCCCATTAGCTGCCTACGGTGGTTTTATACAGACTCATCAAGTGAAAAATGTCCAAGTCTTCACTGGCAGTGCTGACAGCAAGGTGCTTGTAGAGGACTGGATTCGTGACATGCAGTATCTTCTTGAGGCAATAGAGCTCCCCATTCACCTCCGCTTTTCCACGGTGGTGCGTCACCTAACTGGTGAAGCCCGAAAGCTGGTCCTGAATCTACCTCTCCATGACCAAACACCTGAAAGGGCATTCGAAGAACTGAGAGCAGAGTACGGCGACACACAGAGCTCCTCAGATCTACTAGCGGACTTCTATGAGCGTGTTCAGAGGTCTGGGGAGTCTGCCTGTTCATATGCTATAGCACTGGAGGCAACACTGCGAGCTGTGGAAGAAAACCAAAGAGGAGGCAAGCCTTTTCCTGACCGTGACAGTAAACTCACCCGGCAGTTCATACGGGGGATTAATGATGAGGATGTGTATGCGAGGATCTCGCCAATGAAGCCCCGGCTTTTGAGTTTCCGTGAGCTGCAGGCTGAGCTCCGAAATCTAGCAAAAGAAACAAAGAGATTCCAGCCTCAAAACAAATCAAAGAAAACTTATGCCCAGGTACAAGTGGCATCAGAGTGTAGTGTGAATGTGAAGGCAGAAAAGGCTAAACATCCCTCAGAGTGGTCAGAGCTAGCAGAGATGGTCAAGAAATTAGCACTGAGCCAGGAGGAGCAGATGGCCAAGTTGACCCACCTTGAATCGAGAATTTATGCTCCATCCTCTGCCACTCCACTGAGAGTCCGACCACCCCCTGGGGCTACAACCCCAATGTCAGTGGTCACATGCTACCGGTGTGGGAAGCAAGGACACATAGCCCGGGTTTGCAGAGCAGTGCTCCCGGGGCCTGAACAGACGTGGGCACACGATCCTCAGCCTGTGACCCCCATGGAGGGAAACACTTACTCAGCTCAGCCTTTAAACAGATAAAGCCCATGGTCGCCGGGGCAACCATGGGCGAGCAGCAAGTCCCCACACTGCAGGTGAACAAAGGTGACGGAGGGGAGAGCACTCCCCTAGTTGGTCCCAGGAACGAGGGGGAGGTGGAAGTCAACAGAATGAAGTGCAGGGCACTCATCGACTCTGGCTCCCAGATAACCAGTATTACGCACCAGTACTGGCGCAGCCACCCCACCCTCCATAAACAAAAACTGCAGCCTTCTAAGATACCCATAGAAGGTGCAGGGGGCCAGAGTGTCACCTACCATGGTGTGCTACGCATCAACCTAAAATTGTTGGGGAGAGAGTTTAAGGGTGTGCCTGCTTTTGTTGTCACTAACACAGAGTACCGCTCCTCTGTTCCTCTGCTTGTGGGAACTAATGTCCTCCGTGCCTCCAGAAGTCACCTCCAGGCAACCTACGGCCAGCAGTTCCTCCTCCAGGTCAAGGAGACTCATCCGGAGTGGCACGCCTCCCTGCTAGAGATTGAGAGCACTGACCAGTGTGATATGGATGACACAGTGGGCCCTGTTGTTTATACTGGTCGCAAGGTGCACATTCAAGCAGGGAAAGAGATGGATTTAATGTGCAAAATAAAAGCTGGACCACAAAGAAAGACTTATACAGCCCTAATTGAAGGCCACCCCTCCCTGCGGCTCAGCCAAGACATCCTGGTCGCCAGAGTTCTGGCTGATGTAAAGAAAGGATGTGCCCCGGTAAGAGTGATGAACCTCTCCCAGCATGCTATCACTATCAAGCCTCACACGCATCTGGCCAAGGCATCTCTGGTGGAAAGTATTGTGGACTTTTCAGACAGGGTGCGGGGCAGTCATCACATTAGCGGAGGCAGAGAAGCATGCCTGGGTATGGACCACGTTGTGGCAAGCCAGGAAGTGGATTTAAGTGGAGCAGATGTTGAAAACGAGCACCAGCGTTCCCTTCTTAAAGAGCTTATGGAAAGGAACATGGGTGTGTTCTCACAGCACCCCCTGGATTATGGCCATACAAAGACTGTGCAACATGAAATCCCTCTGGTCGACCCTAAGCCATTTCGACTGCCTTACCGTAAGATCCCCCCATCACAGTGGCAGGACGTGAGAAGGTTACTGACAGAAATGGAGGCAACAGGAGTTATCAGGCCCAGCAAAAGTCCATATGCTTCACCTGTCGTGATCGTAACCAAGAAAGATGGATCACTAAGGCTGTGTATTGACTACAGGAAACTGAACTCCTGTAGCACGAGAGATGCTTTCCCTCTCCCCAGAATAGAAGAAGCCCTGGAGGCTCTAGGGCAGGCAAGATACTTCTCCACCCTTGACCTCACCTCTGGTTATTGGCAGGTGGAGGTGGCGGAGCATGACAAACACAAGACGGCATTCAGCACCCCTATGGGGCTGTTTGAAGCAAATCGTATGCCCTTTGGACTGCAGAATGCTCCCTCCACCTTTCAGAGACTCATGACCTGCTGCTTTGGCGACTTGAACTTCACCCACCTCCTAATCTATCTTGATGATCTCATCATATTCTCCAAAACCTTTGATGAGCATCTGGAAAGACTGCAGCTGGTGTTCGATCGGCTTCGGGAGCATGGCTTGAAGTTAAAGCCTTCTAAATGCCACCTAGTGAGAAAGGAGGTCCAGTATTTGGGTCACTTAGTGTCTGCTGAGGGGATCCGGACAGACCCAGAGAAGATCAGCAAGGTGAAAAACTGGGTGAGGCCCACAAATCGCAAAGAAGTGTTGCAATTCCTGGGATTCGCTGGATACTATAGGCGGTATGTAAGTGGGTACTCTACCCTAGCTGCTCCCCTGTACCGCCTAACTGCTGGTGACCCCAGAAAGAAAAGGAGAGGGGGAAAGAAAAGTCTGGCTACCGACCCACCCTTTTTGTGGACAGATGAATGCGAGAAGGCATTTAAGACCCTAAAAGAAAGGCTGACAAGCGCTCCAGTGCTGGGATATCCTGACTATAGCTTGCCCTTCGTTCTGCAGACGGACGCCTCAGGGGAGGGTCTGGGCGCCGTTCTAGCTCAGATCCAAGGTGGAGCTGAGAGGGTCATAGCCTTCGCCAGTAGAGGTTTGAGCCCAGCAGAGACAAGGTATCCTGCACACAAACTCGAGTTCCTTGCTCTTAAATGGGCGGTCACTGACAAATTCTACGACCACCTCTATGGGCGTAGATTCTCTGTCCAGACAGACAACAACCCTCTCAAGTATGTTATGTCCTCAGCGAAGCTGGATGCCACAGGCCAGCGGTGGGTGTCTAGGCTGGCTGCTTTCGATTTCGATGTCCAGTATCGGAGGGGACAGAGCAACACAAACGCTGACGCCCTCTCTCGCATGTCTAGCCAGGAGGTCATGCACATCCTACAGACATGCCCTCAGTGGGTGGATGTCGACGAGCAGGGGCATGGTGTGACACAGGTTACCCAGGATACTCAAAGCCTCACTGGCCATGGCACGCCTGCAGGGGAGGAACTGGAACTCGCGCCACCTACATCCACTGAGCCCTACAGGGATGTGGGGATGGAATCCCTGCCCACCATGACCAAACAGGAGATCCGTGCAGGGCAGAAAAAAGACCTCGTTATTGGCCCTGTCTTGCACTATAAGAGTATGAACCAGAAGCCGAGCCGCAGTGAGCGAATGAGTGCCGAAGGACACGTGCGCCTTCTCTTAAAGGAGTGGAGAAGGTTAGCGGTAAGGGATGGCATCCTGTACCGCTGCGTCCAAGACAGCCAAAGGGGAGTAGTTGAGCAATTGGTGCTACCAGAGGATTTGCGTATATCAGTGAAGACTGCTCTCCACGATGACTCAGGCCACCTTGGTTTTGAGAGGACATTGCACATGATAAGGGAGAGGTTTTATTGGCCACGGATGTTTCAGGAAATCAAGGCTTGGTGCGAGCAATGTGAGAGGTGCTGCCTTAGGAAAACTCCAACCGCAGGGGTCAGGGCCCCCTTGGTCAGTATCCACAGCAGTGCCCCCTTGGAGCTAGTTTGTGTGGATTTTTTGACTCTTGAGAAATCAAAAGGTGGTATCGAAAATGTCCTCGTGGTCACTGACCATTTCTCACGCTATGCGCAAGCATACCCCACTAAAGACCAAAAAGCCAGCACAGTGGCTAGGGTGCTGTATAGAAACTTTTTCTGTCGGTTTGGCTTCCCAGCAAAACTGCATGCAGACCAAGGGCGCAATTTTGAAAGTGCTGTGGTGAAGGAGCTGTGTAAATGCACCGGCATCACTAAGACCCACACCACGCCCTATCACCCACAGGGCAACGGGACAACTGAACGGTTTAACCGCACCCTCATGAACATGCTGGGGACGCTAGAACCTCACCTGAAACCCCGGTGGCACGAATATGTGGATGCAATGACACATGCCTACAACTGCACCCGCCATGATTCGACAGGGTACACACCATACTACCTGATGTTTGGCAGGCATGCACGGCTCCCTGTCGACTTGGTCTTTGGGCTGTCAACCACTAATGGGTCGGGGGGATATAGCGATTATGTCCAGACCCTGCATGACTGCTTGTCACAGGCTTACGCACAGGCTAATCAGGCCTCTCGCCAGGCTAAGGGTCACCAGAAAAGATACTATGACCGACAAGCAAAGAGTCAAAGCTTCAGCCCGGGTGACAGAGTCCTGGTTAAAGTGTGTCATGTGGAGGGGCGAAGCAAACTAGGAGACAAGTGGGAGTCACGTCCATACATTGTGGTGAAGAAACAGCCAGACATGCCGGTGTATGTGGTGCGATCGGAAAATGGTGATACAGAGAGAGTGGTCCACCGCAACCTACTCACGCAGTGTATGTTTCTTCCCGTGGAGCAGGTGGGAGAGGAGGCAAGAGAGGAAATGGAGCTTGACGTGGAGGAGGTTCATGGAGGAGGGATTGAGGACAGTGGAGAGCAGGCTGGTGAAGTAATCAGACAGGATGAAGAGTCGGACATGATCGAGGACGGGGAGACTGATAGCCTGGAAGGAGGTGTGGAGGGAATTTCACCTGAAGCAGCAAATGGATCACTTGCCCCCACAGGACCGGAGGAAAGGGACCCAGGGGCAGCACAAGAGAGTGAAGATTGGAGGGGGAATGAGACTGCCAGGGTCACCCACTCACCTCCCAGACCAAGAGAACCAAGGAGGAACTTGCCGAGGAGTCGGCATCCCCCAAAGAGACTGACTTATGGGTTGAGAGTTAACGAACCAGGGGAGGATCAGGAGAAGATAGAAAGGGGATGGAAGCTGTGGCAGAGGGCCAAAGCAAGAAGGGCTGCAGGAAATACATAGGATACACACATAGACATTTTCACATTACACTGCACATCTTCCACCACCATTATTCTTGTGTACATAGTGAGACTGTTCTGTTTTATTTTGTTTTGTTTGATGACTGGGACGCCATCACTTAAAGGAGAGGCGGATGTAAGGTAGTGACTGGAATAAGTCACAAGGTGTCGCTGTTGAGCTGCATATATGGTGTAAATGTTAGCAATTTTGGCCATTCGTCCTCTGCAGGACACCGTACTTTAGATTTCTTGTTCGCGCGGGCGCCATCTTGGGTCAGTGTTTGCTGTGATTTGCGAAGGTAAGCACTGCCAGTGGCGAACTGCATCAGTTTTGTGTTGTATTCATCGCCGAGACCGTGGAATGTTGTAGAAGGCACGGTTATTGTTACTTAATGTGTATTCTGTGTATATGTGTTGTTGTATTTTGCAATGTTGATAGTCACGGAGTGTTTGCTGTGATTTGCGAAGGGCCAGCAGCAGAGTTGGAGTGGTGTTTGCCCCTGCTTCCGAATAAACGGCGCGGTCCGAGCCACAAATTGAACACCTGTGTCCGACTGGTCTCTCTGCGGTGCACCCCAATCCAACACAATTTAACACAACGCAGAGTCCGGGGTGTAGGGAGGCCCCTGCACTGGTTGGGTTACATAACCATTATAATTTGTACTACTCTTTTCCAGTAAAGGTAACTTTTAGTTTACACGGCATGACATCAGCCAAAACACTAATGTTTAGGCTTCAAAGTGTGTAGTCTAGAAAAGTAATGGCTTGCGCCCATCACACTGTCTATCAAAGCAGTCTTCTCTAGATGCTAGTAGAGAAGATAAAACCGAGAAAGGTATGATGAAATTACCACATTTTTTCCTGCTCCTTTTGGTGCAGCCCTTTATCCTAAATGTCTCCATGTGGGAGTCTTGATAATGTGTAAATTCCGTCAAACACAAAAAGCTGCACTAAGCCTGCACTTCTGTCGTTTAACATAAAACCGCTTTGTGATATCCACATTTCAGAGCGGGCCCTTTGAAATTAACCTGTAAATTTTACACTACTCATTCCAATGTGCCACTTGAGAGAACAGGCTCCTCCTGTTGACACTGATTATCCACGATAGCATTACGCAAGTAACACACTAACCATGACAGTTTGTTAATCACACATCAAGCTGTACACACTGCAGGTACCTGGCACTCTTACAAATCCTCCATGGGTGTGTTTGTGTGAGCGTACGACACGGCTGTCCTATTTATGGGCGTCTTGTTTTGCTGTTAGTTATGTGTTACAATAAATGCATTGTGTGAAAACTGGGTGTTGTCCTCTCAATCCCAGAAATGAAGGAAAAGGTCTTATGGATGATGGAGAAATCTGTTTGGGAGGGGAGGAGGGTAGTTCTGCACTGTGGCATTTCCGATTGAGTAAATTCAAAAGGTGCATCATGAATGTAAGGCCTGCAGCTCGTCAATACAAGCTCCAACATTGGACGTTGTCTTTTAATGCCTTTGCAGGACACAGGACGGACATTATGCAGTTGGTTTTGATCAACGGCACTCTCCTGCTGGCTCCGAACCAGTCCTCGGGCATCAACCTCACAGCAAAATTTTCCGTACCAGTCTGCGCTTGCTGCAGGAACTCAGGCCTGCTTCCAGTTACAAAGCAGATGCTTCACTGGCAATATTTGCAGGCTTACATAGTTCGCTCTCTCTCTCCTCTTACATATAAAAAAAAGCTTTGACAAGGATAGGATTTCTTTCATCTACCTTTGTATCTGCAAAATCAAAAATGAAGAAGTCTTTGAAGTAGAAAGTTTTATTCAAATTCATCATGACTGAAATGTGACAGAACCCACTTCCCTTTTAATTCTTTGTGTTAGCTTAATAAAAGAATTGGATTTGCTGTGTGCACAAGCATGCAAACAGAGAACAAAACAATTACAGTGACAAAAAAAGCTTAACGATCCCTCATTAAGACATTAGGAATATTGTGAGGTTTATATATAATTTGGTGTATTTTCATTTCCCTTAGTAGGTTATAAATACTCACTTCTGTGGTGCTGGTACGGCTTCTGCATGCTTTTTGTTTGTCTACCGTGCTTCTATTTATTACATTTTGTGCAACACAGGCAAAGTGTGATCCTCCTTTTTGTTAGGCTTTTGTTTAACAAGTGGCACTTTGACACAAAACATCGACAGTAAATTCCAAAACATACAATGTACAAAATTACAAAATAAATATGCAGCTTCTTTGAGGGATAAAATAGGCGCACAAAACAACAAACTTGGCACTTTCGATTAATAGTAAAATGAGTTTTCTTTGTCCTTTACTTAAAGAGAAACAGTGTTGAAACAATTCATGCAGCAAGTGAGGGGAAAAAAGGTTATTACATGAAACGGAGGGAAGGGCACTCTGCGCACACATAAACACACACGCAGCTGCTTTCTGAAGAAGAAATGCTGCTCGGTAAGACACGGGAGCCAACAATTTCCTTTCCAGTTGTTGCTGCTGGGGCAGAGACTCTTATGCTGTAGCCCTTATCCAGCCTCGCTTCAGGCGCCACTGTCCACTAACGACAGAAAATTTGATTTCAGTGCTCATTAAAGAATATCTTTGCAGCCAGTTTTGCCATCTGACACTGGTTGAGAGATGGTATCCTCGGGAATGAAATTAAGTGGGCTTCAAACTGACCTGCGCTCATCACACCTACAAACGAGAGAGAAGGCAAAAAACATTCAGCGTTTCCACTGCAGCGAATAAAACTGCAAATCACATCAAACCCCTGTAGTTGTGTTCACCTGGTGTTGTGCTTTGAATCGAGGTCAAATGGTTTTAATGAAGGCTTTTAATGTGTGAAGTGTTCAAGCTAAGCTGACTGGAAAGCCGAGCTCAAGCCACAGCTACGCTGGCGTCCTGACATCACAGCCGTGTTAGGTTCAATCCCACGTACGACTTTACATGTTCGTCACTCGTGTTTATCATGATGTTGTTTACACTCGAGTTATTTTTGCTTTTCTACTCTTGACGTACAGCAATTAAATGGAAAACCACACCCCATGCCCGCGGGTATGAGAAAAATAATTAGAAACCTGAGAGTGTTACATAATGTAAATGTCCAGGGAGACTTCTCACTCAGTTTCTCCATCCTCGTCATAAGTAGACTGTTTAATTAATACTGTGCTCAGGCATGGGAGCTGAAGATGCAGCAAGAGAAGATGGATTAGGAAAATAAAAAGGACTAAGAGTGAGACTGAGCAACATAATGGCCAAATCAGCCTAAACATTAATCATTGATGCAAGAGAAATTTGTTTTAATTTCCTGCATGGCTGGGTTATTCCCATAAATGAATTATTCTGTCAGAGTGTAATTTGTTCGAGATAAGACAATGCAGCTGTGAATGAGTTTACAGCATATGTTTTCAATCGGAAATCTGTGAGTTTACATTCCTGCACAAATTATTAATAACCAAGCTGATCTAATTGATACGCTGTTAGAGCATACAGGTGGGTAGAAACTGTGTGTCCACTACTGTGCAAAAGTCCTGAGCCAGACCTCATTTCTTTAAACTTTGCTAGGGAAATGGGTGCAGCGGTTTATTGAAACATTCAAAAATCCATGAAAATGAAGTATATAGGGCAAAAACAGAGTTTGCACAATGAGTGAGCTTGAAGGTCAATATTTGGTGTTACCACCATGATTCTCAGACAAGCCTGAACTATCTTAGCCAAACTTTCCTGTAATTTTCTTAAGTTGTCTTCAAGAATAGTTTTCCAGGTCTTTGGAAAAAAATTCAAACCTTTTTGTTGGATTTTGGGTCAAAATCTGATGGCACTTTTCTGCCTTCATAACTTGCCAACACCAGGGTTGAAATGCAACCCCAAGCCATGACATAGCCTCCACTCCACGGTGTTTTACAGATGGCTGTAGACACTGCCTCTGTTCTGACCTCCTCTATACATATTGACAATGATCTGAACCAAAGATTTTAAATCTGTTGGTACTGATTTCCAGTCCAGATCTTGCGTACTTTGGTATACCTCAGCCTCACTGTGCCCCTTCCTGGCACACATTGCACACCAAGCTTTTGGCTAATAGCTCTTTGGGAATTACCTTGCTGGTGTAAAATTACTATTTACACCTGTCAGCTGTGTGTTTTGGCATTTTTCATAGATTCAAGTAAAGAAATGGAGACAAATGTGTTTTTACTAAGTTATCTGTTATGTGTAGACAACAGTGACCTATAAATGATAAAGAGACACCAAATTCAAGGTACGAACCAAACATAAAAGCATTCCTTTGAAAATGTATAAGGACTGGACTGAAAGAGTGAAAAAAGCAGCCAATGCCCAAAGAAAAACTTTGAAGACCTTCATAACTATTCCTCAAAAACCACTTATAAACAATTACAACAAAGTCTGGCTCCTTGAAAACAAAATATAAAGAATGAGGGGTGTTTATCTCTCTGGTCCATAGCCTTAAGTACCTGTTTGGCTAACAGCCTGTGTAGAAGATGTATCAGTGCAATATAAAGACGATTAACCTTGGAACGCTCTTGGCGAACTCTGTTTCCCGCAGTCTGTCATTCTGTGTGACGGTCTCATGCAGGGTGTCACTCAGCGGTGGATTCAGGCTCAGTCAGTGTTTTTCTCCTGACCCACTGTGTCAGAGAAGGTCCAGCAGACACAGCTGAGGTCTGCACAGTTGCAACTCATCACACTGACAAGGGGGGGAAAGAAAAAAAAACTTCCTCTGGCTGGCTGGTTGCAGAGTTAATAACAATGACTTTAAAATTACTAGCATTTAAAGTGCACTAAAATAATTATAATACTGTCACATATTATCTTGGGATGTCCATCAGTACTTGGTGAAATAATCACTATTTAATACATTTTCATCTAAGGGTTTAATAAGTTTAATCCCTCATGAATTTTGCATGTAATGTGGACTCTAATGGCTACTTGAAGGAATTAGTAGATATTAATTAAACTGGAGTATTAAAGGCTAACACACTGCTTCATGTTTTAACCATTTATGATGCATTAACAGCATCACCTGGATTATCAACAAATTAACACAAATAAATTTTTCTGCAATTTAAACAATACATATAAATGATTAATATGATAATTATCTACTAAAAGTGGTGCATTACGTGTTTAGTAATTATATAAATCAGTAAATAAAGAAATACTTAGTTAAGCAGGGTTAATATTAAATAATGATTAGTTCACCAATTGATGGCTGGTGTAAATGTTATGTGCCATCCAGTCCTATATTACTGTAAAATATTGTGTTGGTTATTGCAATTAGTTAAAAGCAAAAACATTGCGCACCACGTTCCCTCCCCTCTCTCCCTTCATGTTTTTAAAAATGCATAGGCCATCTGTGCTCAAACGAACTCTGGCTAGCTGCCCTCCGGTCTGAATCGACTCTTCACATGTATTCATATTCCAGTGTGGCTCAATTTGACTTGTTGGTGGAGCCTGTGCATCCCGCTTTGTGCTCTGTGGATCAGAGGGCTCAGACATGACACTCAGATCAGACTGGGGACTGACTGCACTTGTTCTTATGGGCAGTTTTGAGGTGAGGTAGATTGCTCTTTTTTGTTGTTTCATGCTCGGCCCCTTCACTGGAATTTATCTTCTCATTTGTCGCGCATTGGGAAATTGGGGAATTCAGTTTGACAAGCAGTTCAAAAATAGGAATGTCTCATTTCTGACCCTTTCACTGCTTTAGACCACAACAATAATGAGTCACGTGACAGGCACCAGCTAAGAACACTTAGCAGTACGCCCATTATAGGGGAAGCTACATCTGTCTACACAGAGCTCTCATCCGGCCTGGGCAGCAGCTGAGTGTGTTTCCTCTTCTCTAAGATCTTGTTGAGCTCCTCAGCAAAGGAATAACCAGGTGGTGACATATTTTCAGAGTCGCTCTGTCTCAGGAGCACATAGCTGTTCCCATGTATCCTCCTCAGGACACTAGGCAGTGTTGCCGACAGCCCGTTGGAAAAGTCACACCCCGGCGAGGTAAGTTGAGGTGTGGGGGGGAGAGGCGGTGCTGGGGGAGGAGGTTCATTACTGGGTGAAGTGTGACCCTCGCCAGGGACAATCTGTAGTAAGCCTCCGTCCTGGATGTTGCCGTTATGCATATTTGAACCTCCGTTACAAATGCCGTTGCCATTACAGTGACTCGAGATGGTCTTCAGCTCCATGGTGGTGGAGTTTCTGTGCTGTTTCCTGTTCCTGTGGTGCTTCTTACCACTCTGGTGGGCCGCAGCCGCAGCCCGTATTGAGTACTTTCCTCTTTGGCCTACTCGCAAACAGAAGCCCACATAGATAAGAACCACTGTGAGAACCACGCACAGGCCTCCGAGGATAGTGATGAGGGAGAGGTAGATGGCCTTCATGTTCCTGGGGGAAAGCAGATCTGAGTGTGGGAGAAGAGGGCTCAGCAGTGGTGGCTTGCCCCTCTCTGTCTGGGGATGCTCACTGGGGCCTCTGACGGTGGTAGAGCTATGAGTTGGATCAACAGGCGGTAGAGGGTGCAGGTCCAACTGGATGGTGACATTGTAGGTAACTATTGCAACCTTTACACTGTTTTCAACGCCGTAGCAGGTGTACAAGCCACTTTGGTCCTGCCGGGCATTGATGATCAGCAGGCCATCTGTGCCGGTTCTAAAACCAGAGTTGAGGTCGTACCCCTGCACCTGTCTGCCGTCCAGCATCCAGAGGGGCGTCGCCAGATTGGAGCTGAGCTCGCACTGCAGCAGCACGTCATCACCGACCCGCACCGAGCGGTTCCGGTGAACAACATCTGAAAAACACAAGCAAGCCCACATGTGCTGAAACACAGATTTCATAAGAAAACCCACAAATCAGCCACAGACACGTTTTATATATATGTTCATTGTTTTACATCTACTGCATTTATCAAAGGCCATCCAAAGTTATTGAGGCATGAACTCCAATTACAAATCTTTTAATTCCTGCCCTCACATTACCTTGCACAGAGCGAGGGAGTGAGGGGGGTAGAAGAAGCTACACTTTATCAGATTGAAATTGAGGAGTGAGAGAAGGACTTCGCCTGCCTTGAATATCAAACAGATTTCTCTCCAGAGATGGCAAAAATGTGATTAAAGAAGGGAGGAGAGGATTTTGCCAACACAGTGCGCATAATCAACTTTCAAAGAGGCCTTCATGCCATCTGATGACAACTATGCATCTTTCGAGTCCTTCCATGCGTTCTCTATTTTTTATCTCCCTTTTAAGCGTTACGTTTTTTTTTTCTTTTTTTTTTGGAACAGCAGCACTGAGGAGCAGATGAGATTTCTGCGTACCGCCTTGCGTGTTCTCACATCCCTTGGTGCCATGCTGGATATCCTGGATTAATGTGGATCTGTGAAGAGAGATAAATCATAACAATAGGTACATCAGTACAAGGAATAAACAGGCACCTTAACATAAGAATGTCAGCTATTTATTGCTTCGATATCTGCTTTCTAGAGAGGAAGCGTATCTTTCCTGAATAATCAGGACACCTAAAGTACACAGGCTATGCTATGTTTACAATCACAACCATCTGCTGTCTGCCAGCACTGAATTACACAACAGCGTGACAGTGTGACAGGGCACGCTGATACTTTAACTTTACTCAAATCAAACGTACAAAAGGGCACTTTAATCACCTGATCTAACCACACACACAACCTTTCAAACTGACCTGTCTGCTTGCATCATGACGTCCACACACTCTGCTCCGTTCCAGGCACAGTGCGGGTCCCTGGCAAAGATGCAATCATAGCAGGAAGTGTATCTACCACAGCTAGAGAGTGGCAGCTGAACCACGCCTGATGGAGAGCCCACGTACACACTCCACTGAGGGAGAAACAAGAGTCATATATTGTATAGGACACATAGGACACAGATGACTTTGTTTAAAGCAGAAATTGGATCTAATAAATGTGGCTGTCTGTGCATCGGTCACTACCTGTTTGTCAGATATCAGTAGATTGTTAACAGGCTGTGGCTCTTCAAACAGCTGAAGCTCCTCAATAATGTGCAGCTGACCTTTGATGTCTACAGCTTTGTGTAACCAGCCTTCATCTGGGTGACACAAAGGGGAATCATTAGAAATAAAGCACTATACATAACACAAAACACACTGTAATACAAGCTGAATGAAACGTGCATGCCTATCAGACACTGGGTTATAGGTTGAATTATTATTTATCCATTGATTAATATGTATTTCACCATTTGGTATTGCAAACACTGAAGATTGTTCTTTCCTTTTACATACATTAATAAGTGCTAGACTACGGGTAAATAAAATCATTTTGGACAAAAATATTTGGTCACACAGGCTCTTAATCTTTGAATTCAAGTGTTTTGAGTCCCATTGCTGCAGGTATTAAAAATTAAGCAGCTAGCCATGCAGTCTGTCTTTACAATCAGTGTGTGAAATGTATTTACCCCTAGATATTCCATGATCAGCTATAAGTAGTTATTACAAAGTGGAGTAATTTAGAAACCAAAGCAACTCAGCGAAGAAATGGAAGACCATGTAAAGCTACAGAGCTGGTTCGCTCAGTGTGGCCATGCACAGCTGGTGACAGTTGTCAGTGCTCTGCTGAATCAAGAGCATCAGCATTCAAAACATCTTCTGGCATTAACATCAGCATAAAAATTATGTGCTGTAATACGGTTTTTAATGTCTAAAAGGCTAAAAAAAAATAAAAATGAACAGATAAAATTAATTTGCTGTAGTGTGCTAGCATTGTGCTAGGGAGAGGCAGGAGAAGGACTTTTGACCACGTCAGAATGTTTCGCAAACTGAAACAATGTAGTTACATGCAAGTAGAATTGCAACATCAAGTTGGCAGTGGACCAGGATGACACAAGACTGTGTTCAAGAATCACTGCTCAACCTTAAAGCCGCTGAGTACAGATCTAAGTGCTTTTTTTTTTTCCTTCCACTCAAATGTTGCTTATATTTCCCATATGAGCTGCTTGCTCAGTGCTTGAAAAGCCACTGACAGGATGACTTGTTATTTTTGCTTGTTTCTTGTGAAACAAATGAAAAGCTGGTTGAACAAGAACTACAGGAAGTCTAAAATTATATGTAGGTGGACTGGTTCCAGTGACAGCAAGGGTCTTGAACCTCCCTGTAAGCCACAAGGACCTCATCACCTCTGGAACAAGGCAAGCTTTGTGTTTTCAGTTTTTACACCAAGCTAAGCTTAAGTTATCACACATTTAGAAACAACAACAATTCAGAAAAAACAATTATTAACTGGCTGCAAAGTTAATACCTGATCTGAATTTATACACACCTGTGCCCATGTACAATACATGGTAAGTTTTTCCATCTAATCCCTGGGCCGTGTGCACACCCATGTGTGTGTAGTCTGTGGTCCTCCTAAACAAAAGGGGGCGTCGGTCCTTAGGCTCGACCTGCTTGGACATCAGAGGATGCCTCCTGACAAAATTCAGAACATCATCAGGCAGGGAAGTGGAGAAGTTCATGTTCCTGGCCCTCAGAGCATCAGTTATACACTGCAGGAAAATAAGAGACAGACAAAGAGCACAACAAGAGAAGAGATGATGAGCAAGTAGGAAGGCATGATGTGGGCTGTAGGGAACAGCGGTATTTTTGACTTATTTGTAACAGAGGCCAACACTGGAAGGCAGAGAGGGTGTCAGAGAGCTTAGCGATGGTTTAGTGGGAAAATCGGGATCAAGACGAAAATGTGAGAATGTGAAACACTGTGTCTGGGGAAAATTTGACTTTTTTACTTTGACTACAATGAGCCTGCATGGGTTCAGCAGCTGGCTTGTGCTGACATGCGGGTGAATCAGCTTCCTCTGTACCTGACTAAGGGAACGACTTTCCTCCTCTCTTTGTTCCTTTCAAATCATTTCAGCCAACTCTTCTAAGAGGCTTTCACGCTCCCAAGTTAAAACGCTTGACCGTTTCTCCTTTCCATTTAATAGCAAAGTTAAAATTAAGTCCCACAAAGTGTTGAAGTGACACTGCAGTGGATGATGTCTGCTCCTGCTAACGATGACACGGCCCTGGCTGCTGCACTAAGCCATTGTCACCCAAGCTGCGAGCTTCAGTTAATCGCCATGGAAATGGTTTTCAGTGACATAAGCTGGTTGTGTTTTGAGCTTCATCCTTGAGGCCGCCACTCATTTTCTCAATTATTTTCCCTTCATCTATTCCTGTCCTCTCTTTATGAATCTTCGCTTTGCATCGGTTTCATCTGCTCTCTCTTAGGGAGACGTTATTTGTGTGCTGCATAGTATGTTTAAGGGATTCATTGGCCAGTGTGTGCATTTACCGTTCCAGGTCGCGGGTCAGGGATCTTTCCAGTGTATTCCTTCCACTTAGAACCAGAGTCCTGGTTCTCCATGTAAGGTCCTTGAAAGGCTTCTTGGACTTCAGACAGAGTGAACCGACACACTGCAGACGCCTTCACGTTTTTCCTAAAGACATCAACTCACACAATGAGAAAGACCAGAGCGCGAGCCGCGAACAATAACAGCAGTAAACCCAGGGTTTCCATAGTGACAGCAGTAGAAGTACAGTAGATCAGTGAGTCACCTCGATGAAATGATAGAAAAAGATAAATGGGATGAAAGCGTGGGGCAGGGAGGGAGGGGGAGACGAACGCTGAAAGAGATGGTATGAAGCTGATTAAAAGTTATATCTGTCTGGGACGAATAAAAGAGAAGGAGGAGAGAAGTAAGTGGTTTTAGAGAAGTGTAGTCGGACCTGAGGTAAGAGAAAGGAGAGCCGGTGAGGAGCAGTATCCCAACCATGTGCAGTATTACAAATAGATTTAGTGTCACTTGTTAAATTTTGAGTACAACTCTTCCCTTAAACTGCTGTTAAACTTCTGCAATCAGCTTCTTTTCACACCGCCTGGATAAAGAAATTCCTTCTGTCTTTCATCCTGTCCCTTCACGTCGTCTTTGATTGTCTCAGCGCATCGATTGCTGCCTTTCATCTCCATCTCACTCATTTGCATTTGCATCCTCAAAGACCCTGTCGATCAGCCATCTTGGCAACATACAAATTCGCACTCACCACTCAGGGCCAAAGATGCCGTAGAAAAGCATGTCCTGCGGCGTTTGGCCAGGCAGAGCGAACACGCTGCGCAGCATGTTGAAGTGGAAATCATACTCGGGAAGAGAACAAGTCAACCGAGTCTTGAGGAAGGACGTCCACCGTTTCTGGAGAGTTAAATGGCCTCCGCGGTCTTCCTGTAGGATGACAGGTGAGGAGGAAGGAGAAAAACAAGAGGGTGGAGGAGGGAGAACGGGGGAGGGGGGGGGGGGGGGGGTTGATGTGAGATAAAAGAAAAATAGACTGAACACCACTCAAGGTGGCACACGAAAGGATATGAAGCTCCTGATGAGCACAACAGATGGTAAGGGAAAGCAATAACGATATATTCAATAAGGTTGTAGCTTCCCATAGGTAAGACTAATTTACAGATTTGTGTGTATGCGTGTGTGTTTATCCTCAGCAGGTTGAAAGCACTCACAGTGGAGTGAGCTTCTAATTGGATGTGACAGCCACGCGTACACAGAGACATCTCAACACCCATTAATTATATAAAAAGCTTCACTCGAGGCTGCGGGTCTTTTGGAAAATCCAAAAAATGGCACCATTTGGCTTTTTGATTTTAACCTTAAAATGTATTCAGCCTGGGGCAAATTGCTAGCGTCACACATGTAGCCACAAGGCACTGCTATTAGGATGAATACTTTGCCCTGCTTTCAAGGAGAGAACTTGCGAGCTGACTCAATTTTAAGGCGCCAAAGGAGAAAACAAGGTTAGAACAGTACAGCTGGCTCATGTCATTCTTGATACTTTACCAGGCAGCAGGAAATCTAAAACTTTATCGATACAGGCAGCAGACGATGCTAAATAGTCTTACCTGTAGCCATCCACCCGTCTCACTATGACTTACACTGCCTCTCTAACCAATTCATCAGCTACACAGTCTGCTCTTCTAATTACACTGAGGCCTTGTTCCAAATGTATTCTTTATCCAGCCCCTCATCTATTACAGCCCTCTCTTCTATCATAAGCTAAACCTTCACTCAAGTTGGCCTGACGCAATCTTTCACTCCCACATGAAAAATATCTCACGCATCTCTTTCAATCTGCACTCACCTTACAAACCCGAGCAACTCGTGCCACCCGGCTGTGGCTGTAGGTTGGTGTCTGTTGCTGGCTTATTTCAGTGAAGAAGAAATAGATCTTGTCGTCATCGCCAGTACTGCTGCCCACACTCTCCCTCACGAGAACCGAACCCACAAAGTCTGCCTCTGCAACGGGGGAAAAAGGAGATGCACTTATTGTAAATGTGACAAAAGTCTTTTGAACATTACACAACATTGAACACAACTCTGTTCTCAATATCACCACGACGCCATGTTGTAGGCTCTGCTACTCTAGTCTCTTGGTGATTACTTCTTCTGGAGGCCACCCTAAACAACCTGTTGCTATGGATCCCTTGGCTTCGGCTCCCCACTTCCCCTGTGTGTCCAACCAGGTTATAACTACCCATTGATTCCCATTGATTATTGAAAGGAATGAGCACCATAAGACACTGCCTTACATCTGCCCTGATCAATAAGACACTATGTAACAGCTGTAATCCTGTCCTGGTCTCTGACCTGCATCTGGGATTATCTTGGTCCTGGCAGTTTTCACCTATGAACTCCAAACAATGTCAGAATAATCAAGTCAGGATATTGAACCAACATTGTTCTCATAGATATGCAGCACACAACAAGGAGACTGTATGAACTCTGCTATCACTACTGAAAACTAGTTAGGTAGGGCATGCAGGGGCCGGGACCAACAACACCCACACAACATACCTGCCCTACCTTCTCACATGGGCACAATTACAGCAAGTGAACAGCACATGGACTTTCTACTAGGAAGCTGGCAGGTTAAAATACCTTTTAATGTCAGATTAATTGAGTGTGGCATTTGTATTGAAGCAGGCAGCTCTGTGCAAGGAAATATCTAGAAAAGTTCCGGGCTGCAGTGCATGTGTGAGATCAGCTTAAAACCTTAAAGTCTTGCTAATTACTCTGTGCGGCTAATGTAGTGTCAAGTTAAATGCTAACAGGCACACAATGCCAACTAGTACTTATATAGTGCTTTTCTACTTTAACTATCATACATGCATAATCTGATAGACAAATCAGGGATAAACTGGAGTACGGTATCTTGTCCAAGACCACTGCAATGTTGAGCATCTGTCACAAAGTATTTTAATAAGAATTTTAATAAATTATCATAATGATTAATCCTGACAGGGACATGAAGGCTAACTTCATGATGATTGCTGAGATATTTGAGCCCGAACCAAAGTGTTCGATTTACAAACTTGGACTACAAACCTCAATCAGTAGCAGTCGTAACGTTAACCATTACATAACCAATCCACTGAAGCCGAAGGAGTATGTGAGTCACCAAGGATATTCCAGCAGAGAAGGTCACGTGGAGGTTTAACATGACGTTAGCTGGCTGTTTGCTCAGACCCCTGTCCACTTGCACCATCCTGCCACCCAAACGCACTAAAGGAGCTTTTATCCTGAAATGAACTCACCATTCAGCCAGCGTGTGGGAGCATCTTCTGTCTTCAGCGTGGGAGACGGAGAGTTTCGGCGGATATCTGGAAAGCTCCTAAACTCATACTGGGAAGCTGTGTATATCTGCTGGTCTGGAAGAAAAAAAAACAGTTTACCAGCTTATACAGCTGTTTATTGGAACTCAAGAAGAGACTGGTTTATTTTAACTGCCTTACCTATAATGAGGGCAGTGTAACCTGTTGTGGGGCCATAGGGGCATTTGTCTCTGCCTTCTTCAGGCTGAGATGAAATCACAAATCTCTCCACGTCCTGTATAGGAACAAAGATTTGAATATGGAAACTCCATGCACAAAGGTATCTTTTAATCACAGAAAACTTACAAACAAAACACTGGAAAATAACAGAAAGCACACGCTTTCTTTTTTAGTAAAGGTCACGGCTATAAAGCAAAAAATGCAATTTCTAAATATGCTGTATTTTCACTGCTGTAAAAAAAAATGCATATATGTACATACTATGTATGCACAGAGGGGTCTGTAGGCATTAGTACCACACGTGTAGAGATGAGTTGAGTTGAACCTCTGGAGAAGGCGGATGTGATTAAAACACTCGGTCTGAAAGAAGAAGATGGAAAAAAACATATTGCAAAGAGCGAGCTAATATCAACACATAAAATAGACCCATATCCAAAAAAAACAAAACAATAAAGGGCTGAGGGTGGAAGAACGAGTGCTGTAAATGCCTACCTTATTGTCTTTTCCCTTGAGCCGGCACTGATGTTTTTGCTCCGGGGAGGCCTCCCAGTCAATCTATAACACACCAGATAACATACAGTAAGACAGAGATCCCCAAAAACAGATGGCTTTATATCACAAACCTACATAAACCCCTTTGGACTGTGCCACAGACATGACAGCAGATAAACTCTGATAACGTTACTTTTGCTTCGTCAGTGCATGCGTTAAGAATGTTATCATCATCATCTGAATTTGTTGTGTACTTAGACAGCTGCGAGTTTGTTTGTTTTTTAACAATGAAAGTAAATTCTTACAGCAAGACAGAGGAGTGGCACGCACATGACTGCAGCCACTCCTTACAGCACAAACTTTTGCTGTATTAGGATAATTAGCAAACCAGTTTAATGCCAGGTTGTCACAAGCTAGAAAACAAAGTAGCATGGCAGCTAAAACATCAAAGAACTCCAAAGCACACTTTTGCTTGAATGAAATTTCAAGTGCCTTTTTTCTCATAACATGGTTGTGTTTAACTTGAAGAAATTTTTTTTTGAAACAACATACAAGCCCTCATCGAGGAGTCTTTTTCACTGGTGTTCCACCAGTAGGAACTTTCCACTTGTGGTTTCACACCAATGGCAAAATTCCATCTGAGGTGATAGTGGAATATTCCACCAGGGCCGCATAAAGGCCACAACATTCATCAATTTTATACATCAAAAACAACACACAATAGCATAGATCACAGACAATATAACACCTCAAACAAGGTTTATAAAACAGCAGTAAAGGTGAGTCATTTAAGCCAGGGTATTTAGTACCCTGTACACTGTAAAATATGGATTTTCTTGTTCAGCTAATTACACTATAGCTCTGAAGTTAACAATAAATTTTAGGGATTGGCTCATTTTTTACAGCAGACACCCTTCCCAACGCAACCTTCCCATTTATCCAGGTTTGATACCTGCAGTGAGAGCACACTATTTTATGACTCCCACACACAAGGCTTAGTTTGTGTTTCTTCTTAGCTGCAAAGAGGGAACCTTTCACATGTTAACAAGCATGCTAACTCTTACACTGTCAAAATAAATGAACCTTCCAAAGACATTTATGTTGCTATAATTTTCTATAAATATGTAAGAAATGAATAAATAAACTGAAGAGGACACTGCTGAAAGTCAGCTGAAACATTATGTTTTGCACTGGTGTAGAGGTTGGCATAAAACTTCCCGAATTCGCCTCAGAAGCAAAATTCCCACCTTTCACAACTGGGACTAAACATAAAGACAGGTTTATGCAGGGTGTCACAACCCCTGCTAGATAAATATGGTCCAAATAGGAGTCGAAAATTACACGGAAAAGGTTTCATGTTGAGTCTGTTTACTCAACAAGAATTTATGTGTTTTGTGAAGGTATAACACACGGCGCTGAAGCTTGAATTTTACTGTTGACCTCACAGGAGTATTAGTAACAAGTAGCTGAAGAGGACGAGTCAAGTTTCCTGAACACTTTCAAAGTAAAGTCAACACCAGTGCAGAAAAATCTATTAAATCATGTTGCCTTGATATTTTGACTTTTTTCAATTTTTTCCCATAGCGTACCAGTCAGTCACCTCTTTGTGTGGAAAGAGCAATTCCAAAGTTGTAATGTAGATGAGTTCCTATGAAGGAAGTCCAAGTAGTGTCTAGCCACGGGCAATTACTACTGCCTGTGCATATTCGCATATTCGTGCTCCGCTAACCAACCCTGCAAATGTCCAACAGTGATGAATGAGGTTTTACATTTAATGAAATGATTAACAGTAAACTCCTTTTTAGATGCGCAAAAGACATATGGAGCAGGGTTTTCAGTTCTTACTGAAGACAGTCAACACTAATTACCTTATTCTAGAGCACACAGTGCTGAAAGTCGACACAAACTGAAGGCAATATTTAAGAGTGCTGATTTTAACTCTAGTGGTCCTGGTGGGGTAATGCTAAGAATATTTGATTGAATACAGGTCTCGGAGTTATGTTCGAAATTTCACAGAGGGCAGGAGATACGCTCGCTGCAGCTTCCCTGTCAGAAATACAAAACAGACTATGATGAAAATTTGATGCCTTCTTTATGAACAACAGCCGCCGTACCTGTGTGAAAGCGTATGTGCTTCCTACTGCTTTTAAATATTTCAAGACTGCTTAACATATGAACAAAATTGCATTATTTTGTGAAAGCAGCAAAGCAACGGGGTGCTCCATAGCTGAGCATGTAAAATTCTGAATAGCCATTTAACAAAGCTGTAGATATATTTTTTCACAGATGAATTAACTTCAGTCGTTAATGGTGCAAAAAACGGGGTTAGCAGAACGAAAATTACAAATTTGATGTTGATAATAAAAGGAAAATGTCTTACAGTCACCAACCCTACAGTTATATTAGCCCATGATATTAATTAGCATCTGAATTTGCTTCTTTGTCCAAAAAAGACCATTTGTTCGGGCTGTAATAGCAATTTATGTCTAACGAAAGATCCCAGAGTTGAGATTGATATTCACAATTTTGCATTTGGAACAGTTTTAAAGTCTGTGAGTGTAAAAAGCAGCGCAGAAATGATCTATAAGTTATGCTAATTACTGCATGAATTAGGAAACTATTTCTGTGTCAACATACACTAGTGGTATCGCCATAAATTCTGGATCTATTTAAAGTGAGATGATCCAGCAGCTGATTCTTCACCGTTTTCTATTTAATGTATTAATTTATGCAGCAAGATAGTCCTGTGAGTTATTGTGTTAAAAATAATACAAGTACACACACACACAGACACACACATACAGAACCAAAACTAGTGACAGAGGAATGTTTTTGCCTCAGACTGAAATATTGTTGCCTCAAAAGGTTCCTGCAATGTTGAATGCAAATGAGGCTGTGGCAGAGGTAAGGATGTGGCAGCTGAGGCACACAACATGCAGCAAGATGGAAAACAAACAAACAAACTCACAGTGAGAGCAGAGCTGGCTGAGATGTCAGAGGCATTGAGAGCGAATACGGCCCCACGGGCCCCGACGTACAGACGCTCACTGTCAGCCTCCAGCAACATGGTGCTGTAGTTGACTGCAGACGACTGGAAATGCCTGCAGCCTCGGAGACCTAGGAGAGTAGAGGAGAGAGGACGTTAATGATTGTGGCCTTCTGTAACTCCTTAACACTACTTTTTTTTTTCTAAATGTATAACGGCTCCTAATGACCTTAAAAACTCTTTAGAGACATTAATTGGTCAAACATACTCTTTATTATATGAACAGCAGTTTGGCACAAAGAATATGGATTTGGAATGGATTTGCCATCCATTGGAGGACTGGTAGGTTTAACCACCTTTTTTTCTGGGTGATATCAACCATAACCGTGTATGTATGCCTACATATTAATAATGGATTGGATTTATATAGCACTTTTCAAGGCACCCAAAGCGCTTTACAATGCCACTATTCATTCACTCTCACATTCATACACTGGTGGAGGCAAGCTACGGTTGTAGCCACAGCTGCCCTGGGGCAGACTGACAGAAGCGAGGCTGCCATATCGCGCCATCGGCCCCTCTGGCCAACACCAGTAGGCGGTAGGGTAAAGTGTCTTGCCCAAGGACACAACGACCAGGACAGAGAGCCCGGGGATCGAACCGGCGACCTTGTGCCTGTGCAGGTTTTACAATCAGCACAATAATTAAGCCATATAAATGTAGAAGTGAGCCGCTTTTTATGACTGCTATTGACTACGAGAGACAAATTTTAAATTGCCAGACTTCCTGGATCCTCAGCCAATTCACTTTCCCCTGAAGATTGCATGGTTAGCTCAAAGTAAGCCGTCATTAAGATTCCTATCAGCTGCTGCGAAACACAATCCACTCTGCTCACTTCAGCAGCAGCAAAAGTCAGATGCCATCCCAAGCTGGTGATCAGGCGCCTGCTTTTCTCTCCTATTCTCAGCAGGAGGAGAAAGGTTATCATCCGTACGGTCTTTTCAGAGTAACAACCTTTCCTATGTGATACTAGTACCTCATTGTGACTAAATACAATGAGTTATTGCAGAGACAGTGCCTACGTTTCAAGCGTGTAATCCAGGCATTAGGGCACACAATGAACTGTGTGTGTAAGCTTGTGCGACAGGCGTGCCAGGTAACTGGAAACAGAGCAGCAGAGGGAGGGTTTATCTGGGATTTATTACAATGAAATAACATCCCGAGCCACAGGTTAGCCTCGGCTTACAAGATCGGGTGAGAACAGGCACATTTGAGTTAGTCTACAGGGAAAGAAAAGGTGCGAACTCAGATACTGTTATTCACTCAGCAAACACTTGGAGGGATCTCAGCTGATTGTACAGCACGTTGTGTTCAGGGACGCCAGCATACTCTATGAACATCAAGGCGCTGGACTGTGACGTGGCAACGGAATTGCATACAAACTTACACCGAGTCTCAGGCGTGTTTATGGCTGAGAGAAGGCAAATAAAATGTGTGCAACATTCCTAAATACGAGCGTCTAAGAGGAGGCAAATTCCCGAAATACCCAACAGGTTAACTCAGTGGGTGTAATAAAAGTGCATTTACATGTACTGCCAATTTATTAGTGTTTTCTGCACCATGGCCCTTCACTGTGGTGCCAGCTTTTAATCTTTCAGCTGCTCCAAACTGTCTGAGTGCCGAAAGACATCAAATTAATTATCTTTAAACACACCTGAATGATTTAACCTTGCTTAAGAGAAAAAAGGGAACGTTTAAGCCCAAGCATGAGAGACTGGGAGTCACTGTAGATGTATGTGTAACTTCTCTTGCCCCTTTTGGTTTCTGTAGCTTTGACTTTAGGTTGCCAGGGAACACAGCGATTAAAAGGATTAGAGGTAAGTTTGCATATCGAAGGCTTCCCATCAGTAGGAGGGACGCCGAAGAAAAAAAAAAAAGAGGTGGAGGCAATATAAAGAAATGGAAAAAGAGGGCAGTGAACCAGAAAAAGTACAAACTAATGAAGAAAAATCAGGCAAAAGAGCTTAAGTGTAAAGGCAGAGCGATGAGGAGAGGTGGGGGAAGAGGATAGAAGTGTGAGGGGGTGAGCTGTGTGGGAGGACCTGTGGGCTTGAGTGAGCTCAAACCGATGATTAAACTGATGATGAAAGTGAGATATAAACGTATCAAAAATTTTAAAAAGATGGGCATGGGATGAGTGTAAGCAGGTGACGTGCTTTGTGAAGTACAACTGTTTAGAAAAAGAAGAAGAGTGATACTGCTTTATGAGTATTTCTAGCAGAAGGAAATGTGGGCGCCATTCAAAGTGGAAACGTGAGAAAATTTCTTGCACACATCTGTGCGTCGACAAATAAAGTCCGGGATCAGACGGCACTGCACGCTTTGCCATACGTGAACTAAAGGAAAAAATGCTCTATACCGTCGACTTGTGCAATACCACAACAGTTGTCATGGTTACGGTGCTTCTCAACTACCTATGGCGGTGTCGGGCGCCCTGGATGCTCCGCAGGGAGCCCAACGTACACCGTACACTCATCTGCTTCTGTCTCTGCAGCACCTCAGGCTACATGCCATCACTCATGAGGTAAGTAAATAATAATCACAGCCGGATAAAATAAATCCTCATGGTTAACAGAAGAAGCAGGTGTTAGAGGAAAGTGAGGGTATATTAAACTCTGTGTGCACACATTGAGGTATAGAGGAGCGAGTGGAGAGAAACAGAAAAGCATTGCTTCGGGAGATAATGAGGGATAAAATGCTATGAAAGAGAAGAAAGAAAACTAGATGGAGAAAGGGGCAGAGAAAGAAAAAGGGACAAGTGAGGAGTTTTTTTGTAAAAGTCTACTTTTAGAAAACAATCAGCAGCTTTCTAATAAAAAAAGATGACTGATGACTGCACGTAAAGAGCGAAATAAATACGGAGTTATGAGTCATCTTCAGCTATTTATCTACAGTTCAAACGTTTGTGCAATGCTTGGAAATCCAAGGATTTCTGCAGCAATTAGTCATTAAAATGTGGTCTGATTTACATCTCAGTCAGTGGTACATTTTCACATCTTTACAACGGGTGATCAGTTCAGGATGAATAACAAAAGTGAACCCCTGTGCCAAGGCAATATCTATGGAAGCTCGTTTCTGCCACTAAATAAAAACAAAAAACCTAGTATCCATAAATCGAAATTTCGAGTTATGTTCTCTAAATTTCGAGTTAGCTCTGCCAATCAAAAATCTACGTGAATGAAGTCGCTTTCTTGTTACCCGGAAGCATTTGGCGCAGAGGAACGCGCACTCAAAAACGGATCCCAACAAATTGGCGCTTTCGCGAGTACGTTTGCTGATAGTAACGCCATGTGATTCAGCTAAAAACACAGGGATTTCATCATTTGTGAAGCCACGCTGAAAACACTCAGCAATCTGTGCATTCACGACTGGATGTAATACCAGTAGCTTAGCTGTAGCATTTGTAGCTGAGGACTTCAGCTTCCGGGTAACAAGGAAATGACATCATTCACGTAGATTACTGATTGGCAGTGCTTACTCGAAATTTTGAGTTACTTTTCTCAAAATTTTGAGTTAAGAAATCGAAATTTCGAGTTAATATGCCGAAATTTAGAGAAAGTAACTCGAAATTTCGAGAAAATAACTTGAAATTTTGAGTTATGGATCCTTTTTTTTTTTTGTAGTGGCGGAAACAGGCTTCCATAAATATCACCCATTGGTTTAGGAATTCCTAGTCAAAGCCTTGAGATGAGCATTCGAGCCATTTTTGGAGATTAGATAAGTGATAAGCTGGGGGTGAATCTGACAATATGGTAGCAACTTGTTACTTTAAATGGAAACACGTGTGTTCACAGTGAGACAAAAATATATATTTATATTATAATTCCATTATTATATCATTCCTGCCTGCATGACTCCTCTATCATACACAGAGCAGTAGTTACACCCTTTTTCTTAAACTTTGTAATAGATTGTATTATTTAATTTAGTTCAGTCTGTTACTGTTCTTATTGTCTTAGAGCAACTGTAAACACATCTTCCTTAGGGATTAATAAAGCATTTTGATTCTGATCAAACTTTTTTTCAACCAGATAGTTAAAGCCCTTAAACACCTTTACTATTAAGACTGGATATTTTATATATCCAGCCTATGCTGGGTTGTTGAAAACACTTTTCCTATTAATAAGGGCACACAAAGTTTGATTTCTGACTAAATCTGCACTTATTAAGAAAAACTGGTAGCTTTAAACAACATTTTTTACAGGACAGTTAAAGGAGCATTAGAGAGATTAGCAGTTTCTTAAAAGCTTACTTCTTCATTTCTAAAAACTGGTCCACAATAACACAAACTGTCTATAAATGAAGAAACTCCAGGAGTGTTGCTACACTCCCTGGGAGTGGGCGTCTTGCAAAGATTACACCAAGAACACAATGTACATTTCTGAAAGAGGTAAAAACAAAACAAAAAAAAAGGGCAGAAATCTTTACTTGCTACTTTCTTTGTTTATGTGTCAATAACGCTGTGCAGGAACGCTTAAAAAAAAAACCGCTTAAAGATTTCAAAAGACAACCGGGATAAATGTTGCTTCGCAATATTTCTGAGATAATGATGAGAAAAAAAAAAGTTGCACATAAACCAGGAAAAAAGAAATGCACTGCACACCAGAACCAATACCTCATCACTATGTCACAGTTTGGGGTTCCCTTGCCATTTCAGAAGCTGGACGCTTTGCTATAATTTATGGGACAACGAATTCAAAACTAAATCAAGCGATTTCTTAGGCCTGAGGTGATGCTACAAGGAGATGACCCAAAATCTGTAAGTACAACAACAACAGAATGCTTTAAAACACAGAAAAGTCATGTGTTATAATGGCAAAGTCAGAGCCCTGCCCTCAACCCCATTTAGACCTGAACAGGGCTGGTCAATTACGACATCCCAGAATTCTCCTGAAGGCTGTCCAAGTCTCAGCAGCTGGTTGAAACAGGCACCACACGTTACAAAGTTCAAAAGTTCAATTTTCCAACCTGTACTCTGCATGATTATTGAATTTGTTAAAAAAAAAACAGCTTCTAACAGTTCACTAATGAATGTTGGAATAAACTTCGGTACTGATGATTTTAAAGCAAGGTGCAACACGTGTTCGTGTCTGTCCTTACCGCTGTTTAGCACAGTGACACGTGGAGTCACATCCAGGTCCAGGGGTGTCCTGAACAGGTAGCCGGTTGCCACGGCACACAAGCAGCCCAGCAACAGCAGCAGCTGCACCACAGAGGACACACCTCGCTGCATCTCCACCGAGCACCTCACGGGACAAACACTCTCCGTTCAGGATGTATATGTATATACAGGCATTCACACTGGCATATTCACCCTGTGACTCACATACACCCCTGCACACAAATACACACGCACAAAACAGCACACCGACGCACTCGGACGAAAACAGGCAGCCTCTTGTTCGCCACGCTGAAGGAACCTGAAAAAAAAGAGAAAGAAAGGAAACACACAAAACGAACAGCGTCAGTGGTCTGTGATTAAAAATGTGACACCTTTAAAAAGTCAGAGAAGTTGAGAAAGAAGAAAAGCCGGTAAAGTTAAACAGCAGAGTTCAAACACATTAGATGAGCTGATGTGGAAGGATTTCACAAGGATGACGACAGAGATATGAAAGAGATACAAAGTGGATTTGCTCAGTAAAATATTGGAGGCTTTCGCAGATCAATGCTGCCCTGCGAGACCGGTCTGGCTTTACATGTTGCAAAGAGTGCGATGTGTGAGAGCAGCAGCTGTTGGATACAAACATAGGGCTGAAAATATCATTAACCAAACAACGACTGTCAAACAAGAGCTACGTGCCGATATAACGAGCAAACACTTGCGACGTGAAGCAATCCAGATCGATGAGGTGTGAAGCCAGTTCAAAACAGCAGACATACCTGACAGGAGTCAAATGCATGAGTGGAAAGATTGTGAAATATGATCATTTCAAAGATATGTATGTGTGTGTTGTGATATGAATGCCAATGTTGTTCCGCCAGACCCTCTTACAGAGGGGGAAAGGAGTGACGGTGAGCAGAGGAGAAGGAGGTGGTGTATATGTGTGTCTATACCAAGCGCCAGTGCACACACAGGCACTGAGAAAACACTGACAGACACTCATTACTAGCATTATCCAATTTCATGGTAATGCCATTCTTTCACTTATACCCTTTCTCCGCTTCTCATTAAAAAAGAATCACACGAATAAAACCTTTTGAACTGCTTTCCTGATTCCAAATGTAAACAGTCACACTCTTTAGCGCTTTCTTTTCAATCAAAACCTGCCTCCAGTGCTGCAAACAGGTGACTCTCCAGGGAGCCTGCTTGTTCCTTACATTATGAGCATAGGCATGCACAACACAAATCTATTTACACACACATACAAGGCTGCGGCAAGAAACGGGCAGAAAGGTGAAGCCATTAGCACGAGAAACCGTGTGTGTGCTCTCACAGAAAGTACCAGCAGTCCCTCAAGGCTGACACCATGACAACAGCTGGCTTCGGTGTTGCATAACATTAGAGATGAACACAGCAGCATGCAGGTGCGGACAAAAGAGAAACTACACGAAATGCAAGGCTAACAGTAGGTACACCTACACGCACACAGACAGGTAATTAGACTTTGTGTAATTAGGCTTAAACTCTGTCTCTACAAGCTGCTTTGCAACCCACCTCCACCCCAGCTCCCCCATTTTCATGTAGTCATGTGAAAAACAAAGTTTGCACAGGTCCTTATGCCATCCTGTGAAAAATGACTGCTTTCATAGTTATTAAGGGGGCAAGTAGCAGCCAGGTGCTGCAAATCAAATGCACTTGACCTTTTTAACATTAGCAAGTGTGATCACAAAAACAGAAATTTTGGCAGTTTGCTGGTCTAAAGCATTCAGGTGGATGCAGACTTCTCAGCAAATTCCCCCCTAGATCAGAACTCAGGGGAAAAAACCTAAACCCCAAGAGCAACGTGTGAGACTCTGCCCGCCTCATTTAGCATTTTAAGGTTAAGACAGTCCAATTATAAACAGACTGAACAAGTATGACTTGTTGGGAAGGGCTACCAGAAGAAGGCCTCTTCTTTCTAAAATGAACATAGCAGCATGACTTAGGTTTGCAAAGTTGCATCTGAGC
Source organism: Diplotaxodon limnothrissa (assembly GCF_057381915.1). Lineage (NCBI taxonomy): Eukaryota > Metazoa > Chordata > Actinopteri > Cichliformes > Cichlidae > Diplotaxodon > Diplotaxodon limnothrissa. Next base: position 12,890,657 of record NC_140608.1, on the reverse strand, counting down.
AAACCACAAGACGTCTGGAACAATGTCCAAACACGGCATAGCAGCATAAACACCTCAGCTGTCAAGCACGGTGGTGGTGTGATGATGATTTGGGCTTGTTTTGCAGCCTTTGGTCAGTGTCAGAATTGAACTTGTCCTGCACAGAGTCCTGTGATTCTATAGAATAATCTTGCCAAGGCATTCCCAGAAAAAAGCAATACCACCAAATATAAATGAGTATAACTGAAAATACTCTCTCTTTTTTTTTTTTTTACTAAATAGGGCCTGAGTGAACTTATATATACACACCATACACAACATACATTACAGTCATATAACACACATACAAATAAAGAAAAGTAATTGTCTATAATAACACAGTAGAAAGTTAACAAAAGCACAGACACTTTAAATAATGGGGAAACAGATAATACACAACTCGGCACTTGTTTAATGCACTTCTGAGTCAGGATTGTTTCTGAAACACAATCTGTGTTGGGAAAGCTGCCAAAAGGTTTTGTAGCCACAAGTTTGACCAGCATGTAGAAGGTGCAGCAATAAATAAACATGAAAAATGTTCTGGAATATGTTCTCATATGTGGGGGATATATTGCTCACGCTTGTTTCTTTAATCATTCTAAATGCAGTACTTTGTCAGACCACTCATTTTGATTGTTGTCATTCCATTGAATGGCACTGTAATCACTTCCATAGATATGAACATCCAGTGGGAGCCCTTCTGGAAGCTCTATGATAGTCCAGCAGATGTGTTATCATTCACTGTAATTGGTGATAAATATAAAGGAACCCTGTTGCTATAGGAGATTTCTGGCAATCATATGAAAAAGTGCACGTAGGCGCATGTAGTATATAGTAAACCAAACATATTTTTCCCTAACCTAACCAAGATGTTTTAGTGCCTCTCAGACTTGCACAATGATGAACTCAAGACTCATGACTAAAAACCATGTGACTTACACAACTAAAACTCATAATGACGAGCATTCAATGGTGCATAACATTCAAACATAAAACAAACTGTTACAAATATTGCTAGATTATATTTGATTGATGAAAACTGCTTTTTTTTTTTTAAGTTGGCTGCATTAAAAAAAGATTCCTAAATGTGAAAACTCCTAAACTCCCTCAACGTGATAGAAAAGAAGAAACAAAGTCCTTTATGCTTCATTCTTTTGACAAAAAAAAATCGATTAAATCTTCAAAAGCAACAGATTTCAAAGTATTTCTGCTGAACTTGAGTGAATGGCCAGTGGAAAAGAACTATAAATGGGAAAATCTATATAAATAATATAAACCATGTTTTATTATTTCCTGGAGTTAATCCATTTGAGATATACGACACTTCCACCAACCTTAAAGTTCTTATAGGGTTTCACAGCTCTATCTTGCTCCCTTAATGCCAATTTTACTTTGGCAAGAGCTGATTATTTCTGTTGCGTCCCCTCTGAGCATGTGCTAGCCCTCGTGGGAACTGTCAAACACTGAAGGTGCGTCAACTTGGCTTCCACTTTTGTCTGAGCTCCTTCTAAAAGGTGGTGAAGGAGGTGCGCCGAGGGGATCGTAATAAGTCATTCATCTGACTCATGCACACAAAATCCCTCAAATGGGCTGTCATGGTGCAAATCCTTTCAATCAGTCAGCCACAGCGGTCCTGATGTGGTCTAATAATCTTCAGAGGAGCAGGGGTTTGTTCACGCAGAAATGAAACCGTAAGGTGACAGTAAGATAAAGAAAATATGAAAGAGAGGAGAGGAAGCAGTCAGGAAGGAGGTAAAATACTGTCAAAAAGTTCAGCAGTGCAGAGAAAAATCCCATAATTGTCACATTCCCAATTCTCTGTCATCTAAAATCAATTATTCCTGATTTCCTCCGAGTACCTCAGACCCCATGAATGCAGGAGCTTTCAGCTGTTAATTGGCCACAGAGCACACCATCAAAACTTTGAGGAAATGCTGAAAGAATGAAATGAGAATGAAATGCTGAAAACGAAATGAGCCGAATCCAGGGGAAATCACAGAGGCTCTACCGCTCACGACCTTCCTAATCTGCCTTCCTCCTGATCTCGCTGCCGGCTTTCTGTCCCATGACATCCATTCACAGAAATGGATTTTATCAGCCAACTGAGGCGTCCATAAACCTGCTTGAAAAGAAAATAGTGGAGCTCCGTGGCGACAGCTCCATCAACAGACAACACTGGTCCCAAAGGACTCCAAACTCTCTGTTGTTGAGTTGGATGTGTGTGCGAGTGGTGAAAAGATTATAGTCAAAGCCACTGAGCTCTGCTTCAACTGGCAGTCAGACTGCTTTAAAACAGTCTTGTTTCACAGAGTGACAAAAGGACGCCAGCTGAACTGAACTCCATTTGTTCAGAGGACTGTAGTATTTACACTTTGTACAATCGGGGTACAATGAGCCCTTTAAACCCACCTTTAACACACTGGAGTCATTCTGACAGAAGCAATGCTTTGTATTATTAAGATTTTGTTTGCCATCATTGATAATCCTGCAGCTTGTTTGTGCTATTTGTCAGAATCTTTCAACTCAGCAGCAGCCTTGCAATTAATTTTAATCTAGTATTTAGGGGGGGAAATATCCAGATTTGCATCAGAAAGCTTCAACAATCTTTCTGCCAGCAACCTTTTCTATCGCTGAGCACTTAAATTTGATGAGGAGACACCCTAAAAAAAATAGGATGCATATAGGCATGCAAGTAAAAAGGCAAAACAAGACTTAAAAACACCATAATTCTGTACAAAACACGCAAAATCCTTGATGCAGAAAGAACCAGGAGGCTAATCTGTTAATTTTCATTAATAAAGGGTGGTGACTTCATTCTGGGCTTCCTGTTTTCACACAGCTTTATCAAGTTTGTCCCTTTGGACTGAGCTAAACCTCAATAACAGCAAAATATTGAGTTAGGCCGCTTCTGAAGGCATTACAGAAAACATGGTAAGAAATTACTAAAAATCAACATTTTAATAATGCAGGAACAAACAAACAAACAAACAAAAAACGGCTAACCAATCCTTTGAGTTAAACAAGAAATGACCATCGAGGACACTATCTGCATAACAATACCTAACAACACCTTTCTTTGCACAGGTCTTCCAACAGTTTTCTTCCTCTTACCTCTCAAGTCATGATTTTTTTTTTTTTTTTTTTTTTAATTTAAATAGACAGGTAGATAAGCGGGTCCACCGGATCCACACAGATTTAAATGCAGGCCTAATGATGATTAGATCACCATGGCTGGACAGGAGATGGCCACCTTTATCAGATCAATCAACCTCTTCCAGCTCCTTAAGTTATAACACAGTATGCTCTCAATTAAGGCTCAATTTTAACACAGAAATGAACCGAAATGATTTATTTTTAATGTAAATGAGAAAAAGAAAGAAGAAAAATAGACAGGTAAGTATTCTTAAACATGCAGGAAATATAATGTAGGAAATCTGTATAACAATAACTGAAAGGAGTAGTTTGTTTAAAGAGAATCACGCTGTAGACACTCTTACTATAGCACCGCCGTTGACACTAAAGAGATATAAAGGTATTATCACGGGAGCCTAAATCATATATTTGGTAGGTATCTCGTATCCCTGCAGAGATCGGGTAGTGTGTCGGCTGTCTTACCTGTATTCGTGCGCAGAAAAGATATGTATGTTTCTTCGAGCTTCAGATAATCCAAGTGGACTTTACACTCCTGCCTGTGCACTCTCGCAAACACCCGCTGAAAGACACGCAGCACTGACAGAGGCGCAGACTCGCAGCTCGTCCACTCAGCTGCCGTCACAGGTGGCACGCCCTCCCGCAACGCTTACTTATTTTTTTATTTACGTTGAATCAAGAGATATCTTTGGCTTTTTATCACCGGTTATACTGCTGTTATACTTCTTCACTATCCCATCAAACACCTCCACTTGGAGTTGCGGTGCAGAGGTAAAGTGGAGGTTAAAAAGGTGGGCAACAAAAAGCAACAGAGTTCATTTAAAGTTGTGCCGTGGCTCCACACTGACACCTAGCGGACATGGATAAAATTACACAGAGCTGAGCTGACAAGTTTTACAAGTTTACTTTTATAAGCAGATTTTTAAAAAAGAATCTGGGACTTTTACAAGTGTTGGTGTTAATTGATGTGCACAGTAAATAAAATTAATATAAAATTTAAGTTATTTTGTTAGATATTTGTATTTTTGGTATTTTCTGACAAAGAGAAAAAGATTATGTTAAGCTATTTATTTAGCATTTAATGCTGTTTGTAAATTTAATCAGTATACAGTTAACTCCCTTAAATGCTTTTAAAATAGTCCGAGGGAAAACCAATTCAACAATATCTATTAATCTCTATTTTGAATACATCGTATGAGAAAATAGAGATTATATCTCACTTTATGAGTAGATTTTGTCATGCTTACAAGTACGAAAGATAAAGTTTCTTCAGTAGCTCATCTCTAAGATGTAGACACGCACTCTCTCTCTCTCTCTCTCTCTCTCACACACACACACACACACACACACACACACACACACACACACACACACACACACACACACACACACACACACACACAGCCTGTCGACCTTCAGTTTGTTCATGAGAGACTGCAGCAGTCCCGCTCCCTGCAGCACATTTTCTCCTGTTTTCCCGACTGTCTGGTGAAAAACAAACCACTCTCTGTAATACAAAATGATGCCGTTCAGCTTTACACAGACTCTACCACTGTCTGTTACATTAGTCTTATAATGATAATCCTGGTTGTAATAAGGTAAGGTCACAAATTACTAAGGTTGTCCTTAGTTTCAATACTAATGCAAAACAAAAATAATAAAAAAATAATAATAAATAAACAAATAAAAGAAAAAAACTACAAAAAACCCCATAAAAGTTCATTAAAAATAATATTTTACTGATAAAAAATAAAAGCTTTAAGAGTTTAATAAAACTACAAAAAAAAATGTAAATGTTCTGACGAGACTTTCATTCATATGTTGAGACGCAGATAGTTGATTAAGCCATCGGCTTATTGAAGCACCAGGAGATTGCAGGTGTGCCTCAACCAGGCAGGATGGGTCTTGGATGGTGACCCACACCCAAGGTTTGGTCCAAAGCTCCCAAGAAGAAGAGAAAAGATCTGGTGACCTCTGAGGTGATGCAGGTGGAAGAGGACTCATACAAAATCAAGGCTGTTGGCCAGCATCAAGGGAGATGGACAGCCTGGGAAGTGATACTCAACAGAACGACCATGTGGGCCTTTCTGTTGAGGCTGCCGGTATAGACAGCAACACATCCAGGTTCTGCATAAGCTGGCGGAAATACTGGAGGTAAAAGGCTGGAGGGAAATAGCAACAGTGCAGTAACATCCCAGAGGCAGATCCATTTCATCAGGAAGGAGGATCAGGCCCACGTCAGCTCACAGTAGACACAGTCCCTAGTGTTCCCGGGAGGCGAAAGCTGATCTTGGGAGTGGATCTCAACCGTGCTCTCAGGTTCCCAGAGAAAATCGCCTCTGGGAACCTTCTCTGACCAAGACGGTCATCACTTATCCTTCCTTTAAATCGAGCTTTTAACATTCCTAGAAAAAGTTGGTTGCAGAGGTTATACCAGAGCAGCACCTCTGGGATCCCAGGGCCAGCTACAGGGCGTAGAAAGGAGACATCTCAACTGCTGCTCCACCACCCTGAGATGTTTCAGGGTTAAAGAAGCGAAACATCAGCAGGTAGTCCGACCTGTGCTCTAATAATGACTGCAGAACTAGGAGGAACACTGACCCTAATTGAATCCCATCAACTTTTAGTGAGGAGGATGGACCTGGTTAGGTAGAAGAAACGCAGTGCTGCATACATTAACATATAATCTAAGAAGAAAGATGCAAAACCACTGATTAGTTCAACTGAAAAGTGATTAGGTTAACGTGACTGATTACCTCATTCAAGAATCAAATGAAATAAATTAAAAAAACAGAAAAGGGCAGGGTGGATCCATGCTGTATAAGTGCCAAAGTCTGACCATCTGAATGTTTCAGCAGAAATTGAGAATCATCAGACCAGGCAACGTTTTTCCAATCAGGACATTGGAAAAATGTTCAAAGGAGTGGCACCCTGTGTGGTCTTCTGCTGCTCTAGCCCAAGCCCTCTTTTACATATCTTGGTTGTAAGGAGTGGTTGTTTCAGTCACTTGCCTTCCCATCAGCTTGAAGCAGTTTGGCCTTTCTCTGACATCTGACATCAACAAGGCCTTTTCACCCAGATAACTGCTGCTGTGGATATTTTCTCTTTTTCTAACCACTCTGTAAAACCCTAAAGATGGTTGAGTGGGAAAATCCCAGCAGATCAGCCCATCTGTCCCCCATCAAGTGCGCCACATATAAAGTGATATATAAAAAACCCCTACCTTGGGGTAGGGACAGGCTTAGGGCGTCGGGGGGTTCCCCGGAGGCATCTTCCTTGGGGGGCTCAACCCGGGGTAGCGGTCATGTCCGGTTAGGGGCTCTGTTGGCTCTCAGGTGACTGTTTCCTCGCGGCTGCGTGCAGCGGGGCTAGGGGAGGGTCTGTGCTGACGGACGTGGGTTACTGACCTGGTAGCCTGGCTGCCCCTGGGTGGGTCCGGGATGGGCGTGAGGTTCTGGGGGCGCTCCGTCTCTGGGCTGGGACCCGGACCGGGCCTCGGGGGCTTGGGTCCTGGTTGGTGTGTTGCCGGGGTTGTGGGCGGGTGGGTGCATGGGGGCCCAGCCCTGGAGCAGGGTGCCGCCGGTGCGTCGAGCCACCTGGGGGGCTCTTCAACTGGTGGGGGAGATTGTCACATCTTGCAGGAGCTTTCCTCTCCTCAGGAGCTCCCTCTGCAGGAGGGGGAGATACAGGAGAGGTGGCGGAAGATCTCAGCCTGGGTGTTTATTGTCTTATGTAGTCTGGAAGATGAGTGGATGGTGGGGTGGGTGCAGTTTTCTCTGTGGTGGGGTTGGGTGGACTGTCCCGGGCTCTGTGGGGCCGGGCGGCGCTGCTGCACTGGGCCCCGGTCTGGATGGGCCTGGGCCCCCTTTCCCTGGCGGGTCGCGGAGTATGGGGGTGCCTACTGGGGTCAGCGGGGGAGCTGGCCCCAGGGAGGGGTCACTTGCCCCTCCCTTCCTTCCCTCAAAAAACAAGCGCGTCCATGCTCACAGGTGTACACACGGGTGATCACACCCACAAACTACACCCTTTTTGGCTCCTACCTCAAAGCACACTGTGTTCTGTTGATCTTATGTGCTGCACAATAATGTTTAACATTTAGTATTTACTGTCATATTCCCATATATCATTGTGATGTTGTTTATTCTATTACTCTTGTTCTCTTCTGCTTGCTTTCTTTTTTCTTTCTCAGCAGGTGATCCAGGTGATTGATATATGCATTTTTTTTTCTCTGCCCGTTCTGTTGGTTTTTGTCTTTTGCCCTTCTCCCCCGTCCCTCTTCTCAGCTGTTTCTCTTTCCCTCTTTCTTTCTCCCCTTCTTTCCCCCAGTCAAGTCTGTCCCGTATTCAGTAAGTGAAAATAAAAGAAACAATAAAAGGTGAATCAAATGGACCATTACGGCAAGGCCAGGATGGTCAGTTTGGTAAAGTAAATCCGTTGGGCATCTTTCTTTGCCTTTAGACAACAATTCTGATGGCAAAAGAGCCAAACGGGACAGGCCAAAAAAGAAAAAAAAAAAAAAAAAAAAAAGATCACCTGATCGACACTATGCAAAGAAGAAAGAAAAAAAAGAAAAAAAAAAGAAAAGAAAAAAAAAACACCTTTTCTTCCTCATTCTTCCTATACCCGCAAAATATACATGCAAAAATATATTTGATTACTGCTGTTTAGATGCATTCGATGATTATTTGCATTAATGAGCAGTTGAACAAGTGTACCTAATAAAGTGTGCATTGAGTATATGTTGTGGGTTCACCACCTTTAAAAGTTGTGTGGCTGTGCAAGATGTATATTTGCATACTGCAGAGAACAGCATGTGTTTGAAACTAAAGATGTTCCTGTGGTCTTTGCTACAATTGTCCCGTTTAATAAATTCCTTTTTGTGTGCTACTAGAAGAGTCACATTACCCACATCCAGGCATGCAGAGGCAATTGCTCCTGTGACTCCCCATCTCTTCTCTCATGCCTATAGCTTTTGGTCCCATCCAGACCCCTGGTTAAAAATAGCATTTTTAGATGTGGTAATATTCATGGTGAGCAGGATTTCACTTCTTGTGAGAACTGAAATACAAATGTTTTTTATACACTTAATGAAGGCGTCTTTGAGGAAAACCGGTTCCTTCACTCTCCCCTGTTGCTATCCCAAGAATTGATATACATAGGACTGTATTTAATCTAATGCACGAGCCCTGTAGGTCTTTATATAAAAACACAAAGGGCTCATTCTGCTGGACTGCAGAGATCAATTGGAGCTGAATTATGAAAGAAAACTGCAGACGCTATCTGTCATAATACACTTGTTTATACCGAAGTTTTAATGTATTATGAATGCATGCATTGATAATGGATGCAGTTTGTCATGTTCAGAGGGCACTGTTGCTGCTGAATTCAGCCATTTATCTCAACTCCTTGTTTTAATTCAGCAAGGATTTTGCACACTCTGCTCCATTAACTCCAAAGATTCAACATGTTTAACTAAGTAATTACAATAGCAATTTATTTAAGGTTTAGAAATATGACTTTGAATGGAAATTGCCTCACTATGTGTGGAATTACCTTTCAGAGAGCTGCAGACAAACAGGGCAGATTTTTTTGTTTTGTTTTGTTTTTGTTCAACAGGTATCTTTATCTGTCATTAGCACATGCTACTTGAAGAAGCTGGTGATCTGGCTGTATATTATACCATATAAGCCCATCACTGACGTATATTTTATAATAATATTTTCCAAAGACATTATTGAGTTATAACTGTTAAAATGGGATTTACCAGGCACCTAAAATCCAATACTGTGGGTAAAAAAATGACTCAAATTAATGACCAAAGTTGATTTGCACTTTGAGCTCTGCTGGACCTGTTCTCTTTGTGGACAGGCTGTTTGATCAGCTGAACTGTGCTGCTGCAGTGGCTTTGAAGTTTTCTTCTCTTTGTGGAATTAACTAGTTGCACTTTTCTAATGTAATGTGACAGTTTTACATGTACTGTGACAGATTTCCCAACTTTTAGCAATAAAGAAATTTAGAAAGCGAAACTGAATAGCATCATCCGTTTAAATTTGAACTGATGGCTCCTCCCTTTTGGACTGTAATAATCAGGTAACAAACATGTAATAAGCATCTCAATAGCACGTTATATAAGTGCACTGTAGGCTTAACATTACCTCATAAGCAGTACATCAGCCCTGTTATTTGTTCACCCTGCAGAAGAAGACGAAATAGCACACACAGCACTTGATACACCAACTATAATGCTCTTTCCTTGGCTCCACTCTGTTGGGACCATACGCTCTGCTCTCATTTGGAGAAAGGTGATTAAAAGGAAATGAAGTCATTATACTGCAACATTCAGTAATTTTTTTAAACACACTGAAGTGTAATATAAGAAGGATTTTCAATGTCCCTAATGTCTTGTTACTGTTAATAATGTTTGTTTGTGCTGCTTCCACAGTAGAATAATTAATGTGATATAGAACACTGTTCTCTTGTCAGTCCTAAGATGAGTCAATACCGATGACACACATCTGCCTTTTAGTAAGAAAATACCCAGAAAAAAAAATCATCATATTAATAGGCTGACACCTTCTGACACCAACAATCATGCCACATTCTTCCCTTCTGTCACCTTTTTCTCCCCATTGTGACGCTGTTTCTGCATGACTAAATGCATCGACTTGCTGCCATGTGATTGGCTGATTAGATAGGTAAGCACTTTGGTACACCGGTTTTTGTGTGTTGATATGGATGCAAGATGGGCATGTACACAAACAGCTCCTCGTTGGCATCTTCACAAAGAATCACTAAAAAGGTCTCTGTCTCAAGTCAGCGAAAGTTACTCATCCTTCATCTATTTACCACTGCACATACTTGTGTTAACGTCAGTTTCAAATCTTGTGTCCACGCTTTATAATGACTAACAGAGCCCGTGAAGACGAGAAAATCACTATGTAGTGTCAACTACTGTCCAGCAGATGGCAGCGAATAACTTGTAACAAGGCCATAAGAATTTTTTTCCCCCCACACTGATTATATAATTTTTTTTGTTGTGCATATAAATGTGTGGCTTAATGTTAATTCATGTTTGATTCCTTTTGATTGTAAGACACCTGAAAAGAAATTACATTAGAGCGACTTAGTACAAAGTTTTTATTGTAAATGTTTGAAATACTACAATACATATGTGGTTACAATTCTGACAAAATGGCTAAGGGAAAAAAAACGTAACAAAAAAAATAAATACATCAGCACTGATTGATATGTGGTGAGCTGAGTCTTGAGATATTTCAAGCTACATCTTATTTTAATTATTTTTGCTTTTAGGAATCGATTTTACTTGGAAAAGGTTTGTGACAGCTTTGTCTTCACAGAATGGCTGTATCAAACTCATACTGCATGTTATTCTCCTGTGTCCTCAGACAGCCTCTTATGAAGTTTTGTAATAAAATAACTACTACAGTGACATTTAGCTAACTTTTATGACAGAAACACATGTATACACATCATCTGTGGCATCTCAACCACGTGCAACTGCAGGAAAGCAAGCCAGCTTTTGAGGTGTCATTGACCACAGAACGTACAGCAAGAGATAAAGCAAACAGCTTCGGCGCTGTATTCCCCCCCCCCCCCCCCCCCAGCTGTTATTTCTTCTTCTAATTGTTTAGCCAGAACAGCAGTGGTCACGGCCGAAACTTTACAGCTCCAGGGCAGTTGTACAGAGGCACAGTGACTTAACACAGGCGATGACAAATACGCCCTGAAAGATTGTCACAGTAACAGAGTGTTTCAAAAGCATCATCATCACCCTCCACTCATTAACCTCATGCAACACAGAGTCGTAGGGTTTGTTAAAAAATAACCAGTATTCCAGACATAAGATTTAAAAGACTACTCCAATGTGTAAAAATCACTTTCAATGAATAAAAAATACTGTTTGTTCCTTTTACATCCCACTGTGACATCAAACAACATTCCAGACACTAAATACAAAAGCAGTGGAAATAAATGAAAAGAAAGCCTTTAGTGTCATAAGCACACAGTACACAGTGTGACCTGTAATTAAAAAGAAGAAAGGAAAAGAAAAAAATAAGAAAGGGTGACTCCCTCTCTTTTGTCGATACAGAAAAGTGCCGGAAACATTTGATCCTTCATATTGTTTGGTCTGTCCTCATCTTATCATCTCACAAGGTGTCCTTTTCTTCACCAGTCTATTAAAGCCTGTGCATATGTGTGTGTTCAAAGTTCTGCCAGAGTGGAAATGTGCAGGGATTCCTGTATTTTAAGCCAGCGTCCTCTGTCTTGGTTTTATTCTGGGGTAGAGCTGTAGAGGACAACACAAAAAACATATTAATAATCCACATTTTAACACCTAGAATACTACACTGATAATACGCTGATTCATAACTCACCCCTAAGAGGTTGCGGGAAATGTAACCCTCAGTGTCGCCCATGCGCGCCCACCACCACTCGATCTCATCTTCGTCCTCCCTGCGGACGATGGTCATGCAGTCTCCCTCGTGGAACGAGAGCTCATCAGGGTTTTCAGCAGAGTAGTCCCAAAGGGCGTAGACCACACCCCTGTTCATGATACCCATTTTTTCTTGCACGCCTGAGGAAAAATGACATTTTAAACACTGAGTTTTTGTTGAAAGAGGGAGGGGGGAAAAAAACAACATTCACAAGACAGGAAACAATAATGGAGAGACAAAACAGCTTTTACTGACCATAGAGGAACTGAGAGCACTGGGTGTAGCCTTCTTCCATTTCTTCACATTTATCAGCTGCCGTTTGCATGTCGCTGTAAGTCATAGCAAACACTGCTGCTCCAGACTCCACCAAGAACTTGCACACTTGCACATTGTTGCAGGATGCAGCACAGTGAAGAGGTGTCCTATTTATTTTAATTGAAAAAATAAAGAAAAAAATGGAAAAACAAAGAGGAGAAAATGTGACACGTATTAGGAAAAAAGAAAAACAGTAAAGCAAAAATAAAATGAATGTGCTCAGCAGCGAGCATGAACTTACCAGCCGTCACTATCAGCGGCATTAACATTGACACCAAACTGAACCAGGAACTTTACGATCTCCGTATGGCCGGCACAGACAGCGTTGTGTAGAGCAGTGATGCCTTCATCATTGGGCTGACTTGGATCTTCCACCTGTGATTCAAAAACCACAAGAAGTGAAATACTAGTATAATACCAGAGCAGATTACCAGCAGGAGTGACAATATAATATATAACAAGCTTGTGGGAGAGATTTCTTACTTCGTAGATGATTCTCTGAACCAGATCAAACTCTCCCTCCAGAGAAGAGTCCAGCAGCAGAGCCAGTGGGTTGAACTTGACTCTCATGTTGTGCTCGATACGTTCAGAACCAGGCTTGCGCAGATTGGTCCTCTTTCCCTAAAGACACAACCATAATAGTGTATCACATACACATAAACGATCTTGAACAGCACAGAAAAAAAATATAAATCTCAGAGAGAGGAGACGTCCACTTGCTCTTGCCCTCAGTGTGGGCTTAAAGCAAATGAGGGACTTGTGCTTCCAGCGAGCTAATCCAGTTTATGAACGCAAGCTGAAAAAAACTAATTAATTCCTCCAATACCACGATTATGCAACCCGATATGGAAAAAAGGTTCTTTAGCTTTCAAATTGAGGTGACAAAAGGAGGGGACTGGGCTGGAAAATGGGTCATAACACTGATTTCTCAGTGTTACAACCTGCTACCTTAAGATCAAAACCGCTTAAGGAGTTAAGCAACAAGAAAAAGTAAACTGGTGTTTATTTTTAAGAGAATGTGTAAACTGCGCAAAGCGGGGTGGATATCGGCTTAAAGAGAGCAGAATGAAGCCCATTTTCTCCTGAAACAATAGCAGTACTTGATGGTGATTATTCAATTATATAACACCAGAGCAGGTCACTGGTGTTCAGCAGGGCCAAGTGTAACTCATGATGTGCCCCTAACAAACATGTGAGAGGATTTACAAAATGCACGCAGCACAAATACAAACACAGGTAGTGTCTCCTGTGGACTGCAATGACTAGTTCTTCTTTCAAAAACAAACAGCTAACAGCCATGTTATAATTGAGATTCTACAGATTAAGATTCATACCGGTGGCAGAGTGACCTGTCCAGTGACCTCAGGTGCTTTCATGTTGAAGGTGTCCTCTCCAAAGCTGTCCTGCTCTGCTCCGCTGGGGTATGGAGGTGGTGGGTATGGGGGGAATTCTTCCAGGAAGCCTTCTGGAGGTGGAGGGGGCAAACTAGGTTCTGTGTCCTCCAGACCAGGAGGTGGTGGCGGTGGGAAAAGAGCATCATCTGGCCTTGGGGCTGGGTGGGATGGTGGAGGAGGGGGAATAATTTCCTCAGTCTCCAGGATGGCCGGTGGTGTGTAGGGCTGTTCAGTAAAGGCTGGGAGTGGAGTGTTGATACCTGTGGTCTGTGAGGGTTCCTGAGTTTGTCCTCTCTCTGATGGGTAGTTTTCGGTGCCAGTCGGAAGGCTTGGACCATGTGGTCCGGCTGATCCTTCCACCGCTTTCGCTGCTTCTCCAGTAAACGTGGGAGTGGTTGGTGTGTTCACAGTGGTCTCCATAGCTGCCAGGGTAGTTTTCTGATAAAGGAGTTTCTGAATGTTGGGCCCTGCCGGACCCTCTGGTTCAGTGATGGAGCTGCGTTTCTTCAAAGGCCGAGGGGCATTGTAGAGTTTCTTTCTCAGGGCTTCCAGGTCACCATCGCTCTGCCTGTAGGGGTTGGAAATGAAGGGAAGCAGCTTGGTAGGGCTGAGTGGCCGGGGGATGCGCTCTGTCTCTGGCTGCTGCCCCTCAGATGAGCTGGAGCCTGTGTTGTTGGTTCCATTGTTGTCAAGTTCAGTTTCTGGGGCTGGGGAGCGACGCTCTAAGTATGGATTCTCTGGATGTGGGGAGCCTCCACTGGAGATCAGTGGTTTACGATACACTACAAACAAAAAACGGGAAACAAGTGTTTAAGACAGCGAGAGAGAAAAAAAGAAGAAATTTTTTGGTGCATAGCTCTTTTTTGGACACATTTCACCACTTCTCTCCCTTCTACTTCTACTAACTTGATATTCAGAGGATGGAGCTTCTTTACAGCAGCCTTCACCATGTCACAGCATAATCATTATGCTTTCTATTATTAAGTTGCAATTCATAATAACAATGTATTTGATTATTTTTTGTATTTATTTTAATTCATTAATTACAACAAGTAGGGTTTTTTTTCCCGTTTCGTCTTCCTCATTAAATGAATGGGCTATATTATTTTACAGAGTTAGTGTGGAATACAAAAAGATTCTGAGGACAGATTCAGGACTTTGATAAACTTCCTTTTCAATTTTTATATATGAATCCATCTACATCAACTGTGTATGCAAAGATGCTTAATGTATATTCTTACCACTGACAAATCCGTTGGTGCGGTTTTGAGCCCTGTTGAGAGAACCCTGCACAACAGGCAGGAAAGGCTTTCCTGAACCCGACTGCTGTGTGTACATGGAGTAAATGGAGCTGGCAGCTACGATTTGCGGTTTACTCAGGTTGGCTTCTTTGGAGGAGGGGAGGTCTGAGGTGAAGGGCCGTACCGTGGCTGCAGGTGGAGTGTCCTGCTTGGAGGGTAGAGGGAGTGTCTGGCTCTGTGACGGTGGGTGAGGGCTGCGGCTCTGGGCGGTGTGGGGCTGCTGGCTGTGGGGCTTGGCTTTAGGGAAGGTGCCTGTGTTGAGGCTTGGTTTGCCATAGGGAACAATAACGGGGCCTTTCGGTTTGCTGGGGACAGGGGGAGGTACCTTGACTGGAGCTTTGGGAGCCGACTGATGGAAGTTGAGGAAAGAGAAAGATAGTAAATAAGCTAGGGTTTTTTCTACAGGTATTAACAAATCTTTCTAGTATTTTTTTTTCTCATGATGATATAAAAAGTGTGTTTTCATTCCCCCTCACCTGAGCATCCCTGACAAGGTCATCACTGCTCTGGTTTTTGCGGAGGGAGGTAGCCGGAGCCTCTGTTGGCTCAAACATGGAATATGGACGCACTTTCCTGTCCCTCTTCAATTCTGAATCATCTAGCCACAAAACAAACGGAGAAGATGATGAAGAAATTAGTTTCAACACAGTTTGAGGAAAAAAATAAAAGAAAAAAAAAAATCTTGTTTTATAGGAACAGGAAGGGATTACACTTTATTTCTGCACGTGTGCAGTATGTGCCTGTGTCTTTACCTTGGTCTGTGTTAGAGCTGGAGTGAGAGTTCATTCGTGGCAGTGTTGAAGCAGAACCGTGACCATTGGTGTTGGGCTCTGGACCTGAAGAACTCCACTCTGCCAGTTTCCCTGGCTGAAGGCCTGGTGAGCCAGCAGAAGAGGACAGAGAAGATAAAGTATAAAATGAGATGCAATCGGTTTTTAAAGAAATAATGAACTAAAGAATCAACACAGAAATTCATTCATTATAAACACAAAGTTCATAGAGCTTTGTGTTGTGCAGTGTCATACATAACAAACCTTTTTTGAAAAACAACAGATTTTGTGGCATTTTGCATTGCTCTTCATTTGCTCATTTGCTTCCATGTCTGCGAAAATCTCTGGTCAGATTTCCACAAAAGCATGGAGGGGTATCTTACAACTAGCAAAAGTAGCAACACATAGCAAAACCATGACTTCCGTCACAGTTTCTACACACTTTAGTTAAATGGTCCATTAGAAGAAGGGCTGTACCAATACACCAACAGCCCCATATATTTTTCTAGACCAGTCCAGACCAGATTGGGTTGGTCACAGTCCACCCAGGATGTCAGTTCAAGTGAAGGTTATGTGTTTGTTCCAACTGACCCATTTAGAGCTGCAGAAAAAGAACTGAGGAGGAAACTCAACAAGCACGCTTTAACAAACAGCAGCAAAACAAGCAAACGGGATCAACGATCCAGCAAGAAAATGATAAAAAACTCGTTTTTGGTGAAGATAACAGTCATGAAAAATGAAAACATCTAAGCAAAGATATCGGGAAGCGCATATGTGCAGACACACACACACACACAACACAAGTGTGTACCTTTTCTTTTAGCCCGCAGCTCTTTCAGAGGCTTAAGCAAGAACATGGCTTCTGAGGAAGATGCATTCGAAAGACAAAAAAAACAAAAAACAAAGTAGCCTTAAAGCTCCAGATCTCCTCTGGTTCTAAACATGGTTTTGGATGGGCCCAGTCTGGGCCCCCCAAGGGTCCATGCAGACCACAGCACAACCCCCAGGAGCCTGCCTGTTACTGTGCACAACGTCCCTGATAGAGAGGAAATGGGAATGGGTGTATAGAAAGAGCAGATCCCTTCTCATCCCCGCCCATCCCTATCTCTCTTCTTTCCATACTGCAAATCAACTCAGCATGCAGAAATAATTGCATGCAACAACACAACAGACTGGAGAGATGCCTGTTCCGTTCACTTTTGGTATGTGAAATTGCTTTAAATAGCAAAACATGAGATGACGATTTCTTCTGTTGTTGTTTTGTAATGACTAATTTTGGTGTTGGATCATTCATTTTTAATAACCTGAAGCATACTGCTGGCACAAAGTCTTACTGACGGACCAGTTTTAGGATGAGAGAGTAACTCTCTCATCCCACAAGATAGAGATGAAGCGCATAAGAAGGAATTACAGTGTGGAGGATGGTAGAAAGAACAATATGTTGCTCTGGTCTCATTGGTTGGATCACACTTTCACTTCCATTACATAGAACATACCTTAGTGCTGTCCCCAGTTTACCATGTAACAAGATGTGAAACAGATTGATTTTAAAGCAGCACAGGAGCAACTACATTAGGGACAAATTTGCAGCCTTAATAAAATAAAGGTAAGTAGCATTGTTTGGAGTTTTAATTTCTTATGGTATAAATAATTTTCTGTATAGCTGTTTCTGAATCTATATTAAGAAAGGCATGCGAGACACACTTTGGCAAAACAAAAACTCAAACTACTTTACTCAAAACCTAAAAAAGTGTTTTATAAAAAAAAAAAAAACATCCCAAAAAAACAAAAGACTATGAAGCTCAGGCTAAGCCATGCTAGATCACAGCACAGCACCCAGGCAGTAACTAGCTACCTTCTGAGCTCAAAAAGACATCACAACCAGCAGGTGTCCCAGACTCCTTTGCTCCTGCTGTAAATGGTAAATGGTTAACGAACTGCTCTTTATACAGCACTTTTCTACTCCTTTACTGAAGAGTGAAAAGACTTTTACCTATCATCATGCTGAAATTAACAAAACGTATTTAACTGAAAAAAAAACAAAAACAAAAAAAAAACCAAGAAACATAATTTAGCTGGTGATGTAAAGATGACAGCCTGATATTTGAGTCAAAATCAGAAAAGGAAAAACTTTTAAGAGCAGCAGCACTTCAGACTGCACAGTCTGGGTGCTCACCTGTCCCCGCTTTGCTCTGTGGCTCGTGGGCTGGGAGGGTGGCAGTGCCGTCTGGGTAGGCAGGTTTTACAAGCAAATCGTGTCTCGCTGGGCCCCTCGGCATAGTGGACGACTGGATGTACGGACCGACCGCTGCCACACGAGACGGACCCGACTGCTGTCCGGCTTGGGCATCGGAGGGCAACTGTACAGTGAAAGGGTAGAGAAAGTAAAAAGAAGACTGGTTAGTGAGAGCAATTTAAAGAGCCTGTATTACAGTAAACCACAGAAAGGGATACAATATTTAGACAAATTAACATAAATGACAGAATGGTAATCAAAACTGTAAACTGCTGAAATGAGTCCACAGAAAACACGCTGACAACAATTTTGAAAAATGTAGTTTTCAAAAATGAAAGGCACCTAAGTCGATTACTTAAACAAATACACAGTGGATGAAAAAAAATGGGAAACTTGAAAATTCTCCTATACAAGTTTTTTCTACTTGGTGGGTGAAAAGTTCACTTTAGCCTGTGCGTGGTGCCAGAGCAGGCCATGTTTTTATTCCTCCCCACTCAAAGATAGAAAAAAACAAAACAAACATGGATTAACTCTTGTGAGCAAGGAAGTGTTCAGCCTTTTTCAGAATGATCATTTGTTTTGTGAAGTTTACTCTCAAGAACCTTAGTGTGGGACCTTTGTATTTATGCCAGTTGGTGGTGTATAAACCGAAAGATGGCCAGACAAGGAGTCCAAGTGTGTAGGATTTGTCATATAGAAACAAATGTTGATAAATGCCACAAGAAGGCAAAAACCCAAGAATAGGTGCAGCAGAGCAGGTGTTATAATCTAGAACAAAAATGCTGGAATAACCGACTGACATCTCCAACCTTAGTGTCTTAAAACACTTTCATAGATATCCAGTTACTTTCTCAGCAATGGCTGTTAAGTTACTGCTGAACTACTATCTCTCTCACACACACACACACACACACACACACACACACACACTTTAAGATCTAATGACTCCAGAGCAGCGCAGCAGTCTCCTAAATGTTGTTGCTTTATTAAGTTAGGACAGCACCTTCAATATAAACACAGCAATTCATGCCTTTTTTTAAAAAATTATCCACATTTAGAAAACTGACTGATCAATGTTCACCTATAAGTTGGCACGAGTTCTTACAGCTCAACAAAAGCTGGTCCTATATCGTTTCCCTTTAAAAAAAATGATCATTGTAGGTTTTATCCATCAAATGAATGGAGCAACAAAAGTTAAACAAATGCAAAAACTAACAAAGTCTGAAGCCAAATCACATTCAGTTTAGAAATCAAACAGGTACGTATGTATAGCTGCAATACTAGTTTAGTTACCTGAAGGTGTGTTTCTTTTGAAGCCCTCTCTTTACCAGGATAGCCATTCTTGAGAAAACAAAAGCACAAACATGCAACAGAAGTTCAAAATACCAAATAATCCCCCCTTTCCCCCCCTATCCAGTATTGGCCCTTTTCACTGTTTTCTGAAGTATGTGACTAAGATGGTGTGAGATGACTCTCAGCTGGCAGCTCTCAGACTACCTCTTGGTCAGTATGTTCAGACGTGTTTGCTGGGTGATGTTAGCCGGACGCTTGCTGTTTAGTAGGAGGAGAGAGCAGCTTGGATGGAGTGTGTCTTTGTGCTGGTGAGAAAAAGGCTCACTCATTATGATTCTAGGCAGGGTGTGGGTAAATCACCTCACGAGCCCCTATTCAAGCTTTCCTCTCAAACACACATGCACACATAAACACCTTTCTATGTACTGCTTCTCCTTTATTACATATGACATTAAATAAAGAGGCCAGAAGGCTATAAAGTAAGGCACGAGTTGCTCATTATCTAAACAATTAAAACAGATTTAAATTTCCTTCTAAAATGTATTATTTATGTTTTAACTTTTAATCTTCAACACTGTTTTGGCTGAGTAAATACTGCAAACCAAATACTCACGAGGCTGTATTTTGAATCTAAAAACACAGATAAAACATAACAACAGGGGAGTAGAAAGACACCAGAGACTGAGATCAGAACTGATACCTCAACACTAAACAGGATTACCACCACAGACTGCCTTAACTCAGCCTTCTGATTTTTAATGTGTGTTGAATCTTGCCATAAATGTTTGCATAAAAGACGGTTTAAAAAGGCAACTGAATTCTTCCACTTTTCATGTTTATAAGCCCCACCAGAAACAGATAGTATCTTCACTGACATTCCTGCGTGTCTGTGATAGGAAGTCTGCACATACTATTCCTCTCTCATCTTCTGGCTTTGTTTCTGTCAAATGGGACTGAAAACACAACCGAGTGAAGGAGTGGGAGTGAAAAATCAAACTCAATTCCTTTATATGATCAGAACAACCTTCCTTTCCCACCAAGATCCAATATTGGAAAAAGACAGATAGGAACTGATTGCTCTAAGTGAGTGAGGAGGGGTGGGGGGGAGCGTCACTTGACCATCTCCAAACAGAGGAAAGAAAGTGTGAGAAGCTTGAGCTCAGAATGTCAGACGTAGAGATACAAACAGCTTTTTATCACAAGGCCACTAGGGGGAGTTCTGATCAAAAGCATTTCTACTAGTTAGTACCAGAA
Source organism: Diplotaxodon limnothrissa (assembly GCF_057381915.1). Lineage (NCBI taxonomy): Eukaryota > Metazoa > Chordata > Actinopteri > Cichliformes > Cichlidae > Diplotaxodon > Diplotaxodon limnothrissa. The sequence goes on along the minus strand of NC_140608.1, from coordinate 12,870,470 downwards.
ATTAAAATTAGTACCCTGAAAGATTGTCAGGGTGCCATATAACAATTAAAGCGATGTTTTTTTGTTTTGTTTATTTGTTTGTTGTTGTTTTATGTAGTTTTGGTGCAATAATACTTACGGGCAAGTTCTCTTTCTGCTGCAGGGCTGCCTTCTTTTTCCACAGCCGGTCTCGGAGCTCACTGATCCGTTTGTCCATAGCAGCCACTTCCAGGTTGCGCTTGTTCAGACTTTCTCTCTGGTGCTGGAGCTTTGAGTTTTGATCCTGGTTGAGCTTGTTCCTCAGCTGACCAACCAGCACAAACACAAATCAAAAACTGTGCTAATTTTAAACAAGTAATATGTTTGGACTTGAATTTTCCTTTATTACTTCACACCTGTAGCTCTTTGTAGAGGCGGTCCAGCTCTGCAACTGAGCTCTGGTTGTCATGGAAGTTATCCATTTTGCCATTTTTGAGCAACTCCAGCTGCCGGTTGAGCTCCTCCACCTTGGACGCAGCCATCACTAGTTCTCTCTGCTTCTGCTGGAACAGGTTATTCATTTGCTCTATCTCCTCCACTGGAAAGGGAGAGGGATTGAGCGTGATGATGACAGAGGTAAGAAGAAAGAAAGCAAAGAGAGACAAACAATATAATGTTGACAGTCCGTCACAGAAATACAGCGCATCTTAATCCAAAATAAATTTCAAACTTTAATGGTTCACACCATACTCTTAGCAGGCATCCAGTCGTGAATTCAAAGTTAACGAACTCACCCAGTTTGCCATTGCTGAGACGTTTCTGTTCCACCTGACCCTTGAGGGCCCGGACCTTCTTGAGCCGAGCTTCCTGATTCTCAATGTTCTCTCTGAGGCGCTGGAGCTTCTCCTGCTCAGATGCCTGTTGCTGCTGACGCTGCTCTTGCTGCTTCAAGTAGCGCAGCCGCTGTTCCTAGAGACAAGAAAGAGCAAAGGGGAAGCAGAGCACTTGTTAAAAAAATATATAATTAAACAAACACATCCCTCCTCATGCATGACTGCACTATGTACAGTGCTTAAATGTTTGTGGGCTACACATATAAGGGCCACTGATAGAAGTTTTTCCTGGTTCATCTTCCTCTGAACAGACAATAGGTACATTTTTCCTTCTATGATGTTCGCACAATGCAATGCTACTGAAAATAAAATGAAGTCACTGATAACTGGCTTGCCTATAACCCTTGCTTTCAGTGCAAAATACTTCCTGCCACAAGTCCTTGGCTGTAATGAAAATCAGGAACTTGCTTTCCCTGGTAGCCTTGGGAAGCTATTCCCAGGTAGTTAAATAGCAGAAACAGATGCAACTGTGGAAAGTACTGAAAACAAATCAAGGGGGGGAGGGAGCTTGAGAGGGAGATAGTTTGCATTACTTCCACTGGATCCAGCAAAAAAAAAGAAAAAGAAAAAAAAATCAAACAAATTCTGACTACAGAAAGCTTAAATGTTAGCAATGGTATTTAAAAATTGGTTGGTTTCAGAATCAATCATCGCTCTTCAGGTGTCACATGGTATATTGTAAACATGACAGAGCTCTCCCAGCAGGTTCCAAGATAAGCACATCCCAGCCACGGGTCAGGTGATGATGACGACAATGCCCCTTTATTTACTCCAAGCAATCAAGTATACATGTAATGCTTGTACTTGACTGCTTGGAAGTCACATTCCTGGACTTGTTATACTGTGCTGATGTATACACAGTGCTTGGAAGTGAATGCTTAAATGCCTAAAGGACCTAAACCACAGCCCTAGGAGCATATTTAAGGAAGTAAAAGAAGACACAAAGTTTTTAAAGTTACTATAAAACTGCATATACTGCGTGGGTGATTCAGAAGAACAAAAACATTTTAAAGTGCTTCCGCAAAACAACAAAACAACAAAAAAAAAAACATGGAAGGAATAAGCACTCAGTTAAGTATTTCACTATATCACACCTATTTTCTATCATATCTTTCTTCTTGTCAATCAATCCTGAGCAAAGTAAAAAACAAGTTTAGATATCAGATGTGTCCCGCAGAGTGAGAAGCCTGAGACAGTAAACTGTCTCAGGCTTCTCAAATGAAACTATGCCCACATCCACCCATGCCTTACCTGTCTATCACAAACTCTACATAAACATGCATTATATAAGTACAATAGAATGTACTCATTTAATATACTAAATGAACTCATTTTTAGTCCAGTACTGACTTCAATACTGTCTCCACTTAACTCCTTAATCTCTTATAGACACCCATCTCTTTCTACTGCACTTTTTTATGCACCTTGGAGGCAAGAAGTTGCTGTTGGGCTTCTATCTGCTGCTGCTGTCTGGCAGCCATCTCTTGTAGCTCAGCCAGCGTCATGTCCATCTGGGGCGTTGCCACCTGTGTAGAAAGAAAGAACAAAAAGAAACACATTCATGTTTTAAATATATATTCAAGCTGAAGGCATTTTTCCCATTATAAAAGTCTAAAATAAAATTACAACAGGAGGCCTAAAGTAAAAAATGCAAAACATATGCGGGGAGATTACTGAAACATCAGATGTAGTTTCAGTTATACTCCTTAAAAGGGGGAGCAGTTTAAGCATTTTGGGGGGGGGGGGGGAGATTTCAGAATTCATTGTACAATATTTATTCCCCAAGGAGACATCCTCAGCGGAATAATCATTTTGCAGTCATATCCATGTTATGATGCACTGATTAATTTTGCAGAAAAACACTGCAGGGTGTGAGAACTGAAAGGAACTAATCAGTATCCCAGAGCACACAATTAACTTCAACTCGTCAAGTATAAAGAAATTACATTTTGGGAGAAGACTTTATGCCGATACTAAATGCATGACCCTTATTAGTAAAATTTAAAAAAAAAAAAAAAAATAGACTTTGTTCCAAATTGACATGTTTCTAATTATTCACATCAGCTACCATTCAATGTGAATGAATGTAAAATAGTGTAAACCATTTCAACCACTTGTCAGAAAAAAAGTTAATAACTCACCCCATTCTCCATCCTTCTCTCTGGGGGACCCTTCACTCCATTTCTCTTTGAATCTGAGCCTCTTGATCCTCCTAAGTAATGAAAATAAGTGGAGATTTCGTCAGACATTAAAATTTAGACCACCTTAAAAGAAATGAAGGATCAACAAGAAAAAAAAAATGGCTGGAACGTCCTGTTGTCCTTTTGCCCTTCAGTGTCAAACAGTCATACACATTTAGATTTATAGGTTTGTCTTGACATGCTATAGAGGAGGGTGTATACCAGCTGAAAAAATGAGAGGCTAGTGCTGAATTATTTTAACTTCTTTACCCCAGTGCTTTTTGTAACTTGTAAAAAATCTCTTGGGATTCAACCTCATCAATAATGACTTATTAGTGGGGTGGGTACACTACTGCATGTATATATGCTTGTCTAGGAAGATATAACCATATAGCCAACCGTTTTACTGGCATTTGGCATGCATGTCTGATAATCTGGGTCCTATCCCTAAAGTATTATCCCATGATGAAAGCCCATAATAGCTTTACTATATAGTCTAACTGCTAGCATACAGTATGCATGCTAGATACAAACTAATCGCTATAAACAGATGTCTGAAAATCAACAAATTTAACATTCAGTATTGTTAGTACAGGAAGCTTTATGTGGTTTAAAGAGGATTGACCAACCACGATTAGAGCTTCATGCAAGCCCATAGATCAAAGCCTCATGGGTTGCAGCTCCAGAAGCTAAATAACTGGTTTAATAGATGCTGGTTAATCGCTGATGGGAATGTAAGACACTGCTAAGCTCAAGAGTGACGCAAACTGTTATAGTCACAGCATTCAGACATTCACACAGTGATTAATTTTCCGTTAATTTTCCTCACTTCATTTAGATAGATCAAGTCAATGACAGAGCAGAAGTACACCCATGATTTTCTGGGGCATTTTGTTGCCTATGTGTCATTGACTATTGTCACATGGCACTGAATTTGGTGAAGCGTGACAACTCTTTTGAAGGTTTAGTTCTTTCGGCCTTCTTTTCTAAGGTTTAGTTCTTTGTCACTAACTACCGAGTCTGTGTGTTATAGTAAAATAGTATAGAAGAAAAGTAAGATTATTCATGTTTAGGGCAGTCTTCAAACTAATCATGTTTTTTTGCCCAGTAACTTGAGAATTTTGTCTGTGCCTGTTTGTTAATGATTGCATTTCATATTTATGCTATGCTGAAAGTAAAGGTCTATAAAAAGTATAATTAGTGTGGCTGCTTACTCAGACATGACACAGGCATAACATTAGATTAATGAAAAGAAGTTCAAATGTACTGGCAGTCCAATAGATTGGTGACATTCCATTTTATCCTCCGACATGCTCGGAGGATAAAAAGAGCATGCTCGAACAGTATCGGGGAAGTATAAACATTTAACTAACTGCAACCTGAGGGCAGGACAGAGTACATCCGTACTGCCGTAACTAATGTAAACACGGCAACAGGACTAAATAAACCCGCATAAAAATGCAGTAACTGAAAAATTTAATACAGAGCTGTGTTGCAAATAATGATCAGAGCTAAGCTCTCAGTGTGGGAAAACAACAGCGGGCTAAGATAACACAAAGGGAAAACAGTCACCTAATCCCTGGGCCAGACTCAAGCTGTGAGAGGTAAAAAGGGCTTAGTTATGCAAGTCGGGGTTGAGAGGATAGTCTATGAAAAAAATACTAGACTTTTCTGTGTTAATAAGAAAATTGAAAAGTAACAGACTTCTGATAGTGTGACTCGGACACTCTGATTCCAGCAAGGATGAAGGATCTGAGGGCTCCAAATATAAAGCCCTCTTCTGGATAAACGTTTGAAAAATACCATAGTGTTTATTGAGTGAATAGGGCATTATAAAGACAGCAGGCACCTCTGGAGACAGTGCTCACCCAATCATAACTCTTGTGTGTGAGCAGTATCAGACATTAAAGCCTCTTTTCACTATCTGTTGTGTATTGCAAACAGTTGCTTACCTGATTCCCTGCTAGGAGCTCTGTTGTGACGCAGAAAGAAGCGCACCTCTGATCTGTGCTGTCCCAATCGTTGGAGCACATCCAGCATCCTCTCCCCATCACCTACAGGTCTCTCTGCAAGTCGAAATAAAACATTTTAGCCCAAGTTTTCATAATATTTCACTTGGATTGGCTAAAACACGAATGCATGTCAAGTTTGCACATGCCATTTACTCAGTGAATCCAGTCTAACCCAAATTGAAGGATGATTCATTTTGTCAACACAGTTTGCATGCCATTGATCTATCTAAGCAATGACTTCAGGGGAAACAACTATAACGTGCTGTCAATTATGCCTCTTGGCACTGAGCTCATCAGCTGTTCTTCAGACATTGTCTTTGAGCATTTCATTACACAGATGAGCTGACACATTATGCTTAAGTAGAGGTGAGTGAAACTGATCTTTTAATAATGGTAGAAATGCAAAATGAAGCAGTTAAGTAAAATATTATAAATATAATTTATAACTTTACATCTAATTTGGATGCAAAATGTCACTGCTGTGTTTTCAAGGAGATTCAAAAGTGGCCTGTGGTGAATGGGTACAAAATGAGACAATCTCTTCAGTATTCATCAATCTCCTTTCAGACCACTCCTGGAAGTACTCAAACACAATAATTGGCACTTTTTCACTACTATGGCAGTATCACCATGGAAACGGCTATGAAGCCTGGCTCCTTGAGTTCTGATGTTGTATACTCTTTGACTCTTAGAAACGGTGAAAATGAGGCAGGCATGAAATCTCAACGTCACTCCTCACCTCCCACCTGAGAGATGTAAGAAATGTTTAGGCGCTTGTGTTTGATGCAGAGATTAGGGCTCTACGCTATTTGCATGGTAGATTCAAAAGAGACAAACACTTTAAAAACTGCCAAGCAGATGACTACAAAGCTAATCACAAACCACAAAGTGGTCAACATGAGAAAAAGCACTTTTTGTCTAAATAAAATAAGAACTAATGTGTCCACACACCGACTCCTGTTCCTTCAGATACTCCACAAACAAAAGAGCACTGTCACTCACCAGATCCACGCCACATCTCAGATAGGTGGCAGTCCGTTTCCCCCGGCTCTTTGCACAAGTCCACCACATCCCGGCACAGCGTCTCCGGAGTAACAGGAACCTCAGTAAAATGCTGGTCATTGTTACTGAGGTATACAGTCAGGAACATCTGGAACAGCAGGCGAGAGAAGCAGATAACCCAGTAGATTAGATAGAGCTAATTAAGATCACAAGCGAGAGGATCCTGTTAGAGTTAGTAGAAGTAAGGTAAACATAAAAGTTCTCTGGAATTGGTGTCCAATTTCCTCTTGGTTCATTGTTTGTATAGACTGTATAATATGTGAGCTTCACTGATAGCAGATCTGCTTCCCAGGTCTCATACCTCTGTGTCAACAGAAAAACCAGAGGCCAGATCTTGAAATTCCATTTCACTCACCAACTAGTGCTGTCACCACTGTGAGAGATCCCTCCATCCCAATGTAAACACACTAAAAAACCCCGTCAAGCACTCTGAATGAGCAAACCGCTAGGTTCTTATGCAAGTGTGTGACTGACAGCTGCTCAAGGCTGGTTTATATCAATCTACACAGAAATGGGCAATCTCAATGAAGCAGTTTGTAATAAATTGGAATTTGTATGCCTCCAGCTACTGCAGAAAATAAACACACTGACACTGAGCAGAAAATTGAGCTGTCTATCAGCAAGGATCCAAATGCAGACAGTCACCTACAACCTTTTAAAATAAACTCTAAAAATCAATACTTATATGGGATATTACTCATCTTTATAGCTATAATAGGCAACAATTGTCAAAACAATTAAAGTAAGAAGGGCTGAGTCAAACAAAAGCCTTCACAGATGATTTAAAAAAATATGCATCTGAAATGTCTGTGATATTCCAAAATCTATATAATCGCTGACAGGAAACACAAACATCAAAAGTCAGTGTACGAGTATCATACATTCATAAAAAGATAAGCGCTAAGAAGCTTAAGGCTCGTAATGGAATATGCCCCCAATCTGTAATATGAGCACATAAGAGGAGTTGATAAGGCAGCAATAAAACCAATTTTCTAAGGTGTCTTAGGATATTGCATGCCTTGAACATACTGAACTGTTTTGTTTCAAACCCAGGTTTTTGCACAGTGTCATGCCTTCACAGTGACTTCAGACAGAGTATCCTGAAAAGCGTGTAACTGTAAAAGCGGTATTATTTTAAATGCCCAGAACCTCCAGGTTACACTGCCAGGTTTTTGTACTCTGAGTTGCTGTGAATAGCCATGCCTACGGGGGCTACGGTGGAAACATGAGGTCAGCTAGGTCACAGGCACAAAAAACTTGAAGGGGGTAATCATGCAGAGCAGCTGGTGCAGAAACAAAAGTATTTGGGTTGCTTTTTAGCTGTGGTGTGTACTGCGCCAAAGAGCAACAGCCTTAGGATAAGGGGCTTTATTCCCCTTTTCTTCCTCAAATGAAGCTTACTAAGTGAGTGGGCAGGTGAAACGCTCCCTCTGAAGATCTCCTAAGCAACATCTACAACCAGAGGTTTGTTTTATCACACAGAAGGTGGAATCAACGGGCACTGGCCTGAGTCAGAGGACCTGACTCAACTGCCAGAATCAATGGGGATGCAAATGAAAGATTCTCATGAATAGAGCAAATCAGCTGTGAGTCATGCCTGTCAGTAATGTAGAGAAGAGAAAGCTGTAAACAGAAAGCTGTGTTTCTAACCAAAGACCACCCTCTGTGGCAGAACACTACCCTGGAAAGTAAAACTAAAATGGGGGCTTTTTGTGTCTGTTAATTAGAATAGTTTAAACATTCATGCTAAAACAATTAAAATCACTCATATAGTCTGCCTTCATCAAATTATTTCAAAAAACAATTCGTAGATCTTTCAGAATGAGACGGTGACATCATGAAAACTTCCCAGAAATCCAAAGTGCTAAAGTGAACCTATTAATATTTGGAGAGTGAAAGAGAGCACTGACAGATAGTAGGAAAAGAAAGAACCACAGATGGGAAGAGAATATAATCTCGGGCGCTGGCAACGCCCCCACTAAAATCCAGTTTGCTGCAGCACTAAAGTTGATGATCCAAGACCACCAGTATTCACTTCAACTATCCATCTAGATGACTTAGCACTTTGCAGTTGACCTTCATCCACCTAAAGCATGTGGTCACTGCTTATTCGCTATGATATAGCACACATGGTACAAAAGCTGTATAAACTACAAATACAAATACAAAAATCTATGAGACCAATTTTCATATTGTTTTGGAAACTTTGAAACATTCAAAATGACGTGTGGAAACACATTCCCTTTAATTCGTTTTTTGTCTTTGATCCTTGCAAACCTTTTAAGGTCTCAAAATGATAGGTCTTGTAGACTTTTCATTACAAACAAAGCAGTGCATGCAAGGTAAATTACAGGAATTTATTTTATGTGCTGCAGTAAATATCAGAAAAGTGTTTTCATCTTTATAATTTATGGTCTACTCAACAATAAGCAACTACACCGCAGACCCTCTTCAAGTTTTAAGAAACGTACCTACTCAGACAGGCAAGATTACCATAAGTAGGTGTTTGACTCAGCCAAACAAATTGAGTGTTCATTAAATATTCATTGATACAGCAGCAAGTAAAATTAGGTAGCTCAGTAACAGCCTGATAGGTACAATGCAAAATAGACAAACAGTAGCTCAACAGCCTACCAGAAAATACTGCTTTGTGTAGCTTTATATAGTTCGAAGGGAGCTGGCAATATCATGATTTTATGTGACAATGTTTGACAGAAATATGCTCCACTTGCTTTCTATTAGGTATGGAGAGGCAATTGCTGAATTGCACTTCCCTTCCTATTTTATTTTAGAGAGCCCTGGGGAAGGAGAAGGGACAAGCTGCCTCGGCTGCTGTGGCTCACTATTATAGCAAAAGATTTCCATTTCCATCATAGCATCAGCTAAGTCAAACCTGTCTCCCAGGGTTTTGAGGGTGATGTGGCAGCTCAGAATAGCAAACGGACAATTATAGCCAATGCAAAGAAATATGGCCATAATACTGCTGTCTACACTGTAGATACCCTCAAAGCAGGGCAGCTATATGGTTAGGTCATTTTATCGCAGGGATTACGCTAATCCGCTGTATAAAAATATAGCCTTTTAACAGCCTGCTGGCTCAGGGGACAATAATAAGCTGAAACACACTAGCTTGCAGCTAGGCTATGGCCATTATGTCTTACTATATTATAGGATCATGTTTTTTTCTTGGAGGTTGAACAGTGGCCTGCAGTGAATAGGTGCAAAACAGTCTGACCATGTATTCTCCAAAAAAAAAAAAAAAAAAAATTAAAAAATAATAATAAACTGCCACAATTTTAAGAGTCGGCGTAGGATCCTTTGTTCAAGATGCAATAACACTGACAAGACTGTGTCTCTCTCTGACATGAAAGGCTGTAACATCAAAACCTCAGACAAAAGACACTGCAAGAGGAAGACATCTAAGAGTAGGAGAGTGACTGCAGCTGGCAATACTTGAGCTAAAAGGTTCAGAAAGACAGAGGGGAAAAAACTATCAAAGATATGCTATCCTGGGTTATTTCACTGAAAGTGGCTTCTTTGTCTGCGATTCTCCTATATCCAAGTTAAATGAGCTCCAGTCCCTTTAGGGCGGTGGAGGACAATTCTGTCAAATTCTGTGTACTGAACAGACAAACTATGAAGTTTAAAAAATAAATGCTGATTTTCTTTGCCTTTTGCAGCGTGATTTGGATCCTTAAAGCAGATGCCACCGGCTGCAGACCTGAACAAGCTTTTCAAGCCTCTCCAGTTCAGACAGGGCACTGTGAGATGACTTGAGTTTAAACATCAGCACTCTACCTGTAGCCAATTGCACAAAGGAATGTTCTGTGTGTGTGTGTGCGTGTGTGTGTGTGTGTGTGTGTGTGTGTGAGTGAGAGAGAGAGAGAGAGAGAGAGAGAGATTGTGGCACTCCCACTGATTGTTAAGATAAGGTTCATGCAACAGAGAGAACAGTTTACAGGCATTTTGTCTCTTGATGTTCAATGTGTTAGGTTAGGACGGGTCAAAGGAAAATGAAGTTAGAAAAATACTCCTTAGATAATTTGACTCCTAAAAGCATATCATTCTTCATGTCCCACCTTGAAAATCCACTCTCTCCATCTGAGGGTCAATCCTCCTGCAAGAGTCTCTTAAGGTAATTGTCCAGATGCAGTTGTTCACATATTGAGTTAAGAGTGATCAAAACTGCATGCCGCTGCAGTTTCCAATTTCCGGGAATAACACACGAGATTGTACTATAATTCAATGACTCTGCAATATAACAATTACTACCAAATAAAAGTCAGTCCTGTCACAGAGAATTTATTATATAATTAGCTTCCAATAGACAAGTACAGAAAACGCAGTATCTCATGTACTGTCAATGCAAAGAGTAGCATATAACCAAAGTTAAATTCCCACACCCATCCCCTGATGACTATTAATGGGTGAAGTATTAAAAGGACCTATTAATACTTTCCTTGCTCGTGTATTTTAACTGTCACACTTATAGAAATCCAAATTAAACATAGCAAGTATACAAGAAGGTCATTGTTTAAATAAGTAATCCCAGAGTCAAAAGCTGTTACTGCTTGGTTCTACAGGGTGTCACTGAAATTGGATATCCCTAATATGGTCATCTTGGACACACAGCATTTCCTTAAACAGCAGCCCTACCCACCTGCTGGTCAAGCGTTCTGTTTGAGAGGAGGAGCCAATCAGAGAAAAAAAAAAGTTTCAGACAGAAGCTGCAGAAGGGCCCAGTATAAAAAATGAAGCCATTATTCTGAATTGCTCCTCATATAAAGATACTCTAGTAGAGTCAAGAATGTTTCTTCTCTCTGTTAGCCCTGCAGACAAGCGACCTGTCTGGGGTGTAACCCCCATCTCTCGTGCAATGGAGGAAGAAAATGGATGGATGAAAACGTGCATAGCGTCTCCACTTCCAGATTGTTTACTTTTCAAAAATCAATATTTTGTTTACATCAGCACAACTAAAAACCAACAGAAACACTGGACATGGTTAGCCTTCGGATAGGGCTAGGTGAAAAAAGATAAAGACAGTTTTCACAAAGTAAATTTTCCTTGATAGAAAAACGAGACGCGGTCAATATAAAGTCAATAGAATTCATTCCATCCACGTTTTGGCACGAAAGGCCAATGGCAATGACAATAGTGCTGTGCTGAACCAATCTGACGGCTGGAACAGAGTTAGAAAAACATCAGGATTGGTTGGCCCTCAGTGTTGGAGGAACAGTTGACAGTAGTATATGTGCTAAGGACTCATCCAGGCTGGAGAAACTGATCAGGAGGGCTAGCTCTGTGGTCGGCATGAAGCTGGACACTCTGGTGACAGTGGCAGAGAAAAGGACATTAAAGAAACTGATGGACATTATGGACAATGCCAGGCATCCTCTGCACACGGCCATTAACAACCAGAAGAGTCTGTTCAGTGACAGGTTGCTTCTCCCAAAGACAAGAACTAACAGACTTAAAAACTCCTTTGTCCCACACGCCATCAGACTGTTTAACTCCTCTCTGGAGGGGAGAGGGAGGGGAAACAGGAAACAGGAGGACAAAGGAGGGGGGAACAACTAAGCTGTAGTGCCTCTTCACCTCACTGTACAATACCTTGTGCAATACTTTTGTAAATAGTCAACGGTGCAATAGACTCAATACTTGAAATGTGCAATTCACTTGTATTTTTATTTTTATTCCTATTTATTCTATTTATCCCCTTCGTATATTTTATTTATATTGTCTCTGTATTTATATATATATGTGTGTGTGTATAACTCTGTAACTTCTGTCGGTGCTGTGCTTTTTTGGAAATCGAATTTCCCAGAGGAACCCACCCGAGGGATTAATAAAGTTCTATCTAATCTAATCTAATCTAATCTAATCTAACATTTCTCTCAGAGAACTGTTAGCACATCCCTTTCCAGTTGTACACAGAGCTGAACAGCTGCGTCATACTTTAGTACATCAGATTTGTTATCAAGATTTGTTATGAAAAAAAAATCATGTATAAGACTTGATTTCATATGGATGAAATCAGTAAATAAATAAGATACACTGCCCGACAGGTTAAAAAAATATATTAAGACGCAATACCAGTTCCTTATAAACATATGGAACATGTAACACAATGCCTTAGGGGAAATGGAGTGGCTGGGAAAGTGGATAGTATGATAGCAGCAGAGGATAACAGAAGCCATATCTTCAAGTATGCCCGAGGGCACTTCACCTAAGGGGTGCTGGACCTTCTGTCCACACACACTTTCAATTACAGATATTGCTGTAGTAAGCGAATGAGTCAACTAAGTCTTGTTGACGGAGTCACCTCTGAATCTAATTAGCAAAGGTTTGTAAGACACTGCAGCAGCATCTTCCTGTGTGTGCGTGCCTTAGTTCTCTCTGCCTGACACAGTTCCAGATTAGCAGTTCTTCAAAAAGGCGAGGCAGCATAAAACTCTATGAAACTGAAACAGCTCTATGCATTATATCTCTTCATCTCGTGTTCCCTCTCCCTCATTTTCTGTGTTGCATTAGAGGGATGAGGTGGCACGGGAGAAAAGGTCAGGGGTAACAAACAGCAAAAAGCACAGTAGTCTTATTCAGCTGCAACATTCAGGGGGGAGCAGCTTTTACAGTACATGAAGCTGCAGAAAGCTTCCATCACAAAAGCCTCTTCTCTATGTCTGCACTGCAGTACTTAGCCTATCACTTCATAATCTGCGGTCTTGCAATGCTCTTCTATTTTTGGTCTACGTGATGAGAGAGTTCCTACTTTCGGCTTATCTGGGAGATAAGGGAAATGGGAGTCAAAATTAAGCAGAAAGGAAAGGATGCATCCTTTTTTTCCCCCTTTTCCAATGCCTCATGACTCTTGGATGAAGATGTTCCGAGAACTAGTCACAGCCTGAAAGTTATTATAGAAAATACAGATACTTAAAATATGAAGAGTGCAACAAAAACTGAATAAAAATGCCCACTGTGTGGGATTTAACTGCAAGAAAACTTACCCTTTATCAACTCTTATTTTATGCAAAAAACAAATGCGATTCAAAATGTAGCAGTGAATGATGCCTTTGTGACCTTTAATCAGTCATATGTAAAAATGAAACCTTGGTGAAGCAGCAGAGTGAATGACTGTAGTCTTACCAGTACAGAAGACCTTTGCTACTAGAGGAACTTTTCAGGACTAAATTATACAATTTGTTTCCACCAAAAAGTCCCTGCAGCAACGGAAATAACGGAGAGCTTTGTGTCATCAGCTATTTTGCCCATCAACACTTGAAGTTGTTGTACGTTCTCTGGTCAACACTTGACTACTTTAACAAAGTAGATGACTAGCAGGAATTTGGCAACCAGAGACCAAAGAGCATCTCTTGTATTCATCAACTTCAAGCAGTGATAGACCAAAAAGCCAGTGGATGATTCCCGAGCTAAACTTTTGTTCAATTTTGAGAGCAAAGAATACCAGTGATTGATATATGATGGGGTGGTAAATACATTATATAGGGGGTATCTACATAGCAACCAACCGTCAGGGACAATTGCATGACAAATAGCTTCCTGTGTAGACTGCCCTTAAAGCTGGATCCACCCAATCTGGGTTGTCACCATTTTTTTTTCTCCACCCATTGCTCCTTGAAGTTACTGAATGTCACTGATTATCTACAGTCTTAGCTTCGCTGCTAGTCTCTTCCCGTGTTAAGTAAATGCAATGTGAAAACTGACCAAAACTTCTAGTTTAAATCTTTTGTTCCTTCACACATGTCATAACTACCATTATCAATAAATCTATGTACCGTACTGGTGATAAAGCAAAATGAATGTTTGCCATCAAACAAAAAACATCCTGTGTCAAAAAAAAGGAACTGCATCCTGTTTATTCATTTCCCTTATCATTGAGATAGGGGTCAGCTATATTAACGATTTATACAAAAGGACATTTTGCTTCCTGACGTTACCTATACCCCACACGACCTCCCTGTTCATTCAGCAGCTCAACATTAGTTAGAGAACTGTCTAATGTGAAAGTGAGTTCTACTGAAATTTTGCACCACTTTAATGTACATTTATCCTTTTCAAATGGATCATTCCCAGTGAGCGACTTTGTATTCAATTACTGTAATCTGACACCAGCTCAGGTGATTCCTCTCAGAAACCAGGTGAATGTAGAGTTGTTGTTGAGGCACTGGTGCACAGCACAATCTAACAGTATGCATTCAAGAAGATTATTCAGCTTCTCTATAAGACCTGTGGTTGTAAACAACATGGTCACCAGAGCATTCAACCATTCACAAGAACTTCCTCTTCACCTTAGAAATTATTTTGTGCACTCCTTTGATGAAAAAACAAAATATTACAGGCCTACTGTGTTTTTACACAACTGTTCTCAGCTAACAAAGGTCTTCCTATCAATCTTCTTCTTAAGGATAAAGTCAAAACATGAACATCCTTGTCTATCACATGTGACTATCTGCTTATGTAACCAACACAACTCTCCCACAGAGTAAACACAAAGCCTGTGGCACTCAAAGAGAAAGCCTGCTCAGGTTTCTGTTGACACATACAGCAAAATCAGGCTTCCCACAGCATTAGCTCACTTTTCCACCATCAAAGCACCACCATAAAGTCTAGGCACACTGAGATTTGATGATGTGGAACCAAGACACGGTACAAATGTGAGCAGTGAAAGAATGAAAAACTAAATAATGTAAGCCAGGTGCACAAAATTGTATCTGTTTGAAAATCTACACATCGAAGCAACATGCATCATGGGAGAGGAATGAGGAAGTGTTTGGTATGTGAAGCGAAAACACAAAACACAAAAAACCCACAAAAAACCCACAACAAAACAAACAAAATGTATTCTTCCAGCTTGGTTTCTGTTATTTTATGTTGTCAATAGAGTATAATTAATCTTGTCAAAAAGTGGACAAAGAGAAAATATGGGCTAATAAACCAGCAGAGAATTCAAGCCTAAATGTGACATTAATTCATGTGTGCAGAACAAAGGCTGGTTTCAGGAGAGATAAAGTAAATCAGGAGTAAATGAGTTATTCCATGCCACGGTTTAATTAATGGTGAACATCACTTATCAGGGTATTGGCACAGCACAGGCAAACACACACAATGTACCCACCACAGCACACTGCTAAAGAGTCCCTGCAGCCCATTGTGCTCAGGAAACAGTGACCCCCTATTTACCATCCCAGCAAGCAATTACGACACTCCATTCTCACTACCCCACAAGCCCCTAGCCTGCACGAGCAGGGTCATGGGCTATTGGTGTAATTTATAAAACAATACCTCACATCAGACACATCTACATAAAGACCAGTTTGTGTTTATCAGCGAGCAGCAGGAGCCGTATCCTATTTACAGCAAAAGGACATAGAAAGATATCCTCAGGTGACAGAGATGGAGCAAACGGGGTAATTATTAAGGGCCAATAAAGAAACAGCTCTGTTATGTAAGGGTGACAGTTTATATCAGTATCCACTAGGAACAAGCTTGGCAATAACAAACAAGTATGTGCCAGTAGCAGACTGAGGTCATGCGCCAGACAAGAGTCGTCCGAACACGACTCTCTCCACTGCTAAGATGATTAATTCAATGAAAGAACACAGGTAGCACAGGTTTGAGGAGAGAAGGGCCACAGTAGTAGATCCTACACATATTGTGAACAGCTGTCATCAGCTGTTCACAATAAGACAAAATGAAAATATGACCATGTATCATAGTTATCTGAATTATTCAAATCAGAATTAAAGACATAAACTAAAGGAAAAAATATAGAAATAACAGGTTTAGCTACTTTTTGAAAGTTATTATTAATATTATTTTATATCATCCCTTTTCCCTGAGGTGTTTTGTTTTGCCATATGGTAGTTACTTTACAGTTATCCTACTTTACTTAAACAATTTTGCATCAACTTACCACCTCAAGTTTTCTTCTCCCAAAATTGGGAATGAATAAAGTAGAATTTATTTTTAATGAAACATGGTAAATTTTAAAGAAAATTGTGGTAGACAGTGCTAAAACAGTCTGTTCATAAAATAACACAAAGAAAACTAAACTATTTTGATAAAAGATTAAATAACTTCCTATGCTACCTGGAAATCATTTAAATCCTCTGCTGAAAGCATGGCAACTGTTGTTACTAACACCTAACTGTAATGTTATTAGTTTACTTCATGTATGTCACAAAATTACCATTTATTTTTATACCTTACTGAGAAAATATGTCAGTGACCTCTAACTCTGTTCATATCCTTGATTTGGTATTACAGGGGTAGAGTGGGCAAGGTTTGAGAAGTACGGTTAATTGTTTTCTTATTTTGGTTTATAAAGTCTGTATTGTATTTTGCTATGAAAAAAATATTGAAAAAGTCTATAATCATTTCAGCTTGCAAGAATCAAAACAAATATCCACAGACTGATTGGGAAACTGTTTCTTAGTTGCAGCTCCATTTTCCATGAAACATTTGGGTAATTAGAAAATATGCCAGGGTTAAATGTTTACTAGTTTGGGGGGGGTTACTCATTAATCACCATTTCTATTTGTTAGGAAGGTTGTTTCTCTACACTGCACACACGCAGGCAGACTGCTGTGTGCTGCCCTATCCACACATCTAAGATAGTGCTGAGAAAGAGAGAGAGCCTTGCACTGCAGCAAAAGCAATGAACCTCTGATGATGTTGAAGATGATGGGGCTGACATGGCAGGAGTCCAGAGCTGAGGATAGGTCCAGTGCCAGCCAAGAACTGACAGGTGAATCCTGCCTATATACCGACAATACTTGAGATTACGACTGGTTTATAGGTGACTAAGTCTTGTATGAGTGTAAAATCACATGGGGGAAACACACTAACGCAAACGCAAGCATCTATGGTAGCCAATAAACTTCACAACAGACGGCTGTGTCGACATAGTAATGACACAAAGTAGCAACCGCATCAACTTACCACCTCAATTTAAATGCCCAGGTAATTCACAATGATAGCGCCGCAGCGTGATACAATATCGAAAACTGGGGGATTGCGCAATGGGACAAGGTTAAAACTTGTAGCCATGAAAATAAAATAAAACTCACCGGCATCATTTTAGCTTCGTACCGCATTTAGCTAACGCACACAGCATGAATCCCCGCTGGCAGTTTCGACGAAGGCTGTTGGGACTGGCGATCGCTGTAATCCCAGAGCCTAAAGCCGCGACAGGCAAGGCTACTTTCTCCTTCTTAGGGAGGGGGGGATCCAGTCCTGCGTTAAAAAAGGACAACACAACAAAACATGGTTACGCTCTAAAATTCGACAAAAACTAAAAAGAATACAAAAACAAATAGCACTAAAGTTAACTGCATCTCGTGTCGTAGACCTGTTGCACCAGATAACGAGGCCTTCACGGCAAAAGTTTCCGTTGTGGTTGCGCGAGCATCGCTTTAAAACTTTGTAATGCTTGCAAAAGCGAGCGCGAGGATCGACGTAAATAAAATAAAAAAAACAAGGTTTGTGAGTGGGAATACACACACGCGTTTAAATGGAAATACTTAATAATAATTTTTTTTAAGGTTTTACTCACCAAGAAAATACGTAGGTAATCGTCTCGAAACCCAGTAGAATGACAGCGTAGCTCGGTCGCCCGCAGGCAGCCTATCCCAGAGTGACGTAGCGAGAGGAAACTCATTCCACTTTGGAATTCAAGCTCCGCCCCTGCCGGAGCATAAAACACCCCCACCGGCTAGACTTGTATACTTTGTGCCTTGACTTCTGTCTTAATATCAGAATCGCACGCTTAATATTGAAACCATGTGCAAAAAAAACCAAAAACAAAACAAAACCAAACATTCAGTGTGTTCAGCAGTTTCTCAGCAGCAGATTAAACTTAAAAGAGCAGAGGTAGGAATGATTCCTCGCCAGGACATACTTAAGATGTATCACTCCGCCAGTAATCACAAACTGAAAGGTGAAGGTGAAAGAGCTGCGAAACTGTTTGGTTCAGTAAAAGCATTAATTATTAAAGATGGCAACTTAACGAATGAAAAAAGAATAATTATTAAAGTTAATATGACCAGTTAGCTGAATTAGAGCATATAAACAAGCAACACCTAATGTAACTTGGGAAAATGTAACTTGCTTCAGATAAGAGCTGTAATCAGGATTTATACTGAAATAAAAATTTCTACCTGGCTTCATCTAAACCCCATATGGCCTCACTGTATATCATGAATCAGAAGAGTTCTTTCTTCTCTTCTTATACTCTCACTTCAGATTACAGTGTCGTCTGCAAACATTATAGGCTACAGAGACTCCTGCCTGACCTCATCTGTCATCCTGTTCATTACCACTGGGACTTCCTACATTTCTGATGTAATCCCATCCCCATCCCCTAGCTTCAACAACTCTTTCCTATAACTTCGTGTTATAGCTCATCAACCTTATCCGTCTACGGCTACAGCTCTGCACATCACCCTTTAACTTGAAACTCAGTATTAGTAAACTTTTTCCCCACTCCTCGGGCATCCTCACACTTTCCAGGATTGTGTTTTCTGGTTAAAAAGCCCACTCCCTTCTTTCCTATATATCGCCATACTTCCAAACACGTGTAAAATGTTCCTGTACTTTTATGTAGAATTATAGTTAAAGATTATTTTTTGTAATTAATTAATTACTGTTTATTACGGAATCTATTTGTTGTATTCCTGCTCTTTTGATTTTGCTGCTGTCATCATGCGAATTTCCCAACTGTGGGACTAATAGAAGGTCTTTTATGTTATCTTAGACATCCTGGTCTCATTAAACATATATGTAATGACTTCTAATGCGAGATGAAGACATTTCCTGTACTTTGATTTATTTATTTATTTATTTTTTAGTTTTGTAAGTAAACTATACTGTTTGCTTCATTTTTACATTTTTTTTAATTCAAGTAGCTAATGAATATAATAGTTTCAGAGGTGATTTATATAGACGATCTTTAAAAAAAAATCTTAGACTACAACTCCCAGAATTCCCACTCAACGGCGAGCAAAGTGTTCAAACGCGCGAGTAGCGGCAGGAGAAGCAACGGCAGCACATTCTGTACACGTTGGTACCTCACTGAGTGTATCGCTCGTCTCACTGTACTGCAGGTGCTTTGCATAAGGGAGTTGCTTTCGCCTCAACAGTGTGTTAGACGCTACTTGAAGTCATGGCTGACCAGGTGGCCGCCATGTGTGATCAGCTTGTGAAAGCTGTGAATGTGATTATGGACGCAGAAACAAGTCAAATTTACCGACTGGAGGCCCTAAAGGTAGCTTCGTTAACGCTTGCTAGCTAGCCGCTAAGTTTGCTGAGCTTGTCATTCATTTGTGAAAGGAGAATAATGTACTGGCTTAGCTAGATAAATTGGGCTATTATACGTAGTTTCCTAGTAACAGCGCTGTTTATACGGTTCATGTATGTTGGTTTAACCTGCAATGATGATAGCCATATGCTTTACGAGCTAGCCGGCATGCCACAATTATCACCTCAACACCAGAGCCACTGTGGACTCATATTCATGCCATTAACCACATGGTGAAAAGACAGAGCTCGATTTAATGAGGCTAGTTAACCAATTCCGAGTAATTCTGCCCCCAAGAATAACTCTAACCCTAGCTGCTAGATTAGCATTCTGCTATCCAAGTATTTATATGAATGTTTGTGAATTAGCTGTTGCTATCTGACATATTACACGTGTATGGTAGTGGTGGGTTCACAAAACTGTTCATTTAAAGTCTTATAACATTTCCTAATCTTTAAAATTACGCGGTTTCTTTTTTCTTCTCTTCAGTTTTGTGAAGAGTTTAAAGAGACGAGCTCCTTGTGTGTCCCATGTGGCTTACAATTAGCTGACAAAGCCCAGCCAGCAGTAGTGAGACACTTTGGTTTGCAAATCCTGGAGCATATCATCAAGTAAGTTGAAGGTGACTAAGGTAAATGTAATAGGGAAAAAGCATGATAAGGAATCCATGTTTGACAGAAAGCTAATGTCTCCCTGCAGATTCAGATGGAACGACATGCAGCAACAGGAGAAAGTCCACCTGAAGGAGTGCGCCATGCAGCTGTTATCAAATGTAAGTGTGATTTGTGAAAGACGCTTCACTTCACAGTTCACAGTTGTACTGCTCTGATGCCTTCTATTGTCTCTTTTCAGGGTACTCATTCGATCTTGGACGAGGAGAGCCACATCAAAGATGCCCTGTCACGAATAGTTGTGGAAATGATAAAAAGAGAATGGCCTCAGCATTGGCCAGATATGCTGAAAGAGATGGAGACTCTCACTAGCCAAGGAGTAAGTAACCTGTGTGGTGCAGGAAGCTCAATTTTTCCTCATCTCACTTGTTTCCTCAGCCAACATGGATTCAATATGAGAATGGAATAACTTGCATGCAAATAAGGGCCAGTTGTGGATTACTCATTCATTTCCCCATTGCCTCATCATGTAAACTTGGGCACTGGGATAACGTCACCTTCCAAATACGAACCTAACAACCCTCTTTCCGCTTCCTTGTTTTATCACTAAACTGTAGACCTTTTCAGACATTCAGATCAAGCTTGGTTTTACTTTTATCATTAATACATACCCACTCTGAAGGGATGAACAAAGTACTTGTGCAATATTACAATAATATCTAAGTGTGATAGTATATTAAAGGATATACAATTCTTAAGAAAAGTTTTTTTTTAGTTGGTTGCTGTATATTTAGAAAATCAGTTACATCCTATGTGTAGCTATGGGAATGTGGTAGACTGATTAAGCAGTTGCTTTAATGCAGTGTTGTGTGTCAGCGCACCTAAATGAAGTGGAGTACACACTGTCATTTCAATTCAATTCAATTCAATCTTTATTGGCAGACTTCATGTCTATAAAAACAAGACAAAAAACACACACATAACACCCCCCCCCCCCCCCCCCCCCCCAACACAAGGTATAAACCATTAAATATATATATGTATATAAATAAGTATCTAAAGCATTTGTAAAAATATAAAACCATAATATACATAAAACACAATTACTTAAAATAAATCAATAAATACACAAACACTTTAACCAGTGCTTTCTCAGACTGGATGAGTAACGGGAACCACTCACTGTTGGATCTGTAAGTGCTACAATTATACTGTTATTCGAACCATCCAGTCGTTCTCTAAAATTGAACATTAGCTTTCTTAAAAGTGCTTTAAAAGTCCAAACACCCACAGCTACAAACATCTGGCTGGCACTACCACTTCTAGGTATCCTGCAAAGGATTCTCATCGCATCATTATATGCAACATGCAGCTTCTGCATGCTACATTGTTTGTTTTTTGTGCCAGTTTAAACAAAGGGAAATTTAGCTGTTTATCCTGCTTGGTTCTACATATCAAAACAGCACTTTTAGCAGCATTGTACTCAATGTCATATTGCACACCATATTCAGTACAGACATTAAGAAGATCCTGTAACCCATCACTGCTTGGACTAAAAACAACCAGGTCATCTGCATACATAAGATGATTTATCAATGTTTTACCTAATATACACCCAGTGTTACAGGCTCTCAGTTGTATGGACAAATCATCAACATACAAATTAAATAAAATTGGAGACAAAATCCCACCCTGTCTAACACCATTGCTGACACCAAAGGGGGCAGAAATACTGCTTCCCCATTTAACCTGCATGTTCTGATGAGCGTACCAGTAAGAGAGAATCCTCACGATGTACTGAGGAACTCCCCGTCTCTTCATTTTATCAAAAAGTTTTCTGTGGTTCACTCGATCAAAAGCCTTAGAGGCATCAATGAAACACATGAGGACAGATGAATTTTTAGCCCTGTACAAACTGACTATTTCCTTGAGTGCATATATGCACGTCAGTGCCGTGCTTTGGTTTGAAGCCAAACTGATTATCCAGAGAAGAGATGAACACACTAACTCTATCAAACAAGATTCTTTCTAACACCTTAGATAAAATAAAGTAAGATAAAATACCATTTTAAAAACATCAACATTCATTTATTTGGATACTGCCTTTTTGGAGCCAGCTCCAAAAAATCATATTTGAACAAGGGGGCAGAGTGCTTATTTATAAGCTGAGGTTAAGAAACTTGGTTAGCAAAATGCATTTATAAACCTTACAGCTGCAGTAGAAGGAAACAGATTCCTCATTATTAGTGCTAAGTAACAGATGAATAAAATACTATATGTCACTCAGACTTTGTCTGTAGCACATTGAAGACTGTATATTTTCCAGATATTTTTTTTTAAAAAGTATTAAAAGTGCTCCAAAAAGCTTGAGCACATATAAACACCATACGCTGCTTGATAAATGTATACAACTCTTTCATGCTGAAACGGCAAATGGCTTTGAGGCTTCCTGAGATCTGTCAGTCCCCACATTTATGGGGGCGTTCTTTAAAACATAATTTCTTTCAGTGGGGTGAACAACTTAAAATGCTAGAGAGATGTAAGCATTTGTTACCTTGTGCGTGCTTATCCTTTAATGTAATGACAAGCAGTCAAACTTGTACCATGTTTTTCATGGATGCTTAAATGTTATTAGGTCTGACTTGATAAAACTATCATTGCATCTTTTATGGAAAAGTGAGCATTCAGACACATTCTTGATAATCGTGGACTTCAGGAAGACCAGGAAACACTTGACCCTTGTTTCAATCCAGGGGGTCAGTGTTGACATTGTGGAGGACTATAAATACCTTGGAGTACACATTGACAATAAACTGGACTGGGCTAAAAACACCACAGCACTTTACAGGAAGGGCCAGAGTCGTCTCTATTTTTTGAGGCGACTGAGGTCCTTCAACATCTGCCAGAAAATGCTGAGGATTTTCTATGAGTCTGTTGTGGCCAGTGCGATCCTCTATGCTGTTGCATGCTGGGGGAGCAGGCTGAGGGTCGCAGATGCCAACAGACTTAATAAACTGATCCGTAAGGCCAGCAATGTTGTGGGGATGGAGCTGGACTCCCTCAAGGTGGTGTCGGAGAGGCGGATGCTGTCCAAGATAAAGACAATGTTGGATAACACCTCCCACCCACTCCATGACATGTTGGTCAGTCACAGGAGCTCGTTCAGTGAGAGACTGAGATTACCGAAAAGCACCACTGAACGACACAGGAAATCATTCCTGCCTGTGGCCATCTCCCTGTACAACGCATCCACTTAACACACTGTTTGCTGCTACAGCTACACATGTTTCTTTTCCAAATATTTATTTATAAGTGACTTATGTATGTATGTATGTATGTATATATATGTATATATTGTACTATTCTTAGTTGGCGTATTGTCTGTCTTGTCTTAATGTTGGTTTAAAATGGAGCACTGTAACAAAAAAAAAATAATAATAATAATTTCCCCCAGGGATCAATAAAGTATTCTGATTCTGATTAATCCAAGCTGATTTGTCACGAATCACTTCTTTAAAACTGCTGTTACAGCCATTTAAAGCTAGATAAAAGCAAATCAAGGAAAAAAAACATCCTCTTTGCTTTCACAGGAGGCCCAGACAGAGTTGGTCATGCTGATCCTTTTGAGGCTGGCTGAGGATGTGATCACCTTCCAGACGTTGCCTACCCAGCGACGCAGAGACATACAGCAGACACTCACCCAAAACATGGAAAGCATCTTCACTTTCATGATGGGCATTCTTCAAATTAATGTGGAGGACTATCGTAAACTGGTTAGTGGAGTCCTGACCTCATTTGTGTTGCAAGAAAGTAGAAATTGAAGAGTAAACTGACTTTACAATATTGGTCTTCTTTTTGTTTTCATCTAGAAAGGTTCTCCTGGAAATGAACTGCAGGTAAGAAAGCGTCAGCGTGTGCCTGCTTTAATATTCTAAACTTTGTTAATCGACTTGATTACTTCACTTTGCCCCCTTATAATTTTTCATCCACACAGATGAGAGCTCACTGTCGAGTTGCCGTGGCTACGCTGAATACACTCGCAGGCTACATAGACTGGGTCGCTCTGGTGTACATAACCTCCGGAAACTGTCATCTGCTGGAGATTCTGTGTCTGCTGCTGAGTGAGCCGGAGCTGCAGCTCGAGGCAGCGGAGTGTCTGCTCATTGCTATGAGCCGCAAGGTGAGTCGCTGGGACAGTATTCATGATGGCTTTCAAGAGATTTTGTCTCGGTTTGTCAAGTAGGCACTGCTGTATGCAACCTTCTTTTATGAGATGATAGAATTGCCAGACAAGCTTTTCCAGTTTCTTTTCCCAGCAGCTTTCATCAGTGTGATCCTCTGAATATACTAATAAGTCCTGCAGAATTGTGTTTTTTGCAGTTAAATTGCTTTAACGTTTATATGTATTGTGCTATTATAACCATAATTACATGAGCAATGCACAAGTCTAATCAGGACACGTGAATCATGCAATGACAACAAGGTATGAGTCTGAACAAGTCCATGAGTCCATTTCCTCTAGGTTCCAGGTAGGGTTAATAGAGCTCATATCCCAGTCATCATAACTGACTTGTTTTTTTTCTTTTATTGGACAGAGTCATAAAATTTCTGCCATAATAGAACTTTGAGTAGAATTTCTAATGATCATATTAATAGTGTTATAATTTCAGCAATAACTCAGTCAAAATTAGGAAACGCACAGAAAATGACGAAGGTGCTTTTGTCCTCGCAGCAGATAGAACCGCATGTTGGATTTGGCAGAAATTTCACGCGGGATGTTTGTTTGACACAATCCTCCCCATGGATAAATGGGAATACAATGAGTAAATAAGTGTTGAAGATGGGAAATATTTGTTTAATCTGTCTTTTTAAAAATCCTTATACACTTTGAGAAATTTTACTATTAAAATAACTCTATTTTTGATAATTTAGAGGCTTTCTTTTGGGGATTTAGAGTAGTCTTGCAGATCAGACCAGTAATACTACATTATGGTAAGCTATAGTTTTTTTACTACCAGTTAATAATCTGTCATTCTGCCACAGGGCAAGCTGGAAGAGAGGAAACCATTCATGCTTCTGTTTGATGATGTGGCCATCCAGTATATTCTTTCTGCAGCCCAGTGAGTACAGCTGCTTCTCTCCACGTCTCTGCAGGCTTCATGCTAGCACTTCTACTGCAATTTAATGGTTTGTGTGTCTGCTTACAGGACAGCAGATGGACTTTCGATATATCAGAAATCCGCAGAATCATCATTAAGTAGCCGTGACTCAGAGCCCTCTATGTGTACCTCTAGAGCAGTGGAGGTGGTGGAGCGGCGTTACATCTTCCTGAAGAGGCTCTGTCAGGTCCTGTGTGCTTTGGGAGGTCAGCTTTGCTCATTAGTGGTAAGTTTGGCCATTTTTAAGCACTTTAGATATTCGTTTTAAGATTGAAGATAGGTAACAGTTTCTCATCTTTTCTCCCCAGGGTTCAGACGTAGAGGTTGAAGTACCTGCAAACCTCAGCAAGTACATGGAAGCCCTTTTAGCCTTCACTACGCATTCCAGTCAGGTGAGATACCTCAGGAAAAAGATTGGACCCTTTTTGAAGTAAAATTTCATTTGAGTGAACAGCGTGTAAAGAAAACGACTTTTCTCTTTATTTCACTGCAGTTTTTAAAGTCCTCAACCATGGCGACATGGGGAGCTTTGTTCAGACATGAGGCTCTTTCAAAGGATGCAGCTGTTGTCAAGATGGCTGTCAAATTTCTTAGAGCCTCTATGACCAACTTAGTTAAGGTGAGGTCGTGGTGACAGCAATATCATTCACAGTGTGACCTAAAGCCAAACAAAGTGTTAATAACTTTCATCTTCCCCTCCTTAGACTGGGTTCCCGTCTAGAGACAATAACCCAAACTGCGAGTACTCCCGTGTGGACTTTGACAGTGATGAGGACTTCAACTCTTTTTTTAATTGTAAGTACCGGGGATTCAAGTTTTGCTTCAGTAGTTCTGACTCTTTTATTTTGTGCATACCTTTATGGTTTTCATTGTTTCTTTTGGTGCTTTGCAGCTTTCCGAGCGCAGCAGGGGGAAGTTTTGAGGAGCACATGCCGCATTGTTCCTCTAGAGGCTTTCCGGATAGGAGCAGAATGGTTACAGTATCAGATTACTAGCCCAATAGATACTGGAGATAACGCATGTAAGTAGTCTTTGACACAATACCAAAGAGGAAATGATCGCTGTTTTCACACGTGTTTTGGTTTACTGCTTGAAGGGATTTTTATGGCCATATGCCGATAGTTAATTCATCATGTAAAATACGTAATAATATTACAATAATTTAAGCCTGGAGTTAATTGGGAAACTAGAGCAGTCAGTTTGGGGAATAGCAAACTCATATTGCTACTAACATATAAGCTTTACAGTTTCCTTTCGAGTCTTTTAAGGACACTAAGGGAAAATTGGGGAAGGGCTGATATATTATTGGCTGATATTGACCCTGATGCCAACTTTTTTTTGTGCAGCGCATCCTTAGCAAAACCTTAAACACAAGTTTCATTTCCATATTAATGGCTGAATCTGCCGTGAATGGGCGCCTCTCCCTTTGCATCTCTCTAGCTAAGACTGCAGAGGGCCTGTGTTCCCTCTTGTCCCCTTCAGTGGTCCAGTGGGATGCAATGACGGTCTTCATGGAATGCATGGTCTCGCAGATCATTAAAAGTGTGGATGAGGAGGTAAAGGAACAAGTTTTCTGTAACAGAATGGAAATAGCAGTGTAAAAGTAATCGTAGTCAAACTAATAATGAAGGCTTTTGCTCCTTCTGCCTTATAGAAGTTACCCATTGATCAGAGCATGGAGCTCCTGCAAGCCGTGCTGAACTACGAAACCAAAGACCCGCTCATTTTGTCCTGTGTGCTCACCAACGTCTCTGCCCTTTTCCCATTGGCCATACACAGACCACACTTCCTGCCACAGGTCCTCATCAAGGTAAGTTGAGCTGTTACTGGTTCCTGAATAACATTTACTATGTGAATGTAGTTTGTCACAAATCAATCAGAAAGTTCCTCCTGTCACATATTTTTGCTCGGTGGGGATGTTTCTTGTATTCACACCTTCAGCTCATTTGGAGGAGTTTGTTTTAATAATGTGGATTTTGAATGGTTTTGTTTTGTCCTGCAGCTCTTTAAGGCCGTCACATTTGAAATTGATCACGAACCCAAAGTAAGTTTCCTTCACGGAGTCATTTTTACTTCATCTTCATGACAACTGTGGAAAACAAATGTATTCTCCTCCTGATGTCTTCAGGCACCTTGGACTCGAGCTGTGAAGAATGTGAGGAGGCACGCCTGTTCTTCCATCATAAAAATCTGCCGGGATTACCCACAGTATATGCTGGTAATGGACTATTCTATTCCAGTTAGCTTAATAGCTAATGATAATTTGTCTTTCTGACGTACACTTTTCCGTATAGAAGTAAGTCAGTGTCTTTAACGATGCCCTTTTTTCTTTCTACAGCCTTGTTTTGAGATGTTTTACAATCATGTGAAGGAACTGTTTTCGAGCGGAGTCGCGCTCACTCACATGGAGAAATGCGCCCTGATGGAAGCTCTGGTTCTCATCAGTAACCAGTTCAAAGACTATGAGAAGCAGAAGGCGTTTGTAGATGAACTGATGGCCTCAGTGGTTGCAGAGTGGACTTCAAATGAGATTAGGCAGTGAGTTTGAATTCTCTCAGTGTGCCTCAAATTTAACACGATAGCGATAAATGATAGTTTTCTCTTCTTTGTTTTTCAGTGTGTTGTGGAACCCAGACACATTCTTGTCCTTTATTGGAGCAGATAAGGTGGTCACGGAGCAAAAAGAAGATGCAGATACAGCAGCCATTAATAGAGGCAGAGTAAGTGTATATGCGTGAACTCATTTATGTGGAGGGATACTGCCATTGGAGATCACTGTAGGTTTGCTTGTCTCACTTTTGTGTAATGACAAAATGTCGTAAGGGAAACGGACGTTATTTGACCTTTTAAAGGCATTGCACATGGACGTGTGCTCACTGACGAAACTTGTTTTTTGCGTTGTGTAAGTTGTTTATTACGTAAGCAAAGAAAAACTTTCCAGACAGAATGTGCCATGTCACCAATTTTTTTTATTTATTTTTTTTGCACCAGCCACAAAAGCTCATATTTCAAATTCTGACGCAGTTTTTGGCTTGTCGTTGGAGTTTATATTTTATTAATAAACAAAGCTGAAAACCATCTGGGTGTAGGCCCTGAGGTTTTGTAGCAGCTATGTGACTGTAACTAGGTGTAGCAAGGCTTTTAACCTAATCTAACGCAGCATGGTTAAATTTGCTGATTAGAAATAAACACAGAGTGCAGCTGTGGCAAATGGAAAAACTTTTTTTTTTTTTTTTTTAGCTATTTGATGATAAACAAAACTATTTGACAAACTAAAAATGCTGGTGATAGATATGACACAAAATTTCAAAGGCAGTCGCATTATAAGAACGGATAAAAATTGCTTGTAGTTAGTTGTAACAAGGTAACTGTTTAATCCTTTTTTTGTATTTTCTTTTTAATTGAATCCTCCTCTAGTTGAGCTTCTGTTTGTATGCTATATTGGCGGTGGTGAAGCGGGCACACTGGCCTGCAGACCTGGAGGAGGCCAAGGCTGGTGGCTTTGTTGTGGGCTACACTCCTGCTGGAGCTCCCATGTACAGAAACCCCTGCACTGCCCAGTTTCTGATTTTGATGCCCAATTTACTAGCACTAATCAGGTGCGCTTGTACCATGATGTTACAGAAATTTGTAAAAAATGATTAATTATCCTTTTTACCGTACTGATATGTTGATTATTGACTTTCCCCTCTTGTTATTCCTCACTGCAGGACTCACAACAGTCTTTTCCTGCCTGAGAACATGGCCCGTCTCAGTGAGACCTTCAGCAGAGCTCATGAGATCATGGATAGTGAGAAGAAAGTGGTTCTTGGTAAGATGAGTTTTGTCCACACTTTTTACCAGAAGTCGGCAATCACCTTAAAAAAAGACTGTGGTCAAACTTAAGTGCATCCCGTCTACAGGTCTCTCTCATCATCTTTTGGATATTTACGACTCTCCCGTGTGTAAAACCACGATAGAGCGCATGCAGGGATTTTTCTGCACATTATATGATAACTGGTGAGAACTGTGGCTTTGACAGCTTTAACCCAAATTTTTCTTGCCTTTTTATATACCTTACATGTTGTTAAATTAAGTTTACCTCCAATTTTGCTGTTTTTAATCCATGTAGCTACCAAATCCTGGGAAGTGCAGGTGTGTCCCTGCAGCAGGAGTTCTACAACATCGACAAGTTGGCTGAAGGAATGGCTGGCTCTGCTTTCGTCTCCCTCGACCATGTGCCCGATCACAGACTTCGCCCAATGATTCATATCCTTATTTGCGTTTTTTTTTTTCCATTTGATTTGGTCAGCTTCTTTTCCCCTTCTCCTCCATGCTCCAATTCAGTGATGCACACCGGCCTGCAAGACCTGACATAATTAAAACTGAGCTAAAGCTTTACGTAAACTTTACATTTCCTTGACAAGTGTACGTCTGTTTCTGAGGCAGCTGGTGCTGTCTTGTCCCCAGGAGTACTATGAAAGTCTACTCTGCCCTCTGCTGGGACCATTGTTTGGCTACATGCTGCAGGTCAGGATCTCCACACCCACTGTTCTCTTCTTTTAAACTTTTTAGCCTAAAATGTGCTAAATATCATGGCTGTGTTTCTTATTACTGCTTCAGAGACTCAACATGAGGTGGCAGGTCATCAACCAGCGGACATCTATCAAGTAAGTTTTGGCACAGTGTTTGTGATCAAATGAATTTTCAGTCCATAAGACAAAAATAACACGCACATACCCCAAATATAGACCATAATGAAGACTTTTCTTATCTGGAATGGAAATTTCTCAATTGCAGTTTGAAAAAATAAAATAAAAAAATCACTGCTTAGTTTTTCCTCATAATTCACCTTTTGTGTGTGTGTGTGTGTGTGTGTGTGTGTGTGTGTGTGTGTGTGTGTGTGTGTGTGTGTGTGTGTGTGTTTTTTTTTCTTTCTTTCTTTTTTTCAGTGGTGAGCGTGAGGAGGAGGAGTTGGTTTGTCAGGAAACCCAAGTGACCCAGGAGATGTTGGAAGAGCAAGTAGTACGCCTGCTGACGAGGGAGGTGCTGGAACTTCTCAGTAAGTAGTGTCTTTAGTACCGCTTCCCACTCGCATACATGTTCATTCTAATGCACTATTGCCAAGTTGTGAAAGTTGAGCTTTTGGAGCTAATGTTGGTTTCAGAGCACATCAGAAAAGTGCAAATCTCAGCCACAAAGGCAAAGCTGTAATTCTACATTTTGTGGTAGATTTTTCTATCCAGTAGGATTTGTCTTTGGTGAGTGATAAGATTATGTCTGAGTTTATCCAGATTATGAGAAGTATAAAAGCACAATACATACATACATAACAAACAGTTGTACTTTTTATGGCATTATTAAACAAGGAGCCAGTCACAGAAGGGCTGCAGAAAAGATGTGAAACTCTGCGTTAATGACTTCTCCCTGAGCTCTCTGGAGTCAAGTGCTCCAATTAAGAAGCTAAAAGTGGAAGTGTTTGCAGAGAATTGTACCTTCTTATAAACAAAAGTCATACAAAGTCTGATTGGCAGATAATATTTGATTGAGGACGTTGCTGCCAAAGTGGTATTTAAAGTACGAAATTTAAGATCCCCTCCAAGAGTTGAATCTGTTCATCTGGATGTAGAGTTTTCAGTAAAAAGGGAAAGACCATCTCTGAATCAAGGAAAGTTTCTCCCACTGAAAACGCTACATCCACATGAACAGAATCAGGTTTTGGGAATTTCCTTACCTGGATGATTGAGCATCTAATCAAGACACTAAACTTAAGAGTGCACACTCTTTTTCAGCCTGCATTGTGAGTGACTGCTTAACATGTATTTTAGTTTGGTTTAGTTTGATCACTCATCAGTGCAGAAATGCTGGTAATTTTGAAGTGTAATTCAAAGAGAGCTTCTTTTTTGAACATGAAGGTTTTTGTGAATTGATAGCGGCTTAGGTAAATAGTTTAAGGATTTTTGCGGTTACTGTGCATTGTGCAATGAATATCCAAGGTTTTGTGTCGATGTAGTGGGTTTGTTTGTTTGTTTGGTTTTTTTTTAGCTGTCTGATTAGCTTTTAAAGATGGAAGTTCAGTTGTCAAAACATCACAATTGTCTCTTTTTGTTTTAGCTGTGACCTGTATTTCCAGAAAGGTATCTGAACCTGCAGCCAATAAGGAGGAAATGGATGGTAAGAGTTAAACTGGAGAATTTGAATTAACTGGATGATTTTTATTCTGGCGTATCTCTTTATTTTTAATTAAAATTTGTTGTTGTTGTTGAAACATGCTCTTGCAGAGGAAGATATGATGATGGATTCAGTGCAGTCAGCGTCTCCTGCTCAGCCCACAGAGGAGCTGACAGAGCTGGGGAAATGTCTCCTGAAGCACGAGGTCGACCTAAAACGCATCACGTATCATTCAGAGGAAAGCACAGTTGTACATTATTAAAAACGTAATGCTTCTTTTTCATTTCTCAGAACCTCTACATGTCCCTGCTGACCCTGTCCTTTACCTCACTTTCCTGGAAGGATGCCACCAACTGTCATCGCACTGCTTCACTGGTCTGCTGGACTCTGCTGCGGCAGGTAGCACATTTAATCTAACCTAAATACAAGGCAGCAGCTTTTTGATGCTCTCATCACACACGTTGCTTTTATGCACAAGCTGTCTGGCTATATTTAACCCAGATGTCTTTAAATGTGGGACTCAAGTATGCACAACAGGTTCCTGAGGACTGTACTTTATAATGAAATGCTACGTAAGCAAGAATAAGTTGTGCATTTGTTTAGGATTGATTTCAGCATCACAGTGTGTATATATGACCCAAAACATAAGCCTGTGCTTAGTGTATTTAAGGAGATTTTATTAAGTAAGATTTTTTGGGTAACATTGGCGGT
Organism: Diplotaxodon limnothrissa; assembly: GCF_057381915.1. Lineage (NCBI taxonomy): Eukaryota > Metazoa > Chordata > Actinopteri > Cichliformes > Cichlidae > Diplotaxodon > Diplotaxodon limnothrissa. Next base: position 12,838,419 of record NC_140608.1, on the reverse strand, counting down.
TTATAGCACAGAGGACTGAAGTGCTATAGGCTTACACAGGAAACGGTGGTTGGAATCAACAGTACATTTTTTTTACATTTTTACCTTTTGAGGTTACGAAAAAATGCCTTGCAAGATTTTAAATAGCAATATTTATGGATGTCATTTAAGGGATTTGTAAAGATGTGATGAATTATCAGCTTAACATCAGTATAGGCCAAATGTTCACGTTCATGTTTTAATCTGGTGTTTTTCTGTCAGTTTTGCATTTGGGTGCTTGAAGATGGTGTGACAAAAGGCTAAAGTACCTTCAAGTTATTCATGTATAATGAAGACTTCTTTGATTCTCTGTAACAAAAGAGGAGAGTACCAACAAAAACAAATGTCAACAAAACAAAATACACAAGACATTGGTACTGGCGTCAGGTAGCATCCGTATGAAAGCAGAATTTAACAAACACAACCCTAAAATCTAACGATCTTTGATCTGGGAGGTGGCTGAATAAGTGTCTTGCATAGCTTTATATTTCTCTTGTCTCCAGGTTGTTGCAGGTAATCTTCTTACTGAAGCTGTTACGTGGTTCTTTACCAGCGTTCTCAGGGGCCTTCAAGTTCATGGGCAGCATGAGGTCTGCAGCTCTACCCTCTCTCAGTTGGCAATGCTCATCTATGAAAACCTGGTGAGGCAAATTTTGAACATATCTGACATATTTACATATTTGCTCTTTTTTTCCCTGCCCTTTAGAGGACTTATTTTACTTTCACTACTAATCAATCTGTTGTCTATATTCTGCTTTGACCTATAAAACGACAGATTATAGTGAAAAAGTCTTGATCAGAATGAAAGATTTTTCAAGATGTAAACTTACAAAAAAACAAACAAGAATTTGCAAAGCTGGAATCGGCGAAGATTTGAGAGTTTTGCATGACAAATAATGTCTGTCTTTGGGATGAAGTAAAATTGACTTGTTTTTGAGACTGGTGTACATTCCCAAAATTTAAGTTTCATATCATCTTGCTTCCTTATATTGTATCCTTTTTAAATGTCTGTGTTCCTGTTAGCGGCCTCGCTATATGGAGCTGAGAGGAGTGATGACCCAGATCCCAAACATCAATTTGGAGGCTCTGGACCAGTATGACCACAGGCTCATGGACCCCAGTGCCCAGAAGTTTGGAGAAAAGAAGAGAAAAGACCAGTTCAGGAAGCTTATTGCAGGAACTGTTGGGGTAATGCTACATTTCCCCACTAGAGAGCAGTGCTTCTCTAGTATATCCGACTGTAGATGGCTCATTAGGAGTAACCATAGACGCTGGCGTTTTAGTGCAAGTCATTACTCAGCAGAGTGATTCTGGCTGTGTTGTAAATCTTCTGTTCGCCGCAGCAGAAAAATGTTCAGCAGCTCAACAGGGCCGGACAGTCTAATGAAATTCTTTCCTGCAGGTCTGGGATAGCTGTGTTTAACCTTTCCTCTACCTGTCCCCTGCCAACAGAAAGCTCTGTGCCAGCAGTTCAGGAAGGAGGTTCATATCCGGAATCTTCCATCGCTCTTTAAAAAGCCGAAGCCAGATAAGGATATAGTGAACAATGAACCTCTGGGCCTGGCAGCTCTCTTCTCTCCCAAGAATGATGCCCTGTAGGAACACAAAGCAAGTCAAGACTTCACGCTGATTGAAGACGGAGTTGTGTGTAGGACCACCGTCTCTCCTAAACATCCTCCAGCTGGGGCAGTGTGGCGCTACCTAACATATCTGTCAACACTGGTGTTGCTTCAGTAGGTTGTCTTTTCTTTTAACCTACATCGTGCAATGCCGCCGTTCATGCTTTATAACTGCTAGTCATTTGTACAGTCAAGTATCACAAAGTAGGGGACTTTTTTTTTTTAAGTTCCTTTTGCGCATAAATGAGATTTGTAGACTCTACAGAATCTGTAGGGATTATTTCAGAATGAAGTTCTTAATTAATATTTAACCATTAATATTTGCACAGCTGAAGAAGCTGTAAAGAGCCACAAGACTAGTTTTATTTAAGACTTTTCTGCATTCTTATTTTACTTTGTGCTTCTTCATTTTTAGTCGCTGTATTTTTCCATTTCCCAACATCAGGACACAAGAGGAACTATTAAGTGTAGCAACTTGCAGTTAATCGTATCCAAGTAAGCAAAGCAAGTAAAGCAGGTCGGCGTGCAGTTAGCCTGTTGGGGTACGATGAGGGATAGAGTGCATTTGTGTTATGGCATGTGGACAGGTGGACTTTTTTTTTTTTTTTTTTTTTTTTTTCTTTACAAAAAAAAATAAAGAATACATTTTGGAGGTTAGTGTTGGCAGATACGTTGGTACCCATGCTGCTGTTGCATCCCGCGTCGAAAAGAAAGACCCGAGGGGGAAAAACTGCTGGTGCACATTTCTCTGTTCACTTTTTGTTTTGTTTTGGGGTTGTTGTTTTTTTCTATTGACTGGACCAGCTTGAATTAATTTTCTGATTCTGAAGGATGTGCTGATGGTACCTCGAGTGTGATGTTCTTTATAATGGGGTAAAGTTCCTCTGTCTATGTATAAACTAAGAGAGGAAAAAGTAATGGATTATATGAATGATTTATTGTAGACGTAAACAGAACAGCGGTCTGTTTTGCAGTTATTTTTTGCCAGTTCTTCATATCGCCACATGTGAAAACAGCCCATGTACTGTTTCGAATTGTTAATTTAATGCAGAGCACATATCATGCTACAAATGATACAACCGCAGTCTGTGCCAAAACACTCATTGTAAATTTGTAAGCAGACAGTTGTCTGACAAATCTAATTACACGTAACTTAAGGAGTATTTAACAGTGAACTCAACTAATGTGTAGCTTAATCCAAGTGTTCCTGTTGTGTTCTTGCTGTCTGGTTTTTGTTTTGTTTTTATTTTATTTTTTTCAATACTGGTTTTGCCAACCAGGAAGAAAGGTGAACCATCACTACATTCCTTTATTGTCCAAGGGATTGTTTTTCAGGATAATTTGTTGGATGAGTTTTGCTCTTATGGAGCCATCAAAGCAGTTTGTTTTGTTTTTTTGTTTTTTTTGTGTGTGTGTTTTTTTAATTAAACTCTTCACATCCTTTTTCTACATCTTGAATGCTGTTGAACCTAAAGCAAGCTGAAGTACTTCGTTAGTTATCAAAACTGTTTTCCTTTTATCATCAAACTGTTCCCCTGTCTTTGTGCTGATTGTTCACATGTGGTTATTTTTAAAATGTGTTCAACACTAAAATGTAATGTACAAATGAGAAAATAGGCTTTTTAAAAGTGTAGTGTGGTTTATATTTTTGTTTTGAATAAAAAAAAAAAAACAGTATCTTTTTTTCCCCCCCCTCTATTTATAATATATCAATTACAGCACGTTCACATATTTTTCTTTGAATTAATTTCCAGATGCAGCATCTAAAACATTAGAATGACCTTAATGGGGATGTAGTTTTGAAAACTGAATCTAAATCTCGAAAGGGTGAAAAATACTTGAAAGATGGGGAATGTTTTCAGACTCCCATATTCTTTGTGCTTTAAGTTTAAAGATCTTTTTTTTTTTTTAAATTAAATCTCCCGTTCAAATCTAGTATCAAAAGCAGTAAACTGAGGTGAACAAATACTGCAAATATTTTAATCATGTGGATATTGACCATAACTTGACCCATTAGACCTTCATTTATGTCTGTTATGCATATTAAACTACAATATACTATTAGCAGTTGCTCTTAACATGTGTAAGATTTTTACACATTTTTACAAGCAGGCTGATAAGCTCAGGTGTAGTCTAATCCTCCAAAACACAAGGAGGAGAGAGAGAGAGACACTGTAATCACCCAAATCGCATTATATTGCCAAATCTGTACTTTTCAATTCTGCATCAAACTGTTTTGGTCAGGTTAATTGCTTTTATAGTCCTTCAAAACTGCCTAAACATCTTCATTTATCAGTCGCTATATTAATCTTATTGGTGCGTGTATTATGGAGAAATATTCAATTCGGGAGAGATTTCGCGATCACATTTAGACAAATCCACCTGGCCTCAGCAGCTTAAGGAAAGGCAGTTCACGCTCAGACCGGTAGGGGGTGGTAAAGCAGCAATTGCCGTAAAAAATAAAAATAAAAAAAAGGAGGAAAGAAGAAGAGCAGTAAAGAATCGATGGCAGCCGCCCCATTGCGTTTTGTGGTTTCTACCGTTTTGATGAGGTTTGTTGGGAATGAACAAATAAGCGTACTTGGGCTTAATATGTCAGGAGAAGCACAAAGGCCTGCTTTGTGCCACCAAGAGTTTAATGTCGCACAAACATATATATTAAAAAACAACTTCTCAAACTTGTCACGAGACCGTCGTTAAACAGTTTTGAAAAAGTTTGTTTACATTTATTTCATTAATTCACATACTTCCACTCCTTTAAATTTCATAGCGAATTTTTAACACACTTCCTTTTCTTTCACAGCTTTACAGAATAGCATTTTGCATACAATAAAATGTCTACATAAAACGGTTTAGTCAGAGTTACCTCTAACTAAACCAGCTAGCTAACCCGTCACCATTAGTGACGCGCTGACATGTAAGCTGGTGGTGCTAAAATATGATCATGTACTCTTAAAAGAGCTGCTTCCGCTGCTGCGTGACTATTTTTAACTACTTTTAAAGTCTTATGGCAAAATTTGACAATGAGAGGTAGGATATCTGCTCTATTAAAAAAAAGTTTCCTTGTAAAACTCCACAGCAGAAACTTATTTTAAGGTCAGCACACATTTGGCAACAGTTCCGTTTTTCTTTAGTACTTTTTATGTCCATCTTTATTCTTGATGACAGATTTCTTCTTGTTCAGTTGATAAGATAAGAGTTATCTTATCTTATCTTATCTTTGCTTAAGAGGTTGTGTTGCTCTGTTTTCCTCTCCATAAGCATTCTGCTGGATTCATGCAGAGCGCACACTTGCCAGGTCAAAGTTCTCACTTTTCTTCTCATGAATTTAACCGTCCGCTTTGGACCGTTAGGGTGCTTGAATATGCGTCATCTGCTTGTTTTCTGTAGACCAACAGAAGCGTGTGAGGTTTATCGATTCATGGCACCATCTAAACGGCATTTCCCCAACACCTTTTGCATTCATGCAACCCAGGATCATCACACTGCCACCTCTGTGCTTTGTTGTCAGGATTATGCATTCACTGTGGTGGTGCTGGCCAGGTTAAATCCAATCATGCTCGACTGTTATTGGCAGCTTAAACAGAATGCATTTATTGAGAGAGTTTTGAATTGTTTAACATTGAAGGCATGTATTTTATTTGTGCATATAACATATGCACATTTTTTTATTTAATACCAGCAACACATTTAAATGTCAACACTGTGATAACCACCAGTGCTGTATCACCCCTTCTGCTCTTTTAACTGCTTAAAGTTTGATTCTTTTTGGCTAATTCAATGGGTCACTGGGAATCAGCCTCCATCCTTGAAAAACACATAATGTAGATGGCGGCATATGTTGCTGTAAAAGCTCTGTACATCGTTAGCAATAATGGTGCCTTCACAGATGTGCAAGTTAAATGTCCCATGTTCACTAAAGCCTCTCCATACCCAAGGCTGTTGACAAGCCAGATGGTCCCTCTCCTTTAGTCTCAAGGATGTTTTGTCCATGATTTTTAAAAACAAAAAACTTTGGATAAACCACATGAAAGAGTTCCTCTTTGTGTCTGTCCATCTTAAATGAGCTCTATTTCATGTTTATATTATGTTTGTATTATGTTTTCTGTCATCAGATGATGATGAAGCTTTTAACTTGCATTTGTTGTAGGGACAAAGTGCAATCAATGAGAAGGTAAATGCAGTTTTTCAAAAGTGTTCTTGCACCCATGCAGCGATTTCCACTACAGAATTATATCTGTTTTCTGATGCAGGACCTTCTGAGTACCCCGAGATCACAGCTATGTGATACTGGTTTTAGGCCTTGTCCTTATACATAGAGTTCTCTCTACAGTCTGTGAGTTATTTAATTTTTTTAATGGTTTAACATGGCGTGTATCAGGGGAATGTACACATTTATTTATCTTGTCTTTTTCATGTGTTTCCTTAATCACATGCCAAATAACGAAGCAAGGAAACATGAAAAAAAGCCACACTTTTAAAATGCTAATGTGCCTCTTCAGATGATTGCCATTTATGTTTATAACTGTCACTCATGTCATGCTGCTATGTCATAGTATGCATTAATTGGTGATTTTATTAAGTACAGCACACTAGTACTGCATTGCCTTAAGAGCTGTCTTAATTCTTTGCATAGATTCAACGAGGTGCTGGAAAATTTGCTCTGAGGTTTTCATCCATATTGGCACGATAGCATCACTCAGTCGCTGCAGATGTGCTGTCTGTAAATCCATGATGTGGATTGAGCTCTGGTGACTGTGGACATGATTTGAGTACAGTGAACTCATTCCCATGTTCAAAAAAGAAAATAGTTTGAGATTATTTAAGCATTGTGAAATGCTGCAAGTAGCTATCAGAAGATGGGTAACGCTGTGGTCATGGGACGGACATGGTTCGCATCTCTTTCAGATTTCAGACTGTTGTGTGTTCAGAGATGCTCGTTATAACCATGGTATGCGTACCTTGGTTATAACGAGTGGTTATTTGAGTTACTGTGTCCTAATTATAAGCTTGAAGCAGTCGGGCCATTCTCCTGACCTCTGGCATCAACAAGGTATTTTCACACAGAGCTGCTGCTCCCTGAATATTTTCTTTTTTTTTCTTTTTTAGACTATTTGCTATAAACCCTAGGAGTGATTGTGTGGGGAAAATCCCAGCAGATCAGCAGTTTCTGAAACACTCAGACCCATCTGGCACCAACAACCATCTTAAGTAAAGAATCACTCAAATCACTTTTCTGATAGTCCGTTTAATTTCAACAGGTCATCTTGATCATGGCGTTTACATGTCTAAATGCACTGAGTTGTTAGATAGATATTTGCCTTAACAAGCAATTGAACCTAACAAAGTGAACAGTGCGTGTACGAATAAATAAAATGTGAGTAAGTGCACTATTTACTTGCCTGTGAGATGCTATCTGAGAACCATAGATGTGGGAATTCTTTGCAAGTTTAAATTGAGTTATAAATTTAATTTTTAAAAAATTCTGAGTACTCTTTCATGGGACGGTAAACCCCTCCACATGTTTACTTCTGAAAATCGTCAGCCTCTCTGGCATGTTAATTTTTCACCCAGTCGTGTTACTGTTTAACCTGATTAGCTGTGATATGTTCCAGCCAGTGGTTATTTTTAAACATTACACAACCTTGTTCTATCTAAACAAATATGTTGCCGGCATCAAATACATTTTTTTTATTCCCTTTTTTTTGCTCTCACCTTCAAATGTTATCTTTTATGCTATTTACAATTAGAGTATTTAAATGCTCTGAAAATAACTGCTTCATTTACATTTTACACAACATCCTAACTTTATGTTTGCTTTTGATTCAGGATGATTTCTTTCTGGAGACTAATTGCTGAAGTATTTTCAAGTTTTAAAAGCTTTTTAAAGTTCAGCTGCAAAACATTTTCTCCTTCAAAAGGAGGAGAAGAGATTCATTAAATGATAGATTGGGTTTTGAGTGAACCTTAATACAATATATGTAGAGCTGACAGGAATAAGAGGTTGGTTGTTCAAGAGGAAAATCACTCTGCAGTCATTTTGTTAAGCAATTCGTCATTTAAATCATTTATTTAACAAGAAAAGATGCCACTTTTCTGGTTTTCTTTATCTGGTTTCATGTTTTTGGTTGTCGGGATTTTCCACGTTCTGTTCCCTTTACTATTTTACCATCTTCGGATATTTTATCAAGAAAAAACCTTTATTGATTAACAGGGAGATAATCGGCAGATAAACTGGAAATAGGAACACTGGTTAGTTGCAGTACTAATTCAGTTATTTATCCTTTTCATATTGGCCTTGAAAAGATCATTTGCTTCTGTGAAATAAACTCAGCACCCACCTTCAGTATGCTGTTTTCCCACCCACACTACACACTGTCTCAACATTTTTGGATTACCGCAGCCTTGTGGGAAGTTCACAGTGAAACAAAGGAATATTTTTTTTACATTTTGGTATTAATTTGGTAATATCTTTAAATGCAACTCACAAACGCTGTAGTTTATGTCCATTTATGCCCCCCTCCCAATGTCTTCTACAGCACCACACTACTCTCTGGGCAAAGATCCTCTCATGAATGTGACTCTGCAACTATGAGTCGACATTTCTCAATATTTGTCTGCAGTTAACTCAAAAACTATGTCACATTACATGATAAGATTTATAAAACCCCTAGAATGTCCATTCATATTGCAAATAAACACATCTTACAATTTAGCTGATATTGTTCTCATCTTAATTTGGTGACTTACTGCAAGCCTAATTATGTGAGAGTTCATGTTTACATTGCGTGTGTGTGTCTGTATGTGTGTGTGTGTGATAAGGCTGGGAAACTAAGGAAAATAATTTATTGTGTGTTTTTGTCACAGTTGGCAGTAGATTCAGGCTGAATTGTGTAGAAATAGATTCGGTTTTAAAACACACCTTTGCAAAAGGATACAAAATTATGTTTAAAATTGTCCTGTTACCAAAAAAAGCATATTTTACTACCCATATTTTGATCCTTTGGATCCATCTACCTTCACAAACCCTTACAGGGTCTGCGGCATAGAAGCGTTTCCATAGCATGAACATGCTGCTGCCAGGCTTCGGGTTGGGCAAGGTGTGCTTTGCGTTATTTTGCAGTGTTTCCATCCGATATTGTATTTAACATGGTAACCCTGCAACCCCTTTAAAGTTGCTTGTACCCTTTCTCACACAGACTTCAAAGTTTTGAGGATGGATTTACAGCAATGCTCTTTGATATCCCCATTTCAAGGAATTTTCTGTGCCTGGGTGAGGCTGCGTTTTAATAACCTTGTTGTGTAAATGATTTAGTACAGTCACGTCAGATATGCGACCCAGAGGCTAGAAACTGGTTAAGTTTGGCCCACTGCATAGCTTTGTAAATTGTAAAAACTTCGTGCAGTCATTACCTACTTCAATTTTTCAATAAAAAACACTTTTATTCATTTTGTATTGCCAGTTTTACTACATAGAAGTTTACCTATATGGAAAGTATTAGTAAAGACATAAAATAATGTTCTTGTTTAGGTATAAAAGCTCCAAATGTCAATATTTTGTGGCTTATGCAATAACATAAACTGAGAGGAGTGGGATAAAGGGTGTCTTACATTTGGGGGTTGGTTTTATTGATTTTTCTTTTCTTTTTAAAACTTTATTTTTTTAAATGTATTAATTTATTAATTTATTTTTACATTTTTAGTATTTACTTGTTCAAACAAATAGGAAAAAACATTGGAATACTGTTTTTTTAATGCAATATTTTACTGGTTGGTCTCACTTGCAATCACACTGGGCTGTATGTGGCCTAAGAGGAGTTTGACAATTTGTGTTTAGTAGTTTTTGAAACCAGTAACTGACCCTGCAGTCTTTAAACTAAAATTGCTTACCACACCAGTAAAATGTTGCACAAGAGACTATCATTCAGCTTGGTTATGTATATATCCTTGATCTACCTAGGTAAATGTTATTAGAGAGACCTGGCAAAGAGGGCAAGAGAAATATATAACAATATAACAAAGATAAAAATGGCAAACACTAATATCTTTAAACATACACAATAACAGATCATTACAAGAGCAACTTGGTCCTTTAAAATTGATTTTAACTCCCTCAGTTCTGATTGTTTCAGCTCCTTTTGTAGATTATTCCAGGATAAAGTGACATAGGTGCACTGGGTGTATAACTAGCCCAAGCAGTGATGTCCATGATTTCCAAGCTAATAATAAAACATAAAGAACAATGGTACTGGTCATAAAGAACACCTCACCATCACAAAAAAAGTTGCAGAAATCAGGTGTTTCCACACGAGGAGCAAGAAATAAGATTTATTCCTAAAAGAAACTTGATTATATTTCAGCTTGGTCACAAGCTTTTCAGCTTGGGTTTAAAAGACATTTTTTGATCTGTAATGATGCCTAAATACTTGCCTAAATTGTGACCGTTTCAATTTTACCCCCTTGAGTGGTTTTGATTTTAGGCAAATTTGTTAACTCTTTGCTATTTGAGAACATCACCACATTGGATTTGCCTTCATTTAACAAGCATCAGAAATTTGAGGGCTTATATGACTCAAGGAGTCATATAAGCATAAAAGAAAATGCAACATTTTTCACTAATGTTAGTTGCATAGAGAAAGAGAGGAGTGGTGCTAATATAGAGCCCTCGGGAACTTCACTGGATACTGGGAGAAAAGAAGAAGAAAACGCAGTAAAGGGGCCGTACTATGTTCTAGCTGACAAGTAATGTAAAAGCCAACTTAAGCATTTGCAGACAAGCCAATGTTGGGTTGTCCATTTAGGTGTCATGATCAATTGTGTCAAAACAGATCACGAAAAAGAACAGCACAATGTTTTGTGCAGTCCATTGCACCATTATACATTCACCACATTAACAACAGCTGTTATTTTGCTGTGCTGCTTTCTAAAACTTGACTAATGTTGGAAAACAGTTAGTTGTTCATTGATAAGTCTTTGGAAAACCTTTGCTAAAACACCGTTGCTAAAATTGGCCTGTAACTGATTGGTAATTTCCTTCTAATAAAAGGAAAACATAGGCAGATTTCCATATGACAGAGATCTCATTGTTTGAAAGGAGAATGTTAAAAATAGAAGTCAGTAGTTCTAATATAAAATCTCTTGTCAGCTTGTGAAAATAAGGATCAAGTTGATCCAGACCTGCAGATTCAAGGGGAGAGATCTGAGGAGAAACACCTGTGAAAGATTTTAGGCTTACCCACATGATCAAAACACAAAATGAGTGAATAACTTTAAGAAGAATGGGGTTTTATCCCTTTTATTGGCGTTTCTGTTATTTTTTCCCCCCTTGTCACCCTTCATATATTCAAATAATCACTGATACTTTGTCTTTATAGCAGTGACATTGTTGTTTTAAATAATAAACATGCCATTAGTTCTTAAATTCATTGTATATATATATTTTTTAGTCTGTAGTAGCTTGTGTTTCTCGGTAGCTCAGCAACGTGGTTGCCGCGCAACACCGAATCTACTGTTCTGAGTGGCGCGTGTCTCTTTTACGTTCAGTTAATCAGCAGATTGGACGCAGGTGTGCGTTTACCGAGCAAGTTTTAACCCGGCATATAATGCGAAGTTAGGCACTCAGAGCCTAGACGTTCTTTTATAAACTTTGAACCCACATGTTTTGATTCAGGATGTTTGCCTGGTTTTTTGTTTTTGTTTTTGTTTGTGCTTCGGCCGCCGAACAAACCATGACCGGGGAGCCCCGACGTGTTCCGGTTAACGACACCAGGGTTTTGACGGCAGCTCACTTTGCTGTGGCTGAATTCAACAAAGTCAACGCAGGAGAGATGTTCGCTTATAAAACTGTGGCGATAACATCGGCTAAAATTCAGGTAAAACTTCATCAGAAGTCACAACCCAATTTTCAGTTAAAATATACGAATAGGTGGTGATGTTTTCTGCAGGTAGTTGCGGGAATAAAGTACATTCTGGACATGCTGCTGGGGCAGACTGTGTGCAGCAGAAACCACGCTGCTGCGGACAGCGAGCCATGTGCTTTCCAGTCTAGACGCAAGGCAAGTTCAAGAACTGGGTGGTGCATAACACACCGAGGGGGTAAATGCATCATAACCCCACTAACCCCTCCCCCCCCCCCCCCCTTTTTAAAAAAAATATTTTCAAATTGCATAGTAGTTAAATGTACTAATTTGCCATTTCTTTCAGGAGTACCAGTGCCACTTCGTCGTTGTAGAAGTCTCCTGGGAGAAATCACGTGTTCTCTCTAAAAATGAGTGCCACCAAAATAAAAGCTAATACACTCATACTGTCACTTTTGGTGTTTCCAAGTAAAGAGTTATCAGTGAGCGTTGTTTTAGTCTGATCATCTCAACTTTCAGAAAGAGTGCCAGTTGGTGTACTGTGCCCACTCTAAATTTATAATAGCATGATCATAAACCATGATTTCATTGGCTCTCATTTATGTCACTTGTACCAACACAGATGATTAAGTTCAGTGACCTGCGCCACCTCGGCATTGTATGGGGGGAAAAAAAAAAAGCATAATTATTCCAGTGAGTGACCGGGGGCAGCTTTACTGTGCCTCATCTCTCAGTGTGTGTCCTGGCAGCTGTAAGGACCTAGTTGCGTGTCAGGCTTGGTCAGACACATGGCTGCTAAACTGAGACGAGGCTACACCTCCACATATAACCACGGTCTCCAGAAGGGCTCTGTATGGAGGATTACAGGCATTTTTTTTTTTCAGATTACTGCTCAGCAAGACTGAACTGTCTGCCACTCTGACCCCCTTTTTTTTTTTTTTTTTTTTTTCTTTTTTTTTTTCCCCTAAATTGGGGGGGGGATAAACAGATCACAATGTGTGAGAGTAAATTCAGGCAAACAACAAGGGGGTTGGTAGGGGGATTATCAAATTATGGTATGAAGATGTGTTGTCTGGGGCAGCAGTGGTGTGTGTGTGTGTGTGTATAAATATATCCATATTTCTGCTGCATTTTGCTCAAGATGAAATTTGGATAAAATGTGTCTGCAATGTCAGAATATGAGATATTGCTGAGTGGCGTGGGGACCAATGAGACTGCATCTGTTTGGCTTTGATTACAGTAAAGAGCCGCATGGCTAAGCTGTTCACACACCCTCTCACCCAGCTCATAATGTCTCTAATCATGGATGTCTTAATCAAACTGAGCAAAACATAAAGAATTGGCTGGCACTGTGTATTAGGTAGCAGGGGTTAGGAATGTGGGGGAAGGGGGGATACTCCTTAATTTGGGATGACTAACACTGAAGCTGTAGTGCCAGGAGTATGCCCTGTCCATCTGCCATCCCACTCACCCGCCCACTGACACACTAACAGGTGCGTGCATGCAGATACACGCGTAGTTTCCATGCACGCGCTCACATACTCCACCCGCACTCTGGCCCTACCCCTGTCCTCACTTAGCCTGTTCAGCAGATGGTGAGGGGTTAGGCTTGTAGGCCCCCCTCCCAACTCCAAGCCACCAGCCCATCACCCCTTATTCCGCCCCCCCCCCCCCCAAGCGAAAACCACCCCGCCCGTCTTTGTGCAGTTGCAGAGCCTGAGTGCTGAAAGGCGAGCCTCAGCTTGTCTCCCCCCCCAACAAATCCTTGGCTGGCTGCCATTGGCGGGACTCAGTCAGGTGTCCTAATGCTTCAGTTAGGGGAGGAAACGCTGGTTAATCTGCCCATCGCGTGCCACTGGCCATGGCCTGGCCTCTTTGTGTCTGGCACCCCTCTGATCAGTCCCTCCACCCCTTCATCTGTCTTTCCCCCATATCTTCCAACCCAGTTTCTCTACCAGAAGACGGTATCATCCTTTCTTAAAGATTTACCCCTCTGTCTTTCAAGATGAGACCACATTCTCTATAAAATACAGTTGGTGCACTTGCCCGCCATCCTCTCTGATGAATGAGACCTTTTTGTTGTTGGGATCTGTCGCTACACTTTAAAAAAACAAAAACAAAAAATCACACAAAACTGCTGACTCATCTTAGGCCTCTGGTATACCTGTGTATGAACCTTACAGGATAATTTATTATATAGTTCTTATTATAACTTCTTATATTTCTCATCTGGAGTAATGTGAATAATCATGCTTTTCATTGCATGCCATGAGTTAAGAGCCTTCCTGCCATTATTACATTGTACATATTTCTCTTAAAAATGCAGCTGAATCATGCTCACTGACCTCATTCCCTTATTTTAATCCAATTTCTTGCGCATAATTGCAAAATAATATAAGATAATTACATCAAAATTACTTCTAAATGACTACATAAAGTGGTCTGTGACAGACAGATTAATACATCAATACAGGCCCGCTGCATGAATGAATGGGAGTCCACAAGTATAAGTGATTACTTTCTGTCGTGGTTTTATCCTCTTTTCTTATTTCAGATTTTCATATTTGCTCTTCCCTGTGTGATCCCAGGGGTTTTCACCTGTCTCGTAATACTGAATGCAGCATCCCCCCTTCTTTGCTCCTGGAAGGTGCACTGCTCTGATTAGGATGAATGATGCTTAGATGCAGTTTGGTGGAGGTTGATATGGTGTGATTGCGTAACCAGAGAGAAGTCGTTACCATTCGACCTCTCCTGACCTCGTTTTGATTGACCCTTTGGGTTGGTCACTGCTTCCGAGCAAAAGGCAGGAGTATAAGGTCAGAGTTCAAAGTATCGTCAGCTGTGCTGTCATGGAAACAGCAGCATTTGCCCTTCTGATGGTCAGTTTGAATTCAAGGACAATGGTTTGTTTAAAACTGAGTTTTGTTTTCAAAAGTGCATGGTTTATGTAACAAGAAATAATCTTAAGACATTAACTCTGTAGACTGAAAATGTTGAAAAGCAGATGTACGTCATTGTTCCTAGTGGTGCTTTCTGGGTTGTTTTGAGGATAATGTGGCTGTAAATCATTCTGAACTCCTTTTAACTGCCTTTTTCTCTGTTTTACTTGGTTGTTGGATTTCCATTATTTGTGCAGAAAGGCATAGATTCCCCTTGTCAGTGTTGTGACCAAAGCTCTGAGTCCGCCATTGTGGTCAATCGAAACACACCCGTGGTTTGTTTTTCCACTTCCTGTTTGTGACCAGTGTGCAGGGTTTCCTTGCAATCAGTGCTGCAGCAGGGGGGGGGAATCAATATTTTGAATGTAATGTGTGGCCAATGGAATAAGAGAATGATTTATGTAGGGATGGGTACTCCCTGAATCAGATGGGACTTGTGTGGCCGGATGAATGAAGGAAAGGAGGGGTGCTGGCACAGCGACCCAGAAAAAGAACTATAAAAGGTTAAAAAAAAAAGAAGTGTGTTTTGCTGCTCTTGATCGTGGCGCCGCTCCTCTTTTTTTGCTGTCCCTCTTCTCTCTTTTCACCTCTCCACCATGCAGTGCTCTCTGACTGTCCCGCCTAATCCTAGCAGCGTAGTATTATGAGACTAAAAACCAACAGGATACGCACACACACATGCCATACACACCAGGAGTTTAGCAGGTTGTAGACCACCAGCCAGAAACAGCATATGTCCCTCTCCCCTCCAGATTAACAAGAGCATGCATGTTAGTATTACGATACAGTGAGAAAGGAGGGGATAGGGGCAAGGAGTAGAGAGGGGTGGGAGATGAAAGGTAGTGGGAGAGTGTAGGAGCCTGGCAGACAGACCAAGACTCAGAGGGAAACACGAGGTGAGAAGCGCGAGAACAAGTGTGCGAGGGAAGGAGGGAGAGAGCAAGTCTTGGAAAGAGATGGAAAGATGGAAGTGTGGAGGCGGGAAAGAGTGAGAGATGCGAGGACATAACAACCATAGAGAAATGTGTGTGTATGTGTTTGCTTTATTGCGGTGGCCCCACCTACCCCTCCATCCTGTTAAGGAGGCACAGTCCGAAGGAGGAGGGGTAGGATGGTAGGATCCCCTCCCTCAGTCACCAACACACACATACTCTCTCTCTGGCTCATACACACACTCTGCTCCGTGAGGGAGCAGTCGCTGAAGAGCTCTGGATAGACATGCGAGGTTCTGCAGGTGTCCCACCCTTCTCTCCTGACATGGATGCTATAGGAGGTACTGTTTGATTATTTTTCTTTTCCCTTTCTGCCTTGTGAGCAAATTCTTTTTAAATTTTCTTTGGGTTTCCTCTTTCTCCCTCTCCATTTGAAGATTTCCCCCTCTTCATGTTTCAGAGTAATCCGTGAGCCTCTGCTGTTTGTGTGAGATTGCATGTGCGTTTGCATGAGGCTGAATGTGTGCTTGTAGGTAGGGTTGTTTACAAGCGCCACTGTAGCCGCAGGTCTGACAAGTTTAGCAGAGTGAATTCTCTCCATGTGTTTGAGCTCAATTTTATTTTATTATCCTGTAATGCGTTCTTCAAAACAAATTTTATAGGGGTCATGGCTTTGGCTGCTTGTTGCATTATTTATTTTTGCATTTTATTATTTTTATTGGCACTCAACTCTTAAGGGTGGAGGTAGACAAAGCGCATTATGTATGCCCTGTGTACACCCTCTATATGCGTATTCATTATGTTTAAGTACAGGCTTTCAGTCAAATCAAGTCTAGTAGATATACTTGTCTTTAAAGCGATGGGATTTTTAAAAAAAAAAATTTTCTTAATTTTTTTTCATTTTTTCCCATTTTTTGGGGGGGTTGTGATATTGATCGCAGAGACTGCCAAAGAGTTGGAGATAAACACGGTGAATTTGGAGGATTTTCTTTAGTTAGCTAATGGTTTTGAGATTGCACAGCATTCATTTTGAAGTATCCTAATTAAGGACAACAGTTTCAGATAGGCGATGCTGCATATTGGTTTGATTCATCATAAAAAGTTTAAGTGTAGTATAAAGACATATTGGTTAAAATCCCAATAAATCTTTTACCAATAAGTTAACTGCTTCACTCTACAAAAGCTCATTTAGATGCTTTTTCTTAGAGAGAAATAACAGTAATGGGTATTAAACAGCTAACAATCCTTGTGTAGAGGGTGTGTATGAGAGGGAGAGCACATGTCTTGCATGTAGCGTGGTTTACTGGCAAACATCCAATACGCCCCTCCTCGGTTCAGGCTGGAGATCAAGCTACATTTAATTATTGCATTCATATTATACACTAATTAAATGTTCACATGGACAATTTCTTTGTTTTTAACAGAATCTTGAATCCTAAATTTACACATAATCAAAATCGAGTTTTCGATTAAATTAGATACGATAAAAGTACTCATGTTCTTTCACTGAGGTTTATTTAAGTTGAGAATTAATGAACTGAACACATTTTGCTCACTTCTGTTGCTTTTCTGCACACAGTTTTGGCCGCACCTTCAGTGAATGACCATACAGTTTTTTTTAACAGAGCAGCCATACTGATATGTACTTTCAGTGGTTTCCAAAATTTGTCCAGGTGAGGTCATTATCTCGGTTTGCATATCAAATTGGCGACCATTTGTTCAAACAGACTTGACAAATAACCTCCATATACGTCTTGCAAATGTGTTCCTTCCACATATCTCCCCCTCATCCCTTTCTTCTGCTCATCTTTAGGTTAAAGCAGCATTTGCTTCCCCCCTTCTTTTAAGGTTTGTATTGACCTGTTAATAGTATTATCCACAGAGCGTGTGGCAGGTCCAGGGTCACATCCCTGTAGGGTTTGGATGGTCAGCCCTCTGGCCGCAGTTTGGAGACAGAGTGGCCAATAGGACCCAAGCTGTGGTCATCGTTCAATCTAGCCCTTTTCAAAGAAGAGGTCACATGAGTCAAAGGGTAATAAGTTTAACCCCTCAAGGGGTAAGAAGTCAGAGGTCACAAACAAGGCTATAGGGAGAAGGTTTGCATCATCAATCAGCGGCACTCCTGGTTATATCTGTGCATATCGATGACATGCTCGTTGCTGCCAATCTCATCTGCATGGCTTGCTAAGCACAAAGGGCAGCCGTTATGATAGGATTAGTGTGAATGAAAAAAACACCACTATTGTGAAGAGTTTGGGTCTTGTCCGTTTTTTTTAGTTCTGTTCTAGTTTACACAATATTGTCCTCATTAAGCTCCGAGGTTTGTTTGTTTTGTTTTTTTTAAACAGAATATAGTGATTGTTTAGAATTGCCCTTTACCTTTAGAAATAATAGCACTGCTTGATTAGTTTACCCCAAACATGCCCATAAAGAAGAAAATATATTTTCTTTTCTGGGATCAGGTGCTGTGATATGTTGTTGTTGTTGTTGTTAATATCTTTAAGGTTTATTTGTCCCTAAAGTCACAATATTGCAATAGATTATGCTTTTCTTAATATTCACAAATTTAAACCACTAATACACCAGTTTAAGCAAAATGTGACTGGTTATGTCCCTTTGAATATTTTCATCTGTTTTTCTTGTTGGGGAACGAAAGTATGATCGGACGCTTTCATGTGAATGATCATAGGTTTATTTGTAGGGGTGTGGCTTTTTCTGTGCGTTTCCACAGTTTCTCTGTCAGTGTGCGTAATACGCAGTGTGAACAGCCTCACTCCCCACAAGAGGATGTTGTGTGTCAAAATAATGTCCCTACGTGTTACTGTGGCAGCTTCTTAAATTTTGCTGTAGATGAGCACGCATATCCCTCCTTGTATATCTGAAATGGTGCTGTGCTGATGTTTCAGCATCTCCCAGAGGTCTCTTCTCCCTGGCTGATGTTAGCGATGTGTCAGCATTAAGCTAGGCCTGCCTGCTAGGCTGCTGGGGCCGTGGTGGCGACCAGCCCAGCCTGGCCAAAAGCCAGACCGAACATGTCTTGGCACCAGACAACAGAGACGTGACAGGATCAAGAATTTGCAGAAATATGCTCTTACAGTATGCAGTGTTGTTGACCCATAGATCAACAAATATGACAGTATATATGCTGGACACATTTCTTAAGAGTTTCATAAGATTAAAGATATTCTTCTCCATGTTTTTTTTTCTTTTTCTTTCAGTGGTGTACCACGATGAATCAGGGTGCAGTGGATGACAGAGAACGTGCGACAAAGACCCCAAGTCGGACGCCAACCTAAGACATGGTAGTTATGTAGTAGGTCCCTCTTCTAAATTAGCCACTATAGCAAGCCTGACGCATATGACTGGGCTGACATACACTCAGATACACTGAGATGCCCGTCTGAGCACACTATTGTAAGTGTGCATGGCATTAAGTGTTTGAATAAGAGAGATGTACATGTTGCTCAGTCAGCTATTGCACAGACAGAGACCATCAATCACAAATGCACAGTGAGCTGCATTGCTTTTTTTTGCTGGTCCCTCAAGTCCTCTCTCTCTGGGTTGGAATTACACAGCACTTTACCTGCAACACTGCATTTTTCTGGACATTGTCTGAACCCTGCACCATAACTCATGCAACACATTTGTGCAGTGCCATGTCTTATTAAACCAGTGGCTCTAAAAACTGTGGGGCACAAAGCTACTTCAGGTGGGATGCAGACAACCAGGTGAAAATATGAAGTGAAACTAAGTTGAATAATTCATGGGGAAACAAACAAGAGTTTTTTGATGCTGCTGTGTGACCTTTATTTAGGGAAAATTCATCTTGAATTCTTTTTGTATTGTATTGATAAAAAATTGGTGTAGAGCTCAGTTTTCTTTTTCTTTTTTTCCTTCTGAAATGGTACTCGCCAGAAAACGTTTGAAGTCCACTGTATTATACTAAACAATTATATGGTGTAAGTTTTAAAGCAGCCCAAGTTGGTAGCCAGTTTCTTGTTTATAATTTGATTTTATTTGATTTGATATACCTTTATTAGTCCCACAAGGGGAAATTTCATAAGGCTGCCGACCTATTGCACGCAATGGCGGTGCCATCTTACCCTCCGATCATACATACATTACACAAAACATCACATGGGGAAGACAGGTCAGAGAGGTATAACAATGGAAAATGCACCACACGAGGAAAGATAAGGAGAAAAAAATAACTCCCCTCAGACTGAGCTCCAACAGGGAGATCAGTTTGAGAACAGAAAAAAACACCTCTGCACATAGCACATGAAAAAAAACAACTCTTAATACACCAAAGAAACACATGACAAGCAACATGTGAATATGTATTGAATATGAAAGTGAAGACAACAGTTTAGAGTGGCGTCCAAAGGGTCTTTCAGTAGCTCTGAAAAGAAAGTAAAAGATGGAGGAGACCTCTTGTGTCTGCTTTGTAACATCACCTCCTTGTAGGTACTGTAAGCTTTCTGAGTACAGCTTCTGGGGCGTTAACTATTGCTGTAGGCCTTTATTGGCCTCCATGCAGTGCTGCTTTTTTGTCTGCTTGAACATGGCATCAGCCTAAAAAGTGGCTCAAATATGAGCTACCAATTATTTTTGCTCTTAGGTTTGACCAGTATTATCAATATTAACGTTCTTCTTCACAGTGAAACTAAAGGTGCCATCAAAAGAAGTGTCACTTGATGGTTTGCGCAACAGCCAGCTGTATTTGATAACTGAGTGTAAAGACCTTGGGTTTCGGATAAGATGAGGGAATGTAGACTGATGGTGCTATGCATTTTGCAGTATTTGTGAGGGTTTTGGAGGGTGCATGTGATCAGCAGCAGGTGGACTAGTTATTATTGTGATAAGAGCAGGAAATTGATCATGTGGTCAAGGTCTTATCTTGGATTCATAGTTTGAGCAGCTGAAAGGTTCACGTCATATTTATCTCCTGAACTAGAACAGTAGCTGACTTACTCTCACAGAAAAAAATAACCACACACACATACGTAAATGAAGTAAAAAATTACCTGCCTCCTTAAATGTGCTCATTGTATTGTGTTAGTAGAGAAGACATTTTATTAAGGAATTGAAAGTGCCCAGTGTATAGTTAGAAGTTTGAGTCTTTGTTTTTCTAAATGAATGAAGAAGAAACTTATTTGAAGTAAAACAGTAACACGTTGTCAAGAAATGCTCTTTACAAAGGTCATGTATTACTGCTTGCTATGTTGTGATGTAGCCAATAAAACAGCCAATTACCGCCTGTGAAACGTGAACTTAATTGAAATGTTTTTTCACCAATTTTATCGTCAGCATGGAAAACAGGCATTTAAAGAAATAGCAACATTCTTCTAGCCTCATTTGAAAATGGTGAAACTATAGGTTTGGGAAATTACCTGACCAGAAGCCCATAATTTTGAAGTTTATTAAATAAACGGATGATTTGGAACGACTGTTCTTCTTTTTGCTTTAGTTTTATTGTGCAGACTTGAAAGTATATATCCCCACTGAGGGAGAAGATGTTATTCTTCATTAGAGAATCCTCCTTTTTTCTGGCTCGTTCTAAAACATGACTCAACATTTTTATTTACACACAGTCAGGGAGTGCAGTGCTCAAGTTGACAGGAAAGTTTTATCATAAACATGTCTGGGATTAATATTAGACAATGAAAATGTATTTAATTATTCAAAATCAGTCACAAATAAGAGCTAATTACATTTCATTAATAGGAAACCCGCAGAGCAGGTGGTTGAAAACAGAAGGGTGATGCATTGATCAAGGTAAGAGATGGTTTGACTTAATATTCAGATTTTTGGTGAAACCGTATTATGGGTAAGGAGAGAAGTTGATAAGGTGGTGTGATGTCATTCAGTGCCGATGCAATCTGTGAAATCGAGGTGATGAACAGAGACCTTGAAATGACCAGAAGTCTATAACAGTAAACTCTTTGGGGAAAAGGCCAGTCCTCCAATGGGCCTAAATCGAATCCCTGCGCATTTACATGAGACATAAATTCACATTTAAATGGCAGAAAATTGCTTGGGTGGGCGATACACTGGGGCATATGAAATTATAATTGTCGTCAGTTGTGTGTGTGTGTGTGTGTCTGTGATACAAGATTGAAGAGATGTGTGGAGGAATTATGCATCCAATAACGGAGATGGGATGTAAATATGGTGAGGACAGTCTGATGTGCCATCGGTCCATTTCATGTGAGACTGCAGTGCAGGGGCTAAATGGCAGCCAGGCTCATATTCAAGTGAACGACAGGCAAATTAAAACTGGTCTCCACAGTACTGTACAGGAGCTTTATTTTTATTTTTATTTTTTATCTGAAATTAAGTAACTAGTCTAGTAAACGTGCCTCACAGTAGATTGTTTTGTTATCTGTGTTTTATTTTTTAACTGCTTTTATTTATTTATTTTTGTCTGGTCTAAAACAGTGTATAAAAATAATGTCATGGAATAGGGAAAAGCAGCAAATCTTCCTAATGGAGAGAACTGTTGGTGATTTTTACTAAAAAGATTCATCAGAATAATTGCTGAATTTTCAGCTAATGGACTTGCGAAGGGATTGACCGATTGTTGCGGCTCTAAAATTGGTAATCGTGTTTTATAAAAGCACATAATTATTTCACAGCTAGCACTGGAAAAACATATCTCAGGACTGATCAATTGTGCATTTACATTTTTGTGCCATGATTCATGTTCTGCCTGTTTTGTGATATTTAACATTGCTATGTGGCTTGAGTAAAATGGCTGTGTAAGTAGATAAACCCACCCTCAAATTCAGTGCAGCTCGTGCTATTGCAGTTTGATCCCTTTTACTCTGCCAGACATTGTTGTACGCACGCCTTATCCTACTATCCCTCTTACCCTCCCTCACTCAGTGCTGGTTTTTTTTTTGTTCTTTTTTCTTTCACCTCTACAGAAGGGCTCCTAATGGAAAGGCTGGAACAAATACTCATGTCACTTCAGTTCATGGAGATCCCAATTGTTTTTAGCCAATGTGTAACTATAAGAGGTCTATGGGTTGTCTGTGTCACTCAGCATGGCTTCGTGTACACGAATGCACATCGTTTCACACCGCTCACCGTACTGAACATTTACTGACTCGTGCTGTACATGTATAGCACTATTTCTGTCATTTTCCATCTGAATGTCACTACATGTCATTCAGTCCAAACTGGACCATCAACAATCAGTACAATATGGCTCACCAGGAGGCCCCTTACAGACCTGTTTCATAATTTGTGCTGCTGTGTCTATTGTATGTGCCTCCTTTGATAAATTTACCTCCAACTGATGCAATGCGTCAGTCTTTTTGTTGGAGGAGGACAATTGCTTGTACAGTTAAGGTCCAAGACCTTAATGAAGTACTAAAGCGCACACACACTAGCTGCAGGGCACAAAGGTTGGTTTCTGCTCTTAACATCAGATGACAGCTAATGGAGCAGACAACACTGTGAAAGGACGAGGACCAAAGTTCATCTCGTGATATAATTTTATTGTTCAGTGCTGTATGTGAAAGTCAGCAAAGCATAAAATTATTTTTGAAAAACTGTTAAAGTCAGAGATTAACTGAAGCAAAGAGTCATTTGCAGTTGACACAATTGAACTGCATTTTATTTCCTTACTTTTTAAAATGTCCATAAAAAAAAAAGAAGTTTTTAATACAATATTTATTTGTGAAGACTTTTGTGCAGCAGTCGTAAAACAGGACAGACTGTATTCAGGGGTCACTGGTATCTGTTCAGAGCTACTATTTCATTGGGTTTTCCTTCTAATTCCACATCTCTGACTTCTCTGCTCTTTATTTTTAGGTGTAAACCCACAGCAGCGGTAGCAGGCACCCAAAAGCCAGGCTGCAGATGAAGGCAGGGAGGGAAATGCAACAGCAACATTATTTAACTTACAAAAGAGTGTAGACCTCTTGAAAGATTTTTTTTTTTTTAATTCTTCAAAGACAGTTGTTTTGCTTGTAATCCAGTGCATATTCCTTATGTGTTTTCTTTTGAAAACCAAATCAAGTGGATTACAAGCACTGCTGTATGCAAAGCTTTTAACCTGACGAGCCTTATAACTTTTTTCTAAACTTTTGCTGGCAATGGGGCAAATTCTTTAATTTGTGGACTTTGATGTCAGATGATTAAAATGATCTTGCGTCCTTTCTTAATAGCAGCAATGCATGATTTTATGCTAAACTGTTGGGGGACAGGTTGGGGGGCCTCATGATGTTGGGACAGATGGCATTTAGCTCTAGCTGCGCCGAGCTCAGTGGGACCCGAAGCTTAAGAGGTTAGGCCTGTCAAAACCACTCTGTTCATTCACTGCCTAACAAAGTGTGGACTGTCAGCCTGTTCCGTTTAATAAACTTAAGATTTTTCTTTTGTCAATGCCCGAGCAACACTTTGCAACTCGATGACCTGAATATCCCAACACAGAAAAAAATGGTACCTCTGGCAAAAAACTTACAAAAATGTGTCCAGTCTGGTCAGTAAATGTGCATTAGCTTGATAGCTATTTGATAATTAAACATAAGGTTTGGTAGAAAGTCTTGTCAGCCTTGTGGCTGCATGAATGAGATGTGGTCATGTTACATGTAAAATGGCGAGAACCAAGTGTCAAGTAACTGTCAAAAAGTATCGTATGCATCTTTTCATGCAACACTTCTTCAGAGCTCACCATCACTATTATTGTTTGTGTGTGCAGTGTTGGTATAGAGGGAAAACACTGAAAGAGAGACATGTGAGGCATTAACCCCTCAGCCATGAGAATGTCCCCATACTGTGCATTTTTGTTTCATCATGTAGACCAAGTCCACATAAAACTATCATACTTCACCACAAGAGGGAGACAAACTGTAAGATGCAGAGGAAGTCTCCACTACACTGTACATCTTCCCCGGAAAACTGCACTGCACTCAGAACAGATTTTGTCAGGATAACCTGAACCCGAATGTGATTGTGCAGATTTGTTGAGTAAATGTGGTTAATTTTGTCATCGTCTTCTCCCCTCTCCCCATCTCTTAATTTGTTTCAGTGTTTGTTGGGGTCAGAGGCTGAAAGCTGCAGAGTGGTGACCAGAGCGAGAGGCCTGTGTGACATCTGACCTCTAACTGGGTGTGTGGCTGACCCCGGAGAATACGGCTCAACAATGGGAGGCACGTGCCCTGGACTAGTCACTATGGTAACACAAGACCTTTGAGGAAACGGTAGGGGGGGTCAAACCTCATCCTTTATCCTGATCAGTGTTAACCATCTGCTGCCAATTGACTCTTATAGCTATAACACATACCCGCCACAGAAGAGTGTGCATGCGTGTTCAAGAGAGAAAAATCTGAGGCTGACTGAGTAATCTCTGCAGGCAACTGTGATGGTGCTTTATTTTCTCACAATCACCTGGAGAGATTCTGCAGTTTGTCTAATATCCCTTTAAAAAGCAGCCCTAAAACAGTCATTGTTCCATCTTTCTCCTTATATGAATAACAATGCAAACTAAGAAAAATTCTATATTGTTTGAACATTTCACAAATCACCACATTGTTTACACAAAGGTTGGCCCCAAAAATGTCCACCTACCTGAACCTGTGATCAAAGCAGGTTTTGCTTTCTAGCTTTGGGTGACGATCACTGCACAACACAACAGATGTGGGCATGCGATAGTTTAGCTTAATCTTTGTATGCCTGACTGTTACAAGTCAAAACACTTAGTGACTGGTTAAAAGAAGAAAAAAAGGGGGCAAAAACTGAATTGCAGTGCTGAATAAGGGCCAACAGGTGCAGTCCACCTGGAGGAAAGCAAGTTTCACACTTTTCCTCTTTGATGCTGCGAAAGCTGAATGCTCAGTACAGAAAACCACCACCCTTAGCCTCAACACTAATGCACACAATAACACCCTTTGGATTTAGGGTAATGTAATATTTGGCACATGCATTCTTTTCTTCATTACTCCTACCTTCCCTCCTGTCCCCTCTCTGTACCCCTCCTCCACCTCTGATTTTCTTGTCTCATCCCCTTCTCCTTGTGTTCTGCTGTGTTTTGGTGAAATCTCAGCTGGCAACTGTGAGTCGTTCACTAGCTGCTCTCACAATGGCCTCTGGGATTATGCTAAACACAGCGCCTCGGCTGCTCTGCACATCGACCGGCGTCAACGACGCCCTTTGGAGCACACAGGAAAGAGATGGAGGACTCTCAATGAAGATGTCACTGCAATTACACAAGCGCATTTCACAGACACCCTCTCTGTCTGCTCTTCCTTCTCTCACATCCCCCTTCCCCACTTTTTAAAAATTTCTTTTCGACAGTCTTTTGAAGTGCAGCCTCATCTCTTGCAGCTCTTTCATAATGCATGCCCATTTGGAATTTGCATGAATTCACTTTCCAGATGCTTCTGCTGCCATCTTGACTTACGATGATGTGTACTGTACAGTATTGGCTATTGTATTATCATAGGATGAAAAGAATAATAATTGGCTTGTTGTTATGAGTTTGGGTTATTTTGCATTGCTCCTCTCACCACTAGGACGTATTGGCGTGCAATCAAAATGTGTTGTAAATTATTCAGCTTCAGCTACCCCTACACTGATGTCGGAGTGAAGGAAGAGCTTTCTGATGTGGATGATACTGCATCAGGAACTGATTGGCTAATGCTCAATTGCCAACAGTACCTGATGCATTGCCTTCAGCATTGAAAGAAACGTCACAAAGTGCTGGCTTCTCTATTTTCCCCTGGAATAATATTCTTCTGGTTTATGAACTCAAAATATGGTTTTAAATTTGATTTTTTTTTCTTACTTTTTTTTGCACTTCTTAAATGTGGAAAATAAACAGATTCTTAGTAGTTTTCACACAGTTCCCAAGAATGAATGTGTGTATGTTTGTGTGTGGGTTCATGTATATTAGTCACCACTGAGGGCTGGGGATTAGGTAATAATGATCACAGAGATGTTGTGAAACTCAGAGCAGTACTTATGTTAAGCTGAGGGCCAATCTATCACTCTGGCATTTAAATGTATGTTTATGTTCATATAATGTTCCCCTCTTGTTCGCTGGAGTCCAAACGGGATACCTGCATCAATGTAGGTCATACTTGTTTTTAGCATGTTCTCTTTTAATGCATTTGTGCACTGTACTACTTAGAATAATACTTTTGTTGTGTGTGTGTGTGTGTGGGGGGGGGGGGGGGGGGGGGGTTGTGGGGGTGTAGGGGCGGGCTTATTGACTTCAGTAACATTCACAGGGAGACTTGGTCACACCTAGAGATCTAACCAGCTCAGCCTCGCCTCTGTGATTTACAAGCATGACTGTCTAATTTTGTTCCAGTGGGGAACAGGACCAAAGGGAATGTTCTCTCATCCTCTCTTTCATCAGTCTTGGATAAAATCTTCTATTAATCTCTATAAACGGTTTCAAAATGCTTCTTACTAATGAAATGTCTTATCTCACTGTTTTTGTGCATGTGTTGAATAGCCTACCAAGTACAATAAAATTCTAGTGAAGAGTAAAACATTTTGTACAGTTGTTTCTTTTTTGTGATTGTCCTTGTTTGTAAAGGTGTGTGCATGCATATCCTAATGTTTACCCAAATGCATTATTATCTGTGAACAAATCAGTAGTTTTGTTAAAAGACCTACTGGAAATAATACAGCTCTTATATGAACATCTTAATGTGATTACACGACTCCTATAATTAGTTTCTTGAGGTTGAGGAGAATCTACTTTTTTTTTTTCCAAAGAAAGGAAGGATGAGGATGTTGTGCCATGCAGAATATATCTTCTATTCTTTTATGAACACCCTCTAAGGAAAGGGTCTGGGGGTCAGCATTAAAGGGGCTGGTGCCAAGTCCATTTTAGCCCTGCTTATATCAGCAAGCTCCTGGCACACATGCATGCATACATGCACACAAACACAATCGCTTGCTGTCTCTTCCCCCATGGGAAATCCCAGCAGCCATGCCAATCCAGCAGATGTTCCTAAAGTGCAGGCATCTTGTAAACACCATGAAATGTATTAGAGGCTAATGTAGTGCTTGCTGACAGAGTTCTTCAACACAAGATTTGATTTACCACCTGCTGCTCACACATTCTGTACATAACACTGGCACTGAGGTCTCACAGGATGAGAGGGGTTTGCATGTGACAGCCAACAAAGTAACTGAGGCTCAATTGTAGAGTAAAATATAGAAATAATTCAGGCCTCTACAAATGTAATGACTTATAGCTCCACATTGGCTCAGAAAAACAAACAAACTAAGAAATGAAGGTGATACTGCTATGTCCTTATGTGTATAATATGTTATTACATGAACACAAACTTTTGCATATAACCTAAAATGTGAAAGGCATTTCTTAATGAATTTACAATCAAAAGAGTTTTAATAGATTACTGGCTGATGATAATAATACCGTATTATCTGTTTTTCTGAGAATATCCACTTCCCTCACTGTACATCAGTCTATAGAGGGAGCCACTGAAACTTGCTGATGGTTTACTGCACCCCGGTGAGAGAAAAGCCCGGAGTCAACCTGCCCGGTACACCGCCCCCCAGTGTGTCATACTGTAATAACCGCATGTTCATCATTTAAGCGCTGCTTGCACTCCGCCAAGCATCTGACATCCACTGCACCGTTTGCACGATAAAGGCCACCCTGCTTCGCGCACAGTCGGACTTGCAACAACAAAGACGCCGGGGACGTTTAGTTCGGCTTGCCGGGAGAATTTGGATATCCGCAGGTAACTGCAGGTATGTAGCTAAGACATCACGGGATGACGAAGCACTTGCACACATCGTTCTTACCAACAATGAAATCAATTCATCGAATGTGAAAAATGTTAAGCTGTTGAAACAAGTGAGTAAAACTCCGGTGGCACTTGTTTCTCTTGCAGTTCGCTTGTTTCAGGGAGTTGTCCAGTAACAAGTGTCAGGATCTTGAACTGTGATGAACAAAGCAAAATCAAGAATAGACACGCACGTTACCGTGTGATTAGGCAGCTTGTGTGAGGAAAGACGTGTATTTGGCAGGTACAAAATATTAATCAACCCGAGGTCTGCGTGCCTTCATTTTCATAACCCCGATTGGCACAGAGGGGGCATGTTTACGCACGATCTTTACGCGTGTTACGCACTAATCCTTTAGGAAAGAAACGACAGAAAAAACACTCGGTTGAAGTCGGAGATTTACCTGGAGCGGTGCCAACATAAACAACACGTCAGCAGGGGGAAATGTTGGGACTCGTTGAGTAATGCCATCAGTAATGTTATAATTGATACTAAAAATCGTAGGCATGTCAGGCAAAAATGGTCCTGCACACTCAATCCACTTGACGTCTCCGCATCCCGTTACAGTACTTCTCCGACGTTTGGTCGACATGCTGGGGATCTGTGTGTGTCTTTGTGCGGTTTTTGCACATGTTCTCTCTCAGGAGGCTGAAGAGCCGGTCTCTATTACAGTGAGTAAGCGTACCTTTTTTCTACCTGTCAGTCTGTGTTTAATACAGCCTGACATATGCATGCTGCTCAGTTTTTTTCATTTACTGATGTACAGCTCGAGAGTTCCTGAAAGGATACTAAACAATGCGTTGTTGTATGTCCTTCACAGTGCACAGAGGGTTATGAGTACGACAGAGTCAGAGAGCAATGTAAAGGTGAGAAATTACACATTTATGTAGCTTTTTATACTCCTGTTTTAAAAAAAAAAACGTTTTTCCATGTAAGCTTAATGCAAGTTGTACTTTATCCAAATACAATAATAGCATAAATAGCATATCTGCAATCTTTCTTTCTTTCTTTCTTTCTTTCTTTCTTTCTTTCTTTCTTTCTTTCTTTCTTTCAGACATTGATGAATGTGCCTTGTATGACGACGCATGCAAAGGAGGGATGCAGTGTATCAACCACTTTGGTGGATACCTCTGCCTTCCAAAGAGCGCCGTCATCTATATTAGTAAGGACGGTGAGCAGGTGCCGTTGCCAGACAATCCTGTCCCTGCTGTCCCACCAGACCAGCCTCAGCCCCCGAGGGGTCCTTCTCAAAGCATTCGGTGCCCACCAGGACATGCTGCAGATGAGCAGAACTTCTGCAAAGGTAATATCAGCAGCCCAGAAACTTTTCCCCCTCTCTCCCTGTACAGATATATGATTGTGGGAGGTACCATGAAAAATTGGCTTCCTTTTTTGTTTTAAAGTGCTTTACAGCAACACATGGTGTAAACACACGGTTATCTCAGGAAGTGGTGCTGACATACTCCTCAAGAGAGAAATTGGCTTCTGTCAGCAGCACTAGAGGTGTAACCATGAAATAAAGTCCAGAGGTTTAAAAAGGATGGTTGCCACATTATTTTCAAGAGTTTTTAAATCTTCCAGAATATTATAGGTCTTTGTCCTTTGTGAGACAGATTACATCCTAAAAATATAGATACACTTTCAGCCACCCCCCTTTTTCTAGCTGCTGTGTTCTGCAGTGTAGTGGCAGAATTGTTTTTCAAAGTGTTTTTATCTCCTTAAAAAAGAGTATGCTCTTTTTACACTTGGCAGGGCTACGCAGGTATTTGATAATTACTTGCTAACGACTTTAGAGCCCCAGTAAGCTGAGAGCTCAAAAGGTGAACTGTTCATCCATCTGTCTGACAGTCATCAACAGCTTAACTATGCATAGCTGCCAGATGTGTTGCAAGCTTCTCATTTTTTTGTTGTTTTTTTTCCACTCTGATGTCATGTTTTCAAAACCCTTTGGTTGCTCGCAGCGTGATGTTTTTGGCCAGAGTTCAGCTTCTTCCTTAAATTCTTCTTGTTTTGGGTGTTGAAGTCCTGCGCTTCGGGGGGGAAATCAAGCCGCTTTTGTAAAATTCTGGTGAGCTATGTGCTCACATGTACCCCTTACAGCTACAGTAGATATCCCCTGCGCCTTTACTAGGTTGTGGTTTTGGTAGCTGCGCAAAGACTGCGTGGGTGTGATCTTGTGTTTGAGAAAAACTCTTTGATCTTCTCAAATAGGGAGTGGTGGGAGATTCATTCTTTGTCTCACTAACACACACACACACACACACACACACACACACACACACACACACACACACACACACACACACACACACTAGTGCCCTTAATTGTTACTTTGTGCCACACAGAAGAGAGAGAATATTTGAAATCATTTGTAACCCTATACAGTACATCTAGTTACCATCTGTCTTAATGTGTGAGAGTTAAGTGGAAAAGACGCCCCTTTATAAATCTAATGCAAAAACAAAGTGCAGTAAAGTACAGTACATGTGTTCAGTGATTAAAAACTCCTCTCACCATGTGGTGTGTGGCTGTGTGGTGAGGTTTGCGGTCGTAGCGCTCCAGTGAAAGTAACAAATTTGATTTTACACCTGGGACAAAGATATGTGTGAGGTGCTTTATGTGTTTCTCTGAATTGGAACCCAATTAGGGTTTATTAGAGTGTAAAACATGGCAGCATATCAGTTAAAGTAACCACATAAGCGAGCTGGCATGGGTATAATACCTATTCACTGGTGAGCTGTTTCAGTGCATGGGCTAAACAATGATAGGCTGTTGCTGTCAGTGTTATTGCTTTGAAATGACTGCAGTTTTAACTGGAAGGCGTCTCATGCTGTTATGTGGGCGTATATTTTCACTGCTCGAATGATATAATCCATGTTTACATCAGTCTCCAGTTTCTCTGTCATTACAGTTAACAGAGCTACAATGAGCCAATTGTTCTTGGACACAGAATTATCTTTTCGTTTTTGCACCGCAGCAGCCTTTCCGAACAGCTACGTACATATCTTGCTACCAAAGGAATTCCCATTAGCTTTCAATGGGGGAAAACCTCAGTGTATCAAATAGCGCTTACATCAGGCTCCTTCCCTGCAAACTCACCACTCTGTGGAGGAAACCTGGAGTGCAGAGTCAGGTAGGGCAAAGGGGACGATGAAAGGCGGACACTGACTAAATAACCACAGAAGTGCCGGAGCACTGACCAAGCCAGGTTGCACCAGCGTCATGGGTTGTGCAGCTGCTTGCTGTTTCAGTGACTTACTGCTGAGTGTGTGGCGAATAGCAGAGAGGTCAGCTACCAGCGCTGCAAAAAAATGAAGCCAATTTTCCACAGCGCAAATGAAACTGAAAAAAAAGGAAAAGCTTCTCTTAAGTGCGTTATTCTTTATGCTGATTAAAAGCAAAACAGACCACAGAATATATAACACTCTTCAACCTCGTGTTTTTGTTTGATTTGCAGCTTGAGCAGTCATCCCTGTGCGGAAAACTGTTTGCAAAAGGGGGCTATAAAGCCCTTTGGTCCCGAGTGAGAACAGAGGCTTAAGCGTGTGTTGTTGTTGTTGTAGTGACACAGTGTAGGGGAACTTGGCACCTTTCTCCAGCCAAGCAGAGAAGCTGTGAACCTTGACTATATGTATGACAGCTTAATGATTCCTCACGTTTCCACGACCTCCACCCACCCTCCAAAAACATACAACATACATTCACTTGTGTACCCCGCCAGGTGATGCCTCCAAGTGAGATCACTTCCTCGGACAAATGACAGCTGAATCGGTCATAAATCAGGAGAATAGTGTGAAGCTCTTGTTTCTAGATTTGTTAAAGCATACTGTATGACAATACACCCTCACAGTTTAGAAATCCCAGCTTAACTGCATCTTCAGTATAATCTTTGACAGATAATTATACCTTATGTCTTTGCGGGTTGTGTTATTCTCCTCGCAGGTCTTAAGTTTACATACTTTGGCTGGTGCCTATTTATTTTTCATCTCTAAATTAGATACTCATGAGCTGCAGTATGAAGCAACATGCCACTCCTGTTTACCTGTCTGGTTTCTTGAGGTCATGTAGGCCACATTACCACCTGCATGCCTGACTAATTTCAGCTTTGCCTGTACGCTCTTCACCTGCAGTGGCCGGAAATTTTTCCTAAATATGTTCTATTAAGGCCGTTAAGCCCCGCATGACGGAGAACTTGTGTATTTTTCCGAACAAGGCCAAGCGCATGCAATAACATTTTTCCACACAGATGCAATGCACTTGGGAGGAATATCTCTGGAATGTTAGCCGTGGTTGTTTTTTTCGTTTGCTCCCATCTTTTGTGATGGTAGGAATTACTCACCACCTTGACAGATAAGCATCGGATCGATCTGCGAGGAGCAGGAATGCAGGGAGCGGAGCGAAGAAAGAGAGCCCAGCGGTTGCAAAGCACAGCGTAACGCTGCCAACAGGCTTCACTATTTGACCTTTACAGTTAATTCCTACAGTTCCACTTATTGTTGGCTCATCCTCGCATGTGCAGTTGATGATACAAGCCCCAACCATGAGCCTTTGCCATGCCATGGACAATGTAAAAAGATGTGAAGTTAAACAGATTGCTGTAATGCTTTTCTTCTTTTTTTCCTTCTCAGGAAATTCCTTTAGATGTTATCTTGTTAGTGTTTGTTTCCTCTCCAAAAATAAGCGACAGAAATTTGGAAAACGTTTTGTTTTTGTATTTTTTTCACAGAGAATGAAGCCTTCAACTCTAAAATTAAACGGATACAGTATACGCCAGATGTTAGATTAAAACATTATGCAGCAATTTTGTTGCTTAGCAGGAGGACGCTGGATCAAACACAAAAGATTTGTTTAATGAAAACATACCCGCTTTTGTTTACTCAGGCAGTAAGACACCTGAAGCACACCGTTGTCCCCGTTGAACCTATCTATTACCAGCAAAGCTCATACCTTCCACCTGTTCCCAAACTCGTGATTTGCGCTCGTCTGCACGATGCTGCTATTCTAGCGCCCTGTGATTTTACTGCCCGGCTCTTTTGCACCTGTTACACTGCAGCTGCACCTTCGGGCTCTTGAACTGCACATGCTTTCTGGGTCAAAAATAGTTTGTTGTTGCGATAGATTAGATGGGTGAATTACCATGAAATTTGGTACAGACATTTTGCTCCAACTTCCTGTCAGGATGAGCTGTAATAACTTTGGCATTTCTGTTACAGTTGCAAGTGTTTCCTGGATGTACAGCCTTACAGAATTACAGAGTCAGGCTCTAAATGGATTATTTAGTGTTGAGCCATTGAATACTTTATTCACTTCATATTAGCTTTATGATTATTTGTATATTACTCTGCAAAGGTCTTGAGCCAACCCTCATTTCTTAGTATTTTCCTAGAAAAAAAGGAAATAGGTGTATATTCTTTATCTGCTTGCATAGTGCTGTATAGAGGGAAAATATGACTTCTTCTGGAAGTTGAGTGACAACTGAAGTCAATTTGTTCCCTAGAGATGAGATCAGTCCTCCAGCTCATGTTACTGCTCTACATTGGGCAATATCCTGGATATAAGCTCAGCGAATCAGCACCTGGCTATTAAGTAAGAAGTAATGTCAGAATTGAAATGGCAAAGGCAGTTTTGAAACCATGAAATACTGTGTCCACCAGAGAGATCTTCCATGGCCACAATATGTGTAAGCCAGGTAATTTATGTGATCTGCACAAAACTTTCACAAGTTATGTTTCAGAGTCAGCAGAAGTGATTCAGAGATGCTCGATTTCTGACAGTTAAAGCTCACTTTCCATTAGAAAACGGTGCCAGGAGGCCTGCTGATGTTGCAACTTCTCAGCCTCGGATAAATGACACAAAGCTCCTTTAACACTGTTTCTATTTCTCGATCATAGAAACGATTTAAACAGCTACAGCCTTAGTTTTGTCCCCCCCCCCCCCCCCCCCCCCCTCTTTCTCCATGAAAAATAAACACATGGAATCTAAAAATACACTTTGCAGAATGATTTCCAGCCTTTCTATCTTTTAATGGGTATACCATGGTGACAGTATTTCATCAGCTTCCTTACACTGCCAGAGAGTGTCTTTCAGCCTCTGTGAATATAATCAAACCATCATGCAGGCAGCCCTGTTTTTGGCCTCAGCCGTGTTGCTGTACAGTATGTTGTTATTGCTTATGGTTTGCTACTGGCTCCTTGCTGCCATCACATCAACAATGGCAGAGAGGAGAAAAGGGGGAAGCAGCTTTGCCGTGCCTCCTCGGTGCAGGCGCTTAATGTTGTTGTTATTATTCTCCCTGAGGTCGGTGCCTGTCCAGTGGCCAGATGCTTCCTCCTCTGATGTGCTTACATGTGTTGATCTTTCCGTTTACCTCATGATGGAAAGGGACACAGGGCTGCTATAAATCACTTCTTCGCTCTCAGCTGGTTGACACACACATGCAATCGCGAGCCATGTTTAACGCACTTTTTCTGCTTTTCTTCAAATGATCCCGCTGTTATTTTGAACATGTTTTTTTTTTCGTTTTTGCAGCTTTACTCCTTCGGTGTCGGAAATTACCTTTAAGGGCTGTAAATGACTGCAGCCCAGCTCCTGGCATGTCAGGCGAGCAGAGCGACTGATCTTCTTCGCGCTGAAAAGCAGCAGAATTGCTCAG
This sequence comes from Diplotaxodon limnothrissa, assembly GCF_057381915.1. Taxonomy (NCBI): domain Eukaryota; kingdom Metazoa; phylum Chordata; class Actinopteri; order Cichliformes; family Cichlidae; genus Diplotaxodon; species Diplotaxodon limnothrissa. The sequence goes on along the minus strand of NC_140608.1, from coordinate 12,803,622 downwards.
CACTTCTTTTTTTTGGTTGTTTTTCTAGACATTTTCAGAGTAACAGGAAGGATTATTATCAGTAGGGAATACGGCTGGCACACTGGACGGATTTTCAAGAACGTCAAGAGCGTGCCCGACCTTTACAAACGTGTGGAACAAACTCACAAATCAGTTAGTGAGTGTCAGCATGACTAAAACTCCCATTTCTCCTGAACAATGAGAGCGATGAGAGGGGAATCTTGGGAGTGGTGCTATCAGCAAGAGCATAGAAATATTTCATGCCCTAATACGGATGAAAATACACGGAATATATGATTTTAGTGTCTTGAATTCTTTGATTTCTTATCTGCTTTGTGTTTGGACTTGCTTTGAAAGGGGAACACCACCACTCCCATTCGTCCTGGGGTTGCATTCAAGCCAGCGATAGCTGCATTTCACACTGCATTGCAGAGAGAACTATACACAAATGAAACAATGTGCCGTGCAGCGAGGGATGATATTACAATAGATGGTGTATGACATGCTGATAAATCTGACATTGTAAAATTTTATGGGCTATTAACATCACACATCTTGCCCAAAGATTGAATTATCCAATAATCAGAGGGAAACAGAGATGCTGTCCAACAGCAGGATGGCTCCAACTGTTTTGTTTTTTGGATCAGCTCCTGCTTTCCATTGCAGTGGTTCAGTGAAAACAAGATTAAACGCTCTCAAGTGATAATTACAACAAGCCCTATCATGTCAGTATAAATCTGGAGCACGCCACACATTGTTCTGAATTCAAGCCAAATAAATTTTAGGCCCCCATTTTGGATATATATTAATTTCCCCCCCACTAAAACTCATATATACACCTTTTTAGAGTGCATCACTCCATTCCATAAAACATGAGCAGCTCTAAAAAAGGCCATTTAATGAGCACCTCAAACAGGACCTCCGATGCACGCACACCCACTCATCCATAAACACACACATACACACACTCACATTCTTTGAGCTGCCGCCATTCCCGTTACTCCCCCAGCTCCCACAAGGCATTTAGAATTAATCTCCTTGAAAAGCAAGGAGGTTTTAACTCTGACATCACATATGCACACACGGCCATAAATCTAACTTCAAATCTTAAAAAAGCCAGTTTTTGTTTAAAAAAAAAAAAGCCTCCACCCTTTTTCTTCATTCTTTCCTTCCACATCTTCCACTCTCTTGCTGGACAGCCTTATCTTTCCCTGTGATGTTACAGCAGGCTCGCTCTTGGAAGAAACTTGCAAGCTATGTTGAATAAACGTTGACAAAAATCTGACCTCGGGGAACAGTCACTTCTCCCCACACGCAACACATCATCACATTTGATGGCTTGTTGCAGTTTTCCTGTCGAGTGTGCAGCATGGCAAACTGTGGAGACTTTATGGGACCTAGGAGCCAGCCAATGTGGGATAAACTCCCCCTCCACCCCCACCCCCCCCTCCAAACACACCCACACGCACATGCTTACACAAAGTTTTGGGGAACTTTGTATTGGCAGCTCCTTAAAGGTTTAGTGACAAAGTAGCAGTTACCGCAAGATATTCCTGTGAATGAACCTTTGGATTGTGTTCAGCACATATGCTTTTATTTAGACCTCTCCAAGCTTTCTTCCAGGAGAGGGAAGATGACTCTGACTTTTCCGCACACAGAATTTTCATAGGAGCTACACTGTTCACATTCAAACTACTTAGTCATATCCATTTACTAGAAGAGTTCATGGTCTCTACACCTTGCTGAGGAAAATGCTGGGACACAGATCAAACATATGTTCTGTACACCCCTGACACCTTGTTCATTGATTTAGGTAGCCAGAGCCACTCTGACCAACAGTGGCATAGATGTTGCTGGACTCATGCCAGCTAAGTCGCACTAAAATGAGTCCAAATGCACTGATGTAATTCCAGTTGGCAGCAGAACATGAGCAAATGCTGCTATCAGGAGTGGCCATCTCGCCTTGAAGCTGCTGGCACATGTGGAGCAGCTCAGGCTCAGATTTGTCCTGAATTAAGTCAGAAGAAAGTCAACATTAAGTTCAGTCAGAGGTGCTCATTCTGCCCATGAGCACTGGCTTATCCCCTGAAGTTAGTTTGTGAACTGCTGTTATGATTCTAGTTTAACATTTTGGCGCTAATGTCACATTATTTGAACATGAAAGTAGTTCTAATACTGGCTAGCTGCAGTGGTTAGCTTTGTATGGTCCTAAGTCACTTTGATGTTAAATACAATGCCGATATTAACAGGCTTTCCATAAAATATATTTCCCATTAAATACTGAACAGCGACTGCTTTGTTAGTCACAGTGGCTGTTCCCTTAATTTCTTATAATGTTAAACTCTAATACACTCTCAAACAAGGATCTTTAAGGAACTATTAATAAGAATCTAAGCACTCCAAAATACATATGCAATACATTTAATGTGCCGTGGCAATAAGAAAAAATGGGGGCGTTTTAGTCTGTGGTTTTCTGTCCGTGGCATTTCTGATACATACAGTATATGTATACAACAATCATCAATACAACAACATTAACAAAAGAGATAATGTGCTTCATCCACATTCAAAGATGACCAAAGTATACATTTGAAAACCCATAAACAGGTTAAACATTGCATGGAACTATGTGTGTACAGAAATTATATGCACGTCTTAGGGCCCCCAGTAAGGAACTACAGACATGTTTGTGCACACCATATAATAGTTATAAAATACAGAACAACATTTCCTTATTTAATCATTGTGGATTCACTGTTTGCAAATGATATACTGTAATATCCAGTAGGCATCCCCTTGGAGAAGTTTCAGTTCAAGTTTGCAGGTTCCTCTACTCAAAGTAGAGTATTTTAATACGGCAGTCTGTAGGTAGGTGATTAACTCACTTTTTGAGCCAGCTTCAAGTGGTCAATTGAGGAACTGCATGTTTCAGGCCTGAATATTAAACCTTTGGGTCTGGGGATGCAGTGTGGACCAATCAGAAGGAGGTTAAACTGTGAACTGATTTGCTATTATTATTTATTAATGTTCAAATGATTGTAAAAATAATGGCATTGCCAGTTTGTGTTTAGTTCTAAGCAAACACAGCTATGCTTTTGCAACTTGAGTGAATCTGTGTGGTGACGTAGCAAGTTGCCGTATTTACACGCAGAGCATTTCACTGATATCACGGATTTGTTGATGTCTGGCGGTAGGGTAGCGTGAACACACAAGACTGCTTTTTCAGACTTGTATTGTCTGAATCTATTATATAGCCAGAAGGCAAGGCATTTCCAGTCTAAATGAATCACCAAATACCTCCAGTAAGTAGGTGTGGTTATGAGTCACAGGGACTTGATCCTGGCTTCTGACTGCTGTCTTCTGTCTAAGTAATTGTTGACATTTGTTCAGACGTTTTCTTCGTGCTGTACATATGCAAGATTACATTTCCATTATTTCTCTGACACCCACTTCAACCTAATTTTTCTTGCACAGTGTTGCTACTTTGCATATTTACCTGTCAAGGCTCGTAGTTTGCCATCAACCCGCTACTTAGCACAGGTTTCAACAGTATAGCAAGGTGATTGTTTTTCACTCCATCCATCCATTTTCTTGGAGCCTATCCCAACTGCCACTGAGCAAAAGGCAGTGTACACCTTAGGCAGGTCACCAGATAACCATTCAGCTTCATGGTTTTAGACTTCAGGAGGAAGCCGGAGTACCCAGAGAGAACTCATGCAAACCCCAGCTGGCTGCCAGGTTTAGGCTATATATTGTTCCCAGTATTTATACCCATCACCTTTGGATCTTTGTGGTAATACCATTGGTACTGGTATTACCACAAAGATCAAATGTTTACATACATTGCATGTGTGAAATCTTCTGTTCATAATCGGTTGAGTTAGATTTCTTTTACAGGTTAAACCTGGATGCTGCACTAGCAGTGACAGAGGCATTGGAATATAATGACAATAGTGTCATTGAGCCTTTGAGTTGGGATACTGGGACAGTATCCCAAAGTGTGATACTGAGCAATCCCGGCACTTGGTTTCTTGCTGACATTTGGTGCTGTTTTCGAATGTCTTTTCCTAGATGTCTTTCAAGCCACATCAGAACACAGATTTTCCAGAGCAGCACTGCTTTCATCTTTGTCCTCTACTAAGTGGGTCAATGAGCAACAATCCTTATGTGTGCATTCCACACTTTATGCAGTTTGCACCTGTTGTCTCTAAGGTGGACCTTTAGATAAGCCCTGCTTTTGTCCCTAGTGTACTTCATCCTATCACTGCGCCCCCATAGAGCTGAGAACCTTTCAGCCCTCTTCCCTTTCTTTCCTTTAGGGAGTGAAGACAACTTACCTTCTGTCTGGCTTTTCTTTCACGGGCTCTTGCGCAGCAAATCAAGCCAATTTCTCACCAGCATCAGTCCCATTCATTGAGGAAGCTGTGGGGCTGGAATATAAGGCATTTGAGGCACTCAGGGAAGGGCATGATCCTCTTCAGGTCTATCGCATGAAACATTTCCAGGGAAATATGAGTTGAATTATTTGTTCAACAGAACTTTTAACTGTCCTGCACTGATTTGAATGTGTCGACTGATCATTTATTCTGTTTTTCAGTTGTATTTGATTTTTATCTAAAGACTGCAGGGAGGTTATTAATGTCATGTTTTCTAGAGGACACAGTGCAACTATAGGTTTTTCGTATAGCTTTACACCTTCCAGGCTCTTGTGACTACTGTTAAGTTACACACGTGCCAAACAGCAATGCAGTAATAGTACCCTCTTCTTTTCCCTTGTGTGTGGTATTGAGGATAACTGTCTGTCATGCTGTTAAACCAATTCCCAGTGGCTGTCTGCATATGATGGGTTGCATCAGACCACCCAAGAGGCCTGCTGGTGGGCCTCAGAGATGAGAGTATACACCATTGGCATATTAATAGTTTGTGTGCGTGTATGTTGGGAGGTAACCATGAGAAAAGCCTTTTTTAAGCAGATCTGGCTCTGAACTATCCAAAGTTGGAAATGTGTTCGTAGAATCAGCATTAAACGTAGAATCGTCTCACTGGCGTCTCATATTTTGGAGGTTTAATCAGTTCTTTAAAGTGTTATACATGATGTTCAGAACCAGTGGATGTCACACTAGAGCATCAGCCTTAAAACAAAAGAACCAAAACTGACTTTGAGCTCTTTTTGTAGCTCTTTATGCCTCAAAATCTAGACAGTGATACCTCTGCTCCTTATCTATGCCAGAAAGGCGCTTTTAGCTTTTGTTTCTTCCGTAGAGTAAACTCTGGAAAGTCGCCTCTGGAAGCTGAACACCGCAGCCTGCACTTTGCCATCTTCCTTTTACCACACAGTGTGGGAGGTCACGTTCTCATCCTCCTTATAAACACCAGGAAGGCCTACAGTTTCAAGGGAGGCACTCACATGTATTAACATGCACGTGCGGCCAGAGCTGCTACCAAGACATTAAACAGAGAAGCTCAGATTACAGCTCATGCAGATTGTACGTATGACAACATTTATTTAAGACATCTTGGAGGTAAATGTGGGTTTGTCATTTTTGGGTTTGCGCTCCTGGAATTCATTCTCACCCCCTTTAAAGCTCGCCGTACTTTTATCATCTCACTACATGTGAATTATGGGTTGAGAAACAGAAAGTGAATGTGTTTGGGTCTGTTTTAAGTTGATGGATGTCTGTTGAGAGAGCAAAGCTGTCACGGCTGGCGGAGGGAGCCGTGTGGTGTGGAGGAAAAGGAGGACCCAAGATGCAGCGAACTGATGACAGAGTGATGTTTATTTACAAGGTGGTGGTGGTGGCAAAAACAGGCAACTCAACATGAGCAATTACAAACCTAAACTGGGAGAAACTAAAGACAAACCTGAGACCATACAAAAGGGGTGCGGGGCAGAGAGACGCAGAGACAGGAACGAAACACCATAGAATGCAGAGCTACACGGAGGAACGCAGTGATACATGGATGAACGCAGACGAGCCGACGAGGAGCACAGGCAGACACCAACTATAAATACACACACCAGGTAATGAGGAAATGGCACACAGGAGGGGACACAGCTGGAACTTAATGGGCATAACGAGACACAGACCTACAAAGTAAAACAGGAAATCTAGAACCCGAACCGGACACAAGGGGGGAGGACACAGAATAACTAGAACAGAGGGAAATAGTCACAAAACACAAAACGCTGGGTCAACGACCCAGGACCATGACAAAAGCGTTATGGTAGACAGCACATGACTTATCAGTAGAGGTGTTTCTCCCTCTTTCATACTCACACTCACACACACACACACACACACACACACACACACACACACACACACACACGCATGCATACTTCCCTCTTCAAATAACTGTCTTGTTAGTTAAAGATATGATCTGTGTTTTTCCCCTCACCCAGAGCTGCTCGATAAAAGCCGTCTTTATGTAATCGCCTGCTCTCTGTGTGAACATGTGTGTTTATGCCCATGTGTGTAATGTGATGGTGTCAGTGGTCACACATTTTGCTGCCTGTGGAAAACAGTTTACACATCACAGAGCTCATGCGGTCCAGGCACGTCCCTTTGCTTTGTCTTCCATATGTTCTTGTATAATTGACTGCATGCAGCTTTGTCTCAGTTTGTGTGTGCATGTGTGTGTGTTTTTTGCAGACATAGATGAATGTGTGACAGGCAGTCACAGTTGTGGTCCCGAACAGGTGTGCTACAACACCAGAGGCTCCTATATGTGCCAGTGTGCTCAAGGTTACCAAAGGAATGGAGACCTCTGTGTCGGTAAGTCTTTATTATATAAAATGCTTTTTTATGTGATTTTTATTAACCGATTTAAACTTGTTCTGCATGACTCTTGTGTACCCCCAGACAGAGATGAGTGTGCCACGACCCACTACTGCATGCACAGGTGTGTGAACACCCCGGGCTCATACTACTGTGAGTGCAAGACAGGTTACAAGCTGGTCAGCAACAACCACAGCTGTGTTGGTAAGCCACTGAAAATCCATGCTGTGTGTGTGTGCATCGTTTTCTCATTTGCAGAGGCATCAATATCAAGACTTTGTACTTTTGTAATGTATATAATAAAAGCTATCAAGCTGACCTTTAATAGCACTGAAAACTATAGCTACTCCTCCAGACAATCAATAATCAGTAGAGGTGGCTCGGGCATCTGACCATCTCCTGGCTGTCTCCTGGGTGATGGTTTTTGGGGATGTCGTCCTAGAAAGACGACTGAAAAGACATCTTTACATCTCACAGCTGGCTTGGGAACACCTTGGTGTGTGTGTGTGTGTGTCCCAGAAGAGCTACAGGAGGTGGCTAGGGAGAGGGAAATCTAGCCATCTCTGCTTAGATTGCATTGCTGCCCCCTTGACCTTGAACTGGATGAGTGGTTCTTCTAGACTGATCAATTTAATAGATGTTTAATATAAATATACGGCTAATAATGACCTAAATAAAGTTAGGTAACTAAGTAGATGTGAGTAGAAGAATGAGTTAGCTACCAAAGTCCAGTGTTCACACTGACTGGGTTTGTCTCACTCCTCAGTTTTTTGACATGCAGACCCTTGGAGGAAGTCACCTCAACCAAACAAAAGGTGCAAGCAACCTGAATCCACACTGTAAATCTCCTGAAGTCAAAGGAAGCTGTTGAGTGTGTCACAGAGATGTTTATCTCTGAAGCATATTTAGAAAACCTGTGACTGGCTGCCAGCTCCTATCTATGCAGAAACATGTGTATGTGATTTAACAAACACACATACGCAAGCTGAAACATGTGTAAGTCTGTTTCTGTTGAGCGTGTGCAACAGTGCAGACTGTATCAGTCTTTCTGCCTCTTTTGAACTGAACTGATTTAGCGATTACAAGTTTATGACAGTTCAGATCTGCTATCTTCTGGGAAATTTCCAACTCTGCAAAGAAAAAAATGGTCAGATTATTTGACAGGTTATGAAAATTACTTGATTTGGTAAAAAGTGTCATGAAGTGTAGGATTGTGGACCCAAATGCAGTCAACACAGAAGGATAGTTAACAGACCAAGACAAGGTCGGGTGGGAAGAAAGCACTATTTACAAACAAAGGAAAACCAGGAGCCTGGACGCTGGAGGGTAACAACTAGAAGGTGAAGATAAGATTGTGTCCATACACTGTACTCTTTGTAAAACCCCTTCTTTTGTTTTAGATGTGAATGAATGTGATGCAGAAAGCCCCTGTCATCACCACTGCTACAACCTGATTGGCTCCTTCCTTTGCCAGTGTGACCAAGGCTACGAGCTGGCTCAAGACACGGTCTCCTGCCAAGGTGCACACACATGCACACTACGTGCATAAATGTAACCATCCACATGCAAACACGTTCCCGGTTGTTAACGCACACTGACTTCAGAGCCTGACTTGTTCTACTCATTGTCTACTTTTGTGTGTGCATGTTTTCTGCGCAGATATCGATGAGTGCGGTTTGTCCAGCTACATGTGTCAGTACCAGTGTGTTAACAATCCAGGAAGTTACTCTTGTGAGTGTCCACAAGGATATCAGCTCCAGGCAAACCGGTTGTGTCAAGGTATGGCAGTCCACCCCTTTCCTTCCTCCCATAAATCAGTTTTTTATTTACTTTTTGTGTTCATTCGTTTATTATCTATCTCATACCCCGGTCTCTGTTTTCCAACACAACAAACTTCCTCTACATAAACTCTTTGAGGATAACTGGTGGTTATTCTTCCTGTCATCATCTGTTTAACCTCTAAAGCAGACCTTAAAGCCACCAGTACTGTCATGGAAAGAATGCCGAGGTTAGGCAAGGCAAACGCACAAACTTCGTGTTGCCTTGCTAAGCCACCTCTGTGAATTTATATGCATGATGTTGGTTTCTTGAAGTGGATTTATTTGAAGGTCCGGCATGTTCTCAAAGGGAGAGCTGTTATTTTTTCCTTTCCCCCTCAGTCAGGTGCAAGCTTTATAGATGGAGCCATGAATCTAGCCTGTTGTGTCAGAGGGACGTTTTGGTGATGAATCCAGGTTGCTGTGCCAGAAATAGCCCTGCGGTTTGGGGCACACTTGATGGCTCTATTTTCATGGTACTGAACGGAAAGAGCTTTAGTTAGAGCTCTGTGGGGTTGCACAAGGGGCTTCCCTCCCTTATGGATCTGCGGGTTCCTTCTTCTGTGTCTCCACTGCCAAAACAAATGCTGCTGCAGCAAAAAACAAAAAACCAAACCTCTTGTACATAACCTGAACTTTGACTGTGCTTACACAGTTCTCTTTGAAAATGCTTTGAATTGTTATCCAACTATTTGACTTTTCACTTACTTTTCTCTCTGTCTCTCTTCCAATCATCACCAGACATAAATGAGTGCGAGACGGGAACCCATAACTGCCAAGATGATGAAATGTGCTGGAACTATTATGGAGGCTTCCGCTGCTACCCCAGAAACCCCTGCGAGCCACCTTACACCCAAACATCTGAAAAGTCAGTAAACATCACAGGCTCTTTTGATTCTCTCTCATTTGCACAAGAAGTTTCAAAAAGTCTGTCTTAATTTTTGTGTCTGCTTGCAGTCGCTGCATCTGCCGGGCTCAGACTGATTGCCAGGGTCTCCCACCATCAATTGTCTACAAATACATGAGCATCCAGGCAGAGCGGACTGTGCCAGCGGAAATATTCCAAATTCAAGCCACAAGCATATATGCCAACACACACAACACTTTCAGGATTAAATCTGGGAATGATGGAGGGGAGTTTTTCCTTCGGGTATGTTGATGGGGAAAAAAACAAAACAAAAACTGGGTAAAATAATTGTTACGATGCCTGTTGGCAAAGGGGACAAACTGGAGAACCCACAGCCTCCCTGATGCTTAGCAGTATCCACATTGATTCTCACCATCAGTTATCATAGTAACTAAAGCTGGTAGAAATTAACTACATTTTTCAATTGCAGTAGAAATCAGGACCCGTTATACAAGGCAATATGACTGTCTTCTTTTTTCTACTTTTAGTGAGTCTGTGAAAACTGTAGCTTCCATTTCCTGTTCTCAGCTGATAGGAGAGGGACTCAGTGTGATCTTAAAAAAGTTAAAAAGCCAACTTTCTTCGAGGTTCGACATGTTGTGCACTCAGAGATACTCTTCTGCTATAAGTGGTTATTTGAGTCACTGTTGCCTTCCTCTCAGCCAGAAATGGTCCGGCTAGGCTATGTGCCTACATGCATTGTGTTTCTGCCATGTGATTGGCTGATTAGATTAAACAACCAGTTAAACAGGTGTACATAATAAAGTGACTGGTGAGTCTATATTACTAATGTAAAACTGTGTCAAAAAAGATACAATTTGCACTCACATGCTAACACACGGATTGATTGTACTTTCTGCAGCGTTCCACCAATGTGAGTGCCATGCTGGTGCTTACCAAGCCATTGACGGGCCCCAGAGAGTACGTCGTGGACCTGGAGATGATCACTCACCATTTGACCATGAACTACCGCTCCAGCTCACTGCTGCGGCTCACCATCATCGTAGGGCCCTACGCTTTCTGAGCGGCTCAGTTCCCAACAGCGCACACAAGTCTGTAAACATGGCAATGTAACACAGCAGATGCCTGTATCAGCATAACATACTTTACATTTTCATATACATTCAGTATATAATATAGGCTGTCTCAGTCTCAAACAGCAGCACAGCAGTTCCAGTTGCTCAAGTCAGACCACCTTCTGCTATAACATGACCACTGGGCATCTTTTTCTATCAAGGTGTTGATTAAGAAAGCACCAATCTTAAAACGTAGTACTTTTTCTTTAGTATTTTGAAAGATTAATCATTTTGACATAGTTTTGGAGTGCTTGAAGAATAAATGCAGTGTCTTCCCCATATCGTGATTGTCTCACCTTCCTGAAAAATCAGGAACAGAGCAGTGGCACTAAGGAAACGAGGCCTATAGGACACACAACCTAAACCTGATGGGTTTTTGATGGAGCTGCACCTTCATATATCCCTTTGTTCAAACTAGAATTGCATACAATAACTAGTGTGTGCCTCATTTGTAAGTAAGAAAGAAAAATCTATAGAAATGTACATGTACACGTATCCAGTATGAGCAGCTTTTGACCTTGTAAATCACACCCTCTGTTCTGTTAATTGTTAGGGGTTAGTACTGCTGCGCCCCGCTATTTGTGCAAGTTTCTGTATAGTTTGCCTCATGAGTAATAATTTCCAGAGGAGTCCAGGAACAGTTCAAAAGTGTAAAGGGAGGGAATTAGCCTGTAAGTTGAGAGAATACTTAACTTTATGTTACAGCAGGCCTACTCGTACAATTTACTCCCAGGAGTTAAGTCATGTACATACCTAGGTAACAAATCAGTGTGCTGACGTGTGAGAGGGTGTGAGTGTGTGTGTGTATGTTTGTGTGTGCGATTGCCTTTGTTTATGCATGCAAGCAAATGTAAGTGTGAAACGCAGAGGGGATAGAAAGGGAAAGAGTGAGAAAGAGCTTGTTCTCTGCCCCCGGGTTTGGTGGATGTGGTCGAGCTGTTTATGCGTTTCTGTGATACCATCCTAACAGCTTTCGGTCACAGAGGCAATAACAGAGGTTTTTGAACTCGAGAACACGTACAGGAAATGACAGTTTTCATAATACAACTTGGCGAATTGACCACTCGTTGGTGCCACAGTGATCCTCCAGAGGAACAGCTGGACTTTCTAATGTCAGTCCCAGTCAAAGAAGCCAGGCTGGCACCAGGCTGGCTTGCGTGATAAAGATAATTACAGTGTTTTGCCCTGTAGCTGGTTCATGTGCGACACAGGGGGATTATTAAAGTGTTAATACAATGCCACCAGACTTTTGGCAGAATGAGAAATCTTTCACTACCTGCTTTGCCTTTTATGATTCCACGTGTCCACTCTGGCTTATTGCTGAAACACTATAAACTGTAGATATACAGCACTGAAAACCGCATGGACAATCACCATGTTGTCACCACTCTGTAGGTATAGAAAGTTATCCAGCTTTTCCTAAAACCCTTTAATGTGGTTTCAGCAGTGATCATACCGTAGTGCCTTAGAGGTATAAACATGAAAATGTAACAGTAATCTTATCATTTATGCTGTCAAAAGAAAAAACAAGAAAAATGTTAACTTTCTTCCATGAGATGCCTTAATGTTTTTTTTCTTTTCTATTTAAATATATATTTTGTCATATGTACCTTATATTGATTGTACTCTGGAGTTTAAAAGTTATATTGTTGAATAAAATATGATGTATAAATTGGGCCAGGTTGTTCTCTCTTTTTTTGCCCAACAGCACAGAGGAACAGCTTTAAGATGTGTGAAAACTAATCGCAAGAGTCACGCACCAAAGTAAACATTTTCTGACTTCACATATATTGTAATGGAAAAAGCAGCGGCTGGATGAAATGCTCTGCTGCTCCCCTCGTGGTTTAGGGAAAACGTGAGGATGATTTCATCTGAATTTAACAATGATAAATGCAGTGAACATGATGCCATAGCCATCATATCTATCTTATTTAAGGAGATCCAGAGGGGATACGGTAATATGCTGTGTTGAGTAAACGTGTGCTCAGGGACGACTACGAAGCCTGCACACACAAACACACACACATCATATTTAGATGTAAAATTGGTTGGGAGGGGTTTTATGGTAAGTTGTTACTCAATCACGCTGCTGTCTAGAGCTTTAGTCAGAGCAGCAATGGGACATGTAAGATGATACATGATGTGTCATTGTTCCCCAAACCCCATCTTTAGCTCCCCACTCATTGGAGTTGTGTTTTTGCTGTACATGCATGATTCAACCCCCATGAGAAAACATTGCTCACCCACTTTTTCTGTGACTAAACCGGAGCCGAACCTCATCAGAAGAGCAACATATTCAGGTTCTTGTTCTTGATTAATATTCCACTCAGGGTAACAGGCTAATTAACTTAATCTCCTTGCATATAGCTAGACATTTCATTAATCATTGTTAAATTTATTGAACTGATCAAAGCCAAAGCCACTGGCTGAAGATCACACAAAAGGAAAAAGTCATGAAAGTTCACCAAGTTTGTTATCCTCTGTCATCTCCTCCATACAATATTCCAGTGATGCAATAGCTGCCCCCTCTTTCTTGCTGTTTTTTTCATAACTTGTTTGCCACACTTTGGTCTCCTTAATACCAATAAGTCAGGGTTTGAATAGTTTTATTTGAGAACTGTTGCTAACCTTATGCATCACTCCATGGCCTTGATTTACTATCCCTTAATGTCTTACGTCCAGCATGATAATGTAAAGCAGAAGCACTCAGTGAGTTCAGTTGTCTTCCCAGCCTCTAAATCCACCAGAAAGCCTCTGAGCACAAATGGACAGCTGACAAAAATGTAGAAATTTTATTTTAGAATATATAATAAATTTATACGGTTGGTTCCATATCATGTGATTTTGTGACATCTGTAACACAATGAACTGAAGGTGTTTTAACAGCAAGAGAGTTTACATTGGCTTCCAAACATGTAGCAACAATAATGTGTTAGCAGCAGTAAGTCCGCTATGTTCATAATACATGTTTTTTTGTTTGTTTGTTTTTTCATCGATGGCACAACAAGCAGAAACTTCCAGCCTTTAAAAGCCACTCATGAACAAAAATAAAAACCCAATGTTATCAGAATCAGAATCAGAAAGGGTTTTATTGCCAAATGTTGAGCGGGTTTACAACATTAGGAAATTGCTGCAGTGCTTCAGTGCAAACATACTGTTATAAATACTGTTATAAATTAAGCTTAAATAGACATGAAAATAAAAATTAGAATAAGAATTAAAAGTGCTAAGTAGATAGATAGATATATACATGATATATACATGAGTGCAGGTGGTGATCAGTGCCAAACATGGAATGATGCAGTGAACACAGCGTAGGGTCATGTGTTAGTGGTGGGAACAGTCATACGGTTATTGTTCATGTGTTCAACAGCAGAGGGGAAGGAACTGTTCTTATGGCGAGAGGTTCTGGTGCGAATGGACCGGAGCCTCCTGCCTGAGGGGAGCAGGTCAAACAGACTGTGTCCAGGGTGAGAAGGGTCAGCTGAGATCCGAGCTGCACGCCCCAGTGTCCTGGAGGTGTACAGGTCCTGCAGAGATGGGAGTCTGCAGCCAATCACCTTCTCAGCAGAGCGCACAACACGCTGCAGTCTCTGTTTGTCCCTGATAGTGGCTCCAGCGTACCACACGGTGATGGAGGAGGTTAGGATGGACTCGATGATTGCAGTGTAGAATTGCATCATCGTCCGTGTTGGCAGGTTGAATTTCTTCAGCTGCCTCAGGAAGTACATCCTCTGCTGGGCTTTCTTAATGACGGAGGTGATGGTGGGCTCCCACTTCAGGTCCTGGGTGATGGTGGTACCCAGGAAGCGGAATGAGTCCACAGAGGTGATGGGGGTGTCAGTCAGGATGATGGGGGGGAGTGGGGCTGTGTGCTTCCTGAAGTCCACAATAATCTCCACTGTCTTCTGGGCATTCAGCACCAGGTTGTTGTGGCTGCACCAGGACACCAAACGTTCAACCTCCCTCCTGTAGGCAGACTCATCCCCGTCCGAGATGAGTCCAATAATGGTGGTGTCATCTGCAAACTTGATTAGCTTGACAGACTGGTGGGTGGAGGTGCAGCAGTTAGTATACAGGGAGAAGAGCAGGGGAGAAAGAACACAGCCCTGAGGGGAGCCGGTGCTGATGGTCCGGGAGTCCGAGACATTCTTTCCCAGCCTCACATGCTGCTTCCTGTCCGTCAGGAAGTCAGTGATCCACCGGCAGATGGGATCAGGCACATTCATCTGGGAAAGCTTGCCTCGGAGATGGTCTGGAAGACTATAGACTTTATATAAAAAGTCATATAGACTTTATATAAAAGATGGATACAGCCACATGGTCACTGCCATCTTGATGTTTTTAAATCAGACTAAACTGGACCCCTCAGCAGTGTTTTGTGGGTGATGTTGTATAGTAACTAATATAGATATGTGTGGCATAAAGCTAGGGATGTGGCTGTTTTGAATGACAGGTGGGCTGACACTGGCTGCTGAAGTCAGTTTCTGTCAGTCTGCTAGAATTCACCTTTACTGATTCTAGCCACCTACTGGTGTTACTGAGCATAAATTAGCAGACATGTGTTGCATCGGTACAGTTTATGTTTCTGACCATGCTTGCTTTGGTAATTTAGTACCTAAATAAACTCACTATTGGCTCCAAAAGGAATAAATAAACAAATATTTTTTAAAATGCCAAAACTGGGGCTTCAAAATATGAAGATTTCTTTTATACATACTCTATGGTTACAATACCAAATTTCATCCAAAAAATAATTACAGCGCTGTGCGCATTTTTTTTTTTTTAACATTTTAATGAACTGATGTTCATGTTAGTAGGCACTAATAATTATGCATCTATTTCTCAGTGTTGCATTCATACATCCACTTTCTCATTAAAATATAATTCCAAAAAGCAAAGACATCAATGGACAAACTGCTAAAATCAGTGCTTTAGAAAAGGACTTTACTTTGTGTGAATGCCACTTTTTCTATGTCCCTTAAAAGAAAAAGAAAAGAAAGTACAGCTTAGGCTGACTGTATCGTCTCTTGTTTTGCAGGTATTCTGTCGTTAACAAATATTTCAGTCCAAGTCACTGAAGCCATGGCACTAGTGAGGCCATAAAGAACCAAATACAACTAAACCCCTAACTGCACAAATGGTGTGTGTGAAGCAGCACTACACAAATTTTGGTATTCCCTAGCTTCACAACGGGAAAAAATGCAGTTGAACCTCAATAATTTATCGCATATTACTGGGAAATCACGCAAAGTCACTCCATATGGTGCTGTCACTTTATGTTCTCCCCGGCCTGTTTTGGGTGCCAGGGAGAGAGGTAAGAGGTGTTTTGATGGTGAAAGCGAGTGCATGAAGAGGTGAGAAATGAGTAGTTTATTGGATGGCTTTGAGATTGGAAACGCATAATAGGATGAGGTCAGTTGTTAACACTGGCAAAAGGTGCCACGGGAGAGTGGCACAACCACACAAGGGCATTCATATAATATAGACGCATGCCACTCAAGAAACCACTCATCCAACAAGAATGTACACACTCAAACTAATTAGCAGAACCGCCCATCCAATGTGTGCATATCTGTTTATGTAAATTGTGCTGGTGTGGTATGCTGCTTAGTGCCACTGCATGTGGCTGTTGAAAACGTGCCAGGCCATAAACACTCCTTGCCTGGTACCCAACCACAGATGTCGTTTCAATAAGCCTTCAGTCGGGCTGAAAAATAAATCCTGGAGGTCCATACCTGTGTGATTACATTCTCTAATTATAGTTTGGAGCAGTAACTCCGAGATGACTGAATGAAACGGGCCCTCGGGGTGTTGTGAATGTAATTATATCCTGACAATTAATAGGCCCAGTCCTCAGAGAAGAGTTTGTTATATGATGACGCACCTGACCGTTTTTAGCTCACCAGGGAAGCCTTTGAATTATGACATAATTACAAGGGAAAACATGATATGCAAGGATGATAATTATCCCCAAGTACAGTAACAGTAAATGGCACTACCTTTTAGAATACGAGTTCATAACAGGGGAAAAGTTTAGATTTCTCCTCAGCACAGTGTTTAACATTAGCTGCTGGGCCAAAAGAGGAAATATCTTGGACCTGGAATGCATCATTTGTGGCCACAGATAATTTCATGAAAATGTTTCTTTATCCGGAGGAGTTTTGATATGTTGCTAATGCTCTGAGTATACACGCACACTGGCCAAGCACACATATTTAAATTGCTGGCAGGAGAGAAAAAGCTAAAAAAAGCTACCAGGTCATGCACGGAAATAGAAAGATTAAGAGACAAACATTTGAAAAATGACATGCTGCAATAAAATATATGACTTGTTATGTTTTCTGAGAATGTGCGGAGAAACTGAAGACGTTTTCTGGAGGAAGATGTACACTTTGTCATTCCGCAGCCCTTACCACACTGTGGAGAAGGAGTAGCTCCCCTGATGTTTGTTCTGTATAGTATAAATGCTCAAATAAACTCCCTGTTCTCCATCTACACCGGTGTTTTCACTTCCACTGCCTTAACAGACTTCTGCAGACTGTGTGGGCATGTGCAGACTATCCTTGATTGGCACGTCTTTCATTTTCCAGTAAGTGCTGTTGCAATCTTTAGGACAGCACATCATTTTACACCTATCTCTATCACAATAAACAGCACATTAACACCCACTTCATTAGGTATGCCTTGCTAGTACTGGGTTGGTCCCACTTTTTGTCTTCAGAACTGCCTTAATTCTTTGTGGTGCTGATTCAACAAAATGCTGGAAACATTCCTCAGAGATTTTGGTCCATACTGACATGATAGCATCACACAGTTGCTGCAGATTTGTAGGCTGCACATCCACATTTAAATACCCTGTTCCACCACATCCCAAAGGTGCTCTACTGCACTAACATCTGATGACTACCGAAGTCATTTAAGTACAGCAAACACACTGCCATGCTCAAGAAACCAGTTTGAGATGATTTGAGCTTTGTGACATAGCACATTATCATTCTCGAAGCAACCATCAGAAGATGTGATCATAAATGGATGGGCATGATCAGCAAAAATACTCAGGAAGGCTGTGGTGTTTAAATGATACTCTATTGGTACTAAGGAGCCCAAAGTGTTCCTAGAAAATATATATCACACAATTACAACAACACCAACAGTCTGAACTTTAGACAAAAAGCACGATGGATCCATGCTTTCATGTTGTTTATGCCTCGATTTCTTGTTCTTAGCAACCAGGAGTGGCACCCAGTTTGGTCTTCTGCTGCTGTGGCTCATCTGCTTACGGTTCAACATGTTGCTTTTCTGCATCACTTTCAGCTTTCCTATCAGCTCAAAACAGTCTGGCCATTTTCCTCTGACCACTGGAATCAACAAGGCACCCAGAAAAATTCTCTTTTTCTGAAACAGTCAGACCAGCAACAACCAAAGTGACTTAAATCACCTTTCTCCCCCCTTTTGATGCTCAGTTTGAACTTAACCAGGTTATCTGTCCATGTCTACGTGGTGAAATGCATGGAGCTGCTGCCATGTGATTGGCTGAATATTAGGTACACCTGTTCAACGTGGAGCAGTTGAACAGGTATACTTAATAAAGTGGCTAGTGATGTAGACTGGTGACCACATATTATTATTTACACTAACCTGAGCAGTGTAATTATCTAAAGTATAACTGTACGAATGAGCCTGTAAAACAGACCTGCAGGAAAATTTATAGAAAACTGCTCACCATGATTGTGAAAATTCACAACTTTGCATATTTGTCTTGAGCTTGCACTCACTTACACCCAATTTCATCCATCCTACTGTGTTGCTTGACATCTGCCCTGGATTTTCAACTGTTTTCATAATTTCTACTTCCCTGCCAGCCTTCCCAGGGCGTGAACACATGCTTGTGTGACAGCCACAAAGACAGGCAGGTGAGGGTAGGCCAAGGGTGGGCATGAGCTCTTGGTGTGCCAGTCAGTAATACTTTTCCTCAGGTCGAGGTGTACTCACCTGGAGGGTGTGTTACTGCTGGAAATCTCTGTAATGAACAGAAGGATGGATCCCTGCCTGATCAAATTCCACTGCAGCCCCATATCTTTGTTGCCTTCCAAAAATGTTCAGCATACCAGTGGGTTTTATTGACTTGTCAGAGCAGACAGCAGGAGTGCAAGCTCTGCCTTGTAAGGTGTGCAGTTAACAGGTTTTAAAGCAGGAATGTCTGCAGATCACTTTTTTTCATTTGTAATACGTTTGCGTGTTTTAGGTAAACGCAGTGATTAGAGCTACTGTAGAGCACACACTGGGAGAAAAGCAATTTAGAAGATAAAGTTATTATGTAAAGTTTTTACAGGACTCTATGCATTCCTGTGAAAAACTTACACCGCATGATTCAGTAGCTTGTAGAACCACCTTTAGCAAGAGTAACTTGAAGTAAACTGTTTTCTGTATGGCTTTCAAATAGATAAAGAGTGAGCCAAAATTCCTCCACAATGTGGAGGAATTTTGGCTCACTCTTCTTTACAACATTGCTTCAGTTCATTGAGGTTTGCAGGCATTTGTTATGCACGGCTCTTTTAAGCATTTCAGTTGAGCTGAGGACTTCGGGTCACCGCAGCACATTGATTCTAAACATTATCTTGTAGATTTGTTCTTATGCTTGAGATCATTGTCCTGTTGCCTCAGCCAGTTTTGGCCAAGCTGTTAGACAGATGGCCTCACACTTACAATACAGAGAAGTTCACAGTCGACTCAGTGACTGCAAGGTGGGCAGGTGCTTTATAACTCATATGCCATTTTCGGTTTTCACCAGCAGTGGCGTTGTGCATTATGGTCAAACATCTCCACTTTGGTCTCGTCTGTCCAAAGACATCTTATAGTTTGTTCAGATGCAAATTTGCAAACATAAGCTATGCTGCTATTTTCCTTTTAGAAAGAAGAGGCTTTCTCTTGACAGCTTTTCCAAACAACCCATACTTGTTCAGTATTTGTCGACTTGTTAACATTTAACATGCTAGCCGAGGTCTGTAGAGTCTAAAATGTAGCTCTTGGGTTTTTTGCAGTTGCTTGAATTGTTGCACACTCTGACCTTGAGGAGAATTTCCTGGGATGTCCATTCCTGGTAAGAATGTGGCATTGTGTTTACACACACTTGAATGCTCTGGACCAGCAAACTGCCAAAACTTTTGCTTTTGTGGACACAGTCACACTTGCTGATGATCAATTAATCAAGTGCATTTGGTGAGCAGGATATGACTCCTACTTATTCTCTTAATTCCTATAGAAGCAGTAATATATAACTGTGTTACACATGAAAATCTTGGGGAATAGAACTGCATATACTGAAGGAAAAAAAGTTTAAAACCTCTTGTTGTTGACACAGGACAAGACCTGACACAGGTTGAACCGTGTCAAGTCTACCAGTTTCAATAACCTAGATATTTGGAAGGCCTTTAAGGATTAAAAAAAAATGCTGTTGATTTTTTTTTTACATCACATAATAGCAGTGCATGAGAGGCACATACTGGGGCGCATGCAAAACTTTATAAAACATCTTCTTTTTTGAAAAGCAGTTCCTGTTATTTCCCACACTTCTGCAGGATGTGTGGCAAACATTTTTACTGACTGGAGAGGCTGCATGGCTTGACTCTCACTGGTGAGACTGAGTCAGGGAAAAGGAGATATGGTAAACTGCCAGTGATGACAGATGCTATTCCACTATCGCTCTTATAATGAGTTTAGCCTCTCTCCCCCTCTTTCTCTGTCTTCCTACTCTTTCCTCTCACCCCCTGTCCTGCAAATACAGTTAGCTGCATGACCATCCGCGATGAATGGCTGTTAACAGCTGCCTCTTTTTTGATAGTTGCCTGTGAGAGCATGTAATTGCATTTGGCCTTGGGTGTACATGCACTCATTAAACCGGTGTCAGTGCCCATTACATTCCTCAGGAGTGCAACTCAGGTAGAATGCAAATCCCAGGCAGGAACGGAGCGTGCTCCCAGGATGTTTCAGCGCAGAGAAGAAAAACACTTTGGAGCTCAGATCAAAAAGAAAACCATGAATTATTATCGGTTTGGGTGTTTTCCTGTTTAAACTCTCCAGGGGAACTGTTCAGTCATTCTGATGAACATAAATACAAATTGAATTCAACACAAATAAAATTCAATAATTGTATCTAAAATAGATCCCAGAATAACCCTGCCAAAAATCTCACTATCAGTAGTAAGAGGATGTGTTCGGCTGAAATAATTGAGCTGGTCCAAGTTGTTAAGGCTCAGAGGGGATAAGATCTGCTATGCTGGGATTGGATCCATGCTGGGATAAGATGCAGAATTCCAAAAATGCCCATCTACATGCCAAGATTCTGTGTTAGACCCATTTGGTTACACTGAACCGCCTTATCTCTTTGCATATTATTTGGATACTGCTAACAAAACACATACATAAATATATTAAAGGCAAAGCATGTTTCAGTGACATTTATCTGAACATTCTAATGTGACTACAGAGGAAGGCGTTTTGAACTGTTATGGAAGTGGCAAACACTAAAACTAACAACCTACAGATTCCTCAAAACCTCCAAAACAGGCTTAATGTTCTCGACGGCTTTCATGTTCTGTATCCATCAGTTATTGTGACACACTGTGTGAGACAAATCATCAATCGTGTAACATCCAGTGAGATGCGATTGTCTGCCTGAATTCCACAATATTACTGCAGAGACAAAGAAGCCACGACATCTCATACAAGAGACTCATTAATGGACTTTAACGCCTGCCGCCCTGCTTATTCCCCAATCACATTATGACATGTTAATGTACTCGGAGGATGAAAGCAAATCAACGAGCAACGGCATGGCGTTTGTTTGGGGTTGCACGAAGGAAATATTAAGGATACTGCAGGCGTATAATGACCCCTAGTGGAAGAACTCCGCACGCACATCTGCGTGCGCACTGTCACAACCACACCCCTAAAAAACAAACAAAAAAAGGTAAAAGCATGAAAAATTCAAAATATGTCTCTAGGAATCTAAAGGTTGTTCATATATTTGCTCTCTGATCACTCAAAAAAAAAAATTAAAATAAAAAATAGCTGTTGCAATTTTAGGATTAAGTAGAACAATGACGGGTGCAGTGCTGTAACTCTCCGACAGATGGCAAAGTCTGCCCAATTCATACCGTGACACGGGCGTTATCCCTAAACTAGGCCTCTCCAACTCATTGTCTTCTTCAAACCCATCATGGAGTAAGCACTAAATTAAAACCCATAGCATAAAATAACAGAAATAAGCCATTTAATTTATATTGTTCCAGCCACATTTGAGCCACTTATTTAGTGAGTCTACCTCAACATCTCTACGATACTGCGTGATAAAATACGTCTGTACAGCCACTGTCAGGTTTTAGGGCATTGTTCAGTAGCAGTGTAGACCTGTTTGGCAGGCAGCACACTCCCTGTAGCTGGATTTGGTCTAAATCTGCCGGTGACTGTTCCAACTGTGCCCTTAACTGCTTTCTGGTGACTTGAATGATGAGCTCTGGAGCAGACAAAGAGAGTGTATGTGCACGAGAGAGAGAGAGAGAGAGAGAGAGAGGGCGAGAGATCCCATCATCCTTCCTGGTGGGAGGTTTGAGATGAGCTGCGCAGACCCGTCCGCTACCGACGCATCTTCCTGGCCTGCCCCCCTCTCTCTCTCGCTCTCTCTCTCCCTTCCGCTCGCTCCCTCTCCCAGTCTCTCTCTTTCCTCCTTTTCTGTCTGCCACTAGCCTACCTGAAGGGAAGTGTACAAAGCCGATAAGAAAATCTGGCGTGCCGGCGGGGCCCTGTGTGCGCTATGCTGCGGTAAAAGGGCCGCTATTTGCGGTGTTCACAGGGGATGTAGAGAAGAACAGAGGCGCCGCTCTCCCTCACGGACCGCGCCGTGTCTGCTTTTGCTCTACCCAGCCCGCCGCATCGCTGAGCGGCCTATGAAGCACACAAGATGTCGACCAGAACGCCATTGCCCACAGTGAACGAGCGTGACACCGAGAACGTAAGTGCAGCTGTCCGGAGACACCTGAGCGATACCGGGCGTGGGGACGGAGTGGTAACGACCCGGGGATGTGGTTATTTTGCGCACTGGCCGGTGCAGGTTAATGGCAGCTCTTCGTGAGGCTACAGTGTTGCAGAGTGACTCGACCAATGAGCACAGCAGCTTTTTTTCACCCCCCCTCCCTTCTGATGGGAATGAAAGCATGGAGCGTAGAAATAGCTTAGAATAAAAGTGCGGCCCGGCTGTGACTGCCTCGCTCTCTCTACACAACAAGGCTACCCTGAACAACGCACTGCGTCAGTATTATGCCGCTTTTAATGGCACAAGCGAGGCTTGAATGTTAACACTGAGAATGAGGTGTCTGTGTGGCCTGTGAGAAAATGGTGTTGCTCCACTCGTGCAGCTGGGGGGGTATTTTCTAGTCCACGACGTCAATATATAGGGTGTGTGTGTGTGTGTGTGTGAGAGGGGGGGATGTTGCCCTACTTTTCAATTGCAAGGCTCGGTAGCATCGCAATGTAACATCCATAACCTATCGGGCCCTGCTGTAGGAGCACGCTCGGTGCTGCTGAGGAGGAGGCAGCGTGTTGTTGTTCAGCGAACCAACACGCAGACAACAGGGCGAAGAACGACTTGAATTAATCACAGGAGATTTCTCATGCGCCGTGTGGAGGAATGTTTATGAACGACCACCCACTCCCAATTATGGCGCGCACATCCACAATAATGTAGCTCTTCAGAGATCAGAACAGATGAGGGCTGCTCCTCTGTGTGTGTGTCTGTGTGTGAGTGTGCTGACAGGCTGTGACATATCTGGGTTCGTCTGATTTTTTTCTTTCTTTCCTGGAAACAGAAGCCTCCTTTAAGGCTGCAGGCAGTCTTTTTTGTTTTTTTTAATGGTTGACCTATTCATAGACTTACAGAGAGGGCTTTTATTTTGCCTCTATATTTCTGAGCACGTGTTTGCCCGGGTTGTCATGTTGAGGTGGTTAAAATTCAAGTGAGAAAATGCATTTCCTCTTCAGCAAAGTTGCATAACTTAACAAACCCTATTGTTAACTTTTACATGAAGACATCGGTCCTCTCTCGCTCTCATTGTCCGATACATTACTGAACAATGATCTGCCAGTGTTCAGTAATGCATCAGCTCATAGGAGTGCTAATGTAACTGTCTGTCTAATGCTGCACTCTCAGACACAGACACAGACTTCTGGGTGGCTATTAAAGCACTGCCTCAGCATCACTGGCAGTAGCCAGCCAGCCCAGGCTCCCTCTGTTCGACTCCAGCACGCAGCCCCAGGGCCCACTTGCAGCTGAACTGCATTGCATAACAGCTTATTACTCAGAAAGACAAGTGGCTTTAAGTGCAGCAAAACAGAAGTAGCTCTCTTCTGGCTTTCTTCTTCATCTTTTTTTATTAATGTGTGTGTGTATGTGCACAGGTGTGTTATGCCTCATGTTTGCCCCCCTGAAGACATCATCTCAGTGTCTGGGATCAATGGATGGACAAGTGAAACAAATTTTGTGCATTAATCAATCACAAGAGCCCAGAGTCATTTGCCTGTCCAAATATTCCACTGCTGATTTAGAGAACCTAAGCCAAGTGTGTGTGTGTGTGTGTGTGTGTGTGTACACAGTTGTGTGGCTGAAGGTCAAACTGGCCTCATTACAGGTGCGATCTAAAATTGACTTGAAAGGCACTAGTGTGGCATTTACCCGCTGCAAAAACAACACATGCACATTTCTCTGATCTAAAAGAGGCATTACAAACAAAACCATCTGACTTTGTCGGGATTTAATATAAATTTATGCTGTGAAATGTACACATGCATCATAGCACTCCCTCAGTGAGGCTAGCTGAGGTGTTGCGCACACAGCAGGGTGTAGCGTTTCCCCAGTGAAATGGGAGCAGGGGAGCCCGGGTAACCAGACCAAGGCTTTATTCTCTGGCTGGGTGTGGTGCTCAGGAGCAGAGGATCATGGGATCTCTGACCTGGACTGACATTAGCAGCTGTTGTAGAGGAGAGGACCAGAGGAGACTGCATATAGCCTGTGCCAGCATAGTACTTATAGCAAGCTGTTCCTAATTCACCTTCACATGCTGTATCACAGAGACGCTTGTTATTGGTTTTGACTGTGGAACCAGCAACATTGTTATCACAAAATGTGCCTGTGTGTTACACTTTTTTTGCTGGTTTTGTCAAAGACACACAGTCTGAAGTTCAGTTTCTTCTGATATTGACTCTTACACTGTGAATGATAGGGTCATTAGGTTAAGGCGTTAAAGCACCGAGATTTTGATTCTCCCCCAAATACTTCTGTATAGATCCTCATTGTGAAACCAACTCTGGAATTGGGGCAAAGCTACTCTTTCAAAGTTCAGCTTTAACAGTACTGCATTGCTTCTGTATGTTTTGCCTGTATAGCAAAATGATCAGTTTGGAAATGTGCCACAAAACTACTTAAATAATATTGGTGTCTGTGTAAATCAAAGGATGTTGCTGATCTCCACTTTTTTTCCCTGCAGCACTCTTCGGTGGACGGCTTTGTTGAACCCCAAGCCCCCCCAACAAAGTCCGCGAGTCGTCACAGCCTGCCACGATGCCGCAACTCTTTCACCTCCACAGAGGAGCACCCTCACATTGGCAATTACCGCCTCCTCAAAACCATTGGGAAGGGGAATTTTGCCAAAGTGAAGCTGGCACGACATGTCCTGACTGGACGAGAGGTGCGACAAATTTTTAATCTTTGCTTTATAACGTTTATACTGTGCGTTTTATTTGTGTTATATAATATAGTGATGCACTGATCCAATATTTATATGGGATATTGATCAGCAGCAGTGCATTATTTGCTAAAAGGACACCTAACAGCAAAGGATCAGAAGTTTAAGGTATTTTAAATCTGCTACACCAACAACTTCTCTGTTTTAAGTAGTTTGTGACTAAGCTGTGCTCACTAAGTTGACTGAAAAGCTCAGTCGGTGATTCTTTCTCTGCAAGACTCTGTGCAGTAGGTTTGTAGTTCATGAGTTGTCATCGACTCAGATTTTTGTTATCATGACCTCCACCTGCCTTTTTTCTGTTTTGTTGCGGTGCATGAACGGTAAAGGTGAGAACGGAAAAAGGACAAACTACCACAACAATAAACAGATGCTAAGCTGGAATAAAATGAGTAATAATATTATTAGTTATTTAACACAAATTGCTACTGCTGGGTCATTTGAGCTGCAGTCTAATCAGGGACACTCAGACTTCCCTCTCTCAGGCCACCTCCTCCAGCTGTTCTGGGGGGACACCAAGGTGTTCCCAAGTCAGCCAAAATGTGTAATCTCTCCAGCACGTCCTGAAACTGCACCAGGGAATCCTCCCAGTAGGATATGCCCATCCTGGTCAGAAGCCTGAAGCTTCAACCCGCTGCTTTTTTCTCAGAGCAACTGTACTTTGAGTTCCTTCCAAATGACCGAGCTCCTCACCCTGTCTCTAAGGTGAGCCCAGCCACCCTTCATGGAGGAGGCCCATTTCACTTCTATTCACAGTCTCATTTGTTCCATCACCACCCAGAGCTTGTTCCCACAGGTGAAGGCAGGAACGTAGATCAACGGCTCCACTTTCACATTCAGCTCTCTCTTCAACATGACACACCAGTATAGCGTGCACATCCAAGTGGGCACAGTACCAACACCTGTTAATCTCCCGCTCTGCTCACCCTTATTATTGAACAAGACCCCCCCAAGATACTTAAAATCCTCCACTTTTGGCCAGCAACTCATTCCCAATCTAGAGTGGGCACCCTTTTCTGACTGTGACTCATGGTCTTACACTTGAACTATAACTTGGAACCCAGGGCAAGCTGGAGGTCGTTGTATGACGAACCCAACCTATCTGCAAAATGCAGAAACATGATCTAGAAGCCACCAAACTCGACCCCCTCTAACACTTTTAAAGTTTGTGCATAAAAAATGTTGAACAAAATCAAAAGTTAGGATTAAGGAGTCAGCGTTAGCTCCTGGCACAAACTGTTTGTGCTGATATTAATGTCACAGGGGGTTTGAAGCTCTGCAGTCACCGAGTCAGCAAATCTTTGGTAACTTTTACACACCATGTGCATCAGCACTCGGCAACCACGCTCTGTAACTTTAAATGAGCGGTTCCTCAACCCCTTGCAATAGTACCACTCTGAGTTAAATGTTGAATATCTTGGAGGTAAGAAGGTTCATGAACTGACTTGTTCCAACAGTGGTATCCTATTACAATATTACGATCAAATTCAGTGAGCTCTTTGGAACAACCCATTCTTTCATAAATGCTTGTAAAGGCACCTGCGGCGATGGGAAAACACCTGAATTCAAAGATTAAGAAACTCTGTGGCCCTCTGTGGCCGACTCTTTCATTGCTCCATGTTAACAATTAAGACTGCAGTTTTCTTTCATTGTTGGTTGATTTAAGTTCAGATCCCTATTTAGGAGTGTTCTTGTTTTATTCGACCTATTTAAAACATGAATATATTTAATTCACCCTTACAGGAAACCAACAAAGCCATACTGTACTAAATACTCTGAGTGACCTTTTCATTTATAGTTTCAGTTCTGGTAACAATGCAAGAAGGCTCACTTAAAAGAAAAATATTTCAGCTTCACGGCTGAATTATTTGCATCTTTTTCAAGTTATGCCTCGCCGCATAGAAACCACAACGTGACAGAATGATGGTATCGCTATTTATTTATCAACTCAAAATGATTATACATGAATTAGTTGATAAGGCATTGATCTACTTGCAGTCAGACCCAGTTTTCGGCCGTGTTCTGGCTGTCAGATGAACGAATTATCTCCTGTCATGACAATGTTGTACTTGACCATGTTAGCTTTCCCAGTGAGGACAACCTCTCGCTCCCTTTCACCCACTCACAGTCATACACTGCTGCCTTGTCAGAGTGATAGATGCCCTGCTTTGATGTGTTGTAATTAAAGCTCCTGTTTCTCTAAGGAGAAAATGATGACCTGCGATCTGCTCACTGTCTTTCACTCAGTAGGACCCGCAGGGCTCACTGACAGCCCCGATCCACCTCGGAGGTCCTTCTCATGTCTGTCTTAGCCACTTGCATCTTTTAATCCTCTGAGTTTTAAAAAGCATCAGGTCATATCGGTATTGAGTGCCCAGGGAATAAATATTCTCTCAGGTCTAACCGGTAACAGTTTGATCTGTTCTGTGTCCTTTAATGCAAGTGTAAAACAGACACATTGAGTGTGCTACCCACTGTTTGCCGAGAAGGTCAGGCGCCACTTTGTGTGCCTGAGAGCCTTTGCTGGCTCATCAGAATGCAAAGACATGGATCAGAGTAAGGGAGAAAACAGGTGGAAAGAACATGACCCACTAAAACGAATGTTATCGTAGCAGGAACCTAGAAAGACACTTACTGACATAGATTTTCCAGATGTGATAAACAGAGGTTTAACTGTGTAGAAAAACAACAAAAGGTCCTGTGAACCAAAAAGGAGGTTGCACAGACTCACTTCCACGTGACAGAGTGTCCTCTGTCTGCCCAAACGAACACGCACGTCAATTCACACGCATGCTGAGCTATACTAATGGTAACATTTGCCTCTACCATACGCCCCTATGAACTTACTCAGCGGACAACATTATTTGTAAACTTAACTGAAATTAAGACGTAGTCCTATAATGTCATGACTTTTCTATATCAGGGGTATTTAATTAAAATTTAAGGAGGTCCAGTTAAAACTCCCTCAAACAAACATTACAGTCCAGTACGTTTTATTTTTAAGTAGCTTAAAAACGTTCAACATTATTTCAACAATGTTTATTATTCTTTTTTTTTTTTTAATGAACTGGCGTGCAGTCTAATAATATAATAATGACAGAATGTCATTTTCTCGTTTCAAGTAAAATAACTTTTGAATTCAAATGTCTTTAAATAAAGTGCTCAATTTAAAATGTTAAAAAGTGTAGTTTGACTTTCTTCTTTGCTTCGTTTTCTTTAACCACATTTTACGTGTAAACCCATCTCAGCTTTAACCCTCCGTTTCTTTCTGTGTGTTTCCTGTGTGCATAAATTGACCATCACAAAGGAAAAGGCAGCACAGATGAAAAATACCTTTACTGTAAATACGAGAGAGTAAAATAGAAACTGTCCATCAAAATCCACAGTCCACCTATTGGTGACCTGGGATTGATATAATTTATTATTAGTGTGGTTTTATCATACATATAGTGGCAATATTGGGGGAAACCAATCAGATATAGATTGTACATAAAATATACTTGCAGCCAGTGTTGAACCCTGTCTTTTATTGTCCAAGTTTGAAGCCTTGGGTTTGTCGCTTTCTCTGTTGCAGTCTTTGAAAACTGGATGAGAGAGCAGAACTCGTTAGCGAATGTTAGCATTAGCTAGCTTGGTTAACTCATTCTGATAATTGTATTGCACACTCACAAGGTAGACATGCCTATTTCACAGTAAACAGGACAGTAAGTTACAAAATGACCAAATTTTTCTGCAATGAAGAAGATTTGAAACTATCTGTTGAGGCTATAAACTGCTTGCCTGAGGCAAAAACTTAAGTGAGAAGCAGAATTGTTTTCTCAGACTCTTGTATACCATAGATGACTTTTTCTACCACGAAGAGTCACCATCTGGCCATTAGGACTGCTTCACAGACCTGGAGGCTACATCCATCAAGTTTACATATGAGCATGAATGTCATGGTAATTTAATGCTTTTAAGGCATTAGGTTTAGAGTAAATGGTCACTTTCCATTAATTCTGAATTATGTTTACAAATAGTTTTAACGTAAATAACAAATCAATCAAATTATCTGTTGATCTGTTTATCTTTTTCAGTCTATGTTGCAGCTTTCTTGCTGACACATGGAAGGAATTTGACCCTTGTTCTTAGAAGCTCTCAATATCCTCTTAGTCTCCGCAGAGAGCAAATTTACTTGGAGAGCTAAATATAGAAACGAGGAAAACAAAGCACTGAAAATATGGACATACTCATTAGCACTTATATGGCAAGTATGGTATAAACTGTGCTTCTTGTTTTAGAGTGCATAGAAGTGTGTAGAAGCAAATATGCATACAACATTCAGAGCACTTATTTGCATAGATGTGACGTGAAAATAACTTTTGTTGTCGTACATTTCATACATCAGCCCTGCTCCCTGTATTACAGTCATGCCTTTCTTTTCATCGCATATGACCTTATACAATGCTAAAATACTTCCCTTTAGCACACAGATATCATGATTCTGTGGTTTTGATAACAGAGCCTAAAGGGAAATCAGAGTGTAGAGGAAACGCGCAAAGCACTCGAGCACACGAGCGATGCAAAGTTTCCCCTTTGTGTCCTCGCTGTCTAAATATTCACACACGATCACAAGTCCTGCATACTGTGAAGAGCATATGGCCCCTGTGTTACGACTGGGCTGAATAATTAACACTGATGCACAGTGCCCTTCTGTCACTGTGAAACTGAATTATTTACCCTCAAATCCATTAGCGTGAACACACACGCACCCACATGCACACAGAGGCCTTGTGTATGATTTTTGTGCCGTCCACTCATTCATCAAATCTCTGTCTGCTAACAAAAATGAAAATATTTGCCCGGCATCGTGTCGAGGAAATTAAATGAATCTCACTGACTCATGCAAAGGGAATAGTGGAAGTTGATGCAGCAGAGTGACACATGAGGACCGTTCCAACACCTGTAGGCGTACTGTACATCAGCAGACACGCAAATACATGCCTAAACCTGAGCTTCGTCCGTGACAGGAGGAAGCAGAGAGGAAGGGAGTCTGTCTGTGCACCTGCCCACCTAAGAAGGGCTACAAATAGACACCACCTGCATACTGTGTTTTTCTACACATAGTAGGCCTTTCTGCAGTCTTTCACTTTGCTCCATCCTCTCCCTGTTAGACTGTTTCTTGGTGTTATTATCAAGTTTGGCTTCTGGGGTTGTATCAAATTAAATTACAAAACAATTTGTGCCATAGTTCTTAGGGAAAGTGGTTTTAGATGAATAACCTGTATTCTCATCACCATGACTCAGCATCTGCTTGCTGGTTTCCCCCCTTACCAGGCTTACCAACAGCCTGCATCCACTGAAGCATGCTTATTAAGCTCTTATAAGGCCAGAGGCACAGTAATGCTTTAGAAAAAATGTATGTTTTTGTGATATTATTCATCTTTAATGTTATCAGTGTGTCTTCTACAGAGGTTACAATCTTTGTGCTAGAATGTAATTCAGCAGATGAACATAGATGATGACAAAATCTCTTCAAGATCCGCTCCTATGATACTTCTAATGTTAGACATGGTTATGATTGGAGATCATGGTTAAGGCACAGCTCCCTGGGGGTAGAGTGTGGGGGGGGACACATCCTACAATAATGTTGTATAAATCACTTGATTTGAGATGAGTCGTGCAACTCCTATACCCAACAAAATGTTAAAACCTAGGGCTTTGTCACTGTGTGATACATTCACTATATTTCCAGAAGTTATTCACTTCCATAGCCACAGGTGAATAAAATCGCCTGTCTCATGTTTGCAGGCTGCTTCTGCAAACATTTGTGAAAGAATGAATTGCTCTCAGGAGCTCAGTAAATTCCAGCATGGTACCGTGATACGATGCCACCTGTGGAAGAAGTCCAGCCATGAGATGACCTTGCTATTAAAGATAAAGTAGTTTAAGAACTGCACATGGAGATTTTTGTATGAAGAGTTTCAATGGCCCAGCAGCTGCAGCCAAGCTTTCCATCAGAATGCAAAGTTTTGGTGTGGTGTAAAGCATGCCATCACTGGACTCTAGAGCATTGGAAACCTTTTCTCTAGAGTGACAAATCATGCTTGTTCATATGACAATCAAATGGATGAGTTTGTGTTTGGGGGTTCCCAGGAGAATGGTACTGTTCTGACTGCGTTGTGCCAAGTGTTAAGTTTTGGTGGAGATGGAATTATGATGTGGGGTTTAGGGCTGAACGATTATGGAAAATAATCTAATTGCGATTTTTTTCCCCCAATATTGCGATTGCGATGCGATATGCGATTATTTTTTAAGGTCTTTGTCTTCTGTATTATTAAACAAAGACAAGCAATACATCATATAGTATGGCCAATACTATATTACATTAATTTTAAACTGTTCTTTCCTGGAAGACAGACCTCTGTTATGATGACATGAGGTGATGCATGAATTGATGACTGACATTTTTATTTAACTTCTTCAATCACAACAGTATATTTGAACATACACAATAGTTTATTTTTAGCTTACAAACATCTGAGCATAAAGTGCTGACAAGGAACCCTGGTGTAAACATTAAAATGAAAGTCAGTACAATGTGCAGATTGCAGAAATATACATAAAAAAAAATCAGTGGCTTTACCACACTCAGTTTTTCGACATCTGTGAACTACTAGACAGTCATTCAATTAAAAAATAATATTAAATAAATAAAACTAATAAATAAAAAATACACACATCTTACTGATCTCTGCAGTCAGTAACATTACACATAAAGTGCAAACATAATAGCAATTGTATAAACACACACACAAACACGCCTTTAAAATTTAAAGGCGTGAAATTGGACGGTCTAGCCTTCTGATTAGCGTCACCGCTGTCTCGGTGGAGTTTAATAAACTCGGCCGTCTGCTTCTTGCTATCTAAAATATAACCAGACACTGGTGTAAATTCTCGACTGTCTCATACTTCTGTTTAATAAGTTTTCTGTTTGACGTTTAGTCAGCTGTGTGAAAACCAAGGAGGAACCCACCCGGGGGATTAATAAAGTTTTATTTTATCTAATCTAATAACTTTAATCTCAGCCAAACCGATTTACTCACGAACAAACAAAACACTGAAAAAAGCCCAACAATAACATTTTTAGGTTGTCTAAGTGACTTATATATTACGTTTAAACTTAGACCCCCGGAGAGCAGTCATTTTGGTTTTCTACCTTAGACCCCCGCGGAGTCATCATTTTGCGTTTCTACCTTTAAAAGCCGGAGAGCAGTCAGTCAAATGCTGGAGTCATTCATATGTATATTAGGTCGTTACCTAGGAATTCTGGAGGGAGGGGAGTGGGGGTGAGTGATTGAGGGGGTGGGGGAGTGGAGTGTTTCAGTTTGCCATCTTAGGGAGAAATCAACACATGTCCTTTGTATGTCCTTTGTTGCTGACATTTATTGATGAAAACAGTACAAAAAACCAACCATTTGTACACATATTTACAAATAATGATAAAAAGTGAGTGAGTACATTTCAACATTTTCAGCAATCACTCACAATCCTGGCACTGCCACGGTATCTGTCGTCTGCATTTACCACATGTGTACCTGTAGCAGTGAACACATCGCACAGTGGCCTGATTTTTTTTGCATCTGTGTTTGACCTGACACGTGGCCCTTTTTCCAGGGCTCGGTGTGGAGGGTTGTGTCCGAAGCAACTGATCTTTTCTTGCCTTCTTCGCAGCTACATGAGAGCGAGCCAACTCCCTTGCAAGCTCCACCAGGAAGTCCACCCGTCTTTCCTTCGTCCCGGTGCATGCTTGATACAGCACATGTGCATTCAGTGCTGCCATGTCAATCATGTTATAAAACACGGCGACTGGCCAGCGCCGTGTTCCTTTGCGGACAGTGTACTCCCGAACCATCTGGTCCATCACATCCACGCCACACTTTGTTTTGTTGTAAAGGGTGACAGTGTTTGGCTTCCTTTTGGTAGTGTTATCAGTCTGAACCACGCTGTGCATGCTGCTAAGAATATAGACTGTCTTCTTCCGTTTGGCCGCATACGCCGTCAGCGTGGCAGCAGAGGTTGAAAACACCTAAGAAATAAGATAAATTGTTATTTCCATAGCCCTTTTACACACAATGAAACACATAAACATAGAACCACAAAAGACCTGCAACATACCTGAGTGGTGAATTCATTGCGATCTGTCTGTCTAGTGGATTGAGGAATTTCCCTGCGAATCTTGTTGACTGTGCCGAGGATGGTGGTTTTCCATCCAAGAAGTTTTTGCGCAAGTGAAAGCGATGTGAAGAAATTGTCCGTGGTAACATTTCTGCCCTTGTCTAGGAATGGTTCCATCAGCCTCATTACTACATTTTCAGAAAGTCTCTCCCCAGTGGGACGATTGGGGTCCTTGCCAAGATATGGGAAGACATTGCAAATGTACTTGGATTTTAGGTCGCAGGCCACCCAAAACTTGATCCCAAACTTGTCCGGTTTACTTGCAATATACTGCAGGAAACAGCACCGAGTCTTTGATGGGAAAAGCTGTTCATCAACGGTGATATGTAGACCAGGGTTGTAGCACGTGATGCAGTTGGTGACAAATGATCCCCACACACTGGAAATTGCAGCGAACTTATCAGTCTTTGCTCGATCACTGTGGGTGGACTTGTCATCAAAGCGTAGGTGTTGCATGATGTCTTGGAAGCGGTTTCGTGCCATAGTTCCAATTATCTGTGGGTTTCCCAGGTTTGCTGACCAGCAGTCATTTACCGATGGAACCCTGTAAACCCCCCGCAAGATGACAATTGCAATAAATGCCATTAGTTCAGGGAGGTCCATGAACCAATGAACATGCTCCGTTTGCTGTGCCGTCTCCCTTTCACCCCAATAGAACCGTACACTGCAGATGGAGAGCCAACGGCTAAGGCCAGGAGAAGTATCTCGAGTCGCCTTCAGAGCTTCCTGTGTTTCATCACTCTTGACATGCTTCATAGCATTCAAGAATGGACTATTCAACATGCACAGCAAATGGAGCATGTTCATTGGTGGAGCTTGCAAGGGAGTTGGCTCGCTCTCATGTAGCTGCGAAGAAGGCAAGAAAAGATCAGTTGCTTCGGACACAACCCTCCACACCGAGCCCTGGAAAAAGGGCCACGTGTCAGGTCGAACACAGATGCAAAAAAAATCAGGCCACTGTGCGATGTGTTCACTGCTACAGGTACACATGTGGTAAATGCAGACGACAGATACCGTGGCAGTGCCAGGATTGTGAGTGATTGCTGAAAATGTTGAAATGTACTCACTCACTTTTTATCATTATTTGTAAATATGTGTACAAATGGTTGGTTTTTTGTACTGTTTTCATCAATAAATGTCAGCAACAAAGGACATACAAAGGACATGTGTTGATTTCTCCCTAAGATGGCAAACTGAAACACTCCACTCCCCCACCCCCTCAATCACTCACCCCCACTCCCCTCCCTCCAGAATTCCTAGGTAACGACCTAATATACATATGAATGACTAGCCAATTTAGCTTCCACTTCCAGCATTTGACTGCTCTCCGGCTTTTAAAGGTAGAACGGTAGAAGCCTGGAAATCCCAGTGTTAACCCGAGCAGCGAAACTCCGCGGTGATCTGAAAATGATGTGCCGGGAGTTGTGCCGTTCTCGGCCGCATCAGTAACCCTCGAGCTCCCGGCTAGCTGTTGAGCTGGTGGGTAGCAGACGCCTCTGAAAACGTCGAAGCACTTTTGCAAATATGGGATATCTTGATAAACCGAGCAGATATTTGATGTTTACACAACTACTTTCTCGCCTGAAAATATGTTAAAAGTTTATTTTGTGACCCTGAAAGATTAGTATGAGTAATTTTAAAACTTAGTAGCGGCCGCCATTGCTGGAAACTGGAGTTTGGCTGGGCCGCGCTATGAATTCTGGGATATGGTAGTAATTTGGACAGCCTTCGGCGCGTCGCTGTGACGTAATCGGTCTACAAATGCGGCCTCAGGAGGATGCAGCCCATGAATTTGGACATGTCCAGAGTATAATCGCAGCCTTTGCGGTTAGAAAATTGCACTTGATCATGTCGCGATATTATCGCAAATGCGATATATCGTTCAGCCCTAGTGGGGTTGTTTCTCGTCCAACATCAGTGTTTGATCTCACAAATGCACTTCTGGAAGAATGATCAAATATTCCCAGAAACACTCCTAAACCTTGTGGAAAATCTTCCCAGAAGAGTTGAAGTTTTTATTGCTGCTAAGGGTGGGCTGAAATCACATTAAACCCTATAAGAATGGCAGACGAGCAAATACGTTTATGCATCTTTAAATTCTCCTGTATTGTTACTTAGTGTAAATCCAAGATACAGATTCTTTTGGTTAAGTCCAAACTGCAGCCATGGACAGCATTCACAGTTATAGCTGGACTCATGCTCTGTCCCCATACGTGTGATATGCTAACTTTGTGCAATGTAATAAAAAGTACGTACATTTACATGCGCCATTTGGTGCAATAAAGTTGGGCAAACAACACAGCGTTCTGTAACCTACTGGTTTATTCGATCAGGAAAGTGGAACTTTGACAGACTAAGTTAATTTTTAACTGCACAGATGTTAATTCGATATTTTTCTGTTTGCTTTATTAATGCATTTTATGAATATATTATCTTAGCACCAAAGCCAACAGCAGCTTCTCCTTTCCAGTTCTGAATTGAGACAACAGCATCCATTCAGTACAAAGTACAGTGCAAAAAGAAGGAACAAACGCATGTTTAAGAGCTTTGATACTGTCAGTTGGTTGAAGAGTCTCAAGAGACATATGGAGGCTGTAAAACGCGTGAAGGATTTCAAATATCAAGTCAGCAAACAGCTACTAGTTTGATCCTTAGACCCCTTTGCTCTCTGTAGTCAGGCTAAGAAAAGATTTTATGGTAATTACCTGTGGTTAGGCTATAAAAACTGTCATTCTAATTTATTTACGCATATAAAAAAAGCTTAGCATAGCACTTTTTTCACACATGCAGCTGTGAACTTTTCTAGACTTGTGTGTGAGCAATCAGCTCAGACATTAAATGGTGTTTAACCTGAGAATTTAGTAGTACAGGATGACTTTATGTGTGCTACAAGGGAGCTAAGGGGTGGGGGCAACATATCAGTGTATGAAAAACTAAAACTTCTCAAGATAATATAGTGGCTCGCTTTTGACTCTGCAGTATGGCACAGATAGTCAGTGAAAGCTGCTGAGCTCTCAAAGTGAGGAGACTATGTCAGTTTCCTCAAGCACTTTGGGGTGATTATTGAGATGGATGCAAATAACTGCTGACATGGTTGCCAATTGAGAATATTTACCCAAACTTTTCTTGCTCCCTGCTTTAAGTTGCCTTTCTCAGTGTGTAAAGGCTCTTGATTCACAGTATAGTCATAGTCAAGAGGGAATTTGTATTTCTGCTTTGATCTCTGCAAATCAATGCTTCACGTCTTAATGAATTACTGAATAGAGAAGCTTTTAGGTGTGTTCAGGCTGAATGGATGATTCAGCTGTGACATGTTTTGACAAAGTCACCTCACCGCACAATAGTGAAATAATAAGAATTCATTTCAATGAAAGTTTTAACTGCACAAATACAAAACTGGAATTAGCTTTGACATCTTGGTTATCTTTTATTTTTTTCCTGTCTGCATCCCGCTCTCTCTCCCCCCTTCCCTCCCTTTCTTTTACTTCCCCTGTCTTCCTGTCTTTTCTCTCTCTAGGTGGCGGTGAAGATAATAGACAAAACCCAGCTGAATCCAACCAGCCTACAGAAGGTGAGTTTATGTTTTATGACCACATGGTAACATTGATGTCTTGGTTACAGTGTTCGTGGGCTTTTCCGATAGACTTTCCCGAGTTCTCCCCACTCCCCAGGAGTGCTCAAAAGCTCCTCACTTTCCCTAAATTTCGTCACTCCAGTGGTTTTAAACTTAAGCCAGTCCTCACAAAGAAAGCTATCCAAGTAAATGCACAGACCGGTACACATACAGTCATCATCGCAGATTAGAACATGTGGAAGGAAAGCAAGAGCTGCCAACATCACCTACTGCGAGTCTAAAAATAAATCAGGTGTGCAGCTGACTGACTGGAATTCTTTTCATGATCATGACATTATCGTAGCGCGGCTCACCAGCGCTGCTGCTCTTTTACTTTCCGGTTTTTGTAAAAGATGAAAAAATTACCTAGCAACTGACTGACTCATTTTGATAATGGACAATTATAACAACCACACCTACATAAATGACACTTGATGGTGTCTTTGTAGGCCACCAGGGTGGGAAAATGTTGCCCCCTACAAGCTTCTTAATGACAAAATAATTGCGATTAGCTTCTAAATAGTGCTTCCACCTTATGTTGGTCTGAATGGAGATGAGATGAGTGAACTCGGTGAGTGAGTGAAGGCTGGCCTAATCAAGCAGAGTGTAATCATAAAGGGCTATTGTGAGACCAAATCTGGTTCACTGCCGAAGTCCTTCTTTGGCATCTGTAAAACACGGTGGTTTTTCGCCTATCAGGGCATTTCTAACACGATTATATTCCTGCAATTGTCTTGGATCTTAATGGGATCCGACGGCAATTCTTTAGCCAATCAGTGTGTAGTTGCTGTGAGAGTTTCAAGCTCTCAGTTCCACGCTCATCTAATCTGACCGAGATAATTCTCGTTGTTTGAGCTCTTTTGTGTCGCAGCCTATTGTGTGGTTTCTAATCTGTGCACAAAGTGAGGGTAATGAACATTTTGTTTTGTGCGTATGTGGTGGATTAATATTCTGCATAGAAACTGACTGGGACACTGCCAGATTGGGTCATGAGGAGTTTCATACCGGATGGGTTGGGTTGTCCGCTGTGTAGTGTTGAATGTAGCAGGACAGATGTATCACGTGACCGTGCAGCCCAGTTGATCAATTATTCAGTGGGCTTTCATATGTGAGCTGCAGCACTTATACAGCTTTTTTTAATATATAGGGGATAAAGTGTTTTTAATATTACATCATACAGTACATTGGCGTTTGCATTCACATTAGCAGATGATGTCAAATGTTCTGTATTTGTATCAACTGTAGAGTCTTGTTATGTATCCTTATTTGGAGCATATACACAGTTATATATTTTCACGCCCTCTGCTCCATACTGTAGATTCCCGTAATAGTATACAGATATGCCATCTGCAATGCAGAAGCTCGTCTTGTAATGCAGCAGCCGTCTCCTGGACTGAATCGATCGTCTCATTGACCCAGAGTGTCCTATGCTACCCTTGTAAAAGCTCCATCACGAATACATTAAAGGGAACATGTGCTTTTTATATACAGTTTTCTGCTTGGGCACTCTTTCGACCTTGGACTGATCAAATAATGCCTTGGAAAAACCAAAGAGAAGCAACATTGCAGTCATTTGCTCTGTTTCCTGTTTTTTTGGAGGTTTGTATTGCTGCTGATTATCAATTGAAAGGCTGGAAAAATAATAACAAGTGGGCATCGAGAGTGCAAAAATGAGAAATCACCACTGTGCTATAATATGTAGTGTGGATAATTTAATCTCGCATTTTATCAGAGCTTTTCATAGATCTAATTTTATTTTCAGCCGTGGTTTTTGCTTTTAACGATGATGAAAACAAGATTATGGAGATTCTTTTTTTCTATGATGCGTTTGTATTGTGTCGTCTAATAAATCTAGCATTTCCCTTTATGTTTCTGTTCTATTCTCCATTAAAATCCCCCAAGTCACACCCTGGCAGGCTGACGCATTTTCAGTTAGGTTCACATTTGTTTGTTTATTTATTTTTCAGTCCAGTTATAATTAAAATTCAAGAAAACACAGTTAAGGTTTTTTTAAAAAAAAAAGAACCAAAAAAGAAAACCTTTACAATATTTAAGATTAAAATAAAACAAAACAAACCATGATCTTACCAAAGTCAGTCATGATATTTAGATTTTTCATTCACTCTTAAATGTTTCCTGGGTGTACAAAATATTCATCCTGGTCACTTTGTTGGGTACACGTTACTAGCGCTTGGCTGGACCCTCTTTTGTCTTCAGAACCATTAATTCTGCTGCTGGAAACATTCCTCAGAGATTTTAGTCTGTATTGACATGATAGCACACATCCAGGATCCATGAATCTCCTGTTCCACCACATCCCAAAGGTGCTCTATTGGATTGAGATCTGGTGACTGTGGAGACCTTTTGAGTACAGTGAACTCACGGTCATGTTCAAGAAATCTGAGCTTTGTGACATGGTGCGTTATCCCACTGGAAACGACCATCAGACCATGGCTACACTGTGGTCATAAAGGGATTGACATTGTCAGCAACAATACTCAGCTATGCTGTGGTGTTTAAATGATGCTCATTTGGTATTAAAGACCCCAAAGTGTGCCAACGAAATATCCCCCACACCATTACACCACCACTGATATGTGGCATTTGTTCATGCTAAATTTGAACTCTAGGTTCTGAACACTGCAGCAGATATCGAGATTCATCAGACCAGGAAACATTTTTCCAATCTTCTAATTGGTGAGCCTGTATAAATTGTACCCTCAGGTTCCTGCTCTTAGCTGACAGGAGTGGAACCTGCTGTGGTCTTCTGCTGTAGCCAGTTCCTTCAAGGTCTGACATGTGCGTTCAGAGATGCTCTTCTGCACAACTTGGTTGTAACGAGTGATTATTTGAATTACTGTTACATTCAGCTCAAGACAGAATGTCGCTTTTCGCCTGTCTTCTGGCCATTTAAAGTCATTTAAATCACCTTTCTTCTTCATTCTTATACTGGGTTTGAATGTCCTAAATGCTCAGAGTTGCTGCCAGTTGATTTAATGATGTCATATTTGCATTAGCGAGCAATGGAATTTGTGTCTACCTAATAAAGTGAGTATATTAAAATAAGCGATTTTGTTGAAGGCACTCTTCAAATTACAAGTCTAGACCTAATTTCACTGTAATGCTTGAGGCTGTTTGGGCTGCTCTATGACCCTTCACCAATGAGTAGATGCAAAATTTAAGCAGCTATACACAAATTCCCCCCTTTCGACATCGGTATCATAGTAGTTTTTGTATTTTTACTACACAGCTGTCTGGACAGCAAATTGATTATCGTGTGATGTAGATTTTCATGGTTAAAATGCTGGTCTGCATAGCTAAGTAAACTATATCTGGAGGCAACACTAAATACGTGGATCGAGAAGGATTGTCCAGTGCATTTAAAAAAAAAAAAACTAATCTGGACTTGATTAGACCTTTTGTACGCAGGGCAAACATGGAGAACATTTGAGCCATTCATGCTGACTCTGTTTCAGTGTGGGTTTGAGATGCCTGATTGGGCCACATTATTCCTACACTCCCTGCCACTCTTTCATGTTAGCCTGTCAACAAATTCCTGGGCGTACACCTGGAGAAGGACCTCGGCTGGTCCCTCAACACCAGCTCCCTGCACAAGAAAGCCCAACAGCGTCTCTTCTTTCTGAGAAGACTGAGAAAGGCCCGGCTTCCACCACCGATCCTGACCACCTTCTATAGAGGAACTATTGAGAGCATCCTGAGCGGCTGCATCACTGTCTGGTTTGGGAGCTGTGCCATATCAGACCGCAAGACCCTACAGCGGATAGTGGGAACAGCAGAGAAGATCATCGGGGTCTCTCTACCCTCTATTGAGGACATCTACACCACACGCTGCATTCGCAAAGCCACCAGCATTGTGGCTGATCGGACACACCCCTCTCACACACTCTTTACACTCCTGCCATCTGGAAAAAGGTACCGAAGCATTCGGGCACGCACATCCAGACTGTGCAACAGCTTTTTTTCCACAAGCCATCCGTCTCCTCAGCAAAAAGGGACTGACTGATAAACACGCACACACACACATACACTAACATTATCACTCAGCTTAACTCAAATACCTCAAAACATTGAGACTGGACTGACTAACCAACACAAGCGCAAACACACTGACCTACACCACCAAACCATCGCACACACCAACCTGTAAATGCTCTTTTGCACAATATTATTACTAGATATATTATATATATTTTTTTTTTTTGCACTAACTTGTCTTGTAGCACCTTGGTTCCTGGAGGAACGTTGTTTCGCCTCACTGTGTATTTTTAAACTGTATATGGTTGAAGTGACAATAAAGTTGAACTTGAACTTGAACTTGAAAATGCTACTAATATTTCTTTTTATGGTCTCAGAGGAGCCAGGCTGTGGGCTCACCATCTGGCACTGTAGGCACAACCATCGCCCTGTCAGATCTTTTACTACCACACGCATGCACATACACGCAAACCTGTATGACACACAGAGACATAAGCAGAAGATATTTGGTTTATGCAGAAGGCTCTAGCTGGCAGAATCTCTGGG
This sequence comes from Diplotaxodon limnothrissa, assembly GCF_057381915.1. Taxonomy (NCBI): domain Eukaryota; kingdom Metazoa; phylum Chordata; class Actinopteri; order Cichliformes; family Cichlidae; genus Diplotaxodon; species Diplotaxodon limnothrissa. The sequence goes on along the minus strand of NC_140608.1, from coordinate 12,761,876 downwards.
GATTTTTTTTGTCATTTTTGGCAACATTATGCACACATTTATGCATTAGTGTAGCTAGCATCCTCTCTGATTAGAATTAGCTTTATTTCACATCAAACAGCACTTTAACACTTATTTTCTTAAGCATATCTGTGTGAGCCCACAGTGTCCCGATCACTTGATTTTAAAGAGGGGTTAGCAGAGGCCAAAATGAGTCATGAGGTTACAGCGAACCTCCCCTCTTTTTCTTTATGGCCCATTGGCCCTGATGTGACTTTGAGGTGGTTTCAGCCCCAACAGGAAATGAGGTCAGCTTAGCATCCAAAGCACCTCCTGAGATTCGCCACAGGAAATGCATCACATGTCATCTGTGGTCAGGGTTGTTGACGTTGTCATGGTTTTAGGCATTTTAGCCCTAAAATAGGCCTCTCCGCTAATCCCCTCCGAGCAAACGCTGCGCTCATCCCATCATCCCAGCGCTTTCTCTTTGTAATCTGTAAATAAGAGTTGTTTTCTTTTTCATCGCTTAAAAGACGCCAATGAAATATGGAAGGTTGCATGATTGGCATGTGGTTCTCTTCTGTTACACATGACATGTAAAAGACTGAAGAGCATGAAGAGGGTAAATTAAACCCCAGAAACACTGGCAGCTTCTCTAGTTATTATTTTTAACATGGCTCAAAGCTGCAGTACCAACCTTTACCCTCACTCTTATATCCGAGTGTGACTGTGTGAGAAACTGCTCCGAACAATACACGGCGACTCTGTTTGTGTATTCTACAAAAAGCTCATTATGGGGTCAAGCTCTTGTAAATGGGTGTTGTTGATGTCTGTCTTGTGCCTGCCATTCTGCATTAGCCAATGAAACGCTGTTGAGCCTATGGGCTAGCGAAGCTTTGGTCTTGTTCAGATGAGCGGAAGGTGATTGGACGGGCAGCACTTGTGTTTGAGGTGAATCATAACACAACTGAAACGCTGGCTAAGATATGCACAGATTTACATGTTTGTGAATATTTTCTGTTCCATAAGACATATTATACAAGCGTTAAAGTGAGTTTTGGTGTAAGTAAAGTGTGTTTTGGTTTTGTGGATTATGAATAACGAGTGGCTCATAGTTGCAGAGTGATTGAAAAAGATGTGTGCCTTTTCTTGTTGGGTTTTAGCACCTTGGGAGTCGAGGATGGGATTGTTTCCTGAATATCAGTGATGCCTGTCTGTTTGTCTTTGTCTCTCACTGTCTTTCTTGGAAAAACAGAAAGCTATGGTTATTTACTGATATGTGGTTTTTTATGTAATATTTGAGCACTTTAAACATGCACGCACGTACCCATTAGAGGGATGAGGGCTTCCAGACTACTCATCCTATCAATAATCTCCATGTTGAATGAGCAGCTGTGCTGCTGTGACTGAAATAGTCCAGCCAGTTCTTGTAAGTGTTCCCAGTCTGATATCTGCTCCTTCTGTATGGGGACTGCTGTAATTAAGGCTAGTTTGGGAGACTGGGTGCCTCTGGGTGGCTGGAAGTAGGTCACTGGCACAGACTACTGAGATTCAACCGCATTGCAAATGATGTGTGCGATGCAAATTTGTTGTTTTTGTAGCTCTTTCTGTAATCCTTGTCTACCTGAAAATCTGCTTTATGCCAGGCTGTGACCCCCCCCCCCCTTCCTGCATCTGTAGATATTATTGATATTAATAGTAGATTGGATCAAAGACCGCTAACTCATTATCTCCTGTCAGCCTGCATGGTGGCTACATCCTTATTGAGCTTATATCGACAGACACAGTGTTTGTTGTTGTCGTTTTCCACTGCCCTTCTCAGATTTGTTCTAATTTTTGTTTCCAAGTGGCTGCACGCGTGCTTCCCATGTGAGGGGCTTTAGGGCAATGACGCAAACGAGAGAGAGAGAAAGAGAGGCGGAACAAGGCAGAGACGGGAAGAGATAAGAGACTGAGATAAAGCACTGCCTCTATAATTCATCACTCATCCAGAATATTACAGATTTTCTGTCTTGACCAATGCATCAGATATTAAAGCACGTGCATGGATGGATGTGTATCGGAGGTTCTAACTTTTTTTTTGGGGGGGGGGGGTGTTTTTTATTCTTGTGTAGTGCGGTAGATCTTCTGGTTATTGTGTCAGTGTGTTTCCACTCTAATTGACTTTGTTACCACGGGGGAACCTCTCAGGCCAACATGGCAGTTGATGAGTATGGAGCAAGGTTTGCCATGCAGAAGCCTGCTATTCTGAGGCACTTGGATCAGGAAGATTTTTGTCCCATAACAAATTCAGGCTATAAAATCTGCATGCATACATTCCTTTAAAATGTCAATCTCAAAATAGTTGCATTAATGTATAAACGTGAGTGTATATATCGTACATGTACATCGTACAAGTGAACACCATACACTCAGTCTGTAGGAACTCTATATTTGTGCCTGTTAATATGCTGTAAACTGTTTTCATATTAGTACAGAAATAGATCACACAGATTAGGTACAAAGCCATGAGAGGGATGCTAAAAGTTTTTGCACAGTGAATTTGAAATCAGTCAACATGTGATGGAAGTGCAGACTTTCAGCTTTAATGCAAAGATGTTTAACAAAAATTTCCTATTAACCATTTAATTTTCATACATAGTTGCTCACAAGTATTTGGACAAACTAACATAATTTTAAATATAAGGACTGTTTTTGATAGTTTGATGAAAATCCTTTGCAGTCAGTCACTAAAGATCACCAAACGCTGTTTCCTCCCATGAGATCCTCTGTGAGGGCCCGTCACTGCAGCCACATTCAGATGCTGCTTGTTTGTGGGTTGATCTGCATTCAGTTTCGCCTTCAGTACCTGAAAACCATGCTCTGTTGAGTTGAGATCACGCGACTGACTTGGGCATTGAAGAATATCCAATTTCTTTGCCTTGAGAAACTCTTAGGTTGTGTGCTGTTAATTCAGTTTTGCAGCATTTGGCGAAATGAGCAGAAATGAGCACACAGAGTATCGCCTTGTGCACTTGTTCAGAATTCATCCTGCTACTTCTATCAGCTGTCACATCATCAGTAAACACCGGCGACCCAACAGTGACCTCCTTCCACTAGCAGCAATACATGTTCACGGCATAACACCGCCTCCACTAGAGGTGGGAACCATACATCCCACGATACGATATTATCACAATACTTAACGCACGATACGATATTATTGCAAGTTTTTTTTAAATATTTTGCGATATTCAGATTCTGTACATAAAGGTAAACTTTATCAATATTCATTTGATCTAATATCAAAGTCTCGCACTCAGTCTTTCTCTCATTTCAGTCAGTTTTATTGTTGACAAACTGAACGGTTTGTATTACAGTCTAGCCCAGCTTAACTGAATGCAACCATCTGGTACAATTATAGCTATTTTGAACTATGAAATTTATGAAAACTATGCAGCCCATTCAGCAACTGAAGAATTTGAAAGTAAATTAAAACAAAATATCATTTTACATTAAATAAAAAAGTTTTAAACCTATCCCCACTAGTGGCTCCAGCGCTCCAGCGCCCCCCGCGACCCTGAAAAAAAAAAAAGGATAAGCGGAAGCGAATGGATGGATGGAAAAAAGTTTTAAACTTAATTAAAATAAAACATGTCTTAAATTAAAATAAGTAAACTGTCATGTTTATTGCTGCCAAAGAAAAAGTTAAACACATTTGGACAGTGAAGGAATGTCAGGATTCTTGCTCAGAAAAAGGATCAACATGCTCTGAAGTCAGAGCACAAAAACCTTTTTTGTAACAAAATATCGATTTCTGCTGTCCCTGTATCGATACATTATTAGCAAACAAAATATCACGATACTACACAGTATCAATTTTTTCCCCCCACCCCTAGCCTCCACCATGTTAGACAGGTCATGTGGTATGACCTGCCTAAGTCTAACCTGACCTTCTTGTTCTTGAGTGTAGCCAGTGGTTTGCACCTTGTAGATCCTCTACATTTGCATTCATGAAGGCGTCTCTTCATTGTAGACTTTGACAGTTATACATCTGCCTTCTCAGGAGTGTTCTTGATTTGGTTAATTGCTGAGAAGTTGTTCTTCTTAATAATGGAAATCATTCTTTTAGCATCCGGTTTAGTTGTCTTCTGTGGTCTTTCGGGCCTTTTGGTGCTGCTCAGCTGGCCAGTGCATCTCTTTTGGGCCTGATAATTAAAACGGTGAAAAGCTATAAAATGAAATTCAGATATGTCTGTATTACTGTGATCTGTCATGAAACGCCAAAGAAGCTCGCTTACTTAATAGGGATGAAATATAATTACATTTTTTTGCTATTGTCAATAAATGTCATTAACATGACGATGAAAAGGACATTTTTGAAACTTTATGATGAAGATTTATTTACAAAAAAAATGTCTTGGACTGCTTATTTTGTACTGTTGAGAACATTTAGAGCAGTGGGAGGAGTGTGGGCTTGCCTCTGAATAAACTACAGTGCCCATCTACATTGTAAAGAGGGAAAATGCCACCGAGTGTGCCTTACTGATGTGGTTTTAATATTTTCCGGACAACAACGGAGCTCTGTGGCACTGGGAAACAATCTATGCTAGTCTTCAAACCACACTTGTTTGGGGGGAAAAGTGTTGTTTAGGTTTAAGAAAACTTGAGACTTTTTCTTGCATTATTCGTGTGTGGGCGTGGGTGTGTTTTTTGGATGTTATGAGAGGAAGAAAAGAAAAAGTGAGGCAGGTGAGCAAGTAGAGACAGGGACCCAAAGAAAGAATTAGAGTGAGAGTGAGTACCTGCATGTTGTTGAACCAGACTGTGGCTCAGAGGTCCCACAGAGTCAGGCCTGCTCACACTGGTGTAATAGCTGTGTTTGATGACCTAGAAACATAGACTATCCCGGCACTTATGTAAGACCTAAAAGGCCACTGAAAGAAGTCGAACAAACACGCTCATATAGACACACACACCACAATACAGTATCCATTCTCTTCGTTTAATTTGACACATTCGATAACGACATATTTTTCCTCGTTTTTAGAAAAGACCGTGGATCAAAGCGTCGCTCAGTTTTCACTGAGTCGAAGCCAGCAAATGGCAAAAATCTGTGTTCTGCCTCAGGTGTGAAATCCCAGTCGTGTTGGCGTTGAAATTTAACACTCAAACACAACCTCAGCAGAGCTCTGCTGAGAATCAGCAGAATGTAGACGATTCAACAGCACCTCTAAGTGGCTGCAGAAGCTCGTCTGACATAAACAGCCGTGCCAAGACTGAGTTTTAAATGATTCTGCTTTCTGACTCATCACTCAGATGTTGCACAGGGAGGCTCAGAGAAATTAGATTTTCCTTTAGCCTCCTGTGGCTGGGTAGAAACTTTCTCCCTCTGCAGTAGAGGAACCTTCTTCTACATTTTGTTTTCTACAGTTATGTGACTAAGGCATCAGCATCATTTCTGCATCTTTTTTGCATGCTAAGATGATTACATTAGGCAGCAGATGTCTGACTGGCTCTGAGCCTGTGTACTGCCTCTCTGCAGTGGCTGGCTGTGCGTGCGATGCTGCTGACTGGCTGTTTGGACAACCGATTGGCCGGCTTGCTGGACTGCAGCGTGTCGGTGGAGATGTAATTCTCTACCCTGTCTGTGTAGGGCAGGGTTTAGCACAATGTTGTCGCTGCGCCATGTTGCTTCACACAGTCCAGTTGTCCTGTCATCCTCAGGTTCTCTTATGGTTTCGAAGATCCGTGTAATTTATTGTGGCTGAGTTCCCTTCACTTAACTCCTCTAATCAGTGCTTAATAAGTGCTTTCCCAGCAGAGCCCGAGCTGACACTAAGTGCTCATTGATTGTAATTTCATTTGACATGTTTGTGGGTGCATTAAATGTTCCTGTCTGTCTCTACAGCTCTTCAGGGAAGTCAGAATAATGAAGATTTTGAATCATCCAAATATAGGTAAGCCCAAACAGCAACCTACAAGACCCTCAGTGAGTTTGGATTAGTATTTCCCTGTGAAAGCACACTGTGTAACAAGTGATCCCCATTAAGTTACTGCCTTATCCATGAAAACATCTCACACTTTGATAAGATTGTACTTTCCTTCTGCAAATTATTCTTTTACTTAGAATACTGTCCAAAACTCATGATCCACACCTCATTTTTTTCTTTTCTTCTTAGCTCGTCTTGAGCAATAGTTCTCTAGGCTTTCTTAAGGACTTTTAAAGTTTTTCTTGGAACATTGGCTGCAGGGAAATCTCCTCCATGCCATGCAATATCACCTGGAAAGTGTCTGATTGAAGCAAAGGTTTTCATTCGTCAGCGTGACAGTGATCCCCAAAACACTGCCAAATACAGTAAAAGCATACCTGGAATAGAAAAACACACAAAGGAACACTATCAGTCATGTTGGCCTCCCCAGAGTCTGGGTGAAAAAGCAGAGTGGGATCAACTTGAGAGTAAACAGAATAAGAGGCCGCCAACATCCAAAGAAGAGCTTTAAATGTCCATCAAGATGTCTTGAGAACTATTCCTGACAACTACTTAAACTACAGTTCAGGCTGTGTTAAAGAATAAAGGTAGTCATACCAAATATTGACTTTTAGGCTCCTTAGAGTTGCAGAAACTCTGTTTTGTCTTATCTACTGTGTGTTTGAACTTGTTTAAATAAATCGCAGAACCTGCTTCCCATTTTCCTAGAAAAATATAAAGAAATGATCACATCTTGATCTGACTGTACAAAAGTACAAGCATAGTTAGCAAATGGTTTAATGCCACTTTGTACCATGCTGGCACCATTCAGACTCTGTTAAGAGTTTTATTGCATTAGGATAGACCAGACCAGCAAGCTCAGCTTACACCAAATCACAACCTTCAATTAGCTTTTGATTTACTTCATCTCTGCCTCCTTTCCCCACTTTCTCCTGCAGTGAAATTGTTTGAGGTGATTGAAACAGAGAAGACTCTTTATTTGGTGATGGAGTATGCCAGTGGTGGTAAGTGAAGCATTAATTCATGTCCACCAAGACATTTTGTTAATTTTTCTGAGTGTCACTCTGTTGTGTTAGTTTAACTCTAAAATTCATTGCAAAAATGCTTATTTACAAATCTGTCACTCCAGCTAGTCACCATTTCAAATTAAATATTAAACATGTTATTTGTTGGGTTACCTCAAAGCAAGCATTAGTACATGGTTATTGATGTGATTTTTATCAATATACTTATTGATAATTATATATTTCTTCTTTCTACAGGTGAAGTGTTTGACTATCTAGTGGCTCACGGCAGAATGAAGGAGAAGGAGGCCAGAGCCAAGTTCAGACAGGTGAGTCATCAGTATCGCAGCGCTCACGCCTCTGTCGTCATTCCCTTACTGTTTTTTGAGAGAAGACTGCATGCACCAAGATCAAGCTTTATCACTGACTGCAGAGGAAAGAGGGAACAACTTCCTTTTAGATGCTGCTCTGACATCTAGTGGTGCTGCAGGAGCAATAAGGCATCTACAGTAGTTTGTGAATTTACTAGTTTCCTTTCATGCTTGGCCTGAAAGTGAACAGAATTCAATTTTATTTTTATTCTTTTTCCTTCGGTGTAACGTCGACAGGGTCAAAATCCAGATGTGTTCATTTATGTCTGAGTGCATGCAGGTTTGTGGCCTCTTTTAAATAATAGCTTGATTAAAGATCATGTGCAAATACTAATAAAATGTTTTGCTTGCATGAAAGCTCTCTTTGTTTGTTTGTCTCACGTTTTGAGATAAACAATGTCACTGCAAGAATCTTATACAATATCCAGCCTTCTATTTTTCTTAACTGCTAATTCAAATATTAATTTCACTGGAGGGTCTGAAGCCTTTTCCAGCTGGCATAGCATGAGAGGCGAGGTGCACCTGATCAGGTAGCTAGTCTTTTGCAGTTATATTCACATCTGTGGCTAATTTAAGGGGTTTCCACACCTGTGGAAATCGAACTCTGATTCTGGTTAATTTTCCCCTTTCGTGCAGTTAGTTTGTGCAGGTGTGATCAGACAAAACAACCGCACCGTGACAACTGGGGGGAGGTGGTCTGGAACGGTTCATTTATGGTGTGAACGTAATCCAACCCCGATCTGAACCAACTACCCTGGTGTATGTTACAAGTTTAAGTTAAAAAACAAAAATCCCGTAGAAACGTATTTTTGTTTTGTTTTTTATTCTAACTGCAGGAAGATACTATAGATGTGCAAAGGTCTGCATGGGCTAGCAACTAACTGAAATGAATGTAAATTCAGTTTTCTCACCCAACACCTTCTTCCTGTATATACCTTTGTTGCTCCCGCCCCAGCCAATGAGTGCGCTGAATGTTCTCACGTGGTTTGTTGTGATGCGTTTTGGTTCACTTGGATTTCACTTGGATTTTTGTCTGTGTGAAACCAAACCAAACCCTGGGATGAAGCTGCTAGTTTACAAACTCATCAACTGATTCAGAGTAAACAAGCTATCGGTGTGAAAGCGCCCTTAGAATCACCAGCTAGTCCTACGAAAACAGTTTGTGAACAAACTCCGGTTTGATTAATCAATAAAGAAAAGGCTGCAGTTTGTGTGCATTTCTATGTAATGTACATGATATTGTACATGTATTTAACTGTCATGATGCCTGTTTTGTTTTTTGTTTTTTTTAATATTTCAGATTGTGTCTGCAGTGCAGTATTGTCACCAGAGGAGGATAGTACACAGAGATCTAAAGGTGAAAGTTTGTGAGACAATTTCTCCTCACGATTATCCACATCAGTCACTTCCTGTCTGTGTTGACAGTCCACGGTGTGCTTTGCCTCTTTTTCTCTTCACTGCAGGCAGAGAACCTGTTGTTAGATGCAGATATGAACATCAAGATAGCTGATTTCGGCTTCAGCAATGAGTTCACTGTGGGCAGCAAACTGGATACTTTCTGTGGCTCTCCGCCATACGCTGCTCCCGAACTCTTCCAGGGGAAGAAGTACGATGGTCCAGAGGTGGATGTCTGGAGTCTAGGGGTTATCCTCTACACACTGGTCAGCGGCTCACTGCCCTTTGATGGACAGAACCTAAAGGTGGGCAGCTGTTTTGTTTGTTTGTTTGTTTGTTCTAAGTAGTTCATATTGACTCAGGAACTACTTGGAAATTTTAATGTTGCAACTGGTGATAAGCTTGGAAAAGTTTTTTCTCTGTGAGCACTTTCCACCTCTGGCTGTCCACATGTCGATAAAGTGCTCTGTGTGTTTCAGATAAAATGCTTATGTAATCATCTGATCTTAAGATCATATTGCACTTGGGTCTTGCAGATATTCTCAGTTGTGTGCATTCAGACAATACAAAACACTGATACAGTGTACATAAAGGGAGGAGTTATTTTTCTACCAGGTTTCATCATGGTTAGTACAACTGTGGTGTTGCTCTTGAGTTGAGTTACAAATTCCTTTATTAATTGTCCACATCACAGTTGAGAGTGAGGAAAAGCTTTTTGAGAGACAAGTCGTATAGAAAGAAGAAAAAACAGAAACCAACAGTAAAACTACAAATGCAAATCTTTTCCTCTGAACTTCAGCGCATTTTATTAAAAAATATTTATTGTCCAAATAATTATAGCTGAACCGTAACAGTGTTAGTAATTAGATCTTTTATTCATCAGTTTGAATACTTCTGTTTGAGTATGAAATAGCTTGAACTCCAAAAGCCTGATTACCGTAAATGAAGTTGGGCCAAAAAAAAATCTGAGCCATTCTGACAGACTTATGATGTTCACACGAGGTGGTTACTTCAACCATAAAAAATTAAAGGTGGAATTTACTGTGTATTGTGTGTAATGAGACATGCGCATGAATTCATGTTCCTTTAATAAAGCAACAGTTTGGACTAAATTTAGTCAGATTCACTAATGTTCACAGCAGGGCTGAATGACCTGCAGTGTTATAGGCGCATTGATCAATATCTTTACAGCCACAAGTACAGCATGTGAACACAGCCAGCCAAAACGGAGCCATAGGAGAATAAATATTTGACTGGCATTCACCACTTGACTCTAAATAGCTACTGAGTGCACACTTGATGAGTAAATAAGCAACATTATAGAGCGATTGTGTTGTTTACGCTGGGGTCTGCTCCTTTCAAATGGCTTACATGGGAAAAATGATGCTGTTCCTTTTATTGTTAAACTTTGTTGCTAAATTCTCCTCCTGTCTGTCTGCAACTTTGGTGTGCAGGAGCTGAGAGAGAGAGTCCTGCGAGGAAAGTACCGTATTCCCTTCTACATGTCCACAGACTGTGAAAACCTGCTAAAGAAACTGCTCGTGCTCAATCCCGTGAAACGAGGCAGTTTGGAGGTAATACCTGTGTTTGCATTGATGCAGCTTAACAGTTATTTCCTCTCCAGCAAGTAGTCAAAAAGACAGTCGTAACCATGTGGAGTGATATTGTTTTAATGTCATGGAAGCAGGTAATTGCCACTGTTGGTTGGTGGAAAACAAAAGAATGGTTTTAATTTTATAGCCTGTCAGAGGAATGATATTCTTCAAAGAGTGGACTTAAAATTTGATTTCACTACAGCCTTCATCAACAGAAAAACTAAATGGAATGGAAATAATCCTTAATTTTGTGTGCAAAATCCTTATACGATGTGCATTCATTATTATGAGCGTGTGTTGGGCAAGTTACTTTGAAAAAGTAATTAATTATAGTTACTAATTACTACTTCAAAAAAGTAACTGAGTTACAATATTCTAAAAGTAATTAATTAATTGAAAAGTAACTATTGCGTTACTTTAAAAAAGCGTTTAACCCTCTGGGGTCCAGGGTATAATTGGCCATTTTTAACTACTCCACATTTTACCTTTAAAAACTATTTACTTTGTCTTGTTTGGTATCATTCTTTTCAGCACAACCTCACCTGTCTGAATTTCATTTTGACATACTGTATTAACACAATTGATTTAAAATCAGACAAAAAACATAAAATCTGAGTAGAAAAAGTTATTTTTACTGTAACAACCACAAACATGTTTAATGAATCATATTTCATAACTTTAAATGCAAATATAAATTGTCAATTTTAAAATCCTATGCACAAGTTTTGCAAACAAAGTTATTTGCATCCATTTACCTTTTACCTTGATTTTTTTAAATAACCATTTCAAACTATTTACATAACAATCAGCTGTTCTGCATTCAATAAGATGCCACAAATGATTTGTGCCACTCCAAAACAATAATTTCTGTCCACTATAAAGGAAAACATCACAGCCTGATACCTGCAGGTCTGACAGCAGCAGGTGTATCACTCCTGTTTCTACCTGGAGACAGCAGTCGCCTCATTGTTCTGACACACAACACAAAACTATCCACAACACTACACACTAACTACACAAGACAACACATTAACTACACACTCCAAACACGCTAAACGTCACAAATCTCTCACATATCAAAACTCGCTCTCTCTTTTTCTGCTCTCTCTCTCTCTCTCTCTCTCTCTCTCGCCGTCACTCCTAACTTCCCCTGTTTTTTTGGGGGGGTTTTTGCTCATAAGCAGAGAGTGCTTGCTGCGCTGTCCTTAGGCAGTAAACGCGACTAAGCTATTGAGGAAAAAACCAGAGTCATTTTTATCATGACTCTGGTTTTACGTAGCCTATCAACACAATTTATAAACTGGTATATTTCACCTTGTTTCTTTGTCTTTAAGTGGTCATGTGATTGGCTTACCACGACTACTTTATTCTTCCTCAGTCAAACAGCAGCTCTCATGCAATTGTTTTGCCCCCTGAGCTCCAGGTGTTGTCCTAGACAGTGATTGTGATTATCATCCGCGGGAGCACGCGCAGCTGCTTAAAGCTGTAGCGCCCAGATTACTTACGTAAACAGCTACTTCCGTGCAACTGATATAAGATGCGGTAAGCTGAACACAGCTTCAACCTTCTGTTTGTTGGAAAATAGTAACGGACCACATTTCCTTGTTAGTAACTGTAACGGCGTTGTAACGATAGGAAAGTAATTAGTTAGATTACTCCTTACTGAAAAAAGTAATGCCATTACTTGTAACGGCGTTATTCCCATCACTGATTATGAGTTTTTCTCCTTTGCAAATAGTGTTTGGACACTCATTGTTTACAGGTCAATATCATCCCTGCATTCAGACCCAGGCTCAATAGTAAAGATTTCTCCAGTAATAATAACAATTGATCGCCATGTTGTCAGACTTTCGTCAAATTCCTGTTGCGTGTTGCATAACTGATTAATTACGAGCCGTTAAAGAAGATATGCATGATTTTTAATTGCCTTCTTTCTTTGTCAGCAAATCATGAAAGACCACTGGATGAATGTAGGTCACGAGGAGGAGGAGCTTAAACCTTACATCGAGCCTGAGGCGGACTTCAGTGATTCATCTAGAATAGGTGTGTGTTTGTGTTTGTGTTGATCTCATTCTTTGTCATTTAAAATTCTGGGATTCTCGCCGCTAATGTTAACTGACTCCATCACTCAGAGCTCATGGTGACGATGGGCTTCCCTAAAGATGAGATCACCGATTCCCTGCAGAATCAAAAATATGACGAAGTCATGGCCACTTACCTGCTCCTGGGAAGAAAAGCCCCGGAGGTGAGTTTGTTTGACTTGCGACTCATTGATCGCCTACATCACCTCTGCAGTGAGTCATGTGACCACATCCGCCTTCACGTTGCAGTTCGAAGGGAGCGAGCCTCTGGCTAACAGCATCCTGGGTCAGCGACAGCGGCCGACCAGTGACATCAACAACAGCTCCAGCATTTCTCCCGCCCATCCCAAGGTCACGCGCAGCATCTCGACCAATCAGAAGCAGCGCCGCTACAGTGATCATGGTGGGGATGATGATGATGGTGGTGGTGGTGGTGGTGTCGTAGAGAAGCCAAGTAAAGTAACCTCATCCTTCCCGGCTCTGAGAGTGCTGCGTGTTGTGTAGAGGGAAGTTACTCTCAGTCACTGATGATTGGCCGAATGAGTGTACACTGCTGAATAGACCTCAATAAGCTTTACAACAGAAACATTTTCCCACCGTTGACACTAATTTAGGAACTTTCCATTCCTTGTGCTCTCAGATTTATTTATGGTGGGGGAAAAAAGTCTTTAAAACCTCGACAGACTAACTTGTTTGCTTAATGTGGTCTAATTTTCCTAAACAGTGAACCAACGCTTAAATTTCAAAATCAGTGACTCAGCCTGCACACTGCACTGGTTGTGTAGCAGCTTCCTCCTAAGTCTTGTGGGGCCATTGTGTTTGGCGCCATCTTCTGGCTTGCTGCTTTCCTGCAGCTCCCTCAGGAGCAGCACCTCAAAGCATGTGGAGGGAACAGCTCTGCTTGATATGTGCTCACCTTGGCTTCTGTATCTGTATAACTCGATGCTGCCTCTGAAAGATTCGATGATGTATAAATCCTGGCTTGGATTGGCTTTGCTTGATACTGTCCTCGTCTGTTCTTTTTCTCCTGAAAGCTTAAATGTTGGAGGTGTAGAAATAACGACGCGCTTGGTTAAACATAAGTAAGTCCAATCCCGTTTGTTTGTGTGTGCGTCTCTCCTAGTGGGTCCGTCTGTGCCGCCGGCGGTATCGTATACAAAGCGTGGCCAGGCTTTGAGCGTGGAAAGTGACCACAGGGAGGAGTGGGACGGAGCGCGCCGGCTAGAGCTCAGCACTTCAAAAGGAGACGTTCCTGCCTCACCCCTGGGGGTGCAGGAGAGGAAGAAAACCACAAGTGCTGTGGGGGTGAGGAAGTGGGCACTGTACACTGCGTACTCCTGAATAAACAACTTTTGACAGAGCCGTGTTTAATACTCAAGAAAACGTTTTGTCCTTTTTATATGATTCACAGTAATTTTAAGTAAATTTTTGTTGTCTCTCTGCACAAGCAGACCAACGGGTCTATGACTCGCAGGAACACATACGTGTGTGAGCGATCCTCCACTGACCGCTATTCAGCTATTCCCAATGGCAAAGACAGCAGGTACGTGCTAACATTTAGATCAATCTACAGATCAGTTTTCACACCTGTAGTACTTTGCTCTGTTTTGTGTTGGTTTCTTCACATACACTTAAAGATACAAGTGAACTAAAATGCGTCACTAGAAACCACATGAGAACGCTGAGTTTGCTTATTGGTTGGAAGTGCCTGGGGCACAGCAACAAAACTAATAACAGGATGGAAGAGTTGTGATCTGGGCTGGCAAGCAGTGGGTTCATTTTATGCTTAGTTGCTACATTTTGTGCACTCTGCTGCTTCCCAGAATGCAAGGCTTACCTGGCTACAGGAAGGCATGTAGCCCAAAGTTGCAGTGCACACCTGGTAGCTAGCTCAGCTTAAAGGTTTTCTTTCTCTCTTTATCCATCCATCTGACACACACTGAACAGCACCTCCTGTGGGTCTACAACAGGGGTGGGCAACTCCAGGCCTCGAGGGCCGGTGTCCCTGCAGGTTTTAGATGTGTCCTTGAACCAACACAGCTGATTTAAATGGCTAAATTAGCTTCTGAACATGTCCTGAAGTTCTCCAGAGGCCTGGTAACCAACTAGTTATCAGGTGTGTTGACCCAAGGTGAGATCTAAAACCTGCAGGACACCAGCCCTCGAGGCATGGAATTGCCCACCCCTGGTCTACAAGAAGGCACGCCAATGTCTTCTCTTTGGGTGTCACCTGACTGGGCTCCATGGGCTAGGGCTAAGGCTCGGCCACCAGCCGCCCTCCCTCGACAAGGAGCAAAACAAACCAGAGTTTGATTTCAAGCGGGGCAGGTGTGAAAACACCGTGCATGCATGTTTTTCCATGCTTATGAGCATCACTATTCCTGTTTTTATTTTATTTTATTTTATTTTTTTTATGAAAGCCACAAATGAGAAACTTGTGGTTTCACATTTGTGAATATGCTGTTTAAATAATATGAATTGAACATTTTATCTTTATCTGTACTCTGCTTCGGTCTCCAGTTTAACCGAGGTGTCAGGGAGTACCCCGTCGACTGCAATGAGCTCCACACGACCTCGTCACACCAAGTCTATGTCATCATCAGGGCATCCTTCAAAGAGCACACTGCCCCCCATCGATGACAACACAGAGCTTAAAGCCAGGTGAGCAGCCGAGTAGGTGATGGAGATTACAATGGTGTATTTTTTTTAAGTTAAATGTCAACATGATGATTTAAAATCTCAGATTTATTTTCAAACTTTACAATTAAAAAGGAAGAAAATAAATCTCCATAGTAGGGCTGCAAAGATTCAAGTAACTTAAATAACTCAATTTTAAAAGAAACTTTCAGTGCTTTGTTTAATCCATGACTGTATGGCGCTCAGTCGTCACCATCTAACCAGTTTAACGTGGGGCCGGAATCAGTCTGCACACACAGCTGTTATCGTGTTATGGTGAGCTCAGGTGGAGTGAAATAAAACGTTTTTCTAGCATCCAAAACCCGCTCGTTCTTATAATCAACTTTAAAACCTTTACTGGGAAGAAGCTGATAGCACTCGTTAACCAAACTATGTGTTCATCAAGCGCCATTGTGAAGAAAAGAGAACTTTGCTCCCATCCACCACCGTTTCTTTTACACAGCATGAATTCTACAGAGGTTAAAATAAAAGCACGTGTGTAGAAAGTGAGATGAACAGATGAACTTTTAAAGTCTGGCGCGATGTTTAACTTAGCCAGCTTGCTGTAGGATGACGGCAGTTGTCCTACTTTTCATTGGAGTGATACCTGTGACTCTGAAGGGGGCAAAGACCATATTTAGTTTAAGGCTTTAGGAACATAATTTTCTGGGTTACTTAATATAGAATATAACACTCACAGATACACATGGACATCGTGAACACACACCAGATCTACCTCATTCAGGAGATTTGGTAATATCACCCCCCCCCCCCCCCCCCCCTTTTTTTTTTTTTTGACTCGCATTTGACATAATGTTCTTTTAAAAATTGTATTTAATATGGCACATAAATGATTATTTTTTTCTTAAACACATGCAAAACGTTGCAATTTCTAATCAATGGAATAACTGATAGAGTACTTGATTACTGAAATAATAATCAATAGCTGTACGTATGTCCAAACAATGGTAAGAATTGGTATATGCCTTGATAGCTGTGGCTCAAAAATAATCATGAAACAAAAATAATCATGATGTTTATTTTCACAGATCATCATGCAGGTGCTCCTCAACATTTAACAATGAGAATCACAATGTTGAGCAAATGTCCTTGGGTCATCACTTCAGAAACAAATTACAAACATCTGTTGGAACAGATCATGTGATTGCACCTTAGTTAATTTTTTTTTTATATTCATTGCTTTGATTTCACTCAGCAAATGGAACAATTAAATGTACGGTCTGTGTCTTTAAAAGCAGTCTGATGGTCACAAACTGCTGTTTTACCCTGCACGCTCACACAGTCATTCAGATTCAGCAGTGGCGTTAAAAATGTACTTTTCATCGAGAAATACCATAACTTCATTCTAAAATACAAACAGAAATGTGCCAGATGTTCATCTCCTCCAACGCGTTTTTCTTATTCTGCAGCTCGTCTCCACGCGGCCCCTCCACCTCTCCGTCTGCACACAGTATTAGCACCCCAGAGAAGAACCGTTTCCCCCGTGGTACCACCAGTCGCAGCACTTTTCACGGAGCCCAGCTCAGAGACCGCCGCAGCGCCACCTACAACGGACCTCCAGCTTCACCCACATTGTCTCATGATACGGGGGCTCTCGCTCAACAACGCAGGGGCACCTCTACAGGGATCATTAGCAAGATCACCTCCAAGTTTGTCCGCAGGTCAGTGCTTTGTACCTTAGAGTCGTTGCACCCAGCAGTTATTGTACCACCGTGGTCTCAAACTCAGAGCTACATGTTAAACAAATATTTGACTGAGAACAGCTCAACGCTTTCAAAACTGCAGGATGTAAAGCCATACTTTACTAATTTATACTTCCTTTGTGCTAAGGTGCTTTTATTATTGAAGGGAAATGCAGGTTCTACAGGGAGAAACATTCATGTGCTCCTGGTGTAGTCCCATTTCCAGATCAGGAAGTCGTTCTTCCTGCTTTGTTTTGTTCAAACTTACAGTACTGTGCAAAAGTCATGAGCCACCGCTCGTTTCTTCTTATTTTGCTTGGATAATGGAAGACAAGTGCAGTGATTTACTTAAATGTGCAAACATACATGGAAATAACATCTGGTTTGACCACTTTTATTTTTTCAACACAACCTCTGTCTTGTAATTTCTTTAAGTAGTCTTGAGGAATATTTCTCCAGGCTTCCTAAAGGACATTCAGAGCTCTTCTTTGGGTGTTAGCTGCTTTTTTTTTCCTGCCATGTAGAAATAATGTTTGGTTTGATGCTCTGAGGTGGCAAATCCACGACTGAATCTGTGTTTTGTTTTCTATTCAAGTAGTATTCTTTAGCTGTGTGTTTGGGATCATTGTACCACTGAAAAATGAAGTCCCTGCCAACCAGACATTTTTCAGATGCTGTTGCATGCAAATTATTCTATTTTTGACAGGATCCCAAACCCCACTGGCTGAAATGCAGCCCTAAACCACAACAGGAGACTCCAGCATGTTTTACAGAAGACTGTAGACACTCTCTCCTGCCATCCTTTATACTTATTGATGGCAATTTATACCAAAACGCTCCTTGAAAACAAATTCTAAAGAAATGAGCAGTAACTCAAGATTTTTGCACAGTACTGTACATTAATTATCTAAATCAGAAAGTCACTTTTCTTTCTAGTCTGACACCAAATTAATATACAGTTATTTTTTAAATAGATTACAAGGCAGTTCAGAAAAGGACTTGAGTTTCCTTCCATGCTAGCAGCTCTGTAAGGCTATACTTGGTAAAAACATGCTAACAGGCTCACATTAACAATACCAGGTGTTAGCTTTATCATGGTCACTGTGTAAGTTTAACAAAATAAAAAGTACAGCTGAGGTGAGGTGAATTATGTTGCAGGTATCAGTCATTGGACAAATTATTAGATGCATTCAAATCTCGATACACAACAAAAATCATCCCTGGACATACTGTGTGTCTCTGTGTAAAAGTTACTGAAGTGATTAAAGGAGTTGCGACGTTTGTTCGGATTCCTTTATGCGAACTTTCCAGGTATAAAAATGAAGGAAGCGTCACGCTCTCTGCCTGTTTACTATAAATGCTGCATAGTTTCCCCAGTCCTCTGTGAATATCACACATCCACACTGCCACCCCTCGTCATCCATACAGCAGTTAGCACCTTCACGCTGGTCCATCTGGTGGAGGCTCACAGCTTTCTCTCCTTTTCTCCCCGCCTAGAGCTCTGTCTTTCAGGTCGACCCAGAGGTAGGAGAACATAACGCTTGCTGCACTTGTCACCCCCGTCCGAAATAAACCAAACCTCTTTGTGCCCACTATGACCTTGGCCCGTGTTTCCTTAACCCCTTGCGTACTTGCCCACTACACCACGTCCTTGCCTACTGACACCCTTTGTTATGCAGTATTTCCCTCCCTTGTGTCCACTGCCTCTTAAACAAACCTCACGGCTCACCAGCTTCTTCTGTACTAAGCCACCAGATATCTGCTTCTCAAGTTGCTAGCTTTCCTCTCCTTATTCTCCCCCATCCTTTGGCTGAGCTTAACAGAAAAGACCAGGCAAAAATCCAGAGGCCGAATGGACTGTCTAGAAACGCTTTTCCGCTCTTTGCAGATCAGTGGGGATTAAGGAAAGGTAGCGTATTGTAGATGGGATGATGCATTTGGTTAATGTGAGCTATAATAGAATGACCCTCAAAACAAAGACCGTCACAGTCACCTCATTGTGTGCTGAACCCTGATACCCAGGAGTGTGGATTCTTTCCTGGCATGATGCCTGACACCCCCTCTGTGTCCAGTCATGATGGGGGTGGTGTTTAGTAGTGAGTCGGGGCGGGGCTGCATGTGTTGATATGATCCCAAGGGAATAACGAGTCTGTTCCTGGTTTATTTCAGGGTACCTAGTGAGGGAGAGGCCAGTGCCAGGACAGAAACACCAAGGTAAGAATTTGTGAGATGTCAAGTTCACAGAGAACGTGAAACCCACCTCTGCCTACTTCCCCTGTCCCCGCTCTCACTCTCTCCCTGATGGTTTCTTGCTCAGGAGTGCGTCTGGTGACACTAAGGAGGACGGCAGTCGGGATTCAAAGCCTCGCTCCCTGCGTTTCACCTGGAGCATGAAGACCACCTCCTCCATGGAGCCCTCGGAGATGATGAGGGAGATCAGAAAAGTCCTGGACGCCAACAGCTGCGACTACGAGCAGCGCGAGCGCTTCCTGCTTTTCTGTGTCCACGGCGACGCTCGCCAGGACAATCTGGTCCAGTGGGAGATGGAGGTGTGCAAGCTGCCCCGCCTTTCGCTCAACGGCGTGCGCTTCAAGAGGATATCGGGCACGTCCATCGCCTTTAAGAACATCGCCTGCAAAATTGCCAACGAGCTCAAACTGTGACAGCAGATGGAGCCCCAGTCAGTCTTTTCTCTGGTCACAGTCTCATCTCATCACTGGATTAGTGTCGACTCGCAGGACAAAATTCAGCACTGACGGTCCTCGCCATGCAGTATCAGGGTGGACTCGGCTGGTAAACGTGCAATACTGGCCACGAATGTACTGTACAGGGTAGTGGATCAGAGAGATATTGCAAAGTTTAACGTCTGTGACGGAGAGATAGCAAAAAAGAAAACATTAAAAAAAAAAACAGCTAACCCAGCTTTTTTTTTTCTCCTTCCGTCCGGCCCTCTGTCTCTCTCTTTCTCGCTCTCATCGGCCCGCTGCTCCACGTCAGAAGACGCATTTATGTAACACATGCAGTATGCAACTGAAGATGACCATCCTGCAATAATGTTTTCAGTCTTCTTTTTCTAAACGCCTACTACAAGATCTACTCTCCTCGCTGAATAACCATTAAACCTACCGTATGCTAAACTAGCCGCTTTTCCACCTGTGTTAAGTCAGTATATAGATCAGGCTGGAGCCCATATGTAAAAAGAGAATTGTACTGTATGCATAACATCTGCAGGTACTGTATTGTACTGTATATTAATTTAGCGTTCTGTACAGACTTTTATTGTTAATACTGTCTTTTTTTTTTCATGGGATTTGAGTTCTTTCCTAATATAATTGATGTCTCTTGGAGCATTAATCTTTCACTCTGTTTTTTTTTCTCTTCTCTTTTTTTTCTTTTTTTTTAAGAGCCACCATATGGAAATAGTGTTTTCAATTTTATTTAAAAAGCACTAAATTATTTTGTGGAAAATTGAGGGATTTGTTCCCTTGCCTTTTATGTTATATTTTTTTGCCTATGGAAAAAAACACTAAGTTGCACCACATAGACTTGAGTAGTAAGTTCAGTTAAAACTGAAATTGTGTTCACTTTATTTTCTCTCGGCAGTAGGTTGGTGATTTGGGGGTCCTGCTGCAATTGCACAACTTTTCCAGGGTGATGTGTATGAACATGAGAGTATGCACCTGTATTTCTTTGATGTTAGTTTGGTAGTCCTCAATTGCGAAGAAAAAAAACCAGCAGGGTTTAAATTGGTTTACTTTAGAAAGCGCCTGACAGGATGATACATGACGTGTTGATCGCCACGACGAGGCATTTTATTTTTTCTTTGATGGAGCCTTTCTAAAGAGCCTGATTTAGTCCTGCCACCAGTGTGATTGTGCAGGTACTTGTGTATCTCCTTGCTTGTGTGTTAATTTTCTTTCTTTCATTTTTTTTTTTTTTTTTTAATTTCAGCGGATTTTATTGTATTTATTCCATTACATTGTAATGTGCTGCTTTGTAGATTTGAGGCGTGCACTTTGTTGGAGAAAATAAAAAGGATTTTATTTGTTTGTATTTATTTTACTCCTATTTTTTTCATATCTGACATAATTACACACCCAGGGTTCAGGACAGTTTGCCTCATTTAGCTTAAGGAAGTACAGTGCTGTGCAACAGTCTCGAGTCACCACTGATTTCTTTACATCCAAGGAGCCAGATGTTCTTCAAATTTTTTTTAAGTAGTCTTGAGCAGTAGTTCTCCTGGCTTTCTGAAGGTCCCTCGCCATCCTTATTTGGACACTGAAACCACAGAGCCTATGAACGATGTCAAAGATCACAGTTTGACAGGCATAAAATAGTATTTGTGTACAAATAAGATGTTTCCCAAACAGTTATTGCTTGAAAAATGACTTTCAAAAGGCCTTGAAAAATTCTAAGACATGTGGAGGACAAAAGAAATGGAAGGCATACATTTTTTTAACCAATTAACAGTATCTGAGTGTGATGTCATTAAGCAACAGAAAAAGAAATCCAGCAAAGACCCGACACAGGACCAAAGAGATTCAAATGGCCCTTCAGTTGATCCATTTGCTCTTAACTGAAGCTTGATCAGAGGTCTCAGTGGAAGGATGGCTGTGAGAAAGCCATTCTTAGGGAAGGGTGAAGTGTGCCAAATTACAGAAGAACTGGACTGAAAATCTGAACCACTTTTGATGTATAATCAGTTCCATGTATGTTTGAATAAATTGCCCTTTCCTATCAAAATATAAAGAAATGAGGATTGGCTCAAGACTTTTGCACAGTACTTTAGATATGCTGTTGTGTTTTTGGCTTTAAGTATGTCACACTGAAGACATATCATGCTACACAGCACTAGCAGGGAACTCCGATGAAATGTTAAGCTTTATTGACTCTAAATTGCATGATATCAATCCTAATTATGACACAGTCAGTCACATTAGTCAAAGGTAAAGCATTATGACAAATGTCCTCCTTCATTTCAGTGCCCAAAAATGGTTGAAAATACCTTCAATAGTTCCCAGTTGTGAACAGCTGTATTTTCAATACTTTAAACATTATGCAAACTATTACAATAAAAGCATAAGCTGCAAGGATATACAAGTAGACTCTAACCTTTGATATTTTCCAAATCAAAGGCATCATTTCAAATCATTCTCCAACAATTATCTAATAATAATCTGTCGCGGTCGTTGGTAAACTCTTAAAAACTCTTAAAAGCTTCATTTACAAATGGAAAGACAGGAAAAATGTAAACATTTCATTTTGGCAGATTTCTTCAGTTAAACATGTTAATAGGTTAAAAAGTACAATTTCATTTGTTTCTGTAGATAAATATATGACATTAGAAATGTATAAACATTGAGTGACACAAAAGGCTGAACACACATTAAAAATTAAAAAGTTACTGGCCAGTGTTAGATGTATTAGTGAACATAGATCTGCATTTATTGGGATGGGACGGCCCGTGTAAGGCCCTGGTCATGCATTAATGACTTGACAACATATGCGATCTAATCCTAACTTGAGGTGCATGCACTGGACTCAAAATGCATCTCGGTCATATGCTTGGTTGAGATGCATACATTTATCCTTTAATCTACTGTGCACTAATTTAACTAGAAGAGTTTGAAAATCAGTAGGAGTAATGGCTGCTGTTCTCAAGTTAGGATCAACGCTTTCTGAGTTGTTCAGCACTGCATCTGCTGCAACAGCCTGCTGTCTAGACAAAAAAAAATCACAAAATTCACCCACCAACCAATCTGCAACAGAAGAAAAATTAGCTCAGTTGCTCAGATCGATGATCCGGTGCTCATAGATCTGAGTTTTCCCTTTGAAACTGGAGGCCAGCAGGAATTGACGGTTGTCTATGGAAACTGGAGAGAAGGCCCTCGGTGCCTGTATGTTCAGCTCCTGAAATCGAACAAATTCGCCCTTCTTGGCATCCCAGCGGTAAACCTGGGTGAAAGAGTAATCGCTGCCAAGGATGGCGTATTGCCAGTTTCCCACAGCGAAGGGCTGGAATACCATGGAGCCACGAGAAGGCATGGTCTGCAATTCCCTAAAGAGGGCCCCGTCCCAGCGCATCACTTTGGAGTCACCAATGAAGCGCGTCAGGCAGATATACAGGTCGTTTTTGACCTGGAAATGTTTCACAGCGTAAACATCCTCCATCTCTGGGATGTCGGTGCGCCTGTCAAACATCTTGGTGCCTTTGTTCCACTGGTAGATGACGGGCCTCTGGGAGCTGCTGGACAGGATCAGGTGAGGCTTGGAGGAGATCTCCATGTACTCCACATCGGTGTCCCGATACCACTGGTGGAGGGACTGATGCCAGTAGAAGCCATTGCCGTTCCACTTGTAAATGGTGGTGGACCCGGCCTTGGAGCTGTCCGCTATGACGAAGAAGAATTCGCCATCGATGCGGAACGTCTCAACGTCGTTTGGTTTGCGGATTCGCAGGATGTCGATGCCTTGGAGCTTGATGAATTTGTTAGCGGACGTGTCACGCTTGTAGATGTGCGAGCCACCAAACAGCTGAGCCACAATGATAAAAAGCTGGTTGTCAATGACCAGGGGTTTGCAGACCACCGTGGATGTACCTGGTGAAGCAGAAGACAGGATAAAAAGTAAATATCTTCACCTCCAATAATTATCGCCATTGAGAGGTTTGAATCACCCCTCCTTTCAAACTTGCACAGCCCTTTCCCAAAAAAATGCGTCTTTCACTTACTCTCAATAAAATCAAAGTTTCTGAAGACCATCTCCACGTGATCCCACTCTAGAAAGCTGCACTTCCCACTGAAGGGCTGAGCGAACACAACGTACTGGTCATTCCCAAAAGAAAATGCTTCCACTGATATGGAGTTAAAATCCATGGACTGGTAGGATTCAAACTCTGCAAGTGAAACAAAAAACACCCACTTGAAATAACTTTTTTTTTAATCCAGTGAAACTTTGAGAGAAAACAACTGTATTTATTGTACTCCACCTGTGGTGATGCAGTCGAATGACTGTGGCAGGAGGTCGTTGATCTTTTTGTCGAGCTGCGAGGCCGGGCCTTTACAGTAAATCTGATCCACGGTGGCATTGGTGCTGTATATCCACTCCACCAGCCATTTGAGCTTGCAGTCACAGGTGAACTGGTTCCCCCTCAAGTCTCTAAAGGGAAAACACCACCAAACTAAACTCCGCATGCTGTATTAAATGCATTCAGAAAGGCCTCTGCTTTATGAATGCATTTAATTCCCAAAAGCTGGAGTTACTGAAGTGTGACTACTGTTAGCTTTGCTCTGTGGCCCTCACAGCTTCAATCTTTGCCCTCATTATCATCAAGGGGGACTATAAAGGAGAACCGGACATCTTCAGTGGGTGATAGATTGCAAACTTATCTCTTTCCTCACTGCTGCATGCAATTTTAATAGTGTTAAAAGCACCAGCTGCCCACACATTTTTCGAGCCTCGGCTGAAGTGGAATAATGATACAGTGTTCTATATATAGAAGGCTGCACAGAAAACTCATTTATCTCAGTGGCACGCATGTAAATTGAAACGCAATGAATCTCTTTGTTAGGCAAAGGTAAAATTCATACTTACACTTTTGTCAAGGCCTCGAGACCCTTGAACAAATCTTTGGGCAGCGTCTCAAGATTATTGTAGGCCAGACTCCTGAAAATAGATTAAAAAAATTGTGCTTAGTTTCTGGTTTCCACATTGATTATATGTGCATGCATTCCCCCCCCCGCCCTCCCCATAGCCACACCATCTCAAACTATTAAATAATAATCTGTTTATGCAGTATTTCTGTATGTACACAGATATCTGTTAAGAAGCTTGGGGCACATATTGCCACCCTGGAGAGTACAGCAGGAACATTGCTTATTGTGGGTTTGAGGAAACATTAAGCTATTTTTAGCACTGCCTCCTCAGCCATTTTATGGCTTTCTCTGCTACAATGAAGACGGTGGAAAAAAGGCTTTTTCCTGTTGAGAAGACTTGGGTAGTATTTTATAAGTTTCTTTAGAGCCTTATCTTAAATATTATTGCATCAATAAAAGAAAATCTCAGAGCGTTTTTAACTTATAATGTACTTTCACAAATCTGTAATGAAAGAATATTATACTTTCATTTACAGTGGACATTGACGGTGGCGGGATTTGCTTCGTAATCATATTCATAACAGCTGCACAATGTTGGGAGAAGTGTCTATGTGGCAATACAAGTTGCGCAATAAAAACTGTCAGCGTTTTACTGGAACAGTGCTTGTCTGCACCTGCACATAGATTACAATGTCTGATGCAAATGAGAGAAAGCTTCTCTTGTTCTCCCTCTTAAAGCAGGTCACCAGTGATTAGATTTTTAAATTAAATAGGTCACAAAATTAAATCCCCGTGCAACTGTAGTGTTTGCTTCTTTAATACCTCTAGTAAAAAAAAGAAAAAGTACTTACAGGTGTACTAAGGTTTTCAGTCCACGAAAAGCATGCGCTGATATCGAATTGATTTGGTTGTTTTCAATGAATCTGAAAAGTTGTTGGATAAAATGCAGGAGACGGGAGATAATGTCAGGCAAATGCAACAAAACAATCACAAAATCAAAAACAAAAAAACAAAAAACCAACTTGAAGGATAATTTTGTACCAACTACTCACAGATATTCTAGGTGAGGAAGACCAATGAATGCATCCTCATTTATAGATTCCAGGTTGTTGGCTGTGAAGAGGCTGCATGGAGAAATCTCAAGTTAATATTTTTACTATTCAGGGTCAGCGAGTGGATAATAAAAATACATACTTTTAAGACACGGATCTGTGCTCTCTGAGGATTCCTGCAGGCCTGCATGTCTGTTTTTAGACACACAGTGTCTCTGTCAGTACTCCACCCAATGAGGAAATGAATTCCCTCATCAAAAGAAGGAATTACCCGTAAATTACTGGATTCACATTATTATACACAGAGACATTTTAATGCAAGGCTTGGAAGAAAGCCTAGCAGAGAGATTTAAAATCACCATGCCATGAAAAGGGATGCAGGAAAACCACGTTTTCAGCAAATGATTTTTTGGGTTTAAGGCTTCTCCAACCTAATCAATAGCCACAGCAACACCCGTTCTATCATAATGTGTAGCATCATTGAAGGGGGAAATGTCTTGAACATTAAACATGGCGTTGATCAGCTCACAGAGTGCAAGAAAAGCAAGAAAAAAGTAAAAACTCCTAAGAGATTTCTCACAGGAGATGCAGAGCAGGCGTGAGGATGAAGCTCTCTTTCGGAATTTCAGTGAATTCAGACTTGACAAATGATCTGTGGGGGGGAAAACACGACACACACACGCATACTGTTTAGGCTTACAGCACAGACTGACGATCACTTATTGCAGTCTGTTCCTTGGATATGCAATTATTATGCAGCATTGGCGGAAAAATCCACGTCTTAACCAGCAGGTAGAGCTAAGCATGTTGCGTTCATCGCTGCAGTGGGTTTTTATTTCAAAACGATATTAAATAGAACTTACAAAGATGTGATTTCTCGGGGAAAGCTGCGAGGGATGAGTCCTGCGCTTTCGCACAGCGCGTTATCTTTGGAACATGTACACACTAAGGGACAGCGAGGCGGCTTGGGTCTCCTGCTGTCCACTAGAAGTATAACTGACGCCACCACAAGTAAGCCGAGCCAGAGCGATCTGCTGGGTATCTTGTGTGTATGTTCCATCCTTGAGATCCGCAGCGGGCACAACTTGCGCGTCGAACAGCCCTACACATGAACCAGGGTCTCCGCTGTGGTTCCTCTCCCACCGCTGCTGCAGCCGCTTCTGCCTGGAGGCCACGCGAATGTCCGCTCTTGTTTATCTCCGTGCGCCACCGCCGCTCTGGAGGTGATAAAACCGGGCGACCCGTGCGCCCACAGCGCCGTAATTACACCGAACCTCCAGACGAAAAGAAATCTAAACCCTCCGAGACAAAAGCAATAATAATAAATATATAATGTGACGCTTGCTGTGGAGTCTTGAAGCTCAGGAATATTCCAGCTGGCTCGGTGACAAACGCGGTGTGAGGGCAGGTGGGGATCCCAACGGGAGCAGACGGAGCATCTTCATCCAAAACCACGCCTATGATTTCAGCAAACGCCACTCTCTTCGTGTCAGGGTCTTGGAGGATTCCGCCCTATGGGCAACTGAATTGTGCAATTTTTTTCGTGAATCAGCGGGAGAAGAAGAAGCTCTGACATGAGCCAGCGGACTGTCGTCTGTGGCGCAGACGCACACGAGCGTTCTATGCGGGAAGCGGATGGGAAACCCGCTGACAATTAATTGTGATTATGGAAATGTAGCTGCAACATTTGGCTCAAAACCAGATGTTGACTGTCAAAACGCTGCCGTTACAAATCACGGGTTCTTTGGTGCCGATAAAGTCACCGAAACTTTGTGCTTTCTTAAATATTCCCATATTTGTAAAATGTTGTGGGTATATTTCCTGGTTTGCACTCGGTTTCCATGACGACTGGAGGATGCAAAGTATTTCTGACCTGTGGTGGAGGGGTGTGGGGAAACCCTCCTGTCACTCTGACATCTGTTCTGCCTCAGTACCATCCCCCTCATCCTCTTAAACAAAGGGCAGGTTAAACGGTCTCTAAAATACACTCGTCTCTTTTCATGCTTTAATACTGCTGCAAGCCACCACCTTCACAGTTTTATTGCAGTTTTTTCTTAATCTTCTATGCCAGACAC
The DNA here is from genome assembly GCF_057381915.1 of Diplotaxodon limnothrissa. NCBI lineage: Eukaryota > Metazoa > Chordata > Actinopteri > Cichliformes > Cichlidae > Diplotaxodon > Diplotaxodon limnothrissa. The sequence goes on along the minus strand of NC_140608.1, from coordinate 12,734,378 downwards.
TTGCTTGTTCAGGAGGGTGCTCTTGGAGCCCTATAAGGCTGTCATCATCTCATTTCTTACTTCTGATTAATATGTTTACTCACTGTGGCTGTCAGGCCTGCATGCTTCTGACCCATCTTGGTACAAATATGCACAGGCCTTTTGAAAAGTGCACAAATACTCACATGATTACAATACTTGATATCCTGCGCATGTTTACAGTGATATTACTAATGCAAGAGAATTAGAGGAGCGTGATCCTCCTCTGGGAGGTTTGAAAAATGAAGCTGGGAAGAATGAAGCTATTAGGCTGCTTCTAAGAAGTATCAGCAGCTGCTGGACCAGGGAGAGAACAGTGGATATTATTGTGTGTGCTGCAAGATGTTGTGTAGTGTCTGTACTTCATAAATGTCACCATTCATCACCAGAGTAGGACACAGACTTTCCAGTAACAATATGACCACAGTCAGTCAAGTGTTTCTCACTTTTTAATATGTATTTGGAGTTTCCTGTAATAAACACTGATCACTGACTACATTAGACTACTGTGTAATATTTTGTAGATTTCCCCTTTTTCACCCAAATAGCCCCTCTCCTAAGTCAGGGCGTTGACACAGGACCTCTGTGGGTGTTGTGTGGTTTAGGGGTGGAGTCTCAGTGGATCAGCCCTGTTCTGGCACATCCCCCAGATGCTCTTGCATTGAGATCTGAGGAGTTTGGAAGCTGGGGTGGCTTTTGTTGTGTTATTTGAGCCATGCCATAACAGTTATAGCAGTGTGACATCATCCTGATGGGAGATGCTGTTTTTTTGTGCACTGGTATGAAGGGCTGGAACAATGTTTACATGGGTGGTAAGTGTCACTGTAGCATGATGAATCCAAGGACTCAAGCAGAATAATGCCCGTGTAACAAATTATTCAGTGTTACTAACTTCACCTTTCAGTGCTTTTTAAAATATTGTTATTGATCATTGTTTGGGCCTGTATTAGCTTGTGACCTGACTTATCTGCCCCTTTACCTAAAGATGCATGAATAAAATTATATTATTTGTGGATATGTTCAATCTTCACCCAATGGCTGTGGGTAAAATAGAGCCATTCTGTCTGGCAGTCTACACAAATGAGCTGAACTCCCCACTAGAGGGAAATGCTGAGCAAGGTAGATATGTTTAGTTGTCAGGTGGACTCACTAGCTTCATAAAATTCTTTCTCTAAGATTTACACCTTAAGGGGAAGAGAGCATCATCCACAGGGAGCTTTTCTACATGACTATCAAGATTTTAAATTGCTAGAGGCTCTCCCGCTCTGATCTTGAGCAAACTGAGTGAATGCGCTTGTTTTGCAGGTCTGCCATCTTGTCAGCCCACAGAGTAGGCATACCTACTATATGAAAATATAGCATAAAACCTCAATTATATGAAAAATGTAAACAAATAAAGCTCAAAATTATGTTTTGATGAACGATGAAATTACATCTTAGGATCCTTTCCTGTCCATCAGTGATTAAATGATGAAGAAGTAGAAGATGCTAATTATTGTTATGATGATATGATTATGAAAGTGTACACTGTGCCAAAAACACCCCGTAAAGCTTTTACAAGCAGCTGCTGCTCAAGAACTGCCCATCCAAGGCCTCCCTGCTGTTAAACTTACGCTGCCACCATAAGAGCGCGAAAAGACAATTAAAATCACGATTTACGAGATCTGCAAAAATATTTATATTCAGTAAACAAAAGCAGAGGAATAAATAACATTTGATTCCCTAGAAAAAAGCTAGATAAATATAACTGTTTATTTCTTTTAGACAGAACAGTCAGACCATAGCTGTCTGCAGCAGTTTGCTCAGCCTTGGATGCAGAAACCAAACAAATGTTTTGTGGACAAATCACAGCTGACATGAAGCTTGACATCCTGATCTGTTTCAGTCTGGCTTTAACAACATCATCTATGTGGTGCATCAGCTTACCAGAACAGTTTGCATGTCATTTGATTTGGACTCTGTCTGGCACATGAGCATTTCCTTAACAAACATCTTTCCTCCACCCTATACTATTCAGTTTGGGTTTTTTTTACTATTTAGAGTGAATAGATAAAGAATGGTGTCAGAGCCTGTTGTAAGAGAGAAAGACAAAAACAATCTCTTCCATCCATTAAGTTTCTCCATAAGATATTGTGTAAAATGACAAATACAGTATATTAATTATGTATTTTTTGAATTATAAATTTGTGCAGTTAATAAAAATTCCACTACTTGAAATATGTGTGTAATGGTTTAAAAGAAAGATTCCTCAGTTTAATCCTGGGAAGGAGGCACAAATTCTTTTGTGGTTGCATCAGGATGGGCATGTGGTGTAAAAGATGGCCATTAGAGTTTACAAGAATTGATTTCATACTGTGCAGTTCAAAGAAAGGTTCCAGTCTTTCATATAGAACAAGTGAATCAGTCATTTGGGAAACAGCTAAAGGGTTATGATGCTGTTACAACCTTTGAGACAACAGCATAAAAAAGTCAGAAATGCAGTGAAACACCAGGTGGACAACTCAGGAGGATAAGAAATAAGTTGGTCAAACAATATGCAAAACCTTTTGGCAGTATTTGAGCCAAAAGCACAACAGACAGACAGACAGACAGATAGATAGATAGATAGATAGATAGATAGATAGATAGATAGATAGATAGATAGATAGATAGATAGATAGATAGATAGATAGATAGATAGATAGATAGATAGATAGATAGATAGATAGATAGATAGATAGATAGATAGATAGATAGATTTTAGTCTTCTTACCAGCATCCAAATGAGATATGTCTCCATCAGTTTGATCATTTAGGTTTGAAGTGGCATTGATAGGTGACTCATACCCACTCATACTTAGAGTGATATTTGTCATTATCTAGGCGTAGATTAAAAATAATTGCAAGTCAAACAATACCTGGAAGTCCTGAGGCTTATTGGCCAGGGCTCTGTGCCTCTTACGCCTCAGACGGATAGATTGTCTGGATTTCCCAGGGTGGCCTGGTAAAGTGGGAGCTCCTGAGCCTCCACCCTGACCTCCCCCATCTGTGTCTGCTTCTCCCTCATCACCCTCATCACTCCCTTTTTGGTGCAAAATCAGAAAGAAAAACATGAAATTCATAGTCATTCATATTCATTATTATTCTACTCATGCTAAGCTTCAGTCCTGTGGTGACTAATATGTCTCGGCGTGCAACTGGTTATTTAACCCGATGCAGTGAACAGCTCCTTTTTTTCTTAAACAACCATGTTTTAAGACATATCCCATAACTGTGGAAAAGATGTTGCTCATTTTCAGATAGGTCATTTGACCTAATGGCATCAAGTAGATAAAAGAACTAAGGAGATTGCTGAAACAACTAAAACTGTGTTACACACTGTCCAACATGTCATTAAAACCTACAAGGATCATGGTGAATTATCATTTTTGAGGAAGAAATGTGGTCAGAAATAAATCTTGAATGATTGTGACCATAGATCACTTAAATGTTTAGTGATATCAGAGTGTGAAAAATCATCAGTAGAACGCACGGTTGTTTTTAACAGTGATTTCTGGAGCATTTTCACGCATTCAATGCAACGAGAACACAAGGGATTGGGACTAAACTTCTGTGCAGCTTTAAGAAAACCATGCATCAGTGAGGTCTAAGGAGCCTGAAAAGAAGGCGACTGGATTTTTAAAAAGTTTTTAAAGACGTTTCACCTCTTATCTGAGAAGTTTCTTCAGTTCTAAAACCACACGGTGGAGAGTTCAGGTTATTTAAACCCTAGTGGGAGTTGTCCCTTAAGAGGGTTGCTGACCCACTATTAATCATCTCATGAGCCAAGGTATGAAGAAAAATGTATATTATGTATGTTGTGGGCCAGTATGACGAAGAAGATAATGAAAATAGGGCTCCACATGACTAAGAAGGAAAGCATCAAGACCAGCATAGTACGGAACAGCTTCATATCCTGGCAGGAGATGTAGTAGTGAGGAGAGTCTCCATTGGGTTGCTGACGGTCTCTGGGTCGGAGCCTTAACCTGCAATTTTTAGCAATCTGGAACAGAAATACAATATTTGATACAATGCAAACACCTGTGGTTACAGAGACATGATGAAACCATTTACACACCCTGATTGAGCTGTATATGGATTTACACATGAAGCATGGAAACAGTTTTATTTGTCTCATCCATAAAGTCTACTGAGCGCTAAAATCGATTTGCAGCTGGTCACCATGTTCTTCTGTTCTCTGTGTCACACTCATGGATACATTGGCATAACTGGTTGCCCAGTTTAGTGTTAACAGTTGATAGCGGAGAGCACTGAACGTACACACAAAGGTAATAATTAGTAAGCGCACATTTTTCCCCCCACGGGGACAGAGAAATGTCTAAGAAATCAGGATATCCATGCATTAATTCAAGGAAGAATGCTTATTTAATTAATAATATAAGTATAATGACAGCTGGAAAAAGAAACTGAAGTGGCCAAAAACATTTTTCGTTTAAAAATTAAGTTAACTCATGTATATTTCTGTCTTCATGTAAGAAACTTGTAAATTGAGAAAACGGTAAATTCAGAGCTGGATTTTTACAATTTGCGTTAGAAGCATAAAAACAGACAACAGCTGATCTGTCCTTCTCCTCGCTGCCTGCCATCTTTAGCAAAGACAGCATTAACCCACCTGCAATATTTTGCTGTAACTAACCAGAATGATGAGTCCTGGGAGAAGGAAGCTCAGGGCAGTGAAGACTACGTTCCACACAATCTCCCCTGCTGGGTCAGGCCACTTGAGAGTACAGATGTGACCGTGTTCCTGCGGAGATAATAACAAACATAGGCATAGCTCTATTGTAGAAATATTTCCTCTTTTTTAAATTCATCCATACCAGCTTTGGGAAATCCACTTCCATCACAGTGAAGAACAGACTGAGGGGGAGGGAGGTGAGTGCAGAGAAAGCCCAGATGAAGACGAGGGTCACAGTCACCATCCTGGGAGCCAGACTTGGCACAGTCTGCAGCCAGAGAATTGCCTGGACTCTCTCCACACTGATCGTGGCCAAGGTTGTGATGGTGACACAGCCACTCATACAGATGACATAGAGCAATGTGTGGCAGGCTGCATACCCCAGCTCCCAGGACACGGTCCAACGCACTGTCACAATCAGCGGGATCATGCTGACGAACAGCAGATCAGCCACGAACAAGTTGAGCGTCAGGATGGTCTTATTGGCAAGCAGCCTGCGTCCACAGGTTACCAGGACTGCAGCTCATTTGCAGCTACAGAGACCAGAAAGACTGCACTGATAGCTGCGGTTTCCATTATAGTGGTAGCAACCTGATTTGAGTGGTGCAGCTCAGAGAAGAAAGAAAAAAAAGTCAAGTTTCTCAAGTGAAGGGAATGAATGTGAAGGTCTGTATCCATGCAGGCTGAAAAGGTACTAAATGTGAAATGCACACACTGCTCACTCCTGCAGACAAACAGAAAAATGAATGTTGACAGATGCTGATAAGAAGTAAAAGGGAGGAGAAAGGGTGGAGACTAGACTTTCTGATGCTGTTTGCTCTGCAATGCTTAAAAGGAAGTCTTTGCATTTTCACTTTAAGTGATGACGTGATGATGTGCTTACTCACATTTGGACATAAAAACATGAATTTGGTTTGTTGTTTACCTAATAAATAACATATCGTTTTTAGCTTTAAACTATTTTTTGATAAATTTCTAAAATATGTGTTTTCTTGTTTTTAATGACAAGTAGTCTGAGAAATTTGTTAAGTGCTGCACTTTGGAAATATTTCTAAATTGATTTTATTTTGCTCTTTTCACTGCCTTCTGTTTTAAGCACATAGTTTACATGTAATAAAATGTGCTATAGAAATAAACCTACCACTGCCGTTTGCTAAAACACTTCCTGCTAAAAAGCAACAACACTCAAAACATCAAATAGTTGCTTGTATATTTGTATATATCAGTTGAAACCAAAAATAATTTGAGTGCATCAAAAAAAGATCAATATCAGTAGATTTATTACATGGAGCACAGTCTCGACAGAGTATTTAAACCAAACTTCAAACAATTTTCCAACTAATAGTGTTTATTTTGTACACAAACATGCAAGGTGTTATTCCTCTGCAATCCCTCCGCATCCACCACAGCTGGTGTGCTAGTCCAGTCCAGATAATACAAGGCCAGTTTAGAGAGACAATCTGTAAATACTATAGAATGAAGACAAGATGTAGCCCTTTACATAGTGCATTTATTGCTAATTACAGATTTCAAGCAGCTGCAACAGTATGCTGCCAAGAGCTGTAAGCAGCTGCAGCTGCCTGGCTGTGCTGGATGAAGCAGAGATTGCTCCAAACTCAGTTACATTTCTGGGGAAATCTTTGCTGTTATGTTTAATCAAAGCTTTGAGGATTCGTTTCAAACACAGCTTAAGCAACTTGTCACATTAATTTATCAAAATAACTTTAATTTAACAACCAATCCATCTTAAAGAAGATCCATCATTAAAGAGCTTCCAGGCTCAGCTCAGTTTAGACAGATTTCTAGATGGTTCATCAGTTCTCGGTGGTGACTGACTGGATACTCGGCCTGGCAGACGGGACACTCCAGGAAGCTTTCATTCATCAAGTTGCTGTGAGGCGAGGACGTCAGGCTGGGTCTGGAGAACTGGGACAGGGGAGGGTTCGTTTCCCCTGAGCTCTGATCCGGCTTCTCTCTCTAACATAAACAACAACATCCATCAGTTACACTTTAGTCCTGGGATTAAAAAAAACTAACAAAAAAAAAAGAAAACTGCTAAATTTATTCCAAAGTAAATCTTAAAGCTACACTATTTTTTACAATAACAGAGTAGGCTGAGTATGAAAGGTGCTGCTTTTTACTTGATTTTACAACTTGAATTCGTTTTGAATGTTTGCTTTAACTGTGGTTCGTGCAGAAAATTATCAATGGAAGAAATTACAGCAGCAGACACGCAAAGTGAGGAAACATCTGGTGTGCTCAGGTGAACAAAAGGCAGTAAGTACTGAATATTCAGTGACCAGGCAAATAAAAACACAGCTCCAAATGAAAATTAATGTTGCCTGCAACACTGAATTTGTTAAAAAAGGAAAACAAAATACTGGCAGCTGCTAGAGCTACCCCTCAGCCTCCTAGTAGACAAACCTATGGTATCAATTTGAAACTCCTAGGTCATTTCCTTCTTAAGTTATTACAAGATTTTAAGAAAACTTGACCTCTGATCTTGAGGTCGAGATTACAAAATCCTGTGTTGCCTTGTTCATGAGTTATCATGTTCAGAAACGTTGACGTCCACACCATGATGGGGTGGGCACTCTTTATCCTTTAAAGGCTGAGGGGTAAAAACTCTATTAATGCAGCTTTAAGTTTGATCACAGATCAATCTTATCATCCTCTGATTAGATACTGACGCCAACCTTTAACTGCTTTGCCACATGGCCTTTTCCTTTTTGCAATGCCTTCAGAACTTTGACCATTTGCTTCTTTAAATAAGAGCAATTCTGCCTCTCATCCTCAAGGTCTTGTGAAGAAATCTGGATCTAAAATGTAAAAAATTGTCACTGCGATGAACTGAATGAATAACACTATAATAAAAGAGATAATGTGTGGCTGTAGAAGGCAGGCACAGACAAAACAGAGCACACTGTGTTTGCATACTGCAACCTTTTTATCTCCAAAAGACTTATTAAAAAACACAAACTGGCCATCCTCTGTGCATTGTCATTAATCTGCGCCATCATTAACAATGGGTAAATCAGCAACACGAAACTGCGAAAACTAACAGAAAGTAAATGTGCCTGTCATACCTGTCGCTCTAGGTCTGCAATCTTTTCCTGGTCTGCATGGTGACGATTTAACATAAACCTCTGAAAGAGATTCGCCTGATTGGAGAGTAATTTTTCTGTGATTTCATTGGCTCTTTCTTCCCTCATGTGAGCACATTAAGATTTTTACTTTTTACCTGCAGCTCAGAGTTTCCCGACCTTCTTCTCTCATCATCCAGCACGCCCTGGAGGACTTCTCTCACATCTCTCTGTTGTTGCTCTTCATCCTCAGGGCAATTCTGCACTTCCTGTGTGCTTCTGCTCAACCTTTCAGCTTGCAGCTGCTGTTTGAGCTCCTCCACTTCCCTTTCTCTTTCCTTGCACCTACAGATCATTTTTGCCTGTCAAATAGCTAACCACCAACTTAAATGGAAACATATAATCATTACAGCCATTCTCAAACTTCAGACTGCTAACCATTTTAAAGTATAAAGATAACCTGTCTGCTTTTGTTTTTGGTATCAAAAAAAGGCAGAAAAGAAAATTAAGAATTCCGTTTTAAATCACGTAGTTCTTAAAGTTAATCCATTTTTAATGGATTATTTAATTGGAATTATAAAATAAGCAAAACTACTGGCAATTATAAAATATATTTTCAAATATATTTCAATGTAAAAAGTAACTCCTGGTAGCCCACCTGCAATACAGGTACAGTCCACCAGAGGGCTGCAGTCCACACTTTGTCTATTACTGATCTATTTTTTATGCCTTGATTTTTCAAACATACCAATTTTGGGTGATCATCAGATTTTGGTGGGTCACTTCAACTCGTTCCCTCAGTACCTCCAGTTCATCCTTGGCTTTCTGGAGGAGTCTTTCATAATGCTCCTGCATCTGGCTTATTTTCTCTTTCTCTACAATAAGAAAAAGAAATCAAAAATTAAAAGCAGAAGTGGGAAACAAAAGCATGTCTACTCAGATGTGTGCCATGTGGCATTAAAAAAAGATAAATGAAGCACATGAGGACACATTCTGTTACAGTGGGCTACTATTGGACAATCTTGATATTTTAAAAACTTGTTGTGACAGACTGCTGCCCCTTGTCGCCCCAGTGGTGAGTGTCCACTGCCCACTATCCTCTTGGCTCACCGTCTGAATGGTCCTCATTGTGCTGCTGTGAACGGGCCTGATTGGCTTCATTCAGCTGCTTCTCCAGCCATAACATTCTGGCCAGAATCGCCCTCACATAGGCCTCTCTCTGCTGGTCATACTCCAGCCACTGCTTGTTTTTTTCCAAGGCCTCAGGGCATTGAATGAAATAATGAGAAGCACATAAAAGAAAAGACAGAAACAGATCTTTGCCAGAAAGATGTCTCCAAACCACAAACACTTAGTACGACATGTATACTGTAGCCTGACTTGTAAGTAAAAACGGACTAAAAGAAGATTAAGGGGAAGGATAGGAGTGGATAGAAAAACACAGGGGGCATTTCCCAGCTGTGCCAAGAAAACACTTACATCTCTGAGATGAATTTGGACCTCTGCCACAGCTTCATTACTCGTGGAAACCTGTTCATCAGCTGTGGAGTCCTACCAGAGAGACCAGAAAGACACAAAACAATACTGCACATTTGAAAATGAGCAATTCATATTAACAGTCTCTTAGTTGCTACGATAAAAAACAAAAGCTAGCTGGCAGGCAGAACAGTTCAAAAAAGATCCATAACATCTCTATGATGACTATCATGGCTCTCAGTATCCTAATGGTAGTGAGACTGAAAAATACCTGCTGCTATCTAGTGGTATAACTGGGGCAAGAGGGGCTTAATTAGCTAAACAGATGCTGGAAAGTCTAAGAGTAATGTGAGCAGTGTGAAGGAAATAATCACATTCACATGACTGCATCTGAAGCAGGACAGCTGCAAATTTAACAAGCAATTAAAAATGCTCCACACAACATCGAGACCTTTTCTTGTTTGCTAGATTATAACAGAGAGACTGACAAACATTCATGCTAGAATCGCCAATCAAGGCCCAGCTACTGGATTCAAATCCAGGACCTTCTTAGTCTAAGGTGATGGTACTAACCATTCTGCTTCCACTATTTTCAGACAGCTTTCTTCCACCAGTAAACCAGTGCAGAAAAATGTTGCTCCCATTGCACCTACAGTGGACACGTCTGTCCACAACAGTCACCAGCTAGTGGCATGCAGTGGAACTATCTCAATGACACACTGGTCTATAAACAACATTCCACTGAGCCAGAATTCCTACTCGAAGGACTCTCTATAGGAAGCTGGCCAGTATGACCCACTAAGCTTCATCCTGTTGACCAGTTGGGCAAAAATTGGGCAAAACTGTTTTAGGCCCCCTGGATGATACCAAGGTGCTTAGAAGATGATTTGATGTTGTTGGCGAGAGGGACAATTTAGTGACAGACATCCAAACACAAGATACTCAGTTTTGTCAGGATAAAGGAGGAGGACATTTGAAGATTTATTTATTAATGGTAGTAAAGCATTCATAGAGGTAGGAGAAGCTGTTGAGCATCCAGACTGCTAAACTAAAGGTCTGAGATAAAACTTACTCAGCTAATACAACTCCCCAAATACAAAGCTTCAGAGGAAGAGACAGACACTGATGCCTGCCTTTCCAAATGAATACAAAAGTCATGACTGACATTTAAGGGGAGCTGTGTTGGAAAACCCAGCAGTGACCCCTTGTGGGAAAGGAATTATTTGCATTGACATCACTGGCTGTCCCCTGTAGTAGCAGGGCAAAAAACCTGGCAAGCAATTAAGCATGCCTAACATGCTCCAGACCTTTTTCTGTGCTTTAACCAGACAATGCTATATGGTCTATAGATTTGAAGAGAAAGATGTACTGGGTTAAACAGAACTGTTTGTTTTTACTGCTTCCGACATTATAATCTCTAATTTGAAAATCTGCTATACCTGCTTCCCTGTAACTTTTTTCTCGACATACTGACACCTTGTTGAGATGACCTCAAGCTTCTCCTCGATATCCTCAATCTCTCTGGAGTAACGGGATATGCTACTCACTGCATCCACTGGTCTCTTTTCTTTTTCACACAGCTGCTCAGAGGGTGAAGCAGTTTTCTCATGTTTCGTCCTAAATTCCCGGGTACACTCGAGCCTGATGGCTTCAAGAGAGAGGAATCTCTGCATGGAGACACAACAAAACATCTTTTAAATATTGGCAGGATGTATTGATACAAAAAAATTGTAAAAATAATTAGACTTAGCAGTGTGAGCATGATTACCTCTACAAGCTTATTATGCTGCGACTGCTGATGGGTCAGTTCAGCCAGGGTCCTGTTCAGGTAGGCATTCTCTTTCCTGAGGCTGCTGACAACCATGGCAAGCTCTGAGTTGAGCTTTTTCTTGAGAGAGCGCTTGTATTTAGATGCTGCCATCCCTGTTACCTGCTCACAAGTATCACAGGAGCAATGCATCTTAGAACATAACGTATGAAACATCAACAATACGAGCAGGATTACATTACCTAATATTCACGAGCAAAGACAACTTCACCAAAGTTTGATTTCTGAGCAGTAATTTTATAATTAGTTTGTAATGTATTGCATTGCAGCTAGTTGCTTTTGACTTTGAAACCTAGTGTATTTTTAAATATATATACATATATTTTTTTTCTTATTCTTTATTTTATTTAAAGGTGTCTCTAAATTTATTAGCAACGCACCTACATCCCACTACATGTAAGACAAATTGAATTAAATAAATCTGGCATCAGCAAAGTGCTACCCCCCCCCCACACACACGTTAAAATATATTTTTGTGTCTATCGCTAGTTAACAAGCTAACAGTTAACATGCTAACAAAATCGCTCATACTTAAGAGTTAAACTGGATACCGAATATTGGTCTCTCATATCTATAAAATAACATTAATGATGTAAAAAACCGCTTATAACCGCCATAATCTATAAGGTTTTTGCTAGACAGAATTAAAGCTACTTTAGCTAGCTAGCCAACGTTAAATAGCTAGTGTTACCATTTAGCTAACGTTATTATAACAGTATTGAAATATGACTGCTCATTTTAAAATAAATCTTACTTTCTTAAGGTATTGTTTTACCAAATCTGCTGCAACACCTACTGGGTTTATATTTTGTTACCTAAAGATGGTGTTGACTGTCAAATTGTGAAGTTGGATGATTATGGCAACCTTTCTTCATCGCCCACTAGCGTGAAAACGGAGAAGAGGAGGAGCTCAGCGGATAAAACTGGTGTTAAATAATAACAATATTGCCTTTCTATATGAATGTTTTTGCAGCTTATTAACTTTTAGATTTAACATAAAAGTGTGTGGCTTTACTTAATAGAAGAAACGTTACTTTAAGCAAGTATTTTAAAAAAATTGACTGCAGGGGAAGATGGCAGTACTTAGGCATCACCACAGAGTGGCGCTGCAGCACAGGATGAGGGTCTCTTTTTGGTGCTCCGTACAGTAAAGCCGCTTCAGGCTGCTGGTGGCTGCTGTGACTCATAAGGTGATTGGTATCCGCCCCTCTCCTCCTCTGCTTTAAACTTTGTCTCAGTTCCTCCTATGATGGCACCTTCTCTCTCAGAGGAATATAAAGCTTTTCTTTGAGTGTTTTTTTTTTTGGACTTCTATCAACATGCTGCGGGTCATAGTTGAATCCGCCAGCGGGATACCCAAAAAGAAACTTGGCAACCCAGATCCAATAGCTTCGGTGATCTTTAGAGGTGAGAAAATTCTTCAGGATAACTATTACCTTAACTCTTCCTGCTGTATGCTGTGCCACTTCTTTTCTAGGAGAAACTGAGCATCCATACAGTGTTTCACTTTCTGTCAGGTTAACATCTTTTGGTTGTAATCACTTAAACGTTTATTGCAGCTGAATATTTTGGCTGTGACTCAAAAAAACAAAGATGCATCCTTATAAGGTCAGAATAACCCACGGCTCCCAAAGGAGAAGGCTTGCATTGTTATTGTAATAAAAACTCCCTCAGGATTGTAAAATTGTTTGTGCAGCAATTATTTTTAGTTGAAAAATAAGTTTGGCGTTGGTTTGAGACTTTTATGTGTCGCTCCTATTCACTGTTAAACTTCAAAATGCTTGGGAGGAAGATATTTTAAAAAAGGAATATAAATCATTGCTTTGTCATTTTTTCTTACAGGTGAAAAGAAGAAAACCAAAGCAGTTGATAATGAGCTCAATCCAGTTTGGAATGAAGTAAGTGTAAACTGAAAGTTAACTTTAATGTTTGGGTGTGATGTTGATGTGTATGTTGTCAACATGACTCCCTGCTGGTGGTTGATTCCAAATGCCCCTTATTTGTAATTACAGGTGTTTGAATTTAATTTGAAAGGCAGCCCTCTGGATGCATCTTCATTCATCAACGTGGTTGTAAAAGACTACGAAACAATCGGAAAAGACAAGTATGTGCACGGAGGGCAATGGGTGGAAAAATGATCACATTTGCATGTTGATTTAGTCATGAATGTGTGTCTGTTTTAAAGTGATGGCAGCCTTAGTTGTCTTAAACCAGACTGGTGTGTGGCACTGAATCAGTACTTAACCCATCATAACAAAGTCTCTGAGTCAGCAAGTTCATTTGAGTGCAGCTAGTCATTACAGATATACATGTGTTTTATGGCTCTGGTAATAACTTAAAGGGAAAACCTCATCCCAACTCAGTGGTTTTTCCTTTTGACATGTAATTATAATCAGTGTAGCAGAGTTTCATGGTAGCTGTGCACCGATGACCAACATTATAACTCCCAGCGTGTGGCTGAAAACAGTTATTATGATCTTTTCCCGAGGAGCAAAGCAGCATGTTGAAACTTCACTGGTATGTTTAACTCCAGGACTGACTCGTCCATGTTAAGACTTGCTATGGTGAACAATGGTGATCCAGCATTTAAAAAAATATTACCTTAAAAGGGAAAAAAATTGTTCCTTTTCACTATTCTTTCTTGAAACTCAAACTGTTGCTTATTAGTCACTTTAATAATCCTCATTAATGTGTTTGACAGATATGCACAAAACACAGAGAGTCTGGGTTCTTTTGTTTTTAAAAAGTGGAGACAAGAAAGGAGACCAAGTAATAACATTTCCATTGAGTCACTGCAGTGACTGATTGTACACAGTATAAATTCCCCTGAGGCAGGCAAAAGGGGTGTGGGGGTGGGTGGGGGTAGTGGGTGAAGACTGTCTGCCTTAGCTACACAAGCACTTTATGCTTTTCCAAAGCTGCATGAGAGGGGAAGCTTGTGCTGGCTTGTCATCGGCACGTTTGTCATTATTAACAGACAGTAAAGCCAAAAATCAGGAAACTTGTTTTTTTTTTTTTTTTTTAACCAACCGTTACCCCCATCTAAAATCCATAATAGGAAAGAGAAGGAGTGTGATTCAGGGAACCGAAGAGGGATGTCTAATCTGTACTGCAGTTAAAAGAAGGCAAATCCAGCTGCTCAACTTGCAGTTTTGAGACCTAGTTTCCTTTGGGACATTTTATTTTGGTATTTCCTCAGCTGTCTTTAAAAGCCATACATTAGTAGTGGAAAATACCTGTGTATACCAAAAAATGGTTAGACATTTTAAAGTAAAAATCCTCTCTTTAGTAGAGCAGCTACAAATATTTGACACTAGAATTTAAAGTTTTCTTTCGCAGTAGAAGTTATGTATACTCATTATCCTTATACTGTGTTTTCCTTGCACAGTGTGCCAGGGGCAGTAATTTACCATCCCAGATTCTTTCCACAGATGACACTTTCTGCCAAGAACAAGTTTTCTAAGCTCTGTGGAGTCTCAACTAATCCCACATCTGTTGAGAACCACAGAGAAAATTGTGAAAGCAACTCATGAAAGCGACCATTCTCATGTTCTTTACTTACTATAAGACTGTTCTCCCACCTCTTTGGCTCTGCATTTGTTCATTGTTAAACTGGGCATAGAGCACATGCCTGTGGTACATGTTAATGGTTTCCATCTTTATGGGTTTTCCTCATAAACTAGTTCCACTGCTGTATGCAAATCTCCCTTTTAACAAAATGAGTAAAGTGACATCAGAGGAAAACTTGCTCTGGAATTAATCTTTGAGTTCAACTTGAGTTACAGTCATTTGGTAAATGAACCTAAATAGTGGTTTCTACTCTAACTTAGCATTCAGCTCTTTGTACTATAAAGCCACATTCGCCCTGTTATAGTCCTTAAATTTATGGCTCAAAGGAACCCAGCATATCAGATGCAACAACACTGCTGCCATTCAACAAGCTACTAATAACGGAAATATAGTTACTCCCAAAGGACAAACAGAAACAAAAAGACACAGAATTCCCAACTAGAAACAAACAAAAGAGGAAGAAGACCATGAGCCAACCACATCAGCCACACAGCGGGGCATTGGATTCAGGCTTCTCCCCTAAACTAGGTCTGGAAAACTAGACTAACATAAACCAAAGCTAAAAACACTGAGAACTCCCAACTTTAACTATACTTAATAATCAAAGCTAAGAAAACAATAGAAAGATAAAGCTAGTGAAAAGGTCAAAGACACCAGTTGCCAACCATCATGCTGTACTTATGGTACTGTATTTTGTTACCCTGTATTTATACACGTGTAATGATAACAAAGTTCAATCCTAATCCCACCTTCTCTGGGTTTATATTTGTGCAGGAAGCCGTCAACAACCAATCAGCATTAGGAATAGATCAGATAAGTGAGAGAACAGGTTAATGGGGTTGACAAGATAAACACAACACCCTGATGTCACAAGCGCAGATATGCTCACTCTCCAATGGACCAGCTGAGGGCATCTCAGTCTTGCCCAAGATTGCTTTGACATGCAAACTACAGGGATTGAACTACAAACCTTTCCACTGGTAGACAAACCGCTCAACCTTCTGAGCCACAGCTGCGCCCATGCGCCCATGCTATGATTTATAAAAATGCCCGGTGTGTTGCAAGCTATTGTCATTAGTACATATATTACATAATTTCCTTTTAATAAAGTAACAATGTCGGTGTTGTTGCTTGATTTGTTATATTTATATGAAGAAGTGAAACTGAGAAGTGGAAACTTTTAGGTATCCACAGCAACGAGCAATTACAGTCACAAACAGTGAGTCCAGTTCCTGCCTGTGGTAATTCTTCAGCACAAATTGTGGAAGCAAAGCATCCCTAGCATCCTTAGTTTTATCGATTGGAAAGAGGTTGATGGTTTCCTTGATTGCCGTATGACTTGAGTGAATGTGAATGGAAATGAATGTGATTGCTTTTCAGATTTATTGGTTCTGCAAGAATCTCACTGAAAGACTTGGCCAGTGGTCATGCGAAATCCCTCCCATCCAAGAACATACCACTTGTCAATGAGAAGCAGCAGTCTTTTGGGGTGAATACCTTTAATTAATAGCGTGATCCTACTTATTGTGCAGTTGTTTTTGTGAAATGCAATACAGCTGGACAGATTTACATCGTGATGGGTGGTAATTAAGAATGTATTCTTTTTTTAGGCAGTCATTAATTTGCTCATTGGGTATGAGTCACCTATCAATGCCACTTCAAACCTAAATGATCAAACTGATGGAGACATATCTCATTTGGATGCTGGTAAGAAGACTAAAATCTATCTATCTATCTATCTATCTATCTATCTATCTATCTATCTATCTATCTATCTATCTATCTATCTATCTATCTATCTATCTATCTATCTATCTATCTATCTATCTATCTATCTATCTATCTATCTATCTATCTATCTATCTATCTATCTATCTATCTATCTATCTATCTATCTATCTATCTATCTATCTATCTATCTATCTATCTATCTATCTATCTATCTATCTATCTATCTATCTATCTATCTATCTATGCAAAGTTACATTCCATGAATAGTTGCATTCATTGTACACCAAGATGTTATACTGAGGATGGGAAAGCTGGATCCTTGAGTCTTCTCCAGACAATCCCAGAGATTCTAAATGGGGCTAAGGTCTGGACTCTGTGGTAGCTAAAACCAAGTGTGAAAATAATGTCTCGTGCTTCCTAGGTATGGTGCGTGAATGGCTTCACCTTCACTACCCATCACTTTGGAAAATGCTAAATCTGGATTCATCATACCACATGACTGTTTATCATTGCAACAAAGTTCATGTTCACTAGGAAACTGAAGAACATCCCACTCCGACTATCCTTGATGATGCATGTCTGTGTAGGTTCTCAGTCATCAAGGTTATGGTAGTCAAAGGAGCTTGAAAAGTTTTAGGCCATGGTTGACCAGGTCAACTAACACACAGAGAGGGTGGCTTATGACACCGAAGATTACCCACCAACAATGTAGTCTTGAGATCCCTTTCCTGGTGCCTCAACTCCCACTGACATCTTGCATTCGATGACATCAGTAGGTCACATAATACGGTGAGGCAAGGGTACGCAATGGCGTCACCCAAAACCGCTGGTGATAATGACGCAACATTTTTCTTCATACCTTGGCTCATGAGATGATTAATAGTGGGTCAGCAACCCTCTTAAGGGACAACTCCCACTAGGGTTTAAATAACCTGAACTCTCCACCGTGTGGTTTTAGAACTGAAGAAACTTCTCAGATAAGAGGTGAAACGTCTTTAAAAACTTTTTAAAAATCCAGTCGCCTTCTTTTCAGGCTCCTTAGACCTCACTGATGCATGGTTTTCTTAAAGCTGCACAGAAGTTTAGTCCCAATCCCTTGTGTTCTCGTTGCATTGAATGCGTGAAAATGCTCCAGAAATCACTGTTAAAAACAACCGTGCGTTCTACTGATGATTTTTCACACTCTGATATCACTAAACATTTAAGTGATCTATGGTCACAATCATTCAAGATTTATTTCTGACCACATTTCTTCCTCAAAAATGATAATTCACCATGATCCTTGTAGGTTTTAATGACATGTTGGACAGTGTGTAACACAGTTTTAGTTGTTTCAGCAATCTCCTTAGTTCTTTTATCTACTTGATGCCATTAGGTCAAATGACCTATCTGAAAATGAGCAACATCTTTTCCACAGTTATGGGATATGTCTTAAAACATGGTTGTTTAAGAAAAAAAGGAGCTGTTCACTGCATCGGGTTAAATAACCAGTTGCACGCCGAGACATATTAGTCACCACAGGACTGAAGCTTAGCATGAGTAGAATAATAATGAATATGAATGACTATGAATTTCATGTTTTTCTTTCTGATTTTGCACCAAAAAGGGAGTGATGAGGGTGATGAGGGAGAAGCAGACACAGATGGGGGAGGTCAGGGTGGAGGCTCAGGAGCTCCCACTTTACCAGGCCACCCTGGGAAATCCAGACAATCTATCCGTCTGAGGCGTAAGAGGCACAGAGCCCTGGCCAATAAGCCTCAGGACTTCCAGGTATTGTTTGACTTGCAATTATTTTTAATCTACGCCTAGATAATGACAAATATCACTCTAAGAAGGAAATGTTATTGTTAATCACATAAATGACAGAAAGTTTCACCAGTACTGCTTAACACGTAAGCCAGTGCCAGGGAATAGACAAACAGGAAACAGACATGCCAACAACTTTTCTGGTTCTGCTTCAGTTTCTCTGGGACAATATTGTTGATCCACAGTTTTCCAATATTTAATTGAGCTGGATTGTACTTTAAAAGTTGGCAGAAAAAGTAAAGTAGCCCAAATAAATAAAAAAATGTTACCTTTTCAAACAGATCCGTGTTCGGGTTGTCGAGGGTAGACAGCTGCCTGGCAACAACATCAAGCCTGTGGTTAAAGTGAGTGTATGTGGACAGACCCACAGGACGAGAATTAGGAGAGGGAACAGCCCGTTCTTTGATGAGGTAATGAATCTATGGCCACGCAAAGATACTCAACTCGTCCAGAAATGACTCTTGAGAAGTTTGTTACTGATTGCATACTTTTGCTTTTGACCTTGCTTGTCTATTTTTAACCTCCCTTTGTCTACTTTCCTTGCCACTTCTGTGAGCTTTAATAACCTCCTGTGATATTTCTCTCTTTATCAGCAGCTTTAGAGTCGCCTTCTGTAGATACTGAAGGAGTCCTTTCAGCTTTCTCTTGCAGTATAACTAATCCCTCTCATTTGCATTTGCATTTACCTCATCTCAGCTTTTGCCAGAATGTACAGTTAGAATCTCAGCTAAAAGCAAATGTAAGTTGTGTGATTTGCCACAAAAAGTTATATTAGCGTGCTTCTGGCATAGAAATATACTGTGCACACACAGTTGTCTCTCTCTCTTCTCCAGATGTTTTTCTACAATCTTAACATGCTACCGTCAGAACTGTTTGATGAGAGCATCAACATTCGGGTATGCAGATAAGTTATATTAAAATGTAATACTGTTTTTTGTTTGTTGTTTTGTTTTTACAGAAAATTAGTATATTGTACCATCTGTTATGCGATTTTACAATCAAATCATTTCTCCATCTCATATCTTTTCTCCATAGGTCTATGACTCCTTCTCCCTCAGATCTGACAGTCTAATTGGAGAGTTCAAGGTGTGTCAAAAATGCTTTTAAATACTAAACTTTGCATTCATCGTTTCACAGTTCAAGGATGAATTAGTAGTCTGACATTTTTCTTTCCTATCCAGCTTGATGTTGGCTACATCTACGACGAACCTAGTGAGTATTTTGGTATTGTATGCACGTCTTGGGAAAGTTCCCTTTCTATACACTGCAGGTAGATGTTTGAACATGTTGAATATGACACCATATCCAGGTCACGCCATAATGAGGAAATGGCTCCTCCTCAGTGATCTTGATGATTCGAGCTTGGGGCCTAGAGGCTACCTGAAAGTCAGCATAATTGTTGTGGCTACTGGAGATGAACCATCGGTAAGAGTAGCTTCTTCCTCAAAATCAAAACACCTTTCTCTTAATGCAGTGTTAATAACATAAAGATCTCTTCTGCTCTGCTCTTGCTTCTTGCGTACAGACTGAGAAGAGAGAGTCAAATGAGGAGCAAGATGACATAGAGAACAATCTTTTGGTGCCAGCTGGAGTCACGATGCGATCAGCCACGCTGAACCTTAAAGTCTATCGTGCTGAGGATATGCCACAGAGTAAGTGGTGTACCGGGTATTAAATTTCTGCAGCTCTCATGGGCTGATGCATTGAAATCCGTTTAAGAAGCTTCTGTTTTATGTTGCAGTGGATGATGCCTTTGTTCAGACAGTAAAACAGGTATTTGGAGGGGATGGAGACAGGAAAAACTTGGTGGATCCATATTTGGAAGTCAGCTTTGCTGGGAAGAAGGTATTTCATGTTAGATTAAAGTTTTTAAAAATTTCCCTCAATGTAATTATAGTTCATTTAACATTATTATTTTGTCTTTTTAGGCTTCTACCAAAATAATTGAGAAAAATGCGAATCCAGAGTTTAACCAATTCATCAGTCTTCAAGTAAAGGTAATAAAGATGCATATTAAAAAGAAGCTTTGATTCAAAATTGAATGAGACTTTAATCTCCATCATAAATAACCTCTGCCTCTGTAGTTTCCCTCCATGTGCGAATGCATCAAGTTGACTATGTATGACTGGTAAGCACTGACATTCATTCACAGACATGGGTAACAATAACACGACCACTATCTGACATGTATATATATTCTTTGCAGGGATCGTCTAACCAAGGATGATGCCATAGGAACAGCATTTTTGAATCTAAGCAAGATATCTTCCTCTGGCGGAGAGATTGAAGGTAATCATACAGTATTGTTTATATTTTGTCACTCACTGGTTTATGTCCATGTTGTGATATGAAATGTAATACCGCTTTTTTTTTTATTCATTCAAAACAGAAACACAGGCTGAAAATTCCAACACAGTCACCGAATGTATGTACTAAATGATTTATCTTCCTTTATGTAAAAAAAGACTCTAAGTTTCTAAGAGCTTAACTCACTCCTTCTCTTTATGTATCTAACCTTACCTGTAAATCCTGGTGGATTTTTGTTTTTTCTGTGTGTTACCGTGAGCACAGCTGCATCAGAAGTTGGTTTTCTCCCAGCCTTTGGGCCTTGCTACGTCAACCTGTATGGCAGCCCGAGAGAGTACTCAGGTCTGCCTGACCCATACGATGAACTCAACCATGGAAAGGTAGCACCAACCAGAACTTCTGCATGATATTTCACTCTCATTGGTATTCATTTTATTTCATATTCATGTTTTTGCATTTTCAACTCTTTCAGGGAGAAGGGGTCGCATACAGGGGGAGGGTCCTTGTTCAACTGTCCACTCAGCTGGATGGAAAGACTGATAAAAATGTGGATGACATCTCAAGTGATGACATCTTGGTCGCACAGGTACTCACGCCGCTCACCGTAACCCTGTCATGCTGTATTTACTCCAGTAAACTGCAAGGTGCCTTTAAACTGATGGTGTGAACATCCCTAAGCAGAAACAAAAACCAGCAGTTTGTTTTCATTTACGTAATCTGAATGTGGTCCTGAACAGGGATAGAATACCTCTAACCAACAGTGTGGAATTAAATTATAACACTCCCACATCTTTTTAATTGGTTGCAGAAATACCAGCGGAGGAGGAAGTATTCCCTGTGCGCAGTTTTCCACAGTGCATGCATGCTCCAAGAGCCTGGTGAACCAATCCAGTTTGAGGTCAGCATCGGTAATTATGGGAACAAGCTGGATTCCACCTGCAAGCCGCTGGCGTCCACCACCCAGTACAGCTTTGCTGTTTTTGATGGTACTTAGTTGTTTTTTAAGCTTGTTTATGGACTATGACGTAGTTTTGATATTTTCGTGACATTAAGGGAATTTAGGTAGGCATGTGTTTTTTTTTTAATTGTTATTTAAGTCAAATATATATGACTAAATTACTTAAACTGTCAACCTCACTGTAAGTGTTTGGAATACTGAGTCATAAACTCCTAATGTGTGTGTAAAATAAATAATAAAACAGCACATTTACTGTGTATGGTGCAGGTAATCACTACTATTACCTACCCTGGGCTGACACTAAGCCTGTTGTGATTCTCACTTCGTACTGGGAGGACATCAGCTACCGCCTGTACTCTGTTAATATTCTCCTCTTCATTGCTGAGAGGCTGGTGAGAATAGCACACAGACATAATGTTTCATAATATTTCTGCTGCTCATTAATCTCTCCCCTTTACGCTTTGTGATTTGTTTTAGGAGTCTCACCTTATTTCTTTTAAAACAGCCATCTTAACCAAAATTCCTGAGACACACCTTGCTGAAATTTGGCTTAAACTCATCAACTGCCTGATTGAGGACCTTAGCAAGTAAGACGAGACCAGGCAGATCCTACACTAGTCCTTTCAGTTGCATGAAGTAGTGGTTTGATGTAGATTATTGTTAGACAGCTGTGTTTTTTTCTGTTAGGACAGATACATTTGTAGGTGGCTGTTAAAGCTAAATAATCTGATGTGCGTGTGACAGTTTGCAGCTTCCAGTTCTGGAGGAACAGCAAAACATTACAGAACTGGATCTCCAAATAAAAAGCCTGCGTGATGCCGCTGTGGAAAGTATCAGGCAGATGGCCACTCGGGTGAGAGAAGAAGCCACAGACGTCAAGGCGACTGTTGGTGAAATTGAAAACTGGTTGGACAGACTCAAGCAGCTGGCAGAGGAGGTGAGAAAATGTTTCCTCTGCTAAAGAATGTCCAGGGCGTCATTGTTATCAAAAGTACAATGTAGTGCAGCTCTAAAACAGGATCGAAACTTTGTGTAATTGAAATGTTTCATGTCTCCTTCAGCCTCAGAACAGCATGCCAGATGTGATCATATGGATGTTGAGAGGAGAGAAGCGTGTGGCTTATGCCCGAGTCCCAGCCAACCAGATCCTGTACTCTAACTTCAGTGACGAGGCCTGTGGCAAACATTGTGGAAAGACTCGGACCGTCTTCATGCAGGTAATGCAAAAGTCATAAATGTTTCTTTAACAACTTGCAATAATTCAGGTTTTACAGTATATTTTGTATGCCATTTAATTCTTGTATTCAGTATCCCATGGACAAAGAAAAAGGTCTGAAGATCCCAGTTCAGCTGAGGATCAACATGTGGCTCGGTCTCTCTGCACAAGAGAAAAAATTCAATACTTTCTCAGAGGGAAACTTCAGTGTGTACGCTGAAATGGTACAGTATCTATGCAAAACATTTGTTTCTGAAGAAATAAATACAAACATTTGTGACTGCTTACTTTAGAGGGCATTGTATAAACTATGGCTTGAATACACTGTTGCTTTTTTCCCCCTCTGTAGTATGAGAACCAGGCTCAGGTGTTTGGCAAATGGGGTACCACTGGCTTGGTTGGACGTCATAAGTTCTCCGATGTAACTGGAAAGGTGAAGCTCAAGCAGGAACGCTTTCTGCCGCCACGTGGATGGGAATGGGAGGGAGACTGGTTTGTTGATCCTGAGCGATGGTGAGTAATCATACAAGTACACGCACACTCGCATCCCTTTCAATCAACTGCGTACATCCTGTTGCAGTGCACTTGGACATACTATCCTACTATCCTGTTTATACTTCAGTATCTTTTATGGAAAGGTTAAAACTCAGCAAGCTGTGTGTTCTTGTGTGTGTTCTGTAAGGGATGTAAGAATGTCATCGAGGCTAAGAACCACACACTATTATCCTGTCTATAACAAAAACAAAATGCATATAAGTAAAAAAAAAAAGGAATTTCCAGCTACTCCCTTATTTTTTACACTAGTTGCCGTTTCTGAAGCAACCCCAAAAGGGATTAGTTTCACCTCCTAGGATCAAAACTAGGGAGCTTTCACTTGATAGTTGAATGGTTGAGCCAGTACACTATGGAGCTAAAACTGCATGTAATCAAAGTGAAAACATCACTTGTTTGTTTGATCTTAATTTCCTGTTTCAATCAGAAAGCAGATAAGTTTGGGGCCTGGACTGGACTCATTTTGGCAGTTGTGGCTAAAAGTGGGTCGCATGGTGCTCAAAATGTCACGCTCCACTT
This sequence comes from Diplotaxodon limnothrissa, assembly GCF_057381915.1. Lineage (NCBI taxonomy): Eukaryota > Metazoa > Chordata > Actinopteri > Cichliformes > Cichlidae > Diplotaxodon > Diplotaxodon limnothrissa. The sequence goes on along the minus strand of NC_140608.1, from coordinate 12,710,600 downwards.
GATGTTATAAATCAACACTTGCAGTCACGCCCAGATGTGAACTTCAGATTTATGTTTTTCTGTCTACAGATATGTCTGTCTACTTTTAACTTGCTGTTCAGTTGTCTTAACCAAAACCCCAAAGCACTTTCTAACAAAGTCTTCTAAGTACTCACGTGTCATACCGCTGGTAGTTTCGGTCCGCTTTTAGACCTCTGCATTCAAATGTCCCCAGCAGGTTCCTGAGGTCATGTGATCAGGGCCTGATGACTGTCTGTCATACAAGCTACAGAGCTTTTGTACCTGAGCTCTGTGGACTCAGTGGTCTCTTTAAAACGAAGAAAAAAAACATCATCTATTAAACTTTAATGTTCTTGCACTTTTTGTTGTGAAGCTCTTTGTGATATCGATCTTAAGAGGTGCTATATAAATAAAATTTTACTTACTTACTTAATTAACAGAGAAAGAATTTCCAAGAATTGCTCTCAGTCTTTGCACAGCAGAAAATAGTGATATGAGACAAATTATTAGAAACAATCTCTGCCCAGTGTTTTTTTTAATAGGTTAAATACCACATTTTCACTTACATATACAAACTCTCTCTTTCTCTCTGTTTCTTTATTAACTATTTTTTTTATATATAATTCTTTGTTTTCCATCTGGCCTTCTCTCCTGCTTTTCCTCAGAATCCGATTACCAGGTTTTTTGCATGGCTAATGTTATTTTTGCACAGTTTCCTCTGAGAAGCTGTTTATTCCTGCTTTTGATTGTTGTTGTCGGTGGGTCAAATTGTCAGGTACAATCCCTTGTGTGCGCTCAAATGACTGAGGGTACCAGCCAACGCTAGGAACCAAATTATCATCACAATTACAGGAAATGAACAGGAATTTGGCATCAGCCAACATTTTGGTTTCTTCTCCTTCCCTCCCTTTGTGCCTTCTGACTCTAAAGTGCTTACAGCCTCATACTGAAGTTTGAGTAAATAGCCTTAGCTATCTGAAGCCTGCTTTCCTGATCTCTTCTGATCTGTTTATTGTGGACCTACATAACTTTTGCCTGAGTCAGACAGCCTCTTATTAACCTTAGTGCTATGGTGGTGTTTTCTAAAGTCTGTTGACAGAAGCAGATGCAGGCCACACAGAGTTCACAGATGAGGTTTTTGAGAATGAAACACGGTTTCCTGGTGGTGAGTGGAAACCTGCTGCAGAGCCCTACACAGACGTGGTATGCTATACTGGTCTTACCCACAGACATATAAAACACACGTTTAGCTTTTAAAGCCCTATCTGAAATATGTGGGTGAAGATAGCACGACAAAGCCTGTTTATGCATACTTGTTTCCAATGTTATCAGTTTCTACTTTACTACTGTGTACTTGTGACAGGTTGATTTCTTTGTGGTTGCATTGGCGTGATTTTTGCTGTCTTTCTGGCACCATTTGTAGTTTTTAGTAGGCCTGCTAGTAATGATAATGACACCACATTGAGTATTTGGGCTGCATAAGAGCCCAAAAACCTCAAAGCTGCTGCAGACGTCTATCACCCAAGTCTGAGTTTTTGAGTAGTTCCCATGAGTATCCGAACACATAGCTGTTAAAAACTTTACAGAATTAGAGACCGACTGGTATAGAATATGAAGCATTAATAAAATCAATTGGGCTTTTTAAGTTTCTGTATCATTTAATAAAAACTTTTTATTTTGTGTAGAATGGTGAAAAGGTTCAGAGCCCAGGGGACTTTGAGTGTCCACCTGGATGGACCTGGGAGGATGACTGGAGCTTCGATAGCAACAGAGCTGTCGATGAGAGAGGTAACATGAACATTAAAACTGAAACACAACCCATCAGTAAACAGAAAATAAATAAATAAGTATATAAATAAAATAAACCTATAGAAGAGACATCAAAAACAATAGGAGTGGACAGAAACGCACCGGCCAGCACAGACCACCGAAGACAAATGAAGTGTTGGAACTCTTTCCATGGTTAAGAAAAGCAATAATCTCTAAGTCCTAAGCGTTTCACCTTTTCTTTTAACCATGGTGGAGCCATGTTATGACATGGGTATGTATGGCCGCCTGGTGGAACTGGGTCCCTGGTGTTTATTGATGATGTGCCAAGAGTTTCGCAAGGCAAAGAAATGTGATATTCTTCAATGACCAAGTCAATCACCTGATCTCATCCCAGCAGAGCACTCCTTTCAGGTATTAAACACAAAACTGAAGGCAGAGAGAGACCCACAAACAAGCAGCAGCTGCTGGTAGCTGCAGTAAAGGCCTGACAAAGCATCTCAAAGAGGAAACGTCATTTGGTGATGTTTATGGATTCTAGATTTCAGACAATCAATCAGAAGCAATCCTTATATTTAAAATGATGTTAGTTTGTGCAATCACTTTCAGCCTGTAAATACGGGGGACTGTTTGAAAATGTCTATAATTCCTAAAACGTTAATACTACTTTATTTAATCTCTTAAAGCCTGCACTTTAATTACATATTGACTGTTTTTCTAAACTCTTCTGTGGTATATATGGGCAAAATGTCATAATTTGTCTTTGTTTAACAAGTTATGGGCCTAACAATGTACATCCTCTCTTCCTACTACTGTCATCTTGCAAATAAGGAAGAGTCTAACTATATATGTATTTTTTGACAACAGGTTGGGAATATGGGGTCACCATTCCCCCTGATGATAAACCAAAGTCCTGGGCTCCAGCAGAGAAGATGTACCATGTCCACCGCAGGAAGAGACTCATGAGAAAAAGAAGGAAGATATCTGAGAAAACTGCTATTGCTGAGGTGAGGAAGACACAGATTAGGAAAAGACTAGATTCAGCACACAGGTATAATCTCATTGCGGGATTTTTTGGCTTTTGTTCCTTCTTTAGAGACGAGGATCGGGGGAAGGTTGGGAATACTCTTCCCTGATTGGCTGGAAGTTCCACAGGAAAGAGCGCTCCTCTGACACGTTCCGCCGCCGACGTTGGAGGAGAAAGATGGTCCCATCAGACTGCATTGGGGCCTCTGCCATCTTCAGACTGGAAGGAGCTTTAGTAGGTCTAGTTTAAGCACCATGAGTAAAACTGCTTAATATAAATCTCTATTCTATACCCATTTCTGTCAGATGTAAAATCGATTTTATTTGGGTTGTTGTGCTGTGTTGCTTTAAATTTTCTTAAAGTTTGCTCCAATATTTAGAAAAGTCTCCTGTTAAGCTCCTTTGTTTTGTTAACAGGGGGTCGATGTTGATGAGAAGGCCGGTAAAACGGGTGCAGCCAAAGTTTTTGGTGCCAACACACCCACTGTTTCCTGCCACTTTAACCGTAAGTAGCTGAATCAGATAAAATAAATTCCTGTTTGTTGCTGATTAAAGGCAGAGGTTTTCTTTGAACTACATCCCGACTGACTGCTCTTAGTGTGACACTACACTGATATCCCAAATCCAAATACATATAACTGCCTGGATAAACTGGAGTTATCCAGTTTTACTAAAAATAATTCCCCCCCCCCAGGATCTTACATCTACCACCTGAGAGTCTATGTCTATCAGGCAAGAAATCTCTGTGCCATGGACAAAGACAGCTTCTCGGGTAAGAGCAAAATCTTGTGATAGGCACACAAAGTGTAAATCCATTAAGGAGCAATAAATAAAATCAACTCCTGAGGTACAATTTTGGAAAGTATGGTAATAAGAGTATTCTGGATTCTCTAGATCCCTATGCTCATGTGTCATTTCTGCATGTGAGCAAGACCACAGAAGTCATAAAGACCACGCTGAATCCCACATGGGATCAGACTCTCATTTTTGATGACATTGAAATCTACGGAGACCCACAGACCATCGCCTGCAACCCTCCCGATGTAGTCTTGGAGCTGTATGACAAAGATCAAGTGGTAGGTTCAGTGTTTAATCTGCTTAACTTCTGATCAAACTACATAATCGTACACACACAACTGTGTCCTAGAAAAGCACATTTTGGGCTCTAATCGACATAATATGGGTTTATTAAGTCTGTACTATATTCATTAGGGTAAAGATGAGGCCATGGGCCGCTGCACATGCCCCCCTGTGGTTAAACTGAACCCCAGTGGGGCTGTCAGTCCTAAACTGCTGTGGTTCCCAGTCACCAAAAAAGGTCGCAGTGCTGGAGAGGCATTGCTAGCTGCTGAGCTCATATTGAAGGACAAGGTACAGAAAGCACCAAAATTAAGTGATTCAATTGTAATTTAACATTAGGAAGTTTTATAAATGAGGTCCCTCTGTTCTTGTCTTCCAGGTTAATGATGGAGATTTTCCATTGGTGCCTCCTCGGCGGGGGGAGAATCTCTACATGGTTCCTCAGGGAATCAGGCCAGTTGTGCAGCTCACTGCGATTGAGGTATATCTTTAAATTGTTCAAGCCCTCTTGTGTGATGCTCTCCTTATCTGCCCTGCTAGGTTTTGCAATATGAATATTTGTTTTTGCTTGTAGGTCTTGACTTGGGGGTTGAGGAACATGAAGACATATCAGTTGGCCACAGTATCCTCCCCAAGTTTGATAGTTGAATGTGGTGGTGAGACCGTTCAAACTGCTGTGATTAAGAACTTCAAAAAGAACCCCAACTTTCCTGGATCAGTGCTGCTACTCAAAGTGGTAATAACCCCAAGTCTTCCTTGAAGGAATAACACACCTTCAGATATATAAACTTTAGATATTTCCTTATTTGGCCTGTCTTCTCACTGTTCACTTAGCTTCTTCCCAAAGATGAGATGTACGCCCCTCCCATCGTGCTCAAGGTGATCGACCACAGACCTTTTGGTAGGAAGCCTGTCGTGGGACAGTGCACAATTGACTGTCTGGAGGAGTTCCGCTGTGACCCGTATCGTCTTAACAATGAAACCTGCATGTCTGCTAGAGGTATCCACAGACACAGAAGTCTCACATGCATATTTAGCTTCATAAGATAAGTGTCTGTTATATATATATATATATATATATATATATATATATATATATATATATATATATATATATATATATATATATATATATATATATATATATATTTTTTTTTTTTTTTTTTTTTTTTTTTTTTTTTTTTTTTTTTTTTTCATTACCTTTGCAGTGGCAATGATAGCTGCTGCCCAAGGAGATGTTGTCATAGACGTGGAGGGGAGACCCATCATAAAAACAGAGGTAAATAAAATGTCACATAAACAAAACAACAGAAAAATCTAAAAAATAATATTTTTTTAATGAAAAGTATTCTTTGCTCCCATCTTTATAGCTTCAAGAAGAAAAGGTCAGAATTCTCTTGTCACACGTTGTTGACCAATGGATATCATCATCTATTTTAAAAATGCCAAATGTATTGATATTTGTTTTTGCGTTGTGTAGGAGGAGGAGGCAGTAGACTGGTGGAGTAAGTTTTATGCCTCCACTGGGGAGCAGGAAAAGTGTGGACCTTACCTGAAAAAGGGATATGACAAATTGCAGGTGATGTGTTTTACACTCGGTGGAAAAAAGAAAAGATCTAATCTGATCTAATTTGTGATGGGTTTACAACCTGCATCTAAATTACTGTGACAGACAGGCTTGTGATCTGAAAGCACTTAAGATTTTGCAGTCATTTTCTGTTAAATAAAACCAGCATGAGTGTTCTGTGAAGCCCCACAGCTAAGTGATAGACCAGTTTTTAATCCACTCGCTGTAACAAACAGTGAATTGTAATGCTTTTTGTGTTTTTGTAGGTATACAATTGTGAATTAGAAGAGGTTAAAGAGTTCCACAGGCTGACTGATTTCTGCAGCACTTTCAAACTTCAGAGAGGAAAGAGTGAAGATGAAGAAGATGATCCCTCAGTGGTGGGAGAGTTCAAGGTAAAGAAGTGTGAAATTTTGTAAAATTAGTACACAGTAGGGGTGGGTTTTGATTATCGCTTTATCGATTAAAATCGATTCTGGCTTGGATAACGTGATATCGATTCATTAAAATCCTGAATTGATTTTTAAATAGAAATTTATTTTGCCCGAAACGCCAGAATTTCTACAACCACCAAACAGCTAAAACAGTAAATGAGAGCAGGTACACGGATTCTGCACAAAGATGTAAACACAAAACGCGGACCCAACGCATCCGAATCAGTGAAATGTCGCCTTTCTCACCCGACTGCACGTTCGTGGACACGCCGTCGGGGCTTAAAGCCGACAGCTCGCTGATTTTGAAGCGTCGGCGGGCGCTTTGTGTTTACGTCCTCTTTGTGCTAGATTCTGAAGCTGCAGGTTTTATCTCTCTCCAAACAATATTGACTGAACCAGCAGCCAAAGACGATCCAAACTACGCTTCACATTTCGCTTCACATAAACATCGTCAGGAATTTCCTCTGACTTTTGCTGTTTTGCTTCCACCACGATAAAATCACACTTCATGTACAGCTCTCTCTCTCTCTCTCTCTCATTTCTGCTGTTCAATACTGAACAAATTGAAACTTTTTAAAATTATTCAAAATTGCAAAATGCTTAGCTGTGTCTCTAATCAAACCTCTGTAACTTTGCTCTGCTTCACTTCGTTTTTGACTGCACAATATTTTTAAGGTCATCTGCTATAAAATCCCAGGCTAGGAAAATCTTCATGTTTTTCTGTGTTTTATCCTTAGTTACTTTGACACAAAGGCATCTGCTGTGATGCTTACACCTTTAAAAAGACTCACAAGTGTCAGCTTTCTTTTTATAGGTATAAAAATATAGATATGTACTGATAAGTGGTCAGAATTATAATATTTCTGACTGTCTGAGGCAAAATTTCCCCGATTCAAAACTAATCGAATCGTGGATCGAATCAGTATGGGACCTTGTGAATCAGAATCAAACTGATTCTAGAAATCAGTGACGATACCCAGCCCTAGTACACAGCCATTTTCAATACTCCTTTTGTAACATCTAGTGGACAATTTAGGAATTGCAGTTAAACTAAACCAATAATTTAAGGTGGAACCGATGGTGGCTCCACTAAGATCAACAGGTTTGCCTGAAACAATAAGTGATCCCTGGCCAAAGAAGCCTAAAGAGGCTATAACTATACTAGTGAGGAAATAAGTAAGTCCATAAGTCCCAGCCTGATTCTTCTTCAGTGGTGCCTCGGTAGCTAAGATAGAATTGGAAGGGTTTATCCTTTAAAGCTGTAGAAAAGTAAAAATTAAACAGAAATTTTTTTTTTTTAAATGCTTTTGACCTGCTAAAAATGTGTGAATTGAGCTTCCCTAAATCATTTCTTCAACAACCCTGATATCTTTGTGATGCCATTGGAGAAACCTGCAATTTTAATTTAACTAACAATGCTTTTCTCTTTGGTGGTGTACAGGGCTCATTCAAGATTTACCCACTGCCTGATGACCCAGGCGTGCCAGCGCCACCTCGCCAGTTCAGAGAGCTTCCTGAGAGTGGACCACAGGAGTGCCTGATCAGAATATATGTGGTGTCCTGTACTGACCTGCAGCCTAAGGATACAAACGGCATGGTGCGTCTCATACATGAAGCTGCAGCTGATAAGTCATGTTGCTTTAATCCTGTGCACAGCTTATCACAATTGTGAAAAAGATGAATACTTTCAACATTATTTATTTATCCATTCTCCGTTCAGTGCGACCCGTACATTAAGATTATGCTGGGGAGGAAAACAGTGGATGATAGAGATAACTACAAACCTAACACCCTCAATCCTGTGTTTGGAAGGTGAGATGCTGTTGAGATGTGTTGTTTTTAAAAAAAATTTTTTTTGATATTTAATTATTTTACAGTGAAAACTCAAGCATTTCAAATACTTTTCTCCAGGATGTTTGAGCTATCCTGCTTCCTGCCTCAAGACAAGGATCTGAAGATTTCTGTGTATGACTATGACCTCCTGAGCAGAGATGAAAAAGTGGGTGAGACAGTCATCGATTTGGAAAACAGGCTTCTCTCTCGTTTCAGGCCTAGCTGTGGCCTGCCACAGACTTACTGTGTGTAAGTATGTACTTTAAGTGCACTTCAGTTGTTTATTTTCTTAAGTCTACAATTTTGTAGCTCTGCTTTGTTTGTATCTAGTCATTTTGATCAAAAGAGATGTTACACATCAACATCGATTCGAATGTCTTGCAGATCTGGGATCAATCAGTGGAGAGATCAGCTGAAGCCTTCTCAGATACTCCAAAATCTGGCTAAAGTGCGGGGCGTCCCTAATCCACGCTTTGAGGGTGATGGAAGCTCATTGTCTTTCGCAGGAAGAGAATACCACCTGCAGGAATTTGGTATAGCCATTCTTGAAAGTCCTGTTATCATAGCACATATTGAGTGTGCTGTCTCTATTGTTGTTTTAATTGTGTCCTGTTTGTTTTTTGCCTTGCTACTTTGGAGGCTTTCTCAGTGATATTAACACTGACTGCATTCTTTGCAGAGGGCAACACTGTACAACAACACCAGCACTTGGGCCCGGCCAGAGAAAGGCTGGCGCTGCATGTCCTCAGAGACCAGGGATTGGTACAAGAGCATGTAGAGACCAGGACCCTATTCAGCTCCCACCAACCAAATCTATCACAGGTTAACACTCATGCACTCAATGCATTGTGATTTGAGCAACTTAGTTATGTGCTGTGCTTTGTTTAACCCTTTTCTCAAAAATCTAGGGACGAATTCAGATGTGGGTAGACATTTTCCCCAAGAGGCTCGGTTTGCCCGGGCCTCCGTGTGAAATCACTCCACGCAAAGCTAAGAAGTAAGAAACTCTTTACAAAATAATCATATATCTTAACGTAATGCACCAAGGGGTGAAATATAATTGCATACTTGAAACAGGTACTTCTTGCGAGCTGTCATTTGGAACACAAGTGATGTCACTCTGGATGAACGAAGCATCACTGGAGAAAACATGAGCGACATCTACGTTAAAGGGTATATTAAATGTCCCGTCTCTCACTTTAATCCTTTATTTGTACTCTGCACTTGTACTGTGATCAACAAGAAGGCGACATATTGCTTTTTTTGTTCTTTAGATGGATGCCAGGAATGGAGGACAACAAGCAGAAGACTGATGTCCACTACAGATCTCTGGATGGAGATGGAAATTTCAACTGGAGGTTCATCTTTGGCTTTGACTACCTACCTGCAGAGCAGCTGTGTGTTGTCTCTAGAAAGGTGTGCAAAGTCATGGATGAGCAACAAAACCCCAATTTATTTCTTGCTAATAATGTAACCAGTTATAATTTGAATAAATGAAATAATTTTTTATCTTTATACAGGAGCATTTTTGGAATTTGGACAAAACTGAATTTAGGATTCCTCCTAAATTGATCATCCAGATATGGGATAATGACAAATTCTCCCTGGATGACTACTTAGGTGAAACAGTATTCCAAATTTTGAAGGAAATGCCTTAAAAAGAGCCAAATGCTATAACATATGCTCTGCAGCTTTGTCACAGAAAGACGTGTACATATTTTATGTTGCAGGGTCAATTGAGCTGGACTTACTGAATCTCATCCCTCCTGCAAAGACCCCAGAAAAGTGCAGCCTGAAGATGCTGCAAGGAATGATGGCATCACAGCCCACCTCACTCTTCTCCCAGAAGTCTGTGCGAGGCTGGTGGCCATGTGCAATTGAGCAGGGTGGAAAACCTGTACTTGGTGTATGTTCATGTCTCCAGCACACTTATTTGTCATATTTTTTAAATGTGTGTTTTTTTGTGGGATCCTGTTTAAGGCCTTGTTTTTAAAAAATTTGCAGGGAAAAGTTGAGATGACACTGGAAATAGTGGACGAGAAGGAGATGGAGGAAAGGCCAGCCGGGAAAGGCAGAGAAGAGCCCAACATAAATCCCAGACTGGAACCACCCAAGTAAAAATATGTCTCTCCAAAGAAAAATTAATAACTGTTTTACATTAATATACTTCATTTAAAAATAATTGTGTATCTCTATTCTCTAACAGCCGCCCTGACACTTCGTTCTTCTGGTTTACAAATCCTTGCAAGACCATGAAGTTCATAGTGTGGCGCAGATTCAAGTGGATTTTCATTTTAGGAGTTCTTCTCCTGCTTGTACTCTTGTTCCTTGGGATCCTTTTCTACTCCCTCCCCGTAAGTTCACTCATTTTGTTGATAATGAAGTCAAGTTTGTTGTGTCCATCAGAACCCTTAAAGTATTTTGTCTAAAACACTTTGGATATTTGGATACTGAATTTTATTCAGCATTTAAAAAGACCATTTTTTCTCTCTGCAGAATTATATCTCCATGAAGATTGTCAAGCCTTTCTCTTAAGAAGCACTGTAGAGAAGCTCTGTACCTACCTGCAGCACAACCTACAGACCTGCTTGCTGTTACCATCCCATGGAAATAAGCAATAACTGTCTCTGCTGATGCCTTAGAAATCTGACACTAAGCATTTCCCTGTCACAGTGACTGCTATTAATTTTGTATTTTTTCACTCTCAGTATTATTTTGTACCTCATGTATATTAAATCAAATTTGTTTCACTGACTGTTAAATGAAAAAAAGCAACAGAAATGACATTTCAATAAATCATAGGGATCTATCTATCTATCTATCTATCTATCTATCTATCTATCTATCTATCTATCTATCTATCTATCTATCTATCGATCTATAGATAGATCGATAGATAGATAGATACATAGCCAGATATCCATATCTTCATACATAGTTTGTATGAAAATCATGATAACATCAAGTATTCTGTGTAAACATGTTTGAACGTCAGTCAGTAAAATGTCATTATGAATTCAATTTTGGTTCATAATTTTCACACAACACCTGAGTGTTTAAATTTTAAGTGAGATGCCTAAATAAATATATAATTTTTTTCTATTAATAAAATAATATTTTGTTTGCAGCAGTAAAATTCATAAATACAGTATGTAGGTTTTCAAGGTTTTTTATATTTTTGATTTTATAATTTCCCATGAGCCCCCACAGGCTGGTTGTTGGAGCTATAAAAAACAAACAAACAAAAAGCTGGAATCACCCTGAGAGTACTTTGCTGTGGTCTGTTGGTTGAGCAAGAGAGCTGTTGGCACCAGCCGTCCGAATAATCTGATCAGAGAGGCTGGCTCTGAGTGTAATGGTCCAAGCAATGGGGAATTTTCCTTTTTTTCTGTCTCTCCTCTCAGGTGGAGTTGTAGACTGGATGTTCGTGCTAGGCCTCCCTGCTGATAGAGTCTCAGTTTTCCTGGTCTTCAGCCGTTGCACAAATTTTTATTTCCTCATCACTGTGGCAGTTATAACCAGCTTGTGCACACAAAATTTGTGTGACAGAGAACCATTTGACAGCCTTAATAACATTTGCTCTGGTAAAATGATGAAAAAATGTACTTCATCAAACTTCCAGCTCCAAAACTTTAAGTTTTAGCTTGAAGAAACAGCATTGTGCATGCTTCTTTTCAGTTAGGAAAAGGTCTGCAGCTTCTGCATTGCTCTCTGACTTTTTACTCATGTTTGGGTTCAAATATCACAATGACAGCACAAATCATGTTCTTTGAAATCACAAACTGACAAATGGATAAACAGCCAACTTTTTATTCTTGGTCAAAACAGAGTTACTACTACTTCAATACTAATCTGAAGTAAGGGTTTAAAACCCTTAGGGTCCAGGGTCAAGAATCACCCCAGTAAAGACTCCATTTGGACCCATTAGACTTTGGAAAATGTGAAGCAGGGCATAAATTTGAGCATAGTTGGCACATATTTTATTATATTTTTTGTATATGTTTCAGCTTTTCCAACTGATAAAGACTTCGTCTGTGGCCATTCATGCAACATCTTTTTTTTCTGCTATATCTACTATAGAAATAAAGATGAAAAAAATCTGCAAATTAACAAATATTATTTTATATTGTTTAATTGTACGTTTAATTGTTTTATAATACAGGAAGGCCTGTGCAATGTAATTTTACACATTTATTTCTTATAGTTAAATCCTCACATTGTCACATTGACATATTTCTTTCATTTACCATCTTAGCATTACGTGTATTTACACCGGTCCAGCAGGTGGCGGCAATGCACTTGTAAGTTGGTGTGCTATCCGCCCTTAAAAGCCACAAGAAGAAGAAGAAGCATCTCGAAGTGAAAGTGAATAATGTGGAGAAAAATAGTTTATATTTAAAAGCCTCGAACAAGGAACAAGCTTGTAAGTTACGCTTCTTTATTTGAATGACGACCGCACTGTTAGCTTATATAGGTTAATCCGAGCTACAGTAATCGAGGCTAACCTTCAGCATTTATAGCCAATCAAAGCTAAGTTAGCTAAAGATGCTGTGTTTTTGCAGTGCGCTCAGGGTAGTAAGATAAAGAAAAATCTGTCGTTTTAGCGTGAAAGTGACGTGTCAAATGAAGAAAATATGCTTGGCCAGCTCGTCGTAGCTTTGTTGGAGCTGTCAGCTGTGCGTTTTTTTCGCGGTGTGCCGTCTTTGTCTGTAATTAATGCACATATATACAGGTAAAATGAACTGAATCTGTAACTTACTGTGAACATCTACCTACGACCATCTTCGCTGAAGTCTCAGAATGTAATAAGTGGACCAAAACACCTATTTAGGTCTTACTGTAGCTTCCAAACGGCACTAGGAATAAACAAAGTTTGTATTTCACTGTATTAGAAGTCCAGTTATACATACCAAGACCCGTGTATTTCTATTGTTTCTATGTTGTTGCTTACGAAGGCTGAATGTCATGTTTATTTCTGGTTTGTAAGGATTTCTTTGAACAGTTCTTTTAACTACTGTACAACATAAATCTGTAATCGCTTTAAAATACAAGAATTGGGTGCAAAAAATGAAGTGAATTTGGTTTTTTTCTAATCCACACCTGATCAAAAGTATATATACAAACTCAAATATATAAACACCCTTATTATTTTTTGGTTAGCTATTGATTTGAGATGAAGTTGAAGTATATGGAGATACTCCTCCAGTCCATGACGTTGTCAATGTGGACGTTGTCAATGTGGACGTTGTCAATGTGGACGTTGTCAATGTGGACGTTGTCAATGTGGACGTTGTCAATGTGGACGTTGTCAATGTGGACGTTGTCAATGTGGACGTTGATGCTGGCGTTCGAGTAGTCGACACTTCACGGGAGGCTTAGCCTTTGTAGTTCCAGGGTTATCACTGAACAACATCCTTACCAATTCCTCTCTAAAACTTTGGGTATATTTCCAGACGCTGGAAAACACACAGCCGCATAACTTGTACTTATGTACAGTTGTTTGAAGTAATTATCTTGCTGCACAATCATGCCACCCTGGAAAACTTCAAAGAAACCATTAAAAGCCTCAAATTACCCTGACATGCCAATGATGAGTGTATATAAACTGCCTTTTCTTACTGTGCCAGCATATTTACTTTCTTTCTCTCTAATACAGCTGGTTCTGATTAGTCTTGTATGACGTGTTAAACGTGGATGAAGTTATGGATTCTCAAATGAGGTAAAGTATCCAAGTTAACAGTTTGCTTGGTCTTGCATGATTAATTTCCAATGTACTGCTAATTAAAGAAGATATTGATGGAAAATGTGTGATTATGATAAAAGTATATTTTATGTTTTATTTTCTTTCTTTTTTGCAGCAGTTTAAATGCTGAGGTTAATCAAGAAGATGTAAAGAATGATGCTCCAAAAACTAACCTCACAGATGAAAGTGATGAATTCTGTTTTGAACCACAAACGTCTGACGCTACAGGATACAGTGCACAAACAGAGAACACGCATGATGATGTGTCTTCCCAGAATTTGATGGACTGTAGGTCTGCAGGTGACACGGATGAAGCTGTGCTCACGTGCAGCAAAAGTAACACAGCTCCAACACAGTGTTCTAATGGGCAGAAATCTAAGAGGCCCAGTTCACCAGGTCCTCACCCCTCTAAGACAACCTGTGTTGCTGCACACACTACCAATACAAAACTCCATCCCTGTCTTAGTTTTAGTTCCAAAAACCCAGTGTGTACCCCCATTGATGTGGAGATGCTCAGTCCTGATAGTCCAGTCTGTAAAACCATGTTCAACAACTCTGCAGACCAGGATTGTGATGGAGGTTTTTGTGCAGAGCGCTCTGCCTTTGCAAAGGCTCAGGTAATGGAATCTCAGCAGACTATCAAAGACTCTGATCCAGGAAGTTCAACCAAAGAAAGAGAACATCTTCCTGCAATCGGATCCGAGGATGCTGAAATAGCAGACCACAGTGGGTCATCTAATATGAGCCAGGACTTAATTGAAAGCCAGCCAGATGCAATTTTGCAAAGGTCCTTGGAAAGATTTTCACTACAACTTTTTTTTTTTGTGCCCTAATGCCATTATATTCATAATGTCCTTTAGTTAATCTGCTGTCTGCTTACCTGTTCTGCCTTTTTTCTGTATAGTGTTTCATGGCCATCACATAACATTGAGACAAAATGGCAGGGGACGCCCATAGATGAGCTGAACAGACTACCCCAGTGTGCCCCTCCTCTGTCCCACCTGAAATCAGCACCTCATCACACTGTCACAGTCAGGGTGAGTCAACAGCCACTTCTTCTTTTGTGGATCTTTGTATTTGCTAATACAGATATGTTCATGATGACCTGCTGAAGTTCAAACTAAGCATCAGAATGGGAAGAAAGGTTATTTAAGTGAATTTGAACGTGTCATGAATGTTGATGGCTGCTCTGTGTATTTCAGGCTATGGGGAATTAAAAAAAATGTTTTCCATCCAACATGCTTGAATATTTGTAATTCAAAAGTATTACTTTGGAAAAAAAAGACTCCTAAAGAAATAAAGCAATTTATTTAAATCACATTGCTGACTACCGAGCCTTGTTAACCTATGAGGCAGATTTTGTTTAACTCACCATAATTATCTGTTCAAATGTTATTCTAATAAAGGATGATGCAGAAGCTGATAGTAAACTAAGGTTGTTATTGCAAAAGGAATCTGCATTTCTTTGTTTGGCTGTAAGCCTATTAGTGTGTGTCATCCCCTCACCGATACCTGGGAGTCTCTCGAGAGCAGGTTTAGGACAGATGTGCACAGAGCATAGCAGCACCAGCTGTTTCAGGTGAACCAGGGGAATGTCTTCCTTTGTTACTGTCTCACTCTTTCAGTCTTTTAATACTTATGCTTATCTATTGGGATTTTCCTACACAGGCATCTCTGGGTTTTACAGAGAATAATGTGAAAAAGAGAAAATATTCAGTGAATGGCGGTTCTCTGGCTAATAAGGGCATGTCAGAGTTAAATGCCCAGAGATCTTCAGTCTCATAGGAAGCCAACAGTAACTCACATAACCGGTTGTTACAGGCAAAGTATGCAGAAGAGCAGCTCTGAATGCACAACATGTTGAACCATGAAGCAGACGGGTTATGGCAGCAACAGACCACACTAAGTGCAACTCCTGTCAGCTAAGAACAAGAAACTGAGGCTACAGTTAACATGGGCTCACTAAAATGATCCAATAGAAGATTGGAAAGACTTTGCCTGGTCTGACGAGTGTTGATTTGTACTGTGACATTCTGATGGTAGATTCAGAAGTTGAATTAAACTGCATAAAAACCTGGCTCCATCCTTCCTTGCATTAACTGTCCAGGCTGGTGGTGGTTGTAATAGTCTATGGGATATTTTCTAGGCACACTTTGGTACCAACTGAGGATTGTTTCAACATGACAGCCTACCTGAGTGTTGTTGCTGACTGAGTTTATCTATCTCTGAATGATCCCAGTGCACAGGCTATCATCTTTCTGTTTCCAGCAGGATAATGCATCATGCATCAATGTGTCATAAAGCTCAGATAATCTCAAACTGATTTCTTGAACATCACAATGAGTTCATTGTACTCAAATGACCTCCACAGTCACCAGATCTCAGTTCAACAGAGCACCTTTGGGACGTGGTGGAACAGGAGATTTGGATCGTGGCTGTACAGCCGACAAATCCGCAGCAACTGTGTGATGCTATTATATCAACATGGACCACAATGTTTGAGGAATATTTCCAGCACCTTGTTGAATCAATGCTACAGTAATTAAAGCAACTCAGAAGGCAAAAGGAGGTCCAACTCAGTACTAGCAAGGTGTACCTAATAAAGTGTCTGGTGAGTGTGTATCATCGCTTGATGAAATGTGTTTATATAAGAGAAAAGAAGACTGGGAGGATTGGCAAAGATGATGTAAAGAATGGCTCTTGAGATGCAGACAGGGTGAATGAGAATGAGAGAGACAGTGCTGGGCCGAGTGAAGCCGTCCTCCATGATCCCCTGAGGGGCACTTGTCAGTAGCAGTCCTATCAGACTATCCTCCACTGCTCGTCCCACAGGGACATAGTCAGTGCTGCTTTACTGCTACAACTTGCTCTTACCATCACCAAACACTGCCACAAAAACTAGATGCTGCCAATCACTAAATTCCAAGAATGAAAATGTATTTGTAATTAATTTTTTAATTAGATCTAATGTGTACACTGAAAACTGGTTGTCTTTTAGTTCATTACGCATCAAAGAAATGTATGACTTGAAAATATGTAATGCTTGTATTATTATTTTCTATGCGTTTACCTTTAGTGTGAGGCAATTAAAATGCCTTATACAAGATAAGCTTTTATAGAAATTTTAGTTTATTCTTTAATTTTTTACACTATCTACCAAGCCGTGCTCTAACTTTCAGGGGCTTTTAAAATAAACCAAAAGGCATTCTTTTAATGAGCAAAGGGAAAACGGTTAATTTCATC
This sequence comes from Diplotaxodon limnothrissa, assembly GCF_057381915.1. Lineage (NCBI taxonomy): Eukaryota > Metazoa > Chordata > Actinopteri > Cichliformes > Cichlidae > Diplotaxodon > Diplotaxodon limnothrissa. The sequence continues at coordinate 12,693,907 of NC_140608.1, read as the reverse complement.
ATAATTTCTCTAAAAACAACAGTAACCTGTAAAGAACATGTTTTCCTCTTGCATTTTTATTTCCCTGTTACAGACAGATCTCCTCAGGGAGGGAGAAGTCCCTGTCCCATACCCTACCAAGTTCAAGGATGCATGGGATGATTTGTCAGTGAAGATGCCCTGCTCTGAGAAGAATCTGTTTCCTATGGAGACCGAGGTATAATAGTTGTATAGCATCCCTCCATCCAGACATGCCATTTCAGTACAATAAAGTTAGTTACTGCAAGAACATTGATGTAAGAAAAGTTTGTATTTATTTATTTATTTTTTATGTTGTGTAGGATGGAAATGGCGTCCAAAGTCGATGGGACCTGATCCGCACTGCTTTGCAGAGGGGGTTCAAAAGTTGTCTGGATGTGAGGGTAAGAGATCAGAGACACTGGTTAGTCAAACCTAAAATATGGAAACCAAGCAGTTGAAACCCTGAAACACTTACACTCCTGTAAACTGTTTCAAAAAGCAGAAAAAATTTGTGTTGCCAGAGTTGCCAAACAAATGACCACAGTAGGCTTTTAAGTGTTTTACATAATATTGAAGAATTTCTGAGCATATTTGTTTCCAATTATATTGTGAAAGCAATGGCAAAGATACAAATCGTATTCCATAAGCAACCACATGGTGGCAGAGTTTGCATCAGTTGTATTTTACACCATTTATAAAACCAGATTTGTACTTTTGTGCGCAAATGTTACATTTTCAGTCTGACTTCTAACTTCTCATTCTTCTCTTCAGGATGCAATCCTTAGGTATAACACAGCCCATGCAAAGAAATGGGACTTCACTGCCCTGAACCTTCTTTGTACAGAGGTACGATGTTCAGTATACGACTGTTACCTGATGTTTATGGGCCTGTCTTGTACAAAAGAAAAGGCATAATATTAGCACAACTTCCTAATGGACTACTGAAAATGTTTTAATTCCAACAACTTGTCCTGTACAGACATGTTTGCTGAATATAGCAGAAATAAGAATCCTTTTATAAGATCTTTACCATGAAAAAAAACTCATAAAGATTTATTTGAATCTGATTGAGCCTTGTTGACTTGTAAGTCCCAGCAAAATTTAAGTCACCATGATTATCTGGTTAAATGTTAGTCTAATGAAGAATGAATCTAAAGCTGATAGTAAAGTAAAGTTGTTATCGCAAAGGGAATCTGCTTGTCTTTGTTTGACTGTAAGCCCATTAGTGTGTGTCATCCCCTCACGGTACCTGTGAGTCTCCCGGGAGCACATTTAGGACAGATGAGCACAGAGCATAGCAGCACCAGCTGTTTCAGGTGAACCAGGGGAATGTCTTCTTTTTTATTGTCTTCCTCTTTATCCTTTTAAACACTTCTTATCCTCTTTCCAGACAGTTAGGGGCTATAATTGCACTCGTGTTATGAGGATAACATTTTTAGATATGGGACAATGATTTCTTGTCATTCAATTTTACAAGATAACTTTTTAAAGTGTCAGCCCTTTTACAGAGTTTCTCTCCTTAGAGATTGTAGATAAAGTATGATCTTTATTACTTATTATGTCTACTGCACAGGCTGAAACTTTATATTTTAACTACACCAGCACCCAAAAGAGCCTAAAGATAGATGGCAAAGCAAATTCAATTTGAAGCCTAATTTTATAGCTACTTTTAGCATTTAGAAGCATTTGTTTTATTCCTAAATTCTTCCTGGGTATATCAATTAGGAACAGAATCGTTATAACAATGCAGTGTTCAGAATTAAGTGAGTGCTTGTGATATCCGGCACAGTCCAGCCAAATTGTTATTTAAACCTAATGCTTGTTCCCTCTCATCGTGGATTACTCAGCTAAATTTAGCCCATTCAGAATTGTTTTTTTCCTTCTCTCTGAGATATTTTCTTAGTAAGTCAGAAAGCTTGGCAGATCAATAGCTGTCTAAGCCTTTTTATAGCTTAATCCAATTTAATTAAAAGCCCCCATTAAGTCTGTAAGGATGCTAAGTAAGGCCAGGCAGTAAGTTGGTCTTCCCGGAAGCAATTTCATCAGCAACTCCAACTGCCTGCTCGCTGTCGTGACCACAGCAATTCCCCCACTTTTGTCATTTTTATGTTCCAAAGACATTTTATAAAGGCAAGCGGCGCTCACTAGAGAAGGACAAACCAGTGTTTAAATGACACAGTAGAAACCAGAATTTGATTACATAAGCCAGAGGTCCCCAACCCTTTTTGCGCCACGGACCGGTTTATCTCTGACAATATTTTCACAGACCGGCCTTTAAGGTGTCGTGGATAAATACAACAAAATAAAACCAGTGCTGGTACCCAAAACAAGGAGGATTTATTCATAAGACACGGGAAAAGACCCAGGGAAACAGAGTTAACGATAAAAACGTTTAAAGAATAATAAAAACCCTGAAAACCATAAATTTCACACCCGAGCCTCAACTCTCGTACCAAATGACTCACGGACTGGTTCCAGCCCGATACCAAACGACTCGGGTACGTGGCCTGGTTGTTGGGGACCGCTGACATAAGCAACAGTTAGCCAAGTGATGAATCCACCCACTAAATATTCTTGAATAGAAAGACGTAGGCACAGCACACCTGCTGGCTGTGACTGGTATCAAGCATTCAGACCTTCATGACAACACTTAAGCAGAAATGATTAACAGCTGTCTTTCTACGGCAGACCTGTTTCATGCAAAGCGATTTATTTGTTATGCACACTCTAATGTCGTGAAGAAACAAACGGTCAGCCATTCTATAACAGTGGCCAAACCAGCTGATTGATATAACAGTTTTCAGTGTCATATTTGTTTTTTGTGGTCATTACGAATGCTAACCACTGAACTTCTAAGCCAATACAACCTAATTAAATGTGGTGCAACATCTTGTATCACTGAGGTAAAATAGTGAAGGGATACGTGGCTCCTGGGCCTGTGACTGACAGTCCGCTCAGCATGTAATAGCCATTAGGTAAAAAAAAAAAAAAAAGAGGTTTCCAAATTAGGGCTTGTCTGTAAATTGTCTTAGTGTTTCTCCTCTGCCGAATGAAACTGTCACTGTGTCATTTTCTGACGAATGTCTGAGGGCTAAGCACAAACCCAGTCCGGGAGTACAGTACAGCTGATGTTTCAGTACACAAACATATATATAGCAGCAAGACAACAAGGCTGTTCCTCTCATTTTTGTGCGCTGTTGCTTGCTTGTTTGCTTCCGTCTCTCTCACTGTTAACAATGTCTTGAAATGTAGGGTTTGACACTAAATGTATTGGGGAAACACCCTTAGAAGAACTGTAAATTAAATAGTCAAATCAAGAGTTGTGAAGGTTGAGCTGCCAGAAAATTAAAATGACTTGTAAAGACTAGAATGTATGGAAGATCAATGTCTAATCGATCACTATGCTATGAAGCACTAAATCCTGACTGCCCTGATGAAACTTGGTCTGTCATATTTATGGATGTGAAATGTATAGTTTGTGTGTCCACCCTAACCTTGTGGTGAGCTGCTCTAGCTGTGGAAAAGGGGGGGTTGTCTTTCTGCCCTCATCCTGCCGCATCACCAGCTACCATCTATTAGTCCCACAGGAGCGCTTTATGATGTCTGCCAGCTCATTACTCCTGACAGCATTTAGTCAGACCTGCTCTGCAGCCATATAAATGCCCCTGGCCAAATCAACCACCAAAGACTTCCTGTGGAAAATCAAGCCACCCTGCCACTCTCTCCACAATTGGTCATTTGCATTTGCTCCCAGAAGATCCATTTAATCAGCACAAGCTCCCCTGCTTACCTTGATAGAATAAGGCATGTGATTGATGACAGTGACATTCGAAGCCAATACACTCATAAATGATTGCGTTGTAAATCTGGGGCGTATGATGGAATAACTGGGTGTTTATTTTAGGGGGAATTGCAGATGGATGCTGAGGTAAGCTTCAAGCTGAAGTATGGATGCCTCAGCTGTGGCGAGCTCATTCCTAGATTGATGGTAGTTTCTTTGGAAAAGGGTTCTGTGTAGTGAACGCCTCTGCAGCATTTCTGTTTCTGTGGTTTTTTTTCACTGTTGAAGTTTAAGTATTATTGATATCTGAGTAGTGGGAGTTCATCCTATAACAACAATAAACTGAAACTTGAGTTTTTATTGTTGGATATGAGAGAAAATTGCGTAGATATTGCTTACTGTTGTACGTTTATGACCTCTGACTTGCTGTAAAGCTGTTTTTAGACCATGTCAAGTTAATCAAACAGTTGGCTCATCCTCAGATTTTCAGTTACATCCTGGGTCCTGGGCTTAAGAAAACAATACTAAACCTTAAAAAATGGCACGTTTAAAATTGAGGGAAAATGAACAACAAATGCACAAAACAAGGAATAATTTATGGCTCTTTTTTAATTGCATGAAACCCGTGCATCATTTCTTTTGTTAATATTCAATGAGGAAAGCAATGCGTGGAAAATTTATTTTATTTTATTTATAAAATTTAACACACATCAACAATGTGTGACATATGTGGGTTTAGGTTAATTTGAGCCTTAATTAGCCCTATGCATGAATTCGCATGTGTATGGTTGTCTGTCCTTGTTAGCTCTGTGACAGACTGGCGACCGGGCTACGATGTATCCTGTGTCTCACACTTGGGCAGTTGTGATAAGCTCCAGCCCCTTGGACACTGAACTAGATAAGGGGAAGAAAATGGATGGATTGATGTTAAAACTCATATTTATTACATGAATGAGTTGTTCCAGTATATTTGTTGAAAGTGCAACAAATGAAGACGTAGCTTCTTAGCTTGTACTTATACATAAAAAAGACAGATTTTGTTTTTTGTTTGGACAAAAACAAGTCAAAATCATGTTCAAGTCAATGAGCAGAAAATGTAAAGCACAAAAACAAGCACTGGTTTGATTCTTAAATAAATAACAAAAAGTTAGGTTTTTTTTCTCCATTTGTTAAGAGAAATCTGTGGTGTGACAAAACAATATGTCAACTTACATATAATCAGTCACTCTGACTGCTGGCTCCGAGTAACTGACTGCCTAAGTAGGCAGTCAGCTCGACACATATCTCATTTAACAATACTTAAGCTTACATGTATTTTTTTTTGTCTTTTCAGTGTCTTGAACATTGTGAGGTACAGCAACTGTTTGATACCGTACTACCTGCTATGGTTGATCTTGCACTTAAAGCTCCTCGGCTGTGCACAATGGTAGGTTTTGATTGTTGTCTGTATTTATACCAAATTATTTATTTTAAGGGCTTTGGAAATGTGTAAAGGTCAGGCATTACTAATGAAAGTAGCAGTGTTTAAGGTATGCAGGAAGACGAATAAAAGTGTGGTAAGTTAGCAGGACGGGTTAGATGGTGCATCAACTTATGAGTTACAACTCGCAGCTAATGAATCCAACTCTTTGGTCCATATCAGGAACTGCTTCATTAGAAAAGAGGACTGGGAGAGGAGAGGTCCATGTTCTGCCATCCATTTCATGTGCTATGCTTTTGCACTTAGGAAACTCCACTTACTTTTTGTGAATTCGGTGCACTAAGTTGGGACTTCTGAATTTTAAAATGCAGTCTATCGCTTTAGATTTCCACAAGTATTCCTGTTCCAAGCAAGACACATTGGTAGTGTGGGTTTGAAATCGGCCGCTTTGAACCCCAGAAGGCCTTTTTGCAGTTCACATTACATGGAGATCCATGTCAGAGTTCTTTTAAATGTCATGTCCATTTGTCCTTGTTTCCCTCTTCTGTCATCAATTTTAGCTATCTGAGAATTACAGGATTGGTATTTTTGTAATCACGTTATCTATTTCAGTCTTCAGTATAATTTAATAAAGAGAATTCAGCTCCCACTGCGGGATAGGGGAATCCCTCTAGTTCCTGTTTACGTTGAGAGCCAGGGGCAGAGGTTTAAGTATTATCCACTTTAACTAGAGGATGGAGTTTCTGTTACAAATTCCATTTTAAAGGGCATTATTTGCAGATATTGAATAATGAAGCTTTCTGACTCTCTCAGCTGTGTTTGGCAGTATTAAGCGTCAAGCCTAATATTTATATGTGCGTTATTAGAGCTGGTATTGATCTGCTAACTGGGCAGCCTTGGGAGGCTCTTTAGCCTTAATCAGTGAAGATGGATGGGCCCTGTGTGCCTGACTGAACAAACCTGGGGGAGAGCAAGAGAACTGGGACCTTAATTGCTACCACCCATTTAGCTAATGGAACTCTCAGTGTTTGCTAGATTGCTAAACTAATTGTCTATCCTCATTAGCTCTTTAGCCTACACCACTAAACCCATATTACTTTGTCTGTTTTTTTCTGCATCTGTCTTTGTTACTGTAATCCCTTCTCTTACTTTTTGCTTTGTCACTGTAGCATTGGCATTGTATCATCAAATCACTGATTGGATTTTTTGATTTTTCTGTTTTTTTCTCTATTTACAGCCAATTCCTTTACTTAAGTCAAGGATGAATCAGTCTCTGACCCTTTCTCAGGAGCAAATAGCCTGTCTTTTGGCCAACGCCTTCTTCTGCACATTCCCTCGACGCAACTCCCGCAAGTCCGAGTATGGCAATTATCCTGAGATCAACTTCTACAGGTGAAAGCACACAAAACAAAAGAAATCACCAGCAGCCTGCTGTTATTAGTATTTTATACAAAAAAAGGTTTTCCCCTTTAGTGCCCACAATGTTGCTTTGTAAGCCTTTATTTAGAGCAGGACAGAGGACGTCTAAGGTGATTGAACCCTGTTGCTGTTCTACCCTATAACTGAGGATCAAATCCGTCCCTCAGTATCTATAATACATATCAGTAATAGGTTTTTTCTTATAAATTTCAGCTATCTGCCTCAGTGTGATTGTTTTGAGCGACTCTGTTTTTAATGATCCTACCATTCAAATTAAACTAACATCCATCAGGGGGCACTACTGCCTTGAAAACCCTTAATAGATGAATTGTTTTGTTTTTACTTACTTTCTGTTCATATTGTTTCTTGCACATTCAGTGTCGAAATTTACCTTGGCTGCAGTGGTTGGAAAAACAATGAACTGATTTCTGTATGAATGGAGCCACGGTTTGTCATTTGTTTTTAGTTGTTATATTGCAGTTTGTGGTGTAACTGCAAATATCATGTTATCGATTTGAGGATGGGGCTGTGGGCTGAGGATCTTTCTCCATGTTATACCCCATGCGTGGGAGGGAGATCCCAGTAGGAGTGTTAAATTGGAGTTCTTTCTTACAACCTACTCAAAACCAGTGGTGTGTTAAGAAAGCATGGGTTAGCTAATGGAAACAAATTGTTATAATAGACTGTTTTAAAGTGAACACTTGTCTGCTTGTCTGTGTGTCACTGGCTTCTCATAACTTGAAGTGTCACTTTATTTGTTCTAAAAAAAAAAAGGAAGTCATGCAACTTTATAGCCTAAACGTATAACAATGATGTGCTGTTGTGCTTTTGCTCCGAACATAACAGGTGTGAAGTGTAGGTGACAGCTGACATTGTAAAGATATAGCAGGTTAAAGTAAACTGCCAGTCTAAATATCTTACTTTCTTACTTACTTTCTTTTTAAGATCTACCTAAATGGAGAGAACGTAATTTTCCACCTTAAAAGAATAAAAACTATTTTTTAAAACGAATTCGGCTTAATGACCGATGATTTTATGTCACAGTGAAGCATCCCTCATCCATAATTCACATGATTCTCTATTCCTTCCTATTGCACTCAATGATCGCCTAATAGGCTTTCAACCAAATTTTGTTTCTCATTTTATGAGCAGTAACCTGTGAATTGTGATGGATCTCTACCTGGATGAGCTACTACGCCATTGATCTGGTTTATCCTATTACAGATGTGGTTACATTTATCTAAGTCACGTCTTCTGTTTATAGTGGCTGTTGTTTTTCCGGAAGTGTATTTAGAAGTTTATCTGAATTGAAAATGATTTTTACTGTTGTGTTTTCCTGCCCAATGTTTTGTTTTGAGTATTGGTAACAAGAAAGAAGAATTTATGTGAAACAGGACAAGAACTGTGGATGACATATGAATTATGACACAAAGCAAAGTTTTGTGTATAACAGAACATAAGAAACTATTACAAAAAGCAAAACTTGTCTGAGTGTGAAAAGTTATGACATGATGACTATGAACAGGTAGCTAATTGAATCGGATAGGCATTTTTTCCAAGTATTTTTCCCCCATTTGATAGTGGCTAGAAAGTTGACATATTGTTTATAGGTGAGAATGGCTGGTAACAGAGTTATAATTAGATTTTATTACATGCTTTGCAACTTCATGTTTGGACAGTAAGTGCCTCTGTATATCCTGAACACTGTCCAGACAATACCTCAACTCAATTTTCCCCTATTTCCATGAGGCCCTTCTCCTCATTAGTGACATTTGCAATACCTTAGGGTTGTTGCCTGACACACTGAAGGCGTTGGTTCGGTAATACCTTATAATGAGTTCCCATATTCTTTGCAGAACATGAACATTTAGTGCTATGAATTTTGACATTCTCTGCTATCTACATGGGCTCTAATTGCTGGTCATTTTCAGATGGAACAAATAAATTTTTCAGTTTATTGTATATGCTGCCTCTTGCTTTATTGATATACTGCTGCCAAATATCAACATTTGTATTCATTTTAGGCGTTTAATGGATTCCCGCTCCAGTTTGACTCACCAGAGTGACTAGTTCATCGCTCGTCATGGTGGTGTTTGTCAAAATAAATTGGAAAATAAATGAACTTGCTGTGGAGAAAAAGAAATTCAAAGGTGGAAAATGGATATTATTAAAATGGAATAATCTTAGCATAACACACAAAATCTGCCCACAAACAACTCTTTCATGTTCAGGAGTTGAACAATCAAAATGGGCACACAGGTACATCTTTGACCCCTGATGGTTCTTATCTGTATCTGATACCATGATGCCATGACATTGCCTAGCAACTAGCTGCTAACAGGTTAAAATGACCCATTGGTAACATTTATGTGTAGACTGTGAAACAATGTAGAAGTGCCTTAAAGCCTCCATTCTATCTGAAAGCCACCAGATGGCGATAGCTGTAGTTGAAAAAAAAAGACTTCTGGTCCTGTAGAAGTCTACGAAAGAGCGGCTTTCTGATCTGACCTTTGTAAACACTGTTGATCTGAGTTTATGGCCTCAGTCACTCATTTTTTGATCATATTGAATAAAAATTCATTTGAATTTGTAAATCTTCATTATATTATGTTTTAAAACTGGAGGCTTATCTGTGCTATGAAAACACATGTTTACTGGCTAATAGACTGTTAATCACCAGTCATTATCCAATGAGTGTGCGTTTTCACAGTCAGACGCAAGGCAATAGCAGAAACACTCAATTTCATCTTTCAGTCGAATTCCATTTGGTTTTTTTTATATAAGGCTAAATTACCACAACAGTCACCTGAAGGTGCTTTATATTGCCAGGTAAACCCCCATAATAATACAGGGAAAACTGCAAACAGTCAGACCATTCCCTATGAGCAAGCACTTGGCGACAGTGGGGGGAGAAAAACAGCCATCTGGTTCGACCAGTTGAGGGTGAATGAAGAGAAAATGTGGAAGAGAGCCAGAGATCTTCAAAACAGGACTTCAGCAACCATGGGCTGAATCCACCTTTTATACTGTCTATATATTTATTCCCTTTATCATCTTATAAAAGCACAATATGATTTGAATTCAGGCAATAACATCTCATTCATATCAATATAACTTGATTTATGCATCTTAGACTATATAGACAAAGTACTGGTCACCTACACATCACATCTACAGGAGCTGCTTGACAGTGGAAACTTATGCCATGAAGCTTCTGCCGCACAGTTTTTGTACTAATGTCAGTGCCAGCGGAGGTTTGCACTGTAGTTACTGAGTCAGCAGAGTGTTGGGAACCACTTTGCGCCCCAGCACTTGGTGATCCCACTCTGTAGCTTTACATAGTCTCCTGCTATCTGCATGAATTCCTAAATATTTCTTGTTGTTATAGTATTATACAGCAAATAACTCCATAATTGCACTTTCAGTGTCATCTGTGTGTCATCTGTTTGAGGGCACGATATCTGTGTCTGTAATGATGTAAGTATTGATTTCAGTTGCAGCGTTGGCTGTTTCAGACCACTTGGGTCTGCCTTCACTGTCAGTATTTCTGCCTAGAGCAAAATACAGGAAAGGCCAAGAGAGGGGGAAAAAAGTCTTTGTGTTTCTGAGGAAACGAGACGAGACAACCGCTGCAGTCTAAAATGGGTCCTGGATCGTTACACGCCCTCCCCTTCTCGCAGTAATTGAGGGAGTGTCCGTCACTTTGCTTATCGGTTACACTAACGCTCTGTCTTGGGCAAACAGAGCAGCAAGCAATCTGCTGATTGCTGTTTTGGCAGAACTGTCGAGATTTGTCCTCTGTTAAGTGATGGATAGATTCAAGGAAGAGGATAGAAAGCAGAAGACTTGTCATTTTATGGCTTTTCTTTTCCTGGGTTTGAGAAGAAAATGACATAGGGAATTCCAATAAAAGTTTGGTCAACAATGAAGGCTCATTAGTAAGAAATAAATACCCGTTTTTGTTTTTAAGTCATTGTGAGATGGTCTACCTTGTTTGCAAGAAAATAGCTGAACAGGTTATGGCAAAACTGTCAGAAATATTGTCTCCATATGCACTTTATGCAGTAGGTACGGTTATAGACGACAAGAACCAACTAATTACTGTCCTTAAATGAAAATTGCTGCAGTATATTTTGTAACAAAATCCTTCATAATTAGTAGTCCTTCTTTCTCAAGTGCGGTATAATTTGTGGCTATACTGTAAATCCCACTGTAATTTACTTGTTTCACTTACACTTTCTCATAGTAATGTTGTCCTCCAGGATACATTATGCCAAATTAACACTGACTAAAGGAACTGATGGGGTGAAGGGGTTCACAGAGGATGAGTAAGGTGCTGTGTAAGAAAATAGTGTAGAGAAAACCAAAACTGACATGAAAAAATTATCTTAAATAAATAGCTTTTTTTTCTTTACTCACAGTAAGGCTTTTAGCAAATTACCTTTTCATTTAATTTGTTCCCTCTGTTTTTATTTCTTTACCGGTCTGAGCAGAAAGTGGTGGGAGGGAGAGATGCTGAACTATGGTTAGTCATCAGCTTAGGTCGCTTTTAATGGAGGGAGTGTACTAGAATGGGGGTGATTTAAGCTTTCCATCCAATGCTCTCTCCATCCCTCCACCCTAGTTTAATAGTAACTGAAAAACTGAAACGGGGCCTCAGGCAGTGCCGTTGTATGAAGGATGAGGGTAGATGGGAGAGACATCATGCCAGTTTGAAAGCGTGACTTCACTCATGTTCCTGTTGTGCAGTGAGCTTTAGATAATAAATGAGTGAAACATTAATGCCTCTCATCTTCTAAAATGTAACACATTATTTAATGTCAAAAATACAGGTGCTATTATAAAGTTTTGGAACTTGCCCCATAAAAATCTAAAATTAGACCTGAATTAGATTTGGCTTCATGTTCCATCGTAGATATTCTGGAAAGGTTATGCTTTCAGCATTGCTGTGGAAGTGTTGCTGTGATGACTTGCACTTCTACATCCCCTCCCGTTGGTCTACTGGATAGTTGGATGGATAGCACAATGCCAAGTGTCACCATTCAATTTGTTTGACTGTTTATATGCCTGAACGGCATACAGACACTACTTTGAAGGGGAGATACTGTACATTTTACTCTTTTTTTCAGAAGTTGTATAAACCTTTTCATGTAGTGTTTTAAATTAAGTGTTTTTTAACTCAGACATGCATTTTCTTTTGGTTTCAGGTTGTTTGAAGGTCCTTCACCAAGAAAAATTGAGAAATTGAAAACTCTGCTGTGTTACTTCAGGAGAGTTACACAGACTAGTAAGCAATGAAAATAACTAACATAATGTTGTAGAAGTTGTTGCGCTTCCCTGTGTCTTTCAGTTGAATAACCTTTTGTCTGCTTTATTTTTAAGCACCCAAGGGTCTTGTTACATTTACAAGACAAACACTAAACAATCCACCAGACTGGGAAAGGTAATAATTACTTCTCTGGTTCCTTATGAACATAATAAACTAATGAAGTGCATTTAAAATAAATTATCTTGCGATTCATGGCATACTCTGTCCAAAACAAATAGTATATTCTGCATTCTGTGAAGGCATATAATTGTTGTAGGGGAGTAATTGTTATTTTAACAGGAAGTAAAACCCTGAAATTCTATCAAAGTTTCACTAAATCTTTCCTGAATAACTCTGAAGTGTGTTGATTTTGTCTGAGTGGGATAGTGACCATCAACTCCTCATAGCTTCTTTGGTGCTCATGTGCACAGATAATTGCCATTATATAAATTCCTACAATGAAAGTAGTAGTAGGACAGTGTTTTTAAAGGGTGGATTTGAAAGAGTAAAGGGCCCCAATGTGGATGAGAAGTCCACATGAATGTTGAAGTGTTTGTAATCGTTGGTTTTTTTTCTCCCCTTTTTTTTGTCCAGCTCTCAGACTCAGCTGACACGCCTGCATATCACTTGTGAAGGGACAATTGAGGAACATGGATATGGAATGCTCCAGGTAGGAATGTTTTACCACACACTAAGCACACAGTTTTACCTCTGACTTCAGTAATTAAATACTTTCATGTCATCCATGTCTTGTTAAAAATATCCAAAGCACTTCTTAACAGCATCTTTTCTCTTTTAATGTGAGAATTTTAATTTTAAATACAAATGGTATTCTGCAGTTTTTTACTGTGGTTACACCTAATGAGTATGATTCAGTCTAGACTGAAAAATCAGTCTATTTTTCTTGCTTAAAAAGTAAAAATATGACCTTCAGCTTTAAACCAGTTGTATGATTTTTGTGCATATCAATGCAAGTTATTGAATCTCTGTCTGCAGTGACTCACCCCATCTTCTTACCCCCCTTGTTGTTTCTGTGTAGCTGCCGCATTTATTTTACTCTAGTTGACAGCTGATGTATACACATGAGTAGCTCCGAGTGGCAAGGGTGGAGGAGAGGACCCTGGAGTGGGGGATGAGGGAGAAGGAGGCACACAGAGACAAAGATGACGTCGGGGATCCATCTCACTGGGGTGACCCAGTGAGCTTGGAGTCCTGTAGGCGGATTGATGGCTACCTCAGCAGGCTGGATATTGGTTGTGTGTTGAGTTTTGATAGGGCAGAGCGAGCTGTCATCCTGTCGGGAGGTGAGATTGAAGGGTGGGGGGTGAGGTTAGGGGTAAACCAGTGAAGGTGAGGAGTTGAGTGGCTGGTTAGAAAACATACACAAACCCACTGTCACACAGATTGACGTAGCTGTGGGCCACTGAGCAGAACCTTCACCCCTGACAAGCTGTTTAAATATCCGCATTGTGATTTGAATGGGATGTTCTCTTATGCGTGCCACAAAAACAAGATCTGGTCTTTCAAGGCATGAAGCTCAAGCACCACACTGAAAATACTTCCCCAAAGAAGCATGAGTCCTAGAAATAAGCACAAACATATCGGTTATTGGTATGGATTTATCTTATTTCAACAAATCCCTGGGCTGTTTTTTAAAATTTTATTTCTTGGACTCTATTCAGTGTAGATCTTGAACTTTGTGGGTAACAGAGAGGATTTTGAAATGTGGAAAATGTCATTAATATCAGTCCAGACTAGGGATGGGTATCGTTTAGGTTTTATCCGATACCGGTGCCAAATCGGTACTTTTGAAACGGTGCCGGTGCTCAAACGGTGCTCAAACCGGTGCTTAAAGAATGGAAAAAACACAAACTTTGTCCTAAACCTCTCATGTTTAACTGTTTTCCACTTTTTCTTTGGTCATTTTAGCCTTTTTAGCCAGGGTGAAGGGAGTATCTGCCATCAAACAAGAGGACAGCCGCATGTAGCTATGATGATGTTTGCTAGTTCACCTTACGTGCATTAATGTAATAACGTGGTTAGCCTACTCAATGTAAATTAGCTACTCACGCAGAGAAGAACGGCTGCTGCTGCCACCATCATCCGTCATCATTTCTGCTACACTGGCAGGGCTAGGGGCCAGGACTCTCCTCTTCGTGTTTTTGGGGGATGTTGCATAACAGGTAACCCACCCGCAGTAGATGTGCTCGGTGTGAGGTCTCGCAGCAAGCTATCAAATACGGCGCATTTCTGGGCTTTTAAAAAAAACGCTATGCGTCACCAGGTGTTTCATCGGATTTCAGGTGTTACCTCCTTTGACAGTATCACAGTATCAGCTTAAAGCACTTGTTGCTGCTGAGTTTGCATATTTTGCTGTGAAGTACAGCCAGACTTTTGACCGCTTCGCCTTGGACATTTTTAATCTGTAGCTCTGCTCTAACAGAACGTACGTACCTGGGCCCGCCTACTATCCTCGGAAACGTAAAATGATTGGCTAGAATCTAAAGTGTATCACAGCTCAGGAAAAAAAAGCACCGAAATAAAGCACCAAAATGTGCGCTGCTTTTCGGTCTGGTTACTACCGTTTATGTCAGAACCGGTACCCATCCCTAGTCCAGACTGTTATTTTGGTCATTTCATATCATTATATATGTATTTTTTTTAGCTGGATTGGGTTGAAGTTTTTTAAGACTGAAAAACATGGTCATGTGACTGCAAAAGAAGCCTGACTCATCACCACTCCACCACCGTGCTTGACATGGTTTGAGGTGTTTCTGCTGAGAAGCTGTGTTGGTTTCATCAAACATCTCCAAAGGACATTGTTCAAGAAGTCTTGGTGTTTGTTCAGATCCAACTTGGCAAACCTACACTGTGCTGCCATGTTCTTTGCAGAGAGAGAGAAGAGGGTTTCCCTTGGCAACCCTTCCATACTATTGTCTTTTTCTAATTGTATTGTCATGAACTTTCATTTTTAACATGGTAGCTGAGGCCTGTAGAATCAGAGCTGTAGCACTTTTCTTTTCTTTACCTGACTGTATATTGATTCTCAGGGTTTGTGACTTTAGATTGTGACACTAGGAGTTGGTGTCAAATTGGTTTGGTTGTAGTTTTTGACATAACTCAAATATGTTGTTCAGTCTTAAAAATTTCAGATGGACAAGTCCTTTACTTTTAGTAAGTTATAAAAGATGCAACTGGATAAAACGCAGATAAAGTTGGCAGACTGCTGAACAGCAATGACCTTTTATTGGCCGGTTCCTTTTTCTCTTTGTTGAATAAACACTGAATAGATAATGAATAGTGAGGCCTCTTAGAAAATGCAAAACTCAGACATGTGGGAAATCTGCACACATTCATGCACTGTAGATTTGAAGTACATCTTTAGACTTCATGGGTTGTGTTCTGTTACAATTTCCTGATTGGATTATTTCCATGCAGGAAGGATCATTGCAATGATCTTTATAGATTTATCTGATATAAATGGCCACAGTGGACAAAAGGATAGATAATGAGACACTAATTGAAGTATTTGTTTAAATAACAGGAGTGACAGTGACAGAATTTCACAAATTCTCTCATTTATACTGATAGGTCAAAGGGCAGTATGTCATACCGTACATGTCATGTCATGCAACAAACCAAATAGAAATCTGTATTTTTTAAAATAAATGTTAATTTCAAGTTTGAGGCCAAACAAATGTCCTTCTTTTTTTCTTTTCTTTTTCTTTTTTTTTTTTTTTTTGTATTTCACTAGGTGGACTTTGCCAACAGGTTTGTAGGTGGTGGAGTCACAGGACATGGACTGGTCCAAGAAGAAATCAGGTTCCTTATCAACCCTGAACTCATTATCTCTCGCCTCTTTACTGAAGCTCTTGAATACAATGAATGCCTCATCATCACAGGTGTGTAGTTTCTTTCTTTTTCTCACACAAACATATGTATTTTTAAGTCTTGAGGCTTTGATTTGTATGACATTTTTACTGGGAACTTGATCACTGCAATCTATTTTTTTTTTTTTTTTTTTAGTTAAAGAAAAAGTGATTTCATGTTTTGGGGTTGTTTTCAGATGGATAAGAAGGTTGTCTCCCTGCTCTTTCTGCCTGGGGAATGGGTCCTGACTTTTGTTTGTGCTTACAGTATGTGCTGAAAAGTTTTCTTGGAGTCACTGAGCAGGACGCTGTAAGAGTCACCATGTGGGGACTTTGTTGTCCTCCAGGGGATCTCCATGCTCACCTGGGCAACAACAATGAGAGCCTGATGAGCATGATCCTCCGGAGAGTCCATTTATTAGTTAGAACCTCTGATTCAGAAGGAACAGTGTGGTTTCAACCTGGTTGTCAAACACTGGAAAAGGTCTTGATCATCTCAAGGGAGTTTGACTAACGGTTTTCCCTGGGATGTCCTGTGGGATGTTTTTCAGGAGTATTGTGTATTTGGCCTCTTGTTTTGGGCTATAGCTAAGTGAAAGCATGCTATGCATTGCTGCCACTTAGTTGGGCTTGTTTGTGGTGGGGTTTGGGCTCTGCCAGGTCTGCCCTTTGTCACTGGTTGTCTTCATAACTTTCATGGGTAGAATTTTGAGGCATAGCCAAATAGCGGCTTGTCTCTAGCTTGAGGGCCTCAGAATCACCTCTTTGCTTTTTGTGAATGAGGTGTTTTTTTTAAATTCAATGACTAATGGCCTCCTGGTCATACTGGACTGGTTTGCAACTGAATGTGATATGGTGGGAATGAAATTGGCAAGTCAATTTTGAGATAGTAGTTGTTGGCTGGAAATGGGTGGAGGGCTCACTCAGTGCTCACTCCACTTGCTGTCTCGAGTAGAGGAGCTGTGCAGCGTTCGGTACAGTGTGATCTGTGGTGGTGGTGAAGAGACGGCAAAGCTATCAATTTACTGGTTGATCTACATCCCTACTCTAATAAGTCAGTAGCTTTAGCTAGTGACTGAAAGAGTAATTTTGTGGACATAAGTGGGGGAAGTGAGCTTCTTCCGAAAGGGCTCTCCTATAAAGATAGGATGAGGAGTCATTTAGGAGGGGCTCAGTATTGAGCTGCTATAGTACCTTTACATATCAAAGGACATGGTCGAGGTGGTTTAGACATCTGACTAAGATACTTACAGGCACCTTCTACAGGTATCGCCTACCAGGAGAGGATGTGGCGGAGTCAGGACGTGCTTGAGAACTTACATCTGTTGGTTGGCTGTTGGTGTCCCCCTTCTATACCGCCTTTCAGAGCTTGAGGAGGTGGTTAGGGAGAGGAAAATCTAGAGTACTGATCCTGCAACATAGAAATATTGTCATAAAATGGATGGATAGATGGATAGATAGATTTATTGATTGTGTAATAATACTTGAGTATCAATGCAAGCTGTCCCCTTATGTAATGTACATGTACTGGATTATTTCAAGTAGAAAGTAAACACTATTACAAAACATATAGAACCACTAGACACTGATATATGGTGTAACCAGACTATAAATACTCTACATTTAATTTATCTTCATGCCATGGGGTATATAGGCTATTATTTGGCAATTATTCCTTGGTATTGTGTTGGCTTTCCTCTTTCTCCAATAGAAACTAGACACATCTATGTATCTCCCATGCCTTTCTAGTATTACATTTTGGTTCAAACCGGTGTTTCGTCCATCACTGAGTTATTTTCTCCTGTTCATTGAGCTCTTTGTGTTTATTGGGCTCCATTTATTTTTGCCCTCATACTTCCTTCCAGTCCGAAGGTAAATCCATTGCATTGATTCAGATGGGACTGCTTGGTTATCCTTCATTTCTCCCAAGCAGAATTGCTCTATTTTTCAACCTCCAACTCAGTGTTTCGGTTATTCTTTCCTCTCATTTGCCTCCCTCTTGCAATTCTGGTCATCCTACCTTTTCTTTTTTTCTTTTCCATGCCTCACATCTCGACAGTGTCAACAGAAAGAAGTTTGTGCAGATTAAGATATGCAGACGTGTGGAAAAAATATAAACACTTACTTTGTTTTACTGTTTTGATGCTTTTATTTCATAAAATGATCATTTTGAGACATTATGCTGTTTGATAAATTCATCTTTTTGGCATGAGAATATATCTTTTTGACTTAAATCGCTCAAAAATGCCTGCTATTGATTGATTCTGTTTTTTTGTAACGTGACACAAATCTGAAAAAAATTAAAATACATTTGCATTGTCGGATGTCCCTCGGCATACTTTATATGCTTGTTATTTTGGTCGGTTGAAAAGTAGAAAAAACAAATAGGATGACGTTCATGCTGCTGGACCACTTTACCAAAGAAACACACACAATGGAAAAAAAAAAACGAACTCTGTCAGCAAGCCAATCGTTGTCTGTTTTTATGTGGCGCCATGTTGTCTTCCTTGAAATTCCTATCTCTCCCCAGTGACCTTCAGGTGGTTAGTCACTGTCCCCCTCTTTCCCTCCCCTCATAGTGCTTCTCTCCCTCTTCCATCCTCCTCCTCTCCACTTAACTTTATTACATTTGGACAGAAAAGAATTTATAGCCCAACTAAGGTCATTGCTGCACTAATGGAATGGGCCAGTTATGCCATAGATTCATTAAAATCTTCAGTATTCCTTGCACGAATGCTGTGTTTCCTCTTAAAGTCCCATTTCTCTTGCTAGACTCTTTTCTCTTTTGTCGAGTTGATCATATTTCTTCATCTTTAGCGATGCCCTAGCACAAGTCTTCAAGTGCATCTGGAACTTTAATGTCAGAGTACTTGTAAAACAAAACTCAAGTCTAAGTTTGAATGCCCACTGGCGTTTTACACCGGAAGACAAGGTCTGCGATGCAATCTCCTGATGGACGTCAGCATAGCGGGATGCCATTATGGGCGGTTGCCAGACTGAAGTGGCTCAAGGTGAATAGAGAGGAGGAAGAATTTTGGTGGACACAGTGATATGGGCAGCCTGTTCTTTGACGTTAGGAGTCGCTGGTGTTGTGGAAAGCACTTTAATTGCAGTGCTGGACCTGCAGTGGCACAGTATCCTTTAAAGCAACTGCTCCTTTTGTTTGCACAGCCAGTGCCTTACTAGAAAACGCAATTTCTGTGGAAACCAAAAAAGTTTTATATGTAATGCAGAAAAAAATGTACATTAAAAAATTTTTATTAAATATTTGCAAAATTATCCATAATTGCTGGTTTTTGTTCTAGTGGCTTCTGCCCATTAACTTAAGAAACACTTTCTCATACTCTGCTCATACAACTTTAGTTCACATGTTTAACTTCTACTCTTCAACAAAGTGTAATATAACCACATCATTCCTAATGTATGGAGCCTTTAAGGGGCAGCCTTTTCAGAAAGAAGCATAGGTGTATTATTCTAACCCTTAGGACATAACCCTAGGTGTTACAAAGGACTCAATCTCTTAAAAACACGGGTGTGTCAGTAATTAATTTTTGCTTGTTCTGTTCTTACATTTTCTCCCAGTTGTAGCTCAAAGCTTTTCATTTAAAACCCCATAGCAGATTACTTATTAAATCAGTGGGCTTTATTCGTGACAATTCAATATAAGCTGATACTCTGTATGCTCATGTGGAGCATAGAAAGCGCTAAATTTGATTTTAGAACCTGCTGTGTGCTTTGACTGCTGAGCAATGAGTAATATTGTATTTCCCTTGTCTTATACTGCAGGAGCTGAACAATACAGTAAATACTCTGGCTATGCTGAGAGTTACAAATGGGTGGGTATCCACAAAGACGAGACACCCAGGTAATTTTTTCTCTCCCCTCCATAGGATTATTTTTGTGTTTGTTGGTACTTGTGCTGATATTTTAAATGTAAAATCTTTCTTTCATTCCCAGGGATGACTGGCAGAGAAGATGTACAGAGATTGTGGCCATTGATGCTCTTAAATACAGGCACTTCCTGGAACAGTTTCTGCCCGAGAAGATGACCAGAGAACTCAACAAGGTGAGGGAAGATTTAGTTCAGCGGTTCTTTTTCCAAACATGTTTGTGAAAGGTGGCAAGAAACCTATAAAGTGCTGCTCTAATTTGTAGTACCTTTTTAAAGGTGTCAGTGCGATGGTGCCGAACACGGCCGATGTTATATTGTTTTTGATAAAATGTTCACTACCATGAGCTTTGACATTTTGTCTGGTACAGCTGCTAAAATCTAAGTGATATGTAAAACCGCTTAACTGCTAAATACTACATATCTCTCAATAGTATTACTCCCAATTTACTGCAGTTTTTTTCTTCACATGACTAAGAAAAATATATATTATGCACTTTTTTAACGGACTTTTTTCTCTTCTCAGTCGAGTAAATGCTTTATTGCATATTTTTATATTTGCTTATGGTTCAGCCTGAGGGTTAACACTTGCCCCCACATTATACATTAATGTGATTTTAATTAATTTTAATAGACTCTGAGAGATCATAGAAAAGACTGTACTGTTTGTTTGTCTTCCCCACTCTTACATCCTTCTCCCTCTTTTGTTTTCGTTCCAGGCATACTGCGGATTCCATCGAAATAATGCCAACAGGAAGCACCTCTCTGCAGTGGCCACAGGCAACTGGGGCTGCGGAGCTTTTGGCGGAGACACACGGCTCAAAGGTATAATTGGATGATTTATGGCAACAAAATCTATAAACTAGGCTAGCATCTGTGTCACATTTCTTACGTTAAAAATTTAAGGCTGGATTCCCAAGACTGCAGTGAATATCAGTAGCTCAAACTTGATCACGGCATCTCCCAGTCAGTAGAGCCCCTGCTGAAGGACTTTCAGCATTTATGTAGCTAATGGTGTACGACAATTTCCAAGATGCTGTTTCTCTCAAGCCTCTCTAGTCAATTAGAAGCTCTCCCAGGGTGTCACTCTCCTGTCCCTTTTCAGTCTTTTATAGATCATCTGACACATTTATGTTTTCCATTAAATGGGCGATTGATTACAGAGAAAGACGACCATAAATCCAGCTGATGCTGGTCTCAGTTTGCTTACACAACATCAGTCTTCATAAGCAGGGAGACCCTTACTGTTGTTTTTTGGCCAATTGTGTGTTGGATGTGCAGAGTTTTCTGTATGCCTAAATTCATGGCGCATGTACCCTGTTTTTGCTGTGCACATCAGTGCTTTAAGGCTGTGCTTCTGGACTGTTGGATTTAAAACTGAAGCTGCTAATTTCCTCTGCAGCATACTATGAATAGATCCCCTGGACTTCACATAGTCCCCGAGGATGATATTAGCTTCCGGGGGGCCCCGCCCATTAGCTCCAGTGTTAGCATAGTTGGTATTTTTGGAAGCTAATAACTGTATTTTACATGAAAGTCCAGGAGCTGACTTGAGATGTGGTATTTACATAACACTAGTCGGGTATTTTGAAGTAAAGATTACAGAGCTTTTGCAAATGATGTCATTAATCTGAACTGTATAACCATTCTGTTAAATATTTAAAAATCATGAAACCTAATTTGCAGGAGCTCAGAGACTGAATGCTGTTTACGAGGCTATTCTACCAACACTGGATTATTTACTCCACTAATACAAATTGCCACTCATGTTCTTTTATGCCACAGGCTGTACGTTATCTGGCTTATTGACCAATTATTTAGTCTGTCATGCTTTTCAGCGCTCAATTACACCTTTATAGTTTTATATTCTGGAATGTTGTCGCCTGAATTTTCGTCTTGAAATTCGCCTTCTCTCTTTTTCAGCGCTGATTCAATTCATGGCAGCAGCAGAGGCTGGGCGAGATGTGGCGTATTTCACATTTGGAGATGCTCAGCTGATGAAAGATGTTCATGAAATGCACGCTTTCCTCACCGAGAGTCGGGTCACCGTTGGTAAGATTCACACAAAAGACGTTTGTGGCAAAGCTGTGGTCACTCAGTAGAATTATTAGAAACAGGAACTTTTTGCTTTTGTACCTCAAGGGAGGTTTTCCTTCTTGGTGTCATTACAGTACTGTGTGTATAAATAACAGCACACACTCCATGGGTATGTTAAGGTACTCTACCATATGGGCCATATCCCCGCTCCTCAGCCCATCCATTCAGCCTGAGCCGCAGAGTGGATTACTGCCTAAACTGGCCCCGGCCTCTTCCCTCTCCCTCTCTTCATTTTTCTTCTGTTGACATTTATTGAAGCCTTTCAGAGAAATTCCCCTCTAGCCATCCATTTCCTAAAGTGGAGCTACGGGGGGGTTGCAGTATGCGAGTGCGTATGTGCGCTTGATTTATAAATGAGCCCGAGTACACCTTCATTTTTTTTTCTTACCTGCTTGAGTGTCTGTTTCTCTCGTTCACGATTCGTTTGTGCTTTTGGTCCTATTCTCTTAAATCCCGTCTTCCTTACATGTTTCTTGACCGCGTCCCTTTTGTCTCTCCTCCACCTCTCTTCCCCTCTCTCCACCACCCTTTTTTTACCCTCACAGGGCAGCTGTACGACCTTTTAAACCAGTACTTCAACGAGGTGTGCAAGAATTGTCACACGACACGACCTGACGTCAGCCTCTACAGATTCATCTATGAGACAGTCTCTTCCCCAGCAGCCTCCGACACCTTGAACACTGCTAAGGATTCTGGGATGTCTCCTGTGACTTCAGACTCTCATTAACAGGAAAACAACTGTAACCTAATCTTACCTCCCTTCTCCTTTCACACTTTGTAAAAGAGGCAGTGTGCCCTTAGTATTGTGGTTACGGTCACTTGTTTTCCCTCCCTCTCTCTCTCACACACACACACACACACACACACACACACACACACACACACACACACACACACACACACACACACTTTAAGTTTGTGATCCCAACATGCAAGCTATCAAAACACATTTCTGCCTTTCTCACTGGTGGTATTATAGGAATCTCATAGTGCGGCACCAAATGTGGTGACTTTTTTCAGAGACTTATAGCAATAGTAAATCCTGGTTGCTGTTCTTTCTTTAGTCCAGATGTAATGTGGAGGGTTTGGTTTTTTTGTTTTTATTTTACACACTAAATACAAATATGCCCAAATATTCATCATATGCATGGTTGTGAACAAATTTCACCATTGATAATCCAGGACATGATAATCCTCCGTGGTTATCGTGTCTTGTATTGTGTTTGCTACACTTTCTGGATGAGTTGTGTTCTCTACTTACTGTACCCGGGCTATGGTGAGGTGCCTGAATGAGATGCCATTCTGTAGTCTATGCATGGGTAACATTTATTTATCAAATATTCTACAAATATATGCTGCTCTTTTATATCCTGTCTGATACCGAAGTGTAACATACATATTGTCCTTAAGGCATATTTTACTATGGATCACAACAATCAAAATGATCACTAGTAATGTAAATCATCTCAAATTAAACATACAGGAAATTTAAGCTCACAGTCTAGACGTTTCATTTTACTCTGAACAACTTCATTTGCTACATACAGGGGGATTGAATAAAGTTAAAATGGCACGAACAATATTTTTGTTATGTTTTTACACAACATTTATTTTGGGGATCACGTTTTCTATTATTTACTGTGTTTTCTGATTGGCAGTGTGGATTCTATTTAATGGGTTTGGTTACATTAAAGCCTGTGAGTATTGCATAGAACTGTAATTTAGGCTTTTAGGTTGTACGTTTTATTATAATTTCTTAATAAAAGTATGACATGTATTTCTGTGCTCTGCGTTGCGTTTCCCTGCTCAAATAAACACGGTTCACTGAATAAAGTGATCGCCACAATGTGAAATTTAGGCGCAATGATTGAACCGAAAATTCTTTAAAGAGGTCGTTCTGTAGTGTAACATTATGTAGTTTCTATACATCAGGGTAATGTAATTATCCATCAAAAATAACAGATTTTGCTGCAATCTCGGGGCTTCGTCCAGTTTGGAACAGTGTCTTGGCACTGCACTTCACTGTCACTTAATTTCATGAAATCATACATTATTTAATCATCTGATTGATTTTTGTGATAGCACGTGTACCTAGGGCTTTCAGAAAAATTAAATTCCGCCTTCAAACATGCTGTATTAGATGAATTAGGGCTCCTAAATAACCTCATGACGTGGACTTCCATAAATGGTGTGTAGGCTTGGCTGGGGTAAGTGGATTACACATTATCTGCTTCTTCTGCTCTTTGTACTGAGGCCTGCATTGACCAAACAAGCTGCGGACTCACGCATAAAGTTAATTTGGTTAAGCAGATCTAACTGTCGATGTGAGCGTGGGTTACCTGGATGTGAACATTATTCAGGTTGCTGGTGCCTGCTGGATTTAATCAAACAACACTAAACATTGACTGAATTTGGCAGGCTGATCCTGCAAATGAATAACCTTAGTCAACAGAAATGATGATATAGTAAGACTGTTTTGTTTTCTTCTCTTTTCCCTTTTTTAATTCATCTTTATATATCACTAGAAATGGGTGTTTATGGAATATTCACTCCTTTCTGATTTTCACCACTGCAGACACAGACAGCCGCTCCGGTTTTGCCCAGTGTAGTGATGTAATCATTCTAAACGGGAAGTTATTTAACATCGAGCTTGTAATGTTACCCAGCGGCACAGGTCGTTTCATCAATGAACATTAATAATAACGTGCCAAAAAGCAACTGGTCTTCACTCCATCTCCGTCAGGCGGCAAAGTCACTGCAACAAAATGGCATTTCAGTTCATAATTGCCTGACCCTGCAAAGTCCGGGTCACCTGCAGAGCAGCAGCAAACTCAAATGTTAAGCAAATGCAAATAATAGAAAAAAGGAAAAAACTCTCAGGAGACACTGAGCCTTATTGCTGGCTGAGAATTATTGATACATTGTTATATGAAGTGTGTTAAGAAACAGACATTTTCGTGTCATTAAAAGGAGCTTAAAACAAGAAAACGGGGATGCTGTGATTAGCGATGCTCTGATATTTAGACCTACCCTGTTCTGTCTGCTTGATCCTCTTGCGACTAGTGCTCACTCCATTATCCCCCTTTCAGTGGTGTGTTTGTCATGATTGATAATACTGTTCCTTCTGTGGCAGCAAGTATGAAAGATGAAAATCCAGATGAGGACGAGAGCGGGGTTAGAAATGGGGAAGGAAAGAGGGTGGAGGGAGGGCCAATTATTTTATTGTTTAACCCACTCAAGGTAGAAGCCCATCAATCTGAAAGCCCTTGATCAAATGACTCGTGTTCAGCCTCTATAAAAGTTTAATTGGTTTATGTAATTAACACTGACATATGTGTGATGCATCTTAGAAAGAAAAATTACTTGGGTGGATGTTAACCGTGTGCCTGAAGTGACAGGATTGAGGAAAGTTCTCTGATTATAAAATTGAGTTCACAGCACAAACACAAGAACTAATAGGGTTGCTATATATGTGCTATATATGTTTATTTGATTACATCTATTTGTTTTTAATGATCTTTTTTAAATCCTCTGTATGAACAGATATTTTAGGTCGCTACCTAGGTACCTTTGGGTGCAGCAAGTTGCCTCTGCGGAGAAGCGTCACCTGACACCGAGGGGGCGTGCCGAGCAGCTGCTCTTGTCCTCGGATCTGTGTCACCTTCATTGATACCTGTCCCACTTGCACCTCTCGGCGATGACAGTAAAGCCAAAGAACAGTGCAGTCTAAGGTAAAGGCACTTTATAGAAATAAAAGGCAGGTGACATTTTAACCCTGTATATTTTTGTTCCGTGTTGCGCTTGAGCAGTATCAGGGACGAGCGGAGATTATGAGGATTTATTTTGGTGAGGGATTAGAGGTCCGAAAGTGGAACAGTCGCAGAATGAAATATAAAATGTTTTGATACTGATGCCTGCGATGTTGAGTGAAGGAAACAAAAAAGATCATGCAGGAAAAAGGTGAGGAAGAATGTAGCAGTCGGTCACATACTGCCGCACTTAGTTGAGCGTCATACGGGCTGTTAGCGTTTTGCAGCTGCACACGTTCTACGCAGAAACGGACTGTTCCTTCAGGCTGATCTTAGTGAAACTCAGTGCAAACTGTTAAAGCCACCCTGTGTTGCAAACACAGTCCCTTTAGGTGTGATTTGCGCTTTTCCCAAACACAGATGAGTATCACTCTAGCTGGGATTTTTACAAAAATGTCCCATTCCGTTTGCGGTAAAAAAAAAATCATCTCTGTTCACATTCCTGCGTGGTATGTCTGTCTTAACCTTTAGTGTTAACCTTAGGGTTTGTTTTTTTTGGGTTTTTTTTTTTTTAGATGAGTCAGTTTCGGGTATTAGCTGGTGTGCTGAAAGGTGGAGGGAGCCCCTTCCTTCGATGGCGTGCAGGAGGGCTGACCTGGCGCTGCTGGGCTCATCCAAAGAGAGGCTGCTCCTCTAGGACTGATCCTCTTCCAGCAGTGGTCAGCAACTCCAGCTATGTGGAGGAGATGTATTTGGCATGGCTGGATGACCATAAAAACGTCCACGAGGTAACAATGTGTAGCATAAACTGCATCTTAAGTTACACAGAAAAAGGTCGGTTGAATATACCTTTCCATAAATGAAAATTTAAAGAGAAAACTATGACACCTAGAGAATTTCTGCAGAAGTTACTCAAATTGCAAGCTGGTGCCAGTGCTGGTCCTGAAATACAGCTGAATATCCCTGACCTTACTAAGGTTTTTCTTGTTAAATTATGTTATTCTTAGTTCAGCTGCCTGGGGCATCTGATGTAGTTGCGTTGTCCTGGATTCTCATCCAGCTTTTCCCTATTCTGTCACCCGTGTCCAAGCATTCACTAGTCACTGAATAATCATGTTACATATACCAGCGTTCCTTTGATGGATCTGTCTGTCTCTCTGCTGTAGTCTTGGGACAGTTTCTTCCGTAACATCCAGGCCTCCGGTCCATCTGGCGAGGCGGATGAGAGACGGCCCTCTGCTCTGCTGCAGGGCCGAGTGTTGTCCCACTCACTAGACGTGGCAGAGAAAGTGGTGGAGGACCACCTGGCTGTGCACACCCTCATTAGAGCTTACCAGGTAGGCCACACTCACCTGGCACAGCTGTGAGGATAACACACACACACACACACACACACACACACACACACACACACACACACACACACAGATAGATATACAGACATTTAATTTTAATGTGATGCTGATTTATGATATAATTAAGTCACATCTCATAGCTATCCATTTAAATCTTAAGGCAGTGTCTGTGTATGGAATTAAGATGTCATCCATCTCGAGCTGCAACTGACTATTTGCATCTCTGACGAGTATGTGAAAAATACATCAAACAGACTCCGCTTGGACTTGGAGAAGCAGATGCAATTGGCAAAGAAAGCTGTTTGTGCGTGTCCTTGTATTAAAAGGAATATACAACTTGTTTGTCACTGCACGAGGTTATGCAAATTGCAAGATTAACTCCAACCTACTTACCCTGACTGCTTTTTGAAAATGGAAAAATCAAAGAGACTACTTAAACAAAGCAGGTGGTAACATTTCCACTCGCCCTCTAATTAATTCAAGGAACTATCCAAGGGATTTATTAAATTCAGTCTTTTGGCAAAGGCGTCATTTTTATTCCCAGCTTGTTGCAGTCCTGGTGGAAATGTTTATGTCTGCGTGTGTACACAGACATAAAAGCTCTCCCAGGAGTATCTTTTCTCTGAAAGGTTGACCTATAACTGAGTGTTAGCTTATTCTCCAGCTGTTCATACTCAGTTTGATGATGGAAACCAAATTGCTTATTATTTTTTTCTGCCTGTCAGATTCTCTCATTTAGTTTTTTTTAAATCTAATTCTCTATCTTTTCTTCACCCCCACTGCACATTTCCATCTGTCTCTCTGTTTAGATCCGTGGTCACCATGTTGCTCAGTTAGACCCTTTAGGAATCCTGGATGCTGACCTCGACTCTTTCGTTCCGTCCGACCTGATCACCACTATTGATAAATTAGGTGAGATGCTTTCTTTTAGTCATTTGAGTCATGTCTGATTTAGGCTTTGAAGAGGAAGTTGTATGGGACTCCTTGTTTTAGACCCCGTCTGATGGAATATATATGGATTTAACCCTGAGGCTGTATATATGCTGATGAGTATCCTACTATAGAAATCTTCCCTTGTATTTAACTCTAAAGATGCTTCCCATGTTTTAGGATTTCAGTCTCAAAAGCTTAATCTTGCCTTGCTTATGGTGACAAGATTGTATTTGTCTGTTTCTTGGACCGTATTTCAACATTTTTGTATTTTTTACAGTAGATACATGTACAGCTTCACTTACATTAAAGATCAAGGGTTATATAACTGATCACACTGATGAGTGGATGTGGTTTTTCAGTACAAAGCACCTATCAAGTCTGTATACTGGTTGGTCAGCCTGATGCTGTCATTAATCTCAGGCTGAGCTCTTGTCATTCTCCATTTCATTTAGCGAACTGAGGGTCGGAGGATGTGGGATGGCCACAGAAAGCGATCGAAGTCTACAGGAATAGATAGTAAGGAGGAGAGAGAGCGAGTGAGAGGGAGGAAAAGAGAGACGTTGTTTCTGTTGGCTGGTGTTATCAGTGATCAGTGAGAGTCATGACATAGCATCGCATTATGTATGATCACCAGGGCTATAGTTCCCTAATGAAAGCTAATGACAGCCTCCATGGCCCCTTATTTGGTCAGCTGATTGTACACAAGTCTATTCTTGGCCCCCTTTGTCTTTGCTGTGTTCCTAATATGATTTGCACCTGTCTCCTCTTATGTTTGCCAGTAATCTTGAGCTTGACCAGCCCTCTCAGGTGGGTTTTGTTACCACAGAACCTTATTGTACCTGTATGTGGGGGCACTACATCCATGGGCCCTTCTACATTACTATCTATAAATTAATAGTGTATTATTGTTTATTTTCTAATCAATTTTTTTGGAAGTCTTTGCCATCAAACCAATCATCTCAGATGAAACTTCTGAAGTTTGTCAGTTAATTCTTAGCAAGCCATGCTGGAGGGGGCTCTGCAATCTCATTTAGACCAGCTAATCATTATTTTCATTAGTAATTAATCATTTGCTTATTATATTTTGATAGATCAATTAATCATTTCATTTATAAAATGTGAAAAATGGGCACTACAATTCCCCATAGGCTGATAGGATGTCTTTAGATTGCTTGTTTTGACTGACTAGCAGTCCTAAACCCAAGCATATTTAATTAGCATTAGCATGACTTAGATACAATTAGAAAATCATTACTAATGCATTAATGTGCTTGAATGGTTGATAATTGGATTTAACAATAAATGATTGTATAGTTTTTCAGTTTGTTTTAATTGTTGAATAATTCATTACCATGACTACGTCATAAGCTGTAATATATACACCTAACTGAGATATGCGCCACATACCTTCTTGCTCAGTCGTTCCATCTAACATCCTTTGTTTGCCTCTTTTCAATCACAGTTACAATATTTTAGAGGAGTAGTAGTTTCTTCCTTTAATGTATCAACCATTGTTGCAATTACTTTTTTCAATCACGGTGGAGATCCTGTTCCCCTTCACCTTAACCCGTTGAAACTTCTGCCCTGAACTGAAACCAGTGCCTGTCTTGCTTCTTTTAATGACTACACCAGCTGAGTAGTGATACATTGAGATGTAAGATAAACATTCACCTGAAAAGACAGAGATTATAAAAGGAGGTGAAAAAAATACACAGGAATAGGGTAAGCCTTTCTGTGTGAAGTTTGCATCTTCTCCCCATGTATGTGTGGGTTTTCTCTGGGCACTCCTGCATGAATGTTTTTCTGTCTCTATGTGTTAGCCCTGCAACAGATTATAAATCTGTCCAGGGTGTACCCAGAGTTTTGCCATGTAACGATTGGGATAATAGGCTTCAGTACCCCCAAAGCCCCCCACCCTGAATTGGATAGGCGGAAAACAGATGGATGGATGGTTTTTTGGTCTTTACCTTACTCACACCGTGAGACACAAAACCTTTGGGTGTTGCACATCCAGCATAAAAATCTGCCAAATAATACATGCAGAGCTACCTGCTGTGGCAACCCCTTGTGAATAAGTGATAGCTGAAAGTAGCTCACATTGCTCACACAAGATCATCTTTTCTGTTTCTTTCTTTGTCTTCTGAGTTGTTTATGTATTTACAGCTTTCACATATGTACATGCAACTTCACACACACATATACATTCAATCTTTAACTTTAGTATAAGAGTACCTCGTAAATATTAAAACTTAAATATTGTCATTTTTTTTCACATTTAAAAACAAAGAAAAAAAGACTGTTTTTTTTTTTTAATTCAACTAGTCTCACCACAGCAACAAGATAAATTTATGGAATCAGACACTTTAAATATGTATTTGTATAGTTTTTTTGGGTCGCTTTACTACGATTTCTTCTTACATAATATTAAAAAATTGGGAGGACTTTAATTCTTCCAATAAACTGAAAATTGATCTGAAAATTGATCAATACTCAATTGCCAGGTCATTGATTATTCCTTTCTTAATCCCTGTTGAAAACCATTATAGGGTATAGGCCTTTGTCTGCAGTGACGTGGGACACAAATTGTAATAGATTCATTTGATTAAATGAAACCAACTTAAATCTTAATTTTGGGTGGAAAGTATTTTGTTTAAGCTTGGAGTATGCGCTCAAAGTGAGTCAGTAAATTATATCTTGTGCCTTTCTTAAGAGTCTTAATTAGATATTTGTTTCATGTGGTTTTGTTTTAGGTTTATATGGTCTTGATGAGTCTGACTTGGATAGAAGTTTCCAGCTGCCCCACACCACCTTCATCGGTGGACAAGAGACTACCCTTCCACTTAGAGAAATCATACGCAGACTAGAGGTATTTGTACATACGTGTCTCCGATGAACAGGAGAAGCTGTCGTGCTGTTTCCTTTCTGTGCATTTCTTTTACTTTGCAACTTTTTGCTTTCAGGCATCCTACTGCAGTCACATAGGGGTTGAATTTATGTTCATTAATAATGTGAACCAGTGTCAGTGGATTCGTCAGAAGTTCGAGACTCCGGGAATCATGCAGTTCACTAGTGCTGAGAAGAGAACCCTGCTAGCGCGCCTGATCAGATCCACACGGTCAGCAGTGAATAAACAAATTCACACTGTGGTGACAGCGCAATACCTCACCTTTAGTTATAGCTCGCAACACTGACTCACATAACATAAACAAAATAGGAAGTTAACACACCCTATTCTTCATGTGAGCTCATTTTTATCCTTAATAAATTAGCTCATAAGTCACTGCAGGGTCCTTAAAATGATCTCGCTAGGGTGAATATATGTCTTATTGTATCCTTGCTTGTTTTATTCTGTTGTCACTGTCCTGTTCTGATGACAAACACACACACACACACACACACACACACACACACACACACACACACACACACACACACACACACGTAGTGAGATGCATTTTCTAAATGCTTGAGTACAAGGTGTTTAAGGCATCATAGTATTATTCTAAAAATAAATTACTGTAATGGAGCATATGCTATCATCAGTCAGAACCAGTATATTTTGTATAACCAGCTGTTCACAGCTACCTGTTAGTAGCACAAGCATCTGTGGTCCATATATGGGATCTGTTAAGATCTGTTATTGTGTCTAGGTTTGAGGACTTCCTGGCGAGAAAGTGGTCATCGGAGAAACGTTTTGGTTTGGAAGGCTGCGAAGTTCTCATTCCTGCTCTTAAAACCATCATTGACAAGTCAAGCGCAGCAGGGATCGACAGCGTAATCATGGGGATGCCACATCGGTAATGTGCATTTCCTATTTCTTACATCAGTCTTTTTTAAAGTCTTTTCCTTCTGTTTATATATATTTATAAACTGTACTTTCAGGGGTCGACTGAACGTCTTGGCTAATGTGATCCGTAAGGACCTGGATCAGATCTTTTGTCAGTTTGACCCCAAATTAGAGGCTGCTGATGAGGTGATATGTGGAAAACTCTCAGAGAAAATAAGTCTGGACTTACAGCTGATGCTTTATTCAGTCTCCATTTTTTATGCATGTAGGGTTCGGGTGATGTCAAATACCACCTGGGGATGTACCACGAGAGGATTAACCGTGAGACTGACAAGAACATCACGCTGTCACTCGTGGCAAACCCCTCGCACCTCGAGGCAGTGGATCCAGTGGTTCAGGGAAAGACCAAAGCAGAGCAGTTCTACAGAGGAGACACTCAAGGAAAGAAGGTAACCCTTATTGTACCGGATACAGCATTGTGCGACAGTGTTCAGCCACCCTTTATTTCTTCATACTAGTAAACCCCTGTGCTATGTGTGGGTCTTCATTTGAGACATAGAGCCCGTGAGTGACATCTCTACAGTATATACAAATATTTTATACAAATCCCACAGTCTCAATTATATTTGTATATTTAAACATTCAATACCCCCACATAGCACAGAGGTTTATTAGTATAAAGAAATGACGCGTAGCTCAAGACTTTTGCACAATACTTTTACTGTCTAAAAAAATGATAGCAAAATGCTTCCTTTAAGCCTATAATGTGATTTTTAAGGTGATGTCTATTTTGATGCACGGCGATGCTGCTTTTGCGGGACAAGGAGTTGTTTATGAGACGTTCCATTTGAGTGAACTCCCCTCTTATACCACAAATGGTACAATCCATGTGGTGGTCAACAACCAGGTATTGGAACTTTGGCATCACTTAAGTACAATCCCACTTATTAAAAAATATCTGGAAAATAATTTGTCTGTCTCCTGTTGTCTGTGTGTTAAATTGTATTACATAAAATGAAGCAAAATTAGTGTACCAATTTTGGCATGTGGTTGTTGTCAGATTGGCTTCACTACAGATCCTCGAGTGGCCCGCTCATCTCCTTACCCCACTGACGTGGCTCGGGTTGTCAATGCGCCCATCTTCCATGTGAATGCGGACGATCCCGAGGCTGTCATGTATGTGTGCCGCGTAGCTGCAGAGTGGAGGGCCACATTCAACAAGGATGTCGTCATTGACCTGGTCAGCCGCAGCCGAGTCTAAATAGATTAACAGCTTCTTACGTATGTGTAGCAGTTTTATTTTTAAAGTGTCTGTTTTTGCAGGTTTGTTACAGACGTTTTGGCCATAATGAAATGGATGAGCCCATGTTCACCCAGCCGCTGATGTACAAACAGATCCATCGGCAGGAGCATGTGCTGAAAAAGTACTCTGAAAAACTCATTGCTGAGGGAGTGGTGACACTGCAGGAATTTGAGGTTTGTGATCTAGTAGTGTTTTCTCTTGTTAAATATACTGTATATTGCTGCTGCTACTGTATGCAGTTTTATTTGGTATATCACCATCTGCTGGGCTATGTGCATTAAATCACACTTAGATATTACCCTAGCCTTCAACTAAATATGTTATGCTAGCACAGCTGTATTTGAGTTTCAATTTACTGCCTCACTTCAGTCATCTAGCCTCACAATCCCTCACATAGAGTATATATTGCCCAGTGAAGTTAAAGTATGCGGTTCTGTCGCCATTCAGTGCAATTGCAGAGGTTTTTCATCCACAACAGAAACTTTGACCATAACATCCATTCTGATTTTTTTTTTTTTATATCACATGGCAGAGTAATACTACAGCTCCTTCCTTCTGGCTTTTGATGGACACTGCTTTCTGTTGTGAGGCCTGCTATTTGGACTCACACTCCATTTATAATATATAGCAAAGGCACGAATGCTTCTGGAGACTTTTCCCCTTTATCTCTCTATATTACTGCTGCACACTGTTTAGGCTAGTCAGCTGAAGGTCTGTGATTAAAGCACACTTTAGTTAGCATTAGGGAAATTGTAGCATTTATTATTACAAAATGTATTTGCAGGAAGAAGTTGCAAAATATGACAAAATATGTGAGGAGGCATACACCAGCTCTAAAGATGAAAAGATCTTACACATTCGGCACTGGCTCGACTCCCCTTGGCCAGGTAAATTATCCACTTAGAAACAAAAAGTGAGTTAACCATGAAAATTATAGTTAGTTTTTAAGTTAATGTTTTATTTACTGTTTTTGTGAGTAATTTCTGTTTCCCCGATGGAGTGATTGTGTTGCTTTCTGCAGATTTTTTCACAGCGCAGGGAGAGCCCAAGAGCATGAGCTGCCTCCCTACAGGACTGGACGAGGAGGTTCTGCAGCACATTGGGCAGATAGCCAGCTCAGTGCCTCTGGAAGGTTTTAACATCCACCCTGGTGAGTCTGGTTGCTTTATGCCAGAGAACAAAGCAGTGAGACAGAGGATCAGTCATAGTAGTGGTGGTAGCAGTAACATTGATATACTGTGGAATATATATGCACAGTGACAGGGCCAAGTTTTGAAACCTCTGTAAGCCACTGTGCCATGTCCTGCATGGTTGAGGTAAACCTAGTAAAGCAATTGCTTTTCAAATTGTTGTTAATAGACAAAACAAAGAACCAGTGATACAGTTTAATGGTAAAAAAAATCAGCTTGTTTTTGTACTGTTTATTTAAATTAATAAAGGGATTTAAATAATTTGTAAAGCCTTACACCTTGTTGTTATTTACATTTTACAAAGTATTGGAGATTTTGGAAAGGTGGTCATAAACACTTGTGAGTGTAATGTTTTTAAATTACACAAATCTACATAACACATCCTTTCCAAAATTCAGAACTGGAAAGCTCATGTAACAAAAAAGCTAAAGAATTATTGAGACTGTAACATTTTTAAAAAAATTCTATTTACAGCACAGTCCATCCATTTAATACCATTCATATTTGTTTTATCCAAGTTAGTGGCTGGCAGGCCGGAGCCTCTTTTACCTGCCATAAGGTGAGAGCCGACATATGCTATAGACACGTCGCCAGTCTGTTGTAGGGCTAACACAAAAAAGAAACATTTACACCTGTGGCCAACTTAAGAATCTCCAATGGATTGTGCGATTAACATGTAAACCCCACACAAAAAAGCCCCAGTTAGCCTCAAATTCTGGACCTTTCTGCTGCGAGGTGACAGTGTTAACCATCACACCGCTCTTCCATCCACACAACACAATATTTTTAGTCATATGTGTCTTTTGCCTGTGTGTTTGTGTGTTCGGTTCTACAGGTGTGTCCCGTATCCTGCGTGGTCGAGCTGACCTAGTGAAGAGTCGTCAGATGGACTGGGCTCTAGGAGAGTACATAGCCTTTGGCTCCCTCCTGAAAGATGGCATACATGTACGACTGAGCGGGCAAGATGTTGAACGAGGAACCTTTAGGTGAGCCTGTGAGGAGTCACTCCCAGAAAGTTGATTCTATTTATCTGAATGTAGCATTTTCAGTGGGAGGAAAAACACGTGCTGAAAAAGTACTTTGAAAAACTCACTGCTGAGGGAGTGACTGAAAATGCTACATCAGGATGAACAGAATGAACTTTCTGGGATTTCCTTACCTGGTTGATTGAGCATGCATTATCAAGATGTAAAAAGTCACTGTCTGAATTTTTTAAATTGTCACATTTGTCTTGGGAGGAGCTCACCATGCTGCAAAGGTCTGTTACAGAGCTCTGCGCAATTGTGCAAAAGACGTTTAGGTATATTAACTTTTGCTATATAGATTTTTGTAGATGGGTAGTCCTCATAAACACAACTGTCCTCTAACTAAATTAGCTTGCATGCTTAATTAAGAAGAATAAGGAGCACCGTTCATTATTTTGAACGTCTTCATTTTTTAGATATAGTTCTTGAATTGTTAAAGTGTACTACATATCTTTAAAGATCCATCATATTTCATTGTCAACATTTCTAAGTAGTGTTAAAGGGTAAATGGCACTCTCTGACAGATAGTAAATTAAGTAAGCAGGGGTGTGGGAAGAGTGGCATAGCGAGTTTGCCAGACAAAAGACGTCAGTGCAGTCTCCTGGGAACGCTGAAGCCCACATGGTGTTGTCATGGTATAGAGGGAACGAGTGACACATGAACAAAACCAGCCTCCCTTGCTCTGTGCCTGTCTCGTCTGTCCCCTATCATTTCTCTACCAGCTCATCTTCACTGACACTCCCCATCTCAGTTTACAGTGACATACATCACGCTAACTAACCAGAGGCTACAGGGCTTTTTCTTTTTGCTTCGCATTTACCAATGACATCTATGTCTCCCACCCCGATGTCCCCTTCAGCAATGCAATTCACCTAGTTGGGAAAAAATTACCCCAGTCAAATGTTGGATCCACTCTTAGCTATGTATCACCTGTTAATCCCCGATCAGTTTTTTGTATTTGCTCTCCTACCTGTAATTTACCTCACAGCTTTTTTCTTCCT
Organism: Diplotaxodon limnothrissa; assembly: GCF_057381915.1. Taxonomy (NCBI): domain Eukaryota; kingdom Metazoa; phylum Chordata; class Actinopteri; order Cichliformes; family Cichlidae; genus Diplotaxodon; species Diplotaxodon limnothrissa. The sequence continues at coordinate 12,657,781 of NC_140608.1, read as the reverse complement.
CTTACCTACACTGTTTTTTGTTTTTTTTTTATCCCCCACTAGTCTGGTTCCTTTCATAGTGTTTAGGAGCTGAGCATATTGGCATGTTACAGTTGAGTGGGCCTGCTTGCGTTTCTGTGATGTACGTAACAGCGTGGACTAATAGATTCAGTCGTTGTGTTTGGATAGGTTGCATGCGCTTCAGCGTGCGCCCCTTTCCCTGACTAATGGGGCCCCCTGGCAGAGGAACTGTGTGTGTTTTTGTGAGTGTGTGTGAAAATAAAGTGAATAAATGTAGGCATGCTGTTTATGAGGCAATTAAGAGAGAGCTCTCTTAAAAGTTTTTTTTCCCTTTGTGGATTGGGTGCAAACAAATTGTGAAAAATGAAATGTGAAATTATGTGTGCTACCTTAATTAATACAATAGATGCTGTTGTTATTTCATAAGCATATTTCTTGAAGAGAAAATGTATCTTCTCCAAATGTAGATTAAGGATCAAGCAAGACAATTATGCAGTACATTTGGAGCCCTCATTAGCCCATAATTATGGACAATACTATGTAAAAGATTACTATCATGATAATCTAGTCTTCATGGAGGAACTATATTGCATTCGGCACAATGATTTGGGTTATTTCCTGCAGTTATTCTGCCTTAATATTACATAACATCCATCACTGTGTGTGTGTGTGTGTGTGTGTGTGTGTGTAGATGTCATGAAAGTGATCTTAAAGGGGTCTAAGTGACTGTCTGAGCGTGCTGGATTTGAAGGATGATTCCTTAGTGGGACTGAGCGGACTGGCAAAACTTGTTAAGATTTGGGTCTTTGCTCACATCCACTCTTGTTGAGCTTCATACTGACAGAAGATCGCTAGAGAGGAAAGTGCCTTTATGAGCTAGGAACACAGGCTTCAATGCTTGCAGTGCATCTCCTGGATTAAAGACCTTTGAACATTTCCTTGGAAGAGTGCTGTTTTCACCACAATCACTAAAGACAGCATAAACTTACTGGCACTACCTGCTATTAGCAGTTGGGCTCCCTTGAACCTCTTTTGGTCTTCAGAACAGCCTTAATTCTTCATGTTATAGGTTCAACAGAGTGCTGGAAATATTCCTTGCAGATTTTGAGCCATATTGACATGATGGAGTCACACATTTACTGCAGATCTGGTCACCGTGGAGTAATTCTCAGTTGGTTCTAAGGACCCTTAAAGTGTACCCCCCAAAAATATCCCCCACACCATTACACCACCATCAGCAACAGCCTGAACTGTTGATACAAGGCAGGGTGGAACCATGCTTCTTTATGCCAGTTTCTGACCCTGCCATCCAAATGTTACAGTAGAAATTATAACTCATCAGACCCAGCAACATTTTTCCAGTCTTCTATTGTCCAGTGTTGGTGAGTCCGTGTAGGAGAGAACCTCAGTTTCCTGTTCTTAGCTGGCGGGAGTGCCACTTGGTGTGTTCTTCTGCTGCTGTATGTGTTTTGAATTCAGAGATGCTCTTCTGCATACCATAGATTGTACCAAGTGGTTATTTGATAAGTTGCCCTTATCTCCCTATCAGCTTGAAGGAGCCTGGCCATCCTCCTCTGACCTCTGGCATCAACAAGACGTTTTCACCCTTAGAACGTCTTTTCCTCTCACTGGATACTTTCTCTCTTTTCTATCATTTTCTGTAAAACCAAGGGGTGATTTGTGGGAAAATCCCAGCAGATCAGCGTCGATTTGAAATACTCAGATTAACCTATCTGGCACCAAAAACCCTGTTCAAGGTCATTTAAATCACATTTCTATATGTTCTTGCAAATTGTCATTTAATTTTCATTCTTCCTTTTGTAGATACTAAACAAGTTAATAATTTTGCTTTACAGATAAAAGCAATATTAATCACCAATTAAAAATGTATGTTACTATTACTTTTTAAAAAAAATATATGGGCCTCTTAAATTGATGCATTAATTTTAGCAGTGTGAGATACTCAGTTAGAAAAAACATTGTTTCATTAATTTATTATTTAAATGTAAATGTTTTTATGTTTCACACAGAAGTGCCTAACTCGGTACAGCAGTGGTGTTTTTAGTCAAGCTGGCGGCATGGATCTGTTTTCTGTATTTATTTACTTTTTTGTTAGTCTCTCACTCCCTTTGGTCCTGAGTAAAAATCCCCATAACTGCTAAATGGGTGACTTTTCCTTATAATTAATAATGTTAGCATGCTAAACTAAGGGAAACAAGGTGAACACTGTAATGCTATCATTCTAAAAACTAGCCCAGCTTGTTAGCATGTTGATTTCAGTCTTTAACTGAAAGCACAGCTGGTGAATGGACTGCTTCAGAGGGTGTCTTCTAATCTTGTTTTCTGTTTGAGTCCTTACCGTCCTGGCTCAGTTTCACATCTTCTGTTTTGTAGTCACCGTCATCATGTTCTACATGACCAAGAGGTTGACAAACGTATCTGTGTTCCCATGAACCACCTGTGGGAGAACCAGGCATCTTACACTGTCTGCAACAGCTCCTTATCAGAGTATGGAGTTGTAGGTAAGACTAGACTAAGCAGCTGAATATCATGCTGAGGATATTTGGTTGTTCTGAATAATCATGTCTATGACTTCAGGTTTTGAACTTGGCTTTGCCATGGCTAACCCAAATGCTTTGATCCTCTGGGAGGCCCAGTTTGGAGACTTTCACAATACAGCCCAGTGTATCATTGACCAGTTTATTAGCTCAGGACAGGCCAAGTGGGTTCGCAATAATGGCATTGTCCTACTGCTGCCACATGGAATGGAAGGAATGGTGAGATCATGTTAGAATTTGGACACTGCTGGGTTATTTGTCACAATTCATCATGTATTTTGTGCGTATTTATTGTTTGTCTTGATTTGTCCTTAGGGTCCAGAGCATTCATCAGCTCGGCCTGAACGCTTCCTGCAAATGACCAAAGATGATCCAGATCACATCCCTGTATGTTCACATGCAGTAGGAGTGGTTTCCTCTTCTTAATGCCATGATTTATTTCAGATCATTTCTAGTCTATCATTTATTTCTCTGAACATTGCACTGCGATTAGCATTCTTTACCTTCCTGCTTTACTGGCTGTGCTGACATCATAGCTACTTAGGTGATTGCTTAAGTGATGATTGCCCATTTCTGTAGAGTTGAAAAGTCTCTTCATCATGGCCTCTAAGTGTTGGTATTCAGCAGCAGTTCAGGTCCCCAGTGACCAGTTGCTGCGAGGGAACATAAAAGAGGGAACATAGCGGAGGCTGTATCAGCAGAAGCTTACCAGATTCATCTTCAGATGGGGTTATTGATTGAACTATTAGTGAGGATTAACATTCACTGTCCTCTGTGTACTGTACTTGTGTGTGTGTGTGTGTGTGTATGCAGGGGAGAGATACAGTGCACTCACGCAATTATGTGCTCTATCTTCTGCCCACTTATGAGAAGTGGCATTGTCGCCAGAAGATAGAACTACAATTTCTTTTTTCAAAGTCATTACCTTTAGAGTTAATATCATTTATTTAACTTCCATGAAGGAATTCACCGGAGACTTTGATGTCCAGCAGCTGTATGAATGTAACTGGATTGTGGTCAACTGCTCCACTCCTGCTAACTACTGTCACGTGCTCAGGCGACAGATTTTGCTGCCATTCAGAAAACCGGTAAAGTGTGACATCACCATTACTACAGTATGGTTTCTTTATGTCTCACTTAGGTTGCTTTTGTGCTTGTCATATAGTACTTTAAATAAAAAAAAAAAAGATCAGATCAGAGCTTTCAAATCACACATCACGTATAAACCACTTTTTTCTCTGACGATAAATCGAGAGCACACCTGATATTTCCTGCAGAATATTTTGTTTTCTTTGGGTCATTTTTGTTACACGACTGAAATCAAAATCGTAGTTGGGAAAGTGTGAGATGTGATGTTTCTATTATAAGAGGCTCAGTTTGACGATATTCATAATTCGGTCTATATGTTCCTGCACTTAAAAAAAAAGAAAGTAGAATTAGCTCAGCTCTAAAGTTTCAAAGTGTAAAGCATTTGTCTTTTCTTTTTTCTATATGCTCTTTTTTGTCTCACAGTTTTCAGGCACAGTGAATGTCTTAACTGATCCCCTGTTGTACATAAATGCGATGCTTTGCGAAGCGTGAGAAAATTAGTTCCAGAGCAAATTAGGGAGGAAGCCTACAGGGGATAATATTGTTGGTTTTTTATGGAAAAACTTCGAAGTTCTGGACTTGGTCGACCGAGCACAAAGGGTTTTATTTATTTGATTGTTAAAGAATTGTTTTGTTTTCCCAGTGCTGATGTTGCGTGCTATATGTTGGTAATAAATTAGCGTGAAAAAAGAGATAAAAACTTTTTTCCTCTGGAGTTTTTTCAGCGCACACAATGAAGATACGGCTGACAGGATAAATCTGTTGTTTGTCAGTGACGGAAACTTTTTCCCTTTTCTTCTCCCCTTCAAACAGCTGATCATTTTCACTCCTAAATCTCTGCTCAGGCATCCGGACGCAAGGTCAGGTTTTGATGACCTTGCCAAAGGTAGAGCTTTACCTTTAAGCGTGACATAACTTTTAATGTTTTATGTGTGTATTTATTTGCATTTATTACTAATGTTCAATGTGCATTATGTTTGCAGGCACTAAATTTAAGAGACTGATTCCTGATGAGGGCCCTGCAAGTCAAAGCCCAGGCCAAGTAAAGAGGGTTATCTTCTGTGCAGGCAAAGTCTACTATGAACTAGCTAAGGAGAGGAAGCAGCAAAATTTGGACAGAGATGTTGCCATAATCAGGCTTGAACAGGTTTTTAGTTCTTCTTCTCTGATTTTAAAATGAGACTGACACTGTGTGGTCATTTCTTCATCGGTCATTTTTTGGTCTCCAACTCTCAGATCTCTCCTTTCCCGTTTGACCTGGTCAGTGAAGAGGTGGAGAAATACGGCAACGCTGAGCTCATCTGGTGTCAGGAGGAGCACAAGAACATGGGTTACTATGATTATGTCCGACCACGCTTCCTCACAGTGGTTGCCAACAAGAAACCCATTTGGTAAGAATGTTTATTTATCATCTCACTTCTAGTTAGAGAACTAGCCAAAGCATTTGAGCTCTTGTTGCAGGTGATAAACCTTACGTGTTTGTTTCAGGTATGTGGGACGAGATCCTGCGGCTGCACCGGCGACAGGAAACAAATCTACTCACCTCAATGAGCTGAGGAAGTTTATGGACACTGCTTTCAACATGAGCTCCTTCCAAGACTGAAACTTGTAAAGGAGAAGGTCATTTCATTGTTTTGATGTGGCTTAGTCTTAGGTTGAGGGTCATTAAAAACCTATCTCTACACAATTGTTTAAGAATAAAAAGTTCCTTATGAACATTAAGCATAAGCACTAAGCCACAGAATGGTCAATCCTGCATCTTCTGTTGTGTGGTAGAGTGTAGTACACCAGTATTGTTCACACAGCCACGCAGAACTGTGACAATCATTATTGGAGTGGTTTCACTACTTCAAATATTCTTTTGCTGTTATGCTGAATACTGCTAAATAACTATTTTGATATTTATTTTGATTGTAGCTATGAAACACACCCAAAACACCCCAGAGGTACACTTTAACAATAACTATGAATCGCATGTCACAGGTATGAAAACTGTGCTGAAACTTAACACATCAGTAGATTTTATAGCCTGTTATTGTTTGGCTACCTTAGCTGTTTGTGAAGGAGTGTGTATTTATTGTCACACATCACTTCACCAGGAGACATGAGCCAGCTGGCACAGAGACTTGCAGCCATGTTTTCTACTTAGGACATAAGGCTCAGCTTTTTCTTCTGAAGCGCTGGGACACGCACACACATAAACAAAGAACAGCCTTGGATGCTCAGAGAGCAATATTGATGCATGGTTGTCACATTAAAATCCCCAGATATCAAACACAAATGATATTAGAAAAGCTCCTTAAAATTATACTTCTTGTCTAGCTGCGCTGTAGTTTACCTTTCCAACGTAGAGCTGGGAGATTTAACCAGTAATGCAGAAACATAGTTTTGCATATTTAGTGATTTAAAAGAGGTTTATACATGACTGTTTAGTAAATAGGGAAAGAGCCACATATTCATGTGGGAGCTGAAATATGTGCTCAACATGATATAACTGCACCTACAGGGAATAATTTGAATATGCAATAAATATGTTTTAATAAATGAATGACCTGGCATACATACAACAGTTTGAACTGATGAGTAAAGTTACAGGTCATCTGTTAATCTATGATAGGTTGAAATAGGATTTTGCTCACTGACACAAATGATTTAATGATCCTGGAGCTATTTTGTAATTGTTTTCAGATTTTGTGTGTCCTTAATTTTCTATTAATTCCATAAATGTGTCTTTAAAAATATGTGGGCTGTCCTGTCATGTGAACCAAATATAGATGAACGCAATATCAAGCAGTGGCATGGAGGTTTTAATTAAAATGTAGGCTTTATCTCACTGAAACTCTGCCTATCTTAGTGATTGAAATTCTTATGCAAATCTGTAATTAAAGAAATTACAATGGAATTTCGATCGAAGCCACAAAATTCTAATGGATTATGGCCATAAGCCCAAAATGCACAGACTCATGCTTTCATATTCTGACCTTACCATTAGAAATTGAGACTCATAAGACCAGGCAACTTTTTCCAATCTTCTGTTTATCAATGTTGGTGAGCCCGTTTGAACTGTAGCCTCATTTTCCTGTTCCTAGCTGAAAAAAGTGGCACCTGGTACGTTCTTATGCAGCTGTAGCCCATCTACAGCTTTAATGCTTTAAATGTTGTGCATTCAGAGGCCCTTTTCTGCATACCTCAGTTGTAATGGCTGGTTATTCGAGTTAGAGTAATCTTCCTATCAAATCGAAGCAGGCTGGCCGTTCTCCTCAGACCTCTAGAATTGACAAAATATTTTCACCCAGATAAATATTAGTCACTGAATATTATGTCTTTTCCAGAGCATTCTCTGTAAATGTAAAGATAGTTGTGCAGGAAAATCTCACATAACAAGAAGTTAAACATGTGAACCTAATAAATTGACTGGTGTTTATAAATGAATCCATACAGTGGTGTAATTGCATAATATGTACAGTTTTTAATTGCATTTTTTAAATATGGGTTTATTTTCAGTAAGCACTCTCCACTGCAGCAACAGCCTCTCTGCAAACAGGGTCCAGTTTTCCATCTCCGCCTTTGGGGAAAAACAAAAACCAAAAGGTTTTCAGACTGAGTGACGTCATCACGACCTATCACTTTAAGTTGATTTGTAGCTCCACGTTAATCCCACAAACCTTACATGTATCCCAGTCAACCAAACTTACCAAACTCCAGATCCTTTATGTTACAGGTGAAAACGACCTCCCCGCTGACCACGAGCTCCACAATATTCCACTCGCGTGTTTCTTCCAAAACGCACAGGTGCCCGCGCGCTCTCAGAGCGGCTGCAGACATATTGGATCGGTCATTAAAACAAAACAAAAGTTTTATAACATGGACGAAGGCAGATGACAAGCATGACATGCATGAATCTCAATAAAGCTGGATATGAGACAGACCCTGGAGACCCTGGAGGCGGAAGGTCCTGTGTTGTATTACTCCGCTGGATTTATAAGGTCCGTAGCAAAGTGTGACCCGCGCATTTGCTGGCATTGTTTGTTGTGTGTCACCTGGGTAACTGATTCAATATGCATCGATTGCTGGCATGGTTAGCCTATGTGGGCAGATCAAAGAAAGAGAAGCAATCTATAACCATCGGTTTCTGCGCCACCGCAGACTCACTGCTGATCAGTGTTTATTACAAATGTTCACACCAAGACATACATACTTTTCAAAGAAATTAGCCCGTTATTGATCTGGGCTGATTTTTCTTTAGTTTTGCTTTTTGCTGCTGTCCTTCTCACTGCTGATATCAAGAGATATTACCTATAACCCAATCAGGTTGCACAGGTCAACACGTTCTCACTCCCAACTCCTCAAACGTGTGACGCATGGTCAGGCTCCCTCTGCTTCACTTATGGACGCGCAGGGTACCCCCCTCGCGTCGAGAATTGACGTGAAGGGTCCTCCGATTGAAGAGATTGCCGCGGAAGTGCCTGTTGTCGGCATATTTAGACATTTTCCAAATCACAGTGTAGTGACGTATACAGAACACAATAAATTATATAATGTAAACAACTACCTGAAAAACAGGTAGAACGATACTTTTGTATCGTTTATTGCATTTATGGAGGGAGTGATGTATGCTGGGTAATGGCACAGCTAGCTACTGGGTGACTTTATTCACCCGCTTCGGCTGTTATCAGTCCATACAATGGGCGTTATTAGCACAAATCAGTCCCATAGATATGGGCCATCTCCTGCTGGATTTTTCAGAAGGTTGTTCTCATCCATCCAGATGGAGGATCACTAACAGGAGCGTGGGAAGACTCCAGAATCCACTCTGGCTGGAATCCGGTGGATATGCAGTGTGTACAGGTAAGACCATTTAAATGGACAGCATTTATAGAATGACTGTTAAAAGTCAGCGAGTGTCAGTAATGTTAACGTGGTTATCTTAGTAATACACAGAGTGCTAATATAACAGCTTTAAGATGCATTTGTAGATATTATTACGTGTTTTACCGTCTTTATGGTGCTAGCTTAAACGTTAGCTTATATTGGAGTAAAGCTGTTACTGTTTAAACGATGTTAGCACAGAAATATTAGCTTCTGTCATGACTGATGAAGTTACTAGTTAATAAAGTTTTCAGTAAAGTGATTAATCGCAGCCACAGATTGACAGCAAATATCTCGATTAGCTTCAGTGCATCTATAATAAATATGTGCAAGTTTCAGTGCTTCGTTTAAACTGTAAGATACTTATACTGACCCAGGGTCAGTGTAAAATACAATCCTAGCTGTGTGAACAAAGCCACTGTAAATTTAATCCTGCATGACAAACCTCAGGATGCAGGTTATTATTACTCTTTCCTGCTGGCACACCTGTCACACCTGAGAGTCAGCTAGAAACTTACAGTGACGTGGACATCATGCAAAGACTGCCAGACTCTGTAATACTGCAAAGGATCAGTGACTCTCTGTGTGCTGAACATCTAGGATTGAGTCAGGCTGCATTGACTGTGGGACTTTAATGTGTTAAAAGCAGGTTGAAGACGGCTCAGAAACATTTGAAGATTAAAATTTAGCATTATGGCTTCTGGTGGTTTGTAAAGCCTCTACTCAGCTGTATTTTTGTTACTAATTTATGTTTGTTGTTGTTTAACACAGATTTCAGAAGAGCAAATATGCTTAATAGTTTAACTAGATTTCATTTGTCAGTGTGGGACTGCTGAGTCACCTGAAGAACTCATTTCATTCATTTTCCACATGATGTTCATTTACAGAAATGTTTCACAGGAACTGATTTCTCCCAAAGGGTGAACTAGTGCGTTTCCATAGATTACCTCTGTATGAATGTACTTCTTAAATGAAGGCAAGTGTTTGTCCTTTTTTGTTCCTCAGGTACAGTACGTGATATCAAGGGCAGGCGGTCAACACTGGGGGTAGACAAGAAGCAGACGTACTTCCAAGAGGGAGCTGCAGTGAGGTCAGAGGTCAGAATCTGAAACAGCTCAGGTTTATATTTTAGAGGTTATAAAAAATCAAAATGTATTTATAAAGAAACCTTTAAATAATAGTCATAATTATGATTATTATAAGAAATATCAAACATTTAAGTGGATTTTCTGTTACACATATTGTGTTAGCCCTGCAATAAACTGGCAGCCTGTCTTTGTCCTGTATCAGCTGGGATAGGCTTCATCCTCCTGCAACCCTGAATTGGATACATTGTATTCCAATTATCTAATCTGATCATTTACAAACTCAAGGTATCTAATCAAAATGTAAGTAATAATTATAAAATGGGAAAGCAGAAATAAGTGTGACATGAATGTAAATGTGTGAGCTGACATAGAGGACAGCTACATGTAGTCTGAAAAACCTTTGTTGTCAAGTTTGCAGGTCTATCAGCACGAGACATTCTTACATAGAAGAGACTGTTAAAGTCTCTAACTCAGTGAAGCATTATTGGTCCCGTCTGTTTGGATAAATATAGTAAGTTGATGTATGTGCATTTATTGACACATTTTCTTAAGTGCTTATCCAGTTCAGGATCACAGTGGAGCTGCAGCTGGATATGTTCACTAAATAAACCTTACAAAAGTTAACAATAAACCTGCATCCATGTATGTTGTTGTCCACAGGATGAGAAAATCAAACTGGAAGACTGTGGAACATGTTAATAAATGTTTGTGTGTTTATGCCTGTGTCTTTCACAGGAGGCGCTGGAAGGTTTCCCTAATAGTTCCTGGTGAATCAAAGCAGAACCATAAAGGTTGCTGGACTGCATGATGGCCTTACCCCTGAGCCGTCATCCTGTTAAAGGAGGAACCACTTATAAACTGTTTTCAAAGTAGCTGAGCAGATTTAATCTCAAGTAAGCGATTAACTGTTTGTTCTGCCACTTAAAGAGCATTTAAGGACGTCTTTCGAGTGTCCAGTTGAATTAATTCTACTGGCTCTCATGGTCATTTGTTATTATAGACATATTTTTCATGTTCATCCAGCTATTTAGTAAATTCTATCTATTTAGTAATATCCGTCAGCTATAAAATGTAATATAAATATAAAAATATCTAAATATCTCCTGTCCTTTATGTTTTAATGATGTAAGTCTGTTATCGTGTTACATTAGCATTCCTCACATATCAATGAGATGCTGTACAGTACAATCCTACTGACGCAGCAGAGGGATAACGACGGCTATTCAACATCGTTACACGACACATTCAAGCTGCATGATGCAGACAAAGTGACTAAATCATCTTTTTTGTGGTTTATTGTCTTCAAACCAGCAGACAAAGCCGATTGCAGAAGATGTCAGAGAAGAACTTCAGGCCGTGTACTGAAAAGGTATTTTTTTCTTGTTATCAAAAGACATTTGGAGTGGCAGCTTCTACAACTGGTTGTGCTAAAGTAAAGCTTACAGTCTAAGAAATCACAGTGTTGATATTCAGCCCAAAGAGAAAAGCTCACTTGTTTGAATTAATTTACAATCATAGTTTTTATAAATTCTGACTGTAAACAGCTTTTACAGCTTTGATATTGTTTGACACTCGATATCAGGTGATAGGGTTTAATTTAAAGGTTTCTGTGTCCCAATGAGCCATTTACACTGACCAGTATCAGTTTAACTGTAACACATTCATTATTTAGATTCAACAAAGAAATAACTGAATGTAAAAAATGGCAGCCCTCAGGCCAGGTTTATAGAGATATATGCATGCATTATGAAATTTATGTATCCCAGATAATTGTTATTCATCTAGTCATGGCAGACCTACCTCTTCCTCCCAAGTTAACTGCAACCCAAAAGAACTAGTGGGGCTATTTACACACTCACAACCAGTGTGGGGTAAAAAGAGCCACCAAAAAGCTGTCAGCCACAGATGTGCTAGAAGAGTTAGAAACTCTACTTATGGAGAAACTTTCTAAGTCTAACAGAGGACAGGTACTCCTGCCCAAATAACATGATATAACCCCACATACAGCCCAGCCATAAAATGAACCAAGTCATTTAGTTAAAGACAGCATGGGACCAAATGCATGTAACCAGCCTGCATCAACCTGACATTTCTTCCTCCTGAATTAAATGAATGAATGGATGAAAGTTAAATGACTACAAACGTAAAGCCACTAGTTCCCACACTGGAGCTCCCTGACACTGTGTGTTAACCGTATTTAGCTTGTATCAACAGTTGTAACAGGCTAAGCCACCTGAGACACTGCATTGAATGATTGTTCCTGTCTTAATGATTTCAGCTGACTGGTTTCAGCTCAGATGTTCTGCTTTTTCCTTTCAGTAGATCAAAGCAGCTCGTGCTCCTTCTGCTTCCAATTTAGAAGAAGAAGGCGAAGGCTTCAGCGAAGTGGCGTTCATGGTCTCAGTGAACAGTCACGGTCACACACTGCATGTGGTTTTAAAAGCAACATGTCTGTTCACCACAACAATGGAGATGTGTAATATTAGTGCAGCTACGGTTTGTTTTTGAACATCAGTTCTGTTTTCTACTTTGATCACTTAGACCAAAAAATTGTTGTTTTCAGATTCTTTCTTTTAAATCTATAAAGCACCTGTTCATTTTTTTATTACAATTAGTTTGACATAAATGTTAGTGTTTCCTTTATGATCTTTTAATGCTTACACTACACTGTACATGTCTACATTAGAGACATTTTGTTACCTGTTTCTGTTGACTCAGAGTTGTGAAATGTTCTTTTATTTGATGCACAATATGAAGTTCATAATTTTCTTACAAATAAAACTCTAATGACAAACATGAACAGCTGTGCTTATTTCTGAGACATGAGTTTTGAATGTGTTGATATTTAGACAGTGTGCATCTGTCTGCTGAAACTGTAATGGTGAACCTGAGGTGATGGTCAACAGAAGGCAAATATATATCAATATAAAACAATATTGAAGTAATGTCTTTACCCTCTGCAGCATGTGGACGCTGTGCACGCAATCACCTTATTCACTGTAGTAAACATGCACCGCTAGCTCAGACTGACTGTCTCCATGGTTACATCGTATATTATTAGCTATGTAAACAGCTTCCAAAGATACCGCCATAGCTCTCTGCAGCTGTAACACTTAAACACTTTTCAAATCGTTTCATGTTTTTGATAGTTATGAAGACAGAATATGTTTTTAAGGTCATGCTAGGTGGTTGCTATGGTGGTTGCTGTGGACTTGGCTGGACCGCGTCCGATTCCTGTTATTAGCTGTCCGCCATAGGAAGGCTGCGTTCCATTTACAAGTAGTGACAGTCTGCCGCAACTCGAACTCAAACCCCGCTTTGTTCTTTAATTATAGGCCTTTTATAGCCGTTCATGACACGCACACACACACATAAAGCACTTTGCCTCACCATGAGAATGCAAGTTTACCTAACCTAACCTTATAGTGTCTGATATAGGATAGAAAAATGAAGCAACCAGAGATTTAATGATGAAGACTCTGGGTTCTGTAGTTCACGTTTTACAGTCCTGAATGACTCTTTGCATATGATTTATTGAAGAGGAGTTTAGAATGCACTTTACATTTAGACTGTTGCTGTTTCATTTTTTACATTGTTGCCGTGTTATGTCATGAATAAGATTCACCTGCTGGGGGTTTGATGGATCAGCTGGACAATACAGTCAAAGACAGACTTCATTCATCATATGCAAGAATCCTAGTTGGATTTTTGTTGTCACTCATGTTTTTGAACCAAATATTGAAAACAATTCTGACAGACTGGATACCTGGTCAGGGTGTACATTACCTTGTACTCAAGCATCCCAGGACAGAGCCCTGCCCCACCATGAGCCTGGGTGGATACGTGGTTATAATATAAAAGGACCAATACTGAATATGAATATTTCATGAAAATTGAATTATAATACAAATTAGTAATAAGGGTTTCTCTGCGCCCTTCTCCACCCCATACTCAAAGAGCTGCGAGCAGAGAGGGTGACAGGAGAGGATGGCACTGAAGAGAAGATGCTTGGTTTCTGGAGTCTCCTGGTCCTGTCAGTATTAGTAGGATGCATCTGCTGTGTCTTCTCGTGGATGCTCACCTACCTTGACTCGTTCCAGCCTGGTATGGATTTCCCAACACTGCGGACAGTGGCCCACGTCAGAGACGTTTAATATTGATTACATATGTCTGAATTGCTAACCCTAACCCTAGCTCAACAGACCACAATGCCCTGGACTGTCAGTATTATTACATGCTGTGAACATAAGTACCTTTGATCACAGTTTATGTTGTAAAAGACAAGGAATATTGGAAAGAAAGATCAACATTGTGATATTATTTCTTCCAAACTGACCAGAAACATGCTTTTCATACTCTCACAGCAAAGGATCAGACTCACTGTGCATGACAGCTCGGGCCAATGATGTCTGTTAGATTGTCAGTTGTTTAGTGCTTCTGTACAGTTAGGGTCACCGTCTCTATTTCAGAATAATTAATATGCGGAAAACACTAAAAGTTGATTGTCTTCCAGTATGATTCTTCATAACTCCTGCTTTGAAATACTGAACTTTAAAATTTACCTGACGAAAGATCATTTACAGTGGCACTCTGTCAGGATCATTCTGACTGTAAGATCACTGTATTAATCTGAATCCTTCTGAAATGTGCTGTGAATGAATGCTGATGCAACTCACTGTGGGAAAACTGTTAACAAAATGACTCTGTGACACATGCAACACATTCACAGAGGAAGAGGACACAAAGGGAGGACACGCAGAGGCTGTGTTAAAGTCAGAAATCCAAATCTTTATTAAAAAACAGGCGGTGGTAACAAACAGGAAGACAAGCAGTCCATCAAACAGTCTACAGGGTCAAACATACAGAGAATTCAAACAGCAGTAAAAAATAACTGGACACTGAAAAACTTAAAGCAATGTGTGACGCAATAAAAGGAAGCAGCGCAGTATATTCACTGAATTATCATCAATTACAAAAGAGAAAAACAACGATTTCTAAGGATTATTTTCTTAAATGCAGTTAGAGTGTGGCTGGTAAAGATGGAAACATACAGAATGTAAACTGTGTGAGTTTGGTGAACTTTGTTTGTTAATTTGGGTTGAACCCAGGGCTGTATAGGCGTTGGCTGAATAGCAGTGGTGTTCACCTTGGGGTGTCGGTCAGAACACACAGGACGCACAGATAAAGGTTATACCGTCTTTACTGTGATTCCTCAGCTTAACAGCACAGTACAGCAACACAGTAATGCAACCGCAGGCTTACAGAGTGGTGAGGGGTGTGGGTGTGTGTGGTCTGTGAACAGAACATATACAGAATACTGAATGTAATAAACATCTAAGTCATGAATTATGATGCATTAGCGTTCTTCGAATCTAACCAGAACTACAAATGGGAATTCCTATATGAACATCTACATGCACGAGTTTCACACACTACTCCCAAACCCTTACAGTACATGACATTGATTGCCAATACACCCAACAACAATATATCACAAACACCAAATCGTTTAGCTTACAGCCAGCAGGTATGTAGCATAACAGGTAGCATTAGTAGCATGAACTAGCCACATAGCGAACAGGTCGATACACATTGCACTTCTACATCCACTAAATGTCTAATTGGCATAAAAGACTAAAACTGTCCTTTTCAGGCATGGCTCCACGTCTACTCACAGTTCTTTAGCGACGCACACAACTCACACCGTGTGTAGACATCCCCTGCAGAGTCAGTCTGCCAGGCGGCTCTTGCTATGTGTTAGCTCCAACTCTGATCACTGGAACATGTGCTCAATAGTCCAACTGTGCTCTCTCGCCACAAGGGCCCCCCCCACACAGCTGACAGCCTTTCCAACATAGCCGCCCCCCAATTTGCGGTGCAAATTGGCCCCATGGAAAGGCTGTTTATACAGATGAGGGCTCCCCCACCTGGTCATCCTCATCCTTGATCGCCGGAAGCACAATCAGACGTACTATAGGCCGGGTGTATGTTTTGTCACGTATCTTCACCTCTGCTGTTCTGGTGTGGCCATCAGAACCAGTAAGAATCTTCGTCACTCTCCCAATCTGCCATGATGCTCTGGGTAGCTGTGGATCCACCAGCAGAACAACCGCTCCCTCTGTTATGTCCTCCATGGGTCTCTGCCACTTCATGCGAGTTTGGAGATTAGGCAAATAGTGTCTGATGAAAAATGACCAGAATCTGTCCACCAGGATTTGCGAATGTCTCCATCTTCGCCTCCCTAGCGCTTCTTCTTCGGGATACACTACCTGAGGTAGGGAGCTGTCAGGCCGCCCGATGAGCAAGTAGTTAGGGGTCACTGGATCGATGTCAGCCACATCAGCAGAAACATAACCTAGGGGTTTGGCATTCAGGATACCCTCGATTTCTGTAAGAAGGGTCCTGAGTACTTCCTCACTCACTGTTTGAGAGCCAACAGAGGTGTATAAGGCGTTTTTGATAGAGCGGATTTCTCTTTCCCAAGTGCCTCCAAAGTGGGGTGCTGCAGGTGGATTGAAGCGGAAACGAACCTGCTGCTTAGCCAGTTTCTGCTGGAGGTCCGGACTCTACACCACAGACTTCAGCCACTGCACAGAGACATGCCATCTTCAGAAGTTTTCTGATGACTCTGCGGTGGTTGGATGCATCAGCAGGGATGATGAGACAGAGTACCGGGCTGTGGTCGACTCCTTTGTCACGTGGTGTGAGCAGAATCATCTGCAGCTCAACGTGGCAAAGACCAAGGAACTGATCGTGGACTTCAGGAAGACCAGGAAACACTTAACCCTTGTTTCAATTCAGGGGGTCAGTGTTGACATTGTGGAGGACTATAAATACCTTGGAGTACACATTGACAATAAACTGGACTGGGCTAAAAACACCACAGCACTTTACAGGAAGGGCCAGAGTCGTCTCTATTTTTTGAGGCGACTGAGGTCCTTCAACATCTGCCAGAAAATGCTGAGGATTTTCTATGAGTCTGTTGTGGCCAGTGCGATCCTCTATGCTGTTGCATGCTGGGGGAGCAGGCTGAGGGTCGCAGATGCCAACTGTAGCATCCAGTCGAACTGAGAAGGCCAGAACTGATGGTTGTTGAATGACCTTTATTATTCCTTGCCGTGTATCAGACAACGAACCAACGTAAGAGCTAAACAAACAAATAAAACAATTACCATATTATTCATGTAACAGCATCTTAACCGCTCATTACGCTGGTCTAACCGTTTTCTATTAAACTATATAATACATATTATGCATTTCAGATTGCTCAAATTAAATCTTATACATTACAAACCTTGTTCCCCTGTCGACTGTAGCTAGAACCATTTGTCTTCGTACAATTTAACTATATCCCTCTCTCCCTTTTCTCCGTTAGCATTAATTTTTCACCTTCTTCCGTCTTTCTGCACATCAAGCCGTTTACCGTTAAAACATTCACTTCCGGTCCCACAGGAAGTTACCAAAACAAAAGCACAAACGTTACATTACGTGAATGTGGGCCAGCTTTACACATCCGCCGCTACACTCCCACCAAATTATTTGCTGATACAAACAAATAAAACACAAATAATTTCTAAACAGGTAACTTAACAATGATAATACCTTTGTATATGCAACAACAAATTCTCATCGCATTTTAACTGCTTAGTGCATCTTGTTTTTCACAACTTTCCAGCAGTAGAACCAACTTATGAACTGGGCGTTCCACTGTAGACATCTTATGCAAACGTTCACCCTTTTTACTAAGGTTTCTGTCTGCAAAGGTTACTTTGACCTTTCTCACAAGTCCATCTTCGTCTGTTATGGTGTCCACAACCCTACCAAGTCTCCATTGGGATCGTGGCAGTATTTCTTCCTTGTCCATCACTATGTCACCTACTTGCATATTCCTTTTAACAACATGCCATCTCTGCCGGACCCTGATGTTGTGCAGATATTCTCCCTTCCATCTGCTCCAAAATTGCTCCGTTAGGTATTGCACCTGACGCCATTGCTTCCGGGCGTACAGATCCTCTTTAACAAACTGTCCTGGAGGAGGCAAGGCTGTTGTGGTCTTCATAGTTAGGAGATGATTTGGAGTTATTGGTTTCAAACTGTTTGGATCATTGAGATTGTCTGTCGTCAATGGGCGGCTGTTTACTATTGCAGCTGCTTCATAGAGAAAGGTTCTGAGCGATGAATCGGTGAGTCGTCTCTTTGCGAGAGCGAGTGTGGCGTTGAGGACGTTTCTCACAGTCCGAATTTGTCGTTCCCATACTCCACCTGCGTGGCTAGCATGGGGTGTGTTAAACACGAATTCACATTGTTTCTCAGATAGAAAGATTGTCAGTTTTTCAGTGTCTATTTCATTCAGTGCTGCACACAGTTCATTTTTGGCACCTACAAAGTTAGTACCTCGATCACATTTTATTTGTCTGACAGAGCCTCTCAGAGCTATAAAGCACCTTAGTCCATTAATGAAAGCGTCCGTAGTCAGGTCTTCTAACATTTCTACGTGTACTGCTCGTAAATAGAAACAAGTGAAAAGGAGAGCGTACCTTTTGTTTTCTTTTCTTGCTTGTTTGGTTAGGAACGGGCCGAAAACATCCATACCACAATATGTGAAAGGCGGAGAGTGTTCGACTCTTTCTGTGGGGAGATCTTTCATTTTTTGTCCTTCCACAGCTCTCCTTAGTCTCCGACATGTCACACACTGACGGATGTAGTCTGATACTGTTTGACTTAGCTTGGGAATCCAATAACCGCTGGACCGTATTTCGTTCATTGTGAAGCTCTTTCCTTGATGATTTATTCTTTCATGACAGTGAGCGATTATGAGTTTAGTAATATGATGGTCTCTTGGAATGACAGTTAGATGTTTGAATGTGTTAGGAAGCGATGAGTGTTGTAGCCTTCCTCCCACCTTGAGCACATTGTCTTCGTCCAAGAAAGGATCCAAGTTGTACATTTTGTTGCTCTCATGTAGTGCCTTTCCTTTGCTTAATGTCTTTATCTCATCTGAAAATGTTAGCCCTTGTAAGTTTTTGATAATCACTATTTCAGCGTTATGTCTTTCAGTTACAGTGCTGAGTGACTTTGATTTGTCTCTGAGTAGGAAACGTTTGAGACGTGCTATGGCACTGACAGCGTGTGACCAGGATGAGAACCTTGTGAGACGGTCACAGAGACTTCTGTGTTCTGTAGTTTGGCTGTTGAGTGTTTGCACGTTTCTCACCTCTGGATCTCCCACCAAAAGTTCAATAGACTCTTTAGTTGGAAGGTTTAACTTCTTTTCCCATAAGAACTGAGGGCCTGTGAGCCAGTTTGATGATAGCAGTTCTGCTACTGATGTGCTCCTTGATGTTATGTCAGCGGGGTTTTCACTCGTCGGTACATAGAACCATTGCTGTGGTGTAGTATTGTTTTGTGTCTCGCCTTCAGGTCCATTATCATCAATCTCTTTGGCATCACCCCTTTGTATAATGTCATTCATGTATGTGACATAGTCTCTTTTGTATTTTTCATCACGCATTGGTTTACATTTGAGCTGATTGAGTCTGCTCTCGGCAAGTTGTCTGTTATCTGGCATTTGTAGCCTTTCTTTAAATGGCAATGGCATTTCATAATGTCCCTTTTCTGCTTGTGTTATGCCTTGTTCAAGTTTCTCAAGAAACCTAAGGTCGTCTTGAGACACCGTCTTTTCGTTTATTTCGTTTTCTTTAAAGTCCCTTTCTAGTGCACGTATTGCATCTGCGGGAGTACATGGAGGCATTTCTTTAACAGTTATTCTGTGACAGAGACTCCTTGTTGTCTCTGATGCACTGCATGGCACTGAGTTGCCAACTATGCTCCATCCTAAATCAGTTTGGATGGCATATGGCTCATTGTCTTTACCTAAGAGTACTTGTCTAGGCGCCAGAGCTTGGGGACAAGTATAACCTATCAGGAGACTCACCTCACAACTGAGGAGCGGTGGGATCTCATCTGCAATGGACGACAAATGACTCCACAGTTTTGCCGTGTCACATGTTGGTATGTGTTCTCTATTTGCAGGTATGTAGTCCTTTGTGTAAGCAGTTGGGAGCCTTAGCACAGTTGCTGAATTGTAACCTCTCACTAGAAGATCACACACCTTTCCGCTGCTTACTACTGCATTTTTACCCATCATTGTGGTAAGTCTGAGTTTCACAGGGCACACATTTGCTTGCAGTTTCTGTGTTACATCCTGATCTATAAAAACAGTGTCGCTCTGCGTGTCTAGTAGCGCATAGACTAGTTTTTCCCTTTGTGGATTAGCAGCCGTTGAGACCCATACTGGGACTATCATGGAGGTGCTGACTGTGTGTTCTGCTCTAGCGACATTTAACGCTATGGCTGTTGCACTTTCAGGTGAGTTCCCTTGTGTTGCGTTGTCTATACTCACTTGAGCTTGCTTTTCTCTTTGCAGACTAATGCTGTAGTTCTCATCGTGAAGACAGGTCGGGTGTCTCTTAGAGCAGGTTTCACAAGTGAGGCGCCGTTTGCAGTCCTTAGCACTATGACCTTGCTTTAAACAACCATAACAATGTTTATTGTCCTTTACATGTTTCTTTTTCATTTCCAGGGTCATTTGCAGAAAGTTTGGGCACTTTATAAGTGGATGCAACTCTTGGCACAGTGTGCATGAAGAACTGTTGTATATTTTAGTCTTTGCATCTCTTTCAGTTGTGTTAATGTTAAATACACTTGCCTTGTTTCTTTTGACTTCTTTTGTGTTTCTTTTGTCATCATTTGTTTCCGGGGAGCGAAGTGCATGTATGGAAGTGACTGGGTTACATGCTACTTCTGCTTCAAGCGAGAGAAAGGAGGCAAATTCACTAAAGCTGGGGAATTCACCACCGCCCATGAGTATCTTTGTTACATGCCTGTTCCATCTTGTGTTTATCCAGTCTGGCAATTTATGCAACAGTTTCTGATTTTCTTCACAGTCATTGAGTATTTGCAGTCCTTTCACGTGAGGCATAGCAAGTGTGCATGCATTCACAAAATCAGCAAAGTTCCTTAGCCCATCAGCATCTCTCGACTGTATTTTAGGCCAACTAGATAACTTCTCTCTAAATGCCCTTTGTAGCACGAAAGGCTGGCCATACCTTTGGTTTAACTTTGCCCAAGCATCGTTATACGCTTCTTCATCATTTCTGAAGAAAGTCCCTTCAAGGCACTTGCGAGCTGAGCCAGTTACATACCTTTTCAGATAGTACAGTTTATCTGCTGCTGACATGCCAGTTTGTTCAATAAGTGACATGAAAGTGGATTTCCATTCAATAAATTTTATTGGCTCACCACTAAACATCGTTGGTTCTGGCGTGGGGAGTCTATTTATTCTTATGCTGTCTTGTACCGCCTGTGCAAGCTGGCTGACACTAGGAGGGGTTGTTGGCGCCGGTATGGAGTATGATGGTACAGTGTGTTTGGGTGTGTGCTCTGGGTTCACCTTTTCCATCTTAACTGAATATGCATCATCAAGTTGCGACAACTCTCTGTTGTAGGCGTCCAACCTGGCGCGAGCGGCTTCCACCTCCCTTTCGGCTTTCAGGCGTTCCAACTCTGATGTTTGAACTGCCATTTGTTTCTTATGCTCCTCTTCTAGAGCCTTTATCTTTTCCTTCTGTCTTTGTTCCTCTTGTACAATCTTGTACTCTGCCTCCTTTGCTGCTAGTTCTGCTGCTGCCTCTGCTCGTTTTGAAGCAAGATGTGAGGCTGAAGACAGTTGGCTACGTTTCGATGCTGCAGTTGAACCATAGATGGATTGGGCATAATCATGTTCTAATAGTCTGCGTAGACGTTTTCTTTCATATTCTCCATCAAAATCTCCATCTACACCGCTTATTCTTTCCAGGATGACTTTCACGATGTCATGAGTAACTGCTTCACATGCATCGGTTTTTCTTCGTATGTCTGATGAAGGTGCAATGTGACTTCTCATTTCAGTGTACAACTTTAGCAGTTCATCTTTTCTTTGCTCTACATCATCTGCAAGATCTGCCATTTCTTTCTCTGAAATGTCCAACTTTAATCTTTCTCTTGTTTCTCGCACTCGTATTTTCCATTGTTCATAAAGAGTTAATAGTCTTTTTTCTTTTTTACTTATCTCTTCTTTCTGATAAGTTAGCATTTTTTCGGTTGGCACCTTGGCTCTTTCTGAACGCCTTGGAATCGCAGAGTTACTTTGAGCTTTATCTTGTGGCTCATTTAATATTTGTTCTTTGTTTGCAAACTGATCATTAATGTCTTCTTCTGAATCCTCCATTTTAACTTTATTTTCCTTATGCCTTTCGCCGTTTTGTTCTCTGACCTGCTTCTGCCATCTGCTGGACGTTGTGGGAATTGCCGTTAAACCTTGAGCCCTCGTGGTGTAGCAAAATGGCGGCGGTCAAGCTCTTACTGTAGCATCCAGTCGAACTGAGAAGGCCAGAACTGATGGTTGTTGAATTACCTTTATTATTCCTTGCCGTGTATCAGACAACGAACCAACGTAAGAGCTAGACAAACAAATAAAACAATTACCATATTATTCATGTAACAGCATCTTAACCGCTCATTACGCTGGTCTAACCGTTTTCTATTAAACTATATAATACATATTATGCATTTCAGATTGCTCAAATTAAATCTTATACATTACAAACCTTGTTCCCCTGTCGACTGTAGCTAGAACCATTTGTCTTCGTACAATTTAACTATATCCCTCTCTCCCTTTTCTCCGTTAGCATTAATTTTTCACCTTCTTCCGTCTTTCTGCACATCAAGCCGTTTACCGTTAAAACATTCACTTCCGGTCCCACAGGAAGTTACCAAAACAAAAGCACAAACGTTACATTACGTGAATGTGGGCCAGCTTTACACATCCGCCGCTACACCAACAGACTTAATAAACTAATCCGTAAGGCCAGCAATGTTGTGGGGATGGAGCTGGACTCCCTCAAGGTGGTGTCGGAGAGGCGGATGCTGTCCAAGATAAAGACAATGTTGGATAACACCTCCCACCCACTCCATGACATGCTGGTCAGTCACAGGAGCACGTTCAGTGAGAGACTGAGATTACCGAAAAGCACCACTGAACGACACAGGAAATCATTCCTGCCTGTGGCCATCTCCCTGTACAACGCATCCACTTAACACACTGTTTGCTGCTACAACTACACATGTTTCTTTTCCAACTATTTATTTATGAGTGACTTATGTATGTATGTATGTATATATATATGTATATATTGTACTATTCTTAGTTAGTGTATTGTCTGTCTTGTCTTAATGTTGGTTTAAAATGGAGCACTGTAACAAAAAATAATTTCCCCCAGGGATCAATAAAGTATTCTGATTCTGATTCTGATTCTGATGGAGAACGCCTGCTGGAGCTCCTTTTCCCCTCCTTTGAAGTTTGTCCCCTGATCCGAGTAAACTTCTGCCGGTTTCCCTCTTCTCGCAATGAACCTTCGGAAGGCCATCAGAAAGGAGTCAGTGTCGATGGATGTCAGGAGGTCTATATGGACGGCCCGAGTAGTGAGGCACTTAAACAAAATGCCCCATCGCTTCACCCTGCGTCTGCCTATCTTGATCCAGAAAGGACCAAAGCAGTCCATGCCAGTCGAATAGAAGGCAGGTTTGAACAGCCTGAGGCGGACAGGCGGCAGGTCAGCCATTTGCTGAGAAGCTGGGTTTGCCCTCCACCTACAGCAATCCATGCAACTATGTTGGTACCGCTTAACGGCCTCTCTACCTCGCAGGATCCATACAGTCCGCCGAAGCTCAGCGAATACTCTCTCTGGGCCAGGATGACCGAGACGTGCATCCACATCTTGAATAAGTAGTCTGGTATACACATGGGTGGGATCCAGGACCACAGGGTGTACAACAGACAGATCAAGGCTCTCTGCTCGCCGCAGCCTGCCACCAACCCGGATCAGTCTATGATTGGCATCATACTGCGGTGCTAGGCGTAGCAGCTGACTGTTAGCCGGTATAGGTTTGCCTGCTTGTAGTAGGTGGTAGTCCTCTGGGAAACAGTCCATCTGAATCTGTCTCAAGATCTGTTGCTCTGCCTCGGTGTAGGCCCCTGCAGTAGGTGAGTTACTCCCAGCTGGGTCACCCTGCATTGCTGCATTTTGAATCTCCTTAGCTGTGGCTTCTACTAATTCTGCCCATGTGTTGAACTGCTGGGCCTCTGGGGTTTGATTACCCGGGGTCGTGTTAGCCATATGACATATGGCAGAGCGTTTTAGCTCGATGCCATCCTCTGGGTCTGATGTACCCAACGATGGGCAGGAGGGCCACTGGTCAGGAGGTAGGAGGAGGAAATCTGGTCCTTGAGTCCACCTATTTGGGCTGGCCAGTTCAGTGAGATTTTTGCCCCTTGTGATGTCATCAGCTGGGTTTCTTGTAGAATCCACCAGAGGTGTGGACTCGAGTCACATGACTTGGACTCGAGTCAGACTCGAGTCATTAATTTTATGACTTTAGACTTGACTTGAAAAAATGTTCTAAGACTTGTGACTTGACTTGGACTTTTACACCAATGACTTGGGACTTGAATTGGACTTGAACCGGTTTACTTGAAAAGACTTGATATTTTACCCCAAATATAAAATTTAACATGCATATTATATAGAGATTGAAAATGTGACGTCATTCACGGGTAGAACCGCAAAGGATTCTGGGAACTCGTGGCAAGCGGTACTAGCGCACGCAGGCTTTCAATTAAAATCAGTTATACAGCGATAAAAAGAAACACAAAAATGTCAAGAAGCCGTTGTATTATTAACTGCAATAGCCGGTCGCATGACAGCCACGGGAAGCCGACAAGTAAAGAGATCGGTTGTTATCGGATTACGTCGTTGAAGAGAAATTGTTCAAGCCATGTTTCCGAAGTAACAAAGAGGCAACTGGATTGCAGCCATTCAAAGACCAATTATAACGTCCCAGAACACTCCAGCTCACAGGTTAGTCTGCTCCAAGCATTTCCACAAAGGTCAGTCTGCTGTTGTAGTTAATACGTCATTTTTCTTAACATAATTGGTGATATAGGTTACAAGCAAGTCTGGCGCTGAACAGAAATTGTCGCGCTATGCTCCTTTATTTATTGTGTTTATTGTGCATAAATAGTGAATTGTCCTGACACAATATTGCGTTTCGCTTCTGTTATTATGGTACATTGACAAAAACATATACTTTTATTCACAGGATAAAACAGTTGTTTTGTATCACTAATTGTCCAGTACGATTACAGCATACAGTATTATTGTCACTGCTACATTTCTGTGATGCTACCAGAAATTATTTCCACTGCTAATTAATTACCATTGAGCTCAAAGGTCCTATTAATAAACAGTTAACGAATGTGTATTTATGACGACGATTTGTGAGACTGGTAAACTTATGATACGTACGATGGTCTTTACTTTCTACACGGTGCATTTCAAGGTCCTGCACCCATCCGTCGGTAAACTGTACCTGGGCTTGTTGCAGTGACCGGAAGTTACTAAACTTCACGAGTGTATGCACTCACTCCAAGAACCGTATGATTATAAATATGCATATAAATATGCTACGATGAGATAGCTGACTTCATCTAACTAGCAAATGTTTTCCAGGCTACGTTGGTGATGCAGTTTTTTTTTTTAATGATATTTTTAAAAAAAAATCATTTATTTATGTATGATATTTTTGTCATGCGATTTTAAAGCCAGTCCTACAACCGCATCCAAGAATAACATGCAGCTTATCTCAGAACTGTTGGTGAAAATTATTCTTGGAGCTAGGTTTAATTGAGCTGCATTTTAAAGAGGTGCAATTTCACAATTTGTGCATATTTTCTAAGTTCACTATTTTGTTATGTGTTGAGAAAAACACAGATTTAAAAATTACATGGTCTAATATTTACATTTAGCATATAACTGCAACATGCTTTTTTTCGTTTTTTTTTAAAGACTCGAAAGGACTTGAAATTCAAAATTTCAGACTTGTGACTTTACTTGGACTTTTACACCAGTGACTTGAGACTCGACTCTGACTTGCCTGACATTACTTGAGACTTGACTTGAGACTTGAGGATAAAGTCTTGAGACTTACTTGAGACTTGCAAAACAATGACTTGGTCCCACCTCTGGAATCCACATATCGCCAGTCTTTGGGGTTAGTAAGCTCTTGAATTTCTGTAATCCTGGTGCCAACAAACACCTTGAAATGGCAGGATGTGGAATGCAACCACTTGAGGACAGTGGTTGAATTAGACCACAGCGTACATGTGGTCACCTTGAACGTTAGCTCTGTCTGAAGTAGCTTTGCGAGCTGGGCTCCAGTGAGTGCAGCGCAGAGTTCGAGTCTGGGAATAGATATCTGCTTCCTTGGAGCAACCCGTGATCTGGCCATGAGGAATGACAGCTTCGCATTACCACAATGATCTTCTGATCTCAGGTAAGCCACAGAGCCATAGGCTCGCTCTGATGCATCGCAAAAGATATGTACCTCTCTTGCAATGTCAGACAGATCCATGTGCGGCAGTGTGTAACATCGTGGCAATGTTAACTCTGATAAATGCACCAACTCCCCCTTCCATGTCTTCCACTGGTGCAGCAAATCATGAGGTAACTGGGGGTCATCCCAATCTCGATGCTTGTCCCAGAGTTGCTGTACAATAATCTTGGCCCTGGTGGTGAAGGGAATGATGAACCCAAGTGGGTCGTACTGACTAGCCAGGGTTCGATATATGTTCCTCATAGTGGGCTCTCCATAGTCAATGGGTCAGTGCTTGAGGCTGAGGGTGTCCGTCTCACAATTCCAGTTCAGTCCCAGGGTTGATTCATGCGCTTCTTGTCGGTCCTGTGACAGCCAGACTTCCAGTTTGTCTGACCGTGCCTCGGATGGCAGATGACTAATCACTTCTGGCCTATTACTAGCCCACTGCAGAAGCTGCCGTAGTTTCTTGACCAACTGCTGGGCTTCTTCAATCGATGAAACACTCTGTAGACCAGGGGTGCTCAATACGTCAATCGCGATCGACCAGTCAATCGCAAAGGTAGTATTGGTAGCTCGCATGGCATTAAAAAAAATAGATGCCAGCCTATCATCCATCCCGTCACTTGATTGATACAGGGAAGCCAGTCAGATGACATCAGATTTTTTCTGACGCTTAGGTCGCTGCGCATGCGCAAACAGCGGCGCAAAGTGTAGTAAAACTGACAAGCTAGTCAGCGAGTTAACTCCAATTTTTAGCTCTCGGTTTTTTCTCTTAAACCTAAGAAAGGGTTAAAAATGAGTGAGGGAGCTGGACCAAGTAAGAAGACAAAAACGTATCACTTTCATACGGAATGGGAGGAGGACTTTTTTTTCACGATGTCATTTTCGAAGTGCGTTTGCCTCATCTGCCAGGCTACCATCGCAATGCCAAAGAAGGGAAATGTGGAGCGGCATTTTCGAACTGTTCACGGAAAATACGACTACATTCCCGCCGAAAAGCGAGCTAAGAAAGAAAAAGGTGAATAAACTAAAATCCCAGTTGTCTGGACAGCAGTCATTTTTCACACAACAAACTTCAAAAGCGAAAGCCGCCGGTGCATCGAGCCACCTGGGGGACTCTTCAACTGGTGGGGAAGATTGTCACATCTTGCAGGAGCTTTCCTCTCCTCAGGGGCTCTCTCTGCAGGAGGGGGAGATACAGGAGAGGTGGAGGAAGATCTCAGCCTGGGTGTTTATTGTCTTATGTAGTCTGGAAGATGAGTGGATGGTGGGGTGGGTGCAGTTTTCTCTGTGGTGGGGTTGGGTGGACTGTCCCGGGCTCTATGGGGCCGGGAGGCGCTGCTGCGCTGGGCCCCGGTCTGGGCCCCCTTTCCCTGGCGGGTCGCGGAGTATGGGGGTGCCTACTGGGGTCAGCGGGGGAGCTGGCCCCAGGGAGGGGTCACTTGCCCCTCCCTTCCCTCCCTCCCCATCTCCAGCTGCCTCCCTCTTCCCGCTCCACCACAACCACCCACACATGCAGGACCTTGGAGTAGGGGTATGTCACCAGGGTGCAGAGGAGGCTACCCCCCCCCGTCCCCTTCTGGCTGCCTCTGCCACAATTTTATCTCACAACTTAGACATTCACATTACTCACACTCTCATTACACATACATATAGGATCTTGGGGGTGGGCACGATACACGGAATCCAAAGTACCATCAGGGTGTACACCCCACCCCTGGCGTCGTTGCCCACCTCTCAATGTTAAATACACGTAGACATTGAGGGCTAGCAGGAGGGACCATGCGCTTACCTGCTGCTCTCTGGCAGGTAGCTCCATGCCCTCCTGGGTTTTAAATGCACCTTAGAACACACATGCATCAACACTACAATGAGCGGGTGGAGGGAGGTTTGGAGTCTTCTCTCACCCCCATTCTCTGCAACCTGCTGGAGCGGGGGGGCTAGGAGGAGGAGTTGGCCGTCCGACTGCGGTCTGGAGTGTGGGGCCTCCCTGCTGCTGCGGAGTCAGGGCGGTCTGCCTCCCCCCACCGCAGGGAAAAGGGTAACACCACCTGGGTCTGGGTGCAGTTCCCCCCTCCAGGGGCAAGGGTACCTAGACCCGGTTTGTAGAGTACGCTTGGGGAGTGTGATCGTGTGTACAGCGTCTCTTTATGTCTGTCTCCACGTTGGTTGAGTGTGGAATAAGTGCATATGAGAGCATGAGGGTGGGAATGGATGTTTGTATATGTGTGTGCCTGTATTTCTGTGTCTATATGTCAGGTTGGGTGTCAGGCGCCACCTCTCTGGGGACATCTTAGGCCCTCCAAGGTTTGGAGGCCTATCTCCCCCTACCACCACTTCCCCTGCCAGTGGCAGACTCCCTCAGACATTGGTGCGTTGGTGGTTCTTTGTGTCCGGGGATGGGCGTCCGGGTACACACCGGCTCACTCCTTGGCGGCCGCTTATCGGGGCCTGGAGCCTGGGGCTCGCTCGGGCCACTTCGGAGGTGGGGTGCCCCCGGCCTCTTGGCCTGGGGCTCGGTCACTCAGGCACAACTGGCTGCCGGCGGAGCTCACGGGCGCGTCACTGCAACTCCCCCTGGCTTCTGCTCCGCGGCTGCTGAGTGAGCCCTCATCTGAGACTCTCCTCAGCTCTTTCTGGGACAGTGGCGCGGCTGCCCCTCTGTTGGTCTTCCTTGGTCTCTTGTGTTCTGGGGGCCTCTGGATGTCTGGAGTTTTGATCTCCTCCATACCTGCTTCATGTCCTGGAGGACGGGGCTGTGGCCCCCCCTCACCCTCTAGCAGATCATTACATGAAGGAACCTTTTTTTTTAAAAAAAACAAGCGCGTCCATGCTCACAGGTGTACACACGGGTGATCACACCCACAAACTACACCCTTTTTGGCTCCTACCTCAAAGCACACTGTGTTCTGTTGATCTTATGTGCTGCACAATAATGTTTAATATTTAGTATTTACTGTCATATTCCCATATATCATTGTGATGTTGTTTATTCTATTACTCTTGTTCTCTTCTGCTTGTTTTCTTTTTTCTTTCTCAGCAGGTGATCCAGATGATTGATATATGCATTTTTTTCCCCGCTCATTCTGTTGGTTTTTGTCTTTTGCCCTTCTCCCCCGTCCCTCTTCTCAGCTGTTTCTCTTTCCCTCTTTCTTTCTCCCCTTCTTTCCCCCAGTCAAGTCTGTCCCGTATTCAGTAAGCAAAAATAAAATAAACAATAAAAGGTGAATCAAATGGACCATTACGGCAAGGCTAGGATGGTCAATTTGGTAAAGTAAATCCGTTGGGCATCTTTCTTTGCCTTTAGACAACAATTCTGATGGCAAAAGAGCCAAACGGGACAGGCAAAAAAAAAACAAAAACAAAAACAAAAAAAGCGAAAGCCGCCACCGAAGCATCGTTCCGGGTGAGTCACATCATCGTTAAAAACAAGAAGTCTTTTCAAGATGGAGAGATGGTAAAAGAGGCATTCGTTGAAGCAGCTGACTCATTGTTCCGAGACTTTAAAAATAAGGCAGAAATAACATCTTCGATCAAAGCTCTCCAGCTGTCAAGAAGTACAGTTACACGGCGCTGTGAAGCCATGGCGGAGGATTTAACCCAGCAACTTTGGAAGGACATCGGAGATTGCCAGTGTTTCTCACTGCAGTTGGACGAATCTACGGACGTGAGTGACACAGCCCAGGTGTGCATTTTCATTCGTATGGTGTTTACTGATATCACTGCAAAAGAAGAGCTATTAACAGTCCTGCCCATGAAAGAACAGACGCGAGGAGAGGACATATTTCAGTCGTTCAAAAACTTTATCGAGAAAACCCAGCTCCCAGTGTACAAATTGGTGTCTATTACCACCACGTTGGGTGGCTGTAGCTCAGGTGGTAGAGCAGGTCATCTACTGATCGGAAGGTTGGTGGTTCGATTCCCGGCTTCCCCCTAGTCTGCATGCCAAATATCCTTGGGCAAGATACTAACCCGAAATTGCTCTCCGATGCATTCATCGGAGTATGAATGTGTGTGAATGTCAGTTGTGCTTGTGCGAATGGGTGTGAATGGGTGAATGCACAAGTTGTGTAAAGCGCTTTGAGTGCTCAGAAGAGTGGAAAAGCGCTATATAAGAACTAGTCCATTTACCACAGATGGAGCACCCGCAATGGTTGGCCGCTTGAATGGATTTATTGCCAAGTGCAGGCAGGACGATGCTTTCCCGGACTTCCTAAATTACCATTGCATAATCCACCAACAAGCGTTATGCGCTAAAATGCTCAACATGAAGGAGATCATGAATGTTGCAACGAAGATCGCCTGTTCTATTCGCGCCATATCTCTTCAAAGACGGTTATTTCGTGCACATCTGGAGAAGGCTGACTGCGACCACTCTGAGTTGTTGCTACACACTGACGTGAGGTGGCTTAGTCGAGGGAAATTCCTGCAAAGATTTCGAGAGCTCTGTCCGGAGATTAAGGAGTTTTTCCGTGTAGCTGGACAAGCAGAATACATGCAACTTAATGACGGTCAGTGGCTGTTAGACTTGGCATTTTTAACCGATCTGACAAACATGTTGAATGACCTTAATCTACAGCTGCAAGGAAAAGACAAAACAGTGATCAACATGATCAGCTCAGTTAATGCTTTCAAACGAAAGATGCAACATCTCTCTTTAAAGCTGCAGCGCCATGATTTGATAAACTTTCAAAACCTGGCGTCAGAGCTGGAGATGCAAGGGATGGCCTGTTTGCAACTTGACAGTGCACGCTACACAGAGCAGATTGACAATTGTCTGTCAGAGTTTGACAAACGCTTTCAAGACTTTTCTTTGCTCGAGCCAGTCGCTACCTTCATGTGCTATCCTTTTCGGGAAGATGCTGAGGTCGATTCACTCGCGTCAAAAATTGCAAAACTATTTCACCTGAACTCTTCTGGAGTGGAAGATGAGATTTTGACACTACAAGCCGACATTGAGCTGAAGTCCAGAGATCATGGACAGTTCTGGAACTTGAAATGTGCTGCCTCTTTGACTGCATTATTCGGCTCCAGTTATTTATGTGAGTCATCATTTTCCCACATGAAGATCATTAAGTCCAAGTACCGTTCCACCATGACTGATGAACATTTGGAAGTGTGTTTGAGGCTGGCCGTCAGCAGCTACTGTCCGGACTATGCATCCCTGGCTGATTCAATTCAGTGCAAGTCATCAGAGTAAACTCAGGTAATGACAAAATTTTACATTGTTAATTGTGTTGTGAAATATTGGATATTGCGGTTATGCATGTATATACATTGTAGATATAAAGAATCCTCAATATATTTATAAATAAGTATATGTTTTGGATTTTTGTAGTGGGTAGATCATTTTGACTTGGTCATTTTATAAGTAGCTCACATGCGGAAAAAGTGTGAGCACCCCTGCTGTAGACAGTTGTCCACATAGAAGCACCGTTCGATGGAGAACCTCACCTCCTCTCCTGGTTCACTATGCAGGAGGACATGCCGCTGTAGCGCAAAGGAGGCACAGCAGGGACTACATGTTCTCCCAAAGGGAAGGACTTGCCATTCAGAGCTGTGAGGGGGCTCATCCCGATTCATATTGCGCCAAAGAAACCTCAGGAGCGGTTTGTCTTCCGGGAGTAGGCACACCTGGTGAAACATCCCTTTTATGTCACCACTGATGGCAATGCTGTGTTCTCTGAAGCGCAGGAGCACTCCAACCAGAGAAGGGCTCAGGACAGGGCCAGGCAATAGGGACTCGTTCAGGTTAAGTCCCTTGTGTCGAAAAGAGCAATTAAAGACCACTCTATTCTTGCCATTGTGCTGGACCATGTGATGAGGTATGTACCAACTCTCTTGGCTCTGAGAGGCAACCTCCGGTTGCAGTTTGGCTACAAACCCAGAGGTCACCAATCTTTCAATCTCGTCCATATATGCAGCAGCCCTAACCGGGTCTTTGCTCAGACGTCTCTCCATACTCCTCAGGCTGGGCAGTGTCGCTTCTTGGGTGGCCTGAAAAAGTGGTGCATCCTTCCTCCTCAATAAGGGTGTGGCATACCGGAGCACTCCCTTAACATCCACGCGCCTTGTTCTGGCCTCCAATATCTGAAGGGCTTCATGATCCTCCTTCGACCTTGTCACCTCCTTTTCACTCTTATATGGTAGAACATCCACTTGCCACAGCTTCTCCACATTCCTCTGGAGTTCAACAGATAGGGGGCTGCAGGAGGTATACAGACACTGTTGAGACTCTAACTGTGACTCAAGCGACTTTGCAGGCCCTTGCAGAGTCCATCCTAGTCGGGTTCGCATCGCAGCTGGCCCTCCTGGTGATCCAAAGCGCACAGGCTCTATAGGGTTTATGAGATGTGGGTGATCAGCCCCAATTAGCAACAGGGGCGAAACTCTGCTGAAGGTTTGTAGGGGCAAGTCCTTCAGATGTCTGTACCTTCTCTTGAGCATGGTAACTGGATATGAATGCTCAGCTAAGCCAAGCCGCTGGGCAGTGAAGGCATTAGCTATGTGGAAGGATTTCTGGGGCTGCATGATAGGGGACAGTGTGAATGAAACGCAGGCCCCATGTAACGTTTGGATATCCTGACGGATAGTTCTCAGGGCGAGGTCTTCAGGTGTGCCTGTTAGGCCCAGTTGCTGAGCTGCAGAGGAGAGCAGCATGGTGCGGTCAGAGCCATCATCCAGGATGGCATACGTGTCCAGAGTTTTGTCATCATTGCTCAGTAGAACTCTAATCACTTTAAGCAGAACACGGGTAGAATCTGAAGGTTTATCTAGGTGGAGTATTTCAGTTGCAGAGCTCACCAGGCAAGTACCTTCCTTCACACTCTTGCCGTTGACCTCATGCAGGATCTGAAGGTGTTTGCCTTGACATAGGCTGCAAGCTTTCTTCAGATTGCACTGTGCTGCTTGATGTGATCTGCCACATCGCC
This sequence comes from Diplotaxodon limnothrissa, assembly GCF_057381915.1. Taxonomy (NCBI): domain Eukaryota; kingdom Metazoa; phylum Chordata; class Actinopteri; order Cichliformes; family Cichlidae; genus Diplotaxodon; species Diplotaxodon limnothrissa. Next base: position 12,624,772 of record NC_140608.1, on the reverse strand, counting down.
AACAACGCTGGTTTGTCTTAATCCAGTCTATGATTTGAGCCTTATCAAACGACTGGAATATGGGGCACTGACTCAGATAATGGTCCTCCGTATCACAGTAGGGGCAGTAAGCTTTCAGCGGGCCTTTCTTCTTGCTATGGACAGCTGGTTTGCTGCTCACCGACTCGACAGGCTGCTTCGTTGGCAGATTCTCTGAGCCATGCAGGATAGTGGCCATGCGCTTTACTGACTTCGCCTCTCTCAGGCGCTCTGGTTTCTGGATGACCCTCTCCTTCTGCCCTGTAGCCCCAAGCTGGGTACTGCTATCTTGGCACCATGTTTCCAGCTGTAACCAGTCTGAAAAGTCTGTTAGGTTGTATACTACCCCTGGATGGCGACACATGTGTCTCCGGAACTCAGACCTCATTTCAGCTGGCAGCTTACTGAGGAGCCGTGCCACGTGAGAGCCACATTTCAGTTCCACTTCGCCATCCGGACCAAGGGTCTTCAGCATACCAACGAGAGCCCGAATCTGCAGTGCGAATCTTTCAAAAGCCTCCCCATCCCCGCGACGAATGTCCGGTGCATCCATAACACCGGCAATCTTTCTGAGGGCTAACTGGTGGGGCTGACCAAACTTCTCCGATAGGGCTGCCATGGTGTCAGTATAGGGGGATGGAGAATTGAGATATGCATCAGCTATGAGACAGGCTTCATCTAGTTTCAAATGATCCATCAGTATCTGAAACTTGAAAAGCTCTGTCCCATCCGGTGGCAGCAGATTGTCAAGTGCGATCTTTAACCGGGCAAACTCGCTTGGGTCCTTCTTAATGAGATCAGGAATACTTGGAGTTGGACCCCTGTATGTTTTCTCTTGTGCCATTACATGTGGTGGCTGGTAGGCTGGGGATGGATGAGGTTTATATTGCGATGATGTTGTGATAGGTCTTGATACCTCGGCGACGGGCTGCTGGCTCCAGATGTTGGTGGGGGCTTGACTCTGGAAACTGGGATAAGCCCTAGCAGAAAACTGCTCCTGCCAAGGAGGCTTCAAATGTTGCGGAATGATAGGTGGATGTTCAAACCGAAAGGAAGGTGCACTGTTGGGGAATGGCGGGGTTGGCCGACTAGCTGTCAGTGTCTGCTCCTTTAACAGCTGTAGTTCACCCATCATCCTATCCAATGTATCAATCATTGTAGTATTCTTGGGTGGACTACTCTGAGCTGATGGTGGGCGAAAGTATGGCCTTTGGTATTCTTGTTGAGCATGGATGTCCTGCCTATTGTCATACTGCAGCCATGGACTCGTTCGTGCATCTATTCTATGTGTATGGGAACTAATTGTGGGGACACTGATGGGCTGCATACGTTGGGAGGAAGACAGAGGGGGTACATGTGTTGGGGGTGATCTCTGGTCCTGTTGCTCCGACAGGTAACCACCTCTGTCTGGCTCACGTGTTTGGGCGTAAGGCTGAGGTCTGCCATTCATACCATACTGCGAACCCGAAACTGCAGACATTTCCCATGGTCGATGGAAAGGAGAAGGAGGCTGATGGTTCAGGCCATCCCTACTGGGCACATGCTGCCGCATATCCTGCAGATCGTTCGGGGAAGCGGTCCATTCATCCACGGTGTGTTCCCATCCAGGCTGACTTGTTGGGCTAGACGAGCGGGAGGTCTGTACAGACACTGCCGATGGCACGTACTGCTTTCGCTCTTCTAGCCCGGGTGCATACTGTGCTGTGTATGAGTGACGGTAGGGTGTCGTGAGGGGTGTGGGTGTGTGTGGTCTGTGAACAGAACATATACAGAATACTGAATGTAATAAACATCTAAGTCATGAATTATGATGCATTAGCATTCTTCGAATCTAACCAGAACTACAAATGGGAATTCCTATATGAACATCTACATGCACGAGTTTCATACACTACTCCCAAACCCTTACAGTACATGACATTGATTGCCAATACACCCAACAACAATATATCACAAACACCAAATCGTTTAGCTTACAGCTAGCAGGTATGTAGCATAACAGGTAGCATTAGTAGCATGAACTAGCCACATAGCGAACAGATCGATACACATTGCACTTCAAATCAAATCAAATCAAATCAAATCACTTTTTATTGTCACATCACATGTGCAGGCACACTGGCACAGCACATGCGAGTGAAATTCTTGTGTGCGAGCCCCACAAGCAACAGAGATGTGCAAACACAACAACACAAACGAGCAAAATACAAGAATGGCCAACCTGAAACTAATAAATATATGTACAATATATAATAGTGTATGCATTTCTGGATGTGTATACTAAATATTTTCCTACGTGTGTGTGTGTGTGTGTGTGTGTGTGTGTGTATACACATTTTTACAAATTAAATAGTAAAAAAATAAAATAAAATAATAATAATAATAATAAAATATATAAAATATACAGAGTTGAATATGTGCAAAACAAGTGGCATTTATATACAGTGTGGAGTGCATAATGTTGAAGTTCCAGTAGTGAAGCTGAGGTGTCTATGACGTGTTCAGCAGTCTGATGGCCTGATGGAAAAAGCTGTCTCTCAGTCTGCTGGTACGGGACCGGATGCTGCAGAACCTCCTTCCTGATGGAAGCAGTCTGAACAGTTTATGGCTGGGGTGACTGGAGTCCTTGATGATCCTCCCCGCTTTCCTCAGGCACCGCTTCCTGTAGATGTCTTGGAGGGAGGGAAGCTCACCTCCAATTATCCGTTCAGAGCACCGCACTACTCGCTGGAGAGCTTTGCAGTTGTAGGCGGTGCTGTTGCCATACCAGGTGGTGATGCATCCAGTGAGGATGCTCTCAATGGCACAGTGATAGAAGGTCCTGAGGATGCGGGGGCTCATGCCGAATCTTTTCAGTCTCCTTCTACATCCACTAAATGTCTAATTGGCATAAAAGACTAAAACTGTCCTTTTCAGGCATGGCTCCACGTCTACTCACAGTTCTTTAGCGACGCACGCAACTCACACCGTGTGTAGACATCCCCCGCAGAGTCAGTCTGCCAGGCGACTCTTGCTATGTGTTAGCTCCAACTCTGATCACTGGAACATGTGCTCAATAGTGCAACTGTGCTCTCTCGCCACAAGGGAGCCCCCCCACACAGCTGACAGCCTTTCCAACATTGTTAGTAACAAATGAGGTAAAAACAAAACAACCCCAAAACAGACAAATCACAGAAAGAGGCTCTCAGTATTCATTAATAATTAGAAAGAAAAATTCTGGTCGTGGATTTTTACAGTCTTAGTTCCGCTCGCTGTCATCATTATAATCATCATGATCAATGGCGAGGTCCTGAGGTGGGTGGGGCTGTCTCTGGTGATGTCACCATGAAGGAACAGCATCTGGCACGTGTTGGTGAAACATCTCAGTACACTGGTGTAGTTTCCTCTCCAGCTGTTTGACATGTGACACTTGAACATTAAGGGGAAGAAGAAGAAACAGTGTTAGGTCAGGTGACCACATGGTTTCTAAAGTAACTGACAGGAAGTAACCAGGCCGTTAGAAATGGATGGCATGTGTTTAGAGTTACTGGAGTTGGGTAACTCTACTTACCAAAAGCAGCAGCACACAGATGAAGGATCAGATGCTGAATGTTGCAGGAACTTGCTCATGTGTGGTGGTCATTCAGTGCTGCTCCGGCAGGTTAGACAGTCCAAGACAGATATGCTGCCCATCTGAGAGTTTGAAAACACACATGCAAAGATTTATTTTGTATTACAGTCAAAGTTGGATGTTCATTTTTGTCCTTTAAAAATGTTTGTGTATTTGAAAGCACTAACATTTAAGGATGACTTGGATTGTCTCCTTTAAAGGGGAGACAAGTGTATCCACTGATCTACGTCACTTTACCCCTCACTCAGAAACACTCAATAAATACACTCAACAAAAATATAAACGCAACACCTTTGTTACTGCTCCCATTCCCCATGGGATGGACGTAGAGACCTAAAATTCATTCCAGATACACAATATAACCATCCCTCCCAAACAGTGGTCACAAATCAGTCCAAATGTGTGGTAGTGGGCACATCTGCTATATTGAGATAATCCATCCCACCTCACAGGTGTGCCACATCAGGATGCTGATCTGACATCATGAGTAGTGCACAGGTGTACCTCAGACTGCCCACAACAAAAGGCCACCCTGGAATGTGCAGTTTTTTGCGCTATTGGGGGTCTGGGGACCCAGAACCGGTCAGTATCTGGTGTGACCACCATTTGCCTCATGCAGTGCAACACATCGTCGCATGGAGTCTATCAGATTGTCAATTGTGGAATGTTGGTCCACTCCACTTCAATGGCTGTGCGAGGTTGTTGGATATTCGTGGGAACTGGTACACGCTGTCGTATACGCCGGTCAAGCACATCCCGAACATGCTCAATGGGTGACATGTCCGGTGAGTATGCTGGCCATGCAAGAACTGGGACATTCTCAGCTGCCATCTGCCCTGAACAATGTGAACCATGATTCCTCCGTGAAGCGCACACCTCTCCAACGTGCCAGACGCCATCGAATGTGAGCATTTGCCCACACAAGTCTGTTACGGCGACGAGCTGGAGTCAGGTCAAGACCCCGATGAGGACGACGGGCATGCAGTTGAGCGTCCCTGAGACGGTTTCTGACAGTTTGTGCAGAAATTGTTTGGTTGTGCAAACCAATTGTTCCAGCAGCTGTCTGGGTGGCTGGTCTCAGACGATCTTGGAGGTGAACCTGCTGGATGTGGAGGTCCTGGGCTGGTGTGGTTACACGAGGTCTGCGGTTGTGAGGCCGCAGAAAAAAAAAAAAAAAATGTTAGACTCTTTTTCTCTAATTGATCTTTCTGAGTTAACTTCAATAATTACTTCCTCCAAACCATCAACGTGTCTTTTAGACCCCATTCCTACAAAACTGCTCAAAGAAATCCTGCCATTAATTAATTCTTCGATCTTAAATATGATCAACCTATCTCTAATGATCGGCTATGTACCACAGGCCTTCAAGCTAGCTGTAGTTAAACCTTTACTCAAAAAGCCATCTCTAGACCTAGCAGTCTTAGCTAATTATAGGCCAATCTCAAACCTTCCTTTCATATCAAAAATCCTTGAAAGAATAGTTGTCAAACAGCTAACAGATCATCTGCAGAGGAATGGTTTATTTGAAGAATTTCAGTCAGGTTTCAGAGCTCATCACAGCACAGAAACAGCTTTAGTGAAGGTTACAAATGATCTTCTTATGGCCTCTGACAGTGGACTCATCTCTGTGCTTGTCCTGCTAGACCTTAGCGCAGCATTCGATACTGTTGACTAGGGCTGCTCGATTATGGCAAAAATGATAATCACGATTATTTTCACTGAAATTGAGATCGCGATTATTTGACGATATTTATTTAACCCTTTAAGACCTACTATAGAACCAAGTCCGCCAGAGCTTATATTATTTTTTTACATGTTGTAGTGCCATTTGTGGTAGCATTTCAAGTTGCTAAATAACTGTTATAGCCCATATTTTAATAATATGTATGCATTAAGTCCATAGTAACTACATTAATTGCAAAAAAGTGCAATAAACTACAAAAAAATTGAAAATCATTTTTGTTTTGTTTTTTTTACATATATTTCTACTTGGAGAAATTTAAGAGGTTTATCCCTCAAAACTTTAAATACAAAAAAGTTGCAAAAAATAGTTTACAACAACAGGAAATTTATTTTGAGTGTCTCCATAGTTTTATTTTGGAGATACACCAATTTTTATATACACTGCAGGAAAAACAAAAAAAAAACAATCCTATGATGCAAATTTGCAAAGAAAACAGCATGTGCATCAAAATAAACTATTTCCAGCAGTGCAATTCGAGTTCTAAGCATCCCAGAAACTATTCAGAAAAGCCAAACATGACCAGTAGAGGTTTTTAAGGTCTACAAGTAAAAAACTACATTTCCGCGAAAATGACGTCACTTCCGGTTTCGGCCAGGAAATGGCGGACATGCGACAGTTCGCGCTGAAGTCTGTTTCACTGTGGGAAGTGTTATGAACAGCTGATCGGATCGGCAAAGCGTGTTTCTGGAATATTATGTTTTTGTTCCTGCAAGCGCTTTTTATGCAATTTTTGCAAAGCTATATGTGGAAGGAAACCGTGACCGAGGACAAGCTGATGGCATAAGATGTAAGTACAACTCCTCCGGTTTCATATGCAAAACAAATTATTGCGCTAGCTTACACGGTTCAGATTCTACAGGGATTTAAAAATAGTTACACAAAACGGAGCCTGCTGCTCTGACCGGATTTAAAGGGTTAACAATGACTTTAAAAAATAATATAAAATAGTGTGCAACACCACTGAAGTTTTTTTTTTTTTACCTCTCTTTTCAACCAACAGCAGTCACTCTCCTCTCCAAATAACTTCTGCTTAGCTTTCCGAGCTTCCCTCGGGTCCTCTTAATCAGCGGTCTCCAACCTTTTTTGCGCCACGGACCGGTTTATGCCCGACAATATTTTCACGGACCGGCCTTTAAGGTGTCGCGGATAAATGAGGGAGGGGCTAATAATCGGCTCAGTCATTTTTAATGATCGTTGAAAGCCCAGATCGTAATCGTGATTAAAATTCGATTAATTGAGCAGCCCTACTGTTGACCATAATATCCTATTAGAGCGATTAGAACATGCTGTAGGTATTACAGGTACTGCACTGCAGTGGTTTGTATCATATCTATTAGGGCTGGGCGATATGACCCAAAATTCATATCTCGATATTTTTTAGCTGGATGGCGATATAAGATATATATCTCGATATATTTTTTTTAAAGCCATAAAGTAAGAACAAAAAGAGAGTTCTTAGTCAAAGCTGTGTCCCAGATGTCACACAGGCACTTTTATTAACATAGAACAGATGTACATAAAATTTACTCAAAAATAAATTATGAGCATTTATTAAATAATAATGCTCCATAAATAAAAGAAAACAATGTTGTTTTTGTGCATAACAAAAAGCTCACAATTGTGCAGTCAAAATGTAAACTAAAAGACGCTGAGCACAATAACAAAGACAGTTTCACAGCTGCTCTGTTCCCAACTTGTACTGCGTGACTGACAGCCTGGAGTTTGAAATCCGCTTCGCAACCACGTCTCTTAACAGGTGCCATTTATGGTCCTTATACACAGTAGGGTAATATTACGTTGAAGCACAGTATGTATCACTCCGCGAGGCTCAGCCGTAATGCTCCGACAATCCATCAAGCGGTGCAGCTCCGTAGCTTACCAAAGTCGTACTAAAACATTTTTTGACAGATTGCTGAGCGCCGTGTTCCACATAAAATCGGTTCGCAGTCATCAAGCACAACCAGAATTCATACATAAGGCGCGCTGTCAACTTTTGAGAAAATGAAAGGATTTTAGTCCGTGCAGCACCTCTGGGCTGCATGGCGTTAGCGTGGTTAGCTCGTTAGCGTGGTTAGCTAGCTAACACGTTGACGCCGTCCAGCCCCACGCACGGGGCGATGCGCAGTAACTCGTTAACGGAGATTTGCCGTGTCCATCTTGTCGCTTCCTGCAGGTGAAGCGATGGGGGAGGAGGGGAGGCCGAGTAACGTTGCGTAAAGACGAAAGTGGACGAAAGAGAGGCAAACTTGCGGCTCCACAAGTATAATTATAACGTAACATAGACTATATCGATATAAAGGATATTGTCACATCTTATATCTCGTATAAAAATATATCGATATTTTTTAAAAACTCGATATATCGTCCAGCTCTAATATCTATCTAATAGACTCCAATTTGTTCATGTAAATGGAGAGTCCTCTTCACACACTGAGGTTAATTATGGAGTTCCACAGGGTTCAGTGCTAGGACCAATTCTGTTTACATTATACATGCTTCCCTTAGGCAGCATCATTAGAAGACATAGCATACATTTTCACTGCTATGCAGATGACACCCAGCTCTATCTGTCCATGAAGCCAGATAACACACACCAATTAGTTAAACTGCAGGAATGTCTTAAAGACATAAAGACCTGGATGGCCGCTAACTTTCTGCTTCTTAATTCAGATAAAACTGAGGTTATTGTACTCGGCCCTGAAAAGCCTAGAAATATGGTATCTAACCAGATTCTTACTCTGGATGGCATTACCTTGGCCTCCAGTAACGCTGTGAGGAACCTTGGAGTCATTTTTGACCAGGACATGTCCTTCAATGCACATATTAAACAAATATGTAAGACTGCGTTCTTCCATTTGCGCAACATCTCTAAAATTAGAAATATCCTGTCTCAGAGTGACGCTGAAAAACTAGTTCATGCATTTATTACTTCCAGGCTGGACTACTGTAATTCATTATTATCAGGATGTCCAAAAAACTCACTGAAAAGCCTTCAGCTAATCCAAAATGCTGCAGCAAGAGTCCTGACAGGGACTAGAAAGAGAGAGCATATTTCTCCTGTATTGGCTTCCCTTCATTGGCTTCCTGTTAAATCCAGAATTGAATTCAAAATCCTGCTCGTCACATACAAGGTCTTAAATAATCAGGCCCCATCTTATCTTAATGACCTTGTAGTACCATATCACCCTATTAGAGCACTTCGCTCTCGCTCTGCAGGCCTACTTGTTGTTCCTAGAGTATTTAAAAGTAGAATGGGAGGGAGAGCCTTCAGTTTTCAGGCCCCTCTTCTGTGGAACCAGCTTCCAGTTTGGATTCAGGAGACAGACACTATCTCTACTTTCAAGATTAGGCTTAAAACTTTCCTTTTTGCTAAAGCATATAGTTAGGGCTGGACCAGGTGACCCTGAATCCTCCCTTAGTTATGCTGCAATAGACATAGGCTGCCGGGGGATTCCCATGATGCATTGAGTTTTTCCTTTCCAGTCACCTTTCTCGCTCACTATGTATTAACAGACCTCTCTGCATTGAATCAAATCTGTTATTAATCTCTGTCTCTCTTCCACAGCATGTCTTTTATCCTGTCTTCCTTCTCTCACCCCAACCGGTCGCAGCAGATGGCCCCGCCCCTCCCTGAGCCTGGTTCTGCTGGAGGTTTCTTCCTGTTAAAAGGGAGTTTTTCCTTCCCACTGTTGCCAAAGTGCTTGCTCATAGGGGGTCATATGATTGTTGGGTTTTTCTCTGTATCTATGAAGCGCCTTGAGGCGACTTATGTTGTGATTTGGCGCTATATAAATAAAATTGAATTGAATTGATGAAATCAGAGGATTGAGTTTTGGGTCTAACAGCGGACATTTATGGTTACAGTTTTTCAAATTCTGCCTGTGCACACCACAACAGTAAATTTACATCACACTATCAATACAATCAATATGTAATGTGATTGCAGACTTTTTGCTTTTAAATTAGAGACAAAAATATTGTATTAGCTACTTTGGAATAACAGATACTTTTATGCACAGTCCCATTGTCAAGGTCTCAAAGGGGATTAGACAAAATTACAAAATATCAAGACTGTTTCAGCACTTGGATGGAGATCATCTGAAGTCATCATTTGAACTATTAGTGGTTTGCCACTAGCTGCAAACCCTTTATATTTATGTTTGTGAAGGCATCTCTTTATTGCAGACTTTGATAATGATTACCTCCTTGAAAATGTTCTTAACTTTGTTAGATGTTGTGAAGTTGTTGGGGTTTTTTTTAACCAATGAAATGCAATTCTGTTATTGCTTCTGGTATTTCAGGCCTTTTTGTGTTGTTGGCCAGTGCATTCCTTTTTTTTAAAGACTATATCAGATTGTTGATTTGGTCAATCCTAAAGCTTTTCAAGTATCTCCAATAGTTTTTTCTTGTTTTTCAGCCTGATGATGGACTGTTTCACTTATATTGACACCCCGTTGGAACTTGAATTGTGAATTCCAGTGTAAAGCTACTCGATGCACGTTTAACACTTGGAATCAGCTAAACAAACCATTGTCCAATTAATTTGAAGTCTCTGGAAATGGGTGACTGTGTATGAAAATGTGTGTAATTCCTAAACAGTTATTTCAAATCTTTATGAAACCCCTTTGAACTAAAGCTGAAACTCTGCACTTCAATCATGTCTTGATTGTTTGAGGCAAAACTGCAAAAATGTATCTTGTTCAGTGAATTATGGACCTGACTGTATGTTGATCATTGTTTACGGTCAAAATGATTGCCATTTTCATGTGAGAAACTTGTCATGCAGTGTAGTGCATGTGATAATAAAACATATGAGGTTAAAAAAAATAACTAAACATGAAATATGCTTCAACTCTTAATAGCAAGATACCATTTTAAATTGTTCCTTTTATTCATTAGCAGCGCCTTTTAATTACAGTACTTTGACAGTCATCAATACAGTGAACATCTTTGGTTAGTAACCTTTATATATTTACTTTTCAGATTACTTCTCTATAACATTATATATATATATAGATATATTTGTATATGATACAAAAATAAATAACTTAATTTTTAATTGAAATATTCTGCTCAAAACTTTACACATTTGGTTCAACTTAACATTCTTTAGGCTAACTATAAAGTATCCTTATAAAATCTTGGACGGCTACATTGGATTTATTATGTACACAAGCACAGTGTGAGTCCCAGTATAAGGAGTACAGAACAGTATGAAGAGGATTTTATAAAAGGATACTTTGTTTTTTGAGCAGATGTATTGGCACATGGTACTGGTACAACAGACACAAGAATTTATGAAGACAACACAAGGAGAAGATTGCTGTTTTCTGGTCTTCCGAAAATCATTAGATAGCAGCATGCAATTTGCAGGTTGACACTGTGAGACAATCAGCCGTTTGGCATAACTCACAGCCTGCTTTTGCTTTGTCAAACTGACTGACGGCAAAGATGATGCAGAGATGTGATAATACGAATGAACCTCCAGTGTTTGCATCTCTCGTTTCCCTTTTTTTCAATATTTCCCACTAACCTTACTCTAAGACCTGTTGGTCAGCAATAAATAAACTTCTTTCTTTGGCTGATTCATGTCAGGTTTACCCATTCATCTGGCACGAACTCTCAGCTACATGTATCCTGTAGTAGCCACATTTCAATTCTTGGAAAAAGCATCTTCTACAACAATAAATATCTACATGACATTTTGTATCACAGTTTGTACAGTGTATATTTTAAAATTGACTTACTAATACATTATTGCAGCACAGAAAAACACATTTAATATCACATCACCACTATTACCACAGGCACTGACAGTTTTCTATGATTTACTAATTTTGCTCAGCGGCTGTGCCTCTCCGTGTGGTAGCGTCTGAGTTTGGGCCTCCACGCTACTCTGGTCTGTTGTCTTCACCAGAACCTGTGGGACTGTTTGCTTGTTTTTAGTCAAATCAGATGGTCTCTGGGGGGATTTTTCCTCCCACTTTGTTTCGGTCTGTGTGTGTGCCTTCTGTGTCTGGCCCTTTCTTTCCTCTGTGGCAGCGCAGTCAGCGTTGCATTTATTGCACAGATCCCTTATGTCCCGAAGTCCCTGCGCCAAGCACTTTACAAATTCTGCTGAACATGTCTGTTGGCTCTCATGGAAACTGGACACGGAGAAGATAATATGGTCTGACTGAGGGTTGTAGCACGCGCCGTATCCGTTTGGAACCACGGGTCCATAGCAGCAGAACATTTCAACAGTAGTGGGAACCTGAGGGAAGAGTAAATGCTTCAGTCCTAAACTACTAGAAGCTTTACTGGTGTGATGAAATACTGCTCTAGGAAAGGTTTAGGTAGGTAGTGAGACTGATTTGTGTTATTATGTTTTTCCTCATTCATTACAAGGAAACCCTAAACTGTAGTTTTCGTTCAAACAACCAGTTACCATTTTTGTGTTACAATATAGAAATTTTATAAAGAATAAACAAGAAGGGCATAACCATTATAGTAACTGCAGTGTTACGATGTATTAATACAGATCAAAGGTCAGGGTAGATGGCTGTCCCACTTTCTTTTAGTTTCTTCCTGTTGAAAGGGAGTTTTTCCTTCCCACTGTCACCAAGTGCATGCTCACAGAGGATCATGTCATGGTATATATATATTTTTTTATATTACAGTATGAAGTGCCTTGAGGTGGCTGTTGTTGTGAATTGGCACCGTATAAATATAATTGAATTGAACTGAATTTTAAAATATGAATCATCAATCATCATCGGACAGCAGCAGCCCAAGCCTCATAGTGCAGGAATATGAGGTGAGGCGCACACTGAGGGCAGTGAACCCCAGGAAGGCCACCGGACCAGATGGGGTAACCGCAAAGGTCCTAAAAGAGTGTGCAGACCAGCTGGCTGGGGTCTTCACTAAGATCTTCAACACTTCACTGTCCCAGTCCTGCATCCCGCCGTGCCTAAAGTCAGCCACAATTGTCCCACTGCCAAAGCGTACCAACATTAGCAGCCTCAACGACTACCGACCAGTTGCTCTAACACCTGTTATAATGAAGTGCTTCGAGAAACTGGTCCGACGTCACATCATGTCCTGCCTGCCACCCACACTCGACCCGCTCCAGTTTGCATACAGAGCTAACAGATCAACTGAAGATGCCATTGCTACAACGCTCCACACCACCATCTCTCACCTGGAAGTGCAGGGCCGTTACGCCAGGCTGCTCTTTGTTGACTTTAGCTCTGCTTTCAATACGATACTCCCGGACAGACTAATAGATAAACTGCTGGAAATTGGACTTCCTTCCACCACCTGCCGCTGGATCAGAGACTTCCTCTCAGACCGTGTACAGAGAGTTAGAGTGGGGCCTCATCTTTCCTCAGCCCTCAGCCTCAACACCGGCTCTCCACAAGGCTGTGTACTGAGTCCCCTACTGTACACTCTGTACACACATGACTGTGTTAGTTCCCACCCAGACAACACAGTCATCAAGTTTGCAGATGATACCACTGTGGTGGGGCTCATCTCAGGGGGAGATGAGACTGCATACAGAGCTGAAGTTCAGAGGCTGTCAGATTGGTGTGCAGACAACAACCTGGACCTCAATACCACCAAAACAAAAGAACTGGTAGTTGACTTCAGAAGGAGGAAGTCCGAGCTGCAGCCTGTCAGCATCAACGGGGAGTGCGTGGAAAGGGTCTCCAGTTTCAAGTTTCTGGGTGTGCACATAGACACAGACCTCCAATGGAGCTCTAACACCTCTGCGGTCTTAAAGAAGGCCCAACAGCGTCTCCACTTTCTGAGAATCCTCAGAAAAATGGACCTGAAGAAGGAGCTGCTGACCGTCTTCTACCGCTGCTCCATTGAAAGTGTGCTGACATATTGCATCGGTGTGTGGTTCTCCAGCTGCACCACAGCACACAGAAAGGCACTCCAGAGGGTCATCAACATGGCCCAAAAAATCATTGGACATCCTCTTCCCTCCCTGAAGGACCTGTACAGCACTCGCTGTCTCAAGAGGGCACGCAGCATCCTACGGGACTGCACACACCCAGGACACCGGGTGTTTAAGCTGCTGCCGTCTGGCAGGAGGTTCAGGCTGCTGAGGTCCCGAACAAATAGACTCAAGGACAGCTTTTACAACAGGGCAATAGCCCTGATCAATGTAAATAGCTGACCTGACTGGATACCTCCCTGGACTTTTTAGGGGGAGGTAACAATGTTTAAAACGATAACAATAATATTTATATTTATAACAAGGTGCAATAATAATTAATGTGCAATAATAACAGTGTGCAATACACATACACTTATTCTTCTTTTTTATACTAAGTTAATATACTGTGTTGTGTTGTTTGTTACGTTGTGATGTGTCATATCGTGTCGTGTTGTGTTATATGTAGTGCCGACGTAGGACAGTTTTTCCAATTTCATTGTACTACTGTACTATGTATGACTGTGCAATGACAATAAAGAGTTATCTTATCTTATCTTATCTTATCTTATTTTATTCCAAAATTACATGCACATACCTGACTTGTAGAGAGAATGAACTGATTACTGATAAGATAAGCTTCGTCTTTGAACATTTCGAGCTTCCCCATCTTCATTTCATGTGCAATTTCACGCAGCCCTAGTAGGTGATTGTCTATTGCCATCCCTGTAATAGCCTGAAAAATAGAAAGTATGTTACTGCATTTATTTAATGTGAGTCTCTGTCATAGAAATCTGGAAGAAGAGAATAGTTACCAGACGTGTATAACTGGTCTGTGCAGTTATTGCTCCTTTCAACAGTTCCATCATTTCTGTGTCCTGGAGAAGTAAACAACTGACAGTCAGTACTTAGTCTTTAAGGTCATTAATTTACAGTAAGTAGATTTTCATGCTTGAATACATCAAGACAAAATCCAATAGAAAACAGAATAGCATTACTGAACCCCCCCCCCCCCCCCCCCCCAAAAAAAAACAACAACAAAAAACCTCAAACTGATTAAGCCACTCAAAATTAATTTAAACCTGTAGCAGCTTTTATTTGAGTCACAGTATGACTTTAGTTTCTGCATAAAAACAACCTACACTTGTGCTGTTTTTCCTTTCAGTCATTGCTTTGACAAAGGCAAAGGCTTCAGGTGTTGCTGAGCGAATGTTGTCTACTCTGCCTTGCTGAAAACGACGTAGAGAAGCACTCTCATAGGTGGACACCGGTCTGCCATGACACCTGCAGTCATGTACAGGGAGAACAAAATGTAGGTAAGTTTAATCAGTTCTGTAAGATGACTATTTTTTTTTTTTTTTTTTTACCTGTAGAAGCCTAACTGAAGAGCAAGCTGGATGTAGGCATCTGGACTCATCTTCTGCTTCTTGATAAACCCTTTCCCGTAATCATGGAATTTGTGGACATTTATATCCAGATTCTTTACCATTCTGACAAAATAAGAATACATTTTATTGAAATCATGTGCTTCTCATATTAATTAATCTCTTCAAATGACAAGGAACTAAAGAAAACCACACCTCTGGAGTTTATCAGCAGCAGATGTGATGAGCTTGTGAATTTCAGGAGTGCATTTCCAGCGGAGTCTGCGTGGCGCGGGCAGCTCGCTCACACTTGCAGCTCTGACCAGCTTTGATGGACTCCCAATCCTTATGAGTAGAAATAAATGGAGCAATTATTTATAATAGTCTTATTTTAAAACATGTAACTCATATATACTGCACACTTCCAAAATCAGATGTGTGTCATTTCTCACATGCATTTGAGGAGATACTCTGTGCACTGCACAAGGACAATTCCTTCAAATGCAGAGTGTTCACACACGACTCCACAGCAGCCATCAGCTCCTACAATAAACTGTTACAGAAAGGTTGTTTTCAGGGGTTGTTTTCTTGAGTTGGACTGAAATGTTTAATAATATAAATTTTTGATTGCTGCACCTCTGCACTGTTTGCTCCAAATACATGTTCTTACATCCATACATTACCCCCTAAAGTGAAAAAATCCTGAGTAAACTAAATTATTTTGCCATTTTGTGAGATGACGGCTTTAAATCCAGTGGAACGTCCACTTTTAGTTTGCATTTCCTTAATTGGCCATGGAACTGGTTAGTTATATCCTTTAATGCGTTGAGAAATCAACATGAATTTGTTCATTTAATTTTCCTCATTAAGAAGGCAAAAAAACTTCCTCATTAAGATTTGACAGTGTTTCTATTAGATAATGGCAGATGGCTTTGATCATGAGTTGAGGCCGTGGTTTGGGGCCTCAGTGGGGACTGGTGGTGGTTGCTGGGCTGACAGAGAACTGAAAGGGGCGTGCGTAGAGGTGTGGTCCTGCTCCTGAAATTCAAATAAATTATCTCCAAAAATATTGTTCACTTTGGACATCAGGGCCCTATTTCAGGAAGCCGGTTTAGAAAACTCAGAGTGAAAAATGATACTCAGGGTTGAGTAACCCCGAACTGTCCAACTCGGAATATTCGGTTTCAGAAAGGCTGATAACAATTAGTTCAGTCAACGCGGAGTTGCTTTAACCCCAAGTTAAACGCGCGCACGAGGATACATAAAGCCCTGATTAGTGGAGCACAGATTAAGCGAGTCACCATGGAGACGGAGGGAAAGAAGGCGCGGTCAATGTATCTTACAGCGCTTGAGGCCGAAATTCTGATGGCAGCATATGCCGATAACATGCAAATTTTGTGGAAAAAAAGTAACACAGCCTCAGCTGCAAAAGAAAGGGAGCATGCATGGCAAAACATAGCTGACAGAGTCAATGCGTGAGTGTTAATTTAAACATTGATCTAGAGATTTCCACCCATTTAACACGTTATTTTATTATATTTCATTTTTTATTTTATACATTTTATGTTGTGATGTGATGTGAGCGCAGGTGCAACCCAACAGGCCCCAAACGTTCCTGGCAGCAAGTAAAAATGAAATATAAAAATATAGTCCAAACAGGTAAGGTGTAATTGTATTATGAGCCATAGTGCTTGGTCTGTTTGTCCGATGTAAATCAATTGCAGTTAGAGGCTACATTAATTTTCTTTCTGTAAGCACTTATTGAAATTATCTGAGCACATTACAAGTACATATTTGCTTACTCTGTATGCTCATATGCGACCCGTTATAGCCAACAGAAAAAAAGCAGAGGCCCGAAAAACAGGTGGGGGTCCTCCACCACCACCACTCACAGAGGCTGAGCAGTTGGCTCCCACATTTGTGATAATGTTGGCAGCATCACATATGATCTTCACAGTGCAGAGAACACAATTAGCATCCATTACTATAATGAAATAATTTGTTAGTTTGAAATGCTACAGGGAACTATGTACCTGTACATTAATGCTGTGGAAAGACTTCCTGTTCACATAGTCTCCTTCATTTACTGAAGGAGCAATGATTGGAATGTGAGTACCATCTATACAGCCAATCACGCCTGGGAACCGTGAGAATAAATGTAAAATTTAAGTAGTAGTCCAAGTATCACCACATCATGAATTAAGTTTCATTCATCCTGATACCTGCAATTTTGTGGCATCCCTCTTTGATAAATCTTGTGGGTCTATGACCGGGGAACACCACAAACGAGTACACGAGACGTTTCAGTGCAACTGTAACATTCCTGACTGCCCGACAGACGGTAGCCTTGGAAACGTGCTCAGCGTCACCAATATTATACAGAAAGCTCCCGTTTGCAAAAAACCGAAGTGCAATACAAATAATATGTACAGAACTGAGAGGATGTCCGCGATGTGTCACATGAGCAATATTAGGCCTGAGGATGTTATTCAAATAAATTATAGATTGTGCTGAAAAACGGTAACGTCCACACAGAAAATCATCAGGAAATGATAAAATGTCCAAACGCGCTCTAATCACTCTCTCCCGGCGGAGAGCTCTGCGGAGAATTTGGGCTTCAACATCTACTGGCTCTTCAAGGAAGGAGCACGCCATGTCTGACACTTCCTACAGTCAGGTTTCCGACAAAGAGGCGGAGAAAGTCAGGGTTAGTTGAAGTAAACCTGCTAGGGGGCAGGTTAGCTTCACGGAGTGTGTCGTCATAGTGACTCACTCAGAATTAATCTAAACTCGCTTTGTGAAACCGAAAACCCAGAGTTTTCGTTAACTCAGGGTATACTTACTTAGAGTTTGCACTAAACCGGCTTCCTGAAATAGGGCCCAGATATCTTATCGTATCTTATCTTTCAGTATCATTACATGGATTTTGTTATTTTAGACAGTTCCCACGTTTTCTTCAGAGTTTTCTTTCCCTTAATAACAAATATCACTCAGAATTTTGGTCTCCACACAGAATGTACAAAAAGTTAATAAAACAAACATTAATTTAACCTTTTTTGTTGATAAATGTGTTCACTTACCTGCATTGGCTTATCATACCAGCGGTTGCCTCCATTCTTTGTCAATCCACCTCCATGCAGCATCAACATGGCTCGTTTGGTGTCACTAAGTTCAGGTCCACTTGCGTCGTCCAGACAGACGAGACACAGACAACGCTCAATCATGTCCAGCGAGTCCCTGTTGGTAGACTCTACAGGAAAACAAAAGTCCATCTGAGAGGCACCTCATATAAAAGAGAGTTTTTATTGGCAGTCCACATAAAATCCCTTTTGAAATGTACCTCTCATTAGTACACTACGAGACTCAGCCCACTCTGTCCGTCCATCTGAAGTGAGAAGCCCTATAGGAGGGAGCTGCTCTTCTTCGTTGTCAGCCATCTTGACAATCTTCTCCAGCTGAGTCAGCAAATCTCTTTGATTCAGTTGCCGGAAGTTGATCATCACATCCAGCACAAAGAACTGGACAAAGGGTTCAGATTAGCCACAAAGTTTTAGGAATCTTTGGTACTGACTAACTTTCCTAATCATGTGGACATATGCATTGTTTCAGAATTTCCTGACATTGTGAAATAACATCTAAGTGATTCTTTTAGCAGCATTGAGCCCCAAACTTAGCCAGAGCCACAAAGAACAAGAAGAACAAGGAGTACCTGCACAGATGGTATGACTCCCACAGAAGCAGTTTAAAGCCACAGAAAAACTGTGCAAGTGTAACAAATAGTGGGTCACATGATATAAGGGCGATGTGGCGCAAAGAGTTGGGTGTTTGTTTTGTAACCGGAAGGTTGCCGGTTCGACAGTCTCGGTCGTTGTGTCCTTGGGCAAGACACTTCACCTACCGCCTACTGGTGATGGCCAGAGGGGCCGATGGCGTGATATGGCAGCCTCGCTTCTGTCAGTCTGCCCCAGGGCAGCTGTGGCTACAACTGTATCTTGCCTCCACCAGTGAATGAATAGTGGAATTGTAAAGCGCTTTGAGGGCCCCGAAAAGCGCTATATAAATGCAATCCATTATTATTATAAAATCGTTTTTCTTTCATTCTTTCTTTCTTTCTTTCTTTCCTAATTGCTGTTTGAATTAGCTCAACTGATAATAAAGTCTTAGTTTATTTACACTCTTTATTAAATCTAGTTGGATGTGATGATCTTAATTCAAGTAAACATCAAGTTTCCATCACAGACAGCCAATTTAGAACAACCAAACCTAACAAATCTGTTTGTGGGCTGTGGGAGGAAATCTGCACAGACATGAGGAGAACAGGCAGACTTCACACAGAAAAGCCCGACCTAGTTACATCAAAAGGAATTTCTTCTTACTACAGTAGGTTCAAACTAGTAACAGTCTTACTGTGAGGTGACAATGCTAACCACTGCACCACTGTGTCACCCCTATTGTGAAGTGATCTGTTCTGTTTTCATTAGCATTCCAACATAAAGAACAAAATTGTGTGTGGAGTGAAGCTGTGGAACAGACTAAATAAAGATATGAAGCAATGTCCGAGCATGGCACAGTTTAAAAAGCGGTTTAAGGATATGGTTTTTACAGGGTACAGGGAAGAGGTAAAGATTGGATAGGGTGTTCTTGTCCAATATTTTCATGTGTGTGTGGGTGCACGGGTATGTTGGTATGGGTGTATATATATATCTGTAGGTTGTGTATCCTTTGAGGTGTTACTGGGGTTATTGAAAATGTGTATATACATATGTATGGATAGATAGAAACATATATATATATATATATATATATATATATATATATATATATATATATATATATATATATATATATATATATATATATATATATATAAAGAATAATAATAAAAAAAATACACATGACATATAATGTAATTGCAAGGAGGTATTTCTGTAGTCTATTGATTACTAGATAGTGGAAAAGGGGTGGGATTAAATAAGCTTATGCTTCTTCCTGCTCCTTTTTGAACATGAAAGTTATTTGTAGTTGTGGTTGCTCGTTTTCCTTTTGTTTTGCTTTGTTCATTTGTCTCTTTTAATTCTATGTTGTTGTACTTTTTCAACATGTTCAAAATAAAGATTCAATCTATCAATCAAATTGTAATGCATATCTATGAGAAATCTGGAATGTGCTGTGTTACATGCTAACCAATCTCTCGTTGGATGAAGACCATGTAATATGGTGGAGAACTAAGAAATGGCTCTTGCCCTGGGTCTGTTTTCTCCAAGTCTGACCTGGTTTTTGCACGCCACGATGATATGTTCAGGTTCTGGCATCACGCTACTCTCCTGTGCTACGAGAGTGTCCCTCTCAGGTCCTGGCAGACGGTAGGAGGTGAAGAGACGATAATACTGCTCCATACACAGACGCGTTCCTGCCAGCTGGCCCCGGGCATAGTCCACAGGCAGGTCACGGCTACACGCAGACATACACAACATTTTCAGGCTTTTTCTCTACACAAGAACTGAAAGTGAAGAATATTCTTTTATGACAATTTGAATTAAATGTTAACTCACTCATCAAGGTGAGTCTTGTACTCCAAAGCTCCAGATATTAAGTGTGCAGCAAATCTAGAAAGAATATCTTTGCTCAGTTTTAATGCTTCACAAAACACACACATTGTACTTGGTCACTCTTTTGCCACCACACTTTTTTTTCTTGATTAATTGTGTAGCTTCATTACACCTAACAACATAAATGCTTCATGTAAATCATGTGGTTAAGGAACCGGTAACAGATCAATACCATGTTAACCAAACCACAGTTTTCCGACCTCGAGGCATTCTGAGTAATGACCCTTTCTGAAAGTGTCCAGCCAAGAGGGAAGTGTTCAAATTTGTATAATCAATGAAATCTGGTAGAAAAGCAATTCTCACAGTTCACTATTATTTGTCAGTCTTTGTGCTGGAATAACCAAAATCACCTACAACTTGTAACACGAGCAATTAGATATTTTTTTTCTTTCAGAGACTGTTTCTACACCAGTGAAGAAAGGATTCTGTCTACTAGTGGATTGCAGAGGCTTCGTCTGTCCCGTTGTATCAAATGATGAGATTTTTTTTGTGGTTCACTCGTCTCAGGTGTGCATACCTTAAAGAGTCAATAGGAGCCATGAAGTTCTGCTGTGGGAAGACCATTGCAGGACTTGAGTTGACAGGTAGAGCAAGTCTGTTGTTCAGGTACATATCATTCAGCCAGTAGTCATAAACCTATGGTGGAAAAACAAAAAGCAAAAACCAAACAGGATTGTAGGTAAAAAAAAAAAAAAAAAAAAAAAGGGACTGGACCATTAAAAGCAGATAAAACAGCATCATGCTTCACAATCTTTCTAAAAGGTTTATCGACATCAGTAATGTCTTCAAGATTTGGTTTAAAACTTTAACATTTTTAAACGTATAAGCATCCAAAACACAGTTTTGTTTCTTAAATACATATATTTCATTTATTAATTAACGTCTTTTTTATTTACCCAGTTTGCCACGTTTTCGCTCCTCTCCGTGAGTTTGCTCTGTAGTAGCTCCCCCACTCCTCCAGGGGCTCCAAACTGCATCACTATGTTTTGCGTCTTGTTGAACTGTTCTTCTGTGAGCAGGTGCTTCATGCACCTCAGGTATCTGTCCAGTGTGTCTTTCAGGTTGGGCACCGGCAGCTTTGGCAGAGCCTGGAGAACATGGCGGGATGAAAAGCTTTCACTTCTCATCACCAGTTTTCCTTTTTCCAAATTCTTGACTAAACATGACGTAAGTCTCCCCATGCAAGGATTGCGCATGCTATTAAGCAAATATTTAAGGAATCGATGAGATTCCAATTAAATTCCAATTAAATTGCCCATGAATTCCAGCGTAATCCTTTGAAAGCCACTTTTATGTCCTGAAATGTTGTTAGACCTTATTTGATTTTGCAACCTTTAATCGTAAAATGTAAATTTATCTGTTGTAGAATTGAGAAAAACATATACGGTGTGCTTATAAGGCAGATGGAAGATGTAATTACATCTCGGCCCCCTGAATCTTCGGAGGCGTCTCGGTCGAAAACTGGCATGTTGGCGGTGTAGACGGGCAATCAAGCAGGTGGAGTCACAAGAGGAACTCTCTGTCCACAAACAAAATCTACAGTCATTATTTAAAGTCGACACTTATTAATATAAATGTCAGTCACAGTGACAATCGGAAACCAACACACTCACACTCAGAAAAATAAAGGTGCCAACTGGAACCAAAAGTGGTTCTTTAGACTGATGCCATAGAAGAACCTTTTTTGGTGCCACAAAGAACCTTTCAAACAATGGTTCTTTAAAGAACCATTTCTTTCAGTGGAAATGAAAATGTTTTACCTTTTCCAACAGTCCCAGAATCCAGATCTTCAAAGACCAGCAAGTGCTCAAGACTGTTATCCGCTTCGCTGTCACCGGTCGTGAGAAAGTGTTTTTCCCTTAGAAAGTTCAAGGCACACCGCTCGCGCGATCTGCCTGCGCATGCACATCCCAACGACTGACCCCCTCCATCCGCTCCCGGGAGGTTGCCATAGTACAACGTGTTCTAACGTCTCTCTCTCTCCCTGTCATTCGGCTCAAAAACATTTTTAATAAATTGCTCAGTGATGAACAAGTACTCAGATCATTTACCCAAGCAGTGTGCTTTGCCAAAACTAAGTAAGTGTGTTGATAAGTGTGTTCATTAGGCTTTGGCCCCCACCCCTGCCACCAGTATATTTTTAAGCAAGTATTTCTAGCTTTATTTGAATATTCAGTTTCCTACCATCTGCTCTTAAAGGGTAATCACCAGGTAACCCGCCCTCCACCTTCGCACACACATGCACACAAACAAAACACACAGTATAATTCACACCCTCATTATAGTGAATAAATATTTATGCCATTTTACACCATCAAACTTAGATAGCTAAGGATGAAGAACCTTTTTTTCTTTAAAGAACCATTTGTAATAGCTGAAGAACCAGCTACAAAATAAAAAGGTTCTTTGACGTATGATGGCTCTTTAAAGAACCATGAAGACATCTGAAGAACAATTTAAGAACCATCAGTTTTCATCTGCAGATGAAAAATATTATGATGCACGCAGAAAGTTGATGAAAAATACAAGATCAGACTGTTTCTGTCTGCCAGAAATATACAAATGCGCACTTTCTTCAAGATTATAACATTGAGAAAATTGCCTTACAAAACTGCACATTTGATGAAAACATGTTCCCAGTACTAAGGCGAAACTAACAAGAACAACAAAAAATAGAGTGCAACTGAATTTTTTACTCACCAGCGAGGGAAAAAACACCCTCTCTTCCTGGAGCTCAAGAAGGTAGTTTTAGTTGGTCCATCTTTACTTGAATCCGTTTATAACAGAATTTCTTTAAAATGTCACTGCTTCGATCCTTCATTTTAAGCATCTTTCAATCCCCTACATGGCATGAGCACAACTCCCTGGCTGGCTCAGGAGAGATGCTAAAAGAGGGTACCTCAGCCTCCTGACAGCCAGGCTCCTCCCAGAAGTCCTGCTATTCGCCGGGAAGTTTATTTGGCACTTCACATGCTCACCCCACCTTATTTAGACGCCATCTGAGCTCCTCAGATGCTGAAACACTTTGCAGGAAAACAATTAGGACGCATTTTTTCGTGGATTTTCCCCCCCTTTGGCTTTCAAAATTTACAAACACTACACGCAGAACAGTTTAGGTGCACGACTCCTTTCACCTGACTGCACCTGACCGATTCAGATGACGCCATTTAACGTTATGAGCAGATATTTGTGTGACCAACAAGATGCTTCAATAGACCCTATTATTCATATAAACCATAAAACCCTCTGAAATTATTAATATTTTGAACCAATGACATTTTCCCAGAAATTTTCAGTTACACTTTCACTGTAAAATCAAATGCTTCTCTTTATTTGAAATTCACGGTCAAGGATCAGAGCACCACAAATATGTTGGCCTTAAAAACTTTAATTTCAGATTTTCTTTTTCAAACCAATTTGTTTCCACGGGCAAAACATGTCAGAATCTTTAAATGAGACACTTTCGTGTTTTAACAACACATTTAAATATCATTCTTCAGTTGCGATAACTTTCTAAGTATATATTATCTCCATTTATAGAGGAAAATAACATTTCAGAATAAAAATTACAATTTGTGCCCTAAATAAACCATTTCAGTAAACAATATCATTCGCATGATGATGATTTAATTATGTACATGAATATACATTTATGTACAGTCGCGGATCATCATACAGTGAGGCTATACATTCCTATGCATTCCAGAAAAAAAATTAATAAAACGCAAAAGCAGATTTCACCTTTTTCCCCACCTTTCTCAAATGCCGTTTGACATACAATACAGATTACAGATAAAGACGCATTACATTTCTTCTTTTGTTCAAACACATTTGCACAATCCCTGAACACGATATGAGTCAGTTTCCGATACAATGATAAACACTCTTAATGAATATACATTTATCTCAGCAAAATCTTTCACAGGAATCTTACCTTTAAATAAAGAAACGCAAGCGAGTACCTTTCTGCTAAAGCTTTAACCTACTCGATTTGACACAACCCAGAGAACTTGTCACCAGAAGCGGTAAATAATTGATATTGTTACACAATCATAATAGTGTTATGGAATTGATTGAATCGGACATGATACAGACAACTCTACATTGGCACTTGGATAGTTTAACACCCAGCTAAAGGTCTTTTACGCATACTCTCCCCCAGAGGATTCCTCCTCTGAATAAGAGCGCCGAGCAAAGGTCTCAATGCCATTCTCGTCGATCGTTGTACACAAACCCTTTCTCTTTTTCTCTCGTTGCTCCATCTTAATCGTATCATACAGTCCCGTTGGACCGTCTTCTAGGAGCATGTTTCGCTCGGAGAAAGAAGGCTTCATTTGTGTCACGTTCTTCAGCAGGAGCAGCGCCGGTGCGTAAAGTACGTTGGCGAGCCCCATGCCCAAGTTGAGCTGAACGAAGCCCAGGTCGTGCACTATCTGTCCGGCCACCACGGGCCCCAGGGCATACGCCACGCAGTAGGAGATGTCTGCAATCGCGTACACACTGCCATACACTGACACGTGGCGCACATCCACTAAGAAACCCAAAGTTGGTAGAAGTGCCGTGTCCACGAAGGCGATTCCAAAGCAGATGCCACACAGCGGAATCATCAGCTGTCCAAAGTTTTTACAGGCTGGCACTGTGCACGAGCTTGCGCCTATAAATACCATACCTATAGCCCCGTAAAACCACTGCAGATGGGGGTACTTGGCTGATAATTTCACAGTGAGATACACACCTAGGACATGAGGAAAGAATGCAGGGAACCATGTCATGCCGATCTCCCACTGGCTGGAATGCATGGTGTCCTCCATCCAGTTGGCTATAGTGGGCTCGAGGAAAGCGAGGGGGATGTTACAAACGATCAGAGCACCGGCCACAACAGCTATGTAAGGATCAATCATGAGTTTGTATATGGGGGTACCAACTGGCATGTTTTCTCTCTCACGATTAGAGAAGGGCTTCAGCACAGTCAGACATAATATGCCATCAATGAGACAGATGCAGGCCAGAATCACGAAGGGCACCGACTTCCCTGCGAATTCATAGAGGACCCCTCCAAACGGGGGCGCCACAAGACTCCCAAAAGAGATGAAAGCCAAGGCAATGCCCAGCGCTTTGCTCCTTTCTGTCTCCTCTGTGTACCTGTCTGCGATCAGAGCGATCCCGGATGTGTCGGCGAAAGCAGAGCCTAGGCCTTGCATGCTGCGCGCCAGGAAGAGAGTCGCGTAGTTTTCAGCAAAGGCAAAAATAACAGTGGAGAGAAACATGACATTTAGTCCGATGAAGAGCGGGATATCATACCCGACCCTGTCTATAAACGTGCCGCTTAGCGGGTTGACCAGGAGCTGCAGGATGGCCTTAGAGGCAAAAAGAACGCCTATCTGCAGATCGAAGTTCCCCTTGGTGATTTTGTGGGTGCTATTAGTGGAGTTGGTTGCAACAGCTTGGCTTTGATCCGCTGCATTCTGTAGCTCTTCAAGGTAATCGGGTATAATTGGCACAATTACCATGTACAGCATGTTGTCTAATAAAAGTGCTATGCAGACTATTACTAGAATAATCCGTTTCTGTCGTTCTGGGTCTTGCATTACATTGCCCAGTTGTTTAGTTCTTTCACCCATCTGGGACAATTTGGAGGCGGCAGACTGTGCCATATTAGCGCCCCGGCCCTCTGTGGTCACCTCCGGCTCCATGATTTTATCCTTTTCTGACTCAAGTCTTGACTTTTGAAAAAGAAATGCTGCTTCCTCAGTTTGCTTTTCACAGAATTACGCACACTTGGCACATGTGTGTATGTTCTTTTAAAAATGGTGTTTTCTTTTCCGGCACTCCAATTAACTAAGTAACTTTTCTCTGCTTTACCTCTTCTCTGTCGCTTGCGCTGTTCGTCATCGCACACGCGTTTCCACTTGTGTGACTTGCACTCGTTTTATCCCCGCCGTCCTTAGTTGCTTCATTGTCTCATATCCCGTCATTCAGGTGACGCGCTTGCCCCGGGCAGCACTCCCAGATTGGGGATTCACCCACTCCTCACAGTGCCGGCTCCATCAGTGCTCTGGCTGTTTCAGGTCCGTTTGCTGCGCCCCTCCGGCACCCAGACACTCCCAGCTGTCTCCGGTCACCTGTAACGCTGTGAGCTAAGTCATCATTTCGCATCAGGCAAGATGTTTTTTGTCGGCGGAGGAAGGAGTACACACTGCACTTTGTTGGCTCCCATAGGTATCCCCCTCCCACCTTCGCCAATGGCTGTGACGCACAGTCCTGCTGCTCTCCAGCAGATCTTTTATGCTAATTAAACATAAAATCCCGAGTGCGCACTGCTGTCCACTGAGTTGCTTGAAAGGCTCAGTTTAACCTTCTCAATGTTAAACAGTTTTTACCAGATTTTCAGCGGTTATAATTGATTCAAAGCTAAAAGTAGAATACTTTTCTAATCGGACATACAGAGGAGCACATATTCAGTTCTCTGGTTGATTCTGAATTCAGTAACGCAAGGAATGCATTTGCGATCACGAGCAGCAGTACCCATACAAGGAAAGAAACATGCAGAATTGTAGTTTTTAAAATGACCCCCGCCCACCCTCCATTCAGCACCACAATCAAGTGGACAGCTCCACAGAACACGACACTAAAACAATGCGTTTTAACAGTTAAACAATGCGCTTTTGTTAACCACTGCTATAACCCAGTAGTTTATATATATATAGTTAACTATATATATATAGCTAACTTCATGACTGTGCATATATATATATGTATATATATATATATATATATATATATATATATATATATATATATATATATATATATATATATATATATATATATATATATATATATATATATATATATATATGTATGTGTGTGTGTGTGTGTGTGTGTGTGTGTGTGTGTGGGGAGAGAGAGAGAGAGAGAGAGTCGCAAACTTTAAAAAACATCAGTAAAACCCCAGTACGTCATGAAACGACAGAAAACAGAAAAGCTGAATAAAATGAGTGAACTGACTTTTTAAAAGTAGATACTGCCATCCAGTGGTGAGGCTGAAATAAACAGTAACTGCAGGACTTTTCAGTGACAGCAATTTTTTCTAATAAAGAGAGAAAAACAATTCAGTTTCAACAGATGTCTACCCTTCAGAGAATTTTCATGAATCAGTTATCGGAGTCACATGTCGTTTTGTTTTGTCATGATACACAATTTCATTATTATTAATACTTTTATTATTATACTTTCTAAGAAACTGAAAGCAGGTACAATGGGATTTAAAGAAGTAGAAGTAGATTCAAACTCATTTCCGTTTTTGTTTTGTTTTTTTCACTCAATGTGTTCGCGTGTAAAATACAACTTGATTTGTCAGCTTTTGTAGTAAGCTACAGACCTGGGATATGAGACAGAGTTGTGCCGACATCTAGTGGAGGAAGATTGAATTGATGAAAAACAAAAACCTGAGATGTGAATTTTGACCAACCTATAACTGCACAGCAAAATCAGTTTTTGTGTTTGTTTTTTAATGATTATGCTACATTATGGTTTGATTGTGAGTTATATTTATATAATCAATGAGGATCGTCTAGCTAGATTGTGTTTTGATAAGTTTATCAATCAGTTATTACTTATTAGTATCTTTACTGTGATTACTGTGTTTTGCCCTTTGTGCATTTGTTCAGCCGGTAGATGTCCTCATATCCCCGCAGCGCTGCTATTATTATTTCAATGTTTTCTCTCATTCCTGCTCTTTATAATTTTCATCATAAACTCATATTTCACTATGTGCACTATGTTTTTACATTTTCAAAAGTCTTTATGACATTAAGCGCCAGACGCACAGGAAAAACACAGTAAACCTAAAAAGTCAGAAAAAAGTAGAAGCCACCAACACTCTTGTCCTCTCTTTAAACAACTTTGAAATGAAACAAAATAGAAAGCATGCTTTTAGATGTTCCCAGGTATAAATTAAAGACAAAGGGAGAGAGGGCGTTTGCTGTGGCTGCACCCAGACTGTGGAACAGTTTACCTCCTCACGTCAGATTCTCCAAAAGCCTAGAAACTTTTAAAACTGCTCTTAAAACTCACCTCTTTTCATTGGCTTTTAGAAACGTTTAATTTATTTGTTTATTTATTTTTTATTTGATCAGCGAGGTGTTTTACGAAATTGTGTTCTATTGTATTTTTATCTGTATTTACTGTACAGCACTTTGGTCAGCCTTGGTTGTTTTTAAATGTGCTCTATAAATAAACTTGACTTGACTTGACTTGACTTGACTAAATGTGGTGGATTCATGAGCCTTGAAAGAATTAAACGAATCGTCGTGTGTGATAGTAAAAAAACCCTTCAAAGATTCTTGATGTTAACATCTGTAAGAAGAAAGAAATCTTTTGTTCTTGATGAAGTTTAGCTGCCAGTTGATACGTGTT
The DNA here is from genome assembly GCF_057381915.1 of Diplotaxodon limnothrissa. Classification (NCBI taxonomy): domain Eukaryota; kingdom Metazoa; phylum Chordata; class Actinopteri; order Cichliformes; family Cichlidae; genus Diplotaxodon; species Diplotaxodon limnothrissa. Next base: position 12,596,088 of record NC_140608.1, on the reverse strand, counting down.
CCCTAATTTTCTGTTGTTATAAACGGTGTAAAATCTAAACACTTGTGAGACCGTCAGACATAAAGGAAACAATGAGTATGATCAAGTATTCTAAGCTGAAGTTAGAATAAATTTAGCTTTAATTTACACTCTACTTGATCCCTCTTTGAATTAAATCCCGTTGTTTTCCCCGAGCGATTTGACGTAGGCATGTTAAATCCGACTAATAATTGTTACAAATCTGACAAAAAGGCAGCTCAAAATTAGTTTTATTTTTAGACCACATGTTATGTCACATTAATGAGAGAACAGCCTCGATAATCACATTTATTTCCCTCGGTAAACATACTGTAGCGGAAAAGCTTATGCACAGTCATGAAGGCCAAACTGCGAGTTGGCTTTTGGTTTTCCCAAGGGGCTCTTGACCTTGACGTCCTCTTGCTCACTCCGTCTGTTAGCATTCACGCATAAACAGAAACATATGAAGACACAGTTACACACAGAAGTGGCAGATAAATAAACACAAACCGTTTATACAGATTTCAAACTTAGTTAACTGTGTTTACTTATTTTGTCAATCACCCCCATCTTTATCTGTTTTAAGTGCAATGTCCTCTCAGGGCCAGCACAGACCTCATAACTGGATTGGCTGTGTTAGGGGATCAACATTTTCCTTTTTTTTTTTGCTGTTTTCCCAGTGACTCTGCTCTGATCTGATTTGCTCAGGAGATTCAAGATCACCATGTAATCTCGAGCAGTTATCAAAGCATTAATTTCTAGCAGCCACACAAAATCCAAAGCTACTGAGGCCAAATGCACACATTATGAAAGGTCAAAAATAACCCCTGTGGAGCTAAATGGTTATCCATAGCGGTTTTTGATATGGGCGGGGCGGCATCGTGGTGGGGGGCGGCATCACGGGCATCGACAAAAAACAAACAAACAAAAATGCTCGTACTCGTGCTGCCCCGACGTCATGCCAGCGCATAGTGGGAATGGCATAGGCACGATCAAAACAGGCTAGGACCGCCACTGATGGTTATAATATTAGTTTTTTTTTAATAGACTGAAACTGAAATCAGCAAATGCTAAATGCAAAGTTTCATTTGTATTTAAAGCAGGGTATACTACTTTCAGTGATATAGAGTAGCCTTTCTTTGGGGGTGCTAAAACCTCCTTCAGTCCATGCAGATATCCAAAGAGATTCATGCTAGGCTAATTGGTGATTCTGTGTGTGAATGGATTGTTTCTGTGATAGACTGGGAACCTGTGCAGTGTGTCCACCTTCTTGCCCAGTGTCAACTGCGATGGCGTCCAGGCCCTGTGTGGTTAGAAAAACTGATGACTGGATGTTGTGCATAAACTGGCCTGCTGCTTTAGGCCAAAATTAATGTTTATGTGTAAAATACAACTGAGGTCAAATTAATAGTAAGAGCTGTTGGTCTATGTAGTAGAGTGTGATTCATCTATGTGGCTGCTGTAGAAGACACTGTGCACCAATGAAGAGTGAGAACTTTAAAAAAAGAAATTAAGTATACAACAGTGATTCCAAAATAAGTTGGGTCACTGTGCAAAATGTATATAAAAAATGCAAATCTAATAAACCACACTTCACAATAGAACATAAAAAAACATATAAAATATTTAAACTAAGACGTTTTATTATTTCATGTATAGTAAATAACTGATTTTCAATTTGGTTACAGCAACATGTGTCAAAAAGATTTTAAAAAAGAGCATCTTAGAGAGGTACAGTTTCTTAGAAGTAAAGATGGGTGAAAGTTCATCAATCTGCAAAAAACTGTGTAACACTTTCAGAATTATTTTCTTCAATGTAAAAATGTGTTTTTGTCATCTACCGCACACAACATCAGAAGATTTAAAGAATCTGGAGAAATCTCTGTGTGCAAGTGACTAGGCCGAAACTCAAAATTGGATGCCTGTGTGATATCTGGGCTCTCTGGTCCCACTGAATTAAAAACTGCCCTGTTTCTGTTACAGAAATCACTGTGTGAGTTCAAGAACACTTCCAGAAAACACTGTCTGTGAACACCGTGCCATCCGAAAATACAGGCTAAAACTCCAGCATACAAAAAAGAAGCAGTCTGTTATTAAGGTGAAAAAAAAAAATTCAAACCTACATGGCCTTGTGTGAAAAAGTGATTTCACTAAACCTAATAACTGGTTGGGCCACTCTTAGCAGCAATTTTAAGTACCTTCATTTAGAAGCTGCTTTTTGTCTTTACTTGTTTTTTCTTTGTCTAATATTTGAATCTGTTTGATAAACTTAAATATTTAATATGTCGTGTAAATGTAAATCATGTGAAGTATGAAGTGGCCTCAGACCGGTACATCCTATTCTGGTCAAAGTGTGTGGTTTAATGATTTAAAATAGTGATTTCTAAAGAGCAGTGATGCACAGCCCCTCTTTAATCCAGATTATAGTGAAACACTAATCCTGTAAAAATGTGGTTTCTTCAAAACAAATATGTTTTTGCTAATATGTAATGTGCTATGTGTACATTGTTATTGGTAAGATGAATGTGAATATAGTGTTCACATGTCCATTCATTTTCTGTAAATCACACTGTGTACAAATAGTGGGATTTCTAAAATTCAATGAACTGATTGGAGGAGCAGCTGTGTTCAGCATTACCACTGATTGTCCTGTGGCTGCTCAACAAGAGCATTTGTGCTGCTGTGTATTGTGTGTGTGCGTGTGCAGTCTCATGTTGTCAGGGTTATATAATCGGCTCCACATCTGACAGTCAAGATCACTGACAGTCAAGAGAGTTTGGTCGACCTGAGGCAGCCGACTGATGTTTTATCTTGTGTTTGTGCTCGGCTGGCCTGGGGTCAGTCATGAGGAGCCGAAATCCCTCTCTGGTTCTATTAAAAAGGGTGGCAGAGGAATTAGCACCCCAGGTTGGGTCTCTCTTTTCATTCCTCCTCACCAAAGGATTTAAAATAAGACCAACTGGGCCTGTTGCACGTTTTTACTTTATTAATATTTTGAATTAAACCTGCTGAAATGTATAATTTATTCATTTATATAACAAACATTATTAAACACTTATTTTTATTTTTATACACATTTTCAATAATGGGCAGACCAATCTGAATGTGGGACATTGTCACACATGCAGCAATTACTACCTGTATGTTTTTCAAAAAGATTGATTATAAATTCATTATAAATTATCGTTATGAATGATTTTAGATATTTTTGTTTTTCCAATATGCTATGTTACAGTAATCACCGTCATCCAAAGCCATGTAATAACACACCTCTGCCTCTGTTGCACTCGCTCGGTTTCCTGTATAGTTCTCTTTACAGCGCTTTGATCTTTGTGAAATCATTGTTAAGCAAAGCATTGTCTATAAAAAATAAGAAGCTGTGCTCGAATCTGCTTTAAGGTTCAATGTAACTCAGCTGTTTGACTATTAGCAATTTCCTGGTAGCCACATTAGCTGTCTATTATTAAGGTAGGAGGTAGAAGCCAATGATAAAAGGCTAGCATAAACATATTAATATTATATTAATAGAAAGTATTACCCATTATCAAGCTAATTTACTTTTTTTTGTTAGCAATTTGTCAGTTTGTAGGTCCAGCTTTATAAAGACGTACTGATGTAAGATTTAAGACTGACTAAGACTGTGTATGAAATAGAGCTAGGTCTCCTTTTGGTTTGTGAAGTCCCATTTTGAAATCTGATATTTTGCATTTGGGTTTTTGAGATAAAGTAGTAAACATATTTAGACGGGAAGGTGGAGTGCTGTATTTTCATATACCTTGCAAATCTAGTGAGCATGATTGTGTATCACACAGAAGGATACTTGGTAATTAGGGCAAAGTCACATATAAATAAAATACTGGAATTAACTGACTAATTTGTAAATGCTGAGGTTTTTATAATATCAACAAAAAATAATTAATCAAAAACTGTAGACATTAACCACCTTCTTTTTTTAAAAAACAGTCTGTGCTTGAGGCTACAGGATCCATTCAAACAATATAGTTAATACAAATCACATGCTACCTAGACTTGTTTTGGGGGCCTCAGACACACACACACACACACACACACACACACACACACACACACACACACACACACACACACACACACACACACACACTTGCAATCGTATTCCTTCCAATCTTCCACATTATTTTTTTATAACACTGATTCATGACTTCTTTCTTTCTCGAACAGTCCAGACTCTCCTTGCGCCCCCCCCCCACCTTTTCTCCAGCACTTGTAGTCATCTTCCTGTGTAATCCTCTCAAAAAACCCATATGAAAACTTCATTGGTTGACCAGACATAATCCTCAGTGAACTCTAAGTACCTGAATATTTTTGATCGTAAGAGAAGGAAAGCCGATGGAAAAAAAAGCTACCCGTGCTCTGCTGCCAGACATTTGGATTCAGAGTATAACATAATCCAGCAGCTATTTGAAGTAAATCTTTGGCCAGTGTGGCTTAAATAATTAATCTGCAGACATAATATATGACGACACTTCATGATTAGCTATTAATAAACCCTTTAACGAGATTTTATCTCTATCCTTAAGTGTTTCACAGCAATTCTTCATAGTCAGGGATAACATACTGCACAGAAACAAGTATTTTCTTATTTTTTTTCTTGTTTAATATTTTATTATCTAGAAAATATAAGCTTCCTGTACTTTTCATTTTACTTAAAATTGCTGAGTTGAAGATGTTCCACTATTTTGATTCCTGGAGAAATTATGGCGATACCAGATAGGAGCTGAAATGATAAGCGCTGGGTTACTACTATTTTACTCTGGTGGTGAACTGACTTTCTAATTATTTATTGCATAATGCTCTTTGAAACAACAGATCCTTTCATGTTGGCAGTTAATAACGGCCTGCAGCGGTTCAGGAAGTGGGGTCAGAATAACCCTTCCTACCAGATGACAGCTCCATATGCCCACCAGTGTCCGGGCACTTCAATGTACATGTCATTAAGGCTCTGGTGGTTATTTTATGTTGATAATTACTAAAATAATCTCTAGAGGACTCTTGCATCTAGCAGAAATAGTCCTTTTTTTCAAGTACAGATCAAGGAACCATAAATGTCCAATTTCTAATGGAAAATGGTTGACTTACCTGCAATAAATGAGAAAGTTGCTGATGACACATGTGTCAGCAGTTCTTAATTATGCAACAACACACTCAACTGACAGACTGTCATCAGTTAATCTGCTTAAAAACACCAACTGGGGGCTTCTACTGTATGTTACATCCACTGAGTGTTAGGTCCACAATGCTGGTTGAATGAATACTACAGTGTAATCACCCTGACACGCATCCGGTGGAGGAAGAAATACCCAGAGCTAAACTCAAGTACAAATAGCGATACTGAAGAGTAGAAATACACGCAACAATACATACTGTATACATCAGATCTTTATACAGTTAGATCTTGATGCTTATTTTTGATAATGGTGAATTTTATTTGATAGTTTACCTCCTGTACACAACTACAGTGGATTTTAAAGCAAACAATCAAGATGTGATTGACCTGCAGTGTTTCAATATTAATTCAAGCTTTTCAGAAAAATTTGGAATTAGTGTTTTTTAGGAATTACAACCCCCTTTACACATCATTCCATATTTTCAGAGGGTCAAAAGTAATTGGATAATTCATGGACAAGCAGTTTCATGACCAGGCAAATCCTTTTTCCTTGTTTAGCTGATTCCAAGTGTTGAACTTGCTCTGTGCATCTTTTCATTTGAATTCTCAAGTTAAGATTCAAGAGAAAGAGGTTTCCAGCACTGCACACATAGCTGCTATTTAAACCTCACAAGGACTGTCAGTCATTAATGGTAATTTACATTTGTTAGATAAGCATCATAATCTTTTTGAACATGAATAAAACGATAAGAAAAGACAAGAGAGTTTATCTATCTGCAATTCTTTATTATTTGATTATTGAATGGATATTGAGTGCATGTTGTCACTGTTTTAGATTAATCAGGATGACTGCAAATTATAAACATTACATCAGCCACACAAAAACAATGTTTTCCAGTATTTATAGGATTTTATAGGGACCGGTCATTATACAAAATCTACTGTATACATTGTAGAGTAGAATTGTTGTCTTTCAAATTCCACCAACTAATATTTAAGATTTGAAAGGACCTCATTTATTTCATTCATTGCATTTTCCCAGGAAAGTCTCTTGGAGGCATTTCTAAACACCTGCCAGTCCACAGTAATCAGTTCAATTAGTTGTACATAACGATAAGTTATTCGAATGTGTCACCGCTTTGCTAAGTACTGGTAAAAAATCCAAACTGTCACCCTCAGATGAGAGCAAACTGAGGGTACCAACAAGAATAAAGCCCTTGCTCCAAACTCAACACCTTCGATCTTGACTAAAATTTGGATCTGCCCAATTAATACGTCAAATGACTTCAGGAGAAAAGTTTAATTGTATGGTCAGACGAGACAAAGATTGAGCTATTTTGGCACAGTCACAAATACACATCAAAACTGATTTTGGAATCAATAAATTAGGCTAACAATAAACTTCTGAAACAGCCTTCCCAAAGCCCTGACCTCAACCCTACTGAACATTTGTGGACTGTGCATAAAATCCATTCGTGCCAGGAACCCAACTAATTAAAATGAACTCTACCAATTCTGCCAAGAAGAGTGATCAAATATTAAACCACAATTATACAGAAGCTTGTTTATGGCTGCTAAAAGCATCTGGTTGAGGTGCAACTTGCTAAAGGACCAAATAGTAGTCGGGGTGTGTGTATGCGGATTGGAGAAAAATAAAAGTACTTTGAAACGTGGGCACCAAATTCTTGTTTTCTGACTCCAATGACTCCATCTGGGAAAATGAACAGTTCTAAGAAATAATTAAAAGCCCAGAATTATCATGGCATTCATGTCCATGATGAGTGTGAATGATTTGTGACCACAAATGTATTTTATGTTGTAACATAAAACAGAAAAATGATTTGTTAAAGTAGTCCTCATCTTTAAAAACATATCCTTTTTAAAACAACTTTTATATTAAATTCTGAAGCACTCTGCTGTTTTCCAAAAGTTTACGTGTGTTATACATTTTAGCATTTCATATTACGAGTATCAACAGTTGGTAAAAGAAAACCATAAGAATGTGGTACGTGGTTTCTGAAACCTACTTAAAAAAAATAGTCATTTTATAATAACCAGTATGGTACTGTGTATTGTTCAATGTTGTGCTTAAACAATGGTGTATTTTACATAAACATCAAAGTAAAAACAAATTTCATGATATGCAGAAGTCAAATGGATGAAGTGAAATGTTCCTTGAACATTAATTCATAGAGCACTCTGGACCAGACATGAATTCGCCTCAGTAAATAACACTGATTTATTCAGTTCTTGGTGATATTGTATTGTTATAGCAAACTTTAGATGCTGGCGTGGAGGAAAGAAGCATGTTTAGTCGATCTACAGGCAGAGTGTTGTGGGGGCTGTGAATTCAAGAATGGTCCTCTTTTTTTAGAGGATTAATGCACTTCCATCCTGGTGAGAGAGATCACTCACAACCCTGCAACACATGATGGGATATCAGTGGCCTGAATGCGCTTTCATATTTCATTAACAGGCACCATAAAGATTAAGAAACTGAATGTCAGACTGTGATGTCTCTTTTTTAGCTGAATTAATCTATTTAAGAGCCTTTCATCTTCAACCAGATAGCAAAATAGGCAACTAGTAAGGAGAAAATGCTCTGATTGCTGTCTGCAAGGACATTTGCACTATAAGCAAAGTGAAAAATGATTAAAATATCCCAGGCTGCTGTAGCAGAGTCTGTAAAAGAATAAATAGTCATATTTGCTCTGTGCATCACTTGCTCTGCAGGAGTGTTTGCATTAAAACTAACTGGATTAACATGAATGGATGGATATGTTTAATTCTGAACTCAAAATTAAAACAAATCACATTTGAATTGAGTGACAGAGAAATTCATGTGGTTACAGAAGTAGCCAAGCCCAAAGTTTCTGCTGTTGTGTATGGAACTGTATATTATTAAACAGCACAATAAACTAATGCTGATCTCCCAAAGTCCATTAGGAGGTACTTGTTATTTCATATGTTTATTTTGTAATGTGACAATCATTTTAGAAATACAACTGCAGACACAACGGGGAGCAGAACAGGTGCAATGGCTACCACTGCTCAAGACACACAAAATGCACAGACACTCACAAACATCTATGTACCTGCGAGAAACCACAAGGACAGAATGCATGTAATTATTGCATGCTCAGTTTATTTGGACTTGTTCTCAATTTGAGGCACATCAATCTTTTCCCCGGTGATTAACTGCCAAATGCCGCCTCTGTAGTTCTCATTTCCCAGTGCGTACAGGAGGGCATTGAAGGTGGGAGTAGTCTTAGCCAGGATAGGCGCGATCTGCAGAGACAGGACCCAAATATTATGGTCAATTAGATTTTTCTTAGCAGAAATATTAGGAAATAATTTGTGTTGTTTATTCATGTTTTGGACTCTACATGGCGCTTTGCATGTCTTCTGTAACAAAGGGCAGAATTCTTTAAATTCAAGGAACAAATGTTTTATATTAAATATGTACATTTGAACTACATGCAAAAACAAGCAGCTAAGCTAAGCTGTATTTCTTTAATGCATTACTAAGTGGAGTCAGAAAAACTTTGTGCCAAAGTATGTAATGATAGTTGTTACCATTCTGAGCTTAGGTGAGACAAGGTTTGCATTCTCCACAGCAGCATAGAAAGCCAGGATCCCATAGGGCCCCCAGCAGAACAGCATAGTCTTCAGAGGAGTGTTGGGGTTGAACTGTGGAGGGGAAACAATAGGTAGTGGAGGGAGGATTAATGTGCAAAGGAATGAAAAGTGGGAAAAAGAGAGGATAAGAACAAAAATGATTAGCAAACCACAAAGAGTGAAGGTGAGAAAAAGGCTTTGTGTCATGAGGTTGTCTGCTTGGAGGCAAGTCACATGCCCTGGTGAAAACGAGTTTGTGCTAAGATCATCAATGCTAAGCTACAAAACAAAAACACTGAGTGGGTGAATGAGAGGGCAGGTCTGTGTAATCCAAGGCTGAAAGCAGACATTATTCAGTTCACACATACAAAGCAGCACTGACAAATTTACATATAGTTTTCACAATTCCTACCTATAAGTAGCTTTAGTTTTCTTAACATCGTTTCACTGACACTATATTACCTTAAAAAAAAAGATTTTTGACCTCACAGAACTGAACACTTTTGCTTACTGTGCATACAAATGTCTATTTGTCACTTTTTGGTCATTTAATTGTATAGTAACTTTTTGGGTTACTGTGTGCACAGATTGAGTTTAGATTTACTCTGTTCACAGAGCTCCACAAATGTATGCTACACATAAGAAATGATGAAAAACCGGGGTTTATGTTTGATTTAAAAGTGGGATGAAAAACATATGATTTCATTGTGAAGCACTTTGTGATATTTATCTTGAAGGATGTTTTATAAATAAATATTTACTTACTTATTTAATAGGCTATTATTACACACTCAGTTTGTACTGCCTGGGAAACAGACCGTCCATAGGGAAACCAGACAGTGAGTCCTTAAAGACCCATTGTAAAAGGAAAGTCCGAACACTTTTTTTCTAAAAAATTTAATTTGATAGCTGGGGTCGAGATAAAAAAAAGTGTTAAATTTCAGTAAAACACATTTCTGTATGCACCAAAGCAGCTTTAAAAAATTCTCCATAATGATTTCACACATTTCAAGCAGCACCCAACTAACTGGGCTACCATCACAACCAGCTGCCTCTTATAAAGACATATAAGTTCTTGTTTTGCTCCTGATTTGTGATATAGTAATCTTTTGAAAACAGGTGCCAAGCAATCAGAGTACATTAGTGATTTTCAAATATTTTGTGGGCTTTCATTTTTTGTATGAAAGCAGGTTTAAACTTTAGGCTCTATGAGGACGATGTTGGCAGTGCAATCTAGGTGAACTGCTACCAATTTGGTAGAATTGAATGAACTGACTTTCAAATGGGAACATTACATTAGCTAAACCTCTATAAACAATTTGTTTTTGAGGCCATTTTATCAAATGTGTGTTTGTGAAAGACCGTCCTACACTGAGTGTTAATGTTATCTCAGTAAAATGAGCTTGCTTCTAGGTTCATGAGGTAAATAAAATAGTTTTGTTTATAGAGGATTGTTTAATTTATCCCCAGAGAAAGATGAAGACTCCAAAATGCTCGAAATAAAGAAGTGATAACAATCAGACCAAGTCAGACAAGAATAGACAAAATTCTCTGTGTTTAATGATACTTTATCAAAATAAAGCCATATGCACTGTAGTGCTTTTGCTGGACATTAGCCTGATTTAAGCTTATAAAAATCCCATCCGTCCATCTATTTTCTGTATCACCCCTGACAGTGGGTGACACACACAGAATACACACTAGGCAGGCTGCCAGACAAATTACAGGGCTAACACAGAGCCAGCCATTCATGCTCACATCCACACCTACATCAAATTTAGACTCACCAATTAACTTAACATTCGTCTCTTTGGCCCATGGGAGGAAATCAGAGTACCCAGAGAGAACCCACAAAAGCACAGGGAGAACATGTAAACACTGCACAGTACCACAAAGTCTCTATTATTAAAGCTAAAAAGACGGAAAAAATATTGCTGACTTAAACAGGCTGTACTTTAAATAACAGCAAATATACTAAGCTTACAAAAAACTAAATAAAATTGTCCCAACAGCTATAATGGAACTATAGCTAAGAAACTGTGATCTGTCTGAGCTGTGGAAGAGTACACAAAGTCACTGTCTGTTAAATCCTGATCAGGCACTTACTGCTGTTGTGCCTGGCAGATAAATCTGTGGCTCACAAACTACTGTTTTCTGTCTTTTTCTAATACAAACAAACCAAAAGAAAAAAAACCCCTCAATGACATACGAGTCCACTTAAAGTCAAAATGTCCAAGTGTTCTAGCACCATGGTGAATCTGTGTGGTGCTGAGACTGTGAAAAGAATCTCCGAACTCCATCCACATATATCGGGGATTCCCTACATACTTATATTTAATCATCTGTAAGTAGCTGAAAAGAAACACTGACATTTGCTTATGCTTGAACCTTTCCAGAAGGGATAATGATCAGCTCTGTAAAACTGATTACACATTTACAAGATGGAGTTTTCTTTTAGATAACCCCAAATTATTTGTGACCATTTTCTCTCCTTAATTTAGGTTGTGTCACATTCCTAGGCGTTGTTCTGCTTCCAAGTTTTAATGCAGACTTTCCCCCTTTTCTAATAATTTGACTGTAAACTGTTTGATTATTACATAATTACTGTTCTCTGGTAGAAATGGACCGATCCAAATATTAGTATCGGTATTGGTCAGATACTGACGTAAATTGGATCGGATATCGGAGAGAAATAAAAAATGTAATCGATCCATTAAATATAAAAAAAAGCACCTCACAAAACTTGCGACAAGGCATAACTTGGATCATTAACCGTGGCAGCAGTATGCCTCAGGTGATAGAGCGGCTGTGTGTATAGCCTACCAATCTGGCATTTCATCTCCGAGGAAGTTATCCCAGAGAGAAGTAAAGCAAGTGTGTAAGTTCATCTCTGAATGTTTGTAAAGCATTCCCGCGTTAAGCTTTACAGCCGATATATGGAGCGACTGTCTCTTCTCTCTCCCTCCCTCTCCTGCTGCTACTTCAATCATGAAATCATGAAACTGATCAATGATCAGCTGATCGGCTTTTCTGTCGCGAGTCCATCTCTCTTGCTTGTCTATCGCTCACTTCGCGCCAGAAAGAGGAAACCAGCGGCTGAACAACAGCAGCACGTTTAAGCTTGATAAGCTGTTGTTAGAATTTATTTAATATTACTTTCTACACCAGGATCCTTTTCTACGCAGCTGACGGCTGGTAACTGTGCAGGGGCGGATCTAGCAAAGTTTAGCCAGGGGGGCCGATAGGGCATTAACAGGGAAAAGGGGGCACAAAGACATACTTTTCTTTCTTATTCTCATTTAAAATGTCCAGCTTTTAATAAATAATTATCTGAATCTTACAACCAAAGTTTTAATCTGATGTAAAATTTATAGAAGTCCATTACTGTACATAGTAACTATTAAATCTAATATACCCTAGTAAGCTATAGTACTTTTTCCTTTGGGACGATACCATCTGTGCAGTCTGCAGTTCTGTTGAAGAAAGATGTTGAATCTATTTAATTATTCTTGAAAAATAATTGATTTCTGTGCATTTTTTCCCCACACTGCATCAAATTAAAGTTGATTACATCAATTAAGCATCATGAGGTGGAGGGTGGGTGGTTCCCTATTTTTATTTTTATTTTTGCTGGGAGTTTTAGAGCCCTATTAGTTAGGTTGCTTACTCTTTAAAATACCAGAATAGGAAGGATGGAGTAGGTTTAAGTTTATTAGATTGATCAGTATTGCTGAACTATGAAATATTTTGGGTGTAGTGTATTTTTTGCATACAGGTATAACAGAATAGCTTTAGTTTTTGTTTGTTTTTAAACTTGAGTATGAACTTATACAAAAAGCAGCAAGATATTTAAAAAAACAGTTTTATTGATTAAAAAACACACTATATCAGATTCATATCGGTATCAGCAGATATCCAAATTTATGATATCGGTATTGGACATGAAAAAGTGGTATCGTGCCATCTCTATTCTCTGGTGGAGTACTGGGTGTATCTACTGGGCAGTTTGTGTTTGTAATCAAAGTGTCCCTCCAGCCAGCTCGGATGACTGTAAGCTTATGCAACACAAAGCGGGTCACCTGATTCAACCCCTCCAGAACTCCCCTAATGAACATTGTTCTTCTCACTGCACACCAGTACCCATATTCCCAGCTAAAGCCACTGATCTTCACCCTGTGGTAATGACCTACATATATCCCAGCGTAAATGCTCTTCATTCACACACTGTTTTGTGTCTCTGAATAAAGGCCACATGAGGCTATTGTGCTTATGCTAGGTTGAGGAGAATCCCTCTGATTTCTTTCAGTGGGCAACTTCAAAGCATAGAGAGCCTTTACAAGGACTACATATTTTAGAGGATTTATGCATCTGTTCTTATAAATGTCAGATTCTTTGATTTTGGAGTAATTCCCAAAATTCAGTTAAACTTGTTTGGATTTGTTCTGTATGCGTTTCTTGCTACTCCAAAGTGAATCTGGATATCAGTGCAATCTACAACACCTTTTTCCCCAGCAAAAGACATCATCTTCTAATCTTATGTTGCTAAAGTTTGTGCATAATTTAATTTACTGAACTTACTCTGGGGTTTCCTGTCTTCTTGAATTTCTGTGCAATGGATTGGTAAGAAGACATGACGACAAACACCTGGATACCCATGTTGAAGATGCTCATTGGAACCAAGTAGGACACGTAGTTTCTATGGACAGAGACACACACAGCAGGTTAAAAAAAAGTGAAAATAACATATATTTATCTTGCAAGCACTGTGCAGAAATTATGTTTGTATATGGTACCTGTCTCCCTTGCTGTAGTCCAGTGTGCAGCAAGTCCTGAGGGGCTCGTAGTCGTACTCTCCCCAGCCAATGAGGGGCATGGCGGACCAGAAGGCAGTGAACAGCCACACAAACACAGCCAGAGTGATGGCACTGCTCCACTGCAGCTTTGTCCCTGGGAAGAACAATATTCTTTATGACTAGTCTAAACACCAGCAACACAATGAATGCATACTCAAGTAGGCTACTGATTTTGTTTCTGTTTTAAATGTCACACTGCTGCTAAGAAACAAATGTGCATTCTTAGCTAAACTAATATCTTAACTAGAGCTGCTTGTTTGCAACAGTTATAACAGAGTTAACAACAGTGTAATAAACCCTGCACTAACCAAGGGACATTTGAGTTGAGTCATTTCCTCTTGCCCATGTACCCTGGTAATGATGTTTAAAAATAAGGTGTAGGACTTATTGTTAACACTCAAGCCTTCCAGGTTGCAGTTTTAGTACAGAGGTGTCAGCCTGTGTTATAGCAACTGTTCAGGTTGCTATTTATTTGCATATTGTCTCATTATTTTGTCTGTAGAAAATTTAAAGACAGCAGTGTACTTGGCTGATTTATGTGCACATTTGTGCAACATAGGAGAGGAAAAGTTGACTGCATTTGGTATCATCAGCCAGATATTGACTTACTGGTGCAGTACTGGTGATATCTGTCCCAGGCAACAGCAGCTACAAAGTGGATGCTGGCAAGAGCTGTCATGAAGCCCTGGAAACCATGAGTCTGGCATCCATCAGAGCCATAAGGCCAATACCTAAAGACAGAGGATGTATTCAAAGTTGACTGACACAAGAAACCCCTTAAGCACCAATTTTAGTAAAATACATAAACAAATCACTAGTATAACATTTAATCCATGAACTGGTGAACACTGAGAGCAACGTGTCTCATTTCCTGATTGCAGTTTGAATATGCTCTGTACTGACCCTCTTCACTGTACAGCCTTAATTGGACCACTCTACATCGATTATACAGCTCTGTACAGATGATTCGTCACAACAGGTGGCCAGCAGTAGCCTATTGTCACCGGCATTATTTTCTCATTACATTTCATCCCACCCACATGCGGATGGACCTCGATGTCCATTATGAAAGGGGTGGTTACATCACTCACCTCAGAAAGCTGGAGAAAGCGGCGATCGTGGCGTTCATGGAGATGCCAATATCAGCCATTGCTAAACTGAATACTAGGAAATTGCTGGGAGTCCTCAGTTCTCTCACTTTGAGGAAAGCAAGCATTGTGACCGCATTTAGAAAGAAGCCCAGCAGACCTTTGGGGAAGGGGAACAAAAAACGCACACAATGCAAATCAGCGCGCACAGCGATGCTTACTGCGAAATAGCTCACACCTCAGGCGAAATTCGTCGCATTCATTTTTATTTTATTTTATTTTGTTTTTAGACCATAAGTAAGCATTATTTTGCAAGTTTACAGAGAAACGGGTCCGTGTCAGTGACCGGGAGGAGACATGTCCTGGCGTAGGTTAATGGCAAACACAGCAGGCAAAGTCCTCGTAGTATTTGGCTGAATTCCAAGACATAACTTACCCTCCACAAGCAGACAAGATCCCAGGGAAAACACATCAAACTCGGAGAAGCCCTCCGGTAAAGGGTACGAAGAAACCATCCTGAAGCCTGGTTTGACACACCAAAGTGCTGCTGTCACAGACTCCTCTCGTTCCGCTTGTTTACGATGCCCGTCGGTGTGACCGAAGAGAGCCGGCTTTTAAAGGGGCATTTCACGTGAATGCTTGCAGTTTATTATGTAAAGCCTCTCTGTCGCCCCAATCCGCGCAGGAATGTCTTAATGAACGCGGAACGTAACCCTTAATGCGCATTTACGCGCCGCAACAATAAAGCCTTCTATTAATTGCACAACAAGCCTTTGTGTTGTGGTGTCCCGGTGAGGATGCAGCGGCTGCTGAAGTTAAACGACGAGACTCGGGTTTGACCGAGTCCACAGCCGTGTATATACACAGGTTTGCTTCATGGAGGCACAACAAGTGTTTGCAAAACAATGCCCCTGCCAATCAGAACCACACCTGCATTCCCCATGCATCAGTGTTTAGATTTAAAACTGAAAAGCCTAAAAAGTACAACTGAAGCCATAATACTAAAAATACACAGTGATAAATGTCTGTGGGCATTTGCTATTATCTGCATTCATACACATTATTCAAAATTAAGATTAAGATTAAGACTACCGTTTTCACACCAGTGCTTTGCAGCCTGTGTGTGCAATGTGTTGCAATTCAGTAAAGCTATCTTAACCAATTATTTATTGGAAGCACTCTACAGCGGAGCCATGCCAGTGCTGCTGTTCTGTATCTCTGTTTATAATTTTTTGTTCTTGTGTGCAAAGAATCAAAGATTTTGATCAACAGACTGACATCAAGTGGTTAAATCAGCTGTGCAAGGTGCCTAAAATGATAGAGGATAAAAACAAAAACTGGACCAGCATAAAAAACAAACAAACAATATAGCACACAGTGGGTTTGTGTGCTTCAAGACAAAAACTTGTGAACACTAACAGTCAAGTTCAGATTTTTCTTTATTGATCAACATTTGTGGAAATTACATGAAATCATGCTATTGTCCCTAGACTTCTGTGGATTCCTCAGGTTTCAATATAGGGAGAGGGGACAGAGATCTCTCCAAGTCTCATAAGGATCAAGAATCTGGATAAATTCAGATGGTAATGTAAAAAAAACGTGCTACTTACTGAAAAAACTCATAATGATTAACAGTCACGGCAGGGCTCAAATAAACATGCTACATTTGAGGCAAAGAAAAAAAAGCAAACATCACAGTGGATTATGACCATTTCGGAAGTGTTTTTCTGTGGTAATAAATAGGGACGTCTCTGCGCAGCCTATCCGATTCCGGGAGGCAATACGCATCCAGATGAAACGAACGCCAGCCTTTTCGCTAATCCTTGTCTATCCTTTTTTATCTCGGGACTCATAGTAGTCTGATCACTATGGGGCAGCGAAGCGGTGGGACAGCGCCGTACGGATGACATTCCTGTAAATGAAAGAGAAAAAAAAAAGTCTGATTGACTTCAGTGGGCGCAAAGTGGGCGCATGTAGGCAAATTGCGTATGCATAAAAGTTGGCCAAAATGTTCCTCGTCCTGCTGCTGGGGCTCTACGTGGCCACGGGTCAACTTTTTTCCCCAGTGAGCGCCTGCCCTTCGCAGTGCAGCTGCTTTTACCACAACCTGAGTGATGGATCAAAGGCGAGGTAAGTTGGATGCCCAAAGTGAAATGAATGTATCTTGTGTGGTATTTTTTGTGTGTTTGTTTCTTTGTTTTGTTTTATTTGTTTTTTTGCACAGTGATGCATTTTGTCATCATATGAGGACAGATGTTTGCACAGAGGTGAACACGTGTACAAAAGATAATTCAGGGAGTGCATGCCGCTCCAATTTTATTTAATGCGGGATTATCTTTCAAAGGCACTTTCAGGCTTTCATCTATGCTTTTTTGTGTTTTGGTAGGACGGGGAATAAGTTTTAAAAAAAAAAAATCATTATCCACATAACTTTTGCTGCTTGTGAACTTTTGAATACACATTTGTTGTCATTAATTGTCGATTTAGTTTAAAGTTTTAGTGATTCGTAAACTATGCACAAATGCAATTTGTGAAGTTAACTCAAATATTTTCCGACTTTTAGGAGCGTGATTTGCAATGATCCCGATATATCTCTCGTGCCTGTCGGGTTTCCTATTGACACCTCCAAGCTGCGGATTGAGAAGACATCCATCCAGCAGATACCCAGCGAAGCCTTCAACTACCTCTCCAGTTTGGAATTCTTGTGGATGTCCTTTAACACGCTGTCCGCCTTGAACCCGGACAGTTTCCGGGGGCTTTATAACCTGGAAGAGCTTCGGCTGGACGGGAATGCCCTTACCGCCTTTCCTTGGGAATCTCTCATGGATATGCCCAGCCTCAGACTTCTCGATTTGCACAACAACCAGCTCACTTCCCTGCCCGCGGAGGCCACCACGTACATCAAGAACCTCACCTACTTGGATCTGTCCAGCAACAGTCTGGTGACCCTACCTGCAGAAGTGCTGTCCAATTGGCTGGCTGCAAAGCCTGCACAAGGGCCAGACAGCTCCAAGATGATACTCGGTGAGAGGCAGTGCTCATCCTAACATCAAGTCTCCATTTAAATCCTTTAAAGTGCATTTTAGGTGCATTGTTTTCTTCTGAGCTTAATGAAAGTGTGCTAACTTTTTGCAAAGCAACTTTTTTTAAAAATTTTTTTAAAAAGCATCTTAAGCTTACATAAGCAATATATAATTTGACAACAACAGCTGTTTCTGGTGAGTAAAAACATATTGTATAAAAAGTAACATTGGAAAAAAGTAACATCTTGTCTTTAATATGAAGGTAACAATTTCAATAATAATTTCTGAAGCTCTTATAATATTTGATATTTCATCTTTAGATTCCATATTTAATAACTAATATTAACAGGCTGTATATTGACATCTATTACATGCTTTTAGAGTGTAACATAGCAGATTTAAGATGCTTTTGTTTAAAACATTATCTCTTATAATGGGTGGATTTAAGTTACATTTTATTAAAGAAAAGAAAAAAGAAAAACACAGTTCAAATTGTATATATATAAAAATACACACAACTCTATGCACTCTGTTGGTGGAGGTGTTGTGATCAACAACGAGTCTTCTTATAATCTTCTTGTAGGGAGTGTGAAATGACAGCAAAGTTTGATCTTGATCTCTAGTCAATTTTCACCATCATCATCATCATCATCATCATCATCATCATCATCATCATCATCATTGCCATAGTCATGGCCATGATGTAGTTTATGAATTAAATATTAATCCTCTTACAGGATTAACATCCCTACATCCACACCAACCATCTGTAGGCTGGTCTATCACTTCGTCCACAGCTGGACACTTGTCTTCCTCCTGTAGCCTCACTTGTACCCTTGCCCTTAGGTCTCCATGACAACCCCTGGGTGTGTGACTGCCGGCTCTATGACCTGGTCCAGTTCCAGAAGTCTCCGACTCTTTCAGTGGCTTTCATCGACACGAGACTTCGATGTTCAGCTCCGGAGAGCGTGTCGGGGGTCCTGTTCAGCGACGCAGAGCTTCGCCGCTGTCAGCTTCCACGTATCCACACAGCTGTGGCACGAGTAAGGAGCGCTGTTGGAAACAATGTGCTGCTCCGGTGTGGGACCATTGGCGTCCCCATCCCAGACTTGACATGGCGCAGGGCAGATGGACGAGCCCTCAATGGAACAGGTGAGTCAGCAGCTATTTGGATAGATGAGATAAGATGATTTTGTGTGCTCTGTATTGCTGCTGTTAATTAAATAGAGAGCCACGAGTGGAGTTAGTAAGTCTGAGTGACATCTATTGCCAACACAGTGAGTTACGCAACACTGATCATCAATGCAACATTGTGTAATCACCAGCTTGTTGTCTCTTTTCACATTTGTCAAAGGGGACGTCTCCGGTGTCAAATTACTTTATTTTTTTTTAAATCGTTCTTCTGTTGTTATTTTATAACTGTGTTATTCCATCTCTGCCACTACAGTCCAGCAGGAAACCTCAAAGGAAGGAATCACCTGGTCAGTCCTCAGTGTACCAGCAGTGTCCTACCGTGATTCAGGTAAATTCATCTGCAAGGCCACTAACTACGCAGGGAATGCAGAGGCTGTCATTTCCCTCGTTGTCTCCAACTCGCCAAAACCAGAGGGGAACCAAACCAACAATGACAAGAAGCCCAAAATCAAAAAACCAAACCAAATGGGCAAAGCTGCCTACCAGGAGAAACTGGTGGCCAGATATGTGGCTCCAACCTCTGCTCCTTCATCCTTGCCGGCCCTGGATCCTGGCCTCCTGCCTGGTGTTGGGCCTGATCCTGGACTATCCAGTTACAGCCTGACTGAAGGAGCCACCCCAGGGCCTGCCACCTCCCCCAACTCAGATGCACTGCTGGATCTGGAAAAGACTAATCTAAGTAACTTGGCAGCTAACGCCTCATCGTTACAGCATGACCCGGACAGAGTGGTCCGCTCAGTAAAAGTTGTAGGGGACACAGACAATACAATTTCTCTAAACTGGAGAGCCCCTAAAGCCAAAAACACAACAGCATTTAGTGTGCTCTATGCAGTGTTTGGAGAGAGGGACATGAGAAAGATCAATGTTGGAGCTGGGCAGAACCGTGTAACCATCGATGGTTTGGTGCCCAGGACCAAGTACATTGCTTGTGTGTGTGTGAAGGGTCTGATCCCCAAGAAGGAGCAGTGTGTCATATTCTCCACTGATGAAGCAGCTAGTGCTACTGGTACCCAGAAGCTGATTAATGTTATTGTGATCACAGTGGCCTGTATCATTGCAGTCCCGCTCACTGTTATTGTATGCTGCGGGGCGCTGAAGAGACGCATTCAGAAGTACTGGGGAAAGAAATCAAAAGACATCCAAGATTCATATGTTACATTTGAAACACTCTCACCCGGCACAAAGGCCAAAGGGCTCGAGGGTGAGTATTTGAACAGACTGAATCCCGAGGAGTCCAACCGGCTGCTGTCAGCCCGCTCCAGCCTGGACTCCGAGGCCACAGCTAAAATAGAGGGACAGCCTAATGAGTACTTCTGCTGACGTCATGCTCCAGCTCCGGCTCCTGCTCCACGTCATCTTCCCCGCACTCACCCACACTCACGTCACAGTCCAAACCCCAAAACTCGTTCACATGCCCACCGGCACCCTCATCCCCATCTCAACCCACATCCGTATCCCCAGCATTACCCATATTCTTCCCCTCAGCAGCATCCTGACGTCAGTCCCCCTGTAACGCGTTCCCATACACCCCCTCCCATCCCTCCTCGCTGGATAATGCCACCAACTCCACCGCCACAGAGAGCCAACTTCTATCAACGGACTTTTGCACGCTGCACAATAATGGAAATATCAGTTTAAAGAATTTGGGAAACTGCGTAGATCTGGAAAATTTCATGTTTCTTGCAGATGTAGTGAAACTCACTGGACTGTTACACGCATATTCATCCATTAATATTAAACTGCAAGCGCGCTCATGCTTTTATGTCTAAAAGAATGTTTTTTATCACTAAGCCTGTAAGAAGAAAACATGATGCATGAAGTGAAAGAGCACAGCAAACACTAAAGTTTTATTCCACCTCACGTGCACGGCCCAGCGAAGAAACCTCTCCAATCCAATTTAATTTAAAGGGAAGTCAATGGTAGACAATCCATTGTTTATATCATATATGTATGTGTATGATTTGTAAATACTTTATCAGATTATGTACACATATACATATGCAGTTAATTCTGTGCCTCTGTATATATCTGTCATATGTTCTGAGAGAAGATATACACATAGGCATGGTTCATTTCTCTGGTGAATGGAGAGAAGCTGGAGCTGGAGAGAAGTACTGAAGGACTGAACTATGACACGATGTAAATAGGGTGGAGATGGTGCAAAAAGGAAATGTTAAATCATTTATATTCCCCCAATGAGGCACATACTTAAAATCTTTCCATGTGACTATTTTGTGCCACCTAGAGGCATCATTACCCCATTAAAAGTGGATCTGTTCGTTCCAATGATACTTACCTATTTGAATATAGTTAAATAAACTTTTATACTGCATGTACTTGAGTGATATTGTGTGTTCTTATAACTCTACTTCACCTCACAATAATAATCAGTCTCCATACTTTGGTTCTGAGATACTATGGGTCTCTGTAATCTTCACTTACAAAGTTCATTAAAAAATATTTTGTTTATATATCTGCATATTTAATCTCTTGGACAATATCAAACTTTGAACTATTTATAGTTTACTAATCAGAATATAGAGCTATCTAAAAGGCACAGTGGGTCAGACCTAGTGACACTAAGTGTTAATCGTGCGTGTCTTGCCCAAGATTTAAATGTCACTTCTTCCTGCACTGTACGTCAGGGATTAAGCTTAATAGGCTTCTCTGGTCTGCCGCACTCGGCATGTCTGGAGCACGAATGTAGCCCTCAAATTCAGGATCTTTTTTTTTTTTTTGTGGACTATGGACATAATTTGTTACCTGCTTGTTATAGCTTTAATAAACATTCAGGCTTGTGAAACTTTTTCTCAGTGTTTACGCGGGTGCAGCTGTGTAGAAGACCGACATGGAAGGTAAGAACTGGTTTCAAGTAGTTCAGTCCTCCTGGCGATTTCTGTTTTATTTATATGTCTGTGGGTGTATACGAGTCAGTGATACAGAATATAGTTATAATACATAGTTATATAGTTATTTGCCTCCAGAAGGTAACATTTGTTTTTTGACGGATCCTAGCAGTCAGTCAGATATTACAATAAATAATAACATCATCATATAAACTCTTTCTTTTAATCTTAGGTCATTAATATGTATGGAGGAGAGAGCATTTGGGGCTATACCACAAGACCTTCCACATGAGTTGACAAAAATACGAATTGAAAAGTCTCAGTTTACTGAAATACCCAGAGGGGCTTTCTCAAAAACGTTGACATTGGAGAACTTGTGGTTGAACTTTAATGAAATCACACTGATAAACTCAAAGGGTCTGGAGGGTTTGAGGAACTTAACCGAGCTCCGTTTGCAAGGCAATAAGCTACGTTCAGTACCATGGACAGCATTCGAGGACACGCCGGCTCTCAAGATCCTGGATCTGAAGCACAACCAGCTGGACGTTCTACCGGAGCATGCGTTAAGGTTTTTGCCAGGTCTGACTTACTTAGACTTATCCTTCAATCGTCTTACGGTGATATCGAAGGAGGTCTTCCAAAACTGGCCTCTCTACCAAAAATTACAGAACATGGAGGAGCGGGAGGCGACAACATCTGGGCCAAACGTCGTCCTGGCACTCCACGACAATGCCTGGCTCTGCGATTGTCGCCTAAAGGGCTTCGTGGAGTTCATAAGGTCTCTGAGCCCTCCGATTATATTGATGAACTCCTACTTGACTTGCTCAGGGCCGGACTTTAGGGCGGGCAAGTTCTTCCATGAGATAGAGCTACAGGCATGCATGAAGCCCGAAGTCAGCACCCAATCAGCCAACATCAGCCTGCCACAGGGCGCCAACGTCACCCTGCAATGTATCGCCAAAGCAAGGCCTGACCCTTCAGTGTGGTGGACATATGGTCTGAAGATAATCAGAGGATTTCATGGTAAGAGTGTGGTGACCATAGTGTGTAATAAACTACTGCAAATCTGATACTTAAACACACATTTCAATGGTGGTGCAGCAAACCTTTATTAAGATCAAGAGGATTAAAACTCAATGTATGCACATGGTGATGTAAGCACCACCAATCTCCCAATCTGCACAACACTGTCAGTGTTGATTAAGAGTCTACACTGCTGTCCATCTTGTTTGGCCACCTTGTAATTAAATAAACCGGCATGTCATTAGACTTAACTTGCTGAGAGGAGTGCTTACTGCAGATCAATCAAACAACATGCAAACTCATAATAATCACACTACTGCCCCCATTGCTATTCCACCACTATTTCTGCTGCTGACATTCATCTGTCTTAGCTCATAAGAAATATTCTCAAACATTATAACAATATTGAGCCATGCAAGTATAATAACTACAGTCTACAATGTGAGATCACAGGAGAATAATTATTATTTTAAACCTTCGATTTTGTGGATGAAGCAAAACAAACCATCCTCTATTTTGACTTGAGAACAACAAAATTGTTCAAGTTGCAAAATTCTTGGGATTTGTTATAGATGGAAATATAGTGCAGGTTACAGTAAATTGAACTTTTTAGCTCCTATCAGGGTAATGATCACTTCAGCTTAGGTTTGCACAATATATAATGAACATTAGTTGTTATTTTACTGTTTAACTGTTTAAAACAAAAAACAGACAATGTGTATCTATGACTGTCTAATAAAGTACAGGACTCTTTAATTCTATGTATGTTTGTGGAAGATCAGTTGCAGGACACTTTTGTTTAGTCTTTTTATTTAATTTTATTTAATGTTCTTTAATTTTTAAAAATATTTTACTCTGTAAGCTTGTTGTTCCCATAAAATAACAGCCCTAATGTCATCCCAGAATCTCAAGAAAGAGTGGATGATGACACCATCAGATCCCTCCTGGTGATCCCCTCTGTCCATGCAGCTGATCATGGTGTCTACACTTGCATCGCTGTCAACTTCATTGGAAACTCCTCCGTCAGCATCTTTCTAGAGGTGCGCTCTGCAGGAAGCTCCCAGTCTTCACTCCTCCCAGCTGTACCGCGGGCTGGTGATGAAAATGTCTACATCGACATCCGCATCGCCAAGCAAACAATACGGGGTATCTCCATTGAGTGGTTCGCTGCCCTAGAACGTCCCACTGAAACCTGGTTCACGATCCACTTTGGTCGTGCAGATGCTGATAAAAAAGAAATAATCTACATTGGACCTGGGATTAATTCTTACTCCATCTCGGACCTGATGCCTGCAACTAAATATGAAATTTGTGTAACCCTCAAGAATCACGCACCACGCCCAGAACAGTGCATCATCTTTGTAACAGGAAGTGACATCACTGAGATGGAACAGAGGGAGAAGCTGATACATATAGTAGTGATAGTTTTAGCCATGGTGCTGGCAGTGCCTGTAGGCATGTATGCATGCACCACTGACACCAGGTTGGCCTGTTTGGATGGTATAATGGAGAGCTGGAAGAACCGAAGGAGAGACAGAGGCTCAGCAGGAGGCATGGAAAGGGAGAGGCAGGGTACCTTCGACAGTCTGCAGGCCGCCAGTGATGAGGGCCTGGTTAATAAAGGTTCCAGTGAAGACAGGAAGGTGAGGAGGAGGTCAGAGGACAGACTGAATAAGGCCAAAGCTGACCACAGCAGACTCACAGCTGAACTATATTAAAAAACCCTCAGTTAAAACAACAACAGAAAACATGGCAGTGACATTGTTATAGAACAATGTCTTACTTTCTATTTTTGGAATAAATAATAGAAATACTAGCTCTACTATACTGTGAAAAAGTCTTGAGCCACCCGTTATTTCTCGATATTTGGCTTGTTTTTTGAATGTTTTTTTTGTGTGTTAAGCCACCTAACACTGACCTGAATCAGACATACATAATAAAGACACTTGTGCCTACACATAACAAACAACTTAGTAACAAACCTATTTTAAATTCTATCTTTAGGCACTTTGTTTCGAACAGCCTGTTGCAAAAACAGATCATTTCCCCCCATTTCTTTAGTCTATGAAAAAAGCCAAAGCTAACACAGTTGGATAGACATAAAAAATATGTTTGCTTCAACAAGGTGAGTTTCAAAGTGCTATTAGTTGAAAACGTCTAGGCATGCTGTGCAGTATATGCTTTAAAAGAAAAGAAAAGACCTGACACATGCCCTGAGTGAGGCATTGGGCCCTTCAGTCGATCAGTCGATGGATCAGCAGATCTAGAGCCCAGACCTCAAATTTTTGAAGAGAACAGAGAACAGAACAAAAGGCAGCCAACATCCAAAGAAGACTGCTAAATTAAATTACAAGAAAGCTTGTCTCATAGAGTTAAAGATGCGTTGAAAAGTATAGGTTTTTATTGACTTTAAAGCTTGTTAGAACTCTACAAACTCTGTTTTTGTCTTATATACTATAATTCTAAAAATTTGGGCACGTTTTAAAAGAATTGTTGCACTTTTTTCCCTTTATCCTAGCAAAACATGCAGAAATGAGGAGTGGCTCAAGATCCAGTGCTGTTAGGCTTATATTACTACAATATTCAGGGGAATGATCATATTTTCTGCCTTGCTTTAAATCTCATCTCTTCCTCTGTTCTAGGCCGAGGAGGTTGTTGCAAAGATGTGAACGATGGCCGTTATGTCAAGGATTTGCACCAGGGTAGAGGCTGTGCTGAAGTTGATTTTTTTCAGACTGAAGTATAATGCATCTCTCTTGTTATCACAATGCAGCATTTTTAACTATCAGTAATAATTCATTTTATAAATATTTGAAACAGAAAAGAAAAAGCCTTTGCCATTGATTTCAATCAGAACGATATCAAATGACTTTCTAAAGAAGACTTTTTTCCAGCTTCTCCAATGATGGATATTAGCTTCTTTATCAACTATTATGTGTTAGCACTTAAGCATTATTCTATGGATTTACATGCGTGTTAATTTTACCTCATTTTCTTCTTGTCATGTCAAAAGTGTAAGTTAGGATGGATTTTTAATTAGAAAAACAGATGGTTATTATATGAAAAAACCTCACACCTTGTAAATAGAAAATGTTCTAGTTACATTTTTTGTATGGTAGTGCATATATACCTCAACATGTTTCATGTGTGCAGACTAAAGTGGTTGTTTTACTACATTTTCTATAAATTCTACAAAGGTTTTACATAAAGCAAGCACATATGCAGAATTAGTGTCAGTTACTATAGATTCTTACAAATACCCAGCAGAAAATATATTTTGCTTTAAAACATACTCGCCAATGTCCGTTCTCTGGCAAACAAAATGGATGAGATACGGCTCTCCATCACTAACAACAGACGGATTATGGACTCAAATGTCATGTTTTTCACCGAAACATGGCTGAACAACAGCTGCCCGGACAATGCTATCGAGTTAGCAGGACGCCACACACACCGAGCCGACAGGCTAGCAGATGACTCCGGCAAGACCAGAGGTGGAGGTTTGTGCATTTATATTAACAATGCTTGGTGCATGAACTCCACTACTACTGAGAGTCACTGCTCACCTAATGCGGAGTTTTTAATGGTCAAATGCAGACCTTATTATCTCCCCAGAGAATTCACTTCGATCATACTCACTGCCGTGTATATACCCCCCGACGCTAATGCTAGGTTGGCCATGAAAGAACTTTCTGCAGCCATTAACAAACACCAGAATAAACACCCCGAGGCTGCTTTTATTGTTGCTGGCGACTTCAACCACACCAACTTAAAGACAGTCCTCCCCAGATTCCACCAACATGTCTCCTGCCACACCAGAGGAGACAAGACTTTAGACCATGTGTATTCCAACCTGGCTGGAGCCTACAAAGCCACACCCCTCCCCCACATTGGACAATCGGACCATCTCTCCCTGTTCCTCACACCTAGGTATTCACCACTCATCCAACGTGTGAAACCTGCTGTGAGGACAATTAAAGTGTGGCCAGAGGGGACAGACGCAGTGCTCCAGGACAGATTTAAAAACACAGACTGGAATATGTTCACCCACACAGACCTGGACCAGTACGCCTCATCTGTACTGGATTACATCTCCAAAACCACAGACAGTGTCACCACCCAGAAACGGATCACCATGTACCCCAACCAGAAGCCTTGGATGAACTGGGATGTTCGTCTCCTCCTGAAGGCCCGCAACACTGCCTTTAGGTCAGGAGATGCACACGCCTACAGTACAGCCAGGGCTAATCTAAAGAAGGGCATCAAAAAAGCCAAACACCATTACAAAAAGAAGGTAGAAGAACACTTCTCCAACTCCAACCCCCGACGCATGTGGCAAGGACTCCAGACCATTACAGACTACAGGACCACCAAACCCTCCCCCGCATCCTCTGATGTCTCCTTCCTCAACGAGCTCAACAACTTTTATGCTCGTTTGAGCGAGGGAACCCCACAACCACAACCAAAGCAGACATGACGCCAGACCACCAACCTATGACTCTCTCCCCCACCGATGTAGGAGCGGTGCTGAGCAGGATCAATGTCCACAAGGCTGCAGGCCCTGATGGCATCCCCGGGCGTGTTCTCAGAGCGTGTTCTGGGGAGCTTGCAGGAGTGCTCACAGACATATTCAATCTGTCCTTGGCCCACGCTGTGGTACCGGCCTGCTTCAAATCCACCTCCATCGTCCCGATACCCAAAAACTCCAACCCATCTTGCCTCAATGATTACCGCCCAGTAGCACTCACCCCCATCATCACTAAGTGCTTAGAGCGACTGGTCCTAGCACACTTCAAATCCTGTCTCCCCCCCACCCTGGACCCCCACCAATTCGCATACCGCCGGAACAGGAGCACAGAGGATGCAGTCTCCATCGCAATGCACTCTGTCCTCTCACACCTGGACAACAACAACACCTACGCCAGAATGCTGTTTATAGACTTCAGTTCAGCGTTCAATACAATCCACCCCTCACAACTCATCAGGAAACTGACAGACCTGGGCATCAGTTCCCTCATCTGCAAATGGTTACTGGACTTCCTGACCAACCGCCCCCAACATGTCCGGCTGGATAACCGCTGCTCATCTACCATCACAATGAACACCGGTGTACCACAAGGCTGTGTGATGAGCCCTTTCCTCTACTCCCTCTTCACCCACGACTGCAGACCTGCTGATGGTTCCAACACCATCATTAAGTTTGCAGATGACACCACGGTGATTGGCCTCATCAGTGACAACGATGAGGCCGCCTACAGGGAGGAGGTGGATCGTCTGGCTGAGTGGTGCGACACAAACAACCTGCTGCTTAACACCGAGAAGACCAAGGAGCTCATCGTGGACTACAGGAGGAATGCTGACCCACATCCACCCATCCACATTAAGGGGACGGCTGTGGAGCGTGTGAGCAGCTTCAAGTTCCTGGGAGTCCACATCTCCGAGGATCTCACCTGGACGACCAACTGCTCCAAGCTGGTCAAGAAGGCTCACCAGCGCCTCTTCTTCTTGAGGACTCTGAGAAAGAACCACCTGTCCTCAGACATCCTGGTGAACTTCTATCGCTGCACCATCGAGAGCATCCTGACCAACTGTATAACAGTCTGGTACGGGAACTGCTCTGCCTCGGACCGGAAGGCGTTGCAGAGGGTCGTGAAAACTGCCCAGCGCATCGCCGGAGCACCACTTCCTGCCATAAAAGACATCTACAGGAAGCGGTGTCTGAAAAGGGCTGGGAAAATCATCAAAGACCCCAGTCACCCATCACATGGACTCTTCACCCTCCTGCCCTCTGGGAGGCGCCACAGGAGCCTCCGGACTAAGACCACCAGGTACCGGAACAGCTTCTTCCCCACAGCTGTCAGACTCCTGAACTCTGCCTCCTGACATCTGACCCACGTTAAACTCATGGACTGAACATACACACACCCACAATGGACAACTGTACCCTCAAACACAATAATAACATGGACTGAACCACCACTCACAACCACTAGCACTTTATATAGCCTCTGTAGAAACTATCTACACCCTCACTTATCTTAACTGCACTACTGTATAGCTCTGTGTAAATAATCATTCTGTACATTCGATAATCTTTAATCCTACAACTGTTTACAACTTGCATAGTTCCCATTTCTGTATAGCTGTATATCCCAGATTCTGTAAAGTTATTTATTTCATATTCTGTATAGTTTTTCATATTTATATCCTGTTCATATCCTGTACATAGCTTGTACTCACTACAGCCTGTACATACTTATAGTTATAGAATATTCACAACATACTTCATACCGTGTACATTATAACATACCATAATAGACCCATTTCTGTAATATACTCACATATCTATATTATTGCTAATATATATTGTAATATATCTATATCACTAAAGCACTTCTGGATGGATGCAAACTGCATTTCGTTGCCCTGTACCTGTGCATGTGCAATGACAATAAAGTTGAATTCTATTCTATTCTATTCTATTCTATACTGTCTGTTGTCAGTGTCTGTTTAGCCCTTTTTATAGCTCTGCTAAAGCAGGATTATAAGGGGAAAATCTCAAAGTAGGGAGAAAACCTTTGAGTCTGGTTTTATGTAGTTTGCGGCTACCAGAAAACACAAGTTTATTTGAATCTCATTGTTTTATTATTTAAGTTGTGTGTTCCATATTTGAAGATAGGCATAGCCTTAAAGATCAAATTGCAAAAATTGCGCTTGATTGCATCTGAGTGAAATTCATTCATAGGATTAGGTTATGCAGAGAGGAAGTTTCCTTTTTGTGGATAATGTGCTGAAAGGCATTCAGTTTAGTTTTATTCATTGATTTCTTTAAATCCTATCTCAGTCACTGTACATGTACGTCACAGTTCCCGTTTTTTTTCTGCGTACACACGCAACACAGCAGCGATGTATCACACATGATCTGCACTGACCAACCCGCACAGATGGCACATCAGATATCCTTTGGCCAATGGCATTGTTCATTTGACATAATACCCAAACACTGGCATCCTCTCCAATATCCCCTCCTGCCGTCACTTTATGATCAGATCACACAAACCCTCTCCTCCAACTCCATGTGTTGTCCCCTGTGACGCAAGAAGATCAGTTCATCTCTGACAGGGTTTGCATGTATTCACTTAAGATCAGGGTTTTAAATGACTGGCTGAGATTGGCAGCTGTCATTTTCTGGAGCACAGATACATCTGCTTTCTTTCTTGGGTGGGGGATTGATGCTGCTTTTTGTTGTAATCCTTTTCCACTGCCCATGACACAATGCAATGTAGAATTCTATAAACACACAATTTCAGCTACTTCAGCACAGAACAGCACAAGATTTTATCTTATTTTTTCCCCACTTGCCCTAATGTTGCCTAAAGCAGTGCATTATTATTACTGACCTCCGCAGTAGCAACATAAATAAAAGAAACGTTAACCCTCTACACAAAAGCCTTTTTTTCTTTTTAGTAAGGAAAACTCACATTTTATTTACCTTTTAAAACTTTTGTTGCTGCAAACATATTGTGGGTGCTTTGAACCTTTCATGCTTTCTTTCACTCTAAAGCATCAATGCTCTTTGCAACTTTCCACTCTGTAATCCTCTGTCAAATAGCCCAGTAATCCTGGCTGCCTCTTACATGTCATAATGCATGATCATTTGGGCTTTTCCTCATATTCCCCCATTTCACTCCAGAGCATTAACAGCTTGCAACATTGGAAAAAAAACGGGGGAAAAAATGTGAGTTTGGATCCTCAAAAAACTTTAAACTTTAAGTGTCCTGACCTGCAACAAAAGTGAAACCGTTTTTGTATGTGGATTTTCTTTTATTATAGTTTTGTCTCCATCGTACTGGAGGCATAAGCACGTCAAATGTGTCAGGTGAGGCTGCAAAATGTTCAGTTTCAGTCACACACATCTTGCCGGTTCAAACTAGATCAGGGCAGATGGACTTTGCGTTTTAGGCCACTATGCAATATTGTGCAAAGATGAACAAGTTGTTTTTTTGGATTAGAGAGGGTAATCTGCAAATTTCATGTTTTATGTAACTCTGAAATAGTGTGCATGTTTGCCTGATGTCTACACAAATACCCAGAGATTGGTTTAGTGTAACTTCATAATTAGTAGTGCTGACATTGACATTGAATCTGAGCAGAGCAAAAGGGCTTGTATCAGCATAATAAAGTATATTACATATTTGCAGAGTACAAATACTTTGTTACTGCACTTAAGTAGAATTTATCTGAGTAGTTTTTTAATGGAAACGTTTTTACTTTCAGCCCTACGTTTTAAACAAATATCTGCACTTTCTACTTCTAACATTTTAACTTGTTACTTTTGATTTAACATTTGAGGGGACTTATAATTTCATGTCATTGTGGGCCTTCAAACATCAAACTCATTTGAGCCTAAGCAGTAACACATTAAAGGCAATCCTGTGTATTAATCACCAGGAGATGCTGGGTAAAAAGAGATGAAAGATGCAAAAAAAACTGTGTGCCACAGTTTGGGGTTAAAGTGAGTCAGTGATTTTTTTAAAAAATTGTTTGTTTTCTGGGCGTTTTGGTGTCGGAACGACTGCAGGTGTCCACAGGTAAGCTGTGGTAGCGGTACTTCAGCATCTAGCTAGCCCTACAGAAGAAGAGTGACCATAAAGGGAGTTATATTTCATGGCAGGTAATTTCAAATGCAGCATTTCCACCAGCTTAACAAACATCAGCAAACATACAAACTGTTTGTGTGTGACATTATTAATTTTTATATTATGCAAAATAAAATGAGGTGGGCTGACGGTGTTACTTAAAGGTTGCATGAAAATAGTCTGCAGTTTAGTCCAGGATAAACTGGTTAGTTTCCTGTACTGTGATGGATTTAAAGTGTGTGTGACTGGTGCACAGTGAGTGTGGTGCTCATGGTCAAGTTAAGTTACATAAAGAGTACTAGAGATTAATATGAACTTTAGCTGATAATGCCTAGATTCATTCATCAAATTCTATCTGCATACCAGCTGCATAGGGTGTAATATAAAGACAGCATAAACAGTGTACTGTCAGTGTAGACGATGGAAATGAGCCAGGACAACTCATGAAACACCTGCTCACATCTGGTTGAATTCAGTTGTGTACATCCTCAAAGAGCAGCAGGTCAGCTAATCACAGCCTGTACATTGAGAAAATCTACTGAAGCACTCAGAAATTATTGTGAGTTGTGATTCTTTTTCCTCATACTGAGCCGTTACAGCTGATTTTAGGGTTCCCCCACCTGCTGAATCCCACTTTAAACCCTGACTGTGTTCATTTGATCATCATGTGATTAACAGAAAATAGAGCTATTTTTTATTATTTTCCTTTTTTTTTCCTGCTCATGTTCAGCTTAACGGATTCAAGCAGAGTATGTTTATTAGAATTAATATTTAGACTGAAATAAAGTTTGTATTCATATCTACTAATTTAATTTAATTATTACATGAATAAGGCACGAGGTCCAGTTAGCTTTCCATAAAAACAGGTCTAGGAGTTACTTTCTAACTTTGAGTATATTTCTGAGGCAGTACTTTTTTTTTTACTTTTAATTGAGTATAGAAGTTGAATCAGTACTTCAACTTTTACTGGAGTATTTTTCAACACTAGTGTCAGTACTAGTGTCTGCACAGGATGTCTGTGCTTTTGCCACCTCTGCATATTTGCAGAACATCTGGTTTAATAAAAAAAAAAAACAAAAAACAAACAGCGCATGTGTAATATTGTTGTGTAAGGCCTTCTTCAAGCATTTCATTTTAATTCCTGTTGTTCATATTTTCATCGTGCTCCAAGACTATTAGTGCTCGAACTATGGCAATATCACAACAAATGCTGCAACATGAACATTTGCAAAGTTGAGAATAGCATTTTGAAGTATTTTTAAACACCTTCTTTGTGTTTCACCTCAGGGACAGTAGTTTAAGCAGCTTCTACTGTTACCAGAAAGTGGCAGTAGAGTACGGTTTGCAAGCTCATTAAGACGGCATTTGTCTTAAATTAATGACATCAAAGCTGTGTTTAAGTTTGTGTCAGTGCCTTCAAGGCTACTTTGGACAGGCACACCCGGTAGTGATGATACATGTCACATTAACTATGTTGCAGTCTGGATGCCTGAACAGTTAAATCAGCACGTTTATAAATACTTCAATAAGTGCCTTTTCAAATTTTACAGTTCATTGAAAAGTTAAATTTGCTGGTGAAGAAGGGGAAATACTCTACTCTAAAGTAACTCTAAATAATTGTAACCTAAATAAAGTAATCTCATCTTGCAAACTAACAAGTTAATAGAGCTGTATCTATAACATACAGCTTATAATTTGATAATATAGTTTAGGGAGAACTTTAATGTTGCTACGTGTGTTATTACTTTATTTAACTAACACTGCCTTTATTTGGAAAAACAATGTGCTTTTATTAGTAGAAAATTCCCAAAATCTGCCACATAGAAAACAGAAGAACCCAGAAAATAAACATATGGCAGCTGCTACAAAACAGTGATCCAAACAGTACAGCACACCTGCAGAGTCGGATTAAAGGCCCTTCTTATGTGATCACTTGGTCTCCTTCACCTGGGCTGATCTTGTCATAGAGTTCAAGTGTCATGAAATCTCTTGTAAGGAGCTTGGATAGATCCTAAACAAACAGTCTCATTTGTTGAATTCTGAATGACTTCATTTCCAAAACCAGGTTTGCGTTCAGGAATTTTAAATTTGGTGTGTCACCACATAAATAAGGGGGATCTAATTGTTTCAGAGTCATACAAAAGCCAAAGGGTGTGAACTGAAAACATGGTTTGAATAATGACAAACATGCCAGGAATGTTTTTCTGTTTTAATAAAAATTGTGTTGTTGATTTACAAGGAGTGAAGCTCTTTGTTGTTTCAGTATATTTCAACACACACACACACACACACACACACACACACACACACACACACACACACACACACACACACACACACACACACACACACACACACACACAAAGCACTGTTCATGTAGGTTATGAAAGCATCAGTCTACCGAACAATCCCACCTTCAGGTTCATTTGCTGGCTGCTCTGGAGCTTTTTATCATCACACAGGACTTAACGAAACTCTGTCTGATTGTCTGTCCTTTCTAAGTTCTTGAGATGGCCTCAGGTCTGAGAGTAAAAATAGAACCTTGATTAAATAGTGTTAATGATCTGGCTTTCTCTTCTGCTCCAGCCTCATCTTGAGCTCTGAAACCAGCGCTTTGCTCACAGAGTCCTGCCTGGTCACCACTGCCTTCTTTAGAGGTTTGGGTGCCACGGTTGCTGAGACTGTGGGAATGACCCACTGCCTCTCCACCGGGAGGCAAAAAGCTGGTGGAGGTGCACAGGGTGGCGGTGGCGGTGGCCACTGTCTCAAAATCCTGCCAGCATTGTTGTTGTGGTTGACATTCTCCACGATTACCTCTGGTTCCCGCTCTTCCTCTTTAACCTTAAATTTCTGTTCGTTCCTTTCGGGTCTCTTTAAGGGGTTTTTAAAAAGCCAGGTGTGCTGTGTCTTCGGCCTTCTCTTCACACGGCGATTGGGCAGGATCCGGTTGGACTTTTTGTTGCGCATGAATGTTGCGGTGGAGATGAGGACTGTCACTATGATCATGAGACTAATGATACCAGCAAGCATACCTAGGATTTGCAAAGGCTTGTTTCTATTCTGCATTAAAAATGATCCCAAAGGCCCCCCTTTGAGTTGAGTCTGTAAAAGAGCACAGGGAGAATTCACATCCATGGGAGTGAAGTCATACTCTGTCACACAAAAATATGTCCTGTGTATGTTTTGTTGCACTTTGTGCGTTCATCATTTGGTAAAAGATGTGTTAAATAAGTCTTTAGTGCCATTATAATTTACACAGACATAAAGAAAAACAAAGTCGCTTATTTATTAAATGTAGTTTCCTTGATGGACGATTGATTTTGTTGCCTGCTTCACTAATTTTTTATTAAATTAGTATTCTGCTCTTCTTATATTTTGTCAAGACAAGATCAGAGAGGTTGTCTGGGAAACTAGCGGAGACCATTCAGCATCAGAATCATAATCAGCTTTATTGACCAAGTATGTGCACACATACAACGAACTGGGCTCCGGCTATTTCTCTGAAAATGAGAATTTATGTGTGACCCAAACACAAACGTAAATAATTTGTTTAATTTGGTCGTAGCGTCATATTAAACCAGAAATACAGGTAAAACAAATTGTATAGGATCATTTATATTGTGCTCCTGTACTCTTTTACAGACACAGCCTTGTTCTGAAATAAAATCCTCTGGACACGGATTGCTACAAATTCTTGGTACCACATACTAATAACAATAGTATTGCTGTGTTGATGAGCTCAAGGCGAGCTTCCTTTATGGCACAGGCCTCCTTATAATCTTTCTGATCTTGCCCTGAGGTTGCACACGTGTCTTTTTCAAAGAGCTGCAGTACATAACAGTTGAAATGAAGACTGTCAGTGAAATGGCAAAGCTGACAATGGTCAAACAAATCCCAAACACTGTCCCTGGACGTTTCCTTAGGCCCATGAAGTATGAGAAAAATCTGGATTTGATCTGTAAACATGACAATTGCATTTGTGTGAGATTCAGTTTTGTATTTCACTATACATTCTCAAATTAAAATATTATGGTATAGTACTTTGTATAGTGTTTCAAATTTGATGAATGTGCATAAAAATAATAATAAACTGTGGATCTTCTGTTTGATATCATGCTGTTAACATCGCAACTGTGCAGGATGATTTATACAATGTCGATGCATAAAAAACTGGTATCTTAGTGGGTTTATCGTGAAGGCCTCACATAGATTTCATTGTCATATTGCTGGTCTTTTGCTTTGTTTCAACTTACAGCTTCAGTGATGTCAATCTTGACGACGGCGGTGGTGGTGAGGGATGGATGGCCTCGGTCACGGGCCTGCACCACCAGCGACCAGGTGCAGTCTCTCTTCTTGGTGATGTTCTGAATGATGGCCATTGACTTGATGTAGGACTTCAGCATTATCTCGCCTGTGTCAGCGTTAATGTCAAAGATATTGTTTTCTGGCTCAGCTTTCATGATGGCATACTCGATAACGTTGTTGGGGACCTCTGCATCATCATCCACAGCCTGCAGACAGTAAGGGTACTGAAAATATTCACTTTTACCAAGTTTCATTTTGTTTAAAGAGAGCTGCATACCTCTATTTTCACTGGAGCTCCAATCACCATGGTCTTCTCAAGGAAGTTATCATAGAAAGCAGGAGAGTGGTCATTCAAGTCCAACACAGTCACAAAGACTTCAGCCAGGTTGTATTTCCCCTCTGTGTCCTCTGCCTTCACATAGAAGTTATACTTGGACCTGACCTCAGCATCCAGGCTTGCCCACGGCTGTGTGTAGATGATCCCAGAGTCAGGTTTGATCAGGAACCTGTGTACAGTGATGAGTCTTCTGTAAACTGACTTCTTTGGACAATGAATATCAAGACACCATGCACCATGAACATTTTATACGTATTTGTTATTGTAGATTATATGATACTTTTCCCCCCTAAACAATTAGTCATCTGTTTTAAGCACTTGGATTGCACTTCTTGCTAAATCTTGGCACTGATTTTGTCACACAGACTGTGAGTTTTGGAGCTTTGAAATATAATTGTGATGTAGGCTGCTAATACCCCAACCTCAAATCTTTAGAGTGTCATTTAGGTCCAGAAAAAACCTACCTCATTTTTAAATGAGCTAACACAAAATCAATCTTATTACTTCTAGAAGCCAGATTGTTTTCGTCAGCTGGTCCTGTGACCTTATAAACACATACATTTGGTGCATTATGAAGTGATTGTTATTCAATGGAATGATTTTGTGATTAAGAGTATAGAGTAGGGGATATTAGGTGGGTATCCTAATATCCCCTCGGCTTGCTGCCGGTACGTTGGGGTTTTTCCCGGTGGACGAGAGGGTTTGTTCCCTGCGCCTTAGGGTCGGGGAACGGGTCCTGACTGTCATCTGCGCTTATGCGCCGAGTGGCAGTTCAGAGTACCCAGCCTTCTTAGAGTCCCTGGGGGGGGGGGGGGGGGGGGGGGGGGGGGTGCTGGAGGGTGCTCCACCTGGAGACTCTGTTGTCCTGCTGGGAGACTTCAATGCTCACGTGGGTAACGACAGCGAGACCTGGAGGGGCGTGATTGGGAGGAACGGCCTCCCTGATCTGAACCCGAGCGGTGCTCTGTTATTGGACTTCTGTGCTAATCACAGTTTGGCCATAACGAACACCCTGTTCGAACATAAGAGTGTCCATAAGTGCACGTGGCACCAGGATGCTCTAGGCCGTAGGTCGATGATCGATTTTGTAATCGTATCAGCAGACCTGCGACCATATGTTCTGGACACTCGGGTAAAGAGAGGGGCTGAGCTGTCAACTAATCACCACCTGGTGGTGAGTTGGATCAGGTGGCGGGGGAAGACGCTGGACAGACCTGGTGCACCTAAACGCATAGTGAGGGTGTGCTGGGAACGTCTAGCAGAAGCCCCAGTCCGCGAGATCTTCAACGCACACCTCCGGCAGAGCTTCAACAGCATTCCGAGGGAGACTGGGGACATTGAGTCCGAATGGACCATGTTCAGCGTCTCCATTGCCGAAGCTGCTGCATTGAGCTGCGGCCGCAAGGTGGTTGGTGCCTGCCGTGGTGGTAATCCCCGAACCAAATGGTGGACACCAGAGGTGAAGGGAGCCACTAGGCTGAAGAAGGAGTCCTATCGGGCTTGGTTAGCCTGTGGGACTCCGGAGGCAGCCGACAGGTATCGACAGGCCAAGCGGAATGCGGCTCGGGCAGTGGCTGAAGCAAAAACTCGGGTGTGGGAGGAGTTCGGAGAGGCCATGGAAAAAGACTTTCGGACTGCCTCGAAGAGATTCTGGCAAACCGTCAGACGTCTCAGGAGGGGAAAGCGGTGCTCTACCTGCACTGTGTATAGTGCTGGCGGAGCGCTGCTGACGTCGACTGAGAAAATTGTCAGGCGGTGGAAGGAATACTTCGAGGACCTCCTTAATCCCACTGACACGTCTTCCGAGGAGGAAGCAGAGTCTGGGGATGAGGGGAATGACCCGCCAATTTCCGGGGGCGAGGTCACTGAGGCAGTTAAACAACTCCTTGGTGGCAGAGCCCCTGGTGTTGATGAGGTCCGCCCCGAGTTCCTGAAGGCTCTGGACGTTGTAGGGCTGTCCTGGTTGACACGCCTCTGCAATGTTGCGTGGAGATCAGGGGCAGTACCTGTGGACTGGCAGACCTCCGGTCCGGAGGGTGTGTTCCAACTACAGGGGGATCACACTCCTCAGCCTCCCTGGGAAAGTCTATGCCAGGGTGCTGGAAAGGAGAGTTCGCCCGTTAGTCGAACCTCGGATACAGGAGGAACAATGCGGTTTTCATCCTGGTCGCGGAACACTGGACCAGCTCTTTATCCTCTCCAGGATACTTGAGGGTGCATGGGAGTTTGCCCAACCAGTCTACATGTGTTTTGTGGACTTGGAGAAGGCATTCGACCGTGTCCCTCGGGGTGTCCTGTGGGAGGTGTTGCGGGAATATGGGGTGTCTGGCCCATTGCTACGGGCCATTCGATCCCTATACAACTGTTGCAAGAGCTTGGTTCGCATTGCCGGCAATAAGTCGGACTCGTTCCCGGTGGGTGATGGGCTCCGCCAGGGCTGCCCTTTGTCTCCGGTTCTGTTCATAATTTTTATGGACAGGATTTCTAGGCACAGCCAAGTGGCGGAGGGCTTTCGCTTTGGTGGCCTCAGAATCTCATCTCTGATTTTTGCAGATGATGTGGTTCTGTTGGCTTCATCGGGTGAGGCCCTCCAGCTCGCACTGGAACGGTTCGCAGCCGAGTGTGAAGCAGCGGGAATGAGGATCAGCACCTCCAAATCTGAGGCCATGGTTCTCAGCCGGAAAAGGGTGGAGTGCCCACTCCGGGTCGGGGATGAGTTCCTGCCCCAAGTGGAGGAGTTCAAGTATCTCGGGGTCTTGTTCGCGAGTGATGGGAGAAGGGAGCCGGAGATCGACAGACGGATTGGGGCTGCAGCTGCAGTAATGCGGACGCTGCACCGGTCCGTCGTGGTGAAGAGGGAGCTGAGTGTAAAAGCGAAGCTCTCAATTTACCGGTCGATCTACGTCCCTACCCTCACCTATGGCCACGAGCTGTGGGTAGTGACCGAAAGAACGAGATCGCGGATACAAGCGGGAGAAATGAGCTTCCTCCGAAGGGTGGCTGGCCTCTCCCTTAGAGATAGGGTGAGAAGTTCGGCCATCCGGGAGGGGCTCAGAGTAGAGCAGCTGCTGCTCCACATCGAAAGGAGCCAGCTGAGGTGGTTCGGGCATCTGACAAGGATGCCCCCTGGGCGCCTCCTGGGTGAGGTGTTCCAGGCATGTCCCACCGGGAGGAGGCCCCGGGGCAGACCCAGGACACGCTGGAGAGATTATATCTCTCGGCTGGCCTGGGAACGCCTTGGTATTCCCCCGGATAAGCTGGAGGAGGTGGCTGGGGAGAGGGAGGTCTGGGCCTCTTTGCTTAGGCTGCTGCCCCCGCGACCCGGCCCCGGACAAAGCGGATGAGGATGGATGGAGTATAGAGTATGCAGCAACAGCAAGTCTTAGCATGGCTAGCTTAACGTTGTATAAAGACTGGAACTAGTTGAAGTCGTGCAGATGCTTTTCGGAGTCTTGTCTCACTGAAAGGTTGCCCTAACTTCTCGTAAAGCCAAAAATTTTCATTAAATTGAACGGACAAGATAAAACAAGTTTGAAAGGTGACTTCAGAGGTGTTAGTGAGCGAGGTCAAACTCTGGTTCTCAAACTCTCGGGGTAGGCTCAACTGATGGAGCACAGAACCACTCCTGATGAGGTGAGGACAACCAGGGGAAAAATATGAAATTGAAATAAGAAGAATACTTTTTGGGGGAAACAAACAAGCAGGATGCTGTTATGGAGACCTCATATTACTAAACTTCAACCTATAGTGCCAGATTTTCTTTAATTATGCGATGCTGGAGAGATAAGATACAGTAAAAGATACAGATTGTTTCACAAACTGACTTGTTTAGCTGTCCTACAAGGTTCCAGCACAAGTTAGTCAGAAGCAAAGAGCAGTCTATTTTCTCCTCCAATCCCATTAAAGGATTATCGCAGACCGAGGGCGGGCAGGCAAAAGGACTGTCTACTCTTGTGTACACTTAAGCGCTCAACCACAAAGTGTAAAACAGTGTAAAGTCTGCAATATGAACTGCTTTATTCTTTCAGATGCAGAGCCCAAGCATGTGGTCATGCATTGCTTCATAACCATTTTAAAATCAAAGCAGCAATTTCGAGAATAATCTGAGGTGACACAGTTTCAAAATCAGTTTGACTAAACAAGCACGCACTAAGCTAAATCTCTCTCCTCTGCTTATTTTGGAAATCCTTGTCCTTGATGCCTTGATGTGACATCACATATCTCTTCTAATTTATTGCTACAGAGGGGTGTAAAAATACTCTCCCCTTGCATTTGAACAACCAAAGTAGATGGTAACCTCATTCCTACCAGCATGTGCCTGTGGGTTTGTGTTGCAGCTGAACAGACAGTGAACATAAATATAAACCCAAAAAATAAAGGATCCCAATGGCAAGATGTGTCTGCATTTTAAGTGTGAGTAAATGCACGCTGTGGATATACAGTACTCTGTAATATCAGAAAGAACTGTGTAGTCTTGGATCTGGAGAATGGATTTCTGCTGGGAAACTAATAAAAAGTGAAAAACACTAGTAAATCCTCTGGGCTACGGTGCTTAGGGGAAATAAAAAGAATCAAGTCGTGATATGAAAAACTAGTGTGCTCTTACATATCTGTCCAGCTTTCAGGCAGATGTGTTTTTGCTACAGTGTATGCTTACAGTGTAGTGCATTATTTGAAGAGATATACTTTATTTGAGCTTCTTGACACAGTTGTACATTAGATATAATGTTTATTCTATAAAATTTGGTTTCACTACTGGAAAAAAACCCACATGTCAGGTGTTGATTACTATATTTTACTATAGTATAGTAAAATATATTCTTTTTTCTTTGTACTATAAACATTAAAAATATTCTTCTGTGATCACTATCCAAAGACTGATGAATAGACACAGTGAAGGCGACAAAGTTATTTAGTTATTCTCTGAACATTTAAAAGATATATTCTAAAATCAAATTAATGCTTTTTCTACACCAATGCATGTGAATATGTGGAGGTCTTGTGGAGATGTTGCAGAGATGTTACATCTGAATATGTGAATGGAACAACAGCATTTAAAAGGACTCATTTTTACTGTGTCCTACTGGCAAAACATAAAGCTCATTTATTGCACTTACAGCTCAGCCCCTGATCCATAGATAGAGTACTTAACTTCACCCCAAGGTCCTGAGTCTGGGTCAAATGCCTGTAGACAGGTATCAATGAATCAATCAGTCAATAAAATCTTTATTTTGAACATAAAGTAAAGACAAAATCAGCAAAAGCCATCATATTCACATGGGAAAAACAAAAACAAAATTCACGTTCACACAGATTCATGTTAGTGTAATATGTTTATGCACTGAGTAATTATACTTTCATTAATTATTTGTAATTATTTAATAATTATTTAACTACTCTAGTATTGTAACAGTATTATTTTTAATATGTCATTAGATACAAATATCCATCCATCCATCTATTCGAGCAACCACAGGCGAGAAGGAGGGTCCATGCAATTATCAATATTTAATGCACAACCTAATAGACATTTAGCACCCTGTCTCATCCATATAGTGCCGTGTAAGTGAATGACAGAGCTATGATAGATCATAGAGAATAAAATGTCATGTTTGGCTGTAGATTAAACACCTGAGTTCAACGCAAGTTTTACAGCAGTGAGTTTAATATGTTGCAGCACCTATCCTACACTAAACTGTCATTCAAGCACAGCCAATGACCAGTACTGTGTTGACTTGCCTTTTCTCTTTCCTCTTTCTTTTTAGTTTGCATCTGTTTTCGTCATGAATGAAGAAAAATCTGCACTTTCGTGTTGTCTGCCAGCATGGACTCAGTAAACTGAATGAAAATGTGCTCAACTGGAACATGATGTTTCAGGGGTCAGCTATAAAAAGACAGATTTTTGATGTCATAGGAACATCATCATCATCATCGGCTAATCTTTGTGTCTGTAGCTGCTGGGATGCCTGTTCACTGTCTCTATGCGTCCAAGGTCAGTTGTTGGCTGCTCTTCTATCTGATTGAAATTGCCTGGGATCAAGGCAACAAACCCCTGTGGTGTTCACGCAAGGTCAGGATTTAATAATGAGCCTCCCTGTTGCTTTGAGCCCCTGTGGGGCTGACAGGAACAGACAAGGGCAAAAGACGATGTGAGCCAAGTATCAATCAAATCGTCATGTCCTTAAGTGTTCCTTTTACTTCAGTACATATTTTGATGCTGTAGAGGCATGTGCTGCTAAGCATCAGAGAAAAAAAACATGTCTGTGAATTTGGTGTTACACAACAAAATGAAAGTGATAGCCATCTGGCAGCTTACGTCGCCTAGCTTTTATCTACATGTTTTCACATATTATCCCAACCCTCCCCGCTCAAAAAGTCTACATTTAGGGGATTAATAGCCCTGTTGGGCATTTTGTTAAAATCAGCATTCCTCTTTAGCTCTGAGTGACGTACATTGGTGATGGCATGTATTTTTAGACAGGATGAAGAGACTGGCTCACCGTGACTGTGACCACATTGGAGCCACCGGGTGAATTTTCTGGAATTCTGGCAATGTAGTAATCTGAAGAGAATTTGGGAGCGTTGTCATTGGTGTCCAGGAGATGAATGACGATGTCCGCTGTAGCGCTGAATTTCTCTGGTGTGTCGATCTCAACCGCAAGGAGCTGAGGAAGAAAAAAATATTAGAAATATACATGCATTTTTCAAACCTAATTTTAATCTACTGTAGTGCATGTATATTTTGGCATGCTAGTGTAAATAATTTACCTTGTATGTTAGAAAGTGGTATTTCTCATAGTCCATGGCAGCAGAGTCTTCTACTAAGATTGTGACTTGGGCCTCATTGAGTACAGTCTGAGGGACAACTCGCAGCATTCTTCCTGGTCCAATCAGTCTCAGGTTGAATTTAGCATTTGCACCCTGCAAAAGCAAAAACACATAATTATCATATCAGATCTATGCTTCATATGCATAGATCTGTAATACATAATAATCTGCATTATTTTCAGAGCTAAAAAAAAGCAGGCATGTAGTAAAGTCTCTTATAAAAGTGATGAGTAGCAGCAATAATATTCTGGCTCACACAGAAAGATACTGTCTGACGCTGCAACATTATTATCAGAAAATATATTTAGTGAAAATCAGTCATATGGCTCGTAAAGTACACAGAGCTGAAAACACAAAGACACTTGCGTAAGCTGGCAAATGGCACAGAAAGCACCTTTTAATTGTGTTGGATTCCTTTCAAACTCATGCAATTTTAGAAGGATTGACTGTGATAATGGCAGGATTAAAGTCATTATGAGGACAGAAACACAGACTCTGTCCTGAACACTATGCTGTGCTATGATGCTATGATTGATGTTGACTAAACCAGTTACTCATTAGATAACATTATAATTATTACAGAAAACAAATGCTATTACATAAAAACCAGTCATTGTTACTCTTGGCTGGCTAAGGCACCTTTGAAAGACAACCATGAGTGGTACGAGTGTTGAAAAATACCTGCAAAAAAGGAAAACTTGAAGCTTGTCATAGTCAGTGTAGAGAAAATAAGACAACAAAGGTGTTCACCTGATCAGAGTCATTGACGGTGATTTTCAGCCCCCGGAGGATCTCTCCCTCGGGTGGATGCTCATACATGGTCAACTCAAACGTGCTCTGTGGGCCGTTCTCTCCGTAGAAAGTAGGCGGATTGTTATTTAGGTCCACAACACGGATCACCACTGTGGTGACCTCATAGTCCATGAGTCTGCCTTCGGGACTTACTTCTGAAGCCTGAACAGATGGAGTAAAAGTCAAGGTATATTTATCACTCTTAGAATCAGAGACATGGGCCGATTGGGTATTTTATCTACCAATTTTACTATCGTGTTTTTCCCCCTAATTTTCCTTGTAGATTCATTGAGCCACTGTTCAGCTAATCAATGCACTTTGATTAGGTCTATAAACATTTTTGTGTGGACACAAGCACTTGTAAATAAAATCAGAAGTACAAAAAAATCCCAAAGTGTTTGTTTACATGCAAGTCTTTAGAAAATAGCTGTCTGAGAAGATCAGGCTTTGATTTATAAAGCAGTTATTATATTAAAATAATATAGGAGAGAATGTATGCAAAACAGAGTTGGTGACTGAACAGCAACTTACCCTGACTTTAATGTTGAAGATTTCTCTCTTCAGATAAATGGGGAGAGTCAACAGGGTGATGCAACCGCTTGTTTTATTGATACTAAAAACACCGTCATCACCTGGTGAA
Organism: Diplotaxodon limnothrissa; assembly: GCF_057381915.1. NCBI lineage: Eukaryota > Metazoa > Chordata > Actinopteri > Cichliformes > Cichlidae > Diplotaxodon > Diplotaxodon limnothrissa. Next base: position 12,551,759 of record NC_140608.1, on the reverse strand, counting down.
AAATATTAGATGGATGAACCTTTATATAAATATTTCTCCCTTCATTTTAAGATGATTGTAGCTTCCTTTGACAAAATGGCTCACCATCATCGAATGAATAACGGACTGGATTTGGGTTCCCCACATCACCATCTCGGGCCTCAACAGTGAATATTTCAGATCCCTAGAGAGAGTAAAGTAGAAAGATTTTGCATTTAATAAATTGGTGGTGGCATGCATCTATAAAAAATAGATCTTCAAAAGCCTCTTTTTGAACCACCATGTGTCTGGTGCAGTTAGTCACAACAAATCGCCAAAATCTAACCTTCTCTCTGTTTTCAAAGGCTCATTTAAATGTCACACTCCTAATTATTCTCATTTGGATGAAAGTCAGACTGTGTAAACTTGCTGTGATGAGCTACTGCTGTGACATTTTGCAATAGTGATAAAGCAGTGAAATGCCAGTAATTAAAGCTATGTGATGTGATGTGCCTTGGGTTTTGGGCTCTTTTGTTAGTTATTATTTATACTGCCAATATAAAACCTAATCATTCCACATGATGCCGCTTTATGACAGCAGTGTAACTAAGTTGTCCTAAACGAAAAAGAAAATGACAAAAATGTAGCCATTGTGCTAACTGTGGGGTGGCTGTAGCTCAGGTGGCAGAGCAGGTCAGCCACTAATCAGAAGGTCGGTGGTTCAATCCCAGGCTGCCTCCTGGCTGCATGCCAAATATCCTTGGGCAAGATACTAACCCCATGTTTGCCTACTGGTGGTGGTCAGAGGGCCTGGTGGCGCCTGTGTCCGGCAGCCTCGCCTCTGTCAGTGCGCCCCAGGGCAGCTGTGGCTACAATGTAGCTTGTCATCGCCAGTGTGTGAATGTGTGTGTGAATGGGTGAATGACTGAATGTAGTGTAAAGCGCTTTGGGGTCCTATGGACTAGAAAAGCGCTATACAAATGCAGGCCATTTACCATTTACCATAACTGCCACGTATTTCAACTCTAGACTAAAATCAGTGCATAAAATCACCGGGGGAGCGTTTTCATACTCACTGGCACTGAGATTTCGTAAACATAGCCAAAGTAGGGAGTCCCAATGAAAGATGGCAGAGTGTCTTGAGCATCAATCACATTAATTGTCAGGGTAGCAGAGGAGGACATAAACTGCTCCTTCCCATTAAAGCTACCACCACCATCCTAGAACAAAAGTAATAACAGTTTAAATCTGCATTTTTAAATGTAAGTCTCCTAGATCAAGAAATTGCTAATTTACATGTTCCTCTGCTATAATCATGTTTCATGATTTTATGTTCATCTTTGAGTATAATACACCAAGCACCTTTGCAATAACAATGACAAAGTGTGTCTTTGCTTTCTCATAGTCCAGCATTTCTCCAGATTTGACACGAAGGACTCCACTGTGTCTGTCGATGGCAAACAGAGTGGACTGAGCACTCTGCAAAGAAAATGGAACAAATGCATGATTTTAAAAGCACACGCAGAAACACAAATAAGGGGTTACATGAGCAAAAGCCTGTCACTGGCACTCTTAAAACCCTTTAACAAACACTCACATGAAAAGTGGTCAGGTGGCAGAATAAAACCATACAAAAGCTCCTTGAAATAAGCCAATTCCAATATCCAGTCTTTGCCCATCTGGATGTAAAGTACCCATATGCTCAAGGACATAGCAGGCAGGTGAAAGCTGTTGTGTCCAGATGTGGACTGCCTGTCTCCTACTTCCAAGCCAGCTGTTCTTTGTTCTTAATAGTCCAAAGTGCAAACTAACATTGTGTCGCTGAGCCACCCCTCGCCGACACAAATGTAACTGCCATTTAATCCCCATCTTCATAACTACACCAACATATTCAGGCACAAATACACAGTAACACAGGAAAATATATGTAACCCCTGCTTAGTACAACTATACGTCATCAGTGTTGAAAGCAGATTATTGAAAAAACTTAGCGGTTTACAATTTTACCTAACAAGTAAAAGAGCCCCGGGAGGTGACACAAATCCCTTTGGGGTTGTGTAAGGAAGGGCGTGTGAGTGGGCAATATTTTCCCACTGCAAAGTGATACCTGTAGGTAGTAGGTGACCGAGCCCCCTGAGCCTGTGTCTCTGTCCACTGCCTCAACTTTGTAGATACTGATTCCAGACTCTGTTGTCTACAATGTACAAGAAAGAAAAGGTAACATTTAGAGCTTAACAAGACCTTTTTCACTTGGAGAAACAGATACTGTTGTCTCGGCTTAACTTACTTCCAGTACATCAATGATCGCAGGCATGTTTTGGAATTCAGGCTTTTCATCATTTGCATCCATTACAAATATTGTCACTCTTTCCACAACCTAAAAGCAAGAACCGACAGTAGGATAAAACCACAAAGCATGTTGAAGTTTAGTATTTTGACTTTTTTTTTAAAAGGAGCTAAAAGTTGATACCTTGCTTTGCCCATCAGTGATGCTGACAAGAACATCAATAGAGTCTTGTTTCTAAGTAAATAATAGTAGTAGGTTAATACAGCAACCAAGTTGTTATAAAAACACTGAATTGTCGATCTGTACATCTTTGTAAAGTTTACCTCTCTGTCCAGCTTTTCTACTAATGTAATGTTTCCAGATTTGGAGTCGACGCTGAAGTACTCTTTGGACCCTGGATCAAAGGAAAGGCCGTACCTCACCTCTTGGCCTTCAGGATCTGTGCCATTAAGATGATAAATTTGTGTACCTATAGAGAGATATCATTATTAAGAGTAAATATCCCCTCACAGAAACAAATTGTGGAAAGGTACACAGTTTCTAACCATTTACTATGAGGTGTACGTTTCTTTTGGTAACAACTGCTGTGGAACAAACCAGCCTGAAACACTAAGTACCATTTGGAGTATCCAGACTGATGCAAGGTGTAGAGGGACAGCTGCACTGCATTCGCAGCCAGCAAACTGTCCCTGACATCAACAGGTGGCAGCAGCAGATGAGCATGTTAGTGTGAGTGCATACACGCCACACAACATCTGTTCATCTATCAAAGACTACTTAACATCCTGGACTCTCACATATTGGCCACCACAACACACCATTTTGATGATTGGTTGTTCTACAGTCCTATTAGCTGTTCACACTAAATGTTCCCCAGTACAGAGGTCAATCTCACCAACAGCAGTGTCCTCTGAGAGGCTGAACAAGGCCAGGTTTCCATTGTAACTGTAGGGTCCATTGTCGTAGAAATATGGAGCAAAATCTGCTTGTGCTGCCGGCAGACACATAAATCAGAGAAAAGAATATTTAAATGTCACAGGTTTATTTGGCATAATCTTTGAAAGAAGAAATTGTGCTCCCTGAACTATCGGTGAGTGGAGGCAATAAAGCACAACCTTAATCTATGACTGAATCAGTCTACTGAGTGTTTTGTACACATACTACTGATATGAATTTGTAATTTTAACTGGTTCTGTCTCTATAGATGCTAAAATGGCAGAAGAAATGCTATGTAAACTGTATACACAACCTCCTCTTTCTTTGCACTTTGTCTGGGATTAAAGGTGCATTACATCAACCTCCTAAAATACTCTTTCTATACATAGACCTGCGATCTCTGCTGCTTTTACCTGTAATACGATTCCCGTTATTTAAAACAGTTTTAACCTACTATTGCATATCAGCTTTAAAACTCATTTCATAAAACAAGCAAATAATTTTGTGTATCTTAAAAAAATACTTATATTTCCATTTGGAAAACCCAGGACATAAATAAACTGAAAACTGAGCGGAGGTTCTTTATAACAGTGACAGAATTACAAAATTAATACATAAAATAGCCCAGAGTCTGAATATCATTCACAATCTGATCGCATCAGGATTAGTAAACAGTAAACAGACAAACAATAAGGTAAACTTACCAAAGCAGGCATGCACAAACACAAACAGTAGTAGCAAATGTGGTATCCTTACATGCTTCATCCTAAAGAATAAAGTCATGAAATCGCACCATGAAGACGGCTTCGTCAAGAGACCTCTACATGAGCTACACTTCTCAAGGTGTTCTCTGGCAACTGGAGAAGGCTAAACGCAGATGCTCACATACTAATCCAATGACACATCTTAAGAGCTGATTCAGGGCCCCCGTAGTCTCCAACTGGGCCTTAGCAACCAAAAGGCCAAAGGAGATGACTCTGTCTGCAAAAGCTGTACATCTACAACTTTGCAGTAGATGTACAGCTATATTCTTCACATTTTCAACTTTTAATGTAAATTGTGTTATTACTAGCCAGAAATATACAGAAATCTGTTTTATTCTGATGTTGTCTAAATGATAATTCATAAAAGTTAAGCTATTATCGCACTTTTTACAATCACTGGTCACAGTGAAACATAACGATCAGGATGTTAATTTTGTTTTTTAGTTTTAAAGCTTTGATTTATGATCTGCTCTGAATGACCGCAGTCTCAGCTATGTAACCACCCCGTACTAAATATAATGACCATTTTACATAAAATATTGTGACCAACTATGTTTGATGTAAATTCTATACTGTAACTGTAGTCAGTGATTTGTTTATATTGGACAAGGGTACCATCTGCCATGCAGACTTTACAACCATATGTTTCAGTAACATAAAAAACCCTCACTACCTATGCAAGTAGCTTTTATGTTGAACTTTTATAACTAAAAACATCACATGTAGTACTAAAGCGGGCTAATCTTCTTGATTGATAATCTCATTTTCCAGCAGGTGGAAATCTCCTGTAAACAAATGTTATATAATACTTAGCCAGAGGTCCTCTTTTTACCAAGGTAGTTATTTTTTTTTTACAAATATTTACAAACAAAACATAAATGTTTCCAAATTTGATAGTTTTAAATTCATTTTTTCACTAATCCAAATAGTCAGTCAACATCACTTAAAGTGACTCAAATAATCTAATAATTCTTTCTCAGTTCTCTAGAGTGCAGTAATGTTTAAAAATCCAAGTAAAGACCTCAAACTCGCTGTCTCTATCCTGCTGAAAGAGGCCTAATATAATGTACGAGGGTGTACATGGTCTGCAATGGGGCTTAAGTAGGTGGTACATGTGAATGTAATGTCAACATGGATGGCAGGAGCCCAAATCATCACACTGTCTACTAGTTTACCTTATTCCTGGTGCCAGGTGTTCTCCAGGTAAGTGATTTACACACAGTGGGCAATCCACGTGATGTAAAGGAAAACATGATTTCTCAAACCAGGCCACCTTCTTCCATTATCGTGGCAAGTTCTCATGGTGAAGTGTCCATCGTTGATGCTTTTGGTGGTGGACAGGGGCCACTACAGGGGCCTCACTAGTCTGCAGGTATATATACACAAAAAACCGTATTGCACTGTGTATTCTGACACTTTTCTATCAGAACCAGCATGAAAGTTTTTTGCATTTTGAACTACAGTAGCTCATCTGTTGGATCGGACCACACAGCCCAGCCTTCACATGGCTGCCCATGACCCTGTTGCTCTTTCACCACTGCAATAGATATTGACCACTGCAGACTAGGAACACCCTGCAAGAGATGTAGTTTTCAACATGCTCGGACCCAATCATCCAGCCATCAAACTCAAATCCTTACACTTGCCCATTTTTCCTGCTTGTAGCACATCAACTTTTAGGACAAAATGTTCTGTTGCTCCTTAATATGGGATGGAACAGTATCCCTAACAAGCGAAGAGATAGTCAGTGTTATGCCTGATGTGTGTTTATAGATAGCCTTTTATATCCACATTTCTATTGCATAGCTATCTACTATCTACTTTATAAGCTCAAATTGCAGACCAAAAAACAAGAAGGAAAAAAAATCCCATTTGTTTTTCATTGGCAGATGTTATATGTTTCTTCCCCACTTGGAAAAATAGGTCAAGTATACAAATGCATTGTTTAATTTCTATGCATACCATTAAAACACTTTGCATGAAAGAGGATTTACACACGTGAATAAAGCATTTCAGCATCCAGTCTCGTGCTGATATTAAATCTACTATATATAATCTGAGCTTTTGTCCTAGAACTTATAGTGGATAACATGTTCTAAGTGTGTGCGTAATTCACGAATGTTTTCACTCAGAAAAACACAACACACAGATGCAGAACATCAGGAGCATCAGTACAGTTTAATATCACTGACCTCTGACAGCAGTTAAATTCTCAGCATATATGATGAAAGCTTTCAGACTGGGCATGTAAATATCCAGCATTCAAAGAGATCAATCATTTTCATGCCTTTTGAAACTCTTACACAATATACTTACTGAAAATGGTCACATGTCAAGTTACTTCTGTGTTGGTACTTAGGGTCATGCCTCCAGCTTTAATTTTTGTAATACTGACGGATGGCATGCATTAAACCACTGTTCTCTAATCTGTACACATGTGATGCATGGAGCCTAACTCTGGTAATATAAACTACATCAGATGTAAATATGAAGCACAGTTAGCACTTACATTGTGGTTGTAAAAAAGCCCAACTGAGTTATGGCACGTAACATTATGTAGGTTCAAAAACAAGTACTTTATATGTGTGCTTATATTTAATAATAGTCATATGAATGCTATGAAGGTTTTTATATCTTCCCAATGATGAGTGTAAAAAGTATGGCTAAAAGTTCACTGTTTTATAGTTTCTAGTATTGTGATTTCAATTATTGTGACATATGTGATAAGCTTCTGATTGTTGGTGACAGACCATAAGGATGCCCAAAGGAATTTTAGGGCCATGCCTAATCACTAAGACTAAACCTGCCTCAGTGTAACCTGAACCATTTGTACTAGCTGCCAACAAATGACAATGATAAGCTTCCAGATGGGTCACATTTGTCATACCACATTTTTGAATGGGTTTGTGTTAACATAAAAGATTTAGCATCAAGATGAAACCATAAAAAAGATACATTTAAGGAATAAAGAGCAGCAGAAGACGAACATGTTGTATCACAAAACAATCAGGGAAGCAAACACAGCAAGAGAGTTCTTTCCAAAATAAAGGTCAAACATGGATTCAATCACTTATAGCTTCTGAATATGTGAAAAACACCTGCATGAAGAATCGTTCAAACCAAGTATTAAAAAGGGGAAGCTCTTCAAGTTTCATTATTTCTCCATAAAGTGTTACAGTTACACTGGATTTTTCTTTTCACATATTGCAGCTACTGTCTAGTGACAAAAAATAAACCCTAAATTATAAAATGCCAAATGAAAACACTGATTATTTATTTACACAAAAGAAAGTAAGCAAACTAAAACTATAGCCGACTATTTTACAAAATTAAAATGATAGCTGAAGCATTTAAATACATTTTATTTCAGATTCCATGTAATGATGATCATATGACTGAATGTTTCTGCCATGAACATTTCAGCTTGTTGTACAGGATTAGAGTACATAGCTCATATTTAGAACATGTTTTTGGCCATTTATCAAGATGCGATGTTGACAGAGAGAGCTACATGTAGAACTAGTTTGGCTCTGTTTCTGTACATGTCTCTGAAACGTGAGAGTCTGGAAAAAGGACTAGTGAACATGTAGATATGTTTATCACTAAGACGAAGAATATTTTGGATTAATCTTGTTGGGTTTGAAAGAATCTCAAGCATACCAAAGATACACTCAAATCATATATTTTTATTCCCTGAAAACAAACTTGTGGGTTTATACGGTATCTGGAGAGCTTGATATGTTTAACATAAATTGATAAAATTCCAGTTAAAACAAGCTGCCCTTTCCCCCCTGCTTAAAAAAAATAAATGAAAGGAAAGTCATGTATTTACCTGGGCGGAAAAGGAGATTTACCAAAAATAGAAAGGGAAACGTTGAATAAACTGAACAGTACTTGTATCACTACAAGAGCACCTGTTCTCAAGCTCCCCACTTCAGCTTTGGCCCTTTGGATTATTATTGATAATCTCTAGTGTGGTTTGCCAAGGCCAAAGGTTTGCTTTCAGTCCTGGTCCACTCTAAAACTGGGTCATGCCTTTAATCTCTCCATCTACAGTATACTGTAGGTTAGCAGCCTTTCATTTTCATAAACTGCAGAATGAATACACGGCACATTTTTTTCTGCTGGAGTAACTGTGGACTAAAATGATCATTAGCATCTGCACAATAAGCAGTTTATATATAATCTATTAACATTTTATTTCCATATTATGGATGAGTCCTGACTACATTAAAAATAAATAAATAAAAGAATTTTTAAATTAAAATGAGGGTTTAGCAGTGAAAAAATATCTAGGAAAACAGCATCAGTAAAAAAAAAAAAAGTAGTATTCACAACAGTATTAAACTAAAACCTAAAGTAATGTTAATATATGCAGAAAAATGCACAAAATATGGGTATGGTGTGCTTACCTAGTTTGTTGTTTTCAGGGAATGAAAATATATGATTCTTTGGTATGCTTGAGATCCTTTTAAACCCAAAATGTTTAATGAGGATAACAATGCAATCTGACAAAAAAAAATCACAATGAATTAAACACTTTAAGCCCTGACAGGAGCCTACGGAGGAGTTCAAACTAAGCATTTGCTCTCTGATGCACTGCTCCATACTCTGCTTTTACTTTGCTGCCCCCAAGTGGTACAAATCAGATGGTAAACACTACATGTAAAAATAAACAGGTCTGTTTATTTGGCGTGCGTTTGCTTGGATACAGTTTAGAGACAAGACAAAACAAAAACAAAACAAAACACAAGCATCTATCTCAAACAGCGGGTCAACTGTAGTAGTGAGTATCCAGCTGTTATATACTTATACAACCACATCTGTAGATGTGTTCTGGACCTTTTTTATGGCGTTATTTTTGTGCCACTATTCTGAGCGGACGTAAAAAAAAATTGAGCGCACGTTAAAAAAAAATTGCAGGTGCAAGTGTTGCATTTTGAGGAGAAATTTATTTTGAGCTTACAAAAGCTGAATTTGAGTGAACAAAATTCATTGCTGCGTGCAAAAAACGTATTTCAGTGTTTGCGCTTATCCATATACACACACAATAGCAGTTTTTTCATTTGCGCTTGCTCGCAATGTGTTGCTTGCGCTCACAACATTCTCTGCTTCGTACGCTCAACTCTCTGTACACCGTTATAAGTGTGCCACAAAACCAACCAATCACAGACTTGGTTTCAAAAATTCTGATTGGCTCTTACGGTCTCCAATCAGCTGGCTAGCTACTGCTTTCCGGAAACACTGTCCGAAATGTAGCTAAATCCAGCTAAAATCTCTTAAACCCCAATTTGCGGATAATATCTTTAATCATTTTATTTTAAAATATATTATTTTTTAAGACTATTGTTGGTGTAGTAGAATGTAGTTGCATCATACAACCATGCCAACTGACTAATTTTTCCAAATTATACTTGAGTAGCTCTCTTTTATGTCGTCGAATACTGAATAGCAGCACGAAAAGAGCATGTCCCGGCCACATGTAAGTAATATAAAATCATTTTGTTAATTATTATTCGCTTGATAACTGACGTTAGCTAATTTGCAAACTATGCAAACTTGAAAAATGATGTACCTCATGTAGTTTGTTTTATGGGTTGTTTATTTTTGTCTGAGATACATCATTTCATTGTACTTGTCCATGTTCCTTGCTGCTTTTAACAGGACATACTGAGACAGCAAATGATGCATAGACTCCTCTCTAAACTGAAAGCTGCTTTAAACCAACAACCACTAAATCTGGATTATTTGGAGTTCTTGACTCGTCATGAGCTTGTTCTGTTTGAATCTTTCTCTCAGCAAATAGGCGGTCTGTCAGAGATTACAGAGGCTCTACAAAACGTTCATCATCTGGTTCAGTGTGAAATTAACATCAGCTCTGTGGCCATTATTGAACTGGAAACAGAAGTTGGTCTGGGACCTGGCCACCCCAAAATCGTACTAGAGAGAGAAAGACTCAAGAATTTGTTGGACATTCAGCTGCCAGTCAGCTGCATTGCTAAATGTCTTGGTGTTTCAAGAAGAACAATCTACAGGAGGATGCAAGAATTTGACTTGTCTGTGAGAGGAACATACAGCACAATGAATGACCAAGAGCTGGACAACATCATATCGGCTATCAAAAATCAGATGCCAAATGCTGGCTATCGAATGGTTCAAGGACATTTGGTTTCTATGGGTCTCCGTGTTCAGTGGTGGAGAATGATGGCCTCCATGCATCGAGTTGATGCTGTAGGGATCTTCAAACGGATCACAGAACTAGGCTGTGTTGTGCGAAGAAGCTACTCGGTGCGAGGCCCTCTCTCCCTGGTCCACATAGACACAAATCACAAGCTAATAAGGTAAAATACCCACTTATATAGCTCTAACACAAGTTGGGCAGAAAGATGCACGTTATACTTTAAATCTGCTTTAATCAACCTTATCTGATAGGTCTTTCAGTGTATTTATAATATTTTAAAAAGCACTTGATAGAGTAATATTAAGTAAAAGGAATACAGGATGTGTAACAAAACCAGCAATATTGTTAATTGTAAATTTTCTTGAGCAATTATTTACACTTTGTATATCAATATTTTCCATGATAACAAGCCTATCAACACATAATATGTTAAGTGCTCCAGAAAACTTAAAAAAAATCATGACAAGAGAACTAAAATATTTAGTCTCATTGAACTTATAAACATATAAAAATGTTGGTATTATTTTCAGCACACCTGACAAGTGTCCAGTTTAAGTCAGTGGCAAGTGTGCATACTGAAAAATTTATTTTCAATGTCTTACATGTTCTGCAAATCAAGCCTTAGTGAGATTGTTTTCCCTCTGAAACAGGTACAATGTTGTGATCTTTGGTGGAGTGGATGGCTACTCAAGGAAGGTAAAAGTGTAACTGTTATGTAGAATATTTGGTAGTTTTGAAATGAGAGCTTTATTAGGTTGTTTTTTTATGAACATCAATTATTCAGCAAGCCAACATAGTGGACGATTTGCAATTATTATTTTTTTAAATTTCTAATCAGTTCTTTACCAAAAAAGGTTAAACTAAAAGGCCATTTTCATTTTTTGATAAGTACTACCAATATTGATGTATAGACTACTCAAGCTTTGAATTATGGTTATGAACATAGAACCGTACAATATTCCTTGAACACTTATTATGAAACTGCATTATTAACTGAAAAACTATACATGATCTGAAACCAGATCTTTAATTTTCCATTTGTTTTTACTGCAGGTCCTGTACTTGGATGCAGCAACTAACAACAGGGCAAAAACTGCATTCTCATTTTTCCTGAGATCAGCCCAGCTTCACGGCTTGCCATCAAGGTTTTATGCCCTGATTTAATTTATATGCTAGCAACAAGTATCATTAAAGAAAACTTTAAAAATTCCTTAAAAATGTATTTTTATCATAGGGTTAGGGCAGATCAAGGAGTAGAAAACCTGGACATTGCACATTTCATGTTTGCCACAAGAGGAACAGGGAGAGCGAGTTTCATATCTGGAAAGAGTGTCCACAATCAGAGGTTAGTCTTTTGATGTTTTTTATATTATTATTGACTGCATGGGTAGATTGTTGTAGCAGTTCTGATATTGATTTGAAGCATGAAATACCTGAAATCCAAATTCAAATGTATTTACAGAGTAGAACGACTTTGGCGTGATGTCTGGATTGCAGTCACTAGCAAGTACCATGATATTCTTCACTCACTCGAGGAGGATGGCCTGCTTGACATTTCAGATGTCATTCATCTTTTTGGTGTCCACTACATCTTTGTCCCTCGACTCCGAGCAGATCTTGTCACCTTTGTTGGAGGATGGAATAATCATCCCCTCAGGACAGAAGGTGGTCTCACTCCTGAACAGCTCTGGTGTATGGGACATCTACAAGAGCTGGACGAGGGCGAGAGACTTGAGGTACCAGCTCATAATCTGATTTTTTTTTTTTTTTTATTTAAATGTTGAATTTCAAAATTTTAGTTAGCAGTTAACTCTGCTCTTCTGAAATTAACAAATTAAAACACTTGCAGCACATCTGGGAGATGCTTCTGGTGATTTTATACATTCTTGCTTATCAATTACCACTAATCTAAATTACAGTAAGAAGAACATGAAAACAAAGGCATTCTTTTTAAATTGTTGTATTTTAATGGAAAAAACGCTTACACAAAATAACATTCCTCCCAAAAGTACCTATTCTGGAATAATGACCATTATATATGTTTGTGGATTTGAAGGAGCTTCGGGATCCAGGCATTGACTGGGAGAGTGCTGTACTGCAAGAAGAATCTAACAGCACAGTTGTGGTTCCTGAAGTTGAATGCCCACTGGATGAGGAAACCCTGGAGGGGCTTCAGAGAACTATTAATCCCTTGGAACATTCTGAGTCACACGGACGTGACCTGTACATACAATTCTTGCTACAGGTGTCAAACCAACAGTGACACTTAACATGGACGTGAAAGTCAACGTTCTTTTAAGTTCTCAAATACTGGATTTCTTTGCTAAAACATTCAGATTACAAGTAGACAAGCAAACAAAGCACTTGCTTATTATCTATCAACGTAGGACCCTACACAAAGTTTTGAAGTCTTGTCATTTTCATGAAACGGCTACGAACATCTTAACAGCTAATGTTTACAAACATTTTTACTCATTTAGTTTCCAAATTACAAGACAACAATGTGTTAAACTCTGTGGAATCCACCACCATATTTAACTGCTGCACTCATTATGGTTTTAAACACTGTGTAAGTGTCCAGATGCTGCACTGGAAAAGTCACAGTACAAGTGCATGCACTCACAACTGGGTAACAAATGGAGTGATCTCCCAGCCGCTCCTTACATTCATGGTCAAACTTGCATGTTATTTTGAAATGTCTCTTTTCATCAGGAAGGATGGGAACATGGGACTGGTCGGTCATCCACTGGAGCACATGGTGGACAGCAAGAGACTCTGATTTTTCACCACCTGCACCGCCTGTGTTTCCATCTGTGATGTTTGAAAATGTTTCTGAAGTCTTTTCTAAATAAAAAGCAATCTGGATTACAATGTTTTAAATTAACAACTAAGAATACTTTCTAGTGCCCTGCATGTTAAAGCAAAAATATTTAACAGATGCATACGGTATATATACAATACTATAGGTATATACAGCTAATACTATATAGTACCTGATACTTCAATCTCCTGCAAGAAATCTTGCAAAAAATTTATGATCTTCCTCTCAGTTCTCTCCCTAGATGTCCCCTTTTCACTGAAATGTGGTTGGCAGCTCATCATAATGAAATCAGCGTCTGGCTGTAAATAAGGAAATAAAGTAGATTATATTATAGATATATTGTTCATTCAAAACTAATAAATAAATACAGGATAACTACAGTACAGATAAGTGGACTGTCTTTGGATCAGACTGAAGCTGCTATGTTAATACTTACTTTGAGGATTTTCCCAGGAACAAACAAACTGTGGCAAGCTTCAGGATTTACAGCCATCAGGTTCACAAGACCATACAGTTCCATGCCCTTTCGGAGCTGCTGTAGCATTGGAATCAGTCTTGTTGTAGAGTGTAAGACAATAGCACTTAAAAAAAAAAATGAAAAACTAGTTGGGGTGGGTTAATGATCTCTCTGATTTTTTCTCCCTTACCGGATCATGCTTTCCTTACTATCCATCTTTATCTGGTTTGTGTATCCACAGCTGACAATTTCATCAGCCCACATCATCAGAGACTGTATGTCTGCTGCATCTTCAACCTGGAAATGTATAATGTGAAAGAGGAAATACAGAAGGTTAAAAGTGTTTAAAAACACCATACTCATAATATATCATGTGCCAGAGCTAAACCAGGTGCTCACTTTGCGGATGAGCAGGGAAGATTCCACATCTGCAACATCCTCCTTAGACAGACAGCTGAAATCAACCTCTCCTGAGCAGAGGAAATTGTAGCACCATTCTTTGAAAAAGGCAGGAGATGGGCCTCCTTGGGCGAGGCTGACTGCAATTATTTCACCAACAGTTCTGTGTAGACAAATGATTATAATTCATTTTCAGGTAACATTTACAAAAATATCGGATGCGTATTAAATGTAATACACAAAGCTCGTATGTAACCAACCTGAAGTTTTCATTATCAAGATCGGTCAGAGAATACTTGGGGTTTTTGCCCTTGTTCTCAAGTCCTTCAAAGAATCTGCTTTCAATACCTGAAATCATGTCTTTCATACAAAAAATATCCGCATTTTTAAGTTATCCATTATTTATTGACACTAGGACAAAACAGGTAATAGGCAACTCACCACTCAAAAACTCTTTCCTAAGTGCTCCTGTATCCACGCCTGCCTCTCCAATGAAAACCACCCTAAGAACACTGGTGGGAGATGCAGCTTTTTTTCTCTGCCACTGGAGAATGCCTCTGTCTGGAAGGTCTTCTCTGTCCACACACAACTTAAATTCTGTTGTGGTGTCGACTTGTTGTTCAAGGCAACGCAATACATCTTCCACGCTTAACAAAAACAGGGTAGAAAACATCCTAAGCTCTCAAAGAAAAATAATCATCTTTAGATTAAAAGAGGCTACCACATTAAACGTGATTAGAAATTATTGCAGCATGTTCTGTGCAACAACCTTTAACAATAATTTAAAGTAGTGTGATCATAAAATGTTTTATATGAAATTAAACCCCAGGTATTGTGTAAAAGATCTTACACATAATTTTAACAAATGGTTCTGCATAATAGTGTGTATATGAATTATAATAGAGCAAAAAGTACCTGTCTGTTGTGCATACTGAAGTTTGAGCTGGTGTCCCTGTAGTTTGGTCATTTTCTTCAGGCACCATGCATTGAAAGCTGATGACAAAACAAAGTTTAAAAAAAATAAAATAAAAATACATATGTTTGCGTGGACTGTTACTGATTAACATTTTTTCATAAACGGCTGAAAAAAGATTACCTATCCCCACACAGACTCGCATGGACTGTGATCTCATCTTCAGGAAAATCCTTAGTGCATATTGGACAAATAACCTACAATTCCAAAAATGGGTACATGTTAGGCATAGTGGGAAAAAGATCATTACCGATACAAAATTCATTGTAGTTACTATGGTTTTTAGTAATGTGCTAGGTTTACCGTGCATTTGCTTTTCACAATGCATAACTCCGATTCCTGCTGAATCAAAAAACAGTAATTGTGATACTATATTATTTAATCAAAATTGCTCATTTTGATTTCATCAAAATTGTCTCACCTCATCATCAGTCTCATCAGGAGAGAATTTTCCTTTGCACGTATTGATGTGTACTGCAAGCATCTGCAGAGGCATAACTTCATTACACTGGTAACATATCTTCTTTGGCATCTTTGAAAAGTGCTGTGAGTCGGGAGGTAGAGGAGATGTGTCTAATGTTTCCTGAAGAGGTACTATGTAAAAAGTGGATTTGCCACCTCCTGACACAGCTTTCAGTGTTTTGACAGAATATCCTTCTGTTTCAGGTGGAATTACAGTGAGCTTTCGTCGACCACTGCCACCTTTATTGACAGAAAAATAGCATAAACAATCAAGCAGCAAAAGTATCAACTACATAATCATAATGCAGTATGAGCACGCAAGAATGCCAAAAAAATACATAAAAACTGAATTAACAACAAACCTGTTGCCTTATGTAAGAGCCATCCTCCACAAAGATATTCCATTTTTGGAAAGGTTTCTTCCAGAAGTCTAGAAATCTTAGTTAAAAACACCGTTAAGCAGAATGGAACACTAAATGGACTGTGGCATATGATTCAGGCTAAATGCGTCTGCCAATGACTGATTTTAATACTGACTACACAAACTTACCTCTGCATGGTCACCATCTTCTGGAAGAGACACTGTTTGTCTCCCCATGCCAGCTTGTAGGAGTTCAAGCTCCTCAGCTGGCAAAGGTGTGTAGGATGTGTTTTTTGACAGCAAATAAAAACTGAGGCCTGTGGTCTTACTGCCTGCCTTAACAAGCTGCTTAGTAGATGTTAAACATCTCTTTTTACCACGGCTCAAGTGTGATTTGAAATATCCTGGAAATGATCTGTGGGATGAAAATGCATGAGTTTAAAAAATGCAGTGTTGCATAACATAAGGGTTATTGTTTAATAAAGTTATTAAATATGACATCAGTCCTTAATAGCACATTTTAATTTAAAAATCAATGTTGATAAATCCACAAACCAAATAACTTTAACAGAAAAGATTGCAAAAAGTTAAAATAAAAAAAAACACACAAAAAAAGCAAAAACCTTGTCATCTCTTGCTGGATAGTCAGATTTCTAGGCTCCGGCTGCCCACTCTCTGTTGGCCTCCCTGAAGGATTTGTGGATATGTTGTTAAGCAGCAAAGACACCAGATTTCTTACTGCTGACTCAACTGCACCATTACCCTAAAAAACATGATTAGGATACACTGCCTCAGTAAGACAACTACGCTGGTAATTACCCATAAGGCTAGCTTAAACTCTACAGCTGCATCTGTAACTACAATTTCACAGCATATTAAACAGAAAGGACAGCAAATTACTAAATTCACACAAAAAAAATTTAACTCACCTGATACTGTGGTGTAGTATTATTGGAGCCATTGTTTGATTCTGCCATCTCTTCTTTAGCTGCAGAGTAAATCAAAAATCCCTCTATCTGCAAGAAGCGAGGCTGAGTGGACAGTGTTTCCGGTGTCCGGACAGCAGTAGCTAGCGAGCTGATTGGAGACCGTAAGAGCCAATCAGAATTTTTGAAACCAAGTCTGTGATTGGTTGGTTTTGTGGCACACTTATAACGGTGTACAGAGAGTTGAGCGTACGAAGCAGAGAATGTTGTGAGCGCAAGCAACACATTGCGAGCAAGCGCAAATGAAAAAACTGAGCGAGAGGGGGTGCTATTGTGTGTGTATATGGATAAGCGCAAACACTGAAATACGTTTTTTGCACGCAGCAATGAATTTTGTTCACTCAAATTCAGCTTTTGTAAGCTCAAAATAAATTTCTCCTCAAAATGCAACACTTGCACCTGCAATTTTTTTTTACGTGCGCTCAATTTTTTTTTACGTGCGCTCAGAATAGTGGCACAAAAATAACGCCATATACATCTGCAAAGTCTCACCTGTAAGAAATGAATTATTTTACACTGCAACAATCGAAAGCAAAGAGTGCTTTCTCGTTTTTCTTTGTTTGAATTATTTTCTTGTGGTCTACAGCAGAAGAATAGGCTCAGCTCATTCATTGGGAGTGACTGGGACAAGGACAAGATTAGAAATGAATATATCACAGGGACAGTTCAGGTTGAGTGGTATGAAGACAAAGAGAAGGGATGCTGTGATGGTTTGGACATGTACAGAGAAGGGATAAAGGATACGTTGGACAAAGGATGTTAAAAATGGAGCTGCCAGGCAGGAGGAAATGAGGAAGACCACAGAGAAGATTCATGCATACTGAAGGAGGACATGAAGGAGACTGGTGTCACAGAGGAGGATAAGATAGGGTGAAATGGTGGCAGATGATCCGGTGTGGTGAGCAGCTTAGTCATGTCATGACCACATTGACTGCAACTTAAAGACAAACATCAACAAAGTACATTTATTTATACATTAAATTTTTTAGGAGCTATTTCAGTACACAATAAGTTTTACTATAGCCCACTTTAGCATGAATGATTCGCGCAGCGCCACGAGGCTTTACCTCTGACAGGAGGTTATTTTAATAGGAAAGGTTCGTTGGAATCACGTGACCTTGCCAACCAACACAGGCTGTCCGGGCGAGAGTTAGGGGTGCTGTGAAGCGTGGCCAGCTCGCTCTTCGTGTCGTGGTGTCCAGCACGAGAGAAAAGTTGGAGAAAAAGTTTTGTAAGAGGAAATACTACGCTTTAACTATATTTAGGCAACACCGTGCTTAATTACTTTTATGCGGTTTATCGTTTCCTCTCTTTTTGCTTTACTTTTTTAAATCAGTCAGATTTAATTTAAAAAAGGATATATATACATATGCTTTCGCACTGGTCACTCTTTTTAGTCTTCGTATATCAATGTTTCTGTACGAAGCCTCTGTGCTACATCTGGTGGAGGAGAGCAGCCCGAAACCGGGGATAGTACAATGAAGCCGTGCGTCCATCTCCGAGACAAAGCAGCAGGATGCTACGAAAGGACGGTATTTCTCACAAATCAGGGACATTTCACTTGAACTCACCAAGAGGCCAAACAAAGGTTTGTAAGACACACCATCTGAACATCCCCGCTTCTCATTTTAGTGGCTGCAAATCGCGAAATGGTTAAACAGCGCATATGCAGAGCCGTCGAATCGCACGGGCTTGTAAACATCCTCTTCCTTTTGCTAAAAAGGATGTTGAATTGAGTTTGCTAACCTATTGTTTCAACCTCAAATGCGCGGTTTGTTTTCTGTGATAACAGCAGAAATATGCTGCAATAAGCTGCATTTCCGTTTAGCCCACTTTCCATTACACATATCAATTTCTTATTTAAATAAATCGAATATATGAAGGAATAATGCTTTGATTCCTGCTCATTATATACTGTATTAATACTGTGCAGAAGTGTGCAGTAGTCTGTATTTATTCTGGATCAGTAGATGGTACAAATTACACTGAATTAAAATCCCCCTCCCCCATGAACGACTGCCAGTGCCATAGTGTTGAGCACACCACACATAGAGGGGTGCAAGTGTGAAACAGTGGTAAACAGTGAAATTAAAGTCAGTCAGTTACATAGAAATAATAACACCTGTGCAAACTATAATGGCTCTCAGTATTTGCCTATAGCACCTTATTGTTTACACTTGCACTCCTGCAGGAACAGCAAATCTTTCAGTGAGACTTTTTGGCTTTTAACATCTCCATGAGATGCTGCTCGGAGGCTTTGAAGGCAGCCATTAATGTAATTTGTAGTGAGATGATAAACAGAGTGATGTGTGTTTCTGCCTGAGCAGATAGTCAGATTTGCCAAACGCTCCAGTGACTCTTGAATATGTAAAAGTGCTCATCTCAAGCGCTTCAGCCTGACAGTTTGACGGCTTTGCCGTATTAAACTAAGATAATTGGGGGATATTTACTCACGGAGCACACAATCATTTCACAAACTACTTGAAAATTGTATTTTTTCCTTTAATTATATGCTTTGTAGAAATTATTCACTCTCCTGACAGGACCAAATGGCATTTGCGTGCGTGTCTACATTTCTTTCTCAGCAACACGGAAACGGCATTATTCAGAGTTAAGAAATTTGTTGTGCTGAATGATTTCAATTAAAATTCATTGTCAATATGGTTAACTTGTTTTCAGAGGAGCACTATGACACCAGTGTGGTATGTCTTCCTAACTGGTTTTCCTTGTTATCCATGCCAGCACAGCTCAATATTCCCAAAGCATGGAAGGATTACTACTTTAGCTAATGACACTGAATAGAATTGGAAAATATCATGCTCCGACTTACCCAGCTGTCTATGCTGATAAATTTAAAAAAAAAATTGAGAGTTAGAATTGAAGATTACTGAACTGAAAACCTGCTGAGGCTTGTGTCTTAAAGGTTACTCCACGGCATGGGAAAGCTTTTGGTTTCTAAGAATGACATGCTGGTGATAAGATGATGATAAGATGACCCAATTCATCAACAGAGACAGTTATAATATGTGTAAAGCTCTACTCAGTTTCCCACGATGTCTTGTATTTGGCTTAATGCTGAATTAAGTGTTAAAGGACTACTTTGCAGTCAGACTGTTTTAGCCCCTGTACCTCCTGTTTTTGTCCCCCCCCTTTTTTTTAGCCTTTATTTGACACATGCAGAGTGAGACAGATTTGAACCCAGGCCTCGGCTGTAGGTCTCTGTTGCCTGTTCCAACATTTGTCTTTTAACTTATGCCATTCTCCAATCCTGGTGAAAACCAATAGTGTCATTTTCTGTTGCTCTAAGAAATAAGACAAACAAATTTGTAAAAGCTGTTGCTGTTGCACAAGCACCTCAATATAGTTGAAATGTCAGAGCAGCACAAATGCAACCACATATTGGTTAGAGATTAAAAATAGACTGGTTATGTTTCGGTTTGTCTTTAAGCACTAAGGAAGCTCTGTGACAAATAGCACAAGAACTAAGATCCTATTTTTATTTGTCTTTTTTTTTTCTTTCTTTAGAATGAAGCCTCTGCATGACAAGCTATGACCCAAAGAACAGCACTGTAGAGCTCACATTGCAAAGGGAAGACTTAAGAATGAAGACCAAGTATGCAATCGTCTTTATCTGTATTGTGGCCCTGGTCATCATTGAAAAGGAAAGCAACATCCTCTCTAGGTAAGAGTATGGAGAAGAGTGTGTAATAATCTGCTAAATTTTATATTATATTTGTGCAAATCTGAGGAAAGCTAAAGGGATCTTGTACTTTTTGGGAGGTGTGTTTCCTTTCTTACCAATAAAAATACATATTAAGACCCAGCAGTCTACCTTAGCTTAGCTTGCCTTAATGTAAAGACTTCAGATGTGGTGTTGCCCTGCCCAGATGTGCTTGCCAAGATGTTTCTGTGCTTCAGATGAATGCACCTTCTTGATTTAACAATCATAAGAACAATAATCTTAACCCTAAAGCAGCATAAAGCCGGGGAGGATATAATTCTCAGGTGTGAGTTGTCTCACAGGGAGAGTTTCAAGCCTTTATCATATTAAGCTTTTGTTTCCATGCTGAAGGTTTTTTTTGAGAAAACTGTGTTAAGATAATTATGAAAAGATAGATAAGATAGATAAGAAACCCTATCTAAAAAAGATAAAATGGTACAGTGTCAAGATGTGTAGAGAGTAAGGAGCCAAAAGCAGGACTCAAGGTTGTCAAAATAAAAAAAATGAAACATTTTTTAGGTCAAAGGGAAGAAAACTGAATTCAAACAGGGATCACGCCAGAGTAGATGCAGGGACACTTTCAGCTGGAATCAAACCAGTGATCTGAGGCTTGCCAAGAAAATGTATTAGCCACTTCACTGTGAAGGCACACACACAAAAGAAGGACAAATAGACAGAAATATAAAAATATACACTGTAAGCGCTGGTAGGCCAGAGGAGGCAGACTTGAGGACAAGACACTGCTGAACATAATTAACTCAGATTGAATGTCGTGATGCATGCTCAATCATCCAGGTAAGTAAATTCCAAAAGGTTGAGTCTGTTCATCTGGACGTAGCGTTTTCAGTGGGAGAAACGTTTTGGCACTCATCCAAGTGACTTCTTTAGTCTCAGCGGACTGCAGGTGTCCCCAACCTTATAAACAATACATTTGCACAATGACTGAAACCAGCACCACTGACGAACAGTGGGCTGTGAGGTTAGTTCATTGATCATTAATATGCAAACTGTCATGACCATTGATCAACAACCCCATTGATCAGCGGCCATTGATCAATGGCCATGAGTACCATTCACAGATAGTTGGGGAATGGCTGCAATCACAGCATTGTAAGATGGTGAAAGATCTATCCTTAGGCCGCCTCCTCGA
Source organism: Diplotaxodon limnothrissa (assembly GCF_057381915.1). Taxonomy (NCBI): domain Eukaryota; kingdom Metazoa; phylum Chordata; class Actinopteri; order Cichliformes; family Cichlidae; genus Diplotaxodon; species Diplotaxodon limnothrissa. The sequence continues at coordinate 12,530,303 of NC_140608.1, read as the reverse complement.
TTCAGAGATGGTCTTCTCTGAATCGGTCATCTATGAATCAAGTTGGGGGCCAAAGGGTAGATCTTTAGGTAGGTTTGCTTGGATTAGCAGTTGTAAATATTTTGTGTTATTGTACTGTTGTGTGTTTTAGTCATGTTTTTGTGAAGGAAATTTATAATTTCTTTTGTTTTAATTTGTTATGTACTTTTATTTTGAAAGGACTGGGTTGTAGTTGTACCATGCTTTGGAAGGTGGCCTCATGTGTCAGTGTCACTGATAACTGATCGGGGTTCTGCCTTCCTGTAGGCTATATACAGATATATATCTTTTTACCTTATAAAAATCCTCTGTGCCTCAAAAGTGCTTTCACCCTTGCTGGTTGTTTTAGTTATAACTCAGACATAAATGCAACTATCAGCTAAATAAAATATATAAAAAAAAGAATAAAATGTAACACCTTATGGTTTGCCAATGGATATTTTATAATGAAGTCTATTTATCTTGTCAGGGTCTCTGACAGATTGATCCAGAGGCAGATTCCGCAGCAGCAGAATTTCAGCAACATAACACAAAAGGGCTCCCTGATGGCACTCAAAATGCTGCTGTCGCGACTCTCTGGTACAAAGAGGGATAACTCAAATTTCTCAGAGGAAGAAGAGGAGGAAGAACTAGATGATTTGGGGACATACAGCTACGCCGGTGGCCGTAAGCACGTATTACTCTTGGCCACCACACGGACAGGTTCCTCATTTGTGGGGGAATTTTTTAACCAGCACGGGGAGAACATGTTCTATCTGTTTGAGCCACTGTGGCATGTCGAGCGCATGCTGACCCCGGCTGCAGAGGCAAACAATGGGACAGTGTTGTCGGGAATTTACCGAGATGTACTCCAGGGGCTTTTCCTGTGTGATTTCTCACCTCTTGAGAAGTTCATCTCTCCCCCACCTCAGGACCATGTCACCCCATCTCTTTTCCGCAGAGAGTCTAGTTTATCACTCTGTGAAGAACGGGTCTGCAGTCCTGTAATCAGAGATGTTTTTGAGAGGTATTGTATAAGTTACAAATCCCTGTGCTGCTAATCAAGCCTGTAATCTTTATTTATGCAGCTGCAAAAGGAAGGCCTGATGGTACTTTAACACTAAGCTATCGTCTGTGTGCCTTATTAATAATATTCCCAATGTTCTTCTGCATGACAACAGAGAAAAAATATTAATTTAGTATATGCATGAAATATTAATATTCCCACTATTCAGTTTTGTAAAATGCTTTTTATCATTTAAAAACGTTATGGTCTTGTTTTAGGTATCACTGTAAGAGTCGTCGCTGTGGGCCACTGAACCTAACTCTTGCATCTGAATCCTGCCTTTCCAAACAACACCATGCCATTAAGACTGTTCGTGTGCATCAGCTGGACACACTGCAGCCTTTGGTAGAGGACCCTCGCTTGGATATCAAAGTTATCCAGCTAGTTCGAGATCCAAGAGCTATCTTAGCATCGCGCATGGTGGCGTTCTCTTCAAAATATCACACGTGGAAGGCCTGGGCGCAGAACGGCCAGGTGCCCGAAGATGATGAGGAGGTGAAGAGGCTCAAAGGAAACTGTGATCACATTAGGATGTCTGCAGAGGTTGGACTGAGCCAACCTCACTGGCTCAGGAACCGCTACATGCTGGTCCGCTATGAGGATATCGCCCTCTACCCTATGCAAAAGGCAGAGGAGATGTACAAGTTTGCAGGGATACCATTTAGTTCCCTGGCCAGGGAGTGGATACTGAGGAACACCCAGACCACACAGAAAGCCAGCGGGATTTACTCCACTCAGAAGAACTCATCAGAGCAGGCAGAGAAATGGAGATTTACAATTCCCTTTACATTGGCTCAGGTAGTTCAGAGAGTGTGTGGACCCACCATGAAGCTGTTCGGGTACAGATTTGTGAATGATGAAACGACACTGACCAACAAGTCCATTAGTTTGCTTGAGGATAGATTATTTAATTAATCAGGAGGTCAACATACAGCTGTGAAACTGCACAATACTGCATGGCATGCAGTGCATGTGAGCCAGCAGAAGCAATTACTGTTCAGATCAAAACTGTTAAACAAAGGTGCCATAAAAATACAAACAAAGGTGCCTCACATGTAGGCCATACAGTAAGATGCTCGCCAATGATGTGCCTCATTGAAATAATGAAAAACTACTTGATAAAGGGAAGTATTTATTTGCATACTGTGTTCACTGAGTAGCCTGAAGATTAAACTTTGTTTCATTCTCTTTATTTCATTTAGAAATGAAACAAGCATTGATATCAAGGCCAAATGTGACAGATTATTGTGTAGGATTTTTGTTAAATCTTCATGGTTGAATTTCATGTTACAAACTTAAAGTGAAAGTTATGTGCATATGTTATCTAAGGGAAATTTTGTCTTAGAGGATCCTAAGACCTTTTCTTAATAACACCCAGTTTGGCTGGTTTCATGTTTTTATACATCAGCATTAGTCTAGGCATTTGCTAGAGTTATGTTCGAGTAGACATGATGTGCTGTGATAGAGTTTTACAAATCTTACTCAGGAAAAGTATGTTGTGTCTCGATGACAAGCATTGATATTTTCTCAACAGTGTGCCGTGTAAGAGAATAGGTTCTTCTTTTGAAAACTCTGAGATTAGAGAAGATAAATTAAGATTTATTTATCAATTTAAAGATGATATATGAGAAGTAGTAACACTCATATCTATATGAAATATCTACTCAACTATTTTTTATTTTATTTTTTTTATTTCTAGCCAGCAGCCTTAACTGCATCTGTATTAAAGTATTTCTCACTTCTCTAAACGTCCAAGTAGGTTTTGTTTAATTTTGTTGCTTGCGTGAGAGCTGATCTGTTCTTATGTTGGTCATTAAATGTAAGGTTTTTTTGTTTTCTTTTAAATCACACAACAACTCAAAGTAATAAAATCACCCAAAAATATTAAGACCTGCAGAATCCACCCTGTAAAGATGTGTTGTGTTTTGATATGACCTGTGTAGGTTCACTCACTGGCCAATTCATTTGGCACACTTGTTCAGCTGCTTGTTAACACAAATATCTAATCGACCATTCACATGGCAGCAACTTGATGCATTTAGTTATGTATGCTGAAGTTCAAATTGAGCATCTGAATGGGGAAGAACGGTGATTTAAGTGACTTTCATGCTGTTGGTGCTGATATGCTGGTCTAAGTATTTCAGAAACTGATCTGGGATTTTTCCAATAACCATCTCTAGGATTGAGGGGAAATGATCTGAAAAAGAGAAAATATCCAGTAAGCTGCAGTTCTCTGGAAGAAAATTCCTTGTTGATGCCAGAGGCCAGAGGGGAATGGCTGACAGGCAGATAGGAAAGCAGTAGTAACTCAAACACTCATTGAAGCCAAGCTATGCAGAAGAGCATGTGGAAAACCCATCGAATCTTTAAGCAGATGGGTCAAAACAGTGGAAAACCACATCTGATGCCAATCCTGTCAGCTACAAACAGGAAACTCAGGCTATGGGGCAAAAAATATTTTAAAATGATGTTATCTGATCTTATGAATCTAAATTTGTGCTGTGACATTTGGGTGGTAGGGTCAGAATTTGGCATAAACAACCTGAAAGCATAAATTCATTCTGCCTCATGTCAATGGGTCAGCCTGGTGGTGGCAGTTTAATGGTGTGGGGGATAGTGTTTTAGCATGCTTTAGACCTGTTAGTACCAGCTGAGTATTGTTTAAACACCACAGGCTTCCTTGAATATTGTTGCTGATCACGAGCATTATTGATAACTATCTTCCATGTGTCCATCCTCTGATGGCTGTTTCCAGCACAGAAGGACCATGTAATAAAGTTCAAATCATCTTAAAACTGGTTTCTTTAACATGTCACTGTCCTCAAATGGCTTCTAAAGCCACCAGATTTCAATCCACTGCTTTTGGTATGCTGTGGAATGTGAGAGTCACATCACAGATGTGAAATCTGCAACAACTATGAGATGCTATCAGTGCAATATGAATCATAATTTCTGAGGAATGCTTTCAGCATCCGGTTGAATCTATAACACATTGAACTAAAGCAGTTTCAAGTAGGGCTGTGCGATATGACCAAAATCTCATATCCCAATATAAGAATTCTATCGTCCCAATAACGATATAAATCACAAAAATGTAACATTTTCTGTAAATTCTGTGACTCTCGGGCAGCTGGACTTGCGTGAAGTGTTTCCAGCTGCGCGTCGCGTACCTGGAGTCGAGTGTTTTAACTGATGCATGAAACGATACCTTTTTAGACATAAGTTGTAACGGCCGCCGTTTTCTTTGTGAGTATTTATTACACAACGTGCTGCGGGGAAAAGCCTGTTCTAACGTTTGAGTCTAAGGTTTATTTTTTTTTTAGCACCTGGCGGCTCTTTCTTACTTCTCATCCGTAAATAATCTGCTCTTTCACGTGATTCAGTTTTGAAAAGTCTTAACAGGATCTTGAGCTCTATTGTGAAAGGTTTATGTGGAACATAAACAAGCGGACACGCGATGGCGTTACCGTCGTTGTTGCTAACGACAGGCGCTTGTCCGTCTGTAGTGTGGTTATAGTAAATATAAGAAAAAGAGAGAACTTTAAGAAATGAATATAGCCACTACAGTGACCATCAAAACGATGAAAAAATATTGCCGTAAACAGTTTATTTTGTGACACCACGAAACAAACGATAGCATAAATTGAAACGATAGACGTTTTTATATCGTCATCCGATATATATCGTTATATCGAACAGCCCTAGTTTCAAGTAATAGCAAGATATACCTAATGAAGTGGCTGATGAGTGTATACAGCCTATGACTTTAAGTGAAACCCAGGTGGTGCTGGCTTAACTGTCAGTCTTGATAAAATATGAAGTTAAGCACTGTGACTTCAGATAAATGGCAATATTGTGCTCAGTTTCACTGTGGCTTCATTGAAGCAGCTGTGAAAGGCATATGTTTCAGAATTTCACGGAGCTTCACTTACCTTCATTTTAAAAACATATGAATTCATATATATGTGTGACATACTGAAGCCAGAACAACCAATTTTGTAGCTCAAACAGTGGGTGTAGTCACAGTGCAACATAGTATGCATTTAACTAATGCAGCTATTCGGAGTGGGAATACATGCAGTTCCTTTTTTTTGGTGGGGAGGAATACAGATGTGCAGTTTCTCCCTGTTTATGGATGATTGCAAAAAGGTTAATAAGGAACAGAGGCTATTGCCAACATAACTTCAAAGTTTTTGTTGTGGCAAAAAAAAAAAACAAAGAAAATCAGAAAAAGTTTGAGTCTAAGTCAATTCACCAAAGGAAATCTGTTCTTAAGCCTTACTTTGGCTAATTTAGTTAGTTGCACATTTTAGTTCTTTGAATACTGAAATACTAAAATTGTTCTTTTTTACAGCTCAGATGTAGTTCTTTCAAATGCACAGTCTGCCATTGAAGTGCTAATTTAAGGGGGCATATAAATATTTGAATTTCAAGAAATGATTTGGTGCTCAGGGGAATCAGGTATTAAGTTGGCATTTTTGTAAATTAAATCTGACTTAAGCACAAACCTCTGGTTATCAGCAATGTAACAAAGTAAAATAACGTCTGCGTTCTATTTAGATACATTTTACTGAATTAACCAAACAGTGGAAAACTTGACAAACCTTGACTTGACAGAACGATAGAGCAGTAAGTTGTACAGAATGCAATTGGTAAGCAAACACTGGCACTATGTTTACTATAGTCATTGCTTTGATATCCAACTATCCGATCAGCTTATTTTGCTTGGAATGGAAGCAGTTTGAGAATGAAATGGCCAAAATGCAAATTCCTGTGGAATTGTTGATGTAGTTCAGCTGCATATTAAAATACACACTGCTGCTGCCTGTGATCCTCTAAAGGCTTAGTGTGAGTAAAGCAGAAACAGGGAACCCATTCAGGCCTGCATTCCGTCTATCTGCCTCACATCTCAACTGAGAGAGAGCACTTTAGAGTGCACAGCTGTTGGTCAAGCTGATTTTCTCCCAGATCATTTCCCTGATGTTATTTCCACAGCAGAGCAGCAGCTGTTTCTTCCCTGCAAATGAGAAAAGGTTTCCACAATGGGTCATTGAAGAGTTGAACCTGGCAATGTGTCAGGTTTTCTCAAGGTATCCAGTGTTTTTGACCAGAACTCAGACCAACTTAGTTACACTCACTGAGCTGAAATACAACCTTGTCTTTTCACTTTGCCATGTGTTTATAATTGCTAATATTTTGAAAGTTTTCCTGACTTTGGTTTCAAGTGTTTTTAACTGACACACTCGACTTGTTGGGCCTGGTTTAAGCCCCTGGCTATCACTCAGGTCTTAGATTCACTATTATGTTCAGAGGATGAATCACTGAACATGCACCATTCCCTCACAAGATGTGAGACGGTTTTCAGCCACCCATTTTTCATCTCGCAGATTTCACCATGAATCACCCACTCGAATCATGTTCATTCACATGGTTGCACTCACTCACTCACTCACTCACTCACTCACTCACTCGGTGAAATGACCAAAATAATAAATAATTGAGTGATTTAAGTTATTGACTATAACTGAGTGCAAGTTCTGAAAATAAATGGATTGTTTCCAAAAGCAATTTGTTTGCTTGGTTTTGTCCACCTACCCTGGAAAGTTTACTCGTGGTTGTTGGTGCGACAACTGGAGACTAACACAGATTTGAGGAGGAGCAAGTAACTCATACTATAAGGCTGTATTTTGGGTTATTATTATTTTTATTATTATTTGGGTTATTATTGTTGATGATCTGGGATCTGAACTTCTGTTTGTAAAATTACACAATTAGGTTCTCTTAACTGTAATTTGCAATGCATTCAATCACATTGCTCAAAGTGAGCACAGAAAAGAAATTCTTTGGATTTCTTCAGCATTTGCATGTGGGGAAATGTTGAGATAGCAGGCCACATGCATTAATGGCATTAAATAAAATCATAAATATAATGTTTTGAATGTAAAAATATAAGCATTTTCTGTTGTGTAATCGATACTGTTGACTATAATATTCTATAAGGAAAAATTAGAGCATGCTGCAGGTATTACAGGTACTGAACTGCAATGGTTTGTTCCATATCTATTTATTAGACTCCAATTTGTTCATATAAATGGCAAGTCCTTTTCACACACTAAGGTTATTTATGGACGTCGACAGGCTCTGTGCTATGACCAGTTCTGTTTGCATTATAGGTGTATCATTAGAAGGCATAGCATACATATTCACTGTTATTTATCTATCCATGAAGCCAGATAACAAACACAAATTAGTTAAACTGCAGGAATGTCTTAAAGATACAAAGACCTGGAGGACATCTAACGTCCTGCTTCTAAATTCAGATAAAACTGAAGTTATTGGCCCTAGAAATCTTGGAAATATGTTATCTAACCAGATACTTACTGTAGATGGCATTACCTTGGCCTCCAGTAACACTGTGAGGAACCTTGGAGTCATTTTTGATCAGGATATGTCATTCAATGCACATATTAAACAAATATGTAGGACTGCGTTCTTCCATTTGCGCAACACCTTTAAAATTAGAAATATCCTGTCTAAGAATGACGCTGAAAAACTAGCTCATGCATTTATTACTTCTAGTGTGGACTACTGTAATTCATTATTATCAAGATGTCCTAAAAACTTCCTGAAAGGCCTTCAGTTAATCCAAAATGCTGCAGCAAGAGTCCTGACAGGGACTAGAAAGAGAGCCTTTCTCTCCTATATTGGCTTCCCTTCATTGGCTGTTAAATCCAGAGTTGATTTCAAAATGCTCCTCACATACAAGGTCTTGAATAATCAGGCCCCATCTTATCTTAATGACCTGACTCCTTTCCACAGCATGTCTTTTGTCTTGTCTTCCTCCCCTCCCCTCAACCGGTCATCGAGGTTGAGCCCTGAGCTCGGTTCAGCCGGAGGTTTCTTCCTGTTAAAAGGGAGTTTTCCCTTCCCACTATTGCCACTACTTCCTCATAGGGGGGCCATATGATTATTGGGGTTTTCTCTATATGGATTATTGTACGGTCTACCTTACAATATAACATGCAATTGTGATAATGATATTATTATTATTACTGAGTTTCTGTTTTGGTAGCTTGTAAAGATGCACTTATTTTTATTTTTTAGATATTTGTAATTCATAACAACCTTAATGTTCACCTTATTACTACCACACTTAATTGCTAACATTTGAAATTTCAAGCGTGACACTTGCTTCAGACGGTCATGCCATTACTGTACCAGCATTTCACACAGTGGCTTTTATTCACACACAGATTCAATGAGTCAGCTTGTGCTCGAGAACGAAGGGGTGGAGAGCGAGCTAATGCAACAGGAAACACACCCCCACCTTATCAACTTTTTCGAACTCTTATCCATGTTCCTCCTCTTTCAGACATCTCCTTTGAGAATTGTTCTTCTTTCAGCAGATAGGGGAGTTTACTTGACTCATATCGCAATTGAAATCACATGGTTTTGTTTCTGTTCCTATGTTGAATTTTCTTTTTCTTAAGGATTATGACACATAGTTTTTTAGCGTTTTAATTCTGTGTCACACAATCCTTATGCTTCCTCCCAGCCCCTCCACCCCTCATGCACACACTTTCTTCACCCCTACTTTTCTTTAAGCACACTCAGGCTCCTCTTTCTGGCTGCCTGTCGTTGGAAGGTAAATAAATCCCGTGGTTGGGGTGGAACACTGAGTGCCCTCATATGGCTCTGGAGGTACTGTGCCTGAAAGAAGCCTTGTGTTTGATTCGGCAAGGTAGATTCACTCAACCATTCCCTGCCCACAAACAGAAATGGTGCTCTGTTGGACCACCTCTAAATAGAAATAGAGTCCTTATAAATATGATTTCAGTCTAAACATAAACTTGGCCTATTCTAAAATATATTCTCCTGTTTTAGCTATATGCAATAATAATTTTAGATATGTAATGTTGAATAAAAGCTTTGATATATCTATGTTGGCTACATATTGTGAGATTATAATATTATTTTATGCCATGGTAGACCCCTAATTAAAGTTTGTGAATTATTATGTAGTTTTAGTTTGCATTATTCTCCTGAATTAGAAGAAGGTGATAATTATTGCATTTGTTAAACTGATTTGCATTACATTAGACTGCTGATTTATTGTGAATGAATGATATTGTTTTATGATGCATTATACTGCTGAGTTATAAGAAATACTGTTCGCAGAAAGTCATCGCCTTGTTTGTCTGATTAGAAGAGAACAGAACATACTGGAGTTTTCTGCCCCATCTCAGTAGGAGCAGATAAACAGGGAGCCAAGGTCGTAGCTTAGGCGCCGTGTGAGAGAAAGCATGTGAATGTTTAGGCTTGTATGATAAGGTGGGGGCCACTAAAGGCTATAAGAGTTTGATCAATGCTCCACCATTTTGAGATCTGATGCTGTCTGCGTACGGTGTCCATCTCCCACGCGTGTGATCATTAAAATCATCGTTTGACTCAACCCGGCCGGACCAGTGTTGTTATTTTGGTTTTTCCTCTTGTATCCATCCCCAATATTTGAATCCGTAACAGTTTGGGGGCTCGTCCTGTGGTATTGGGGTGGAAGTTGGAGGTTTGGACGGTCCGAGGTTGTTGAACGGACAGGCACAAGCCAGTGGTCTGACGGGAGTGGGCATAAGCCGGCTTATACAAAGGTAAGGCACTACCTGTTGAATCTATTTCCAAAGTGTGCCAAATTGGACATGATAAAATTAAAGTCTACTCACTGAAATTACTGGTGAAGGCCTGTTTTGATTTTGATGAAAAAATCTCATGAGAACTGAAGCTGAAGTAATGATAATGAAACGTTGAAAGTGACAGTACTGAGTATTTAAAGCAGTTGGACTGCTGATTGAAGTTAAAGCAGTTGGACTGCTGAGTGAATTTAGTTTGATAGGGAATTGGTCATTTTGTGGGTTAGAGTCCCCATTGGTCAGACAGGTTGGACCTGCGTCAGTCATACACTTGTTTTGGGGTGTTGACTGTTGTTTCAAAGTATTATAAATTATTATAGAATGGCGGTTGGACCGCTAAGAAGCGCAGTGCTCAGAGGTAATGCTTGCCAAGGCCGCGGACGCCTAGGCCCTGTCCTCTTTGAGGGATAGTCAGTTGGTCACTGTGGAGCTTGGGGTACTCCAGAATAACTAGTGGTTGGACCACTTTACCGTTTGGAACGGTATCTGCGCTTTTTTGGGCAGCAAAGGTTGGACCTTGGGTGTTGGACACTTTTAAATTAAGTTAGGGACTTTAGAGATGAGGCCAGAAACTGTTGGACAGATACTGGTTAATTGATCACAAAAAAGTTGGACTTTCTTCGATTGGACCCGTTAACTTAAATTTGTCAAAATTGTGTAGGCGCTAAATCTGTCAGGCCTGAGAGTAATTGTAAATATAAGACGTCTTTGTCCCCACCCGGAAAAGAAGGACATCTTCTCCTCCAGTTATCGGTTACCATCACGGGAAATTTTCAGGCAAGTTTTTGGCTGAATTGTTATTGGCACCATGTGTCCCTGAATCTCACAAGCAAGCTCTAACTCCTGGCTGTAGACATGGAATGCTGTTATTTAAGGTGGGAAATCAAATTTTGGGAAACAAAATAAAAACACACACACACAACCAAAGAAACATATAAGAAAGGCACGTGTTAGAGGAATGCCTTGTTTGAGAAAAAAGTTAAAATAACCCACCTACCAACACACACACACGCAATGAAGAAACAGCTTACATTCATGAACACGTGAAGATTTTCCAGCAAGGTTAAAGCAGCGAAACTTAACATACACCTGTTGTTGAATGATAAAGTTTATCCACTACTAACAAATAAACTCTCTGGGTTGCAGGACAACAACTTAACTTCAAAAAAAAAAAGACACTGGTCTGACCAACCAGTGATGACACGACAGATTTAGTGGTTAAAAGATTCAAATTGTGACATGTTTTCTGCTGATTGATTAATACAAGTGATTACTGAATGAAAGAAAATTCCTTGTTTGAGCTTTTAAACATGATCTTAAGAATTTTAACATGTACCTGTGTTGTCCTGTCAACTTGGTGGGTTATGAGTTGATTATATAGTGAGAAAAAACAAAAAAAGGGGGAGAGAAGGCTGACACAGGGCCTGGCCCCGTTGTTTCTCCCCTCTCTGAATAACACAGCCAACACAACATCATTTTCCTGTTCGTCTGTTTTTGTTTTGTTTTTGTTTTTTCTCTTTATGCTTGATTACAGGCTGCTTTGTCGGCCCGGAAAGCCGAGGCTGACCTGGACTCCTGCTCTCCTCTACCATCTTTGATGTGACCCTGACCAAATGCTACAGCAGCTGGACCCACAACAACAACCTGAAAATGTCAACACTGCTGCAGGAAAACGATCTCATGCAGCGGAGACGGAGAGCATTAAACCCAAGGCCTGTTTCACTACACGGGGGAGATTTCCAGACAGCTTCAGCTGACAGAGCTGTGACGAGACGCCCATTAAGCCCAGATGAAAAGTGAGGCCGAGCAAAAGAATGCTGACCTTAGCAACTCTGCATTAAAACTGTACAGGACAGTGACAGATCAACACGGATGATCGGGCGGCAAAAAGGGCGTGCCAGAGACAGGAGGAGTAACTGAGGTCAGGAGGCACCTCAGAATGGACAAAAGCACCAGAAGAAAAAAAGCTGAAGGCACAGGTGTCGGGGCTCGGCCAGGAGCTGACCTCTGAGAAGAGCCGAACAGCAGAGCTGCAGAAGGCCGTGGAAGCAAAGCAAGGGAAACATCAATGGACTTCAATCTGACTTGTACGGAAAAGACTCTGAGGTTTCTGCCCTCAGTAAGAGCTCAAGGCATCAGAGCAGAAACTGAGCATGGCTCAGGAGGAGCTGGCTGATAATCAAACCCATCAGTCAGGCTTGGAGTCCCAGACACAGGACTTGATATCAGGCCGGAGCTTGCTGGAGCAGGAGGTCGCCAAACCTGACGAAAAAGCTCCAACAGCAGGAGCAAACCCTGAAGGAGCTACAGAAGCAAAAGGGTCAAGTTAAGGAGGAGCGGAACAAGGAGAAGATGCAGGACACTGGAGAAAAGGACTGCCTCAATTGGGGCCAGAACCAGTATGGACAGAACTTTGAGCAGCAGCACCAATGGATGCAAACAGACTGAAATGGAGGAGGGCAGGACCCCAGGGCACGCTTCAGGCCATGGTTTACCCAGAACGCCAGAACAGGAAAGTGATGAACACAAACACACAAACACACACATCTACATACACTGACTCAGAATGAAGAGAAACACACATATGAACACATATGCACTCGTTGATTGAGTGAGAAATGACACACACACGTGCACAAATCGAAATGCTGATTCAATTCACTGAGAAGTGATCCACACACACACGCACATGCTTGTGCAATGAAGAGTGATACACACACACGCTGATGCAATGAAGAATGCTTTACTAACAAATGCTTATGCTGACACGCAAAATGCTGCACACAAACATCCAAATACAGAATCTGTTGCAACAACACGAAGCCATTGATTGTTTATTGGTTAAATACATTTCATATCACCCAGAGGGCATTTGTGTAGATTTAGGGGACAAGGTCTAAGGCAGTTTGGTTATGAAAACAATGTGTGTGCGTGATGTCTGTTTATGGCTTAAGGCCTCCACTGAATTGTTTACTGTGCTTCACACAGCCTGATAAGGAGCAGTGGTACAGAGGGAAAATGATGAATTAACGGCGTGAGCCTTATTTCGGAGCGCCACATTTTTGTGATTGAGATTTAATTGAAGGAGGAACACACTGAAAAAAAAAAAAAAAGGGGGCCAGCCCTTGGATTTACGTAAGCATCTCGCGTGTATTTAACACAACTGCCTCAGGCTTTAAAGAGCTGTACGAAATCCAACAACTCAATTTGTTCTCATTGAGATGACACGATATTGTTAGGTTAGCTGGATTACACAGATGGATTACGTGGCAGAAACACACACGGATGCAGAATAGTTGGTGATGCAAGTTTTATATATACACAAGTAAGGGGGAATATTTACAAGGGAAAGGGGCTATATACAGTGATAAATAAAAATGTGCCAGCAGGAAAACACCGAGGCGATGAGATGGAGCCGAAGCATACAGGTCGGTAGCAGACGCACCGGAGCTACCTGACAACAGGGAACAAAACAGGGTTTATGGCATACCGTTGATAGCCGAACGTTAAACACAAGTGGACGGAGAGAGTTGGAGAGCTTACTTGACCACCCAAACCACAGCCGCTGCGGTGATCGCCGCCTGATGGTACGTAGCACTCCGTCGCGGATCCAGAATAGCCAACACAAAATCCTAGGTAGGCGGGCAGGCGATGGAACAGGCTAAGACAAAGAAAAGTAGGCGAAACGTGGATCCTTTAAAACATACAGCTCCACAGCGTAAAATCAACAGATGCAGCCTGTGCTAACTCGTTACCACTTGTGACAGCGATAATACTCCGACACCAGACGTCCGTGACTCTGCTCCCTAAAAGCGCTCACTGATGACGTCCGATGCGTCGCAGGTGTGTTGGAATGCCATCAAGCCCCGCCTCGCCTACCTATAACCAAAAGGAAAACAAAACCCAAACAACAACAGTACACCTACCCACCACCTCCTAACAGTATCCCCCCCTCAAGGAACGCCACCCGGCGGTCCTCCAGGCTTGTCAGGATGCCTCCTGTAAAAATCCACAATAAGCGCTGGGTCCACAATGAAGGCCCTCGAGACCCAAGAGCGCTCCTCCGGGCCATACCCCTCCCAGTCCACCAGAAACTGGAAACCTCGGCCACGACGGCGCACATCCAGCAGCCGCCGGACTGAATAGACAGGACCCCCGTCCACCACCCGGGCGGGCGGAGGAGGTTCCACGGGTGGGCACAGCGGGCTGTGAGAGACTGGCTGCAGTTGAGAAACATGGAACGTAGGATGAATCCTCATAGAAGCCGGTAGTTGCAGCCTCACAGAAACAGGATTGATGATGCGTTGGATGGTGAAAGGACCCAGGAAGCGAGGGGCAAGCTTCCTGGCCACGCACTTCAAAGGAACATTCGCAGAGGACAGCCAAACCTGTTGGCCCACGGTGTATGGAGGCGCAGGCGTTCTCCTCCGATCAGCAGCCCGGCGAGTCTGAGACACGGTCCGGAGCAGCGCCGCCTTGGTCCGGCGCCAAATCCTCCGACTGCGACGTAGATGATCCCGCACGGCCGGAACCGCAATCTCCGCCTCCTGAGAAGGAAACAACGGCAGCTGATATCCCAGACAGACCTCAAACGGAGAAAACCCCGTAGCTGCCGAGGTGAGAGAGTTATAAGCATACTCAATCCAAGCAAGATGACCACTCCAGGAAGCGGGGTCAGAGGAGGCCACACAGCGCAAGGTGGACTCCAGCTGCTGATTGGCCCTTTCAGTCTGTCCATTAGACTGTGGGTGATAGCCCGAGGAAAGGCTCACCCCCACTCCCAACGCGGTACAAAAAGCCTTCCACACCCGAGAAACAAACTGAGGCCCCCGGTCCGACACAATGTCCAAAGGAAGTCCATGTAACCGAAAAACATGATCCACGAGCACGCGAGCAGTCTCCAGGGCAGAAGGAAGTTTAGACAGAGGGACAAAATGCGCCGCCTTGGAGAACCTGTCCACAATGGTGAGGATCACCGAGTGACCAGCGGAACGCGGCAACCCGGTAACAAAGTCAACTGCAATATGCGACCAAGGTCGACCAGGGACAGGCAGGGGATGCAGCAACCCGGGGGGGGCCAGGTGACGGCTCTTATTGCGCGCACAAGTGTCACAGGCCAGCACATACTCGCGGGCATCCCTCGCCAAAGCGGGCCACCAAAAGGAGCGCCGTAGCAGGGAAACCGTACGACGCACGCCAGGATGACAAGCAAAACGAGACGCGTGCGCCCAGTGCAAGACACGCGCGCGCACGGCCGCCGGAACAAACAGTTTACCCTGCGGGCCCGAACCCGGGTCCGGATCCTGCCGCTGTGCCTAGCGCACCAAGCTCTCGATCTCCCATGTCACGGCCCCCACCACGCAAAACGAGGGGATGATCGGAACCACCCCCGTAGACTCAGACGCGGGGGAAAACTGACGGGACAAAGAGTCCGGCTTAACATTGCGAGAACCCGGGCGAAACGAGATCGTAAAATGGAACCGGCTAAAAAACAGCTGCCACCTGGCCTGCCTGGAGTTAAGCCGCTTCGCACTCCGAATATAAGAGAGGTTCCTATGGTCCGTCCAAACCACAAACGGCTGTTCCGCCCCCTCCAACCAGTGACGCCACTCCTCCAAAGCCAGCTTAACCGCCAGCAGCTCACGATTACCCACGTCATAGTTCCGCTCAGCCGGAGAAAACCGCCGCGAAAAAAATGCGCACGGATGGAGACGGCCATCATCGGGCGAGCGCTGCGACAACACCGCCCCCGCACCCACATCAGAAGCATCCACCTCCACCACAAACTGTCTGGCACCATCCGGGTGGGCGAGAACGGGCGCGGAACAAAACAACTCCTTCAACCGAGCAAACGCCTGCTCGGCCTCAGGAGACCAACAGAAAACTCGAGCCGAGGACGTAAGCCGGGTGAGCGGAAGGGTGATCTGACTGAAGTTCTTAATAAATCGGCGATAAAAATTAGCAAACCCCAAAAACCTCTGCAGGTGTTTGCGCGAGGAAGGAGTCGGCCAATCCGCAATCGCCCTGATTTTGCCAGGATCCGGCCCCACCCGCCCCTTAGCAAAGACATAGCCCAGGAACGACACAGAATGAGCATGAAACTCGCACTTCTCCGCTTTCACAAAAAGTTTGTTTTCCAGGAGGCGCTGCAAAACGCTGCGCACCTGCTGAACATGGTCCTCAAACGACCGCGAAAAAACAAGGATGTCATCCAAGTAAACGAACACACACCGATTCAAAAAGTCCCGAAGCACATCATTAATCAACGCCTGAAACACTGCCGGCGCATTCGTCAGACCAAAAGGCATTACCAAGTATTCATAATGTCCACGGTGAGTGTTAAAGGCCGTCTTCCACTCATCTCCCTGGCGCATGCGCACCAGATGGTACGCATTGCGAAGGTCCAGCTTCGTAAAAATGACCGCGTCCTGTAAAGGTTCAAAAGCAGAAGAGATCAGGGGAAGAGGATATTTGTTCTTCACAGTAATGTCATTAAGACCCCGAAAATCAATGCAGGGTCGGAGAGATCCATCTTTCTTATCCACAAAGAAAAAACCCGCCGCCAACGGCGAAGATGATGGACGAATCAGGCCCGCCTCCAGTGACTCCGTAATATACCTCTCCATGGCTGCCTTCTCTGGACCAGAGAGGTTATACAGCCGGCTGGTGGGCAAAGGAGCTCCAGGTAACAGTTCAATGCCACAATCATAAGGGCGATGGGGAGGAAGCGAGAGCGCACAGCGTTTACTGAAAACCGCCGACAGATCATGATATTGTTCGGGTACAGACGAAAGGTCCACCTCCTCGGGCGCCAGCTTAGACGAGCAGACAGGCGAAGGCGGAAGAGCAGACTGTAAACAGTGAGACAAGCAGTGGCTACTCCAACTCTCAATGCGACGGGAGGACCAATTGATATGAGGATTATGACGCTCGAACCACGGATAACCTAAAACGATGGGAGACTCCGGGGAGGAAAAAACAAAAAAACGAAGAACCTCACGATGATTACCAGAAAGAATCAACGAAACCGGTTCAGTCTCATGAGTGACGGAGGGCAGTAACTGACCGGTGAGAGCCACAACAGAGACGGGAACCCGCAAGGGTATAGTCTTAATCCCGAGGCGCCTCGTTAGACCGCCGTCAATAAAATTCTGCTCAGCGCCAGAATCCAAAAGCGCGTTAGTAGAGAAAGCGCCAGACGCGGCATTCACGACAGCAGGAAGTTGCATGCGGGGAATTTGGGAAAGAGAGGAAGTGCCACCCACCAGTACCCCCACAGTTACTGGTGGGCACCGCCTTTTGACCGCAACGGGCAGGTGGACACAAAATGGCCCGACTGGCCACAATACAAACACAACCGTCCCTCAAACCGCCTCTGACGCTCCTCCAGCGTCAGCCGTGTACGACCCAACTGCATAGGCTCCTCAGCGGCGGACGCCGGAGGAGACCGTGCGCGGGCCGGACCGGGAGGAGGAGGACGGAATATTGTGCGCACCGCGGCGCGCTCAGCACTTCCAGCACAGACCCGGCCACCCCTCTCCCACTCACGCTCGCGAAGGCGATTATCGATACGAATAGCCAGATTAACTAGAGCCTCGAAACTCTCCGGTTCGTCACGAGTGGCGAGCTCATCCTTCATGCGATCGTCCAATCCAATGACGAAAGCCCCGCGCAACGCGTCCTCACCCCACCCCGTCTCCGCGGCTTTAACCCGGAAATCAATAGAAAACTCCGCCACCGACCGGCCCCCTTGGCGGAGCCCGTGCGGTTGCCGCGCGGCCTCATCCGAGCACAGGGGGTGGTGAAAAACCGCCTTAAAATCCTGAACAAACTGCTCATACGTGACAGTCTCCACGGGATGCAAAGCGAGATAAGCCTCGGCCCAGTCCAAAGCACGATCACGAAGGGCACCGATAACATGAGAAATCTTAACAGCATCATTGGAAAACGCTTGGGGATAACGCTGAAAAAGCAAAGAAACCTGAATCAAAAAACCCCCGCAACGGCCCAACTCTCCCGTAAAAGGCACCAGAGCCGGGGGAGCGGGGTCACGAACAGAGCCCACACTCAGTGAGGCAGACGGTACGGGCGGGGGAGCAGGAACAACGGGAGCAGTAGGAGGAACTAGCCGAGCCAAAGTCTCTTGAATGGCCGACAGGGTCTCATTAACTCGGCCTGCCCATTGCTCGGACGCCGCCAACTGCCGAGACAAACTAGACAAAGACTCCTCGTGTTTCTGGAGTAAATCGCCGGACGCGGGACCTGTGTGTTCTGCCGAATCCATCAAAAATGGTCGGAGTATTCTGTTAGGTTAGCTGGACAGATGGATTACGTGGCAGAAACACACACGGACGCAGAATAGTTGGTGATGCAAGTTTTATATATACACAAGTAAGGGGGAATATTTACAAGGGAAAGGGGCTATATACAGTGATAAATAAAAATGTGCCAGCAGGAAAACACCGAGGCGATGAGATGGAGCCGAAGCATACAGGTAGGTAGCAGACGCACCGGAGCTACCTGACAACAGGGAACAAAACAGGGTTTATGGCATACCGTTGATAGCCGAACGTTAAACACAAGTGGACGGAGAGAGTTGGAGAGCTTACTTGACCACCCAAACCACAGCCGCTGCGGTGATCGCCGCCTGATGGTACGTAGCACTCCGTCGCGGATCCAGAATAGCCAACACAAAATCCTAGGTAGGCGGGCAGGCGATGGAACAGGCTAAGACAAAGAAAAGTAGGCGAAACGTGGATCCTTTAAAACATACAGCTCCACAGCGTAAAATCAACAGATGCAGCCTGTGCTAACTCGTTACCACTTGTGACAGCGATAATACTCCGACACCAGACGTCCGTGACTCTGCTCCCTAAAAGCGCTCACTGATGACGTCCGATGCGTCGCAGGTGTGTTGGAATGCCATCAAGCCCCGCCTCGCCTACCTATAACCAAAAGGAAAACAAAACCCAAACAACAACAGTACACCTACCCACCACCTCCTAACAGATATAATCTAATAAGAGTGGTTAGTTGCTGAACTCACAGAATTCACAACACCGCATAAGATTTCAAACTACAGGAAAATCAGTGGAGTTATAAGAGGCAGACAACGACACACACACCCCATGCATGCTATTGCTATTTATTGTGGATTAACCTGTCAAGGGCAAGAACAAAAGAATTCTGCCTCAAATACAGGAAATCATAGCTTTCCTGTATTTCCTACATTGTTGGCATACATGCATAAAAGTTATTGAATAGTGTTGAAATAAACTGACAGAATTGTGAAGGATTAAAATATTCCAAGAGCTCAACTTACTCCATCTGAACATGTTTCAATCGTGTTTTATGAACACAACATGCACAGGTTTACTGAATATGAAAAGGTTGTGTTGATTTAACTCAGGTGTTTAAGTTTCTGCCAAAGCAAAACATTTGTGTGCAACCAGTGTCCACTATTGAATCAAGTAAATCCAACATGTTTTTTTTTAGTGCAAAAAGGAGTTACGGTACCTGTATTCCTACACAATATTGTCCCGGGAGGGAGAAAAACCTTCTGGTGAAGTTTTGGTTGATTTTTGGGTTTTGCTTAACACTAGGTTGATTTTATCAGTGAGGTTTGGATTGTTTTCTTTCTCTAAGAGAGAGAAAGATGGTTTTATGCTTGGACATGCAATGGGCCCCAGTATTTGTTATTATATGAGTATTTTATTGGTTACGTTTGTTTTTGCTTTTGTTACAGTGCACTGAAATAAGAACATCTGAGAGGTGTGATCCACCGGTGGTGATATTTTGGTATTTTGTGAGTTCCTGATTTAACAAATCAGCTCTTTAATCCAGGCCTGAGAGATAGAACTTTAAAGCGCTATAAAATATTCTTACTGGAAACAGTCGCAAAGTATTTTTCTCCATGATTATAATGGGCTTGGAAGAGATTCACTTATATGGGACATTGATCACATGAGAAGTCCTGAGCCTAAAAGGATTGCAGCGAGTCAATCCAGTCCAAAAAACGAGGAACTGTTTTCCTTTAAAATGATGACGTCATCTTGCTGGTGATGGAGGCTCAACTAGGTTGCGCGTGAGACTCCATTATCAGCAACTTCTGGTATGAATGTGTGTGGATGTATGCATGTAACTGGACTGTGATGGACTGACGACTAAAAGTTTTAACTGACTTGATACTGAGACAAAAGAAACGGTACTGACTTTAGGATTAGTAAATGTCCACAAACAATTCACCCAGCCTGTAAAAGAAGGGTGGATGTTTTGTCTTGCTTTGTAGCTTCACAGGAGTGTGAACTGCAGACTTAACCCTTTGGTTGCTAATTTTGAGTTACTGATGTTTGCATTAAGAAAAGTGTGTTTTAGTAGCTTTGTTTCGATTAATGTATCACAGTATATTGTTGGGAATGTTAAATGCTAAAGGGAAGAAGAGGGTTGATTTCACTCATGACTGAACATGTTATTATTAACCATAGCAGGCCACTGTAAAGAGTCAATTAACTTTTATAGAGGGAAAAAAAAGGCCAAAAAACTCTATTAAAATCTATGGATAACAGGGAAATGGTAGGCTTGTCACATTCAAAATGGAGATATGTAATAATAAACACTGGTCCCCATCTTTTGGGTGCTTTCATTGAAATAGTCAATAATTCAGAAAAGTAGAGATATAACCGACAGGGGCATGTGATAGGAGGTGGTGCTGCACAAGAACAAGAGCAAAACAAAGAAAAATTATTGTGTTTATCTTTGATAAATTCAAATTAAAATGTACCATTACACTCAGAGGATCAATATGAAATTCAATATATGCTAATTTTGTATGTAAGTACATGACTGATAACTGTTCTGTCCTGAGCTTTTGTTTTTACAGCACCCACTTGACCACACCAACAGTTTCTCGCCACCAAAAGGGGGCACTTGCAAAGAATAGGGAGGAATATCATCAAAACTGGGAAAAGTAAGCCCCGAAGGGGGTGATGACACCATAAATTTCACGTATGGTCAAATTCTTAAAATTTGACCCCAAATATGAAAAATTCTACAAACATTTAGAGACAGAGTGGAGTTCTAGATAAACATAATGTCGCAAACCAAATAAGGATGGAGCATTGTACGGAGCCCCGCAGGGGACATGGGAGAAAAAAAAATTAAGACGGACTTTTGCGAGATCTCGCAAAACTAACTCGGGATCTCGCAAAAGAGACTGAATCTACACATGTTCGCTCTTTTTCTTCAAATCGCTTAGAAACGCGCTATTTAACATCATTAAAGTCCTGGTTAAGGTTAGGTTTAGGGCTGGAATACAGGGCTGGAACGTCTATTACCGCGGGAGCGTGATTGCACTGGATTCCAGCCATAACCTGCCGCGTACCATAAGAACGCCGAAGGTCTCCTTTCACGTTCCTCAGGAACGCCGCGGGACGAGACAAAACGTCGACATGTTACGCCTCGGGAGTGAGAACGCTCTGGAGTGAGAAGAAATGAACCAGGCCACACTGGATTACAGGGTGTAGGTGAGCTCTTTATTCTAAAGAGCTCAACAGGGGGAGTGTGAGATTATAATATTATTTTATGCCATGTTAGACCCCTAATTAAAGATTGTGAATTATTATGTAGTTTTAGTTTGCATTATTCTCCTGAATTAGAAGAAGGTGATAACTATTGCATTTGTTAAACTGATTTGCATTACATTAGACTGCTGATTTATTGTGAATGAATGATATTGTTTTATGATGCATTATACTGCTGAGTTATAAGAAATACTGTTCGCAGAAAGTCATCGCCTTGTTTGTCTGATTAGAAGAGAACAGAACATACTGGAGTTTTCTGCCCCATCTCAGCAGGAGCAGATAAACAGGGAGCCAAGGTCGTAGCTTGTGAGAGAAAGAATGTGAATGTTTAGGCTTGTATGATAAGGTGGGGGCCACTAGAGGCTATAAGAGTTTGATCAATGCTCCACCATTTTGAGATCTGATGCTGTCTGCGTACAGTGTCCATCTCCCATGCGTGTGATCATTAAAATCATCGTTTGACTCAACCCGGCCGGACCAGTGTGGTTATTTTGGTTTTTCCTCTTGTATCCATCCCCAAAATTTGAATCCATAACAATATTATAAAATTCTGCTGTTTTGCTTTAGTCCTGCAGAGGGCAGTAGACCCCAAAGGATCAACGTGCGTCTCCTGTATGGGACTCTGTGTGTGTGTGTGTGTGTCGGTGTCATACGACTGTACAATATGTGTGTGAGCAGTGTGGAAATGCATATATGTATGCGTTATTATGCATGTGGGCATATTTGCATTTGCATGTCTGTGGGGCCTCTTTCTGGTGACTGCTCATCCGTACAGCTGTAATTGTTGTGACGCATTATCTTCCTCATTAGACGGAAGTTTTCCTGCTGCTTCGAAACAAGCAGAAGAAGGCTCCTGCTTATGCCTGCTTCTCTTTCTCAATCCATTGTTGGGCTTTCTGTTCCCTTCACCTTATCCCTGGAGCTCAGTGGCATGGAAGTGTGAAACATGTCCACATCAAAGAGGGTGCAGGCCAGCACTAATCCGCAAATAATGACGGGCAGGCATGGTTGAGTTTAACACACATGTCCCCTTATAATCTGGGACGGTATAGAGCAGTCCCTCATGAGGTTGTCGTTGTACAGCACTTCTACTTCTGATAAAGATGAGTTAGAACCGTCACGGGAGTCACAGAAGGGAAACGGATTTCAAGACACCTTTAAAAAGTCGGGTCTTATGTTTTGTTATTTTGTTGAGGCTGCTGAGTGTGAAGGCTCTCACACACACACACACACACACACACACACACACACACACACACACACACACACACACACACACACACACACACACCTCTACCTTTTAACTGTCAGGTGGACAGGCCCTCAGGGGGAATTCTTCCAGACTCACCTGTATTGTTTCTTCTGCTCTTCCTGTGTGAGGAGTCTGTGTTGTTTGAATACAATGGGGTCAGGGAAATCACAGCACCTGTCAGACAGGCACTCCATCATTGTGACAGGGAGGACTGGCAACAAATGGCACAAATGCTCACAACCGAATAACCCCATTTTCTTCCATTAGAGAGCAAAAATGTATATAGAACCTTGATTAGCAGAGTACGCTTGATTCATATTTTGCACTTGTCCCATTCTCTTCATTACAGGTTTTCATTTTTGCAGCTTAACAAACCACCTTGTCTTTATCCTGTCTTTGTGTTGTACAGAGACAAACCTGTAACAGCACATAATTGGATAATAAGTTGTCAGCGCCATATTTACGATTTTAAATCCCCAGTACAGGTTTTTCGGGGTTTTGGTAACAGCTGGTAATGTTTCTAATTAAGCCAAAAACAAATAAATTAAGAAATAAGTCCAGCCACTTGGGGGCAGGGGAAACAAGTTGCAAACAAAACATTGACAAATCATCATCTTTTCAACTGATATAACAAATTCTTTTCAAAGATTTGGTAATTTACACAAGGAGAAGTGACAGAGCAATGCTGACGGTCATGTGGCTGTCATTTGCCACATCTTGAAGTACAATGTTTACTCTTTTAGCCTTTCTTTTGGTCTCTTTATGACCTCCCAAGGGGAAATCTCTGGCTCTTTAATTGCTGAAAGCACCACAGTGTTCACCAGCTTTGTTGTTAAGCATGCTTCCCTGCAATTTGATACTTAGCAAATAAAGTAGACTATGTTGTATTTATTAACTTATCGAGGCTGAATAAGATGCAAAGGCACGGAGTTACTGGCAGAACAGCTAACAAACTAGGCATAGTTTAAAACTATCATAAAGCTCAGCAAAGCAGATCCAGGTGATAAATTTGTCATTTTTAGTTATTACAACTATTCTGCAAGACAAGATGACATCATGACATCAAATCACAAGTTTGAAGAAATTTAAAATTAAATATATGATATTTTTCTATCCCATCAGTCATTTTAAGTCCTCTTTAAGTCTCAAGTCTCCCATTTGTCCAAACCCCAAGTGCCATCATTGTTTAGTACTACTCAGCACACCCTGAGTGATGGGTCTTCCCCATCAAGGCTAGCCCAAAGCAAATCCATTCTGGAGATTCTCACTGTTACCTTATCCTGTACCATCTCCTTTGCACCCCTCTGTCAATCAGCCTGCCAGTCCAACCTTCTTGAGTTGCATACGTTATGATTAGCAATTTCTGCCATTATGTATCCTTCCTACATAATTCATACTCTTGGTTCTTTCCAACTGTGGGATGGAGAGAACATGAGAGGGGAATCCCACCCTTCTTTAACAATCCTAGAGGCCTTGTCTCAAGTGAAAAAAATAATGTTGCATTTTTAATTATCCAACTACTAGATGATTTATAATTGATGAGGGTATGATTGGGGGCTTGCAGGTTTGCCCCTCCACTGTCAAGGAAATGAAATGGTGCGGGTCAGCTGCGTATGACAATTCACCATCACTGGCTAAAACAGGGCCAGCATTTTCCCTTCCCTCAATTGAGTCTGCTCATTCAGTCGTGTTGTTTTACCCTATTCACTGTTGAATGTTAGTGTCAACCTGACCTTTCTGGGGTTGTTTTAAGAGAAATGTCCTACCTGTGTAACCACACTTAGTACTTCTAATGAGTTATTGGCTTTGGTTGATTCAAATGTTCTATCTATCTATCTATCTATCTATCTATCTATCTATCTATCTATCTATCTATCTATCTATCTATCTATCTATCTATCTATCTATCTATCTATCTATCTATCTATCTATCTATCTATCTATCTATCTATCTATCTATCTATCTATCTATCTATCTTCATGTGCAGCTTATACACCCAACTATATTATTTGACTAAAGAACTGCCAAGAAAACAGGTCAAAGGAACCTAACATTGTTCTTGTCTTTGAGGGGGATGTTTAGAAATGGGCAAGTAATTCTTAATCGCTGTGTTTTCATCTCCAAGCAGGACAGTAATGACCAATTCTGAGTGACTGACCATGGGAATGAGCACAGCTTAAATCCCCTTCATCCTAGTCACTCTGTGTGCTTTAGTTTGATTCCCAAACTCTACACACACACACACACAGAGACACACACACACAGGGTTACAGAGTTGAATCTGCTTTATGGCGTAGCCACCCTTTGATTCACCGCTCAATGAAACTTGTGACTGTTTTAATTAAGGGGAAAGTACACTGACAGTGTAGCACACGGAAATCCGCCACCATGCACATAAAGGGCGCTAATGCTTTTCTTCCTGTCAACGCAAGGCTGGCCCCCTTTTGTCGCACTGACCATTCACTTCTCATTGATTTTCTTGCCCTCTTTCTTCTGTTCTTAAGTATGGCATTGCATGAGGTCTGTTGCTAATGACGGGAAAAACATATTCAGGGCCCAGCCAGGTGAAAGACTTTCATGTGACCAGTCGGGACTGACATTTAGTGAAAACACACATTTCCTGCTTTGTTTTGTGTTCTGTTTGGGACAGTACTGCCACAGGGGATTCTTTATGGCAGCTGAAATGAACAACACAGGAAATGTGTCATGCTCTTCTGTTGTTTTGTGTGCCTAAGGGCAAGAAGAGGTTTCCCCTATTATTCTGCAGGATAAAATTAGAAAGTATCCTCACTCTCTATTTGTCTAATTCTGCATGTGAGGTATTAAAAAAATACAACTCTCTAATCAGAATAATGTTTGGGGTATAGTGAGGAGTTATACTTTTTGGTCATCAACCAGCATCCCAAACAGCTGACAGCATCCGTGGGTTCTCATGTTAGTCACACAGGTACAGTTCTCTGTCGTCCTCGTTGTGGTATTTTGACAGATGTTTGACAGAGGTTTGTGTATGCTGATGTGTGACAAGTCCTCTCTTCCTCTGGGGATCAATGTCTGTCCTGTTCTCTCAGTGATCTGATGTTTATCTGCTGGTGATCAATCACACTGCTGACAGCATGAGGGTTAGTGTTACCATCCCTGCTGCCTCAGAGTGGGCATTTAGATTCAATACACAGGACAGGCAACAACTAATAAGAATCAGTCTACATGTGTTAATCAAATATATGCCAGTATGTGTTTGAAAGCTGCACAGTGTATGCACGAGTGTGGCAAATGACATACAAACTTAACACTACCTGGCATCTATCAACAAAAATCTGCTTTATTATATGAATTTTAACCTATGAATTAATCTACTTTGAATAAATGCTTACAATCAAGCTGAGATTTTAAATAATCTTCAATAACATGTTTATTGCAGTGTTTTGACAGTAAAAGGAATCCTGCAAAAACTCTTTAAAAAGATTTATTAATTGCCTTGCGGACTCCACCATGCCAGCCCAAAATAAAGCCTCTACAGTGGAAATGGCCTCTCCACACTTAAAATAAATGATTGATGATGACTGCCTACTCAAAGCCAATGGGCCAAATTTTTGTTCTAAATGCAGGTGTCAGTAATCCTCCTCTGCCTCTCCAAATGAAGGTTTTAGCCCGAGGAAATGCTTGACCAGATTCTTCCCTTGCTGCATAGAAATGGTGTAATCTCTCAATTTTTGACACAGCAAATAAACACTGCACAGAAAGAAAGCCTTGCAACTTTATCTCTTACTTCCCTCTACATTGTCTTCTTGACAAGTTTCATGGGAACCTCTCTGAGGAGAGAAAAGAGGAGACATATTTCTTAGGTAACAAGCCCAAAGGGGCTATGCCCAGGGATTGAAGGTTAAGTGCATGTACTAATACTCACAAAAAGCAACTTAAAACCAGAATATAATGACCCTGCATATACTTCCTCTTGACCTTCCATTTGGTCACCATCCCCGGCGTTAAATAGCACAACTACCGTGTTATCATCTTACATAATTTGGAAAGGCAAAATGAAAGGCCCATTGATCACCTATGTCCATTATGTCATTCATAATACTGTAACTACAGCACCTAATTGGAGGTTAATGTCTTTTAAGCTCTCTCATAAATTATTCCTTCAGAAATCCAAAGTCACACTAGTAGGCCAACCTTTCAGCTGTAAACCTTTTCTGTGGTCCTGTCGGCACACTGTGCATGAGAACACATGTGAGATCCCAAACAGCACAGACATTGTCTAAACACTAGCATATTGGACCCAGGTTTAGGAGACTCATATGCTAATACTCAGAGGGCTGCTGTTGCTAACATACAAGAAAAGTGTGTGCAGTACTGGTTTCACCAATCCATTCTCTCCAAAAAGATAGTTCCACTTTGTTGCAGATCTCATCCAGACCCACAAAACACAGAAAGCAAAACCCTTGTGGTTGCCTTAGTATCTGAAATCCAGTTGGGTGTTCTGTGACATTCAGGCATTCAACACTGTCATCTTTTCATAGTTAAAATTAGAACTACATGAGCTCCTTTCAGTCCTGCCAAGAACAATTTCTGATGAGCAGCCATTGATTCAGTCTATGATCGCAGACTCTTCTATTATGTGTTTGGTTTGATATGCACAGTTGTGACGATGCACCATTTGAGTCTGATCTCCAGGGCCTCTCAGTTGTTACGAAAATCAGTGTGTGCATACACAGGATGAGAAATATAATAATTTTGTTGTTGTACATCAGAGACTACTTTGTCCACTAAGGGAAATTGCAACAATTACAGCACTTCCTATGTCAGACATCTCCTTTTACTGGATTATGTTAGAAATGCTTTGCCCCTAGCCCTGACATGGTTTGGTAGAGAGACAGCAAACTAAAGCCGAGGTTCAGCAGCATCAACGTGATTAGACCTGCCATGCTCACACCCAACACCTCACTCACCCGAGCGAAAAGATCTGAAGTTTACTCAAAGTGAAATTTAATCAGCGTAGCAACATAAAAACAATTTTGGTTCTGCGCTTCCCTGGTTGTTAATCGAAGTCCTTAAATTCTCTTTTTGCCTTCCACCCCTAAGGGGCAGCAGAGACCTGTGTTAACTCAAGGTAGCTCATCTTTGAGCAAAGACTGTCAAGTAGGGCCCTCTGTTTTTTTTTCATGATCATGAATACAACAAAAAGGAACAAAGGACCAAAGTTCAATCGGTTCAACTATTAAAGTCAAAGTATTTATTCATTAGTCATCATAGTGAGTTTATTTATATGTATTTATCTCTATATTCTGGTCTCCAGCTAAGAACTAAACTGAGGTTTACAGGAAGAACAAGTAAGGTAAGTTTAAATGGAAAACAAATCTTCTTTTTTCTGTCATACACACACAAGCTTCATTCAGAGGGCTCATTGTCCTTTCAGTAAACAGGTTGATATGGTGACACAGCTGCTGGGTGGGCTCTCTTCTGTAGAACTGGAGGGTCCTTGGTTCAAGGCTATCAAATTAAGCATCTTTGTGAAGTATTTTGTTTTATAGACTATATATAGTCTGTATATATATTTACAAAGCTTTGTTGATAAACAGAATGTGGCAGTATTTTGGGTCAGGCTGTGGGATGCGACATAGATTAATAAAGAGGTCTGCAAAGGGAGAGGGTGACGGTGAGGTTAGCTAGAGGGCCAGCGCTAGATGAAAGTGGGAACTCTCTCCCCCAGCTGTCAGCAGTTTTTAATGTGAACTTTGCTATTGATTGGCAAAGTTGTCCAGCCAGGTTCTAATGCCAAACTTTTCTGGTTTGGGGCTTCTGCTTTTTCCAGTGTTGGGTGGATTGTATGGTGAGTGTTAAGAGTGTCAGGTTTGTCGTCGTCAAAATGTTCGGACTTATGGTCCATTCTATCATCACGCTTTAATGTCAGTGGCTGAGCCATGTGTTGGATTTATTTATGGGTGAAAAAACTGTGTTGTTTCATTTTTCCCCCCTAGCTGTGGAGTGGGAGTATATACTGTAATTTAAAACTTCTAGACTTCAAAGTAGCTCCAAAGAGCAAGAGTGTTCACTTAACCTATTTTACTCCACTGCATGTGTGTGAAATCGGCATCTATATTTATCTCAGATACAAGTGAGGTTCCATGTAGAATACAGTAATCTTTAGCCTTTACAAAGCACTGTAATTGAATCAAGCCACGATCTTTCATCCCTGTAGTTATTTTAAGACATGAATGACACAACAAAAATTGAAATGCGCTCCCTCTCTCCCCCTTTCCATTTCAACAAAAGGTCAGAAATTCAATCACCACTGCTGCTATTGCTATAATAATATATGTATGGGAAACAGCTACAGTTACTGACCGCCAAATTCTTTGGCTGCCTGTGGTCATTTTGCCTTGCCTAAGAACAGAGGCGTTTCTTACTGAGGTTATTCATTAATCCCAGCAGGCTGAGAGTACGAGCACACGACACCAACAGATTCTTTCATTCTTAATTCAGTAACTGTGTTTATCCTTGTTAGCAGAGTTTGTGCATTTGAAGAAATCTCTTATTGTTGAGACATTTATTTTGAATGCTTTTTACTTTTAGCTTCTTAGTTATTATAATCTTTAAAACATATGACATTGATAGATAGTAGCACGTGACATTATTAAATGTACTTGTTTCAAGTGTTTTAAGGCAGCATTTAGACAACATCTAATCAAACACTCTGAATATAATGTTAATATAAATGCATGATACACACCTTTTGTTTCTCCACTAGTGTGTGTGTACAGTATACTGAGAAAGATGGAACAATGGCAATCCTCCCTTTGTAATAGTCAATGATATATTAATATAGCACATAGTGCACATTATATAAACGGTAAGCCAGAAGACACATAGATGATCAGAAATCTCATTGTGAGCATCTTAAACACTGACAGCTATTTTCATTACATTATTCAGCATCATATTTATTTATGTTGCTAACACTATTAGTGAGATTGTTTCATGTTATAGAATGCAACATGAGTCAGAGGCAGTAAATGTGGAGATTATTCAGGAAGATATGAAATAAAAATGTAAAGAAGTGGCAACAGCATGACACAGAGTATGCATGAGCTGCAAAGGAAATGTGGACTGGGAGAATGAGGTGAAGGAGGTAAATGGAGGAAGTGGAATACAGTTGAAATAAGCAGCCTCATTAATGCACCGTCACAGCTTTCATTAACTCCCAGGAACAAGGTGCACAAATATAAACCAGAAAGAAAGAGATGTAAAAGAAAAAAAAATTACAACAAACCAACTAAATCACAATCAACAGATTAGGAAAAACTTAACTATTGAGATGATGTGTTTCACTTTACGTGTGGCAGTGTATTAGCTTGTTTGTCAAAGAGAACCACAGAGCAGCTTGCGATAAAAAAAAAAAAAACACTGAGCATTTCTCTATGTAGAGTCTTCTTCCCTTATAGGACACAATAGATACTGTCTATTCTATACTGTCAGATACTGAATTTAAATAAAACAGTGCACACTTTTGTAAATGTCATAAAATGTGAAAAAAATAAAATCAATTGAAATTAGAAGGGGGAAAAAGCAAAACAAAGCTTTGTGCAAGTATTTTATATGATGTTCTTCTTTCTTTGCTTTTGTAATATAATTTTTTTTAAAGTCGTCTTTTGCAAATAGACTGTTGCAAAGGAAAGACAAATGCTTCCTGTTGTGATATTTTTTGCCATTGTGCCTGCTGTTTCTTGCATCAGGCATTTTTAAACCCTTGCATCTATTACCTTTCACCGGGTAAATACCTAATGCTGGAAACATTTGTCAATGTATGCAGCTGGCTGAACAGAATAGATTATTAGGAAGTGAGGGGAAAAACACACTGCTTCTCCAAACAGCACAATGCTTACCATACAAAGTGTGTTTCTTTGCCTCAGACATAAAGAAGCTGTGGCGATACCAGCATTGTCCATTTGCTGGCATAAATCGTAACTCATATTCACTAACAAGAATATTAAACATTTAATTATCTAAATACATTTGGACCTACTGTGTATTAGTCAAGACAAATGAATTATTTACAGTTTTTAAAGAGCAGGTTGAAAACACGGTAATTACATGGGAGACCATAAACATTCAATAAACATCTTAATTGTAACCATTGGACCAGAGGTTGTTTTGTGTCTGTTTGTAAAAGGTGGAAATGCTTGATTGTAGCGTAAAGAATTTATGTGGTTTGTATTGTCTTGTTTACATTGAGTCTCATTAGAGATTTATAGCTGACTCAGTGTAGCTCATTCATTCAGAATGCGGGGTCAACATAATAGGAAGGAATGAACATATTTACTGTAAGTTACTAATGAAGAGTACACAAATACATGTTACTGAATGGCAAATGGGCTCAGAATCAGAAAAAGAAACCTTGTGGCTCCGTATACCTGTACACTGGCTTTTTCACTGTTTTCCTGGGTTGCCTTAAAAAGTTAAAGGTATAAGTTTCAAAGATGTTTGTTCTTCAGTCACTGGAAAAATAAGTTTAGCAAATGTTATTTAAACTGTACAGTTTGAAAGTTACACAATACTTTTCTTGATATTTAGCACAATTTCAGTTTAATGTTACTAGTGTATGAAACAGAAAGCAAGTAGAGTCATGACCATCTTGCAACAGCATCACATCAGCTGCAACCATACACCTGTATTTACTTCAAAAATAAAAAAGTGTCATTTGTGTGATTTTGTACTGATGCAGTTACTTGTAAAGTCTGTGTAAAGTCTGTAGTCCGCAATGTTTCTATAACCTATGCTGCTATAATCCAAAAATATACACCTGCCAAACCTCCCTCTATGGTGGATGTCTCTCACTTTCTGCCATGATAACAAACATATACACTCACAAAATGAAAACAGTAACGCCAGTGTTGTAGTTCTGTGATCAGCTGGGTCCACTCGAGTCTAAGTGACGTAAAGTTCATCATCAGACGGCGGGCGCAAGGCGCTGAGCAGACATTTGCATGCCTGCCCTTTGTTGTGTGTGTGTGGGACTGTGCAGACTCATCCACAGAGGCTCTATATTACAATGCACCAGCTACACATGAGCCCTTCAGGTGTGCTTCAAAGACGTATAACAGGAATGACTACTTGGCCGTGGTGTCTCTAGCTGTCCGTGTCTGCAACAGAGTTTAATCACTGCTTAACAGCTTCACTATTGTGCCTGGTAAACATGTTTCCTGTTACAGACAACAAGAGCAGCATATGCAGCCCTGTCCCCATGAAAATACATCCCAACATTCTCCGCTAAGGTTCCAGGGTAGCTTACTTATTTTTTCAACACATAAAGACATTCTGATTAAAAACAGACAAGCTTCACTTAAGGTGGTTGCTGTGGCAGGAAAGGCAAATGCTACAACACTTTAACTCAGAAGACTAGACTTGGACTTTCCTTTTTTTTTTTTTTTTTTTTTTGCCTGTCCCGTTTGGCTCTTTTGCCATCAGAATTGTTGTCTAAAGGCAAAGAAAGATGCCCAACGGGACAGGCAAAAAAAAAAAAAAAAAAATGGACCATCCCAGCCTTGCCGTATTGGTCTATTTGATTCACCTTTCCTTTTATTGTTTATTTATTTTCATTTGCTGAACATGGGACAGACTTGACTGGGGAAAAGAAAAGGGAGAAAGAAAGAAGGAAAGAAAAAGAGCGGGGAAGACTTGGACTTTCCTGAATTTTTCCACATACTTTTTGGTTTTGGCCCTTCGATTCACTGGCCTGCATTGAAGGGCCATTTTGTATTTTGCCTTTTGCCCTTTGACCGTTGGGATAGGCTCCAATCCCTCTCCCAACCTTGACCTGGAAACGTGAAAGAACATTTTTTTTATTTGTTGTTTGGTTAGGTTTAGAAAAAGAGGATTTAGGATTAAATTACACTCTTTCCCAATCTACTGCAAGTTAGAAGCTTGATTAGAAAATTGACATTAACTATTATTAGAAGTGCAGTTTATTTGGATGGGAATGCAATTTTTAGGAGAAACAGCCGGTACATAACATTATTTGACATGTGAAACACTTTAAAGCAGCTGAAATTTTCACAGCGTCTCAGCTACTGGCGATCGTCCTCTATAGCAGCCCAACTAAAAAAAGAGCTTGGCACTAGTAAAGAAAAACTAAAAACATCAATAGTATACTGGCCTCCTGTTGGGTCCTGTGGCCAGTGTTGTGCAAACAGCAGAAAGTTGCAGCGTGTGAAGGGTAATGGGACATCCAACGCCAGGGGACAGCAGGCGGCAGAGTCACACACTGCTGCCGAAAGAAAGATGAAGTAATCTCAGGAAACAAGTAGACACACTCCACTTCGAATTTCGCCCCAAACAAGATTAAAGTGACATTATTCTATGAGAGTGTGGCAAGAGTATTAATCTTACACATAGAGGCCGAGGCTACACAAACACGGGTTGGCTGCAGCGGTATGGGAGCACATTCTTTATTTTGTCAGTATATAGTGAAGTTCAGAAATAGCAGTGAGAGCATCATCATCTTATTTTACGATGCACTGATGAGGCCAAAACCTACTTTAGAGTATTTCAGCACCACCCCTTGTGCGTAACTGTTATAGAATTGAACTGTAGTGGATGTTACTGATGTTACATATTTAATTTACTATTCTTGTTAACACAGGACAGATTTTAGAGAGAGCTGAAAGCTGGGCTGACATAGAAAATAAAAGCTTCAGGCCACAGTGTAAACGGCTTCTAAAGTTAGGATAGATATTGCTAAACAAACAAAGACTAAAAAACATGTTCAGAAAAAACACCAAATTATAATGAGAGTGTAGATAAGTGTGTTTAGTACATTTGCTGTATATACTGGTTTCTGTATAACTACTGCTTGAAAAAGGGGATAAATTGAAAAAGTTATGCAATATTTGCAATTTTTGTTCTTGTTGTTGTTTAAACCATTACGTTGTGTGTGCATTTAAATTGTTTATTGTGAGTTGCCACCTGTATGAATATAGGCCGTGTAAGTACAGAAGCTATGTCAACAAGCAAAGAATCCCCACCCATGCCATTTAGGAATTCAGCACTTTCAAATCTAGTAAATGAGCGTTACATTGGGGTTGTGTTTAGAACCTGTTGCATAAATAAGTCAGTCTCTAAAACCCCACTGAGAAAGACAGAGCTTTAATGAGTGGGGTTTAAGCCCCTCCACCTCTCTGCTCCTCCACCCTCAGCTTGGACTCCTAATGAGCCATCATCATGCAAAACTGCCAGCTTGATACACATTAATTGGATTTTCACTTTTCACCAATTAATTGACCAGCATTGTCATGTTGGCCAACCTCCAAGGGCTTCCAAGAAAATGGGGAAGCTTCCCCTTTTTACTCTCACTGACTCTAATAGCCACTGACTGGAGAGGGGAAACATTTTTCTTTTCTTTTCTTCTTTACTACCGAGATCAGCTATCTCATTATAGGCTTATGACATTTGTTGGAGCCAATCCCTTTGTGGAGAGAAAACAGTTTGTGTGCTGCTCAGTTGAAGCTTTTACAGTTTGTTAACCTGCCTCTGCCAGTGCTAGGGCCCCTGGGGGAAAAGCCTGATGTGCAGTGAGTGACTTATATTCCTTGCGTCCTAGAGGACAGACCACAGGGTGAGGGAGAGCAATCCCACGCCACCGTGTTCAACAAGCACCAAAACAAGGAATGAATACAGCCATGGCATTTCACAATGGTTATTTGATATGTTGACACATCAGTGGTGTTTCGAATTCTGCCAGGGGGATTTTTGTTCACACAAATCCTTGCTGTTCTAAACCATTTGGGGTTGGTGCAGTAGAACTAATATTTTAGTCACCCTGGTGGATATGATCTAAAATAAAATTTAAAAAAAGCAGATACATGTGATCTTTAGTAAACCATCTACCCAAAAGTTGATATTTGGACGGCCAAATCTAGTTACGTTTTGAGTTTGTGTCATGACTTTGGTTGTTTAAATATTAACATGTTCGTGCTGTTTACAGTTGGATCTCATGGTGATAATGAATAATTACACTTAGTTCAGAGAAACATGCATGTGACTAATATAAATGGAAGTTCATCACATATGAGGTTTATTTTAATTATACACTCCTGCTGAGCTCATTTAATGCTTGTGTATCACATTTTGATTTAAAGGATGTGTGAACAAACCCAGATCAGGTTATTGATTCAACCTCAGTGTTTCCATGAAACTGACAATCTGCGGCTGACCATATCTTGACCAAGCTTATTATGCCTCACTGAGTCGCGAGCGGCCTCATGTCAGGATGATGTGAAGAACAGATTTTTTTTTATGTGTATAAAATTGTAATTGCAGTTACAAACATCAGATGTGTTATTAGCTACTAAACTGGCACAAAGCAATACAGTGGACATACTATAAAAGCAATGCAAAACACAGAGTAAAATAAACCAAACTTATTTATTAAATTAAAACACCAGGTATTATTTTGTTGGAAACACAGGATTGGTACTTTTTGCATCAATGACTTTTAGAAAAGAGTGCCTGTTATTGATCCCTCACTTCGTTTTGACAATAATTTAATGTAATAGTTGTCTAAATGGGTGCAGTTGATGTTTCGGCCATTCATTCAACCTTAGTACAAAAACAATAGCCACAACAGTTCTCGGAAGTCAATGAAAAGAAAGTCTGCCAGCTATTCTTTTTAAAGTCATTCTTGTTCCAGTAGCTGAAAATAAACCATTCACCTCAATCAATAGTCTTCCAGTCAGGGAAGGTTGAAGGTTAGAGGTCAAACCTTTATGAATCCTGTGATTGGATAATCAAGGGCAATAGCTTTAATTAATCGATTGAGTGTTCAGGAGGAGGAGTGGTTTATAACATATAATGGGTTAGTTTCCATAACCATGAAGGATTCCATTATTTATGTAAGAGTGTCCATTATGTCACATTGGGGAGACAAAATAGGCGTTTTTTATGCCATTGACATTTAATCAAGCAGAACTTCATTAATCCCCATAATTAATTGAGCAGGCTTTGCTATGTTCCTTTTGCTACCTTTACTTTCTGGTCGGACGGGCATGTTTCACCATTATTGTTGTCCCATCCCTCCAAGGGTTGTGAGTTAATCTGCATGACCCAGCACCTGTCACATACTAATAAACACAGAACTAATTGACTTTGTTGCCCTACTTATAAGCATCCACACCAGCAAAGCCACCTTTGACTGTTTACAGCAGGACTACTATGTTTATCGCATGATATATATATATCTAGATATATAAATAAAATGCATTATTGTGTAAAATTCAGTTAAATATCGGCTTTTTTATGAGGACAGGTGAAAAGGAACACAGCTGGAAGGTTCAGATTTTGGTTCACATTTGCAAATGAATTAATAGATGCTGTTTTATTTATGTCCTGCTGCACTTTATAGCTAGTTAGTGATGTTTTTTATTGTGTCATGCACAGTCGAATGACAGACCCACTGGGACTCATAAGAAATATGCTGTTGCAGTGTTGGA
This sequence comes from Diplotaxodon limnothrissa, assembly GCF_057381915.1. Taxonomy (NCBI): domain Eukaryota; kingdom Metazoa; phylum Chordata; class Actinopteri; order Cichliformes; family Cichlidae; genus Diplotaxodon; species Diplotaxodon limnothrissa. Next base: position 12,494,240 of record NC_140608.1, on the reverse strand, counting down.
AAATATGTCAGACATAAACATAACTTGTAACATACCCTTCATCCTCACACACACACACACACACACACACACACACACACACACACACACACACACACACACACACACACACACACACACACACACATATCTATATCCTATTTGGGGGGGATGAAGGATAAACTAACCTTTTCACTTTTCTGGGTTTATCACTGTTTTATGCAAGTCAGTACACTACCTGTCAGTTTATGCTCAATTGCTTAATGAACACTTAATCTTGTGTTGTGTAGTTTGAATAATTTAAGCATCCAAAGAGATTATCACAATAATATATCAAACATTAGAAAATATCACATGGTGATTTTTTTTTTTTTTTGTCTTGTAGCTGCTCAGATTTATCATTAAGACCTTCATGTGATCCCAACCTACATAAATTCAAGCTTGGTATATATGCATAAAAACATAGTAACAAATGTATTACAAAATGTAAAGATAATAGTTGTATAGTTGTATAAGTAATATATATCAAAAAGTAAGTCACAGAAAAAAATGCAGTCTATAAATGCCCTGTAGATACTTCTTGAGGTCTTGCGTACAATCAAATGAAGTGCTATCAAGCTGAAGGGATGGAGGTGTCCATAACCTGGCAACACACACAGATACGGACAACAAAAAGAAAGAAAGAAAGAAAAAAGACTGATGTGTCCTACTTATCCAGTAAAACAGCAGTGAGAGAATTTGCCAGCTACGCCCACAGTTAGCACATGCCACACTGTGCTCGGCTCTCTCTCCTTCTCTGTTGCTCTCTCTTCCTTTTTTACACACTTAAATACACACACGCATATGCACAATGGCTGTTCAAAGTTTTTCCAGGGTATTTCTCGGTTAATTAACAGATTAGTGGTGTGGGGCAGCTCTGAAGTTCAGAGGTCAAGACTAAACCCTCTAACTCGGAGGATAATCAGTGGCAGGTGGGTCCACACTTCTCCTATTTTCCTCCCCTCCCCTCTTGACTTGTGGTAAAATAAGCCTGTCCTCTGCATAGGCTACGTTGCTCTTAACTCTAACCGCGGTTAATGCACCTGACAGAGAGAGTGTGAGAAAGGGTGAGGAGGGGATGGAGCAGTATTTGAAAGAGGCCTACACTGGACTGCCAGGACCCATATTTACAAAACTGACCAGTGGGAATCTCTGGACACAGTTTCAGTGAATAGAACTTGGACTATAGGACCTTAGGCCTGGGGCTAATGCTATAAAATAGAAATACAATAAGAGAGACGAGTGCTTTAGTCTCTTTCTCTTTTTTTTCTGCCCTGTTTCCATTCACTCCTCCCATATTCCATTCCAGGTTCTGCTTGGTGGAGAAGTCCATTGTGAGTCTGTGAATGGGAGACTTTGGGAGTGTCTCTCCTTCTGTTAATTAGGACTGGCCAGCGTTTCCGCTCCCCTGTGTGCCCCTCCATTATTTTTTCTTCGCATTCTTTTGCAAAAATTAACCCCATTCCTTCATTCTCACTTCAAAGACCAGTGCCAAATACAAAGTACAGAAAAAAGCAGGAAATTAATGCTTGAATTTGAAAGCATTTAAAAAACTATTTCATTCCAAAGTAATGATGTTCACTGAAAGCAACGGCAAAATAAAGAAGAATAACTGAATCTTTTGGCAAAGTAAACATAAAAATAACATGTAAATAGACAAGCATGACTTAGATAACCACAGACTTCAGAGAGATTTACTAATATGCATTATTGAAATACACTGATACACGCCCACTTACTGAAATAACAACCTAAAATATACCTCCCCTATGTCTATGGTGAACATCAGCTAGCAAAGAAGTCCTGGGGTACATTCTACTGCTACCCAGCAGGCATCCATTTGCTGCAAAAAAAATCACTTTGCCTCATTAGCTACACACACTCTTAGTTTGTCACAATGCCTTTGCTTGAGTCCTGCTAACAGTGCCCCCCTCTTCTCTGTCTCTAGGTGGAGACTTCAGGGGCCAGAGGCACAGTTTTGGTGAGTGAGGCCTTTTCTTCTACCCCTCTCCTAGCTGGTTTAAGGGTTGTAATTATCTTTTGCTGGGGGAGGCTGTAAATTGGATTAAAGTGGAGGGTCTCGGCTGAGCGGATCACCCCCCCCCCCCCCGCACCTCACTCGCTCCCCCCTCAGTCCTTCACTTCCCCCGCCATCTCACCACTTGGTGGGCCACACGCTGATAAGGTGCGGAAAACCGGATTTGGATTCAGCCTCAGCATTCATGGCTTCCTGCTGGAAAAAATGAAATTTTACAACAGAAGGGGCCAGTATGCCTGTGGTATCTGTCCGTGTGGTGTGTTTCATCTGGCCTCACTCTTCCAGAAACACCATTACCTACGTTATCAGTGTGAGCCGACTCAGCCTGACTGGACTGGGAAGCTTGGCCAACTGCTTACCATACACTTTCTGACCATCTCAGTATTGTAGCTCTCTTCACTGCTGGTGGGCACCTGAAGTATAGTTTGCTTAATTGATCTGGTAGTTATTTACTGATTTGCAGAAGATATGTGACATTTTTACTTACAGTAAAGGAGAAAGGATGCTCACACTCCTGAGTATGGTATATACTGATAAAACATTATGTGCTAGAAATAGCATATAGGCAGTTAAAATCAAAATTTGGAGGACAAAGTAAGAAAAGCAGATAGGGAAAGGATGACTTTTTGGCTCTGAAGTCATTTTCCTGGCGATCGTAAAATTTTAATCCTGTCGAGGAATGTCTCCAGGTATTTACGGATTTCTGGGATACTGGTGCGTGAAATGGCAAGTCTACCTTTCCAAATGATGAGAACCCTGTTTTCACTGAAATCGCAAAAGCTTTACCAACTCATGGCAGGTGCAGCATTTGCATTGAATGGACTTGTCTATTCAGATTGGTGCCTGTGACTATATCTAAACCCTGCTTGATTAAACTTTGCCGTAACTTTTCTTTTTTACACACCTGCCAAATTCAGCTATAAAGAATGAGGACATTGACACCTATAAAATGTACTATAACACAGTAACTACATTTAAAAAAAGACTTGTGTAGCTGTTTATAATTTTTATTTTTTATGATAAATTTGTCAAATCAGTGCATTATGATGCTGAATACATATAAGATTTAAAAAACTCATTACCACTATTACTAATATATTAACATAAAGCCTTGTCTAAGGGGCCAGTCCACATAATATGCACTTTTACATTTACATTATTACTCGGCACTCGGCCTCCAGCAAAATTTTAATCTACTTTAATCTACCTATAATCAAATATATTTTTACATTTATAATTTTTTATATTTTATACATAAACTTTTTAAAAAAAAATATTTTTGTTGTTTTCGACCCTTATTTAAAAAAGTGTGTCTTTTATGAATTTTGCTGTTTTCCCCACTCTTCTTAGCACATATCCAGGTATAAACGCACATGAATTCTTTCCCAGTATTTGCACATATATAGTTGCCTAAAGCCACTGACAAATATGATAGAAAGTTTTTTTCTTTTTTGTTTTACAGTAGGTGATGCCCATCTTTTATGATCTTGCGAAATATTCACTGATGCTTACACTAAACAAACACCTTTACATGTTCGGGTCAAAGGTTTACATCTCTCACTTCCAAACTAAATTTGTGAATAGAGTAAGTGAACTAGCATAAGGGTTTTCTCTGAGGTAATACCAAACTAGGTTGAGTGGTCCCCTATTGCGGGTATAATGACCTGAAACCTGAAGAGCAATGAAAGAGAGTCTATTGAGGAGGGTTTTTCCATTCATGTAAAATGTCAATGCATTTTCCAACAGACACTTACAAGGGATCAGTGGACCCTCAAGTGTTCATGAAGAAAATAACCTTTCAGCACTACACAAGGATGCTGCTCGACTGAGCCATTCTGCGACCATAACACCTCTAATGATTTTACCAAATAGCTTTGGCATTTTAGATAGATAAAATGAACACTAACGGAGATTCAGAAAAAATAAAAAATAAAAACGCAAGAAAACATCTGCAGCCATTCAGGGTTTACTTTTGCCTTCAAGCAATCTGCATGAAATCATCAAACAAAAGGCCACACAGAGTGCAAACGAATAAGCTATCTAGCTTCTTGGGTTTTAGTTACCAGCATAGAAGTGTTTTTCATTAGGTGCTAGAAAAACAGAGCTACAGTTATCAGGGATGCTCTTCTTTTGATGTTTCCTCAGCTCCCAGCCCACGCTCTTTTTTTCCTTCTCTCAGCCACTGAGATAAATGGGAGGGAGTGCTGTTAGTGGGAGATTCCTCAACACAGTGGGAGCTCAGGGCCGTCAGTATGACTGTTTGTCTAAGACACGGACTATTTGTAGTACTCCCCACAACTAATTCATTTATTATTACACACAAGAGATATGGCAGCGTAAAAAAAATATATACGTGTTTCTGTTTTTGTTATACATCAGGGCATCACCTCCCTTTAACTATTGGAGTCAGTAACATAAATTAGATATGACATTTTTTGATACAAATCATTGTATCTCTTAAATATGCTCATAAAATATTTTCAGTGATGAATTAAACACAGCCACTGTATCTAATGACTGAAAAATACCATTTAGTGTGCCTTGCTATGAAAAGACTGTCGCAATGAGTCAGAAAAACAATAAATGTTGGCACGGACAGTTTTCATTTGTAACTTTTTACTGAATGCAAAAACAAAGCGGTAATGATAAAGTTACATTCTTAAAGTTGATATTGCGCAAAGAGTTTGCTCTCTTGAGAACACTGTGTTCAGGACAGCTTGGCTAATACAGGTCTATGGTTGAATCACCCATGTATCCAGTTATATAGACCGGATATGTGGCAGAAAATAAGGGTATTCTGTCTGTGTGTTTATTAGACAGTAGTCCGAACCTCCTTTCTTCTTCAGTTTCCTGCTGTGTCATCAGAAGACAAAGATCAAACGGGGGACAAAGAGACCCTCCACGCTCTAGACACCTCTGGGTAGACTGAAGAGCCCCCACTGTTCACTCAGCCTGACCATATCTCTCTCCACTTCCTCTTCACTTTTCTCCAAGCTAGACCTGAAAAGATAAAACTTATCAAAGCTATTTGTCTGCAACGAGCCTGTTCATCCTGCCTTACTGATTAGTGATTGACTCCGGAGCCATTAGTATGTATTTGATTCTGTCGTTGACAAATACCATGTCGCTCTGTGAGATTTACTGTTTTGCGCATTCATCTGTGACTCTGCTTTTAATTTGGATTTTGACTTCTTGTGCATCTCCTTCATGAAATGACCGTTCAGTGAGCCTCTCCTTTCTCATCTGAAAACTTTGATTGCCAATCTGTGTGATCTTTGTCAATCAAACATCTGTTCAGTGTTTTGTCCACTGCTGCACCTGCTGACCTCTAGGTGACCTGCAAAATAAGCAGTGAGGCGGGAAGCTACAGGAAGCAATTTACTCTCCCAAAGCTACCTTGGAATGGCAGAGCCTATCAGGGCTCTGCCTGAGTGTCCATTTTTTGATTAAATGTGCTCTAGACCTGGCTTCTTATGTTTGATTTTCTTTCTTTTTAACTGCACCCACAGTGTTACATAGGCAAAGGGGAGGTGAAATTTCTCCCTTCCAAATGGATTGCAATTTCCCCCCATTTAGCACCTGAAGGTAATTAGCTTGAAGAGATTGCAGAGTGAGAAACACGTTCATGGAACATTAACTCTCGCACATTCTCCAGTTGCAGGGAATTAATAGGAAAGATTAAAGTTTAAAGAGAGCAAATGCCATTAGCTCACAAACCCCTTCTCCAGGGCTGCAACCAAACCATGCTAAACCAATTCTGATTTTAAAATGGCCTTTTTATTAAAAAAAAAAAAAGTATTCACCATATTACATGCAAAGTTTCGTGGGTGTAGTAGCGTGTGCTCTTTAAAGCATGTATGTGCTGCGTGTTGCACAGGCAAAGTCGCCTGAAGCTTTATGTTGTCCTCTTTAATGAGTTTCCATGTGTCCTCTCAACTGCCCCTGCGTTATGTTAATGACTAGCCTGGCATGTACTAAATATAGCGGCAAGCTAGAGAAAATGTAAACACATAAAATAATAAGCACCGATGCAGATTTTGATACCCTTTTAGAGAGATTTTTCTTTAGCTTATCGCATCTTCTTTTTTGCACCTTCTGGGATTTTTTAAGTATCTATATGTGTATCTAATCATTTATTTCCATCATACATTGAGTTTTCATTCGGTTATACTTTTCTCCACTTATTTGCCCATTTAGCCATTCATCCATCAATCTATCTACCTTAAGGGGATAGAGGAGGAGACGGCAATTGGCAATGAATTTTTAGAGGCCATCCCACTCACAGATTCCATCACAGCCTGAAAAATTCTGTGAGGTAAAAAAAAATGAAATTGAGACATGGTAGAATTTATTGCCCAGAAAATTCCATTCTACTATCTGATTTGAAAAGTTCAGTCCTCCTAGCTTCAGAAAATCTATTTCCCCACATTTTAATACCCCCGCGTAGCACTCCTCATAATTCATTCAAGTGTGTTAAGCTCAATTTTATTAGATCTGAAACAAATTTTGGTGGGGATCCTATAGGTCATTAACCATGGAGTAATTTTATCCTTGTTTCCCTAATGATGCCATAATGGTGAGTGAATTTCTTAACTAAAGACCAAAGAACATTGTGAAGGTCAGCTTCATCTGCAGGCTCCTTCAAGCGCTTCTCAGAGAGATTGGAAAAGTCGCACATTTTTGAGGAGTCATTAATAACCTTAAAGCTGAGAGCCTATTTGCGATCTCGCTCTCTACCTTTTAATTTCCCTGCTTTTTCACACCCTCTGTCTTTTTTCTGTTCTTTGGTTGCCCTCATGCAGAAAGAAAGGAATGCACTGTGTATGTGTGTGTGAACAGGTTAAAGAGAGTCCGAGAAAAAGAAGTAGAGAGCAGAATGGGTAGTGCAGTGACATACAGATCCCAGATGTGATGCTGCCATAATTTGAATTTTATGCCTTTGTTATCGCTTTAATCATTTTCTTTATTCGTTTTGTTTCAGTGGTCTGGGAGAGACACCTGATTGGGTAAACCACCTAGGGACCCATTTTTATTTGGAATGTGGTGCAAGGTCTAATTAGAATTTGAATTTTGCTGAGCCTTGAAATGGCTGGTACTTTATCCTGATCGCCTTAGATATTGTTCCAAGTCAATCATTTGTCATCGCAAAGCATGCCGGGAAGGTTCTGCTAATGAAGCCTCGCGTTTGTTCGCCATTTTTTGCTGCCCTGGCATTTTTGTCCATTTAGCCAGCCTGATGTACGGACGGGAGTGGTTATATATCCAGTGTTACGACACTAGCAGGAGCACAGTGTGGTTGGACTGCTGGTGTCACATCCATCTGAGGTCTGTCACCATTCAGCACTCGGGGGATCTGGGACTGTATATTAAACTGTGCTTCTTCTTTTTAACAAAGAAACTACAGAGTGAATAAGCTCTTTTTGCACATTCCATATAAAATAACATAATATTACTACTTACATACCTAAATTTAAAAGTATTGCAACTAAGAACTTGTCTCTTCCACTCTATTAATGTTGCGTTTTAATCCTCTACATTACATTTGAAATTTTGTAGCCTTTAGCATATAGAATTTATTCTGAATAATTTATAAGATTTAAAGGCAAAAAAAGTCAGAAAACATAAAGCATTGGTACAAATCAAGCCCACTGGGTGATATTAGTCCATACCTGTACTTTTATACAATTTTAACACCTTCTATTTTATCACATCTCTTTCACATTCACACAACACGTAAATTAGCTTCACCCTGACAAGCTACAACATTAAAGTTCTTAAATACAATAATTCTGCATAAGATTGTTTACTTTAAAAATATTTTCATTCTAATAAATCTGTTTAGAGAAACTTTGGAATTTAAAACTATATCTGTAATGTCTTGTTGTTATGGTAGTGTATCTCAAGTAAATTACCCAAAACCTCTTCTGAAAGTTCAAAATCTAAAGTAGCAAATTATAAAAGTGCATATAAATACGCAACAACACAATTTCTCTATTGCAAGTACTTTTTTATATATCTTCAGTACTTTTTAATGGCACTTTTCCCATTTTAGTTTTGGTGCAAAATCTGAATACTACTGTACTTCCACCAGCATGAGACTTACATATGAGTGAAAATCTCAAATTAAAAACAATACAAAAAGAAACAAAAACCCAACTGAAAAGATATTGAGAAGTAGTTACAGATACTATTATATATATATATATATATATATATATATATATATATATATATATATATATATATATATATATATATATATATATATATATATATATATATACAGGATGGATCTTTTTTTTTACAATATGGTATACATGAACGTGTGTGCATGATTGTGTGTGTTGTCTCTCATTTAGATGGATTCCTCTCAGGGACAGGGGACTACTAGCTGTCCTGTATGTTGCTGTGTGAACAGGAGAGGGTAATGGTGTTTTGTCACAGCTTATCTGGGTTAACGTGTGTCCTACTCTCAGGTCCCCTCCGATGTATTTTATTTCCCCGAGTGCCTCCTTCGGAGAGATTGGAGTTGACAGGCGTTAACATTTAGAAATGTACCAATAAATGGCATTCATGGGTGCTGATATGCAGTTTGCTGGTAGTACATGAAGAGTAGTGCAGTAGCTTCCTGTGCAAAACTGTCATATCTAACTTGAAGGTAGTAATAATCTATTAATTATATTATAGTTTCATTGTGCTGGTGGATAATTTATATATTTATTTTTACGTTCTTGTTTATGCTGAATGTTTGGCACTCAGTTGTACTATAGGTTGTTTTCCCCCGGATCTGCTTGAGTAAACAGGTATCTGTTGAATGCACTCATGGGACTTTTCTGTTAATTGGGTTTAAATCTAATTGAAACTGAACTAAAAAGTCTGGAAAGCCTGCTTTGAACTCCTTTGAAATAAAATAAAATTATACTGACAAGATGATGGATCACCTGTAAGTCTACCTGACACTGAAATTAGGGTTTTTAATGACATGCTGCCTCCTCCTAGATGTGAAATTCAAATTCCCTCCCTGGTCTCCCTCCTTGTCGTCACCTGTCCCTTTGACTCGCATACGCCAAACACAGGCACTTTGTCTTTGTCACTGGGAGCAGGACAATGTTTTTCACCACCAAGCTTTTGTATTAACCAATCTCATATGGAACTGAGGACATAGCTCATTGAGCACCATGTTGTTGTTACGTGAGCGTATTTTTCCTTTCATAGGGAGCAGCCACAGATTTTTTCTACCTCTCATTTTATCCCTACTGTAGCAGCCCCCTTTATTGTTCTATATATCATAGACACTATTCAAATTTCTCACACTTTATAGATCAGACAGGGAAAATAACTTGCATCAAAGTTTACATTTTAAAAGTTTAAAATGTGCATTATATATTGTATCATATACTATATTCATATATTTTGCAGACCATTTTGTTGGTCTATGCTGATACAGGGTAAACTGATCATGATATCTGAAGTCCTGGTATGCCACATGACAATGGTATGAAGTCATCTGTAATCAGGTATGGCACCTTTCATGAACACCCACTCTGGCTCTTGTGTCACCCCACGATCCTCTGTTTTGATGGGGGCCACAGTAATTCATTCTGAAGCTGGGAGGAAAGGCCCGGGTTGGCTCTGGGACTGAGGGCAGCAAGTAGTAAATGAAAAATCAATGGTACTGTGACACATTAACTTATCCCCCAATTTCATAACTGGCATTAGGTGTCAGGAGAAATCTGTGTTGTGGAGGTGGCTGGTCGGGCCTTATTGGCTTTCATGGCCAATGTGTGTTGTCAGCTGGTGGAGGGAGTAGTTGAAAGTGGAGCGCTACAGAAAAATAATAAAAGACAATGGAATCTCAAGGACTTCATCATGCTGCTCCTGGTTGGTTCTTAGGGAGCAACAAACAGTGCTGACTGTTCTTTCAGCTTATAGCTTGTCAATTATCTATCTCTCTATAGACATATATATACTGTATATAAAATGTATATTTTGCCATGTTAGTCTGTTGATGAGTCTGTTGATAAATATCTACAAATTCATTATTGATCATTACTAATATAAAATTAGAGGACTTTAGGACTGTCTGAAAAACGAATACTCAGATTAACAACGCTATATACAACAGAATCAGTACCAACAGTGCCATCTGCGACTTCACACAGTCCCTCCCCTCAATTGCAGCCAAAGTCGTTGATGTTCACAACCCTAAACAACACTTTAGGAGGACTTTCTAAAGGTCAGTAAAGCTCCTGTTTTGGCAATATTTAGATATTATGCAGTTATCAAAAATGTTAACCTCGCCATTAACATTAGCCTTTTAACTATTAGTAATTACCCAATAGCTGGCTTATATTATTAAGTCAGAGGCTAATAGCTATGGCTAATAATGAAACAATGTCATGTGAGAGCTAAACAGCTAACATTAGCACTCATTCCCTTCTGTAACATTAATAGAGAGTGTAACTTTAACAGTATAAGAAAAATTATTTGTGTCTAAAACTTGTCATGTTTTTGCTAAAGTCCCATACTGAAGCAGAGAAAAGTCTGCTAGCAACTAGACATAAACAGTGGCTACCTATTTTAGCAACTCTGTTTGATCAGCAATGAAAAGACGGTACCAAGTCAACAGAGACATGACACTACTTCAAATGGAGCTGACAGCTGGACAGCAGCTGGATAGTGTAGTGGGAAGACCACACACCTTTGGAGCGGAAATCACAAGTTCGATTCTCTCCCAGTAGCCAGTAAGGGTCCTGGCTAGGCCCCCCATGCCAAACATCAAGCCCTGGAACGGCATGGCTATGTCTGCAGCCTGAACGCAGCTCGGACACAACACATTTCACTGCATATTGTACTCTGTATGATTGTGTATGTGACCAATAAAGCTTTCTTTCTTTCTAAATGGTTTAAGTACTTCTTGTATTTTTTGTGTTTTTAAAATTCTAGTATCATGGCATCCCTATGAGATATCAGGGGTGTATCCAATATATTCTGTGGTTTTACCAAATCCAACACTGTAGATTTGCTTTAAATTATTTTGGTTCAATTGACACAGGGTCACATAATTGATACCAAAAGGTTTAATACTATAACATCAATCACTGGGCTTTTAAGCTTAGAAAAAAATTATTACATTTATTATTACATTACAAGTCATGAACTTTTTGAGTGTTTAAGCACAACTACCACTTTTCCTAAATTTTATAGATTTATTAATTGTTTCGAGTGCTTGAACGTTACTAAAGTTTATTATACTGTATTTGATATGGGCAGGTACATAGTAAAAAAATACATTGTGCATAAATTAATACATACATAAATTAATACATACATTAATACAATAATGAAATGAACTGGAGCTATTATAATCAATTGGCATTATGACAGGTATAGGTCACCGAGACACCTAGCAATAGTATATGCAAAAAGCTTGTACCTTTTAGTTAAAACAAAAATAAATAAGGAATTTAAAGGTGAATTAATGAAAATTACCTAATAAAAAGGGCAGGTTTCAATGTTCTCTTTGCCTTTGGAGTTCCTCTTAATTCAAAATAGTCTTGGCATTCATCTGTCACATCATAACAATAATAATCTACAGCAAGTCAGAGAGAAAAATAGCCTTCACTTTGGAGAGCCAGTCTAATCAGTACTTTCTCTCAACTGTTAAATGTATTTAAACACTAAATTAACAACCCATAAAGGGCCTCTGGTACACTACATTCAAATTAGAGCCAGATCTTATTTACTGCCACAGAACTGCAAAAGTGACACTTTCCTTGATCACATTAAGAAATGCAACGGAGTGACCTTGGCGTTATGGAGGTAGATGACATACGACTGCCACCACCCACATCCTCAAAAACACACAGATTCACTGTATCTTCAGCCAGGAGGCAAGGGTGGAAAAAAAAGAATGATAGAAAGAGGATGACTGTCCTCATCTACAGTGTCATTAAATCATCAGCTAATGGTGTTAGCATCAGTTCAGCTACTAATGCTGAGGCGAACCACTAAGATTTATGGGAATGACATCTGAGAATTGGAAAACAGGATAAACACTCCGGGAGCTTGGGTCTTAGTTTTAGAAAAAGCCCAGCTAGCTTATGGTTCACCTCTAAGTTCTGTGTCGGGGGTGTCATCTTGTTTAGTGGGAGTCGATCGTTCACATATTTAATGCTTTAATTATACCTCAACAGCTGTGCACAGTGATTTAAGTTTATGGATGTGAAAGCTCTTAATTATGAAGCAAAATGCATAAAGCCATTTCTGATGGTGGATGCAGACAATTAAATTTATTTAAAGATTTTCTGCAGAGGCAGAGTAAACGGCTTTCTGAAAATGACCCTTCCTGAAATGCACAATATGCTGTAATGTGTTCTATAATGTGTGATCAGTGTGAACAGAAGGCATCAATCAGTAGGGCGTCATTGGAAAGTAGAGAAGAAATTTTAGCTTTTTAAATGATGTAATAAAAGAAAAAGTCAATTTTAAAAAACAGGACAAGAGAGATAAATGTACGTTGCTATCTAATTTCTGTGAAAGCAAACTATTAACTGTGAGGATGTGGTTTAAAGTTTGAAAAAAGGTAATGAGTAGACCTTGATTTAAGATTTAGTAAAATGCAAACATTTTAGGCACGTTTTTCAGCTTATTTATGCTTTTATTTTGTGATTTTGTAAATAAGGTAGAAATCTGATTCCCTCCAAGTTAATTTAGAAACATGACTGCAACCTCACACATCTATTCCAACAATCCTTTGTTAAGTATATACATGCAGTCAGCTATGCAGCACATGAATAACTGCATGTGTTGTGTTCAGAAAAGGAGAGTAAACCATAACAAGCATAATAATGTAGACAGACATTAACAGGCTCTGTATTCCATTTAGCCAAAACTGAAAGGCCACAAATGACTGTAAACTCTTTTAATTCTGTTAGTCTGATGAAATATACTTGTAGTTTGCTGATCTCTCACAACCTCACGTGTTAAGGTAACACTCTAGATGTATGATGTGGGGAATTGACTCATGCCTTCCTTTTGGTACCAGAAAGTTAACGTGACACATTTTTCTTTCTTTTGTCCTCTCTCAGCACTCTTTATTCCCTCTTTGTGGCTCTCTTTCTGTCTCTCTTGCAACCTTTAAAGACTCTGTCCTTTTTCCAGCTGACTGGTTGAGGCCTGGGCTTGGGCCGATGATTTTAAATAAAGTAATTCCCTTAAATGTTTTTTAAAAGCTGCAAGAGCCATGATATCGTGGCCATTATTGATGACATCATTACTATGTATAAGATCTCTCAGTGAATAATAACCCATGATCTGTCATTTTTCCTGTTATTGGCACTGCAAATTGTAAAGGTTAGGTGATTTATTTTAATGTTTCATGTGTCATCTGGTGTTTCCGTGCACTGCTGTCCCGATATATTCCACACTTAAAAGCATTATTGTTCCATTTTACTCCAGCTCACAATCCTGGAAAAGTACTTGTCATGAATAAACCTCAGCCTTATTTAATTGTCTATAGGCATTTTTTAAAAACTGAAATCCAGTAATATACTAAATCAATATAACATATATTTTTATAAAATGGCTAAATGCATAACCTCTATAAAATATTTCTTATAACAGAAACTCATTTTCAGGTAGTCATTTAAACTTATCTTGCTGAAATCACCTCTCAAATTTGAGAAATAAAAGTATAATCTTGTTCGATATATTTTATTTTGTTTCTTATTTAAGTTTTTTTTTTGTTATATTAAACCATGAAATCTAGGTGGACAGATTCTGCATTATTAAACATGGAACGGAGAAACAGAAAAAAACAAGCCCACATACAAAGACATTTCTGTACAGCATATTCCCCAAAGATGAATAGCTGTTTGGTGGTATGGTCGTGCAGAACAATGAGAGGGATTTCAGGAAAATGGGCTTTGGGGTGGCATTGTACGCATACATTGTGGAGGGGGGGGGAATCAGCACGCTTGAGCGCATTTAAATTTACACAAACTCTCTAGGAATGACAGTGATAAATGTTACACTCTATTCTACAATATGTTTAATGCATAGGTCTGAGGAGTTAAGTTTTCCCCTCTGGTACGAGGCTGCTGTTGTAGTTACCACTATATGTTACATCAGATTCCCTTCCATTAAAATGCCAAGTGGCACAGTGAAGACAGCAGGAGAATATGACATTGAATTTGTTTACCTGTCACCTTCCTCCATCCTTCATCCCCCCCACACACACACTTTTGTGTGTGTGTGAGTGTGTATGACTTTGTGTGAGGTCAGGCTTGACACTCTTAAATTAGACCAGATAAAATCAAAATCAAAATTTAAATTTGTAACAAAAAAAAGAAGCCACTCCTGACTTTAGTAACTTTAGAATATGTGTAACATTTTCTGGTGTATTTTGCTTTACTGATCAAACCTCAGAAAAATGCATTATGGTACTGTAAGGATGAACTGTCAGGCCTCTGAGGGGGAAAAAAATCTGTCCTTATCACTGAAGAAATTCAACTGTGACTGGCCACATCGTGGTACATTTCCTGTGCTCTGCCTATGACTGTCACAAAACGACCAGACCGCTGCTGTTGACACACACGAAAAAAAGTGCTCGAGCTCTCTTACTACCTTTTTTCCCCTTTTCTCGCGCTTTCTCTTTCCCTATCACACAAACACATACAATTATACACATACATAAGACGACACACCAGTGTGGATTATAAGCAGGAGTATGCTGGGAGTCTCTGACCTGCGTTTGATCTTCTGTAAGCAGGGTCTGCATGAGCAGCTGAGTGTAGTTCTACTGTACTTGTACCACTGTAAGCACTGATAAGATAGCGTGCAAGCTTGATCTCTCTTAAGGATAAGTGCTTTGGCTCACAGTGCACCTGGAAAGACATGGTAACACCTGAGTGGATGTTTTTAAAACATACTGTATACCATGGTACAGCCGTATATATATCAGTGAACCAACTAGGGATTACACCCCCTTTCACACACACATTTATAATACTTTCCCCTGTTCTGTATGGTTTTTGAGAGATTTTTCCTGACTTCTAAGAAACTGTCTAAAGAAAGTGCTTGAAAAGTTTTGACAAATTATGCATTTTTGTTTAGCCCAAATTAGAAAAAAGAAGGGTTTTATTGTTATTACTTAAATAACGATTAATTATTACCAGCACTAAAAAAACAAAGATGACTTGTTAACAAAATATCAGCTGTTTAGTTCATTTATGTATTTTTGGAGTAGTTGTGTTGTTTTATTCCAGTTTGTAACTAATCAATCTGAGCATTTGTGGAAGAAAAAAATCCTACCCAGGCAGCTAATAGAATCCCTTGTTGCTATTTTTTGTTGTTTATTCTTGTAACACAAGTTTTTCCCAATCTGAACAAAACCCTATTACAAGTGAACAAGTGCAAGAGTGGGTGGTTTAAACTGCCATTATGTTCTTTAGTTTTATGACCCATACAATAGCCTGGGCCAAGCATAGCTCCTTGTGTACTGTAGTGGGCCCACTGTAAAGCCTGAAATATGTAAACAAACAAGCCCAAACTTTCTCTGATTTACAACATTAGCAGGTCTTGGCTGGGAATCCTTTACCACCTCCAACAGGCCTTAGCCAGCCAGCAATTCCAGTCGCAGACAGCTTGAGCACTTTCGATTTTATACCTCAGCAATTTTTATAGCATCTTTAGCTCTGCACGCACAGACCTCACTATATTCTCCGGAAAGAGAGAGGCTGCAAGCGGCAGGGTGAAAGAGGCAAATAACAATATTGCCAGTGCAAAAAAAGAAAATGGGTGCTCGTGGAGGATGCTAAGTAGCTATAGGTCACGTGACTTAAAATGCTTTGTGCTATGATTGGTCCCTGATGCACTCCTAGCTTCTGATTGAACTGGCTGATGGTACAGCACTGTCTCGTTGCGTCTCGCTCAGATTAAGTGAGGTAGAGTAGCCAAGCCTCTGACGGTTTTAGCATCTGCGCAAGTTGCTGTAACTGATACTGTGAAGTTATAATTAAAGGTTCCAACTGAGAGACCCTGGCTTGATGCAGTTCACACCTTTCCTCTCTTCTGCAGGATAACTAAACGAGTAATGTGAAATGCAGGATTGAAGCAGAGGTTGTTTCTTCCTGTGCCAATATGAATATAGCATTGAAAGAAAAAGAAAGGATAAAGCTGCAAGAGGTTAATATCACTTAGTTTCTAAATGCGATCTGTTCTTATTTATTAGTTAGTTTTTTCCTGGTATTCCTGCAAATGCTACAGCTGTAAAACACACAGTACACTACACAGCAATACTGTAGAATGGGTAAGTGCCACTTAGTCCCTATAATTGTATTTCAAATCATATTATTTTTCTATTATCTTGTTTCAGACTCGAAGTAGTGATATGCAGCTCTGAGTCCAAATTTTTCACCTAGTGAACAAGGTTACAGCTTTTGATTGTGACACACTGTCTCCCATTTTTCATTTACCTGGCAGAAAATCAGTTGCGACAGTTAAATTTTGACAGTAGAGAAAATCTACTCGTTGCCATTAGAGCTAATGTCATGTTTCTGTGCTAATCCCTCATCATTTTTGGGCCTCATTGCCTATTTTTCTCTATGATATTAAGTATTCAAAGCTCATTTACATTCTTATTTTTCAATTTGCTGCTGCAGTAGTTTAATTTATTCCATATAATTTCTTTTTCTGAGAGGGACATTAATCATTGACTGTACGTTTTAGTGCCTCTGGGATTTTTTTTAATCAATAAAATAAAGGAATAAGAGCCTCTGCACTGAGCTAGGTTACAGATTCTGTGTAGAGGACTTGTTTCAATCGCTTGTGTTTTAAAAGATCTTTATATTTGTTTAAATTGAATTACCAGTCGTAGCACACTTTACTGTTCCATCTTGTTGATGAATGTTTCTAAGTTTGTTATCTCTTTTTCCCTTCCAATATTACATATTTCTAAATCTTTTGGCCCCTGGAGAACTTTCCCAAAAAGTTATTTCTATTAGTGTTTCTTGGTATTGTTTGTAAAGCAGCGACAAAAGCATGTCTCAGAAATAACACTCATATCAATAAGGGCCTCCCTGTAATGCTTCTGGTAGTTCTATATTTCTGGTCTGTTAAGCTGGAGGCCTAACCACTTTCATCCTCTTTCTTCCTGCCTTTTCTTGTTGTTTCTTCATCCTTTCACATTCATTTTATGCTTGGCTATTCCGTAGGCTATCAGTGTATTAATGCCATGGCTTAAGCCAAACAGCCTCTGTGAGATAAGCCTCTGGGTCGTCATGTGGCTGTTCACAGTTCATACTCCACTTTCCCCCCTTAGTTGGAAACTCCAAATCATTTAATAATATTAATCTGTTTTTTAATGTGTGTGTGTGTGTGTGTGTGTGTGTGTGTGTGTGTGTGTGTGTGTGTGTGTGTCTATGTGAGGGCTTGTGCGTGCCTTTCCCATGTGCCTGTAATTTTTTTGTTTCAATTTTTTTTCTTTTTTTTGCTGTTTCTCGCCGTGTATTATAGACATTGCACATCTTCATTAGTTATTGACTTGTTTGAAAGCCTTGACCTTCCAAAGGTGTGAGTGAAGGTGGGGGTTTGATCACTGGTTGATGAAGGGGGTCTGTAGAGATGGAGGGGGTCTGTAAACTCTGATACATAATGCTGTGAGCTATAATACTTTTTGCATGGCTGGTCGCAGGCCTGCTAATCACAAGGAAAAGACCCAGCTGTCTCACTCCATAAACCAGGCCCAGTAAGAAGACAGCCATGGGGGCACAATGTCACTTGTAAATCCCAAATTAAACTCAACTGCCCAAAGCTTCACAGCATAAAAACACCCTTACCTCAATCCCACCTCCCCATGTCTTCCTCTCAGCTCCACGGGGTGTAAATGGACAGACAGAGCCCCGATAGGTGTCCAGGTGTCAACAGTGTCAAGGTTGTGGAATGGTCAATTTGTCTGCTTGTTGGCTTGCTTTATGCATTTATTTCATGCCACAAAGTTTCTCCTGCAGCCGGGCATGCCCACAATCCCTGCACCACCACCCCAATCCATTTATTCCAGGCTCTGCATGAAGAATTTGTAAAGGTTTAGGTTTTCAAAAGGTAAATTATGCTAGGAGGAGGGAAAAGTTTCTCTGTATCTTTTCCCCCAAATCCTCTTCTTCCTTGTGTCATAGATTCTAAAAGAAATGTCTTTATATGCGTAGGGGCTAGTTTGAGCTTGCTATAGGGGAGGGGAAATGGTCTCCTTGAATGCAATCTGTTCATTAAGATAATGTGTTAGTTCCAATTAAACTAACATTAAAATGGTCCCCATACAGAGTTGGAGTCAGCGTTTTTCCTAACTTGCTCTTTTAATTACATCGTTCCTCTCCTGTCATTAAGGATATTAAAAATTCATTAACAAGAATAGTACTGCGTCACAGCAACAAATCAGTGAGACTTTCATCTCATGTTGTCAAAAGATTATTGCCATTAGTGATTTCATCTGAAAGGCGTTAAATTCTCCTCAAGCGATATTTCAGGACTTGAGTGTCAACAGGTTACTTTACTGGTGAAATGTCAACTTGTTAAAACCTCACATTTATTTGCAAGGTGTTTTAATATAGGATTTAATGGAAAAAGAAGGAGATATTTAAATGATGAATGAGTTTTGGCAACATAGGGCTTTATGTGTTGTATTTATCCATTTATTAAATGTACATTTATTTGCAGCGGCATCTAGAGTCCCCTCTAATGTGATTCCATTGCCGGCTGTTATGTTTTCCGTCAGTTATATTTCTCGCTCCTAATTTGTTTTCATCAAATGTGTTTATGGCTAGCTGAAACTGTTTTACAGCTTTACTATTGAACCGTGCTGCTGCTGCTGCAGGAAATGAGTCTGTCCATGAATAACACAAGCTCTGGCAGTGTCTTCCTTGCCAGAGAGGAGTAAGGGAAATATAATCTGCATCTCTTTCATATCATAAGTACAAGTTTATCCTTTGCAGAGCAGTTTCCAGCATAAAGTATATGTATCTGACTTTCTAGCTTATTAAATATCAGTGCATAGCCAAAGCTAACCCACCTAATGATGAAGATTAAAGAGATAGAGCATACACACATGGGAAATGCAGCAGGTGTTAATGTGAAAATAATTAGGGGTTTGGCAAGAAAGTGAGGAATAATTAAATGAATAAATGTAAAACAACAGCTTTGAAATGTTTTGTTGGCACAGAAACGATTTTTGTGTCCCAAAAATTTCCCCTGTGGTATCTGTGAACACCTTCATGCGAATCTTAGTCAGTATTAAAAAAATTAAGTTGAACTACATAAAAGGTATCTGAGGTGACTAAAGATGAAAATATTACTAAAGTAGTTTTTACTTGATGATACTTAAAAGTACTATGGGATTCATCTGAGTAATTTTTGTACACTTCTGTAGCATTGGTATTAAATTAAATTGAGTTCAATTCAATTTTATTTGCAGCAGTAGCGTCAAGGCGCTTTATATTATAAAGGTAATGTAAATACCTCCACCACTACCGCTAGCTTAGCCACCACGTCCTGCAGCTCCGCATTTGTAGCTGTGGCCGTGGTTTTCAAAGACGTAATCCGTTGGTCATGGGTGTTAAGAGTCGTTTGGATGCTGTCCAGCTTGTTTTCAAATCGTTGAATGGATGTTTTGAAATTTCCCGGAAAGCGAGGCTTTGTGCTCCTCCAACGTGGTTTTTAGCATAGCCATGATAGCCCCATTAGCCGCGCCGAGCTCATCTCTCTTTTGCTCCTGGTTCCTGGTGTTTCTGCTGGTCATCTTGGCAGATTATGACGCCAGACAAACAATACCACCAATATAAGTCCCCACTTTGTGGCTGATAAAAGTAGGAGCTCTGTGAAGATCGACTATTCCAACATGCCGTCACCCAGAAGTCCTTCCTAAGGTAATGTAAATACAATAATCAATAAAAAACAGAGAAAACCCATGATCAAGGGCTTTGGCGATAGTGGGAAGGAAAAACTCCCTTTTAACAGGAAAAAATTTCCAGCAGAACGAGGCGCAGGGAAAAGCAGCCATCTTTTGTAAATTATGAGCACCCAGCTTGTTTTAAAGTAGTGATTAACTTAAAAACTTAAGAAATGTCCTAGCAGCCAACTATGTAAACTGTTCCATGTAGAATCGCATGATACAACACATGGCAAAAAGAGAAAAGATTAAAAAGAGAGAGATTAAAGAACTAAAAAAGCATCATCATCAATTTGACAGAATGTTCAAAACATTCAGTTAAATATAGTTTTATATTTATTATTTGTAATAATAGTATTAGCTATACTATAATGCACAATCCTCTGTCTGTTTGTTTGCCTCCTGCATGAGGAGTTGAGCAAGCAAAATTATTACAGCAAGCTTCAAATTGATGCGTTACAATTTAAAGGTTATCTATATCAGATCTTATGCTGTCATCATGTTCTGGTATCAACTGGCTAAAATGAGGCATTTACAGCATTTATGTGCCTATAATACTTTATAAATTCATTGCGTCATTTTCATATCACAGAAATCACATTGATATCCCAAAAAGTTACGTTTTGCATATTACAAAGTCATCATGTTGCCTAGCAACCACCCAACAACAGACTAAATGACCAGACAGTAATGTACCATGGACATGTGCTAGTATATACTTTCATCCATGTATTCTCTTACTTTTAAGCGTTGCAGGAATGATGGAGCATATCACCCTGTACAAGTTGCCATTGTTATTAATGATACACCATGCACTTGTATTGGCATAAGTTGCAATATACAATGAACATCGAAAAGTAAGGAAAATGGCGAATGATGCATAAATATCTACTGCTAGCTGATAAATTTGGAGTCCAAATGTGATCATGTGGCTCAGAAGAATAACAAAAGTTACAGTATAGTGGCTACATCCATATTTTATACTTATGAACTTACTAAAGTCAACTATACTGCTGCCAAATATGCTTAAAAATAAAAGCTTCTTTTGTTTGTTTAAACAATATCTACAGCTCATGCAGAAGCTTTTCAGTGGTTTTAACTCTTTTAACTTTTTCTGCACTTGAAGCCTTTTTTTTTGTATTTGGCTGATGACTCTCTACCAAGGAGTGACCAGTGTATGAACCCTTTCCACTCACGCACCTTCACTGAAAGCTGAGAAAAAGAAGAGCATAACGTCACCACATTATTAATATTCCATTAGGAGCTGTTGTGAATTCTATCTCGGTGCAGCCACCAGTGTATCATAGAGCACTGAAATATTCATATCCTCCTAATTAATTGGCATCAGAGGGGTGCCTTGTTTTGTTTTTCAAGTAGTACAACAGAAAAATAAGCAGCAGGTGATGGCATTTTTAAATGAAGTTATAGAATAGAAATAAACATCTTTATATATTCATTTCTATTTGGGATTTTACAGATAAGCATGGATGAAAACAAAACCAAAGAAACCAAAAACCACCCTATAAAATGAAGCTTTTGTCATGTTTCTTGAAATCTGTCCAGGTTAACATGTTTTCCCCAGACCAAAAACATCATCACTGCTGTACCAACCACAACCCCTCCCACAAGTGCAGTCATCGAATTGCATTATATTGCTCTGTGGGACTCCCATTACTCACTGGGGCTAATCTGTAATGACTGGCTATCATCAACCGGCCGAGCTAAAATGGGCTGTTTTATTGATTATACTCAAACAGAAAAAATAATTCCAGGGGTCCAACACAAAATACTGATTATGAGAAACTATCCTCTCAGCCTCCTTCACTTCTAGCCAATGTCATTCACTCTAATCCTTGTTATGAATTAAAGCACACCCTGCCCTCCCTCACAAAAATATGCTATTGATCAGGCCTCTGCGTGTGTGTATGTCACAGATTAGACACACATGTGTGTATATAACACTGTGAGTAGCAGATAGACAGCTCCAAGCTGAAGTTTTTACATACCGGTGCTGCTCTTATTGGTTTCGGTGTGGGGATCTATGTCCCAGCTGTGTTGGAGATCTATCAACCCTGACAGGTCTATTGTACCAGCACCCTTCAAAAGCTGTGACCAACAATTCGCACCAAGATATCACTTTCAATTAGAAAAACATTCAAGGACAGGGATGCGGGCAATTTTGAAGTGACGGCAGCAACCACCAGGCCGCTAGTCTGGGTTTTTTGCAAGCAAAAACAGTCATTTTAATTCTAAGTAAAAAAATTTCTGTTAAGAAATTGCATTTAAACCCTTAAAAACTTGCTTAACGTGTAAACTTCTGATATTGCCCTTCGTATCTAAGAATCAAAAACACAAGGCTGCACAGAAACTAAACAAATAAGTAGCTCCTTGATGGTCTTTAGAAGCCTGAGGATTCGGAATTCCAGAAATGAATGGGTATTTGAATGATTGCTGCTGTGACAGGCTTGCTGTGATAGAATAACACATTCTGTTGAACAAATAGACCCTTGAGTGCCGGCTGGTCCCAGGGGTCTGTCTATAGCCCCGAGGCTAAGGCTTTCATAGGGATAGGCTGCTCACAGCATGGCTATTCCCTGACAAACACACTGTCTGAAACTGTAATGCTCCCCGTGTAAATGCATGTATATTGTTAGCACGCTGTACTTTTATGTACACACAGGCACATAAAACCATGTTGGTTTTTGCTGTATATGGTGATTGAATAAATATTGTGGGGAGTGATTATGCAAAATAATAATTTTCCGCAGCCGCACATAAAAAGCAGCTGTTTTAGAGTCTGAGTCATAATCCGAACTCTGTGTTACCTTGTTGTAAGACTATGTAAGAAAAGCCTCCAGTGGGGCTAAAAGCACTGGGGCTCAACTTTGTTCACTGGTGCCTTAAGAGACATGTTGCTGCTGTTGTAATGCATGAATCCTACACTGCAGCCCGGCAGCCCCACGCAGCACGCTTTTTGATGATGTCACAGGGTTAGATAGGCGCCATTGTAGATATGGGCTTCCAGAGAACCACTACACACTGTTCTAGCATCTGCTGAAAAAGAAACACCCTCCCAAGTCCCTTTGACACAGCCTTTTTTAAAGGAGAGCTGGACAAAAGCCACAATTTCTTCTGTGATATCCTGTTAAGGCTGTTCTGGAGCCAGCCAAGCATGGCCTTCCTTCAGAGAGCTGGGGCAACATCATTCAGTTTCCTTCGTGTGATTCAAGGCACACAACAAACCCTGTGGTCCACAGCTCAGTGGCCAAGGAAAAAGACCCGTCACACATTGTCTTTTACCCATATGCACATTCAGAGGCAAGCATATTATGCATCACCCCCGTTCGGGCATGTACTACACAGCACAGATGCACACATACTAAAGAAAAGGTAGGTTTCTGTTTTATAACTTTGGTGTATTTCTGTTTTTTTTTTAATGATATGTGATAAATTAACTCACAGTGTTTATTTAATCTACTGTAACTTACCTGAGTCTGACTTATCTTCAGTGGCCCATTACCATTGACCATTTACCTTCAGAGATTGCCCTGTAACAACAGGAAAACACAACATCGCAAGTATGGGCTGAGGAGCGGTTCTAACAAAGGTCTATTTTGCAGTATGCTAAGAGGGAGCATATATGTTGCCACTCCAATAGACCCTCTGTTTCCTCTGAGCTCAATTAGACCACTGTTAACTCTGTATAATTAACAACCCCAACAGTGTAATCAAACAGAATCTGAATTAATGGTGATGAATTGAAAAAAGGGGTTTAAGTGGTGGGGGTAGACAAAATACAGAAAGAATATCTCAGGGGCAAACATGATAGAATTACAAAATGAGCAGCTTGCAAATTGTCTCAGCTTTGATGAAGAAACGTTTGATTATCCTGTGATGGAAAAGGTCCCCTATTGTCTAAAGCTAATTTGTCCCTTTTGGCTACTTCCCTACCCCAGAGGCCTGTCTGTCTCAAGTTACCCCCTCCTCCTCCTTACCAGCCCACTGCCACCCTGGGTATCAGCATCTCCCAGCTCCAAAGACATCCACAACCAAGAGTTAGGTCCAGACAGTATTTTGTTTGTTAAGTGTAGCACAAAGATCTGGGCCCTTGGGAAAAGATGAAAGGAGGAGAGCCGCCTCCCTCTCAAGGAAAGGATCAAGCAGGTCAATTTCCTCTGACTTTGTCCTGTCTTAGAGTTTGTATTCCCTCGGTCCACAAAGGCCACCATTGGACTGAACCGGAGGCTCACTCTCTCTCAGCTGCCCTGTTGCTGCCCTCATTTGATTCACAGAATAATAGATGGCAAATACATGCTTCCTAAGCACAACTCCTTTTTAAAATGTGAAACAAGAGATAACACTCCCTTGAAAGGAAAGGACATCCAAACAGAAACGGATACAGTATAATTCTCTCTAGTTTCAAACACAGACTTCTTGTGGGACATGTGAAAACAAGATTATTGCAGGAGAAAACATTATATGTTTCTGAGGCATAACAATTAAAATACTCAAATGTTCTGAAACATTTTTCTATTTCATTTCAAATACTGGTAAATCATCAGCAGTCTTCTTTTTTTCCATTATTATGCCTTGAACCATTTCTCATGCTTTCCAGATAATAAAATTAAATACATTCACATTAGGCCTGACAGTGGATCCAGTTCACATTTAAATGCAATTTAAAAGGGGCATATATTTGCATAGTGAATTAAAATTAAGACCTAATTATGCAAATAAATTATCAAATGCGACAGGGGATGGTTTTCAATTCAGTTAATATCTCATTTTGTGAGACAGTTAGTCCAAACAGCATTGCACCCATTTTGCTGCAGAGCCACAACTATTCAGGTGGTATTTAATTACAAAAAAAACATAACCTAATAAATTACAAGAATTGCTTTTTAAATACTCCTTGACAAATCCCTCTCCCTTAGGAACGAAGTGTCCTCCATACCCCTTATTTTGCATTCGGCCTTTGAAGATAACAGATAGCATTGAGACAGCAAAAAAAAGAAAAAAAGAAAAAGAAAAAGTATGAGCAGCCATTAGAGCTCATGTAAGCTATTTAATAACTGACATATGCAATAAAAAATCACTTGAAAATAATAAAGCTTGGTTGCCATTAATCCACCAGCTGACAAAAAAGGAGAAATATTTGAAATATACACCATAAATTGAGACATAATGTTATATGTAATTCTGACGTTTGCACATCTGAGAGAGTGCTACTTCATGTGATTTAAAAGCAGTATCTGAACAGCTAATTAGCATTTATAAGTAGGGGTTTCAAAGTCTTTTTAAATATTATTTATCTCAGAAAGAGCGAGAAGCAGGAGCACAGTTCCCAAGAGAGCACCGCACTGATGAACATCATCCGAAACAAAATGAGAAACACTGCAGCCAAAATCAACTGAATAAACAAATCCCCGCTGTCATACCCAGAATGAGACAGAGCAAGCACAGAGGGTCAGCGCAGATAAGGAAGATCATACTTTACATGAATATATAATAGGGGAAGATTTGGCAGTCTCCAGCAGGGGTCCCTCCCCTGTGCAGGATGCCTTATGCCAAAAAAACTGAAAAACTTGACTTTCTATCTGACAGCTGCTAAAACCAAAAATCTACTTATGGTAAATTCATCTGTTGGTTGTTCAATTTATGCAAACCACAACAAATAAACATAACGAGAATTTAAAAAAAAAATGTAGCAACAAGACGATAAATAATCTTCGCTGTAGCTAATCCTGCTGATTTTCTCAAGGAAAGTACAGCAGATGAAAAGCAGTGTGTTAATAAACTGGTTAAACATGGATTTTTCGAGGTATATTGATTGACTAGTTTCACCAGTCTCTCTGTTTTCAAGCCTTACATTCTTACATTATGTACAAGTTGCTTAGCATTTGACATTTTCTGAAGCCATACCTCCCCCAATTAGTTTGTTTTCTTTCAGAAATCATTTCTTTATATTAAAGGGGTTCCTCAACTGTTACTTACGTGTGTGTTAAAATCAGATTCTAACTCAGAAGACAAACAAGTAAATAAATAAATCACAGCAAGAATCTCACAGTAAAATGAAAAACCACTCGGGGAAAATAAATAATCTGATTTGATTTGCAGCATAAACACATCAAAACAGTTCATCAAAAATAATAATGTTTCCTAGATGCTCGCATTTTTTTTAAATTTGCGTCACTTCATCATTTTTGCTTAACTGCTATCACATTACAAATAAAAATAGCTATTAATGAAAAAGAAGTCACTAATGTGTTCATCCATGGAGCTTTGAGGCCTTATTTAGGATTTAAGACAATTCTGATCTTAGACACATCCTATCAAAAGAAAGCCCCGGAGAAATGATTTTTAACAATAAAAAACGACTAGCTGGTGGCCAAGTATTAATCTATTCAACTACTCAAATACATTTAAAGTTTCAAAAATTCCTACCTAATTTCAAAGGCCATGTACAACATGTGTATCAGTGTAGACTCTAAACTCTTTTACAGATCCAAATTCCCAAACACAGTGTAAACTGTTTTAATATAAATTGTAATTTCCTGATGCTGCATGTTGTTTTAAACATTTCTTCATGGTGTGGCTAACATTGCATGGCCGGGCGAATCATTGAGAGGATGTGGTGGATGAAACAGGTGGAAGGTAATGAAGAGTATCATAGGGTAATTGATGACCTGTTTTCAGCACTGGGAATATCGTTCCAAGGCTTAATCTTTGTCATCAGAGAAAGACAGAGAGATTGTGCATGTGAGATGGAGGAAGGAGAGCTAAAGGCTTACCGTGTCAACTTTCTCTCGCTCTCTCTCTCTTTCCTCTCTCCTGTGGGTCAAGTAAACAGCCTTTGCGGGGACAGCTCAGGGGTTGGTGTCTGACCAGCCAGGCTGAAAATGGCCCTTGTCCATTCCTGCCATGTAGCATTTCTTTCCCCAGCTGTTTGTCCTTTGTCATGGACACAGCTTGTAATAAGAAGAGCCAACATATTTATGGAGTGGCCGACCTCGCTGATACACAGGTCTTTTATCTGCCGGGCACAAAACAGCTTTGTTACTCTTTAACAATTCACACGGCTGTACGGCTGTACGGCTGTGGAGCGAGCTGGTTATAAGTGTGCACATACTGCAAGTTGGTTTGCATTAGCATTTGGGGTTGTTTAGAATAAAGAAAGGAAAATGATACATTTCTTTCTCCAGAAACAGTAATGTGTTTTTCTCTTTAAACTCGCCTCTGACCTTGAGGCCAATTAGCGTGTTCCTGGCGGGTGATTTGTTTTGCCGTGTGCAGCGGCCGTCCGCTCAGCGACATTTATGAGTGATTAGTTAAGCTTCGCCTGAGTTCTATGAAGATCCTGTGAGGAGCGACAAAGCAACATTCAGATGGCTCTAGTCAGAGAAGTCCAGCGTAGGCTTAGAGGTGAACTTTGGCAGAAAAAGAAATGAATGATAAACAAAGGAGTCCTTTGACAGGTCTAGTGTGTGTGTCTTTCCCATGTGTGTGTACTGGTTGTTTTCATGAAGCAGGCAGGGGATTCCCATTTAAGTGAGAAGTAGGTTAACAAGATACATTAGGACTGCAAACAGTCTGGAAAGAAGTATTCAGATGCTTTACTCAAGTGAAAATACAACAAAAGCAAAATAAAATACTTTACTTTTTTTGTTACAAGTAAAAGTCCTGCATTAAAACAACCACTCAAGTAAAAGTACAAAATTATTGTAGGAAAAATAAACTTAAAATAAACTTAAAGCAACAACTTAAATTTTTAAATCTCTCCAATTGCTGATATTTCAATGTTGGATATTTTGTTATATGTTATATCCTTACTAGATTTACATTATAATTGCATCAGTATTTATATAAGCAGCATTTTAAAGCCGTATATGATCTAACTGTCAAACCTTCACTGTGGGTTCATCAGGTAAGTCTTGGTGGTCATAATTAAGTGGAAGAGAAAAAATTAAAGATGTTTTTATTATACTTTAGTGATTATTAACATTATTCTTTAAGAAATATTAGACTTTTGTTGGTCCAAGGCGACAAAGAGCTGCACTGCTTTTTTAGTTATCACGAACCCTAAAGAATGAGCACCACTGATAATATTAACATTGCCTAAAACGTATTGTTTTTATAGATCTTATTTTGCAAAGCAACTATTAACTATAGCTTTCAAGTACATTGCAGTGAGGTTGCGTAATGTAATATGCAGTAGATACATCAAGTACTAAAGTAATTTAAAATTGAACTACATAGGGTTTTTTTTAGTAAATCTATCTTAGCTGCCGTAAGGCATCAGTTTAGCAACAACTTTTAAAAGATTTTCTGAGCTTTCAGTGTTTTACTTGAAGTTGTATTCCAATGTTGACGCCTTCCAAGTTGATCTCTTTTTGATTCTGATGTCTCAATCCTGCACCTTTATCAAGGTTAAAGAGTGAGAATGTGACCTCTTTAATCAATTAATAGTTCACATCACATAATGGCAGTTGTATCTAATGAATATTGTTAAATAGCCTAAATGCATTTTAATCCTTTCCATCAAATCATGATTACAACGGACGGGTTTATCAAGTGGTCCTTTCATTTGGTTAACATGATCAAATTGACTCCTGTGTCATGAGAGATGACACCAGTGGTAATTAATTTCTCCATTAAGGGTGGCCGATGTGACAGCCATGCAAACAGAGCGCAGTGACAGGGAGGACACAATAACTTCAGCAAACTGAGACGATCCAACTGCCGAGGAGGAGCAACGGGTAATCACATTATCCGTCTGCAGGGAAAGCATTGTTCATTAAAAGAAAACAACACGGGCTACATTGTCTGTCGTGGCATCATCAGCATATTTGCAGATCTGGCAGATTTCATCGTGGCTATGCATTTACATATAGTAATGAACTTTTTAAAATTCATTCCAAATTAGTCAAGTGAGCTATTAGAGCCTGTGGGTATTTCCACCAGGGGCCTCACTCACTTGTAAGTTTTACACTTTCTGTTTTTCCCTTTAGTTTTTTCTTTTTCCCCCCTTTTTAATCAAGTACGCGCAAATGAAACAAAGTGATTTATTACATGAAGAAGGAGTGGTGTAATGATGTTTATTTAGATGTTCATCAGAGGAAGGGAAAGTCTCAGATCAAATTTGTAAGCCTATGAACTGATTGAATTGAACTCAAATATCTCCTTATTGGATTACTACAAATAGAAATAGATTAGATTTTTTGTAGGAAACACCATTCGTATGTATATTTGATTTCTTTTAATTCTTTTAATATGGAGTGAAAACATTTAACGCTCACTTTCGCGGCACTGTTCTGTCACCTTCATAACTTTTCTCTCCTTTAATGCAAATTATTTGTCTTTATGACGAATGCATATCTGCCAATGATTGTTTGCAATTGTGAGCATGACTGTGTGCGTTTGTGTGTGTGTGTGTATGCCTGCAGGCTGTCTCAGCACTATGGGGGTTTTGATAAAAAGTGAAACCAACAGTTTCATTTCCAGCAGCGAGACCCAGAGGCTTCTCCCAGGAAGGGGGCGATTGTCCAGCATTTTCACCACAATGCTGCCATATGGGGAACAGAAGGATCAGCCACTGGCTCCCTGCCAGAGCAAAGGCAAACACCAATCCACATATGCATAGAAGTGGTCATTTAGAGCCACCACTTTTTACCATAACAACAGATGAAACACAGGAGTCATTTTGCTTCCACTAAGAACTATTGTTCCCAGGGCTCACCGCCTCCTTTAAGCTGTCTCCATATGAGGCAGGATAAACTTAGAGGCCCTGGCCCTGGTATAAATAACAAAGAAAAACCTCACTTACATGGTTCCTAAATCCTATCGAAAGATTAAAAGGAAGAAAAAGAAAAATCCACTCCGTTTCCTCATCTTGTGGAAATAAGCTTAACATAGGACAAATGAATTCATTTTAGTTGCTTCCTTTACTTTTGGTGCTGTGTGCTGTGTATATATTTATGTCTGATTTTGTAAATATTGATAGCTCATCTCTCTGAGGTATTTTCTTTTTTAAATAAACCGTGGACAGCCACATAAGTGTTAATAATATCCCTTTTTTACATAATTTGCAAACTGTTACCACATGCGTTTTGTACACGAACCATGAGGGTGATGTTAATTGTTGGAGTTTGTTTGTGGCATTGCATCAGTTTCAGAATTATATCAACAAATGCTGCTTCAATTTATTAACAATTTTACTGTAGTTCCACAAAATAATGTAAGCTTGTAAATTTACAAAATAAGATCCTGCAGCAATTATGCTAACTAAAAGAAGCTTTTATTGTGCACAAATTGAATTTAACTGACCAATATTGTCCCAACAGTTTTGTTTGGAGAAAATTAGGATCCTCACCCAAGATGTGAACTGAGCTGATCTGTTAATACTATGGTGACTAATACTTTCTACATACAAATATGTGAATATGCATACCACCCTGCACTCTACTGTCCAAACAAAATAGAAGCTCTACTGTTATGCAATTTACTGAGTAGCACATTTTAAAGGGTTTATTTCAAAATGCCTCGGGTCTGAGCTGACAAACAACTTTGTGTTAGCAGGTGTCAGTGTTCTCCTTGTTGTGAGTTTCTTCATTTTATTCCTGAAAGCAATGAGCCGACTGGCCATTTTGTTCAGACTTGCAAGTGGTTTAGTGTGTATTTCAAAGCTCGTCAGCCAGTCAGTGAGCTACTTAAGAGCAGCAATATTGTAATAATGACTTACTGATGGGAGGGTAGCAATGGAGCTGAACTTCTTACATTCCTCTGATGCTGCCTGATTATGACTTTAAAGGAATAAATTACTGCTGCAAACAACCTCAGAATCTTAAATCCCTGCAGGGCTTCATTTTGCTCAAAAGAAAAAAAAAATAGATCTCTTTTCAAGGTAAGGGAAAAAATAATGCAGTAACTGCAAACATAATATTTAGCTTATTTTGTAATCTTAATTTACTGATGATTGGGATGACTGATATAAAGTGCAGGATGTCATCATACATATATGCACCTATGCTTTTGCAAATGTGCATCTGCACCAAATGCTGTAAATGTTTACTATTCTTTTCAAAGAATACTTGCAGAGGACTAGATTTAGTGGGCTTGAGTATATCTTTATAATTATTTTTTATATTCTTTTCCCTAAGATTTTATTATTTAAAATAAGACTGCTTTGGTAAAAAGCAAAAATAAATAAATAAATAAAGCAAGAGGTCATGTCTTCTATAAGTTCATCCTTGATTCGTAATGTCTGGAGATAGCTGTAAATCACAGGCAGAGTCAGACAAGTTTATTGGACAGTTGAGATGTAAGGCAGCAAATTTGGAGGTATTTATCAGGGGCACGCTAAATACAGTGTTTAAGCCACATCAGATCTCTGTGAAATATTATACAGAGCTTTAATATCCAGAGGGTGTCGGGCTGAAGCGAGAAGCACTCAGCTGCTTCAGTTTAACCAAATGTTACAGTATAAAACAGCATGTCGCGCTACTATTTGACATGGTGGAATGAGATTAGATGGAATTCATTTCTAAGTGAGGGGAAATTACAAGCCTATTGGCAACCATGCCTCCCCCAAACCCTCATGACAGCAGCCTCTGCTCAACCCCACTAGTGGCCCAACAACAGAGGGGTAGTCGGGCATGAACAGTGACATGAACAGGGAATGACCCCGCAAACCACATCTGTAGCCACCTTCTGTATGGCAGGAGAAGGCTATGTTGTTTTAAAGGTCAGATCGGTGTGAGGTGCAGAAGCATATGTCTGCTGCTTGGATACACCGCCACACTGCAGCTCAATTAAAATAATAGACTTTTTTTTTTTTTTTAAAGAAAAGCATTTCTGATTTGCTTAATGCCAAAACATCAAACCGGAGGACAATACACATGTAAATGTTAAATCATTTGGAATGAAGACCTCTCCATAAAGCAGCCTTCCAGACAACGCTAATGCCTTTTATTGAAGGCCCTGGACTTTTCTGCTCATTGTTCCTATGGTGCCGTGACCAGACAGAGGCCCTTGACATTCTGATCCTTTAACGCATGTCTCCGAGTTTCCAGCACATCAGGATGACACCTCATAAAAAGGGAACTCCACCTTTGGCTTCACTTGGAGAACAACACGTGTCAGCGGCCTCCTGTGGGCCCTGTCAGGGGGTGAAGAGGTTAGGCGCTCTGTGCGGCCGCACAGATCCCAGCCTTCTTGAAGACCACCATAATGACTGCTAATTATGCTGCCATCTGTGAGGTGGGCTGTGTTATGTAGACACCTGTTCATTAAGTAGGAGAAAGAAACTTTTCTCACTGCAGTGTATTTTATACAAAATAGCAGATTCAATGGCTTTCCTGCACTCACAAGACAAACAGTATGAATTTATCCTACAGTAAAGAATTGCAGGCTTCCAAAAAACTTTCTAGTTCCACGTTAATCCAGATACAAATATCAATGAACTTCAGAGCATGCAGAATTGAACCCCTCTGCTTTACTAATGACTCAGTGAACTTTGTGTGAAACCTTTCCAGCTTCCGAGCCATCACCAAGGTTAACCAGGCCATCGGGCAGCATTAGTGGGAGCGAGTTAGGAGGGGAAGCCAATAAAAAGCTCTCAGATATCTACAGAGGGAGACCAGAGCCTGTCAATCCCGTGACCCTAAAAGGTGATCTGCCATTACTGACTCACGGAAGACTAATGAGACTCATTCTTTTTCCAGCACCAAGAATAATATGTCAATACTCGTTCAGGCTATGTTGAACGCTACCTGCTTTACTGTCATTTGATGTGTTACAGATTCTTTCTTTGAGGCATATTTCCAGCAGTTGACAAACTGTCCAGGAAGCTAATATTGCAATAATAATTTAAAATTCCTGTAATGTAGAAGCTCAGCGGCAACATTTGATAAACTCTGAAGGGCTTTAAAGCTGCCTCCTCCTCCTACTCTTCCTTGAACATCAACAGACACACTCATCTAAACCCGATCTTTCAGTTTAAGATTTATATAAACAGATGATGGCTAAGCATCGCATATTTCAACATTTTATCTTTGAGCTTATGACTCCATTTAGTTTTAGATCCTCAGAGAGTGAGCCAACACAGCAATCATAAAGTGAGGGCCAATTAGGATGTTGACGGATTGATTTTGGAAGATAAATTTGGGATGTAAAAGGTTGACATAGCTGCTGTGTCTCTTTCACTGTGTGTGTGGCTTCCAATTAAGTGAGGAGAGGCAGCTTTTTTTCCTCCCCAGGATCAGAGTGTCTCCCTGACAGATGAGCCGCTAATGAGAGCAAATCTCACAAAATCCTCAAGAAACGTGATGAATTGAATCATGTTCACCCTGTTCATTTGTCGTGTTCACAGATGAGACAAAATGCAACATTTATCTAGTCAACAAATAGCAAATGAGTAGGTGGATCCCTCATTGTTCATGCATTGTCTGTTTTTTAAAAAAAAAATCATATTAAATTGAGGATACTATAGCACTGATTTACTCTCTTTTATCCTCCTTGTCTTACTTGAAACATAGGATGGAGGTTGAAGGCAGACATATGTTATGTCCTGAGGCCTCAATCTGCCTCCATCCCTAATATTTATCAGACAAATTAAGGAGGCTATTTCTCTCATTATCACTCTCCAAACCCACACCATATGTATCCCTATTATTAGACAACCAGCAGAAGATGTTCTGTTTTCAAATTTAAATTACCAAGTCTAACCTTAATTGGTCTGAAACGTTGTTTAGTGGATGGTATCAAAGTCGGGCTTGGGAGAGAATCCAACAGATGGCTTAGTCTTATGACTTGTATTAACATCTTCGAAGTTTAATGAACTGTTAATTGCTTTTCTAATACATAATGGGGCCATTGGAATACAAGCGGTAATGCAAACAGATTAGTTTGAAGACAACAGATAAACACCCGTCCTGTTCAATGTCACCTTTAAGTGCCTTGGAAAACAAAAGCAAGCTCAAGGACAAAAAGAGAAAAACACAGCTTGTCTTCATGGCAATAGGCGTTTTAAAGGTATACTGTCACTCTAATATTTTTGACCTAAATAAAATTGAAATAATAATTTTGGTTCTTTGCAAATGCAAATTATCTTGTTCTACAAACCCTACGCATATAAATCAGATAAAGGAAAGTCATAAAAGAAGGCAGTGAAAACAGATATTAATACTCTGCACTGACTTTTGGTGATGGTTTGAATTTGTGATTTTAGTACTGCGGTCACACTTGGGAAAACAATGGTTGGAGACCACAGAACGGTCAAATTACAATGAATGTTGCCTTTAAAATGGTCGCTTTGAAGACGGAGAACAGCCCAGACCCACAATTATTTGCTATCTTCAACTACAACTTGCAGCACGTAGTGGCTGCAGGATGGCAACTGGTTAAGTTGTATCCCCTCTCACAAAGACGTGTTACAGATGAGCTTCACTCATCGGCGGAGACTGACTCAGATTGATTGCAAAATGTTGGCAAGCTGTCTGTGTTTATAAATAAGACAGCAGTTATTTGCAAACCTTTGCCAGTCTGTGCAATCTGAGAGTGATTGCACTCAGTCTGCGTTTTACTGCTACTGTTTGGAGACAAGTTGCCTCTCACTAGGCAACAGCAGAAGTAAAGAAGAGCCACAAGGTTAGAGAACAAACACAGTGACGCTATGTAGTACATTTATCTCAAGTTTAATAATGAGATCTGTCTTCTGGTCTTATCAGTGTAAAAAGAATGAGCTCTTTTTGCTTTATAATTTGACACAGTCACCCATTAAGCCATTTGTAGAACCGAAATTGTATACCATTGTTTGATATGTATTTTGGTGGTACATTACAGTTTGTTTACCCAATTTAAACAATTCAGCAGTACAACAGACATCAGCATTTAATGTTGTCACTTGGCCATAAAGTTAATGTACTGTATGCCACATTTAATTTTTTTTTTTATTCTGATAGCCCACACTCTTGTTCTCTAGGCTGTATTTAGACAGCAAACTATCTCCGATAAAAAAGCACCTCTCTAAATTCACTACAGTAGTTCATCTATCTGTTTTAGCTGCGCTTGTATGACAGTGTGTGCATTGTACTCGAGCAACCATAAATGCACTCCTACCTTTGGAGGTAGTACTTTATTAAATTAAGCCATCTTTAAGGTCAATATACTTCTGTAATGAGTTGTCTCTTTTGATCATCAAAGGTTAGATTGCACCTTGATCCTGACTCCCTTTAATGGTGCTGGCATAACAACCAAGCTCGCATCAACACTGATGTTTTTCATATTTCAGCTTAAAGTCAATGCAAGTAATGCTTTGCATGCTTAAAATCCATTTCCATAACTAAGTGCAATTTCCCCTCAGTTTGTTCCTGTTTAATGAGGTGAAGTCTTGTTTGTATGCCTCCCAATGTCACTGGAAAAGTCATTCATGCGGCTGTGTCAGAATTAAATCAAATTAACATTATTATACTTTATTATGCTGCCATTTTACATCAAACCGTTCAAGTAAAAACAGTTTGATTCAGTCAATTTTACTTAAAATTTGCTTTCCCCCCCTTTTTTTTCCTTGTTGTTTTGCAGTTTCATTAAAAATTTGTGGATGGACCTTAATGATAAATTGTGTAAATGACTCTGGGTGGGTGCACTGAGCCAGGGGGCGGAGGAGAGAAAATGACCAACATTGATTTATCCTGGCTGTTCTCTTGTCTGGTTGGTGCCTTCAGAACACCTCGCTGCATCCCATTCCCTCCCATTATCTCTCCGCGATCACCGCAGTCCAACGAGTTTCCTGCGGGGTCATAAATACTTCCCCCAGACCCCATGCTGCTTCCACATCATCCTCCAGACGCCGCCTAATGACAGCAAAAGACAGACAATGCATCCTTTCTCTTCCGTGCTTCTCTCTGTTCATACACATTTTACATTGGCTAAAAAACATGTACCTACACCATGATAGGACAGCAGCGGCATGCCCCTCAGACTTTGCATTTAAAATGGTACATTAAAGCAATATGTCTGAAAATATTATAGATGATTGATGTTGGTAATGACAGTGTTTCTTCACCATGTTAGTCATCTATGTGGTTTTTCTCCACAT
Organism: Diplotaxodon limnothrissa; assembly: GCF_057381915.1. Taxonomy (NCBI): domain Eukaryota; kingdom Metazoa; phylum Chordata; class Actinopteri; order Cichliformes; family Cichlidae; genus Diplotaxodon; species Diplotaxodon limnothrissa. The sequence goes on along the minus strand of NC_140608.1, from coordinate 12,458,150 downwards.
TTAAAGCCCCCAAGAAAAGAAAATATCAGATCCCTGACATCAACAAAAGATGACAAAGAAACGAAACAGAGGGATAACAATGATGTCAGCTGTGAAGTATTTGAAACATGTAGTTAAATTCTCAGAACATCTTGATGGGAGACAAGCTATCAGAGACAATGAATCATATTAATTATTTTGACGTGCTGGTCTTCCGAATCAATTAGGAGTACCACACAATGAGGCAGTAGCATAAACAAAGTCTTTGCTTCAAAAGCATCCCCAGCCCTATTAGTGAGAAAACCACAATTATAAACCACTTACATATGAGTCTCAAAAAATAGGCCCACTTGATTTGCCACATCTATGACGCCAGGTCAAGTGGGTGGTCAATTATGGCATTGTCTCTCTGGTCGATTGTGTGTACAGTAAATAGCAAACAAGTTGCTTTTCATTTAGCAGCTTACAGGAGGAAGCTGCATTCCAGACAAAACCAATGAACTCTGACTAAAAATTTGGCAAGCTATGGATCTGAAAGTGGCTCACGTAGCCATATTTTCTCCTCCAGTTATGGTACTTTACTTTGGAAGGAGTCTTGCAAAGAGTGGCAGTTCAATTTTTATCCAAAAACTGGGTAACTGTAGTTATTTTAAGAAATCAGTATACTATATATCTGTATTGTTCGTTATAATTTGTGTGTTCACCATGGTTGCCATTGTAATATATTAAATTTCATCAAATTTCTCATCATGATCACATGCCAAGGAAAGTTCATTGCTTTAAATGTCCAGGTGGATGTTCAATAGAAGTACAAAAGTTATATTTTATATAACATTTTAATTGTTACAATTATACAAAATTATAACACAGGTATGTGTTAACTTTGTTTGGGTAGGTTGAGGTTAAATAAAATTAATTTAAAAAAGGCCAAACTTGGTTGGGTGTGTGGAATGGGTTTGGGTTAAAATAGAAGAATCTTGTCATTATGGTGACAATAATGAATGAGTAGACAAAGGCATGTTTCTATTTTAGTTTAAAATAGATAAAAAGAATAGTCATCTCAGTGTAAACCCTTCCTCTGACCTCCTTGTTCTATATGACACTCACTTTCCTTGGTTTCCACTATAATAAATAAAGCCATGAAAGGGTGCTGTCACAATGAAACATAGCTATTGGTTATAATAAACTACTCAAAGAATGACCTGTGGGGTGGGGGTATATATACATATGGGTGGCCTGGTTCTGCTGGAGGTTTTTTCCTGTTAAAAGGAAAACAGAGTATTTTGTTCCCACTATTGTCTTGCCTAACGCTCGCTCATAAGCAGAGAGGCAGCAACGCGTTACACGTTACAAGTAACACGTTACTGTTACTATTGCAAAAAAGGTAATTAGATTACTGTTACGTTCCCGTGAGCACGCTGCGTTACTAAAACCGTGATTTTTTTTTGCGAGAGCGTCTCATGACAATGACGTAAGCGAGTGCGACGTTCGTGGCAACAGCTGTGTGCAGATCAACAATGGATAATATATCGAGTGTGGGAGAGAGTATGACGTGCAGCGTTTAAAGCGTGGAAGTACTGACCTTACTTTGAGTTTGATTCTGTAAAAAGTGACAAAAACATAAGCATCCGCTGTTCGAAGAAAACTTCTTTTTACAGCGAAAAAAAACCTTAAACTTCCACGCAAGCAACGAGTAGGCTACGCTGCCATGGGAATGTGAAATTCACAGGGAAACTCCCAGATTCTTCCACTGACATGACGGCTGCAACACAACCTGCACCATGGCACACCTCCGCCTGCCTCACTCCTGCTAAACAGGTGAAAATAGAGCAACAGGACCGCTGATTCTTTGATTTTATTTATTTTCTGCTGTGTTTTACTTGCATCTATTTGAAAGAGTGAGTGTAAACACAAAAAACTATTTTATTTTATGTGCTGGAATGTGCAGAAAATAGGTTTAAATGTTAAAGAAATTTCTTCCAGTCAGAGAATGTTGCATATAATTTAATTTTTGCTTGATGCATAAAGTTAAAAGATTAAAACTAATAAAATAAGTTTTAAAAAGAGACTTTTTCATTTGATTACATTTTATATGATGGATTATGCAGAAAAAGTAGAATTGGGATTGAAGCGAGTGAAGATCTATCGCTCCATTACCTATTCAGGGTGTAAAATGTTTTTAAAAAGTAAAAAAAACAGAGCCCCTCTGACAGCCAAAGCCATCTGTTCTCTGATTGGATAGTTACATTTGTGATTGACATGACATTGGCCAATCAGATGAAGGAAGAAAAACAGGGTCAGAATTCGTACTTGTAACTTGAAACTTGAAACTTGAGTTTCACACGTATTTTGTTGGCTAAGTCCAAACACAAATCTTTTTTACACACACACAAATTCTTTTTACACATACAAATTCCGATTTACAAGTACAAAACTGATTTACAAGTACAAAATATTTATGACCACAATTTGAGCCCATATTATTTAAACAAAAATAAAATCTGTGTTGAAAACCAAAGTACAGTTGCTACATCCAAAATATAGCAAAGTACATAAAGTTACATTAAACTTCAGTAAAATACTTGAGTGAGTGTACTCCATGTACTCTAGCCATGCCCTCATTTTATAGTGTTGGGACTGTACTCTACTCCAATGGCTTTGGTGGGGAGGGCACCAGGGGGACCAATCATTTTCAGGTGGTGGTGGGGGGGTGGGGGGGGTGATGCCACCCCACACACCTCTTCTGGACACACCTGTGATTATGTATTTATAATTTTTGAATGTCATAAATAAACAAAGAACAACCTAAACAACATGCTTATTGAAGGGCAGGGGCATCCACATGCTGTTAAATCCATCTGTCACTGCAACTACCATAAAGCCTGTTGTTGGATTTTAACATTTAAAAGGTCAGAGACTGTTTTCATGTTTCAAAACCTTGTTTTAAAAAAAAACTTTTTACAGTAGCAAAGTGCATATATGAATGAACTAAGTATAAGTTAAACTGTCACTTTATTCACACAAACCAGACTGTGTTTGGCAGACTATATTTAGAGATAGTCAGCTTGCAGAATGAATTGGCCACCCACAGATCCCTTGCATTGTAAAGCTGCTACATGCTCTATTAGTCCCCACTGTTCAAATGTATACATTAAAGTTAGCAGAACAAAATCAGACACCAAGGCCTACTCTGCGCCATGAAATCAGGACATCATCACCCTTTGGTCTAAACATGCACATTCACCCCATGCTTCGGTTTACATCGTTAGGAGCCGTCGCATGCGTGCCAATCTGCGCTTTGATGTCATGCTTTGAGTGAATCTCCACTGTTATGGAGACCAAGCATTTATTGTAAACTGTAGTATATGACCTCGCGTTGCACACATTCTTTGTGGAGTCTTGCAGACATACCATGCACTTGAGAGGGATGCGAATGACTGAACATTGCTCTGTTGAGCAAACCTCCTAATAGAATGCCATGTTTAGGCCTGTCATTCACAGCAAAGGACTGTTGTGTGATAAGAAGGCTTCGTAAATGAGTATTTTAACAGTCGTAGCCAGTGTCTACAAACCTCCAATGTTTATTTTGCTGTTAAGGATGGCATTAACAGAGGCACAGACCCAAGGATGCTGATCAACCCTGAGGTCCTAACACGTGTGATGGTGTTTCTGGCTCATTTCCTCCACCATAATCAAGGCTTATGCACCTTTATGTGAAGTTGGATAGACGTGTGAGTGTTTAGACATGAAAAATTCCTTTTGTGCAACATGAGCTCAGCACAGATGCCAGTACTATCTGTATATGTCAGTGTTGCTCTGTCTTGTTGTCTGTCTGTTTTTTTTGTCCATCCTCTACTGAAAGCGGGAGAGAATCAGCTAATTAAGGATGTAAATGGAACTGAAGAGTGACAAAGAGCCTGTTTGTAATTCGCATCTAAATTGTCTCTTACCTCAGCAGAAAATTTATCACAGGAGACAATGTCAACTTTTACATGGGGAGAGCCATTTGCATTTTTTGAATTCATTACATGGGTGGTGCTGCAATCATAAGCCGTAATACAGACCCCTACCCTCCCTCCATTCTGCTACACCCACCCTACCCATCGCTACCGGGTAGAGGATAATCTGATGGGTTCCTCTTCAGTGGTCGCTCAGCAGTAGTAAGGATACAGGGAGGAAACAAGGAGAGGAGAGGAGAGGATTTGCTGGATGGGAAGCATAAAGTGGTCCACCCACTTGTTTATGTGTGTGTGTTTATGAGCGTGCATGTGTGCAGCAAAGCCACACCACTCTCCCGAGCGACAGAAACCTTGTTGTGATTTATGCAGCCTGAGATATGAGTGCTGGTTACGCAGTAGCAAGACATCGATCTGACAAAGCAAACCAAACAATAAAGAGGCGAGGAAGATGATGTGCCCAGTGGAGTGGAGAAATGGAGAGTGTACCTATAAGAGCTAATTATCTGAGCACATAATTCTTCAGGTTAAGACAGGGGGAGCTGAAAGCCAGCCAAGCCACAGCTGTCTGAGAAAAGGCTCCGGTATACAATTGGCCTAAGGTCGCAGACCCTGGTCAAGAACAATTCCAAATAGAAACGCATATGAATGCAACTCGGCTTAGCTAAAATGGGTAGGAATTCATCTGTGTGCACCAAACTGTCTGATATATCATGTTCAGTGAAACACAAAAAACTACAAATAAGTTGTTGGTCTTGGTGTCGTAAATTGTGTCTTAGTTTCAGCTCCAAACATCCCCGACAATCAGTTGATATATTAAAGTGGTAGAAATAACTACCCTTTGTTTTCACCATTCGGAGAAGTTCTGTTGACCAATTTCTTAAGAACTGCCACAATACTAAAGCAACCAGTGCAAAAAGTCTTACCAAGGAAATGAACTGCCCTTTTTTTCTTTTTCACACATAAGGCTTTGGTCAGCTATTACAACCTAACCTTAGCAACCTACTATGATTGCTGCGCAAGTTCACAATTCAGTTTAAATACAGCCTTCTGATCTCGTGTCAGTTCTCTATAAGCCATGAAAATAATAATGATAATATTTGCAATTATTATTTCCTATCTTGCAAACCCATTCTCTGCTTCTGTAAGCAGGGGTCCTTTAATTAGACACAAGCATTCATATACAAAGACTGGGGCGGTGGGTGCTCATTGCCATTAATAACACTATATAAAAGATAAGCCAGACAGCATCTGACACTTTTAGTAGTTTGGGAAACAAGATGTAATCTGCTTTTGGTGCCAGGAGCGGACTGAGGCTGCGTGCATGTGGGAGAGAGAGGGAGTGTGGCCTGTAAGTCAATGCAAACATAGCACTGCAAGTACATCACTGATGAAGACATTACACGTGAGTTATATTCGCTCAGAAAATGGAAGTGAGGAGTGCATAGGAACCACAAGACAAAGTGACAGATGAAGTGGGCATTTGCTGTTACCAAGGCTAGCCACTGATGTGTGCATTATCAGTCTTTCAATAGCACTAATTCTTTGAGTTGGATTAATAAAAAAGCAGAATCGATACATTGTGCAGTTCTTTTTGTTTGGGTGCTTTGTGCTTCCACTGTGTCTGCTGCATAGTTTTAGTTTTTATATGGCATTGTGTTATATTGTAGCGTTTTGTGCTGGGAGAGATGAGAGGAGAGAACAGAAGATGAGATTCCGTTTAGTGGCACCCTTGGCACTCATCTAACCTTGGCACACAGCTGGGTATGCTCCACTGGTTCTGAACATGCTGAGGTTTGAATCTAGAAATGCCTTTGTGCAGCACAGGCCAACAGTGGAGAGGTGGGAGGCCCCATTAATATCCTGAACTGTATCACATCCGTCATGACTCCCCAGCTAAACCCACAGATCAAATGTCTAGTATATCTACAAACATATATAAAAGCTTATATCTGACAATGTGATTTATCATCTGGAAGTAAGAGGACATAATGTTAAACATCCATATTTTGCTTAATGTTCAATTTATTTGTTATTTTAGCAATTTAGAGAATCACTTACTGTATTTCAGGTCATACAAGGTCAATTTGTGTCATTGTTTTCTTGTTTGTGCATTTGTTTGTTTAATATAATCCATGAATTCTAATTCTGGCAGCCCAGAGTGGCCACATTAACCAGGCATGGCAGCCTGGGACAGGGTCCAGCTGGAAGCATGCATGGGATGCTGCTTTCCCGCGACAAAACTGGCTTCACAGGCAATAGCTAAATAGTTCCTCATTTCCAAATCACTGGGAAAAAAAAAAGGGGGGGGGGGGGGGGTGCAAAATCAAACTATAACCTCAGACTCAAATGTTCATATTTACGATGTGATTTGTAGACTGGCTTTTTAACATCTTATCTCACCTGTGCCAGAAGTCACTGATAAGATGGGAGGAGTATATCTCACTGGAATGTAAGAGACATGATCACTTCCAAATCTTACCTCACTATTCTTCACTATTCATCTTCTCCTCCCTCCTGAGTTTTTTTTTCAGCCTGGTTGGCTGGTTAGTTTGTTGGATGGGTGTCTGGCCTGTGTTGTCTGCAGGAGTAAATGTCTGGGTGAGGGCTGAGTTCAGGAAAAGTGCATCAGAGGGTGTGTATGAGTGTGTGGTCAAGGTATTACTCATGTTGCGGGGACCTAAATCTGTTTAGACAGGCGCATTATGGGAATGTGTCTTCCCCACTGAATTTTACGGGAATATGTGTTTTAAGTTTAGGATGAGGTCGGGGTTATGTTAAAGTTTAACTTGGCAGACAGCCAACTTTGCCACGACTGATTCGGGTCACATGTAATACAGAACTAGAATAAACATGAAAGATAAAGATGAAAAACTGCAGTAATTATAGACAAACACAGATGTTTGTGCAGAAAACACGACGCGTGACTCCCCTTCCTTTTGTTTGTTAATTCTTTTGGTATATTTATATTGGCACAAACATTTTTGAAAGTGTGAATGAGGTTTGGTTCATGAGCCATCATCAGTAAAAAGCTGTTCAGAACCTAAATGAACACAAAAACATGGACGGGGATACTTTCACATGTGTGCGGTGCTATTTATATCTCCCTCCTGCCTGCCTTTCCCGACATACTGCAGAAGAACGGCGCTAATCTTCGGTCCTCTTGCCCTCATTGGCCTTTACTGTGTACAGCCGCCTTTCTCTTACACTTTCATCAGAATCCCATTTCCCCCCACAGCCCAGAAGCCCACCCCCACCCCCACCCCCTCTGAAACTCTACCCCTCACTCTTCCATTCTCGCCTGCATATGATGGATGGCCGCACCTCAGGTCCTCTCAGCCTGTCCATCAAGCCCCGCGATTAAAACACTTGGAATGACCAACATTCCCCTCTCCTCACCCTTACCCCACTCCACATCCCCTTGTCCCCCATGCCACCCCTTTACTCTCAGGCCACCACCACTGCAGCCCTCTGGCCCCTCACCTTTCTAACCCTCCCTTCCTCCAACGCTCCTCTCCCACTTCAACTGCCCCCAGAACCCCACAATCCATCTTGTGGAGAAAAAACATCATTTATTCTGTACTTCCCAGATAATTTACTTTTTCTCTCCCTCTTTCGTGCCTCTTTTCTTTTTACTTTCCTTTCTACAGGAATTCTCCATTTCCTTATAAAATGAAAATTCATCTGGAATTACATCTTATGTCATCATTATGTTTATTAAGCGTGGATGATGTATATGAGGAGCTGCGGCGTGCCGCTGAGTGCTTAATGATGCATAAGATTAAGCCGAGCCTCTCAGCTGTGCTGAGACTCCCCTCTGCTTCCCAGGCTGCAGACACACGCTGGGGGAACAGGCTCCAAACGGCCATCAGGTGAACAGGGGAAAAGGGAAAGCCTGCATCCTCTTTGTGTGTCAGCAGAGGAGGAAAAGTGTGCAGTTGGTGCAAAAGAGTTGCTGATAGGGGAGGATCAGAGAGTTGGAACTTCAGAGAAAAAGAATGAAGTGGTTTTTGTATCAGTTTGCTGGATGTAGTCAAAGTGAATATCTGCAATTCTGTCAACACGTAGTAACTACTGCAGTGATAATCATAAAATGTGCCCTCCTCCTTTCTCTAATGTCTCTAAGTTAAAAAAAAAAAACTCCTGGCGCATCCGCCTTTCTTTTCTCTGATCTAGTCATACTTTTGATCTCAGTTCACACACAAGCACCCACACAAATAGAAGATTTGCTCCGGGCCTCCCTCTAGTCTGACAGCAGAAGCACCAGCAGTCTATGACAAAAACATTATCCTTCTGGTGCTAAACAATCCAATAAACCTCTCCACAGGGAAGAACTTAACCTCTCCACTCCTCCGATGCTGGCTTCCAGACCACGTGATTGCTGCCACAGTAAATTCAAATCATTAGTCTTCTCACTCTGCCATCACACAGGGAAAGAAAAAAATCCGCCTATTAGTAATGGAGACCTCGTCAGAGACCTTCCTCCGAGAGCCCTGCCTTCCCAATTCCCACAGGAAAAATCCCCAGCAAAAAACTAATTCTACTTTTAATAATCTGTCATCAGGACCAGAGGCAGTCATAAATTATGTGGGGAGCATGTGCAGGAGCGGGCCACAAGAGGGAACTCAGGGGGAGAAATCAAAGCCTGAGTTTGACAAACTTTGCCGAAGATAAATAATAACTTACAAACAGGATTAGTTGTAAAGTCAAGGTTGAGTGCCCTGCCAAGCAGTTTCCCTAGCAGTCTATGCAGGATGAAGAATTTACAGACACACCTATCATTAGCACCCCCCCTCCTTTCCCCCACACAGCCTCCATCCTGTCTTTTCATTCTCACTCCTCCAGTCTTTCTTTGCACTGTCTTCACAGTCCTGACAGACCGCCTTTGCTTTTTCCCCCCAAAGCAAACACTGTTTGTGTTTCATCATTAACCCTCTTGGATCCCAGGGACAGGTGCAGAAGCACTGTGATTCTGTGGAGATAAAAGAGAGACAGCAAGGTGGTTAAGAGACAGTATTAGCGCAGTGTGGCAGGGGAAATGGTCTCTTCCTCCTCCCTCTAAGTAAATAAACATAAATAAACAATAAGCCTCCCACACAAACACCAGGGTAATAAGGCTAACACCACTGACTGGAATGATGGGTTTGTGTGCACACAGTGTAAGCAACTGTATAATTGTGAAAATATCTGTAAGGTGTATGTGCTGGTGCCTCGTGTTTTGAGAGCGTACATCTGTGTGATACTTGGCCAGTGAAGAAGCCAATATTGGAAGAAAGGGCTATGAGCCGTGGGGTTGTTCTTTCACTGTTTCCATGTCAATATTTGCTGGAGCTATCGACATGCATCATAATCGACTTGCTCAGTCTAAACCCGTACGAAGGCCCTTCTCCATCAGGTGACAGAGACGCATCCAACAGCCAGCCGCAGAAAGAGGTGCTGCTGGAAATAAGACAGCCGTGTTCCCACAAGTCTGCTTTATACTTGTATTGATTTACTCATCAACAGAAAGGTTGAGTCACCTGATGCACTGCAATGGCTTACATTTTAACCTTAACACCTCTGCATTGTTGTTCTCTTGCTACAACCAAGTCACACGTGCATCTACGATCAGATCATTTGTACTGATAATCCACACGCCGAATGGCATGTATTCATTTCAGAATAGAGAATTTTTTATCTGATTTTATCTAATTTAAAGATAATCACTGCATAACTTTTTATGTTTTTATTAACAACTTTAATATCCATGCATAGCAAAGGTTAGAGTTAATCACAACTTTACGCTGGGTTCTTTTCAGTAAAATGTTTTCTTTAAATCCCACATCATATATTTTTTAGGCTGCTTAGCTTTCAGTATGAATCATAGCATAAAGATGAAAGAAAACATGAGAAACTCACACATTGTTTTCTTTCTTCTGTTTTCTGGACTAATGTGAGCTTTAAGTTTGAAGTAAAATTGGTTTTCTTACCTTTTCATATTTCTTAGTTAAATTTTTTTTTTCTTTTTTAAACTGCTTTATGCTGTGTTCAAAAACGAAAGCCTAAACTCGGCCTGCTTCTGTCTCATTGAGCACAACTTAAGGAATGCACCTCATGCGTGTCCCATGAAAAACCCTGAGAAAATGCATACATGCAGTACTGGGATTTCAACCCTGCAAAGTCAAGTGCTCAATTTTCCCTCCATTCTTTGGCAATACCAAAGAAGCTCAATCATATTGGGACAGTAATATGAATCAAGGACAGCTCACTCACTCTCAATTGCAGCACAGTCTAACTGGGACCGTGGGTATAACTGAAACTGGGTTCTCAATTCAAATGGGAGAGCGAGTAGGCCAGCCGGACTCTCCAGCATGTCTCGAGACTGATAGATTACCTACTGCGGTAAGGACAAAGGGAATGAAGATGACTACTCTGCCAAAACTGGCTACAGATGAGACATGCACGGCTGAATGAACATGGTACACCTCACCCATTTGTCTATGTGTTCAAGCTTTGCACTACCTATGACAAAGGAGTCCGTACACTACACTATTGACATATAGTCTCACCTTTATATCTTGGAATATCCTGTAACAACTTTCATTTTGAGTTAGATTCTGAACATGTTAGAGCATCCATCAACTGGATTGGCCACTTAATGTTCCTTACAGGCCGCTATTTATTACGCAAAATGTGCTACGAGGACATAAATCTAACTTAATGTCAGTCAACTTTTTCTCAAAAGTCAAACAATAAATCTAGTGAGAAGTGCATGCAATATTTGCCATCAGTTGAGCTGTGCAAAAACTTACAAAACAATATGTGGACATTTTCATATGTAATACTTGAATACACATTATGCAATACACTCTTTTTGAGGTATTTTATTTGACATTGGAGGCCTTATGGATTGCGTAAAGGCACACAGTTCTCCGAGCCAGCTATTTTTTTTGTACTTAGTACATGATGTGCCATCCCCTGAGATTAACATAGGTGTTCTTGAGGCCAGGTTCACTTGTATCCGAGCCACAGTCGTATATTACAATGCAGCTGAGGTGGCAGTGGCAGTAACTCATTCTTTTCTATTCTATTCTGTCTCTGCATATTCCGCAAAGCCCCTGCTGCTCTGCACTTAGAAGGTCACCTCTTTCATCAGCTATTCTATTTGCATTCCAAATCGTACGTACATGAAAAATCTGCCACTGAGTTTTTGCGGCGGCCCTTCGAAGGCAGATTAGATAGAATTTGCCATACGAACCTTATGCACGCTAACCTTTGCAGATGGCCCCACTATTGTGGAGAAATGGATTGCCTAATAAACCATATCATCCAACATATTTGCCGCTTGGCTGATCAAATAGAGGCTATGTTTTTTGAGCAAATTCCCTTTGTCAAATTTGTCAGTGTTCATGCTGCCGTTGTGGGTTTGGGTCACCGAGAGGAGGAGGCGGGATCCTTAGTGTATCGGGTTAAAGTGCCGACCAATTTGGACTCTTTCTGAAGATGAGACAATTTTTCCACAAGATTTACTTCATCAGAGGGGAATATTTCATATTCCCTCCACTTGTTTGTGTTTGCTATTGTTTTCCCTCTTATATACTGCACAAGGTTGGTGCAGTGTAGCTCAAAAGTAACGGACAGTTGTTAGTCATTTATTTCACCTCATTAATTGAGATGGATATATAAAGTAGATAGTAAATAAAAGTCATTAATAGTGCGCTGCTGCCTTCTTTGATGTCAGAACTACATGCTACACAGATATAGCTTATTTTTCCGCGCCATCTTCTTATCAGATTTTACATGAATCATTAAAATATCCATAAAGCTATTCTGACATTAATCTTTACCATTCATCACTGAATACCCACTTTCAATCTACCATTGGGCTATGTGGTGGTAAAGAAACAATGCTACTTGTAAACCTTGCAAGGTTTTCACCAGAAATCTAATTTCACAGTGGAGCCCTAATTCATCGCTCCCAGAAAAACCTCTTTCATCAAACTTTGCATATGAGCAGCCAAGTGATGCACAAGCTCTTAACGGCATGCTTTGCCTCCTTTGGTGAGTTGGCCAACCAATCCATCTTAGTGACTGTGCTCAGAGCAGAGGAGTGGGCAACCGATGCTCCCGTCACTGGGCTCCTGCGGGAGATGGATTGGGGCTCCATCGCCCACCTCCAGTCCGGTACCAGCCCAGTGGCACAATCTGGACCTCAGTGTTGAGAGCCACGTGGTGGGCCTTGTGGGGCTCTATGAGGGGGCTATGAGAGGCAGGATGGAGGATGCTGTGTCTCAGTCACTCATGTAGAATCCAGATCCTCTGCTCCACAGGAGGTGAAGCTGGACCTCCTGTTTGTGTTCCACAGAACAGAGTGAGGGTGTCCAAGTCATTGCCTGCCTGCACAGTTGCTAATGCAGGCATTTCATCTATGACAAAATGTCACGCAATAATGTGATTATCAGCAAAAGAAAAGAAAACTAACTGACATACATTGACTTGTTTAGCATATTAAAAGGGAGAAATCACAATCTGCTGAGAATATGTGACCTTCATCTTAAGTTATGTCCTTCAGTGGCTATTAATCACTGAACTGTCTGACGGAACAACAAATACAATAAATGATAGCCCTGATTCCTCTTAATCTAATACATCTTTTAAATGTACATCCACGCTTAAAATAGCTTGTCCTTCAGCAGGAGGAGGAGTTTTGTTTCATCCTTTCATATCGTTCATCATGACTGACTTTAGAACTGAAGTGAAAGCTTCTTTTATTAATCACAAAGAGCTCAAGTCAAGGCTTTGCACTCCGTCGCTTGCATCCAATTTACAGCAGCGATAATTCATGCTATGCTAAACATTTCTTGTAAAATGTCACTTTGTGTTTGTAATTAATTTCTAAATTAATAAGCAAAATTCTGAGTTATGGCATCAAACCCTTTAAAAACCTTGGTCACTAAATAATGCATCAAGGCGCCACCTGGATTGATCGAGATGATAACAAGAATGTGACTTTGGGAAGATGTGAACCCTTCAAGGACTTGGCAGGTTGTTTTGAGTAATGCAACAAAGCTGTGGGCAAATTAAAGATGATCTTTTATTCTTTGAAGAAATCTTTGACAGTAACAAATAGAAAAAAGTGTCTTCACTCCCCTCTCTTGATTATTAGTACTGTCATTCACTCCTTCTGTTCCTAATCTCATCCCTGACCAGGGTGGCCTGTACCATAGGACTGCAATCCATGCTTCCATGGAGGGAGCAATGTTTTAGGTTACCTCCTATATGGAGTATCAAGTGTCCCTCATCTAAAGCAAGCTATGGGCTCTTGATCAAAAGGAGACTAAAGAGTGGGGAGGACACATGGAGTTTTCCTGCAGCACCGAGCTTCAGCCATGAGGGCACATACACCTGTCACATACCAAACAAGTGCATGAATCTCAGCTGATAAATCACATCCGCTCCGTTACCTTAAAACTTTACTAGAAAAGTTGTGCTAGTTCTGCTTTAGGTGGGAAGCATGAGGGATGATAATTAAAGTAACTATTACAATGTAAACTTTAAAAACGTTTCATTAGGAATTTTTCCTTCGGTGCAAGTGACCCATCTCCGTTTCTTTAGTGCCACTGATGGCAACATCCATAACCTGTCCTCTGATATTTCATTCCCATACGGGAGCCATGAACCTAAGATGTAATCGATACACAGACATACAGGCCTCCTGTGTTATTACAAGGGGGACAATGTCTGCTCAGCTTCCCGTGCCGTTACACAGTTCAGGCTTCCAATTAACCTGAGCGGATCCCCATGCCAATCATACAGGGCTTCTATCGACAAGCTGCATGAAAAGAATAATGTTGTTAGGATGATGTAGCTCACGGTAGGAGGGCTGCTTCTCCCCCCTCCCGCTACTGACAGGGATAAGTGTTGTAGTCATTTATCACCTCCTCTGTGGTCACTGAGGGGCCAAACAGGGCTGCATGTCCCTTACACTCTTTTTTCGGTGGACCGCGGTACAAATGTGCCTGATTACAATCGTAAAGCATGGAAATGGGACTGAATTTCAGTGTCAGTACCAAAGGCTTTGCACATTCAGCATTCACATGAATCACTTCATACCGAATAACAGATGAAATAGTCTGATTTTGTAAGCTAGTGAATTTGGCAGATTAAGTAGGATTTTACTGAATCAGTAGCAAAAACTGAGCAAATAAGAAGTTGATTTAAGGGATAATTTTTCAGCTTTTTTAGCCTCCATTTTCTCTTCATGTTTGAACCCTTCGCCAGTCTTTTACCTGACATGTTGATGTAATATATACATTTGTATAAAATGTGCATGTATTGTTTTAAAAAAAAAAGTTCGGATATTATCCAGAACATCTGGAGTTTGGCAGTTTGTTCCAAAGAGAGAACAGCATCCAAACTGTATTACACTATCAAAACCATATAGTCCATAAGTAGTGAACATACCTGCTTATTTGTCAGCAGGAACAATTTTTATAAATCTTGTCTGAAAACAGATGTGCCGTAACTGTTGAAGTGGGACGAGAGATCAATCCATTTATTTTTTCCCCCCGTCTACTGAGAGACAACATACAAATTGAGACTGTATCTAAGTTACAACAGCAGCCAAGTGTGGCCTACTAGGATTTCAGGAGTGATTGAGAGTGTGTTTCGATGCTCAGGGCCAAACTCTAAAAGCATTGTTACATTGACAAGGCCGACGCAAAGGAAGAATGTCTCTCTACATTTACTCCCCTTTTCTTGGACCACGCTGCCACTGGCGACTCTGATATTGATTATTGTGAAACTAAAATCAGCTCAAGGAGCACAATCATTAAGACAAATGCAGTTCCACTCAATGCCAAATGCACAAGGACCTGAAACTCTTACTACAGGACTTCAGAAGGTACACAAAAATCCTCTGTGCACACAAGTACACACAGTGTATTGTGGCATCTAAAAGGACCGGAAAACCCAATTTCCATGGATTTTTTTCTATTAGTTTAAGTTAAACACTAAAAATTAAAAACACACAAGCAAATGAACTGATGTGAATACAAGTATCACAGTGAAGTGAAAATATATAAGAATTAATTTTTATTGTCCTTGTTATAAAATGGATTAAATTTATTTTTCACCTCAAGATTCTACACACAATACCCCATAATGACAAAGTGAAATAAAGTGTGCTTGAAATCTTGAAAATGTATTATGAAGGGCATCTGGTATGAAAATCTACTAAAACACCTTCACCACAATCAATAAGGGAGCAGCTGAAAGTAACTTTATTGGTGCCATAATACTCTTATTTCATGCAAGTATGACTTGGATCAGAAATAAAGATAATGATATGATCTGCAGGAATTTATCAAGTGGTTCCAGTAATCAGCTACCTTTTCTTTCTTTCTTTTTTTCCTAAAGTTGACATAAAACACAAACTGGAATTTTTTTAAGCAGTCTAACACAGTTGACCTCAATCTGAAGATGACTAGAACACAGAAATCTGCATCATCCAGTGTGCTCCCATGTAGTTCCACATTATTGTGTGCCACGGTTTCATCACAGCTCCAGAAAATGTAAAAAGATGCACTATGTAGGATGTACAGTATATTATGCACATTAGTGTGAACAATGATATTCCAAAAGTTTCCTCATAACCACGATCAATTTTTCTTGCTTAGCGCAGACACAGCTCTGAGTTGAGGATGTCAGCGCAGACTTAATGTGGCCCCCGTACCTTTAAAACTTTCCATTTGTTATGTTTGGTCATCCCATTAGTTGCCATTTATTATCATTAGTGTGATAGAAGCCTCTTCCTTGCAGAAGCAGGAAAAAAACTACATTTTCACATTAGACAGAGCTCCACTGGTGCATCAGATTAATGTTCCTTTTCACAAAAACAGAAAAAGCAGGTGTAACATGAACTAGCCATATGACTATTTCATTATGCTGTCTGTTTATTTGCTTCTTCCCTTGATTGTCAGTTAGTTAGTTCCTCTTTGGTGGAAGTGCATTTTAACAATATGTAACTGATGCTTTGATGTTCAAAAGTAGCCTCTATGTTGACTAGTGGGCCAACAACAGGTTAAATTACTTAATGCCTCATATTTGATCTGAACTTATCACTGTGCATGCAACAAAATGATTATTTAAAAGACACCTGACTGATTTGATCAGTACAATAATATGCAATTTGCATAAGAAAACATTGTTCTAAAACTTAGAGAAGTTAAAAAAGCTGGAACATCTGCGAAAGAGAAATAAATGAATGATTGTCCCCATAGATTTTAACTACATTTTAAAACAGTGAAGACTATACTGAATCCATCTTGCTGGAGTGGGCAGGTCTGGATGTGTCGGCCTTAGGTTCATGTCCCTGTCCTGCCCAGTGTGAGTGATCAGCAGCGTGGCCCCTAGCAAGCAGGACAGGTGTGTCGCTGATTCACTCTGTATTACATGGAACGTGATTAATGGTTTTCTTAATGTATTCACGGCAGTAATAGAAGTCCCTCACGACTAACCTTGCATAAAAATGCAAATGAATAGAGACAAACTGCCGAAAAAACACAACGGGCAGGGCTAAGCCCAGAAGCCTTGGGAAGTGGGTGTGCATATTTCTTTATTTCATGGAGAACAACTTAAAATTGTAGATTAACCCTTGTCATGTTGGCATAATTAAAGATCCCAAGGAGCCATAAGAAAAATCCAGGAACAGGCTATTGAAAATACTTTTTATTTTGTTTAACTAACTTAAGGACTTAAGTTAACTTTAATTAACTTAAGGACTTAAGGACTTTGTTATTGTGAGACAGTACAGGATCCTTAATGTGCTTGTTATCTATATATTTGTAAAATGATATGATTACTAATCGTAAAAAGCATCTGTAACAAAAGAATTGTTGTAATCACTTCAGGTGTATAACATGAGTTATGTGCTCTGTTTGTATCCATAGTATGTTTAGTCTTTATGACAATAAGCCACCAAAAAAGGCCATAAAGCATGTCTAATAACTCAACTTAAGTTGATTTCTTGGTAAAGATGAACTTCACAGACTTCAAAAAGTTTATAACTAAGTTCCTTCCTGTCTTTAACTATATCAATATGTATTTAAATATGATCGGAGAAACTTGTATTAATATTCATGATTTTTTAACGCCAACTGCAGGTGCTAACGAGTTAGAAGTGAATGAAAACACGTATAAAATGTCCATACAGTTAACATAGACAAAAACAGGGATGTTGTTAAAGCATTACTCATTATGGAAGGCTTAAATGCTAAAAGTTTTGCACATTAGACATATTTTAGTCTCATAGGGAAAATAAATAAATAAATAAATTAGTCATGTGATCATGAATCCACAGGAGTCCAGTGACAATAACAGTCTTAGTCTGATGGCAACAGCTACACTGGAACGCTAACATTGAATAATAAATATTTCTGAAGTTTTCTTGACAGAGTACATCATGATTGCTGAGGCAGTCTGTTCATCAGTAAGCCCCCCCCCCCCCCCCCCCCCCTCTTTTATCATCATAAATAATGTTGATTAATTAGCAAGTCAAAATCACTGAGGATAATCCATGTAGAATACATCACTGTCAGGAGAACTGTTGAATATTGCATTTAGACCAGGAGCATTTTAATTACAGAAGTCTTAACATATTAATTAGGACTCGGAAGGAGCATAACATTTAGAAAACCTGAAAAATTACTTTTGTACTGAGAGTTTGAAGTATGCCTGTTTTAGTTTGTTTGTTTGTTTTTTTTCCAATTGTCAGTTCGCTTCTTTGCTATCTCAGTAACGTCTCGAGGGAATTTCCTTAAAATAGGCACCAAGATTCACTTCTGCTTAAAGATAAACTGATTAGATTGGTTGTAAGAGATCATGGTTACTGTAACTCCCAAAACTCTTTTCCCCGTAACTGAAGAATTTAAATGAACACAAATGATGTTAATAAAAAAATATAAGTATCTCAAGTATTTCCAAAAGCCACATTCACTGTGACATCTTAATGTTCTTGTGACAAAACAACACAGTTTACAACACCGTAAAGCCTATTTTATAGTCACTGCAGTGGTTGTGATTGTGATTGTGATGTTTGGGGAAATGCCTGACTTGTATTTCCTGAATGATAGATGTCGCCGGTCAGAAAAAAACATCAGTGTCAACACAGAAGTCGAAGAGTATAAATAGCAGGCAAAGAAGTTTTTTTCAGGTTTTCTCCAGAAAGTCTAATCTTTCCAGCTGTGTAGTCCGGGAATTTTTGAGCTCCTGTGCTGACAACATTATTGAAATGTGGCACCATTATAAAAAAGGATTAAAAAAATGAAGAGGTACACAACAAACTGAAGCAAACACAGCAGCATTTGTGACGTCGATTTTGGTGCACAATTTTGGATGACATTGGCAAACAAAAACTAGGCGGAGATTCTAATCATTTTTATCCTTTGTTTTTTTTTCCCGGCTGCCCACCTTAAAACTGATGTCATTGTCCTGATATGTGTTTGAATCATCTGTAGCTTTACAGTTTATAGCTTCTTTAAAGAAATCATCCATATGTGGAGAAGTTTCTACGTCCATGTATAAACTCTGCAGTATTTTTGTTGTTTTTTTCATGCCCAGCTCATGAGCCATGACCAGCAATGGGAGAGATGCAGATTTAACCAGAACTTTCAAAAAACAAGCTATTAATGAACAGCTGGATGAGTGTTTGTATATCCAAAGTCAAGCAAACTGATAAAATGGTGATCGGTGGACAGACAGAGAGGAATGGCTGAGGCAGCCATTTCTTAAATGCTCCAGGGAGACCAGGTGCTCTCAGTCATTAACTCCTCCTACTAGTAACCTGCAAGACAACACGGAGGGTCAAACACAGGAAACCCTTACAGCAGGTCCTGGGCAAGACAGAGAGCAGTCACAACACACTGATACAGGAGACATGTAACAGGACAAGAACAGCAAAGCTCAATAAAGCCACGTTCAATTAAAGAGAACATGAATGATGAGGTAATACAGTAAAGTATTGTCTTATGTTTCCATTTCTGCCAATTACTGCTTAAAAGAAAACAATGTGCGTAAAATTATATCTTATTTAAGCTAAAATATTGACAGTGTTATTGTTTCAATTACAAATTTGGTTTTGCAAAGTGCATTCATGCCCCATGCTTAGCAAAATATATTGTACTGTAGTTAAGCACTTTTAGCCCCTCGCTGCCTGAGTAATTTTCAATTATGCTCTGCATTTTCTGTCAGTATTTAAATATTTCATTTATCTGTATTCTGATGAAGCCCTGTTAACGGCACATTTTTTGGCCAGCTCCAACCTTCTGCTACTTCTACAAACAGTACATGTCTTACAGGCACTTATCTACAGCCAGTGAATTGAATAAATCATTTGAATTCGCCTTTATATGCAGCAGGCTTTCTGCTTGAATGAAAAAAAATAGTTGCGCCCTTCCCAGTCTGTTTCACTCACAATGTTTGAAGGCTGACACATGTCTACACAGAAGGCCAACATGAGAAGTACTTTAACAAATCAACAGCAAAAGGTCATTTGCATTTATTTAAATACTCCAAGCTAAATTAACAATCACTGTAGCGTTGTGCAAAATGCTGGAAATTGTAGGCTGGAAAAGGCTTTTCTTTGTTTTACAGGCACACGAGCCTGAGTGAGACATAAGATGATGCACTGCCTGTGGAGGTAGCTGGATTGATTTAGGTAGGAGCATATCTCCTTTGTCAGATTCACGCGAGGCAGATGACTTTAAACCACAGCTGAAACACCCTCTCTGTAGGCACAGCCTTAAAAAGTAGGAATCGCTTTGTAATAGGTCTGAATTTATTAATCTTTCCAAGCATGTCTCACTGTTTTACGACGCCATGACACATTCATATCAGCATTCATGAATCCAGGAGCCAGCATTTTAACAGTGGAGCCCATCAGAACCAATCTCATCAGATGATGTGGGGCTGAGATGAATATGGCATCATATGGTACTCTGTGTTCCGTAACGTGTTAATGCAGAACAGTACCTCTCTCGTTGGCTGCTAATGTGGAATATACTGGAGGTCCAACAGAAGGGCTGTGACAGCAATAATTGTGATATACATTGAAGAGAAGAGAAGTTTCAGGTGTGATGCCATTGAGAAACATCCTAAAGTTGAAAATAAAGATTGATGTCTTCCACTGCTATTATTAATATATTGATGGTCCTGTCAAAACATTACAAATCAAATTTTTTCCTCCTTATTGATACATTAGCTCAGCTAATTGATGAAAATCCTGCAAAACCCCTTCATTTTCCCCCTACATGCTATTTGTCTACCATCTGCTCCACATCCCTTGGGGATGGTCATGATAGGTTAAAATCACTGCTGACGAGAATCTCGAATGCTCACAAGTTAAGTTTAGTACCACTAAACTTTTGTACCACCAATATCAGTATCTGGTGCAAAGCAATAACGCAACTTCAAAATAAAAGAAATAGAATAGAACTTTTTGCTGTAAGTACATTTCAAAACATGTAATAGACACTTTATTAGGTACACCTTGCTAGTACTGGATGGAGAACTATCTCAGTTCTTTCTGGCATAGAGTCAACTAGGTGCTCTAAACCCTGCTCAGAGAATTCCGTCCAAGCTGACACAATAGTATCACATTTGTCAGCTACACATTCACCACATTCCAAAGGCGCTCCATCAGATTGAGATCTGAGATCATTTGAGTATAGTGAACTAGATTTCATGTTGAAGGAACCAGTTTGAAGTGATCCGAAATGACATTAAGCATCATCCTGCTGGAAGCGTCCATTAGATGATGGGTACAATGTGGTCAAAATGGTCTAGAACAACACTCAGGTAGGCTGTGGTATTTGAAAGATGCTCAGGTGGTACTAAGGGGATGTAAAAGAAATACCAAAGATGGATCCATGCATTTATATTATGTACATCAAATTTTCACCCTACTGTCTGAATGTTGCAGCAGAAGTGACAGCAGAAAGGCAACATTTTTCCAACCTTCTTTTGTCCCATTTTGGTGAACCTGTGTGAATTTTAGCATCAGTTTCCTGTTCTTAGCCAGTAGAAGTGGGCCTCAGTGTGGTGTTCAGCTGCTGCAGCCCATCTGCTTCACAGTTTGATGTGTTCTGCATTTGACTTTGGATGTAACGAGTGGTGATTTGAGTTTCTGCTGCCTTCCTATCAGCTCAAAGCACTCTGACCTATTTTACTTTTTTTTTTTTATCATTCTCTGTAAATCCTAGGGATGGTTGTGTGGGAAAATCTCAGCAGATCAACAGTTTCAGAAATATTCAGCCCAGTCTGTCTGGCACCAACAACCATGACACATTCAAAGACACGTAAATCACCTTACTTCCTCATTCTGATGCCGGTTTGAACTTCAGCAGGTCGTCTTGATCATGTCTACACGCTTCATTGCACTGAATTTCAACCATGCGACTGGCTGATTAAATATTTCTGTTAACGAGAAGTTGAACAGGTATACCTATTAAGTGTATTTGTTGCCACATGCTGACATTCAAATTCTGCAATGGCTTTTAATTTGAGTAAATTAACATTGTCAGAAAAAGTCTTTACATAATTGATTGAAGTATTTGTGTAACACTTGGTAAAAAGAGTTGACTTTCTGATAAAATTAATTTTAGGAAATTATGACTCGAAGGTCAACAAGAGACAATATCATATGACTGAAGATATATTATTAATGCCCACATTTAATCTCTCTGTAATCATGACAGGAGCCGATGTGAAATGAACTGTAGCCATTCTCCTTGACCACTTCGTAGTGGTCAGCGGTCCACATCCAGGAGACTAGATTGGATTTATTGCTAGTGGGCCAAAGGTAACAAATACATGCAATATAAAGGTGTAGATGGATGCCATTATCACTGAATGGATTTTGTGCCCATCATGAGGTTCAATCACATGGAATAGATTGATACTGCAAGCAATACTTTCATATTAGGCTTATGTACTCTATTTTAACTGGACAGCTCAGTGACTAGAAGGCAAAACAGGAAGTGTTTGAGCCAATCATCATGTTAGCTAAAGGGAGATTTTAGGCCAAAAAAACCCTCTTCAATTAATAATTTCTCTCAATGTTTACATTAAAACAAAGAATTAAACAGGCCAAACTCAAAGTGTTGTGATTACTCAAAAACCATTATAACCACCAGAGGTTTCACTTGGCTGGGGAGGAAATATCTTCATCTCATCAGCAGGGTCGGCTGGAGGTTCTGGGAGTCCTCGGAGAGATGGGATGAGGTTATGAGAGGTCATGTAGAACAGCTCAGTGTGACAACAAATCAGAGGCCACCCCTCTGGTCTTGGTCACATGAAACAAAAAATGAAACAAGAAGATGAAACTCACACACAAACCTCAATGGGAAAACTCCATTACCACGGATGTTTCTGCTGCATAAGTGACTTGTGGCCTCATTCTGACATCATAAAAAGAGAAAGAATCTGACACAATTGCTCATTTTGTTTCAGCTCTATAATGTCTTACTTGCTCGATTGTTTTTAAAAATTCTCCTGCAGAAGCTCATTTTACTCTAATCTTTTATTGGGAAAGTAAAGAAAACCTACATATATATTTTAAAGTGTTTGGTAATAGATTTTTAATGTTCATTTGTCTACGCCCTGAAGGCCTGGATCTTTGACATTTGAAATAATTGTTGTTCGAAGGATCATCACCAGGGGAGGGTTGTGAATAGTGTAGGGACGATTTGAGTAAATGACTGTGTCAGACTGTTTATTTGTAACATGATTGCCTCGGGTGCTGCCGGAGGACAGCTATTAGAGGGTCTGGCCATAAAGAGATAGAAAGAAAAGCCCAGCGATCACCCAAAAGTTAGCACTTAATGTGACAACTTATCAGACAAAAGCTCCCCACAGAGAACGGGGAAATGAGAGAGAGAGGGAAGGCGGGAGGAAGACATCATTGCCCACGGACAGAACAATATAATATGATGATGAAGAGGAAACTGTATCATAATCATAATTATCTGAAGCGGCTGCAGTGTCAAATATCACATGAGACCCAAGCGTTCCCCATATGTTTTAACATATTGCACAAAGCTGCCCAATGCATGTTGGCCTGAGGGGAGGCAGAGAGCAGGGGACGTCCAGCCCTGTATTTAATTAAATGACTTCAATACCCCGTGCCTGCGGCAGGGCCTCAAGTGTAAGTATAAGGGTCTGTAAGAGCTGCTAAATAAACACTGCCTTTCCCAGTGGGCCTGAGATCATGAGAGGATGCATGTCATTCTCAAGATGTAAACACATCAGGAGGATACTGAATGCAATAGGAGCCAAAATAAGAGGGGGCAGACAAAGAAAGGGTGGCTGTGTGGGTGTGTGTTCCTATTGTTTTCAATATCAAGTTGCTATAATAATTGAAATACAATGATCAAACGAAGCAATATAGACAAAGAAAGCGATAAAATTGATGCCTTTTTTTGTTGTTGCAGGGAATAAACAGCTAACCTTGGGTGACAAATATTAAAAAATTCAAGACTTACTTCAATATTTTCTTCTTTTTTTCATTCTATGGCAATCTACCAGTTTTTCAGTCTCTTCTAGCCAAGTGCTTAGTGTTCATATATTATTGTAATGTGATACAGCGAGATTTGACGGCATGACACATGATTTACTACATGATCAAAACCAGAGGGAAATACTAAAAAGCACAAACATGTTGGAAAAGGCATCCTCGGGAATCTTCCGACATCTCAAGTCTCCTTGACAACTTTGGCATGGCGAAAGAATGCTTGTAATCTCCTCTGGCGGGGACGGATCCTGGGGCTCAGGCCGGCTGTGGAGTGGACAGTCCTATTGTTGCTTAAAACCTCAAAGGGGAGAAGGAAGATAGGACAGCAAGCAGGAGGCCAAAAGAAAAGACTTGAAAGGAGAGGACCGTGGAAGCAGTTAAATATAGAGCAGGGATCGATGGATTAATGGTGGGGCACTGACGGTAAGGAGCATGTAGCAAATTCCTTTAATCCTCATCATAAAACCTGGTATCTGTCAACTTGTACCTGCGGTAGCGTTTCTGTAATATTATAATAGTTTTAGTTTGATTAGGTTTCAATGGCTTTCTGACAATGAAATTAGCAGAGATTTTTATTTGTAAAAAAAATCTCCTTCTTGCTGGATGTTAATGGGGTTTTTAGGCATGAAGTTTACTTTCTACTATTTCATAGGAGATGAAATGAAAGTAGTGTGTGTAAGCACAGAGTTAACAAACAGAACTAAAAAGTAAAGAGCAAAAAAAGCATTTTAGTTATCTATAATTAAGAAATAAAAATGGAAAAGATATTGTATGCTTGCAAAACTAACAAAAATAAATAGACCAGATGTGTTTGGTGGATATCTTTAAGGCAACAGCAGTGTCTACATTACTATAAGTCTTTTTATTTTACTTATTCAGAAAGCCTTACATTTTACCACAAACAAACACATCCATGCAATAATATAAAACCAAAAATTAAACTGAAAGGACACAGCCTGAACTGGAAAATTAATTAATTAAGTAGATGTAATTAAAAAAAAACAATTGTAATCAAAAATATGAAAAATACATGCAATATAAAACAGTAAAAAACTGGTTTGAACAGAGCTGAGTGGGAGGGACCGAGTATTTTGGAGATTATGTTAAATCAAGGCCAGTTAGGAGAGGGGGTGGAGCCCAAGGCCAGACAAAGACTGAAAAGGATGTGCCAGTGGCATTTAAATGGGCAAAAGAGTGAGGAATAAAACAAAACGTTTAAAAAAAAAAAGGCAGGCGAGAGGAAAAAACAGAGTTTCTCCTCCATGGCTGACACTTTTTTCTGGGTCCTCAAGCAGATGCTGAGGCAGATGGTGGTGAATTAACAGAAGATGGGAGAAGAAGAAATGGAAAAGCCTAAAATGGGCCCACGGAGGGCACACATTAAAATATTGTGTGAGTTTGTGCATTTGTGTGTACACGCATTAGTGTATGCATTTGTGTGTTTGTGTGCAGAGTACGCTGGTCCAGAGGAGAGGCTGTTAAACAGTATCTCAGCTGGGAGGACTAAAGAGGATGGGTGGAGGATTCCCAGTCAGAGATAGAGCTCGCGATAATAATCACAGGCGTGAAATTACAATGCTGATATTTGTTGCACCCCAGGGTGCGGTACGGTGAGGCTATCGGAGCTTGGAGAGCCCACATATCACCAGAGGCCTGGGCTGGCTGACGGTCATCAATGATCAGAAGAGCGGTCCCTCGCCCACACCTCTGCCCGCACGAAGAATAATTTCAGCAGAGTCACAATGCAAAACAACCTCATCTGTGGTGTTTATGTTAAAATGCCTGTGCTTTCATTTTTTCTGAATTTGTGTTCACAGCAGTAGTCATGAAATCAGGCTTTCAGTGAAGAAATTAATAAAATAGGCTATACAAAATCAGATGCTGTGATTTTACTGGGCTGTAAAGCTGTGATTATCACGGCTAATCCGAGCACTTTCCAGCACTCTCTTTTAAAATTATTGCAGTAAAATTAAACTAATGCAGAAATAATACCGTGTTTAAAAGCCTAAATGGTTACTTTATCAGGTGCGCCGGATTACATCTGTTACTGCCTTGCAGATGTTTACTGTTCTTTTGACTTGAATCAGCCCCCTGCAGGAGATAGGACTGATTCTATGGCACACAGTCGAGTCTGATTTGTACATCTGTGGCTGAAAAAGGCAATTTGACAGTTTAACAGAATCACATTTTTAAATAAATCAGTGGGTTCTAAGTAGATCCAGACTCATTTAAAAAACATTCACTTTTAACTATGACTGCTCTTAGATTAGACTGACTTTTTAGGAACCTAAAACAGAGAGCCTGTATGCAGAAATCTCCAAGATTTTCTTTCACTGATCCTTTTAGAAAACTATGATACAGCCACCCATGTTTGCTTCTTGGCTTATCAGTCTTACTAGTCATAATAGGTCAGAAAATTACACCTAAGGTAAAGTAATCGCTGTGATTTTTTTCTTCTTGGCTTTGTACAGTAAATGCCACATTGCTATAGTTGCTTCTACTTTATTCTTCCCATCGTATCTCTGCCATATACCAACATTTCTGCTTTGCAACAACTCCTAAAGTAGATGCATGATGCACATGATGATTTCCCCTCTATGGTGTAAAGGAATAATATTTCAAAATATGTATGTTAAACTCTTTACCCTTATAGGAAAGTAGACACAGCGCTCTGCCTATTTGACAGATCTTTCAAAAATGCATACATTTATTTCAGGGTAAAAATGAATATAAATAAAATATAAAATATTTTTTCAGGGTTTGACGAATGAAAACTGAGTGTCATCGTTGCAGTTTTCAGCATATGTTACCATGGAGACATCTGCATCTGTGTAAGTTTTTGCTGACTTCTGATAGTTGCTGCAACTTTCGGCATGTTGCCGTGTAGGGTAGCGCTCCCTGCCTGTTCAACTCGTTCAGCTCTCAAATCAGAAGCAGAAAAGTGGGTGGACGTATTTCAGCCAGAATATTCTCCTGGCCAAGAGCCAAGCTCTGACAAGATATGACACCACATTTTCTCCCATTCACTCAGTGAAGGGGGGAAAGAAGCTCATTTTCATGTCCATCATCTCCTGCTCTTGCCACTGCCTCTGTGAAAAGCCCAGCCTGCCTCCCCCATTTCTGGGGTGAAAGTGAAAAGTAGATGTGTTGTCAGGGCAAAACTGATAATGGTTGTGGGACACAGACTGATCCCAATTGCCCTGCTTTCAGCCCCTGCCACCCCCATGGTCCTTGCCACTAAAGGGTTCACTGACAGATGGGACGGGGCACTGTGGGACAGAGTGCTGATCTGGCATAAAAACACAGCAGAACAGGCTTTTTTCTTGGCACCACAGGCCTGCGCAAATAGTTTACCATTTAGACCATTACAGGCTGTGTTCGGCCTTGCCGTGTAGATACTTTGAACTTAATCAAAAGTTCACATTTTTAGAAAGACAAGATGTTTCATTTACAACATTATGTAATTGAACTTTAAAAGATCACTCCAAACTGATTACACAATTTGATAAAGGTGCTGGAAAACCACTCACTGTTGAATTAAGTTCAACGTTTGCCTATTCCCTAATTAATTTATGTTGAACTGGGGAGTCATGCCCTTTGAAGTGACTCCTTTAGTTTAAGGAGTCATTCAATGTGACATTCAATACTATATTCCAAACTTAAGGACCAAAGCCTGCTGAGCACAGTACGTTTACCCCACTGCGTTTAATTTCACCCATTTGTAAAGTAGCCGAGTGGCTACAATGCATGGTGGTTATTACTTCGCAGGCACTATTCATTCAGATAAGTATCACCTCTCAGCAGAGGGAGAGATAACTCGAGGGGTCTCTCACCAGAAGGAGCAAAAAGTGAAGGTCATTATAATGTCATCACAAGTTATCCTGCTGACCCCGAAGTCACAGAGACTGAATAATGTCCTCTGGAGCACAAGAATAGGACATGAGGGCAAGAGGAACAAAGAAAGGGACAGTTACAGAGAGGAAAAGAGACATGTTGACAGACAGGAATTGAGCAGAGGGAAAAAAATGGAAATAATAACATATTACAATAACATATTATTCTGTTTATAATGAACGATCCTGCTTTGGATCAGGTAATATATAAGCTGCCTGTTAGATTTATACCAGAGAGAATAGGTTGGTAAAGATGCACTTTATCTTCAGACATGAAAACAACCCTACCGCTCTGGCACAATCCCAGCAGGAGCTGGGGGGGAAATTGCCGTTTTTACATTTCTGTATCATTTTCCCATAAGGAATACGGATAACAAATGAAATATTCAACCCGATTGTCTGGTTTATTCCTTTTATTATCCACAAATATCAGGCTGGCAGTCAAAGAATGGCTCGCCTCGTCTAGGGGTCCCTTCCCACTTGGGGCCTGACAGCCTATCAAGTCTCCACGCATAAATAGGTCAGGATTGTGTGAGCACTTCAGTACGTTATATTTTAAGGTTTTCACCTTGCAGAATCACTAAACAGAAATTGAAAATTACAGAGAAGATGAATTGCTGTGAACAAGAAACCAAATAAGCAAGATCAAATCCACACAAGAGCCTGTAGATCCATAAATAACAGGATGTTGCTCCTCATCGCTAACATGTCTCTCCAGCATGCGTTTTCTAAGCAGAAGTGTGCGATCCTGCTGTGGCAGAAGCCCGCGTGTCATCTGGTCGCAAACCAGGAGAGACAGATGCCCACTTACAGCACCGTCGTAACACAATGAGTCTCATCAGATATTAGTAATTGACCATTAATGAACTCCTTGTGATAGCCCACTGAGGAATACACACAAAGGCCCTGGGGACCATGTGGCAGCGGGAGAAAGGGCCTCATGGTATTAACATACTCCCAAGGCTACAAGAGGCTTTTAAATGGCCAATCAATACAGAGCATTCGTTCATCATGCCCTCTGAGGGACCCTAGAGGTGTTTGCCGTGTGTTGAGAGAAGAAAAGGGAGAAGTGTGCTGTCAAAAGCCCTATTCTTTGTGAGTGATGAATGTGAGAAACCAAACATGAGCTTAATTTGTCGTTTGCGGGGGTAATTTCTTATAATCTATCAAAGAACAAGCTCACACCGGTACTCAAGCTCTTCTCATGTCTAAGAAGCCTGTCTTTTCAAAGGGAACATCAACATTTTAACCGATACTGTAAAACCAGGACAAGGACATCACAAATATCATGTGACATTTACTGTACATATCCCATTAGATAGCTATGAATAAAGCCAGACTTCCTCTGCGCCACATAGTTTTACTCTTAATTTTCTCATTTGTGTTATATGGCACAATGAAATGGATATCATTATATAGAATAGCACTATCATACAAATACCATGCTGTGTCCTTGAAGGCAGCATAATAAATGGTTCATCACTGGCAACCAAATGGCAGGACAAATTTATGGCTACTGATCTCTTCTCATCATCAGAGCAAAGTACTCAGTAAAATTTCATTGTAACTTCCAGGGAAATAAATAAATTTGGCCCTTGACCTTGAAGAAAAATCACCTCCCACACATCCAGCTTGACTTGATGGACCCCTCTGCCTCTTTCACACCCCCCTTCTCTCTCTTTCAGTCGCCTCCATACATCTTACCTTCTTTGTCACTGTGTCCATAGGCTAAAGATGGGTATCGCACCTTCACTAGCTCTATACTTCGACCCCCTGAGATTTGTGCAAGCGAGTGTTTCTGTCTCCTCTGTCTCTGCTGAGACCCCAACCCACCCCCGCAAGGAGCAATGATAGAAAGATAGGGGGAGTGCGAATACAGAAGATCTTCAGGGAGGGACTGACAGAAGAGGGAGAATATGTGGAGTGGGGTTGGAGGAAGAAGATGGCGAGAAATGACAGGAGATTAATATGCAGAGGGTCTCAGTTTAAGTCAAGAAAAAAGGACAAAAGTAGAAAACAATAAAGGGAGCAAAGCCCTGGATGCTGGGCATCTCTGAATTAAACACATAGCTGTGGGCTAAGGTGCTGTCAGCCTGGGTGCAGTGACATTCCTGCCTGATAATCTGCCCTGCCATAAAATTAGAATAGCAAATACCCCACTGACAGAGATGCATGTCCTCCCTCTCTTGCGCCACCATAAAAAACTCCTGCCAGTGTCTTGGAATGCCACAAACTTCAATTTAAATTTACTGCGCCGCAAAAGGAGAAGTGATATGCATTCGAAAATTTTAATAACCTATTAAGTTATGACTTCAATTTCATTTTATGAATATTTTCCTTGGGGAGCGCTGCCGTCGCAAGAGAAAGACAGAAATTTAAAAAAGATAAATAGTGCCATTAATCTATAACATTGCGCTCCCATTATTCTTGAAAATGAGAAGTTATTTTTGCTCAGATCGTCACATAATTATCTCCTTATACTTGACTTACAAGCCAGAAAATGACCATGTTTGAAAAATTTGAGGACTGTCTTTTGTTTCAGGGGGAAAAAAAATCATAATTTGTCTTAATATATTGTCTATCTGACAAGGAATATTTGAAGTTGATTAGGCTTCAATGGCTTTATTATTAACAACTACTGGTTCAGTAGGAGATAAGTACTCCACGTCTGACATGCTGTGAGATACAATTGCTCCAAAGGTCAGTAAGCCTGCTCTATTTTGAAAGATCACTAAACTATAAATTCTCCAACATCATTTATAGTCCAACATCGTGCTTTACCATTTAAACTGCTTTTAAGCTGCAAAACTATTAAACAACTCATCTCAACTCCACTTTGTGGAGGGTGAATGTGGGAGTGCAGCAGGGTATAATAGCTTTAATCTGTCTGTTGTTTGTCTCATGGGCATTAAACACCATCTTGATATGAGTGAGACTACAGTGCACACAGGAGGGGGTCCTCATAATATTTAATAGGTCATCAAAGGGAATGGGGGGTAGACTGCTGACATTTGCCTGGATAGTTAGGAGAAACCCCAGGAGTTGTCATATGACTCATTACCAGAGCACAGTCGACTTGGTTGCATCATCGTTCAAAGAGGCTGTCTGGCAGAAAAATCATAATCCAACACATATAACTATTCAAGTCACAATGGCTCCATTAAGTAGCATGAGATTTTGATTCTTGTTTCCACCCTGAAAATAGAGACTAATCAGTTAATAAAATTCTATTACTGCCACCATGAATGAGATAGTTGCTGTCATTAGTGTGGAAAAACCCTGTGAGTAAAGCGGCCTGAGCTGGTGCCATGCTGCAGCTCAAACGAGGGCTTTCCACAGACAGATGCGGGCAGGCTGTCTCGCGGCTGTGTCTCTGTTGGCGTACCACTTCCCCTGCCAGCTACCTCTGGTCAAAGTTTAAAAACTGAAGCCTACCAAGATGATGAAAGGACATCATTTGGAGCTTCAAGATTTTCCACAAGAGGGAAAAAATGAAATGTGGTGAGCGGGACAGCTGCTGACCTCCTCGGGCCTCCTGGACAGCAGGTGTCAGAGAAGCATGGTGAGAGTCAAACTTAATGAGTACCCCGCAGTCTATTTTATACTTAAATAGCCTTTGGATGTATTTAGATTGACACAAGAGAGGCCCATTTGTCAAATAATGAATCTAAACATTGCTGTTGTGAGATGAAGCTCTTGATTTTAAAAATTGTGGGAAAAATCTGCCTTTTTTTCCTCTTTACATTCAAACACTGCATAAGCACAACAGGTCATACTTAAGAAAATTGTTGTTTTTCTTGGGCTGTCATTCAATTAAGCTTAAGCTTAACAACCTATATTTTAAAAATAAAACTTTTTTATGTTAGCTTCCAGCAAATTTGAAGTCGTATCAAGCTTATCCTACCTTTGGATTGAGCTAAAATATTTAGATTAGGGGATGGCAAAATGGGGGAATTTGCAAGTCCAGAAATACATATAGAGAGAAACACAAAACATGTCATTTTAATTCCCAGAGTTCTAAATACTTTCAACAGGATGGAGTTTACTATTGATGAAAACAAGAGCCCAGTGTTGGAGGATGGTTCAGCATCCACCAGCTTTTTAGACCCAAGTGTAGACTGAGCTCTGACCCCGGTTCACAAAATCCTCGCCATACAGAAGCAAACAGAACACGGACATTTCAAAAGAAAATTTAGCTGTCACTTCCAAGACCCCTCAAACTTTAGACAACCCCCACAGCCCTGCAAAAAAACAGCAGCAGGGCACTTAAATGCCCCTCACACATTGATTCCTTTTCCCAAGGGCCCAAACCAATTTCTCTTGTTTTCAGACACTCTCCCTCCCTGAACCTGCAGTGGCCATCAAAGACATTCATCCATCCACCCAGGATGACTATGACTGATCTTGCCACCAAACGATCAATTTGTATTTGCTCTGTCTTTCTCCATTTTTTTCTTTTCTACGTGTGCGTTGCGTTGTTCTTTCCCTCCTTCTCATCTCTTTCCTTCTGTTTCCCTCACTTCATCCTCTTGCTATTTTGTTGATGTGCAGAATATGATGAAAAAGTGAGAGTGCAGATGGCTCTGACACCGTGGCACGTGAAAGCAACAAACCAATCACTATTTGACCTTGGAGAACAACTAATTCATATGTTCATCCATCCATTTGACACACCTAACTTTCCTTTTCATTTCAGCAAAATTCACGTGAACATTAATGTAAAATATCCAGTAATAGGTCTTAGTGCAGTTTGAATTTGCGAATTGCACACTAAGTTATTTCAAACAAGCTTCAGCATGCCTGATTTGTTCAGTAGTATATGTCTCTCCTTCATTCATTAAGTTGTAATTGGACATGATTCTCATCCAGGAATGCGGCATCCTCGGATTCCTCCAAGGCACGCAAGGTGATGATGACAGTGCTAGAAAGAGCTGTTAATCCATCTTGTAATTGCGCCGAGCAGATTGCAGGGTTGGACGTGTCTGTGAAAAGGCTGCAGAGAAGCATTTGTCACCAGACGTGAACAATAGGAGGCATTGTGTATTTGAGTGTATCTGCATGTGCAGTGAAAGCTTTTGTATGTATTTGGGAGGGTGTGGTGTGTGTGTGTGTGTGTGTGTGTCTGGAGGTGGTAAATGAAGGTAAATGTGTTGTTTATACGTGTGATTCTGGTATATGTTATAGTAAATGGCCTTATGTGTGTGTGTGTCCTGCATCTTGATGTGCATAGTGGTGTGTGTGTGTGTGTGTGTGTGTGTGTGTGCGTGTGTGTGTGTGTGTCGGGGGTCCCTTTTCCTTACTATTCACAGACAATTTGTAAGGCCGGCTGTTGAAGTCAGGCTGAAGCTCGTGGAACAGCTGGAGCCTCTCAATGATTGATAAACGTGGCGGCAAGAACTTCATCTCCCCCTGAATGAAGACAAAGGCCCCACAATGCTCAGCCAGTGTGTTACGCCTGCCTATCGTTAAGTGCGGGCTGCGGACCTGCCCCGGTCCTCAGCTGGGGGAGTCGAGGTGCCAAGAGAGAGGTCAGGACCCAAACTAATTACCATTTTATGACAAAATGGTTCTTTCTTTGTGGTTATATAATTGATTTACCTTTCAGGGGGAGATCATTATTAAGTGGCCTTGGGAGGGTGGGATTAAAAGGAGGCAAAAGGAGATTAGCTTCACTTTTACATGTCCTCAGTGTCATAAAAGTGCAAACCAAATATGTCTACAAATATGAATAAAGTAATTACACAGCCTGAAATAAAGCTATATCAT
This sequence comes from Diplotaxodon limnothrissa, assembly GCF_057381915.1. NCBI lineage: Eukaryota > Metazoa > Chordata > Actinopteri > Cichliformes > Cichlidae > Diplotaxodon > Diplotaxodon limnothrissa. The sequence goes on along the minus strand of NC_140608.1, from coordinate 12,425,010 downwards.
ATACCATTTGCATGTGATTGAATATCCTTTACAAAGAACTACCATGAAAGCAACAAATGGACTATTTAATATTGAATTGTAGAAATCACTGACCCCATGAGTGGGTATGTGTCATGAATTACGTACTTCCACCATGAAAACAGTAAGCAAATAATCAGTTATGAATGATTAAAAGTGTTTTTCAGAGTTGTATCGATTCTGGCAAATACCGCCACATTTTCCAGGGAGAGATTTTAACAGAGACGTGTTCAGAGGTCCGCTGCCTCGGTGTCGTAAACTTTTGCCTGTTTGTGACCCATGCAGGAGCAGGTCAGTGACTCAGAGCAGGGCCAGCTCTGTCAAAGTCACCATGGGGGCTGATAATTGTTACATTTGGCTGTGATGATTCCCACCCAAGAATCTGCTTCATGTGACTACACAGTGAACAGCCAATATGTGTGCCGGCATCTGGATTTTGCATTTTTGTCATCTTATGTCATCTTTCCAGTCAAAGATTTGAAAATTTGAAAATTTGAAAAATCTGCTGCTATTGCACAATGTTTGTTTTTGAAAGGTCTGACTTATGTCTTCAATACATCGTTTGCTTATGCGCATTACCTCTTATAGTTGCAAGCATTTCCTTCTGTGAAACAAATGATGTTTTGTACTCCCAACTTTCTCTCTTGGACTCAGAGAGCATTGTAGCCTGCGTACATCCATCCTTGACCTATTTAATGGCTGGGTTCTGTCGAAGACCCGCTGCACAAATTGAAAAGTTTTCAGTCACTAAGTGAAATGCATGGCTCTGCCTCCGCTCCAGAAAAATTGGGGATTGTTCTATTTTAATTCCAGACTCAATTTCAGACGTCCTCCACGCTGCAACAAAAGTGGATTTCAGACCCACGGTTGTTGACATTTCAGCTGCCAGGACACACGATGAATGAGTGAATATTGATGAACACAAAAGATGTACCCAGGCCATTTTTCCCCCGCTCTCTGTTATTGTTGGTGTGGAGGTGGGGAGAAGAGGAGAGATGAAGCGCCCTTTGGCTCCCCTGGGAGCGAGGAACCCCTCTCCATATTCAGAATATTCCCTGTGAAGTTCAGAAAGAGATATCAATCTCACTTTGAGGCTCTGGGCCTTCATTTGTTTGTGAGAGATGCGGAGCGCTGCTCAGATGACTGTGCCAATTCTTCAAATCCCACTTACAGTAGGAGTTCGCACAAACACGCACACCGTACACTGCAGAGCATCTGCCACTTCCCTCAGCCTCTTAGTCTCAGGCATCAGGGTCTGTGGCAGTGGAGAGTGCACGGTGGCACTCTTAGGTCTTGATTGAGGAAGCAGTTGCAGCTTTGTCAGCATACTCTGGTTGTTTGGGCAGAAGCAACACAAGTTGTTGTTTTTTGTTGTTGAAGAAAAATGAGAGAGAACAAAAAAGACCTGACATATTGCAGGTGAATTTAAAGTTATTTTGTTGGTTTGCTGATTGATCAGCGAAGCCACTAAACTTTTAGCACTTTGATTTTTATTGCAGGCATCAGGAAAGTGGAGGATGGGGTAAATATGGAGAAGACACTCGTCTATGTCACGTACTTCCTAATTAATGGACACCTGAGCTCCCAGCTTCACTATATTTGAATGCTGCAATTTATTTATTGATTATAAAATGCAACTTCTCCCATCACTAACTGGTTCAAGATCATTTTGCACATCGCCTCTCGTTCTGCCTTAATTTTTTGTCAGCTCCTTAATGCTTGCTCTCCAACTAAATAAATCTAAGAGAAACTGATTAAGAAGAAATATCCCAAGCTGAATATGATGGATAAATACAGAATGAAGCATGGTGTAAAATCATTAGGTGTAAATAAACACACCTAATATTTCACATGGAGAATTATTTTCTGTTGCTATATAATTTATCTCACAGCTTTTTGTTTGTATGTTTGTTTTTGAGCACATGCTGTCTCGTGACAGGCAAATCTCTTTAAAATATTATAGAAGACATTTACTCCTATTCCCTCTCTCCCTCTAGCTCTGTCTCTCTTCACACCACCTTTGCACATCTCTCCTAAAGACACCATTGTGTCAGGTGCACAGCCTGGCTATGGTTTGGTTTTAGGAAGGCAATGGGCCATGCAGGCCTTTTTTCCACAGTGGGATTCTGAGTGGAGTCTTTGCCCTCACATGCATTCAGTTGGGCCTGCTTTACCAACACTATTGATTGCAGGTGATGTTCTGGACTCAGTCCAGCTGACCTCGAGGGGGCATTAGATACATCATTGTCCGTAGAGGAGCCTCTAGAGACCAGAGAGAAGCAGCACGTGTGTTAAGGATTCTGACTGACCAGAAACTGCATCTGTCGGTTTTTAGGACATAAAGCATCTGGGCTGAGTGGTGTATGTTTGAAGAGTGAAGTTCGATGATCTCAGTAGTGAAGCAGGAAATAGATACTCCACAGACAAAAACGTTTTCAGCTGACCATTCATGCACCACATAGAGTATTCCTCAACTTCTTCACCTTTTCCTTTTGCCCGCTAATTAGAAATCTTAATATGCAATCATGTTAACATTGGGTCTAATTTGTGCACCGTGCCTCTTTGTTTCTTACACACCTCACAGCAATTGATGGATATCCAATGAGACGCAGAGTCCCTGCCAAAGGGAGTAGCTCTGCAGCATGTGACACATCGCTGAGGCTGTGGGGAAGTACGCCTTAAATTAATTAACATCGGACCTCTTGTAGCTGTTCACTTCTGTAAACAAACATTTTAATATGCAGTGATTAATTAAATCTGCCAAGCTCCTCTGCCCCTCCCATAGATCTTCCTTCACTCTTACTTTCCCCATCTTGTTAAAGAGTTTATTATGTGCTGTGCAAGATTCACAACTTTCACAACAACTCCAGGAACGCTCCTTCAAGGCATAGATTCTCTAAACGTTCAACCTGATAGGTGATATTTTATTTCTGCTGTCCTGTTTGCTTCTAGAATTTCCATTTCAGATGAAAACTAGGACCGATTCTTACATGAAACTTTTAAGGAAAGGATTAACAACATTCAGTGCAAATCTGCAAGAGCCCTCATCTCTTTAGAAGCTTCTGGGTTCTCCCTGCTTTGGCTGACTTCAATGAATAATCTTTTTTCTGGCATCTATTATACTGTAGCAGTTTACTATGTGCAAGTGTCTTATTATATCCAATAAGAAAAAAAATGAATATTAATGTGCAGGCTTTATTTAGTCAACCATGTTCAAAGTGTCTTACTTTCAAATAATTTAAATCACGCAAGCCTGCACTATATGTATGTATGCTTGCTTCCAAATAGATAAATAAAACCCTGTTAATTCTATAATGAGCAAACAAACATTAGGGGAAATCTGCATGGCAGCTACATTAGATTAGAGCCGTGCCAAATATCTATGGATTAAGGTTCATTTGGCAAGATTTAGCCATGATAAACAAATTCAAACACTTCAATAAATCCCTCAAATTATCTACAGTGGATAGTTTTGCATTTATCAAATATGAAATAATAAATCAAAATAAAAAAGATTGCACTAGTTTATGGAAATCCACATCAGCGGGGAATGGATGCCTACTCAAGGGGCATCACTGCACAGGTAAGCTGCTTTTGGAGGGTTCATGTAAATTCTAAAGTCCAAAAGTCAATTACTGGGGCATCTCAAGCGTGTGTTACTGAAAGACTCTGATGTTTTATTGAAGAGAGGCTTTAATTCATCGGGCTTCTCAGCTCCCTTTCATGCAGCTTGGAGAGGGAGAGCATGGTACCTCCTTCAGATGGCCAGTGTCATATATCACACACACACACACAGGAAGAAAGAAAGAAAGAGAGAGAGCGAGAGACACACACTAATGCCCAAAAACAACTCTCAGGTGGTCTGCTTCACTCCACTGACCAGACCATTACCCCCCTACACACACACACACACATGCACAGCCCTCTTAGTGCAGACCACACAGACTAAACAAGAAACTCTAACTCACCCATTCAGTATTTTCAGCTTTTTCTGTACAATTATAAACATTTCTAACTACTTAATGTAAAATTTCAGTTAAAATTTCAAGAAAAGTCTAATTATACCCACATAGACACCTCACTGGCCATTTTGCTGGGCTTTTGAGATTTGACTTAAGTGCTGTATCTTAATAAAATCTACAGTACCTTGATAGATCATTGCATCACAGCTGGTTTGATAGCATTGGAAGGTGGGATGTACTGTGTTATTCTGCCGTTCCTACCTGCTGATCGCAGTGCGCCTCTGTGCTTTGTTCCCGCTGGAATATTAATAAACAAATACTGCTCATCGGCTGACACAGTGCCATCATAACAGAACGAGCACTCTGTCTGTCTCTAATGTCTCCACAGCTGGAATTAAGGCTCATGGTGGCATTGCCCACAGAAAGGCACGCAGACAGCTTATTTTTCTACTGTGATTAGCCAAACTGTGCAGCTCATATACAAATGGAAATGGGATGTGCATGAGTGTCCCCCTCTTCTTACCCTCTCTCTCCCATCTGTCAAGACAATAGATTTTAATCTTTAATCCATGAGCAGCCATTGAATACTGGGGAATTACAAATTACAGATGTTTCACTGTGCTTCTTTTTTTCTCCCACTCTCTCGCACAGACACACACAAGATCTCCTGCCCACTGTGTTTTTATCCGTTCAGGCCCTTCAGCTACCTGCTACCACACAAAGGTGTTCACACTCCCGCACTCGCCACAAACAAATGAGTGCAGCGGGGAGAGGGAGAGACACACAAGTACGCACGTTTCACACACTCGTTCTGTGCCATCATGGTACCATATGACACTGTCATCATTTGGTAATTAAACCCTTGCTGGCTTTAAATATGAAAAGCTGGCAAGAGTTGATGATGATGATACTGGCTGTCGCTCAGCCCAGATTTCCGACAAACCATCCAGACACCAGGCAGGAAACATATTGTCACGATGTTGTCTTAGTTTGGCCGTCCATTCCCCCCGCCCCGGTGAAAAGAAACAAGATACACGTGGTGTATTTGATCCTTTTTTACTGTTTAGGTATGTAACAATAGTTAGATGAAACTGTAAGATTACAGTTTTTTTTAGTTTCCAAAAAACTAAAAAAAAAAAAAAAAAAAAAAAAAAACAAGAAAGAAATATATGTGACTGTAACGACAGAGTGTGGTGTGATAAATGATGGGCGCAGCCTGGTGCATGGAGTTACAATGGCCTCCGAGTGAGGAGAGGGAGTTGGTGCCAAGGAGAGATGGGGGATGGGGGGCATGAAGGGTGAAGGGGGCGAGGTTTATTTAATGTTCAGCCCATGAGCAAGTGGGACGCTATTTTTTAAAAACGGGAAAGGAGAGGTGGCGGGGGCAGTGGCAGTGTGGTGGTGGGGGCTTTAGGATGAAGGGTGGAAGTGGAAGTGAAAACTTTGGCTGTCCGTGGAGAGGAGACAGGAGGAGAACCTTTACATATACATGTATGCACCTACACGCATGCGCTCCTCACCACCAAACACACACACTTCTTCGCTTTCAGCATCTTGGCAGTCTTGGACAGAGTAGATACTGTTGACTAGTCTAATGGACTCTGCCATAAGATCTCTCTCCCCCTCACACCTCCGTCTAACCAAAATTCACTCCTCTCCCTCAATTTTCAATCTGCCTCTCCTGCAGACGCCGGTCATAACCCGTAAATGCGGTGTGTGGCTCTGAGAAGAGCTTAGGTTCCATTACTGACAGCCCACACAGCTTTACGGCCATTTAAGATCCTCGATTTGGGTTCCTCCCATTTGGATGTTCCTGCAGACCCTTAGTGTGTCGCCTGAACAGACAGAGAGGGAAAAAAACACTTAGTGAGATCGTTAATGTCAAGCTTACCAAGGCAGACTCAGCTCTTGCTGCTTGAAATGTATTTTTAATACTCAGCAATAAACAATAGCACTGTGAAAACAAGACAATAGCGTGTGTGTGTGTGTGTGTGTGTGTGTGTGTGTGTGCGTCAGTCTGCAGACTGTTAGGGATGATGAAATCATTATAATAACAGAAAGCTTAATACATAAACACATTTTCTAGATATTTAATTAAAAATGAGCTTCCTAAATTTGGATAGTTTTATTATTTCCTATTGAAAAACCATTAAAAAAATCTGATTATTTGATTAATTTGCCAATAGTTTCTGCTTCTAAATCAATGCTTTCACTTAATTATTACACCTTATCTGGTGCAATTGTTTTTTGGAAACAATATATTTTCTTTATGTGAGACATTTAAATGATGTGTCATGAAGATCTAATGTTTTCAAAAGGAGACAGCACCCAGCTGCAAAGTGTGTTCCTGTTTAAATGACATTTTAAGCGAGGAAGAGCTGCGTATAAAGGCTTCCATAATATCCATTACTGGTCCTTGGTCCAGTGGCAGTCTTATTGCCATTTCTGAACTTCAAGCACTGTAAAGACTCTTATAATACAAAATGTTTGTTAAATAGCCGATAGAGACGCCATAATCTTTTAATGTTGGATTTTATAGCTTTACCACGCTCTGTCGTTCTTGTGGATATTGTAATATTGCATTTTTACTGGTTATTCATCTGTTAATGTTCCAGTTACTAAGTTTTATACTCTCCCTTATACATTTTTTTTTTTTGTATTTCTTTCCACTGTTAAACACACAGAGAAAGTTTCCTGGGCAAAGTTTATCTGCGTGACACCTGACTGCATTAAGTATCTCACTTTAGGTTAGGTCTGACAGGCAGGTGGAAACAACTACTGAAAATGTAGAGTTTACAATTAGAGCTGCACTATCATATTTCCTGTTTGTCCCCCACTCTGAGACACAGAGAGAGAGGGAGAGGGAGAGAGGCCTGTACCATAAACAGCCTACATTCTGACATTTAACCATTATTTTTAGATAATGGCCTTTTCCCTCTAATAATTTTAAGTATTTTTCTTCTATAGGATTAATACATAAATTCAACATTTTATTAATTCAACTTAGTGTTTAAGAGGTAGGACTGACAAGTCACTTCTTACATTTTTGAATAAACTGTAAAGTCTCCAGAGAAAATCATATGTAGTCCACAGTGTGTCGAGTTATAACAAAGTCTGCAACATGATGTTAATAAATCTACATCAGTGCTGCCGAATAAAGCAGTGAAAGGCACAGCTGTTTGCAATTTGAAATCGATTTTTATTTATTTATTTTTATTTTTGGTGATACACATTAATGGGCAATTTTTACAGTTTCTTTTAATTCAGCACCTGCAACGCTGTTTTGTTCTTTGATTTCTTTGCTTTTTTCTTCCTCGTTCCTTTATCAATTCGTAGCTCATTGGAGCAGGGTTGCTTCCTCTTTTTGTTGTCGCCTAAACCGTTTAGTTTTGGATGATCGGTCAAAGATTCTGACAACCAGCGGGGAGAAGCAGGACGCCCAGCCGGGGAGACAGCGCAGGAGGCCGGACAGATCTACTGGGCTGCATCGGAGAGTCGCACCATTAGACAAGGGAGAGCCATGCCTCACAGCGCGGGTCGATCAGGTAAGGATTTCTCCCTCTGCCTCATACTAATGTCAGCGTTTGTTTGCAGGTGTGTTGGTTGCGCTGTGCGGGACAATCTCTGGCGGATGCAGCTTTCTTCCTAATACTCATCTGGATTTGTATTCTTTATTATTTAACCAATCTGCGCTTTTCTTTCGTTATTGTGAACTGCTTTTACGCATTTATATTTCGTTTTTGTTTTCGTAAAATATCAGAAATTAAGGTAAGAACTTTGTATTTTAATGAAATTCATTATTATTATGATTATTATTATTTTTATTTTTATTATTATTATTGCACCATTTTGCTAAATAGCCTATCAACATCACCTACATGCTCGAGGCTCTAATTGAAAACATAGATCACAATCTAATTCACCTCTCAATTTTGAGTTTAGATGGGAAGATCAATGGAAAACAGTTGTAATGATCTAATTAATTATGGAAAAATTAAAAGCAAGTACAAAATCAATCTGTGGTGGTGTCGAGAATGGAGTCAAATTGATATCCATCTGCTCCTGTTATAAAGCACATGAATAAGCAATCTAAGGACGCAGCTGATATCCTGCAGTTTGGCATAGCCTACCCATATGGCTTTGGGTGTCAGGAGACTCCAGATCATGGTGGGATGCTGCACGTGGCTCTCGATATGATGCTGATGTGTTAACAAATAAAGAGGAAATGAATTCATGGGGAAAGATTAAATTACAATTGTGAAAAAAAAGAAAGATAAAAGATGGAAGTAAAAGTTTTAAGTGCACCGTGCGTACTGCACTTGAGCACTTGAGGTTGTTGTTGTTGTTTTTTTCAGCGTTTACTTCACTGACTCCTGGGTTTTTTCATTGAGTTGAGAAAAAAAAGTGAAGTTGGACATTTACGCTGTGCAAACAGGGATTTGTAAGATTTTTATTGATTTATTTTCGATAAAATCTAATAAATCTCAATAAACTAGAGTTAGAGCTTGCGCAGAAGTGGAAGTGAACAAGCTTTACGCTTAAAGAGAAGCTTGCAGGGAGTTGCTGTGCAGTGGTGTCATGGGGCACATTAGGACTCCTCGAGTATATTTCAAATGCCTAATTAATGAAGATGAAAATTGTCACATTTCTATCAATCTCTGTGTTATTTCATTCTCAACTGGTAATAGATGCAAATTTACAATCAGATATTTTTGCATTGAAATTAGACTATATAGAAACATACAACGTGGGCGATCGACGCTTACTTATTTTATTTTATTTTATTTTTTTATTTGTGTGTGTGTGTGTGTGTGTGTGTGTGTGTGTGTGTGTGTGTGTGTGTGTGTGTGTGTGTGTGTTTACATTGTCCCATACAGCAGCAATCTGAAAATAGTGGTGCTCATGTGCTATTAAAAGAAAGAAAGAACGAAAGAAGGAAAGAAAGAAAGAAAGAAAGAAAGAAAGAAAGAAGAAGAAGAAGAAGAAGAAGAAGAAGAGGGGTTTGTCTTGTCCTTTTTGAAACCATCAGACCCTCCCTCTGTCTCTCTCGTCTGTGTCTTTACATTTCCACACAGTGAACGTATTAAATATAGTTATCAAGATTAGCCTGTAATTTCCGTTGTATAACACAAGCTTGATATTTACATTCCCAATAGCGTGTATTTGTTGATAACGAACCTAAAGGATGTGTAAACAGTTTAACCTCTACCAGCATCATTCAAAAACACTGACAAAAATTATCTGAAATATATTCAAATCAAATGTTCTTATGTTGTTTTCCACGAGCTCAGAGATTCTTTACTGTGTAAATCAGGCAAGGGGAAAAAAGGAAAATCGAAAACAATAATCGTATTAGGTCCTTGGTGGCTGTGGCTTTAAAGGGGGTGAAGTCAGGACTAACAGTTTCTTAATTATCACGCCGTTTGTTTTGCTGTAGTGCTGTGACACGGGAACGTCATCGTGGCACTACAGAGAAGTATGGGGGCAAATAGGGGTGTTGTGGGCGAAATAGCAGCAGCTTTAGGGCAAAAGTGCATCGATGTGTGAAATTACAGCCCATGGTGCTACATATTGTACCAGAAGCTCTCTTCCCAAAAAATGCAGAAACAAAAAAAAAACGTGGAGGGAAAAAGGTGGAAAAAAGAGGAATAGTTCTCAAACGTGTCCAGAGGGCAGCTGGACTCGCAACTCAAACTGCCGCCATGAAGTCCACAAAACTTCTAAATAACAGCCAAAGATTGCGGTTGTTGTGCTTGCTGTGCCAGTCAAAAACAAACGTACAAAAATTCAGCTGAATGCAAGGTGACTGCTCAGGCACACCATTCACTGGAAAACACAGCTTACAGTTCACTATCATCCAGCCTATTTATAGAAAACAAAGTGACACCATTCTGATGGATAACCTGAAAAATGCATTAACACGTAGAAGTTAATGTTAACCTCACGCTTTCATGTTTTTTCTTCTCCTTTTCTGACGGATTGAGTTCCTCCAAAGAAAAGATTACGAGTGCGTAATTGGCAGTACTCTTACCACACCAACCTTTGACCCGACCAGCCTCAGCAGCGTCAGCCCTCCTTCCTATACCTGTCTGCCTCCATGAGCGTGGTGGGCTGTGTAACCTACTGTATGAGCGCCATCTACAGAGCGGTGCTGCACACAGGCCCAGGAGTAGATGATGATGATGGTGATGATGATGGTGGCCTGCTGACTGACGCTCCCCTGCACACCTCACACACCACTTCTCTGACCACACACACGCACACACACATATATGGGTAAATAAGGTTTGGCAGTTTCTGAATGTGAAAACTTTATTTGTATTTAACCAGCGCCAACATATTTTCAACGTGTATTTAGGAGCAGAAAAAATTAAAGCAAGGAAATGCTTTCATATAGATTTTGGTGCAAAAGTTCACGAAATTCCTTTTTAGCCATTCTCCCAAGCTTACAAAGTTGGTTAAATAAAACGCGGAGGGTTTCGTCTTATCTTTGTTTAATTTACAAGAAAATTGTACCATCTGTAATTATGTAATAATGATTCTTTGAGGTGTCTGCGTGTTTTTTAGGCTCTGCTATAACAAAAATCTTCACTGTGTTTGTGTTGGTAGTCCTCTCACTGAAAGCGTCCGAGCAGCATGGCTTTAAAGTAGCCTGACAGTGCTTTACCTCTTTTCTACCTCCTGCCTTTAATTTCCTTGATTCTTTACCCCAAAGTCTCATCATTTCCCATTTCGTCTCCCTCCCCTTCCTGGCTGTCGGATGCAGGGACCTCCTCATTTGAGCTGCAGGTTTTTACGTGGGCGAATCACAAAGTGTTGGAATCTATTGCCTTTGTCTGACAAGTCATCCATCTCTATGCAAGGGGATCTGTGGGATGGAGGTAGGAGGGGGGGGGGGGGGGGGGTGAACTGTGGGACTGCAGCTTTTAGAAACAGACACACAAGGAGAGGGGTTTCATTTTCTGCCCAAAGCTTCGTTCAGGCACAGCCCATTCTGGAGGAGAGGGGGACTCGCTGCTCTGTACTTCGCCGTGTCCATGTTGTTGTCATCTCCGCCCCTATCTGATTAAACCACAGAGCCTGCCGGTCCACCACGCCGTCAGAGGAGAGGGATTTTTTTTTCCGGTCGCAGATTCCTGAGCGGAGCAGTGGAGACTCGGTTTTACGCTTCTGTTTTCCTCATGATGTCCCTTAAAAACAAACAGTGACCCGCTTCGAGCCAATGTTTCCGCGACTGGTGCGCTCTGCACACGCGTGGGTCATGCACTGCACCTGACAGCCCCTTCTGCAGACTTTTGAGTTTAGACTTTTTTTTTTTATTCCAGGAGGAAAACTTAGCATCGCGCCCAAGAAGTTGTTCACTGCTTGTTCACCGCGGACTCTTCCCACACGGACTGTGTTACACCAACATCTAAATCCTTGATTGTTTTTTTCTTTTTGTCATTTAAGCTGCATCACCGAGGCGAAACGGCGACCTCAGTCGATTACCTTTCTTTCCTTTGCTATCCCATGGATATTCACTGCAAAGCAGACCCCTTCTCAGCGATGCACCGTGAGTATGCTGAATTAGTTTAGAAACCAAAAACATGTCTGTCATCCTACTTTACTTTTAAGCGCACAAAAAAAAAAAAAACGATCCTGTGCACTTGCAATGATTGCGCTCTAATTTAAATAGAAATGAAACAGTTACGATAGCGAAATGTAAGGTGATTGATATTTTTTATTGGGCCTCGCTGTTTTCCCCCCTATTGTCCAATGAAATGTACACGATTCTCACATCTAAAATCTTGCTACCTTTACTTTTTTTTTTTTCCAAATTGATTTTTTTCCCCCACTGGTTGACTTAAAAGGCTAATTGTAAAAATATAGTTTTAGCAGTTTTTGACGTTAATTTTATGATAATATAATGCAGAGTAAATAATAACAGATGGCTGATGAATTAAAATAAAATAATAAAAAACGGAAGATTTCTGACTTATTTTTAAACCCACGTGGGTGAAATCCGCTTTTATTTGTGTGTTTTTAGTTTATTATCTTTAAACTTTATTAACCCTGAGGTTGGTTGTGGGAAATATGTAGGTCTGTATTTAAGACACAAGTGGAGAGGGGGGGAGGATTTAAAAAGAAAAGAGTTAATTTAAATACAAAGCTTTTATTACCTGGGAAATCACCTGCCACATTCAGGCTACTTTTAGGGAGGCAGGGAGCACGCTGTGTGCAAATGGATGTAGCCTTAACGTTTCACTTTATTAACAATCTCTCACTTTGATTCGGATGGTAAAGAATTAAAGTGACGACAGAATTTAGAAAGCGTCTGCTTTTTTCTGCTTGTTTTTTCCTCGCGTATTCCCTCCATATGATATGCGTAAAAGAAGACCCGGACTCTGTGTGAATTATTTATCCCCACCTCCTTCGCACAATCCGCGTTTGTAATATGAGTTATCAAAGCTTGTTTTAATTATTTACAATAATTGTGCAAGGAAAATTAAACAGGTTGAAACGTAATATCTGCGACATGTGTTAGGCTGCAGGAGGGGGGGGGAGATCCTTTTGGAAAATATTGCCTAACCAAGCCAGTGAGCAGGGACAGATGAGATCCTGGAAATGAAAAAGAAAAAGCAGATAGATTTTATTTTTAAATTGTGATATTTTTTTTCTTTTATATTTCACTGTTACATTTGCTGGGCAAAAATCCTCTAAAAATTGAATGTTTTAAAATTAGTTTAAAATTGTGGCAGCTTTAATTCATTTATTATTATTATTATTATTATTATTATTATTATTATTGAACAGCATCAGAGTTCGCTAATATTCAGATTTGCGTCACATTGTGTGTGTTTGTGCTACTTTGATTTCATTTACTCTGAAAATTCAACACACACACACAGTAGAGGGCTGATGAGCACACACAGCAGTGTGTTCTGCAGGTATGTAATGTTATGTCCCCTCCTCGTGTTGCTGTTGTATCCCACGCAGGGCACGGCGGTGTGAACCAGCTCGGCGGGGTGTTTGTGAACGGCAGACCCCTTCCCGACGTGGTGAGGCAGCGGATCGTGGAGCTGGCCCACCAGGGCGTCCGGCCCTGCGACATCTCCAGACAGCTACGGGTCAGTCACGGCTGTGTCAGCAAAATCCTCGGCAGGTAAAAGGGGGGATACACTACCAAACAGAGCCCTGTGTGTGTCAAACATCAATCTTCTATAGCTGCTATATGCGCACCCAGCTCTATTTCAGCCTCAGTCATCGGTTATATAGGCAGGTCATTTTTTTCTCTCCCTTTCTTTCTTTCTTTCTTTCTCTCCCTCTCTCTTTTTTCTTGAACGCAGCAGTTCTGTGTCCCAGATTTTCAATCCATCACCTGCAGCCCCACAAGAGAAAAGCATCATAATCATGAAATAAATGTTAAGAGGGGAGTTTACAGCTAAATATTAATGAGAAAAAATATCCCAGAGAAATATGAGGCTGGCTGTCGGTGACGAAGAAATGGTGCTATCGCTTCTCTACAAAAGAAAGAAAGAAAGAAAGAAAGAAAGAAAGAAAGAAAGAAAGAAAGAAAGAAAGAAAGAAACTCGAGTTGGAATAAAAGCGGCAAAATCCAGAAAACTACCACAATCTACCCAAACTTGCCTTTGAGCATCAGATGTTACTGTGAGAAATAAACGCCAAATATATACTTTCCGTTCCTATATTTGTCCATCGGTGTAAAAAAAAATAAATAAATATGAGCAATTAGGTAATTTTACTTGAGAGCAGAAATGCTGTGAGATAATATTCTGACATATATTTTTTTCAGCTATCAGAAGGCATTTCAGAGGTATTTCATTTCACACACACTGTATGTTTGTCACCAACATTTACCAGTAGGTCATGGTGGCATGTAGTGCATGCTACTGTAAGCTTATGCAGACTGGAAATGAGGTCCAGACTGCGCTCTTACATCTAAACTATCCTTTGTTCTGTCCTTCTCACTGCTCATATTGTTTAATTTTAATTATACTGCTTTTTTTCGTTGAAAATCCGCTTTGTGCGCCTTCCAGCTGACACTTAATTAGGCCCATATAACAGCACACTTGCAGGCCAATTAATAGATTAATGCCGCCATAATGTTCGTAGGTATTTTTTTTTCTTTAGCCTATATGTAACTGCAGAAGATCGATGGAGATTGTTTCCACACAAACGATTTTGTTAAAGCCACCTTTCTCACTGATCACACGACTGATTTAAATAAAGGAGGGATCCATTCAGGAACACTCGCTCTGTCCCCATGCAGGTACTATGAAACCGGCAGTATTAAACCCGGGGTTATTGGTGGCTCCAAACCAAAGGTTGCAACTCCAAAGGTGGTGGACAAAATTGCAGAATATAAACGGCAGAATCCAACCATGTTCGCTTGGGAAATAAGGGACCGACTACTGGCTGAGGGCGTCTGCGACAATGACACGGTTCCCAGCGTTTCATCCATCAACAGGTAGGTGGCACGGCTTTATTTTATTTCTTAGAAGGCGCGCTAAACTGCGCCAAAGCGCGCAAACTCTTCCAGGAATAAAGCTGTGAACTTATTTCTTTTTAAACGTCTGCGTGCAAGTGATGGAAAAAAACAGGGGGGAACAGATAAAAAAAACAAAAAAAAACAAGAAAGGAACTTTTTGTCGTTTACCAAACTTAAAAAAAATAAAAGTGTAGCTTTTTTATCCCCACATACAAGGCTAAAACGAGCCTGTTAGGGGTGGTCTCATAAGTGCAATTCAATCCCCTGTGCGGCCCTGCGCAACACAGCCAGCACTGCCGCTGAGGCTGGAGCCGCGAAGAATCACATCTGTCTCGATAAAAACCGATCAATACAGCGTAACCAGATCCAGAGGCAGAAGGAAATACCCAACAAAGTCGTTCAATACGCGGACCACAGAGGCGGCAGCACCATCTTTATTGCCAGCCAAATGGAGGAAGAGAGTGACAACAGACCACATAGGCTTTTACAGGACAGTTTGTAAAATTATTATTATTATTATTATTATTGTTGTTATTATTATTATTATTAGTAGTAGTAGTATTATTCGTATTATTCGTATTATTCGTATTATTCGTATTATTCGTATTATTATGTTGTGGCTGTAGGAGCTGATTTAACTACAGAATTAAATCAACTAATGTAGAAACTGCAAGAAAAAAAAACATTCGTCCAGAAACAGAGGTGATCTGCGGGTATTTGTGGGATAAGGGAGTTTCTGTTCCACGAAAACAGCGAAAGCAGTAGACACCCTACACCTTCACCTTTCCACATGAAGCAGGACAGCAGCAGACAAAGTGTCTTTAGACAGAGGACTCTGGTGAAAAAAACCCCTCTGCATGTGTGCAAAGTGAAAAAGCCCGCAGTGCCTGCCAGTGATGAACTTTGGTTAGGAGGCACTGTTCCAGAGAGCTGGTCATCAGCATTACATTTTAATGAGCTGAAGAGAGTCTCATAACACAAGCAGCTAAATGCAGGAGATGGATGAATCTTTGCTAAATTTAAATTTAAAAAAACAACAACAACAACAGAAAGATAGGGAGAGGGAAATAGCAGAAAATCACATGGCTTTGGAAATTATATCTTCAATAGGTTCTTAGCACTATTGTGTGTTTGCACCTGTTGTTTCTAAAACCACAGCAGTTTGTAATCCATTTTATGTCTAGTTTTTTTTTTTTTTTTACAAAAATAAAAAAACAATTTTTGATAATCTGCTCAGTTTGAACTTTGTGGAACAGCAGGACAGGGAGGAACATGTCCTTTGAAACCGCATTAATAATTAACTCTTAGACTTTGTTGCACTGCACAAATCTGCATTTTTTTTTCATTCCTTAAACATGGCATCACAAATCAAAACATAGCAATCAGTGAGCCTTACTCCACTTTTATTCCCTAAAGTCTTTCTTGGCATTGAAAAGAAGTTAACTGGCACTTTTAGCAAAATCTTCTCTTTGCTCTGTATAATTGTGAAAGTACTGGCTTTTTAAAATATTAGCTTAATTTCTTGCTTGCTGATGTTAAAGGGAGGAATGGGAATGGTGTGGAGGAGGAAGAAAAGAACGAATAGAAGTATTAGAGCCAGTCAAGAGGACTGAAAGGGAGAGCGGACCCCTGGTGGTCTTTGTGGTTAAGGATCTGACCTCTGCTCTGTTGACTAAAGAGGATGTCCTGGCTTTAAACACATTTTTCCTGCATTAATTATTAAAGATTACACAGAGACTGGGTTGCACTTTGTTTTGTTGTCGCAGAGAGAGGAGTTTCCATCCGCTGCACCATGCCCAGTGAACAAAGGCATAGCCGTGAGCGAATTTCAATCATATTGATCCACATTTTAATACTTCTTTGGGGATTACATTTTTTTTTACAACTGTGAAACACCAAAGTCGTTAATTCATCCATCCAAATTGCTTATTCAATATCAACAACATAGACTTGAAACAAAGTCCTTGAATTTATGAGACTCCCTCGAGTCATGAGGTCAGATAACTGTTGTGGTGAGATGTTAGAAATTCAAATATGATATTGATGTGTGTTTTCTGGAGGAGACTACCTGCCTTTGTTGCCCCGCCTGAAGGAGAGAGCACGGAGGACACATGAGATAGTGAGGGGAATGAAAAGAGTCTGATGTACATTTTTGCCCCTGAGGACGTTAACCCCATAGATGCCTGATTCAGAACTGATAGCTTATTGCCGGATGCCACATGTGAGCGCCATTCGCCTCATTTGCAGTCTGTAGAAGTCCGTTTCTGTCACATACCTCTAAAGTGAGAGGGCACACAATACTGCCTGTTATTCAATGATCTCAAGTTGAGCTGTCAATCAGAACATTACCATAGTCACAGTTTAATGTAATGCGATCATGCCCCATAAGAGCTGAGCTTGTGCAAATCCCATTGTGCTCGTCTTCCTAAAAGAAATACAGCAATCATCAGATTTACTGTAAAATAAAATTTGCCTTCATTTGTTTTAATTACAGCCTGCTTTAGTTTTTTATTTATTTATTTACTTATTAAGTGTACAACAGATTAATCGGCACCGGAGGTGACAGCAGTCTCAGCTTCAGCAAATAAGATGCTATTGGTTTCCTTTCACAAATAATGTATGGTTCACAATTTGCATTTGCTGTTCCTCTCTGCCATTCGTTGTCAGTTTTTCTATCTGGGAGTTCCAATCAATAGGGTCTGATCCTCGGTCAGCCCGGGGGATTCCTGCGTGCTACACTCGTCGAGTGAAAAAGGGCAAAAAAAAGTGAGAAATACAGAAATAAATCGGCTACCAGTAAAGAAAGAAAGAAAGAAAAGTAAGAGATGGAGGTTTGAAAGGCAGCTATTGCAAAGTACAGTAAAGCTGATAGGACACTGGACAGTAAAGAGAGTTGAAATGAGAAAAGAGGATGAGAGTGGGAGTGAAAGATCAGCTTTGAGAGATGGAGAGAGAGAGAGAGGAGAGCAAGGAGAAAAGAGGGAGTGGGGAGCAGGAGAGGCAGATTATTAGAGTTGGCCAGGTAGAGCCAGTGAAGCTGATCATTGAGGTGAATTGATGTGATTTCATGCTTTGTTTGCAAGATCATTCAGACCAAAGTGCAATGAAGACTTTCCCGCCACATCACATCTTACTGCTATAGGGACTTTATCATATTTCTAACCTCAGAATCCAGCTAGATTGAATCCAGAGTCTCAGGGGGCAGCCCCCATTCAGTCTTGCACAGGAGACGAGAGATTGCTCCTAAAGCCCCGAGATTGGCTATTGGTGACAGGGGCCTGAATATGAGGATACAAGTGCCCCAAACGATGGAGCACTTGTACATGCACAGATGTAAGTGGACGTGATGTGTCATGTTTAAGTGTCCTGTGGCGGACCGGTACGGTGTAAAATCTCAATTCTCTGAAAGCACTATTGATTGATCCGTGTGTGTTGTTCCCCTTACCAGGATTATCCGCACCAAAGTCCAGCAGCAATTCCACCCATCCCCTGACGGATCTGTTACACCACTCTCCACGCCCGGCCATACCATAGGTGAGCATCAATACGGCTACACAGGCCAATCAAACGAACAAATCGGGGCTGCAGAAAGAATAAGAAACGGAAAAAAAAACTACACATGAACACATATTAACCCACGTTAACCTGAAGAGACACACAAACACACACAGTACTGCATGCGCACTCTAACTCTGCTTTCTCCGTCAGTGCCCAGCACAGCCTCCCCTCCTGTGACCAGTGCCTCCAACAATCCCGTAGGATCCTACTCCATCAACGGCATTCTGGGTATCCCCCGCTCCAATGGTGAGAAGAGGAAACGAGACGATGGTAAGGGAAACATAAGATCCCTTTGTTTGCCATCCTTTTAATTCTTTTCATCACTCATCTCCTACTTTTTTCCTGTGTGTGAAGAAGATGGCATTTATGACAGCGCTGCAGCCAAGTGTGTTTTTGTGTGCTGTCTCCAGTGACTTGTTATGCTGTATATAAGGCGGGATGAGAGTTGCGAGAGTGCTGTGATTCAATCAGCTTTTCGATGCCCTACGTTCTACCATACGCCTACAGAGCTGTATCTCAATTTTATACCACGCTCAGATGTATTGTAGATATCCCATACAGCTGTCATACAACTCTAAAGCCCTTCGGAAAAGGCATCAACGCTGCTTTTATTCCAGTAAAGTAACAAACAGCAGAAAAAGTAGCTCTTTTGAAATTTCCTGCTTTGATCCTGTCAGATAAGTCATGATTTATCATTATGGACTATATTTTTTTTTAAAGATAAGGATTGATTGATTTGATTATGATTTTAATTATATTTTTCCACGATGATTCAAATAATTTTAAGTATATTAAAACATCCCAAAATATTTTTTTACTAGCAGGGGGCAGGCAGCGAATAGATCTATATACACCCAAAGATTAAGTGAAAGCCTATCCAGTCCAAGCCAGAATTTCTCATTCCGAGGTAAAGCTAGAGAGTGGACACACACACACACTGCCTGAGGGCTAATAGATTATCGGTTGTGCAAACAATTGGCTTTTTTAATGCCTATGAATTAACATGTCCCTGGTGGAGGCTTGAACAGGTGTAGGAACAGACCGGTGGAGGCAGGGAAGGGGCTGTGTGTGTTTGTGAGTGTGTGTGTGTTTGTGCATGTGTGTATGTGTACAAGTGTGATTCTGTGCTTTGAGGTGGCTGATGGGATGTTGAAAATGATCTCAAAGAGCACTTATCAAAACAGGCCACTTCCTTCTTTTATGTTTCTGTCTCTTTAGTTCTCTGGAGTGGCAACCACTTGGATGGGAGGAAAATAGGACATTGTAAGTTTAAGTTAGACAACCTTCTCTTTTGCTTTGGTCAAACAGATCACAATACTGTCACGCACTCTATTTGCTCTTCCAGGGTAATGAGCTTATGAGGTGTGGTGTGGCGGGGAAGACTTTTTCACACAGATTATCTCCCTAGTAATGAAAACGAATAAAGCTAAATAGACTAGAAAATCACGTTTTCCATAGATTGTCATAAACACAATGCAGTTTATTGCAAAAAACAAATGCATATTTACTAACGACTCTATTTTTCTCATTTCTATTCAAACTGACTTGTGATATAAAAGTTCCAGTGCAGGTTTTTTTTTTTGTATTTGGATATTTAATTAAGTAACTTCATTTAATTATTAACCCCTCATATTTTAGAATTATAGCGTCTTTTTTTATTACCAAAAATAAATAGGCACACCTATACAGCAGAAAATATCCATTTTTTAAAGCTAAAATGTTAACATGCTTCTTTGTCTGTTGTAAAAATATAATTAATTTGGGGGGAAAAGTTAAGCAAGATTAGAAACAAAAGGAGATCAGTGCAGGAAAGTGTTTGATTTTTAAATCTACAAATAACTGACTGGACTTTGCACGTCTGTATACTAGTAATTCCTTTAATGCTTGTGCCTGCGTTGTGATAATCTGACCGTGCTAAATGAAAAACCATTTCACACTTTTTGTGCTGATGGTGGTTGCTGGTGATCCTGCTGTGGTTGAAGTCAGTGGTTGCCCTTTTAGGAAGAAAAAGGTCCCCATTACTGCAGGGCTGTAGAGATAATGTAGTGTGACACGCGTTATGTACACCAGGTCCCCGTAAGACGAGCTTCAGGGACATAGGTGCCATAAGAGCTATTAATCTGTCCTTGTCATGTGTTATTGCAAATTAAAAGTAGCATGTTACACTGGACGGCTTTGAGTGAAGATGGGAGGAGGAGCGACAAGAGGAGCAGGGGAATTTGTCGAAAAAAAGTGGGTTTATGAGGGAAGGAGGGAACAAGGAGGTCCAGGCAGCCTCAATGAGAATTGAGCAAGGATTAATTTTAGGATCTGTGCATGCCTGCGAACACACCTATGCACGGAAATGTGTCTTTTATGTGTTTGTGCGTAACTTCGTGGCTTCCGATGCTCTTCACATAGTGAACATAGTGACATTTAAAAAGAATTTGCAATTCTGCAGAGAAAAGCTATTAATTCACAAATTAACATCTCTCCCTCCCTCCCTTCCTCCCTCCCTCTATCTTGGATGTGCATGCTATCGAAAAGACAAAAGAAATAGCCTTAAGGGGGGAAAAGAGAGAGTCTCAGTCCTATCTGTGGAGAGATTGGTTTGCATGTCTGCAAGCAGCGATACCAATTATGCCAGTGCTGGGAGAATGCGTCTCAATGCGCCCCTCTCCTTTGCCCCACCGCTCCCCCCACTCCCTCCTCCCACCACCACTACTACCACCACCCCACCCCGAATCTATCCATAGCCAGATTTATTTGTGTATCTCATTACAGGAAATGGAATGTTGTTCCTGCCAAATGCATTAATAGTGAAGTGGGGAAATTAGCTTGTTGTACAGCCTGCTCTCACCAAGTCATTTAAACCTATGGTGGAGTTGGAAGCCAAGAAAAGACAGAGAGGATTGGGTGACAACTTCTGTGTGATTGTAAAATGTGTATTACAGCGCTATAAGTCCATGCAGTCGTTTGCAAGGTTTGAGGCCTGCGGTAATTTCTCGCAGACTATTTTGAGCTAATTAATATGTCACATACTTGCATGCTATAACTTGTTCTCTTTGTACATCGAAACATGTTTTTATTAGAGCTGCAGCTTAGTGTTTTCTTAGTCTTAGTATATACTGACAGGTTACTGCTGACCTTGTTGCTTGTTTGCAGTCAGGTTGATGTGACCTAACTATATGTTTTTCTCATCGCTGGCTCTCCAAGTCCTGTGCAGAGCCCGGTGGAGCTCTGGGGAGGACAGGCAGTAGGGAGCCACGGTGATAAATTAGATAGAGAAAGCAAAGGTCATAACTTGTGATTGTAGCGTGGGTGTGGGATAAGTGTAGAAGGAGCTGATGAGTGTGTGAGTGGGGAGGGAAAAAAATACGGCCTAGCAGGTTGCTCATTCATGACATAAAACCATGATCATCGGCAGCAGCCGGAATCATATCAACCTTGCTCAATAGCTTGAGCGAAAAAAAATGAATACAGTCACTGTTTTGATTTGTTCACATTTGATATTTGGCCCTTTTGGAGATTGTCCACAATGTATCTTTTAACACACGTGACCCATTTGTGGAGTTTATATCAGTTACTGTATGGATTTAAACCTGGGCCTACACTGGTTGACTAGTCAAGCCACTCCATGACAATGAGTCAATAGAGGATCACTTTAGAAAATAAATGCATCCAGAGCAAGACAGAAAAATGGAATCATGAGCACCATGATGGCCCTGATGGGGTGTGTGTGCGAGAGAGAAAAGCCCAGGTTTGAGAGGGGCCACAGAGCGTAACATAGAGACAAGAGGCTGTTAGGGCCCTGACAGTAGAAGAGGCACAAAAGGGTCCACACTGCATTCCTCCCCCTCCTCCTTCTGTGATCTATCGCTGTCTTTCTCTTCAAGATTTCTTTCCTTCTCTCGTCGTCCCCTTGTTCTTCTTCTTCCTGAGTCTTGTGGTTTAGTAACGTGGCTGTGCGAGCTCCAGCTTACAGTTGTAAACAACATACAATGAGAGCCGTCACAAAAAAAAATTTAAAGAGAGGAAATTTACTCAGTGGAGAGGAATCATGTCAGAGAAAAGTCAATTATGGGCAGCAATGCAGAGAATTAATGGAGCGATGCATTACTCAGCTTGAGGAAGGAGAAACGGCACGAGAAAAGTAGGGATACGTTAATTGCATTTCTACAAATACTCACCACACAGGGCGGCTGTGTTAAACGGCAGACTGAAAGCAGAGGAGGACAAAGAAAAATACAAGATGGGCATAAAACAGTGAGAGAGACTCTGTGGCAAATAGCAAAAAGAATTTCACATATTTAGACGTATGAATATTCCTTTGAATTTCTTTTGCAGTTTTTGACAGATTTGTCCAAGTCAAATATTTTCCCCTCAAATCTGACCGATACAGTGTCTTGCTCAAAGAACCACTAACCCTGCATTCAAAGGCTAAATAACTGCCACCAGATCTTATTAATATTCCAGAATATACATTTAAGTGGTTTTATTTATTTATTATAAACTTTCTGTCAAATCTAGTAAATAAAACAAATAAAATAAAGTGGAGATCTGCGAAATCCTGTCAATGCAGCCGCGGTGGAAGCAGTGAGAGCAAATATCAAACAAGCATCACTGTGCCTGCTGACAGTCAGTACACTGGTTGGGGTGCTAAATCGAATTAATAAAGCTCTTAAACATGCCACAACATAACAGGATCTTAACAGCCATGGCAGTGTTGCTGCTTCTCTCCCTCTTTCTCCCCCACCCCACCCACCTCTCTCCTTTCCGCTTCAGAGCTTTCATAAATATAGCTAGCTTACAGGGAAGGAGTGTTCACCCTCTGGGTATACCAGTTTGTTTGCGCTCTCTCTCTCTCTCACTCTCTCTCTCTCTCTCTCTCTCTCTCTCTCTCTCTCTCTCTCTCTCTCTCTCTCTTCCCAAGCTCAACAGCATTTTTTTTTCTCAAAAAAAACCCCCATCAATAAATGATCCACAATTTGCGATAGCATCATTCCACCTATCAACAGAGGCCGAGTAAGTAAAGCAGCCTCTGATCTGAGGGACTGCATGTCATTGATTTACGGAGAGAGCCAGCCAGTGTGTAGGGATTCATTTGCCTTTCAAACAAGCCTCCACCTCTACTTTTCTCTGAGTTATCTTATCATATAAACAGGAGAGATGAAAGAGGGACATTAGTGCCACCACACCATCACAGGACCTTAACATCCCCCAAAACACGACAGATACAGCTGAGGTCTTTTTCACAATAGCTACTGTTACTGGGAAAGTGTGTGTGTGTGTGTGTGTGTGTGTGTGTGTGTGTGTGTGTGTGTGTGTGTGTGTGCGTGTGCGTGTGTGTGTGCGTGTGTGTGTGTGTGTGTGTGCGTGTGTGTGCGTGTGTGTGTGCGTGTGTGTGTGCGTGTGTGCGTGCGTGTGTGTGTGTGTGTGTGTGTGCGTGTGTGTGTGTGTGTGTGTGTGTGTGTGTGTGTGCGTGTGTGCGTGTGCGTGTGTGTGCGTGTGTGTGCGTGTGTGTGTGTGTGGTACAAAAGGCTGAAAGTGCAAACATATGAGTGGTCTGATGAAAGCCTACAATAACTTTTAGGTTTAAAATCTCTGAATACATAATGATAAAAAAAGCACATTTTTCAACACAACAAGGTCGAACAGCACCTGTTTAAGCTGATCAAAACAAAACAAAAATTTAATGTGGGAATGTCACCTTAGCAGATTCTTGTTTTTATCTCTGTTTGTCTCCTCACACTTTTGTGTTAAAACAAAGAGACGCAGTCAGACGCTGCTGTGGGAGTGATAAGAGAATACCTGCTGAGACACCCAAAGGGGTTGAAGAAACACTAAGAAAAAGAAACAAACCAGTCAATGAGACAAACACACACACACACACACACACACACACACACACACACACACACACACACACACATGCGTGCAGTCTGACAGTCGTGCTTCACACTCCACTTGACACACTGACTGTCAAAAGGATGAATCTGATTTAATGCAGCTATCTTATGATATATAGCAGACGTGAATCTCTAATGCCGAATACTGAAAATAAATGATTTGCTGCTTTTAAAAGGCCAAATCAGTCAATTTTTTAACACATAAATTTGAAAGATACTCGCATATTTTCACAATTACAAAACTGACAAAGTCTCTATCATTAGAAATTTTACAAGGTTACTTGTATAAGAAAAGCTTTAACTCTTTCCCCCATAAAGATGACCTCACCTGTACCCTTAATGATGAGTTTCGATAGCTCAGTATTAGAATAGGTACATGCAGATATCACCCTCACTGACCTTAAAAATGACAGAAACTGCTCAGTTCAGAAAAGAGGAATAATCGTTACTCATAGCAAGCATCCATGGAGGAAAGTGTTGACATCCTGCATTTTAGTTGCAAATTATCAGTCTTGTGTTAAGTAAGTTTCCAGAGAACACAAAAAAGTATCTTATGAGGGGAATTTATGTCCTTTCGCTGCCCGTTCAGAGGGCCTGATTAAGTGTATAAGGTGATGCTGAGTATAAACAGGCTCCACATAGTGAATGACAAGCACTTGCTATTGATCAAGCCTCTTTTCTCAGACCAGCTGATGTGAGGTAATTAATGACTCCATTTTCTTCTGTACCACACACAGCAATTGGGTTTCATACAGCAAAACTACTGTTCCTCCAACGCAACACCCAAGGGAGCTGTTTGAAAAAAAAGAAAAGAAAGAAAAAGCCAGGGCTAAAATATTCTGTTAACTCATGGTAAGAAAACACATGTGGCAGGAGAAAAATCAGATTCCTTCATAAATGTTACACAAAGCAAAAGTCAATATATTTTAGCAGTGAAACACACACACACACACACGCTCTCTCCCATCTACACATAACACACACTCATACCCAATTGCAGTCCTCTATTCCATTCTCTCCATGGATCTATTTCTTGGTGCGAATCGGGTTCATCCTCTGGCCTCAGCCATTGAGAAAAGGTCAAGCAGCCGAGCAGAATGGCAATAACGCCCCTGAAATGGTACCATCAGTGGAACATGATTGATCAATTGAATTCCATAGCACAGAAAAATGTGGGATTAAGTAGAGTATTATACGCACAATGAGTTGAGGCATGATGTTCATTCCAAGTTCATTTCGCCTCCCTCCTCTGCTAGCGGATCAGGCAATCAATAGCGGCCTTGCATATCATATATCACCGCTGGCTCGCCCAGGAGAGAACATAATCTGCTGCAAATTTAGAATGACAGATTTGTACGGGAGCTAAAGCCCTCATCCGCTGTTGGTGGCGCAGTATAGGGAGGAAGGGGAGGGTGGTGGGAGGCAGCCAGGAGAGTGGAGGGGAATGCTGGCTGGAGGTTTTAGCTTTAGATCTTTTTTTTTTTTTCATTCAGTGCTCAGGACATGATGAGTGAGCAGAGGGAGAGCTGCAGCCGCGGCAGTGGACTCCCTGGCCGAGTTGATAGGGTCAGAGATCAGAAGAACGAGGGAAGCACAGGCTCATTTGTTTATATAGAGTGTGACCAAGTGAGGAAATGCATATGATTGCCCCCAGACACCCCGTCCTCATTCGGCCCTGAGTCCCATCCCCACTCCATTCTGTTTTCCACAGGACAGGTAATATGTGGGGGATGGAAAGAGAAGGAAGAGAGACAGAGAGAGGGAAGGGTAATATGTTCAGGAAGAAATAGTACAGTTAAATAATGGCTCTCCATTTCCCGCCAGCAGAATGAGAGGCTCTGGATGTAATCGCCAGCCCTACTTTCTCTTCCTGAAGCACACGGTCTGCCTTACAAGTATATATTTGCACTGACGGTAATCCATCAATTACCATGGACCTATCACATGATGACCATGCTGATGGTGGCTGCAAGGAGTGGCAGGGGGGAGGTAGAGGATTGTTTGAGTGAGTGTATGTGTGAGAGAAGGAAAGAGCGAGAGAGTAAGAGAGAGACAGGAAAAAACAGGGGGAGATAAAAGCCAAGCATGATGGTGGGTTTCCCTGAATTGCCTCATGCCATCACTATCACACCCGCTGAGCTCTAATATTTTTTTGTTTGTTTTATTCCTCGTAATGCTAGCCTGCTAGAAGTAAAGTATGAAGTAAAAAGACTGGATCCACATCCTCATACCAGTGTTGCCCCCCTCGTTCCTTCCCTTTTTTTTCACCTCTTCCTTTCTTTAGATGGCTCTGATGGTTCGGGCCCCGGCAGCGACTCTCAGGGCAGTGTGGAAAGTTTAAGAAAGCACCTGCGGGCGGATGCCTTCACCCAGCAGCAGCTGGAGGCCCTCGACCGTGTGTTTGAAAGGCCTTCTTATCCTGATGTCTTCCCCACCTCAGAACACATTAAACCCGAGCAGGTTCGACACACACACACATTTCTCCCTACACAATAAGATTTACAGCATTTACACTGATTTCTAACAAGCTGTAGTGAACCCGCGAACGCTCTGACACAGGTGACAAAAAGCTCAGTGCAAATTCTTGCTTGAAGCAACCTGCAAACCCACAGCGTATAACAGCGGATAACCTTTATTTACATTTATTAGACTGTTAAACAACAAGAGACTATTAATTTTTCCATTGGAGCTCTATGTGGGTGCCCATGCAGCCTTAGCAGTGCCCTAATTGAGTTCATTTTCATCTCTCCGCGATCGTGGGGAATTACAGCAGCGATAAATCAGAGGGACAGCCCCTCAGCTGGCTATACAGCCCCTAATGCAGCTAATTACCAAAGTGATTTCTACGGCAAGATCAATACCAAAACGAATTGGAAATGACTTGCAATCACAAAGAGTGGAGGAGAAGGTATTAAAAAGGCGAGAGGGGGGTAGCGGAGGGGGGAGAAAAACGGCGTCAGAATGGTCCAGAAAAATCAGTTTTAATTTAATGTAATATTAATCAGATGGCTTTCCACTCTTTCTTTTTTCTCCCTGTTTCCAGAACCCCCTCCTTTTCTTAAACTGGTGAAAAGGTGGGATATTAGGCTATTAGGGGCTTGTCTGGTGTCTGCGTCAGGGCATTAAAAAGCCATTTTGAAGAGGCCAGGCTGAATAGGCCTCATCCCTCCCACACTTCTGGCAGCCATGTGGTCAGGTCATTCAGGCCCCTCTGCGCTTGCCACTCGCCCTCCGCCCAGCCCTACCCGGCCCTACCCGCATCCCATCTGCATGACAAAATGACTCTTGTGCTGCTGAGGCCCAGTGGAATAGAGAGGAACATCCAGCCTAGTGCCAGGGAACAGTTGTAAGCACACAATTAGAGTTTATCTGGGATAGAGGCAGACAAGACTGGGGTCACCAGCTTGCCCCTGTGGGACCCCAACCCATTGAGAGAAACAGATGCACGCACACACACACACTCTTTCAAATAAACACTCACAGACACTCTCACACACACACTTATCCTTTCAAAGAAAAGTTGTGTCAGGAAGTGTCATCTCATTAACAAACAGGATTCATCACAACTGCTAGCAGAGTCTTAACACGAGATTAAGGTGAATAAATATTTAAGACACTGGATGGTGGTTGAAGTTTTCTTCTGCAGTAAACTGTGAATGTGAATCTGTTAAAATAAAATAAATAAATAAAAAAGAAAGACGGCCAGAGTGGCACAGAGTATTTTATAAGAGTGGAACAGGAATGCAACGAAAGCCTCCAATGTGACGTTTTAAAAAATACAAGTAAAAGTAGAAAAACTCATAAAGTGAAAATTCACAATTTTAACATTTTATTAACCCAGTTTTATGTGTTCATCCTGGAGGCAAAGCACAAAGGGCTGTTTTTGAGGTTGTACTCGCCTTTAAAAAAACACACCACATGTCTCTCCTGTAACAAAGCCCTGAATGTCTCCTCCCTTGACTGGTCACAGGGATGACTGCAGTGGAGCACAAAGAGCCAGCTGACACCCCGTCCTTTCACTCCTCTCCCAATCCCTCTCTCATCCCTCTCTCCCTTTCTGCCTTGCCCTCAGACAAGCTCTAATGCATGCATACATCATCATAGGTCTTGGTAAAGCACAAGGAGCAGGGGCAGGGGTGATGTTCGCAGAATTCACAGGAAATGTACAGCAGCAAACACGAGAGGGGCGTTCATCGTGACATTGTTTTTTATATGTCGTCACCTAAACTAGGAAATCTGATCTAAATCCAAGAGCGATTTTAACCAGATCATGACCTGATCTGGTGGAATGTAAAATTTAATTAAAGCAGTGTGAATTGCTGTCTTCGATTCCCACCTGCTCACACATGGGGTTTTTTTTTTTTCGTCTACAGGCGAATGAGTACACTCTCCCGTCCCTGAACACTGGCCTGGAAGATGTGAAGCCGAGCCTCTCCACCAGTGCCAGCTCTGACCTCGCCTCTAGCGTCTCCCAGAGCTACTCTGTTGTGACAGGTACAATCTGACTCATGCTACACTGACGCCTAACAGAATACACACAGTGCTGCAACAAAATACACCGGCACCAAGATGGTCGAACTGTGCGTTCTTTATGATGCCAAACTCTTGAAAAAGTTTCCCAGGTTAACCAGTTCTAATTGTTTTTTTTAAATACCACCAAACTGTCATTTTACCATCAGTTTACTGATCACTTTTTTAGGGTTCCTACTTTAAAAAGACATCTCGCTCTTATCTAAACTTCTACATTATCACTGAATCATTAAGATTTTGATTGCCGTTCCCTGATGGCGTGCACATTTTTCCAGCCATATAAAGTTATCACCAATGTCTTTTTTTTTTTACATAAAGCTCTTTCAAGGCACTTTTTGGGGTGCTCTGTGTATTTCTAAGGGACGGGCTGAGGTAACATATCATCTGAGTCCATTAAATCCCACAGGTCTTTCACGCAACGCTCCTAACTGGCCATTGTGTTAGCCTGGATTGGCCCGCTAACAGATTGACTGGGAGCACTTCTCATAAGAGACAGCTGCTGTTCTCGCCACGACATGACGTTGTCATCAAACGCTATCATAGCCTGTTGATTGACAGCGGCTGGAATAGCACTGTGACTGGCTGGCTGCCTTATGCTGTGGAGAGAGAGAAAGAGAGAGAGAAATATAGAGAGAGAAAGGGGCATTTTTTTGCCAAATCGTTTGCACTGAGAGTCAACAGGTAATTGGAGGTGCAATGTGTTAACTATCTTGCAGTGTCTGTATCAAACATCCCCTGTGTTGGACCGAGTCTGTGGTTGCTTTGCTGTCCAGGTTGATGGACATCTGGTTAATTGAAATATTGTGTCATTGTTGCTGTTGAGGGTGTTTCCCAAGGGAGGTTAGGTTTACTGATGGCCACACTGGCTCGAGAATAATTATGAGCCTTTTAATAAAAGGCTCATAATTATGCAGTGGGAATCAGAGTCAAGGAGTGTACTTTGTGTGTCTGTGCATGTGTGCGTGTGTGTGTGTGTGTGTGAGAGAGAGAGTCTAAGTAAAGAAGAGGAAGTTTGAAAACTACAGCGGCCTTTTCATATGATCCCAATAGTTCAGCCACACACTCAGGCACAGAGCTATGGGAAAAGAAAGAACCCCTTTTTATTCCTGAACATGTGGGAGGTAGCTTTGCCCCAGAAAGTCGGGCCTCAGGAGAAGAAAGGTGTGTTTTTCCCTTTTATGGCGGGCTCCTCCTATGAAAGTGGTCTCGCTCTGGTGAGCACACTCATAGCAGGTGGCCTCCAAGCCACCTGGGGGCCTGGGGGGCCTCCTAAAGCGATACATGCAAGGGTTTCGCCCAGAGTAAAGAGGGAATGAACTAGCAAAACTTTTCTGAAAGTAATATATGACAACATGTTTTGGTACAGCCATTTTAAAGATGTGTTTTGAATATATTGAGCACCAAATTAAACTCAGAAGTAATATCCTGTAAACTTTTATTACCCAATTTTCACAACTATGCAAAGTAATGCATGAGGCATTTGATTGTGTGTAGGTTGTTAGTGCATAATATTATTTTTCCTTCCATTAGCAAACCCTGTAAATAGGAATGTATGCCAAGGCTGAAAAAATGCTAAATTACCTTCCTCACTTAGGCTGGGATCCAATTATCAATAAATTATGCTCTCATACTGGATGGAGCTATGAGATTATATTCATTCTTTAAATGTTTTCTGCTCCCAATTAAAATTCATACAGTTATTGATCTTGTTGATTTTTATGTCCTGAAATTTGCATAATCTATTAAAGATGAATGATTAATGAAGTGCTCAGCTTTGCATTACAGGAGCGCTATAACGAAAGCACGGTCGGCCATCTTTTGTGTCCCGAATGTGTGAAAGAGAAGGTTACCTTGGAGGCAACAAAAATAGGGAGAGATTGATCGCACTTTTTTGCACCACTTACTAAGATGCAACAAATATTACTTAAAAAAAATATTATTTTACATATATCTATATATCATTTTATATATGTAGATAAAAAATCATAAGAAATTATTCTTAAAAGTCTTTTGGATTGCTTTAAAAATGCATTGAATGTAGCTACTGCTAAAATTACAAAAGATATCACATTTAAATGAATGATTTTATACACACTATATAGAAAAAAGTACTGAGCCACCTAGACGTTGCATCTGTAGGAGCTGCTTGGCCATGAAACTCCTGGAGCACAGTTTTTGTACTGATGTTAATGCCACAGGAGGCTCGGAGATCTGCAGTCACTGAGTCAGCAGATCTTTGGCAAACTTTCACACACTAGTCAGCTCATAACTCATGGACCCCGACCTGTAAGTTCACGTGGTCTATTCTAGCAGTTTGTAGCTAAGTTTCTGTGTTTCTCAATGCTTCCAATTTGCAATAATACCACTTACAGCTAATAATCGGATCCCATTACAGTACCATGCTCAAATTGAGCGAGCTATTTAGGACCCAGTCAACTCTGCATAGCTAGGTGCTTAGTTTTATACAGCTGTAGCTACACTGCATATTCACTATTTTTGAACATGTACTGTATTTCCTTATCACCTTATCCTTATCATGATTCAGCTCTAGTGTTTGGCTCCAATTGTGTACCTGCAGTTTTCTATTGATGCTCAAAGAAAGTCAGAAACTTACATTCAGACACGTGCAGCGGTCTCTGTGCAGGCTGGGCCAACAGAGCCTGTGGGATTGGCAGGTGTAAAGTGGCTCCACTCTGGCTACAACAAATCTAGCAGGTGTGAAACGCTGTTGCTTTTTCAATTTCGTTTTTACTTATTTATCTATATATTTCTCACTTTATGCACAAAAACATATAAAGTGCCGAGTGCCTTCTTTCAGGTTAATTTCTGCTGAAATACAAATCAGAATCTGAAGCTGTTTTTATGAGTTGGCAGTACGAGCTTTTCTCTGCTGGGTGGCAAACAACAAGCAGCCACCTAACTTGCAATGCCTGCTGTGTGGCCTGGTGACAAATGACTCTTCTCAGCTCAGTTAACGCCTGCAGCCCCAAGACTGGAAATTAATGTTTATATCACCCCGTCGCTAGCACGCTAACCTTTGAGCACACATTTGATAATGAATCACTTTAAACCTCTAAATGGGGAATTGAAGCTATTTTTGCCTGCATTTGTTTTTCCATAGTTTCCACCTTTTACAAATGTTCTTCTGTTTTGGTTTTTTTTTGGGGGGGGGTTGGTGTAAGTAGTTGTAAATTACCAAAGCTTGAATGGAAGAAAGCAAATCCAGAGGCTGAAATGCTGCGATACAAACATGAATGTGTCCCTGTCTGGGTAAAATTTGAATTTTATTGTCTGTCAGCACAGAAAGGAAGTTTTGCGTGCATGAAAAGTTCTCTGTAGATTGAATGTCAGCCTTTCTAAACAAGAGTTCTCCCAGTAAATGGTTTGTGCAGCAAAGTTCCTCGGTGCACGTTTAAAAATGAAATGCTCACTTGAGAGAAGCCTTTTGTAGCTATATCTGGAAGCATCACTCGGAGGATTGCTGTAGGTTCTTAACAGTCCATTTCTATGGTTGATGGGGTCTCGATGTAGTATCAGTGGTGGAGCAGAGACAGCTATTGGAGAACTCTATACCATCTCCGCTCATTCAAAGATGTGTTTGCTGAGGAGAAAAGTCCCCAAGGACCCTGAGTTTATCTTCCATCTCCATCATCAGGGCCTTCGATTTGACAGGCTCCCTTTACCAGGCGCTGCCTTGTCTCCAGGACAATAAGCAACACCATGTCTGATTAGTTTCAGAGTTCAGTGGTCTTGAACGCAGCATTTGTATCGGTTGTTGTTGCGTTGTAACCCCTGTCTGTTTGACAACGGTTGCTCGGGCGCTGAGAACACGGAAGCCTACAGTAGTGTGGAGGAAGTCTCAGATTCAGTGTAAACAGGCTTGACCTTGACTTCATGTTAGACATCCTCATTCGCAAAATTAAAGTCCCAGCATGCATAGAGTAAGAGCGCAAACCATACTTAACTAATGTTAGTCCCTTGATGATTTCACGCTTGAATTAATACAGGATATATCATGAATTCACAGTTAGACTTTTCAGAAATATTGTTTGGCACAACATCACATTCAGATTCCAAAAGCTGGCAGACAGGACAGGGTTTAGTCTCGGTTTTTGATGCCTTGTGGCACTTAAGTCCTAAATGAAGGTAAATAAAGCCAAATGTACCTGAAATCGATACAGTTTGGTGGATAATTTTGAGTAACCACCCCTTGATTGGTGATCTATTAAAAATTAACTGAAGCCGTAGTCGGTGAGTAGCAGAAATTTACGGTACATCCAGATGTATTAACTCGTCATTAGTGTTTCTTTAGCGTAACGTACTTTGTACCCCAATTATAAACTGTTACCAGTGAAGAAAATAACCTGGCAACGGGGTGTTTCTAATAATAGCGCGCATGAGCAAGGTGCACATAAAAAAGCCCTCTGAATCCACTGCTGCACAGTTGGTTCATTTTTTTTAAACCGCAACACACAATAAAGACAAAGAGAATCAAATTATTTTCTTTTTTAAAAATCTGACTGTCATAAAGCTGTTTTACACTACGGGCTCTCTCTAGTAGAGATTTGCGTTTGGTTCATGGGTTTACACTTGATGTCATCGTGATTTCATGGCTCAGGTGCAGGTGGAATATGATGCTTTGCTGTGTTTCTGAAACAAGCTAGCTGCTAGCATTGTCCTCTGCAGTATTTTTTTCTTGTAACTGGACTTTTGAGAGCTGTTTGAACTTCAAAGGCTTTAACAGACTACATGTTGGCTATAATTAACTGAAGAGCAGAACTAAGCACAAGGGATTTGCCGTCATTCCTAAATGTAGACCCAGTTTTCCAATATAACTTATGACATACTTGGGCAGTACATGTGACAACATTTTGGTCCATCCAATTAAATGGAAAGCCTACTCATTAGAATACTTCTGTTCATGCCAAAGATTCGGGGCAAACGTTCCTTTTAATGATCTGATCATATGTTAGAAAAGATTGTACATTGTTCACACTGTGTCTTTTCCCCATTGTGTTGTCATTTTTCTAAGAAAAGATTCACTCTAATTGCAGTACTTCTGTCTAAATCCACATTTTTAGCTATCACCAAGACAAAGAAGGAGAATAACGTTAGGAGAGCCTACAATTTTATTTTTCTGCTCCTAGGGAAAAGTAGTGAGCAACATTGCCTGTTTCTCTGGAATTAGGTTCTTATGGTTGACATTGTTGCACTCCCCTTCCATTGAGCAGCCCTTATCTTAATGAGGAATCGCAACACACAGTCCTGTTGTAAAACAACAATGATGGGAGAAGCAGCTAATGAGGCTATCATGGTGTCGGGAAAGAGCCATCTCTCCCTGCAGGCCCCCGAAAAAACACAACAGGCTTGCAGTGGGTACGGAGAGGCCAGAAACAGAGCTCACATTGATTGCACAGGTTCGAGAGGCAGAGACGCTAAAATGAAAGATGCCAAGACTCATCAGCCAAATTAGATCAAAGTGCAGAGTTTTGAACTGTCTACAAGCCGGCTGCTTGGTTATTTGTGGGAGTGATTTTGTTGTGAGAAAGCAGCCGTGAGATTATGTTGTTTGTTTTCCCAAAACCTTGGGGAAATTTTTTACGCGCTTGATTGATCAGGCGCGATGTGTTGTTGCAACATTTCACTGGTGTACGTTTCCACTTAGTTGAATGAATTACCGCTAGGTGCATATGAGATTATTATTATAAGCCATGTAAATGAACAAATCAAGTGGTAAAGACTGCTTATCTATTCAGTATTCATATAAAATGTCTGCTTGTGAGTTCTTAAAAGATAGCAAGTTAATGTATTGCTCCTAATTCTTTGGGCTCCCTTTAATTAATACGTTAAATCGGAGAGGGATTTGTAGTCCGCTCTTTCTTTAATTACGAGCGTCTATGTCAGCGACAGATCTAATTTTTTGGCTTTTTGCTGTTACCCGTCTACGCTTGAGTTTGGACATCTACACAGCTATAAATCCATCTCACCATACTTGTGAGTGACTGACATAAACGTATGTACAGATTGTGTGGAGTTGTATGTCTGCATTGTATCAATTTTTTTTCTTTTTCTTTTTCTTTTTTTCCCCCCACCTGCCAGACTCTCACCCGTCATATCCACCTTCCATGTGTGTAAAGCGAGAGCCCCATGAGGCATCCTTTGCCCCCTTCACCCCCTCCTCTGTTGGGGATTCTGCTCTAGCTGACATCTTGCCCCACCAGTCCAGCCTCTCAGTAGATGCATCTACTCCCAGCTACCTTGCCCATGCTCACAGCTCCTGCTACAGCCAGTATGCCAGCCAGCCCTTTATAGCAGGTACAACTTTTCCCACAAGGCCCCGTAGCCGGATAATAATTAAAATGATTTCTTTATTCACTCTGTGCTCACTTTTAGTCTCAGTTCTCAGTTATGTACAAATTAAAGTGGACGCCTCCCCTGTTGCTCTTTTTGGGCCTTGCAGTTGTGTACACAGGAGCAAAGTTGAACGTTTGGCTCTCATTAAAAGCAGACGATCTCTACCCTTTCCCTCCGTGCTTTGCTCTGCATTTGACCCCCTGCTCGTCTCTCACTGTCACAGTAGACTTTCTGGTCCTTACAGACTCATGACAGGGCCAAAGTGTAGGGGGCCACAGGAGGCCAAAACAGGGGGTTTCAAAGGCGCAGATATAGGCTGATACTGGGGCCCGCCTTAAACCCATAGCTGCCAGTCATGTGTGCCCCTTCATCTAGCTGGGTTGCTGTCAGGGTTAATTAAAGGGCTGAATATAAAGCAGAGGCCAGCGTGATGCTGTCATTGGCCTGATGCTCCTAACACTGCTTTTGACACTAGTATGCTATGTTTTGTTGTAGTGTCATGATATTGATATGTGACCCCAGGAGAGATATACATACCGGTATATATAATTGGACAGCAGACATTTTACATATTATTTCTGCACATTTTTGGAAAATCTCTAGTTTTGCTTTTACAAAGTGAGCGTGCCTAAGAAACAGGATGAGTCGATGCATTGTGACAGACAGGGGCATTGCTTGTTATTCTCAGTGGCTATATGCATCACTTCACTTTGGTGATTTTTGTGTTTATGTACAAGACGTTTCCAAAAGCAATATGCTTCGAAGGAAGGTTTTCGTTTCCATCTTTTATCATCAATTTAATGACAAAACTCTTTCATGTTGCTCAATGCAGAAACTTATCTGTAATGTTTACTGGTAGCACTTTTTTTTTTTCTTCTTCCAGAACAATTTTAGTTTGCATCAGCTCGGTTATGACATAGCACATGCCTTTTTTTTTGTGGCTTTTTATTCTTGTGATTAGGCACTCACTACAGGAAAAAACCTCAAATCCAGGAAAGAGCAAGCTGAGTGCTACACACCCTGGACTGGTTTCAGCTTAAACCCACTCTCTCAAGTAGAATATACTTTTAACTCTTCTCCTCGTGACCATCCTTGTGATACAGATCCTCCTTCTGTGTGTCTGCAGGTCGAGATATGGCTAGTACCACCTTACCTGGCTACCCACCTCATGTCCCCCCCACAGGACAAGGCAGCTACCCCACATCCACACTTGCTGGAATGGTTCCCGGTAGGTGATATAGTTAATTCTAACATATTTGCAACACATAGTACCTGTCAGGTTGATACTGTAAAATTTACGGTCACTTAACCCTACAAAAAAAAACCCCAAAAACATCAAACATAAATTCACTGTTGAGACAGCAAGGACACTTTAAATCATTGCTTTTGACTCAAAGGATTGAAGCAAGCTTGTTATAGCTTTGTTAGACTGCGGTTAGCGTGTGGTTAGCGTCTGTGGATGAGGATATTAGATGAACTCGATAGGCGATCACCACAATCAGTGGCCGTGAGATAGGACAGTTCCTCTCAGTTACACTCCAGCTCCCAGTGCTCATTACCCTCGCCGTGTCCACACAGCGCACTCTCACCAGCCCCATCGATAAACACTGCTTTTGCTCCTCTCCTCGCCTCCCCGGACACCCAGGGCTGCAGAGCGTATCTCTTTCCCCTCTACTTAACCTGCAGTTCAGGTTCACAGCAAACAGTTAAGGGTCAAAACACAGAGGCGTGGAGGGCCTGTAAATATTTAAATCACTATCTCTCTCAGGGATGAGCTTAAGTTACACAACCAGCGGTGAAGATGCTGCCAGCATGTGTAGATCTGTGCTCCAAACAACTCAAAACACAAGTCCCTTTATTGCGGCGTGACATGTGCCTAACACTGACAAACAATCAAAGCAGCCGTGTAGGATTAGCACGTGATTTTAGCCTATAGATAGAGGTCAAAACACATATCTCAAATCAAATAAAAAAATATGTGTGTTTTATACAACTGGAAAGTGTGTATGGACACAAAAAGTAGAAAAACACAGCAAAACCTTCTTAATCCAGGGGTTGTGGGTTTTTTGTGTTTTTTTTCACCCAGTGGCGAATAACTAAGATTTAGTGACCGGCCCCAAACACCGTTAAAGCAAAGGCCATTCTTCAGCAGCTTCATATAAAACCCAGCCTTTATAGTGCCATAAAAGAAAGAAACCTGTGGGCCTGCAGCATCGCTCTGTGATATCCCCTCACCCTCCCATGCTTCTCACTACAACCTGCAGGGAGAGGACAATGAGAGAGGGTCTGAAGCAAAGTGTGACTGCCTACAAGCAGGACAAAAGTCCAAACTTACATACAGAACAGAGCAGGCAATAAAACAATTAACTCACCTGAAGGGACTCTGGAGAAGCTGTACAGACGTCCAGAGAACTGATGTGTCAGTAATATTGTTGTGGGAAAAAATCTAATGTAACTGTAGTGTAGGCTTTTGAATTTTTCTATTTATTAGCTTCTTATAAATATGTATTTTTACCATTTTGTTCCCTAGGAGGGGATTTTTCTGGAAACCCCTACTCTCATCCACAATACACAACTTACAATGAAGCCTGGCGGTTCAGCAATCCAGCGTTATTAAGTAAGTGTCTGACATCATTAAAAAAACTGTCATACTGAACATGCTCTAAAATTTAAATCCTATTTAAAACCTAAAAAGTCAGTCTCTGAATATTCAGCGCATCCTCAGAACTTTTACACACGTGTCTTACATCATGTTTGACCTCGTGGTTTCCAACGGTTCGTTCTTCTGTTAACTTTCAGGTTCCCCTTATTATTATAGTGCCGCATCCCGTGGCTCCGCACCTCCCACTGCTGCCACTGCCTACGACCGCCACTAGTTACACCAGAGACCAGCTCAAACTGCAGGGCCAGAGCTTCGGCCTCCATATTGTCCCTGTCTGAGAAACACTGAGGTCAAAGGGAAG
Organism: Diplotaxodon limnothrissa; assembly: GCF_057381915.1. Lineage (NCBI taxonomy): Eukaryota > Metazoa > Chordata > Actinopteri > Cichliformes > Cichlidae > Diplotaxodon > Diplotaxodon limnothrissa. The sequence goes on along the minus strand of NC_140608.1, from coordinate 12,387,248 downwards.
CGAGGTGGAATCCTAAATGAAACCCCCGTCAGCAAGTGCGTTGTGAAGGAAGGATGGCCGAGGTCGACGCAGATGCACCCAGCTTCAGCGTCTCACACACACTTTGGGTCAAAAGGGCCCGGGGGCATTCAGAACTCACCTGTCATGCCCTTATTCTCTCACAGGCCTGAGCGTTTCCAGAATGACTTTAAGAGATTATATAAATATATATATTATAACATATAAATTGAAGAAAAACAGTGTGAAGAAAACCATGTGGAAAAAATGTCGTGGGTTTTTAATTTTTGTTTCTTTGCTGTTGTTGTTGTTGTTGTTGTTATTTTATTCATGGATCGTCACATTCCTTTATGTAATGAACTGCAGTATTTTTCTGCTCTGAAGACAGACGTCCAGGGGGAGATGACAGTGGTCCTATAGCGTAACAATGTAGCGAATTAAACCAGTGTTGTGGGCCCCTCTGACCATTAACAAGATCCTGGCTCCATAATGTAGAGCGGGCTTTACTCTGGTGCTTTGATGAACTTTTCTGCTCCCATTTCTCTGATAACACTTAAATTATAAGACGAACACAGCATGCCCTGCAGCGTTTACTGACCCTGGCGACATCGCGCTCCCCGTGGCAAACAATCAGATGTAAAAATGTAAATCATTTTGCAAAGTATTAAAAATGTGGTGACCGTGAACTTAAAATGGTCTTGCCAGAATTTGAAATACTTTAAATTATATTTTCTGTTACATTTTTTTTAATATAAACAACGATTTTTCAGAACGGCTGTCACATTTCCCTCATGTCCATGTACGTGCGCAGTGTCATCCTTTGCTCTCTTTTTTTTGCACTATAACCTCAGCTTTTTTCTCTTTTTTTTGTGGTACATTCACCTACAATTAACCATTTTATAAGCATAAGTTGAAAATATATATGTTGCATTCTTAGAAAACCACAAAGCTAACAAGCTAACAGACCCGTTTGCGTATGAACATCTTTTTTCCAAGTAAAAATGAAGCCATAACTCTTTGGCTACATGAGCAAATCCTTTCAGTTCAACTGTATCTCATTCAGCTACTTAGTCATGCCAATAGATGCCTACACAGTTTAGAAAGCTGCGTGCAGTTGTGCAAACCGACTGCAAATTAGCTTCAACAATTGCCTTACAGACCAGTTTTTTTAAAACATAAATTCATGCCTGTTAATTGAAATTAATTGCCTTTAAAAACACAGACTCACCACCCTCCACGAAGTTAGGTTCCACTCTCCGTAGGGGCTGAAAGGAAATACTGACTCATTTTAAGTTTTGGAAAATATTTTGTGAATGTACTCTTAACTACATTTGCCAAAGACTTAGTTTGATATTTAATATTTTATTTACAGTATATGTATGCATAAATAAAGCAGTATTATCTTTTAAATAAGTCAACACTGAACATGTATGTCATGGCATTTCAGCTGGTGAACATCATGCTGCATTTGTAGTGCGAAAGGAGAACTTCAGTGATCTAATATTCCACTAACTGCAATGAAATGCTGCTTTATAGAAGGATTTGTGAATAATGTGAAGACAATTCTCTGTAAATATATTGTCACTCACACACACACGCGCACACACACACACACACACACACACACACACACAAACACACCATCGCAGTATCATACTAATGTACTGGTTCCCTTTGTAGATATACAGACTGAAAAAAAACATGCATTACATTTGTGTCTAAATGTAATGTTGTGCTCTGAGGAATGGCACAACAGCTGTTTAACCTATGGCTACATCAATAGCAGGTTCCAGATGCTAACATCACATAGGTTGTCTTTGTCATTTAATTTTATTTTCATGATATTGTCATGATGATGTTTTATGTCACTATGCAATGAGTTCAATGGCTTTCTGTATCATCTTTTGTTGTATAGAATAAGTTATCCCCATTGAGAACAGCATAAAAGCTGCAAAAGTACAACAGACCTCCAGTGTGACATAATTATTCTCTAGTTTTTACGTTTGCTCCGCAAATTCCCTGAAATTAAGATACGATCAAACTGATGTCCTTGGCAACAATCAAAGATATTGTCCTGTTTGCTATTTGTAGATGTCGTGCTCATTATGTTACTCCAAATTACAGTGATCTGTGCCTCGATGTAAAGAAACACGCCCATACTTCTTCCCCTCCACTCTCTCAACTCTGCTGCTGACAGTTTAGCAGAAGGCATCAAAAAAATAACTTTTATTTTATTTAATTCCATACAAGCTAATGCATCTTCTGGTACCAGGGTTAAGTGTCATTGCTGAGGGCACCAGATAACAGAGAAATAGACTGCAGTTCTGCTCTTCAAGAGAAGCTATCCTCTACAAATTGCACTTGGGATTTTAACTATTTCTGTCTACTTGCATCTGAGAGTGAAACACTGGTGCAGAGTGCATGCCACCATCATTCAAGCAAAATCTTTGCTTTATGAAGTGGAGCACCATTGCAGGAATGGGCCCTGTGCCGTTGTAAAGATGATACAGGAGATGTGGCATGGACATAAAAAGGATTTCTGATGAAAATCTATATGGAAAGCCTTGTGGCCTCAATCATTGTTTCAGTTCTGTTCCAATTCTTTTTGTGCACATGAGAAATAAATTCTTTTATATGTCTGTCGTTGACTCGGTGTCCCCTCATTATTAACCCCATAAGAAAATGATTCAGAGTTCAAGGTTCCCTGCGAGCGTTCCTGCTGCTGGTGTATTGACATTTGACTTTATGAACAGTCAGTAATCCACGAGGCGCTCTCTAAGAGGAAATAGACAAAGGTTGCACAACGTAGCACAGTTTGTGCGTGTTGGTGTTTAGATCTCTGAAGAAATCCTTTAAATCGTGACTGCTGTTTAAAATTTGCTATTCCCGTGTTTAAGGGAAGAATTGCCTTTGCTGGAGGAAAGAGAAGTGTTAAACAAAGAAGCAGGACAGTTGGGAAGGCAGGCGAGCAATGACTCCAGTATATTTAATGATGCATTGGTTTCATTCTGCTATACCACACTGGTGCTGCCTCACTTCCACTTTCTACTCTGAAACACACAAGCCCAGCCAGTTGTAATTCAATTTCTTTGCCTCCTCTGCCTATTGTTTATTTCATGGATCCCCTGTGAAGCATCAAAAGCTTCTGTTTCTGTCAGCCCATAACTGTCCTATGTGTTTGTCATTCAGGCCTTGTTAAAAGATAAAATACACACCCACATACACACACGCGCGCGCTAACACTCCCTCTTCTCCCAGCTGAGTATTCCCAGTGGTAAAATTATTCCATTTAGATGGGAACTTTTTTGTCACTACCCTGTCTAAATTGGCATATCTGGCTCTCTCGTAGAAACCAATAAACTGTGAACCCGGATGCATCTGTCAGTCAAGCTCATCTTTACTTTAGAGGGCCAGATGACAACAACAGGAGAAGAGACACACACCAGCAGAATGGAGCCCACTGATTGGCTCTCATCAGTTAGGCATTACGAAAAGCACCTGTCATCCTCAGGGCTTCTCAAACCCACACAGAGAGGCCCTGCCACGGGGGCCAGCGGGCCTCGTGCAAGATTTACTCAAACACTTCACCTTTATTGTCAGCTTGGCTTGGTGATGCCCTATAGCTAGGCCTATTTGGCATGATTCATGCCTGTCACTGATAATATGAACAGCAAAATAAGACACTGGTAGGTGGACACAGTCTGAAGCAACTGCATTACATTTCACATATGTGAAAGTTTATATATTGTCAGATGCAAAATGTGAAAAAGTACCATTCGGACCCACAATATAACAGTGAGATTTTAACATTACAGATTATTCATCGCATCAGATCTAAAAATGGAAATCATACATAAGCTTATAACATGCAAAGTGTGCCCTTATTTGAAAAAATAAGGTCCCATACTCAAAAGTTTCAAACATTCTCATTTAAATAACTGCTCAAATTTCATGTGCTGCAAAAAATTTAAATTTTTGAATGTAAAACTGTACATGATCATTTAAAAGCATTTTTACAAAGTATATTTATCTGAAGTATTTTGAAATGTTTGTATTAGCACTAAGATTTTTCCACCAGAGCTAACAAGGTGTTTCCTTTGAAAGCAACAAGCAAACAACTAAGTACAGCACAAATCCAGGGAAAACTATGTTTAATGTTTTTATCCCTTGGATAAACATCTACAATCTGAGACTCGATGAATTTCGCGGTGTCAAACGAGTGCAGCATTGTTCGGGGAAGAGGAGCGGTGGTGGTCTAGCAGTGACGTCCTGTCATCTGCCTGCATGGGAGCCTGTCATCAGCCTCATCATGTGGCTGTCATAGTTGATGCTAGTGAGGGGAGAGGCCAACCCTGCTGTGTCAATCAACGGGCCCTCATTAGAAGCAACTTTAATTAGTGGCTGCACGGGTGCAGTATTGTTCACAATGCTGCCTTCGTTAACTCTGTTAATCCCAAATGGATTTGTGTTGGGAAGAGGAAGCGCCACAGTGGTCCAGTGTTTTATCGCTGAGTTGCTATGCGGTGGGGGTTAAAAAGATTTCTATGCTGTATTGAATATGCGTACAATAAGTAGATGTAAAAGTGTTTAAGTGTCCCCGAGCAAGTAGATGTGTGATGTGTAGTAATTTGCTCAAGGATGAAAAGTATTAAGAGTTTCATCTCAAGTTACTGTTATATCCACATTTAAACAATTTCTGTACAGTTTCTTAAATAACCTTTGTCTATACTAATAACTGTATACCAATATATCATACACATTCATTGAGTGTGAACGTGCAAATGAGAAACAAATGCTGCTTGAAGAAAATAGTTTGGAGAATGGGCAGAAATGGCAAAAAATAAGACCTGAAATTTCTGCCACTGACAGTTTTTGAGGCTAGCTGTTGTGGCTTAATTTTTGTAGTTGAACAGACCCACTCAGGAAGCTTACTTGGTGTCTGTTTTGCTGTTTCAAAACCCTTCTCTTCTGTTCATCCAAACTAAAAGACAATCCCAAAACAGAATCATCAGTGTTTCCAATTTTCTCTTTTTTATGTGCCTTAAAATGCTCTGGGAGCTTGGACACTGGGCTTAAATTTAGCAAAAGTTACACAAAAACATGTAATTGTTCATGTACTTTAGTGTGTCACGGGAGCCAAAGAGTTCAAGCCTGTTCGCTGATGATCGCGATCCTGACAGAACAGTGATTATGAGGTTATTTTCACTGTCAGCGGGTGAGACCATCCAGGCGACAAGAACATGACTTTGTGATGTTTGTAATGAGTGAGCATTGATTGACTCAACGCAGCCTAAAGAGGTCTCCTCCATGTTCAAGCTCAAAGGATGCTGAGGCTCTTTGTGCATCCTCGCACTGTCGCATAGTTCTCAATTAGAATAATGAGGAGCCAAAGAGCTGTCTGGAGAAATGCAATTGCTGCCTTTCTCAACCCAGGCCTCATCTGCCAACTATATGCTATTATACCATTCCCATCCCTGTTAGATCAGTCAGCAGTGCACAGCAATTTCCCTTCAGGAGCTAAATTATCGCTTTGAATGGCCATTGTGCGACACATTGTGTAATTAAGCACTAAATATGCCTTGCTACCTGATTATGTCACTCTCCAAAAGAGCCGAGGAGCTGTGGGGCGAGAGATGGTGGTCTTGTGTTTGTGCGTGCATATCAAGCAATGGGGAGGGATTTGTAGTTGGAGAGGAAGTGTGTAGGGGCGTAACAAAAGGCCGAAATGTATAAAATAGGGTAGCACTGACCTGCGTGCCCCCTTCAAGCTGAGAGAGCGTCTTCTGTCTGACAGAAGCCCAGCCGGATGGGGAGGGGCTGCTGATTTGTTTGAGTCCCAACTGTTTTGGTAAAACAGTTCAACAAGAGCACCAAAGCTTCTGCAGCGCAAGAAGAAGAAGAAGAAGAGACGAGGGGGAGAAAGAGGAGTAGGAGGCCACAAACACCAACCCCCACCACCTCTGACTGGCTCCCCACACCACTTCACAACGCCCCACATGAACTCACTCACACACACACACAGACACACACTCCCCAGCACCTCCACCCACCCCCCAGCCCCCCTCCCCTACCCAACACCCAGTCACTGTCAGGCCAAACACATGATGAATTGCCCTGTCAACAGAATTCATTCAGGGACCAATTAATTCAGCAGAAATGAACTAGAGCCATCAGTCGCTGAAAAACTCAGCGCAAAGAGAGCAAAGTAGCCCCACTTCAGAAAACGAGGAAGCGAGGGAGGGAACGGCGGAGAGAGGGGTGAGGGTGTAGTGGAGACGAGAGGGCACGCAAAAAGAGAGAGGGAGAGAGAAAGGGAGAGAGAGAGCATGGTGGAAGTTAGTCTGACAGAAATTGGTCATTTAATGCTTTAGCGCACTGGAGACAGCCCCTGTCATAGACGAAGGCATGGCAGGGGCTCCCCTGGTATTTTATTTATTAATTATCCTATGCAGCAAGGGGCCTTTAACTGTCTCAGTCCAGCCCCGTCAGCCCGACTCCCTGTCATTTTCTCTCCACAAACAGATCCTTTAACACCGTGCTCCAGGTTAATGGAGACAAAGCCAATATCCAACCAACCTTGCCTTCTCTCCCAAATACAGTATTCATCTGTACCTTATCCAGGTAATTATGTCTCAGGCGAACTCCTGAATATGTCGTTGGGATGCTAATAAACCACTTTAGAGCTGGCGTGCTGAACACGTCTGACCTTTTCAACTCACTGCTTCATGGTGGCTACACCTCCTGAGGAGGGCAGCAATTATTTACACCTTATTGGGAACTGCATGTCATTAGAAGTAAACACAGTCCCAAATAGTTTAATGATGGCGGCATATATTAGTCAGGATATAACTGAGACAAACTTGTGCTTATGTCCTCATAATTGACTGCTGATATGTTTTATCCTTTTAACTATGCTCTCGTCTTCTTTTCTCTTCTCGAGGAGGGGGTGTGGATGGCTCCCCCTCCCCGAGCCTGGTTCTACCAGAGCTTTCTTCCTATTAAAAGGGAGTTTTTCCTTCCCACTGTCGCAAAGTGCTTGCTCAGGGTCTTTCAGTTGTTGGGCTTTTACCCAGTAGTGTAGGGTCTTTACCTTACGCTGCAAAGCACCTTGAATCAATTGTTGTTGTAAATTGGATCTTTATAAATAAAACTGGCTTGAATATGTAACATGATTCAGTGTAAAATGTCGTTTTGCCATGTAGAGCTACCTGTAAGGGGAGATTTCCTCACAGATTTCAAATGCTTGTGGTCGTATATGTGTTGTTGTAGTTCAGGAGGTAGAGCAGGCCATTCATTTGTTTGTGTTTGTGAACTCCAAACTTTACCCAGTGCTACACATGCATGCAATGTGTGGCTGCATATGTGAATATAGCACTTCAAGAGGTCATAAAGCATTATCAGCACTATATATAAAAGCTGGTTCATCATTTAAATGCTCCCTCTGTTTTTTCCTTAACACTTTTGACAAATTTCAAAAGAAAGGTACTTGCCAGAAGCTATTTTGCTGCTGGTGACAAATTAGTGCTGTGAAGGGCGATATCAGCACCAGCTAATTAAGGTGTCGTGTGATTTTGGGCTTCAGATCAAGAATCTGCTGATTCATCCCATGGGTGATTATCATGTCCATATGGTCAACGTACAACGAGCTACACTCGGAAACACTATCAGCCCGCTGCAGCAGTGGCTCTGCCAAAAGTTTGATCTTGTCTTTTGTGGCTGTGTTACGTGGTGTTCATCACGGCTCTGAATTATTAAAGGCATCTTTTCTTTAAGCCCAGGATCCTCTAGTGGAAAACGTGGGATGAGGGGCAGCTGGGAGGCTGCCTGCGACTGGCTGCCGCTCTTCTCTGACATCAGGAAGTGAAATTCAACGCTGTTTCCACTGTCGTTCATTGATGGGCTTGTGCACCTTGGATGCCCCCGCGTTAAAGTCACTCTGTTTATCATATAGAAGCATTTGTACACAAACAACAGCAACGTACAACAAACTCATGACCAAAGCAAACCATAAATATTGATAACCGTAATTTAAATTAATATGACAAAAGGATTCAGTTTCTCATAAGACACTGTGGAACAGTAAACTCTTTCTTTCCCTCTCTTTTCCAGTCCTCTCCATTAAGTATTGTACTGTAGTGCTAAGCACAGTGAAAATACACCTAATAGACAACAGTGGCATACAAGCCAAGTGAACCTGACAAATGGAACAGAAAAGCTAACAGAGAAGAAAGAGGTGCTTAGACCAACTGTCACAGGTAAAGTGCTTTCCTGATTTCTGTTTACTCACCATGCGAGTGAGACTTGACCTGTTTTTCCTGCAGCTTGCTGAAGAGATTCTGCTTGTGAGTCAGCTGGTTGTCAGCTCGACTCACAAGAAAAAGAAGAAAACAGTAATTTAAAGTCAAAGTTGAGTGAGGAAAAAGTTGTGAAGTGCAGCTTTTTTGAGAGTATGATAACATGAATCATTAATGTGCGTATTTCTCTGTATTTCAAAACATATTTACGCCCAGAAAACACGTCTGACTTCCATATGTTACCAATACACAACATGTAAAGACTCCCTGTTCTCTGCATATGACGTGTAAGGAAGTAGAAGAGCGGGATGGGAGTAAAACCTATGGAAAGAAATCGCCTATGAACAGAGAGGAGATGTGCTGTAGAATATAATTAATTAAATGAGACTAATTAGGAACATGAGAGCAGGTGCCAAGCTATGAGCTGACAGGGAAGACAGCAAGACAACATGCCAGCACGAAAAAAGCACAGTCACAAACACACAAGTGCAAGTGCACAACCACACACACACACACCCGCACACACACAGACATACGCACAAACACACAGCTGCGGTTATGAGGGTGGATCGTGACAGGCACGGGGACAAAACAACTTTCTGCATTTTGTCATGTGAAACCCCACAGGAATACTCATGACAGGAAGCAGAGACCCAGGCACCATGGGGGTCTCTTGCCTTTGTCTCACACACATTCTCTTTATTATTTTGTTCTGCAGTGGTGGAAGGAAGTTTGCACAAGCCAAAGATTTCTCTCTCCTAATTATTTCAGCACTTACTCAAGACTGCAAGCTGTGTAATTCATGGACTGCTTTTCCTCTCAGACCTCTTCAAATGCTCCTGATTGTGGAGCTGCTTCAGCAGAGGAGATCTGAAGAGAAATTTGATCTGCAAAAAAAGAAATTGAATTTGTTGATGTTTGTTTTCTCTTCTGTATTTAAACCCAGCACTAAGCCAGAGGCAAATACATGCATATCATTTCATTCATCTATTTTCTTAACTGATAATCCACTTAAGGCCCGTGGATGTGCGGCAGGATCACAAACAGGTCACACAAAAACATGTGATTTTTATTATTGTGAATTCAGTTGCAAAAAGAATTGTGATATATATATATATATATATATATATATATATATATATATATATATATATATATATATATATAGAGAGAGAGAGAGAGAGAGAGAGAGAGAGAGAGAGAGAGAGAGAGAGAGATAGATAGATAGATAGATAGATAGATAGATAGATAGATAGATAGAGAGAGAGAGAGAGAGAGAGAGAGAGAGAGAGATTTTACACAAAACACCAAAATTGGGTTTTTTTTCTTTAAAACGCAAAAAGAAGACACTGAAGACTTTCACTGTTATTTGAGATTTCAAAGACTAAACAGTGAAATATAAAACAAAATATCTCCAATATATTGTAACATCACAAAAGAAATAGTATTTGTAGGATTAAAGACCCTCACATTAGTACAAACAAAATAGTACTAATGGCATTATTTTTTAAAGGATATCAACAAGCACCACAAATGTAACCGTTACTTCTTCACACTGCCAAAATCCACCTCAGTGTCTTTCTAATGTCAGGTTCAGGTTCAGGTTTCTTTATTTGTTCCTCTAGGGGGACTTGGTCTGCAGTAGGTGGATAATAAAGAAATAAATAAAATAATCATCATCATTATTTATACTAATATTATATTTTTGTATGAGTGACAGCTATTAGAACAAAGCTGGGTATTTATACCTTGTCGCTCTGTTCTTTGGGGCTAGAAGGAAGAAAATGAAACGGTTCCAAAGGGTGTGAGTCATCGAGTAAAAATGAATCAGCCAACCACTGTAACTGTCTGGAATACAAGGTGGCTGGGTTCAGCTGTGGCTCACCAATCAGCCTCTTAGAGCACTTAATGATTTGATTGAGCGAATTTTTCTTCTTTGCACATAAATATCTAAACCAGGACAAAACAGGCTCAATAAAAACATGTTAAATAAACATCAACGGCATTGGTGCCCTTTATGTACACTGCAAAACACTCCACAGTTACATATTTGACCCAGTAATGCAGGCATATCTGATTTCTTCAAATTGTACTCGGGTACAGCCTGTCTGAGATGCACTGGCTGTACAGAACATTCTCACTACATTAAGAAGATTTCATAAGAAACATAAAGAGTGAGTCCTGAAAGTTAACAAGGATACGGTTGTTTTCTTTTCCTTTTGACGTTAGTGTTAATAATAGCACAAAGTCAGTTGCTTTTGCTTGAGTGAGACAAAGTGGGCAACCATTTTAAGGCAAAGAACTTGATGAAACCACTCTGCTGTCAATCACAGTCAGATACCAAAGATCTATACCTAGCTTTCTTTCTAGAAAACACACAATATAACAGCATTTAGAGGGCTACGTGGTCCTGCAGCGAAGACTCTGCGAAGCAGACAGCTCAATATCTGGCCTTAGTGCAGCTTGTCAATGCAACACCAAACTCAAGACAGAGAGAGATGGGGGTGGGTGCAGGGAAGGCTTTTTTAATTATCTGTGGTTGGGTCCGACTGTGCATCATCATTAGAGAAACTAAATAGCAGTGGTCACTGACTCAGGTAGTGGTAAACGGCACAATTAACAAGCTGAGGAGGGAGAACTGTATTCAATTTGAAAGCCTTCTCTCCTAATCCATCTCCAGTGATCAGCAGTGCTGCTGAGCTACGCCCTTTTACATTCAATTACATTAATCAGGTTATTACCCAGCAAAAAGTCAACATTTTAATCAAGATCTGGCAAAGTAGGGCAGGGCATTATTCCTAAACAGGAAAGTGGCAAAACATAGAAACCGTTTTAAGCACTGGGTGCATGTTTTTGCTATTCGGATTTCAAAAAGGCTCAAATTCTGCTGCAGTTAAAACATTAGACTGAATGAACCTCATCTTTAGGTGGGAATGTTAGCAACAATTAAGATGCTTGTTTTTCTACTCCTCTGGGCAGAAAATACCCTTGGAAATAGCCCCCTGATGGGGTGTGAAATACAGGTGCTGGCTTCACAGGCCAATAAATATCCTGATAATCCCAAATTCCTTTTATCCTTTTTATGGAAGCGCTAGAAAAACATACTGTAACACACTGTGTGGTTGCAAGCATGTTGTCTAATGTATGTAGAATACCAAGGTCAGTAAAAGTGTTATTTCATTCATAGCAGAGGGGAAAAAAACAATTATTATGAATATGTGCTTAGTTCACAACCAGTTTCAAGTTGACTTTGCTGACTGATTGCTGACTGAACACACAAAGTGAATCTAATTTACTAGAACCTCTGGCTAAGCAGTAGTTTCTCACCCATTTTCTCCCACTAACAGGGAAGAAATCAATTCTCTGGCATCTATGACATTCAGGAGATGCTTGTTTTGTTTTTGTGCTTTTTTTCCCCCACACTTCTTTATGCATTTTGGCTTGTTAGGGGTTCTGTGATGGCTGACCCATGGATTGGGTTCTGATTAATGGAGGGAAATTCTTGTTGTCCATCCCATAATGAGAGAAGACAGAGGTGAGAACAGCTCAATAGGAGAGATAACCACTCTTTGATCCAAACGGTCATGCAGAACCTATACTCGCTGCATCGTCAGAAAGTGTGCTGTCAGGCTTCTCGCCTTTAAATCCCTCCTCAAAAACTTTGTAAGTGAAGAAACTGATTGCAGTTAGATTTGTTTCTGTTAAAAATAATCATGTAAATCTAGACCAATTTGCATTTGTCTGTTGTCGCTGATACAGCTTGCAAAGTGATAGCAAACTGTCTGGCCTTTGATCGCATTGTTTCCAGATCACAGCCTGCAGACTATTGCAATATAATAATTGACTTCTTACACTCAGTTACACACAAACAGCAGCCCGGCGATACGGCATCTTCACACATTTTCAAAATATTAAACTGTCTAAGTGCCATTTCTGAATACACACTAACAAGACCCATCTCAACTTAAGATGTCTTGTTAAATTGAGACCTCGTTCCCCAGTGGACTTAAATGTAAAACATATCTCTACCCTTGACAAGCAATGTTAATCCATTTAGTGTAACGAACTAACATGTCCCTAATTAAAATATGCCTTTTAATGATACATACTGACATCCTAGAAAACACTGTCACGCTTCCCTCCTTTAATACAGGAATATGCTAATTGATTCAGTAACACTGGTGTTCAAATCCCAAGGCTACTGCAGCCATCCTGAGGGAGTTCATGTGCTGGGGTTTTGGAACCTCTGTTCACAAAAGAGGCCCTTCAATATGACCATTTTGGCCAGAGTAAAAATATTAGATAGCTTCAGAGGGTGTATTCATTTACACATATTCAGTTTATCATTTGTAAGGCTTCCACCGTCACTCTTCACCTTTTTAGCCCACTGTTTCACCTGTAGTCACCGGAGGGCAGAGAGAAAGAGAGCACCGAGCCTCTACCCCATCCCGCGGCAGCTCATTTAAAACAAATCAGGTTGATTGCAGCACTCACAAGCCCAGGTGATAAAGCAATTAAAACTCTCTAATTCTGCAGTTCCAAAGAGGCCAGTAGGTAATTAACTATATAATGTAATCCTTCAGTTACCTCTTTGTTTTCTCCGCGTTTGATTTTTTTTTTTTCTCTTGTGATGTGTGAGGAGGTTTGATGGGCAGTGACAGACAGGTCCGCGTGGGTGGGGTTTGCAAACCTCTGTGGCAAGGACCTTGGATGCGAGCAGGGTGTTAGATAATAGGCTCTCTCTGGACAGATGAGGTCCATTTAGAGGTTAATTTAAAAATGAGTAGAAGATATACAGAGAAAAAGTGATGGGAAAAATAGAGCAGGCAGTTCTTTAAAACAGCGAAACATAGCACCAAGTCATCTATTTGCTATGTGTTTAATTAAACATGTGATTGTTAGGTAGTCACAGAGCCAGAGGAACCATTTAGCCACATTCTCACAAATGAAAACAAGGAAGCCTGCTCCAGACCAACCACAAGTGAACCCTATCACTTCCCATCCGTGAGGCCACTTCTTAAACATTGAGGCATTGTTCAGATGCATGAACTGCAGCTCCTGCCTCTGAATTTCCATTTCTTTCCCCCCTGTAGAAAGGCTGAATCTGATCTGGACCCATTGGTGTGTGGATAATGAAGGGGTTACCAGGAGCTGGGAGAGGCCCAGTAATTCCCTGCACCAGGGGACTGGGTTTTTGGGTGGGGTTTGGATGAGTACCCCTGCTCTATGATGCATGCACTCATGTGAGCTTGTGACAGCCTTTACCCAAATCCAAAGCCAGACGTAGGCGCTGCATGTATTATATAGAGATACAGTAGAGAACCCAGTTTCAAAGATTTTACTGCTGCAGACATGCTCTCGTTCCATACAAACAGAGGTCATGCTGTGTGAGAAAACATCACAGTTTTTATTATATTTATAGTCTCTACATATAAATGACATCGTGGCAAAATTATTGCATGCATTTAGTCGTAGTGGAGCATTTGGAAATATGAGACAACCACAATAGCTGTAAATAACTGAGTGTCAACATAAACATGAAATTCCAAGTGTGCAAATGCGTTTTTATGTGGCGCTGAGTTCATTATCCTTTTTCAGTCGGTGTGGGAGTAACCCAGCTCAGTCTAAGGTCACAAAAATTAGCATATCATCTGGCAAAATGGTTAGCCAATATGTGGGCGTCTCCCTGAGGGGGGTCACCTTAAACATCAGTGTTAAGGCACCAAGAGACCCCAGCGTACTCCAGGGTTAAGTGTCTCCACTTCATTATGATAAAGATGTGAACAACTAGCCAACCTGCCAATGCTTTCAATAGACGTTGAAAGCCTGACTCATCCTCTCCCAGGACCCGGCATGAGCCTCCATCCATCATCTGAATACTCCAGGGCCGAATCATTGCCGATCATTATAGTAACAGAGATAGTCCTGATGATTGGCCGTGATTATAAGATCACAGGGATCTAAGGGGTGATCCATCATGCCTGGTGGCACACTAACACCTCTGTGTGATGGGGTTCACCTCAGGGGTCACGGCCAGGTCAGTCAGAAGAGAGCCCATCCACAGAGAGCCATTCAGATAACGCTCTCAGTTATCTCACAAAGACGGCCAGAGTCCAAGGAAAAAATCATTAGAATTTCCAATCTGATTAATTAATGCTGTTGATTTAGGAATCATTAACACAGAGAGAGAGAGAGAGAGAGAGAGAGAGAGAGAAAGAAAGAGAGTGACAGGCAGAGAGAGGACACTCTCAAAGGAGGAGAGCAACCGAGGAGTCATTGACCCCTTCCGACTTGTTTCTCAAAACTGGTGCAACACAACACGGTAACCTGAGGCTATGTGTTGTCATCCAAATGAGATAAGTTTATTTTCCCTAGACCAGCATTTGTTCCATCAGCCTGTAGGGTCGGACACCACACCAGGAATCAGTGGGGAGTCTTTCTCAGCACCTGCAGCTCTAGCGAGGTGGCCCGCTAGCAAGGAAAGGCTTTGGCCGCAACCCAAATATCTGCCTACACCTTCTGTGCAAACGCACCAGCCTTAGGAAACCAGGAGGCAGCAATATTGTGGAACAAATGTCCTCTAATCTCAGCCTGCTGGTCTGGGATCCTCAGTGGGGCCTTCTTGTTGTCCCATCATTTGACTTTTTTACTTTAAAAGGTTATATTGGATGGTGGTTATACAGTAAATTACAGTGTAAAAGAGGGCACACCTACACGAGTGTGACAACACTATCTAGTCCAGCGGCTTCAACTGATCAAGCAGTAAGGGTGTGCCAGTGATCCAGCAAACCAGGAGTCTTAATATCCTATAAGGCATGTAGATAAAATTGTATCCATGCAGGATATTTATTTTATTTTATGTAAATAATTCTTTGTGTGAATCTGGAGTTTATGTATTTTCCGATTATCACAATAGTTCAGGAAAGTCAAAAACTGTGAGCTTGATTTCCATTCCGTTTTTCTCTGCTTACGGTACGCTCACTGTTCTTGCTAATGTAAAGCAAAACAGGTCAAACCATACACAACAATTTCTGTTCTCCAGAGTTAGTTACTGTACATTTAATACATTCATAAAAACAGACATACAGTCTTCTGGTGGGTTTTGAACGGAGAAGCAGCCTGGCGACGTGTTATAATGACATCTCTGGAGATTGATGTTCTGCTAATTATTGATATCTTTAACATGCTGAGTTCATTCTCTTCTATTGAATAGGCTATGTGATCACTTTAAGCTGTTTTTGTAAATTAGAAAATGAAAATTCTGCCTAAGCTCTGCAGCAAATTCTCAGTAAGTCTTTCTTATTAAGCCTCTGTGTCTGGTGGGGTAGTGCAGCCTGACATATGATGCAATAATAACCCATAGTTTGCACATCCAAAACCCTGCCACTCATCAGTACAAAGGCTAATATATACAGAGGTCTACTGGGCTACATCTATTTATTAATACCTTGGCAAATGTTGTTATTACTCTGTTTATAACACATGGTCAGTTTTTATCACATAAAAGCAACTTTTTTTTAAAGAAGATATTGTGTGATCACATCAAAATGAAGTTGGATTTCTCAATAAATTTAACAGATATTCAGTGCATGCCTGTTTATGAGAAGTGGTCATTTATGGCAGTGATGCCCACTCTAAAAGCAGAGGGTTGTAACAGTGTGCATGTGTTCAGTCAAAAAGTTTTTATATGTAACTTCAGCTGAAATAAGCCACGGTGAGCAATGCTAATTACTTTATCAGCATTGTTTCTGGCAAAGAACTTATTGAGCCATTTGTTGTTTTTTAAGAGCAAACGGAATGAAGGTGAAAGTGCATCTACAAGAGGCATGTAGGCATTTACTAAATGAGTACAATGCAAGGTATTTGTCCGTGTTAATGTACTATCAACACTGATAACACCTTCTCTCCACACCCACAAATTCAGGCTGGTGAATGAAAATGTAAGGCAAGGCAAAACAATAAAGTAACGTTGTAAAAGAAAAACGACACTATTTGCTACAATATATTAAACAATGCTTGAAGTGTCTCCATGGCTGCAGTCTGCTACATTAAAAAACATTAATAAACATATTGCATGCTTTAAAATGCTAACAAAAAGACTAAGATTGCAGACCCTACAGGATCATTTCTCTCTTTACTATTTATTTTGTATTAAAGCAAGAAAAAAAGCTATTTGATTATGCTGGCTTTGGAAATAAATTATCCCGTCGTATTTGTACATTTTCAAACTTAGATTTTGTCAGTCAAAGCTCGTGCGCACAAAGCAAATTCCAGCTCATCCAATCGGGGAACAAGACCTGTATCTTCTTTAGCCTGGCACACGAGAAGTTGCCCTGTGGAGTGTGTTATTGGAAAATAATATTTGAAATTATTTTTCCTGATCACTGGCTTATCTCTTGGAATTTTTCCACCTCCAGTCAAAAGTTCTGCAATTTGAGCAAAACAAACAGAAATGCACTCATCTTCAGTGACTGAAATTTATTTTTACTGTTCCAAAAAATGACTTTCCATTTTTTTGTAATCAGCTCTAATAGATAGCAATTAAACCTTAGAGTGCATGAAAGAAAATAGTATTTTCTTTTCTCTCAGTGTTCACATTGTTCAGTGTTCACTTTCTGTTGCTTTGGGTGAAGAATAAAATGACAAGAGCACATAAAAATACTCAAAGGGCCAAGCAGATCAATCGTTTTTAGCTGATACATAGTACATATACAATGTGTGCGTGTGAGTGCGCGTTTACTTCAAATGAGCAGTTGACTGGGGGTAGAGAGTGTATCTATGGCAACAGTCTGGTCCCCAGCTGTCACGGCGAAGAAGAAGATGGGTGCCATGAACGAGGAGACCACTTAACCTCAGCTGCTCCTCAGCTTAGGGGAGTCAAGATGCTGCTGAAACCCTTACAGAACCTCACTTAATATGTAGACAATAACCCCACCACCATTGGCAGCAGACAAAGGATGACTTCAAACCAGCTAGCGGAAACAAAAAAGAAGCTCTTTTTCATAGTGGAGTTCACTAACACAAGCTCATATACAGCAGATGGAATGTTTAGGGGTACGAGAGAAGGGGGGCAATTGGCAAAAGCTAATTCGATCTGGTTTAACTGGAGAAGTGCTTTAATTGTTAACTGCTAACTTCTGATAGAGGGGTGCCAATTTGCAGCAGATTTTTAACTCTGCTGTAACCATCTGCCAGAGTTACATCAAACTACGCAGACTGAATACAAAACTAAATGAGGAAATAAGCAAGCAGTGTAATGTGCACCGCTGAGGGGGGTCCTTTAATAATGGGAAACACTTTATCAGGTTGCACCCCAGAAATTGTGTTTACATGTTGCTAACTTATTACAGCAAATATATTATGATTGATACATAATTGAGTCCAAACTGGATTCTTGGTCAAGATAACGAGAAACGAATTTGAAACGAACCACAAAACGGTCACACAGAAAACATCTGAGAAGTGTTCGCTGACATCACTGAATGCGCAGATGATTTAGGAAGCCGAGCCTTTTCTAATATCCACCTCAAACTGCTGCGAATTGTTTGCAGTGCAAAACAAAAGTGCTTCATTCACTCAAAAAAGTGCACATGAGTTAGGTGGCAGGAGATTTCTAGATGGCAAGTAAGTTCCTCTCCACATTCCCATAAACAGTTTACCTCTGTATTGATTTCAACACTGCAGTATCACTAAGGACATACACGCTAAAAGTCATGCATTGTTAAAAAAAACAAAACAAAAAAACACTATAACAGTACACACAGTCACAGCATTGGCTTGGTTTGGATATAATACCAATGCAAATACAACCATTTCAGTCTGGCTTATAAATCACTTTATCAAAAAGAAGGGGAAATGTACAATATAGCAAATATGCTGATGATGTTCTTAACAATTATTATTAACAGTTTTTTTTTTTGTTTTGTTTTTCCCTGAATAGTGTTTTTTTTTTTATTATTTTTCAGCCAGTAACATAACATAAATTAGTGACCCATATTTTTTGTGCTCTATAAACAACACTTCATAAGTGAGAAATGTTAAATTTACCGGGATTTTACTCAGATAAAAGCATTTACCAACAATAAGATATTTGCTCATGTTTTACCCTTAATCAGTAATGGATCAACTCATTTCCTGTAATTTGATACTCTTACCAAAAAAAGCAGTATTAATCATGACAGTAATTAAGGCATGAAACTTTAAAGGGTGTTTTAAGGGCTGTTTTACAAACACTGAATTATACTTCAGGTAAATTTATAAAAACTCAGTAAACAGGAGGAAGCTGTTGCATAAATTATCTCAGACTCCCTTTGTGATACCTGCTGGTGAAAAAGCAAATGATTTCAGGGTCGTCAGCTGACAACGTTGGAGTGACTGAGCTGAGGTTGGAGGGAGGGAGGTGGCAGGGAAGGGTGAGTTTGACAGGGTGTCGACGCGGCTGTGACACGTATTGCCAGTGACAGAGGTGAGGAGTCAGACAGGAAGGTCTGTTGTTATGAAGGGGAAGCGGGGTACATTGTTCAGCCTTCGTTCCCTCCCTGACTGAGCAGCGATGCCCTAAGCAGGCTCTGCTGTCTGACATAAACAACACAAGCTTTTCCCCTTTATCTACCATTGTCTCTTTGTCTGTTCTTTGTCTCTTTGATTAATACCTGTCTTCTTTCTCGTCCTATTCCTGCAGAAATTCTTTCTTCCTCTTCTTTCTCTTTCTCCTTTATGCATTTTCCTCCCTCCGCACCCTTCTAAGCCTATCCCTCTGGCACAGGCATCACTTACTTTGGCTTTCTGTATGTGCATGCATTTGTGTATGTGTGCGTCTTTGCCTCTGGCCTTCCCATGGGAGGTTTCACAGGCTTTAGAGGCCAAATGAGGTGTAAGTCTATTAAAAAGGCAGAGCCGATGTGAAGATACCCAGCACGGCACGTCACTGGAGTGCAGTTAATTTCCACTTGATCAACAGTAGATGTCTTGCTGAGGTGAGTCCACAAGGACTGACAGGTCAGCATCAGTGCGTCTGCGATTTCCCTGTTTCTCGGCGTATCCTCGGGTGACCCTTTAGGCTTACAGCTGTTGCTGAGTTTTATGTTCCAAAAACATCCTGGTCATGTAGCGAGATCTGAGCTCATTCCAAACTCTGTCAAAGTTTCCACATAAATTCAGAGGATGACAGATTGGTACCGCATCCCACTGCAGTTCATTTGCAATGGAGATTCTGTTGATAACTATTCAAAAGAAACAGGACAAAACAAGCATGTTTATAGGCATCACAGACTGTGTTGTTAGCAAGCATGCCTATGTGTGTACATATATATATATATATTTATATGTATATAATGCCAGAGAGATTAAATAGGCCTATTTATTCATATGAAGATGACAAATGTACCAAGGCGGAGGAAAACAAAATGCTTGGAGGACACACTATTCATTATAGGAGCGCCTGTGGGTCATTGAGTTTTTATCTGAATCAGGTCCCAGCCCGTATTCCAACTCACACCACCAGGCCAGTTTCATGAAGGTCCACTTAACCCATTTCAAGCATTTAGATGTTGTTTTAAATCTGTTTGCATGTAACAGTAACATATAGGGAGCGCCGACAGCCAGTGAATTTTCTGGAAAACAGCAATAGCGAATACAGTTTTTCAATAAGTATGAATTATAATCAGGAACTGCTGTGAGGTCTAAACAGTGTGTGCACTGGGAGCAGAGTGACACGAGCAGTGCAACTAGAATCTGTCAGGGCTAATTACAGGTGATTCTGAGTGTAGCTTGCACTGCTAAAAAATTTAATTTGCTATTGATTTGATACTTAAATGGTCTACGTCTATTCCTATCATTATAACATAGAAGCAGCACTGCCAATACAAAAAGAAAAGACCACTGACTCTTCTCAGGGTGACTCCAAATGGCTGCGAGTAAGTTTTTGTGCACTCAGCACCAAATTAATTTGTAGCATCTCAGTTTACCAAGTCACACATGCTGAACCTGTGTGAACTGACGGTACAGTTTGAAATTTATTCTCCACATTATGGAAACTGACCTTATTTTTCGGCAAAACAAACACACAACATAGAAATTATTGAAATATGTAGAAAGAGTAGAACTACATGTGTGAAATGCAAGCCCACCATATATACCTGGACTGCAATGCAGATTCCAGTGTAACTGATTAATTAACCATGGAGTGCAAACACACTCGATGTCTGTCATCTCAAATATAAGCTCACAGTGAACTAAAAGCCAAATCTACACTATCATAAAGTGGGAAAATTTCACTTGATTTTAACTGATTGACAAAACAACAAAGGTTCTTGGCCAAGTTGCATCATGGAGCAATGAAAGTATAAGTGTCAAGGAGGAAAATGACATGAAAGCCTTCACGCTGGTATTGATAAAAGTCAGCAGACGCCAATGATCGAGCTGAGCATTACGCTGTAGTCAGCCTGCATCAGGGTGTAGTGGCTGAGGGGGAGTTGAGGTCAGTAGCCCAGCTCTGACCTCTCTGGGCCCATTTCTCTGACAGACATTTGTCACTCTGCAGAGAGCTGTGTGTGGTAATAGATTATTGACCACCTCAGCGGTCCCATCACTCTCAGATCCTTAATACAGCCACCGATTTTGCCAAGCAGAAGTCAGAAGTGAAGACACAAAGCAACAGCATGAGGAGCACGTGTAACCACAAATGAAATGCTTGGTCACATTAAATAGTTTGTTTGAAATTTGCACGGTAAGTACACAGATATCATTCTTTGGATTGCTGGACACAAGCAACGAAGCCGGTGAGATATTTAAAAGTGAATGGCAACACTTTTTGTGCAGAAGTGCATTAACAGATGCATGAGTGTCATGTGCACGAGTCTAAATGGTCTAGAAAGTCGAAACTTGCTCCTTTAAAAGAGGATGCGACATTGGCCTGGCTCTGATGAATGAGGGTAAAAGTAGGTCTTTCCTCCATATTGTGTGTTTTGTGTTTTTGGCACATTCTGCAGTCCTTAATTGTATGATAATTCATCTCGGAGCACTAATTTACCCCCTGCCAGTCGTTTTAAATGTTGGACCATTTTGTGAACCAGCACTCAGAATTAGAAATGAGCCCATGGCTCAAAGAAGTGTGTCTTCCAGCTAAGGAGCATATTTCATCCCATATTTTTCAGAGTTTTTTCAACCTTAGAGCTTTGGGCAGATTCGTGGCCATATGTGGCATTTCTGATTTAGAGACATTGTTTTAATGTTTGATGTTTCATTATTTGCCTCTCTCACACTTCTCTGAAAAGTTTCATGTTAACCACTTTTGTAAAAACGCAGACACAATCTTGTGACTTTTCAGAGTAAGGCTAGCAAGCGTGGGCATAAGTTGTGGCATTTGTAAACAATGGTATATGAAAAGCTGATTTAGCAGGAAGCATTGTGCAGCAAATTAGCACGCACACATAATGATTCAAAGCCAGTGCAGTGTGATGGTTTTGATGTGGCATGTTAGGTCTGCAATATGTCCCTCTCCAGCAATTCATATAATAACTACCTGCTGTTCGGATTCTTGGGCCCTGTCTGTCATGCGATTGGGGGACATTTAGGCTTATTTTGCCATTGCTTATTTAGCCACGGGAGGCCTATTAATTTCAGCAGGCCCTGTCCTCTCCAGGGGCGATCGCTACCCGCAGCACGCACATCCCATTGTTTAGTTCCATTTACATCTGTGGTCAATGAATAATGACAGCTCCAACACAACAAAACACATACTTGCACACAATGTGCAGGGACACAAGTAGACACACAAGCTGAACACAGAGTTCCCAAATGTAGGGTTAATAAAAAGGGAAAATGGAATTTATGGGATTTCTGTGCTTTATCTGCAGAAAATTATGATTAAGGCTGCAGAATGCCAAGCGGTGCTGTAACTTTCCTTTGTGATTCTCCGCCCTGTTAGAAATGCTGCTGGTACGGCTGTTAGTTTGGCAGCCTCCCAACCGTATTTGACCCATTAAATTAGCCACATTGGTTGATATGGTGCCATGCTAATGTTGAGGTTTTCTCTCCATCGGGTGCACAGACTCCTGGCACCCGGTATTTCACACTGGCTGTGCAAAAGAGGCTGTGCCACTGCTACCACACATCATAGAATATTAACCCTTTTCTGTTCCATGGCAAATGCACCAGATGGCACACCACAATAACAGCTGTCAATTTCAAGGCAGTGCCTCTTTGGTGGATTCCCCCCCCCCCCCCCCCCCCCCCCTTGCTCTTTGGGATTCTGGGAGAATTTTTTAAGACATAATAAGCGAACTGATGTGCTGTTTCAGATCGTAATGAATCAAATGTTAGAGAGGAGCAAGAAGCGTGTTGCCTCCCTGGGAAACCAAAGAGGTGTTACCAAGTGAGTGCGGCAGCCAGCTGCAGCACACCAAACACTACATATAAACGCACACACACACACAACTTGGGATGGAGCTGAGGAAGAGATTTTGCACATTGAAATGTAAGGCACCAGGTTGAGGTTTCCCCTCTTTGCACCCGAGTGATTGTAACAGTCATGAGATGAGGTCCCTGGTGCCCCCTCAGCTGCCACTCTAGTTAAATTAAAACTGAGGCCACCAAATACATTCCTCATTGTGGGCCTAAAATGCAGGAAAGTTGTATTTGGCCCAAGTGGCGGCTGGGGAATTGTCCCGCTCACCCAGTCCCATTCCCCTTATTTACATGATAAAAGCTGGAGTCAAGAAGAGATGCAAGCCCTGGGCGAAGGCGTTTTTTCCCCATTCGCTTCTTTACCAACATGGCTTCTCCATCAGAGTCCAGTGATGAAATCATAGTGTGGCAATTTGGATTTACCTTAACATACTCCCTGGAAAACAGGGCAGGGAATTGCCTCTGAGCTGGTCACGTATCTCCACCAACATCTTGCCAGCTGAATTTGAAGGAGGGAAAGTGTTTTACATATCTCTTATTGTCCCATCATTTTGTGATTTCCCAAGCAGGGCTTTCCCTGATTCCTCCGATACTCTTACTCTCAAGAGGAGTTAACCTGCTTCAAGATTACAAGAGTATGAAAAAAGGTAATATGGATTTTTAGCTCAGTCTCCTTTTCAGGTCAATCAACTGACTTTCGTCGGCTGGAGTTATGAAAGGCAGACACACACTGTATAACTGTCACAGAGGTCATCTATCTCTCTCACACTGTGCTTTGTAACTCAATTTCCCACCTGGCTTGAGCTGAGGGTGACACACAGAAGTCAATTCCAATAGCAGCTCCCCCGAAGTGTACGTCCAAATCGAGAGCTCTGCAGTTTAACCTAAACGGACTTCATCAATCGCAGAGTTGAGATAAATCAATTTTGAATTGACCGAAGTCCCAGCTCTCATTCAGGGGACACTGCGTTGTCTATACGTGATGGTTGTCTGCACCTGACTCTGCTAAATGAATCTGACTTAATGACATCACGCTGGAGCATATAACCACCGCCGATGCCAGCAGTCCAAGCTTGCATTTCTTCCGCGAGTCTTTTTACGCCACAGGTTTGCAGCCTAAGGGTAAGCAGAGAAAAGTGCAGTCAGCAGGAGGTTAAATCCATACACGTCTCCTGAGATCTCATCACACTGATCAGTATAAGAAGTCATATAATCCTGGTAATGTGTGAGTGCTTGTCGATAGCAACTCTCACCAAGACAAAACTGTTCTAATTAGAAATGAGAGTGTGAGCACACTTTATCTCTGTGTCTGTGACAGGGGGAGAATCAGTGAAAAAAAAGATGATGAAAAGCTTGTTAGGTGAATACAGCAGTGGAACAAACACAGTACTGTGCAAAGGTTTTGAGCCTCCACTTACTTCTTTACATTTTGCTTCAAAGGAGCCAGACGTGTTTGTCATTTTTAAAGTGGTCTTTGGGAATGGTTCTCCAGGCTTTCTGGAGGTCTGTCAGTGTTTTTCTTTAGAAAACTTTGGCTGCTTTTTCACTCATTTTCAGAGGAAGGTTTTTGTGTTTGTTTGTTAAGCCATTTAACACTGACCTATGAATCATTCGAGCTTAAAAGAGGCACATAACTCAAGGAATGAACCAGTGTTGCGTCGACACATAACAGACAACTTAGCAACGAACCAATTTTCAATTATAGCTTTAGGCACTTAGGGAGACACCATCCTTGAGAAAAATGAGGAAAGCTGGACAAGTGGGGGATAGAAGAAGTCAAATGCAGATCAGCAGTATCCGAAAGTCATGTCTTTAAGAAACAGGAAAAAAATCCAGAAAGACCTGACACAGGACCTGAAAGATGATCCATCTACTGTTCACTCAAGTCTCATCAGAATTGGTGTTAGTGGAAGGATGGCTGTCAAGAAACAATTCTTAAGGAAGGAAAACTGGAAGAAAATGCTGAGGTATGCCAAATTACACAGGAACTGGACTGAAAATCAGTGGCAGCAGGGATTAATCCAAATTTGAAATTATTGGTTCAAATCATCTTCAATATGTACAGAAAAGGTCAGGAGAGAGACACAACAGTGAGCATCTACAGCCATCTGTAAAATACATTGGAGGGGCTGTCCATTGGTTGAGATACCAATGGTGTTGGTGATCTTATCAAAACTGATACCTGGATAGTAAAACACACAGCAGAACACTCCCAGAGGGTGGACCTCAACATCACTGAAGCAGTGTGGGATCAACTTAACAGAGAACAGAACAAAAGGGGGCCAACATTTAAAGAAGAAGAGCTTTGAATGTCCTTCAAGAAGCCTGGAGAAGTATTTGACAAGAAAGCTTCCCTAAGAGAGTTCAGGCTATGTTGAAGAATAAAGGTGGTCACACCAAATTTTTAATCTTATTAGAATTGCACAAACTCTGTTTTTGCCTTAAAAAACATGTCCGGCTGGATAACCGCTGCTCATCTACCATCACAATGAACACCGGTGTACCACAAGGCTGTGTGATGAGCCCTTTCCTCTACTCCCTCTTCACCCACGACTGCAGACCTGCTGATGGTTCCAACACCATCATTAAGTTTGCAGATGACACCACGGTGATTGGCCTCATCAGTGACAACGATGAGGCCGCCTACAGGGAGGAGGTGGATCGTCTGGCTGAGTGGTGCGACACAAACAACCTGCTGCTTAACACCGAGAAGACCAAGGAGCTCATCGTGGACTACAGGAGGAATGCTGACCCACATCCACCCATCCACATTAAGGGGACGGCTGTGGAGCGTGTGAGCAGCTTCAAGTTCCTGGGAGTTCACATCTCCGAGGATCTCACCTGGACGACCAACTGCTCCAAGCTGGTCAAGAAGGCTCACCAGCGCCTCTTCTTCTTGAGGACTCTGAGAAAGAACCACCTGTCCTCAGACATCCTGGTGAACTTCTATCGCTGCACCATCGAGAGCATCCTGACCAACTGTATAACAGTCTGGTACGGGAACTGCTCTGCCTCGGACCGGAAGGCGTTGCAGAGGGTCGTGAAAACTGCCCAGCGCATCGCCGGAGCACCACTTCCTGCCATAAAAGACATCTACAGGAAGCGGTGTCTGAAAAGGGCTGGGAAAATCATCAAAGACCCCAGTCACCCATCACATGGACTCTTCACCCTCCTGCCCTCTGGGAGGCGCCACAGGAGCCTCCGGACTAAGACCACCAGGTACCGGAACAGCTTCTTCCCCACAGCTGTCAGACTCCTGAACTCTGCCTCCTGACATCTGACCCACGTTAACTCATGGACTGAACATACACACACACACACAATGGACAACTGTACCCTCAAACACACAATAATAACATGGAGTGAACCACCACTCACAACCACTAGCACTTTATATAGCCTCTGTAGAAATTATCCACACCCTCACTTACCTTAACTGCACTACTGTATAGCTCTGTGTAAATAATCATTCTGTACATACGATAATTTTTAACCCTACAACTGTTTACAACTTGCATAGTTCCCATTTCTGTATAGCTGTATATCTCAGATTCCTGTAAAGTTATTTATTTCATATTCTGTATAGTTTTTCATATTTATATCCTGTCCATATCCTGTACATAGCTTGTACTCACTACAGCCTGTACATACTTATAGTTATAGAATATTCACAACATACTTCATACCGTGTACATTATAACATAATAGACCCATTTCTGTAATATACTTACATATCTATATTATTGCTAATATATATTGTAATATATCTATATCACTAAGCACTTCTGGATGGATGCAAACTGCATTTCGTTGCCCTGTACCTGTGCATGTGCAATGACAATAAAGTTGAATTCTATTCTATTCTATTCTATTCTAAAAATGTATTTACATGCATTTTTCCACATTTCAATAAATCACTGCACCCAAGTATAAAGAAATGAGGAGTGGCTAAAGACTTTTGCACAGCACTGTACATCAGTGAATTTGCATGAGCGGTTCACCTCTTTGTAATTTTCATAATTAGCTGTATACCTTTCGCATCTACAAACGACTTCTTCATACCCCCCTGCCATTTCTCCCAAATGGTATCCTCCCCCTTAAAGATTCATTGAAGCTGGGATAAAACAAAATGGTTCCCAGGGGGTGGCCCACTGTTTGTTATTCATGTGGGTCTGAAAACAGCAACAGTAAATCCTCTAAGTTGTTGTTAAGCTGGGGATATTACCATATGTGTGCCATTTCCATAGACTGACAGCTCCCTCTGGATCAACTGGGGACTATTGATCTTGCAGCACTCCATTTCAAGTTAATTGTGCTTGAAATGAGGTCCACACTCCCAGGCATACCTTTGTTTGAAAGGTGGATATTCATTTTTATTCAGCAGGATGTTGATATCAAAGACACAGGATATATTCCATATTTTGTTTATGGTTATCCTGCACACGCAGTTTCTCTTGCAGTGATTGGTCAAACAGTCCAATAATAGACTAAGAACACTACGGAAGCTCAGTTTTAGTCCTGTTTTCTCTCCATTGTGATTGGACAGAAATAATGCTCTTCCTGCTCCACTGGGGGGGAAAGGGAGGCGATAGAAAAAACAGAACATGATTTTCATTGTGCCGTGGAAGATATGAGGTATAAATGCTCTGTATGTGAAACAGGGGGCACTGTAGGTAAAATTATGCTTTCATATTGACCACTGTTGAGGAAAAAATTGGTTCTTTTGAGCCTTGAGACAGATCCCTGGGTTATTAAGGAGTATTCTCATTGTTTATTTATTTTTGGCTCTATTATATACAATAAGGAAATATTTATCTACCTATATGTGTTGTTTTTTGTGAAAGATTGCAGTTTATATATTTAAATTCCTCTGATAGAGAGCTTTATTGCTCTTATTTATTCCACGTCAGTGGTAAGGTGAACTTGATCACCTCATCTTAAAAATCGCAAATGCACATGAAAAGAAAACAGACCTCCCCATCGACAAGCCAGCGCACAAATAAATGCTTCAGTCGGTATTTCAGCTACTCATTGTGGTAATTACTGAAAGAAAAACCCAAAACCGGGAACTCTGAAAGCTACTTATGCAAGACCTCTCAGGATTTACTTCTCCTGGTTTTGTTTAGTTTTAATTCCTAATCAGAGAGAAATTGTCTACCTTGAAAACGTGTGCAAGGCTCACAAGAAGGTGAACTTCCCTGCTGGAAAACACAGACAAGAGCACTGAAAAGTTTCATAGCTTTGTGACCTACTGTACATACAGTCTAATCCCTGTCATGATTAAGTGCAAATCGGATTAGTACATGTGACATATGTGTGTTTTTACAGCTACCTCTGACAGCCCAGCAGAAAGTGAGTGTGAGACGTAGGAATGAAGCAAAGTACAACCTCATTAAGACGAGAGAAAAACCAGCGAGGTAAGCTCTACTGCAGGAAATACTGCCACTCTCGGTGATTTAATCTCTCAGTCTCAACTGCATCATAATCCTGCCTGGAACTCATGAAAGTGCAGGCGGAAAAAAAAGACATCCAGCGAAGACCACAAACAAGTGTCAGTCTCAATCTGAAAACCATTTTGGAATGTTTTCTATTGCCTGCTCCTGCAAGGCAAAGTGCACTTGGGGATGAGAATGGATGCAAATTCCATCTTCCCCAGTAATCACTCCCATCCCACTCTGATGTCCCTGACTGTTGCCGGAACCATATCTGTTTGCAATATCACACAACAACAAATAAAAGGTGCATAATGGAGGACATTAGAGGGACCAGTGCATAGAGGCAGGGTTTAGCGGGGCTTCAGCCTCATGGGCTAACTCCCCCCCTTTCTCCTTTTCTCTGTCTCTTTTATTCCTTTATTAATAGGATCTAGTCTCTTCAAATCCATTAAGTCAGTTATGCAGGACCATATATAATCTGATTTCAAATCCAGCATGGAAATGCTTAACCACTTCCTCCATGCTGGTTTCCTGAATGGAAGGTCTAGTGTGAGGAGCCTGGATACACACATTTCTTTCCACTGAGAAGATGCTTGAAATCAAAAATTAGCATTTAGGACACTGGAAATTTGACCATGTGACTTGTTCAGCCACACAGTGAAGTCACTGCATCTGCTTTCACAAAAGTTAAAAAAAAAAAATCCCTGACTCTTGTGTACAACATAAATACATGTTACATCTTCCGTGCTACCTATTTCCAAATCCCAGTGGAAGAGAGAAAGATTGAAAGAGAAAGCAGGAGAGAGAAGGAGAGAAAGCACGGCTGGAGGCTTTTTGGTCTCTGCCCTCTGCGCACTGGCCTGACTGGGGCCAAGTTACGCCTCAGTGCCCCAGCGAGACTCAGCTTTACACAGGCAGACAAATACACACACACACTCACAGCTGGGGTTACCAGTTATTAGACAGCAAGAGGAAAGAGCCAAGTATACACTTTCACCAAATCATGCATTCATAAATACATTTACACACCCTAAACTCTTCTCGCAACAACATGTAACTGAGTGACATGGAGACGAGCGGCTTGACAGCTTGAAAACGGCATGAAAAAGAAAGGCGCAGCGATTACAAATACAGGCTTGTAATGAGCTGCATGGGCTTTTTCTGTCAAAATATTACTGAATATGTATATTTTTCTCAAGTAAAATTGATTTTCAAAACATCCTATTTGATACTAAACTAAACACCAAATGTTAAATCATTTTCTCATTATCAATCATCATCTGCGAGTGACTGCAGGGGCATCCTCTCTATTGACTTTGAACTTTTGCCTAAGCTCTGCCAAACGCGTGATATCCGTCACTAAAGGTGCATTATGAATCTTGAGACGTCAACCTTGAATTACATCTGTGCACCCACCGCACCCCCACCCCCAGTCCACGTCTTATTAACATAGACAGAAACAGCAGCAGCAACAATGTTTTGCTAACAGTTCATGCATTACTACTCAGGGGAGGGTTAGCACCATGCATCCCTGCATCTCAAACACACACATGTTCCCCTGTGTGATTCAGTGGGGGGAAAAAAATAAATAAATAACACAGCACTGCTGATCAGAGCTGCTCAGCCCACTTGCTCTGTACTCGGGGCCCCTGACAGAAGCAGTGATGTTTGAGATGCAGGGAGCCCTGAGTTTGTCCATCACTGATTAGTAAAAACTCCAGCCCTTCCTGCCCGTCTGCAGCTGATATGCTCGTCCACAGATCCCGACACAAATTCCAAAGAAGCTTTTTTGTTTGTTTGTTTTCACAATAAGACATACGTGGGCACCCGCATGTAAACAAAGAGACACGAACACACGAGCACGACGAGTGTGCGCACACAGACAAATGCTCTGCATGTGCAAGGACTGTTGTTTAATTTGTAAAACACAGCTTAGCAAAGCAGGCAATTAGGGACTCTTCTTCCTGAGCACTTGGCTGTATTCCTTTAACCTTTACACAATGATTTATGTCAAAGGATTTGTCACCTTCGCAGTAGGGCCTTGCGCACAGCTTTTTTAAAAACACACAATGGGGGAAAAGGAAGGGGAAAAAACTTAAAATCCTCCTGTGAGGATTTAGGAACTTATATAACTCCCAATTATCAAAACTTCTTCTTGCAGCCTTTGCAGGCCTCCCCCTCTGTTTGGAAGACACACAAAATATCTACAGTGCCACTGAAGAGTGTATAATGCCTGTGTGCCCACATGACTGGCGAAAACACTCCTGCTCTTTCTGCCCCGCTGAGTCCTGCTGCATAATGGGGGTCTTGAAGGCTTTGGGCTCAGAGCAGGCCTGCCTAACAAAGCCTTGGTGGCTTGCAGCAGACAGGAGAGTGTGTTTGCACACTGGTTGCCAAAAACTAATTTTCAGGAGGTTTTCTGTGGGATGCAGTGGCAGCAGCATGACAGTGTGAGGTTTAGATATCTTGGCGAGCGGGGAGGGCTGGGGTTGAGATATGTAGGTCTTTTGTGGAGGTCCAGAGAGTCGGTTCAAGAAGAGGAAGTTCACAAATTGGTAGTTCAGAATACATTTCTAAAGTAAGCAATTTTTATTTATTTACTTTTTTTTTTACTTACTTTTTATGTCATTTTAAATTTTTACCCCGCTTTATCAAAAGGCTTTTTTGGAATTAATTTCAGATTAACCACTAAGAAATCCCCTTTCACCAGTCTGTCAGCTAGAGTAGTATTTATTTCAATCGCTCACTCTGTATCCGTCTCTCAGGAGCATTTTTATCCTCTATCCCCACGCCATTCACTTTCCCTTTTCCTCCACAGAAATGTACCTGTTTACCTATTGGGTGGTCTTGAGCTGGGCTAAACGAAAGCCCCAGTCCCTGCAATCTAAGTGTAGAGTAGCTGCTAATCCGATTTCAGGAAACAGCCAAGCCCCCACCGCCCTACTCTCCTACCCACCTACCCCCACCCCACCCTTCGCCTTTCACCATCCCAGCTTACTACGCCTCCTCAGAGAGGGAAGGAAATAAAAAAGAAACTTGGACAAAAAGTAAAGAAATTGGAGAGAGGAATATTTAAACAGCAGGGGTTTGGTTGTCGGTAAAGTACAAATTCTGTGCTTTAATAATTCAAGACTACACAACCAGCCTTCTTATATCTATCGGGCCCTTTAATAAGGTGTGACACAGAGGACATGTTACCTGCTCACTGGCTGGTCTTTCCTCTGAGTCCACTCTGCCCTCTCTGGGACGCTGGCGAGGCCAAACATAAAGCAGTGTTTCATGGTGCTGGGGCTTATCGGGCCTCTGAAAGTATGTGAGACATGCCAGGAAACAAAAGAGCGTCTCTGTGTCCACTAGCAGGATGAGTATATCCCTTTCACAGGCACACATCTCCCTGGCTTTACTTATTTGACAAGCTTATGGTGGTTTTCAGTGGAAAGGATGGAAAGAGACTGACCAACATGGGATACGGACCACTGCAGCTGGATCAGAGTCGGAGCCAAACTCAGTAGTAGCCTCCCCTTTATTTATACTCATATGTTTTATGTCATGTTTGTGGTGTAAATTTATGTATAAATTCCCTTTTCGCTCATTTTAGTTTTACTTAAATTGCCATATCCTTAAGATTGATGCTAACAAAAAATTACTCAAAGACCCTAAAATGTAAATTTTAGCAGTGTTTCCTTTGTAGGTAACTTCCTCACGTCATTAACAATATATGCATTAAAATATAACTAAAAAATGTGAAACACAAGTAAAGTACACATTCTGAAGAAATGAATCAAATTGTCTGTTAAGTTATTAAAGCTTTTCTTTCTGTTAGGTATTTTAAGGTGCAAAGCATTCCTATTGTCCTAAGAACATATTTTACAAGCTAACAACTACACATTCCAGAAATGAAAACCATGTAAAATGCATTGAGCTGTATTGAAATTAAACACAGAGCAAAAATATATCATTTGAACCCTTTTTGTCACTGCTGCCTAAAAATGATAGATTATGTAAATGTTTCTTTTAGCGTGACCCATATATAGTCGACAGCATCGGTGTGAGGAAAGAAGTGGGCCAGAGTGACAGGCTGAAAACAGGCTCTACTCACCCTAAAGGAAAGCATGGCCTCAACTGGCCAAACATGAGCAGTACAACTTACAGCACCTCCCAGCACTTTCCAGTGTTTTTTACACAAAGTGTACTGGAGCTGTATGAATTAGTAAATGATAGATTGATTTCCAAAAAGATGGACAATAAATGAGGAAAGTAAACACACACACACTTTTAAATACAGTGGTGTTAGGGTAGCATTGTCTATGACACGTGGGGATCGGTGTCACTGTGTCACAGATGATCCCTGGTGTACAATCTGACAGCAGGCACCCTCAGGGCCCTGCTTTACTGCTGAAAATACATCCGTCCATACGGTATCTATCGCAACAAACACATTTGGCGTTCATGTGAGTGGGGTGTTTGCACTTTAGCTGTATGGCTGTGAGTACACTGATGTAGCTGCCTGTGTGTGCATGTTGTATATTTCTGATTCTGCCATTTTATTATATTTGTGCAAAGCTAAAACATTCAAACATTAGCCCTTCAGTCTCATCCTACCCAGCTGCACCTGTCTTGCTCAAATTGTTTTTTCCCCACTCTGTCTCGCCTGCCAGCTACCTGCCATTGTGGCTGGCAGATTATCCCTATTTTACCAAGTTCCTCCTGTGTTTATTTGTCCCATCTTTAATGACGGGTCACTGTGGTCGCAGCCACTAATGACCTTGGTCTAGCACTCCTGCCACAGTAGGATTGCTCCATAAATGGTCAGTAAAGACCGAGTGCCTGAGAGCTAACAGGCCCCACTGTTACAAACAAAGGTAAGTAACAGTGACTGGGCTTTGATTATAGAGCTTCTGTTCTTCCCAGAACAACTCGATCTTCTGGTTCCTTATGAAGAGAGTGAGGCTTTATTACTAGATTGCAAACATGTGGTATTAAAAATCAACATTTTGGTTTGAATGGGGTGCTATAATGAGAATTTAGCATCAGGTAAAATTAATTCTTATTTTCCAGTATTTGGTATTTCTTTTAGATGTTTCAGATAATTAAATTAATTGTCAGTGGTAGTTGTATTATTGGTATTATTTTTTAACCTAGCAAGGTGGGTCTAGGGTAAGGATGCTAATACTGGTAGGTCCAGACTGAATTTCTCAGAAACTACTGCATGAACTAACATATTTTTATAAGTTCAACAGATGATGGACTTAACGCTTTGATCTGCTGGTTTTCCAAATTGCTACCAGCAGGTTTACAATTGGCCAACAGCAAAATGTCCTCCTTGTAGCTGGATGGATTTTGATGATGGTTACATACGTTGTTCCCTTCAGGATAATTTAACTCTGGGGATCATTGAACACTTTTACCAGCGTTATTACCAGGTCAAACCCCAGTATGTGTACTTGAGTGCAAGAAAATTACTTCTCCTACTTTAAAGTCCTACTTTATATCTTTTGCTAATTAGCAAATGTTAGCTGGTCATTATGCTAAAATAAGGCGAAGATTAGCATGCTAGCTTCTAATGACTTGCATTGGATTTTTAGTCTTCTTAAAACACATCAGGTCATTACTTTGCTTTTCCAGAATTATTGAACATGGGAATGCTGTTGCACATAAGTACATGAAATATTCCAATAAACACAGGCATAAATAATAATAAATCATTCATTTTTAAGCATTCAGGGGACCAAAAAATGGCTATCACTTTTTTTGTTTAACCCCTGTCTTTATCGGGGTAACTGAAAAGTGCTGACACTTTTATAGCAGCTGTGAAGAGAAGCCTCTTGAAGAGGCACCACAGAGCTCGCTCTGCTCCCTAGGTAGACACAGATAGACTGCTGCAGATTAGCTGGTTTTCTTAATGTCTCCTCTCTGGCAAAGTTTCTTTCAGAGTGTTGAGAGGCAAACAGGCCCTGGTGAAAGACTCACTCCCCATTAGTGGAGGTAAATGGCTCTTCTGTGAGCAACCAGTTAAAACAGGGTGGGATAAAGGACCTCTCCACAGAGTCTTCAGTCAGATTAGAGAGGTGACTCTTGTCTCGAGGATGTAAAATGTTTACATGGGCACAAGAGCCACTCTACCGTAGGACTTCAGCAGTTTTTCCTAACACATACAACACCAGGACTTCAGAAAGCGCTTCTTTTTAGTACTGACACAGCTCCCAAATAGGATATTAAAACTCTCCACATATGGCGAAACAGTTATAGTTAGCTGTCATTTATGTGTTTCCTATAGTGATAGCTTTAGCATTAATCAGTTTAATGCCACACAGCTCCCTGACGTCAAAACTAAATCAACTTTTCCTTCACCGTGTTTTAAAATTTACATGCAGTTTGGTGTGAGAGACCAAACTACTGCAATATATTTTCTGTGCTACTTCTTCAGCTCAAACTCTGCCTTACTCCTTGAAAGGCGTGGGGCGGGGAGGGACTGCACCTAATCACAGGCTCATTGCTTCTTTGCCAGCTACCAGCCACTGATTGCATTTCAGCTGAGAAGTAAATACTACATGCTCAGTTACCAGGTGAAATCAAGCAGGCAGATGTGTCTGCAGCCTCAGTAGATACTCGCTGGACCCTGCTTCTGTCTACCTGTGCCACAGAGTTTCTAGCCAAGTCAGCTGCTGCTGATCCATGTTGCTGAGTAGGGGTGTGTGTGTGTGTGTGTGTGTGTGTGTGTGTGTGTGTGTGTGTGTAAGTGAGTGAGTGAGGGGGGAAATGTACTTAAGCTAACTTAAAGGCTTTTTAAGAGACAAACATGAAGCAAATCCATGAGCCTCAGTGGGTAGAGTGGGTTGTCTACTAAACAGAAGGTCTGTAGTTCAATCCCCATCTTCTCCATATTTATAATATT
Source organism: Diplotaxodon limnothrissa (assembly GCF_057381915.1). Lineage (NCBI taxonomy): Eukaryota > Metazoa > Chordata > Actinopteri > Cichliformes > Cichlidae > Diplotaxodon > Diplotaxodon limnothrissa. Next base: position 12,352,221 of record NC_140608.1, on the reverse strand, counting down.
TCATATTATCCTCAGGCATGATACTCCACCTGAAATTCCCCCCAATGATGCATTTAAAGGCATTTAAGAAAGCATTGTTTGAATATGTGCGTAAATGAGTAGATGTGACAGTCTGAAAACTGCTTTGAGTGCTCATTAAAAAACATTATATAAATACCAGACTACATACTTCTACTGATTAAAATATAGCTCAAAATTCAAAACATACTCAAAGTAATGCATACTAGCTTCAGATTTCTAAGAGCTTACAAAGGAAGAGTGCAGCAGAGCTAGGTTTGCCAGAGAAGGGGTGAGAATACAATAGCCTTCCTTCCAAGGGTCTGTAACCATAGACTCTAATAAAGTCACTGCCTGCAAATAAAGAGCCGCTGCTCTGCTCGTGTTACAACAACAAGGACAGCATTATACACCACGGCTCTGTTTTGAAGTTCGCTACCATATATTAAAGATCAACAAAGGGGCACAATCCACATGGTTTGATACTGACGATCAGTAATTTGCTCGTCTCCTTTCACAACAGATATATCAATATATAACTGCACAGTTTGAAGTAACACGGCTGAGTTTTTTGTCTGATCTGTGTCCTGAAGACTGGTTGTTTGGCTGAGAATAATACTTAATGTATTACATTTTATAGACATAACATGCTGTCAGCTCAATCAAGAACAGACGTTGTATTGATGTTGAGTTTGAGAAAGATGTAAATCAATACCGATACATACTGATTGGTTCGTCTTTTTTTTAGGAAGCCGATCACTGGCTAGATGGAGATAAAGTTAATAAAAAAAAGTAAGACAGAACAACACACCTGTGTAAATGATCAAAAACATGGCAATGGCAACAAGGTAATGCCGGTGTTTATTATCACTTTTAATATGAAATTACATCCAATAAAACTGAATTAACCTCAAATTATTTGGTAAAAAGTTACAATGAAACAGTGACTGAAACTTGTCTGTACTCTGTCAGCAGTTACATGTAGTAAAAGTTTGACGGGGCTGCTCTTTGCAAATTTCAGGCCTCCCTGTTGCTAAAGGTTGTGACCCGGCTTTTTATTTTTCCCGGGGCTGTTGGGTTAATGAAGTAACAACAAACTGGGCCTGCAGCTAATTTGGAGTGGCACTTCCTGGCCCCTCCTGTCTCCACGAAGACGTATTTCATTTTCTCTTATCTCTGCTTCGGTCATGTGGCTTTCCGCATGGACGCCCTTGTCTCCCCCAGTTGCGCGAATAATGGAAACTTCGTTAATGTCATTAATCTGCAGACCAGGACATGAACCAAACATGGTTAACCTTTCTGGGTTTGCCTCTTCCACGAAGCTGTTGTGACTCGGTGCTCAGTGTGTGGACGGTTACTGCTTAGTGTTAGGTGTAACAACACGAGTTTCTCTTGTCCACATCAATTTCATCCACTACAAAGCCACGTTGGACCAACGTGGGAGTGCTATGCAGCATTGCAAAACATCATGTAAAACACGTAAGGTCTACAGATACTCAGGTTTCACCAGCACTAGGAGGATGGCTGTATCTTTAAGTTTACACTAAATACCTTTTCCAATCATCCTCACTTGACTGGATTGGTGTTTATTGATGACAGCGCTCCCACTTCCAGCATGCCCATTTAAACACTGCTAATGTCAAAAGCTTGTTTAATGACTAATCAGGTGTCTGTGTTTCATGCTTCATTCAAAGCCCTTATTCCCACATTCCACCAGCTCCATGAATGGACACTGAGCCCCGCATGTCATATACTTTCATTCATAAGAAGAAGACAGGAGAAGAGGGGGTGGTTAGAAAAAAAAAAGGACTCTCTCTCTCTGGTAGGATGGGTAACCCAGGGGACATTTTCTTTTGTGTGGCACTCAGCTTATGGGGCCAAATGCCAGCAGGCTTACCTCCACACTGTCTGTCTGTGTGTGTCCCTTTTTCCTTTGCACACAGTAATTAGGAGGATCTTAATGGAGAGGGGGTTTATTAGTGTCTAAGGAAGGCTTTAAACGTCACTTTAATTAAGGGGGATTCGACAGACAGCTTGTGTGGCTATGTCACCCGTTTTATAAAATCCTTGTTTGGGCACAACAGGAAAATAGAAGTGGGTCTTTAAAAAGAAGGGGAAAAGGCTTTCCAGAGGAAGACTGTCTAGACCTGCGGTCAGACAGAGAATAGATAGTCTGACCCTGGCTGAGCATTAAGATGACGATCATTATCTGCTCAGAAATTTCACATCTGTGCATGCAGCGGGGGGACACCCTCCCTCAAGAAAATCAGACAAACAAACTCACCTGCCTCTCTGAAAGTGTTTCATTGAAAAGATAACCTCTCTGCTAAAATTTGGACAGGGTGGGGGGGGGGATTAATTTATTCTCAGCATATCCTATGGCCATTCATGCAGGATATAAAATCCTAGATTATTTCCTGCTTGGTTAACCCGCATCCGGCCAGTCCCTCTCACAAAGCCATTCTAATGTTGCCATTAGTTATGCTCCTCTGGTGGCCAAAAGATTGATCCCAGAGACTTGGAAACCAATAAATGTGTACATGAATGGCAGAGAGAGATAACATATTTCCCACAGATAGTAGAGGGGCCGATCAGTGCTGAAACATAATTGGAAAAAATTACTGATGATATAGCTTGGGGAAAATAGCACAACAATGATATGTTAAATTAAATATTTAATATTTAATCCTTCTTCTTTTTATGATATGTTTGATATATCTTTTACAGTTGTCATGTTTTCAGAATATTTTTTAATACAAAACGGCATTATTATATTTTTCTAGTATTGTGTTAACATGCATTAAAAAAGAAGGAAACTACTATCCAAACAAGTTAAATAGAGCATATATTTCCTCATAAAAAATAAAAAATAAAAATCCTGTCACAGACATCATGGTGCTATAAAAGTAGAGTCTTCCACAATGACTGCAGCTGCTGGGAGCCCACAGAGGGGATCTGATAATGGGCCTGAGGGGAAATGACAACGTGCTCAGGGAGCAGGGATTGTCTGGAAGACAGATAAGAAGACGCAGGAACAGGTTATCAGCTAGTTTATGGGGTGTCACTCTACTCAAACATTCACCTGTTCCTCAGGAAAAATCACACAGTCACAAGCACTGCATTAATTCCCACAAGGATCTTATAGCTATGATCCATTTAAATGTAGATATCTTTAAACTGTGTCTCGCGTATAACATTTAGACTGTTCAGACAGAAATGACACAAGATAATATTATTATATACACTGTAAACCAACTGTACATTGCAGTCAGGATTTAGTCAGTGTGTACACCAACACTTTGGAGTATTAATGCCGTACTTCGAAACAAGAAAGAAAGAAAAAAACAATGTAACAACGTAGAAGAGGTTCTTAAGGAAACATCCAACCAAAACTGTTTTGTGGAAATCATACAAAGACAGGTTAAATGTGAAAATGTAATGTTTTTTATCATTTCAAAGTGGGTCACAGCTGTCATGATGCACTTTTCCACAAATCCCAAATCAAATTTGGCTCAAGTCTGAGTAAAATCGCTAAAAGACTACAAAAGAGAATATCAGTCGGCGTACATTTGTACAAACAGGGCATTGCTGTAGAATAAAAGTCTTAGGAGTTACCAAGTCATTTCAGTCACATTTGACTTTTGTGGCACCTGCAGTCCCTACAGAAGGCAAACTTCTTGTTGACAATAAACTAAAACAGCATCTTTTTTATTCATCGTCTATGAGCTGTAGTGTACTTGTTTACTAGACTAGCTACTACTCATGACATCAAAATGACTTCTTCATTCACTCATACAAATCTGACAAAGTAAATAAATTGTGTTTTGCACAATGAAATCGTTCGAAACAATATAGCACAATGCCAATTTCTCTTCTCCACTGACTTCTTCCCTATTGTGATAACAATCATCGCGTCATGAATAATTTTTGTTATCATTTTTAAGCCGCTGTCGATAACGCTAAATGCATGGGGGGATGTATGCTTACTGAATTGGTAAATTGCAAAATGTTTCTAAAAACTTTACTTTGCCATATTGCTCCCAGAGAATTATAGTTTAGATTTACACTAAATAACATAGTTACATGACATGCCTCGATGTGCCAGCTGCACTGTGCCACTAAAACATGGAAATGTTGCCTTCCATTAAAAAAGGCACAACCTCCTGTAGATAGCTTAACTACATGGGAATATTCTCCAGATTTTTTATTATTATTCTTTCACCCACATAAATGATCAAAACAAATGACAATCTCTGCGCAAGGAGGAGACGAAGCCCACAAAAGGGAGTCTGACAGCCATTTCCACAACAGATGTTTTTACAGAGGGGTGTCTTCTCTCCGCTGAGCAGTCTCACACATGAGAGACCCCCAAAAGCTTCAGAGAAACGTCCAGAAAACCAACATGTAAATTTGTAACTGCCACGTCTCAGACAAGCAGGCCCACGCCAATTATATTTCTTTAGGAAAAAAACACTGAGAGAGAAAGAAAGAGATGCCGTAAAAGCAAATACAAATGTACATATCAGCAAGGATGGTTTAAGAAAAAAAAAAGAGTGGCAGACAAAATTAAAACTTCAATATCAGAAGAAGACAACAGGCATCGTTATGTGTTATCGTGAAAAGATAAAAGTCCCTATTGATCCAGGTTGTGGGCAAAGGCTGCACTATTGACAGGAAGACTGAATATGTCGGAGGGGCAATATTTCATACATTTGGCCTGTTCACTCCATCACTGTGAGAGGGTGTTTTTCTGGGCTGTATATAATAACACGTGTGCTCTTTATTTCCCTCAGATCAATGGTAATGTGAGGCGGGCCACACAAGATGGATGCCACAGGCAGGTTAACCTATCGACTGCTGAACAGAGACACGCAGACTAAGACAAGAGAGACCAATCCATTTACTGAGATAAACCTAAGCTAGTTGGGATTTGAATCTCTCTGCTTGTTGCTGTAGCTCGACAAAAAAATATATATTCATATCATAATTAAATGTATATTTTTTTATGTTATTTCCAGATACAAATTAAGATTTTTCTAAACATCCTGTTAACCTAGCTCTGATTTCTGTGTTGAAGGTGATGGGGGAAGTAGAAGAGGATGGAAAGAGCCAGTGGGAAGCCTAGTGACCATTTCCTGGAGCCAGGACAGGAGGCAGATGAGAGGGCAGGCTAGGCCACACAGGTGGCCCGGATCTGGACCAGGTCAGCCTCACCCTCGAACAACAAGCCAGCGTATCTTGTGCTTATGCTCCAAGTTCTCTCAAGTCACTAACTGGCAGCTTTTGTTAAGGGGGGGAAAAAGTGTAAAAGGTAACATTTAATTAAATTCATATGCCCGCTTTGATTTCATGAGTGTTGTTAATATGGTGCTTTTGTAAAAAATCTACACGGTCTGGCTTTGAAATCTATGACCTTCAAAACCAAGCAGAGAGAGGAGAAATGGATTTCAAGCATCTGATTTGATTAAACATACCTTAGGTTATGATTGTGAAGAAAGCCTTATATTATAAAAGTTTCAACTAATTAAACCACACTGTGCTTGAATTCACTTCGTAAATGCTCCTTTTGTAATGCTTAGGAACAGATCTGTTAACTGTTTAACAAATTCTGCCTCCGCTGAGTGTGCTGATCCCATCTGCACTGCACAGGTGACTCAACAGAAAATGTGAAATAATTCTGCACCGTTCTATTGTGGATGCAATGCCACGCACTCACTGAGAAAATACAATAAAATCTAAATATGAAATCACTCTGGCTGAACTGCAAAGCGACTGTTAATAGAAGAATACCGTTCCGACAGACGGCTCCGAGCATTATTGTCTAAAGTTGGGTAAGGGGTAATTAATTTGGCATTAAATCATTCAGTGTTTTGGTGAGTCTGATGAGAACTGTAAAATACCTTCTTTTCTTTTTTTTCTCAGACACTGCCTCAGCCAACCCCCAGCCCCCAGCCCCCATTGTCTGTGTGAAAATGGAAATCTGTGCCACCAGTACAATATCCACATTATGTGCCCTGCCTCGACATTGTTGCATGACATGCTTGATTGTACCCTGGCATATAAGAACAGAAATGTATAAACATACCATTAGCACATATTAAATTTATCTCCCACTCACATTATTGTGTAAAAGGTAAGTTTTTAAGTTCATTTTTTAATTTTTTGTATTTTCTGAATAAAATTCACCACTTTAGACATTTTGTACAACGCTTTTGATTGGATTTAAATGCAGAAGAAATGCATTTATTTCCTATTTGTTATGTCTTTGGACATGCTTAAGCGGTCAATTTTAAACTTTTACAATTAAATTTCGAAAAAAGAAAACTACGCAATTATGTTGAATTATCATTCCGCCACACGCATGCACAAAACAATCAAAAGGATACAGTTTTGCCACACCACTTTAACTTAATCAACCTGCTCTTCCATGTCTTTAGGTTAAAACTAAAAGTCTAAAACAATCTTTGTAATTATTTACAGTGTTAGCCATCTGTAAGCATTAATATGACTTGTTTTAAATGCTCCACATGTTTTATAGAAGTAAATGTTTTCTTCTGAACCTTAAAAAGGCCTGCAGCAATAGCAGGAAAAAAAACCTCACTAACCCTCAGCTGTACATTCACATTACTGGTATATTCTATTCCATTTTCGTTCACTCAAGTCCAAATTTAACAATTCTGCTCACAGCACAGGCTGAGGTCAACCCAGTACAAGCAGTCCAAACATGTCTCCCACTCACACTGAATGCACTGTAGCCACTGTATGCACAGAGAAAGTCTTCACTCATAAAACCAAATCAAAGAAACCTAAATTTGTACATCAGCATGGGTTAATGCTTTCAGATAGGACAAAATTATAGGTGACTTTTAACAACTTCCAACCCCAACATCATCCACACAACTGTTATTAATCCAAATTTGCACTCTTAAATTGAACTTTTCTGTCTGTTTTTTTGTTTTTTACATAATTCATTTTTGCATTTAAAAACGTAACATTGGGAGCATCTCGCCATCCCAGGAGGTTGTGGAAAATACACAAAGATATTCTAAAATTCTTTTCTTGCTTTCATTTATTTTTATTTTATTTTTCTCCAACTGAAAGGTCTCATGAGAATGCTATCTTTTCAAAAAATAGAAGAGGTCCTCTTGTCACTAATAACTCAATGCTGCCACCCAGTGTCAGCACATCTGTTGATTTAAAACAGCGGGTCTCAGACTTTCTCTGGCATTTCCCCCTTTTTGGAAGCTAAAAAAAATATCAACAGTAAAAAAAAGGAATCCTTTCTGGGTTTGCAGAAAAATCATAGTCATTTAACTTAGTTCCCAAATGTTTCCACCTGGCCTTTCAAAGGCAAAAGTTAATTTTGTCTTTATCATGGTCTGTGAGGTTGATTTAACTACTGAACTTTGACTAGAAGAAGCTATAAACAGGACCTCCAGATGGCTTTTGAGACTATTATTTTCTGTTTGGACATGTGCAAATGCAGTTAAAACCTTGTTTCGTGCATTAAGGTATAAGCAATGGCTGTTCTAAGTATGAGCATGCGCAATATAATATTACAATATGTTCTTCAAATGTGTGTATTACTACTTGCAGGCTGTTCTCGGTGTTGGGAAAACACAAAGAGGGGAAAAACACCATGCTGTCCTTTAATACAGATACTACATGCTCTCCTCTGATACCTCAGCCCCACCTGTCTAGCCATGAGCTCAGAGTTGAAACAGAGTTCAGCCAAGTCGAGAATTGTTCTTGCTTGTTTTATCAGTGGTGTGTACCATATTTCCCGATGAAATACTACAGCCGGCAAGAGATACTGCCAAGGGAGCAAGGAGACAATTGAATGAGCATTAATGATTTACAGGTACATATCTGCTATAATACCAACACAGGCGGAGGTAACTGAGAGCAGGCTCTAATGACATCATTGATGTTGCCTCAGATAACACCTTGATCATCAACTATGTATGGATCTGGCAAAAGATATAAGATAATGTCAAAGTGAGAGTAGACTGTTTACCACCCTACCATAGGCTGGTAAATAGACCAATATTCAGACACTGAGTCAGGAATTTAAAAAAAGAAATCTACACATGTATCAATAAGACAAATGAACTGTAAATCTTGGGTTCGCAGTGGAAGATAAAATGTATTTTCTAAGAGAAAAATATTTGATGACAGCTGGAAAATACTTTGGGGGAAATAATTATTTGATCTCATGCTGAATTTGTAAGTTTTCTTGCTCGCAAGAAAATGAACGGTCTCTAATTTTTATGGTTGCATTTTAATGGAGATGGACAGAATATCAGCCAAAAATCATGAAGAAAACATGTTACACAAACGTTATAAATTGATTTGCATGTCACTGAGTGAAATATACATTTGATCCCCAAGCAAAACATGACTGGAAATCATAATGATATGACATTTCTTCTAGTTGGTCACCAGGTTTACATTCATGTCAGGAGGGATTTGGGGCCACTCCTGTTTACAGAAACTCTCTAAATCCTTTAGTCTTCTTTTACTGCATCTTGGCAGACCCTCTTGGACTGAAGGCTGTTAATCCATGACCCTATTGTGCTTCCTTTTTACCCACACCTTTGTTGCCTTGAAAATATTTTTGGGGCCACTGTCATGCTGGAAGATCCATCCACAGCTTAGAGAAGGAGGCTCTCCGCTATGATTTTATGGTACGTGGCTCTGTCTATAGGCCCCTCTGTGCAGTGAAGTAGCATGTACGCTTAGTAGAAGAAACAGTCCAAATCATAATGTTTCCACCTCTGTGCTTGACTGTGGGGATGATGTTCTTTGGGTCATACTTAGCACTTCTCTTTCTCCAAACAGGGTGGGTAGAATTGATGCCAAAGAGCTCATTTTTGTTTTCTACAGTCATTGTGTGTTACCAATGGTGTTCTCACTGACTGTGGTCCTGACTGTCTGCAGATCATTTACCGACTCATACATATAGTTTTGGACTGATCCACCAACTTTCTCATGATCATCCTCACCTCATAAACCAAAGATCTTGTATGGAGCTTCAGACTGAGGGTCACCAACAGTTGTCACTAGTTCTTGCTGATGGTCTTGTAACTCATTCCAGCTTCTTTTGACAGCTTTTTGGTTTTGCCCATGGTGGCATAGAGGTTGGTGTCTAAGAAGTATCTGTGACTGATTGATTGATTGATTGATTGATTGATTGATTGATTCATTCATTCATTCATTCATTCATTCATTCATTCATTCATTGACTGATTGACTGATTGAATACTTATTTTACCCACTAAGGAAAAAAATGTGATATTTTAAAAAAGGTAACAATGACCTTGAACTGGTAGGTATTAGCACTAATAGCTCTGAGAAAGTCTTACACTGATGTTTTTGCATTTCCGCCATTAGTTATCTACTTACTATCTACCGTCCATCATAAAATGGGTACACTGGATAACCAGGATAACCCACCATGTCACAAAGCTGAAATCATCTCAAACTGGATTTTGCTGTGTTTTATTCGTCAAACTACATTCTTGAACATAGCAATGAGTTCAGTATACTCAAATGGCCTCCAGTGACCAGATTTCAGTGTAACGTAGCAACTTAGGGATGTAGTGGAATAAAAGATTCCCATTATGAATATGTAGCTGACGAATCTGCAAGAATGATGTGATGATATTATTTTAATATAGACCAAAATTTCTTAGGAATATTTTCAGCATCTTGTTGCTGCAGTGAGTGTAGTTCTTTGTTATTTGTAGCAATATTTTGTCACAGTAACTGTGTATTTTAAGAGGGAGCAGGATAGTCCCTTGAATATATATGAATATTTAAAAAACATATGTTAAATAAAATATTATTCTACCATGGTCTCTTGGTTGTTTTGTTTTTTGTGTGTGTGTTTAAGCTTGACAGTGCAGATTCAAAAGAAACAGTCTGAATTGCATTAGATTTCCTTTTTATTTCAATTAAATATAACCAACATTATTAAGGATTAAACATTTTTAGAGGAAGTGACGTGCTAATGTTTTGAATCGTGCCGTGCAAGTTTGCGGTTGTCACGAATAGAAATCCCTGTACTGACCTGTCTTCCCCGTATATATCTGGGGAAAACCTTTTAGCTTCATGTCTCCATAATTTCTCTCACAGTAAGTTTTCTTCAATACAAACCCGCTCTTATGTAACAGCATTCGTTTAGGCATTCAGCGTTGAGTGTTAGCTTGCTTGTAGTTGTTGTCAGCTAACGAGAAGCCACTTTGCTAGCGCTATTTCTCTAACGAGATGCCCAGATGAAGGTTAGCCTTGTGGATCAACAGACACTTGTGATGTTGAGAAAATACGAGTGATATGTGTGTGAATAACAACACACAATATCGTATAGCTTATGATAGCTAAGCCGTGATGCTAGTAATTAACCATTAGCGGGTAAGTAACAGCTGCAGTGCTAATGCTGTGCTGCAAAGCACGAGAGAGGTCATTGTATAGTTGTGTGTGTGTTGTGCTAAAGCGTTGTTAGCTGCATAGATAGGCTGTTGCTTAACTATCTGAATTAATCTGCCTAATTGCAATGGTAAGTCTTTCCTCAAAGTTTGTAATATTATGGTTGCATCACAGCTAACCACATTTGAGATCTGTCCCGCATAAAAGTCATCGCTGCCTGCTAGAGATGCTGGATCTCAAGCTTTTGTAACAACTGGTTTTGTAACGTGTTTATTTCAGCATGAGCTGACTGTGTACCAAATCTGGTAAATGGTGACAGCTGTTAGGTTATTTAATGGTCTGCATTTGCCACTGCTCAGTACATAACTGACGTGATCATCCAGCACTTTGACTTTTGTGCGTATTCTACCTCACAGCAGGAGAAAGTAATGGACCTCCACAAAATTATCCACAGTGCACTGCAGGAATTTATTCAGACTTACATTACTGATGCAGATCTCAGGTAAGCAGCCCCCAGCCTCATTTAAGCCTGAAAAATCATTTTCTATGGCTTTTGGAAGTAACTTCCTTTCTTACCGTGCCATGCAGCACACTGGATGATGTCCTGTTGTCTTACATCACTGGGGTCCTGGAGGATCTTGGTTCCCAGCAGAGTGTTGAGGAGAACTTTGATGTGGAGGACTTTGCAGAGATGCTAGAAGCTTACATACCTGGCTTTGCAGAAATTGACAGGTAAACAGACTTTCTCCTTTCTCTGGATGGGTTAAGAAAACCACATAACAACTGTACTATGTGTTTTAATGTTATTTCTATTTTTATTTATTTTTTTAATAACAGTTTTTTTTTCTTTTTATTCTGCAGTGTCAAAGTCTGTGAAATGATGTTCAGTCTGGCTTCAAAACTAGCTACTGCTCGGACCTCAGGTGGCAAACATGTTCATTTTCTCAGCGTTTCTAAAAGTGTGATTCTGATACCTCTACTATTCTACTAAATGTTAATTTATTTGTTCCTTTTTATTTAGCTCGTGAAGAAAATGGTATCCCCAAGGCAAGGACAGAAGAGATCTCATTGAAGCTCACCAGCCTGCCCAGTGAGCCACCAAGAAGAGAAACGCAGTGCCTTAAATCACAGACAGAGGGAGCCACTGCCAAGGTTATCGATTCACCTGACATCAGCACATTGTTTTTTTACATATTTGCATTTGTCTTTTTGTCCTACTGTAGATATTGTTACATCCATTAACAAATATTCACGTGTCTGTGTTAGCCACCAGTGTCTGAGTGGGAGGCCCAGGAGCAGCACTTACTAGAGATGTTTCCCAAGTGTAGTCTGACTGAGGCTCGCAGCGCCCTGTCTATTGCCAAAGGAGACATGGAGGAAGCTGTTCGTCTTATCATAGAAGGGGATGTTCAACTCAGTCCCACACCTCTTAACGTGAGTCTCTGATACACACAGAAACGTTGGTTTTGTGTTCCTCCTACCTTCCTTAGCAGTCTTTGATGGGATCCTCTTGTCTCAGGTAAACCATGGGAAGAGTATTTCCTCACTGGCAGACCAGAAACTTAAAGAGAGCATCCTTGAGAAGTGAGTAAGAGTGCTAGTGTGACTCAGCAGAACTTTCCTCATTTGTTTGTTTCTTGAGTTTATGACTGTGCTTAATCATACCAGGTACATGCTGGTGGACAGGGAGGAAGATAAGAAAACACACCGTCCCGTCGTTCCCAAAGATGTAAGCTTCCCCTTATACTTCTATTTTCTTCACATCAAATCTGTTTCATGCCTCTAAATCCAGGTGCACTCTGTTGTGACAGGCTCCAAAGAAGCTAGTTCGGTACCACGGTAACCAGGTGGTAACCACGAAAGGAGAACGGTATCAGCTCGTGAAGAAGGACGAGACCGAGGACATGAAGAAGACATATGTCAACCTCAAGCCAGCGCGAAAGTACAGATTCCATTGATGACGAGCACAGTTCTGAAAGAGCAGCTAATGACAGTATTGTTTACACTATTTTTAATTTATTAATTTCATTTAGCCTACATTTTGTTTGTTTTTTCCCAATTAAAAGCTGACATCTGCAGTGTTGTCAGAAGCTTCTTTTGGAAAAGGAAAAAAAAAAAGTTACCTTTTCATGCCTTGGTTAAAACGTTGGATTACAGTGTTTCAGTTTTTTATTGAAAAACTGAAACAGATATTTCAGTCAGGATGTTGTGACTTGCGTTCTTGTGTGTGTTTGTAACAGCCTAACCTATCTACGTTTGGCCATCTCAGCAGGTCTGATGTTGCTCTGACAGTATTGAGGTTGTGTTTGTTTAAAAAAAATTAATGTTATTTTTTTTTATGCATTTTTCTTTTTAAGCCGTACTGACATTGTGAATGAACCTATATTGATTTCTGTAACTAAGTTTTAGTGGTGCTGTAAAGTTTCTTCTGGACATTAGAATTATCAGCTGTTTTATGTACATATTGATTCAAAGAGGCCAATTTCATTTAGTTTAAAGTTAGGTCCAGAGTTTGTTGGACAAGGACACTGTTGTTGGAGTTTTGCCTCTGCACTCCACCACGGTGGATTTTAAATAAGATAATCGTGATGATTTAAAACATTAGTCTTAGATGTTTATTGGTAAAGTCAAGTCCTTCCTCCTTGTTCTTGTGTAATCAGTGGTTTACAACTTGTTTTAAACTTGCTGTATTTAAATTGATGAATTAATTGCAGTTTGTGAAAATGGAGGATATGCTGATGAAATTGCTTTTCTTACCCATGTAAATAATTGCCATTGTGACCTTTAGTTTTTTGTTTTTTTTTCTATGGTCTTTCAGTTGTGGTGTACACACTCAAAACTACAAAAATTGTCTTTGTCCAACAAATTATGCACCTAACTGTGTATTGTAGTCAGTAGGAGTGCTGCAGATATGTTTGTTCAGGCCTTGAATTTTAAATCAGTTTGTTCAGTCCATAAGAGGAAGTCCTGATTGTTTACTTTAACCACTTTCTCACACACGTATTAGGGCAAAAGGATGTTTTAATATGCAAAGTTTTACGGTATTTTGGTTGTTTTGCCACAGAACACTATCGTCCCCTGCATCTCCCTACATTGTTGAATCGCCTCAGGTCTTACTCTCTTTCTCCTGTCTGGCAGCTCCATCTTCATCACCTCCTCTGCACATGTTCAAACCAGCTCAGCTTTGCCTCTTTGTTTCCAGACAGCTAAACCTGAGCTGTCCCTCTGATGTACTCATTTCTAATTCTGTCCATCTTGGTTACTCCCAGTAAAAATCTTGGCGTCTTTAACTCTGCAACCTAGCTGTTTAAGTACTGAATTTAAAACCAGAGGGGAAGAAAACGCATTACAATAACTTGATCTGAAGTCTGACAGAAGTGAGATTTGACAACCTACGGATTCACAGCTCATCCCTAATAAAGGAGGACGTACACTTCACAGGCCTTACCCAGCTGAAAACATGTCCGTATGCTATATAAATTCATTTTTCAAGACATGTTCAAACAACTGCAGCACTCTACTTTCTAACATTACGAAGTTGTGTGTGTGCTTTCTTTCACACCCCTAATGCAGAGTAAAAAATGCTGCTGGATGACTTCATTTTAAAGTTCATTCCAACAGGATTACCTTTATTTTTGATAGAGATGTTTAGATTTTCAAATTCTCCAATCATGTATTTGTGATAATAGATCATGTGCTTTCAGGGTCCGTTTACATATTACCGAAGTGGTTCTCTTGTCACAGCGCCTCTCATCTCGTTTGTGTTCTGTGAGGTTTGCTTCGCATGTGATTGTGGATGTTTTTTTTCCTCTGATTGGATTCTGATTTCTTGTTAGTTGTAGATTAGGATAAATGGGGTTTTCTTTTAGATATATGCTTTGTGTTTCTTTCTGCGTCCATTTGGACCAGCTATAAGCATTTGTTCTAAATGGATGGTATATAGTTTTCCCCTCGGTGTAGTGTAACAGCTGGGTGTTGGAAAGATGTCTTGTTTCTGGTGCTTATCGGCAGCAATGTTATCTTTAAATACTGTATGATGGTGTTACTGTAGAGCATGGAATGGATCCCCTGAAGCTGTTATAGTGACAACCGAAACAGCTTTCCTCGCTCTGAGAAACTGCTGACGCACAATTTATAGTAAATACTAATTTTGTAGACTACCATATGAGTTGTGTCTATTTATTCATGTACATACATAAGGTGCTAAATTTGAATATTTAAGTTTATTATTTAATTTCACAGCTTTCAGTAATCAGTCAACTCTGAAGACGAAGAAGAAGAAGAAGAACAAACAAACTTTAATCAGAAGAACAAGGAGATGACATTTAAAAAAAAAAAAAGAAACCACAGGCATCCATCAATAAAAAAGGAAAAAAAAAAAAAAAACATAACTATCTCTGCAAATAAAATCATTCTCATCTTTAAAGCAGCTTAATGCCAGAGTGACAACAAGCATTTTTACTATAAAATTGGAAAATTAAAAAAAAAATAATAATAATCTTGTGACATTTAATACCCTGCCCATTTAAGACAAGGCACGCACAGTAATTAATTACCCTAGCAAAACAGTCTTATTTTTACAGAGTAATTAGTACTCAACGTTTGATCACTGCACAATTTGTGAGAAGAACAAATGATGATTACTATCAGGAGTTTAAAGGCTGAACCTTGAGCAGAAAGAAATGAAAAAATATTGACAATATATGTATATTTCCATTTCAAGGGTTCATCTCACTGATTTATTCAGTTACATTATGAAGACACCATCTACTGGTTGGTTTGGCACATACTGCACAGGACACCAGTCAGCCACAACATTAAAGCCACTGATATTTAAGTTAATCAAACTGTTCTGCGAAACCATGCTCCTACTGTAGCATTCGTGTGGATGCTACTTTGACGTGCGCAAGCCACCGTACCCCACTGTGCTCGCTTTTAATACCGTGGCCACACAGCGTGTACCAAATGGTGTCCCTTTTATTTAATGTACATATTAATAACAACTCGAGAGAGCAGCTTAAACTTCTATGACAGCCATCTTTCAAGTCGCTCTCGCGTCAAGATCTTACAAACCTGTTTGTGTGAAAGTAAAAATACATTTTTCTCATCTACAGATGCAAATACAGCATTTTCACCAGGAATTAAATGTTTGTATACATTACAGAATCATTTAATTTCAAAATAGACGTATGTAATATAACATTCTGATTAAGTGTACTGTAGTCCACATCAAGCTTGAAAAGCAAATGCAAACCTAACCACTAGGTGGTGCTTCTTTGTTGCACTGCAATGGTTGATACTGAGCTACATTCCACACATTTTCCTGCTAGTTCACTAAACTAATAGCATTTTAACATGTGAGTTGTTTTAAACCGGTTTTACACCCTTTAACCCAAGACAACATGATGTGTAATTGTTCTAAGAGGTTTCCACAAATTTCATATTTTCTTTCTTAAAAGTTGCAACTAAATCTGCACTGATCAGCTCATTTCAAGTACCCACTTCTCCTGATACTGGTGTGCAGAGTAGCCCATCCCAAAGAAAGGCCTTGAAGTAAAAACTCAAAGAGCAGTTTATAACACACACAAAGGAAAAGAAATCACTGCTAAAAAGAATGTGACATATTCCTTCAGCTGAATATATGACCCCCCCACAAAAACAAAACAAAAAAAAAAAAAAAAAAACACTTTTTGAATATTACTGTACTGCATTAACATCTGTGCCTATGTCTTTTTTTTCTTTTCTTTTTTTAAACGAGAAGTCTTGCTGATCGTATCCGAAGCAAGTCTTAGGTAGGCATAGAGGAAACGCAGATAAATATTCCCAAAAACCTCAGCTGTAAAGCTGTCTTTGAATTGCAATAAAGATTATGATTATTACAACATAATGAAATGAAATTTACTAGTCAAGCCAAAACTGTATTACTCCATGTATATGACAAATATCCTGATGTGCACTGTACATATAATACCCCTCTGACTCTTTCATTAGTGGTTAAAATAACAATGCTTCTCTACCAATTTCAGACAATCAACAGCTTGAATTGTAAAACTGAGACAGCTCTGACAGATCGGTACGAATAGACAAAAGAAAACGAGAACATGAATGTTTGATCGATGTTTCTTCTGTTGCTTTTGTATTTTTCCAATGACAATGGCACTCGAAGACTGAAGCACAACGTTTTCATGATGGCCGCTTATTGCCATGCAGTGATGCGTAGCTCCAAAGACAGTGCTTACACACACAGCAGTGTCAGCATCACATGCACACAGTTTCCAAAGCAGTCTAGTCAGCAGTTTTTAAGGGTAGGGGTCTAACTAAGATCCTGCTCGTATCGCCCTTTGATCATTGTTTTCAGCAAAGGTCCGACCTACAGTAAAAGAAAAAGGTTTTTTTTGTTTAGGATAAGCTACATCACGTACTCTTACTACACGGTTATGCTCACTGCATTGTCCTGAACTGCATATATATCTTTCCTCTGTACTAAATCAGGTAAGCCATAAATATTCACAGTAACTGGGTTGCTGGAAGGGTCAGCATGCCCCAGTGATTTCATGTAACAGGTGACCTAAATGTGGATCTTATTTGATGTTCTAGAATCAGGCAATGTGACATTCATGTGCAACTTTGTGCAGTCATGTACACTGCCAGTACTTTAGAAACCACTCTTTTCTTTTTTTTACCTCATGTGGATCTCCGAGTGCTTCTCCCAGCATCTTTTCAATATTCCTCATGATGGCTACTTTCTGATGAGCCCGCAGAGGGTATTCTATCCTCTTAGGTGTGGGGGCACCCTGGAAGTACATGTAATAGCTGAGCAATCATGAACAGACATGTGGTGGCAATATACCACATGTTTTAAAGTAACTGTACATACTTTGTACCAGAAGTTTACAGTGATTGTCACTCCACCATTCAGCAGCGATTCAATGTGATGCCACCTGAAGACAGAAGAAAAATACAATCAACTAAATCCAGTGAACTGAATGTGTTAGAGCAAAATTAACCATCACTTAATCCCAGCATTACAAATGCAAGTAAGAAACTACAAGCAGTCTAAGTGAAAATAAAACAGAATGTCAATGGTGTAGTACCCCAGTATCCCAATTTCTTGTAATGTGTGAAGTACACAAAGTAAGTGATATGTTTTCTTGTCATTGGTTGTCTGTGCATTACTGGTGTTAGCATCAATCAATCAATTTATTTATAAGCACATTTAAAAACAACACAGGTTGACCAAAGTGCTGTACATAGTAAAAAAGTAGATCAAACACACACAAAGAACAGAACAAAACTCAGTGACAATTAAAAGCTAGAGCGTAGAAATGTGTTTTCAAACGGGTTTTAAAAATGTCAAGTGTTTGAGAGATCCTAATTTCAAGATGCAGACTGTTCCAAAGTTTGGTTGCAGCAATCGCAAAGGCCCGATCTCCTCTGTTTTTTGGCCTGCTTCTAGGGACAACTAGAAGTAATTTATCAGCTGACCTGAGAGTTCTACTAGGAGTATTTTTAGTTAACAGATCAGAGAGGTATGATGGAGCTAATCCATTTAGAGATTTAAAAACAAGCAATAAAATCTTAAAATCAATTCTACAACGTACTGGAAGCCAATGTAAATGAGCCAAGACTGGGGAAATATGGTCATGTTTACGTGTGCCGGTCAGGAGTCGAGCTGCAGCATTTTGAACTAGCTGAAGACGAGAGAGCAGAGCCTGGCTGATACCAAAATAAAGACTGTTACAGTAGCCAAGTAGTCAAGCCTGGATGAAATAAATGCATGTAGTCAGCAAATGACAAAATGTTCTTAGTTTTTGCAAGTGCCCTGAGCTAGAAGAAGCTGGCTTTTACAACAGAATTTGTTTCTCAAATGAAAAGCTGCTATCAAAGAACACTCCGAGATTCTTTGCAAGCACTGCAAATAGTACAATCTCAGTTTTTTGGTCGTTTACATTCAAAAAATTTAATGCAAACCATGATTTAATGTCATCGAGGCAGTCTAGCAACACTTTTAGAGAGTCCGTAGAATTATTTTTAAGAGGAAAGTCAATTTGAAAATCATCTGCATAACAGTGAAATGAGATTCCGTGTTTCCTGAAAATAGAGCCTAATGGGAGCAAGTAAAGGGAAAAAGAGTACTGGGCCCAGGATAGATCCCTCAGGAACCCCACATGTAAGGTAAGTGGATGTGGATGAAGAGCCACCAAACCTGACAGAAAAACTTCT
The DNA here is from genome assembly GCF_057381915.1 of Diplotaxodon limnothrissa. Classification (NCBI taxonomy): domain Eukaryota; kingdom Metazoa; phylum Chordata; class Actinopteri; order Cichliformes; family Cichlidae; genus Diplotaxodon; species Diplotaxodon limnothrissa. Next base: position 12,333,573 of record NC_140608.1, on the reverse strand, counting down.
ATCAATTAAATAGGATCTGAAGCATTCAAGTGCAGTTCCTTTAATACCCACACAGCTCCCCAGTCTTGATAAGAGAATCCCACGATCTACTGTATCAAATGCCACACTTATATCTAAAAGCACAAAAATGGCAGAGTTACTAGAGTCAGCAATTAATAAAAGATCATTAAGAACTTTTAAAAGTGCAGTTTCAGTGCTATGTAGCGCTTAATGCATAATGGTGGCAAGAAGACCTCTACGCTGCCTTCTTAATGACCACGTCCTCCATGATCAAGACCAGTAAGATCATAATCCATGTACAGGAGGGGTTTCAAGCGTACGACACGTGGGCCAGAGGTAACCCACCAAAGGATCCAATCCAGCCCACAGGATGCTTTTGGAAAAGGTGGTATTTTAAAGGAGGAGGCCAAAACTTTTGAGCCTTTAACTGCATTTTCATTAGTTTTAGTCTATACCAAGACGTAACCTGTAATAACCTATAATCTGCCATACACCAAGTAGCTCAACAGATAAACACCAACTGCAAGAAAATTTTACTTTTTTATTGTTAGTATTCATTTTAAAACCATTTACAATAGGATTTGGGGGGGTTTTTTCCAATGATTTTACAAAGTAAATAATGGAACCGTCTTTCATTTCTTTACAGTACAAGCCCTGCTGACCGGTTCATTTGATTTACCACAGCATTATGTTGACAAACAGATATATTGATGAAATTGTACTTTTCTTAAGACACATTTGGCATTAAATACATAGGTAACCTTCTTCACACTCAAAGTAACAATTTTGAGGTGTATTTCTTTATACGAGATATTGGGCAACATCTTTACTGGTCCACCCCATTTAAGATGAAACTGAGCTTTATGTGACACATGACGTAAAATGATTTTTGACACCCCTGATCTGAAGGAAATCAAGTGCTATGCAACACATACAGCAAGTCATGACATCACTCGTCAACACAGAGACTCATGTCAACAACCTTGCTAAATGGTTTAAACTGAAAAATGTACATCAGGAGCAAGAATTTGGTTAAACTAAGGAGTGCACATGAAGTTTATGATGGAGAAAATGGAAAAATGCTCATTAAAAAAAAAGGGACCAAAGGGTTTGTTCACTGTGCACAAATTTCACCAAAATCTGACTAATGCTCAAAGCGGAGTAGTGGATTGTGAATCGTGGACAGATGGACAGACAACTGACTCCTCCCCATGGCACAAGCTCATTTGTCCTTTGGCTACATTAGCTAAAATAGCAAGGCATAATACGATGAGCAGACATGTACTGAGTGACAAAGTGACACAAGACACTACTTTTACACTAAAAAAGGAAAAGATCATGTTTTAAAACCTCTTAAATGACAGAGGCGGAATACAACGCACACTTCCTCCTCACATGGATGTGAAAGTGCGACTCAGAGAACTCCATCACATGACACATTAATGTCACGCTTGCTTTTTCTGGGCTAATTAATGAGGCCAACCTAAACCAAACGACTGATGGATAATCCTGCAACAGCCTGCTAAGTGCTTAAATAAAACAAAGCCATGCCGAGAGCATGAAAACACAACAGCTGACAGGGCTTCCAAGAAATGTTTGCACACATAAGATTGATAGAAAGATCACAGAGATATTATTCTTACCAGTACATTGGGATGTAGAGCACGTCTCCGGGGCCCACGACAGCCTCATAGCCAACAACATTTTTAAAATTTGGAAACTTCTCATGGTCTGGATTATCAAAATCAACCTATAAATGAATAAATAAATTATATAAGAAACAGGAACATATTACTCATCTGTCTTCATGAAATATAAAACACATTTAAAAAGGTGCAGATTAAAGTTATTAAGGTAAATTAATAAAACAAATCTAATGTTATCACATTAATGACGTCATTGGAATCAAACTTGGGTGTATTGCTACATACAGCACACAAAAGTTTGGTTTCACTCATCAAAATGTGAAAAATAATTATATTAGAAAGTTAAAGATGAAATATTCTTTTCAATATATTATGCAATGTGTATTATTTTTGTATTTCACAGTTTTTACAGTATAAAAAAAGGAAAGGAGCAAAGTGCAAATGAAATAGAACCCTAACCCTTAATGCAATGGAGCTAAGGCTTCTTTATAATCATAACTAATTAAAAAATAAAAATATTACTAAAACCTTATCCAGTTTTCATGTGCCGTCTATGCAACTGCCTGGTGTGACACATTTGAATAATTATGTTACTAAATTCCACTAAATGTGTTGTTAATGTGTTTCAGCTAGCAAGAGATTATTTAAGCCTAGCTGACGCAGTGAGCAGCTTCTCATCTCTAAAACAACTCTGCAGCTAGACACATCCTGTGGTTGTGGCGAAGATAATATTCTGTTACTGAAGGGTCAAGTTACTCTCCTGAATCAAGCACAGAAAATCACTTAACAACTCAACAATCATCTTTGAGTTAGAAATGTGGTTTTAAAAAAAAGTTTTATAGAGAAAGCATTATGATCTGGGGTTGCTTCGGTTGGTCAGGTTGAGGTTTAAGAGAATTACAATTTAAAAAGTGAGGTGTATAAACTGAACGACCAGGTTTTTTTAATCAAAGGCTTTTTTTCCTGAGCTTCCAAGATTAATTGGGCTCAAATTGCGAAAGAGTGGTTCAGGGAGCATGAGACATTTTCACACATGGACTGGCCACCCGAGTCGAGACCTTAACCCCACTGAGAATCTCTAGGATGTGCTGGAGAAGACATTAGGCAGTGGGCCAACTCCCCCACTGTCAACACAAGAGCTTGGCAAAACATGAATGCAACTCTGGAAATAAATGCTGTGACATTGCACAGGTTTATAAAAATGATGCCACAATGAACGCATGCTGTCATCAAAGCTAAAATTGGTCCAATGAACTATTAGACTGTGTGCCTTTTTTCTTTTCCAGGCAGCGTATATGGACACAGTGCAGGCATCTGCACGTGAGCATGGCCGAAAGCCTTTTCGCAGGATGGAGCTGGCTTTGGACCGGAGATCAAACATATGAAGCTTTCTGTGTGTTGTGCGTGTCAAACAGGTAAGTATACAATGTTGGGCAAGCGTCACCTTTCAACCCATCATTTCATCTCTAACAGAAAACGCAGAGTGGCACAAACACATACTGGCACTGTGAAAATAAAAATCTGATAGCCTACAGAAGAGAAGGCTATCACAGGATAAGCAAAGGTAACAGTTTCTTCAAATTTGTAATGCAAATAAAGAGTTCAAACAAATGCCGCAGGGCAAGTCTGGAAGAGCAAGAAAACTGCATGTCGGATTGCCACTGATGACCTGCAAAAGACTGAGAACATTTTAACAGTCTCTGGAGTGGTGGTGCACGGTCTTACTGTGCAGCAACACCTCTGCAAGTTTGCAAAGTAACATCTAAGCAAGCCTGACACAATTTGTAAATCCAAACTGATATTGTTGAAATAAAACTGACACCAATAAGCAGCCTGGCTTAATAACATGAACCCCTCCTGAATGGAGCAGCTCAAACACACTTTGGGTTTGTGCTGCAGCTAGTAGTATGGGAACATTTAACCGGGAAGAACGCATTTATGTAAATGCCAACTCCTGGAAGCACATAATGATAGTTTAAAATCCATAACAGCAAGGAACACAAAATACAGGTTGCACCACAGCCCTCAGGCCCTTAAAGTGAACATCAACAATATATTTATAAACCTCAAAGGAGAAGAGCATACAAGACCCATACAAGAGAATAACACAACTACACATCTTGCAGGATAAATTGGTGAAAACTTGCCAAACAAGAATTGAGACTGAGTAGAAAGAGGAAAGAAAAAAAACATCTGTATGGCTTTGGCAAAGAGGGTGTCATTAAGCAGAGAGTGATCCTTTCCTTTTTTTGTTATTTTAAAACTGCAAAAAATTTAAAAATTTAAAAAATGGAAATAACAGTGTCATCTTGCTGAAAGTTTAAAGAAATTTAGCAACTTTCGGGGTGGCTGTAGCTCAGGAGGTAGAGCATGTCAACTGCTGATTGGAAGGCTGGTGCTTCGATCCCTGGCTCCCCCAGTTTGCATGCCAAATATCCTTGGGCAAGATACTAACCCCGACTTGCTCTCCGATGCATCCATCGGAGTATGAATGTGTATGAATGACAGTTAGAAAGTATAGATAACTGTGTATGGGTGAACCCAGCATGTTGTATAGACTCCAGTAGAGTAGAAAAGCGCTATACAAGAATCAATCTATTCATCTTATTCTTTAATCATTTGACCAAATTTCTGCACCTACAGTACAACTTACTTGGCTCTGTCTGTCACAGGGGTGATGAACAGGGTATGGATAGAGACATTCAAACTGGTCTGGCGGGAAGAGGATGCATCTCTTATGGCCTTTAATCTGTGCAAAGAAATTCTGCTGCTCGTCATAATGCGCTGGCGTCACATTGCCTGCGGTGACAGATTAACAGAAAATGTAACGCAGGGGTGACAAAAATAACTTTGAACTTATTTTCTTTCTGCTGCCAGAGCCTCACCCTCCATGCCAATGAGCAGGAGGTTGGATGTCAGCTGTCCCCAGCTTCTCTTGGCTTGCTGCTTGTTGATCCAGTTCCAGTTGAAACCAAGAAAGTCAACAACGATCTTCTTTCCTACTGTGTCGTTCAGCGTCTGCTGCAGATATACCCTTGAAATGCACGAGAAAAGGGCACATGCAAAATGTATGAGCCTGAGACAAAAGTGGTATAAAATACACTGGCATTATAGTGTACAATGACAACTTGTTTACCAGCTCCTGTTTCAGCTGACTACATCTCCTTTACACCACAAAGAGAAATTTAGCATTTAAGGAAGTGGCTAGTTTAAATCCAAATAGGTAAAAGCCGCTTTGCGTGTCGGCAAGTCAACAGTCAGCTCTCTTTAGTAAATGATCTGTCTGTGTGTGTGCTGCCAGGCCAAGTCAGGTCACAGGAATAAGCTTCTCCCATGGTTCTCTGGTGGAAATGCTTAGTCATGGCCACCGCTTTCCTCTGCTGCATTACGCTGTGAGTGTAAAAACCCTTCCCTGTTAAGTACACCTGCAGCACAAACACATCTTGTCCCTGACATTCAATGAGGCCCTCGTGCACCATATTTCTATACTTAGGGGTGCACTTAAGTGGTCCGCAGGTGCGCATGCGCTGTCAAAATAAAAGACGCGCACCAGATAAGAAGTTGTAACGCGCGTTTGCGTACATAAGATTTTGTGGAGGAGGACAGACATTTGTTTAGAACTCTTAAAGATGTCGAAGAAGCAAGCTCCTTTAAGCAATTACTTTGGTGTTCCTCCACCTCCAAAGAAATATCAGGAGTCCGAACCGCAAAAGAAGCACGTATTCTCGGAAAAGTGGTTGCAGGAGGCGAGCTGGTTTCAAACAAATGATGAAAACACAGAGATGGGATGCAGAATATGCCATGAAAATCCCACTGTAGTGGACAAAAACAGTACCTTTGTACGCAAACGCGCGTAGCAACTTCTTAGCTGGTGCGTGTCTTTTATTTTGACAGCACATGCGCACCTGCGGACCACTTATGTGCACCCCTGTCGATACGCCTATATAACAAACACACCGCTTCGACTAAAATATCATTTCATCCTACCTTTCATCTCCTCCCCTTTCCTCCGTTTCGTGCATTTGATCCACAAATTCGTTAAACTTCATTTCCATTCGCTGAGACTTCGGGACAAAGTTCTCAAAGTTGCACATTTTTTTCTCATCGTAGTAAAGGAATTTGTGGTTTCCTGAAATGTAAACAGAGAACTCTCCGTTTCCAATGTTGTCCTTGAGGTATGCGATATCCCATTTGAGAGCTGGGTACACGAGGTTTGTGTCTGTCAAAACCACCGGTTCCTGAAAAAAAAAATAATAAAAAGCATTTCAACACAACAGAAAAATCTAACTTTATTTCACGCAATTGAAAGGTGACGTAAGTGACTTTGAACATGGCATTGTTTATGGAGACCGGTCAGAATACTTCAGTCTGATAGGAGGAAAAAGTAACTCATCACCACTCATCACGCCCAATGCATAAGAGCATCTCTGAATACAAAACACATCAAACCTTGAAGATGGGATACAGCAAGAGAAGACCAGACTGGAACATGGACCATGTCCATTTCGCCTTGTATCAACCATTCACGCTCCTGGTGGTGGTGAAACGATGTGGAGGATATTTTCTTGGCACACTTTGGACCCCCTGAGACTAACTGAGCATTATTTAAACACCACAGCCTACCTGAGCATTGTTGCTGACCATGTCCACCCCTTTATGACCACAGTATCTTCTTCTGATGGCTGCTTCCAGCAGGTTAACATGCTATGTCACAAAGCGCAAATTATCTTAAACAGGTTTCTTGAACATAACAATGTTTACTGCATTCAAATGCCCCCCCTATTCACCAGCTCTCGATGCAATAGATGACCATCACCATTATAGTGAAATGGGAGATTTGTATCATGGGCGGGACTCCAAAAATTCTGCACCAACTGCGTGATAACAGCATGTCAATATGGACAAAAATCTGCCAAATGGTTCCAGCAACTTGCTGAATCTACTACTACTTTTAATTCTTTATGGCAGCGTGGAAAAATCTCACAACTAGACTTCAGTAGATTGCAGATTACAGTCAAGTGATTTCTGTTTTTCTACTCCACCCAATTCAAGCGCCTAATCCTAGCTGCAATGGCCATCATAGGTCAAAAAAACCCAAAACAAAAACAGCTGGCCACTGTTCGTCTGCAATTAGCGCAGGCTGTCAGTCCACTGTTTACCTTATCTGTCAATATGCCAATTTTCTACATCTATTTACTCTGAATGACAACGTCAAATTTTGTGAAAGGAGTCCAATATGAGTTGATGGATCAGTGAAGTTCACAAGCATGTTTTGCATTTTTTCATATTTCAAAGGTCTGACTTCAGTTCAGGAGATGAAACGTGGGGTGAGAAGGAAGAGGATGAGTGGAAAAGAGGGAAAACAGAGACATAATGAAAATATACATGTAAAACTGTTAAATAGTCAAACAACTACTGTATTGAAGACAGACAACTTGGTGGCTTTTGCGAATCTGTGCCCTGTCTGTTTTTTTATGGACTAATTCTAGGCTGTTAAAATGCATCAATCTGTTAGAATATGTAATTATACACTAATAAGTGTAAATCTTTGATTACAGTGTTCTTTTTGCCATTAGAAATCCAACCCAGTACTACCAGGCATACCTAATATAGTGGACAGCGAGTGTACAATGGTAGGATAAAAATGTAAAGTTTTACTTTACATTTCTCACCTTTATGACCAGCACATAACTATGCTGCATAAATTAAGAGGAATGCAAAAAGACTGCTGAAGTGTCTTTCAAGGGCGACTTTTCAAGCTTTTAAGTAAAAAAAAAAAAAAAAAATTAAATTATTAATTACACATAAAAAATAAACATTAACTGTTGCTGCGTGTATCACCATGTTGATTTTGTCGCATTATTGTTCATAAAATCTCCCAAAATATTTGTTTAATAACTGCTCTGAATGCCATTAAAATAAATATATCCCAGCAGCTTGCAGCGGGCTGCACGGGGAGTATATGGCAGCACACTCTGAGCTACGAGGCCTACGTGACTAACTGAACGTACACCGCTGCGCGCGCCCCCGCCGCCCGCGTGTCTCGTACGTTGTGCACTGTACTGGTTCTCGGTTTCACTTTCACCGGACAACTGGGAGAATTTTCGGTGGCAAAGGCTTGAAATGATGCTGTAAATCCTCGACGCCGTCAACTAACTGTAACGTTTTGAAATATAGACACTTTAGTTATGGTCTGTGTTTAAATTAAGATGGCAGGTGGAAGCAAATAAGGGGGGAAACTGCCATTTACTTCAAATACATCTTTTTTTTTCTTTAGTTTTTACGCCCGCGCTTTATGTGCGTCGTTTTAAAATAGTTAAATATATCTCATTATTTTCCACTCTGCCTTAATACTGCTGGGAAAGAGAGTCGGTAGTTTTAATATGGATGTTTTTGTTAACATTAAACAGCTAATAAGGCGACACAATTGACATGTCACATTTGAAGCCGTGTTTGGTAGCTACAGGGGTCACTCCTAGCACAACCTGTGATCTACATTACACATACCCCTCAATGTGTCTTTTTTTTCACTCATGTATTAATGGTTGAATCAGAATGGCTGCAGCTGTTAAAAGCAGTCTCTCCAATATGACAACACCAAATAAACAAATTCCAGTGTAAAAGATGCCTATGATAATGAATAAACGGGGGCAATTATACTCATTTGATTATCTCTGAGTGCATTTCCCCACCCTAACCTGCCTTTGCTAAATATTCTACACCATCATACATATTACTATTTTTTAACTGTTGCACAATTTGCAAAGTAGAGATCTTGAAGCCCAAATACAGATAACTGCACCAGTTTTGAGGAAGTTGGAAGAGCACAATGTGTAAGAAAAGGTGTGAAAATGTGTAAGAAATTTTCACTTCCCTTGTTCCATATATGGTAATAAAAATGAAGTGTGAAACGTGAGTAAGCTTGACAATATTACTATCCGTGTTCTGTTACTATTCTTAGATAAACATGTCTCAAGAGCTGAAAACTGTCATGGATTAGTGTGCAGAAGAATAATAAAAAGCAGAGCAGGAAGCTGGTTTATTTGGAGAAGTATTAGTAAGATGACACATCTACTTCTGTGCAAACCAATTCTGATTACAAACAGAGAAAGTGTCAGCTCTATTAATGTGCCATTTTGCAATATGCTTTTGTTGGGCACATACACCTACTCCATAAAGTTTTATAACGCATACCATATCTTAAATGAGGAAAGTTAATATGGTTAACAGTACCTTTATAGCTCTATATTCCACATTAAATTCTTGTGAGACAACACTGAAGTGATTAGAGTTTTCTATGGGGAGTGACTTAGGTGTCACTTCTTTTTAAATGCAATGGCCTGCATAGAAGCCATGCACCTATACATGATTGGTCAGTGGCCCATCAGTAAACTCCTGTAACGGGTAACTATTGTCTAGAGAGGTCTCTTGGTAAAAGGCTCCAGCTAAATTAAACAAAGAATAAGAGCAATAAAAGACAGTGGACGTATTATGATATTGTTTGCCTGCTCAAGATAGAAATTATTACAGCCTCAACCTTAAGCAGACGAGGCATGCATTTCACTTCCATTTGTTATGGTTGGAATTAACCTACAGCTGTTTCATCAAGAAGTTGGGGAGAGGTGAAAAACCTATATCAGATAAGACACCACAGAAACGCTGATTCTTATAAACACTTCTGTGTGTAGACCACAATGATGATCACCCCAAACAGCTCTGCAAAGTCACAAAGCACAGATACCGGATCTGCTTATATTAATACGTTTGCGTCCAAATGTGGAAGAAAAAGAAAGCATCTTGCTTTGGGTGTAATGTGCTGTCACGAAAACCCATTTACAGTGCCAAATTCTTACATGGCAAGCTGGAACTCTGAGGATTTGAGCTTGAAAATTAAAGTCTCTGTACTAAATTTAAATGCATCATACAGATTTATGTTGACCACACTGAGCTGATGTAGTGTTGTGATAAAAACAAGGCTAAATCTGTCCAGGATGTGTCCTTGGACACTAAACAAAACTCTAAGATTGTTCGCGATCTTTCACTGTCACCGCGTTGGTAGATAACCTGAAGACTGATATTTCTTAGATGAAGCTGTTACTAAAATGTTTGTGCTGCAGCGGTACTTTTTTGGTTTCTGTAAAAACACGGGGTGCAATTTTAGCGAATCTTAGAAGTTCCCATAAGCTAACTTAGCAATTTTACCTCATTGTTTATTAGCATTTCTGCTCTCGGGTCCGTGTGAGACAGCCTGGGAATGGGCTTGGTGGGGAAAGAATACTTTCGGAGCTGGGATTCATCCCAACCCCGGCTCTGGACGCCAGAGAAAGCGGCACCACCTTCGCTCGTCGCCGGGTCAGCTTCCACCACGGTCGCCGCTGCCATGGTCGTCGACAAGCGCTGATTAGCCGCCTCAGTCTTCCCCTGAATAAAACAACCATACACCGGTTTTCGCTGCTAACGATATCCCGCTAGGCTACACAGTCAGCAACGGCACTCTCTTACAAGCTTTTCCATTCACAATTATTAATCGGTACAAGAAAATGTGCGCAGTCCCACAGAGAGCACACAGCTCCGCTCCGTGCAACTGTTTGTTGACAGCTAGAAAACAAACGAAACCAACTCATATATACTCTGGTCTGATAATGTGATGCTCAGAATATCGGACAGCGACTCCTAGCGTTGTGGCTGACTAAATGCTACTATTGCATCTATTTCCTTTCACCACAAGGGGGAGCAGTCGCACTTACTTTTTTCACAGTTGTGCAGAAAGTCGATAGCAAAGAGGCAACGAGCCCATCAGTGATAGGTTAAAAGTCACACTTATATCATCTAGTGTGCAGATACAAGCTGGAAGACTTTGTTAACATAATGTTGTTACTTCTGAAAAAATATGTCCTAATTAGAGCTCAGCCTACATGTAATATGAATATTTTATTTAAGTGCTTCACTTTATTCCTCTGTTATGCAAAATTTTATTGCATAAATCCGATATTGCATGGTTTTCAATACAGGAAACGCTAGTGTAATTTTAACAGGACTTTTAATTCACAGTGACAATTAGAATAGTTTAATATAATGGACATCAATTATATTGTTCTATACAATGGCAGGGCAAACGATGGGGCTGAGTTGGCATTGACCCCCATAGTTAAAGTACCATAACCCTCAATCAGTGTAAATATACCTCCACCATCCACTTTATTAAATACACCCTATTAGTACTAGATTGGACCCTTTTTTGCCTTCAGAACTCCCTTAATTTTTCATGCCATGCATTCAGTCAGTTGCTATCATGTCCAATATAGAGACAGAGTTGCTGCAGATCTATAGACTGCACATCCATGGTGCACTCCACTCCACTCCACTGCATCCCAGAGGTGCTCTATTGAATTGAGATCTAATGACTATGGAGGCCTTTTGAGTACAATGAACTCCTTGTTGTGTTTAAGAAACCAGTTTGAGATAATTTGAGATTTAAGGCATAGCACATGATCCTGCTGGTAGCAGCCATCATAAGATGGGTACACACTGCTCATAAGGTGGTGTGGTGTTTGGTCTTTAAATGATGCGCAGAGGAACTACTAAGGAGGAGCCCAAAGTGTACCAAAAAATGTCCCTCACCCCGTTACACCACGGCTGAAAGCCTGAACTGTTCAATGTTGTTTGTGCCAAAGGTTGGCCCTATCTTCCAAATATCGTCATGTTCAAAGTCACTTAAATTGTCTTTCTTTCCCATTTTGATGCATAGTTTGAGTTAGGCAGGTTAGCTAGACCATATCCTACATGTCTAAATGCACTGAGTTGTTGCCAGGTGATTGACTGAGTAGACATTTGCATTAATAAGCAGTTAAAAAGGGTACCTAACAAAATGTCCAGTGAATGTGTAACTATGTAATGTTAAATAATAATATTTGCAAGTTTTAAAAGACAGACTCCCCCCTCACCTACCTCACAGTGGTTTGGTATAGTGGACTGAAACCTGTCTTAATATGACAAGACATCCTGAAAATAATGTAGAGAAACACAAACTCTTACTTTAGGGACAGAATGACATTTATTGGCGTGTTATTTAATGCCACCATAATCATAAAATGATATAAAATAAGATCAATCACACACACATTAAATACATGAAATACAATAAATTAGGACCAGAAAGAAAGGATGGCAGCGGCTTTATTGTGTAGTAGTATGTACATTTGTTTGTGAAACCAAAGATCCCTGGTTCAACTGTGGGAGGAGGCACAGATCCTGCAAAAGCAAATATGTGGCCCTATCTACTGTGGTGACCCCTGTGTGAATAAGGGAGCAACTGACAGTAGCTTCTATATAAAATATGTAAGAAAAAATAACAAAACTGATGAAGTTAGAAGCTCCGTGAAGGGAATTTTACATTAAACAAACGTGTTAAAAAGCTCCACGTGAGGATTGAAACTGTAAACCAAAAAGCATGTATTGTACCAAAATACTCTTTTAAATACTTTTGTTGAGTAGTTCCATGTTAAAGTACTTCTACTCCATAAGATGTCAGGGGGAAATATTGCATTTCCCCTTCAGTGCTTTAATTTCTCAGCCATAGTGGCGGGGATACTCTTCAGATTATAATAATAATTAATATTTTTCCTGTAATATTCTGAATTCAAGACTCATACTTTGAATACTAATTTAATTTGATTATGTGTCCCAGTAACACCACACAGTACCCCAGATGAGCCACCTATATAAGTCAAACTTTCTGCTTCAGATAAAGGAAGATGTAGTATTTTGATAGTGTGGCTCTTATTTCAGGAAAAAGACCAACTGCTTACAACAGTACTGGTCTTAACAAAGCACTGCATATTAAAAGTTTCATGAAAGTTAATCAGTGATGATCTGAAACATGAGTCTTTTTTTACTCTAATATTTAGGTACTCACACACTATGCCATGCTCAGCAGGCTGATTAGCCGATGCTGCCTTGTTCTGTTATTTAAATAACAACTGCTTTTAATGCTACACATAATTTTAGTTCAATAATGCAAATGCACTTCCTTTATGTGTTTTCTCCTGATTCAGTATTTATGTTCCCATGCTTAGTGTTGTTTGTTGTGGAGATCAGTGAGCTGAGCGGATCCCTCTGATGCTTTATTTTTCCCGTAGTTACTCACAGCCAGGAGATCAAACAGCCTGGTGAGTCACAAGAAACTTGTTGCTCCATCCTGCTGACCAATACCAGCAAATCTACCACTGTTGTCTTTTCCCCAAACAGCTGACAAAGCAATCACTCTGTGTTACAGTGGATCTCTACTGACGAATAGAAGCTGTTCATATCTATAGCACTTCCAAAAGTTGCAACAAATTTTGGCATTCATTGAGTTTTATAAAGCAGAGTAGAGCGCATAGTGGAAGTAAAACTCATCTGTACTCATCTGTGTTGGCTTTCATGCTGACCCTCTCCCCTCTAGGTGTTGCAGGTCTAAAACCCCTAAGCCATAAATCCTATAAGCTGAGGATTCTCTGAGGCATTATAAGTCATTTTCCCAACTTTAATTGTTTGCAAACAAAAATACTCCACATCAAAAGCTCAAAGTCTTAAAATTAGGTTTTAATACCGACGCTACTGTACAGATTAAAAGAAAAAAAATCTTTTATACATTATGCATCTCGCTGTTTTGGTTCAGAAGTTCAGATTAATTATTTAAACTGTGAAAGTAAGCAGCTGCTTTAAAACAGATCCCACAGTTCCCGTGTGGTGGTGGTGTAACCTGCTTCCCTGTCACCTCAGGCTCATGTGTTACCGCAGATCGAAAATGGCAGGGCCGGCCCGAGAGACGGAAGTTAAGACCGCTCGGTCAGAGGTCGTGTCACCTCTGCGTGGTGGGAAACTGTGTGCCCGGCTCAGCGACGAACACTTTGCGCTGTTTCACACATCCGTGATAATATTTGGTTAATTCAGGTCAGCTCTCTTCAGTTCATCAGGGTGTGTGGTAGCGCATTTGAGGAAAATGCTGGTGTTTGCATCAAACTTTATGTCTGTCTGCCAGCTTTTTTCTTTATTGTAGTCCAAATATATTGAAGGTATTTAATAGTAATAAAAAAATTATAGTAAAGCAACGATTTAGAGTTAGAGTGAGCATTAATGTTCTCTGTCCTTGTGAATCTTCTCAGCTGATCTTATAGTCCAGCCCCTGATTTTAGATCTCATTCAGTGAACAGGAGAATAATTTCACAGATGTGTCAAACTGCTCAACTTTAACCTCCTAAGACCCGAACTCTTTCATGGCACGCACTTTTAGTTTCTCTTTGCTATTTGGGTTGATTGGGACCTGATGAATGTAAAAACAAAGAATTACAGTGGGGCAAAAAAGTATTTAGTCAGCCACCGATTGTGCAAGTTCCCCCACCTAAAATGATGACAGAGGTCAGTAATTTGCACCAGAGGTACACTTCAACTGTGAGAGACAGAATGTGAAAAAAAAATCCATGAATCCACATGGTAGGATTTGTAAAGAATTTATTCGTAAATCAGGGTGGAAAATAAGTATTTGGTCAATAACAAAAATACAACTCAATACTTTGTAACATAACCTTTGTTGGCAATAACAGAGGTCAAACGTTTACTATAGGTCTTTACCAGGTTTGCACACACAGTAGCTGGTATTTTGGTCCATTCCTCCATGCAGATCTTCTCGAGAGCAGTGATGTTTTGGGGCTGTCGCCGAGCAACACGGACTTTCAACTCCCGCCACAGATTTTCTATGGGGTTGAGGTCTGGAGACTGGCTAGGCCACTCCAGGACTTTCAAATGCTTCTTACGGAGCCACTCCTTTGTTGCCCGGGCGGTGTGTTTTGGATCATTGTCATGTTGGAAGACCCAGCCTCGTTTCATCTTCAAAGTTCTCACTGATGGAAGGAGGTTTTGGCTCAAAATCTCACGATACATGGCCCCATTCATTCTGTCCTTAACACGGATCAGTCGTCCTGTCCCCTTGGCAGAAAAACAGCCCCATAGCATGATGTTTCCACCCCCATGCTTCACAGTAGGTATGGTGTTCTTGGGATGCAACTCAGTATTCGTCTTCCTCCAAACACGACGAGTTGAGTTTATACCAAAAAGTTCTACTTTGGTTTCATCTGACCACATGACATTCTCCCAATCCTCTGCTGTATCATCCATGTGCTCTCTGGCAAACTTCAGACGGGCCTGGACATGCACTGGCTTCAGCAGCGGAACACGTCTGGCACTGCGGGATTTGATTCCCTGCCGTTGTAGTGTGTTACTGATGGTGACCTTTGTTACTTTGGTCCCAGCTCTCTGCAGGTCATTCACCAGGTTCCCCCGTGTGGTTCTGGGATCTTTGCTCACCGTTCTCATGATCATTTTGACCCCACGGGATGAGATCTTGCGTGGAGCCCCAGATCGAGGGAGATTATCAGTGGTCTTGTATGTCTTCCATTTTCTGATGATTGCTCCCACAGTTGATTTTTTCACACCAAGCTGCTTGCCTATTGTAGATTCACTCTTCCCAGTCTGGTGCAGGTCTACAATACTTTTCCTGGTGTCCTTCGAAAGCTCTTTGGTCTTGGCCATGGCGGAGTTTGGAGTCTGACTGTTTGAGGCTGTGGACAGGTGTCTTTTATACAGATGATGAGTTCAAACAGGTGCCATTCATACAGGTAACGAGTGGGGGACAGAAAAGCTTCTTACAGAAGACGTTACAGGTCTGTGAGAGCCAGAGATTTTCCTTGTTTGAGGTGACCAAATACTTATTTTCCACCCTGATTTACGTATAAATTCTTTACAAATCCTACCATGTGAATTCATGGATTTTTTTTTCACATTCTGTCTCTCACAGTTGAAGTGTACCTCTGGTGCAAATTACTGACCTCTGTCATCATTTTAAGTGGGGGAACTTGCACAATCGGTGGCTGACTAAATACTTTTTTGCCCCACTGTATGTGATTTCTTTTAACCAATTTTTACTTATTTTTGTTTCTGAGAAAAATGAGATCCACATATGAGGACATTTGCTTTAAATTCTGATATAACAGTATAATGTCCTTGTAAGTGGATATCAGGCCCTTGTAGAGCAAAATTTAGTATTTTGGTCTAGACAACCCAAAATGTGATGTCCACATATGTGGACGCCAGGTCCTAGGAGGTTAAAATGTGTTTTTCATGTTCAGCTTTCCCACACGTTAACCAATTGTTGTGCCAGCATGCTTTCCTCACTCTCTGGGGTGCTTTTTCACACGCGGGTGTAAGTGGGCAGCAAACGACTGCTGATGGCGAATTACTGGATGGCAGCATGGAGAGGAAAGCACAAATGAGAATCACTGCATTGTGCACACTGAGTCTAAAGTGGCTTTGTTAGGTTTAATCCAAAACGCTTGTCCTAATTATATTTCTGCATTACCTTTGAATGCAGTGAATGAACATTTTGTGCCTCTGTTGTACTCCCTAACACAACAAATTTGCAGGACTGCAGAGCCGCGGGGCTTTTGTTCGTGCGAGGGTTTTGCTGCATGCCAGTCGGAGCGATCTGACCAGCCCACGGGGGTCATCAGAGGAGAGAGGAGTTTTGATTATAATCATTATTTGGTAAATAAGATGTCAACAAGGTGTTTCCTTGACACTTCATTGAGTAAAAGGAGGAAGGTGCAGAAATGAATGCCCCCGTCTCAATAGGGACTCTAATCTCCCCTTTCATGTCTCTTCTTGTCTGAAGGGTTTCAGCTTCGGCTGCCATGTGCTAGTTTGCCTGAACCTGGCACTTCTTACTCGCAGGTGGGGTGAGTATCCTGGCAAGCATGTGTTTATAAAACCCACTTGTTTGGGCACAATACTTGAACTAACTTCTTTTGAGCGAACAGTGTGAATCTGTGCAAAGCCTTTTCCCAAAGTCCTTTAGAAGGCGACAGCCCATTGAGAGTGGAGAAGAAGGGATTACCTTCCTCGACAGTGGTGCATTTCCGAGAGAGCTGATTAGCTCTGCATTCATTGTTAAATCGAGCAAAGGCAGGCCCTAGAGGAGTGAAAGGATCCAAATAGGTGGGCCCAGAAATAAAACAGCCACAGGAAGCCTTGCACAGCTAGCCCAAAGTTTTCCCAACACTTCTTTCCCCCACTCCTAAGGAGGTGCGGCGTGAAAAAGGAGATTAGCATACAAAATTAGAGGCGGGATGATTTTTAAGGGCAACTTGCCTCATGCCCTCCACCCCCATGGTCCTACTCTGTCTGGACAAAGTTAATTAAACTAGTATTAAACAGTGAAGAAACTTCCAAGCGCTCAGGAGTTAGGGGGCTCTTTGAGGATTACCATGATGAGGGAGAGAATGGGAGGTATTTGTTGAGGCGAAATTGAGAAAGGCGTGATGGAAGGAAGAGTATGCTGGAAAATTTTCTATTCTTGTTGGTATCCGAACCCCAGTGGGAGGAATGTGAAGCGTAATGCTGTGTTTACTCCAAACGGCAGGGTATTACTGTCACAAAGAGTGTGTTAAAGAAGGATGAGTACTTTCTCCAGGCTGAATGATAGACAGGGTTGACGGATTTATTATTCTTTTATGGCATTTTAATAGTAAACAAACCACAAAGAAAACTAACAATAAAGCAAAACTAGAAAATGCTTCGCAATAAATTAACAATGTACAGTACAAAGTGCTTCATTTTATGTACAATTAAATACATGAAGAGGTGGAGCAAAGGTCACAACAAGCCAAATGATGGGAGAGAAAATTCAAAACTTGACACTGATGGGTGTTTTATATACAAAGATTACTGACGGGTTCATATATATGTATATATATATATATATATATATATATATATATATATATGTATATATATATACATATATATATATATATATGTATATATATATATATATATATATATATATATATATATATATATATATATATATACAGATAAGTTATTTATACCACAATAGCCACGTCCACCAAGATTGTGTATCTGCATGACAATAAATACATGAAGTTGTGGAGAATTTTGAAAGCAGATAAAAACTCTTCAAATGCCCAGTGACTTTTCAAGATGTTGTAAAAAATATAAAAAATATATCTTAAATACATTTATTCCTAACCATCTATAAATTTGTTAAAACCCTTCTCATCTCCTCTATCTTGTGGCCGTTGTGTTTACTTTTAAAACGCTGTGGACACTGACGACGGTCTGAGATCATCCTTTTATCCAAAACAAACTATCTAAAAAAGAATCTGCCGGGGAGCTGCAAGAAATCATTAAGATCCTCAGTGCTTCTTCCTCAGTCTGAGGTTCTTCCTGCGGCTCCCGGCGCTCTCGCTTCTTCCCCTCTGACCTCCTTTTTTCACACAAAAGTACTTGGTCACTGTCTTTCTGCACTGCTCGCACTTTACCGCACAGCACCAGTGAAATTTACAATTACAGCTCGACACCATCTCAGCCTTACGCTCCTCCACAGCCAGGCCGCACTCCCCACATAGTCTCTTGCAGCTTCGCTTCTCCCATTTGCTCAAGTTCTTGCCTTTCTTTAGGCACTCGCGGCCCTCAGTGCCAGGCAAACCCAGAGTGCGATTTTCCAGGCAGTAATCAGGAGAGTCCTCGAGGTGGACCAGCTCCTTACGGGAGATGGAACTAAAGGTCTCGGCGATGGCCCCCTTGCTGGCCGCGCTGTTCCCCGCTCCTCTCAGAAGGTCTACTTTCAGCGCCCTGTGGTACTTCTCCTTCAAGTAGTTCCCCACCTCTCTGAACTCTGGCAGCTGCAGCCAACAGGTCTGAGTTGTGCAGCTTCCTGACACGCCATGGCACTTGCATGTCCTCTGCATGGTTCCCTTCACAGCCTGGGCACACAGACACAGTTCATGTTATCAAAATAAATAGGAATAGTTCACTGCATTAAAGAAAACTGTGTTTTGCTCTGAGTTTAGTGGAAAAACTGTCAAAACATAAAAACCGTAATTGTGTGTTGGTGCATACATTTCCTGCAAATTCTTGATTGACGTGTGGTCAAATTAACTGATTGTATTCTCAAAGTTTTTCAGATAAAGGCATGAAAGCGGTGAAAAGGAAGAAATGATAGCTTCGAGGTCCATCGCGGAGTTCCTTGTCATCCATTGTGTTTCCTGACTTCAACCAACACAAAACAGCTGTCAATTGAAAAGCGGTGTTTTCTTTCCGTGAAGAGGGGATGAACTTTCTGTTGAAGTGAGGCTGAATCAAAGTTTCACATCGGGTCGCATTGTTCCTCGTAGAATAAATAGAAGTATTTATTTAGCATGTTCATTATCAACATGTTTTCTAGTGTGAGACGACCCAATGGAGAGTCCCATTGAGTGGATAAATGAAAAAGGAGGGGTTTTTCCCTCTCTCTTTCTATCCCCATTTTTTTCTGTTACAATGATGCTCCAGGTGCCATGGGGATCCCAGGGCCCAACAGGGGGGAGCAAAGGCACCGTAAACAAAGACCACTTCAGCTGCACGCCTGTGGTCCCCTCAGACTCCCTCGGGGCCAAACAAAGACCAACATAAATGTGGGATCCTTATTGCAAGAATAAAACTAAACACTTATTTTAAAAAAAGCAGAATAATACAGAATGCCGTGCAATGTCTGGCTCCCCAGGATCTCTAATTAAGCGTGCACCAGTGATCCTGAGATTCTTGAGTTGAGGTTTTGTCATAAGGAGCATTCAGCACTGGTAAATAGGCCCTTCTGGTACACCGAACACGCTGTTATTATTGGAGACGAGTGGCACCTCACTTATAGCGACGTGAAAGGGATGCTTGGGTGGCACACTCAGCGTAATTCTGCGCAGGGAAAAATGATTCAAAAGGTGCTTTACAATCTGCAATCAGTCGGAGGGCCGTGTAAGATTCTTACATTTTAAGCCAGGATGCCACCCAGTTTAAATAATGAGTGGTTAATTAAAGCCATAATATTGCATGATTGTACTGCATCTCATGCAAGATGCTCGTTTTTCATTTGCAAGTTGATCGGGTAAATTAAGAGGGCATACTGTACCTTGCGCCCAGCCTCATTGTTATGGAGATTCATGGCTGCCCGTGCATCCTGTCCAGTCTCTAAAGCATCAACAAACTGTTTGGAGATGGCCTCACCAAAGCCAACATTGTCACTGCAGCCACCCCAGAGCCACCCGTGACCACCTATAAAACAAAAAGAATGAAATTACTGGAATCGCTTTAGGAAGCGAAAACTGTCCTTTCACATGTCATGTACGCGTTCGTGTATCTCTCTGACCTCGTTGTCCATTTCTGCTGTCATCACAGCCGCAGTTATCAAAGTCTCCAAGGCTGCAGTTCCGGGTTAGGGTGTACATAACGCCAGCTGAGCTGATGGCGTGGACAAACGCCGTCTCTCGATTTGCTATTATCATCGGAGAAACTTGTTAGCTATGTTGTCTAATACATTCACACAATTATACTCCAGTTGCTTCCTTCCACTAAGTTAAATCAACTACAGAGAGAGTTTAACTTTATGTATTTTGTGTTGTTGCTGTTGTTTTTTTAATGAAAATTATTTTGAAAAAAAATCCCGCCTTCGTGCCAGGAGAGTAAAACCCTCACTGACAGTTATTATAAATATTCTCTAAATTAAACTAATTTTATTTTATATTACCTAACAAATCTGTCTCTTTGTGTTTGTGGATCTCTGTATGTAGAGGCTGTGATTCGGTGGGACATGAGTGCCTTTTTGTTTTGGCTCTTGTCTTACTTGCCTCTGTAACAATCCCAACTCTTTGGACTAAGCAAATATTTGTAAGACACAAAGAAGACAAAAAAACTCAAGCATCAGAAATAAACCTAAAAAAAAAAAAAAAAAAGCACACAGTTGCATACCACTTTTTAAACATCTTTGAAAATCTGCCATGTTTGCCATGAGTTTGAATCTCAGCCTCGTAGGCGTGTGGGAATATTTGGGATGGCGTTGAGTTGTTCTGTGAGGGGTGGGGGGGTCAGGACTTACCACTGCGCAGGCTGCTGTGCGTGGATAGCTGCAGAGCTCGCTCGGGGCAGTTCCAGCGGTCCCATGCAAACTGGTATTTGCACTCCTCTATGCCACTCTGAGCTCCTGCTGCCACGCTGCTTGAGTAGATCAGGTATGCCTGCGTTATAATACAATGCACATTTTACAGCAACAGCAGTGTGATTTCACAACATGTCATCTGCTGTGATTTCAGTACCAGGATGCATCCTACCTAACAAGCATCATATTATACTTTTAGGAAACATGGTTGAACGAGCTTGATCAAGTACAGGGAAAGTCAGTCGCTGCTATCTGCGGGACTAAAAGATCATGAGGGACTGGATCAAGGATGTGCGACTTTCACATTTGTTAGTGTTAAATCCACTGCTTTCATGTCACTTTCTTATCAGTGCAAAATTTAAGTTACTATGTGGAGTTTAAAATGTGGAAGAAGCTGGTATAAAGTGGTTACTCTTTAACAGACAGATTAAATAGATGATATCTGTCAGTTATGTGACAAAAACACTATGAAGCGGCTCAGTTTGCATGTGGAGGTCTCATCAGCTGCAGTAAAGTCTCAAAGCGCCGTCTGTGCGGGTTTCGCCTGCCGCTCTGCTGCTTGTTCGGACTGTGTGAATGATAATATAACTAATATGTCTCAAGTGGCCTTCAGGGAGATGGAGTACCACCTCTTTCACAGGGGTCTGGATCACTAATGATGACCACCCACTACAGCAGTGCCTGCTCTTGCCTCTTAACACATTCAACCCTCGGCTACACAGAGACTTTGAATAAGGTCAAGTGTACGGATGGGGGGGTAAAGAAAAAAAATCACAAAAGTCCAAGAATATCACAGATGTAGCACCATTGTTCAACGCAGACAGGTACCAGAATTTGTCCCTAAACTTGAGTTAAGATCTCATAAGAAGTGTCTTTCTCTTTTGTGGAAAAACAGAGAGGAGAGAAGATCAAAAGAAAGTTGGCTTACCTTGGGTCCAGTCATCAAGAAATTATTCACTGACCTGGAAAAGGAGACAGCTTATTCACCCTGGGAAGCTCAGTGTCCTCCACAAATTCCTCTGCTAATTCATCTCTCATTAGTGCACTTTGTAACATGTTAAACTATGACATGTGGGTATTCAAACTTTAGTGAACCACACTACTGAAAGATTTTTTAAAAGTGGGAACTGATGTGGGAATGTTATTTTATTGACTTAGTCAAGAAAAAAAAATTTCGCTGGTTGATGGATTTTAGTTTGTAAGAAATCTCAGGGAATTTTCAAAACCTGGCTACCCGCAAATCGACCTCATAAACGGCTTATATTTAGCCAACACTAAGTGCTTATTAACCGCCTTCAAACCCAATAAGCCCTTTATAAAAGGTTCCTTATTGAATAATTCTATTAAATAAATTGGGCTTTTATTTTTCGAATTAATAAATGAATAAAAGTTCCCCGCGTGTGTTCAGTTAATCCTTTTCAGTAGGCTATTTGGAGCGGACGTTATAGCCAAGAAAGTGGCTAATATTTCATAATAAACCAACTTACCAGCAGCAGGTGGACCTCATGTGAGTCAGGAGAATGAAAATGTAATAAAAAACCTCCCAGTGCATGAACATCCTGACAGGTGAGGGGAGGGAAGAGACGGCAACTCGTCCAAAGCTGCAGACGGCGTGAAGATGGAGAGGACACTGAACTACCAGCACATGAAACTTCACAAGGGCTTCCAGGATTCAAGGCGGGGGCTCTGAAATGGAGCTGCTCTCGTCCCAACAAGAGATTATCTGCTTAATTAAAGATTTTCCCCCTTCTTACTCTCTTGGCCAATCAGAAGTAATGCACCAAGGAGAGACTGAAATGATCAAAAGGGCACCCTGGGCCTTCAGGGCCGAGCAACGGTAGGTTCCCTGCCTTCCTTTAAAAGCAAAGGCAGATCTGTTTAATCCTTTAGGAAAAGTGTAACAGTGATCCCTTGAATTTCTGCGCAGAGAAAATGTTTATTTAAGCTATCGAAAAGCAGTTGATTTGTCGGGGATTAGCTGGAGGATAGCCGTTTGTCAGTTTGATGGGACAACAGAAAACTTTGGTTCAGTTTAACAAAGGTGTGATTGAATCAGTGTATCTGTCATGGAAACTGTTACTCAACGAAATTTAACAGCACCGAGCGAGTGTGTAGTTTCATACAGGTCAAATACTCCCGATTAGTGATTGATTTTTAAAATTGATTTATTTATTTTAATTAATATTTGTTTATTTATAGGAGAGTTAAAGCAAAATTCTGCAAATGAATGATGTTTGGGTGGGGGTTCTTGATAGATGCATTCTCAGAATAATGTGCGATGACGTGCTGCAGGGAGCGGCGATGTTTATTTTGAGTGTTTAGCAGGTTTTCCCTTAAAATTTTCTATTTATTTATTTTACTGATCTTAGTAGGAGTACATTTTTGTTTACTTGCCTGCTATATTTTAACAGCCACATAAAAGGTGGATTGTGACAGAGTGAAGGCCAAGCCACTGATCAGAAATAGGACATTTGCATCGCTAATCCAGACGGCCCTTTCCTGACACTGGATAAAGGGTTATTCCCCAATAACCTCGTCTGACCTTTAGGTCCCTTCCTTTATCTGAGGCAGGACTTTTGCGATCTTCTTGTGTGCAAATTGGGATTTGGGGCGGGGGAGGGGGGGTCATCATGAGGGACTTCTGAGGGATGTTTTTGGATTAAGATTTAAAAAGAACTGACAAGTAAGATGAGATGAAATCAGGAACCACGTTGTTGCCTTAGCTTCTTTTTTTTGTTTTTGTTTCTCCAAAAAAACACTACATTTATTTTTTTTCTTATAAATGAATTGGTCCTTATTTGGCATTCCCCCCCCCCCCCCCCTTTTTTTTTTTTTTACTCCAAGTCATATTCACCCAATAATAATAATAATAATAATAATAATAATAATAAATTTTATTTATGAGCGCCTTTCAAGTCACCCAAGGACACTTTACAATAGGATAAAACAATCACATTCACACAAGCATTTTTTCTAACGTTTGTATACACCCCACTGGATTGGGGGCAGCTCTGGGTTTAGTATATTTCCCAAAGAAAATTTCTCATGCAGCCTCGAGTATCCAAGGATTGAATCACCAACCATTTGATGGACAAGCCACTCACCCTCCTGAGCCACAGCCACCTCAAACATAGAGTTCCTCATTTTTACATGTGGTCTCCCAACTAACCGGGCCCAATCCTGCTTAGTTTCCCAGATCAGATGAGAATGCTTAGGGTGCTATGACCATGAGCTACGACAAGAAGTTTGTTATTCCTTACCTGAAACAAACAGCAAAAATTTAGCACTGCAGGTTTCAGTAAACATGATGGAAACTGAGTACATTTTTAGCTTCACACAGCATAAAAGTATAGCGTGAAGAGGCATTGTTTATGTATGTGTCATAATTGTTCAAATGTGTGACAGTGTATGAATATTTAATCCCAGGCACAGAAGAATACTAATCTTGCCACACTTGCAGTGCACAGTTTATTTTTATTTGTAAATTAGATTAAATTCAGAGGTGTCCCACACAAATGCTGCCTTTGTCTCACAGCAAGTTTATCTGCATTTGGTCACCCTGCCACAGTAAAAAAGGACAATGTCAAAGTTTAATGGAGCAGAAACGTAATGCTGCAAGTAATGTTCAGACCATATCTGAATAGCATGTCAAATGTGTAACCTGCAGATGGATATGATCCAAACTCACACAGCTATCAGCAAAGATAAGTGATTTCTATAAGGGTCATTTTCACAGAATCCAATATGTGGCGCTGAAATGTAATACTTAATGTTTTTGAGGGTTTTTAGATTCATTCACACAGTTCATGTTTTTGTCAAGTCATTTTTTATTTTTTTTTATTCTTTAAATAATGTCAAAGTGCATAATCTTCTTGTCTAAAGTAGCATTTTGATTAGTAACATATACTTAGCTGCTTTTGAGTGATTCTTAGTATAGATAGTATAAAAAAAACAAACAGCACTGGTTGTGATTCTTGCTTTTATTTCATTTTTTTAAATTTACATTATTTATTTATTTTTATTCGGAATGTGAATAGTTTTACAGTGCTCCAAATTTAAAAAAAAAAACAAGAAGTCCGTTCTGGTGTGCAAAGAATTTGGTGCCTGCTTAAGGTTCATACATACAAAAAACAACAATAAAAAAAAGTCTGAAAATCAAGAACAAAGTGCCTTTATCAGTGTAGCAAGTCATTCTTAAAAAGAGACAAACTACTGATTTGGTGATGGTGATGATAACTCATCACAGAAAAGCAGTAGGGAGACAGACACTGGTTGAAGCATGTGAAGGATAATTTGATGCTGAGTACACTCGTTTTTCCATTTAAAAATCTTGAAAAATAAATAAATAAAAAGATAATCACACACATTTGTATGTTAAGCTAAGCACCTGTGATTAACATCCTTCCAAATCCCTTACTTGTGAAAACATTTTCTCATTATATATGTACTTTTACAATTACAATAAGTTTGGCACCTTCTAGGTCATTATGATCTTGACTTCGATGTTGTAAAGTCATTCTTTGATCATCTCTCTCTTCTGTAGTCTTTCAGGCCTGTCGCTGTTGCCGAGCTGGTTAGTACATTAGTTCTTACTAACATGCTAGATTTTGATTTGGCCTCTCCTAATTTTTTTTTTTTCCTCTCAGGTTTAGTTTTGGCTTTTCAGCCTATATCTCTTTGAACCTTAAATTGAGGGTTCAGCTAGTAGATATTAAACTGAAGTTAAACACTTGGAATCAGACTCCATAGCTTTTATCTGCTTAACCTTTAATGAAATAAGAGCAGGCCTAAGCAGGCCTCACCTGACCTTATCAGTCAATTCTCAAATGAATTTAGATTCTCTGAAAATGGGATCCTGTGGACAAAAATGACTGCAATTCCCAAACAGTTAATGCAAAAATAATCTGTTTAACCCATTGAATTCAAGCTGAACGTCTGCACTTCAGTTTTTTTTAAATCTGCTGTTGTGGTATATAGAGGTTAAATTAAGAAATTGTGACACTGTCCATACAGTTAAGGACCTGACTGCAAATAGTAACTTTAATGAGTTGTAAAAGAAAATCTTACGGCACTGAAAGAAACAAACTTGTTTTCCCTTGGGTTGATGTTCTTGTCATAAGGTCTGTTGCCCCACATTTGTGCAACACTATTTACAAGCCAGGTGGCATTTAGGACTGCAACATGTCTGAGGAGCCCAGGGACAAAGCACCCCACAACTAAGGATTCACCCCAGAAGTACCAGGGAACCAGCGTGGGCACGAGGAACCAGAGGACCAGCATAGACACCACGTAATGTCTGAAATAAATCAACAGATAGCATCTCATACATCCATTCTTAGTTGGCTACAATTTGGTTTGCAATGAACATTTTTTTGGACTAGTTTCAAAGACGCACAAACTCTGAATGGTAATTGGACAAATTCTTACATAGCGCTTTTCTACTCTCCCGGAGGACTCAGAGCACTTATACAACATGTCTCATCCATTCATTCAGCACATTCAGCAAGTGCTTTCTATGTAACATCCACATACATACTTGGGTTAGTATCTTTTCCAAGGCAGGCAGACTAGAGCAGATAGGACCTGCTCTACCTCCTGAACTACCAGTGACTCCAAATGGAACAGAAATCAAACATAGCATGAAGAGCACCAACATCATCGTTATTAGGGCAACAACTTCCTCAGTACCTCTGACCAGGTCACTGACCATCATTAGCAGAGGAGGATTTGCCCAGAACAGTGTAAATGTTTACTAGTGACCAAAAAGTTAACATTACTAAATCAATTCAAGGCCAAACTCACTTTTCAACATTGTTTTGCAGAAATCAAGCTCAGAAACAGTAATAAAGTATGTCTGTGTAGGTTCTCAGTCATCCAAGTCTTGCTACTCTAAGGAGCTTGGAAAGAAATCAACTGGACTACCAATAAAGTATGAGGTGCATTATTGCACTCTGTGGCTTGTTGTTGATTGAATGAGTCTTGCATAACTGTACTTTTTTTATGATCCAAATCAGTGTCTGCATTAAGGTTTGCTCACCGTTTCTGGAACATAACCACTTTATCTGTCGTCAGGTCAGACAGGCTGAGTTTCTGTTTCTTTTCAGCGCAGTCAGGATGTTCTTGGACCAGGAGCCAACCAATGTGGGAGAAGAAAAATCCCCGTGAGGCATTGTGAGGGTCTGCGTCTGTGCATACATATTTGTGGTGGAGGCAATGGTCCCTCACCCATTCATATATGTTCTTCTGCATACACATAGACAGGGAGAAGGCATGAAGTATATCACATCTCAGACTTTGCATTTTATTTTAAGTACAAGTGTTCAAAAGAAGCATCACATCCGCAATTATGTTTTGTAACTTAATATTAAGTATTTAGGTACATCAATGTTTTATGACAAAAAAAACAATATTTTCTTACTACATTACAGTATTTAATTTAATATACAGTAAAAACAAAAAGTGCAAATACTTAAAATTTAAAAAGCACTTGATTAACAGATCAGCAAGTGTGAACACCTCTGTAAAAGCAGTAGCCAAATACTTTTCCCGTGTGGAATTACATTGCATGTTTTTAAATGGCCATTCAGTTATTTAAAACGTGTCAGGTTGGCTTCCTTTTTTATGATATTTAGTTTGAAGATATGCAGATAGTGTCTTTTTATCATGTGCCAGAGGTTACTTTTTCATAGCACTTTACCCTGAAATTTATAAAGCTAGAGAGGATCAGCCTCCATTTTTCCCATATGTAATCGTACAACCAAGCATGCCCCTGGATTTCCTGAATACTCACTCCATGCAAGGGTTGAAGGCGATGTGGAGGAAATGAGAATCAGTCCGTAAAGTGCTCCCAGATGTAAGAGGATAAACACTATGATATTTCTCCATCTTAAGACTGTCGGCAGTTTCCATGGTTTCTCTTTATAGGTAAAGTAAATAGCATCATCTACCGTACTTGAGTCTGTCCTCGCATCTCCGCTTTGCTTCTTGTTAGTCATTTTTTATTTTTTGCAAAGAGGACCCTGTAATAGCACCTCGAAAACTAGACAGACAGATGTGATCAGTAAAACGCGCACACAGTCTCCGATCGTGTCTGCAGACACTCTTATTCTTTTGTTTGTCGTTCACCGCTTAGGTTACGCTAGACATTTTAATTAGTAACTTATTATGATGATGAGAGGGGACAGTCCACGTTAGACTAAGGTGATCGAGGTCCCCTTGACTGGATTGTTGCCATCTGCGTGGGGTGGGATAGTGATAGGGGAGGCTGGATGCCTGTTAGCTGTATTTGAAGCCTGCCTGTGAGACTGTGCAATCTCTGCAGGGCAGGTGTGGGTGTACTCCGGGCCTCAAGGGCCGGTCTCCTCCAGGTTTTAGATGTGTCCTTGATCCAACACAGCTGATTTAAATGGCTAAATTACCTCCTCAAAATGTTTTGAGGTTCTCCAGAGGCCTGGTAATGAACTAATTCAGGTGTGTTAACCCAGGGTGATATCTAAAACCTGCAGGACACCGGCCCTTGAGGCCTGGAGCTTTTCACCCCTAATGCAAGGTCTAAGTATCGCCTCATGTTACCACACTGATCATAGTCAAAATGCAATACTAGTAAAAAAAAATGCCAGCGCATATAATTCCCACCTGTAAAACCATACCTGTTTTGGGGGTTATCTCATTGTTGACGTTCTACTGTTATAACAACCCCTTCTGCTACTTATCTGACCAGATCAGACTCCCAGATGTTGAACTGTCTTGATGCTGCTCATGAAATTAAAGGATTGAAAGGTATTACTTTATTTATTTGAGTAAATACCAAAGTCCATGGATTTGTGTGTGTTACTGTTTGTGTGTTACTTTCCATTAGTTAATTAATGGAATTAATTTATAAATTGGGGGGGGGGGGGGGGGGGGGGAGAGAGCTGCAAGACCTCCTCCTATAAGGACTTTGGTAAAGCACAATCTGTCAGAGCAGAGTAATAAACCCCCCAGTGCTGTATTTAGAGGTGTTTTATGTCACTCTAGGTCTGCTTAGTCTGATAATGTGAAATCAACAATGTCGATCACCATTAAAATTAGGATTTTTCCATTTTTTAGTTTTCAGTATTTAACGTGAATATATCTGGGGACTGACTGTTGGATATTCATCTTTCTAATATTTTATAAACCAATAATTACTCCAAAACAATGGCACGTTAGCTGATTAATAATCTAAACAGTAACTTGTTGCACTGGTAGCACAGAGTCCTGAAAGCAAACAATTGAGAACACGTGGGTCAAACATGAGTATAGGATGCGCAACGATTTATTTTATCATCTAAAATACAGTACATCATTATTCCTCTACTTACAAGCTTTCAGGGTTAAGGCCAACCTTTGAACAAAAACTATTTGCTACCTCTCGAAAAGTATCACCACTTCACAATGAGGAGTATGTGGGAACAAGTCAACGGGCACAGCCAGAGTTGGTGAAAATGCTTCTCCTGTGAGTTTCTTCTGTGAGTTAGGATCACAGCAAAGTTCCTTGAAGTTCCGCATAGCTTCTCCGTCTGGTTTACAAGAAACGTAGACCAGCCTGCGGATAGCCGGTTGGTTTCGCAAAGCCCGGACAACCCTGTGGTGGAGGCCGGCTCGAGCAGGATTTACCACGACTGTAAGGCATCTGCCTGCGAAGCTCAGCTGAGATATAAGGCCAGGAAGCACAGCTTCTGCCTTCCCAGAGATAAACTCACAGTTTAACACATTATTGAGAGCTGCGTTGTGTTTAGCGTCTTCCACTGCCTGTTCTATGAGCTCTATACCAATAATTTTGTCCACTCTGGGAGAAATAGTGATTCCCATGGCACCCGTCCCACAGCACACATCTAGAAGAGTGCTGCCGGCTTTTGTTTGCCCTCCATCCTCCTCAGTGTTTGGGACACAAAGGTCTCTCACTGTGGCATAGAGGACTTCAGCAGCTGCCTGGTTCACCTGGAAAAAGGCGTCGGCCGAGATGCGGAACTTGAAGTCCAGTATCTGAGAATCACAAGATGACAGAGGAGCAATGAAAAAAACAATCATAAGGTAAAAACATATTAAACAGTAGCTACCCACTCTTCTCTATTGCCTACATAAATTCAATGTTTATAAGGATGGTTTTATAAGTAAAGCTAATGTTATTGTTTTATGGCAACTGACAACCAACATGAAGGTGTATTACTGCCACCTGCTTGGCTAGAGTAGTGGTACAAGACTTCAAAATGCAAGCCTGCAAGGGATGCAATGAAAGGGAGCAATGGCTGTACACACAAAAACACACAGTTTTATATTTCATTGCTAAGTTTGAATAATGACTCCTGTCTTTTTTAAAGAGACAGTTCCCCCTGGTGGGCCACGAAGATACTGCAGGTGGGCCACAGTAATAACAGAAACTCAGTTTTAATATACTAAGTTCATTACAAATGTATGAAAATATACTTATTTATATAAAAAGTGAAACAAAACTGGTAATATTAGGTGGTTAAGTTGTGATATTAGTCATTACTCTGACCTAAAGTTACAGCTCTTGAATTGACATTTCTGTCTTCCAGTAGCAGTCGGGTCACACACTGGCCTTAGCACCTTGTGTCTGACTGTGTAACATTAGGAATTTATAGACAACAGTCTGTGTTGTTTATGTTATTTAATAAAGTTTTCAAGGAAATACATCTCTTTCTCTTGTATTAATTTGGGCGAAGATTCAGGGCTTGATGGGCTCCGCTGGATTTTCTGGTGTTTAATGAGACACAGTACTCTTGGCTTTGGGAATGGCCGACTTACATTTTAGTCATACATGTTCCACTGCTTCCATGATGTATCTTGTGGGGGGTTTTCCCAGTACTTCCACAGCTGTAAATAAGCTGAATTTCCTACATGGCCTATTCTTAACCTCAAAAATATTACTTCTTCCCTTCTGCTTCTCCCTATTGCCTTGCTATGATAACTTTGCTATTACAAATAATGCTCTTACATGCCTCATTTACATGTCCTTAGATACATTACTGTGCAAAAGTCTCGAGCCAACCCTAATTTCTTCATATTTTGCTAGGAAAATATGTGCAGCGACTTACTGAAACATGCACAAACAAGTACTGAATGATGTGCAGCTCTGCATGAGGCAACTGACACCAGCTTTCAGTAATGTTTTTCCAATATTCTCCGATTCTTTTGTGCGGGAATGGATCGTGTTAAGACATTATATAGCCAAGAGAATAAAAGAATAACAGATTTCAAACACTTTATTTAAATTTAAGTGTTTAAATGTGCACATTTACCTATTTTTGTTTCCTATTTTGGCAGTGAATCTGAATTAAAATATACATGAAATTATTCATGAGAGCA
This sequence comes from Diplotaxodon limnothrissa, assembly GCF_057381915.1. Classification (NCBI taxonomy): domain Eukaryota; kingdom Metazoa; phylum Chordata; class Actinopteri; order Cichliformes; family Cichlidae; genus Diplotaxodon; species Diplotaxodon limnothrissa. The sequence goes on along the minus strand of NC_140608.1, from coordinate 12,302,556 downwards.
AGCACTTGAACAGTGTCTGTGCAGCTGGACAAGGGATTATGAAATCTCTGTGAGGTTACCTCCTCATATATGTGTGGCTGACCATACAGAAGCTGGTAGGGAGATTGCTCATGGGTGCACCGAGTCATGCTGCTCTCCTGGAAGTACAGCGAGTCCAGCTGACAGACCGATCCAGGACCCTGCGTGAAGTAATCCACCAATTCCGCCTTATGGACGGCCACTTCTGCTGGGGTGAGGCTCTGTGGGTGAAAGTACACGATGGCCATGGTGCAGCCCTCTTTATTGGTCCTCACTGTGATCTCTCTCCAGTGACCCCCGGTGTGGAACAGCAGGCAGGGCTCCAGTGAGGACAGGCGGATGAAGTCTTGGTAGCACCTGGCCACCAGTTTGTGCTTCTGTGGCATGTTGAGCAGGTGGTCTCCGCTGACACAGACGATGTTCCCCTTCCTGCCCGTGCCCACGTAAAATCCAACCGTCTTCGGATTGCCATCCACTCCTCTGTTGACTGAAAATGTGGACTTGTTGCGGTAGCCATCTCTCACTGGTGAGGGCAGAACAGGCAGCACAGGAAAGCTGAGTTTATCCCTGACAGGTGAGTCGCCAGAAAGATGCCCAGAGAGCTGGGACAGGATCTTCTCCTGATTCTGTTGCTTGAGCTCAAGCTGCTTATCATAACTCAGCCTCCACAGAGGGGTGACCACATCTGCCAGCCTCTCCTCCCACGACACATCATCAGTACATGAGGGTGGTTTCTTCTCCTTACCTTTCCTCCATCGCTTCTTTGATGGTGGGTTCCCCTGTTCGGTTACAATAGTGCCATTCGCTAGAAACCGCAAAAGGTCACGTTTGACAAATATAACTGACTTGCTGCGTGCAGCTACCAAGGCCATTTTCTACTTTTGAAAAACTTGCTACTATGGCTGAGGGTCCTGCAGGAGGATTAGCGCATTGTAATCTATAAGGTGTACACGGCAAAAGACTTTACCGGGTGTTCATGAAGCACATGCTGGAGGTTCAAAGAAACTCCTCTGACGTCTTATTTACCGGACAGATAAGCTTGCTGTCGACATCCCCCTGCGTCCCAGGGCAAGTAAACATTTCCGCTGTGTCGCGATGGACTCAAACAAGGACGAAGCGGAGCGGTGCATTAAAATAGCCCTAAATGCAGTCAGTAACAACCAGGCGGATAAAGCCAGAAAGTTCCTGGAGAAGGCACAACGCCTGTTTCCGACAGAGCAAGCCAAAAGTACGTCGAATAAATGCCTGTTTGGGAAGTGATTGGGGGGTTTTTAAATCATGGGTGCTAGGCCGTCGCTGTGAAACCGAAGCAGCTAATGCTAGCATTAACGTTACACCAGCTGCTAGCCGACACTGGTATTTGTAGTTTTTCAGCCTAGAGTCGCGTTTCTCTAATACGTTTGGTTTCTTCAACATAGTGGACGATTAGTCGGTATTCGCAGTTTTATCCCTTATAGAGTGGTCTTCGTAGCAGCTGGGATGCTAACAAGTAGCTAACCGTGGTAGGATTAACGACATAGGAAACGTGAACTCAGGTGGCAACCGTCGATAATGTCTCCTCTGTCTTTTCACAGACTTACTGGAGTCTTTAGCGCAGAATGGAAAGCCTCCGGAGGAGAACGGCAGTCATGTGAACGGAGAAGGACCCGCTATGAGACACCGCGGCGGCAGAGAGGAGCCCGAAGTGTCCGCACAAGCGACGGCGGACTCGGGAAAGTCCTACACAGCCGAGCAGCTGGAGGCCGTTAAAAAGTCAGTTCGCGTCTATGTGCTCCCTTTGTTGCAGTGAAAATGCTGGTAGAGCTGGCTGACGTCGATATCACTTGACGTTTATCAAAAAGTCAGTGTGATTATAGTGAATATACGCTACCTGACCAGTTTATTAGGTACACTTGCTGGCAAATGCAAGGATTTCAACAGCCAATGACATGGCAGCAACCTAGTGCATTTAGTTATGTAGACATGTCCAAGACGACCCCTTTAAGTGCAACCTGAGCAGGAGAATAGGGAAGACGTGTGGTTCAAGGGACTTTGAATGTGGAGTGGTTTTAGGTGCCAGGCAGGCTGGTCTCAGTATTTCAGAAACTGCCGATCCACTGAGCTTGAGTGTGATTGAGATTGGCTAGACTTCTTCCAGCAATAACTCAAATAACCTCTCATTAAAATCAAGGTATGCTGAAGAGCATTTCTATAGGCAGAACGCATCGAACCGACACCATTGAGGTGTCACTCCTGTCAGCTAAGAACAGCAAACTGAGGCCAAGATTCACACAGTCTCACCAAAATTGGCCAGAAGAAAATTGGTAAAAATGCAGTTTGGTGTGATGAATCTCAGCATTTGGATGCTAGGGTCAAAATTTGGCATAAACTGCATGGATTTAACCTGCCTTGTATCAACAGTTCAGGCTCTTCATTGTGGGGGATATTTTCATGGGATGCTCTGGCCTCCTTCGAACCAATTGAGCATCCTTTAAATGCCACACTCTGCCTGAGTGTTGTTGCTAACCATGCCCATGCTTTTATGACCTCAGACCACAAAGCTCACATCATCTCAAAGTAGTCTCACAGTGAGTTCACTGTACTCAAATGATCGCCAGCTCTCTATCCGATAGAGCACTTTTGGGATGCGGAGAAACGGGAGAGTCACATCATGGATGTACAGCCAGCAGATCTGCAGCAACTTTGATATTGTCATGTAAATATGGAACAAAATCATGAGGAATGTTTTCCAATACCCATGCCGTAAAAGAATTAAGGCACCTCTGAAGGCAAAAAGACATCCCATTCAGCAAGGTGGCCCTCATAAAGTGTGCAGTGACTGTATTTCACACATCACTCAGTCCAGCAGATTTAGTTGACCAATAGGTCAACAGGTTTAGGTTTAGGATGACAAGATATCATTACTACTGGGATGTGATGACCACATTATCTAATCCATCTATATCACATTGCTCCAGACTTATTAGTTCCTTTTATCAATGCTGACATGTTTTTTTGCAAAACAGTGACGTCAAACAGACGTCTTCTACACACCCAAGTGATGTGCAAATCTGTTTCCCCCCTCTACAGAAAATTGATCTAGAATCAATAAGAGAAGTGATAAAAGTATCGGACCCATAAGCAATGTCAGTAGTTGCACCGGTGTCAATATCGGTCCCTAAAGATGGCAAAGCAGGTAGAAATGATGGTTCATGTAAAGTTAAAGTAGTTAGATCTGAAGAGAGAGAGAGCTCAAACTGGGGATGTGAATGTTGTAAATATATATATTTTTTTATTATTATTTGCGGAAATTAAAAAAATAAGCATCATAAAATCCACATAGTGTAAGACTCAGAGTCACATCTCTGTAGCTCTAACTACATATTGTGTTTATAGTGTTTTATTTTATTTATCGTGTGTAGTCTCCTAACAATCTCTGCTGTATCATTTTTTTCCTGCAGGATTAAGAGCTGTAAAGATTACTATCAAATCCTAGGAGTGGAAAAGACTGCCTCTGAGGAGGACCTTAAAAAGGCTTACAGAAAGCTCGCTCTGAAATTTCACCCAGATAAAAATCACGCACCAGGAGCCACAGAAGCATTTAAAGGTAAATTAAAAGTTATTTACGGGAAAGACATGGACACAAAGATTCAGAAAGTGCATAACGGTGGTGATCTTCTGTGTGTCTTGCAGCTATTGGTAATGCATATGCTGTTCTGAGTAACGCTGAGAAACGAAGGCAGTACGACCAGTATGGCGAGGAGAGAACGCACCCGAGCAGACACAGACACCATCATGAGTTTGAAGCAGATATCTCACCCGAGGACCTCTTTAACATGTTCTTTGGTGGAGGCTTTCCAACAAGTAAGTAGAGCTCAAAGGAATAATAACATCCCAGTAAAGATGTTTGGCGTGTTTTGATACACTCTTATCAAAGCAAGCAAGGGATCTTAGAAATTCTGCACAACACGAGAGTCAGCTAGTGGTTATTACATAACCATAATATGTAATCTTCCCTCATATCTGGCAGTTTTACAAAGCAGCTTCCCAGATTACCTTTCTAAATGCAGAAAGATAATCACTCCAGACTGAAAGCCAGCATATTCAGCTGGTTTTAGATGCTTACATGTGTTAGAAATGAGTTGAGTTGAAAGGTTTGAAAAACTCTTGGTAATCATCGAGGATCGTTTCGCCTTCACCATTGTCTGTCCTTACCACCAAAGTGTCTGTATGGAGGCAGTGAAGGAGGAACCTGCAAACCAGCTTATTGTGTGAATCTACGCATTTGTTGACCATGCATCATTTTCATCCTCCACAACAAGAAAATGCAGGCTGACACCGGCACAAACGGACCTGGGTACATCTTTATAGCACTGCTGCTTTATCATTTAGCATATGAAGAGTTTGGAGTTTGGGGAGGTTTTTGCCTTCAGAGACCCTCCTGGGAGGGTTTTTTTTTTTTTTTTAAACCAGGACAAACGTGTTCATGTTTAGTTCTCCAAAATCCCAACTGCACTGTGCTTGATGTCGATGACGCTGTGTTGAGTGGGCTGTAACAAGGAAGGGGGAGACAGCAGCATTCATGAGGAATGGGAATTGCAAAAAAGCCATCAAAGGCCACAAAGCACAGCACGAAATGCACAAACAGCAGCTCCAGTGGACACTCGGATTCACATCAGCTCTTTGTGTGTTATTACTTCAGCTTGCTTACAGACCAAGAAGAGCACAAGCAAGAGTAGCCCCCAGACCGGTTGTACCACATATTTTTCACACTGCCCTCATCTGTCAACAGACACTTTCTGCAGGTAGCGGGCTTCCGTAACTGCCCGCACACTGCCAACAAGCTACCGCTACTGATTCATCACTTCTCCATAAATGTGGTCGGCTCCTCTGTAATGTTTAGTTATGTGCTAGTTGATTGCTGAAGAGATGCTTTCTCTGACTTTCTCTGTAATTGTTGCTCAAGTTGTGTTGCAGTATAATTAGGAGAGATGATGTCATGAACACCAGACCGGTTTCACCAAATAACATGATTCCTTGGACCAGTTGTTAAAAATAACAGAACATCCTTCTCTGTGGTTGAGCATGAGAATGCCATAAGTGATTAGGCAGAAAGTTTGAGTATGCTTTGGACTGAATTTTACATATCCAAGAGGCGCAGTTTCATAATCATGATGTGTTCAAATTTTGCAGGTAACGTACATGTTTACAGAAATGGAAGAATGCACTTTGCACACCATAATAGGCAAGAAAGACGAGAACAACAGAGAGATGTGAGTACAAGCTTAAACCTTGTAAGACCTTCAATACACTTGATATTTATACCACCTGATTTAGTGTCTGATCTGTGGTTAAAAACTAATCAGTCCATTTTTGTTTTTTCCTCTCTTCACAGGGAGGTCTGGCTCTGTTTGTCCAGCTGATGCCCATCTTAATCCTCATCATTGTTTCAGCTCTCAGTCAGATGATGGTCACCCAGCCTCCATACAGCCTTAGCTACCGCCCGTAAGTGGTGCATTGGTTAATGAGGTTGTGCAAAAGTGTCTGAACATCTGTCACACCCTCAGTTATACATGTTTCTATACCAGGTCAGCAGGACATATCCACAAAAGGCATACATCAAGCCTGAAGGTGCCTTTTTATGTGGGAGAACGTTTCAATGAGGAATATTCTGGAAATATGCTGAAGACTGTGGAGAGAAGTGTAGAAGAAGACTACATCTCCAATCTAAGAAACAACTGTTGGAAGGAGAAGCAGCAGAGTGAGTTTACAGCATTAGCTATGATTATTATTGAGTTTTACATTGCCGGAGTTTAAATATTTGAAGTAATTATTTGATTCAAGATCTGATGCGAAACAAGAAGAAAACTGGAAGATTTTCACATTTTTAGGGTGGAATTATTCTTTTTTTCTTCAAATTTGGCTTTAAAGATTAACTCTTATTGTTTACATTTCATTTTCTTTTCTTCATTGAATATTTTATGTCACCTTGTAGTGCTTGAGCTTGTTTGGTTAACATCCCAAGTTCTTTAAAACAACGTCCAACTGAGCAATTTAACACCAGTATAAAAAATAGATGTAGCCACCATGACGTCACCTGGAGGTCGGAGGATTCCTGTTTTGCAGCCTTGGGTTGAGCTGTTATTGCTGCCTTGGTGTTTGGAAACCGAGTGCGTCCCGTGTGAAACCAAGGACACTATACGACCCTGTATTATCTTTTTTAACTCCGAATGGGATCATAGTTTACAAAATGAACTTCAGGATTTATTCAGTTAGATTTTAGCCTAGCAATTGAGGTAATCAAGTCGTCAGAAAAGTATTTACTGGGATGACAGAGCAGAACCAGACCAGGAGGAAAGCTCCCCCTGCTGGCTGTTGGGAGTTGGCTTCGCACTTCAAACCAGGAGCCTAAATCCATATTTTATTCTATGTTTAACACTTAAGTTCTGCCTGATTTTGAACCAGTTAATGTGAATTGTACTGACAAATTCTCTTCTTGTACTTTCAGAGGAAGGCTTACTGTATCGTGCTCGTTACTTCGGGGATTCTGAGTTGTACCAGAGAGCACAGAGGATGGGGACTCCCAGCTGTTCCAGACTATCTGAGATTCAAGTCATATTGGATGGCTAGAAAACATTTCTGCACATATGGGTACGTTGCTGTCTGTGGCATACAGTATGAGTACTACAGGATGCCGTATATGGACTGGAAAGAATTCAGTTTTTGCATGTTTTATCTGACACATCCCCCATTACTCCAGCCACTCAGAATGCTGTTTTAAATTTATTTTTAATATCTTACAAGAATCAGTCAGTACACCTTGTTTTTGCGTGGCTTGATAATCGAGCTGTGTCAGGGACTGATACCAGATATTCAAGAGCAGGGATTTACATCAATTTACATCGCAGGCCACATACAGCCCACTTTGATTTTAAGTGGGCCGGATGAGTGACACTCTTCTTCCTGTCAGTGTAAAGAAGTTTAACTACCCCTTTATTCCCTAAGATGTCTTAATATAAGGAAAACAAGTGCAATTTAAACAATGTGTCACAGTTTTTCTGCTTAAAAAAAAGCTCCTGCAGTAAATGAAAGAAATCTGTCTTTGACTGTGATTGTTTAGCCATATTGAGCTAAGGAAACATCCCTATAAATTAACGTTCCACCTTTTAAAGTAGGAACTACAATTCAAAAAGAGTGACCAGGTGTAAAGTAACAGTAGCTGGTTTGGTGAAAACATGCAAAATTATCTGTATAATTTAACCTTTCCACTCGTGGTGAATGTTACTGAGTAATAGTGATAATGAATGATATTTTTAAGAAACTTAAATATATATAACATTGAAGTGATTATCCTGTGATATGAATGGCTGTATAACTGTGATTTATTCTCTTGGTTTTCTCAGGTTCGTCAGTACTTGAATCTAATTAGAAGAAATCGGTCGGAGCCCACTCAAATTTGACCACATTTCTGCAGCAAACCAAGAGAATCAAAAAATGCCTTACGTGTAGTGGGCAGCAGACCTCATCAGGGAACCTCTCTGCGCCTCGGTGTAGATTGACTTCCTGTAGAACTGTGAGAAGCTTTGAGTTCACTGCTGACATTGTCTTGCTAGAATCTTTACAGTGGTGAGAGGCGGCCGGGTAGTCGTGCTGAAAAGTAAGAGCATTGTTGTCGGTACGCAAAGCTACTAAGATTAGCTTCCTCTGTCCCAATCGTTTTCTTTTTCTTAAATATTTTGAGAAACCCGATGGCCTTGTCATAGACAGATGTCTGAGCCACTCACAAGGAAAGCGTGTAATTTTTGTAGTTTTACCAATGTAAATATTCATTTTACTTTTAACAGTGCAGGGGTTATTGAAGTCATTTACATTGTTAAGTGGATTTGCTTGTAGCCTGTTGGATCATAATTACTGTAAACTGTTGCACAAATGAAAGTAAACCATATTTATTAAATTAACATGCTAAAATTGTATAAAAGTTTCTTTGAATTAAAATTGTCCAATGATTGACTGGTGCACGCCTTTTGTTTTACATCATACATACACGTACACACACTCGCTTATGTGCTTCAATAGTAAGTCAGTTTTTGTGTCCCAAATTCAAACTTTACACTATGTAAGTCAGGGTATAAAAGCGGGTTTCTGAGTGTGCCTAAATGTAGCATTCACAGGAAACTGGAATCGCAGTTCAAAACCTTTACATTTTTAATTTTCAGTTATTTCTCCACGTTTACAGTTTTGACGTCCTCGTTGGATTTTCTGTAAACTGCTTAAACTGTGTGCTGCAGTGTATGTAGTAGATATGGGGGTGAGAATGATGACCTATAGCATCACAATATCCCCCGTTTTGGTATTTGCTGTTTCTCTGATGGCATAATGTTATTCTAGGACCATCACTGCAACTGATCAGTCATGCTGTTTGTGTCATATGTTTGTGACTTTGGTGGGAAATCTGGAAAAAATACCACATAAACACTTAAAAGCTGGATGTAAAATGCCTTCGGGAGTCAGCAACCGGCCTTCAGCTGGTTGTGGTGGGTGAACAGACGAGTTTCGCTCTGGGAAAGTAGAGATTTGTGTCCTCTGTGTTTTGTGGTTTTGTTTTTGTTTAAAAAAAAAAAAAAGGAAAAAAAATCAGTGTTAAATTTTATTTTAGACGTCTTGCTTCACTATACTTTAAGGTTTCAGTTGCACTTTGGCTAGCATTTGGAAACAACTGTGGGTTGTTTTTTTCCATGTTTGCTATTCCTAGGAAAGCTTTTTTGGGAGTTGGATGGCCTGAAGGCAAACTTCTCACATGTGTAGGAAAAGGTGACACATCTGCTTCGTGACGCATTCACTTCATGTGAATCATCACTCTTTGAACCGCCGGTTTACACCTTGTCTAATGTTGGCTTTAGGTTCAGACACACACAAGATAAGTTGGTTCCAATGAGAGTTTTATTATGATGTACAGTGCTGCGTAAAAGTATTGAGCCTCTCATTTCTTCATATTTTTCCAGGGAAACTGATGCAAACACACATGGAAATATGATTTGTGTGTATATATATATATATATATATATATATATATATAAGCAAAAACAGTTTGTACATTTCTAACAAGCTTCAAAGTCAATTTTTGGTGTGGCCACTTTTAAACTTAAACACAGCCTGAGCTCTTACCAAACTTTCTTGTCATTTCTTTAAGTAGTTCAAAGCTCTTTGATTGTTGACTGCTTTTTTATTATGTTCTCTGTCAAAATGATCCCAAACTGCTTCAGCAAAGTTGAAGTCCAGTATCTGGGGAGGCCAATCCATGAATGATTGATGGAGTGCTCCATTGTGTGGAATAGTATGCTTTTTCTGTATTGGCGATGTGTTTGGGATCATTGTCATGCTGAAAAATGAAGTCGCTGACTGATTAATAACTAATTGAAGGTCTCTCAGGTCTTTCAGATGCTGTTCATCTGCTGCAGCTTTTTCAGGCCTGTTACTTTTCCAGATTTTTAATTTTTTTAAGGCCACACTTCACACCACGCTGTGCTACGCCAGGAATTTGGCTAATAGCTCTTTGGGAATCATCTTGTTGTTGCAAAAATACAGTTTTATGCCCTTCGAACTATGGTAACTTTTTTTTTGTAGGTTCAACTAAAGGTTTGTCATTCTGTTAAGTGCCTTTCTTATGCTTGAACGATGTCAAAGATTTTTAGTAAACCTGGCGAACTAATGCTTAAAACCTTTTTAAAATGTATAAAGTTGTTGGAAACAACATTTTTAAAACTGATGCGTTCCTCAAGACTTTTGAATATTACTGTTGAACATTCACACATTTCCTATGATAACCGTTATCAGACAGTACTATCTCACTTTTACTGGTGTCTGCCAGTTTCCCCTGTTATCTTTAAGGTTTCTTCTTCAAGATAAGTTGGTTAACTTCATTAACTACACCTGTTGACTACTCCACTCCATGTAGAGCAGGGATGTCAAACAAATTTTACATTATGGGCCACGTACAGCCCACTTTGATCTTAAGTGGGCTGAACCAGTGAAACACCTCTTTCTGTCGGTGTAAAGTTTAACTACACATGTAAGCCATAAGATATTTTAATATAAGGAAACAAGTGACGTTTCAACATTATAGCTCAGTTTTACTACATGATAAAAAAAATTCAATTGCAAGAAATAAATGTGTAAAATTATAGAAAAAGTTCTGTTAGCTCATTGTGCAGACTGTCCTGTGACTACAAATTAAAAAACTGACAGAATACTTCTCCTTTTTTTTGTCTTTTTTTAAAAAACTAAACCCACTTTCTGTGATTTATGTACTTAATTATTTTGGTGTATAATGGCCAAGGGGGAGGTAGAGTCTAAAATTGATATCTTCCTTCACATTTCCCATGCCATCCAAAGGGCAGAGTAGAGTCTTTGGTGGGCAGTTCTGGACTCCGGGCCTCATGTTTAACACCCCTGATGTCAAGTCATTAAGTACTGACTACTCTAAGAAAACTGCTGGAAGTATCTGTTTACAGCAGTAACATAACTGAATGGTTGGTGCAAGAGAAATAAAATACAACATACTGCTGCTTTACTGTTTTGTCTCAGCACTGCAGTACATAGCATGTATGAATTTGTGTGGATATGGGACACAGACAGATAAAACTCACACAAAAAGTTAATAAAAAAATAATTTATTCTCTCATGTTAAAAAAAAAACAAAACGAGTGTCCGTTGGTATATTTAAATGTCACATACATAAGGCATTCCCTTATAGGTGTGGCTTCACATTCACAGGAATGAAACTGACCCATGTGCAAACACTAATCTTCACTGCACCCACATGAGTAGCTGCTATGAGACAAAGGTAGTTCAGTATTAACCCCGTCATACATCATCACAGACAGGTCATCATTGTTATGTCTCGAGAGTGCTTTTGTTAAGATTTTGCATTAATTAGCAGCTTCTTTACAGTTTCTTTAGAGTTCAGCTTATCAGAGACAGGAGTGCTCAGCGATCAGCACTCCTCAACCAGCAGTGCGGCTGAACTGTACAGTTTCCTCTTGATAGCCCTGAAACTCGTGCTCAGCTTCAGGGTGTCGTGGTGCTTCGGAGACGATGAGGATGTCTGTGCTGGTTTGCTACTTTTGAAGAGCTTCTGAACTTTTGGCCACAGTCCACTGGACTCCACCCTCAGCACCAGTGTCACATGGAAAGTTGGGACAAGGGATGGATCTACTGCTATTTGATCCACAGTACATGGGGAGTCCTGTTTCCCCATGTCAACGCACAGGTCGATGAGCGCTCCCCTGAGACCACAAGGCTCTATCGCGGCCAAGTGGAGCAGCTCTTGGCTGATATTGTGTAGCAGGCAGTCAGGGAGGATGAGTTTGGAGCAATCCAAGCTGGTGTGCGATGCATCACTGAGACTATGTGCAATGGCAGTCACAACATCTGCAGCCAAGGTCTCCTCCAGAGGATAGAAGAAGGAGCTGATGTCTAACTCTGACAGATCTGTCATAGATCCTGAAACAAAGGAGTAGCTACAAGTTAGTAAGGAATATATAGCAGTGTGGGATTCACCTTTCTTTTTTTTTAAGTTTTCTAATCATTAAACAAAGTGGAAGAAAGACTGACAAGCATATTTTCTTGGTACTTTAAGACTTCGTTCTCTCTTGTTCTCTGTTTCTCTTTCCAAAATGCATTTAAACAATCAGAAATTATACATATATATTCTTGAACAGTGTTAGTTCGATCAAATGACACTCACCAGATTCACTCCTGCAGTACTGATCTTCTGTCACCCTCTGATTGTGTCCCTTCAGCTCTGTCAGCTTGTGAAGCAAACTGCTCCAGGACAGCCGCTGTGAGCCCCTGTCCTCCGATGGAGATGGAGGAAAACTACCGTACAGAGACTGATTGCAAGACATCCTTAAAAACAAAAAAATTAAAGTGCTATTGTATCCTCGAATGGTGGCCCCGTCCCTTGAACCAGACCAGCTGGAAGACCTCTGCAACAATGGAACAAAGCCTTAAATACCCACGAAAAGAACACCCCGCCCATCGTATTTTTCAGCCAATGACGATTCAGCTCACGTCCTCAGCATTCTGCCTTGCCTGGTAACACTGCTGATCCCATTGATGATTAGGCAAAGCCCCTCTGCCGGTATTGCAGCAACAGCCCGACCCCCATCCTGCATACGCGCAGAAGTTCCTGATCTTTCTACTCTTTATTTTTTTACTCCTCTATTTGTTAGTCATTTTAAAGGTAAAGTAAAGATTGCCACACAAATCCCACTAAACGATAAAGAAAGATCCGCCCAACAGAAATTTCACACGAAAGCCCAGAGGAAAAGACGATGACTGTACAGCTGTTGAAAGATCGATTCCTGTGAATGACATGGGGGACACGTCTCGCACGTAGACCTCGTTTGTCGTTTCCGTCAAATGGTCAGAAAGAGTGCTGACCATTAACTTTACAGCTTTTGTTTTAAACAGCGCCCCTGGGAATAATTTATAAACGTCTAAAAGTCTCTTCAGCAGGGGCCAAACCTAAACTCAAACTGCCAACTCAAACTAAACTTCAACAGGCAGTTTCTCAGGCATGAAGTAAGCCCAGTCGACATTGCTGGCACAAAAAACAGATTTTTTTTTAAAGGGGGCGTTGTAGTGATCATAGCCTAGATCTTATTATTTTAATGAGTTTTATTTTCCCCTCTGCACATCCTCATAGTTTCATTCTTCTTTTTCTTTTATGATAATTTTGTTTTAAAGTTAAAGTTGGTTTAAAGTCTTACCATTACCAAAAAAAGCACTGTGTAAAACAGAATGCAATCAAAGTCAAAACTCTTAAAACCATATATTATTCACAATAAAACATAGAAATCTTTTAATAATTTACTATTTTATTAAAATGTTATCTCATTCTGAATTTGATGGCAGCAACAATTGTTTAAAAAAGTTGTGAAAGAAACAGGTGGTGAAATATTTTTAACTAATTAAGTTAATTGGCAAAAAGTCAACAATAGATTGGATATTTAAAAGAGTTTGTCTGAAGTAAAGATGGGCAGAGGTTCACTAATCTGTAAATAAAACATCTGCATTTACAAATTGTGGAACAATTTCAGAACAATATTCCCGAAGGTAAAATTGTAAAGATTTTAAAAATCATCTAAATAAAAAAAACATTATCATCAAAAGATTTTTAAAATTTGGAGGAATCTCTGTGTGCAATCAGTATTGGATGCTATATAGTCTTTGGGCACTCGGGCAGTATTGCATTCAAAACAGACATGATTCTGTCATGGAAGTCATTGCATCAGCTCAGAGACACTTCCAGAAATCAGGTTTTAGCAACATTTGCTCCATCCAGCTGATGTCCTTTCCAGGACCCACACATCCTAGATCTATTACAACAGCATGGCTTTGAAGTAGAAGAGTCCGGGTGCTGAACTGCCTTCAGTTCAATACAACAAAAATACAAGAAGATCCAGGACTGTTGAGCACATGGAATTTATATCAGGCAAGATTGGAAGAACAGTCCTTTCCCAGAAGTTCCTCTCCCCAGTTCCTAGACATTTATGGAGTGCTGTTAAAAGGGGAGGGGGTGATACACAGCCTAAAACATGGCCCTGTCCCACCTGTTTTCACATTTGTTGCTGCCATTTTCTCAGTTTAAGCAGCTGATACGTCCCTGTGCTCTTCTGTGAATAAAATATGGGTGTATGAGATCTGAAAATCATTCTGTTTTTATCTACATTTTACACAGCTTACACATGCTAGTTTTTCCTTTTTAAATGTTAATTTTTTTTCAGTCAGTCAATAAGCTTTAGTGACAGATTGGTGTCACAACTTTATGACCATGTTGTTCACTTAAATGCTTTAATAAATGACTAGAAAGTGTGCTATTCTCAGAGACCCAAAGTTTAAGAAAAATCTTGCACAATTCTGGCTCATGATTTCTAACAGGGAGGCTTTACCATCCCCCACTGCTGCAAATGCCTCCAGACCTGTTTACAATAGCAGGTAATTGCTCTCCAACTTAAAGTCTTAAGCCTCTGTGTCCATTCATGCCTCTTATTTTTATGGGGATTGTAGGTTACTTACATCCCATTCTGGGGACTGACCTTCTCTTTGACTAGGTTTGTTGGAATAAAAACCCAAAGAAACACAGAAAAGTACTAGTATAATTTTGAAAACTACCACTTGCTTTACACTGAAGTTGAAGCTTAGTTGATTAAAACTATGTAAAACCAAAAGTATATCAGATGTAAAATATACACTCAAATTGACTATATGAATGAACATTTCAGGAAATTCTAACAATGCAACACAAAAAAAGTTGATATCTGACTCAGTTTACCTGACTGGTCCTTGTTTAACGGTCTTAAAAACTAAAATAGCTTTACAGCACTCATATGATAAATTGCTATGATTTTACATTTGCAATATCAGAAAGCCCAGATAGCCTAAGTGTTGCAACAAGCAGGAAATAATCCTGTTTGACATTTGTTGATGAAGTCATCATTACTACAGCTGCTAATGTGTGAGCCCCCAAGAAACGGTTGCTGTGAGTTAGTTTGTATATATACAGTATATGTGTGTGTGTGTATATATATATATATATATATATATATATATATATATATATATATATATATATATATATATATATACATGTTTATTAACTTTTGTTGTTCATTGTTTAAACGTGGTCCATTGACTTATTTTTCACTCTTCAGTTTTCGGTTCGTGTCTTTTTATGATTATTATTATTATTATTACTACTACTATTATTATAGCCTAATAAGATTCCTATTTGTGCTGAGCAAGATTTGAAAAGTCCATTATTGCAAGTCATATCAAAAACTGACTCACAGTCAGTCACGTAGTCATCCCAGTCTCATAATATGCACGCACCAGAACCACCTGATACTGGTTGTGATGACACATTTGACCTCACTGACTAAGACTAAAACTCTCTTTTTTTTCTCTGCAGCTTTACGTAAGTATAGTTTTGTGAGCGCTAAACTTTTTTTTTTTAAGTTTACCTTTTATTTAGCACATAAACAGTGTTGTGATAAGACTAAGAACGCTGCAGAGATGGGGCAGAATGTGTTGGCAGAAAGCCTCATTTGGTTAAAAAGAAAACACCACATTTGTGATAACTGAAATGGCACATGCAAGGATACCGATGGTTAGACCCTCGTGCAGTTAAAGTATGATGTATCGCGAGACACAATAAGATCGCTGATCACGTTCCTTTACTAATTCACCTGCACAAGGCAGCTGTAGCAGTTGTTTGAATTTAAACGACAACTTTATTCTCCACATTTCAACTTTATTCTGAAAATGAACAACAACATATATATATATATATGGTGTTACCCTAATAGTCGTAGTAAAGAAGTAGTAAACAAGGAAAGGTAAAACAGAAAAAATTTCAGTAGCTGACTACACAAAAAAATAAAAAAGCTGAACTACCTAACAATAAACTAATGCCAAAACTATTTAAGCTACGTTCATTTCATAGTGCAGTTTGTGTGCTTAATCGCACTTAACCTAGTGGTGAAATTCCACAGTCGGCCCCCGATTGATGTAATGCACTGCATAACCAGATAGTGGCGTCACTATACAAGCTTTAAGTTTCACACAACGAAGAAGCTGCAGCCAGTGTGGTGAAAGTGCTTATGTTTGCATGGGAAATGTTTATGCCCGGTTGCATCTATTGTTTGTGCCCGTGAACACACAGCAGGCTGTCTGACGTGTCGTTTTCACGGGCGTTTCAACTGTAGCAAGTGCGTTTTATTCTGCTCCATTAATGTTTCTCCGCACACAGCGCCGGTGCCGTTTTCCTGAGCTTAAGCCTGCAGACTACACTGTTTGGGGGGAAAACATTATTTGTACATTGTCATGGAAGAAAAGTAAAAAGGGAAACAAAGCGTGACAGGCAGTGTGTTTTACAATTCAAACAGGCCTGAGAGGGCTGTTAAGCTGGCCAGCCTCGGGCTAATTCATGTATAATAAATCTATTACCAAGTGGCTTGTTGAGAGTGCTTTTTGTTGTTGTTGTTGTTTTCTGGAAGTACTTCCTTTAATCAGAGGATCATTGGAGCGAACCACAAAGAAAATCCTACCTGTATTTTTTTTCATCCCAGCATACTTGTTTCAGTAACTGGTGCGAAAATAACCCGAGCAATTACGATGCACTTAACCAGAATGTGCTCAGATACCACCTTCTTCTTCACGCTCTTTTGCATACGCTTATGTTAATGAATTCAGTAAGAGGTGAAAGGGTCTCTGGATTGTGTTTGGGAGGCTGTGACTATAGCAACGGCATGCCGTTGTGAGCAGAAGTACTTTATTGCTGTTTATCACTTCTCGTGGCATGAAAAATGAGGTGGTGTCTGTCACTCTGAGGAGACACTTCCAACTGAAGAAGAATAACCTTTCCATCTCAGCCTTCCTCGTGTTTATCTGAAAAGGCTTTTGCAGTGAATGCAGGATCGGCTGTTTGGCTCGGCGAGGCTGCATCACCTGACGCTGGACCTGGGACAGGTTTTGATTTATTGCTGGAAGAAGCAGAAACAGACCCACACTCTCAGGGGAGTGGAAAATGTGATGTTTAGCTTTTTCTCTCTCTCTCTCTTTGTTTGTGAAGATACACTCTTCTTTATTAAAGCATTAAAACTTTACACAACACTCCAGAGGGTGGATCTGCTGGGCCTTTCTGTTCAAAGATGATAGATCTGACAAAAAAAGAGGAAAAAAAAGAGGCCTAGATAAAATCTAGTAAGGAACATTTTACCACTATCTGCTTTAAATACATTTCCAGAGGTGTAATAAGCCCTGTGTCATTCATTTATTATTGTTGTTGGTCACGGAACATGAGCAACAAAACAAAAAGGTGTTATCGTTTCCTTTCACTGACTGCCAACTTGACATAAAGCACCCAAAGGAGGTGGATTATTTGCATTTTCCAGCTTTGGTTGCTGAGTTTGTGAACGAGTTTCATTATTGATATTGATCGAGTGTAATTTGGCACAGAGGCTGCATTGCTAAGTGATAGGTAGCAGAGCAAAAAAGTCACTGCATGCATGATGACTTAAGACAGAGAAAAGGATCCCGATCATTATTTATAAGTACTCTTAGTGTGACTTGTCCCAGAGTGAAGCTCTCTCTCTCTGTCTCTCATTTTAGAAGCATGTGCATTATTTAGCAATCCTGCCAAACACAGCTTTCCTCGGCTGTTGTGACTGCTCTTTGAATCTTAAAGTATCCTGGATATCGTCCGTATTTACTGGACTAATACCACCTATTAGTCTTGAATGGACGTTACAGGGAAAAGTTCTGCAGTTTGCTTTTTTCCAGCCCAAAGTTAAGTAACATCATTAATATAATGATATCTGTAGGGAGACCTGAACCAATTGACTGACCCCTTAAACAGACTGCTAGAAAGTCATTAGTAATGGCACACATTCATTAAAAAAGTATTAATTAATAAGCTGACAAATAACTTAGGCTCCAAGACTGGCTCATGGATACACACATCTGTTCTGGATGACAGAATCCAAAATGTTTCGTTAATGAACTTCACTTTATCTGTGCGGTCGTCACAATTACATCTCTTCCTCTGAGTCACAAAGCATCAGACCCAGGGAAAACACTCACATGACACAGGAGTGTATTCACAGTGCTTTTATAAGATTGCATTACAGCCTATAGTACTATGACTCAAGGATTTCTCAGCCATTTATTTCCTTTTCTGTCTTCAAAGAACGAGATGAAAATTGTCAGTTCCCGTGTTTCTTCCTTTCACTTTCTGCTTCACTGCTCCGTGACTGTCATATCACATCTGTCTGGGTTCACGGCCAGGCCTTTGCTCGATTCCTGCTGCAGTAGCTTCAGGTTTTCCTCCTAATATGTGACTTACAAGAGAGAAGTTAATCACACTGTAATTTTTCTTCATGCTCTTCATTGCTTTCAGTTTGATTAATGTTGCTGAGATTAAAGCAGGGAGATTGCATGTATTCGTGTCTGGCTACAGTTAGCTTTAGTTGAACGCAGGAAGTACAAACTAAGCAGAGTCCAACCAGCTAGAAAATTTGTTGTTTGCACACATGAATATTTTATTCAGCTTGAGTGTGTAGCATTAAAAATAAGCATTTGCATGCTTGCTGTATGCTTCACTATATGTGGATTAAGCTCAGCTGCTTTCACACACTTGCTTGTATCACATCACATAATTTCCATGCACGAGTCCATGTTCAGTTCGAACAACTTCCTGTCTTTACGCCTGCCTTTATTAAGGTCTCAAATACACTTCTTTCAGGATAAAATAAAGATGGCATCAGTTAATCCAGCATTTCATTTACAAGCTGTCATTCACTGCTCCTCTCTAGGGCTGAGACTGCAGCAGGCTATGCAGATATAGTCAAACGCTATAGCCTGGCAAAGTGCAAATGCTGTACTTCCCCAAAAAATGCATCAAAACATTTTATACAACGCAACCGAGACGTATCATAGAACTACAGTCAACATAACCACATCGCATACCTCTTTTTGTGTTGTCATTAATCCAGATAACAATCAACATTGACTCTTTTCTGTGGTTTTTTTTTTTCTATTTTAGCCAACTGTGTTTCATTGTTATAATGTAGATACAAGGGAAAAATGCAAGGTTGTCAGTTTGTCAATCAAGATATAACAATGTAATTAACTATTGCTTTAACTTTATTCCATATGAAAATCACATGAAATCAGACAGCACTGTGGTAATTTGTTTCATTTTTATTAAGACTGAGAGGTTTTGATTAAGTTCACATACAATAATGAGTTTTGACAGCATGAACAGTACAGTTTGAATAATTCATAACATTTGTTGTAGGTGTGTTGCACTTAGGTATCCCATTTCTAGGGCCTGGTGTCATGTATGCTGCCCCTTACCGGGACACTTAGCAGAGTCGTGTGAGATTACACCTTAGTTAACACCTTTTTGGATGCCACAGGAGAAAAATTGTTGTCCACTGCATCTTTAAAAGTTACATGAGAACAAAATCTTTTCAAAATTTCAGTCCAGTTTTAAACAGCATCACAGAACTGAGACGGTGCCTATTAGCATCACAAATGATATTTTAAAAACTGCTGACACTGATGAATGTTCTGTCCTTGTTCTGCTTGACTTAAGTGCAACATTTGATGCAACAGTCCATAAAACGTTTTTGACTGAGAGGCTGCAGCATCAGGTTGGTATATCTGGAACAGCTCTACAGTTTTATTTTTGTTTTGTTTTTTTACTGGTGACCACAGCTCTCCCTATTCTAAAATCTGGAGTCCCCCAGGGGTCTATACTAGGTCCTATCTTGTTTTTTAAAAAATTATATATACATGCTGTCTCTTGGCACCATTATACAGAGAAATGATATTTTGTTCCACTACTATGCTAACAGCTTAGTATTAAATGAATGGTAAAATACACAGACTTATATTTTCTAAAAAATTAAACTCAGAAAAAAAAACAGAAAATCCTATCATTGGTCCAGAAACGCTCCATTTACTCATCAAGTCCTCCCTTGGTTATCAGTTCATGTACAATCAGTTGTCAGAAACCTGGGTGTGCTTGAGAAACACATAAGCAAGGTTAACGAGTCCTGCTGCTACAGTGTAGCAAGTGGCGCTGTTACACTGTTTACACTGGCTGCCCTTTACTTTAAGAACTGGTTTTAATATTCAACTTATTATTTTAAAAAACATTCATGGCCTGGCTGCAGTTGCACAGCCTGAGATCCTCCCAGAAACCTGTTTACTTTTCCCATCACGCTCACACTTAAAGAGAAAAGGTGATTGAGCATTTGCTGTTAGGGCTCTTCAGCTGTGAAATGACCTGCCCGAGGAAGTCCAACTCGCTTCCTCAGTGTCTTCATCAGTGTTAATTTATAGCACTTGGTAGCGCTTTTATTATAGATTTTATATCTTTGACATTCTTAGCTTATCTCCATTTCATTCTTTAAACTTTTACATTTTATGTTAAATGTATTATTTCCTATGGAGTCACATTATATTTTATTGTCTCTTGCACTTGAGTCTCGTGTGGTTTTTTATAATTGATATGGAAAATTGTTTTTATAATTTATTCCTAGGGGGCTTTTAAAAAAAATTACGTTTATTGTTTGTTTATTGCGTGTTTTTGAGAAGCACTTTGTAAATGCTGGTTTTATTAAGTGCTGTACAAATAAATTTTATTTTATTATCTTTATGGTTCATTGATTTTTAAGGCTCTGTTTGGGCAGCAGCTGTAATCTATCACTCCTAAATTGTTTTAAATTTTCATACAAGCTGCTGGACCATGAAACCAAATGATAATTTCTAAATACTTGTGTTATTCTTCTGAAAATACTTACATTTACTATTTTATATTAAATAGATGATTAGGTTTTGTCTATATGCAATTGGATTTGAATTTTATATTATATGTCATATTGTACTGTATTTATTATAAAGTCTCAACTTTGTAAACAAATGTACTCTTGAACTGAGTAAGTGCAGGCACTTACTAGATAATTAAATGAATTATGCGGAGCAGATTCATAGCCTTACTTTCAACAACTACAACAAATGCCACAGCCACAGTAATTGATTATGTATTATAAATAATAACGCCATGGTCTCTCTTGGAATAGATATCTTAATCTCAAGCACACTATTTAAGATAAGATAAGATAAGATAGAACTTTATTAATCCCTCGGGTGGGTTCCTCTGGGAAATTCGATTTCCAAAAAAGCACAGCACCGACAGAAGTTACAGAGTTATACACACACACATATATATATAAATAGGGAGACAATATAAATAAAATATACGAAGGGGATAAATAGAATAAATAGGAATAAAAATAAAAATACAAGTGAATTGCACATTTCAAGTATTGAGTCTATTGCACCGTTGACTATTTACAAAAGTATTGCACAAAAGGTATTGCACAGTGAGGTGAAGAGGCACTACAGCTTAGTTGTTCCCTCCTTTGTCCTCCTGTTTCCCCTTCCTCTCCCCTCCAGAGAGGAGTTAAACAGTTTGATGGCGTGTGGGACAAAGGAGTTTTTAAGTCTGTTAGTTCTTGTCTTTGGGAGAAGCAACCTGTCACTGAACAGACTCTTCTGATTGTTTATGGCCGTGTGCAGAGGATGCCTGGCATTGTCCATAATGTCCATCAGTTTCTTTAATGTCCTTTTCTCTGCCACTGTCACCAGAGTGTCCAGCTTCATGCCGACCACAGAGCTAGCCCTCCTGATCAGTTTCTCCAGCCTGGATGAGTCCTTCTTTGCTGTGCTGCTCCCCCAGCACACCACAGCATAGAAAAGTACTCCAGCAACCACCGACTGGTAAAACATCCTCAGGAGCTTCCTGCAGATGTTAAAAGACCTCAGCCTCCTGAGGAAGTACAGTCGGCTTTGTGCTTTTTTATACAGGTGCTCTGTGTTGCATGACCAGTCCAGTTTATTGTCCACCCACAGCCCGAGGTACTTGTACTTGTTGACCACCTCCACCTCCTCCCCCTCTATCTGAACCGGCAGTGGACCTGCTCTAGACCTCCCGAAGTCCACAACCAGTTCCTTAGTCTTTGAGGTGTTGAGTTGCAGGTGGTTTGTGTGACTCCATGCGACAAAGTTCCTCACCAGACTTCTGTACTCCTCTTCCTGATCATCCCAGATACACCCCATGATGGCTGTGTCATCTGCAAACTTCTGAATGTGGCATAATTCAGAGTTGTAGCAGAAGTCAGAGGTGTACAGGGTGAAGAGAAGAGGGGACAGCACAGTTCCCTGTGGTATTTTGGATGAATATATCTGGATGAATAAAGGATAACTAACAAGATAAGCATAAATAAAAAGAAAAATCCAGTCACTTTAGAAAAAAGGGGGGGTGAAGTGAATCGCCTAATAGCTGCTGTTGATACCTGAAAAGTTTGATTCATTTGAAATTAATAAATTGTAAATAAAACAAAAACATCCCTGCCAAGTGATTAATCTCCATGACAACCAAGAGAGAGCCGCATTCATTGATGAAAGTCGTGTGATATGATTGAAGCCTCTGGAAAAGCTCTAAGTGGACCCAGTTGGTATTTTTTTTCCAAACTAACATCGCTAAGTACATTTGCATAGCTCTTTTGTAGATAAAGGGTCGCAAAGGGTTTCCCTGTTGCGGTGAAATTTTAATGAAAAAGACATCTTACCGTGCTGCAGCAGAACTGCTGGCTGAGTGTGTGTCAGAGTGGGCTTTTTACTGACTGAAGGCTTTTTTTTAACATAGACATGAGCTGGAATGATCAGGAAATCCAATCTACGACTATCCCGATGCCAAAATTTCTCAAATAAAAACTAAAACCTGTCTAATCCCAGCCTTTCAGGTGGAAGGTTTTACTTATCTCATCAGAAATAAAGGTGATCTAAATATGTTTCCCCTCACAATCCTAAAAGAATTAACTGAGGAGTCAATAATACATTATTATAGCCTTTATTTACCTGCCCCACAAACCAAAGTGTCCCACCTGAAAAAGCCCAGAGCGGAGAGGAGTCACGTGGCATTTGAATTCGTTGCTTGTAAACACCAACAGCACCCAGGAACATGCAAATAAATGTGTGGCGTGTTCACGGAAACACACCCTGAAAATCTCTCTCTCCCTCCCTCTCCCTCTCTCTCTCCTCGAGCAGAAGGCGCATCCTATAGGCTAATCAGGTGGTACTTTCAGTCCAGCCTCGGTATCCTCCTCCTGCTGCCGACAGTCGGTGTGCGCGAGGTGTTTTTGTTTGTCCGCTACCATGGTGGGAAATACGGATATCGTGTGCCTTCTCGTCCCGCTGGTGATGCTGGCGGGGTCAACCCTCCAAACCGAAGTGAAGAGCGTCAAAGAGGCGGAAAAGACGGGGAATTTCATGGAAGACGAGCAGTGGCTGTCCACCATTTCACAGTACAGCCGCAAGATCAAGCACTGGAATCGCTTCAGAGATGTAAGTGTTGATTGGGAGATCCGCTGTAATGCGGTATGAGATGCGCTGATGGGGAAACACGCACTCCACATTTCGGAAGTGTAGCCTAATAGTTATTATCACACACTTTCGAAGCGGGTTAAAGCACAGAAACTTGGTGCTGGCAGTTTTAACACATATAAATGTTTCAAAATGTGAAAAAACATAGAAAATTAAGCACTATAAGATCTATTTTACACAGAAAGGCTTTTATAGTAGAATTAAATGGGAAATACATGTAAGTGACAAAACATGGTATTGTGTATTATATTGAATTCGGGTGATTTTATAAATATTGATTCAGTAAACTTCCACAATAGAGCCCAAGAAAAAAATGCCACATTTGCAAGCACAGTCCATAGTGTATCGACTGCTGTTCTTCCTACTTTTCGCTTATGAGCCCTTTGCTCATTCTAAGCAATTAAGTTTCAGCCCCACTTGCACAGAGGCATAAACCTATTCCATCACACTGACCTGACTACTGGTTGCCCCAGATGTGCTACCAGACGTGTTCCAAGAGATTTCACAAACAAGGGAATTTAGCAATTAGAGCAGAGCCAGTGATTGATTGATGAGCATTTTCACCTACTAAACACACTAAACTGGGCTGCAGGGATTGATTAAAGCTTTCAGAGCACTGTGATATATTGCCGTGTCTGGGGCTGCATAGCCATAGTTTTGCTTTCCTTTGCTTCTCTGTGAAATGATTAGTAATGATCCCAACACGATTTGGGCAATAGTGCAGTTGGATTAGGTTCCATATGACTCCTGTTAATTGGGTTTTAATTGATCCTATGTGGTAACTGCACTGAATGATAGGTATCATTATTGGATCTGAAATGTGAGCGGTTTGCTTCAGCTTGAGCATCTGTTGTGAGAACAATGGCTTATCTGTTCTGGAAGAAAAGATGAGCCTTTCGAAGTAATAACCTTTCCCGAAGAGATTGCGGTGTCATTTCTGATCCTCCTCCTTAAAACACGGGTCATGGTCCCCGGAGAGGACGTGAACGTGTGTGAAAACTGTCAGCATCCCCTCTCGGGGACGGATTAGTTTGACTGTGATTACTTAAAGAGTGTGTCCTCTGGAACTGTAGTTAGGGAAGTAATGAAATTGTGGGCACGGAAAGATTAAGTCAGAATTATGGTGGGATTATAACTCACTGGTCGTGGCTCCATATTTGATGCAGAATGTTTGTTACAGCAGCGATGTCATTATGAATTCGGCACTTCGTGATTAGCTATGCAGAAACATCACTTTTCACAAACATGACAGGAATTTGACGAGTATCCCAAGATATAAACAGTTTGCTTAACGATAGAGCTTCTAATATAAAGATGTCACTTTCTCTGTGCCCCCTTTTCCCTTAATTTAACATCAAAGCTGCTGTGCAACACAAACGGCCCCTACTTTTACACACTGAATCTCTTTCATGATCATTATTCTCAAAGGTGATTGTCTCAGTGTGTTAGTGCATATGCGTGCATGCATACAGGCATACAGATGTGCTCTTGATTTTGGGAAGTCTTAACGCCCGTGTGCATGGCGGTGTCTTTGTTAATGATGATGATGACAGGAGAAAACATCAGAGGAAGTAACCAGTGAACATCCAGAGGGAATCGCCAGTAGAAACTGCTTTGATTTCAGCTTGCTGCTGTAGCAACTGCAGTCTCTGGATGAAGCACGTATCACTGGGAATTTGATGACTCTATCCACTCACAAGTCTTGCTTCAGGGTGTGGGAATAAATGGAAAATTCTTTTATTAGGGTTTCTCAGTAATTAAAACTGTAAACGTCCACAGCTGAAATACAGATTTCGCAACCAAATAGCGCTGGGGGGTTTTCTTAATAGTTGCCCCATGATGGTCTTTCAGTTAAAAAAAGACAAAAACTGGAGCAGTTCAGTCCCTGGGAATATTTTGGTTAGTGTATAAATGACTGCCAATGACACAGTTATAGGTATTGAGATTACGCAAATTCACTTGCACAGTCCTCTGAGAGCCAAATGCTAAATATTAATCCAACACTGGAAAGCAATAATCAAAGCAGCACAACATGAAAGAGGAGCTCTTCCACTCTTGCTTTGGCATGTACGGAAATGCACACAGATGCACACCAAACCTCCCCCCACAAAAACACACTGAATACATAGGGTGCAGAAAATGCACCGTAAATATTTTATATTTATTCTTTTGCAGGTTTTTAAAAGCAGGATCAGGATAAGAGGCTCTTTCACTTCCAATACAAAAAGGGCTCCCACACTTCAATCTATTTGGCATCCGAGGCAGATAGATTTAACAGATACAGTCAACAAATAATAGAATGGGATACCTTCAATCCTTTAATCTGACAGGTGCACTCAACATTTCATTCCACTAATGCACCAAATCCTGGAAAAAACTATAAGACAAACATGGGAACTGGGAAGACAATCATGGTAACTGGGTGCAGATTTGTTACATTACCTCAAACATGAACAACTTTTGTCATTTTTCAAATTTTTATGAAGAATTGGTCACTTTTTAGCTTAAATGACAATCAATTAAGGGTTACATTGACATTTTTTTACATTTTTATATCAGACAAAGACAACTCGAGTAAATATTAAAGGAAATTTTTAAGGGAAAAAAGCTATCCAAACATAATCCTACCAAAGTAATTGCCCCATCTTGTTACACTATTAATTAACTGGGATTAACCACATATTGAAAGCCGAGTTAAAGTTCACTCACCACACCCAGGCTTGATTACTGTCAGACCTGTTGAATTAAGAAATACCCTAAATAGAACTTGTCGGACAAAGTGAAGCAGACTCAAATCAACATGTACATGCTACAATCTAAAGAATCTCCAGAACAGGTGAGAAACAAGTCACTGACATCAGTCAATGTGGAAATGGTTGCATAGACATTTCTAAGGCTTTGGGACTCCACCGAACACGGTCACAGCCATTATACACAAATGGAGAGAACTTGGAACGGCGGTGAACCTTGCCAGGAGTCGCCGTCCAACCTAAATCACTCCAAGAGTACATCAACCACTTATCCAGAAGGTCACAAAAGAACATCTAAAGAAATGCAGGACTCACTTATCTCAGTTAAGGTCAGAGTTCATGATTCAACAATAAGATAGAGACTGGGCAAGGAGAAAACCACTGCTGATGAAAAAGACTGCAAAGACTCATCTCGCATTTTACAAAAAACATCTTGATGATACCCAAGACTTTGGGGGAAATATTCTATGAACTGACATGACGAAAGCTGGAACTTTTTTGGAAGGGTTGAGTCCCGTTACATCTGGCATAAAACTAAAACAGCATCTTATAAAAAGAGCATCATACCAACAGTCAAACATGATAGTGGTAATGTGATGGTCTGGGGCTGCTTTGCTGTTTCAGGATGACTGATGGAACAAAGAAATTTGCTTTCTTACACAAAAATCCTGAAGAAGAATGTCGGACCATCAATCTGTCCCCTGAATCTCAAACACATTCGGGTTATGTAACAGGAAAATGATCTAGAACACACCAGTAAGCCCACCTCTGAATGGCTTAAAAAAACAAAAACAAATGAAGGTTATGGAGTGACCGAGTCAAAGTCTGATCTGATCTTTGGCGTGACCTTGAACAAGCCATTTATATTTGAAAATCCTCCAGTATGGCTGAATTAAAACAACACTGCAAAGACGAGTGGGCCAAAATTCCTCCACAGTGATGTGAAAGACTCATTGGCAGCTATCACAAACACATGATTGCAGTTCTTGTTGCCAAGGATGGCACAATCAGTTACTAGGTTTAGCGCGCAATTACTTTTTTCACACAGAGCCAAGCAGGTTTGAATAGCTTTTCTCTCTTAATGAATGAAATAATCATCTAAAAAAATCATTTTAACTCAGGTTATCTTTTTCAAAGGCTAAAATTTGTTTGATGATCTAAAACATTTAAATCTGATAAATATCCCCCAAGGAAAGATCAGGAAAGGGCCAAATACTTTTTCACAGCACTATGTATAGACAGTGTACTAAATGATGGGAGTCTGCTGTAATTTTGTGCATTGCAGATCCACTTTTATGTTATTAAAGCAGATCAACAGTAGATTCCATTTTGTTCTCAACTTACCTTGTAAAAAATAATAGCGTCCATGAAATCACACGGGCATGAAATTGTTCTGGTCCTTTATTTCTGTTGAAGTAATATGAACATATATATGTGTCTAGAAATTGATGATAACAAAGAGTCAGCAATTCAACTTCATACCGAAGGATGCTCTACATTGTTAGCCTCAGTCAAACATGGCAGTATGTACTTGTCAGAAATAGCTCAGTGTTTAAAACTGGATTTTTCTGTGTACTGTATATATTTTTGTGCTTTCCCCCTTCCTATCCTGCACTGTCTGTGCCCTAAATCCTCATCTTAAAAACATGCACGTCTCCAGTCAGGCATTTCAGGACCACCCAGTAGCAATCTTGCCTGCACCTGTTATCCATTCACTTCATTTTTAATGAACAGAAACTCGTCGGCCTGCACAAAAACATCAGATCCCTCGTCGATGTCAGTGAATTAAATATGCAGAACGGTGGAAGCACTTGGAGTAGACTCTGACAGTTCTTATTGAGATGTGATGTTGTATTCTTTTGCTCCAAAACACTAGCAGGTTTACCTTTACTACCTGTTCTCACCTGTCTGTTTTTAGTCTCTCATGCCATTTATCTGGCTACAGTGCAGCAGAACTGTGGGCGCACTCTCAGTTGCTTCTTTTATTATTTCACCATGGCATACAGAAATGATTGTGGATAAATCGTCTGTAACGCTGGAGCCAAACTCTCCATTAAAGGCTATCCAGACGAACAGTAAATTATCATCGCTAGCCCGACGCTCAGTCTGTTATTCCCACTGCACATGCTGTCTGATGTTAAAATAGACTGCTACTGATGCATTAATGCTATGAATGATGATAGCGGCTTATCAGAAAACCATTAATCTATCTAGTCATGCTTTGTTCTGGCATGAGTCGGTGCTTATCGCTCACCAGATTCTCCTCGAGGCTGTAAGCATCCAAAGCTCTGAGGCAACGCACACGGAGTGCATCTTGATCGCCTCCAACTGTTTTGGGAGAGAGGGTCTGCTTGTTCAGAGTTTAGATAGAGTACTGGTGCACTGTGGGGTGTCTTGGCTGGTTACCAGAGGCCTAGGTGGGCTGTAATTGAGTAGAAGAAGAAAAAAAAAGAAATAGCCTTTCATCGTGCCAGGCTACAGCTGCTTCCTACAGTGGTACAATAGCCACAGCTGAAGGGAACAGGTGTCACAAAGACAAATTTGCTAAAGAGTTAAGAGGGTGATTAATTTCAACTTTCTTGGAAGATTCAGTTGTTTACAAAATGGAATAAGTGCATCACAATTCAGAAGTCTTCATACAGGTGTGACTAATGCCTGCTTAACAACACTTGGGTATTTAAAACAGCCATTTTCCTTCCAGTTGCCAGCAATCCCTGCCTGCCTCGATTTCTAAGTGACCTTCTACTGCATTTCCCACACCTAGTTTGGGAGTCTGTTTGCCAAACTTGCTGCAGGAAACACCTAATATCCCAAAAACTACCAATAAAGAGCTCTTTATGGGATACTGCCAGTGTCCTGAAGGTAAACGACAAAGTTAGTAAAGATCCCATTTACTGTTTTTTGGAGTTGTTTGGTTTTTCTCTGAGGTGATTTAAGTTGTGATTTGGTTAGACTTAAAATATCAAGCACGCATGATTATGCATGGTCAGAGGTGATATGTTGTTAGGGGCAGCGTAGGGTGTTCCAAGCCAAATTGTTCCTGGGGGTGAGAAGACAGACAAGAGTGATGATATCATAGAAAATAGAGGTACATGGCTACTCTGCCAGGAAATAGTTACTTGGGGCCAACCCTGCAGCCATGCCTGGCCACAAGGAGGTCTGGGCATCTCTTTTTATACTGTTGCCCCCTTGACCCACACCTGGATAGAGCAAGATGGATTATCAACTGAAAAACACTCTAAATTAATTCTAATTGCATATCAGTATGACATGTTTATATCAATTCTGGTGCAAAACAACGTTCTATATATAAATTTGTTTCATGAATCTCATTTGAAAAACAACAGTGCAGCAATCTAAGACCCAGTGAGCCTTTTGAGGTTCTTTACAGCAGGTTCAGTAAATCTAACTTTGCCCCCTTTAAAGCTAACAATAACTTTAAGTGCCAGTAGCAGTAAATGCAGTTGGTCTTGAGCCAGGCTGATTCACAGCCAGTGTGAGATCAGGCCCTGTGGGTACAGGAGTGGATACCAAGGATTTTGATTAGCGCTGTGGAGAAATTGTTAAAAATGGTTAGAAATAACTGTACGTATCCAGATGTTTTAGCACCTGGGAAATCCTGAGAGGAAAAACTGTTTGTTGTAATCAAACTGAGAAAAACATAAACACACACGCAAATATGTCATGTGCAGATATAAATCCAGTGTATGGAGCTATGATTCTTGTTTTGAAAGGAGGTTGGCGAGTCTGGTCCTTCAGATTTAAGTTTTAATTGATAAAGCAGCATTCATAACACTGCTGTCTTTAAAACTAAAAACACATGAGCAAAAGAGCTTTGATGAGTCAAATATACACTCATAAGATTAGTTAATTTCCCACCTTATGACAACTGTATGGGCTGGGTATGTTTTTTTTATATAAGCTGTTTAATTGTATTTAAGCACTAATTTTTTGAATACTGAGAAAGTACTGTGGTTATTTAAGTCACTGAACAGGACCTTTTTTTATATGGATACAAATAATGTGGCTTGCTGTGAGGTTAATTGTATTAAGAGACTGATCGAAAAGTCTGAGGCCAGGTTTTGTTTTTTTACTGAGGGAAAGACAATATAATTTTGGCTAGGAATAATGAGCAGGTATTTGTATCAATATGACAAACCAAGCTGACTAGCTTTAACTGAAAAATTAGCTTTCCACCCTCTTGAGCCCAGTATAGTAATGGAGTTCTGTCAGGACAAGCAAGGCAAGCTGTGCTTGCCCAGTGCAATCTAAAGACTGACAATAATTCAAACATAACAAAGTGAAACAATCCCTCTGCTTTTATCTGAAACTGTGTTTTATCATAAAGCTTACCTCTTTGCATTTATCCTTTACATTACCGTGATCATGTTGCCACAACCGTCTATTGTCACAAGAAGCAGGTTTGACATTGATTCCAATGAAATCGTAGGGTGTCTTTCATGGGCATTTCAGTTTCTCCTTAACAGAGGCATGAGCTTGCCAAGTTGAGAGGCCAATAGCTTCTTTCTTGTTGTTTGTGCATGGTCTGTGAAGTCAGAATAAAGCTGCCACTGTCTATGCTTTCACTGCACTGAGATCAGTTACTATATGTACGTTTGTGGAAACAGAGGTAACATTAGTAAGTAAACTACCTTCTGTGGTTATATTGCCAACTATCTTGGCCAACATATGTGATGTAGAGGAGACGGAGTGTAATAATTCTTTTAGCGCATTAGCAAAGAAAGCTTCAATGATGGAGAAAAGAAATCTAATCTAATTTAATAAAACATGCAAGTTAAAGTCAACCATCACTTTTAAATTAGCAACTCTTAGAAGTAACTTGGTAGAATGAGCGTACAAACTAACCAGCTGTTTCGCCAACACACCGCCTTCATTTTTCTGAATATTCTTAATCCCCCTGAAGATATAAACACTTAACCATGTCCCACAGCCCCGAAGCCTTGTATTTCAGCTGTCCTTTTATTTATTATGAATATATTTATTACACTTTTCAAAGTCAAGGCCTGTTTTTCTGACCTGTTTTTCAGAGATATGTAATCCTTGCATGGTAGCTAATAAAGAAATGTGATTTTATAGAATAGGGTGCATTACTAGAAATTAAACAGAAAAGTTTTTAAAAGTAGTTCAATAAAAAAGATTAGTCATCTTCAGCATTAATATTGGCAAATATAACATAATTTGGGAAGGTACTTTTATTTGTTATCATTGTTTTGATCATTTATGTGCAGTTTGACAAGAATAGAGTTTAGATGTGATTTTTATAGTGTTTATTGTTGTTATTATTATAATTATTATTATTATTGGAAAAAGGAATGGTTTAAAAAAATCTCCACCACTTTTCAACTAATAGTAAATATTTAGTAATATATTAAATATTTATTTAACTAGAAAAGTAATAACATTTTACAGTTTTTGTGCAGAAAGGTGAAGACATCCAGGAAGAGTGCAGCAAATTGCAGGAGACTGTCAGCATAGATTAAACAATAAAAGTCAAGCAGGGCAAACTGGTATGTTTTAATTAGGCCCAGTTTTTTCTTGATAAACAATGAACAAAGCAGTATGGTCATTTCTGGCTCCAAAAAACAATGACAGTGGTTGTGTTGCCAGACATGATGCCTTCAAACTGTAGTCGACAAACTACTGGCTGATGGTGGGCTACGTCCACCTTTAATATAGAGACTATGAGTACTTGACATTTCATAATTTATTCTTTTTGTTCAGATTAAGTTTCCAAGCAGTATTCTTCTTACGTAAGATGACATCAGCTTAACTGAGCAGTGAGTCACCAAGTGGACATTATTTATGTGAGAAATTAAGGACCTATCGCGTCACAACCAAATAAAAATGAACTTGATTTTGACTGATTGGGTCTGTGTTAATTCTGTGCTTTAGGTAGGTCATAACCCTACGTCGCAACATGATGTGTACCTCCCGAGAAATGCAGCAACATATCGCTGTTGAAACAGTCCACATGGGCGTAACTGTTGACAGCGGTTAGATCACAGAGTCCACGTAGATTCACCCCAAAATTCAGGTTAGTCTCTGGTGGAAATTAAGAATTTTGGGGGGGCTTCTGAATATCTTGATCTGTCTGCCTGTCAGTATTTGAAACACCAAAAAGAAGAGCTTGTTTGTCACAAGACCCATTTGTTTCAAGATAACATTTCAGCAAAGGGAACTTCAAGCAGACTTCAAGCTGAACCAAGGAAGCTTTGGTGCTAAAATTCTTATCTCTTACCTACTGATTATGAATATTTATATACTGACATTTCTTAACAGTATCCCAAACAAGGAAAAAGGAATATATGTATGAATTAAAAAAAAAAAAAAAGTATTTTAGTCAAAATAGGAATTTGTGAATTTTAGCAGGGTCTAAGACTGAAATTAATAGACCCCCATATCTGCTTTTCACATGAGATGAGCCAGGTTTCAGTCCTGTTGTGTTAACGTGGGTGTGACTCTTGTCCGATTACACTGTTTTAGACTCCCCTGTCTCAGAACATCGGCCAATTCTTATCCCTTTTGAAACCCTTACCTAGGCAGCTTCATTGATTTTCCATTGTCGTATGAGCCTGTTTTTCAGTTGAGATGTGTTTTCTGCAAAGTGTGAAGCTTCTTGCTGTGCGCACCAGATTCTCCTGTGAATTGCACACTGTTTTCTTATTCCCCACAGGGCCCTGAAAGGCACAAGGGCTGATTTTATTTATAGATAGTGAGGACAGGGCTGGCATGAGTGCACAGAGGTTTCGTGGATTAAGTGTGATTTTCATTTTGTTTGTTTTTTCATAACCGGATCTGTGCATGTCTGCATGCCTGTTGTGTCTATGCTTCATGTATTGCCAAACAACATGGATGATTAAAACTGCATGAAAATGTCTTTTTTAATTCAGTGTAGCCCGTCCTTTTAGTTTTGTTGGGGTTTTTTGTACATTTTAATGTGTATTCACTCAAATGGAAAAAACAATTTACCGTTTGTCTAATTAGATGCAGTTTTCAGTCAGGCTTTATATTTGACCTTTTATCCATTCTTTGCTCTCACAGTATTTCTGACGTCATTTGTCCGTGAAGCGTGAAGAGTGACATTAGAGCCTTTCTTGAATGAGAATTATGTATAATGCACAATGACCATATTAGCGAAGTACCTCACTGTTTAGTGCAGATGTGAGTGAATGCTTTTTATCCACCACTTGCAGAGTGAAGGTGATTACTCATTCTGGAAAAAGTAAGGAAGGGGGTCATGTCTGTTTATTCGAGGTAGAATCTGTCCACATCTGCCTATATTTTTTGTGCTTTTCTTCGATATTAGTTGTATATAGACACAAATCTGTGCACCTTTGCGCTACTCAAATGCTCGCACAAGAAAACCCTCAATGTTCTCAAGACGGAAACGTCTTGACTCAAACCTCTCCAATCATTCTTTGTCTAGTGTTTTCTATTTGTGTCTTTTGGTTTGATGCCTCCCTCTTGTAAAATACATTTTTAAAATAGCACTAGTTCTATTGGTGCTTCTCTAAACATCCAGAGACTTGCTCTACAAATGCAGGTTTCAATTTTGCATCTTCAAAACCTTAAAAGCTTAAAAAAACCCCACAGAAAATAATTAGAAAATAAATAAATTAAAATAATAAACCATTTTGATTCACCGCTCTAATCTTTTGTCCTCAACGTGTCCAGTTTCCTTAAATCTTTTAAGGACACGCTGCACACCATGCTGAGATATGCCAGGTTTTCAGCTAACAGGTCAGTGTTAAGCAGCTTAACAAACAAAAAACAACATTCATCTGAAAATGAGCAAATGCAAGGTCTCAACTGAAAATGAATAAAAAAGCAGCCAATGTCCAAAGATAAACTATGAAAGGCCTTCAAAAAGGCTGGAGAACTATTGCTCCAGACCACTTTTAAAAAAATACAAGAAAGTTTGGCTCATCAGAAGCAAAATGAGAGGTGGATCAATACATTTGCACAGTGCTGTAGATTATTACTTTGCCCTCTTGCCCTCACCCACATTTTGACCATTGATTGAATTCTCAAAAAGTACTAAACTCTGTTTCTTCTTTTACTTACCCGGTCTTTGGAGCACTCTTACATAAGCCTCTCTCTGTCCTGTAAGCGCACAAGCCTCTCAGTATTTGATGCCATGCCTCTGCTCTGCCTCTGCTTGGTGCATGCAGAGATAGGAATCTGCAGGCTTGCTTCTCATGCCCTGTAACCAAACACGCATAAGATCAGGAGAAAGGATATAGAATATGAATAATGTTGAGGGGGTTTTGTTTCATCTCTGGTATGTGATCCGTAAACTAAAGCCGAGAAGCATGTGAACAACAAGCAAGTTTTTATGAGGTAGGAGGGAGTGGTACAGTTCTGTATGTAGCATAATATATTAAATTTATATTGCCTTGAGGTTTTCTTCAGCAACCTCAAGGCAATATAATTGCATTTAGCAGATCTGGAGGGGGTTGTACAGCTGTTACCCGACCAAGTTTATATCAGTGTGCTTCCACAATAATTTCATTGATAATAAATAAAACATCAGTGCATAAGTCTTATAAAGATTGCACTAGACGCTGCAAGCCTCATTTTCCAGCATTTTAAGGTGAAACTGGGTTGATTTTTTTTGCTTGTCACTTAGCTAATTACTATTTCCACCAGACAGAAATTCTTATTGTACATTATGAGCTTCTTTGTGCCCTCATCCTTCAGTCCCTCTGACTTTGGGCATGAAGCCCATCTGTCTATGAACTCTGAAGGAAGATTATGTTACATTAGTATGACCTTGGTGTAAAGTAAGCTTAAGAGTGAAGATCCTGCAGGTCCAGGTAGCAGTCTGTTCACATCCTCACTAGCCTTGAAGAAAAAGCATCAGCATCGATTTTTTTTTTTTTCAGCAAGTGCAAAAAATTATTATACTAGTTAGTGCTTACATCTGGCTCTGCATTTAGATTATGTAATTATTTTATATTTTATATCCGTAATTTATATTTTATATTGTGATTTTTATCTGTATCTTGGTTTACTGGAAAGCACTTTGGTGTACTTCGGTCTTTAAATGTGCTATATAAATAAATTTGATTTGATTTGATTTGATTTGATACTTAGGCATTACAGATGTATATATATTCATGCACTGGTGGGTCTCTATTGGTCTACCATCGCAAGTGAAGCTGATTTGTTCATCCTGCACTTGGAGCTACCTGCAAAACAACAGTTACTCTTACTGAAACGAAGTAGGGAGGGACTTTGATTCTTGAGTTTAATACATGTGTTGTCAAGGCTAGGGGAATGATAAATGGCTTGTGTCTTTATGGGCAGAATACAATCTGTTTTATTAACACAATAAGCAACAATTACAGCCTATTACATTTGGTTTCACTGAGGTATTATCCTCGTGATAATCAATATACTGCACTCAAACCACGTATTAGTACCAAACCGAGCTATCACAGCAATGTAGTTACATTTCTGGGATGGACCACATCAGGCTACAGCACGCCGTAGATTGAACACGATGCTGTAAATGAAGCATCACCAGTGCAAGGCCAAATATTAAATCAGTCTTATTTTAAAATTGCATGGACAAAGATTATATTTTGTATTTTAAAGTTGACAATTTGTATTTTTTTTCATGAGCTACATTCAGAAGTTTTTTTTTTCCTTAATTAGACATTGTAGAATTAGACATGTACTTACTTGCTACGATTAAACCAGAAACAGTCATCTGCTGTTTTTCAGGAAACAGGGACACAGAAATGAATATTTTGCATCAGCATAAATTATATGTTTGCGAGTGGCTCACATTTACACGTTTGTGTTTAGTATGCAACAGCTCTGAGGCACTTCACCTCCCTCACAAAAGGGTTTTGGCTGCTGTCATGCTTAAATAATTTTGTTATTGTGTGAATTGTGTGGCCCCTGGTCTCTTTTGATGTTGTGGATATGCCAGAGCTCTGTGAGGTTTAGCACGAATGTGATGAATCCACTGAAGGCCGATATTAACAGAAATTGCAGCAAAGGGTCAATAAAGTTCCATCCAGGCTTGTACGCATCTCCTCCAGAGAGTGTTATTACTGTATCCTTTGTTACTGATGAGCCCGTGATGCACTCTGCAGTTACCATGAACATACCCCTCAGGATAACCGTGGCGAGCAGAGTGCATCTGACAGCTGACATTTACCCCAAAACACTTGTCAGTCACACGTGTGGGGGACATACACCCCCACATTCATTTCAAACGCTTTCTTGTTTGTTCTTTTCAATCCAGCAAACAAGCACGACCTCAGTCTGTCAAGAGATCTTTGTGACTCTGTGCAGTTCCTCCCGAGTTGAACCCAATCTTTCGGTGGACAGGCTCACAGGGTTGTGATCCTCCCCCGACAGATATGAGGGATTGTGATCTGTCAATCAGTATTGTAGCCCGGCAGCAGGACGAACACTCTGCCGTGTTTGATGTGGAGGGTAAGCTTTCCCGCTCTGTTTAACAAGAGGAGATCTTTCTGATGTTATCAGTTAGATCACAGAGCTCCTGGATGCACCTGAGTGTTTTCATCTCTCGCTGCCTGCTACCTCTAATCACTTCTGTGTAAAAGCCAGCAGTGTTTTCATCAGAGTACTGGTCTGTGAATCATATTCGAGGTGATGTAATTTCTCCGCTGCGTGCCAAACTTGTCGTCTTGTTCCACGTTTCATGCTCACTTTCAGTTTGCACTCAGGAGAATTTATTTTCCCCGAATACATTTTCTGCTGTCTCTCTTCTATGAAATCATTGATTTCCAGTCCTGTCAGCGCAGCAGGACAGTTTCCTCATCAGTCCTGGCAGAATCACAAATACAGAAAGGCTGCTAAATAATGCAGGAGCTGTAGCATCAATAAGAGAGGCATGGGAGGCATCGGATTAATGCCCAGGTTGTAAACTCTTTGATGTCTACACTCTAAATGTGTGACTCCATCAGACCAGACAAGGTTAAACTGCATAACCAGCAATCGTCCATAAAGCTCATCTGTAGTGTTGAGTTAAGATTTAGACACGAGCCAGGTTACCAAAGGAGGGGGAATAAGCTTGGCACTGCAGCGAGCAGAGGATGAGCAGAGCATCTGAGCTGCACTGGGGTAGATTTTAAATCACAAGTGGAGCCTTTGCTAGTGATGAAAATACTTACCTCTCTGTGTTGCAGTGGTGAGGGTCAAAAAAGACGATCTTGGCTTTCACGACGGCTGCTTTTCTCGCATGTTGTGTTGGGATATATCACCTTCAGGGGAGCGGTTTGGCACGTTCTCCCAGTACAGTAAATGTTTACAGTTATGAGTCAGTCATCGCTAAGGAGGGATGGTGGCTGATTGTAAATATCCTAAAATGACTCATATTTATTATTTCAGACATGGCAATATGCGCCAAACACTTGTTTTGCTAACATTAAACTCTTTAACCCTTTAAACCCTAACCCGTCACCGGTGACGGTTAGCATTTTTAGCAAGAGTGGGCAACTCCAGGCCTCGAGGGCCGGTGTCCTGCAGGTTTTGGATCTCACCCTGGGTCAACACACCTGAATCAAATAATTAGTTCATTACCAGGCCTCTGGAGAACTTCAAGACATGTTGAGGAGGTCATATAGCAATTTAAATCAGCTGTGTTAGATCAAGGACACATCTAAAACCTGCTGGAAACCGGCCCTTGAGCCCTGGAGTTTCCTTCCCCTGGTTTAAAGGGTAAATTAGGTCAGGGTTTAAAGGGTTAACCGTGTGCCTGAACTAATCTATAATAACAACAACTTATCATACTGTGTGTGTACACAAAAGTAGAAGCTTTGCAGAATTTTACTGTTATTTTGGCAGTCCTATTGTAATCTGTATAATCTTTTTGCCATAAAATATTATTCCGTTGTCACACAGGACTAAAGATCCACTGGCGAATGAGCGGCATCCCCTGATCACTGGGGAAAAATATGTATTCCTTGGCTGATTGGCAAGTGGTGGCTGGAGGTTGCTGGCTGTCTCCAGATGAACACAAACAGTGTCCTCCACATACCAACTTCCTCGTGATAACCTGCCAAGTTAAATCCTCTAGGTATCTTGGTATTCATCTAAATTACCCTTTGAGTTGGAATGACCACACTGGTAATTTGAGTTTTCCTTTGCAGCAAAGGCTGTATTTTTTTTATTTTTTACGCAGGCTGAAAGTCTCGGAGTACACACGACAACTCATGAAGTATGAGACGTTGTGGTTATGGCAGCTTATGTGTACGGGCAAAATCTAAGCCGTTGCATCTGGTTCAGTCCATTTCTGAGCAGTCTGTACTCAGACAGACACAGAGGTTTCTGTCAGACATGTTGGATATCCTCCATCCTAAGTAGGAGCTCCTGCAGGCAGATGATGAAGAGCCCCAAAATACAAGCTGAAGTGTTTTAAAAATTAATTTTTCCCCATGTCAATCAAGATGTTAAATAACAATTTTTAAAGGTACAGTTAGTAATTTCTTCAGGTTATTTAGAAAATTGATGCATTCTCATAAACTTAGTATTAATCCATTAAAAATGCATAGGAGCAGGTAGATGCTGCCATGGTGGCCCGCCTAATAGTTCCCCCTTATCACATCTATATGGCTAGAGACTGGCCTCATATGTAGCACACCTTATAAGTTACTTTTAATTTAAGCATCACAAATAGCTCCTTCAAACTATATATGACCATTTAACACCTGCACATCTATATTTTCATCATCTCTTTGTCATTATGTCTCTCTCCTCCCTTATTTCCACCTCTTCCTCATTACCTGAAGCGTCATCTCCTGAACTGAAGTAAGGGCTCTAACATGACTATTCACCTCCAATATTGTCACAGTTACTTATTGTTAACAGGTTAAACATGCAATCTTCCCGTCTCCAGACAACTGGCTTAAAAACAGCAACAGTAGCTGGATATAAG
Source organism: Diplotaxodon limnothrissa (assembly GCF_057381915.1). Lineage (NCBI taxonomy): Eukaryota > Metazoa > Chordata > Actinopteri > Cichliformes > Cichlidae > Diplotaxodon > Diplotaxodon limnothrissa. The sequence continues at coordinate 12,263,853 of NC_140608.1, read as the reverse complement.
CTAATGTTAGTCTAGCTAATGTTAGGCTTAAGCATCCAAAAAAATCAAACATTCCCTTTGATAAACATTTGTTTTGTTTTGTTTGACATTCGTACATTGTATTAGAGTTTATTCACTCAGCAGCAGAGTCTAACAATATTAGATCCACTTAGAAGAAAGTTTCACTAACACTGGCTAACAGAGGCTAACAGCAGCTAACAGCGTTAAAAACAGCAGACCAGCAGAAAAGCTCAGTTTCACTGCTGCTGCTAGGTGAGGAGTTGGCAAGTGTTTGCAAACCAGTCAGCATCTTCCGTGCAAACTATGAGGGGCTAAAGCAATGACAGGGGGTTTTCAGTGCAGCTGTCACCCAGAGACACCCAGGGACCACTTCATATTCTTGCATCTTTATCTGTCATTCAATTTCTTTGAGCTATTAGCTTTGCACTACACCACAAAGGGAATGCTGCTGTATGTAGCTAAACCGTGACACGTCAGTCAGTCATGCAATTATTGTAAATCACAAATAAACATGTATATTCTGATGAGTCATGCCAGAAAAGAAATGCAGTTTAATACCATAAAAATGTAGAGGCATTCTGTTTCAGCGATTCAGTGTATAAAATTTACTGTATTTTTAATGCAGTTTGCCACTGTGTATTTATATCAGGACATAAATTGCATCAGGAAAGTACTGACAGGTGTCCCAAACCTGAAGATGAAACAGGTAGAAAACTGAAATGTCATATGTGCCACCAACTACAGGTTGAGACATCTGTCACCTTGTATTCTTACGATACTCATTACCCTTCTTTTCCACCTTTTTCACCTTGTTTAGGTTTGTGGTGAAGCAGTGTTGGGAAAATTTAATATTGTGTGTTTTTATGCACCAGCCATCATTCAGTTACATTTAGTGATAAGGTGAAACCACTTTCCTAATGTTGGTGGGTCTCTCTCCGTCAAATCTAATCTGATCTGATCTTCTAAATTTGTGGTAAATAAACCAAATTAAGCAACAAAAGACTTTGTTACATATATTATTATAAAATCAGGCTCTAAGAGATTTAAAAATGAACTTACAAAGTCTTTTTTGTGTCCTCATGATGTCTTGAATACAGCTTAATACGCTCTGTCCAAAATTGCACTTTTCTTCTTGACTAATATCGACTCTTTTCTCTCCTTTTGCTGTCATTTCACCAGGAGGTAGAGGTCAGTTCTCTTCACTTTTTGTACAGCTCTCTTATAGCCGCCTTTTGTCCAGTGTCTTTTGCATTCATGAGTAATTTCCTTGTCTCTTTGTGTGTCTTTATCTTTGCCTCACCATCCATCTTTTCTCCCTTTTTTGCAAAATCTCTTTCAATTTGCCCATTTTAATTAGAGCGATTAATGTTCTAATTAAACAGGGGTAAAAAGGCAGAGCATTTAAAAGGCAGCTCACCCCTGATACCATATGTCTCGAATATAGGCAGAGTGTGCAGATTTGTTGAGCTCATTTCCATAAAGAATGTACAGCCACAGTCTCTGGTGTGACTCACTTAGCTAATTATCATGCCAGTGTACACATTATAATCAGTGTCCAGTGATAATGTAAACTACATCACTTCTCCACTGTGATGTGGAGTGTAGCAGTGTTCATGCTGTATTTTATAATATCAGCAACACTGTGCACTCACTGTGAATTACCTGACTCTGTTGTCTTGGCAGCAGATGGTAAAGTAGTGTTTTCTTCCTCTTTCTGCAGGATGACTACGTGCGTACCTGGGATGAAAATCAAGGTTCTAATGACAGTAAGTTTCACAACATCTTGTTCCTTCCTGTGTGTGCTGCTGAGAGATGCTGAACATAAAAGCGTCTTGTTGAATTTTGATAGCTTACAAATGGCTCATAGAAGTTTTAGGACCAAGTTTTGCTTTCATAGATGCCTTAATTCTTGGCAGCATAGATTCACCAAGGTGCTGGAAACCCTCCTCAGAGACCAAGGTTGCCCCATGCTTTAATGTTGTTTATACTAAATTCAGGGCCTATCATCAAAATGTTGCAGCACATGTCAAGACTCATCAGACCAGGCAATGTTTTTGTCCAATTTTGATTAGGCTGCGCGAATCTTAGCCTCAGTTTCCTGTTCGTAGCTGACAGGAGGTGCACCCAGTGTTGTCTTCTGCTGCTTGTAGCCCACCACCTTCAAGGTTTGATGTGTGTTCTACATATACTGGTTGTAATTAGTGGTTATTTAAGTTAGTGTTGCTTTTCTGACAGCTTTTAGCAGTCTAGCCATTCTCCTCTGACCTCTGGGATCAACAAGGCATTTTCACCCAGAGAACCCAGAGAGTTTTCTGTGTGGGGAAATCCCAATGAGCAATTTCTGAAATACTCAGACCAGCCTATCTTGTGCCATGCTACGTTCAAAGTCACCAAAATTGTCTTTCTTTGCTATTCCAATGCTAAGTCTGAACTTTATATGCCTAAATGTCATCTGGTTTATTAGTTATATTAAAGAGCAGTTGAAGAGGTTTACCTAACAAGGTGGCCTGTGAGTGTGCTTGCTTAATTAGAGAAAACAATAAATAACTTATACTCAGTGATCACTTTCTGTGTGATAATAATATATAAAATGGACCAACATGTATGACTATGCTGTTTTTAAGATTATGAGGAACATAAATATTATAAAAATGCTTATTTGGAGGGAAAGCCCTTTTGATGGTCTTATTGAGAGTTTCCTATAAATGTATTTAGGCTCAAATAAGGTTCTTAAGGCTTTTACAGTTCAAGTAAAAGATGAACTACTTTCATTAAAGCTAAATGTAAAACCACAGATTTGTAACTTGCTACACAATATTACTAAATATATACCGAGTGCTTCCTTGTTGCGTTTGTATCAGTCGTACGGTCTCATGTTTATCTTTAGCAATTAGTCATTTTTTGGCTTTCCATTGTGGAACTCCATTATGTCTGTGTTTCTCTGAAACATGATTCCATGCTCAGGCCTTTTCTGCAGTAAAGCTGCTTTCAGCTCAGTTTACAAAAGCCTCAGCAAGTATTGTGAAGCTCTGAAATACCTAGTTAGACGTAATAGTTCTATAGAAAGAGAAGCTAAAAGTTTCAATTTGATTACTGGCTTATCCGATCATAATTTAACCATGACTGCAAGAAATGCTGCAGTTACTCATACAAATGTTTTTACAAATGCATCACCATATATCTTAAGGCAAACTGAATGAACTGAAGGAATGGCAGAACAATATATACACTAATGCACACACCGAGGGCTAATCAGGGGAATCAGACACAGCTGGGGAAACAAGGCACAGAACAAATAAAAACCAAAAACTGGAACAAGGAGACACGGAGACAAGAACTTTAGTGAATGGATAAAAGTGAAGAACCGTGGAAAGGGAACAGTGAGAAAACAAACTGTGCTAACAGAGGATATACCCGGAACATAAGAGCAACCGAACACTAATGAAAAAGTGTGAAACCAGAATGGCCCGAAAACAACATGAAGAACCAGAAGCTCTGAAGAAAGAATGGAAATCAAAACCAAGACAATAACTCCCAACTCCTAAATTTCAAATACTAGTAAAACCCTAGGTAGAAAGCCCTGGTTCATGGCATCTTTGAACAACTTAATATCAGCATTTCGGGTTTGCATCACGTATGCTTTGGCTCTGTAACAGGGAAATTCAATTAAAATTGTCTTCAAATGAAGTGCTTACTTTAAAAACAAACTATGGAAAGGTGTAGTTTGAGTTTCCCAGTATTTTAATTTTCTTTAACGACATTTTACATGTAAACCATCTCAGCTTCAAACCGTCTTTTCACACTGTCTATTTCGCTGACTTACTTCTTTAGACTTATGCATCTTGAGCATAGTAGGTGTTCCTCAATGATCAGTGCTAGGCCCCCTTACTAATATGTCTGTATATGTATAATCTTTAGGGTTTAGTTGAGAAACGTTTTGGCCGTCGAAGCCTAAATTTGCGTACTGACATTCTAAAAAAGTGCAGAGAGGCAGGGTAGATATTGAAAGATCAAAAATTGTAGTTGTCACAATCTGCTGAGTGGCAGGCAGGATGTGGACCCAAATGCAGGACTCATCACACACTCAAAGAGGCAGCTTTAATTGTGCTGTAGCAAAAAATACACTAGAAACAAAAATCAAAAACCAGAGAACTAAAAACTAAGGACAAGGAACTAAGACACTGGGAAACTAGAAACTTTAAACTAGAAGCGAGGATGACGAGGAACATGGAGGAAACACACACACACAGAACAGAACAGAACAGAAACACAAATCCTGGATCGCAGACCTAGTACCGTGACAGTAATAAGCACAGAGCTAATCTGCGCTTGTAAATCAAAACTCAACATTTTTTGTAATAAAATAGTCTGCTGGACAAGTAGTCAGCCAACTGGCCTCCTTATGAAAACTCTGCCTTCCGTTATAGTGTCATGGAGTAGATTTAATAATGTGTGCTGAGCTAAAGAAGTTAACTAATGCTATCAAAAGGACAGTAAAGTTGCTTTTAATTAAGGGTGAGAAGATTGATGTGGTTTCTAAATTGACATATCTCTGGCTCAAATGCAAATTTTAAGAAACATGTCAAATTAAAATAGCCACTAAATGTAACTTGGCTCTTTCTCAACAAAATAAAAGCCAAAGCAAACCACTAGAATCTTTGCTCAAGAAAAATGGAAAGAAGCCAATTTAACATCATCACTATAAAATCTGCCCACTCTTGGCTCTTTATTGACCTGTGTTATATTTGTTTGGACTGGTATTCAAATATTCTTGCTTATAATTTGTCTGATACATTTAAGATGCCGACAAAGTGCGTATGTGTGAGTGTGTTTTGTCTGGTTAGTTTCGTCTCACTTGCTGTTGTTGTATCGCTCTGTGGACATTTTAATTGTTGGCCTGCCTGGTCACAGTGGAAGAAAACAAGCCTTAGGCTAACTATTCTGCAATGAATCAAATAGTAACACTGGTAAATAATGTTGTAACAAATAAAATGAAGAAAAAGAAATCGACTAGACAGGATTGCATTTTTTTTGTATGTGTTAAAGGAAAGACGGGCAACTCTGGACTAGTATCATTAAGGTTACAAATGAGGCAGTCCAAAGCAAAACACCCCTTTAATGCTTCTTCTGTAACCCTGACACAACCCGATACTTTATTTGCTCAAAGAGAACATATTCTGTTAATACGTAAATGTCCAGGCCCCAGTGAAACAGGCTATTACCCTGTAAGATTTATTTATGGGATCTTAATGATAACACAAAACGCACACATATTACCCACCAGAATCCAAAGTATATCCAATTATCTCAAAATAAAACTATATTCATGAAACCTCCCAGGCTTTGTATAATACAGTAATGTATGTGCATGTAAAAAACCTTTTCCTGTACTCAAAATGTGTCATAATGCATTCATTATTCAGGCATGAATATAAATCCATGCAAAACGAAGAAATCCCTGCGATGGATGCTTTTGCAGTGAAAGCAAAGCTGCAAGATTGATTGAAACGGAATGTCATTATATGGCTGTGCTGCTGCACGATCCGTGGCCTGTATTTGAACTGTAGCGCTTTCCAGATGGTCACCGGTTCACCATATTAGACAGTGTTGCCTGTGTTTTTGTGGTTTTATTTTTTATTCCGGGGTCAGACATGCACTGTCCACAGCTGCACTGATTCCTTGGCGAAGATGCTGAAAGATGTTTGCACTCCGCTTGAGCGGATCTGATGTGACTCCCACAGGAAATGCTAAACATTGGCTCGACTTCCACCCATCATCACTTCGCTCTGCTTCCTCGTTTTTCCTCCATTTACACTCCAGCAGGAGCCGCGAGTGGAGGCAGAACAATTGAGGTCTCCTCCTTAACTCCTGCTGCAACTCCAGCCTTAATTGAGCCGGTGCCAGATGAAGTCATGACATGGAGTTTTGTCCTTAACCACTGTCACTAGATTTGCAGCCTAAATGAAGTCAGCTGAATAGCTGAGTCCATTAGCGGAATTTCCAAGGACTTAATGAAGGACTAATTATTGTTCCCAATGGCTGAGAGGTATAAAAGCATGAGAAGACAGTGAGGCAGAGGTGTGAAGCTAATATGCCTTGATTTAGTGTAAAATGACTGACATCAGCTTTATTCCTGCCAGCTCTAAGGCACTCTGATGATCAGGAAATTGTGGACTGTGGGTGAAGGCAAGTTGGTGTATGAGAGTGTGATAGGATGCTAATAGAAATATCTTATACCCTGTTCATCTGTAAAAAGGAAATATTTTATTCAGAAGGAAGAATGCAAGGACGAGAACATTTACTGAAAATGCACAAAACATTACACACTCACTTTGTTAGTTACAACTTGCACATACTAGGTTGGGACCCCCCCCCCCCCCCCCTTGTCTTTAGAACTGTCTTAATGCTTTATGGCATCGATTCAACAAGGTGCTGGAACCATTCCCAGGTTATTGTTCCCCATTGACATGACAGTCTCACACACTTGCTGCAGATTTGTTGGTTGCACATTCGTGATGTGAAAGTGCTCTGTTGGAATAAGACAGGGGTGTCCAACTCCAGTCCTCGAGAGCTACCGTCCTGCAGCTTTTAGATGCATCCCTACTCCAACAGAGTAGCTTCAGAGTAACTTCAACATGTTGTGTGTTCAGAGATGGTCTTCTGCATATCTTAATGCAGTGGTTGCCAAAAATTATACAACTGTGAGATACTGTTTGTCCGTGATTTGAACCGGGGGAACAAATTGTGGCAGGATCAGCCTGATATTATTTGTATCCCACTGTAACTTTACTGTATAAAGAGCTAACATTGCCAACATTTCAGTATAAGAAGTGTTTGTGAACTAAAAATCAAGAATTGTGGGATACTGTTTGTCCATTACTTGGACAGCCCAGAGCATGCTCCTGACGCAGGGGAAACAAATACTTTCGGGGATCCCGACCTGGCACCGCTGTTGTTCAGTTGAAGCCAAAGGCAAGATATGCTTCATCATATTTTATAGTCTTTGGTTTGGAAGAAAGGTGGTTTGGAAGCATATGATCCTTGATCCTGTGCTTTGCGTTTGTGTGGGAGCCCCATCAGAAACCTGCCCATTATGCTAGCAGTGTCCAAGAATTCTGTTTTTTTTTTAATCCCCCCCCCCACACACACACACACACACAATGGCTCTCCCCCACTTCGGGAACCACTGCCTTAATGTAGCAAGTGGTTATTCAGCAGTCTGTACTCAGACCAGCCCTTATGGCACCAACAACCATGGCACGTTCAAAGTGGTCAAAATCATCTTTTTTATTCCCATTCTTATGCTTGGTTTGAACTTCAGTGAGCTGGCTTTACCATGTCTCCATGCCTAAATGAATTCAGTTACTGCCATGTGATTGGTTGATTAGAGCAGTTGAGTAGGAATGCCAATCACAGTGGCTGATGAGTGTACATCCAAACTCTAAGGCAGACCTTCCCAAAGTGTGGGGCCTGCCCACTAGGGGGGGCGCAGAGCCATTGCAGGGGGGGGGGGGGGATGAAAAGGGGGGAAGAAAAACAAAACGCTTGGACACTGCTAGCACGGGGCGCCCACAGAAACGCAAAGCAGGAGATGAAGCATTACAGCGAAGAAAAACCCTAAACAAGTACCGAGTGCGCAACAACGTAATGTGAAATTCACAGAGAAACTCGCGGATTCTTCCACTGACCGCTGCGGCACACCTGCACCAGGGCACACCTCCGCCTACCCCACTCCTGCTTTACAGGTGAAAATAGAGCAACAGGACCGCTAGTCTTTGATATTATTTATTTTCTGCTGTGTTTTACTTGCATCTGTTTGAAAGACTGAGTGTAAACAAAAAAATATTAAATATGTTTCCAAACCAACTTCTTTCTAAGCCAAAGACTAGAAAATTTGGAACCACCAGTTCTTCAGTCACTACCTTGCACGACAAGCAAAGATTTCCAGTAGTACACAAGTGTCTACATAAAGCCACGGTAACAGTTGGGTTTTAATTCTCATTTAACTTGTTGCCATGGCAAACATTAAAAAATGAAATGTCATCTTTGAACTTAATCCTGAGTTTTTGAGGCTCTCGTCTTACCTATTTTGCAGTCAAACATACCAGCATACTGTGGATCAACTTCACAAGTGGCATTTGCGTCTTCAGCTTTTATGAAACTTTAAAATGCTTGCCTTAGGTTGTCAGATGAGTAGTATTCCACATCTTTCATTTCACACAGCATAAAACCCTTCATCTATTTCCCTTTCTCTCATTCTGACGCAAGTGTGTTATCTCCCTCCATTGATCTGCCTTCCTTTATGACTGGCCTAATGAAGCAAAAGAGTGAAAAGAGGAGATTTGTCCCTCTGAGACATCACTAAATCAGTGTGATGTCTTTACTCCGAAGCTCTGAGCCTACAGGCCTCATTTCTCAGCCGGGCTGCCCAGACTGCTACACTGCTTTGCAGAGGAAGACAGAGCTTTAGAAATGTCAACAGACAAGAGAGCCAAAGCCGTCAGACTGAGGTGGAAATTTGCATTCAGGAATCGTAGTAGCTGACTCCACTTTAGTCGATGCTGTCCCGAATGAGGGTGGCCAAGAGAGCTCACCGCAGCTTATTAAAGGACAGATAGATAAGACACAAGCCAATTAAGGAATTGTCTTCATTTATTTGACATTACATGCAAAGCACAACTAAGTACGCTGTGAATATCTCTGATGGGAAAGTTTTCATTTGCATTGTCTTTGTTTGACTTGCGGTGTGTTTTTTTGTCCTGGTACTTTAGGAGATAATTGTGTGAAATTTAGTGATGGAAAAGGACCCCAAATTCAGACTCATGAGCAGGTGTCAAGTGAAAAGAACATTTTATTTAAGGCAAACCAAAATCCATCAGTAAACACAGGAACATGGGGACACTCTACAGGAACACTACAGACTGGGATGAATAGTAGCATGAACATGAAACAGGGTGAGACAACAAAGATCTATGGGGAGATAAGGGCTATATAAACACACAAGATAATTAATGAGATGTGGAATAGCAGGGAACACAATAGAAATTTATCTGAGAAACAAGAGAAAGTACTACAAAATGCAGCGTACACAAGGCAGGAGATCCCATAAATTCTGTTCCTCTGGACGTAGCATTTTCAGTTTTCCATCAGTGAAGGATTGGTAGGAGACTTCCAAAATACAATAGGAAGAACTGATGGAGACTATACATGGGGAACACAAGAGAGGCAGGGAAAACTGGAAGAACTCAACAGTAAGTGGAACAAAAACACAAAGCTAAAAGCACAATAACAAACTAAGAAACAAGCTGACTATAACCAGGAATCAACAGAACTCTGAAATCCAAAACACAAAAGGCTGGGTGAAAGACTCAGAACCGAAACAAATAGTTAATTCCAATCTTAATATCATCAGATGGCTCAGTTGATACCTTTTCTCCACTTTGCTGTTGGCCCTACAAGCCACTTTGCAACCTGACGCAACCGCTGCATCTGCTCTGCCCGCTCTGTCATGTGCTGTGGGTCTTGCAGCTGCTCTAGCAAAACTAATCTATACATTTGTTTGACTAATGTTGGCCTCAGTGAAGTGTATATATTTGTGAGTAGGATCTGCAGTACATGTGTTGCAAAATGAATGAGTATTTGTCATTAATTTCCTTATGTTTTGCTGTTTCCATTGTCTAAAGCTGCACTGCAGTGATCTCTCTTTGTTGCTGTAAAAACAGGTCCAGGAAATCTACAGTTGATTTGTGCAACCCCACAAATGACTAAATTGGCATACTTAAAGACATTAAATTGTGGTAGGCAAACTGTTGTAATGTAAGGTTGCAAGAGTAATCAAGCACACACACCCTAACAATTAAGTGCATGTGTATAGCACTGATGTTTTTATGTATACCTTTAAGTGTACACTGGATTTACATATGCTGATCTAAGATAGAGAGGCCAATAAATGGTAAATGGACATTTTCTGGATATATTAAAGGCAAAGAGCATGGTGAATTTTGCTGAACCCACACTTTACAAGGACTGTTCCTCTAGAGCAGGGATTCAAATATAAGGCACGGGGGCTTAAATCGGCCCAGCAAAGTCTCCACTGGATGGCTTTGAAAAATAAAGGCCGCGATATACCCGCTATAATGGCCGATTAGGAAGCCAATGCAGTATTGTCCTGAAGGATCGGTGCCGCCATTCAGATAACATCGCTGCTAAAGTACGGCTATAGGAGGAGAAGAAGTCACAACTTGTCACGGCGAGTGAGGTGAGCCGTGTGGAGATGATCAGAGATGGGCAGTAACGCGTTACTTGATTACTTTTTTCAAGTAACGAGTAAAGTAAGGGATTACTATTGCAAAAACGGTAATTAGATTACTGTTACTTTCCCATAGGAACGCTGCGTTACTAAAACCGTGATTTTTTTTTTTTGCGTGAACGTCTCATGACAGTGACGTAAGCGAGTGCGACGTTCGTGACAACAGCTGTGTGCAGATCAACAATGGATAATATATCAGTGCGGGAGAGAGTATGAGCGTGCAGCGTTTAAAGCGTGGAAGTACTGACCTTACTTTGAGTTTGATTCCATAAAAAGTGACAAAAACATTAGTGTCTGTTGTGCGTGGGAAGAAAACTTCTTTTTATAGCGAAAAAAAGACCCTAAACAAGCACCGAGTGCGCTACCACGTAATGTGAAATTCACAGAGAAACTCGCGGATTCTTCCACTGACCGCTGCGGCACACCTGCACCAGGGCAAACCTCCGCCTACTGCACTCCTGCTTTACAGGTGAAAATAGAGCAACAGGACCGCTAGTCTTTGATTTTATTTATTTTCTGCTGTGTTTTACTTGCATCTATTTGAAAGACTGAGTGTAAACACAAAAAATATTTTATTTAATATGCTGGAATGTGCAGAAAATAGGTTTAACTAATGTTTAACTAATTTCTTCAAGTCAGAGAATGGTGCATATAATTAAATTTTTGCTTGATGCATAAAGTTAAAAGATTAAAACTGAAAAAACAAGTTTTAAAAAAAAGAGACTTTTCCATTTGATTACATTTTGTATGATGGATTATGCAGAAAAAGTAGAATTGGGCTGAAAGATCTATCGCTTTATCACCTATTCAGGTTGTAAATCGTGTTTTTAAAAAGTAACTAAGTAACTAAGTAATTAATTACTTTCGAAAATAAGTGATCAGTAAAGTAACGGGATTACTTTTTTGGGGAAGTAATCAGTAATTAGTTACTGATTACTTTTTTCAAGTAACTTGAACAACACTGGAGATGATAAAGGAGGATCCTATCGCAGGCAGTCGTGAAGGTGAGAAGGTGGTTTATTGAACACAGAGCAAATAGCCTTCTGTCCCGTTTCTCTATCTAAACTGGGAACAACTAAACTACTGAACACAAACCAGGACCTGAACATGAGGGAGGATGGACAGAGGTAAATGACGGTGAAAGCAGGAAGAACACACAGATGAAGCACGGTGAATACACAGACGGACCAGCGACTACAATGGCTGTATCCCAATTCAGGGTCTGCAGCCTTAAAGTACGCAGCCTCAACGATCCTCAAGGGCCGCGTACTTAAAGACCGCTAAGGCCAGAAGTGCGAGGCTTGTGAAATGGGACGGTCTAGCCTCCATTGCGCTGCCCAGGTTGCCTAGCAACCATGATTCTAACAGCTGGAAACGTGTCATACAGCTTTGTTTGACAGAAATGAAGGAGAAAATCTTTTGTTCATTTGTTTGTTTCTACATGAGCTTTGATCATTCTCTGTAAGATTAAGCTCAGCTATTGAACGGCGTATATTTTAAAGTAAAGGCTGTAAAACCAAGTTAGTACAAACGTCATTAATGTCACATAACGTTGCCGACATGTGGCCAACAGTAATGTTTTAATGTTCTTCGTTATTAAACATTTGCACATAAATAAGTGACATAATATTCAGTACTTACTTAAAGTTTACTCTTCGGGCACCCCTCATCTGCCGTTTTTTTCGGCAAAATTATCCACACCCACCGCCGCGCTATGCATTCTGGGATATATTGGGCCACGAAGTCTACACCGCCACGTCCTTAAAATTCAGGGAAATTAAGGACGCATTTGAGGCCGCATTTCGAGCAGCCTTCGAATTGGGACAGCCTTTGTCGCGTCGCGGTGACGTAATCGGCCTTGAAAGGCGGCCTTTAAGGCTGCAGACCCTGAATTGGGATACAGCCAATGACAGGAGACACGACTGAAATACACTCAGAGAAACACAGGGAGATTACACACAGGTGGGGGACACAGCTGGAAGTAATTAACGAGACGAGGAAGGTAAAGGTAAAACTTCCTTGTCTCGTCTCGTTTGTCAAAATCGGCGCACGACACAAGCAATGCATCAAGCATCAAAAAAGCATAAGAAGGGCACATATTTAGGGTTTTTCAATTATAATACGTTTTGTAGCTTTTCCTGCTAATAAAACCTCATCCATGGCCGTTCATGCAGCACCAAAGTAAACAAGTCTTTCCGGCCCACTTATGATCAAAGTGAGCTGTATGTGGCCCACCATATATATGACATCGCTGCTCTAGAAGGTATTAATAAATGTAAGGGATAATGTGTTTAAAACAAGATAAAGACAATGGATAGACCGTTTTGTTTTTGTTGGGAAAATCTTGCCCTTTGCAAAATATCTCCACTGCTATTACCTTGTTTTTACTTTACAACAACCAGCGCTTCTGGCGCTCCCCCTACCAGGGACTCTGCCCAGCTCTTTGCACACAGTGCACACATCATGTACTGTATGCACACTACTCCAACTCTAAACCTCAGAAAACAGAAAAACACCCAATTAAGTTCCCTGGGGAATTTCCCTTTGTCCTTCTCACCATCACCTCTTCCTGAGCATCCTTTTTAGGCCCGCCTGGGGTTCCTTCTATCCAGTAATTTCAAACTATATAAGGCTGCAAAGGAAACAGCCTGTTATTCCAACTCTGGAGGGGGGTCAACCTTGTCTCGTACTTGTAACAAATTATGTTTTTGCTCCTGAGTCTCTTCTGTTTAACATTTTCTAAGGACATTCAGTAAATCTCCACTGTAATCTGAATTGTAGTCCTTTCACTGCTCTTTCTTCCTTATACAGTTTGTGAGTATGTAATGGTTTTTACACATTACACCCTGGATTTGCATATATCATTCCCAGGTAGACAGGACAATAAATTGTAAATGGACACTTCCTGGTGTTATGTCAAAGGCAGACCGCATGAAAATGGGTGAATGTGCTGAGTCCACTCTCTATGAGGACTATTGATAGATGTTGTGAGATCCAACCTGTTTAAAACAAGGTAGAGGCAAAAGAGAGACCCTTTTGTCCTGTTTGCCTTGCACGTGAAACAAATTATGTTTTTGCTCCCGAGGCTCTTCTATTTAACATTTTCTGAGGAAATGTAATAATTTAATTTAATAAATTGTGTTAAATCTCTGTCATTTCACTGCTACTTCTTCCATATAGGTCTGGTGAATGTGTAAAGGGTTTTAGATGGTATAAAGCTGCCACTAATCAGCATTTTTAAATGGAACAGAAATATGATCATCTATTAAATGTATAATTAAAGCCAGTAGCTTATCTTAGCACAAAAGCTGGAATTAACACAGTAGATCTTAACTGTTTATTTTATAAAAAATAAAAATATATGTAATGTAATGTTGCCAAGTTGCCTGCAGTTATAGCATCATATTTAGCAGCAGTAATTTACTCATCTTGATCCAGGCAGGACTATTTTTGCACAAAGTGCAGGCACACCTGAGAACACTCCTACCTAGAAAACAACATAGCACCAATGACATTAGAGACTGGGTGTGTAAATACTAGATAAAAGAGCTGATGATGAGGATGTGGCCTGAGCACTGCTTCCGTTATCCCCAATCTGCAGGGATAAACCTCGTGCAAATCTCGATTGGATTAGACTGAAGCACGGGGAGCCTAATTAGGAGAGGTTTACTGCTACAGGCATTAGTTTAAAACCATAGGAGAGGCTTTTTAAAAGTAAAAAGAATTAAAGTAGGTGCACTGGGGAATAGATGGAAAAATAGTGGAATGCGAGGTGGAAAATAATAAGCAAAACAGGTAGGCCAAGAGTGAGGGCGCACAGCAAGGATGTCTGATGTGAGGAGAAGACAAAGGAATGTGAAAAGATGGAAGAAAGGTGGCTTGATAAACATGATTGCACAACAGGGGGTTTGAGACACGGAGAGGGAGAGAGTTCTTAGAAACACCAGATTGAGCTGCAAATCACAGTCAACCCAGAAATGATTCCCAGACCACGGAGAGCCTGTTGCTATGGAAACGTCATCATCGCAGGCACTGCTTTAATCCGTGGAAGCCTGTTAAGTTAACATGAGGCTCAGGCAGCCACCTTATGCTTCTGTACTCACAACACAACGCCGTGCCAGCATTGTAGCCACTCGCTACAGACGAGATTTATTTACAAATGTTTTTGCTATTAGAAAAATCAGGATCATCTTATTTGTATTTATGGTTTTCCTTCTCTCTTTCCTTTGCTTTCTTTGGTTCAATGGATTGCAAAACATATAGCCTTTTGCGTGCGTGGCCCTTTACCTACTACACTTAATCGCCTTCTCCTTCATGTCAGAGAGAGGGTCCCCAAAGGGTGGAATTGGCTGATGCACCGTGATTGTGCTGATGCGCTGGTGTGAATTGGACAGGGCGGGTGGTGAAACATCAAACCTGCGAGGAAAAGAAAGGCGGGTGGCAGCAAAAGAGGACAGAGTCGAGTAAGAAAAGCTGGGAGACGTCTGTGATATTGTGTACTGAGATAGTGTACACAATCAATGCCAACTGGGATAAGGAGCAACCAGAGAATAAGGCTGCACTGCTGACAGTTTAAATGGATGAGGAGTCTGCATCTGGGCATTAATGCCTCCAAGCCTTCTCCCCAGCAGCAGAGCAGTCAGTCAATCAGTTATACAACCAGCTCAGCCGTAGCAGGATTGGGGGGGGGGGGGTTGTATTGTTTTGGATTTGCTACTCAAATCAGATCTCTGTCAGTTCGCTTCAATAATCCTGTGATGTAGGCAGAATTAATGTATTCTGCAACCAGAAAGGACAAGAGAGGAGATCCTAAGCCTGCCTGCTAACTGCCATAAAACAGGATACAGTAAGGATTCAAGGCGAACCTCAGTCCTACATATGAAGTCTGTGATAGCAGTGTGAAAATAAACTCTATTCCTGTGTAGCTGTGCTCATGGATAGTGCAGGTGAATATAGGCTGAAGTAGTTAAAGAGAATAGAGGGTGACATCCAGGTCAGGCTCCAGGAGGCCTGCTAGGAAGAGACAGATATGACATATGAGCATGTGTGAGGTGCTGCTAGCAGAGAGTTTGATGGATGTGGCAACCTGAGTTAGACATCCTGGCTTTAGCCCAGATTGCAGGAATTATTTAAGTGTAGTAGAGAATGTAAATATGTAAGTAGATGAAGTCTGCAAGTTATTCAACGCTTTTTAAAAAAATATATATATATATCAGCTGAGGAGCTAAATTGGATCAAAAGCCAACTAAAGAAGCTCTTGTAATTTTATGTTCAAGAATAAGATTTTTCCTCCCAATAAATAAAAGTGCCTCAGAGTGCATATTTAAAATAGTGCAACACCAGCACAGCTTGAGTCATTTAGACTGACTCTTGGGTTATGCTGAGCAAGTAGGGAGCAGAAAAAAGACAGAAAAGGGGGAACGGAGGGAGGAAAAGTGAAGCAGTGTGAAAGCTAAAGTACATGTCTCATTTTCTTTTTTCTCCCCAGATGTAGACACCACCAAGGACCCTTGTCAAAAGGTTAAGTGCAGCCGACACAAGGTGTGTATCGCCCAGGGCTACCAGAGAGCTGTGTGCGTCAACCGCAAGAAACTTGAACACAGGTGAGTGTGTGTAGCCCATGGGCAAGAATTGACTAATTCCCAAAACAGAAAAATAGTCAAAAAAAAATCTTCTTTACGCACACTAACATGAGTTCAACTCAACCAAGCACGCACTCCATAGTCTGCTGCAAACTGGAGTGTTTATCCCTGTCGGCCACACTCGTAGTATTAAAGCTTGTTTGTGCACCAGTGTAAGTACGACTGCCTGCTGTTTAATGATAAGCTAATGCATTTGGACAACACAGAGGAGGCCTGTTAGCTTCGCGCTTGTGTTTTGGTGCTGCTGTGTGTGTACTCTGAATTAACGCAGCAGTTGCTGTCTAAGCTGGACTTATCCAGGCTGACATGGTTGTGTTGTCCCCTTGTCCTGCAGGCTGAAGCAGCCCGCTCTCAGGTCTCCTGATGGAAACTGTCACCCCTGTCCCATCTCCTCCACTGGGCCTGTGTGTGGATCTGATGGACACAACTATGCCTCAAAGGTACACCTCCATCCCCCACTTTAATTAACCTGTTAATGTCTAAACAATTAAATAATTGCCAGAAATTTAACATTTTTTGAAAATGGACTGTTTACTAAACTGCCTGACAAATTAAAAACATTAAATAATAATTAAAAATAGTTTTCATTTGCATCATATTTGCTGTGTCTGGCTTTTATTCGGTTTTTTTGGGAGGGGAAAAATCACACCGATGATGTGGAATACTCCAAAACTGACAAAACCTAACCATATTGTACATATCGAATATGATTAATGAGTGGTTAAATGGTTACAAAGTGAGATTTATGGTTGAATTTTATACATATAGCAAAGCAACAGTACAAAGTTGACTGCACTGAGCACCACTTTAATTTTTCCATGTGGCTTTACGTATATTAGTAGTGCTGTGACTGTGATGTGCACTTGAGCTCCCCTAATGTGGCTCGTTCCCCTCGGTGAACATTATTACATGCTGATTCAACACATAAATTCTGCTACTATATGCTACGTTGCTAAATAGCCTTGACAACTCTTGCAAATTTAGGTCATACGGATGTACACATACTTTTACACACATCTTGAAATCCGTGGTACATGCTGTACGTGCTCTGCGTCGTTTGGTAAGAACCGACACACACCTTTGCACATTCAGAGCTAAGCAGTGTGAGGAGAATCTCAAGGGACACAAAGCTGAGACAAAGAGCCGTGATGTATGGCCTCAGAGGAACCAATTGGTGGCTTGCGGTGACAGAATCCCATGTGTTTATTGATTAATGCTTTGTCTTTTGAATCACTATTTCTGACCTTGTGTGCAAGTAAAGGTTGGGAAGCGCATTCAAGAGCAGGACTCTGATTTTGAATTAAGGCTTACAGTCGGTCACCTCATGAATATTTGATCTGCGTTGCGGCAATAACTCATTTCACTTCACCTTTGTGTCCCCTTGTCGATGTCATCGGTGTGTGTGCGTGTGTGTTTAATGACTGTATGTGTGTTGCAGTGCAAGCTGGAGCAGCAGGCGTGTCTTACGGGGAAGGATCTTACCCTGAAGTGTTCTGGTCTGTGTCCTTGTCCAACTACTGCTCCTACAACCAAGGAGAGTAAACATGGTGAGAGCAACATACATGACATACAACTCGTGTTTTGTTTTGTTTTATTCTCACACATCTACTCAAGCATAACAGCCATCATAACTGCATAAATAGGTGCAACAAATATTTTTCTCTCCTGTACTTACACAGAGGGCTGCACCGGGCAGGATCTGGCTGATCTCGGGGAGCGTCTGAGGGACTGGTTCCAGCTACTGCAGAGTAATGCCAACCAGAACAACAACAGCAAGCCCGGGGCCAAAGCCACTGCAGTCAGCACCACATCAGGTTAGCGCTACTACTTAATAAACTCATTGCATGAAGAGGGCATTTCAATGCTTTAGATGCAGGGTAGCGTACTATAAAATATCTAAGAAAGCCATTAAATCTATTTTTCATGTCTCATTTAAGACAAAGTTTGTTTCTGCTGCTGACAGTCGACACTGTAGCTCTTGGCTGTTTAACACTGGATCTCTAGATTCACAAAAAATAATTGATGCCTCATAAAGAAATAAACTGGATGCCTTCCACGAGCTATTTTCTGGTTCAAGGATTTGTAATCAGTAATCGTATCAGCCAATCACTATAATTAAAATAGTAAAAAGAAGTACAGCAGGAAAATCAAATTGTCCTGTTGGTGCCACTTGCAACCATTTGCCTGAAACTATCTTGGATGGATAGTGTAACATAACGCTGCATCACATACGGGAGGATGTTTATGCCTCAGGGTACAGTCAGGAAGTTCCAAGCATCAACCGGCGTTGTAAAGCCGGGAGAACAATACGTTATAATGCCATTTTCATATGCAAAACTTTTTCTTTTTTTTAACGTTGAAACTGGCAGCACTGGAAGGCATTAGGAGGATGATAAATGCAGTTTTTTTTTCCATTGGAAACAGGAGATGTTTCTGAGCATGCTGGCGTGATTTTTTCCGTTTGTGCAGCTGTCCCCCTGAAAAAAGTCTATGTTTGTTTGTCTGCCTCTGTGTGTTGGCAGTGCTGGACAGGAGCCTGGTGGCCAGCTGTAAGGACTCCATAGGCTGGATGTTCTCCAAGCTGGACACCAATAGCGACCTGTACCTGGATCAGGCCGAGCTGGCTGCCATCAACCTAGACAAGTATGAGGTCTGCATTCGGCCCTTCTTCAACTCCTGCGATTCCTACAGGGACGGCAAGGTCTCCACTGCTGAATGGTGCCTCTGCTTCTGGAGAGAGAGTGAGTGTTCGGGGGATTATGTGAGGTTTGCAGGCTTGTGGGTTCGCACTCACTTGTCTGTATGCTGACATTTTCCCTTCTGGCACATGCAATCAAACTTCAAGGCGCTCGGCTGCCCTCGAGGTGTGGCTGCGTCTGTGTTGTGCGCTGGCCCATCAGTGTTTGTCTTCCTCCTCATCCTTCAGTCCCCCTATGGGCCGAAACGGTCACCGCAAGGCACTAAAAACATTTCTGCTGCTTGTTGACAGCCTGATTCTCCCACCGCTCTCAGAGATTGAGCGTGTCAGCCAAGCAGCTGAGCAGAAACTAGGTCCCAGGATTGTGCAGTTATTTATTTGGGAAGAAAGGGTCCTAAAATACATGGATTATAGTTGCAGCTCTCTAAGATTTTTGTTATTTTCTCTCTTCTGTGACTAATTGTGCCTTTATTTCCACTTCTTTTAAGAACCCCCCTGCCTTGCTGAACTCGAGAGGATCCAAGTATTAGACGGCGGGAAGAGGAAGTTTGGTAGGTGCAGGGGGTTAGTCCCTGATCCCTTCTGTGGATTATAACATGATACGGGCATCTTTGTGTTTGTCTTACGCGTGCATGTTAAGAAGTAAAGAGGAGCAGTGTGGGATTATGTGTGAGTGTGCATGTGTGCACTGCAGATTTTGATTTTGTCTTGCTGACTGGGCTCTGAGTCAAGACTCTCCAAGGACACAGAGCGGTGAGCAGGGGGCAGTCTGCCAGCCTGACGCGCTGACGTTCCCCCGAAAAACTGGATAGACGGTTCAGCCGTCCCTAATTATTATTTTTCATTACATTTACAAATGTATCAAAAAACAATTAAGCAACACAACAGATCCGCCCATCTCTGAAGTTTACAACCAGGCTAATTTTTGCCTCACTGACAAACACAGCTACACTTAGGTGTGATCACAGGCTGCTTTTTATACGTCCTCCCTTATAACATCATGATAGCCAGCCACCCCCACATCACCTCAGTAGGCTGCAGCATGCTGACTTCCTCTGGGTATTCCTCCATGAACATATTGTTTTCATGGAATATAGAATTAGCCTCCACATATGCTGCATGCATTATATTGTCACTTGGGCTCATGTGTGATGAGCCACACTGAGAAACTGTGCGAGATTGAAGGCGAGGCCTCTTTACCTTACTCTGCTCTTATTTATTTATGTGTGTGCGTGTAAATGGCAGGTCGATTCATTCCTAGCTGTGACGAAGACGGCTTCTACAGGAAGCAGCAGTGTGACAGGGGGGAGTGTTGGTGTGTCAACCAAAACGGAGGAGAAGTGGCCGGATCGAGGATTCGTGGCAAGCCAGATTGCGGTGAGTGTCGAAAGGTTTCGCATACCGATAAAAAACAGATTTTTTGAACTTGAAAGCTGAATGCAGTGAGAGTTCAGTGCAGATCGGCGCAATTCTGCACGTGTCCCCGCTGCATGCATTCTGCACAAGGCTTTCTTTATGTTAAAGGGCCGAGGCCCACTGCAGCATAACTCACAGTAGGGACCAAGTGCCACATTCATGTGTCCGGAGTCATTTGCATTCTAAAGCGCCGCTTGTCGCTGTGAGAAAAGTCTTTCAAGATAAATGAGGACTGGTTGGACTGAACCTGTGCCTGATAAGAATAGGTCCCTTGGCAAGGTTTAGAAATAGCTATTAAAATCCAGACAAAGTCAAACACCCCCCCCCCCTATTTTTTTTTTTGCCATTGCAGTCAGTGTTTTTAAATTGATTTTAGCATTTCTCACTGGCACAGAAAGGACTCCATCAAAACTGACAGGAAGGCATGCTGAACAGAATATATTGCAATGTGCAAGATGGCCACAGCGGATAATTCGATTTCTCTGCATCCCCCCCCTCCCATGCCCGTGTGATTTCTCTCCGTCTTCCCGCAGATTACGAAATGGCATATTCAGGTGATTTTGGAAGTGGGGTTGGATGGGAAGACGAGGAGGAGAAAGAAGCCGAGGAGACTGCAGAGGAGGCTGAAGAAGAGGAGGTGGGAGAGGTTGATGACGGGGGATATATCTGGTAAACGGGCCAACCAATCTCTAAAGGAGCATCTCTGTGGTCCCAAACTTACACACACACACACTTATACACACAAATCCTGCAAAGAGATGGACGGGATCAAGCGCTCACACTCAGAACAACACTGGATTATAAAAAAAGCAAAGGGGGGGAAAGTGGCACAGGTTGGGAGGGTGAAGATACAGATGCTATGGAAGTAATTCTTGTTACAGGGTGATAAAGAGCAAGGGAGGGGTGGGGGGATCACAGTTAAGAAATTATGGGTCTGGTGTCATGAATTTTGTCCTTCATACTTGTGAATCTTTGTTCTCTTCTGTTGTCTGTCCTTTAAACTATCTTTGAGCAGTTTTTAGCTGATGCATAATGGA
Source organism: Diplotaxodon limnothrissa (assembly GCF_057381915.1). Classification (NCBI taxonomy): domain Eukaryota; kingdom Metazoa; phylum Chordata; class Actinopteri; order Cichliformes; family Cichlidae; genus Diplotaxodon; species Diplotaxodon limnothrissa. The sequence continues at coordinate 12,242,751 of NC_140608.1, read as the reverse complement.
GACTTTAAGAAACTGCAGGTGCTTTGCATTAAAAAGAATAAAATAAACAAAGCGAGATCGGGTGCACTTCAGTCGTCCAAATTGGCATCTTTCATCGATTATGTTTGCTGATTAACAACATTTAGATAATCAGATTTGCTTTAAGGCAGAAATCTGGCAAAAAGAAAAAGAAAAGAGAGAAAGCCACATTAGAATATTGAAAAGCACCTTTTGACTTTGCCATTTTCATCTCTTATGCTTCAGCTCTTATGTGACAGTAGTGCTCTGTCTCATTCATGACTTAAGAAAAGGTTTCTCATGCGTCACTCTTTAGCTTGTATATATTGTGTGTATCAGAAGGCAGAATGTCACCTATTAGTCCCGTAATCAATGCCTTGAAAGACTAGCAGAACATGCTGCTTAGTTGACAAGTGTACATCGTATCATAGTGTGGATTGGTTATTGTGTTTAATAAAAAAATGGAATAAAATAAACGTATCTATGTGGCTCCAGTGGCCACCGTACAACTGAGTGTGTTCTCTTTTCTTTTCATGTCTAAACTGGAGCCAAAGCATCTTGTTCCCCGGCTGCACAAGGGGAGCCTAGCTCTCTATTTGTTGAAAATAGAATAGAATAGAATACAATTCAACTTTATTGTCATTGCACATGCACAGGTACAGGGCAACGAAATGCAGTTTGCATCCATCCAGAAGTGCAAAATGACATAACATGCATTAGGATTGACCTGAACTCAATAGGAGTGTTAATGTGGGTTACCAGGAGATTGAACTTTGGAGCTTAGCACCACTGGAACCCTTGAAACCAGCCGCATAGCTTGTTTTATTTAGCGTTTTAATATCAACTCATTAACAGAGAATGGAGGGACTTTAAATTCACCGGTAAGAAAATATTGGGCTATCCTATAGACATACATATATACAAAATATCTATAGCACTGTGCAAAAGTCTTGAACCGCTCTTCATTCCTTTAATTTCCAAGGAAGCTGGGAACAGGGAAATAGAGTGTATAAGGCATAAGAGGAGTTTGTACAATTTTAATGAGCTTGAAAGTGAATAATTACTATGACCACCTTTATTCTTCAACACAGCCTAAACTCTCTTGGGCAAACTTTTGTCTTGTCATTTCTTTTAAGTAGTCTTCAGGAATAGTTCACCAGGCTTCTTGAAGGATATTCAAAGCTCTTCTTTGGTTGTTGGCTGCTGTCAAGAAATGTGTGATTGAAAGAGAGGACAAGGTCTTAAGATCCAGCATTTTATGTTTACAGAGATACAAAATGCTATGACAGAGTTTATCTGTATTTGCTTTTGCTAATAGTAAATCATCTTTATTCTTAATGATATAATCAAAATATACATCTAATTAAGATGATGAATGTTTGTTCTAATGTCTGGATTTTGTGTGTGTAGACAGCTGTAACCTTGATAGATTAGTGTCTGTGTGTGTCTACAGGAATGTGAAAAGAAATGTCTCCAGCCCATCATTATACATGATTCTGAATAAGAGAAATGGTATGATAGTACAATTTTATGTATGTTTGTCACACTTAAATGTTTCAGATCAAATCAATTTAAATATTAGACAAAGACGAGGCAAGTAAATGCAGTTTCTAAATGGAAAATCGAACCTACAGGTTTAAAGTTTATATTTAAAAAGTGACAAATAATATAAAGAAGAGGAAATCGGGACAGGGAATCATATTTCATATGCGAGTTTGCTGATAGTTAATCGGGTATAAGTTTAATTGATGTAACAAGTGAGAAAATATAGTAATGATTCTAGTGGCAGGCCGCTCACTGAGAGCTTGTATGGAGATGCCCTTGGAGGCTCTGTGTGCGTGCGTGTGTGTGTGTGTGTGTGTGTGTGTGTGTGAGTGAGTGAGTGAGTGAGTGAGTGAGAGAGAGGAGGAGGGGAGGTGGGGAGTGAGTGCAACACTGAGGAGCCACTCATCTAAAAGAATGTCTGACTTTAACACGTCTGATTCAATAAAAGACATTATACTGAGTGTGTTAACAAGGTACCAGTCTTTGCTTATGCTTAAATGATTCATAGGTTAGCATTAAGTAGCTTGACAAAAAGCATTCTTCTGAAAATATTCAGGTACAAGGACTGGATTGAGGATTGACAATGATGGGGGCGGGAAACAAAAACAGCCAGTGTCCAGAGAAAGAACTTCAGAAAGCCTGGAGAACTATTGACTGAGACCACTAAATACAAATAAAAAAACACTACAAATATATTTTTGAAATGACACGTCAGCTAAGAAAGCCGACTTTCTGATGCATAGCTTTGACATTTGTTCCTTTTTTCCTGGAACATTGAAAAGCAGTACTAAAATCTGTCATTTTCTGCTGTTTGTCTCTAAATCTGCTCTTTGAACAATACAATAAAATAACAAAAATAACATGCTGGTTTAGAAAGTTGATTGTATTCCTGTGCACCTTGTTAGTGTGAAAAAAAATGGCAAATAAGCACAACATAAGTATAGCTGATGGGCATGATTAATTAGGCAAACGGTTAGTCATAAAACAGAGTTTTGGACAAAGGGAAATTTTGATTGAGACACTAAAAGAACAAGTCAAATTTGATAAATGTAAGGGATCCTTTACAAAAAAAGTCCTACAGCACTCTTACAATAAGTGTTTGTGTTTGTAAAAGAACATCTCATTTTTGGCCAGGATATCAGCGAGTCAGTCTGGCAGACAGAAAGGTGCTTACGTGCATTACTGACGTCAAGAGGATGAAGCTTACTCAGCAAAGTCACCTTGCATGGGTTCATGATTTTGCCAGAATTCTCTGATAAACAAATTTACCTAAGACTGTGTTGGATGAACTGCTTTTATTTTTTGTTTTACTTTTTTTGTTGTTTCATAATACTGACCTACACGTGTGCACCAACACCCATATAACATCGAGTTGAAACTGTTAGATACTACATTACTCAAACAAAATTGCTGGAACACATTGAAAACACATCAGATTTTATCAACTTTTCTTCTAAAGATGCTGTCTGCTAGCCGAAATTGAACCTCCCCCACCCTCATTCAAATCTGGCGTTTGGAACTATTTTGGTTTTCATGTGAAGTATGACCCTGAAGGTAAGCCTGTCATGGACAAAAGTAAAACAGTATGTCGGATGTACCATGCAGTGCTCAATTACATGGGTGGGAACTAGTGCGTTAGCGCAGTTTGCTCGTTAATGTGTTGACGCTGTCCAGCCCCACGCAAGGGGCAATCCGCGGTAGCTCGTTAACGGAGATTTGCCGCGTTGTGGCGTTAATGTCATTTTAACGAGATTAACGCTGACAGCACTAGTGGGAACACAACGAACATGACTGCACATTTACACCGACATCATCCTAGTGCAAAGACAAGTGGAAGCAGACAAAAACAACAAGCACGCATGCTACAAACTTTACCCGAGTCATTTAGACAGCCGTTAGCACATGATTCTCCTCATGGGGACCTGATATGTTTAATATGCTGCTGAGAATATAGCCCAGAAGAAGCGTATAGTATAGCTTTTATTTTGGAAAGAGCCATTTCTCTGTAATAAACTCTCTTTTCCAAAGATGAGTGATTCCTCGAGCAGATAGATTTTTTTTTTTTATTATTATTTTGTTGTTTCAGCAACATTACATTTAAAAACTGTACTTTTGAGTTAAAATATATATTTTTAATTTTAATAAATGACAAATTAAAAAGGCATGAACATTTTTTTGTATCAAAAAAATATCAAACCGGACTGTGAATTTTGTGCAGCGTTGCACCCCTACTATACAGGGCTGAAATCAAAGAAATCCTTAAAATCAAATGGAAAAAATGATTAAAATTGATTGGAGCAACTCAAAATGGTAATCAGTAGTTTCTATGGCCCCCACGTGCTTGTATGAATACCTGACATTGTTGGGGCATGCTCCTAATGAGAAGACAGTGTCCTGGGGAATCTCTTCCCAGATGTGGGCCAGGCCATCACTGAGGTCCTGGACAGTCTTGAGTCTCCACAACTTCTCCAGATCCTTTCACATAGTCGCATGTGCTCAGGGTGAACCTGCTTTTAACTAAGAAAAGCACAGGGTGCCAGTGGTGGACCTGCCAATTTTGGTATTCTATGTCAAATGTCAATCGGGCTTAATGGTGCTGGGAAGTGAGCACAGGGATCCGCTAAATGATGTCAGGCCCTCAGGCTACCCTCAGTCTGTTTCTGATTGTTTGGTCAGAGACATTCACACCAGTGACCTGCTGGAACTCATTTTGTAGCTCTGGTAGTGTTCATCCTTCTTCTACAAAGAAGCAAACACCAGTCCTGCTAATGGGTTCAGGCCCTTCAACAGGGCCTTGACAGGCTCTCTGCCCGTCTCCTGGAATCTCCTCCATGCTCGAGAGACTGTGCTGGGAGACGCAGCAAACCTGGTATCCTGGAAGACTTGAACTACCTGTGTAATGTCTGTAGAATCCAGGTATCACCTCATGCTATTAGAGGCTCTGACCCTGGCTAAATGCAAAACTAGTGAGAAAGATTGTCTCAACGTTGCTTCTCTTCTGCACCTGTTGTTAATTTCATTACCACCCAAGCAGCTGAAACTGATTAACAACCCTCTGCTACTTAACTGACCAGATCAAGATCCCAGAAGTTTAACTGACTTGATGCTATACTCTTAATTAAAAGTGCTCCTTTGAGTTTTTCCACTAGTGTAAACTGCTCAGAATATTACTACATCTTCTAAAATAAAAATTCCTCTAGCAAAGTTGGTTACTGGTGCACAGACAGGCTAGCCATATTTGTGATTACAGATAGCAAATTAAAATCTATATATTTGCCTTATTTTAATGAGCAGTGCAGCATGGACGAACACTGCACCTATAATTAGATGCTATTTAAAAAAAAAACAGCATATGCGTCTCTGTGCGAAATGCTCCTTAAGGATTCAGTGTCCTTCTCAGCTCATTTCTACCCCTACTGCACCTCATTCTGCAGTGAAGTGTGGCTTGTAGCTATGAGAAACCAGCAGAAATGAGATACAGACACAAGTCTGCATATCAGCACTTCGAACAGCACAATGCCTTTAGAAAACTCTCTCCTCAGCCTCCTTGGGACACTGCTGAAAACTCCACTATGAACTATTCAGCCTGGGAACAGTGAAATAGAAACCTTTCAGCATGTTAGAGCGTATGCACATCCTCAGGAGTTCAGGCCCAGAAAGCTCGTCTTAGCATTGTAAAAACTGACAGCAACCAATTCTCTGAAATGTCATTTCTCAGTTTCACGTTTCTGTGATAATGGAAATAAGAACCAGTAGCTTCCCAGTGGGTGAACCCTCAAATGTGTTCACTGTGAGTGGGTACGTCTGCCAACAGATGTCTGAATACCTGAAACCGACAGCAGTCCTCTGGCTACCCAAAGGGACCAATCATTTTCAGCAGCCTGTCAGCCTATTATGCTGAATATTCCTCCCCGCCTGGTAAAAAAAACAAACTGTATGCACCAGACGCAGGTGTAAATCCTAACACATGCTCTGAGAAATGTGTCTTTGATGCTGTAACTGTAACATAAATAAGGATCAAAAGTTGGATGATTCACTTTTTTTATCCCAGCAGATTACGTAATCTTTTTTATTTTATTTTATAAATGGATAAATGTATTTTATAACCTTGGGAATCCAGCAGCACACCAAGAAAACACTAATCATTAGCTGAAAAAAAAATTATTTAATGTAATTATTGTGCAGGTATAAATGTACTTAAAGTACCTGTAAACATTAGTACCCTTATAAAGATTTTCTGGTTAACCACATGACTCTGAGATGACAATTAAGCAGTAATTATTCCTTCAGTTGCAAATGTCTCATCTAATTAATTCTGATTTGTCATCTGTACCACGTGTCAGTGTAGTGCAGGGGTCCTCGGTTACAGTTTGCTCTGAGCACCTTGTAGTCTCCACACCCTCCTGATTTCTTTTTCTGTACTGTCCAGCTCCCTGAATACATTAACATCCTTTGTCTGCTCAAAGTGCTGCAACAATCTCTGGAAAACAGTCACTGGGACGCTGAAGTTCAGATGTGGGTAAGTCACTTTAGTGGCCATGTCTCGCGTGTTGCTGGAAACGATCCCTGCAACACAACAAAGAAACATTTTTTTGTGAATTCAAAGCCACAGCAGTGCTGACTGAACCACTGATATAAGCACAGCTGACTTTTCCCTGCACAGAGACGTTTTCTGTGGTTATCATGTGCCCCCCTCTGTTCAAAAGGTGCACATGGCTTTCTTCCTGCAGGACCTCCTTACCCAGCAGCTCTCCTGAGCATCTCTGCACCACAGCACCCCCGCTGGTTCCCGCTTGTACTGCACATGTGGTCTGGAGCATGACAGGCTGGCAATTCCAGCTAATGGCTTTGGATAGGACGCCGCAGGTCAGGGACGGACCGCAGCTCCGACCCAGCCCACCGTATCCGACGACAACTACAGATTCACCTGAAGTTAGAAAAGGCCATAACGGTTTTTAAGCGTAAAGAAGCAGAAACTCTCTTCTGGAACTGCTTATAAGAAAATAACAATAATTCTACTGTTTCTGCTGCACAAGACTGAAATCAAACCTGGAATGAAACTCTGACACATCCGTGAGACCACAGCTTCTGGGACAGCATCTCTGAGCTGCACCAAAGCGAGGTCATAGGGTGAAGATGCTTTAGTGGAAAAAAGGACATCACCCACTGAATCATGGACTCTGAGAAAAGAAAATCGCCAAAAAAGTGAGGATTATTAGTCTTACACATTCTGTGATCACAAAACATACTTCCAAAATGTGGTGAAGTTGCTAAATAAACAGGAAAAGACCATAATCCCATATGGTGTAGATCCATACAGAAAGCTTTGTCTTTGATGCAGCAAGTCCATGTCAGCTTATAGGACTGTCCATACATTCAGAAGTTTATTACTGCCTATAAATTGCACTCATTTTTTCCCAGGCTGGAATAATAGTACCGAATACATCTTTAATGGCGTTAAAAATCAAGAATTTGATGCACAAGTTTGAATATATTTTTGATTTTCTCTCATCCAAACCAGGTCAATCTGCAGGCAAGTTCCTAGTACTTGTTTATGCTTGTTTTTTTTTCTACCCAAAACTGTGTTAGGTTTGAAAAGAAGACTAAGATTAGCGGATTAACACATTTTAGTGTTTAATAAGGTTTGAATTAATTTCTGCTTCAATTAGGAGGGGGTTTAAGATAGTAAATGTGCCATCACCTGTCCCTATGGTGGAACTTCAAGCGGACTTTAGACTTCCTGTTGACAACATGCCTGCACGACACAACCAGTCGAGAGCCGACAACAACCCCTGAACCCCAGAACTGCCCGCTGTCCACAAAGCAAACAGTGGGGTATTTAACAGCTTTTGACTCGTGAGCAGCGGTGGACATCTGGATGTCCAACTCTCCTGGATGAAGCCAAACATTTCTGAGGGGATCCTGGACACTCAGGCAGCTGATGAGATTCCTGAAGACCAACTGGGCAGAGCAGACCAGAGTGAGGCCAATCCACTCATTGGCCTTCCAGCCAAATGGAGACACAATCAGCCCGATGAGATGCACGCTGCCTGCACCTTTCACCACAAACAACCCTCCACCTTCTGTGCCTGGCAGGCAGCGGGCGTCTGTGAGGATGACAGCGTTATCTTCTCCAGCAAGGTTACTGATGATGCCTCTGCTGAGGGTGCTGATGAAGAGATCCAAGCAGAGGGAGCCAAAAGGTGAGCCGCAGGCAACAACAGGGCAGCCCTTCTGGAGAGGCGCACTGCTCTGCCAGGGGATGGTTCCTGAATCCTGGCTGCTGTCTAGCACCACACCTACCCTGAGTACAGCAAACCAGCTGAGGAAGTGGAAATCTCTGAGCAGCTCCTCATCCTCATCACAATGGAAACGCCACTGGTCGGCCTCCTGGAAAACTGCCTGGAAAGCGTGTTTAAACTCCACGCAGTTCACCAGCATCAGCAGCTCGGCTGCAGCCTCCCTCTGCCCTGCTGCTGTTTTGCTTCTAGTGGGTGTGATTGTTGCTCTCCGTGCGCTCTGCTTGGTGTCAGTTGGAAAGGTGACGCAGATTTGAAGTTTGGCACTGAAGCTGTGAGGTGGCAAGAAGTCGTGGTCCCAGTAGAGGGGGTCTCCGTCGATGATAAAACGTGAAAACGGGAGTCCGGTGCATATGATGATTCCTGTGCGAGGGTGGACAACAACTCCGCTGCAGCTCACCGGTTTCTTTGCCGAAGACGCCTCTGACACCTTGACAACACAGCAGCGCCTCTCCACGTCCTTTAACTCCATGCTCTAGCAAAGCAAATCAACAAATGTTTTAACGGCGTTTAAAACACTCGAAAAAGCAGCTCATTAAAAATGTGTACATGCCAGGAGTGAGAAGGAACCTTCAGATAAGTCACTGTGACCTTAAGTTTAAACTATTTATGGCAAATATTTCCCACAGTGTCTTCTAACTTCTTCGCCCTGTTCGTAACTTCCTGGTTCTGCTCCGTTCCTGCACCTGATTGGTCTGAAAGCAAACACCTTCTAGCCAATGGTAAACAAGGAAACTAGAGGGCGTTCCTATATCCCGATTAGAAGTTTATTTACGTTTTACGATGTTTTATGTGTGGTTTTTATGTATAATATCTTTGCTGTTATCAGCATATAGGCTGAAGTCAACTGCATTTGATATGGAGTTTTATATAAAATAAATAAAAAACTTTTTTGCCCGTTTATGACTCTGTGTTCTACTGTGTAATCAATACAGTCCTTTTTGGGTCACTTAAAATATCCTTTCTATTCTATCACACTTGGAAAAGACATAAAGACATTTTTAATCGGACTGACCTGATTTGTTTTGTTTTTGTTTGTTTTGTGTGTGTGTGTGTGTGGGGGGGGGGTCTTTACCTGGAAATCAAAGGTGAAAGGTGAGGCATTTTTCTCCTCAGGTACTTTTGCAGCCCAAAAGTTTTCATTTAGGATCATTGGTGATTCTAAGTTGACCGATGTGAATGTGATGGGTCGTCTGTCTGTGTTAGCCCTTAATGCTCTAGAACTGGATTTAATAAAAACAGACAGAATGAAGCTTGGTGAGAGCAGCCATCATCACGGGGCAGACGACCATCAGAGTATGAGTGTGAGAGACACTGAGACATGCTAAAATCTAGTTGCAGAAAGGCATTATACAATAAAATAATGTGAATAATACATAAATTTAAGAAATTCTTCCACAATATCATAAGGTTCGGATTTTAGATTTTTAACTGTATTTTTATAGGTTTTACAGCTGTCCCCACTAATAAAGACCTCTTTATTACCAAAGTAATAGAAAAACAATTAACTAACAGAAACCTTGAAGTTCCACCACAGGAACCTTCCATAATTATACAGTATTACGTGTGTAGTTCTTTACACTGACAGAAAGGAGCCTTTCACTGGTCCACCCCACTAAAGCTCAATAAGTTTGACATTCCTGTTCAAGGAGGACTAATAAGTGTTGTGAATGTGAATGGATCAATAGATAGATGGATGTTCCTTTGGTGGATGAACCAAAAATGAATTAAAATATCTTAAACAAGGTTTAAAGAGTTACCAAATATATTTATTTTGCTAAAATATTGCACAACACACCCAACAAGAACATGACATCTTTTTTGTATGAGATATATCAAGCATTAAGAATGCGAAGTAACAGACAGGCCAGTTATTTATTGCAAAATATAAATACACTCTTATAAAATATTTTATAATGTTTTAAGATAATTTTATCCAAAAATACTGTATAAGCTTTTTTTGCTAATCACCACCCAAGTACTCTCATAAATCACTGCGTACTGTTAGCAGCAACCAATCACAAAGTACTCAAGTCTTTTCAGTGCAGTCACCTATCGGTGTGTTTGGCTGGCGTAAATATCTAGTATAGGCAAAAAGTCAGTCAGTGCACTTGTGGTAACATTACTGTTAGTGGCCGTGTTTGTAAACCTAAATGTAAACCTTAAAATAAACATACTATCACAAGAACTGTCAGCATCCTCCGAGGTAGGCTTGCAAGTTGAGTTTAACAATTACAGCAACACATTTTTGCAGCACTTTCTAGGAAGAAAAAAAAAAGTTGTTTTTGAAAACGATCAATTGAAAGAAAAAAAATAAAACAGAATAAATAATGTGCATACGTGCCAACAAAAATGTTTCATCCTCTATCAAAGAAGAGCTGCTCTAAGCACACAGTGTTAACTACACTGACCTTCACTGTAAGCCAACACCAGCAGCCAAAAATACACCCACCCGGGTCTGAAACAAGTTCACAGCCATGGCATGTCCTACACGGCAGAAACAATTCCCTACAGGCTTTAGGTAAAGGTAGAAGAACCACAGCATGGAGCTCCACACTCCACACTCAGTATGAATAATACAGGCCAATGATTCATAACTTATCTTTGACTTGCTGCGGTACGACTGAGATAAAATACAGAATTCTTCAAACAGATGAATAATGCTGGGCTTTTAAATACAAAACATATTTTGTACTAGCATATTTAATAAAATCTCTCTACTGCAGGTAGTTTTGTGTGGAACAAATCTGGTTAAGGCTATTATAAAAATGTCAATCAATCGATATACTGGGCAAGCCAGCGAAAACCGTCTCCATATCCCTGTCGCTTCAGCACACTGCACATGAACACCTCCATTGGCCTCAAATTCAGCTCCTTCAGCGGCACTTTGCCCTGAAAAGAAACAAAAATACACATCAAAAAGAACAGCTTTAAATCTACAACTCCATCCAGCAACCTTGCCCATGAACACTGAACAAATACAACGCACATCTTAAACTTTAACCGTGCTTTAAGCTCTATTAGAAAAGGTTTTCCCTGACTCGTCAGCATGGATCAATAAACCGACGCTTAGGTCTTGAACCAGAAATGATGTCTCAGATTTATACAAAAAATTTAACTGCAGTAAAATATCGTTGTGGGGCAGCGGTTTCCTTAAGTCTTTTCTTCTTAGGGTCGATTTGGGCTTGTTGCACAGACAACTAAAAAGAATGCACATACACTAACCAGCCAATTTGTTAGGTATCCCTGAACTGCTCAGTAATCCAAATATCTATATATTTATAATGTGATCACCACTCAATGCATACACTGAGACTCAGCAGGTCATCACCAGATTTTATATTGTTGGCTGGCTGACTGCTGAGTCCACCCATCTGCGATCTGGCTCCTGAAAAGTAAGTGGGTAGCCACTGTGACCACAGTATACCCAGCTTCTGACGGCAGCTTCCAGCAGGATAACACACCATGTCAAATAGCTCGGTCCTATTTATTGAAGTCTTAAAAGCCTAGTAAGAAGACTGTCTCTAAGTACTGTTGCTATGATTGTTTTAGTCTTTCCAACACAGTAACATGTACAAACAGTAAGAAATTGATATAGGCATTGTGACATCGCCTTTTATTTTCTTTTAAGTGCTGTTTTGAAGCCTTCAGTTAGACATTCTGGCTGCCACATCTTGATTATTATTTTTTTTTTTTTAAACTGGATGTAACAAGCAAAAGTTAGATTTGACTGTGAAACACTAAGCTGCTACTAGAGCGTAGCCAGCTTTATCTTGTATTTTATTCTATTCCAAAAGGGACCATACTTTACAAAAGAACATCATGTTCTATTCAGTAAGTTATGAAATGAGAACTCAGACTGTAAAGACACCAGGAAAGTATTTAGTGAGGTCAAAGATCAAGTGAGCAGCACTTTCTAATATATGTCTATACAATCTGACTGCTTTTTCCCCACCAGAGGTGTCGCCTCCTGCTGGCCATTAAAAAGAATGCAGATTTGAAGTACTTTGAACAGGTTTCACTTTTCCAGAGGCTACGTTAACCTTTTAAATACAGTTTATGGTTTAGAAAATATCAACACCATATGACTCTAATGCTCTTGCCAGACGTCACATCATCATTTAATCCCACATTTCTTGTACAAACCTTTCCAGTTGTATGCCCCTGAAGACCAAGTACTGCCCTGAGTGCATCCTCACTGATGGCCTCTGGACGGTCTATCTTATTGCCCAGGATTAGAATGGGGATGTTTGCAATGGTTTCATCTGTTAACATGGCCTACACAAAAGAAGTGTCATATCAGACATATCATACAGATCATTCCTATCAGTGGCAGCTATGGGCAGCTGTCTGTGTTGACATCAGTACAAATAACTCACATCCAGTTCAACTTTTGCTTCTGCTAGTCGCATATGGTCAGCACAATCCACCATGTACACGATACCGTTTATGGCTGGGAAGTAGTTCTTCCAGATCCTTCGTGCTGTAAAGACACACATTTTCAGTATTTTTATGCAACACCTCAACAAATACATCAATAATATTTTAAAAAGCTCAAAAATAAGATTGAGAATCACTTTTTTTTTACTCCCACCTTGCGTATGACCTCCAAGGTCAAATGTCGTAAAAGTCATTCCAGCTATTGTCAGCTCCTCGGATGCTGGGGAAGAGAGGTTTGATTTTAGGATAAGCAGTGAAGCAAGACACACATGGCTAATTCCTGATGTGACAAGTAAAAATCTACTTGGGTATAGCGTCGGCATGTGCTGTCCCAGCCTGTCATCCCTGAGCATCTGCAGGAGCGTTGTTTTTCCAGCATTGTCTAGTCCAAGAAAAACCATCTTCCCAGTCTTCTTGTACAACCCTGATAGCAGAAAGAAGTCAAATTGATGGGTTTAAAAGAAGTCTTGGGCAGGAGAACTGGGAGCCAGAATAGAACTGGCTGGTATATGTTTTATAGAAATAGAGCGAATGCCAAAAACAAAGTGAAAATCTGGATATTTGTTAGTATTCAGGCTCGAATTTACTTCAAACTGTCTAGTTACTACCTCCAAGTTACCATTTTGTAAAACAACAATATCGGTGCTTTATATCCTCTCAAGGATATTTGAGGGTGCGTGCGTGGGACCAAACTAGTTTACATAGACTTTAGACTGGACTTGGAGACTTGAGACTTGGTATTTAGCTGCTTCTCTCTGGGTTTCCTGTGGTGGGGGCACAGGAGGACTGGGTCCTTGTTGTTACAGGGTCTTCGTATGATGGTTTCCATTGCCAGCTATATGCAGATACTGGACTCCACTAGGGCTGCCCTTTCTTATCAGGTATGTTAATGATTTTTATGGACTTATTTTTATGGGATATCTAGCCAAGGGGTGGAGGGTTTGGTGGTCTCAGGATCTCATCTGAACATAGAGCCATGACCTCCACCTTACTCTGAAGCGGTTTGCAGATGAGTGTGAAGCAGCTGGGACGACACTCAGCTCGAGACTCGGCAGAAATTGGCTTCCTCCGAAAGGTGTCTCAGAGTAGAGCTGCTACACCGCCATATTGAAAAAGGACATTTGGGGTGGTTCAGAAATCTGACCTGAATGTCTCCCAGGTGCGTCCTAGGTGAGGTGTTCAGGGTATGTTCTATCAGGAAACCCAGGGGCAGACCCAGGTTACGCTAAAGAGATTACATTTCTTGTCTGGCTTCAGGCCACCTTAGAGTCCTTTCTGGAAAAGCAGGCGGAAAAGGCAAGAGAGAGGGAGGTCTCTACTTAGCCTACCACACCCACAATTCAGCCTCAGATAAATGGCAAATATTGGATGATAATGGATGAAAATGTGGAAATTTATTTCAACACCTAATAGTTGCAAGACACTGCTGAAGCCCCTGTAGATCCAATCAAATAGAAAAGACATTTCTGATGGCTTCCTGAAAGACAGAAAGCTGAAGTTAATTATGACACATGAAGGACAGTGATGTACATAAGATACCAGTCATAAAGTCTGTAAATGAAAAAAAAAGAACCCTTTTTTTAAACTACTGCAAAAAGCTGTCATCTAGCACTAAAGCGCATTGTTAATCATTATTCTTGACCCTGCGTGGATTACTCTGCTGGTATGTGTGAGCTCCGTGTAATCACACAAGTTTTAAAGCTTGAAAGGAAAGGAGCTAAGCAAGGCAACAAACAGCCTTCAGTGATTTTTCAGACGCTGGTTTGATCTGGGAGCTGTCTCGCTCGCTCACAGTGATCTTCCCCTGACTATTTTTGTGAGGGTTGCGACAACGACACTTGATCTTGGTAGTCTCCCCCTGCCTTCGCTCAATGACACACAAACACCTGTCACTGGGTGAACTTAAAGTGAATAGTGAGGCCTGTGGGCTCTGAGAAATTACCCAATTGTTAATGCCTTTATTATACAATGTTTTCACAGGGTCACTTAAATGTCAGCGTGGCACTTAACTGCTTCATCTGTGGATTTAAAGCTGTGGCACTGTAGGCACTGTTCACAAACTTTGGTTTGCCGTTTTAGTGATGAAATGACCAAATCAGCACTCCAAAACAAGTAAACACGGCTAAAAGCAGAAATCACCACTAGCTCACTACTCTTTATAAACGCTCGTTCTAGTGAAATCACTACTACTGTCTAGCTTATCACGTGCAGCTCCGCGGTACCGACGTCAGCTTTAATAAACAACGGTAAATTTAATAAACACGAGCGCGCGGAGGGATCCACAGTGTCCAGTCCTCGAACTTTATGATGTCGGCAAATGGTTTCAACAAGCAGTCTTGAATGGAAAAGTTTAAACCCCAACAAAGCCAACTTAATACATCATTTGCAGCGTTACCTTGGTCAGCAGTGTTAGTGAACTGAACTCGTCCGTTGTTGGGTTTTTTTTCCTTCTCAAAGCCTCCAACTTTGACAGTTAACCGGAAGTACGTCACCGGGATGGCTACCAACACACCAAGGTAAGAAGTGCGCATGCTGGGTTTTTTGTTTGTTAGTTTTTTAATAACAATAAAAAAAAAAAAATTTTAAAGTACACTTCAAACGGTCCTGAAAACATTAATTTAAAATGTGTTTTAAGAACTTAGAACTTAATTTGCTTTTTAACACTACTGACTGTAGTTTACTTTTAGTTTGGGGGGGGATACTGGTCATGCCACTATCTTTCTACATTTTCGGTGTAACTTTCCGACATACATAGTATCAACGTAATTACATTTTAATAATTATTTCTATTTAAAAAAAATTAAATTACCCAGACATTATACAGTTTTCATACTAGGAACAGAAAAATAAAGGAGACACAATCGCCTCTTAGTATAACTTTGGGCTACAAAAACTGGGCCTCGGGATCTAAATTTAATATATAGAACCAGCTTATTATTTTATGTCCTCTGTAATGGACATTTGTTTTTGATCAATATCTTTTTACTTATTTGAGCTACCCTACTAAGTCCCGATGTACTAAATAGAGGGCTTTCCATTAATATCTCATGTGTTTGAGTGGCCTCTTTTAACGCTAAAGAGGAAGGAAAATTACAAAAAAGTTCAATGGGAAGATTCATTTTTCCTCGGTTCTCAGAGAATATAGTAGTTAAAGCAAAAAGTGAAGGCGATGAGGGCTGTGATCACTAGGTGGCAGCATTACAACCATGAGAGTTTAGTCTGTTCTGAACTAGTTCTCAAACTTTTTCTTGCCAAATAACACTTTTTAAAATCACTAATATTTTTTTTAAATGAAAGAAATTAAAGTAATCAAAATAAGTCCAGTTCCAAAGTATCAGCAAACGTCATTTCCCTTAAAACTAATATATTGATTCAACTTAGTTTTGTTTTTTGTTTTTTTTTTTAACTCACTGGGTATTTTGTTCGGTACATGTACAGGGGCTTGCAAAAGTATTCGGCCCAATTGGACTTTTCCACATTTTGTCACATTACAGCCACAAATATGAATCAATTGTATTGGAATTCCACGTGGAAGACCAATACAAAGTGGTGTACACGTGAGAAGTGGAACCAAAATTATACGTGATTCCAAACATTTTTCACAAATAAATAACTGAAAAGTATGGTGTGCGTAATTATTCAGCCCCCTGAGTAAATACTTTGTACAACCACCTTTTGCTGCAATTACAACTGCCAGTCTTTTAGGGTATGTCTCTACCAGCTTTGCACATCCAGTGTTAAATTAACACTAGAGAGTGTCTATATGGGTCCACTCCTCTGAGTGTTAAATACAACACTGTTGGGTGTTAAATTAACACTTTTGACAGTGTTATATGTTTAAAAGTAACCTAGTCAGTTTTGAAGATTAACAAAGACTAACACTGAGCAGTGCTGATTTTCTAACACTGGAATATTTCTAACATTTTGAGTTATTTTCCAGTGTTAGAAAATCAGCACTGCTCAGTGTTAGTCTTTGTTAATCTTCAAAACTGACTAGGTTACTTTTAAACATATAACACTGTCAAAAGTGTTAATTTAACACTCAACAGTGTTGTATTTAACACTCAGAGGAGTGGACCCATATAGACACACTCTAGTGTTAATTTAACACTGGAGATTTTGCTGTGTAGAGACTGAAATTCTTGCCCATTCTTCTTTGCAAAACAGCTCCAGCTCAGTTAGATTAGATGGACAGTGCTTGTGAACAGCAGTTTTCAGACCTTGCCACAGATTCTCGATTGGATTTAGATCTGGACTTTGACTGGGCCAGTCTAACACATGGATGTGTTTTGTTTTAAACAGTTCCATTGTTGCTCTGGCTTTGTGTTTAGGGTCATTGTCCTGCTGGAAGGTGAACCTCCGCCCCAGTCTCAAGTCTTTTGCACACTCCAAGAGGTTTTCTTCCAAGATTGCCCTGTATTTGGCTACATCCATCTTCCCATCAACTCTGACCAGCTTCCTTGTCCCTGCTGAAGAGAAGCACCCCCAGAGCATGATGCTGCCACCACCATATTTGACAGTGGGGATGGTGTTTTTCAATGTAATGTGCAGTGTTAGTTTTCCGCCACACATAGCGTTTTGCATTTTGGTCTCATCTGACCAGAGCAGCTTCTTCCACATTTGCTGTGTCCCCCACATGACTTGTGGCAAACTGCAAACGGCACTTCTTATGGTTTTCTGTTAACAATGGCTTTCTTCTTGCTTCTTCTTTCTTCCCCCACCTGAGCTGTAGATCTCTGCAGCTCGTCCAGAGTCACCATGGGCCTCTTGGCTGCATTTCTGATCAGCGCTCTCCTTGTTTGGCCTGTGAGTTTAGGTGGACGGCCTTGTCTTGGTAGGTTTACAGTTGTGCCATACTCCTTCCATTTCTGACTGATCGCTTGAACAGTGCTCCGTGGGATGTTTAAGGCTCAGGAAATCTTTTTGTAGCCTAAGCCTGCTTTAAATTTCTCAATAACTTTATCTCTGACCTGTCTGGTGTGTTCTTTGGACTTCATGGTGTTGCTGCTCCCAGTATTCTCTTAGACAACCTGAGGCCGTCACAGAGCAGCTGTATTTGTACTAACATTAGATTACACATAGGTGCACTCTACTTAGTCATTAGCACTCATCAGACAATGTCTATGGGCAACTGACTGCACTGAGACCAAAGGGGGCTGAATAATTACGCACACTCCACTTTGCAGTTATTTATTTGTAAAAAATGTTTTGAATCATGTATGATTTTTGTTCCACTTCTCACGTGCACAGCACTTTGTATTGGTCTTTCACGTGGAATTCCAACAAAATTGATTCATGTTTGCGGCTGCAATGTGACAAAATGTGGAAAGTTCAAGGGGGCCGAAGACTTTTGTTTGGGCTTTTACTTTGCTTTCTGCCTCAATTTCTGCTGCAACATTTGGATTTTAGGGTTACAATTTGGCATAAATATGAAAGCATGGATCTGTTCTCCCTGGTGTCAAAGCATCAGGCTTTTGGCTGTGATGTAAAAAAAAAAGAGTGCAGCTATTTCATGCCAATTGAGCATCATTTAAACACCACAGCCTACCTGAATATTGTAGCTGACCACATCCATCCTTTAATGACCACGGTGTACCCTGTTGGAAGCTGCCATCTTCTGATGCTTCCAACGGGATAACCCACCACATCACGAAGTTCAAATAATCTTAAACACGAAAATGAGTTAACTCCACCATCAACCGATTTCAATCCAGTGGTGGCATGCCCAGTTATTGCATATAAACATAAATAACAATAAAGCCCATGTTCTAAACCAGTCG
Source organism: Diplotaxodon limnothrissa (assembly GCF_057381915.1). NCBI lineage: Eukaryota > Metazoa > Chordata > Actinopteri > Cichliformes > Cichlidae > Diplotaxodon > Diplotaxodon limnothrissa. Next base: position 12,224,690 of record NC_140608.1, on the reverse strand, counting down.
TTCTCAATCTTTTGTTACATCGCTTCAGAAGCCAGATCCCAATTTAAAAAAAAAAAAAAAAAGAAAGAAAAAGAAAAGCAGTACTCTTAAAAAATAAATAAATGAAAATTTTAAAAAACTGTGTCAGCTCCATCTTTCCATGATCATCAGGTGACTATAACACCCTACAGTTTGAGAACCACTGGTCTAAACTAAATACTAATGACTCCACTCAAACTCACACGTTCACGTTCAGAAGCTTTATTAAAGCAGTTCGGTCTCAGACAGGACACGCGCATCTACTAGGCACAGTGCCTGCACTTTGTTCATTACAGCACATCTCCAAAGAGATTACTTTTTTTTTTTTTAAATAAGCGAAAAATCATTGGTCATGACACAAGTGCTCTCTTTCTCTACAGTATCATTACTATTGATCAATAGTATCGCTATTCTTCTCCATCTACAAGGAGATGGGTAAACCCAGACCCCACCACCCATCATCCCATTGGTTCCTAATCCAAGTAGGTCTTCAAATATTCCTGTGAGAGATGAGCTTTCCTCCTGGTCCACTTGAAGAAGGTCCTCTTTTACTTCCTCTCATAGTAGAACCATTTATCAACTGCGAATGAAAATAATAGTGTAAATCTCAAATCGCTACACTCAACCTCAGAATCATAACAATTATATGAAATGTTACCTGACGAGGGGACAGGGTCTTCCTTTCCACACGGGCATGTCTTTAGAAAGAGAAGAAAAAAAATAGAAAGAAAGAAAGAAACATCCATCAAAGAGACCCAAATTTGAAATTTCTGATGTTATATTGCAAAATCTGGCAGGGATAGAAGTCTTACCTCACCAACAGCAGCAGTAGCCTCATCTGCAGAGCAGCAGAAAGGGCTGTCGCCAGCTGAGACACATGTGTTTTTGCTGTTTTGTTTGATAATATAGAGATTTATAGTAAGTATGACTACTTATATTCAAGAAATTATTGGCTGCAAGTTTGCATTTCTTCTAAAAGCAGCTGATAAAAGTCAGAGTTTACCAGTTCAGTTCACCAGCGCTAGCCTTTTGGGAAATGAGGGCTTTCCAAAAGTTGTGAGTGCTCTTGATTACTTCAATGGCAAAGTCCTGAAACATAAAACAGCAACTACATATGAGTGTAGGACTTTTAATAGTAATTATAAAGTAATCAAAGCTTTTATAACTGAACATGCAGGAACTAATTTGACAGTTCCTTGAACTGTTTTATAACTGAATGCTGAGTTTGACAAAGAAGGAAATGCTGACAAAGTGTTTAAAAAATGACTGGTTGGCTAAATGAGATGTTAGGTGGAGACCTTGTCTTTGAACTCCTCATTGAAAGCAAACTGGTTTTCTGGTTTCCCATCTGGTACTTTGTACCTCCTGAACCATTCAACTGTGGCCTCCAGGTAGCCAGGTTTCAGGCGCCGGACATCACCGATGTCTAATGATGGACAACATCGTCGTCATAAGTTCATGACGCTAATGCAGAAAAACGAAAACTGAGAAATCTGAGGCACTTACTGTTAAACTCGCTGGCCTCGGGGTCATCAACATTGATTGCAATCACTTTCCAATCTGTTTCACCCTCGTCGATCATGGCCAGGATGCCAAGGACTTTCACTTTGATTACTTCACCACGGGAGCACACCTACACAGGACATTCCAGCTCATGGTTAATTTTCAGTAACAAAGAAGAAATCACATAATTGGCAGTATTATTCATTTATGAAATGAAACAATCACAAAATCATCAGCGTGCACTGCACCTTACTGCCGATCTCACAGACATCTATGGGATCATTGTCACCGCAGCAGCCAGTGTCTCCATCTTTATGTGCCGGATCTTCCCACGTCTAAGACATGAAAGCAGGAAGTTAAATCACTCACTGTTCAAGCAATCTACTAATGTGGATACTTCAGCTCTTTTGAACAAAATACTGACCTGAGGAATGGCTCCGTAGTTCCATATGTAGCCTTTATGTGGGAAAACATTGGCAACATAGCGCAGCTTGCCCTTCTTAACGTCCTGCTTTATTGGATTCAAGAGGTCTTTTGTAGCAATCTGAAAGAAATTTTTAATGCAGTTAATATTAAGTTCATTCCTGGTAAATGGCATGCACTTGTAACTTAATGTTACATGCACAGCTAGAAACAATAATTCTTCATACAACTATCAAAATTGGGAAACAATGCATTAGCCACAGTAAATACACTGTGGAATAAGCTCAAACCAAATCTTCCAAGATCTGGGGCCCGTTCTTCGTACCTCGCTAAGTAGGTTAGCCGGATTAGATTGTTGACGATTTCGCGTGATCCTGGATCAGTCGGTTCCCCGAAGCTCATCCGGGACTTGCTGTCATAGCAACAGAGCCGTAAGCGTAAACCTGCTCGGGAGCAGGTTTACTTTATGTAAACAGGATTAGATCGCGGCCACGCAGGTATGTCCGCTTCATTTATACGAAAGCAACAGCGATAAATAAATAACATCAATGTAACTGAAGATAATGCAGCACTTGATCCTTTTATTGATGTCACACAGATACATACAGGTCATTTCCTAAAAAAGGGAAATGTACTATTAACATCCTATTACATGTATGTGATTATTACAGATGTAAGTCATATTTCAGAGTAGTAATTGTAAATTACTTCGTGTAATCAAGATGAGAGACCACGGCTATAAAAGCGAAGGTGGATTTGGGAAGTCTGTCGCAGCCATGTCCTGTCCGTTTACGCGACCAACCCATTGCGGAAGGTGCAAGATTGATAAGGAGAGTCCTCAGAATTCAGCGTATATTGCGGGACAGACAGGATCCTTTAGCTCAGCGCGACAGTGTGCTCATAGAGAGATATCGATATTCCCGTGAGGGTATTATTCACTTAACCAACTTGTTGACGAGGGGGTGCAGGACCACCACCTGTCTTTTTTTGCTCTGCCCTTTTCTTGGTTGCTGTTATAAACAAACAAACAGATTATTTCAGGGTCTCTTTCCAAGAGACGAAAAGCAATATAAGTGATAAATATTACCATTCTATAGAATATTCTTATATTTCACTTTTACTTGTTCCCATGTTCTAGTGGGTCCTGTTGTGGCTCTAATGTGAAAGAGGATATAATATAACAATATAATATAATGTAATATAATATTGGATAATATAGTGTGATATGATAAATCTACCCTACCGCCTACTGGTGTTGGCCAGAGGGGCCGATGGCACGATATGGCAGCCTGGCTTCTGTCAGTCTGTCCCAGGGCAGCTGTGGCTACAACCGTAGCTGCCTCCACCAGTGTGTGAATGTGAGAGTGAATGAATAGTGGCATTGTAAAGCGCTTTGGGTGCCTTGAAAAGCGCTATATAAATCCAATATATTATTATTATTATTAAATTACTTACGAGTTTAATTTGTCAGCAACTTTCTGCCAGCCCTCTCTCCTTGCTTTTGCAGCCTTTGCAGTGTTCCCTTGCGTTCTGATTAAACTCTGAAACTCCTGAAATCCCTCACTCAAGAGTTCTTGCTCTGCTGCCGAAAAATACCGAGCCGAGCGCGCTCCTTCGACATTTTCGCCGACCAATCAGAGGGTTGCCGATCAATGTTTCTACTATCGATGCGTAGCCCCTTTTACGACACCCAGTGATGTCACATTACTGCGTCCAGCTGTAGTAATCGTCAACAGCAGGTGTGTTCGGGGAACCGGATTAGCGAGCTCACGGTTAGCGCGATGATTTGATCTTGGATGTGTCATTTGATCTTGGATGTAGTAAGCGACGTACGAAGAACGGGCCCCTGATGCAGAATTCAGAGAGTTCATCACAGTGCAAAAAGTAACTAATGATGACAACACTCAGCATTTAAGATTAAATTTTCCCTAAGACAAGATTCTGGTAAAGATGTTTGCAACCAGAGTTCCTGTGGTGAAAATCTGGAGTAATGAGGGCGACTTTCAAGAGGCTTAGGAGATTCTTCTGCAGGGAACAGAAGAAAGCAGCTGGCAAATAAAGATGTAGGGGAAATATTCTGTAAATGCTGAATGACAGCAAGTTAATGAAATGCTACAGATTAACTGGTGCACAGATAATGTCCGCGGTGGAGCTCATTAGAGATGCGCTCACATCTCTAGCCCAAGGGAAAAACGTTTTAACGGCAGAAATTACAGCGATCGTAACACTCAAACATTTGGCAAGTGGAAAAATATAACAGTGCAGCAACAATGACTTCACACTGTCACAGTGGAGTGAGCGCACAAACATTTACAGCACTGTCACAGACTACATCACAGATACTGTTGCAGTCTCATATTATGAAGCAGCTCATTGAGTTCCTGTTTCTCTTTATTCTTTATCTTTTCTTCATCTTCAAGTTGCTTCCATACGTTTTTCGGCGCTTAACTACTCCCGCAGTTTTTGTGCCATTTTCACCGTTCAAATCTTAAAGAATTCTGCTCTTTCCAGCTATGACTTTTGGTGCTCATAACTTCTATACTTTTTGAGATATTGAATTTTTTTTGCCCATTTCTGCCATATTATCAGTGGCCTCACTGATTTTCCTTGCCGGGTTGACCTGTGTTTTAGCTCAGTGAGATGAGCATCCGTTCTCAGACTGGGAGGCCTGGGTTCAAATCCCGCTTATGGCAACATTTCTTTCAGTTACCAATTCAACTTATTTAACTCTTTTCAACACAAATTTCAGCTTTTTCAGCTGTTTTCAGCAAAAACCTCTTTTCAGCAGAACTTCTGATTCACCTCTTCTGCAAAATTTTCAGCCTTTTCACCTCTTATTAGCACAAATCTCAGCCGTTTTCAGAAGAAAAAAAAAACTATTTTGAGCAGAACTTCTGCTGATTCATCTCTTTTCAGCGCATCTTTTTGCTTCTTTACCTCTTTTCAGCAGAAATTCTACTGATTCACCTCTTTTCTGCAAAATTTTTAGCCTTTTCACCTCTTATCAGCACAATTCTCAGCAGCTTCTGCTCATTTCAGCAGAATTGTCAGTCTCTCCACCTCTTCTTTGTGAGAATGAGTTTGGCTCAGTGAGATGAGTAGCTGCCTTGAGACCAGAAGGGCCAGGTTCGAATCCTGCTCAGGGCAACGTTTTTTTTCTTCAACTTTTTTCAGCAGACATCTTCAGCGTTAAGGCATCCACACAGCATTTTCGCAGGAAATGCAAATTTTTCTAGTTACTGTATTGAAATGACTAGCACAGAAAATTAACAAGTAAACTACAAGTGATGCAGTGAAAAAAAAACCTCTTTCCTGATTTCTTTTCTCCTTTTGCATATTTGTCACATCTCCATTTTTCAGATCATCAAATAAATGTGATTATTAGACAACGATAAGCTGAGTAATTATAAAATGCAGTTTTTGAATGATTTCATCTATTAAGGGAACAAAGCTATCCAAACCTACATGGCCCTGTGAGAAAAAGTAATCACCACCTAAACCTCATAACTGATAGTGCCACCATTGGTAACAAGAACTGCAATCAAATGATTGTGATAACTGGTAATGAGCCCTAAATATCGCTATGGAGCAATCTTCAGTCTCGAGACTTGAGTGACAAAACATTTCTCCCACTGTCCTTGTCAAGGGAGAACTGAAGTTGCCCCTTCTCACAAAGAACAGGAGTCTACTAATGGAAAAATTATATCGGCTGGACTATTACCTGCACTATTCTATTGGTTCCAACAGGTATTGCACAGACTTTGTACTAGACTAAAAAGCACGTAATATCTTATCTGCATTCTCACACACACCGATGTCAGGGCTGCACTCAGTAAGTGAAAACACCTCAAAAGTATATATATTTTTTGTTTGTTTTCCTTCTTGTGTCAATCAACTGCACCTTCAGAAAGAATGCATTTTGCGCAGCACCAGTCTTACCTCCATTTTTGCATTTGTCCATCTTGGCACTTCAACAACCATGTGAAAGATGTTCTGAAAAACAGAGAGAAAGAAATCTATTGAACTGTCTTTAAGTTATTTTAAGTTTGTTTTTTTTCATTCATACTTAAGCGAGACAATTCTAAACTTTTTATCATCCATTCAAGCTCATGCTCAGGTATTGCTTCAATTAACTGCTGCTGGCAGATAAGATAAATAATCTACAGTAATCACAAAAGGTATTGACACAGCACTGAGGACATGGAGTAAAGGCCACTGCCTTGCAAATCGATTATTGGCTCACTACTACAGAAAAAAAAGCAGCTGAACATCACTGCCTGTGCTGCAGGGGAAATTTATCTTGAGGGCTGATCTTATAAATGCACAAATATTTACACACGTAACAAGGTGGCTTACCTGGCCTTCGTCAGCATACATAGGTATGTCATGAAATGGTGAGATGTACTTCCCTTCAGCATTTTCTGCAACAAAGATTAAACATTGTATGAATACGGCAGGCAAATACCAACTGCACGCAGCATTCACCTGAATGAAGTCATTCATATCGTGCTCGGAGGCCCCTGCTTGCAAAGGCTGGACTCTGCCGTGCATACTTAACCGGAGCTTATTTTGCCCTTACTTCTTTACTGCAGCTGGTATGAACGTGCTTTAATGAAAAACCTGCAGTAATCTAGCCATAAAAACTGTAAACTGTGAGACAACAACAACACTAGATTATAATGTGATGACAGTCAAAGCCCTTGCTGAAATTACTAAATACACTTTGACCCACAATAAATAAGAGCGGGGGTTGTAATAAATCAATGAGGGCGTAGTCCCACCATCTCCAAGGATTTATGATGCCTGCAGGTAATTTAGCATCGTGCGAAAGTTAGCCAAAAGCAACTTCCTTCTCCCATGTACAAACAGGTAGGTCGCCGATCAGGTATAGCCACTTCATGTCAGATCCATCATTATTTCACAGGGCAAAACCTAAAGGACCGGTTAGGCCAGGTTATTGGACTCGAGAGGAGATTTACTATCGGTTTTAAAACATTCTATTAATTCCTTTTGCAAGGATATATGTAAATACACACACTTCACTGATATGACTGAAGGGAACGTGCAAAACAAATGAATAAGTGACACGTGGGAGGTTGCGACTAGCCGGTGGCATTTGAAGAAAGTCCTAAAAGTAGAGAATAAAGACGAAACGTTATTACTTGTGCTTATTTCCTACTTACTGAAAAACAAGCGGTAGCTCAGGGAGTTCGGGTTTCCCCTCTCTTCTACTGAGAAGCTCATGTTGTCGTTCGGCTTTCTGTTTCACGCTGGATTTGGGTGAAGGATGGCGTCGGAAGAGTCTGCGCAGGGCTCTCGCGCTGGGTTGTCAGTCACCGAGGGCACCGCGCATGCGTACTTAGCCAATGATGCCTTTATAGGCGATTGGAAATATTAGCTTCAACAGAAAAAATAATTCTCCCATTGAACTTCATTACTAGTAATAACCACCAAGCTAGAACTTTATTTGTGAACATCAGTGCTAACAATATTATCCATTATCCACGATACATGTGTACTAAAGGTTGAGAGTTTATACAAAAACTAAGAGGAAAAAACATATATAAGACATTATGATTCACAAATTGACATAATATATTCAAATTGTGCAAAAAATAAAGATAAGAAAATGGGGTTCGTCTCAAATTCATTTAAAATATTTAAACAGTCCTGCTAACTTAAGGGTTTTCTTCTCATTTGCAAGCTTTAGTTACTTACTTAAGAGTTTAAATGATGTCAGCTGTCTGTTTTCGTGGTTTACGAAAAATGTTCCCTGACAGAACAGTCCTGATAACAGAGTCTAAATCTGGATTCTCAATATATGTATTCCAAATTCCACTTAAATGTGGAATTAATGTGAAATGTGAAAAAAGGCCCATCAACAAACTCAAACAAAGCAGGAACAACACAGGTTGAACAAATATAACAATATGCAAATATATGCACAAAAAATTGAAGAGGAAAGTGCAAGTGATAGCCTCAAATCCAGTAAGCAGACAGCAGGGGATCCCTCGCCATGCATAAATTTACAAACAGGTCGACGTTGAACGAAAACACCTGCGCAGTGTCTGAAGGCATCTCTTCCTCTCTGCTGTCAGGAGATGGAAAAAATGTCTTTAGCTGATTGCCTCCTGCAGGAAGAACTGATGACCTCAGGTTCTAATGATCATATATCTCCTACTTTCACTTCATGCCTCCTCTCCAATAAACCTGCTGGAAGGGGGAAACAGAGAATCCATGTAATGCGATCTACAGGTGACAAACTGGAACAAGATGGCCTCGCCCTGCAGACCCGTGCAAGAAGCATTTTGCCAGTACATTGATTTTGATCTGGCTCGTCAGATGCATAGTTTGTGAATTTATAGTTTGTTCTCTGTCTGGTCTAGTTTACAGACATCCGGTCTCTGTTGACAAAAATTATAACACAATATAACACAAAATTACACACTCTCAAACATGGAAACTCTTTGCATCACACACACATAGAGAATCACCTTTTCTTTTGAAAAAGAATCATACAAGAATGTGCATAGTTAAGCTAAAGGATTGGGCATGGAGCTCTAAACTGCATGAATAACTACAAACTACTCTTAGCTCCTTCCACTATTTCTTGTCAGTTGTCAATCATGCTTCAGCTTCCTGCACTTGTTGCTGTCCAGTTCATCTTCTGCCCTTTCTTTTTTGGATCCAAGTGCCTTGCCATTATACTTGTTTTGATCTGTAGATAATGCTTTCAGCTAACTGCCAACATAAGTGCTCAGAGGTGACCGTACAATCATATTCATTTGATCAGCTCACCACTGACGCTACACCTTCTGCACTGCTTTGAGCTCCAGGAGGTTAACACAGCAGACCCATTATGACCAGATACAGCTGCCAGCTGCCCTCCATCCAACAAGTGATGCACCCAGAAACACTGCTTTTACTAGCTTTTATTCTCTATTTCTATTCTCGCAGAAACTTTAAGGTATATCTGTGTTTTGTAAAGGTTGATTTAAAATCCCTCTTCCGACTACACTTCAATTCTGAGGCAAGCGGAGTAGATGATCCCAAAGTGATCATCTATGAGAAAGCTTCCAATGGCTCGTTTTGGAGATCATCTCCCTCGCACCCCCCTCTATCACACCAACCCTCTGCATGTCCTCCTTCCCTACATCCATGAATCTTTTCTGAGGACAAGATTCATGGATGTCCTCTTTTCCTCTTGCCTGCCAGCTCCATCATAAACATCCTATTGTCCAATATATTTTTTTTCTCAGTGCTAACATCTCCAAACCATACATCATAGCACGTCTCACTACCATCTTGTAAACCTTCCCTTTCACGTTTGCTGCCATCCTTCTCATAGTTGTCTCTTCAGAAACCTTAAAAATAGAAATTAACGTGGATGTGTACATATTTTATAGCAACACCAAACTCAGTTTTAAGAATTATTATAATTATTTAATAAATTTTAATTATAACCGCCTCCTATTCTGCTATTAAACCCTTTTTTCATAAAATAAAAAATAATGTTTTCACTTTTAGCAAGGAAAGGGGAAACTCTACATGCATGTACAGCCATGTCCCCCCATTTGTTTTTGTTTTTTTATGTTGCATGACAGAAACACCTACAAGTCCATCCATTTCTTGCCAGCATGCATGATTTCCGAAGAACATACAGGTTTCCCTGTTAACGTATAAAAAAAGGTTTTAACCGATAGTGACGCCTCGCACGGCTGACCTCACATCCGGACGCAGCTTGTCGTGCTTCCTGCCTTGCTGAGGGAGGGGACGGTGCTGACGGCTGGGAGGACGAAAGGAGAGACAAGAAAGCTTTAGGGAAGACATACGAGAGTGGGGAACGGCCCGGGTTTCCACCGTCCGTCGGGAAACAAACACCCCAGTTTTCTGTAGCTGCTGGATTTGTCACCAAATCAGCGCTAAACAAAAATGTCGACCAGTCGTCAGCTTAGCGAGAGCAGGGCCATCCCGACCAAGACGGTGTTGATCAACGACACAACGCAGCTACCTCATGACTATTGTACCACCCCCGGAGGCACTTTATTCTCTACCACTCCTGGAGGTGAGAGGGCAGCTCGCCTGCTTTGTCGTCGATTTGTAGGGAAAGAGGGGACTTTTGGAGTGAGGTGGTGCTTGTGGTCTCAGCTAAGCTTCAACTGTGCCTGGCAGTGTTGGCCTAGGCTGCCTTGTCATCCAGATGAAAACAAAAACAAAGCTTAGCCCCGCCCCCGTGCGCTCTAGCTGCTGCCTGATTGGCTCGTTGGCAACGCAGAGATTCCATTAGTGCATCGTTACCTGAAACTGTGTATAAAGGTGTACTTGTTACATTTGCCAGCGGTGGTGAGCAGAAATCTGATGATCGTTAGATTACAGGTAAAGGCGTGTCTCTGTGGAAGCTCGTTTTCACCACTGGGATTTTTTTTCATGCATAAGTCGAAGTTTTGACTTATTAAGTTACTAACTTCAAAATGAGTTATTAAGTCGATATTTTGACTTATGGATCGCAAGAAATTTAGTTTTTCAGTGGCAGAAACAAGCTTCCATATGTTTTAGCTTCAGTTCATAATACTTGATTTCTACAAGGACTCAAGCAGGGTTGCCAAACATAAGGCCCAGGGGCCAGAATTGGCCCGGCAAAGACTCCAATCCAGCCCACTGGATGGCGATGGAAAATGTGAAAGAGGGCATAAATTTTGGACTTTTAAATGTATTTTAATAAGTTTTATACAGGTTTTTTTCTGCACATAAAGATCTCCACTTTGTCAGTGTATACGTACAATTGATTAAGTAACAGATAAACAATGAATTAAATGTTTTGACAATAGGTCTGCAGTAAAACAAGTCCTGTAAATGAACAGAAACTTGGTTTTGTAATTATAGCACAGTATGGGCCTACCAGAACCTTCTGTAAATTTCCACGTTTATTTGTTACAATGTAAGCCCAAAGAGTTGTGCTGACAGATTTATTTCGTTTACTACAGCAACATTTCTTTACCATGCAGAGAAACAGAGAAGTATTGTTGAGAATGAGCATTTGTTTATTTTTCTCATATTTAATGCAGATTAAATGTGTAGTTGAACTGTTTTCAGTTGCTGAAAGGGCAGTTTCACAGGTCCATTTCAGATCAAAATGGGCTGTAATGAGGCCCACAATGTAAAATGAGTTTGACATGCCCGCACTAAAGGATCCTTTCCAATAAGGACAATTTTACACAATTTTCCTGCCTGACTGGCATCACTGATATGCTTTATTCTGCATAGTAATAGTACTTACATAGAGACTTTCTGTTAAAGCATTCATTTCTAGAAGTGGGTGGTTTGATCCTAATATCAATATTATCAATATTGGATACTTTGTTTCTGTATTCTATGTTCAGTATGTAGCTGCTGAATTGTGTTAATTATTTTTGGGGAAACGAACAAAAATACCTCAAAGATGCACTACAAAAATATATCTGGACCTTTTTGTGTAGACTGTAACATTTATTGCATTTATGGACTTTAGCACAGATACAGGCAAAGAGAGGAACATTTACATTATAGGTCTCCAAAAAAAAAACAGTGCGCAGGATTACACAGCACTGTTTTTCTTTCATTATCAGCAAACGGTTTGTACAGGAAATGTCTGTATTAAGCATTACAACCACAAAAGGACAGTCAGTTTACAGTGAAATGAAACTGCTCAACTACACTCTAAATGCACATTTAGTTTTAGGCTAGAATAATGAATAGATGGGGTTTCTTAGGAGCAGGAAGAAAACGCCTGAGAGGAAGAAGTGAAACTAAAATTTGAAGAAGCTCAGCTGATTTGATCAGTCACACAGGTGCTGCTGATGAAATCAACTTGACCTGTGCTGCCGTTATTGTGAACAAGCTGATGTTAATGTTATTAGTTTCACCTGTGTTTGCCTGCTATGGAGAAGAGGAAAAAGGTCAAACTGCATTTTGAGTCAGCCACGAATGCAAATACTGTGATGTCACCATGGCCATCAAGACTGCAGATTTTAGTACGTTTATTCAGAAATTATTAGACAATAGTGTGTACAGGGAAACTCAGAACCTAATGGGGAAATATGTGCAGGAAGTTGGCTTCACTAATGTTATTGCATATAGTTGAATCTGGCCCCTGTGGATGAAGACCAGGCTTTTGCCTTTAAACAAATTAAGCTGCACCCATATTCACCATCTCTTTGAAAGGTAGCAGAAACTTGATGTTTCCCGTTTCAGGAACCCGGATCATCTACGACCGCAAGTTCCTCCTGGATCGGCGCAATTCTCCCATTGCCCAGACTCCACCGGCTCACCTGCCTGTCATCCCTGGCGTGACCAGTCTAAATGTTCTGACTGAGAACCGGAAGAATGAAGCCAACAACCACGATGGGAAGCCTACAACTGGTAAAAGATCCACTGTTCCACATATTGATTAATTAATCTGCCTCTTCTAGACACATCTCAATACCTACTTGTCCTGTTCCCCTTTCTTTGTGCTTTAAAGGTGATGATGCTCAGTTTGAAATGGACATCTAACCGACTGGAACCACACCAGCAAAAGGAAATAACCTGGCAACACGTGTGCCAGTGGCTTGGCTTGTAGAAACCAATGTCGTGAGCCCTCATGGCAGCCATCTTCTTTAGCTCTTTGTCTCACTGCTGGATGTAATGTGTGTAAACCATGGGGATTCAGTCTATCATACAGGTACAGTTTGGCCATTGCTGGAAACTCGGTTTATTTGAATAGATTTCCATGGTTACCAGTTGCAGTACAAATTAACTTCACAACACGGGAGCTTCTCCCAGAATGCCCAAACAAATTAGTCCAATTTCTCGGGAGTCCCCCAGCAGAGACGTAAAACAGGAAATAATCCACGTTAATTGGGAGAGGAAGTGGTTATTTTTTAAATTTTTTCTTTTTAGTCTTTGCCTCGGAATCAATCGAAACATATGAAATTCCACACAGTCTTTGGTTTTGAAGACCCTTGTTAGCATGATATTTCAGTGATTATTTTTTTTTTTTTTTTTTTTTAATTGTTTTGAAACTACTTGAAAAGCCCCACAGTCTATTATTATTATTATTATTATTATCAGTTGGACTCTTTAGTTTCCAGTGATGGTTTGTAAAGGGATGCTGTGTTTTCAATTAGGTGAAGATTTCATGCTATTCCAAGACTTCACTCTTCATTATCAACACAAGGGTGCACAAGTTTCCAATTTCCAAGATATGTTTTGTTTTTTTGTTTGTTTGGCTTTTATGTTTTGTTTTGTTTTTTTGTTTGTTTGTTGTTTTTTTTGTTTTTTTTAAATGAATTTTAGCCTGCGATTGAGCGGTTTTTAATCAAAAAATGATTGTACTTCCCACTTATGTAAGGTTTCAACCTGGCAACTGACAAACAAGCTTTTGATTTTAGTTACATTTCAGTGTAACAATATAAAGCCACTCATTTCATCACGACCGTGGCCTCGCTGTGATTTTTATTTTCATGTTTCTCATCTGCCAAAAAAATTATTATTTTTTTTTTTTTTTTTTTTTACTACACTTTGATCTTGTGTTGGCAGGTGCTCTGCATTCATAATTTGATAAAATCGAAGGATACTTGGCACCATGTGCTGGGAGCTTTCCAAACCAGATAAAAACATTTAGAAGAACATGGAAACGGTTAATATCCTGCTGATGTTTTTGGTGCGATACAAGATTTTGGAAAACTTGAAATAGTCCAGATGTTTTATATGCATTTTATTTTTTAATACGGTTTCTTAGTACTGAGTGAATTTGTTTGGATATGGGCACTGTCAAGCCTGTTGAATTGCAGCCAGAACAAACTGTTTGCATCAGGCTTGATGGATGCTGTAATCAACAAATCTGTCCCCCAGTGTCCTTAACCCATTTTAGATTACCTTGTTCATCTCATGAGTCACGCCTGCCCATGCCTTACTTTACATGAAATGCAGTAACTAGATACCTGGTCATCAATTTGTACTTTCCAACAGATGTTTATTTTTTCACTGCAACATTGAACAGGTAACATTGTACTTGGCAATTGAGCAAAAGGAATACTTTTTATTTTCTTTGCCATTTTTCTATCCTCAAACAGCTGTGAAGTTTTGAAGTGCAATGGTAAATATGGGATATTGAAGTTGGCAATGTGAGAGTACCGCACACTCATGTTCAAATAATATTTTTTCTTTTTAACACCACAAATCATATTCATACCTGCTAACTGTACTCTGTCCAATTAGCAGCTCTGAATTCGGTAAATGACTCAACATGAAGTTTGTTTCTCAGTAAGACTGGAACCTCTGATGTCTGTCAGATTATTTTATTTTTTTTCTTCTTTTTGCCATTATTAATTCTGGCCATGTTTCGTGATAAGTCTTTACGGCATTATAATTTACACGGCAGATTTCTTTCCAGTGACTTCAGTTTCACAAAGAGGGCTTAATATTATGCTTTGAGACACAAATTTGAAACCAACTTTACTGTAATCTTTTGTTCTGATTTTTAAATGACGTTTATTTTAAATGAGACTCCAATGCCAGTGGACACTGTTGCTGCAAGATCAATAAAATTCTGTAACAAAGGAAAAACAAGATTTTTTGGGGGCTTTATTTTTCTTCTTTGTGTGTGGTTTTGGCAACTTGGAGAGGCAGAATCACACTCGTGCAAACAGGTGTGCTGAAGTTGATCTTTCTTATCTGATCACCCTTGTAAACATTTTCCTATGTCTTTTATTCATTGAGTGTTGTTTAGCCAACCACCTATTACCATCTAACACAATAGTGCATGTAACGTACTTTCTTAAAAAAAAAGAAATGGTGTTTGGTGTGTTGTTGGTGTTTACGTTCATAAGTAAATTGATTGCTCTATTTCAAAAGTGCATAATAAACAAGAGGGAGGATACTGAATTACCACCAACAACACTGCACCACTCACTTTACATGTTTGGAAAACTGCTTAATACTTAATCCTATCTCTGTTACTGCTCTTTCATAATCTCTTCAATAACTACATATGTATGTACATATAGAAACAAATCTGACCTATACTTGGTTTAAAAAGAAAAAATTTTTAAACTGTGTTTGGAAATTGAGCTCTACACTTAGTCTATTCCCTAATTTTACTCAAACTATATAGTCATCTCCCTATTTTTTTTTTTTTTTTTTTTTTTTTTTTAGGGGGATGGGCATTGTTAAAGTGGATGGATCTTGAAGCTCCAAAAGAGGTGTGTGTTTGGAGTTACCCTGACAAAAACCTGCACTTACAGTGTCCTTTTTTCCAGCGCAGTTTGGAAATGAAATGTTTTCATCAAAAAGCAATTTGGTCCTACCTAAAAGGTTCAGCCCAGTATGTTACAGTATTAAAAAAAATATGTTGTTAGCTGTGTTGTGTTTTCTGTCCATCTCTTAAAATTAATGACTATAAAATGAGAATTGATGTCTAGTGAACTGAAGAACTGCCAGAAGTGTTGTTCATTATGTCATTTTACTCTGGAAGTTTGTTTCCTTCACTGAAAACAAGTTTTGTTGGACTGACTTACTCAAACCAATGCGAAAATTACTAAAAACTCCGAGAATCTAAAATGTAAATTAAGTCAAAATTTTGAGCTAATGATCTAAGCGTTTGAGATAAGAACCTGTTTGTTTTTTTAAAAATAACCCGATATTTTGTATAGCAACAAGAATTTTGATTTGTAAATGGAAAAAAAGTATTTTTTCCGATGAAAAACAATTTTTTAAGTGGCAGAAACAAACGTCCACAGTTTTTACCTCAAACGCCAAATGTTTTTATGGTGAGGAAAGTTCTGGATTTTTCTTTAAAAGTATCATATAATAGGCTCTATTTCTTTGTAGCGTAATTAAAATGTTTTCACATTTATTAAATATTGTTAGAAACCGAAATAAAATAAAATTTCGCCGATATCATCTTTTCCATCAGGCAGTACGAGTAACATGCTCGCTAAATTTTGTGCAGGCATTAATCCGGTTGCCTGCTGGTCCTTCCTCCTTTTCTACGTCCCTGAGCGAGGCCGGCGTCAAGATGGTGAGTCTTGTGGTGAAAATTGCGAGTAAAATCTGTCGATCATCGAGGCCATCCGTTCACCAACACACATTTCTCTCAGACCAAGTGATCCTTTAGAGCTGCTTTATAATAAAATGTTGATATTGTTGTAGTGTGAAACGATCTTAGAGAAATTTCAGAGATACCGTCAGGATGCTAGTCTGACTGAGGTCGATCCGCATATTGCACACACCAGAGGCTACACTCGTCTTTCCAGTCGTTGTAAATTGTTTTCTATGCACCACATGGCCACATTAACACGCTTAGATAATACGTTAATTTAGAAAATAAACACAAAGTAGCGCAGCTTACAGTCCTACCTATGGCAGCTAACGTTAGCATAATTACACTAATGGCGGCCCACACGTTAGGCTAGCATGTTTGTTAAAGTACCACAAGAACACTTCAGTAACGGACAGAAATAGGCTTTACAGCAATTAGTTGTTTTATTTCTAAGTTAACACACCGTGTAAACGTTAGGAGAGTCGAGGACTTAACGGTTATATCAACATAGTGGTATTTAGGTAGGGTGAGACAGGTGAGCCTCTATCTTCACTATTATGAGGCTCTTACAAGTACAGCAGTTTTCTCGTTGCTAATGCATAATTTCTTTTCGTCTTCAGAACGACACTGTAACAGTCAGGACCCGCAAGTTCATGACGAACCGACTGCTTCAGAGGAAGCAAATGGTAAGGGCTCTCATGTTCATAGTTGATCACATCTCGAGCTTAAGCTCTAGTCCTGAAGCAGCACATTTATCGCCTGCCCTTCCTCTCTGTAGGTCGTCGATGTCCTCCATCCCGGCAAGGCCACAGTCCCAAAGACTGAAATCAGGGAGAAGCTCGCCAAGATGTACAAGACCACCCCTGATGTCGTCTTCGTCTTTGGCTTCAGGACTCAGTTTGGTGGCGGCAAGACAACAGGCTTTGCCATGGTGTACGACTCCCTAGATTATGCCAAGAAGAATGAGCCCAAGCACAGACTGGCCAGGGTGAGTTTTGAATAACTTTGCCAAGTCAAGTCAACACAAGTGGCTATACAAAAATCAGAGAGCTGTCTGTTGAAATTGGTATATATGAGCAGGAGATGTATGTTCTCTCAGCCATCTCACAAATTTTGCACGAGTCTGGACCTCCAGTGTAATGTTATGGAATATTATTTTACCCGAGAAGAGGTTTTGATGACATTAGGACGTAGTATTTATTATCTTGAACTAGAGCCAGATTAGTACCAGATTTGATGTTTTTACAGAGTAAAATGTGACAGGGATATTGGCTGATATTCTGCATGTAGATGCATATAAACATGCGGTATGTTGGAGAGATATAGAAAGGGAAAATGATGGGGCTTCTATTGACTTATCAGGATACGCGTTTGTCAAAATAGTTAGCACCTTGCTATGAAGACCCTGCTTGAGTCATGATACCAGAGATTCAGGAAACCAATATCACGAGAAGTGCCTAATTCTCTGTACCCAATATGGCACCGTGGAGGAGGAAAAAGGTTCTCCCATGTATTTAAATCAAGATGTTTGCTGATTTGATTGTAGCAGACCATTTATTGAAACATTTTTAACAGTCTGTTAAAACACACTGAACTATTAGGATGGTTGTTGAGTGGCCTCCTAATCGTTGTACAGGTATAATGTTGGCTACATTGCATTAGACTAACCATCCATATACCATGGACCATAGCTGATTTTACAGTGGCAAGCTGTCTCAAATAAAATAGCAACCAGTATTTCAAGGAAGCATCGCAAAGTACTTCCGTACCCCCAACTAGTTGCACTAGTCCCCCTCTTCCACTTAGTTGTTTTGCTGTGCCCTATGTGTGTGTGATGTTTCCTGTCCTTTTCAGCATGTAAGGATAGTCAAGCTTCAGTACACATGCTGCCTAAAAAAGATCTACAGCAGCAAAACACTGTTGCATTTTCAGAATCAGTTCTGAGGACGTCTCCATCGTATGCCATGCAGTGGAGCAGAGAGTATTAAAAACAGTGGGGTCAGAGCCATTGGGTGGACATACAGTTTAATGATGCCTTGAACTACCACTAATTCATTTTTTGCAGTAGCCTGTATTTAAAAGAAGAAAATGTGTTCCTGTTAGTAATAATGATAGTATCTCTGATAAAGAAGTGCTAACGGTGAATTGGTTCAGCCCTCCTGTAAACTAGATACTGAACACAGTTTTACATTTGATTGATTTTAAGTTTTTGGTGGAACTCTAGCAGAGCAGCCCTTGAACATAGAGGAAATGTCCTTTCTTAGTTTGATAACATTGTTATTAAAAAGGATGTGTCTATTGAGTCTTTTTTTTTTAAAGTTCTTATGCCTGCACTGAGTTTCCTAAACTTTGCCTGTGACATGTGATTGTCATACAGTAGTATTTAAAGAGACAAAAACTAACACTTGAACTAATAAAAATAAGAACAATGAAACAAGAAAATCCACTCTAGAAACGAAATTAAACTAAATTATTAAAAATAAAAAGTGAGAATGAAATAAAATGAAAAACTAACTACGAAATATAAACCGTTAATAGCTCTGACTCTGACGGGTCTTTTTAAAAGCCTCTCACAGTCTCGAGGTTTCCCATGTTCTTTTACAGTCTGTAAAATAAAATGCGTTTGTCTTTGTGTCCTCAGCACGGTCTCTATGAGAAAAAGAAGACCTCCAGGAAACAGCGCAAGGAACGCAAGAACAGAATGAAGAAAGTACGAGGCGTCAAGAAGGCCAGTGTTGGCGCTGCTGGCAAAAAGGTATCGTGAGCACTCGTTGACCAACCTCATAGTTTTCCACGGGGAAATAGTCTTGACCATTATCCAAGCTACTGTGAAATCTCTGTATTTCTTGATTTTCATTACACACCTGTCCTTTTATTCTACCCTGCTAATCTTTGTTTCTCCACAACTCTTCTGCTATTTTAATTTCCTTTGTCATCTTTCCAATCATATCTCATTGTCTTCGGAAACTGTAGAAGGTAAATGCTTTCCAGAAATAGACTTAAATGCAGTGTGCAGATAATCCAGGAGTTACATTCAGTAGTTCAGTAACTCCTGCTTTTGCACCACCCCTGATCCATCTTTTCACTAAAGCTGTAGTGCTTTTGTCTTTGGATGTACACTCATCCAATATGAAAGGATCTGACCCCACCGGTTAATACATAATACTACCCATCCCTTCTCCTAGTACTAACAAGTACTACTGTAAACTAATAGTGTTGTAGTTTTATAAACCTGTTAACATAGCGAGGAAATCGCCCAAACAATAAATCAAAGTAGTGCTTAAATGATTATGTAATCTCTTGAAACCCTGCATACTTCTGTACCCTCTTTGGCATCAGTCACATAGAATAGATCTCTGAATGTCACAGCCCAGCTGGACAGTGTTTTAGCCCAATTCACTGCATCTGGAATAGCTACAGCACAGCTGGCTAGGAAAATATTGACACTGTCCAGCCATGCCTGTGGTGCTGTCTGTTGGCCTTGGTCAAAACTCTCGGGTCCATTCAGAGCTCTTTTCTATTCCACGTTTCAATTTTCAACATGTTAACATCGTTTTTGTGCCATGTTTTGTTCTTGATTTTGCTTCCCATGGATTTCTTTTGCAGAAATGAAGTGTCAGTCTGCAGGTATAGAAGCAGAACAAGCATGGTGTGCTAATGTGTTGCACATCAGACGCTGATAGACCTGAGCTTTGCCGTGCATGTCATCCCTTATTTTCCCTGCAGTTTTCCTTCAGTGTTTTTCACCCCCCGCAATGGTGTTTTTAAACTCCCAGCTTATGTGTTTTCCCACTACTCCAGCCCATTCTACCACTTTATCTGCTACAGTGGGCTTTTCCCACTCTGTCTTAGATTTGAACAGACTGCTTTGATAGTGCATATCTGTAGTTAATAGAAGCAGAGTGTAGCATGTGGGTTTTAGCTTGTTTTGTGTGGGAGGAAGCTCAACTAAAAGCCTGTCGATGTGTGAATTTTACTCTGGACATTATGTTCTTCAAGTAAAATGTCTTACTCAGACTGCATTCAAGTGTGAATTTAAACTGTCCCAACAAAAAATGCAACTTTTTTTGTGAACATTTGTCTTTATTTGCACTCTTCTAACTTACTGAAACTCCCTGTGAGGTTTTCTTTTGCTGTAGTTTAAATTAAATTTGCTGTGGTATTGATTTTTTTTTTTTCTTCCCCACAGTGATCCCAGACAGCCAGGGAGGGTCTCCGTGCTCAAGATGTTCTTGTATATTGTCATCAAATAAAGTTTGGAAAAAATTGGAAAAATGTGTCTTTGTGTTTATTTGTTTTTGAAAGAATTGAATTGACCATATGTTTTTAAACTCTAGACTTTGAAAGAAGCCAGCAGGTGTTTGAGTGTTTCTGTAAAACACTCGAGGAGTGAAAAGTCAGATAGCTGGCAGCCAGCCTTCTGATCTGAATGACCTGCTGTGTTTTTGTAGGCTGCCGAGTAGAAGCTGTTGGAAAAGCTGATATTTGTAGCTTTGACATCTGTGAATTTCATTACTAAGGACTCTGGGCCAGTTTTCCAGTGTGAGTGCAGTAAATATGATGAACACAAGTTACATATTTACATAGTTAATTGACACACGCAGTGTCGATGGTGACATCCAGTGGCTTTGCTGTAACATTACTGTCAAGCAGCCAACAAGTGATTTTTTTGTTTGTTTTGTTTTATTCTTCAATTATTCACTTGTACAACTCATTAAATAATGCAAAGGTTTTATATTTTAATGTAAATAATCTAAATGCAGGGTCAGTAAATCTGATTCAATAGCCATTTTATTAGGTACATCAAGTCAAGTGGCTTCATTGTCATTTCAACCATGTCCAGTGGTACAGTACACAGTGAAGCGAGACAATGTTCCTCCAAGACCATTGCAAAAATCTATATCTGTACATCTTGCTAGTACCAGGTTGGACCTCCTTTATGTCTTGAAATCTGCCCTTACTCTCCATGATGCAGGTTCAACAAGGTGCTGGTAACATTCATTGGAGATATTTCACCACACCCTAAAAGTGTTTTCCTCCTGGAAGTAGTCATCAGAAGATCGGTACACAGCAGCAATAATCAGGTAGACTGTGGTGTTTAAATAACTCATAGTTTGTTCTCAGGGACCTGAAATGTCTGGGCCTATCATCCAAGTGTCACAGCAGAAATAAAGACTCCTCTGCTTTGCTAATATTGTAGAGTCTGTGCAAACTGTAGCTTCAGTTTCCTCCTCTTAGCTGACAGGAGTGGGGACCTGCTGCAGTCTTTGCTGCTGTAGCCAATCTGCTTCCAGCTTCCGTTTGTTGTGTGTTCTGGGACGCTCTTCTGCATACCTTGCTTGTAATAAAAGTTTATTTGGGTTATATTTGCCTTCCTATCAACTCAAACCCGAATGACTTCTTTTGATTGACTGGGCATTTTCATTTTGCTCACTGGAAATTTTCTGTATTTCAGGCTGTCAATTCTCATAAAACATGCAGGTTAACAAGTTATAACTCACTCAAATCACGTCAGGTCGTCTTGATCATGTGTATGTGCACTGAGTCCCTGACATTTGATTGCCTGATTAGATATCTGAAGTAACAAGCGGTTGAGCAGATGTACCTAAGTGGCCAGTGAGCGCACCAGCTTTTGTTTGATTAGAAAGCTTTTGCTGTAATAACACGAGTGGCCACATGGGGGCTCCTTTCATTGAAAATATGAAACTGGTTTGATGTGCTGAAGCTGCTACTAAAAGGGTGGTCACCTGACAAATTAGGTATTTTAACTCTTTTCGATCTAAAACCTTTTTTTATATGAAGGTCAGTGATGACTAAATAATACTAATACACAGGTTAGTCAGTGTTTGGACCTGTTTATAAATAAATACCATTTGGAACAGAATAGATATCCCTCTTTGCAGTGTGACCTTTTCAGATAATTTGCATCAGAATACCCTGAGAGACTGTAAATGAAGTGATTAAAATGCCAAGGAATACTCTGTCCTCAGGGTTACCCTCACTCCATGCTTCTGCGGCAGTGTCTCGCTTTCTTGTGTGGTTAGAATTTCTTCTTGTAGGAGAAATGATTGCAAGAAGCTAAAGAGGAGAGGAAAACTCCTCGTGGCAGATTGAGTGCACACTTTAAAGTAATGAATAATAGCATACAACAAGGAAAATGCAATCTGACAGGCACTAATGCACTGCTAAAAATGACAACCTCTACCCCCAAAATAGCATTATCCAAAGTGCAGCAACTACTTTGTCCAATCTGATGTAACATGTGCAAGTTAGGGACCACGCTCAAGCTCTGTGTTCCACATAATGTATATAATTCTGTTCAACCTTGCAGTTTGACATATTTCCATGCCTTTGCACTGTTAAATGTAGGTCAGACACTTCTCTACCGGAGTCCTCAGTGTACACACCACCGGGAAAAAAGGGATGGGAGGGGGGGGCAGTACCTTGGAGCCACTTCCATTGACACATTTTGTGTCATGGGCTCTTGTTTCCCAGTAGAAAGCCCTATATATACCGGGCAGCCCCGATGGGCTTTTCCTTTAATCTGTGCCAGTCGGCAAAGATTAAACACTGAGTTTATCGAGATCATTTGGACCGCGACACAACAGAAAGGAGTTCCTATATGAAGACTCCACTAATTAAGTGTGCAGTGAGCTGGTAAAGTTGAGCATATTTTTCCAGCACGGCATGGTTTTCTTTTTCCTTGCCACGAGCTGGAAAATTGCTTTCAGATTGAGATTATCTCATCTTAAGTGTCTTATCTTGCCCTGTAGAGGAAGATAGAGTATGCTACATAGGTGTGGAGCGCGAAGAGTTACTGGGGACAGACGAGAAAAAGACTCTGTGGTGGGAGGTTTGACATAAGTGGAGCTTTCAATCCAGGGACTGGTAACAGATGGTGTTGGGAAATTAAGCTCCACTCGCCGCAGCCCTGTTGGTCCGTCCCAGGAGTCTCTCCCTCGCTTTTGTCTCTCTTTCTTCTCGCGGCTCTTGTTCTCAGTGTCTCTAACTCTTTATTTTCTTGCCTCTGTTTCATATCTTCTCTGCCCCTCCTTTGTTTTAGCATTAAAGTATCTAAATGAGTTTCGTTCTGCACTAATCCAGCTTCTCTTCTAATAACGAGAAGGCAGGGTGACATCAGCAGGTTAATGCAATAAATTGTAATTTACAGAATTAAGCTGTGGACGAATAAGGGTTAGTAATGTGATGCGAAATAATGGAAAAAAGGGTAGGCTATATTGATGAGAGAAAAATAAGCAGACTGTTAAGAAGGCGGTGGGTGACATTGAGCTGCGGATTGGTGTGTTTATACAGTACCTGCAGTCTCAGCAGCGAGAGTCTGCCAAGGGCCTCCAGGGACCCTCGAACATGCCACATCAAAGCAGATAAAGGACAACATTCACCTCTGCTTTCCTTCAAGACACGAAGGGGATTTGTAATGAGAGTATTCGTCTACCTGCATGTAGAAAAAGAGGTGGGGATTTTTTTTTGTAGTCGTCTTCAGGATGGATATTTATGAGGAACACATGTTTATGCCCTCACCACAGGTGCCGTTTTAATGGCCTGTCCCTCTCCATGCAGTGCAGCGTTATGGTATTATACTAATAAGGAGATGGACAGAATTCCCGATGACTCACTATGTGGTTTTGCCAGCATGTCCATGCAGTAATCAATAGCAACAATAGCCTACACGTCTCATACAAAGGCCTTATTGTTTTCCATGTTATGATACTGTGTGTGTGCCACTGCTTCAATGTGCAATGTTACTCATCTGAACTGGAAACTATACAGCCTTACTTGTATTTGATGCTCTAATAAAATACATTTTGTTACTGCCAAGCTGGTGTGTGTTTGCTTTGCAGCTATTTGCTTCCAAATGGTATGTTTTCAATAGCTCTGTAAATATATTTTGCAAAAGAGCAACTTGCTGCTGTAAAGTGTGGCCGGGCATTCAAGGATGCGCTGCATCTTAATGAGGTATGTCTCCCTTGTTGGCCTCAGCAGGGGAATCATCACAGCTCATTTTGCAGTCCTGCAGTGTCCTATCAGCTTTGGCAGCCTGCACTAAGTTCACTCCATCTGCCAGTTGCTAGGTGCTGATATATAAAATGATCTGTGCCTTGGTAGCCCCTGAGCACCAGGGATGTGATTTGCTTTTGAGGACAAACTGTGTTTCGTGAATCCTAATTATCCTCTTTGCATCGCCAGCCTGACATGGTTTTGTCATTTATCCTTCTCTGGAAATGGTGGAAGAGGTTAAAAAAAAACAAACAAAAAAAACCTGCAGAGACTGCAGCAAACTGCATCTGCCCAAACAGACAGAGCTCCTCTGATTGTCCCGTATAGTCGCTGAAATGCAACAATGGTATTTTCCATCAATGCTTCCACCCATTCAGAGGAAGGTGGGGGGAAACATCATACCTGCTGTCTAATGCTGGCATTCTAACCAGTGTGCACATGTGAAGAAAAACAAACAAACACTTTTCGGTTTCAATCATGCGAGGTGTATTGAAACCACTCTGTGGTCCTTTTTTCCAGGTTGTTAACATGCCATCTGAGGCTCAGAGGACATCACACCAGAGTAAAAATGTGCCAGCTGACGTGCGTCCCGGCTACCTTCCAATGTCCTCAGGAATTCTGTTCATTTTGGTTGGCACGGAAGGATAGTCTGCAGAGCACTAAGAAAAGGAAGTCGGGGGCCGGGGCATGGGGGGATAACGCGGATGGTTGCAGGAGCGGGAAAGAAAAAAGGATTCGGCAGAAGGGGAGGTAAAGGAGGATGGAGTAATCGGAAAGGGCAGCAGATGTGGGTGACTGTATGATGGATCGCTGTGTGTGATAAGTCATGATCTCCACATCGGGATCTGTGTGTGTTTATGTGAGCACAGTTATTGAGAAAATATATGCGCATACGTGTGCCCTCGGGCTTAAGAGAACGTGTGATGCAAAAATAATCCAAGTCTGTGCCTTGCAAACATTGCATCACGGTGTTCCAGTTTGCTAATGAAACTGAAATAAACCAAAACGCTGCCTAATGCTGCCTGTATCAAATACGGCAGTTGTAATATTGCTGGCTTCTCATTCACTCTTTGGACAAAAATTAGACATGACGATTGATGAAACTTCTGCATCTGTCTGCTCTGCTGACAGGTGAAAAAAAAGAAGCCAAAAACAAAGAAAATGTGTTAGGATGATGGAAGTAAAATTTTGTTACTGCTTTGAAGGAGCCAGGACAGCTGTTTCCCTTTCTTCCAGCCAATCCAGCCACAGTCACCTCATTATATCTCAAATACTGAAGCTTAAAGACGATGAATTTGGGTTTTTGAAGGAGTTTGCAGGCAGGAATCAGTCACTGCGACATTCAGGACCACGTAGAAAATCAGGAAATTCTACCAGACAAATGTTGGGTTGATTGTGTATATTATAACAGTAATAATAGCTGTCCCTATAACAATATGTTGCTCACAATGAAGCACAATACCAGAGTCACCCCAGCGCCCAAACCGAACTCTTTATCTGCCTGTGGCGTGCAGCACTATTTCTTGGTTTCCAGTATTTATGCCACCCTGTCCTAATATGGTGCTTGTTACGTATCCGCAGACCTGTATGTCACATGCTCTCTGCACTGTGAAATTATTCCTTTAAATTTCTTGGTCACTAATGTGAGTTACAGTTACTTGTAAAGGCTTGGAAATTACAATTACGTGAATGGAAGATTCAAAATATGAAAAACAAACCCCCAGATGAGTTCTAAAAACTATCCTTATTCTCGGGGCATTAACTGCATGCAGGCAAATTTATAGATTCAATTTATGAGTGCAAAGCTCCCCAGTGCCTGAGTCTGGTCCAGTTTTCTTCAATCAATGAAACAAATTTGTGTTTTAGATGTTGCATCATGCTGTTTCCAAAGTACCAATATGACTGTGGTACACGGTTTTCCAATAGCTGTCAAAAAACAAATTGTCTCAGTCTCAGTGGGTGTGCAGCAGATATAATCCCTATCTGAGAACACGGTCAAATGGTAATAGACTTCATTCCTGGTAAGGATGGGACAAGGTTGTGTTTAGACTGCACACAGCACTTGGCTGTCTGAATGGCTGAGTTATTCTGCCATTTTTCAGCCCGTGCACATTCCTCCACTCATTGGTATTCCTGTTCATATTACCCTCCTCAATCAGCAGCAGAGGAGCTCTGATTAATGGCAACAGTGAGAGCAATCTCCCAGTGATTCATTAAACAGGACTGGCATGAATAAAAAGGAAGATTTGCTCATATTGCCTCTCTGATCCCATAATATGTTCTGTCGCCGGAAAAAATTTATAATTCATGGTGTTGTTAGTGGCTCTCACCATATCCACGCATTAAGTTCATGGAGCTATATGAAATTAGGGGAAAAGGGATATTACTCAGCATCATTATATCAGGTCATTGTTGGACTAATTAATGTTCCCTGTTTAAGTTTGGGGCTCTAGATTTATTCACTGATCTTTTAACACTTGCACAAGTAATTAAAATGTAATAAACCTTATTACTGCTGTTTTACTCATCATCTCATTACTGGTACATTTTGGTGCAGTTCACCGCCCTGATATGTCTGGATCAAGCGGCCACCCCCATGGCTGACAAATGAAGCTGCAATGCTGCCAACAGCCACTTCAGGTGGGCTACGAGCCCAAGTCAGTCCCGTACACTCCCATGAAAAAATACTAGAGGCAGTAGGTGGATGTAGACATGGTGACATCATCATTATCGTGTTTTGAAACTGTAAGTAACGAGCAAAGAGTGTATGACTGTGAAACCCTACGCAAACTGGCTAATGACAAGAAGTTAGATGACAAGACGTTAGATCCCAATAGATCCCAACGATTTAGGATTTTTTCAAGACTGATACTGATACCAATATGTGGTAATTTAAAAACCTGATATTCTAATTTATTGGCCTAAAGTGTTTTGTCTTTCAGAAACATAAAACATAAACACATTTCCCTAACATTTATCATGTGTGATTATTTATTCACACTATGACTGACAGTGCACAGATCAGCGGGTTTTTGTGTTTGTGCCATTCCAAATGTGTGTTGCCAACAGGAAGTTACAGATCGCCCCCTGGTGGGCAAACTATGCAACATCAACACTCATAACATCTTTGAAGGATGTTTCTGGTCTCCTCCTTTTTAATGTAATGCGAAGAGCTAATATCAGCCAATACAATCAGCCAGCTGATACAGCTGTTTGCTCTATTAGCTTCTATTTGAATCTCAGAAAGAACAAAATGCGTAAAATTGACTTTTTGTGCAGTGTGACCTTAAAATTGGTGAAAAATCTCATAAAGTCATCAGAAAAGTGTTTACTGAGGTAACATAGTGAAATAACTGAAGTCCACTTTCCTATAGACTTCTATACAACCAGGAGTCTGTTTTAAACCACTGGAGCTTCCCGCTTGGTCATTAAAAATAAAACTTGCTTAAGGCAAATCTTTGAGTAATTCATGGCCCTGACATATCTGGATCAGGACATGTTGGCTTCACTTTTCAGACCTGGAAGCAAAGTCCATCTTTCAAACTCTCTCTATGGGAAATACCAAATTCAGAGATGAGATTAACATGTTTACAGCTGGATACAAGAATGGTTTTGTTTCCCACATATAATTACTCCCTTCTTAATAAACTTACTGTTGGTGTGTATTTTATTTATTTATTTATTTTTAAAAATCAGCCATTTGTAATTTTGGCTTGAAGTGAGGGACTTTGATTGACTTCTTTAGGTATCTGTAACCCATTGCTGTCTTCTAGGCTTCACTTCGGCTAATTCTGTTCGCTTGACCCTGTTTGTGATGGTTGGTGCTCTCTGGAGACATTTTGGTGCAATTATTTGACAAATAAAGTTTTCTGTGTGATACAGAAACTTTAAGAAGTCTGTGCTCCAGGAAAAAGTCTCAGAAATTCTATGGCATCTATCTGTGCAGTACAGTTTATTATACAGAATGCATCTTGCTAACCAAACTTGTTAGCTTTAGCTGACAACTAACATTACCAGCCTAACAGATGTTTCTACACTCTCTGACATTTAAAATAATACACAGTTCTCCAGCCAATGGGTGACATGGCTATGGCCATCTTTGATATACAGTCTGTGGATTGGATAGAATGGATGTCATTCCCTCCTGAGGAACACAAATATCTCTCATCAAACTATACAAGTTATATATTATTCAATGTAGTTTTCTTTGGCAACATTCCTGTATTTACTGAGTCACAATAATTAGATTTTTGCACTTTGGTAAAGAACTACAACATGTGACTAATCATAGCCATAGTTTTAGTGACCCAGTTTATTTAACTTGAATTGCAAAGTTTCCATTTATTAAAAGCATTTTGTGTTGTATAATCAAGAATTCTAAACGAATTTAATGTAAAAGTCTTCCATTCACTGCCACAACACGCACTGGTAAATAGCATAAAGGCAAAAATGAAATTGCATTCTGCACTCATTGGTTAAGCATGCTGGAAAACACTGCGTCCTTTCCAAGATGAAATGAGAACCTGAAAGCGACACCCTCACAGCTGAAATATTCACACTAGACAAAACCCATCTGAGGGAAATCACCTCAGTGTTCCCATCCACAATATTATCACAGATTGATTTCTATCAAACATTATCCCTGCAAATGTGCACGAGCATGGGCCATCAGGCGAGTGTCATTACTGCTGCTCATTTGCGAGGTAAGAGACAATCGGATGTGACAGGGGCAGAATTAGCTTTGTGTTGGCTCTCTGTCACTCTCATCCTAAACTGCTGCTGGGTGGGGGAGTATGATTAAAAGGATATATAATTCCACCCTGCACATTAAAGACCCCGTGCCCCACTTTCCCTCCCACCTACACTGCAGGGCATACAAAGGCCGTGCTCACGCGACGCATGAGGTTGCAATGGAAGCGCCACATTTCTGCTGCCTTTCTTCTTCGAGGTGATTGCAGTTCTGAGTGATAAAACGATGAAAGCATCAAAGCGTGAAGGCAATCATATAGAGATTTCTTGCATTGCTTTTTCATAATAGTACACCTACTTGAAATGGATGTAGCAGTTAGTGGAACTGAGCTGCAGACATGTTTCTTTACACAGGCTCCACAGTGGTGTCTTTCACTGAGTAGCCTGCTGTCTCGTTGAGCAGTGTTAAAAATCAATAGGCTCTGACCTTACCTCTGTTGCAGGCTATGTTGGAAGCCCCAACACACAGATCAGGCCACTATATGTCTTCTGCTGTCTCAGTACAAACACTTGACAACTAAAGCTACCAGGTGACAGTTGAGTAGCTGAGTTCTTGTGAAAGGTAAAGGTTACCATTGCAGCAATCTCAGTAAATTATTGATGCATTTATATTTACACATACAATAGTGCTTATTACAGTTTTGTTGCAGTCATTCCAAAAGCTGTATTTTAAAGTTTAAATCTGCCCATCCTTGTATTACCAGAGGGCTTGAACATGACAATGAGTTCATTTTACTCAACTTATCTCAGTGCAATAGAGATCTG
This sequence comes from Diplotaxodon limnothrissa, assembly GCF_057381915.1. NCBI lineage: Eukaryota > Metazoa > Chordata > Actinopteri > Cichliformes > Cichlidae > Diplotaxodon > Diplotaxodon limnothrissa. The sequence continues at coordinate 12,195,154 of NC_140608.1, read as the reverse complement.
GGATGTGGTGGAACGGGAGATTCACATCACCGTTGTGCAGCCAACAAATCTGCAGCAGTTTTGAAAGAATCAAGGCAGCACGATGGCAAAAAGGAGGTCCAACCTGGTACTAGCATGTTGTCTCTAATAAAGTGTCGAGTGAATGCATACATACATTCATGATAGTCAGATGGTTTTCTATAGGGGGGTGGGGTGAGTGTGTGTGTGTGTGTGTGTGTGTGTGTGTGTGTGTGTGTGTGTGTGTGTGTGTGTGTGTGTGTGTGTGTGTGTGTGTGTGTGTGTGTGTAATAAGCAAATGCCATAGTTTCAATTAAGATCATGAACACACTAAATATTATATCTGCAAAAACAAAAATCTGCATGTCAATATTATCTTGGTGAGCATGTTTGCATACTGATCTTCCTTGATTTCATTACAATTTCAAAAAGACACAAAAGTTTTGTGCAGATAAGTGAATGCGGCAAATAAATCAGCAGCCTCTCCTTGATTATTATGCATTGTGGTGAATTTATACTGTGCTACATAATTTTCTTGAATAGAATAGAAAGGATGGGCCTGAAGAAAAAGAAACCCTGCTTTCACTAACTGTGTTTTATGTTTGAATAGTTTACCAGCCTAACACCATAAATCCAGATGTTCCTGCACTCTCCGTAAAACCTGGTGCAACTGGGTCAACTTCTAATATTATGACAAAGGTTGCAAGTAAGATTGCAGATTTCTCCCTGTGTCAGTATTTCAAGTTGTGTAGACGGATTAGGCTACGTGTTAAGAAGCACATTAATAATTAAGCAGTACCCAGAATATAAGCTGCCCCCTGTTGTGCAGTTAACTGCACTGGCATGAAAGAGCAGGGTTGGAGGGAAATGGAATGAATAGCAAGAAGTGTTTAGAAAAAATGAATAGCAGGAAGCGAGAACTCCTGTAAAGTTAACAGGGAAGTCACCAGGCTTTTCCTTATAAACTGAATACATTTCTGCATCAGAGATTGCAGCTAATTGAAGTGAATCAACACTAGAGACCATCTCGCAATGGGATCACAGATCACACCCACTCAACCTTTATTTGGTTTTGGCCCAGCATTTTCCGTTTTGGACTCTCAGTTTCTGTTTGATATTCTCTGTTTGACTTGGTTTGTTGTAGTTTTGAATATTACCTTGGCTTAGGTTGTGTTTTCATTCATATTTGGCATTTGTAGTTATCACTGTTAGTTATTCTCATGGTTTTCCTGTCCTCCTATGTGCACTGTGTCTAGTCTGTGTTTCTGTTTCCTGTGTTTAGTCTTCTCTTTGTGTTTCCTGTCTTATTTTGATAGTCTCTTGTCCTGAGTGTGTGGTGTTGGTTTTGCGTTCCTTCTTTCTCGTTAGTTGATTCTGTTCACCTGAGTCTTGTTTTCTCCAGCTGTGTTATCTTTCCCTGTATACATCGTTTATATTTAAGCCCTAGGTTTTCCTTGGTTCTCTGTCGTGGAGTTCTGTTTGTCTGCCTGAGTGTTTTCCCCCCTTGTGTGTTTCCTGTTTTTGTCTGCCTTTTGGATTTGCTGCCTCGTGTAAATAAAGGTTTGTTTTTGTTTATTTAAACCTGCCCTGGAGTCTGCATTTTGGGTCCAAATTCTCCATAAACATGACCTCAGTTTAGGTGTCAAGACACTAGCGAGGTGTTGAATCTGACACGGCTGTGAAGGTATCACTGTGGCAAAATCTGTCCACAGTGAGGTTACTATAGTTATTGACTGTGTCACAATAGAGGAGTAACAGGACAGAAATACTGGTGAAGGTTTGCAAATAATTGAATCTAACTTATGAAAGCAGACAGATTACCAATGATTCTGAGTCAGCATGCACCAATTAATACAAATCATCTACGACCCATAGCCTTACAATAGGGCACTGAACTGGTTCCAAACTGGTTGTATTCTGATTATATTCCCATATAAAAGTAAGGCTAGCGCATATGTCCTCCTTGACTCTCTGCTCAAACCAACACGCTTCCCCACCCACCATTTGTACATCCTCATGATCACTGAAATAGTTTTTCAATCCCTCCGCCCTTGACTGCCACCTCACATACATCGCACCCGACCACTGTGGTGCCTCGTGTGGGTGGTGGGCCCACATGAGGGCGGGCCCATGTCACTTCTTTGGGCAGTGCCCAACCAGGACCCATAGGCCGAGCCCTAGCCACCAGACACTCTCCCTTGAGCTCCCTCACCAGACCTGGCTTCAGGGTCGGGCCCTGGTAACTCTATTCCAGGTAGGGCACACTGGCTCCTTGATTTTATTCCTTTCATAGCAGTCTCTTAATCTGGCCCCTTGCCCAGGTCCACTTTGCCTTGGGAGACCCTACCAGGTGGCAACATAGCCCCTGTAAATACTGGGACACACAAACTCCTCCACCACGATAAGGTGGCAATTCACTCCTCCACATCGAAAGGAGCCAGTTGAGGTAGTTTGAGCATCTGATTATTACATAATAATTACAGTTCATAAGACGACTGATAACCTCTGCCCAAAGGCATGTGTAAACACTACGAATCGTCAAAACTGCACACAGACTTACTAGATGAAAGCAACATCCAGCTGCTAACACTTTGACCATATCAGTCTGAGTGTCTTGTACAGTTTCTGTGGTCATGTGATATTATGACTACCACATGCTTGCATGCTCTGGCTCTGTGACATCACGTGAATATTAGGCAGCAGTAATTGTCTCCATAGACCATAATTTGTCTTACATTTCAATACAAGGCTCATTATCATGCATTACAAGGAGGAGCGGTTAAAGTACTTCCCTCTGTGCGTTTGTTGGAGAAGAGGCATAAAATAGAACACCTTTGTTAATCCCTGATGGCCACTGTAACACATGCATAATTTCATGCCTTCTGGTGCAGCTATTTTAAGAGCAACAGATATCCTTGGCACCGTAGCAGCGATGTTTATGCCCGGGAAAGGCTCGGCCCCTGAATCTCAGACATGATGCAAAGATGTAGCATAAGAAAATCTAATCAAATAAAATGAAACAAAGCTGCACTGCGTTCGTCTGCGGTTTATGGTTACTTCCAGGCCAACGTTATTCAGTGAAGAGTTTATTGCTCTGGGCTTCATGGGATATATATCTCCTTAAGTATTTTAGTGCACTGAAGAAAACTAGTGCGAAATGAGCGAGCATGTGGAATATGAACCCGTGCCATCATGAATATTTACTTAGTACTTCAGAAGACTAAAGGCACTGGGATACTCTTTGACTTTGGTTATATTAACTTGGAATGAATGCGTTATGAGCTGCTTGACTTGCTTTATGCCAAATGTTACATGCTCTGTTGAGCAAATGACTGCAAGATTTTTACTGGCCTCTGTTGAAGCCCAGGCTGCAATATTAAGATTTAACATCAGTGCTGACAAGGGTTGGAGGAAAAAGCTGTTTTGTATTCCCACTAGCTGGACTGAAGACCGGCATCATACAAACTAGTGGGGAGAGTAGCACGCTATCAATGGGCTGACTGGCCGACTGGCTTTGGCGTTCAGCTTCAAAGAACCGCCCGCGGGCATCGTTTCTAATATTGTCTCAGAGTCTGTTTTTCACAAAAGTACTGATGCATGAGTGGCCTGAAAAAACAAGGGCGAAACATCAAAAGTGCTTTTGAAGTGTGGGGGTTTTGTCAGACCACAGCTAAATGTTTCCACCTGAATCCTGATTGGTATACCACCGTCCTCCGAACGGTCTTTTTGGGGATTATGCCTCTATCTAGATAAGATTCAGATCAACTGAAATGGTAGATATATGGAGAGACTACCCAGGTTATTTTAAGGAACAGGGTGATTCAGCAGCTTCTCTACACATCCTGACAAGTATATACAATGTGTAAGAGGAGGCAGGAAGCACAGTTGTATAGGGATCAGTATCAAAGTGGAGGATATATCCAATTGTATCATTACAGCTTGTGCTGCCCTAACACTCCTCCCTTTCTTTCTCGCATACGACCCACATGGACTAGCATTACGTAACCTGGTGGCTGGGTGTTGCAGTGAGAGCAGAGGATGTGTAAACAGCTGCATTGTCAGTGCTGCGCACACTTCATCATCACAGCATAACACAGGACCCCAGGCATCACATCACATGCAGCAGAGGCAGTGTGAGTTTAAGTGGGGTTTGCACGGAAACTCACAGTGACCCACAGTTACTAAAACCTTTCTAGTGGATTTGCTGTCTTTGTCTATATTATTATTATTATTATTAACCTTTATTTAACCAGGAAAAGTCCCATTGAGATTAAAAACCTCTTTTGCAAGGGAGTCCTGGCCAAGAGGCGACAACACGTTGAAATTACAAAGTTACATACATATTATAAATAACAATTACATTTTAAAAACATTTTTCTCTGGCTCTCTCAATCTGGACTTAAAAGCATTTAATGAAATAAGATCTGCTATCTTCCAGTCTTTTTGCATCATGTTCCATGTGAAAGGGGCAGCATAAGTAAAAGCCCTCTTTCCCAGTTCAGTTCTGGCAAATGGAACATTGAGCAATAAAAGATCGCTTGAACGCAGGCTGTAAGAAACAGTACTTCTCCGTGTGAGCAGATCGCAAATGTAGGTGGGCATTTGTCCAAGCAGGGCCTTATAAATAAAGATGCACCAGTGAGCAAACCTCCTGGAGGACAACGAAGGCCATCCCACTCAAGCGTACAGATCACAACAATGGGTCAAGGCCCTACAGTTTGTAATAAACCGTAAGGAGGCATGATAAACTGAGTCAATCTTATGAAGACACTGGGCGGAAGCATTCATGTACAGCAGATCACCATAATCTAAAACAGATAAAAATGTAGCATTTACAAGACGCTTTTTTGTCTCAAAAGAAAAGCAAAATTTGTTTCGAAAGAAAAATCCCAATTTTAGTTTGAGTTTTTTCACAAGATTGTCTATGTGAGGTTTAAAGGTCAGAGAATCATCAATTAAAAAGCCAAGATATTTATACGTATGCACCACTTCTATGAGGTTTCCCTCAAGAGTGGACACCAAGGGGACAGTTTGAGGAAATCTCTTCATGTTTGAAAACAACATTAGCTTTGTCTTTTCAGCATTGAGAACCAATTTCAGCTCCAGAAGTGTGTGCTGAACCACGTCAAAAGCTTTCTGCAACGATTCTATTGCCTTTTCAAAGTTTGAGCCAAAGGAATAAATAACTGTGTCATCAGCATAAAAATGCATACTAGCATTGGACACATTTTGTCCCAAATCATTTATATACATGATGAACAGCAGAGGTCCTAAAATTGAACCCTGTGGCACCCCAGTGTGAATATTCAAAAGTTCTGAGCACAGATTTTCACATTTAATGCATTGAGTCCTGTCACTCAAATAATTAGTAAACCAGGAGACAACATGTCTAGACAGCCCCAAAGAAAGAAGCCTATGCTTTAAAATGGCGTGATCCACAGTGTCGAAAGCTTTTGACAGGTCAATAAAGAGAGAAGCACAGTGCTGTTTTTTATCAAGAGCAACAAGTATGTCATTTATCACTTTTGTGGCAGCCGTGACAGCACTATGCTGTTTTCTGAACCCAGATTGTAGTTTTGAAAGAACTTCATTAGAGTACAAGAACTCTTTTAATTGCTCACTGACGAGAGACTCAAGGACTTTTGCCAAAACACACAAGTTTGATATTGGCCTGTAATTAGTCAAAATGGCCGGGTCGCCTCCTTTTAATATTGGCGTAACAAAAGCAGACTTCCAAACAAGTGGAATTTCTTTATTTTGGATTGAAAGATTAAAAAGGATCGTAAGAGGTTGTGCAATGTAATCAGCTGCTATTTTCAGAAAATAGGGCTCTATTAAGTCTGGCCCTGGGGGTTTCCTGTGATCTAAGGCTTTAAGAGCTTTATGCACTTCCTGGACAGAAAAAGGAGAAAAATCAAAAAGCTCCCCAATATATGTTTGGGGTTCTGTGCAGGGAATCATGGGGGCTGCTCCAACAGAGTTAAATAAAAAACCAGTAGCTACAAAGTGCTTGTTAAAGCTATATGGTCACATTATCACAGTTTAGTTGGTTTGCCCAGAGATGTATAATCCCCGGCTTTGTGATTGAAATAAGTGTAACAAATCACTGCGTTTATTTTTTGTTGTTTGCTTGCTTGTTTGTTTGTTTTAGCCCAAGTCTTTCTGAGAGAGACAGACAGGAGTGTCAGTGGCGTACTCTGGGAAATGACTGGTCTGTCACGCTCCAGTTGACTTCCATCTTTCATCCCCTCAATCCCCACCATGTTGTTTTCTGACTGTCACTTTGGATTGGCCTCACAGTACAGTAAGCCTCTGCTCATGTCTAATTGGAGAGATGAGAGACGCATCTCGAGCCCCGCGGTGTCTCCAAATGCGGCTACTCAAGCACTTAGACACTCATTAAACTCTCCAGCATGGTCCTTAAGCTCCACCTGACATTTCCGTATCAAGCGTTACGGGTAAGTGTCATCAGCTGACCTAATGAGAGTCATTTGTGGCTCTTCTTTTGAAGATTAGATTAAAATTAAATCATAGGTGTCATAATGAAACATTATCTATAAACTACAGAAATCATGTTGTTTGCAATCAGGCCCAGTCATCATAACTGATCCAATCAAAAGTCATTTGGGCAATATGCAGCATTTTTGCTAATGTAGCCAAACAAATAGCACACTCCTGCACACACACCTGTACTTCATGATTTGGCTCCACTGTACAGGATGTAATAATCTTTCACAACCTTGTGGCAGATTTTTCCTTAATATCGTGATGCTTGTAATGGAGACCAGGGGGTACATTTACCTATATGACTATTAGACGCTAAATGAAAAGGTATTTATTGATTTGAGAGATTTGTTATTGTGTTTTTTTATATTTGGGTGATGTTATGTAAGTGACACCTTTATGGAAGATGACAGGGTCACTGTCCATCCTACCTGTTTCAAAAATACAAGCTTAATCAGAGCTGTTCACTAATAATTATTTGACTTGTAAACCTAAATTCTGTGTATGTTAATATGCATAAATCAGGCATATTATTATCACCACCTGCCTAATATTGGGTTGGTCCCCCTTTTGCTGCCAAAGCAGCCCTGATTGTGTGCTGTGGTGTCTGCTGCCAAGATGTTTGCAACGGGTCCTTTAAGTTGTGTGAGTTGAGAGGTGGGGTCTCCATAGATCAGGGTTATTAGTCCAGCACATCCCACAGATGCTTGAGTGGACTGAGATCTGGGGAATTTGGAGGCCACATCAACACCTCAAAACTCATCGTTGTGCTCCTCAAACCATTCCTAAAGCACTTTTGCTTTGTGGCAGGGCACGTTATCCTGCTGTTAGAGGCCACAGCCATCAAGGATTACTGATTCCATAAAATACAGTACATGGTCTTTGCTTAGGTAAGTGTCAAAGTAACATCCACATGGATGATAGGACCCAACATTTCAAAGCAGAATATTTCCCAATGTGTCAACTGCCTCTGTAGGCTTAGAAGCTCCTCTAACTTCTTTGGGATGCACATTGCAGGTTTTGCACAAAAAAATCAGACTTTTTGAAAACTAAAACATCAGATATGTGGTTCATTAAGAAGAGAGCGTAATGCTCCTTAAATGAATATGCACATTGGAGGTTTAATTAGATACCAGATTTTTGTGGCTGACGCTAGTATACATTTTTAAGAAATAAAAAAAAATTCCAAAATTGACATATCAGTTGAAATCTTATACTAAATTGACTTTCCAGGAACATAGTTCACAAACTAACATGAAGGCACCATCTACTCAGCTGTGTACTCTGTTACATGTGACCCATACACAGTGCTGAAAGTAATGTCAACAGTAGAGTCTCAGCTTCTCTGCCAGATAAAATATGGAACAAAAACCTTTATCTACAGTAGAAAAAAACATCCGTTTACATCAGCAGGGCCTTTAATTATGTGTCCCGCTGTCTTCGTATCACTGAACAGGTACAATCTCATGTGGTCATCAATTTAGACTTTTGCAGGTGGAATAATAGTGGTAGGCTGGGATCCTTGGGTAACTGCCATGTTTGAGAAGGTTCAGAGTGATGGGCCCTCCTTATTCACCTGCTGTCATGGTTCACAGAACTTCATGCTTCACCAACCAGCTCACTTGTATTGGCTCTGTTTATCTGCCACTCCAGTATGATGAGGTGTAGAGAAGTGAATAACAAGGCTCTATATATGTCGGTCACCGAATTAAGGGGATTTTTTAGATATACTCTTTGTTACTCTATTTAGAGCCCTTGAGCACTTTTTAACCTTTATGTTATACAGTGGCGTACTCACACATGTGCAAGCAGAGGTGCACACACACAGTACATACACACACGCAGACACCATTCACACAAGAGGAGGCAGTTAAGAGTAGGCTCTGGATACATTTGTCACTCTGGCAGCCAGGCCTCCCATTCTCCGGGTTGGTGGCCTGGTTTCTGCACGGGGGCTGGGCATCTCCCCGCCTGCACTGCCTAGTAACTGTCAGATATAGACTGTGATTTATGCAAATTAGCAGGCAAGGGCTTGTGGGTCAGCAGCGATATGCGGTAAGATCATCAGAGGGACAGAGTACAAAGGCAAGTCAACAACAGCGGTAATGCGGCCTATATTACACTGTGTACCACCATCAAATGAAAGAAATTACAGTTAAGGAGCATAAGGATAATAATTTATAAATTAAGAAAGCAATTAAACCTACTAACTTAATCAGAGCAGCTTATTGGTATTTGAAGTCACACATTCCCAACATGATTTAAAAACAAGAAAATAAATGTATATTTAGATTTTAAACATTGCTAAAATGAACAAAACCAAACCAGAAAGACTCATAATTCAGTATTATGATCAAGTCAGACTTGTTAAAATGTCACAAGTGAGCATAACAATCATAAAAATCATAAAAACATAATATCCAAGCCCCAATAACTGCAGCATAAATACCAAATTGTACAAGCTAAAAACCTATTAACAGCACACACAGACTCCTCTGCGATGCAAAATGGGAGAAATATCTATCAATCACCCCTGTTGCCAACTCCTGGACTCAAATGTCTCCCAAATGGTTTTCTCACAATCAAACACCTGCTCACTTTGTTCCCCGAACACTTCAGATGATTACTTGTGCGCAATCTGGCACTGTCCACCCCTACACCACTTCTGGAAGGAGATCACTAATAAGCAATCTAACATATTGGACTGCTGCACGAAGCTCTCCACATCTTTGTGTTTAGCAGGCAGCACTCTTCCCACCTCAAACAGAGTCAAGAGAGCACTTAAAAACACACAAAGAAGTGCACGAAATAAGACATAAACTGGTTTTATGACATAATTTCCCTCAAAGTAGAAAACCTTAACCGTGAAAAATGTCCCCGGTCTTCCTCTCATCCTTCCATCTTCTTTCACATGTTGCCAAAGTAACGCATGTTAATTGTTATTATGTCGTCTTTTTTCCCCTCTCTGTTTTCACGTGGAAGCAGATCGGTGAAGGGAGTACATAAAGTCTGGACTATATGTTTTATAACAGCTCAAGAGAGCACAGGTGCGCTGCACAAAAAGGTGAGGGGCTACCCGTTATCCTCGGCAACCCTCAAAGTCCCCCTCCACTCAAAAATGTGTTTTGAGTAAACGTCCCTACTCTTGGATGTTTGAATTTCAGCGTGCAGATTGTTGCGCTAGAAGGCTGTTTAAAAATTCATCCACTGAAAGTGGAAAGTTTCACATCCTCACCAAAAGGGTTTAGGGCACATTTCTGCGAGCAGAATTTCCAGCATCACAGATCACTTAGAAGTCAATCATGGTCCAGGAAGAGCTAGACGCCTCCATCCATGCACTAATATTGGACTTGAGGTGTGATTGTTGAAAACTGCTCGTTCCCAATAAAGATTTATAAGCAGATTAACGGAGTTGCAAGGTGTAAAAAGTTAAATTAGCAAAGTACTAAGATAAAGTTCAAATTTTAAGTGTAGAAAGTAGCAGTGGGAGATGTTCTTGGCTGACTAAATTTCAGCCAGAGTCCTTTGTTGCATGTTATTTCTCATCTGTCTCACCTCATTTTGGGTCAGCTCCCTGCTGGCTCTAACATCTAATTAAGCCAAAAACACCCGGGGAAATATTTTTAAAAAGTAAATGTTTGTGGATATTTAAAAGGAAAGCACTAGTCTGTGATCCTCTGGTCCAGGTGATCCAGGTGGTTTTGGAAGGGGTAAACATGTGACACTCCCCATCCTTTGATACAAACAGTTGGTCTTTCTATTTTAACGGCCGTAGGCTTGTGGCGCCTGGCACAGTTTAATTAGTGTGAATACATTAGGTCTGTGTGAGAGCTTGCTACCTGGCAGGGGTTAGAGCTGGCCAGGGACTGCAGGAGAGCAGACTGCACCAGCGGTACTCCCAGGCCCTGCTGTAATGACCCTGCCAGGCTGACACAACGCCCCCACCTGGGGGACCACTGCGGTTTTTCCAGTGACAGATGGAGGGCTGCTGAGACAGGGGAGCTGGGCTGGATTACTGCAGGCTAACAGAGCGACCATTAGACCGGCTAAGCCAACATGTCTTTGTGTTGGCTCCACCTTTGCCTGGTAAGTAGTATAATAGTATGACTGGACACACTGCCAAAAGAAGTAGATTTGACTCCATGAAAATTTTGCGTCGGGTTATGTTTGGAACTGGTTATATTAGGAGTGTCAGTCTCATTTTAGTTATGAGACCACATTTTTATGCTGAAGTATCAAACTTTTCAAGGTAGTTAAGCAGACCTGACTGGACCCTTTAGTGGTTTATATGTTTGACACATCGGATAACATCTTTTAAAACTTATGCTTAGCCTTATTTATGTGACAACTTTGGTTAATCTCAAATCACCTGATCACTCCTACACTTCTCCCATTTGACGAAATTCAGCTGAAAGGTGGGATATTTGTTTTAAATCATTAGCTTTCCCTACACAACTTTAAACTCTCCTCTGGGTGTTATTGGAGGGCAGTGCAGTAGAGAAAAACAACCTATATTTATATTTATATCAGTCAGCCTCAGCATTAAAACCACTTACAGGTGAGCTGAGAAACACTGAACATGTAGTTATGCTGCAGTGTTCTGCTGGGAAACCTTAAGTCCTGCCATTTGCAGGGCACCAGAAGAGCCTAGAGCCTTGACCTGGCCTCCGAACTCCCCGCATCCCAATCCAGTCAGGTATCTGCAGGCTGTGCAGCAAGGCATACATCCACTAAGGCCCCATTGTCTCACCTGGAGGACCTGAAGGATCTCTTGCCGATGTTCTGGTGCCAGACACCACACTGCACCCTGAGAGGTCAACAAAACACAAACACGGGACTGATGGGTCAGAGCTGTTTTGGCAGTGTAAGGATGATCTGTTGGAGAGCTTGTTTAAATGTCATGTAAAAGCTTAAAACATGTGAGGCAAAGTTGTTTCAGATGTACAAGAATCACAAAACAGGAGTAAAATCTAATCGCAGTAAGGCAGCTTCAGCTATGAGGAAGCTCTGTCAGCTGGATTTCACTAAAGCTGCTATTTCTGCCAGTCTTCTGCAACAAAAAATCTAATAATTATGCACCCATAGCTTCATAATTAATAAAATCAGCATGTTGATCAGCTTATTTTTTCTTATTCAGACCACGGTTCTTTGGCAAAATCTAAATACACTATAAAAAGTGTATTTACATTTTTACATGTTGCTGGGCAATCGTGGCTCAAGAGTTGGGAGTTCGCCTTGTAATCGGAAGGTTGCCGGTTCGAGCCTCGGCTTGGACAGTCTCGGTCGTTGTGTCCTTGGGCAAGACACTTCACCCGTTGCCTACTGGTGGTGGTCAGAGGGCCCGGTGGCGCCAGTGTCCGGCAGCCTCACCTCTGTCAGTGCGCCCCAGGGTGGCTGTGGCTACAATGTAGCTTGCCATCACCAGTGTGTGAATGTGTGTGTGAATGGGTGGATGACTGGATGTGTAAAGCGCTTTGAGGTCCTTAGGGACTAGTAAAGCGCTATACAAATACAGGCCATTTACCATAAAAAGGGCAGGAAGGGAAATAGGATTTTGAAAATAAGACTTCGGCATTGCAGAGCCAGCTGGCTGGAAGCAGTTATTTAAATGGTATAAATGCAAAATAGCAATATTTCCATATAATAACAAGAAAACCAGTGTTTCACTGGTTCATTAAGATTTAAGATCACCGGCCAAAAAAACAACATTTTGATCACAGCATGCCACTTAATCAGTGTTTTTTTTAACTGGATGCAAGCCATGCAGACCTGAATATACGACAACTCTTTCTTCTGTTCTGATGCTGCTGATCAGAGAACTGCATCTGAAGCTATCAGATCTCAACCACATGGGATCTTTCACTCTTGCCTCTGATGACCAGTGCTGCTCCAGTGTAGAAAAAAAAGAGAAGAAGGAGCTCTTTGGTCTGGTTTGTGTTAGTGATATAATCGTTAATAAATGAAAGCTCTTTCTGTCATACGCCCGTAGGCAAAGACTGGCGGCTGGCTGGGACTTCACTTGCGGCAGGAGAGCAGGGGAATGAACACAAGTTCTCATAAAGACAGAGGATGATGGAGAGATTAGAGGGAGAAATTGAAGGCAGATAGGAGGAGAGGACGGGAATAGACGCCGCCCTTAATGTGCACTGTCCATGCCCTGTCCAGAAATGCTTGAATCTAATGGGGACAAGCATGCGCAGCCTCCTGAAGGTTGTACAAGCAATTACCCCACTTAGGAGGCTTTGACGGGCAAGGTCGTATCGGGAAACAGACACGAGGAGCATTATAACATAATGTTCTGTATTCAGCGTGACACAGATCTTTTTACCGAAGACAATATCAATCTTCTGAGTGTCACTCAGTGCCCTGTTGTGCACAGAGACGCTAAAATCCATCATAATCCTATCTGCGCGTGGAACCAAAAATAACCACAGGTGCTCCAATTATGCACATATATGTCACAGGCACCTTTACTTGTCTTTACCATTCTGATTTCCATACGCTCCCCTCCCTCCTCTCAAAATAAAGAAAAAGTAAAAAGAACAGGGAAGGACAGATTCCCTTCAAACCCTAACCCAACAGAAGGCAGCTCCTCTGAGCTGATAACAAAAGCAGATGTGATGGGAGGACTTTGCCAGAAAAGGTTGATGTAACAGTTTGCTGGGTGTTTCTGGTGTTCATTTCATTCACTCCATGCAAGCTGTGCTCAGTTGTCAGGGGAGCCGTTAGCCTGAGTGTGTGTGTGTGAGGAAGAGAGCGAGCATGTGTGGAGGAAGACTATGCACCTGAGCTCCTTGGTGCCTGAGGAAACATGGTTGCCATGGACACGGGTGATTATTATAGGATACAAGGCGAATTTGATCTGCAAGAATCTCGGAAACGACAAAGTTAGCATCACTGAAAAGAAGAAAAATATACATGTATCATATTAAAGCTATTAAACTACCCTTATAGGCAGTGTGCACATGCACCTGTTAAATGTCTCGACTGCATTTTTGCCAATAGATTCCTATATAAACTAAGTCATCCAAGAAGAGTTGGCGTCTATAATGCTAAAATCCTGTTAGTCCCATTTCTAGCATTTAATTATCCACCATGGTTTCTTTTTTATGTCTCTAATCTGGGGTAGAAAAAAAGTGTTAAAAAGTACACTACTGTGGCAATAAGATGTTGTTAATTAAAAGTTGGATCAGAGTCACATATGACAGAAGGGAGATTAAAAGCCTCAAATCAAAGTCAAATCATATGTTTACATAGATAAACCCCTTTTTTTGGCATATGGTAGGTTTGTTCTGCAATTAAGCAGAATGCAGTCTTTCTGCGATGCTTTATTTTGTAGTTTAATTCTATTAAATTACACTTAAAGCGCCCGACGTGCTCCTCCTCCACAATCAGAGTCGGGTTTAAATGTTCAGAGGAGGTGACAAACTATCCTGCTCGGCGCCGGAGTACAGAGTGTGTTCAGACATGTTGCACCAAGGGACCGATTAAAGCTAATGGTGTCAAAACTGGAGCCTCTTCACTTTCCATATGGCCCATTGACTGCTAGTAAACATCAGCGAGAGGAGGGTTTTCCTGCCAAAAGAGGGTGCTGTGCACATTGTTTGGAGTGTACGCTATACAGTATAGCTCTGAGGTCTGGAGGATGACAATACAGAAAGGGATAATTATATCTAATTAAGCTTGATGTCATCTTCTGCCGCTGCCTCCTACACACTTCAGTAATGACAGGCACAAAAGGTGACTAGTTGGGCTGGAAATGCAGGCTAAAGCACCACCGCTTAAACCTGCATCTAAAATGCCCACGTGTTTTGTTCTATAGCTTTACAGCATTTTATTTTTATTTCCCAGGTTTCAGGATGTCACAGCTTTAAGTATCGCTGCGTCATCTCGGCACTCATCACTATAAACTATCTGTATCCTCTTTGCTCTTTGTTCTTTTACTGCTGCTGTGAACGTCACTCCACTCATCGTCTGCTCTCTAACAGCATTCCTCTTGTTCTCCATTCACCCCCTACTCCTTTCACCTCCTTCTTTTTCACACACATCCTTTTTGTCTTTCTATCCTTGGACCTTCTCTCTGCAGGTAGACACTTTGTCAGCATGGGATGAGATTAGCCCAGTGTGCCAGGGGAAAACCTCTGAATATGCAGCCAAAGCCCCTTCTTTCTTTCTTTCTTTCTTTCTTTCTTTCTTTCTTTCTTTCTTTCTTTCTTTCTTTCTTTCTTTCTTTCTTTCTTTCTTTCTTAGTGCTTTATTTGAGTTTTGAATATCCTTTTATTTATTTTCCTAATAAAAAAAAGTCCCTGGCCAGACATGTGCTGCAGTAATTATGGTTTAATATTGTGCATGACCAGAAACAGTACTGTGCAAAAGTCTCAAGCCACCACTGAATTTTTTATATTTTGCCAGACCTCCTTCTAATTTTTTTAATTGTTTTTTGTTCGCATTGAAAGTCTTTCAAAGTTTTTTTTTCTTTCACAAAAAATATATAATTTGTTCCTACTTTTAAGTTTTAGTCTATGAAAAATGCCAAAGATATCACAGTTTGACAGGCATAAAATAGCATTTTTGCATTAACAAGGTGATTCCCAAACAACGATTGGCAGAACACATGCCCCATCTCGGAATGGTGTGCGGTGTGTCCTCAAAAAAGTGGGAAAAAAGATCTGACAGATGTGAAAAAACAAAAGAATATCTACACCAGATTAACAGTATCTCAAAATAATATCATTCATAAAAGGAGAATCTCTGGCAAAGAATTGATACAGAACTGAAAGATGGATCTGAGCTAGTCTGAAAATCAGACACAACGGGTCTTAGGAAGTGATGAATCCAAAATTTCACATTTTTGGTTTGGGGAGAGGTACAACAGTGAGGATCTACAGCCATCTGTATAACATGGTGGAGGCTCTGTGATTGTTTGAGCTCATTCATGTACTGGTACCCCCACTACCCGGATTTAATGTGCGGGGTCATCTTGACAGAAAGGAAAAAAAGGCACCCAATATCCAAAGAAGAGCTTTTAATGTCCTTCAAGAAGCCTGGAGAACTATTCCATACAGACTACAAGAAAGCTTGGCTAAGAGAGTTCAGACAGTGTTAAAGAATAAAGGTGTTCATACCAAATATTGACTTTCAAGTTTGTTAGAGTTTTATAAGCTGTTACAGTTTTTTGCATATGTTTTCACATGATTAATTAAACTACTGGACAACTTTCCCTCTATTTTAGGAAAATGTAAAGAAATGAAGGGTGGCTCAAGACTTTTGCACAGGACTGATTACACCTATTTTTAATTACATGTTTATTTTGGATTCTTTTTCTATTCCTTTCCTACCAATCTTATCCCTACAGTTAATTTTTTAATTATTAAACCTATTTCAGCATCTCCACAGACATTCAAGGCTCAAATCCAAGATGAAGGACAGCAAGCTGTTGCATATACCCTTCAGGGAATTATTCAGTGATGGTAGCTTTTTGTATTTTATTGTTAGTCTCCGCTGTATGCACATTAATCGCCTACTTGTCCTGCTGCCTCCCTGCCCTCGAGACGTCCTTGGCTGGAAAGTATCAGCTCTGTGTGGACGTAATGCTGGTGATACATGGTAAACTCCTGACCCGTCTGCGCTCTGGCCTCTCTGTTAGATGCTATTAGATGGGCCTCTAATTGCTGCTGACATTCATTTACCCACTAACGCTATCACTTTCCCCATTAAAGAACCGACGTCTGTCTTCCAGGTTTTAGCCTGTTACCGCAGAAGAAAGTGTATTTATCTATCCATTACAATCCAGCGTAGGTTAAAGTAACTGTAACAGTTCACATACTGTAATCAAAACAGCTTTTCAATTCCCTTTCCCTGATTGCACAAAAAACACTGCAGCTCTGTCCCCTGTGTGTTGTAAAGCAGGTGCCGTCTTATCAGCAGTCATTCAGAATGACAATATTCACTATACAGCTGTGCCGCAGCTTGATTACGCAGGGACTCTATCGTCCCCGAACACAGACACCTGCATTCTGCTGCACAGCGCATCGATTTATGCTTCTTTGTAATATTGTTGTGTATAGTTATTGGAAGTGCAGCTATCACGGTGGCGCATTGCTGATTCTTCATTATTTCCATCACCGCCCAAACACCTTTTTCTTATTATTTTTGGGAGATAATCAAGTCATAATGGGATACAGAAATATTATAGTTCCATCAACTCCCGTCTAACCTGTGCACTCGCTATTTGAAGGGGATGAAACTGTTCTTAATGTCCGTGGGATATTAGAAAATGAAAATCAGAGGTGCTATCTCTGCAGAGTCAGCCTATGCCTGTGTGTGATTAAAAAAAGAGGATAATCTGCATAGTTTATCTGATGATCTGATAAAGTAGCATGCAAGATGTTAAAAAGAACGGATAAATTAAAAACAGTGCAGTACAATGAACTTGTATAAACATCAATTTATACTTACAGTTGCGATGATTTTTTTCCCCAAAAATGGTTAATCTTCTGATGCACAACTTTCTACAAACACACTTGTTAACTCGTTTGCATATTCCTTATAGACAATCCATAATCAAGAGTCATGTTTAACCTTCTGAAAAATGCTGCCATACATTTTAAGGTTTAAATATGAAGTTGTTGGGGTTTTTTTTAAGTATTTTAAATGTTAATAAAATGATTAAATCCAAGTGAAAAATGTTGTGCATGGTGCATAAAATCACAGCTTTTCACGGCACCATTTCCATTTACAGTATACACCAGGACAAAGGGATGCAATCAAGACTCCAAATGAGGCATAATATTATTGCTTATCTAATGGAAGTGTAAATAGTCTATCCAGAGTTTTTCATATGCATTCTGTCCAAAATAAAGCTAATGCATATTTAACTGTGAATACTAAAAGAATATCAACTTAATGGACTGAAGTCATTATTAGTAACTTTATTGGACCTGACATGAAGTTAGCTAACCTTTGCTGTTACTTAAAAAAGTATGAATCTCGGGTTTTTTTGCACAGCCTGACACTCTAAAAGATTGTCTTATTGCTCATACCTGACTACAAAACATAACCAAATTAAAAAACAAAACAAAACATTAATAATTAACCAATAAATCATTTTTAGAAACCAACTAGTAACTTCTAAACTCAATATGCCAAAATGTGCCAAAAGGCCACCAGAAGCTTAGTCCATCCCTGGACCAATGGTGACCTTTGAGTCACCATTGAGGTTTTTCAAGCGACATCATCTGCACATTACTCAAGATTTATCTGGCATGACATGACAAGTTGCTAAAGAACAATGTATATGCTTCGTTAGTAGTACATTAGTAGTAAAACTTGAAACACTGTGCCGAAAACCAGAAATGGGGATGGTTCAGCGCTCCAGACAGCTGAACTTTTTCCAGTCTGTGCCGCATTTTTCAGTTTTCCAACAGCTTGGAGAGCAGCTGGACAGTGTTTGTAGACTTAAAAACACTGTCCATTAAAACTACAGTTGCAGGAGTAGCGACCAAAACGATCACAGGGAGGCTTTTGCCATCCAGCTGGGGAATACTTATTTTACCCTAGCAAAGGTGGTGGCCAGGGAGTCACTGATCGGTCTGTAGAGCTGTGTGACCGGGTCCAAGCGACTGCCATCAAAATCCAGCAACCAGTCACAGCTACACGAATTTTTCCCACACGACTGGTGATTGTCAGATGGTCTCTGGGCCTGTGTGATCTTATTCATCTGACCCTACACTGTCACGTGGTTAATGGTCACATGCAAAACATCAATATGCAATTCCACCTCTTCAACAACTGCACAGAGGATGACTTTAAAAAAAACTTTATCAGGACCTACAGTTTGCATAATTAGACTTGTGGTAGCCTGACTTACACATACATGTGGAAACAAAACGTTGCTAGCTCTTTGCTAGCTCTCATCTCAGCTTACTCGGACCACTAAACAGGACCTTAAGTATTTGCAGTGTTGGTGCTGCCTTTTTGAGCATTTCTGTCGTAACTAGCGAGGCTTTTTGTGTAATCAATTATACCAACTGTCCAAGAAGTCTTGGCGAGTGAATAATCATTTAATTCATTCATTCTACTTTCCACTAATCAGCCGGTATCTGTGTCCATGCCATGCACTTATACAGACTAATGATGCAGCTATGTTTGATTATTATCTAAATATGGTTAGCTCAGTCTGCAAAATAAAAAAAACCCAAATATGCTGAGTGAGGCCACTGTGGCTACATCCACATTTGATCTATTGTCTATGTTCTAAACACTTTAAGAAAAATGCCATTTGAGAAAGTAATAGCTCTGGATATATACAAGCTGCAGTCTAAAGAAAGCCACCATAACAGTACCACTCTGTGTCAAAATTTGATGCAATACTCCACACATGAGAGCCTATGTATCTGCACTTCCCTGAGAGGGCCATTTGAAGAGCAGCAGGTCAATACACATTCATAGAGAGTGCATTTCCCTGAATGCCTCAACAGTCCGTAAAGCTTCAGTGCCACTTTCCGCCATATTGTGCTTGCTGCATTAATCTATCCTACAAAAGTGTCATTCTATGCTTGAAGAGGGGACACTTGCGTACACACACGCGCGCGCACAGTGGAGGCACACATAGACACACATTTTCGCAGGTCCAATGGCAGAAAATCCATAGCCCTTTCTGGGAGGAGGAATTCCATTAGATAATAGATATGGAATCCATCTCGATTCCTCACCTTATCTTCTCCCAGGGTGAGAGATCAATACTAGGGCTTCAGCTCAACTGCCAACAATAACAGGAAATTGATGGGACAGAGTAAGCAGCTCGGCGGTTCAGTAATGGCACTTTCTTGGCCACCTCTGTTGTGCAAATCAGAGGGGGAGTTAATTGGTGAAAGCTTGCTTATAGTAATGAGGAGGAATGGGAGCTGATGCTAGGAGCTCATTAACCAACACACGATAAGGTTGTAGGAAAAGTTATTGTAAATGCACAAAAGCAGGGGAAAAAAACAGTTCGGGGCTACAGTAGAAGCAAAACAGCTGAGACTGACAAAAAGATCCCATGCACGGATATCCAGTTATCTGAACAAATGGGCACGCACGCCATAATGGCATCTAATTTTCCAGAGAGCTACAGAGGTTTCCTGTCAGAATTGCCAGGTGCTGTGTTTACAGAGACCATTGCTTGGCAACACATTCCAAACAGCATTAGGATATGAGGGCATTGAGCCGCGGTGAGTTGAGTGTTGGGTCAGGTGTTATATAGATGCAGACATACTGATACTGTTCGTCGAAGGACCTGGGCGGTTCCTTTCCTAACACAGGGATGAGTCATTTTTTCTGTTTGTGCACAGTAGGTCCCATATGTGGCAACATGTGGGTGGGTGGTGGCTGGGGAGGTTAACAGCTCACTGGTAAATAAGGTCCAGAGTCCATTCTCGGTGAGATGTTTGCACAGCTAAAACGTCATTTATTGCATCACGTCACACAGGAGTGTCAACAACAGAGTGAGACCGTGAATGACCGCTGCAGGACAGAATGTTTTTTTGTTTTCCACTTGTGCTGCTTGTGCAGGAACATTCGATTGAACACGAACGTCTTGTTCTCTTGTCTTAGTCACAGAGCATAACTGCTTGTCCTGGTTCGTGGTTTCATTGCTTAAACTTGATCAAGTTGAGCAATGCAACAAGTTAACTTGGGACTCTTTGATCACAAACCATAACTCTAACACCTTTTAGGCTCTGCAGCTGCAGGGACTCATTCGCTCACAGTGCACTTACATCTCTGCATCTTTGCATGCATGCACGTATCAACCCTCCCACCCCCCACACCACTGACTAGACACAGCCAGCAGGTGGTGCTGTCTTCTGTAGTATCACTTTGTTTTCTTTGGCTTAAAATGTTTTGGTTTTACCCTTTAGCACCATCCTTTAATAGCAGCCACCTAACTGTATGGACAACATTTAAGAGTAAACGCTCTCACAGTGCTGCTCCCTGTTAACCTCCGTGATTCTGTGCTGCTTTGCAAACAAGCGAAGATGAAGATGAAGTAGATGAAAAGATGAGTCCGTTTCAGATTATTAAGATACACATGATTAGAAGTTGGGAGCGGCACACTTCTCTCTCTGATCTCCGTGGTTGTCTTACCAGAGCATTATCTGCAGTAATGGAGTCAGATCTTCATGGACAAATCCCTTTAATGTCATCCACAGCGCCCAGGGGAGACCACCCTCATTGGGAGAAGGGTGGTGGGAGCTAATTTCAACCCACACAATAGACTCATCACTAAGACTGCCTGGTTAGATCACACCATCTTTTGTGTGCGCGTGTGTATGTGCATGTGTGCGAGCTCGCACATATTAAATAGAAAACTGTACTGTCTGAGCGTTGCCACTCCGGGGAATTAAGGTCATGTTTTCATGCCTCTTGAATACTAATAATTGAAGATTGGAGCTTTCCTCTCCATGGACACATAACAGTCTAATAAGGGTCGTGATCAGTCAGCAATACATCCAAACCTTCTGACAGAGGACACAGTGTTCTCAGCGATAACATCATGCAGTTAGATGTGTTAGGAGAAAAAGATCAGGACATGATCTTATGTTTTGATAGAGTATCGAGCCTTTGTGGTGGAGCCATCCCTGGCTTGCTCTGTGCCTCGCTCTCCCGCACAATGATGTCATCTGTGGGAAGGTATTTCTCTCAGACACAACCTGTCTGCTCCTTTTAGGGGCCACAGTAACTCGAGCTGCCTTGAAAGTCTGGAAGGGAGCACTGGTCACTCGCAGACAAGGGCGTTATTTATTTTTTCTGGAGGAGATTCAATACCTACTCCCGCTGCTTCATGGCTCCGAGATTCATCTGCGGTACAAAGCACTTTCCCTCCAGAGACACACGAGAGGTTGTAAGCTCACTCACAGAGTTTTTTTGGCAAAGCAGATAGTGGTAGGTTCTATAACATGATTAGTCATTGTTAATGGATATAATCACAGAGATCTGGGATGGCTAAGTCTCTTAAGCAGACTACCGGCTGTGTTTCTTCTTTTAAGTGGACATTGTGAGTGTTCTCTTGCAGTGTCACAAATCCCTACTTCTACTTGAGTCTCTTCAGTTCTCTAATATCCATGTATATATGTGTACTACTACTAGACTACTTCTTTTGTTTACAAAATTTAGAGATCTGTGGAAAAAGCCTGTTGCCCCTCATTTCTTTGTATTTTGTGTCCAAGGAGCCTTTTTTTTTTTTTTTTGCAGTTTTTTAAAACTGGTCTTGTGCAACAGTTTTGACTTTCTGAAAGTCTTTCAAAGTTTCTTTGTTTTTCACTCATTTTCATTCCAGTCCTCATACCTGACAATTTTCAAAGGAATGCCGTTTTTGTTAAGCCATTTAACACTGGCCTTTTGGTCAACTCAAGTATAAAAGTTTAACTAACAGATGAACCAGTGTTGTGTCTACACATAACAGACAACTTAGCAAACAACCAATTTTAAATTGTACCTTTAGGTGCTTTGTTACTAGCAGGCTGTCGCAAAAACACATATAAGTTTTCATTTATGAATACTGAGGAAGAAAACACAGTTTGACAGTTATAAATGTATTTTTGCAACAACAAGGTGATTCCCAAAGAGCTATTAGCTTAAAACTTGTCATATCTTGCCATGGTGTGCAGTGTGTCCTTAAAAAAGTTGAGGAATCTGGACAAGTGGAGGACAAGAGAAAAAGTGACAGGCCTAAAAACGATCCCACAGGACCCGAGAGATGCATCTGGCCCTTCAGCTGATCATCAGAAATGATCTCAGTGAAAGAATGGTTGTTAAAGAAGGGGAAAAAATAATAGGCTGAATTATGCAGAATCACACAAAAACTGCACTGAAAATCAATTCAACAGGTCTCATGGAGTTATGAATGCAAATTTAAAGTTCTATCGATATGTACGTAGGAACTCAGGAGAGAGTTCAGTCATTGTCTAGAACCATCTGTGAAACGTGCTTCAGGATCTGTCATGGTTTGGGGATGTATTTCAATCAGTGGTGTTGGAGATCTTGTCAAAACAGATGGAATTACGAACACAGAAACGTACCATTAGATTTTGATCGACCATGCAAAACCGTCTGGAAAGAACAACTTTGTTTTTCACCATGACAAATGACCCCAAACAGCCTGCCAATGCAGTAAAAGTATACCTGGATATAAAAACACACGGTGGAACTCTATCAGTCATGGACTGGCCTCCCCAGAGCCCAGACCTCAATATTATTGAAGCAGCGTGGGATCAGCTTCACAGAGAATGGAAGAAAAACCTGCCAACGTCCAAAAAGGAGCTCTGAATATTCATAGAGAGTTAAGAGAGTCGACTTTCAAGCTCGCTAGAATTATAAAAACTTTGTTTTTGCTTGTTTCAATAAATCACTGCATTTGTGTCCCGTTTTCATTGTGAGGGTGTTACATGTGGAAAGCCTGAAGAGACAACATCTGCTTTCAAATGGCTCAATTGTCACACAGGATTTCTTAGAAAGAAGGAAAGGGTGGAGATTCTTTTGTAAACATGTCCCGCAAACATTCAGCTGCAGCACAATAACAACTACTACGTGGTGGTTATTAGTGTCGCATGTTTGGAACAGGCTTTGTTTTTCCATGTGCACTGAGAGGCAGAATCCCCGTTAAACGCCAAAAACACCCTGTTGCCACAACATATGCGGGCACACTCAAGTAGAAACTGCAGTGAGCATGCCATACACTTACAAACAACCCCAGTGTCTTTGGCCATTCAGCTTTTTTCATGAACTCCCTCAAGATCTTAAGATTCTGTGTTTGAGGATGAGTCACCATGACCTGTGAGTTGGGAAGCCATAGCACCACTGAAGAGTATGAGTCAGCACATCAGGAATAAAAGCACATTAAAACAGACGTTACATAAGTATTTATAGCTTTAAATAATACTTAAACTAGGGGTCGCGATACCAAAAAAAGCCACGTCAGTAAAAGATGGCACTTCTTACTTTTAACATTTTGATGAGAAAGAGCTGAGAAAGCCTACTCATGAAACTATATTTAAAAAAAACGACAACACCGGACATAATATTTAACATGCAACACTGCAACAAATCCTTGCTTGAAAACATAGCCATGCTAAAGCATTCTGAGTTAGAGTGCAGCAATCGACTGGCTTAAAAGGTTATGCGAATCAATACAAAGTTGTTTTGGGCACCAGCGCTATTATATTAATGTCATCTTGAGAAATAGGCACTAGCTTAGGTGGCTTGTCTGCCAGCCTGTTTTCCTTTTTAACTCTGGTCAAGGTTTCCTTGTAGCAATAAGAGGATTTCTACTGACAGCTGTTTTAAACGGCAGGTAATGGTTGTGCTTTAAATGGGAATTTGACCGTTTTCAACAAGCAAAACCAGGGAGTATTAGCTATGTTTGATTTAGTACAAAAAGAAGTCACCCTTTTTTCCATTCCAGCCTCGCAACAAGCTCCGATGGTGGTGTAACACGCGGAGCAGGCAACCTATGGAACTGAATATACTGAATTAATAATGTTCGGAGTCCTCATGAGAGCTCCCCTGTGACTAGTGAGGTAGCTAGTTGTGCAGTCAAGGATGACACAGAGGTTGAAATGGTCACACATTTACTCAGCTCTCTCCCTATCCCTCTGGCTCATGTTCTTGCCAAGGTCAGATACAGCATTGCATAATAATAATAATAAAAAAAAGAGTCTCTCGCTCTCTCTGTCTCTCTCTCATGCACACATACACACACAGACACATACACACACGCACACGTATGCAAACATGCAAACTATGCAACAATGAGGGGAATAAGAAGCCAACTAAAAATAGTGCTATCACTGCAGCCATCACCCCAAGCATTGCACCACCACTCTTCACATTACATCTCATAACTTAAGACTCCTGCTTTGGATATAGCCAAGAGTTTGCTTCCTGAACTGTATGTAATCTTCAAGTTACACATGCTTTAGTGAGCATAAACAACCACAAAGGAATGTGTGCTTTAGTATTTCAAACAGGCTTTTTTTTTCTTTATTATTTCTATTTTATTTCTGCCAGTGGCTGGAAAACCACCTATGACACCCACAAAATCTCTTTGCTCAATGCTCTGTACCTTTCTTCTGCCTCTTCTCTCCTTTCTTTCCCCTTCTTCTATCATCCCCCTCTTCTCCACCTATTTCCCATGGCCTCGGGGAGCTGTTAGCTATCTGGATGCTGGCGCTCTATTGTGAGCAGTCATTGATTGCCTCTCTGCTCCCCACAGCCAGTCGGACTAGTCAGCATGGGGCCCGGGCTGTCTGCCTTACTGCTCAGTCAACATACACCATGAAAAACAGAAGAGAAATGGAGAGTTCAACCGAGACAGAGAAACACACACAAACACGCAGACAGAGCGAGAGTGAGCATTTATAAAAGGCTGTCCAAGCTTCCAGAGTCCAGCAGTCACATCATCTGTTTTCTGTCCTCTCTCCTCCTCTCCCTTTCTCTCTCTCTCGCTCTGCTCCTTGTTCTTCTCACAGCCAGAGACAATCAATGGTGTACTCAACCAGACTTCTCTTGTCTTGTTTTAAAATAGTGCTCTTCTGCCTTTTCTCTGCAGGAGACGATCCATTTACTGCCCCACATCTTCTCTACTTGTCCTGAAAATTAACCCTTGTCTCACCTCCTCTGGATTCAGTCACCCGGTCAATCAATTAAATCATTTTCACACCCAAACATTTATTTTTTTTCCTTTTTTTAAAAACAGGATATTCGGCATGTGGGTTTAACCCATGGTTAATCCATGATTCATACCGGGTTGTGGCAACTAATTCCATTTTAAAATGCAATGATTTGTCAGATATTCTTTAAGCCATGCTTGCAACTGATCCAGGGTTCACTGCAGCTATCACCTCAAGACAGCTCCATGGGCTCCAGGCCCTTGTGACCCTGAATTGGGTGGTTAAGAAAAAAAGTGAAACAAGTTAAAAAAGCTGGTGGTCATCACGCAGAACAAACAATTTAAAGGCTTAAAGTGGGCTTTGGAAAAATTGTGTTGTGTGTTTTGTGTTCACATGAGGTCTGAAGCATTTTTCTACATATATGGACAAAGTGCTGAAACTTCATGGGATTCTTTTCTTTCTACTCCCACTTTATGAAAGGTTAATGCAATAAATAATGCTAAACAAGCATCCTGAAGGGTCACAGCAGAATTTATTGGGAGAAAAATCCTGGGATTGCTTCTAAAGTACTGGAGTGCACTGTTATAAAACTGCTAGTTGTATAATTGCATGTCTTTGTTAGCAAAGTAGCAGAAAGCTTGGTTAGGAGCAGGGTCAGAAAACACATTTACGCCTTACACCAGTGGAAAACATTCTTTTGTCTTTGTCCTGTGAAAGACGTATCAGTCATTCTGTCAGTCACTCAGTCATGGCGGCGACAACAGGGTGGCATATAAACCACCATCACACCTCTGTGTGAATGGGAGAGCTGATGTCAGCACAACTGAAATTTTCCCTCCATCATGTAGCAACATGAAGCCCCAGCAGCATCCATCACTCCCGGCGCTGCCTCTATAGAGAGGCGCCTTGTCACCAGCAGAACGGTGGCCAAAGGAAATGTACATCATTTCGTGTTTGAGCACGAGTCGGGAGCCGAGGCTTGCCTTGATGTTAACTAATGTTTAAAGGGCTAAACAGTTTTCATATGTTAATTTGATACACCCCCAACACAATGCAATATGTATTAACCTTGTCGGAGCATGCTTCACTGCGAGTTCTCTTTGTTCTCCTTTGATGCATTCGCTCAGGCTTTGAAATGCTGCGTGTATGAAATTATACACAGAGCCAAAGTCAAGCCGAAGTCACCCCACCTATAATCCATCCATCTTATTGGCAGCCATCTGGCCATATTATTTGGAGAAGCTGAGGCGCATGCCTTACCATGAAAGTGAGGACTTCTGACAACAAGCCATTCTTTGAACTGCGGAGTGCCACCGAAGAATGACCCGACCAGCTGCAAGCCCCCCTGACACTCATAACAGGGCTTGTCGCCTTGAGTCGGTATTAAACAAAGCGTTGATGGATGATCCCGAACGGCTAATATTACGATCAGAATAAAAACTAAATGGCAAAAGCCAACAATAGATCTGTCACTTGCTGATCCCAAGTTCTGAGGAAAGAGTAATAAGGAAACCTATATTTGTCTTCTTTTAAATTGAAGAAGGCTCAAAATGTCTGACAACACGACGGCCTGAGGATTTCAGGAAACACACACACACATATATGTGATTTCTCAGATGTGAACCACAGTGTTAACATCAATATTACTGCTGTAACACGGCAGATGAAAAACATCCATAACAGAAGCGGTGTCACCACAAAGACAGGGGGTCATCTCAATGAGCCATTTTTGAAGGGGGGAAGAAAAAAAATCACATCATGAGCTTACAGCTACAGCATTGTGACATTGACTGTTCGCCCAATCTCCGTCTAAGAAACTGGCCCCCTGAAATAAAAATGAGTGACTGCCAGAGTCGGTGATGTCACTGGCCACATTTGTCCCCATCAGTGTGGATAGCTGCTTCGACCAGAGGGCTGGGGTGTCCTTGAGACACAGTGTGATGCAGACACCCAACCAACCCCCTCTCTCTGCAGATACCCCCGTTTAGGGCCGTGCTGCATCAGTGTCAGGAGCCCTGCAGGCAGGAAACTAAAAGGATGGCAGTCTCTTCCTTCCCTTCAAAAAGGAAAAGAGCCAGGGCCGGGAGCTGCTGATAGGAATTTGACCCCTGGACTGAGGACAGTGTGTGAAGGGAAATTGTTGGTTACCTTTCAGAAGCCCTGATCTTGTCAATCTTTATCACCTTTACTGATAATACTGGATTTATGCTTTTCACCGACAAGAAATACACTGTTTGGAAAACATGCATGCAGGTCTAGCTGTGCTGTGACTAGCTGGGACTCTGCTCTTTCTTTTTAATTTTCTTCACACACACACACACACACTGAAGACATCCTGTATGGAGGCACAGCGTGAGGAGTGAGGGAGCTGACCGGCCCTCCCTCTGGGCAGTTCAGCCTCGCCAGAGTAGGAAGAGAGGGGAAGAGCTTGCGTGCTGCCGTGCGCGCGTGTGCGTGTCGGGAGGAGAGACATTGTTCCTTGACGTCACCGCTCAGCCCAGCCTGCCGCTGCTCTCAAACATGTCTTTGTTATTCTGAGGCTTCCACCAGAGACCGGCCGCCTGCAAAACCTGGAGCCCGGCCTGCACAACTGCTGGAGCGGAGTGCAGACGGAACATAGGCTTCACACATGGGAAGTTATTAATGAAACGTTCAAATATAAACAAATAATAATAAATAAATAAAAACGTGTTTCTGCAGTTTAATGTTATTTATTACTTCAAACAATATCTAATGTTCTGCTGGAACTGCTGTGACTGGGATAATGCTTTATGTTTAATAATAATAATAATAATAATAATAATAATAATAATAATAATAATAACATAATAATTGTTCATTAAGGCTGGTTTTTGCTCATCGTAAATAACACTTCAATAAATATATTTTAATACACATGAAACGTATAATAATTAATTAACTAATATGCTTAACTAAAATGTCCATGACCGATTACCTGTTAACTGTGGGGCAGGTCCCAAGAGAAAGATATGGTCAACTAAACAGTAGTTTCTTACTGTGTCTTGCTGACTTATAATACACATGTAACTGCTTAATATAAGTTTAATTAATTAGCTAACTGGGAGAACTCAGAGGTCCTCAACCTGTGGCCCCACTGGTGGGTCATAAAGCAACTGCAGGTTGGGCAGAAATGAACAAGGGAAAGCCATAAGCAAGTGTTTAAACGACCCCATCAGAGAACCTCCTAATAATAGCTATATTAATAGTGCTAATAATAACATATTTTTCTATATGTTTTTGGAATTAGCGTCAAAGGTTATGTTTTCCTAACTTGTCGGCTGACAGCAGTACAGGATAGATTGAAGTGTCCAGTGTTGTTGATGTGATGATGTTACAGTGCGCTCACACAGAGGTGTTGCTGCTTCAGCAATGTTGTTTATCATTGATCGCCTAGATAAGACTTTCATTGCTGCGGCAGAAAGAAGATGAAGAGCTAATTTAATGACACAAATCAGTTATGCAGATTTAAAACACACTTTAACTGAAATACAGCAAAATAAAAACCGTTCTGATAATGCGTGGATAGTGGTTTGACTTGTACAGTGTCTGCTAATTTTTATTTGTTCTCAAAATAGCGTCAAAAACGTTAGTTAACGTAGCTTAAATCATTAGAGATTATTAGCTAATTTTAACCTTCTGATCTCATAGTTTGCTGGTATATCGCTAGATGCCAGTCAAGGAGCTGTTGTACTTTATTATTTTAGCTTGTTAAAAAAAACTTCTGTTCCTTTTCTGGTTGAATTGGACTTCAGTGTTTGTTTACAGTATAGATCCAGATCCAGGTGACAGCAGGTCAAAATGATTTTACCTATGTGCAGCAGCAGCCTGTATTCAGTTTGAATATTGCTATGAACTGACGGATCACTTTATGTCTTTCATTGACTGCAACATTGAACTTTTGGGTGACGGCACAAAGACTGAGAGAGCAGGATGAAGACAGCAAAAAGAAAGAGCAAAAAGAAACAGGTGAGAATGGACATGTGGTCAAATTCACAAAAATGATAAAGCTGTAGCTTCCGTTTGTCCACATTCATTAATGATGATTTCACATAACACGGCAGTGTGCTGTACTGTTGTGCATTGTGGATCCCCCACTTGCTCTTGTGATTATTATTATAAGATTATATTCGCTGTCTCAAGAGGGCACGCAGCATCCTACGGGATGGTACACACCCAGGACACCGGGTGTTTAAGCTGCTGCCGTCTGGCAGGAGGTTCAGGCTGCTGAGGTCCCGAACAAATAGACTCAAGGACAGCTTTTACAACAGGGCAATAGCCCTGATCAATGCAAATAGCTGACCTGACTGGCTACCTACCTGGACTTTTTTTTTTTTTTGGGGGGGGGGGTAACAACGGTAAAAACAGTAACAATAATAATATTTATATTTATAACAAGGTGCAATAACAATTAATGTACAATAATAACAGTGTGCAATACAAATACTCTTCTTCTTCTTTTTTATTACTAAGTTATTATACTGTGTTGTGTTGTTTGTGTTGCGTTGTGATGTGTCGTATCGGGTCCTGTTGTGTTATATGTAGTGCCGACGTAGGACAGTTTTCCAATTTCATTGTACTATTGTACTATGTATGACTGTGCAATGACAATAAAGAGTTATCTTATCTTATCTTTTCCTAGTTTCTTGGAAAGAGAGAGGATGGAGAGTAAGGACAGAGAGGTTGTACAAGAACATGAAGAATGAAGGAGCAAATAGTGACGTTAGCTGGAAAAACTACAATTATTTTTAGTAGTTTTTCATGCATTTCACAGATGCTTTGCGTGCTTTCTAGTAGCGCACTTAAAAATGCCAGTGGGGGTTCTAGACAGAAAATATTGATATGAATGACAGCATTTTATAAGATTCATACCACTCTAAACATGGCTCGAACAGGATGGCTGCCACTACATTGAAGTGACTGACTACAAATCATTTCTCCACTCGTGAAATTCGGGTAGATGATGCTCTCTGCTGAGTCTGCATAATAAACAGAGGGTTTGTATGAATTCAAAAAGTTTAATAACAATTTTAAAACAACTCTATTGCCAGCCTGCTTCATGTACAGGTCTATGGTGTTGTAGAGTGATTTTCCAGTGTCTGTACTGATTAATGCTACTTTAAGTGCTTAATGATTTGGTGGACTGCCTCTATGTGATTAAGAGACTGAAATAATGTTGTGCGTGTTTCACATCTTATCTGCTTTGCCACAAATACCTCTTTAACTTCTTTAACAAATGAGCCTTAGCCTCGGGTTTGATAACTAAAGGCTCCACCCTGAAACAGGCGAAAAGGGGTGGATTGGATTGAAATCTCTGGTTGATCTTAGACACTACAATGGGTCATCCAACTAATGAGCTGAGGCCTCCTAAAAATCTGAACCTAGAATTGCCCCTGAGTGAAGCTAAAGTGAAATGATTTAAAAAACAATCAAATAAATAACCAATAAGTACAGTGTCTTGCTGACTTTTCTTCAATTTGAATCCTTTCTCAGATTTAATGATGATTTAAGATGTGGTGTGAGGCATGACCTGTACTTAACCTTAAAGCATAATGATAATAATAATAACTAGACAGTTATTAAGAGATTTGTTTTCTCCCTTATGGCCACACTGGATGTTCGACTCGGTAGATTTTTACACCCGATGCCCTTCCTGATACAACTCCAAAGGGATTTGTGTCTTTTTCTGAGACTGAACAAGGGACTGTTTGCTTTCTCAGCAAATATGTAAACCACTACACTATAAAGACACTATAATATATAATAATAAGAAAAAGAACAATAAAAATTGGCTAATAAAGTTAATAGAGTTCACATCACTACTGCTACTAACAACAACAAAAAAACAATAATAATTACTAGCTAGTTAATTAAGTCGTTTTTTGATAATAACGTGAATAAATCTGTATCTCAGATAAGCTTACGGTGTTGCCTTTCATGTATATTCCTATTATGTTTTACTAACAGCTATTAAACTCACACAATGGCTGAATTAGCAATTAACTCCTGGCTCGGTTACACAGTGCAGCTCTGAAGCATCACTGCTGTAATGACACAAAAGCAGACAATAGCCGGAGCTGCCGGCTGCAGTCCGCTCCAGTGTGAAACGTGCCGTTATCAGGCTGTTAGCGTCTACTTACACCTTCACACCCGGGTGTCCTTCCGCGGAAAGTCTAGGTCACGTTTTCACGCCGGCCGCCGAGCACGGCTCTCTCTGGTAACTGAATAGCCAGTGTAATCTGACACTTCAACTTGCCGTGCTCTACGATAGTTGATTCAGTCACTCAGTCACAGCGTCTTCGGAGCTCTCACGTCGTCTTTGTGGAAGGGAAGCGAGTGAGCGAGGGGAGCATCGTAAACACGCGGTTTGGAGACACAATACGCCGCTTTGCCGCTCGGGTCCGAGCTCAAAGTAAGTTTCGCGCCTGGTTATTTTTTGTGTTACACAGCGGGGTTTTGAACGTGTGTTTGCGTGCGTGTGTGTGGTTTTGCCTCCCGCTGGACAGATACTACCTCCTAACAATAGGGTGACCTCCTGGAAACCTTTTAGCAGCCGCTGAGAGTCTCGTGCCAGCGGGTGCACGTTAAGAGCCGAGCCGGAGCTCGTTTACGCGGCGTAATATCCAGACTGTGCCGCGTATCCCCTCTACCTGTGTAGTTACGCTGGAGCGACACGTCCAAAGTCACTGGGTCTGTAGGATCATTTCGTGAGGCGTGTGTACATTATTCTTAAAATCACTAGAAAGGAATGCGCTAGTAAGTCAGTGATTGCAGGTCTGCGTGTGTATGTGTGTGGGTGAATGTCTCGTCTCGGTGGATCAGCTGATGGCTCGTTTGATGCTAAACTGAGAATGTGTGTCACTTAGCTAACAGTCAGCAGTGTGCCTGGGCTTGTTGACTCCCTTCAAGGCTATTATCCGCTACCTGTTGTAATGCAATTAGTAGGCATGTCCATATGCTGCCCTGCTCTGTTCTGCTGAACGGCACATGTCATGCAGCTTCAGTGGTAATTGCTATCTGATAACACTAGTTGTGTTTGCTGGATGTAGTCAGGGATCATTCAAAGATCAGTGGCTCAACGTGTTAGGTCGTTTGGGACCTTTGCAGGGACACCTTGTGAATCTGGCCTCTGATAGATAGTTTACTTGCACTATATGTATTTGTGTGTATTTGTGTGTTGCAGTGTGACTATTACAATTAAGACAATGCTCAGGTGATTTATAATAGCTGTATGCCTGCACTGGAGCCTTGCAGTGCACTCACATCTGTAATGGTCCAGTATTAGCATGTGCATCTGGCTTGCTCTACATTAAACTATCCCCGATAGAGAACAGCATTGCCACATTTACAAGCCCTTCTGCAGCAGAGTGTGGATGAGCAGCTTTGACTCAGTGCAGGCTTCTGCCTTAAGTCTGGTGGACCCTCCCCGTTAAATTCCTCCTGTCTGGATGTGAGGCCAGTCTGGGCAGAGTGGAGAAGAGGGGGGCTCACGATTGGAGGAGGAGGAGGAGAAGGAGGAGGTGGAGACTGCTGCTCTTTCATTACCGTGCACCCTGCTACAGGACAGCTGAACTTTGAGAGAGGGTGACAAAAAGGGCCCTTTACTTGTTAGTAAGGTTGAAGTTGAAGGGGGCGTAATTGGAGCGGATGATCAAATTAACTGCTGTTATAATGTCATCATGCTTTAAACGCCCAAAAGCACCAGATTCCTAAGAAATCTGATACAGCCTTGCATAAAAGTTGATATTACAGGCTTAAAAACAGTTACTGGGTTCATTACTGGGGTATTGCATTGGATTGCAGGTGTTCGTATTATTGTGTCCACTCCCTGTATGTCTCAGAAAGTGTATAAACAGATTTTGGATGGGTGCGCCCTCCAGTGTCTCCTTCCTGGGTAATTTAAATTGGTGATGTAATGAAATTGTTTCAGCAGCAACACTTGTCAGCTGCACCACATTAATTAGTGCTGTTTGCCCCCCTTCTTCTGACAAAACAAAGGAGCATTAAGTCATCTCACCAAAGCATGAAAAGGCAGCGCAGTCATTCAGAGTAGGTTACCTGATAAATTGTGAAAGAAAGAGGGCAAGGAATTAAAGCCATCTGCAACTGTTTGAAACTTGGAAGTGTGTCTGTTTGTGTATGTGTGTGTTCGTGTGAGTTTTCTTTCCTTCTGTTGTCCCTCATGGGGCCTCTCTGCAACCAGCCAGCCAGCCAGACTGAGAGACAAGACAGAAGTGTCTGATTCACTAAACAGGCTAAAAGGCTCCAGCATACACACTTTGAAATCAAAATTTTCTTTTTCTTTTTTTCTTCTTCTCCAAAGTCATTTAAGATGGTGCTGGACACAATTGCAGGCGTGCTCTCTGAGAATGGAGTGCTTGGCTGCCTGTGCAAGAATATGAAGGCGATCTTACTGGAAAAATAGTGAAATTTTCAGCAGATAGAAATACAACACATGCACTGGCCCCGCTACAAGTTGCAGCAAAACGGGAAGAAAAATTACGTTTGCATCCAACAGCGTGTTTGATCCTGAGGCAGAATGTGGAGATTATTCTCTTTAAGCTGCAGCATTAGCCAATATTGGGGAAAATATTGGGAAATATGTATCCTTTGAAACCAAATCTTTTTAGTATCAATCTGTCTTTTCTGATAGTTTGGGCTGCAGAAAGTTGCGACGCATGCTTAAGTTGTGCAGTTGTTCAGTCTCACATGCTGATTAGTCACAGAAAAGATTAAGGTAGTGAGTTAACATTACCCCCTGTCATTGTACCTCGGTAAAGCAGTGAGGTAATGCTGATTAGAAGTACGTAGCAGGAAAACAACTAATTACTTGTGTCTCAGTAATTAGCTTTTTGTTACTCAGCAATTTACCAAGTTGCACCATCTCTGCCGCTGTTTGCTGTGTGTGTCGGCACAGCTGCAGCCAGCTAAGTGCTTAAAAACCTGGCGAACGCTAATCAATGTTTTGACAGCCTGACATTTCATCTGACTGTTCCTGTTGTTCGAGGACTACTGTGAAATACTTGCTGCCTGTTCAACTTGACACAGATTCTTGTAGTCTGGTGTCTCACCAGCAGCCCTAACCCACCCACTCGTGTCCAGAGCAGAAGTCAGGCCTTGTTTCTCTCTCTGTCTCTCTCTCGCTGTCTGTGTCTTGAGTGCGGTTCAAACTTGGCATTACTTGTCATCTAA
This sequence comes from Diplotaxodon limnothrissa, assembly GCF_057381915.1. NCBI lineage: Eukaryota > Metazoa > Chordata > Actinopteri > Cichliformes > Cichlidae > Diplotaxodon > Diplotaxodon limnothrissa. The sequence continues at coordinate 12,160,796 of NC_140608.1, read as the reverse complement.
AAACCCAGCCTTTTGTTTTTCAATGTGCCTATTTTGGTCTTTTTAATAAGGGAAAACGTGTGTTGCCTCAGAGCGTTTTTAAAGACTCAATCTGAGAATAAGAGCTTAGAGGGAGTTAAAACCTGAAATATTCAGTTTGAGCTGAGGTTGTGCCCTCTTGTCAGACACTTAACTACTTCCTAAATGTTGTTGTAATTCTACCCATAAGTCTACAGTTAAGCTCCCTTCAAGTTAAAGCCTGGTAATTGCAGGCTAACTAATTCAGAGAAAATGAAGCATACAGCAGCTGTAACTCATCCTGCTGACAGCGTGCAATGACATCAGTTCAGTGCAGAAAGCCAAAAGTGGACCAACATGAGGCGCCGGGATTAAAAAAAACCCTCAGTTCCACATGCCTGTCACCACTGTTCTTCAAGCTGCCAACCTTACGCTGTGGTTTGGGTTTGTGGTTGAAGAAAGCACTACTTTTAAACTCCTGAGTTGCTTGAGGTAGGCTGGACAGTCAGCATGACTAATGCTGAGTCTTCGAGCAAGGCACCGAACCTCGAGCGGCAGTGGCGAGCAGCATTGTTTCGTTAAGGACCGTGTAGGACTGTAGCCGTGAGCCCGAGCGGGCATGCGGGTGATGTTTATGGACATCAGGTGAAATGTTTTGCACGTGCTGTCATGAATGAGTTGCTCTGTTTGCTCCCGTTGGGTTTTATTTACTTTCATGTTAGATCGGAAATGAACTAATACCATGTGTGCAGTGGGTAGGTGGAGTTTAGCTTCCTTGTTTTCTCTCAAGACTAAGTCGCCATAGTATTAACAGATTGAGCTTTAACATGGCAAATGGGATTGCAATGAGGCTTTGTTTAATCGTGACCACTTACGCTGATCAAACAGAGGGAATTAGAAATAAAATGCTGCCTCTAATGCAATCCTGCTTCAGATAAAGGCCTGTTACCTTCTGCATTTGAGGTAAATAAAGGCTCTGGTTACTATGAGGAACTACAGCGGGGATATAATTTTTCCGTGTTGTCCTTGCTTTGCCTGTCAGTTGTTTCCTTGTTGACAGATATCGGTTTAATATAGACAAAACACCAGCTTAACTCCTCTTTCTTAAGAGCCGTCATTTCAGCTCTTGAGCTCTGCCAACATCAGGGAGACGCAGTCCTCTTAAGTGCTTTCTTTTTTTCCTCTCTCTCCCTGAGACGAGAGCGAAACAAAGTGCAGAGAAGGTGAGGAGAGCGAATAGGGAGAAGTTGCCGGCCCACCCCTGTCACCATCTCATACATGTTTGATTTAATGTTCTTTGAGAAACGAGTGCACAGGATGTCACAATGGCCGTGTCCTGTTCCCATCCGCCGTGAGAGAGCGGGGGCCCTTGAATCATAAATGACACCCGGCCTCATCAGGAACAATATGAGAGTCGGAGCCCGCACAGGAGGAATAAAATGTTCCCTCTATCCATCCATTCGCCCCAACGCCGCTGCATGCACTCAAGACTTCTCACCATCGCGAGCAATTACCCTCACTTTTTTCCTCCAGCTGATGAAATCCTCGCTGAGAGCCCGTCTCGGCTGCGTTTCTGTGCGTCTGTGTTGGCAAAACAGGGAGGGGGCGGGGAGGGGCGGCAGGCAGCGGGGAAAAGAGATAGTATGTGTCTGAGTGAGTGGCGTTGGCGTGTGTCTGTTTGGCTTGTAAATCCTGTTTAAGCTAAACAAACTCATTGTCTTCATCCTCCAACTGTGTGCTCTCAGCCCCCCCCCCCCCCCCACCCCCACCCCCTTCTCTTCCCTACTTTCTCCTCTACTCTTTCCTCCTCCTTTGAGTTGTAAGTACAGTCGCTAATTACTCCCCTCTCCCTCTTCACGCTGGGTCAGTGGGTTTACAGTTTTGGCACTGATCTGCTGTGTTTGCCTTGCTTCTCTTGATACTCGAGCACGTCTGCAAGCCTCCTCCAAGAGGTCCTCACACCTTGCACAGTGTCCCACGTGGGTTCATTTGCCAGAGAGCCACTCAGGTCTGCGCTTAGACTCCCTCTCGCTATCTCAGGAGGCTTGTCCTGCGCTTCGTTTCATGCCAGGTGCTGGGCCGACCGGCCTGCTGGGCCCGCATCAATATAACCTGTTATGTTTTCAAGCAACAGCACCTCATCTCGAGGAGGATTCCCAATGATAGGAATTAATTTTAGATACAGTTTAGTTACCCCCTCCACCCAGCGTGTTGCAAATCTTTCTAGCTTATAGGCCATAATGAATCATTTTCTAAAGATAATACACCACATGCTGTGTTTATAATACCATTTGTGCTATAAACAGCGCCTTGTCTAGTCGGCACTGTTGTCTCTCAGAGTACACGCTGATGCTGATTTTCTGGTGGAGGTTGCGTGGGAGATGCAGAGTGATGGCAGAGATTCTATGAAGGCGGTCGAATTGTCTCCCTTCATGGCCTCCAGGGATACATACTTCCTTGTTTTCTGACAACGTAAATTAACTGGGATGTTACTAATGCAAAGGGACAGCATTTATTCTCCAGCTCGCGGTGTGGGTTATGAGGCTGCGAAGGAGTCATGCAATATCTGCTCTCACGCGACGCCTGCTGCTTACGCATGCAAGGAGCGCTGGGCTGATAACGTGGTCAATAGCGAAAAGCGGCATTCGTTTTTCTTTGCCGAGGTGCGGGCGAGCAATAAAAATGTCATTCAGCTTTAAGGGCGGGGAGTCGGCCGTACGCTGGGGTTTGATTTTCCAGTTTTGCCTTTTGGTCAGTTAATGATGCCTGTTGTGGTTGTTATGGAGAGCCTCCTCAAATCATATTGGCATATAATCGTGAGCCTCGCTGCTCTAATAAGGCTGTTTTCTTCCTATTTCTCAACGTTGCTCAGTGTGTTTGCCCGCTTATTGCCCTTCCCTCAGTTTTGACACTGGCGGTTGAGCCAGGCGCTTTCCCAGGGTTCTAAGGACTGACATCCCTTTCATTTTCCCGCCTGGGCGGCTCAGATAAAGGGGCATATTTTAAACCTCTGTGTGGATACACTAACTGTAAAAAGAGACGGGCTGGTGGGCCGGGGCCGAGCAACAGCATTAACTTCACAGAGAAGGAGAGGGATGAAGGGAGCAATGGGAAGATGAGGAGTGAAGCAAATAAAGAAGCAAAGAGTCTGAGTCCACATTATTAAACAGTAATCTCAGCAATTCATAATAAATGGTTGGAAGCACCATAAAAGCTGGCTGCAGCCCTGACTTTGCAAATATCACAAACATTATCTGCAGTCCTCCTGCAGATAACCCATCTTTCTTGTTTAGCGCTGGTCTATTACAGGGGCAATGTGTTTAACCACTTTTTCCCCCCTAATCTACCCCTGTTGCGTGCGTCCTCCCGGCACACCAAAGCCACGGTGGAAGCCGTCGTTTATCATATCAGTAATGAGACCAGGGTAATCGTGTGTATTCCGGAGACAGCAATGATACACTGCTTGGCGCTTGCCAGGGATCAGCCTCTAAACAATGTTTATCATTGTCTCCCAGGGCTCTTTAATTATCTGGCAAACATTATTGACAAACCAACGAGAGTCCTTGTGTTTTAAGGATGCGGGCTGCTGTTCATAAATATGTGAGCTTGAGTAAAGCGATTTATATTTAACATGCTTGTAAATATTGTTAGTAAAAAGGCGATAATATTTCTTCAGTCAGCCGTGTCTGCTCCAGTCCCAACATCCTCCCGTTACCTACATGTTAATGATCTACCAGAGTTATTATACGGCTCAGCTGTATTGCTCTCACAGCCGTCTTCCAACCTTTACTTGGCAGCTCCAGCTGAGTGGAGGCTGAATGGCATGTGTTGACATTGTTAAAGACACACGTGAGGACCTCACACGTTTCATGTCTGAGTCAAGCAAGGGGCATGTTGGAAAAGATGGGGTGGGGGTGCAGTTTGTCATATCATTGCCTCACCTGCAATATCTTGAGGCGGTTGCACAGTGTTGTGCTCCAGTCCAGAGATGATGTCTAAGTCGTGCTGGTTAGTGACGGTAAACAAGAGCAGCAGATGGACGAGACCAAACTTCACACAAACACACACACTGCCATCTTCTTTTACTTGTCATGTCTCCCTGGATATCAAATCAGCATAAATGTGTAACAAAGAGAGAAGGGATGTCTCATTGATGGGTGCATGAAATCACCTTTGCTGTGCTGTGTGTTTGTGAGGGAAATGGGGGTAGTGGTAGTAACAGCAGCAGCAGCAGTAGAGGTGGCTTGGGGTGAGGTCCTGCCCTGATTTTCTCTGGAATTCCTTTGCTTTTGGAAGCCAGAACGAGTGGAAACCAAATCTGGGTAGCCTGAGGGTCTCTCCTTCTTGAGTATTCTCCACGCATATCCCTCTGCTGCCATCTCTGACGGCTTTTTAGGGGTAGCTCTGTTTTCAAAGCTCGCAACAGCCAAGGTGTTATTCACCTTCCAGAGAAAGGAGACGGAGAGAGGCATGCAAAAAAAAAAAAAAAAAAAAAAATCAGATGACTGCACCAGGAAAACCATCTCAGGCCTGGAGGGACCGGCGCTGCTCAAACATAAATTTTCTCCATGTTTCAGACACGGAAATGAAAGTCAAATGTAGAGCCTGTCACTCAGGGCACAAAAGATACCTTCCAATGAATATGGATGAAAAACCGAGGGTAAGAAACAGCACTGTCTTTACTCAAAAACTAATAATGATAAAAAAAAGAAAAGGATGTTGCAATGATTGCCTTATGTTTTCCACATTTAATGATTCTCCTTTGCAGATTAATAAGCATTTTTAATTGTGTTTTACGGTTGCTGGAAGGGCAAACAGTGCTTTAGAAATGTTGTCAGCTGCTCCTGCAAGCTGAAAATTTGACCTCACATTCATGGCTCATTAAATCTGATAAACCATGGGTAATGGTGTTAAAATTGTACAAAGGTATCTCCATTTACTCCGTACCACAAGTTTTCCGTGACCAGATCCTTATCTGGTGGGCTGTCGCTTTAAGTAACTAACTTCCACAAAAGCAGAGCTTTTCCCTCTCGTTTGAAGGGGGCTCGTGTTGAGTGAGGGGGGAAATGAATAGTGTTGCTGCCTACCTCTATTGAGCCGGCCTCATTCTTCCCTGACCACTGGAACGGTGGGTGAAGGGGTGGCTGGCTTGAGAAAGGGGATGTAGAAGAGGAAGGGGGAATAGGAGAAGTGCTCGGAGGTCTGGATCACGTGAGCTGTTATAGTGTTCGTGCTGGTCCCTTTCAGGCTGTCACAGTAAATCTGTTTGACTTGTCACTTTCTAAATCATTACGAAGGCTAAAAGCCTCTCTATTGGATTGTGGTGGAAGAGGGGAGGCAGCAGGTTTCCTTTGTGCCTTCTTGACGATGATGATAATCAAGTTTGTTTCTGGCCATCCTGCTGCGCGGCTATAATTAGCTCCCTTCTTCTCTCTTCTCATCATCTTTATCGTGTGTTGCTCCTCAGAGTGAAAGCGAGTCGTTGTGTGGAGGTCGTGCGTTGACTTTTGTGTAGCGGTGCCTGATTGAAAACTTGTAGTTTTATCAGGTTTTTTTTGCTGCACAGAGACGAGGCTTGTGTGTTGCCTCACGCAAGCGTTTATTTCTCAAAATGAGCGTGAGGACCTCCTGTTCGTCCCCCAGGTCAGTCGGGGTCAGCTGGAGGTATGTCTGAACTTGTAGCATCTCTTTCTGCCCAAACTGGTTTCTGACAGAGATGTGACGGAGTATATCTCGTCCTGCTGATGAAGTCTGCAGGAAGTGACATGTGAATTCCCCCACCCCTTTCTTCTTCTCCTGTTTTCTTTTCCCTCCTCTCCTTTTTCATGCCATCCAGCTCGTCCTCTGTGCTCACTCTGTTCTCTCCCTTTTTTGCCCCTCGCCGCCATCCCTCGTCGGTTCGTGTGCCAGCAGCACTCATGCCTGGAACAGAGCGCCAGGGCAGACATCTGTCGCATAGCGTCCCTGATCTGATCTGTGGCTCGAAGCATCGGGGTCAAGAAGAGTAGCAGCCGCCAGTCCAGACACAGTGGGAGACAATCTCAGAGCTCTATCTCTTGTGTTTTGGTCTCCCAGTGTCTTTCTCTGCATTTCTCATTAAAATTCACACTGCACACAACCAAACACACGCAGGCGCCCTCACACACACACACACACCAGGGTATTAAGTTGTTTGTTGTCTTTATGTGAAGCGTCTGTCCTTTGGACTGTGTGGCACTCAGTCAAGCTGGGCTGGCACCGTCCCATGTCTTCTGGTAACGCTCTTAGACTCACAGGTGCAGGCAGGAGGGAAATGTCAATTTTATCAGGTTGTTCATCAGGCACGATGATGTGCACTTGATCTGAAGGGAGGATTTTGACAGTTAAACTGGCTCTTTGTGCCTGGGGCAACGCTATTAATGACAAAACCAATGACAGAACGAATAAAAAGGCGTTAATTGCGGCTGCTCGGTTTTTTTAAAGAGAGCATAAGTGTGGATTGACACACACAGCGTCTGCCAAGTTTGATACATCGCATACCTTCTCGAGAGATTAATGCCTGCATATTGATCCCGCTCACCGTTTTGACATTTATTGGTGTTGTAGTAGTGGCTCCCCTCCTCCCCCCTCCCCAAAACAGGTGAGTTCCTGCCAAGTGACTAGACTGGCGAACGCTCACTCGGTCATGGGAAAATGAAAGCTCACAATTAAAGGACCATAACTTAGTTTTGCTACTAATATTATGATTTTTTTGCATGTCCCAGCTCATTGACACCAAATCACTTACACTGTATTTTACACATGCATATCTTTTCTGATGTTTTCTGATTGTTTTTAAGCTGCTGTTTGTTTCCAGTGACTTCACTAGATTATGAAGTGTAACTTGCAGAAGCTTGATTGACACAGCTAATCCATCACAGCACACACAGCATTTAGTTGTCTTTAAGTTATGTTATCGGCACTTAGTGATGTGGTTGACAGCAGAGTGAAAACTCCTTCTGCGAGTATATTTGAAGACGCCACATCAGAGATTTGTGAGCCACCTTTAAAGGAAAGAAAGGAAACTAGATTCACACGCGCCGTTTCATATCCATGTTTACTCACTTCCCATTTTGATTTGAATTTCTGACAGCGCAGCTTGTCAAAGCAGTGCCTTTTCAGCTTTTGACTGCAACAACAGTTTTGACAATGGTTCCTGATTGCAATTTAAGTGTCTTACAATTGTAGAGCACAGTGCAGACTGTGACAAACTCTAACTTATTTAAGAATCAATAATTTTTTCTAGTTTTTAAAACCCAAAAGCAAACAGTTTGGAAATCAGCATAAAAACTTACAATCACCGTCACTTCAGTAGGCACATCTGTTCAACTGCTCATTAATGCAGTTGTCTAATTAGCCAATCACATGGCAGAAACTCAACGCCTATAGGCATGTAGGCATGTTTCAGATGACCTGCTGTAATTCAAACGGAGGAGCAGAATGAAAAGGTGATTTAAGTGACTTTGACTGTGCCGTGGTTATTGGTGCCAAGCATGCTGGTCTGGATATTCCAGACACTGCTGATCTATTGGGATTTTCCACACAATCATCTCTTGGGTTTACAGGGAATGGTCCAGAAAAGAGAAAATATGCAGTGAGTGTCAGTGCTCTCGGCAAAAATGCCTTGCTGGTGTCAGAGGTCAAAGGAGAATGGCCACGCTCCGTTGAGCTGATAGGAAGGACACAGTAACTGAAATAACCACTCGTTACAGCCAAGGTATGCAGAAGAGTGACACTGAACACACAAAACACGTCAGACCTTGAAGTAGAGGGCTTGCAGCAGCAGAAGACCACACTAAGAAGCTAAGAATAAACTGAAGCTACAGTTTACATGGGTTCACCAAAACTGAAAAATGGAAGATTGGAAGAAATGGGTCAGAATGTGGTGTAAACAACATGAAAGCATGGATCCATCTTGCCTTGTATCAACTTCATGCTGCTGCTGCTGGTGGTATAATGGTGCAGGGCATATCTTCTTGGCACACTTTGGACTCCTTAGTACCAAACGAGGATCATTTAAATACCACAGCCTACATGAATATGCTTGCTGTCCACATTCTTCTCTACACCACAGTGTACCCATGTTTGATGGCTGCTTCCAGCAGAATAACTCACGATGTCAGAAAGCTTAAATCGCCTCAAACTGTTTCTTGAGCATCACAGTTAGTTAGTTCACTGCAGTCAAAAGGCTTCCACAGTCACCAGATCTCAATCCAGTGGAGCACATTCGGGATGTGTTGGGACAGGAGATTCACATTATGGATGTGTAGCAACTGTGTGATACTTCATGTCAATATGTAGCAAAATCTCTGAGGAATGTTTCCAGCACCTTGTTGAGTTAATGCAGTTCTGAAGGCAAAAGGGGTTCAACCCTACTCTGGAAAAGTGTAACTAATAAAATGGCCGGTATACTGTTCTTTAACATTGGCTGGTGTTTAAAGTATACATGTTAAGTTCAATGTGCAAAAACATAGTCTGACTGAATCAAGCTTTTCTTTTTGGTTCTTGATTCAATCAGACGTTAGGCTGTGTTTTTTGTTAGGGAGATGAAGGAGCTATTTTACCACTAACAAATGATTAGTGTCTTTTTTTGTCTGTCAAAATCATTTTCAGATTTAGATTGCTCTACTGCTTGGTTGGAGTAGTTAGACTAATGTTGAAGGAAGGAAGGTATTTAAGAATTATGATTTCAGTCTGATGACTTTCAAAGATCATTTCAGCTGATGCATTTTTGCTGTTTTCATGCCCCTTTTTCTGATTCGATTTGTCTGGCTCTGGCACAGGAACAACAAAACTTCTGATTGTCTTGTATTTTTCTGTCCTGGCAGACAGTCATCAATGAGCAAAAGGCCTTTGAATAAAAACTGAAAAAATCTGAGAAATGAAATGAAAAATGAAAGGTCTACGAAACCACAGGTATGGTCCTTTAAGATAAAGCAGTAAACCTATTTGTCAGCTCAAAGCCTCTCGAATACTCAGCTCCCAAGTCACTGAATCAGAAGCCGCTTTGATTCAGCTCATCTCGTGTGAGTCAGCAGAGTCACAAAGTAAAAGGCGAGCATGTGTGACAAGTAGATTAGTCCCCTTTATTACGCCTGCTCCCTTTCAAAATAAATATCTCAGCATCTTGTTTACTTATGAATCCACAAGATGGAAATCAGGCTTGCGATAAGATAAATGGTAAATGTGGCTGTTATCTTTTGAAAGGTAATTGACCTCTGACACTTTATTGGCAGGAACCCAAGCCCATGATGGCTCCATGATTTAAACGCAAAGGCTTCTTCCAGTAAGCCTGAAAATAAATGTTTACATACTGTCGCTGCAAAGAGGTTAATTTACCCAATTAATACATTGTAGACAGTGTAGTGAATAGATCAACCCTTCATTAGTAATGCTGCCTCTGGTTTAAGATCAGAACAGCTCATATGACCTGACAAACTCATGGCTGGTTTACACTTTAAAGGCATTTAAAAAAACCATCAGCGCTGCAGATTTCAGATAGCATTTCACTAAGCAAATATTAACTGGCTCTGTGCATTAATTCAGTTCACTTACAGCACCATAGCCAAAGCTCACAGTGTGCTTACACTGTATAAATCAGCCTTTCATAGGTTCACAATGGCACTATAATAACATATGCTATCCCAACACTAATGAGATAAATTATGACACATCTTCCACGCGTGCATTTATTGTTTTTATAGGTTCTTTTATTCAATTAAACAGGCCAACACAATAAGTCTGTTGTTTTTTTAGTCATCTCAGTTTTCTAAAGTGGTGCTTTCAACTATTTTATTTTGTCTGAAAGTAAGTGTTTTTTTCACATTATAGAACTGACATGGACTAGACCTCGTATTTGGACAGGCGTTTCATGTTTAGCTACATTCTGTAGACAGAAGTATTGAGCCACACCTCTTAATCTGTAATTCAGGTGTTTTCAGCCTCAGTCTGGCTTTACAGACTTTTGTGAAAGAATGGTTTGTTCTAAACAGCTCACTGAATTCCAGCATGGTCCTGAAATAGGATGCCACTGTTGCAACATGTCAGTTTGTGAAATTTCCTCTATATTCTACAATGAGCTGTAAGTGGTTTTACTGCAACGTGGAAGCATTTAGGAACCACAGCAGGTCAGACGTGTAAGGTTTACAGAGCCGAGTGCTGAGTGCATAAAAGTCCCCAGCACACTGCTGACTTAATAAACCAGCTCTAAACCTTCTTTGGCATTAACATCGGCACATAAACTGTGCACTGGGAGCTTCATGGCATGTCAAACACCTCCTGTTGGTGACCCGGTATTTTTGTTTATATAGTTTTGTTTACATAGTGGGCCACACCCACTTTTATCTTAAGTGGCTTGGACCAGTAAAACTCCTCTTTTTGTCAGTGTAAAGAAGTTTAACTGCCCATTTAATCCTGGAGATATTTTAATATAAGCCAAAGAAGTGCTTTTTTTACATGATTAAAAATGCTGCTAATATTTTGTCTTTTCTTCTATAGTAGATTGTGAAAAAACAATTGTTTGTCTGTTGCTTATTTACTTTGGTATTGTATAAATTGCTAAGTGTTCTGGATCAGAAGGGATAGCTATAAAAATATAAATTTTTTCCAAAGATGTACATTTGGCAGACTGGAAACTTTAGCAGGCCAATTCTGGCCCCCGGGTTTTATGTTTGACACCCCTGATATAGTCTATGTTGTTGACGTGGTTCTAGTTATAGCAGTGATGGTCAGTTGGTAAAACACTTTGGTGTATACTGACCTATTTTAGCATCTATGGGACAGCGTTCCCAGACATTTTCCACTGACATTCATGTTCCCCAGAAAACTACCGACTTTGGTGATGGTTTTTTCTTACAAGTGCTTTTACAGCTGTTGAATGGACTGTGCACAAACTGACTTCTCTTCCCTGTGATTTTCATTGTCATTTCTGCTCACGCAACATTCTGGCAGAAGTTTCAGCTTCCAAACACTTGTGTGTTTATGACCAGCTGCCTGCAATGCTGATGCCACTCCCATCAGCCTCACCTGTACTTTGTGCTTAATACAGGTAACAGCGCTAACACAAGAAAACTAGGTGTTAAATGTAGTAAACATAACCATCTGCGTGTTACCACAGTTTTTGTGAGCACGTTGGCATTGGGGTACAGCTCAAAGCACAGCTGCATGAATGTAGACAGTCTATTTTCACTCACTAACTCGTGTTTTCAACACCGCATGTAAGCATATTGCTTTGCTTGTTAAATTAAAGCAGAGCCCACGTTTGTGTCTGAACCTTTTAAGACGAATTCTCTCCACAGAATCTTCTCAGTGTCCTCCCTGTGTTTCTGTAATGCAGCAGCCTTGAGAAGCTGCTTTATACCGATGACAGGCAAGGTCGGGGCTAGTGAAACAGGACAGTGTGTGTGTGTGTGTGTGTGTGGGGGGGGGGGGGGGGGGGGGGGTGGCAGAAGGGGAAGGGGGAGAGAGAGAAAGTATATGGCACTGCAGCTCTGATGGTGTACCACCCACTACTGAGCTGCAGCTACAAATCAGACAAACTGTAGTCGCTGCTGGCGATACGCCATGACACTGATCACTGGCACACGGAACACTGTCAGAACCATCTTGATGGGTAATTAGGGATACTCTGTCATTTTTGGTATCACTTAGCTGCAGTGCTTATGTAGTGTAGAATGTGTATGGTGTGTATGTGAAATCTGAGCCTGCGAGGCTGTTAGAGGAGATGCTGCAAGGATACCGTAAAAGTCAATTTTACACCGTGTAGCCTTAGCTGGGCGGTGGACTGAAGGATCTTGGCTGATCCCTTAAAGACAGTCCAAAGCTGTAAACTCTAACTGACTCGTGTGCGTTGGTGTGTGTTTGTGTGTGTGCAGCTTTACATGCACAAACACACACACGGGGCTGTGTGTAACCTTGTGTTTGTTTTAAAGGGTAGCAGCAGTGTTACGGTTCTTTGTGAGTGTCGCTGATGCACATCGTGTCCTGCGTGACTTTGACCAGGCCAGCCTTCAGCTTTACAGAGCGAGCCAGATAGACAGATTTTTCTTCAAACAGTGCTGCATATACAAGTTCAGACACGTTGTTGAATGTAAATGAATGGTGCAAATAATTTATTGCTTATATGTAACTGAAAGCAGAGACAACATATATCAAACAGTGAGATTCAGAAGCTGTACTGCTTTTCAAAAAACATATGCTCACTGTACAGTGTAACTAGTATCAAATTCAAGCTATAAAATTTGTGTAGGGCTATAAAAAGCCTGGTGAAACATCTAACAACTAATTAGGGTTACATTAGTAACAAGATTATGTTAAAACAGGCGGAGAGGCTTTCAGAAGTAAGAATGGGGATAGGTTTATCACTCTATATGTGGTGTGATAAGTTAATTATTAAATTAAAAAAATGTCTCAGCATAAGATTGCACCAAATTCTGGGATTCATATACAATCTAAAGAAATCACCGCACACAAAAAAACCCCAATTCCAAAATAAATTTAGAAGAAATGCATTGAAGAGATGCTGTGGTGGAAACCACTGCATGGTCTCAGGATCACATCTGAAAGCTGTTGAACTGATGAACATTTTACGGCATCCACAAATGCAAGTTAAAACTCTACCATTCAAAGAAAAGAATGTATACAGAGAAGATCTAGAAGTGCTGTCGTCTGTTTAAGATGGACGGAGGCAAAGTGGAAAAGTGTCATGTGGCATTACCAATTAAATTATACATTCTTTTCCTTTTTAGGAAACATAGACAGTAAATCCTCTGAGTTAAAGCAAAGGGGTAGCTTGTAGTGCCGGGTGGCATAGTGGCGAACGGATAAAACATCCACATAGGCTTTTCAAGTGGCTTAAATGGACTATATTATTGTCTACCGGTAGCAGTAAAAAGCATGAGAGTGGGTCTGTAGTAACTGTGAACCCTTCTCACTCATAGTTCTAATCGCACGACTCATATGGCTGGCGTATTGGTGAACACGATCACAAGTTTAGCAATCAGAATTGGCACACAGCTACATTAAAGCTCCCAAAGGTTCTTATCCACATCAGATGTTATGATGTCATCACGTTACCTGGCAGCCACCTACCAACGGGCTAAAGTGACCTACTGGTAGTGTTAATCCACATATAACTCCTAATTAAGCATTGTGTCATTTTAATTTCACAACTGTAACATCTGATTTATATCAAAAAAGTTCTGTTTTGATTTCATCCCATTGCCTAGCAACTACTTAACAAGGATTAAAATCACAGACCGAGCAGTACGGTAGCACGGGCGTTAACAATCCACAGTTAGCTCTCTTCACCTCTCAGTGACGCTCCCAGTAATTTGTGAAACATAAAATAATTTAACAGTAATCACGGCGCTTACGAGCATGCTGGGAAATGACGGTAACTAGCCAGGTAGCATAACAGTTCGCTAACAGCTGGGAGAGGAGCTGTTGCTGAGCACAGTGCAGACAGATGGAGGATGAAGAAGAGAGAGCGGAGATGCACCGAGATAACTCAAGACCAAGACAGGAGTTGTGTCTGCTTTTTGGAAGTTTTTAACTTTAAATCATTTCTGCTCTGCTGCTTGTGTGCTGGTCTTTGACTGTGGGTGGGGCTCAGGCAGCTCCTCCACACACACACACACACACACACACACACACACACACACACACACACACACACACACACACACACACACACACACACACACAAAGAGGGAGCCAGGTGAGGCACAGATATGCTAATGAGCCATATGTTGACTTTGTTTGAAAACAGCCGGCCTGCTAAACCGACGCTACATCTGGTAAAAGCATGAAAAGCAGCCTTCTAAGCACTGACTCCACGTGCCACTCATGTGCCAAATATTTGATTTTTGTCAACAAAGCCTAAAAGTAGATAATTTAATGTTTTTAGTCACGTGGTTTATTTGTGTTGCTCCTTTTTGATAATGACTTTAAAAAGATTTGTATTTCATGTACTTCTGTGAGACAACTAGCTCGTGTTACAGATATAATATTAATAGCAGTAACAAATCTTCAAAATACCACAGTACAAATTGTCGGCCATGTTATATTTCCGCTCTTTTAGCAAGACAAAGCCGCTTTCTTCGTATATCACAACAGCGTGACTGCACAGTAAAAGAGTGCAGATTCTGACCTGCCTGCACTTCAGCGGACTTCTTGTGTTGCATTATGAAATGAAAAATATGAAAAAGAAGGCCCACTAATGCAGCTGAAATAGGTTTCCTCAAATTCCAAATGCTTGTGAATATTATTAAAAGACGAGTTGATGCAACAGAGGGGTAAACATAGCCCTTTTCCAACTACTTTGAGGTGTTGCATCATATAAAAAAAATAGAAAGAAAGCATTTCTCAGATTCAGCATTTGATCTGTTGTCTCTGTAAGAAAATAAAAGCACTGGCTGTTTTTTTTTCTTTTTCTCTCCCCCGTGATTTAAACATTTAAAATTTGCACATTAACCCTCATCACTCAAAAGAAGACCTCTGCGAAAATGCCTACTTTTACACTTAAGCTGTGAACAATTTTCTAATTTGTGCTGCGATTATCCTAATTTGAGCAAGTGAAAATGAGAGAAACTGAGAGCACATTGTGTGCCCTTTGATTAAGTGGGATGTTTGAATGTGGGTCTTCCACCTTCAAGAGATATTTGATACTTGAGGGGTTGAAGTGTTTTTGATGGAAACTCCATTAATGATTGATAACAGGAGGAGAGCGGTTATCTCCCTACTCCAGTACCATCAATAATTAAACGCTCTTTCCTAGCATTTTTTTTGGTGGCACATAAAATATAAGTCACCATCTTGAAATCTTTAGTTATGATATCTGTCAAAGAGATTAGGGCTTTGCGTTGATTTCTTAAAACTCTCTTCTTTTGTGTTTTGAATAGTGTGCGTTTCAGATGCTTGCAAGAAAAGCAGCATTTGGCAAAGTTTCTAGCGTTTTGCTACATCGGGTACTAAGTTTTTCATTGACAGTTTTTCTGTTTAATCTTGTATTAATCAAATGAAACCAAATCCATCCATTTTCTTCTCCTTCTTCAATTCAGGCATGCTGGGAGGGCCTATTCCAGTTGTCACAGGGTGAGAAGCAGGGTACACCCTTGACAGGTTGCCAATCTATCCCAGGGCTTGAAACCAAATCTAGAGCTAAAATTGCTTTGCTAAGATTAGATCTTACATTTCGATACAACGCAGAAACTGATGCAGACCAAAGAGTTTGTGCCAAGTGAACTTAATGTAACCTTTACCAGTTCATCCTCACTGTAGTCTCTGGTCCAGCTGGCTCTGTGCTAAAGCACTGCCGCTCTTCTGCATATCAGAGCGTTATTTTGAGATGGTCGTGTGTCATGCAACATCCAAATTTAAACCTGGAATGACTCAGTCTGTGTGTATGCTGCAAATCTCACGCACAGACGCCACATGTCGAGTATGATGTTGAAGGACTGAGTGGATGGCTGAAGTGATGCTGGAGATTTGTGTCAGCCAGTGTGTGAGTGCGTGTCAGCGCCGCGGTAAAAAGTTCTCCGTTAGGCCAGCGCTGATTTGACCGCATCGAGACGAGCTGACAGGCCTGCAGGCTTCTCTGTGTCATCACCGAAGTTCCCATCAGTCCTTGCAGACGGAATTCTCTCAGAAGCCATCGTTGTACTTAGACACGGTAGACCTGATTAAGTCTTTATACTGCATGTGGCAGCCATAGAGTGGCTTGTCAGCCCACTTTCCTCAAAGAGCTCCAAGGCTGCTTCGAGGCACGCGAGAGTAGATGTTTTCACGGGGCTTCAAGTGGTTGTGGAGCCTTTCTCAAGCCAAGGTAATGATTATTGGCTCACATACATGCAGAGAATGCCTGGAAGCGCTTCTGCTGAACGCTGCTCTGTTTCTTTGCGTCATGAGTGACACCCTCATTTACTGGTGTCAATATTCGAGTTATTCATTGACTACAAATGGAGCCCCGCAGCACTGCGCCTGCATTTCTTTGTTGTTCTTTTGGTCTTTTTACTAACAACAGCACCTCAGTCACTTAAGGTGAGCTCAGGGAAATGATCCTGTAGATATGAAATAAACATTAAGATGTCGGGATTTTTAAAAGATAGCAAAGAACAGTTGCAGCAAATGAAAAGAAAGAACAATAAAGCGATAGCTGTTCTTATCTGGACGCTAATCGGCGTGTCTCATCATAGCAGCGAGGCACCGTGTACTGCTCGTCTTATGTCAACAGTGTTGTATTTACATAAGCTGTTTCCCGTCGGCCGCGGCTTCTGTCCTGAGAGCACCAGGCGCTGCAACAGTGAGGGAGTGTGATTAGATTTACAGACTTATATCCAACAATGATGAGACAAACTATAGGACAGAGGTGCAACAACTAGAGTCATGGTGCCACGACAATAACTTGGTCTTAAACACCAAAAAGACCAAGGAGATCATTGTAGATTTCCGGAAGAGGGGTCATAACAACCATCTGCCTCTCTTCATTGGCAGTGAGGCGGTGGAGAGGGTGAGCAGTTTTAAATTCTTGGGGGTAACTGTGACCGAGGACCTGTCCTGGGGCAACCATATCACCTCAGTTGTACGGAAGGCCCAACAGCGCCTCTACTACCTGAGGAGACTGCGGAGCGCACACATTCCCAGATCTCTGATGTTGAACTTCTACAACTGTGCCATCAGCAGCGTTCTGACGTATGGATTTCTAGTGTGGTTCCCCAGCTGCACCAAGGCCGATCAGCAAGCACTCCAGCGGGTGGTGAAAGAAGCTGGCAGAATTATTGGAACAAGTCTGCCAGAGATCAGTAACATCTTCCCCACTCGCTGTCTGAGGAGGGTGCACAGTATCCTGCGGGACCAACATCACCCTGCGCGCCACCTTTTCCATCTGCTGCCCTCAGGGAGAAGGTACAGGTCTATACAGGCCAGAACATCCAGACTGGCCAACAGCCTGTATCCACAGGCTGTGAGGCTCCTGAACTCTCTGCCCCCCTCTCACGGACAATAACCATATCCAACTTCTTAATAGCAATGAACTGGTCTGCATTGGTGCATCATATCTTTATTCTCTTCCCCCTCCTGCCCCCCCCCCCCTCTTTCTTAAATAGATAACTATCATATCTGATATCATATCTCACAGTACAATAATATTGAATGGGTTGCATTGTTGTATTTTGTCATGTTTCTCAGGTCTTTGTCTGAATTTCTACGAACATTATTGCTAAGGATTGTCTTATTGCATTGGAGTCACACTGGGTTAAATATGTACACTTGGGTTTTAAGGGGTATTTATTATTTTCTTCTTTTTTTGGGGTTGTATGGAAGCCCCAAACGCAATTTCATTGTTCTTGACAATGACAATAAATAAATAAATACTAGATGGAGAGTAATGGGAAGAGAGTTAATAGCACAAAGGCATAAATCACAAAGAAGAGGCTTGAAGCATTGTGCTTGACCTTTTGAATGGTGATAATGATGCCGGAGACAGATACGCGCCTACCGGGGGCTGCAAAACCAGCACGCTTGCGTTTAGAGAACGTTGTCGTAAATGCAAAGTGGGCACGTGTGCGGGGTTAATAGGTGGGCTGGTCAACCTTGTAGCGTATTCAGACGACAGTGACAGCATGTATGAAGCTGTCAGAGCATTACATGTTAGAAAGTTTTCCACATACACAAACACACGAGCACACACAGGCATGAGCTGATACCTGGCTCTCAGGCTCTTTCTTTATGCGGGAAGTGAAACCTGTCCGCCTGTCTGTCTGCATGCTCATCTCCCCGTCTGTCCCTGCACCGCAGAGCATCAGCGGGGTTATTAGAATAGCCCTGTGGCTGTCACTGATAAGGCCTGTATGGGTGCTGCCACTGACAGCGCTGCCTGCCTGCGTGGCAAACACAAGTGGCCTGGCTGGGGGATTACTGCCTGCTGCCATTTCTGCTGATGCCTTTCTTTATGTTATCCTCTCCAGTCAGATGTGCTGCATTTGAATAACTTGGCTGATGTTGTAGAAATGGAACTCCTTGAAATCTCCACCTGCATACAAATGAACGTGCACGAAGAAAAAAAAATGCTTGCACATTCACATATTTAGCGCTTGTTAGCTTATTAGTCTCGGTGTCTCCATCTTTTCTTTCCTTCTCCCACTGACCATAACTGGTTATTTACAAGCTCCACTCAGAGGAGTGATGCTGAAGGGTTAGGAGGCTCACTAATCCACTCTGCTGCTGTCATTAGAGAAGCAAACAGACTATTACCACCTCCTCCTCCTCTTTCGGCTCATCATAAGCCGCCCGAACCACACAAACATATGCTTGCATGTGCACGCTCACACGCAGCTGTGATGGAGAGTGCCTCTTGTTTCTTTAGCGCTGCTGAGTGGAGCCCTGCTTTGGTAATTGATCCTGTTTGGTACATGGGGAGGAAGGGGAGAGAGCGAGTGAGCGCGAGAGGGAGGCCCTAAGTGTTGTCAGTTTGCTGCATTAATTTTTCAACTGTGGCCAGTGAGGCTGGAGAAGCGAGGAGGGGCCCTCGATGCAGAGCTCACTGAGAGGAAACATACTGTACCTAATGCTGCCTACACTTGTAAAGCAGTTTATCGGTGCTCATTCTAAAATAAGTTCCTTTCTGCGAGACGCAGTTATGATTCAGCCGATTCGTCTACTCACTCCCAGCCTCCTGCTGATGACAGATTTGTTTTCCTCTGTCTCCCTTTCTTCCGCGGCTCATAAATAGCCTTCTGGTGGTTGTGTGACTTGTGTGCCTCTTTGACTGGATGTTTGTGCCTTCTCATGCTGTACAGTATGTGCAGCTGGTAATAGGCAGGCCTCACTCTGTGCTTTTTGATCCCAGCTCTGGGCTCTGGTCCCGATGATGTCATCAATCCAGCTGAGAGGAAGCACACGCATTTGGGTTTTTGCCTGCCACTCTGTGTGGTGTTAAATAGCCATTATTACTTCTGTTATTCACAGCTCTTCCTCGTGTGCTGTGTTAAAATACCCCGATGTTATCACAATGCCGGTCAGCGACTGGAAAGAATCCCGCTGAATGATTTTAATGTCCGTCAGAGCCACATTAGTGAACACTTCCATGAGTCATTAAGAGGTGCTCACAGCCACACAGGACGTCACTGCTGACATTTGTTGCAGATATGAGTCATAATTTCTTGCTTTTATTTAATACTTCCTAATTAATTTGACGTGGCGCATTCGATTTACCGTTTCTCTTTCGGGTCTTCTGCGTAGATGCAGCGGCTCACGGCTGCTTGCAGATGTCATGCACTGGATCTAAAAATGCTTTGTGATGATGCAGTAAACACTCTGTGGGAGAGAGTTGCCTGGAGGCTGCACAGGAGTGAAGTCATGTTCGCTGGAGTTACAGCGCCCAAGTCCTTCATTGTCAGAACGGGTCGTGTGCAGAGGACAAATCTGCCCTCTTAACTTTACTTGAACGCGCCATGAGTGGATGGACCTAAGATAATGACGTTTGTAACAGATTTTGATGGTGTGGACTCAATCTAGTATATTCTGCAAATATCTGCACTCAAAAAACAAATGGTATAAAGACACTTAAAACGCTTCTCAAGTGATTAAGTGACTCAGGGACTGAGATTTTCCAGCATTCAGTTCATTGTAAAGTTCAGGTGGATTCTAAAATACCGCAGACAGTACATGACTCTTAGCGCCAGTTTAGTTGTCCAATAGGGCATCTACATGCATGCATGATCAGCTATAAAACAAATGGCATCTAGCAGTCAGGGCATTCAATTGTTTGAACTGAGAGGTGTGTCAGTGGATCCACTGGGAAACTGGCTTTATTTAACCTCAAAGTAACCATCACAGAAGGGGGTCCCAATCAGTGGGTCAGAACTGGAAATATGAACAGGAGTTACAGGATAGCTTGCGATATATCCCCATGAAAACTAAAGCTACGTCTGCTCGCTTGTGGAGATTCCAGTTTCTGTTTGCCTACGTGAGTCTCTAATGTATTTACGTCCAAATCATCTGTCAATAAATGCTATCCTCTCATTGGTAGATGCTCCTGTTGCTTGCCTAGAAGTTATTTCACCTGTAGTCACTTGAAGTTGCCAAATATCATTCACGTCCTGTGGTCTCCGGTTTCCACGTTGTTCCCAGCTTAAGCAAATCTGCAATCTCAATACATCACAATACACTCATTTCTTGTAGTTTATGATCTGTGTAACTGAAGAAAAACAAATTATGTATTCACTGAACTGTGGTGTTAGTGTTTTCGTATGATATCATTCAGTTTTAATAATTACGTTTTTTTGCTTTTCTTTGCTTTCCCCCATGAGGTTCTTTGTGTTTCCACCACAACTAACTTCACTTATTTTTTTTTAATTATAGTGACTTCATAGCATAGTGGTTAACAGGCTTATCATACTTATGAAAGATCCCCGGTTTGAGACCAGGAAGAGACACAAACTGGTTCCAAGCCTGGATTAATGTGAGGTGTAAAATCTGTGCCAAATCGAACATGCAGTGACCCATTGGAAATAAGGGAGCAGAAAAAAAGTATCAGTATTATTTCTATTGGACTTTTATTGTGAAGAGGACTGGAAAGAGTAGTTCAGTGTTTTGTTGCATAAAAACGAAACAATGTGGCAACAAAGTAAAGGTTGATTTTATTGTATTAGCTGCATTAGGTTGATTTCTGCCTCTGCAAGAAGCCATGAAGTAGTGAGTGTTTCCACACATATCACAAGAGGAAGCGTGAGCATATATCGGTATATCACAGCCATATTAAGGGTGTCTGTACCTCAGGAGTTGGTGGTGGTTCGATCCCTGACTGCTCCAAATCGTTGGGCAGAACCCCAAGTTGCTTTCTAGTGTGTTCATCTGAGTATGAGGCATTTGGTATAAAGTGCTTGAGTAGAAAATTGCTACCAGAGCAATATTTTGTCCCAAACCTGGTTAGCAACGACCGTATCCTTCAGGTTTGAGAAGCTTTGATTTCTACCTCAGCATTATGACACAATCAAATATAAAAGTATACACTTTGAAGCATTTAGGTCTGTTTTCTTAGGCAAGAAAAGTTGATTTATGTGGAGGAAGTGAATAACTATTTAATCTCAACTTGACAACTTGACAAGGCAGGCCCAGGTCTGGTCGCACAGGTGAGACTTCTGTCTCAGCCCCGCTGTGTTTTGTCCCCTTCCGACAAGTGTGTTTTCTCTCTCAGGTTTGATTCTCCTTCGCCACGCTCCCCTCCTATCCTCTCACCCTCCTGCCAGCTTAGCTAGCCAGGACAGGCCTTATTCCACTCCAAAACCATGATTGCATTCTTGAGCTATTCCACCCCCTCCTTCAGAACAAGAGCCCTCCGCATCTCTCTCCCCTTCAAGTACAGGCAGCCGGGCGCATTTCCCCTTTGAAGATGTAATCTTGGAAATCACAGAGACATCTCCGGGATTATCTTAAATGTCTTCAGTATGTCAACAGCCTAGCCTCTGTTGCAGAGCAGCTCTGGCCGTTTAAAGGGTCGGCTGTGATGACAGCCAAGGAAAATGCCGCACCACAGAGGTAATCACAGGGTCAGCTCGGTTGATTCCATTCAGGGCCGAATTCCCACTGCTAAAACTGGATGTTAACAGACACAATGGAATGGCGTATTTCCCCATGCGGCAAAGCTATGTTTACAGTGGAAGGTAATAGAAAGCAAGTGGCGCACTCTGTAACGGATGGTGTCGGTAGGTGAGGTTTGTTTATGTCACTGCATTTTCCGAAATGTTATGACAATCCAAAGGGTGCAACATCTTAACTAGGTGTACACAATAAGATGAGAAGCTTCAATGAGTAGTCACGAGAGGGAAAGTTAGTGTACACCAAATTAAAGGCACATAAGTGGGCGCTCTTTGAAAGGGATCTCGACTTTGTAATCATATCAGATGTTATCAGGGGGGAGATTTTAGGAAGGGTAAGTGCTTGGAAACTAAATCAGAGAGAGGCCGCCTAGGGAACACGTTGTTATCATAATTACCTGCTGAGCAGTGACTGCAGAACCGGTGTTGATGTTGACGCCGAGCTGGCCTCTTCTCTCTCTCCACCAAAGTTGCCTTGTGTGGGCTGCTGCCTGCCTCGACATCTCTTTGTGCTCTGTTCTCTGTCTGTTTTCTTTCTTTCTTGTTTTCTCTCCTTTTTTTTCAGCCAGTAACACCGACTGCAGGCCAGAAACTCAGATATTGTTTTGGTGAGATCGGGCTCGTAGATTGAGGACGGACTTGCGTCAGCGAGTGCGTGCGGGTGCTGGCAGGCTTTGGGGTCGCTCCCGGGAGTTGAGGCAAAACCGGAGACCTCATCCTCTCTGTTTCAAACAACAGACAGCTACTGCCGGTGCACAAGGCCTGCCTGCGTGGGGCTTCCCCCCCTCTTTTATTACAAATGATCTGTTTGAATGAAATACAGCCCTGGCTCCCTTACTGTTGGCATTTAAACAGGAGGAAATAACAGATGATGATATCAGAGCGGGAGACGGTGAAAGCGTGAGACAGGCCACTCAAAAGAGGAGAAACACTTGACCTGTTTGTTTGGGAAAATGGTATTCCTCTGCTAATTTCCTCCTGATAAGTATCTGACAGCTCGTAGTAAAGTGTTTTATCTTGGCTAGAGGAAAATGGCTTCTCTCGCTCATGGCGTCAATCGATTTTCAGAGCCTCTGCTCCTGCTTTAAATTGCAGTCGGTGGTTTTTTAAAGTTCTTCTATTTGCATAGAGGTAATCAATTACATATATTAGCCTGCTGCTTTTAGCTTAAGATGGACTTTCTCTTTCCTGCCTTCCTTCCTTCCTTCCTTGGATTCCTCCCATTTCTTTCTCCTTACCTCTCCAGACACTGCTGCAAATTCTCGCTCTTTCCTCTTCCAACTAACATAATTGACTGCTGTTTGCAGTGCTGGGGGCATTGATTTTTACTGCTCTGCCTCTCTCTCTGGTTTAACAGTTGATGAGTTGTGTTAAGACACCCAGGGACAGCCCTGGCTGTTTTAAGGAAGATGAGGTTTGCTTTTATTTCGATGCATAGCATATGTGTGCGTGCTTGTGCACATGCTTCTGTATGAATGCGTCTGTATGAGCTGAACTGTACGAGCGGCCACTTGAGGCGAGGATTCCCCTCCAGAAAGCCAAAGTAAATGTGGTGGTGTTAAAGGCTTTTAAAAGGCAAACTTAGGCTTTGTCATCTTCAGAAACTGAATCACTTTTAAGACCAAAGAAAATGTATTCGTGTCTCCGTTAGGGCTGCACGATTTTGCATAATTCGATTCTCTCACGATTTTCTTTTCCAGTATAAATATTTATTGCACTTATTAACTGCACATCAACTTCGTAACAGTTGAGACTGAACATAAAAACAATAAATAAACATAAAAACAACAAATGTCTCACGTTATGTTGTTGCCGCAAAATGTTGTACTGCTTGAAATTCCGTCTCCACCGTTGCTCGACGCTGCGTGTATAGAGCAGGTAGTGCAACAATAGAAAAATAGTTGCGGGACGGCACTGTGTAGCGTTTGTCTAGGGTGTTGATCATTTTCCTAAATCCCTCGTTTTGCACAGTGTTGATGGGAGCCATATCTTTGGTCAGGTGATAAGTGATAGCCTCCGTAATTTCATTGTGCCTGCGGGAGTTCGACGTGTATAGGGAAGCGCTGTATAAGGTTCCCGTTATTGATGTTTGGGTGGTTGACCGGGACGGATTTTCTCCTGTCACTTTCTCGTCATCCTTGACGTGCTCTCCGTTGTTTTTTTCCCTGCTAATTTTAGCATCACACGGCACAGCTTCTGTATCACGTGGTATAAGGCTCCGCCCTTGTCATTTGTTGAGCAGGAAGAGTGAGCGCTTGTTTTCATGCAGATTACGTCCCGGATCAAAATGCGGTACAATCGTCGTCGTCTTTTCTTTCTTTCTTTTTTTTTTTTAATCATTGTCATTTGGAAATGAGATCGCACATAAGTATGAATCGAGATCGCGATTTTCTAACGATTAATCGTGCAGCCCTAGTCTCCATAAATGTACACCCCGATCAACTGATACAGTTACCAGGACTGAAGCATTAACCAAGTGAAAACAGGAGACGGCTGACTCGAGCGGAGACAGGACAGAGTTTAGATTCAAAGGTGACAAGAATTTGTAGTCGCTCACAGGCACCTACAACTTCCCTCACTCCAGCCCCTGACATCCCACACACGCACACTCAGAAGTCATGGATACAGACACAAACCTCATTTAACGCGATTAGTCTCTTTGAGGATTTTACCGCAGCCTCTTATATCCTGGATGAAAGAGTTCACACTTCTGACAGGAAAGGGAAAAAAAAGCAGGAGTCTGCAGAAGCTACTCAGCTTTTCACTGCAATATTCACCACGTTATTAAAGAACACATTGCTATGTGCTGTGTTGCTCTCAACACCATCTGTAGTGTGCTGCTCAAGTGGTAGCAATTTTCTCGCAGTCTTGTGTCTCTCGTGCAGTATTTCAAGTGAAATTCGATTGCAGATCTCCATGTTCTAGTGCATTGGGTTTCTTATAAACGTTTGCATTCTTCACTGATTGCTCCCTGGCAGTTTTCAATGCGCAGAAATGCACTGCCATCTCAGTGTTTAGCTCTCTCTTGCACTCTTTTGGATGTGAAGGCTAATGTCGTTTTCAGAATATGAGAGAAAAAAAGAGAAAAACCTGGTGTAGCTCTCTAAAGTCGAATCAGACCTAACATCTACTGCAATAAAACAAGCTTGCTGTTGTTTGTTTGCTTGTTTTTTATTCAACAAGCGAAGCGAAACACGTATTTCTTTCACGGCTGCCGAATTATGTCAGCTCGGAAAAAACAAAAAAAGGCGATGCAGTGAATTAAATCAATGTGAAACCAGCTCAGTAATGATGTAGTTGCTGCATTTTTAAAAATAAATGTATAACTCTCTCTTAAACCCATCACCTTTAAACACTGGTGCATGTTATAGCTGGGTAATAGCAACCTAATAGGCTTACCTGTCAGCACCGCGTGCTATGTAGACCCCCGCAAATCATATTTCTCGAACACCTGCTCGCCTCCCTGCGTATTTATGGCTTTCTTCTCTGCCCTGTCCTCTTCTTTGTTGGACTCTGTCCAAAATCAGCACCCACCCCACCCCCTTCTCACATTATAGTCTTCAGTATGTTCCCTTCCCATCATGGAATAAATGAACGAGCAGGTGCTGTGATGTATGAGGTGCCTGCCATTGCATCACATGGATTTTGTGTCTTTATTGATGGGAATAGTAAAGAGAGACAGGAAATATGGATGGTAGTGACCACCGCTTTTCCAACCATTTGTCTGTTGTTCTCTCAATATTGGTATCAGCGATTTTAGGTGTTTTTTTTGTTTGTTTTTTTACATGGTGTTATCTTTTATGCATTTCAGTCATTTTATTCCTTTTATTATAGCTTCAGCTAACATCTGCTGCCAGGACAAAGCGTGCTGATTTTTGCTGATTGAAGCAAAACTTCTGTTTTCAAACTTTTGCAAAATATGGACACTAACAAAAGTGATCTAAGAGAAATCAATCAACTGGATCCCCAGACTTTTAACAAGATTTTAGCTGTCCACGTTTTGACTCTAAACTGCAGTTTTTAGACTTATTCTACTTCTTGACCAGATTGCATGTGAAGAAACACTGGAGGAAGTAGGGGGATTGTGTATCTTCCTGGGGGACTATTATTGTCAGTTATTATAAACTTTATTGCAGTAATGTTGCAGGACGCCGAAATGATTTAGTCTGTTAGCTTTTTATACTAAGCAACATTTGCTGTTTTACATCAAACACAGACTACAGCTGAGGCTGGCGGGGATGTGGTTAGTTTCAAAGTTATTTGGCCATAAATCAAAGTGTATGACAAAGTCAGTTTTGGAGCATTTGGACATCGGTGGTCAAGGGTAGGGGCTAGCATAGTACTCCGTTTCATCATCACAGCTTCTGTGGTGATGAAATTTGTACCAATCACAGAGACAGAAAGGAAAAGTTCTGATAGGCTAATCTCAAAACCCGTGTAAATTTGTGTGTTCTGGGCCTACGCTGGATTTGTATCGGCCTGTAAAGGGCGCAGTGAAGCAGTGAGGAGAGACTAAGAGAGGTGTATTAAGGCAGTGAATCTCGATGCTCTGTGTGTAATGGATTCAGAATGAGGGCTGACCAAGCAGCAGGCTGCTGATAACCTTTAGGAAGGACATTGTTCCTGTGCAGCAGGGGTGGGAGTGGTGGGGTCGCGTGGATGGGGGTGGTGGGGGGTTTACACAGGACTGCTGCTGCAGTATATACGCACGGTAGTGTGATTGGTGGTGCAGCTGTTTATTGGTTCATTGGCTCTCCGGCAGGGTTAGGAGGTAGAGTAAATGGGGCAGTATAGCAAACTCCCTCATGGCTTCCCGCACACATTTTTCAACTCCGGGGTGCATTTTTTTTGTTTTCTGTGATACATTTGTCCTCTGTCTGAACCAGGCTCTCACTGGCTTTCCATTAAAAGAAATGTAACAGCCTTCTTCTTCTGTCTCGCTTTCCCTTCAGATCGCCACTTAAGGAGAGGTCAGCGAGGGACCCTGCGTGAGGAATACATGACGGGCGGGGCGGGGGAGGGGGTGGCGACCACAGCGGCACTACCACCGAGGTCAAGGTTCACGCAGGTAAACGGATCTTTCTCTCATTCCGCATCTCATCGATTGTGCACATTGGTTGAATCAATCCTGCCTCCTTTTTCTCCCTGACTTGGAGCCGACTTGGCACGCAGAGAAAAAGTGAGGGAGTGATGTGGCTGGTTTGACTGGACACTCCTGAGCTGGCAGCTAAGGAAGCAGTCTGCAGCTGCTGTTTATGAGGCGCTGTGCAGGCTTTGCTTTAAAATAAAATCCCCACCATGATGCTTGTGGCCAGTGTCAAAATGAGAAATCATTAAAAAAACATGCTATGATTCAAGAACCTTTGATTTTCAAAAAAACCCCGTCTAGCTCGAAAGAGATTTGTAGTGACAAACAGTAATAGTAGGGCACGCTGTACTTTAAAAGAGCTTACCAGGACCTTATTGTGGCTCCCATTCAAAGGTCTGGTGCACTTTTCATTGCCCTAAATCTGAAAACTTATCAGCCATTTAAAAAGTAGGTCTGTAGTGTCTGTAGTGCTCCAATATTACACTTTTTATTTGCCTCCCGTTTTCTTTTCCACCAGGGATTAAGAAAAATGACTTGGGGGGAGGGGGGGCTTTGGGAGTTGGGTGGGGGCAGTTTAGGAAGCAAATAAATAAATAAAGTGCAAGGTAATCTTCCTTAATACTGTGTGTGTGTGTGTGTGTGTGTGTGTGTGTGTGTGTGAATGCTGAGCAAAGGCTATGCTTTGGGAGCATCTGCCCTGCACACAAACACTCATGTGCACATATAGCCAGCCCGACACAAATACTGTACACACCCGACTAGCAGGGATCAGCCAAAGCGATTAGGACACGGACTTCAGAGTGCAGAAAGTGACAGGTTTAACACACACACGCCGACCATCAGCAGATTGACAAGTAATGCACAGCGAAAGAAAGAACAGAGCTTCCGAATGTGACAGCACACGACTGCAGACACATGAAAGTATAGGAAGACTAGTTTCACTGCTTCTCCCTGCGGCTGTCGTGCCTTATTCGTCTCAGCTCAAGCCCGTGGACTCATATCTGTTCTTCCTCTCTCCCTCCCTCACATTAACACATAGACTCGGCACAAACAGTTGATCAAACAACTGTGCAGTGGAGACAGAATTTGGCCAGACAGCCGGCCAGGATGAGTAATGTAGAGCCGCTTTGGCTTAATTTGTTTAGAAAGCCTATCATTGCTGCAAACACGTTACAGACTGTTGCTGTTTACCGAAGAGTATTTATCCCCGTAGCTTCTAACTGCACGCCTTTTTAACGTCAGCGGCGCACAGCGTGGCCACTGTTGAGGTCGAACAATGCGGCCGTTGTGAGGCGATGAAGCTGAGATTTAGGAGAGAGGAGGAGTGCGTTTTGTTCGCAGCGGTTAGGTGGACTCCTTCAGTGTGTGACCACACTAAAGGGGAAATTTTCTGCGTCACAGGGTTACAGCGTAGCTCGGGGCCTGTGTACATGTGAAGAAGGAAAACAGAGCTTTTTGGAAAACAATGACATAAGCCCTTTTAGGTCTTCCAGGCCTCTCACCCATTCTGTTGTGACAGATTTATGATCCCATTCTCAGCGTTCCTTTTTCATTCGTGTTTCATTTTTCCGCCATCCAGTGTCCTACACCCTCCTCTTTTTTTCTTGCCTTTTCTGTTTTGTCCCTTTCTTCCCATCTTTTTTCTTTTGAGTGCGTATACTGTACATCGACTATATGTGAAGGGGTGAGAGAAAGGCAAGACGAAGACACAATGACAGACAGCGAGTCTAATCAAAACTATTATTCTCTAAGGAGTTTTACCTCCAGCTTAGGAGACAGTGATGATATTCAAAAGACAGGGGGTGTTTATTTTTATCCTTGCTGGTGAGTTTCATTGTGGTTAACATCTTACGCCCTGTTTTTCACACGCACAAGCTGGCCGTTTTTGGATTTTGTGCTGCAAGAGGCATTTCACAAACAAGCAGAGGTATGAAGCGGTGAGAGTGGGAGGATAAGAGAGAACATTGTCTTCTCTTCTCCAGCTTAGGGACAGAGCAGAACAGGTTGTGTGAGGATACTTGCTATCCTTAACAATGTCTAACACAGCCTCAGGGCCACCTCTTCCTCTCTGACGAAGCTGGGAGTTGTGCAGAGTAGGAGACGCACATTCCTGAGCGTCAGATGGCCTGCTGGTACACTGTAATTGCTTTAACTTTGTCATCTTTAGACCTAATCACCACAATAACTTGGATCAATGGTTTTAATGATTTTATTTAATGGATAAAGATGATATTTGTCTCGCTTTTCATATTTATGACTCTGGCCAATCACTTTAAACAGTCATTGTGGTTTACAAACAGAATTCCTGCTTCAGCTTTGACTTTCTAACTCTTTCTGTGTTACTACTGCTCACTTTGAGTTTTAGCTCTATATTTAGATAACAGGGTTTAGATAATCTGGCTCTCCCTGGAGTTATTCTCACCTGGTCTCACTTAAATGAAACGATCTGCGCTTTACCTAGAGGGCGCTCATCAGATGGTCCTGGGCAGATCTCAGGAAATCGGTTTTTGGGACGGAAAACTTGGTAGGAAAGGACGCAAATACTTTAAAAAATGCTTAAACAGATGAAGAGCAACCATCTAGGGCAGTATTTGCCCTTTGGGGAAAGCATGTAAGAGCTCCCTAGCTAGGCAGATCCTCTTAGCACCTGCAAAAGAGGAAGACAAGCAGACACAGAGGAGGAAGGGTGGGGCGCAAACAGGTATGCAGAGCAGGCAGGCATTTATACAGGTACGACCAGATAGGAAGTGCACGAACTTCTGAACTCCTTCCAAACAAAAAACAAACGTAAGCTCGACGCCTGCTTCTAAACACACAAGGCCAACATTTTATTTTAGTTTAGTTTAGTCAGCCACACTCTTGGTTGGAATGAAACAATACAGCTGTCGTTTCACTTTGCCTTTAAAACACCAGCATTCTGCTAACGTATCATTCTCAACAGTCACTATGAAACAGGAAGCTCTCAGGATGGGATTTCTGCTGTTTTGAAATTCTCTTGCTAGCTCATGTGGACGGCTGAGCTCACGCCATGACGAGGCCTCTGGTGTCAGTTCACAAGAATTGCTACTCCTTGCACAGGATTCAGTCAAACTTACAAGTGTAACAGTAATCAGTCATTACCGAAACTGTGCTCAAGTTCAGCGTCGTATTTGTTGTTTTACTGGCACTTTTCCATTTTCAACTCACTTTATTGATCACAACCTACCTAATTATAGACATACAACGTACAAACCTGAAACACTTAACCACAAACACTGTTGAGTGTCAAGGTGTGTCAAACAAAGAGGTCGGTCGGCAAAGAGCAGTAAATAGTAAAACTCATTAAAAAAACCCAAAGAAAATAAATAGATTGAGAAAGAAATGTGTCTAAAATGAACAATCATTAAAAGAAGTCAAACTAAATAACCCCTGTCAAGAGTTAAGCGATCTAATAGCTGAGGGAATGAGAGATTTAAGTATCTATTTGTTCTGCACTGAGAGCAACTTCTTGATCTCGGATCACAAAACATGATCAGGATGATTAATAACCTTTTTTGCCTTCTTTATCACCTGATTCCTCCTGTAGTGTCCGTCAAATTATAGTGAAACCTGCACACAGTAATCACCTAATGGGTTTTCACCACACTGTGGTCAAGGTCAAGGGTACATTGCCGTAGTAGTAGTAGTAGCCGCGTGAGCTACTACATTGCTGAAGTTCTCGTTTTCGTGAGATCGCTGTGCTGCCCCATTTCAGTAATTACAAACCCAAGAAGAAGGAAAAGCAGACCAAGGCTTTAAGAAGCACAAATTTGCTGCAGATTTCTCCAAAAGCAGATATAAATTGAAATGACATCACTCTGGCGGTGGGCCGCCATCTTTGTGTGCCTGTCGGTCCATTATGTTATCCATCACTGGGTCTCTCTGTCTGGTATTGTCAATTACCCAGAGGAAAACAACATTAGAGGCCTGAATGGGACACGGAGCTGTGGCAGGCCTGACATGGCTGTGTTATATGATTACACAACCTGTTGGCTGTCGCCTGTCAAGTGTCTCCTGACTCTGATGAATGGCTGTAATATGCCGCGCATCACAACACGCCACGCCACGCACTCATTAATGGCTTCTCATAATGGCCAGGACGTTCCTGCGATGCCGCAGAAGGGTTCACAACGAGAGAGAGAAGGTGAGAGCGAGGAATACTCCCAACGCTGTACCGACAAACAAAAGATACACCGTGTCCTCATTTTAAACGGCAAGACGCCAACATCACAGTCACATGTAACTGCATAAATGAACGAATGCTGACAGAAATAAAGTAAAGGGGGGGGGGGAAATAAACACACACGCACACTGGGAGATGTAAGAATTATTATTTTTGAGTGTGACACATATGTTTCTCAATTAGATACATTCTAGTCAATCTGTGGCCTATTTGCATAGATTATCAGTAATGTGAGCAACGCGGCGTGCTCACCAGCATGTGGGAACGTCACAATAGAGACGCTCGAAGAAAGGAGATTGAATCTGTCGTCTGTTGGGTGCCATCTGAAGCTTAGCTGATTGCTCTTTCTTTCAGTGAATTAGGAGACACGCTACCCGAGATCCTCCAAACTACTCGACTCCCAGCTCTAACAAACAGATCTGATTCTCATAGAGACACTGCTCCGCGAGGTTTCAAATTAAAAGTGTGAAAAAATGCTCCAAATGAGCTTTGGAGTCTGTAGGGGGGAAGCTGCTGTGCAGCAGTGGCTGTATGGCAACAAAGTAAAGTAGTTTTTCATGCAGTGTATCAGCTGTGGAGAGGTTATCTAAAACATACACCAACCTAACCCGAAGCCACGTTAGGTGGCTTTGATCAGACTTTTAATTCTTACCGGGAAGCATCACACAGTGCTGGAGCCTCATTGAAAATTTGACAAGCCCCTCCTAAATATAGTGTGCCTCGGCTTTGTGTGGTCTTATGTTTTACATTGTCTCACATTAAAGTCAGTATTTTTATAGAAGGAGACACAGAGGTAAAGAGAGTTTTGAGTATGGCATCACTCAGATGTGCCTCAATGGCCTGGAGGGGACTGCTGAACATTGCTGCACCTGCAATGTGTGTGTGTATGTGTGTGTGTGTGAGACAGAGAGGAAAAGACAGAGGGACAATCTGCCTTAATATTCCTATGTTTCTGTCATTGTTAGCGTATGTTTTCTTTCTCACAGCTTGAGTTTCTCAGTTTGAAATGCAACACCTGCAGATGTGTCTTGTAAACGGCAGCCGCCAGCTCCTCTCCCATTCAGAGGGGACCATTGAAACAAAGCAATTAAAGCAGCTCTCTCCACGGGGCGAAGACTCGGTCCATGGGTGTGCCTGCCTGTGCGCGAATGATTTTCCATTGTTTTAAAGCCAGAATCTTTAGATTGAACGGCGAAGAGCTCCACACTCCAGGAGAATGTGCCAGTCAAAACATTAGCAGCTCTGTCATATTCGTGTGTGTTTAAATATGGAAGTCAGAGGTCACTGACAACCTGTTGACACAGCGCAGATTTATGCAACGCGCACAACCGTGCAAACATGTATCCGCAGCCCAGGTTTCGACTCAGCGGTGGTTTCTTGTTGCTGCTGATCTCCGGGTCCTTGCAGCTCCAGATACCAGAGGCTGAGTTATTTCTCCGCTCCGCTCCCTGACCCTCCTAATTGAGAACGGCTGTTACTGAGAAAGAGCGAGCTAAAGAGACAGAGAAAGATTGAGAACAGATACTTGTGTGAAAGCACACGACTCTTAAGAGCAAAAGAAAGACCGAATGAAAGGAGCAAAGAGCTAAACCTGTGGAGGCCAAAGCTCATAGAGGGTGCTCCTCTTTCACGCCCCTTGATCATCTCTATCTCTTCCTCTTCTTGCCGTAAACCAACAGGAGCCAAGCGCAGTGTCTCAAACGTAGGAGGGGTCGTTAGTGTCGTACATGATGGCCGTAGGAAGGAGAAAAGGAGGGAAGCACTGTTTAGGGTGGAGGGAGAATCACATAAAGCAAAGTCAAACCAGAGGGCTGGGGAAGAGGAGCGGTGAGAACAGTGACAGCTGCAAGCATGTCGTACTGGGTGATGGTCTGTCCGTCTGTCAGAGCAGATATTTCTGTCTGTTTAGTGCTGCCTTACTGGCTGCCAGAGACACTCCTCGTGTCATCGCTGGGTGCCTGCTGTCACTGGCTAAAAAGGAGAGAGGGAGTGGAGTGTGTACGCGAGCACGTGTGTGTGTGCGCACAGGGGTGTGTGTGTGTGTGTGTGTCAGCGAGAGTGACAGAGAGAAACTAGAGCAGCTGTCTTGAAAGCTCTTCCACTCTGTCAGTACATCTAGAATCTGCTTTCCCCTGATATCTCCTCACTGAGGCAGTGTTTTAGTCAGATGTTTGGTCAGAAGTCTCAGTTTTTCCCTGATAAAGGAACACTTTGGGGAAATCAGTATGTTGTGTAGCTTATCTGTTAAGATAACGAGATCATAAGCGCTGTAAAGCCTATATTTGTAACACACTGTTTAATGTTGTAATTTTAGTCAGTAAATATGTGTTACATACATCTACATTGCCTGTATTTGTAGCAAAACTGCTTTTATGTGGTTGTAGCTTTGGCATGCCGACTTGCCGATCATGGTTGAAGACCAGGCACAACCCCAAATGGCAAAAGCACACCCCTACTGCAGCAGCCTCCCCAGCAAGGATGCTGTGCCCCACTACACTACACGACTGACTTTACACTTACTAGATCAGAATCTGAGAGTATTCAAAAGCTTCAGCAAAATTTAGTATACTATATTGAGTGTACAGTGCACATATAGAACTTTATATCCTAAGTGCTAAGCGAAAAGGACACCAGCAGAGCCGAAGGTGGTTATCTTCAGGTTCACCATGATACGAATATCTGATGATTGATGGTTTTTCTTTTAAAAATATCACAAATGAGAGAATAGGAGTGCAGCTAGAGTACCGTGTCGATAAACAGTATCAGTAAACTGCCGTTAAAATATGATACCCATCCTTGACTAAGCCCAGATTAGCCTGGATGAGCTACACCTTTCAAAGCGGCTTCGTGGCGCTGGCGTGTTCATGCTTTGTTGAATGACAGGCTTTGTGAAGTGTCTCTCTTGGTCAGCCTGAACACTGCTATATTGAAGTTTTGCAGACACGTAACCGCAAAGTGACGTGACATTTTGGACGTGCACAGCTACAGTCACAATGTAGAATAGAGCGAACAAGGCCCCATTCACACAGGCTTAGAGCCTGATCTGCAACCATCTGGCAACCGCCGGTTCACCGAATGGTTGTTGGAGGGAAAATTATTACCTAAGCCCCAGCCACACAGGCATATGAACATGCCACTTTATAGAACTGGCAGCCACCTGTTGCCAGAGAAAAGTGTTGGTTGCTTTGGTTCATAGCATATTGCTGTGGTTTTACTTTGAATGGAAGTGATGTTCTTGTCTACAAACACTGTGCAGCTACTGCCCGAGCTATAGTGAAACTGTAGAAAGTCAGAACCAAACTGGAAATGAAGACGATTCGTTTTCAAAGCAACAGTTTTGAAACACATAGACTCATCTTTTACTTTGAAGGTGAAAATGTGCCACTTTACTTCCTGAGTAGTTAGCAAGAAGTTGCAGAGAAACACGAAAAAGTGCAAGCATCCGACAATCTCCAGAAACCACCACCAACCAGTTGGGGAATACATTTTCCCCCCTACAAGCCAGTGGTTGAGTCACATCCAATATGGTGTACAACTACAGTGTGAGGTGATATCACACGAGAAGTCATACATTTTTCAAAATAAAGCAATGTAGGATGTCACCATCGAAAAGGTTTGACACTTTTATTTTCTTGGACTATCAAGAAATTTGAAGCTGTTTCCTGTGGAGTCAGTGAGAACAGAATTTTTACTATCTTACACTGTTAATAAGTAGAGACAGTGAATAATGACCCACATTTTGAAGAAGCAGAACTTTTAAGCATGCACACGCTGCTGGCTGATGGCAGAGGGTTAGTTTAATCTTAGAATAACTTGTAGAGGCTGTAATGAGAAGACATGGTAGTAGGCAGGCGAGTCTGTCAGCGTTGTGTAGGTGGCACAATTTACATGAAATATTAAATAAAAATAGCATACGGTTTTAAATTTCCTGGGTCAACAGAATGTGAGTGTGGGAGGCACAGTGAGACGGTGTGAAGCTGAAAATCACTGTGCACAGAGCGTGCCCACCCGAAATACTTCCAAAAGTCAACCTAGATGGTCTGTTTAGTCTTTATTGAAATATTCAATGTTTGTCAGTTTATAAATGTGAAGGCTAAGACGTCAAAAACCGCCGACGGCTGTTTAGTAAAAGGTTTGGCCTCTCACGCTGGATAATGGTAGTCATAACAGCTGCTATCATTTAACATGCTGAAGAGAAGTTAAAGGCACCAAGTGGAAGATTTTCAGTGCGTGCATTTTCAGTACTTAAACAATCGGGCAATCTCCTTTGTTCATATAAATCATAGGTTTTTATGTTTTACTAATATGGTGTGTTTTTGACCATTGATTGTTTTGATTGAAGTCATCTGTTGTTGGAGTGTTGTCATCTGATTACAAACATGTGCTTTTCAACAATCAAGATGGCCCTGGAGTGAGGTAATGGAATATTTAAAACAAAGATGTAAGAGCATTAGCGAGGCTTTAGGCTGCACGGTGGCTCTGTGGTTATACTAAAAGTCGAGAGTTTGCACCCACTGGAGTGAATGTGTGCAACCTGAGCTGGATGTGGGCTGGGGAAATGGATAGATTTTGTGCAGCTTAGAGAGCGCTCTCAATGTTTGAACTTTCCTTGACCTTTCTCTGACTGTTTGATGGGTTATCTCAGCAAGACGGCAAGACTCGTATGACTTAATGAATCAAGGAAATAGCGTCACCTAAGTCTCCCGGGCTAATTTCAGCAGCGGCGTGAGCCCCCACATTGATGTTGCCTGTAATTTTGCGGCAGCCGTGACAACATTAGTGCAACTTTAGATCCTGTGCTGTCAGTGTCAGCCTCTTCTGGCTCCTCAGCTGCCTCCGCAGCCCTGTAACCACACACTGCTGTTTATGTTCTTTAGGTTAACACAGTTATCTCTGTGCGCAACCGGAGCCGTCAACCTACACGGGCACTTTGGCACATGTGTGCAGTTGCGTGTGTGCAGCTGCAGGACCTGCCTCCCTCCAGAAAGAGCTGCAGGGACTTGCCAGTATTTTCATTCCCTCTAGAGGCATTTCCGCTCACCAACAAAGCCCTGCCTGAGTGATGAAACAAAGAGGAAGCAGCTTTTGTGAAGGGAGCAGCCAAATTCTGTCTGTGTGTTGGTGCGTGTGCGTGTGCACTGCTGACCCTGGCTAACAGTTCGCTACATGCAAATTTACTCTTCAGCTTGCAGTTCAGGTTGCTCCAGGCTCTTGTTTGCTCACAAGCCTACTGTACCACAAGAACAAGCCTACTCTGTATCCCATTCAAGAAAACAAAGTTGCCTCCTGTTTGCCTCTAATTGACTGGTATAATTCCTGGCTTGTTGGATTGGTTAGTGTTTTTTCACAGGGCTTGTTAGCACTGGCCTTTACTTCCTCTGTAGCTGTTGCCAAAAAGGAAATGTATGCTGTAGCTCAGGTCACAATTCTCCAGAGTGTCTGGCTCTGGGAAAGAATTGAATCGAGCCAATAATACAAAAAAACTTCTCATTGTAAAGTGAAAATGACATAAAAACGAAAAGCAAATAACACTGATATAAATGATCGTTTTGGGTTCTTTCTCTGTGCGAATATCACTTTTTCTCTGCTGAGTGAATAGCCTTTGTTTAGTCTGTGATTTCTAGAAATAACTCCTCGGTTTTGATAATAACTATGGTTGGTGGGAAAACATCATTATTGCTTTCTCACTTGAGGTCATGACACAGCTACTGAGTTGTTGTTTTTTTTTGTAATTTTCAAATGGGTGCAAAAGCAGCAAAACTGCTGGATCTGACAACCGCAGAGATTGAGATTTTCTCTGGGGTTGTCTACAGAGTCAGCGTCCTGTGGGTTGACAGCCAGGGCCCTGTGACACACGCTCATGGCCATAAACAGGGATTTAGCCCTCTGGAGAAAATAACCTTGATAATTACTGGGTGCATATGGACCTGCCCACAGAGGGAGAGGGAGGGAGGAGACGAGAGCTGACTGAGAAGGAGAGAGAAGGGAGAGAGCCACATCCGCTGGTGCATTCCTGCATGCTGTGTCATACTGGTGCTGAGTTTCCCCTCGGTTTGCACGGAGATTTCCACAAGGTGGAGAGTGCAAAGAGCTACTGACGCAGCGCTTGGGGCTGTGGATGCTGACATTTAAAGTTTAACAAAGCAAAAAGCACATGCATACACTCCCCAAAGTAACAAAAAGACAACATAAAAAAAATGGAGGCATGTGAGGGTGGGATACATGGAAAGAAGGGGGCATATATAGCCTGGCAACCTAACTCATGAGTTGAACTCTGCTCTCCTGGTTGCTTTCTGCTCTCATCACGTGGCCTCTGTGGTATAGCTGAACTGGGCATCATTACAGCACAGCCAGAGCCGAATGTCTGTGGCTGGCTCACTGCCCCGTCTGCCTGCCTGTCATTCAGCTGGTTAAAGAAGCCTTGTTGAACAACTGCACCGTGCCGGACTACTACAGGGCCATTCATTGCGTGCAACAGCCAAGTCCTGTCACCAGTGTTAGCTAGCAACATACCAATTTACTACTAGAAACGACTCGGGCATTTTGCTCGGTAAGCACAGTTTCCCCCGAGCAACCTCCTAACCCATTTTTTTGAAGTTTGGATTTCAGAGAGCACGCCCCTCTAACAGAACAAGCCTCTTCAGACAAACGCGGTGTTCGCGTCTCAGAGATGTTTTCCGCCTCTGTTGAATGTACGCCATTGAGCGCATATCACTGCAAAAACTCAAAATCTTACCAAGTATATTTGTCTTATTTCTAGTCAAAATTATCTCATTACACTTAAAATAAGACACAATCAGCTACAGGGCAACATTTCAGTA
Source organism: Diplotaxodon limnothrissa (assembly GCF_057381915.1). Classification (NCBI taxonomy): domain Eukaryota; kingdom Metazoa; phylum Chordata; class Actinopteri; order Cichliformes; family Cichlidae; genus Diplotaxodon; species Diplotaxodon limnothrissa. The sequence goes on along the minus strand of NC_140608.1, from coordinate 12,123,077 downwards.
AGCTAAAGGAAATTGTTTCAAGACAGTGAATCTTGAAACTAGAGAAAAACTAGAGATTTTTCACTTGTTCCACTGGCAGATTTTTTCACTTAATACAAGATATTTTAGCTTAAAATAAGTGAAAAAAATCTGCCAGTGGAACAAGTGAAAAATCTCTAGTTTTTCTCTAGTTTCAAGATTCACTGTCTTGAAACAATTTCCTTTAGCTTACTGAAATGTTGCCCTGTAGCTGATTGTGTCTTATTTTAAGTGTAATGAGATAATTTTGACTAGAAATAAGACAAATATACTTGGTAAGATTTTGAGTTTTTGCAGTATACACTGGTCCATTCCCCAAGGAATCACACAACAACAGCAAAACACAAAAAAAACAAACCAAAAAACAACAAAACAGATCCTTTGTGCCGCCTGTAATGCTGGATCTCTCAAACAGAAGAGCTGAAAATACACTTCATCACTCTGAGAGGGTTTTTGCTTCCCCCCACCCCACATGCGTTGGGCTAATCCTGTCACAGCTGACCTGCGTCTTGGTGAACTGTTCTCCGTCCTTTTCTCAGTCCCAGAGTGGCACACACAGAGAGGACATGCATGAGAGTCATAACTTCAACAGGCGCTCTTTCTCCCTTTCGTTACATGCTTTATTCCTGCTCTCATTCTTGACTCCTCCAGCTCTTGTCCCTCTCTTGTCCTTTTTGCCCCCTCCCCACCCTTAACCCTCACTCTGTCTGCATCCCTAACATCCTCCCGCTATGATTAGCAATAGTGTTTTTCTTCCCCAGCCAGTGTAATGTCTAGATCCTCCTGTGTCCTTGGAAAGCAGCCTAATAAGCTCAGACACACACTGATGTCTCTGTGCACCACAGGCCTATTCTCCAGCGTCAGCCAGCACACACTGAGGTAAACAAAGACTGCCACACACACACACACACACACACACACACACACACACACACACACACACACACACACACACACACACACACACACACACACACACACTATCCTAGTGTGCTAATAGACCAGCATACCAACCCACTGAGGACAGCGTTGACGCTAGCTTGCTAACGTTGACCTTCCGTGTGCCAATCACAACAAATCTGCTCTCCCGATTTGAATATGGGGAGGAAAACAGTGTAAATTGAAAGCAGAAATCCCCCTGGTGTGAGACAAGATGAGACTCTGAATAAATTATTCAGATGGCAGCCTCTTTCCTGTATGATTCTCGCCTTCTGCTACGTTTAATGGCATCTGTGAAGACGCCCATTCGAGATTAATCCAGATGTAAGACGTTTGTGCGCGTATGTTTGTGCGATCTTACATTTGTAAGAACGCGTGCATGTGTGTGTGTGTGTGTTGCCCGCTCACCCCTCTTCTCATGCGTCCCGTTGTGTTGTGTGATGGGGAAACAAAGCCTCAACAGGGGAATTTATTTCTTCTCCAGAGAGGGCTGTAAATAAACAACTAGTGAATCAATGCCTCCATTTGTTTTTTCTCTGATAATTCTGCCTGTGGCATCAGGCGGTGTGACAGTGTTTTGCAAGCCAGCGTAGCTCTCAGCAGCCATATTTCCTCTTGGTGAGAGTGAGAAAACATGCCACACTGGCCTCATGTTTCATTACCTAGGATCAGTAAATTACCGCACGCTTTTTTCTTTCTTTTTTTAATATCATTCACTGAAGCTCGTTTAGTACCATGATGGCGCCTTTGTATGAATGGGAAAAAACACCAGCATTAGAGCTGCTCAGTCAATTAAAGACAGACAGGCATAGAAATTACTGTGTTCAGCTGAATGAAAAAAATAACCCACAGTAGGCCCTGTGGTTTCAATCAACGGTGACCTTCCCCAACAGAAGTACTTACAAATGTTTGGATATTAAATATTACGGCGCGCTTTGTAATGCACTCTTTGAATTCATGTTCATGTTATAATCAAAGTGTAAACAACTTTGCAGGTTATTAAAAAAGAGTTTTGAATAGGTTAGTTCACTTAAATGACAGTAAAACATATTTACTCACTTACTCACTTAATGGGAGCTTTGATGACACTCAGCATACACAGTCCATTTTGATTCTCATCTTGATTTTTTTTTCTTTTTTATGGGGTTTAAGTAAAAAAAAAAAAAAAACTAAACAGGGAAGGTAAAACAACAAAAAACCTGTTTTTTTTTTAGATATATTTCCATTTCATTCTTGATCTTAATCTGATCTTTAAACATTGCAGCTTTCACCAGACTCCAGCGCTTTACTGGGCTTTTAACAGCTTTACGTGGCAGCTAGCATAAGCATCATAATAAAAAATAACATCTATTTTATTCTCAATGCTAGGCTAATACAAGTACCCTTAGTGCTTTCCATAGGAATGAAGCAGGTACGTAGCACCCAGGTCCTGCTAATCAAATGCACTTCATTATTAGATCATCAGCAAGTATGAGCACCTCTATTAAAGCACAAGATTTGGCAGTTTGCTGGTCTGGTGCATTCAGAAACATGTGCCACACACGTCCCAGCAAATTCAACCCAAAGCATTTTTAATTTTGCCAGCAGATGTTTTTAGTTTTAGTCGTCATTTAGGCTTCTAAATCAGTGGTCCCCAACCCCCGGGCCACGGACCGGTCCGTGAAAATATTGTCGGGCACAAACCGGTCCATGGCGCAAAAAAGGTTGGGGACCGCTGCTCTAAATGATTGTTTTTTTTAGTCTAGTTTTATCTGACTACATATCATAAGATTATAGTAGACTAAATCTAAAGTTGATTCAGTTGACTAAACTATAAAGTGTAAAAATTAGTTGTGTTTTTAACGGTGAGAGTTGCTCTACACAGTTTACAAAGTGTCTTAATTTCCTTGACATCAAATGTCTACTTTTCTCTTCTCTTCCTCCCAACTGTTGACATCTTGTCACGCTTCTATGAGAAACATGGAGCATTCATTGATGAAAACAAGATGTCTTTACATTACATCATCCTTTTTGTCTGCATGCATTAGTTTTTTTTTTTTTTTAATTTATCGTCTTGTGTTTGTCAGAAAAGACAGGTCGTTGATGAAAACAATGACGGAAATTATTGGTCAGTTAAATTAACACGGCCCCAAAGGTCAGCACGTCCAATGCTCAGAGAAACTGCAAGAAAGGAAAAACAAGAGCTATATCTTAGACTCTAGAGCCCCCATTTACCGTTTTAAAGTTGCATGCGGACAAACACTGAGACTTCTGGAACAAAATCCTCTGGATAGATAAGATCAAAGTGGAGAGAATGCAGAATTTGGCGGAAACTAAATAGGTCAGGCAGCATTACAATGATCCCAAGCACAGCAGAAAACGTAAACAGAATGGCTGAAAAAGAAACGAATTAAGGTTCTGCAATGGTCGAGTCAAACCCCAGACCTAAGAGAGCTGTACATAAAGAGATGATGTCATAAAAGCAACACGTTATTGTTGCTAAATGTTGTTCTACAAGTTAGTGAATCATGTAGGTGCACTCAGTTTTTCACAAGACTGTACATGCAGATGTACATTTAAAAAAGGATTTGGTGCTAGCAGCTCTGTCTATCTTGGGATCCAGGTATCTTAATATCTGGCCAACTAAGCCCAGCTCCTTTACTTTTAAACTGTTTGTTTTCCTTAAATGCACTTCTGCAATCTTCAATAACAATAATTAGCGCAGGTTCTAGAAAATATGGGGGGAGTTGCTTATATTAGCTACGGTTGGATGGCTAATGGGAAAGTGAATAATGGTGTAAACAGAGTGTTCCTGGTTCTGCAGGAATAACGTTAACCTCCCAGTGTGCGAACCTTGATTAGAAGCAATCATTCAGCTAATGCTACTATTGGTAATGCCAACACAACTGTACACAAGAGCCTCTAATGAACACTGGTTTACTGTGGTTTCTTTGTACTGAAGTACCCTTCTCTATATCCCATATCCAAGTGTGAAATTACAATATCAGATCATATTTAGTTAATTAAACCCATATGACTAATTTAATTTGACTCAAATGTGGGGAAAGTGAATAAATCATGGAGGCGTATTTAGCTTGCTAGCACTGGTGTTAACAGTAATTAAATGTGGGGCAATCTGTAGCCTGTGAAGATAGCTCAAGTCTTTTCTTTCTGCCTACTGTACAAGTACACATGTGGAAGAAATGTAAGCCAGACGGGGCTTTTTCGGGGGGAGACGTCTTGCAGAATATTAATGAAATGGTGTGTGAGTTTCAAACATAGAAATAAGCGAGTCAAAGATGCAGTCTTGTAAAGTAGGCTAGTGCATTAATAGTCAGCGAGCGACTGTCCCATTAGGAGATCTGCACATCTTAGTTAGAGAAGAGCCAGAAGCAGAGAAGAAATATTCCTCCATGATTAGAGTCGGGAGAGTTCAAAGACAGCTGGTTTTTGCAGCTAGATGGGCACAAAGCACTCACAAGGAAGACAAGAAATCAACTTGTATTTGTCATTTAAGTATTTTATGCTTCATATTTGGCAGGGATTAGAGATGCATATTCTCTCCAGCTCTGTCAGTCCTAGTTATGCGCTTCCATTTTGTCAGATGCACAACGGGGTGCTTTATTGCATCTCGATAAATGTTGCCACCTAAGCCTTGTTTTCCTATCACTAAAAAGCACGTTGTGTTTTGTCACACTCCCTCATGCGCATGGCACTTTGTTTTTTGTTCATTTTAGACTCGCTCTGTGATTGATGAGGATTAAGAAACGGATTTTGCCTAACAGGAAACACAAGAACATCCTTATCCAAACTGGTAAGAATCTTGATTTATCAGCTGCGTGTTCATCTGACTGGTTTGGCTTCAGCTCGTGTGGTGATACTGCAAATAAGACAATATGGCTGCCATTTGGATATTGCCCCACGTTGTATCATACCAGGTGTTTTGTCCTAGAAAAGGATGCTCTCGTGATCGTGTTATGTGGTAACTGAAGCAGAAAGAAGACTTGCTTTCAAGAACAATATGAAAACCTGAATATGTTGCGATTCGGGGCATCAAAAGAACACGCGAAGCTTTAACATAAATCATCTGTGTGTTGTTTGATTGTCCTGCGATAGCTAAATTGTTACATGCTGCATTCTGTTATCCCAACGCTTTCATATATTAGACCACATACGCGTCAGAACATCCTGAATTAATTGCCACCATGACTGGCCACCATTGTTCTGAATGAAAGCACATGTTTACGGGGATTAGTTGCGTGATAGTGGGTGATGGCATTTCCTCTTTGCATGGTAGACAGCTGGTGCTTGTCAGGTGAGGGGTGGAGGAGGAATGGGGGCAGTCAGTCAGTCAGTGAGACCAAACAAGTTGGGATGCCAAGTCTTTCTTGCTGGGTCTTTCCTCTGATGTGGTCATTTTAGATCAAGCCCATTTGAAGGATGTTTACAAGAGCACATTCCTGCATGCGTGCTATAGTGGAGCTCTACCTTTTTTTGCTCGTTTTCAAGGCATCATTATCCATGTTGAACCAGTGCTGGAGCTTCTGTGTGTGACCATTGATTTGCCCGTATCAATCTCCAAGAGGAGTAAACTGCTCATCCCCATTTCCTCATCCTCCAATCCGATCTTTACTGTAAGGACAAAGCTGCATTTGATGCAAAAACATGCTTGAATACTCTGTTCATTTTTCCTTTGAACAGCATGGACATTATGTATTCAGATAACCCTCGGACTGCATGAATATTAAGTGTTCATTTAAACCTTAGCCGAGATGAAACACCCCATCAGTCGTCATGTGACAGTGACCACGATGATGCATGAAGTAATTGGGTTGGATGAGGATATGAGGAAACAGCGCACTAAAGGATGTCATGTTAAGGCCTCCATCGCATTTTAGGTAAAAAGAGGCCCAGTCCTTCTGGTTTTGTTTGGGAGGGTTGTGCAAAATGTCGACAGCGTTAGTTGTATACATGTGAAACGGCATCAAAGCGCTTGAAGGTGAATAATTTTTGGTGGCATCTGCACATTCTGCAATATGCTAATAAGCAAAGCTGCAAAAGCCAGATTGCCAGGAGAGAGAAGGGGCGACGGGGAGAGGAGGGGAAAAAAGAAAGAAGGGGAGAGCAGAGTGGAAAAGAGAGAAACAGACGGAGGCTGGTGTAAATTATGGATGCAACGTGCGATTTCCAAGAGGAAAAGAAAGGCAGAGAGAAACCTCAAGTCATGCATATCAGATTACGCATTTACCACATTTTCTTATCATGGTCCGTGAGCAAACTTGTGTGCAATCTGGCCTCTTTGTGTGTACGTGCACGCGCGTTTGTTTGAGACAGGAAGTATAAGAGTGAGCGAGAGAGCACTTACATATTCATCCATGTCAAGTTGCGTGGAGTTGTCTTGTGCTGTGAGGCATTCTTAAAAACTTGCTATGACGTGCACGTCTAAAGCCGGGTTGACTTACATTGCTATTGTGTAGCTTTGCTTCGTGTGTCCATGGCGACACGGCTCCTTTTGGTACGCACGTGCCATCTCGTTAGTTTTGAGGGTGCATATTTACACAGTGGCAAATCTGCCCCACTGGGCATTTACATGACATTGTTTAACTGTGCCGAAAAGCTGAGCTGGCTGCTTTAATGCCTTCTTTAGCAGTTCTAAGTAAAGTTAAGTAAAAGTATGTTTACCCTGCCCCCCCGAACTACCACCACATCGCACCCTTATGTGCCAGCGCCTGTGTGTATGTGAATAATGAATCCATTCTTAAGTTGTGTCCGTGTCTGGGGTCTGCGCAGTGGTGTGGTTTCCCCCACAGAGGAGTTGGGAGGGGCTGGGTGGTAGGGGGTGTCTGGAAATAGCTCTGCCTGAGCTGGTAGCACCTTAGGTGGGCCTCTGTGCCAGCCTCACCTTCCTTTAACATGCATGCACGACAAAAGTACAATTCTACTCGCAAACCTGGACTATATTACTCCCCTGTTTTTCAGTTAGACTTGAAAGGGACGCATGTCTGCATTCACATTCACTGAGCAGGAAAGAAAAGAGCTGCGATTTCTAAGAACTGAGCAGGAGACACGTTGCAGTTAAAGCGCAAAGTGTCTTAGTTAGAAAACAGAAACTACAAAGCCCGCTCTGGATCTTGCCTGCATGTAAATGTGTGTTAATGTGCAAAGTAGGTCATTTATTTGGAGCAGGGACAGCCGTGGTGTGCCTCTCTTGAGCGATGTCAGAGCGGGGAATAAGTTCATAAGCAGACACATTGCTGGATTTGGTGAATTGTACAGGGGATTTACATATACCGATATTTTGTTTATGTGTCGAGCCAAATCCCTGGGTGGGTGTTGAAGGTGAAAATGGCTGTGGTCAATCCAGAGACAGCATCAGTAACCACAAGCAGAGATAGCAGCCTAAAAATCTGACTAAATCAGATTACCAAACAAACAGCTAAGAGGATTAATTCTGATCTCTCTCTTTCTCTCTTTTTCCATCAGATGGACACATTAAATCTGCAATCTATAAAATCCCTTCAAATGATTTTCTATTTTACTTTGTGGCCCTCATTTTCTGGTCACATGTTTGGAGCGAAGCTCTTTCTGCTCCCAGTGAACTCTGCCCTTTTGTTCTGCCTTGAGGCCTCTAGAAATGACTTTAGTAAACAGGGTATCAAAACCAGTCTTTAAAAATATCTTCACAGGGTACAAGAGCAGTCTGACCTCTGATCAGGTGATATACTGGCAAGCCCATACTGTTATAATAATGCGTTTTACCCAGCACGCTCGCTGTTAGGAGTAAAGCTGTGTTGAGAGATGCCTGTGGCCCTGTGGCTGTCAGTTAAACAAGCACAGTAACGTTCGCCGGAACAGGCGCAATTAATAGGAACCATAATATATAGAAGGGAATAATTACACCTTGTCGCTGGCTTTCACAGATCAAATATGTTCCTGCATTTCTTCAAATTAATCTCAGGAATGATTGTTGGCTTACAGGGAATCAGTGGCAGCACAGTATGTTCTCAGGGAGAAAATACTGTAGATTAATTTGGTTAATATTTCATAAAGCTTAGGAAGGCAAAGGGCATTTGAGGCTTTTCAGATTATTTATTCTCAGCCAATACTACATGCTACGGTTGAGCTGCTGTGCCACTGTGCTGCAACTGCCTTGCACAATGCCAAAGAAAGGCACTTGCCTTTAAAAGTGTTTGCCTGTGATAGCATTGTTTGTGAAATGGGAGCCATTCACATGTGCAGCTGCGTTTCCTTTACGCCATGATCTGATTCAAAGGCTCTCGTTCACGTACGGCTTTGTATCGCTCTCCTGAGTGCTGATAACTGCTAAAAGATTCGTATTAATATCCTCTCTGGTGCTCTTTTATATTAGCTGATTCATTCCCTGCCCGGCTACTTCAGCTAAACACAGGGATACAACATAGCAACGTCGCTCTTGACAGCTTGACAAACTGACATTCCCACTCTCAGTGACTCCCGCTTCTGCCCTCTTGGTCTCTGTGATACAACTGTATACTGTAACCAACAAGACTGTAATCAGTGCAGACCTAATCTAATCATCGCTCCCGACAAGCAGCACTGGCTGCCGGGCTTCCACAAAACACATCTCGCATCAACAGGCTGCTTGGACGGCATCGTGTAGCTCGAGCAACCGCCGGATGAAATGTCAGGAGAAGCAGGATTATTCCCGAAAATGTCACTGACAGCATAATAACTTAGCAGAAGAGTGTCTCATGCTATGTTTGTATCTCATGTCAGCAGGTGTGATGTGTAACTCGGTGTGTGTCATAAAAGCTACTGTACACAAACGTAAACAGAAAGCGGGATCTGTTGAGTGAAACTGGTGCGCGATCGGTGTGCGCGCAAACCGTGGTGTTAGACGTTAAAGTGTGTGTTTTTAGATCTGCACAAACAAATGCACATCTTTAAAACCTCCTCATTATTGGCAGCGGGAAAGCTGCCCGGGCACCGGGACAACTCCTGTGTGCATCTGCGTGCGTGTCTGTCTGCAGCTTGTGTGTTCGTGGTATGCGCCTAATTCGGCGGCTCATTCCAAGATTTGGTTAACCGAGTTGGCTCGCCCTATCGCATTGCCACAGAGTGTGCAGTTGCTTCAGCCTCTGTTTCATTTAGTGGCACCCACGCTCTTATCCTCTTGCCATGAAAGCACGCAGACACACATGCTTTTGCACCAGAACAGAAATGCACACACGCGCACGCACAGCTGAATGAGAGAAAGACAGAGTAAGAGGGACAGAAAGAGAGAGTGAGAAAGAGGAGAAAAAAATAAGAAAGTACCAATTAAGCTCCTCAGACAGTTCTGCCAACAGGCATCAGGAGGTTGGAGGCGGTGAGTGTTTGCGTGTTTGTGTGTGTGTGTTGGATAAGGGGGTAGAGGGTGTTTGACTAGAGCTGAGGTCTCTAACTTTTGCGTTGTCAGTTTTGTACTTGTGCAAGTTTTGAAACAACTCATTACCGTGAGGTGTCAATAACCTGCTGAGGAGGCTGGCAATTATCAAGAGCTTGTCACTTTTTATAGTTGTTTGTTGACAATTTCCTATTATATGCTGTATTGTTGCTCCGTGTACTCATTTATATATAGACTTTTAATCACACTGCTGTAGATTTTGAAATATTTGAAAAATATAAATGAAAAAAACATTCAGATTCTTGTACTGTAGTTGTGGGGAGAGGTTTACATGCAATCATCATGATTTTTATGATTTCTTCTTTTTCCAGTGTGGGGTGATTATAAAACAAAGAAACAAGAATCAGGTGGTATTGGTTTGAGCTCATTTTGTATTTTCTCTAATCTGCACAGGGTCAAAAGTATATATAAACCCTCACTAATATTTGGTTAAATGTCCCTTAGCAAGTTTCACCTCGATCAGGCATTTTTGGCAGGCATAATAAAGCTTCTGGAGTAATTCTGGCTGAATATTTGACCACTCTTCTTGGCAGAATTGGCAGAGTTCATTTAAATTGGTTGGTTTCCTGGTACAGACCTGGCTTGTAAGCATAGTCTGCATATTTTCAGGAGGGTTGAGGTCGGGGGAAGGCCATTCCAGAAGCTTAATGTTAGCCTGCTTTACCCATTCCCAAACCAGTTCTGATGTGTGTTTGGAATCATTGTCCCAACCGTTTCCAAGTTTCAGCCCTCTAGCTGTTGATTTGAGGTGAAGTTGAAGAATTCTTCTTCATTATTCCTTCCACTGTGCAGTGTACCAGTACCACTGGCACCAAAACAGCCCCAGAGCATAATGCTATAACCACTTGATGCTTGATCCCTCACCTTTACTCCTCCAAACATACCTCTTGTCATTGTGGTAAAATAGCTCATTCTTGACTTATAAAACTTGGTATTTGGATTGTTCATCTGGGAAGCTGCAAATTTAAACCAAGATTGAAGGTGTTAATTTTTTGGGCAGGGGATTCTTTCTAAAACTCACTTTATTGTGGACAGTGACAATGGTGTTACAGCAGTTTCCAGTTTAAGGCCAGGCTTGAGCCTTGGTGTTTTCTGGGTTGTTCCTGAACATCCTAACCCATTTACTCACATCTGACAGTGACAGTTCAGGTCTTCTTCCAGACCTTCCAGTCTGCTTCCAGTCTGCTGTTGTAGAACTGTTTGAAGTCATGATCTTGGAATCTGCGGGTGTTTAGAAATGTCTCCAAGAGACCTCCCTCACTTGTGTAAATCTACAATTCTACTTCATTGACTTCCTTGACTTTTCTCATTGTTCTTAATATCGTTCAGTCCACTAAGTGCTGTCAAACAAATCCTTTTTATGCAGGCAAAGAGAAAGTTGTAGTTGCAGTCAGTCCTGATCACTAATGAGAAGTTAATAGGCCTTGGCCTCGTCAAGTTAACAGATATTTTAGAACCTTCAGCACCACTTATTTTAAAAAATTTGTGAATGAATGTATGTATTTGAGGCTGTATGTGTACTTTTGTTCTTGCATCACAACTGTTGGTGTGTACACAATAGTTTCATAGCTCAGTTTTATGCTCTACATTTTATGCTGTTTAATCAATATAGCAATCTTGTTATTCTGTAGCTCCAAGAAGCAGCTTTACATTACAAATGCTGACATACAACAAGCTACAAGAAGTCAGAAAGATGCTTTGAGTTATTAACTGATTTTCAAAGTTATTTTCAACTTTTTCTTCTCTGTTTAACCGGGGAAAAGTATTTATTTTGCTGTGAGACTTTTCTGTCAGCAACCAGTAGCTAAGCCCTAATCCAAACAATCTTACTGTACTGCCAAATGAAGCCTCTTCCTCTGTTCATGCTGTGAAACAAAAGGCTACTTTGGCCAAATCAGGACTGACATCATTGGCAACAGCTGCAGGCTGCATGTGCGATGTGTGCATGCATGTGCGTGCACGCCTCTGTGTGTTGACGTCTTTGTGCGCGCGTGTTTGCGTCTGTCAAGATGAGGTGACCTGATTGCTCAGCTGAGCAGCGAGGGAAGACCCAGGCTTGTGTTGTCAGAGCACCAATAAAAACCACAAGAGATGAACCACAATGCTCCCCGGTCGGCCGCCCCTCCCTCTCGCGGTCCCTCTGAGTTTTCTGTGTCTGCCGTGCCCACCCCCTGCACACCCCTGCCACACATACACACACTTAGACACACAGTGGCACTCCTGACCATGCCAAAGCAGATTTAGAGATGAAAAATGATCCACCGCTGGCCCTGCACTGCGCTATCAGCTCCCAGCTATGGAGTGGTCAAGCCAAATCCTGTCCTATCCTTATAGCTGTGAAGATAGAGCTAGTTAAAACTGGACCTCTCCTCTCTCTAGTCTCAGGCAGGTTGACCCTGCATAGTACAGTAGTATAGTTATGTACATGGACGACCTTCTTCCACATCAAACCTTGTACAGCTTAGATGTGGGAGTTTTTTGTTTGTTTCTTTTTACTTCAGCAGCTGCAGGGACTGACAGTCTCTAAAACCTGCAATGAAACACGTCTCACTTTGCCTCAAGGTGCCATTAACCCATTTAAATTAATTGAATTTGTTTATTATTCAGTGGAGAGTTTAGCTTTTACATGATGGCTCAGATGCTGTTTGAAGAGACCTTTTCCCTTCAAAGCATACACTTTGAAGGGTCCTGCAGAATTTCAGGATGAAGAGATTTCAGATTAAAGATGCTAGCCAGTACCAGCTTTAGTTGTTAGTGTCAGTAAAGGTGTGTGGTCTCACCATTCATGGCTCCCAGCGTGAACACACATAGTGCCTTCTCAACACACACACACATGCACAAACATAAATGGCCCCCCGACCCCCTGGGGTCTCACCTCTGTAGCCCTGTGGCGAATTGTGTGTTTGTGTCTGAGGCTTAATAACTTCACTGGGGCCGTCCCACCCCTGCTGCTCTGCCTTATTATTCCCTGTACCTTCTCTGCTTTGTCCAGAGGAAGGAAAAGAGATAGGATGGATATCAAGCAGCACCTTTGGGGAATGGAAGAAGGGGTGAAGGTGGGTGTGTGTGTGTGTGTCTGAGGGCTAAAAATGAGAGCTGCAAGGCGGGAACAGTAAGGACGAGGAAGGCTGGGGGGTGGTATTGTGGATAAAGAAAGCGGAGAATGGAGCAGAAGGTGGGGGCCTGCAGCAGTATTGACGTGGTTCAGGTAAGTGAAGGATTAGTGGAGCTGCAGAAAGCCTAGGAGCTGCTGCTCCCTCATCCAGCCAGCGGTGAAGTGGCTCCTCTTAATGAACTATTAAGAGGAAAAGGATTCTCTTACATGCATGCACGCACATGGACATGCCATTCATCCTGCAGAAAGGGTCTCCATTCATGACGAATACAGAATACCAGCTTTTCGAAGCTTTTGGGACATTTTTTAGATTATCTGTCCTTCAGCCATCCGTGCTAATAACAAAAACAGCCATGAAGTGAGTCTCCAAGTAATGTGTGTGCAGTCAAAGCCTGATATAAGCCTGTTCTCCTGTGCCACAGAGGACTGTGTCTAAAATTTGTTAACCCTTTAAAGCCTGAACTATGAAGTACTTGGTAGAAAATACTGATTTAAAAATATAGTGTTTATCGAACCTTTTAACAAATTAAAAAGAATATTAATTTCTTTTTACTCCAACACGTATACACCAGTCTGCTGCTTTAACTACTCATTTGTGCAGTAAATGTGCATTTATGACTCAGATGCCTCCATTATAACTATAACAATTTAGCCTTTGAATGAATGGGCTTGAGGATTAGTGCTGCCAAAAGTGAAGGGACATTACAACATATTATTGCATTGTTTTTATTTGTTTTATGACGATAGCAAGAAGAAAAGCTACGAGACAATATGTTAAGATGTCACTGACACAGAAACTTTTCACTGGATCCATGTTTGATGTTATCTGATGCCACTGAAGTTAACTTTTAAATGATCATTGAGTTCAGGAAAAAGAACGTTTGGCGTTCGACCTTTAATGCTGACGCTTCTTGCGACTTATGGCGAGGTCAAAGAGATGAACATAACTACAAAAGCATGCAAGGAATCGACTTAATGGACTCAGAGCTCAAATCATGACACTGTTAGTTTGCTCCCGTGACTCCCGATATTTCCTGCAGCTTTTCTTTCTAATTCTGACTGTCCTTTAACTGACTTGACGGATGGAGAAGCAAGAGCGTGAACCTACCATGTTCTTTAACTCTCCAGACACACATTCACACTTTGCCTGTCCTGCAGATACAGCAGACACTGTCACGGTTGTTTTAGGGCGAGCTCTGCTTGTGTGTCCAAGGATAACAGCACACAGGACTCACTTGAGTGTGGGTTCTGTGCTTCAGTGAAAATTCCCTTAATGTGGATGTGGTAATGTTTGTGTCCCATGTGTGCTTTAGTGCATGTCTGAACAGGTGTTTCTGATTGTGTAGTGTGTGTGTGTGTGTGTCACATGTCAGTCGGGGTCAGGTGTCTGTCTAGTTTCACTTTACAGAGGAAACCCAGCAGCTCAGATTTCAGCGGGGGTCATCTGTTCTGCTCTGTGTGTCTGAGAGGTTAAAGTTGACTCTGCTGAGGGTTACAGAGGGCTAGGCTACGTTTCCTGAGACACACACATATATAACATGCGAAAGACACATTATAGGTAGAAAAGGGTTTATTTATGTTTTTTATATTGTTGGTACAGTGAAAATGAAGCGTTTGTACATTTGTACAGAAATACCTTTGCATCTAAACATGCGAAAACTGCAAATGTTTGTTATTATTAGTATTATTATTATTTTGGGGGTTGGTTAATCAATTAATTGTTTTAGCTGTAAGTAATCTGTTTAATTGTGCATTTTTAATTCATTACCACAAACATTTTAGTAACTTTATTCTTGTTTTCCATTAAAAATGTCAGCAAAGTAAACTTGTAATTATTGTGTTCTTACTATATACTATATATATGGCATACAGTATTATTATTCGACTTAACCCTAACCCTTGTTTTAGCATTCTCACAAACGACAACACTTGCGGTAAATTTTAGCCCATAGACACTCTCTAAGTGGCTGTAATAGTTACAGGAAAATCTTGACAGTGACATGTTGGTGTGTCGGGAAAACAAAAGGACAGTGACACTAAAGTTACATAAGGCACAGAGTCTGTCTTTCTCTGTCAGTCTTTCTCACTCCCACTTGTTTTTTTTCCATTCGACCCCCACCTTTTTTTCTGTCCCTCTGTACCTCTCCTATACAGGAACTGGCCAATTTCCTGAGCCTGTTTTTCCATTTTGCTTCCCTGTGCATGTATCTTTTACATGCATATGTTTCTGCGTTCCTCTGTGTGTGCCTGTTCGTCATCCCCCGTCTCTGACTGGCTCTCAGCTAACAGCTTAAAATGTCACAACTGTTTAATTTCACAAGAGCAAGCTTTTTGGAAAGTGACCTCATGCGCACGGTGCAGTTTGAGTCAGATCGCGACTTTTTCAGCTTGATGCTCTAACATCAAAAAACGTGTCTTTAGACGTTGTGTAAACACGTTATTGATAGGCAGCAGTGCCGGTACATCTCAAGGTTTAAAGAAGGAATTCTCAAACTGTGGGAGACTCACGAAAAAGGAACTTATCCCAATTTATTTTTCCATGGATCGTCATTCTGTTTTTTTGTCCCAGGACAAGGTGGAAAAGATATGTAGTCATGGTTTCTTTGTATTTACCTACACGTGGCTAAAACCCGATTTAGGCTTCTGCAGGGAATTTACAGATCAATTTATGAAATAACCGGAAACCCCTCACTGCAACCTTATGTACCATCCAGTTGTTGCGGACTGCATTGGCCTGACGTGTAGTTAAATTTTTCATGGAAGTTTGGCGTACAGTTAAAAAGGGTTTCCGGTTACATCATGAGTTACAGTGTATATTTCCCACTGAAGTATAATTCAGGCATAAAGCAAGAAAGAAATACAGCAAAGAAATAACTAAGACAGGGTAAAACAAATGCCAGCAAGGTCTGTTTTGCATTGAGATCTGGTGACTCTGGAAGCAATTTGAATACAGTGAACTCACTGTCATGTTCAAGAAACAGTTTAAGATGACTTAAGCTTAGTGACATGGTGCGTTATCCAAATGGCAGATCTTGTGCAGAAATGCACTAGAAAAAAAAAACTCAAGTGAAGCTATTCTAGTAAAAGCATTTTTTTGGAAGGGTTTCATTAGACATTAGCATGAGTTGAACTGTCATATTTGTCACTGTGACCCCCTAATGGCCACTTGTCCAGCTGAAGCTGCGTGTCTTTGATCAAAGCTGACCGGCGTTCCCCTCTGGCTCCAAAACAGGCGGTTCACACAGAATAGCCTGTGTTTTTCCTATTCCGATTGGAGCTATTACTCCTCCACCTAATATTCATTTAGTGCCTGCTGTTTGTGTGTTTGTGTGCTTGCTGTGTTGTGTGTGTGTGGCCCATGCTGCCTCGGTTGATGAAGGAGATCCTTATTGCCCTCGGCACAGTGGCTCAAGGAAATCAATGTTTGATTTGCCGGGTACATGATAAAGGATTTAATGCTGAAATACACCCCCACCCTCTCATGGGCTGCTCGTGGTAAAGAAATCGCCTCGTTGAATGCATTTGTTCCTTTCGCTCTGTAAGCGGTAGTATTTGCTGCCTCTTATCGTGCATGTATCTGTTTGTGAATGCGCTGGCGGGTAATAAGAAAGCTTTGATTGCCTGATGGGCCTTGTGTCCATTTGCTGGTGACTGCCAATACAAACATGTCTTTGTGTGTGTGTGTGTGTGTGCGTGCGTGCAAATGCAGTGTCCAGAGTGGTGTATAACCACTCCTGTGCTCCCTGCTCTTGGTGAATGTATCGACCAGACTCTGGAATGGAGAAATGCCTGCCCAGCACACAAAATCAATGGCTGCTGTTTTCTCCCCTCCAATGGCCTCCTGTTATCTGCAATGAATACAAAGCACATATTGTAGCACACAAGACAGACACTCATACACCTCATCTTTATGTCTGCTTCATTTTTCAATACTGCAGCGGGGTCACATACAAACCTACAGGAGATTGGGCAAAATTACAAGTCAGTTACACGTAATTGGAAGAAATATGGCTCTTGCTGTGTGTTTTCTTGTCCTGAGCGTGTTTGCCGCTGAGTCTTCAGTCACCTAACAAGACTTGAGTGAGACCTACACCGCCGCTGCTTTCACTGGACTCCAAAGTTTATTATTTTTGCTACTATATAAACTGTGCTCTGCCAGCAAATCAAACAAAGCAGCCAAGAGTGTGAATGAAACATCATCTGTCTTCCATTGTGTTGAGTAGCATTAGCAAAGTGGCCAACAAGTGTTTATTTAGTGAGCGGGCAGTCCATTTCAGTTCAGGCACGGGGATAAGATCAAGCCTATTTTCATTGTGCAAATGTGCTTCCCTCTAATTCTGTTTCTCTCACTCACTGTCCTAAACACTTTCTTTCTCACTCCCTGTCTCCCTGTCAGGGATTATAGGTGGTGGTGCTGGTGCTGGTGAAAGGAGGAGGAGGAAGAGTAGGAGGGGAGGTAGCAGATTAGTGGCGGTTGTCCAGTGGGTCCGTCTGTCTACCGTCAGAAAATAGAATTCATTTGTGTGATCCAGATGCTTATGCTCAGCTCTCTGCGTCTCTCTTTGTGTGTGTGTGTGTGTGTGTGTGTGGTAGTTGCTCAGTCAGAGGAGAGGATTGGCCGTTGGGCTGTTGGGGGGGCGGGGTGTTTGGTGGTGGAGGTGCAGGCTAGCTCACATCCGCTTTGGAGCTTTTGTACTGGCATCAAAGAGAATGGCCATGACCTGATGACTAGATCCCTTGTTTAACCACACTGACAGCATACAGTATAAACAGAAATGTGCACTGACACACTGTATGTGTTGAGCACATAGGTCCTATCCACTCCAACTATGGACTTCACTGCAATGCCAAAAAAAAAAAGCTAGAACACAGAAAAGGACAATTCAAAGTGGTTGGCCATTTAGGTTTCTAGAGGTAGGCAATATAGAGCACATGTTAGAGAAAACACACCTGGCTGGTCATGTGTGGCCACACACTCACTATTTAACAATGGTACGGCCAGTAGAAAACCAAGCTGCAACCTCTAAATCGCTAAGGGCTGCAGTTCCTTTAATGGCCACTTGAGGTTGACTCGAAAAGCAAGTCAGTCCCCACAGAGTGTTACGTTCAAATGAACTAAAAAGCATGTTTACAGTTTGAACCTCTGTTTCCTCCTTTTTAAAAACTGTATGACGGGGTAGCTTTAAAGCTTTAAAGTCAGGGGTGTGGCTGCTTTGGCATAGAGGTGTATTGACACAGGGAGCTAAAGCTGGCAGATGTCTACTAGGCTTCACCTCCACTAATTCCACCCATTGAACCAGACATCTCCATTGTGTTTGTGATGTTGGCGCTTTTGGATGCAGGAATAATATGTCTGGCTTGCATGGTGCAGCCTAGTGTGTCTTTTGTCCTGTCTTCCTCCCCTTATTCCCAACAGGTCGTAGCAGATGCCTGCCCTTCCTTCAGCTTGTTTCGGCAGGAGGTTTCTTCCTGTTAAAAGGGAGTTTTTTTCCCCACTGTCACCGAGTGCTTGCTCATAGAAGCTCGTCTGATTATTGGGGTTTCTCTGTATTGTTTTAGGGTCTCCACCTTACAGTATAAAGAGCTTTGAGGCTGCTCTTGTGATTTGAATTGAATCTAAGAAAGTGAATGAAATTCTGTAAATTTATTAGTCCATTAATAAGCAGACTTGCGTATCAGTGGGTCACACCCATGCAATTTATAAATGTAGCTCACTAACCAGGCTTATATTCAAATGAAAAAGCATTTTTGGTGTTACAAAAATGGTTATTTCCCATATCTTGTATAAAACAGTATCAAATTATCCTTATCTCTGATACTCCACCCGGCCCTAAAAGGTTTCTGAGACTGGATGTAATGTGCATTCATTGTTAGTGGACCCAGGGGAGAGAATGGACAATGATTGGGAGAGCAGGTGGGGCTGTATAAACATTATATGGGTTACTACAGAGGGGGTTTTCTGTTTTGGCTGGCTGCTTCATGCATCCAGAGTAGGAGCAGGGTTGATGGATGGATCCAGACCGGAGATCTCATGGAGGGCTTCAGAGCAGGATACTGGGGGAGGTCTGTGGGGTCTCCGAAGAAGTGTGGGGTTGGGGTTGCTTTCATTTTTCAAACCCCTCTCCACCTGCCGCCTCTCTTCTCTGTCTTCTATCCTCTCTTTGCCGCCCCTCTTTAGTCCCCCGCACTGTGCCTAACTATTTTTTTGTTCCATGTCCAAGTGGAGTCCTCTACTGGTTGCTGCCCTTTCACAGTCATTGCAGCATGCTCCCTCCCAAACATCAATCTGGGATGTGTTTAATGCTATTATGAGGTGGCAGCCCAGGCAGCGTGCCCTCCAACAAGGAGAGATGGACTCGTGCCGGGGTTAAACACGACTTAGTTTTCTTAATTCACTTAAACTCGGGTGCTTCTGCTCTCTGCCACCAAGCTCTTAACTTCCTGGTCGGCGCAGCCCTCTAATGCCCGCCTGACACAGCTGTAAAGCGAAGCACTGCTCGTTTTGTTGCTTTGAGGTCAGTGCGAACATTACGAGGTGCTTTGACAGGTCAGAAGTCTTGGCTGGTGTTGGTGTGTGTTTTATTCCCTAACTGTACTTTCCAGCAGCGCCTGGGTGAGCAGAGTTGGCATCTAATTTGCTGGCTTACAGGCAGCGAGTTTGAATGGGATGATCAACTAGTTACTGATGAGATTCAGTCACCAAATCCATAATCCTGTCCGTCTTATAATAACAGGAATAAGAACAGCAGACCTTTGAGTTTGCCTTCATGTGCGGAAAAAATAAAACTTGAAGCTTACAGCAAAAAATAATATTCATTGATCTATTTTTAATTGAATCTTTCTCAGGAACATTGATTTGGACAAGAAATAAAATTTTTAATTACTGCTGTGGTGCTACAGGAGACACAGCAAATCACATGCCAACATATATCTAACACAAAAAGCGTGCCGCGGAGTCTGTATCTGTATTTCTTTCTTTCTGGCACGGCAAACTGAATGGAGCAAAAGTGTAATATCTCTGTCTCCCCTGAGCAAACACTCCATATAAACATCAACATTTCATAGCATTTCTGTGTCATGTGTGTCTTGCTTATATATTAAATGAGCAACAGTGTGTGCTCATTAAAAATGCATGCTTCACATTGGGCATAGGAGACCAATTATCCCACCTAGTTCCTTTACAATGGCTCATAATAAAAGGCCCCTGCAGTGGGCCACTCCCTGATAGCTTCACCGCCTCAACCGCTCTCACCCCTCACCTCGCCTTCCCTCTCTTCTCCTCTCTTTTCCTCCCTTCCTATCTCCCACTCCAGCTGCCTGTTGTCTTCACACCAGATCATCAGTAAACAGGCTTTTCACTGGATTTGATGGAGTGCGGTGTTTTGATCTGTCGGGATTTGGTGTGTGTGCGCTGCAGGTGGCAGCGGACAATGGTATTACAGACAGAGGCAGACATTTGAGCGCACGCAGAACACACCTGATGGCACACATGCATGCATGCACACACACACACACGTGCACGGGCTCACATGTGTAAACATACACAGTAGATGAGACTGTTAAGGTGCGTGTCGTTGCCATCGTGCTTTCTGACAGGAGTGCCTTAAGAAGATCAGAGCGCCTGTGGCACGGAGGCTGTTTCCCGCCACATGCTGTACATCAAATACAAACGCATGTGGGAAGCAACTGCATCACTGGAGCACTTTAAAGCCCCCATACTGACAGCCTGTTCATCAAAAGACTGCCATTATTGTATACATATGGAATTGTATAATTTCCCTGCCTCATATTTGTTCGTGCATTTGTATGTGCGTGGCTGGCAGTGTACTCTTTGAGGATCAAACGCGGCTAGTTTTACTTCACAACAGGAGAAGAAAGAAGGCAATGTGATGGAGTTTCTGCAGCTGATGCTTCGGTTTGTTTAAATGTATACATCAACACACATGGCAGGCTGTCACAACCTTCTCTGCACTTCAAACGGATGAGCTGATGGCTGATGCGTCTCCGTAAAGGAAGCTAGCTGGCCCCGCAGAGTGCTGAAAACAGCGTTAGCGCTGAAACGATTAGTCTATTAATCACCTCAAAGGACAGAACATTAAGCAATAAAAGTTTTGATAATCAATTAATCATTAAAGTAATCTGTCAAGCAACAAAAAAAGAAACATTTCTAACATTCACTGGTTCTAGACGAGACTTTTCATGCTTTTAGAGGCCGTTATGAAGATGTCATCACCAAAACCAGGTACTGGGAGCCAGAGGGACGTTGTGATTTTTAATGCCTGAAGGCAACTGTGAAAATGGAGGGAGTGCCAGTCATGCTAAAAGGGGGCTTTTAATTTAAAAAAACAAAAAAAACAAACAAAAAACTGAAAATCAACAGTGAAAATAATTATTAGTTAGCCCTAACCCCTACTTCGGTGTAGCGTGCCATTTTAATTGGCGACAAAACCTGTCAAGGCCAAGAGCCCGATTTTATTTGATATGCTCCCTGGATGAGGAAACCCCTCCTTCGCTCCCCGTAGACGCTGTTAAAATCAGACTGACTTCATTAATAGTCTGATCTGGATGTAATTAAGAACGAGCAGAGGGCGGCCGGCAGAGAGACGGCAAGTGAGAAGCAGAGTTTTCGTTTCTTTTTTTTCCCTTTTTTTGGATCCTTCTGTCGACTGTGTTGACAGGTCAGGTAGAGATGAGTAGGTCAGGAGATGGATTGTGATGGAGCTTGACCCGAGTTGTGTCGTGCTCTTGTCACAGCTTCATGTGAGAGGCCTGTTAGAGCTGGTAAACACTGGGAGCTGCTGGGCTATCACTTTGTTCTGAGATGTTTTGGCTCATTTGTCTGTGATTAGTCTGCTCGCCTGCCTTTGTTTTGCAAGTGTGGATTATCTGAAACACCCCCCTACCCGTCCTTCTGCACACGCACACGCACACCAGTTCTTCTGTGCTCGTGTTTACACGGCGCTGGGTGGAAAACATAAATTGGAGACAGAGCGTTCCCCGTCTGCGCGGCTTGGAATGGGGTTTGGACTCGGAAAGCTGGCTTTCCTCTCAGGAAGTGTTGTTGCTCACCACTCTCCATAAACACTGGAAAAGAGACCCAAAGAAAATGTCCCAGACTCACTATTTCCACTGTAAACACACAGACATACACACAGACATATACTGCTCCCATTTTTCGCTTTCTCGCATATATGTCTTTCCCGAGCAGAAGGCTTCACATGTCTGGAGCGTGCGAACCAGAAACCCGACCTATGCGTATAAGCTGCTTCAGATTTGTAATTTATGACCGTTATATTTCAGGCGTTGCAAAGGCCAAACAGTGCTTATAAACACAAACAACAAGGAGCTAGAGAGACAAAACATTGCGTTATAGAGGTTTCAGGACTCATGCAATGTTTTTTATTTATTTATTGCAAAACAGTTGGCAATAGGGAGAATGCACTGCAAGGAAAAAAGAAAGAAATCAACAAACCAGGATTTGCTTTGTTTACGTTGCACCCCTGGGTGAAAATGCCAGCATGCTCCAACTGAATTACCTCTTAAAGGAGCGTAAATGTTACTTTTCAGCGTTAACAAGTTGTTGGATTGCAGCTCCCCTTGTGTGCTCTGTGAAGTTAATAAATCTGCATCAGTGAGAAAAGGAAAGAAAGAAAGCTCTTTCCATCAATTTTATGGCATTTATTCCCGCACTGGAGCATTATGCTTTAAAAAAAAAATATCACCGCTAAGCCCCCCACTCCTTAAAAAAAAAAAAAAAAACTTGAAATGTTCACAGTTTGTCATTGTCACAGCTTGGATTTGACAACAGGGAGCAGGACTCTGTAATCTGTCACTGACAAGTTAGCTCCTGTGACTTCATTGCAGTTTTTTCTTTTTTTTTAAAGAATCAGCAATATACCATAACAACCTGTAAAGCTTTTTTTAACACGTAGAGGATTAGATGATGCGCTTTTTCACAGTTCCAACCATTTGCTGCTATTATCGCTTTAACACCCATCTGGCTCCCAGCACCCTAACCTGCCTGTGCACAAGCCTGTAGCAGCAGAACAAGGGAGTGTCGTGGAGAGAGAGAGAGAGAGAGAGGTTAGAAACCCTCTTTTTTTATTACATTTCCTCCGCAGTGAAAGAGGAGGCAAGATGGACACTCCATATCTCCCCGCTGCACCAGAAAACTCATCTAAATGGAAAACACATTGTCTTCATTATTTTGCGAGAGCTGAAAGAACGGGGTTGTCATGGTAACAGCCATCTGAGTGAGCGCAAGCGGGCGGCCGAGGGGCTGGTTTTAGGGCCAGAGGAATGGAGAAAGAGAGAGAGAGGAAAAAAGAGGAGGAGGAGGTGGAGGGAGGGAGGGGTGGAGGAAACAAGGAGTCAGGAGAGGGGAGGAGGTTTGGTGGGAAGAGAGGAGAGATGAAGAGGGTGGAGATCAAAGGAAGACAATAGAGATGGAGGGAAGGAAAATAGGAAATTGTGGGGTTAAAGACAGAGAGGAGGAAAGAGAGCAGCGGGTGTGATGGAGAGAAGACCGAGGAAAGGAGGGGAGGGTTTGTGAGAGGAGCCAGACAGTGCAAATGGCCAGTTAGTGGCTCTGGGAGAGCAGCTCGGAGGCCCTTATTAATTTCAAGGGGGCAGCAAGATGGTAAGATTTAAAAACTTAGGAAACCTCGCCACAGCCCCGCTGGTGCGTGCCACAGTGTGTGTCTGCGCATGGGAGCGCATGCACAGTCGAGAGAAAAAAGGGGGCTCATATTCGAGGAGCGGGTAACCGTCGGGTTGAGATTACAGTCTCCTGCCACTTCAACTCAGCCGGCGCCCCCGCTGGTGATCGACAACCTGCTCGCCGGCGTCTTTATTAGTTGCTCCCTGAGAACAGCCCCTGGCAGCAGCAAGCCCAACACCAACGCCCTTCATCAAATATTTACCCCGTCTGAATCTACAACATGCACCAAGGCCACATCAAATAAAACCAAGTGCCAAGGCGATATCTAATCCAGTCCAATCCCTCTCCTTGTCAACTTCATTCTCTTCCCTTTTCTGATGCTGGGTGGCTTTTCCTGATGCGACTGTCAGTTTAGCATCAGCTCGAGGATTAGAGAAGGAGACCTAGATGATTGTTTATTCAAGTTGCTCCTCTGTTTTATAGCCACTGGCGTAGATATGACTGAGGCCTGACACAACATCATTTTGGCAGCCGTCGGGTGATTAAGGAAATTAAAGTAAAAGCTTAAGTCTTTGTCGTGTAAATACTTCCCCCTGGGGTATTTGGATTGGCTTTAACATCCATTAGGATTTGACATACAACCTCTTCAAAGGAACAGTATCATTATCGTTATTGTTTGCGGTTCAAAAATGGGACGGAACTGAGAAACCAAAGGACTGTCAGATAGATTTATTTATTGCAGATGAAGCCATCATCACTTTTGGTAAATGCCTCTCCGCTGTTGTCCGTGATGCATTGCGTTTTCGGGGGGGGGGGGGGGGGGGGGGGTGTCAGTCATGTGGCTGGGGTAGGGTATTTTTCTTCACAAAAGCATCCAGATCCATTGGCGATAGAGTCCCGGGAGCTTCGCGGGATTTCTCAGCGCATGGGGGAAATTATGTTTGTCTTTTTCTCTCATCGGTTCCCTCCAGATGTGCAGTCGTGGTCAAAGGGAGGGACGAGGGCTGCGGCTTGTGATTGACCAGCACTTAGAGAAAGAGACAAGCGCGCTCTCGGTCGACTGTTTGGCTGCTCTGGCTGGCCAGCTGTGTGGCTGCCTGTAGGTCTTAGTGATTCATGTCACACTGTAATTGGTTTACCTGCTCCCTGTGTGTCTGCGCTCTGAGAGGACCAAAACAAATTACCCAAGGATGACCTCTCGCCATCTCCCTCTCTCTCTCTGCTGCTCTTCAAGCCCCCCCCCTTCTCTCCCTGCTTGCCTCACCCTGCCTCCCGCTCCATGTAATATGTTGTGTGAGTGTTTTCCGTCTCCCCCTTTCTTCCCATCCATTTGTCGCGTCCTCCTGAGCTCTTTCTACATATACCTTGAATCTCACAAGCGAAGTCACAGCAGAATATGATTCTTTCATAGGAAAAAATGTACACACATTTAAAGCCTCTCGAGGTTTGGTGCCGTTTGCTTATGAGCGTGCCCGCTATGTCACACATCACCACATGTTACGCACACATGCATGCGTGAAGATAAGCTGATGTGATGGACTTGAGATGACAAATAAACACACGCACACCGCGGTTGGAGTGCTTTGTAGCTCCGAAAGAGTGTTTTGTAAATGCTGCAGTGAAGCACATTAGCCTTTCAGTGCTGTTTTTTTTTTTTTTTTTGCGCTCATTGTGCCAAATAATACCTGTGTGGATTGTCCCTTCAGTGAATGAAACTGGTGCTCTGTGTACACCATTAGGCTGTTTCATTTTCACAGCGAGCAGATGTTTTGTGTTGTTTGCTCCTCTCGCTCTCGCACGGCAGTGAGCAAACTTTCAAAGAACAAGATGAATGCGCTCTCCCATCTACCCGTGCAGGCAGGTCTCGCTATCTCTAAGGTTATTTAGCGGTCTCTGTAAAAATCCTCTGTCAAAGGATTTCACTCAGAGCTTGAAAAAGTGATTTGTTTGGGTTTGTTGCATCTCTGATACACACTGTTCTCGTATGGGAGGCCCTGGTGCATGTACTGGTAAACATCAAGTCTTGTTTGAGTGTCCTTGAACAAGTCCTTTATTCTGTGCCGACTCCAGGCAATGCTCGGCTATAGACACGGCAGTCGGAAAATCAATAAGGATTCTGTAGCTTTTTTAGATTAACATTAGAATATCTTAGCTGTTTATTTATTGCTGGATAGCAGCAACACATGCCAAGAACAAGTCATTATAAATTATAGTACCTGTAATCTGATGAAGGCATGTGAACTTCAGTGACCAATAATTGCCAATTTTTCTTTTCTTTCTTTCTTTTTTTTTTTTTATAGGTATTTTCACAAAATACCTAAAGGTAAAAAAAATGCCTTTTTACCTAAAAAAAGGCTTTTGATGAAGACAGGACCTTTAGTAATTAGTAATGTTAATGATTTGTGGTAACTGAATGAGAAAGGGAGTACTTGGTACTCTGTACTGTACTGTTATTACTGTGGTTTTATTTTGGAGCTGAAAAAATTTGCACTTGTAAAGGTGGCAAAAACTACAGTTCCTTGAATGTCCGCAAGGGGGCTCCCGTGTTAGAATTTTTTTTTGTTTAAAATGCACAATTTTGTTAACCACCGCCCTCCCATAAAGCTAGGTAATGTTTTATCTATAACACCCCTGTTTGTATAAAGACTATAAAGACTTATGTCTTCTTTGGCAATATGCTAGTAAAAGAAGCTTTAAGTACGCTCTGGTAAGTAAATTTTTAAGCCTTTTTTTTACTAGCTAAAATTATATTAATAAAAATATTATCGAGCTTTCTGTTTTTTCCACTTATCAAAATCAGAGTTGTTGTTGGGCTGGAGCATATGCTAGTTATAGGTGGGAGGGGGTACCCCTGGAATAGGTTGCCAGTCTTAGCACAGGGCTAACACACCTAGCCAGCTAGCTAGCCAGACCTAGCATTACTCTTTTGTCAAAATAGCATCATATTGTGTTTAAAATAAATTAATAAATACAAAGGCAACGTGGGTATGGGTTAGAATGTAAAATTACATGCAAAGGTTAGTCCACATGTTTATAGTTTAACTTCCGGAGATTTAAAAAATATTATTTATGGTTTAAAGGCTTTGCCCACAGGGATAAACAAAGGATGTTCAGCAGAAGCTGGAGCACAGTGGGGCATTTTGTTCCACTATGTGCAAAGAGGTTGGACTGCGAGCTTTTTTTTGTAAGATTGTGCATTTGGAGTGTCTGAGACAAGGGGAGTGGAGGGCAGGCTGGCACAGATATATTTTTGCTCTCCCTAATGACACCAATACCATTTCATGGCTTAGTGAGCAGATTGAATCACACTCACTCTTTGTAAGTCTCACCCTCTGCCCCTGTCTCTCTGTTTCTCCTTCCTGCACACACTTCATCACTCTCTCCTCACACAGACATATCACATGCGCATTCATATGCTACCGTACACTGATGTGTTACACTCACCCTGGTGGATGTTGTTTAATTGCATTTGGGTCAGCAGTTTGCCAGTGCTGGACATGGAATTTGTCAGTTTACCCATTCAGCCGCCACAGGGGGCAGTGTGTGAGCTAACAGCTCTGCTGGAGTCAGGCCCATAAGGTTAGCTTTACACAAGCCTGTCAGACTGCACTGTCAATCACTCTCCTCTCCTCTCCTCTCCTCTCCTCTCCTCTCCTCTCCTCTCCTCTCACACATTCCTAAAAACATACTAAACTTCCATTATCCCACTTAATAAACTTCAGACTCGCCTCTGAAGTCCTGAAGGCTACACACACTGTCATAATGTTACACATACACACACACATATGCTCAATTGCTTCGTCTCTTTTGCATCTCTAGTGATAGAATCTCGCCTTTGGTGACAGTGGAAAATCATATGTGGCAGCCAGGACATACAATCTCCCCCAGTTGGTATTTTTAGTCCTCAGGAACTGGAACTGGAACATTGTATGGAATAAGGAGTTCATTCATTCATCATGTGATGCTCAAAGCTCTGTTCTGCTCATGGATGACCTGATTTTTGTATCTCATGGTTAGATAAATGGCCTTTCCTTATTATTCCAGTATAGACAATACAAATGTAAACCTAGCTGGACCTGGATAATAATGTTGTGCTATTATGTTAAAATATGGGATTAGGTGTAATTGAGCATTTAGCTTTATAGTTATCAGGTGGTAGAGCTCAACTTGCAACCCAGGATTTGTCCACTGTAATGCTGTCAAAGCGCAAGCGCAAGTATGACAAAACATACTTTTATTTGCACATGCAGCACACGGAGAGCATGTGCAAATCAGAATCAGAATCAGAATACTTTATTGATCCCTGGGGGAAATTATTTTTTGTTACAGTGCTCCATTTTAAACCAACATTAAGACAAGACAGACAATACGCTAACTAAGAATAGTACAATATATACATATATATACATACATACATACATACATAAGTCACTTATAAATAAATATTTGGAAAAGAAACATGTGTAGCTGTAGCAGCAAACAGTGTGTTAAGTGGATGCGTTGTACAGGGAGATGGCCACAGGCAGGAATGATTTCCTGTGTCGTTCAGTGGTGCTTTTCGGTAATCTCAGTCTCTCACTGAACGAGCTCCTGTGACTGACCAACATGTCATGGAGTGGGTGGGAGGTGTTATCCAACATTGTCTTTATCTTGGACAGCATCCGCCTCTCCGACACCACCTTGAGGGAGTCCAGCTCCATCCCCACAACATTGCTGGCCTTACGGATCAGTTTATTAAGTCTGTTGGCATCTGCGACCCTCAGCCTGCTCCCCCAGCATGCAACAGCATAGAGGATCGCACTGGCCACAACAGACTCATAGAAAATCCTCAGCATTTTCTGGCAGATGCTGAAGGACCTCAGTCGCCTCAAAAAATAGAGACGACTCTGGCCCTTCCTGTAAAGTGCTGTGGTGTTTTTAGCCCAGTCCAGTTTATTGTCAATGTGTACTCCAAGGTATTTATAGTCCTCCACAATGTCAACACTGACCCCCTGGATTGAAACAGGGGTCAAGTGTTTCCTGGTCTTCCTGAAGTCCACGATCAGTTCCTTGGTCTTTGCCACGTTGAGCTGCAGATGATTCTGCTCACACCACGTGACAAAGGAGTCGACCACAGCCCGGTACTCTGTCTCATCATCCCTGCTGATGCATCCAACCACCGCAGAGTCATCAGAAAACTTCTGAAGATGGCAGGTCTCTGTGCAGTGGCTGAAGTCTGTGGTGTAGAGGGTGAAGAGGAAGGGGGAGAGGACAGTCCCCTGTGGTGCCCCTGTGTTGCTAATCACCTTGTCAGACACACACTGTGGGAGACGTACATATTGTGGTCTTCCTGTCAGGTAATCAACAATCCAGGACACCAGAGAAGCATCCACCTGCATCGCTGCTAACTTATCACCCAGGAGGGTCGGCCTGATGGTGTTGAAAGCACTGGAAAAGTCAAAAAACATGACCCTCACAGTGCTCGCCGGCTGGTCCAGATGGGTGTAGACACGATTGAGCAGGTAGATGATGGCGTCCTCTGTTCCGAGACGAGGCTGATAAGCGAACTGAAGGGGATCCAGATGTGGTCTTACTATGGGTCGCAGCTGGTCCAGGATGAGCCTTTCCAGGGTCTTCATGATGTGGGAGGTCAGTGCCACGGGCCTGTAATCCTGGGGGCCACTGGGACGAGGCGTCTTTGGTACAGGGACGAGGCATGATGTCTTCCACATTACCGGGACCCTCTGCAGACTCAGACTCAGCATAAACAGTTTATGAAAGACTCCACACAGCTGGGGGGCACAGGTCTTGAGGACAAGGGGACTCACTCCGTCTGGTCCAGCAGACTTGCCTGAGTGAAGTCTCCTCATTTAGAATAGAATAGAATAGAATTCAACTTTATTGTCATTGCACATGCACAGGTACAGGGCAACGAAATGCAGTTTGCATCCATCCAGAAGTGCTTTAGTGATATAGATATATTACAATATATATTAGCAATAATATAGATATGTGAGTATATTACAGAAATGGGTCTATTATGGTATGTTATAATGTACACGGTATGAAGTATGTTGTGAATATTCTATAACTATAAGTATGTACAGGCTGTAGTGAGTACAAGCTATGTACAGGATATGAACAGGATATAAATATGAAAAACTATACAGAATATGAAATAAATAACTTTACAGAATCTGGGATATACAGCTATACAGAAATGGGAACTATGCAAGTTGTAAACAGTTGTAGGATTAAAGATTATCGAATGTACAGAATGATTATTTACACAGAGCTATACAGTAGTGCAGTTAAGATAAGTGAGGGTGTAGATAGTTTCTACAGAGGCTATATAAAGTGCTAGTGGTTGTGAGTGGTGGTTCAGTCCATGTTATTATTGTGTTTGAGGGTACAGTTGTCCATTGTGGGGGTGTGTATGTTCAGTCCATGAGTTTAACGTGGGTCAGATGTCAGGAGGCAGAGTTCAGGAGTCTGACAGCTGTGGGGAAGAAGCTGTTCCGGTACCTGGTGGTCTTAGTCCGGAGGCTCCTGTGGCGCCTCCCAGAGGGCAGGAGGGTGAAGAGTCCATGTGATGGGTGACTGGGGTCTTTGATGATTTTCCCAGCCCTTTTCAGACACCGCTTCCTGTAGATGTCTTTTATGGCAGGAAGTGGTGCTCCGGCGATGCGCTGGGCAGTTTCCACGACCCTCTGTAACGCCTTCCGGTCTGAGGCAGAGCAGTTCCCGTACCAGACTGTTATACAGTTGGTCAGGATGCTCTCGATGGTGCAGCGATAGAAGTTCACCAGGATGTCTGAGGACAGGTGGTTCTTCCTCAGAGTCCTCAAGAAGAAGAGGCGCTGGTGAGCCTTCTTGACCAGCTTGGAGCAGTTGGTCGTCCAGGTGAGATCCTCGGAGATGTGAACTCCCAGGAACTTGAAGCTGCTCACACGCTCCACAGCCGTCCCCTTAATGTGGATGGGTGGATGTGGGTCAGCATTCCTCCTGTAGTCCACGATGAGCTCCTTGGTCTTCTCGGTGTTAAGCAGCAGGTTGTTTGTGTCGCACCACTCAGCCAGACGATCCACCTCCTCCCTGTAGGCGGCCTCATCGTTGTCACTGATGAGGCCAATCACCGTGGTGTCATCTGCAAACTTAATGATGGTGTTGGAACCATCAGCAGGTCTGCAGTCGTGGGTGAAGAGGGAGTAGAGGAAAGGGCTCATCACACAGCCTTGTGGTACACCGGTGTTCATTGTGATGGTAGATGAGCAGCGGTTATCCAGCCGGACATGTTGGGGGCGGTTGGTCAGGAAGTCCAGTAACCATTTGCAGATGAGGGAACTGATGCCCAGGTCTGTCAGTTTCCTGATGAGTTGTGAGGGGTGGATTGTATTGAATGCTGAACTGAAGTCTATAAACAGCATTCTGGCGTAGGTGTTGTTGTTGTCCAGGTGTGAGAGGACAGAGTGCATTGCGATGGAGACTGCATCCTCTGTGCTCCTGTTCCGGCGGTATGCGAATTGGTGGGGGTCCAGGGTGGGGGGGAGACAGGATTTGAAGTGTGCTAGGACCAGTCGCTCTAAGCACTTAGTGATGATGGGGGTGAGTGCTACTGGGCGGTAATCATTGAGGCAAGATGGGTTGGAGTTTTTGGGTATCGGGACGATGGAGGTGGATTTGAAGCAGGCCGGTACCACAGCGTGGGCCAAGGACAGATTGAATATGTCTGTGAGCACTCCTGCAAGCTCCCCAGAACACGCTCTGAGAACACGCCCGGGGATGCCATCAGGGCCTGCAGCCTTGTGGACATTGATCCTGCTCAGCACCGCTCCTACATCGGTGGGGGAGAGAGTCATAGGTTGGTGGTCTGGCGTCATGTCTGCTTTGGTTGTGGTTGTGGGGTTCCCTCGCTCAAAACGAGCATAAAAGTTGTTGAGCTCGTTGAGGAAGGAGACATCAGAGGATGCGGGGGAGGGTTTGGTGGTCCTGTAGTCTGTGATGGTCTGGAGTCCTTGCCACATGCGTCGGGGGTTGGAGTTGGAGAAGTGTTCTTCTACCTTCTTTTTGTAATGGTGTTTGGCTTTTTTGATGCCCTTCTTTAGATTAGCCCTGGCTGTACTGTAGGCGTGTGCATCTCCTGACCTAAAGGCAGTGTTGCGGGCCTTCAGGAGGAGACGAATACCAGGTTGCATCTCAACCTGGTATTGAGTGAAGGTGATGGGTAGGGGAGGGGTGTCAGGAATCTCACAGGAGGCAACATGTGAAGAGAGAGGCTGGCACAGTGGTGTGGCTCTGGATTCCAGGCTGACTGCAGGTGAGGTTGTGGGGGTGGGAGCAGACACTGTGGTGTCGAATCTATTGAAAAACAGATTCAACTCGTCGGCTCTATTCTCACCTCCCTCAGCTCCCCTGCTGTTGGTTGGCCTGAATCCAGTGATGGTCTTCATGCCCCTCCACACCTCTCTCATGCTGTTCTGCTGGAGTTTCCACTCCAGCTTCCTCCTGTAATTGTCCTTAGCCTCTCTGATCTTGTCCTTTAGTAACACCTGGATCTTCCTCATAAATAAATGTCTTTGGCCATTTTGTTGCATACTAACTCCCCAGGGAGCCTCGAAACTCTCCTCTCCAGGTTTCTCTTTGTTTACAGGTGATGCATAGAGAATTTATCAGAACTTTTCCCCTGAAAATAGATTTCTGATGTGGCTGAAACGTTAGAGAGCTAAGAAGCTCACAAGCTCCACAAAGCTGAATGGAACTACAAAGTCAGTGGATAATTATCTGTGAATTTCTCTCAGCGGGGGAATATCTTTCACAGACAAAACTATATTTGACCCATTGTTAATACAGAACATTTCATTAAATATTTTGTTTTCCTAGTTGGTTCTGAAAGTGGTAAAACATTAAAGATAGCAAAGCTTTGTAGAATTATCTCACTACTGGCTTTGTGTTACTTATATTTCTAAACTTGTCCTGGTAGAGCTGAAATAATCATAAGTTTAACCACCTGTCGACACTGCTTTAGTGCTTTGTGCTGTGCAGAGGTCTTGAGGTCTTTTTTTGGCTTCCAAGAAGTCATTTTTTGTGATTTTTTTTTTAAAGACAGTATCAAACCTCCAGGCTTTCTGAAGGTCTTCCAAAGTTTTTCTTTGGTCATTTGCTGGTCCTTGTACCTGACCATTTTTAACACTGACCGATGAATCATTCAAGCATAAGAACAGCACCCAACTCAAGGGGTGAACCAGTGTTGTGGCTACATATAAGACACAGCTTCTGAGAAAAAAATTAAATTGTTTCTCTAGGCATTTTGTTACAAAAAAAACACCAAATACACTATTTTTGGTGATTCTCAAAACTTGGCATATCTCTGCATTTAACAAAATTGAGGAAACTGGACAAATAGAGGAGAAAAGAAGAAGTGGCAGGTCTAAAAAAAAAAAAAAAAGTACCTTCAAGTCAAATCGAGCAAAGACTTGACACAGGACCTGAGATCATCTGGTCCTTGAGTTGATTAATCTACTGTTGACAGAAGCCTCATCAGAAATGGTCTCAGTGGAAGGATGGCTGTCATTCATAAGCAGGAAGCAGAGAGAAAAGTCTTATGGAGTGAAATCGTACCTAAAAGAGTTCAGGTTGTGTTGAAGAATAAAGGTGATCATAACAAATATTGACTTTCAAGCCTGTTAGAAGTGTACAAATTCAATCTCCGTGTATGTTTGCCAGTGTTTCAATAAACTGCTGTGCCTATTTCCTATTTTCCAATCAATATATAAATGGCTTGAGACCTTTGCACAGTACTGCAACTCATGAAAAGTTATTTTTCACCTTATAAACAGAAAAATAAATCTAATCTAAAAATAAATTTAAAAGGTAACTAATTGTAACAGCTGTCCTCACCATGACTGTGTTAATTAAAATTAACTTAAAAGATTATAGGATTCAGTTCTCCATTCACTTAGCACATGGTGCTCCGTTTTTGAACTTACATATAGAGTGGTGAAATAATCGTCTGTTCCCGGGGGTATCTGGTGGTGCATACCTGTAATATTCCACAACAGAAGCTCCATATTTATAGACGGCAGCAGAGCCGCTCGCATATCCCCACATCACAGCTGTTTGCATTGCAGTGTTGGGTGTCACATAGCTGCCCGGTGCTCCTGTGGTTGTCACATTAAAACAGAAGATAAACAAACAGCAACATTTAGAGTTTATTTTTTCCACCCCTGGGACAAGTCGTTTCACATTTTTATAGAGGCTGGTGGTTGTGATGGTGTAGAGGGTTTGAGTTTTATAAAGCCCAGAGGGAGCGATATGACTAATAGTTGGCTTTGCTGAGAGGGAAAAGGAGAAGGGTAGAGATTAGCGGAGGAGAGGATTAGCAGGGAGTCAACAAAATAGACAGAAACAAGGCAGAAAAACAAAGATATGAAGATGCAAGGAGGTTTGTAAAGAAAAAAATGAAGAAAGCTGACAACAAAATGGAGTGGACTGGAGAATATAAAGAAAATAGCTGCTGTATGGCATTGTGAGTTTGCCACTAAAGATAATAACGTGTATGTGTGAGAGAGAGAGAAATGGCTGGTGGCTTTTTTACAGACATACTGAGAGCAGAGATTGTGGGAGGGAGAGGTAAAGAGAGGCCATCACAGCTGAGTGGTGTTGATTGGCCTGTTTGAAAACACATGAACTGCACACAGGGAGAGAAAGAGAGGGAGAGAAGCTCAGTGCACTGGGATAAAGTGTCGCTCTGTGCCGTGCCACGCTGCAGCCCAAACCACATTAGAGCAAATGAATCCATTCCACCTCCTGTTATGGCAGCTCCCACACGGGGCCCCGGGAAGGAGGAGGGAGGGAGGGAGTGAGGGAGGAAAGAAGAGTGGCAGGAGGGTTGAGCTATGAGGGATGGGGAGAAGAAAATGATAGAATGGAAAATGGAAGGTGGTGTAAGGGACTCGCATGCTGGGTGGCTCTAATGATGTCTTGGGGGGCTGTAGGAGAGGAGAGCGAAAAGAAAATCTGTGGCCATATGACTGAAGATGAAGAGGAGGAGTGAAGATCCCCCGCTGAGTCCAGAGAACTGAGTTCTCCTTTTCAAAATGAAGTTGATCACTGGTCAGACTTCATCAGATTGCTCTTTTTTTGTCATTGTTCAGAACTCCCCTCTGCACTTCACCTACAGCATAGATTCAGCATTAAAGCAGTATATAATTTTCCACGTGGTTATGTAAAAGCCCTTCATTATTTTGAAATAGACCCGTCCCGAGGCACCGTGAAACCTTTTCCGACTTCAACTTTAAAAACCGTTAAAGAAATTTCAAGGAAGCGGCGACAGCATGTTGCACTTACAGCTTGCGTAGCTGCAGAAGTTTGGGTCCTCAATAAGGCAGATAATTTTACATTGCTATTATTTATCAACAGGCTATAATTAAGAACTAATAAAATAAATTATAAGGTCCTGCTATACTCCCACAAAGAGTTTATTTTGCACATGAATCTTTTCATTCGTCATCTCATTTACATCCTTTTGTCTAAAGTACAAAAGCGAATTGTAAGGACCCAACTGCCGACCTGCAGTGACTGACAGAAACAATGCAGCCTTTGTAAAGATGATGAGCAAGTCATCAAAAAGTCATATGGGATTATGAGTAATGCTCTGTGACCACAGAGTTAAAGCTAACTTTGGACCTATTATTATGTATTACTGGCACGCTATGAACCTATAACATATTTAAATGTGCTTTTAGCACGTTTAGTTGTTTTTTAAGTGTGTGTGAACAGATTATTTAAGTGAGTGTCAGATTGGCCCTCGAGGGAGCAAAGGGGCCCATTCTTTCATCAGTGCACAGCACACAGCTTCTACAGTTTTAGTTTGTAACGTCAGCTGATGTCTGCACAGGTAATTTTGCATTCATTAGCATCTCACTGCTTGCGCATTGATTTTGGAGAATACTGTGATTGACCTATCAAGGCGCTGATTGCAACCATATCATCCAACCCTGCTCCTAATGTATTCCCACGCAATGCATAGCACTGCGATGTGTCACAAGCTCCTGCACAGCTGCCTCCGTGTAACGACCGATCACATTCACAAAGCTCGCTGCACTTGACAAAGGTGGTAGTCATTTGTCTGAAATGAGAAATCACTCGCGCTATGAGCGATCGTACGCTGTGTCTGTGCACGTGCGTGCTGCTGCTGTTGATAATGAAGAGATCATTTCAACACTCTTTTTTTTGTTTCTCTCCGTCTCTTCTCTCCACCGAGCCTAGCCCTTCTTTCCCTCTTCCTGCCATTCTTCAGGGCCTTTCATATCACTGCGCTTTTGTTTAGGATTGCTTATTTCTTGCCCCGTTTCTCCCAGCTCGTTTTCGCTCAGAAACAGAAAGAGAAGGAGGGAAACAACAAAAAAAAAGAACACAAGCTTCCTTGGATGTTAACACTGCTTATATTTTGCTCTTACTCTGCACTGATTCATAGCAGCATCCTCCCACTGCTTTTTTGTAGAGAGGTCGTAATATGCACATCGTAATTGGATGTGTAATGCTTTCCTTTGCACCTCGGGTAAGCAGTGCTGACTGTTGCTGATTAAGATGTTGGGAAGACAATAAAGATTAAGCAGGTCTGTCTGTGGCTTGTGCATGCTCAAACAATGATGGAAGTTGCCCAAAAACAGAAAAATATAACTCTGGAAAGGAGGGGGGAAAAAGTCAACTGCTACACTAAGACACACACATAAGGTTTTTTTTTCCAGCCTAATCAGTGAATCTGTGGAAAACTGAGAGCAGAGATTTCAACATTTTGCGGTAAAACATTTAGCTTCCCCTCCCAGTGATCAGATAACAGATTAGCGTGTTTCGTTTTGAAAGTACAGGAGGAGGAGTGAGGATGTGGGGCAACTGGGAGATGTTCTGCTCCGTCTACAATGGAGCATCATCTGTTACGCAACACATTACACGGGCGTGTGCTGCTGGGTGGTCTGACAGCGCGGACGGTCGGTCAGTCAGGTGAATTGGCTTCTAGTCTCAGTTACAATGCCGCTGACTGAGCGCAGCCTGGCCAACCAGTCACATTTCCACCTCATTTTCCTTTCAGAACCTCAGGGCCCATCTTTTCATCGACTAACAAAAGAGCTGTATGTTGATGGGGAGGGGAGGGGTGTGTGTGTGTGTGTGTTGGACCTTGTGAAAGTGCAACAGAGGGAAGGAGGGAAAGATGGTTAAAATATGTAGCTATCTCCACCCCAAAGCCCCCGGCCCTCCTCTTTTCTTTCTAGTCTTGATGTGTTGGGACAGCAGGAAGGGGAGCTGGAGGAGAAACAGTTAATCAATAGCCACAAGGTCAGACGGCCAGCGCTGGGCTGAAGCGTGCCCTGTTAGCGGTCTGTGGAGCTGCCTGCTTGCTGAAGGGGGATTTGTAGCACTTGTCAGGGCTTAAAGGAGGCCTCTCTGGACCACTTACTCCAGGTGTAGTGTATAAAAAGAGACATGCTGGTTAGCAGCAGGAGAGGGAGACATCTGCTGGACGCTGGGAGGCACAGCAGCATGGCAGAATTAGGCCACACAAAGTTAGGGGTCAAGTTTTGCACAGTCAGAGTGACTTTGTGGCTCGCACTCTACGGATTTAGCAGTTTCCTCAGGACAGTCAGCGCCCACACCCTGCAGCGCGATGAGACATTTCCCTGCCAGGCATTTCACAACATTTGCTCCAGAATTCCTTGTTACTCATGCAAGCAGTGTATTGGTGATGTTCAAGACTTTGTAAGTGCACTCTGTGTAACTCTAATCTGGTAATGCTTAAGCTCGGAGGATTAGTAATACAGTCTTATTCTTAAAGTGTTGCTTTGAAGTTTTACCTTTACGTTTAATCAAAGCGAGAGTGTGTGCGCGCGCGTGTGTAAAAGAGAGTGTGTGTGCATATTGCTGTGCTCTTTCTAAGATAGGTGCACAAGACTGAGCGCTACAGATGAAAACTCTCAGGCTGAGCACTGTGTTTCGATCGTGTTTGTTCTTTCGCTCTGTTTCTCGCAGCAGGGGATCTTGGGGGACCCTTTATCAGTGCTGAGCAGCT
Organism: Diplotaxodon limnothrissa; assembly: GCF_057381915.1. Classification (NCBI taxonomy): domain Eukaryota; kingdom Metazoa; phylum Chordata; class Actinopteri; order Cichliformes; family Cichlidae; genus Diplotaxodon; species Diplotaxodon limnothrissa. Next base: position 12,085,897 of record NC_140608.1, on the reverse strand, counting down.
TTCCACCCCCACCTGTGGTTTCTCTGTTGGCCTTTTGTGTGGAGGAATGTGAAGCGGACCAATACTGATAGAGATAAACACAGAGGGATGGTGAGGGACGGGGGCTTCGCTGGCAAATCAGCACGATACCCATTAATCCAAATCTCAGCATATTTCTCTGAGATGCTCAGAAAAGTGAACGCACGGTGGCAATTGTTCATGTTGTTGCAAAGAAAAAGAGAAAAAGAAGAACCTTATCTTCTGTTTGATTTGTTTGTCCACGGCACAATGATAACTTCAGCTCTGAGGGTTGCTAACAGCTGTCTTTTCTCTTTTGCAGTGTGAGACTTTTCTCACATAGTTAGCAAAAAAGCTGCAACAGTTTCCTTTCAGTTTCATCATGTTTCCGTTTGTCATTAATGCTGCTGCTGCAGGACATCTCAGTTTCGTGCATTTGCCAAAAATATGCGCTCGAGGCTGATCAAACCCTTCAGTGAGTCAGCGCGTAAACAAGCTGGCTTCTCAGTTTGAAACATTTCTTGAGCTACTGTTTGAAATTTACAGCCTGCAAACTCTGCACGCACTGGGGGACCTGACAGAAACCTGTTGTAACAGTTGTACTTCTCCCCATCCTCTTCTTTTACAGAGTAAAAGAGCTCTTTAATGGAGTCCCGATAGAGACGTCAAGATGAACACGTTACCATCAATGGACCGGCACATCCAGCAGACCAATGACAGGCTGCAGTGCATCAAACAGGTGTGTATGCAGAGCAGTGTGTAGAAGCCCTCTCTCCTCCTCCTTGTTTTACTCCTTTGCAGACACAGTTTTTAGAGGCAAAGACAGAAGAATGTACATTTCCTCATCCTTCCTGCATTACTTTCTCCCCTCAGCACCTTATTTGGGCATCAGTTTTTCTGGCCATTAGCTCCAGTCACACAGATCAAGTTGCACAGGGTCATAGAGCGAGAGAGAGAGGGGGAGGCAAATCTGGCAGCTAACACAGGAACAGACTTCAAAGCGACTAGCAACATAACAGCCCCCCTCCCTTCTTCTCCTGGTCCTGTGTTCCCTTACTTCACGTTCCTGACTCTTGACGTTTGCCTACCCTTGTTGTGGTTTTGCTTAAATACTTCTTTGACTGTCAGCTTTCAGGAGACTCCTCATAGACACACATATATACAGACAGACATAACCCAGGGCTACCGCCTCTGCCTGTGATTAATCGTCTACAAGAGCTCATAGACTGGTTGGCTAGCTGGCTGGCTGTGGGCATATTCATTTATGCTACGTGGGTGTGATGCTTTATATCTGAAAACATCCATATGACACCATGCCTTAGAGTGACTCAGTGAATGATGGAGCTTCTTAGCTTGTGATTTTTTGCAATTTCTCTTTACCCATTGTTGAACCTCCCACCTCCACCCCCTTATTCCCGCGTTCCCTCCTAAACTCCTGCGCACCTTTCATAATAACCTCCATCTGAACAGGCTCAGATCGCCTCGGCTCTTTTGCACGACACCAAATCTTGGAAAGGCTCTGTTTTTTGAAACGTCAGCTCATTTCAAGTGAATACAATTTGAAGTAACTGACACTGCTCACGTCTAAAATCCCCCTCGCTTACTTTCCTTGGCGTCACCGATAAGCCTGTAATAGGCGGATTTAACACGTCTGGCTTAATAAACGCACTAATTGTAGTTTGTTTTATGTACTCCTCAGCTTTTGCTGTAATGGAGCTTGTCGTAAACCTGACTTCAAAGGCTCTGAGCTAGTCATTGAGCGCTGAGCTTGTGGTAGCTCTGCTAGCAGGGTGTTGTTTTGGTTTGGGGAAAGCCGCTGGCACAGAGCAAGCTGTTATGCCCTTTTCTGTGTCGTGTTTTTTTCATGCAGCCAGGTAAGCACTGAACAGCCTGAACCACTGCTGGCCTAAAAAGAGGAGTACGCCGGTCCGTCATCTCGCTGAGGACAGTCTGTCAGACGTCTGTCTCTTGGTGTGCTAAAGCCCCATCACTGCTGCAGCTGCTCTTCTCTCTCCCTCGCTTCCCAGTTCTTGTCCTCATCCAACCCTAAACAACAACAAGAACAGCTCAGGCCCCATCCTCCTCCTGAAACTCAGCTGAGCTGTTTCACTCCGCTGTCCTCCCCCTCACACCAGAGTCGAGGTTGTCAGGCAGAGTTGGTGGCGAGTGCTGCGGCAGGAGGAGCTGTGAGTTCAGATCTAGACAGACAGCCCCTGCTGTGCTAGTTCTGATTCCTCTCGCGCTGGAGGTTGATACGCCTCCCATCAAGCAGCAATAATGCCAGATTATATCACTCATCTAGAGCAGGCTCTTCTCCTCCCTCTCACTGAACCTCGATGAGAGCATCTCTCACTTTCTCTCACTCTTTCTGCTTTTCTTCGTCATCAGTCAGACTCCTGTGAGAGTCTACAACTAACTCTATAATGCCTAATCTTCACATCACAAAAGATGAGTCACTCAAGGCCTCTCTTGAAGCCCATGATATCGTTGGACGCTCTCAGAGATTTTCTCAGTGGGCGGGCACCGGCTTGACACGTCGCATTTGCAACGAGGAGTCCCTTTTGTCACACATTGCCAGAAAGCTGCCCTTTCAGAAATGCTCACCTCTGCTGCCCCCTAAAGACAATAGTTCTACCTTCTTTCCAAGAGCACACAAAACATAACGCTTCAGCTCTAGATGAGAATAATAAATGCTTTCAAGTGGGCTCAATCTCGCCGAGTGAACGAGCTGCAGCTCTGCGCCATTTCAGAGCTATTAACCTCCTGAGCCGTGAAGAAAGGGAGCCCAATTTTAAAACCGCTTATTGTGTCCTGCCAGCCTCAGTAGCCTTCAGACACTGGGAAGAAAAGACTCAACTGTTTCAGGCCTCAGTGAACAAGCGAGAGAGACAGACAGAGACTCAAAGAGATTAGACAACACACCAACGGCTCGTATTGAGTCTGCACACATAGCTGCCAGGACCAAGGTTGTTTTCTTTGTGCACAGCCAAGTCAGCCAGTGGAGTAATGGTGCCTGGGCTCTGTTACACTGAGAACAGGCAGGGAATGAGGGGAAGTGAGAGAAGGAGAATTGGAGGGAAAGATTTGGTTGCTGTGTGGGTCATGGGGGTGAGGGATGGGTGTTGCCAAGAGAGATTAACAAGAAACACTGGCATCATTGTTGATATGGGTGTGATCTTCTTCCCACATTGCGGCTGAGCCCTGAGTGGGCGTATATTGGAAAGAGTCAAGGTCCTCACAGGGTTGCGGAGAAACACAAGACATTAAATCAAGGCAGTTTAAGGGGGGAGAACAAGGCTGCAAAACTACTTGGGTTCAGTGTTTTTCCAATTTGTACTTAATGCGAAAAAAATAACACTCATTATTTCCCATTGTCTCTAATAGCAGTCTCCTTTCTGTCTGTTTGCACAGCACTTACAGAACCCAGCCAACTTCCACTCAGCGGCCACAGAGCTGCTCGACTGGTGTGGAGATCCCCGGGCCTTCCAGCGACCTTTCGAGCAAAGTCTCATGGGATGTCTGACGGTACGCAAACACTAATTATGGTTTTTGTTGAGTTTTTCAGGTACTTTTTTGAACACAAGGAAAACAGTAATTAGATTTGGATAAGGATGTGTCCACCTCTGAGGCTTTTAGCCGACGTTTAGGATCGTATATACACAAGTTTCATGTAATATTCGTGTAGATATTTCAGATTGTTTTACAAAGCTGTTAATAGCACGTTGTAATTTGGATCCAGAGGTGATCTAGCTGCTTAGGCTCTTGACAGAAGTTGTCGTCAGCTGCTGCTACATTGTGCTGTGCACACACAAAACCACACACATACACAGAAGAGGTATGAAGAGGTTTGTAACTACCCAGTCACCTCTGGCTATCGCCTTTCAGTTCGCTAGCTGCTGCTCATCGATCTGGGCACAGGGCCAGAGAGCTGGCTCTCACCAGGTGTGTACAAACCTCTCACACACGTACTTACATGCGCAGCCATGTGTGCGAGCCCTTAGAGCAAAGACCTGCGTGTTTCACGTGTTTATTGCAAAGATAAGCCTTTGCAGCACTGAAAGAACGCTGTTCCCAGTCCAAGCGTTCACGTGAGCAAACAGACAAATGCTCATTAATGTGTAAATCACAATAAAAGCCTCTTAAAGGCCGATAAGGAGCTATACAATCGAGCCCCCCCACTGAGATCCCTCTCAGCATGGTGCGGTTTCCATCAGCTAAATTGTTTCGTCAGACTTGGAGCAAACTGCTGCTTATCTGGAGAATTAGAACACGCAACAAGTCTGTGCATTCTTTCAGGATTTTGTCTTTATGCCGGTTGTGTATCAGAGATCCAAAGAGAAATTTAAACATGACTGTTAATTGAACGCATGCTCCATGTGGAGGATGCGCCTGTTCCCCGGGGGCTTTAGAATCAGGAAGAGATGACGCAAGTCGGGGGGGGGGTCCTATTCCTCTGTGGGGCAACCTGCATATGGCCAATAAAGCATTCATTCATTCATTCATTCATTCAAATAACAAGTATTCCACTGTTAGAATGACACTTTACATGACAGGTGTAGTGTTTTTTTTGTGTTTTGTTTGTTTCTTTATATTTATGCAAAATGTGTGGGCGGTAATGTAGTGGATGCAGACATATGTATTATTTTTGTATATGATTCCACAGTTTTCTAAATTCTCCCACGTAGTTCACAAGGAGCCGTCTTTCACGAATGACTTCAACAGCAGTTAAAAATAAACTACAAAACTGATTCCTTTTCTCTTTGGCAAATAGATAAACAAGAAAGTGAGTGGCCTACTAACCCTTTCAGCACCTCTCACAGCGCTGTTTTCATATTGACAGAAATATGTGCTTGGATGCACATCCTCAGAGGGAGATTAAGCTGAAAAAGGCTTATGAGGTGAAACACTGTTAAATCCATGTTGAATCTATGCTAGCCTCTGTAACTGGCTGCCTGCCTTGTATAAACTGTAGGGCAGACTCACTCACGCAGGAAATTAAGCCATTGACAACAACACGATTTGAGCGTTTGTCAGAATAGTTTGCTTAATCCTGATGTGTCCTGAGCAGCTTCAGATGGATATAATGCAAGTTGCACTGGAAGTGTAGAATTGCATATTTTATTCTCCTGAATGGAACAATCAAATAAACCCTATTATTGACATCATTTCACCAGTTTTCTCTCTTTTTTCACCTCCCAAGCTTTTTACAGTATTGTGCACAAGTGTTGAGCCACCTCTCTTTTTTTGTTTTGCTTCCAAGGAGCCAGACTTGCTTCTAATTGTTTAAAGTGTTTTTGAGAAACTTATTTTCTTTCTTTCTTTGGACATTGGCTGCTTTTTGACTCATTTTAAGTCTACTCATTATAAATGATTATTTTAAGAGGAAGGTTTTTAGTGTGCTTACCCCTGTAACACTGGCCGATGAATCATTTAAGCATAAAAAGGAACCTAACTCACAGGATGAATCAGTGTTGTGTCTACATATAACAGGCAACTTAGCAAAGAACCAGTTTTAAGTTGAAGCTTTTGGCACCTTGTTACTAGCATCCTGTTGCAAAAACACATCATTTGTTCCCTTTTTTTGTTTAATCTATAAAAATAAAATGCCAAAGTTAACACAGCTTAGCAGGCATAAAGTATTTTTGCACCAATAAGATGATTCCCAAAAAACTGTTAGCTTAAAACCTGCCACCTAATAGATGTATTTGCTCCTTCAGTTCATCCATCTACTGTTCACTAAAGCCTCATTATAAATGGTCTCAGTGGAAGGGCGACTGTCAAGAAGCCATTCTTCAGGCTGAGATATGCCACTTTACATAAGACTGTTCTGAAATCAGTCTGATGGAGCGACAAACTCAAATTTGAAATTTTATATCAATATATATGGAGGAAACTGGGAGAGAGGTGCAGCAGTGAGCGTATACAGGCATCTGTTAAACACGGTGGAGGCTCTCTCGTGGCTTTGCGCTGCATTTCACCCAGTGGTGTTTGGGTTCTTGTTAAAATGATGGAAAAGTCTGATTTTGATTTACCATGCATTACCATTTGGAGATCCTCTGATTGCAGCAAAGATCCTCATCTTTCAGCATGGCAATAATCCTAAACACACTGGCAGAGCAGTAAAAGCATAACTGGATAGAAACGTGCAAACTATTCCAATTTTGTGTTTTAATAGTAGATGGATTAGAAAAACTTAGACATATTTACCCGCTAACTGAAGCTTGAATCGACAGAAAAATACCCCAATACCTATTATTTCAGGTGCTTTCAGAGCAGACAGTTCTGCAGACTATCCAGAGGTTAGTCTGGACATCCCCTGGAACTGCATACCTTCCTGTTTTCATTTGAGCCATTCATAGAACATCTGGGGCAATGTAATATCTGGCCAGCAGCTGGTAATGCACCATCACCTTGTGATCTTTTTATTTATTGTTTGATTTTTTTAGTTGGGTGGTGGATGCCTGGTAGCGAGTACAGGGGAACTCCTAGTGAATGTGTGTTTATATTGGGCTCTGCGCAGTCAGAATTACATAGTATTTCCTCTGTTGCATATAGATTCAACAAAGCCTGCACTTTTCAGTATGATCTCATAAAAAAGAAAAAGTTACTAGCACTATGAAAAAGTCCCACATTCTCCTCATCTGGTTGGACATCTGACTCACGCTCCAGCTGGCTGGGTGTCGCGCTCTGGCCAGTTCACTTCCTGGTCAGTGCAGACTTGTTTCAGGTGACCCTTCATAAGCTCTGCTCCTTCTGCAGAGTGACTGTGGTTTGGCATTCTCGCCTCTCTTGGAGGAGGATACAGTCATCAAACTCGTCCCAACTGTGGATCATTGGAGCGAGCCAGACTGCAGACTCCACATTAATCTTACTATCTGTCTTTTCGTGTGTGTATTTGTGCGTGAGCGTTCACTCTTTCTGAAGAGAAATGAAGTTTATTTACAAAAGTGGCTCAAAATATGAGCACAGTTAATAAATTCAGCAGTCGAGAATATTTAGAAATTCAACTTGGGGACTTTTGATAGATAGACAGCAGCTATACTCACAATCCGCTGCTCTTTCTCCAGGTGGTGAGTCGCGTTGCTGCTCAGCAGGGGTTTGACTTGGACCTGGGCTACAGGCTGCTGGCTGTATGTGCTGCCAACAGGGACAAATTCACTCCTAAATCTGCAGGTAAGACCCATCACTTAAAAACAACAACTTTTCTTTATATACAAAACAAGTCACATATCATAAAATCACATCTTAAAGTCTTATGCTAACAGACAGTTTAGCTTATTAATTAAATAACTGTATAGTTTCAATAAATAAAAAGAAAATAAATGTCTGTTAAAGTCACCATGAATCTGTGGTTGGTTGATTTCTACCAGCAACCACAAACATCACACAAAAAGTCCATGGAGCATTATAATGTGAAGTTATTTTTAGTTCCCATTAAACATTGATGTGCTATTGAGATGAGCCGTCTGAGAGGTAGCCTGAGAAAAAGAGTCCACTCAACAGTGTTTCCGCACTGCGTGCGTGCAGCCTACACGCACATACACATGAAGCCAAAAGAGAAAGAGTGAGCAGTAATGCTATCCTCAGACATTTATCTATCAAATCCAATTTCCCCCGATCCATACCTCCCCTCCCCGCCTCTCCGCCTCCCACAGTCCTGCAGGAGCTGCCTGTTCTTGTACATTTGTCAAAGTGAAACATGCAGAGGCGGGAGAGAGAGGAGAGAGAGAGAAAGAGATGGATGGCTGGAGAGGTGTCGCTGATGTGTGCTGGACCACTCGCTCTGCCTGACAGAAACCTGACAAAGCTGTTGTCAGCCAGTCAGAGCACAGATAAACCTTTATTCGGCGGTTGCATGAGTAGGAATAATAAGAGTCAAATATTTTGTCTGGTTTCTTTGTTTTTCTGACAAGTTAAACGTGTGTCATTTGTCGGAAAACAGGAACTGCAGTTATGTCAGTAACGGTTTTGAAATCTTATCCCATAATTCCTCATACAGGCTACAGTTAAATGTGTTGCAGTTAAATGTACAGAAGGGAGTTTCTGCTTTGTTTTGTTTTTTTGTCCAAAGTGTCCGTGATATGAACATTTGCTAAGGGTGAATATCAGCTTTCAGTTGTGGCGGGAAGCATCTTGTTGGGGGGAACTTAAGTGGTCAGACAGACGTCATTGTACATTATTGATTGTTGTGTTTCTCTCTCTCTCTGTCTCTCTCTGTGTTCCTGCGTTGGGATAATATGATTGTTGTCCAGGCCATGGCACGGACTGGCTGGCAGGCTGCCTGGCTGGGCTGGGCTGGGCCCGACTGACAGTCAGAATCATCTTCAGGCCTGCTGATGGTTCTGGGATCTAATAGAAGACAGCACGAGGGTTTCAGGAAGAGCTGTTTATGTACAGGAGACAAATGGGTACTATAGTGTAATTATGCGAGGTTGGGGGAGGGATGTGAGATATGATGCAGCCAGCCATTAAACAGGGCAGACAGGCTGCTGGGGTGGGAAGCAGATATGACTCAGGGCAGATCTTACTCACTGAGCGTCCGTCTTAGCTCCCTTACAAGGACGTCTGTCTGAGAAGCCAGACAAGGGGATGACAGCGGAGACAAGATGTGTGCATGAAATCAAAGATACATCCATGCGCTCAGAAAGAGATGTAGAGAAGTGTCGGCTGTCTGTGTGGTCATTTGTGTCTTTTCACCTGCCTTGCGCGCGCGTGTGTATGTACGTGCATTTATGCATGCGTGTGTGTCTAATTGTGCAGCTCCTGCACAATGTTCTTGGAGTCTGCATGGCGACAGAAGCCTGTGAATCTGACACCTGAGAGCCCAGACAAGGGCCAAGGAGTCTGGGATGCTATCTGTAGGCTCCTCAGGGATGGAGGCAGACTGCAGATCAATCACACTGACACTTTCTTTGAAAGCATCAGTCAAATAAGAAATTGATGAAACAATTATCCCTACCCTCCATTAGAGCAGTTCAACAAAAACATTTAAAATGATATTTGTGTGGGTTTTTTTAAAAACTGCAGCCACAAATGACTGTAGAATGAATGCAAATAAATGCTGAGTGAACATATTAGAAACTAATCACTAAACTTTTAGGTTTCCAAGAAGGCTGACTTTGCATTTTAATATTTACATCAACTCTTTTGTGTGTCTCAATTAAGTGTCTTGCAAGTAATTGAACCCATGAACAAAGTACAAAGGCATAGTTGCACAGTATGAAAGTATAAATTGCTGACTGTGAGATCTGTCGAGTGAAGTAGAAAGATTTTCAGCAACAGCAGGCAGCTGACGATGAGCTGTCTGGAGATTGTGACCCTGCAGTGAAGCCTGGGGGATTAGTATGTTGCTCTAATCTGGAATCAGCCAGAGAAGAGACCTATCTGCTGTTAGGCAACGTAGCATTAGCACTGTTAACTCTCAGAACCAGCAAAGATACACAGCATTACTGCTGTTAGCATAGTAGGATTGTTAGCATTGATGTTTTGCTCCATGTTTATTTTTTATTTTTTGGAGTAGGCATGCTATAAGCTCAGGTTTATAGAAAAATAAACTTAAGTAAATCTGTGTTTATGTTTTACACCCAATAATCTGTAGTCTAGCACAAATACGCTTACACCTCAGAGGTTCATTAGATGATAGAGGCGCACTTTCCGCCTTACAAATGCACAAAACACAACACATAGGAAATTAGATTAATCACAAAATCTGTCGAAGCTTTTTCTGCTGCCTTTTTCAGTGAATCTGCTACTCTAAATATAAACTCATAAAGAGTTAGTTATCTTCCTTTTATGAAGGAAAGGCTTCACAAATTGTCACCAAGATCAGCTTTAGTTGTCTGCAGTTATCAGCTTGTCACCTCATCTCCTTGAAAATATCTCCTCCTGTTGTTTGTACTCGGATTACATCTGAAGTGTGACTTGGATTGTTTTGAATGTGTATATGTTTCCAGCGTGACTCGACATGCCCTGGATTAGAGGCGGCTCCTCCCTGGAATGGTAGCTTTTTTAGCTTTAATGTTTAAGATACACACAGGTTGCTGCTTGTTTTCCCTTTGTCTAACTCAAAGACGTAATAGTTATTTAGACTGGAATCTCGAGTGATATTGTAACTTACACAGAAGGTTAAAGTCCCTATCCAAACAATGATTCGAACTGTAAAACCTTATCTGCATACATTAAAATTACATATTTAACATTTTTTCCAGGCCTTAACATGGCATAGACTTAACTCTAGCTTTCGTGTAATGCTATAAATATATATATGATTTGGCAAACTAGTCCCCACCCCCTCCTTCAGCAGCTTTCCTGTAGCCTGCTCTCCTGTACTAGCAAGTCTCACTTACAATACTGGTTCCCAGTGCTGAAGTTTTAAGCAGTAGGTTTTTTCCTCCTGCTTAGTTTGTGAAAGGAGAAGTCAGTAAAACAGAAAAGGTGCTTTTCCAGTCAGCGGAGGGGAAAACGCAAAAACAAGAACCACCGTTGCCAGGAGAACACGGGACAATGGCTAGGTGCTCAAGGTTAGAACTAAACAAAGCTTTCATCTCAACCAGAGAATTTAGATGGATGTGCACTTGTTGGAAAGCTGTGCATAACAAGTCATAAACTCAAGTACATCATGTTCACATGACCTGTGTCTCCTCTCCTTTCTCTCCTCTCTGTTTGTCTGTTTCACAGAGATACACTTGCACAGTCTCACAAAAGTTTGTAAAATAATAAGTTATTATTTAAAAATAGTTTCCTGAATAAGTTTGGACATTAAAACTACTGGGTTAGAGCTATGGTCTAAAACTGTGAGGTTGGGTTTAGAAAAAGATTAAAGATTGCCTTGGATTAAAATACAACGTTTTAAAGCTATGGTCACTTGGTTGCCATGGTGACGCATACCTGCTTTGTCTGGATTAATTAAATGCATGCTAAAGAGATATGCTTCTTATTAAGCTTCTTACTTACAAAGTTGTACCTGACACATAGATTTTTTTCATTTTTTTGCTTGAGCCCAACAATTGTATAGGTGGGTAGAGATTACTGGCTGATATTAATCTGTCTGTGTCTGCACTTATAACAGCAGATAAATGAAAATTTATATACAAAGACGAGGTGGGAGAAACACCCTTCAACCATGTTACGAGTGTTGACGTTGCATTGTTTGCCCACCAGAGGGCGCTTTGAATCTTCCACGACACATGTTAGCAATGCCATAAATACAACCACGAGCGTAAACAAGTAAATAAGTAACTACGCATAGCAAATGTTAATGAAATCTGTTTATGTTTAATGTGTCTGAAAGAAAAAAAAATCAGCTAATATATCAAACTATCGGTTAGTTTAAAAATCACCAAATATCAGTATCGGTTTTAAAAGTCCTATATCTGTTGGGCTTTAATGGATATGTCTGCATAGCAGAGCATAAACTAACTACTAACTGCATTATCATTGGTGTAGTGGGCGATTTTAGATCTACTAATATCTACACAAGTGATCAGTGTGTTGCACTGTGTTTTGCATGTTAGGGTAGTTTCCCTGATTCAGCTGGTTAAGAACGAGTATTTGAGAAAAAAAGAGGAAACGATGATGAGAAGGCTTTGTTGGAGGTGGCTGGTGGAGTCCCTTCCACCCACTCGCATCTGACATTTATGAAATTTATTGGCAAAGCTGGTGTTTCTCTGTCAGTCAGCGGAGCACGCTCAGAGCTCAGATCAGGAAAACAGCCGCTCTGCTGTGTCAACAGTGACAGAAAACTTCCAGGGTGTGGCTGTAACTCACCCCCATGTCCTGTGAAAACACACACTTCACTAGCCAGTAAACTCCCTCACTTTAACAAGAACTGCAAGAGAATGAGTCCTCCTATTAGCCTCTGTGTAGGCACACTGTGTGAGCGCCTGTGCGTAGACACAAACCCTTGTCTTTCTTCTCTTAGCCTACAACAATCTGACATGTCTTCCACTTATCTGCTTCAATTTACTTTCACCTGATTGATTTTCTCGGCCTGTCTTTCTTTCCATCTTTGAGTCGTGCATGTGTATGTACAACTAGAGGAAAGTGTAGGCATCCTTTGTTACTGACCCAATCAACCTTACAGACTTTTATATTTAATTACTGCTGAGTAAGTGCAGGGCTCTGAATTATTAACAGGAAACTGGGTTTATTTTTAGCAGACGGGCCTCTCTTCTGACACTCTCCAGTGGTTCATTTTAGATGATGCAACCCCCAAAACTACCTTCAGAACTTTACTATTAATTTTATAGAAATAAAACTCACGGGGAAACACTTATTATGGAAGCTGCATTTGCTGCCTCTGGCTGATTGGGCCCTCTATCACACACTCCTTAATTGGTTTGGTTTATACAGTTACAAGCGAATTCATTTTAGTAATATCCCAGCTGACAGGACAGTGCAGTTGTACTCAACACACTCACACACACACACACACACACACACACACACACACACACAGAAGACTTTGTTCTTGTCAAAACCGGATGAGCAAATGATTTAAATCCTCCTTTTGTTCAGGGTTGACTGATCTGGCACCCACATCTCAGGACCTCAGCCAACACCCCCACCATCATCTCCCCCCCAGGGGCTTTCGACACACCCTTTTAAAGTTATATTTCTGGCCAACAATGCCTCTGTTGTGTCTGTGCGTTTCGATTATGCGTGGGACATTTGTGAAACTGTTAATGACTGCGTACGCTGCACAAAAACCACACAAAAGAAAAACTTCTCTCAGCTGTCACGAGGCCCGTGGGCTTTTCCCTCTTCTTTATTTGACTGTGCGGCCCCATCTTAGCATTTAGGTAAGGGCAGCGAGAACAACGTCGGGTTAGGTCTTTCCTGTTCATTATTAAGAGGTGGGCGCGCAAAGACAATGAACTCAGATTCACCCTTGTGTGCCTCGCATTTTTATTCATCTACTTCAGATATTCTGCTAATCTCTGGTGTGTCTTCTTAGCTGGATGTGCAAAGTGGCCGCTGTCAGATTTTATTGTCCTGCGGACAGGAGTCCCCCTCTCTGATAAGCCCGATAACTTACTTCTTGTCTGTCTTTGAAAAGATTGATCTTTTTTCTTCTCCCACTTCCTTCCTCGTGTGTAGGCTTCCAGCCAGCGTTTTAAGCTCCACCCATTTATGCAAGTTTGCAATCTGAGCTTGCAGGGTTTTTCTGTTTTGTTTTTTTTCTTCTGGTTTTCTTTGCCCTTCCTGACAAATGGCAGTCACATTGCTGGATCATGCATGTGTGTGTTCCACAGTGAACTGTGTAACAGCTTAGAGAGACAGAGCAATGGAGAGCTAGAGCCTACACATCAATAACGGCACCTTACAACTGAGGTGAGAAGCGCTGCAAATATCTTGCCGTCTCTATCGCTAGTCCTGTTTGTCTGCGTCGCCTCGCTGTCTTTATCTCTTCCTCTCATCCTCCCTCCTCCACTGCTCCCTCTTGTCTATCCACCCCCCCTCCTCCTCCTCCTCTCTGCTGTCTCAAGAGTGTGTTGGAGCCGGTAGCAGGTACAGCAGGAGCCCATTAGTGCAGAGCCCTGCTCTGATTGGATAAGCTGGAGAAACTGGGAGACTGCCTCTGAATAATTGATGTGCATTGTGCAGACGCTGGACAAGGGAAAAAGACAGATCAGAGAGCAAGGAAGGAGAAAGAAAGCGAAAAGAGAGCGAGAGGGAGAGAAGGGAGAAAGACAGGAGAGGACAGAGGAAGTAAGAAAAGAGTGAGCAGAGTGAGAGATCTGTGCAGAGAGTGAGAGTGATAAGGCACAGGCACAGGAGGCTTGGAAGCAGCAAAAAGCTTTGAGAGTTGCCACTGGCCTCTGCAGAAACAGGAGCATTTGTGACACTTGAGTCTTTTCTCTGCGCTATGAAGGGAATGAGATGAGATGTGCAGGGACTTTGCCCGGCTCTGGGTAAGTGTCAGAGAGAGAGTGTGTGTGTCTGTGTGTGTCTGTGTGTGTGTGCGCTCCCCCCTCCACGTGCCTCTCTAGCACAGAACTATTTGGCGTATTAAGCGAGTGTGTTTGTATGCATAGCGGATGATCAGGGGGTTAGCAGAGGCCAGTTGAGCAACTGCTTTTGATCTATGATTGATACAAGAAGAAAAAGCAACAATTAGCTGCAGTGTTTCTTTAAAGTATGTTATTTTAGTACATTTAAAATAGGAATAATCATTTCAGCTGTGCCTTGACATTTGTGCATTTCAGGCTTAATAATACGGGCTTCTAGCTTTGTAGTAGTGTAACACACCGGTCGCTCGCACCAGAGAGGATCAGAAGAGATCAGCTGACCACAGGTTGACCTACATGCTGTTCTGTCATAGGGGTTACACTGACTGCCTGTTTCGTGTGTGCAAACACACACTTCGCAGTGCATTACACTTAGGTTGTTTTAAGTTTTATCTTGAGTTAGGATTTAGGGTTGTCAGTTTAACATTACAATTATAGAAATGCTACAATGCTACACTATGATTGTATGAGCCCTGGTGGCTATGCAGCATCGTACAGCTAGTAAAATCCTTCAGATTTATGAAATGTAAGAGAGGTCGTGCTCATGTTGGTGTTAGGAGTACGTGCGTCAGTGTCCCTCTTTCAGTCAGGAAAAGATGACCCACTTTTCCATTGTGGATTCTTTTTTTAAGTTGTTGACCTGTGCTTGGAGCCAGAGCCTGTCTGCTTGTCCACTCATTAGGAGAGAAGAAGAGAGAGGAGGAAGGAGGGGGTGTAGAGTGTAGTCATGGAAGGACAATGCAGTTGGATGAGTGCACAGAAAGGCCTGGTTTAGTTTTTCTTTTTTTCTTTCAGTCTTTCAGTGATGCTGAAAAGTGTTTAATGTCCGCCGTGTTGTCAGCTGTGCGTCTTTTAAAGGGTAACAGAATTTGAATGAGCAAAGGGCAGCCAGGCAATAAAAACACGAGGGCGCTGCAGGGGATTCAATCAGTGTTTAATCTAACCGTAAAACTGACAAGTTAATTAGCAAATGGCTCTTGTAAACAATATCGTAACCATTCACTGACCGGCGGTTAAAAAAAAAGAAAGAAATATACATATTTATATTATGGCACAATATGACTTCCAGCTAGCGGTAGTGGCGCTGCAGCACTTCCTGTTAGCCTGAGCAGGGTGTAAACCACTGAAACCGTCTGCATCCTCAACCTCGCAGCCACATGCAGCCGCTCTCCCCCTCTAGCCTTCCTCCTTTCTCTCTGACTCCAGCGCTTTGTTTGTATCACTTACTCCACACACTTTGGTGAACCCCAGTGAGTGCACTCTGAGTACTTCCCATCAGGCTGTTTAGTGACTCATTCCTGACATTTGAACTGGATGTGTTTGTGTGTGTGTGTGTGTGTGTGTGTGTGTGTGTGTGTGTGTGTGTGTGTGTGTGTGTGTGTGTGTGTGTGGCCTACTTTGTTTTTGCAGTTTGTTTTGCCTTTTTTTTTTCTTTTCTGTGAATCATTACCATGCCTTACATGTGTCACTCCACCCACCACGAGCAAGTGTGGCCCGAGCGAAACAGCGTTCGATTTATGACTGGAGAATCTGAGCAAGGGATTTCTGGCAGGACAAGCCGATGCCGGGTATTGATGTAATCAGTGGGGGAGGAGCAATAGGGCAGGACAGCAGGAAGTGTTTCAGGAAACAGTGAAATTCTCCATTCTTGGCGTTGACTTCCCCCATCTAGTCGAGGTGTGCTGATGGCCTCTCATGGCCGCTCCTCGTGAAATCGCTGTTTACTGATTCATGTGCAAAAAACAAAAAACCCAGCTTCCGTAGCTGGAATTTCATCACTTTTTAATCATTGTCTTAGATTATGAAAGAGCAGCCGCGGGAAATCTCAGAATTTCTGATTGTGTTTTTCACCCTAATGATTTCATTGAAGCAACAACAGTGTGAGATGAAAGACTCATTGTGGAAGTTGAGACAAGTAGCGTGTCTAGTTATAATTAAGCATGTGATATTTGCTCGTTCCTCCCGTGGTGGCGAGCTGCACGTGGCTGATAAGAGCAGTTCATTCACAGCTTGCTCCTCTCTGATGTTCTTTCGAGCTATTCGAGGTGCTTTACTGTTTAAGCACATCTTCCCTGAGGCCAAGAGACCGAATGTGTTTGTTTGCTCACCAGCACAGACCGCAGATTTCATATTTACTTTAGCTGCTTTTCTGTCCTTGTATGCGAGCATGCTTGTTTCCAGATTCCTTTGAGTGCAACAGTGCATTTTGTTTTATTGTGGATTGTGGCTGTGTGATCACGGACGGATGCTGGTGACATCCCGCCCCCCACGGCTGAGAAGTTTATGGAGGACATGCTCTGTTGCATCTGATGCAAGTCACCTGATTTTCATACTCCCAGTTATAGCAAATGTACCCAAAGCAAGCATGAAGATTTCCCCGCACGAAAGATTTAAGGGAAGCAAAACGAGTCCGCAACTATTTAAGTTGCATGTCCCTGTAAACCAACTATTTTAAGGTTTTGGACTTTTGGTTGGTTAAACAAGCAGTAAATAATCTGTAGATTAACCAAAACGTATATTTTGATTTTACTGAACGAGCATTTTAGGATGCATATGTGTTATATACAAAGGATTGGCTTGGCTTTTGTAGTTTAATATATTATATATGGCACACATAATGAAAATATCTATTGCATCAGAGCGACCATTTAAATCTGCAATAAATACTATGGCAGGAAATGTGAATCTTTGCAGGGAGTCTCAGTCAAGCTCAGCTTACCTGCAAATGGATACATTAAAAACATAATAAAGAGTGTTTTTGGTGGCAGCACGGAGATCCTCCAGCACTTTCAACCTTCTGCTCAGATCTAGCCGTCATACTGCATTATGTTTGGTGTTTATTCTGATTCTCATAACTCTGCCACATTTAAAAATGTGTAATTTGAACCCCACAGAAACCAGCACCTGCAGGAGATGTCAGAGTGATTCAGGTAGAGCTACCCTCCCTTTTGGGCTGCAGCATCTCTTTTGGCTTGTGACCCACACACACACATCCAGGGGAGGAGGGGATCTGCCTACTCCCTCCATCTCCACCTGTCCTCTTGTCTAGCATCCTTCCATCCATCCTCCACCCCCCCCTCTGTCCTCATATCTGGTGTACAGCCAGAGGTTGAGGATGGAAGTCTTCCCGATAAGGAAGTCGCTTTGCTTTTCAGTTCAAATTAACAAAAAGCAATAATCAAGTCTTTTTGAAAAATCCAAACAAAACGAGGCACTTTCAAGCTAGAAGATCTGGAACACTGTGATTCGTGTGAACGTTAAACTAAAGGCTTGGTTTTGGTCGACTGTGATTTTTTGACATAGAGCTTTCTCTCTGCAGGGCATGTTTGAGTTGTTCTGCCTCCAAGCTGTTGAGACTAAAGCCCATTTGATATGCTCTTCTCTTGGAAGAAGTTGGCTTAACAGAGAGGGGGCAGGAAGGGGGATATCATTGACTGCTTAAATGGCTTCCATTACACTTCGGCAAAAAGCATGATTTTTTTTTTCCACAGGATTTTATATCCCCTCCATATTTGTATTTTGCATAATATTTTGTACCCACACAGCATAATTCTACCTGCCAGTGTTTTACAGACCTCTGCTTTTGATATCTATTATAAATTGCTTCTTTTTTTTCTTTTTTATCATCCCACACATTGTCTCAGAAGGCTTCTTTGTCTAGTGCCGCAGTGTTCATGCTCAGAAAGTGTAATTTTTCATGTAGTATTTTCTTTTTGTGTGTGTGTGTTTTGTTATCAACAAAAACTACAGTAGAGCTGCATGTTCGGTGTTACATGTCTCTATCAAAGCGTGCCGCGACTTGTGACAGAGGCTTTTTTTCTTTTTTTGTGTGGTAATTTTAGGATCAGGCTTGATGTGAGAGTGTACAGTATGAGGGATGTGCATTCCTGCTGAAGATTAAACTGATTAAATCCTCCACAATTAGGACAATGCTTTTGCTGAATGTGGCTTAAACGTGTTTGAGCTTTTGTGCAAACCAACCTCATTAAGCTATTTAACCGAGTTTATACTTTGCAGTTGCTTCTTCTGTCAGAATCGTACAAAGAGGAGTACGAGCAGCAAGAAATCTCTACCTGTTTCTACTTCATAAAACTCCTTCAGCCGTTCTTTGTGTTGCCATCCAAACTAATGAGGCTCAGAAAGTCTTATGTAACATCTCCTTTTTAGCAGCTTTCTTGAAAGCAGCTAACCCTTAAATATGTATGCATAAAACAGCCAAGCCCTCCAGCTGCTACGTGATACTGTGTCAGTAATAGATATTCCATATCAGTATCATGGTATCACAGTGCAGTCATGGCTGTAACTGCAGTCTTAAGAGGAAACAGGTGCACTTCTCTTGCACTGAATTTCAGTTGCCATGCAAGCTTTAAAAAAAAAAGAAAAGGGAAAGGGCTGACACTCCGGAGCACTCTTCTCATACAGGCTTTGAAAACTCAACAGTACTTTCTTTTAGTCGCAGTTCACAGTATTTAGACATCAGCTCTTTTCTTTTGCTTACCACATTTGTACTGTTTTAATTCCATTTTGGAAACATGGCTGCCATAATATACTTTTGATAATGCACCTCAGCTGATGCTGTCTTTACGTTCTTCTGCTGAAAATGAACCCTCCCCCCCCCCGTGGTGGGGCAGTTTTACCCAGCTTCTTTTCTTAATGTTTGCGTATTGATCATATATAAAGCGACTTCACATCTAAAGTCATTTTTATAAAATGTGTGACATGCCAGTGCTTTCCCCCCGCCAAAATGGCCTGTCTGTTTTGTTTTTTAATTTACTTTTATTTATACACACTATAATTACGCTGTATTAAATGCGTGGTGAACTCTGTTCCTCTTTTAATGCAGATGTCACCCTCTGAAATAGTCGTTTGAGTGGGTGGAAGTTCACTTTACCTCTGCACTTGGCATGCTCAGACACAGGGCTGCTTCGCTGTGTTCACTCTTTAAATCTTTAACCACACAATAGTACACTTAGTACAGTGATTTAGGGCCACAGCACAGCAGCACTCTTTTGCTGTTGCCTTCAGCATCTTTGCTGAAAGTTGAATACCTTGCGCTTATACGTGGCAGAGCACCGGCTTCATATTTCAGAACAGGTCAGGTGTTTATCAACAAAGTAGGGTCGCTGTCTTGCGGCTAACTCAATTATATTAGGGCGGATACATTTAAAGTATTAGCAATCTGTCAGGATTTCTAAGGGAAATGATATGCTCAGTAGCAGAAGGCTTTTACCGCACACGCAGATGCTTACACACACACAGCACTGCCAGAGTTCATAGTAATTAGCATTTGGGTTTCCTTGTAAAAAGGACTTGTACATACACTCTGTCATTAGTTAATGGGCCTTGCAGCCTGTTACCAGGGCTTATTCTCCCTCCCTTCTGCTCCCAGAGGGGCTGAGGTGAGAATGAGCCAGGGCTTCTGCTATCAGTCAGCCATATAGCATTAAATACAGCTTGAGTGAGGAGGACCCATATGTCTCTGGCCATTATTCAATTAAAAGTCCCAGCTTCTAAGAAACGGAGATGGTTGGAACGGGTTCACGAGAGCTTCAGCTTAGGTCCGGCTTTCCCTGCAGAGCAGTCTATGTGCTCAGGAGGAGGCTCTGTTTAAGGCTGGAGAATCCACTGAAACTTGTTGGAACAGAATAGTAGCTTCAGATGAGCCCCAGAGGCTTGAATGTCACCGTTGTCTACAGATATTAGTCAGGCAGATCAGTAACTGTGGTTTTAGTCATGTATTACGAAGAAGCGCTTGACTCTGTCAGCTTTTTGAATGCTTTTTAGAAAGTCTCAGATGGTGAGATTAGCTTAGATAAACTCATTTGCTGAATATCTGTGGGCTCACCAGCTGCAAGTCAAGGACAAGGAGATTCTCTATTAAATGCTTTCGAAAGAATTTGATGATGGAACTATTTAAAAGCACAGCACGGCGTAACTGAGAGCTGACTCTTCGATGCAGGTAAAAACAGCAGTTTATGATGTTATTGTTGTGAAAGACTGTCAGACTGATGCGTCGAGAAAGTAGTTTCAGGAACACTTTCTCCATCAGCTACAATCTCTATACTTTTTTACCCAACTGTAAATTGTCAGCACATTATCAAGTAGCCCTGACAGTGTAGCTATTCAGCAGAAATAGGATAATCTCACCGTTTAAAGCTAGATGTAGCCACTGTGAGTAACCCGTTGTTTAGTGGATGAGTGTTGTGAAGCCTTTAGGTTACCAAGTGGTTTGTTTGGTTTTTTGTGGGGTAGGGGGTTGGAGCCAGAAGTGGGCATGCTTGGGTTATATATTGTAAACTCATTCTAGCTTTTTTAAATGACCCACTAGCTTTTCACCTGTGACTATGCTGATTTGTCTGCAGATAATTTACGTTACAGTGCACCGGCTACACGTGCAGCTTAAAGATGTACAGCAGGAATGATCACTTGATCGCCGGGTGGAAAGAGTAACTGTGAACTGTGTCAAGACCCACCTGACTCCAGACTTTTCATGAATGGTGACATTTATATAGGAATAAGGACCAAAACACTTTAAATGTCAGGCTGGTACAGAAACGTAAATACGTTTAATTGTGCTGTAAAATTTGGGCTTTTTATGATGTTTTTTGAGCCTCAAGTGGCCATTTGTGGAACTGCAGTTTCAGACTTAGATTATACCATTATGTAAAAGAAGGAAGGGGGGCATCAGTTGGGAAGACAGCGAGGGTAGTCGTACAGACCGGGTACAAATTTTCGTGTTCCCTTAGATAATTTTTTTGTGGAACACCACGTCAATTTGGATTTCCCGGAATGTTGGAGCAGACCAACATAACCTGAGGTAGCGATCCAAGATGGCAGCACTGAACATAAACAGTACTAAAACTGTAGACTTTGAACCTGTTTTGCCACTGTTGTGTATTTGTAACTCACTAAATGTGACTGATTGGGCTTTATCCACGAATGTGTTTTTTAAGAGCATAAAAATAAGTATTATGCCGTGTTGCTAGTGATACCTGAATGGCTCTAAGTTGGTAAGAACCAAAATAAATTTTCCCTCACTGTATCTGGAACGCGCTAACTCGGGAGTGACGCAACTCCAAGATATCTGGAACACAGCAACAGAGAGACAGGGAGCCGGATTTAAACGCAAGGAAAAAGTGAAGTAACGACGCATTTCGAGGATATTGTAGACTGCAGGCCTTAAGCCCCATGTGTATGTTCTCCCATAGCAGTATTGAATTCACAAAATTAAGACCTGTGTCAAAATGATGCATTAAAAAAAGTTTCCCAGCACACAAAATATGTATAATTAATAAATTGGGCTAAAATAGAAGGCTCCGATTGAAGAGCCATTTGGGAGCCATAAGAGCCAGCTCTTCTAAGGGAACCGAGCCAGAAGACCTCCCATCACGCTTAAAAGTACCATTTCCCAAAGCTGAACTATCTCAGTAATCTTGCTGGTTTCAGGATTCTCTCATTCTTAAGTAAAGTTGCAATCATGTTAAAGTTACCAGAGAATAGAAACATGGCATTCTTTAATATTAGAAACAAAAGACGGAAGAGAGTGAGAAAGGCTTTAAAGAAGAATCTTTAAGTAGCTGACCTTAACTTGTCTCAACCAGCCAGCTGTTAGCACCTTCAGAACAAACTGAAGGCTTTAGTTTCATCTTTCTATTCATTCAACGGGAATGAATAGAAAGATGAAATAAAGAGAGGTGTAATGAGACGGAGACCTTGTCTTTATATTCTTCTGTTTTTGTTGGCTGGGTTGTCTGCACGCTTGACATCTGCACCTCATGTTCTCCATTAGCAAAGTCAACAAAACAACTTAATGGATAGTAGTAGAGACAGATGCCATCAGAATGCTATTTAAATTTGTATGAGGACCGAGGGCGTGCGGGGCTCTGTAAAGAGGAGGGCCGTAAAGAGGTAAAGCGAGAGGAGTATGGCGGGCGAGTTGTGGGTGTGTGATAGTGTTGGCAGAGGTTTTAACACAGGGGGCTGTGAGGTGAAAACAAGGTCATGTACACTGTACTAAGCTCGCTAAATATGCACGACGCCCAGAGCAGACCCTCACTCTATTATGAATGACATCTGGCCTTGGCAGCTTGTTAGATTCAGTAGCTCATAACCACGCTGATGTGATAAGTCGCCATTGCTCTCTTTTGTCCTCTGCCTGTCTCTCCCTGCCTCAAAGCAACTCCCATCACTCGAGCTTGGAGTTTTAGGTCTAAATGGTGGGTTGCCTGTTGAAGAGACAGTCCCTCTGTGTGGAGGTGGTGATTTAGTGGGGAGATAAGCTCTCCGTAATGGCAGGGTGGAATAATTCCTCTTTAACTAGGAGGCTTGGCTCTCTCCACCCTGCAGAGGAAAATGTAACCGCTCCTCTCCTTTATTTTTCCCTTCTCTCCTTTCTTTGTTGTTCCTTTCACTCCTCGTCATTTTCGAGTGACTTCAGAAATAATCACTTGTCATGTCATGTTTTTAATTTCCTTTCATTTAGATCATTTAGACATAGTGTAAATCTTAATGCAGTGCCAATTTCAGTGTCATGGACTTTGTAACACCCCCTCCGCCCCAAACCTAGTAACAGCACCTTCTAAAAGCTGCTGTATCTGGCTCTACAAGGCTATAAATAGCATCTTAAACTATTTAATAAAATGATGAACACGGTAACCTTTCTTTTGTTAGGCTGATGTTTGTCAAGGCAACTTTCAAATAACCCATCGATTAAAAAAAAAAAGAAGACAACTTGATTGGCATTGGGGAAAAAACACAACAAAATCAAATAAAATTGGCACATCATTGGAACAAGAACAAAAAATCCCAACTCTTATCTTCATGAAGGCGGGATGAGAAGGCTGTCTGATTAGTCCTTAGAGACATGAGAGGACAACGAGGCAAAGAATAAAGTGGTGCTGATGAATGAAGGAAGTGGAGGACTGAAGATGTTACTGTTTCTTACTTTCTACACGGCTCTTATCTGTAACCCCAATCACTCACTGGTGTCTGCCTCTCACGCTCCATTTCAGCTTTTTCCTCACAGTGGCAGAGAAAACTGGGAGGTCCTTTGTGCTGTACATAGATCTCAGTTTATATTTGACTCTGCAGGTTGATATGACGTGTAAGGCAGCTGTTGTGGAAACTACACAGAGCGATTGATAATGGAAGTGTTGCATTAGGCTGCCCCCTGGAGGCTTTAGCAGTAACATCAAGCTGCAACTGTTAGACACCTGTAATTGTGTTTATTGAAGGAAAACTTTAAAACTCTGTTATAAGCGACATTCTGTGTGATCATTTGCAACCATAGAGCCATAAACATGCGTCTGATAATACATAAGTACCCAGTGCAGACCAGTTGTGCACACGAGGAATCATGAACCTGTCATTGTGCTCTCCTTGCAGCCCTGCTGTCGTCGTGGTGCGAGGAGCTGGGTCGCCTCCTCCTTCTGCGTCACCAGAAGAACAGACAGAACGAACCGCAGGGGAAAGTCCCCATGCAGCCCGGCATGAACAGCATGAAGCCCGGCCTCACGCACAGGTGAGATACATGCCCTGTCAGATTACAAAGCCTGCTGCAGTTGGCTCTCAGTAAAGTCACATTTTCAATAAAGTGTGTGGTGGGAGGAAACTGCATCTGAATAACCAGTGTACAATATATTGCCAGCTTCCCATGCATGTGAACTTGAGACATCCCATTCTAAGTCCATAGGGTTTAATATTATGTCGGCCCAGCCTCTGCAGCTATAACAGCTCCAACTCTTCTAGGAAGGCTTTCCACAAGGTTTAGGAGTGCTTATGGGAATTTTTCACCATTCTGAAATCACACACTGATAATGGACGATGAGGCCTGGATAACAGTCTCCACTCTAATTCATCCCGAAGGTGATCTGTCAGGTTGAAGTTAGGACTCTGTGCAGACCAGTCAAGTTCTTCCATACCAAACTGTTTCCACAAAGTCCAAAATGTTAAAGCATTAAGAGTTTCTTTTACTGGAAGTAAGGCGCTGAGGCCAACTGCTGAAAAACAGCCCCACACTATAAACCCCCTGCACCAAACTTTACATTGGGTACAGTGCAGTCAGACAAGAAGCATTCTCCTGGCAACCGCCAAACCCAGACTCACCCATCGGATTGCCAGATGGAGAAGTGTGATTCGTCAGTCCAGGCAATACGTCTCCACTGCTCTCGAGTCCAGTGGCGGCACGCTTTACATCACTGCATCTGACACTTTGCACTGAGCTTGTGATTTAAGGCTTGGATGCAGCTGTTTGGCCGTGGAAGCCCATTCCATGAAGTTTGCCACACACTGTGAAGGCCGCAGGAAGTTTTGAGGTCTGTAACGACTGACTGCAGAAAGTTGGCGACCTCTGTGCACTGTGCGCCTCAGCACCTGCTGACCCCACTCTCTGATTTTACGTGGCCTACAACCTCATGGTTGAGTTGTTGTCGTTCCCAATCACTTCCACTTTGTTATAACAGCTGACTGATATTTAGCAGTACAGGGGGCGTCCTATCACAGTACCAGCTTGGAGTTCCTGAGAGCAACATGTTCTTTCACAGATCATTGTAGAAACAGTCTGCATTCTTAGGTGCTTAAATTTATACACCGTAGTCATGGAAGTGATTGGAACACGTGAGTTCAATGAATTGGATGGGTGAGTGAATACTTTTGGCAATATAGTGTTTATAAGGCATCAGAGGAAGTCATTAAAGAAATTAAGGTTCACATCTAACATTCAGGCCTCATGAGGGTTTCCACTGATTGGAGAAAAGCCAGAAAAATTTGTGGAAGTGAAGTGATGTGAAGTGCAAGGGCAAACCTAGAGGGAAGACAGATGTGAGGTAATGCTTTTAGAGAACAGCATGTGCTCGGACCTCTCTCAAAAAAACAAAAAGAGAAGGGGGAAAAAAAACCTGGAGTTAGCCAAGAGTCCTGTTTGCTTCTGCTGAAGATCTTGGGATAATATTGAACATGTCGTCCATTCTGAGAGCTAACCTCTCAGGGAAAACAGGGTGCCTTCCAAGAGCAGCAGTTCCCTCCCACACTGCTGGCCACTTGCCTCTCCCCTCATGGAGACTTAGCTTGTTTATCATGTGTAACAGAATCTCGTATTTTACTCTATTTGTTTTAAATCTGAACGCTAAACATTCCAGATGTGTACTACCTATCCTTATCCGAAGAACTTAGATGTTTACCGGTGCATGCGGACAGACGAGTCCTTATCGGCACATTTGGAAATTTTGACTCATCTTACTTGTGCAATCATTAGCAGATTTCCTGGCTCGAAATGTGGTGTGAAACTCAACGCCAGACATTTAAATTGAATGAACGTTACGGCTTAAGAAACCCTAGAGTTACTCAGAACTTTAAGTGACATCAGGCACATTGTTTGTGTTTTGATCTGTTTTCCAGTGATGGCTCATTTCCCTATGACTCTGTCCCCTGGCAACAAAACGCCAACCAGCCCCCTGGGTCATTGTCCGTGGTTACAACAGTGTGGGGCGTTACCAACACATCACAGAGTCAGGTATGTCCATGCATGAAAAGCACCCACTCTGTAATTATATGAGTTCAGCAAACAGTTTTAAGACAGGTTTATTGCACAAACCTAGCAGATAGTTTCACTTCCTCTTTGATTCTTTGTTAAATATAGGTGCTAGGCAACCCAATGGCAAACAGCAATAACCCCATGAATCCTGGGGGTAACCCAGTGGGATCGGGCATGTCTGGCAATGCAGCAGGGCTCAATTCACCCCAGTTCAATGCGCAGCAGCAACAATTCCCAAATAAAGGCGGTTCCAGCCAATCATACATGCAGCAG
The DNA here is from genome assembly GCF_057381915.1 of Diplotaxodon limnothrissa. Classification (NCBI taxonomy): domain Eukaryota; kingdom Metazoa; phylum Chordata; class Actinopteri; order Cichliformes; family Cichlidae; genus Diplotaxodon; species Diplotaxodon limnothrissa. The sequence continues at coordinate 12,060,088 of NC_140608.1, read as the reverse complement.
AGCATGTACGGCAGGCCCGGCTACCCCGGTGGTCCTGGAGGATACAGTGGGAGGTGAGAAACAGGATACCAGTCTTCTTTTTTATTCTTTAAGACAGCAGCTCCGGTTTTAAAAGAGTGGTTAAAACATAAATCATGTGTTCATCAGTTACTCTGGAGGCCCGAATGCACCACCAGGAGGTATGGGAATGGCCTCCCACACACGTCCTCCTGGTGACTTCACCCAGCCAGCTGCTGCAGCTGCAGCTGCTGCTGTTGCTGCCGCTGCTGCTACCGCGACAGCCACTGCAACAGCCACTGTAGCGGCGCTGCAGGAAACCCAGAATAAAGACATGAACCAGTATGGACAGGTACAGTACACATCTGCTATGAGGCAAACAGTTTGATGGAGGAAGATGTTAGGTAACTACCTGCTGCAAAATGTAGCCATTAATTATTCGGTTGTTTTCTCCAGATGTGTCCATCGTTCCAGATGGGCCATGCTCCAGCCTACAATAGCCAGTTTATGAATCAGCCAGGCCCACGAGGTCCCCCTGGGGGAATGAATCCATCCAGCATGGGATCTGCCATGAACAACCCCAATATGAGCGGGCCTCCAATGGGTATAAACCAGGCGAGAACCCCAGGCATGACGCCTTTTGGAGCTCACAGCCAGAGGATGCCTCAGCAAGGTTATCCCGGTGGACCTCGACAGGGCATACCCATGCAGGGGATAAAGAGGCCATATCCTGGGGATGTGAGTGGAAATATCAGACATGAATATTCTTCTTGTTGTAGCACCTGAGACATGTATATATATATAATGTCTTTTCTTCTTTTTTTTTAACTTTCTTCTTGAAGGGAAGCTATGGAGGTCAGCAGTATGGGCCAAACAGTCAGTTCCAACAGCAGGGGCAGTATCCCTCATCAAATGCCTCCAGACCATTGCCCTCTCCTAACTACCCCAGCCAGAGGATGCCGGGGCAACAGGGCCAAGGGCAGTACCCGCCTGGCATGCCCATGAGCCAGTACTACAAGGTTTGTTAGTCCATCATTTATGCATACTCAGGGTCAGAAGGGGGGCAAAGGAAGCGAATTATTCAGAAGATCAGGACGTTTGAACCCTTGTCACCTAAACTATAGTGCATCCCTGGCACTAAAGGGAACTGTATCAATTCCTTTTTGCTTTTCCTTATTCAGCAGGAGCCCTTCAACGGTCAGAGCACCAACTTCTCTGGAGGCGGATACTCTTACGGCCAAGGCAGTGGGGTATGTTTTTCCTTCGTACCCATGTAAAAGTGCAATTTCAGTTTTAGCAGGTGAAGACATTGGTGCCAGATTTGAGCCTTTCATGTCTGTGAAATGACTTTAACAGATCTTTTGATTATTGCACTTCCCCCACCTTTCTTTAGCCCCCCAGGCCTGGTAACTACCCACACTCTCCAGTCCCCGGAAACCCCACACCTCCCATGACCCCGGGAAGTAGTATTCCGCCGTATCTGTCGCCAAACCAGGATGTGAAGCCCCCGTTTCCAGCCGACATGAAACCAAATATGACAGCGCTTCCGCCCCCTCCAAGTAAGTACCCAAGCAGACCTGAAACGAGTCGTTCACATGACTCATTTGTCTGTTTTTGTCCTTTTTATCCTTTTATCTCACCTCCTGACATTTACATTCTGAGATTAAAAGCCATCCTCTCCCGTTTTCCTCGTCTGCAGCTATCCCCAACGAGGAACTACGTCTGACGTTCCCAGTCAGGGACGGAGTGGTGCTGGAACCGTTCCGCTTGGAGCACAACCTGGCTGTCAGCAACCACGTCTTCCACCTTCGACCGTCCGTCCACCAGACCCTCATGTGGAGGTAAAAACCTTGTAGTTTCGTATTTGTTGTTACTAGTGCAGCATGTGCACAGCAAGCTCTAAAATGGATGTGTGGTGAAAGTTGCTACATTGTGGGTGCTGTTATTTTAGGCTGTTGTTATAGCGCCACATGAATGTGACAGACATGAGATACTAAATCACATACTAAATCACGTGTTACTGCAGAGTTTATTAATAGTGAGAATCTTGATTTGTCGTAAGCTAGCACAGTGTTGCCTACATACAATCCGCTTCATTTCTTTGTATTTGACATCGAAGGAGGCAGATTTCTTTTTTTTTCTTTGCAAGGTTTTTGCCTTCATCAGATAATGTAATAGTGAAGAGTACACAGGAAAGGAGGGAGAGCGAGGGCCTTGGGTCAGAATCAAACCCGAGTTGTTGCATTCAGCCTTGCGACATCTCCTCACCCCCTGAGCTAAACTGGCACCCGTGTTTTTTATAAAGTGGTCTTAAGCAATAGTTCTCCAGGATTTCTGGAGATCTTTCAAAGTTTTTATTTGGACACTGCCTGCTTTTCCAGTCATTTTCAGTTCTTTCCTCATAGCTGCCAAAAACAAACAACCATGAGCCAAAAACCTGGCATATGTCTTCAGGGTGTGCAGTATGTCCTTAAAAAATAGAGTAAATTGGACACGTGGAGGGCAAAAGATGAGGTTACAGGTCTTAAAAAACAGGCAAAATCCAAAATCTGGCATCTGACCCTTCACTTGATCCATCTGCTATTCATGAAGCGTCATCAGAAATGGTCTCAGTGGATGGGTGTCTGTCAATAAGTCATCCTAAGGAAGGGAAACAAGAAAAAAACCAAAGATTGACTTTCAAACTCATTAGAATTGGTTAACCTCTGATGCCTGATGTATTGTACAGACTGTGCGGCTGTCGTTTTGTTTTTCCCAGTTTTTTCCACTAACTGTTATTCCTCTGGTTACCCTCGAAGGTCTGACCTCGAGCTGCAGTTTAAGTGCTACCATCATGAAGACAGGCAAATGAACACCAACTGGCCTGCTTCCGTCCAGGTCAGCGTCAACGCCACGCCTCTCACCATCGAGAGGGGAGACAACAAAACCTCCCACAAACCCCTGCACCTGAAGCACGTTTGCCAACCCGGGAGGAACACCATCCAAATTACGGTCACCGCATGCTGTTGTGTGAGTATTCGCATTCTCAGAGCACCGACTAGCAGCTTTGATATGTAGCGGCTTCATTCATTAGTTCAGACAAGCTGGAGTGATTTACACACACGTGATTTCAATTTGCATTGTCTGGAGTATGAATGAGATTCAGCTGTCTGTACTAATTCTGCTTGTGTTCATGGCTTCTTTTCTTTGCAGTCCCACCTGTTTGTGCTTCAGCTGGTCCACAGGCCATCTGTGCGATCCGTCCTCCAGGGGCTCCTGAAGAAGAGACTCCTCCCTGCAGAACACTGCATCACCAAGAGTACGGCTCCTTTGCGTAGTTAATGTTCAATAATACATCCGAATTCAGTGAACTCAACCCTGTTTCTCTTTATCGTTCTTTAAGCACATCTATGACTGCTCCCTCTGTGACACTTTATATTTTCAGTTAAGAGAAACTTCAGCAGCGTTGCGGCCTCGGCGGGCAACACTACTCTTAACGGGGAAGACGGCGTGGAGCAGACGGCCATTAAAGTGTCTTTGAAATGTCCCATCACGTTCAGACGCATCCAGCTACCTGCGAGGGGGCACGACTGCAAGCATGTTCAGGTTTGCGTGCATTTAAGTGGAAATAATGTTAATGGAAATGCGTGCCTGGTGTTGCAGTGAACGGAAGAATATTATCCTAATGAGGATTTGTGATGTTTCTGTCTGCAGTGCTTTGATCTGGAGTCCTACTTGCAGCTCAACTGTGAGAGGGGGACATGGAGGTGTCCTGTGTGCAAGTAAGGAGGCTTGTGTAAAAATACGTTTAGGGAATCCATCCAGTAGCTTATGTGTTGTTTTTATTCTGGTTTTTTTTTATAGTAAAACTGCGTTATTAGAAGGTCTGGAGGTGGATCAGTACATGTGGGGAATCCTGAATGCCATCCAAAAGTAAGTTCACTCTGTTTAGCCTGTTTTTACACGCACAAATTGTTTAGACGTGAAGCCAACATGATTTGTTTTCTCCTCCAATAGTTCAGAGTTTGAGGAGGTAACTATAGACCCCACATGTAGCTGGCGACCTGTCCCCATCAAGTCTGAGCTACACATCAAAGAAGACCCCGACGCACCGCTGGCCAAGCGCTTTAAAACAATGAGCCCGAGTCAGATGACCATGCCTAATGTGATGGAAATGATCGCACAGCTAGGGCCAGGCCCCGGCCCAGGATCTGGACCCGGACCTGGGCCGAGTCCATACCCACCACACCCCGGTCAACATGTTAGTGGCAACGGGGGAGATTACCCGGGAGCAGGTAATGAAAAGCAGGCAGCGTCCTGCAGTGTAGAATAATAACAGGAGAGTCATCTCATTTATCGGAAGAATGAGCCGTTGTGCATTTTGCAGCAGGATCTATTGATGTGTCTCTAGTGCATTAAACAAAGAAACAGCCCCAAGGAGAGTTTTATGCTGAAACTGTGTTTTAAAAAATGTTCCTGCTCTGATAAATGTTTCTCATCAGTAAAAAAAAAAAGTAGAATGGGTATATCCTGTTATGTAACTGCTTTGATAAAGGTACATTTTATTTGCAACATCAGGGATTCCTCATCAAATGAGTGAGCGGGACCAAACTGCAGTTAGCCCCTTCAAAAGATGTGTTTTATCTTCTCTCCTTGTAGGCAACAGCTACCACACCCAGGGGAATTTCGACTTCCCTCACGGGAACCCCTCCGGAGGTGGAGGGGGTCCCCCTATGAATGACTTCATCCATGGACCTCAGCTATCCCATCCTCCGGACGGGCCTGGTGGTCTCCTCCCACAGGATAAGCCCCTCAGCCATAGCATGAATGATCCAGTGAGTACATCTGACTTTGGCTGCTCATGGTTTATGGGAATAAAGTTGCACATTAAGCTTTTCATATATTTGGGCTTTTTTTAATGCGATGCTAAGTTAGTCATGTTTGCTGCTTAGTCTGAGGAAGAAACTCTCTAGAGAATCTGTGCCGTACTGAACACCTGTATTTCTTATCTGACCAAGGTGCAGCCTGTGCCTCTAGCCAGCATGTGTGCTCAGTCATGCTCACATGTTCATGTCACCGTATAATGTTGCAGCTGTACATGTCTGCTGATCGCAGCTTCCATTTAGAAAGCCTGTTCCATATTATTCACGCTGGAACTCATTTCGCTCCCCCCCTTCCTTCCCCCCTTAACACTCTCTCCTTCCCTCTCTGTGTGTCTCTCTCGCTTTATCCTCCTCCTTTTTTCCCCTCCCGTCTCTCCTTCACTGTCGCTCTTTGTTTGCCCTCTCGCACTTGCAGATGTCCCATTCCGATCAGTCCCATAACTCCATGCAGCAGCAGCAGAGCTTGCATGCGTCTCCCCACCCCGGCGGCCAAACAGGGCCGCCTTTACATCACAGTGTCCAGTCAGGGCAGCCCTTGCATCACAGTGGCCAATCATCGCACCCGCCTCGCCAGTCGCAGCCTCAGCCGCAGCCTCAGCATCCCGGGCAGAACAGTCATCCTCACAGCGATCTGAACTTTAACCCCTCCTCAGATGGGCAGATGGGTCAGGGAGCCCAGGATATGCCCGAACCCTCCCTGGATGTAAGTGTGTCTGCTTTGGGTGCCGTAAGCTAACTGTTGACCTGTTGTCTGCCGCAGCTGCTCTCATCTCTCTGCTGTTTTCTGTTAACATTTGACTCTCGGCGGTAGCTGTTTATGTGCACGCTAGCATCAACTTTATTGATTGACGAATTTTATTGAATTTTATTTTTTCTTTTATTTGTATTCTTTCACTTATTGTTGCATGTGTGTTGTTGCTGCCTGTGTTTGAGTATGGTAATTTCTGTAACTGTGAGACATCTGCTGCTGCCTATCTTGGCCAGGTCTCCCTTGAAAAAGAGGTTTTTAATCTCAATGGGATCTTCCTGGTTAAATAAAGGTTAATAAATAAAATCAACACTTCATATGAAGTCACTAGAAAAGGTAAATTTGCCTTCCTTGAAAAAAAGAACAAAAGAAATCATGTTTTTGTTTTTTTCTGCCTTTCGTGCACAGTTGCTTCCCGAACTGGCGAATCCAGAAGAGCTGCTCTCGTACCTGGACCCCCCCGACCTTCCCACCAACAGCAACGACGACCTCCTCTCCCTTTTTGAGAACAACTAGCACCTTCGCCTTGCCCACGAGCCCCTCGTTCACCCCCGTGGGAGTCGTGACGTGTCGGACCACCCCGTCCACAGACGCCTGACCGACCTCCTGTTAACACTTCAAATCAGCTTTCTTATGCACTTACACACAAACGGAGAATGTGCGGCACAGGAGCACAGCTGGGGGGCACCTGTTTGGGAACTCCTAGGGAGAGAGCAGGAGAGCCTCTCGTCCCCCACACTTCCTTCTTTCGCTTGTGCAAAGATTCAACACACCAGTTCCACCACCTCTGACTCAAAACACGCCATTTACAGCCATGTCGGTGGGCACTAAAGTGACTTCATATATACATATATATATATATGTGTGTGTGTGTGTATATATGTATACATATACATATATATATATATTAAATATTTGTGACTTTTTTTCAACTGAAAAACTGTGCAGCTATAATCATTATATGTAATCAACACAGAGGAGACAGGAGCCGTTGTGGGCTCCAGGAAAAGTGTTGTAGCTTTGTTGTTTATATAAATATCTATAATTTTCATTTTAAAAAAAAAAGGACGAGAGTCGGCGGCAAAGACATTGTCTTGTAAGAGTGTTTTTACCCTTGAAATGTGTTCTTCCAAAACTTTGGCGTATGCCATGCCCTTTGACCTTGCCACCCCCCCACCTCCCTAGACTTCTGAATGTGTGTGTGTGTGTGTGTGTGTCTGTGTGTGCGTGAGGTGGTTAAATAACTGGAACTCATCAGAATCAGTGCACTGAGAGGACAAACTCAATCGTCCTTGAGTGTCAGCGGAGGAGGCGAGTGCACATAGTGTGAAATGTGGTGTGTGTGTGTGTGCCCGACTGCGAGTGTGTTTCCGCGTCCTCTTTCGTTTGCCTGCGAGCGTACGTGGAAAACAGCGGGAGAGAGAAAGTTTGAGACAGAAGAGGAGGGGGGAGGGAGGGGACAATCTAGCTTAAAGAGCTGTCTCAGCACCTGTGTATTTATTGTGACGTTTCACTTCTCATCGAATTCAGCACAGTTTCCATCACAAGTGCATGTGTGCCAACGGCTCCTGTTGTCTTTTGTCCAGCCTAGATGTGCTTGATCAAATCATTATCTTTCTAGTCTTTATATTTATTATTTTATTGTAAATTCATCGGGGGTTTTTTGTTCTTTGTCAGCGTCTTTGTGTTTTCTTCGTTCAACCTCCTGCTCCCTTTCCCTTTATTGACACGAATCAGTCACCGCAGCTGTCCTGTGCTTTTTGTAAGGGGTTGAGTCTGGATATTACTGTGTGTTGGTGTAACAGCAGGATTTCAGCATCCCACAGACATCCACAGAAGTTTTTAAAATCACTGTTTTATAAAAAAAATCAAACACACACACAGAAAAAAAATCTGTATGACTGTACTGATCTTTTGTTGTTTTATTACTGTTTGGGAAGGGGAAGAAAAAAAACAACTTGCATGACCCGACAGTGTTTCCAGAGCTGTTGTATATACCCTTTGTGAATACATTGTGAATGTACAGTACTGTACCTAACTATTACTGGCATCTACATGGTACTGCGTGTCTGTCGGTGACAACTCACACACATTAAATACACACAGTCCCCAATAAACAGTCCAACATTGTAAGGAATTGATTTAAATGCACTCTCACTGGCTTTGTATTAAGTACCTGTGTATTGTGTACAGTTTTTTCCATTACTCTGTGACTTTGAATCAGCGGGAAGAAACATATAAAAGGTTGTTAATGCAGCTCTGGGGTCTAAATTTCTCCAAAACGTATTTGTTCAATATTATTGGATCCTCATCTTCTTTATTTAAGGTGAGAATGTGCAAAAAAAAAAGTCCTCTGGATGGTTTTGAGGTGTGATACTGAGCTTTTCATAGCCATCGATCTGTGTGTTTCCATCACTTTTGTTTTGCATTTTAAGTTATTTTTGTCCAGTGTTTGTATGAGAGTAAAATTTGGTTTACATCAGTTTATGCAGTAAAGACAATGAATATGAAGTAAACTGTATGTCATTGGTAAAAAAAAAAAAAAAAAGTCGCCCATATTTAGGCTTTATGATCCTTTTTCAAGAACCACATTTTGGCTTCAAGAGTAATCACATGGCCTGCATACAACACAGCTGAAAGAGTCAAATGTTGTTTTGTGTTTGTTTATATGTTTGTTAAAGACAATGCACTGCCGCATTGGGATGTTTTATTTCCCTACACAGTGTGTAATTATGACTGTAACCTTTCACAAAAATCGAGTAATTTTCGCGACACACTTTGTACTAGTTGAGGATTTAAAGGAGAAGACGATTAATATTGTAAAATGAAATTCGGGAAAGACCCCCAGTAAGTTTTGGGGGACGGGTTTGGGATATAAGGGATATTTGTACATAATGTAAATGACAAATAGAGACACGTTAACAGAAATGTATTCATTTTCTCCAGTGGGAGTGTGCATAGTGTATTTAGAATTTGTAAAGCTTGCATCCTCCTGTCAGACATTGAATTGGGAAAATGAGTCTGTGTTTGATTATGTCTGTGCAGACCTCTCTAACCATGCCTGTTCATTTATGTAAGATACTTTATGAACCCCTTCGACAAGGGGTTCAAGAAAAAGAAAAGACGTTTTTCCTCTTGTGTAATATGAAAATTCTGTGTATTTCGTTATTACCTGTGTACTTTATAAAGGTGCTACGAAATTATTCCGACCTTTTGAGGTATAATTGGGACTCGGGAGACATCGAGCTTCGAGAAGGCTCTCGAGGGTTGTTTCCAAAATTTACAGTTTGTAAAACATTTTGTCAAATTTATAATTTTTATGCAATTTGGCAAAACTTATGCTATAAAGGTACAATCTGAAGTGATTGGCACAAGTGGCAGTTGTCTATTTGGTTTTGTACATTCTATGTACAATCATTTCATATTCTAAACTGGTCAGAAGAACATTGTGATTTTTAGTCTTGCAAATCTGTATGTAGTTAGATGATGTGACATCCTAATATTTATCTAATAAATATGTATTCAGATGAAACACAGTTGGCAGCCTTCTGTGTATTTTGGGCTCGACTTGTCCAACATGTTCCATGGAACAATAAAAAAATTCAGTTCACTTGTATTTACATGTAGTGCAAAAATCACAGAGCAGTCGCCTCAAAATGCTTTTAACACAAAGAAACCTCTGGCGGAACAACCACAGGGAGGGGCAGTCATGTGACGCAATGAGTTGGAGTTAATTAGAGGAAGACAGGACAAACTGGAAGACAGTCAGAGATCACTAATATCTAGTAACTAAATGCAAAGTGGTGTGTAAGCACATAGTGAGTCATGGAAAGCCCTCGGCAGCTAGGCCTATTATAACATAACATAATAAAACATAATTAAGAGAAGATTCAGGGTTACCTGATCCAGCCCGAACATTGAAATGCAGACCACAAAGTCGAAATCATTCACCGTCTCACAGCTCACTTCCTCAGCTGAACGCTCCACTGATACACATGGACACATCCAGTTGGTAAACTCCATACATTTAAGCTTCTTTAGCCTGTTTACAAGTTGCTATGCACAGCATGCGCCTTTACAACCCACGTCCAGCTCAACTCTGACCTTCATGCTTTGTTAGTGATAGTGTGATGCTACTGTTCTAAATATAGTCAGTTTAAACTATTTATATATTATGTACAGCTGAGTGAAAAAGAAAGAACACTCCATGACTCAGTAGCTTGCAGAACCACATGAATTTGAAGCAAACAATTTTTGTATGACTTTCTTGGTCTCTTACGTCATGGATTTTTTTCCGTTTTTTAAGGACACCACTTTCAGATACTGTTCAGCTGCAGATAGATTCAGGCTGTTAGTATCAGGGCCTAAAGATACAATATAAAATGGGCTCTTTACTATTTTGTCTGTTATGTGTAGACAGCACTAGTTCGTCCCTTTAATTAGGTTTCTTTTTTAATCCTTGAACGATTCATAGGTCAGCATTACATGTTTTGGGGTTTTTTTTAATGGGGCGGAAAAAGGCCAGAAATAAGGCCTGAAAATGAGTGAAAAATCATCCAAAGAAAAACTTCGAAAGACCTTCAGAAAGTCTAAAGAACTACTGCCCTTTAAAAAAAGGAATCTTGCATCTTGGACAAAAAATGCAGAGAAATGAGGTGGCTCAAGACTACCTGAATATAGCTTGAATTTAAAAACAAAGAAAAGATGCACACATGAAAGGATTTTAAAGACCAAATCCAATTAAACATTTGAGTGTAAATTCGTGTTAATTCATTTTATTTAAATTAATGCATTTTAAAGTCATTTAAAATTATATTCAGTGACTGTTTGGGAACAACTCAGATTTATTCATGAAATTTATACATCATGACATCAGTTCATAACATGCTGCTGTGACTCTACATCTGTTGACATTGTCTACATTTCAGAAAACATTCAGAACAAGGAAATAAAAATTCCTTATTTATAGAAATATACAACTTGCTTATGTTCACAATTTACCTACCCAGTTACTTTCTGTCTGCGCGGTCAAGTGAAGTCTATATTCATGTGCGTTACTTAGCCCGTGCCTTGACGAGAGGTTTATTTTGGTAATTAATTAGCAAGCAAGCCACAGTAAAAATTTCCTTAATGCTTCCAGAAATCGATAGCGGTATAACCGAGTCAAGCAGTTTGTTTTCCTTAACCCTTCGGATTACACTCTCCACATGTGCGCTGAGTCGTTCAATTTCCTGTCTCTGGAAGCCGCTGTGTGCTAGCATCTGGCTATTTTGGCTAAGAAAAGCTGGACAGTACACCTTCCAATCCACACAGTCAGACATGAGGAATCCTTCGTCAACCACTATGGCCATGTCTTCTGTAAGAAGGTCAGCCAAACCTGATCTCCTAAAGAGTTCTTCGTCACTTATTGACCCCTGATAGAGTGAAGAAACAAAGGTCACTGCGCCATGGGGGGCCATCCCAATCAGACCTTTCATTGTGCAGTGAGACGGGGAGAACATTTCACGTTGGGGGAGAGTGGAGGATGCGGTTTGGCATTTTAGCTCAGTGCAAGTAACTATCACCTGAGTATCAGGAAAGTCTTTGAAGTCATCAGGGAGGTGAGCTTTAATGTCCTCAGCATCAATCCAGATACACACAGAACCCAAGAGAGTGTACAAGTAGTTGGTCCATGAAGAGATAATGTCGCTTACAGTCAAGGGGTGAATGCCAAACCGGTCTGCCAAGTCTCTCTCCTCAAGACCAGCAGCCAGGCACATTTGGAATAGGAACAGCTCATCAATGGGTTGCAATGACTGCCTCTGAAAAAGAAAAAAAAAGTCATACATGTTTATAAAACTAATTACACTGATCAGACATAACAGATGATGTGAATAACACTGATTTCCTATTCACCATGGCACTTGTTAGTAGGTGGGATGTATTAGGGAGCAAATGAACATTTTGTCTTCAAAGTTGTTGTTAGAAACAGGAAAAATGGGCAAGTGTAAGGATTTGAGTGAGTTTGAGAAGGGCTCTAGTGGCGTGTTCCTGGTCTGCAGTGACCAGTATCTATCAAAAGCGAACAGATGAGCCACTGTAGCTCAAATTGCCAAAAAAAGTTAATGCTGGTCCTGACAGAAAGGTGTCAGAATACACAGTACAGTTTGTTGGGCTTAGGGCTAAATAGTTGCGGACGAGTCTGGGTGCCCATGCCGACCCTTGTCCACCGCCGAAAGCAGCAACAATGGGTACGTGAGCATTAGATCTGGACCACCAATGGAAGAAGGTGGTCTGATCTGATGAATCACGTTTTCTTTTATATCACAAGCACAGCCAGGTGCAAGTGTGTCACTTACCCTAGGGAGCTCCAAGCACCAGATCCACCTACCTAAGCATTATTTTAGACCATATACACCCTTTTCTTCTCTTTTAGCTTTGCAACAAAGCAAAAAAGGTTCAGTAATGGTTTGAGGAACACGTTTGAGGTGTTGACATGGAGCACAAACTCCCCAATTCAATTGAGCATCTGTGGGATGAGCTGAAGGAACAAGTCCGATCCATGGAGGCTCAACCTCACCACTTACCGGACTTGTGCCAGATACTACAGCACATCTTTAGGGGTCTACTGGAGTCCATGCCTCGACATGTTAGAGCTGTTTTGGTTGCAAAAAGGGGGACCAACAAAATAATCAGGCAGGTGGTCAAAGTTGTGCCTGACTGATGTTAATGTAAGCAGTACCACGTGCATATGATACTTTTATATAATTCCAGTTTACAATAAAAAGGTTTGACATGTATTTCCTGTTTGTTTTTTCTCAAAATCTTTAATGCACAAATACAAACCGTGTGTGATGCATTTACGGCTTCACTCCTTCTTTCAGTAGCTTCGGACCTTGACCTGTAAATCACTTTGTGGACAGAGGGCTCAATCAGCCCCCAAAACATCATGAAGTGACGGTAACTTGCAAACCTATTGTAAAAAAAACACAGTAATTACAGGTCATTTACAATATTTCTCACAATCAAACTGGTATTTTTGTGTAACATGTCTAGCTAAGTGTTGTAGGTTTACCCTGTGTAGAACTGAATGTCATCATCGGATCCGGCAAATCTTTGTAATCCAAAAGCAGACTGCATTTTGAGCTCCTGGATCTCTTTCCTTAACGTTCCCATTTCTTCTTTTAACTTCATGTTTTTCTCTACTGTCACATCAAGGCAAGCAGGTTCTGGGTCACAGAAATAGTCATGATCCAAGGCAGAATTATACTCCATAGGCTGCTCACCTGATGCTGGGTTACCTACAAAACATATTAAGGATTGTACATTAATATATGTTATTGTGAAAACTGTTGTCGGAACCATACTGAATTTAACCAGATAAATATTTAAGATAAGATAAAACATAAAACTTTATTGATCCCACGGTGGGGAAATTTGTGCAGCTAGCAGAAGAAGAATACAACAAATACAAATAAAATACAACAAACACAAAATAAGTTAGATAATACACTATATATTTTATATAGTGGGAGAGAGAGAGTATGGCTAACAAACAGCCACTATAAAATTCATTATACATTGAGAATAGCAGACACATCAACAATACACCTCTTCCAATTAATGGCTAATTAATATTATGCTGAACACAGTCCAAAAGATTCAATAAGCCACATCAGTGTCTACTGTCAGTTAGGGCTGCCACGATTAGTCGACTAGTCACGATTACGTCGACCATCAAAATCCTCGACAACTCATTTAATAGTCGACGCGTCCTTTGAAGCTTTGTAAGATCACAAAAGACGCAGGAATAAGTAGTAGGATTTAAGAGTGTTATAACGGACTGAAACAGAAGATGGCAGCACTGCACGTACAAGAATGCCAGCTGCCGTTAAGCTGTTAGTCTTATTATTCTTTCTGTGTCCCAGAATTCATAGCGTGGCCCACCGCGACCTGATCCGTACCAGAAACCCGATTGGTACCCCGCATGCGCGAAAGGTGTCTACTTGCGGTGTCTACTTCCCTGTGCACTTAGGCAGACAACAATGGTCGCAATATTGTTTTTCTTGCTTCTGAAGCACAAATTTATCTCTCCTGGCGGTCATGGTTCCTCAAACAGGAAGTGAGCGAGCAGTACTTCCCGCTTGCTGATATGACGTAGCGCAAAGTGCAAAGGCTCTGTTCATACAAATGTTTGTTTATTTATTTGTAATCAATTACAAATGTCAAAATGTAAGTTCACTGGAAATTGAACTGTTGCTGCATTTAAAACAGGAATGAAGGAGCTGTACTTACTGGTTCATAGTTCTTGAAACGAATGAAGTAATGTTGTTTCTCAAAATATTATTTCATTTTTATTATAAAATTAGTATTTCGACTTTATTCTAAAAATGACGAATACTGTTTTTTTCCCTTTTGCCCTACTACTTTATCGTAATAATTAAATAAATTTTAAATTTAATAATAATAATAAAAACGTAATTTCTATGAATAGATTTGTTCCCTCTCATGCGGGGTCACTTACTGCGCTTGTCCACACGATTTGATTACTTTGTTTAGAAGTCAAATTCTGTAAATCAAACAGCCACATTTCTACGTTGGCATTTAAAACTTAACTTGGCCCTTTGACCCATACAGTTTTAAAATAAATACTTTTAAAACAAATGACTGTGATGAAAAATCTAAGTAAAACATAGACAGCAAAAACAGTGACTTGTAACTTTGAACTGAACTATCCGCAGTTGCCAAAGAGCAAAACAGTTGAGCTAAACACAGGTAAACACAGTGGGAATTAGGGCTGCCACAAACGATTATTTTGATAGTCGACTAGTCAGATCATGCATCCATTGGACGTAAAACGTACAGCTTATTGCACCAGCATGCATCTGATCTTATATAACTATCATTAGCTTACAGCTTTAAGTGTTTAAGGTATGTGCTAACTAAAAATAAAGACAAGATGATAGTTTATTAAATTTTAATAAAATTTGCAGATTGTTTCGGTGAAGTTTAATAAACTCAGCCGTCTGCTCCTTGCTATCTAAAATATAACGGGACACCGGAGTATATTCTCGAGCATCTCACACTTCTGATAATCAGTTGTTTCCTTGACGTTTATTCAGCTGTGTAAAAACTATAACTTTAATCTCAGCCAAACCGATTTACTCAGGAACAAATAAAATACTAAAAAAAATCAAACAAACAATAATATTTTTAAGTTATCTAAGTGACTTATGTCTAACCTGAGTAGCGAAAGACGGCGGTGGGTTTGAAAACAATTTGCCAAGAGTCCGGTGTTCTCATGGGCTCTAGTGAGCCTCTCCTCCCAGAGACATTGCTTCAGACATTGACCCCCAACACACCTTCCACCTCTCCCCCCTTCACCCTCACCAATCCAGACTCAACGACCACCCCCACTCTCCCCAATCCAGACTCAACGACCTCCACCACACCTCTCACCCCCCTTTCCTCCTCCCTGAAACTCAGAATACACACTCAGGATGTGAGCCGACTATTTCAGAAACAGAAGCCCAGGAAAACCCCCGGACCAGACGGCGTCTCACCCTCCTGCCTCAAAACCTGTGCTGAACAGCTGGCACCAATCTTTACTCGCATCTTCAACAGATCCCTGGAGC
This sequence comes from Diplotaxodon limnothrissa, assembly GCF_057381915.1. NCBI lineage: Eukaryota > Metazoa > Chordata > Actinopteri > Cichliformes > Cichlidae > Diplotaxodon > Diplotaxodon limnothrissa. Next base: position 12,044,867 of record NC_140608.1, on the reverse strand, counting down.
TGTGTGAAGTTCCCTCCTGCTTCAAACGCTCCACCATCATCCCCGTTCCCAAGAAACCCACCATCACAGGACTGAATGACTACAGACCTGTCGCCCTGAGTGTCACCAGCTACCTGTCAATGGATCACCAGCTTCCTGACAGATAGAAAGCAACAAGTGAGGCTGGAGGAGATCACTTCTGAAACTCGGTCCCTCAGTATTGGTGCCCCTAAAGGATGTGTCCTCTCACCACTACTGTTCTCCCTCTACACTAATGACTGCACCTCCAAGAACTCGGCTGTTAAACTCCTAAAGTTTGCAGATGACACCACCGTCATTGGCCTCATTCAGAATGGTGATGAGTCTGCATACCGGCAGGAAGTTGAGCGGCTGGTACTCTGGTGCAGTGAGCACAATCTGGAGCTGAACACTCTTAAAACTGTAGAGATGACAGTGGACTTCAGGAGACATCCCTCAACTCTGCCCCCCCTCACCATATCAGACAGCTCGGTGTTGACTGTGGAGATCTTCAAGTTCCTGGGTACCACCATCTCCCAGGACCTGAAGTGGGAGACCAACATCTCCTCCATCCTCAAAAAGACTCAGCAGAGGATGTACTTCCTGAGACAACTGGGGAAGTACAGTCTTCCACGGGAGCTGCTAATCCAGTTCTACCCTGCGGTCATTGAGTCTGTCCTGTGCTCCTCCATCAGTATGGTATGGTGTAGCCACTAAACAGGACAGGAGCAGACTGCAGCGGACTGAACGGGCAGCAGAAAGGATCATTGGCACCCCCCTGCCCTCCATCCAGGATCTGTACCTCTCAAGAACCAGGAAACGGGCAGGGAAAATCATCACAGACCCCTCACACCCTGGACACAGACTTTTTGATCTGCTGCCCTCTGACAGACGGTACAGAAGCCTGCAGACCAGGACCACCCGACATAGGAACAGTTTCTTTCCCCTCGCCATCTCCCTTCTAAACAGTTGACCTGTCACACTGCTCCCACTGCCAGACTGCAACTGCACCTTATGTACATTCTGTAGTATTCATTCCACCTCATTCATTTCTGTATTTTATGTATATAAGTTTAGATTAGTTATTTATAATAATAATAATAATAATAATACATTTTATTTAAATAGCGCCTTTCAAAGCACCCAAGGACACTGTACAACAGATAAAAACTGGAAATATACACAATGATAAAAATAGAAGATAAAAGTTAAAACATACAGAAATTTAATTTAATTATAGTTGGTTTACACAGCTTTGTGTATGTATGTGTACGCATGTGTAATGTATATATAGACACGTGTGTGTTTGTGTGATTTACATTGCTGTGCTTGAGAGCCACCATCTACCGGAACCAAATTCCTTGTATGTGTCTGCACATATACTTGGCCAATAAACACTATTCTGATCTGATTCTGAACTAGCTGCCGCCAATGTTGGAAACTGAGCTGGGCTGCGCTATGAATTCTGGGACAGAGCTACTTCTTCTTCTTCGGGGTTTAACGGTAGCTGGCATCCTTGTACATGCAGTGCTGCCATCTTCTGTTTCAGTCCGTTATAACCCTCCTAAATCCTACTACTTATTCCTGCATCTGTTGTGATCTTACAAAGCTTCAAATCAGGCGTCGACTATTAAATCAGTCATCAACGATTTATACCTAATAGTGACTAGTCGACTAATCGTGGCAGCCCTAGTGGGAAAAGTACAAGATTTTTATGGAAAATAATAATTTTACCTGCGTGGATTTCGCCTGGATTATCCGTCTCTGGCCCAGAGGAATGCGAGACTTGTGGTGGCTGCTTTGATCTTGCTCTCCCATCACATTTTGCTGTCGTAGCAGCTTTCAACTCAGTATGACCCAGATGGATAGAGGGTGCCCAGTCTGGATCGCTTTCCATCATTTTGTAGGCTGGTTTGCCTACAAAATACAACAAACATTAGCCCGCAAAGCCACAGTAAACAAAGCAGCATAGCGCAAAGAATTTAATTCAAATCAATATAAGACTTATCTGTAACCTACATCAACAATAATGTTATGATAAATGACTTAACTACAACACACACACACACACTCACCTTTGAGGAAATGCTTGGAGCAGACTAACATGTGAGGTGGAGTGTTCTGGAACGTTATATTTGGTCTTCCAATAGCTGCAATCCAGGCCATCCGTTGCCTCTTCGTGACTTCGGAAACATCTCTTGCATAATTTTTATTCCACGCAGGAATCCGATAAAAACCGATTCCTTTAGCCTTCGGCTTCCCGTGGCTGTCATGCGACCGGCTATGGCAGTTAATAACACAACAGCTTCTTGCCATTTGTGTCTCTGTTTGTCTGTGTGACTGTTGTCTTGTAATAGCCCACGCGCGCTAGCCGCTTGTACCTACAATCCTTTGCGGTTTTAGCCCGGAAATGACGTCACGGTTTCGAATTACTTGTGCGTACTTGCGTTCTCGTTGACTCGTGATACGTCATCAGTCGGCGCATGTGTTCATTAAATTTGAATGTTTGGTTTATTTCAGTGTTTTATTTGTTCCCGATTAAATCGGTTTGGCTGTGATTAGCTGACTCTGAATTAAATCCAACATTAAATTATCAGTTTGTTTTTCACCGGAAACAAAAACAGCATGTTAATATGTGGAGATTCTGAAGGCTGCTTCAAAAATGATCAGATTATATTTTAAGTATTTGTTCAGTTCTCTTCCAAACCCCAGCAGCTGTCTGCTGTAATTTTTGAGTATCTGCTCAAATAAAAATAAACGCGTTCTAGCATCCCACCTGTTTGTTTTTATTCAGGCGTACATGTACACTATTTTTATTAATAGAGAGATTTCGCTACAGAGGTTAAACATGATAATAAGTCACTTAGATAACTTATCAATCTTAATGTTTGGTTTGCTTCAGTGTTTTATTTATTCCTGAGTACATCGATTTGGCTGAGATTAAAGTTAAGCTTCATAACATATTAATCACAGAGGCAGTAAAAACTCCGGACGTGTGACATCATCAAGTACGCTGGTGTTGCTGTACAAATCTCGAGTCCGTTTTGGTCCTGCTTATACACGAATATACTTTAAGTACCCCATGCACAGGGCAAACGTATTTTATTTGATTAATTTACTGATATTACTGGCTAAATTTCATATACATAAACCGAAACCATCCTTTCAGTGCTTCTTAAACAAAACAAAATATGTTAAAACCAAACAACATTCTCAAAATGTAAAAGCTGTGGAGACCTATGTTCCCTGTTCAATATTATGTGATTCTTTACTAGACTTTGTATAGCGCTTTACGGGAACTTTTTGCGTAAAGCGCTATACAAATACAGGCCATTTACCATTTTAGACTGTATGTATTTAGTTTTTTTATACGAAACCCCCTGACATTGTGTTTTGTTAATTTGTATCTGTATTTTGTGCTTTGTCAATAAAGCGTATTAAAAAAACAAAAAACAAATCGCGGGTCCGTACTCGCATTCTCGGCAAGTACGTACTCCCGTGCAGAGAACGCGAGAACTCGCGTACTTGAGAATTGAGAAAGGGCCATGGTTTGCAGGTCCGCCTCACCGTGTGAGCTAAGCAGCTATGCTTCAAATAAAAAATCGTATGAGGTACAGCTCGCTGGGCATCACTGCAGCGCGCCTGTTTTCTTCCGGCCCCGTCGAGAACCCGGTAGTATTTTTGGACATCGACGCTGACAGCGATCCTCTGGGGAGAATAATCATTGAGGTAGCTTGCGATTATCACAGTCGCCTCCAGAGACCTTGATCTGACCTGTAGCGTTCATATCTGTCAGTAGCCAGACCTGTGCAGATAAGTGCATGTGATTTGTTTTATCTTGCAGCTGAATGCAGATGTGGTGCCAAAGACTGCAGGTAGGTGAAGCCACGTTCTTTCCACGATGGGCTCATCGTCATTCATTTAAAAAATCCTTTCGATCCACAGAAAACTTCAGGGCTCTGTGCACCGGGGAGCATGGCTTTGGATACAAGGGATCTGTGTTTCACAGGGTCATCCCCGAGTTCATGTGTCAGGTACAGTTTACAGTGAAGGTGCAGTGTCATTTGGCATGTTTTCTGCTGTTGTTTTTTCTCTTGCAGGGAGGAGATTTTACCAACCACAACGGTACAGGAGGGAAATCTATTTATGGGAAAACGTTTAAAGATGAAAACTTCAAGTTAAAGCACACTGGTCCAGGTACAGCTCCACAGCTTTGAGGGGTTACACTAAAACAATAAAAACCCTTTTCACATATTCAAAAGATGCAACATCAGTCAGTCACTTCAACTCTGTGATCAGTGAATACAAACCCTTTCACCACTGTTTTAAGACTTAAACACCAAGTGGTTTTATACTGTTATCAAACCCCGCACTGACTTTGGAAGGAGTATTGCAAAACTGTAGGCCTATGGTGGCCTCAGACACAAAAATGAAATGTGAAGGATTTATTTGAAACAACTAATCAGCCAATCACATGTCAGCAACTCAAAGCATTTTAGGCTTGTAGCCTGCTGAAGTTCAAACCAGGCATCAGAATGGGGAAGAAAGGTGATTGAATGTGGCATGGTTGTTCGTGCCAGATGGGCTGGTCCGAGTATTTCAGAAACTGCTGATCTGCTGGGATTTTCCCTCCTAAAGATCTCTAGAGTTTACAGAAGTAATTTGACTAAAAACACTAACGTGCTGCTGGACAGTGTTCAGGAAAGTGAAAAAGTTTGAGTTCTTACAAAAGTCTAAACTGTTTTGATGAAATTAAGGTGAGAAGGACATCAACACAGTGATAAAAGTATCTTTAGCAGTGAAGTATGGAGCTGTGTGCAAAGAAACAATATAGGTGGGGGAAGGTCTTACTGATTAGAGAACTTCATTAGGAGAAGTGAAAATTGCACCAAAACTGAACTTCCAGGTGTTATGTGCCAGCTGTTCTTCTGCATTTTAATCCCACTTTTTCTCCACTAGATGGCAGTGCAGAATCTCATGCAGCGTTCAAACTGCTGGGCATATACATTTTGCAATCCTCATGTGAATGACCTAGTTTAGTGAGTCAACATGCACTAATCAAAATAACTCTGTTTGTTGAATAAACATCATCCATGTGCACATTATTTAGTGCTTTGCGTAATCACAGCGTGCGTCAGATCACAAGAGAAGTGGCCCTTTTTTTTTCTTTTCTTTTCTTTTCTTTTTTACAATCTTGCATGACGTTGCTGTAATGAGGCCTAAATGTCCTTGGATCAGGAGTAAAAAGGACATGAAGATCTTGTTTACATCATCTAGTTCAATTGATTGCTTTTTCTTCTTCTTCTTCTATGGTTTTCTGCAGGAACGCTTTCAATGGCAAATTCAGGCCCGAACAGCAACGGCTCGCAGTTCTTCATCTGCACAACGAAAACCGAGTGGTAAACACCCCGTAGAACTTTTTAATCAGTCATTTCAGACTCCAGTTTGTGCCTCATCAATCACAAGCTGCTGGAGCCACTTTTTCATCTTTTCTTTTTCGTTTTCTTGTCTTTCTTTTTGGGCAGGCTTGATGGTAAACACGTGGTGTTCGGGCAGGTGAAGGATGGGATGGATGTGGTCTCCAAGATGGAATCCTTTGGTTTACACGACGGCGGTGTGATCAAAAAAATTGTCATCACAGACTGCGGGGAGATCAAATGACGCCCGAGCGCACTCACAGACTTCTGCTGGATGAGTCATTGTGCAGCAATCTAGTATTTACTCTGTCCTGGCTCGTGTGTTCGTGCACGCTGAAGGCGGGGCTGTCGCAGGTGATCAGCTTTTACTCAAATCTGTGCTTTTTAACTTCTGGTTTTGAGGTTGAGCAAAGCCAGAGGTTTCTAACACTCAGACAGACCTTTTTACTCTCTAAAATCTTTACTCAACTGATCTAAATTGTATGCAAGCATGTAAAACAATTGTGTGGTGACTCATTCTCCAATAACTGCCAAATAAATGACTGATATTTTTCGACTTTACCAGCTCTGGTCTTACTGCAAGACATTTGCTCTGATGTGCCACAAATCTTGCTGCTTTTAAAGCTTCCCGGAAACGATCCAGCGTGCTTTTTTTAGACACGGGCTCCAGCGCGACTGACTTCCTGTCCATCAAGAGCAGGATGTGACATCATGTGACATTCCACCTACACTGCAGCTGAAGCATCACATGTATGCACGATGGGCATGTGAGCTAGAGCCTCTTAGGGTGAAGTCGTTTCAGGACCTGAAATTGCTTTTTTATTGAGACGCAGGGCGTCTTGAAGAGGGAGAGAGACATGTCTGAAAGCCAGAGACTGGGTGGTGCTGCTTATCGAGCTAATACTTTATAAAAGTAAATAATGAAGAAGAAAAAGGCAGCTCTTGCCCCTAAATGAAACCATATGTGTGCTGACCTTCCTCCGTTTGTTTGAATTCTCAGATTACATTGTTGCCATAGAGATTTTTCGGCTCTCGCTCTGTTTGAGCTGGAGATGTTGTAACAAACTTGATATAATTTGGGTCCCCACCCTCGGGTTTAGTTTTAGTTATTTGGAATGCATGTCCAATAATGTGTATGGAAACTTGGCTCCGGAGACGACTGTGCCATTTCTTTTTACCACACATGCAAAACAATGACATCTTTACAGCTGGTGCATGCTGCTGCTTCTCTAAGTGTCTGCGTTATCACAGAGTCAGTGGGCATCTTTTTGTGGGGGGGGGGTTTCCTGTCCACAAGTGTTGGGAAATGGGGGAGGGGGTGTGCGTCCTGGCCGGTTTACATGTCTGTTATCTCTCAGCACTTTCATGGCAAGTGGGGAAAAAAAATGTTTTCCAAGTCTCTCGCTCTTCTGCGTTACACAACCACCATGAATAATCCATTAAAAGCCCCGTTATCGTAATCTATACGCTCAGTGTTGCGTAAGCCTCGCACTCAAGAGCGATGGCAAAAACACTAACGAGAGGAGCGCTCACAAAAACAACGTGTTGCTTTTGGCTGAAATCAGACAAGAGAACGAACACCTCCCAGTTAACATAAATTCGGCACAGGACCCGAAAACAAATGAAAACTGCGCAACCCGGGTGGCTTTAATTCAATGTGACTTTTATTCATCAAACTCTGAACAGCACTAAAATGTTTTCCCAACTAACAAATAAGGCACATTTTGGAATGCCGTTTTCATGGACATGAAAAACAGACCTGTGGTCGACTCTCGAGGCCACGACTGTCCTTGCTTTTCCCATAATCATTGTCTTTCCCGACCGCACGCCTGCGTTCTGTCCAAATCAAATATTACATTATTGCAATACTGCATGACAAACATCTCAAGTGATACAGACAGTAAAGAATACAAACGAGACTCTCTGACTCGACCACTTAAGTGTTAACACGTTACATTCAGTAAATATGTATTATCTGCAGAGGCTACATTTGCGGTAAATGAGGACTAATAACAATCAGACGTTGCTGATAATGTTAAAAACAATATTTACTTTAGCAAACTACTGTAAGGTATTTAAATAGGTATACATTGCACAAAAAAGGGGATATTTCATTCAAAACACATGCACATGCAAACTCTAAAATAGTTCTTTGTCACACACGCTTCCTTGACAGAAGTATACACTCGCTACACTACCAATATAACATTTTATAATAGTTTCTTGTTATCGCTGCTTTAACCAAACTACATCTCACAGTTTAATGCGTTTATACAGTGGTGAGTATCCGTCACTAATTAATAAAAACATACTTTTCTGCATGTTAACACATTATATTTTCATAATATCGTTTACAAAATGAATACACGTGGCTGTATGGATGCATATGGCAGCTCATAATTAGTCACATAGCAACTGAATAATGGGTTATTCAACTCTGATAACATCAATAAATCAAAAACACAGAAAAAAAAATACAATGGCTTATAATTGAGAAAGGTTATTAATTATGTACCAGCTTTTTTTTCTTTTTAATAATATTCTATGTAGACATCAATATTTCCTTCTTAGTGTAACTTTGTTGCATATTCTATACAAAAAGTGTTGTAAAAAGTCTTTCCATAAATATTTCTGCAGGATAACCCTTCAGATTATTGTAAAACATAAAGAAGAAGAAAAAAAACAACAACTCCCAGCTTTGATTATTTCTCAGCAATAGGCCCTTCTTCACGCCGGAAAGAGAAAAAGCTTTGATATTGCTTCAACACTTCAAAAGAGCTACTATCATTGAAAACGATGGCCATCAAATATATACATAAAACAGTCGATCTTTGTCAGGGAAATAACTCTTGATTTTTTGCAGATTGCTTTAAAATTTTCAACATCTATTAAGAGTTCCAAAATACACATCTCATTCATAGAAAATAACAATTTTGAACTGAAAAGGTACTAGAAAAGTCAAGTATATGTAATTCAAGACACTACATCTGAAAGCAGAGATTTCGCTTTCTTTCTTTTTCTTTTAAAATGTATCAGCTGCTTCCATTGGCTCTTGAGTTGCCATTTTAAATGACCTCCTCATAACATGTCTCTGGGCGGAATCGAACTCTCTGACAGGATTTATCAACATTAACGTGATTCACAATAACTAATAATATTATTTGTTTATGAGGTTAGTTCATAAGGCATAATTGGTATGTATTCCTTTCACTACAGCCACATGGTCTGATGTAGAAAATAAGGTTACGGGAGACCTGTTAGCTTAGTGCCATTACACAGAACAAAAACAGACATTAATAAGAAGAAAAATGGGTTGTTCCCAACAGTGGTGAATCTTTCATAAAAATTGGGTCTTTACTATAAATGCAACGAGGGGCTTTCAGTTACTCCTTCAAAGGGACACTCCACAGATTTGTCCTTTAGCTACTGTAATATCTTTTGGGGCTGTGGAGGCTCATTGTCACGTGAGAGAAAATCAAAAAGCCTGTGTTAAAAAGTGAGGAGTTTTATTGTCAGCATTTAGTAGGCTGGGGAGTCTAGCATAGACTGTATATAGAAGATGGACTTGGACATGTCAAGGTTTTTGGACTTTGATCCTGATCTACGAGTTGAGTATTTTGGCCAACTTGTTCATCAAGTGAATTTGAAAGATGGGCCATATTTAAAAAAAAAAAAATCACACTGTATTAAATAAGACTTGAAATCAGTGATTGAGAAGTAAGAATGACTTTGTGGGGTTCTTGAGGTTCCTCGTGTGATTTCAGAGTTTTCCACAATATTGGACGCGATACAACCAATGGTTATATGAGGGAAATATGTATATTTCCTGCCTAGTTGGCAAGTGGTTCCTGTAGCTGAGTAAAACTGGTTGCAAATAAGGCACTGCACCAGAAACCACCTCGCAATTGCGTTGGTCACTAGCAGATTGCTGCAGTTGGTTGTAGTTTGCGTGAAAGACGGCGACTTCCTTCTCTGCAAACACTGATGCAAACTAGAAACAGAGAACATTCACTTGCAAACTAAAAGCAGAAGACACAACTTCTACTTTTAAGGAAAACATTCTGTTTCCAGTTTGTGTCACTTCCCTGCGGAGATTAGCTGGCCAGTGTTTGTGGACAAGTCAGCTCATTCCATGCAAACTAAGAGTAACTGTGACCATCTGCTAGTGACCAAAGGTATATCAACAAGTTTTTTACCAACCAGTTGCAAAATACACATTTTTCCTCAGCGACGGCCAAAGAAAAATGTGGGGACCCCTTGGCGACCAGTAGGGGCCAGAGAGTCCTAGTGGTTGCCAGGGAGAGCTAACATGTTTGAAAACGTGCAACTTTGAAGGTAAGCCTCCATTTTTTTGGAGGAGGTTTTTGCTAATCAGCTGGGGAATACAGGATTCTTAGCAAGAGGTGGTTGCCAGGGGGTCACTGACTGATCTGTAGATCTCCACAATTCAGACTTTAGCAATAATATCCCAGCAACTGCCAGCAACCAGCTGGGAAATACAAATAAATCTCAATACTCAAAATGAGCTGGACATTTTCTCTGGTTGTGGTTTAGGAGGTAGAGCAGGTCATCTACCAAATGGATCCCTGGCTCCTCTAATTTGCATGCCGAAGAATCCTTTGGCAAGGTACTGAAGCTCAAGTTGCTCCCGATGCATTCATCGGAGTGTGAGTGTGAACGTAAGTATTATACAGAGCCTACAGTAACAGTAAAAGTGCTTTGATTGGGTGAATGAGGTTTGTGGTAAAAAGTGCTTTTGGACTTCAAGTCCATTTACAACCACAGAAGTCGATCCTCTATTGGCCATTACAAAGAATGTAAATTTAAGATGTCTTAACACTGACGCTGCTTTTGAAATCCATTGTTTATATACAGTCTATGGAGCTTACTTTAAAAGGCTACTGAGTTGCATAATAGCTGATGCATTTCTGGAGCTTGAGCCAAACTGAAAGTAAAGATATTTCATCCACTGCTGCATGCACTGTTATTTAGTGTCTTCTGCAGGCCTCCCAACTGGTGAAGCTGGAATAGTAAATCACTGGAGTGCCCTTTTAAATCAACAAATGGAATTTAGTTAAATTTCCCAACAGTGTAATGCACCAATATCATCCATTTCCACTAAAGCAAGTAACAATGCATGTTTTTTCACAAAACCCACGGTTTCCTTGAAAAAACATAACGATAACAGATAAAAATAACAATGAGTGAGGTCCACAGTTTGTGTCAACTTCATTCTGTTGTGAGGATCGACTAAGAAATAACATCTCTGTTGATATTCCATGACAACAGACCACAGTAAGATTGTTTTTGCCAGCTGGAAATGCTGTTTCAGCCTGTGCCTGCAACATGAATCGAACACCCACTATGCCAGTTCAACCGCTAATAGCGGAGCTTTATCGTTTTTCTGTCCTGTGTCACATCTTGAACCTACAACAAACTTACTCTGCATCACAGTTAACCACATGCACATAATACTGCTCCACCTCTGAGTCTCTCGCCACAAATCTTTGAAATTTCAAATGGCCTCTTAGCCTTGACACAATCGTTTTAAGGCACATACAGTATGTTATAGTATAAAATATTGTCAGCCAGTTTTTGTAAGGCTAGAAATACAGTACATATAAAACAGTTCACAATTCCTATACCAAGGATCCTCGAAAAGCAGATTTCCATAAATGATAACTAAAATAGTTTCCTCTTTAGTGCTTCACATCTGCATAGTGATATATGGAACCACAGTGGGTATTCCTTTTTCTTTAAAGTGGCTCTATTATGCTCATTTCCAGATGAGTGTTTTTATTTCTGGGCTACAGTGGAGTACTTTTGGATGTTTAGGTTTAAAATAAATATTTTTCAGGGGAGCCCTACAATCTTAAAAAAGGCATTATAGCTCCTTTATGATCAGCCCTGTTTCCTGGTCCAAGCTCCTACTGCACTGGTTGAGGTTGTCATCTTTTTAATGTGTTTTAAGACTTTGCCCCGAACACCAAATATTTGAAGAATCACACCAAGATTTCAGTGTGGACCTTAGACTTAGGATCAGGACTTTTTTACAGCAAGTAATCCAAACCATACTGTCACATATTAATGTAGCGGTTGTGCTAATCTAAGATGTCTTTTGGCTGAAATTTGATCCGTTTTTAGCATCTTCTTTCTGCTCTGTAATGGCTTTATCTCTCCCAGCTGAACAGCATGAACAATTTAACTCAATTCTTACATTTTTTGTTAGCAAATGTATTTATATTAGCTTAAGCTAATAGCTAGCTCTAAAGCTAGCCACCAGGTAGCATATTTTTAGCATTGTCTGCTAGCCCAACTTCAGTAATCCAAATGTCTACTCTATGATACTCCAAATGTCACTGCTTTGTTGTTTTGCATCTTTGTTTACGCCAAATGTTGTGCTTGTGTTTTAGAAATACTTTAGTCAGAACATGGCATATCGTCTTTACGCGGAAACTAGCTTGCTAACCTGGAAAATTCTCTGTTTTAGGGGATGCCTGGATATGTATAACAAGAAATGAGGAAAAAAATACATAATAGTTCCACTTTAAAGATATGGTTTCTGATATTAGGCCCCATAAAAATGGATGTAAACTTAAATCACCATAAATTTCAATACAGCCATGAATTCTCACCATCAACATATCACAAACCAGCTCTTCTGTCTCTCGACAAACCTGAAAAGCAAAGTTCTCCAAAGCTTCACCTCTCTTTAGGCACTCTACGCTGCAATTAGCTGTTGGACATAGTTTCTTCAGTGTACAAGCCCTTGGAAAGTTTTCCATCTTGCTTCACCGACTCCACTGAGGCTGCCAGACATCAACTGGCACTAAAACTTGGATAAAAAAGTCTCTCTGAATCTTTGTCAAGCAAACAGCTCCTTTTGTATTATGCTATCTTGTGGTTAAAATCTATTCAGGATTTATGTGAACAGTTTAGAGTCCAAAATCATGTTTATCAATGCTAAACAAGCTGTGGCAAGCATTTTATCAATAGTTTTGAAACAATGAAAATATGTGACTGCCAACAATTACTAAACCATTTTTCCCCACAGCTGCTTCTGCCTATCTAGTGTCTATTTTTTCCAACGCTAACAAATAAATGAGAGGCAAGAATGACAAGAACAACAACAAAAATAGGAATAGGATAAATGAAGCGTTATCTATTAGCAATGCACTAAATCTAGCCCAAGGAGCGTTTTATACAACTGAACCTACAGTAGTTTCTAAAGACAAGTGGAAGCAGTTACACAATAATGCGATATACAAACATACAAAAATGTCTCTATATGTCCCAGTTAAAATTCAAATTGCACACGAGACAACAAGAAAATAAATAGGCCAAATGTAAGCTAGGGATGCATGGCACATTATCCCTCAGTTAATTCACAGTTAATAAGATGTGCTGCTGACCCTAATAAGGCAAGACATCAAAGGCCTCGAATACATTATGCCATCATGAGAGGCCCCAGTTAAACGTTCGTCACATCTCCACACACTTCACTTGGCAGGGAAATGGAAAGCGGATCTCTGTAAACACAAAGCCAACAAACCCCAAGGTGAGGTAATCTATTGAGACAAATACTGTCAGTGATGCCAAGGAAATATAACCCCTGGTGCTAAATCATCAATATAATAATTTTCTGTTGTTAAACATTGAGTATTGAGTAAATTAATCATGTGGTTCTGATACATAAGGCATAAAAAGTCAATCATTTTGGCCTCTTTTTTTTTTTTTTTGCTGTGTTGAAGAGCACTTCAAGAGATAGAGGCTGACCCTCAAACATATTCTTGGATGTACTGTCACTGAAAGAGGAGGAAAATGACTAAAGTCTATGCTCCACAAGTGGCTGAGAAGAGGGAGCAGAATTAATTGATGTGGTAATAAAGGAAGGCATCAGGAGATTTGGGAGGATTAGACCTAATGTCCACATTAGATGTTTCTGAGACACTGGGAGGAAGACGTGAAGAAGAAAGGGTGCCATGTCGTGTTGAGGGAAATCTGGATGTGGACCGGGAAGGGAGGATGTATAATGTCTCAATGGCGGATAAAAAAAACAGGGTTTGGGATGGAGCGGCTCCTCTCTGCTACTGAATAATGATGAATATTTATTGCACACGGCGGCAGTAGTAGCCAAGGACTTTACACTTCTCGCACAGGTGTTGGGGGTGCTCCTTACTCTGGTCAGACACATCCAGGCCATCTGGCTTCTCTAAAGGTCGCTGGAGATACAAACAGAAGACCAATAATGAGTCATATTAAACACAGAAAAGGGCAAACCGAGCAAGAAACACACATAAACCTCTTGAATTTTGCAAGCCGTTTATTTAGCAACAGATTCAGGTCAGCTATACGCCTAACAACTCCAACTCTCATATTCTTCACAGACCTGATGTGTTATTTGCCAAATTAGATGCAGAGATATGGCAATGCACCATCAGCCATGCTGGCTAGCAATACATTTTAACAACCTGGTGCTAAAGGAAAAGATGCAGTATGCATTTAATCGTGATGGACTGTATGGAAATGTTGGCTTCAGCACTGACCATCTTGGACTCATTATCGAGGACAAAGGTAACCTTTCTGGGCCAGCACGCTTGGAGGTTATTTTAACGGTCCATCTGGAAAATTTTATTTTTCATCTATTGTTTTTTTTTTCTTGTTAGAGCTTTGAACAAAACCTTTATTTATTCCAAGTGGTCTAGCTAAAGGAAACCAGGTTACCATGGGTCACCACAAGAAGATATTTGAGTCTAATGAGTCTTCCAGGAAGTGTTGAAAATGTATTATTGCTTTGTCAAAGACATTAGGTCCTTGATGAAAGCTGGAAGAGAGTTCCCTTGGAGGCTAAAGGGAATTGAGTTCAAGGCCCTGTACTGCAGGCATCACCCAGTGAAATGACCTTAAGGAAGAAACATCTACTATATGTAAATATAAAAAAAGTGGTTTTGCATACATGTGACCACAAACAATTTAATGTTAACTTGTCTCTCAGGTACTCTCCGAGTACTAGTGAAACCAAAGCGTGAAAAGCGAACTAAAAAAATTGGAGGTTTAGGAGGCAAAAGTTTTGCCTTCAAAGTAAAAGTTGTGCTTCAGCACTGCAACCAACATCAAAAAGCCACAGCTTTTACTCTAAAGCTAAATGTTCTCCATTTCTAGTTTCTGTCACTTTTTGCAAATTTTACTATCACTTGTCTTGAAAGTTGGCATCATTTGCAGATAAACATGAAAAACTAAAGACTAACATGGCAATCTGCTAGCAAAACCATCAGGGAATACATATTTTTTCTTAACAACCCGTTGATGCATCATATCGCATCCAACATGGCAGATTGGATGAACTCGTGTGATGTCGTGTGAGAAACCTCAATACACACACTGCATATGGTAAATGGTAAATGGCCTGTATTTATATAGCGCTTTCACTAGTCCCTAAGGACCCCAAAGCGCTTTACATATCCAGTCATCCACCCATTCACACACTGGTGATGGCAAGCTACATTGTAGCCACAGCCACCCTGGGGCGCACTGACAGAGGCGCATACATGCATATAATAAATGCATGTTGCCACCGTAGTGTTACCCACTGGTAGATGAAGTTGGATCGCGAAAGCTCGACGTGAGCATTTTGCCCTTAACCATCTTGGTGTTTTGAACCCAGACAAGATGAAGAAGGACACGATCTGATTGTGGGACAGGGACATTACATGCTTAATTGATACTGACCTTCCAATCACAAGGTAAGCCTTGGTAGAAAAGAAGATGGACTAACCTCTTGCTAGCCATTAGAAATAATCCACCTTTAAAACACTTGCACATTTTCTTCACTTTTCAGACCCAGAACATAAATCTATCATTTATATAGTCTATGGTCACAACTTCAGGTGACCTGGAGGCTTGCTGACGCAGTGGCAACTCCCAGACCTTCAAATGCCCCTTTCCACTAGCACCAACGCAGCTCGACTCAACTCGGTTTTTAGGGTTTACCATTAGGTGGTAGTACCTGGTACCAGGTATGTGTTTAATACCTACTTTGCCGGGGTTTCAAGCGAGCTGCCGAGATTAAAATGCAACATCAACCGACTGTATGTCAGTGGATGGGTCACGAGAGCAACTCCTTCAAAAGAATCAAATCAGCCATTTTTGAAACCCAGCACCGAGAGGAAAATGGCTACGCACAAAGTAACACCATGGTCCAGCAACAAGGTGCAGATTTTTGTGCTTGGTGAGTGACGACAGAATCAGAGCAGCATCACTTTTGGGCCACCTTGCTATAACGATTCCACCCACACTGAAGTGGTGCTCAATTGTAATTCAAAACAACTGAAACCAAGTAGAGCTGAGTTGAGTAGATTAGAGTAGGTACTAGTGGAAAAGCGGTTAAGTACTGCAGTTTGTACTAGCTGTTAGCTCCCTATCTTCTATCTAGGATGACAGCAGCGCATGTAAAACACTAGATGTTGCAAAATGTACTAAGGATATGCGTGACTAGTTGACTAGATGTGAAAACCTTGCTGCCTTTGCTAGTCGGCCCCAGAAATACTGGTCAGTTAAACATAATATGTAATTAAAGGATAACGGCAGATTATTTCTCTGAATCTAAGCGGTAAATGATCCGAGGGGGGAAACCAAGCCAAATTCTGCATTCTGCAAATTCTGTACACAGAATGGTGAGGAAGGGAATGCAGGTGGCGTGAAGTGGGTGGAGACGAGTGTCAGGAGTGATTTGTGACAGACAGGCAGCATTAACAGTGAAAGGGAAGGTTTACAAGACAGTAGTGACTCCTGCTGATGTATGAGTTTGGAGCCAGTGGTGCTGACAAAAAGAAAAAAAGAAAGATGGCTGAACTGAAGATGCTATGATTGGGCGTGACCAAAAGTGGTGGGTAATAAAACCTCAAAATTATATCACAATATATCAAGAGAATTTAAAATGCTAGAGGCAGCAACATTTACAAATAAACGAAGGTCATTTTCTGTCCTTTTCCAATGACCTACTGTCACTGATAACAAACTTCCAAATTTGAAGTGTGACTTTATTGGAACAGATAAAACAGAAAAACAGGAAAGTACTCTAGGCAAGTTTTTCTCCTAGAAATGTGCAATACAAAATATAAAATAACTGCTTAACACTTCAGTTTAAGAATAATTAAAGTAACCTAACTTCAATAGCTGATGACTTACACGTTTAATTGCTTTGACTGGCTTTATTGCAGCTACAAGAGAAGAGACGGACTGAGAGAGACTGTTTTGTGTAAAGCGAGGGTGACAAAAAACTTGAGTTTGACATCTAAAAGGGTACAAATTAAAATCTCGATCAAAAGGGTCGAAAGTTCATGTCTGTATGACGTTAAAGAGGACCAAATTTTGAACACTCGAGGATGTGTTTGGAAAATCCATATTCTTTTCATTTATGGGAATCCGCAGCCTGAGAAGGAGCTGTGCTGAGCTCTTTGATACTCAAGGACACAGAGGTTAGTGGTCTGTTTCAACTGCTGACTGGGTTGGAAAGGGGAGGGGGGTATGTTAAGTGGGTGACACTGCAAATGCAGAGAATTTGCTTGTCTGTGTGCAGCTTTGCCACAAGACTCAAAGCAGAGTGAGGGTTTCTCACCAGTTTCGGGAACAAAGCAGGTTTTACCAAGACATATTTGAACTCTTGCAAAGTGTGTGCAGACTTCTATCTGTGGTTATGACTACAGGTAAGCTGTTTGGGTAAGATCTCAGAGATTTCTAATAAATTATGCATAAAATTTCAGGCTCCGAATGGCGTTAATGCTCGACAGATGTACAAAATGTCCCTTTCCTGCTTCATTTCACGTGTTAACAGAGCAAAGCGTGGACAGTTGTGGTATTCTGAGAATGAGCAGGCCTCAAGCCGACAACGATCCTAATTTTATTTCAGGAAGTGGAATTAGAAGAATGTGAAAAAGCATACATATCAAAAGATGAAGTGTTGAGGATAAATATAAAACTGACACGATTCTTTCTCCAGCTCCGTACCCAGCTGCTTACCAGGATTATTTGAGGTTAAGTTGAACAGATTTCTCTTCGAGTGTTGTTTGAAAAATGACTCCAGAGAATCCTGCTTTATGTGCTTTCCCTTCTTATTATTAAATGTGAGACAGATTTCTGCAGCTGGAAGTCTGACTTCCCTCTGAGTTAGTTTATGTCTGAGACCCATTAATACAGAAATATTTGCTTTAGCATTTGATGGCATTCAGTGTATAATTCCAAACTTTTATCAGTCAGGAAATTTCATTAGTTTCGTCAATGCTGGTTTATTACCAAAGCAATTATTAGTGGTGGGATTTTTATTTTACTGTAATGAGGCCATCTGGAATATCATCAAAACAACACGGAAACCAAAGCCTGATGTCTATGAGCAATTTTTTTTTAACTCAACTGCAAATTCTCAGGACATGAGTGCTGTGATGCAGGCTTACATACCTGTTTGTGTGGATAGACGTTGATGTGGCATTTGATACATTCTTGTCCCATGTTAGCCCAGGAGTTGCCACTCATCCACTTCCTCTTACACTTAGGGCACTTGTACTCTCCAAAGCATCTCTTCTTCCCTTGGTAGGGTGTCAGTCCTTCACCTTTGGGTCTGGCCTGTAAAGAACAAAGTGAATAAGATGCTTGCACATGTGGAAGCTATAGACTGCATATATTTAAAGCCTCATTCTGAAGCCAGAAGAGAAGGAGGGGTAGATCTGACTGGTATCGACCTGTCAGTGACATGGTACCAAACCCTTTATTTGTAACGCAGCACAGGAAAAGCCATCCAAATATAACACACACAACAGCATCCAACCAATGACACTGTGTTTTAAAACTATGTCTGAAAAATATAGTTTATTAAACAGTTTCTGATGAGAATAATCACATTATTTTCCCCAGAGCCTAATCCAGCAAATCTCTCAGCTGTGAGGGGAAAACGCCAGCACAGCGCAGCTACGCATGCAGAGGGGTGTGACCCGGTCAGTCAGCCAGTGAAACGTACCTCGTTAAAGGGGATTTATGCGTCAGCGTCGTAAACGCAACAACTTTTGGCGTAACCTGACGTGCACACCTAACCTGAGAGAATAACAATCATCTTCTCAATATAAGGAATAGTAATCGTAGCATGAAGATGAGGACTCACTAATGTCAGCAAATTCCTGGAGTTTTATGAAACTATCCGAACAGGAAATGCACAAAGAAGTGGAAACACTTGTGGGAAAAATATGTTTACGAACCAAAACAAAAGGCCTCAGTGATACTGGCGAGCTTTCCACTCTGTGTGGATTGTCATCAATCAGTGGTTTGATCGTGGTTGCTAAACCACAATAATTCAAAGAATTATTGGCATCTTCAAGTTAAAAATTCATAGAAAATAAGCAAAGACAGATAAAATAAGTGGCAAAAAAGAAAAAGAAACTGGACTTTAGCCAGGTTTTTGCACACTGCATTACTTTTTTTTTTTCATACTCTGTAGGTAGGGCTGCCACAAACGATTATTTTGATAGTCGACTAGTCACCGATTATTTATGCGATTAGTCGACTAATCAGATCATCATCATCATCCAAAATAAACAAAAAGTCCTTCAAAAATAAAATGCAGCAACCATCACTGGACGTAAAACTACAGCTTATTGCACCAGCAGCATCTGCTCTTATATAACTATCATTAGCTTACAGCTTTAAGCTTTTAAGGTGCTAACTAAAAATAAAGACAAGATGATAGTTTATTCAATTTTAATGAAATTTGCAGATTGTTTCGGTAAAGTTTAATAAACTCCTTGCTATCTAAAATATAACAGGACACCGGAGTATATTCTCCAGCATCTCACACTTCTGATAATCAGCTGTCTGCTTGACGTTTATTCAGCTGTGTAAAAACTATAACTTTAATCTCAGCCAAACCGATTTACTCAGGAACAAATAAAATACAAAAAAAAAAAAAAAAAAGCCAAACAACAACATTTTTAATTTATCTAAGTGACTCATATATATTTAACCTGAGTCGCGAAAGACGGCGGTGGGTTTGAAAACAATTTGCCGGGAGTCCGGTGTTCTCACGGCGCTAGTGACCTAGCCCCCGGCTAGCTATCGAGCTAGTGGGTAACAGACGTCTCCGAAAACGTCGGAGCGCTTTTGAAAATATGTGGTGTCCTGATAAACTGAGCCGATATTTGAGGTTTACACAGCTACATTCTCGCCTGAAAATATGTTAAACGTTTATTTTGTGACCCAGAAAGAATAATAAGAGTAATATTAAAACTAACTAGCTACCGCCATTGTTGGAAACTAAGCTGGGCCGCGCTATGAATTCTGGGACACAGCTGCTTCTTCTTCTTCGGGGTTTAACGGCAGCTGGCATCCTTGTACATGCTGTGCTGCCATCTTCTGTTTCAGTCCGTTATTACACTCTTAAATCCTGCTATTATTCCTGCGTCTTTTGCGATCTTACAAAGCTTCAAACGACACGTCGACTATTTTGATAAACAGTCGTCGACGATTTTGATAGTCGACGTAATCGTGACTAGTCGACAAATCGTGGCAGCCCTATCTGTAGGTAAACTAAACAAACATCTTCTTGCGTGTAATAGAACTTGAAAGCAGCAACGACCATAAATTTGTTCAAGTGTTTACTGAGGAGATAATTCAAGTTACAAGTAGGGTTATGCTCTCTGCACAGCTGGACTTCTTTGCAACCATAAGAGTAGCCCCCTGCTGTGCATTAGATATATTGCAGGTTTACGTTGCTCATCTTTAATATACAGTCCATATCTTTATGTAGTTAAAAATTTATATGAAATAGAAATGCAGGTTTTTTTTCTTTCAGTCCAGAAGATGGACAGATAATAAGAGATGGTGAGATGACAGCAGGGTGTGTCCATCCTTGTTGTGCTAAAATATTTTCACCTTCATCAGACAGGACACTCCTACAAACAGTTATGGCACAGTTTGCGGTCTTGTAATTGACATTAACTTTCATTACATCTGTGTTAAATTACTCCCAACGATTCTCGTGAGGGAGATGATTACGAACAGTCAGTCAGCCATGAAAAAGCGCAAGCCCGAGGGCAGTTCTTTCTCGGGGAGCCGCCTCTATGACTTCATGTTGGCAACTTTATTTAAGCCACTATAGCAGCAATGGGAAAACAGACAAATTTTTCCTCTAGAAGCATGTCTGCAATGACTGCGAGACATTTGCCAGAAGAAACCCACATGTATGCTGATTAGTAACTTTGTCAGAACTTGTCATAATCAAGTTAAAGCTCCATTACTGAAATAAAAATGAAGACTCATCCCAGAACAAGTGATAGTCATCATCAGGCTGGGAGTGGGCTATCTGGGTAAACAAATATCTTCATTTTGGGAAGTAAACACTGTAAATAGAATACCAAGGAAGTCCTTTATTTTATTTAAAACCTAAAAAATATGTTTTTTCATGAAAGTCTGATCCAACAGGCAGAAGTGAGCCTCACGCAAAGCATGAAACTGCTGGCAGCTTTCCAGGAAGTTAGGAAATGCTGCGCCTTTTACTTGAAATCAGACCTGTCCAGTCCACTCTTGAGTCCCTGCGACTGCAGATTGTTTTCATCATAACTTAGACATTGCTTGCAGATTCTGGAATAGATGGTAAGGGGGGTAAGGGGTACAATCAGTATTCCTGGTTTTCACTTATTTTGTCCTAGCCCATGTATGAGTAATAAGAACTTTAATCAGGAGCATGTGGCTTCTCCAAACAGACGTCAGCACTTTGCATCAGCAGCAGCAAGCCAATACTAAGTAATGGCGGCTGTGCTTCAATCGGGCCCCTCAACAGCATGACCTCAAAGCCACTGTCAGCTTTGCATCTCCCACTGTGACAGCATGCAAGCTGGAAAATCTGACTTCTGCTGGCTCCCACCACACCACTCGCTATACAGTGACAGCGTTGTCTTGATGCAATCGATGGGCAATCTTGGAGACAATGCCATGGCAACATTTTGTTTGAACACTCCTCCAAATGAGCTAGCTGTTATATAATCCAGCTATAAACAGGCTGCCATTGTTACTCTAAAAATTAATTTTAAAGTACAAGAACCAGCTGTGGCAAGATTGACCGTTATCACACGCAACAAAATACGACTGACTATTCTGAGTTTAAAAACAAAATCATCAGTGTACCAGGTGTACTGCCAAGGAGGTTCTACCTTACCCCCTTGTTATTCAGATTTATTTAGAAATCTGAACATAATCAGCGGTAATTTCCTCGTGCAGCTGTTTGTTAGAAAAAGAAATTCTCACTAACACTGTAGCCAGATCTCAGCAGGACAGAAACAGCACTCATCCTCCTCATGACCATTCCTCTCTTGCTCCATGCTGCTTCCAGGGCCCGGCTTTGACCTTTGGCTGCACATCGCGCTCTCTGTCTGCAGCTGAGCCATCTCAGATTAGCTCAAACTCTTTTCGCAATCATTGTGTAGATGCTTGTATTATGCACATAGAATATAGAAACCAAATAATAATTACATTCATTTGTTGACAATCATTTTATGTCAATTTCATTTTTGTCTCTACAAAATCAAGATCTGAAGATCTGTGTTTGCTGATAGCAAGCGCCACGCATCATCTCAATGGATTCTTCTTTGAATCTAATGGTCGCCTGAGGTCCTTTCTGTGCAGAGTATGCTTGTTCTCTCTGTGCCTGTGTGTTTTTCTTCCAACAGACCAAAAACGTACTTGTTAGCTTTGTCCTAAACAGGCCGGAGGTGTTTGTCCTGTGAAGTACTGGCATCCTGTCAAGGGGGAACAGCATATGTGCTAATGGTTGGGCTACTTCAGCCATGCACACCAGTAGGTTAGGTGTGTGTGAGTGTTATAAAAGGCAAACAACAGAAAATGTTAAGAAAAACTTACTGAACACAACAGCTCAAAAGACAAGGACACTGCTGAAAAGAAGGGTCTGAGGAATTTGGTGGTGTGGACATATTTTGGTTATTTAAAAACAGACAAAGAAGCAGCAAAGCATGCACTGTAAATGATGTTGGAAGCATGTCCACACAAAGGCAGGTAATACCTACGTATTTTTGTCTATTTGTTTTTTTGTTTCCAAAAAAATCTATCTATACAAAAAAATTATAAGATTATAGCGGTAGGCCAGGTGATGGAGTCAAACTCAGGGCTGTGAGGTTACAGTGCTAATCGCTAATGTCTCTGTAATGTCTATAAAACACTGTTGTGTAATGCTCTACAGTATGCACACTGAAAATAAATATTATTTAAATAAAAATTAACCTTAAGCCTTCACTTAGGAGAAAAAAATGAATCTTTAAGCTTGACAGAAATAGTGATTTGATTTATATCATATATATATCAATACAGACTGATTTTTTTTTAAAAGGTATGATATCGCAATTTTTGTTCAATATTAACAAGTCCCTGATAAATAAAGTTTGTTTTGAATATATTACATTTTTTAGGTTAAATAAAATAGTATTTAATTAATATTAAGGCTGTTCGATATATATCGGATGACGATATAAAAATGTCTATCGTTTCATTTTACGCTATTGTTTGTTTCGTGGTGTCGTAAAATAAACTGTTTACAGCAAAAAATTTTCATCGTTTTGATGGTTACTGTAGTGGCTTTATTAATAAGTTCTCTCGTTCTCTTATATATAACCACACTATGGACGGACAAGCGCCTGTTTTTACGTTGGCAACAATGACGGTAAAACCATCGCGTGGCTCCGCTGCCCGCTTGTTTGTTTTCCAAGTAAACCTTTCACAATAAAGCTCAAGATCCTGTTGAGACTTTTCAAAATAAACTGAATCACGCGAAAAAGTATGCAGAGTGCTTACGGATGAGAATCAAAAACGAGCCGTTAGGTGCTAAAAAAGAAACTTTAAACTCAAACGTTAGAACAGGCTTTTCCCCACAGCACGCCGTGTAATAAATACAAAGAAAACGGCGGCCGTTACAACCTATGGCTAAAAATATAGTTTCATGCATCGGTTAAAACAGTCGACTCCAGGTGCAGGACGCCCAGCTGGAAAAAGTTCAAGCAAGTCGACTTGCCCGAGATTCACAGAATTTACAGAAAATATTACATTTTTGGGATTTATATCGTTGTCAGGATGATAAATGTCTTATATCGGGGATCTGAGATTTTGGTCATTTCGCACAGCCCTAATTAATATGAATAAAAATCAGTAATACAATTATTAGTTTTGGACCTGTGTACAATAAAATCAATGTACTGATGGATCAGTCAGTCAAGAATTAGCCAATTTATCAGCATTCTCATGCATGTGCATCACGTGCACAACGGCGAAGGCAAATAGTCGCATGCACACTCAAAGCCACATGCTAACATTTTGTTTGGTAGGTGAAGGCAAGTGTATAGCAGCTCATTTTCAGTTCATATTCTGTACCCATTTCCAGTGACAGAGTAGATGCTGTGACTTCCAGAGTTTAGTCATCATTTACAAAAATAATACTTTGCAATGAAAAAACTTGTTTTTGTTTTGTATATGATGAAGCCTATTCTTTACATGACTTCCACTTGCCCACACTGTCAAACTTAATTCTGCAGTCAATACTCTGGTCCAATCATTTTCACATCAATTCCTTCTGCAAACCAATCAGCTCTGTCCTTCAAATCTCAGTGCTTTTGTTTTCTTCTGCCTTTCAGCCTCTCATTAGAAAATTAATTACACACAAATAAATGACCAAAGAAACTTGCGTCTGTCCAACAATATGGACATCAAGTTGATAAAAGAGCAAAAAGTGAGTGAAAAAGCAGTGAATGAACCAATTTCTCATCACATCTGCCTTCCACACAGTCTGAAATTCAGTTTTGTGCAACTGCAAAGTACTGCAGAATTTATTTGGACATTTGAAGTCATAAATCTGAGTATTACTCACATTGTGGTCAGCTGCTGTCAGCCCATTGTAACTCGCCCGCCTCTCATGGTGGTCTTAGACGAAGAACGAGTTTAATTAATGAATTAGGCGCTGTGTTTCTTCCATACATACAGGACCTGTCCTTCTATTTACATCGGTTTTCACAGATGTAAACACTAATGACTGAGCAAAAATGTTTTAGTTAAGCTTCATTTCCAGGAAAATAATCTTTTAAAACAACATTTACAAACTGTCCACAGCAGACACAATACAATGACTAATTTAATGGAATTGCGTCATCACACCACGCAACGCTCTGGAGATGAGCCTGCACAGGAGGATGTGTTTTGTTTTCCGTTGCTCTCTACAGTTGAAACCATTCAAGCTTGTGACAAGTTAAGAGCTAAATGGACATATCTGACCAATTTAGAGCATTTTAGGTGTCCGTCAAGTGGAAACAAGGGCTTGAAACGGCAAATGGGCCTGTGGGGATCTGTGCTAGGAGGCTGCAAGCAGTGTTTGTCATATTACTTAGTGTTTGTTTAAGTTCGCAAGGCTATAGCCCTGTGTGTTGAGATAAGGGTCAGTGCGTGTGTGTGTGTGTGTGTGTGTGTGTGTGTGTGTGTGTGTGTGTGTGGAAGACAGTGGCCTTAGACAAGGCAGCGATGCTCCATAACAACAGCTAGTTTACCATATCCTCCTCTTGTCCAGATCAGAGCACATACACACACACACACACACACTGTTAAACCAAGCATGCACACGTGATACCCACTTTCTCTGACACAAAACATGGCCACACACAGGCACAAGCAAGCCCTAATTTAATGCTTTTTCCTCTTCTTGTTCCCTTTAACACCCCGGCACAGACACACATACACTCTTGGCAAATTCCACACACACAGGTTTTCATACACTCTCGAGACGTAACTGGAAAGTCTCGGTTTCCTGCATTACTCCCACTCAAGTGTTTCGCTCTGCTACAAGAGCACAGATCATTCTTTGGCTAATATCACAGAATTAATGAGCACACAAAGTGCATTAAATGGAATAAACAGAGCTGTGCAAGACACAGTAAAACAAAGAGGGAGACAAAAAATGGCACGCAAGAGACCGAGATCAGCACTGGAGCTGACGTCACAGTTGAATTCGAAGCGGCCTCTGTCTCCTGAAAACCTGCTGGTCAAAAAAAAAAACTTGATGGAAAAGAAGGAAAGTGGACAAATAACCACAAGCCCCATGATTTTTTGGAGAGACCCTCAATTCAGTCCCTCAAAGGAGGGTGGAAAAACGGAAGAAAAAACTGAGAGAAGGAGCGGAGGAGGAGGAGAAGGAGGGTGGAAATCTAAATCCAAAGCAGATGGTCTCCGCAAGGGCAACATGAGAAACACTGAGGGCTGTCGTAAAATTGCTCCTCTGCTTTCAATTAGGCCATACATTTCAGTGACTGAGAGAGGGCGAGAGAGAGATGGGGGGAACAAAACGGCGTTAACTAACCACTGCAGTGCTGGCCAAAACTATGGTGGACTCGACTTGTTATCATGTGGAGAAATGCAGAGAGAATTCTCAGGGGGGAGCTGATTTTATGATTTTTAAAGACACGTACATTCATTTTGTTAAACACATATCCAATTTGGGGGCGTGGAGGGTAAAGCCTATACTACCGGTAGAAGACATAGGTCCCTCACAGGGCTAACACAGCTTAGGCCAATTTATAGTGTCTAATTAACCTAACATGCATGGATGTAGAATACGGGAGGACACGCAGACACATGCAAGAACATCCAGACTCCACACTGAAAGGTCAGGTGGTTCAAACCCTGTTGCTGAGAGGTGACAGTGCTAACCGCTGCGCCAATGTTCTGCCACTTCCACACGCGTTAGTTGAACAGAGAGAACAATATTATGGATCTGATGCACAATTACTGGCACATTGCTGCATTTTAAGAGGTGTTTTTAAGTAAGAAATCACAGTCTAGACTACATTTAATGAGACGTCTTAAAATTTCTGGGTAAATCAGGTAATACTGTGAAATGGAGAGAGGTATGCAGCCCAGGCATCTGACTCTGAAATTGCAGTTTGAATACCATTGTGCCACAAAACCATCCTGAAATTCTGATCCATTGTAAATCTCTAAAAGATGTCTTATATTACTGACCGCTGGAAAAATGTGGTCCTGACCACCGTCTGAAGCCTAAAGTTGACCTTGCATTCGTGTTGATCTTACATTCCTTGCTGAGAGCAATGGGGAGTGGACAGACACCAGACTTAATATTAGACGTCCTTCCCAAACCAAACATAAAAAGGAATCATGCTAAAGACGTCTCCTTTCAAGGTTGTGGCGATTTCGTACTTTCTCAACATATTGGAGGAGACATTAACCTTGAGTTGGATTTCCTATATTATCAGTCCGCAGACAACGGCTTAACTAGACAGTAAGAAACTATAGCAGCGAGCAACGAGAGACCACAAAATATCAAAATTCAGCAGTTTGAATGGCAGGTGAAATATTCATTAAAGCAAAGCAAAAAGAGCACTGAGTTAAACTAGTTTCAACTGAGCTGAGATACTGAAGAGCACAAAATACTGCTGTACGACATATGGCAGGGTGGGAAGTATGAAAGAAGGTTACAAAACAGCCATAACCTGAAATAACAACCAGTGTTGTTATTGTTTGTAAAAAGTGATAGGTGACAACGAGCAAATTCCTTTATATGTGAACAAGACTTAAAGTTTGTTCTTTACTTCAGCGACTGACAGATTCTACTGTGACCGATACCGATATTTAGTGCATTAAAAAGCCTACATATGGGCCGATATTTTTTTTCCAGACGCACAAAACAGAAACTGACATCCCAAATATTTGTTATAAGTAGCAAACTATGAGTCCTTACTATGACAAGGCAATCCAATTTAAAAGTAATCTTGTTTTATATCCAGAATGACTTGTTTATTCTCAGATGTGGTTGTTGTATTTAGCCTCGCTTCCACTAGTAGCTTCTCGGATCGACTCAGGTCATCTTGACTCTACTCACTTTTGGTCATTTTCCATTAAATTTGAGTACCCCCTCAATGTGCTTGGGGTTGTTATGGCAACCCAGCTGAAGGTCCAGTGACGTCATTTTTACGCGACACAAACAACAAAACAGAGACTCGGCTCGCTTGGAACCCCGATAGAGCAGGTACTAAAAAAGTAAACCCTAAAACCTGAGTTGAGTCGAGTGGCGTTCCAAACACGTGTTCCCAAGAAGGACGTTGCAGAGTGCCCCCTGGTGGACAAACTACGCAACATCAATATTTGTAACATGGTTAAAGGGTGTTTCTTCTATCTCTTCTTTACTTCTTAAATTTATATTTATCAGTCGTCATAAATCTCAATACTAATATATTGTTAAATAGCTAATATCAGCTGATATATTGGCCTCACTGATATATCAGTCAGGCTTCGGTGAAGGAGATTTAGTTGAGAAAACAAATTTGGAAAAATGTGTAAGAACTCTATTTCTGAATTTAGATCTGCTCAAATGCACTTCGTTTTCAGTAATACAGCAAATACAGTGCAACTGTGACAAGTGACCCCTTATTTCTTTATATTTTGCTTCCTTCTCCAGAAGGAGAAGATTGTTTAATATACTGTATTTACACTTATGTCTGCACATGTTTCAATCAACTGCTCCGCCTGTTTTTAACTTTCCAAGCAAAATATAAAGAAATGAGTCTAAAGAATTTTGCACAGTACTGTAATTTCACAGTTGGTGCATCTCAAGTTATCAGCTATTGTTTTAATAGGTAATGATTATCTAACATAAATCTTAAAACATAGAAGCAAACAAACAAAGCTAAGTTTCTCCCTTCCAAGGAAGTTCATTGTGTGAGATTCTTTGGTATGATTTGATGATACCATTAACACACCACAAAGTTAAAATGATCCCCGAGATGCAGACAGGTCAGTGATTCATAACATAATCTTCCCTTTCACATTTAAAAGGAAGAGCCTAAGGTTGTTTGTAAAAACCACACCAGAAGAGGAAGAAAAGAAAAACATTTGTCGGGTTCCTCGGATGAAAATAATTCTGACAAAACAGTGTTTTTGCGCCATTGGGTTTGGGCTGACCACATCAAAGCAAGTCATATGTGAAACATGGAAACTATTCAGTTAAAGCTTCATACTTTCACACGCTGCATTTTCTTAAGTGGTATTTCTATCCACATGTACCTAGAAAAACAAAGAAGGAAATCAGAGCGGCACTCTTTGACTCGTCTCACTTCCCCATGTCTTAGTTAAACCATTTCATCTGCTTCCACCATCACTACCCGCATTGTTTAACATCACAGCAACTAAAGAATAAAGATCTGAGGATGCAGTCGTCACCATGTCAGTCAGAACTCAGAGCCAAGTGAGGGCGTGCAGATGGCCACTGCTCCAAGACTCTCACAAGAATGACACTGTCCCCACCTCAGCTGTGTCCCACTGCACACAGAACAAGCATTTTTTTATTGGCTGTTTCCGCTGCTGGACTAAACAGCCACGACTTCATGCCAGAACCTCAGTCAGGTGCATTATGGGAACTGTTTATCAATCCCACCATGCACTACAAGCTCTAAATACAGCCACTGTTTTCCGTGCATCTCTCCCTCTCTCTCTCTCTCTTTCTCTCCCCCCCCCCTGCAATCTTTCTCACCTCTCTCTCGCTCCTTTGCTGGTGCAGCTGTCTCTTTATAATGCCTGTAAGGAAAAGTGGCTCAAAGTGACGGGAGGAACAGGTGTTTAAGTGATAAATTTGCCCTCCCTCGGGCACAATGCACCTCTGTTTATGAAAACAATCCCCCCCCTCCCCGAATAAGGCAACATAGAATACAGACAATATACTCAGGCTGCCCCAGAAAAACAAGTAGAGGAAAATTATAGGGTGCAAAATCTCTCTTTGCAATCAGCATCAGAAGAAACGCCTGGCTGGAGCCTGTTTAAAGAAACATGCAGTCAAATTACCGAGTAAAACAAATATGTTAATTACAGTCAGATGCAATTAATCCAAGTGTACATATTGTGACTAATAATTACACTTAATGACCTAAGACGTCATTGTATGTTGCATGTCCCCCCCCCCCCCCCCCGCCCCCTCCAATTCAGTGAAGACAACAGCATGTACATTTATGACTGCCACATGCAAAGGAATAATTTATAATAATTTATAATTAAATTTTATAAGAAAAACTCTGTCATTCATTGGAAACAATTGCAAAATTATTACAAAACAAAGCTGTGATTTTTTTTCAAGTATCAAAGTTAAAGCTGCCTTAATCCCAGCTTGTTGGCACAGACCCTAAACTGCTGGGCTGCTCCCCAGCGTTCCGTAGCGCTCCGATCACTACCTAGCATCTGGAAACCATCAGTGTAAACAAAGGAGCAGCGGAGGAGCTCAAGCCCCGCTCTGCCTTCTCCGCATCCCACAGGACATCGTTCAGCGAGCAACAGAGAAGACCAGATCCGAGCGCGAGTGTGTCCGTGCCCATACGTCTGCATGTGTGTCTGCTCTTGTGTCCTCGTCTCAGGATCTCTATTTAGTTTGGCTGGAGCTCAGAAAGAGATAGATTTACAGATACAGCAGATGGGGTTCAGTCCACAATGTTTGCTTTGAGTCTTTCAGGGTTTTTGTTTGGTTTGGTCATTAAGCGTAGCATTTCTGATAAGACTTCTAATTGCTTTAATGTGGTTTCAGTTAGCGTGCTAGTCTCAGTGGTTTGATGAAAGCTTGCTGCAGGGGGGAGGAGGGAGGCAGGAACCTGGATGTGGTTTAAACCTGAGAACTGGTTCTCCTCTGTGAAACATCAAGCAAGCTCAAAGGATCAATCGTGCCCGATTCTTCACCTAAACATGACAAGGAAATATTTCCTCAACAGATATCTATTAATCATGGGGTCTGACTATTTTCAGTACAGCCAACATTTTTAAAATGTCTTTCATGGAGCCTTCAAACACAAAACCTCACACTTTGATGGTTATGTACTTCACTGTGTATACACCTCAAACTACACCCGGGTTTTGCTGTTGAAGCTGTTACACCACAAAAGAAAGCTTGTTGTTAGCCTATATGAAGATAGAATTTTTCACTATGAATCCACCTTTCACTTAATTTAGCATTCCTCATGCCAAAGAGCCAATAATCAAGCTTGTAATATACTGAGTTTACTCAACGAAAGTGCACGTGTGACTTTTGAGGCAGATATTTAGTGGAAAATTTCAAGCAAAACAACCTTAGTAATGCTTTGTTGAGTATAATCACAGGGGCTTGTATCTGCCTAGTAACGACATCGTAGTTTCACAGCCCCACATCTACAACTGCTGAAATAAGCATTCTTATCTTCTACAGCTGTCTCTAAATATAAACCACAGCATTACACATCATGTAGGGCACCTAACTTCAGTCGGATACACTTTGGTTCACTCAAACTTCTTATGCCACCAAGCATGTAAACCCGTGCATATGGTCATCCTGAAAAACAAGTTAACACAAACACATTATGACAATAAGGTTGTGTTTGCTGGCTCACAAATCAGAGGGTTCGGATCATTAATGAAACTGTTACAGATAATAAGTTGTCCTTCTGATGATGCATATTAAACCTTGGCTGCCATTGTTTCTCCCTTCTCTCCTTTTTTTGTTAATTTTGTTTGTGCCAAATTTGATATTATATAAGTTACATACAATGGATTAAAATCATTATATATATATAATTTATTGAAACACAATGCATGAAATTACAAACCTACACAATGATGCAAAGAAGCATATAATAGTTGGTTCCAACATTCTCATTCAGTCTTCTGATTTGTTATTGTTAATCAGCTTGATTTGTTTGATCAGAAGTTTTTTTTACTATTGGAGACTTTTTTCATTTGTTTGTGTGGTTCTGTCTCAGGGTTATGTAAGCTCAAAGTGGTGTGGGATAAACACGTGGGTGGGTTTTAGAAACTGCTTTTCAGAATAAAAGCATCTGTAAGTAAACACGCACAATGGCTAAATTAATAATAATCTGATAATACAAATGCATTTTTTATTTCATTTCTCTGAAATAAAATTTCCCCATCTCAATTTGTAAAGGGCTACACCAAGAGAAAAAACTGTTCCTTAAACAGCTAATGCCGTTTAGCCCTTAAAAGTCTGAACCATGAAATTATTGCCAAGAAATTCAATTTCTTTTTACCTTCTTTTTACCCCAGAAACAAAAGTCTAATCTGGATTTTTATCAGACAACACCTGCTCCATGAATCGTCCACATACTATTCACTGCAGCCTAGGGGTTGCAGTAGCCACAATACTATCTGAACTGGGACATCAGCATACATCTGCCTTTGATTACGATATAAAAGATTTACCCATTTATTGCTGAGCAGAAAAGATTCTGACAATGAAACCAACGCATCTGAACAACCTGAAACCCAGCACTGAATTTAATCAGGTCCCTAGAAATACACAAAGAAATACAAGTTTGTAGATCATAGATCGGATGTTAGACAGTTGTTAAGACAGGCATGCGTACAGCAATTTCTTCATTTACTAATAGGTTACTTGGGTACCTCATTCACTGTACTTATAGCAACAAGAGGACAGCTGCTGTTACAGCATTTTTTTCCAATAAGCTACCTAGAGCTGGGTGAAAAAATGCAAATATACGGATGTTAGGCACTATTAGGAGAAAGCATAGCATATATTTACATTGCTATGCAGATGACACCCAGCTTTATCTATTTCCAATTTCCTACTTTTAAATTCACATAAAACTGAGGTTATCATACTCGGTCCTAAAAATCCTAAAAATTTTAGATGGCGTCTGACCAGATACCTAATCTAGGTGGCCTTGCCTTGACCTCCAGTAACGCTGTGAGGAGTGTGAGGTTTCTTCCTGTTAAAAGAGAGTTTTTCCTTCCCACAGTCGCCAATTGCTTGCTCATAGGGGGCCGTCTGATTTCTCAGTATTATTGTAGGGTCTTTATCTTAGAATATAAGGCTTTGAGGTGACTATTTTTGTGTTTTGCTGCTATATAAATATAACTGAACTGAATCTAACAATTAAAAGATGATTGTTTTAAACCTTTGATGTACATTGAATTTTAAATAAACTGGTTTTAAATACTTCGCTGCCTATAAATACAATGTGTTACAAAAATTAGGACGCTACTTCTGCACATGTTATTATTAATTTGTGATGATGTATAATGTATAATTTTATTATGTGTCTGTCTGTCTCAATTTTTATATGTTTTTTGTACACAGGTCGCTACTGAAAACTAGATCTCAATCTTAATAAGACTGCATATTCAAATAAAACATTTGCACTTGAATATAAAGTTGCTGACAAAGCAACAATGTGTTTTCTAACATAGCTTCTAGCATAACTAAGTTAGCAAAAGGTATGTGAGCTCACTAGATATGACTTCTCCAAGTTTACCATCACAGTCATCAGCCACTCAACTAGCACTCATCTAAACCTGCTCTGCACCCATGTGGGTCACAGTGCTATTCTTAAAAGGGTTTCATATTCTACAAGCTCTTTATTTCAGCTATTCGGATATACCCTCACCATTCACTACACTATAAAAAGGGGTTTACTCACAATAGCACATCCTGGTGTTTCGAGGTCTAAATAGGCCCTAGGAGGCATTTGTGTTGTCATAGGGTCTTTTGCCTCGCTTACTCACCTTCAAGTGTGAAGTGTGAGGAAAGCAGCAAAGACCGCAGAGGACGGAGGAAAGTGAAACATGTGGTATGTGGAAAGGAGCCATAACCATGTTGATACACAACCAAGTGCTCGGCTATAATCAAATCCACAGCTATTTTAAAGGATCATAACCCCACATCGACCAGGAACAGTTTAAAAAAATCTATATCAGCAGTGCAGTCTATATAAGGTGGACAGTAATGCATTTAAAATGACTAGATGCTGAATATTTTCAAGTGTGAGATGGTGACACTGCTCTTAAGGGGTTTCAGGGTTTAACCGCCAAAATTGTCATAAATGCGTTTGTTACCGTCATATCCAGGGAAAAATTTGAGAGGAGAGCCACTCCAACTGTTTTAAAATATAACCACAAGTCCATTTCGAGACCCGTGGAGGCGCCAGAATAGTTCATTCTTGGAAATGGCCTCTGCTTTGGCAGAGTAACTGTGTGAGCACTGTGTGTGTGTCTATCCGTGTGTGTTTTTGTAGACTTCTGCACTGTACGTGTGTGTTCCTACTGGAAGAGAGCGAAGCACAGAAGACACACGAAAGCTGCTTTTTATAATATAATCTTAAAACAGAACAAGTACCTTGATTTAACATTTTCTCACATTTTCTTGAGAAGTCCCGTAACACTACAAGGTATTTTGCTTATGTTTAGTCTGTTCTATGACAAGCTGACATATCACACAGGGAAAAAGGTAAATCAAGACAGCTGCACCAAATATAAAACATCCCACAGCTTGCAGTCATGTAGATAACTGCTGAGACTTTTCCAGAAAGCAAAAGCTGAGGTGTTTTGGATTTTGAAATGTCATCACTGCCCACCAAGAAATTCTTGACACATTTGAACATGAACAATATACTAGATTGTAAAATGATTGTGTTTTCAATTCTACTTACATTTGTCTCTTTAAAATAATAAAAAACTAAAACAATGAAATACAGGCAGCAATAAAAATATGGCATCATAAAAAACATCCCCACAGGAGAGCATCTTTCACAGGACGAACTAGATTAGCTTTTTGTTTTGTTTTTTAAATTACCTGCAGACATTCATGTTTTTCAGCCTTTGAACAACATATTTTTGTGAGTGGCTTAACTTAGCAGAAGGATCCTAAAACATAATTTAGTTGCAGAGGCAATTAAGCCCTCAGTAACTGTATTGTGAAACCAAATTGGCAAAGTCGGAAGCATGATATTCTGATCTGTTGATACAGATCGTAACAAATCTCGGCTTAGTCATCTCTAATAATGTTATTGCTTGCAAATTACATTCAATGACCTGCAATTTGTGATTGCTTTGATAAAGCGGAGGAGGAGGTTATGTTGTGGTAAGCAGTTCAATGGTAAAATCTCCCACACAACATGAAATTTTACTCTAAACTTCACGCTTCCTTTAGTCGCTACAGCGACTTAAGGCATAATATAGCATGTTTGTGGATACTTGTGCATATGCATGTTCAAACTGTTCTCCTTAGGAGCAGACCCATGTCATTCGTGTTCAAGACAGCTGCAGAGGCATATCATGATGCCAGCGTGCTCTCTGCCAAAACCCCATTCCCAGATTCCTAGATTTCCACAACTAATCGGCCAAAGGATCTCAGTGACATGTTGCTGGATGACTAATGAATACCCCTGATAGCCAAGCATGTTGATGTTTTGAGTTATACGAGTAACACGCTGTTGTTTTAAAGCTGATGGTTTTGACAGGGTGCTTTTTCTCTTTCTTCATGCTTAGTTCATAGAAAACACAAGAACAAGCCAACTGGGCTTTGGGATCTGTCCGCTTCAAGCCAATGGTGCAGGATCATCAACACATCTGCTTGACATGCAAGACTCCTCATTTCACACACATAATATAACTTTACCCTACTCCTAAACTTACATATGCCATATTTACTAGGCGTTAAGGGCTTTTGATAAGTGAGGCCACAGGTGTGAATTTCCTCTTTACCCTCTGCTAGCCTTGGACGTAGCCACAGCCCCGCAACACTCAACAAGCTGTGCAGCTGCACAGCAGCGTTATATTACCAGTCTGTGAATGACAAGAGCAGGTTGGGTCGCACACTGGTGCATACAGAGGTGCACAAAATATTGTCATCTGCTTGCAGGAGGAGGTTCTTGCTACTGCTGTCTGTGCATATGCTGCATGTGTCACCTGCATTTGCTGTACGTAGCAGGATTTGTTTGCATGTCCCTCTGCAGACTGTATTTTTGAGAGTCACTCTGCCGGATATACCGTACACGTGTGTTGCTAATCTCAGCGTCACTTGGTGGCAATGCTATATTGGACCTATGGCCCTATATGGTTTCTAAATGCTCTGACTATGAAAGGCTCTTTCCAATATAACTTCTCAAAACTAAAATATCTTGACTGTTTTTTGTTTGTGTGCTTTGTTCACAGAGGCACAGCTTTTTAATGTCTGCTATGAAACAGAAAAAAATCCATCTGACACCACACATCCCTGATAAGCCTTATCTGTTTAGCAGGGAGTCTGCACTCGCTCCCAGTCTTTCGCTTTGCTAACCTGACTGAGCGTGTGTTAAAGAAGAGACAGAGACACAAGGCCTTTTCGGAGCCTTTGCTGTGACTGGAAGGAAGATCAGGGGTCACCCTGTAAAAACATTCCCATAGCGCACCTCCCCCAGCCCTCATCCCTGCCAGAAACGTCTCAGCACACTACAGGGTAGCACATACTGATAGCGAGAGGCGAGAGAGACAGTTTCCAAATGAAATGTGGATTATTTTTTAAAGTAAAGACCTTGGATCTATAAGTAAACAAGGGGTAAAAAGTAAGTAAATCGAGCAGAAACATAGTTCTTCATACCCTAGAAACCCGTGTCCTCTTTTATATCTGTTTTGACTACTTTCATATTTCGAGCAGCCTGATTAGTTGACCCATATTACCTGCTCATATGTGAGGATTCATATTTGTTTCTCATGCTATTTGAGGTCCATCAGTGCACTAAGTAATCATTATTAAAAAAAAAATACAGCTTCTAATTTTTTGTGATGATGATTTTTCACCTGGTTTCTTACTTTAATAAACAACATACAACAACTTATATCTTTATTATATTCAGTAACACATACTGAAGGGATGTGAAGCTTTTATTGTGTTTTTTTAAAAATATAAATTAAAAAGCATTAAACCACCATGTTATATTTTATGCTTAATTTATTACAGATCTCTGATATTATAACTGACTTAATGTTATTTAGAGGTCATGCTTTGTGAAGCTATAACCCCTCTATGTCTTCACGTGACTTTATATTCTTATTTTAATCTTTTTGATTCGTTTTACCTTGTGCAAAACATTTTTTAAAACTTACTAATGATGCACACGCACACATGCATGCACACACACACACACACCACTATGGCTTCCCATTATTGAGCGCAACTCTAGTTTAATCTGCAAACACTGTCCTGATCCCTGGCAAGGCTGCAGCTTCTGGATAGCCTCCCAAACTTCATGACACAGAGAGCAAAAAACAGTCAGAAAATGAAAACCACAGAAGAGGCCCCTAAGTGTTGACATATAGACAAACAGACTATATAGGACTCGTTGTGTGTGGTTTGTTGTTGTACTCCTTTTTTCTTCTCTGTAAGATTCAAGGCTCTCTCCAAACATACTTGAGTCTGACGCACTACTCTGATGAAGTGAGGGCCCTGCTGGGCGAACAATACAGGCCTGCCTTCCTGACCTCTCCGTCTAGCATATCCTACAGACACACAATGACTGCCTTAATTACCAGCCTCCATTCCCACCGCTAGGGTTTTCCCCAATAGCTCCCATTCAGAACCACGGTCTCTCCCTAAGGTGCCCATTCAAGTGTGATACAAAGCTAGCAGTGTCAGTCCCTGATCTCTTGACACCAAACTCAGTCCAGTGTGCCAGCACTTGCAGCCTCACAGCGTCTCTGTCCGTCCATCTGCTTGTCCGTCCCCTCCTTCAGCCTAGTCTTAGAAAAAAAAAATTGTTGTTTCTTTTTTTTCCATATGAATCGTCTCAATTAGGAGCAATTAGTTAAAACAAATGCCAAAGTCAGTATGACGTGGATATTTTATTGAGGTAGGTTTTAATGGCTTTCTCAGCTCACTAACGAGAGAAAGCAGAGAGAGATAAGACCACGGTTAAATAGCTTGTTGGTGCATCATTTAAATTACCTGTACAAAGTGGGTTTCACATCTGTCTTTGAGCCTGTAAATTAATCCAAATGAACCTAATCACACAATTTTAACATCAAAATAGCTATTAAGCATCACTGTAAGTGACTCGCACACACTACATGGTGTATTAACCAATGAGAAGAGTCTTTGACAATTTCTACAGGGAAGAGCACAAGGCTGCATCTTGAAATGCTTTCCTTTGTTTAACCAACAAGTCAAACCCCAAAGATAAACAAAGTATATTACCAATACTGTAAAAAACAGGAAATAAAAGAAAATAGCAAAACTAGCATTTTCAAGCACAGAAGAACAAAATCGACTTTTTTATGTTGTTATGGATTATTGAGTATAAATTGATGTTGGATAAATCTGTGTTACTACAACTCCTAAGAATATGAGTAGTATGAGCTAACAGAGCTTTTGGCCCTTGTCTGCTAACAGGACATCATGCTGTAGTGAAAATGTGATCTTTGACCCTCTGATTCCTCCTTTCTCTCTGAGTGAAAAGTGAACCATCCTGTTCCCGAGTTCCCGAGGCCTCATTATGGGGCTGAAAAACCGT
The DNA here is from genome assembly GCF_057381915.1 of Diplotaxodon limnothrissa. Classification (NCBI taxonomy): domain Eukaryota; kingdom Metazoa; phylum Chordata; class Actinopteri; order Cichliformes; family Cichlidae; genus Diplotaxodon; species Diplotaxodon limnothrissa. The sequence goes on along the minus strand of NC_140608.1, from coordinate 12,007,105 downwards.
AACACTGTCTTGACTACTGTCATAGCCACCATGTATATATTTTGCAATATATTCAGTACCATCTGTTAAACAGTAGAGAGGTAAAACTGCACATTTTACAAAGGATTTTTCACTCTAGTACAATAACATAACAGATACTGAAACTTGGTTCCAAAATGAGTGCTGACCTGGTTTCCCTCATGCTGCAAAAACACAATTACATAAAGCAGTGTGATGAGCAAGAGCTCCGAACACATTATTGTTTATTTTCTTTTATTATCTGAAGCCTCCATTTTACAGTGCTGGCTCAGCAACGTGATGGAAAAAGTGTTACATAAGAAACTATCCAAAAATAAGCTAATGGAGCCCTCTAACATCACTTAGACTGTGTAGCCTTCATCTGAGCATGAAAAGGAGGACTAATCAAATGACACAACGTGCATAATCTCTTCCCAGCGAGAAAGCTGAGGGACTTTACGGCAGCTTAGCTTCACCTAAAAGCGAGCAGATGGTGCACCGTGTCTTCGTCCATATTTCAGCATTTAATCTGCAAACAGCTGTGAGTTTATCTATCTGCGGCAAATGTAACAGCATGCTGGAGTCCCAGAGATCGGGTTTTAAGTGTCACAGTTACCAAAACAGGAAGTGGTGTGATTGTTGACTCAGCAAAAACTGAGAGGAACAATGGGATTTCTGGACAGAACGCAAACCAGCTGGCAGGAAACCACACTTTTATCATTCTTTTAACTTTGATTTCCGTTTAGAGGAAGTGCCCTCGCTCCCCTTTCACTGGTCCGCTGTCTCTCGGCTCTTATGCCCTTCTCAAGCTTTCAGACTATGCCCTCTCTGTGCCAGACAAACACAATAGTGCTGAATGGCATGACAGTGACACATCCAAACTGCCTCCCTGCCCCAGCAAAATAAGTGCAGCCGTGTCAGAACCTGCCCCTGGGGCATCGTGGGGGTAAAATGTGAAACTCTTTCTCATGACAAATGTTGAATAAATCAATAAACTGGTATTTCATTAAAAATATATATATATTTCAACTCAGGAAAGAGTGGGTTAAACATAGATTAGAAAAGCAAAAAGACAGATGTAGGTTCTTTCTCCTCCCAGGAACATTAGCCTCCAGGGAGACTGCAAACGTCTCCAGCTACATTAAGCTCACATAATCTGCTGGACTAGTGAATAATCAGCACTGGGCTGAATAGCAAGGAAGGATAGAAAGCTAGTTTAGACAATTTCGCAGCATGTTTCCAACACAAGAGTTGCAAAATGTTTTGCCAAAGGTTTAAGACGGCACTGTTAATATGAGATACAAGTCGCACATGACACCAGAATTTAGACTGTGCTTGAATTTCTTACTGCTGACTGAAAAAGTTGAATTTTAATAGGAAGCTGGAGTGCAGAGCCCTTTAAATATGTGGGACACTTTATATTGGTGGCTTCAACAGTCTGTTGAAGTGACAGCATCCTATTATTCTGACACTTTTATGTTAATATTCATACCCACAGCTCTGACAGAAAAAGCCACACTATGTGCACAAGATTTGCCAAACATGCAAAGGACTTGTTGCAGTTTTGGCAGTATTATTTCTAGCGAAGTGCAGCCACACTTTTGAGCCTTTTAGGTCTCGCCACCATTGGGCTGTTTTACACTAGCAGCTGTTTTTTTCTGGATCTTATTTAAGGCAGCCCACACCTTTGTGCTTGTTCCAACCACAGGAACTCCCGCTGCAATACGTCTTTCAGGATGTATCCAGGGGACTGTCCCCTGAAAAAATGCTAACTGGTTAAAAGTGAATCTTTGAAAGACCAAATGAAGTTGTGACTGTGATCAGAGGACTGCTTTCTATTCAACCCTTGTAAAATTTGCCACATAGAGGAATAAAATAAACAGGAGCGAGCAACAGCCCCATTCACTCCATCTATTGTTGTTTCTGGTGACACAGACCCAAAATTATTCATCTGTGTAGTTTTGATGCACTTGGAATTTAAATTACATTAAAATCTCTTACAAAATTAAATTATCAGCTCATAAAATCTATAAGGGAAATAGAAAGGGTAAATGGGCTAATTATAGTGGCTATAATATGTCTGAGAGAGTCTTAGGGATGATCAGATTTTTGGGATTGCAAGGCAGAAGTGTTGATTAAACTATCATAACCAGCAGAATGTAATGAAGTCTCTTGTTTTAGCACTGCAGAGTTGCACAAACAAGGCTAAGCAGTTTCTAAATTAACTGTTAGAACTGACACACCAATAACACCACCACTGAAACGTGAAAGCCCCGCCTCTCGTAAACCCCCCCAAAAAACTAGCATCCTTGTTAAATGGTTAAATTAATTTTGGCTAAAAGTGCTAAAAGCACTGAATATCGTCTTTTTGAAGTCTCGGATAAATAAATATTGCCCCCCAAAAAGATCAGACGTTAGATCCTCGTGCTCAGATTAACTGGAAGAGATAACACATGCTGGAAAGGTGAAACTCGGCTAAAGACCTGAATCAGATTCGATTAAGGCTTTAATATGAGTTACACTCTGCAGGAAATTGGGTGTTCCCACGCTGAGCTAAAATACTTGTTTTTCCTAAAGTGAAGCAAACACACAAGCAACACTCTGTGCAGTGATGTAACGCTGGTAAATTACAAATTTGCAGTGTGTTTTTGACAAATCACAGACACACACATACAAACAAAAAGATGAAACATTAAAAACATTGCACAATTCTCTCAGCGTGACTGCCAACCAAATCCGAAAAGGATCGCCGCTCTGTCAGAGGCAAGCACCGGAAAATTTAAAAGCAAATATGTTTTGTCAAAACCACTGATGTTTGTTATGGTAGACAAAGTAGGCTGCAGTAATGACAAGTCATTATGTTTACTACCACGGCTGACGGGAAAGCACACACTCTGGAAAGTCACACGTTGCTCTTTTGCCTCTCCTCCGAGGACGCCCTTAGTTCAAAGGTCAACTCTCGTCTCCACTTTTACGGGAGATCGTGGAGACCATTTGTTACAAAGTACAAACTCCTGCTGAAACTCACGCCACGTGAGGCGTAAATGCCATCGCAGTGATTTGCATTAGATATACGCAAGTGGAGATGCCTGCCGACTGACTGGCAGCCATAGACGTGAGAGGGAACGTTAGTGCCTGTGCTTTTAGAGTGAAGCATCCTCTGCAAAAGCCTTTGGTAAATTAAATGGCTTGATTCTATCTTCTGTCATACTCTGCTGGAAATATTTAAAATACATAGACATCGCACTAACACAGTCCAAATGGGAACAAAAAAGCTTGATAAAGAGGGATCTGTATAGGGATCACTGTGCTCTTGCAGACAAACCTGTACAACATCTTTGGCTATATCATCATCAGCAATTTAAGCAATGAAAATTCAAAGGCTTATGTAAGTTGGTTTGATGCTACAGCTGCATAAAAGCTCTCGTTTAAAACAAAAGACTATACCGCTCACATCTGTTTGTTAGATATAAAGCAACATCTGCTGAGCACAAAGTGTGAAAACAAGAGCAAACCGCTAGCCTGTTTTACTCCACAAAAGCTGACTAATTAACGTGTTAATGCATATTTAATGCATATATAAATATATGTATCAGAATGCATATTTTGAGAGTGGACACCACTGAAGAAGAAGCTACCATAGGAGCAGGAAAAGCTTTAGGTTCTGAGTGTTGAGACAGATAGAGGAGCCAGAAACCACCAGCCATGCAGTCAGTAGACAACCAAGTTTACCACTTGACCCACAGCTGCCTCTTTGCATTTAACTCATAAAAAGAAAAAAATAAATAAAAAGCATCTTTCCTGAAAAATAATGAATGTTGCTTAAAAAGACCAAATGTTCTCAATCAGCTGATTGTGATTTTTTTAAGCTGTCAAACAATGCCTCCAAAAAGTTCAGCAGTTTTGGTTAACCTCATATGAGAGATGAGAAACCACATTTTTGTGGCATTCTCCCAGTAAAAGACAACAACAACAACAATCTGGCATTTCTCAGAAGCATAAGAGCGTGCAGTGCTAACTGAAGATCCTGGACAAGGGGGTTGCATAATGTTCAGGAATGAGGGATTGTAAATCGAGAGTCCAGCGTAGCTCAAAGACACGCATAAAACATACAACAGCAAGATCCACCCCCGCCCACCCATAAACCTGCATTACAGCAAAGAAACTTTCCATGAGTTCATCTTTCTACCTCTGGTAAACCTGTCAGTCACTGCATCACTCTGATCACTCAAATCAGAGGTGGGGCCAGCTGTTGAGAGGATTAGTCCTCTAAACAAAACCAAATCATGAGTGCAAGTGGAAGACATCTTGGAGCGGGGCCAGAGCGTGGCAGCGAGAGGCATTCTGCTCATAACTAGGGGAGCGACGTCATTTTCCCAAATAAAAGCCAGTTTACATAACACCTCTGTCCCCATGACAGGCAGCACTGGGCAGCTGCTGCCAGACCTGTGGCTTTCACTCAGCTACAAGTTTCCTGAAAAATAAATCTCTCAGCACAACCACAAACCTTGCCTGTGTTTCCAATATTAACATGTAAAAACTTTTTTTTTTAAAAAGGGGGGGGTCTTCAATTTCAATTAATGTATTAGCACTTTGGCCTACCTCTATATACTCAAAAAGCAAAACAATAAAGAAAAGCTAGAGAAAGCATCATAAATAAAGGAGAAACTTACTTGACCCTTTGACAGTCTTTGCGCAAAGCACCTCAATAAAAGGCGGTGAGGGGAAGTAGACGAGGAAGCTTTTACATACTCTGTGCTGGACTAGGATGACAAACTTTGCAGGACCCGGTGAAGCAAGAGCTTCTGTTTTCATTGGCAAAGCCTCTCTGAACAGGACAAACTCTTTCTTAGTACGAACACACGACTGCACAATGTAAAACAGAGTACTGATCATTTAGAATGAGGAGTTCTTGTTTAGAGAATGACACCAGACTTGGCGAGCAAGCACTCTTAGGAAGAGCTCTTCTCGCTTGTGCGTCACATATATTATTCGGATCTTCAGCTGGTTAAATAAGGAAGAACTATCCTTGGCTTAGGCATGCAGTGACAGGTGAGAGGGCAATAGTGTAAATGATGCAGCACAAATGGAAGGTAAGCTTATGGAGGAGAAGCCCAGGAGAGACCTAAATAACTGAGATGGTAGGTGTTGAGGCTGTTTGGAGACTTTGCTGCTTTCTGAGTTACTGCTGGCAGTTTAACGAACAGCTGAAATACAAACCAGAAGTAGGGTGAGGGTGTTTCTGACATACACAATGGAAAGATTCATTTCACTGCTCCCTGCTGTCAAAGGGGTTTTATTTAATAAAGGAACAGTTTAGCCTTTTTTCATCTTGAAACGGTAAAGTGAAACTTAATATACAGCAGATATGGTTTTAGTACTAAAGACACTAAATTGTGAGTCGTTTAATGTGCACCTGTGCCAGCGCCGAGTATCACTTCATCATTGCTCACATCCACATGTACAGTATTAGTTGCATGATATAGTACAAAACCAAATTCCAGGAAGAGTTGTGAGCAGATGATCTAATTCCCACACACTGCAGTTTGGGGCTGCCCAGGAGATATTTCATCACTACAGTGGTCTTATACAGACCTCGTGAGACCAGTCATCATATGTCATAAAGCGAGTCAAAGCATTTTAATCTCACATCTGCTCCTCATTACACTTTCATGCAAAAGAAACTTAGGGCTGGGGTTCGGCTGTTGCACCTCACCCAGGGAAAGGGAGAGGAGACAAACGGGGGAGGCAACTGAAAGACGAGGGAGTGTAAGGTCCAACTAAAAACTCAGAAACTCCACAGTTCCAAGGGAAGGTGCTTTTGTGTTCTCCCTATGAAATTAGCTCACTTGGCACTCCATGACTTTGCCTTTACAAGCTGCTACACAACAACATAATGACAGATCAGACCGTAGCAGTTTCACAGTCTAGTCCTAGAAAATACACTTTAATTTTGCTACAGCAGCTACAAACGAAGCTTTTCCTTTCACACATTATGTTCCGCTATAGTTCACAGAGAGACAGACAGGCAGGATAAATATATAAATACTTTTCTTTTCCAAATCAAGCTACGGTTTAGGGGTGTTGACAACAGCTGGAGCCCCATTTGTCACACACTGGTGGTACCCAGTAACCTCGATACTAGACCTCAAGGTGGATTTGTCATGGTGCCTCGCCAAAAAAAAAAAAGGATAAAAAGCTGCATCATAACAGGCTGATTCAGTGGGAAACAGAGACAGGAAAGCTCCCACTGAAATTTCCCACTTAAACTGTGGCTGTAATAGCGACAGTTTAAGTGGATGTACAACTGTGGATATAAAAACTGTGGCTACATGTCAGAAAATGGCACTTACACTACTTACTTATACACAGTCAACATGATGATCTGATTCAAACCCTTCACCTTTGACTTGGGAGTTTAAAAATATGGCCGTGACATAACATGTGCTTATAACGTGTAGTCTTTTTGTTGTGCAGTGTTTTGCCAGTCAAGACAAACACACACATACCCACACACATGACTACAGAAGACAGAGGCCAGTCTGTTTAACAAGTAGGTCAGACCAGATCCAAAAAGAGAGGAAGAAAGAAAAAGAGTGAGGGAGAGAGTGACTGACTGCAGCAAGCTTAGATTTTAGTGTCATTATTGGTTTGTATGAACCAAATAAAAAGTCATTGAAGAAGTCTAATGTCAAGATTAAGCAAATGAGACACACTGAAAGATTTAACAGTGATTATAAGCCATCTGTGTCACCTGATGACTAGATTATGTCATACGTGTGTGTTAACAGTCTCACCTGAGGGCAGTCTTTGATATAGTGGCCCTTGTTGAAGCACAGGTGGCACAAGTAGTTGGGTGGGGGTCTTTTGTTCGGTTTTCTTGTTTCAGAAGAGAGGGAAAGGTCTGAGAAATGGTCCGTCAGGGAGTTGAGTCCGTCCACAATATTGTTCAGGGAGCCATAGGGAGACACGTTCTTATACACGTTGTTGTTTAAGGCCTGAAAAATAACACCAGATACAGCCTGTTGTTAACATGAAACTCTGCTTCTCGTGAAATGCTTAGATTACGCGCCAGGTTCCTAAATGTGCTCTCTGTCCTGTTTGCTGTTGTACAAAAAGTAAAGAAAAACTAAACAAAAAAAACGGAAAAAGAACTCCAAGATAATTTCGCTCATTAAATTCGGAACATCTGGCACGAGGCCCAGCTGTGCTCATGAACTGGAAAAGTACTGCGCATGTCCTCAGAGAAACACAGGACAAAGTATGACTCATTGTAAACAAGATGGGAAGCATGTTCCCCCGGCCACCCAGCGGAACATCAGCATTAACGCCATGCACTGCTGGTGGTAAACTATCCGCCGTCCGAATCTGTAGTCTGCTCGGAGACACAGGATGCACTGTTGCGTGCCACCAGGCCAACTGAATTCGCAGAAGATGCTCTCTGAATATTAATAACAGGGAAAGCGCTCCCTGCCTTTCCTTATTTCCCTTTTCGTTCATGTCTTCCTCTTTTCAAACGCAGTCCAGAAGAGACAGACGTGATTTGACCCCTGGGTGAAATTAATCTGATTTTAGCAAATATTCATACAGCCAGGTAATTAACCTAGGAGAAGCCTAACTAATTATCTGGCCTGACATTTAATATCCGAGTGACCGCTCTTGAGAAAAAGAAAAGATGTCAAAGAGTTCGTAGGCATGTGGAAATCCACTGATAAACTCTTTAATATAACCGAAGGGTATGCATCATTTTAGGACACAGGCTTGTGTCTGGGAAATGATGTTACTGTTGATTTTAAATGTTGCACGGCACAGAAACCTTACACTTGGCAACCTAACCAGGGCTGAAAGCCAAATCTCTATCTGGAGACTGTAAGATTGTCTTGCTAACCAGCTCCAGCTTTAAGAGCCGTGTTCATTTATTACTTGTCGTTGCTGTAAATCAAGCACTACAGCTCTGTAGTTTCTCAGTTTCCCATCTGGTGCATGTGTTCCAGCTCTGTGTACTACTGCATCCCTCCTACAAATGGAAATGTACACATTTAAGTTTTACTGCAGCTTGCGAAATCATTTTTAACAAATAAAAAACAGGAAACTTTGCTCTGTTTACATTCGGAGCATTTCTTCAGTTTGGCTTCAAACCACCTACTGTCAGCCCAAAGGAAACGGATTTCACACACATCTGCTAATGGTGGGGTGAGACGGTTTGTTTATTTTTGCGTGTGTGACTGAGTGACTAGTCCTTGGTAGGTTGTGTGTTTTGTGCCGTGTGGCAATAGATGAGGGGATGACCAGCCACGGTGTGCCCAAGACAGGCAGAACAAGTGTAGCACATCTGTGAGTGTTTTCACAGGTCCGGTGATGAGGTGTCACACAGCAGGAGGTCAATAAAACACTGCTGTTTTTAGGCCAGGCTTGTGGTGCCACCTGGGAACTTTAAAGGTGCACTGATAAGAGGTAGAGTAATCCAGATAGTTTCTAAATTAACAGTAAAAATATGTTAGGGGGGCTTTTCTGCCTGCAACTGGGTTGTGAAGGAGGCTTTTGAGCAAAGCTGTCAGCAGACGAATCTGCGATAAGCGTGCTCGACTTGTGCCCTGTCGACAGCGACTTCATTAATCTATATCGCAATTTCACTCCAAGCAGGCTGTTGTGTGATCCTTCACCGTGAAAACAACCACATTTCGCATTAGTCATCTCATCATCAAATCTCTGCAGTGGTTTGTTTTGCTTGGCTTAGCCGGTATAGAAAGTTGCAAAATCTCCCCCTCCCTCCACCGTTTAAACCGTTTCCAGACTCTATGTGTGTTCCCTCACTTTGAAACACTTTATACTCTTATGGCATTACACAACTGCGTGTAATGTATAAAGCGAACACCCCATTTTCAGATGACTTTACGTGTTAAGTGACTTCAAAAGCCCCCTGCGGTTGCCACCATTATAATGAACACTGGCTCTAGATGGTGACTACACCATCCATCCACTACTAAAGTTTCCAACACATAGCGTCACTTGAACAGAGATCTAAGAAACTGGGCTGCAGTGCAATCAACGCTGCTCACTGTGTATTTTTATTTATTATAACACTGCCTTTCTGCCCACGCTGTGTGATCATTTTCTGTATGCGGGAGAGATGGAGGGGTCACTTTTGCACAGAGTGCACTATGGGGTATCAGATTTGCACCGTGCACACATTATCAGCATGTTGGTTCCCTAAAATTACTTGGAGGCACAAAAATAGAGAATATGTAAACAAGGACTGATTTTGTTTGCACAACCTGGTCTATTTGAAGGAGTCAGAGACAGCAGACCTCAGCAAGGGGCTGCAGTGGCCTGCTCTCTCCAGACAGAGGCGTGCAGAGGGTGGGGGGGGATCTATTTCCATCTCCTGCCTCTCTGATTAAAACATATTTTTCCTCACCACATTAACTTTGAGCCATAACTTATAAATATGCTGAAAGCAGACCTCTTCATGTGTAATCATGTCATCTGGGGGAGGGAAATGAGCTGTGTGATATTTAGATCTTGAAAGATTGCACATTAATTTTAATTTTAACATAAGTATTTAATCCATGAGTGGGTTAGTGACATATTTACTGAGTATTTCTGGTGTATTTTTCTCTTCTAGTATTGCAATCATATACACAGAAGCCTACACAATCGTTTTATATTATGTAAAACACTTACATCTGCACATAGCAATAGAGCTACATTCAAAGTAGCCCCACCAAAAATGTTTATTTCATCGGACTATTTTAGGTTTTTGTCCATATTAAAAATATCATGGCGGTTATACCAGAATAGCCTATGTTGCAACCTGCATGCTAAAACATTTGCTGCTCAGACAAACAACACTAACACCGTCCAACTCTCCCTAAAATCAGCCACAGTCTCACAACCTCAGATATCCCGGATTTGTACGTAGCATGCCGTCAGTTCACCTCATTTCGCTGCAGCTGGAAGAAGTTGTTGAGATAGTTGGAGTTCAGGGAAGAGCTCAAATCCGCCGCTGCGGGAGTCTTGCTGAAACTGAGATCCGGGTGGGAAGAGTTGGGTTCGGGTCTGAACGCGTCAAAGGCGCTGGTCTGGTGGGGGTCTTGTAAGGAGAGATAGACCCAGTTGAGAAGTTGAGCCGGCTGGTACACGGAGGCACTCGTGTCTATGGCAGACAGCAAGCTCATCTTTCCATTCAAATGTCCAAACTGGATTTCCACCGCTTCTTTTTTTTCTTTTTTGCTGGACTCGTCTCAAATGTTGCTTTTTTCCCGTCCCCGTCCCCAAACTGATGGCAAGTGCTCCCTTTTCTTCTTCTTCTTTCTGTAAAAGGCCCTGTCCTCCTCACGCCGGGAGCCTCGTCCCACTTAGGTGTTACTCAAAAGTCATGGCGTTAACATGTCAGTATAAAAAGTTTTCCCTTGCTCCCCATGGTCCGCTATCTGCCTTTATTGCAGCGGGGCAGAGAGAAGCTCTTTGAATATGCAATGAACGCGGCTCTGCGTCACCGAGGACCAGCAGCCAATCAGCGCGTCGTTTGTTCCAGGAGTCAACCGAGTAACTGCTGTAATAAAGACGGTGTAGATATTCTATTATTTACCAAGTTACTAATATATATGGTTTACTATTTCTCTATTCTTGAGTGGAAACAGGCCTCCCTGATTCTTTATGACATTCAGCCACCTTCTGAAAACACATATTAATATGCTATAAAGAAAAACCTGGATAACTTTAGACATTTAGTCCAGCGGTTAAGAAATCAATAAACTGTGCAGCTTATCAGGACTATGGGGCACACTCTGTCGAGCACGTCCCAGCTTCCAGCCAACCCGCAGATTCAAGGCAGCAGAGTATGGAGAAAACCTTAAAAACGGCTCCCTCTTGTGGCAAAAATCCCTGCATATATCCACGAATCCAGAAGATACTGGCATTCATTTCCTAGAGAGGTTATTCTGGCTCTTAAGTATGACTACTGCTTTCCAAAACCTAATTTTATCTTGTGCTTTTAAATTTGCAGACTTAAATTAGGAGAATTTTAGGAGAACGGACGTTTGCAATGAGTCACATATATAAACTATATTAACAGATATTTCCCATATGTGCATACATTTACAGTAGAGTCATGTGAAAAGCTCTTTCAGTTCTGAGGTGCATATGACACAATAATAAAACAAATAGACCTAACCAGGTTCTAAAATTAGTGAAATACAACTTCAGATGAACAGTAATACATGTGATATTACATTGTAACATTATTTCATTAAAACTAAGCCACAACACACATGGAGTGTGCGAAAAACTAAGCACAATCTGTGATTCAGTAGCTTTTGAACCACCCTTAACAGCAATGAGTTGAAGTAAATGTTGTCTGTGCTATTTTATCAGTCTCTCACATGTGTAGGAATTTTGGCCCACTCTTCTTTCCTTGTGTTGCTTGAGTTTATTGGGGTTTGGAAGCATTTATTTCTGCACAGCTTTCCTGCCACAGCATTTCAGTGTGGTTGAGATCTAGATTTTGCAACACCTTGCCATTGCAGCACTTTGATTCTTTACTTTTTAAGCCATTCTGTTGTAGATTTGCTGCTGTCATTGTCCTGCTGCATGACCGAGTTTCAGCCAAGCCTTAGCTGCCAAACAGATGACCTCACATTTGACTCCAGAATACTTGAGGAGCTCATGATCGACTCAATGACAGCACGGTGCGTAGGACCTGTGGCTGCAAAACAAGCCCAAAACATCATGCCTCCACCACCAAGCTTATAGTTGCTACAAGTTGTTTGTGCTGATATGCTGTGTTTGGTTTTTGCCAAATGTGGCAGTGTACATTGTGGTAAAACATCTCCACTTTGTTCTCATTTGTGCAGACGACATTGTTCCAGGTGTTTTCAATTTGCTCAGATGCAACTTTGAAAACCTAAACTGTGCTAATGTTTTCTTTTTAGAAACAAGAGGCCTTGTGCTGGCAACCCTTTCAAACACGCCATATTTATTCAGTCTTTTTCTAAATGTACTTTGTACATGAACTTTAACATTTAGGAGTCTGAGGCAGAGGCGGGGATGTCAAACTTATTTTACATTACGGGCCACATACAGCCCACTTTAATCTTAAGTGGGCCAGATAAACTTATCTGGGTATCTATCACTGTACAGAAGTTCAACTGCACATTTGAACTCAGAGATAACAACAGAGAAATGCTGCTGAAAAAAAAAAGAATGACCCTTTGGGCTTAAATTGTAAGAAATAAATGTAAAAAATGACAGACAAGTTCAGATAGTTTGTTACCCAGACTGTCCTGCAGTTATTATAAAACTGAAAGGTTTTGTTAATTAGAAGAAAATGTACATTTTTGTCTTTTTATTGTGAAACAAAAAGTTTCTATAATAGTGAAAAAATGAACTTTTTTGTCGTTTAACTTTTTATCTATTACTTTAGTGTAGTATGAATGTCCATGGGGAGGTCTTTTATTAGTGGGAAGTCCAAAATGTATGCCCTCCTTAATATTTTCCAAAGCAGTCCAGTGGGCTGGATTGGAGTGATTGGAGTTTTTGTCAGGCCAATTATGACCCCATGGCCTTGCTGCTGGGACCCTACTGGGATGTCCCATGAAATTCTCCCATGTATTGAATCTTTCTAATTGTACAATAATGAAGGTCATAGTGTTTGGTGATATACAGTGGGGCAAAAAAGTATTTAGTCAGCCACCGATTGTGCAAGTTCCCCCACTTAAAATGATGACAGAGGTCAGTAATTTGCACCAGAGGTACACTTCAACTGTGAGAGACAGAATGTGAAAAAAAAATCCATGAATTCACATGGTAGGATTTGTAAAGAATTTATACGTAAATCAGGGTGGAAAATAAGTATTTGGTCACCTCAAACAAGGAAAATCTCTGGCTCTCACAGACCTGTAACGTCTTCTGTAAGAAGCTTTTCTGTCCCCCACTCGTTACCTGTATGAATGGCACCTGTTTGAACTCATCATCTGTATAAAAGACACCTGTCCACAGCCTCAAACAGTCAGACTCCAAACTCCGCCATGGCCAAGACCAAAGAGCTTTCGAAGGACACCAGGAAAAGTATTGTAGACCTGCACCAGACTGGGAAGAGTGAATCTACAATAGGCAAGCAGCTTGGTGTGAAAAAATCAACTGTGGGAGCAATCATCAGAAAATGGAAGACATACAAGACCACTGATAATCTCCCTCGATCTGGGGCTCCACGCAAGATCTCATCCCGTGGGGTCAAAATGATCATGAGAACGGTGAGCAAAGATCCCAGAACCACACGGGGGGACCTGGTGAATGACCTGCAGAGAGCTGGGACCAAAGTAACAAAGGTCACCATCAGTAACACACTACAACGGCAGGGAATCAAATCCCGCAGTGCCAGACGTGTTCCGCTGCTGAAGCCAGTGCATGTCCAGGCCCGTCTGAAGTTTGCCAGAGAGCACATGGATGATACAGCAGAGGATTGGGAGAATGTCATGTGGTCAGATGAAACCAAAGTAGAACTTTTTGGTATAAACTCAACTCGTCGTGTTTGGAGGAAGAAGAATACTGAGTTGCATCCCAAGAACACCATACCTACTGTGAAGCATGGGGGTGGAAACATCATGCTATGGGGCTGTTTTTCTGCCAAGGGGACAGGACGACTGATCCGTGTTAAGGACAGAATGAATGGGGCCATGTATCGTGAGATTTTGAGCCAAAACCTCCTTCCATCAGTGAGAACTTTGAAGATGAAACGAGGCTGGGTCTTCCAACATGACAATGATCCAAAACACACCGCCCGGGCAACAAAGGAGTGGCTCCATAAGAAGCATTTGAAAGTTCTGGAGTGGCCTAGCCAGTCTCCAGACCTCAACCCCATAGAAAATCTGTGGCGGGAGTTGAAAGTCCGTGTTGCTCGGCGACAGCCCCAAAACATCACTGCTCTCGAGAAGATCTGCATGGAGGAATGGGCCAAAATACCAGCTACTGTGTGTGCAAACCTGGTAAAGACCTATAGTAAACGTTTGACCTCTGTTATTGCCAACAAAGGTTATGTTACAAAGTATTGAGTTGTATTTTTGTTATTGACCAAATACTTATTTTCCACCCTGATTTACGAATAAATTCTTTACAAATCCTACCATGTGGATTCATGGATTTTTTTTTCACATTCTGTCTCTCACAGTTGAAGTGTACCTCTGGTGCAAATTACTGACCTCTGTCATCATTTTAAGTGGGGGAACTTGCACAATCGGTGGCTGACTAAATACTTTTTTGCCCCACTGTAATTCTAACCCTTCCAAAATGGATGGGCAGCAACAATAGGTTCTCCGAGATCACCGCTGATGTCTTTTTGCCTTGGCTTTGAGTTAACACATACCTAAAAACTCCAGACTGGCTAAAAAAGCTTTAGCTTTCATAGAGATGCTGAAATGTATTGATGATCAAAACATATGGCTGCTATTTACCCTCTTAATTCCCAGGTAAGTAGTAAGGGCGTAGTTTGTATTTAGTTGGTTCATTTGAATAAGTAATGATATGGTGAAATGTGTCATATGTTGATGCTCATCTCATCTCACAAAATTTGCAACATTTTTTTTCATGTAGCCTATACTTGACAATAGCATAATAAAACTGGAATAGAAAACTTAAAACATTTGGTGTGCCACCCCAATACTTTTAGTGGCCCCCGTATGGCCATCTGGAGGAGCCTTGTAATATCTTTTCATCATTACGTCCTGAACAAAATCATTGGACATCCTCTTCCCTCCCTGAAGGACCTGTACAGCACTCGCTGTCTCACGAGAGCACGTAGCATCCTACGGGATTTCACATACCCAAGTCACCGGGTGTTTAAGTGACCTCAGCAACCTGAATCTCCTGCCCAGATTTGGGTTGCCAAGGTCACAGACAAACAGACTCAAGGACAGCTTTTACAATAGGGCAATAGCCCTAATCAATGCTAACAGCTAACCTGATTGGCTACCTCCCTGGACTTTTTTTTGGAGGGCAATAATAATAATGTGCAAGAAACATTCATTAATTTCTTTTATTTATTTATGAAGTCATTCCTTTTTCTTTCTTTCTTTTTTGCTTATACCTTTTTGCGCTTATCACTCCACTTTAAAGTTACTGTGTTGTGTTGTTACTATTTGTGTTGTGTTTTGTTGTGTTTAGTTGTCGAGGTGGGACAGTTTCCATTTTCATTGTACTATTGTACTAGCTATGACTGTGCAATGACAATAAAATGTGTTATCTTATCTTATCTTATCTTATCTTATCTTGATAAGTAAAACTTTAGAACAGAATTGGTTGTCCTGTCTTCTTTTCTTTCTTTCTTTTTGGCTGTATATGTTCACAAGCCTACAGCATGGTTTCACTTCCTAATATTTTTTTATTTTATTTCATTTTATCTTTTAAAAATTGCTAAGACTTATTACTGCCAGCTACATTAATCATTACATTTTCTTGTAGCTCCAAGAAAATAAAAAGAAATGTACAAAGAAAGGGGATTAACTCAGTCATACACTCAGATATTCTTACCTGAGTAGGGTGTTACCTTCCAGGAACACATCAGTCAAACAACATACCTTTTGTGAAATAATAGCTGTCATGTTTTCCATTAAGTCACCATAGGTCACATATACGTCCAGCAGGGAGTAATTCGTTTTTGTTTATAGGCGTTGTGAAAGAGGACGGCTAGAGAGAGAGAGATGGGTGGGAACCTTGAATGGAAACTCTGCGTCCCACCCACACCACTTAAATACAACCAAGCTAGTCGAAGAAATACAAGCTTCCAGGAAGAGACTGCAAGAAAACTAAAGTAAGTGCTAAAAGCGAAAACAGCTTCCTACACAGACTAAAGCGTTGATTGATAGGTTAGTAAAGGTTATACCTGAGCTGGATCGTGGTGTCGTTTTTTAAGGCGTTTTGCTGCTTTGACGTCTACCGAGCTGCTTGTCTTCTCGAAGCAGTCGCTAGCTGCTCTGTCAACGTTATTACAGACATACCTTTGCCTTTAGCTCAGTCGAGGAAAGCTAGAAAGTACATACGCAGGTCGTAGTTTCGTTTTTGTTGCTTGATATTTTGTTATATATATTTGTAGTTAGTTAGCTTAATGCGGGAAGCGAGCGAGCCTTCAATGGATTAGACGGATATGGCTACTCTATGTAAATACAGTTGGGAGCCAGTTTAACTTGCGAGCTCTCTAAAATTATTAACGCAGGCCCAAAGCATGGCTGTATGTATTTTATAATTAGCGAGCCAAAGGTTGGTTTCCGAGGACTGTCATAGTAGATTTTTAGCATATTATAACACTGGTCACGATGTTTAACCGGTCCAAAAGTCGCCTAAGTTATAAAGCGAGTAAACTGCGTATGTTACGATTTCCCAATATTAACAGTCACTTTTTTTAAAGACCGCAAACCCTTAAAAGAACATATATGGAGATGTGACTGCTTACAATTTGCAGGGGAAAACAGTCAGATGTGTTCCCCCTGAACAACATTTAAATGTGTTTAAGACAGATTTGAAACTAAACCGTATTTACTCATGTTTGTACACGAAGACCTTAACCTTAATACTCAGCATCAGTGTTTCTGAGCTGGACATCAGCAGTAGTTTAAGATAATGACGTGTGCTGTGTTGTTTTTAAGATAAAATATTCTAATTTGACCTCTGCATTTCCCTGAGTATCTTTCTTGCCCTGTGTGCTTATTCAGATGCAGTAGCAGCTTGTTTTCATCCTCAGTGCATAAAAGCAGTGAAGACTGTTCCAGTTAAGTCAACTGGAGTCAGTTTTACCACGGAATAAATGGGCCTGCTGGAGGACAAGCTTTTCATACTATGCCTAACCAAAATGAAAGTTTCCTTACCATCCCACCACTGAGCTAAAAGTATCTGTGATCACATGACTATGGAATGAAGAGTCTGTCCTTCATTAGGTTTCCATGACCATGGCCTCTACATTGCTACATTAGCAAAAGTTAATGGCGACTAGAAAAAGACTAGTTCAATTCATATTAAGGGAAGAAAGAAACGTAAAATGAGTTTCTTCAATTGTGCATGGCTTGGTTAACAGTGAAAGACAGTTTGGGGTCAGGGATATAAATCGGCTATAAAACCTGTAGTATCACTATACAAACAAGCATTGTGCAAATATTAGACCAGAAGCCAATTAAAGCACATCATTGTTAAATTCAGAAAAGCAGCAAAATTAACGTGCTTTACTGAGGTGTTGTAAACATTTTAAAAACTTTTGTTTATTTATTTATTTATTTTTTAGTTTTAAACGTGTGAACTTGCCTTGAATAGTAGTTCACACGATTTTAACATGCAGCAGCAGCAACGGTGTAACCACACACTCCAAACCAGGAAACCAAGGCAACACATAGTCATTACCTTTTCACAGTTATAGGTTCTCAGGTCAGAAGTTCATTTCAACAAAAGATTACAAACATAAAGCATACAGATTTTAAAACTTTTAAATGTGGTATTAACAACACCACAAGTTATTGCTAGTAAAGCCAACTAAAGGTAAGTAAAATGTACAAGAAAACTAGATTTTGAGGGAAAACTAACTAAAAAATGAGGAAATGTACTTAGTTTTACTTTTTTTTTTTTTTTTTTTTTTTTGAGACTTAGACGCACATGATTGTGAGTCAACTGTTTTCACAGAGTCTTGTGCTTTATTGTAATGCTAAATAATTAACTAATATCCAGGAATTCAAATCTTGCCTCTGACAAAGAACCTCTGCGTAACAGAAGATCCTTTCAGCTGGTCCCTTCACTACAGCTGGTAGTTTCACATGTTTGATTTGGCAGATTTTTATACTGGTTGATGAATTTAATTGGGGACATTTTGCTTGTTACACAAATGTGTAAACCACTACATTGTGGAAATACCATTTATGTAATAATTATTTAAAAAAACAAACAAACCCGGAAGTAATAAAAACTTCAGTAACATATAAAACGGTAAAAACAAAACTGAAAGAGCAAATCGGCTCCAGGGGGCTAACCGAAATTAAACTCAAGACAAAAACACTCAAACGTAACATTCATCTTCCATTTTCTGCTCCATGTTAGAGTAAATAATAAAACCTCATTTGAAAATGCTAAACTATAATGACTCTGTTTAGAAATGCGATGCACATTGCATCATTTGCATATTACTTAAAGGTGCAGTTCATATAAACGTTTGATCTTTTACTTTTCTTTTTCATTTTCAACAGATGATGTACTTTTTAATGGAGGCAGCTGCACAAAATGATAATGATGCTGCAGATTCTTATTATTTGTAAGAGGTTATGTTGTATGGTGGGCATCCCTTTGACTGCTCTGTTTTATGTTTAAAGCAATGAGCTACCCTGGATACCCCCCTCAGGCAGGAGGATACCCCCCTCAGGCAGGAGGATATCCCCCACAGGCAGGAGGATACCCACCTCAGCCTGGGGCTTACCCTCCACAACCAGGTGCTTACCCTCCCCAAGCGGGAGGTTACCCCCCACAGCCGGGTGGCTATCCTCCTCAAGCTGGAGGCTACCCACCACAGGCAGGAGGATATCCACCTCAAGCTGGAGGTTACCCACCACAGGCTGGAGGTTACCCACAGGCACCACCTCAAGGTGAGCCACTGTGCAGGACTGTTAAAGTCAGTGCACACTTTTGCACACTTAAGTAAAGAGAAGATTCATTTCTTTGTAAAGATTTTGTGATGTATATAATTCTACTTTCTGCAGCAAGGTTGTTAAATCTTAGCATGTAGCGCTGGTTGCTGCTGTTGATTGATGGATTAATCCATCAGTTAAATGTGTTTATCGTTATGTCCTGTCAAACTCTGACTGTAATGACTGAAGCGGATGAGTCATTTGGTCTCCTGTTCAGAGTCCAGCAGACCTTGAATGTGATCTAATTTTATCTTCAGGAAATCTGCACACAAAACAAGTCTGTTTGCACAACGATACACAGCTCTGCACCGTATATACACAAATTAACTGTTGTTGTATGTGACAATGACACATACAGCAACACGGCCAACTAATAAATATCATTTTCATATCTTACTGATGTATTAAATAAATTAAAATGATTGCCTGTCACTTAACATTAAGCCGAATGCAAAGAAGTTGGAAAGAAAAGAAGTAACATTTATACAACTTTTCATATAATTGCTGATTTGAAGATTTGCTTATTACAGGCTCAATAGTCAGTCTTTATCCGAGGCCAATCTGACGAGCTGCTAGCTGTAGCTTCATATTTATCATTCAGACATGAAAGTGATCTTAATCTTTTTATTAACATGTGTTTTGGTTAATGTGAAATGGTGCCTACTTTCAGTTAAGTGGTGTTTGCAGGCAACTTGGGATCATGAGAATTTATACTTAATGGACTGGAGTTCATAACTTTGTTTATGTGTCCTTTAACCTTTGACAACAGTGTTTACAAATTGCTTCGGAAATTCCATTACAACAGAAAGAGGAAAATGATATGATAAAGGAAAATTAAAGTGTATATCTAACAGCAGTGATGACCATTAAGGACAATAAAAGATGACATCACCTAAAAACAAACAACATGACTTGAAGGACATTACTCATGGAAGGAGTACCGTCATATCTAAAATCGAAGAATATGAACGGATTCGTAGTTGGTCAGCATTTCTGCGTTCCAGCTGTTGGCGTTATTCATCCCACATGCAAATTTTAAAATGATCCGTAGAATCTCAAAATGAGCTTTAAATGAAAACAAGGAGCAAGTGCAGTTCCTTAAATTTCCTGAATAGTTTCTTCTTTGTTAACTTGTGCAGGCAGCTGGGGTGGAGGGCCTACAGGTGGATATCCCTCCATTGGTCTTGATGGCTTATCCAACCCTGGATACAATCCTGGCATGGTAAGTTTGATCTCAAAATATACATCCCAGAAATTTGTAAAATTTTGTTTAATGCATGATCACTGGATTTTTGCCTTAAATATTCAAGTTAGAATTACACGCCATTAATGGAATATCACGCACTTTCACTTTACGGTAAGATGGTTTCAAAATACGTCTCCCTAAATTCTCAGCATTATTGCTTTTTTTTTTTTCCCTTACCTGTTTTTTTTTTCAATTTTTCCTGCATGAAAAGCAGTCATAAACTTAATTTCTGTGTATTGTTCTTAAAGATACCAATGCCCTTTTTTTTACTCTTTGACTTTCCCCATGCATTTTCTTTTTATTTGGTCTGTCAGATGTATGCAATGACATTTTAATAGCTTGGCCACACTTTCTTTGGATTCTTCTTTATATCCTCCTGAGACCCAGAACTATAAATGTTATTAGTGGTTCAATGGAGCATTTTTTTTCCGGGAGGGGTTAAAATTGTTCAGGTTTTATTTCATGACCGAATGATGTGGTGTAATATATAAAAATGGTTAGATGACAGAACCCCATCTGATTACTGAAATGTAAGTTTAACAAAAAACAGAGGAGGACTTAACAGACAAACCACACAAGTCCATCATGGCTAACAAATACTGTGTATTTAATTTAACTGCCCTTCCACATTTCTGAATAAAGGTTTTGCCTCACTCTGCCATCTGCTTCCTAAAGTATGTACATAGATTGAAAATGTAAAGTAGTAAGTCCAGATGTCTGTTAGTAAGGACACTAAAAAAAATAGAAAGCCCATGATATCCCCTCGCCGGTACAGAGGAATAATACAGATTGCATAAATAGTATTTGACGGAGAGGTCTCAGACTCATGCCTGCCCAAACAAAAAAGGAAAACAAAAATGAAGTGTTGGGTCTTAGGAGGATATCATGTATAAACACCAGGAATATTGAACTCAGTTTGAGTATTTACTTGGAAATATTTATTTTAATCATGGTAATTTGACAAACAAGTGTAACCAAAAAAGGTGTGACCAGCTACCTGTATTAAAAATTAAAAAATCTTCAAGAATCTGTGCACATGTTATGGGATGACAATATTTCCAAATCACAGGCTAACCAGATCTCTGGATCCATGGGGGGGTTTCCTCCAAACACGTCCATGTTTGCCCAAGTCCCTGGGGGCTACCAACCTGCCCCTCAACCTGGTGGGTTTGGTGGCCCCATCCCTAACCAACAGTCATGTGGCCTGTACCCACAGCCAGGAGGAACCATGCCACCACAACAAAACCAGGGTCCAGCAATGGGTTACCCTGGTCAGCCTGGCCAGCCAATGCCTGGATACCCGGGTGCACCATCACCCAACCCATCCATGCCAGGTTATGGAGGAGCACCAGCACCTATGCCTGGGTACCCAAATGCCCCATCAGCAAATCCATCCATGCCAGCCTATGGTGGAGGAGGAGCCATGCCAATAGCTCCACCTATCAATGTAAGAGTAGTTTTTTTTTTTTTTGTTGTTGTTTTTTTAACTTATTTGTTTAAAAACAATTAAATGTATTCTTGTTATTCCTCTCTGAATGTGTTTAATGTACTTTGTGTTTACAGTGCAGTGTTGCAAAACTAACTTAATAACCCTAGTTCAAATTAACCTGTTCCAGAGAGGATTCAGGGGAACAATCAAGGACTTTCCTGGAGCTGACCCTCTCAAAGATGCGGAGGTCCTGAGGAAGGCCATGAAGGGCTTTGGTGAGTGTTATGGACATAGACTCTGATCAGGAAGAATAAACTCTATTTTAAGCAAGAACAGAGAAACTTTCCAGTTTAGGTGGGGGGAATTTGAAAAGCTTTATACTGTCTATGTAAATTGTTCTATCTTGTGCAGCTTAAACATCCCAGAAAATAGGCAAATAGGCAAGACACTCTGGATATTGTACATTTGGGAAACTGTGTTCTGTTTGTTCTTCTGGGAATAATCCCATTTAATATTTTACCTGATTCACAGCCTGATAAATAAGCACATGTTTAGCAGGGTAGCCTTTTTAAAACTATGGGTGAATAGTAGGGCTGCAACGATACTCGTATCGATATTGAACCGTTCGATACAGTGCTTTCGGTTCGGTACGCATATGTATCGAACAATACAAAATTTGTAATTTATTTTATCAACTTTCCTTCTGACGATGCTGTCTGTGTTGAGCGCTCAGTGGATCTGCGTTCGACTACTCCGCCTATGCTGCACTGTTGAGCGCAGATCCACTGAGCGCTCAACACAGACAGCATCCTCAGAAGGAAGAGCGCAGGGCAAGCTAGCGAGACAGAAGTTAAGCTCTCCTTGCAACATGGCAAATTGAACCTCCCCCACCCTCATTCAGATCTGGCGTTTGGAATTATTTTGGTTTTCATGTGACGTATGACCCTGAAGGTAAGCCCGTCATGAACTAAAGTAGGGCTGCCACGATTAGTCGACTAGTCACGATTACGTCGACTATCAAAATCGTCGACGACTGATTTAATAGTCGACGCGTCGTTTGAAGCTTTGTAAGATCCCACAAGACGCAGGAATAAGTAGTAGGATTTAAGAGTGTAATAACGGACTGAAACAGAAGATGGCAGCACTGCATGTACAAGGATGCCAGCTGCCGTTAAACCCCGAAGAAGCAGCAGCAGCGTCCCAGAATTCATAGCGCAGCCCAGCTCAGTTTCCAACAATGGCGGCAGCTAGTTAGTTTTAATATTACTCTTATTATTCTTTCTGGGTCACAAAATAAACGTTTAACATATTTTCAGGCGAGAATGTAGCTGTGTAAACCTCAAATATCTGCTCAGTTTATCAAGACACCACATATTTTCAAAAGCGCTCCGACGTTTTCGGAGACGTCTGTTACCCACTAGCTTGATAGCGAGCCGGGGGCTAGGCTCACTAGAGCCGTGAGAACACCGGACTCCCGGCAAATCGTTTTCAAACCCACCGCCATCTTTCGCTACTCAGGTTAAACATGATATATAAGTAGGGATGGGTATCGTTTAGGTTTTATCCGATACCGGTGCCAAATCGGTACTTTTGAAACGGTGCCGGTGCTTAAACGGTGCTCGAACCGGTGCTTAAAGAATGGAGAACACAAAATTGGTCCAAAAACCTCTCATGTTCAGCTGTTTTTTGTAAAAAGATAACAATGTTAGCCTTTTCTGCAGCTATGGGGCATATATGGTATCACTCTTGGCTGGAAGCAGTGCTTAAACAATGGAAAAAACACAAACTTTGTCCAAAACCTCTCATGTTTAACTGTTTTCCACTTTTTCTTTGGTCATTTTAGCCTTTTTGGCCAGGGTGAAGGGAGTATCTGCCATCAAACAAGAGGACAGCCGCATGTAGCTATGATGATGTTTGCTAGTTCACCTTACATGCATTAATGTAATAACGTGGTTAGCCTACTCAACGTAAATTAGCTACTCACGCAGAGAAGAACGGCTGCTGCTGCCATCATCATCCGTCATCATTTCTGCTACACTGGCAGGGCTAGGGGCCAGGACTCTCCTCTTCGTGTTTTTGGGGGATGTTGCATAACAGGCAACCCAC
The DNA here is from genome assembly GCF_057381915.1 of Diplotaxodon limnothrissa. Lineage (NCBI taxonomy): Eukaryota > Metazoa > Chordata > Actinopteri > Cichliformes > Cichlidae > Diplotaxodon > Diplotaxodon limnothrissa. Next base: position 11,983,677 of record NC_140608.1, on the reverse strand, counting down.
CCGCAGTAGATGTGCACGGTGTGAGGTCTCGCAGCACGCTATCAAATACGGCGCATTTCTGGGCTTTTAAAAAAAAACGCTATGCGTCGCCAGCTGTTTAATCGGATTCTTGGTGTTACCTCCTTTGACAGTATCACAGTATCAGCTTAAAGCACTTGTTGCAGGCTGCTGAGTTTGCATATTTTGCTATGAAGTACAGCCAGACTTTGACCGCTTAGCCTTGGACATTTTTAATCTGTAGCTCTGCTCTAACAGAACGTACGTACCTGGCCCCGCCTACTATCCTCGGAAACGTAAAATGATTGGCTAGAAGTGTATCACAGCTCAGGAAAAAAAAGCACCGAAATAAAGCACCGAAATGTGCGCTGCTTTTCGGTCTGGTTACTACCGTTTATGTCAGAACCGGGACACCGGTACCCATCCCTAAATATAAGTCACTTAGATAACTTAACAATGTTATTGTTTGGCTTTTTTTTTAGTATTTTATTTGTTCCTGAGTAAATCTGTTTGGCTGAGATTAAAGTTATAGTTTTTACACAGCTGAATAAACGTCAAGCAGACAGCTGATTATCAGAAGTGTGAGATGCTGGAGAATTTACTCCGGTGTCCTGTTATATTTTAGATAGCAAGGAGTTTATTAAACTTCACCGAAACAATCTGCAAATTTCATTAAAATTTAATAAACTATCATCTTGTCTTTATTTTTAGTTAGCACAGACCTTAAACACTTAAAGCTGTAAGCTAATGATAGTTATATAAGAGCAGATGCTGCTGGTGCAATAAGCTGTACGTTTTACGTCCAATGGATGATGATCTGATTAGTCGACTAATCGCAAAAATAATCGGTGACTAGTCGACTATCAAAATAATCGTTTGTGGCAGCCCTAGACTAAAGTAAAACAGTATGTTGGATGTGCCACGCAATGCTCAATTACATGGGTGGGAACTAGTGTGTTAGCACAGTTAGCTCGTTAACGTGTTGGCCGTCTAGCCCCACACACGGGGCGATCAGGGGTAGCTCGTTAAAGTCATTTCAACGAGATTAACGCTGACAGCACTAGTGGGAACACAACGAATATGACTGCACATTTACACCGACATCATCCTAGTGCAAAGACAAGTGGACAAAAACAACAAGCATGCATGCTACAAACTTTACCCGAGTCATTTAGACAGCCGTTAGCACATGATTCTCCTTATGGGGACCTGATATGTTTAATATTGTGGCGAGCTCAGACAAGGAGGAGACGGAGGTGTCGTTTGGTCTTGCTTCCCGTGAGCTAGCCAGGGAGCACAGCCGTTTATTGACATCTGCAGAAGAACACTGCCGCTAGCTAACTGCTCAGCGTGGCAACCGCACAGCAACAACAACAACAACACACAGGGCGCCCTCTGACCCCGGAAGGACACACCGTCGCAGCGAGAGGGCGTCACCCGTCACTATGGCAACATAAACAAAACATAACTGTACAAACAGAACCCCGAACAGCCCTGACCCGCTACATAGCCCCCACCTAAGGGGTCAGTCGTCCCCGACGACCCCATTACCCCACACAAAGTCCTGCAAATGTCCAGGTGCCTTATTTTGGCGCACCGGCTGGTCACGACCGGCGGGGGAAAAGTCACTCGGGTCAGAACATGGGGTGCCACCATCATCCCACTTCTGACACCAATGTGGCGAGCTCAGACAAGGAGGAGACGGAGGTATCGTTTGGTCTTGCTTCCCGTGAGCTAGCCAGGGAGCACAGCCGTTTATTGACATCTGCAGAAGAACACTGCCGCTAGCTAACTGCTCAGCGCGGCAACCGCACAGCAACAACAACAACACACAGGGCGCCCTCTGACCCCGGAAGGACGCACCGTCGCAGCGAGAGGGCGTCACCCGTCACTATGGCAACATAAACAAAACATAACTGTACAAACAGAACCCCGAACAGCCCTGACCCGCTACAATATGCTGCTGAGAATATAGCCCAGAAGAAGCGTATAGTATAGCTTTTATTTTGGAAAGAGCCATTTCTCTGTAATAAACTCTCTTTTTCAAAGATGAGTGATTCCTCAATCAGATACAGGGCTCGCAAAATCGCTAGCCCGACGTCCCGGGGCTAGCGATTTTTTTCCAGTCGGGCTACCAAAATCTATCTCTGCCCTGCCCGTCGGGCTATTGTAGAAAGGAAAAATATATGTCAATGCTTTTGCATTCTTTTGGAAATGTAGCTGGGTAATTATGTCATTGGCATCGGGGAGCCACTGTCAATATGTGACATATTGAAATCGCGTTTGAATTTGCGCTTGTTTTTTTTGCTTTCACTTTGCAATCAGGCGAACTGTGTATAGAGAGCGACAGTACTGATTGGTGAGTGATGATAATTTGCGCACCAATTCCTCTGACATCGTCTTATCAATCGTTAGCTTACTATGCAAACATGACAAGTGAAATCTCCCGCAGCAAGCTTAAACATGTGAGCGGTTGATCGCGCAGAGAATCGCTGACCGTTATGTGTGTGTGTGCGTGTGTAAAAGCAGCAGGATATATATTTTAGTTCTGGGGTCCGTTCTTCGTACCTCGCTAAGTAAGTTAGCTGGATTTGATTGTTGACGATTTCGCGTGATCTTGGATCGTTCGGTTCCCCGAAGCTCATCCGGGACTTGCTGTCGTAGCAACAGAGCCGTAAGCGTAAACCTGCTCGGTAGCAGGTTTACTTTATGTAAACAGGATTAGATCGCGGCCACTCAGGTATGTCCGCTTCATTTATACGAAAGCAACAGCGATATTCCACCACTGTTTCACCATAAATAACATCAATGTAACCAAAGATAATGCAGCACCTGATCCTTTTATTGATTTCACACAGATACATACAGGTCATTTCCTAAAAAAGGGAAATGTACTATTAACATTCTATTACATGTATGTGATTATTACAGATGTAATTCAGATTTCAGAGTAGCAATTGCAAATTACTTCGTGTAATCAAGATGAGAGACCACGGCTATAAAAGCGAAGGTGGATTTGGGAAGCCTGTCGCAGCCATGTCCTGTCCGTATACGCGAGCAGCCCATTGCGGAAGGTGCAAGATTGATAAGGAGAGTCCTCAGAATTCAGCGTATATTGCGGGACAGACAGGATCCTTTAGCTCAGCGCGACAGTGTGCTCATAGAGAGATATCGATTTTCCCGCGAGGGTATTATTTACTTAACCAACTTGTTGACGAGGGGGTGCAGGACCACCACCTGTCTTTTTTTGCTCTGCCCTTTTCTTGGTTGCTGTTATGAACAAACAAACAGATTATTTCAGGGTCTCTTTCCAAGAGACGAAAAGCAATATAAGTGATAAATATTACCATTCTGTGGAATATTCTTATATTTCACTTTTACTTGTTCCCATGTTCTAGTGGGTCCTGTTGTGGCTCTAATGTGGAAGGGGATATAATATAACATAATATAATGTAATATAATATTGGATAATATAGTGTAATATAATAAATTTACCCTACCGCCTACTGGTGTTGGCCAGAGGGGCCGATGGCGCGATATGGCAGCCTGGCTTCTGTCAGTCTGCCCCAGGGCAGCTGTGGCTACAACCGTAGCTTGCCTCCACCAGTGTGTGAATGTGAGAGTGACTGAATAGTGGCATTGTAAAGCGCTTTGGGTGCCTTGAAAAGCGCTATATCAATCCACTCCATTGTTATTGTTATTATTAAATCACTTACGAGTTTAATTTGTCAGCAACTTTCTGCCAGCCCTCTCTCCTTGCTTTTGCAGCCTTTGCAGTGTTCCCTTGCGTTCTGATTAAACTCTGAAACTCCTGAAATCCCTCACTCAAGAGTTCTTGCTCTGCTGCCGAAAAATACCGAGCACGCTCCTTCGACATTTGCGCCGACCAATCAGAGGGTTGCCGATCAATGTTTCTACTATCGATGCGTAGCCCCTTTTACGATACCCAGTGATCTCACATTACTTCATCCAGCTGTACTAATCGTCAACAGCAGGTGTGTTCGGAGAACCGGATTAGCGAGCTCACAGTTAGCGCGATGATTTGGTCTTGGATGTGTTATTTGATCTTGGATGTAGTAAGTGACGTACGAAGAACGGGCCCCTGGTGAGCCAAATAAGACAGGTCAGGGTGAAGAAGTGACACAAAGAAAAGCTTACCACAAAACGGAAAAGTTATGACAAATCAGACTACAAGGCAAAAAGAAAGTGCAGCTTTATGGTTTCATGGACAAAAGAATTTCTGTGGCTGCAATATGACGAGCTATATAATCGGGGCTGCACATAAGTGGTCCGCAGGTGCGCATTCGCTGTCAAAAAGAAAAACAAAAAACGCACACAAGATATGAAGTTGCAACGCGTGTTTGCATACATAAGATTTTCTGGAGGAGGACAGACATTTGTTTAAAACTCTTAAAGATGTCGAAGAAGCTCCTTTAAGCAATTACTTTGGTGTTCCTCCACCTCCAAAGAAATGTCAGATGGAATCCGAACCACAAAAGAAGCGCGTATCCTCGGAAAAGTGGTTGCAGGACGTGAGCTGGCTTCAAACAAATGATGAACACACAGAGATGTGGTGCGGAATGTGCCGTGAAAATCCCACTCTAGCGGACAAAAACAGTGCTTTTTATATGGACGCAAACGCGCGTTGCAACTTCTGGTGCGCGTCTTTTATTTTGACAGCGAATGCGCACATGCGGACCACTTATGTGCACCCGTGTAAATAACATAATGTTCTGCCGGGTGTGTTGTTGGTTTTCTCTCGATTTCTGAGTCGACAAGCGCCTTTGTTACTGGGACCAGTCATTTTAAGAAAGGCCCCCATTAGAACCCATGAGAAATGCAAGAAATGCATTATTGCTCAGTCTGCAATATCTTTCCCAGAACAAACACCAATTGCAAATAACATACTAAAAATAAACCTGAAAAATCTGTTTAGAACAGCGTACTATGTTGCAAAGAGTGAACTACCACTGGCAAAATGTAGCAGTCTTTGCAAACTTCAAAAAGCAAATGGCCTAGATCTTGGTTCCACTTGCCTCTTACCCGTGACTTCGGTGGAAATTTCAAATTCAGGATCTGACACAGACTGATTCATGTCCTACACAGTTCTTACAAGTTCATAGAAATTTCTGTTCAATTAGAACCAAGTATTTGAGTTGATGATTGTAATTTTTATACAATGTTGCAATTTGTTTTTCAACAATTTTTTGATTAATGTTTTGTTTCCTTTACAATATTATACTTTAATGTATAATATTGTAAAGGAAACAAAACATCAATCAAAAAATTGCTCTCTTTTTTTTTTTTTTAATTCGGGTTATTGGGCTACCAAAAACTGAAGAGTCCCTGCCCGAAGGGCTACCAGGGATTTTGAAATTTTGAGACCCCTGAGATAGATAGATAGAGATATATATATATATATATTTATTTTTTTTTAATTACTTTTGTTTCAGCAACATTAAATTTAAAAACTGTACTTTTGAGTTAAAATATATATTTATAATTTTTAATAAATGACAAATTAAAAGGGCATGAACATTTTTTTTGTATCGAAAAAATATCGAACCGTGACACCAAAGTATCGAACCGAACCGTGAATTTTGTGTATCGTTGCACCCCTAGTGAATAGTCATTTATTGTCATTAGCTCAACACAGCCCTAGTTTTCTTCTTTTCTATGCCATTTTCATTTCATTCATAGTGTGAATTAAATGTGAGAAGAAGCCAATTTTTTTTTTTTTTTTTTTTTTTAAATTGATCTGTGCCTGACTTGACATCTCTGGCTTGTCTGTGCAGGAACTGATGAGCAAGCCATCATTGAGTTGCTCGGGAGTCGGTCCAACAAACAGCGCGTTCCTTTGCTCCGGTCTTACAAAACCGCCTATGGCAAGGTAACGATTCTCATAACTAATGCCTTTTTCTTTTTTTCTTTTTTTTTCTCTTAGTACTGTGTATACAAACAATTTGCCAAAATAGAAACATGACTTTGTCTCATTACATAGCAGTAGGTAAATCATGCTAATAGACCATGTGCACGAGAAAATGCTAACTTCCTGGTTTGAGACCGGATGTGGGGTTGTACATTTCCGGTAGCTTTACTTTGCGGTCAATCACTACTGCGAAGATATACTCGAAAATCATGTCCAAAACTTGAAAACGGAAAGATTGCGTTAAGTTACAAAGAGCAGAAGGTGGGAACACTCACCACTGTTGTGTCATAAAAAGTCGAATGATCAATTTTGACGTTTAAACAGTTTAGATCGATCACTTGTTTACATCACTCAACACAAGCAGAACTGCATTACAAAATCAGAAGACACATCGTCCACATTCAGAAGCACATCTCTGTATAGTGACTGGTCTTATGATTTAAACAGGCAAATGTTCAGCATTCAAACTACAGGTGAAGAATAGTCAAACCAGATGTTTCCCCTTTATGTCGATATCAGCTAGTCAAGTACACACCTACACAGCATGTCAACAAACCGTGAAAAAAGCCACACAAAAAATGAATGATTGCTGGTAACGGTTTCTATACATTAGTATTTACGAAGGGTATGTTGTGACTTATCTTCAAAATTACAGTGGTCCCTCGCTATAACGCAGTTCACCTTTCACCTCGCTGTTTCGCAGATTTTTTTTTTTAGTGCAAGTTTGCATGCTTATTTTTACGTTACATTGTGTCCTGCGTCCTGATCGCTGCAGACGATCTCCTCCGTGACGTCTCTCCTGTACAGTACAGAATCGCTGCATCGATCGCTAGCAGTGTGACTCTGAAGTGCAGTACTGTATGTCGACGAAACGTTTTGCACCATCAAAAAATAAAATTGGCTACTTGATTTCACCTATCGCTGGTTATTTTTAGAACATAACACCCGCGATAAACCAGGGACCGCTGTTTACAGATACTGAGAAATATAAAATTTGAATCCCTTTTCTCTTTTGCTCTGAGGCGCGGGGGAAAAAATATCGACAAGTCGATGGACATCATTTACAGATATATTGGGTAAATGCCCAAGACATCTATAGAAATGTAAATCGCCGCTTGATTCATTCATTTGCTTAACTTGTTTTGGACCCTAAACAAGGCGCGAATAGGACACCGGAAACAAAGCTCCCCACAGGAGTTTCCACACCGGAAGTAGCATATGCTAACGTGCACATAGTCTATCGTGCCGGTCAGATTCAGAGGGGATTGAATGTCCTTAAAGCTGATTGTTGTTAGGCCACAGTGGAGTGTTTTGCAGCAAAATTTTCAAGGAGCAGTTAACGATGGTTTTGAACCATCCCCGCTTTCAGGATCTGATTAAGGATCTGCACTCAGAACTGTCTGGGGATTTCAGGAAGCTCGTCATGGCCATGCTGAAGACCCCCACTGAGTTTGATGCCTCTGAACTCAACAGTTCCATAAAGGTAAATACTGAGAAAATGCATGTTGGTGTGTCGCATCATAACGAAGGTCTGAATGCATGCTCATTGAAAAGACATACACAGGCTGCTGCAATCCAGACAAAGAGGTTCTTATGATAGCATTATTCTGTCCTCTTAATAGGGAGCTGGAACTGATGAGGCCTGTCTAATTGAGATCCTGTCTTCTCGCTCCAATGCTGAAATCAAGGAGATTAACCGTATTTACAAACAAGGTTTGATGCTTGAGGGTTTTTTTTTTTTTTTTTTTTTTTAAATGCTGCTTTTCCTCACTGCTCTCTTAACCTTAGTCTCACAGCATGACACCACTGAGATTGATTGCATAGAGGATAAGCTTAGTGTATTTAGATGTGGGTAGCACGATAACGCCTATAAATTCTGATTTGATAGCAAGAAAGCTGTCGCAATTCTAATATCAAAACATATAAAATAAGGGTATTATTTTAATTACTTAATCATTCACTGTTTGCTCTTTTAGCTCTTTATATTTATCTACTTGTGTCCCATTTTCCCCTTTGTCACTAATCTGGGCTACAAAATATTCCCAGATAGCTGTTTGTAGTATATTGATCTGAGAAATTTAGTCACATTTGATATTTTTCTCACATTTGATATGTTTAAAAAAAACATATTTGCCATATCAGAATACAAGAAGTCACTGGAGGATTCAATTAGTGGAGACACCTCAGGCCACTTCCGCAGGCTCCTGGTCTCTCTCGCTCAGGTATAGTTGTGAAACACTTGTGCACCACCTGCTTTTGTTAGAAACTACTTTCGAATTTGTACTAGGAAATGTGCTGCTCTCTGTTTTGCAGGGTAATCGGGATGAACGAGAAAATGTCGACATCTCGCTGGCTAAACAAGATGCTCAGGTAAAACCTCCGGATTTCATGTTGTTGACTTATGTTCAGTGATTCACCTGCATGTCTTAAAATGGTCAATCCTTGATTTCTTTGAGTGCAAGGACATTCAGTTTGTCACACCTGGCTTTTGTCTAAACAGGCCCTGTATGCTGCTGGAGAAAACAAACTGGGAACAGATGAGTCCAAATTCAATGCCATTTTATGTGCCAGGAGCAAATCCCATCTCAGAGCAGGTATAAATTCTGGATTAGTAAACAAAGGCAAATCTTTGGCGTCCTTTTCAGTCTGTTTACCTGTTTCCTGTGGATTTGTGGTTATGTGTGTAGTGTTCCTGGAGTACCAGCAGATGTGCGGTAGGGATATTGAGAAGAGCATCGGCAGGGAAATGTCTGGCGATCTTGAGAGTGGCATGTTGGCAGTGGGTAAGAATGCGCACACGCCTATTCAAGTTTTTACTTAAAAGAGCCACTCCCATGTGCTGGGAAAGTTAGACTGTGTGCTACGTAAAAGGTCAATGATTGTAGAGGCATGCACGCAGTAAAGGATTCACTATTAACTATTAAACTGCCTTACTGGATTAATACTGTACTGCAGTTAACTTTGCTAAATGTGTTGTACAGATGCAAGGGTCCTTCAAATGCTTAATCTTTGTTTTGTCTTGCCCTCCTCCTTCTCCCCCTTTTGCCATCAATTCACAGAGATATGGTAGAGTAACCTGTTTTTTTTTGTTTTGTTTTGTTTAGATATTATTTCTATTTTTTGTGAACTCTTTCATTAGTTTTCCACATCCCCTCTGTGTTATCATTCTGAGTTTTGTGCAGTGCAGTGTTGAAAGTTTGCCACAGTTTTGGTTTTTTTTGTTTTGTTTTTGGGGTTTTTTTGTTTTTTAATTTGCTCTAAAGCTTCAACCAATACCTCACCTGATAGGTTTGTAGCTTGAACCTATTCGCTGGAGCGTTAAGGACAATTTGCTACACAGCAAAACAAGACACGAGTTCTTCATGTTTCTCGTGCACGGGAGAGAACCGGACAAACGCCGTTCCTTCGCTTGACCCCAGTTGCTCTCGTCCGCTCCCCCGTAACACTGCTCTTTTATTGAGGTTACATGAATATGCATAGGTTCATTAACATACGACGTCTACATACAGACAAAGAGTTGTGTGTGTGTGTGTGTGTGTGTGTGTGTGACCCCATAAATGACTTCCCTAAACCTGCTGGTCTGGAAGTCTAACAGTTCATCTAAACAAAAGGCACTTAGCCTAAAACAGATATAGCCACGTTTATCCTACCATAAAACAATAAGAGAAGGTTCGACCTCTCCCATGCTCCCAGAGTGCTCTCTAATGCACACAAAGTTTGCAGACTATCAAGGATCAAACCTTTACCAATCTAAAACTAATTATAAAACTCTAAGCATATATAAGTAGATATTTCTAAGCATAAATGACAATCAACAATACAAAACCTAACATCACCTTTAGGGCTTAGAAGAATTTTTCAGCTTTATTGCTTTATGTAGATGCTCAGGTGGTGGTGGAGTAAATATCATGTGAATATTTAATGTCACATTTACTATTTCACAGTAGATTTGAGCCTGACGTTGATGTTGTTGTGTTTTCTGTTGGGGTGTTTTTGTTTTGTTTTTTTGTTTTATGTTACTTAATTTGTTTCACCTTGCTGTTATTGTTGTGGATACATCAGGAAGTCCAGTTTAATAAGATTTAAATAACATAACACAATAACATTCAGATACTTCTTTTTAAGAAGTTTTTTTGTTGTTGTTTTGTTTCCATTTCACAGATGTCATTTTGTGGTGTTTTAGAGAAATAAACTGCTTTTGTACAGTTAATAATATATTGTTGTTGTCTTGGTAATGACTTGGTTTTCTCTGTTTTAGTGAAGTGCATTAAAAATACACCTGCATATTTTGCTGAAAGACTCTACAAGGCCATGAAGGTGAGACAGCCTGTTCCCTTTCTATGCGTTACTAAATAGATGGAGCATCATATTCATTTTTTGTGCGTGTTATTTTTTGTGTGCAGGGAGCTGGGACAAAAGACAAAACTCTGATCCGGATCATGGTCTCCCGTTCCGAGGTTGACATGCTGGACATTCGCCAGGAGTATTTGAAAAATTACGGCAAGTCTCTGTACACTGCGATCTCTGTAAGTATCCACTATGATACAAAAGCACTGTATCCACTAAAATCTGTTTTTAAGAGACCGATGTTTAATTTTCTTGGCCTGTGTTGAACAGGGAGACACATCAGGAGACTACAAGAAACTCCTACTCAAGCTCTGCGGGGGCAGTGACTGAAAAAGGGAGACGTTCTGTCGACTTCTTTACAGATGCTTCTTCAAATATAATCTTTCTGAGTCATCTGTATGCACTATACACACACTGCATACTTGCATGCCATGTCAATGCTTTCAATGCAAAATTTACCTAGCTTTGAAAAGCTCATACATATTGTTGCCTTTCTATGCAAAACATGTTTTTTATATATTTTTTGTTTGTACTATATTGGCCGGATATGACAGTACATGGATTTACAAAATAGATTTGTAAGAGTTTACATTGGATTTTGAAGAGCTATATATATATTTTAAAAGATTTTTTTTATTGTGCCAATATGATCAGATACTGAACTGTATCTGATGTTTAGCAGCTAGCTCATGTGAGGCATATAATACATAGCAGCTAAGTACCAAAGTAAAAGATGATGCTTGCAATTGTACAATCTCTTCTCTATATTTTTTTTCTAGTCTTGAGTTTTGTTTCTAAAAGCTATGTTTGCAGTAGTTTTGTCACATAAAGGTCACTATAGTTCATCATTGAGCATGATGTTTCATAATTAAGGTGCCATTTTCAGGGGATTCAGGAAATAAATACTGAGAATGTACACTGGGATTGTTTTTTTTTTTTTTTGTTCATTCAACCATAAAACTGCAACAAACTCGATGAAAAGGCTTTAGGAAACGGGCATACACTCTAGTGTATGTCACATCCATTTATTGGATCACAAGCGCAAGTGGATTCTGGTGAAAAGGCGTTGTGAATATATGAATATGGCAGTAATGCTTTTTTTTTTTTTTTTTTTTTTTTTAGAAGAAACCAAGTTTAGTTACATTTTTATTTGTGTCACACCACATTACCAACATCTGTTGCCTCAAGCAGACAAACCCTTGCACAATACAGTTGTCTAAAAAAAATGTTAATACATAGTGCAGCAGATAACATTACAGAGAAATTGTTCACAGGTTGTTCAAAGCCATTTGAAAAATCCATAAAGATGATAATTTGGCCATTGATGAAGGCAAGAATTTTTTTTTTTAGTTTTTTCTGATAAAGAAAATTAAGCTTACCTTTTTGAATTAAATCACACGTTTGATCACCTAAGTCAACTCTGGAAGTCTGAAATTACTCAGATTGTTTTAAAATGATTGGTCAGTTTCACTAAAAGAATAGAATTTCACTAAACTGCCATTGTCAAGGATACTGATTGACTGGTTACTGTATTTTAGGTCAAAAAGTAAAATGTATTGCCAGCCATTCAAACTTTGCAGTGATGCTTAATAACCAAACCTTTGGCTGTACCACTGTGATGCTGTAAGGGTTTGGTAGTAGACTTGGTTTGTCAGCAGAGGGCAGTGATGTCTTTACTTCTAAAAAAAAAATGCAGCAAGCAAAAATCAGTCACATCATGGCACTGAATTAATCATCACGGTCACAGTTTACACATGTACAAACCACCAAACAAGGCTGCTAGTTCTTTCACACTGTATCAGCTAAAAGTCTCACAATCACTGCCATAAAGTAGTGTGAGACTTAAACACTGTATCAGGCCCGGCCCTAACCAATCTGGCGCCCTAGGCAAGATTTTAGGTGGCGCTCCCCCTACATCGGCAGTGTAGTGTATGTACTCACAAGAAACCGAATAGCTTTGTCTTTGACCTTTTTTTTTTTACTTAAAGAAAGCAAATTCACAATCAGAATAATTAACAAGATAAAAAAAAGATATGAATAAATAAATGAATACAAAAAATAAAAAATGAATATATGAAATACAATAAATTTTATATACATAAACACAATAAAACGTGTCAACAAGTTGGATAAAATAAATTAAAAATACAATATAAATAAGGCACTGCACAAAACAAGATATTAAATAAACCAGTATGACTTTAACAACTATATTACAAAAAAGGGGATCCTACAGAGTTCTCTAGTTGTGCTTTTTAATACTGCATTAACTAGAATGACTTACAAATTACTGTACACCACCCCCTCATCAACCTCACATCACCTGCTACAGCCTTACTCTCCTAGTCTTTCTTGCAGCAAAGTCATCTACAACATCATCATATGATAACTGATTTGAGACCACATGATTTATGCTTATGATGGAAAGTCCACTGAGACGTTTTTGCATCATAGTAGATCTCAGGTAGGTTTTAATGAGTTTGAGCTTAGAGAAGCTTCTTTGAGCAGCAGCTACTGTAACAGGAAGAGTGGCAAAGATTCTCAGAGCAACCCACATGTTGGGGTAAATTTCTACCAGCTTCTTCTCATGCAGGAAGGTCAAGAGTTCCATGTTTGTCATGTTCTTTGATGGCAATGGTGGGAAATTCTGCATTTCCATTGCAAGTTCTGTGCCATTAATGTCCGGCTGGCTGTCATGGGTCAGAGTAGTACTCAGTGTTTGGCACTGCTGTAGCAGCTCTTCTTTTTGTAAGTTGTGGAAATCGAGGAGTACTCCAAACTTGTCATTCACCTCTCCAAGGTTCTGAAATCTCTCATCAAGTGAAGAGATGGCTGTATCCACTACCACATTAAAAAATGTGGTTTCCATTTTTTTAAGTGCATCTTGTATGGGCTCATCTGGAGACTCATAACCGAAGTGCCTTTTGGTGGTTCTCAATCGCTTTTGTTTGAGTTCAGCCTCCACATTCATTTCTTCACACATCTCCTTTGCCGTTGTCTGTGCATCAGAAAATCCAGTGTTTCTGTAGCTGGTGAGGGAATCTTTGGTTTTCTTTAGCAAGTCGACAGCCACATCTAGCTGCATGGAGGCCGACTGCATGAGTTTACTCACATACTGGATCTTGCTGAGAATGTCATACCAGATGGCTGTACAAATGCAAAAACGATAGGATCCAATCTCCTCAGCCAAAGACTGGGCTTCAACTCTGACCACAGGGTCTGTAGCTGTTTCCCTCACCTCCAGAAGAGCCTCTCTGACTTGCCGAGCCTGATATCTGACTGCCTCAATGCTTTTTATCCTGCTTTCCCATCTGGTCTCAGCCCATGATTTCAAGGTGGTTTTCACATGTTTCAGGAGAACACCCCACCTATGGGTGGAGGCTGAGAGGAGCTTGAATAATTTTGCTAAATGCCCAAGGGCATCTGGTGAGCTTTTTGCAGCATCAGCTACTACCAGATTTAAAGTGTGGGCACCACATGGGACCAAAAAAGCTCTTGAGTTTAGCTGAAGCAACCTTGCCTGAACACCTTTATTTTTTCCCTTCATGTTGGCCCCATTGTCATAGGACTGTCCTCTGCAGTCTTCAAAAGGAATGTTAAGCTCCTCTATCCGTTTTAGCATGAGAGTTGACAAATGATCTCCTGTTGATTCCTCTGCAACAAGAAAGCCCAGGAAATGCTCTTTAACTTGTGGTATGTCTTCTCCTGACACTATCCATGTGGTAGATGGCCCAGGGGTGGGATTTAGAAACTTCAACAGTGCATCTGAAGAGAGGAGTATGTGACACCACTGAGTATTAAAGTCTAATAATAAAAACATATGATTCCAGGAATAAAATGAAATGATATAATATAAATGAAAAACCAAAGAGATATATGTATGATGTTAACTGATATGCAAATTAGATTAGATTCAATTTATTGTCATCATTACAGTGAAATGCTGAATAGCAGAATGCAAAGTAACAGTATAATATCATATGAGAATGTTATGTTATGATTATCTTTGACCGAATCACAGCAGTGCTCATATTAAAAAACAACATTCCCTCTCATGTGATATTGCTTAATTAACATTAATGATGTGCACTTTAACAACTAGGCTTACAACTATAATATATACAGGGGTGGAAAAGTGACTATTACCTGCAGGGTAAACGTTAGCTAACCAGAAGGCAATAACAATGTAAACAAAAAACACCTGCTTAAAAGATGAATACAAATGAGGAAAGGTGGGAGTACTGTAATTACCTAACGTTACATTATTATTTTCCATAACAATTTAGCCCCCTCCACAATATTAACTGACGTTAAAACAGTTAACTAGCTATTTATTGATTAGCAATTAGCGAATCATGTAACATTAGCTTAATGCTAAAAATTTAGGTTACTATCACATTCAGACAAATAATTCCATGTAGGCTAACGTTACCTACCTCTGTCTTTTTCTCGTTTCTCCTCCTCTTCTTTTCTCTTTTTTCTTCCCTGGGCACCTGACAGTTTTGGCCGTTTTGACATCTTGTGTTGATTTTTTGATGTGGTGACGTCCAAAAGGAACCATGATACGGGAAGGGAGGGGGCGCACCGTGCGGGGAGGGGGGGCGTAATGTTCTAACAAATAATATTTCTATTAAATAAGCTTTACTTTGCATTTTAATTAACGTGGGATTATTTTTTGTATTTAGAAATAATAGTACCAACTTTTTTTTTTTTTTCAACATTTGTGGCACTGGCGTGGCGCCCCCTGATGGACGGCGCCCTTAGCATTTGCCTATACGGCCTATGCCACGGGCCGGCCCTGCACTGTATTTTGCTCAATCAATACAGATAACTGTTTTTTCTTTCCTGAAGGGGCGTAAGGCCAGCATGTGTGGCTGCAGAAGGAGCTCTGTATGCCTTATTAAATCCTGTTGGCTTCACTTAAAATGCTGTTCAACACTGTAAAGACATGGCTATGCGCTTGGCTGGCCATAGTAGTGTACGTGTGTGTGTTAAGTGCACTACAATCAATAACTCTGTGAAGTGAGAAGGGGGGAGGCGGGGGAGGAGCCTGTGGAATTAATGGCATCCATAAAGCTGCCATGCCCACATTAAACGACTCTACCATGACTGTGGTGCTGTCAGATGCATGGGGGACCCTTAGGGAAGAGCCATGCTGGAGGAATCGCTTTTGATCACCTCACGTTAAAACTGACTAGAAATGGCAGAGAAGGTTTGAGGGCTTTAGATGGCTGTTTAGATTGCGATGGCTAAAAGTGTAATGAATCCTGAATGCGATTACATCAGTTTTGAAAAGATAATTTAGATGTGATTAGATTAGTTTTTTAAAATAAAGTGTCTCTGGCATGTCTATGCCAACATTGCAGTTTTGATATCATTACAACCATCAGCCTCTCATCTGTTGCAGGCGTCTAGCTGAAGGCTGTGTAATTCACCGTTAATTAAAAACCACGAATTGCCTAATTTACTGTCTGTTATGACTGATCTAATCACTTGGGAATCCTCTCACAGTGTCTGAGGTATTGTGGGGGAAAAGATGAAATTACATTATGAAACATAAAACTCTATAAATGACAGCAGCAAGCACATGCCCGTCTAACATTTCACTAAATGAGCATTGTGTATTCACTGCTTTGGGAATGCTATCACTCTCATGCATTCGTGCAGGAAATTAGTGTGAGAAGTAAGTGTCTAATAAACCAATTGCTTTGTTACTCTCAGCTGAGACAGCGAAGCTGATAATAAAAAAAGAAAAGAAAAAATACGCGAAAATGATTTGTTGTCTCCATTTGAGACAATTTGACCGGGATCGGTGATGGATATACTTGTTGACAGTCTTTTCAATAAAAGATAAAGCTATTATCTGCTGTGATCTGAGCTGCCTGACGTATAATTTGTTTAATAAAATTCAGTAAATTATCAGACAGCCACAAGCACCACCCTTGTAGTCTAAATAATAAACTCATTCATACCCCCAAGATAAAAAGGATCAGGCTGTCTTCTATATTTAAATGGGTTGTCCTCGGAAGTAGGATACAGACACAATTGTCCAATCAGTGTCAGCACTAGGGACCTGCTTCCCTTTGATATGAATGAATTGTAATTAATTTTTCATCTAAAGGGATAGCACATGGTTGCACAAGCTATGGAGCCAGCATGGCAGATAGACAGAAAGGAGGAGGTGTGGGTTTGGAGGCGATGTCACAATGAGATTCAGTGCATGCATGAATAAGGTCACGGTTTGAGAGGTATGCCCGCAGATGCTTGCCTCTGTGCCAGCAGTCTTTATTCATCTGTAGACTAGAGGCAGAGTGCATCCATCATCATCACACTGCATTTCACAAAGCCTAGTCAAATACACATATCATTTGTCACCGCATATACGTTCACAAATGGCGTTTTGCCCTCTTCTGCCTAATCCTGCACACATACTTAGCGCGCAGAGTAAAACTGGTTGCAGTGCGGCTTGGTTTTCGAAGCAGGGCGCATAATGTGGCTTCAGCAGCAGCAGCATTATGCAAGGGCAAGATAAAAATCCCTATGTTTTTATCACTGCTTTAACATTTCTTCCAAAATAAAATTCCTAATGTAGTCAGTGAGGATTAGCATGAAGCTCTGCTGATTTGATGTGTCAGTGTTAAATCCAAAGATTAGAATAATGAATTAATATCACCCGGTTTATCAACCAGCCTATTTTTGGCAACATCTCTTTTTTTTTAGCTCTCAAATTCATCTCATGCACTGTGGTGACATAGGAGATGATTCACACTGAGGAAAGATATATGCTTTAGGTAAAACTAGCAAGAACATCCTCCATCACAAAGCCTTGCATTACGTAAATAATTATCATGTAATTAGCAACACACTGTCGTTTTGTGCCGGTTGATAGAGACTGCATCAGTAAAATCTGACTTAGTAGAGTTCAATTTACACTTACTGCAGTAAAAAGTATAACAATGGCTTCAAACTGCAAAATCGTATTAAATCTTATTAAAGAATCAGAATCAGAATTTATTTATTGTTGTTGGCAAGTTTGTCCACAGGTTTTTGCACATATTTTTCTTGTTGTCATGATGCAAAAATCCGTGATACAGAAATAGAATATATGGCATTTACTGTAGATATAACAAATAAATCTCTATATGAATATTAATAATATACATACTCAAAATAGGAATATATAAATGTATACTAACTAACTAGTATGTATATACTAACTAGTAGTTCTAATTTGTATTCTTATTACAGTACTGTAATAAGAATACAAATTAGAACGTTCCCCCTTTGGGTAGAAGTGCAGCATTTGTGGTTCTTTACCGCCATGTCGATATTTTTAATATTATTATTTAATATTTTCATTCTGTTCGTTGTGATTTTTTTCCACCTGGGATTTTCGACGTAGTACGGGGATGATGTGTACGCCCATTGAAAAAATGGGCGTGTCGTCGCGTCTTCCCCGCCTCATTTTGCCTTATATGGTCACCGAGCGGACCGTTGATTGACAGCGAGCAGCAGCTGCTGAGTTGCTCAGACATGGCGGAGGATACAGTGTAACTGGGCAGCAGCGGCGGAGTTACGTGAGTTTTCCCAGCAGTTGAGTCAGCAAAAGGCGCATGAAATGATACATAAAAAGAGGAAAATGTGTTCGGTTAAAGCGTACTCTGAAAGGGAACGAAAAACGACGAGAAGCGCCACACGTTGGTAAGATGGAAAAATGTATCGCTGTTTAGTGCAGTCAACAGCCTTGGGCAACAAATATGGCTTCTTGTGCCTTTTTCAGTATGCTATAAAAATTGTTCTCCCGTGCAACCTAATGCCGTGGTGGCTCCGGCGAAGTTCTGCAAGCCGCTACAAGTTAAGTTCAATAATCGCTCAGTACTTTTGATCGGGAAGGATATTGCATCCACTTGGCCGTCTGAGGTTAGCTGGGAAGCTACGGAACTACAGCGGATAGCAATGGAGCCAAAGCACAAAGAGTTGCTAGACCAGTGTCACCAGAACTTATTGGAGTCCATAACAGATGCGGACCGTGTGATCGAGCTGCTGATAGTTTCCGGTACTTTGAGTCAACTCGACAGGTTCGAGCTGGACCAGAACTGTTCGTCCAGCGCCGAGAAAGTCGACCACCTTTTGAAGATGCTGATGAACAAGGAGAGCGACCATTTCCTCGACCTGTGTGTGGCCCTGGAGAAGGCATACCCTGACCTGTATGCTGCTCTGTTCGGGAACAACGGGGGAGGACCTGTGGACCACTCCACCGGTAAGAGCTGAGACTCTCAGTTCTCCTGAACGGGTCTTCACTTGAATCTATAAATGAGTACTACTTACTGTAAGCAGCGACAATCTGGGTGGTCTCTCAGAAGAAACCGTGTGTGTGGATAGCTACACAATACTCAAGCTGGAAGCTTGCTTTGCCATGAGAAAGGTGAACGGGAAGAGGTTGTAGAGGGGGGTTGCAGCAGTGCTCCTTTATGCATGCTGTGAAATTTGTAAGAACTAATGGCAATGTGCAAATTTTTGTGCTGTTAAATGTGCAGAATATAAAGCACTAGCCTTGATCTTTAAACTGCAGGCTGGAGAAATAATGCACAAGCAAGGACTAAGGACTTTTGTCATTGCTCGCCATTATGCCCTCTCTCTACTCTACAGTCCAATAAAAATCATTACAATAGTGTAGAATTCGATTGAGTTGCTATAGCTTCAGAATATTTTAAGTGTTGATATCAGTGTTCTGTTTAAATAAAGTCAGACCACCTAATAACCACCACAAATTCTCATGTGTTGTTAGTGGCATGCGATGGCTATGGTACATTAGATTAATCCGAGTTGTTTCCATGACAACGGGTGTACCACTCACATGTTGGTCTGTACCTTGTGCGTGATGTGTGCATGCAGCCTGCCCATGCCTAAATGGATTGGTCTGCATCAGGCCACACTCCCCTTTTGGGGGAGCAAACCATGCTTTTATTCTAACAAGGACTGATTTTTTTTTTTCTCCAGTTGTGCATTAATGCTGTATTTTTAATCAGAGTTTATTCATTGCATTCATTTCATTTGGCCTCTGTCCTCACAGCAAGTGCCCTCCTCTTCAGCGGTGTGGGTTGTTGTTGCATGGAGACAAAGGGCAACCAAGTGTAAAAGCCTCATCTAGTTTTGCCTGTTTTACTTTGTCTGAATGACTGAAGCCAGTGGCTTACAAACAGTGTCATGCCCCGAGGGCCTGAATGCAGGATGAGCCTTGAGATCCAAATCTGGGGAAGAGATGCAGCACCATGCTTGGCTTTTGATACATTTCACATTAAATGCAATGCAATGCAGGCAATGTTGAATAATTTTGAAGCCACCCTGTGTGAAACGGCTACAGTTGTGTCCATAGTTTACGGCTGCCAAGTTGTAGCACGCCTCACTTTACTACCAGCAAGTAGATCTTAGCAGGTAATGCTGATTTGGTCTTGCTGCTCTGCTGACTGGATCACTAATGCTTCCTTAAGCTTGATTACTTCCTTGTATTGACTGTTGCTGCTGCAGAATAACACACCTGCTGACATGCTAAGAAACACATTCACTGTGTTTCTGTGAGCAGCTGAGAGTCTGGTCTGGTCTGGTCTGTTTGCTGTTGGCAGTACTTGGCAGTCTGGATTTGGGTTTTTCTTCACTTGCTCACCTTTATAGATCATAACACCGGGCCTCAGAGCTGACCTGCCTTGTATTAGGAGAATGCAAGCACAAATGGTGAGTCTGGCTTGTCAGCCTGTGGTTATTCAACAAAGGATTAGGGCCTGCTCTCCTCTCTCTGGTATAAATTCTCTCTGTGAGACGCGCTTTATCGTACTTCTACAGTCCTCTTTATTAGCTGTCACGCTTTTGACTCCCTCTGCTTTGACTCAAGTGTTGTGCTTCTCTTTAATGTGCTCTTTATTATCTTTTAATATAGTAATTCGGATGATGCGATTACCATGTTTTAGCCATACTTGCAAGAGACTGAAGACAAGCTGCTCACGGAGCACCTTCAGGCAAAGAATCTGGTAGAAAAAGCACAAATGGATGAAATCCTCAAAGCTGCGGTGTATCTGTGAACAATGCAGGGTGTGTAAAAAGAGAGAATATGAGTGTGATGAGTCTTGCTGATAGCAACCTGCTCTCAACTTGTTCTCCTCTCAGGCTGCCTGCCTGCTTTTGTTCTCAGATGTGCCTCCTGTGCCAGCTGAGCCTCTAAACAAACACACACACACACACACACACACACACACACACACACACACACACACACACACACACACACACACACACACGAAATCATCCAAAGAAGCATCCTCAGCGCAAAGGAAAAACATACAGATGCACGCATAAGTACTGTATTCTTTAAAGCTCGGGCTCTGTAAATTATAAGTGTTTCAGTGGCAACCTGCAGCACATTTGCTGTAGAGAACACGCAAACACATTCATTATTTAGCCTGTTTTTGCGCATCTGTGTGCTGGGGGGACCAAGTCTGGCTTCCTGATTTTTGACAACATTTTTACCTCTCATTAAACGGCAAAGATTCCCTTAGAATATTGTTTTGGCTTTTAAATGAAACTGAATGAATTTCATAAATTCATGCAATGGCAACAATCATGCTGTTTTGTTTTGTTTTTTTGTGCCTTATTTTGCATTATACCAACAGTGACGTACCTAAAGAAAAGTGTAGTAGAAAAGATGCACCTGCACACCCCCCACTCTTTTCAGAGTCTGACAGTGATTTAAACACACTGCAAGAGGAGGGTAACACAAATCTCCTGACAGGATGCAACATCCACAATCTTCTTCTGCTGTCTGTTTGCCTTTGCTTTATCAGTGGTTTTGGTTTTTGTTCCTTTATTGTCCTTTTCTGAGTCACAATCTATTTCCTTTAACTTTCTCTTTCTATGACCCATTATATTTCTTTCCCCCACTGAGTGGTTTCATTTCTCTGCACACTTAAATAAAAGGACGCGTCAGAAAGATAGAGGAGGGTGATTGAAAGAGGGAGTAAGAGAGCGGGAGACAACAGACCTTTTGTTGACAAGTTGAGCAGGCTCAAAGTGCCCAGTCAGCAGCTTGTTCTGTGTACAGCAGCCTAGGACATAGGCCAGTGTTATTGGAGGGGGAGTTTCTGTCCCACTCCATAAAACACGGTGGACAGACAGAGTGAGTTATGACCCCAACTCTCGTGTCATGGCAACTGGCCTTAAATATCTCCCATGGTCCAGACCTGACCTCACTTTCTCCGTCAGTGTCTGTCAGTGTCTGTCACTCTGTGATGCACACTGCCACTTACCTTGTCAACGCACTCTCCTTTCTTTCACCAACCGGTGTGCTTCAGTCTGTTGTGTTCTAGTTGCGCAGAGAAGGCCATCAGTTCAGCTCCCTTTAGTTTCTGCTTAGTGTGATTGATATTTGAGCAGATTCCACATGCATTTTGAGTGCAGGCGTGCATATTTATAAGTGCAGCGTTTACTCAGAATGTGGTGGTGCAGAATGGGCCAATTGCAGCGTTCTGTCCTCTGTTCCCTGTGTCAGACTACGTCAGTGGGAATTTAACTTGTATCCATAATATTAGAACTGCTTACGTAGATGACTTTCATCTTGTCACTGCACTTCCTTGGATGTCATTAACATACCTAAAGCCTAGATTATTCGTGCTCGTCTAAGTCTGCTAGGGTCTGAGTGACATAATTTTTGCATCAGTCCATGCGAAAGTCTGTGTGCCTGCCTGTTTTTTGTGACTGTGTGGACTTGTCTGCAGAGAATCTCCATTACAATGCAACAAGTACGCATGTCCCCCAGGCAGTGGGCTTCAAGTGGATTTCAAAGAAGCATAACAGGAACAGCTACTTGGCCATCAGGTCTTGGGTTGATACTCAAAAAACATAATTGCTTTGTGACTTTAAATGGGGGCCATATTACTACAAGCCTGACTGCTCATCGCTGCCTTTTTTACCTGCTGAAGATCAGGCTCTGGCTGCTGGTTTGGGGTTGACATACAGTTAACTTTAACAACTTTAACGTCACTCGAGGTTCTTAGCATGCAAACGCAAAGCTAGCGATCTGTGCAGATGCTTGCAAATAGATGATGTTGTGCTAGCAGCCTACTCTTTCTGTTCTGGACACTCTTATCTTATTGTTATACTCTTATCTTTTCACGCAGTAAAAATAAGTGTCTATTCTCCTCTGTGCACACAAACTAATGTCAGCTGATTGTAAATGTGCAATCAGCTCGTGATGCAAATAAGTGAAGAGCCTCAGTAACGCAAGTCACAAAATAACAACATAATTGTAACTGTTTTGTTATTACCGAAGTTGATGCAGTAAATTGTTACGGTGTAACTGAAAAATGTGATGTGAGTACAGTAACAAGTTACTTTGGAACATGTTACACAGTATAATAGAGGCTTAACTGTTAATTAGATTTGATAATCAGCTGTCGTGAAGCATTTTTTTTTTTTTTTTTTTTTTTAAAATAAGATGAAGACTTTAAATTGCTGTATATCCGTATAACCATCAAGACAGGATGCCTCATACTTTTTAGGACATTAATAGTGTGTCACTGACATTAGTGTTGGAACATTTGGCCAATTAATCTTCTAATCATTCAACAGAAAATAATGAAATCATTAGTTTCAGGGCCTTAGTTGAGTTGTAATTACCAGTTTTAATGGTATAGGGTTTCTTGTCAGTATTAACTCAATAAATCCATCTAATCAAAGCCAGAGATGCACAGTAATGAGTCTGACCTCACCACTTCCTTTGGGTCAGTGGTGTTGTTCCAATTTAATTCTATTGATTTCTAACAGGGTAAAATGTGTATTTTTTTTCTTTTTTCACTTTTACTAGGATTAATATCTGATGGTGGGCTTATTGACACTCTGAATGCGAGATCAACAGCCAGGAGGCAGTATAGTGGAACAGAACTACATTACCATTTTACACATGTTTCTTCACTTCCTAATTACCCCACAAAGTGGAGGAAATGCCAGAATATAAATGTTTACCAGCATCGTGAAGTCATGGAAATGAATAGCTTCTCTCTTTGTTTAACCATCCTTACCCCCATTCTGTCTTTGTTGTGCTGTATTTTCTCTCTGTTTATATTTTTCTTCCACCTACTCTGTTTCCATTTTGGCGTCTTATCTTTCTCTCCGTCAGCTTGTATTGTCTCTTTCTTTTGTCATGTGATCTTGGGTCAAACCTAACCTATAATATAGGGGTGCAACGATACACAAAATTCACGATTCGGTTCGATACAAAAACAAATGTTCATGCCTTTTTAATTCATCATTCATTAAAATTATAAATATATATTTTAACTCAAAAGTACAGTTTTTAAATTTAATGTTGCTGAAACAACAAAATAAAAAAAATTAATCTATCTGCTCGAGAAATAGCTCATCTTTGGAAAAGAGAATTTTTTACAGAGAAATGGCTCTTTCCAAAATAAAAGCTATACTATACGCTTCTTCTGGGGTATATTCTCAGCAGCATATTAAACATATCAGGTCCCCATAAGGAGAATCATGTGCTAACGGCTGTCTAAATGACTCGGGTAAAGTGTGTAGCATGTGTGCTTGTTGTTTTTGTCTGCTTCCACTTGTCTTTGCACTAGGACGATGTCGGTGTAAATGTGGAGTCATATTCGTTGTGTTCCCACTAGTGCTGTCAGGGTTAATCTCGTTAAAATCACATTAACGTCATAACGCGGCAAATCTCCGTTAACAAGTTACCGCGGATTTCCCCGTGCTTGGGGCTGGACGGCGTCAACACGTTAACAAGCTAACTGCGCTATCGCACTAGTTCCCACAAATTGAGCATTGCGTGGCACATCCGACATACTGTTTTACTTTTTTCCATGGCACACTTACCATCAGGGTCACGCTTCACATGAAAACCAAGATAGTTCCAAACGCCAGATCTGAATGAGGGTGGGGGAGGTTCAATTTTGGGTAGCACTGAGGTAGTTGCCATGTTGCAACGAGCTTAGCTTCTGTCTTGCTAGTTTGCGCTGCGCTCAGTGGATCTGCACTCGACAGTACAGCCTAGGTGGAGTAGTCGAACGCAGATCCACTGAGCGCTCAACACAGACTGTATCGTCAGAAGAAAAGTTGATTAAAATAAATAAAAAATGTTGTATTGTTCGATACATATGCATACTGAACCGAAAGCACTGTATCGAACGGTTCAATATCGATATGAGTATCGTTGCACCCCTACTATAATAATCATGATAGTAATCGTTATTGCATGTGGGTCTGCCTCTTATTGAAGATTAGATAAGACTAAAGTATTATGCGTAGTCGTGGTTAGTTGGTGATTTGTTATTTTACTTTAGATCAATTAGTGCATATGCTTTTAATATCAGACGAACGAAGGCGACAGAAAGTTCGAGGATTGGTTAGTGCTTGCTAATAATTCCACTGCATTAGGGCTCTGCACATGTAAGGAAACCTGAGAAAACACTTATATCAGCAAAGACTTTATAGCAGCTACATAGATTATTTGGGGGGAGTGGGGTGTTTTCTTTTATTATTTAGATACCTCACCAAGCTTTAGCATAATTGCTTCACACAGAGAACTGCAGTGTAGAATATTTTGCTTTTCCTGCCCAGAATTGTTAAAGTCCTACCCACCACATCTGCAGGTCTGAAAAATGATTATGTTCTTTTCTTCTCCTTTCTCTTGTTGACCTTTTAAGAAATGGTAGTTTGGCTTAATCACAGAGTTACCTCAACGCAAAATGAAAATGGTTTGTGAATCAACATATGCTGCCCTGTGATTAAACGCAAAGGGAACATCACAAAGGTTGCTGAAATTAGAGCAGTGGGGTTTTTCCATGCAAACTGGCTTTTTGGCAGTGTTTTGGCTTTTTCACTTGCTGAGGCATGTAACTGGTAGAGGGAGGTATGGTTTGGACTGATACTGATATTCACAGTACTTTTACTGATGCTGCTCTCCATATTTTGGGGGTAAAATCTAGACAACAGCAGTGTCTGTAGCCTTTTTCAACTCAATGGCAAGCACATCTGTTGTGTTTTTATTAATCACAGCTTCATAGCAAGCAGAAACGAGGACGTTTATAATTGTACCTCTGGGACCAAGTGCTATGCTAATTTTCCTACAATTCAAAATGTTAACAACCATGAGGAATAGAAAATTCATTATCTGTTGCTGTGAGGACAGCTCACACTAAATTCAAACTGACTTTGCAGAATATGCCTCATAGCAGAACAGTAGTTGGAGCAAGATTACTGATGTCTTCCCAATATAAGTTACCTACTGGTTTGCAAATGGAGCTAATTACAAAAATAAATAAATAATTTCCCCAAGGGATCAGTAAAGTATTCTGATTCTGAAAACAATGTGTGTATGTACAGAAATTTATTGCCATAGATCAGTGGCAGCATTCCTCTCAAAAACCTGTATTGGGCTCTTTCTGGCACCTTTTTTCTTTTTGACCCAACCCTTGGCACGAGTAAGCTGATCTAAAACAAATCATGCCTCATTTATGCTGAGCAAGGGTTCTTTGCATAAAGAAGCCACATTATGGTTTGCTCATAATAGGCTGGGATGGATGGCAGTAGCGTTTTTGTTTTTTCTTTGGGGAGGGTAATGTTTCAAACTGTTTGCAAGGATCCATGATTACTATAAGGTTACATTTGGGTGATCTTGCTATTTGCTTGGTGGTAAAACAGATTTAGTTTTGACTCATGCTAGAGGACAGACTCAAGTCTAAGTGGAAAAAGGTGGGTGGGCGGGCGTGCAGTGGAGTAATCCTTGCTCATGACATCGTCATGTTTGACAGATTCGTGTTTACGCTAATTGTACACTTTTTAAATCAGACGATCGATCCTTTACCCCAGTAGTAAGGCTGAGCTGGCTCATTTCCCAGAATTTTCCATGTGGTGTCAGTGCCTCACCAGAAGTTTGGCACACTACTTTCTGAAGCTCCCCGAGTAGAGATATTGAGGTTTGGACATAAGCGTGTGTATATTTGTGTACCAGTATCATGATATAATGATTGGGGGGTGTTGTACACTGCTAATTTAAACAACATTGTCCTTATTGTGTGCAGAGACACGGCCAGCATTCGGAGGTCTAGCTTACCCAGCATAAATCATTCTTTCTGCTCTCTGGCTTAGCGCTGACACATCCTTCAGCCTCAGTTAAGCACACTGTAAAATGAGTGGGTTGTTGTCAACCGTGTTATTAGTGTTGCTATTGTTTGCGCTTCTGTGGTTAAATGGCTGTAAAGCTAAGGATGGTGAAGGAGAAAGGGCACAGACTCTGCTAGCCTCAACTTTGTTTTAATCACTGTTGCTCACTGACAGTGAGAAGAGCTGACAGTGGCTAATAAAGAAAAGCGCACTGTATTATTTTTGGAATGCTAATGCTGCTGCTCTACCAAGTTGCCCCAAAATGTTTGTCTGTAGAGGGCTTTGAAATATCACAGTTGCCTTGCTTGCTTTAAATCAGAAGCAATGAGGCTTGTCAATGTGCTCTAAAAAAATAAGGGGTTTTGAAGCGGCAGCAGCAAGGAGCCCATCTCACTGATAATCATGTGTCTTTACTTTAGGGGGAAACTATCTCATTGTCAGAATTTTCTGGAATTGATGAATAATTTAGTCTCAGCCACTGCAGGAGGCAGAGTTTGTATCTTTCTTTGATTAAGGCTTTCCTCCAACTCTCATGCCGTCCTCTTTGACTATTCCTCTCATCCAGTTTCACTATGGCAACTTATGCCATCTCCTTTTATGTCCTTGAGAACATAATCTCGTTGTTTGAAGCAACTTTTGGTAGCGATCCCAATATTTATTTATTTATTTATTTTTCATTTTTTGATTTTTTTTAAAGGGAAGCAGATGGGCAAGTGGGGAAAGCGGAGCTCCTTAGGAATGGCAAGTACTCCCCTAACCTATTTAGGTGACTGTGACAGTCTTTTGTTACCATTGCATCAGGTCTTCTACTGGATTATATTCTCACCTCAGAATGCATCTCTTTTGTTGGCATTTGTTTACCCTGTAGACCATCGGTGGTTTATCAGTATATTGCTTCAGTTTTGAATTTGTGTGAAGTCAATGTGTACTGGCATTGCCTGAAATATTATATTAAATATCAGTATTAGTAATCGTCAAGAATTTCAGTCTGTGCACCCCGTGTATAATATCTCCTGATAAAAGCTGTCATGTTTCTATTTATGAGGCTGAAAGCAATCTTTCAGGTCTCATCTGTCCTGTGTGCCTCCTATTGGCAGACTCAATCGGATTCTACCTCTGTAGAGCATCAGATCTATGCCGCCTTAATGGATGTCTGTTTTATTGATGCAGTGAACATGCTTACAAATGATTAGCCTCACTTGTTGTGGCTGGTGCTAATTGGTATCAGTGTCTAAAAGCTACAGGAAAACTCCAGTGCTGTTGACCCTCAGATCAACGGCTGGTTCATGCCAATCAGGTGTACAGTTGTTGGGGTGCTTATGGAATTAACTGATTAAAAAGCAAGCAAGCAAGCGTTCTATGTTGATATTCATTTTGTTTTCCTTGATTTAGATGTTATTTAGAAAAAGGGTAGATAAATCACCTGCAGCTATGGTCTGACAGGCTGGGAGTGGAACCAGGGAGTCGAGTGCAAAAGGGAATTTTTACCTGTTCTGTATGTATCCTAACTACTCTATTAGATTGCTCCAAGTAGCTAGATTTGTAAGATCTTTGTTTGTGCCAAAAACAGCACAAATTGAGGGTTTTGTTCCGTTCAGTATTTTATTTTTATTCCTTCAAGGTTTAGAGCTGACATTACCTCCCATTGGCTCATGAGTTTTATTCTAAAACCCTAACCGTCACGTACTGGGTTCAAGAAGTCAGTAGTTGCTTTTGGTTGCTTTTAGTTGCCTCTTCGGAAATGCACATGAGCCTTTTGCATAGCTGGGTTGTAGAGAATTAATGCTGTGCAACCCCACAGTGGTGCTCATTGTGTCTGATGGAACAATATGAAATCAAAGCCGTGTGCTCCGAGCACTTCATGGAGTAAAAGTGTTGAGCATCGGGGAACGTCAGAACAGATTAAAAGCCTTTCCGCCCTGCTTCTCTCTATTTTCACAGTCTCTCTCCTTACTTCTCTCCCTCCTTATCGCCTGTGCAACTTTAGTTAGGCTATCTCCTTTTATCTGTTCTGCTCTGTTCCATGCCTTCTTCATGTTTCTCCTTTTGCACCCCTCCCTCCCTCCTCTGTCTGCGGGGCCTAAGATGGAGCGGCTCAGTCGCACAGAGCTCATAGTTAATTAGGCTTGGCCTTGTCACACATTGAGGGCTGGAGCCAGAGCTGTAGCTAAACCCAGTGGGGAAGCAAGGACAGAGATGGAGGTCTAGAACTATTGGCGTCAATTGCTTGCTGCTGACAGCTACCAATCCCTTGTTCTCCTAAACCCTCTGTTTGGCTTTCATTTATCACATCAGATTAGTATTATCTCAGTTTCATTGTGCTTTTTTTTTTTTTTTTTTTTTTTTTTTTTTTTTTTTAATAAATTACCTCGGCGTCATTTCCCCCCCACTTTAACAGTGCAGACAGGACAAATTTAGTGTTGTAGACATGTGAAAATGGAAAAACATTATCATTGGTTCCAGTTTCTCTAATACGAGTATTTTGTATGCTATATATCAATATTGTATTTAAAAAAACAAAACACTTCAGTCCCTAACTGCATCAGTATCTATTTTACATTTCAGATTAGAGATTGTGCAATTCATCACAAATACTAGTATTACAAAATTACACAAGTCTGAATGTTTATACTAGTGCAACTGTTTACTCAGTATGATATTTGCAAGATGACTGTTACACACAATGATCGTCTGAGTGTTTTTGCTGAAGATAACAGTCTAGCATTTGGAAAGTAAAAACTTAATAGAAAAGTGGCTAGTTGGTGAATCTAAGAAAGCTGTAGAGGACGATGGATGATGCATTTTGCAATAAGTCAAAGATGTGTTTTTTAAGAAAAGGGCAGTTTGTGTTGCCAGCCATGTTTATGTTACCCTTTGGAGCAGGGACTCTGCATTATAATGGCGATCTGTAGAGTCTTTCCTATGGATTGTGGTAGCCTGTGTGAAATATCCCCTAGCTTAACGTTGTGCATAGCTATTCAGATAGAGAATCATTTTCTCTCTGCTGCTCTCTTTCTCTCTCTCTCCTACTCTCTCTATGTGCTTGACATAAAAAGAGAAAATCCCATTTCAGCCGTGACATTCTGCCTGTGTAGCAGAAACATACAGGGACTATACATCAAAGCAAGGCAGAGTGCACAGTGAGGGAACGGAGGTTTAATGACGACAGGGGTCTGGAGTGATAATATAGAGCTGCTAAGGAGGAGAATTGAAGTTATTATTCCAAGTATAAACCCAGTACCGCATTTATAATACAGCTGTGCAGGGAATATGAAGCTGGCTATGTAATATTCATTTCATTTGGCATTTTACCGGCAATTAATTCAGGCTCGTGTGTAAGTGGTTCATCATTCTGTTGGTGCTGTAAGTCTGACCGCATCGCTTTTCTTGGCAGGTTCCACGTACAGCGTTCTCTCCACAATGCCCTCCGACTCAGAAAGCAGCAGTTCCCTCAGCAGTGTTGGTATGTATAACGACCCAAGAAGCCTTTTTAAGAAGTTATTTGTCATGTCAGGTCACACTGGTTCTGTATGATGCCCACAGTGCACTGTTGGGAAGCTGTTTACACTGATATTGGCGTAATTCCTGTAGCGTTACAGTGAAGGATCTAGCGGTTTTATTTCTCCTTTAAACCCACCATTGGGGCACTCGCCACACATCTCCCGTTCCTTAAGCCATGTTTTCCTTTCCCTAGGCTTGACAAAGGTCCAAATGACTCAGCTGTGTTACATAAACCTCCAAAAGGTCCAAAAAATGACTCAAAGATGAACATAATCCCCAGATTTCCTGCCCTGGTTCATGTTTCAAGGAAAACAACCCAGAACGTGACTTGTAATGGTGTATATATGATTTATGAGACTCGATCTATGTGGCACCACATCAGTGACACTCGGTTTAAAAAAAAAAAAAAAAAAAAAAAAAAAAAAAAAAAAAAAAAAAATCTGAAATATAAGAACATATTTTCCATAAAACAAGATTTCAGTGGATTTGTATTGCAGGCATTTATGTAGACATTTAATTTGATTAAAGATAAATCTCTGGGGACCTTGTTAAGAAAATACCAGAGATACAGCACAAACCTTTCATTTTTTTTCTTTCCTTTTTTACATCTGACATTACAAAAGGTGTAGTCTTTTAAATCGAATGTAATTCCCACCAACTTTTATTGCACAGCGTCTCAGGAAAAACCCCTGGCATATTATAAAGGAATTTCTAAACAACCAGGTGCTGCCCTCACAGCTGGATGGGACTTTTGCTTCCTAATTCTAAAGTTGGGAGCACACTCTGACCAAGTATCCTTTCTGGATGGGTCATAATGTTTAAATTTGATGTTGTTTTGAGGCACAGAAAATGGAATGCATTCAGTGACATCTGGACAGTTGTATGTCTGTTTCTTTCCTGGGTTGGAATTAACCATTGAGGGTGACACCGTGTGTAAACACGATCTGTGATCTTGCAGGAAATTATGTCTGTGTGTCTTTATTTGACAGAAATCTGTACATTTTCTTAATTTGGTCATAGAAAATCTATTATACCTGAAGAAATGAACAAAACTAGGAAGAAATCATTTTCACAATCCTACTCCTTCATGCTTTGTCTCTCGCTAAAGACTCTTGGGGGGCGAAAATAAATAAAATCCTCTAGGCAACTTCTTAATGATAAAACAAATTTATGAGATAAAACAATCCAGTGTGTGATAAATGGTCACGGGCTTCTCAGTAATGTGTTTACCGTTCCAGGTTCTCCTGTTAATGGTGAAGCATCCTCCCCACCCCCAGCTATCAATGACAACCGGCATTCCGGTGACAACCTGGACACCATCTTGCTGCAGCTCCGCCAGGTGACCAGGGAGCGGGATGAGCTTCGTAAGCGTCTGGCGTTGGCATCGCCTGGGACCACCTTCGACGACTGCAGGTGCAAATCTTGGCCTGTTTGCCAAATTGTTGTTGTTGTTGTCACTGTTTCTTGTTACCTCCTGGTAACACTTTTTTTAAATTTGCCTCATGACTATAAAAGTGTTGACATTCATGCCTCCCTTTTCTGCCTAAATGAAAGGCATCAAATCTGGGATTCATTGCTCTTTGAATCAGCAGAGCTCCACTGGTATTGTTTACTCTCTCTTGGCTGTCTTCAGTGCTGGCTGCCATGTTTAATAATTCTCACCTGTCTGGGAAAATGTTGACCTTGCCTTGCAGAGAGAGCACATTGACACTGACGGCTTAATAAAGTTTAATGTGCTCTAGAAACAAGATGTTTCCTTTGCAACACATGATACCAAGGCTAAAATGCCTATATGCACGCATAGTTTTAAAGTATTGTTATTAGGATTAAACATGCCAGTACTATGCATTTTTGTACAAAGAGAAGGTCAGCTCTTTTATCTGCGATGTGCTTGGGCACGCTATCATTCAAGGCTTGTGTAATAAAATTTTGGTTTGGTGCCTTTCTTCTTAAGGCCAAATTCCAAAGCCAGTCATGACTATGAGCGTCTAAAAAGTCAGTGCATTGGGGCCATGGCAGATCTGCAGTCTCTGAAGAACCAGCATACTAAAACACTCAAGAGGTGCGAGGAGGCTGTGAAGGAGGCTGACTTCTACCAGTAAGTCTTCCTTGCAACGAGTTTTGTCTTTCTTGTTGTTGATGAAGGACTCTGTTGTCATATGTATCTCTGTTATGCAGTTTGTGCTCATCAGTTGTTTAGATTTCCATGTGGTATCAGTGGTAAGTGTTGTTCAGAACCGTTGTTAAAATGAGAATATAAACAAGCTTGGGGTGGGATTCTGCAATCTGCTGCTTTTCAGCATTGAAATAATCAAGTTTTATTGCGTTGTTTTGCTGCAGCTGTAACAAACACTTGCGTGGTGTTGTAGTTAACCCGACTGAAAGAACATCGCTCGGAGCTACAGTCGGCTTTCACGTTTAAAGGGAACTGGCACTACAATATAACAACGTGCATGGTTTTAAAAGCTTGGAAAATGGAGCCATTTATATGATTGAATCATTCAGCCTCATAGCTTGTGAGCCCAGCCAAAATTTCTGGAGCACAGAGGCAGAACATGTGTTTCAATATTTTTATATTTTCCACACACCTAGATTACTAAGCAAGTAAATTAATATCATTAATGATTGTGTGCTTTTACCTAATACAATTTAACAATTCATTCACAACTTCTACTCTGAGTAAATATTTTTTATCAATTTTATTCTCAATCAGTTTGAACTTTGGTTGCAAATTTTAGATGATGTAGAATAAATAATATTTTAGTTTTACATTTTGCATGTACTTGCGTATCCTCTGTCTGTGTTTACCTAATCTAATCAAAGTTTGCTTTCTGCTCTGTATGTTTGCACGTCCATCTATGTTCACTCTTCCTCTTTTTAGCATGCTGCACAGCCGTGTCTTGGGCGACCAGACACAGCTGAAGGAAGAGATGGAAACACTCAGGAGGGACAATGCCCAACTTGTCCGGGAGCACAACCACCTAAAACAGAACTGTGAGGAGCTCAAACGACTGCACAGTCAAGACCAGAAAGAGTTGGCGGACCTTCGGCTGCAGCAACAGCAGGTATAACGCGGTCACAGACGCACCGCTGTTGCTGTCCAGATGTTATATAAGAGATTGAGTGACATGGCACAGATGGTGGGCCTGCATATATAAAACCGAACTGCTTTTTCATGTAAATATTTGTTCCTTTACTAAGGCACCACATATTTGTAATCTTTCTGAAAGCATGTGAGGCTGGCGTGCTCATGCGTGTGTTGCAAGGTGTGAGCGGCAGCTCTCCTAAAGGACAGTCATTGGTTGTGCGATTTGGGTGTACTGCTATAAACAGAAACTCAAGTGCAAGAGCACACACGTAAAGGCCACAGTGTGACCAAACCCGTGCTTGGTGCTGTTGTTGGCACGCACAGGATTGTACGCAGTGAATTAGTCACCAAGGGTCAGTTAACACAGTGTTCTACCTTAACATCCTGAGGCATTTAATGACAAATGTTTGTGCTAAATTACATGAGCTGTCCGTGCTCATAATGTGTTAATGTACAGTCAAAGTCTTTTTCCTGCACCAACACTATAATCATTCTCCCTAAACTCTACTGACCACACATGACTGTATCTTTTTTTTTTTCCCCCCTAAAAAAAACCAGTGTATAAGAGAATGTGCACGTTGGAGATGGTGTTAGATGTGCTGGGAAAGCACGATTTCCCAGAAGTTCTTGCTTAGTGAGGAGACTATCTCAAAGTTGATAGTGATCAGATTTAAACAGGATTCAGTTCTTGCATTTCTAAGGGGCAGCCACAGATTTTTTATTTTTTATCTTTTTGATCGCACCTCATATATTTTGGGATGTCAGAAAGTCTTTCCTCTTGTGTTTTATGTACTGAATACTTTCTTCTAAGAGCACAAGGGGACAGTGACCCATATTGTGAAGTAGTGTCTTACACAGTACCCATGGGGACACTGCAGTAGTTGCAAGCACAGGGCAGCCAAGCAGAGGGAAATGCACACAGAGCATTTCTGAAAAGGGCACACACAGAAGAAAAGGGCTTGGCTTGGGCAAAGGGCACTCTGACCCAAACAACGTAACGATCACATTGGTGCATTTGCAGTGTGTGCTTTCGCAGAGGTCAATACAGCCTTCGGGTCACAGAAGCTCTTCTGGGAATCTGGAAGACTATATCAGCAAGACCTGCAGAAATGAAAGAGAATAAGTAGTGCAGTCTGAAGGGCGCACTCTGTGCTTAAAACAGTTAAAGACAAATGACTGACCAGCACAGTTAACTAAGTACGTAACTGCAGTCCTAGAAATAAACTTGCCCTTATAAAATCTGTTTTGTTTTTGTTTGGTTTTTTTGTTTGTTTTAAGTGGGCACAGATTATCTTGCACTTACACTCCTGTCCGCACATTAACGCCATCTGCTGCTAAGGTGGGGTACAACAAGTACATACAGGTTTGTGGTATTAACATTTTGACCAACGCTAATTGCTTTGTATGCATTTTTGTTACCAGGTAATGAGCGAGAAGGGCTCATCAGAGGTATTAAATAAGCTGTACGACACTGCTATAGAGAAGTTGGAGGCTGTAAAGAAGGAGTATGATTCCCTGAGCAAGCGTTACAGTGAGAAGGTAGCTAACCACAACACAGACCTGAGCCGCCTGGAGCAAGCGGAGGAGGAGAACCGGAGGCTGCAGAAGCAGATGGATGCGTTGCTCAAACAGCGAGACTCAGCTATGCACTACCAGCAGCAGTACTCTACCTCAATGAGGAGGTGAAAGCATCATTACGTGACACAAAAAAGACACAAAAGGGTTAAATTAAATTGTCTGTTTGAGTCAAAGTAGGGTTAGTGCTGTACTCAGACTACATGCATTTCTCCCCTCTTCCAGGTTTGATTCAGTGCAGCAGGAGCTGAACAAGTCCTCAGCTCAGAACAAGGAGCTGCAGAGAGAGATGGAGCGGCTGCAGTCAGAGGTGACGCGCTACAAGAACTTGCAGCTGAAGTCGGCCAAGGACTGCGAGAAGTACAAGGAGGAGAGGGACTCTGTGTTTAATGAATATCGCCTCATCATGAGTGAAAGGGACCAGGTGATCAAGGAGGTGGACAAGTTGCAAACTGAACTGGAGGCAGCTGAGGCTCGACTGAAAAACACTTCATCAGAGAGGGTGGTGGCCAGTGAAGAGTTGGAGGCTCTCAGACAGGTATCGGGCTTTAAAACACGTTAAAACAACAGCATATCTTCAGGTGTATATGTCTTTTATAACTGATAGACTTCAGGACAAGAAAATTGGCACTGAATATGACCTGCTTAAAGAAACATGCCAAATCCATCAAAGAATTTGACTTGTAGTAGTCATTTAAAAAAAAACAACCCAAAAAACTGAAAGGAGCATTGGCTGTCATGGTAAAGCTGAAGCCAGCAACCATCTAGTGTAGCTTAAAGCCTGGAGTGGGGGAAACATTTAGCCAAGCTGCTTCCAAGGCTAACAAAATGCAACTGGTTTCTTATTGCAATACTGAAGGTCTTGGGTTTACTATTTGATTTTTTTTTTTTTTTTTTTTTTGAGATCATTTTGTTTTTCTAAATAAAACCGAATTGACTCTACTTTCACCATAACCTTCAAAATCTATAAATCTGCACATCTGCGTCATCAGTTGATCACTAGACACCTTCTCAAACTGTACACACGAATGGTTCTGCTTCTTTTTGGAGGATATTTCTGAACACTGCAAAAGGATTTGAAGCTAGTATCAGATCACTCTGCATTAGACCCCCAACAATATTTTCACATCACATTAATGACTCACTGTGCTGAGATGCCCTCATTCTATTTTGCCTTTTGTTCTGGGATAGGAGTTGAACTCGTCACTGGTGGACCGTGACAGGGCCATCTGCGAGAGGAATGAGCTGCTGGAGAAGTATTGCCATGAGGTGAAGGACAAAGCTGAGGCCCAGAAGGAGTTGAGCCAGGCCTGCAAGGACATCGAGACGGTCCGGGAGGAGAGGGATGTGGCCCGCAAGGAGAGAACAGAGGCCATCATTCAAAGGGATCAGCTGCTCAGAGAATACTATCAAGCCAGACAAGTAAATGTCACTGCTCTTTCATAAAATCTCAGGAAGCGTCTGTTGACGTCTTTGTTGTGGTGTCCTCTTTATAGCATATACTATCACTGGTGTAGCCTGTGAACCAATTTCCCAACTTGTTTTTTTTCTTCAAAAGGTAGCCAAGCACTTATATCTAGCCCTTTCTTCCTAGATCCATGATATGTAATTCAGTATAAACCAAAATGTATGATTAAAAAGCATCTCTTTCTACCCACTAAGCAGCCATTTAAATAGTCCTTGTGCAGGGTTATATACATGAAAAGTACTTGGTTTGTTGTATGGGACTATTGTTTAGAATGCTTAAGATGAAAAACGAGACGTAGTGTGTTATAAAATTAATCTTTTTCATGTACTCTTAATGTTCTTAGAAACAAGACTCTGCCACCTTGGACATGGAACGAGCCAATAAGGAGATCGAGATGCTAAGGAAACAGTATGAAGCGATGTCCCAGGAGCTGAAGGAGGCCACACAGGAAGCTGAGGTGGCCAAATGTCGAAGGGATTGGGCCTTCCAGGAGAGAGACAAAATAGTGGCGGAGAGGGAAAGCATAAGGTCAGTGCGTTTATGGGTTTTTAAAAGACTTTTAGCAAAGCTGAGAGGGTCTGTAGTTGATCTCCCTCTCCAATAAACTAATTACTCACAATCTCCCTTCTCTCCTTTCTGTAGGACTCTGTGTGACAACCTGCGGCGAGAAAGGGACCGGGCAGTCAGCGATCTGGCTGATGCCCTGCGTAATTTGGATGATATGAGAAAACAGAAGAATGACACATTGCGAGAACTTAAAGAACTAAAGTGAGTCTTCACCGTGGTTTTAAAGCTGCTGTCAGCTCTGAAGTCTCTTGTTTGACTCCCTCACTGCATGATATTTCCACATTTCCAACTTTATTCTCCATTTGTTTCATAAAAGCTGAATCCCAATAAAGACTCATAAGGAATAAGTGGAAAGGTCTTCTGCATTTCAGCAAGTGCAAACAACATGGCCTCTACTCACTCAGCTGTGTGTGTTGTGCTGTCTCTGTAAGCTGTTGTAGTCAGTGTGTGGCTTGGCTGGGCATAAGCTATGACATTCAGCCTTTGGAGACATGGTGTAGTGCAGTTGTGTTTCTGGCAACATTTCCACACACCCAGATTAAAGTGTAATCCCGCAAAGTGTCAGTGTTTTGAACACACACATTTTGTCTCGCTGTCTTCAAGGCCCTTCATGTGACTGTGTTTAGAATGCATGTAGAGGCTCCCTCTGCTGGCGAAAGTGTGTATGACAACCATTATGTGTCAGGTCCCTGCACGCTGGAGGGTAGATTCTGGGGAAAGTCGAGTCTCTTTCCCCATCTACTAATTTAATCCTAACATTATCTAACTATAACCACTTGTAATGTATGGTGCTTGTATCCAATTATTATCTAACTAGTAATCTAACATTTTCCCTATATAGAGTATGCACCATACAGTGACTTTGAGTTTCTTCCTCTATCCTCATCAGAGACTGATGTACAATTGGGGTTTTAATGTCACTGCAACCCTTAAGGCATGCCTCAGTAGGACACCATATATCTTGCTGACAGTGTGGCATTGTGTGCAATCTACTTTTAGATTTTTTTTTTTTTTCTGGGAATAAATTTAAATTGAACTCGTTGGACCTCTAAATGGAAAGTGTTCGTAAGAATGAGAGCACGTCAGATGTTTTGAAACAAAGCTCGAGACTGACACGAAGATTAAAATATGTAAAATTCTGCGCAATCTGTAGATGCAGCTCCCTTTTGATCCAGGCCGTATTTTTTTTTTCTTTCCCTGCTCTTTCTTTTTCTCTCTGCCCATCCTTCCTCAAGTGACTAACCTTTGACTCTGTGTGTGTTATGTCTGCCTTTGTTAAGGGAGAAGATGGAAAGCCAGCTGGACAAGGAGGCCCGGTTCTGTCAGTTAATGGCCCACAGCTCTCATGACTCGGCCATTGACACAGACTCCCTGGAGTGGGAGACGGAGGTGGTGGAGTTTGAGAAGGACAGGGTAAGAGTAGTGGTCAGGTCTTATTGCTGAGATTGAATTGGTCACATGCTAATCTCCTGAGAGCCAGCAGACCCCTAAGATCTGTCAAAACATGATGGCATTAAAATGGGTTTTTCAGAATGAGCCAAGTGACACTTATGTTATTGGCTTCACAGGATGACATGGATTTGAAGGCGCTTGGGTTTGATATTGCAGAGGGGGTAAATGATCCATATTTACCTGGAGATTGTGGCATTTTTGTTACACGGGTGGACAAAGGAAGTATCGCAGATGGAAGGTTAAGGTATGAGCTGCCTCAAGAAAAGATCTGTTTATGTGGCTTTATTAATGCTTTATTAAATACCTCACCCTTTGTTCTCTCATGTTTTTTAGAGTGAATGATTGGCTATTGAAGATTAATGACATCGACCTGACCAATAAGGACAGGAAGCAGGTGGTGAAGGCTGTTCTTAATGGCGGAGGACTGATCAATATGGTGGTACGAAGGAGGAAGTCTCTAGGAGGAAGGCTGGTCACTCCTGTCCATATAAACCTTATGGGACACAAAGGTATACTACTGTCTCTATAAATGGATTGAAATATTTATATAGATGTCTGCATTTTCCTTGTTCATCAACCTCTTTTTGTCTTTTGTATCTTAGACAGTGGCATTGGTCTGGAAAGTGGAGTGTTTGTCACTGCCATTGTCCAGGGAAGTCCAGCAGCGAGGGAGGGCTCTCTCACAGTTGGAGACAGACTCATTGCTGTGAGTTAGTTTCAGCTTCTATGAAATCCCCTCTCTCTATTTTTTTTGATACTCTCTTCCTGTATGTCTGGCACACTGCAGTTCACAGAGGTTTCTTTGGGTTTCTAATCCAGCCCTTGATCCATTTCAGTATCCACACTCCAAAAGTAGATAAGGTGGGATTTGGCTGAGGGTGTGAAGTGGAAGGAGGGAAGTCTCCTCTTCTGATTAAATCCTCAAAATCTTGGAGCTCTGCAGTGGTAGGTGGAGCTGTCTCCAAGCACATAGCTGCAGTATACTCACCCCAGAGGGGAACTGAAGAGAGACGTGTCAGAAATCCTTCTTTTTAAAGGAGATGGAAACGCGGCCTTGTATTTAGTGCTAATCTTCCAGCAGCAGCAGAATTCTTAGGTCCCTGGTTTGTTTAGAATCATGAAACATGTGCATCACCTTTAAAGGACTTAACGCACGTAAAATCTGCGCAAATATTTAGTGGGTTAAAAATATTTTCTTAATGCACCTCTTCACTTTGACCATGTCGTATAACTAGATAAATCTGCAGTATGATTTTTAAATTTTTGAATCCGAATATACAGATCTGACCAATCAGACCACTCTATTTGGCAACAAGTCTAGCACTTTAATAACACAATTTTACTTCAGACACAGAGCAAGTCACCGCTCCGGGACAATCGGCTCTCTGAAATTATTTCTCTGCCTCCTCAGATGTGTTCCCAACTCTTCTAACAAGAGTTCAAATTGCCCCACTGACATCCAGAAATATGCATGAAAGTGGTCCGTTACAACACGATTGGCTCATGTTTCTCACCTTGGTGATTCTTTGGCTCTTTGTGGCCATGAGCAACTTTGATGTTACAGAATTCCCATATAGATTTGACTACCTTGTCTCCCTTTTTATATAATCTCTTTAGCATGACTTAATAAATGCATAGTTGCATTTGCAAAAAAAGAGAACAGCGTGCTGAACTGGAGGTGAAATAAGTACAAAATGCAAATGAATGCCCGCTACTGAACCCTAAAGATCAGAAGTGAAGGTTTCTTTCCCCTGCTTGTTCTAGGTTCAGGCATGATGTTCTTTCAGGACATAATTTATGTTAAATCTCAGCTGTAATAAAGTACGTAGTTTGCTCTTCAGTATCTTTGACCTTGTTTGTGTTTTGGAGAATCCTCAGGTCACGTCTGTTCTAAAGGAATGTGCAGACTGCAGTGTGAGGGGTTGTTGAGACTGAAATGTATTGGCCTAGATTTCTTGTGTCATATGCTACTGCGGTGGGAAAACCACATCTCGGAGCCTGGGAATCTCATGTTTAGGAGATTTGTCACCTGTATGTGTTTGTAGATGTGTATCTGTTATAGTGATACTGCTACCCAAGATGTACAAATGCATCGGGGGAATATCAGGAAAGACAAGTGTGCATTGCTTTTGTGTTGAAGGACCTGCTTTTATTTCCAGTGTTTTTCCCCATTCTGCAGATAAACGGAATCGCTCTGGATAACAAGTCTGTGACAGAGTGTGAGGCTTTGCTGCGTAGCTGCAGGGACTCTCTCAGCCTCTCTCTTATGAAGGTGGGCCAGTATTCATCTCACTCTGTGAACTCTGAGAGCCTGACTGAAAGTTTTTAAAAGATTTCCTTTCTACTGCTGTCCGTCCTACATAGCAGGTTTACAAATTCAACAGTGTGGTTTGTGAGAACTGAGAAAACGGACTCATTTTGTTTGTCAGTGTATTCTTTTAAAAAACGAAAGTATGTTTATCAGGTGTGGTTAATCGCTTCCATTGCTCTCTCTACAGTTTTTCCCTCACAGCACATCAGGCCAGAACATTTTTGAGAGTCTGCGCGAGTCATCAGAGAAGTCAAACGGGCGCATTCACCTGTCGGAGATTCACTCCCGGAACAGTCGGAATCTCAAACATAACAGCTCGACACAGACGGACATTTTCTGCCCAGATGTTGGAAGCGCTAGCACAGGCAGCATTTCTGGGGAGAGGAGAAAGGTCAGAGGTGAATCTGATGACATGTATGGTGACATCAGCAGGCCCTTCTCCACAGGATCCCTCCATGCCACCAGCCTTCGGCCATCTTCAGACTTGGGAAATGGCCGGTATGGGCCCAGTGCTTTCCAAGAGTGCTGTCCCTACACGAAAGCGCCTTCCTCTTTGCCCTTTGAGCAAGTTTCACCTGCAGACTGCATCACCATGGATGCAGCCATGGAGAAGAAGCACAGTGGCGGCACATGGCCAAAAATGATAGTGGGAAGTATGTCGGTCGCTCCAGATACTAGAGACACTAGTCCAGTCTCTGCAGCCACCCAACTCTCCATCTACAAATCACCCAAGCAGAGGAAGTCCATCTTTGACCCAGACACTTTCAAACGCCCTGAAACACCTTCCACTAAGATGGAGTACATGGCAGCCAATCAGACTGCAGCAGTGGCTGCTGCTGCTGCAGCAGCTTCTCACTCTCCACAACCTTCAAAGACAGAGTCCCTCTCCTCCTCATCAACCCCTACCCCAACTCCCCCAACCCCACCCACTCGCAGCGACTCCTTCAAATTCAAACACAAACATCAAAGCAGCTCTGCCTCTGACTGCACAATCACCTCTGACGGCAAGGGAGAGGCTGCCATCTCCATGGCAGCAGGCGAGTGCAGAGACAGGAGTGAGCGAGAAAGGGACAGGAACGGAAACCACTATTTTGTGGAAGGCAAGGTCCTCACCTCACGGAAGTCTTGTGATGAGGACATTGGTCGTACCAGAGGGGAGGAGCCAGAGGTGAAGAGGCCGCGCCCTAAATCTGCCCCTGCCCTTCGACGTAGGATGACCCCTCAGACCATTACTCTTCCCACCTTCCAAGTGAGTTGAGGGGCTCAGAGGTGCAAAAGTGCATTTAGTTTGAGTCACATTTGTTTTTGCTTTTCCCATAAAATATTATTTTGCTTTCACCCTCAGTCAAAATGGGGTAGTTTTGATTAGAAGCCTCTGTAATGCAGAGAATATGATGTATTTGAGGGAAAATTCAAAATGGGACCTTTCAAATCATCCCGGTGGGCCAAAGCTTCCATTTTATAATAGAATTTACAGCCCAGACAGAGTAAAGCCTCTGGGATTTGCCTCTTGCCAGTCTGTCGGAGTGATTGATGCCTTGCACCCCGTGCACAAGCTGAGTCAGAATCGAGTGCTCAAATACCATACCTGGAGAATGCATTAAGGATAAATGTTATTTTCAGTGTTAGGAGATGTTCAGGTTGTCATTCTTGCCATATGGTACTTGCCCCACTGTTTAGTTTTTAACTGTCATTAATCACAGAGCTACTCTAATGATGAGCATTCACCAGAGCCCAGGGACATGCTGCGTTCCTCCCCCAGCCGCTCTCATAGACACAGTGTCGGCTTTGTCCCCACAGTCTACGGTGGATCCCTACCTCCGAGTAAGTTTGCAGACTGCTGAAGCATAGGTCGGTCCCTATGTGCTCTCAGGATAATCACAGATTCCAGCGTCTATAAAATGGTCGTGTGTGTGTGAATGTGTGTAATTGGCAGATTCCACCCACCGTGGACTGTCACCTTGCCCCGCTGTGACGGCCGTGATGAGGAATCCAGTGTACACTGTGCGCAGTCACCGTGTTCATACCAGCAACTGTCCATCTGTCGCATCCCAGATATGCCACCAGCACACCCACACCAGGTTATAGCCTTTAAATGCCCACAGTTTCCTTGAACCCAGCTTTAAAACTGACGGTTTATCTTCAGGCTACTTTAACTGGAAGTTTAGTGTTTTGTAATGACTAATGATTTAAAATTATCCAGTTCCCCAAGGCAAACTGACAGTTATTTTACATACCTGCTGTTGCTTTGCCTTAATATCGAGATGTTGCAATTTAGCCCAGCCACTCACAGTTTTCAAAGTTTTGTCATATACAGTAAAAAAACATGCTTCTCTGTACAAAAAAACAAACACATAAACTAAATAAATAGTTTATCAATTATTCTATTATTAAAAACATTAGAAATACAGTAGAAATAATAAGATTTATACATATGATATAACATTGAGTGTGCACTTGTGTGTCTGCAAAACTGAAGTAGTCCAAAAGGTAATAAACTCCTGTCAAGTGTTAGAACTTTAAAGGCAGTGGGGAACAGAGTTCTTTAGTCTACAGGTCTGAGTAAATTTGTAAAAATCAGCCTAAATAATTAAAAAAGAATCTGTGTTCAGTTATGATGGTCTCAAAGCTTGTTTTCTTTCCCTGTGCAGCCCACAACACCAGGGTCGTCTGAGCCTGGACCTGAGCCAGCAGAAACGCTCAAATGACTTCTCCGAATCCTCATCATCACGCAGCAGCAGAGCTTCACACGGTACAAACTCACTGCCATCCAGTGCACGGCTCGGTCAGTCTGACACGCACGCACGCACGCACATGCACACACCAGCAGTCCCAAAGCTCAACACCACTTTTTCTATTTGCATTCATTTTCGTGTCTTATCCTTCTCATGCTTCTGACAGGTTCTTCCAATAATGTTCACTACCGCACAGAGAGGATCAAAATCCCCTCTACTCCCCGCTACCCGCGCTCCATGCTGGGCTCAGACAGAGGTACTGTGCCTGCTGGTAAAATACAGTCAACACATCAAATGATTGTTAAAATATGACTATTGAAGTCTCTCAGATCAAACTCTGAGGGGGCAGAATTCCAGACTTTTTATTTTATTTATTTTGTTTGTTTGTATTTTTTTCAATGTCTGCTTTACTATTGTTGAGCTTGGTTAGTTCAGTGTTTTTTTTTTTTTTTTATAGAGGTTTAAACTAAGGTTAAACTGCCTAAGCAGAAAAATCTTTACCAGTTTGTGATAAGCAAACCAGCAAGTGGTTTGCTTATCACCTCTGGGTTCATGTGGATCAGTAGTCAAATTGTGTTAAGACACAAGAATAACATCTAGATCTAAGTGATTAATCCAAACACTCCTCAGGTTGCTAGAATAATTTTTCTTCTGATTCAAAATGTCAAACTAACATTTGCATGAGGCAAATAAAAAATAAAAAAATTAAGATTTGAGGAGAAAATTTAGGTTTTTAATGATCTTTTCTGGGAGGGAAAATGTTATGAAGTTGAAGTTTTCATATTTCAGTGTGTATTTTAGGAATGTCCTTATTCTTTTCTGCTCCTCTTTACCTAAACCCAGGCTCCCTCTCGCATTCCGAGTGTAGCAGTCCCAGCCTCATCACGCCTCCACAATCACCACTCAATCTGGAGACTTCCTCATTTGCCAGCAGCCAATCACAAGGATCCATTTCTACTTTACCTCGGATCTCAGTCAGCCCTGTGCCAATAGGGGAGCGCAGGAAAGACAGGTATGATGTAGAGAACTATTCCCACATTAAAAAGAAAATTAAATTAAAGGGAACATAGAAGATGCTAACTGTGTGTGACCATCTTGTTGAGAGATTTTTTTGCAGCGTCTGCTATCGGACTGAGATGCTGCAAAAATTTCCCTCCGAATGGTGTAGTTGTTGGCTGAATGATGATTAGAAGCTGGTACTATATAGCCTGTGTCTGCCCTCAAGGATCCTCCTAGGCTATTTCAAAAGGTGTTGCTAGGCAACAGGTCCATCATGGTCAGTTGTGCAATCCCCCCATTGAAATTCAGATTGAAATCCTATTAAAACTCCATATGGTAATATGGTTTGCTGTTTTTCAAAAAAGCAGTTTTTTTTAATGTTTTGTTGGAATCTTCTATCTTTTAACTTTCCTGCCACATATTTTATAACCA
This sequence comes from Diplotaxodon limnothrissa, assembly GCF_057381915.1. NCBI lineage: Eukaryota > Metazoa > Chordata > Actinopteri > Cichliformes > Cichlidae > Diplotaxodon > Diplotaxodon limnothrissa. The sequence continues at coordinate 11,939,109 of NC_140608.1, read as the reverse complement.
ACACCACTCTTTTACATGTTACTATCTCTGTATGATATCTGTCTTCCATTTTCCTCTTTATCTTCCTCTTGCCTCTCTGCAACCCTCCACTTCCAGATCTCTTTACCGTAATCGCTCTTTTCTAAGGATTCCTCTGGCTGCAAGGCCGAGGTTCTCCTCTCTCAGGAGCCTCAGGTTTGTTCCTTCTCACAGTGATACAAACAAGGATATGCCCCCCCCCCCCCCCCTTCCCCCAGCCTTCTCCCCAGCCCATGTTGTCAACATGTAATAGTTGGATAGAGAAAAAGGAGGACCAGAAAGGCTTGTGAGGTTTATGTGGACTATATGGAATGCAAAAAGAGGTTTTTATTTATTTATTTTTTTTATACTTTTTTTTTAACCCACCCTAAGAGTTGTGTAATTCTGAGACAGATGGTTGTTTGCATGCAGCAGTGTGATTTGTGCCTGAGGACACAGAACTCTTGATTAGATACACTTTCAACTTCAAAGGTTTGGTGTTGTTTATGTGCCCCGCCCATATCTCTCTCCATGTCAGAAAGCCATTTGAATCTAGCAGGGTGCATGTAGCATCCGTGCTCTATGATAACACCATAGTCACTATGCATGTGTGCACTGCTGGTTTTTAAGCCAAGTCACCCTTTAGTCTGCAGTATGTATGTTATGCACTGGTATCATTATTATTCAGCCTCAAGCTTCTAGATCATGATCTTTTTGTTTGTTTTTGTACCGCACCACTCTCTTTACCCTGGTCTCTGGCTGCTAATCCACTCCCTCTTATCTACCTACATGAAACTGTAACCCATATCCAAAGCCACCTTGTTATGAAGACCCACAAAATTCATGCAAATCTTCTTCATGTGAAAGGATTTCACATGGCTGTGATTTCACTTTTGTGCACATTGTCTCTGTAAAGCTGCGGTTTCTTCTATAGGACGGTCACAATGTGGCACTCTGCAGAGATGATCCACTACATACCTGTGGGTGGGGGGTGGTATTGAAGCTTGGTGTTAAATATTCTTAAATTTGAAGATAAGCTTTTTATTCATAACTTATTTAGAATTTGAACCAGATGTAATTTTGTGTAACTTAAGGAAAAGCCCAGTCAGGAAGTAACTCCCCAGATCTGTAAGGAAACATATTACCCTCACTACCTTGTACTCCTGTGTGGTGACCTACTTATAACTGCATTTATGTGATTCTGTTCATTCATGTATATATTTTTTTTTCCTCTTTTCCCCCATTAGGCCATACCTGGAGGAACCCCGCAATGTCATTGTGCACAAAGGTGCAGAGCCTCTGGGCATCTCCATTGTCAGTGGGGAGAACGGAGGAATCTTTGTGTCTAAAGTCACTGGAGGTAGCATCGCCCACCAGGCAGGACTGGAGTATGGAGACCAATTACTGGAGGTATGAACAACCTACTGTTGGTCAAAAAGGTTACATACCTTCAAGCAACATAAATAAGAGTTTACTGGCAGATGCCTGCAAAATAGAAACACAGTAATACAGATGCCACAAATATATTCAGTCTTCAAAGGCACAGTCATTTTGCTGCCTACCATACATTTATTCTGTTTGGCTTCACTTCCTGGAGGACTGTATTCATTAGTGCTGAAGCTGTTCCCAGTATTTTAATACTTGCTGAAATGCCTTTTTCTTTTTTCCCTCTACACAAGTAAAATAACTGCACAAGCTGTCACATCAATTGTGAGTTTACTGTAGCTGTAGATGATGCACAGTTTAGGTAGTAAAAAAGAGAAACACTTAGTAGGAATGTTTTTGAAGTGAAGAAATATACCCCCACTGCGTTTGCAGAAATTTAGCTGCGTGTTCCATAATTTTGATTTATTTCACCATCACATAAAGTAGTGGAGCCTTTAACAGTGCTTCGGCTTGTCGCTTCCCTTTAAGTAAGAGCCACAGCGTCTGGGCTGCTCCAGTGTAACGTGCCCTCTTCACATTTTTACAGGCATGCAACAGCATATGAGTGAGTCCAAAAAATATCTCTTTTTTTTTCTTTTTTTTTTAGCATATCTGTTTCGAAGCAAGATATTAATAGATATGTCACCGATATATTTATTATTAGTTGTTGAAGCTCAGTAAAAATGAAAGCAGATGCCTCCTTGATCTGGAGCTCTGACTATTATAATGTATTTTAAGGGCTGAGGTGCATGCATTCAGCTCTACATTCATGCATATGTACACTCTTCCTTTTTAATGACTAGTCAGCTCTCATAACTCATAACTACTTTCTTCACCAATTGCTGCAAATAACTGAAAGCATAGGTGTCAAACATAAGGCTTGGAGGCCAGAATCGGCCAGGCAAAGATTCCAATCTGGCCCACTGGATGGCTTTGGAACAAGTAAAGGAAGGCATCTTGCATCTAAATTTTGGACTTTTAACTGTATTTTCATAGGTTTTATAGCAGTTCCTAGTGATAAAGACACCCCCCCCCCCCCCCCCATTCTCATTTATACAACACAAAGTAATTAACTAATATATAAACAAATTAAATAATTTTTTTTTAATGTTAGTGAACTTTTCTGTCTACTCTAGAAATTTGTCTGTAATTTTACGTATTGATTCTTAAATTGTAAAAAATAATTCTACAGCAACATTTCTTTATCATGTAGATAAACAGAGGTACTTCTTTTTCTTCGTTTCACTTGTCCTCCCCACTTCACATCAAAGCTATATGTGGCCCACAATTTAGAATGAGTTTGACATCCGTGACTTAAAGCATTTAATAGACTGATAATAGAATATATTCCCGTGTCTTCCTTCATTCCCTGTCCTAATCACACTTTTCTCACTTTATCAGTACAATGGCATCAACTTGCGGAACGCTACTGAGCAGCAAGCTCGTCTCATCATTGGCCAGCAGTGCGACACCATCACCATTATGGCACAGTACAACCCACACATGTACCAGCTGGGCAACCACTCTCGCTCGAGGTAATGTGGCGTTAGTGTAGGGTTAGTTTTTATCGGAATCTCAGCTGTTTCATTTGGCTAATTTTTAAATCGGTTCCAGCTGCATTTTAAATACACTGTGGCAGTGAGGCCAGGTGTTACATCTTATTGACTTGCACTTTTCTAGCTGAGTATACATAAAGTAATATCTGAAACAGCACTTGATCACCCAGGTGAAAAGATTAACTTTGTAGCTGTTTGTCTTTAAATATTAGAAATGTGCACAGAGTCAGACCAACACAAAAGGTTTTAGGCTCATTTCAGCATTGACTGTATCTTTTTTTTTTTTTAATAAGATCCTGACACATTAAAGTGGACCTATTATGCTTTTCCTTATATTCTGCCATGTATATAATGAAGTTTCAAATAATGAAGCCAGTGTAGGTACAAGCTAAATGCTCGGGGTTCATATTGCCCTTCTATTCTTTTTTTTTTTTTTTAATTTTAATAGGTCAGCTTTAAAGCATCTCCACATATGCAGAATATAGCAAAAAAAATACTAATACCTAAAATGATTCATCTGTTAGCCTGATGCTTTTCTATTATTTAAATTCTTGTGATCTTTCACCAGTTCTTAACGAGAGAAAACGCACAATATAAAGCAAGGAACAAAGTTACAAAGTCTGAGTCACTCTAATTAAAATTAATGCACTTGGCCAGTTTGCACTGGGTCCAATAAAAGCTGGTGTTAATCTAAATTTGGACTTTTTTGATACTTGGATTGGCTACAGAATACGTTCAGGTCAAATAAAACATTTGTGACATTTATGAAGCGCATCAATCATAACTCCCTTTTTAATGCAATCAGTGTAACCTATTTTGCACTGCAGCTCCCGTCTGGAGCCGGTCAGTACTCAGCCAACTCCGCAGGGCAGTGGGGCCGCTACACCTGACAATCACTCCACCATCGATACACTCAGTGAACAGGACGAGGGCACACTCACTCCCTCCTCCAAGCAGACTACGCCCACTACCAGCCCTCACAATTTTATCAGGTACACATGTAGGCAAAGATGGGAAGACAATTACACACACAATTACACTTCATTATCTCTGTAACTGACTCTTGTTGCCCTCCAGGATGCCGTCTGAGGGGGGCAGGAAAGCGGGTGAGCCGCGGCTCGTAACAGTACGCAGGCCTGGGGTGGAAGTAGGGGTCACACTCTGTGGAGGAAACCTGAGGGGTGTCTACATAGAGAGTCTGGATGAGGACAGTCCAGCTCGAGGTCCCGATGGGCTGCTTCCTGGGGACCTCATCCTGGAGGTAGGGACATATACTGTAACCCTACCCCACATTCACAAACAGACACATGGAATTTTATAATGGACCTGGATAGATTTCATACAGTGTATTCATATTCAGTCGGATGGGTAACTGGAAAGATCAGTCATTTTAAATTTGTCATTTTTGCATGAATATTGTATTAGTAACTAGTAAAAGCCTCATTCATGTTTTGTTCTGTAGATGCAGTGTTTCCCTAAACGCCTCACTAAGACAGACACGTGATGTTACTGTCTTGAGAGGAGACATGTGATCTGACCTCGATAAACCCAACTACCAGCTATACACTACATGTCTGAGCAGGACAAGTTTGCTAACTGCCTATAGGTGTGCAAACCCAGTCATGTTGGCAATTAAATGTAATTGTCTGCAAAATGGTCCTCCAGCTGTTTGTGTTTAGTTCCACTTACTATTGTTGCCCATGTCCCAACCTCTTTTAGACATGCTGATGCCATCAAATTCATTGTATTCTATTGTGGAGAAAAAAAAATATGGGTGCATGAGATTTGCAAACCGTTGCATTCTGTTTTTATTAACATTTTACACAGGGACTTTTTTGGGAATTGGGTTTATATGCTCTTTTTGTAGTGGTTTTGTTTGTTTTTTTTCCTGCACATTTCCCACAGTTTGATAATCTGATCATAGCAGCATGGCTGCAATTTACCGTAATTGCCTGCCGTTCAGGTGGTTTGTGGTTGTGAAAGTGTCATGCAAAACTTTCATTCAAGATATGAGAGAACTGATCATCCAAATGAAATCATACCTGAAACAGCATTTTCAAACATAAAGATGTGTCCTTGTTTCCTATAGATAAACGGTAAAAATATTTAGGTGTAATACCAGCCACAATACTAATTTGTTGTTTTGCTGTGTCTTGTAACTTTTTGTGCTATTGTTTCTTAAAACAATAGGGGGTGGTGGTCCCCATCTTTAAGAAGGGGGACCGGAGAGTGTGTTCCAACTACAGGGGATCACACTCCTCAGCCTCCCTGGGAAAGTCTATGCCAGGGTGCTGGAAAGGAGAGTTCGTCCGCTAGTTGAACCTCGGATACAGGAGGAACAATGTGGTTTTCGTCCTGGTCGCGGAACACTGGACCAGCTCTTTATCCTCTCCAGGATACTTGAGGGTGCATGGGAGTTTGCCCAACCAGTCTACATGTGTTTTGTGGACTTGGAGAAGGCATTCGACCGTGTCCCTCGGGGTGTCCTGTGGGAGGTGTTGCGGGAGTATGGGGTGTCTGGCCCATTGCTACGGGCCATTCGATCCCTATACAACCGTTGCAAGAGCTTGGTTCGCATTGCCGGCAATAAGTCGGACTCGTTCCCGGTGGGTGATGGGCTCCGCCAGGGCTGCCCTTTGTCTCCGGTTCTGTTCATAATTTTTATGGACAGGATTTCTAGGCACAGCCAAGTGGCGGAGGGCTTTCGCTTTGGTGGCCTCAGAATCTCATCTCTGATTTTTGCGGATGATGTGGTTCTGTTGGCTTCATCGGGTGAGGGCCTCCAGCTCGCACTGGAACGGTTCGCAGCCGAGTGTGAAGCAGCGGGAATGAGGATCAGCACCTCCAAATCTGAGGCCATGGTTCTCAGCCAGAAAAGGGTGGAGTGCCCACTCCGGGTCGGGGATGAGTTCCTGCCCCAAGTGGAGGAGTTCAAGTATCTCGGGGTCTTGTTCGCGAGTGATGGGAGAAGGGAGCCGGAGATCGACAGACGGATTGGGGCTGCAGCTGCAGTAATGCGGACGCTGCACCGGTCCGTCGTGGTGAAGAGGGAGCTGAGTGTAAAAGCGAAGCTCTCAATTTACCGGTCGATCTACGTCCCTACCCTCACCTATGGCCACGAGCTGTGGGTAGTGACCGAAAGAACGAGATCGCGGATACAAGCGGCAGAAATGAGCTTCCTCCGAAGGGTGGCTGGCCTCTCCCTTAGAGATAGGGTGAGAAGTTCGGCCATCCGGGAGGGGCTCAGAGTAGAGCAGCTGCTGCTCCACATCGAAAGGAGCCAGCTGAGGTGGTTCGGGCATCTGATAAGGATGCCTCCTGGGTGAGGTGTTCCAGGCATGTCCCACCGGGAGGAGGCCCCGGGGCAGACCCAGGACACGCTGGAGAGATTATATCTCTCGGCTGGCCTGGGAACGCCTTGGTATTCCCCCGGATAAGCTGGAGGAGGTGGCTGGGGAGAGGGAGGTCTGGGCCTCTTTGCTTAGGCTGCTGCCCCCGCGACCTGGCCCCGGATAAAGCGGATGAAGATGGATGGATGGATGGATGTTTCTTACAACTTGAGTGCCAGAAAGTGCTGGCATTCCCCCCCCCCCCCGCCTGTCTTTGTTTTTCATTGATTTCATTGATCTCGTCTTCATCTGTGTTCTCTCCCACTTGGCAATTTCTCCAGAACATCACAAACTCATACAAGACAATTCCTGCCATTCTCCTGTTTTTTAGCTCTCTGCCACAAAAAGCCTGCAGTTGTGAATTGCCATGCGGCTTTGTCACCAGGCGGCACAGCATCAGTCTGTCCGTCACACTCGCATCCCGTTTGTTTTCTTCCCCCATACATGGCACAAATCAATACTGCGACGCTTTAATACAGCTGAAAGCTCGGAGGAAATCTTGTTTGCTTGTGCACCATTCACATGCCGATGAAATGATTACAGGAGTGTAAACATTCATCAGATTTCGCCCTTTTTATTTTCGTGATGTAACGAGAAATAAGCCTCCCTTTTTTCGCATTCTCCTTTCTTTCAGTACAACTCGGTGAATATGAAGAATAAGACAGCCGAAGAGGTTTATGTTGAGATGTTAAAGCCTGCGGAGACAGTCACATTAAAGGTGCAGCATCGGCCTGATGACTTCAACGTGGTCAAAGATATTTCAGGAGATGGCTTTTACATTAGGTATGTGCTTGTACTTGCCTTAAACATACGGTCACGTAAGAGTTTTGTGATCCAGGTTTCTAAAAAGAGACCGCTAATTTTCCCACAGCAGCCTCATCTCTTTTTCTTCTGCTAAATATAGAACCATCACGAGAGAGCCTTTGGACAAGCTGGACTCTTTCTCATCTAACCAGTTATGTCCCAGATCCACTGTATCACTGCAGCGAAGCTAATCACGCTACAGATTTAGGTTATCTGATCTCAGTACACACCAGATGCAACACCACATCCATTTTAGTTCTCAGTGTTTGCCAGGGCATTAGAGATTCACGGTGTATGAATGGAAAATTAAGTTCTATAATAGTCACTTTTATTGTTGGGTGTCAGTCTGGGCGTTGTTGCCGCAGCTGCTGCAGTCACTTGTCATATAGGCAAGTGGGCTTGTGATGTCATCTGCAGTAAATATACTCAGCTTCTGTGGCTGTCATAGACGGGCTGCTCGGGAGTGACTTACAAACCTCCAGTATGAGGAAAGCAAGGCTTATATTGAAAATGAAATGGACACTTTCTTTCTTTTGCTCATGTGTTACTGATTCTTCGTTTTGTTCTCTTCACACTTATCTTGTGTGATTCCTCACCTCCTTTCTCACTTTATCAACTTCATGCTCCTCTGCTCCTTTCGTTCTGCTCCGTTCTTCATAACTCCCCATCTATCTTTGTCTCTTCCTCCCACCAGAGCACTTTACGACAGGGTGGGGGAGGCCGAGGGGGACCTCAGTTTTAAGAAGGATGACATCCTGTACGTGGATGAGTCTTTACCAAAGGGCATCTTTGGGACCTGGATGGCCTGGCAGCTAGATGAGAACGCGCAGCAGATCCAGAGGGGGCAGATCCCCAGCAAGTACATGTGGGTGGAAACTGCAAATACACAATATATTTCTATCATCACCATTCATAAACAATTTGTACATCACCATTCATATTTACATTGCTGTCGTCACATTTACAGTTGTTGTGAGTACAATATTGACAGTTTTCCTTTTTTCTTCAATAATAATAAAAATCTAAAGAAAAAATAAATGAAGGGAAGGAAAAATGCACACACATATTTAAAATCTAACAGACTTTAGTATTAACGTCTCGCTGTTGTTTAAAAAATAAAAATAGGTCTTTATCTCCAGAAAAATGATGTCGTTCATTCCATCAGATTTCCCAAATTCTATCCAACCACATATGTTGGAAGGTCGAGCTTCAAGCATCTAATTGCAATGCATTTAATTTAGTTGCTGCTGTCAGTGGTAATTATAACAGATATTTATACTCAGGAATTAACCCGGGACCTTGGGCTCTTTTGCGTGATTTTGGTGAAATACCATCTTGAGAACTTTGTGTGGCCATCAAATTAGGTCAAGAACAAATATGTGTAGAGAGCTTCATAGAATAGGTTTCTATGGCTGAGCAGCTGCATCTAAGCATTACATCACCAAGCGCAATGCAAAGTGTTGGATGCAGTGGATTACAGCACGCTGCCACTGGAACCCAACAGAACTTCTTTAGTATGAATTAAGGTGGAGACTGCAAACCAGCCTTCTCGTCCAACATCAGTGTCTGACCTCACAAATGTGCTCCTGGAAGAACGGTTAAAAACTCCCATAAAAGCTTCTGAGCCTTGTGTTACAGCTGCAGAGAGTGGCCCAACATCATATTAAGTCCTATGGATTAAGAATGGATATCACTCGAGTTCATATGTGTGTAAAAGCAGAGGAGTGAATAGTTTTGGCAATGTAGCGTGTATGTGGGCAAATTTTTGCCATCACTTCTATTGTTCTGAAAAATCAGATTATAACCTTCCATTTGAATTCTCCATGAATCTGAGCTTGTTTTTTCCCATTTCTTACACATATTTTTAAGCTTGTAGCAGCTGTGACCATTATCCCTGCCATGCTGCTGCAATTTAGGAAGCACATTTAAAATCACTTACATTTGTTTTTAAATTGCACTGCAAGATCTTAGGCTACGTTCACACTGCAGGCGAAAGCGCATCAAATCCGATTTTTTTGACCCTATGCGACCCATATCCGATCATGCTATGACAGTGTGAACGGCGCAAATCCGATATTTTCAAATCCGATCTGGGTCACTTTCGTATGTGGTACTGAATCCGATACATATCCGATGTTTTAGAAAGCGACTGCTGTTTGAACGGTCAAGTCGCATTAAATCCGCCTTTTACGTCACCGACACAAGACTGAAGCCAATTATCAGCTCCAGAGAAGCGCCCGAGAAGACATCGCGAACGCTTCCTGGCCATCCAGTGTAGATGTTAGTGAAACTGTTGGGAAGACAATGTGAACATTTTATTTGTACTGTATAATCTGCAGATTCTGACAGAAATCTGCAGCTATCATTTGAAGCACCGCTCCTCTCTTAAACAGCAATAAGGATCATTATTAGGTTATTTACATTATTATGTAAATAACAAAATAACTTAAAGCAAAAATTGGGAAACGAAGTCCGAAGTCTGCATATTAAGGGCCATCAGTCAAACAATACTGTTGCTCTGGGTCTAAACAGAGCGCGTTGTGTGTGACAGCTTCTTTTGCGCATGCGGGCCGCTTTGAGCGTTCACACTAGAGCGCGTTTGCTGTCGCATTTTATTTGTAGTGTGAACGAGCAGACAAAAAAATCGGATTTGATCAAAAAATCGGAATTGAGCATTAAGACCTGCAGTGTGAACGTAGCCTTATTTTTGTCGTACTGCAGAGGTGTGGTGCTAAACAATATGCTTCTAGTTTGTCTTGGCATTAGGAACATTAGTCAATAACATTTAAATTCTGATTAAAGGTGATCCTGTTTTGGAAACCAACTCCTCAACTGCAGTCTAATATCTACAATAGGAATCCAAACTGACCTTTGGTTTGGATTCTCTTACATTAAAACTTTGTTTTGTGTCTGTTGTGTAGGATGGACCAAGAGTTTTACCGCAGACACAGCGTGACGGAAATGAAGGAAGACTCCAGTAAGACTCTCTCTGCAGCAGCCCGCAGATCCTTTTTCAGGAGGAAACAGAAACACAAACGCAGCAGCTCCAAAGACAGCAAAGAGATGGTGGCTTTGGACACCATCAGCACAGACTCCATCCCCTTCCTTGATGGTGCGATCAAAGGCTTAGATGTGTTGTTGTAGTAGTGGTAGTTGAACAGCATTTTTGATTGGCCTGCTTGTCCTGTTTTATTCAGACTGTGTGAGCTTGGCATACCAGCGAGTCCAGAAGGTGGAGTGCACCTCTCCCCGACCAGTACTCATCCTCGGGCCTCTCACAGACCCTGTCAAGGAGATGCTGGTGAAAGAATCCCCCGGAAAGTTCTGCAGATGTGTACTGGGTAAGGTGATGTCGTGCAGATGTTTCAGACCTGTAAATCTGGAGAATGAATACCTCATGTACATCAGTGAACTGCAACTAACGTTTTAGGAGGAAAGCTTTAGGGTGTAATTTAGCAAGCATTTAGTTTCTCATTTCAGTGTTTACTTTCTTTCATAGCAGGAATCTTCACTCTCGTACTTTTTCTGTCTCGTTTGCAGAGGTGATGAAGGCGTCCCAGCAAGCCATCGAGCGGGGCGTCAAAGATTGCCTCTTCATCGACTACAAGCGCAGGAGTGGACATTTTGATGTGACCACGGTTGCTTCTATAAAAGAAATAACAGATAAGGTATTATTCTGTGCTTTTCTTTCTCTTCAGATTTTATCGGACAAGATGAAACGACTGTCTGCATTTGGTCAAGATAAGCTATCACAGCTGTGGCTCTTTGATCTCTGACAGTGGACAATAAAAGGCAAGATCGCTGATGGTGAAAACGGTCGTCGATGATTGCCGTTATTTTTATGTCTTTTTGATGCAGGGCTGTCACTGTTTGCTCGACATCGCCCCGCACGCCATTGAGAGGCTCCACAGTGTTCACATTTATCCAATTGTTGTCTTTGTCCGCTACAAAAACGCCAAGCAGATCAAGTAAGTATCAACCTGTTTTATAACAAATTTGGACAGCATGACTTGGGGATGTCCCGGTATTTTTGTGTGTGTGTCTGTATGGATGGATGGATGGATGGATGGATGGATGGATGGATAAATGGAGCAGGATAAGCCTTCACACTCTCTATCCCACCATGAACCCTTTGGCGCATCTGTAAAAGCACCACGCTCCAACACACACTTGCATAATCCGAAACAGCTGGTGAAACATCCTGGCTCCCGCCCCCCCAAGTTGAAGTGCTGTATGCCTTTTATCACTTAATATCTGTAGGTGTTTGTTGGACATTGTTGTTGTATTTTTAAAATTGGGACTTTAATACCTGAAAGTGTCAGTTTGTATTAAATGTTTTGAGTTATCAAAAGCTTAATTGGACACAATGGAAGAGTAGAAAAGATGGTTTTGTACACTTTTCCACGAATACGTGTTTGCCCCCTTCCTGATTTCTTTTTTCTTTTTTTCTTTTTTTTTTAAAAATGTGTTCTGAAACATTTAAGTGTGACTGTGATCTGAATGACTTTTTTTTTTCCTTCCCTCACAGGGAACAGAAAGATCCGATTTATCTGCGAGACAAAGTGTCTCAAAAACATTCCAAGGAGCAATTTGAAAGTGCACAGAAGATAGAACAAGAATACAGCAAATTCTTCACAGGTATGTATTCAGTCAAGTTATCTTTAAAAAAAACAACAACCCACAAACAGAAAAAAAAACGCTTGGCTTTAATAAAGTATTTTTGTCTTTTCAGGTATTGTCCAAGGCGGCACCCTCCCGTACATTTGCACTCAGATCATGACTATAGTTGATCAAGAACAAAGTAAAGTCCTGTGGACTCCACTCGGCTGCCCCTAGAGGAGACGAGCAGCTATTACAGCAAGCTTCGGCTTTCATCCCCATTCCCCGCACACTAATTAACCCTTTCACACTACACCATTAGGTACACTACATAGAGCTAGTTGTGTAAATTATTGCTATATTTTTTTTAATGTTGTCTTTTGTTATGATTCCTAATCAGAACCTCGTTTATTTTGTGATGTACTCGGGAGCAGGTTAGTAGCACTGGATATCAACATTAGAGTTCTTTCAGTCTTCCCTAAGGGTTTGTGGTGGTGTATTTGTGATGCTGCAATGTAAGCGTCCGTTTACAGTCAAAAGACGAGTCTGACTATTGGTGTTCAATATTTGCTTGAATGCGTGTGCCCCGCCCCCATGTACGCAAACCTCCTTACTAATGAAGTTCAGCCACCTCTGACCCGCCCGTGTACCAGATGACATTTGTGGTTTCCCTGAAATTATGCACCCATTTGATGATGACTGACAACTAATTGTATTGTGTGTGTGTGTGTATGTGTGTGCGTGTGAGTTTGAGTGTGGAGAGGGGGAAAAAAAGCAACATTGAGACTGTTGTACACAATTGTAATGACAATTTCAAATGAGTTGAATCACATTGATACTATGCTATAGAAATGTAATGCCAGGATCAGACATCACATTCGCGTGGTGTTTCATCACAAAACAGGAAAAAAAGAAGGAAAAAAAAAGAAAAGAAGTATCAAACCTCTTGAAGTATGTAGCTGTGGTCTTACTGAGCCCATCTCAGCAGTGATGGCCATCAAAACTCTAAACACATTGATGTTTGCTCTATGCATTGTGTTTCTGTAGTAGCTGGGTGTGTGGACAGCTTACGGGCCTTTCGGAAGTGCCTTCGGAGAAAAGGCCTGATCTGAAACCAGCCCTTGATCACTTAGCCAGAAAGCTGAGGATTTTTTTTTTCTTCTTTTCTTTCTTTCTTTTTTTTCTCTGAGTTTCTAATCTGGATCCGATGTATCATTTCACCCGTGGTGGACTAGATGATTCAGAGGCTGATTTGAGACCAGTACTATGTAGAGCGCATGACAATGGCGAGGTTTGGAGGATAGGTCGAAGCGGCGACCAACGGGTCAACTCCTCAGAATGCACTCCAGGGCTAGACAGACCACTGTGTAACTATCATTCTCTCTTTAACATATATTTAACAACACTATAGAGTATACCTTATACAGTATGCAGATACAGAAAAAAAACAAGCAAAAATATATATATAAGTATATATATATAAATATATAGTTCATGTATTTTCACTAGGTCATATGCCTAGGAACGTCTGGCAGTCAAGTCACGTCTTTGCAGGTATTAGCATGTGTTTTTCTTTTTTAATGTTTCTTTTTAAAGACTTTTTTTCTCTCTCTGTGGTTCGTTGCCAGTCACTTACGTACTCATTCAGAGACACTATGAAGCAAAATTTGCAGGGTAATGTCTTATTGGAGTTTCCTCTGATCCGTTTAAATGTTACTGACTTTTCATTGTTATTTAATTTTTTTTTTTTTTTTTTTGTTATTCAAGAAGCAAAAAATATTGACTACAGATATTCTGCCCTTCCATCAAACCATATCCTGTATCTTGTTGTGCCAAAATCCACTAAGTCAACTTTATCCTTTATTTCTGTTTTGCACTTGTTTTTTCTGTGAACCTTAAACATGTCACTGTTCTTAGGTTTCCAGCAGATTATGAATAGGTACTCTAATTTTTGTTGTGGCTAATTCATGTTTTTATGTATCACATCAGTTCCTTACATTTCATTGATGGCCTTTTTATTCGTAATTAGGGGGAAAGGATCACTTCTTATTTGAAATATTAAAAAGGGATCTACTCTTGCACAGTTTTTCGAACAAAACAAAAAGGTCCACGTGTTTGACTATTGGGCTAAAGGAGTAAACAGAAGCAAACTGTAATGTTACTATTTTTATGAGTAGGTAGCGTATGTTTAGAGAGCAGGACACAACGTGAAGTGGTTGTACTTGTAGAGAAAGAGTGTAGATGCCAGGTACTGATTGAATTTTTCTTTTATTAAAAAGAATGTGATTTGTATGTTAAGACATTAACATGAGAATAAAGCTCATTTTCTGTATCACAACATGGGCTCATTGAGTCTTTTTTTTTTTTTTTTTGGTTAAATGACTATGTTTGGGAAGTATCAAAGAAAATATGTTGGTACAACATGTACGATTTTCAGCATGCTTCTCAGTCTCATCTTCATGTTTTGGATCATGGTTTAAAGGAGAGCTGAGAGCAAATGCGCCACTAAAAATGCAGCCATGTCCTACAGAGATGTTTAAGGACAAAAGGGATCTTGTTTTACTGAAATTAGCAGATGAAATGGTTTCAGAGATGAGAAAAGGCAATTGGAAAATATCTGCCTGGAACTTAAGAAAAGTATACAATTCAGCGTCATTTCAGTGGCATAAAAGCAGCAGTATGAGCAGCATGAGACAAGTCATGCAAATTGGTTTGATCCAGGTCATTTGTAAAGGCAGCTCCATTATATCCACCAATATTTTTTTTTTTCTCCTAAATTTTGGGAAACTGGTTGTTTATCAAATACAGAAACATGAGGCACTTAATACGACTACCTGATTAAAACGGTTCAGAGACCTTTAGAGCTACATCAAACTTCTAGGCTACTTTTTTGACACAATCCAATGGGATTTGTGTCTCCCTGGGATCAAACTGTGGATCTTTTGGGAATGTGTAAATCACTACACGATGAATCAAACTGCTAAAAGTGATTTTTCTTAGATTACTACAAAGATCTCACCTTCTTTTGGACATAAGTGTGTTACATCATAATTTGGAGCGCTGATATTTGTATAGAATTGAACTTTATCACTGGGTATATTATGAACACCAGCTAGTATAAAATGATATTATTTATTGTAATTATCATTGTGTTACACTGTTAAGCCCAGTGTTGCCATCTGATTGTGACTGACCCGTGTAATCTTGATGTTTATGCTGGCCAATCTGGCACTGAATTCTTACATTCTACCAGCATCTTTTCTTTCATGTTGGATTTTTAAAAAATCAATCAGATTTCCATTAAAGACAAGTACCAAGACTTCACTATAATTTCTTTAACACAAACAAGAGTTTTGCTTGGAAAACAAGGTGTTCCTTACAAAAATGAACAAATAGTCCAGATCTATATAAGATATGAGAATCATGTTCCATGCAGCTGGAATTCTGCAGCTACTGTAGTCTGATACCTCTGAGCTCTTCATCCGGGTTCATGTGGCCCTCTAACCAATAATATCACAGCGAGTGACCACCCTACAGCTGCCTGTTGGATTCCTTGAGGCAAGAGAGCGCCCAGTGTCTCAAAAAACATCCAGCACTGATTCTGCATAATCAGCAATATAATTTCCCTAGGGATTAATAAAGTATTCTGATTCTGATATCAGGCCATGTGCTGTAGTTGTACAATGGTGAGAATAAACATGGCAGTGAAAATGCTCTCCGGAGAATGTTGTTCGAGATGTTGGCCTCAAATTACTCCCTAAATCTGATAGACTTTTATGTGCAGCTCTACTATGCAGTGCCCAAGATCTTTATGTCCTCCAAGTCTCCTCGTGCCTGTTTTAGAAAGGAGTATGGTCTCCAACCTTCCTGCTGGGGTGTCTGTTTCAAGACAGCTGCTGACAGCTCAACTGAACACGATAAGTCTGAAGTCTGACAGCGAAGGATCTTTGTAGTCCGCACTGGTGAGCCGTGGCCTTTCCAGGCTCACGTCACATCTCGTTGTTGAAGTGAGATGGCATGTTTTACGCTCGGTGGGATGGATTTGTTCGATTTGTCCTGCAGATTACCACCTGACTGCTTTAATGCCAATCCCATCGTCTGTCCGCCTCCTCATCCTTGAGTGAAAGTTCTGCTGGCCCACAGGAACCACTCACCCAACAGCTGGCCTTTCATCAGGAAAGACCAGTTGAAGCTCCCTCTAACAGTATAACCCTCAGCACTATTTATTATGGGACATGTGCTATGGGTGCTTTCTTTTTTTTCATGAGATTTGACAACCAGGTATTATAAAATGAGCATTAATACATATTTTCATCTGAAGGCATTTGAAATCTTATTAAAAGTTATTATCATTTCACCAGTCTACCCTGAGTTCAAGCAACATTTTTGCTTCCTGGCAGTGCATCATGATGGCAGACCTAATGTGGGGCAGCATCATTTGCCTTTAATGGGACAGTTCACTGTTTTACCAGCAGGAGGACGACTTCAGAGCTGTGGATTAATGCCTGTACTTGAACAGTTATGTCCCAGGCTGAGGACTTGCTGATCAAATCTTGCTTGAATAAAGGTGTGCTTTAACATTTGTCCTGTCTGATTCTCACCAAACTTGGTGTAAATAAAGGAAGGAAATAGGAAATCACAAGATTAAGAAAAAACAACAACAACAAAAAAACTTGGAGGTTGCTACTCTTTTTCTTTTACTCTTATTAAATATGTGAACCAAAGGTGGGTAAAGTGTTGTTCTGCAAGGCGCTTCTGCAGACAGTCATAACTCTGCAGTGCTGTCATTTACAGACAGCTTTGTCTTCAGTGTTTTACACCAGTTTAACAGATTTGTAGCATTTACAGGTGCTTTTGTTTTTGAAACACTGATATTTCCAGTTTACCACACGTCTTCTTCATATGCATCGGCATGTTTACCTTTTCAAACAATCTGTGCTTGACATTAGGTCTCATACCACCAGGCTTCATGGGGGATTTGTATGGTGAAACTCATTCCCTAAAATGACTGGCTTAGAGCAACACTTGTTAATATTCCTTTCCTTGATCTTTGCTAATTCGGGCATTGCAATCATCGCAGTCCAGAAGAAACCTTTGGCTGAGCTGTCAGCTAAAGTTAAGTATTATGAAAGACATTTTGATGGGACTTCATTGCAAACGATCTCTAAGAAGTCTGGAGCCTTGTGACACAGGTGGCTGTGTGCACCTGCCTGTCTGCTGCTCATTAGAGAGGTCAGTGGTTATTCAGGGCCCTAAGCCAGCTGTATCCACATATCCTTTGCTCTGGCTGGTTACTTGAGGGCAGCCATAAACTACTGCTAGTCATAGCTTGCCGTCATCACCAATCCACACCTGTTTTTGACCCAATATGTGAGCTAAAAGCCTAAGCATATTACAGTAATTGGGAGGGGCATTTATCCTGTGGCCCAAGTTCAGTTTTTTAAATGGGAACCATGCATAGATGAAAATCCACAGACTCAGTAATTGAAAAAGGAGCACTATCCTTAATGAACACTCATTACAATAATATCCATACAGGCTGTTTTATGCTGCCTTGTATAAGAACCCAGTGGGGATGGGGTGGGAGTGGTTATCGTTTTTTTTTTTATGTTAATCAGGATACTGAAGTTTGTGGCTGATCAACACAGTCCCTTTGTTAAAATCCCTGCTTGTTTTGCGACGTGCGTCACTGGCGTGCAATAAAGACGCAAAGGCGCAACTGTAGCCCACTTCTTCTTTATACGTCCGAGCAGCGGACTCCGGTCGGTACTTGGAATAAACGGTATTTCTGCCCTCTGTCCGTCTTTATTATTAGCGCTTCGCTCCGCCCTCCTACCTGTAAATCTCCCCGCTCTCCTCTGGAGCGGATCTGACAGGCGCTCTCAGCTGGCCGCTCCGTGCCAGGGCTGCAGGGGACCGAATGGAGACAGCGATAACCACCCGAGCGCCAACCCTTTTACGCAGAATTGACAACGAAAACGCCCGCAAGAAAACAGTCTTGTTCTCTGCAGTGACAGCTACACACCTCTAGAATTAAATTAGATTCATGTGCACTTTCTCCCCAGCTTTTCCAACCTTTTTTTTCTTTTCCAGTCCTCTCACATTCGATTAACGCTTCAAGAAAATGAAATCGATTCTCCGCCTGTGAATCGACAGGATACCTGAATGGAAGACGGCTAGAGGTCGACTCGCTGAGATTGGGCTGCAACAATTTTCCCCGGCGCTGTGTTTACATTAACCGAAATATCAGTGGCAGCCTCGACGGCTGCAAACGATGCCGTCTCTGCCATGGCATATTGCGTGAAAGAGCCAGAGAACCCCCTCGGAAGGAGAAGCGCCTAAGATTCGTCATTATTGCGGATTTAAATGCCTCTCGCCAAAGGCCACCGACCCGCTGTTTTGGATAGGTTCGCGTGTGCCGTGTCTCCTTCTGTCACGAACAAACAATTCACAGGCTTGTGAAAAACAGAAAGAGACTTTATCGGGTGGGTTAACATAATCTACAGCAAAGAGGGGGATTTGTTTTTATTTTTCCCAAGCAATATGGCTGGTGAGTGGGGCTGGGGACGCTGGCACAGGCTCTCCAAGGCTCCTAAATGCTAGCTGAGGCAGATGGCACGGTTCCCCATGGAAGCGACAGCTCTATGAGGACAAGCAATATCAATAATAACATAAATCCGGACTCTTCGATCTTAATATCGAGGATGGCAGACGTTGTCATCCCGTACTCGTCCGAGGTGCCCTGCGACAATAATGGCCAGCGCATGTGGTGGGCATTCCTCGCCTCCTCCATGGTGACGTTTTTTGGGGGTCTCTTCATCATTCTGCTATGGAGGACCCTCAAATATCTGTGGACTGTTTGCTGTCACTGCAACATTAAAAACAAGGTATGTCTGCTGGCCCATCAACAGTCTTTCTTTCTGAATTTGCTCGTACATAATCACTGATGCACATGCTATACACATCCTTGTGTATTTCTATGGCACTGACCTGACTTCTTGTTCTATAATGGCTTTCATAACGCAAGCTGCATTTCCCTTGGCTGAATCTGATGGTTTCCTTTTTATGTACATCTTCTGCACACCCCGGAGTGCTGTGCCGATTGAAGCGCCTTTAGAATGAATTCAGCATGATTGTTATTGTCCTTTGGCTGTTTACTACCTCCCACTCCTGAATGAAGGGGGTGATGTTGCATGACAGCTATGGGTGGGATGAGAGGAGAGCAGTTCCTTCATTTTATTTAGCTTTAGCAAAACACAAAAGTATCCTCATGCCATGTCAGCTGCTAAGTTCTCAGGTGAAAGTGTGGATTTCACATGGCATGCACTAGTTTTATGTAACCACGCATATGATCCTGCACTCCTAATGAAGTCCACTGGGACTTCTCATGGACATTAAGATTGAGATAGCGTGCCCTCTTCAATTTTGGATCCTTTCCCCCCTGCATTTATCCTCCTAAATGTTTACACTAGGTGTTTGTGCTGCACATCAAATATTTTCGTGGCATGATGATTAATGTCGAAGGACTAATATAGAAACGGTATAATAAGGGTGACTGCCCATTACTTTGCTGGGGGTAGATGAATCATGGCTGATTCACATTTGTATTAAAGGCAGCTTCATACGTGACTCACACACTTGTGTATAGTCCAAGTGGTCCCCTGAACAGAGGGGTGTTTTAAAAGTAATTCGCAGAGTGTGCAAAACACGGCTTACAGTATTTTATTTTACGATGCTTACTTGCCATGGGAGATATGTTAATATTAATCCAAAGAACAAATACAAGAAAGCAAGTGCAGTCATGCTGCCGATCTGTCTTCAGCGGTTTTATAGAATTTGGGGGGAAAGAGGATGTTTTTGTGTTGATGGACAGATAGAACAGAGAGTGAGAGTGATATCCTTTGTCCTTGATATTCAAATGAATGACCCTTCTCACTCCCACTGCTCTGCTATCATGTGTTTTTGGTGGACTTGACCCTTTCCTGCCTGTATCTCTTTCTTATAAGGACTGGTATAAAATGGGACATAAAGAGCTGCACCCTTAAATTCAATTAATGTTTATTTATTTTTTTTAAATATAGAGCCAAATCACAATCACAATACTGTTGGGTTTCTATTTATTTGGAAGCAAATTCCAATAATCAAATGTCTGATGAGCAAGGGCTTTACGGGGGTGGAAAGGAAGAACTTCCTTTTAACAGGAAGATCTCACTTGTGGAACCAGGCTCAGGAAGAGAAAAGTGTGTTTTACTCCTATCTGCTCCAAGGGAGAGAGAGGACAAAAATGTAATGATATGCGTCAGTGGTAAATAAATCAATGCTCAGTGTCTCACAGGAGTTGGAACCTATTACAGCATATCTATAGGATGTCTCAAAGACAACCGATCCAGCCTTAAATATGTGCTTTATCAAAAAGGAAAGTTTTAATCCTAATCTTAAAAGGTGTCTGTCTCCCAAGTCCAAACTTGGAGCTGGTTCCGCAGAAGAGGGACCTGAAAGCTGACGGCTCTACCTCCCATTCTACTTTAGGAATCACAAGCAAGCCAGCAGTCTGAGAGTGGTGTGCTCCATTAGGATAATATACTGCTATGAGGTCTTTAAAATATGATGGGTTCTGATTCTTAAAAATTTTGTATGTGGAGAGAAGGAGTTTAAATTTGATTCTGCATTTAACAGGGAGCCAATGAAGAGAAGTCAATATGTGGAAAAAATATGCTCTCTTTGTAGTTGCTGTCAGTACTCTAACTACAGTGCTTTGGATTAACTGAAGGCTTTTCAGGCAACTTTTAGAATAATCTGATAATAGTGAATAACAGTAGTTTACCTTAGAAGTAACAAATGCATGAAATAGGTTTTCAGCATCACCTCAAGACAGGATATTTCTAATTTTAGAGCTATTGCGATGGTGAAAGGAAGCATTTTTAAATATTTGTTTAATGTGAACATTGAATAACATATTCTGATCAAAAATGACTCAGATTCCTCACACTGTTACTGGAGGTTACTGCCATCCACGATACGTGAAACACCATGTTTCTAAGATGTTTAGTTCCAAATATAATAACCAGTTATGTCTGACTTGAGAAGACAATTGGAGCTCATCCAGATGTTTGTCTTTAAGACACACCTGTTGTTTAACAGGTGTTAAAACAACTGGCTTTATAGAGAAATAAATAAAGCAGTGTTTTATAATTTAAATAGTATTGGTCCCAGTACAGAACCCTGTGGAACTCCATGACTAACTTTTTGTTTTTTACATAAACAAATTGGAGTCTACCAGATAGATATGATTCAAACCATTATAGTGTAGTCCCTTTAATACCTATAATGCATTCTAGTCTCTGTATTAAAATGATATGATCAGCTGTATTGAATCCTACACTGAGGTTTAACAACACGAGCATAGAGATGAGTTCACTGTCAAAGGCAATCAGATCATTTATAACCTTCACTAGTGCTGTTTCTATGCTACCATGTACTTTAAATCTTGACTAAAACTCTTCAAATATACCATTCCTCTGCAAATAATCTGTTTACTGTTTCCACTCTTTCAAGGATTTTAGAAATAAGAGGAAGATTGTAGAATGTTCTATAGTTAGCTGAGACGGTTTAATTACAGCCACCTTGAAAGCCTGTGGTTCGTATCCTGTTAATAGAAATACATTTTCTACACCAGTATTAGCTGTCAGGATTCTGTCATTTAGTTGTGCTCATGGATCCTGGTGTAAGAAATGGCATCAAACCATATGTCTTCCCTCATACTTCTCATCATCCCGCTGAGAAAGTGATGAAAACAAACCATGCAAATATAATTAGGTATCCATCTTGTGACTGTTAGTCGGTATCTGTTTGCATCTTATATCTTGCAAATGAGGAGAAATAGCAAAAAATGAGAGCGTGTATCTTAGTTAGTGCTCGTACTTTCCCTTTGTTTTTGTGTTGCTGTGTGTGGAAGGCAGAGTCATCCCGTTAGGTGACTTTGATAGGCTTGACACTTGGCTGCTGAGGGAAAAGGCTTGTTAGGGGTATTAAGAAGGGGAAACTGGATCTGTGTTCAGCTGACTAGTGCAGCAGGCTAAGTTGGCATATGTCAGAAACAGGATGCATAGCTGGCGTGGTGGCGGTGGTCAGCTTTCTGTGGCGGTACTGGGAACCTGGAATCACGGGCAAGGAAACAGAGGTGGAAACTCTGAGAGAGACACAGGAGGAAATGGAAACGGGGGGTTTGAGGGTGACGAAGGGTTTTAGAGGGGGTGTTGTGTTACATACCTTGTGTAGTGTCCTTGTGTGCTCTGCTGTTGATACACAGCTGTATCCTAACTCTTCTCTGTCAGGCTTATAAGATAGAAGTGAAAGATCAAAGGATCGTACTGGAAGTAGGAAAAAGATGAGAAGATGTAGCGAAGTAAAACGTCAAGTGCAGTATTTTGGATTTTTGGAATTGGGGCCATTTCAAGTCTGCAAACCTGCGCTGTGCTGTTCTTAAAACGGCAAAGCTGATAGATGCACCTAAGAGTTGTTGGAAAAATGATCAAAACTCCGTAAACAAGCGATGTTTACAGCATTACCTCTGCCTCTCTAAAACAAGGCGATACGCTTGTATTCCACACTACAGAACAATACTTTATAGGTCTGGTTCTTCCTCCTATGTGGACTGAAAAAAAAAAAAAGCCCAACATAAGATAATAATAATAAAAAAAAGCTATTGATGTTTCTGGCATTGTGCTGTAATGGCTATATTTATGGAATCATTTATCTGCCAGGCATTTCAGATTGCCCAAATGCCATTTTTAAACCACATATTTACTACATTTCTAATTTGATTTGCTTCAAGTTATCCTGTAAACAGCCGTTCTCTCGCTGCCTGGGTGAGCTTGATTATTCAATTCCCTTTTTACAGTAAAGACTTCACACAGTCTAAATAAGGGGTTTCCTAAGAAGGGAAAGTCTCACTCAAGAAAATTATAATGAATATGTATGACTGAGGGGAAATGTAAGCATACCCACTCAGAGATACTGAAGTGGAGGACACTAAGGCCACGCTGACAGGCTTGTTAATATATAAGCCTGCTCTTTATTTTCCTCATGTAGAGTCCTGGACCGTTTTTTGTGGTGTGATGCTTCAATGCAGTATGGTTATCTAATGGTCTAGTTATCTACTCTGCATCATGCCACCTCCAGGAGTTCTTATATGACGCCTGTGTTATTTTGAATGTGTGAGGAGGAGGAGGCGTATAGAGGCTTTGCATTTGTGGCACCACTTTCTATTCAAGCATGAATGGCGCCATTGTCCTCTGTAGAAAGTGGCTCAGTGAAAACTCTGAGAAATCCTCGATCAGGTCTGTTCTACAGGTGAGAAGCAAATAAAATTATTCGAATGAAGTTTATGAAATAATCAAAATATTTATCGATTGATTTTGTGGTTATGGGCATAAATTTTCCTGTCTTTGAACAATTGTTGCTTCAGTCTGAGGGCAGGTTCCAAATGTGTCTCTTTTTATTTACGATCATAGTGTACTCTTTCCAGCTCCAGCAACCTAGGTCTGCATTTAAGAGGCAGAACATGGGGGCAGTATAAGTCATTCGCCATTCTTTTACAGAGTACAGTTTAAAACCCCATCTGTGACTAATGCATTTTGCACTTTGTTTGCTATTATTTTAACACTCGGGTTATGTTTTTATTTGCTGTTTGGATAGATTTAAGTGTAAGGGTGCACAGTGAGGCTCTAAATCGACCTGGTCACACTTTGAAAATAACTGTGTTTGCCTTAAAGTCCAGATACCAAATGCTTCAAAGCTCTTTTTTGTAGATTGTCTCCATGACCTCTGCAGGAGTCTCGTAACCATACAAGTGCAGACACAAAGCATATACTGTCACTGTTGGTCTGTTTACACAATCAGAACATTTAAAATTTTTAAAAATCTTTTCCCATGAGGTCAACTTTACTGTTAAACTGCTACTTCATTTACACAAGACTCCACAGATGTTCAGAAGAAACCTGGCGATGGACTTTGAGATGTAGAAACAGGCTTCTGTTACAATGCGGTTTCACATCAGCTACACACCGGTATGAACTGACAGTACACAGCTGCTGTACGAGCAACAAAAGAGTGAACTGTCACGTACTTCAGTCCAAGCACCACACCACCCATTGTATCTCTGTGTTTTGATGAGACATATACACCAAATGAGGCTAAAAAAATACACCTCCCACCTCACCTCAGTACAACAGCTGATGCAGCTACCTTCAGCCTCCCCCTCATCCCCCTAAGGTGCAACATGCAGAGTTTTATGTTCACTTTAGAGCCAACAGCCATCAGGACTGTGCAATTGTTTCTGTCTAAACAGCCCAACGAGAACAGCGATGGAGCAGTGCTCCTCGCTCTGCATGTACACTCGACTCTGTATTTGCTTTGCTGTATCCAAATCTGATATATTTGCATGCTTTTTTTGTCCTGGGTCTACACTCTATATTTGTCTTTGTAGTAATGATGACAAATATTATACACTATTGTTTACTCATTAAATTACACAGCAAATATAGCTGTTTTACATTTGCGGTCTGACACATAAAATTTGTTTGACCCTCTCCGTCACCAGTGTTACATTTTTCTCTATAAATATAAATTCTGCTTTATGTGATACGGCATTTGTTGCTCATTTTTACATTACCGTGCAAAAATCTTGAGTCACCTGCTATTTCTTTAAATTTTGTCAAATTTTCTTGCAAAATCTTTCATATGTAATGCTGCTATTTTAAAGGTCGTCCCAATTATAGGAAATTGTAATACTGATGAATTACGTGTTGAAGTTAAATACTGTGCAAGTGTTGGGTTCAGCCCTAATTTATATATATTTTTATATTTTGTTTTCAAGGAGCAGTTCTTCAGACTTTCTGAAGCGCTTTCAAAGTTTGGACATTGGCTGCTTTTTCAGTCATCTTTAGTCCACTCGATGTACCTGGCCATCTTCAGAGGAATGTATTTTTTCATTTGTTAAGCCTCTTAATACTGACCTCTGAATCGTTCACACATAAAACAACGCACCGATGGACCAGTGTTGTCTACACATAACAGATGACTTTGTAAAAAACCAAATGCAAATCTTTTCATGCATTTTGTAACTAGCACACTGTAACACAAACACTTTAGTTGAACCTTAAAAAAGCCAAAGATAAAACAGTTTGCGAGGCATAAAATAGCATTTTTCTTTCCACTTATTTTTAAACCAACAAGATGATTCCCAAAGAGATGCTATGTGCTATTACCCAAAACTTGGCATATGTTGGCATGGTGTGCAGTGTGTCCTTGAAAAAAGTGAGGAAACTAGATAAGTGGAGGACAAAAAAGTATTGTCAATGACAATGATTGGCAATGACTTTATTTTTCAGAATCACAATAAAAGTGCTCCACTGTGTGTTTTTTCTATCAGTCATGGATTGGCCTCCCCAGGGTCCAGACTTCAACATTATAGAAGCAGTGTAGGACCATTTTGAGAGAGAAAGGAGCAAAAGGTAGCCAACAACAGCCAAAGAAGAGCTGTGAAGAAGCCTGAAGAACTATTCCTGAAAACTACTTAGGGAAGCTTTCTTGTAATTTCTTTAAGAGTTTAGACCAGGGGTGGGCAATCTCAGTCCACGAGGGCTGGTGTCCCTGCAGGTTTTAGATCTCACCTTGGGTCAACACACCTGAATCACATGATTAGTTCGTTACCAGGCCTCTGGAGAACTTCAGGACATGTTGAGGAGCTAATTTAGCCATTTAAATCAGCTGTGTTGGTTCGAGGACACATCTAAAACCTGCAAGGACACCGGCCCTCGTGGACTGAGATTGCCCATCCCTGATTTAGACTGTATTGTAGTAAAAAGGTGGTCATAGCATATATTGATTTTCAAGCTCATAAGAATTGCCCAAACAGTTTATGCCTCATATACCGCATTGTACTTCCATGTATGTTTACATGTTTCAATAAATAACTGCACCACTTTCCTAGCAAATTGTAATGAATGGCTCAAGACTCTTGTACAGGACTGTACAATGATTCAAATTTTAGCCTATTGTAGTTTCTTTTTTTAAATTCCTTGATATCAAAATCCTAACCTTCAGCAGGAGTAATAAATTAAAATAATTACATTTAATTTAAAATAGCCCATTTATCGTTGAAACCTTGAATTAAGCATGTGCTGTTTCTGATGTTTGCAACAGACAAGTGTCAACAGGGCAATCACAAGGCTATTAAAGGTTTGTTTTCCTCAATGGGAGTTTGATGTGTTGGCCAGACTGTGCTTGTGCATTTTCACTAATAAAGTTAAGGTTGAGAACGTATTTGGTCCTGAGGCTCCATCTTCTCTGACCCGTGTCAGTGTGTGGTTTAAGTTTTCGTGGTAAAAACATGATCAGAGTCTTAATAACTAACACTTGGTTGTTTAACGGTGGAACGGCAAATCTGTATTGTTTAAATCTGCTTTCAAACTGCGAGGAGAAATCAATCCAATGAGCCTCTCTAATGAAATATGGCAACCCTGGTGGATTTTAAATCATTCCAATGCATTTTCCATAATTGAAGATTGTTATTGATTTTTATGCACTAAGGCTTAGCTTTCATTCTAAGGAATTGATGAAAGATGAGTCCGAACCCCACCTCAGTGTTTCCGTGTCTTTGGCAACATTTCCCCGTATCACAAGGAAAAAAATATTCCACGGCAGAGGAAATGAGGTGCGCTGGTGCACTCTTCGGTGCGCCTTTAAGCAGAATAGATTGTTGAGGTGCCTGCAGAGAGGAACTGTTGTGAGCCTGTGTATCCCTTGCTCTTGGCAACAGACCAGCTGCATTTTGCCAGAACAGCATAGTGCACACACCCTGCCATCAGCTGTCGCTCTCACTAACCCCGGCCTAACTTGGCCCAACTTGGTCCCCTTCAACCCAAAGCTTACGAAAATCCAGAACTAATTGAAAAAATACATGAAAAAAACAAACCCTTTCCTAAAGAGCTGTATATCTGCACACATGCACAAGTGCACTGAAGGCATGCGTGTAGGTGGACTATGTTCTTGTGGCAAGTAGCTGAATTGCACGCGTCTTGTCATGTGTTGTTGACACTTGCGGGAGAGAGAGCAT
The DNA here is from genome assembly GCF_057381915.1 of Diplotaxodon limnothrissa. Classification (NCBI taxonomy): domain Eukaryota; kingdom Metazoa; phylum Chordata; class Actinopteri; order Cichliformes; family Cichlidae; genus Diplotaxodon; species Diplotaxodon limnothrissa. Next base: position 11,912,221 of record NC_140608.1, on the reverse strand, counting down.
GCCTCACAGCTGTCCCAGGGCAGAGCGTGACCAGTTTCCACTCCAGCTCACATGCCTATTCCCAGCCCTTCTTTTCATAATCATTAGCTGGCTACTTATTTAATTTGAATTCTTTGTTCAGTCTATAAGAAGTCAGAAAAATGCTTCAAATTGGCAATATTTTCCAGAGCAAGGATGACCTCTTCAAAAAAATATCCAGTCAGCTATGTTAAGAAGGAAAGCAGAAATTTTCCTTCATAGCTCACTTAAAACCCATTAATCTATTTTTAAGATCCAGCCAAAAAGAAAAAGACATAAGCTGTGTGGAGTTTAGTAAAAATGTCTCACAATTTTAATGTGCTTTTAGATTCTGAGCAGATGGAGAAATAGATGTTGTACTTGAGCAGCACACACTAGATTTAACAAGCTTTTACAAACTGGCTATGTTCGGTATCACTGATTAACCTTCTTTTCTCATACTCCTCTAATGTGGAACATGTGACTCATGAGTTATTATCTAGTGAAGATCCTCCCTGGGCCTGAAATGATGGCCATCTAGGGACAACTGTAGTTTGCCACAGGGATATATGTTAATCCACAGACAAGAAGTGGCCACATATCAGGCTGGACTATGTATATCATGGGATAGACAGAGGTCCCCCGCCCCCCTACACCCAGGGCCGCCACTATGCTACCCTGCTGTCAGGCTGTTATGTCTTCTTTGGCCAGTCTCTGAACTATTAAAAGGACATCCGTGCCCCAGGAAGCATTCAAAGGTGAAAGGTTAGAGGGGCAATGCGTACCTGGCTCCACAAGGGCGAAGAGCATTGGGATGATATTTCTAACATTTTCAAAGTGTGTGCGATACTGTCTTAAGCCACCTTATCCTCCTCCAGTCAAACTGGCAGTGGAAACGCATTTGCATATATCTCTGCTGGTTGAGACCTAAGCTGGCATGGGAGGCCTGCAGGAGGGAGATAGCTAGCTAGTACCTGGCTGTCCTGCTGGTTTACAGCTTATGGTTTCTAGTGTTTAACGACTTCTCTTTTTCAGCTGTAGTCAAACGGCTCAATGTCAGAGTTTGCATTGGTTGGGTCTGCACGACCTATAGTCAAGTCGTAGAAGTCAACGTTTAAAGCTTTTTTTTATGCCTGACAATTTTTCACCTGAAAGGTTGAGCTGGTTTTTATATTTGGACGTTCATAGAGGGATAGCGGCATATAATCATCCCTCGTGCAGCATGTCTTGGATTTAGTTTTTCTTTTATAGCTTAATTTAAAAAGTCACTTACATGTTTGTATGTTTCTTAGCAGTGGTAAAAAAGGAACTGTCTCAGAATGTTTTTGACTGTTTAAACTATGAAATATACTCGGATGTTCTATGTTTGCCATACAGAGCTATTAAAGTACTAGAAACAGCCTAACCTTGCATGTCGTTGCATGGAATCACAGCAGCCAGACAGACCAGCACATTCACCGCCATGGGACTCGCATTTTCTGGTGCTGATTATCAGGCAGAGCCAGCCATTTCCTAGCCTCCCCCTCATCTTCGTTCCACTCCCCTTAGCCCACCACCCACCTCGGATATCAACAATGCCAGTGGTGCACTGACACATGGACATCAAAACATGGTTAACGTTATAATTGGTGCTTTGAGCTGTGAGCGGTGATGCACAGAGAGCGATAGAGAGAGGGAGTGCGCAGAGGACATGGCAGTGACCTTCACAGATCCCAGCAGGCGGTGATTCTGCTTTAGAGATCCAATCTTTCTCTCTCGCTCTCTCTTGCTCTCTCTCTTAGCAACAGAAATGACTCTGTGAGGCCGAATCTGTGGGTGAGCACAGAAGCAAAACTTCCATTTTCTGAGAAGGTTGGTAAAGTGTTAGGATTACTCGTCTCCACCACCACCACCACCACAGCCGCTGCCCTCAGCAACCAGTCTCGATTAACCTCCTAGGTAGCCAGGCTAATATGCTAATTGTTTTTCTCCTTGCAGGCTAACAGCAGGATCAGGTTTCTCTGCCTTCATAGCCAGCATGCTACATTGCTTAGCTTGCCCCTCATATGGCAGCAACCCAGTCCGTTTCTATTAGTAAACAGAAGCGTAGACGCGGATTAAAGAGAATATTATTGAAGGGTGAATGCAAACATGAATGACAGCAAAGGGCAGCCTAGTAGCTGAACCTTGTTCAGGCAAAGTATGCAGGCCTGCTTCACAATGATTTTACCTCTTGACTTCTTCTGACATTTTCCAGAGTGGCTGCGCAGAATGAATAGCCCAGCTGTCAATTACAGTGTTGCTTGATGCTTGCAGAAGTGAAATCCCAGAAGGTCTTGTCTCACTCAGGTTCCGTCTGTTGCCCAGCGTTGCTCTGAATGCTGTGAAATGTATCTAGACATGAACCAAGCGATGCAGACCAATTTCAGAGTGACATGAGCTTTGTAAGATGAATCCCGTAGTGTTGAGCTCCATATGACAGCATGTGTAGACATGATGTACAGATGATGCGCAGAGTGCATGGCTTCGCTGCTGCTCTCATTAAAGATGGATGATAATGCAGAGTTGCCATACTTCTCCCTGACAGCCTCTGCTATTGAGATTAAGCAGCATTGTATATGATGATTGTTAGTCATCTGTTAGCTTTTAATCTGCATTAAGCAGTGTGTTTTCTATCAATTAAAGCCATTTTAAACATGGATCGGTTTAAACTTTAATGACACAAAATGCATACACTATATCTCCTGCTGTAAGGTGCCTTAAATGCTGACGCCCATACACAGAGTTGTATATCTCTAGTAGGTGTCTCCTCTGAAGCTGCTGGTTAGGGCGTCAGCGTCAGATGTAATGCCTCACTCTTTACTCCCATCGTTTTACACAGACTTGGAAAAGCTGCTTGGGGGTATACATTATACATTATGCATATGTGTGACATTGTGGATGAGTCTGTACAAAGTGTTTTATGTGTTGGCAGGGCCAGTTTTCTTTAGGAAACAGTATGGTACTTACAGTTAAAGAAATGTGGCTCTGCTGTAATTATTGACACTCCGCTTGTTCGCTGCTGGCGGGGGCTGGCGGTTCGATTCTTCTGTCTACAATTTGAAGTGTCCTTGGGGAAGATGCAGAGTACTAAGTTGCTCTCAGTGGGCAAACCAGCAACTTGAAATATTATTTGTTGATGAGGAGAAGCAAATGACTAGATAAATGCCTTGTACAGAAAGTGCTGTTGATCATTCACAACAGATTCTGAAAGGCAGGCTGTACATTCACCACCATGGGACAGATCCAGCCATTTCCTGGCCTCCCCGTTAATCATATGTAGGTATGATAAGTAATACATCTATGATTTTCATTTTTATTTAACTATTTATTTCACAAGATAGAATAATGACATGCAAAAACTGCTTCACTGGGATTCGAACCATGGACTTTCTTAGAGTATTAGAGGCCATGTTGTACATGCACTATCAAGTTGGCTATGGCATTGCCAAAGTTGTAAATTAGTAGTGCTACCACAATATTTTTCTCGTTATTAGCATCATTTAGAATGAACATCCTGAATCTTTAGGGGCCGTTTGTGGTCTGTTCTGAAATTTCTATTTCAGTTATGATGTTGTCCACGGGAGCAGCGGGGACTAGTTTTAATATTCAGACTACGTAATTCTATCAGTGTTGCTCATCTAAGACATGACATCCATTGGCCACAGTGACACACTGCAATTGTGCTCCATCTCTGTTGTGTGTTGACAGGGCTTATTAAGCATGATCGTTACCGGTCTCAGTTATTTTACACAAGTAGAGACTTTCAGCACCATGGAGAGCGCAGGAAGGGAGCATGAGCGAGGCTTCTCGTGCTCATACATTCCTGACGGTGTCAGTGCTGGTGAGCACTTAAAAAGTAGTTGTTAGACATTTTTGTGTCTTTTGTTTAAATAATCAAGAACCTTGTTGTTTTGTAATATAAAAATAGAGCTGGGGAAGATGAATGAGCTGATGTTAAATCATCACTTAGCCTTAAAAGTTATGTCTAGAAAAGATGCAGAAGTAAATTTTCTCATCTTTCAGTTTGATCAAGTTTCCCTTTTCACACTCAACACATGGAAAGAAAATTCTTCAACAATTTTGCATACAGCTAATTGCTAATGAAAATTTTAACTTAATTTAGACTGATAACCTGTTATGAGCTCTCGGTTGTCTATGGAGCAACTCTCTGTTGCTCACTGCTCTTTACTAAAGAATGAAGTTGGAAAGCTCATGGCCCAAAAGCAGGTTTAATTGGTTCCACAGAAACTAAAAAGGGGTGTGAATAGGTTGTTAATATAGGAGTGATGGCCTCTCCATCACACTGCATATCAGTGCACGTGAATAACTGATCATACGTAAGTGAGCATCTGTTTCTGTAAAAGTAGATGTTGTGAGTTTGCCGGTCTGAAGAATTTAGGTGTGTGTTAATGCACGCAATCTTCTCAGGAGTGGATGTCCCAGGAAATTCAGCCCAAGGTCAGACCATGGAATGCTGCATCTCAGCTGCATCTAGACGCTACAGCCGCTTCTCTCTAAAGAACACGGTGGGGGAGGGGTGATGATTTGAGCTTGTTTGCAGGCACAGGACCTGGGCACTTTGCAGTCATTCAATCGACCATGAACTCCTCTTCATAGCAAAGTATTCCAGAGTCAAACGTGAGGCCATCAAGAGAAGAATCAAAGCGCAATGGGCCAGTCAAAGACCAGACCTGAACTACAATGAAATTCTGTGGTGGGCGGGTCAGAGCTGTGCATAAACAATTGTGTGCAAACTTTAATGAATTGATGTGAAGTGTTTTAGAAGATTGTGCTAAAGGTGGTTCTACAAGCTACCGAGTCATGGGTTGTACTCAGTGTCTCACAGTAATGCACACAGTACTCAGTATTCAAATGTTTAGTTAATTAAACAACTGGTGTGCAACTGGTTAACATTTAAAGTACGGTTCTTCATGCATTGCACAACTAGTTTGTTATTGTGCCTTAAAACATCACAGCATTCACATGTTTTTAAAGCTAAAATTTGGTGTATAAGAGCAAAATGATAAGAGAAGAGGTCCAAATTTCTGCAAGTCGTTAGCCGCAGGGATAATGCTATTCTTAGACGCTTACCAGCTAAAAAGTTTAAAGTTCATGAAAGTCATGAAAGTGGGGCTAAAGAAAAGGGGTTATTCCCCTGGGAGCATTTCGTCAGCAAATTTCATGGCAATCTGCTTATTAGATTATGCATATTAGATTGCATTATGTGCAAAGCTGACATTTTAGCCTGAGGGTGCCACTGGGAGGAAGCTCACAAATGTTCAGAATCGACACGGTTCATTCTTTGGGGAACAAAAATGCACTCAGTGAATGTCAAGGATCTCCAAACGGTTGTGCAACCGCAGTGTCTAGCCTGCAGAAATCAAGAAGCAGAAATATTAAGGTTGATATGATGCAGTTAGTTTTAGAGTTGTTTAAAAAATGGATGGAAGGTTCTCAAATGTCATTTTTTATTAAGGTGCACCTTAATTCATAGGTGCTCTGTGGTGAATACACGAAGCACAGATGGTGCTAACAGCATTTCTGAATTATTTTGGTTGATCTTAGTCTCTGTTGGAAATATCTCTACTGACACGTCTTGTTGATGATCAGTCAATGTATTTTGTATAACAATGCTCGATAAGCTTATTTCAGCTGATAATTTTGATTATACAAAATACCATTCTGGCGCTTGACACTTTGTCTACAGAAATGTTAATATTTCATCATTATAACTGTTTATTGTTTGTTTTTTCATCTAGAAGGAACATCACTGCATTGCTTCGAGTTAACTAGAATCTTTTGCTCCTTGAATAAACCAGTAAACGATTGTTTATTGGTTCTTTTATTCATTATCTATAATCTGCAAAATGTTTCTGATCTGTAAATAACATACAGTTATTACTGAAATGTGCATTCCAGGTAAACAGTGGATTTTCAGCAAAAGATTTGAGGGCTAACATGGCAGGGCTGAGAGCTTTTATTTGTGCCAGGAGGAGTGACTTAGTGCATTTGCAGGAGCAGACACTAATGGTCTGAAATCTGTGGAAGGGGCAGGTGTGGGATTGGGGAAAACAGTCCAAGGCAAACCTTTAAATTAGACATTAGACTCACATAAGACTCACACACACACTTCTGAGTGGAATCATCCATTGTTGTTTTGATCATTTTAAGAAGCGGTTATGTTTATAGATTCTCTGAAAGCCATTTTGCTGTTTTGTACATTTTGGCAGTTTTGTGAGATGGTTGAATTCCTCTCTTGGTTTACACCTAACCGCAGTCCGATCCTATGTGGAGACACAAATCCCTTTGGGGTTGCATCAGGATGAGCATCCGGCATAAATATCTGCCAAATCAAACATGCGGCGCTACCCGCTGTGGCGACACCCTTGTGAATAAGGGAGCAGCTGAAAGTAGCCTTAAATAAATCAAATATATGCAGTTTTCCTCAAGGACTGAATATTGACAAATTTAATGCATTATAAGATTTCGCTCTGTACAAGACAGCCGTGTGTAATGGCAGTTACATCAGCCACTTCTGGTTTTCAGATTTCCATCCATGTTTCAGGGATTCTGGGCACAGTAAACACTTCCTGAGGAGCTCCTTTTTTTTTGGAAACACAGTAGACTGTTTGCATCTTTATTTTCCGTCACACAGTAATTTCATTTTTCCCGACAAGAGCCAACTACCTGGCTGAAGACTTGGAGGCTTGGAGCTGCTTGTAAATAATTAAACTCATTTGCTAAATGATGGTTTTAACCTCCGAACTCTAATGACCAAAACGCAGTAATTGATGTGACTACCTCACAATAAAAGCTACCTTTGCAATATGAGCAATAATGGAAAGCACAGTTTTAGACCCTAGGCACACTAGTGGAAAGAATAAGCAAGTGAGCAGCACGCAGTGAGGCTCATGTCAGTGAGATAAAAATGAATGAAATGCACTCCTAGTTTTGTGTGAATCCCTTGAACAATCGGAAGCATTTAAATCCAGCTTGTGAATAGCACTTCATGCTACTACAATGCAAATTGCTATATAGAGAGGTAGTTAAACAGTATAATGAATAATAATGGATAAAACTGTGCACCATAAATTGTAATAAAAACATCTTGTTGTCATATTCATTAACTTCCATTTTTCATCTTCAATAATCTTCCATGTGTCGTTACGCATGCTACAGCTTATCCTGTGCTTTGTGTCCTGATAATTAAGTGACTGCGATGGTCATTCCTGATGAACAGCCCAGGTACCCATGAATGGTTTTGCCTTCCTGTGCTTTTCAAAGCGATGCAATAGGAGACAGCTGAGCTTAGCAGCTGCTCTGCTGCACATTGTCTCAAGTGAACATGAGCAACAGAAGTACTCTGGCAAGTGTTCAGAATGCCACAGGCTTTCACCTTCTTTCCCTTTATTCATCTGTCCTCTTTAGTTTGATCTGCTGTTGACCTTGTTCTTGCTTATCCTTATTAGTTTCCATACGTTGGGCTTTCCCTCTGTTTGCATGTTCTCTGCTCCCCTTGCGTCGGCCGCCATCTCCCTTTCTCCTGTCCTAAAGCATCGTCATCGGTCATTGTCCTTCGGGTCTCCCTGATGTTTCCCCAAAGGAGCCACGGTTTGTGAATTTTGTAGCCAGGCAAGACTGGTCTCTGGGAAGCCGTTGTTGCTCAATTGGTTCCCTGCCCTGGGGGGGGTATAAACAGATCGTAACTCAAATCACAGATGACACGTGAAAACATACCAGTGTTAAAATATTAGGAAAGACTTTCCTTCACCAGTCACTTGCAATTAAAGAGTATGACAGGAGAGGGTTGAAGTGGAGAAACAGTCAGCAGGAAGGGAGAAAACAGACGTCTGCTGTCCGTTTTTAACAATTTGTGAGAATAACTCCTCTGCCTTCTTTTTATTTCATTGTGATTTTGCATTCAAACTTAAGGACTTAACCTTTGCTCCCGGGATTAGAAATGGAAACCAGTTTCCAGTTTGTGTGCGACTAGAGAACGAGCTTTTCACCTGTTCCAAAAGGGGTCAGAGTCAAAGTTGACAAGGGTCGCTGGAGAAATTAGCCTAAGTGTTCTCACATGTCAGTCCAGGCAGTGAACGGTACAGAGGCGAGCTGACTTTTAAGGTGAAACCCTACCTATGCGAGTTGTTTCCTCCTCCCGTGGGACCAGTTCTGGCCTGCTAACATGGCTGCTCTGTAATTACTCTGACACGCAGCCTCTGACCATCGCTGCCACGCTCCCCGTCGATCAAAGCACCCCATTCTTGGCGAGGTGTGCGTGTGGGTGTGAGAAATACAGGGTTTATGCGATTTAAAAATGCATGCTAGGCGATAAGAACAAAGACACACGAGTTGGGAAATACATCTCCTTGTTATAAATAGATAAAGAGGATCTGTCTTAGCCTTGTTCAACCTTCCAGAGTCTAGTCATTACGTCCATTTCCACGCACTGGTCCAATAAAGAAAAAGAGCTTCTTTGTTATACTTGAGATGAGGACATTCTGCACTTTCAAACGATGACAAAAAAAATTTCATTAAAACATTATGAAGTCATCAATGTAATTCCGAGATAGCTCGAGTTTTAGCAGTCTGTTCAGAGGCATGAAATATAGAGAGGGGACTTGGAACAGCAGTCGGAAGCCAGTGGGCAGAATGGCAGCAGCTGTGATATATAGAGACTGTGCTGGATAATATGATTTACTGCTCTCTCAAGGCCTGCCTTGGCCCTGCTGTTTTTACTCACACATAAAGTAAACACACATATAAAACACACAAGCGTGCGCGCTTGCACGCCATTAGCAGTATCGAGAATCTGACATTTAAGCACTGTATGCCGTGCAGGTGGTGGTTTTGTTTTTCCGTGCAGCCTCTGTGTCATAGCAGAGCAGTTAGGGCACAGTGGGGGGAAAAAAAAAGAAAACAAATAGGATAAAATCTAACTTGAATTGCTATAAAGTTGCTCATCCACCAGATGTGGAAGCTGTTACTCCAAAAATCGAACGTAAAATGTAATTTTTTTTTAATGTAATCTTAATATTAATGATAACAATAGCTTCAAAATACAGGCAGGCTACTTGTAGGCATCATGGCAGTGATCTTATATAAATACTGTCTGCTTGAATTATGGCAGTACAGTTGTCTGACCTAGTTTTAACCTCCTGGCTGTGACCTCTTGGTTGTAAGTTCAATAAGGAGCATGGGCCATTTGCTGTGACACAGTGAAAGTGAGAACCCTGCTATGTTATAGGCCTTACAGCAGAACAGCATTCATAGATATAAATATAAAACTACATGTACTGCAAGATGTATTTGCTGTTTGTCAGCAGGATTATGTAAAAACTGCCACGCAGAATCCAAGAATTCATGATACTCAATGGCACAAGGGAGACAATCTTTCCATGGATCTGATTGCCTCATTTAGTCTTCTGGGACAGGACATTGTTCTTGGTGAGGAATGACCTGTACAAGCTGAAGAAAGGGAAAGTCACAGAGTTATGGAAATGAATTAGAAGGACCAGGGCAGGATCAAGCCTGGGCCACTTGCAGTGAGGGCTCTACCACGTGAACCACAGGGCTGCCTAATGACCTTCCAGTTTGAAAAGTTATTAGAATTGTTTCCATATGCCAAAAAGTAACAGAAGTCTAGATTCAGATTTAGTTTTACAGGCACTTAAAAGCAGCTAAATGGGCTTTGGGAATTGAAAGTGGAAGAAAAATCAAGGCAATTAAATTCTTCCAGCCATTTGGTCCTTTAAAGTTTCTCCTTTCTGCGTCAGCAATGTTCTTAGCCAAATTGCATTTTCCTTTGTTGTTGTTGTTTGTTTCATCTTTCCAATTACTGCTGTGGATTGATGCTTTCTGTCCTCTGTGTTAGGAAAGCAAAACAAAACAGAAGCACTGGGAACTCCCTCTTTTAAAGGTAGCTCTCGTTTATTGTAGCAGAAATCATTAAATATGAGAAAAAGTAATCCAAATGGCATCTTTTTTTGATTTTGTTGATATACTGTTGTAGTATTCTATTTTATTTTTTTAATAGAAATGACATAAATATGGGATAATGTGTGTTACCACATGGATCTTAATTATTAGGGCATTTCCTATTGGTTAGAGGTTATATAAAGAATATGTGTTATCTCTACTAAAGCACTATGGTGTGTAAGCTCCTACAACATAACGTTTATGTAGTGCCACTACAAATACTGCATCGAGTGGTTTCCACTGAGCTCCTGCACGCCTTCCTATGGGACGCATATAACACAGCTGAGGTGCTACAGGTGGAAACGCTCATGAATAATGGAGACGCCGATGTGTTGTGCATTTTTTGTGTGGACACAGATAGTGTTGCTGCATTATTGATGGGGCTGAGACTTACCTGGAGGTAGCGTTCTTTACCCTGATATTCATAAATCAATAGCAACAAAAGGCCTCAGGGTGTTTTTCACAATAAAGCATTGGCCTTTTGTGAATGACGAGGAAAAAAAACACATTTGCTGTACAGAGGAAAAAGAAGGAAGCATAGGCCTAGCCTGTAATGTCTGCGGTTGTATGTGTTCTCCTTTGTCACGTGACTAATTTTCTTTCTAGCTTCGTGGCTAGAGTGCAGATGAGGAAACGGCCTTGAGGCCATTAGGTTGACACGCTGCAGGAAATGATCTGAAAGACCCAGGCGTTCTGATAATGACCATGTGATCAGTGACATCTCCTGGAACTACCCAGCAAAACTTGGCCCTAATCCTGCTTTAATAGTAAACAACAGCTGTAAGGCTCAAGTATGCTCCGATTAAGAGGCAAAAGAAATGACTTCAATCTTGCTGGAAATCCTTTCAAATAGGTCCTCCTTTTATAAATTAAGCCTTCAGAGATGATCCAGAGATAATTCTGATATGAGAATTGTGTTTGAAAAAGGGAGGAAAAAAAGGTCTATCAAGTGTGCCTTTTACTTATATACTAATATAATGGGACATTGAGGTTATGCAGAGGCATTTATCCATGCACATACTCTGAAATGCACATTAACACTTGACAAACTGAGAAGAGCCGGCGGTGTATGTTTCTTTCCTTTTGCGTAATGTTTTTACAGGCATATTGGGCTCTTCTTGGTCTATCATTGTTGAACAGGGTTTAAAATAGATACGGGTATTTGAAGGCAGCTTAGCTGCAACTGCAACACGTGATTGAATTAGAGTGCTGTCAGTTGGGTCCATTATTGAGGTCCCTGGGATGTGCAGCGTCTTTGCTAAGAGTCTCTCTTGTTACGGTGCTTTTCCTGGAGCATTTATGGTGCCCCGTGATGATCGACGGGAAGATGCTACCGCTAAACGTTTATTTAGTTTGCGGCCACAAATCTCAGTGGAAATGTTACCACTAATGGGTTTGTTGAATTGCAAATATGGCATAATAGTGCACAAAATATTATTTGCTTGATCATGCTGTGGGAAAAGCTAGCGAAGTTAACTTGACTGACAGGATGAAAGCTGCTGCTGAAACACTGAAAGAGTGAATGACAGAGCATGCAAAGCCTGTGATAGGTTAATATTGGCTGCGATGACCACGTATGACCACATTAAAGCTTAGTATGAATTAGGGCAACCTTATGTTACCCCAGCACAGCACTCTCGTTGTCATTGACATTTCCTTGAGACTTGGCTGCTGTTTGTGACATTAGGCCACACAGGAGAATATATGTCTTGTAAAGCCTAGGCAGCGAGGACTGAGTGTTTACCAAGGTTGCACTTGGGCTATTTTTTACTGTTCACCAAGCTAAAAATAAAGTGATGGTATTTTAGTATTTTGCCACCTGCACTAAGAGAGCATGCTTCCTTTGCATTGCACCTTTTAATGTGGAAATAAGAATTTAAAATGTGTAAGCTTTACTCTTTCAGTTATGGTTAAAAGTATGAAATGTTATGAAAGAAATGTTGCTTTTTTCACCTGGAATCTTGACTTTTTTAACAAATATTGTAAAAAGACGTTCGATATTCCTGTGCTAATATTAGTGTCAAGCTATTGGTCCCACTTTTGGCTCAGGTTTTGTGTTACTGTGAAATGAAATTTTCTGCCAAAACTGTTAGACTGTATATAAAAGATGGCTCTGAAGCCAATGCAACCCCCTGCTGGACATTTGAACAGCCAGAAGGAGGTCTTCCAAAAAAAGTCTGGAGATGGCTGCAGTCACCACGTGGTGTGGTGGCATATGGCTGCCCCTCCCCCAGCCTGGTTCTGCTAAAGGTTCCTTCCTGTTAAAATGGAGTTTTTCCTTCCCACTGTTGCCATGTTGTCTAAATGCTGGGGTTTTCTTTCTAATTTTGTTAAATTATAATACAAAGCCTCTTGGGGTGACTGTTATAAATATATAAATGTATATAAACAAATTTCAGTTACATTATTTTTCACATTTTATATATGACCTCCATTAACACTTAGGCTTTTATTGTAAATTACAGTCAAATAAAAAGTAGTATTATAGTTAAGCAGGGTACACTTTAAACTTAGCCTGACAAAACTGAAAAGAGTGGGCAGTGGGTTTTTTTCTCCATACACGTGAAAACACACATAAAAATCTCAAGCATAGTCAAGAGCATACCAAACTAACAACGTAGCAACCTAACCCCAAATGTATAGAAGTGCTGGCTGATCAGAAGTCACCAAACCGTGACACAGCGCACAGTCTGACTTATTTTGGTCTCCATCAAATGCAGAAGCAGAGTTTCTGATAAATTTTCACCTGGAAGCAGTTTTTTCTAAAGCTCCAACTTTCAGTGATTTAAATTGCAGACAAAAGGCCAAAACACACAGAAAAAGCTAAGTTTACCAAACTGCCAGTTTACATGTAGACAGGATCTCAGTTAGATCTCCATTGGATTGTGATGTCCAGTTTCAAACATGATAAGTGGCTTTTTGTATAGTTAAAATGAGCATGTATCTTTCATACCTGCTAATTTCTCGATTTCAGTCCCAAATCATAAAACTGTAGATTGGATTACCCAGGGACTGTTGGATAAACACTGTGAACACGTTGACCATACAACCGAAGCTATGCATTTTTGTGCAAACCATAATTTGATAATAACAGGATTAATGCTGTTCTCCGACTATTGCATGTCAATTCCTTGACCAGATTACTTTAAGGCTAAAATTGGAGCAAAGATAATCTTATCAAAAGGCCCTACGGTGCATTACTTATAAGCCTTTCCATTTATGGCATTGCAGTGTTAGATCTAATTTCTGTCAGTGCTTTGATTCTGAGAGCATATAAAGCAAACTAAATCACGGCGTGAACTGAATAGCTATAAACAGAAACGTGGTCAGCAGTGTAAAAATAATTAATATATTCCTGTAACAACAAAACTAAACATCTTGCCTTAAGGTGGCCTGCAAATGCACAAACAACACAGGTGCCTTATTTTCCTTCGCTTCCCACTGTTCATGACACGCAATAGTTCTGACCGTCAAGCGAATGTGAATAAAGAAATAATGTAAACGGTGGACTGAGTCTTGAACATCGAAACTAATTCTGCAGATCAGCAAATCAATGCTGACATGTTTCACAACGGTGAAACCAAGAAATATGAATGAACTCAAAAAAGAATCAGCTGCTTATTATAAACACCACTGCCTGTCTTATGATTAAGATGCACACCAGTGTTTATATCTACTTCTCAGACAGTTGAATTATCACTTCTCTGATTACGCCACACAATCCTTTATTGACACTGGTCAAATCTCTCCCACTGGCGTCTTGCATCACACCTCCTATCTGTCTTTCGCTCTCAGCCTGGCTCTGTGTCTTTTTCTCCCTGTTCTCTGCTTCTGTCCCTCTCTCTACCCCCCGCTCCAAACCTCCCCTTCCCACGCACTCTGTCTCACACACCTACTGTCTGCCTGCCAGGTCTCTGTTGCTTAGCGACAAGCAGCGAGCGCTGGACTGCTCTTATGAGAGCGACGTTTGTCCATCATGATCTCATCCTTCCCTGTGCCGGCCGCACGTACGCCGGACCTTCTTTAAAGAGTTGAAGCGGTTTTCGGTGAAAAGAAAACTGTGGCAGAAGTGCATTTAAATCTAAGCATGCGTTTGAGGTTTTTGTGCTTGTACTGAAGCAATTGATAAAATGACTTTTAAAATGTCATTGATTAAATTTGCGTAGTTTATTGGAAAATGAATGCAGAGGCTTGGAAGAGGCTGAGATACTTATTGAGGCAATAATGAAAAAATACTGCAGTTGGAGCCGATGTTGGGATAAATTGTGACTTACAAATTAAATCACTAAGTGTATTTATTCAGCAATCAAACTTATTCCCATATCAGCTATTAAGTTTTGTAGACTTTCACTGTAGCATGTGGTACTCTAGATCAAATCTGAATTATGTAATTTCCTCATAATATTAACAATTTGAATCAAGTGTTTCCCAAACACAGTGGAAGTTGTAACTGAATTTATTGGTGTATTACTGACATCTTTATTTAGCTTCCAGTTATATTTTGTTATATGTATGTCTCCACTTATTCCAGATTCTCCCATATATATTTTCTGTTATTGTGTGATTAACCGAGGCTTGCCTTATTGCCTGTCAAATGTATCTAATTGTCATTTCCTGTCTGTCTTAATTTGAAGAAGACCCAAGTCCTGCAAGTGTGGAGACTTGTGTGGGCAACTGGCCACCACTGGTTGCAAGGAAAAAAATGTATATTCCCCCTCTGTTGGTGAGGGGATGGATGAATTTGGGCGCACAGAGGTATACAGTGCTGTACCAAAAACCTCCTTGCAGTTGCTTTGGTCACTAGCAGCTGTCATACATATTTTGCATGTAAAATATGAACTTCTGCAAACACTTGCCCTCTACTTTCTGAGCAAAAAATGCAAAAAGAGCAAACCAGAAACTGAGAACTTTTGCCTTCGTAGTGAAAATGATACCGTTTGTTTGCATGAGCGAGGTACAGCTTTTAATTCTAAGGTGAATGCTCTCCATTTCAGACTTGTCTGTGTACTTCTGCTTTGTTAGCAGTTGACAAGTGTTTGCAGACAAGTTGGAGTCTTCCATGTAAATTATGGGCAACCGTGGCAAGCTCATAAAGCACTCGCAAGATGGTTTTTGGAGAAACACTCTCCTTGTCTCTCCTCTGGGGCTAATCTCCGCACATATATACAATTTTTGATATGTGATCATCAAAGTGTTGAGTCTCTAACGACACATGTGATACAACACTGTTCTACAACAGCCCCAAACAATGCATTAATGTGCAAAGCAAATGCCTGATATCAGTCAGTTTGCTAGCTAGCACTGATAATATCGACCAAGTTGTTAAAAATTACTTGGTGGCCTCTTCCTTTCCATTACTTAGCCAAGATGGTGACCACTGCAGATGAAAAAAAAAAACCATACCGCATTTCATACTCAGCTTTAGACAGCATCATCTCAGTACTCACAGTAATCTGCGTGTAGCAGTATTAGGCAAACCAGTGAAATCAAAATAGCATGTGTAAGTGGAGAAGTCTCAAAGAAATGTGATACTTCTGCATGAAGTTTCCCAGTGAGTCTGCCTTCAGGTAATTTCCTTCACTCTCCCATGTTGGACTTGTTTGGCTGTAATGAGTCATTGGCTTTGAATTAAACCTTTTTTTGAATCTCGTTTTGGTCAGTCTTCGGTTCTGGGTTATCAGTTGCCACCACACTGTATGTTGTAATCTAAAGCTGTCTTTGAACATGCTTCAACCACTGCTACACCCCTCCTTACACGTCCTTGCTGCTTTTCATGTTTCCAGGCTGTGAATTTCTCTGTTAGTTCATTCCTTTTGATTAGTCCTTTGGGGCCTTGCGGCTTTTATGTTGACAAATGAGCCCAGTGCTGAGGACTAAAAAGTACTTACAACAGTATTGATTAACACTGGCTATTAGCCAGTGGAAGGGGAAACAAAGACGTTCTTACAGTAAACCATAAGATGATATCCAGAGCGGGTTAAATAAATGCGCTAAGGCTGAAGATTAGCGATGCGGATTTACTCACTACTGCGTTTGAAGAGAAGCTCACAGGCTTGAGGTCACTTCACTTTGACGGGCACTCTAAGTTATCAAAACCTGAAGCTGTCTTCTCTATAACATAATGCACAATGTGTCCTTCACATAAACTGTTTGCATAGTTCTCTACTTGCTAGAAGAGACTATAGGTGCTTTAATTGCTATGTGTATTGGACATTCTATTTTAAAAGTGACCACCTTTATTAAACACTGACTCTCTCATTCCCCCTTATTGGGCGTATTGTTGCTTCACTATAAATTAAAACCCCCTGTCATGCAAATGTAACCGCAACACATTTTATGTCACTCTCAGTGACTTGTCCTTGGTTTTAAAAGTGCTGCAGTGATCAAGTGCAGACTGTGTGGACAGTGAAGGAGAGCTGATTCAGTCTTCACATCATCCCCTGTGAAAGCTGTTGCCAACTCTCCTTCTAACGCACCCTGACACATTTTCATTTTTGTGCTGAATTTTCCGTGTTGTTTATTCGAGCTTAACAGTGCAGCCTGTACCAAGCCTGCAAGGGTCAAATTGCTGAGTCTGGGGAGGTGGTTCTCTCCACCCCTACATGCACCAACCACCCTCACATCGCAGCACCATCACAGGGAATGCCTCTGTTGACCTCAGGCGAAAGGCAATCCCGCAACACTTTCTGTCAGCTACTCAAATCGCAAACCTGTTCTAACAACAATGGCGCTAACAGGAACGGACAGATCACAGTGGAAACCAAACCCCAATGCCCGTCTTACACTGAGCACAAACAAATGTAGTTGGGCTTGGGCACATAGTGGTTCCTCTAAGCTCTGTGTGCCTTGTCTGTGGATGTTTGATTTGATTGCGAAAATCCTTTGATTTGGTAAAGTTGGTCACCACGCAGTCGGAGCTAGACCGAGCAAGAGTGCCTCAGTCCTCCCCGGCAGCATGCTTTACACTTGACATCACATGGAGGCTTAATGCTGTGCAATGCATTCCAGCGTTCCTCCAAAGGCACTGACCTTTCTTATAAACGCACAGATTGGTTTGCCGTGCTGCCATCTTGCGTAATTACACTGATTCTCTGTAGGCTTAAGAATGTGTACACAAACTTGATGCAGTGTTTCATCCAGGCTTCGTCTCTCCTTAATGGATCTTGTTAGCTAAGGTCAAAGTCCTCTCTGTGTGAGGTCACAGTAAAGAAACGCAATCTTCCCCGTGGAACACATCGGGGGGGCCTTGGTGTTGGCTGATAAGAGCGCACAAGCCATACCAATCTGCGCCATGTCCTCTCCCCAATTCCTTTTCCTAACTTCAGGCGTAAAACATGCAAATTCTGTATGAAAGAAGCTGATTTCTTTTCCCCAGTGGGAGGCGTGAGATCTAAATTTAAAATGATTAAATGAGCCTAGAGTAAGAAAATCATTTGCACTTCCATTTGTTAGCCTCTGAGCTGTTCTCAAATCAAGGTCACGGCTCTGAATCATTAGGCTCAGATGACTGCCTTTTTTACTGCCTTCAACAAGAACACTTCCCAGATAACATTGTTGACCTCTATATTATGCAATACAGTTTATGGACCTGATCAAACACTTTTCTTTTAGAAATCAGAAGACAAACAAGCTCATCTTTGTTTAGTGCTTCGCATTAGACAAGGAATCAAACAAGTAAATAAACAGATTAAATTTCAAACCTTTACTTCTTTTGCTGCTGTTCCACATCCGATGCATACCTACACCTCATCTTTAAAAAAACAAACAAAAAAAATCATATAGACGCGTGCACTCACTGGCATTAGTGAAAGATTTTAAGGTATTATTGCATCAGGATAAGATAAAGATACTGAGATCTGTCTCTCAAGTAAAGAGAGCCTAATCTTCTTGGTTTATTCTGACTTTTCTTAAGCTGGTGGAGGGGAAAAGTGAGTATAGAAGATGAGAAAGTGAAAAGAAATTAGGAGGAATTGGAAGGAAATGTGAATAGACAGGATAGACAAGGAGAGATGACACTGAGAATAGATATGGGGGGAATAGAAAGAAATGGGTACATGTGATTATACCTTTTAAAGGGTCTTTTTACGTGGCTGTTAGAGTGGAGAGGACAAAAATGCACAAATAGGGGGTAACGAGTGTGAAAATGTTGACGGGAGCAGTAAAAGCGGTGGCTTGACATGTTAAATGTGATAATGCATCAGAGAGGAACATATTATTAGGGATAACTTGAGCGGGTGCTATCCAAAAACCTGTTTTAACGTTTGAAGTTGATTTTGTAATCGAGTGAATCATAGCTTATCGAGGACATGCTGTTGCATATATGCAAATCTGCTTGCTGGGTGTGCTGAGAGACCGTGTTCGTACTTAGTCATTCATATCGTATGCATAGACTGCAGGACTCCCACCATGCAGCCTTTCCTGCTCACTTGTTGTTCTGTAGTTACACATTTTCTGGAATGACTAGTTCTTTAAATATCAGAGTTTTTTTTTAATCTCTTGTCGGCTTAAGCCAAAAACAAACGACAAGATAAACACCGAAGCTGTTTAATGCTTTGTCAACAGTGATTGATTGATCCAGCTGATTCAAAAAGTACACTGTTCCTGTTTGCTGATTTAAAAAAATGTGTATGTGTGTGTGTGTGTGAGTGAAGGTTGGTGTCCAAAAAGGTTGGATCGCTGTGTGTTTCCATTTAAGGATGCTTTGAATACTGACACATTTGGACTGCAGGCAGGTCCGTTTAGCACTCGTCCTCTTCTGCAGCAGTACAAACAAACAATATGTTTAGCATTGCCTTGTCAAATCAGTGAAAGTCATACACAAACTTGCATTGCTCCAAAACGAATATAGGCATCAGCCTTAATTCAGAGTCAGCCTTAACTAAGCCTTTGCATGTGTCCTTCCACTAATAATGCATCCTTTATACCATCAGGGATGCTGGCTTTTAAACTGTGCAAATATAAGAAGGCAGATGTTTCCCCGCCTCTTACGTACCGAGGACCAGGCACCCATATTTCAAAGGAAGAATTTCAGATATGGATTGGTTAGACCAAAGAACACTTTCCCATTTCCTCTCAGTTCTATCTTAAACCTTTTGATCGAGAAAGTAACGGCATTTGTTTATGTTCCTGCCTGGTGGAGGTTCAACTTGAATTTCTGGATGTAGCAAAGATCCTCGTAATATTTTCAGTCTTTCCCCTTGTGTACGGAGATTTCAACAGATTCTCTGGATTTTTAAATCAGATTATGTTTCATAAGTGACGAAATGCCAAACTTCTTTGTATTTTTCAGCTGAGAAACATTTCTTTGGAAAATGTACCCATGCGATCTTTCACAGAAATCCTGATCTTACTTGCTTAAGGGAGGCCCTCTGGGATGCTCTTTAAACCCAATCATGCTTCTAATTAACCTAATTAGTTGTGAAACATTTAACTTTTTTTCCTTTCACCATGAAACAAGTTTCTTGTTGAAATTCAATAAGCAAAGAAAATATCAGAACTTTTTGCTATTTACTGTTAAGTATTTGGTTTAAATGATTTTCAAATCACATTTTATTTTGATTTAATTACTTTATCACAAACTACAACTACAAACTGTTAAAAAGAGAAAAGAGTGAGAGGTTGGCGGCCTGTTGTTTCCTGCCTTGTTTGCTTTCAACACTGAACGTCACTGCTTAGCACTACATACCAATCTGCTGCTAAAAGATTCATCTGCCAGTCATATCTGGATGTTGGTCTTTATAGAGCCGAGCCATTGATCAGTGCAGGTTAGACAGCAGGGAGCCAATTAGGGCAACAGCTACCATTTTGATTGTTTTCCGCTCCTGGGAAACACCTAAGCGGCCTGTTCTGCTCGGGATAATGGGGCCCCGATTTCATCTGTCTGTTGAACGCTGAGTCACTTATTGACAGAGAGCGAGCCGTCTGTCTGTATTTAGGGAGAAAGCTTGTTAAAGTGTTCCGAGGGCAATAAGAGATCAGGGCTACGACAGGTGGTGGCTGTTTGATAAGGCTGCTGTTGTACTGCTGTGTCTGTTGTTGTTCTCTGCACTGTTGAGTTCAGGTGTGACAGGTGTGGAAGAAACACAACTCTTACTTTCAGTTTAACAGGTTTCAGAAAACATTTACGTAGTACTTTGAAGCTGAAGTTACACAAGGAAGTACAAATTTAAACTCTCAAATGATCAAATACTGCAAAAAATGCCGGTCTGAATCTGTTTAGTACATGTAATTAATACATGGATATAACATACAATAGATAATAGTAAACAGCCTCCTTTAAAAAAATAAAAAAATAATTTAACTGTCTTTTACTATTCTGTAAACGCCATGCCTGACTTGCTAATTAGTGAGTCTATTAAAGACACAACACAGTGTGGATACTGTAATTCATGTGTGCCTAAAAACTAAAGAAAAAACCCTCCAACATCACTGTAATTAAATTGCTTTGGTAAGTGATTAGTTTGAGGTAATCTACCAATAAAATGCATTAAAGCTGAATGACTAGAATACAGGTTTAGACAGGAGAGTGTTTTTACTGAGTCTTTGATTTTGTTTGCTTGTTTTTAATGAGGAAGGAAAATTCATTTTCCTTGCATTTTTTTAGTAAACATTGCCTGTACAGCATGTAATGCTTTTCAGACCCAGTAAAAAAATGTTATAGTCTTTAGGAATCGTTAACTAGTAGGTTTATACCTTTATTAATGATGATAAAATTAAAAACTGGCCTCGGTTGTGTGACACAGTTATTGTGTGGTGTGCGCCTTAGTTTGCTGTGAGCTCACTTCAGGCTCTGACACAGGTTACAAACTAGGAGAAACACTATTACCTCTTGATTCATAGGTGTGGTAAGCGACGTCGACACAGACTGTGGTCCAGATGAAACAGAAATCAGTCGTTGGCCTGAGCATACATACACACACACACATAGGCAAGCAAAAATGTCCATCGCCCTTGAACGAGCGAAAGTCCAGATTCTGAGAGCAATAATAGAAAACAGAGTGAACCTTCACAGAGTGGCAGCACAGATATAGGTTGGAGGTTTTAAGCGGCAAGAGCATCACAAGGACAGTGTCATTTCAAGTAAGGGTCACAGTAGCGTTTAATGCAGAGAATATAGTATAAGACTACGGCGGGCCACGAGTGCCAAAATGAATACTTTGTTAAATATTTAATTAAATCTGTCAATAATTAATGAAGATTTGAAATAGATAAAAAAATTTATTAAATGTTATACATGAAATAAATTTAAATTTAATTTAATTATTTCCAAGTGTAATTAATTAATGACACAGTTAATTATTTAATGAAGTAATTATTTAAGGAATGTTGACACTCTACATAGGACAGAAAGTTTCTATTTCAAAAATGTGGACTATATGGGAACATGTAGATGTCTAAATGAGAGTAGTTATTATAGTTGTGTCATTATGTTTTTCGTTACCATTTTTTAAATTTAGTTTCCAGAGCAGCTTTTCTCACTGAGTTTTGTTTTGATTTTTTTAATATTTTGTTGTTGGTTTTTCTTTTTCCTTTTACTAAAAATAGGTGCATTGTGTTTTTCCCTGAACAGTATCATTTTTTTAAAGTTTATATTATTTATATTTTTTACTTTTATTTTGTTACAATGTTTTGGGTTGTTTTCCACATCCAGTTTATTCCGTGCACTTCATTCCTCTTGTGTTTCACTTACTGGAAAAACTAATCTGAAACAGCCTGGAAAAATCAAGTCCGCATCCCAAACAAGAGCACAGCAGGTCGATTTAACATTTCTTTTTGGTTAACTATAATAACCTCAGTCTAAGTGCTTTTAGGACCTGTTTTTGGCCATGTTTTGTTGGGCTTTTCTTCTATTCACTGCTTGTAAATTCATTCAGGCACACTCGTGGGCTGCAGTACAAAATGTCAGAATTTAGCCTCAGGTCATTTCTTCACTGATGGCTGTAGTATGATAAAAGCTGATGTCACTCAAGCATGTTTTCTTATTTATTTATTTTTATTCCACCTACTTTTAGGTTAAGCTTAAAATGCTATGTAACCAAATCTGGGAAATTATTGTGGGTTACTGTCTGGCCCACAAACATGTTTTGGTTGTGGTGTTTCTTACATGTCCACAATGTAAGAAAATAAAAATAAAAATCCAGATGCGTAACTCTGCAGTAACCACTGTCTTTTAATTTTCAGCATTCACACTGAATGGATTGTTAAATTGACCAGGAAATAAAAAAGTGTTTCCATTCAGATCTAATTTGCACTGAAAACGAGAATGTGAGCATGTGTGGATCGCCATAGTAACAAGCCATCATCAGATTGATGATTTAAAAGAAAGAAAATATAGATGATAGCCTGAGCCTGCTGAGAATCAAATGACCAATTATTGCAAGGCCACAGCATGTGGAGGAGAATTTGTGGTTGTCTGTAATGATTTTACATTTGTGGTGTGTTTTCTCCCTGCACAGTAATTTGTTAAATTTGCACACCTCCGTCTAGATCTAAGTTATTATGCTTTCTCACATTCTGACATGATCTGAAGTCGCGGGGTAATGGAGTGGAGGCAAAGCTCTGCAGATGAGGCGACAAGCTTTTTGTGGGAGGCTGACAGCTTGATTGACAGTTTCTCGCCTTGTTTAGGTTGAATTAAGGTTCGCAGACGAGAGCAGAGGTGATTGATGGGTGCAAATTCCAGTGATGTAATCTCAGCCTTCTACTTGGTTTAGAGTAATGGAAAGTGCAAAGAAAATTATTGTATTGATTTTTAGGGTCTGAAACTGCTGTAATACCATTTATTGCCCAGACACACCGAAAACTAAATGAAACCAGCAGTTAGTGGTATTTGTTTTGTTGTCCTGACTGAAAAAGGCTCTTTTTTTTTTTGTTACTGCCAAACAACTTCACCTTAAGGAGACACAGCAGGCATTTGTTAATTTTCTCTGCTCTGTAGCAGATCAAATGGGGAAAAAACCCCAACTTTCATTCAGGGTATTTTATTATATACCCTACAACTTTAGTATGCCCTCATTTAAGCCACTGGCCTTCTATTATCCGCTGACATTAAGATGATAAAACTCAAAGACGTTACGGATGACAAGTGCTGACCTTTCAGTCTTGCAATTTACTGCATCATCTATTTTTATCCTGGACCACTGGGGCTTAAAATGTTGTATCAATGGGAGAGGTGCAGTACAGTATTATGAATCGATCGGACTGTACATTCAAGATATTTCTTTCTGTCAGCCTCCCTCCAGTTATAAGGCAGCGCTAATGTGAATGTGTCTTTATTCTGTCTTCTGCTGTATGAACAGAGGGACGTTTTAGTCAGCATCAGCTGCCATCAGATCATATATTCATGTCTTATCATTTTTCTCTAGCTAGCTGAAGAGACGTTACAATCGGGACAAAGAAAATGTGCACTTGAACAGCAGCCATTAGTAGGACTGAGTTCATGCCCTGTTGTGCAGATGGGCATGCTGTCCATCAGAGATGCAGAGAGATGTAAACCGTTTGGCTTGTCTTCCTGTTTTGCCGATATTGTGGATGTTATTTATATAGTTCAGTGTCTACAAATCGTCTAATCCTTCTCTGGCCTGCAGTGCTCAGGCACAGAGGGGCAGCACAGGGCTAATGTGCTTCTGGAGATGGACAAACTTCTCAGCGGCACTGATGGTATTTTGTTGATTGATGACGTATTTGAAAGTGTCTGCATAGTTTGGAGTTTTGACTCACAGCATTGTCCTAATTTATGAAAAGCTTATGATTTTTTTTCTTTTTCTTTATGAACCTAAACCCTTGAGCTTCAAATTTCAACAAAAACATTGCTCTTTTCTATAAATTTTCACATTTAATGCTTTACACAATGTAGAAAAAATTATAATGTATATTATTGTTTTTTGATTAAGATGAATTACAGTTGTTTTCTTCCATTCCTGAACAGAAAAATGAATTTTAGTGTCTGAACATCCTGCTTCATTAAGTTGTGAGTTTTGAGTTCAGTTTGTTGATTCAAATTTGGACATAAAAAAGAGAATTCTGATTATTTGCCTAATAAATTATAATATAATTTGTCTTACTTTAGTTTTAAAAAAGTTTTTTTTTTTTTGTTTAGAAGTTTCTAAAGTATTTTCTTGTTTTTATGACAGGTGGTTTAATAAATGTATTAAGCTCTGAATAAATATTTATCCTATATTTAGTGCTTTGGTTCTCTTGACTTTGCCCCATGTTTTCATTGCTAAGGCACTTTTAAAGTACACTTCTGCTGTTTCTGTCTAGTTGCTAGTAGACTTTTCTCAGCTGGAATCTGGAACTTGACACTTTTTAGATGCAAATAAATCAGAATCAAAATACTGTAATAAGGAAAATTATGTGTCACAGTTGCTCCAAGACAGTAAAAACAGTAGCTGAGTAAACTAACTAAATTATAAATGTACAAAATCTAACAAATGATTGAAATTGATTGAAATAACCCACATCAATGTTATCATTTTATTATTAGCTATAACCGCTAGCCGTTACCTTAAGACATAGGTGTCAAACTCTGGCCCGTGGGCCAAATTTGGCCCGCAGCCTAATTACATTTGGCCCGCGAAGCCATACCAAATTACTATTAGAGCTGGCCTACTGGTATTATACAGCTAATATATATATTGTTTAGTATTAAGCTTTGCTTGTTCCATATTCAGTTTTTCAGCTAAACTTGTTTGAGTCCATAAGAAAAGATTCATTCTTATATCTGGAGGAAGATTATTTTTTTTCGATAAATATTAATGTTAGCCCACTTTGGCCCACTGTGTATTTGAATTTGACACCCCTGCCTTAAGATAACAGATAGCTAATGTGGCTAGCAGCTAAGGCTAACTACTAATAATTAAGCACCTAAAGTTAATGTGGCTCTGGCCAGATTTACATTCATGATAATTCCTTATTACTTTAATGGTTTTAAGACAGGAGCTTTTCTGACCTCTTGAAATTCAGCGCTATGAATGTGAAATATTACTGCATCCTCTTAGTGAGAGCAGGGACTGTGTGTCAGCTGAAAAGCGAGGCACTGCTGGTATTCATATTGTCGCAAATGAGTATCTAATCCAATAGTGACTTTTAGTATCGATTAGTATCTGAGTGGGAATTTCTTTTTGACAACAACAGATAGGATATTTGTGCTGCCCATGGCTGGGAAATTAATCAGATATTATTTTCAATTTCAATCTTTGCTTCCGGGGATTGTGAAAGCAAGATCTTGAGAAACCCATTGTGCCACTCTCTTTCATAATACTCTTGATACATCTTGTGTTAGGCCCCATAAAGTCACTTTCCTCCAGGCAGATTTAGTACAGAACATATACATATTTGTAATTTTTTGGGGGCATAATCTACAAATATGGGCACCATCCAGATTTTATTCCAGTCCGTACCTGAATTAAACACGTTAGCATAACAAGCCCTCAGCCTATCATTTAAAATCAGAACTTTGTGAACTTCTTTCTCTGCGCTTTGCAATAACGGATTTGGGTTCTCAAGGGGCAACTATGAAATAAATACATTTATTTGATCATAAAAACCAACTGGGACAATAACTGAGCTCATTTCTTTGTTGCAGAGATTTGCATATCACTCGGTAATAGCCAGTCTGTAACATTTGGCCTCCATAGTTCTATATGATTCAGTAGGCGTGGTTTTTACACAGGAATAGCTTTTCTCCTCACGGTGTTATCATATCCAGCCTTGCACCTGTCTATGTGGGCTTTTAAACTGGTTTCTAAGGAGAGTGTGTGTTCTTCCTCCGTGTTCCCTTCTGCTATGACCCAGTGTAGGGCTGTAACCCAGGGACACTGGGTAACTGTACCGGCATTTAAATAGCAAACAGGGGGAACGAAGCATGTTATGAGATTCACTAGTTTCTCATCTCCCAGGGTGAGGCTATAAATAGCCTCTCACAGTGGAATAGAGTTTTCCCCAGCAATGCGAATGAAAGCCAGAGGAACAGCTGCGTTAAAGCCAAGTCCGGTTAGATCAGCCGAGTCAGACGGGCATGGTCCTCTCTCTCTTTCTCTCTCCGTTGTCTATTCTTTCTGTCTTTTCCTCTGTCTCTTGTTCTCTCACTCTCACTTACCATTTCTCTTGCTCCTAATCTGTGCCGCTGTCTGTCTTTCAGCTACTTGTTTACCCCCCTTGTCTTTCAGTATCTTTGTCTCTCTGTCGCTGTCCTCTCCTTCTCTGTCAGTCGTGTGTTTGCTCAGTTTTCCTGTCTCTCTTGATGTCTTTTAATTTCTGTCTCTGTCATTATCTCTGCTCCTCTTGCTTTATTGTTCTGGCATTCTATCTCTCTGCCTCCCTCCGAGTCTTTGTTTGACTCAGTGTCCTCTTTTACCCCACAGTCCCTGTGTTTTTGTCCCCGTCCTGTAGACTTCTCACTGTCAGTTCCTCTCTTTGTCTTCCTTCCTTCCTGTGTCATATTTTTTTTCGTGTTCTGCCACTCTCTTGCTCATTATTACCAGCCCTCCCCTGTGTACTCTGTTAATTGGTACAGTCCTAATATTAACAATGTTCATCTATTTTTGGAAAGAAGATTCTTGAAGTAGGTGAACTACATATATTTTAGGCCTTAACGTGACTCATACTAATGCTTCTGAAGTTCATTTGCAAATGCTTTTATGCACTGATGCAATACTAAAATTAATAATGTTGATTTATCTAAAAGACTGTAACGCAAACTGTAATGTGATTGGTTGGCATATTCGATACCAATTATGTTTATTTCTGCATGCCGTAACCACTGACACACCATCATCAATTTGAGGCACCAAATTGAAATACCCACTCAAAATGAGTGAAATAATGCCGGGATTCCAATATACAGTCGCCGACCAGTTTGTTAGGTGCCCCTGTTTGACTGCTTGTTAACAGAAATGCCAAAACATCCAATCGTCTGGCAACAGCACGAGTTCATTCAGGCATTTAGATATGCTCAAGATAATCTGCGCAAGTTCAAACCAAGAATCAAAATGCTGACTTTGAACATGGCGTGGTTGACCAGGCTGGTCTGAATGTTTCAGAAATTGGTGATCTGCTGGGATCTTCCCGCACAACCATCTCCGCGATTTAAAGAGAATAGCCTAAAAAAAGAAATAAATCCTGGGAGCGGTGGTTCTCTGGGCAGTAATGCCTTGTTGATGTCAGAGGAGAACGTCGGACTGCTTTGAGGTGATAAGAAGACGACAGCAACTCAAATGAATACTTTTTATAACAATAGTATGCAGAAGAGCATCTTCACCGAACCTTGAAGCAGATTGGGCTACAGTAGCAGAAAACCATACTAGGTGCCATTCCTGTCAGTTAAGAACAGGAAACTGAGGCTAAAGTTCACATAGGCTCTGCACAGGGTTGCAAAAATGTTACAATAAGTTACAACACTTGTGGTTCCAGAAGTGTTTTTGTTTTTTTTGTTACAGCGATGGTCAGGGGTGGTAATGGCAAGGACAGGGTTAATGCTCCAGCAACCTCTGTTTAAGCAGATGTTTACAGTGTGTTGCCTATGTGTCATGTGACAGCTCACTGTAGAAGCTTGAATTGTTTAATTTGCACCAGGAGGGAATTATTACATTTCATATATGCCTGTGGGGAACTGAATAATAACACCTGTTAATAAGATGAACTGAAAACAATAAAATGTAATATGATATATATATATATTATATATAGTATATACATCATGTTTCTGACCACCAGGTGAGCATTAGCATCCAACCATATATTTTTTGTTTAAGTCTTTGCTTTTTTCATTATTATTATAATATTTACTTTTTTTGTCCTTTGTGGACTTTGGTTGTAAACACATTTACTGACTCCTGCGGCTCCCTCTCTGAATCCCTCTCTCTCTCTCTCTCTCTGTCTGCCTGTCTCGCCCTGTTTGACATCACAGATGTGTTTATATATAGCCAGCAGATGGATTCTCCCATAACAGTCTGCTTCACTGGCTTTCTGTGCGTGAGCTTAGCCCACCGCCGGCCGCTCAAATAAGCTAGAAGAAATTCTTTGTTTACATTATGTCTCCTGATCTGCCTAGCCTTTAGTTCGTGACTACATCCATTATTCATGTATTCTCATTCACCGTAAACGCACTCGCATGCATAGACAGAATGTTAAACGTCAGTGCTGCTCAATATGCTATCGCTGTTCAGTGTGCAATACAGGGAGTGCAGAATTATTAGGCAAATGACTATTTTGTCCACATCATCCTCTTCATGCATGTTGTCTTACTCCAAGCTGTATAGGCCCGAAAGCCTACTACCAATTAAGCATATTAGGTGATGTGCATCTCCGTAATGAG
Organism: Diplotaxodon limnothrissa; assembly: GCF_057381915.1. Taxonomy (NCBI): domain Eukaryota; kingdom Metazoa; phylum Chordata; class Actinopteri; order Cichliformes; family Cichlidae; genus Diplotaxodon; species Diplotaxodon limnothrissa. The sequence goes on along the minus strand of NC_140608.1, from coordinate 11,883,909 downwards.
AAGAGGTGTGGTCTAATGACATCAACACCCTATATCAGGTGTGCATAATTATTAGGCAACTTCCTTTCCTTTGGCAAAATGGGTCAAAAGAAGGACTTGACAGGCTCAGAAAAGTCAAAAATAGTGAGATATCTTGCAGAGGGATGCAGCAGTCTCAAAATTGCAAAGCTTCTGAAGCGTGATCATCGAACAATCAAGCGTTTCATTCAAAATAGTCAACAGGGTCGCAAGAAGCGTGTGGAAAAACCAAGGCGCAAAATAACTGCCCATGAACTGAGAAAAGTCAAGCGTGCAGCTGCCAAGATGCCACTTGCCACCAGTTTGGCCATATTTCAGAGCTGCAACATCACTGGAGTGCCCAAAAGCACAAGGTGTGCAATACTCAGAGACATGGCCAAGGTAAGAAAGGCTGAAAGACGACCACCACTGAACAAGACACACAAGCTGAAACGTCAAGACTGGGCCAAGAAATATCTCAAGACTGGTTTTTCTAAGGTTTTATGGACTGATGAAATGAGAGTGAGTCTTGATGGGCCAGATGGATGGGCCCGTGGCTGGATTGGTAAAGGGCAGAGAGCTCCAGTCCGACTCAGACGCCAGCAAGGTGGATGTGGAGTACTGGTTTGGGCTGGTATCATCAAAGATGAGCTTGTGGGGCCTTTTCGGGTTGAGGATGGAGTCAAGCTCAACTCCCAGTCCTACTGCCAGTTTCTGGAAGACACCTTCTTCAAGCAGTGGTACAGGAAGAAGTCTGCATCCTTCAAGAAAAACATGATTTTCATGCAGGACAATGCTCCATCACACGCGTCCAAGTACTCCACAGCGTGGCTGGCAAGAAAGGGTATAAAAGAAGAAAAACTAATGACATGGCCTCCTTGTTCACCTGATCTGAACCCCATTGAGAACCTGTGGTCCATCATCAAATGTGAGATTTACAAGGAGGGAAAACAGTACACCTCTCTGAACAGTGTCTGGGAGGCTGTGGTTGCTGCTGCACGCAATGTTGATGGTGAACAGATCAAAACACTGACAGAATCCATGGATGGCAGGCTTTTGAGTGTCCTTGCAAAGAAAGGTGGCTATATTGGTCGCTGATTTGTTTTTGTTTTGTTTTTGAATGTCAGAAATGCATATTTGTGAATGTGGAGATGTTATATTGGTTTCACTGGTAAAAATAAATAATTGAAATGGGTATATATTTGTTTTTGTTAAGTTGCCTAATAATTATGCACAGTAATAGTCACCTGCACACACAGATATCCCCCTAAAATAGCTAAAACTAAAAACTACTTCCAAAAACATTCAGCTTTGATATTAATGAGTTTTTTGGGTTCATTGAGAACATGGTTGTTGTTCAATAATAAAATTATTCCTCAAAAATACAACTTGCCTAATAATTCTGCACTCCCTGTAATGAGAACTACTGTCCTGTGATTAAACTGGCATCCATGGAGGTCTTCACATAATATATTATTGAAAAAACAAAATAGTAGCAGTTATTTTGTAACAAGATGGAAATCCTTGTTTCATTTGAAATGAAATCATTGTAAAGTAAATGTAATGTGCAGTTTGTATTTTGTATGAAATGTAATTCATGAAGGTAAAGCCACAACTGTGACCAAACAGATGACTGCAGGGATTTTTAACATGCTTAAAATAAATAAAACAAAAAAAACAGCAACACTGCAAATGGCAAAGAGAGCCAGAAACAAGCGATGTGACATTTGCACGACACACTGTAGTCCTGGTGTGATGTGCTGTGCTCCTGCTGTGGTATAATTGTGCAGCATGTGAGGTTTTGGGGTTCTTCTGGGTGAGAAGTAACTGGTGGGCATAGACTAACACACACCCTGTCTGGAGTGCTATCAAGTGTCAGTCAGAGTGAAATCGTAGACATCCCTGTGGATGGTGACATGTGTATGTGCATGTATACAAATTTTCCTGGGTCTTTGCCGCATGCTGGCAATGCAATAAAGTGAGTGGATGAGTGGGAGTGGGAGAAATTCAGTTAGATGTAAGTATTTAACTGTTTGCAGTGTGACATATCCGGTAAGCTCTTATACAATAAAGTTTCATGGTGGGAGCTTGAACTTTATAAAACGTTGATAACTTTTTCAGATATCTTGGTTACGGTGTGATTAGTGGAGGACTTAAGGAGGAAAGAGAATGGGATGAGACGGGGTAGTAGCCCCTGCACATGCTACAGTAGCCTTAAATACCACTGGTATGCTAACAAATGGGTGAATAAGAAACCGTTGCAATGGGTTTTGTTGAACCACTGTGTTTAAGAATGCATTGTAATATTAATTTATTTTAATTACTTTTAAGAAAGTGAACAACAAAACAGCAATAGCACCTCTTGTGTTGAACAAAAATATTGAACGCAGGCTGGTGAAGTGGACGATAATTATCTATTAGAACAAACACAGCACTTAACTTTGAACCAGGCTATATCTGTCTCAGGTCAATGCCTCATTCACTTTTTCTGCCAAATAAAATGCCTGAACCGGCTGTTATTTATTTAAATGATATTAAGCTAAAGTTTCTAAATGTTAAATGTGCTTGATAGCAGCCTGTCGGAAATACTGAATTCTTGTGGTGCTCAAAAGCAAAGCTGAATGCTTCACGTCACTTTCACGATAGGTACTTCAAAAGTTTGTGAGTCTCCAAACGCTGAGTCATTTAATGAGCATATAAACCATAACTAACCGAATTACCCACTGGAGTACTGCGAGGCCCAACGGCAGAGCTGGATAATAATCTTATGACTAAGGCAGGCTTTTTTAGGGTCAGTTTATTGGCATTGTTATGGGTTAGAATGAAATTAGGAAAATGGCAGCTGTGTCCATGCCATATCATTATCAAATATAATCCAATTTAACCAGACAATCCTCTTGAAATGGACAGAGCACTCTCTTGGGCTCATCTGCTCTTTAGCCCTGCAGAAATACTCAAGTTGCAGTCTGGTTTGTTTTCGTATCACATGTGGGTGTGCATCGGTCACCCCAGTGGTCAGCTGGCTTTTGGTTGCATGTCTTTATTGCTTCATAAAGTTCTAGGAATTATGATGTGTTGGGTTTTAAAAACAAGAATAAACTCACTGTAAACACTTATAGTTTTCACTCGTCACCATTTTTGAATTTCATGGGGTCATCACAACAAACGTCCCACACTTACACAACAGGGACACTAATTTTACTTTGTTGACATAGCACATAATCTGCTCTGATGGCTACTTGTCAGATGTCACTGTGAGAAGGGACATGTAAAATGTTTTCCTAGTGCTACATGTGCACTATGAGGCTGTTCCCACAGAGTGGACCGATGCCACATAATCCAGGGGCTTTAAAGTTATTTCAATTCCAGGCATTCTCTATGGACTCCATTTATTATGCCTGAATATAGGTTTTTTTTCTTTGAGGAAGACAAAAGTGGAGGAAATCCACTTGCTTCATTTTCTGGCAGAAGGACAAGGTAGCAGAGTGCTTACTTGTATCAAATCAGGAATGAGCGAATTTCTAGAGAGGAACAGCTGCATGCAGCGACTGTGCCAAACAAAGCATGTCAATGAAGTGCCATGCAACTCTGCTCACTCAGCCAGACACGAGAAGGCACATTAAAAGGGCTGCATGAGAACAACAGTTTACCCCGAGGAACAATTATGCCATATGCGCAATAAAATTAGAGTGGCCTCATACACATCTTGTTATTTGACTTGAACACACATATTCACCATTAATAGTAGCAGATGGATGCTATGATGGCGTGATGGGTGCAGTGACACCCTTTTTTTTGTCCTAAAGAAATGTGTAGTTTTTTAAGGGTATACATAAGTTCAGAAACTTATACTACGTACAGTACATGCTCTCCATCTCCTACAGTCTTTTAACATGGCTGCTCTTTTGCAAACTTTCCTTGATATATATTATAGAAATAGTTCACCAAGATGTGTTTGAAAAGTGGGAAGCCATGCGGGCTGTTAAGTGTGCCATCATTTTAGATCCACAACAACCAGTTTGAAAGTTTTTATCAGGTTTTTTTTATTTTTTATTTTTATTTTTTTAGAACTGTTAAGTTGCAGTATCCCCAGAAGTATTTTAGGCTCATGCAGGTATACGGTGAGTAACCCGAAGTTCTGCCACTCAGAAGGAACATGAACATGATGCTGCCAGGATGCATAGGCATTAAATGGGAAGTGTGGAAATAATGGATTATGACAAATTGCCTTACTGTGGGGGATAACGTATAATTTGTTGTTGTTAAACAAACTGACTTATCTGCTTATAATCAACAATGTGTTCCTGTCGGTTTCCTTAATTTGCCTACTCAGATTTCGTTTCCGTTTTTTTTCTAGGAGGCTCAGAAGGTGAACAACCCCGCCAACAATCAGGCAGCCGACAGAGCACCAAAGGGCCCTGATGAGAAGGAGGAGGCGCCAGCCAATGAAGTGGGATGGATGACTTCAGTCAAAGACTGGGCCGGTGTCATGATCTCCGCTCAGACACTCACTGGCAGAGTTCTTGTAAGTTTTCGCTTTTCTGATGGGGATGAACATGTCAGATACCAAACCCAGACACACATACATCAGGTTTTTTTTCGTTTGGCCCAGCCACCGTTAACTAAGTGCAACAGTTTGGTCTTTCCTCTGGCAAAAGGACTGCACATAGTGTTCACAATCAAGTTGGCTTTTGGATAAATCCACTGCACAATCCACTGTCGTGTACACGTTTCCTCACCTTATTTATACAAGTCCCACTGGAGACATACTGTAGGGCAATTCATTTTATCCTAGCAGAGGCTAGTTGAACATCAGTTGGCTATTTGGCTGGCACTGTCCGGCCTTTTTTGTGCTACAGTGTCCTTTCTGTGGCCCACTGCAGCTCACTCTGCTATATGAGTTTGCATTTATTTTTGTGTGTGGGTGTGCATGTACATACTTAGATGCATATGAGGAAGATTTGTTAATGTTTGTTAACAATGAACTATGAAGTAAACAAACTCCTTGTCCTGTGTTGCTTTTAGTCGCCTTTTTCACCCTCAGAATTTCATTGTTTAGATATTGCAAGTTTCCATAGTTTGGCACAGAATTAGCTGGTCTGTGTAGTGAGGTATCTGTTAAGTTGGATACATATCCTAAAGGATGTCAAATTCTCTTTCTGTTTCTCCTGTTGTTTGATTTTTACTATGACAAAGCTTTAGAGAAACAGCTTTTAATTTTTAAAAAGAAAAAAAAAAGTCTTTCCACCAGCACAGTTGCTGATGTGTTCTCCCTATAAGCATACCCATATGTCCTCCACACACAGTCTAATGTCTGAGCACAGAGAGTTAACTATGAGCAGCATGCTACCTCTGTTACCTTTTAGACTGGCTGAGTTATGGAAAGACTTCACAGCACTTGATTAAAATTGAGGCCCATTTAAGTGTTGGGCAACATAGTGTATACACGGTGCTTAGACTATTTATTAGTCCACCATCTGGTGTAAGGTTTATGCCACAGCTGCCCTAAATTAACAGTACTGGTTATGACCAAAAATCAATTTTTATGTTTCTGTAATGGCTAATCCACAATTATGCATAAGGTCTTTAATCGAAATGATATTTTCAATGCTAAGACATAATTATTACTATCCATGAATTTTTCAAATGTAAAGTTTTATAGAAAAGCTGAAAAAAACCTAGAGCACATTATTTTATTTTTTTAGATTAACATGCCAAATTCCAGTTTACTTAGTATTTACTTATATTTCTGAAGACAGAAATGTGTTTTAGTAGTTGAATGTTATGCTTGATTAGTGTATCAGCTCAAATTTGTGTGTAAATATTTTCATTGCTGAGGTTGTTTTTTTTTGGTTTTTTTTGTGGACTACCACAGTTTCTTTTTCTGGGCTTTTGTAATCATTTGTGATAATAATTATGTTTTCCTGCTAAATGTCTATTAAGGTTACAAATGAGCAACATTTGCTGACTGGCTCTGACGTTTACTTTATAATTTTGCTATCATGCTTGACTAATTTGACTTCTCAGAGACCAAACTCCTGAACTCGTCCCTACATCATTACATAAAACTGACTGATTCTCTGTCCAGTTCTTGTGTAATTGTCTGTTAAATGGTGTCTGTTTGATATATATATATATATATATATATATATATATATATATATATATAAATTCAGCTACAGAAATAGGAGCAAATTATGTGTTTTTTGCACAGACTGCTAGCAAAATGTCTAAAGATATAATTTAAAATTGATTCTTTGCTAAGTTGTCTTTCATGTGTAGACTGGATGGATTATCCCTGAAGTTAGATATCTTTTCTATGCCTGGATGATTCATCAATGTTAAGTTTCTTAACTACCAAAAAGAACACATTTTTCTAAAAGGACAGACACGGACTAGACTAGATGTACAAAGAAAAACTTTCAATGACCTTCACAAAGCCTGGAGAACTATTGCTAAAGACCAATACTGATGGGTAGCTCAAGAATTTTACGACAGAACTATAATTATAATAATAATAATAATAATAATAATAATAATAATAATAATAATAATAATGAAACACATTGCATTTGTATGTTAGTCAGGGAGCATCTAGTGCTCATTTTACATCTCATTTTACATCAGCGTATGAAAAGTAGGTGTGTTTTGCACAGACATCTGCTGTGCATCTGTGGATTGAATGGAGCAGCAGTGGGAGTGAGGAGAGAGATGGATCCAAACTAAAATACTGACATTGTTAATGTTTGCTGGAATATGACATCTTCCTCATGCCTGGTGAGAATAGCTCGCAGTTGAGAAAGATTCAGGCCTTTCATGGGGAAGAAGATGAAGAATCCCGAAGGGAACTGTCAATTTACTAAATGAGCCTCTCTTTCATCACTTCCCCACTCACACAGCTCCATTGGCATGGACACAGCTCCCTCTTCCCTTTCATCTCCTGCTCTGACTGAGTGCTCCCAATCTGCCCTGTATGTACATTGGTGTGTGTGTGTGTATATGAGAGAGAGTGAGAGATAAATCAAAGAAACATATAGGGAGACACGCCAACAGAGAGAAAGACGGGCAGATTGAGAGTAAAACAGAGTGGTTGTGACAGTCAGGGAGAAATAAAGCACCGGCTGCTTTAGAGGGGTTTCTAGCCATAGTGATATCCCAGTGTATCGCCTACTGCGATTTGTGCTACTTGTGCTGGGGCTGATAATTCTGCCCAGCAGGCTGTGTTTGCTTACTTGCTCACTCTAATGATATGCAGCACAACTGAGTATTTACTCAAGTGAGTGCTACGTGAAGGTGAAGTGAGTACAGTATCTTCTCATGTGGGTGGAATTAACATTCGTGGGTGCATGTATGCAAGTATTTCTCAACATGTACTGCATACAGTATAAACATGATTTGTGTGTATGTATGTGCATGTGGGTGGGTAGGTGAATTCTTATGTTATTAATATTATTTAGTTTTTCTTTTGCGGGGCTCTTGCTCTGCCATCGGTGCTTCACTGCAGATCGAGATTGCGATGAGTATCCGTGTACACAGAACCTGGCTGGTAACCATAGCAACTGCTGTGTAGTGGCGCTCGGTCATTTGACATTAGGGGGCCGTCTGCCTGGGCAGAGCAGAGTAGAAATACCATGCACATTCAGTCTTTCTCTCTGTGTTTTACACTTCAAGTTCAAGTTCAAGTTCAAGTTCAACTTTATTGTCACTTCAACCATATACAGTTTAAAAATACACAGTGAGGCGAAACAACGTTCCTCCAGGAACCAAGGTGCTACAAGACAAGTTAGTGCAAAAAAATAATAATATATAATATATCTAGTAATAATATTGTGCAAAAGAGCATTTACAGGTTGGTGTGTGCGATGGTTTGGTGGTGTAGGTCCGTGTGTTTGCGCTTTGTGTTGGTTAGTCAGTCCAGTCTCAATGTTTTGAGGTATTTGAGTTAAGCTGAGTGATAATGTTAGTGTATGTGTGTGTGTGCGTGTTTATCAGTCAGTCCCTTTTTGCTGAGGAGACGGATGGCTTGTGGAAAAAAGCTGTTGCACAGTCTGGATGTGCGTGCCCGAATGCTTCGGTACCTTTTTCCAGATGGCAGGAGTGTAAAGAGTGTGTGAGAGGGGTGTGTCCGATCAGCCACAATGCTGGTGGCTTTGCGAATGCAGCGTGTGGTGTAGATGTCCTCAATAGAGGGTAGAGAGACCCCGATGATCTTCTCTGCTGTTCCCACTATCCGCTGTAGGGTCTTGCGGTCTGATATGGCACAGCTCCCAAACCAGACAGTGATGCAGCCGCTCAGGATGCTCTCAATAGTTCCTCTATAGAAGGTGGTCAGGATCGGTGGTGGAAGCCGGGCCTTTCTCAGTCTTCTCAGAAAGAAGAGACGCTGTTGGGCTTTCTTGTGCAGGGAGCTGGTGTTGAGGGACCAGCCGAGGTCCTTCTCCAGGTGTACGCCCAGGAATTTGGTGCTGTCAACGATCTCCACAGAGGAGCCGTTGATGCTCAGCGGTGAGTGGTCGCCTCGTGTCCTCCTAAAGTCAACAACCATCTCTTTTGTCTTGTCAACATTCAGAGACAGGTTGTTGTCCTTACACCAGTCCGTTAGTCTCTGCACTTCCTCTCTGTACGCTGACTCGTCGTTCTTGCTAATGAGACCCACCACGGTCGTGTCATCAGCGAATTTAATGATGTGATTTGAACTGTGTGTTGCTACACAGTCATGAGTCAGCAGTGTGAACAGCAGAGGACTGAGCACACAGCCTTGTGGGGCCCCAGTGCTCAGTGTGGTGGTGCTGGAGGTGCAGTTCCCAATCCGTACTGACTGAGGCCTTCCGGTCAGAAAGTCCAGGATCCAGTTGCAGAGGGAGGTGTTCAGGCCTAACAGGCTCAGCTTTCCGATCAGTTGTTGGGGGATGATCGTGTTAAATGCTGAGCTGAAATCTATGTACAGCATTCGGACGTGTGAGTCCTTCTTGTCCAAGTGTGTCAGGGCAAGATGGAGTGCAGTGGAGATGGCGTCGTCCGTTGAGCGGTTATGGCGGTATGCAAATTGCATTGGGTCCAGTGAGGGGGGCAGCAGGGTCTTGATGTGTCTCATGACGAGCCGTTCGAAGCACTTCATGATGGTGGGTGTAAGTGCGATAGGGCGGTAGTCATTGAGACAGGACACAGAAGACTTCTTGGGCACGGGGACGATGGTGGTGGCCTTGAAGCACGTGGGGACAACGGCACTGCTCAGAGAGATGTTGAAGATGTCGGTGAGAACATTTGCCAGCTGATCAGCACATTCTCTGAGCACTCTGCCTGGGATGTTGTCTGGTCCAGCAGCTTTACGTGGATTGACTCTGCGTAGAGTTTTCCTCACCTCAGCTGTAGTGAGACACAGGACCTGGTCGTTCGGAGGAGGGGTGGTCTTCCTCGCCGCCACGTCGTTCTGCCTGTCGAACCGAGCATAGAAGTTGTTAAGCACATCTGGGAGGGAGCCGTCACTGTCACAGGCAGGTGGTGTCGTCCTGTAGTTAGCGATGGCTTGTAAGCCCTGCCACATGCGTCGTGTGTCGCCGCTGTCCTTAAAGTGGTTGTGGATTCTCTGGGCGTGTGCGCGCTTCGCCTCTCTGATGGCCCGAGAAAGTTCAGCCCTCGCTCTTCTAAGCGCCACCTTATCTCCCTCTTTGAAGGCAGAGTCTCGGGTCCTTAGAAGTGCACGCACTTCCGCAGTAATCCACGGTTTCTGGTTGGGTCGTGAGATGATGATCTTGGAGACAGTGACGTCATCGGTGCACTTGTTGATATAGCTGGACACTGATGATGTGTACTCCTCCAAGTCAGTGAAGTCGCCGTAAGTTGCAGCCTCTCTAAACATGTTCCAGTCAGTGCTCTCAAAACAGTCCTGAAGAGCAGAGATGGCTCCTGCTGGCCAGGTTTTCACCTGCTTCAGAACCGGTTTTGATCGCCTGACGAGTGGTCTGTATGCTGGAATTAGCATAACAGAGATGTGGTCTGAGTAGCCGAGGTGGGGGCGGGGCTCTGCCCGATATGCGCCGGGGATGTTTGTGTAAACAAGATCCAGCGTGTTTTCTCCCCAAAGTCCACATACTGATGGAATCTAGGAAGCACTGACTTGAGATTTGCATGGTTGAAGTCCCCAGCAACAATAAACAGTCCATCCGGGTGTGTATTTTGCAGTTCACTGATCTTTGTATACAATTCCCATAGCGCTTCCTTAGCATTAGCGCTAGGTGGAATGTACACTCCGATAATGAAAACAGTGGTGAATTCCCGTGGTAAGTAAAAAGGTCTGCATCTAACAGTCACAAACTCCACCAGCGATGAGCAATAACTAGAGACTAGCACAGAGTTCTTGCACCATTTCTCGTTGATGTAAACACACAAGCCGCCACCGCGAGTCTTACCGCACAGAGCTGCATTTCTGTCGGCGCGAAACGAGGCCAGCCCGTTTAGCTGAATAGCGGCGTCCGGTACTCTTTCGCTGAGCCATGTTTCCGTGAAAACAAAGACACAGCAGTCTCTAATCTCACGCTGTGTGGCCTGCTGGAGTCGGATGTAATCCAGTTTGTTATCCAGGGAGCAGACGTTGGATAAGATGATGGACGGTAGAGCCGGCCGGCTAGGGTTTGTTTTTAGCCTAGCACAGACTCCCGCCCGCTTGCCGCGCTTCCGCTTCCTCGCGCAACAATTCCGATGTCTCCACCTCCGTCCGCCGGCATCAGGCAACGCCGAGGCTTCGAGGCCTGGTTCGCGGAGCAAGCCGAGTTCACGCAGCGTTTCCCGCAGCCCCTCCTGGATGTCGTCAACTAGGTTATTTACACACACACAGGTGGGATTACATCTTGATGTAGACCCCATTCGGTTCTATCCAGATGGAAAAGGGACAAAAGCACACTGGGAAGGATGGTCTTTGGTAGGCGGAGCCCTCCATCCCCCATTCATTTGTCTGCCTTGATGACTTCCCTGTTTGTGAACAATCAGCTATACCCCCAGGCTTACTGAATTACTAGAAAAATTTATATGTGCTGTGCAATAATGAGTCGCATATATTATTTTGGAAGTCTCAGTCAAATCCTCCGTTAAGGTTAGAAACTGACTTTCATGTTCAGATTCGTTGCCTAAACCTAACCACAGATGGGAGCCTGGTTGTCTCCTTTGTACTATTCATGTGTTTTTTACAACAGAGTTCACCCCAACAAATTCCTGCCAACTTACGGTGCTACCTTCATTCAGAAGAAAAAGTTACCTCTGAGCACCTGACCAGTGGGAAAGCAATTGTAAAATGTATTTTGGAGCTTAGGAAACTATGCTGCTCCATACTGTGATGAAATGCCAGCACGAGTAAGGCAATGCCTGTGTTTTTTTTTTTTGTTTTTTTTTAAATGATGTGCAGTGACTTTACCGAGCTAATTTGCTCTGATCAGAAAGAAATGTTAATGAGCACACATTCGCCTACGCTGCATGGCCATCAGGACCGGACATGCTGCATGGGAATTGATCATTCTGGTTGTTGGCGATCATGTCTTGAAAAATAATCCCATTGGTGAGCCACAGGCTGCACAAGTAGAAAATTGCAGAAGAACAAAAAAGTGTGTGTGTGTGTGTGTGTGTAAGGCAAAGGTGCTGATAATACATTTTTTCCTCACCATAGCTTTTGTGACTTACCCAAAAGACCCCCCCCCCCCCACCCCCAACAACCCCTCACGTAGTATATCCAACATGTCACCAACAAAAAAAGATGCCAGTGAGATGAAATGTTGCCTGCGTGAGCCAGTGTTGTTCTGCTGTATGGGTTAGTAGTTATTGTTGTTTAGCTCTTTTTTTTTCTCCACACCTTTGTAATACCGCTTTATCAAATACAAACACTAAGTTTGCGTCCAAGGGAAAACATGTATTTTTTTTTAACACAGTGATTGAAATTAGAAGAGAAGAAAATCACAGCATTTTTAGCAGGTTCCAGTTTGTGATGAAGTTTTTTTTGATTAATCGACAGGTGGAAAAAGGCTTATGCAGAGCAGCAACTAATTGACTGTACTGTGCACTCAGAAGAATGTGTCTCCCTGAGCCCTTATGAGACAGCTGTCCACGCAAAGGGACAGCGTACGGGAACATAGGTGGAAAAAGAGCGCACCTCCCGTCAGGCTGTGGATAGCTCATCAGTTACTTCGACAACCGTATCATCCCAGTTGTTTTTCCTGAAAGACCTAATTAAGCGCTCAAGGGCACAACGTCTGAGGAAGCAACTACTCGGACAGCTGGAAATATGAGTTGGCTAACTTCTTGTGCTACATGAGCCCAGCGTATCATGTAATAGATTCCTGCATTATTGTTACAGTGACAATGTGTGTAATCCCATAATGTTCAACAAAAACAGCGAAGGATTATAACCACTGAATGTAGATATTCCCCCTATCTCCCGGTGCAGTGGATTTGCCTGACACGGTGGGTCCAGAAATAGGTCAGTCCTGCCATCTTTCTTAATGGGATCTTGGGTGGCAACCAGAGACCATCTGTTCACATGGCACGCTCCCTAAACCCTATATGGTCATCCCTCTGCCTACCATCCACCCACACACTGCACGGCACTCTGCATATCGACCCCTATCATCTGAAAATACAACACATCTGTTTCTCTTTACAGCTAAGTGATAACACTTTCATTTTAACTAGTGCTGTGACAAATCCACACCTTTTTTTCTTTTTTAGCCAGCTCCTTTTATTTAAACACTTCAGTAAAATGATAGAAGTCAACAGGACAGGAAGCACAAATTTCTTTGACATGCTTGCTTTCCTGCTACGTAGCTTTTCCCGTGATTGCCCCTCTATTATCTCATTCTTTTCAAACAATTTCTTACTGTGTGAGTGTGTCTTTGTGTGTGCTTGTGTGCGTTTCTTGGCAGAGACCAAGGTGAGATTGTGCGTAGTGTGTAAGGTTGCTGCAAGTGTGTTTCACCACGTTTCCATGTGTCCTCAAACATCCTGTTGGGGAGAAAATAAGTGTTCGCTCACACTCCCCATGATTCCTGTGCAGAGAACGTCTGTCATTCACCGTGCTCTACAAAGTACTTTTCAGACTGGGATTGTTTATGATGCTGGCGCTGTTTGTGTTTACACCCATGTATAAGTACATTTTTGTGCTAGAGGTCCTTGGGCTTGTGCAAGCACTTCTTTTTTTTCGTTTACAGAAGACGTTGGGCACTGCCAGAGACTGTTTGCCTCTGAATGTATGTGTGTGCATGAGAGACGTGTTTGCCTGAGTAGACACAGTATGTTTCTCTGTGCTATATGTGCGTGTTTATGTTCGTGGCGACAGTTTCCCATGTGTTGCTGTTTGTGCTTGCTAATTACACTTCCCTGCATGAATGCAAGCATATGGTTTTTACAAAATTATGTTTTATTTCCGTTCAGGGGGAGCAGTTTACTTCATTGCTGTAAAAGCTCAATGAGAAATCTTTACAAGAAACACAACCGCCCACATATAGACACAGATACTCAGCATGCAGAAAGACTAGTCAGTATTTTGCAAATCATTATCATAATCATCATATTTTTATGTATTTTTTAATTCATCATTATCAAATATAACTAAAAATCAAATGCACATGACTGAAACTTATTACCCAACTCTGCCTTTAAAACAACAATGCTCACAAACTTGTAAATTTCCTCAGTGGGTGCCAAAAGGGGCCGTCAGACATCATCAGTTACATCAATGTTGGAAGATCCAGAGAGGCCATCTCTGCAGAAATCACACACATTTAACAAATTAGTTTGTTTCTAAATTAATAACAGTGGGCTCAGACACATTTTTCACCTAACTCCCCCAGTTTGGTGATATGACACTTTGCCTCAGCAGTGTGTTCCACCATAATGAAACTCAATTTCTGAGCCAGTCTGCTCCTATTCCCCTAACTCAAACTCCATGACCTCTGAAACCTCCAGGCTATCACCTTGCCTTGCTTCCATTTCTCTCAGCTGTTGGATTAATCAGGCTGCACAGTGTATTAATTTGTCTTTTGCCGCAATTTATCAGTTTGATGGCAATCAAATTGGCATTGACGTAAATCCTCTGAAAAGTGATGAATGACTGTTTTTGGCAAAAGCGACCTCGGGGGATAAACACGGTGGCAGAGAGATTGGTGTGGAGGGAGCAGAAGGAGTGTGATGTGTCTAGTGCAAGACAAGGTCTGTACATAGGAAAACAAAAATCCTCAACTATGCCACTGGAGAAGTAATGAATGCGTTCTCTGTATAGAGAAACATGTATAAGATGGCTACATGGTGAATAAATGACTGAAAATGGTATGACTGTGATACTGGAATTTATGGTCTTAAGAATATTGACTGCTGATTCCTTGACTTTTCTCCTAGTGTCACCACAAGACTGATATTTTTTTAGTTTAAATCAAGTATTGAATGGACTGGAATGAAACATTAAGTCATCCTCTAAAACAGGAGTGTTAAACATAAGGCCTGAGGACCAGAATTGGCCCAGCAAAGACTCAAATCTAGTCCACTGGCCGACTTTGGAGAATATTAAAGATGGCATAAGTTTTAGACTTTTAACTGTTTCACATCTTTTCCTACCGATGAAGACCTTCTCCATAGCCAACAGATAAACCTATGAATTACCTTATCTACTAAAGAAATGTGTTATTTACAATGGATCCATATGTAAATAATGGACATTTTCTATGAATTAACAAAAAGTTTGTTTTGTAATTACAGGACAGTCTGGACAGACAGCTACCAGAAGTTTTCTGTAATTTTATAGATGTATTTCTTACATTTGAAGCCCAAAGATGTGCTTTCTTTCATTTATTTTCAATTTTACTACAGTAGAAGCGCCTTTTTACTGTATGTGTGTAGTTAAACTTCTTCACTTCTTAAAAAGGGGAGTTTCACTCACATTTCGCCCACATAAAATGAGTTTCATTTTCCTGCTCTAAGAATTGCAACATTTTAAACTTCCCTCAAGTTTTTTCATCTTTATCTCATTTCAAAGTTTTAATTTAGCCAAAACTTTAATACATCTCTTCAAAACATTTGCTTAAGGCATCTGCCACACAAGCGTAGAAACCAGTTGACTAACAGCCACCTTTCTCTTGCTAGCTGGCGAGTGGTTGCTGGAAGTTGGCTGGCTGTTGCTAGGTGAAACTGGTCACCAAGAGGCACCAACAACCTCCTTGTTATTGCTCCAGGCACCAGTGGACTGCCATAGCCGCCTGTAGTTCGCATCAAAGATGCCAAATTGTCTCCAAGCACTTGTCCCATTTTCCACTGTAACTATGGCCGACCATGGCAATCTGCTCATGACCAAAGCTAGGCAAGCATTTACACCTAGACTAGCAGTGACTTCAAACTCTTTGGCAACTGCTTCGGGAATGCACATTTTTTTTCCTTAGCAACCACTAATTACCAGGAGGTCAGACTGTTCTCTAGGCTTTTGTGACTGGGGCTTTACATGAGCATTTTTAGCAGTGTTGGCATCCTGATGTTGGCTTTAGCTCAAAGACTAAATACAGCAACATAGAATGTGTTCACACACAAACTCATTATGAAAGGTGATCTATTTTTGTTTTCACTTTGTTATAATTTTAGCCTGCTAGATTTTGAAAATAGACAGCGCTCCTTCTGTAGCTCCCCTGTCTGTTCTAAACCCCTCCCACCAGGCAAACACAGGCAAATTCACCTGCTTGATATGTGCTATAAATAAGTTGAAGTCCATTATCCCTGGTGAGAGTCCATTGCAACACAAGATCTATGGATGCGTTTGCTCTCTATATTACTGACCTCATCTGATTTGAAATAACCTGTAATTATCCACAGTCAAAAGTCAGCTTAAATCCTTAAAGTGCCCAGAGGATGTGTGGCAGACTCGGTCCCTTTCAGAGAAATTAAGCTGTATGCTGAAAGAGTATTATGTCCAGTGGTGACAAAGAACCATTTGATTATTTTACCTCTCATGCATACAGTGTTTAAGGCAGCAAACAATTACAAATTAATTATTTTGTAGGTACCTTTGTAGATAAGAGACACTATTGTATTTGATTTAGATTTACAATGGTGAGATTTAGCTGTGGTTCAGAATTTGTGTTCATACCATTGCCACTGGTCAGCAGTGTGAAGTCAGGTCCTCCTGGCTTATTTTTTCCTTTTGGGCTGCCGCCACATAAAAAACATAAGCCTTGTATTGAGTAGTAGAGGAGTGTAGGAGGAGGAGGTGGACGGGGGATGAGAGGGAAAGCAACGTGTCATAGGAGGAAAGAAAAGAACAAGGATCCCTGCTATCATGCTCTATATTTTCTGATAATAGACACATTGGTTTATTTAAGAAGTGTACACAGTGCTGTTCATCTGTGTTGAACTTCTTAAAATGGCAAATTTACAGAGGATACATTTATTAAATTGTTTAAAATGTACACCGGGGTAAAATTTCTTTTATACCATTCACATTGGAGTATGTAGTGTAGTTATAATTGCTCAATTTCTCCCTTGGCTTTTACATTTCTAGAGCACTAGGGAGAATTTTACAACTTTGCATTAGCTTGTGTCAATTTGTCCTCATGAATGGTTTTCCCTGCAGCCCCCCCTTTAGGCCTATCATAAGGCTTTGTGCGATGACTCATCCTTGCTCGTCCCTCTTTTTTTTTTTTTCTCTTCCTCTCTCATCTATTAACCCATCCATTTGCCACCTTGCGCCTGTGTTGCTAAAGAGTCGGTGACCTACACCCATCGTTTTGTGCTGCAGTCCCTGCGACCTTTGTCTGTCCCACCTTCCTTCAAACTGTTTTGCAGAGGAAAAGGTCAAGAGAGCAGACACTAAATGTCTCATTTATCTGGGTGCCCAACCTTTTCCCTATTAGATCAAATTTGTCTGTGACTTACAGGCCACAGTGTCTGTGGCGACAGCACACATTCATTTTGTCTCTGGTTATTTTTAGTCTTTGTTTTTTAAACACTCTGGTGACATTGCCCTTGAAGTGTGTCATAAGGAAATCCAAAATCACTTAGATAATTACAGCAAACCCACTCTAGCTCTTAAACAAGTGGCCCATGCTATTAGAAAATTAAAGCCACAAGCAAATGACTGTTTACTTTTTACAATATGATTATTTATGCTCTGCTGAAGCCTCGGGCTGAAGAGTGACAGGGTAGTCAGAAATGAGATTACATTTAGAGTCACAAGCAGATTAGACTGCAGGCGAGAGACAGACAGGAGTACACAGTCACACAGCAAAGAATCAACACGGGAGGAAAACAGACAGGCAGAAAATTACGTGGCTATGGACAGAGACCTAAGCAGGCAGTCAGAGAAGATGCAGACATTCTCGTGTTTGTTATTTGGAGACCCTTGTCAGATCTAAGACTGCGCTTTCCCCATCTCATCTTTGTCGTGGCTGCCTGGTGTGGTCTCAGGGAGGAGTGCTGAGTGACTCAGTGCCTCCAGGATGACGCATATCTAATGGATCAGAACTTGCAGCATCACAGTGATCCGACCAATTTAAACAACCCTCTTGCTGCCAGACACATTTATTAATTTTTTCTGAAAACAAGATTAGGGACAGACGATGTTGCCAAAATGACCAAAGAAAGAAAATTCCTTTGCTTGCAATACTACTGATAAAACAAATTGAACAAGAGTGAATGATCTCTATTTTAATGTTCTTTTTAATAAATCATTTATAGCTTATTTCGGTGAAGTATTAAGAGTCCTTCAGATATACAAATAAGTTATCTTTAAGTTGTAGATATTTAAGTTAAAACACAACAAGGAAGGACCTACAGTAGGACCTTCTTGCAGTGAGGTGACAGAGCTAACCTGGATTTTCTCTATATTGTGAAAAAAAGCAATATAGTGAAAAAGGTCAAGTTATAACTACAAAGTGAAGTTGGAGCTAGCTGAATGCTCTCATGGACACCATCTTGGCTGTGTAGTGGAAAGAAAGGCTCAACCAAACAATTTGGATTTTCTCTATATTGTAAAGCGGCTCCATAGTTTATAGGTTAAGGTTAGCATTTGCTAAACATGCAAAAGACCAGGAGGTTTGAGACTGGGAGGGGAAACTATCTTGTTACTGGACGAACAGCTGAAAGAAGAGCAGAAGGATGCATTGTCAACAACTTAACAGCATATCTGCAGAGACAAATATAGATCACCCTTAATTGAGAAGTACACTCAGTGACTTGGAATTGACCTGGAGATGGATCCAATCGTGTTGCCATCTAAATAACTTCATGCTTCATGCCCCAGTCTCCCTGGAGTGGGTTAAGCATTATGAGAATTTCCCAGTGGGCACTGATAAAGTGTCACATTATTAACATTCAACATTTTCTTGGTGCAGGCTTATATGCCGCATGTCAATTGCTCTGTGGAGCTGGAACTGCCTCCTCTTCTCAGCCTGTCTCATCTATACATCAGCAGGTCTGAGTCACACAGAAAGTTGGTGTGGGAGTGGAAGGATCAGTAGAGATGGGGCTGACTGATTCCCAACCTCTGCTTTAAAGGGTGGACAGGTTATTATTGCAGCAACATCCATGGTGGAAGATGGATGATGATGGTTGTACTCCTCCTAAAACTGACCTACATAAAAAGAGGCCGTCACATAATGGGTTTATTTTGGCGGGAAAAACACCTCTTGTGCTGTGCAGAGCTTTAGAAGGTGCAGGATTAAGTGTGAGATTTCCATGTGTAGCCTCTGTATGACATGCTTCCTTGTTTATTTTAAAAAACAACAGCAACTTTCTGACCCTCCTTTGATTCTCATAAAAGGCCTGGTCATATATATGGTTTCAGGTTCATCCTGAATATGCTGTTGTCACTCGTGTCATGTTAGTGCTTCTAATTGCTTATTAGAGGAGTCAGCTCAGTGGGGACCATCTGCTAAGCCAGGTTTCAGATCCGTTTACCCCCACTGGGATTCTGTTTCCTGGGACGGGACGGCCACAGAGTGTCCCTAAAAGACATCACCTCCAGAGCCCGCCACTTACTGCTCAGAGTTTCCATGAGATCATTAGGGGATGATCATAGTTGATGTAACAAACACAGGAAAGAAGGGAGGGAGAGGAGTGTTAAGGGGCAGGTGAAAATGAGACATACAGGGAAAGGGACTCCCTCTAAAGTTTTTAGAGGGAGAAAATATTCTTTCACATATATTACATAAGCTTTATTTGGATAATTTATATGTTTTTTTAGGTGTTATTTTAGGCTTTTTATAGAGAATTTATATTTAAAAAAAATATAGGACAGCCTCTTTGCAACAGAGTAAAAAGCAGTGGTTGGTGAGAGACTGCATTCACATTTTTTTTTTTTTTTGGTGTCTAGTACTGATTGCAAGTGCTTGTGGTGACCAGTTGGTTGCTCTGTCCTGTTGCTCTTTACTTGGTCCTGGGTGTTTAGTGCAGAGCCCTGCATTCCTGCTTAATTCAAGAGCAGAGAGGTTCCAGTGTTTAAAGCTTTTAGTCACATTTCTACATAAAAATCAGTACACAAAGAAAACATCTCTGCATGTCTTTTCACAGCAGTAATCATATAGTTGTTAAACACAGATTTCAGGTTTTTATGGGGAAATAGTTTGTACAATGTAATAGAATAATTTGTCCCCAGAAGAGTTAAAACTAATATTGTTAACATGATTTTTCTTCAGTCTCTTGCATTTTATTTGAGAAGAGGTCGGCCCTTAGCCCTAGGATTTTGCCCTTCTCCTCTGATACATGTCGACACTTCTGATTTAAATTTGCAATTTATCACATTTAACCATGAGAATCTCACAAACAGACTGTGTGGGTTGAATATGAACCACTTCAGTTGAAAAGTGACAGCAAACTAACTCTGTCTTATTGTCGTTTTCTTCCTGTTTTACCGCCATCTTCACTCACTAAAGCTGACTTGAAGACAGCAACTGACTGAAGAGTGGTCTAAGACCATGTCTTTGATGCATCCATTTCAAAGGCAAAGGTTGCACAGTCACAGTCATTTCGGTCAAATGGTCTCCAACCACTGTTTTCCTTAGTATTTTTTTCGTCTTTAGGAACCAAGGTGTTAATTTAATTTGTCGCCTCCTCACCTGGCAAAGACACACTTGTAATTGACTGCATGCATGAATAATGTAGGGAGATATTTTCTGTTATCATTATTATTATTATTATGATTGTCTGATATGTGCACAGTCATAGTGAATGTGGGGACAAAGTATCCTTCAGGTAGATCAATCTCCGTCCATCCTTCCTCTTGTGCTTATCCAGAGTCACTTATGGACAACCTTATATTAGAACATTGTGTTTAATATGGACAAACTTGCACAGAAGTCCGGTAACACACACCACTCAAGTTCAGATCTGTCAGGCTGTTCCTCTCAATAAGGCCCCTCCATGTCTCAGAAGGCTGTGTGGCAGGTGAGGGTAGGGCCCAAACGCAGAACTCAGAGGCAGCTTTATTCCTGTGATTCAACAACCAAAAAGATACAGAAAACACACCAAAACAAACAAACAAAAGATAAACTAGAAACTTGGACTTTTGGAAATGAAGAGCTCACAACTTGGCATAATGAGGGAACCTGCAACAAACATGAGAACGCACAGCCAATGTGGATGACGTGACAACGAGCAGAGGAAGACTGAGGGCTTAAATGCACAGAGGATGATAAGGGGATGGGAAACACAGCTGAAACTAATCAGACATAATGAGACTGGGAGGAAGCAATACAAACACACTGAACACAGGACTAGAGATTATCAAAATAAATATAAATAAATAAATACATTTAAATACCCACCCGAGCCTGCCGCCTCTCAAGGGCAACTTCAGACTGAGACAAAGCCGGACTCCCCTGGGATCCCTGGGACACACAAAGCCCTCCACCACGATAAGGTAGTGATTCACAGAGAAGTAAACTGGGATTGCCCCTCTGTGAATTCATGTAGTAAAAATCATATGAAAAAAGCAGGTGGGAATAAAACAAACAAACAAAAAAATTTAATAAGCAGACACAGAGGAAGAAAAAAATTACGCAGCAGGTCTAAGCTGTTATCAGTGAAAGCTATCAAACCATATTATGTACCATTTTCTTACATCTATCTAATTATATAGGTATGTTAATTTAAAACTCTATTAAATGTATTAAATTGATGTAATTCTGTTCATACCTGTATTAAAAAGTATGAAAATTTCTCCTCAAAAAGATCAATTAATTAGAAATTACATCCTCTTTTTCCTCCAGTTACGTCAGTTTCTTTGGAAATATTCTTGTTGATAAATTGACTGCAAACCAGAGGCTAGGGAGAGATCTATCACTGGTATACTGAGATGAAGTAATGAAAGCATAAAACTCCCTCTGAAAAAGGGGCCAAAAGGGCAGACTGTCCTAGCCTCTGAAGACTGAATAATGCCTTTGTTTTGTGATCCCTTTTTATTACTTTGCTGCAGCTGCATGCATTTCTCTGGCACATTGCATTCACAGTTATTCCCACAAGTGGCATATCACCGTGGCAACATCTCACATCTCTTATTCACAAGAATGAGCTTTGTGCCCTCCGTCTGTCTCTGTTTTTATTTCTCTCTCTGTCTCTCTCTCACTCCTTACCATCCCTCGGTGCCTCTGTTCTATGTATCCATTTTTTTCAATGGGCTGGAAGGGGCATTTCAAGCAAATTAATAATTATGTGTAATTGCTAAGTGATTTCTGCCTTTTTGCAAATGGGTACATCCTTTGAGTTTATCATTAGAAACTCAAAAAATATTCAGGATGATACAATTAACAGGAGCGCAAATGCTCAGTTGGTAGATTCCATATGCAACACTGAATGTGGGGTTTTTGCTAAAAATAAGCAGGATTGTCTCTGTCCTCTTTAGCCCAGAAGACTCTGTGTCCATAATTTATATTAAAGTCATTCATTTCTCTCAGGTTCGAGTTTTCCATCAATCTCTCTTATATGCACGTGGGCCAAAGAAACAAGGTGATGATTGGTTATGTGTGCGTTCATTTATTTATTTATTGTACTTTTGAGCTGGTATTTGAGGATGCGTGGACAAACTGTGTTCACTGACAGTAGGTTTTAAGTTTTCCTGTGCCAATGTGGCGATTTCCACTGCAGAAACATGTCTGTTTTCAATGCTGTGCTGAATGAGAGCTTGAAGATCACAGCTATTCAATATTAGATTCTTTGGGCTTGTGGCTCAGTTCTAGACATTTCTCTGGATTCTCTGACTCTTTCATTCTTAAATTATTGAACAGTTTACCCACACAGCCTTTCATGGAGCTGTGAAAGCTGGGAACACCTCTCCACTTTTTTTCTGAAAACCCATCTTTCTTTGGGATGCTATTTTTAGCGTCACTTTGTGCGATTGCCAGGCAGTGCATTAAATCTGTGATTTGTTAAGGGAGACAAAACCTTTTTAATTTTTTCCCTAATTTGTGATGATATTTATTTGAAGTATGGCCTCTACAGTGATAACATTCTTAATTTGTTGTTGTTGTTGTTTTGTGTAAGGATATTAAAGAAAGGTACCTTATAAGAAAATGGCACATAATATAGTTTGAGTGTCTTTTCTGTCATTTCTTTCTTCCCCTCTTACTGTTTATGGAAATATATTTTGGTTGTATTTCTTTTTTCTTTTTCTTTTTTTTTCAGATTACAGGACATCAACTCTTTCCTCTTTTCCCTCATCTCCATAATTTTCCTTGTAGCTGCTCTGATCTTCTGCTTGTACTCAGGCTCATACTGAGCCTGCTGGCTTTGAGTTTTAGCTTTAGCCAGTTTGCCTTTGTTAGCTTCTTTAAAATATCTGTGATTAGGCTTGTTGAGATTAATATGCTTGTGCTGTTATTTTGGCAAACTTTGTGTCCTCATTTATGTTGAGGAGCTTCGACACTAAGGACAAGTGTGCATGCAACTGTTTAGCTGAGCTGCTGTATACATGAGGTTGACTGGCCGAACACAGAAAATGTTCGCTGGCCTGTAGATCGGTGCTTGTGTATTTTGAACGTAACGCTGACAGCTCTCCAGGTAGCACACGGCTGACTGTTTCCCTGAGAAGCATGTTGGATAATGAGTATTGTCATGATGCAAATTAATAGTTAATGTAACCAGTGGCCTATGTTCAGAGGTGAAAGGTGAAAGTTGTACCAAGTGAATATTAAGGTATAGTTTGACTTGAAGTGTATTCTTAATGTTGGGGCTGCAAGAGAAACGGCAAAAAGTTAAAAACATTATATACTTTCTAAATTAAATAATTAATGGTATTTCTTTGTTTACTTATGATTATGGGGGGAAAAAAGCTCTCAGTATTTTTAGATAGTTCCTGTGAAAAACTGTATTTAAATTGAAGTTTCTGAAATTGATTTTCGTTTTCTTAGTTGGATTAGCTCTTTTCTGTAGAGAGTAATACTTATCTTAGGAATAAGCACAATTTAACTAGAGTGCAATTAATAAAAATACCCCAAAAGGGAAAGAAATAGAAACCATTAGCAAATTAGCCTTCTGTTCATCCCTCCACATATCTTAAGTGTGTATATAAAAGTGTGAGTAGTACAAAAATTTAACAGTTTCTAATGTTACAAATCTATTTGAAATATTATATGACGTTTTAGGATGTTTTGGCTCTCCAGACACCTCTGTTTGTTAAAACAGCTGCCACCTTTATCCCTCCTGCTGGTGGGTGAAGGTATCAGAAATGTGTTAAGGTCATACATGATGGTTCCAGGCATCCACCCACCTCATTTACTTAGCTGGACAGGTGTATGTAACCCTTGATCTTATGTGGCAGAAAGCAAACATGGGTGGGATAAACTCAGAGACTGCTGCTCTGCACTTTATACCTGCCAGCAAACACAGAATACTAATGCAGCTTTCCCTTCTCTGTGGATCCTAGTCTCATCTTCTTTTTGCTGAGCGTGAGCATTCTGCCTTATCACAACCCGCTACGTTGTTAGCAAGAAAAAGTGGATTTTGTCGCGGATGATAAACTTCCCATTAACCTTCAGGAAATTAAATAAAACCTTTTTTAAATTAGATAAAGATCATGTCACTGTCGCGTTTCTTCTGAGTTGAAACCTATGTACCTGACGGGGGGTTGTTGGTGTCATAAAAAGGTGAATTTAAGAAAAGGAAGAAAAAAAAAAAGGTTATTGAGTATGCATATATCTATATGGTTTTATAATTTGGTTGGTAGTTATTCCATTTGCTTTATAGGAAAGGAACATAAACTTTTAATTCCACATTTGGCAGGAGTTGACTGTCCCTCTGGCAGCGAAATGTGGTATGACATTTTTGGAGGGGGATAAAAAGGTTCTGCTGGATTCTGCATTACACATCAGACACAGTAATTGCTCTGCACGCATTGTAACAGAAATTGGATTGGTGTGATAAAGTTTTGATAATATTAACTGTGACAGGGATAATTTATGCTGTAATTTAAGGTACATAATGGAACTGTGTGGCTGTAAGTGGTGCCTGGACAAGTGTCTAGTGACCTGCATATATTTTGATGAGACCACAGGGAAAAGACTTTTAGTATTCACACAGGGAACTTTATTTCTTGTGATTTGAGAGCGATCTATTCAGTGGTACGATGGGAAATCATACCAGTTATGTAAATGCCACATTAGCTATGAGTGGATACGGGGCACAGTTAGACTCTTAACAATGCTGAAATTAATAATTAAGGGATACCCATACATTTCTGCTCAGAGATTATGCTCAACAAAATCAGTCATTGCACTTTCACCAATTAAGATTCTGGTAACACTACACTACTGATGCATTTTAATTTGTCACACCACCTGCTCTTTTCTGTCAGACTTTATTTTCCTTTTTTCTGCTGTCTATCAAGCTACAGATCTACTGGTAAACTACCTCCATGCAGACAGTAAATCTGGCTTTGAATAGAACATCTGCGAAGGGATGAATTAATAGCAGTGACATGTCACCGCGCTTCTCGACTGCTCCGTACAAAACCAGGGAAAATCCCCTCAGATTTGTGTCTCATTTTCTGGTTATTGTTTGGAAACAAACACCGAAAAAGAAGAGACCCACTCTGTGTCATGTTGTCACTTTGAAAGGATTCCCAGTATGGAAGAAGTCTGAAGTGAGGTCTTGCGGGATATTAAGTGTTTCCTTTTGATTGAAGCTGCAGGGAGTGGGGAAGAAGATGACTTTGACAGGATTCAGTCTGAGGCCAGCAGGGGTGCACGAGTCACCAGAAGTAGAAATCTTATTCAGTGGTGATTCATAAAACTTTACTTGTCTTCATTTTCATGAATGCAACGACCTTAAAAACTAATTTATTACACATTAAATCAGAAGGATTGTAAGTGGTCCAGGATCAAGCCCAGACAAGCGGACTAGTTGATTGATAAGTCTGTACTCCAACTCCCCATTAATCTCACATAGCACATCTTAAATATGAGGTGTGAGCAAAAAGTCCTGAGAACAGGACCATAAGAGTCAAAAGCCAAAAAAAGCAATGACCGCAGTGACTCCAGCTCAGGGGCATGTCCAATAAGGGGTTGAACTTTACTGAGGATTACTGATATACTTGTACTTAATATAAGTATTTCCATGCGGTGCTGCTTTCTTTTACTCCACTACACAGTAGTTTATCCTATTTATTTGAACTTAAATTCTTTTGCTGACAAATTGCAATATTATATCTCAAGCTACAGAGCAATACATACATTAAAATCACCAGCAGCTCCAACATTAGCGAGAGATAAATCAGTAATTATGATCCAATAATATCCTGCATATATGATTCATAAAATAGCCATTCTACATGATAAGTACATTTACTTTAGGTACTTTAAATATATTTTAACTATACAAGCTTTGCACTGTTTAGCTACTTGAGTATGTTGGTAAATGTTTACTTAGGTAAATGCTTCTTTTAGCTTGGTCGCCCCAGCGAGTGGATACTTGTACTTTTTTTCCACATTACAAACAATGATCAAACATAAGAGACTGGTCTGGTTGGTTGTAGGTAGTCACCAACCAGTATCTACTGTAGGGCCGTGTGACTGGGCCCCAAAGAGTGAGGCAGGGAGAATACTTGTCATTATTCTGATCATTCATCAGCTTAGGTACAGTTAATTGCTCCACAGGGGAAGATTTAACGTGAACTATGATGTGTGCCATCTTGAGCCATCTTAGAGCACATCAACAACGCAGGAATTTTTTAAAATATGAGCACAGTCTTCACTCATCACCTGCACCACTTGCCAGATTTGACTAGCTGCAACTTTGTCCTCCCCTTCGCAAAGACATTCTGCTGAAAGCCCTAAAAATAACCGCAGTGTTGATTAAAATGGTCCAGAGGTGCATGAGCTGACGGCATCATACTTGAATTTGGGCTCATTTAAATCAAACAAAGAACTTCCTTATCAAACCTCCCTGCGTTACTAGTATCAGGTCTTCTGTAGCGCACTCAGCCTCCCTGCTTGTGTTGCAATGAGTCAGACTTGCCACCTTAGACATAGTCATGACAACTATTCTTGTTAACCTTGCAATTGTGTGTTAAATTAGTCTGAACGTTTAAGTGCCCTGTTAACATAACGTGTGTAGCCTAAACGGTTATAAGTCTAGCAACAGTGGGGGAGTGTTGTCACTGTGTTGACTCAGAAAAAACTTGGCTGATTAGACAGAAAAGTAACAACTTCAAAGGCTCGGAGGTGTTACTAGAATAGAAAGTGTCGCAGCATCCACCTATCCATCTATGTGTCTGTGCATCTATTGAATGTGCTCTCTCTGTCTATCACCATAATTCACTCCTGAAACAGAAAAACAAGCCTGTTTATGTTTGCAATGATTTCAGAATGAGGCAGATCATTCAATAACCTTTTTATCATGTTATTTAAACGTTCACGTATGTATTTTTTACATTTTTTGCAGGCTGAAGTACTGTATGATGACGAAAAATTGAAAATTCATTGAGGGAAAAAAATTTAATAAGTTTCTTCCACTTTACCTGTCACAATATACCCAGAATAACTACAGTTTCTTGTTGAGTGCTAACATTGTGAAAGCTGCTTTTTTGTACTTGCAATATCTTGTGCTTCAGGTGTACAAACTGAGTTTGTTTCTGGATCGTGTCCTTGCAGTGTTACCCTCCATGCCTGAGGCTCTGGCTTACTCGTGGGCTGTTGCACATTTACGGACACTCGACATTTCCCAGGGGCTCGGGGAGAAGTCTGTGGACCTGTGATACCTAGCAGCAAAAAGCCAAACTTAACCTAAAATATATCAGTTTGTTATGTTTTGTTATTTTTTTTGTAGTGTCAGCTGAACTATGACCTGCCACTCAGTTAGCGCCGCTGTAAGAGCTGAACAGTCACATTTTGCTGAAAATAATATTGCCCTCTAGCTGCCATACGTATGTATGGTTACGATTATGGTAACGCTCACACTGTGAAGCGTTCAGATGGAACCACCTATAGGTTAATGTCGTAGAGTAAGAAAGGATATGATGGCTGATTGAAAAATATCCCCCAACCCCACAAGAACACTGTCAGCACCTCTTTGCAGTCCGGTCACATGCGCTCATCTTCTCTGTGCTGGCATAATCCCAGTAGGGCTCCTACCTTCTGTCTCGTAGACATACTCAAAGGTTGAATGCTTGGTAAGGTTGAACGCATGATACACATGCACCCTCTCACACGCACACATCCACACAGGTGAAGACGTGCAATGACACGTACACGCTGTGGCATTTAAGCTCTTGCTGTGCCTTAGAGGACATGCTCTATTATTCTCCATCTCTCTTCAGCTGCTCTCGCTTGCTCTCATTCTGTCTTTGCCACAAGCCATTTTCTGCCACCTCTTAATGTTCCTTATGTCCCACAGGGGTGAGGAGCTCTCTCTAATATTTTCTCATCCTTCCATCTCCTGTCATAATCACCTCCATCTATTTTCTCTCCTTCTCTCCTTTTCTCTTTTGTCCTTTTGATATTCTCCGAGAACATACAAGGTCATGGTCACTCCCGAAAAGGCTGCGATTAGACATAAGAAGGGTGGGGTGCCCTTCCAGTACCTAGAACATACTGTACAACTCACATAAGCTAATCTTTGTTAGCGGCGTTTAATTTTGCAGTTGTCTGTCTCTCATAGTACACAAGTAACACCTCCCCCAAAAAATCTCTTTTTATGAATTAATGATGCTGTAAAAGCTTTTAGGGAGATTTTTCAGAAAGGTTGTCCTGTGAAATCTGTAACGGATCTCCACGGGCCTCCTCTTCATCTCCCACTGACAGATGCTCATTTTAGGATCTGTCACCCTGTCAGACCTGAAAGGCTTTCCTCCATAACGACCCCCTTCCCACTCTCTCCCCCTGTCAATCACTGTTTCTGTTGCCTAGGTACGACAGTTTGTGGACATCTGTCTCTTAAAGGCCACAAAGGTTGAATGAAACCAATTCCTAGGGTTGTATACTGATTTACAGTGGGGCAAAAAAGTATTTAGTCAGCCACCGATTGTGCAAGTTCCCCCACTTAAAATGATGACAGAGGTCAGTAATTTGCACCAGAGGTACACTTCAACTGTGAGAGACAGAATGTGAAAAAAAAATCCATGAATTCACATGGTAGGATTTGTAAAGAATTTATTCGTAAATTAGGGTGGAAAATAAGTATTTGGTCACCTCAAACAAGGAAAATCTCTGGCTCTCACAGACCTGTAACGTCTTCTGTAAGAAGCTTTTCTGTCCCCCACTCGTTACCTGTATGAATGGCACCTGTTTGAACTCATCATCTGTATAAAAGACACCTGTCCACAGCCTCAAACAGTCAGACTCCAAACTCCGCCATGGCCAAGACCAAAGAGCTTTCGAAGGACACCAGGAAAAGTATTGTAGACCTGCACCAGACTGGGAAGAGTGAATCTACAATAGGCAAGCAGCTTGGTGTGAAAAAATCAACTGTGGGAGCAATCATCAGAAAATGGAAGACATACAAGACCACTGATAATCTCCCTCGATCTGAGGCTCCACGCAAGATCTCATCCCGTGGGGTCAAAATGATCATGAGAACGGTGAGCAAAGATCCCAGAACCACACGGGGGAACCTGGTGAATGACCTGCAGAGAGCTGGGACCAAAGTAACAAAGGTCACCATCAGTAACACACTACAACGGCAGGGAATCAAATCCCGCAGTGCCAGACGTGTTCCGCTGCTGAAGCCAGTGCATGTCCAGGCCCGTCTGAAGTTTGAAAGAGCACACATGGAGGATACAGCAGAGGATTGGGAGAATGTCATGTGGTCAGATGAAACCAAAGTAGAACTTTTTGGTATAAACTCAACTCGTCGTGTTTGGAGGAAGACGAATACTGAGTTGCATCCCAAGAACACCATACCTACTGTGAAGCATGGGGGTGGAAACATCATGCTATGGGGCTGTTTTTCTGCCAAGGGGACAGGACGACTGATCCGTGTTAAGGACAGAATGAATGGGGCCATGTATCGTGAGATTTTGAGCCAAAACCTCCTTCCATCAGTGAGAACTTTGAAGATGAAACGAGGCTGGGTCTTCCAACATGACAATGATCCACAACACACCGCCCGGGCAACAAAGGAGTGGCTCCGTAAGAAGCATTAGAAAGTCCTGGAGTGGCCTAGCCAGTCTCCAGACCTCAACCCCATAGAAAATCTGTGGCGGGAGTTGAAAGTCCGTGTTGCTCGGCGACAGCCCCAAAACATCACTGCTCTCGAGAAGATCTGCATGGAGGAATGGGCCAAAATACCAGCTACTGTGTGTGCAAACCTGGTAAAGACCTATAGTAAACATTTGACCTCTGTTATTGCCAACAAAGGTTATGTTACAAAGTATTGAGTTGTATTTTGTTATTGACCAAATACTTATTTTCCACCCTGATTTACGAATAAATTCTTTACAAATCCTACCATGTGGATTCATGGATTTTTTTTTTCACATTCTGTCTCTCACAGTTGAAGTGTACCTCTGGTGCAAATTACTGACCTCTGTCATCATTTTAGGTGGGGGAACTTGCACAATCGGTGGCTGACTAAATACTTTTTTGCCCCACTGTATGAGAGCGCATTTGTTTTCGGGATTTGAAAACAAAACAAAAAAAACATTGTGGGGGTGAGCAAGTTTATTTAGTCATTTCTTGGTGTTATGTAAGATGAAATAATACACCATATGCTGTCTGAGGAATAGGTAGGATTTCATATTAGAGCATTAGTAGTTAATCCTCAGAATTAGCAGTCAGTAGCTATAAGCATTATTATATAAGCATTTCTGTGTGTTCCAAACCCCTACATGTGCCTCACTGAAACAATTGGGCCAAATAGAAATATAAAAATACCGGAATATTTAGATACAGCTAATACTAATTTTAAACTTTGATTTGTGCGCATTTATTATCAAAATGGTTGACCTGCCTTTATTTGTGCAATCCTTGCAGCTCTAGATGGCTCTAAATCTGTGTGATCGGGTATTGCAAAACATGCCAGCAACAAATTAAGCGTGACTATGCAGAATTTGGAATGCAGAAATCTAACTCTTCTTGTTGTGGCTTGTTGCGGGCTTGCACCTGTTCTGTTGACATCGCCAGAGTTCATTTTAAACAGAGTCAGCGCTCTGAAAGTGTTACATTTCACACCGTGTTTGTATTTTCATGCGTCAAAATCGGGCAGAGTCCCGGCAGTGTCACATTGCCAGCTTTTGCAATGTTAAAATTATTATTTTTTTTATAGCTGAAGACATTATGGCTTTGGCAGCAGGCAAAAGCAATAATGGAAGAAAAAGTAGGAAGTGGGAAGAAAGTATCGTTAAATTCAGGGATGTGAGGAGAGTGAGATGTAGATTCTAATCTGTAATTTCACCACGCACTGCATTGTTTTCAAACTTTCCAGTGATTTATTGGAAATGGGCTGAGTCATCCCCATTTCTCATGCTTTTCTCTAAAATCACAATATTTGAGACTTCTGCAAGGAGTTTTTACAGACCCTACGATGTTATCTGCGTTAGTGGGCGACGTTGTTGCCAGCATTTTGTGTCTCTGTGTAGTGCATTATGTGTTGATTACCATGCAAAGTGCCCTGGTGGTTTACATGCTCTTTTTTTGTGGTCAGCTTGTTGTGATTTGGCGCTATATAAATAAAATTGAACCTCTACTTTTTCTGCTTATTCGTACATTCCCTCACGTCCATTCTGACAGTTCTCCAGACATAAGGTCTTTTTCCAACATTGCTTGTGATAGTGTATGTAACAGAATAAACATGTAAATGCTGAAAATCCAACTTTTTTACTTTTCATGGCTTTAAAAGCAAAGTTTTTTGGTGGATGAATGATAATGATTATTCTTGAAGGACATGTTAATGTCCTCCAACCAAGTCTCTATTCAACTGTTCCCCAGAGACCCCAGAGAACAGCTACTGTGTGACCTTGGATGGTAACACAAATTGAGCTAGCTGTGAGAGCGAGGACGAGATATGAGTGGAAAGAAAGGAGACAGGATTGTGTTGCCTAGCGCAACATTTAGAGCCAGCAGTATTTTCACTACTCGATTCCAACCAGACAATTCAACCTCATAAAACCTCAGATTCTTTTCTTTAAAAAGGAGCTAAGACGTATAACAACTGTTAAAAAGAAACAGATGTACACTAGACAGATGAGAAGTATAAAACATTACCGAGATATTCTAACAGTAGTGGTAGACATTTCATTACAGGGGACTAGATGTAGTTCAGTACTCAACTCCTCCATCTCCTTCCCCAATAGACTTGACTAAAATAAACTCAGTCTACAGTGGATTCAAATAATGGAAGAAAAAAAAAAAAACAGACACACTGATGCACAACTCACTCGAGCTTCAGCTCGTTTGCTGCCTGCTTTTTGTCCTCTGTGCCTCTCTTAATTTAAACTTATACAGTGGAGAAGAGAGTATTATAAAAAAACAAACAGAGCTCCAGCTTTAGAAAAATAAGAACAGTTTTGAAACCGCATTTAATCAGTAAAATGCTTTTGTAGTGAAGGTGGCAATTAGCAATCAGGCCAAGGGAAAGTCTGTTCAGAGGTTAGCTATCAGCAGACTGATCATCAGACAGTGTGAAGTGGACTTTCAGTCCCTTGAAAGCCTAGAAGTAAATTGCTTTAATTCAAGGTTGCCTCAAAAGCAAACCAAAAAAAATTGGACTTTTGGTTTATATTTGGATTTCAGCAACGTGCTGCTAATTGCATTGAGGCTCTTAGGTCTCTTTCCAGTCCGCTGGTCATAATCTGAGCCTTAGAATTTGTTTGGCTCCTGTTGTTAATAATCACGTACTTTCCGAAGCTGCCGGTGTATTCGATAGGAACACGCTGGCGTGAATTGGTATGCTTGTGGCACCTCTGTTCAGTCTCACGGAGCGAATCAGTAGTCTAGGTTGAGTTATGCAGTCTGTGGCTGGAATATAGAGTGCGGCGTTCTGACAGGGGATATCACAATGTGTGCTGATGTATGGGTGTATGCCATCAAAGTTTAATGGAGGTTTCCTTTGCTGACATTCCCTCAGAGAGAGGCTCACACTTCTGCCTCACGGTGACATACGATTCTGTTTCCTAGTGCATCTCAATCTGCATTGACACCATAGACCCGTGACTGATAATGTAGGAGTGGATGTTATGAAAGCAAACACTTGGGATTGATGCAAATGTTTGCTCTGCAGTGCAAACATTGTGACAAGTTGATGAGAAAGGGAAAGCTATAGTGTTGCATCTCTTTTCTGTTTCACTGACAGGTCAATTATTCAGAGAAAATCTGTATAGAATATGAATTAACACATAATGTTCTTTATTGTTTTGAAGTCTGTTGAAAAAATACAAACCATATATTGTATGTGTTTGGGGATTAAAACCATAGAAAAGCAGAAACGCTACACTGGATTGGCCAGAGATTTTCTTGGCTGTGGACCTCTGAAATCCTTTCTGGCTGAGGCATCAATCACACATTTTGGAGCTCTTCTTTCTGGCTAACCCAGCGAGCCAGGCTGGATTAATGAACAAGCTTATCCTGATGCCATACAGTACTGATGGGCATTCTTGACTTCCCAAAGATGTTTCCCACTCATGTAATCTTCGGAAACAAATCAGGATTCCTAGAAACCCTTCATGACACCCTTTATTGTTTCAATTATCTCTAGAAGCTTACTAGCATACATAAATACATGCATGCACACATTTGTATGTACCAGCAGCAGCAAGATACATAGTAGGACTGCCTCTTTTGTCACATGCTGCTATTATGTCTATAGCAAAAGCTTTTAATAAATGAATTAGCATTTCAGCGGCTATGAAAGTCATCTTTAACCCGTGAGAAAAACTTCCCTTAAATGGATGACAAAGTGGATTTCTAATTTAGCAGCTAATGATAGCTAGCTTGGTTAGAGCTTTGTCACCCAAGCCTTGAGACTGGTAGTGCTTTTCCGTAGCAACTGGCAGTAGCTAAGGGATCACTATCTGGTCTCTGGGCTTGTGTAAAGAGGACTTTAGCAATTGATTTCACAGTGGTTTCCAGCAAACACTTTCAAGCAGTTGGGGAGTACTAATTTTTTTCTTTGCAACCAGTGGCTGCTAGATGGTTGTTAACCAGTCTCTTGGCCTGTGTGACTGAGGCCTTAGTAAACTGCATCTGTAAACAGGCATAGGTCAGACTGGCTTTTAAAATATTGTGTCTTAATCAACATGAGTAAAAACTACTTCTGTCAAATTTTAGTTGGTTTGTCCACTGTAAAGAAGACATTCCCACATTCTGGTTATTATAGGCAGAATGTCTTTTTAAAATTAATTTTAGTGAAATCTAAATGTGTGTAGGCATGTTTTTAACCCTTTCTCAGTTTACCATGGAGAAATGCATAACTGTACTCTGTCTTGATCACTTAAAAGAAATATGGTAGAAACAGAGGAGCTTTGATTCACTGACCTCTTGACCTCATACTTGGCCTTAATGTGAAGTGATTTCTCTGTATATTGCCACCCTACATCACCTGCCTTCGGGAGTCCGCTGTCTTCTTGTCACAAAGTGCAGTTACAGGACAGAGGAAGTCATTAGATAGGATCCTTGTTGGGGAAGGAAGTCATGTGTGAAATTTTGGCTCAGTTTTAGGGCGCTTCCGATGGCGAGCTGTGATGGGCTCTTAAAATTCTTTAGACTTACAAATCAGCTCAGTGTGTCAGACTTGCATGTGTGTTTATATGTGTAAGTTAGTGTTATTATGTGTTTACAATTCTGATCGTGTCATTTGAGAGCCGCCGCCTTTAGCCTGCTTGCAGTAAGAGAACCTGAAACCCTAACGCTTTCAAGTTCACACACAAACACATACACCCACACACACAGACACACACATCCACAATTTGTTGCTGCCCTGTTTACACTTGGAGTCTTCTAGTGTGCCTGCTGAAGTGCACCTCGGAAAGCATTTGACAGATTTAGCTTAGCACTTTAAATATAGAAAGGGGTACACCAATGAAAACCTAGACATCATGTCCGAAAGCTGTTCCTCAGACATGATGCTGGCATATTCCAGTTGATAAGAAATGTGACTCACCGATGTCATTTAATCACATGTGAATCACTGAATGTTTACATAAATGGCCCCCCGAAATAATTTTGAGGTATTACAAATGCAGGAGCTATACTTAGTAATCTTTGTACTGCTGCTGAGGTTTCTGATTAAATTTCTTTTTGGAAGTGGAGGAAATGCCCCTTCTGCTATTACTGCTGCTGTTGTTTGTCATTGCATTTTCCTTGATTTGAAGTGGCGGATGCTCAGTTGGTTGCCCTTGGTAGATTATGGTTTTGAGGTCAACAGTTAGCCCTTATAGATGAGAGACACTGAGAGTGAGGAAAAGTGTAGTGTATGGGGTGTGGGGAGGGGTGGGCTGCAAAACACAGTTGAATAACTGGGTCATTTTAAGATGATGACGTTTCTCATCTCTTCAGCTCAGAGCTGGGTATTCACTGTTAACTGCTTTGTTTTCATTTTCTGTGTATTTTCTTGTGTTTTCTTTATTGCTTTAATTCTTTAATGCATTTTACTGAAAAACTGAGATATTATAAGATTAATGACTTAACTCAATTTTCATTCTTGCAGAGCCAGCAAGCAGTGCCCACCAATTTATTTGTTTGTTTTTGTAATTTTGGTTATATCTAGAGCAAAATAGTTGACAAAATAGGGTGTTTTATTAAAGCATGATGATGTTTTGGAAATTATTAGTGATTTGCCATTATATCAATATCCGCGTTATAACGGCCGATAAATGAAAATTTTAAAAAGTGATGAACAGAATGGAGAAACACTCTTTGACCATGTTATGAGTACTTGTGTTACATAGTTTTTCCACCAAAGTGCCCTCTCTAAGCAGCACAACGCACAAACTCTGTAAGTGCTGACAACATATGTGCGTTTAAAATGTCACAAACACAACCAGCTAATCCGCACAGAGTTGGGCAGAGTATCATATTATATAGTATATTATCTTAGTGAGAACTCATGAATAATTACACATAACAAATGGTAGGAGAATCTAATTATGTTTTTTGTGGCTGATATATAATACCAATTATCGGCATCAGAATTGGTCTTAAAAATCCAATATCTGTCAAGGTGTATATGTTACAGGGTATGGCTACTGTAACTGAGAAGTTGGTTATGGTGCCTTTGGTGCCTAGCCAAAGTGCCAGAATCGATGCTTCATATAATGGTAGTCCATCTCGATGGGCACATCAGTATTTTACATGCAGTCTCTGCTATGTTTGAAATGTTGATTTTCCACCATCACAGCCATCAAACTTCCAAAGCGACTGACACTAACTTTCATTCTAGTCACATTTCCTGAGACTTACAGATCCATTCGTGGTTTGTGGAGAACTAACATTGCACTCTCGTAGTATTGTCAGATTTAGAATGTACAGTAGATTAGATTCTCCTGTATTCATTGTATTTCTGTCATTCTCTAAAACTTACAGGTGGATGTGGTATTAGACCAGTAGCCATGCTACTATTATGAAGTGTTGGCATACCAGACCACAGATGATTAGGTGTCTGCTAATGCAACATAAACACCTTGTCTACTATCACCTCCTGAAAGTCTGAACATTGCTTAAGAATCAGTTCTCACAAGTAGTGAGAAAAGATGTCCTGACTATTTATTGTTACAGAAATTACAGAGCATCATTACAGAAATCAATGTCATTTTAATGCATTTTCTTTTACATAAGCAATAGTATTCCAACAAACAGGTTAAAGTATAACATTGATTAGATTCTCTTAAGAAAATACAAAACTTGTGTAAGATTACTCAGTTTGGCTTTGATACTCAACAAGCATCTGCCAAAGACTATCTATGGCCATCTTTTGGGGAAAAACACACAACAAGGCAGCATTAGAATGAGATAATGCACCATAATGGACTACTACCTCTTCTATTTAGAGTAGTGGAGTGCCTTTCATTAAAAAAAAAACCCCAAAATTGCTGACATTATGGTAGCGTTTCAGCTTGAGCTTTCTCTTTGTGTCTTTTATGCGGAACCTCATTGATGTCTTTGGCTTGTTTAGTTATTCCTTCCCTTGACCTCTCTGGGTTCGGAATTGCCATCATCCCCTGTTCAAGCAGGGAGCTATTAAAAATGCAATGAGGAGTGGGTGGGTGGGAGGTGTTTACCTCAGCCACAATGCGCTGGATCAATACAAAGGACCCATCACATGAAAGTTATCAAGCTCCCATCATCAATAATAAATGGGCCAATCAGCAGGGATATTGAGCTTCTATTGTGAGATGGCTGAATGGGAGAAGGGATCATCAGAGAGGAACTATTATACGACGCTACATTGGTCAGCTGTTGCGACGATGATTGTGATGATCACAGTGAGGATGATGATGATTTGAGCCCTGATGTTGCTGCAGGGGGTTATTGTGGCACTTTTTAACTGCTGGTCTGGAACAAGAAGAGACATGCATGTGCTTACAATAAGGTGTTTTCAAGCAGCTTCTGAATTTCTTTTATACTACATTTGAAGAGACGGGAAGAAAATGATACTATTTTCGTGTTTATAAGATCCGTATCCACTTAACTCATTTATAGCAATGCTTTGGGACTCAAATCTTTGCAAGATATAAAAAAACATGAATAACTGCAGGGTTCTGGTATTGATGTTATTAATGGAAGTGATAGATAGTCGCAGTAACATTACAGACCCCAGTCTAGCATAATACATTGTTTCAGTGCAGTAGCTTGGAAGCACATGTCAACACTTGATAGTTGTGGTCCTCTCTAAGTGCTTCCTCTTAACCCCCTAAAACACACACTGTTGTTGCTCTTCTCATCAGCTTGCCTATGTGCACCCTTCCTTTGCTCCCTGTAATTGTGCCGCCTCCTTTTGTACACTGCCTGTGTTCAATACGCGGTATTTGCTGACATGAGAGTTGGCATTCATTATTCAGTGTGTGCTATTTGAAAATGTCTACCCATTCTGCAACCTGCAGGAGGCAAGCCACTATTTAATTACAGATGCTGTAACTAGTGTTGCAAATTGTGTCCAACCCAGATGAGTGCAGTGTTTTGTTTACTGTAAATTGTATTAATGAGCATAGTGGAAGTGCATGAAAGTAATTTCTCTTTCCCTTGTCTTTTTTCTCTCTCCTTAGGTGGTGTTAGTCTTTGCACTCAGCATCGGGGCCCTTGGAATATACTTTATAGACTCCTCAGAGTAAGTGTCAGTCTCATTAGGGTGTAATTTCACTCATGCTCCACCAGCGTTACCGATGACAACTTTAGATTAAATTAAATGAGTACAGTTTTTTGTTACATGCATTTATTTTGGCCTGCGCGCTGTATCTGAATGATGGGCGCACATGTGTGCTTACTCATCTTCACAGAGTGCAATCTCTGAAATGCAAACGCACATATCAACACCCCCACAAGCACTCAAGAAGCAGCGATGCTCACACGTACTGTATGGACACACACGCACATACACACATCTCCATCGGAAGATTTGTCAATGGGAGGCCTGTCAGTTTCCATGGTAACAGAGATAGGCAGATACTGTATGTGTTGGGGAGCTTGTTCTGTGTGCGAGTACGGGTGTGTGGGTATTGTCAGTTTATGTGTATCCCTGGCTGGCAGTCACCCAGAGACAGATTGCAGGCCTGGCATCTCTCCGACATCTATTGCAGCTACTTTCACACCATTCAGTCTAACTGTACCTTTTGAAGGGATAGTTTTCTGGTTCTCTCTAGTAAAAGATATTGTGTTATTAGCTCTGGCAGCACATCCCATAGCCAGACTACACTCGAGATACAAAATTATTGGCTAAAAAAATATAGCAGCTCAAATGGAGAGCCAGAAAACATTTAATCAACCTAATTCTCTTTGTCAGGAGGTGTGATAAAGGGTTCCAGTGTGTATATTATTACTGCTCAACAAAACCTGTAATACGCTGTATGTTTATATGCTGTATCAGAAGTGTTATTTTGAGGGGCGGGGAACATATTTTTGTATCTTCCTAGTTTCCATATGCATCCTTG
Organism: Diplotaxodon limnothrissa; assembly: GCF_057381915.1. Lineage (NCBI taxonomy): Eukaryota > Metazoa > Chordata > Actinopteri > Cichliformes > Cichlidae > Diplotaxodon > Diplotaxodon limnothrissa. The sequence continues at coordinate 11,845,391 of NC_140608.1, read as the reverse complement.
TAACCATGTAATTGTTTGTTAGAGGTTGATGCTGAAAATCAAGATCAGGAATGCATGACAGTGCCCTAAAAAAACACACAGTGACTTTGACAGCACTTACTTTTATGCATTAGTGATTAACCAAAATAAATCTGCAGTGGCTGCGGGTAAGGGAATGTTGACTGTAGTGTTATCCTAACTTACTGATCATACAGGGAAGAAACCGGGTGCAACTATTTCACCATATTTATTTCTTGCAGTAATGCCTTGCTTCTGTAGTTTATTTTTGCTTTATTACTGGTGTTAACTGTGAAATTGTGTCTTGAGGGAACCGAGTCTGAAACAGGAATAGAGATGCAAATTTCTCAAAAGAAGTAAATCTGAAATGCAATCCAACTTATTCAGTCTTATCTCTTAGCATCAGATGAAAATTATTCATGGGCTGAATCCACTCAGTCATTTGCACCTCAGGATAAAAACCTTTACTTCTTCCTCCACATCTTTTCATATATATTCTGTGTTCCCCCCACCCCAACCCCAGGATTCTTTCTAATCAACGTTTTTGGAATTATTATTATGATTCATTTATTTGGACAAAAAAAGGGGGATTCAAGATACAGTTTTACAAGTAAAAATCCTTGCTGGATGATTAAAAAATAAAATAAAAAATAACAATCACAGGCACCTGGTTGGCATTCATCACATGATACTTGAAAGTGAAATGTGGTCTCAAAAGTCCTTTGGCAGCTGAGCCATGCTGTTACATAACACTCATGCAAAAATGATCATATTTGGAGACAATATGTGTAGCATATTGCATCACACATCCATATAACTGATATAACTGTGTAGTCTGCACACACATTGGTGTACATTCATCATGTACACCAGTTTCAACCCTTAATGTAAATTAAGGGATAAATTAATCAGGCACTAATCGGGTTAAACTAATCAGGTTAAACTAAACGTGGAAGTAACTCGTTGCATGATCTGTTGAAGTTAAAACTTAGCACAAGGACTGGTAATTTAAGTAAGTTTGAACAAGTTGTTGGCTGCTTATCTCCTGGGATTTTCCCGCACAACCATCTCTAGGGTTTGCAGAGAATTTTCCAAAAGGGGAAAATATCCACCGAGTGCCAGTTATCTGGGTGAAAATGTTGTCTGGTCCGATTTCTGCTGTGACATTCACATGTAGGATCTTAAAACAAAATGACAGCATCCGTCCATCCTGCCTGTATCAGTTCCTTGGCACACTTTGAACTCCTGAGTACCAATTGAGTAACGCTTGAAACCACAGCCTGCCTGAGTATTGTTGCTGTCCATATTTATTTCTTTATGACCACAGTGTTACCCAAGTTCTAGCGGAATAACATGCCAAGCTTAACCAATCTTAAAACTGGTTTCATGAACGTCACAGTGAGTTCACTGTACTCAAATAGCCTAAACCGTCACCAGATCTCAAACCAACAGAGCACCTTTAGGATGTAGCGGAACAGGAAATGTGCAGCCAACAAATCTGCAGCAACTGTGTGATGATATGATGTCAAACCAAAATCTCTAAGAAATGTTTCCAGGATCATGTTGAATCTGTGCCACAGAGAATTAGGGCAGTTCTGAAGGCTAATGGGGGTCCAATCCCCTATTAGTAAATTATAAATAATAAAGTGACTGGTAGGTGTAAGGTTTGGATACTACACTCAATTATACTTATCACATAGTAATAAAGTATAGGTTATACTCAGTGTGCTTAATGTCTGAACACCAAACTTATAGGGTTAAAAAAGAATGTATAGCTGTAGCTTTCTTTAGACTATTTCACCTTTGAATGTCATAATGCAAACTTTAAGTGTATTTCTTTGTGACTCAACTTCTGAGAGGCACTGACCTGATGTCTCTATGCTCGCACTAACCTGAGGCTTTCTCCACCCTTACTGTCGTCATTAGCTCAAGCTTGTCATTTATCACGTGTGTACTTCCACTCAGGGAGGGGGGCTACTAATCAACCCCAGGGAGCTCCACTTGACGCTTTAGCATTTCACATCGTAAATAGGACCAGCCTTGTGTTATGGCCATACTTTCACTACAGCAGCTGAAGCCTCTTGCGTGCTCTGCGCCATTTGTTACATGTCAGCTGACCACATCCTAATTCTCTGTCAACTGTCTTCTAAGAAAGACATCTTTGTCTCGGCACCAATCTGCTCTAACATCTAATTGCAAACAATATCTGAAAGTTGCAGCTGCTGACCTCAAAATAATCCAAGGCGTGTATCGTGCTGGCCATTGTGCAAATTACACGTTGCATCTACGCTACCTGTCACTTGCACCTGTCGCAAGCTTTACATTTTACTCCCCGTTTTTGGCTATGATTAGCCCACGCAGTCCAACAAGCTTCTACACAAGGGCACAGTTGTGGACACACATTCTTTCTCTCATTATCACCCTTTGTTTTATGTTACACACGCATGTATGTCGGATATAAAAAAAAAAATTCATACATTGCAATGGTGACACTCGCATTCTTCTCCTCCAAATGCTTGCGTTTAAAAAAGCTCCCCAGATATGACCTTCTCTCCCACCAGCATCCCTGCCACTAAATGTTAATGACTGAGAAATCAATGAGCGCAGATTTATAGGTCACTCTTTTAATGGCAGCAATTACTCCAGACTCATGGACTATTCAGGCTCAGTGCCTTGCTTTCCCAATCTGCTATTTTGGCCATGGGATGAACTGAACATCCTTCTGAAATTGTCTGTGAAAAAGGCAACAGTAATGGGAAGGATTATGGTTCGTTCCCTGTGGTGATGGCAAAAAGAGACATGCGGTGGAGTAAGTGCATGTGGGTTGGACCTCGTGAGGCTGGAGCTGCACGATGGGCTTTTATATCTACTTCAGTGATGTAGGGAAACCCCGTGAGGCCACATAAGGGTAAAACACTGAAGAAAATGTAGCGTTCTGGAGGCCCAGGTCAGTCTCCTAGGAGCCGTGTTGCTTCTACCTTTCGGCAAATGGGACTTTTCCTAGCAGGAGTTATGCTGGCCAGTATTCTCCACAGATAAAAAAAACAGCAAAGTCTTCTGTGGAAGCAGGTAGACAGAGTTCAAAGCTGGGAATTGGTAATTGGATGCCCTTCCAGTTGAACAAATATATTACTTGTCACTGACTTGGAAACCATGTTGTTGTTGTTAAGCAGATTGCTTCTTATGATTTTTTCCCCCCGAATGAATGGTAATGTAACTTTAATGAAAAAGATTGTCCATCTGTTTATTTTCTCAAACTGCTTGTTTACCACAGTGCACATAATAATGGATGATAAGGCAATGCCTTTTCTCTTCCTCTGCGGCAGACTTCACTTGCCAAACTGATGCTATTTTGGGGATGTTTTCAATGGGAGAATACTGCGTCCTCTCCCGCCCACATCTGAATCTGTTTTAATACCTTGGCCCATCCCTCGTTCTTCATCCCTTTTTTTCCCTCCCCTTCCTCTGTGCTCCCATGAAACAAAGAGGAATGTAGGACAAAGTCTCTGCAGGCTGCTCTTAAAGGGATGCCCTTGTTCCTGCTCCACTTCTGTTACTATTCTCTCCTCTCTCGATCCCTCCATGTCACACATGCATGCTTCTGCATGCGCATGCTTGCACAGGCACGTTAATGTGAAGAGGTGCCCGTCTGTATAAGCATACAGACTCAATTTTGCCTCAAAGAGGCTTGAAAAGCAGCATCTGGTGCCCGTAACTCTATCATTGGTGTGTGATCGCAAAGAAGCAGTGCCTGATTATTCATTAATAGGGTAAGGTGAGAAATATGGCTGAGCACTGAGGCAAGCACAGGAGACTGTCACAATGAAGGGTAGCCTATTAAAGGACGTTGGGTGTTTGCAACACCTGATTGTTGTGTCTGGATGGAATAGCTTTGTTTCTGTATGGATCAGCGAGGACTGTGTAACTATGAGTATGATTAAGTCATAGTTAACACCATTCCCAAGTGGATTCAGACTTAATCCACAACTTGCAGGGTAAAAAGAAAAATGACTCCCATCAAGATGCAATTTTCATCAATTTACCAAAATCTCTCCCACTTGAGACAAAAATAGCATTTCAATATTTTTATCCAAACTCTTAGGGGGATTTTCTCTTGCCCGATAACTGAGCGATTATCAACACTTGAATGAAAAGGAAAAACTATGAGAAATGATTAAATGTCAACAACATTTTTGTGAATGTTGTGGAACGTAACAGCACTGTTTGGTCACAATGGAGCCTCTCTCCTACACTGCTAAAATTAGGCTATTTAATTGCCTTTGTCATCTGCGTGTGGCCTAAGAAAGAGTCTGAAAAATATTCCTGGTTCACTTTCGATTAAGCTATAGATGTGACAATATAGCATAACAGTCCTAAAGCATTATTATAATGACAGTTACCTTGTGAATCCCGTGCATGCACTGCATCATGGTCAAGGTCTAATGAAAGAAATGACTGGACACATGATTAGCCAGGTCACTTGAAACTTTGTCAGTTTGATTGTTAACCCTCTCCAGGCAGACGTTGCTGATTTGCAACAGTTAGAAACTAACAACCTGATTACCCCACATACATATTTTATGAGGTTTTTTTTACTCAGAAGTACCACTGCAGGACTTGGTTGTGCATTAGCAACAAAAAACTTAATTTGAGCTTAAGAGGCTTAAAGTTACCATGGAAACCTGCTGTTACAAATGGTTACATCTTGCCATGTTGATGCTAATAAACAAAGATGTTCTTTTTTCTTCTCCTGATGTTCTATAAGTGAGCGCGATTTTAGACACAGCATGGGAGATACCCCAGAAGACAAAAATGATTACTCTATATCGGAAAAAAATGTTCATTTTTCTTGATTGGTCCTCATCTAGAAAAAACTTAAAACAAACTGGTACAAAATTACACATACCATGAATTGCTCTCAACAGTTCCCATGACTATTGATCGTGAACTTCTCCCAGTTGACCTTTGGTGACACCCAAGGTATTCTATAGTCTATAGTCTATTACAGGGCTAACATGGAAAGACAAGAAATTGGAAAAATTGTAATCTTACCTTTTCAGACCATTAAAACTCTCTGAACACACAAAGTAAGTTTTCTATCACTTACTGTGAATGATCTGAAACTGAATTAAACTATGATAGAATTAAAATAATAGTTTTTCTCTCTAATGGATAAACTATTTTAAAGGAATCTTACTTCTGAGTTTTAGGAGAAATGTCTTTTTGATAAGAATATTGCAATAAATATTATATATGTGTTATATAATAAACTCAGTGAAATAATTCCCTGACAATTCTTGATAACCATGTGACAAATTAATTTTTTAAATATTAATTTTCTTTTTTTTTGTGATATTTGCTATATCTGGCACTTTTCTTAATACAATTTATTGCTCCAAAATGTTTTGTGCAATTTATATAGCCCTTTCAGGGGGAAAGAAAATCACACTGGTGATGTAGAAGCCTCAAAAACGTGCAAAATCTCGTGCATTAAAATTGACTAGGCATTAAGGAGTTAATATTGTGTCCTTAAAGAAGGTTATTTTACATGAATAGGTGATAATGCCCTGATTAAATGACCTGAAATGAGACCAAATAGGAGTAGGACTCAGCACAGCCGACTTAATTGCTTGACGACTTTCATCAGTGAGCTGATAAAGACTTACACTTTCTGAATAACCACAGTTTATTATCTCTTAATTAGTTTGTGTTCAAAAGCAGAGTTGCTTGTTTCATGTATTTTAGCTTTTGTGGCTTTGCAGTATATTAAAAATGCACTCACCTGTTGATTTTCTTTTTCTTTTTGCTGCTTGCATTATATGAAATTGTGCTTTCTTTTAAAGGTGAGCTATTTTCATTCATAGGCAGCTTGAGACTAAAATAAAGTCTTAATACAGGATACGCCTGCAGCAGGAGGCAAGTCATTTGCACTCACATTACAAAATTGAGTTGTCTATTTTTAGCTTCCCTGGAGGGATTTTATTTGTCCGTTGCCCTTGTCGTTGCTAAAGTATTTCTTATTTTAGTAATGGTGCCTCGACCTAAATCAATCAGAGTACCAACCTGGCCTTCTTTCAGCTTCACAGACCCCACCCTGCTGTGCCGCTTCCATGTGCTGTCCTCTGGAGAAATGCTGCACCTAAGCTATTAGACGTTTGGGTATTATCCCCGACACATCCGTATTTTTCAGCCCGAGCACATTTATTAACACCTGATGACTTTTAAAAAATGAGACTCAGAAAATGCAATAATCTAAAACAAAGAGTGCGACATTTCTCGTCTATGAAGAGTGACTCAGATTTGGTGTGTGTTGCACGGTGATTGTAAGCATTAGTCATGTCAGCAGTAGCGTGTTGTTGTTGTTTCCTCAGGGAGAAACCTTGCTGTTGCTCCTGCAGCTAGCCAAGGTCATGTGCAGGCTAACGAATGACTGGGTCCTGCTGACGGACTGAAGGTGTTCGGGACTATTTTTAGATCATCATCATCAACATACTCTGTTGCCCTTGAGACGCAAATGACTTTTTGCCTGTCTGGCCCATGTTGCGGTGGGTTAGGTGGGGATCAGAGGATTTTGATGCTTCTACCTTTAATATCCTGCGAGATTTTGCCCCTAATTGTTATTCTGCGTGTGTCTGCGTGTGTATACATGTGCATATCTAGTCCTAGTTTAGGTAATAAGCACAGTGGGGTTGGAGATGAAGAGTTTTTCCGCTGTCACTTTTACATCTTCGGCTCTTCTCCCTCTTATGTCACAACCTTTCTTCTCTCCTTGTCTAATCTCTACATGTCTTGCTGCTGTCTTTCTTTCTCTCCCACCACCCCTGCTCCCTCCTCTTGCTCCGTCTCTCTCTCGTCTCCTCTTCCTGTCAGGCACGATGGTGTAACCCCAGGCTGTGGCAGAGCTTAAGGAGTAATAAGACCTGTGGTGGGCAGATCTATTTTCTGCAGGACACTGGCAGCATGTGGCCAGGAATCCCTTGTGATTGCAGAGTGTGAAATGACATTGAAAGCAGGAATCTGGATTTTGTCTTGTCTTACACACTCTTTGTGTGGGAAGGTGACACAGATAGTGGGGTTCAATAACAGAAGCGCCCATCCTATTGCTGGGCAATGCATAACAGAATTAAAAGGCTTATCATCTTTTTGAATAGTTGTTCAGGTCAATAATGAGTGAATTCATGGGCAACCCACTTTTATCCCATGACAAATTGATAACATGTGACGTTGACGAAGGCATATGCAGTGGCACCTGGACATGGCTGCAGAATTCTCAAGTATGAACCCATTTTTAAGGGATTTTGAATTGAATTTTGTCAGGCCACAGTTGTTGCTAATTATTTGCTTTTGTCCTTAACATTTAACTTTAAGGCTTCATTAACTATTTCATGACTACTTTTGAGCTGTGTGACTAAAACACTCATCCAAGAAGTCACTTGGATGAGTGACGAAACGTTTCTCCCACAAAACGCTACGTCCAGATGAACAGAATCAACTTTTGGAGATGTAGAATAGAAGAATAGATAGAATAGAATAATCCTTTAATTGTCTCACAAGGGGAAATTTGGTTGTAACAGCAGCCAGAAAGACACATATACAACAAACGGTAAACAGGACACAGAACAGAAACATACACAATTTTTCTTACATATTTACATTAAGGACAATGGTTACTATAAACAGAGTACTGTACAGTTATTAAAATTAAATAAAATTAACTACAGATAAGAGGCAAACCAGGTTGTAGTGCAAATCGGTTGATTAAATTATTGCAGTTACAGCGCAGATGTAAACATCTGTTTGTTGGGAGCAGTTCTGATTGTATGTGTGACTAAAAGTGTTAACGTGACAGTAATGTCAACTTTTAAAGTTTACATGTTGTCTCCAGGCTTTCATTGGTTTCCTTCTGTCACAGGAAGAAACTTGCTGGGTTAATTTTTCTTGATCAAGGCACAGTAACTTGGAGCTTGTTCTCAGGTGTCGCCCACTGCTCTCTTACTTAGGATTATATGCTATGAATGAATTTTGCCTTAGGTTATCCTTTATAAATCCCCTAACTTAAAAATGCCATGTCTGAAGAAATTTTTGTTGAGTTGCAAGGGGTCAGTTTGAGGAGGGGTGTCTCAGAGTTCACTCATCAGAATCAGTAAATGGTAAATGGACTCTTATATAGCGTTTTTCTGCCCTCATGGAGCACTCAAAGCACTTTATACGACATGCCACATTCACCCATTCACACCAGCACTTTTTTCTATGCTTTTCAGTGCTTTTTAGCTAACATTCACATGCATTCATCCTCCGATGGATGCATCTGAGAGCAACTTGGGGTTAGTATCTTACCCAAGGATACTTGGCATACAGACTAGGGGAGCCAGAGATCGAACCGCTAAACTTTTAATCAGTAGTTGACCTGCTCTATACCTCCTGAGCTACACCCAGTAGGAATATAATGACCTGGCATCTGTTTCTGTGCCAAGGACCTACTGAGTTCCTTAAATCCAAGTTTAGCAGGAGTAAACTGAATAGTAATGCCATCTTTTTCTCGCAAAATCTGTCTTGTGTAAATTCTTGTTTTCTATGGTTGACGGATAGACAGAGAATTGTAATACAAATGAATTGCTTGTTTATGTATAATACATACTGTGCTAAATTCTTGGGTCAGCCGTAATTTCTTTCCATTTCCTTTCATACTTTCTTGTAATTTTTAACATGGTCTCCGTGCTTTGTTACTAGTAGCCAGTCGCAAAAACACATAATATATTCCCATCCCTTTACTTGAATGTATAAAGAAAACACAGTTTGAAAGGCGTACAATAGTATTTTGGTACAAGTAAGATGATTTCTAAAGAGCTATTAGCTCAGCTATCTCACTATTGTGCTCAGTGTGCGGTTACAACAAAACTGAGGAAACTGGAAAAGTGGAAGACAAAATATCGGGCCTAAAAAAAAAACTAAAAAAACATTAAGATTTCATCCAGTGGTGTTGACAAAATGCATGTAATTATGAATGCAGACAGCATCCAATTCATTTTTCAGCATGACAATGATCCCAAACACACTGCCAATCCAGTAAAAGCATAGTTGGAGAGAAAAACACAAAATTGAACACTGTCAGTCATGGATTGGCCTCCCTAGAGTCTGGACCCCAACATTATTGAGGCAGTGTGGGATCATCTTGACAGAAAGCAGAACAAAAGGCAGCAGACAGTCATAAAAGAGATATTTGCATGTATATTTGCACGTTTCAATAAATAACATTTTTCTAGCAGAATTCTGGAACAAATATTTCTACTTAACATCGTCTGAATATTAAACCTGGCCTCACAATATAAAACAGTCTCTCTGGCCTTTTAGCTTCTAAATGTTCCACTTAGTTTGTCAAGTAGTTCCTGCTTTGTGTATCTTTCTGTGAGGCTCAGGTACTGTAGTGCACAGTCAGCTTTTTTTTTTTTTTTTGGCTGGGAACTGCTTTCTGCTGCATTTAGTGCAGCTTTAGATTAAATTAAAGGAATACATTATTTGAAAAAATGTTGCTTTAATGTTAGCAGACAAAACATAACAATTTGTACGCGTGTGATGGCACTCAACTCTATGACTGCAGTACATCGAATCCATTTATTAGCACACCTGTATTAGGAGTGTGGCTTCATTTTTATTTGTGCTTTTAAAAATGTCCACAAAAGAACAGCCAAGGTTGGCAAATCTAATGCAGGGAGAAGGTGGAAAAAACAGTGGACTTGAAAAAAGTCACCTGTCTGTTCTTGTTTTTCTTCCTTTGTAGTTCACATTGCCGTAATATGCAGTTTAAAATTCAGCCGCTCTATAATTGGACTGTACCCATGTTGTACTGATGAAATCATCTCACTGTGTCTTCCCCCTACTTTAGTTAATGATGAGCTTTGCTTTCCAATGATGATTATAAAATGACTAAACACGAGCTCTCTGTGTAACCATTGTGTTGTTTTTCTAAAGCGAATAGACGGCAGATTCAGTGAACCACACGAGCCCTGCTGCTGCTGCCATGCTTTCTCTGTATTGTCAAGAGTCAGTCACATGACTTTAGTGGTTATTCAGAATTAGGCCAGAGCTGGGCCCAAGGGAAAACTCCACAGTGACCGCTCCAAATGGTGTCTTCAGTATGCACCATCTGCATGTGTATAAATGTGTGCTTATGATCATATGTGCTTTGTTAAGACACTGACTTGCGCTTAGGTCTGCAAACATTAGCTAAGGTTGAACTTCTAAATCATTGTGTGAGTTTCACTGTGTAGATGTTAGAAGATTTGCGGATGAATATTTTGGATGCCAAATACTTATTATTTACTTATTATCTGTGAGCTGCTTCAATTTGATCTGATATCGCGTAGAGATACTTCTGGTGGTCCATTACTTTAGCTCTAAGGATTAGATTTTTAAACAGTTGCTGCATAAATTAGACTAATCCATATCATCCTAGCTCTCAGCATCAGTGTCTAAAAGATCGCATCAGTCTTTAGGATATGCCCAACAAGGCCACGTATTAGAAGTTGGATCATCCTCTTCGAGCAATCTTCCTTCTCTACTTAGTCAGCCATTATAAAAAAAGCATCATGTGATCAAGGGTCTGATGTTAACTGGAAGATGATTAAGTTTCACTAATCATTTCCTTTGGGGGTCTCATTATGTGGTAAACTCCATTCTGATTCATACACTGCATCCCCATGGGCCCCCTACATACACATGTAGACTTAAACATTTAACTTGACTTTGAACTGTGTGCTGTGGTAATAGCCCAGTGTGTCTTCCCTCACCGCTCTATACATTCCCAAAAGGTCGCCTATAGTCAGCCACACCGTAATGCATATTCATGCTTATCCCCACAGTGGGATTTCCTCATTACTCAAGAGCAAAATACTATAGGCCCATGACCAAGTGAAGAATGGGGTGGGCACAGAGCCTGTTATTGCTTTTGTTGCGAGCACCAACTCGCTAATGGTTAATCATCACGCGGTAAATAAGAAAATGGATCATATGACAGACCAGACAGTTAATAACTCATTTTTCATCATCTGCCTTTTTGAAGAGTATCACCAGCCCAGTGATTGCAGTCTCCACACATTCTCTTCAAATGAGGGACTATCTTTTGGAACATTTGTGTGTGACAGACGAGGAATAATTTATGCGTGTTGAAAGTACTGTCACATCAAAGCAAACTCCACTTTCAGTATATTTTTGGCCGTTTCATCTAGATGCGATTGACTCTACAGCTAAGCTAGAGCCATAAGTCTTTCATCTTGCTCTATGACCCGCCCCTCCCACTCACTCCTCGGACTCAGTCGACGTAAAACACCATCATTGCATTGAGCTCAGTATTACGGGAGATTTCAGTTTTATTACAGTGGTTATAACTCCATATTTTGATCAAATTATTTCACATTTACTGACTGATAATTGCTGTTAACTGATAATTCTCTCTGTCTCTAGTCCTATAGAATCCTGCCAGAACTTCTACAAAGATTTCACGTTACAGATTGATATGGCCTTCAACGTATTCTTCCTTCTTTACTTTGGCCTGCGGGTAAGCTGGTGCATGCACACACCCATTTTTTACATGCATCAGCTGTGCAATGAATGTACTACAAAATACAGCCATATAGCTGTTGTTTTATCTTCAAAAAGGCTCTTTAATGCATCTGACTTCATTCATTTACTGCTTTTTATTGATTTTATTTTTATGATGGCATAAAAAACAGTTACTTTGAGACACAGTAATCTTTTGGACATGCATGTGCAGACTTTTACCTTAGTCACCCATTACTCAAACAGCGTACCTTTAGTTTAAGCTGACATTGCTGTAACGATGTTCCCAGCATGGCTGTCATGCAAGAGCAGAATTCCGATGGTGCAAATGCTATCCGGATGCTTGACATCCTGAATGAATGAAAAAAACAAACAAACTCATAAGCTGCTTACACCAACAACCATTACTGCATGACTCAGCAAGTAGGGTGAAGCTTTTGTCATTGTGTATAATAAGTCAGCATTGTCAAAAGAAGACACAGCAGTTTGAAGAGCGGGCTGTGGCAAAGTCAGGATGTTTTGTGCAAAATTAACCTTCAGTTGTCACCTTTTTTCTTTTTGACAGTTTATAGCAGCCAATGACAAGCTGTGGTTCTGGCTGGAGGTCAACTCAGTGGTTGACTTCTTCACTGTTCCTCCTGTGTTCGTCTCTGTCTACTTAAACAGAAGCTGGCTTGGTAAGTTTCCATATCCATAAACTTAAACTTATAGCTCTCACTCTATCGACCCTATTGCTTTTCCTTTCCGCTTATTTTTAATAATTTTCATCCTCACATTTGTGTCTTTCTATTCCTTTTTGCCCTCTGTCATTGAATGCCACCCTTCCTTTTTATCTCCTCCTATCACTCCCACCGTCTCCCCATCACTGGGAGCAAATCTCGGAGGCTCTCTTGCTTGCGGCTACAGTCAATGTTCCCTCGTCATTGAAAGTGACAGGGCTGGGTTCCTCTGATGTTTCAGGGAACACAGACACAGCAGAGTGGATCAACTAATGGGAGTGAAAGTGACTCAAAGTAGGGCTGTGGCTCGGTGACTCTCCATGTTTGTGCTTCACATTCATTAGTACTTGGTCCGTCGAGGCGTTGCACCTGGGGTACCTCACAGTGCTGTACCATCTATTAGACTCATTCACATCCATGCGAACAAAAAAATGCACATGTAAAAGCATGTGATATCCCCATACACACTTATACACACTCTCGCCTCTCTGCTTTTAAAAACCTCAAAAAAGAAGCTCGTTCGTGCCGACACTATTCCAGCGTTGGTCTTATTGTGTCACTGGAATACAAAAATTGCTGAGCGACAATGTTAATGCAGTAGTCACACTAATAATGACATTTAGCCTTCCTTCAAATTGCCATTTTTGTCGAGTTTGTCTCCAACACTCTTTATCAGTAACAGTAGGAGTGCTCAAATATTACAATTAATTAAATGTGACCGTTTCAGGGTGCTCTTGGTGTTCACTGCTACATTTTTAAGGATTTCACTGAGTTTTAAAAGAGTAGAGCAATCGATATTGCCATTGGCAAGGTTTTTGTTAAATTTGAGAAGAAACACGAGGAATCACTCGATAATGCTGGTTTTCCTCAGGTTTTTTTTTTTTTACATGCCCGCCAGAATCACTGACTCTGTGAAGTAATGTGAGGCTGTGAATGTTTGATCTCTGAGTTGATGAAGGTTTCTTAAGAAGCGCAGAGTGGTTCGCGAATTTCACACGGAACAAGCTGTGTAATGAATTAGACGTGGCCAAGCCAAGTAGTCTGGTTTCATGATGCAAGGTGTCCTCATCTCCTCCCCAGAAGACTGTTGGCGTTAGGCCCTTGATGAGGATGATGAAAGATTGTGAAATAGTGGTCTGGTTGCTGGCTGATGTTCTGTAATGATTATTAAATATCCTGCATGTAGACCTGATGCAGGAAAGAACAACACCTTAACATATAATCCAGCTTCACTGTGAGCTGTTATCCTTAAACAAAATGTGCCTATAATGTTTTTTTTATTTAGAGATGCCCTAGATTCCAGGGCTCTTCATTATTTTTAAATGGGGAGACTCAGTGCGTTTCAGTTTCACAGTGGTGACACGAGAGGTGGCATCTCCACCTCATAAAAACGAAGACATTTTTTATTTTAGTGCTGGACTTGTCTAACAGCAGCACAGTAAAAGAACAGAAAACCCTCTGTCATGCGTTGGGATGGGTTTATTTTTACCGGGCGTTGTGTTTAATAGCAACAAAGTGCTGCGAAGCCCATGTTATAAAATTAACAGAGCGTCGATCTGCAGTAGGATGTGACGGTCGATTTTAGAATACCAATCATGTGCTGAAAGTGTCTTCATATTCAGGTCGAGAACCTGAGAATAGCAGTCATTATTAACTGCTTATATCCTGTATTAATAAGGGAGTTAATATGGAACTCTGTGGTGGGAGGAAAATAAGCACAATTAAACGGTATCAGTCAGAACCTGATCTGCTTTCTGATGGTGACCTTTGCAATTCACTGTTAAATAAATGAAATTGCCCGTTTTGCTTTAGCTGTGTATGTGGTTGTTCACTTCCATCAGACAGCTTAACAGGGCCAAAACGAGCTAATGCACAACTGCTGTTACTTTCATTTAGTTAAGTGTCCATACTGTTCCTTAACGCAGGCTTTGTTAGAAGCCATGGTGGCTGTTAAGAGTGCGTATTGTGCTCTTCAATCCCCTTGGATTGGTTCATCTTCACTTCAATTAGCTGGTAGGGAATACACACCACACACCAGCCAGCATAATATATCACAATTATACTACCTCTCGTTTCAGTCCTGGAGAAGACCAGTGGAAATTCAGTGGAGGTGTGCCCGGTTAATAAAAAGCCCACTAATAAGGGCTCTGCCCTGTGCTCTGTGGTAGAGTATTCACCCACTTTGCACACAAGGCAGTGCCTGTATATGCTGTGCACATTTTAAGTCATGTTCTCTTTGGCTTTGCAAATTGGACATTGATTAAGGGGAGGAGAATGATGTGAGGCTAATGTAAGAGTGCATGTAGAGTTCTTCCTTGGAAAAAGGAATTAATCTCCTTTAACTACTTGAACTTAACATTTCTCCCAAGAGTCCTGACAGTGTGGGATTTGCCGTTTGAAAGATGCTCATAGATCTTGTGGCTACTGAGCCTTAGCTTTCACACTCTGTAAGTTAACTCCATGCCTTTCCACCACAGCCATTACAGAGGACTACCTTCCCAGTTTTAAATATTTAAGGAATAAAACAATTTTTTAAAGACAAATGGCATCATGAAAATACCTAAAGACAACTGCAAAGTCTATTTTATTTCTATTTCATTGTATTTGATTAAAGTGTGCTGTTTTTGGATAGCCAGTAAGAAATGGTGTCAATCTAATGTTATTGAAGCTTCACTGGCCTGAAGAATGTGCAGTAGTTTGTAGCCTTCAGACGTGCCTTATATTCTGACATGCTACTGCCTCCTAGTGGTGGGTTAGTTTGTTGGTTTCCTGCTGAAAGAGGCTTACAGCACCTGATATGGGCATGATCGCTTTATATGGCCCTTCAGCCCATGGTAGGGAAGGGAAACTGTTTCGAGGGAAGTTTAAGCCTCTTTGGTATAGCCAGGCTTCTCGCGTGTTGCAGTTTGAACATTTTTTTTTTGTATGTATTGATAAATATGGACTGTTTATCCTCCATGAATGAGCAGGAAGAGTCAGTGCTGTGTACACTTGCTGAGGATCTGTGTGTTTAGATTAGCGTAGCATCATATAATCTAATCCTGGCTTGGTTTACTGTCAGTGTTATCCCAGATGAACTGCTCCAGCCTGCCGATTGATAAAAAGCCCCAGAAAGCTGCCCGTCCAGGACATGTGACACAGAGTCAGTGCTTGGGCTTGCAAAGCCTCAATTAAGTAAGAGCGGGCACAGAACAGAAAACCTTTTTTTTTGAATGAGCATCTGGCAAGCTGACACATGTGTGCAAGAGGCTTTAGCATGTGCGGGAAAGAGATTTTCTCATACATGAACACAGCAAGAGAATTTCATTGAGGTTTCTTTTTTGGTTTGTTTTTAACATGATTTTTACATAATACACATTTTTTTTTATAGAAAAGAAATTATTGTGTGTTATAATTGTTGTAGGCCTTTGTGGGGCTGTTTTTCTTGCTCTCACTCAGTGTAGGTGAAGTCTCAGATGTGATAGCGTGAACAGATATTTCTCCACAAAGTCTCACAAAGTGTTAAACGCAAGACAAAATACCACACGCACAGATGTACAGCATAACACAAACACAGATGCTTCACACTAATTGAGAAAAATGTGTTCTGCAGCCACCTGCATCGCAGCATCACTGTGTGTTTGGTGGCATGTCTGATATTTGCAATCTGAACGCCAAATTTGCGAAGTATTTGTTGATGTTGTCACATCAGTTTTATGTCAAAAAGCTGGCTGCTATGTTTTGTGTTGTAAGTGCAACACAGCATTTCTGTGTTTGCCAGTCGAACAAATATACAGTTTCAGTTTGTGGAGCGTAGTCATTTGTTTTTATGTACAATTTTGTTTGTTATTGTTAAACAGGTGTGAATCACTGCATCCAAAGCCAATGCGAAAAGGCAAAACACAGTGAGGTCAGTTAGGATTACATGTGTGCAGTATGAATTACGATCCACACCATCAGTTGGATTTTTTTTTATATACTAAAGTAAAATTAGAATACTACTTAAGTAGGCTAGCAATGATATAAACAAAACATATTTAAAGTAGTTGAAGTAAAACTTTCAAGAATCATCTGTATAAATGATATCATAGTATAATACTTATGAATTTATTGATTCATACATTTAATGTTGCAGCTGTTGTTGACCTGTTGTTACACCATATATGGCTAGATTTCTTGATATATCAGCGAAATAATACACATCTAAAGCTTTAAAATAAATAAACTACAATAATTGCATCCATCATGTAGTGGAGTAAAAACAGGAAGCAGCATAACACCAAGGGGAGTATTACATTTTTTCAATAGGATATCAGCGTCTATGAAAACATGATTTGTGGTCATTAAAAAATATGAAATTTAAACTTATGTTGCTAATTTATTTTCCTTAATTAATATTAAGTTTAATATTGTACATTTGTTCAACTGTTTTATTATTCATTGACATTATTTATAGATGGTCGTTGTTACAACTAAAGAAAACTAAAAATAAACTAAAAAGCATTATTTATATATACATGTATCTGTGTTGCCGCACGACATGACAGGGTGAGGCAGAGCCATCATGGACAGGAGAAACGCAATTTTGTTTGATATAATCGTTCAGCTGCTTATCACAAACATCTAATCAGCCACACGACATGACAGTAACTCGGTGCATTTAGACATGGTCAAGAAAACCTGCTAGTAGCAACTGATCATCATTTAAACACCACAGTCTATCTGAGTATTGTTGGTGAACATGGCCATTCCTTTATGACCACGGTGTACCCATCTTTTGCTTATCTGCTTCCAGCAGAATAACGCACCATGTCACAAAGGTTTCTTGAACACAGCAGTGAGTTCACTGTACTCAAATAGCCTCTGCAGTCACCAGATCTCAGTCTAATAGACCACCTTTGGGATTTAGTGGAAATAAAGATGTGTATCTTGTGCAGATGACTGTAAATTCAACTGTGTGATGCTATCATGTTTGTATGGCTCAAAAAGGAATATTTTCCAGCACCTTGCTAAATTTGTGCCAAGAGGCATTAAGGCAGTTATGAAGAGAAAAGCGAGTCCAACTCAGTACTAGCACAGAGTACTTTACAAAGGAGCTGGTGAGTGTATTTATAATTTGTTGTTGTTGTTTGGGTTTAAAAAAACAAACAAACAGGTTTTTGCAAAAGTACAATATCAGATTTCTCTTTCAGATTTCAGTCCCATTCTGGGCCATAAACATGAGAAAAACACAGCTTCAGTTGCCATAGATACAAAGTGATTACTGAGGGTCATGACAATATAATCTGGATTTTATGTCGTCTTGTTGCTTCCAGCTCCAGAGGGAGTCTTTCCTTTGATTCTGCTAAAATACCTGGAGCTGGAGGATTCATTTGTGTCTGTTTAAAAAAAAAAAAAAAAAAAAAAGTTTCAGGAATTTATGCCCTAAATACATGTTTACATGGAAGTGTAGATTCCTTATCTGTAGTCCTAATCTGACAGAGATGGGTTTTGTTTTTGTTTTTTTACTTTTTTTTTTTTTTTTTACTGTCAGACAGAGTTGTTTGAAATTTCATTGTGAAAACAGGTCTCTCATTTTATGTACGGATTATTGTTTTTGTTCTGCTTTATTTTCATCTCTGTTAATCCCTGGCATGGTTCAGACTTTTTTGAAAGGTTTGACACAGCTGTGTTGATGGAGACGTGGCTTTATAGGGGTTAGTAGTAAATCACTAAAAGGGGCAGGAGAAAGGTAAATCTGTTTGGGTTGTGGGGATTAAAGGCACTGTAACAAAAAATGAGGAGAAAAAAAACAATTATATTAGAGCTGACATTTTGCTCACAGAGACACTCTCTGATGCGACTGACATGGAAAACCTATACAACTGCAGCTGAATGCACGGAGACCAATGATTTAACACCAACAGAAGCAACATTGTCCTATCAAGGAAGCCTTTCTTTTTAAAGCCTTTTCTTTGGTTATTTTACTAGGAATACTTAAAGACCCTAAATATTTGAGGATTACAGACTTCTTGACCTGAAGTCAAGTCCCAAGTACTGGATTTGGTCCAGAAACAATGATTCCTCCTAAACTGCTTGTGTACCGTCGTACACACAGTGATGTAAATTTGCAAACCCTCCAAGAGACATGGAGGCGAAAGAAGTCTTGTGGCGATCTTTTTCAGAATGGATACAGGGTGAGGCAGGGCCATCATGGACAGGAGAAAAAGGGAAGCCAGACAGGACTTTACTATTCTGTTTGGTCCTGTTTACACATTCTCTCCAACTGGGGTAAGAGCCTTAGGTTAAGTGTAATACGTGAGATTGCTTCATCAGAATCATTGATGTGCCTGTGACAACCTTATATTTGTGGGGTCTGATTGTATAATTTCAGTAGGAATTTTTATCACTGACATAAATCCATGTATGCTTGTTCTATGGGATTGGACCTGTTATATAAAAAGACAATGAGACAGTTGCCACTTTGCTCTATAATCCATGAGGGACCTGCTCTTTGCACTGACACTCACGGCTTAAAATGTTCCTTCTAACTTGGTTGACACCATAATTATTCAGAAAATGTGCTATTTATTTATTTATTTATTGATGTATTATTTTTGTTTTGTTTTCTTGTATGTTATAAGCTACATTTGATGATTTGGATGATGTTGCTCTGTACTGTGCCTAAATGCTGTGGTAACATGTGGGCTGCATCACTAGCTGATCTGCCAACATGCAGAACCTCATGTTGTTTGAACTCAGGACAATGTCTGCACAGGTGTTGTCTCTACATTTCCCTCCTGTCAGTGCATGTTACATGTTGATACGTTTCTCTGTTCTTCTCTGTTCACGCAGGTTTAAGATTCCTGAGAGCACTAAGATTGATACAGTTCTCAGAGATTTTGCAATTCTTAAATATCTTGAAAACAAGGTAAGAAAAGTGTTTTCTTTTTTTCATTTACAAAACACACACATACCCTGACAACAGAATTTTTAGTATTAAGACCAACCTATCACCTAGAGTCTTAAATAAATATGCTTTGGTTATCAGGACATAATACAAATCATCTGGTCCTTATCAGTTCTTAAAATTTAGTAAATATCTTCTCAGATAAACAACAAGTCATATATTATGTATAACATAATAATATAGCCATACCATAGTTCACACAAATTAGGCCAAAATACAGAAGCGGTGTATAAACAATTAGGTAAATACTTCGATATATATATATATTAAGAAGGTAAGTGGTGACCAGTTGCCGCTAATCAAATGTACTTGATTAACTCATTAACTTAATCATCAGCAAGTGTGAGGACCTCTATAAAGGCACGTATTTTGGCAGTTTGCTGGTCTGGAGCATTCGATGCCAAGACATCAGCAATGATCTTAAAGAAGTAATCCAGTATTCTACGGGGGATGAAGGTCATTCACAGCTAGACTTTCAAGACAGTTGGCAATCATCCCAGGAGTGAACATCTCAGCAAAAAATTAAAAAAATAAATAAAAAAGCTACACCTCAGACTCTACAGCCTGCTAAATGTTGAGGTTCATGTCAGTGCAACTGACTGAACAAGAGTGGCTTGTTTTGGGCAGAAAGCAAGATGGACATGTTTGGGCATAATGCACAGTGCCACATTTGAAAACCAAACATCAGCTGTCAGCACAGTGGAGGAGAGCTGATGCTTCGGGCTTGTGTTGCAGGGACAGGACCCGGGCACCTCGCAATCATCGAGTGGCACATTAAGCAATCTGTATACTCAAGTATTCTGGAGTATAATGTGAGGCCACCTATCCAGCATATAAAACTTGGCCCAAACTGGCTTATGCAACAGGCCGGTGATCCCAGAGCACAGAGGCAAACATGCAACAGAATGGCTGAAAAAGAAACAAATTCCCCAAACCTCAATGAACTGAAGCAATATTTAAAGAAGAGTGGGCCAAAATTTCTGCACAGTGATGTTTGTGAAATAAATGACGACACAGTGTAATATAAGTGTTCTTCATCTGAGGTTGCATTGACCTAATTTTAAAACCTGGTGGGGATTAAATGATTGTTTTTATTATGTTAAACCTTGAACTGAAAGATTGGGGACTTTCTTTTTACCATGAGTGTGTGATGAACACTGTGGTTGATTTGGAGTAAACAAAAGGAAACAATAGATAATAGGGAACAAAATTCTGACATTTTTATTCAACCTGATTTCCTTTCAACTATTGTAAGATGTAAAAAAAAACAAAAAACTTTGTTATATATATGAATAAAACAAATCTCTTTTTTTCTGTCACTGGTCTCGCCGCCTTAAATGAGTTTTATTTTTTTTTCACTCTGTGCAGCAATTCCATCAAGCTGGTGAACCTGTGTTCCATCTTCATAAGCACATGGCTCACAGCTGCTGGATTCATACATTTGGTAAGTGGACAGATGTGACGGCCAGTGGCATCCAGAGTTAAATGTTCCAGAAAGAATGATACTGTAGTGAACTAACTGTAACTACCTCACTGACACAAGTGTGACACCTAGCACTTTCAGTGAGTCTGATAGTATGAATAAAGAGCCTAAATTAATGGTATTTGCTAGTAAAAAATTAAATTTCTCCAAGTTTAAAACATTGCTGTGATGTCATATGTGGATAGGGCACTATCTGCTGTGCCACTAAAACTTAGGAGGCAGCATAATTAAAGACATTTTAGTGACTTTAACTTTAATGTACATAAAATATATCAGGGATATTAAAGCCAAGCCCTATCTGTGTAAATATCTTGTGTTTATTCTGTAGGGCAAATTTTAACTAACTGTCACAAAGCAAATAACCAGCATGTTATGTGTGTGAATCATCAGTATTTTCTGAAAGATCAGCTCAGATTTTTATATTAAATTTATGCCTGGAATTTCCATGTGATCTGTATTCAGATTTATTATTTAGACCTGTTATTGAAATCTACTCTTGTTATCTCGGCTAAACTCTCACATGAATCCCATCTGAATGGAGAAATTGGTGACACGTGTCACATTCCAGGACAGGTGAAGCGTTCCTCTTTTCTTTTTTGCACTTCGTGTAGTTATTATCAGGCTTACTTCCAGTGGCGGGAAAAAGTAGTTGTGTTGAACAAAGCAGATTTTTTTCATGTGATCACACTGCATGACTTGCTTTTATTCCTGCCTGAGATCATTTCTACTAAATTAGATTTCTGCATATATGTCATTTTAATACTGATCACATGTAGGATGCGTGTAAATTGTAAATAGGGTTTTTAACCCTTGGAACTTTCCTGTGAACCAAAATTAGGGATGTGGTATTTAATATTACAAACACATAAAATGGAGCATAAAACTGCCTCCTCCTTCACCTTCCCTTTATTCTGATCAAAGTGTTGGTTTCAGTTAAGCCAGATGCTTTTAAAGTGAAAATCCGTACTCGTGAGGTATTAAATGATTTTACCACTAGATGGTAGTCAAGGCTCACTAAATGAAGACGATGTCACAAAGTGAGATGAATGCTGGCACACTTGCAGCTGGATTTAATCAAATCTCAGGAAACTGTTTCTTTTTAGAAAAACTCTGTTTACAAATTGGTTGTGCGAATTGTATCTAATGATCCTTCTGCATCACTCCCTTGTCAATTTTAGGTGGAAAACTCAGGGGATCCTTGGGAAAACTTCCAAAATTCCCAGTCACTATCATATTGGGAATGTGTCTACTTGCTGATGGTGACTATGTCTACAGTGGGCTACGGGGATGTCTATGCAAGAACCACCTTGGGGCGCCTCTTTATGGTCTTCTTCATCCTTGGCGGTTTGGTAAAATCAGACTTTTTATTCTCCCTATATCCCATTTTCCCTATAAATTCCTGCCTGCCCCCATCAATAAACTGTTTAGAACTGTTTAAAATGTCTAAAAATAAAATAAATAAAATGTGATGTTAATATTTAGAATGATCTATACTGTATAACATGTTAGTGTAGTGTTTTTATATTGTTAGAACTATATTGCCTAGACAGTACATGCTATATCTTTGTCACAGTGTAGTTGTATCCTCCTGTTTAGCCTACTGTATCTTGTCTCCTGGAGTCACAGATCATTGTGCTCCTTTGTCTTCTTCCCCCTATGTGTCCTCCCTATATTTGTTTGATTAGATTATAAGCTTTTGTCTGATGATGTTGTTATTCTCTTAAAAGCAGTTGCGGTTTCAGGACACCCCTCCTTCCGTGTCTCTTCCCACAATTCCAACAAACACAGGGGCAGGGAGATGAAGCTTAGGCCAGCCTGAATGTTACCATAGCAACGGCAGCTTCCCACAACCTGCCCTCTTACCTTCCTCTGATCTAACGTCCCGTTGGGCTGACACTAGTACAGTAACTCACATGTAAACACGCATGAACGCAAACACCTGTAAGCACTCGAACACACGGTCGCATACAGAAGAGCGCGCACGCCCTTCGTCTTCGCTCGCAAAGACTGGAGGATTTAGCCAAATTCTGTACAAAGACAGCTATCAGTATGCACTGATGACCTACAGCTGTGTGGATGTGTACCATATTGTGACCATGGTGATAGATTGCAAGGTTTTCTTAGTGCTGCGAGTTCTGGAAGTCTTTAGGCGAATACCTCCGCCTGCTTCCTCTCAGCAGCAGTGGCTTAGCAATGACTCCAGGGTGAAGGTATGCTAAAGCCAAGGATAAAATCAAACTCACATAATGTCACACTATTCCTGGTAATGTAACAGTACATTTTTTCCAGGCACGAGTGAAGTATGCTTTTACCGAGCAAGGGCATCTCTGTGTTGCTAACTGTAGATGCAAGCCTACGCGAGTAACGCCAGCGAGTATACGCCACTGGTAAGCAGTGAGCTTAAACATAACTCTGTGCTGGGACGACAGGCTGTCAACCTTTGCAAAATGCATCCAGCTCATTTTCTAGCCCAACAAATGAGTCTTAATGTGTTTTGCAGCTGTGGACCATCAGGTGTGCCTATTCAAATCAACCTGCCAGGTCATCTGTGTTTGTTGGACAAAACATGGCACATAGGTTTTTATTCTTCCTCAGCTTTTCTCCAAAGAAAGGTTTTGGGTGTTAATTGCAGACTGACTAGCTGTCAGCTGTAACAAAATTATTGCCCACTAACCAAACCCGTTCTGAACTTTTAAACACTGGGGCTACTTCTTTTTTCCCTCCACTGATTTTTGTGAACTTTAGGGAGTCTCTCCAGGTAATGAGAGCGATGGGATTTACAGGCTAATATTTTTTTTATATCCTCAGAAATCTGGATTCACGCACCAATCGCTCCACAACCCACTCTGCGCCATACTAGTCTCTTTTTTAGTCTCTTCTTCTGTCTTCTATCTTCTCCTTAGGCCATGTTTGCCAGCTACGTCCCTGAAATCATAGAGTTAATAGGAAACCGCAAGAAATATGGTGGTTCCTATAGTGCGGTTAATGGGAGAAAGTAAGTATTCCAGATGGTTCTGCTGTTTTTCTGTGTGCGGTAGAACCCTCTCTGCATGCTTTTTTCTTTTTTTTTTCTATTCCATGCATGTAGGCCATGTTTGCTCGCTACGTGCCAGAAATTGCTGCTCTCATCCTTAATCGGAAGAAATTCGGAGGGAGTTATAACTCGACACGAGGCAGAAAGTAAGTTGAAATCCAGACAAGGTGTGGTTGTGTGACTAAGGTACACCTCCAGAAGTTGGTAGTTACTGGGGGTTAGTTAACTTGACTTTTTTAGAATGGTAAAGTTTAAACGCAGTTAAAGTAAAGGTACATTATGTCAAGTCACACTGCGTGACTGGAGACCTTGGCCAATAGGACACACATGTCCATGCCCTTTAATTCTCTCTTTCAGTCTTTCTCTTTCTGTCTTCTTCCTCTGTCTGCCTTTATCTATCCTCCATTCAAAGCTTTCCTAAAGTCATTTGTGTGCTTTTCATTTTCTTTCTGTGTCCTCCTTGAAACATCCTGTGTTGCGCTTTAATTTAATTTGGAAAATAGAGCTTTCATGACTATTACACTTTAGCCTAACAGGAAACTAACCTGTGGTGCTTCTATTTAATGTAACGTGTGCCCAGTGTGTCTCATCAATACAGGCTAGCCTACAGGGATTAATTAGAATCCAAATCAAAAAGCAACAAAACAGTCATGAAATCCCTACTATCCGCTTTTAAAGCATTTTCTCACAAAAAAATAGAAAGATTTAAACATCTGCAAGTGCATTATTATTGGTGGTCTTTTTTTTTAAGAATCAATCTCAATGAGCATTGCAGGATACAATTTCTTTTCTTGTTTTTTTGTTTTTCTCTTTACTTTTGCTTTTTTTAAATTATTATATGCATTTTTTTCCCTGCTTGAATTCGTTTTGCATGCTTTGTGGAATTACTTTTTTCCTTAACTGCATCATATCGGGCATGTTCTCTATGACCTGCAGTCTTGTGGCTTTGTCATTAATTGCTAAATGGATGATAAAGTCATCCTTCTGTTGTCTGTCATTGCTAGCGCATCGCATCATCAATGCCTGACATTACTCTGGCCCTGATCTTCAGTCAGCTCCCACACCCTGAATGCTGGATGCCTCGTTCCCATTGGAGGCTTTCAATTGCTTTTGGCTTGCTTTGCCTGCTTGGTTCGTTGATGCCCGCCTGGCTCTTATGTGTGTGTGGTGGTGGTGATGGTGGACTTTATCTCTGGAGGCTCTCATATTTATGTAAATGTGCGACTGCCCTCTCGCAGCCGAGGCTCCAGTACACTGTGAAGTATATGTGACACTGTGGTTATTATAGTGTTTGTACAAACGTGCCACAATACTTATTGTGAAGTTCTCTTCTCCTCTTCCCTCCTTGTGGCTCAAACCTTGAAATATTCAGCACACAGATTTAAATTAATCCAAAGGGAGCGTATACAGAACAGGGAAAGTGCTCTTTTCATTGTCCTCAGTCTCTTTTCTTCTAATTTTGTACGGCAGCCAGCATCTGCTACTATCTGCTGTCTACTCTTTCTCACTCTGTTTCTCTTTCCAATCTCACCCCCACCAGTTTCAGTCATTCTGTTCAGCGGAGCAGATTCTGAGGAGTCAGCAGTAGAACAAGACGTTAGGGGGAAAAAAAAGCCTTTGTGCAGTAACATTTGCCTGTCATTGAGATAAGATTGATGAAATGTTATGTTTGGCCAGTGACCTCAACCCAGGCTCACAGATGGGTGCTGAGAGAAGCCCTTGTCAAAATCGTGGATAGTTTCTCCAACACACTTTATTTTCTCCATCCACACCCCCCTTCCATGTCTCCTTCTGGTTAGAGTGCAAACATATTGTAACAATTGGAAGATATTCATCAAAGACTCAAGAGTAGCTACATTCTTTTACATTCTCATTTGGATATGTGCTTATAGGATGTAATGCAAATGAAAAAGTGGTTTGCCATGTGGATTTAGGATTTTCATTGGGCTTCAGTGCATTATCACTTCGCAGCTATCAGCCCACAATCCTCCAAATCTTGGAAATAAGATTAGGGGATTACACGTATCTGCCTGATTACAGAGCTCACAAACAATGAAGTCATGATACATAGTGAAGTTTATTAAATGTAGCCCTCATTTCATCTCTGGGCCTGGCTGCTGTCATTTGAACCAGGCCTTCAAAACTTATTTGGAAGTGAAAGGTTGGATTGGATCTGAACTGGATTTCTGTTTCATGCTAGCGTTGCTTATAGTACTCTGTGTAGTGTAGCATACACCCGTGAGCGTAATGACAGCTCTCAGCCTGTGTGCGCTGATATAATAATGACAAGTGTTGCGTTCTGTTGGCGCCCACTGCACTCGGGGCTCTGTGGTTTCCATTATGACTCTATGGTTTCCATTAGCCCCAACTTCAAGAGAGGACTTGGCATGAAAACTGGCTTCAACCCTGGCTGAACTCTGACACACAACTTTGAAAGTCCTCCATCGAGGCTACAAACTTGAAGCGTGCAGACTCGGAGACTTTCAGTGTCAGGAATTAACACGTATTTGCATATTCACAAAACATGCACCTAGTTGAGGTTCCAACACAATTTCATGTAATTACACAATGACAAAATGCACTAAGTACGTTATGTCTGTGAGCTTAATTTGATTGGCTAGTGTTGGTAACATTTCACCTAGCTGATTCTTGGCATTAAACACAGGAGATGGTGTTTATTCCTCCCTTTCTTTAAGTTCCCTGAAAGGTGATACACCAAAACAGGGAACACAGATTTTGAAACTGCAACATTTTCATAAAGATGATTCTTGCAGTAAGTTTCGTCACCCTAAGGATTAGAGCAGTACCAAGTGAGTGACCTCTGTTGCTGACGTTTGAGCTCTGTGTTTGTTCGCTGTATTAAGTGTATCCCCAGTGACATCCTGAGATGTTTCCTGGCTGCATGTTCTTGTGTGCATGCTCTGTAAAACCCATTGGATTTGATTAATGTGACTCTGTGCCACACCTTTTTTTAGTTTCTGAGTTGTTGTCTATGGTTTCTTGTTAAAAGAAAGAAACCTGTTCCCTCTAAATGCTATGTTTATTTGTTTTCCTTTGATTCTTTCTGTATATGTCTAGCTAAAACTGTACTGCACAATCAGGTTGACTAAAAAGGGAGATATTTAGTTTTTGGGTAATTATAAATGGTTGAATTATCTTTAATATCTTCCCCCCATGTCCTGTTTAACTAGCTTATGATCTTGGTATTCAGCTTGATGCCTTTTTTGGCACAGAGATAGAGAGGGAAACTAAGTAGAAGTAGGAAACCTTTAAGGATATCAAGTGAATATTTCCATCTTAAATATAAGGACCTAAATTAGTGGCGTGTTCAAGATGTGGAAGAAAAGTTTGCTTCCCTGATTAAAAACCTATTTAGAAAAATGCACATGTCACGGAGATGCATTTACACTTCCAAGTTTGTGCTTAAGATCCACAACCTCCATTGAACCCACATGAATCAAATAATTTGCCTTATAAATCTTTAAACTTCCTCTACCCTCGGACGAGCATCGGGATACTTGAATAGGAAAACATGACTGATTGTGTGTGTGTGGGTTTTTAAAAAAAATTTTTTTTTAACATTTCATAAAATGAGAGACTTCTTGTGCCAGATACTGCTGGCTGCCCACAGACATCCCAGCTCATCAGCTTGTAAGACCACACGGCCCTTTGCTCAGCTCTGGCCAACCATGCAATCACGACCGCTCATTAGATTCTCTTAAAGGACAGACGCAACATCTGCGAAGAACATTATATCCTGTAACATCCACAAACTGTCATTCCCTCAATATGCCCGTCGCATTACTTTGCCAAGTCCACATCAGTTCAGGTACAGGGCAGAAGAACACTCAATGATCTGGACTATGGTTCTCATCTAACATCAATAAATATCTTTGTTCCCTTTAAACCTGCCAAACTGATTCAGGTTTCAATAATGCTTTATACAGCTTTAGACATCAACTTTAAAGGCCAGTCTGTTCACCACGACTCCCTTCTTCTGTGTAAGCACTTGATAATAGAAATCTCTCCTACAAATGTACACGATAAGAACTTGGACTTCAAACAAATATGACCACCAATTTTTTTTCTTTATTTTTTGAAAAAGTAACTCAATACACCTTGTGTTAAGTGCAAAGCTGTCCAGTACCCAGGCACTCAAAAACTAAAGTGGTTCAATTGTCTCTTGGCACATCAAGTGGTGGATAAGGCCATTGTCATTACACAGATTGCCTTACAGGTCTCCATAGGGTAATTAGGGTGTCTGCCGAGTGTCCACACTAATCTATGTCAGTATTAGGTCTGGGTTTTACTGTGCAAGGCTTGGCAATAAGACTTCACAAATGACATTTAGCAGTAAGTCCAGCAGAGTAGCTCAGCTTACCATAGTGCAAATTAATCTTATGAAGGGTTTTAAATCCACATTAGCGTGATTGAATTAAATCAGAATTATTGAATGCTCGTGCTTAAAGTCCCTTTAATACCAACAGCCATGACTATGACTTTATTAGGAAGAAAAAACGAGATAAAGTAGTAAGATAACCTAATATAACAGGATAAAATGCAATGGAAATATGTAAAATAAAGGCAATGTTTTTTTTATTAACACCAATATTTGAATTCTTAGATTTAGGATGTTAAAATATTCGAGTTACAGAAGCACCACAAGTTTATTTGCTGGAACAATGTCCATCCAAACTGCCCCGAGTGTCCATAAAGTTGGCATAAATATGAAGTTGACCTGAACTTGATCACTTTATATTGTCGTCAGAAGATAAACAGGGACACAACCTCAAACCTCAAACCGTTCCAAACCTTTCTCACTCCCTTACGGCTGTAATCAGCCCCGTACAGCTTCTGACAGATCCCTCTGCTGTAATGCACTACCGAATCTTGCCAGAGACCTGTCAAAAACTCCGAGGCCCTGTTTACAATTCTTGTCAACCACAGGCCTCCAAATCATTTTGAGAGTTTTAGTAATGCTCTGTGTAAAAGCACAAGCATATTGATGTACATGTCTTTGTCAACATCTATTCAGCTCACAAAGGGGCGGTTTGGCTGAAGGGACAATTTTTTTTTATTGAGAACGGATGACAGTCCAACCACTGTGGGCTGTGTGATTATATCTTAGATTTTTTTTTTTTTCAAGTGGTCGCGAGTTGAGTGTTTGATTGTACTTGTCGTGCAGAATTTAACCACTTTCATTGCATCGAGGAAAATATTCACTTTTATGGCAAAAATGATAATTCGGTTAGTTGTTTGCTTCGAAAAGACATTTCTTGACATGTATATATATTTTTTTCAGTCTTTATTTGAGTTAGATGTTAGAGTGCTTTGGTTTGACTGATTATCTCTGGGAGACATGCCAGTGTCTGCAGTGATTTATGTTGCCCACTCAAGATGATTTCTTCACCCCCCTCCCTCTTTCAGGCACATTGTGGTCTGTGGTCATATTACCCTCGAAAGTGTCTCCAACTTCCTCAAAGACTTCCTACACAAGGACAGGGATGATGTCAATGTAGAAATTGTTTTTCTCCATAAGTAAGTTAATTTTGTCTTTCTCACCCTTTGTAGCTTAGCAACAAACGAACTATTGCATAGGAGCTATATTTATGTGCTAACCCATCTTCTTTTTTTTAGTATTTCCCCTAATCTTGAGCTGGAAGCCTTGTTCAAACGCCATTTTACCCAAGTAGAGTTCTACCAGGGATCGGTTCTCAACCCTCATGATCTGGCCCGAGTGAAGGTACCGGCTGGTGGCGAGACTCCTGGAGCAATGAAAATCCTTAACATTTTTGACAGCTGTTGTTGAACTTAAGAGTAGAAACATTTTTCACAGATTAGCTGCAGTTGTGTGCGTCACTGATTAGCAGGCTATAAACGTATTACTGTATAAATTCAGCTGACAAAGAGAGTAAAGAAAAAATGCAGAAGAATGATAATCTAATGATATCCATTTCAATTTTTTAGCCAAAATATATCAGGACAGAAGAAAGAAAGAAAATACTTTTTTTGTTGTTGTTGAGCAGATTTAAACCATCTGGTATATTGGATACTTTTTTATTAAATACAGACGTGCACTTTAATGTTGTCATATTTGTTTCTTTGGTACTCTACACATAGATCGAGTCAGCAGATGCCTGCTTAATCCTAGCCAACAAGTATTGTGCAGATCCTGATGCTGAAGATGCCTCCAACATCATGAGGTATTCTCTCTTCTGGACAATCAGTAACAACTGGCTTGCGGAGGTGTTATGTTTCCTTGCTCACTTTATCTGCCTGTTTTTCAAAGGGTCATTTCCATCAAGAACTATCACCCCAAGATCAGAATAATCACACAGATGCTGCAGTATCACAATAAGGTGAGACGTCTCGGTGCCCTGCATTGTGTAGTGTATGTTTGCTTCACTTCATCTTGGCCGCTCTCCAACCTTTCCTCACAGAAAGATTATGGCTGCAGTAAAATGGCAATCCTGTCAGCTTGAGAGCTATGTGGTGCTTTTAAGGATTCATGGTAACTTTGACATATAAGTGACTTTTTAAAGCATCCACTCGCTCAGCTGCTTACATGCTGTGCATGCTCCTGAAGAATGGACCTCACTTTTTTAAATGAAGAATTAATAGAGCAGCACTTAGCATGGTAAATAGTATTACAGGAGAAAATGTGAGCTTTTGAAAATGTGTCTTTTATATTTAATAATTGTGTGTCTGAAACACTGCATCTGTCATATGACATGGCAAGGAGATATGCAAATATGTATATATTTTTTTAAATTGCTGTGAATGATGCCCTTTATGTATGGAAACTGGTACACTAACTGAGACTTGTACATTGTAAGGGATTTACCCAGGATGCTAACTTTTCTAGTAGTTAGCTGACTTTAGGAAAGGAACAGCTCTACATTTCTAGGATAAGCTAGTTAGTTTTTATTTATTTTATTGTATGCTAAGCTAACTGGCTGTTTATTGTAACTGTTTAATTTAATTTGCATTCACATGTTTGCATTTCAGCTTTGAACTAATTGAGGTAGATCATGTTAATTAGTGGACTTTTGTTATCCTGAATGTTGGATTTCAATACCACCGCATAAAGCCAAGCTAGCTTACCCCAGTTTCCAGTTTTTATGCTAACCCAGTTCCCAGTTCAAGCAGATATGAGGGTTGTATTAATGTTATCTGTTCCAAAAGAAATGTGACTCATATATACAGTTTTCTGTGTTTCTGACCTCTCTAACTTTCATGTGATGAAGGCCCATCTACTGAATATTCCAAGCTGGAACTGGAAGGAGGGTGATGATGCTATCTGCTTGGCAGAGCTGAAGGCAGGCTTCATTGCGCAGAGTTGTCTGGCCCAGGGTCTGTCGACAATGCTAGCCAACCTCTTCTCCATGAGGTCCTTTATTGAGGTAACAGAGTGGACTATTGACGAATGATTTCTCACATTGCATTTTTTGCACATGAGGTGATTTATTAAGGGATTATAGGCTAAATAAGAAGGTTCTCTGCTGACACATGGACTAGGTCTGTCAAACAGTGCATTCCCTAAAAAAAAATTGACATCTCTGTCCAGAGACGGGCTTCCATTAGTGTGTTTTCAGTCATTCTGGCACATCATATTTTATTGTGTGACATGTCATGTGGAATCTGTTCAGTGTTCTCTGCGGCTTAGAATTGAAGAGGTGCTTGCTTCTATCAAAAAACTGTTCTCATGTCATAAAGATGATAGATCAGCTTATAATGACCAGGCTGATGTTGTGCAGTGGGACATCTGCTGACCAGATTAGGCTGCTTTTGGAAGGAAAACTGTTCTTTTTTTTTTCTTACTTTTTTTTCTTAACCAACACATGTGACATTTCCCTGTTTCATTTTTTTTTTTATCAGATCGAGGAGGACACATGGCAGAAGTATTACCTTGAAGGAGTGGCTAATGAGATGTACACAGAGTATTTGTCCAGTGCCTTTGTAGGCCTCTCCTTCCCCATGGTCTGCGAGTAAGTATCACTCTTTGATCAACACGACCACTCTCAATGGTAGGTAGCTTAAAAATATATATAATGCAAAGTAAGAATGACAAAAAAGAGGAGTGTTGGGATGTAAGGCTGTGGATTTTAACGGTTTTTGAACACATCAGTCATCTGCTTATATCCTGCTCTTCTCTAATGAGTGCACTTGTTTTACAGGCTGTGTTACGTGAAACTGAAGCTGTTGCTTATTGCCATTGAATTCAAGTCTGAGCAGAGAGAGAGCAGGTTGGTATAGCGGATCTTTCCGGAGCATCTGATACAGCTGTGATAACAGTGAACTGCACTGTACTTTGCTAAAAGTAGATCTTCTAATAAGATATCTCGATTTTTCTTTTCCTCTCAAGTCCTCTTTGCAGCTTGTTATCTATGCAGTTGATATTCATTTTTCAGATCAATTTGGTGAACACTTGAGCATTATTGTGTCACCATGAGGTACTCCCTATAATAAATAATTCAGTATTTATTTTTTTCTGAGCTATTACCCTCTTTAAAAAGCAAATAAATGGGATTGATATTGGCCAAGGATTCGGGTCACAAGCTTTTAGGTAAACCTTGCAGGTATGCAGGACAAAAAAAACTTGAAATGTGGTTAAACTGTGATTGGTTTCAGAGAAGTACTAGGTACTGCACTGGATTAACTTCATGTTCACGGTCCTTTTTCAGAGACAAACTTCACACCTAAATAACAAATTTGCTTCACGTTTAAATTTCACATAATGTGTCTCCTGCACTTTTTACTGTGCTCCTGCTCTGTCTTTATGATTATCACTAACTCTACATGAGTGCTGGTTTTATCACCAATAACGACACAAAATGCATTTTTTCAGTAGTCTCAATTTGCCAAATCCCACTCACCCTTCCCCATTCACCTGTGTCAAATGTTTGTGTACTAACGAGGTTGCATGGTTAATTTAATATTAATTAAAGATGATGTAAATTCTAGTTGATACTAATTGAATACACTTTATATAACCCAGTGGGCTAAATTGTGTCCATGGTCCAATCACTTTCAAGGTAGTTGAGCTTTTTCTTTTACGTTTTTTCTTTTTGTACATTTTATAGTGACACCCTAGAATATTTTATTTATACTTTCAAACCTTTTATTAAACATATTCTCTGCCCTCTATGTACTTTTTGTAAAAGATGAATAACTTCAAACACTGTTTTTTCTTCATTTTTATGACTCTGAGTTGCAAGGCCCTCAGACAAAGACAAAGTTGCATCACACGCTGCCATATAATGAAAGCATAGCTTGTAAATGGGCAGAGAAGCATTAGCAACAGCTATATTCTCCTCTTCTTTTATATTCATGATAACTGTTTGATTTGAGATTTTTTCTTGTTGTTTGCAGAAGCCGAAAGCGGTATGCCCTCTACCTTATCTTACTTCCAAAGTTCCACCCAATCGTCACCACTTTAAAGCTTCTGACTTTGGGAGTTTCCCCAAGGATATTTTTCCAAACACTATCTCACAGGCCTCTTTTTCTAACTCCTTTTTATGGTGTCCCTTGTGCTTAATGCACTAACTTCTTTGCAGGCAGAGAGAGGATAGATAAATTGGACATGTTTGTAGAAGTGCTGTTTTCTTTTCTTTTTTCTTTTTGTCTTTGCTGTTGTCGCTGTACCAAGGCCAAACACTCACCCTCTCCATATCTACCTCTTATTTGATCTTTTCATTTTTGTCCTCAAGCAAACTCCTTTGCTCCTTTAGTTTCTTTCTCTCACACTTTCAGTTCTTTTTCAGTGTCGCTCAGTCGTTACCCTACTGTTTCTTAGCTTTGACGAGCCACGTTTTCCACTCATCGGTGTTTAAAAGTCTTCACCAGAACAGTACAGTGAGGAGTTTCTGTATGCATATCTCAGACATCAGATATGGTGTTGATAGGCACTGATATCCTACAACTTTGGATATAATCTTTAAATAAAATGACTGATTACACGCCACTGCTGTAGGCGGTGATTGATATAGCAGTATGTTTTTTGTTGTTGTTTTTCATGGTTTTATTATACCAGCAGCACCTCACCAATCTTTGTTTTTTCATGATTTTTTTAAGACACTAGAAAAGGCATGGAGCTGTTGATTTTGGATAGCATTGGGTTTATCCAAACTGAAGTTTTATTTATGTGGCCCACATTTCACTCTTGCATCCCATCACCCTCTCATGTCCTCATTCCCAAATGTGTATCCATCTGTGCATGTATGCGCGTCTGCGTATGTGCAATCACCTCGGAAGGGAGAGTTTGTGTTTTGAGTGTGTGTGCGTGTGCGAGTGCGGAGTTTTGTGCGTCTCAGCCACCGTGTACAGTCATGCTCGTGCGTCTCTCGAGTAGATGTTCTTAAGTGAGGTCACTTCCTGTCAGTTTGGTGTTTGAGAAACAATCCAACTGCACAGAAGTTACTGCAACCGTCTGCATCTACGTACCTGTCCCTATACCTGTACTGCAGTGGCTATGCCTTTCTGTTTTATTATTGTCCTCCTCATACTGTTTGGTAACTGCATGCTACGACACTATCACATAAAGTGTTTGATGCTTGCCTTGTTGCTCACAATATGAGGTTTTGATGCGTCTTCTTGGCTTTTATTCACCAGTTTGCACACGACTCAAGAAAAATGTCTTGGATAGTTACACCTGTAAAATCTCAGATTTGGGCAGCAATGTTTGTGGAACTGTCTTGATTTGATTGGTTTCTTTGTTTTATTTTTGACTAAAAAAGCATGCCAGATATAATGCCTGTTAACTTCTCTGGGGGCCATTCAATCTGAGCGTATGTTAGGTGCTATTTTACTTCTTGCAGTATGGAAAGAAAATTCTGATCTGCATGACTGGTGCAATTTGATCACATCCCAATATGTATATGGATTCAATTGCTCCCTTAATAGTTTTTTTTTAATTTCCTCCCTAATGTAACCTTTTTCCAGAGCTCAGAGGAAAGATGTTGTGCGATAATATACTTGTTCCCTTCTCCCCCGAATCTAGACCTCACATACTCTTTCAAAATGAATGACTAAAATGCCGTGAATAGTTATTACACGCGTAAGTGTGAATCAAGTTGGTAACACACAATCAGTCGAGCTTTTCTCGTTTATCAATGTTGCAAATTTACAAAAGCTTAAAATGTAAACAGAGCAGCGAATGAGACAAAAAAAAGAATCAAGATCATCTTTCATCTGGGCTTGTATTTTGAAAGAGTGACCCTTAAAGGTTTGTGGGTACAGTGTTTTGATATCTTACTTCACACTCACTTCATTGATGATTGTTGCCCACAGGTAACCATTAATGACCGGGGTGTGTGTGCGTGTGCGTGTGTGCATATTTGTGTGTGGAGTCTACTTTTTGTCTTAGTCTAATTAATGGGGAATGATACAGCCAATCACTTAAAGTACCCTTGACTATTAAACCAAATCCCACTTTATCACAAAAGAAGCGAGTAATTATTATTTATTACAGTAACACATTTCTTTTAAATCAAAATATAATGAAAATGATTAAAGCAGTTTGTACTTAACTAGACATGCATTACAAGTATTTGTAATGGAGCAACACATTTGGACCAGTCTTATTTTCCCCTAGCAGAGTCTAGAGCAGACTCAATTGTAAGAATTAGCTCAGTATAATAAACAGAAAGAGCTGTTCATTCCCTTGCATTCCACTGTCAAGTACTAACTGAGATACACCTACTGGACATTCTCTGTACGACAGCCGTGTCTCAGTGGACATCATAACATCTGTTCTGACTAGATGACTGCATTTGAGTGCTGAGACTAAAACCACTCCATGGCCATAATTTTAATTCTTTCTGCCCTCGTCCCTCTACTTGTATCTCTCTGTCCTTCTCTTCCACCCCCGGGGCAATCCAATGCCACTTCGTAGAGAAAAGAATTAAAATTCAATGTGCGATCATTACTGTTGTACATTTTTGTCCATCCGTGTGAGTATCGCATCAGTAAATTGCCTCAAATCAGAAGGAGCAAGTGTGTTTGTGGTAACTTACAAGACACACGTAACAAAGGGAAGGATAATGTGTTTAAAATGATGCAAAAAAGGAAGCCCGGCAAAGTCCAGATTCAATTTTAGGGCTTCAACAAGTGTGTGTACCATTCCTCTTGATTAGCATGTTGTGTGCATGAATTTTGTGTATGTCCAGATGTTAATGAGCATTATTTGTCTGTATGTCTTTGATTACCCAGCATTCTCATCAACCCGGGCAACCATGTCAAGCTGCAGGAGGGAACACTGGGATTTTTTATCGCTAGTGATGCCAAAGAAGTAAAAAGGTAATTGGGCCATCCTGCCAAACGGCGGGGTCACTAACCGTGTCAGTTGACAAATGAATAGGAGCGCTAAACATGTTTACTGTGTCACTTTTAGAGCATTTTTCTACTGCAAAGCTTGTCATGATGACATCACAGACCCCAAACGGATCAAGAAGTGCGGCTGCAAGCGACGTGAGTAGCTGTGCCTTTATTTTGCCCCACTGGCACCCTTCCTTCCCTTCCTTCTCACTCCAAAGACCAACCTATGGGTCTCGTCTTTCTCTTTATTCATAGGTGTGCACATGGTTATTATGCCTTTCATTGTGTTGTTGTTCTTCTTGTACTCTGAATCTGTGTTTTAAACATTATATTGCCATTATACTCTTAGGGAAAGTGTTTGTTATTGGTCCCATTTGAGCTTCCATAACCTCCATTATAGTATGATCATAAGTCAAAGCACTTTTGTTTCTTTGTCAAAATGTAGCTGTTGCCATCTTTAAATGTCTATTCATCTTGCTTTAACCACTGAATCACCACTTTATTTGCACAAACTGAGACTGTATTGCAGTGAATGAAATGCAAAGTGCTAACATGTAAGTAGAAAGCGTAAGAGTCTAAACCAGGCTTGTTTCTGTATCGCATTTGAAACATTAGAAAGTAGAGCAGATCCACCAAGTGCCCTATGTTGCAATTATAAAGGATGGGTTCAGGTTCTGCCAGTGCTTTACCTGCTTCACCTAGTTTAATGAAATTCAGCCTGGTAGTTTCTGAGTACTGATCACATGCTGTGCCTCAGCCTCAGCTTGGTGGAGGAATTAGGAAACCTATCCTCTTACTTACATATGAATGCTCTCAGTGAAATATTTTAAGGCTGTTTCATTCTTCTCAATTGTTTTATAGGTCACAAATGTTATGGATAGGGTTGCTAGCTGTTAATTTTCTAATTTAGCTATGCAAACACCCACATCAAATCAGTGAATGTTTTATGCAGATACAACATTACCATTAAGGCAGGAAATGCACGCAAATACATCCTGACCTATGTGCAGGCGACACTTGTCAGAATGTGTTAGCTGATGGATAAATAATTCAGGTTAATATTCTATGTTTCCATAAAAGGTCACAGGCTGTTACGGTGAGCAGTCCATTACAGACATAGCCTGGTTTTAAAATAGGTACCCTCCAGTTCCTTCTTTTGTCTGTGCCATTTCAATTATTCAGACGCTTTCTGCTCTGTCAACTCAATAGAATCAACAGGTTTTTCACACTCTAGTTTTATTTACCACAACTATTTACCTCTGTTTGCTTTCCTACTATCTCCATGTCTGAGACTCAGCTGATGGCGTTATGTTTTATCTTATTACATTTGTTGCTGACAAGAGAGTTGCATTAAAAAGATGACAGTTCCATTACTGTAATGGGATTCTGTCCAACTGTATGTTCTGTTCTGTCATGTTTTGTTCTCTTCTGTTGTTTTTTCCCATGTTTTTTTATGACCAGTGACACACTTTTGATGTATTTCCTTCCCTGCTGCCATTGGAAAACACCACTTTATTTTAACTACTCACTGGTAGTGATTTATTGTGAGTAAAATGAAAATGGGTGTCTAATTACCCAGAGTGCAGTGCAAGTGTTTTTTTTTTTGTTTTTTTTTTATTTCTCTTCCTTTTCAGCAAATAGTATATTGTATCTATGTTGCATGTTACCGGTGTAGCTTCTGCATCCCTCTCCTCGCCTCCCATTTCTACACCGTGCTCAGAACAAACTGAATCCAAAACAGCAGATATTGAACTCGCACCAGCATCAGGCCTCTGCTCCTCAGAGGCTCAGCCGGCTGATGATCTGATTTGTTGGAGATGACAATTAAATAAAGCGCTACACGATTGGATGCGGCCGATGAGGTGTGCAGTTTTTGCTCACTCTTTGATCATCAAACCAAACACGTATTTGGCATTTAAAAGCCAATCTGCTGCGAGTCTTGTGTCATTACATGTGATTAACCTCTTTATAGTGTATTTGCTCAGAGAAAGAACAGAAGAATAAAAATCTGAGATGTCGTACATTAAAAACAGATTTAGAGGAACTAACACACGGGGGAAAGATCTACTGCTATTTAAAATGATCTGCTTTCTGTCAAAGGTAGTTTTGTGTGGCAGAGAGCAGAAAACGTCCTTCTGGGATGTTCTTCAAATCCTGTTAAGCTACGTTGCCAAAACACAATCAAAACAATCTGGTCTCCCCTTTTACCCCCCTTTGCTGTGATCTCAGCCCCTTTATAAACTCCGGGCCCTGGCCCAGCCTGGGCTGATGTTTCAGAGATCACTGGTTCTTTTCAGAACTGCACGAGCCTTGTGCCTTTCAAACACAGACTGTCGTTGGGCCATTTTGTTTAACTCGCTTTACTGGGAGACAAGTCTAGGATTAATACGCGGCATTGTCATAATTTTCAGTTCCCACTAGATGGTAGTGCCGTGCCAGAGTCTTGTGCGGTAATAGATATCCATAGTTAAATGGTGATGTCTGTAGAGGAAACTCTAATCCCCTGAGACCTGTTCAACAAAATTGCAAGGATCAGATGGGTGCCTTTTTGTTTTAGGATAATAAATCAGTTTGTACGGCTTTACAGATTTATCATCCTTAACATGTTATTTCACATTGCTTTTATATCTATATGTTACAATATAAAGCAGGGTATGGGGAGGGGTGTGCACTTGTGTACAAAGTTGGCTTTTTCAAGCAAAAAAGTATTTGTTTTGTCCACTTTTATGTGCCCCACTCTGACAGGATACTGCACTCTCTGTTAGTTATTGCTCAAAGGTTCACCTCTTGAGCCAGCAGTAATCTTTTTCCTTGCACTGTTGCTGAATAAGGAGGCTTTAGGTGGATATCAGAATGTTGCTTTCTGTGGGACATCCTTCATATTCAACGTAGCACCCTGATAGCTTCTGTTTACAGAATATTAGTGGTTTGTAGGCAGTAGTAGCCAATCAAGCCCACACAGACAGTTGATCAGGGTCGCTGTTATGTTGAATCTTCAGTTAGGAATGCCCTGAAATGGACACCTTGTCATCCTAAACCAGAATCTAGGTATTTGTGAAGTCAGAAGTAAAATACATTGTCTTTGTGTGTGTGCGTGTGTGCGTGTATGTGTCTTCTGTCTTCCATTGCTCCCCTTCCATTTGTCAGAAGTCTACATTGTGGTATACACACTCATGGGCTGCTGTTATTAGGTACACCTGTGACGCTAAATGCAGACCAATACAACAGCTCTGCCATAGAGTCTACTTTTATTTCAATTCTTCATCTTACTCCATTTGTCCACTTGATTACATGCAAAGAGGGTTAAAGACTGAACATGTTTACAGGCCAGAACGTGACAACTCACGTTTACTTAAAAAATAAAGAAGCCTCGTAAAAGCAGAGTTTACAGCAGAGCTGTTGTATTAGGTTATGTTAGATTTCACATGTGTACCTAATAAAGTTGCCAGTGAGCCCACATAATATGTTCCAAGCGCCCAAACAAAAACACCGAAGCAAAGAAACTTCAGCATGACCTGACGGCCTCACTGCACTTGTCCGCCATGTTCCCAAAACTGTTTCATTACTGTGAACAGTTATCTGTGTACTTCTCCTTGTTGCCAGGACTTAAGCTACATTTCCTGCATGCTTTCCACATGCTAGTAAGGCACATATGCATGTCACAGGATACAGCAGTCCCTGATGCATTCATCTTATGGGATATGATCTGTGTTTCCCATTCTTTCCTTGGCCAGGAGCTGAAAACATATTACTTCATTCAAGGTCTTATTTTCCAATGTGAGTCAGAGTCAAAGATGCTGAAAGGTGCCAGACAGTATTAGTCTGCTGTCTGTTTACACCTTGGCAATGAGAGAATGGGGACCAGGGACTGTTTCTGTCCAGAGTCACAGCAATCTAGAGATGCTACTCTGGGGACTTTCACTCCCGCTTCCCTCAGGGTTCAAGGGCTTCACACACCACTCACACATACACTTGGCTGTAGGCTGACTTTTGTAGCTAAAACTTTTGTCTGGCGTAATACTACTTTTACATCCTTTTTTACTTAATTAGCACACCAGATCGTCATCTTGCCTGTTTTCTACTTGGGCGATGATTGAAAAGAAACATAAGTGGACTGGAACCATTTGAAAGATTCACTGGGCTGTATGTGCTGAATTGATGCACACAACAGCGAGCTTGAAAAAAACAAAAACGTAGGTGTATGTAAATGCTCAAATGCTTTTATATTGTATGTTGGAAACGCTAGTTGGGAACCAGTTTTGCTGGTTGGTTGAAAGACAAAATTACATGTATTATAATTAGAGATGGACCGATCCGATATTACGTATCGGTCCGATACTGACCTAAATGACTGGATCGGATATCGGAGAAAAATAAAAAATGTAATCCGATCCATTAAATATCACGAAAGCACCTCACAAAACTTGCAACACGCCGTAACTCACCTCAGAACGTTAGCACGTCGGAGCAGTATGCATCACGTGATAGAGCGGCTGTGGCATGCGGGACCTGTCGGTGGTCTGGATAGCATTTGGAGCTTCGCTAGCAACCTGGCATTTCATCTCCGACAAAGTTATCCCCGAGAGAAGTAAAGCAAGTGTGTAAGTCCATCTCTGAATGTTTGTAAAGCATTCCTGCGTTAAGCTTAACGAGCGACTGCCTCTTCTTGCTGCTACTTCAATCGTGAAACTGCTTAAATGATCAGCTGATCGGCTTTTCTGTCGCGAGTCTGTCTCTCGTTTGTTTTTGGTCCACTTTGCACCAGAAAGAGGAAACCAGCGGCTGAACAACAGCAGCACGTTTAAGCTTGATAAGCTGTTGTTAGAATGTATTTAATATTACTTTCTACTCGAGGATCTTTTTCTACGTAGCTGACGCTGGTAACTGTGCAGGGGCGGATCTAGCAAAGTTTAGCCAGGGGGGCCGATAGGGCATTAACAGGGAAAAGGGGGCACAAAGACATACTTTTCTTTCTTATTCTCATTTAAAATGTCTAGCTTTTAATAAATAATTATCTGACACACAAAGTTTTAATTTGATGTAAAATGAATAGAAGTCAATTACTGTATATAGTGACTATTAAGTCTAATATATATACCCTAGTAAGCTATAGTACTTTTTCCTTTGGGAAGGTACCATCTGTGCAGTCTGCAATTTTGTTGAAGAAAGATGTTGAATCTATTTAATATTTCTTGAAAAATAATTGATTTCTGTGCATTTTTTTTTCACACTGCATCAAATTAAGGTTGATTACGTCGATTAAGCATCATGAGGTGGCGCATGAGGGGTGGTTCCCTATTTTTTATTTAATTATTTTTGTTGTTGCTGGGAGTTGGAACCCTATTAGTTAGGTTGCTTAATATTTACGCTAAGTACTCTTTAAAATACCAGAATAGGGAGGATGGTGTAGGTCTAAGTTTATTAGATTGATCAGTATTGCTGAACTATTAAATTTTTTTTTTGTACACAGGTATAACAGAATAGCTTTAGTGTAGTTGTTGTTTTAAACTTGAGTATGAACTTGCAGACTTGCAAAATGCAGCAAGATATTTTAAAAAACAGTTTTGTTGATTAAAAAACACTATATCGGATTCATATCGGTATCGGCAGATATCCAAATTTATGATATCGGTATCGGTATCGGACATAAAAAAGTGGTATCGTGCCATCTCTAATTATAATGGCCCGTGAATGGTTATAAATTTATGGTATACGGAGAACATTAGATAAATTCTTTAAACGGAAATTCAGAATTTCCCAGGTACAAACTAGTGTTTAAAATCAGGCACACTGCAAACAATTGATAATTTGGGGATATTAAGTAGAGGATCAAATTAATGGTTATTTCTTCATTTTCTTGTGAATTATACTTCCCATTTGTATCTTCAAACATGACTTCAAATTACATCAAAACAACAACTGTGTAACTAACACTTTAGCGTGTAATAATACCGTTTAAGCACATGCACATCAGAGTGAAGTCCCTTTGGGGAGTGCAGCAGTGAAATTACAGGTTTTGAATATAGCATGATTTAGCCAGTCTAGCCAGTAGACTAGTGTGATGCCTTGGACAGAACCGCTACAGCTGCATGATGGGATACAGGTACGTGATCCACTCCTTTAGCCAAATGGATAGAGGATGTACAAATGTATGAAACATTGTATGAGGTTTGCTGCTGAAGACATTGCTCATGCCTTTCTTCCCCGAATGCCTCCCTACCCTCTTCCCTTTCTCCCCACCTCTCTTTCCCACTGTTATAATTTTGCCTTTTTGACTTGTTACAGCCTTAGCGCACAGCTTGAACTCCTAAGAGAATCACCAGCATTATGACTGTTGTATTTTTAATTGATAATATTATAATAATAGATAATGTGTCCAATTTAGAGACACTTTTAAAATGGCAAAATGAAATGTGCCGGCTGACTTGTTAAGGTAAATGTAACTCTTGGAGTTTGTTAATATAACTTGGGGCTCAAGCCTGTGGGAGCAGGTGACTAAGGCTTGCACTTTCTGATGAAGTTACCTTCCGACTTCCCCTAGATGTATATTTCTCCTTTTGCCATTAACCTGCTGCTTTTCCTCTCCTCTCATCCCAAAACATGACTGTAGCCAAGATGTCCGTCTACAAACGAATGAAACTGGCATGTTGTTTTGATTGCGGCCGTTCAGAGCAAGACTGCTCTTGCATGTCAGGCAGTGTACATAGTAACATGGACACCCTTCAGAGGGCCTACCCACTTTCCTCTGTCTCTGTTCATGATTGCGCAACCACTTTACGTGCCTGTAAGTTACACCGCCCAACACATGCTGTTACGTGTCTGTGGTGTGTGCTCTGTGTATCGTACCGTGTACCATACCGTACGTGTGTGCGTGCGTGCGTGCGTGAGGTGTAATTTGTTTATTGTGACCCCATTGTTTGTGTACCCGTGGTCTATGTGTTTCTGTGTTGTTTTACATTTTTTTTTCTATATTGATCTTATTTTTTTTTCTGTATCTATCTCTCTCTTTCTCTATATCTGGTTAGATTTTCTTTGATTTATAGTATGTGTGGTTGATAAGTGGTGACGTGG
The DNA here is from genome assembly GCF_057381915.1 of Diplotaxodon limnothrissa. Taxonomy (NCBI): domain Eukaryota; kingdom Metazoa; phylum Chordata; class Actinopteri; order Cichliformes; family Cichlidae; genus Diplotaxodon; species Diplotaxodon limnothrissa. The sequence continues at coordinate 11,802,288 of NC_140608.1, read as the reverse complement.
CTCAGTGGTGGTGCTGTAAGTACTGTAGATGTTAGACATGTGGCTCCCGCATGCGGCACCAGTCATGCAGTCGTGTGATAATGTCACTGTTGGAGCGTGGTGTTTTATGTCTCTTTTTAACTGTTTCAGGTAAGATGTCTGAATACACAAAAATGAAAGATTTTATTCTGCATTTTAATGATAACATTTGTTAATTGTGCCTTTTGTACATTTACTTTGAAGACTCTTTCAAACCTCTGAGTTAATCCTTTTTTAAGTTTGTACACTTTTCAGTTGACGTAGGTTTTGCTTTTTTCTGCATTTTCTTTTAACCTTGATGAGAAACTATACTAAGATTTTGGCTTTGCTTTCATGTGGATTTTAAATGAATCATAAATGAAATACCGTTTAAGCCTCTATCATCTTGCCAGGTCTTAAAAATGATGAGCAGGGCACAGATAATAATGGAACTGAAATCAAATTTTACTTATGCAACGGTTAAGAAAACATACATGCATTTCCCCCCCACATTAATTGTATTGTTCAGACTTGTATTTCCTGCACTTCATCTGTCCTGCAGCCATTGATAGTTTGTCACATTTATACGGTAGGAACGTGGCAGTGAAATAGGAAGGAGGAAAAAATCAAATGAGAGAAAAAGAATGCTTTATGTAGCTGGGAAGAGTACAAGAAAATAGATAAAGGAACAGCAAAGAGAAGGAGAAATTAAAATCAAAAAGGAAACTATAAAAAGTGCTTCTGGCTTGATAAAGGAAAGGTAAGAGGCCCGAGGCTCCTAGAAGATCGCCTTAAATCTGTTTTCCTTTTGAGTGGATGGGAAATACTAAATTGTTTGTCAATTAGACATGGCAGCAGTAGGCCTAGCTATCAAAGCCTTGGGTTCAGACATACAGATCTGATTTCCTTCTCAACATTCTCCCACCGTCTGCCGACTCAGCCTAGATTAGTGTCAAACATGCCATGATGAGTTTGGCTTGGCCTCTTGTAGTTGGGCCTGCGCTGATATCCCTCGGTACCAATTACTGGCCATTACATGGTTACTGATCTCACTTCTCCCTCAACCCCCTGTAGGATTTCAGGAAAGCCTCCTCTGTCTTAGATTTCTTTCTCTTTTTAACCCTGACTTCATCTGAACAAAGTGAGTTTAGTGAAGGAGCGCATTGGGCTTTGTCAGTCAGGGATTGTTGGATTTCCTTTCCCTATTTCCTCTTTTTTTTTTTTTTCCACCAGGCTGAGAGGATAAGACATCTTTATCCACGATGACTTCATACGCTTCTGAACTAATTTTTTTCTTGCACTTTGATTATTGATCTCTTGGATAGCACTGCTTCGTTTAAGCTGCTGTTTTCCTACACGTGCCAAATTAGGGCCACATGTCTGTGTGTAGCACAGACAGCTATCAGCAAGTTAGGATGGCAGAAGTATACAACTGTAAACTGCTTTAACGACTAATACAATATTTATTATGGCAACTTTTAACACAAACTCATTAAATGAGTAATGATATGTATGCAGATGAAGTGGTTAGAAAAATGTAGTTCTCCATTGTTCTTTTTTATTATAGGCAGTTAACATATTACTTTATTCTAAATTCTTTGGCTACATCAAGAGGTTTTTTTGTCTGTAAATGAAACAAGTCTTTTTTGTGACTTGACTTTCACTATTTTAGAAAATCTTTAGTCAGTTAAGAGGTTTCAACTTGGTTTGCTAAGCTCTGGACAAGGGATGTGGGCCTGGGGTTAGGGAGATGGTTTCGGCTTGTCCACAACCTTCTGGGCTGTGTATATGTGCGCATGTGCACATCTTGTGTGCGCAACAACATGCACTTGTATCTCGGTGTCTATGCATGTGTGTGAATCTGCATCTCATTGCTGGGGACCTTATCCATCCTGACACAGAAATTATGTTTGCATTTTCCCAGCCCTGCTGGTTCATCACCAAACTTGCCCTGACAGCTCCTGTCCACCAGGCAGACCTCCACCCCCTCGACCACCCTCCCCCACCCACCCTGTCCTACGCCGCCTCGCAATGCCCCAGATGCTAGCCAGTTAGTCTGCCGCCTTTGCGGTGCGGGCAGATTGCTAGAGACAGATGCCAGGGCCACTGTGGGTCTCTTTTTGAGGATCTGTGTTATAGGCCAGCCCTGGGCCCTCACTGTGACCTTTACTGCTGGAAGATACTCTGGGAGAGAGTGGGGAGTGTCAGCAGCTCTGAGTTCAAGTGCTTACTACATTAGTAGTTCTAGTGGTACCGGTCTTTAATATCTTCTTGGTCAAGGTCAAAAACTGTAATTACCAGAGAATTAACTGCACTGGCAAAAGTGGAGACCTTTGTGAACCCTTTAAAAGTACAACCCCAAAGATCGTGCACTGAGCTCAAGTTATGAAAAAAAAAACCCCTAATTTTTAAAATCTCTATTTGTATAAGACTTCTGGACTGCATGCGAAAATCAGGTATCTATGCATTAGTGCTCTGTTAGCGCAGCTGTTTTGAGCAGCTGTTGTCTGTTTTGGATTTATACATGCACTGAAGTATGTATTCGTTTTCTTTATTTCCCATTGTGGCTTTATTTGTTCCGCCTCACACTTCCCATCATTTTTAGATATAAAAACCCCCCACGAAACTCTATTATAAAATGGGGAAAAAATGGAATTGCTAAATCTACACGGAAATGATGTGACATGTAATGTAGTTCTTTCCTTTTTTTTTTCAAATGTATTAAAACCAGCCATTAGACCGTCATTACATCTCATTACAGGTGTAGTACACTTTCCTAAAAGCATGGCTCACTCTGTGAATGGACAGTTCTTTCATTCATCTGTCTGCCTTTTATGTGCCATCACATCATACTGTAATCAGTGCCACCATTAGGGTTTTACAGTGATTTTTAATTATTTATACTTTCATTTTTTGGTTTGTGCCCTCATACCTTTTGGTGAGACAACATCAGATTTACATTTGATTTAATTTCCATCTACGGCTCTTATGTTGATGTCTTTCCTAATGTGTCTCTTTCATTACACCCTCTCTCCTTGTGTGTGACCTGCCACTTGTCTTTGCATCCTCCCCAGCCAAATATAAGTATAACGGATTTGTCAGATCACGTAAGTGTGTTTCCCTGTCCTTCTGCCATAGCTTTGTGTATAGAGTATAGCTCCCTCAGCATGTCATATAACATTCTTAGTAGCGATGCTTTGCTTAAGTATTTTTGTATTTTTACTGTAAAAAAAAAAAAAAAAAAAAAGGAAACCAACTTTTGAAAAACTTTCAGTGTTTCTTTTAAAATATCCAGTTTATTTATATTTAACTTAAATATGATAAAATCATTTTAACATATTTTGACAGCAAACTAAAGTACTGAGATCATTTTGTGTTTGATAACACTATGTAGATCCATGAAATATTCTTTTTGTATTGTGCTGCATGTAGCAGCAGATGGCGCTACAACACCAGGAAACAGTGGAAGCCATAAAGAGGCTGGCGTTCGATTCAAAGCTGATTGCAATATAGGTAAATCTTTGGTAAATAATTGTTAAATGACTCCCCCCCCCCCCCCTCCTTTATTTTACTGGTTAAGAATACATTTCACTTTTGAAATGTTATTTGTCACCTCTAACACTTTGTGTCTACATTTTAAATGTATTTGTTATTATTAGGCATACTGACAATAAGGGCTTTTTTTTGGTTTCCTTTATTAAATAATGGCTGCCTCACCTGTTAAGCAAACTAAAAGGAAGCGCAGTAATCATAAGTTTTTTTTTCTTCCCTTTTTTAACTGTAAAGACCACAATGCATGGCTTTAAAAAGCTCTTTCATGCAGTTGCAATGCAGCTGAAGAACAAAGCTCGCTCATGCAGCAAACACTGTAAAGGCAAAGCCAGCTTAGCTCACATAGTAAAGTAAACATTTTTACTTGTTATTCCTCTGCCTCATCATCCAGTTTACATTGGGTCACGGCGATCTGATAAGGCTTGCATGCAGGACAGTACCGTCATGTGATTATCATTTCAAGAAGGGACAGTTGCCGTCTGGGTTGTTCAGGATGCACAGTGGACCTGCCAGGGCGGGTGAACACTCTGTAACGCTGCACGTGTTTGACAAGGGCCAGATGAATCCAGGAGCTATCGGTGGCGCCCTGTAAATCAAGGAGGCAGCTGACGGCTGGGATAAACGTCTGTTTATCGCCCAGGGCCACCCAAGCATGCTCTCTCCTCCAAACAACCAACCAACCACCCTTCAACCAAAGGGAGGAAAAGGGCTCCGCCTCTCCAAGTCAACTTTGCAACCAGATATTTTACTCATCTCCCACTGCTGTCTTCCTACAGTGTGCCATGACCCTTTCAGTACATACAAACATGCAGGTTGACTCTGCAGCCACAGATGGACTGTGTGTGAGTGTGTGTTTCTGTGAGTTTGGTGAAACGACTTGCTGAACATATTTGGTACATATGCGAGTATTTATTCTCATACTCAAGCGATTTAGTGTAATAGTGAAAATTCCAAATGCTCTGTTTTTCAACATTTTTCATGCGGAATTAAATCACACTTGTGTACATAATCCAAAAGGAATCCAATACATGTTTAATGATTAGATGTTTTGAATTTATAATATTATAAATATTTAGTTCTATTTGTTGACATTATTGTGGTGTGCCACGCTCACTTGAAGTGACAATATCTAATTGGTTTTGACTGGCTTTAGCCAAGCCATGCCTCTGCTTTGTTCTACCCGAGCGCAGCACAAATGAGAAGTAAAGTTAAGAGGCTTCTAATGAATTTAACACAAATGAAAAGCAAATTAAGAAGGCTTCAACTATTTTTAGGAAATTCTACATGGTTCCTGCCTTTATTTATTAACATTATTATTAATATATTTTTGCTTTAAGCTGGTTCAGTCAAAACTTAAATTGCATTTTTTCTTAAATAGTGATCAGATATTCATTTTAACATACTGTGAAATAATGATTGTTTTATGGAATTTACCCTGAAATATCTATTTAACAAAATCTAATTTGAAATACAATAACACTTCTTTTCTCAGTCATTTCTGAGCATTTAAAGCAGGCGTTTTCACACTCTTTGTTCTCCACTATTTGACAGTAACGGATGAAGTTAGACCGCCTTTTCAAAACAGAACACTTAAAACCACCGGCTGCATCTCCACCTCCATCACCTCAAATGTATTCCTTCCCAATGCCCTGCACCCCAGCCAGGACCCCCTGGTCAGCCCTGGCACAGTCAACATCCCTCTCGTTAATAACCGTAAAGGATGCCTGCTCCACATGCGGCTGGGGCCCGGGGACGACCCCTCGCAATTGCGCTTCAGTATCTCGGGTCCAGGAGACGTGGCGACCAGATCCCTGGCTGAAAGTCGACTGAACCGGGCCCGCAGTCTGCCAGTGAAATACCGCTGCCACCCCAGTAATGCCATGCTGCTCAGTCACAGTAGGCACTGTAGGTTGGCCCCTTAGCGGGATGCATCAGTCAGTAATGCTGTCCCGTCTCTTCATTTTGTCTTGTTTGCTGCATGACGGCTCACTCTGCTGGAGCTGCTGCTGTTGTTTCTTCTGCTGCTTTGCACAGATCTGGCTGCTAGTGCAGTGGCTGCTACTGTCTATATGAGATAACTTTTAAGCGCCGGGATAAAACAGGTGAATTTACTGTAGACAACGTGCTATTTCAGAAGTGGCTCTAGGTGTTGTGAGCTCAGGGATTTTGCACTAATATCATTATGTAGTGGGGAAATGCAGCGTGGTGTCCGTGAAAGCAAAAAGTTCAATTGTTTTAATGTTAAAAAATTAAGTTTAAACCAAGAGGAGTTTGTCAAATGGTATAGCAAGGAAAGCATACTTTCTGCTGTGTGGTATTTTCAAAGTACATCAGAGAGAGAATTATTTGTAAAGTGTAAAATGCTTGTGATATTAGCTATTCTGATTGCCCAATTGCATAAAGGAAATGTCAGAGAATGACATTTTATTAGAAGGCAAAGCCATATTTCTTATCTTTTATTAGCAGAATTAGGTGACAGCATAGAATGGGTGCTCAGAGAATAATGAAATTCAACATGCTTGGAATAACCGCGGCTTGCAGCGCGCACATTGATTTGCACTAATATCATGCTGTGTTATTGATTTCTAACCAAAGGACTAATGCGGGTTTGAAGTGACGGTGCACTTGACATTTGCGCTGGGAGAGCGTAGATTGGATAAGAGTATCTGGGTGCCTGTCTGAAAGCTCTTGACACTCACAGACAGTGAAGAAGATCAGACTACTGTTAGCTTGACTGAAATCTTCAGACAGCTGGGCCTGGACTCACTCCGGCTGCTCTTTCTCATTCTCTCTGTCTGGCTGGGACTCAAGTAAAGTTTCAGAAACAGTGTTTTTGTTTTTAGATGATTTTTTTTTTCAACCTAGCGAAGCATGGCTGACAGAAAACCGAGTTCAAATGTGATCAAATAATCTTTAAAAAAACAAACAAAAGAGGACTATAAAATAACACAGCATTGTTCAGCAAAACATGAAACAAAGACGCTGTATATTTAATCCGACACAAGTTTTCACAAGTGTTGGGGTTCAAGTAGTTTCATTAGGAAGTCAACTACGCACTCAAAATTCATCTCCATAACCTGTATTTATATCATTGTCATTGCTTTTGCCCATGCCCCAGTGACAATAACAGTCTGTAGCATCACATTGCAATTAATGCTTTAGGTAAGCATGGTCACTTGGATGTAAACTGCTAGAGGTCCAACCGCCTGCAGAGTTCGGTGGGTGAACAGACGCAGTGAAGTGTCAGTGGAGGATGTGCAATATTGCACCTTAGTATAGCCACAACATGGGGGACATTTAAAAAAAAAATTCTTATTTTTTAAATAAACCTTCCTTTTAGGTCAGGAATTGTTTTCTCTCCGTGGTTTCCTCCGGCTTTTTTCAGATTTAATCATTTGTCCATTACTAATATTTTCTCTCTCTATTTTTATTTCCCTTCCATTTTGACACATTGAATTATTAATTTTCCTTTTCTTGCGTTCAGTTTCTTTTTTTGTGGTTTGCATTGAATGATTGATTGATTGTTGCCTATTTTCATGTCAGGTCCAGCTCTCTTTCTGAACCGTCTGTCTCTGCTCTGACATTGTGCGCATGTGTTTTCAGTCGAAGACGAGCATCCGTCAACGCTCTCGCCCAAAAAAAAGCAGCGCAACGGAGGGATGCGAAACTCACCCAACTGCTCGCCCAAAATGATGAGGTAAGAGATGCTGATTTTATTCTTCTTCCAGCCTTCAAACTGGGAGTGAGAGGAAGACAGATATAAGGAAGATGGGAGGGAGCATGGGGAGGGGGGTATGTGTCTGAGAGATACTTCAGAGGCGTATGCTGCTGATGGTGAGATGGTGGGAGTTTGGATGGATGGGAGGGGGCAAATTAGGGGTGGCAGAAGAGGGAGGTAAGAAACTCTGTGAGTGAAAAAGAGAAGAGAAATGCCCTGTTAGGTGCTGGCTGTTTAGGATGGCATGCTGTCAGCTGTTAATGACAGAGCTGAAATAATATTTCTGTCATGAAAAGCGGCTGTGAGGAGCCGTTTGAAAACTCCTCTGGCTTTAAAGACCCAGCTGTCACCTCCTCCGTTCTGGTCCACATGTACTCCTTAAACAATGCTGGCACTAATGACACCACCAACCAATCAGAGAGACCTGCATGGTTACTTTGCCCTCGGGCTACTCGTCTATTGTGGGAACCCCTGTGAGTAGTGTATCTGGTACTTAAGGCCATATGCGAGATGTATCGTCACAATCAAATATGAATTCAAATATTACCTTCCTTTTATCCTGTCCTTTGGAATTAAACTGCTGTTAATTGATTTTGAAAGATAAAAAGGGTAGGTTTTTGTGCTCCTCTGACTGCAAGGCGGGGTTAGACGCACGACTGAGAGGAAAATGCAGGGAGGCCGAGCTGTGCGGGTTGGGACGGCGGGATGAAGGCACGGTGGCGAAGATCTAACAGGACAGAAACACTCATAGCTACACTGCTCGTCTCCTAATGAGAGCGAGGGTTTACATTAAGGAACTCTAAAGAGAGACCTCGTAATATATATAATCTTAATCTTATTTATGGAATTTAAACCCTTTAAAAAATAAGCAAACTCTAAGGTGGAATAGTTAACATTTCCAAATAAAGTCAATATAAATATGAGCTATTATACAAAGTAGTTCTGTTTTGTTCTCTTTCATACACTGCATAATGTTTTCACTTATTACTGTACCATTCTGGTTGAGTGCCGTGTACGTTAGCCCTGCTAGTTTCCCTCAGGCAGCAATCCTCCTACTGCACTGGCATGCCTATGTGATTTTTGTCCAGTATAGTTGTCGGCCTCCCCCTCACAACAAAACAAGCACTTAATAAGCCTTCACACTTGCCAAACCATTAGCCCAACACAGAGTCATACCCTTCAGTCTATTTCGCAGCAGAGCATCAGCTCAGATGCCCTTGCTCAGAGGGAGCAAACTGCTACAAAAACAACGAGACACTGGCACATTTCCAGATAACTGCTTGTTTTAAAAGGTTCTTTAGTTTGCCTAACTTAAAGCACAAAACCTTTTCTTCTCTTCCTTTTCTGCTTAGAAGACAGTCCCCGTTTGCCATGTAATATATGCATCTGCGCTTTGATCTCGCAGTGATAATAATCCTTGCGAGTTATTTACTCAGTTTTGAAAACGCTTCAAAGCGGTGTCAAAGTTTTCTCTGCTTTAGGGTTGCTTCTGTATTCTGCTGGCTCTTGGGTGCTGGGATGACAGGTCCTCTGTTATAGGTGTAGCTTTTTCTTTTTTTCCCCTCCAAGTATTAGCCTTTAGCAGAACATCAAATTACCCATCGCAGTCCACAGTCCCTCCCTCCACCCCTTCACAGCTGCCCCTGTCAACATATAAGACCATATATATTATATAAACCGTTGTGCTTTGCGAGGTGGATTTTATGCAGAATGAAAAGTGATTGTTTGAGGTAGCCTTAGGGATACTTTATTCAACAAGCAAGAAGGGGGAAAACACAGTGGAGAGCTAGCAAGAGAGCGAACATACGTATCAAGTATGGTTTTTACAGGACTCGCAGCCTGAAGGCCTTTGTAAATAAATAATGATCAACAGATTGGCTGTGGGCTTTTGAAAAGCATGCCTTTGTCAGTTTGCATGATGGGAAAAATTTTCAAAGCAAGAAGCTGCCTTCGTAGTCTGGCAGAGAGGGATTGGGGGAGCACGCCCATCCCCAGCTTTGTGACTGCAGAGTGATACACTGGAATAATTCAACTCTGTTTGAAATATACTGAGGGAGAGGGTACGAGAGAAAGAAAGAGACAGAGAGGGAGGGAGGGAGGCACCGGAGTGAGACATGCTGTAAGGGAAATACTGTTTGTCCTCCATAAAAGTGCATCTGATAAAATATTGTATTTCACCGAGCACAACATTTAGTTTGCATTCTGGTACAATGCTAGAAATTAAGCAAAGTTCACGTAATTCTGCATCTACTTGTTCAGGACTGAAAATTCTCAGCAGAGAATATCTGCATTTATCTGTCACTTCGCTTGCTATTTGGGTGACATTTAGGAGCCCTGTGTTAAATAATTTATTAGTAGCCAATCCAGCTTGTAAATTTCCTAATGAACCGCATTCCTGCCGTGGCGCTAACACCATCCCATCCCACCCCACACCCACACAAACCTTCACGATGGGTCATGACTGACAACACGCATCCATTTGCAGAAGATGTCACAGTATCATCTGCAGCTGATATCCCTTGGGCGTGGCCCCGTAGCACAGACGTCATGTCTGCTCTGCCTGAGCCTTGTGGTAGGTTCAACCCGAGGCGCGGAGAAGGAAGAGGAAGGAGGTGTGCGGAGCCTGTGACAGGCTGCCAGTCACACCGCTGACAGCTCTGTGAAAGATAGCTGTCTTGGCAGTGAGAGGTGGAGCGGCAGCCCGTCTGCATGCGCCAGTCAGCCCCTGTGTGGAGGCGAGCAGAGCTGAGCAGATTGAAGTGACGGGGGGCTCCGTGGAGTTGATTGGCGCAACACGCGGCTCTGGATGAAAGATTCAGGCTGAGTGTAAAAACACTAAATGCTGTCAGTGTTATTATCACCTGCTCTAACTGATAGAGGGGAGAGGGGGGGAAAGAGAGGTGGAGAGAGAGAGGGTGGCTAATTGACAGCTTTTTTTTTTTCTTTAACTTTAACTTTTGCCTGCGATGGCATGCAATCCAAATGCAGGTTGAAGGAAGAAACAACATCAAAGCCTTGTCAGTGAATGACAGTGTTGATAGAGGATAGAGAGAGTGATACTGAGAGAGATGTATGTCAAATTCTTGAGATATTTTCTCCCATATTACTCACATGTCTATCTCTGCAGTTTCCCCCCCCCCTTTTTTTAGGAGTATCAGCAGTATTGAATTTTCATAATTTTTCTTAAATTCTCAATAAACTACATTTACATTGCTGCAAAACAAGGGGCCTTTGTGGGAAAACAGCACTTCCGCCGTTTATCTTGACTCTGTGTTTTTGATGACATTTTCTGGACCGTGTTCAGAGGGGCTGTGAGAACATGTCTTGTAGAATAAGTTCAAGAACAGGAGAGGCAGCGTAACAACACTGACAGGAACCCTTTCATGGTCAGTGTTACAGCAGATAAAACTCAGCAGCCCACTGCTGTGGATTAGCCTGTTTGGTTGTGACATGCTGCTGAAACATTAATGACCATCAGCTGGGAAAGCAAAATGTGATTGGGCAAATTCCTGAAATATTTAAAGTGCGAGCCTGTTGGAGCTTTTACTGTTTGCGCCACATGGCGTCAGGAACTGGAAGAGAGGGTAAAAGCTGGTAATTGGCCTTGTGTTGTCATGCCATTCAGTCAGTAGTACTCACATCTTGCTGTTCTCCTCTGTACCACAGTGAGCACAAGGGTCATTGACTTTTCTGATGCCTCTACATAGGGGATGAGACAGATTGGAGGGAAAGATATTCTAGTTATGCAGTGCAGTAGAAAGTTTCATACTCTGAGAATGAGATGGACTTTTAACGATCAGACAGCACAGATATCAAGAAACCCTGCCTGGCTTCTGCCACAAAACAGCCTAACGTAAATATTTTCTCTTTTCCAGTCGACACGATCCCCTTCTAATTCCTGGAAATGAACAAATTGAGAATATGGACATGAACGTGAAGAGGTATGACTCGACAGGGATGTTTCACTGGTGCCCTTCAAAAGACATCGAAAAAGTCATCCTGGTAAGTGGGGCAAAAGTTCTGTAACTGCTACCCAGTGAGGGGAAAAATAGTGTATATAAAAAAAGAAGGTACTAGTAAGTATGCTCAGGAGCAAATGTTTCCCCTCAGTACTGCAGTAACACAATCACATACTAATGTGTATTGAAATTTCTCTCACTGCCTCTCTGTTGTTTCAAGGTGAGTTTGTTTTTATATTTATATATACAGTATATGTGTATATCCACCAAGGAATGAGTGAGCAGCATTTCAACACTCGGTGCATGACTTTGCTCAGATGCTTTAACGAGACGGTTTAAAGCATTTATGTTAGTGCATAAATTGTTTGTGTAGGATCAAGTAGGAGGCGCAGTCACCTACTGTGCATAGTAAAGATACGACATATCTTTGCTTTGTCTAAGACTCGAGTGACCCAGGTGCTGTTTTCACTCAACTCAAGGGAATATGAAGGCTGCTTCACCAAAATGTTTCAGATACACAGATAAACATCATTTGCCGCCAGCTGAAAATATGATACAATTTGCAGCTGTACTTTTTTATGAATGTAACAGTTTACAGCTTACATTCGTGCGTGTTTAATTTGTCTAATGAAGAGCTAATAATAAAACCAAACACATGGTTAATAAATGATTACATGTGGATATATAACAGTTTATGTGATGCCTTTAAGCACATTTAAACTCTAGATATGTTGGGGGGGTTTTAACTTCATGCACCTGACCCAGTTTTCTGTTATCGGCACTCATTTTTATTCTGTAAACCTGTGTTTGTCTCTATGTGCCTCCTCATCTCTTTTCTGCCTTCGCTTTTTTTCCTCATTCTCTGCTTTTCTCTCCCCCCCTTCCCCGTGTCCCTCTCTTCCCTACAGACCCGGAGTGAAGCCTCCATGACAGTGCTAAGCGGCCATGTAGTGGTCTGTATATTTGGGGATGTCACGTCCGCTTTAGTGGGGCTGCGAAACTTGGTGATGCCTTTAAGAGCCAGCAACTTCCATTACCACGAGCTAAAGCCTATAGTTTTTGTGGGCTCGCTGGATTACCTTCGGAGAGAGTGGGAAACTTTACACAACTTCCCCAAGGTCTCCATCTTACCTGTGAGTGTACTACTTCACCTGCATGTTGAATATCTGTCCAACTAGAAGGCGCTGACATTTTAAGTTGCACTCATGCTGAAATCTTTCAAGCGATTGTCATTTTGAGTTTGATCGCGCATTTCTCAGTTGAATGATTACTTCATGAGAGCTCAGTGAGCCTCCCTCATCCCTAGCAGTGACACATCCTGCATATCCAAAGTGGAGTTTATGAGCGTTGCAGCTGCAGTGCCCATCACAGATGGCGTGGCTTGCTGCCTTAGAGCTTGTTAGGCCTGGTTTGACTGATGATCAGAGGAGAATCACAAACACAGCCCTCAGCGCAGGCTAGCCTTTAGATTAGTCCATGTCTCTGAATCTCCAACGCCCGGTTAGATCAGTGGAATGTCATCGCCTCAAAACAAGAATACTTGTTAACTAATTTCCCACAGCCCCACTCTGCTCACTTCTTAAATTTATTTTTCTCTCCCCCATGTCTGTCTGTTCTCTGTGTTTTGCTTTCTCTCTCTCGCTGTCTTGCTCTTTCTCTGTGTTCCCCTCGCCCTGAAGGGTACACCATTAAGTCGGGCAGATTTAAGGGCTGTCAACATCAACCTCTGCGACATGTGTGTAATACTGTCAGCCAATCAGAACAATATCGAAGATGCGTCTCTGCAGGATAAGGAATGCATCTTGGCAACACTCAACATCAAATCTATGCAGTTTGATGACAGCATTGGGGTCTTACAGGCTAATTCCCAAGGTAAGAAGTGTCCCATTAGACTCCATGTACACTCCTGGCCAAAGGGGACAGGTTATGGGAGGGAGGAAAGGAGAGTAGTCAAAAAATGGAAAAGGAAAAGAGGAAAAGACTGGAGGGCAGTGAGAAGGCCACATAGGAAGGGTAGATGTAGTTTGTCGAGCACAGAGTCTGCTAAGCGCTCATAACTGAAATTCTCTGAAAGTCTGCTTTGAGTCTCGTCTGTAAACTGACATTACTGTAACTCTAACTGAAGATGTGCACACACAGAAACATTGTGTTTATACCTTCATCAAGCCTTTGAAGAGTGTTTACTCCGTGCAATTTTCTGATGGTTTCAGTCTTGTCCCTGGCAATTAGATGCTGCTAAACCTTTGATAATACTTTTTAATGATGTAATCAACATGACTGTGTCATTTGATGTTGTTCCCCCTGATCTGGAGTCTGGCAGATCGTCTGGAACAGATTGTTGATGTTTGCAGACAAACATACGAACCAGGCATCCCATCAGGCCTCATCATCATTAAGCAGCTAGTACAAATCACCAGGCAGGCCAATTCAGCTGCTCCTCATTAGTCACAACAAAACAGCAACACATGCACGCACACACCTCAGTGCTTCATAGCGTGCGCACGCGTTTGGGTGCGTAACACACTCGGTTACTCATGCCAAGGCATCCTATCCACAAACATTCACAAACAGGTGATCCTCAGTTTATGATTAGCTTGAAAGGTTCTACATGCCTTGAGGTAAGCAGTTAGTGCCACCACAGCGACTGTTGTAAATACAAATCAAAGTGAAGGTTCAAGAGGCCTTTTTTTTTCTTTTCTTTTCGTAATGGAGGGCATATCCACATTTTTATTAGAATGCCGATGCAGTTACTTCTCCAGCCTGTGTGAGCGATACGCTGTCGATAATAGTGCCAGCAAGCAACAATCGGCAGGAGTAAATCTGAGAGCGCGTCCACTCTGGGGAGCACTACTTGCAGAAAGCCACGTCCATCCAGAAGCTCGCAGGTTTATGTCTTCTAACCCAAACCAATGGTTTGAGACTGGCATTATCAATAACCGGGTCTTACTTTAACGGCCCATTTAAGAAAACACAGTGACATGCAATCATGCATACATAAGAAAATACACTCATATAACCAGGCGCTGCTATTGTATCATGGGTATTGCTGTGAGGATTCCTTCCTCCTAGCGATGCTCTCATTCAGACGCTGTCTGTGGAATTTAGAGGTGCAAATGAATAAGTAAACATGCGCTTTCCTGGGGGAGAGCTTCTCCCGGCTGCTGTAGCATGTAGTCAACCACAGAGCATAGCTGTGCCCGCAGGGCTACAGGGATAAGGGGGCATGTAACCCAGATCTCACTCATCTATTGTAGATTGTAGCTGAATAAACTAAGTTACAGTCTAACAAAAGCAAAAGCCAGCGTCTTTGCTTTGGGGCATCATTTTCATTTTTCATTAAAAAAAAAAAAAGTTAGCATTAATATAAAACATATAAAAGAGGAAAATTGACTGTTTTAAGTATAATTAGGCAATTCAAGAAGCATACTGTTATTTCAATCACAAGGACACAAGACTAGTCTATAAAGATAAACAGTGTCTTTCTTTAGAGATAAACAGTGTTTTTCATATGGGTCATATGAAAAACACATTTGAGCTCTTCTGTTTTTCAGTGCTCAGTAGAGGCTCAGCTCTCTGTTTGGATTTTGCCAGCTCACACTGCATAACGACTTTTGAGCTGTTTGTAACCTAACAGGTTTTGAAAGCAGCTCTACAGCAGGCCTCATGTATCCCTGTTCTCACCAACGCCACTTTCTGGGGTTGCGCTGCGCAGAGTGGAAGGCGCTCTCCTACGTCTTCCCACAGTCTTCATGTTCACTATGATACAATAAGCGCGGCGTTTTAGAGGCAGAATCCAAAAAACTTGCTGTCACTCTCCAGTGGAGTAAACATCATCCTTTATGGACATCGACAAAATGATGCTTGCACTATCTGAGCTGTGCTCCCTGGTTGAAGTGTCAAACCGCTGCTATCTCCTAGTTCAATAATTGGTGTAACAAAAGTTATGATTATCCATGCTTCAGTTCAGTGTGTGCTTCCCGCTGTGTACTAAACTATTTGGTGCCTTTTCCGTTGCAAAGGGCTGAAAGATCTCTTTTGTAATGTAAGCAGCTCATTGAGTTTCTTGACAGAAAGGCACGCACACACTCGCACACAGAGAGAATTTGCAAGCCTTTTAAAACTTTGTGACCTGAATATATTCCCTGCATTATGTTTCCTTGGTGGTGGCACTATAAGCTGACATTTTGCTGTAGTCAGCATTAAATGATGGATGTCAAAACACAGTTGATGCATTATGCATATAGCATTACAGATTTAAGGTGTTTACTTGTCACTTTGAGGAAATGCAAAAATGTGAAGTCATGTGAATTCATACTCCTGTCACTTGCACTTGTATTTCATGGTTCTGTGCCACACCATTTTCGATAAAAGGTTTTCAGGATCCACTTCACCAATTTTATTGTAACAAAATGAACAACATATAAAATTTATGTCTGCCAGTTGATGGAGGGATGTGAATGCTAAATATGTCTTGGCTGACCCCTAAAAGCACAGTATCACTATTGCAGTTTTTAGGCAGGCGCCTGCTTCACTTAGCTGCCTTCTTTGTGTCCGTGTGTGTTCTTCAATCCACACATTTGAATCGCACATAAAGTGCACATCAAAAACTTCATGCTGGGTAAGATAGAATGCATCTGTAATTGTACTGATGCAGAGTTTTAGGTCATGCCCTCATGCCGGTGATACTTCTACAATAAAACATACAGACTGCACATTTTTGTTTTGCTATTTGTCATAAAGAGTAAGACCCACATTAAGCCGATACACAGTGACGACATTTAAGTTGGAATCTGATTTTTTATGTTTATTAAATTATTATGCCTCATAAAGAGTAGTCGCATTGGTAATAGCATTATATGTTTGAGGTGAAACTAAATTAAATTCAAAAAACACCACAAAATGTAAGTTAGGGCTCAAAGAATAAATAATTAGTAAATTAGTAGGAAAACATTAGTTAAAAGTAACATATTGCTATAACTTTAATAATTTTTTATTGTTTTATTATATTTTATTTATTCAAATGTAAATAGTAATAATAGAAACCTATCAAAATCATGTAGTTATTTTTTAGTATAAATTGAAGCTGAAGCAACAATTTTTTCTTTAAATGCCCAGTCGTGTGAATTCAGTAGCTTATTGAACCATCTTAACTCCAATAACTTAAAGTAATTTTTTTCTGCATGACTTTATCCATCTCTTACATCTTTGTGGGAAAAGTTTGACCCAGGCTTCTTTACAATGTTGCTTCAGTTCACTGAAGTTTGCAGGCATTCATTTATGCACATGTCTCTTAAGGTCCTGCCATAGATTCCTTATTATCAGTTTGGGCTTTAACTGGCCATCGCTGCACCTCGATTCATTTTATTCTCAGCCATTCTGTTGTAGATTTGCCTCTGTGCTATACACTATGGCCAAACCTCTCATCTTTGGTCTTGTCCTTCCAGAGGACAGTTTCCAGAAGCATTGGGTTGTTTTTTTTTTTTAAATTTAACTTTCTTAAACTGAAGTTATGCTGTTATATAGTAAAAAGAGGTTTTCTGCTGGCAGCACCTCCAAACAAGCCATACTTATTCTGTCTGTTTCTACTTACATTGTCATGAACATTAACCTTTAACATGCTAATTGATGCCTATAGGGTCAAACCTGTAGCTCTTGGGTTTTATGCAGTTTTTTTTTTTAGCTTTGCCTGGTCTAAACTTGGGGTGATGCTGGGATGTCCACTATTGGGAATATTGTGGCATTGTGTTAACGCACACCCAAATGTTCCAGACCAGCACACTGTCAAAAATTGTGTTTTTATAGAGGTGCTCACACTTGCTGATGGTCAGTTAATCAGGTACATTTGATTAGCAGCACCCGGCTGGCTTTAATGCCTGTGGAAGCAGTGAGGGTGGCATTGAACTGAAAACTTTCTTTTTCACATGACTTTATTTGTATTAAGTAGATATTAAGATTTAAACCCTTTACATCAGCTATAAAGTTTGCTGACCAGCCTGAATACTTGATCCATAACGCTGTTTTATCTGCTGATGTATTCAGCCTATGTCTTTGTTTCCGAATGTGTAAAGGTTTCACGCCTCCTGGAATGGACAGGTCATCTCCAGACAGCAGTCCAGTACATGGCTTCGTGCGTCAGGCATCTGTCACCACCGGATCCAACATCCCCATCATCACAGAACTAGGTAAAACTGTTTCCACCCACCTCAGTTGCAAACATTGCATGTTACATCCAGTAACTACCAGTCAACTCATTATTCATTTCCAGATGTAGACACACAGAGCTAATAATCTCAGGCATCATTCTGCTATCAAAAGTTCCAACTCATTCGAGGTCAAACAGACTAAAGAATGCACGGTGTGGAATTTTTGTCCACTTTCATGTTGTTGATAGCTTTGCCCAACTCAACTTCATATTCGGATGTGGGTTACTGGATCCTGCAAGGTTTTTTTTTTTTTTTTTGTTGTTTTTTTTGGTCAAGTGGTGACTCAACTTAAAGGTATCAAACACGCACTTTCGGGACAAAAGCCACATCTCCTGCCATTTGTCCACTAATGGACAAGAGAAACTCAGCCTGATGGAGAGAGGGAGAAAAGGGAAGAGAAAAGGTAGAAGAGGAAAAGTGCCTTGGTTGCAAAATGGGTCCATTTATTAATCACAATACCACTGGTTGTATTCCCAATGGTGATGGGGACTCATGAAACTTTCAGATCTCCGAGGGGCCTTCTAAAGCACTAGAGACTAGCTACTCTGTCTCCTCTGACCCAATTAGGGAGCAATGGAGCATGAGGCCAGCTAAGAAAAGGCCAGAAAGAGAAAGAAGCTGCCTAATATTACTTGTAACCAGCACAGCCATTACCTGAATTGAGCCTCTCCCATTACACTCCTAACCGCATATGTAATCATCAAAACTAGATAGTCCACGTTAGAGCCAAAGGCTTCTGTCCTGGACCTTAATGCTCATGGCTCTGGAGTTGCCTCTCTGCATGGTCTTTGCTTAGAAAATTTTCAAGCTGCAGCATCACTAGATGTGATAACATTGTCTTTTAGGAAAGGAAGAAGTAAGAGAATACAAAGGGAAGAGTGGCTGCATGTCTTACGCCAAATATATGCTGTACTTACATTGTCATATGTTCAGGTTACAGTGCCAGAAGCATATTAAAGTCACTTTCAAACCTAAAAAACACGCTTCATCTGAGTTTCGTGATCAATTTTGTTTGCATGGCGTGTGAAGTAGGTGTGTTTATGGATAAGATCCTTTTCTTTATCCGTCTCACTGCTTTACCATGAAATTATTTATTGTTGTTGAAGCGGCAAGGTGCTGTGACAGCTCGGGCTTCGTATCTACTGTGCACTCTAATCCGGGGTGCTTCACTTTTAGACACCGGACAGCCGTGAATATTTCAGAGTAATTCCGAAGTTGACGCGAGCAGTCTCGAGACACCCGAATGCCTTTACTGCAGTCTTTGAAACTGTTTCAATAACGACACAATTTCTCCCTCTCTCTGCACTGTCTCATCACCATTAGCTAAACCTGGCAAACTACTGCCATTGGTTTCACTCAGTCAGGAAAAAAAAAGTGGAACCAGCATACAAATGATAACAGAGCTGGGTAAGCTGAGCCTTTGTCCTCTGCTGCCGTTCGTTCCCCCTCGCTCCGTCGCTCCGCTCCTCATCAGCTTGTCTTGATTTATCTGGCTGCAGTCAAGGCTCTCGCCGCTCCCATGGCTTCACTTTGAACACATTTTTATCCTTCGTTCTGGCTGAAATTGACTGTCTTGTTTTGGCCCTCTTTTTACTGATTTTTTTATTTTTCTTATTTATTTTGGGGCATTTTTTTTTTGTTTTCTTTCTTCCAGTTGGGTTTTTGCAGAGCTTCGCTAGGCCTTTGATCATGTTCAGTCTGTCCTTGTGGCTGTTTTCATAGCAACACCCCCTCGGCCTCTCACCACCCCTACCTCCCCTCCTTGCCACCTCCACACACACACTAACTCCCGCTTTCCCCCCCTTCACTCCGTTGGCCCAGGCCCGTTTGCATCAGCCCCCTTCTCTCTTTGACTGACATTTTTGTTCCACAGCTCACAGGAAACAAGGGAAGAAATCAAATTTCAAAAATAACAACAACGAACAAAATCTTTTAAGCTGTTTGTTTATTTTTAAAATGTATTTTTCTTTTTTTTCTTTCCCTCATGCCATAACTCTGAGGCACAGATACTGCACAAGTCAAACAGAAAACTTGTGTGATGCTCTCTTTTAGAGTAATGTTGGCTCATAGATTCATCGCTGTCCACTGCTGCTAGAAATACATTATAGGGAAAAAGATTTGCAGCAAGAACTCATTCTTTTATTACACTTAAGAGGTTTTTTAAAAAATCCATTTATTATCAGGCTAGTTTCATTTAGACTGTGCAGATCATGTTTTTCTTCATCATAATATAAAAAGTGTGTTGTTATCTGGTTTTAATTTGACTTTCGGGGCGCAGGTAAATATGTGAGATGTATCTCCACAATGGTGATGATGTGACAAACACATCCATCAAGAAGGAATTTCCTAAAAAACAAAACAAAACAAAAAAACATAGCATGTCATTAAGTGCATGGTTTTCTCATGTGAGATAGTAGCCATTGTTGAAGTCTCAAATTTTACTTTTTAATGAACCCTTATAAATATATAGATATATGCTTTTTTTTTTAAATACATATCTGTTTTTGTTTTTATGTATGCTACTGTCACTGTATTTTGAAATTCTGTGCAGTTATGTACCTTGGATAGCAATATAATAAATAATAAAAGGAAAACCAAAATGAGTATATAGTAGCTACAGAGATGCTAAGATTGGGGACTTCTTCAATGGTTATCTAAAGTTGTGGTTTGCCTAAATGTATGAAACGCACCCTGCATGTTATATACAGTACATAGAATTACATATATTACAATATACATATTAAAAAATGAAAAAGGTATTTTATTCAGCAACACATATTTGTCACATTCCAAACAATTAAACATATGAGGACAAAACAAGAGTATTTTTAAACTTGGGCATCAATTTTACAATAATTTTTGATTTCATGATCAGTGGAAAACATGTCAATTGTTTGGAGAAGAAATGAATTTTATTTTTTTTTCTTGTGTTTTAAAGTAAGTGCAGTGGTGTATATATGCAGTGAGATATAATGTGCATCTGATGTTGCATTATATTGGAAGCTCCAACCATACCGCAATACCTATATGCCTGAGACCTTCTTCTTCCATTACTAAGATGAGTCCTAATCTTTTAAAATGTAACTCAGCATTTAAAAAAAAAAAGAAGAAGAAGAAGTGTATCGTATGCTATTAAACTCTCAGGTGTGCACTTCACTCTGCCCGTCTCTAACTCGGCTGTGTCCCCTCTCTCAGTGAACGACTCAAACGTTCAGTTCCTGGACCAAGATGATGATGACGACCCAGACACAGAGCTGTACCTCACTCAGCCCTTCGCCTGTGGCACCGCCTTCGCTGTCAGTGTACTCGACTCCCTGATGAGTGCGGTGAGTTCCTAAACAGACTGAAAACCCACTGTGCTTGTTTTAAATTTTACAATTTTTATTTTTGAAATTCTCCATCTGCATGCTTTAATAGCTATATTCATTAGAGAAGAGTTTCAAATAAAGTACATAAAGACTTAACTGCATGCTGTTGCTCAGGTAGAGACTGTAGATTAAGGTAGAGTTAAGACATTGCATTATGTTAATAAACCCAGATCATTTCCTTATTTTCCTTATTTACAATTAAATTGCTTTAGAACAATAAATTTTCAGATGTACCTGTACTTGCCTATAAGTTACAAACTCAGCTGGTGTATATAATAAAAAAAACACATCCTGAGATGATGTGTTGACATAAATTTAAGTAGATGCGCAGTTTTGGCATTTCAAGTAGGCAGAAGTTGGTAAATGAAATGGCACAGTACATTGATCACATATGCCTGCCAACTCCACTGACATCAGAAGAGAAATAGTTGGCATCACTCACCCTAAGTGTTGACTGTTTAACTTTCAGGAGTTTTATTTTAACAAAGTAAACTAAAAGTTAGTGTAGTAGTGGTGATATATGTGCAGCTAGAAAGGGGCCAAAGAAATGCTGTTTTGTCATTTGTGATCACTGAGCCGGAGATAAGAAAAAAGATGAAATGGGCAGAAAACAAGCTACAGAAAAATTCTCCCTCTCCCGATGACCAAGTGTGTTGTTTCCCTTTGGTGCTGTGATGGCTTAATTCCAGCAGTTCTCTCTGCGAATAAGGGGTTAGAGTAGCGTGCAAAGCTGAGCTGTGCAGGGAGTATAGCGGGCGTCAGCTGTAGTCTGGCACTGGTCAGAGGTGAAGCCAGCTAATGGACACTGCTCATCCATCATGAGGCTCTGCAGGCCTGTCAGGGTCCCAGTGAGGGGCGCTGCCACTACGGCCCGTCTGCCTGGTGACATCAGCTGTCTTCACTCTTAGCAAAAGCAGGTTCTGATCGGCTTGAAGGACAGGAGAACCTGACACTTGCAGATCGCAGTCAAATTGTTGTTTCGGAAGTCAAAGCAGACCTTGTGGGGTGCGTAGAGGAAAGAATTATGTTTTGTGGAAGTACTAGTGTTTTATTTAATGCAATGATCCCACATGTACTATGGTTAGCAAAATGTCCTTGACCATGTAGCTCTAAAATTTGATAGATTTATGTATCTTGAATTTTATGTATATTTTAGTGCAACCTAATGCAACATTTCTCATACTGAATACTTAAAGGGCTGGTTCACCAACTAACCCCCCCAAAAAAGCCAAAAAAGCATGTTTGCACTTATATCTAGTTGTATTTATTCATGTATATGGTTCTGTTTTCAAAGTCAGTTTTTAAAAAAATATTTTAATGTATTCATCTTGGTGAATGGCGCATGAAAAGAAAGATTTTAAAATATCATTTTTTTTAAAGCAAATATTCACTATTGCATAAAAAGATCAGCATTTAAAAAAATTTATATTTTATAAGAAACGGGCACAGTGAAAAATGTCAGTGTTGAGATCTGTGGGTTATTGACCATAACAGCAAAGTGGTTTCTACAAAGATGTGTTTCTGTTGACTTTTCAAATAAATTCATTTATTATCAGAAACCTAAAGATTAATAACTTCAGTAAATAAAGTCCAAACTACCTACAGTGAAATATCACAAGAGGTAAGGAAGAAAATATGTTTTCAATAACTAATGAGTAGTGAGAGGTAGTAAGGTCTAAGCACTTTTTACTTATGTCTGCTACAGCTCTACTGGTGACTCTAATGACATCTGCTTATACATATACCTTTTTTTCTCTGTCCAGACATACTTTAATGATAATATCCTCACGCTGATTCGAACGCTGGTAACAGGGGGAGCCACGCCAGAGCTGGAGGGTCTGCTGGCTGAAGAGAATGCTCTCAGAGGAGGCTACAGCACACCGCAAACTCTGGCCAACAGAGACAGGTGTCGCGTCGCCCAGCTAGCCCTCTACGACGGGCCATTTGCTGACTTAGGGGTAAGTGGATGTTTAAGTGCAGATGACACATTTTGCCACTACCCAGCAGCACACATCTGCCCACCTCTGCTGCTCCCGGGCCTTAATCTGATGTGAAGAACAGTGATTGTGCAAAGCAAGCCTTAGTGGGTGGAAAGGGAAGATCGCTTTGAAGAGAACAATGAACCAACATGGTGTTGGTTCTAATTGGTTCCAACCTTGTTTTTAACAGGTTTTCTTAATCTTGTGAACTATGAGTAATGAAGTTTTTTTTGTTTTGTTTTTTTCTTGGATGAACTCTGGCATAATTTTACAACACTGCCAGTTTTTATTGCAGTCTCCTCTGCCAAAAGTTGGTGTTTACTGGCAAGCAAAAGACTGGTACAGAGCGCATGAATCTCACAACTTAACAATTCCATTTATTGTCCTAACCTGACTGACCTAACACACAATCATGGTTTCTTTGTTCTGTTGTTCACCAGGATGGCGGCTGCTACGGAGATTTATTCTGCAAAGCACTGAAGACATACAACATGCTGTGTTTCGGAATCTACAGATTAAGAGATGCACATCTCGGTGCACCAAGCCAATGTACAAAACGGTATGATACAAGCTTTTGCTCATTGACAAAATGAATATCTTGATGTAATAGAATGAATGATTACGCTTGTAGACTCCAGAGTACTGTTGTATACAGAGGCATTTGTATTAAACTCAGTGACTACAAGGTGTTCAGGTCTTGTGACTGCATAGCAAGCCCAAATCATCACCACTCCACCACCGTGCTTGACAGTTCGTCGATGTCTTTGTGCTCATATTCTGGTATCCTGCATCCCTTCCAAATGAGCCATTTTTATTCAGTCTTTTTCTAATTGTGCAGTCATGAACTTTAACATTTAAAACACTAGCTAGAGCCTGTAGAGTCTGAGATGTAGCTCTTGGGTTTTATGCAATTTTATGTCAGAGTTTCTCTGATCGTTTTCTCTGATCTTGGGGTGAATTTGCTGGGAGCTCCACTCCTGGGAAGATTGTGCTATTGTGTTAACATTTACCTGAATGCTCCAGACTGCAAACTGCCAAAACCCATGCTTTTACAGAGTTGATCACGCTTGCTGATTTTCAGTTGCATTTGATTAGAAGCGCCTGGCTGCTACTTATTAATTTAATCCCTCTAGAAAAGGTAAGGGTGTACTTAGAGGCCTGTGGAAACTTTATTTTTAACATGACTTTTATGTTTAATTTTTAAATGTTGCAGTAAATGCTTTGCCGCTCTTTCATTGATGTATCTGAGTCTTATCGTCTGTAACATGTGTTTTCCGGCTAGGTATGTGATCACAAACCCTCCATACGAATTTGAACTGGTGCCCACCGACCTGATCTTCTGCCTAATGCAGTTCGACCACAACGCCGGCCAGTCCCGGACAAGTTTGTCCCACTCTTCCCACTCCTCCCATTCCTCCAGCAAAAAGAGCTCATCCGTGCACTCCATCCCCCCATCGAACCGGCAGAACCGCAGCAGCAAGACCCGGGAGTCCCGCGAAAAACAGAAGTACGCATACGCACATGTCCTGCAATCTGCCTGATTAGTGTTTTATACCCAACCTGTACAGTATGCTATAGGTGTGTGCGTGCGTGTGTGTGTGTTTGTGTGTGTAGACGGTGATGACACATGCACTGATGATTACTGTGTATTATGTGTTTGTGCTTTGCGTCCATGCCCTGTGTTTGTGTGTTTTGTTCATAATCATCTGCATGTGGTCTTCACTCTGACATCACTGCAGTCATAACATGGCATAAGCAAAATGGTAAACTCACTTTGTGGAGAACTGGGTTCATTTATTTGCCTCAAAGACTCGAGCCTCTTTTGTAAACAGTAAGGCCATTTGTTTGGATTAAACGGCCATTGTGGTTGGAAAGAAGATTACAGTAAAAAGCCCCAACCACAACTCACTTTCAATATGTTGTTTGGTCTACCTGTTGTATTTGTCTTAATAGTTAGTTGTTTTGTGTTTATCTTGTAGTATTTGTGGAGTAAGTAACTGTTATGTGTTGGATATTTGTGCACATGATCAGCACACCTGGATCATGGATGTAACGTACTGTGATTTGGCTACTGTAGCTGATATTTATTATTAAGTTGACATTACAGATACTCATAAGATCATCCCTCATTAGCAGTGTTGATATTTTGTTAATCATGGTGCATCTGTACTGCTTTATTGCATGTCCATGTTGGTAGCCCTTTTGAGCAGGCTATTATTTCCTGTACTTTATTATTCACTTATAAGATTATTTTCAAATTTGGTGAAATATTTTTGACAATACTTGGTGTTTATTCCATATTTTCTCCCAAAAATGAGCGTAATTTTCTTTTGACTTGGGAGAATAAAGTCATTTTTGAAGCGTGACATATTCTAAAAGCATGCAGATTTGTTACAATCGTACTCCAGAGCTGTTAAGGAGTAAAGGAAAAGTCCTGAATACATCTTGAAACGTAGATGTATTATATCAACCGAATGCTGTAATGACAACATGTACGCATAAGATAGACTGGTAGCCATTTGTTAGTTGTGTATTAACTGTAAATACGCCTCACTTACAGTAGATTACTTACCTCTCTTTCTGAAGTGCAACAAGGATGAATAGAATGGGCCAAGGTATGCAAGTTAACGATTCTGCATGACTTAGCAACCTTTTTACCTGGGGTTCTGATCATAACTATGTCCTCTGTGGATATTGTTATGATGAGGGGAGTTTGTTTTATTTCTTACGTTCTTCAGACGTTAAGTAAACCATGCCTCAGTTTAAGTTTTGCTTTCATCTGGAAAGCAAAATGTCTGCTGCTGCTCCTGCCTCCCTGCCATGATCAGGACCATTTCCACACTGCATGAGGTTGAGACAACCCCTACACCCTACCACCCCACCCCACCCCACCCCACCCCACCCTGCCCTCCCCCTCCTTTGTGCCTCTACCTCAGTTATTTATTTCATGATATGATTTTTTTCCTCTCTCCTACAGACAAAATCATCTTCCACATTTTTTTCTCATTATCTATCATGCCTTCTTACGGTTTATTTGAACTTGAGATGGTTTGCATTGTGTGAGAGGTCTGTGTGTTTGCGCATCTTCCCTCCTATTGAATGCTATGAGACGACTGTAGCAGACTTTCAGATGTAAAATTTATCCTCTCATTTAGCACAGCAACTATGTTATTATAACAGCATCAGCATGTACCGCAGAGCAACTACGTGTTGTAATACTGTACATACATGTACCATAGCTCACATGTAGGTCAGACTGATTCAAATCCCCCTGATGCAGCCAAATTGCTTACTTCTTCACAGAACTTTAAGAAAGTGTGTCCAGCCCTGTGCCATCGGTCACACTGCAAAAGTGGGAGGTGTGACCAATTTAGAGTTTAAATTGAAGGGGGAATATGAGTCTGTAAGTCTCCTCCTTGTAACCCTGCACGCCTGATATGGTGGTTTGAGGCGACATCACTAAGTTCACCGTATCAGCAGTAGACTCCGGAGAGAGATGGCAGACATCTTGCTTCACCTCAGGCACAATTCTACACATCAAATGTCTTTGCTGTAACACACAGCCCTGCAGCCTCAAGCTTGCTGACACACACACACACACTCAAGCCCACACAAATGAATCTCTGCACATGCAGTCCTGCATGTAGACGAGCACTTTCACACACACACACGCACGGATGCGTGCACAGGGTGTGCTCCACATCGCAAAGTTAAAATTTGATATTACAACTTCACCCAAAAGGAAGTGACATCTTGAATGGCGTTGCAGTCGCCTGTGAAGTGCTGGGAGTGAGTTTACAAACTTCTGACAGCTGGCATACACACTTCCCTTTCCTCAGAAACACTGCTCTCATAGCCTACTTAAACATGAAGAGATTCTCTCCTAGATGACACATCCAACCCTCTCAAATCTCCTTCCTGCTCTCATGCTGACAGTGATTTTAAGAGCTCACTCCGAAATGCGACTGTTTAGGGTATGGTGCACTTTTTTAAATTATTAGCTAAACAACCAGATCACCCAAATCGCAAAAGACACATTTTCTATAATTCCACTATCGGTAAATGGTCCTACAAAAAGTTCTGGTTTTATTGCATGGTATCTATTTCTTTGATTTCTGCGACCATCCAAATACAACACAAGTGAATAGAATTTCACAGCACTAACAATTTAGAGTTTACCACAAAAGGCACATTTTCCTGTCGATATTTGAAAAGATTCACAAGTACAAAGTACTGGTTCAGTTGTGGATCATCCTCTGGTTACCTGTTATTCTGTCAATCCTAATCCACTATTATTTGTTTGTTTTTCCAGAGGAGATGAGCTATTTATTTGGTTTTTGTTTAGTTGGAGTAATTCAGGTTTATTGTGTGTGCTGAAAATGTTCAGATGCTGCATCTGAAAAGCACAGACAGTGGGACCTCTCTGGATAATAACAGTTTAATAACAGAACCCCAGTTTTACCAAACAAGAAATAATACATCCCTGCTCACAGCTAGGACCTTTTACCTCTTTTCCACCAATGTAGTGCTGGTGCAGAACCAGTCCTCTCCTTTACCTTTTGAAATCCTGCTCAATTTTTAAGTGGCTTAATGGTAGAACATGGCATAGCTTCAAGTAGCAAACGCTTGGGTAACAGCCATTTGAAAAAAGCTTTAATAGATGGCTGCCCCTCCCTGAGCCTGGTTCTGTCTGAGGTTTCTTCCTGTTAAAAAGGGAGTTTTTCCTTCCCACTGTTGCCAAAGTGCTTGCTCATAGGAGGTCATATTATTGTTGGATTTTTCTCTGTATGTATCATTGTAGGGTCTACCTTACAATATAAAGCGCCTTGAGGTGACTGTTGTTGTGATTTGGCGCTGTATAAAGAAAATTAAACTGAATTGAATTGAAAATTGAATTAATAAGAAAAATCTGCAAACTGTATCTATGATTCGGTGAGATGCTTTTGCTTCACTGATGTTTGCTTCACTGATGTTTGATGGTTCCATCTTATATACCAGCACATTTGTGCACACATGTGCTTATGCCACTTTTTACATGAAAAAGCAATGAACCAGTTCAAGGGGACATGCTCATCAGCTAGCAACTTGTCATTCACAAGTTAGCCCATTTCTCAGTCAGGTCCTTGCACATTGCATTCAGTTTCACTACATGAAGAACAGGTTTCATAAGGGGACTAATTTAATCATTGTGTTAAATCTCAGTGCTAAAATCTGTCTTTTAAACTATGATCAGTAGGGTTAGGGTTGGTACCTTTTATATCATCTTTTATACTATTATCATGAGTGTGGCCAATCTTTGATGAGCAAGCTGTGTAGCAGAATAACAGAATGCAAAAATTTAAAAAAGCAAAAAACAAATAACCGGTTAAATATTTTAAAAATAATTTTCTTTGGTTTCTTTTTGTTTTCTAAACTTGATTTCACGCTTAAAAAAAAATCGGGACACAGACTTACTAAAAGCTATGTTGCATTCCCTCTTCTTTTAATACTCTAATCCTTCATTTTTCTGGGTGTGAACTGAGGAGATTCTGCTGCTTTCAAGGCAAAATGTTTCCTCATTTTTGCTTATATTGAATTTCAGCTTTTAAATAATTCATCATAATCCACTATTGTTGTTAAGGGAAATTATCAAATATTTTCAATGGGTGATGGGACAGGCCGACAGGAAGGCCAGTTTAGTACAGATGGAGAGATGCTTTTTTGTTCCCTTCCGAACTTTTTTCTTAGCACCAGCACTTAATATTTTGTCTTTATTACTTTTATGTAAATAATGTTTAAATGACTTGCAAATTTATGTATATATTATTTATAGTGTGTGTATATATTTTACACACCATATTTCTTAGAATGGTAAATGAGCCCCTGTAAAAATGTGTCAAATGTGTATTCTTGTAAATGGCAATGCATCTACATAGTTTTAATGATAATACCAAGATTTCTAAATCTATTGCTATACTTTAATATTGTAAAGGCTTGATATTTAAATTCACCCAGATTTTTTTTCCTTTAATTGAAAAAAAAAAAAAAGTCCCACATTTGCTTCCACTCACACTGCCCTTGGCAATTTGAGGGTATTTATGTTGAATTTGAATCCACCCGTTCCACATCTTGAGTCTGGCTGGTCAGAGGAATACACTCATTGGAGGTTTTATACAGACTATTTCTTTGCTATAAAGAGATTCTTAAAAAAATAGTCTTTATTTAGACTAATTTTTAAGAATTGACAACACAGAGTCAACTGACATTGACTCTGTATTGTGGTGACAGCAGAAATCTCTGGAATGGATGTCTCAAAATCTGGAAATAAAACCAAAACTATCCAAAAACAGGAGAAATGGTTTAAAAACAAACAAACATTGTTTTCTGTTTTGTAATTTGGGTGAGCAGATCCTGAAATATGCTTTAGTATGTACTGTATAGCATACTAGTCTGTTCTTCTTTTTTCTTTTTTCTTTTGTCTTATCAGTCTTCCCACAATTAATTAGAAATCTGATATAACATACCCACATAAATACAAAGTCAGTTATGGACAATGCCACCATATCAACTTCAGATTGTCTCAGGTCACCAGAAACCAAACTGAAAGTGGACCTTGCGTACGACAAAGAATGCCATGCAAATCTTAATCTCACTTAAACTGAGGCAGTATGGTTGTAACTAAACCAGCATTGCATACTTTTTCTAACTAAACCCTTGTTTTCTTCCTCTCTCACGTTTTCCCCTTTAGAAAAGAAATGGTTTACAGATGAACCAGAAAATGCCTACCCAAGGAACATTCAGATCAAGCCCATGAGCACTCACATGGCCAACCAAGTCAACCAATACAAATCCACTAGTAGTCTGATTCCACCAATCAGAGAAGTTGAAGATGAATGCTGAACACCAGGCTTTCTTGCTGACTCACCAGACATCTGTACGCTCTTTACGAAAGAGATTGGAAGAGATCACCAAAGGAGGGATGATGATGATGATGATGATGACAGAGGTGGTGAAGATTGACACATTTCTCCTCACTCATTCTTCTAATTGAGGGTTGGACAGGAACCCAGACTGGGAAGGGACCTCCTATGTGTATATGTTTAATGTTACTTCCATGCTCTTGGACATTTGTTTTATTTATTTATGCGTCCATAGAAATGTACATAATGACAATCAAATAAGGATTGTACAGCTCCTTCTCTCTAGCACTTTTTGGAATTATTTTGAGAGTTGATGGAAAAAAAAGAAAGAAGAGTACTTCCTGTAATTCTTTGCAATAGTTCACCTCTTCATGTGACCAGACTCCATGGCTGAAGTGACTGGTTATTGGAGGATGAGGGTTGCAGCGATAAACTGATCATATCATCTCCCAAAGATTAACTCAGTTGCGTCAAACCGGCTGGGTTCATCGCCGTCATATCTCCCGTCTGCTTCTGTTCTATTTGCACTAAAACTGAACAAGTTTCTTTCCACAGAACAACTGGAAACATCAACACCCCCCACCTCCCCACGCCACCTCTGAGTAAAGAGTCATTGAGGAGATGACGGAGGAAGGGCTGCTCGGCTTTGGAGGCATACTAATTTTGTTCTCAGTTTGTTACTCATCGTGTCATTGCTTTAAGGTTTTGCTGTTTCACCTTGACTCGCCATGTAGAGTGAGATCAATCCAGGCCTGAAAACAAAAAACAAAAAAAAAAGGATATCAAATATTGCAAATTGGTAATCTAAAAACTCAAGACAATGGTGCAGTGTTGGTGCATGCTGGCTGGAAGGAGAGCCCGAGTCTTCTGCTGATATGTCAGATACCTGTGCTTGAGCCCAGTAGATATCGCGGTTAATCAGCCTGAATACATGAAAAGGATAAAAAAAAAAAAAACAACAACAACAAAAACCTGTTCTGTCCTTCATGCATTCAGGTTTATGTATAAACTGTGTGTATGTGTGTGTCGTATTACAGCCACTTGTCCTTCTGATGCTGCACTGTCACTCCCCACCAACACTGATTTGTATGTGATGAAGGACCTTTGAGGGAACAGCATGTTTGAAAAGAAAAAAAAAGAGTCATAATAGACACAAACAGTAGTAGATCATAAATCACTTGGATATTCTAACAAAGGCATTGAGTTGCATCCAAAACCAAACCAAAATAGCCAACTATGATTGAGCGTATCTAACATGAACAGCAGCTGCATGGCGTTATAACTGTAACAGCACTGGGACCACTCAGCAAAGTGGTGTATTGCCTGTAACATAAAGTTAATATATGAGGAAAGAAATGCCACATATTGCGTAATAGTGGGCATCAGTGGGTCCTCCTTTGATCGGAGCAACTGCCTGGCACGGGGTTGGCACAGAGGCAGTAAAGAGCTTGGATGTTCTCTGTTGCCAGCCCAGATGTCGCACGCCAAGCTGCTGTGTTCAGTCCTCGAACACGAGGAAATGCTCAAGCATAGTTGGTGGAAATGCAACAAATGCCACAGGCATAAGGACAAGGAAGTGGAACGTGCTCGGGTGCAACATGAGTGTATTTTCTGTATGCTAACGCGCCTATATATCCAAATGAGGCTGCTGCATGGATGGAGGATTGACCCGGTAGCCTCGTACTCCTAATGGTCAACCTTGTCCAAGAAAAAAAAAAGTAGTGGGATTTATACATTTCAGCATAATTATTTTATATCCATAAACATAATCAATTTGTACTTATTTTTCTAGTCAAGAGCAAAGTTAAAAGTACTTTAGGAGAAGACTGAATTGATATATTTAATTACAACTACATATCAAAAGATTTTATGTTGGACTGTCACTTTGTCACGTATACTAAAACAAATGATTATTTTTTTAATCACCCTAGCCCCTCTCTGACAGACTGCATCACTCTGGAGCTAACATAGCTTAGACTAGCTTGCATTGTGAAAACATCTTCAGCTTGGCAGCTCAGCTCTGTTGAGTGCTTGTAGAAATAAATTTAGGCTAATCGGAAGCCTCCTTTGGTTGCACAGATGCAGTGTCTACTAAATAATGTGTCTACTACTAAGCGTCCCTTGCTGAGAACATGCATAAAGGGAAGAAAGGCGTAAAGGAGTTGTGTTTTGGGGGAGAGGGTAAATGTACTTAACTAAGCAGTGGATTAGAATGGTTAATAATGACGGGATGAATAGAAAGTTTCTCCCACTGTGTGCAGACCAGAACCGAACGACCTTTATTAGATGACTGTGACCTAAATTAGGTCCCTAGCATGGAGTAGGAGTATGTACACTACCACAAAGTGTGCTGGTATTTTCCACAGAATATGACCGGGAGACGCTATTTGTTTATTGCAGCGATCCTGCTCTATAGATTGTAAAGAGAACGTCATTCTGAAAATAGAAAACAATTTTGGAAAATGGAAAAGATGATACTGTGCTAAATATGTTTGTGTAAACTCAACCCATGATATAGATGACATTTCTTTCTCAATCAAAATGATCTGAGCCTCAGTGTCCGTCTTTTGGGTGTGGTACAACTATGCTGAAGCCTCATACACATTGTCCTGAAGTGAACTTTTGAACTGTGATTACATCGTTGTCACACATTGTAGCAAATAGGTTTCTTTTTGGAAAAATATGTGAGTAAAATGTACGTATAATTGGGTTGTTAACGCCATACTTTCTAGCCTGAACTTTAAGGAATTAATATTTGGTAACATCGGTCGCTCACTCTACATAAAAATCGACAAACTGATTGTTCTGTTGAGAAAAAAAAAAAAAGATGAATATGTATCTCAAAAAAATAAAAGATCTTGGTTTATTGTAGGAATGCGGAGACTATTCAAGTACTGTATGTGGCACATGGATAGGTTAGGCAGAATTTGATCAGCCATCACGAAGATGAAAGGTAGCACCAATTCAGCAATTATCGAAAGACAGGACATCCTTCGTTTTCCTGTTTCTATTACTTTGCTTTGTATCAGGGTTTACATTCCATTTTGTCAGCTCATCATTATCTATCACAAACTGTCACAACTGCTTCTTATTTGTTTACAGAATATTTTTGAGGCACTTAAACATAGCAAAGTGGTACATGCTGCAAACCGGCATAAACTCGAAAAGTAATGCACCATTTACTTTCATTATACTTGATTACTGTGCTTTTTTTTTTTTTTTTAGACCTGAACCCTCATTGCACAACTCATTCAGGCTGGCATTACTCACAACACTGGACTGAGATGTCTCTCCTTCCTACATCTTTTCAGATGTTCTTTGCATTGTATACCTCTAAAGTTTTTGGAGTGTTTTTTTTTTAAGTGCCATGAAGAGTTCAGTTGAGCAGGCATCCTTCAGTCATTCAGGGACACAGGCTTCCTTTAAGGGAGTCCACGTGTTTTCCACTGTGAGAATAAAGTCTTGTACTGACATGGAGAACATCCAAGCCATCAATGCCTCCATGCCAGTATAGTGCCAGGCAGTGCAGGAGGTCAAGAGGAGGGCCCATATTAAGTCCCACTAAAGCGAAAAGTGGCATACAGGAGGCCCGAGGGGCTGATGGGGCAGATGGATACAAGCTTCAGTCAATAAATCACACATGTCCTATCTGCCACATGCTTTGTTAAAGGTTAGCAGGTTGTGTCATACAGTGTAATGAGATATGGATGACTGAAAGATGCACAGATGTGTTGT
Source organism: Diplotaxodon limnothrissa (assembly GCF_057381915.1). Lineage (NCBI taxonomy): Eukaryota > Metazoa > Chordata > Actinopteri > Cichliformes > Cichlidae > Diplotaxodon > Diplotaxodon limnothrissa. The sequence continues at coordinate 11,768,878 of NC_140608.1, read as the reverse complement.
TATCCACTGAACAAATCAAAAGACTGACGCGTCATATGTTACTGTTACAGTATGTTGCATTAATTTTGTTAATCTATTTTTTTTGCTGTAAAGGATGGAAATAGAAACTTATTTGCTGGGAAATGTACTAGATATATAATAGAACATAAAATACTTATGGGGATAGGAGGTGGGTCTCAAGTCTTAATAATACATGAAAACTGCATTCAGCATTTTCTTTTAAAGAAAACTTGCTTTTTTTGGCTGCCTATCAGTTCAGGAAGAATTCAAGATATTGCTCTTGTTTATCACAGATAGGATTTCTTAGTACATCATCATTGCAGCAAACGGAAGTTTGACACAGCAGTCTAATTAGTTTGGATGCGTTCAAGATGTGATGGATAAATGGATTATTTGATGGTGCTGAGTTGATCTACCTGACTCTGTCAAATATAATCTGCTGATAAATATACTGTCTTGTACAAAAAAAATGTACATAGATTGTACATGGTTTCTTTTTGTATTTTTTCTCAAATTAAAATGGATGTATTTGTGTTCTAAACCTGGACATTCTCCTAATTGTTTAGAAAAATTCCAGCTACAAACAGCAGTTCTCAGTTATGAACTATACAATTATATATTTGGAATGACCATAAATAGAAAGTGATACAGTACATACACAACTATTACATGTAGTTTATACTTGTAAACAATGTCCATACGTTAAATAATGTTATACACTTGCGAACACTTTATTAGGTACACCTTGGTAGTGCTCGGCCACCTTTTGCCTTCAGTACTGTTTTAACTCTTCATAGCATAGATTTAGATCCTATGTGAACTGTAGCCTCAATTTCCTGTTCTTAGTTAACAAGAGTGGTACCCATTGTTGTCTTCTGCTAGTGGAGCCCATCTGCTTCAGGGTTCAACATGTTGAGCATTTGGAGACACTCTTCTCCATAGCTTGGTTGCTGTGTGTGGGTATTTGAGATACTGTTGCCTTCCTATCAGTTTGAAGCAGTCCGGACATTTTTCTCTGACCTTCTCTGACAAGGCATTTTCTTCCAGAGAACTGCTGCTTGGACCATTCTCAGATGTGGTTATTTGGGAAATTCCCAGTAGCTCAAGAGTTTCTGAAATATTCAAAATAGCACTAACAACCGTATTGTGTTCAAAGTCACTTAAATCACCTGTTTGTCCCCATTCTGATGCCCGGTTTGAACTTCAACAAGTCATCTTGACCATGTGTAGATCCACAGGTTCAATTTGATTGTCTGATTAAATTCTGTGTTAACAAGCAGTTAAACCAGTTTGTCAGGTGTACCTAACAAAGGAGCTGGTGAGTTTATTTTAGTAGCAGGCTCCGAAACTCAGCTAGCCTGCTTCATCGGGTCTGTGTTGGGGTGTTTTGATCTGATTTAAGCAATAATCGACAGATAACATAAGCAAACATCCCTCTAATTTTTTACCATATATTAATTAATCTTTGGCTCTTTTCCACAATGTGTCTTTTGCTTCTCCTCCTTTAGTCTGGTTCTGCTGGAAGTTTCTTCCTGTTACCACCGTCACTAAGCATTTGCTCATCAGCATCTGATTGTTGGGACTTTCTGTCTGTTACTGCAGAGTCTTTACCTTACATTATAAAGCTTCTGGAGGTGATTGAAAGTGCTTTCTATTAGATACACCGAAATCTCGTATTTGTCTGATAGGTGTCCATTCGGTGCAGTGTTTGCACAACTCTGTTTGCAAATGGAAAAAAAATGCTCAGACCAAACCAACATCACTCCAGCCAACAACATGGAGCGTTCATGTTCGTGCACAACATCAAATATGACCACCATCAGTCTACCCACATGCCAAATTATCTCTCTAAACATGTACAGTACAGTTGAAAAAGACCCAGCCCCTGACCTTGACCATGAACAGGAGACACCTGAGATGAATACAAACTGTATTTTACCAATCCTCACCCTGCCGAGGGGTCGGTGACCCTGCCGTCCAAGTCCCACCACCAATCGCGTATCCTCTGAGTCTGGCATTAGTCTTGATTTACGTTTACTGACACGCTATTAGCTGCTCCATCACTTTCACCTGTCACACTGTCAATCAATGAGGATCCACACAGTGATGGGTGGGAATAGCATTCTGTCCACAGTAGCTCGTATATCTCCGCCAGGACAGTGACAGTGGATGAGTAAAGGACATTATACCAGGTATCTCGCTGTGCTGTCATGTCAGCGCTGTGGATGTGCGCCACATCAGGATGTGTAGCATCTTAATGTGGATTTGGCTTGCAGATACAGTTATTATAGAAGCGACTGATTTATTGAGGGAGTAATCCTCTTTCTCGCTGTTAGAGCTACGACATGTCAAAGCGAAGCCCGCACCTTGACGAGCATGTCATTAAACAGCGCTAACGTTGGAGGATTTTTAACCTTTCTGTAATGCAGTAATTTTCCAACTCCAATAATCTGTTTAGATATACACTGCAGTGAACACTGTGCTGCCCGTGTCAAGGGTACGGAGATATCTCCCGAGAATCCTTCAAACATCACGAGCAGCACCAATTCTGAGGTGTTATGATGTGTCAGGATGACTTCTCAGACAACGAGCCACTCTTATCTCATAGCTAGAAATCAGTGGACATCTCATAAGTCTCCGAGCCCTGCCCTCCTTCCCCTCCTCCTCCTCCTCCTCAGCTGAAGTGTGCAATTTCACACTCCAACGTCAAACAGGCGGTCAGAAAGAGAACGTATGACCCACCCTGGCATTTGTCCTCATTTCTCTCTCAAATGTGCAAACACTATTACCCTTGGGTTATCTTAAGTGGTGTGGTGAAGAATCCCGGCCTCTCTCCTCTCTTCGCCATGCCAGACACCCAGACATCAAAACACGACGAGCGGTACGGACAGAGCGGGGATAAAAGACAGAGTGAGGCAGGAGGGAAAGCGATGGAAATGGAGCAGATGTTTGTGCGGCTGCTGATTTGTGGCCTGATAAGGGTGCTACACAGGCAGCTGGAATTGATGGCTTGTTAGTGAGGACGGGCCCCTCTGTGAGATGTTTTCAAAATGATTGATTTACAATAAAGTGGCTCCGGGTGTGTGCATGCAGGCAGAACTGATGCAGATCGATCCCGCTGAAATTGATTGATCAGCCATTTAGGTTGGCAGTGTGTTTACTGAACAAAAACGAGCAGGACTCTCCTCCCAGCTCCCCCCTCTCCACCCCCACCCAACTCTCCATAAAGCAGAGGAGAAATGCCACCTCTGGGCCTGTCTCATTTCTCTGGAGGTGGCAGCAAATACAAGCCCTATCAGAATATGAACCATAAAAATGTAATCATACAGTGAGAAATACTGGCATAAACGTTTACGATTGTGTACTTTATTCTCCTATCAACGTGTCCTTCTGTGACTTGGAGATACTATGCCTTTAAAAATAATGACTTACCTGCTCTATGCAAAGGGAGGGAATACTGTTTGCCTTATCTCAGTGTCACATTGAGACTTTCAGAGGGAGGCATAGAAATAACTAATAACAGTGGATTTCAGTAAACAAGCAGCACATTCTCAGCCATACTTAAAGCTGACACACCAGCAACCTTTAGCCTACCTACACTCACATGCCTGTCATACATAATGTAGGACAGCCCTCAAGTGTTAAAGTGCCTCGTATATGGCAATTTTTCCAAACGGCACATACAAGGGTCTCTGTGTACATTTTATAAGGAGTTTTACTGATGGATAAATCACAAGGACAATGTTTACCATGTGACCTCTGTGACTTTTCTTTACTTCCTCTTTGCCAAAACAAACCTCTCCACCAGCCAGCTAAGGACTTAAATCACCTGTCCTCACACGCCTCATCCTGTTATTTGGATAATTGCCAACAAGAGCAAGCTTTTCCATTCTCAGGACGACGTGTGGTGGCCCCATCATGTTCCTTATTAACAATTTTACACACTTCGTCGCAGCGAGAGGGTGTCAGAATGCCAATAATATTTACCGTCTGGTGTGCGGGCTATTCAAGGGAGGCTGAGTGTTGCTGATTGCCCTGACAGAAGCTGACAGCACCCTGAACCTGAGATCCCTGCAAATAAACTCAGCAGTGTCGTTTTTTTCACCTTCTTCTTCTTTTTAAGGAAGCAGGGTGTGCCTTTAGACGTGAACCAGACGATGGAGCACCACACCGATGCTGTTTATGCTTCTTTTAGCTACTTCTTTTAAACATTCATTGACTAATAGAAGATATATTCATATATCTTTAGATATATATATCATTATCCCCTTGTCATAATGAGCCGTTTAGCAAATCAGTGACCTGCAGGTTTAAAATAATTTTCTAAAAAGAGCTGGAAGGCAAGTGCATGAAACAGCTGTCGTGGGATTATTGAGCCATCTCAGTCAATCCAACCACTGTGTAACAATTTCCATAACATTGACACAAAGGCTGTCAACACCATTTAGAGCTTCTACCTTTTGACCCCTGAACCGTTTAACATCACGGTCAATGTTTTACAGTATCCAAACATCTGGTTATAGTAGGGCACCTCAAACATATCGATATCGATAAGTGTGGCTGCATGTGTGTGTGTGTGTGTGTGTTTGTTTGTGTGACAGAGAAAGAAAAGGAAAAGATCCAAAGACCGAGCCCTGTCCCAATTCTACTGTGATAATAGTTTCCATGACGATGAGGCATGCTCAGCACATCACTTGTGGCCCAGATAAACAGTGATCCTTTACAAAAACAAGAAGGTCATTACAGCAGCTTGTCAAATCAATGCCCAGTGTGTCCAAGTTGATTAAGACATCTCCCCTCAGCTCTGACACTCCGTCAATAGCAGCAGGCGCACAATGCTGTGACGGAGGGGGGTTAGGGGGTTGGGGGTGTTGGTGATAGTCTATGGCGGAGAGAGTGTGTATGTGCGGAAGGGGGGTTGGTGAGGTGGGGGATATTCCAGCTTTCTCCTTCCACACACACACCTACACAAATACACGCACAGTACTCAGATGATTGGAGTGAAATACCCATCAGTCAGGGAGGCGAGGTGGACTAATGATTCCCTGTGCTGCCTATTAGAACTACATGACAACTCAATCCTGCTCACGGAAAGAGAAATGGAGGAGAGAGTTTGTTGGGATGGAAAGTGAGGGGGGGTGAGGCAAGGAAGGGTGAATGAAGGGAATGCAGAAGAGAGAGGAGGAATAGAAAAAGTGACCTTGTAGCGGCATCATTTGAGGCTGAATTAAATTGGCAAGAGCAGCTAATCTTTACCTGGGGGCGATTAACAGAATTAAAGGAGAACAACAAAGGCACAGGGGTTGGCGTTTCTCTTCTTTTTTCCCCGGCTGCCACTGCCATTTGTAATTTGTGTTGAATGTCCTCTTCTGGAAAACTTGGCGAATCTTCCTCTCTAAGCCTGTCATGGATGGTTGGTTTTTCTATCTGACACACAAACAATAACAGACTCAGATATGTGGTTGGCTGTCATTACATGACGTCCAATGAAATCAAGACTGTGTTGTCAAGTCAGCTTGTTTTTCAGTGTTAAAGACTTGCATTTTGATATTATTAATAATAGACTGGCATACATTTGATTATTTTCTTATTAGGCAAAAGTGGAAAACTTGAGCACTGTTGTCTTCAGCTGTGTACTCGTAGTTCCAAACTTTTCCCTCATTGTAATAAAAGAGGATTATATTAGTAGGAAGTGAATTACTTCAAGTTTAGCCTCTGCACTCAGCATATCTTTTCTCACAGACTAATCAATATGTTTGGAAAGACAGACAAGGTTAGGCCTATCAGCCAGTTTGACACACAGAGAGAAAGCATTGCTGATACCCAAATGCACAGGTTCACAGCTGAAGTTTACCCAGACATAGAAGAGAATCACAACTAATAAACCTTTAGCTCAAGGATACTTGAACCAGCTCTTGTAAATGGATCAATGTTTTGTGCTATTGGCATTTAATCACCATATGCATATCTCAAATAGTGTAGGATTTGTATTGTTTGTTGTGAGAACACCTCAACTTTGCCTGACTCTTACTTCACCTTCATGGCAAAAATGTGTGCGATCCAGAAATAAGAATCTCAGCAACCAGGACAGGAGAGCATTACATTTTTTACAGGTATCCATGATCATGCAGTGATGGAGGTGAACTTGAGCTTTACAAAAAGCCCGTGTAAGAACTGCAAAGAATTTGCTCCAACAAGTTGATCAACTGTAGTAAGTGCTTCATAACTCCTTGGAGTTGTGCTTATCAAACAAATGAGAGCAAACTAGAAATAAATTAAACAACCTGCACTTGTAGGAGGAAAAAAAACGAACAGCTGAATGACAGAATGACACTGCAGTGAATAAATATACAACTCCTGCCTTTTTCCTTTTTGGTTCTTGTCTTCTTGAATGTGAGGCTATAGATATGTGATGCATCACAGTATCATGAAACTATATTTGGTGTGGCCAACATAATTTTACAGTTACTTGACTTTTATATATATATATATATATATATATATATATACATATATACATATATATATATATATATACATATATATATATATATATATATACATATATATATATATATATATATATATATATATATATATATATATATATATATATATATATGACAATTCTGTAACTGTAACTTCGGTCGTTGCTGTGCTTTTTTTTTGGAAGTCGAATTTCCCAGAGGAACCCACCCGAGGGATTAATAAAGTTCTATCTAATCTAATCTAATCTAATCTAATCTAATTGGTAAAATTTGTTAAATGGATTGATCTCTGGTTGCTGTAATGGTGCTAGCCTGTTATTGTGTGGATATGTTTTTGTACATTCTTTTTGATTTATTTTAAAAATGTTTATGAAAAATGATTACCAAAATTAACTTTAACCCCTCCTTAAATGATTTATTTGATTTGACTAAATCTCTCAGTATGATTAGGATTTGGTTAGTTTGTAGTTTGGTATATTCAACCGTTTTAGCATTTTTATCACTGTTCTTTAAATGTGCTTCCTTTAAAAAATAATTAAAAAATCATTAAATTAACTTATTAGAAATGGTTAGTTGAAATAAAACATTAATAAAAACAAAATAAATAAATAGAAATCTACATATTGGCAATCCAAAAAGAAGAAAAAGAAAAACATGGGCTACTTAAAACCTGAGCTCCCAGCTACTGACCACCATTATTGTTTCCATAAAAGCAAGACTGGCTGCAGTAAATAGTGCCTCACCTCCAGAGTATTCATGATTCAAGGATTTCATTTGTGCTACGCCATACCCCAAGGAGGCTGGCTGGATCTCCATGTCTTTAAGACTCACCCACAAACGGATTTCCCTCACCTTTTCCTCACAATTACTCACAGCCGTGTGTCAAAATTCGACTGCCTCTGTATATCACTGTCATCGGCCAAGGCCAAGTCGAGCCATTTTAGAGGCTGCCCTCCAGAGGACCCCAGAGATAGGCTAAGAGTGCCGCAGGAAATACCACAGAGTCTGACATACAGCACGGCACACTTGTCCCTCAGGTCACACCACCGTGGGTCCCATAATATGTGTATTCATATGTAATGTATGAGCATTGTTTACAGTTCAAAACACGTTCATGGGAAATAACCCTCCCCCCAAAAAATCAAAATCTGAGAGAATAATTCCTGCATCCATCCGAAGCAGCCATTTGAGTGAAAGAGCATGATGCCACGGATACTGTAGGTACACATCACTTCATTGTACAGTACACTGCTTGTTTAAGTATTCTCTTGTGCCTCAATGGAGTCATACAGAATTGGCCATGTGAGAAAACCAGCCATTTCTCCTGGGGGCTTTTTTTTTCCTGGTTCCTTTTCACGTCCACTTGTTAGATAAACACAGACGCGATTCAACACAATCAGCACTTCCACCCTCGGGACCTGATAGAAGAAGTAAATGCCAATATTTCCAGGAATTTCCTTTGCAATGTTTGATTGTTCTATTCAAGCATGTAAGGTCTAGCATCTCAAATGAGCATAGGCGCAGAACTCTAGACACATTGAAGTGATTGTTGTCTGCCAAAAAGATTGTTATTGGCCAGTTCATGTGCATATCATACTCATTTTATCTCAATCAAACAGCCATAACATGTAGGGGAAAATACTTTTATTCTCATCTGTTATAATAGCAAAGATGTGTCTTTGTGACATTTTAATATTATTTGTAATTGCATATAATAAACCAAAAAGCATCTTTCTTCTAAAGTATAATTATCAATGACAATAATGTAACTATAGGGGATACTATATGTAGTACTACTTATTTCTTGATGTTAGACAGTATCTGTTTGTCTTTATTTGGGCTGCCAGTTTGTGGAAACTAGGTTGTAATAACCATATAAAACAAGGTTATTACACTCTGGTTTCCAAATAATTTGGAACTCCCATTTATTATTCAAATTTCAAGTGAGGATGTAATGCATTGAACCAAGCCTGCAAGCATGTAAAATCAATGGCAATGATGCTTTGTGTCATACAATGTACAGCTGTAGAGCCCTGGGGTGTGAACATTAAAATGCAAACTTTACATGCCCCTCTGCCATACTAGTGTGTATAATTACTGTATGTTTTCTGCCAAATCAATGTGTTTTTTTTGTTTTTGTTTTAATGATGCAGAAAAAAAAGTGAAAGTGTCTGATCAAATATTTATCTGATTACATGTGGCCGATTGTATTAAATGTGTTATTGTTAATCAAAAAAACCAAACAAATAGAGCGCCTAAGAACGAGGAACAAAGACTCCAAATTTTGCTCCAAAAATTGCATCAAACGATGAATCACTTCAAAACAAACACGAAACAGAAACACGTTGCGTTGTTGTCGTACAATATTTAGCACGACACTGACAGCGATTAATATTCATGAGGCTGCGACTTTGCAGACCCTCAGGATAGTTAAATTAATTATGCTAACAGGGTCATTTAACTGCTTTATTCAAAGCAAAGCAATTCTCGTGCAATAAGTGACACAATAATTACACACAATCTAACGAGAGGACAGTGACAAGTGGAGGAGCGACACGCTCATCTTCATAAAGTACAAAGAAGACATTTACACAGCAGCGCAAAACAAACACAAAACAGAAGTAAAATCCATACAGGCGAGATGAAAGAATAACTAAAGCCGGCTAACAGTTTTACATCCACGGCAGCACTTTCTCTCTCAGAGTAGTAAATTTGATTTGTTACTATGTGTTATTATTTGGAATTATTCATTTTCTCTGTCAGTGCACATTGAGGGGTAATAGAAATGCCAGCAAGGTGGCTGATTTACTTATTAAAATTTTCATCTCAAGGCTTGAGAGGCATGATTGGAGTCTGTAAGAGTAACGGGAAATCATGCATTATGTAGGCGAATTTGACACGACCTTGAGACTTCTGAGCGCAGACCATATATTACCATCAGAGCGACCTTCCCATCCCGAAGATACATCTGATGTGTTTAAGGCTGTTTTACAATGCATTAGGAGGGCTTTACATGTGCTGAGCTCACTTTATTTGCTCATACATTTCACAGGAAGAGTTTAGTGTCAGGCTGATGGGGACCGTTCACAGTGACTGAGTCACTTGTCGAGACAAATGAGCCCGCGGAAACAGGCCGAGGCGTTGGATAATAAGCATTTCAAAGCAAATTCCCGCTTTCCCACTTTTACTTCCCTCCAATATACAGCACATTTACTATTCACTGAACCCATGTGGATTCCAGCTCATCAAGTATTCACGCTTACTGCGATTGATTGACCTGCATCTTGAAGACAGAATAGATATGATTTTTCCCACCAAGCTATGGGGCGTCAGGATCAATATTCTCACTGTTGGTTAAGCTTTTGCAACCTTTAAAATATCAACTCCAATCGATCTCTCTCACATAATTGCCTACATTTTCAAATCAAGTCTCCCACCCCCCACGCCCCGTTTTGTACATGCCAGTGACATTTGAAATGCCTCACCAGTCCTGCCACACGACCTGTTACCTAAGCTAAAGGGCACAAAACACATTTATTAGCATATTACATTTATTGCTCTGTCCACCTTGTTCTGCTTTTCACCCCTGTGCTATAAACATGTGAGAGAGCAAGGCCATGTTATATTTCCATATAAAAAGCCCCATAATTATGGGGGGATGGTTGTTCCCCTTATCAGAGGGAATGATAAGGGAGTACCAAGCCCTTTGAAAGAACGGGGTCCATTTTGATATAATTGGCAGTGGAATTATTTATGACATTAATTGCCACATTATCGACTGGCTGTCAGCTCCTGTGTCAGTCTGTCCATCTTTCTTAGCAGAAAGAGCCAGCTCAGCCTGGTGCCCACTGACAAGCTAATTACTACAGCACAACCCTGAGTGACAAATGTTACTCATCTAAGACCGGCCCGGAAATAAGGGCCACTCTCCCGCCCCCCCCCTTTCAGCTCCTCTGGCTCAAGTGAGACAGCAGTGTGCTGCCAGATGTCTTCAGTAGCAGGAGGGAAGGGGTTTGCATGTCAGACTCAGACAGAGAAAAAGTGGGGTAGAAAAGGAAAAAGGGGGGAAAGAGATTTCTAGAGCCAGGAGGACAGTTAAATCTAAATCTCACCCCATCCTGTCTGCTGCTCTATCAGTGGCCACTTGTCACTCATACAGACAAGTCCTTTTTCCTTTCTCCGCCTCCTTGTAAATTTGCATTAGCTCATGCCAATCAGTCATCAGGCTGTGAGCTGATATCTAGTGATGGGGCGATTGGTCCTTAGTTTTCTTGACAGCAAGTCACACACTCGTGTGCCTTTGGGGAGGAGAATTGCGCTGTGCCAACAATGTAGGAAAAATCTGAGCTCATACAATATGCAAATACATTTTAATATACCTACAGTCTGAAAGCCTTCCAATATTGTGCAACAGTTGCTGTGAAAGTATGTACAGTATTATTGAAGACTGTGCAAAAGGATGAACTTAAATTAAACTTTCTCATATTAAATAAGGATACAGGAAGAGCTATCACATCGTCATCTGTATTTGTGGCTATTAAGAGCACATCAAAACTCAAGCAAAAAGAGCAGTTACTTGGAATACTTATAATAGGCCCAAATCAAGTTTTATTTATTTTTTTTACAAAATGCACGTGCCGTATTGTTAGTATTAAGGTTTCATTGTGTAACGTTTCCTTTCTAGTACAAAAACAGCAAAAATTGTCTACGCAAACTGTGCACAAAGACCTAGATGATGCTCACGCAGATATGGATTCACATAAAAATATGCACATTCAGAGTTACACTTCCTATGCGTGTGCCTACGCACAGACACACACATGCACACTGCGGCTAGTAGAGGAGCCTGCAGGGCCACTATAGCAGAATGTCACTGATCTGCTGTGATGAAGTGGCGTGCCATTTGTTCAGCCAAGAAGTTCCCAAGGAGCAGCCTCAGTGACAGAGCCGAGGGTCAAGGAGGGCACCGCCTACAGGTAGATCTGTGCCTCATACCTTAATTAATCTACTGTCCGTGATGCCAAGCATCCCATTCATCCCACCGCATGCACAAAGGCACACGTCAAGCATATGTCAACCCAATCTGGCACTCCCTGCCCACCCCATAATGCAGTTTGTGTTGGTGTGGCAGCTCGGGATGCATCCCTGACGAGGATGGGAAGTGACACGCACCAAACTCGGTGTGTCCCCCAGCCAGCTCCGGTGGCTCGGGGCCTGTCAATTCCAGCTCCGTCAGTGGCACTGGCTCAATGGCAGTGCCTGTGACACATGTCACAAAGTTTTAAATGTCTGCTCTTTTCAGCAGGATGGCTGGGCGTGCGCCGCAGCCAGGGGAAGGATGACATTTTGTGTCGTGCGGGGGGAACTTGTTGTGGCTCCCCTCTTCCTGCCTCCTCCGGCTGTCAGCCCCAGTTTCCTCTGAACATATCAAAACACAGACAAATAAACCTTGTCATTTTGAAACGCCAGCACTAGTGACCAGGCTCCTGAACGGCATGTCATCTGGAATATGGTCACACAGTCCTGTTGAAAGTTGTGAAGTGAACGAGCAAGCAGACAGACAGACACACACACACACACACACACACACACACACACACACACACACACACACACACACACACACACACACACACACACAATCGTATACTAGTGCAAATGTTTAAGCTAATAGAAATATGAGACGAACTGAAAGAGACACAGTGAACAAACATTGCATCAGGCTATCTCTGACCTTTTCTTCATCCGTTTGTGGATGAGTGACACACTGTACTGAAGCTCAACATGGTTTCTTTCAAGTCTCATCACTGTGGTTTATTCACCTCCATCACTTCTAAAGTGTAAGTAATCAAGCCTTATGATTTGATGACAGATGAGTTTTGTCAGTCACTGACATCTTTAATAAGCTTTATGCAGGAAAAAAATATCTATGTGATGGACAGTTCCTCATTAGGAAACAGTTTAAAGTGCCGGCAGAGGGAACTAAATGCGAAAGCATCATAGTACCTTAAACTCCACATCAAATTGACAAGAGACATGTGTTAGTTCAACCCATTTAATTAAATCCTGTTAATACAATTTCACATCAGATCAGATTTATCACATCCTTTACATTAAAATTTCAATTTGTTGCCTCAGAAATTTGACCTGCTGCTGTGAGAGGGCATTAAACGGATCAATACAACAATGGTAAGCCACAACAATTATAAAGAGAATAACAAAATGTAAACATTTCTCATGCAGCAACACTGGTTATTACATTGGCTTGGATATTCTGAAAATTGTAAAGCAATAAAAGAGAGCAACATTTCAGACATGAACCTGGAAAGAGAAATTAAAGCTGGTGCTGGAATGTTTTATTTTTATGATTAAGCTGCATTTCGTTTGGCTTCTTTTGCTTCAAACAAAAAAAAATGTGCACACTGTAGAAGAAACTCACCGAATCTTCTCAGTTATCCGATTTTCGACTTTCAAGAAGAAATTTTCTCTTTTTTAGACACCAAAAGTTCCAAAAGATAAAAATAACCAAATAAAAATCACATGAGCACAAAAAACCCTACTCCCCTGAAAAAAAATAAAATTCTGCCTCAAACTAAACAAGACACACTGATCATGCCTTGGGTGTCGACTGCAAATCACAGCAATGTTTAATGAAGCTGTAGAAACGCTGTTCTGTCAAAGCCTTGTCTTAATGTTTTAAAGAAGATGTGAGTGTGTGTAAGCGAATGATACACACGGTGAAAGAGATGAGTCCGTGTCAGGCCCCAGGTGTGTGACCATAACCTCTTCACCCTTGATTAGTGGTGGTAGTGGACAAGTGATCCATCATGGCTGTCAAGGAAGAGGACGCAATTGGCTGGGTATGTTTGTCACTGACTCTGTGTGTGTGTGTGTGTGTGTGTGTGTGTGTGTGTGTGTGTGTGTGTGTGTGTGTGTGTGTGTGTGAGAGAGAGAGAGGCTTGTGCTCTTGTGTTTGTGTTTTGAGTCTCGAGTTTTGCAGTTGCAAATGCTTAGAGGCAATCATGTCATTCAGAGTGTCATCTCCGGCTGAGCTGCATGCAGGGAAGCAGAAGCAAAAGAGGCTCTAACTATGGGGCTGCAATATGATCTTTAAAAACAAGGAAACCTTCCTTTTATATAGGAACATATATTCAAGGAATTTAAAGCTTTTCTTTTCCAGATCAGGTGATTAGGTGAACCAAATATCACCACTGGATTCAATAAATAAGACTGACTTGATCCTCCCGTCCTTCTGTTAGCATCTGCTGCCTTCCATGTCCGTCTCTTAGTCTACGGTTGAGCGTCTGTCCATCAGAGCTGATCGTTTCTGATGAATCTGTTGCCCTCTGAGTGCTTGCCATAGTAGATGTAGCGACACTTGGCGAACACTCCTAAAAACAGAAAGAGGAGAGTTCAGTCAGTTTGCTTTAGTACCTGTATATACTTTTCACATTGAAATTTCTAACTGGACTGCATTTCCGTAAACATTTTAGTGTCAAAACTAAACAATCAGCAGTTTCTAGGTTGTAGTATAATAACTGCAGTGCATTTGCAGTGTCATTCGCAGATTAACAACAGCAGCTTTCAACCTGTTGGCAAGACCCTCAGAGCACGTCTCTGATGTGGTTTGTTTATAAGAATGACAGGAAACCAAGAAATAGCAAACTTGTAAGTTCATTTTTAATTACATTTAATTCAATTCAATTTGATTTATATTGCACCAAATCACAAAGCAGTCACCTCAAGGTGCACGAAAACCCTAACTATAAAACGATCCCATCTGAACGAGCACTTGGCAACAGTGGGAAGGAAAAACTCCCTTTAAACATGAAGAAACCTCTGGCAGAACCAGGGGTTCTGCTGAATCCAAACTAGGAGCTGGTTCCGCAGAAAAGGGGCCTGAAAGCTGAAGGCTCTGCCTCCCATTCTACTTTGAAATATCATGAAACTATGCAGATGTATTAATATTATTGAAGGCATCTTCAGGCATCTTCAAAATCTAGGTAATAAATTCAGTTTATCTGTTTGACTTTAAAGACACACAAAATAAGCCTGGCTGAGTTTCTAAATGGGAAACACTGAAAGTACACAAAACTGTTTTGTTTACTGTAGTCGTGCAGTTTTAAATGGCAGGACTGAACTGGGTGTGCGTCTCTGCTTCTTGCAGGCGGGTGAAAGAGGCAGTTTCAGAGAGAGACCTGAATATTTGCATTTGCTTCCAATAGATGCAGCATGCAAGTTTAATCAGGAAGGTGTATTTACTGCATTACAGGAACGTATTTAAATAAGTCAATGCAGACACAAGATTATTTACTTTATCCTAAGGTTACTTTACTAATTATGGATTAAATTAACTGCAGGATTTAATGATTATTTTCATTACAAATTAAACTTTCTGGCATAAAATGTGAAACATTTCCAAATATTCTTTACATGGGTCTTCCAAATAAGAGGACATCCTGCTTTTCACCGCATTTATGTGCATATATTACTTTTCATTAAGGTATCATATTTATACTTAATCAGCAGTTCTTGTGGATGGAACTACAGTACTAGTCAAAACAAGCTGAACTTCTGTGCTATTATTTCATAGAAGATAGGCAGAATTACTTTATCAAAGAGGTTTACATATATACCTATACATATATCTGTCTATTCTATATTATTAAAACAGTTAATTTAGATATTAGCTATTTAAAAAAAAAAAAAAACGGAGAGAAACGTAATCTACCGGAATAACAATCAGGAAAATCAGTAAAACCAAGTATTAAAATTAAAGCCACATCAAAGGGGGATGATGGTCTGTAGTGCTTTTCTTGCTTTATTGCGAGGCGGTGCTGTCCATGCAGAGAGCTGCCCCGAGCTCCGTATTTGGTTTGCAGACGTTGATGTCACATCGCTTCCACTGCCACTTGATGAATGTGGTGGGCTGTACCTAGGTGTCACCTCTCGCCAAATGAGGCAAGGACAAGTGGCATTAGCGCTGTCAATGATCATCTGACAGGAGAACAGATAAAGCTTTCACCATTTTTTTTTCTAAATAGACATCAAGTGCATTACGGGAGGAGGGAGGGGCAGGCCAGATGCAAGGCAGAAAAGGAGAGACTCATTGGAGAGGCAGTGTCGCAGAGGGATGAGGGGTGCTCCAAGTGGTAAGTCCAATCACATAATCCAAAGAGACATTGTCAAGGGCGAGGAGAGAATGGCAACTAAGTGACAGAAAGCAGAGACGGGGACAGAGATACTGGTGCCATATTAGTGCCAAGCATATTCTGATGCCACCCTCAATTCTAACCAAACCTGACACATCGCTCTCTTTCCCCCACTCTCTCCGACTCTTCAAAGTAGGCTCTACCGAGTGACACACACATATGCACACATATAGAGCACGGAGAGACACACACACACACACACACACACACACACACACACAGTCCCTGGCAGCAGTAGTGGGTGTTCTGTCAGGCGGCGGAGCTGTACAGCAGCAGCAGAAGCCCACAGGCCCGAGGACAAGCTCAGTCAATCTAAATCTGGACTTTGTAGTGGAGCAGTGCTCATTTCCCCTCATAGCCCAGCTACTTGAGGTGATCCAAACACTGAAGTGTGAGAAGCTGTCACCTCCGATAAAATCCAGGACCAGCTCCGTGCCTGCCTGCTCCCCCGGTGTACGGGGGGTACATACACACGTGTGTTTGTACGTGTGTGTGCATGTGCTTCTCTGACAGTCAGGAGGCTGGGGTGGGGGGGATGAATTCCAGCTGCCGTGATTTGCCTGGGGATATAGGTGCCACGGCTGGAGAGTGGGCTTGACACCACTGGAATCGGGGTGTTTCACAGTGCTCTGATCACATGGGTACCGGGGCCTTTCACATATTCACAGCTTACCCAGCGAGATAGCTCGCGCTCTCCAGGAGTAGGGCGATGGGGAGAAATGACCAGAACCAAGGCTCCCAATAAGAGCTTACCTAGAGGGGATATATTTGTAGGTTGCAACCAAAGCCTTTCAGAGATAACCTTCACAGATGAAGGAACTAAAGCCAAAGGCCCCTCGAACCTTCACACTCCGCTGAGCTCGTCACTAGCCTGTGGGGACTGAGAAGGATTGGAGGGACCACATTCTGTGATTCTCCAGTACCAATCAGAAAGCGCTGGAAAATGTGTGACCTGTAACTCCACAACAGCGCTAATATATACACTTGTGTGCGATCATAGGAGAAGTGGGAGTTTAAATTAAGGAAAAAAGGGAAGAACAAAGAACAGGCAAGAGGTCCGTCTCCCAGTGGGTGAAAAAGTGCATGAACGTTGAAAGCTCTACATTTCAGCACTACATTAAGCGGTGTGTTTGGTGCATAAACACATTCCAGTTCACTGCATTCCCTTCACAGCAAGTGTTTGCTCTTATTACAAGAGAAACCAGGAGAAAGATGGGGTGGCTGGAGACAGGAAAGGGAATAACTAAGCCAAACTTGGTCTTACATAATGCCCTCTGAGGCCACACTCACGCCGGTGGGGCTCTGCCTGATGAACTGATACTTAATAAAAAGTGTTACAGTGCCAAACGTGCTAGTGTACAATATCCTCTGTGTACCCTGAGACATGGATGAGCACACTCGAATCAACACCCACACTCTCAACCATGTACACATTATCACAAACTCATACCCCCTTTCATCTCGAGCACACGGGGAGAACGGTGGGAGCAGCCATTAAAGTGACAGATTAACAAAGTGACGGGGAGGCTAACGTTTCCATCATGCCCTGGTGGAGCAACAATCAGCCCTTTATACTACATACTGTATGTCACACAGCCCCAAGTTAGACGCAAACCCTCTTGTCTTTATTAAAAGCTTGCACAATTGGTTTTTTGCATCTCCTGCTTGGTGATTGCTGCAGTGTGGGTTCATCGTCAGAAAAGTCTGGTCTTTTGCGAGCTGATTACCCAAAGCATGTGTCCTCCCCACAGGGGCTTGATGGGCCATTCTCCCACAGTGTGAGTAAGCTAACTGTGCAAGCGTCATGTTTACAGTGCTCTAACACCAAATCAACACATACAGCATCAACAGTTGCTGTTGAACACAGAATTTCTTAGTAATAATAAAGTACAGTATAACCAAAGGGGTAAAGCAATCCCAGCAGACAGAACTGACAAAGTAATCAAGGGTGTTTTATTGTTTTGCTGCATAAGATTAACACAACAAAAAGTCATCAATAAACATTTGAATAGAAAGACAATAATGTATTCCTAATCAAGTTTCATTGTCCTTTGTAGTTCAGAGTATGTTTTTATGTTTCTTTCAGATAATTTTCTGGTATAACCTGCAGAGATGAATGTCATTCTTTTTTATGTGGATATTTAGGAGAGCATTAGCTAGTCCTTTGTTTGAGATTTATGCTGTAATTATTAAATTGTAATACCGAAGAGGCGCCGCCTAAGAGTATTAACTTGGCAAGATAGCGGTAATACATGAAATATGATTGTACAGCAAATAATAAAATGCATCAATCTGTGTGGTTTTAGATTATACCTGAACAGTCATTGTCTTCTGTTGGTAATGCCTGAAAAGTGGGCTAATCTCCAGCAATTTTACTACATTAACTCCTCACCTGTTAAAGATGCTGTGACCTAACAAGAGACATCAAGAGAAATGTGGAACCAAATCTGATGTAAAATAATATTAGTAATAGTATTAACAGAGAGGTAGTAGACATAGCTTTCGGGTGTCTCAAAACTTAACAGATGGAAGAAGGCAGATCGTGTAAGAGACATAGTTTGTGTAAGAAATAAGGACTTGGACTAATTTTTTAGCTCATAGCATGTGTGGGTCTTGTAGCATTTCATCAGCGCACACTTATAAGAGGAAGACAGAGGGAGTCAGAGAGGGGAGGGAGATGGAGTGGGTTTAATGATTGTTCCCTGCATACAATCAGCTTGACTCTTTTCAAGGGCCATCAATATGTCACAGAAAGACACATCCAACGGATGTAGCTTTTAACATCAAGGTTATCTATTCTTGGCATGAATTCACTCCCTCCACTCCTAGTTTCTTGACCTGTCCCCTCTCCACATCTATTCTCCCCTCTTGTCTTAACTGCTTCCACTTTGTCTTTCTCCTCCTTTATGCACTCTTCTGCTTTCTGATTATTCACTGATTTTTTTTTTTGTAACCACACTCTCCTTTTTAGCGACTTAGCCAACAATTTGTGCGTTTCAATCCGTCAGGGGGGAAAAAATATAACTTGAAGAATCCAATTAACAACACAATTACACTCTCCGTATTATCTCCAAGGGCTGAAATAACACTGGGCAGGTGGGGGATGGGGTCAGATGTTGTTCATCGCTGGCTTCTATAAGAATTGGTGCAAGTGACTTATGGGCTTGGGGTGGAGGCTGCTGTGAGCCAGGGCTATTATTGTGGACACAATCCATCTCCGGCTGTCCTTTTATCAGTTCAGCCCAACGTCATGAGATGGAGTCGCCATCTTCTCTCTATAGGGAAGCCGGTAGATAGATAACCCCTCTGCGTCCCATAAACTAACAGGCAGTAGACTGTGATTCAGCCCACTGAGAGGTCAGCTGGCACACACAGCACATTGCCATGGAGAGAAATTGAATTGTTTCACTTAGTACTGGTGTGCTGGCTATGTGTGGCAGTATGAACTAAGTATATTTTTCTTTTGAGTGCCACTTAAATATTGCCAGAGATAAACAGCAGCAGCAGCAGCAAGCAACTCAAAAGCCAGCACAGTACTGAATGTGGAAATGCAGCACATACTTTCTCTTTCTTGATTTCATATAAATAAGATGAATGAGTGAATAAGATGAAATGAACGACGTAACAGAAGCTGGATCCAGTTTGAAAAATAAAAAAAGATGCCATATAGAATAAAATGACATTTCCACACAGTGGTTGTAAGTAGAGCTACCCCTTAGACAGACTTCCGGTACGTCACAGGGTTAAATCAAAGACACAGAAAACCACTAATACGTCCACACCTATGAACAATTTGGAATCACACTTAAGCCAATCTATATATTTAAACACTCATTGTTTAGGTAAAACCTCTCCTTTTTTATTTTTGATGTGCGGTTCTCAGAAAAGCTTTAAAATGGCATGTTCGAACAAAATCCATTCCTATTCAGTCTTAACTAATAGACTCTTATGTCCATTAGTTAGCCTTTTTAAACAGCTGAGGTGTCACCCATCTTTCACCAGTCCCAAACAAATCTCCTGCTTGTAACTTTAAGAATTAAAGTGACATTTGTCCTCCATCAGTAAAAAATATTTAGTCCATTAAACATAAATAGCTGTCATCATGATGCATGCCCTGGGCTTATGCCTTCCCTGTTCCCCTCCTGGCCGTTTACTGCGCCCAAACAACTGCAGCGCCTGCATGTTCTCAACTTCAGCGTATTGATTAAACTTTTAAATAGCTGCCATATAACCCTGGGACATCAGGAAGATTAATTTGCGTCAATGTTCATCTGTAATTCATTAGCCATTTATACTCTCCACATTCACACAGGCTATCAGGGAAATGCGCCCCATTTTTCACCAAGGCAGAGGCTGGGGAGAAGGGAGAGGAAAAGGAGGGAAGAGAAACTGTGTAGGGGAGACAGGAAGGAGGGGATTAAAAAGCCTACAACATAACAGTGAATAGCAAGCCATGTAGGATGCTAAGACATGGCACATGGTGCCGTTTCATAATATTATATAAAATACGGTGATGTATTATACTTTTACTTTTATTGTTGCTGCACAAGCTTTCATTAGGGCCTTATTTCTTTTTCTTTGGGTGTGAGGTATTAAACAGAGACCCTGACCAACACAGAGACAGATGTAGAAACTTTCTACATGATTCAGATGCTATAACAACACACACCGAAGGCCAGCAAAGAATTTAAAAAAAAAATGGCTGGCGCAAGTGTGACAGATGGAGAGTTGAAATATTTGCTACTGCCACATCCTGATGGGCTTTCAGAGGAAAGTTGCTGGGTCATGGCTCAAACAGCGCTGATCAATACCAGGTAGCTTTTTCTACATGATTCTCCTTGAGGTAGACAAATAGCACATTCAGACGCTGAAGGCTGGCTGTGTGACTGAAGGATTATGATTTACAATAGCATATATGCAAACAAAAGGTAGGATAACACCCTCTCCTAAAACGACATGCAGTGCACATAACTCAGGATTGTCAAACTCATTTTATATAGTGTGTTTCAAAGAACAAGGATTCTGTGATCTTAGGTGTGTAGAATAAAAGTTCTGGCAGTTCATTGCTCAGACTGTTCTGTAATTATAAAATCTAAAGTTTTCATCAATTTAAAGAAAATTACATGAAAAAACAGGAACGTTTTTGTCATTTTATTGTTTTTATATTACTTAATTATGTTGTAGTATGTGTAATATGAATGGGGCGGGGGATCTTTATCAATAGGAAAAGGTGTAAAACTTGAAAGTGCAAAAATCTATGCACTTCCTCACATTTTTTCAAAGCTGTCCAGTTCCGGCCCTGGGGCCATATGTTTAAAACCCCTGGCATAACCTGTGCATTAGCAGGCATGACTGAACCCTTACAGCTGACAAACACTTAAAATTAAAGACTCTAATTGAACACTTTAAATTTATAATCATATATACAGGTAAATGCCTGTCAGTTATCCATCTTTGCACCTTCAACTTATGAGGACGAGAAGGAAATTGAATTCGGGGGCACATAAATTTTGACTGAAGACGAGATTACCATTCTGAGGGGTCTAGTAAAAAAAAAAAAGAAGAAGAAGAAAAAAGGAAATTAATTTCAGTGACGTTTATTCCTTATAGAGCCAGAAGAGAAAAATAGTTACAGTAGCTCTGGAGGCTGCAGATAACAGGAAGGTTGTTTAAGGTGGAGGACAGAAGGTCTCACGTCCCCCTTTTGAGGGTCTTTTGCAAAGCATACATTGTCATGTAACCAACAGAAACCCAACCGCAAGCACATTAATGACAGGCTGGTTATTTACTCCTACAGTTCATCTGCTCTTAAAGGCACGTGAAAGCACTAATGACGCAAGTAATCATAAGCGCTCATTTTCTGCACGCCACATAGCCTGACACTGATCGATTGTGTTCTTCATTACGCTCGGGACTTCTAATTAAAAGAAAAGCCCAGATAAGTGGTTCAAACCTTTGACCAAAAACACGAAAGAAAAAGCGAAAATCACAATTAGAGATTTGACTGTGTTTGTTAATGACGCCGTTAATAAGAGCGGCTGGTGAGTCGCTCAATGAAGGTTTAATCACTGGGACAGGATTCAATAACAAAAGAGCATAATATTAATCACCAGAGAGTGATAACTTCACTGTTCATCTCTTTGACATTGGAGGAAGGGATGAATTAATGATGCACTCCATCCGAACACATTAAATAATAATTATCAGGCAAAACAGCATGAAAGGGACTGCATAATGAACCCCATTGTCAGGTCAATTACAACCACATAAAACTGTTCAAAGGGAAGTAGCTTGTTACTAGATGGCCATACTTGAAAGGACAGCTGTGGCTTTATCAGTGCAAGGTGCTGGGCAAGCCATTCGCTCCCATATCAGGGCCTAAAATGTGCGGAGGGGGTTGACATACAGTTTATTCTTAGAGGGCACCGAAACTCTGTCTGGCTGCACATGCCTACTGTAAAAAGCTAGAAGCATCAGTGAGGCGTTCAGTGAAGACCACATCGAAAATTGTCTAGCAAGAGATAAATGACATGACAATGACAATGTTTTGCTGGCTCTAAAGCAATGTCAGTCGCTAAGTGCCATGTTAACTAAACTCAACTACACAGACAATGATGGACTTCACGCATCAGTGGACAAAATGGCACCTCACTGCCTGTCAGTGGTAATTTCCATCAAATCAAGGATGGCCAGCAAATTTAGCCATGAGTGTAACTGCTGCCGGAGTTTTACACATGCACTGATAATTTAGGTACACATTGTGCAGTATTTTCCTTCTTCGCCGCGCTATAAAAATCGACAAATTTGGTTTCACTGAGCATTAGGCGTATCAGCTTGTCCTCTAGCTCCACTTTTGATCTAGACATCAATTACTGCATGGCTGCTAGTACTACTCTGAGACACTCTCTTAAACAAACAGCGTGGCAACCTCCAGCGTGACACATATCAATACTGATCTGACGTCTTGTTCCACAGTCGACCCCCTCAGTTCCTGCCTGGCTGCACCTGCCTGACTGGAGTGTCCAGGGTTGGCTGTACTCCTTCACACTTCCTTCCCCTGCAGACATCAAACACTTATTAGTCCCCATCCTAGGCCTGCTAACTGACTGGCCAGTCTGGGCCACACGGGGACCCCATTATTAGAGTCATTTCAGTGCCCATCCTGACGCGTGTTAGGCAGCTCTCTACCTGGGGCTCCCTGCTCCCTGCCTGCCCGACTGAGTGCCTGGCCAGCCAAACAGTGATTGAACATGACATGGTGACAGAAAACAGGGGAGAAGGGCAATGGAAATAAAAGAACAGAGATGGCAGAGTGAGGCAGACAGAGATGGGAAAGAGGAAGGTGGGTATGCTAGCCAGAGCCCTTGTGGCGTAGGGTGTGCCCATCAACACGGATGAGCGTTAGCCAAGAGCCGCATGTCACAATGATGGAAGAGCTGGATCACTCACATCAGAGCTTCATCTGACTGGAAGATATCAATCTCCAGGCCTAATCCAAAAGGACATGGTAAAATATCCTTTAACATTGCTCTTCCACCCTGTCTTTGTGTGTCCCCTGCTTCTGTAGCAGATGAAAATGTGTGTAACCTTCGTCATTGGACCTCAATCGACCACACTCATTTTCACATCCCATTTCCTCTGTCTCTAGCACTGACAGTCAAATTATGAGGGGCAAAATGATGAGCAAAATGGTACCTTGACAAATGGCATTTAGCCACTAAATACAGAAAGAAAAAAAGAGAAAGGATTACTTACATATGTGAACTGCTGAGATGTTTTAAATCAGAGATTTGAGGAAAACCAACATTTTTCTAGTGATGGCGTGGTTAAACTTTGGTGACATCACAGGTTTTTTTTTTAGCTAAGCATGCATGTTACTCATGTGAAAAGGTAGAAATGTTGTCAAGATAAGAGTGAAACCCCAGTACTTAAGATTTGCTTTTCAGAATTGAATTATTCAGAAATAATTGCAAAAAGTAACACACATATAGAGTATCTAATATTGGTTGATGCACTTGCAATTGTGCATATGCAATCTGTGCCATTTACCTTGAAGGGGTATGCTATTCATGTCCAAGAACTGACAAGCTTATATGATATGTCCACCTATTTATTCATTTAGTTTGGTATCCCCATCACTTCAAAAAGTTGAGTTTGCTAATCTGCTTTGCAACTTTTCACCACTGTAATGTATACAGTTTAGATCTTCTCACTAAAGAACTAAAGTTGAAAATTAGGTGGCTGGCTAAACAAAGTCATTGACAGCATTATTGATACTTATTATATCTACTGAAATAGAAAATGATGCACATATATACACACACATCCATCCATCCATCCATCCCAAAGCTCAAATCATCTTAAACTGGTTTCTTGAACATAACAATGAGTTCACTGTACTGAAATAAGATAAGAGATAAGATAAGATAGAACTTTATTAATCCCTCGGGTGGGTTCCTCTGGGAAATTCGACTTCCAAAAAGCACAGCAACGACCGAAGTTACAGTTACAGAATTGTTATATATATATATATATATATATATATATATATATATATATATATATATATATACACACACACACACACACACACACACACACATATATAAATACAGAGACAAATATAAATAAAATATACAAAGGGGATAAATAGAATAAATAGGAATAAAAGATAAAAATACAAGTGAATTGCACATTTCAAGTATTGAGTCTATTGCACTGTTGACTATTTACAAAAAGTATTGCACAAGGTATTGTACAGTGAGGTGAAGAGGCACTACAGCTTAGTTGTTCCCCCCTCCTTTGTCCTCCTGTTTCCCCTCCCTCTCCCCTCCAGAGAGGAGTTAAACAGTCTGATGGCGTGTGGGACAAAGGAGAAATGTGGGAAATGGCCTCATTTCAATTCAATAGAGCACCTTTGGGATGTGGAGCAACATGAGATTCACATCATGGATGAAAGCCTACAAATCTACAGCAAATGTGTGATGCTATCATCTCAATATGGACCAAAAGCTCAGAGGAATGTTTCCAATACCTCGCTAAATCTGTATCATTAAAAATGAAGAGTTGTTGAAGGCAAAAAGGATCCAATGCAGTACTTGCAAAGTCTGCCTAACAGAATTGTACATGCATATAGTATGTATTAGATCTGCACAATTAATCAAATTTTAATTTCAATTACAATTTTGGCTTTCTACAATTAAATGTATATGATCGAAGAATATTGAAAATGTCTGTTCCTAAAATAAAGTTAGGTCCATATATATTTGGACACTGAGACAAACCTGTTTACTAAAAAATATTTTAATTAGATATGTGGCACTATGTTAAAGACAGAGACATGAAAATAGTAGCCCCCCATTTTATTTTATACTCAAGGACATTTTCTTTTAGTAAGGCCACTGCAATGTAAGTTTTACTGTTGTATAAGTTCCGCCAGCAGAGGGCGCTCGGTCCTGTACGGGCGCTCGGTCCTCGGTAGCTGACGCTACACTAGAAGAAGTAGTGCCAGTGGTGAAGAGGCAGCGTACGGCCTGCGCGCCAAAGAGAACTGATTGTCTTATTTTTCTGTTTTTACAGGTAAGCTGGGTGGTTGATAATATAAACAGATGTTATAAAAGTGACAGACAGCAGTGGCGATTAATGATAAATGTCTTGTGTGTGGCGAATGTTAAGCTAAAGAGCTAATTTCCAAGTTGGTCCAGTTGTTAGCCTGTGCCGATCCAAGTGTTAGACTGTACCGAAACTCTGTGAGCTCGGTGCAGGTGTATTTTTGGGTTAAAGCCACAAGATATATATTTTGCACAATAAGAGAAAGTGTGAATTGCGTTATGTTTAGTTCATGAAGAGTGAATGCTTTAGAAATATGTTAAGAAAAACATTTATTTGAAAGAGATCTAGTTTATTAAATACAGTTAAGAAGACAGGTTCATAAATAGATTTAAAGAAAAGAAGAGGAATACTCTTGAATGGCTAAGTCATCCACCCGATCTTAACCACGTTGAGCATACATTTCATTTGAAGGCTAAACTTCAGACAGAAAGGTCCACAAACAAACAGCAACTAAAAGCCGCTGCAGTAAAAGCCTGGCAGAGCATTAAAAAGGTGGAAACCCAGCATCTGGTGATGTCCATGAGTTCAAGACTTCAGGCTGCCATTGCCAGCAAAGGGTTTTTTAACCAAGTGTTAGAAATGAACATTTTATTTTCAGTTATTTAATTTATCCAATTACTTTTGATACTCCTGATATGAAGGGATTGTGTTTTAAAAAAAAAAAGTTTTAGTTCCTCAAACTTTTATGCAATCTTTTTGAACTACAGAACTAAAACTAGAAAATAATTTCTGTCCAAATATTTATAGACCTAACTGTAGAACGCAAAGCAAAAGCAAATTTAGTGCCCCCTAAAGCAGTGCCTGACCGTGTCAGGAATGTAGCACAGTGTAAGTTTTGTACATTATCAGGAAAGAAGCACAGCACGGACGTTAAATCGCTGTTTCGTTTACATGAGGTGAAATAAAACCATTTTTGTCACTAAAATCAATGAATAATTGTGACAGGTTCTGATGGGAGTATTGATCAGAATTATCGCTTTAATCATTTTGGCCATAATCATGCTGCTCTGATATGTATTTAAGAGTATTTTAGAGCCAGACATTGTGTGAGTTATAGGTGATTATGGGAGTACAAAATGCGAGTACAAAGAAAAGCAGCCAACAGATACTGTAAATTTAAGGTTAAAAGGATGAAAAATGTGCACTTGGTGACATCACATTCAGCTTATAGCAGTGTCAAATTACATGCCGTCATTTCCTGCCAGAATTACAACTGATGAACCCAGGGTAGCCAATAGGGCTGAACGATATATCGCATTTGCGATAATATCGCGACATGATCAAGTGCAATTTTCTAACCGCAAAGGCTGCGATTATACTCTGGACATGTCCAAATTCATGGGCTGCATCCTCCTGAGGCCGCATTTGTAGACCGATTACGTCACAGCGACGTGCCGAAGGCTGTCCAAATTACTACCATATCCCAGAATTCATAGCGCGGCCCAGCCAAACTCCAGTTTCCAGCAATGGCGGCCGCTACTAAGTTTTAAAATTACTCATACTAATCTTTCTGGGTCACAAAATAAACTTTTAACATATTTTCAGGCGAGAAAGTAGTTGTGTAAACATCAAATATCTGCTCGGTTTATCAAGATATCCCATATTTGCAAAAGTGCTTCGACGTTTTCAGAGGCGTCTGCTACCCACCAGCTCGACAGCTAGCCGGGACCTCGAGGGTTACTGATGCGGCCGAGAACGGCACAACTCCCGGCACATCATTTTCAGATCACCGCGGAGTTTCGCTGCTCGGGTTAAACGTAATATATAAGTCACTTAGACAACCTAAAAATGTTATTGTTGGGTTTTTTTCAGTGTTTTGTTTGTTCGTGAGTAAATCGGTTTGGCTGAGATTAAAGTTATTAGATTAGATAAAATAAAACTTTATTAATCCCCCGGGTGGGTTCCTCCTTGGTTTTCACACAGCTGACTAAACGTCAAACAGAAAACTTATTAAACAGAAGTATGAGACAGTCGAGAATTTACACCAGTGTCTGGTTATATTTTAGATAGCAAGAAGCAGACGGCCGAGTTTATTAAACTCCACCGAGACAGCGGTGACGCTAATCAGAAGGCTAGACCGTCCAATTTCACGCCTTTAAATTTTAAAGGCGTGTTTGTGTGTGTGTTTATACAATTGCTATTATGTTTGCACTTTATGTGTAATGTTACTGACTGCAGAGATCAGTAAGATGTGTGTATTTTTTATTTATTAGTTTTATTTATTTAATATTATTTTTTAATTGAATGACTGTCTAGTAGTTCACAGATGTCGAAAAACTGAGTGTGGTAAAGCCACTGATTTTTTTTATGTATATTTCTGCAATCTGCACATTGTACTGACTTTCATTTTAATGTTTACACCAGGGTTCCTTGTCAGCACTTTATGCTCAGATGTTTGTAAGCTAAAAATAAACTATTGTGTATGTTCAAATATACTGTTGTGATTGAAGAAGTTAAATAAAAATGTCAGTCATCAATTCATGCATCACCTCATGTCATCATAACAGAGGTCTGTCTTCCAGGAAAGAACAGTTTAAAATTAATGTAATATAGTATTGGCCATACTATATGATGTATTGCTTGTCTTTGTTTAATAATACAGAAGACAAAGACCTTAAAAAATAATCGCATATCGCATCGCAATCGCAATATTGGGGCAAAAAAATCGCAATTAGATTATTTTCCATAATCGTTCAGCCCTAGTAGCCAATCAGATTTGAGGCTGTGGTGATGATACGTTTGTGTTTTGTGAGATTCTTCATGCCCCTCTGGCCTCCCTATGCCTTATGCAGATGGATGGCTCCACTGCAACTCTATTTCTTTTAATTAATATGACATATCCCCTGCTCATATGCAGAGAGTGAGGCAGGGGGACATGGAGATGAAGGTATGAGGGAATGATTAACTGTGGATCTGTCCGTCCTTTTGAGAAATGATCTCGCCTCTTCTGCTCTTCCCAGTCTTCCCCCCTCCTCTCTTCATTTCTGTCTTCCTTACGCTGCCTTGTCCGTGCTCCTCTTTGGCTCACTTCATTTCTTTCTGCACCCTCCCCTCTCTTTCTGTTTCCTCTTATCTGTGTCTCTCTGTCTCCCCTCTCTCTCTCTCTGTCTCCCTCCTCACCTCTCCTTCCCCCCTGACACCCTCGGACTGTCCTCAGCCCCTGCACATCTCCTGACAGGTAAAATAATAACGCTCGTACATCACTGCCCCGAAAAAGTCCTATAACCTAAATCTTCACTTGCCACACACCCCGGGACTCAATTACTTTATTGACATGTAATCTTCATAAGGGGAGAAATATTGAGCATGTAAGGTCAGCTGGTTATGAAGACATATTATCATATTATCTGCATGAGGGTTGTAGGGGCTAGGACCTGACAAAGCTAATTATAATGGTACATGTTTCAGAGCTCAGAGCGTATTATCTGCTTGGCTGCTTGGTTGAGCCACAGCTGAGGTATAGAGGAGAAGGGGATGAGATTTCAAACCTAATAGGAGTGGGATGTCATCTCAGGGCATAGGAATTAATGAAGCCAAATATTATCGACTGCACATCACGGCACTAATGTCCTTGATTTGTTCACTGTATTTGTCAGGATTACCTCGCCATACACTAATGGGTAACAACACATCACAATAGAATCAGACTGTGGAAGCGATCCCTACAACAGTACAATAATAACAATAATAAAAAGCTATACTGCACCCCTTCAACTATTGTATACAAAGTGCAAATAAACTGCTGTTGCTCGAGCTGCTCCTGAGCCAAAATGTCACCGTGGGTTAGTGACGGCAGGAAGGACAGATGCTGATGGCTGTGCTATCGCTTCTCTCCCAAGGTTATCTTAATATCATCTTTTCGGCTCTCTTATTACAATCTACCGCCTGCTATATAACAGAAAAACACTAATCTGGGTGATGGTTCAAAATGTTCTCTTTTCACTTGAAAATAGTGGCCACTATTATTTACAGGGAGATTATAATTTAAGGAGAACAAGGGGGGGAGGGGCTAGTTATTTCAGTAAAACATAGACCAAAGGGCAAAAAACAAACAGTTGGCTAGCTCTGAGACACTGCATGTCAGGGTCACAGTGGAAACATGCAAACATAGAATCAGACCGCCAGATATGTTTGTTTCACTTTATCCAGCAGCATGCCCTCCACCCCATCTCAGTTATCCAGCTGTCCAAGTCCTTAGCTCAGAACCGCTCCTGCAGAAGATGCCTAAAATGGTACAGAGCGGCTGGCCAGTGTTGCCAAAGGTTATGCGTTAACACTTGCTAATGGTGTCAAATTGTGAGACATATTTTTGCTTTCTTTAGAAGCTCTCCAGGCACTAAACACTCACATGCACAAAAAATAGCTCCTGTTTATTCGTGCTTTCAGCGTTTTCAATCAGTTTATTGACATTCTGCTGCATTATAGCAGTTCATAATTTCAGCAAATACACAAAACCAAAAATATTTTTTTTCATCATATTCGGTGTGGTTTGAAGGTTTAGGTTTGAGTACATGTTTATCCTTTACGATAGGGATGAAGCTGTGCAACAATCTGAGATAAATGTATGTGTCTGAAAAAAAACCCAGTCAATCCAATCATCTTGCAATGCAGCGACGTAACATGCCAGAAACTATTGACAAATCAAATTATGATGGTGAAATAACTTGTCCGCTCATATTACAATGACAGGGAAACCTGCTCTGTCTGTTTAAAGGGACCTAATAAGAAAATGAATGTGACAGATTAAAAGGTTGTTTTGGACTTCCTAGCATTTCAGTGACCCTGCTCTTTTCATTCTGGTTGAGCTGAGATGTTGAAGCCTGTGCAAACCATAAAACCCACTACTTCCTGTAACCTAGGGCCCCTTTTATATTTTAAAAGAGATAAAATGCATGTCAGTTCTACAAAATAGCACTGACATTCATATCCAGTTGACCTTATGGACTTCAAGGCGGGGCACAAAATCTGTGCCTGTTTTCGGCTCAGCCTTGACACCATTCATTCAGTTGGAGAGTGAATCTGAAGTAAACAGAAGCTTAGATCCATAGCACAGGAATCCCGGCATATGGGATAATGGCCTTCTCTTCTCTTTACAAGCAGTTTTCACACAGCCCAGTGCAATGAATAATCTAAATGGCACTTAATGTGAGCTATGCTGATACTCTGACAATAGTTTGTGTTCAGACATCACAGCTTAGTGTCTCCCAATTGTGTATTGATGCTTAGGCAGTTGAAAATAAATCACAGGATTCAGCAGAGTGAATCCAGAGAGTGAGAAAACAGTTTAGACAATCGCCCAATGGAGCTTACCATAATTGACAGATGAGTTCAGCTCTTTTCACGACAATAGCTCAGAGCATAGAGGGTACCTGGGAATGACATTGTGTGTGTGTATGGACAAATAATGCTCCAGAGGAAAAAGAAAAGTGCATCCATGCAGACCTGGAGTTGTTGTATTATACAGGGTGGGCCATTTATATGGATACACCGTAATAACATGGGAATGGTTGGTGATATTAAAGTCCTGTTTGTGGCACATTAGTATATGTGAGGGGGCAAACTCCTCAAGATGGGTGGTGACCATGGTGGCCATTTAGAAGTCGGCCATCTTGGATATAACTTTTGTTTTTTTTTCAATAGGAAGAGGGCCATGTGACACATCAAACTTATTGGTAATGTCACAAGAAAAACAATGGTGTGCTTGGTTTCAACGTAACTTTATTCTTTCATGAGTTATTGACAAGTTTCTCTTTGTTCACAGCCATTGACATGTCGAAGAGGTTAACACGTGAGGAGCGGATCGAAATTGTGTTGATATCTGGTGAATGCAGTAACCGGGTCATTGCAGCAGATTTCAATGCAAGACACCCTACAAGACCACTCATCTCCCATGCTACAGTTAGCAAACTGCTTGCTAAGTTTCGTGAAACTGGTTCAGTGTTGGATTTGCCAAAATGTGGACGCAAGAAAACTGTCACTAATGAAGAAACATCAGTGGCTGTCCTAGCTTCATTCAGCAAGAGCCCACAGCGTAGCACTCGCCGCATGTCACTGGAGAGTGGCATTAGTCGAACATCCCTTTGGTGGATATTAGCTACTCACAAATGGCACCCGTACAAACTCCAGCTACTGCAGCATCTCAACGAGGATGACCCAGATCGGCGCACAGAATTTGCAGAATGGGCAAAACAAAAATTGAAACAGGAACCTCAGTTCACGCAGAAGATTTAGTTCAGTGATGAGGCAAACCTTTATGTGAATGGTGAAGTTAACAAACAAAACCACCGCTATTGGTCTGGCACTAACCCACATTGGATGGATCCCTCCAAGACTGTTGGAACAACAAAAGTGATGATTTGGTGTGATACAGTATATGGGGTACAACGATAGTGGGTCCATTCTTCATCAATGGAAACCTCAAGCCCACTGGATATTTGAAATTGCTACATGATGACGTGTTTCCCACTTTATTCACTGAAGCTGGCACGTTCCCTGAGTTTTTCCAGCAAGATGGTGCACCAGCATATTATGGGTGCCAGGTCCGAGCATTCCTAGATGAACAGTTTCCTGGAAAGTGGATTGGTCATCGTGGGCCAGTTGAATGGCCCCCAAGGTCTCCCAATCTGACCCCCTTAGACTTTTATCTTTGGGGTCATCTGCAGGCAATTGTCTATGGTGTGAAGATACGAGATGTGCAGCACCTGAAACTACGGATACTGGATGCCTGTGCTGGCATTTCTCCTGCGGTGTTGCTATCAGTGTGTGAAGAGTGGGAGAAGAGGGTTGCATTGACAATTCAACACAATGGGCAGCACATTGAACACATTTTATAAGTGGTCAGAAACTTGTAAATAACTCATGAAAGAATAAAGTTACATTGAAACCAAGCACACCATTGTTTTTCTTGTGACATTACCGATAAGTCTGATGTGTCACATGGCCCTCTTCCTGTTGAAAAAACAAAAGTTGTATCCAGGATGGCCGACTTCTAAATGGCCACCATGGTCACCACCCATCTTGAGGAGTTTGCCCCCTCAAATATACTAATGTGCCAGAAAACAGGACTTTAATATCACCAACCATTCCCATGTTATTATGGTGTATCCATATAAACGGCCCACCCTGTACTATTATCACTTTAATATATCAGTAATGTAAATATTGCAGTCTTTTAGTAATTCTGTTAGTGCTTCAATGAATTGACTATAAAAAAAATCCCTTGAAGATCTTCATGGAGACTATGAAGAGATTTCAATGTGTCTTAATTGTGTCAATTAAGACACATGGAAATCTCTTCATAGTGTTGTTGTGCCAACAGCACTAAAGTAATCTACCCTGTAGTTTCATTCCTGTAAAATGGTAAGGACTCCTTTTCTAAAAATGATGGCCTCTATTATTAACAAATATCAAGTGTTCGTAAACTTTTAAAGAAGAATTGAATTATATTACAATTTGAGAATTATTTTTGTAGTTTTGCAGTTCCATGTCGGTGAATAAGAGTGCCACTCTAATCACTACACTGCTAGGATCTGGTTATGCATTGGTTAAAATGAAAAGAAGGGAGAATTTCCCTACGCCATATTTCTTTATATTTTGCTTCAAAGGAGTATGAGGTCATTTTTAAAAGTAGTTTTGACCAACAGTTCTTCAGGCTTTCTGAAGATCGTTGAAAGTTTGTGTTTGCACCTCGTCATGTTCAGGTTCTTGTGTGTTGACGCACCTAACACTGACCTAAAAAAGCACCTATCTCAAAGGGTTTGTTGTGTCTATACATAACAGATTTATCAAGGAACCAAATTGAAATTGTATCTTTAGAAACTTTGTTCCAAGCATTCTGATGCAGAAACACACAATTCTTTTCCATATCTTTAGTTGGATCTATGAGAAAAACATGCTGTATCTTGGTATGGTGTGCAGTGTGTCTGGACAGATCTTATGGAGTGATGAATTCAAATTTGAAATATGTCAAAATGTACAGAGGAGGTCAAGAGAGAGGTACAATAGTATGTCTCTAAAGCCAACTTTGAAACGTGGTAGAGGCTTTCTCATGCTATGGGGCTACATTTCAGCCAGTGATGTTGTCAAAATTTATCATTGCAATAACATCTGGAGATACCAAGTGGATGACTGGGAAAAGCTTCATTTTTCACATAGTGCACATTATAAGTACCAGCATGATAGAGAATGGAACAGAAGGCAGCCAACATCCAAAGAAGAGCTTTGAATGTCCTTCAAGGAGCCTGGAGAACTCATTCTGAAGAAATGAAAAGAACTTCCCATCACCTGCCTGAGAGAGTTAACCCTTTAAAACCTCCACCATGAAATAACTGCCAGAAATCTTTACTTTTTTGATAATGAAGTGTTTGTTTAACCTTAAAATTTGTAAAAATATATCAAATTTTAATCTGCATGAGTTTTAATTTGTATCACATTTTCTACATAAGCCATAGTTTTGCAATTTAGTCATTAGAAATGTGTTACATCATTTTTTGAGGGTAAAAAAAAGTCACGCTGATGATGTAGAAGTCTCAAAAACTCACAAAAACACGTGTATCAAATACGATCGATGGGCTTTAGAGGGTTAAGGCTGTGAAGAATAAAGGTAGTCATACCGAATATTGACTTTCAAGCTCATTAGAGTTGTACAAACTCTGTTTTTGCCTTAGATACTGTATTTCCTTGTATACATCTTTCAATAAAGTGATGGCTTTTGCACAGTACTATATGGAACACTCTGTGGAAGTCTTGTTTTTATTGCTTGAAATTGTGCTGAGTTTTGTTGTATACTCAATATGATAAATTTTAAAAAAGATCATTAGCCGTATCAATGTTTTATTGCA
Organism: Diplotaxodon limnothrissa; assembly: GCF_057381915.1. NCBI lineage: Eukaryota > Metazoa > Chordata > Actinopteri > Cichliformes > Cichlidae > Diplotaxodon > Diplotaxodon limnothrissa. Next base: position 11,734,726 of record NC_140608.1, on the reverse strand, counting down.
CTTCAGAACCTATTCTCAAGCCAGAGTTCACCTTATGCTGCTGTGTGGCCTCTTCTTTCACCAAATATTAGCATTTCCATGTTGTGTATAGCTATGTTAAGATTCCTGACAGAAAGCTTCACTGATGTAGCACAGCTGGTAAGCCATACAGCATGATAAACTAGCTGCTGAGTGAATTGGAATCTAATTTGTTTGAGCCATTAACCAGACTTGCATTAAAGCATGTTTTGATCTTGAATGATTACCGTGCGCGATCAGTTACCCTAGAATTAGCATCTACAGCAGACTTAAAATATAATTGATTAAAAAACACCCTGATTAAGATATATGACGCCACATAAACTGAGAAGGTAAGTGTACTTAACAAATACTGTATTGTTTTATATTAGCTGATATAAACTATGAGACGTTTTGTGTCTCTGTTTAAACATCCCAGGTAACGTGCAATAATTACAAGGCTACAAGGCATTGTTCTGGTCTGATCCTGTCCCTTTTAGAATGACAAGTTGTCGGCCATCTGCTTGAATGTTAGTAGCTATTCATCAGAATGAAGGGTAGCGAGCCTCCCTCAAGTAGACAGACTCAGCCTGCTCACTGAGCAATTTGTTTCACGGGGTACTGACACAGAAGAAAGCTTGTGGACCCAACATCCATCCTGCTGCAAAAATATCCAAAACCATCTGGCAGCTAACCCCCATCCTAAATTACCATGATGGACTCCCACCTTTGGAAACCATGAAGGCTCCAGAAACCCGCTCCAACTTCTGACTGAAAGTACGACTTGAAAGCACTGACCACATCTCAGTTGTCCCCAACCACAGCTACAAATCATGGTGGAAAATGAATAGTGTAGTTGCATTAGAATCAGAGTTGATTGTTGCAGGCCTATCCACTTTGGATGATTTATGTTCTGCTACCTTCCTGAGAATGACCAGTGCAACTGGGAAGTAAACCAAGGTCCAGAGGACTTGCAGTATATTTTTCCACGAGGGTTGGGTCTGCTTGGCAGAAACTCATGTCCTTGTCTATTCTTCTGACATATTAAGGGAAGCAGCCAAGAAACATACGTCTGTTTGTGCTTAAGAAAGTTTTAACGGGTAAGCCCAGTTGGGTTTCTATCATCATAAATAACAAAGGTTTGTCTGCAATAGTCACGGACTATAAAGATTTAGGAGACTCCATATTTTCCCGCTGCTGAGAAAGTGGCTCAAAGCTTGTAATAATCATATTTCAATAGTGATGGGTGGAAAGTATGACTTAGCTTTTTTACTCATTAAAAAGTAAAACAGGTGCTTTAAAAAATTGCAGATTAATTTGTGACATTAATTGTCTAACATTAGTGAACTCTTGGTGGCATCATAATGAAACCACTTCAATCGCTTCAGACAAACCAAATCCAGAACTTTACTTTAACTTGACTGAAACAACCCTTATTAATGCAGAATATCAGAGAGGGAAATGTGTACTTTTATACCAATAGTTAAAGGAACTAACAAACAAATATCTTGGAATAGTTCAGAAGCTGACAGTACTATCTTTCCACTTTAAGTTTCTCCTGTATACGCCCAACATCAGTTTAAGAACTCAAGACACTCGGGAGACTCTCCCAGCTACATCAAACGGCAAGGTAAAAACAATAGTGTCACTGACATTTCCCCAAACCCTGCACAAACAGAATTATTCACACACTGAGAGGAGTGCCATCAGATAACGGAGAGATAATGACACTTGGTGGAAGGCAGCTTTCTCAAAGCAGTTTAGAGCTGGCGTGTCACAGTTTGGCAGTTAAGCCTGTCATGGAAGTTGAGGAGGTTATCCTGGCATTTTAATCTAGCCTGCTTCTAAGGGAGAAAATGTAGAGGTGATTTCCAGGGCTAGTAATAACAAGGACAGGCCTGCCTCCTAAAAATGAGCTCTCATCACTTTGGATGCGGACAGCGCTGTGCAATGCGAAGCCGCGATGAGGGATTGCAGGCCCAGTTTGCCTCGTCCCCTCTCGCCTCATCCATCTCCATAGGCTGGCTTAAATGGATATTCATGTTGCTGAGCCAATCCACTCCTGGGAGGAATAATATCACATCATCTGACTCAGATAAAGGAAATAGAGCCTGTCCTATTCAGGGGGAGTATATAGTACTGTGATATGCTGTGATATACACCAGGAGCCTCGCTGCCAAAAAGTAGACTGATGTGACCGCGATGGAATTTTCAGAATCTTGTACATTTGATACGCGTTTAGAAGCAAAAAGAGAAATATCGAGCATTTACGACACATTTTTCTACTTACTTTTTGTTTCCAACTACAAGTAAAGAGCCATTTTTAACAGGAAAATGTATTAAAGGTATTTATTTTGTTAAATTACAACATTCAAAGGAGTACACGTAATGTTGTGCCTTTTTAAATAGAATATTATTACTGATAAATATTCAATTCAATTCAATTTTATTTATATAGCGCCAAATCACACAATAAATACACATGTACTTTTTCCTTTTGTCTTTTAATATCGTAAGATAAATTTTAGCCTAATAAGTAGAGAACACTGTATTACATTGTGAGCAAATTATAAGCGTTACTATGTAATGTATAAATTGAAGGCTAGTTTTAGCTGTTTAGCTATATTTGAGATGAAATATAGCAAGTACTCAGGGGCGTAATTTCCAGGGGTGTTAGGGGGGTTATGACCACCCCCCCAATAATCAGATCCAACCAATATAACCCCCCTAATGAAATTAAGAATTAACTTGCATAAATAGGCTGTTGATTTTCTTTACTCATTTCAGGTATTGCCAGCAAAATAGTTGCATGTTTAATCATCTGGGAATTTACCCAGATTTATTTATTTATTTAGACAGAGATCTTGACCCCCCCAATGTTCAGCACAAAGTTACGCCATGCAAGTACTTCTAGAAAATTTGCATCGCAGCACCACGGTACAATATCTTACATTTCGACATTATCTGTCCAAGTAGCTCCCGAGGCTAACACTGTGCATGGTCATTTAAACAAAGGGGAACATCTGTTCGACTGTGTCAGTTTTGTAGCTGGATTTTGATTTACATGACAACTTCCGAGATGGCAACAGGACACCCAGTCATTACACACTAAACTTAAGACACCTCATCAGCTCACCAACTGGCAGACGCTGCAGAGAAATAAAACCTTCATGAAGTGACGAGTGCTTGGGAAACACTTTTATGAAGTCAGTACCCGGGAAGAAGGCCATGTCTTTACTTTGTTAATTTACTTTTTAGAGTTTGGTGCAGAGGCTCGGTATATAGCTGCCAGCTCACTGTGTGTATATATATCACTCTCTGTAACAGCATTTCATCATCTGTCCCTTCTCATTGATGTTGAATGCACACTTCAAATTTTGTTTGGTTTATTACAAAAGTTTATAGAAAGCAGCTCTGCAAAGGACTCTCTGGGACAGTCTTGAGGAAAAGATTACACTTTTCCCTTTCCATGTGGCTCATTTTAGTTGTGTGGGGGCCAAAGCAAGTCTTTGTGTTTAAGAGTGATGTTTATCAGGGGACAGATTGTCCTGGTATAATCATTACGGGACTGAGTGAAATGTCTTGCAGAGCACGTATGTCTAATGGGAAACGTCAAAGCTTTGCTCTGTGTTTTCTCACTAAGTTCCAGAGAGGATGTTTCCATACTTTCGGAACATGTGGCCCAAACCAGAATGGAAGGACTGTCAGCTGAAAGAGCAGAGTCGTCATTCTATCTACAGATTGACATCGACCAGAACTAAGTTATCACTCAAGATAAGCACGGAAAAAACAGCTCGGTGCAGAAAAACCTACGGGGTTAAGAAACAGATGTCTGATGTAATGCCAGTTAATTTAGGAAGCAATTTCATAATCAGCGGAACATGTTTTCAAAACAGATTTGCATTCACAACAGCATCTAATCTAAGCACTTATAGAAGATACAATCAGCTCTGGTTATTACACAAACAACGATAAACAGACATCGGGGTATATCTATTTTTTTCATTTTAAAGCCGTCAAACTGATTTTTACTTTTACCAAGTGTGTTGTACAGAGGACATTAAGTCATCAGTCAGACAAACAACCTTTTCCTTCATAATGACAACAGCTAAGTTTCAACACTAGCAGTTTAGTCATCCATTAGTCATGTATCCCATCCAGATGTCTGATGGAGGAGAGGAGGGGAGGAGGAGATAGCAGCAGGTGTAGATCTCTCTGAGCCCAGCTGAGCTCTAAAAGGCAGTGCTTAGCACCCACAGCTCTGTCATCTGGCCTCTCCCCTGTCTCCACCAGCCTCTCGACAGCCCATTCCTCATCATTTACCCCTTTTTGGCAAAGCCCAGAGCCCTTCTAATGGGCCACTCTGAATGCTTCCAGATGTTTGTTTATTTGTTGTGCAGCAACTGTAAAACAGTTTACTCTTAGCTTGGATCTGTTCCCGTTGCTCCATTTCGGGGAGGAGTGCCGAGGGAGCTGTGGGGATTGTAGCAGGAGCTGCAGTGCAGATCACCTCGACATGTAACAAAAGCGAACTTCTAAACAAATGCGAGGTGCCCCATGAGTATCATCAGAAAGGAGGTTTTTTTTTCTTCTTTGAAGGCTGCTTTCCTCTGGGGATTTTAATAACAGTTGTGCACCATTTAAGTTACATACATACAAAGTAGCTGGAAGCAGGCCCAGAAAAGCGAGATTAAAAGGGCCCAGGGCTCATACTGTAAGGCAGATACCAGGTGGGGCTTTTTTTCTTGATCTATTTACTTGGCTTGTACAGAGACATCCCCTTCATTTACAGCTGTCACTGCTGAAGGATGGCCCAATCAGATTTAATCTGATACATGTGAAAAAGCAGCTTCTAGTGTCTGGCATATTTATTGAATTATACAAAGGAAATGAAAGGCAGTTCATTAAAATTTCTTCTGTGCACACGGATACATCAATCAAGTCTCAAGCCTTACTTTTTTTTTTTTTTTTACATACATACCTCTTAACTACAGCTATAATTAGATCTATGAAATCAACATGTAAATCTGACTTCAAAATGTGCCACCTCAAGAAAAAGACAAGGTGGTAATAAATAACTCAGCACATTTTTTTTTCTTTTCCAGGCTGAAATGATACATCTTCACAGTAAGACACAAGACTGCATCGTGTAATTGGCTGTGTAATAGTGTAGTATAGACCAGTCTTCATGAAGGCAAACTATACTTTACACTGAGACTCCATCTTGGACTGTTAGATTCAGAGTCGAGCTGACAGTTGGACCAGCACTGAGAGTTAGAGCTAAGGTGACAGTAGTGGACGATCCTCGGGCCCCTCTGCCAGACTATGTACTCCACTCTGTGTCACGCCTTCGTCAAGACACACTAGAGCCGCACACTATCCTCCTTCACTTTGCCTTTTGTCTAGTTTCCTCTCATTCTGAAGTCTCATCTCCTTTCACTGTTTAAAGCTGCCCCTCTTCCTGATTTCCCCGTCCTTTCCCCCCTACTTTCCTCTCTGTCTGCTGTCAGATGTCTATGAAATTACGATTTAGATTTCACTACCACAGCAGCAAATGTTTTTTCACTACTCTCCCCTGCTCTTCTCTCTGCTACCTTGTTTTATTCCGTGTCCTTCACCAACCAAGACAGGAGCACAGTTTCCACCCCTCTGTCCCTGGGCAGTGACCTGCCAGTGCTGCCTTCCATTGGGAGCTCCTAGCTGCTGTAATTACCTCTGCCAACCAGACTCTGGGGCTTTCAAACAGGTAACACGGTGGAGTAGTTAGGTGCAGGGGGTTCAAGGGAGGTAAGGCGGAGTGTTTCTGAGACACCGTCGGAGCGATCTCAGATACGCTGCTGATATGGCCGCTATTTCTGGAGTCCGGATAAAACCAAACAGCCTCCCGCTTGCCTCTCTATTAAAAAGACCACACCATTAACCCAAACAACTACTGTCACAATCACATACCGCATAATGTGTACTTTAAAAAGCCAAAGCTGTTGAAGTGCATTTTTTATTCAAGTATTGATTGTGATTCTCAAGATTAAAGCATAAAGCAAACAGGCTAATCACATGGCACAAGAAGCAGCAGTTGCAGTGGGAAAAGCACGATACAGAGTAAGACCAGAGTGGCTTACTTTTGCAACAAATTTTGAACAAACATGTAGCGATTTGTTTAATTTACCGTGTGTGTTGAAACAAGAGTTCTGCAGTGATTTGCACAAAATTATGCAGCGCATTGTTTCAGCGCTTTTGTTCATTTACTGAATTTACCTCAGCACGCATTTGTGTGGAATTACTGTCTCAACCATTCTGTTTGTTGTAGCGCTGCTTTGTCACCACTTTGTTCTCTTTGAATGAGGAGTTACTGTGACCGTTTCCCACACATAGAGAAAACTCAACTGTGTTTGAGAAGAGCAAATAAACGGGGGGGAAAGAAAAAAATAAGAGCGGGGGTAGGGGCTCGACGAGGCAGGGACACGAAGAGGAGGTGAAGGGCGAAGACGAGGGCTGTGTTATCTAAGGCTGCAGCGCCGCATCATAAAAATAACCAATGGAGACTGTCACTGTTACTCTGATCTCAGTCAGAGGGGAGAAATATTTCATGTGGCAGGTCCCCTCACCTTTAAATGAGTTGTTCTTAGCCAGGTCTGATTTTGACAAAGCACAAGGCTCTTTCTGTCCTTACTTCCGATGAGAGCTGCCACCATCCTGGCTTTCATGACATAGATCTGTCCTTGGCACCATTAATGTGGATGGAGGTCTACTCTACTGTATATTAGCCTAGAAGCACTCGCAACTGATAAGTAATGCTACTATAGTGGTTGTCAGCTCATCACAAATATCTTGCAATGTGACATCATTGATGAATCTCTCAAGCATGAAGTAATAGTTAACTACCCTGAACCCTGAAATAGGGTACTTATTAAGCCAAATGAGTTATTAAGCCAAACTTATCTGTTAATTCTGCTTTAAACAACTCCACAAAGCCAAGTCCAAGAGTCAGGCTTACTTAAATCTGGGTTTCCATAAAGTCTATATATAAACGTGAATTTGGAAAATAGAAGACACTGCTTCGCATGTTTATTTTCTTTTGCAAGACATGGAAAAACTGGTGGCTGACTGTGAAATTTTATGTTTAAAATTATCTTTATTATTAAACTATCAGCACGCATCCTCTTATTGCTGCATATGAAGGCCCACTGTCTGCATCTTGGATATAGAAACATCCCACAGTTTTTACAGTCAAATGAATCGAAAACAGAAGCCGTATCGTTAGGCCCTCCACTATGAACTAGGTTGACACATAACCTGGGCTCCTTACCCACTTTAAAACACAGGTTTAAAATCCTTGACACAAATTTGACACGGACTAAAATTTTGTCTAAAACCATCAGCTCTGATGCTTTCTGCATGCTTTTGTTACATGTAGACTGGACTATTGTTATGCACAGTATACTGGAGTTAGTAAATCATTTCTTGCTTGTTTAAAATTAGTCCAAAAATGCAGCAGACAATTACTGACTGAAAGAAAAAAAGAGAGAGATTGCATTACTGACACTGGCTTCCTTTGCACTACAGAATCCAGTATACAGTGCTACTGCTTGCATTTAAAGCCTTAAATGGTCTTCCACCTCCATATGTTGTACATATGCTGGATCCATAAGAGACTGCTCATCTCTGGAACTGTGGCTGAAGCATAGGTTGTGTTTATGTTACTTTATGTTAATAGCTGGAATGTGTGTATAGAGGGCATTTTAAGAATTTTACTTTTGTTTCTGGTGGTATTAAAATAAAATATATTCACTTCCTTTATTTAATTCAGTTTAATTATTAAGAAAACCACTAAATTGTCAAACGAACTGACTAAAATGCAAATTTGGTTTTCCTCACTTTACCTTCAACCGGTCACGGCAGATGAGTCACCCTCCCTGAGGCTGGTTCTGCTGAAGGTTTGTTCCTGTTTAAAGGGGAGTTTTTCCTTCCCACTGTCACCAAGTGCTTGCTCATAGGGTGTCATTGTTGGGTTATTTCTGTATTACTGTAGGGTCTTTACCTTACAATATAAAACACCTTGATGTTACTTTTGTTGTGAATTCATGCAACAACAAAAAAAATGCAAGTGGAATGAATTGAATTAGTTAATTTTGGTTGCAGTAAATCATTTCAGCTGATTACGGGATAATGACCTGTGGGTATGATACGTATAATAATATTGAACTTGACTTGTTTTTTCTCAAAGTCTCAGCTGAGTATCTGGTACAAAAGCAGTAGGTGGCCTTCGCCATTAATTTAGAGCAGTGTGTCGTTTTAATGAATGTGTTGTATTCTTTCTAGAGTGCAGTGTTTGATGTTAAGAAGTTGCTACATAATTACATCAACATACTACACTGGGTCAATATGAGGCCTAATCAATGTCTAGTATCAACAGATCAAGGATGCTTCATTCTGTTTATGTACTGCATGCTCCCACGCTTACACTCAGATCAGAGTTAGCTGAGATTACTCAGATTTATTCCCACTATCAACACATCACACAGATGAGAAGAGATCAATAAGAATAGATAACTTCAACTCAGTTTCAAGTTCAATAGATTCCCACTCTCTGCTGCTGTTAGCGTTATGACTCATTTACATAATCTATAGAACCAGGATCTCAATGTTTCTTCTTAATTTTGAAGAAAATAAATATTTTTCTTACCTTTGTGGGTCATGGGATCTCTGGATCCTCGCGGTAGAGGCGAATAGGGCAGTGGATGGCTCTCTGATCCAGCCTCATTAAGTGACTAGCAGAAAAGGAATGTAGAAAAAGAATTAGCTATAAAGTTATAGCAAGCAAGCAGCAAACCACTGCCACATGGTTAAAAAATAATGCCATGTGGCAGTCTTTGTTCTAAAGTTCATTTTATTTTATTTACATTTTGTGACAAAAAAAAATCTTCTCATAGGGACAAGGTTTAACAGCATGGATTAATCACCTTCAGTGGTGTTTTCCTAATTTAACTTATCCGTTTATATTATACTAAGATTAAGGGCTTGCTTTGAGTGTCAGTCATTTCTCTATAGCTGCTAGCTGACCTCTGGGTGAGATTGCTGCTAATTTGAATCCCCAAACTGGACCTTTAAACCCTGTTCATGGAGTCGAGTCATTTATAATGGAATTATCTGACAAATCAAATAGATTGCTATGTGGTATATTATGCTAACAGATCTCTGTGTCTGTCTTACACCTGTACTGATACACCTGTACAGAAAGCGATTCAATCTTTGTAAAATCACAATTTGTTGATGTGACACGTTTAAATGCAACAAACACATTAGGCTTCATAAATATAATCTTCAAACCAGAGACCAAAACAACTTTTCTAATGAAGTCTATGAGAGGACCTGATGACACCTGATTTATAGCATAACCTAATAGGGAGGTTTTAACATTCACCCAGATAATACAACAGTAACATGAGGGTAATATAAAATCAGACGAAATAACCTTTCTACACTAGAAAGTGTGAATGCAAATTACATGATACATACTTCTCTTTGTTTAACTTCTTTATCTTATTTATTGTCCTACAACTGAAATGTGATTTTTTTTTCATACATTCTTAGCTGCAAAACTGGACTGAACCTCTGACTGTGAGCACAGTCAGAGGTTCAGGCTAAACGCGTGTGATGAATGCGGGTTTGGGACAAAGAGAAAACAGTGGCCTCTATGTCATGAGACAGTATTCCCACACGGGTCAACAGTTTGTGTGTTGTTATTCTTTTGGTGCACTTTCAAGGTCCAAAACATTCTCTTTTTTTCCACCTTAGCCTTTTAGCTAGCGGAGCAGGCAGTTTATCATGACACAGCGATATCTGATGCCTTTGCAGAAATACTTTCCTTTCTTGCAGGAAGGAATTCACTAGGCCTTTAATCATGGCAAGAGACTCAACTGACAAATACATATTAGAGATGGCTTGGAGCTGCATTTTTCCCACTTTTATTGTTGTTCCTCTACATGCCCATGCATAACCTTGAGAAATGGAATGGTCTGCACTGTTAAATGGAACCATATTCTTCATCGGCAAAGAGAGCAACGTGAACTGAAAACGATCACATAATGTGCTTTCAGATAGCATCTCTGAAAGGCATTAAGGTCTGGCCAGCATGTGTCTCATATTATACCAAGGAAAAAAAAGAAGACAAAATGCGCCTATTTTAAAGGCCTTGCTTCATGTATGCTGGAGAGTCAGCTTTTGAAAAAAAAAAAAAAGTGCTTAAAAGAAGAATATAGTTTTGACAGCAGACCTGCTGCTAAAACCTCCTAAGAAATGTCACAGATCACTCCCCTGCTTCTGCGATGTACATTTATGAAGTAAAAGAACTAAAAATATGAACACATTGTACTCAGTAACTACTGTCACCTGACATGTAAGGAAAATAGTTGGGTATTTATAGCATTGAGCTAGCAAAACAAATATTGGACTGAGACTAAAGATCCTACAGCAAAATGATCACCACCCATCTCATTTTTGAGACATGTATCAAGGTTTATTTAGCGTTTTCCTATCTTTGAATTTTGCCATTTTGGTTTGCAACTCATATTACCGATCAGTACAAACACACTCAGTGTTCGTCTATGTCACTTCATAGGAAAAGAAACAAGCGACTCAGGCATTAAGACGGGAATTGTGAGCTGTCTGATCTACCTTTGTGCATGTCTGGGCCACCATAGAGTTGCGCCCCCTGCTTGCCTCATTTCCTGGTCTGCATGAAAGATCACAAGCCTGGGCCCCTTTAGGCCTGCTTGGCCCACAAAAATCCCCTCCTAATCCTGATGCTCGGCCACAATTAATCTTCCGGGTTGCCACATTATTAACAGCACCACCCGCAGATGATATAGGGGGTGCTGGATGAGAACAAGGGAGCACTACTTAGGTGTGGTGAATACTAGATGGAGCTTAGCACTCTGGCTGTGGTCCTATGGGACATTAGTCACCTTGTTTTCAGTGCTGAAACCAACTCCACCCCAGTGATATGACACCACTACTTTACTTCCTCGCTCTAATGCCTGCTGATCACACAGCTGACCCGTAGGTGGCTGTTGTAACTCCAACTTCCACTTGTCTCGATCTTCCCCTTTAAACCCTCAGATCTTCATCATTAGCCCTTGACAATTGCACACAAGCATGCATGTGAAACAAATGGAGGACGATTTTTCTGTACTTGCTACGAGAGGATTAATAGCTTTATGTTTTAGCACTTTAAACAAGTGTTTTTTTCCACCAGTATTTCTAAACTGGCTACTCATAAAGCATGGTCCATTACAAAGAAAATGCAAAAAGAAAGAAACTCTGATTATACTAATAATAGAAAACTTTTGGTGCCTTTATTAAACATATTTAGAAAGTAGGTTGGAGAAACTAAGTGAACCCCTATTCTAATGCTGCTCAGAGTTTGGTGCTCCAATTACTGTAAGGAGCTGTTTGTTATAAGGTCACACAATGTCTGTACTGACAAAGTCTGCTTATCCTAAAAACACTGACGTGAATCATACCACAAGGAAAACACATTTAAAGCATTTTATTGATGCGCAAAGCTGGAAAGGGCTGCTCATCAAGAAACAATAAACAAGCTGGCTACGATTGAAGATTATTCAGGATTGTTGCTTACTCTCTATGCAAGTATGTGTCCCGCAGTGTTCAGACCAAGAGCACGATATGCAATCCTGGAAAAGGTGAAAAAGGACCACCAGGAGGTATCTCTACAATTTGTTAAATTTCTAAGATAAGCACTGAGTAAGACAGGTGGCTATTGAAGGAAGCTATTAAGCAACCTACCATTTTGCAGACACATATAAACAAAACAAAGCTCAACACTGTGTGTTTCACAAATGAAGCAAAAACACTTCAGGGTCAATGTAAAGTGGACTGTTGAGACACAAAATGCTATGTTTAGAGGAAAGGGGGTGTCGCACATTACCACCAAAGCATTCAAATGTGAAGTCTGGTGAAGTGAGCGTCGCTGTTCTGCAGCTACTGAGAGAACAGTACAGAAAACACAGGGCAGCAGTCCAGGGAGCTTAGAAGAGATCGGACTGAGGTGAAGGTTCTACAAGTTTCTAATTTCTAATTTTTCATCCCTGCGCTGTGAGTGGTCAAGATGTACGAATCAAAATTAAAAAAATCCAAATGTCATTTAAGTTTGAAATTATGACTGCGATGTAGACATGGGGCACCATTTTCTGATTAATTAATGCAGGAATCCTTTATATTACAAAGGGTTTGCAAACTTTCTGTCAAATCAGAAACCTCCGATGTACTAAACATACGACCTGTCCCATCGTGTCCTTTTCACATTTTCAAAACAAGGACTTCATTTACACTCCATCTCCCACTGTTCCCTCTTTCCTGTATCATTTCTTTCACTCCCTCTGGCTCTTTGGCTTGATTTCTCCAGCTGTACCTACACTGAACAGAGGGAGGTGCTGCTGTGTTGTCTATGTAAGATGCTCCTGGACGCCCTTCTTCTCTCTCCTCTCTCTGCTGTCCAGATTAGTCTGCTCATCAAGCTGAGCATTGTTTTAATTTGCTGGGCCCGGGGCATATGCTGAGTGTTCACATCATTATTGTCTCTGTGCAATGTGAGTTATCACCACAGCTTATGATAATGTGGCACAAATTTACAGGCTTGGGAGCACCACGGATTCCGTGATAATAAAGGGTGGACAGAGGGGAGTGCAAAGAGGGAGAGAGAAATGAAGAAAGTGTGTGTAGATGTATGTGTGCGAGCGGGAGAGTGGAATAGGTAGAGAGAGGAAGCTCCGTTGGATGTCATTATGAAAGATGATTCCCATACTAGATAATACATCACACCAGTGCTGTCTGTCTTCTCCTTTTCAGTGTTGTTATGTGAATAAATGCTGATAAACCCAGAGGCAATAGTGATTATTACTTCCAACATATCATCATGAGAGAGAGGGGAGGAGGAAGACAGGGGAGGGATGGAAAAAGAAGAAAAGCAAGTCACAAAGAGAGCCACATGGAGCACATAACCACCTCCACGGTGGGGATCTTCAAAATGTAAGACACGCAAATCTAGTTGTTTTTCACATGCAACTGCCACAAAGTTTACAAAGTTTCGCAAGCTTGGCTGCGGATTAGAGATCTTGATGGGCGTTACATTACAGTACATTATGAAGATATTAGTTCATCTAGAAGATTTCTCTCAAATCTGACGCCGGCCATCGCGGTGAGCACATAAAGCAATCGTGTTGCACCATGTCTTACACACTGTTTTCCTTTCTGGCGATCTGTCTCTGAAGTCTCCCTTTGACCAGCTCATCCTGACACAGCTGGTTCCTGCCTCGCCTCACCTCACCTCTCTCCTTAAGACTGACCAGCAATACAATCTAATTACAGCCGCGCTACAGAGGGAGACCAGTGTAAACACCAGCCCTTTTTATCTCCTTATACATCTGGACAAGTAGACAAAGTGCTAAAAGGAAATAAATGTGGCCTGACAGCCACATCAAAGAGTTCAGCCAGAGGCTTACTGCTACTTAGGGCACAGGAATGTTGTTGCTAAGCATCAGCCCGCAACCTATCAGGGTGCAAAGAGGGCCCTGTCCTGCCTTACAGAGGGAAAAGGGGAAAAGAGAGAAATGAAGAGGAGAGAGGGGAAGGGAGGGCGAGGGGAGGGGAGGGGGCTGACATTGAGGGGAGGCTAGGGACTCAAGGAGATTTTTGTAGCTTAAAGCAATTGTTGGAAGAAACAAGCCTTCTGTTTTGTTTTCTCTTGACACCATTTCTGCTTTTTGTGCTTGCAAAAGACATGTATAAAAATGTCTTTTGATATGTTTTCTCTTTGGGTCTATATCAAAATATTTCTTTTGTGTCTGTGCATGGAACTTTTTTCACATCTTGTCTCTATAAACTGGTGCAGCTTTCTGATCATGTTGGAGATCAGAGGAGACACAACTTGTGAACTTATTTGAGTCAACATTTAATGCTGGCATGACACGTTTATTTCTTCACTAGATGGAATTTTTTATGATTCGTGTTTCGCACTTCTAAAGTTGGTTTTTTTTGAGAGGGGAGGTTACAAACAATGCAACACTTTTAGAAATAAACAATGAAAAATGAATAAGCAGCAACGGCTCGGAGCATCTCTCAGCATGTAATGGCACTGATGAAATGGAAAATGCTCTAATTCGCTACCAGAGATCGAGCAGAGGCATTTGTACGCTCTCAAAGAAAAGTCTAATCTAATGGAATATCACACTGGTGCACAAGATATTATTTTGGATGCCAGAGCAGCACTTTGCATGAGGTCAAATAATTAAAATGGGTACTTTGGCATCAAAATATGGCGAAGACTGCAATAGAAGTGTATTAATTAAGATGTTTTCATGTCATGTTACACGAGACCTCAGTGATTCTGAGCGTGCGTAGTGAAAAGAAAAAATAAAATGAGTGTGCATGAAAAGAATGAATTCCGTTTTCTTGGGTGATGGCAGGGGGAAGAAAATTTGATGTAACGGTGCCTGCACTTGTGAGCAGAACGGCAGTGTTTTCCCCAGCAGGAAGACTACTGAGCGTGCGTTTAATGATTAGCCAGTTCTACTCCAATGAACTTGTTCTGAGTAAACGTATCATATGATCACTGATCACAAGAGGAACTGATGTTTTGCTCGGGGCACGAGACACACAGAGTGAACCGGCAACAGTAAAAACCTGCAGTTCTGTGTACGGCTAAGCGTCAGACAGGCAAAGGTTGAGTGCCGCTGAACGTTAATCACCCACAGCGATGACTCACAGATGGTAATAAGGCTGTGTTTGTTTTGAGGTTGAAATTTAAAGAGTCGTCGACCTTTTGGGCGAGCGTCTTGCTGGATAAGTACAGGTGATTTAAAGGAGAAAGTCTTCATTGCAGGTATGCAGCACAATTGGCTTAAAGCTATTTTTTATTTTGGTTTAGTTTGACCTTTCCACAGGCGCAGATGCTAATGCTACAAAGTTGCAAAGACAGACAGACACACACGCAAATAAAGCATCATGAAATCTTTCAAGTATTAGTCGAAACTGTAATTTGTTACCTTGGTCAAACTTTTAAGCAAAACCTAACCAGTTGTCTCTCACATTTCCACAGGCGCCATTTCTTTTATCACTAAACAAGAGGGGGAAAAGTAAGGTGTGAGCTTTCTGATCTACCTGTGACAAAAATTATTTTTGTCATAGTTTTGCCTTATTTAACTGGTGTGAAAAGAAATATTTTCATCTTTCCTTGTTTTAAGGCAAACTACACAAACACACACACACACGCACAAAACCACAGCAACTCAGGAGTGTGACATATCATGAGGCTTTCTGTTCCGATTAGGGGCTGTATCTAACGTCAAGGCTGTTTTCTAGAGTGTAGGATGTTTAATAATTGAAGACTCTGGGAGCGGGCCTGTCACACCGGCTTGTCTAGAATGTTTCCTATGCAATTAGATGCCGAGAGACATTTGAAGAGGACCCACAAAAAGAGCTACAAAAAGTGACATGTGAACTTAAAGGAAATTAGCTCTTCACACGAGTGAAATGTGAAGGTTACTTAGCAATGCTTAACTCAGACTGTGGCTGTGTGAAGTGTGTGTTTGACTCAGCCCTGCTACGAAGACTGCGATTTTCTTTACTTTGAGCCGGCTTCAGTCAGTAAGATCACAGAGGGAACGAAAACTAATTTTGACTCAAGGCACACGGAGAGAAAAAAGAGGAAAAAAAAACCCTGAGATGTGTCAAAATAATGAGATCTCTTGATGTTTTCTGGGAAGATACGGGATGATGCAGACAGATGCACAACTCACATCTTCACCCAAGGACACAGACACACAAACACCCGTTGAACATTTAACCGCAACTTCAAAACACACACATTTGCATGTGTGCAGGAACTCACATTAAAAACCTCAAACACACACACACACACACACACAAAATATTTTTTTAATGCACGAAACACTAATGCACATCTATTTCAGTGTTCACTTACATTCAGGCCAAAACTCAAAACTGATTAGTTGATTAACACAGATTTTGAGTTGTGTGATGTAAATACAGTTCAAGCTCTGGCGTCTAAATGAAAGAAATCTGACCTGAACTCAAGCAAAACATTCAGTAGCACGACTTCTTTTCTTAATTAAACAAAAAAAAATGGTGCCTTATTGTCGTCGTGGTTTTGTGATTTGTTTTTCAGCACACAAACACAATTTTGCCTGTGATTGTGACAAATCAGACCACCACATAATTAGGCTGGCCTTTATTTTCATTTGAAAATATTAGACACATCCTGTAAAAACAGATGATTAAAACACTCTGTATCCATCTCCCGCTTGCCTCCAATCTCTGACAACCTTTCACAGGAAGTTCCCCCACATCCGCATCTCGGAATCGCTACGTCGCAACGATAACGCTGTCATCCTCCACACCTATCGTAAGTCACGAGCAAACCACCGAGATGCTCCGTCGCAAGACAGAACCCTCTGCGGGCCTGTAAGCTGTATCATTACAGCATGTCATCTTTGTGGCAAAGGAGCGGAGCCGAGCTCTCTAATTACACTCTGCTTACTCCATTTACCCAGACTGGGACAGAGCAGCAGGCAAACAAAGCATTAAAAATGGAGTGCTTTCCCCTGTTCTGTGCCCGTGTCTTTCTTCTGGTGCCTGTTGTCCTCCCCTGGTTGTTGTTGTTGTTGCTGTAAAAGCTGCCGAGGAGAGATAGCAGAGGGCACATGCCACTGCACCGTCCTCTCCAGCCCTCCTTGACTTTCCCACCCTCCCAATCTTTTTCAGCCCTTCCTTCAAAAGGACTTATGAAGGTGAGTGGCTATGTGACAGGCCAGGAATAAAAGAGACAAACCAGGGATAAAAATTAAATAAAAAGTAGCTGTCTGAAATAGTAATTGCACTCCTTTGCTGAGCATGCTTTCAGATATATAAACCTGATTTACTGTCGGTGTTGCTGCCACAAATCAGAAGGCCCTCTGAGAAACACTCGTGCTATGAAATTGTTTAATCTCATCAAGTTCTGCTTTCACAGCAGGCCATAAATCACATAGTCTTTGTTATCATAGACCTCCATGAGCGCCTCTGAGGCAGGCAATGGATCGTGGGTATATATAATCTTGACTGCGCAAACAGCAGGGTCTGAGCAGCCTGAAATACTTTCATATTAGCCGCGGTGCAGCTGGCGGAACACAAGCGCCCTAATGGATATCTCATTTCCTGCGCTCTGCATCTATTTCGAGCAAATTATTACTGCATAAATTTCTTGTCAACAGAAACGGCCAATTAATTAAGTTAAAATGCACTCGTGATCACATCTACACACCAGCGAGGGCAATTTTCCGCTAAGCAAATTTATTGCAGGGGTCACTGTAATGAATGACTCTAAACTTTGTGATAAAGTGGCAGACAGGCCAATATCTACACAGGAACTGTGGTAGGGACATATTTGCATAAGGCAAATTTACGTGAAAACACTCGAGGACGACAGCTGGAGGTGGGTGAGGATTTTTTTTTCTTTTTTTACAACTACAAAACAAAATGTCGGTCAATATCTGGCTCTTCACTATTTCATCAAAGATGTGCACCTTTGGATAGAGATCGTGAATGCACCTTTGCCATTTAACATAGAAAATATACACATTTAACAGAGCTCGCAACCTGAATGAATTATTCATAATGTATGAGGGCTTGGGAGTTTGTGGAGGGTGCGGGGGGGGGGGGGGGGGGGGGGGGGGGTGTTGGCGGTTGTTTATTCAGCTTGGGCCGTTTATCAGACAGTGAGGATCCCACGGCGGGGATGAGTTCCGAGATTTATCTGTGCTAGGGCTCCAAAGCAGATAAATCAAGGGGTGTAATCATGCTCTGAGTGGCCCAGCTGTGACCCCGTAGTGAACTAATGACACAGGGATATCTAAGCCCCTTTTCCTCTTCCTGGGTTAGGCCCTTAGGTTAGTCCCCTGTCAGACACAAAGCTAAAGAAAGACACTGCTTCACAGAAAAACTGAGGGGGAAACTTAAGGCCCTTCATGTCCTTTTGTCCTGTTTACACAACACCAGCGAGCAGGATTGTTCACCCGCGCCTAAAAATAACAGCGCTGGAGCGATGTAACAGCCGACAACTACTGTACAACAATGTTTGTTCAAACAATAGCAACGAATATCGATTGCACGTATACACCATCGCAGGTTCACGAGCCGCTATTCACAACAGCCCATGTAAAAGATACTGCTGTTTGGCTGAGGATGTCTCCCATTCCCTCCCAGAGCAAAGGCTTTCTCCAGGACCGAGCCTGCTCTGATTTATCATGTCTTCTGCTAGCAGGCTGTCTGATTAAGCCAGTGGAACTTTGTTTCACTCTCCTCTCTCTTTAATCTGTCTCTCAGCGAGATAAATTAGCCAGTGCCGTGCCAGCTCCTGCTCTCTTTACCTCCCTCCCTCCGTCTCTTCCTCCCTCTCAGCCTTTCTCTCTGTTTATCTTTTCTGTCTGTCACACATTGAGAAGAGAGCAGACACATCTGCTCCTGCACTGCTGCAGGAGATAGGGCTGGGCTACATCCTTGGTCAGATTTAGCTAAGAGTGTCTGCGAGTGATAGGGTTGCCAACCGTCCCTTAAAATACGGAATCGTCCCGTATTTAGAAACAAAAGTACACGTCCCGTATTGAGCTAATAAGGGACGCACTTTGTCCCGTAATACAGTGAGAATCAAAAGTAGTCTATAACTTTTAATGGAATTAACGCTTTGTTTGAAAACATAATTCCCAGCCCCTCTCCTGCTTTGTGACCAATGAGCTGACAGCACACTTATGACAATTCGAGTATGACAATTCAGATTACCGCTCATCTCATTGGTCGAGGAAAGGTCGCTTACGGAGAAAATACCGGAAGACAACAGATGACCACAACAAGAAGCATGGCCAACAGGGAAACAAACGCCGTCACTGCGGTGCAAGTCTCGGACGACAGTAAACCTAAAGCTGGGCAGACACTGTGCGATTTTTTCAGTCGCGTTATTCAGCTCCTGCTCAAACTGCACGATTGACTCGCAGGGGTTAGAAGTTGGTAGGTCACGATGCAGGTCTCACACTATACGGCCCGATGCTCTGATGCGACCTGAGTGCTCACACTGTGCGTCCATAAAATTAAGGTTATAACAGAAAATCTGTCGCTCGCTCTCTCTGTCTCTCACTCACACAGACACACCACCACCATCAACTTTGCTAAATTGCTAATGAAAAACATGATCAGGCAGCTGTGATTTAGCAGCGATGTAGATCCAACTATTTTCACGGTTGTTGTGGTCGTGATAATTTTGTGAGGCCACATCGAAAAGGCTCGGATGAGCTTTTCAAAGTTCTACAAGTTGTGCCTCCATCGCTTGTGTCCAGATCACACGCTGCACAGCCGTGCTGCTCTGTCTTTTTCACGGCGTTTACGTGTTTGCGCGCGAGCAGTGTGAGCGGCTCACGAGCGATTGATGATCGGGAGCTGGTCGTGAGGTGTTAATCACTTCTCGTTACCCCACGTATACTACACGATGAAGGCCAAAATCGGTCCGATCACTCAAAAATCGGCTCAAAATGGGCCTAAAACCGCACAGTGTGAGCCCAGCGTTAGAGCAGCAATGTTTGTTCCCCTCAGAGAAAGGGAAGAATGGGAAAAGGAAAACACCTGGCTGGAAAAAGTTAATATGGGCATGTGCAGTGAATATCAGCGCTATGTGGCCAGAAGTGTGATAATATAATTTATTTTGTGTAATAAACGACTGCAAGGATAGATGATTACAACAAATAGATGACTAATACATAAAAGTAATACACAGATGAATAATGATGATGAGTTAAGATGCGTAATCATGGGAACAAGCGGGTTTTCAAACGGGAGCAGCTGATTAGCATTAGAAAAGCTGAAATAATACCTCAGCTGAAGCCAATTGTACTAAATGCACTAAATGTGCACTGTTACAAGAATATTTTTCTTTCTATTGTTTTCTATTATTTTAAGTTAAGCAGGACAGAGTTCTTTTAAAGAAAGATTTACTTATATTCTCAAAAGTTAAGCATGACAGGCTTCTGTTTAAGAAAGAGACCTGTTTTATGTGTTAATGTTGTCATTTTGAGCTAAAAATAAATGGCTAAATGATCATTTGTTTCACATGTGTTCATATCACAAAGAATACACATCTACTTAAATCAAATTCAAGTCAAAGGGTTAAAAAAAATAATTTCACACACAAAAAAAGAGCTAGAAAATTCACCACACTGGGAAGGGTGAAGACAACTGGGTCGCCCGGCCCTGGCCACGAGGTGTCCCTTATTTATTTTTCAGGGAGTTGGCAACCCTAGCGAGTGAGAATGAGGGAACGAGTGTGTTTTTCCTCTCTTTTTCCCCCCTTTGACAAGACTCTGTCAAACAATCTCCCTCTCCTTGGCTGGGCTTATGTTCTTTGTTGTCAGCTAATAAATCAGAGAGTATTTATGATCTGCAATCCCTATTCTTAGGCTTTTAATGGCGACACGTTTGTGGGTGAATTAAAGCAGTGTTTTATTCACTAGGCTGTGGGCCAAAGTGAGAGGCGTAGGTGCCTCTGCCTGTGAATGTTTCTCCTCTCTCCGCTCTTGCTCGGGTGTTAAATCATACTCATTGTCAGGCAGCGCTAAGTTAGTGTGCGTCATTGGGGAGAGCAGGAAGCACTGGGCATAATTCTGTCCATCAGTTTAATTTATTGTATCGGTAGCTTTGTAATCTCTGCCCCATAAACTACAGGAGCTGACAGACAAGAATTTGGTTTTAAAGGCGACGCTCATCCGCATTTTGGCTGGCGATGGGCCTTATTTTTGCCTCAGCTTTCTGATTTCATATCCAGCCACAGGAGAAAAAATTTAAAGGTTGTTGCAAAATGCTTTTTTCTCTGCTATTAACCACTGCAGACATAATGGTTTTTTGGTCAGGTTATCGTATACATGAAAGATTACTAAAAGTAAATGTTAGAAGAAGAAGAAGACGAGAGCCAATAAAAGATGGAAAAAAAGAGAAAGAAGAGGCGGTTCGAGGACACAACCTTGCTCAGAGGTTTTATTTCAGGTGAAATATAAGTCCTAATACCAGGGTACTGCTGCAGCATCTGCTTTGCAGATAGTGCACTTGGCTCTCCTTCCAGTGCCAGTGAATATAAATCAGGTGAGGCACCTCAATGCTAGGCCTGACTCCTAGAGGCCAACAAATCTTTAACATGAGATTAGGGCCTCAGTGGAGTCATCCATCTTTGGGTGATGGAGGAAAATATCACAACACTCTATGGGCAATATGGTTTCACAGAGTCAGGACCGATGTCTATTAGAATGTCTATTAGGATAAAAAGTCCAACAACTCACTGTTTGCACACACTGTGAATTAATTCCTACAGTGTGGATGACAAACACAAGTCTTTTCTAAATACAACTACAAGCCCGATAACATAAAATAACAAGAAGAAGAAAAGAATCAGTATCAGTATAAAATATATAATACATTTTCCTGGAAGAAATAATCTGAAGATAATACTCGGAGGAATAATTACCCTCTTCTTTTGTCAACACATGCTTTATGGGCATTTTCTTTTAATTGTAATAAACGTAAATGGTGCCATGTGTCAACTACAAAGAACGCAGAGCAAAGCAACGCTGCCAATTACCCTATAAAACATGCATATCTTCCAAAGCATGGGTCTCCTCTGTGGGTTTAACTCACCAAAGGCAACGGGTGTTTTACAAGATGCTCGCTCAGTGGATACAATTGTGCTTAGCATAAAAGGAAAAGCAGGCTGCGAGGACCCAACAATGAACCATATCTCCCTGTAGCCTTTTCAGCGAGCTGCATTTACATATCAAGCCACTAGCCTGATGTGTAAACACATTCCATCAGATGCCGCCATCGTAGCCAATGAGAGCCATTTCATTCCAGCTATACCTCACACACTGTGCAGCATTAGACAAAGGGAGAGAGGCCTGAAAGAGACATCTCATGTCATCACCCGAGAGATAATGGAATTGTTATACATCCTTGATCACAGACACTCTCACGGCATCTTGCTCTCTTTTTCACTCATTCTTTGTCTCGGTGCTCTTGGTCTCTCTATCGCTCTCTCCCTCTCTCACAAATGTGCGCACAGACACACAAGCGCACGAGTAAAAATTCCAGCACACTTCAGTGCGATAGCTCCTCTTCTCTTTCAGGGTTTCATCTCAATAGCTTTTTTATCTGAGCACTTCAATTTGCAAGCCTAGCTGGAAGGCAGCTCCTCCTGATATGTTAATTGCAGGGTACTTAAGCACTAAAAGATTAACATAAAACCCTTTGGAAACAAGCTAATAGTTTATGATAATTCGTGCATGGCCTTTGTCTGTCTATCATTACATTGCCTCTAGCGATAATTTTATCAAGGGGCTGTAAAATATCATTTTAACAAGTTCACTTTCAGATAATTAATAGTAGAAACTGTATTATTCAATTGAGCCACACTGGCACCATTAACAATATGGCAAGTAAGCTATAATTAAAGTATTTCATTTTATTAACCTATTCATAACGCTGTGCAAATGATGACACAGAGACACAGAAAGGCTTTCCCTTTTTTTTTCTTGGTGAAGCACTGTCACCAGAGCAATTACAGGAACCCAGGGTTGTCTCCTCAGTTAGCCGAGCTGATTGAAGCTTTTCAATTAGCAGGTGGGTGTATGCATCGCTCCCACAAAGAGAGGCGGCACACATGCAGGAGACCTGCAAACCTGCTGACACACTCATGGAATTTGTGTTCTTTCCCAGAACCAAAGTATTAAGACTGAGAGCTTAGACTGAACCTACACTGGGTAAGAGGAAATGAGTAAGGTGGATGAGGGAGAGAAGGCCATAGCAGATCCACCTAATTTATAAAAATCAAGCTGCTTAGAGCAGAGTTTGTGCATTGACAGCTGGTAAAATAAATAAATAAAAAAATAAATAAATTGAATTAATATTTAATAGTAGCCTCAAACTGAGTATTCAAGAAAGCCAACAACCATTCAGAATACATGGCATCCCTACTAGAAGACAAGCATATAGTTCACATGGAAGCTTGTTTCTGCCAGGCAGAGCCAAGTTGAACTTTTGAGTTATCTTAAAAAGTTGAGTAAAGTAAATTTTGACCCAAAAGGAAGTAACTTGAAAATATTGAGTCACTAAGTCACATTTTTGAGATACTAACCTGAAATTTTGAGTTACAGATGACATTTTTTTGTTTTTTTATTTCCAGTGGCAGAAACAAACTTCCACAATTTTTATCTGCAATCTTGAGACATGGCTGTCTCAGAGTTAGTGCGATAGTCAATGCATGTACACTGTACCTGAGAGTGAATGCATGCGTGTCTGATAGCCCAACTGGCCCCTAACACACACACACACACACCTTCTCCTTCAGACACACCACCCCTCTCATGAATAATACAAAAACTCCCTTTCACCAAACAGCTCAAATAGCTACTCATTCATCTGCATACCTGGAGCCTCGCAAAATGATTGGCCCGCCATTACCGCTGGAAAAAAAAGGAGAGCGAGACAGAGCGAGAGAGAGAGAGAAATGTTCCCCAAACAATTTGCTTCAAAATAAGACAGGAATAATTCTGTCCTTTTCAGCGACACAGACAGGCCCCTGTGCATAATGATGTTAGCGTAATGGGGTGACAGATAGACTGTGAGACCATGACATTAGCATGAGAAACGCACCAGTGAGCAACCGCTCAACTGTGGTCTCAGAGGGCCCTCAGAAATACACTCTGAACATCGTTTGTCTCACAGCTCTATGAGCCTGACAAATGAAGACATGCCACGTTTTATGCCGAGCAATATACCATTCCACTTTAGCAAACACACGACTAAATGACAAAGGGAAACCCGGCTCTGCATTATACAAACACACTATCTCCTGTCCTATTAGTGAGGTATAACCTCATTCAAGGTCGGATGGAAAACAGGGACACCTTAGCGTTTCTCCTTCTTAATAAGGTAAGAAGACTTACAGCAAAGAACACGGTCAATCAAACGGAACCCCCAAACTAATTAAGCAATTTTGCTTTCCAAGGAGATATTTCAACAGGTTACATGCTGAGAGTACACTGAAGCCAAGACTTAAAATCTGACCTACAGTAAAAGCTATTTCAAAGTTTATTAAAATAAATGCTAGGCATAGTAACATCACTTTAAGACTAGGAATTGAAATTATTAAGACTGCATTTTTGTTTTATTAAGTGTGAAAAGACACTGGACAGCCAACTGGCAGTGCACAGTGACCAAATCAAATCTCAGAAAGCAGAATAAACCCTTTCCCCTTCCCATGTCCTTTTAGAGAGTAACTAGCAGTCAGTGTTTGTTAAGGCTAATTATATATTTAAAACTAGAGCGCTATCTCAAAGTTAGGGAAATATAATCATGTGTTTATAAAAAGGGATATACAGGATGTAAGCCAATGTCAAAATGTAGATGCTGCAGACATGAGCCGCAGCCTAAAAATGGTCGAGCTATGACAGCCCTGACGTTCACAGCACGACACTGTCGAAGGGTGAATGCTTCCTGTAAACGTTTATCTTCACTGTGAGTGTGTGTCTGTGTGTGGTACAGCTTGGCGACAGGAGCTTCTCTGAGGCTTTATCTGTGGCATGACAAGACAACCTGTAATATACGAGCATCTGGAGCTCCTCTTCAAACACAGCCTTATCTCACGCCAAACATTCCCCGAGGCCAGAGCAGAGCAAGAGTTGCTCGGACCAGACAAGACCTCACACCGTCTCTCCGCATCCCACCCAACCCGCGAGCCGAGTGTTGGGTGCGCAAGCTGAGAACAGCCCATCAAAGCGCGCGTGCGTGTGTTTACAACGAGGGTCCTGTGAGCGCAGCTTCGACAGCTAAGAGCAACAGTGTGACTTTACAGTGACGGAGATCATCTGCTCCGAGTTTTTTCCCCCTCCTTGCTAATCGAGCTAGCGGTTAACGGTGCTGCACTCAACATAAATGGACGCCCTCCCTCCTCACTCGCTGGTTTAAACATATTTGTTGAGATGAGAACTAAACGCCCATCACTCATGTTTCTGTTTAGGAGAATTTATCTTAAGGTAAACACTCAGGGCCATTATAGAGGATTTGAATGAGCTGCATGTGCATGCTATCACTTGTTAGACTACTGCCTTTTTATACATCAGTCTTAATCACATAAAACACCTTTTAAAATAGCATCTTATAACCTTAAAATAATGCAGGCATTAAATCAGGAATGGCAGAGCTCAATTCTCCAAGCTTTCTCTTGACAAAATAACTGTGATGCAGGTGAAGACAAAGCGCAGAGAGGAAGCTGCCTAGTTGGAAAGCTTCACTCTTTTCTCTGTATCTCGCGCTCCGCATGGACTGCCGCCTTCAGCCAGCCTATGGGGGGGATGTAGACGTGCCCCTCTCTGGGGCCTGTACATACGGCCTGTGCCTCACTTCAAAGAGAGGGCATAAGGGCAGTGTTCTCCCCCAACTCAGATCCATTCAGCACACAGCTGATTCCTCCATGTGTGTCTCTCTTTGACTCTCTCTAGGCCCCTCTAGCTTTCATTTCAGACTGCTTTCTATCCTCGTTTTTTTTTTCTTAATTTATTTTTTTCCTTTTCTGGAAGATGCATAAAGGAAGTACAGCTCATAGTTTATGTGTGGGTTTGTGTGTGTCCCTTTGAAGTCTCATAATGAAGAGCAACACCGTGCAATCTCTAAACATGCTGTCACACAGGCCCCTCTTCGCGATTCACAACTTAATGCCAAGCATGCAGATATTGCAGCTAAAATGCATATGAATGCTTGCTGACTTCTGCGTGCATTGGAACAAATGACGGATGTCGCAGATAACAAAAAGAAACACGCATCACGGAGGGTGCGAGAGAGGAAGTACATTTGAAAAGAAGCAAAGCAAAGAGAGGAGCTGAGCTCAGCGGCTGTAGCGAAGGGAGGTCTGGCCCTTACAAATCCTTTCTTTTTTGATCTCTTCATCCAGATGAAAGAACAGAATGAGGCAGGATTATGCAGGACAATTGCGCTTTCTCCCCAAACCCTGACTTGATCGGCTTTTACGCGAGCTCTAATCATTTTCAATTACGCACATTTTCTGACATCCTGTAATAGCTACACTGCAGGTCTTAAACTCTCCGGTTGCCCCAGTGCTCCCCTGCAGCCTCCTTTTTCTGTTTTGCTAAGCTTCTCATCCCCAGACAGCATGCCAGTAGTGTCTGCTGACAAACTGAATGGGCCTGAACTGCAACTTGTTGTTTAAGGTGCCAAATAACCCATTTACCAGATGCTTGACAAGGATGTTATTTGGCGTTTGATTGAATGCGCTTTTGTGTCAGTGAAGCATTGAATTAGTGTTGTTTGTTTGTGGAAGCCTCTGGGACCCCTCCTCAGTCTCTGGTTTATTTTTATGTTTTTTGTCCTTTTGTTTTGGGGACGTGGGGGTCCTTTTGGTATGATAATCAACCGGTATAAAACATACATGTTGTATAATTTATTTACCAACCATTTTTTTCAGAAATCCACTGGCTTGCACAAAGATTAACTCGACATTCAACCTTTAAGTGGTTAAGAAAACATCTTCAAAAAGAGCCTCTCAAGACATGAACTGTGTTTGTAATGTTGCACTGATTGCAACCATGGCAGCCTAGTCGCCCCTCTGTGCATTCACCTGGTGCCTAATTCCAGTCAAACTTTAGAGCTTGGTGTGCCTTGAGGGACTCAAGAGCTCAAGTACTTGACTGAGACAGACAGCACCATTAGCAGGCCCTGGACCAGCCCCAACCCTGACAACCACTCACAGCTGGCAATGGCAGGCAGAGGAATGAGTCTCCTTTTCTTTAGTTTAGTCAGAGAGCAGTGCAACAAATGCCCATCACTCACTCACTCAGTACCCAGCAGGATGGTCCACTGCTTGTGAGGACACATAGGAACAATGGAAAAACTAAGGGAAAATGCCATCCAGTCACCAGTGAAATGATACACTTTTGACCAAGGTCCAATTTCAATTTAATTTTATTTATAAAGCGCCAAATCACAACATTATGGTGCCTCAAGGCGCTGATGAAACTAGCAGATTCCACTAGCAGATTCCACTCACATTTTAATGATGTTCTGCCTTAACAGACTTCAATCAGATGAAAGGTAAATACATACAAAACCCCAAAGAAAAGTGATTAAACATAAGGTCAGAGCAGTTATTCCTGTAATACATGTCGGTAAAACACCCAGAAGTTTTTCAGTGATGTCGCCTGTATTTAATGAGTTTTCAGTAGTATTCTTACTGTATTTATATCCAGGCAGGCATGCTTGGACCAACTGTATATAATGTGTAATATGAGGTGTGATCAAAAAGAACTACGTGCATGTGCACATTTGTGATTTTACAATAGTTCACGAAATTGCACAAAGAGAAAACATCAAATTCTGTGTCAAACTGATTGTTTATGTCGAGGATCACCACTGGTGATGAGACCTGGATATAACCTGGATTACAGTAGAAAAGCCATTGTGCCATAGAAGGTCAGTAGTGCAACTGTGAACATGCCCCACCCCCACACCCCCACCTTTGGTGCAATCAATCTGATCTGCAGAGTTTGCAACTATGTGCCCAACCTGCGTACGGATTAGAGCGTGAGCCATTAAAGGGTGGCCAGCATGCATTGCACAGGCACTGATCAGAACAGGTTCAAACCTGCTGGTTAACTGGGGCCTTTCTATATGAAGTTTGCACGCTCTCCCTGCAGGTGCTCCAGTTTCCTCCCAGAATCCAAAGACGTGCACATTAAGTTAACTGGCGATTAAGGAAAAAACTAAATCGACTGTGAGGTGTGGGATGTGAGCATGCAGGTTTGTTTGTTTCTCTGCGACACACTAAAGACCTGCCCAGGTTCTATCCTGCCTTTCATGTAGACTCAGATCTTATACTGGCACGCTTGGGTCCCAGTGACATAAATTTCATTATCAGCCAGTTTTTTGTAACCAAGTGGACTACGCATGTACATTCAGGCAGATGACGTTCACATCTTCCACACTCAAAAATGAGGTTTGATTTATTACTTGTTATCATCTAGGATAGTCTAGCATAGTCATCTCTGTCTGCCAGTGGCTGTCTGTCATTATCAGCTTTGATAATGCCTAATAGTGTCCTCAACAAAGATCCCTAACAGGATGAGTTTATTTCCCCAGCTCTTTGCTGCTTATTGGCTGGGGCCTCTACTTCTAATCACCTTTCATTACAGCCTTCTGATCCCCAGCTTCCCTTTGTACACCGCGCTTCATCGTCTTTATTTTCCGCTCTAATTGCATGTGAAAGATGCCCCCTTTGATTCTGCCTGCATGCCAAAGTGCTATCAGAGAGAGAGTGTCGAAAAGTGTCATGCGTGTCTCTCCACTTGGAGGATGAGTGAGCCGCATATTCACCTGCTGAGGACAAACCTATTTCTCCCCAAGATATGACGTATCTATCACCAGCTCAGTGGATATCAGCGCGATCTGTCAACATAATAGCTGTGTGTGTGTGTGTGTGTGTGTGTGTGTGTGTGTGTGTGTGTGTGTGTGTGTGGAGGGGGGGGGGGGGGGGGGGGGACTGGAGTGGGGAGGGGAGAAAAAAAAACCATGCAGATCGGTGCTTTGAATTGCATTGTTATAGTCAAACACTCAGATATGTTTTTGCGTGTTTAATTTTCTGAGCAGCGTGACCACGATATACGGTGGTGTAACCTATTCGCTGCTGACAGAAAAAAGGAAAAAAAATAGCTTTTCCATGTGCCTTTTTTTCCTTTTTTCAAATGCCATCATTTGTTACTGTTCACTGGAGGTTGTGTACCCACCATGTTAGGGTTGTTCACTGTCAGTGTTTAACCTTTTCAATATGATATCTGTAGGACCTTTTGTGACCACTGTGCAGTTCTAGAAGGGCTTGTCTGCAGATTTTATACACCGTTTCTTCTTCAGGGGCTAACTCGTAAAAGAAAAACATACTATACAAAAGGCACAATTAGATAATGGAGGCTCTCTCTGACGAAGTATCAGTCTAACAAGGGCCTTATTTTGGTAACAAATTCATGGAAGGGCCCTTGAGCGGCTCGATATCTGCTTATTGTTAAGCTAGTGTTCTGGGATGGGGAGACTGGAACAGGAGAGAGACAGAGAGACCTCAGTCTGACAGAATCTAATCAAGAGTTGTCCTAACATATTACAACTGACTTAAGCTCTTCTAAGATCTTCCCTCCCAGTTAAGTCTCACTAATTCAGAATCAAAATAACCAGCGGGACCGAGACAAGGAGAGAAAGTGAGACAGGGAGGCGAGATTAGGAGATGGCACGGAGGGAAAAAACACATACACACACATCACTTTCTGACTGAAATAGAAGGGTACTTCCGGCTCCAATTTCAGCATATGCTAGGGTGAGCTGCAGAAAGATAAATGAGCTCTCCAGCACCAAGAGGAAACCGATTCTTTATCAGGCATGCCTCTATTTACTGACATTAAGAATGATAATATCAATCAGCAAGCTGTCAGCAACCCAAGTGGGCTGTGAGGAGAACAAAGTTTCCACTGTCTCGCTTTTGAAACGTTTACAAGGAGATGTTGATGTACCTGCCATTCAGGTGCAAATAATGTCATCACCACACACCCAGATCGGGGCGTACTACTCCACCTTAGTGATGAGTAAAAGTGCCCAGGGCCCTTTCCCAAAGCTAGTGTTCATAGCTAGGAAAAACAAAGCTGACGGGTTAATGAGCTAGCAATCACCACAACCAGGAGAGCACCATAGCACCAACATGTCTGTACTCCCCATCTCCCCGTGAAATATAGCTGTGGGTAACAGAATTTTTTTTCTACCTTTGGTGGTGATGAGCAGGAGAAAACACATGGCAGCAGCATCAGGGAAGCATCTGTGTAATTACTTTTGGCCATCTTTCAAACCTTTCTCTCTCAGGAGAGAGATGTGTGACAACATATGACAAGAAAGCCAACAGGCTTTCCATACAGAATAATGGAATCCATCATCACTGAGGCAGACACACCTGTCTGGCTTTGAGAACAATGCCACACTGCCTATTTATTAGGTGCCAGAAAAGTTTATGTTTGTGCAGTGACAGTGACAGCAACTTGATCCTTTTCATTTTTGGAAGGGGGATCTCAAGCTTTGGGGAAAGGAAGGAGGAGGGGAAAGTCTGACTCACATATTTTTCTTCTCTCGGTGGTGCACAGTGAGTTCTCTTTTTTCATGATAGCTGTCTCCTAAGGAGTCAGAAGACAAATAACAAAGACTGTCATTCTCCAGGAGGATTTCACTAATTCTTTTTTTTTTCTCTTCACCACAGAAAGATATTATATTCTTTTGACACTTCAAGTCCAGGGCCAGCTCAATCTTCCCTGGATTTTGCAAGATATGGGATTGTTTAGCAAATCAGGGAATGATTTAATCATTTGTGCTAGTTTGACATTTGCAGCATGAACACAAATGATTAATAAGAAGAACTCGCCAGGTTTCAGTCAGGAAACCTTTTTACACAGAAATGGTAATTTTTTTCAAAACTTTATCAGAAATACAATTACCTGATCAAACAAGTGTGCGTTTATAGCTGATGGTTGTGGATGTTCATGCATAGTAAGTCCTTTCCAACTGGGCAAAATTTAGTCAGTGCATTCAGTGTGTGAGGTGCATGATGTGCAAAACTCATCATCATTAATTAAAAAAATCAACTTAAAAATGTTAAAAAAAAATTGCAAAATACAGCACTATACAAAAAAATAAACTAAAAGAAAATAAACACATATATTTAAGCTCATGAAAACTGGGACTGAGCCACACAGTGTGCTGGTGTTGGTCCATGACCGCTCAGTGGGCCATCACTCTAGCTTGATTGTCAAGCAGCCGTGTTGACATGGTCCTTTACCGTCTTTACTGCTGGCTGCCATCTTAACAGTTAATAATTAGGTTTCCTCCTGCCACAAAACACAGTGCCACGTTGACAAAAGCCAATGGCAACCGAGGTGGCGGTGTGGCTGCCACATTATAAATAGTCTGACCAAATGATTAATGAGAGGGGCCACAGAGCTAAAGCAGCAATCTCACACACAGACAAAAGCTGCCTGCACAGCTGCCTGCGCGCACACACATTAAAAAAAAAAAAAAATTAAACAAAACCCAACAAGACAAGCCCTGTCGCTGGATAGAAACAAGAACTGAGGCAGAGTGGCAGGGAAAGTGGAAACATGCCAAGTAAATAAATTACTGAATTTCGACCGACAGCTTATGATGACTTTATTTAACCTCGAAGCGCTTTTGGGGAATCCTCATTAACATTTTGACACGCTCGGTTGAATGGCGAGGTCAGACAGGTTCCAAACGCACGGGAGGTTCAGAAGAGGCACGCAAATTCTTTTATGATGATTATGAAGTACAGACGTGGGAGAAAAGAGGAAAAAGAGCACGACAGAGAGCCCTTAACATTTAAGGAGTTAGGATTTTTGACTAAGTCGGGCCAAAATCTAATTTCTTTTGGTAAGAAGTACTTTCCACCCCCAGTGTTTCATTGGCACCAACGCACAACCCTCAAGTCCACATGAAAGGCCAAACATCTGTGCTTATTATATTATGTTTAGAGTTCGACAGGCTGACATTGTAGGCAAATGCTTGTTATAATACAGGAAAACAAACTGTTGCCTAACAGAAATACTCAGTCTGTTGATCCTGCACCTCTTCGCACACTAACACCATCGATCTGTTTGAATTCCCACTTTGTCTGCGTGTTTCCCTTCCACCTTTCAGTTCGAAGTTTTGACAGCGACTCACATTTCCTCCCCGTTTCAATCATCTACCTTCGTGTCACTTCACAGTAATACGGGCTGAGCACTTCTGTTATAAATGTGACCCGTTGCCATTTTCAAATTGCACTCATCAAAGCAGACGTATCAAATCAATCAAAGCATGGAGTGGATGGATGAATAGAAAATAGCAGTGACAATACTGACAAATATCTATTTATATATTTTTTTCCTCTTGAGGGAACGATCCACAAACAAACATGGATGCCGTATTGCACCACCGGTCAACAATTATCTTGAATATTTGGATGTACTGCTGCTTCAAGCAAGTTTTTTTTTCCATTTGATGGGCCTTATTCTTCCCCTCCACTTTGCTGTGCTCAGCTAGCAGGGCTCTCAGTCGTCACAACATCTCCCTTTAATGCCCCTGACAGGGGGTTATTTGCTCCCATATATGTTTTCTCTCCAATTACACCATGGCAGGCTGGAGGCTGCCAAACCACACCGCTGAGATGCTGATGGTCACCTCTTTGACTAGTCCTTCCTGCCTCCTGCACTATATTTTTCATCTTTTTAGATTCTATTAGAGAGGAGGACTCTCTCATTTGTCTGTCCTTGGTCGAAAGTGTTGTTTAACACCTGACAAGCATCAGCATCACTACAATGTGAACTGCTATTTGGTATAGGAAGGTAGCACTGGACCTCTATTTTCAATTTTATTTTTCCTTCAAGGTATACGTTTAGCACCGATGTGGGATCAGCATTTTACAAGAACAGCATGAAAATATTCTTATGGTAAAATTTCATTGCATTTACTGTGAGTGTAATCCTGGGAAAAAAATAATAAATAATGCGCACATAAGTGTTCAAACAGTTCAAGCACCTGCAGAAGCCTGAGCCGTCATGGGGATGTGAAGTACCACAAACACTGTTTTTAATAAAAGCATTTTTTAGTTAAATGCTTCAGCCTGATAATTTCACGCAAAGCACAATGTTAATATACACCAAAAAACACTAATTAGGCTAATTTGCTTGATTCTTTTGGGCTTTTTTACAGCTATCAGGCTGCTCAAAGATAAAGTAAAATGACACCAGGGGACTGATATCTCAAATATACAAGATGCAAACCCCCTGAATCAATACAGCAAAACAGACAGCATTTGTGAGTATAGCTTTAAGCTAAGTGTGATGCCAAATGCAAAGGCTGCCATTGATACCACAATGAAAAATGCATGATTTCAGAGAGAGCAGCCTTTTATCTACAAGGCAAGATCAATAGTGGGAAGGGGTTATGGAATCAAAGTTGTTTTGCTGGTGTAGTAGTTAACTGACACTCTTAAAAAAAACATCTGAATGCAATTTGAAAGAACAAAGCATGCTAAAATACAAATGGAGGAGAGTAAGGCAAAGTTCTTTGGGTTGATAAACTTTCTTTTCACATTCAGGAAGGCAATATCAAACGCTGAGTGTACAGGGCAACAAAAGTCAGATTCGTTTACTAGCAAGAAGCTCTACGCACGATCAGTGAGATATATATTTATTTATTTATTTATTTCCTTTTTGGCTTGAACTTGAGCAAAACAAAAATAAGAACTACAATACCTGAAATGACAAAATCGAAAATCAATGAGACACTGCATTTGTTTTAAGCAGCAAGACAGTGTGCGCCTCTGTTCTTCTGGGAAAGAAGTTCTTTAATCATTCATTAAGTTACAGACTGTTGTGGGACAAACAAAGAAATTCAAGGTTTAAAAAAATAATAGTAGAAAAAGTACTAATGTCTTTTACCTGGGTAAAAGTTGCATTATAATAATGATAAAAGAAAATACTCTATTAAGTATAATTTAAAATATCCTGATTAAAAAAAGAAAGAGTAGTGCTATTTATACGCCATCATTGAAATATTTCTAAATCATCGATGTCATGGCAACAATATATATTTTTAATAACTTGATTTGTACGTGGTTTAGATTTTCTAAAATAAAATAATTCACTGCTAAAAAGCATAAAAAGTACCGTTTTTCTAATGAATTATAGTGGAGTAAAATAAATCAACCACAGTCTGAGAATAACCACCCTCGCTAGTTGCCTAACTGTACGCACAGGATTTTAAACAAGAACAAACAGACTCAGAGCTGCACGGTACTAAATAACACCGTCTGAACACTGATTTCAACATGACACCGACACAGCTAATTATTCTGTAACTCAAGCCATGCCTCTGTCCTGACCTTCGCCCTGTGAGTGGACTGAGGACGAGCCAGCAGCTTTCAGCAGAGGCTTGGACCTGTCTGGCCTGAGAATGTGACAGGAGATAGACAGAGGAGCGAGACGAGAAAAAAGAGAAAGGGTCACAGCAGAGAAATAGAGACACGAGAGAGCGAGACAGAGAGAGACACAAAGAGGGAGGAAACATGAGAGAGAGCGGGAAAGAGGCAATGAAAGTGAGTGGAAATGACTGACAGACAGAGGATTCATCACAGGTAAAGAGTGAAGGCTCTGGCCACAGAGGGACTTGGTGAGAAAGCTAACAGATAGCAATCTGAGTTTTCACTCTGCGCCACGGCTAACAGCTAGCAGCTACCCTGTCACCGCTGCCTAAACAAGCCCAGTGTTTTCATCTCCATATACACAACGCGGCATTCTGTCTTTTCTTCTGATGGAGATAAGATGTATAAATTATGAGCAGCTGACAAAGTCTACTCCAGCGCCCCCGGCGTCTCATCAATCACTAGCCTGTGTGTCAGCAGGTAACTGACGTGGCCCCCGGAGGCACAGCCCCCTCTTTAGGTGTGTGAGTGTTTTTGTGTGCAAAAAAAAAAGAAGAAAGAAATGTGTGTGTTTGCTACTGTGCAACTGCGCCTTTGTACAAGCCAGAGTATCGTGCCTGTGTGTGTGCAATGTGAGAGCCTGTGTGAACAGCTGATTCAGTCTTAACTCCATGCTATAATGACAAAAAAAGAAAAAGAAACACAACTTGCGCACACCAGCAAGACAAACACAACTCCTGAGTATGTGTGTGAACTCAAGGATTTACTGTTACACCTTGGGGTTATCTGATGTGCTGATATGCTCTGAAGAGAAAGCTAAATTACACAGAAAAGCATGAAAAAATGTAATAAGGTACTAAAAAAAGAGTGAAACTGGGAGCCAGCCTGCTGGGTGGAGCACTGAAGGCCTTTGATGGCCAGTGGTAGGCCACCCAGTATGATTATTTCTATTAACACTTTTCCATGAGCCTCAGACCCCCCCCCCCCCCCCCCCCATCTAAAAGTGTAACTTGGTTTCAGGCCGATGGTTGTGAGAGTCGGCCGTGACAACAAAAAATACACTTGAACTGCATTTTCAATGTACCAAATTCACAGATATTACAAATGGGAACACTTAAGTGTTTAACAGATCACTGCTAAAGTAAACAACATAATTACACAGTGTGTCAGGAAAACAGTATAATTACAAGCTACAAGTTGTCAGTGACTGATTTCACATCATTCCCATTTACAGGCCAATCATAGTCTTTTCACTGCTCATGTTTACCAGAATAAAGACCTAATTTTATTGCCGTAATTACAACTTGCTGTGTCCAAATGGAACCGATTACGTTGGCATTGCGGAGTGTTAATGAACAAAAAAAATGATAGAAAATAAGTATTTAATGATCTGGGATTTTTGTGCCACTAGATTGTTTCTTTTTTTTTTAATGGAGTTTGTACATTTTTTGCCTTGAAACGAATCTGAAAAAGCCCGATTGAGTTGATACTGAATTTCCATTCAAGGACAGCTTGTGTGTGAAAAAAAAAAAACTACTTAGAAATACGTGCATTCAGTGAAACATTCATTCCTTTTGAAATATACTGGTATATAACCTCAAACCACATCACTTGCCAAATTACACAATGTTTGTGCAGACGGCCCAAAGCAGGTAGCATTCGCTCACTCACACAATATCGATCGGCTGTGTTCGAGTGAAGTTGAAGAAGGAGGGAGCGAAACTGAAAAATTTTGACTCCCTATGGGGACGGGAGAAACGGCTCATCTCAGCACCAAAGAGAAAGAGGGCTGTCATGTTTTGTGTGATGAGCTGAAAGACTAGACGGGGGCCTGGAGCAGCGGTGTATTCCTTCCCCTATAAACAAACCTCCGAAAACAAACAGTTCCACCCCACAGAGAAGGAGATGGGACAGTGAGACAAGAAGCAAGGGCAGACAGGTGTCACGGAAGAATGACATCTATGACAGAGGGCACTGAGAGACAAGCTGCAATAGATAAGAGGACGAGCTGAGACATCATGAAAGGAGCATCAGACTTGTTGTCTCCCTCTTTCTGCCCTGCTGGTTTGGTATAGATTGTAGGCTAAGGACTTCATATTTTGATCAAACTGACATCTCATGAATTATGTACCGTACACCATTAGCATTAGTTAGAGTCATCACGGTATCAATGATGCTATTGTTTTGAGGGGGGTCAAGTCCTGAGACACATTATCTTTGAAAAACCCTTCTGCGAAGAAAGGAAGAAGATGTCTGGAATTCAGCTGACAAAAGCACTCAGTTGTCCTGAAATCTGATGAGTCTGACAGGATGTGAGCCCATCTGATCTGCTGCAGTCGCAATATTCCCTTACCGGGGAGGGGGGGTAGTAGGTAGAATGGGCAAGCTGCTCCTCTCTGGGCTTTTAGCACAGGTGTGATGAAAGTCATAGCTGCCGCAGCTCAGCCCACCTCTCGGATTACCCCCGAACATGTCTGGTGGCGGACTCTGCCAGTTGGCAAGCAAAACGCAAGGAAGTGATGCCCGCTGTGCCCTATCCATCTCCCTCCTGCATGGAAACAGCATATCAGGTGATCCCCAGGGATAAGTATCATTATATCATATATTAAATGTCTTAGGCTGCGGGTTACAGTTGTAGGTCTTAACAAGATAACAGACAGATCGTACAGAATGGGACAAAATGAGTTGGTGCTACAAGGTCAATACTGTCAGTTTGGCCGTGGACATCTCTGGCACTCGTGGGACCTGTTTATAACCGTGAGGTGAAAGAAAGACAAACAAACAGTAATAAGGAGAAATAGAGCTCCGCTGCCTGTCAAAATGGCTCTGTTTGCCACCCACTACTACAGCGCAGTATTTCCTGTGTTCACTTAATCAGACTTGATGAAACGACAAACCTTTGTTCTACACTGCCTGGAGAAGTTGGTAAAATAAAATGCGTTACCAATCACAACTTGCATTAGATCTCACAGGATATCTTACAGCTCATTGGCTCTGGTTCAGTTTCTTAAGTATGGTACAGTACAGCAGAAGTCAGACATCACAAATCTGTCAGCTCGTAACAGAGCACCAACTGCAAATAGAAAGCGAATGAAGCTGTCAGAGGTTACATCTCCTTTGATAAACACAGAGAGATGAAAATAATTTGACACTGAAAATTAACAAAAAATGCCCGGCTGATAAAATTAGGGGCTTAATACTGTCTTTTTAGGACGTAAAGCGTGATAGATCTTGTACTTTAATCAGGTTTCAGAAAATAGAAGTTTGTACCTTTGCTAAGCTCTCACGACAAAAACACAACCGAAGGAAGACGACAAATTCTTTGTGGATGAGTGCCACTAAAACATCGTGGCATTAAGGTCCTTCACCCACTTCACTGTCCATCAGTGCCCTGTAACCCTATGCCAATCTATTCACAGCCTTTTCCGGCACTCCCATAATGACACAAAAATGCTGTTTGAGTGTCACTTGACCCCTTTGCCCTCGCAGTGACCTCTATAGTGCACCCTGGACAACCCCACGGTGTTTTACATATTTCCGCAAGCATGGCTCCCTCTCCTCCGCTGTCTCAACTTAATTTCCTTTGTCCAATTCTCCCATCACCCTGCTCATCACCCCCGCTCCTCTTTTCCATTTTTCTGCTTCTATTCAAAACTTGAGAAGGAAAAAGAAAAAAAATGCCTCTTCACCAATGGAAATCACAGGCATAAGTGGCTATTCAGAGAGTGATTGTCGGGGAAAAGGGCGGCTGCCGTGTTTGTGAAATGCAGAGAGGGAGACTGTGTGAATGTTGTAAAGACACATAAGAGTGGAGTGGTAAAGGGGCTCACTTTAAACTTCTATACAACCAGAAGTGCTAAACAACCTGTAAGCAGCACACAAGCACCACAAAGAATGAAAGTGTTAGGGGAACTTTTGACTAGTTGAGGATTTCACAAGCTCAGGTTTCTTTAAAACAAAGTTTTCTTTAAATCACTCCTCAAAATTTTATCCCATTTCAAAGCACCTTTCTTAGTTTAAACACGTGTGGGATCTCCCCGTCAGTCAAATGTGAAGCTCCCGATGAGCTAAGCCTTTAATGCGCCAGATTTGACTGGTTAATCCTGTGAAACCAACCTTTTTGTCTCTCAGGTGAAAAGGTTGCACACTTGGGCCTCCTTCCTTCAACCTGCAGTGTTCCTCCCGCCTTAGCTTCCAACCTAAACATGCTCCAGCCCTCATCAGTGGCCTCTCCTACCCCTTCTCAGCCACCTACCCGCCTGCATGCAGAAGCTACAAAGCTGGAGGTGTCAAGACTACCTGTCTCAACAGCACCCCCCCTTACCTGACCTGCGGATAGCCCTCAGGGACATTAATTATAGAGTAGTCTGACTTGTTGAGAGGAAAGAGACAGAGAGAGAGAACGAGTGAGAGAGGGAGAGTGACACAGAGTGAAAGACAGAGAGAGAGAGAGCAGAGAAAGATAAATGCAGAGATGTTGTTACAGAAGCTGTCACCTCCTAATCATGTCATCCTGCTGTACAGAGGTGATGCTGAGGCTTTGCTCGATCAGGTTTCCTATTCATCACCAGTGCTGGATGGTTGGTGGTGGAGGTGTTGGAAGATGTGTATGTGTACAGGCAAAGCATGGAAGCCTGGTAATTCTGGAGTTCAAACTTTAAACTGTTTCACTTCATCAACTGGGAAAAAAACACCCTTAAGATTTTAAGTGAAACGTGGTGGATGTACATTTCAATCCCTGTGTTTTATAATCTTTAAATACCAATGAGTTGTTATTTATAGACATTATTATTTTTAAAAAAAAACTAGCAAAGTTAGAACACATTACTGCCTAAGGACCACTTAAAAAGAAACACGCGACGCAAAACCGCCGCATCTATTCCTGAGCACTTGTGAGCTGAAACGTGGATCTATGATAATATGACATTTCAGTGTGTGCTTTTAAGTTTTTGTGTGGACAACAACGTCTGGTGCAGAAGCGTGGATACAGGCACTCAACTGCCACCATGTGATCAGAGCAATCTGTCCAAACAAATGGAAGCTTCTCCTGCACATTACTGCGTTAGATTAGACGACTTGTGGTCATTTGATTCCCTACTGTCTCGACAGCTCCCGTTTCTAATGGACCGAGTGGGATTTCACAAAACGCAAAATTGGAGGAGGTCAACGCGTTTGAAGGTTACCCCTGTCGGGAATCAAAATAAATAACATTCAGGTGTGCTATTGTCTGTCAGCTGAGTGTCTTAATGATGCCAAGTTAACACATACTAAATAACAGTGTCTCCCTATGCACTGACAGCCTCAGAAATAATTGACCAGCGTGCTCCAAACTGAGACGCAGTAGGCAGAGAATTCAATCCTGCAGCTGACAGAACCCATTGAGCATGTCACTAGATTTTGCATTATACACAAAGCAATGTCAGGTCAGGGATGCGGCCTCCTGCTAGTTATCTGCGATTGCATCTCTGAGGGTAAATTACCTGGCTCTCCATAATATGGTCTAGTTAACTAATTTCATGACAGCACGCCATCGCTTAAAAAAAAAAAAAAAAAAAAAAAAAAACAGCCTCAGATTTACTGCCTGTCAAAAACACGATGGACCCTTTTCCCCTCCTCAAAAAGCTTGGCACCCTCTCAACTACTGTAAGAGATCATATTCAATATCCTCACTCTGTGCGCTGAGGACATCTCTAATATCAGACAAAGACATACGGCTGAAATGAACAAAAAGAAATCTAACCTTATTATGTTTGAAGGCTACCAGCCGTGTGTCATTTCATCCAGTTCCCATGCAAAAAACAAGAAAAGACATAAAAAACTGTGCTGGGGGGTTGTAAAGCACTGTAACATAGCGCTAACGCTCTTAGCAAGGAAACAGGGAAATCCATTATCCTTTGTCCTGCTGACCCGTGCACACTAACAAGCACACAGATACCGTATATGGTGTCCTGTCATTTTGTTGTTATACATGTGTAAATTATTCACTTTCTGCCAGAAAAGACGCTCTGACAACAAAAACTCACCTCGCCAATGGGGTCACAGGGAAAGTTAATCTCACACAGACAAAGTGCTCTCACATAGTTTTACCTGTGAGAGCATGGCCTTCGGCTGATAACGACAAACGTGACAATAACTCGGTGATGGTGCGAAGACTTCCTTTAAGCTATACTGTGTAGAGTGAACAATACGGACACACAGAATACCCCCCTCAAACATCACACCACCCATGCACCCACCCACCCTGGAACTCAACAGTGTCTCTTTGAAAGTTCACAATGCACGCCAAGGTCTGCCCACCCGCTCTTTTCTCTCCGTTTCTTTTTTGTATGTGTTCCCATTGAGCCGGACGAGGTGGCCTATCATCGTCTCGACAATGACAGTAGGTGGAAACGCTAGCTTTCATTACACAAAGTATAAATAGTGTAATCTATCAGCCCTGCCAATCAGGATGATTGATTATGGGCTGTCAAGGAGGAGAGTGACACATTAGAAAAGTTTGGTTAACAATGCCTGTAGCTGGTGCGGGGCTGCTGCCACCCAGCCCAGTGATTAATGTGTTGTCAGTCTGTAATCCCACACCCACGCTTAATGAGGCAAGAATTTATCATCTCGGCAGAGTGGCAGATGTCAGGGGGAAAGGAATCCAAGTGCCTGGAAACAATATACTTTTTCTAGCCTGTGCTTGACATGTCTGACAAGCTCTAAAAACCACAAAGAAGGCCTGTGTAAGCACAAACTTCAGTGGA
Organism: Diplotaxodon limnothrissa; assembly: GCF_057381915.1. Taxonomy (NCBI): domain Eukaryota; kingdom Metazoa; phylum Chordata; class Actinopteri; order Cichliformes; family Cichlidae; genus Diplotaxodon; species Diplotaxodon limnothrissa. The sequence goes on along the minus strand of NC_140608.1, from coordinate 11,693,869 downwards.
GGGACTTTCAGTTCTGGCTCTGTCCTCTGTTGCCGGCTCATGAAAGTCACTGTTGCTGAAAGATGACTCCATCTCCATTAACACCGCACTGAAAAACAGAGACAACTGGCATAATGGATTAAAGCTCGAGTGATCCAGCGCACTGGGGGAGAGAGGGAAGAGTTCTAAGCACCATGTTTTTCATCTCAGCCCTCTGAGGTCTAGGTGCTGACGACCCTGACCCTGACACTAACCCTCACCCTACCTCATGCGATCGTAATATAACTTCTTTTGCAGAAACGATTCTCCCAATTCTTGGCAATACAGGAAAATAATTATTCTGTCTCGCTTTGTATGGACTTTCCCTGCATCATCCAGCAGAGCTTCAAAGCTCTAAAGTAAATTTAACTTTATAAATAACAAATAATTAACATCTGCAAGCCATAAACAACAACAACAACATCACTTGACTTGTCTCATAAAAATAAAAATCAGAAAGTAAGTTTAACCAAACTGCCTTCAGCAGGGGCACATGATAATCAAGTTCAAAGTAAACTATAAAGTGCTGAAACAGTGATTAATGTGTACAGTCAACCTCAACTAAAAGAGACAAGCAAACTAATAACAGATCTCTTTGAAAGAATTAAAGTTTATTGGAGTTTTGCAGAAGCACCCGGTGGGACAGGAGAAGAGGAAGAAAGATGGATTTTTTTCCCTCCGAGCTCCGAAAACACTAAGCCAACTGTCTCTTATTACACTTGCAGCATCTTTCTGTCACCAAAGAGACCAACAGGGAGGATTATCTCTGACTGAACTGATAGGCCAACGCACTGGGATGCTGTACGATGCAATAGCTAAAAACCATCATTTGATAAGAAGTGTAATTGAAGAGAAGCCTTAGTGGAATGATATTGTTGTTACAGTGCGTGTACAGGGTTTGTAGAGATTTGCAGCCCTATTACATGCAATGAAAAAAAAGACATTGTTTTAAGAGGCACATTTTCATGTGAGAAAAACCTCAAACATGTCCAAAAATGATAAAGTAAGTGATCAGTGATATTGGAAGGAAAAAGTGGGGTTTTCCCCGGCACATTTCTACATTTAAAAGGAAATTTGAAATCAGCAGAGTTACAATAAAAACTCTGTCCTTCCCAAAGCCTTATGAAGGATTTCATTGGAAAAGTATGTTCAGACAACAGGTTACGTAGCTTGCCAATCCCAGACACTTAATATTATTAAAGTAATAAAAGCTTAACCAAGACTTACTTTCAAAGTTTAAAAAAAGGAAAGGTTATATGACCGATCACATGATTTGTCAAACTTTATGAAAACTTAACATGAAAATAGAAAAAGGGAGACATCTCATTATTGCTGGCCAGCCTCGGCCTGCTTTCTGACAAGCCTCAGACTCCACCGCTGAACACAAGAGACATCGAGACAACAAATGCTTCACCGCAGAGGCGTGCCTTCTCTGCACCGGATGCCAGCAGAAGGAGAGGCAGTTAATGCAATAAGGCCACTTTAGTGTCTCATAAAGGCCCTTAGGAAAACACACGTTTGTTTTTATCCACTGCGTTCAGCCAAAAAAAGTGAATAATACATCGATCATTTTTTGCCTGCGAGAGTGACGTGACACTCAGGTCATGCACCCCGTGTCTCTATGCTTTGAAAGAGGCAATAAATCAATATTGGCTCACTTACTTACAATTAATTGTGCTTTAAAGTTTTACAGTGTGTTTATGATATGCAGGGCCTGGATGATTTATGTGGACAGTGTGAGTCACTCCCTCTAATTGCCGTTGTTTTCCCAGCTTATAACCCCTGCGTGACCTCTCAGTTGAAGCTGCCAGAACATTCAGGATAGAGCTCGCTCTACTGGTCCAAACTCTGGACGTATTTCAGCAGTCAGCTACAGAGAAAAGCTCACACGGAAGCATACGCCATTCAGTCAGTTTGATACACGCATCGAACATGTGGTACCCTGGAAGTATCCGACAAAAAGCAAGCACTGTGCTTTGTGTATCGTATGAACTAAACACACTCAAACATTTGCAAACAGCTGCTTTCAGATTTAGGATACGTTATCGTTAAAAAGCAGCGTCTCAAGGAGTGTCTGACGCAATTAACAGATAATAAGACATTATGTAAGCTGGAAAAGAAAACAGACTTCAAAAGCAAGAAAATCACAGTCTGTAAGAGAATTCATCTGAGCGAACATAAGGCAGAGAGGCAGTTTGTGTAATTATAGTTTGCCCTCTACTACTATGCAGTTCTTTCCTCATTCAACTTCATTCGATGCAGGAATTTGTCAACTCCAGGTTCTTTAGGTATAATATCTGGTGCACATGGAGAATCAAACGGAGAGTAAAGAGCAGTGTTGGTCAAGTTACTTGAAAAAAGTAATCAGTAACTAATTACTGATTACTTCCCCCAAAAAGTAATCCCGTTACTTTACTGATTACTTATTTTCAAAAGTAATTAATTACTTAGTTACTTTTTAAAAACACGATTTACAACCTGAATAGGTGATAAAGCGATAGATCTTTCAGCCCAATTCTACTTTTTCTACATAATCCATCATACAAAATGTAATCAAATGGAAAAGTCCCTTTTTAAAACTTGATTTATTAGTTTTAATCTTTTAACTTTATGCATGAAGCAAAAAATTAATTATATGCACCATTCTCTGACTGGAAGAAATTTGTTTAACATTTAAACCTATTTTCTGCACATTCCAGCAGTCAGTGGAAGAATCCGCGAGTTTCTCTGTGAATTTCCCATTACGTGGTAACGCACTCGGTGCTTGCTCGGAAGTTTAAAAAAAAAAAGAAAAAAAAAGACGTTTTCTTCCCACGCACAACGGACACTAATGTTTTTGTCACTTTTTATGGAATCAAACTGAAAGCAAGGTCAGTACTTCCAACGCTGCACGCTCATACTCTCTCCCGCACTGATATATTATCCATTGTTGATCTGCACACAGCTGTTGTCACGAACGTCGCACTCGCTTACGTCACTGTCATGAGACATTCTCGCAAAAAAAAATCATGGTTTTAGTAACGCAGTAACGCAGCGTGCCTACGGGAAAGTAACGGTAATCTAATTACCGTTTTTGCAATAGTAATCCCTTACTTTATTTGTTACTTGAAAAAGTAATCAGATTACAGTAATGCGTTACTTGTAACTGCCCATCTCTGGTAAAGAGTGGTAATAAACATGCTTCCGTGGGAATCTGCTGGGTAATATTCCCTCCCCCTGTCGTGAACCATATTGTTTGAGTTTTCTCTAAGGACACATTTGTTCAGTAAAATGATTCAGCAAACCCACTGAAGGCACATTCACAAAGTGCTATATTGCATACTGTTTGTTATGTTTGAAAGCTTCGGGGGAACTCATAACTCTCAAGCAGTGAGATGAACATAGAAACATTCTTCACAGCATACATTTAAGGAAGCTAAACAACCGACCTATAGCAAAATACTGCCTCTTTTTGCAGAGTTGCAATGCAATAAAAAAATAAAACACGAAATCAGAATCGTGCATCACATAATGCACAATCATGGCTCTAAAATGATGTAGCCTATCTCAGATTTGAACTGCTCACTTCAGTGCAAACTTAAAATGAACCACTGTGTGCTGCAGAGTAAAACAGGTTAGTGTCTTGGGAAGAAAAAACTGAACTGAAAAGATCCACTTGAGGACTTTCCTGGCTCTGTCATTGTCAATTCCCTTGAAGAACCGTTACCCAGTGTGCAGAGACTCATGGGACCCGGGAGCTGGCTCAAGCCACCCTGCAATGCAGTCTGCTTTACATTATACCGAGAAGGATGTGGGGGGAAGAAAAAAAAAACTGTCTTCATGCTAGAAAATCAAGTCAAATACTTCATCCGGACAAAATCTAAGTGACATCCAAGGAGCATTTATACTGGCTGACGTAGCTACCAGTAAGGGGGCCCGTGGAGTTACTTCACTCACTGTGAAACGCTCTTAAACATCAGGCAAGAAGTAAATGTTATTCTACTAGTTAAATTCGCTACGCACTTTTTAAAGCTCTACTTGGGATCTGAAAACAGAAAGTGCTGTCACAGTGTTTTGATAGACATGGCCAGTTTAACCCAAGGGTTTCGACAGCATAATGTGGGCTGCGCGGAAGTGGCGTGGCCTAACTGAGCCAAAATGTACCACATGCATTTTCCAAAAGCAGCCCAGCACGGTCCAAATGGCTCTACGTGGTTTGACGCCATTTCATTCCATGACCTCTAAGTCCTCAAAGAGAATTATCACATTATTGCATTCCAACACGCCCAATTTCCCCAAATACAGCTCAAGGCTTTTCCACTCTGACTCTGCTCACTGTTGAGGTTTTGGGAAAACACTAATCATCCCTACTGCTTTCTTTTTTTCTTTTTAACTGTTTACCTCAGGTATTTGTACAGTTTCTCTATCTAGTCTTAGTCATTTTGCTTCCATTTCATGCCCAACTGCTTATTATCCTTTAAAATCAGAAATGCATTTTAACGACCCAGTGACAATTAAACAAATGCCCAAATGTGAGTTTATTTCCTGTGTGTCAGACTGACTGTGCGTCTTCACAACAAACGTTTGGTTCTTTAACGCCTTTCTAAAAACTACACCATTTTTCCTTTGCTAATTCCGCACTTGCAAATCTCATTACAGGCTTTTGCATGTGTCTGCCTCTCTTAACGAAAAAATAGCTCTTTAATGTCTGGTTGTGATTTAGGAAAACACTGGGAATGTATGAAAAGTTATGGTGTTCATATTGTGCTAAAGACCATAACTGCTTTATCAGAAACATGTGGCAATCCTCTGTGCCAGGCCAAAATGGCATGACTGAAAAGGAGTTTAAATTGTGGTCATATTCCACTCTGATATGACTCAAGTGAGGTCTCGAAAGTTCACTGCTGTCTTTTTCAAAGCCAGCCCATTAACTATTCCAATACATACTGTACGTGATGCAGTGAGAACGAAAGGGGCTTTTCCTTAAATTTGTGCTGTCAAAAGCGGGCACGTATCACTGTAAATCTGCTGCAGTTGCTGCTGTTATTAAGGTTTCAGTTTACTCTTAACAATATGGAGAATAGTTGTCATATAGTTTCATATAAATAATAAATGAACACAGAGCCCCACCACCCTCCAAACCCCCCGAATCAGTTTCATAAATAAATGTCTTAAATCACAATCGTGGTCCTTCCCCCCCCCACAGTACTTGCACTAATTGAGACTCGAATGGTAGTGTTAGTGACAGCAAGACATCTAATTACCATTCTTTGTAATGAATCTAATGGCAGACACTGTACCACGAGCCAGTGCTATGAGCAACACCCTGCTGTACCAGACATAAAAGAAAACACAAATATCTAATTACGCCATCATCTCTTCCCAATCTCCTGTTCTGTTGCAGACGTTTCACTAATTGGTGGCCCGCACTATCGGTCAACTTACAATCACTCTGATGATGCAGACAATTAAAGCCGGGAGGTACTCATGGCTCATCAAGTCTGCGGTAGTTGACACATCACGTCTCATCTAACTCAAAACAAATGTTATGGAAATGCTGCCGTGACATCCTCCACTCAGGATATGTCCAGGCAAAAATGCTCTTCATTAGCAGCCCAACACTGCTAATAGGGAAGTGTACATAGTACAAAAAGAGTACGATCAGGCGCACAAAATACTGTGCGAAATGTTCGGTAGACGTATTTTCATCAAAGCTGTAACCTTTTACTTTGCATAGGGAATAAATAATCATATACAGCAGGTTCAAAGACGCAAAGACACAAAAACACACACATCATGTCAGCCCGAATCAGTGATTATCTTTCCTTTCATCTAGGGCTGTGGCGACAAAAGCAAACATTTCTTTTTCACTGACAGGCTATGTAAATAAAATCTTAAAAGTGACTTTTTCCTGCCAAAAAGCATTGTAGAGGTCCCCATTTTCTTTTTATATAAAGTGGATGAGCAGTGTTTTCATTCCACTCTTCTCTATCTACCAAACATGGCAGACGGAGGTTAAATTATTTTAGTGTTTTGCTATCTCACTTGCCACTTGCATGAAGAATCAAGAACAAAGAGTAGCATGATCTGACACTAAAAGAGTACACTATCTTAGCTCATTGTCTGAATCAATAAATATTTTGTTTTTCTCGTGCACTTTTAAACCCGACATTAACTCACATGCTTCTGATTTATCACCGAATGCCTTCTCTGGATCCATTTTTACCTCCCAGGCTGACTGTCGGAGCCCCAGAGCATTGAAATGACAAAGCTAAGCTGATCCCAACAGTAAATATTTCATGATCTTACAGTTACAGGAAATCAAATGTGGACAAAAGATGATCATTTATAGTGCATTACAAAATGAGCAAGACGAGGGGATTGAAGTAAAAGGGGCAAACCTTCTTATACTGTATTTATTCATTGGGGTCCCAAACAAGACAAGGATGAATGAATGCACTGACTTGAGATAATTAAGTGATTGCGAGCAGCATGTACATGAGCTGTCACTCCAATCTCCAGCCACGTCACACTTGGAAACACAAGTGTGGCCGGACAGCCGCCCGTCGTCTTTGATCTGGGCTCATGCATACGAAATCAGGTCAGGCCATAATCACACACACTCACATGCAACACGCATGCACACTCTAGGCCTTGGGAGACACCGACTGTTTTCAAAGGGCCACAGTTCTAGGACCTCTGTAAAGGATGAGTGACAGTCAAGCACGCAAAGGAAGAAAAGAAGGATAAAGGAAGAGAATAGGAAAGGGAACAAAGTGACAAACTCATTCAGTTCTTTAGAGGTTCTGCTACTTAAAACAGTGTAAAAAAACTAAACTAAAAGACATAACTTACAGCTTCCGGCTTAGGCTTGACCACTTTCATGAATGCGCCCCTTTCCTGTGCCTCCATCCCTTCTCTTTTGGTTACTTTCCTGGTGTCCAGAAACTTCAGTTGTGGCAACTTGTACAGAACAAAGTACCTATAATGAGACAGGAAAAACTGAGCATTAACATACTGTTGCCATAAAAGGCCTCCTTGTAGGTCTATTCTTGACAAAGAGACAGACTATCTGAGGAAGTGTGTAAACCGTGATACACTAATCAAACTGACACAAATTCTAATATGTAAATGCAGGCATCAACAAAAGTTGAAAAGAAGCCATGTTTACTCAGATTTAATAGTGATGCAGATTTAATGGTGATATTTTCTTGTATGTAATAACCTTCAAAGCTGATAAGAAAAAGTATGACATATAAATAGCATGAAAGAAGATACAACCCGTCTGCTGGAGCTGTCATTCTGCAAGCATCACAGATATCTCTCTAAGCTTTCAGACACACTGTCTTTCATTGGGAGGGAGAGAAACGTCAAAAGATAATGGTTGGAATACACAGATGACAACAGATCCTTTCACTGGCAGGCAGGAATAGAGGAACCGGTATGTCAGGGGTAAGCTGGTAGCTAAAAAGGACACGCATACAGCACCTAAGTGGAGGGTGAGAAAGGACGGGGGATATGTCCAAAGACAAGACCTGTGTGCAGAGAGCCGTGACAAATTGATGATGGTGATGGCGATGAAGGGAGATGGCAAAGCCTGTGTAAAGTTTTCAACACCTGAGGATAATAAGGAGGGGGATTACATTTAGACTGACACGGAATATAAAATATGTTTGTGCAAAATTAAGGAAAAAAATAATTTAAAAGTCTGAAAAAACAAAGCAAACAGACAAACGTTTAAATCATCATCAATAGAAAGACCGCATTTCTAAATGTATGATCACTTTTCAGCTTTCCTGTGACATGATCAAATATACGCTTCTACACAAGGTTTGCAAAAGCAAACAAACAAACAAAAACACCTATATTGACTTACTAGACTTACTAATTGATCATCAAACTAATTGTCATCTGTAAGTCAAAATTTTAGGTTAGCATGTCAAAATCTTGACTTTCATAACTTGAAATTGAGAAATTTCTAATTTTTGAATAACTTATTCAAATAAATTTGAATTTCAACATACTCTAAGATAAGTCAAAAATGTAAAATGCTCAACTTGAAACTTTGAAAACTCAAATTTTTAACTTAGCTCTGCCTGTTATTCTTAAGTGGCAGCGTGAGCTTGGGTTTTTTAAATATACAAATCACGTCCTGTGCAGTCTTTGGATCCTCTAGCACACACACAACTTCACACAGCGTTGTTGCAAATAGCTAAAAAAGTTGGTGCTCACAACACTAACTGTCAACCTAAATTTTAACCTGAACAGTGTGCACATTACTGTCAGCCATTAAACTATAAGCATTTACCCATAACTGCGCAGACGACTGATGTTATCATGAAATGCTATCATTGCTATATTGCTAATGGTAGCATTAAAAAAGTAGCTAGCAGCTATCGCTAATAATAAAACAATAAAGTGAATCTGGGAGCCTGGCAGCAAACTTTGTCATGCTCTGGAAAGTATTGTTTTCTTAGGATGAACCAATCATTTATGTCTAGACAGAAAGAATATTTTACAATGCTATTTGACACCAAAACAGTGTCAAGTCACCAGAAGCAAGCACTAACTTGCTGTATGTTGTATTGACAAGTACAAAACTGTAGTATAGTGACAACCCTAAATGACACTACGCACCTGCTGATAAACCATTGGTAAGACCAGGTAAAAAGGACTTAAAAAACATTAAATTAAAAATGTATTCGATTTTTTAATAGTGTGTCAGACTAGAACAATGAGTAAATAACAATGGCAGTTCTTGTGGTATTGGAGACAATAGAAAGCGTGCCTTTAGAGGGGAGAGTGTTTTCAACAGCTGGTCTAACTCTTCTGTGCATGATATTTTTGACGTCCAAAAAGTTTGCTTCTCTCTTCTGCCATCAATTTAAACCGATTTGAAATATATTGATGACAGATACCCAAGATTCAAAAGGGATTCTTGGACTTGGATTTTTTCTTTTTTCCTAAAATAAAGTAAGCACGTTGTCTAGGATTATTATAGCTGAGAATAAATCAAATAATATTTCTAGAAATGAGGCCTAGCTACTAAAAAAGAGCGCCTTTGCTGGTGAGAGCTCCACCACTCAAATCCAAGAGGCCCCTTCCCAATCCAGTGTCTCCCTCCATGTAGAAAGACTTTGTTCAGGGCATTTTCATGATGAAATGTGAAGATGCCCTTGGGAGACATGTAGAGAGGTTATTCTCCATAGGTAACCTACCATCACAGGGTCAAAGCAGATGACAAGGCTCTGTCAGCCAGTGGGGATATTAATGATTCAACTCAACCACAGAGGGAGGATAAGAAAGCGAGAGAGACAGAGGGGGTAGAGTGGAGGGTTGGGCTTGGTTGTGGTGGAGGGTTGGGATATGTTGACTAGTGAAAGAGAAAAAGAGTAGCTACTGTATACTTTGACAATACCAAAATATGGCTTCTGACACCCTTTGAAGTATATCTGGTTCTAACAGCGAGACTAACATTTAGAACAGTGCAATTAGCTTTTTACTAAGGGGCGTGGGGCGCAATAACACACATGTAATAAAAGTCAAATAATTAAAACATTTAATGTTAATTTAATTTCATTTACAATGGCAGCATTACTTGGTGCATTAAATTCAAGGGGAAGTCTCTTAGAGAATTCCTTAAATTCTAATGATTGTCTGAAATTCGTAAAACCAAAGTTATCCTTCATTTACTTGTTGCAAACTTTATTCTCCAGATTGAATAAAGTTTAGAAGAAGTTAAACTCCAGCTAAACAAAAACAAACATTTTATACCCGTTTGTTTCACTGTGTTTATTGGCACATCAGGAAAGTTCATTTTAATTGTTAGCTGAAATTATTTGAAAGAATATTAACACAATCATTACACTCAGTAATGTCTTGGGTGAAGGAAAAGAAATCATTAGCATCTCTTTGATCAGCCACAGCGGAGAAATTGGAAAAATTGATGACGTCTTATAATGTAAGGGATTACAAGTACATTAGAAATATTTTAAAGAGAATTATACTGCCAGAACATTTTAAACCAAAGTTACTCTGAGGAGTCCTGTGCTGAATAGCCATTTCCCACTATTTACGTATAATATTAGAGAACTGAACTCTTGTTATTGTAGTACTACGAACGGCCGCTGAGCATTTGTACAGTCACCTAATAAAAGAACGCTATCTAAACTCCCGTGCAGACTACACAATGCTGTGCGAATAGTGTATTTCTATGTCACTGCACTAATTGGGGCACCGATGCAGCACACCAGGGTATTTCACTTGAGAGACCAAAAGCTCCTGAGGCATTGGGCTGGGTATTTATTGCCCAAGGCCAGTGCTGTCACGACCTGCATACAGCCTAACCTTGTCAGACATGAAATCTGCATCACGCTCAAATTGATGTTTTACTATGTGACACATTATGAATATTACATTACAGGACCATAGACGTTGTCAGTCAAAACAGAACAGCTTTCCTTACCAGTAAGATAAGGATGCGAGAAGAAGGGGGAAAAGGGGGGAGGAGGGGAGGGAAAGTGAGAGCGATGGGTGGTGGCGGTGGTGGTGGTGGTGGTGGTGGTGGTGGGGGGGGGGGGGGGGGGGGGGAAGAGAAAGGGAGACAAAAAGAGAGAAGAAAGATTATTCAAGAAAGGCATGGGTGGTAAATGATTAATAGGCAACACAGAGTCAGAAACAAGCACTTAGGGCTAAAACAGACAAAAGAGAGTATGCTTTTCGCCTTTTATCGCATTTCATGTAAAGGACCCTGACAAATGGTGGTCATATTGCATGGCTTGAGGCCTGGCTTGATGTTTAATGCATCATCTGCTCTGGTAAGGCAGGGTAGTAAACACTCATTTGTGGTGGTGACTAGTCACACATGAAATCCATTTTGCAAACTGGAGTGTAGAGGGGCCAGTTGACAAAGCTTTTAGAGTGATGTGGTTGAATCCGCAGTCTGCTTATGAACTGCAGGAGCTGTTTGTTTAAAAAAAGGAACATCTCCAAAGACATTATTAATAAAAACCTATCATTCTGAACAGTTGAGTATCTAAAAATCTAAACACATAATGATCTTCCTCATACAAGATCGATACGTAACATCAACAGACCTGTATCGCTGGTAGTCGTCCTCGTCCTTATCCGGGCTGACCAGCTGGTTAGGACAGGCCTCATTTCCCAGCAGGCTTAGGTACTCGAGTGATGGGGTCACATCAGCCAAGTGTTCCAGCAAGGCCTCGATATCAGTCAGGTGTCAAAGGGCGGATGTCAAGGACCTCGTGCTGTTAATTACATTAGCATTTACTACCCGCACAGCCCCTCCCAGGCCTGGCTCCACAAAAACACATCACTGTCAAATTTACTGAGGTGCTCAAAGAGGCTAGTCAGTGGCTTTGTGAGACTGGGCAGACAGAGGGGCAATTTAAGGTGCAGGCTTTGGCATATAGTAGTGACACAATTTGGCTCCTGCTCTCTCTCTTTCTCTTGAACGCTCTCATTTCCTAGGTGGCCGGGTGCAGAACAGTGACAAAATGATGGATGCCCTGTGGTTTCAACAGTCCGTGCTTCTCAGAGCTGTGCCGTGGAAAACTTTTGCGAAACGTGGAAAAAACAAACAGCCCCTAAGCAGGCACATTCATCACTAATACATTCACTTGGAAAATTGAGCCCCAAAGTGTCAAAATACAACTGCACTAATGCAGTGCTCGAGCTTTAAAATGGCACCATGCCACGACAGGATGTACATAATTGGCCTATTAGCATGTGCCGACCACTTCACAACCAAACTCAGCGCACAGTCCCAGATGCACACTTCAAGGAGTCCCAGTTTTAATGTTGACTCTGGAAGTGTGTGTGTGTATGTGCGAGAGAAAGAGTAAGCATCGTTACCCAGTAGGATTTGCGTAACCAGAGAAAAACAGGACACATTGCTAAAGCTGTTCTGAAGCCTGGAGGGGAAGTTCACACTTCTCTGACTGATCATAAACAGCTTCGCAGTGTGTCTTAAATTTAGGTTGGCTGTGCAGAGCTCTGGTTTTTAACATGTTTACGTTGGGTGGCAAGTAGAACGCAAGATGATTCGAATAAATGAGGCCAAAATGTGATCATTAAGTGACAAATAATACCTGGACAATTCTATAGCAGTGAGGAAAACGGTGCAATACAATATTAAAGCTGATGCAAATACATTAGTGCAAATTAAAGCTAAAGAAAAAAGAAACAAATCAACCAACTATATTTCGCAAATATAATGTCTCGCTCATTGGATCTGGTTTTAATTTGCTACTTTTTTATTCTTTTTGAAAATAGAAAAAAAAGATATGTTGACAGTTAAAACTGATTCCACTAGAGGTCCCTGTGGTTCAAAAACTAGTCCAGTGTAAAGCTCTGCGACAGCCAACTTCTTGTACACTCTTTTGCAACACCCAGTGCTTCCTGCAGAGCCGTGGCATAACAAAGTGGCTTTTTGAGACAATACAGGAAGGCAGTGACACAACAATTAATATGAAATCAACTGCTGATGCCGACACCGAGGCCTGTAAATAATGTCTGCGTTGGAAAATGCAAATCAGAGGCTGAGCAACGGCCTTGAAAGGATATGTGGTTCTTGTTGAGCGTCAGGGTGTGGAGGTTGGGTAACCTGGGCAACTGGAGGTCATTTCCAAGCAGATTGTTGTCGACGATCAGCTCTTCCAGCTCAGTGAACATTTTGAGGCCTGCCAGTGACCTGCAATGATAAGGAAGCAGGAAAACTGTTATGGCTTTAAATCTGGTAAGCTGTTATTGAGAAGAAATAAATATTTCAGCTCTCTTTCATGCACCAAGAGAGTATGGGTCTGGGCCTGTCAGGGAAGTGAATGACAAGAATTAGTGGTGCTGAGCTCCCCTGGCATGGTGAGGCATCCTTCAGCGGCTGGCAGGATGAGGGATGGGGGTCACTTGTGAGTAGCCAGGATTCAAAACAAAAGGCTTCAGAAATGCAGCGGGCAGGATGAATTTGTCAATGTCTTGTGCCTTGAGGCACCCAGTTTCGCCTGACCCTAACCCTCCATTCCCAAGACAAATCACTCTGTCACAGTTCACCTTCACTCCCCAGACACAAATTTAACTTGTCATCCATCATTTTCACAGAGGAACTGGAATACACTTGCAATCACAGATGGAATGGAAGGGAAACATTTTTTTTTGCAACTGTGCCATGATAGGGGTTAGTGTCGGGATTTTAACATCAAAGGACTATTTTCTTTTCCTCCTAAAGGAATCATTTTGCCTTTCCGTTTCTTTCTATGACGCAGTGCAAAGGAAGGTGAAGGGTCATCTCAACTCCTTTTCCTCTCTGTCCCTCTCGCACACATTCACACAGGCATAAAAATGACGTAGGGCCGGTGTCAGGGCGCCATAGAAGCTGCACAAAGGTAATGCGTGTGCTGTCTAATCCCTCGCACTATTAGCCCTGCATGTTTAAGTGTCCTGAGTGGCTTTATTGATATCTAAATCTGACAAAACACAGACAGGGTAACTCTCAACATCTCTTATTCACCGCTCATATTTTCATTAAATGTGGAATTTCTGAATATTAAGTACATTTGACTGCACTAATCATTCTTTCCAAGCTCTACACTAAACAGATAAAATGTTTTCTGGTAAAAGTAAAAGCAGATGGATTTGAAAATGCAGTTATATAAATATAAATCCAAGTGAGCCATGTCACATCTCTACATGACAAACTCAAGGTTCACCGATGTCTAAATAACTGCAGCATGAACTATTGCTCCTCTCTGTATCTGCCTAGTGTCATGAGCTGCCTAGCGCACACAACTCTTGTGACAACATGCATATGGAAAGCATGAAGCAGTGTGCAATATGGAAACAATGTATAATGTACAGAATAGATTATGGAAAAAGATAATGAAAAGGCAAGATTAAGACTTTGGGAAAAACGGAGGACAGGCTGTAGTATAAATCTAAGATCCTATCAAGATTTTAACTTTTACAACTAATTGGTAACTCAGTTCCCATATGTGCACTTTAATTACACACTTTTAATTAGCCTGTTCAGTTTCTCATTCACTTTTCCCCACCCACCACCCGAGGTCCACTGAGGCATAGTCCATGATCCAAGAAGTACTGTAGACGCTGGCAGCAGACATACTCCCAGCAGCTTTGATGTACAAAGCAAAAATGTTGCAACTACCTTCATGAGTAGAAAACAATAAATCAGCAAATTCATTGTTGACTTGCGAGTGAGGCAGACTCGTTTTAAAGACATCAACATTTTGCACACACACACACACTCGACACCCACAACAACTGACAGCACCTAGCCAGCGTGCTGGGAAAGCCGCTAGCTGACAACGTCTTATCAGGTCTGATTAATGCGCTGGCAAGATGGATGAACGGTGCCAGTTTTATGACATTTTCTGTTTGCTTGTATTTTTTTCCCCCCACAATGATACTTTTCATTTATAAAGGCATAAAAAAGCTACAGTATAGTTAGCTCAACAGAGAATACAAGTAAACACTTCCAATGTAGTGACAATAAGTCAACTTTCCTGTTCCTTTTGAGTACATTCTGTGTCATCTGCTGTGCTGGGATTTGTCCATATGCCAGTGCTGCTTATGCAAATCCACAAGTAGTAGTAACATGTAAACTGTAGGCTACTTGTGGCTAGGCTACTGGCTCTAAAGCCAAAAAATGGGAATGCAATTAATACATTTTTTTGCACTTTTATTGTGTTTGTCCTGATAGGATTTCAGTACAAAATGCAATTAAATGCTGCATATAATCTTTGTTTAAGTATAGGTATACCACACTGGATAACCATTATTTAATTCACTGTGAACAAAGCTTGCTAACAAACTACTGAAACCTGCATGCGTGTGTGTGTGTGTGTGTGTGTATGATGGGCTGCAGTCCTGTGGGTTATGTTATTAGCTGCTCGGTTAAAGAGAGCCGCATGGCTCAGGAGGGAGCCTTATTAATTGTTGTTTTCATGTCACCACTACTGCGTGCACTGGCTGATTTAATCAGTTAAATTCACAGCCAGGGGAGAGCCACAGAGTCCCATCCAGCATTAGCTACAGTGCAAGGGATTGAACTTCTAATACTCTCCAGCTTTCTTTGCTCCCTCTGCAAACTTCCATAACTGGTTTCATTACTTTTTATAAGCATTCTTGTTTTAATGTGTGGCTCTGAAAACAAAGTTTAGGCACTGCAGTAAAAGTACTTTACCCCCTTAAGAAAAGGGGTAGGGTTTGCTATTAAAAAGACTAATGAGACTAACCCAGAGATGTGATAAATGGCAGGCACAGGCAAAACGCTAAATTTCTACAGTGAAATATATACACACACACACACACACACACACACACACACACACACACACACACACACACACACACACACACCAAACATTTTGCTTTAAATGTTTCATACACCTGCTAGTATGACAGATCCCATTATTTTAATAGTATAATTAATTATCAAAAAGGTAAGTGTAATGTTTTTTTTAAGAATAAACATAATAATTAAATAGAATAAAGAATTTTATGGAAGTGAATTACTCCCAAAAATAATTTACCATTTTAACATTACAAATTTAGAAAAGCTACAAACCCCCCCCCCCCCCCAAAATAAAACAACAACAACCAAAAAACCTATTACCTAGAAAAAGAGAGTGAGCGAGCGAGCGAGAGAAAGGCGGTAGCTTTAACGAGGTGAGGCGATGAATCCTCTCCTTGTTAAGATAATTATGATCAGCCTCATTGTCAGAGCTAATACTTCACACAGGCTGTCTGTACGCTTTGACTACCACTTAGCCTGTGTAAGCCCACCATCATACATCACACAGCCCTGTGTGCATAAGTGTGTGCTCTCGAGCTTACACAAGTAGCGCATGTATGTGCTGAAACCTCCATTATCCGCAAAGATCCAGCCTATTGAACACAGAGGGGAGACACAGCAATATTTAGCTGGAGCAGAGGAAGCTCGGCACAGGGAGCACAGACAAGGACACTGGAGAGGAGACACTGACCCAGAGAGCAGCTTTGCCAGATCAATACACTAATACTGATGCAGACATAGTGATTGATAAACCACTGCTGACAACAGAGGGAAGAAAACTCTCGACCATTATTGGCTGAAATGTCAGTCACTTCTGCCAATGGTGTGCACTAGTGTCATGTTGGATATCCTCAGGCAGCACATGAAAAATGAAGAACAGCAGCCCGGGCTCTTTTACATGTGTTCCACAGTCTCCCTCCTTGTGTCGGCTGAAGACGATAGGTCAAACACGGAGTTTGTCTAAGCCATTACAGAGCTATAAAGTAAAACAACCTCAAAGCCTCCTTTATTACTGAAATGGTGATAGAGATCAGAGGTCGCATCCTTGCAGCTAGCAGTGTGGTACTTAAAAGTTCCAGAGTCTAATGTATATTAAAACACATGCGCACACAAGTCCCTTGAAAAGCTTGAGAGCCCTCACAGCTGCGGTCCACAGCTCAGGAGCCAAAGTCCCCTCAAAGGTTGCATCAGTGCGAGAAAAAAAGCAATGCACACCTATTTTAAATGGAGGGCAAGAGCTGCAGAGTGACGGGCATACTGACATACTGTTCAGAGGGCAACAGATAAATGTTTGATGAATTGACCAATACTGTGGCCATGATGGCCCTCATATGTGCATAATGGACTATTCAGAGCACACTTCAGATTGCCTGCCAGGATAAGGTACTGTAATGAATGGTAAAAGGAACTGGACCTGAAAAAGCCGGCATGTGGACTGGCTTTAATAAACTTAATAAGAAAAGGTGAATGGAGGAGGGTTGGCTAGAGATGAAGGAAGAAGGCCGTAAAGCCATTCAGCCTTAAATAGTCAAAAAATATCCTGATGGTTCTTTCAACTCTGTATACTGCAATATATCTGTCAGTCTTTATGTGCAATTTAAAAATATCCATATTCCTAAACAATCCCATTTCCCCACATCTCCCACTTTGATTGTGTTATCTAACACTTTGCATTACAAATCCACTTATTTCAAGAGAGACGTTGAAATTTCATTAGATAACTGCACCTCCTTGATAACTGACATTAAAGAAATTTATTTCAATGAAAAAATGAGAAGGAATAGATTTGCTTTAACGAGTTTTAGAGACATTTGAGATTTATATTGATACAAAAGTCTAAAGCTTATATGACACCAGATGAGCTAATATTAGTATATGTGTAAAAAGTGTAAAAGGTGCGGCTTGAAAATACAGACAGTAGGGAAAGAAATATGTAACCTATTAATACAACAAGTCTCCATTAGTTCAGCATTGCTGTATTTCGTTACTTCAGCCCGCAATGGAAACACGAGTAAATAGCCTAAAATACCAAAAATAAGGCATCAAAACAGTGCTGGGATTAGCTCATGATAAATAAGATGACATTAACTGTAAAGCAAATTAATGCCCTGCAACCCCTCGAGCCCCCCTACCACCTCCACACTACGCTGATCAGGTCTCTTTCAGCGCTCTCCCCTCCAGCTACAGTTTATGGTCTATACGTGGCTCTGCACACGCACCTCTGATGGGGATGGTGAATTAGACTGTCATTATCTGTCTCTATCTCCCCCCCAAAGCTCTCGCCAACCCCTGTCTTGCTCACATGCAGACAGTCACTGCTCAGTGTGGCACTCCTCTCTCTCTGTATTGCAAGGCCTCAGGTGGCAGTCATTTAAAGATCACACATTCAGGACACACGTAGCCTTCCTTTGAATGCATGTCAATTCACACATGGAAAGGGGATTACAAGTCTCCTCCCAGGCAGCTGCAAATTACTATTAATGGTAATGCAAATCATTAGAGTACAGCCGCCAGCAAATCTCTTCTTTATGTGGGCTCACTCTTAATCTGTTTTGAATATTGCACTATGCTTGCTCCCGCGTGCGAAAGCATCGGGAGCTACAAAGCTGTCAATTGATAGTGGCATGATAGAGTGAACTTTACCGAGGGTTACATCATTTGCTAAAACAAACAGATATTTTTAGAGAGCGGAAACCTGTGAAACATAATTATCAAAGTTCTTTTTTGATAGAGATGTTAAATATCAACCCTCGTTACTTCGCTTTACATGAGATTATTAAGTGAGAAGTGCAGATACAGTTGTTGTAAATGTCTACATCACGGCGCATTTGTCTGAAATTTTAAAGCTGCTAATACCACCGTGGCTCCAACAGTGTCTGAGTTATAGACTACCCCTGTGGATATTCCCGCTGAGCGTGTGAGGTTAATATTCTGTCTCAATGTCATTAGGGCTGGCAGAGGGGCTGAGAGCACTGTGAATCAGACAGGGAGTGATCCTGTCAGTTCGCACACACCTTCTCACGCACGCACACATGCAAAGACCCAGGGCCTACAAAATCAAAACCGCTGTACTGTGGTCAGCATCACCTGGCCTTACCGACTCCCCTTGCTGAATAATGACCCTGGACCAGCCCTTTTCCGAGGGATAAGAGCTTGACAGACATTCCTGTCTGGCCCAACCTCATAAGCCTCGCTTGACCCCAGTTTGGCACGGGATGAAGTCTAAGCTCTAACAACGACCTAATAGAGAGGTAGAAGAGAGTCGCCCATTTGAAATTGAGAGCTGACACAAAGACAGGTGTTCCCTCGTGTGCAGCAACAAATTGTACACCGTGAATTGCGTCATAAGCGCAAAATACATCATCAGAGCCCACGCTGCACCTCCCTCCTCGCAGTACCTGGACTGTGCTCACAATACGGCCCATGCATCTTGTGAATGTTTGTATTAAAAGATTAGTTGTCTATCCACATGACAAATACCCTCCCTTCTCAGTGAACGGGAACTGGAAATCAATTCACTGATGGCATCGCAGTCAGTGAGGACATCAATGCGGCACAAACAAGCACATGCAATCTCTCATGCATGCCGCATTTGGCTCACATATTGGTGTGTACATAAAACATTAAAAAAGCCTCCCACAATAATTATATTTCCCATAAGCATTGATTTTATTATTATTTCTATTAAATAAAATAATACACATCCATTTATTTTAAATATAAGGAATATTAACTGGAAATGAACTTGTAATAAAATAAGCTGTAAAAAAAAAAAAAACATTAAATAATGGATGGTGCGATTTGTGAGGAAGAATCCCTCAGTGCTGTGTCTGCCTGTACACTCTGTCATTACAGTGTTCAGGCTCAGTGCTTGTCAACATTTCCCTGAGAGGGGGAGCCATCCCGCATTACGTTAGAGTGAGTTCAACTGTCAACTGGCAGCCATTTGTATGCCTCAGCATCCACCTAATAGCAAATAATCACTACCCCGCGCTCTCTTCATGGCAAATGATCGATGTTGTCTTGATGTCTGATGGATGACCCTGCCAGAGTGATGTCCAGGCATGCATTAAAAACCACCTCTATGAAAAGCCTGTCAGTCTGATAAAGGGGGTGCACGCAAAATCCCGTGCATGTGCGCAAACTGCCGCTCAGGAAACGCATGCACGCAGATAAAGGAGAAAATGAACAGAGTGAGGAGAAGTCGTGATTCAACTGAACAATAAAGCAAAACGAGAAAAAAGAAAAAAAAAAGAGGAAAGGCTAAAGATAATTTCTTCATATTAGCGGTGAATTTTATAATGTGACGGGGCCTGTGGTGTGATTGGTAGACAGCATTACCAGAGGTAGACTACTCAAGTACCACCTGGGATGCTTTTTCTCCTCTCACCCTCTCTCGAACACACAAACAGCTCCCTATTACCCCTCAGTGTTCAGATTAAAATGCACAGCACCACAATCTTTGATCTCCCACTTGCTGACACAAATCCTTTCAAGCCTCAACATTTTCCTGCAAAGGTAATTAGTGCTAATTAAAAAGTTTCGAAAGCAGTCTACGGCTGCTGTTGATGCTGCCGCTGCTGGTGCTCAGGCTTGCCCTCCGTCAGATTACCCATCTACCCCCTCCCTGGGTCTTGCGGATGTGTGTGTGTCAGCCGTGTTCCTGCCTCTTCTCTGTAAAGAATCCCACAAATAGACAACGCGATTCAGCCTAGAAGATTTGAAGTAGCAGGATGAAATCTGGAAGCCCAGTAAGGGGTCTAAAGTGGTGGTTCCCCCACCCTCCTCGTACAAAACTATGCTCTGCTGGAGAACATGTAATGACACATTAACAAATAGAAATCTAACAAATGGAACAGGTGTAGTCTTTAATTGGAATATCCTAGCTTGTGGGGCTAAAACATGGAGTAATTAACTTGATAAGGGATTCAATTTGTTGCAGAGAAACATATTATTCAGCATAGGCTGTGATTTGCATAATGATAACAAATACCAAAACCCCAAATTCTTACAGCTTCCTGAATAAACACGCTAGCGATTAAATAATTTTATGTTTGCTGGGATTCTGATAATTTGAGATAACGACTCAACTTGAGCAGTCCGACAGTGCTATCATTCACTCATTCGCCTGCCTGCCTTATTGCTTTCATCAAGCCATTATTATGATATAATTAGCTGCCTTTCTACCATATTATTAAGTGGCTCGCTGAATGTCAGGTACAGCAGCGTCGCAGAAATAACACACACACACACACACACACACACACACACACACACACACAAAAAGCAATGTCGTTGCACAGTGTTTCAAAAAGATAATTACATAATCTCAGCATGGAGAGCAAGCAGAAAAGTGATAATTAGACAAGTATTCCTGCCAATTAAAGTATCAAGCCTTGTGTGTGTGTTTTTTCTTCTGTGTGATACAGAGCTTTCTGCAGTTCCATGCGACATGTGACAGGATTATAGTGTTATTGTAAAATTCATCATTATAAGTACGTGTTCTAAGTGCAGCTTGCGGCTCTGTTTACTAGAAGCTGTGAGGTTTTTAAAGACTTGAGTTGAGTAACAATAAAAGCCAGGAGTAGGTTTGGCTTCAAACCTATTAATAGGCTTCATGATTGACATGGATGTGTACTAACAAGAAAAAAATAAATAAATAAATAAATAACAACAAAAGTTACTGATTTGACCTTTGGGATAGTTCTTTCTTTCGTCAATGTTGTGTGTGTGTGGTTTTTTTGTGTCTTGTCTTACACCACAAAAAGAGATAATAGAAGATGTCACCGCACAAGGCTGCCTGAAATGGAATGCCATCATTTTAATTTAAATGTTACATCCTCTGTGACATCGCTGTCGATGCATAATTGGCACCGAATCCCAGTTTGGATGTACATATTTATCATTCAGCGTGAGACATTCAAAGATACCGACAGATATGCTACTTTGATGGGATGACAGTCAGATGTGTGTGGGGGGGTGGGGGGGGGGGGGGGGGTGGGGGGGGGGGGAATGTAACGGCAAATCAACTGTCACGCTGTCATTTAATGTTTTTGTCATAACTTTGCACAAAAACACGCAAGATTAGAAATAACAAACGAGCTGTAGGCCGGAATCAGCCTTCTTGCTCCAGAATTGTGTAAAACGGGTCAATTTGATCCACGCACAAATAGATCAAACAACACACACATTTTTTTTTTAAAACAACCAAAAACATAGTAAATGATGGGCACTTTTCTCCGAAAAGGTTGCGACAAACTTCACGCTGTGTACGTTTGATTATCTGTCAAAAACCAGAACTTTTTAAAGTTCACACACATTAAAAGATTTGCTTGCTGTATATACAGGAAACACTTGTAATCTCGCAAAAGCGAGCAGGTATTTAAAAACTAACAGCACAGAACTTTTGGCCTCCCCCTTTTGGCTCTGGGTGTAACTACACAGACACTGTCTCCGTACGGATTTTCCACCATATGCTCCATCTTACTCCTAACTGCCGTAGCCTGCTCCACAGATCTGCTCTTCACCTCTGGCAAACTAATCATTGTCAGCTGGCATAAACATTTTTACCAGTGTTGCCATAGGCACCAGATTTACTACTCTGGCATATTGCAAAACACAGAGATATTTATCTGAAGTTGATAAGCTTAATCGGTGTTGCGTGAACTTGTTTGGCAAAGGGCTTGTAGACTTTCATTTACATGTCAAAGTAACGCAAACCACCTCAAACACAAGATGTAGTGGTCCATGTGCACGCACTGGAAACAACTTCAGCAATGCAACTTTCTGAGGATGAAAAAACAGAGAAAAGAAATGAAAAATCTCTCGCTCTCTCCTTTCTCCACACCGTCTCCCCTCCTCACCTCGCCTCTCTCTGTGTCTTACCGCTGGCCCATTACCTTTACTGAGTGAGGCTCATTAAAGAAGGCAAGTTGAGTCAAATCTTTCTGTAATTCAGCAGAGGTGAATTGCTGTCAACATCATTAACCGTCATTTCTCCAACTCACTTCAGTACTTATGAAGTGTTCTTTATTGTGTAATGATCCAAATCTCTTCTCTAAATCACCCCTCTTCAAAGGCCCTGGAGGACATACCACCCATGCAGCCGGCTGACATGCTACAGGGCCAGATTAAACATGGCTCCATCAGTGTGTTCTGCTTTGTAGCTGAACACATCCAGCATTTCATCCTGCACTGCAGCGAGAAAGGTGCGTTTCGCAAAAGGTAACGGCAAAAGAAGCATAAAGGTGATTTAGCTCTTATATGCAAAGAGCTTCTACTGACACTGCTTCGCTTTACTTGGATTTTCTGCACTACATGACCTAAATTCTGCCAATAACCTTCTTACCTCTCTTTCTGTTTCTCAATACTGTTTACAGATAGTTCAATGATCTCATAGGGCTATTGGCCAGACTGGCTCCATGGCTAATTACAGTGAGAGCTGCCCTGCTTGTCATGCTAGATGTCCTCTGAGTCCTGTCTTAAAAGAAGCTTCCTTTGTGCCTCCGCCATTGTGTGTCCCCCAGTGCTCAGTGTCATGCTATGCAATGTCTTCCAGGCCTTGTGTTGGGGAAAGCCTCTTTTGTGCAGCCACCATTGTGTGTCCTAGTGCTGAACCCCCTGCTAGGTAGGAACACAGACAAAGTGCAGCAGGGGAATGCTTCTCAGAGACCTAAGACCTACAGTAAATCTTCAAACAATTTAAACAAACAAAAACGGCCGCTGTGGTGTGGTGTGAGTAGACAAGGAAAAGCAGATGAATAAGCAACATCAATTACTGGGGCTTTGACCTGCAAGCCCCCACACCATGGCACACATTTCACACCAAATCGCCCCAGATTGAAGTTGACACTGCTGGAGTGGAAACACTGACCCCTCACAAAGCTAGTGCTTCAAACTTAAGAGCAGAGGAAGGCAGGGGGCATTGACAACCTATATATACCAAGGCCAACGTACGGGACAAGGAGGGGTATGAAGAAAAAATGCACACACGTACACATACACACACGCATAATAGGTCCTAGTTTGTTTTAAAGTGAGACAAAATGGCTCAATTTGTGCACTCAGGCCATGGAATTGGCCCAGCTGAGATACAAGAGGAACATGCGAGGGGACAACCGCATCAGGCCACTGATAAGGAGCCTATGAGAGGAACAAAGCCGGATGTCCAACAGGCTTACCAGTGAACCTGAGCAGGACTGGACCCTCTTTAAAGCTTGTTTTAGCCTTCCAGCTTTACCCCCGAAAAGTGCCGCTTCTCCTGAAGCCTTTTTACTCCAGCACATAAAGCTCGCCTCTACTTTGTAAGCCTGGACAAAAGGGAAAATAAACACATGGCTCACATTTGTTCAACACACAGTAAACTGTTGTCATGAAAAGTCCCACAAAGAGAGAGAGAGAAAAAAGAGAGATACCACTTTAAGTTTTACCTCTTACTTAAAAGAACCTATTTTCATTATTATTTCTGATTGATACAAGAAAAAAAGGTGTAACCAGAGGTGAGAAAGATCACACGGCTCCGTCACAGTTTGTCAATACGGCGTTAACTAATCTAATAACAAACGGCTCCGGAAAAACACGCAGAAAATGAGGAGCAGTCGTGCAGCCGAAGACCAGCACCACTGACACATTTGGGGGCATCAGGCACTAGATAGAGACAGTTCTAACAATCTCCCAATTAGCCAGAGGGGAAGCAGAAAATATGTCTCGGGTTCATGGAGCAAAGCGTGAAACTTAATAATATGACATGGCATATGAAAACACAGCATGTCTTTTTATAGCCACATGTGAAAATGAAGCAAAAATTAAGGAGGAAAAGGTGCGTGTCTTTTCACGAAAAAAGAGACGTTTCGTGGCGTTTCTGTTTTATAGTAGATCGTAGGAACAGCAACAGATGCAACAAATATTAAAAAAAGACAAGAAGAGAGACAGTGAAGCATTTATTATGAGGGTGAATGTTTAAACTAAATGAGCTTGAAACCAGTCAAGTGCTTGCAAAACTTTACCTTCACACATAACAGTATCTTTGAAAACATCTTCTTTTATTTGGTTCGTAAAACTATGAAAAGTATCTTCTCAGCCTGCAGTAAAGCACAACTAACAGCAACAGTAAGATAAAACAACATTACATTACATTCCTACTCCAGATAATTTCCAGTTCAATAATATGAACATTATGGGAGTTATTAGCAAATTTAATGAAAACCTAAAACCAATTTTGCCTCCGTGCAACCATGACAAATTGACAGACAGATTAGGCAGTCTGTCAGACGGGCCGAAGCGTTGTTCGCTAAGAATATCAACTCCAGACATTATCGCAAACTATTTAACCCATCTAAAAGCTCTATCTGCTCCACTAATGTATAGGGCTTATGCGCGAGGGCCTATTTTAAACAATGGAGGCCCCTCACTACCACCCTACTCCAGATTCACAGACATTCAAACTGGATTATAATGGAGGCTATGCCAGTCAGTCAGTCAGCAGTCTTTGCAAATGGAAATCCACAGAAAGGTGGAGATGGGAATCATTTTATCTAGTTGACACACATTACAACAGAGAATTTCAAAAGAGTAAGATGGAAGCTCTCAGGTCAATTATGGTGTCAAGGCTGTCATCTCGCAATGAAATATATACCTTTGAAGAACACTTCACTCGAGGGATGGGGTAAAAAGGATGGGAAGATGTACTGTTTAACCCAGAGACCATATAAGAATATCAGAGATGATGGAGTAAAACGTGGCATGATAATGGACCATTTTCACTGAGCACACTTTGTCAAGGAGGACAGACTACACCCACTGTCTGAAGGGTGGCATCAAGGAATATTATTTTGGTGACTGCAGCTGATTAATGGCACGGGCTGAAACAAGGTGCTTGGTCATTAACAGTTATTACGATAATGGGCAGAGGTAATTTATGTGTTTTAACCAGAAACAATGAGGCTTTCTAAGATTTTAACTTTCCAACAAAGCCAGATCAAATTAATGGTCAATCTAAACCCTTTGAAAATAATAATAATTTTGAAAAAACATAAAACAACACCACTTTAAATAACAAATGTTTTAAATCTGCACATGGCAAACTTTGCTTCTCCAGTGCCTTTTTATTCTAGCCTCCAAATGTAAATGTCCTCACCCTCTGTTCAAAATATAAAATACTAACCTTCAGACAGTGAATGACAGAGGGAATTATGGGTAATTGTAGTGTCAAAAAGGGAGACAGCTGTATGATGAGATTCTGTGTCATTTAGACAATCAGAAACTTAAGAGGCAGTGTGACACATTTCTCCCCCTCCATTCGACAGGGCTCCTGACATGGCTGGTGATAATTTCCAGAAGAGAGAAAAAGAGACAGAAAAAAGTGAGCGGAGAGAGCACAAATGAAAATGGAAGTCACTGAGAGAAAGGTGTGATTTTTCCTCTTCCATATGCAGCGTGGGCCGAGTGATAGCCTGTGTGCTGCATTCATTGCTAGAATCAAGACGAAATATCCCCTTACATGTCAACCTGCCAGCTAGATAAGAGGTGTCTGAAACTCTGTATGAGATTAATACTTCCCAGCTAGAAATGACACAGGATGTGAGGAGGGTGGCGGGGGAGATTTTTGATCCCTGCGTGGTGAAGCCACTTCAACAACAGTACGAGATCTACCACCTGAAAAATACAAGCCTCCTGCTAAGGTCAGAAATGTACGTGGCCAAGTATTAATGGGAAAAAATATGCCTTAAAGTATATCTGAACCCACAAATGGAGCATAAGCATAGTTGTCAGTTTTTACACGTTCACTCGGGCCATAACGAAGAGGAGATAAATGAAAGGGATGCAGTGCCTGTCAACATAATGTATTCAATAAAAGCAACATTGTCTGCTTTGTCACATTTCAAAAGTGGTGATGTGTAATTACTGTTATTTGCAGAAATAGCCTTCATTACCATCAGTGAGGGCTCTTCCAATCTGGAAAGCTCAACATCCTTC
The DNA here is from genome assembly GCF_057381915.1 of Diplotaxodon limnothrissa. Lineage (NCBI taxonomy): Eukaryota > Metazoa > Chordata > Actinopteri > Cichliformes > Cichlidae > Diplotaxodon > Diplotaxodon limnothrissa. The sequence continues at coordinate 11,667,570 of NC_140608.1, read as the reverse complement.
TAATGAAAATATGCTAGAACACACAATATGGAACAAAAAAAAAAAACTATGCAAGGTTAATACATCTCCATTATATACAGGAATAAATGTGATGATCTGGTCTGCTTATAGTCAATAAAGTATGCAACAGTAATGCTGTTGATAAGAAAAGAAGAATAATTCATTACAACACCCGTCTAAAACAATGTCAAAAAGATTAAACACTACCAATCTAAAGTCTGGGGACAATCTTAATCGTGTGTGCAACTAGAAGAAGTGAGTAAGATGATGAAATATTCATGTTTAAGATCATGCTAAACATTATATAAATACTAAAGTATATTGAGATTCAAATACGACTTAGCTCTTAACAACATTATCTAACACATTAACTAAATTAGACTAATATACTTAAGAATTATTTTTACTTGCTTAAGATTTCTGACCTGATTTAGCTCATCAATGTGTTACAGCGGTTACATAAGGCACCTTCGAGGTACAATAAAGGTGCAGCAATTATGGATTTGGCCTAATGGGGAATTAGGCCAAATATGGTACATGAAGCAGAAGCTTTGAATTCTGGGTACTTGTGCATCATTATTGTAAGTGTGCTACAAGCCCTGCGGTCAGGCACTGCCTAAAGGGCCCATTATCCCCGTCGTTTGCTGCATGTCAAAAGTGACATCACATCTGCTAGAGGAAGCTCGTATGGGTTCAGCTGGGTTGAAAACACAAGTGACTGTGTTGAATTTTACCGCCATTTCAATGACATATCAGTGCAGAAGCTCAGCGATTCCCAGGTTATTAAGAGGGAGATGCTCCAATGGCTAAAAAAGGGATTTTATTTAGTGATTTGATTTCTGTTTCAATTTCTTTTGCTCCTCTACAATCAGTGATGTGGAGGTTTTTGCTGAGTGACACCTAGCTTGTAGGAGAATACTGCAGTTGGTAAAAGCCCTCAGAGCTAGTATCAATGGTGAGGAGGTTGTGGTGACATCACTTTGTAAAAAGGATACCACTGATTGACATCACCAAATCGCTTCATTGTGAGGGTACCCTTTTATTGTTGAGCATCACTCTGCACACCTGACTGTCCCAACTATTACAAGCTAACATAATAATAATAGCTAGCTAGATGAACAGTAAGTACCAAAAGAAATCTTCATTGTGACATCTGATGCTCATTTAAGTCAAAAATAGTAAAAAACAAACAAACAATCAGACTCCAGTTAAACATCACAAAAACACCTCTACCTTTCATGCCTTTATTCAACACAGTAAATAATCCCTCACAGTGCAAACTGGAAACAGAAAGCAAACTCACTCAGAATAATCTCTCTTTGGTTTTGGGTATTCCAGCAGGAACAAACTTAATCTGCTTATGAGTCTTGTACAATGGCAAGAGCAAATGTGAACCATTACCCAATACAACACTGTTTCAATTCACCAATATTTTTGTCATATCTTAATTGACCTTTTAGTCTTTTTTAGTTGGATTAAAGCCAATGGACTCATTTGGCAGTGTTTTCCAGATGAAAGCATTTACTTGGTTGAGCTGCCCAAATCTAATAACAGCCCCCACATATATTTGGTGAGTTTTTCTGTCAGGCGGAAAAACTCTTTGGGGATGTACATTGATAAGAATTTAGCAATTCCAATTACATTATCAGTATCACTTATCAATCATCTTATCAGTTCTCATTGGGTTCTCATTGGCTCTACTTTGAGTCACCATCATCTCTAAGCAGCACATCAAAGACATAACATTTTTGAAAATTAATTGTATGCTGTGCTGTCAAATGTTTGTGTACGTTGTTGGTATTTCCCCTCTGACAGAAAAACATTATTAAATGTAATGCAGTACATTACTTAATTAATCCCTGGAGACAGTAATTCATTAGAATACTCATTACATTACTTTTGTTTTACTCTGTAAAATGACCTGAATTGGACTGTCATATAATAAAACCATTTAATAGTATAAACCTTAGGCTACAGTGCCACAGACCAACACAAATCCCTAACCTAATGAGCATACACATATGCTCTTTCTCTTAGTGTTTAGGTATGAACACAAAGCCGACAAAACAAAGCAAAGATGAAAACCAGCACAAGGTGACTTCAAAGCGATCGCCACAGGAGAAACATGAACAGGTAGAAATGAAGGCTACACCCTGACTGCTCATCACTGCCTCTGTTACCTGTTGAAGATCAGAGTCTGGCTGCTGGGCTGAGGTCGGCAGACACTCAGTTTTAACATCACTCTAGGTTCTTGGCTAGCTTAGTGTTAGCCTGCTTTCAGTGCAAATACTTGCAAAGAGTTGAAGTTGCGTTAGTAGCATAATGCAGTTGTTTCTGTCCTGGATGCAATTTTGACTTTACCAGTGCATTTTTGAGTTTTTGTACAATAAAAAGAAAAAAAATCCACATCGATGCCGTAAATAGCGCCACTATATTCCTGATCCAGTGCACAAACTGAAATTAGCTGATTTTAGCACAAGTATAGGTGGAAACGATAAAGGGAATCAATAGGCAAGCAGACAAACTATTCCAAAGAATTAAACTAGGAATTGGTTCTCTACAAGAACTGGTTCTTGAGTCCCATCCCTATTGCTTACATGTTGGTGTTGGGGTGATCAAGTCTTGACCAGTGATGGTACAGACTCTAATGCCACTATCTTGGATGGTACTTGGACCTGAAGGAGCTTTGTAGCCAGAATCTGCAGCAGATTCATGTCCAGCTATGTTGAGCTCATTGACAAAGCAAAACAAGGATGACCGATGATAGCTGAAATGTAATTATTATTTAACTGTTTAGCAAAATAACTTTATGATGCTTCAACTGTGAAGTTTTGATGTTTCTATGCAGTGCCCATGGTGTGATTTTTTTTGCAGCATCCCCACTATAATGGGAAAGTAGCAGCTGTCTTGAATTTTCTTCTTTTAAACACAGTTTGTCATAATGGGGACTGATGAGCAGCCAGGTTTTTCCATCATTATGCATCTTATAGTGCCACTCCTCAGGTCTTTATATGCTTTTATTTATAACAAGAGGAACATATGAAAGCTACAGCCCTGATCTCCGTAATTTGAACTCCAAGTAGGGCATTAGCACAGAGATTCACAAACTTTATCCAGACAGAACTGCGGTCGGTTCAGATCAGGTTAAACTCCAAAGTTTAACCTGATCTTCCATCTAAACGAATTCATCTTTACATTTTATAATAATTAAAGTTACATAACATTCATCATAACATTGTTGGCTTCCTTGAGGTTTAGCAAACATGTTGAACACATTTCCTGATTGTTAATAAATATACATATGCATTTCTTCATAAGTCATACTGCTCTTCATCTTTATAATCCTAGTAAAAGCATATTAAAAAACACCAAAGCAAAACAACAATAAGAAACCCTAAAAACAGACTGCAGTGCTGACTATCAAACCCAAACCTGAAATCATACATAAAGTGCTGGAGCGAAAAGACCCATAATGCTCTAAGTAGAGAGAAACACAGAGAGAGAGAGAGTCCGTTTCATTCCCTCCTATTTTTCCTTCCCTCTATTCTGCAGTTGTGTGTCCTGACCTTGCAGCTTCTATGGCCCATCCATCTTGGGCTGCTTAGCCATTTCGCTGGCTTCATACTGCGCAGATTAACACAATTCATCACCACAATCATCCTCCATTCATCACCCTTTCCAATGAATGTTTTGACATCCAGTTAATTTTCTGCTGATGATTTATCAAATTATAATTACCATGCTCTGAAGGGCTCATTTATTATGTTGATACATGATAATGATGCCAAAGTGGATTGAATTTTAAGTAAGTTCTCCCTGCGATTATAACATATGCGTTATTGTGAATAATGCTGTGCGATTTGATTCTTTATGGCCTGGAAATTCCTGAGACAGACTTAATGTTACAAAAATCAATGCTTAAAAAAAGACAAAGTGAGACTGTTAATTCAATTTTTTTACAGAACAAATTGTTTGGCTGGGGTGCAGCAAGCATGAAAAAGTTCAATTAGATTCAGAGCTCCCATCTTAGATGCTCAGTAATTAAAGAGTGCACTAATTCAATCAGGGGTACGACTCAGGCAGAGGGAGTTAGGCTGTTTCTTAATAGGTTATAGGTTATTTCTCACATACTGCCCACATAGGCACTTCATTAGCCTCCTACTTTACAATTCACTCAGCTTTTCAGCCTCATTATTATCCAGGTTTATTAAAATCCAATGGGTGCCTATCTGTTTCTATTACTGAAGAGCTGACCAGCCTAATGCACTGGGTCACTGTTAAGGGCAAACACACCAACTGCTGTATATGAGCAGTGAAAGAGGAATAGCAATGGCTAGTAGAAATATGTTTTTTTTCCTCTTTATCTGCATTAGCAAATGGTGATGGGAGCATAACTAGGCCAGCGTGACCTTAGAAACGCTTGAACGCTCATCCAGTTGCACTCAACAATAACCTTTCTATATATGATAGATGATTAAGTCTCTTTAGACACGGCACTGAATTCAGCAGGGCAAATTAGATTTCATATGGTCGGTTGTTTCCCTCCCTTTTTGTCACTTTCACTTTTTTTGCAAGTTTTACACATACACTAGTATTTGATCCTTTGACCCATGTTTAGACACAAGCTAAATCACTGGTCAAAAGATGGAGGTGGTTTGCGCAGAGCTGCAGTGCATTCTGGGGCGCAGGCAACCAGCTCAGGGAGATGAGGGCTTAGGAGGTGTTAAAGGTTATTGAATGCTGGAGAATTCTCCTGGCGGCACAAGCATTGTTTACAGCTATCTATTTTTTCGACTCTTTGCCCTTGGGCTGTGGCCCATAAACAGAGCTGCTATCCCCGACACCCCAGCTAGTGGAGAGTGCAGAGCATAATTGTGAGTCCCCCTTGGATGTCCCAAAAGTGAAAGATGTGTCTGGTAAGTGAGAGAGGTCAAACACGAGCATGGATATTTATTACATGCACTGCAACCAGATGGAGGCGGCCCATCCATCAAGCAGAGCTGTCACGCTGGTCACAAACGTTTCCCATAAAGACACCCCCCCCCCCCACCACCACCTCCGCCCACCCCCCTCTCTGCCTCTCGCTCTTGCTCTGTGAAAACATGAGGTCCACCCGCATGGGAGGAAAGTGAGAGAAGAGGAGTGTGAAAGTGCAAGGAGACTTGTTTTGCTAAATTTTGGACTTTAAGAAGAAGCCTTTCTGTATCTTTACTTGCTGCAACATTTTTCTCTCATTTCTCTCTTTGCTGCTACTTTTTTTGCTTTCTGAAGTGACCTATTTTTAAGCAATAACTGCAATCAATACTGATGTGAACGATGGTTCAGGTTTTTTTCCTTTCTTTCTTTCTTTCTTTCTTTCTTTCTTTCTTTCTTTCTTTCTTTCTTTCTTTCTTTTTTTATACAAAGGGCAGGATAAGAAGGCATGTATTGAGGCAACAGGAAGATACCGAATGAGTAGCAGGGGGGAGCAGTGGAAGGCCGTTTCTGACACTTGCTCCCTTATTCATCAGATCCTCATAGGCCCGTCGGTGACAATGAAAAGATTTCACAATACAGCCACGGCAGAAACTCATTCTGGCCCTCATCCATCATGCTCAGCCCGCTAGCCGTTTCACTGACCTAATCTGTGATGCCTCGCTGCCTGCACCCTGTTCCTTGAAGGCAGGCTTCATTACTGTGAGAGAGAGCAGGAGATAGAGGCCAGGGGCCAAGGGCCTAGAGAAAAGGGCCGTGGTAGTCAAATACATACAGAGACTTAAGGTACATAAAACACTGAGACAGCCAACTGTCACAATCACCCACTTCCTACAGTAATCACAACTGCAGCACACACTTTATTTGATTTGAGAACCTTTGCAAAAAAGTAAAAAAAGACTCAGCTGAGCAGTAGGGTGCAACTGCCGTACAATTTATTCTGATTAGTTTTGAAAACACAATCTCACTGTCATGGAAATGTCCACCTAACATCCTAGCAGCCTTCTTGCCATCCATCAATCAAATGATTAGGCAGCTTGTTACTGTCACAAACAATTTCCAAGTCAATGACTGACAGAACTTGAATCAGATATGCCAAAATCATACTGGCAGTTAAGCAGAGTTTGTCTGAGATAGAATTATTGCAGTAGAAGAAAAGGCACCTCCTTTTCTTTTTCCATAGTAACACTTGTTCTAACTTTACCCATAACATCCATCCACAGTGTGTCGTGCTCCCTGATATGGGCTGTTGAGTGTTACTTAACCAAAAGGGGGTTGGACAGAGGGAGGCTGTCAACCGGACCCTTGACCAGCTATTACGGTGCTTTATTCCCTAAACTCATGCTCTTGATCTGGGGCCAAATTGAACTAACAGCTACCCCTCTTATGCCACTACTTCTCTCTCCACATTGCTCTTAACTCCTCAAAACGTATCCCCAAAAATATTTTGCAAATCACTGTTGTCATTCCATGATTCCAAATCCAAGAGTTTGGAGTGTGCCTGCAAATCATTATAAAAAGAAGTTAGGAATTACAATTATTATTTATTACTGTCAAGTAAGCAGTCTGTCTGCAAGCAGTCCCCATCTGATCAGAATAACTCTCAGATAGATTGGTAAAGGTCTGCAAATAACTATCATCTAATTTCTGAATCCAAAGACTGCCAACTTGTTGCAATCAATGGGAGCATCATTGAGCACAACACCTCTGCGGCACATCTCTTTGACTCAATTCAGCTGGTTGCCAACTGGTTGCATTCTGTTTATATTCCTATATAAAAGCAAGGTTGCCAAGCACCTATATCTTTTTTTCGACAGATTTGCAGCTTTTGCCAGTTTACCACAGTTAATCACAGCATTATCACAAAGAGATTGCATGTAATTGACAGCTTGACCCCATTCAATCCCACACTGACTACATCGCCATCTTGACAAACCAAAGTCTCTTTGAAGAAGCGACCACATTAATAAGTATTCTGATTCTGAAGCTGGCAACTGACTGGGAGTGACCTTGTCATCATCATCATAAAAAAAACTATTTCAAAGGCAACAAGACCGCAAGTTCATTGCAAACGGTTACAATAAGAATGTAAGAATGTAGCTAATGGTCATGATCTTTTTACTGATGGACAAATGTGCTAAACAAATGATAAGAAATCTTTTTTTTTAAAGTCTGTGGGAAAGTGAATTATTTTTATGGAAACCAAGTGAACAGTCCAGGTAGCTGTCCTACCACCTCTGGGACAAAACCAGACACGGAGTAATAATAATACTTGTTCTCTGGAACTCCAGTTTCTATAGTTTTATTTCCTCAGCCTAATATGTTAATTATGTAAAAAAACAACAACATTAAGACAGCTGTAATGCAATAATATAAATGTGGTTCTTGGTGTTGATAGGGTCTTATAAGACTATTAGTGGTAGAAAGCCACAGACTCTGAATTTTAAAGCATGTACCGTATTTCCCGGACTACAAAGCGCACCTAAATATTAGCCGCACAAGCTAAAATCAGGGGAAAATCCTGTTTTGTACATACATTAGCCGCACCTGACCAAAAGCCGCAGGTGTTTCAATGTTGACTCATCATATGTAAGAGAATATGCACAAAGGGAATTGTCAGGAAAGAGATGGCTGTTTGGAGACATCACTTTTATTAATATTTTGAAAAACAAGTTATGGGTACATATTTGCACATGTAGTACATAACAATAACCTACAGCACACCAGAACAATAGATTCGGCCTACCTTTTAGGCTCAGGTGCAGTGACACAGCTTTAACAAGAAGAAAAGTCAGTCATTCACCATCTTTCTCTTCTTCCTACGCACTAAAACCACCAAAGTCCTCTTCTCCAGTGTCGGATACAAACAGGCTCAGGATGGCTTCGTCATCCACTCTTCTTCTCTCCTTCGTTGTCACTTTCAAAACCAAAGAAATCCTCATTGTCAGTGTCAGAGTCGAACACCCTCAGAAGGGCCGTGGCGGTGTCCTCCTCTCCATCATGCAGCAGTCCAGCCCTTCAAAATCCGTTGGTGATCGTGGATGTTTTCACACTTTTCCACGCTGTCAGAATCCACCGGTGGAGTTGGGCATAACTTGCTTTTTGGGCATAACTTGCAAGTTTATCGCCGCTCATCATCCACGACTCCCGCTGAACGCGTAGCGCTACTTTGAAGTTTGTTTTTCGCGCTACTTCGTACGGCACTACGTTGCCTGGCGGACGGACATGTGACTAACATACCACTCTTGAACCCCGATCCTTCCGCCAGGCAACGTAGTGCCGTACAACAGCGGAACACACAAAACAAATCGTCTTACGATATGACAAAAATCACGGACAATCCATAGAAAAGCCGCACCTGACTAAAAGCCGCAGGGTTCAAAGCTTGTGCAAAAAGTAGCGGCTTATAGCCCGACATTTACGGTACATAGTAAAGTCATTAACTCAATCCACCTCATATTTCCAAAAATACTGTAAACATGATAAGTCACGTCCTTTACAACATACAGTATTACACAAGTCATGTTGTCCAGTACAATCCTAATAAAAAAATAACCTCCAGCCCCTCCCAAACTGCTATCAACATTCACTCGAAGATCATTTTACCATCAAATCATCATTGCATCATACGTCCTCCTGTGTTGCGCGCTGGAGATTAAAGAGGCAGCTAATTGACAGGCAAGGCTGCCCAGGAAACACCAACAAGACAGATCAAACTGACGGGAAATGTTTACAAGCCTTACATCAGCACAGATAATATCTCAGAAAGGGATTTTCTTGAAAGCTCCCATGAATCACAAACCTACCAAAATGTATACCACTGGATTTGTTTTCAAAGATACATAAACAAAGTTGGAGTGTGCTGTAAGTGTGCACAGTTCTATTACCAGGATTCCATAACCCCCTCAATCATATTCAATATTAATTCTTCTCCAGCTCAACTATGTACAATATGGATGCAGTCAGTTTCCTCTTAGTAGAAGTCCTACAAAAGCATTATTACTATAGCAGAGCCTATACAGAGAGTGTCAATCCAAATGCATAACAGGAAGTCAATAAACAGCACGAGAAAGAGGGGGATTCTTTTATAGGAAGCTGTTAAGGAAAATATAAAGCTCTTTCTCCCAACACATTAAATGCTTATGCTTACATCTTAACTGCACTGCCAGTCAATACTCCCATTAATCTCATCATCAGAGAGAAAATACAAATACAATGATTCATTCAAGCCAGGAGTGGCAGGGCACTGAGACCCTATCAGTGCTGGTTTTTATTGCAGATAGAAAAAATAGAAAAACAGAGATGATGATGATGAGCATTCACACTAAATTATATAAACGGATATTTCGATTCTACCATATTGTTTTTACAAAGCTAACATTAAATTCTAAATTTTTTTTGGTGTGCTGTGAAATTATACGCTGTTTGTGTATACTTCCCTGCAGAGCCCTGCAGAGTCTGCATCCATGTGAGGAGAAGGAGACAATTAACCAGGGGTTTAACATGTCAATCACGCCCTGTCAACCTATCACACTTGCACTCTCAGGTCCGCCTCCTACTTAACTCCCTCTGTGATATGCTACTGGCAGTTTGGATGGCTTGACTGACAGCAGTCCTGATCCCGGCACTGGGAGGCGTCTATGTGTACGTCTTGGACATGAGAGAGGGAGATTGGGGCAGACATGTGAGGGTGAAGTGAAAGGGCCTTGAGGATAGAGGTTGAGATAGAACTCTGCTGTTCGGTCCTAATTAGAAGTGCAAAGGAGCATAGAGTCTTTGCCAGTGTAATGATGAGAGGGGGGAGAGGGCCGGTGCAGAAACAGAAAAACACACAGACAGACTCACTTTATGGGGCTGGGGGGCACAGGGGTCCCCTTGTGCACTAGGCACTAAGTTTTTGCATCAGCCAAGCACAGCCAATCACACACAGATAGGAAAAGGCAGATAAAAATATATGTAGGGTAAGCAAAAACACTATTAATAAACGCGTGCGAGTCTTTCATAATATTAAGCTTGTTCGGAATTTTCTTTCCATATCCACATTTTATTGTTTCACTATTGTCAGCTCTTATTCTGGCACTTAAGATCGAAAGTCCCAGTGTGTGCTGAATTAAGCGCATGTAGTCAGGAATATGGGCTGAACTCATTGGCTGTGTATCCCATTACTTTGCTCTCTGCTTCCAACACTTTGGATTCCATACCGTTCTGTTAACCATCAGCAATTATCTCCCTGTCAGAGCTAAAGGTAACAAATTTCCCCCCATCCAGCCAGCCGCTATCATCCTCTGGACACCAGCATCAACTGACAGCAGCTAAATCACACCAGCCAGCCAAGACTCCTGACAGACAAATGCACTACCTTGGAAAACCTGGGCCCATCACTCTAAAAAGGGAGGGGTAGAAGAAAGGAGGGGCAGATGGAAGAGGCAGTCTCTCCCCGCTGACCTTACCCACACCCCTCCTCCCCACCCTGCCCCAAGCTGCTGTAAGAGATGGACTACCCTGGATTCTGTAAGCACAGGGCCCCGTTCCCAAATAAGAGAATTATTAATGGAGCTTTCCTTGGTTCTGGTTTATCTTGTACCATCACACTAGGTCCTGGTCCCCCCCTCCTCCTCGCTCTTTTACAGATGGACTTGGAGAACTGGGACTATGAGTTATCCTCTCTGCACCCAGCAACCACAAAAACAACACTAAGGTTCTCAACAACTAACACCATATTTCTGCTCCCCGAGAAACTTTCAGGCACCTGTTTCCTAAAAGTAAGAGAAGCAAAAATGTATGGAATGTGTCCCTGAATAAGCACCATAGTTCCATTTAACAAACACATTAAATGATTAATTAACTGGCAGGCATGATTAAAAAAATATTTAAACTATTTTAATAATAAGTTAATGGCTTTATTTATAAAATGAAAATCAGATATTAGCTCAGCTCTGTAATATAAGCTCAGCACTCATTCTGTCATAATCAGTACACAATACTATTAAAAATTGTAATTTTCGGGTTACCAAAGACAGTTATCAAAATTGAGGATGATGCATTTATAGTAGTAGAATACATACACAGTATTCTATGTCAGCTTATTAGCTTAATAATAAACTGACAGGTGAAGTTATGGCGTGGGGCAAGCTGATTCGTACTCAAAATGGCACGAGTCAAACATGCTCATAGTAAAAGTCACTTAAAAAAAGTCATCGCTCACCAGCATGTCATCTTACCCGACCCCACTGCCATTCATTTACTTATTCATAAAAAAAAACAAGCATGTTGAAATGTATGATCCACCTTTGTCACTGTGCAAACAAGGTAAAACAACATAAGCACGTGTAAACCAAGTTTTCTTTGCATTACATTAAGTGGTTCACAGCTTTAACAGCTCTTCCCGTCACATCACATTAGCATACTCATGCAGGTAGATTTCTGTGTGTGACACCCTGTATCAGCAGGGGTGAGAGGGGAGGGGAGCTGTACCTGACAGTGACCTGTCAAGCTAGATAGGATGTGTTTAACGATAAGCTGTCTGCCCGAATCACACATGTGCACACGCGCGCGCACGCACACACACACACACAAACAGACTAGTCCACGCCCTTAAGAAGAGCTCAATGACATTTCAAAACCTCAAAGGTTAGATTTAAGAAGTGGCACAGATGTGATCTGATTTCTGTTTGCTAAAAACGACTGTCATTAGTTACATTAGATCATTTTAATGACATTTGGTATACTGATTCATGAATGTGATTTTTCACCTCAAGTTTAATGTATTGTTTAATGGGTCAAGAACTCGGACTAAACCAACGAGTTGAAAATTCTTAATGGTAGTAACACGTGAATCATGTTCAATTTTCAAAAGTGAGGTGCCTTTGGAATTTTTGAGTCACTTTCTGTTTAGTGAACTCTGTTGTGTCAATTTCCAACACGCTGGATTTTCTGCCACATTAGATTGAACCTCCTGAGACCCTTGGCCCTCAAATCAGTGTTTCAGTTTGGTGTTTCTGTACCTTATACTTCAGTCTGCCCAATAAAATATTCAATACTTTTACACTAAGCAATGCTGATTTTACTGTGGTCTGCCGTAAGAATATACTTTTTTTTTTTTTTTTTTAATGTAACATCTGTATAACAAAGTGGCAAGTTTTTATACTCAGATGGGTAAACTATGAAAGAAGTTCAACATAGCCAGGCTTTCTTTGTGTTACCTGGCTTGACAAAACCTAAAACTCCGCTCTGTGCGCACTCACATGAAAAGAGGCGTTTCATGCGTCATATGACTTATCCTTTTCAGTGCCACCTCCTCCGATCAGACACATTATCAGATAATGATGATAATAAATAAACACTACAGAAAATTTTAAAATGTTGTCATTTAGCAACATTTTAAGTTAAATTAATTATTATGATTCTGCAGTTAGGGATTTGAATCTTTAAACATTAAAGATTACAGCCCTGTAGCCTACTAAGACAGGGGAATCACTTTAGCTTCCAGATCAAAGTGAAATGAGTTTTATTGATTGAATAGATATTTACCCTGACGATGATTTTCCAATCTGTGCTCTAGTAGCTCCGTTTAGACAAGTATAAAAATATTTATACATTTTAAGCTTCGCCAATAGAACACAAATTCCAGCAGCAACTGTAACTTTACAGCTGAGCTTCAAAATGGTGCAAATGGTCTTCAGACCAAGTTTTGAATTTAAAAAATTAGAACCCCTTTTTTGTTGTTTTGGTGATTCAAAATCATCACCAAAATGTGACATAGAGATAAGATCACAGTTTTACACTAAACACATACACATAACCTAAACTTAGTATAACGACTCAGAACCTCGTCCTGAGATTGTCAAAAATGATATAAACATAAAACACATTAAAGCAGTAATCCCATTAATCCCATTCAAGATGCTTATTTAGATATTTAAACATTTAACAACTAGATCCCTAAAAGTTTTTATCGCCAATGTTTTTATCAAAATAAATAAATAAATACTAAAACCAGTAACCGTGTTTTCAAATGTGATGCATTTTGTACAAATCTCACTGGAAAAAATGCAGAGGCTAAATATTCATGCAGTTGAAGTGGTAAATTCATGAATAAAGCACCAACTAAATCCATCATAGTTCACTGAGCAGTTACTGCAGGTACTTGTCAGCCAAAAAAACCCCAAAACCCCTCAAAGTCGAAAGCCAACTAACAATCAAGTTGAGCACAAAAGCACAGCTGGTGAGGCGGTGACAATCTTGGTGGAAAACAAGCTCAGCAGTGTAACAACGGGGGCCAAATCTAAGGTAAAGACAGGGATGCAATTGTACTGTAGAACAAGCCTATCATGGTGCACTGGTTTGACTATAGTAATTGGAGGTTTACAGCGCGCACACACACACACACACACACACACACACACACACACACACACACACAGCAAGCCCCTAGGCAGGATCAGTATTTGTTGGGATTGCACCTTGTTCCAACAATGTAAGATTTACAGCAGGCGTGGGGGATTTACACTTTGTCTTCGAAGCAACTCATCAGTGCAACCCAATTACTAACCACAGACAGACAGCATTAACATGGGCCCTGCCCCTTCTTTATGGCCTCTCAGCCCGTCTCATTCCAGCCTCTTCAGGTGCTGCCACCGTAACAGATACTACACTTAAAATGTGCTCACCAGAATGAATTCTTAGCCTTTCATTATTCCTGTCTTGATTTACTTCATATCATTTTACAGCTATAGACAAAGATAACATGTTATAAATTACCCCCATCCTGTGTGCGTGCTTCAGCACTGAGGTAGGGGAGCGGGGGACGGGTGGAGAGAAAACAGAGTGGGGGTCAGCTGTAGCAAGAGGGGGCTCGGCTCAGGTGTTGGAGCTTTTGTGCCGACAGAGACGCATCTCCATCACTGCAAACGGTCTCACCTTTATTAAATGTCTTCCATACTGAACTGCACAGCAGTCACTATGAATGACTGTGAGCGCCACACAGGTAAATTCCTCACTTTGAGGTAGAGCCTAATGTGAGCAATTTAAATTCAAATAATAAGAGGTAAAGTTATATTAGGACAACTGTTAACTTTCATGATCTCGAACACACTTTTGGAACACCCGAGTGACAGCTGCATGCATTATAGTAACAGCAACCGTCACAAAACTATTGTTTAAGTGACAAGGTGTCACTTTCAGCCCCCAGGCCACTGCCACACACTTGCAAGTCCCTAAGACTCCTCTGGCTACTTCTGTCGTAACTACACAAGTTCAGGGCAGACAGTACCACTGGCCACCATTTCCCACCTTAAGAACCCAGTCACAGCCACAGGGGCACAGTTTCTACTAAAAACACCGTACAGCCTGCCAATCATAGCGGAGTGGAAACTGCAGCATCACACACTTTCACAATACATTATACTGACAAATGCAGAGTTCCTCTCTAAAAACTTCATAAATAATCCAAAACCTCTTACTCAAACCTTTTACGGTTTTTAGCAGCAGACAGTTTTATATCTACTTTATCTTCAGACCTTCAATGTTTGTCGTAGTACGTTGTAAAACTTCTATTTTGAAGGGAAATATTTTTTTTTAAAAAAGAAACAATTATAAAATAATCTAGGAAATGCATTTCTTTATATTAACATGATGGGGAAAATAAATAATTCGCGCATTGTTATGACCCAATCTGTTCTTTAGTTTGCTAGTATACATCTGTGAAAGGTGTCATTGAGAAAAAAAACAGTGCTGTAGGTTGTAGGAAACCCCCCTCGTCCTCCCCGTAATTTCCTCCACCCTCCATCCTATTTCAGCGCTTGATAACTAAGAACATTAGTTTTATGCCACTTGCCAAGCTCAAATGAAAAGAGAGCTAACTTTAATGACACTGCAATTAATCGGCCCAATAGACAGACAGCTAAGAGACGAGATATTGACTTCATTAAGGATAATGTATTATGTCATTAAGTCAGTAGGGTCACCTTGTGTATCATACAAGCCAGTTAATATATTGGCATTTTCCATGAATAAGATAAATTCAGATGTGAGAGATAAAGCTGATTAGAAAATGTTTCATCCAGGGAGGCGGGAAGCCCGCTAGTCAGAGCTGATGCTGAGTCTAGAAGACCTCCAGAGTGAAAGAAAAGGGATAATGTGCTACCAATCATACTTTATCAAAACCCAGATTGATTGGCTGCGGCAATTTAATCATTATTGTTTAGCTCTAATCTACAAAGAGGAACACTCCAGGCATGAATGTCTTTATAGGAGCATGTCAGCAGCCTCATTCATTATCCAGTGTATCCATTACAACACTGAAAGATTGATATTAACTTTAACTACTGACCTTGTAATGCATGAAAATCACTACGACTGTCACTGTTTTCTCAAGGCGTAAAAATAGTGAAAATATGTCCTATTTAAATTATATCAGTAACATTAAAAGAATGAGACATTAACATCATTGTATTGAACAGTGGCATAAATGATGTCCTGTTTCTGAGGTGTATATATTTTCCAGTGCCTGTCCCTCAGGAGTTTTGAGATATACCACTGTTCCACATTTCTGTACTGTGACCTTGCTAGTTTCTTTTTTTTTTCCTTCTTTTTTTTGGTTGGAGGTTGTGGTGGTGGGGATGTGTGTGATTATTGGCAGTTTCTCATCTGGTAAAGGCTCCGCTCATTTGTCATGATTATTGCTGAGTTCTGGCCTGTCATTGGCTCCAAGAGATCAATGGCTTTGGGCTCGCCCTCTGTTGTATGGGCAGGCCAAACAGCCTTTTCTTCACTAAATGAGGCTTTCGCTCTATCCATCCATCCCTTCTGTCCATACAATCTTCCTTCTCTCTATGTCTTTCTCTCTTGAGTCAGTTCATCAATTTGGTAGTCTATTTATCTTTTTTCCCCCAATCAGTGCTGACATAGTGCCTCTCTCCCTGGTATTGAAAATACCAGGCTGTGGAATCAGCTACCCTTTGTTGCCCTTTTCAGTATGACACACAAGCTCTTAATGTGAAATGCTCATCAGGGGAACATTTTTTTCAATGTTAGCACAATGACTCTTCTCTGAATTTACCTAGTAAAAGGCAAACAAAGCATCAATCTGAGAGCCTCCACCTTGTCAAGACATTTTTAAAGCCATTCATTTTTTTCCTGAGATGAGAAGACAGATAAAATTCCACTGCTGGGAGCTGCGTTACCTAGCTTAGCTTAACATAAAAAGGCTAGGCTAGGCTGCTTCTAAAGCGACTTGAAAAATTATTTTACCGGCCAAAGCAAAAGTCAGATTTGTTTTTGTTAAGCCACTTAATACAAACCCATTTAAGCTCAAAGAAAGCACATAATTCAAAGGATGAACCAGCGTTTGTCTACAAATTTAAAACTTCTTTAGCTGAATCTATTAAAGATAGCACAGCTTGACAGACATGAAGTAGCATTTTTGCACCAACAAGAAAAAAAAATGAGGAAACTGGACAAGTGGAGGACAAAAGAAGTGATGAGACTAAAAACCATCTACAGCATGAACAGTATGATCCATGTACTGTTCACTAAAGCCTCATCAGAAATGGTCTCAGTGATTCAAATCATCTTTAATATAGATATTAGAAAGCAGGAGTGCAACAGTGAGTGTTTGCAGCCATCCGTAAAATATGGTGGATACTCAGTAATGGGTCTTTTCTAAATTGATTCATCAGATTTTGATCCACTGTGCGATAGTAATAGCTTAATTTTTCAAAATAACAATGACCAGTGCAGTAAAATACAGTCAAACACGAGCATGTCATAGATTGGCCTCCCCAGAGCCTAGACCTCAAATTTATTAAAGCAGTGTGGGATGAACTTGACTGAGAATAAAACAAAAGGCAGATAACATTCAAAGAAGAGCTCTGAATGTACTTCAAAAAAAGAGTACTACTCTTGAAGACTACTCAAAGAAATTACAAGAACGTTTGCCCAAGAGAGTTCACACTGTGTCAATAAATGTGGTCATACCAAATATTAACTTTCAAGCTTATTAGAATTGTGCAAACACTTTTGTTTTAACAATTCAACAACCTATTTCTCACGTTACAAGCTAAATATAAAGAAAGAAAAGGGTGGCTCAAGACTTTTGCACAGCACTGTGCTACCAGCCAACAAATACCCCTATAGATCAAAACATACTCTGGATAAATTATTAATATCAAGTCACCTGGGACTGGAGCTCATACATTAAAGAAAACTGCACAAACATGATTTCCAGTAAAACCTTTCCAAGCCAACCCCGGCCTGGCCTAATCTGTTTCTCATCAGCCTTAACCTAGTGCTATAACTCGAGTCAAAGCCTCCATGAATGTCACATGCCCCTGGTAATAACTTCAAACTCTGGAAGTTTTTTAAGCAGTACAAACTAGAGGAGCCTCAAATGTCCTCATTAAAAACCATACACAGACTCTCAATCAACTGCTACTTCTGCATGCTACATTGGCCTGACAGAGTATAAAGTTCACAAGTGAACATATCATTATATCATGATCTGTAATGATAAGTTCCCAGAATAACTTTTTTTTTGATAATGTCAGGCAGTGGTTAGTGGCCCTTTAAATATCACAGTTTATATTTGTAGAAAATGAGAGTGTAATTTGATGTTCAAAGAAACTACAGAGAACTTTAATTATGTGCCCTTAATGAGGAATAAATTATGGCAAGACTAATCGCTTATGAATGTGAAGACACAGATCATGGCTCATGCTATACCACACAAGCTGCAGCAGTAGAAAAATGAGGAGCTGATACTACATGGCCTCTAGATTACATGTACTGCTTTTGCTGCTCAGTATGCATTTACTAACCACCGTGCTCGCTTATAAGACAAAGCAACCGATCAATATGAATGTGTTTTAAAAGCTGGCGTTCAGAGAATAAGGCCAAAGCATAATTTGGCACCAAGACAATTCAAGTTATTATAAAAGATGTACGGCCCTTTAGGTTGCATAAATTCTCGCTGGAAGAAGGGAGATCTAAGTGGCTGAAGAAAACGTAACAATGCAGGGAGTTTAGGAGACAGCAGGAGACGCGATATAGAGTCATACTGACTACAGTAATACACAGGAGTAGCTCTGCAGACTGTTAACTCAAGCCCAGAGCTAGTCCAGTGCCACCTGGAGAGTGAATAGTAGAGCTGATGAGTTTTATCACCTCGCCAAAACCTTCCTTGGGAACTTCTAATTGACGGGTGGGCCTGTTCTTCTGTCCCACACAATTTCCCATCATGCCTCTCCGGCTGCCAGAGAACTCTCACTACTCGTACCCCAGTTCTCCACCTCCCTCCTCCTGCAAACTATCCCTCATTCTCTCTACCTTTGTTTTCACCCGTATCCGTTCCTCATCTCCTCTCCTTTCTCCCGTTTCTGCTGTGCCTTGGCTTGGGTGAGCAGGCCTGACAGGCGGATTCCTTTGGTTTTCGCCGCATTAAAGCCACTTTCTTGCTCTGACAGCCTGCTCTCTCCTGCCACCTCATAGCTCTGGCTTCACACTTCTCTGGGCAGCCACTGCCTCTTGACAGACCACTGTCACTTCCCATCATGCTCTCTGCTGATCGCACCTCCCTCCTCCACTGCTTTGACACCCCCCATACTCACCCAACCCCTCCTCGGCAAGCTTGCGCGAGCCCACTTCCATACCAGTGCAATTATTTTTTTGACAAGCCATCCATCAGCCTTAACTTTAAAAGCACTCTTTACTGATATCCATTGTTAAGCCCCCCTTTGCAGCTCCTGCCTTCTCTCTCCAGATAGAGCTTGCATGAGAGAGTATGATATCAGACATCACCAAACCTACCAAACCATGTAAATTTACTTTGTTCTCGGCTGTGTTTCCAATTTCACGTCCAATTTTTCGGTACATTATGCGTAGTTGTTGTGCCTAATACAATGTTGTCAAAACCCATTACAGTTTGCTCCCTTAGTTGCCTCTGAAAACAGGTTACAATTGGTATTCTATATGTGTAAGGCGGGCACGCCGTAGCATCTGCAGTTGAATCTTATTAAAATTATCTGTTCAATTCTCACGTTCTTGGGTCAGAGCAATTTGCAGGCATTAGTAAAGACACATATGAAAATGTCAGCATGTCAGCTAATAACAGCGAAAGCATAAGAGTGCATCGCTGTGAGTCAATAACGCTGGTGACACAAATTTGATGGTAATCTAAGAAAATGAATAAGGGGGTATAGCTCTGCGCTGTTTGAAAGGGAATCTTGTCCTGCGTTGAATCATTTGGCGCTCTTCCACTTGGCCTACATCTTAGCCTTGCAGTAGGAAAAAAAAGGGGAGGGCGGGGGCATGACAACAAAGTGCTCGCCCATCACTGCTGTCTGGTGCGCTCAAACAGCACACATTACATGTGCATGATAAATTTGTTTCATTGCGTACGGTTCAAGTGAATGTTCTGTTTGTCTGACCATCGCTTCCATCAGAACATCACAGTGCTTTGACGAGATACCACTAAAGCGCTGAATGAACAATTAAAAACATTCATGATTGCGCATAATACACAATATATATATATATATATATATATATATATATATATATATATATATATATATATATATATATATATATATATATATATATGAATTATACATTCTCAATGTAAAAGAAAGGCGTTATAGATAACAAGTATGGTGCTGCCTATAAAAAGCGATACATGACTTTTTTAATTTAAAGACACACTGCTGTGGCTTCGATTATTTAGAAATGTATTAAGTTTTCAAACACAAGAGGCAGGCGGTGCAGGCCTCTGACGTTAGGGAGTGGTGACAATAAAGGTTATCCACCTCAAACGGGCCGAGGGGGGGCTTGGCTAGCACTTCATAGAGAAAACTGACGACATGCTAAGTTGCTATACTGCAGCAGCACAACGGAGCCTGGCTGCCGCACAACAGAATCACTCGGCTAAGTCAGTTTGTAAACTTTGAGCCTATTGCATTCAAAAGCCACCCTTCAAGAAAAAGGAAACACAATTAACAAACTGATACCAGCGTGTGTCTGGCTGACTTAATGAATATCAGATTACGCACAAACACTTATAAATCATCATTATCCTCCAATTTTAATTGATCCCACAATTAAACATGACAAATGCTACCTATGGCAAGTCTTGACTTTATTCTTTCCCCAATAAGGGACTATTTATCTCTCTCTTTTCCTAGTGCGTCATAGCTAATTTCACATCGCATGTGCTGCTAATTAACTGGGACAGACAGACAATTTTAGTCCAGAGTAATTTCTTTTATTTACAGCGGGGAGCCTTCTGCTTCGAATAATTTCGAAGGCTCTAAGGAACTCTGTTTTGCTCCTAATAGCATCCATTTAAAGCGTCTCTTAAGTTTTGGACTGACGGTTTCCATGCTGTCAATTTATTTGAATAGTTTTGTGTACCATATAAACAATGCGTTCTGCTGCAATAATAAATATTTCTTTCAAATATATCAAGTGTAATAATATGAACAGATTTCTTTATAGTAATAAAGCTCATTAAGTTAATATTCAAAGGCTGAAAACAATTAATTACATGCTAAGAAAAGTGTAGGTGTGCATCTGACTCTGCATGCACTTGAGTGGGAAGTTTGTGCATGCATGCCTTGACATGTTTATTTGAGCTGTGTTTACACCTTGTGCCGAGTCTAATGCAATGCAGACACCTGCCACTGTCTGTGGCCCTGACAGCTCTGGTCCCAGCAAAGTGAAGCAAGGCACCAACATATGGTTATCAATGATCCAGATGGCTCATGCTTGTCTCCAGACTGACAACTTTGCTCCTCCATTATCAAACATTAGTAATTAACCATAATCAAGAAGGTGTTAATTAGACATAATGAAACAATTTCTGTTTGGTCAGAGCCTACTATTTGCCAATTACTTGTAATTATATGCACTAAGCACTTCAGTGTAATCACTGTCGGAGGTGGAACAGGCAGCCAGTCAAACAGCAGGGCTGTATCTGTTTGCTAGACTGAAGAGCCTTTTGTTTTGTCTAAAAATTTGGCAGATTTAAACCTGCAGCCTTGTGATTGGCCAGCGTGTCACAGCTGCCTGAGGGGGAAACAAAGCAGCATCATAGTTCTTGGTGACAGCGCCAGGGAAGTTTGTCATTCCCAGGAGAGGATGGCTGTTAATCAGAGGGACCCTTGACCCCAATCCACGGGTCCCAGCACCACCGCTGGTTGTACACACCTGGAAGCAATGCATGCTTCTGGGGAAATTAAAGCTGTAAATTTGCTTAGTGGAGATCAGAGAGGAGACATAACTTAGAGAGGAGGAGGAGGCGGGGGGGGGGGGGGGGGGGGGACAGCAAAACAAGATAAAAAGGATCAAGCATAAAGATGAACAAGACATTTGAGAAATTTGAAAAATCCTCAACGAGAAGGAGTAAAAAAAAGGCAAATTGCCCATCAGAGCAGATTGAGGGAGAAAGGCGCTTTTGGCAAACTGAGACAAGACACTGCAACTGATGTAACTGTGTGACTTTGGTTTGCTTGTATTTTTTTTTTTTTTTTTTCCATTTGATTCACCTTTTATTGTTTATTTTATTTTCACTTACTGAATACGGGACAGACTTGACTGGGGGAAAGAAGGGGAGAAAGAAAGAGGGAAAGAGAAACAGCTGAGAAGAGGGACGGGGGAGAAGGGCAAAAGACAAAAACCAACAGAACGGGCAGAGAAAACTTTGGTTTGCTTGTAAGAATGTGGAAAATGATGAGAACAGAACAGTGGTGAGAGGTAAGCGAGTTCAAGTAAAACAAGCTGCAATTATGGTAAGATGAAGGGATGGATGTATGATGCATGACCCTGGCAACACAGGCAAAATAGTACAAGTCTGTGCAGAATGAAGCCTGCTGAGAACCAAACAATTTAATAACTGATATTTCATTTTGGAACAAGGACACACCCTCATCCAAATCTAGATTTAAAGGTTTTCTGTCTCTAAGTCAATAAATATAAAAATATGACTTACAATTAAGCGTTGCACAACAGTATTATTTTTTAATTTAGCCATAAGATCAAAATGTTATTACTGAAATTGTTAAAATCATAACCCATAAAGTCAAACTAAGATTTGTGTTGTACTTTCATTAAAGTCAATACAAGTGAGAGCAACAACATGGTTGTTGGTCAAAGATGGCTATGATAGCACTGGTCATAGAATTCAATATGAGATAAGATTATTTATGAAGACAGCTTTTGACATTCTTGTTAGTATTTGTTGAAGTTTCACGTTTTAATCCTCAAATATTTTCAATGAAATGAAGAAACAGACTCAAAAAGCTAAAAGGCTCACAAAGGACAAGCTAAATTACAGTTAATACAGTTAAAAAAAAAAAATCGCAATAATATTATCCATTATTATCTATCTATTATTATTATTCACCACATAAATACCGTGGCACCTAGAACCAAACTAGATCTTAGGTTCAATGCAAAGGGAGCTACATTGATTTTTAAATGTTTAGATAACATTCATAAGATTCAAATGTAGCCAACTGTTTAGGTTATATATAGCTAACATGGTTCACACATTTAGTCGGAAAAACTGTTAATTTTATATACATGTGATATGGAGGCCAGTCTTTTTTGGGGTTTCCTTATCAGCTACGTTTTACCAGATCATCTTGATCAACATTGACATCTGACTCTAAAATCTGTTCAGTCAGCTGCAGAAAACACAGAAAGACAACTGTGTCAGGGGACATATCGTATGTTTTCTAACTGATCTGTCATCTTTACTGGCTGGGTGTCAAATTCCACACAAGTCCACTATAAATTTGAGTGTCACCAAATCATCCTAATTAAAGAGAACCACAGCTGTTAAAGATCCCACTTCATGCTCAGAGACAGTCATTTTTCTAAAGAGGTATCAACAGCACTGTAAATAAGTCATTTACAGTGAGACGGTAATGACAGAGGCTACAACCCACGACCAGCCCTAGTCCGTAATTACTGTGGTCCAGCGTAATTAACAGCACATTATCTGTTACGAGATGGAAAACTACTCACACTTACTCCACCCTGCAACACAAAAATATCAGTGATGACTAAGGGCATAAGAAATTGTGTGTCTGAATATACCGATCATCTAAACAGCAACACCACCTGCCTAATACTGCGAAGGCAACCGTCACGCTGCCAAAACCAAAAAGAATGTCTGGTGGTATTAAAGCAACGAGACGTTAGCAACAGATCCTTTAAGTATTGTGAGTTGCAGGGCCTCTGTTGATGATAATTCATTTTCCAGCACATCCCACATATTGGACTGAGATCTGAGGAATTTGGAAGCCAAAACCCAAACTTATGTTCCTCAAACCATTCGACAACAACATGTTCAGTGTGGCAGGGCGCTTTATCCTGTTGGAAATGACCAGTGTCATCAGGTAATGGAATTACCATGAAAGTGTACGAAGTCTGGAGCAATGTCTAGCTAGGTGGTACTTGACAAAGTAAAAACCACATGAATACCCACAGCCAAGGTTTCCCGCCCAACAAGGCTAAACATTGCTTCCACTGGCCTGGCTTCCTCCCATGGCTAATCCTACTTCGACAACCATGTGAAAAACAAAGTTTTCATAGCACTCTGTGCAGCCATGAGAAAAACTAAGTACACCCCATTAATCAGAAGCTTGTAGAACCACCTTTAGCAGCAATAAACTTACCCTCTTCAACATTGCTGTTGAAGAAATTCTACCCACTCTTCTTTAAACCTGCCCGCTACTTAAACACTTCCTATGGAAGCCATACGAGTTTAATTAGATATCAATTATATATGTGAGAACTTTCTTTTTTACAGGATTGCATCTTCTATATTGACCTGGCTGTCTGTACAATGTAAAAGAAAACATGATTCTTTTAGCTTTTGATTCCAGTGTGTCCACACTGAATGTGCTTTCAGTTATGTACACAGGTTAACGTGGGAACTCTTACTTGTCTATGGCTATGTTGACCTACACACAGCTAGCTGCAATGCGCTGTGTATCCTGACACTTTCCTCTCATAGTCAGCATTAAGATTTTCAGCAATTTCTGCAGCAAAGACCAGCCTTTACTCATCAAGTATTTGATCAGTTATCCTTCATTGGACAGCGTTCGGTCTGTACTAACCACTGCATACTGGAAACATCCCAAAAGAGCTTTTACTTTCACCTATCAAGTCATCTAACTATCAAAATTTGGCCCATGTCAAAGTCAGGTGACATAATGTAACAACCAATATTAATCCTGTCAACTGTTAGTGGTTTTAATGTTGTCACAAACTTATATATATATTCATGTCAGAGTTAACATGGTATATTGAGACACCAAACTGTATGTTCAAAAATGCTTTTGCTACTTTGATTCAACAGCGGACGACAAGCACTGTGGGATATATTTGCTTTGTGGTCTCTGATCAGATGTTTGTCTCTGGCTTGAATTGATTCCCTTCATATTTGAAAGCTGAACAACCATCACAAACGGGGTGAGGACTGCAAATTTGGCCAATTTGAATTTTTCTGTAAGACCAATTTGTCTCTTTCTGTAATTTCACAGCTTCACATTTGGCAGGAAATTACATAATAGATGGGTGGATGTTTGTATATGTGTGTGCCTGTATTTCTGTGTCTATATGTCAGGTTGGGTGTCAGGCGCCACCTCTCTGGGGACATCTTAGGCCCTCCAAGGTTTGGAGGCCTATCTCCCCCTACCACCACTTCCCCTGCCAGTGGCGGACTCCCTCAGACGTCGGTGCATTGGTGGTTCTTTGTGTCCGGGGATGGGCGTCCAGGTACACACCGGCTCACTCCTTGGCGGCCGCTTATCGGGGCCTGGAGCCTGGGGCTCGCTCGGGCCACTTCGGAGGTGGGGTGCCCCCGGCCTCTCGGCCTGGGGCTCGGTCACTCAGGCACAGCTGGCTGCCGGCGGAGCTCACGGGCACGTCACTGCAACTCCCCCTGGCTTCTGCTCCGCGGCTGCTGAGTGAGCCCTCATCTGGGACTCTCCTCAGCTCTTACTGGGACAGTGGCGCGGCTGCCCCTCTGTTGGTCTTCCTTGGTCTCTTGTGTTCTGGGGGCCTCTGGATGTCTGGAGTTTTGATCTCCTCCATACCTGCTTCATGCCCTGGAGGACGGGGCTGACCTGACCCACACCCTATAGCAGATCATTACATGAAGGAACCTTTTAAAAAACAAAAAACAAGCGCGTCCATGCTCACAGGTGTACACACGGGTGATCACACCCACAAACTACACCCTTTTTGGCCCCTACCTCAAAGCACACTGTGTTCTGTTGATCTTATGTGCTGCACAATAATGTTTAATATTTAGTATTTACTGTCATATTCCCATATATCATTGTGATGTTGTTTATTCTATTACTCTTGTTCTCTTCTGCTTGCTTTCTTTTTTCTTTCTCAGCAGGTGATCCAGGTGATTGATATATGCATTTTTTTTTCTTTTTCTGCTCATTCTGTTGGTTTTTGGTTTTTGCCCTTCTCCCCCGTCCCTCTTCTCAGCTGTTTCTCTTTCCCTCTTTCTTTCTCCCCTTCTTTCCCCCAGTCAAGTCTGTCCCATATTCAGTAAGTGAAAATAAAATAAACAATAAAAGGTGAATCAAATGGACCATTATGGCAAGGCTGGGATGGTCAATTTGGTAAAGTAAATCCGTTGGGCATCTTTCTTTGCCTTTAGACAACAATTCTGATGGCAAAAGAGCCAAACGGGACAGGCACAAAAAAAAAAAAAAAAAAAAAAAAAAAGGAAATTACATAATAAAAACACATGAAAAAAATTCTAGCTCTATACAAGATATAATCTAAATTTTACACAGAGATAAATAGTATCTTCTAATATCCAAGAAACTAAGTCAACCACAATTTTTACTATAGAACAAAGCCTTTTCCCCGCTCTTCCTTTGTAATGACACAGAGTCATGAGGAGTAGCGAATGGAGGATTGCTGAGGTGCTGAGGCCTGAGTTGCTTGTCAGCAGCATGACTGATCACCGAGGCCAACTCTAAAAGGATTGCTGGTGGAAATAAAGACACCAGCATGTCAGCTGTAAGCTTCGGAAGGACCCATCAGACAAGTGGATGCGTATTGACAGGCCCGAGACAGAAAGAGAGAGACATGGAGAGATGAAGGGGAAGACAGAGAGGGAGGAAGTGTCCTGAAGTCACTCACCTTGGCACAGGCTGCAATGTCAGACGACCTGGTGGCCATCACTCTAAAGTCCTGTCCAGGGTATTATTTAAAGTCAAACAAATATCAGGAACTGAATGTCACCACAAGGACACCAGGGCCTCATCTCCACCAATCAGTGTCCAGGATTTCAAATCACCCTTTCTCCTTACCACGCCAACAAATCCATCTTCCTCATTCCTATACCCTGCTTCACACCCCCATTCGACCCCTGACTGCCACACTGAGGGGCGGCACTGTGCAACAGATTTACGATCCCCACATCTCGGGCCAAGCACGATTTATTGACATTAGTTGTCAGCTTTCTTTTTGAGAAATTGCACGTAGAATTAATTTTAAGTACGTCTTAATGTTAAATATCCTGGAAACACTAAATTTCATGGTAGGTGATGCTCAGAGCCACATAGGCATATATCAAGTTCTTTGGCTTCATGGAAAGATCTCTCTCTCTCTCTTTTTTTTGGACTTTAATTTAATAAGAAGCAGCTCATAACCGCTTCATCTCGGCTGTTAATTGCACACCCTTTATGCTGAGGAATGATCTTGGGACACTATTTAATGCATCAAAAGTTTAAGTAATTTAATTTAATTGTTTTTATTACTTAATCATGTCCAAGGCCACATAACTTCACAGGGAACAACCTGATTAAGGTATCTTACGGTGTCATTCAAAAAAGGGAAAAATACATTAAATCACGCTGTCCTTCACACTATAAGGTATTGCTGTAATCTTTGTATCTCGTTTCTTATAATTCAAAAAATAAGCTGACTTTGCAAAACACAATGCATAGCTTATATATATCGCTGCCAGCTCTTGGAAACCTGAGAAAAGACATTAATAAATATGCAACATGAAAAGAAACAGAGATGTCATGAAAGTATTTGTATAAGTTTTCTTGGTACTTTTGACAACTGTCTGAAAAGCAGCTTGGCCCCAAACAAAAAAAAAAAACCCACAGTAGAATAAATCACAGTCTTGGCAATAAACATGTAAATCTTGATCGATATGTGCTTTCCTTTTTCCCTTTTTCAATAACAGCTGCCGTAAAGGCCTGCTGAGCACAAGCGGCCATAAAAGTATGTAAAATAAATTAGGAGAGCATAATGAGAGGCTCCAGCAATTCCCCCATAAATATAACATAACGACCACAACTAAAATGTCAGGGAATCCAATAAATCAATTTCTCAGGGACAGGACGGCCTTTATGCGTAGAACACACAGTCATGGTTATAATTCTCTTTTTTTTTTGTCAATGGATCTTTTTTTCTGGGGGGGGGGGGGGGGGGGGGGGGGGAGGCAGCCCAACACAAGTCCCACTCACATGAGGAAG
The DNA here is from genome assembly GCF_057381915.1 of Diplotaxodon limnothrissa. Taxonomy (NCBI): domain Eukaryota; kingdom Metazoa; phylum Chordata; class Actinopteri; order Cichliformes; family Cichlidae; genus Diplotaxodon; species Diplotaxodon limnothrissa. The sequence continues at coordinate 11,640,076 of NC_140608.1, read as the reverse complement.
GTTTAATATGCGCTCTATGTGATTCATCACTGTGACACGGACACCTGAGGCCTGGGCCTGCTCCATTTCTACAGCCTAAATGGTTTCTTGGGGACACACTGCCACACTACCAAGTAAAGAAGTGAGAGAGACAGAGGGAGATGGGTAATAGATTGACAAAGGAGGCCTCGTTTAAAAGCAGAGACCTATTTGGTCCAAGCCATGTAATAGATTGCGAGTCCAGAGTAATCAGGTGTCACCAGTACATGAACTAATTCATTTGCCATGTAAAGAAAGTGGGAAAATCCAAGGGAAAATTAGATGATTGAGATTTCAGACCCATTACAGATAACCAACGGACTTAAAGGGCTATTCATAGAGCTGCTGGGGTTACAGAGCCATTACGCTTGGTGAGAGTTACTTCAAACTAAATAAGGCTATTATTTACACTGCTGACTCTTCAGTTTGCAAACTTCTACAGTCTACGGTGATCTTAAGTACACCTGACACCTGAGCCTGGTGACATCAAAGAAAAATATCCCTCGTTGTAAATAACCCATACAGTCCTGCTCCCATTGTTGCGCTGGTTCATTAAATTACCGACATCTCCGCGCTGAGATTTACAGGCGCCATCGGAACTTGTTGTTTGACCTTATATGAGGTTTGTGTCGTAGAAACAAATATGGCGGAACAGCAAACTGCATAGGAATGCAATTATTCAAATAACATACCCAGGAAACTAAGCCCAGTTAAAGACAAACTAATAAGCAGTGCGTGATTGATGGAGGGAGCCTTTATGGAGGAGCACGCACACATGTACGCCCATGCTCCCGTTTCCTGGGAGCTACGCGCCACACTCCCTCCAAGAAATGGGATATTTTTGAAGAGCTGGCTGGTTGCCAAAGGTAAACTTGTCGTAAACAGGTGAAAAAAACAAGGACAAACGACCATATGAAAAAACCTGACCTTGAGATTTTTATTTGAATGATTGATTTTTATAAGCACAGGCCAAACCGTATATATGAGCTAAAAATAATCATTTGGTTTCTTGATTTTAGAAAATCCAGTATGATTTTTATGTTTCTACTGCTGCATTTAAGGAACTTGTTTATGAAAAATAAAAAAACAAGAGAGCTCTTCATTGCGGACTGAGACCTGTGGACTCTAATGCCATTGTGCAAACTTTGTACAGTGCAACCATCTCCCAGATTTTCAATTCTGTTCTTAAACTCTGTCCATCAGCCTCAGCCTCTAGAGGTGGCTTGTTTAAGAAACAATTAGGAGGGTATACAGAGCCATTTGCAGGCAGCAGGCCTTGCTGGGCAGGCCAGCCGACTGGAGTACCTTTCACAACTGATTTATAACACTGTCGCCTTGGCAAGGCAACATAATTAATAGGAGCATGGACTTCTAATTCCAATGACTTCCACACCAAGTGGTTTTCATTTGATTTATGATGGCCGGCAACTTTGCATTTTATCAGTTCATTCAGTCATTATTTATGCTGATGACCAATTTCAATGGGTCGCTATCATCTAACTTGCCACTAATCAAAGAGAATTAGAGTTCATTGCATTATTTAGAAGCCGCTAATTTATCTCTGAACGAGGAAAAGGGAAATAGTTGTGGGAGCATGCACTGCAATAAACCACAGTGATTCTAAAGACACATTCAGTAATCATTGCGCTGTGAATGGATGTGTTTGTGACCTAATGGGACAATACTCGAAAGCAGTTTATTGAGCATTCCCGGGAACAATACCAAAGCAAATGAATCAGAGGAATCCAGTTTTTGGAATCAAAACCAAGATTGGTCCTTACGCAGGTCAAAAAGGATCATTGGAATTAAATGAAAGCATGACGAATGCAAAGAGTGAAACCAAGGCACTAACCTATTCATTAACTTCAGTAAATGGCTTTTTGTGACGGAGCAAAAATAGCTTTTCACTTGAAGCCTGTTAACAGTGTAAAATCGAAGAGTCTTTGCCTTTCTCATCTTTTAAACTTGACTTGTCTACATCTCCAAGTATAAAATTTGGGTGTAGTAGTGAAACTGTAAATTCACAAACTCAAAACCCACCTCCTTAGCATGCAAGGTGGCACATTCCCAATTTATGAATGATGAATCTGAGTCAGGCTGAGTTTGGAGAATCAGAGGGCATCATGTTGACCAGACTCAGCCCAAAGGCATAGATGGACATATCAAAGCAAGACATCTCTCAAAGTGTCAATATCTGTGCTCATCATACCAGCACACACATAATTTTAGTTAGGATCATGCACAGCATTCTTGATGACTGTCTGCTGAATGAGAAACCAGACGAGATCAGTTTATTTATCAGAATATATTCCTTTACTTCAAAGCCAGTTAATAGAATTCAGCAGGCTAGCAAGCATGAACATGCATCATGTAATTCATATTCAACGAACTGATGCAGTTTGCAACTACATGGCAACTACATGTCTTTAAATGGTATGGCATATTTATCCTGGTGCTCCTAAACACTCATCCACATCAGAGCTATTCTCAGTGCTAATACCAAAACATATGAACATTTCTTTTAATTTTACATATTTTAGATATGATAAAATACACTGTTATGTAGCACCATTTGGGAATGGGAGAAAACACCACACAGCATTTCATAAAAGTGCAGGTTTCCACACTAAATGTATGTGTAAAGCAAGGATCCCACAAGTCCCTTTGAAGCAAATTCACAAACAAGTGCAATTTACTGTACAGAAAATGAAAAATGCACTCTTCAAGTCCAACGCAAATGATCAGACTCCATTTGTTAGCCCATTCCCTTCCACTGATTCCCTGAGTGATAAATTGCATTTAGCAAACCGCAGGAGGCTAAGCATTCTTGACATGTTTTCATTGATTTGCATGAGCTATATGCATGTAATCCTGTTTGTAGGTAAATCTTGGCACGGGCAAATTCAAGTACCTGTGGGTTTTACTTTGCAGAAAGAAAATTGGAGACTCTGTATGGGAGGTGGAATCGAGCCGGGAAGGGTGGGAAAGAGATGTGGTCGCCCGTTGGAATCTGGGAACCTCTATTAAGATTTATAGGTGTTGGGATTCTATGGACCTGAGGCATTATTCATGGTAAAGCTTCTCTGTCTGGGCCTGTTTATAAGATGAGACAAGGCTGACAAAGATGGAGGCCCTCTACAACAGAGCCAAGCTGCCTGAACATGAGGCTCAGTCACCTGACATACCCAAGGCGTCAGGAGCAACCATTCAGCATAAAGATTAGAGACTGACACAGCATTGCAGAACACCGAGCACAATTGTCATTTTCTATCTCTGTACCATCGCCGTGCTTACAGTATTTTCAGGAAATGAGGATGATTTCTTCCTCTAAAATGTACTACTTTGAGGACTTCATAAGTATGCACTGATTAACACACTGTACACTCCTCTGAACCACAGAGCCATGTAGCTGAGAATTACTTCAAACCAGACACCAGACCTTGGATTCTTGTTTAAGAAGCCATGGCAATATTCTGTTTATTCAGCAATTTTCCGAGAGTCACACCATACTTTATTTGGTCTTATTAGATGAAAACACAAGGATCACCTTCAACTTTATTAATGATGGTACTCTGGATGAAAGATGCTGGTGAAAATCTGCAACATCTGTTTGCTGCATTCACTTCTCTGCGGGCTCCACCTATTCCTCATGCCTAATGATGCTGATCCACTCGGCAACTTTTACGGACAAATGTGTATTTGGCTACATTCATCATTCTGAATGAGTGTTCCTGATGAGCCATCCCCTGGCCTGTTTCACTCTTTCTAGCATACGTTAACAAATGACAACTCCTGCCACATGTTTTCCGTTTGGGAGATACAGAGAGAGGCGCGGGGGGGGGGGGGGGGGGGGTTTGAGGGATTCTAAAGGCTAAAAGATGGCCAGCTCTGAGGAAAGGAGTAAATGACACCACCTCTTCAGAGAATCACCACCCGTGCGGCACAAGCTAACCACAGCAGCATAAAAACGCATCACTTAAGTAATGCCCTCAAGAAACAGGTACAGGTCTGATCCATGTCACTGGCACAGTCCAAACCCAATTTCTTCATGAGTGACATTAACAGCCGGCATGCTTTCACTGTCGGTCAACCATAACCCCAGCAACCAGTGAATGTATCACTGCAGAACCACATGAAAGAGCAAACACAAAAATATATGGATATGGCCAAGAATGTTAACTTGGATAAACAAGTCGATGGTCGTTCAAAGTCCTGGGGAGTTGCACCCCTAATAAATCAAACTCCTTTTGATGTGCAGCTGGTTACAAGTTTAGAAAGAGGGATGGTAAGAACAGACATGAGTCAAACACAAAGACACACTGCCTGTTTTTATTTCTGTTTTTTTAAAGCTTGAAAATCCAAGTTTAGTTTAACGGTTGGGAAATGTAAGAGTAGCAAATAAGCTATAAATAATGTTATGACTGAAAACAGACTGTCAGATGTTTTTGAAGGTCAGTAAAGGGGACCCAATCAGCGCAAATAAAATGACTGTAAATCATAAAACAATTATTGAATCTTTATTTTTTTGTTTAAATTGTAAAAAAAAAATGCCAATGAGGAGACCATGATAAGCCACAAGGTCATGCAGCAGTGGAGATGGATGATCTTGAAAACCAAAGCATATTTGACATTAGCCAGTGTAAAAGTATCTGTCACGCAACCAGCTGGGGCACTTCAGCTGGACTCATGGAGATAAATCATGTCTAAGAAGCCAAAACAGACACAGCTTGATGCCAAGCCCAAGACTAAAATGCTTGACAAATGTACAGTAAATGCAGACAAACTGGCCCTGACGTTGCATTTTTATGTGTCACTTTTATTGAAATTTTTAATTATATGATGAAAATGGGAATTTTTCCTTCCCTGAAAGTTGTAGAGCAAGTTTCCCCTGCATCCTTTCCTCCATGCTGCGATAAAGATGGTGCACACTGGTTGGTGCAATTCCCCAATTATTTAAAGTCGTGATTTGGAAATGGTTTACCTTTGCAAAATAAATAATAACCAGAACATGTGCAAAACACTTCTAGATTTGAATAAACCACCCCCTGCCTGCCTTACGTCTGAAAAGTAGTCTCCGAAAAGTAGCTCCATTTATGGCTAAGTCATTCTCAGCCATAAATATTAAAACAGACTTTATGACAAAAAACCATTAATAGCGAAACAAACACAATCTCCATGTAACACGTGAAGGTGAAAATCTTTATTATGGCATGTTCTGCATTATGAGCTGCGAATGATCAATCAAAGAGAGAGCATATTACTCCAATTTTCTCTGCCCCTTGTAACAACAGAGTTCACAGATACCAAATCAGTTTCAAGGGAACCCGGGGGCTACAAGTGCAAGACTGCTATATGAGACATTCATAATTTATGTGCATTTGATGTAGTGATATGTAAAAAACTTCAGAGGAATTTTAATGGGCTTGAGGCTGAGAACGGAGAGAAAAATCTTTGAGGTGGTTGTTTGGCCATTTTTTTTTGTAGTAAATCACTTCTACACCAAAGAAAAATAAAAAGTTTTTGAAATCTAAATTCAGCCATTGAGCCTGTAATCACCGAGAAAAGGCGAATTTCATCTTCTTATTTTAATGCCTTATTGATCTGCTGGCTCGGTTCTCATAAGCTCCTGCGCAGTGGCCGACAACATTGTCCAATTTGGTCAACCAAGAAAAGCTATTTCCATTGATCAATGTCCTTCTGTACGAAACAGATAAAGATTGATAATACACTTCAGCAAAATCCTGCAGTCAATTAGGGTTTGATGAAAAAAAAGTCCAGTGCTAGAACAACAGAAGGTGTTAATAAGCAAGAGCGAAATAAATCACCAAAACTGGAAAGTCTACCCCTTCTCTTTCAATGAAACCATAATTTATTAATCTTTCAGACAGATGGGTTGTGTTTATGTACGCTATTGATCAGCAGTAACTTTTTATTATTGTTTTTTCCATTATAGTCGCAGATTAAAACAGATGAGAGTTGTTTGACTCAATAACGCCCAGTGTTATGGTGCACTCTTGTTACTCTGGAGGACCAACTGCTTTCACTGAAGCTCATGTAGAAGAAATCGTTGCAGAGAAGGTTGAGGCTGAGCATTAATTTGTCAGCCCATTAGGAAAGCCCTCTCCTGACAGTGATCTATTATAACCAGTGGGAGTGGCCATGACCACTGAACAGCCTTATTTGAATCAAGTCAGTGCCAGGTCTTATCAAGAGCATTAAGGCAAGAGTGCGGTTAAGAGAAAAAGACAGGCGAGAAGACAAGACGGCCGACAGAGACACAAATACTGGTTTTGAAAGGTATCACTCAACTTACGACAGGGATGTTGTACGTTGAGTTAAAGATTCGTGGCAAAAAGAAAGCTCGATTTTTAGCACAACATTTCATTCGGCACATTCGCGTGGTAAGCAATGCGGCTGCTTTCTTCAGATGACTGGACTGCCCTTTTGATTGTACTGTACAGCATGCAGGGCCTGCAAAGTCCCACACCCAATATCCACAAAATTTGGTCTACAAAGACATGAGGGACTAGGCTTCCAAAACAGGCCTTGATTGTGCCACGTGGGACAAGAAAGCATCACTCAAGCTAACCATTCCTCCATCTTTAACTGATAAAATCCACTTTCCATTCATTACCCTTTATCATAAACACAAGTCTACAGGGAAGCCAAGCTTAGAAGTGGTTAAGCTTGTCCCTGGTTTCCCATTTCTGGGGAGCATTTATCTGATGATATATATTCCTTTTAGTAAGTGAAAGGAGTTATTCTGTTTCCAACAGGGAGGACATTGATAGGGCATTAGGGATTTGTTTATTTCAACTCAAAGCCATAGCATTTATCCAAGTATATATTTTGCTGTGGGCTCAGACCAAATTATGTCTCAAGGCAAAATAAATCATAAGGCACAAGTCAAAATGCCAAATGTTTTATGATCCTACACAGAGCCCTGATGGCAGGCTACACATTACTGAAAGCTGCACTGTGAATTTTGAGACAACAGCCTACGCGTTTCTGCTTGTTTGTGACTGGGAACTCTGATGAATGTGACAGCTGTCATATGCACATCAACTGTCTAGGTTTTAGACACTGCACAGAATGATGGGATTTGAAAAGAAGTTCATCTGTCTCCTTAATAAATCCATTGTCTTGTCTTTCTTAAACAAGAAATGTAGTGATGGACACATCCAACAAACAGGCTTAGTGAAATATTGTAGATGCAGAGAGCTCATTCAGTTTAAGTGAGAGTGAAAAGTGAGTTGATGTGCTTGAGTAAACAACTCAACATCACTCTAGCAAAAATTTGACAGACAGGACAGAGTGTGCAGACAATTTAGAGGATATAAATTACCAACAAACATCCTAAAACAAGTTTGGAAAGTTTTTTTTTTCATGACAAGCCAGTGTACAGCACAAACATCAAGGCGTTCTTTCCTCAAATAGGTATTTTGTTTGTTTAAAAATATATCCCTGCATGCTGCCACAAAGTGTTGTTGTTGTGGCCCGTTGGCTTTCACATGATCTGTCAAGAGACTGTGCCTGATCCCGTTAGAAAGGGCTTCTTACGTAAACTCCTGAACTTAGCCTCCCGCAGCTGTGACCCAGGAAACAATGCCTCCTTATACGCCCAAACAGAAGCTGCTGAACAAAATTCAAGAGCTTGTGTAGAGAGGAGTTGAAGGGTCATGTAAACTTGCAGAGGACTAGAAGGCTCCCGAGTGAAAGGAGGAAGAGTCCTCTTTTCAATCTCCACATTGTTTGTTGGGTGGGATCTCTGCCATCACAAACATCTACCCAAATTTCTTTACAGACAGGGCAAAGACAGGGGACAAAGGGGGTCCACAACAACATGATACTCTGTGTGTGTGTGTGTGTGTGTGTGTGTGTGTGTGTGTGTGTGTGTGTGTGTGTGTGTGTGTGTGTAATGCTGGAGATCTTGCATGTTTACCCCGGAGCATGCCTGGGGTTTTCTTTGTGCAAAGAAGGATAAAAACACAGATGAACACCTTCAAACCACAAATGCAAAATAGACACTTAACCTCAAAAAGCTTAAATCACACTTGTCATACTTGTCCCAGAGCATCCTTCATGGAACAAAATGACTGTATAATTTCATTGTCTTGTCCAAACTGGGGATGTGTGGGACTAGTCGACTACTCTGCCATTGCTAGTTGATGGCAGAATAAGTAGTTGATTAACCTATGTAGTTGATTATCCATATGTGGGGTCATTTAGACCAAAATACTAAATTTTGCTCTACAAGGGCCTGATATCCACTTACGAGGACATTATACTGCTACTGTTCTATCAAAATTTTAAACGAATATCCTCATATGTGGCTCTCATTTTTCTTAGAAACAAAAATCAGGTAAAAAAAAAAAAAAAAATCTGGTAATTCTTTGTTTTTACATTCATCAGGTCCCAATCAGCCCAAATATGAAAGAGAAATTAAAAATGCATGCCGTGGAAGAGTTCAGGTATTAATTGATTAAACATATTATTCTTATGTTATTAATGTACAATGGCATGCAATGGTTCAAAGTTGTGATGACACTCACTTGAATGGAAGTTGTAAATCACCAGTGGGGAAAGTAAACCAATGTCAGCCATGCTAACTAGCACTGTTCTGCAATAAATCCAAGATGGCCGACTTCTAAATGGCCACCACCCATCTTGAGGAGTTTGCCCCCTCACATATACTAATGTGCCACAAACAGGACTTTAATATCACCAACCATTCCCATTTTATTATGGTGTATCCATATAAATGCCCCACCCTGTAGAATAGAAATATTTTAATTTATCTGTTGAAGTGGAAGCTTCTCCACCCCACAACTCATGACCATTGGGTGAGGGAAGTACTCTTTAATTTAAAGTAAAAAAAAAAAAAAAAAAACTTAGATTCTCTCTAAAAGGTTCTATTAGGAAATTTAACAAAACCTGGAAATCATCTCTTTTACTGGTTGACACCATTAATTTACTTCCTGAGACTGAAGTGAACTGAGCGAGGCTACATTATAATATATATATATATATATATATATATTTTTTTTTTTTTTGGGGGGGGGGGGGGGGGGGGGGGGGGGTTGGAGGGTATAATGGACATACAATTGTTATGAAATCAAATTCGACTTTGCTGTTGCTAAGTTTGTATGTCATGGTTCAAATCAATAAAACAAAGTTGGAGAGAAATATTTTAATTTAAAGTACACTGAATTTTCAAGTTTTCTGAGGGGCTTCTATCTTTTAGACTAGATGACTTGCCTAATTTATAGTTTTCTTTATTGTTTAAATGACTAGCAAATTTGTAGTAAGAGGTAACATGTTGAGTGGAAAACAAAACGTGTTTGTGTTGTTTCAACTATTCATGCCAGCAAGCAGTTACAAATAAAAAATAAAATAAAAAAAAATAAAACCTTTAACTTTTATTCATGATTCACGCCATAAAATTACAAGGACAGTTTTGGTTCAATTTGGCGAGAAAAAGTTAATAATAGTATAAAATTATGAATTAATTGTGAACTCGGGTTATGTGAGAGTCCTCTTGGTAGAGGCAATATCAACATATCTTGATATTGATTACTGAACTAATATCAAAATATAATTGATGTTTTTATTAAATATAACTATGTAACATTTTTTCTTATTCATGGGAGATGAGTGTTATATCCTAATCACTCATCCCTCAAAGGCAGAGAAAACACAGTCTATATTTTTTATTTATTATTTACAATTATGTATCATTTAAAATCCTAAATCTTCATGGTTACAAAAGCAAAGTTTAAGAAGAAAAATATATATTTTCTCTACATCTGAGGTATAAGCATGATAAATACATTTAGTTTAACATGTATAACTTTCACTGTATTACATCTTTAAGACATTTCAGTTGTTCACATCAACATCAAGCAACTAGAAAATGTAGGCACAGAGACTATTCTAGCTACTATGGTTGTTAAATCATTGCCCATACAATAGAAAAAGTGCCTAGCAGGATTTATACATTACAAATGCTCAGCTAGAATCTGAAATGCCACCCAGTGATTTTCATCTATCATCACTAAAAGGATGCACTTTCAGTTTTCTTTTTCTTTGTGCTTAAATATTCAGGAATGGTCAGTGAGCATACTGAAACATTGTCCTAAAAAAAAGCATAAATGTAACCAATGGAATAACTGCACAAACATAATACTGACTGTGATATTTATGGATTTTAAATCACAGGACTTTACCATTAACATACATTTAGCTTGTAAATGTTCCAGCTCAAAAAATGTAAGAAGAAAAGAAGACTATAACGGAAGAAAATAGATATGCCATTCAAACCGACTTTAACAACCTCATGTTGATTTGCAAGAAAACATTACCATCTACTAATGCCACCAGTTCACATATTAGTTCAGAAATGTTAAAATCAGCTATAATATAATGCATATATGATGCATTTTTTTCAGCTTCAAAGCTATATTCAGCAAGACCTTTGGTAAACAGCACATTGTGCAGGACAAAGTCAATTCTGGACATGTCACATATGTTACTATATTACTACACATAGATACATTTTTAAAAAACTCTTGAGATTTTAATCACTGTAGGTCATTTAGTTATAACAAATTGTCCTCAGAGTTTACTGGATGTTCATTAAAATCTTTAATCCAATCACTGAGGCTGCAAAATTACATTTAGTTGCAAGGTTCCAGCTTCAAAATACTGGAATAAATAGAAATTTACACAATTTTTGAGTTCTTGGAATTTGAAAAGCTTAAGGAAATGATAACCCTACGGTGTCCATAAGAGGGTATGAAAGGACCCAGCTAATGAAGCTGCTTAACAACATAACAGCAGGTTAAACACCACCTGCATTAGCCAGTGTTGGAACTTTAAAAAGCACATTAGGACAAACCATGAAATAGGGCAATTTTCAGGTTGTTCACATCACTGAATGTATTGTAATGTGCTAACTATATTACTACATGGGACAAAATGCACAAGATTTGTTGAATGCGAACATATTTTAAAAGTGGCACAACCACTGTTCACTGTGACTTATGCGTGAAAACAAACAGAGTGAAGTAGAGACTTAAGGAATTAGAATTTATGGCAGGTTTTAAAGCCTCTGACTTTTCAAACAAATGTTTTGAAAAAAACTTTGTGCTGGAAAAGGTTGGCTAATACCTTGGAGCACATAGTAATTCAGAAGTTGAAGAACTCTGAAACACACTTAAGCTGGATGCCTTATCCACAGTGCATGGTTGTGGTCAAATCTATACTTTCATTTTCAAATCTCACAAGTGCTTGAAATACCCATGACTAACTTAAAATTGTATGGCATTACATGACATTATAACCCATGAAAGAGGTCAAAAAGAAAATGAGGACTGGAGCAACTAAAAAAAAACAACCTTCCGCCCACTTCTCTCTGCCATAAAGTTCCTGGTGTCTATAGAGAGCCAGACATCTCACTGCTCTGATCATTAACTAGCCAGCCAATCAAAGCCTTCTGGCCATGGAGCAATTATCTGCTCTCCATAGCATAGGTGGAGAAGCAACCAGCAACCCCTCAAGCACTCTCTCTCTCTTTATCTCCTGAAATAACTGCAAATGCTGCACGCTTGTATGTAAAACAGAGGGGAAAAAGGATTTGTTTTCCTCAGACTGAACTGAGATCACATTACATGCCATGCCAAGTACAAAGTCTGAAATTGCAGGGGTGGATATTCACCTCTCACTATTTCAAGGCACACATTCTTGCCATTACATCAATTTATTTCAGTGTCATGTGTGTGGGCTAGATTTTGTCTAATTGAATGAAAGGCAACATGAGTCACATTGGACATGACTTTAATGATCTTTCCAGGCCACATAGTGTACTGATGAAAAATAACACAATTTTGAGCTCAGTTCTCTTCTCGGATAGAGCGAAGGCTGAAATCATTGAAGAAACAATTTTGACAGCCCACAATTTGTCAGATTCTGCTGAGATGTGTTTAGAGGTACGCGTTTCTGAAGAGTGCTTGCATTTTGTCAAGGGTGTGGTAAAGCTCTGCACCTCGCCATTAAGGTCAATTAACAGAAATGTCGTTAAGATCACTTTATATTTATTTAATATTATAATTTTTTAATGGTGCGATGCTATATAAAGCCTGGACTGCACAACACCTGTAAGGATTTTAAAATGTCTAATTAATCTTTTATGTGAGGACAGTGTCTTACATTCAAACCACCTTTAAATACTTACATGTCCTGCTGTGACTGCAGTTTACAAAAAGTTATACTGACACTGCCCCCTTTAAAAAGCTAAATTACCACCTTGAGGACTCAAATATTTGAGGACTCAATGTTACCATTATCAATTTGGTATTCATCATATTGAGAGGAGAATATCGGTCATTCAAGTATAATAAGCAGAACATTCTGCAATACTTAACAGTGAACTGATGGTTTGGAAGAAAACCCTACATAAGTATGCAGTCAAAACTAAAACTAGACTAGAAAATGAAGTATTTCAGTGTTTTGCTAAATAACAACTAGTGGTACATTAAATAGCCTACACTCTCAAAAAGCACGTGTCTCCTAAGGGATGTGGCTACTTTAACTTTTTTATGATCCCACTGGGAGGCAAAATGTGTTTGCCTGTTTCCTAGGAAATGCAGTGTCCAGGAGCCCCTGGCTAACCCAGGCCTGATGGGGGGGCTGTGTGAAATCCAAACTGACTGATCCGGGAAAGAGCCAAGATTACACCACTTCCCCCCTGAATTTCGTCCTTCCTAACAAAGACCTTCCTGTAACCACAGTCAAGAGAGCCGTTAGTTAGCAAGTAGAGCTGCAGAATGATGGTTGAGGGCCACTGTGGGAAAAGGCAGGGGGCTCCAGCATTATGTTACTATTCCCCCAACATAAAGACCAGAAGTCCCCACCATCAGTACCACCCACCACTTTGCTCCCAGTCTCTTAAGGAGGTGTCAAGTTCTGGCACCTACTCCACGCCCTGGCAGGTTCAGATGTCACTCCACCAGAGAGCCTGTCAGTGCCTCAGTGGTCAACGGGGGTTACTTGCAGTACTAGTTTCTTTCACTGGAGGCAGTAACAGCAGTTGGAAAACAAGCTTCACAGAGCATAGCGACAAAAAAGAAAAGTTATGCAATCCAATAAGACTGGATTAAAATAAAGACAGCCCCTTAGTTAAAAGGGATGTTCTTCAATATCATGCCACTGAAATATCTGCTCTGTTGCCTTTGTTAGAAATTACTCCTGTTTATTTTCCATGATGTCCAAAATCATGTAAAGTGTGGATGTGGAATACAAGGAGAGTGGTGGGCTATTTAGTTGAAGGAGTAAATAGTCTCTCAACAGAAAGGCCACAAGCACATCGTTTTTCTTCTGATGGTTTAAGCAGTCGAGGAGTAGTCCATAACAGGTTTAATTATGCCACACAAAAAGGAATGTTCTCTGCTAAATCACAGTGCTGTGGCACCCGGCTCGATAACTCCTTCAAGAACAATGCACCCTGCACCAAAGACATTGTCTTACAGAACACAAAGATGTATCATTTGGCCAGGAATGATAATTAGATGCTGAATTTACCGAAACTGTCAATATCAACATCGATACTGGGGCTCTTAGTGTCTATCATCCTGCAGATCAATGACAATTTTCAGCCATGAATTCAAGAAAATGATTGCTTTCAGATAAACCACAGAAGAGGAAATTTGAGACACTTCAAAGCAATCATCTCTTTCCATCTTTGTCTGTTTTGAAATTTTATAATATTACGTCTTCATTCAAACACAATTATGCTTCAACATTCATGAGAAATCATCAAAAAAGAAGTAAAATATTAGTAAATATGAGTGAGGATTTATAATATAGGTGAAACCAATTTTTAGGGACACAAATATCAGACCACTATGTTGATGAGAGACACTGGATTATAAAAAGTAGGGTTGATGTTTTTCAGATATTACTTTTCTTTAAAAGGAAATCTACATTTTTAACACTGATATAGTTTCACCTCTTCAAGTAATAACTACAAACCTCTGAAATTACGCATTTTTAAATTGGAACTGAACTACACTGGAGTGGGTTAGTAGTGGTTAGTAGTCCAAAGGAAGTTCGAGAACCGTTCTGATCATTTTTTAATTTAAAATGCTGAAATTCACTGAATGTCTAAGAACACTGACATGAACATTAGCCTCCCTTTTTTATGTCATGTGTTAGTTTTGGGCTGTTGGAGGCTATAAATGCAAATTGTCCCAATTCTCTGATGTTTTACAGATAAAAGCTATTAGTCAGATTTAAAAAAAAATCAGTAAAACGCCTCTTTTAAAAAAGGGAAATATTGGCAAACTAACAACATGCAAACAAAATCTAAAATATATCTCAACTGTGGGCTGTGCAGAGGCAGCTCCAAGGGTCCATATATAACTCAGTTCCTGGCAAATTTAGGGCTGTGTTCAGCAGGTGTTGGACTCAGCAGGAATTGGAGGTCAATGACACGGATTTAGACATTGAAAAATGTATAATTGCTGGTCACATCACAAAGAACAAATTAACACTGCAGCAAAGTAACACTGTAATCTTCAGAGAGGTATAAAGACCAGTTAGTCAGGCCTGGAATCTCACAGAGAAAATGAGAGCCACTTATCCAATAACGAGTACTTAATGAGCGTCCCTTTAACTAGTTACAGTGTCTCTCTTTCCCTTGGAGAAACATTTGTCTTACAGTACAAATGTGTTTCATGCATCATTTCTATTGTGAGAGAGAGTGCTGTAATAACGGTATAAATCACAAAGGGCCTAGGTTGGGGTAATGAGACTTAAATCTCTTAAAACAACACCATGAACTCAGCTGAATGATAAAATGATGTGGTGGAGGAAAATACTACCTTCTTCGCGTAAAGCTACACCGCTCTCCACACAAGGCTGTTGGCAGCGCAGAAGCCCTACTTCATTTAGCTCTGACAGGCAATTTAATACCACAAAATTACTAACCTTAGCTTTGCAATTACTTTTCCAGCTCTGAACATTTTCAACCCCTCTGTAGATGTAATCTAAGGTTAAGGCCTCTGGATAGGACAAACCCTGAGTTCTGAACTCACACTTTTACTAGGGCTCTAATCAGACAAAAACACAGTCAACACAGGAAATGTAGAAAGGATAAAAGTCCACCCATTTACGAGGCAGTTTTGTTAGATCTTGGCTTCTCTACCATGTTCCTCTTTTAGCCTGCCAACACAATATGAGATGAAAAGGACAGATAATGAAATCTAATAGTTGAGGAATAACAAACCAAGCTGTAATCAAGTATAATTGTGATATTAGGTCATTATTCTGCTGTTAATGGGCTGATGAGCAAACATTTTACTTCTTTAGTCGAGGGCTTTATTATAAAGAAAGACAAACTGAAAACCCGCAGTAATAACACACAGTGTAATTGATTAACTTACTAACTGCTTAACAGCACCTATTCTTCAGCTATGTAATTCCCTTTTTAATCTCAGCATCCTAAGATTAACCTTAGAGAAGCCATATTTAATTCCCCGATGGCCTTTCACAGTAAGGCCTGTTTTGTCAGCGGGAGGAAGCAGGAAATGATTTGTACTGATCAGTCTCTGCTCTCCTTGGCTCTTAACTGCAGCTTTGCTGAGCTTCTGACAGATGTGTCCCCCGCTGTCTGATTAAAAATGGTCATTTCTCCAGCACACAATGTCGTGCAGTAACCTTTCATTTGACAGACATGCCGCCGTTTGTTCATCTTGTCCATCCACGGCGAGGATATTGACATTCAGATTTTGCCTGGGCTTTCATCTCCGAACAGATGTCGCAGTTGGCAAGTAGTTTAGACAGGAACAGCAGGTAGGACAGAGCTCAAGGAGCAACAGGAGACAAGAGGCAAATGTGACAATGTGCAAAATAAGGGCATGTTTTACATCCGTCTGTCCTCTTATCCTTGCTGCAACTCCCAATGACCCTCATAGAACATCTGCCTGCTGTGCTGGGCAGGTATTTGTGCCATCCCCTCTCCTTGGCCTGTTTCTCATTCTCACAGCCCGGTCTGGTTTGAAAGGAACACGGGCCAAATAGTGGAAACCCTCGCTCATCTATGACAGGCTGAAACACAAACCTCAAACCCCTGCGGCGGGCCAAATCCCCGTGCTTGCACAAATGAGGATTTTCTAATGTCAGGCCTGTTTGCATGGGTGTAAACTTGTGGAAGGGTATTAGATAGGATATCAAAGTCAACAAGGCTGTTGCTTTAAGCTGATCCTTCTGTCCCCTGGAAAGATTCTGCTCTGTGAAAGCCCAGCGGAGCCTTCAGATGTTTCCCCGAGTGCAACCTGATCCATAACAGAGAGAGCCATGCAGCTCCCTGCACTATCAACACTTCATGCACAGCAGGGCCACTCTAATATCCTATACCCAGTCGGAAAGCACTTGAAAAATCACACAGCCAACCAGTAGAAGTCTATCCAACACATTTCCTGAATGTAGCAGTTTTATTTTTCTACCACCTGTTTAAAGAGTCCCCCAAATATTAAAAGTTAACTCCTAGTCATTATAATATATGGCAGATGATTTATTTAACTAATAAATTTAACTGTGTACCAAAAAAATATTAAAAAAGAAATTTAAAAAAATGAATGAACAAAATACGAAATGTACAGTTTGCAAACTTGGGCGTTCAAAAAAAGAAAGAAAAAAAAAAACACACGTGCTGCTGATGCCCATCTAGCAGCCAGGCGGCGTGACGACAATACCCCATCAGCCTTTTACGGCTGAGGGGTAAAAACTGTACTTTTGCTTGTTTTTCAGTAAATGCAATGAAAAGTGCTTGGAAAGTACAAGATTCAGATAAGCCTCTTTCCTTGATCTGCTGCCATCTGGCTTTGTGGATATGATCACTGAAACAGCTGAGTAATTCTGTATATTTGTTTGTGCTGTGTCATGCATTAATAGCAAGTTTTAACCCACCGAGGCATTTTTTGATATCTTGGCTGATTGGCTTCCAATGCTAAATACTCACAATATGTACTTAACATGTAGGTCTAGACATGAAGTTATAGTCCTTCTCCCCATGTAGAACAGCTGATCATTGTGATGTTTGTTTACAGCTGGCATGCCACTCATTGTGCCCTGCCTAATCTTAGGTGACTCGCTAATGGGGTAGACAAAAACTGATTTGGTTGCCTATCAAAGCAAATTTCTGTCAATCAATCTCAACGAGGGAGTTGTCACCTCATCCCGGCACTGTCCATCAACGTGTTTGTCACTGTGGAGCTCTTGGATCGCAGTGCCCACAAAGGAAAGCTTTCATTTCTAAAACAACCAGCAGAGCATAGAAAGCCAAATCATGAGGAAAAGCTCCTTGGGTGATAAAGGTACTTATAACCCTACATATATTTATGGATACCATTAAAAACAAAACTGCTATAAAGAAAATAGCTGACTGCAGAGCAAAAAGCCCGAAGGACCCAATTTCCTCCTGAAGCACCTGATGGACACTCTGACAAGCAGATTGCTTTCCAGTACCAATTTTTGGAGCATGTGAAAAATGGTCCACACAGCCGGTATGTGGTCTGAGATGAGTCATAAATCTTGTTTTATCTCCTCCGTGGTGGTAGCAGAAAGGGATGAGTTGCTTTTTTTTCATCTCATTCACATGTCTATCTGTCTGTTATCTGTGCCCTTGAGCAAAGATTACTGATGCCCTGTCTTTGATATATGACACATCACACAGAGCAGCTTTTCATCCTGTGAATTAACCCAGAGAGGGAGGGAAAAAAATGCAAACCTGACTGCCGTCAGCCAGGGGGGCCCTCTCGCAGTTCCTTTGTGCTCTTGTGCACCCCACCTTTCTCACTCACACAATCCTTCCTACCTTTCTCCGCTCAGAGCCGTGGGTTCCCTCCTCGCTCCCTACTTTTTGATACCAAGTAGATGGCAAGCAGAGAGCATCACGGGTAGCCAAGTTCGGTGGCAAATTGTTTATCTGACCTCTGCACGTCTCTGCATTTTATAATCTAGTGTGTGTCACCCCTGTCTCATCCCCATAACAAATAGCCCCTGTCAGTTCCTGTTTCCTTTATCAGAAGCAAGAGGCGAGAAGAGGACCACTGTAAGTAACTGCACAGGAAAGAAATCTCCTACAGAAAAAAAAAAAAACCCAACAAAAAAAGGGATTTCAAGTGAGTGATGAGAACAGAGATTCCCATAATGATGCCTCAAGAGCAGAAAAAGGCAGATAAAAGGCAGAGATTAAAGAAACAAATGGCGGTATATTATGTGTTAACAGCTTATGTATGTCACGGAAGGAAAAAAGACTGCGATAGGCTTTCAGGAGAATATTACTGCTGTGTTACTGTCCCTGGTGAGGAATATTTTATTATTCAGTAACCAGGAAGGCAAGCAGCACTGAGTGCAGCCTAATGTATCATCTCCTAATACATCTGAATAATGGCAATTTAAATGAGTAAGACAAATAGCAGTGACCACTTTGTGCAATCTAAAACAGAATGTAAAATAACACATTAGGCCTGACTGCCACATTGGAAATTAAAAGACTCTACATTACGGAGTAATAACCATTTCTCTCCAGACTCCAGACTTCATTAACCCAAAGCTAATCTCCCACTCAAACTCCCTGATCTTAACACGCCACAGGGAAAAATGCGTTCTGTAAATACTGGGTGTTTTGTGTTTGGAATAGGTCCATATAGCAGAACATTGCCTGCGTTTTCTTCTTTTTTCATGCAAATAATCCAGAAAAGGTCATAAATAAAATATTACGCTACAAGGGGAGTGCTGTAATCCATTATCATAATGGCAATGTTTGTGATCTATTTCATTAACATGCAGTCTTTAACCCAAACAAATGCGTTCCTCACCCCAGCATTGCATAGCCATTTACAAGATACAAATGCGCTCATGTGTCTTAACCTAGAGAGCCGCCCTTTTGATATACTGCAGACAAACATTCAGAGCGGGGCAACATTTGCTATCTCTCTGTGATTGTTAAATTAAAATAACACACTTTATTTTGGGGGCAAAAAGGGTGCCGCGTGACACGTCTATTAGGCAATGATGGCAAAATTTGAAAATCTTAAAAACTACTCGGCTCCTTCCACGGCAAATCAAAATAAAGGCAGACAATGTTGGAATAAAGCTGTGCCATTTGACAGTGGTGGCTGACAATATGCCCTATGTCAGATGCACTGAGTGCAACACTGTTTATTTCTCACACCGATGTTCACTCAGCACCATTTAAAAGATGATGTGGACAGCAGCTTCCATATGTGTGAATGACTGTAACATAAAGCTGGAGGGCACACAGGCCCGCTTTCTGCCTCCTGTAACTGTTAATATAACCTTTTCATCTGCTCACCCAATGGCTCTCCTGAATCAATTCCCCTGCAGTGTCCCTCAGCGTCTGTACAACTGGCACCTCCACAACTTGTTCCATTTGTTATATTGAGCTCCATCTGGCCTCGGTCATTTGGCTTTTTAATTTAGTTGTCTCCCGCTCTCTAATTTGTCTCACATTTACAAATGGCACTGGCTCCCTGTTCCAATCTGCCCCTCATCAGAGGCAGAAATACATTTTCACCAGCCGTTGGGCCAGCAGTAAATCTGTAATGCCGGGTTATTAATAGATAGTAACAGATGTTTACTGATTGTTGATTACCAGTCTTGTTGACCAGCAAAATCTGTTCATAAATGGAAGGGAATTTATAGCAGGGCGAAATATGCATCTCATCCAAGGAAAATGGATGAAAGACTCAGCCTTTAAACTAAGAGACGGTCTAAACCCGTCAAGAGCAAACAGACTAAAATGTACACGTTCAAATTAAGTTCTTTTTAATTCATGTTTAGATTTAACAGTTTGGGTAAAAGACCTTTTTTTAATATCCTTAAAAACTATATTTAACAGGCATCCTATTATGCTAAAGGGCTACTCTTTCAAGCTCAACCTCGCTCTCTTTACCTCTTATTGTAGTGCAGTTAGACAGTAACTTTTTGACCACACAAACATCAGTGGGAAGTGACACGACACATTTCACATGTCACTCCGCAGCAGCAGCTGCTGTCAGGCTGCTGATCCATCTTTTAGCTAGGTCGGCGAGATGAACGACTTCTTACGGAGCGGCTCTGTGAGAAAAGTTCCCATTAATCTATGATCACCCAGTTTCATATATTTCTAAAAGTTTCAAACATGATTTCAAATATAAGAATTCTAACATCGCACTGTATTTAACTGCAGTCAGTGGTAACGACTTAACATCTAATCAACCTCTGTGTTATTCTTCCATTAACAACCATAGCAATGTTTTCTAGTTTCTCTGCTTCCCCCGACCAACCCCCTCGATTAAAAGAGTAATAATTTATGTGTATAATTTTCTATTTACAGACATTGTGCTGAGAAACTGGGGAGCCACACACAAGTTTCAAACCATGACAAGTTATAAACTTTAAAGCAGGCAGTAAATAGCTCTGTCACTCTATCCCTAGTGTTATATTACCTGGACACATTTATCTGACGGGCGGTAAATCTCAATCCCCCTTACCCACGAAAAACGGAAGGGGAGACACGAGAAAACAAACTGCACATGGAGGGACAAAAGCAGGTGAATAGTTAATGAAATAAACATGATGTTTTGAAAGGGGCATCGGTATTAATGTTGGCTGTAAGTGAAAACGATTTTTTGGAAAGACAAGCACGGGCCCTAAAAATTAATTCAATAACGCTTTCCTCAAGCTGAACAGCTTATAACTCCCTGGAAACAGTCTGCATTACTTAATATATAAACATATATATATTTATATATATTTTACAGTTGCTTCACCTGCCTGATATCCTTCAGCCCTTTCCTTCAGAAGCTGTCAGAGCCGCCAAGTATAATATATGGCCTCTCCAATGAGAACAGCTGTAGCCACTCTCTCTGCTGCTGCTACCCTGCCCTGCATGAAATAATACATCAAGATTAATTGATTTCCCGTCACACTCTTAGAGAAAAGAAAATTAATTTTCATGTATCTTTTCCCACCAACCCCCAGCATATGAATTTTGTACATGGCATGTAATTTAAGTTTTTAATTATTCATGAGGACTAAAAACATGATAAAGTGTTTTACAGAAGGCCCCAAGGCCGTAGCCAAAAGCTTAATGTGCACTGAGACAACTATAGCAGTCCCCGATGCCTACATAAATAATAAATGTATTTAGATACAACTTTGTACATCTTAGGTCAACCCAACTCTCTCTCTCATGGATTGAGGAGCGTGAATGCCAACTTTTGAATCTGATGAGTCAGAGCAGATCACCAATGATCAACAACTATCAGTGATAGTTGTACTAAAGCTGAGACAGGTATTAGCCTTTTGGCTTCTCTGTATACATCTTGTACTTCACCATATCAGCTGTGTCACCTGTAAGTCTCGTTCTGGTTTTGGACCTGTTGAGGATCTCCCAACACAAACGAACAGGAAGTGGTCCCAGTAGCTTAAAGGACACAAATACAGCTGGCTGTACAACAGTTATATTGAATATGCATGCACTTTTATCTGTTGCATTTGGTTTTATACAAGTTATGAGTGTTATATTTTACCCAACTTATTTCTTTTGACTGTTAAATGTAACTAATTGCAAATGGAATAAAATATTATTATTTAATATATTAACATTAACAATTTAAAAAATATATATATATATTCAAATAGGTCATATACTGCATTAAATTACATTAGCAATGTTAAAATAAATAAGAGTAAAGAATAAAGAGTAAATCAAACTGTTATCCTTGGTGTGAGAAGAAAACCCGCTGAAGCCATTTTTTCCTCTGCCATCTGTTTAAACTCTGTCCAAGTGCATGTCAGTTGCTGATATGTGTGTCAGTGGATGATTGAGAAGTATGTCTGCTGTGAGAAGAAAGAACACTGCCTGCATCCACCGGCTTTACATGCAGGCCAAAGGAGGATGCCATGCCACTGACGAGGAGGCAGCTTGCTGGGGTGAGTGGCAGGCGAGGCTGCAGGCTGATGTGAATGCTATACTCTGATCCCTCATAATATGGGAGACAGCAACAAGGATGAGCATGAGGAAATTACATTAACTGAAAATAATAGCTCCTTTGCATGCATCTCGTGCAAGTGCGAGTCATTGCTGATACCAAGCATTTACCATATAGACACCATTATTATTTTTTTTATTTTTTTTAAAGTGCAGACTGGTGAATGAAATCATCAGCGCCGATGATTACTTACATATAGCAACAGAAATAAAATGTGTTTCAGACTTTAAGTGTTTCAACATTTCTTAATCCCTTATTGAGACACCACACAGCCTGTGGTGGATGTGAGAGTCAACTAAAAACAAATATGAGTTGTCAAAAAAAGTAGTGAAATTTGTTCTTTCCGAAGGAAACTCAAAGGACGATTTGAATCCACTTGTTTGTGCTGGTATGAATTAATAAAAGAATATTACAATACAAACAGTTAAGTTTTAGTTAACTATAATAACCTTGGTAATTACGTATAATTAAGTGCCGACGATTTCATTCTCCAACTTCTGATTTTTTCAGGCGTCATTATGCTTTTCATTACATTTATTAATGCTACAGTCACACTGGGGAAAAACGGTAGTTTAAGACGAGAGCACGAGGAAAATTATTGCAACCATGTGCAATGAACTTGGAATCTCTTAGTCTTTAATTGGTTGCTTCAAATACAGGGACATGGTCTGCAGTCACCCACAGCCAGTCGCTATCTTCAAAGCAACTTTGATACATCAAGACAGCAAAAAAAAACAGCATTAAGACCGAGCCAATGTGACATCATTTTGTGATTGAATGGGGTCATCTGCATTATTGGGTGCAAATTCACATGAAACCAAAACTTATAAGAGAGATTACAAGAGATAAGAAACAGAAATTCAGAAATTTCTGTACAAACAGTGACATAATTGTTCCAAAACAACATAGGCACTCAGCAGTCTTTCTTAAATCTAGGAATAAAACTAGAATTCAACCAGTTGCCAACCACCACGCAAATCGCAGATGAGTTTTGCTCATCGATGCAGATTGATTTCAACATGTTGGCAGTCTGTCGGCATTTATAAATCAGACAGCAAACAGACCTTTGCCAGTCTGTCTGAGAGTGATTGCAGTCAGCCTCAGTTGGACCACAAGTGTTTGGAGAAAGGTTGCCTGGTTGACCAGACGTTGAGGAGTGGTCACAGAAACGAATACAAAAAAAATTCAAAGCAATCAACGGGTAACCGCAGTGTTTTTCTAGTGGCAAGAAGGTCGCCATCCTATTTTTAATCTACTATGACTGAGCCATAAATATGTTATACTGGAGCATGTCTGCCTTTTTTATTGAAGTGTATACTAACTGGACAAATCATCCTATGCAACCCCTACCTGTAGTTTCTTATCACTTTAACACACTTTTGTGATTCTATGCACTGAATAAAACACCCATTAAGACCGCGCACATTTTCTAAAAGCTCACAAGAACAAAGGAATGATTAACGTATTAGGGGAAACCACCCCCTGCAGCCCTTGGATTTGTCTTGGCTGATAGTAAGTGTAGTTTAATTATAAGGTGAGATGTTTGTGTACAGATGTGTGATATCACACGTATATTTGGGCGTGTGAGCATGTGTATGTGTGTGTTCATCTTCTGGATGCTCTTACTGTGGTACTAGTTAAATTAGGTTGTCTAGCAAAAGGTTATAATTATGGCTGCGGAGCCTAATTAGCATTTACTATATTACAACAACAAAGGCCGCAGAAAATCACACTAATTCCACAATTCAATGCTAAACTATCAGGCTGGCTTGCTGTACAATAAGAATTAATATAAGTACACTGCAATGAGCCAATCTTGCACTCCTGCTGAGCGTGTTAAATCATTTTTCACTCCTTCCAGATTGTTCCCATCAACAACTATTCCCAGGAACCCTAATAAGCCCATATCCTCATTAATATCATAAAGCCTAAATGATATGCAATCTCAAAACATGCTTTAGCAAATTAATAGGCCACTGACCCCATAGATACTGCTATGGAATTTTTCCACATGGGACATGAGGGTGCATATTGTCGGGTGTCAACAGTGGCACAATCAGGAGTGATGAAAAAACTTTGGGAATGCTCATTCTGCAAAATTATGTATACTTCACATTAGCCTATGCTCAGCCTATAAAGCGATTTCTGCCGAGATGCGGTTTACTGTCTCGAACCAGGAGGATGATCAGGATGTTTCTGCACCAAAACTGCAAATTCTAAATCGCACACACATCTCCAACCCGACAGCACACAGCGCACGGATAATCTATACTATTACCGCAGTTTCAAGGTGGCGACCAAAGATTAGTGCCACCAATTCAGTATCTGATCAAATGTCAAATATGGTCACAATCTCACCCTCTGTTCCTGTTTTAAGGCTTTGAATAATGACCAGAAAAGTGTTTTTATTTTTATTATGCCGCAGTGAGTTTGACCTTTGACCTTTTGGATACAAACTGTCATGACATCATTATTATCGCTTATTTTTAAAAAAGCAACATTTTCTCATAACCAGGATGTGAATTCTGGAGTTTAAAACACAACCTTTATTCACCAAATTATATCCAATTGTTGGTTAAGCTCCACCCGAGAAATGTAGTGTGTCCTCAAGACTCTTAAACGTAAAGCTGGAGCTTCCTTGTGAGCAAGCCTTTAGAAAAACTAACAAAACTGAAATTAAGACTATTTTGCAAAGAAACGATGATTTTGCTGATGTAACTTTACCTCAATGTATCGACAAGTTTTAAATTATAACTACCATAAACTATCTCACTTTAATTTCTCCTTTTTTCTACAAATAACTTACAGCGTGCCCTTGTGCACCTCCCTGTGCACCTCCTACACGCGGTAAATCTTTCTACAAAACAAGTGAAATACCACTGCCTAGGCAATATACACTGAATATGAAGAACGAACTGCTCTGAATTTCGATCACTGTCAGGAAACAACTGTCAACCTTCCTCCCTTTAACCTATGTAAGATGGCTAACTTGTCTAATTAAATCGCATCTAGGCAATAAATTCATACTAATAACCAGATGCACAGGGACCATCTGTTCTGAAATGGCAATACACACAGATGTGATCTGAAAAATCAAAGGGGAACATGGATAATGGTTGATATGGATGGATTGCTACATATATGTGGATATGGAAGATAACGATTGATGGAAGAATGCAGATATTGACAGATGACATTTATAACAAATAAAAATTTCCATTTGGCCCTTCAGCACATGGCATTTATTGCAGCCGACTGATATATTATTTACTTTCTTTGACATCTGGAGTTAATGTTCCTTATCGTAGTAACAAAAACAATTTAGAAAGGCAACTTCCACAAGTCAAACTATTTCATTTCCCAGGCTCCTCTCTGCTATCTGTCTCCATTGAAATATTCTCTATTTATTCTGGAAAACTTAAACAACTGCTGTTATGTCCGCCTAGAGCTGGCATAAGCCAGAGTAGCAGATTCATCATTATAATACTTAGCACTGAGGGAGAAAAAATGCAGAGCTGCACTATATCGCAAGCATGATTTAGACCCCACGGAGGCCACAGGAATTCAGGCTGTCAGAGTCTGAAGTAAATTCAGTTCCTGTAAATAAATTGGGATGTCCAATGCTTGCACATGGTATCCGGTTCTATAAACCAAAGGGAGGATCCTAAACTACAGTTGTGTTCTGGTGTATTATTGAGTGTGTGAGGCACAAAAAAAGTGAACAAATGTGGCCATGTCTTCCCTCTGTGCCAGATTACAACAGAAATATGTCAAGATAAGCTACAAAAAACCCAACAACAACAAAAACACAACACCTGTCATCTTTCTCATTTGTAACAATCATTTGGAAAGTTTGTAACAAGCGTTCACATCACCACAATGACATCTACTCATTTAGCGCAATCTAAACTGAGAACTACTGAAAATAACTACCTGGTTGCTGAGCAACAAAAAGCAAATGGCTGCTTCCCCGTGTTATGATGGCGAGGTTTCATGAAATATGTGGTGTTGTCAAGTCAGTTAACTACAGATATTGACATTGTAAGGATATGTGTATGAAAAAGCAGGGATAGTACTCAGCTTGCTAACATTGTTATAAACCCACAGTTTTATGATTCATCATCTGCGGCAAGTCCAAGGGCTAGAACATAAAACTGTTCAGGTCTAAGAGGTCCAGAGACTTACACAGAGGTTATACTGCAATCTACAAGCCTGACTGAATTGCTGAGCACAAGGTCACAAGACTGATACCACAGTTAATAGCAATATTAAAAACAACCAAGGGTATTATTCCCGAGTCATAGATTGTAATTTCAGTAGACTTAGCCTGCAGGAACTACATTTTCCTTTAAAATGACAAGGGGTTTACAAATACAGAGCAACTAAAGAATTAACTTCAACTGACTTTTTGGGAAAGCTGTAAAAGGAAAAGAAGTGCATTGGTAACATTTTGCAATCAGAGAGGAAAGCAAATAAACTTGATTTCTTGTGGGACTTGTTGCTTAGTTACCAAACATCTTTTTTATGAATTTAAAGAAGACTTGATAACCATATTTCTGTTTAAATAATACTGCAATAAACCAATCCAATTATCTCCTGTCTTGAAGTATCATCCTCAAAGGAGAAAGACAAGTCTAACTTATATATATTGATATACACATGTAGCACATGCATGTTATTCAGTGATGGTATGAAATACAAGCAATGACCAGCAAAGGCAAGATCAGTACAAACAAACAGCATTTTTTCATTTGAAGCTTTTGGTTTAAAACCATATAATGAATGTCAAGTTTTTACTGTAGCATCACATGGCACTGTGTTGTCATGTGAAGCCATAACAATTGCTCTATTTTTGTTCCATTATGTTTGTAGTTTGTTTGCTTACTTTGGCAACACTGTGACACTATGAGTGCAGCAGGCGGCTGGTTTGTCACTCTGTTAATGCGAAAAGGTGTATCCAGGCAGATGCTTTATTAAAATATTCAGATACACAGTCAGACGCAAACTATCTTGGTGTTCACCCTCAAGTGCGAGTTACCTATTACAACAGTATTACCGCAGTAATGTTTTAACCTTGACCATGTAAAACAGGAGTAAATGGTGTTTAGACATAACCAATTACATAGATCAACAAGAAGGAACGGGAAATAAAAACTTGCATCTGATAAAACCCAGTTACCATCTGCAGTTGAAGTAAATAAAGTCCCACTCACTATTTATTGAAATGCATTGCTCAACCTAAATATTACAGGTGCCCAGTGCATGTTAGTGTACATAGCTTGAATTTACAAGCTGGTTTGCATGGACTGGCGTGGAGAAGAGCTGTAAACTAAACTTATATTTATACCTTAGAGGTTTGCAGTGAGACAAACATGCCGACATCAAAGGTTAAGAAATACACTGCATAAATACAGGCTGTTAAAAGATCACAAATCAATAGTTACGTAAAGAATAACAGAACGGAATGATTAAACTAAGTGGACACTGAGCTCATAATATATGTGGAAGGTGGATTTAACATACTGGCTTAAGTAAAACATTTCAAGATGAGGGAATATGGAAATAATAATACTTCTTTTCCCACCATATATTTCCATCATCTCATTATGATGATTTACAGTGCAAACAAATAGCTTCTATACCCTCCCCTTTGCTTTGCTTTGGTCCTTTAGAAAAAAAAAAAAAAAGAAAAAAAATTTGAAAAATGTAAGACTGCAAGCTAGCCTGCTTCTCACTACGAGCCGACACAGGCATTTATAACCTTAAAAATGACTTCTGGGTACCAGGTATCCAATTATTCCTTACCCAGGAAGCAGTGCTAAATGGAGCACTGCAATGATTTACTCGGAACCTCTCCTTTTATTAAAACACTTTGTCTTATTGTTTTATTGATTTACAATCCGTCCTACTTTTTTGGCATCTGAAAACAATCAAGGCACAGGGCAGCAGAATGTTTGGACATTAATCGTTAAAAGACAGTGTTTTATTCCTGGCCTGGGGTTTGCTGCACCAGCTGCTGTGCATTCTGGTAAGAGGCAGTGATTTATGACCCGGCAGCAATAACGATGAGGCGTGCTCATTAACATATCGACAGGCTCCAAGATGGATCATCAGCATTGATTATTTCATGGCCTGTTGATGCCCATTTGTTAGAAAAGAGAGAGAAAAGGGGGAGTGGGAAAGTAAAGAGGGGGGGGAAAAGGAGGAGGGAACGGATGGGCTGGTTTAGAAGGTGTAAGGATTTCTCGCTTGAATCCGTGCAGCACAAGGGAGAAAGACAAAACCCTGACTCCTTCAATCACCACAGCCATCACTCTACTGTCAGAGAGAGAAATCAATGATTGACAGCATTTAACCAGTCCTCAGCACTTGGCAGATCCATACAGAAGAAAGGTACTCGGTAGGGAGGGCCATACAGATCTGTCTATACATATGCTGTAAAACATTACTTCACAGTGAGAATTACAATATCAATCAGTCAATGCCATTCTCTATTCAAATGGGGAGGGCGCTTACAGTCAGTGTCATCTGTGTTCAGTATATTGACTGATGAATTAAAGTCCTACTGGGGCAAGTAAAAATAATGACTTTTCATCAAGCGATGTAACAGTTATATAAATAGATGTGGACAAGAACATATAATGAATTACAACAAGTCTCATCCCAGGTTGCATTAAATTTAATTTGTGTTTAGCATGAAAAATCTAAGAACTTTAGATTAACAATTTTTGATGAATTGGATGGTGGCATATACAGCTGAAAATCAAATAACTTCACCCTTCACAAAGGAGCAATGTGAGCAGGTCATATGCACCTCTCAAAAACCTGCATTAGCAGCTATTTTTAACTAATTATTCATGCGAGTTAGAAAGGAAATGAACTTAAAGATGTCAAAGCAAAATAATCCACTGTGTGAACTGTATATATATATGTTCTAGTAGACAAAAAAAAAGTATATAAAAATATATATAAAATACATCAACCCAACAACTTTATCCCAATGGAAAGGTCATGGGTTCAAACTTTGATCCTAATCTGCACCAAAGACAAGGGGTTCCTCTTTTACCTTTGACCTCTCTACCAATTATCATGACCCTACTGAACAGACAAATACACATAATCGCCTTGGTGGAGGTTATGCATGCAAGATGGCACAAATATGGATAAACTGGACACAAAAAATGACAATCACTGCAATGTTCATGAGATCAAATCCTTTAGGTTTGCTGTTAGTAATCCGTCACTCCGGCAATCCATTCCAAGCATCTGCCATAAGCCATTTCCAAGATCTGACTATTTGTATTCATGACTGAGTAGAACTGTAAGCAAAGAAGTCAGTTTGAAACTATGTGATTTATTTGTTAAGCGGGACTTCTGCACATTTGGCAGTAACCGCAGAAGAAGCCTGAAACTATGAGTAAACAACTGAACGTTAGCAACCATATATACATCAAAAATAATTAGACTAAATCTTCACAACAACAAATCAAAACTTCACTGATAAGCAGTACAACAAGGCTCTCCTCTCCCTCCAGCACTGTGGACTGGACTGCTTCTTATATAGCGCATTTCTACTCTGAGCACTCAAAGCACTTTACACAACTTGCCTCCATTCAAACACAATTCAGGACTTTTTTAGCACTTTTTTTCTGCTATCTAGCATTCACACGCATTCATACTCAAGGTCATGCCCAAGGATGCAGACGGGGATCAAATCACCAAATTTCTGCTCTACCGCCACCTTAAACTGTCATTACTACGATAGGGATACAGTTACCATGGTGAAAGTTGCTAAGTCATGCGACTATCATTCATTATTGAGAGAAAAGCACCCAACAGTTGGCATGAACGACATTCTTCTGGACAACTAACATGGAGGGTCTCAGTGCAGCTCCAACCAGACTATAGAGATGAGTTACAAGCGCATAATACATACATAAAGACAGGAACAGGAACAAGAACCCACAGCATCTCAAATCTCACACCTTGTGCACACGTACAGCCTAGATAACTCACAGTAAAAGACACCAAGCCACAGACGCACAAACACACACACAACACATACATCTTGATGACATGTGTCGGACACATATTGACCATGAAGCCTTCATCTCTGGGGTCTGAGGTAGTGTGAAAGAAATGTCAACATTACTGAGTCAACATTGTCAGACCTCTCAATAACATGATCCTGGATTTTTCAGTGACTGAAGCAACATGCAAACCAAAGCACTGTGGCCAATTCCCTTTCCTTCGCAGCCTACATAAATTAAAAGCACGGAAGAAAAAGAGAGTCAGTCAATTAAGTGACTAAGGGCCTGGCCTTCAGGTGTCCTTGGAGGACAGAGGAAGGAGCAGTGAAGTGATATTACTCTATGTTCGTGTGTGCATGCATATATGTGTGTGTGTGTGTGTGTGTGTGTGTGTGTGCGCGCGCGCGCGCGCGCGCGCGTGTGTGTGCGCGCGCGCGCGCGCGCGTAGGGTAGAGTCTCCCTTCCTTTGACAGTGGGTCTTGCCCTGCCTCTTGTACTGTAAAGACGAGGGCTTTAAATTGCTTCCATCACTGGGTCCTGAGTAATGAGTGTGATTCTAATCGCAGTTCCTGCGGCCATCGGCATTAGTCTTAATCTGAGCGGGGTGCTCCAACACCAGTGACAAGTAATGCAGAGCAGGTAGGGGCGTAATGAGAGGACACGCGCGCGTGTGCATGAGCACACATACACAGGATACCCCACCCAAGATGCAGAGGAAGGTTTCAGTAATATGTACACAGTTACAAGAGCCTCTCTCCCATCTTTCTCCTGTAGGGCTGGTTAGGTATGCAGAAGCTGTGAAAAATGTCTGAAACCTCCTGCACACAACCAGGACACGCTACAGCAGGATGCTCTGGGTAAGTCTTACATACAGAGATTTAAAGAAAGGGTTCAAGTTTTAGCTTGATGCTATTAAATATTGAAAAACACATCAGTTCAAGTATTAATAACTATATTCCAATACTGCAAATAACACATGCAGTGTGTTTGGCCAAAAAAGTGGGACCTATAACCAAACTATCTCGTTTTACATACTTAAAGATCACAGCAAAATCAAACAATGTGTCATTTTTGTGAGTATGTGATGTGTTTTTATGCTTCAGATATACACATTAGTGTTTGAATTGTTCTTTGTGGGACTAAATTCCTTAGTACCTGCTTGCTGTCACAGTTGTTCATATACACTGGGACAAAAGAGGTAGCAAGGCAGAGTCCACTGGCACTGGGTTAGACGAGGGCTAAATTGCTGTGGGGCTGTGAGTGGCTGCATAGCTGAGCAGGTCGTTCCTCTCTGTCTCTCTGTGTTTGCCTGTGTTAAACTCCCTCCTCTGCCCTCATCCATCCTCTCATCCAGTCTCTGGCTCTGTCCATCTATCAATTGCAGCACTTTGTCAGAGCCCACTCCATCCTTACTGCAGAAATAACAAAGGAGAGCGCATGTGAGAGACTATGCAATAAAGCAAGAGCGAGATTCAGAGGGAACAGGGGAGGAAAGGGAGGCGAGCGGCCCTGCCTACGAGCCTTGTCGCTGGAGAGCTTTTCGCCTCCCATCTGCATCAGCGCTGATCTGCTGACAGAGGCCCTGATGCGCGTCGCCTTCTATTGCACAGGCAAGCAGAAACACTAATGTCGTGCTCCACCCTACCTCAGACTACTCACCTCAGCCCAGACAGCAAAGACAGGCAGCTGGCAAAGAGGAGTTAGAAGGAGGCAGGAGCTGAACGGGTGACAGAGGTGAGAACATGCAGCAAGACAGAAGAACTCGGGAAGGACGGCAGAGAGAATAAACAACAGCAGGAAAACAGAAAACAGAAAACATAGTAGTGGGTAAAAGACTTTGAAATAGAAGAAAGTTGTCAATATATACATTTCTATCTACGTTATCCAGTGAAGTCATTTTTTTGGTTAAAGAACATAATGCATAAATGGTATTATCTCATAATTTATCCAGCAAAGTCCTCTTACACCACGGTTTACTCTCTATAGCATGTGCAGCAGAGTGACCAGATGACGGTGCAAACAAGTGGTGCCTTTGCATTAGGTAGCTAATTACTTTGGGGAATACATCAAGTAAACAATCACCAAATCTTTCATAAAACTAACATACTTTATAAAAATCAGTTTTACCCTAGCCCCCAATAGGGCTGGGCCATATCATACCGTTCACGGTAATACCGGTATAATGTTGGGCAACGATAAGAAATTGAAATATTGCGATAGAATATGGGTAAAACGTGCATGCGCAGTGCCTTTGTTTTTTTTTTAATATATGCACATGGCGGAAAAAGCATGGTGGCGACAGAGAATGAGAAGGGCGAAAGTGGATCGTTGAATGAAATGGATGAACCAGAATTGGTTTGTAAAAATGCTGCAACTTCAGTGGTGTGGAACTGGTTTAGCTTTCGTCCGTCAGATACACAACAAAGCACTATTTTTGGTAGCGCATGCTAGCGGGCCGTCGTTATTACCGTGTTTTTTTGGAAAATACGGCACACTTAAAATCAATCTATTGATTTTTCTGAAAATCGACAGGGCCCCTTATAATCCCGTGTGCCTTATGTATGAATTCTCAGGAATTCTAGTTGTGTTTACGGACCTCGAAACGATTTTATGTGGTACACAGCGCTCAAAAATCAGTCAAATGTTTTAGTATGACTTTGTTAAGCTACGAATTGGATTGTTGGAGCGTTGCGGCTATCGTAGGCAGGAGCCTCGCGGAGTGATACGTACTGTGCTTCAACATAATATTAACGTATTATGTGTATAGCCTCTTGTTAAGTTTTGTGGATATTATACATGGTTATGCTGAAGATATGTCGGCCAATTTCCACTGGAAATGCTTTTTGGTTAAACTGTCAGCAAGGAATTTGCATTTGCACTGTTAAATCTTTATATAACTTTAATGCACATAAAAACAGCTGCTTGTGAAGTGAAAATACGTTGATGGGTTTGGTTTTTTTTGCACTAATAAAGTTGTAGAGTTGTAAAGTATTTTGTCTAGTGTCAATTATATCGTCAGTTATATCGTTATCGCAAATTTTCAAATGTATATCGTATACATATATATTAAATATGTAAATTCCAATATTTTTGGTCATATCGCCCTGCTCTAGCCCCCAACCTAAAATCAGTCCTTGAAGTAAATAACTTATAAGGGGGCTAATAACTAATAATGAGGGAGTTGCACACTCAGTTCTACTAGTCCAGTAGGAGTAGTAGGGGCTCAGTTTCTTTCCCTCCCTCTCCCTCTCTACTTCTCTTCACTATGCATCGATAGAAATCACGGAGAGAAAATGTCTCCTTAATTAAGGCTTGATCAGCTGCGTGTCAGTGGTGGTTTGGAGGCCAGGCAGAGTTGCGGGGTTTCACTGACCTAACCACTCAGTCTAGCTTAGATGCAAATGAGAAGAGGTTGCTTACTGCTAAAAAACAGCATTACTACTGGCAAAAGTAGATACACTCAAAAGAACACAGCACAAGCAACTCATATGATTAAGTGGAAGAAATAGGTATACTTTTGATTGTGTTTTTTTTTTAACCCATGATCCAAGTCCTCTAATGTTACAATCATATCAAGGTGCATCTATAATATCCTGTGTTACAGCTTTCTTTCATGGCTCCCAATATTGCGTATAAAACATAGACAGTATATGGATTATGAAGTATTGGTATGAAACTTCAATTTGAGCATTTTTATCGTCGCCGTCTTCCTGTTTTGAAACTGGATGTGATCAGACAGTGAAACCATACATAACATAAATAATCCTCCTTTCTGACTCTTTGATTGACCATAATTTTACACATTAGACTTCATATTTCATTCAATATGACCCACAACTAGCAAGTGGACCAAAAAAGTCCTCAGAAAATAGTTAACTGCAGTTAAGCGGAAAAAATAGGGTGTGAAAGGCAATTATCCCATAGATTTCTCTACAGTTAGATGTCTTTCTGCAACCGCGAGGGTCGCCGCCACATGGATTTTATATTGTTTATGGTATTAGGTATGGAGAGGGTTTTGTACAACAGTTACAGAAACAGAAACAATAATCTTTAGAATCAAACTGGTAACCTCACATCGTTTGCACTCCAGAAACAACTTCTTTTTATCCTGAAAAGCTACTCTTAAAATGTAGATTTGAATCCATGTATAACTGAATCCATGAGATATTTTTTAAAGGACATAATTTTTATTATTTTCTTCAAACTGAGGCCATGATGTAAGATTCATACTGTGCTTTTACTCAAACATAGCTCACATAGCTTCTAATTCATTCAAGAATCTAGGCCTAATTTTGGTGAATGTGTTGATATAGCTAATGAAAGTAGCATCTTCACAGACCGAGCGCTTGTGAGAAATCATCAACCTTGAGCCCGTGCATCTTCAAAGGCACCACTGGCTATGCTGATGACTCTGAAAGGCTGATCAAAGGGGAATTACAGCACAAGTTTATGGCAAAATTATTGGTGACACAGAGATCAGGGAATATGTTGAATGTAGACATGACACTGGAATGCTTCTGCAATAATGAATATTATGAAATAAACACAGATGTCAGATGGTAGTGCATATTGCCGGAGCCTGGAGAAGTTAGCCTGGTGCTCTTCTACATTAAAAACACACCCCGTTACGCTGTGCCACTGCTGTTTTTACCCTTTGTGCACTTGCCGTTTGTGCCGCACACACTAAAACAAAGCAAGCAAGTTAGTCCCCCACTTCTGATGCAGTTTCCAATCAGCCGACACTAATTAGACAGCAATAAAATGTTATTAATCGGCTGGACAGCATACAACGAGCTAGATATAAATGGTGGCTGTCAGAGCCTTATTCAGGAACCAAATGAGTATTCTCAGTTCACTGCCTGTTTGAGGCATCACCACCTATGTCCTCTAACAAATGTTCACTATTCACCGTACACACAGTCAGCCCCCGCCCGCACACACACTGTGGCTGTAATATGCTGTCTCTGAACGTAATGTCATTGTGAATGGAGTGTCCAGAGTCTTTCAGAGGACACAGAAAGCAAAACCATCATACCCACAGCTTAACAGGCATTGAATACAGGTCCTAATATTAATCAGCAGACAAAAATAAATGACTTATAATTATCCTCCTTCTTCCTCTGTCTCTGGGCTAAGCATCTTCTCCAAAACCTCTCCCAGTCCTGCTTGCAGATAAAGGCCCTAATAAATGAGAGTCCTATTTACAAAGTCAGCTCCACTTTAGCCAATCTGCGCCTGGAGTGCACAGTTAGGACTGGAAAATGAAAATGTGTATCGACAGAAAGGAGTGGGACAAGCTCTTTGAAGGAAGCCAAGACAATCTATTAAGGCCTTGTTTTTCAACGTCTTGATTTCCACCAGTTTATCAGGTCTGTGAATAGCCTCGCAAGATAGGCATTTATGATGGAATGTGATTGGATTACACTGAGCGCTAACCATGCGTGATTGGTTTAGCTGAAAAATATTAAATTCCTGTCTAAATGGACTGGGGGTCGATATTGCGTCTTCTGCACTGCAAGACAGAGTAAATGGGGGGGAGTGAAGTTAGAGGATTTGATATTTCATCACTCATTTCATGCTTTAGTGCAGCATGGAGACTGACACTAATGCATTGGAAGGACGTGGTGCTGACAGCACACCAGCATATTCATGTCCGATCACCCCTGGCTCAAGACTCTTCCGGACTGAAAATAATCCACTCTGAAAAGTTGAAATGGAAGTGGGTGTGTTCAGCTGTTCTTCTCATAAGCGGTTTTGAGAAGAAAAAAATGAAGTCATGCCCAAAAGGATCGGAAATGACAATGAAACCAAAGGAGGATGGGAAAAAACCGCATGGGTGTGGGATTTCTTAACTGTTAAAGACTGCACATTCAGTAAATCCCTGAATGTGGAAAACAATAACAACCACTAATGTGGAAGGGAGGGAGGATAAAGAGAGGGAGGGGGAAGAGAGACAAATCCGTGAATAAATTCAAACTTTGTGTCCTGTGAAGTGCAAATATTTAAAAAAAAAAAGGCTTTGGAGTAATGAAAGATTGTTTATGTATCCTGGCATGAAATGGGGCGGTGTTGTGAGGGCGACAGGCGAGAGGAGACGGATGGGCAGGAGTGACAGGCCGGTATTCATCCTGCACGCCCCAGCGGCCGGACTGCTACTGGCGCTCGACAGAGCAATAAATCACCAGCTCTCCACTCTGTACCTACAGCTTATTACATCCAAGATGACAAATAAATAATAATCCCTGTCATGCCAGGCCTTTGCTCAAGGATTGAGCCAGAAACCTTTTGCTCATCACTCCTGATCTTAAGTGAAAACACTAGAACAAGGGAATTGAAGGCCATGCTTTACTGAGCTTATGAAAGTTGGAGTGAACGAGAGAGGGGAAATAAAGAAAGGGCGACAAAATGAAGGAAGAGAGATACCACTACACAGCCTTTGTGGGTACGAAGGGAAATGATCCAGTAAAAAAGGAGGAGAGAAAGTGAAAGTAGGAAGGCGGGTAGAAGAGA
Source organism: Diplotaxodon limnothrissa (assembly GCF_057381915.1). Taxonomy (NCBI): domain Eukaryota; kingdom Metazoa; phylum Chordata; class Actinopteri; order Cichliformes; family Cichlidae; genus Diplotaxodon; species Diplotaxodon limnothrissa. Next base: position 11,603,460 of record NC_140608.1, on the reverse strand, counting down.
ATTGCCCTTGTGCTCTGCAGGATGAGTGTCGCTCACTCAGTTAAATGGGGCTCTGGAGAATAGAGCAAATCAAAAGCCTTCATCACTGAACAAGACCAGCCAAGTAGCCGTAAACAACATTTGCCATTAAAGGTTGAAGCAACTTACCATACTATTACAATCCTATTGTGACTTATAATTAAGATGAGAATTTAATTTAAGAAGTACATGTTGACAATGAAAAAAGCAATAAGGAACTGAAAATATGATTACAGGCAAACAAGCAAGAGGTCTTTATAGAGAGCCCTTTATGAATGACTCTGAAAAGGCTAAGTAAAATAGCCTGTTATAATCACTTACTGAGCCACCAAGCAGCAGAAATCTAGCAGTCTTCCAGGACCTTGTAATGATACACTGGTTAATTGTACATAAGGCTGAAAAATCTCTGCACCAGTGAGATACAGTCCACACTAAATGACACCAGAAAACAGTCCAAACATAACAGCATGATTGCTCAGTCTACTACCCTTTTAAAGAATACGCCGTACCTTTAAACTAGACATAATTTACTTAGTGCTGCCTGGCCATAAAAATTAAAAGCCTTCAACGACAACAAATGAAAAAGCAGCAGGGTCTTGTAAATCAGATACGTCACTTTCACCAGCTAACCCAGCCTGGGTATTTCATGGGCCTGTACACCCCTCCTTATGTGCATTTGTGTGTGTGTGTGTGTGTGTGTGTGTGTGTGTGTGTGTGTGTGTGTGTGTGTGTGTGTGTGTGTGTGTGTGTGTGTGTGTGTGTGTGTGCGCGCGCGCGCTACAAACGAAATACGGGCCTCTGATTAAAGACTGCACTGTCATAAAGGTTACTGAATTGCAAATGGTCCTCTCCATCTTCCCTGTAATGGAGACTGGTTAAAAAGGAGAGAGAGCAAGTGTGTTTTTGAGGCAGGCCGAGAGAGGGGAAAGAGAGGTGCTGCCATGATAGGAATATAAACAGGGTGTCTCAGCTAGCCTCCCAGTCTCACACCAAGTCCCAGTCCCTTCACAACCGCCACAAGAGACATTAATCACTGGATCACCAAGGCATGCTTAATTGCAAGTTGTATATCATGGTGCATACAGTGGCTAAAGGGGGAAGGAAACTCATTATTTCAGTTTGCTGGATGCAGTGCCGGGTGTGCCTCATCTGGACTGCACCACATCTCCCTCTCTGTCACAGTACACCTGGGACCAAGCTCAATGTGACAAGGAAAAATGGAGTATGCAGTCACCTCCTAATTAATATAGCTCTACCACTATTGTTAGGCATACTACTAAAGACATTCATGAGTGATCATAAAGTTACTTAAAAAAAGCACAATGGAAAAGCTGCATTTGCTAGGACTGAATCAATGATACTGATATATGAGGAATCACTCCATTAGCCAGCTATGTGCCACATTTTTGTTTATCACATATTTACTGATACCAAAATCTGTGGCTTATAAGTGCCAGCGTTTACACAGTGAGAACTGGAAGGCCACACTAAAGTCAAGGTCACAAAGAGCTTGCAAGAGAAGTTTTTTCAGCTAAAAGAAAAATGGAACCAACTCCCAATCACCCACTTTTATTTAGATTTCTGCAAGTGCTTCTGCAGGCAATATGCTAATGAGAGGGACTTGATAAATGACTTGTAATATTTCCCAGACATTTTGCTTTCCCTCAGAAGTTTGCCAATCTGATGTAGTTTGAAGATAATAAGGCGCACTCCGTCATTATATCAATTTTTGTTACCCAGATATTTCAGCCCATGTTAATAATGACGAGCAAAAGCAAACGTACCAAGGGCAGAGCCTGGCACCATTGATCAAACACTGTCATTTTAAGCACTGCTAGTCCAAGAGGCACACACAGAAAGGGACACACGCGCACACACAGGCACAAAAATACCCCCTCTCATAACAAACCCACAAAATATATGCACAAATCCACCAAAACAGTGCACATGCTGAAGATACACACACACACATACACACAGGCAATGAAACAAAATGTAATGGGGTGTGATTGTGGAAAATTATATTCACCAAGTACACTGGGTTGAACAAAGACAGTTCAATATTTTCCAGAAATACATCAGTGGGTTATGTTTCCTTACCGAGCAGAGTAAACTGAATCTCATTTTAATGACTTTTAGTGAGACTATGAGTTTACAGATCTAGTTAACGGCTCATAAATAAGTTATTTCTTCGACTTGCCTGAAAACAATATACTGCTAACAAGTGCATGTGCTGCCTAATAAATGCAATCTCAATTTAATAGCATTTAATTACAAATTGACCTTATTCCCAGTTTGTGGCAAAAGTTATTGTCCAGGATCTGTTGGATTCACATTGTACTGCACTGCAAATAGCCTTTTTTAAATATGCATGGCAAGCCAAGAGAGTTCAAGTCTAAAGCATAACGCCTAGTTTAATGCCTAAAGCCAACCAAACAGGAAAAGTAGACTCAAAAACTAAAGTAAAATGAAGCTTTTCAGTGTTTAAATATTGTAAAGTTTTTAATTAAAAGCTTTTAGGGTTTTTTTTTTTGCAAAACTTAAATTACTGTAAAGATGCAGGTGGAGTTGAAATATTTCATGTTTATTTATTGCATCATGAGTATCTTTAGAAATGGTAAAATAAAATAAAATAAATTAAAACATTCTCTAAATGTTTGCTACAATCAGTTCTGCAACTACATTTTCAGACGAATGTTATCTCTCATTCTTCCATCAAATTGATCTAAACAGGAATTCTTCCCATAAAAGATCACTGAGGTCCATCTAACTAAGCGGTCCCCAACCCCGGGGCCAGAAACCGGTCCATGAGTCGTTTGGTACCGGGCCACAAGACTCGAGGCTCGGGTGTGAAATTTATGGTTTTCAGGGTTTTTATCGTTAACTCGGTTTCCCTGGGTCTTTTCCCGTGTTGTAGTTGTGTGTTTTATTTTGAAAGAAATATTTACGTGTTACCATAGCGACCAGAAAGCATTAAGAGGCAGAGAGGAGGATGTTGCTCTCAATGTTGTTGGCGCACTTCAGGAAGACGCTGCTAATAAAGTTACAAATGGCTGTAGACGCTCACTGTTGTCCCTCTCTGACCTCCATACATATTGATTTTTGGCCTATTTCTTACAGACAGACTTTTTTTTTTTTTTTTACTGTCCACCTCTTTCTTTTGTCCTCCAATTGTCCATTTTCTTCAAGTTTTTAGGAACACACTCCACACCATGCCAAGATATGCTTTTGGCTAATTGCTCTTTGGGAATCAGCTTGTAGGATCAAAAGCACTTTTATAAAAACGTAATAAATTGTGTTCATTTTGTGACAGGCTGATAGTAGCACAATTCCTTAACATAACAAATGAAAATTAAATCTTTGCTGAATTGTCTGTTATGTGTAGACACAACACTGGTTCATCCCCTGGGTTGGGTGCCTATTTGATGCTTCAGTGAATTTAAAAAAAAAGATCTTCTGAAATTGGACTAAAAATGAGTGAAAAAGCCGCCGATGTCCAACGAAAAACTTTTAGAGATCTTCACAAAAACCTTGAGAAGTACTGCTCAAGACCCCTTTTTAAACATTACAAGAAAAATTGGCTCCTTGTAAGCAAAATATAAGGAAATGAGAGGTGGCCCAAGACTTTATAAAGAAACACTAAGACTGCAGACTAGAAGTTACTAAAAGGTTGTTGCCAAAAAAGAAGAAAGCTACAATAAACCACAAAAGTGAAAAAACTTGCTTGTGCTAGATTGTTTAAGACATTGTGTGTATTTTTATACGACATACATTTTTCATGCCACAGTTATCATTACTATTTTTTTTAATTCACGAGACCTTCCTGACATCCTCATTCTTAGTGAAACAAAGCTTTTCTCTAAGGGCTGCAATAATAGGGGTCAAATTGATCTGAAGTACACAAAAGACTACATTTTTGGACATTAAATCACCTTCAGCTCAGAATACAAGAAATATAAATATGTTACCTACCTCTCTGCAAAATGAGATGCTGTGTAAGGTGCTGCAGATCTCTGGTCACTGTGTACCTCCTCAGAGATAATATTAATGGGGGATCTTAACCTGATCTGGCTTTCTGACAGCTCTAACAAATTATAAGATCAGTGCCTGAAACTTAATCTTTTTCAGCTTACAGATAACCCCGCCAGACCAAATTTCAAAAATCCTCTTAAAGCCACATTAATTGATATCATACTTACGAACAGTCCACACAAACACCCTGCCTATGGATTATTTGTCATGATGTCACTTCCACATTTAAATGCACATTAAAACCCACAAAAAGCAAACAAGAATTTGTAAGAATATAAATCGTCCGGATACTTTACTGCTATTAAACAAAATAGGTGATGGCTGCTATTAAACAAAATAGGTGATGTCTGCACTCTAAACAGCTAACACTCTGTTTTAAAACGTCCTTGCTCAGCAGAAGTTAAATAATTTGGTTAATTTACAACTACTCGCCTTTTTCTCTTCCTAAACATACAGCAGCCACAGGAGTCTGCTTTTTGTCCTGCTCATAATATAACAGCTGCAGTCTGACACAGTCTCCTAGTTAAATCAGATAGTTTTTTTCCCCAGCTTCTTTGCTTGATACTTTCCAATTAGCACTCCTTAACCACAGACTAGTTTAAAATGCAGAAAAATGCAAGTGCAAGGTATTCTGCTCCTCTACCTGTGACTCTGTCCTGCCATTTAAGCTTCAAAAAGCTTGTATATAACTTATACTGAGTCTAACAAATACTTGGAATTTGGTTTTAGGACAGACTTTTAACATATGGCTCAATAATATATACAGTATTAAGAAAAAAAAAAAACTAGAATGCTTATACAGACATAAAGACTGTCTTCCTTCTCATATTGCTCCCCAATTTAAATGTAATAAATGTGATTATTAATTTTTTCTCAAGTGTCTCTGGAAAAAAAAAATCTCATCGTGACTGCCTGAACAAGTAAAAGTATATCAGGTTTTGTGGTGACTTTAAAAGAGTAAGGCCAGAATGCATGGGTAGCAGTCACTAATGGGTCAAAGTGCACACAAAGTTCACTGGGCTGGCAAAAAGCTTGCAAGGGAGGAGTGAAAGCAGCACAAAGGAGAAACCACAAAGAAAGCAAAAACAGATATGGAGGGCTTTCTTCACCTTAGTTTTCAGCTTTCATCCAATAATGATTGTTGGAATGGGTAAAGGTAGGGATTAGATTTAAACAGACATCATCTTTGATATGCAGAGAGATAGACATCCTGCTGCTGAGATCACGCAGCCCGCAGCTGACTACAAGTGGACAGAACAAACTCGAAGCGCAGGCGAGCTCTGCGGCAGTTTAAAAGAGTTGCATGTTTTCTCCAGAGATCCAATATATTCATAACAGCCTTTCAACACTTGTCAAATAATACTGACCAAAGGCAACCTCTAATACACAGTCAGAAATTACACAGCAGATTTTGAGTAAAAATAGCTTGAAGCAAATAGCACTGAGAAGCAGTAAGAATGCATTACAGCATAGGCAGGCTGCACTCCCACATTGTTATTTTAACAAATCAATATATTCTGCTTTCTGAGAAAACATAATTAAGATGAACCTTAATCATGCGAACAGATGTGACCACACCTGACAAGGAATAGAACAGAGACCCTTCTTGTGTTACTATTAGAGTTTCTTTATCCCAAAAGTATACAACTTAGGGAACACTTGCTTTCCATGAAGAACAAATATATATAAATATATATATATATATAAAAATGTTAGTATGCCCTGAAGACAAGTGCTTTTACTTTAACTTACTACTATGGAGTAAATGTTGACTGCATAACAAAGTTGCTATAGAATGATGACATCAATGGCATTTAGATTTGTTTATTCTTTATATTTCATGCAGTAAATTTGTTTCCTCTGTATAGATCAGTAGCACTAAATGGCAGAAGGTGGAATGACTCCGTCAACTAAAACCGTGCTGGTGCAAACTTTAAGATCATTTGCTTTGTTTTGTTTGCTTTGTTGCTCCAACTTGAATGCGCAGATCATCCTTCTTTTGTGAAAAAAAAAGAGCAAACCACATGACTACAATGCGCATGTTAAAAAATTTAAGCATCTTAATAATGTGTCACACGGTGTTGATGTTTCATACTAGTCCTGAATTCCTCACCATCTGTCCAAGCTTGTTAGGAAATTAGAAGCGAACGTAAACATCATTCTTTGAGCGCTATTACCTGTCACAGGCCTCAAGAGATTGTTTACGACTAAGCAATACCAGCTTAGCTGAACTAATATTTGCGTGGTCACAACAAATCACCTTTTGTTTTGCAATGTACTAGTCACACATAAGTAACAGACTAACACGCTAATGCCGCCCTTCCTGCAAACCTCAATATGTCTCTGTCTGCAAAGTAAAGTGAACACAGACACCAGGGCGGATAAAATGTTGCTGTATTTGCATCTACATTTTAAATCCATGAATTTTAATCATCAGGTCTCTTCAATAAGATTTCTGCAGCATTGCGATTCCATTTTTTAGGGGAACATCCAGCAGGTTGAAAATAAAAATCAGAGTGATGAAAGCCCCCTTCAACAACTCTTCTGTGCTGCTGTAGAGCTCATGCTGGATTACAAGACACTCACAAACTTTGGCAGGTAGTAAATCAGTCAACAGTAAATGCCATCTTTTATCAGATCATAAAATCTGCTTGTAGGCATTTAATTTTCCCCTCTCTTGTTTTAAAAGGGAAACAGGCAGCCTAAAGAAACCATGTTTTGTTTTTATAGAGGTTGCAGGAAAAGCAGAGTGTGTGTAAACAGAGCTAAGCCAAGCACTTCTTGTGCATTTGTTTTTGCCTGCGAGCGACAAGAATGTGGGAAACTGCCACTCTTGTGAAAGCAGGTATGAGTGTTGTACATATTTTATGTGACAGATGAATAAGAAAATATTGAAATGATTGTTTGTTTTCAGACAGTTACTATGCTAATGCTTCAAGGCAATATCCATACTGCCATCAAGACGTCTCACTGGAATATTTTCTGCTGAAAATTAGTCTCAGAAATTTGTCTCACGGTGTTAGAAACCCTAACAACTTTCCAAAAAATTTTAAATAAATGTCTGTATGAGTCACCCATGTATCTTGCAGATAGCTGGATTGTGTTATCCAAAAGTCTGTGGTGTCCAGCTGCCTCTGATTTCAGGCAGTGCCATGCCCTTCCCCGGCCTTGAGGGGCACTCTTTACTTATAGCACCTCTTTTAAAGGTCACTGTGACTGGGACAAGTAAGCTAAAGATTGGACCTGGCCCCAGCCACTGCATCACCCTTTATCCTTTACTAAACCCCTGTGCTTTTTTACAATTGCAGCCCTTATAAACACCATTCACTGTGCTCCCTTTTACACTAGGTGAGGTCAGAAGTTCAGGCCACAGGTTTTAACAGTTAAGGCCGAGCTGTGAACTTGTGACCTCCTGGGGTGAGTAGCAAGGGGGAGAAAACTAGAGGGAAGAAAAGAAGGGGAGGCTGGTGGTGGCGGTGGGGGGGGGGGGGGGGGGGGGGGGGTCATCTCTCTTCAATGCAGAAAGGCTGAATTTACAGCTGCATGCTGACTGCATTGCAAGCGCAGCAGAAAACACCTGATAGCATCTCCTTGGGGGAGGAACCGCCCGACCCCTTTGTTGTCTCACTAACAGTCACCCCAGCACCATAAATCATGTTAATTACTTGACTGATGGAATAAATCTTAAAAAAGTCAGTCTGTGGGTCTTGGAACAAGAGGTTCCCGCACTGCAGTTCTGCTTGCTCTGCGTTATCTGTCATCCCATAGTCACTGGGTAATCTGTCCATTTGTTGTTCCCCAAGAAGGACTTTTTGAAGAAGTGGACAGGCTAAGAGAAGGTTGGGCATTGGTGACACGCATATCTCTCAGTAATCCATCTTCCTTTTGGTGGTCTCCGAGGGTGCATTTCATAAAATAAGGTTAATGTTAAACTTAGATCAGCAGTTAAAAGTGTTTAAAGCCAAATCATGCCACATCCTTCATTTAAAGTGCAGACCCAGAGAGTGACTGGAAATGATATGATAAAAACATGGCTGTAAAGACACAATTACAGTGTATGCTTTTGATAGAAGAAAAATAAAAAAACAGTTCCATCTTCAAGAATTTAGGCTACAGAAAACATATTGTTTGAAAAAGCTTTTTCCCCCCCTAAAAAGCTATTTTTGAAAGCCATCTCCTGAAATCATCCATAAATTACATATTTCCCATTTCTACATGCTACCAGATTGTGTGGAACTTTAGCAGTCTAACTCAGAGCCGCAGAGCAGCATGCCAAAGACATGAAAGGTCATTCACACACAATAACAATCCCTCTAAGAGTGCACTCATAGGCTTGTGGGTAATTACAGTTCTTTCACTGGAGTGTTTTGTGTTTCGCTTTGCTTGTTCTGTCTCAAAAGCTAACAACCACTCATTATTCACGGTTTGAGTTGGGCTTTTTTCTTTTTTTTTTCCCTTCAGCAGGTCAAATTACACCCAAGAGTGACAGCTCTCAGAGAAAGAGAGGACCAACAGCCTCACTGCGTTCTGGTAAGTGTAGTCTTAAATCAAGGGGGCAGGGACGCTGACTACAGCCCTGCAGTCTGTTGACTTTGTGGCAAGGGCAGCAAAGGGCTGGAGACATGGATATACTGTACTCTTAGAGCCCACTACAACAAAGTGCCTTCCATAGTAGCCGTAAAGTCTGTGATATACCTTTCTAAGGTACTTGTCCAACATTCTGTATCTTGAGAACTGAACAATCTATTCACAGCAGGAGCTTCTGGCTCAAGAAGGCTGCACTAATTCAAAGACAGAGAATTTATTATTTATTCATGTGTGTGTGTGCATATGTGGGACTGTATTAGGGGCAGGAGGTACTCTGAATTCGTCACTGTTCGTTATTATATCACTGGTGGCATGACAGGGATTGGAACTGCAAACCTACACATGTTTTTATGCTTTTGTCTTCTTTGCTAAACATATTGAGTTAATAATGCTGTATAGCAAAAAATGCTGTTGCTAATGCTACAGGTTGTGAATTAGCCTACCATCACCACCTTTATACATACAAGCATATTTTGGTGAGAGCGATCTACTTCCTACAACACCTTATTAACGTCACCTCTACTTATTACGTAAAAGCGACCAACAGCCCAAATGCCTGGAGCTCTTCTTTCCACCGATTTGCAGTTAGTGCAGAACTAGTGTTAATTAATGGCAAACTGCAAGTCGCTTTATGACCTACTGTTATCGGCCCAGCCTTAACCTTTAACGACGAGCTTAAAAGGTGAAGCCTGAGTCAGAGAACTGAATTGCAGTTAACCATTAGCACGCATTCATACTAGCAAGACAAAATGTCAAGGAGACAAGGTGATGGGGATCTGACCTGTTTGCTTACGGGCTGCAGAAAGTCCTACGTTGGCTCAAACAGTGCTGACCCAGGCTAGCATGTTGTGAACAAAGTCTACACACGAGTTTTGATAAGTTACAGTGTTCCAACCCTGTAGTATAAAATCAGTGCTGGAAGAAGTAGTAGATATTAGCATGGAGAGAAATGTAGAATTCTTGTAAAATTCCCGATTTAGCTCGAACATTTGTGACCCCCCCCCATAAGTAAAAAACTTAATAATAGAAAAACAGTCAACAAAGGAAAAGCAGCATCCAGAACATGTCCAGCCACATATACACATCCACAAATCTACCTGCATGGCTAGTTGGGGAATTTTTCTCCTTTGAAAGGATTTACGATGCCAAACGGAGGGTAATGAAACCCAGAGAGATATTTACTGTCAGTGTCAGAGCTTATTATCCCGGGGAGGAAAATGGGGTCAACTGGAAATACTTGCTGAAAACGGGGTGTTGTCTGAAAAGGAAAAACAGTCTTGCCTCTGTGCCGTCGGAGTTCTAAGATCTCCAACAATAAGGTCACTGTTGAAGGATCAAAAATCAGTAAGGCGGGAATAAATGGGCAATTCACTGTGAACTTCTGATGTTCTTATTGTTCTTACTGCAGCATTTTGCCCATGGTGCACTCTCTAATTTCTTTGATATGGTCCATAACTCATCACTGCACAGCTGATGTGGCATCTCCCTCTATTTAAAGTGTACACAAGACCACCATGTGAACATCAAGATGATTTATATCCACCAGACAAAACCAGGGGCTTTGTCTGCTGCACATGCCACTGTCTGGTATCAAATTCAGTGACAGAACATTTATTGCAGTGCGTTCAATTTGTGGCAATGCTCTAATCTGACCAGAGACCTAACCCTATTTCGCCTGCATTATACAAGCTCGCTACTTGTCACATAACCAAACAGGGAAATCGCATTTTAATAGCAATTCACTCAAATAAAACTGCATGCTTGCTTGGTTTCGGCAATTTCAGCAAGTTGTAAAGTTTTAGAGCACAGCGTATTTTACGTGTCTTTATGTAAACACCTATTCGCAAGTGTCGATTTTTCGGACAAGAAAGTTTAGTATAAAAATATCAGGCGGAAAAATATATTGCCAAACCACACCACCCTATTCAAGCGGCAATAAAACGTTTTCCACGCTCCCCTTTAGTTACTCTTGCCATTTTCATATATAAGGATTATTGTAATAATGCAAGCCAATACCATGATCAATACCATGGTATTGATCATGGTATTTACCTTGACTGCTTAAGAAAGGACTGTCAATACAGTCAAGTAAAAATGAATGAGCTGTCCAAACAAGCTTCTCTGCAGATAATTAGGATCATAAAGGCAGAGAACTGGACTGGATGTGGTCACGGTGATATGGCTAATGCTCCCGTGAAGCTCAGTTTGAACAGGAATACAGAGGTATAATATTAACACCAGATGAGTGTTGACGCATTCCCATTCACACATGACTCCACTGAACCAGAGCCCATAAGCACATTCAATTATTCTTCTCCTGAGCCATTACAGGGAGAGTGGCTAGTATTATCACCACCTAATGGCAGATAATACACAATATTCAGGAGTTCAGTGTACTAAGCATTTGCACAAGCCTTGGTAAAGTCCCTTACTTAATCATCCATTTGGTACTCTGGGGAGTAGGTTGGAAAAACCAGAGGCAACATTTCTTTTGGCACGGAGGCCAAGCTACAGCAGAACTGCACATGTTCATCAGGGGACCATGAGAGGAGACAGCAACACAGCTGTAGTTTGTTGTAGCCTTTGAAAATGAGTACAAATGTTTTTGTTGCGTTGGATTATTTATTCTGCATACGAGACGCCCTTTAACGTAAAGGAGAACAAAACTGAAGTAGGAGAAGGAGGAATAGGGAAGTGAAAGATGCACAGCGGTAACATGTTGGGCAAGGCTGCTTATGAATATCGAACGGCTCTTGCAGAACTTGTATCCCTAATTCTGCACCATCATTTCCTCTGGGAACAAACTTAAATAGATCACACTGGTTGAGATCCATTATCCATCACAGCATCCCCATTCATCTCAAATGCATAATTTCTATGGGTGATGTGTTGCAGTTCCCAATGCATCAACATTATTTATGGTTTGACATTATAAAAGTAAGTGCATAATTTATGGGTCTAAATTAATGCACTACCTTCCGTGTGCTGTCTGTTTCTCAGAGATTCAAAGCCAGATTGCCGCATGCCAAAACTATGGAGCAATCCCATTTACAGCAGAGAGCCCACAGCAGCCTTGATTTATGATGGTAAATTAAAAAGAATGAAAAATTTATGACAGCAATTTGTGGGCAGTCATAAAACTATTATAGAACTTTGAAGTGGTGTTTTGTCCTTTTGCGTGTAAGTGATGCAAGATGACCCAGTCTTACAGAAATACCTCAAGTCGTCTTATGCGAGCAAGATCACCGCTAGATCGAGATCGCCGGTTATACTGTCAGAGAGTCAAAAATTGGAACGTTAATTGACAGAAAATGTTATTAAACTTGAGCGAATTCTATTAAAACACCACTGTTTTCGAAATCACTGCAGTCAGTACATGCCTGCTAAGTGTGTTCAACCTCGCTTTTGCATGAAATCGAAGCCGCAGCTGGCATTAGAGTGGATGCCAAGCCATGATTGAATGAAAGCCCATCCTTGACTGACAAATGATATATTAAGCTTTCAGTCAGCAGGGGGGGGAAGCCAGGCATGTCAGTTACCTGCTACAGCAGAAACTCCACTTGTCAATCTTCCATTGGCAGGGCTAAACAAGATCTGAAACGTTAAAAGCCTGCACACCGTAGTTTTTCACTTCCTTGTGTGTCCTGGGCACTTAGACATCTCAGCTATGTGATGGCTATGAATCAGCATCTGCCATGGGTGTCAGGGCACTGCATTCATAAGTGAAATACAATTTGGTAGGCCTCTGGGCGTGCTCCTACAGTTTCATGCAGGATATCAGAGAACATCAAAAAATGACAGACAATTGACTCCTGAACATTAACGGAAAAGTGACCTTCATGAGGAAAAGTACATCACTGAGTATATCATCATGAAACATTTCACACAGGCAAATTAGACACACCCACTTAAATGGCCATGTAGGGCTATTGTTTCTGTGTGTGTAAATATGTTTGTGTCTACTCCAAGTGTGGTCCATTAATAAAGATCTGAGCGCGTATGTGACAGAGGTCTGTGGGCAGTGTTGGGCAGCTCTGAGTGGCCCTCTCCTTGACTCTGACAGTGTTGATTATGGATGATTAATGGTGTAAAAGAACAGAGAAAAAAGGTCATCTCCTGGGTTCTACAGGGAGCAGATATGCTGCGGGTAATTAAGACACTCGTGTAAGCATGATTAATACACACATGACACTGAGCGTGGTAAACAGGGAACACAGATCTTTGAGTTATGGACTCATTTCTATTTCTCCAAGTACAGAAAATATGGTGACTGTGTAAAGTGATTTAATTGAAATAAATACTTCAAAGCTTACCTGTTTCGAAGGTAGAGGATCCAGCCAAGCATGCAGACATGAAAAATAAAAAAGTAAAATGTATTAAAATAAGGATAACTTTAATATTTTACCATAATAACATGAAAAAATATTATTCGATCTTTCTGTCAAGCACTGTGTCCATCTGTATTTTACTAGTGCAGCCTATAGGCCAAGCAAGGATTATATGACAACAGAGTAGCATTTAAAAAACGAGGACTGGCCGGCCTAAGCTGACCCGCTGCCACGGAGAAATCAATCAACATCAATATGTTCTCACCACAGTCTCCTCTAAGACAGAACACATCAGCACATCCTGTAAGCAGCCTTTACTCATATTACACTTGCTTGTATAGATGGTACAGCACGTACACATGAGCAGGACACCAGGTTGCAAATAGTTTTTAGGAGTCCTAATTATTATCCAATTACGCTTACCGCTGACATGCTGACAACAAATAACAAAACACTAATAAACTTAAGTATCTCTGTATTTTTTATATTTATGCAAATAAGTGAACTCAGTTGGGTACATTCAAATAAATACAATGCTTTTAATGACTAAAACGACACAGATGATTTAAATTGGCACAAGAAATACCAAAAAACTAGGCTGTGTAGGCCCCTCTCTGTCATGTGACAAGCTTAGGGTTCACAGGTTAGAGCAGTCTGGGTGACAGCTGTCGCTTTACGCCAGTTTAGCGACTTATTCTGTCAGTTAGATGGCATACGCATGCCCCAAACTTACCACACAATGACTTACTCTTGGTTTTGAGGTTTACATAGCATGCAATACCCTGATTGTGCATGTGTTCTTAGATTTAGTTTGCCAAAAGCAAAAAGAGAAGCTTTCTTTAGCACCAAATAAGATGTCACTTTTTGTCCGTAATTGAAAGCTACACTGTTCAGTGATGTTACAGCAAAAACACAGTACACAGGTAACAGTTACACTTTGCATAACTAACATACAGTTAGGTTCGTGATGAGTGAAACTGATGCTCATCAACAAGTCATACTAGTAGTGCTATAAAAATAGTAGCTGACAAAGGTCTTCAGCTTTAGTTCTTGTCTAATAATCAGTGATAGTGTAATGGTACAGTTATAATCGTCATGACTAAACTTATTATGGATCACGTGGGCTTAGAGGGGCTGTAGTTAATGTTCGAGCAGAAAGGTGACACTGAAGAGAAGCAGAGCCACGTCGAGGGCAAAATTTCTGCATTCCCAGTGAGACAGTTTGCAGGCTAGGACAGGCAATACCATGCTCCATACTGCCTGTTTATCACCTTTTCCCCCATTTCCTGATCTGTATTTTGCAGACTCACAGCCAAAAGACTTTGCTGCAGGTCACACATTTTTGTAATTTTAGGTGTACATCGATATCGATAATGCCCACTTAAACAAGTAATAACCATATGATGTTCTGTGCAATAACACAGCTGTCTTCTCCTGATACTTGTCGAGACAGAAGGGCCCGTGTCAGATCCTTAGCTAAATTGTAAGTGAGTTCCAACATCAGGCTTACAGTATGCCGCACGGCTTCACATGTCAACCAACAGAGGACTACCGGGGCTGACAGTCACCATGCAGCTCCACACGCAAACCCTGCCTGTACCAGAGGCCTTGCGATGTGATAGCACCACAGAAAACAAAGAGATGGGCTCCATATGGCCAGCCTTCAAAAAGAAAAAGAATGGAACCGTGAAGAGAGTCTGTATGACAGCACCAGGAAGCATGTGCCATGAAACGGGATCTCAGCCAGCACAACACTGATTTGCAGCTAAAGCTGGTTGTAAATTTGTAATGTGAAAAAATCTGGGTTTAAATTCCAGAGCGATAACTTTTGAGTGCATTTAGTGTGTTTCGGTTTCCTTTTTTTAAAAACTTATCATACTTGATAGGTTAAAGGTTTGCAGGGTTCCAGTATCATTAGAGCTTTTGACTTCATGCAGAAGCGGTTTTAACCACTCATTCATCAAAAGCAGCCTTATTGTGTGCATATTTGGACAATCTGGAAAACTCTTATTCCTGAGTAAGATAGAAAGCAGGGTTTCTCACTTCCTAACACAAAGTGCACACAGACTTGGCAGCAGATTTCCTGTTGGAGCCCTGTGTCTCCTTTGTCCCATCCAAGTTTGTTAAACCGCTGTCATTTCAATTGTTCTGCTATAGAAAAATTATAATCCACCTGTCAACAATGACAAGCTGTTGGAAAACTCAGCTAATGGATAGTGTGGGGCCCTGAAATTCCAACCAGGGCACTTACTGCCAACTAAAACCATTACAGAATGACAATTCTTTTCAGTTTATTTGAAAATTGAACTGAATCACTGCTGCCTCCCTGACCATGTAACCACGATCAATTTCCACAGGCAGACACAGATATGAATAAAAGAGGAAAATGAAATATTGACTTGTTTAGTGTGGGTTTTTATCTCCTCCTATTTTAGACAACGGCATAAAAGCTTCATTCAGCATACTTAACTATTTCACCATAGTGCAGATAGCAGTGCAAGTCTGAGATAGCCACCCTATATTTAGGGTTACACTGACATGGAATTAATAATTTGATTCATGGGCCCATTCCTAGCGGTTTCCATAGGTCAGCCTGAAAAGGGAAACTGTAGCATCAACAATTACAGATGAATGTTGTCTTTAGCCAGGTTGCTTTGCTGGTGTCATCAAGATAATTGAGTTTAACATACAGGGAAAGTCGTGTAACATGACTTTTTAAATAATGGGTTCTGCTTGAAAAGAAACATTTTTTGTGGAAACATTTAATAACTGAATTTATGTCGGGATACCAAAAAAAGAAAGAAAAAAAAAGAGAAAAAAGTTTTGATTGCTCTTGTGACCTGTGCACAGTTAGCATGCTGCGAGTTTACCAGCATGGTCCAGGATCGGTTTTGTTCACACTCGGGGCCTATAACACCAACAGCCCTACAGACAATCGCTAAGGAGGATCACTTTGATCTCTGTGCCTCACTAAATCAACACCAGACAAGGTTCACGCAAAGGTCGGCAAAGTCATCCGATCGTCACATTCCAAAAGCAAGCATTGCATGACAGCCCTGTACTGGTAGAGGTTAAATGTCACCAAAAGTTCATGCACGATACCGGAAGTTGGACCAATGTAATATGGCCCTAACACGAAAAAAAAAAAAAAAAAAGAGGTGCAGGGAAAAGAAATCAAATAATCAAATACAAGCAGGCAGAAATGTGGTTTCTGCAGGTTTAAAAGTAGCACTTTTTTAAAAAGAAATAATGAATAAATTCTTAAAGAAAATGAAAATAATAAACAGCCTGTCCGTTTTCTGTTTAATGTTTCTGCTCCATATTTACAACTGAAATAAAAACTTGGGCTTAAATGGCTCCGTGTGTATATCACTTCACACCATTTAAACATACCTTGTACACATTTCCCAGCTTTGATACTGAGCAGAGACAAGGATAGCAACAGTAACGCGCTCCCTGTTCAGATCACACAAACACAGAAGTACCCTGCACTGCTACACAGTCATTTACAAAGGGTCACTACTCTTTACAGGAGACCAAACCTATCATAACACAGCTGTGAGCACAGACCTCCTTTGTATTCTGAGAAAAGAAAAGGAGGGGGGGTGGTAAAAAAAGATGATCCAATTAAAGTTGTATATCACTCTGCTATCCTCTGTCAGTGCATATTCCTCTGGCTCTATTAGAAAAGCCAGCTCCTCCCAGGCAGGCCAGTGTAGCTCTGTAATTACACCTCTTCCTCTGACAACCTGCATGATTGTTTTCCTAACACTGTATTACTTCGTTAGTACTTTCCAGTGTGCGTTATTTTTAAACTGTCAGTCTGGCTCGACTCATCCTACCCCCCCCCGGCCACCCCATCCATACCCACCCCCCACCTCCAATCTACACTCGTCTGTTTATCATAACAATCATTAATAACTGTCACTTGCCAACATCCATAGAACAAACTCATTGCCTCATTACTATGTTGGAGCGTTTGTTCCAGCGCAACGCTTGTGTATCGCTCACAACAGGGCCAAGCCAATTACTTTGCTGAAATGGAATCACATTAATCAAAACTTAACAAGGTGGCAAATTTAAAGATATCACATTGCAAAAGACAGCATAACTAATATGTCACTGTCGCCGTTGCTGTTGAGGTATGCAGCAGGCAGGGACTAAATATATTGCCTTCCGGGGTCCGTATGAATTTAGACATTTCGTATGATAAGTATTATAAGCCGAATGAACTGCTTCTGAGGACCTCCTTGTCACGGCAGTAAACAAATAGGGGTCAGGAAAGACAAAGGATTGGAAGAGAGTGAAAGAGAGACAGAAGAAAAATGCAAGAAAAAAAAAATAAAAAGGGAGCGATAAATAAACCTTAACAGAAATGGGAGGACAGGAGTGGGAAATGACAGAGGCAAAAGAAAGTAGAAGAGGACAAAAGTGGGGAGTAACATGGAAGGAGGAGGTGCTTAAAGACTAAGAAAAGGCATCGAAAAGGAAGGATAAAAGGAGAGAAGATATAGGAGGGATGGACAGGGGAGCAGTGATGTAGAAACGAGAAGAGTGAGAGGGAGGAGGAAGCGCTGAGCGTGTCTCTGAGAGCACCAGCAGGCGGCAGTTCATCATGTCTCCCTTCACAGAGACGTTTTCTTTTACACTTTAAATGATGATACTCATCAATCACAGTCTGACAGCTGCATCAAACCAGCTGCAAACATGCAAAGGCCAGCAGTGTGAAACCTGCTGACGCCACCCATCGCTGCATACAGGAGGAATCAGTCAGCCGCTCGGCCTCCGCCCAGGATTTATCTGCTCTCACAACACACCAGCTTGCTTTTCTCGCAAACCTAGAGTAAATACAATCTATTTCAACAGAAGTACCTCGCATGGGTTTGAGAAATCACATATGGATGGCCAAACTTTCACTGAGTATTTAATTTGGACAGCTTCCTTTGCAATATTGTTAATAACAATGACAATATTCTGCTCTATTTTAAACACAAATATTTAGTAGCACCAAGCAAACGCAAAGCCAGCAGCTTTGTGCAAATAAGACTGAATTTAAGACCACCAACACACTACGTAAGTCACAAATGTGTAACTTACAGGCGTGCCTTTTGCTTTACTGTCATGTAATGTTTCGGATAATGGGTGTACTATGCCGTCTTCACAAAACCTGGCAACTTATTACCTGCGCGATTGAAACGTTAATATGAGTGCTCACCATATTGGGATGCTAACACTTGTAAATGATGGGATAGTGTAATTGCGCAATTTGTAGAAATCTGCACTTGGATCGAGGCACATAACGATAGATATTACTGAAATTGAAGCCATGTTGGAGAAATTTAATCATAATTTTCCAATGAATGATTAAAAACCATTTCTGCAATTCATGTGCATTTTGAATCGATCATTCGCAGATCATCCACACTACTGGTCTTAGATGACTCCCTTCAGCCATCCTTCACTTTCTCCTCCTCCGCCTTCTCCTCCCTTTTATTTAGCGTTCTTAGTGACTGCTCATTTCTAGCACTCAGTCAGAGGGAGGGGGGAGCGGGGTGATCTGAACAGAGCCAAGCAGATGGATGCGAATTCAAAGTTTCCTGATCTTTAGCAGAAGTTATAGAGGGTTATCTTTGGCTGTATATCTGGGCCCTGGCAGCTCTCCCCTGGTGATGAAGGATTAAGCAGCACAGCTGTCTCTTCCCAGAATGATGCAGTGCAGTGCTCCCCGACACGACAGCATCACTTAATCTTAATGTCCGCTCCTCCAGCGCAGACGCACAGGACAAAGCCAATCAGCATCACATGCCACGGGGATGGACCCTGCTGCCTGGCCCGGGAGTCTCTCACCCTCGCAGGCCGATTAATCAACTTCAGACAGCCCAGTTCAATCCCAACTACAGCTCCCCTTTCTCTGATCTGCTCACTCCCGCTCTCTCACACACACGCAGGAATATACACACTCTAACCGATGTGATGTATAGAGCAGGGGAGGGCTACCATGAAGGAACGCTTATCAGATTTCAGTCCACATTATGCATGTCTTTGTGTTACACTGAGAGAGAAAAAGTAGAGAGCAAAGAGGGTGGGAGTGGAGAGTAGAACACCGGGGTGGGTTATTGAATGCTTACACCTCATTTCTGTCACAGGCCACCTATTTGTTGTGAGATCTATGAGCTCCAATTCAGGCTTAAGGAATAATGACTAATGCTCATTTGGACAAATGGCTGTTTGGGAGGTCCTGAGCAAGGATTTAAATCCAGTATGATACCTAAACCTTTTCCTTTGCACTGCAGTCTCAACTTCTCATTTCACCCGATAGCTTATCAAGCTGATCCGATCTGAGAGCTCCATTAATTTGCACTGAAAACGGACAAAACACAGAAAATGGATTTCATTGCCCTAAACAAGGCAAATCTGCTGAGAATCTGCTCTGATATATCAAATGCTCTTCATCAAGTTGCCTAGCAGCACGAAGACAGACAGAGAAATAATATGCATGGCAGAATGATGTTAGGGAAACGCACCCCAGTGTATGTTTAAGACGTCCTGTAGAACCCTGGTTATGTGCAGATATAGAATATTAGCTCCATAAGTTACTCTCAATTGCAGTCAGTCTCATTACCCACGGGCATTTCCCTGTTTCATGGAATGATGAAGAGCGTTTCGGCTTCAAGTCGAATAGTGGGGTGTATACAACATTAATGCACGCAGGACTCTCAGGCGTCCTATCCAAAAGGCCGCTATGATTTAGGAGAGCTAATTTAGAGCAATAAGCATTGAACACCATGAAAGCATCATTACGCTACTAGCATACAGTATGACCTTGAATAAGTAGTAAAACAACATAATGGGATTCTTTATCTGAAGAATACTCTAATCTTTCTTTCGCACAGTCCTCCTGTATCTAATATATGTGTGCTTATATAGTGCCTTAATAAAAGACATAAAAAGGGAGATGTTTGCATTATTGTATCTGTTTCACCACGGTGCTGCAATTCATAACAGAAAAACGCTCTTAGGTTTGATAATAAAGACCTGGTTTTTTTATTGCGGTGGAGTTCACGGTTATAAACAAAAGGAATTCATCTTATTAGTGATGTTATGAAGCAGCTCCTAGTCAGATATACCACACAATCTGGGCTTGATTTCTTTATCTGTCATTTCCAATCTCCTCACTGTGCAGCCTCTTAATCTAATAAGTTATTCTGGAAATATGATATTCACCAAGCAGCAGTGGTAATTTACACATAGTTAAATTGTTTCTACCAGGGTGATTACTGCTGGCAACAGCACAGCATACCGCTCTGGCAGTTTATGATGGCGTCTAAGAGTGATTTACCAGCGTTATCTTCCCGGCTAAGGGAATCGTTTTGGCCAAAGTTAGCAGAGCCCATGGAAGATTTCAATCGGAGCTTTTCCATGAAGACCTCACCCGTTGAAACGAAGCAGAAACCAGAGAGAGGGCTGGAAAAACAAATCTTTTAAAGATTGGATACTCGTCTGCCAATGTGGGCATACACAGCCTATTATTCTACTCAGCTGCATGAAGACAGATATTGATTTGTGGCACATACAAACAACACGATCAAGGATATTGCAGGCTTTTCTCTCAGAATAGGACGATGGGTTTGTATTGCATGTACCAAATGTTATTGCCAATATGCTTTGCTCCATTAAAACACAGAGCTAAACTGCTTCATATTTGTTTGGAAAATTCCCTTCCGAATTTCCTTATCGATACTTTGCCGCTTGCTGCAACATTTGTGCAGAAAGTAAAACTTCTGTCATCCTCGATGTGGAGTCAAACTAAGCTATCTAAAACTCAAAAGTAACCCGTATTTTCCAAAGATGTGCTCTGTGTCAAGCACATTTTATGAACAGGTGAAAATAACTGGTAAGTGCTACTGGATGATACAGCTAAAGCATAAATTTGGCAGAACACTGATACGTATATTGAGACAAGCCTCTTATTACCCTACAATTCCAAAGATCCCAGTTCAAATCCACATTATAGTGCCGACTATATAGCCCAAATATTACTGTGCCATTTCAGTTTTATAGATGTCTACCTGTAGTGTGAAACCATCAATAGCCTTCTAATGATATGATGATGGAGCCAGGGCATAGTTCCATTAATTCATCATTCTATATTCTCCTCCACACCTTCCAGACCCTGCTAATACAGACATCATCTTCTGCCCCACGCACATAATAAAGGGCTGTCAGATCCACAGCGTTATTAATTAGCACTTCTCTGAGGTGAAATTCAATCAATTGCAGGCCCTCTGACAGCTTTTTAGCAGGTTATGCAAATCAAATGTGACCAAGCCCCGTTGCTTCCACGGTGGTCGCTAAGAAGAAAAACCTAGCCGCACTGCACAGTCACTCCTCAGACTCCTCTCACTTCAGACTCCTCCTCCTCCTGGTCCTGTGACAGTGCTAACACATTCATTACTTTAACATTTGAGCTCTCCCAGCTCTGATCACATCAGGGAGGGTGAGAAAGAGAAGGTACGGTGGGATGGAGGGGGGTCCTTAATGTTCATTTAATTAGAATTAGACATATGGAGTATGGAGCAGAGATGGTGACAGGACTTGCAATGACTCACCTAAAGGGAGCAGAGAGGCAGCACTCAGACATCATGAGATCATAGGAGTACAATAATAGATGGACGGACCTATTTGATCTGAGTGGGTTAACAACATGTTTGCAATATGCTTGGAGTTAGAACTGGTTTCTGTATATAATAACAGTAATACTAATACTAAACCAATGGCAGACCAGTTATAGATTTATTTGCAGCTGTTTTTAGGCTTGTGTCCTAAGGAGGCATATCCAAGCAAGAAACTCATACAACCATTTAAACTGATACGTCTAAAAGATACAAAAATAAGGTCAAGGTTCTTCTCCGACTGTAAAAATGGATTTTTGCTTTGGCTACTGTGCAGTTACACATCATTGGAAATGCACACTTCCATGCAAACATGCGAGGATGAGGGCAGCTAATGGCTCCAAAATCTCTCCTCGGAACCTATGCATTTTTCATGTCACCATAAAAGGACCGTCTGTGGCAAAGCTAACGGCGTCAGGCGCTAATTGATCTGCGCCTTTAATGTGTGTGAAACAGGGGAGTGCCGAGCAATGCCGCAAAACTGTCACCTCAGCCTTTTTCCTCTAATGCAGCCATAAATCCTGTAACTCTCGCCCTCTCAGTCAGATGTTTTCATTACTACCATATCAGTTTTATTGAAATTACTGACATCTGCATGTTTCAATAATTGCAGGTCCTCCGAAGCCGTTGTAGCATTTTTTTTTCTTTTTAAAGGGGAGGAGGCCCACCGCTCTGCGTTCTCGATCAATTTTCTGCTCTCGAGGGACGAAAGAGGGAATGTGGTATTGGAAAAGGCACAGAGGCCCTGATAGATTGTGTGGTTACCCTGTGACGGAGACAAACAGTTTAATCCGGTGTAAATCGGCAGGCACAGTGTGAGATTGTTTTATACAGAGATGTAAATTGTATTGTCAAAATCAGTCATCTTCCAGGTATGGGGCTTAGTAGGAGCCACTTTAGAAGTGGAAAGACAAACGCTTATCTCACTCCACAAACCCTGGGGGGAGGCACAGAGCCACCTGGAGCTAGCTCTCTCTTTGTGAGGACATAACACCGTCAAATGAGAGGAAGCACAAATACCTGCTGAATAAGGTGTTTGGGATTTATCAAAGCTGAAAACTATGACACAAATTTGTACGTGTTGCTGGCTGCAGTGTTGGTTCTTATCATTGCACTGCAATGGGATCCTGGTGCAGTACAAAACAAACAGCATCACAGCCTAATATAATAGACACTATGAGATTGGGAGGTTACAGTGCCAGTGTAATGCATGTGTTCCTCCTGTTTGAATTATCTATGGTCTATCTATGCATAATGCATACTGGGATGGGTCCCATTATTATGGCGTAGCCGGGCAAATGAAATATCCCTGGAGTTTTCTTGGCGACACAGTCCACTAAATCAATGCAGCACTTTGATAAAGCTGTATGTCTAGATAATAAGTCAGCAATAACTACTTGCAATCATTTCATTAGGTACAGTATGGATGATACAGTTAGGGAAATGAGAAAAAGAGGGTTGAGTCTCTAATGTGGAAAGTGCTGGCTCCGTGCCTGCGCGTGAGAGAGACAGGGAGTAAAAGAGAGAGAGCGAGAGAGACGTGGACCGTAACTGCACCGGGTCTTTATTGTTTCGCCTTGATTTTTAAGCCTGTGTGCGTATGCTCCTGTATGACACACAAGCATTGTGCGGTTGGTGTGTGCATGTTTGTTTGCTGTGACTGGGATTAGACTGATGAGGCTTTAGTATATCTGTCAGGCACAGTTTGGGGATTGGAGGAGTAGGCAAGCGGGAGCCAGTGGCCATACATCTCTATTACACTAGATGGTCACCACTGTGGCCAGCTGTTTATTCTCATTAGTTCACACGTTGGCTATCCAAAGCAAGCCTTTACAGCCTTTCCCATAGCCAAGTCTACTGCGATCCAGTTCAAACCAGTCCAAAGCAGACGTTTTCAGAAGTACGTTGGTGTTATTTTATTTTTTTATCGTTTAGTCGATGCATATTTTAACCTCCACCGCAAAGGCGCAGAGAGCAGACAGGAAAGTGTTATTGGCAAAAATCAATATTGATGATCAATTCCACCGCACAGCCACTCAATCATTCCTCCCATATTCCCTTGTCCAAGCTGGTGAAAAATTGCAGGTTTTGGGTATAATATCTGTCTTCTACATTGCAATAGTTATTTGTTGTGTGCTGAAAATGCAACCATGTGACAGTGAGGCAGAAGCATTAGCAGGCTCTCTTGGTGTGGGATACGAGGGAAAAGGCTGCTTTTTCATAGTGGTGCACAGACAAGGCTGCAGTGAGAAAAGCTAATGGCTATGATTAATGACAAAGGGCCAGAGGAGAGCCGGGACACAGACGCTACATATATCATCCTCTCCCATCAGTCTGTGCACCTCCCAAGACCCTCTCGGCAGAGTGGGGGGAGAGAGAAGGAGGAAGAGGAGAAGTGAAAGAGGAGGAGGCGAGGCAGAAGTGAGACAGAGAGACAAAAAACAAAAAAAACGAAAAGAGGAGGACGAATGAGAGAGTTATCTACTCCGTCTTTTACACACAGGAATTGCTTCTCTCTTCTTGGGGGAAAGTGGAAGGAAAAAAAAAAAACAAGTGACAAAGAGGTGATAAGGTGAACAAGAAAATGGCGTGTAAAATAAGTAGGAGATATTCTGCGAGAGAGGAAGAGAGCAGTCTGTGATCGTTCCTGATTTCAAGCAACTTGACTCTTCACGTGCCGAAGCCACATTTCCAAGGTCTTATCTGCCATATGGTCTTCCCTGTTTGGATGATTTATTAGGTGAGGAAAAGTGCACAGATAAATTTTACTGTGTTTCCCTGCAAAGGCAACCCACGGTGTCAATAACAAAACTCAGACGTCTTTAATGAAAACTTTTAGTACCGAAAGGGGTAACCATCTATTTATGAGTCGCTATAATATTACACCAGCAAAAGAAGAAGAAAAAAAAAGTATCTGTGCTTCTCACGCACTCTACAAAAAAAGGCCTGAGTTGGAACTGGTGGAGGGGGGTGGGGGGGTGGCAGATCATATCCATATGTCAGCAGCTCCCAAGCACCCTGCATTTAACATGGCGCGGGTGTATTTCTGCTTAATTGAAGCATTCAGCTGTTTACAGCTCACACAAAAACAGCAAGGGTTTATTTATGGCCAATTATAGAGTAGTGTTTTGAGTGAAGGAGGCCCATTATGGATTCCAGCCCTTTTGATTCTAATTAGTCACTGTGTTCAGGTTTTTTGGTTTACATGCCTGATTTACTGGGAGGGGGCTCGGCAGTGGGGGTGAGAATTAATTTCCTATTAAACAACATATGCCCATTTCTAAATCAGACAAAAGCTTGCTGAGTAACAAGACATGAAAACAATAACTGTGGAACAAGCTGCTGGTACACCGTCGCTGCCGTGTTTACCTCTTTACTCGCGTTTCATGAGCAGAAATTAAGAAATTTAAAGACAGGGTGTGTGAACAAAAAAATGTAGCCCGTCTTAGCTTCATTTAGTGCACAGTATAATTTGATGCCAGTATATTACAGTCATAGTATTTTCCTCAAGTTAGAGAAATGGCTGGGTTATAAAATTAAATATCAAAGGCTAACCATGATAAGGGCATTAAAAAATGTACTTCTTCAAAGGAAGACATGTGTATATACCCAAATAAAAATGCATTGAAAGCAAATAATAAAGCTGCATTATTTAAAGGCAAGCATTTGATTGCAACTGCAAAAACTCAATGGCTTTCTTTCCACTGTGCTTGCCTTATGAACTCATGACATGTGTAAGCTATTCATTACAAGAAAACGGTTTGCCAAACGTGTGCCAACAGCTTCCCAACAATGAACTGTTAATTTGCAACTAAATGGGAGTCCAGTGCACATTTAGGTTTTCATTTGCAAACCAAAGCTGGTCCTTTGAAGTACAAATGTCCTACATTTAACAAGGTAGAGTCACAAAGGTCACAGATGACAAAGGGACTGGCTCAGAGCGAATGTCAACATGTTACCTAAATTCCAACGCAGCCACGGGTTTTCACAGTAAAACAATCGCCCCCAGCAAGGGAAAGAAGTGTAATGGCAGAGAACAAACATAAAACTGTATTTTTAATCTAATTACTTAAAAAGAATGCAGTAAAAGTAACCGATGCATATGATTTAATGTTGTTCTCCCATTTTATAATCAATGGATAACCGGCGCTTGCGCTACTTTATTCCTCTCTTAAAGCTTTTTGACTTATTTATGGTGACTGTGTAGCAATTAATATTGCACAGGCTGCATTGTCATTTTTCAAGCCATTTCCCAGGAAATGTTGTACACCCCGTAATGGCCCCTCTAACGCTGTAGCTGTCATGTCCTGGACAGCTGCATTTTTACAAGACAAACTCAGACACGTCACACTCATCTCTCTGTGGACTAACTCGCTGCTCATTTCCACACAATAAACACACGCACATACACAGACCCACACAGAGGCCATGCCAGCAGCTGTTAATAGCTGCATGGAAAACTTTGATTAATATTTCACCCCTTGTTGCAGGGCTGCTGAGCGAGTGTCACCTTCCTAACATTGTCCCATGAAACCTTTTCTTTCACGGGCCCCCACGTTGGAGAATGACAAATCTGTTAGAAGGATCCCCCAAAACCTCATCAGGCTAATTACGGTGTAGCCATGCGGCTCTGATGTATGTCCGCGTCTGTGCCTGTGTTCACACTAGTTTAGGTTGGAGGTTTGGATTGAAGCCAGGTTAGCAGTGCCAGGGCATGGCATGCTATGAAAAGAAATTGAGACCTCAGGTTTCAAATTAACCAGGTCTCAAACACTTCCCTCGTGTACATCCTCAGATTCACCGTGCTTAAAGACGTCGAGCTTTGGTTAAACCTTTGAGTCGGATTCGGCAGGGCCATCCTCGGCCCCATCTCAGAGGAGGGGGTTTTTGGCAAACGGAGGGTGTGAAAACAAACTTGGCTGAGAGATCTGGATGTAAACACTGCAGTTCCATTGAGGTACCACCCCTCCTCCAACCGTTTACAATGTTGTTGTCAATAAACTGGAAGGACAAGGTGATAAAAACCTTGAACACCAACATCATGTACTGTTTCACGCAATGCAAATGTGACACTGTCATTAAGTTGGCACACAGCTTGGTTCAATGTTTAGTAGAACATGTTTACGCAAAAAACCAATGTATGACATCTTGGGTGTGAAAGAAGTCAACCAAGTAAGGAAAAAAAAAAAGAGCTAAACTCTCATAGATTAAGATACACAAAACCCAATAAAGTAATTGTGCTTATACATATCCATTTGAAAACAGTGGTTTAAATATTTACTTTTATAATTCTATTATGATGGTTAACAGTTAAACACTTCAAGTTAAGAACGGGAGACAATGTGCTAATAAAGTGTTGTAGATAATCGCCTGTTTGCCTCCATGTGCTCCCACAGACTGAATGTGACAACAGAACCGATAATACCACAAAGACATGTGCATGAGAGAAATATGAGCATATTTGTGTCATTCCACACCTTGACATGTACACTGCCACTTGGCACAGCTTCTCTGTCAGCTGTTGTCTTTTGTTTCCGCACACTTCACACTGGTTGCAGCACCTGTCTTTGCCATTCCTCTGTGAAGGCTGTGTAGAAGGATAGAGGATGGAGAAGGTGTGTGTCACCTGGGGCCCTCTGACTGAGAGAGGCTGTCATGCCCATCACTGCCCCAGCAGGCCCGCCAATCACATGCAGGCAGACCCACGCTGAGACAAGGCCACGGCAAACAAGCAAACAAGACAACAATCGACAACAATCTTTAAACACGCTTGTCATTCTCCTCGGAGAGATTTCCATTTCTGCTACTTAAGCGGCACATGAAAACACGACAGCCATTGCAACAACAAGCTCTAAACACAACTCTGGTGTTCTCCCTCCTCGGAGAGATTACAATTTCCAGCCATTTAGCAGAGAATGAGAGGCGTGTGCAGATTGAAGGGATTGGTGCAGCGCACGTTGGTGTGTCGCAGCCTGACTGGGTTGAGTGCGGTGTGCCATGTCATTTTTGGGTGCGCTGTTGCTCAACATCAAGAGAAATCGATGGCGTCTCCACAGGGGCAGGGAGGCCTGTGGAATTGAGGAGCTTCTCAGGTCTGTTTGAACTCATTTTCTTTTCTGGGCGGTTGCCCCCTCGCTCAGCCCCCTAAGGCATCTCCCTCACAGCAGGCCCTGACAGCTTGACACATTGACAGCTGCCGCTGAATGACAACTGATTTGTACAAATTTCAAGCCTTATAAATCTACCTGTCACAACAAGAGCATAAAAGAGCTCGGACCCAGCAGGTAATTCGGAAGTGGTGGGGGAAGAAGAAAAAAGGCCTGCTTCCTCCTCCTCCTCTTCCTCACTACTGCCAGTCTGAGAGGGCAAAAGAAAAAGACACAAGATAGAAAGTAAAGAAAACACAATATGGCTCTTTTTTTGCTTTCCTGATGGTACGCCATCATCCTCTCCTCAGGTCCACTTTGAATGGGAAGCAGTGAAATCATTTTCTTGCCATCAGGTGATCAATTGTCTCATTTAAAGATTATAAAGAAAGGAGTGAAAATGAAAAAGTGCAATTTGGTTTTACACCAACATTAAAGGAGGCCACCTGCTACTCACAGGATTATCGCATCAGTCTGCTTTTCAAAGCTGGCTCTGGCTAAATGAGCAGGCTCTTTTTTTTGACGGTATTTAAACACTATCCAATAGTGCTGCTGCGCCCCGACCACTCCACCCCCGCTTTTCTTCTCTTGGTAATGGCAGACCTGGCGGGCAAGGCCTATAGCTGCAATAACTCCTCCTCAGGAGTATATCTTGTAGCTGGATATAAACTATGAGAGACGGGGGCAGGAGAAAATCAATAGAAGTGACAAACAGAGAAAATGGTTTATAATTCTAAATGAGTTATCTGTCTAATTTTTAAAGGGATTGTGGTTTGTCTGCGGTAGGAAAAAAACCCCACCACCAGTTATTAAACAATTTAAATGAGTCTGAAAATCCCCCTGCTTGACTCTTTACCCAGTTTTTTTAAATAGAAAAATGTGACATGCTGCTCATGTATACTCATTATAGCTACAAAGGCCTTGATGTCCCCAAGTCTTCTGTAAATACTTCATAAGATGATGCACAAAAGGTCCAACAGTAAAGAATCTCTTCCCACTGTAACTTTGTTTGCCGATGCTTTTACAATGAGAGGCAGATCAGCTGATAAGAAAGTAGAGGTCATCCAGCCACTTCGTTACAACTCATCCCTGCTGGGCTCAGCATGCTCCCACAGTTAAACAGGAATCACATAACTGACCAATGACACTTATACTTGTTTACCACTGGTTCTTTGCTGGATGTGCACCAGATTCCTCCAGGCTATGATTGAGACCAGACTGAATCTGCAAGGAGGGCTCTTATATGTGAAACTGCACTGTTTGCATGCAATCTGACAGTTGGTAATATGTGTTTTGCGGACGGGCATGAGTCATTAAACTAAGATTGACTGCCACAATTATCAGAAAGTCGGCGTACAACAGCACCGAGTAGATGCACATTTTGCTTGGCAGCGTGGATAATGAACAGCCCTCAAAGTGGGTGCACGAACTCAGGTCTGTGGAGAAGTGAATGACTGCCAGCTCAACCTCTCCTATTTGCAAGTAGGCAAAACACTCTAATCCTCCATTTGTGTGTATTCATCCCTATCCTAAATGTGCCCTTCCGCACTCTAACCCTCAAAGACCCTTCACTACATGCAACCAGCGACCCCGCTGTTTGATTAAGACCTAGCTCCACTGCTTTATCCCTGGACAGGACCCCAGCTGGGCCAAAAAGCACGAGTTAAGCAAAAGGATTATGAGTGCCACTCCCATCGAGGCAGTCAAACTGTCACGCAAGATCAAAGCACTTCCCAGCTACCCTCAGTCATTTAAAGCAGGTGTCCTCTCATATTCTAATGCCGGGACAACTAGCTTTTGGAAAAAGGTAATGGAGGGTTTGTTTTCTTGTGATATTTTGACTAAGTATACAGTCGTTTCTTTTGAGAAATGCTGAATTGTTTCCTGATACCTTAAACCAGACAGTAATGTGTTTGATACACTGTGGGAAAATGGTAAGAATTAAAAAGTTTCTGGCAGATGTTATTTACCCAAAACAAAACGGCACAAGTCGGATATTTTGTACTGTAAGAGCACAGTTGATGACAAGAGTCCTATTATGTCTTGATAATTTGGGAACACAGGCATGACAAGCATCTGTGCCGTAAATAAGTGAACACAGACTCTGGTGTGACACTGCTCCAGCGAGACACAGCCTAAACT
This sequence comes from Diplotaxodon limnothrissa, assembly GCF_057381915.1. Classification (NCBI taxonomy): domain Eukaryota; kingdom Metazoa; phylum Chordata; class Actinopteri; order Cichliformes; family Cichlidae; genus Diplotaxodon; species Diplotaxodon limnothrissa. The sequence goes on along the minus strand of NC_140608.1, from coordinate 11,573,535 downwards.
CAACATGTCCCTCAGGACCTCCCATATAACACTCAAAATCACATGCTTCAGCACTCCACCCCCCCTAACAACAACCCCTCCTCCCCGCATATGCACGCGGAAAAAAATAAAAATTAAACCAAAAAAGGAAGTTGAGGAAAAAAAACAAGCAAATTATGAGCAATTATAAGGAAAGAATATGTGATGTATATAAAACTAAAAAGGGGTGAGGAGAGGAGGGTAGGCCTGTCCAAAAGTCACACAATCATTAAAGGCACTGAATGGTTCTTATTATGGCATCTGAAGCCCAGCTGGCCTTGGATCCTGCAGGTCGGCTGTAGTTCAGCTGAGGGTCTTGTGATCTGGGGTGGGGGGAGGGACTTGGCGCGAGCGGGAGGAGCTGTGACTGAGGGCAAAGGGATGACGGATGGGCCTAAGGGTGAATGCCAAAACCATAAATCCAACCTCAGCCTGACCCCAAGCTCCAATAAACTTTATTTACATTTTCACATTGCGTCCACCTTTAAAACGTCTATGTTTAGACATTTCAAAGCAGCCTGACGCGCCCATCTATCTTTCCACCGAGCTTTCAAAGAGGACAGCGAGCTGGGACTAGTTTGTCCCATCCTGACCTGACAAACTGTCTGCTCATATCCACCCCTGACAAGGATCACTCATAGGATCTTTTATTAATTGCGGGTTTGTGAAAGAGGCTTCTATTTATATTATCCGGCAGTCGCCTTTGCAGCTCGCCTTTGCAGCTCGCCTGCTGAGCTGCGAGCATGCTTTGAGGCATTTAGGGACTTTTAACTTTCTTCTCGTCTTTGATATTTTTCCCACATGTTATTCCCAGACTCATTTACTAATGTTTATTTGCATTGATTTAAGCCTTTATTTAAAGATTAAATTAGATTAACTGGCAGATATTGGCAGTCAAGTACTAACCCACAGTATCACATTTCCTACTGCAGGGTGTCATGGGGATCGTGTCTATTTACACTTCCATCCCTTTAATGATTTTCATTCAGAAATCAGTTTAGTGTTTACTCTCATCAGTCCTGCCTGGAATTATTTCTGGCAACTATGAACACAAAACTACTTAGAGTAATTAGCAGTAGCAACAATTCACTGTTTTACTGCCAAAACACAAACACACGTATACAAAAAAAACCCTTTCAATGCCAGGAGAGCTCGCATTCTTTTAACTCTTTTCTTCTGTTTGTGAAAGGGGAAATAAATAAATAACTAAAAGGCAACATCCTGCCGTTTCACTTTCCTGCAGCTCCCATACACTGCTCTTTTTGATGTGGGCGCCTGTTGAGAAACCTTGTTTGGACAGCCATGGGGTGGAGCTGCCAGGCTTATAAGTCTGCCACAGAACACAGGCGCTCACAGGGCAGCCCGCAGGGGTCCTCTCATCGGCAGAGGGAGGGGATTCTACCACCTTAGCGGGTGAGAAAGGCACAGTATTATTACACCCCATCAAGGAAACTCCAGCTGACAATAAATCCCTGAGCGCTTTACAGTGCAGACAGTGAGCATGGAAGAGTGCCACTGAGCGAGAGGGGAGGAGGGCGAGTAGACAAGGAGAGGAGAGGAGGGAGAGGGGGAAGAGGACTATCCCTCAAAAGGCCATAAAGCCTTCAGGCTGTCATTCAATTTCAAGAGCCATGACAACGGAGAGTGTTTGGCGACTCCATTTTTTTTAACTAAAAGATTTCGGCACCACAGCTGATCTGTAACAGTCATTACAGCCCTTCTAAAGGCAGTAAACGTTTGACTTGACGAGCAAATTTTAAAACGAAAGAACTCTGCAGTATCCATTTGCTCTTCACAAGCCTCACTCGACGCCTTCCGCCTCGCAACTCTATGTTAACACGTGCACAATCCCAGCTTCTACCAACGATTTCATTCTGCTTACAAAAAGACATTACGATGGAAAACAATATACGGAGCGGCTGACTGCAGGCAAAACCATTACTCGAAGAGCATCCTGTCAGAAAAATCTGCCAAGAGCTAAAAGCAAAATACACATCTAAAATAATCACCGATGATTCTGGGCTAGTTCTGTGGTGGAGACGGCGCTCTATGGCCTTGTGTGAGAAAACAGGGAACATGCCTAAGTTATTACTGCAGGAAGGCAATCTGTCAAAGCCAGGCTGTTCTGGCATAGCCAATACCACTGGTGAGATCAGAGAGTCAGATTCTGCTTGCAATTACTGCTAAAGGACCTTGGATGCAGGCAGCCTGCTATCAATTATTTCCCTGGCCCTAGACACTTGGAGCTGTCAAAGCCCTACTGTCTTCTGTTTTGTAACAGAGGGCCCTCTGAGACTCTGAGGAAGCCTAGCCTCTCTCCGACAGCAAGGGAAGATAGTTTGTGTCATTAAGTAGCGCTATTATGGATTCACACACACTTCAGAGTGCGTTTTTCTCCTACTTTTCGTGCTCTTTCCAATCTGTAGTATCTCTGCCTGTATCTGTTTCTCTCTCATACCCATTCATCCCATGACGAGGGGATTAAAACTAAAAAGAGAAGACAGACCATGAAGAGAAGCGTTCTAGCTGACAGCTTTGACCTGAGTATTTATGGCGAGGCTCTCAGCTCTGATATTCACCCTGGTTACTTTTATGTGTAGTGCATACCAGCTCTCAAAGGGTACGTAGATCCCATAGCTGCACACTTTCATGCTAACTGGTACTCTGGTCAAAGTGTTGAAGATTTCCAACACAGAAAAGTTTAGTTTTTTTTTTTAGTTATTTATTTTTTTGGTTACATATATTAATGTTTATTCCCATCTGTCTCAGTCTTTAAATTCCCCTAAATTAGAATGATGAGGCAATTTAACAACAGCCTAATGCACTATAAATGAAATTTAAATATGCTTTATTGTGCCACTTATCCCACTGCATGCTTCCTTGTGGAATAAAGGATAGACAGGGATAGATTAATCATTTTTTTTTCCACAGGATGACATTATTTTGGCCCACTCAGCCCTGAGCTGTCCCCCAGGGCAAGCCCCCTGGATCATCCAGGAACGGAGCTTTGACACCAAGTGACAGATACACCCCCCTACCTCCCGCCAAGTTCCGGGACCTTATCAGTGAAAATTGCATTCTTATGGTAAGCAAATGTGCTCCAAAGCAATACTGCAGTTGCCAGTTTCAGGAAGCTGTCAGGGAAAGGAGGAAAGGTCGTGTACTGTGTGGGTTTCAGCAAGCTAAATGTAGTATGTACACTGTGTGGGTGTGTGTAAGTGGACAGACATGCACCTAGCATAAGAACCTGGGGTTCAAGGGATGATAGCAAGGTTACTGTCATCTTAGCTTCTCAAGGTCAGCTGCTATCATCAGCAGAGGTATTATCTCCTCACACAGACAGCTAATGTGCTGCAGCTTTATCCTTGAACTGAAAAGCGGTCAAGAGACGGTCAAATACTTTTCATTTGCTTTGCTTTCTATGACTGTGTACGTTTATGTGGGTTTTTTTGGACGATTTGGAAAAATAAATTGGCTGAATGACCATGGCACCACAATACAAATGAAAAACCAAGCAAGATGCCCAATAGGTTGATCAGCTGGTCAGTAATAAGCCCCCACTTCACCAAAGTCTCCATCCTTTGCCGACTCTCAAGAACAACTTTATGTATTAACTAAGAAGTAAAATGAGCTGAATCACATCTTTCTCCTGTACATTCAGACAAATCTTCAGCCAATTTCATCATCCTCTTAGACTAAGACTCCAAAAAAAAAAAGTGCCAGTTCCAACAATCGATGTTGACAAAACTATGAGCGGGGAGCGTCAATCAAACTCGGGTTGCTATTAAAATTATCCAGAAGAATTCCAGCAAACCGGGAACAGGTGAGAGGATTCAATTTCAGCTCACTGATTGATACAAGATATTTGTTTTGGTAGTGAAATTAAACTTTTGCTTAAATCCAGCAACGTCCTTTATCTCCCCATTCTTCTGTAGGTTTAGTCATGCATGGAGAAGGTGCTCAGAACTTTCCAAATACACTCACAGAGATTGGGGAGGAACTCACTCTGTCAGAACCTTTTGTGAAGGGTTTACAGCTTAAACCCCCTTGCCCTATTACACCGGCGACCCCTTTTCCCCCCTCCTTCCGATTCAAGAGTTTCTCCAAACATCAAACTTGGGATTACCTTTTGATTTCCTTTTAGGTGAAAAGAGTTCTTAAGTCCACAGCTGTGAGGTCTGACAGACAAAAGCAAGGAGGAGGGACTGCGAAGTCACCATATTTATCATGGCTGGGTTACCTCTCCTGTCAGAACCTTTTTTCTTCCACATGCTAATTAGCAATATCTTTCACACTTCCAAACCTGCATCATGTCCTCCCCCCCCCCTCACCCCCCAACTCCACCCCACTTTCCTTTTCTCTTCCCTCATCCTCCCCCTCCACTCCTTTCCCCCTGCTTACCCTCAAACAGAACCCCTCTCCCTGGCTCGAGGCTGTCCCTCTCCTGGGGGAAACGAGGTCTGTCAAATCAAGTCGAAAGCCTATTAGCATGCTAATCCACAATAAAAGCACGAGATTTGTCACTTCCCCTTAGGTCCAATCAGACATATAAGGAGTGTTTATAAAAAATACAGCCAAATTTAGCCGATTTGCTTTCATGCAAGACCTTGTATGTAAACTAGGGGGTGATCAGAGATAAAATAAACCCACTGAAGGGCTGGACTACGTAATAAACTGCACGTGTTAGTTAAATGTTTAGGGGGTTCTGAAGTGAATCGGTCTTGCATTTTCGCTTTCAAGTTTTTGTTACAACTACATTCACATTTACAGCTCGACAAAAACCTTGATTAAACAGTTGGCATCAAGATTTGTGGGAAAAAGGAGTCGGACAACATAAATTTAAATACAGTCTGATATGCATGATGTGCAGAACATGCCGTTATCTGGGTAGACATGCTGTAAATCTAAAGACCTCTGCATGACATTAAAATCCAGCTCGTATGAATGCATATATGTCAGCTGCATTATGATTAAAACTGTCGGTTTAAGTGAAAAGATAAATTGTAGACACATTATCTGTCTCACAGTGAGTAATAATTTGATTATTGCATCATTACTCTTTTTGTATGTTCCATCAAAAGCCAGGTCATATTCCTCTCTAATGATAAACACTCCACTCATCCCAATTTGTCATCTATTTTCTGAAACACTGACAGAGATGTGACGAGAAATATAACGCAATGTGTCTGGTTGTGGCATTAACTTTAAAAAAAAGAACTTCTCCTGTTTCTCAGAGTGCGCCAAGCATGGCCTGCACATTGGGAGATCAGAGAACATGGCCGCTGTGGTTCGCCTGCTACCATCAATCAGACCCCAAATGGCTTCCTTGACACCACCACTACTCATTTTCCAGTGTGCCTTATGAGGCAACCATCCTGAAAAGAGCAGTAGGGAAAAAATGGTAAAGAGGCAGGGTGCTTTTTGAGAGAAATCACTGCCAAAATTTTCCCTAACAATAGGTTTCCAAACCCATCATCTGGAGAGGTGGGCCTCGGATGGAGTCCAGGTGCACACCAGCAGCGAGTGAGTAAGTTCACTTGTCAATACTGTATGTTTGAAATTTTTTGACACACGCTCACCCCTACCTTACCCCTCCCTCGTTAATGTCATCCTCCCTCTTCACACTCCTCTCCATATCTTTACTCATCTCTCATTTCTTCCCCCTTCTCCCTTCCGTGTGCAGGGGCCAGAGTCAAATTTACAACAACTGTCAAAGTCAGGGATGACAGATAAATTAATCTTCTCTTCATGAGTTTACATCCCAGGCATCTGGTCTGCTGATCTGGCCCCTAACAAGCACAGGGTCTCAGCGAGCTGTCTTTTAAAGCTGATGTTTTCATGGCCAGAGATGAATTACCCTGTCACGAGAATCTATTTATACAACAGTTAGAGGGTGGGGCTCTGGATGCAGGACAGCGTGATTTCATGGGTTAAGGTCCCCTTGAAGCATCTGTTAAATCTGGTTTTGTCAGACGCACATCAGCACCAGGTCCATTCTTGTAGTAGTTTGTGTTATACACTTTTTTTCATATAGGCAGACTTTTTTTTTGTCTGATATCTACAGTTTCTAGCTGGCTAACCCACTGAATATTCCTCACTACTTAAACTCAGAAGTAAACACCTCTGTGATTGTGGCTCCATTAGTGAAATTACATTACAGTAAAGCGTGAGAGCATAGGGAGCAAATCTAAATTCACATTCATCATCCTAAAGTCAAAGAGGAGCTGGAATACAGGAGATGGAGTTGCCCCTGTGGATCCTGGACCAATTTTCCAATTCAAACAAATCCAGTGGATATAAAATCTTGGGACTCCCACTGGCACTAAATGAGCCCAAACTGACAGACAAGCATATTTTGACGAAACATGCATGGCCTATTTTAGCACTACATTTGAAAATATCAGTACTCAGAATGTGGGGCAGTACAAGAAAAGGTGCCTTTCTTTAACTATAGAAACATCCAGATTTATCAATAGTCTTTACTGAAAACCTAATAGATTGTATTAGGTTTTCTCCTCAGTCTTAACTTTTGCTTTTGCATTGCATGGATGGATAATGGGACCAAAAAAATTAAAAGAAAAGGTGTAAGACGCTACATGTATAAGACAGAGAAAGTATCACTGGAGGAGAAATCAGCGACAGAACTACTGCAGAAAAAATAACAAAGATGGCTTCTAAGTTAGAAGGAAAGACCTGATTTTTTGCTTGCTTTGTTGCCTTTAGTTTATCAATGTAACCTACAGGAGCATTTAGTCTCAGTAGAAGTCATATGTTTCTGAAGGAAAGTGACAATAAACATCAAAGTCAATTTACTGAGAAGGATTTTTAACAACGTTGAAGGGCTTAGTCATATCTTTACCAAGTACTTTAAAAATAATTTGCTGAAAATAAGTCTTAAAAAACAACTTTAAATCAGTAATTCATGCCTTGCTTTGTACATCCTATTTACAGAACCGTACCTTGTTCAGATTGCAGATTCATCTTTAACTTTCTGCAGCAGGAACTGAACTGAGTACAGAATCTCTGCTGCTCCCTTTAGGGGTCGCCACAGCCGATCATCTGCCTCCATCTCACCCTATTTCTAAATCCTCTTCTGTCACACCCATCCTCGTGTCCTCCTTCGTGAACCTCCAATCATTAGAAAGAGAAAATTAGTCATTAGGAAATGGCTAAGGGAACCAAGCTGTGGGAAATGGTAATCCATTCTTAGTGTCAACTAACAACTGCCCAACCACAAGCTCAACATTTTCTGTTGAGGTGGCTTTGAAAATGAGACCTCATGTTAATTAAGGGGAAATAAAAATAAAAATCATAAACAGTGTGGAGCCGTGGCATGCGTGACCCTCATTAATCAAAGCAGAATATCTGCTTGTGTTAGTGCATATTCCATTTGAAAGCCTGTGATCACAGAACTAGAGTTACAAATACATAACTCGCTCCAGAAAGTGCTGATGATTTTCCTCTTTCAGCCTCTCTCCCTCACTTTGTCTTTCTCCCTCTCTCTTACTTTCCATCTCTCTGTTTCTCATTCATCTTAAAATGGATTGCTCTGTCACCTGGACTAACACTTTACTGAGAGCAGCCATCAATACTTTTTGTCAAAAACTGCAGGCTGTGCCAGACATGTCATCAATCACCATGTCTGGCACAAAGAGCTTTCCATGACTGCCAGTCAGAGGCAGTGCTGCTCTGACTTTGCCGAAGATAGAACGAGCTGTTTCACAGGTCCAAAGAGACAGTGACTGCACTGCAAGCGCATGTGTGTCAATCTCCAACCGATTACTATTGGTTTGCAAATAGCAACCAATAAATCAATGAACCAGAGCTGTGATCTCCTCCATAGGGATCCAGTCTAAAAAAATAAAAAAGGGGGGGAAAAAAGAGCAACTCTGAATATATAAAAAAAAGGAAAATAAAAAAAAGAAGTAACATATTTAGGCCGTTACAAAATGTAACAATCAAAGGCAAAGGCTTAAGTATACACGCTGTTCCAACACTTCATTGCTTCACCACCATCTGTGGAGTCTCAATGTCCACCTGTGTTTGGACAAGTTCATAAGTCAAGAGATATGAACGGCATCCTCTCCCCTCAACCATCCCCAGTAGACAAAAATAAGCCGGCTTTGATATGAAACACACGCCCGCCTAGTTCATACATTTACAGTTTCTGACACAGAGAGGAAAGCAAGATTTCATATCATTTATTTAACTGAAGAAATATGGTAATCATCCTTATAATTGTCCCCCACTCCGATACACATTTTCTAGACAAATACAGTAAGCAGGCCAAAAACCCAGAGATAATCTATTCAGCCAATGTGGTTTGTTATTTTGGAAATAATGTATTGCATAAGCACTAAAAACCGATTCACTAGAAACTAACAAGATTTCTTCCCCTCACCTAAGGTGTAGCAAACGCGCACGCATGCATACCATGTGAATGTGCATGCATAGGTTCACACGCGCACGCCTAAAGAATTCAATTTGGAAACCATCATTGGAGCGCAGAGGAGACCTGGAAAGTCATATTGCTATAATGCTCAGATTATCAATCATCCTGACATTTTATTGGCTTTATCACTGTACATACCATTAAAATGATGTCTGGCCCAGATTGTCAGGGGGCAAACATTAAACAGGCCAGGATTAAAATGCAGATCCCAAACACCTTTCCCTCAGCAGCTGAAATTGCCCAGGACTAGGAAGCTGACTTTGGATGTGCTGTCAGAGGAGACATCACATCAACACAGAGCTGGGCTGACGAGTAGATAGATAGTGTCACACTCAGGAAATGCAGAGGCTTCCCTCTATTTATCACACGCCGTAGTCAGTCAATGCGCTAAAAGAGTGATAACAAATGAGGGGAAGAAACATCTATTAATCTCCCCTTGCACTCCTAATCAGGCATCGTTGGCAAACCCCCCTTTGCACGAGAATGGCATGCAGCTAGCCTACCGCTCATGAAGCTCAACACTTGTGCTATTAAAAGTAATTTTGGTGGCTCTGAAGCAGCGAGGAAAGCAAATATCCATATTTCAAAAGATCTTGACAGTTAAAAGGTTGTTAATGGGCATTAAAATGCTAGTGCTGCTGCCAAGCTGGCAATGAGAGCCATAAAGCAAAAGAAATGTCTCCTCTCTCTCAAAACCTTTAATCAAAGCCGTGTAGAGCAAACACACAACTCTGCTCTGTGTACAGAAAAAGGAATGTTTTTCCAAAATGTCTTATTTTACTTTCCCTCAGAACTTCGTGTAGACATCAAATGGGAATTGCCATTAGTTTTTTGTCTTTATCAACACGTGGGTGGTTTACCATAAGAGCTCTGTGGTTACAGCAAAACTGATATTTAAAAAAAAGAATCTATATCTTTCTGAGAAGCAATTCAGAGAAATGTTTTGCGTTTGTCACAGTTTGGGAAGTTATTTTTTTAATTTCTGCCAGAGGAACTTTGGCCTGGAAAAAAATCAGCAAAGTTTTAAGATATGTTAATGTGCCCGGAAAATGCAACGCACTCGGCAGCCTGGATAAAAATGTGGCATTCAAAAAATTTCGACAAACAAGGGATTTTTGCCTCGCCTCCAAATCTGTCTTAGCTGTCTCGCTTTTGGAGGAGTTTTTTGACATGAAGCTCGAATGTCCCTTGCAAACACGTCTGACACTGCGAATAAAAAGGTTGAAATAATAAAGTGAATGAAAACAAATGAGAGACTATGCACTGCTGGTATTTGGATAACTAACTCTCCACAAGCCTACACTACAATCACAGCACAATGGGAGAAGCAGTGAGTGACAGTCACCATTTTACATGGACTTAAGTAACCAGTTTACTGTCAGCTCTCAGTCCCCCATCTTTATTAATGTAAAAGAAGCAGTTTTAGCTGTAAAACATTACATCCTTCTGTGCAAACGGGATTAATGGAAGCGTTAGAAACCACATTTTAGACTAATAGGCACTAAAGGTCCAAATAAGCAGCCTACAGGATATCTTGTGTTAAAAGAGAGTTACGGCAACTGATATATTTTCAGTTTGTTTGTTGTGATTGTCATATGATACAAAAGTGGCCCAGCTGCTTCTATCACAAGAGATTTTATTTACTGCCATTTAATAGGCTTACATGGTGTGGTAGTAGCAGAGGAACAGCTGCAAATGTCTCTTACCCATCATCATAGGTCTTATGTTTGTCTGGGAGAAATCTATTCAACGTGAACATGGCCAGGTTGAGTTGATATTCCAACATGTGACAATATTTAAGGTTTTTATATTTTACTAATACGTATCAGAAAAATGTAAAAGCAGCATGTAAAGTGGATGTACTATACTGAGTCGCTGTTCAATTCTTTATATTTTGCTAAATGGGAGAGAGATGCAGTGATTTTTAAAAAAAAAAACATCTGCAAACATAAATGGTACACAGTACATCAGGTGAAAACAGAGATTGTATAGTTCTAACAAGCCTGTAAGTTAATATTTGGTCTGATGATCTTTATTGTTCTACACAGCCTGAACTCTATTAGGCAGCTTTCTTGTGATTTCGTTAAGTAGTCTTCAGAAATAGTTCTCCAACCGTCTTAAAAGACATTTAACGCTCTTTTTTGGGTGTTGGCTGCCTTTTATTCTACCTGTCATACATACATTACCGTCCACACACTGATGACAATTTGAGCCAACTTTTTCAAATTTGATGTTATCCCTCCATAAGACTTGTTACAACTGATCTTCATCCCAGTTCTTGGGTAATTTGGTATGCCTCAGCCTCCACCAATTTCCACTACACACCATGCTGAGATATGTCAAGTTTTCAAGTTTGAGAATCACCTTGCGGGTGCAGAAATACTATTTTATTTCTGTAAAACTGTTATCTGACATGTTTTGGAAATTCATCTAAAAAAAAGGGGAATGTGGGATGTGTTTGTTTTACAGGCTGCTAATAACAAGGTGCCTAAAGATACAATTAAAAATGGGTTCTTTGGTATATGTAGCCACAACACTGGTTCATCCCTTGGGTTTTTATGCCTGAAATGCTTGGGTGATTCATAGGTCAGTGTCAAATAGTTTAACAAACAAGATGCAGCCAGTATCCAAAGAAAAACTTCAGAAAGACCTTTAGAAAGCCTGGGGAACTAATGCTCTTGACCACATTAAATGAAATACAAGACAGTCTGGCTCCTTGGAAGCAAAATGAAAAAAAAATGGGGGATGAATCAAGACATTTGTGTATGGACTGACATAAATAAAAGTTGTAGTGATACATTAAGATCCTTATATTTAGTTTATAAGATTGAATGCTTTACTCCGTTTTAAATAGGAAGGAAATCCAAATGGTCAAACCCAAACGTCTCGTGATAACACACAAGGATTTCTGTGTTCGTCACATCCTTTTAAGTGGCATCTTCACCATAGCCACAGTCCGCTCACAAAGGCTCCACTTCATGAATTCAATCCCAGAGCAAACTATGTTTAGGTCAGATGTCGTAGATGCTTAAAACATTTGCTGAGTGACTTCACTACCACGAAGAAAGCGCACAGCATATCTGATCACTTTATCTATGTCTAAGATAATTGCAGCATATAGTTTGGATCATGAGGTAGCCTCCCTAATCGACTGCTACACTGTAAACGGAAATAAAAGCCAGCCTGTGTGTGAACTCTACAGATGAACAGACGCAGGTCCTCCTGTACAGGGACTTTGAAGCCTGTCACAAAAGGCACGAGACGGCAGTGTTCATCTCATTAATCTCCCACTAGAGGAAATGAATAGACTGACTGGGCTCGACATTTTTTTGTTCTATCATAAAGAGAAACACAAAATAGCTTGGAATGAAGCGCCACACATTATGAAAGCTATTATCTTCAGCTGCCAGTCTCCGTGTGTGTGTGTGTGTGTGTGTGTGTGGGAGAGAGAGAGAGAAAGCTGGTAAGCCAAAACTAATAGGCAGAAAGAGAGGTGGAAAAAAAAAGTAGGGGACTGGGTCAGATCATCTCTCTCTCTCTCTCTCTCTCCTCCAATTACTGACAGGCAGTTGAGAATATGAAATGAGACTGAGGAATGAGAAATATTCATATCGTCTCTGAATGGTATTAAACCCTGACAGAGAAAAAGAAAATGAATGGTGGTTTCAATTTTTTACTATGGATCAAATCTGACAAGATATTAAAGTGATCTCAAATCACAGACTGTCTGTATCATTGCCAAGACAAAATAGGATGTTCTCATTTTGGGTCATAAGAAAAGATTTATTACTAGAAAGACACAAATTGACATTTTCAGAATGACTACTTCAATCCCTTCCCTTCATCAAATTATCAGGCAAACAGTCAAGGCTGATGTTTACAGCGAGACTCCACTGGCACCAATCCTCAGCCACCAAACCAGTGAAAATAACTCAAACACGACATAACTCAAACTACTTGACATGCTCTGCAGTCACTCAGCGCAAACCAAATCCCTTCAAAACCTTGTTGACTGCAGGATACCCAACCACCGTGCACATCTATCATCACAGTTTCCCAGAAGGCCATTGTAACACAGACATATACTATTGTGTGTTTGTGTTATAGAACCATCAGCCAAAACATAAAAACCAATGACATGTTATGAGAATTACAAAGCAAAGTCTTCTTCTGGGTTACTTTGGGTCCTAACATTTACATCTGCTATCCAGCTAAACACTGTTGCAGACTAGCTAGCGCACCCTACCATTGTAATGGTGCCTCCTAAAAGCAGAGCCACAAATTCTACTCAACTCCCCACATCCCAATCTGATCCACTACGCAGGGAATGTGCTGCAACAAGCCTAATTACCAAAGGAAAACCAAAGGACCCAAAGGATACGTTGCCAAAGTCCTGTGTTGTGCCAGAACACCCCCAGAGGAACTGCGCCCACGCCCTGACAGGTAAGAGTTACCATACGAAATACTAAGGGAGTTGGTGTCGTGTTATTACTTTGTGTACTTACATAAATCTTTTTAATAGTTTTATAGCTTTTATTATTTTTATTATTATTACCTTAATCAAAAACATCTAGCTCAGGCTGCAAATATGGATTTTTTTTTTTTTTTAAATGTCTACTAACTTTTTGACAGCACGAGTTCTCTCCATGCATCTCCATATCTGCTTTCTGTTAAAATAATTCACCAAAAAAACCACACACTTGCATCACTAGCACCCCAAGAGAAAGTTGGTCATACAAGCCTTTTTTTATCGCTTCCGGATATTCTTTTAAATTCTGGCTACCTCGAGCATCCTCCACTGGCTTTACCACTTCAAAAACACACCTCATGAAAAAATCAGGAGGCCTGTCTGACATGTGTCCCCGTGCCCTGATGGCATGCCTACACCAAAGACCAGCATTGATTTTCTGTAACGTGGGGTCGGATTAGCCCTCTACAGGGATTAGCTGCCTGTGCAGGGCCTCAGGGTTCGCTATAAAACTAATAATTAATTTAAACAGCCAGGCCTATAGAAGGATACACTCACTACACATTCCCAGAATGAGGGGGTTAGCAGGAGTGGCAGAGTGTGTGGCATTCTCTGGAAGGAACAGCTGTGTGTGTGTGTCTCTCTCTCTCTAATATATATATATATATATATATATATATATATATATATATATATATATATATATATATATATATATATATATATATATATATACATACATACATACACATATATATATGCTGTATGCTGAACTTGGTTCAAACTTCAACCTGACCACCTATTATCCATGTATAAAACTGAAACAGATAATGTGCAGTGTTAGATGTTAGATGTATTTATTTTATTTATTTGACCTGATTTTTAGCCACCATGCAATATTCCACTCTACTTTACTGCTACCAGACATTTAAAAATATCAAACTGTATCTTTTGTATCATGTATGCTTATATTAAAGTGATATTTCTATATACCTTGTATAGTGTACATTTTGTGCTGTTGTTCAATGGCATTATTGTTATCTTATCTTCAGCAGGTGTCTCTATATGAAAAAAGATGTGCAGGATATGCATATGATATGTTCCCAAGCAAGCTAATACAAAAAAAATACACCATAATAAAGAGGTCCTTTGTATTGTCATGTTTTTGCCTTTTATTTGTCACTTTTTGTTTCTTTTTGTTACTGACTAATCTCAGTTTAAGAGACCTTTTAATTGTAAACCAAAGTGTCCTTTTGCAGCAGGAATCACATGCATTAAAAATAAACTAATCTATCATTTTAAACAAGGAAATAGCTTCAACTTTTATTACTTATTATTACTCTTGAATTAGAAGTGAAAGTTAAAGGAACTATAAAAAAGAAACACCATATTTTTTCATCTTAAATCACTGACACCGTGATCTGAATTTTGCTTTCATTTGAATAATTCACATTGCTGCATGCTCTTTAGTCTGACACTGTGGCATAATTTCTTGTGTTTCCTTGCACAAAAAGAGACAATTTATGATCAACCAACCAATCTTCTCTTGAAAGAAACAATGAAAACAACCATCTTCCTTTTAAATATAAAAACTTAACATTTATAAAGCACCGAGCAGCACGGCAGTTTTGTGCAAAATGCAGAATTTGCAGCCAGAAGCTGCAGTCTTAACACTAATATTGTCATAAAATATTGACAAAACAATGTTCCATGCACATGTTTAAGATATCCAAAACACCGACCCTACAGCTGCATGAATAAAACTGCCCAAGGAAGGATTTGTGTTTTACTCGAAGCGAAACAAAAACAATGAAAACCATCACAAGTAGAAGCATTTCACTGCAGCTCCCTGTTATCATCCCCCTCCTTCAGCCGAGCTGCCAATAAGGGTTTCCATAGTCAGAAAAGGTAAAGGGATTTCTCCTACTCTTCCACAGACTTTGATCTGACTGACACACAAACGGCCCTCAGATCACAAGTCTATAGACCCTGTTGGGCCTCTCTGCCTGGTCTGCTTGTACATGTGCACTTTGTCCCTGTGAGGATTCCTTACCCTCCTCCCATTTCCCTTCGTCTCTCCTTTATACCTTCTTCCTCCTCCTCTGCCTCCTTCTTCTCCTACTCATCCTCTGCTGTTTGGTGTTTTGAAACATCTGAGTACAGACATGTTCTGAGCTTTAGAGGACCCAGGGGTCCGGGATCCAGACAGAGGGAGAAAATAAAGAAACTCTACAGTGCCCCCAGTACAAAAGCTATCTCCCCATTACCAGTGGGGATAAACTCTTAAACATCACCAAACGTCTGGACAGACAGAGGAGATCAGAAGACTGTTTGGTCTGTTGTTCACATAATCATACTGTCAGCTAATAGTGCAGTCAGCAGCTTGCAGTGGAACCAGTGTGATGGGAGTCATTGCATTTATCCTTATGGATAAACAATGTTTTAAGAGGGAAAACAGAGAATAAGGATACTGTACTACGCAGCCTGCTGGCCCCAAAATGTAAGGGTTTCTCCTTGTAGTTTTCCAGCACAGACATGTCAGCAGCATGGACATGAAACATGCCGTCACTGTTTCTTATCTCAATATATCCCTGGGTGGAAAAGTGAGGCAACAGCTTACTGATGTCTTGCAGCCTGCCTGACCATTAAAACATATTTCCATGCTGATGGATGTCAGATGTAACCTTAAAAGAACCATAGCTTTCCCTTGATTTCTGAACCCAGTCCCAGCTACAGTTTTCTAAACTTATTCTTCATGCTTCACAAATGGAACGAGCACAAAGAGGAAGGGGAGAACAAGAGCGCAGCCGAGCGAGAGCGCAGGGACCGTTATCTCGGAAAAATCTTCCCGTCCGACCAAGTTCTTGGGATGGCAGCTTGGAAGGACAGTCGGTGGTTTTTAAAAGTGAAAGCTGTGAAAGATGCGAGTACGTTTATCTAAAATGGATACAGGAAATGAGATACAGCTGTGCTGAGAATGTGACACAGCTGTCCACGGCCAGGGACGGTTTAAGTGTTTTGCGGGAGTGCAGGAAAAGGTCTCACCCGCAAAGCCGGTTCTGCAACTGCAGAACAAGCAAATAAGGCATAGTTTATCACACCAGGAGTGGTGAACTGCGATTAAACTGGACTCAAATTATAGGGGTTATAAGATTAATCCCTCGTCTTCGCCAATATGCAAGATCAGACTGTTAGTAATTGCGAGGCCTTTGAGAGCTGCCATCTCCACCAACAGCCTCCAACTGCATTTTATGGTCACAGGATTTATTCATCTACTGACAACATTTATCACGCAGCCCTCTTAAAAAATCATCCCCTAAAATTCAAATCACGGCAAAAACTGCCATCATCCTCTAAAATCTTGGCATGGATACAGCCATGTATCTGTCTTCACTTTACACCCCTGGGCCTTCTAGGAAAGACTGTGGGAGATTGAAATCCATGAAGCGACCAAAACTGCCTAGGCCATACCAAAGGAAGCTCCTTTGTTCATCATCCAAAACAGGCTCCAAACCGTTTTCCCCCCCCTTACTTTTTCTCTTTTCCACATCTGGGATTCAGCCAAGGGAAGTAGAAGTATGGCTCTCCCTGCTCTGCTTTAATATGTTCCATGCCTTCCAGTTGCTTACATCATCAATCTGGGAGATAGCTAAATGTGATGGGATGAACATAAACAGTGCCTGAGTTATGTCTTTAAAGAGACACAGGTCATGTCTCAAGTAGTGTGATTTTCCATTTTTTAGAAGAAAGCAAAGCACACATGGAGAGATCCTAACTGTTGGAGGCTATCCTAAATGACTTGTACATGTGTTATGTACTATAAAACATATGTCACGGAGGGAGAAGACTCAAGAAAAGGAATCAGCTTTACATTATCAAAATTCCCCCGTATCATCAACTTCAAGCAGCGAGCTTGTTATTGACAGCCAAATGCCAGTCCTAATCATCTTCCTTTTAATGCTCGCTTAAAAATGCACACCCTCATGTCAAAACCTGAATACGCATTAACTCTCCCCAAACGGTCTACTTACTAAACATGTCACTAATGAATTATACATCTGACTTTTTCCCTCTCTCATATTTACACGGTGTTTCGGCAGAATTTGTGTAGCAGCTGTAAAGTATTTAATAAGTGTTTAAATATGTAGGAGTCAAGATCTTAGCCGGTGCATGCACTTTACAGCGGATGTTTACACAATATCAAAAGACTCTGCTATGCCTATCAAAATGACTAAGACATACGGGTAGTTTGTTTTTCACTTGCCAAAGTAGAAAAGGGAGCATGTCCACTTGGGCCCCATCAGTTTAAATCATAAAGATCCATCACTTTGCACTCTGCTAAAACACTAAGGAAACATATTGTGGATTTTAAGACCCTTTTTATTCAGCCAGACTGTGTACTAAAACTAATTGGATTTCTGTCAATGGAAAAAATATATCCCATGGATAGCTTTGAACTCAATAGCTTTGACCATCCAACTTGCCACATGCCAAGCACCAGGGAGGAAAATTAAATCAGTGGTCAACATAAAATATTAAAATAGCATGGTATCAAATTTTTGAAAAATGATGTCAGGGTGGCTCATTATAGCCAGCAAGGCAGTGAATTAAGCTATATTTAGTGGGTGATAATTGAAATCATAGCTGTAGTCATTAGCACTGACAGGTTTCTAAATAATACCCAATAAATCCCATCTTTTTAGTAAGTTCCCCATGACAGCTGGCAGTGCTGAAAAATATAAAGTAAAGAAACAGAATATCTTTTCCTTTCTTTCCTCTCACCCTCCCTCCCTCCCTGCCCCCAATCCCAAGACTTCTCTCCCTCTCTCTCCTTCCCTCTTAGAGCCAATAAAATGTCAGCTTTTATACTCCTCCTCCAAAGTGTTGGCTAGATGTCAGCAGGCCCTTCTAAAGCCCTGCCACTGCAAGCTGAAGGCCTGTAAATCTCTGCATCAGTGGCACGCCATCCGTCTTGGGATATACAATAAAAAATGTGACGCAGTCATAAAAGGAATGGCATCACTGCCCAGTGTATATAATGTGAACAAAAGGAACATAAAGATGTTCCCTTCAATTCAGAATCCTTAAGCACAAGATGGTTTTAGATAGAAGGAATGCACTGAAAGGCTGACGGCAGCTCCTGACACTGATGGTTCTGTCTGTCTTTTGTTGTGTTTTAACAATGAGATAAAGATTTACTGTATACTATATATCCTGTACCCAGGATAAAGGAACTGTCCAGCTGTAAGCTGATTGACTAGCTACTCAGCTGTGTTACACCAGAGCCACTGCAGCCCAGATTTTTTGTAGGCACTACCCGGCCGAGCTGTAAGTGATAACAAATGTCTGGATCAGTCAGATCAGACATTAAATGGTCTTTATCCTGCCAACTCCCTAGTACAAAGTTTGTGTAATGTCAGTTGGAGCACATGTGATCATTGTCTGCAGAATTCACACTAAATAGCCGGGTGATATGCATCCTGTCGTCTGCACGCTCCACCTGGGAACCACCCCACACCTAAATCAATCGGGGTAGCAGGAACGCTACAACTTTGTTGTATACTACAGCAGAAGAAGGCCAGGAGCTAAGTCAGATTCTCTCGAACGCCTCAAGTGTGCACTGAGAGTGCAACGTGAGCAGAGCTGCATTTCCCTGTCGACACAAGAGGTGCAGCAGTGAACTGCAGTTTGAAACCAACTTTGTTTTGCAGTACTCAAAGCGAGATAAAAACAAATTAGACACAAACTCGTCCTAAGAGGATGTGGGTTTTTTTTCTTTTTTGTTTTGTTTTTGGAGGAAGGGGGATTTCTAATGAACTAGGAGGTTTGCCAGTGGTTTATCTCCATGGTAATGCTCACGACTTCCTCAAAAAATGGATGGCACCAAAACAAACCACAACAACTTTTCAAAAGCCAGCAGGAAGGGTGACCTTTTATAAGGACTCCACAAAATATGAGAGAAGTACGTCACTCAAAGAATCCTGACATTTCAAGACATTTAAAAAAAACAAAACAAAAACAAATATGAAAAAGTGAGTTGTCCCACAATTGTCTCCAAAGAGCCAATCAGCAGTGCACAGTTGAGATTTGTGACAGTTATGAGCATGTTGCAAGAAGTATATCTACTCTCTTTCAAAGTGAAGATGAAAGTCAGTGTAACTTAGCATTTTTCTTGACTTATCCAAAGTTTGAATTAGTATGGCATTTGTTCAGCGGCGTGTTGGTTTGAGCCAGGGACGATGATCATGTCACCACTGTGGATTGAGCCATTAGTGAAACCATAACGTTGTGTAATTTTCCTCATGCAAAGCATAACTTGCAGAGATAAAAGTTCTTTAAACCTTAATCATTTCAAATCTATCCAAAGGCATTATAATTAAGACCGTCCAAAATATAACCTCATGTAAAAGACTTAAGCGATAACGTACCAAACATATGACTTTGATAAAACTAATTGCCCACGACTTGTGTGCATTTCTCTACCCTGGCTTTCTGTTGGCATCATTTTAACTGTCCGTTAACAGAGAGAAAAGTGTTTGCAGCAATCACAACCTCAAATTGGTGAGATGGAGGAAAAAGACAAGCTATGTCATCCGGCGACTTTCCCAGGAGTAGTACATCATTTAAAAAAAATTCTAGTTTAAATTAGTACCAAAGAAGGATACGAAATATCAATGTCCTTCATATGAATAAGTTATTTCCTGCCAGACCGTGTCCTTTTCATCTATCCGGTTTAAATCTCTTTGCGCTGGGAGAGCTCTGCGTACTTTGTAATTTATGAGACATAGATCAGGTTATCCTAGAATATCGGCCTAAACAGGCCTGATGGATCAGATATGGAATATATTTCCTCAGCAGAACAGAGTACGCCACCACTATTACCAGGCACACACACACGCTGCTCCCAGTTAAGTGATTTGAGGACTTCATACTGCCAATGTTTCATATTCTCTCCTCCTAACTGACACTTTATCTGCATACCAGCATCTCTGCAGATTGAACACTTAGGCAAGACAATGACAGGCTCTCTTCCTGTTGTCACTTCTCATTCTGGGCCCAGTCTAATGCCTCTTACTGGGCTTCTGCCAATAACAGACCCCCTCATCCCTCCTCCCCAAACCATCAAACAACCAGAGTCTACCTATCGTGGATAGAAAAGGAACACTTGATGTCTGTGACACTCATTTGTCAATTAGAAGGCCCCTTCCAGTGTTGACATACAGCAACTTGAAAGACAGAGCGGTCCCTGTGATGAATTAAAAGAGACAGATGAGTGAGGCTTGAGCAGCGGAGTAATACTATAATGTTTCTTAGATATGAATATAAAACGACACAGTTGACAGGCCATACAAGGTTTTATTTCATTTCTCAGTGTACTAGGCCTCCCTACTTTGTCTTCTTTGTTCTCTTTTCATCAGACTACTTACATCTCATTTTGACAGCCGTGCGACATTTAGAGCACTTTCGTTTTAAAATGCAAGTTAGCATACTTGATTTGTCATTAAAATGCAAAACGCCTGCCATCACCAACATGGCCTGGGTGAGCACATACCCCCACAGACAGAGGCACACACATTGCATACATACACACACACACACATACAGTAGATGTGTGTGCCTAAGTCCAATATGGTCTTCCTATTCTTGAGAGCAGGCTGAATTTCAACTTTGGTGGATTTTATGTAGCAGATCGACTCCTGACATTAGACTTTTAAGTATACCAGAGAGTAATGTCAGTGTTTCAGATCATAGAGTGGGTCACAAGGGATATGAGCCCATGTAGGTTAACGACTGAATTAAAGATCTTTGTGGTAAGAAAATTTAGAGGTGGAGTGCTTGACTTTTACCTGTAAATTAACGTCCTTGACATTCAATGCTGTGCCTAATAAGTTCAAACGACGCTGACAAACGCTTTCAGCAACAGGTTACATTCCTACATTGTTGCACAGATAGCAATCATTAAGTTAGTGGCTAGGGGCTATGGCTAATAATAATATAACATTAATCTGGGAGCTAACATTATCACTCCTGCTGGTCAGAATAATGCAGCCATTTAATGTCTGAGTCCAAGATTAAGTCAAAGAAAAGTCTACCATTCTCTCACAGAAATAGTGAGAGCATACGTTACCAACTCTATTTGATCAGCAATGGAAATATGGTGCCAAGTCACCAAAAGCACATCTAAAAATGTTGTTTATGTTTTTTTCCACTAACTAAGAGAATCCTAAAATATAACATAATATATTTGTAATTTTGTCCCTTTTTTATTGAGTATTTTCCTGAGTATCAGTGTCATATTTGAAATTCTGATATTGTGAAAACTGAGACTGACTGCAAGGAAAAATAGACATTGGTATCTTCTCATGCATGGAAAAATGTAAAAGTTGCAGTTTCATGTGACATTTACCAAATGTCTCTAGTATCTCCAATATTTAAAGGTATTTCAAAGAATCACTGTGATTGCACAACTTTAATCACTCTTGTTTGGAAATTTTGCTTCAATTTTAATTTTCATAATACAAGAAATTATTAAATTTTACAAGCTGGAGTGCATTACAGGATCTTCTCTCACCTAAACAACTGAAATGTTTCTGCGCGCCCACCTTTATCTGGCATATTTTACTTTACCAAACAAAAGCGGATTTATATAACAAATCTTTTACGGTATTTGGATAAATTTACCAAATAAGAGGACATCAATCTTTTTTTCTTTTCCACTTGTCTCCATAATTTTCTTTGGAACAACTTTGATCTTTTGCTCACACAAAGGATGCTTGCCTGTGGCTGGCTCGGAGCTCTGGAAAAACAAAGTAGCTTTATCTACTTTGTTTTTGTTAGCTTCTTTAAAATGTTCAGCTAGGCAAAGTTGAGTGAAGCATCTAGTTAGATTAGTTTTTACAATCTTCTTTGTACCTCACCCACAGTTTACTTTGGCAAACTTTGTGTCTTCACTCACAGTGAGGTGTTTCCAAGCTTATAATATTTAACTTGTCTGTGCCACCGTGCATGCATGAAACGAACCGGCTCATAATAGGATATACTGGAGGCTGAGTACCTGATCCAGGCTTAGAAGACTGAAAATGGACCAATTCAGTCAGTCAGTATATCTCTATACTTTGGTTTTAAAAAATATATATATATATAACTAAATTGATAAAATAGGCTTACTGGAAAAAGTAGAGTTTTAAGATTTCACAACTGGCTGTTGATACCCAACTGGGATTTGTTTATCAGGATGGTTTGTCTGATTTCGGAAGACAAGTATCCCTGTTGTAATAGTGTTAGGATTCTTCCTGAGACTCAGAGACACATGTCCTCTTCAATCCTCGTGTGTCCAGGGTGATAACACTGCATGTAACAGTCACAGCAGGGAAATCGTGTCAACATAGCACATGCTCCTTCACAGCACTGTATACACAACTGACCTGGAACAAAGTGGACAACACAATACCAACCAAGCCCTTCCTGGGACAGAAATCTCACTGTGAGCCACAGTTCTCAACACATTGATGAGACAGGCTGACACTACAGCACACAGAGGGAGAGGTGTAGGTGTGACAGCCCACTACCATAATTTCATCCTGCCATTACCTGCCCAGCCACTCACAGTTATGCTCACAGAGACAGATGCGCAAACACTGCACCCAAGCAAACATCCACAAGCACACATACAAAATAACAAACATATGCGCTACACGCACACAAAACCACACAGGACTCAGTTAAAGCCAATGCCAGCACCTTGCTTCTCGTTGTGACTCATTGTCAGGTTGCTGGATGAGTGTTGTCAATTGAGCTGACAGAAATAAGCACATTAGCTACAACAAACTCTGGCAATGTCTCCCTCTAGATTTGAGTCAAGCAGCATGAAGAAGTGCACGATGCTGAAGGTAGTCCACTGAGTTTAACCAACATGTGCATTTGTTTACACCTGGTTTGCTTGAGCTGACATTGAAACAAGGTCACGGTGTCAATATTCACAAATGTCTCTGACGTATAAGAGCAGCAGAATTTCGAATGTTATCATTATGAGATAAATAACAGTGTTTACCTATCTGGTGTGCAGATGTCCTATATTATAAAGGTGAAAGTGTGCTTAGAAACTTTTACCAATAATATTGGTTATAACCTTGTCAAATTATTCAATGCATTGTACAGCAGCACAAAATATGACGCATCAGTGGTTTATTGTTTCTTGTATATCAAAACTGGGGAATGGGAAACGAACAGTGGGTGCTACAACTTTGTCACATGTTGACGTGTTTATCCAGTTTCTAATGTGGTCATGTGTGTTTATGGTGATACCAGAAGGAACTAATACTAACATGTTGGCAATGCATACTTTCATCTTTTAATGTTCTGTTGTATTAATGTCATGTAATGTTGTTGGAATCAGCTTTAACACACTGTACAAACACTCATTTTCACAACAAGCATAAGAATGAACCAGAACCCAGAAATTGAGGAAAATAAAGCAGCTTTGAAAATAAAATCTAGCCAAATCTAAAGCTAAATCATTAGAATTAAGCATGGTATAAGATCACTTTTTCCACTACCAAACCATCAATCAATATTGCACAGACATGAGCCCTAAATGGTTCAAGTATTGCTTGGCTTACTTCTGCACCACTTCTCTGTGCATACCACCCTTTGAAGTTTAGTAATGATATCTGACATCTGAGATTAGCTGAACTGAAAACCAATAATAAATTAGTCATTTCTGAGTCATAAATATTTCATTCTAAACATGAAGCTCTTAACGTGACAGCTTCAAGGGCAACTCACATAATGCCCGTCTTGATATCCCCAAAACCCACAGACATAAGAGTTGTTGCAGTCTCATGCCATAATGCTCCCTGTGAGAGATTACGTGCTTTCACTTCCTCTGAGGAAACGCCTAAAAACAATTGGTGTCAAACAGTGTATTCAGTACAATGCTTAGTCATGTGACAAGGTGTAATACTATATAGGACTTTTGCTAACTGGTTTAGGAACCTCACGTATGGTCATCTAATCAAAAAAATATTTATTGTGAGCAAAAAGGACACTTGGTATCATCTTGCCTACTGTTAGCTATTTAAAAACGTAAATGTTTCAAATTATCTGACTATATTTGAATGAAGAGCATGATAGGATACTGATGGTCAAGGTAATGAGAATGCAGCTACAAATCTTTGTTTTACCAGTTGCAGATGTTTAGACAAAACAAACAAAAGAAAAATGTGTGACAGGTTTCTGTATATCAGGCTTAGCCAAGGACCTAAAGATCTCTGTTTGCCCACCGTAGCAGATTTACAAGGACTGTGACTTACTCAACACCCTGTGCAAAGGTGAGCTCTGCACTGTGTGTGTAAATTCTGTGATAACAGATCATGGGCTTCCAAGAAACTCATGTTGGCCCATTCAGATATTCCTGAACCTTAAAAAAGATTTTTCAATTGAGGGGTTTTGCACTATATAAATCCATTTAAACTCCAAATACCCACTACAGACAACTGCCTCGAGACAACAATTTCTAAACAGAAAAGGGCCCAACTGAGATGGCTTCATGGCCTGACAGTCATGAAAGGGCTTCAGAAACAAAAGCACCTTATAACCATCATCTCTTTTCTTTTACTTGCCACATCAACTATGCTAGTCCTGCTGTTGAAATGGCAGCCCCCTCTGAAGCGGCTGCCATGAGGTGCTCCTTCATGTCCTGACAGAGGAATCTTTTCTTCTATTTGCCCCTGAATTAGCATGTCACATTTATCGATGATGCCTTTTATCCCGCCCCAGCGTGGCACCAGCCCAGTTCTAACACTCGTTCAGCTTTCTGATCTTCTGATGACACCGTGACCACCTGTAAACCCAGGGTACACATTCAGTTGCACCTGATGTGAAGACGCATGTCTCCCAGTAGCAGGCAGAGGAAGATGTAGGAAGATGTGCAGCTGATTACATGTTGTGCGCTTTGCTAATCTTACCTGAGCTGATTAAAACTCAGATCCAGCCTTCGTGCAAACTGGCCATAGGTCTCTCCAAGGAACTCTGGAATTTCCTTACAGTCGTGCCCAATGTATGAAATCTTTGAAAATTAAAAGAGAGAGACATATAAAGACTGCATCTCTGACGGGGGAACAGACACATTTTTCATGATATCCCAACAACAACTTTTTAATTAAATCTGAATAACATACACAGCCTTATACTGCAACACTTGGCGAAACAGCTGGATAGGATGCCTCACTGTAAAGCCGGATGGTTTCTAAACTACACCTGTCTTTCTGTTTATGCGAAGGGATAACTAATCCTTTCCTCTGTATGCTTTTCACTTCTACCCCTGTGAACTTACATTTCAACAAACCGCCTTGCACTGGGTACACTTTATTACATTACTTATTACGGAGTTTATTTTTGTCAGTGAAGCTGTAAAAGAAGCGAAAGTCACATCTGTAATGCTAGCTTCAGCGTGTCACATGACTCCAGTGAAGTCGAGGAAACAAACACAGCAGCATAACTTCAGCGCTAGTAAATTATTTAGAGTGGGGCTTAAATAAAAAAAAAAAAGTGCCACATTACACAAGCAGGGGACAAAGTCTGAGAGAAACACTCTCCTAAGCAAACTTACCTGAGTCCCATTCAATGCGACCAGCGACTCGTTGTTTGCCATATCTTTCTCGCCCACTGCTTTTACATCAACTATCCGAGTCACTGCACTTAAAAAAAAATCCGCTTACGAAAGAAAGACGTTACGTTTTGCTTTACGTTAAGCGCTGGTGTTTGTGGGTGAAGACCGAGTGCTTTGGAGAACTAGTGGCGATTTCAAATTGACTTTACTGTTTCCGCGTGCCGTTTCAATCAGCTGACCTGCTGTTGTGCGGAAGCACGCGGTCGCTGTTGCTGATCAAACCTGAGTGCTGACTGTTTTCCTAATGACAACATTAGATTCAGACTGGATGTGTGCACGGCTCTCGGCTAAAATACTGAAACATTGTGGAAAAAGAAGTCCAGGTAGGTAGGACACCTGGTCTCAGTAAACCATACGGGGGAGAGGGTACGGTGGCCCCTAGAGACAAAGCACGTACAAACTCCAAAACACTTACAAAATCCAAAACACGTGCAAAATCCAAAACACATGCAAGCTCCAAAACACTTACAAAATAAAAAACACATGCAAAAGACAAAACACGTACAAAATACAAAAAACATGCAAAATCCAAAACACGTACAAAATACAAAACACGTGCAAACTCCAAAGCACTTACAAAATCCAAAACACGTGCAAACTCCAAAACACTTACAAAATAAAAAACACATGCAAAAGACAAAACACGTACAAAATACAAAACACATGCAAACTCCAAAGCACTTACAAAATCCAAAACACGTGCAAACTCCAAAACACGTACAAAATCCAAAACACATGCAAACTCCAAAACACGTACAAAATACAAAACACATGCAAAATACAAAACACGTACAAAATACAAAACACGTACAATATACAAAACACGTGCAAAATACAAAACACGTGCAAAATACAAAACACGTACAAAATCCAAAACACGTGCAAAATACAAAACACGTACAAAATACAAAACGCGTGCAAAATACAAAACACGTACAAAATACAAAACACGTGCAAACTCCAAAACACATGCAAAATACAAAACACGTGCAAAATACAAAACACATGCAAAATACAAAACACGTGCAAAATCCAAAACACGTGCAAACCCCAAAACACGCACAAACTCCAAAACACATGCAAAATCCAAAACACAACGGAAGTGCTCCAGGACGCTAGGGGCAGTGTTGAGCTTTTGTTACCTAGTAACTACACAAGCCAGGAAGTACCAATGACCGGATTTGGGGTCTGCAGCCTTAAAGGCCGCATTTTAAGGCCGATTATGTCACAGCGACACGACAAAGACTGTCCCAATTCAAAGGCTGCTCGAAATGCGGCCCTCAAATGCGTCCTTAATTTCCCTGAATTTTAAGGATGGGTCTGTGTAGCCTTCATGGCCCAACATATCCCAGACTTCATAGCGCGGCGGTGGTTTGGATAATTTTGCCGAAAAAAAACGGCGGAAGCGGAGCGGACAAAGAGTAAACTTCCAGAAGTAAGTACTGAATATTATGTCACTTATTTATGCGCAAATGTTTTTATAATGAAGAACATTAAAACATTACTGTTGGCAACATGTCGGGAAAGTTATGTGACATTAGCGACGTTTGTACTAACTTGGTTTTAAAGCCTTCACTTCAAAATATTCGCCGTTCAATAGCTGACTTTAATCTTACAGAGAATGTGATGATTTTATGCGTAATTAAAGTCAGTCATGTCAGTCAGCTGACGGTTCACTCCTTAAGCTGAAAGAAAGATGCTTTAATCACAGGAGTCACACATGTGTCCACTGTACCATCTGGGAACTCTTCTTGTTTACACTCGTAATGACACAAACACTAAATCCTCCTTCTCTGGTGCTGTTTTGTAGCAGTGTGTACACCTGAGACTGTCACCTGTCTGTCTGTCCTGCACTCTCTCTCTGTTTCTTTCTCTCTGATTGTGGAATAAAAGTATGAACATGTATTTATAAGTCACACTTGTGTTTGAATCCTGCAGCTTATCACACATTTGATTTCTATGTGTGACACCTGCAAGTGTCCAGAGTGAGAACAGACTGAGGGACCCACTGCATTACATCATCTGTGAGGCTTTGCACCCCTGATGATCCACCAGGACAATCTCAGCAGTATGTGAGGAAGAGGAGGAGGAAGAGCCAGCAGCAGCTGACAGATGGAGAGAATAGACAGACTGTTCCCTGTTTGTGAAGGACTGCTAGAAAAGTTTAAAATAACTAATTGTCTGTCCTGAATCAGTCTTATTAGGTAATGTTCAAATAATTTTATCATTCCAGTGTTTCCAGTGTGGGAGAAAGTACTCAGGGCCTTCAAGTTACGCACTATGAAAGGCAGCAACAAGTTTAATGTTCAGAAACCTAAAGTCTGTATCAGCAGCAGAATGGAACTAAAAATAAATGTTTGTTTCAGTTCTATGAAGCTTTGAGTATTTTGGATCAGTAGCACTGCTGTGTTTGTTGCATCATATTGCTGTAATTGTTTATATGCTTTATATATTCTGAGGTAAGTTGATCTATAGTGTTACATCATATTCTATAAGGATGTTATGTGTTTGTATACTTTCTGCCCAGTTTGACCCATTTAGCAGACGTCAGCCTGTTTAAAGCTCTGATATCTATTCTGTATGACTTAAAGCAGTTATGACATGGTCTGATTTTCTCACCCAATAAAGGAATATTTAATACATCAGTCTACTCTTCATTTTATCAGAAACATATATATACTATTATATATTGTACATATATTTATTAGTTTCAGATGTAGCCATTCTTGTATTTTGCTTGTTTACATTATTGTATTTTGCACAACTCTGTTGCTTGTGAAGCTCGCACACAAGAATTTCACTCACATGTGCTGTACCAATGTACCTGCACATGTGATGTGACAATAAAAGTGATTTGATTTGAAACAGCTCACAGCTTGTACATTTTCTTTTTACACATGTATGTAAGCATTTGAGCCAAATTTAGTAATGCCAACATACTGAAGGAACAACATTTGTCTCTTATATATGATACACCTATATATGCACTGTCAATATACATTTTGAACCAGCTGCAGATGTCAGAGTAACAACTGACTGACCCCCACATAAAGTGCGTTACAGTAGTCCACAGGGGAAGAAATAAAAGCATGGATCACGGTTTCAAAGTGCTGCCTAGAAAGAAACGATTTCACTCTTGCCAGTCGCCTTAAATGATAAAAATGGACTGGTCCAACTTAAAACCAAGGGCAGTAACAACAGGTTTAAAATAAACCTCCAGGGGTTCCAAATGAAAAGAAGAGGACTCACAGGGGCCACTGGGTCCAAACACCAACAAATCTGTTTTCTTTTCATTCAAATTTAAAAAGTTTAGAGCCAACCAAGCTTTAATGTCATCTAGGCATGTCAAGAGAGGTTTTATTCAGATGCCATCCTTCGGCTTCAGTGGCAAATAAATTTGGCAGTCATTCCTATATACTTGTCTTTGAGTGAAGATTTAAGGTGGTAAGACATGTAAATAACTGCAACTTGAATCTGTACTGAAGCTCAGTATTTGACAAAGAGTTCATGTTCACTGCTGTAATACCTAATAATGACTAATATAATAACCATAATATTGTCCATATTATATTTACATTACCAAAGTGATATGACTTTAGTCTCATGAACAACATTAGCTAATTGTTATTTACTAGCTAATCTTAAATGACTGTTCAGTACAGAAATGAAGCCCAAAAATCATGTTTTACTGTCCTGTGGTCTCAGCCTCAGATACTTATCAAATCACACAAAGCTCTTGTAGAAACAAACAAACAAATGAAAAAAAATATGTTCTCCTTCATTTCTGTCAAAAAAAGTTGTATGACACGTTTCCAGCTGTTAGTATCATAGTTGCTAGGCAACCTGGGAAGCGCAACGGAGACTAGAGCCCATGTGTTTGCAACAAACTTGCCGTTTATTTTACAAATCGAGCTCAACACTGCCCCTAGCGTCCTGGAGCACTTCCGTTGTGATTTGGAGTTTGCATGTGTTTTGAATTTTGTACGTGTTTTGGATTTTGCACGTGTTTTGGATTTTGTACGTGTTTTGGATTTTGCATGTGTTTTGGATTTTGTACGTGTTTTGGATTTTGTACGTGTTTTGTATTTTGCATGTGTTTTGAATTTTGTACGTGTTTTGGATTTTGCACGTGTTTTGGATTTTGCATGTGTTTTGGATTTTGCATGTGTTTTGGATTTTGTATGTGTTTTGGAGTTTGCATGTGTTTTGAATTTTGTACGTGTTTTGGATTTTGTACGTGTTTTGGATTTTGCACGTGTTTTGGATTTTGTACGTGTTTTGGATTTTGCATGTGTTTTGGATTTTGTACGTGTTTTGAATTTTGTACGTGTTTTGGATTTTGCACGTGTTTTGGATTTTGTACGTGTTTTGGAGTTTGCATGTGTTTTGAATTTTGTACGTGTTTTGGATTTTGCATGTGTTTTGGAGTTTGCACGTGTTTTGAATTTAGTACGTGTTTTGGATTTTGCATGTGTTTTGGATTTTGTACGTGTTTTGGATTTTGCATGTGTTTTGGATTTTGTACGTGTTTTGGATTTTGTATGTGTTTTGAATTTTGTACGTGTTTTGAATTTTGTACGTGTTTTGGAGTTTGCACGTGTTTTGGAGTTTGCACGTGTTTTGGATTTTGCACGTGTTTTGGATTTTGTACGTGTTTTGGATTTTGTATGTGTTTTGGAGCTTGTACGTGTCTTGGATTTTGTACGTGTTTTGGATTTTGCATGTGTTTTGGAGTTTGCATGTGTTTTGGATTTTGTATGTGTTGAGGAGTTTGTGCGTGCTATTTGGAATTTGTAAGTGTTTTGGAGTTTATACATGCTTTGTCTCTAGGGGCCACTGTAAGAGGGGGCGTGGAGAGCCATACTGGTAATAAAACATACATATACACTAAAATAGAGATTAGATCAAACCTGAAGTAAAATCATTTTAATTGCCCATGTTAGTCTGAGAAGCTGCCTCTATTTAACCAGAGCGTTATGGCGGTTCTTTACTGGGGGGTTACATCAAGTATGTAAGTATTTTGGATGTAAAGCTATAACATAGCAATCAACAATCAAGAACCTCATTTTGAGTCAGTTTTCCAAATGGCACTATCTATGGTAAGTCTTGACAACATCTTCCCCTTTGACCACACAATTGGGCTCAGTGCTGCCCCCATCGCCCTTGACAAGTTTCTTATTTAAAGGGTAAGTTCACTCAACTTTTTCCTTTTCTTTTTCTTTTTGCATAAATGATGCTATGTTTATCTCTGAGTTCAGTGTTTCTCATACGTTGGCTTTAAAAAAAAATTAATAGATTCAAAATCAATTGTTATGTGACTGAAGTTCAGACGTTTAGGTTAAATTCAGAGTGTTTATTTAAAAAATAGGGTTTATAACCATTTTTTAACATATACCCCATTTACAGAGGCTCAAAAATAGTTAGACAAATTTATATAATTTCAAGCATGAGGCTTGTTTTTTAATACTTGGATGAACAGCAATGACTGGATAAAGTCTAGAACCCATTGGGATCTCTAAATCCTGTGTTTCCTCCCTTATGATGTTCTATCTGCCTACCGTTGCTGCTTGTTTGTGAGTCGTTCTGCATTGAGTTTTATTTTCAATAAATGAAAAAGCACGGACTACTGGGTTGAGATCAGGTGACTAACTTCACCATTGAAGAATATCCAATTTCTTTGAATGCTTTGACACATTATCCATTTGCACTGTGAAGCACTGTCTGGTCAGTTTTGGAGCATTTGATTCAGTCTGAGCAGAGAGTGTAGTACCCTGTACACTTCATACAATTCATCCTGCTGCATCTATGAGCAGTCACTGCTGACCTGGTTTCACTAGCAGCCATATGTACCCACCCCATAACATTAGCTACATCCATGTTTGACAGATGATGTAGTATGCTTCTAAGCTTAAGACCTTTTTCTCCTACTACATACCTTTCCCTTTCCATCATTCCGATGCTAGCCAAGTTCATCTTGGTTTCATCTTGGAACTGTTTTCTGACAAAGTATAATCTGTCCTGCTTGTTATTGAGCATAATCAGTAGTTTGCGCCTTGTTCTGAATGTTCTGTGTTTTCCATTCATGTTGGTATCTCAGTTTTGTGGACTTTGATAGCGATACAACTTTACTTAACCGATGAAAGAATTTGTGATTATCCACTTTCAGGTCTTTTGGTTTTGTTGAGCTGATCAGTCTTTCTTTTTAAGAGACTGTCAATTTTGCAGAGATTTAGATCTCTCAGATAGATTTATTTTGTTTTTCCAGTCTAATGACTACCAAAAGCTTGTTCCATATTTTAAAAGCTCTGTCCAGACTTCATAATTAGCCCTTTTGTTTCTTCCACTTGACAGTATGATGTGGAGTATAACATATTTGTCCTGCTAGTTATAAAACTAAACATGGTGTCAAAGGTCTGTGAAATTGCAGCATTCTGTGATCATTTTGTCCAGACCACAGTACAAAAAACTGCAATAGTTTTCCTTTTAATATTAGAATGCACTGGTCTGTGTACAGAATGTTGCTGTGGAGCACCAAACCTAATATTACAGAAATATGTTCCAAGACCAAGATCTTTGAATTTTTCAGTTGTTTGAAATTTGATATATAAACACATGTATGGATACTGACTGTCTCATTACACAATGACAGACATTTGCACGAACGATCTGGGATTTACCTTTGACTCGAATGCTCCTGAGCACAAAAGATAGTTTTGTGTCACTGCAATGAGGCTATAATTTGTGTCGGCTTACCAAACGTGGACAACAAAAACATTGCCTAAACTGATGAGTCTCAGTTTGAACAGCACAAAAGCACAGATCTATCCTGCCTTATGTCAACAGCTCAGTGTTGTAATGGTGTGAAGGATATTTTCTTGGTAGACTTTTGGCCCCTTGGTTACAATAGAGCATGATACACAGCCTGCCCAAGTATTGTTGCTGACCTTCTCAATCTCTTTACGACTGCAGTGTATCCATCTTCTGAAGGCTGCTTCCAGGAGGATAACACACCCTGTCACAAAGCTAAGATCATCTCAAACTGGTTTCTTGACAGTTCACTGTACATACGTGGCCTCCACAATCACCAGATCACAATCAAGTAGAGCAGCTTTGGGACGTGGTGGAAGGGCAGATTTGCATCATGAATATGCAGCTGACAAATATGCAGGAACTGTGTGATGCTTTCTATTTGGACCAAAATCCTTGAGCAGTGTTTCCATCGCCTATCCAACAAAGAATTTAAGCAGTTCTGAAGAGAAAACAGGGTCTAACCATATACTAGCAAGATGTACCTAATAAATTATCTGATGTAGGTATCTTGTATATCTGTATAAAAGCTGCTAATAACTTTGTGCTAAGTAATTAAGGTTTGTTTCTTACAAAATACTTACAACCACATATCTTTTATACTAGTTTTGAACCGTGCTAGTTTTGTCAAGCCACTTTTTCAGATGCAGTGTAGTCATGCATGCTCTTGTGGTCAAATATTCTTTTCTGGATCATTTAAACGTGATTATTATGGATGGGATATTATATATATTCTGAATATATACTTACTTGTTATTAACAAAAACTATATACTTTTCTTACAGGCTATCAGTCCTTAATTTTGTATGTGCAGTCAAAGACTGACGTTCCCACCACAGTGCTGTGTTTGTCCTGCTCTAGTTGAAGCTTTGGCAACAAGTAAGCTGACTGCTTTAATGAGGTATGTCGCAGTCCTGCTTACTTGTGGGTCACAGTGGTTCACTGTTTAGAGACATTAGAAAGTTTGTGAGCGCCATAGGCCTGCTGCTGTTCATTGCACATTGCTCAGCCAGCTTGCCTGCTGCATGTTTTGTGACGTCACCTAAGACCTCCCACACGCGGAAAAGCTCACTCTCTCCCCGCCGCTCTCCCGGAGAGAGAGTGAGCGAGGGAGAGTCTGCATGGCTTCGGTCCTCGCTGTGTTCCTTGCTTCACTTCGACAGTGTATTGAGTGGTTGTGTTTGAGTAATTCCAAACAGGGTTTCTTTTAGACACAAGGACTACGTCTTAATGTCGTTACACTGTTGTTGATGGGTTTTTTTTAATCGTTTTTACCTCTCTGACGTTTTACATCGGAGCTTAGTAGGCAATGATTCCAGGTAATGTCGTGTCACGGACTTTCCTGTAATCCTGTCCTTCCACGGAGTTTTAGAGGGGAAACAAATCTACTTCATGCATGTACTTTAATAGTTTTAATAGTCTGCTATCCTGGCCAGTCCACATCTTCTTTTATATTACTGCTACGCGGAGATTCTGTGCCTCTCTGTTGCTGTCTTTGTACACTTTAATTATTGCTAGAATATATTTATAAATAATAAACGGCAAACGGTCTAAAATGAAATTAATAACTTTATGGTAACGTCGTGAATAGCTCCCAAGCAGTTTGTATATAGGCCCAAAATAAAGTAGCGTTTACACCATAGCCTTAAAAAAAACTGAAGATACGCATTTAGGAAAGTTGTTTAATTATATATTTCATATTTAGTTTGGCTGCATAAATCAGCCCTAATAATGAAATGTGTTCTTCCTCGCTTCATCACAACAAGTCGGCTCTGTAATCCTACAAGTCCAACATAAAGTATTTCCTCGCGAGATGTAAATGGTTGTATTTGCATGCGGAGTGATTCATAAACATGTCAGTGTTATGAAATATATGGGGGATATTAAAACTTTCTATTTAAATATCATGAATTATGGTCGCAAAAATGTGTTCCCATTTAAGAGGAATGCCGAGTTTTTGGTGTCTGGTGCAGAAGCCCATTCGTCATAGGGACAATAAAGAGGGTTTTCGCCTGACAGTGAAAATTTATGGTTGCCCTTCTTTGCCCTAATAACTCACATATTGTGTCACGGACTGACATCCCTTGCAGAAAATACCAAGCCTGTTATCAATCACACATCTTTGCATATTGTGAAACGTCCCCCCTCTTCTTTTCTGCAAGAAAGAAAAAAAAGAAGACTGAGAACATTCGTAGAAATAGAGATCCGCTTACTTGGACTTTTTCCTTCCTCCCTCTCTTAGAAACACACATATTACGCTGAGAACAACATGTCTTATTTAGAAGTCGACATCTATTTATATTGCATGAGATATGTAGACAAGATAGAGAAGATAGTTATTAATTTCTTTATTAGTGCACCTTTAACAAGGTTGAAATCAGTTGTGGGCCTATAAGGTAAAAACTTTTTTCCTATCTGTCTTTTTTTTTTTTTTATTAGTCTTTTGCAAGTTTGCTC
The DNA here is from genome assembly GCF_057381915.1 of Diplotaxodon limnothrissa. Lineage (NCBI taxonomy): Eukaryota > Metazoa > Chordata > Actinopteri > Cichliformes > Cichlidae > Diplotaxodon > Diplotaxodon limnothrissa. The sequence goes on along the minus strand of NC_140608.1, from coordinate 11,538,663 downwards.
TGTAAACGTTTTATTATATTCACTCCAAAATGTAACTAATTAAAAAAAATATGGGACTCGAAAAAAATGTTTTTTTTTATTTTGCATTTTTATTTTTCTCAAAAAAAAAAAAAAAAAATACAATTCAGTAAAAATAAATAAAATATTTTGCAGCCTTGACTGTCCACTCCAGGTTTTCTTGCTCTCCGTGTTGACCTGTCAAGCAGATTACCACAGAAAGAGATTAATGGCAGAGGCGGGTTGCAATAATAATCGTTTTGTTTGATGTGACAACTTTGATAGGCGTTGATTTACTTACAAACTGATAGGCTTTTAATTGAGCGCCTCCATCCCGATTTAGATGAAAGGAAAACCACATTGAAAAGCTGCCCGATTGCCCCGCAGCCTCAATACTGATTAGCCATCTCAGCGGTGAATAGTTCAAGGCATTTTAAACTTCTTTTCTCAACGGCCTGACAGACCATTTCTCTTCTTTTCTTTCTCCCGGTCCGCGTTTCTGCCCGTTAAAGAAAATAAATCATTTCCATTGTATGTAAATAAAATCGAGCTGACATCAATATAAACTGTCTGGATTTCTTTCTCTCTTTTTTTTCAGTCGTCTTTGTTGTTCTTGTTGCAGATGACAGTGTGCCCGAGGCAGATGACAGGTTTTAACAACACAATGGCAGATGCGTTTAGCCCCCCCTCCCTAAAATAATGGACATGGTTCTGTTTTGAGAGACCGCAGTGTGTGACCGGGTTGTTACACATTTGAATTATTATTAAATCTTGTAAATAGTTATACTGCGTCCATGCTATCCAAGAAAGAATAGAGGCTATACATATAGATAGATAATGGGAATATGAATTCTACATCCCTGCACTGTTTATTTAACTTTCCGTTTTGTGTGTGTAATTTTTTTTTAAACCCAGGATTTTCTGTCCATTTGTTTACTTCGTGCATTTTCGATAGAGCACGTGTTTTTTTTTCTTTCTTCCCCCCTACGGCTCTTTCTTTGCTCCGTGATCCACCGATTATAGCAAAAAGCCGTTTAACACTATTAAAAACCAAAAGCTTCTCCGTGGAAATCAAGAGCTGAACTGCAACTTATTAAAGTTTCATCGTGTATACCACCACCGATAAGTTTTACGAAGAACTCCAAAAGTTGCCGATTTTATTTAATAAGTGGCTGATATGGAGTGAAATCAACGGCTTTGACTCTGATACCCTCCCACGTCAACGCGGGCTTGTTGGCTACCGTCGATGCATCTTAAAAATTAAACCTTGACACGAGAATCAATTTATTTCCTCTGAAATCTTGGGTGTCTCTTGCAGAATGTCTCCCTGTCTCTCCCTTTCTCTCCCCCCCCCCTTGTTCTTTTCCCGCAGTCGCACTGGCATGTAATCAGCCACAATAGCTGACATAAATCAAGCAGTGGATTGACAGCCTCTGACAAATAACTGATTGATTGCGGTGGAGCAGAATTGACACTTGACGGAGGGGTGGAGATAGAAATAGAAGAGCGGTGTATATTATACTGAAAACATGTGACATTCACATCCCTCCATCACTACATTGGTCTATTCCTGTCAACGCTTGTCTGTTTAGGGAATTCGAGCTGAAGTGGTTGGTTTTATGGTTACCGGTGGAAAGCAGTCCCAGTGGCGGACGGTCGTAAAATGCGCGAACTTTGTGCGTCTCTCAGGTTGCGAACAGTCGGAGGAAAACGAACAAAAACACTTGTTAATGTAACGACAGAATCAGATGTGATAATGATTTTATGATGGACACTTTAAAAGTTTTTAATGAAGAAGAAAAAGGTTAGAAATATATGAAAGTGCTCATGGAAACCAGTGAAGAATCATCCCTTCTGAAATCTAGATTAAAATCAATGTGTAGTGAACATTAAGTAAATAATTTAAATATCCACTGAAAACAGGACGAATAAACTGAGTCCCATTTATCCCCTCGCCCCTGAACAAAACTTGAATATATCAAATATTAGATCAGATAAATGGATGATCCAGAGTAGAGCGACTATGTTTCATGATTGTTAAACATAATAAGTGTATGGATCGTTCTTTTATGGTGTTATTTACTCTTCTGCACGCTGTTGTGTCCTTATCGCCACTATTTGTTTCTCTAACTTGTAAGCGTTCACATTAACCAATATATTTAACGCTATCTCCTCCCCCGAGCTGTCAAAATAGAGGCGCTTACAAAGAGGAGAACGTCACATCCCCTTGACCCTCCAATCACCTCAGGGTCCCATTTGATTGGAAGGCGGCAAAGGCTTTAATCTCGGACTAATTCAGCTGCTTTTGAAGTGAAAATTTCTACCAGTTCGTACTTCGGGAGTACAGAGCGAGGACCTGCACACAGACGCACACACAGGCGCAGCGCTCATGGTGCAAGACGCAGACACGGATCTGCGATAACCTCGCACCGTCTCCTTCCAGCTGCCGCGCCTTTTGCTCCGTTACTACCAGGATTACCGATTATTGAAGCGTTTTCCGATTCTTTTTCTCACCCCACCCCACGGCAGAGAGGCTCGGTGCTTTTTTTCCCTCTCCACCCAAATCTTTCTTAATGAATCTGTGGAAAGCAGCGTCACTACATTTCTTGACAATTGGGACATGATCACATCGCCCTCGGCGTCTGCCTTAAAAAATAGTGATATTTGTGTAGCGTGGGAAAGCAGCAGTTCTCGGAATAGAGGCTCAGCGAACGTCAACAAGCCTTTTCTCCACTCCGCACCTCCGTCTGATCCACTACGGCAAGCGAACCGTCTTCCCATCAAGGTCTTGAAAATGCTTACCGCACGGTCGGGACACATTTTGCACCCGGAGTATCTGCAGCCTTTGCCTTCGACCCCTGTCAGTCCTATAGAGGTAAGCGTGGATTGAATTTGTTTTTAGGGAATGCTGTTTCGTGTGAAAACGTCCTGGGAGTCTGTTCCTCTTATTCTCTGAAATCGCCTGTCCTGTTCCAAGTGTGGCTCCAGCGTTTAAAGCGGTTATTTATATATAGATATGTATGTAACACATATATGTGTTTGGTTTATTTTTTGGATTATTTTTTTGTGTAGTTTTGTTCAAGAAAGACCTCTAAATAAATAATTACACCTATATATTCGCTTTAAAACACCAAGGAATATCCCGATTAAACGTTCGCCCCCGGGACTGTACTCAAAACAAAGCTGCAGATATGCGTATTAATAGTATTTATCAATCTTTTTATTTTCTTCTTTGCAGCTAGATGCCAAGAAAAGTCCGCTGGCTCTGCTGGCGCAGACCTGCTCTCAGATCGGCAAACCGGACCCGCCACCCTCCTCCAAATTATCCTCCGTAACCTCAAATGGATCTAGTGAGAAGGAATCTAAATCGGGCCCTTTGAAACTGAGTGACATTGGTGTGGATGACAAATCTAGCTTCAAACCTTATTCTAAGCCTTCAGATAAGAAGGACTCGTCTTCGGGCGTTTCAGGCGGAGAGAAGTCTGGTTTCCGAGTGCCGAGCGCCACCTGCCAGCCGTTTACACCGCGGACAGGCAGCCCCAGCTCCAGCACTTCAGCCTCCCCTATGCCATCGGACGGGAAATGTGGGGAAAGGGATGAAAAGAAAGAGTCTGATTGTAATAAAAATGGCTCTACGGACGGCTCTGGCACCACTAGCCACAGCAGGATAAGCGTGAGTTGTGGTGGAATTAACGTGGAGGTGAACCAACACCAGGAGACGACGCCTGGCAGTAAAACCACCTCCTCTTCGGAGTCCTCATCTGTTACTTCTGTATCCTCCGCATCCGTTCTCGGGTCAGGACTTGTGGCGCCGGTTTCTCCTTACAAACCGGGACAGACAGTTTTTCCTTTGCCTCCTGCTGGTATGACATACCCAGGTAGCTTGGCTGGGGCCTATGCTGGCTATCCTCAGCACTTCCTGCCCCACGGAGGGAGCTTGGTAAACGCACAGCTGGCCAGTTCACTGGGCTGCAGTAAGGCTGGATCCAGCCCCTTGGCTGGGGCTTCTCCACCGTCCATCATGTCAGCCAGCCTGTGCAGAGACCCTTACTGCCTCAGTTACCACTGTGCCAGTCATTTAGCAGGCGCGGCCACCGCTTCCTGCACGCACGACTCTGCAGCTGCAGCTGCCGCGAACGCCCTCAAGTCCAGCTACCCACTAATGTACCCGTCACACCCCATACACGGCGTTCATTCCTCAGCGCCATCATTTAGCGGACACCCCCTGTACCCATACGGTTTCATGCTTCCCAACGACCCTCTCCCCCACGTTTGTAATTGGGTGTCGGCAAATGGACCGTGCGACAAGCGTTTCTCCACCTCGGAAGAGCTCCTGAATCACCTGAGGACACACACTGCTTTTACTGGGGCTGAAAAGTTGATATCCGGTTATCCCGGGTCGTCTTCGCTGGCCAGTGCTGCAGCAGCAGCCATGGCCTGCCATATGCACATGCCACCGTCAGGACCCCCCGGGAGTCCCGGGACTTTGGCTTTAAGGAGCCCGCATCATGCGTTAGGACTCAGCAGCCGCTATCATCCGTACTCCAAAAGCCCCCTGCCAACCCCCGGTGCCCCTGTTCCTGTCCCCGCAGCCACCGGCCCTTACTACTCCCCCTATGCACTGTACGGCCAGAGACTCACCACAGCATCAGCGCTTGGATATCAGTGAGAAGAAGAAGAAAATAAAAGACTGAAAAGTTTATAGTACTAAGAATGCAAATATAAAGACTTTTATATTAAGTGCGCTAAACTTAAGGGCGGGATCCGTGGACTTCAACTGTATTTATTTATATGTCGGCTTAAAAGCAGGCGGTAATATCTGCAAATGGAAAAAAAAAATATTTGAGCAACTCAAAAAGTGCATTATGTTGAAGCTGAACTAGTTAAAGTGAAACACACACATACACACATATGTTAGAATACTAATTAAAGTAGGGGTCTTCATTTCGATGTTAATTTGGAATTGCTATGATTGTATTTGTTCTTATTTAATGTCTCATTGAGAAGCAGAAAAAAAAATTTACATGCATGTTTGTTTCTTAAATTTCAGAAATTGTCCACATTTTAAATTGCCGTTATTTTTCAGGTGTTCACCATGGACAGAGAATTGGTATTTTTTTGTATGTATTCTGGAAAAAAAATAAGAAACAATTCTGTTCCATATCTCCGTGTGCCTCATTTTCTGACGAGAGTCAAATTTATTTTACACTGACATTTAAAAAAACAAAACAAAACATTGGGCTCTTAAATTTTTTAAAATTGGGGTTAAGAAAGCCTGATTGGGTAAGCCGACACTGGCCTATATTTTCCGGCTGTCATCGAAACAATTTAAATCGTGCAAAACAACAAATGTTTTCAGTTTTCTCACATGACTCATATAATCTTTCTTTTTTTTCTTCATTATAAACGAAACTTGGGAGCTTTGAACATCAAATTTTAGATGACTTGAAACTTGAATTAAAGTGGGAGTGTGTGTGAGAGTGTGTGTGTATGAGGGAGGGTAGAACCGGCTTTATACAGGAAATCATTCGAGATAAGTTGGGTTGCTTGTGAGTGAATTTTGTCAATACGTTGTTTGACGGGGTGTGACATGTTTTGTGGAGTTCGCTTGCGTAATGTGTGTGAAATACGCCCAAAATGCTCGATAAGGACAGCTGATTTTTCTACGGTTTATAAAAATCAAGAGCATGTGTGTTTTGAAATGCTAAATTAAAATAAATCTATATTAAAACAAAAATCAGTTTTACAACCTTAAAAAGAAAGACGGCAATTGAAGTGAATCGATCGCTGGGTTTCAAATTTAATGCACTATAAATTTTTGCAATCGTTGCCTCTTTAAAAAAAAACAATAAAAAGAAATGAAGTTCTAAGCACAGAGGGAGACTCTAAGAAGGTGACATTTAAACGTGGAGCCTATTAACTGGTGTATTTTTGACTGGATGACCATTAGGAGGATATCATTTATTTTGCGTTTGATAATCTGACCCACCTTGTGCATCTATTGTATACGCCACTATATTTGTAATTAAAAATACTCTGACTTGTGCAAAGTTGTGGGGTCTTCATACAGATGCAAACACTCACAACGCGTGTCTTGGATCTGAGAAGGCCAGGCGCATAAACGAAATATTTAAAAATGTAACATTTCATATATATATATATATATATATATATATATATATATATATATATATATATAGGCCTATATATATAGTTCAGGTTTTTTTTTTTCTTTTTGGGCATTAGAGCATTAGAGCTTATTCGGTTTATGACGCTCATATATAGATTTACTTGCATAAATCTATATATGATTCACTTGCATTTGAACTTTCATGTGCTATAATTCCTATTTTTGGATAAAAACTTTACGAATCAAAGTCGGTGTGCCGGGGCTATAACTAATAACTATAACTAATCAGACACGACTGATTAGTTATAGTAAAATGGTTTTTAGCCCAAATTACGAAGAATGGCCTTTACGTGCTGTGTGCTTGCTACCGTTTACTCCCAAGCATGAGCGTTATCTTTCAGCTCCCTTGGACATTCCGTTGACCCAGCTCTGTTACAATTACCACTGTTATTATCAAGAATGCCTCCTCAGCTATGCTGTCCCTTGCCTATCGCGCAGCGGTTTGTCAGACTTCAAAAAAAAAAAAATCTCTTGGTGTATATAAGGCCCACACGCGTCCTAAACTGATGTAATGACGGTGAAAGGGAGCAATTTCCATTTTTACCCACATCATGGTGGCTGTGCTCGGAGGTCCCCGGTGGAAGGCAATTTATCATGTGCCCCTCCCCCTGGCCCTGTCACTAGAGGAACAGGCAGGCACATGTGTGCATGAATTACCAACCCTCCCACCTCCCCAGGACCCCCCCCCCCCCTTCTCTCTCTAGCTCTCACTGTGGAGATTTGACACAGAGGAAAGAGAACATGGGGGATTAGAGCATGCAGAGTATTAAAGTACATATTCACTTTGTCCATCAAGGCCTAAAAGTGCTTAGGTGTGCGCTGAGCTCTGCAGAACAAAAGGAATCCATGAAATTACAGTACAATAGTAAATTCAGATATGCACTTTACATCAGAAATACTTAAATAAAACATTTCACTAATATTTTACTTATTTGACAGTGATCCAATTAAGCACGTTAATAGTCCCGTGTGGGCCTTGATTCAAAACAAGGGTCAGATTAAACTCTTAATTTAGCCTCTTATACATTAGGTTGGTCAAGAGTGGCTCTAAACTAATGCACAGTAAGGCAGCTGGAATAAAAACGTTTGGGTTATCCTATTGTGGACATTTAAAATAACTAGTAAGTGATTCCTTACTGAGGAAGACACCGGGTTGCATCTTTTCCTCAACTAAAAGACATGCAACCTTGCTGAAGTCGACCTTAGAGCTCTGCTTCTGTGGGGTCAGGTCAACTATATCGATGTTCGCTGTCCAAACTGCAATCTAACAGGAAAACACCCACTCAAAATATTTCCAACATGTAAACAGCATGAAAAACATATAACATGCTATTTTCTAGTTTTAGACCTAAAGCAACCATTTTAGATTGTTGGGACTTTGCATCCTCAGAGAGAGAGGGAGCAACACTGCAGGAAAACCTGGCAGGACATCTGGCAACAGGGGGAGCCCAGGACGTGACTCACACACCTAACCCCATATTCAACCCCACTGAATTACCACCACTAAAGCTGTCATTAGTGGGTGTGTGGAACAATATAAAGACATGCCGTAGTCTGCAGTGGCAAGTCTATAGTTTGGGTAACAGCTGTGTCAATAAGGAGAAGCTGCTATAATGTTCAACCCCATGCCAGACATAAGTCAAAAAGCAATTATTATCTTTTATGTATGTGTGGTCATTTCATCAAGCTGTGATTATAATGTAAAAGCTCTCTGTGATAGGAAGAAAAGGGGCCTATCAATAATGGTTAAGCAGCCATTGCAGATACCTTGCAGTTATGCTTTGCAAGTATAGATTGCTACTTTTCAAATACATTTTGATTATACACCTGCTTCTCAGGTACAGCAAAGGCCTGGTATTTGTTACCAGCTTTCATGTGAATATAGTACTTGACATTACACATACCTATACAGCTCATCTACACCTTAGCACTCTAATTGTAGCTAAAGGTGTCATAAGCTGGAACAGTTGACTGTGGTTATCTCGGGGTGTGATTTATGGATATATGGGCTGTTCAGGTGTCCACGGCTTTGCGATTGTTGTAATGAAGCCATAAACTAAGCAGCATGACACAAAGCAGAGACAGTGGTTATAAACAGATCTACTGTTTTAGGTAAATCTATACTAAATCTGCCTATTATCCAGAAGATTAAAAAAAGGAAAAGAAAAATCAGCATCGTCGTTGGTCACGTGTCATATCCATCAAAGCTAAAGCACCCTTTTCTGACAGATTGATCCTAGAATGCAGTCCCCAACTGAGAGCTATAATAGAGGTAATTTGGTTCTCAAAAATCTGTGCCAAGGCAGACAGGAATCCCTCCCAGCACTTCTAGATGTGGTTACCCTCCTCATTGATTTACAAATGTAAAGTGCTCATCCAGGTGATGTGAGAGAAGTGGCAGTGTTGATCTATCTGTGCCACTCAGATCTCTAACCAGTGAGACACTTTCTTGTGCTTAGACAGCCTAATTGAGGTCATTTCTGTCCACTCTGGGATCTACAGTGCGCCGGGGTGTTTTAGTGTTCAGATAATTTGCCCATTTTCTGATTCTGACAAAGAATATTTTATGGAAATGCACCCTTATTCCAGGCACCTTAATGGAATATGTTGGAGTAGTATGTGGGCTGATGAGGCTGTTGTGTGCCACTGATAAATGTGAAAAACAGAGAAAATGTCAGGGATGGGCTCAGCTCCAAAGGACTCTTTGCCTTCATTTGAAATTAGCAGTGCCTAAGTACTATGTCTTTAGGGAGTCACAATGCACAACCACAAGGTTGTTCGCATAGTTTGAAACTGCACAGTAAAGCCTTCATATTTTTTTTGGAGGAACCCAGTCAATTATAAGCGCTATGTTTCTTAGCTGGACTTTAAGACATTTTCTTTCAAAGTTTTAATTTTTTAGTATTTTTTATTTACTTTAATGCTTTGAGGTTTCAGTCTACCACATAATTGTTGCCTTCTTCTTTTCTCCCTTTTTCTATGAGTAAACCCTGATTATTTTAAATGTTAAATTTCGCTTCCATGGGTGTGGCCTGCCAATGACCATGAGTCACATGCTTACTAACGGTATAAATCTAGGTCTGGGTTTTTATGGGATAAAGATATAGTTATTAATCAATCCACTCCTGTTTGATGCCTCCTGATAAGGAGTGTACATAACTCATAATAAGCAGCAGATACAATGTAGGGGTTGATGTTTTTATGGAAATCTGTTTCCATAAAAAGTCATGCTGTTTAAGTTAGGCCTACACGGATACTTCTGCTGTATCATCAAAAGCAACATAAAAAGGCTCGCAGCACAAACCCGTAAAACTGGGTGCCACCCATCCTGTAAATGCTTTAAGTGTAATCCACAGATCTGCTGACTTAGCAGTGTAACAAAGTGGTTATACACACATCCATCACTGATACAAATAATCCCAAATAATTCCAGTAGACGTGGGCTGCAAATACTTTCACTGTCATCTCAGTTTGAATATATTTTAAAATAATGACAACCTTAAATAAATGAATAGCAACGCCCTTTACAAATATTATCTTAGTTTTTTTTAACTGAGAGAAATTGTATGAAAAATATAAGTACAAACAATTAACATCAAACTAAATTTATATAATTGCATTAAACATATATTCTTATCAGAAATTACAATAAACAAACACTGACTTTTAGAGTTACTCTAAAAGCTGCCATTGTGACAAAAACATTTATAAATATGAATAAAACTGAGAAGTGACTTTGCTTTACTACATTTGCTAATTTTGCATGAATAATTTTTTTTAGCAGCCCTCCCTTAAATAAATACGACTAAAATACAAGCTAGTTTCAGAGAAAATGAAGTTCTGTTTGCTGATATATGTGATGATGCAAGTTAAAGAAACCAACCTGAAAATAGTTTTTTGTAAAATCGACAGCACAATTAAAAATAAAAAAACAACAACCCACCAACACAGCACATGGCTAGATAACCTTTTCACACTGCTGGCTTCGAGAAAGAGTGTGACTTATTTGGCTTTATGACTTGTTCTTTAGTGGAAAATCTTACTCCATAGGTGTCGCTATTGCTTGATCCACCTACACATAAAAGCTACGGGCTGGGTGAAACAAGCTCAAGCACATTCTCAGAGGGATTATCAAAGAAACTAACAAAGTGAAGTGGGCGTAGATTGAGTCAGTTAAAAGAAAGTGTACTCAACCAAATGTTACATTAGAAAACTTCATCACATTGCTGGCAGTGGTCTCCACGGGGTTTGGCAGATGGTGGGGATTGGCTGTCAGTGGTGTGGAGTGGCTGACTTTCCCTCCCCTTTATGTTTTCAACGGTACATGAGTCTGTTAAGTTCCAACAAAGCACTGACTTTTGTTCAGGCATTAAAAGAAATATAAAGAAACTGAACTGAAAGTGATATCTTCAGTGACTGCAGGACAAAACTTACCTTTGTTTTTGTAGACATTTTGACTTGAAATACCAGAAAAAAACCCCAAAACAAAGGAAACTAAATCTGCTCAACAATGCTTCAGTCCCCAGTAGACCCTGACAATGAGGTAGCATACACATAGTCAGGAGTCTTGAAGTACTTCATGTAAATGGAATGCAGTTATTTAAACATTATCCTTGATCTATTAACAGTATTTGATGACAAACAAAGTCAGCTTAAGTTATAGTCGCAGTTTCCTTAAATTACTCTTCCAGACACATTGAGGTAAATTGCTTATTAATTATAGAGCTCAGTGCTATTGGACGACTAGCTTACTTAAATGAGGAGCCCACAGAGATACGGTTAGGTTTTGCTTCCATTGCAGCGTGAAGCTGAATTTCCTGCCTCAGCAGACTTTTTCCAAACAGAAACAGTCACAGAGAACCATATGGTGTCATTAATAGTTTTTTGGTGAGACTCCATTGGACCATTATCCAATTTAAAGAACACAGAGGACCCAGGACTTACTGTGTACAAGACAAGGAAGTGTACACTCCACTAAGATATCCTCCAGAGTTTCATGGTTGGAGCCAAGTGTAAAAAAACAGTAATATATAACACTTCTGTGATTTATGAGAGCTAAATTTATCATGTTGATATAAACAATTCAACTATTACCAGCTTCCACATTACTCCAGCAATTCATTCATGTCAGCAGACCCGACAATCCCCTGCATCGCTCTACACCACCAAGCCCAAACCAGACTGCTTCTCCCCGTGCTTCTGCTCATATGACTTTCAATTGAGACTTCTCCAAGGAAATAAGAGGAAAGGGGGACATTTCTCAACTCATCCACATGCAGTAAGTGATGATGCTGCGATGTATCACACATTGATCTGAGGCATTTGGGAGAGCGGAGGGTATTAAGAAGGGAGCGCAGTAGACTAATGGGCCTGACTGGGAGACAAATTGGGCCAGACATACAGCAACACAGCCCCAGGAAATATGGGGGCTTGCATCACTTTTATTGCTTTAATGCATTTTAGTGTTAACTGTGAAATTGAACTTCAAATTACCTACCATCCATTTGTTTTCTCTGTGTGTTTTGTTCTTGTTGTCTTCTTCTCTGCAGAAGGTGTAGCAAAAATATTGCAAACGCTGAACTGGCAAGTTTCTCAGTTTTGCTTTCGAAACAGGTTGCTTATTTAAAATAGTTGGCTTTATTAGTGGGTAAAAAGTTAGCGTGTAATGCAATCAAGACAAAAATCTTTTGTATTTCCTTCCAGATAATAGCATTAGGGGAAAAGAGGGCAACAAAGGAAATGGTAGTGTAAACAATATAACTCATGCAAATTTTTAGGTGATTACATTTAGAAAAAATAAACAAGAGAAAGAAAATAGAAATACAAAATAGCTCTAAATCATTTGTGAATTCCATGTTAGGGATTTCATCATGTATTTAGAGGATCAATACTCTTTAAAAATGTGTTAGTCTACAACTTTGTAATGCCCTGTATACGTTTAGTCATGTAGCTGTGGGCAATTAGCACCAACATGACAGATGACAATTCTGTAATAAAACTGCGTGCAAAATGCCTCCATCCTCATGTTTACCCCCCCCCCCCCCTCTGCTCCACTGCACAGATTTTTGTTCTTTTTGTTTCAGACTTGATGGCTTCTTCCTTAACTGAGTATGGCCATGCATGAGGCATGCAAAGGCGGGCTATAAGCCCGCCTTTGCATGCTATAAGCCCAGCACTACAAACAGTGAGCCAACAACAAACAAAGAGCAAGAGTTTAGTAAGAACCATGCCAGAGCACAGGGATGAGGTGAATCAGTTCTTGTTCTTGATCGTGACAGCTCAGTCTTATTCCTAGGCTGAAATGAAAATAAAAACTAGACCAGATTTATATATGTTTTAATTAAAACTCTAACTGAAGCAGATTAAAAATAAAAACATTTACAGGAAAAGATGTTATGACAGGTATTTTACGGCACAGTTGTCACATATAAATGCTACTAAAGGCTAGGTAAGCATTAAAACAATAATACATGGGTTTATATGAAATTCCCAGGCTGAAATAAAATTAAAATAAGACAGCATTTTTAAAAAATCATAAAAGTAGCTAAAACTAATCAGCATGTGAAAGGAAAGTCTGGAAAAGTTTCAAACAGTATCTTTGTAGACAAACTTATTGACTTGCTTATTGGCTTATTCTGCTGGTTTGGCCGCAAAGACTTGCAAAGACTGGACTTAAAATAACAAACTTAAACACATATTATATTGTATAAAGCATCTAAATGCACGATGATTGGATTCAGCGCAAGTATGTTATGTGACTGGAAGTTATACTCTTAAAACGGTGATATGACAGTCATATGCCTAATGGCTCCCCCTATAGACAGCAAATGAATGAGGAAGCTCGAGGTCACGCAATGCCAGTGTTTCTCTCATGAAAATCTGTAATAGTTCATTTTCTTTAAGGTAGAACCTGCCAAATGCGAGCTATCAACCTTTAAGGCTCTCAAAGTTATGAGAGAAGAAGCACACATACGTTAGACATGCAAACAAGCCGCACACCCAAGGAGTCAATCATAAAATAAACAGACGAAATCTACTGAAAATTTGTAGATAGAAAAACTGTCACCGGGATGATTCTCACCACAAAGAAAGTGAGAAAGACAAGTGAAGGGATCTTTTGAAACCTTAGGTAAATAAGAGGAATCAGGCGTTGAACATCCAGGTAATAACTGATGTTATGACTTGGCATTTGCTCTGACATGCATTTGAGACAGGAACATTAAAAGATACCCACCATTTGACAGGTATCACAGTTCCCTCAGGCAAGAAGGATTCTCATTTTGATGAGTGTGTCAGTCACAGTGAAGCCTGTCGACAAGCCAGAGCTCAAGCACTGACGTTCAGGAATAACACTTGTCTCAAAAATTACAAATGGAATATTTGAACAGCTGTGTGAAGGAAAACTGATTATGGCTAAACTACAAAATGGTTTGTACGAGAAGCAGCGTTTCTGAACATACAAACGACTTTCAGCACATGACCGTTGACGCCACAAAATGCTCCCCCCCCCCCCCCCCCCCCCCACACACACACACACACACACTTATACATATATATAAATATATAGTTTTCTATTCATGATGTACTGGAGATGTTTTCTGCTTGCCTTATTCTTTCAAATAACAGTGCGGAAAAGCATTGATCTAAAACGTAGCATAAGTCGGCGCTTCCAGTGTACATAAACTCAATACTCAGCAGAGAGCAATTGTACAAATTCCCAAAATGGATCATTCATAATCAACTTCAGTGAATTAGTTGTGACTGAAGTTGACAGGGCTGCGGAGAGATGGTGGACGACATGGGGTTTTAAATGCCATGCTCAGCGCCAAGTGTGAATAGTCGCTCTGTATGCATTTTTCACTCCAGCATGTGCCATGTTCAGTATATGACACTCACACTGATTTACTACACTCTCCCAGCTAAATAATTTACAGGGATATGGCTCCGTGTGCTTTTAATGGTTGTTGTATAGACCTGGTTGCCTTTAAAATGTTCCACAGGCAATCCGCCATATGGATGGGAGACCTCTCAGCACTGATTAATAAGCTGCTCGGTACCAAACAGGGTGTCAGGAAACACTGCGTAACCAGAAGCAGCCGAGGCGCAGCCGAATGTGCTGTGTGCTTTGTATGCATTCGTGAATAGAGCTCAGTCCGGGGCTCCACAGGTAATACGCGTGATGTGGCGAATTGCATGTAAAAAAAAAACAAAAAAAAAAAACAAAAAAAACCAGAGCTCTTCTACATTTTGATGTGTGTTTTAGCCTCACCGTTCACAATGGGAGGTGTATTATGAAAAATGAATGGGTCGGTTTTTTTTTTCTTTTTTGGCAAACATTTGTGTTTGCTGGTCTAAATGCCAGTTCAAAGAAACGTGCTGTTGGTTCTTGGTAGAAGGCCAGCCTATTGGTCTGCAAACAAAGCCAGAGAGCATTATTCATTACTATGTCATTTTATGTTCATTTCATGGATGCAGCAAATCAAACGCTATTGTTCTTTTAGATATTATTTGCTGTTAATGTTTAATGTCTCGCTGGCTGTTCATTGAATTTGAGCATGTTCTTTAGCATGAAGAGAGCTGATACGCGAGCAATTTGTCATCCGGGTGTTTACTTTGGAGCACCTGTTGATTATGCTTTCTGATCTGAGCCACCCATTCTTTTGATGAGTGTACACTTGTTTCAACTCACAGTTGGCATTGGCATTAATTTACTGTTGGACTAGTGGTTTGTTTAAGTTTTAAGTTTCTTTTGGTGGGAGTTAGCTGGGATCTGGTGAGGTTACTTAAAAAGAATTAATCAGAATGACAAAAATAAAAACGATAGTTCAATTCAATACAATTCAGCACTAACCCTAGACTTTATAGGAGTTAAATTTTAGTCAGTGGCCTAATGTGAGTCTCCCAGGAATACTGTGACATAAAAATGTTCGAGAACTAGCGCTTTAGACAGTGCAAAACTGCAGGGAGGCAGCCAGCATTTTCCAGTTCAGAGCTCAGCACAGCCCAGCATGCTTTCGACAGGTTGAGTGCCTACATGCTTTCACTCTGGAACGAACAAACAATATCCCCTTGTTCCCGGCAAAAAATAAGGAGAATCAATGTGACAGCTGTGAACAAATATGAAGATGATGACAAAGTCAGCCATGTGAAATACCTTTTTTTCCTCCTCAAATCGCGTGAACTTCAAAGCTGTAATTACTAATTTGATCCACGAGCTGTTTGGTACAGTGTCTCATGCTAAAGTGCTGTATTGTCTGTCAGCGCGTCGGTTAAAAGTTTGAAATGATTACATGTAAAGAGACAGAGCATAGCACGTATCCTTACTGAAGTTATTCTCCCAACTATGAAGAGACCAGAAAGCTGTTTTAAATTAATAATAATTAGCGCTGCAACCTTCAGTCATCTGTTTAATCATATATGCGTCTCTTCTGATTGAGCACCATGGAAAAAAATTTATCTATAACGTTTTTGTCAACCTACAGTAACTGTGTATATAAAGTTTAAAAAGGAAAAAGTATTTAAGAAGATGTATTGAATCCCACAATCCCACAGTCTGCCATCACGTGGCATCTGAAAAGCAAAATCTTGGCAATAATCTTCATTTACGTTTGGTTATTGCCCCAACAATGAAATATACACACACAATAATGTGTGCTCACACTTGCCTCTCTCACACACACAAACACACAAGCTATTGTGGCCATCGGGTTTTAATAAGCAACCGACAGCAATGTATGTTTCTTGATTAACTCCTAGTTCCTCTCAACACATCTTTGACTCTGTTTGGCACAAATCCACATTAAAATCCAAACGAGTGCTGCACCCTTTCCACACATCACATAGTTGTCCTCTGTGTTTTCTGTGTGGCATGTAATGGTTCATCCATCTCATCTGTTCAGCTAAATGTGCTTGTTGAAAACTATCTGAGACTCTGCCACAGATTTCATTTCCATACACACTGTATACTGTGAGCTTTTAGCTTTTCTGGTCGCTGAGTATCTTTGGAATGAAATCTGGCTTTTGGCCACAAAAAGTCTGTCGTTTGAGTATCACATGGTTAGTGGTGCTTCCTACGGCTATATTTATGTACTCCAACTGTATCCCCTTTCATTGAAACCTAACCAGTGGGTGATTTGTCTCCATAAGAGAGTGCCATTTACAAGCAGCCATGCTGGGGTGGGACCCCAACCAGAGGACTTGTTAATAGCACACATCCACTTCTCACCATATGCTGTCCAGAATAAACCAACATATACTGAGAGAGATGTCGAAACCAATTTTCTATGAATGGTGGACCACAGCGGTAAACTTTCAAGGAGTTTGAATGTAACTTACCCAGCTGACACCATCATAAACTAGGTAGGAGTTAAGAAGTGCAGTGGAATACTGGGGATATTTTTGATACTTTTTTACTGTATTGTAAACATTTAATATTTTTTATGTAATCTATACATTTACATATAGATTTGCTGAATAAGAAGCTACCGAGATCTCTAAACATTGTAGAATTAGTATTCAGTTAACCAATCACATTCCTGTTAGTTATAATCAGACTTTTTGTTGTTGTACCATTGTGGTTGCTGTCCTACATTAGCAACAATCTTATGAAGCATATATTAATTAAAATAAACATACAAAATGGCACAGCATAGCTTTAGAAATGGTTATTAATGATCTATCTACTGTGTGTTTTACTCTGGCTTGCCAAAAACAATAAATGTGCAGTCCATGTACAGTCCAGGAAGTCATTAGCACAACATTAGTGGATTTTAAACACACTGGCTTGAGAGAATTTAATTGAATGTTTTCTTATAGCTGAAAGCGACTTTCTCTTTATCAATTATTCTTTGATAGTTCTTGATGATTTTCTCTGATCTGTTAATCATTAAAGTTTTAAATGTAATTTTCTTGCTGGGCACCATGATTATAAAGCACTTTGGAATTGCTGTCATGTATTAGTAATTATGCTTGACTTTAATATTTGTATTCCACTGTAGTGTACAGCTCTAATGTACTTTTATATACAATACAGTTCAAAAGTTTTAAGCCCCAGGTCATTATTTAAATTTTGGTGATGATCCAGAACACCTATCTGGAGACCATCTGACTGGCAACCGCTTCATTTTTCAGCATGACAATGATCCCAAACAAACTGCCAGCACAGTAAAAGCATATCTGGATAGAAAAACACACAGTGGTACAGTATTGGTCATGGTTTGACCTCCCCACTGATGGACCCCAACATTATTAAAACCAGTGTGTGATCATCTTTATGGAGAATGAAATAAAAGATAGTCAGCATCCACAAAACAGCTTCCTGAAGACTACTTGGAGAAATGACACAAAGGCTTCCAAAAATAAACTCTATTTTTGCCTTATATACTCTATTTCAATTCAAGTCAAGTGGTTTTATTGTCATTCCAACCATGTGCAGTGGTACAGTACACAGTGAAACAAGACAATGTTCCTCCAAGACCATGGTGCTACATATGACATATAACAGACAGTCAGCACAGGACTGCAAAAACTGCAAAAAAATAAAATAAAAAGGTATGTTTGCATGTTTCAATAAATCACTGCACAATTTCCATTTTCACAGTAAAATATAAAGAAAAGAGGGGTGACTCAAGACTTTTGCACAGTACTGTAAAAGCTGAAGTAGCACAAGTTCAAGATTCAATTTATTTTTTTAAACTGTCTCTTTGACACATACAGGAGAACTCAGAAGATGAGTTTTGTTTCAAAGATGACTAATTTTTTTTGTAGGATACAAACTATAAATTGGAAGCTTTTTAGATTTAACAAGGCCACAAAGGGCAACTTCACATAGACCCTATACATACCACTTCTCACTACCTGGATACATTTGGAAAGTCTCACTCTCTTGATGTAATTGCCCTCCATTCATAAAAGAAGATTGATCGAAAATCAGATCTCTGCTTATGGGCCCCGATGACAGCGAAAGAAAAATGCAGAATTTACTGTCTGCTTTTACAGCCGGATTTCAGGAATAATTGTTGCGGGACATGACGGTGAGTTAGCAGTTATAAACCTGTCCTACATATAAATTACCTAATCAGGAGATCCCAGTGGTTATATAAATTGAGCCACTCATTCCTCTTCAATGGCCTATGTGTGCATATAAAACCACAACGACCATCATATACTTCACAGGAAAAGGGGGCAGCCGTTGCTGTTTACAGAGTTAGGGGGAAATGGATGACTTTTTGCATGCTCAATCAACTGTGAAATGTCCATTTAATCATCCCTAGAAACCCCCCTGGTTTATTTGTGCTGCAGCACAGATTTACATTTCCAAACATCCCCCATATTAATCATTACTTCATCACGCCCTCTAACTGACAAGAAGCATAAACCACCTCAGTGTACTGCCCTGTCGACTAATGTGTGTACGTTTCTGTCTAGGAGCATGCGTGTACGCGTATTTGTGTATATGCGACACCCTGAATGTGTACGCGCATGTGTCGGAGGGTGGTTTGGACTCAAGGAAAAACCTGCCCTTTGATTCACTCACCACTCACTGTGTCCAGCAGAAATATTGAGTTTTAGTGGCATGATCGCATTTTTTTTTCTTTTTTTGGGTCCAGTGAGGTTTTCTAAAATACAACTTTTCAGGCTGGGGAAGCCAAATGGGAGTCACTCATATGAACATTTTTTTTTTTACTTCATTCAAGGAAATCAGAGTGACTGATGTTATTTTCAGGAAGCAACATAGAAGAAAACACATGACTTAAAAATGGCATTTTTTAAGATTTTGTTTCTCTTTTTAAATGTGAAGTAGTTTTGCAAATAGCAGGGATCCAGGTTGGCTTTTGCATACAGCATTGTGAGCCATACAATGGCTGAGGTCAAATTTTACTTTTTTGCAAGAGACTGCATACTAGCCCATCGTCAGCAGTAGACAGCTTGAGTGATTTACACGTACTGTACTGCAGCAGGAGTTGGCAGAGCCTCTCTACCTACTGCCTTAATGAAATTCAGGATGTTTCACCATCAACAATGAATCCTTCATAAAAGAGAGAAGTATGAGTTTATCACCCAGGATGAGAAGCATGTTACATTTGCCACTTTAAACAAGATGAATGGGTCACTCAGCCATTTACATTCTCATACATTTTTATGACTCCGCCATGAAGTGGATTTGATCTATTGGTAATAAGATAAATGATGGGCATAAAGCTTTGGCAGTTCTGACTTTAAACAATCTTTCATTTGATGCCAGTCTTTTACTTTTACATGACGCACTGTCTGTCTTCACAACCTTGTGCTCAAATAGCTAAGAAGTAGAAGATGGCAAGATTTCTTATTTCCTGACAAGCACGACGCACACTCACACACAAACGCAGACACACAAAAACACTTTTAACCCCACATATTTTGTATGTTGCATGTATGTGCTCTTCTTGAGCAGGTCGACCTTTGAGGCGCACAAAGGGATGTTTTGTTCGATGGAGATGTTCAGCCAACCAAAGGAGTTTGCCATGCAGCATGAAAAGCAGTTGAAAGCTTCACTTTGCTGTTTCCAGCTCTTTTTAAAGTTTTTTTCCCTTCTGGAATGACGCTTGTATGTGTATATTTGAACATGGAATTTTAGTGGCACGGAGACAGAGAAGGGTCACAGGAAATATCCCCTGTCAAAGAATGATGGAGAATGGTGAATGGAGCTGTCCAAAGGATCACAGTGATGGAATAAGACATCCTCCCTGCTCCCTCTCTCTCTCTGTCTTTCTCCCGCTTTCTCGGTTGACCTGTTATTTTACACATGGTGGTGGCTGGTTTAGATGAAGCCATTAGAAACATTTGAACAGAATGATCTGTCTCTGACTGTTACGTAGCTCAAACTTTAAGCTGTAAGGCTTGCAGATTTAAAAAAAACAAAAACTACTTTCACAACACCATGGATGTTCCTTGTGGAGACATCAGTGTTCTAATTAAAAAAAAAAAAGAAAAAGAAAAAGAAAAAAAAGCCTTGGCCCATTTAGTCACTGGTGAGCGAGGGCGTCGCGGTGCAGACAGAATGAAATATCACCTGGTCGGGCTAAATGACAATTTTATTTCTCACCTCACTTCGTAGTGAAATATTACCACAGCACTTCCTCTGTGGCAACTTTTGACTGAACAGGATGTCAGTCCAGCTAACTAGTTTGCCAGTAAAACACTGACATCATCCCCTAGCCCCGACTTATTAACTGACAACGCCAACGAGCACAGACATCTCAATCTGGTGTGTGCGCATTTAAGTTTGGTTTAAATAATTCTGAAGTCATCTCTTGTAAGGAAGACATGGAAAAGGCTGCTAGGAACGGAAGTGGAAAGTACAACACACGGCCTTTGTTTAGGTATCTACGACGAAGCCTGTAATTTAAGCCCTAATGGGCTACGCCATTGCTGCTGCAGGCATCGCCACTCGGAGGGAGAGACGGGGAGAGAAGGAAAGAGCTCCATCATGGAAAAGGGAGCTCCTGTCCGCTGCAGTGGTCCAGGACAAAGCTGAGAGCTCCCAGACGCCCCGCATGATTAATGACTTACGGCCACGCTGTGTGGAAGCCTGGTAATTAGCTACAGGCTGATTAAAGACAAGTAAACTTCTGCTGATAACCCGATTCTGTTTCTCCCCAGCGCCGACACTGGCATGTGGAAGCTCTTACTGCCAGGGTTGCAAGAAACAGACCAACACTGAGTATGATGAATGTAGTCTCCAACAGGCGTATACAGGCTCTAATTTAAAACTATTTAGCGTGTGACATATTGGCATTGTGCTCTCTCTGTCTCCCTCCGTTCATGTTCATGGTTCGTGATGGTGTCCAAGTTCCAGAGGGCTGTTGTTTTGAGTCTGCGCCTGACATATTCATGAATAAAGTTTTGTGCAGGCTGCTCCCCCCCTCCCACTTTGTTCCCCCTGGTCTTTTCCCTCTTCATAGATTTTCCTCCAAACATTTGCATTTCCTATATTAGCGAAGGAAAAGAGTGGCAGCCTGCCACCAGAGTTCATCAGCTACCAGATTTTACAGTCCCGGCTGTCCAGAAACAGACAGGACAGCTTAAGCTGGGCCAGAAAGTGGACAGCATTATATGAGATTTACCTTATGAGACACAAAGCAAGCAGAGTTAGCTTAGGCATGAAAAAAGATGAAAAGGCCTCCAAGTACTCCACCAGGAGCCAAAACAACCCGCAAAACTTGTCTCTGTATTTTCACGAGTTGGAAATATTCCCCTAAGGTAAACAGATGGAGGACAAGAATAATGAATAGTAACATTAAATAAAGCTGATGTCAGTTGTTTTGCAGTTTAGCTTAAAAAGTCACGCACATACCGGAATTAGTATTAGCGTTACTTAATAAATACCTTACTGTGCACTGTCATGATTGCACACTGATGGGAATGGAATGCCACGAAAAGAAGTTATGCAATAAATGCATCCATTTCTCTTCTAATAGTGTAAGAGTAGAGACATTAGCCAGGTTTGCAGTGGATAGTTTGCTGCGACTATAATTGTGCAACCCAGTTTGTCTGTGGCAAGTAAACGATGTGTGTGTGTGCAAACATGTGCGTGTGTGTGTGTGTCTGGCTGGAAAAGGACAGTGCCACAGGGCAACGATATGTGTGCTGAGATGAAATGCCCGGCCACCCACTCTTCTCCTTTTATCACCCCTCTCATAATTAGGTTGGTTAACATACTGCCGTGTATGCAGTCATATTGACTGGAAGCTTAATCACATTACTATCGAGTTCCCGTCCCCGCTTGCCCCAGGTGACGCTTGTAAGTCCAGAGTTATGGCCCTAACCTATGGGAGGAAATTAGCTGTGGACACAAGTTTGTTCTTGTTCTCCACCCTCTGTGTGAAAATATTTAGCAGGCGGGCGGGTGGGCAACAACACTGTGAGAAATGGATGGGGGAAGCACAATGTTCTACATAGACTACCAGTCTGAGCCATGAAAAATGCAGGAAGAGCAGAAAGAGGTAGAGCGTGTGTTAGTTTGGCTGGCAGTCCATTAGGCCTGATAGACATTTCACTTACCAAAGTCAAATATAACAGTCTAGCATTCATTAATATGAGGAAGGGTCCGGGGAATCAAACCCACCATCTGGTTAAGACGACAGTATAATCTACAACTCATGATTAGGTCTAAGGAGTGGAATTTCACTTTAATCTTTTTCAGGGCTGAAATTTCCATCTGCACTGTGCGGCACATCATTTTTCTTCAAGACAAATGTGCTGTTTTTCATGTTCCAAAATTAGATCAGAAGAAAACGATTAATCATGTCATGGCCTGGGAAAGGAAACAAAGATCTGATTTTCCTCTCTTCCCTCTTTCTCCCCACCCCTGCACCTCCCCTTTTCCTTACCTCTTCCTGTTCCTCCCCTCTTGCCTCATCTCTTCCCCTCTCTAAGACCTCCCTCCTCCCCGTTTCATCCTTCCTCTATCTCTTCTCTTCTCTGCCTTCTCTTTGCTGTTTTTCTGTTTTTTTCACCCGTGTTCTGGACAGTGTTTCCGAGCCACGTCTTCCTCCCTGTCTTTGTTCGAGACAGAGTTATTTTTCTCTTCATTGCTTGGCTTCGAAAGAAAGGATATGTAGTCTTAATGATTAATTTGAAATGACGAAGCAGCTTCAATTAGCATATCCTTCCCTCTTTCTGCCGCCCTTTCCTGAAATGGTGAACAACAGATGGCAGGCTGTTTGTGTGTGACACCACAACCGAATCCAAACTGGGAAGAGTGCAAGTCACCAGGACTGCAAATTAGTGAGGCCACACAACTGTCAGGTGCTGGCCTCCGCTGACAGTTGTAGCCCATTACGGGAACATTGATGTTTTCACAGTGTGACAAAAAGGATCCCTTTTTTCGCCCCCCCCCCCCTACTTTCAGAGGACCTGTCTGTCAGCCAGCTCTCAAGTCATAACAAATCACTGGCACTCAGCTGAGGCTGAGCATTGGGAGCGTCAGGGGAAGATAAATGACCTGCAGGCCTTTGAAGTGCTTTGGCAGTTCAGATGGCTCGGCGGCGCTGACAGAGAAATATACACAACAGCGTAACCAATAATGAGAACATTAAACATTCCTGCCTCCTGACAGGCTGACAGGAAAGCCCAGCCTGGCATCAATCATCTTCCGAGGCATAACCTTGACAATAAGTCTCCTCTCTGCCTCCAGCTCTCACCTCGCACTCTCCAGACTCCAATACCCAGACTGCACTAGCTGCTAGGCTCAAAGCGGATAGGATGGTGGGGTAAAGATAATAGCGTGGGGGCAGAAAGAAATGAGGGCCACACAATCAGTAGACCAAGACAGATTCTCTATCGGTATATGTAGGTGACAGCAAATGTGGGCCTAGTCTACAAACATGTCAGGGTATCACACAAGTTTTACCATGTCACCTTAGCCAGGGTGGCAGTGCACGCTATGCTATCTCCTCACCATGTACCCACAGCTTCTGTCTGATATTGTAGTGATTTGCACAATTAACAATTTGGCACATGTGATATCGCATAGAACAAATGCAGTAAGTTTTTTGTATTAACCAACCAGTTTTTCCGGTCATTTTGCATCGTGCAGTGAGGACACTTCAATTTGTCCAATGCTTTTAAACTAAACTGAAGAAAATTGATCACATAAACAAGTATAATTATTCCCATGTGAAATCAGGATCCACAAGATTTAACATTTTGTCTTCATTAACAGTGAGTCAAGATTAGGTATAAATGCTCAGTTTGTTATCCAAATAAGTATACTTAGTGTGACAAGGAAACTGCAATGCCCTTCAGAGCTGAGTGGTACTGTCCAAATATACGTGTCTTTCAACAATAGGTACTGAAAAAGCAGGAGCAGGCGCAGCCTCCTTGCCAAACTTTTACTTAGCGGAGTATTTCACTTGTGTTTCCTTCATTAGCCATCCACATGTAAATCAACACAGACTGCTGACCCTCAAAATGTTTATGTTCTCCGGTTTCCAGCATTCGCGCAGCGCACTGGTCAACCGTTTTGTTGCCGCACCAGTACGTATGATTTATGTGGAAAGAAGACATTTCCCCTTTGACTAGCACGTTTGTGAAAAAGGTATGTCAAGGATGTAAGGTGCTTGGTACAGGCAACCTTTCAAGAGAGTATTTTTTTACCCCCTTATTGGAAGAGCAATAAATATCTTGGCGACAGGGCCTTCTCATGGTTACAAAGCTTACCTGCAACTGAGCTGGATAATTAGCTGGCCCAGAAGATGATGTATGACTTTCATTACCCTTTGGGACAGGGCAAACTAAATGAGGACACAGCTAATTGCCGTGCAAAGCAGTATGGCATGAGGAAAAATGCGGGGCCTACTCTCTCTCTCACTCATTCTCTCTCACTCTACCAGCCCTGTTGGGGAAAAAAATGGAGGCCCCGTTGCAGTTGCAGCGCTGCGATCTCCCTCTCCTCCCTACCTCTCTGGCCGCAGGAGTTCACCGACTGTCCATAAATCAGGAGCTGCTTACAGCCGAAACTACCCTGAGTCATCAGCATGCAATAAGCTGAGTGACAGATTCCATCCTGACTACATAACCCTCTCAGTTCAGTCTTGTTTCTCCCCTCTGCTTCCTTTTCTCTTGCACCTTTGCTCTGTCTCTCCATCTCTCTGTCTGTCTGCCACATCTTGAACTTCTTTGAAATCCAAAAGCACGGTGGGGATAAAAACAAAAGCCGGTATAATCACGAGATCTCCCTCTCTGCCAAGCGTTGGAGGGAGAGGCTAAGAGCCGAGCTGGATACGAAAAGTGTTTCCAGAAGGAGTTCCAGTGGTCGAAGCTAATGTCTAAAATGGTGGGGTTAAGTATGTTGGCATCCATTACAACAGCTAAGCCTTGCTCTCCTGCTGACATGCCAATTCAATTCAAGCATGGCGCTCATTCATTATAAGAGAGTGGGAGGGTCAGGTGGTAATGGTCATCTTTGTGAGTGGGTTGGGTGGGGAACACATACTGTAACTAGAATTTTAGCCTCCTTTGGGAACTTACTGTCACGTTCTACACATGCAGCTCTATCTACTATCGAAAATCCTTTTTTTTTAATACAGGAAAAATGACATTCCAGGGCATCATCTACCTGTGACAGTCCACTTTTATGTTAATGTTCCTCATGGCTTCATTCACACATACCTACAAAATAATGGAGCCAGAATGCCAAGCTAATTTTACCTCCTGGTAATGTCATGTCAAATTTCAGGTTGTACAAATTACTGGTTAAGCTTCCTGTCATAGTTTCCAACTTCACTGAAGCCAAGACTTTACTCTAAACTGTCAGTTTACAAATGATTAAATCTGTAATAGAGTTGAAAATGCAGAGTGAACTGGGAAAAAATTAGCATGCATGAAAGGTTTGGTGATTTTGGAGAGGGCTCATCATATCTTTTGTGATGTTTATCAAGAAGGACTGGTACTGTGCAAAGGCCTGCTGTTCATTCTGTGTCCTGTGTGTAGAAAAAAAAGTGTTCATAATTTTAAACATTTTTTATTTTACTAGCATGAGTTTGTTCTAAAACTGACAAAGTTGCAAAATGCACAAACTCACAGTGGTAAGCGTGTGCATTATTGTACTGCATGAATTCAGACATGTGCTGTGTTGAAAGTAATACCTACATTTTACTAGGTCTAAGTTAGTGAGATAGCTAGCTAGGGAGTGAATAGAGATGCATGGGTAATCACCAAACCCACACTTTGTGGCCAGTAAGTTTCCACTACAGGCTTGAGTTTTATTTTAACATTTGCTGTAATAGCGCCGCCCAGATTTTGATGATAAGTTGGGTATGATTACATTTTTTGAGAAAACTGGCCATTGCTGTCATGAAATCAGTTATGTTCCATAGGCTAAGATCTTTTCATTTGCTAATGTTATATAAATATTTAAGCTAACTTAATGCAAGTAACATTGTACCAAATAATGTTGGCTACAAGGCTACCGTCTCTATCCTTACATTTCAGTCTATATCCTGTTTGCAAAGTATTTTAAGCTCAGGTTTAGCCTGCTTCTGCTAAAATGATTCAATCTTTTTGCCAACTACCTTTGGAGTTGTTGACTTATCACATTACAGTGCTGACATATTATGGACTTTTTCAGCTTTTAAGGTGAACCTGTTTCATGTTTATCTATATACAATATATCTAAGAGATATGGATCAACACTGACATTAACTTTAAGTTGAGCGTCTTGCCACCTGTCAAATGAAGAGTACTGTGAGAAATGTGAGAGATGTTTAGATTCTTATCCAACTCTTATTGCCACTGGGAAGGCATTGGATTGCTCAAGAAATCCTCCTGTAACCAGCCATGAAGTCTACTCTCAGTGACAAGAAGAGGAAAGAGTCCTGCAGTGGATCTTATGGCTCCTACAGAACTCTGATGTCATCATAGAGGTGTCATTCTGGGAGGATACTTGTTTTGTGTTTAGTGCCTAAAGCTTTTGCACCCCCCCCCAACAGCTGTGAGGTAAAACAATTACAGATGACGATTGTTGTTCGGTTCATCACTGAGTGCAACACCTTTTACATTACATGCATTTTTAAATATCAAAAATAAGAACGGGAGTAGTTTCGTTCCTAGTTCATCTGTCGTCACATATTCTTACTGGGTGCAACAGCAGGTGTGTTTCAATAATACAAACCTCAGAGGCCTATGTGAAATGACACATACTGACAGCTGGAAGCAGCAAACACACCTTGAGCAGCTGCTTTCTCAGACATGGAGCAGAAGAAGAACCTTGTGCATGTGTTTACAGTAGAGTTGATAGCTTTCACCACGTTACAAGGGTTTAATAACGTTAATAAAAAAAATAAATCAACAAGGAAGATATATCAAGGATCTGAAAAGTATTTAATAGACAAGTCATTCAGTGTTGTCTTCTCTTGTACATTAAAATATATGCATGCACTCATCTTGCACTAGTTGACATCTATCTATCTATCATTTCTTTCCTGTATGTTGTGGCAGCTCCACACTAAACCTCTCATGCGATTAGTTCTAAATGCAGCATTATTATAAATGGCTTGCAGAGTCACCATAGTCTGTCTTTGTCTCTAAATCTACATCTGTTCAATCAGATTTATGCTTTGATTTAACACCTCTCTAGTGCTTTACCCTCAATTAAACAAATTTTTATCTTTTTACATTCTAATGGGGGTCAATCTGCACATAACACTCACTGCCCTTTGCTTCATCGATGCCAAGGACCTATAAAAACAGAGAGAAGCAGCTCTACCATCAAATGATTTTGTCAGCGATGAACTTAATTTACTTCAGTTCAGTCAGCAATGTGGAGCCTATTAATTCCCTCTCAGTTGCGTGAACGAGGTCTTCTTGAATCTATTTTGCTACTTGCTAATGAAGCAATTGTTTCCTCTACCATGTTTCATCTCGCGGAGCGTCGTTAACCTCAGACAAATCCAGAAAGGCGTTTGAGCTGTCGGGAAGGATTTTGTTTGATTCGGTAAGTTGTGTGGATCTGAGACTTCAAAGGTACGGCTCGGTTCAGATCCACATGAAACGGGCACAGTCCAGTGATGCGAATGTCTGCCTTCTCAGAGATTATCACACGAGTCAAACCGCTGGGCTGCATCTTACTTTTATCTAAATTAATTTGGTTGTAATAAAATTTCATTTCAAGTGAAGTCCATTGTCAGATTAATTGTTCCAAGGAGCAAATCTATTTTAGTCTGCACGACATTTAGGGCCTCATCATCAAAAAGAAAAAAAAATACTCAGATGGTTTTGTTATGGGGTAAGAAAACAAAGCTTTTTTTAAACTATGCAAACAAGTTTATGGTTTCTTAGTTTCTTTTATTTTTGTATTATTTTTCTATTGATTCCATTTTTCATGCGTGCCCACAGAAATCAAATCCCAGTGTGCACTTCTTTGTCAGAACTCATTTGATCTATTTTTTTATTTATACTGACAGTGGGTGAACTCCACTGTTGGGTGAATTCCTGGTTGTCTTGGATGGAACTGCTTGCTCAACACAGCGGGAAGGGAGCAGGCCTCGGTGATGCCTCTTGTTTATCTAAAGGTGAGAATTGTTTTTGTTCTCACAATTCTCACAACATATCTCCCTCCTCGGCCTGCAGCTCAGAGGGGCACATATGAAGAGGAGGTGAATGATTCAGGCTGAGACATCTCTGTATTCCTCTTGTTTTCTTATGTGTGTGTGTGTGTTTTTAATCTATGAAGAAATGAAAAGTTCTTTAGGGTCTGATACCGCCAACAGTACATCTGGTGCTAAGAAAGGTGTATACACATTGCTTTTAGTTCACAACTCACCCAGAATTATAGATGTAAGCAATAGCTCAGAGTATGCGCCTTGTTATCTTAGCAACTCGACACAAACTTCACCATAACTTGCAGAGCTGAGTTTACAGTGAGGTTGTCTGTTTCTTATCCTTTCATTTTTAGATGCAGTGTAGTTTGTGGATAAGGCTCCCAGCTTACACAGACACATCAAGCAAGTTGCACGTACTTGCACGTACTAGATGTGTTAACATGTCACAGCAGGAAACATAAGCATGTAGACAAATAATGCAATGAATGACGATTGAATTTTATGTACAGTAGCCGTGTCACACTTAAAGATCTGCGGCGCCTTGCTGAAAGGAAGTAGCCGTTCAGATCAGCACACGTAGAAATGTAGGAATATTTGCTAAGAGTAGAAGTTCTAAGTTTGCAAATGCACCAGTCGTGGGTGTCTCGCGACATGTCGGTGATGCATTTTTGCTCTGTCACCTTCAAATCATAGAGCTGCATTTATATGGAGGTTTTCTAGTCTTAGTGACCAGTCAAAGCACTCAAGACTACAAGCCAAGTGGTGTTTAATCTGCACCAGATTTCTTTTGAACACAGGCTGGATTCTGTGTCTGACTTCCTGACATAATCATCTGTTCTGTGCAGTTTGCAGGAAAAAACAGACCTAGCAGAGAGCCACTTCTGGGATGGTTTTTGAAATTTGCTGCAACTATTATACTGAGTGGGCATGTCTACTCCAGTGGGTGCATTAGAGGCAGAATGTGAGGAAACCACTTCCTGAATATCTGTGGGGTTAAACTTCAAACTGCTGTCATGTAGGTTTGGTTTTCAATATCCTCTACAATATGTTTTGTAGGTCTCTATATTTCAGAGCTATATCACCTGCTAGCTAAAAAATAAATAATAATAATAATAATAATAAACTTTATTTATAGAGCACACTTAAAAACCAAGGGTATGCCAAGGTGCTTAACAAGTAAAATAGAGTATAGGAGGAGGATAATAGAAATAGGACCAAAGCAAGTACTAAATATGCAAACAGATAACTGTCACTAATACATAGGAGCTAATGTCTCTTAATCGTTTTGCGGCTTTTAAAAGTTGTGCGCACCTGTGTGACGGTTTTGAATTATTCTGTTTTATAACAGCTTTGGCCAGGCTGAAATTTAGAGGTGCCACCAAACTTCCTGAACTAATAAGTTGTATTATTGTGCCTAGCAAAGGTTGCAGCTGAATACTTGTCACAAAGGTTAACAAAAGAGGTGAAGGATAATCGAAGGCACATGGATAACCATGGTGCTGAGAGACGATGATGCAGGTGGTAAAACATGGACAAAGCCACCAAAAACACTGATTCACTAACAATGCTAGAATTAAATGTGAAAGTAGAACTGACGGTCACACTGAAAATGATTACTCAGACTGCTTCCCATTCATATTTTCTCTTCTTATTTAAAACCTGGTCTTCTTTAAAGGTCTTTATCATCTATGACTTAAGTAAAACTAATTAATAGTAACATTAAAGTTTCTCTCTACAGTTAGAATAACTATTAACCTCCACTTACAGAACACTTTTCTAATCCCTGTAGAAAGTGCTACACAAGGCGACACATCATCAAAAAAAGCAGATTTTATATCATTAGAATAATATTCATAGCTTCCATGCCTTCAGTTCAATGTTCAAAACATGTTACTGTTATTGTACAAATATAGCATAGTTCATGTTTCCTTTGGCAAATACTCCACTGTGTCCTATAAATAAGAACACAGGAGAGGAAGCACTGATAGACCTTTGCTTAGCAGAATTTAGGGAATTCAATCAACTATTATCATGACTGCCAAGCAACTTCACTCATTTAGGAAAAAATGGCAAAGAATAACCCACTGCAAGTAAGTATCAAATGACTACTTGTGTTAAAGGCATTTAAATCCAAAAACAAAAACTCAGAATTTGCAAAATGACAAAATCAACATTTATAATAATTCATCTTACTTGACTTCTTTGACGTAAACAGTATGAAACAGCAAGCTTTTATTAGGTGCACAGCCCTCTGAAAATTGTATAAGCAGGCTGTATGAGTCAGTTAACAAAATATTTTTCAAGCTTGAAATGTAAAATATACAAACCAAAAGACCTACAGAAACGAAAAAAAAAAAAAAAACCCCACTAAAGAAAAATGGTGCAAGTGCCACATTTGGAGCATTTATTATTTTCCTTGTCTGCAGATGGCAAACTTTGGCACACATTTATCTACAATTTACCTTTCTATAAACTGTAAGTATGAAACTGCTGGCTCTGCCGGTGATTGATGATACTGGCTGAGCCTGGTATCTGCTTTGTATCAATGGCAGTGTTTGTTCTTCACGGGGAACAAATCAGAATTGAGACGGCAGTCAATATGATGGAAATCCTGTTCCAACATCCATGTTTGTGAAATTAAAGGTTAACCTATAAGTAGGCCGAAATTTACAACAAAACGTATGCAGGTGCAACAGATTGAGCTGACCTTCTTGTACATATTTGGAGACTTTTAATCTTGAGATATTTCTTCCAAATCTGAACCATATGTTGAGTTAATACTAGTGCCAACCTTTATGTTCCCAGAAGTCCAGAGCCAGTAGGTTTAATGATGCTTGCTAGAGGAGCAAAACAGCTTCCTAACAAATCCTCCTGGGACATATGCATAATACTTTACTGCTGTTCCTGATCAACTGTTAATATTATGTTCCTACCTGACCACACTGAACTTTAAACAGCGTCTGAACTTGGAGGCGTTTTGACATTTTCACATCAACATTTCCATTACTAAGTGTTTCTTGACTGATACTGTATCGTACAACTTTTTACTTTATTGTTGTTGGCAATCAGGAAGTAACAGGAACAAATGAATTACAGTGAGGCACTATTTGAATCGAGCCAAGGCTGTTATGTAATAAGGTACAAATGAAACAGTATCCGCATATCACCCAACTTTGTTTATATTTTTCATAAACTCTGGGCCTGCCGCTGAAATAAAAGTGGTGGGGTTGTGAATGAAAACTGACAAGCACCAATAAATCACAGTAAATCATGAATCGATAACAAATGCATTCTAAATTATGAGTAATGGCCAGGCAGTCATAAACTAACACAAGCACAACTCAGCAGGCCATTCATTTCGTGGCAGCACAAAATAAACAGACACATTTCTTTCACAGCACTAATAAATTTCCCAGAAAAACTCAAAGAACAGTCCATCTGCTTCGAATAATTTTTAATTTCCTTTTCTGTCCTGTCCCCATTAGGTATTCCACGGAGATAGTCTCAAAATTCTTTCATTTACCTCCTCCCATATGCACCCAATTACCTTTTTTCCCTCTATCGGGTCTCTCTTGAGTATGGTGCACAATACCCCCACCTGTACCATAAGCAAACTTTATGCTTGTTTTATTATCTGCGAGAGGCTGTGAGTCATTCAGCTTGAGCTCTGGTGGATTTGGCCTGGGCTTTCGGTTTGATGTCTTCTGGCTCTGGCTGGGAACACCTGCACATCTCCTCCTCTCTCTCTTTTCCTCTCTCTCTCTCGTTCCAGTCGGATCTATTAGCTGACTAAATGGCCCGGCAGATGTTCACACGGCAGCAAGGGAATTCGTTCCTATGCTCATGACCGCTTCAGTAGCGATGCCAAGAGGATTTACACATGGAGCGGTGGATGACGACAAATTTGAGTTCATTTATCACTAAATCATATTTAGGTAAACAATTCCTGTGGGTGTCATCAGTGCTAACTGCATTTTAAATGACCTCTCATTTTCCACAGACCCCGTCACATTTGGGACAAAAAAAAAAACCAAAAACCCAAGAACTTACCTCTTCAACCCCTGTTTGAATGACCTAAGCATTCATTCACCTACAGCAAGACCATAACTGTGACATTAAAAACACATAAAGTCTACAGCATAAGTCATAACAAAGATTACAAGAAGTAAAAAGAGAAAGAAAATATATTTATGGGCTACATCTCTCAGCGGCTGTATTTATTAACCAAAGTAACTCGATAACTTGATAGGTTGCTAACTATCTCCCGCTCTACTTAAAATAGACTCATCACAGTTTAGAGTCATAAAATCATGCAAACTTGCAGATTTATGCTGAATACACGTTCAATTTCCATATCTTTGGTGTATCAGGATGACCGTCAGCTGTATAAATTACAGCTAAGGCCATGCTAGTTGCATGGTGATACCATGTTTGCACAATGCCAGTCCTTTCCTTCACGCTTTGCCCTTTCTCTCAACTGACCCTCAGGTCATCCTCAAAATAGGTCTTAACGTCTCTTTTAACACTCAAGTTGTGACCAGCTGGACAGCAGGACATGGCAGCTAATGAATGACTTTGACACAAAGGGCATTTATTAAACCTCTGGACATTGTACAGCCAGTTACAAAATAGAGGACAGCATGGAGGACACAGGGTCTTTTAGAAAGCCAATTACTCTCCAACTCACATTGATAGTCATGGAGTGTGATTGATAAGTTGATTTGGCAATTGCTGAGCCTTTGGATTTGGACTATTTCCTGGGGTAGATCATATGGCTTGATTTACGGAACAGTTCAAGACAAGCTTGACAAGTGGAGGTAGGGATTGAATGACATTTTTGGTAAGAGCGCAATGATTTAAATTTTCCCATGCCAGCTATTAATACCCAGCTGGCCTCAGCACAGCACCACTTATGTAGCTCTTAAAGACCAAGCAGGATGTGTTGTCACTGGTGTTTTTATAAATCTTGCCCGCAGGAATGCGGCTCTAAAGAGAAGACTGGAAACAGAGCTGTGAGTGAAGTGAATACAGCATGTGTGCAAAGTGCATGTGTGTTTGCTGTCAATATAATCTACAGCACCTTATTTTATGACGGCCATTTCTTGTGGCACCCTCAACTCTCGTTACACAGGATCACAAGTTTCACTGCAAGTTTCTCAGAGAAACTGGGCACAGGGGATAACATTCAAGAAGAACATGGGGAGTTATCATTCTTATGAATTATAAAGCAGTATGTTGAACTAAGGATGAAGGAAGACCTATTTCTCAGGCCCGAGAAATAGGTGGTCCACTAGTATGTATTCATACTGTTCTCCGACGTGCATCATTACAGAATAGGTAATGCTTAAAGTACAGGATTGCAGTTGTGGCTGGCTGATGGACCAACAAGCACAGAAGCAAGAGCAGCTCACAGACTAGTTGTATTTTTGACACTGCCCCCATCTGACAACAGACGTTCTCTGCAAGTAGGCTGTCCGTCTGTAGATGCCAACAGACCACCAACAAGCTGCCTCAGCAGAACCATAATTTCCCCTCAAGTGACACATCACCCCTAACTGTTTAATATATATGGCTTAAAGATCCTAAAGATTTGCAAGAGCAGCTAATACATGCATGTAAGCTGAGAGAAAGGGGAGAGTGATGATAGCTGTCATTGTAATGCTAAAAGATTACAGCAAAGAAGCCTTTGCTCTTTAGAGAATTTACTGGCACAGCAAGGGGTGAAGAAGAGACACTTAAGGGTAGATGCCTGATCCCAGCCTTGACAGTTTGATGGCCGTGTGAAACTCAAGAAAGGCCAAGCTAGTTTGTTTTCAAGCTGTTTATAAACTACCAAGCACTCAGTACAGTCGAGCTGCTAATTCACAGCTGACTTTAATTACTAATTTCACAAGTGCTCACAAAAACGCAATGATGAGGTTTTAATGTTGCAGTAAGCTATGCGCACAACTACGCCTAAAAGTGAAGCAGCGGATGCAAGTTTGCAAAGTGATCGCTTGGTTTAAGAACAAGAAAACAGCTCAATATTTTTTTGGGGAAAGATGCTAATTTGCTTTCTTGCTGAGAAGATTAGATGGTGAGATGAGAATATCTCTCATATCCGTTCAATCAATCTTCTAATTTCACTCTCAACATGGAAACAAATGAGCGTACCTCCCAAAGTGTCAAAAAAAAAAAAATCATTTAAGAGTGTCGTCACATTTTTCATGCTTTCAGCAGCTCCGTTAATCTGCTTCATCGAATCAAATCCAGTGTGGCAGACAGGTCAGCATGAAGACGTTCAGTCATTTAAAGAAGACACGACGCTAGTAGGAGATGAGCAGATAAAAGTCCTGGCAGCTGGCACTACTCACAGACTTAATGGCAGAAAGCCAGATGAGCCATTTGATTTCTAATAAAATGACACCGCTTACAAGCATACCAGAGAAGATTAATGATATTAATAATAATAATAATACATTTTAAGTCAGTCAACATACACTTTACTACACTGTGCTCATTGTCCTTTACTCTTTGTAACTACAGAAACACCAGTCATTCAGCTAAATTAAATTAAATGCATGCAACAAACCTGCAGTAGACAGCAGGTCGCTGTGCTATGCAGTTTGCTGCACCGGCTCTGGGAGTTCACTGTTGTCCTGTTCTTTGTTTACCTTTGCTCAAACTCCTTTTTTTTTTTAAAGTAAAATCTTTTCTTGACGACTGATGATAATAAAATAAAATCATAGAAAAAAAATCATAGACTATAGCTTGGAATAACAGCACTCAGAGATTCAAGGCCATTCAAACACCATATCTGCTTCCATGAGCTATAGAGTTAATCCAACTAATGTAATGTTTCACTGTTACGTAACCAGAGACAAAGTAAAAACATTAGGTCTTCCATTTTGATTTTATCTGTCAGTTTATTAGGATTTAATTACCGCTCTTGAGCAAGTTCAACAAACTCTACTGTTATCTAAAATATCAGTCAAAATAGCGCGTGGAAAGCACCAGTTGACACAGGGCTTGAGAGACACCAGGGGCATGGCCATCCCTTTGGGCTCCGGTTTCAGTAATGCATGATTGAGGCTGCCAACCTGACAGGCCCACCTGCCCAGCGGCTAAAGCCAGCTGGCTCGGACAATGATTAACGGCAAGCGTAAACTTACTCAGCAGGGTCTCAGACACATTTGTGCATTCACTCACACGTAAGAGTGTTACATGACACTAAAAGCTATTACAGAGCAGGGGCCCAGACCAAGGCAGGAATGACATCCATAAATGTTTAGTGGGACTGCCCTGCACAGTTATCACTTTTCAAAAAGAGAGACTAGCTCTTGTCAATAGAAGCATGATTCCAGAGATCAATGGAGCAGATTTATGCACTGTGGTATATGGGAGATTACCCCCAAACCTGGAACCCATATCTGTCTTGAGCTTTCACCCCCTGCCTCCTTCATAAAAAGAAAATGACATCATAAAGCGTAAACTGGGCTTGATATCAGACTCCCTGGCTGTAATCCCTAGGAGCTTTTTGATACCTTTGATTTTCATTTTTCAAGGGCGGCATACTATTAATCTTTCGGTGGGGTGTAAAAACTAGATGTGGAAAAGCTTTTCAGAAAACCTGCAAGCTCTCCATCTTTTTTTCAGAACAGCAAGGTCTTTGGCTGGGGCATTATCAATGTTACAAAATGCATACATCTCAGAGCTCAGTCTCCTTGGAAAGGCTTATTTGCCAAGACAGTGTGTAAACTAATAATTTCAGCGGCAGCTATGCAGCCTTAGGCACCTGTTAAAGTCAAACTGAATATATCATTTTATAGTAAGCACTAATCGTCTTTGTTTTAAATACTAAGGTTAATAGTGGCTTGGATAACATAAAGGCAGTTCAACATTTTATATCTAGAACTTAAACCTCTCACAGAAGATGGACATAGTTGGATGTGTGACGTGACTTTTTCACTTGTGGTGTAACAGTACCTCACATATTTGAGGTCACAAAAAAGGAAAAAAAGACATTAAAAGTTTCTGTCAAAAAGTTTACTTTATATTAATTTTTTAAATTCCTTATTAGGAACCACTAAAGTTCATGTACATTAGCATTGCTATGTAAGTGCATACTGTAAAATAAGCAATCCATGTCCAGTCCTTGTTTTTTCAGTTTTTTGCATTAAAAAAATAACATTTCCAATATTATTCAACTTTTTACATACCATTTTAAACATGCAATGACTTTTTCCCAAGGCACATGGAGACAGCGTAAACACAAATGTGACATTTCTATAAAGCAGTCATGTTTCCAAGCAAATGTAACTCCAATTTTAAACACAGTTTTTGCTCTCTACCAGCTCTCCAATACAATTGCTCCTTTTAAGCTGTCAGATTTTTCACTAGTTAGTCACCAACTGTGTCTGTCTGCCACGCTCCACAGCTAAGAATGTGCTCTATAGCTACAATGATCAGTTGCCCAGTAAATTTGGCAATATGCCTTGTTTCAGATCATTTTTAGAAGAAAAAGATCAACATACTTTGACATGACTAGACAAAAAACCAAAAACCAAAAAACAAAAACCCAAACCTCACATCTGAATATGCTAACGTGAGCCACAGGAAACAATCATACGACCTTTCTGCTATTCTGTGACATAGTATCCACTAAATAATAATTAGTTATTCCATCCATCCATTTTCTTCTACTTATAATATTCAGGGTTGTGGGGTGCAGAGGTGGATGGCAGTTTATCACAAACATTCATACCTATAGCCTATAACCCTTAACCATTCATGTCCTTGGACTGTAGGAGGAAGCTGGAGTACCCAGACCCTCACACCCAGGACCAATACAGTTCTAACCAAAGCACCACTGTCCTCAACCAGGTATTAAAGAAAGCAATCATCAGATATACTTATTATGAATAAAAAAAAATTGCTAGTGCAAGAAATGAATGGCTGGGAAATCATACGAGATATTCTGATTTCAGATATATATTTTAAAGACACCTAATTACTAATATTATATACATATAACAAAGTGAGCCTGTGACCCAGTTGGTAAATGAGCCACAGTAAAGCAGAGGTAAGCTCCAATTAAGATAATAACTGCACATACAAAGGTGTTTTAGATGTCACTTCACATCTTCCTTTCCCACCATTATATGTTGTGAGTGTGAATATGAAATTTTGCAAAAAGGAATAAATGAATAAATGTACATGAGTGACGCAGTAGCTCTTCAGGATCACAGTTTTTCATAATTCACAGGTTATACTAATGCCTAAGGTACAAGAACAAAGTGATAAGTTTTCTTGTCTTTGGATGACGGTACTGCACAAAGTTATGAGAAGTGAAATCCACCGAGACCTTATATCCAGTACAAATCCAGCTTGTATACTACCAAATTAAAATGTTCGGTAGTACTATGACTACAAGATCAGTTCAGGAGTATCTGAATGCATCAGCATTTCACAGGATCAATCATATCACTAAAGTTAGCATACCTTTGTGGATATCAACAAAGAGAACCATATCGTGATCATGTCCATCTAACATGGGAAAAGTGGTATGCTACACGTGACGCTATCACATCATTTCAAATTTCATGATTTTTTTTTAGTATATCAGGAGCAAGTATTTGGCTAAACTGTAAAGAGTGTGACTGTGAAAATTTTAAAGTACCCACAGAATGACTTTGACCTTGAGCACCAATCTAGATAAAGATCCCAATACTGCAGGAAGACATTCTTGTCAATTGTGGATGGACTGATGGATGACAGACACCTTGGCATTGCATGAGCTCATCATTCCTTCAGCTGGATGAGCTAAAAATAGACACACACAAAAAGATCTTTACAATAAATCATTTAATCAGAACCTCTTAAAAGACACAGGAATAGAGTCTTGATGTAAGCTCAATCATCCAGTTAAGGAAATCCCAGAAAGTTGAATCTGTTCATTTGGACATAGTGTTTTTAGTGTGGTAAACATTTCTTTTCTTGAATAAGTGACAAAACATTTTGCGTCCAGATGTTGACTGTCTGGGATAGTGTTGACAATTTTTCAAAAAACACATGTTTAAATGTGATATTTCACCTTAATCTTCACTACTCTAAAGACCTACCGCAGTCCTGCTAATACATACTGTATGAATTAATAACATGTCTGTATACAAAGCAGTAGCTGTTATCCTGTTATCCCCCAGCTAATGATGTACTGGAACCTGATGTAAAGCCATATGTCAAAACAACAACAAAATGAGGTTCTCCAAATGCACATTATATCTGTCTTTTCATTTCAAAGTGCAAACCAGCATTTGAAAAAGAAAAGAAGCAGCTTCCTTTTTTTAAGCCAGGCATTTGTTAGGTATGTAGATATCGATAAGGAAACCCAGCGTGCAGCAGATAGTTAGTATTCTGGAAAGGGCTCCTGGAAAAATAGGCTGTTTTTTATCCCTCCTGTGAAACACCGCAGGCCACACCATTGCTCCTACTCCAATTAATTTCTACACCCCATTCATATTACTCTTCTATGTAAGTGCAACGTTTTCTAATTGTATTCATCACCAAAACCCTCACTTAAGTTCCCCCAGTATATTTATTATCACGCTAACTGGGTCTAAATTATTAAACCTTAATGATGTGGGCTCTGAAAATATGTTGTCCTTTATTTTCCCCACAGAGAATCAATGTTATACATTAGCAGTATAAATTAAGTAATACTTTACCTAGGCATGTTGCTGCCTTCAATATTCCTACTCAGTAAAATGTATTCTCACAGTCCGATGGCTTGCGGGTCCCTCTGGGGAGGGGATGATATAGTTCATTCTAATGAAAGAGCTAGGTGCTGCTAATGGTTTAAATGATACATTTGTGCGAGAACAGCAGAGAAAA
Organism: Diplotaxodon limnothrissa; assembly: GCF_057381915.1. Taxonomy (NCBI): domain Eukaryota; kingdom Metazoa; phylum Chordata; class Actinopteri; order Cichliformes; family Cichlidae; genus Diplotaxodon; species Diplotaxodon limnothrissa. Next base: position 11,499,525 of record NC_140608.1, on the reverse strand, counting down.
TACATATAAAAGACCTGGCGAAAACAAGATAATTCACATACCCGTGGGGATATGATGTCATCGGGCACAAAGTGTGTGCCGAGGCTCCTGAGAGGCCGTGCACGCAAGGAAGAGCTGCATGTTCCTGCGTGATATATGTGGGTCAGTAATAGAAATGGGAAATATACGGTAAAGTCCATCACACTTAAAGGTTAATTACAATAGCTACAGTAGTCCTACCTCTTTATGGCAAAATTGCTTGTTATTAATCAACCTTAAAGTCCCGTACAACATTATAAGAAGAAGAGAGGCATAATAGTCTGACATAATGTAATCCCCGTCTTTTTAGGATACTTAAATAAGCCCTTTATTTGAAATTATAGCAGAGAAAGTGCCAATTAACAAACAAAATCAAATTTTATAATACACGGATACACAGCAGAGCGTTTTGCAGTTCAAAATGTGCTTGTGGAGTCATTAACATAAATTGAAATAACGGATGTCTTTAATTTAAAAACCTTCTTTACTATTATCTTTTCAACAAATCTAAATGGATTTCCTCGCTCCCTCTGTTTTTCAAGGTGGGAAGTAGCCTCTAGATAAACGGAGATTAGAGAGCATTGTCTCATTGCAAGAGCGTCATCCATAACACCTTCCCTCGGAGTGACTTCAATTACATTAACAAGCTAAATGCTAGTGTGAGGGGGCATTTAGAGGTAAAAACACAGAGCGCCGTTACAAAGGTAGAGCCGGTGACTGATGACGCTCGGGCCGCGGAAATACGGAAGAAGAAGCGCATCTGATCGAGGTAGCCTTGATATTTGCCAGACAGAGAAAAGGACTAAGCTCCTTCTGCCTTCTGTCTCCTGCTTCTAGGATAAATCCCCACTGATCGCTAATTGTGTGATTCTTCTTGTCTACATCAACTTCAGTCCGACAGGTTATTTCAGCTTGTTATCGGGAAAACATTTATCCACTTGGAATTATTACTGTGCTAGGGCCTCTGGTGAAACACAAACAGTAGTGAATCTTTTAGAGTTATGGTAAGGCCTCTCCTCATTAGATGGCCAATCGACTGGCGGAGCGGAGGGGCCAATCCCAGCCCTTTATTGAGTGTTAAGGAGACACAGACTGACATTTACATCTCTTGCTTCTTCATGACCGACTAGAGAGAAAATGGCTGCCATAGATCCTGGCTCTGAGCAGCGGCATGTAAGGTCAGACAGTGAGACACGTCTTCATCTCAGAGCAATGCTTCACGGACGAGATGGCGCATTTGCTTCACGGAAGAAAATAAGATGAAGGCAGGAAATACAGTGGGCGCTTGGTAAGCAATACGTCACGTCGATGAGTTCACGCAACACACAATGTTCGCTCAGGGCAACAGATCTCCTCAAAAACAAACCTAAAAGATGTAAACAAGACAAGTCACCCAATCCCATCTTCTCTGTATTGACTTATTGAGCAAAAACAGAGGAAAACACTGTTGTGGATAAAGTACCGTCATACCTTCAACAAACCACAGCGGCCCTCCACTTCTGAGGTGCTCTTTTCATTCAGTGGCAATTACACTCTACACCTGGCAACACAGAAGACATCCCAATGCCTAACAATGTCGCAGAGGAACTCTCTTCCAAACTACCATCCCAAATTGGCTCTGTAGCTTCGACCCAATTAGGACTGAAATATGGTAACTGCATCAGCCATTACAGAGCCGTGGAGACTGTACAGAGAGAACTCTTGAAGGTTAGGAGGGGGTATGCTTCACGAGTGATATGTTGTGCAGACTTGTGCTTACACAGCAGAAAGAAGCACCATGACAGGGGGACAGCAGAAAGAAGAAAGGAAGTAAAGGAGAGATGATAAATAAACACTGCTGGATAGATATCCTGTGGACATACAGTATATTAAAGTAGAGGGGAACACAGAGAAGATTAGTGTTTCAGTCGAGCACTAGACTTATTCATATCAAACTTTCTTCTGCATCTTACTTTTAAAGGGAGATTTTTGTTATATGCTAATACAGTCTGTTCAGAGCCTAATGTAATGAGCCATAGTCTTAGTGTAAGCTTGCTGAATTTGCATTATAGCATGCAGTATTTTGCCAATTTATTATGAAAGATTTTTCAATTTGCAAGCCTATTCTAGCTACCAAATGTAAAAATAAATGAATAAAACACAAATTGCAAAAGCCAAGGCATTAAATATGCTTTTACTATGCAAAAATAGTATTATGCTTCTCATCAATTTCTCAGGACATTTTAGCCAAGCTGCATAAAATAACACACTGCCTTCCCCCATCCCCTTTCTCCTTCTGGATGGCTTACTGTGGCCTACATGTGCTCCTGACACTGGGGTAACTAATGTTCCTTGTGCTAGCAAAGGAATCTGATTTGATATAAGCATTCAGACCTGTCTGCCTTGAGATATGGCATCTGTCACCCTTCGCTACGATTGATTCCCCCCTGCCCTTAAATGCAGTGCTTGCAATGCACGCCAAGGACACCCTCCTGCCTGGTCAAGTAATGACAATCGTCTTTAAGGAATAATGGCCCGAACGCCGCTTTTGAAAAGTTACCAGGCCGCATCCAATAATGAATTCCCAGTCGATGACAAGTTGATAGATTCCTATTCTTCAGATGGGACACTGTAGCTGCAGTTTAATTGACAAGAAATGAATTCAGGAGGTTGGAAAGGAAAGGCAGGGATGATATGGCGGTAGGGAGGAAGCAAGAGGGGGACTAAATTCTGTGTGATCAGCAAGGTTTCAAACAATCATTGGCGAAGTGAAGTCTCGCCATATCTATAAGTCATCGTGTTTTATGGGCTATTAGGATCTCCAGAGAAGGGCCGTGTGGAGACCGTGGCTTTTTGTCGAAATTAAAATGTCAGAGAGGAAGAAATAGAACAAAACAGGGAATCTGCAATTAATTACCTGGCCATAAAAATTCAATAATCGTGAAGCAATGCTGTTTTCCGCACAGCAGTACTCCTGATCACAGCAAACTGGAATAGAATACATTCATCTCCTCAAATTACATTTCTAATCTAAAGGGGGATATAGTAGAGAGGGAAAGCACCTCCGTTGTGAGTGGAGTACTAACACAGCCTGTAGCTTACTGTCCTGGGTACCGGTAGATAAACCTATGCAAAAATCTAAATCTGTCCATGAAGAATGAAAAGGAGCAACACCGCATATTAAAAGGTAATCATTATAAAATTAAAAAAAAAAATTGTTGACAGAATTGAAACTTGCTGTCAGTGTGGATACTTAAAATATTCACCCAAACGCGCAGTGCCAATACAGTAGGACTCCATCTTTTTCACCACTATTGAATAATATATAAGAGATATTACTCCAACGTAATTGCTGCTAATGATTTTCGGAATGATACTTACCATCAGTATATGGAAGGAAATGGAAATTCAATAGTAAAGTGTTGTTAATGTGAGAAGATACAGCGTAATGTAAGTTTCATTGACTTATTTGCAAATAGGGTACACTATTCCTGAAATGGTGCATGTAGATGGAAATATTGAGAGAACTTATTACGAGTCTTTACTGAAAGTCTGAAATCATTATTAAAAAAAATTACACTTATTTATTAAATGTGAAGAAAAAAACAGTACTCTGATAGCTGATATAGCTCATATGGAAAAGAAACAGACTAAGTCTACATAAAGAAATGACAAGAGTGGGTTCAAGCTATATTGAACCATAAAGGTGGTAATACCTAATATTGACCTTTATGCTCATTAGACTTCTACAAACTCTGTTTTTTCCTTATTTACTGTATTTCCATGTATGTATGCTCATATCTCAATAGCAAAATATAAAGAAATGATTTCTGTACAATAATATACTAGATTTATAGTGACTAGGGGTTGGAAATCAGCCCCAGTGCTCCAGTAATGTCTGCCTATGTCACTAGCTAGACCCACGTCCTCCTTTTAGGTTTGGCAGTGTTTTTTAGTAGATAAAGGCAAATGGTTTAATCAAGAATTGAGCAGTGGTCTAGGGAGGGGGGACTGGGGACTGGCAGATCCCCATGTTCTAATGAGAAGTGAGGAAGTGAAAGGTTTGAAAAAAGGGGACGGAGGGTGGGGCACAAAAAACGAGAACAAACAGCCTGTAGAACTGGGGGGGTGGGGGGGGTGGGGGGGGTCATATATAGATAAGACCCAGAAGGGACGTGTTTGGAGGCTTGGCACTGCCTCCTAAAATTCAGATAATTTATCTCCAAATCTTGTCTAGTTGAGTTGGCTTTCATTCACAGAAGCAGTGAATGCTCGAGTGGCAGCACAGGTCGGTACACAAACAAAAATCGGCTTAATTTTCACAAAACAAATTATTATGTGACTTATTGTTAAGTCATTTTTCCTGCACTGCTACTGTACACCCAATCTTAGGGTTGTACCCTTTGCCCACTTTAACCCCTGCAAACTATTTGTTGACTATATTGGGAATGTCTGTTTTAACATTAACCCTATCACGCATAGTAGTCACTACAGTGGACAGCTATTTAATGGCTGTTTTCCTTTATTTGTGTCAGTGTTGATGGTATACTTGCACATAAACCACTACATTGGACACTGGTGTGTCACTCCATACCCTGCCACACACTGGTTGTTTAATGTTACTATAGATGTATGACGTGTGCCATTGTAATTATTGTTATTTAACCCTGTCATACATGAATTATGACAAACTCAATCAGGATTTTTTCTTAAGCACTTTATTCAGCTTTTCATGCCTAAAGATGAATAAAAATACTTAAGAAAAAGTCCTGATTGAAGTTGTCATAATTCATGTATGACAGGGTTAAACAACACTAGATGCTTCAGATGTTTTAGTGTCTTGTTTCCTTTCATAGTTAGTTATGCATCAAGGTGAGAGGAGGGTAAGGGCACATGGGTACAGTCTACAGGAATCCTTGCAGACATAAAACTCAGACTCCCAAAGCTGAGGGTGGTCTGAAGGGGAGAAGGAGGGGTTTTAATTTAAGCAATGCAGTGGTGCTATATTTCACCCTCTGCTGTTGTCTCACATTATCTTGGTAAACATCCCAGGTACTAATATGATATATTTTCAAGCAGGCAGTGTTTCATCCTGCTCTCTGTGTGATTGATGAATGACTGAGGTATGAAACAGGGACGGAGATTTATGTTGCTCCGATGCATAGAATATGTATGATTATCAGCTCTGTGGTAAGAGCAGCTTGGTTTGAGTGATAGGCACATGGAGAGAAATCAACTAAATGACTCCATTCCCCCAGAGAAGTTACAGGAGGTTTTTTTTTTTTCTATCTCATTTTGGCCGTCTCTCAGATTTTTGCAGGTATGCTCTCTCACATGAGAGGAAATGATTAGGCCAAAAGTCTTGCCAAGAAAAAATCAAAGCATGTATGTTATGCACCATTTGCCTCTTATAGCACTTTAACTGCAATGTTTGACTTTTAAATAAGAGATGAGTTCAGATTACTTTGTTCATTAGCAGACGGTGCTGAATCACACTCACTTTGTATTTGCCTACACTTGCCTACCAGCCTCTGAAAAGGTGTGACAATAAGTCAAAGTGAAATGTGGTAGTTTATCTTTGGTTATACAGTAATTCTGTCTAACCTCTGATTTAGTTTTAATACACATTGGCATCTCTGAGTGCCTCAAACAGTCAGCTCCTAATTGATCGATAGGATGTCATCGTAAATCCCCAAATCCTATGCACGTTATTGATCCTTCCGGAGTGCTTGCTGCTTCTCTGCATATGTGATTGCCTCAGTCCGCACACATGCCAAGTATCAGGCATATTTTATCCACCGGAAGCATTATCATATGCAGACCACATTGTTTTTTGGCATTTGAGAATTACTGCTTGTCAGCATGACTTGAATGACATCCTAAAGAGGACTTCATTTCCTACTCACCTCAATTTATTTTTACACAAGAGTCATAAATAATGCTAATGCACCAAGGTGCATTGGTCAGAGTAATTGTTTAATTGCTTGCTAGTGGACTTGCTGCACAATTTAGTTAATGAACACTTTTATATTTAGCTTGAAGTTGAATGGATTCTCAGAAAATGCCTGAGAACTTCTACTTTGCACGTTTGCCCTACTCATGCTTGTATGCAGCGTTTCACAGGTATTTACCTCGGTTGATGTGTTTTTAAAACAAATAAATTTTTATACGTGTATTGACTTGAATTCATATTTAAAAACCAAATCAAGGAGATAGATCCGGTACTAATACATGGGGTATATTGAAACTTTAAACACGATATTAATTATTTGAAAGCCAGCAAGGTTACTAGCTTCTTTAAAGTAAAGTTTGCAAGAAATATTTATAGATTTGGTCTTCAGTCTTATTTGCCTGCAACCTAAGTCCTTGCAAGATCTGGAGAGGCACAATTTATATTTGCAGCACTTGATCTGGTATCACCCACACAAAGTCATGTCCGTCTAAAAGGATACACCATTGCCTTGTGTGACTATGTCAATCCCAAATTTAATATAATGTAATTCATTCAATTTATTTTTAGGTAGAAAAAGGTAAGTCTCAAGATTGTACAGAATTGTCAAACCAATAAATATTTATATTGTTTGCAGTGCTTACGGTAATGGACTGATCTGCTGGCTACAATCATGAAAAATTAGGTAGCAAATGCCCATTTATTTTAACTCATTGTTGATCAGCTTAGAATTTTCACAGTAAACGTATTGACTCCCTTAGGTGAAGCACAGATATTGCTAATAATTGCTGTTCCCATTAAGGCATCCAATAATAGCAGAGCATTTATAACAAAGTTGATTTCACCTAAATTAAACACACCTAGCTAAAATGTCTGCAGCGCTAAGATCAAGTTTATCCAACTGGTTGGTGAATGTGGCATGATATAAAAGTCTCCCAGATGAAGATGTATAGCGCACAAAACGACTCTGTTGCTGGATTTGTCGAGAATAAATTTATTGTTCTCATTGTGCGTACTTAATTTCTATTTGTCACAGCTTATTGTCATTATGGAGGATGAGACGTTAGAGGCCCCATTGTGGAGAAATGACTCACCCTGAGTTCGTTTAATGGTGGCACGTGTCCAAACACAGTCCACAAGGTGAAACAAAGAGAGGATTTGTCGTCTTATAATTGCAGTTTAATAAAGATCTCGCACGGTATCAGCAAAACCTGACAGGCTGGTCCTTCTGGTGCTTGTAAATGCAATTGTGCTAGTCAGATGGTGCTATCGCAAATCATGCTGAAAGTTAGGTGACAGGTAGCAGAGCTCATGGATACTTCCTGAAAAGCTGTGACATGTTTTGGACACAGGCCAAGGATTGGCTGCATATACTGCTGTGTGGCTGAAAATCGAGTGCTGCGGGTTACTTGAGCAAAACAGGCAATTTTAAAATGGAATTTGTTTGAAAAATATGATTTTGTGCAGAGCTATCAAGGAATCTGGGACATTTTAAGTGACTCATTTTAGAGCATCTACACGTGACAGTATTTAAGACTAACCATGAAGAATAGTAAAGGTAGTTAATATTTACTGAACTTCATCTAATGTGTATGGTGAAAAAAAAAAAGAGGTGCTGACAATTTGATGGAAAACATTTCCAAAATGGAGGCTCTTGAGGATTAAACAATGCCCTCTCTCGACACTGACACCACCCCCCTCCGCTGCTCTTGTTTCACCCCTCACTTTTAGTGCTGATGTATGGCTAATGTGTGACAGGGAGAGCTCCAGTAAAACCCTGCATACATGCCAAAATACATTTTACAAGCACTGCTCTAATCAGCTTGCAGCCAGAGGCTCATAAATTGCCTCAGTGTGTCTGGAGCTGGTGAACAAACGCAGCTTATGGTCACTGCTGGGTTGGATATACAACAGGCCACGCTCTTTGGGTAGAACCAACTCTGAGTGCTGCTGGTGTTGTTTGTGAGTCATTTCAATAAAGGGAGGGACAACCCAGTGCCGTTATATCAAAAAAAAAAAAAAAAAAAAATGACAGGGAGCAGTAATTTATGTGCTTGTTTAATCAGCTGAGTGCATGTAGGCAAATGTTTGCATAATGCTGCATGTTTTAAGTCAAGGCATGCATATCCCCATGCCTGGATGATCTCTCTCATGTGGAAAGTCTATAACATGTTAAAAGATGTCATCATACTCACATTTGAGGACCACTGGAGGAGTCATCAAAGTTTCCTACATTTCAAATTATCAAAATGATTAGGAACATTCCTGCAGTTAGGATGTGTCACCACTTCACCGGGGGGAGGTTGTTTTTGTTCTTTTTAATCTCAGCTGTAACCTTCAGCGTCCTCCACTGACAGGAAATGCAGTTTATCAACTGGGGATGACACCAGCAGAGGTGATATATGCAGGACTGTACTTCCCCAGATAACTCTAATAACATAAATAAGCCCCGTTGCTGCTCTGTTCCCCCGTTTTCAACCAGCAGGGACATCCCTGAAGTAGGAGAGGTTGATCAAATGATACTTTGAAGTGTGCAGTTGAATCCTGCCATGACTTCGCCAAGTCCTTAAATGACATTCCAGAATTAAATAAAAGCACCTTGTCATTTCAGTAGAAGAAAACAGGAGGCGGCCTCTATCTGTGGTTGGTGTCGTCTTTTAAAGAACAATTTTTAAATATTTTCTGTGCCACAGCTTTATAATTTATAGGTGTGCTGCTTATACACATGAACTAATGTAATCCGAGTGTGTTGCTAATAAAGGAACAACCATAGTATGTGTTAGCCAAGCCCAGGATGTGTCTAAGGTCTAAGGCTACAACTGTTTGTGCAGAAAGGTTACAGAAGTATCTGTTTCCTTTACTATATTGAAGCAGATCCTCTTGTATTTACACTTAGCTGTGAATTAGAATTCTCATAGTCTTCTTTATTTATATCCTCTATTTTTCCTCATGTACTCAGATACATTTAATCCAATTTGGATCCATTGGATGGCAGCACTGAGAATGGCCTATATTTAGAGGTGCTTTTAATAAAACGTCTTATGGAAAGAATCCTATTGTTTTCAAAAATAAAGTGTGAAAGGGAAGAAATTTAGACTTTAAGTAACCACTGGCTAGCCCTAAAAAAAGGAGAAAACAGCAGTTCTCTGTCGTATGTTATACAATATAACGGTGCCCTGTAGATGTACACTGAAGCAAGGCAGATTTTGTGTTGAACAGTGTGCAGGACAAAGTCTTTTAATGACACATTTATAACAGTCTTCACCTTCAACATTTTTACATAGCTGTCAAATAAAACCTGAGCAGAGGAAGGCTCATAACTGCTGTGAGAGTATAGACTGTGTCTATGAAATCCAAGATTTGTTGCTTTTTATTCTGAGAGAGGATAAAGTTGAGCTTAGCCACACACACACACACACACACACACACACACACACGCACGCACGCACGCAAACACACACGCACAAGTGCACAGACACTGCCTTCTGCTTGGGCAACCAATAAGTAGACTGTGGCTTTGGCAGTGCTCTATCTTATTTACAGGACGTTTGTTGCACTTGACATTTATCATGGCTCCGGGGCCGTGAACTTCATGCAAACGCCATCGATGCATTCAATGCCAAGAGCCTGAGGCCTCCTGTCTCAGCGTCATCACAAGTCTTTTCACGCTAAGATAAATCACTTCCACTGTACCCCAAGGAAGGAGAGGCATGGAGGTGGGGGATGAGAAGATGGAGAGAGTTAGATAGGGGGAGCAGGGACAAGGGGAGGAAGAGGGAGAGCTGAGGTTCAGGGAGAGGGGTGTTAACATCTAAGTAATACCCAGAGGTTAACGCCAGCCCCATTTCTCCCTCGTTAATTCATACAAATATCACTAACCATTATGAAGGCAGCATATGGTTTTGGGTAAATACTCTTTAGATCTTGGAGGGATGTAAACATTGTAACCACATGACTGCCCTCAGCCTCAGGACATGGAAGCACTCAGTCTTTATCATTTGATATATCTATTATATTGACCTGTAGGTTGAGCTTTTCTAAGAGATAAATGTTTATAGCTATTGCTGCAAGAAAATTAATAAATATAAAGCCAGAGTTCTTAAAACAGCATGTTCAGTTAAATTCTAAAGCTGATTGATGATATGGAGGGTGTGACATGATTAGCACTAATTATTCATGAGTGGTTAGAATTAAAGATTGTTACTTTACTTAATGGTCGGTCAAGCACTGCCCACAGGTACTTGAACTCCTTGAATATATCTATTTTACACTACTACACACTTATACTAAATGTCATAGGAAAATACTATATTTTTCTCCGCTCCGGTCATTTACAAGAACATAAATTTTTCAATATCTAATTTTATCAACAAATGATAAGCTGTGGAAATCACAGATGAGTCAATAATTTAATTGCTCGCAGATGGAACGTATAACACTGATCATCTCAACCAGTCAATCATCTCAAATGCTGGAAAATATTCAAATAGTTACTAATAAATAAGTTGCTGATGTGAGGAAAGTGTCAATACAGAGTGGATCTTACACTGTAATACAGTAAGTACTCTTATTGACCTATAATGACTTGGGAGCATCAGAAGTGAGCTTTGCAGTAATGAAAGTATTAGGACAATGACACAATGTTTTTAATTTTATCCAGATGTGATCAAAGTGAAGACTTTCAGCTTTAATTCAATAACTATTTAGGAATCGCAACTATTTGCATACGTAGTTCCGGATTTGCAGATGCCCAAAAGCAATTTAACAATTAACTGAAAAACAGCTTCATGTAGTCTGTTCCCTCTTTTTTCCGAATAATAGTTTATTATAGGTGTTGAACTTTGATAACTAACCATTTCAATTCTTAATATGAGGTCCAGAGAGATGCTGATGCAAGTTTATCAGGTCATCAATAGGCTAAAAAGCCTCAATAAACCCTTCAGAAAGATGTCAAATAAAACCTGGAGTGGCCAAAACAACAATCAATGTCCAAGTATACGATCAAGAGATGCTTTCATAAATGTAAATACTTTTACAACGAAGTGCAAACCAATGGTTACATTCAAAAACAGGAAGGCAAGATCAAACTTTCCCAGAAGACATCTACAAGAGCCTGCACAGTTTGGAGAAAAACTGATGTTTGGACAGGTCAGATTAAGTTGAACTTGAATGAAATAAAAATGGTAAAAATTGATTTACAGTTCAAATACAGCACACTACAGCCTTGAGTATTCTTGAGAATTGTTGCTCACAATTTTGCTGACCATTTATGACCACAGCGTATCCAGCTTGTGATGGCACCTTCCAATAAGATAACACATCATATCACAAAGGTCTAATAATCTCAGACTGGTTTTTGAACACGGCAATCAGTTCACTTTACTCACATGTCCTCCACAGTCACCAGATCAAAATACGCCTTTAAGAAGTGGAACTGGAAATTCACATCGTGGATGTGCAACTGACAAATCTGCAACAACTGTGTGACACTATAAGTTTCCTTGAAGATGTTTCACCTCTCATCCAAGATGCTTCTTCAGTTCTAAGAGTAACTGGTGGAGAGTCCCAGATTTTAAAGGATCAGGGATCTCTCTTTTAAGAACCCTTCGTCCTCTCTCTTTTGAGATCCCTTCCCAAACGCCATAATGCCCACTTACATCCTGGGCCATTTGACCTCAGTAAATCCCATGATAGGGTGGGGCTAGGATTCACAGTGGGTTCACCCGAAACCTTGGCTGATTGTGACCCACATCCGTTTTCACACCTTCACTCATGTGATTAGGTAGAGGATCAATAGAGGGTCTGTGACCCTCATGGGGACACTCCCATAGGGTTTAAAATCTGGGACTCTCCACAGGTTGCTCCTAGAACTGAAGAAGCTTCTCAGATGAGAGGTGAAACGTCTTCAAGGAGACTTAAAGAAGTCCAGATGCCTTTTTTCTTTCCAAGCTCCTTAGACTACGATGACCTGGATGACTGAGAACCTTCACAGGCATGTTTGACACTATCATGTCAACATGGACCAAAATGTTTTTGAATGTTTCCAGCACCTTGCTAAATCTATGCCATGAACAATTAAGACAGTGCTAAAGGTAAAAGAGGTCCAACCTGGAGTTAGCAAGGTGTACCTAATAAAATGCTCAGTGAGTGTATATTACCAGAGGTGTTTATAATTATATTAAAACAGGCAGTAATATTAATGTTGTTATGGTAATTTATACCCTGTCTCAAATAGCGATAATAACAGCAAATATTTCAGTTCACAAGAAACAACAGGAAAAGAATGTACACAACCCTGAGAGATATGATATGTGCAAAATAAATAAATAAAACAGACACTATAGACAACAAAACCCACTAAAACACTGACACTCGGACCACAGCACAGCCTATTACAGATAGAACAGTACAAGCTCTAATAGTGGTACACATTAAAAATGGCTTCAGTATACAATGATGAATGTGCCCACAGAGCCTACCAAATCCACCCAGCAGGTCTCAGTGCAATATATCTCCACGCAGTCAGCCCAAAATTATAAATCAAACGTCTCGCAGATCGGTATGATTCATGGCCATTTATTGACAATAATTTACAGAAGTGGTTTTCGGATGCTTTTAACTTTGCTGTGGCAGTAATTTACCAACGAAGGAAAAAAGAAAACAACACTGCTGTATGTCTTCTACTTGACTGGCAGTGCAGTAGCTAAGTGATATGGAGGGGTAAAAAATTAGATAGCTGATGAAAGCCCATTGATTCAAATGCTTGATGTTCTTGGAAAGGCAGAAGGATGACATTGAAGAATTTGCTTAGGGCTGCCTTCTGAGCATCTTGCAAAGTGCTACAGAGGTCTGACTCAGATCCAATGCAAAAATGTGATAATCATTTCAGGAAAAAACACACACCCAAGGCAAAGAACTAACAGACAGTACAACGTACAAAAAAAAAAGAAGCAAAAACAAAAACCAGATATATTCATACCGAGTACGTTCTACTTGCATACCCTTCAAACATTTTCTACAGAGAAAACAACAGTGACAGTTTAAATCATTTAGGAGCCTATAAGGGCAACATCACTATTGTTTGACATTATGTTTGAATTGTATATCATAACCTATATCACTACAAGAATTCATTATGCCATGTTCCCCCAAAGGTGCTGCTGCTGATCACCACCGAGGCTATTTCTGGAGCTGTGTGACACTGATGATGTTGACAGCAATCACCTTCCCATATCACAGCTGCTTCAAAGGTCAGACCAAATGAGAGAGATGTGTAAGCAAGGCCAGTCCTCCTTCAACAGTCTGATCTGGCCTCAGGCACTCCGGCTGATGAGGCCTAAATATCAGCACTGGGTCATTATTTCAACTAGTGAAGCACTTAACTTCTTTACTCCCCGTCTCTGAGGACACTGCTGTAGCCATGATGATGGTAGATGAGGGAGAGAGAAAGGCAGGGCACAGTGTCAGGTTTTATCCCCAAAGTATGCAGAACAACTTTTTTTTCTTCCTCTCATGTCTCTCGGTGGATATAATTCCTGCACTACCAGGGTGAATTAATTAATTACAATGCTGGCTGGGTATCAAAGGTAAATGATTTAATTACATTCCCCGCGTCTTTGTTAAGAAGCCAACTGTCAGGCAGTGGTAAGTGGGGCTGTGGCCCTCTGTGGCGCCTAAGGGGTGTGTGTGTATGTGTGTGTGCATTTTGTGTTTCAGTATCTTTTTTACGTTTAAAGGGAAGGAATAGAGAAGGAGAATGTGCATCAGTTTATACCTTCCGACAGTACTTGCACATTTAAAAAGAATCTGAATCACCACTGAAAACACTCAAATTACTGTAAATGGAAGCTTTTATAGTCATACTGTTATTTGGCAGAATCGTATGAGTATATTAAGGCAAAATAAGTGTCATGTTCTGTACCACTTTGAGTAGCATCTGACTATACTAAATCTCATCTTCTAAAGTCATATTTCTCTAAGGCCAAGATACACCTTTTTAACCATATTTGAGTCTTCACCAGCTCTTTATCTGCTATTAATTGTAGCTGTTAATTTTACATGCCTACGGTTTGATTCTAAGCCAGCTGTCAGTTTATCAGAGTATGAAACAAAACCCTCATAATTCAGAACATTAACACTGAACAGAACCAGCCAAATCCCAGCATTGAGTTTAATACAGTTCTTAAATTATTACAGTCACCCATTTTAGTGTTAAACTTGCTATTTGGTCTGTTTTCATGTAGAAATGCCCAGAGAGTGTGGATGAAAATAAGCTAGCAGCTATATCGAATACAATGGGCCTCTACTCTAAGGAGATTAAAGTTTTTGTAGATGGTCTTTGACAAATAAAAAAATAGAAGCATAAATATAAATTAGTTAAGCTGTTTTCATAGGGCTGGCAGATCAGGAAACCTAAGATCGGATCATTTTGTAATAGTTGTCAGTGTAGGTATTATGATGTGGTGGATAACATTACTACCATTTATGTATTTAACAAAAAACATTATTAAAGAACAAATACAATTAAAAAAAACGTTTGTTGCATCTTGTTTTGTTTTTAAGCCTGGAGTTTTGCATTTTCACAACACCCACTTGAATGGAACCATTTCTGGAAAAAATGGCGGCCCAGTCAGCTAATGCTAGCACTTGTTAGCTTGTTCGTTAGCAAGATGCATGGGTAATTCACTCTCGCAGTGCTAACTTTTGCTAATTTAAGACCTAATACATAAGATACTGGGGAAACTGGCCAGCTGATACCTTACGGTGTCTTTTATTACAACAAAAAGCCAAACAAGATGAATTAGCAGCCCCCTGCCAGTCATAGCGGCCCAAGCTATAAGTGGCTATTCAAGAAACTGTAATTTTTGGTACTTTCCATTTATGAGGTTGTTCTTTGTTTAAAAGTCATCCTGTATATTCAGAGGTGTTCACTTGCACTCAGAGATCTTAAAATTAGGCATCTGTTGCAAAGACAGTGAAAAAGATGGACCTAGCAGTTCTAAAACTGAAGCCAGTGTGGAAGTGCCTGAAGCCTGTATTGAGTCTGTGTTAAGTCTATGCTCTCAGATGAAGCAGATAAATTCAGGCTTGGTGTAGGACGGCACATAGAATCTCAAAATAACATGAATGTTATCTGTAGATACAGCATGTGATCACGCAGCTCATAAACAAAAGCTCCAAATGTACTAAATTCTCTTCAGCATCACCCAAGCCATTAATGATGTACACTGATAGCCTACGATCTCAAACGCTTATTTGATGAGCAACCTTAAAAAAAAAAGAGAAGAACTCTTCAGGAAAATAAAGTCCACACATTTGGTGACAAAGCATCAGAAAGCACACACTGGCAGTAGGATCATGTTGTATTTTCAGACCAGTGGTTTATAGGGTGGATAAAGCTTTCATAATCCGGAGGCGGCCAGCGGCACACATCAGCTGATCTTGATTTTTATCTTTAACAGAAATGCTTTTGAGACATCACATACCACTGCACTGAAAAAGCGACCAAGTTAATGTTAATGAACAATCTGGGTTACAAATAATCCTCGTATCCACATGGCTGAATAATTGCTGAAGAAGCAGACCTGCATTTAAGATAAATCGAGCTGTTACTGAGGTTTTGTAACAGCACAAAGAAGCTGTTTATAGCACAGAGGCCTCAGATAAAACATTTTCTGGCCAAACAAGGTAAATGAAGCATAATTGGAAGCCCATTACCGAATTGAAAAACGGGTGTCTTTTGTTTTAACTGTGTTAGAATCGAACTGAGGGCGCCTCTCCTACTCTGTAAACCTACATTAAACTGCAGGACTCAATAATTATAATGTTCAGGATCCTTCTGAGGGGCGAAGAAAATCAATAGAGTAAGGACAAAGAACCTATAGCCATCACTTAATTCTCTTATCACTGTGATTTAGGGGAAGAGGAGGATGTTAAATAACTGTAAATCTTTAGCTATGACTTTGAGGGTGCTTTATGGCAGGTCTTACAGCGTCTCCCAGACAGAATGTCCATACTTTCCGCAGACCACACAATTTATAGCTTTATTACCCTTTGTCTTAAAGAGCAGGGAGACATAGCAGGGAGGAAGGAGATAACAGCCCTGCGCAGGGGCAGATGGGAAAAAAGTCGGATGCCATCATCGACAGAGACATATCTCTGTGACAGGTTTACGGCTCAGGAACAGAGCTTCTATTTGGGGGTGTCCCTCTCCAGCTGACTATCCCTCCCTGAACACCCACCTGTGTATCCCGAACACACACAACACATTTATTCCCAAACTGCAGCACATGAAAAGGCTGCCCCCTGTGGAAGGAGTGAAATTCAATTTCCGACTTATCCCTGGATGATCGGATTTACTCTGCTCTTCAGTTTCGTCCAAAACATCGCTGCCAAAATACCTTTCTAGAGGTCATAGGGAGGACTATAGGGAGAGAGGGCAGACAGAAGGAGGGAGGTGGAGCACTTTTTCACCACTGAGTCATGAGTTCCTCTGGTCCAGGCAGATGCTTCCTCATATTTTCTTGCAGAGCTGACAAGTGGCTTATTGTTTCCCTTGATAAGGGTACAGTGTTCTGGTAATGGGAATTAGAGGGAGGCGTAAGTCACCGAAACGCAGGGTGAGACGGAATCAATAGCCTTTTGCATTTGTCATGGATGCAAAAGGCAAAGTTGTTATCAGTGCTATTTAAAAGAGCAAGGCCTCTTATTTGTCTTTGAGCTAAACTCATGGGTATTGTGAAAGCTAGAAATAAAAGTCACACTTTGCTTGAACCCTATGAAAGCTGTTTTATAGTGTTCAGGAACAAATGCCCCACTTTCCGAATTGTGTCAACTCATGATGGCTTGAGGATCCAAAAGATAATAACAGAAACCATGCTCAAACCGTGTGAATAGAAATAAAAGCAGCCCATGACGGAAGGCGATCTACAGAAATGTATTTATTGTACTAGTCCTTACCTTTACTCATTATGGGGGTTTTTTGTGTCAATTTACGACTGTTTCAAGTAGTTTCACTTAAATTAGGGTTGTGGCCATGGGTAACAGATGATTTGTTTCTTGTGCAGATGAAGAATACATTTTAAAGACATGTCTGTACACCTGACTCTGTACCTAAAATATGTACTTTTGTCTGTCAGGTATTTCTACTGATAATTTACAAATATACAGATAATTCAGAAATTAAAGGGAAAACAGGCTGTGTTTTGCTGTTTAGGACATTATGAAGAAACGTAGCTAGAGTAAAAGTAGGATAGCAACCTCCTTGCTACTAAGAAAAATTGATGGTTGCTCAGTGATTGCATTTTTTTTTCTGATTGCATGTAGTTGCAATGGACGCACAGAGTGTACAACACTCTCAGACGATTGCACAGATCACTTGGTGGGAAACAATTACAGCCAGACTTGGATTGACTGCAGTCACTGTCAGACAGATTGGCGAAGATTTGCAAATAATTGGCATCTAATTTATAAATGCAGGCATATTTCTCATACGCTGCCATCAATCAGTCTGTGCTAATGAGCCAACTCATCTGCCACACATCTCTTTGCAATAGGTGACTCGACTCAACTGGTTGCAAGCAGGTTGGGTTCTGGTTATATTCCTATACAGAAACAAGGTTGCTGACATCCCGTTTCATTTTGCAGCTAAATTGCCATCCTGCAGCAACTACACCACTATTTGTGGAGTAATTTCTGAATTTATGTTTCTACTGTGTTCTGGCTGGACATAAGCAGTATATATGAGAACTTTTCTTAAATGTGAAAGTCTATGTATGTAGACTTTCAACAGATTTGCAATTTTGGCAAATTTATCACAGTTAATTGCTGGAATATTACAAAGAAAATTATGCGTAATTGCCAACTTGATCCTATTCAATGGCAAAATGACAGCAGACTGATAGTAGCAGAGTCTGTCTTGATGCTGCAAAGTAGTTTTGTAGATGGCAGCAGAGTGCAAATGGTCACAGACCATAAATACCAACATGTGTTCACCATCATCAGAGGGATTCTCTTTTGGAAGAATGGTGTTACATCTCACCTGAAGAGTCCAAAGATTTGGAGGATCTATACCCGGGTGCGCTGAAGCTGCTTTGGCAGCATGTGCTAAATGACTTTTTATTTAAACTATTATTTCTTTGGAGTGGCCAAACCACAACCAACAAAAGCAACTACAAATAACTACTGAACATTTGCACTGAAGTGCACCCTTAAAGTACACGAAGTGGGTTACAAGAAAAGCAGACCTATTTGTGAACACACTTTGACCCAGTTACTGACCATGTCCCCGAACAATGCTGAGATCAAAGGGAGACTTTGTATTCTGCTTTTTGATAAGTTATTGTCAACAGCTGCTGAGACAAGAAATGACTACTTGCCAGAACGTCACACTAAACAGTATACAGGAAGTCAACACAACAATAGTCTTCTCAAGTGATAAAGACAAATGTTTGATGGTTCAGACTTCAAAACCAGCAACAAATCCATAACAGTTTCCTTTTCTGGAAAAGCAGGTGCTTAAAAGCAAAACTGCTATGACTTCTCCAGTTGCCTCTCTTTAACACTGGGGGCGTGAAACCATGTAGCAATTTTTGTTCCTCTCAAGAAAGTTTGAATAGTATATCTAAGAAACTTTAGCAAGCATATTTGCAGAGCTGCAGAAACTAAGACCAAGGGACGAGGATCACGGGGGAAAAAATCATACCCTCAGAGAATGATTTGTGGTTGTACAGAGTGAATCTCAAATCCTGAACCTTCCAACATGGTCAGCGAGTAAAGCAGCTGAGATGACGTCCTCTTGCTGACAGCTCCCCTTAGGGCCCTGGAATACATTAACCACTGGGGTCCACAGGGGTGTTGGGAATAATTACTCATTCCTGCCATGTGACACCCTCAATAAATTAAACTCCCCCTTTAAGTTTTAAAGGCAAATGCGTATTGTGGCTATCACTTAAAGGCTGGCCTCTCCGTGCTTGTGCATAATTTCTTGTAAGAATGTGTTACCACAAATTGGTAACAGGACCGAGCATCTGACTATAGATGAGTGAGCAATGTGCCAATGAAGTCCGAGGGAAAGGGGACACTGTGGAGGAAAATGCATTAAAGGCTTTGTGTATGTGTCTTCATCATCATTAATAAATTCTACTCCATCAAGCTATAATCTAATTATAAATCATGCCTTCATCTGCCATGAATCATCTCTGCACTGTGTTAGCTAAATTGGGGGAAGAATTCAGACACATCAATAAGATTTAAATGATGATTTCTTTTTTTTTTTTTTTTGTTAAAAAAAGAGCATCAGAAAAGTTATTGGCCTGACACAAAGGGATTGTTAAACCTCTGTAACTAATGGCTTTAAAGAAAATGTAATTATGATTTAATAATTGACAGATTAAGCTGAGGGAGCTTACATTTTTTGGCAATGGCCGTGATCCATAAAAATCAGTTTTTCTAACAGCTGCATGTCTAAGAGAGGTAATTACATTCTCTGTAAACATGTATAAAACCCAAGCAAACACGCCCAGCAGAAGGCTGTGGATTAGGGGTGAGATGGAGATGTCATCCCATGCTTATAATGGCACATCTGGAAGATAACTCTGAAAAATACAGCTGGTGATAGGTTCTTTCAAAAAAAATAAATAAAAAAAAGTCTCTAAATAAAGTTCCACTGCGCAGGAGTTACTACAGCGGTGACAACCCAAAGACAAGTTGTGCAAAAGAACATCAACACCTCCCCTCAACAAACACATGACGACCTCAAAAGCTAATTATGTGTCACACTGAGCTCATACAGAAATAATTTTTCTTGCTTTGCTGTACTTATTTTGCAGACAAAGCAAGCATCTTGAAGATAATTCTCGCAAATAACTTGAAAAAAGTTGGTCCCTCCACTTTTCTTTGCCACTTTGTTGTTTGTGCAGTGCTGACATATAACAACACAGCAACATTTGTGAGCATCTGTGCCAGATTTCCAGAGCAGAAAGACCCTTTGTCCAATGAGAAATTTGACAGTTCCCGTCTTGTTAGACTCCTCAGAGCCAATGTTCTGTCACTGCACAAAGAGACCACCGACTTCAAGTCAGGTGAAACTTTATATGTCCCTTCTGTCTTTTCTCTTTTCAGTATGCACTAATGATCTCGATGAGCAACACATATGCTAGTGACACATACAGCGGGCGAGAAAAGAAGGCGCAGTGTTGATACAGATACCGAATGTAATGTGTGAGATGTGTAACGTGATTAGTCGAGTCCCCAGCCAAGGCCTTCAGTCAAAGGCAGCAAAGGCAAAGATCATAAGACCCATTAAGAGATCCTTCGTCATGACGTGAAAGAACATCTGAGTTCTCAGCTGCCGCCATTCATTTTCATAATGACAGTAAATGCAGTTGAAAGCATTGGGATCTCTGAATGGCATTAAGCTCTCTTCTTTCAGTTTTGATTAGGTGACTTGCAGAAGATGAAGATAAATCATTTAGAGGAGGATACGTGTGTCAGGAGATAATGCCTCCGCTGGTTGAACATGGCGAAGAAACACTGGCTCAAACTGAAGCTGATGAAACACAGCAACAACCTGAGAAATTCAGGTGCGTGCATGATACAGGCATTCATTTAAATGCGCGCTGCTTGCATGAACGCCTCGCTTTTGTGTGCGAGTGTGTGCACGCGTGCTCATATCTGCCTGGCAAATATCTCACGTTCTTTGTGTTTCATGTCAGGCATCTCGGTCTCCGTGACAGCATTTCACATTGATGCGGCACGTCTCGGAAAACAAAACTAAGAGGGTTAAGTATCTGCAGTAAATACTTTGTCTTAGCATATTTAGCCAAGTTAATGTCAAAAATTAATTTCTGTCTGATTGTTCACGTGGATAATTGTCAGCCTTTGAGCTCATTAGAATTTGCAGACACACATATATTTTTGTTTTAACGTCACTTATGCTTGAGCTTATCTTAAAAAGAAAAAAAAAATACATATAAACCATCACCTGGAGATTCAAATGGTAACTGTGGAAGTGCTAAATCCTTCAAAATGTCTTTTAAAACTTTACGAATGTTCTCAGTGCCCTGACCAAAACAAAACATGATGACAGGTGCCAGTTTACGACATCGCTCTCTTTATCTCTGCGTCTCCTCAATTTCCCCCGACAGAAAGAAAAAAGACAGACAGAGAGAGGAGAGAAAGGGGGGGAGAGAGAGGAAGCGCAGGGGACCTGAAGTGTGTTTAGGAGGAAGATGGCTGTCAGTAGCTGTCAATCGTCAGCTTTTTGATGCCATCGTCTTGGCACAGGCCTGTCTGTCTCACAGTGCAACAGCTATCAAAGACTCACTCACAGCAGAGACAGGCGCCAGGGTGGAAACACGAGGAAATCCACACATTCTCTCATTTACACCTGGCATAAAAACTTTGTGAAATGTGGGTCTGTGAATTAGAACGGAGCTGATCGTTCTCACCTGGCCTTGAAGCAATAAACACGCTGAAGTGAAAAGGCAGGCCGGATAGTGCAGTGTGGTAAACGGCTGAAAAGAGATTTTGACTCAGATTGCTTTTTTGTGTTTTTTATGATTCACGCGATTGCGCTTGCACTCTCTACACTGTAATTTCACTATTTATTGTAATCTGGAACTATAATTATGTGTTAGACTGGTTTCAACAGCATTTAGTGAGGCACATATTTAAGGAAAACAGTCCAGTCATACATTTCCAGTGCTTGATATTGTGATAGAATTGGCGGTGATTTATTAAAAGAAAACTCACTAGTTGCCTCTATTTTCCTATTATTGGCTGTCAGAGAATGCTGTAAGGTCTGTAACTATACTGGTGATAACAGCAATGTGTTCTCTGTCCTTGGTGAACTGTCTGTTTTTCATTTTGTCTGAGACAGATCTTGTATGCGGCCTTCACTTTGCACACCACACCTCTCCATTGGTCCAAGATAACATCAGAATGACTGTGTCCAGACCACCAGATCAGAACACAAAATACAGACGGGAAGGTGGCCGGTTCACCTTCCAACCATGTATGTTCAGCTTGGCCCTTGAGTTGCTTTACTCTGGCCATTTGGCAGGTGCATACGCAGCCAGGAGAAACAAAAAATACAACCAGATCCCTGCTCATGCAAACAGCTCAATCTCCTCTTGCTGCAGAGCGTAGCTGCCTTTCGGAAGTCCTGTCAACGCTTACCATTTGGCCTTGAACCTGCGCTAAGCTATTGAATTCATCATGGATAAAACATTAAAGATGTACATCCAAAAGGCTGTGGCTGGCTGTTTATTGGCACTCACTGCTCCATAAACCATTTTTATCCCTTGCAGGATGAGACACACATGCTCTGCAGTCCTATTGATGGTGTTTAACACAGAATATAAACTATAAAGCACAATAATAAACATAAGAGGAGCAAATAAATCAGATTCATAATAACCCTGAGGTGGGATTTATGTAAGCAAAGATAGAGTCTTTGTGCAAATTGATGGTACAAGCTCTATCAAAGCACCAGTGAGACACTAATATAGTCTTATAAACACACCAGCAACACTCTAAAGTAGCTTCTTTGGCTGGCCTAAGTGCTTAAGTAATGTATTGCTTTCATAAGTGTGCAACTTTGCAGTACTTCCTATTGTGGAAATATGTCTCCATCCTCTGGGTGGTGTGATTAAGAATAAAATACAAAGACTATTACAGTGGAATAAATTCAAACTATGACATAAAGCAGGAAAGCATTAGCTGTGTTGAGCTGAGCTGCCGCAGCAGAGCTCTGTCTTAGAGGCCCCTGTGACAACACCAGGGAACTCCAGAGGTATCCATCACCAGCACGCACTGCCCCCCTAGCACCCGAGCTAATGTATCACCTCTGGATTACAGTAATATCAGTCTGATAGATGTTTTCTGAGTGGAAAGGGCCACGCATGCCCCAAACAGGAGCTGCAGTTGCTGGGTGTAGCTCTGCGGAGATGGGGCTTCTGCTCCTGGAGGTTTATTATACTTCTACCCCCTTCCTCTCCTGAGTCCAGGATCCTATTCCTCCTCCCAGTCCATTCATCCTGCCTTCCTTCACCATTCTTGGGCTACTTGTGTGCGTATGTACATGCATGCATGCCTGCTTTCATGTGTTAGTCACAGGTCTCTACTATGAGGCCCGACAGCCATCCTGGGGCGATGCCTGGGTCCCTCCAGTCAACTTTACTGCCTTCATTTGGCCTGATGAATGGCTAGCTGCCTTATCAGTCCCTCTGCCTGCAATCTCAAGTGGTTCCCTGGAGCCTCACAGTGCCTGCAGCTTTGGTCGCTCTCTTCAGCAAGCAGTCTTTCTGCCTCTTTTTACACACACACACATAGAGCAGAGACATTGCAAACAGAGGCGCACAATTACATACAGATAATACTATTCTGGATGTACAGTTCAAAAACGACATGCACACGAATGAAAACAATGCACTGACTGTAGCAGCCAAAACTCTGCGGCGCTCAAACACACACACACACACAAGCATGCTGCTCACGTCAGCTAGCAAATCCATCATCTTTATTTCTTCCCCAATGTGCTCATATTTTTCTTGTGGCTGCACCATGCTCACAAAAATATTTATTTTTGCTGATTTTCTTTCTTGAGGAAACACAAAAGAAATCACACCTCTCTTTCTCCCTGGCTCATGCCAAAATAATCAATGCTTTCCAGAGAGGGACTTGTGGCGCGACATGCGTGGAGGGAAGGCAGAAGGATGCAGACATAGCTCCAGGGCTCTGGTTGTAGATAATAAGTGAGGAGCAGTCCTTGGGTATGTTTTACAGCTATCAAGACTCATCATATTTGACATGCATTCTGGTGTTTACACAGTCTCCTCCGTAAAATCCTCTCCAGCTATAGAAGGGAACAGGGTGCACGGAGCACACACAACGCAGCACGTACACATTCTGCACACAAAAGTGCTTTAGAAAAGAGGAGCCAGTTGTTGCCTTTGCTTTCTCTCTTTCTCTCCCCCTTTTCTCCATGTCCCATCTCTTATCCACGGCACAATTGGTGGAGTTAGCACCTGTCAGCTGACTGACTTCTTGTTCCCGGTGGCTTATGAAAAAATCATGGCTGCTGGGCTTCAGAGGCTGCTTTCCCATCAATATGAATTCACCATGGTCTTCATGCAACATTAGGCCAGGTCCTGTTTTCATACAGCAAGCCACACGCTCCTTCGTCTGTTATACACAAGAGGAAATGAAAAGAGTAAATAGTCCTTTTAGAATGTTGCATTCGATCATGGGTGGAACCAAGTCGCCTATGAAAAGGACCAGTATACTTGGCGCTCAAAAGCACATTTGCTTTTCATCCCCAGATATTACAGCACCGTGCTCTGTGTCTTTTATTAGTGTGTCCTGTTTTACTGTAAATAAAACAGTACGATTCTCAGCAGAGCCCTGCATGCTTGTCCCTTATTGTTATATTCCAAGCAAGCATTTACACACATGGTTTGTATACACAAAGCAGCACTGTATGTAATGCAGCAGAGTTATACAGAGGCAAGTAGATTATACTTATAGACTGCAGCACTGGATGAACCAAAAGATCTTCAGCCAAAAACAGCATGGATAATTGAACCCACTCAAATGCTGAATAATGCTAATTTAACTATTTTTACTAACGTAAAGAAAGATGCAGACATTCAGCTGTAAATTTTTCAAAACAATGACTGCGAGCTCATGGTCTTTAAAATAGTATTTGTTTTACAAAGTTAATTTTTTATCGTGTGTGTGTAAAAATTACACCATAAATTTACTGCATTTATACTACTTATATTATATCGCAAGAAGGTAACATTTCTTTTTTTCCATATAACTCTGATGATCTTTTTTCATTTAAAACTAACTCCCCGTTTTTATAAATTCCAAAAATACAAAAAAATAAAAATCAAGAGTTTCAAATGTTAAAACACAAACTCAACTGGACAAAAGCCACAAGAATTCAAACAAAATAATCTGACATTTTTGGACATTAAGTTTATGAAATCTGACATTAGATGCTGTTTGTGCCTTTTCCAAAGAGTCAGAGGACTAAATACTAATAACTTTCAGCTGGAAATTGGGATGTATTAATCACTAATGAAGAGAAAATGAAGCACTACTTTTGCAAACCTATAACAGCTAAATGGAAAAATAGTCAAATTGGGAATTTTTCTCATCAACCTGCTGATAAAATAATGACTAATATGGCCTTCCTTTCACATCTGCTTGACTCTACCTAAAAAAACCACTGCATTACTTAATTTCTCCGTCTCTCTCTAACCCTTTTAAACATTGCTGAAAGTCAATTATCTACACCACTTCTCCCTGACATCGCTGCGTTAATACAAGTTGCTCTTGACCTTATGTTTGTGTGTCTTAGGCGTATGGGAGCGCTGTGCTTTTCCCTGATTGGATTAACTTCAGATGTGGTGTGTGTCCGTGTCTATTACACAGGCTGTGTTGTGATTTCGAACCTCGAGCCCAGTCCCCCCCCACAACCCTCTTCCTCAGTCACTGTCCCACTCCTCTCCTCCTTTACACCTCCCTGAAGGCTTGCTCTCCCTGCATGCCATCTCCCAACACCCCCCACACAAGGATTTTTTTAATGGATACACACACAGAGACACACACACTCACATATGCCTCAGCTCATGCCTCCAAACAGTCATATCTCATGTGTCTATTGCGCTGTGATGGAATGCCTGAAGAAACCTTTCATCCCTCCATCTGCACTTCTCTCTCTGTTCAGTTTTTCCAAGTCTGGAGGGGTCATCTCAGACAGAGAGCTTATAATCAGCTCAATTAACTGAGTATGATCGCCATGGAAAATTGGTCTGGGTTATAACATTATCATTAGCGCCTCAAGTGCAGTCACAATGGGACAGGGCAGTCAGATGAGCGTGAGACTAATAGGAAGGGAGGATGTAGTGAAGAACAGGAAGCAAAGGCATGGACACAGTTTGTCTTTGTTGACACACATAATGTTGGAGGAAGTATATTATGAAAGAGAAAATGGGCCTTTAAAATATTAGTATTCAGAAGAGCTAAAAAGAGCAAGTGTCCTCTGACACTGCAGACTGACAGCCACAGTGAGGTGTTGCAGAAGGAGCTCCACTGTATACAGGATAGCTAGAATACCTGCTGGCTTAAAACCAGAAGTTCATCCGGTAATTGTAACCAAGAATATGACATTTGTCTCTTTTTGTGGCTTGCTCAAGGTGTCAACACCTTTCGTATACCCAAGATTTTCTTCACTGTGGCTCACGTGCCCCCAAGCAGCCTGTTTGATCTTCTTGAGGACTGTCAAGTTAATGCGTGACTCCATGGAAATTGAATTCTGCATTTATTTACACGGCAGGTTAATAGAATAGATGCCTAGATGATTTGAAAGTCAAACAACCACACCTGCTATTCATTTCTGTCCCCCCCCCCCCCCCCTTTTTTTTTTTCCACAGAAGCAGATCCACTGTTTTGTTCTGTATAGCTCGAATGCACAGAGGATGATAATGAACTGGATGGCTTATCCTCAACATTCTCGCTGTAAAATACACCGTATTTTAATACAGAAACGACAAATAAATATTTCCATGATGGAAAAGCAGGTCTTGAGAATATTTTCCAACATCCTCATCTACATTCTGCAATCCCCTTGAGTGGCCTATATAAACTGACGCTCTTTGTGTGCACGTGTGCCGAGAAACACTACCTAAGGTCTTGCACACACATTGGCCCAGTTTGAGTAAAATCAGTGTCAATGCGTCTCTAATCGTGCGTGCTGGTGCACGGGCACGTGTGTGAGCCTCTTCTGGAAGCTTTAAACAGACTTGTCATGTTGGGCGATGCTGCTGTCAAACACGGGACAAATCTGAGCACGCCGGTTGAATGCTGAGAAATGTCTGTCAGTCGTCTAGACGTTGGTCTCTCCATTGTGATTAGCATCACTTAATATTCATGCGCACTTATCTGACTGCTGAGATGGTGCCAAACTGACTCCGGCTGCTTGAGTGCATCAGTGAAGCAGTCTTCCTGAGATAAACACACGAATGACATAACACCCATGTGGCTTTACAAGAGTGTCAATATGTGGCGTCCTTGCACTCTCTGATGGTGTCACAGGTCAATTCAACAAGAGGAAAGTGATATCCTTCCCATACAGAGGACTGAAGGCCTGCCTCTTTGTGTGGTAAGCTTGTTTTTAGCTTGTGCACAGACAAAAATGTGGATAAGCTAAACAACATTGCCACTTGCTGGCTGTTTTAAAGTACTGAACTTTAAAGTACTCTAACTCGATTATCTAGTTAGAGTGAACTCATATGGGGTCACAGTCCTAAAATTGGCATAGATTTTTGTGCAGGCTTCTGTTAAAATCTATAGTAGTGAGTAGCACATATATGGGACGGTTTGTAAATCTACTATATCTTCTCTGCATGGTCTGCAAAATTTAAAAGGCTTTTCACGCGGCACACGGCATCTTCCTTCCCGAACGCTAAATGCATCAAAACAGGAACCTCTTGAATTATTTTGTTTCATATTAGCAGTTGTACGTGTCAGTTTTGTTTTCTTGCTTCTTTACCACATATTTTTTCCTACCTCTGAGAGAGTATGTGAATGTGTACCATTGTGGCACCATGACAGTCACGGCCGGGAGGAGGAACAGTGGTGTGCACGCTGCAGATGGCAGCACACATTTTTTCATTCCTTAAACAGACACAAAAAGCAGCTAAGGGACCAGGACCTGTCTGTAGAATGTGCTGAGGAAGAGTAGGTACTTGGCACAAGTAGCAGAAACAATTAGCGTCACATAAGCAGAGGCCTGAAGCAGCGGGAGAGAGGGAGCGGGAGAGGATGGTGGAAAAACACGGCATCTCATTTTCACCAAGAGGACTTTAGCAGAGCTGTGCGCACACTCTGAGACATCCTCTTCCTTTCCCCATCACAACTCAAACATTTTTCAGAGACAGTTTGTGTCATGGCTCATTTAAGTGATGCGTTCTTGTCTGCGGCATGTTTTTGTTTGTATCTGTGCATTCTTAATTAGGGAATAGACAGAGGAAGCTCTGTGTCCTTGGAGAGACCTTGCATCCCACTCACATCCCCAAAATTCCTTTTTGAACATTCCTGGCTACTGTCTTCCCTGTTCCTGTTTTGAAGTTGTAAGACGAGACGATCTGAAAGCGTGTTTTCTGAACACGCTCCGTCGCACTTGCTCTATGAAACACTGCTCGTTAAACTTTACCTGCTTTACAGATAAGCTCAACAAAGATGCAAAACATTAAAAAGAATAAACTCCCTGCAAAGCTTGTAGGTTCAGTTTTTCTTTTTTCAAGTCCGTCTTAATGTAATAGTCCCAAATGACAAAATGAAT
Source organism: Diplotaxodon limnothrissa (assembly GCF_057381915.1). Classification (NCBI taxonomy): domain Eukaryota; kingdom Metazoa; phylum Chordata; class Actinopteri; order Cichliformes; family Cichlidae; genus Diplotaxodon; species Diplotaxodon limnothrissa. The sequence goes on along the minus strand of NC_140608.1, from coordinate 11,471,224 downwards.
GATATTTTTCTGCAGTCAGTTCTGCTGTTCCCATACTGTTTGTGAAGTCATCTCTCTCCAGCATGGAGAGAGATGACTTCACTGTAAGGAGAATTCACCATTCTTGTGCTTTCTGAGCTACTGTGCATTCAGCGGTTCAATTCAAAGAATGAGTGGAGAACAAAAGGTGGAGCAGCAAACAGCAAGTAAACAATAAACACTGGACAGGTTGGCGAGGCCTGCAACCAAAGAAGAAAACATGCAGTTTCAAATCCAGAGGTACCTGCACAAAAGCACAAAAGCACACAGAACAAGAGAACATAAGAAAAAGCACAAACTGCATGAGTAAGAAGAGAAAAAGTTAATGGCATGCAATATTGACGTATACAGCAAATGTACTGGGAATTAAAGAGAGAAGAGTAGATCAAAGGGCCATCAGCTCATCACTGGAGGTCTCCCGGGCACCTCTCCCTGTAGAAGCTTATGAAAGAGATGGTTCGCATTCAGCTTTAACTGCAAGCTTTATCAGAATAGTTTTAGGCCTATTCTATTGATAGGAAGGCAACAGCAACTCAAATAACCACTCATTACACCCAAAGTAACCAGAAGAGCATCTCTTGATGCACAGCATGTTAAAGCTTGAGGCAGATGGCCTACAGCAGCAGAAGACCACGTCATGTATTGTTTGGATTTTTTGTGACAAGGTTAAAATTTGCTCTTTTTGGACTTCTGGAGAGTCGTCATTGTGTATAGGTACTGCTCCGGATTGTAAAACTTCCCAGCAGCCTACATCAATAGCAGCATAGCAAAGGTATGGAGTCACTTGTCAAGATTGGTTCATTGAAATCTCTGCCAAGGATGCCAGGTATCTGTCATCATCCTAAAATTGGAGTATTTGGACAGGAGAGATCAGGAAAGTGGAGGTGTGAAAGTGACCCAGATGACTCTACAACTTGCTTGTATCCGCCACAAAATTGTTGACTACTGTCAGTACCAACCTTTTATCAAATGTCCCAGAGGAAATATGCACATGCAACTCTGTCATTACTGTTACTGTTGCCTAAATAAGTCTTCGGTGTTTCTGATTGTAATTTGACAATATCATACTGAGCGTGTGGCCCTGTGTTGGCTATTTCCTCAGTGCTATATGTGAGCTCAGCCTTGACTGAACATGGGTTTGATGATTTGCTAGACTTTGCTTAGGTTCCAATTTCACCATTGATTTTTTTTTTTTTTTTTATAACTAGAGCATCCTCTCCTGGGCTTTGTCACTGTTACTGATGTGTGTGGGGTTTTTTTTAACCTATAATGATCACTCTCTATGTAGCTGTGTAACTAAATTAGTAGTGATGTGTACACAGTACATGCTGAGGAGACAAAGACAGCTAATGTCAATTAATATCAATTATAATATCTATCTAAAATACACCAACATTAACAAATTTACAAATAACCCACTGGTAACATGAGAACAAGTGAGCCTGTGAAAGTAAAACTGCTAAACTCCTGAATGTACTTCACTTATGAGTCATTTTTAAAATGATAAAAGTGTTGATTCTGCTGTCCAAAGTTACATAAATAGGTTTTCGCCCTAACTTGATTCTTTATTTATTTCACCACTTTTTGACTTCTTGCCCCTGGGTTGCACATACTGGCTTGGTTTTGTTGGACAACTGCCCTTGAATAAACACTGCAGATGGTCTGGATGACCTCAGCTGAAATACTGTAGCCATAATTGCTGACTTGCTCAGCCACCCTTTAAACTGCACTTCTTCCATGATATCTTCCAAGATATAAAAATATTAGGACTTAAATTTAACAGGACAGTAAAAGTGGAATTTCTGTGGTTCGATAAGGTTCAGCTCATGCATACCTTTCAACAAGGTTAGAATATAGATCAAGTTTCAGAGGAAGCCACATTTTTTTCCCACATCACAATAACTTTAACATTTGGTCTTAACTTTCTCATTATTTTTGTTAATGTCTCTGTTGTGGTGCTCAACATACCCAAATGCCTGTCGGATTAAGCAGGGCAGTACCAGTACATGCATTCAGTACACTACAAACGAAAACAAAAAAGAAAGCCTCTTTAGCCAGCCTACCACTAGGAGGCAGCAATGCAGGCTAGAAAACAATAAGAAAATGCGCTTGAATCTCAATGAAGGATTATTAAGTGTCAGATCACATATCTTCCCAATAAACGGATATGAAATCTTAGAGATAGCTGTCAGAAATAAATGAAATGGCTGATTTTTGATGGCTATATGAAACTGAAAGTCGTGATTTTGATACCTTACATATATTACAGCTTTGCAAATCTGCATCTTGCTTGGGAATAAAGCCGTTTTGTTAAAGTGGCAAAACATAGGATGTTACTCTTCCTCTTACGGTGGCCGCTAGTTGTTTTTATTCAATTGTTTTAGCACATAAATTAACACAGGGGGATAAGGGGGAATTAAAGATTCAAGTTTCGAATAGTTGTTCGCATTGTTTATTACACAGTAATAAAGTGCAGATTAATAGATGGAAACTATAAATACAACAGTCTTTCTGTACTATTTTTAGAGGACTCGCTGTCAACCACGGGTAAATCTCAAAATCATTAAGAAAGATTTGTTAAATAACTAAATAAAATAAATAAATAAATGCAAGTTATTAAAAAATATATTTAAAAGATAGTTGTCCATCTTATGCTTTGTTTTCTGAGTTTCATTCCATCGTGTGTTTTCCTAAATGCATCAACCTTGTGCTATCTTTTGCAATATCATTACAAATCAATACGTTAAGCGAAACCCTCTTAAAGGTTAACCAAAACAAATACAGGCTGGCACAAAAAGGCCTGACACAGTGAGAACTGGTAGATTCAAACAAAGAAGCTGCCCTGTGTTTCTTTACGAGAGCCCACAGCAGTAAGATAATGGCTGCAGAGATTAAAGTGCTTTTCTGTGTTGGACTCGCTCTCATACTAACAGGTATGCGATGACTTAAGTAAGGATGTGTGGTTGCAGTTTCTTGGATATCTCTGTTATCTCCATCTGTTTCATATTTTGTTGGTCAGGTGTGGGAAAATCTGCCTTTACTGGGAAAATCCATGGTATAGAGAATGTTGATCCCGTGCTTCAGTATGTAGCTAACAACTCACTGAGGGAGCACCCGGTCCTCACCAAACTCAGACTGGTAAGGTAACCAGACGAGCATAAAGACTGGATGATAACTTCATCACTAATTTCATGATGTTTCTACTGTAACATTTGCCACTTATCTTAGCAAGAAATACGTGACTTTTTTCAGAAAGATGAAACCGACCAAAACCTCTCTTGTTACCTTCACCGTGTTGTTTTTAAATTGCAGTTAATGCAATTTTGTTTCCAGAGTTTAAAAGCATAAATAGTAGATCAGGTGGTGACTCTAAATTTCCCATATGTGTGTTTGTGAATGTCTATGGCTGCCTGTCTCTTTACGACCTGTCCTGGTTTGGCCCGGCCTCTCACCCAGTGTCACCCTCGAGGATAAATAAATGGATATGGCAAATGGATTGATCAGGATTCTCTTGAACACCTTTCACTTAACATGCGCAGTCGTGCTTTGCCAGCATTAATTTACATGCTGAGGCCACCAGCAGGTTATTTAGGTCAGGTGTAGGGCGGGTGGTCATTTTATGCTCCAGGCTAAAAAACTAAAGATGATTGTGTCTTTGAAGTTGGGGCACCCAAACTTTAGGTCTCACTGCCATCTGATTCAACAACAGAATATTTTTTTAAAAGTACCTGCTTAGAATAAAATGTATTTCCTGCTTTAGTGTAGTTTCTGTTTGAGTCAACTTTTTATCTATTGATACTTATATTTAAACAAGGGCAATACAAGTGGAGGAAGACAAAGAAGATAATTAACACAGGATTGAAGCAGTAATAGCTTTGATCACTAGAGGGCAGCATAGTGCAACAAAACCTTACCAAACTGCATGCAACCTTAGTTTCATGCAGTTTAACAACACAATGAGCGTGTTGTCTATTATGTTAGTCAGACATTATATACAGACAGGTAACGCATGAAAGGAAAAGCTAAACCATTATATGTGTGGTAGTGTGCTGATGGAGCCTGGGTATACTATCTCAGAGACAAAGCCAACATGAAGCTGTCTGAAGTTACCACCTTTATCCAGTTATGAAACATTTCAGCCCTTATGGTATGCTCTCTTCCGCAATGATAATGCTCAAATTGATGTATGAAGATCTACTGAATGGCTTGTTTGAATGAACTGAAACATGCGCTATAGCCATCGGATATTTTTCAGTTATGTCACAGTTGTTCGGCTGGATTGACATCTGGTGTCTTTGGACAGTTGTGCTCGAAAGCACACTCTGCTGTTATCTTTTTTTTTTCTTTTTTTTTTTTTAAACCGCAAATGAAGCAATATATTTAGGAAGAACTGACTTTCATCCTTCTAGTAAAGTTCCAAAAACTGATGATAAATGTCAAGTATTGAAACTTTATGTTTTTTCTTCTTCTGGTTAGTCACCTGGATATTAAATTGCTTTATATTTTCAATTCAGAGAACCCTTGAAGACCAGTGGAGTATAATGATGGTTGCCAGTGATCAAGCCCAACTGATGGCAAATCTCATTAGGCTGATTAATGCCACTAAAGCTATTGAAATCGGTGAGTGAGACCAAAAAGAAAAAGAAAGGCCATTTTAAAAGGCAACAAAAACTACTGTGGAATTAAACTATTTCATAATTATACCAATGCTGAATGTACTAATTAGTATCAAAGTGCTGATCCCATAATAATAATAATATTATTAATATTATTAATATAATAATAAAGACATTCTAAGTATTCTTCCAACTTATTATAATTTAATGCTTGCTTGATTTTTTTTGTCTGAAAATGATTTTTTTGTCTTGAACTTTGCTGTCCGATTTTTTTCAACCAGCTTAGTCGCACAACTAAATCACATCTTTTGACTAAATAAAGATTTACTTATTTTGATCATCTTGAATATAGTGATTTGTTTGGGGGTTTTTCAGACTTTGTAAATTTAAATCAGTGACTGGGAATTTTAACCAGAGGAAATCAAATGTTACAAATTCAGTCTTTTTAAAAGGCAGCAAAGTTACATTTGACAGATATTGAACTGTTTGTAGATTCAGGTCCTCGATGGTGTATTATCTGTTATCCATGTTATGCTGAAGATCCAAGTCTAAAGTGATTCTCCTTCAAATTATTATGCAGGGATGTACACTGGGTACAATGCACTGAATATGGCTTTGGCCATGCCAGAAAGTGGACGTGTGGTTGCCTGTGAAATAGAAAGCACCTACATAGACATTGCCAAACCCTTTTTTAAAGAGGTAAGAACAGCACAAGACACTTGCACAACACCACAATTTGGCATTTTGCAAGTTAAGTAAAACTGATTGTTGCTTCTGTCAGAGCTAAATTGTGCAGAAGACAGCATGCTGTACATTCAGACTGTCAGTACATCTTCACAAAACACCGTGGTCTGGACAGTAAAAAGGTGTCTGTTCAGGAAAGTGTGTCACATTAGAAGGCACGGCTGAGCAGGAAAATCAATACCTTTTTTAGCTTTTGCAAACACTCACTTTAAAAATCCCTGCAGATTTTCTCAATTACTGCTATTTAACGTTTTCCATAGGCGGGAGTCGAAAACAAGATAGATGTTCGGCATCAAATCGCTATGAAGACACTGGGTAAACACTTTCATAAATCTGTGTCTGTTTCTTTCTTTAAAAACAAGCAATTAAACCATAAATACATATATTTATATCTCTGTTTCACCAGATGAACTGATAGCAGCTGGAGAAGCTGGGACATTTGACTTTGTGTTCATCGATGCTGATAAATTTAACTATGACAGATACTATGAAAAGTCTCTAGAGCTGATACGAAAAGGGGGCATTATTGCAATTGACAATGTAAGTCCACTTCACAGAAGCACAATTAAACTCTGTTAGGGAAGTCATGCTGCAGTGTTGACAATGGGGAGGTGTGCAGCATGTTTTTACAGCTCTGTTGTTGTTGTATTTGAAGGTGCTGTGGAATGGAAAGGTTGTGAATCCTGCTCCCAGTGACTTGACCTCACAAGGTCTAGATGCGCTCAATAAGAAGCTACACAAGGACCAGAGGATTGAACTGAGCATGCTCACTGTGGGGGATGGTCTGACTATTGCTATTAAACGCTAACATCTCTAGTTATAGGTCAGACATATTTTTTCAGTGCATCAGTTCTGATATCAAATAAAAGCACATAAATTCTTTATATTGAGTCTTTTGTTGGTGTATTTAACATCAAATTGAGTGTTATATTTTTTCAGTCTTTACTGTCTCCATGTGTTTTATAAGATAAAATGCCCACGTTATGGTGCTGACATTTCAACATTAATTTCCAGTGGAAAGACGAAAACTACGTCATTGATAATTGTTTTGTGCTTTTAGTTGCATAAGTTTTTTGTTTTTTTAAATTTGACTATACAGAGTAGAGTGCACTGGTATCAAGTATTGCAATTTTGCCTTTGTATAGCACCACATTGGATTTCAAAAGCAGCAATCATCACGTGATTGAAGTGCAGAGATAGGAAACTAGGTGAGAATAGGTCTGCAATTGATTCCATTTTCATGGAATGATGTCTCATTGCAGTCTGATATGCAGCTGGTGAAAGTGAAGCAGAAAAAAGGGAACAGAGCTCAATCAGAGTTCAGTCAGCAATCAGAACATTTAAGTTTCCAGAACAACACTTTGGTGTGTTCTTCTAAAGAATGCATAGACTGGTGAGCAAAAGGTCAGAGGTAACCAGATTCTGTTGACATATGAAACTGAGATCAACATTTACTGAAGCAATGCAGAACAGGGAGAAGGAAAAAAATGGCTCATAAATAAAACCTCATCATCTGGGGCTTAGTCGGGTATCACTACCAACAGCTGAACATGACCGCAGAGCTTACTATGGCAATAACCTCATAGTGAAGTTCACAGGTGACACAGCAGTGTTGGTGCTCGTCATCACCACAGGCAGAAGGTAGACAGACTTGGGCTGTGGTGTAAGGAGAACAACCTAATTTTAAACATCAACTAAACTAAGGGATGATTGCTAAATTCGAGAGATATTAAACTATCTCTACATCAGTGGGGCGGTTATGGAGTTTCCAGCTTCAAATACCTGGGAATACACCTCAACAACACCCTTACCTGGCGTGAACACAACATCATCGACTGCTGCATTTCTTGAGGAAGCCCTAGGCAGTGGGGCTGAACTCCAACACCCTCAGTTCCTGCTACAGGTGTGTTGTGGAGAACACACTGACTGCCTGCATCTCTGTGTGGAACTGCAGCTGCACTGTGGCAGAGAAGCAGGCACTGCGCAGCATCAAGTCGAGGTCCACCAGGGTGATGAACAGCTTTTGTTCCCAGATGCTGTGAGACTGCTGAACAGTACCCAACCGCCACGCCTCTGAATACACACAATTTGCATTCTGTATTTTTAATGGACTTAATAAACTTTTAATGGAATTAATAGGTCATTTATTCATTTAAAAGTGTTTTATTTATGTTAGTATTATTCTTTAATTACATTTATATATATATTTTTAGCTTGACATTACTTTTATTATATTTTAATTAGGTCGTTACTTATTCTAATCATTATGAGCACTGAGACCTCAGTAACTTCATCTCATCCTGTCTTATTTCTCCATGATGGATGACAATAAAGAACTTTGAACCTTGACCTGCATCACTGGCCTTTATTCATGATGTAACTGCTGACAGACGTCACAGGATGAATTCTGAAGCATGCAAGACTTCACTTTCTCCTGAGATTCAGTCAAATGATGAAAACCAAATGGGATAGTGCTTCACAGTACAAATGGCTAATGACCCAAAACATACTGAGAAAGCAATCCAAGGGTGTTACCTGGCAAAGAAATGAAATGTTGTCGAATGGCTGAATTAGTTACCTGACCTCAGTGCAAACGAACATGTCTCTCACTCTTTGAAGACAAACAATCAGCAGCTGAAGGCAGCAGAAGGCAGCTGCTAAAGCCTCTCAAAAGATAAAACAGAATTTGAGGGTGGAGGGTAGGGAGAAAGGTACATGTAGTTATGTAGTTAATTGCTGGAAATATTAAAAATATTCCTAAAATTCATACTAATTAATTACGCCAATCTGAATCTGTCCAATTACTTTATGAAAATAGGAGAATAGGTACATACAACGACGCTGTACAGATTGTTATGATGTTGTTGTTGTTGTTGATGATGATGATGATGATGATGATGATGTTGATGATGTTGAATGGTCATGTTACCGGCGTCACATGCTTAAAATGTGGTGTAAGCGCTGATCAGGTATTAGCTGATGCTACACCCTCTCAGCACCGTGGACAGCTCCATTCTGCATACCTAGCATATGGCGACGGTTATAAAAACCCTCGTGGAGCCTCTCTTTACTGCACCTTTACAGCGCCGACACGATTCACAGCATGGATAACAGACTCTGCAACGCACACAGAATCGCAAAAGAGCTCGATTCACAACAAAAAGCTAGACATTTGCGACCGGATAGCGGTGTCGCCATCAGGGGGACGAACTGGACCAACCCGGTAAATGTACATGCAAAGTTTAATGACAAAGAAGTGATGCAGGGCTTGAATGATCGGCTGGCGGGATTCATAGAGAAGGTGCACCAGCTGGAACACAAGAACCACGAGCTGGAGAGAGAAATTGAAGAGATACGAGGCAAAGCAAAGCCCGCATCTTGTTTAGAGGAGGAGTATGGAGAAGAAGTCAGGAAGATGAGACAGCTGGTTCAGGAAATTGCACATCAGAAGCATCAGATTGATATTGAGCATCAGAATTTAGAGGAAGAGCTTTCCACCTTGAGACGGCAATGTGAACAAGAGGTTCGTAGCAGATCCGATACTGAGAGTAAAATCATGGTCCTGAAGAAGGACGTCAGCGACGCGTATCAGGCTAAACTACACCTGGACAAGAAAGCGCAGTCCCTCGTAGATGAAATCCACTTCCTGAAGAACAACCATGAGGCCCAGGTGGCAGAGATATTGGACCAAATCCAGGGAGCGCAAGTAACTGTGAAAGACCACGAATTTGGACACCCTGGCGTCACTGCGGCACTCCGAGACATCAGGGCACAGCTGGAAGGTCACAGCGCGTCCGACATTCAGCAGATAGGAGAAACTTTCCGATCTCAGATTGCAAGATTAACGGAGGCAGTTGACACCAAGAGAAAGGCTTTAAAAGCGAGCCAGCAAGAGATTCAGCAGTACAGGAAGAGCTTGCAGGCCAAAAACATCGAGTTGGATTGCGCTAAAGGTACCAGAGAAGCGTTGGAGAAGCAACTTCATGACGTCGAGGATCGCCACATGGAGGAAATTATTCACTATCAGGTAAAGTGGTTTTCATGTTATAATTAAGCCGTGCGCATTGTTTATATGCTCACTTAACAAATGTTATCTTTTCTGCCCTAGAACACAATCAAAGAACTTGAAAATGAGCTCATTAGTTGCAAATTCGACATGTCTGGTTATCTGCGGGAATATCAGGATCTGTTGAACGTGAAGATGGCTTTGGATGTGGAGATACTGTCTTACAGGTATTATTATCACGGTGGCTAACTTTTGTCTTCTATGGGAAAGAGATTATTTATGTACTCCATAGACTTTCACATAGATCCCACTTTTCAGACTCTTAGATTAAAGCAGCTCATAGTGCTTTGATCAGGCACTAAGAGCCCTGCATTTATCTAGACTGAAGCTAACTTCATTGTCCCGGGAAATCAATGACAGTGCAGTGCTGTGGAAATGATGTTACTGCGACAGTCAGTTGGTAATGTAATGAGAACAGTTCTTTTAAGGGTCTAGATGGAGAACATTACATTACAGTGTCTATGTCATGTATGAGGTCAGCCTTTGGTAAACTTTAGGTGAAATGTCAGGTGTTTGATGACATTTAAAAGACAACCAACACTTAACATAAGATTTGTCTTTCTTGTCCTGCAGGAAACTTCTCTGTGGTGAGGAGGCTCGGCTGTCCACAGAGTCAGACACACACATCTCTTTGCCCTATATCTACCATCAGTCCCCTATTTACACGCTTCCTTGCCATAACCGACCGGGAGGCCCACGCAGGCGAGCAGAGCCCCACTACAAGTTTGTAGAGGAAATCATAACAGAGACCACCAGGGAAATTGAGATGTCAGAATTTGAGGATACAGGCTCAGAAGAGGGAAATAATGAGCAGGGATGTTCCAAAAGTGAGAGAGGGAGCGGTAAGAAAGAGAATGATAGCAACGATACGAGAGAGAGAGAAGGTGACCAGATATCTGACAGTCAGCAGAATCAAGTATCAGTGGTAAATGAAGAGAATGGACGTGATGGTGGGGGTAAAGAGAGTCCTGATCAGGATGAAGGTAGTGAAAAGGGTTATAAAAATAAAGAAGGGTCACAGGAGACTGAAGTGGCTGAGAATGACGAAGAGAACAGCATAGATAAAGTTGCACAAAAGGAAGATTTATTGGGTGAAAGCTTTGTTGTTGAAGAGCTTGAGCATCAAGAAAAAGCTGAAAGCACAGAAAAGGTGGATATGACAACAGTTACAGTGGAAAAGGCTCAGACAGAGCTTTCTGTTAAACTTCATGATAAACTCCAAGTTAATACTGAGAACAAATCTGAGGCATGTGATCAAGGACATGGTGAGCAAATAAGTTTGACCTCAGCTCTTGCAAATAAGTCTGTTGGCGAAATCTCTGTTCATGAGTCTGAACAATCAGAAAAAACTCAAGAGCTAGGCAACGCTATTCAGGTTCAGGATAAGGTTAATCTTAATTCTGAAACAGATGAGAAGGCCACAGGTTTGACTGCTCAATCAAATTCACATACAGCACTTGTGAATGAGAGAAAGGAACATGCTGATACAGAGCCAAAGGAAAGCAGCAAATCTGATGCTGCAGCTGAGCACAAAGTAGCAAAAAGCATTCAAGATACAAGTAATGATAGCAATAAAGACCAAGAGAAAGAATCATCTCTTACATCTAATGTAAAAAGTCTTCCTAAAGTGGAAAGTCTACAAGCAAATGCTGGGGATAGAATTCAAACGGTTCAATCTGCAGTGCCAAAGGAAAAAACAACCTTAACTGCAGAAATCAATGAGTTTCATCAGGGGGCAGCAGACAGAAACCAAGCACAGCAACCAAAGGGGTCTGATGACTCCGATCGTAAATGATCCGGAAGGTGGACAGTGTAAAGTCAGAGAAACACAAGGGCAATAAAACCAAAACAGGGTTATGGAAGATGTGAAGAATGCTTCCATTTAATGAGACAGCAGTTTAAACAGGCAAATATCAGGCAAACAAAAAGAGAATGGCTTATCTAATTCAAGCATGAAGCAGAGTCAAGCAAAGAGAACAAATCTCAAGGCTGCAACTTCTTTTCCAACACAGAGAACACAATTTCTCTAATGTTTGCTGGAGTCTTGCCTCTGAACCTTAAATCAGCTTGTGATGTATCAAAAAATCCCTTTGAATCACGACAAAACATGTATGAATGTAAAATGAAAGCTGCCTTTAATTGTTTTTTGTCCATCATTATCTGCTTTGGTATGTGCTGACAAATAAATGTGAGATTAAAAGATCCTGATTCTTACTGTGAATGGAGCTGTTATATTTATGAAACAGCTAGCTCGTAACATACATACTGTTTACACTGATACTGTGATGCTCTAAACATATTAAACGCTTCTAATAAAGCTACTTCACTTACTTTGATTTTGAATGCATAAATGTGACATTCCTTTTAAGCCTATACCTAAAGAATTAAACCTGCTAGTACAATTAGGAGACATATCACATGAAATCAGCTGTATTTTCATTTCAAAACCTTTCTTTTTAAATGATTAAAAATAAGTTTGTATTTATTTTTTGCATTTTACACAAAATCCCAACTTTTTTGGAAAGGAAAGGAGTTGTAGGCTTCCATGAGGATTGATTCTCTCATGTCGTGCTGTTGCTTGTTCGTTAGTTTATTGATTGTTCAACGGTGTCCACTCTGTGCTCAACATCTGTTTTTGATATTTTATACCATATCATTCTCTACTGGACTTGATATTTCCAGAACTTTCCCCTCGTTTCCGTCTACTAAATATATCAGATGAATGTGGGTTTGACAGTAAAATCATCTATCATCCTTCCCAAAATATCACTTAAAAGACTCTGAATAACTAAGCAACACACATACACACACAAAAAAAGCCCTCAAGTGGCATGCTAGCTCCAACTTCAATCACCTTCGCAAGACTTGAAGCAGTTGATGGTCCTCATTAAATCTGACAACCTTAGATGGCTGAAGGGTGAATGGCATAAAGTGCTTTAATTTTGGTGTTCAAAGCACACAGAAGACTTAAGGAAGTTGAGACTGCTGTCTGTGCTGCAAAAACGCTGACAGTCTGATTACAGAATTACTAAATTACCTTTCTTGCAATATATTTGAACTATTTTTTCCTGCTCTGTCAGAACAACTTTAATTTGACAGAGGCTTAACAGTTTAAGTTTCTTAAAATATTTTGCCTCATTTAAGAGGTATTCACAAGTCAGATAAGCAAGCAAATTTGACTGAGCTAAGAGACCCTGATCCTCTTTCAAAGTTTAATATTAACCAGTTAATAAATATGGTATGGTTAGTGGTAATCTACCATCGAATACTAGAGTACGTTTGTGGAGTTCAAAGACTTTATTGAAAATTAATACACACACAGAAGGACCTTCCAGTGGGCTCTTTGCTCTGAGTAGGGAAGCACTTTTGAGGGTGTACACGTGCAACTTCAAGTGAGAACTCTTGTTCTAGAGATTGACAGTTTGGCATTACTAAGAACATCAATGATGCGTCTCCCAGATCTGTTAGTACAGAAACAAAAGCTTGTTCCCGTTTGTTTGGCCTTGTACACAGGTGTCTTTCAAACTTGCAGTTCCAACTTTAAGCAACCCCCCAAACTATCAAGTTTTAGGGAAGGTAACATGTGCAGCTTTAACAGAACATGAAAAACTGCAATGGACAAAGCAAAACAAAACATCACAGGGATTTATTTTGTCCTTGTGTGCATCGACAGGTAGGTTTCGACCACATTTAAATATTAGCAGAAAAAAAAAAAAAAAGTAGTGTACTAGTGTACTTAACAAGGTTGCAAATAACTGGATGACAAAGGAATATCAGATGGTCATGAGTGTGAATTCAGAGCAAGTATGACAATGCTCCCCAAAGATCAATGTATTGATGTTTACACATTAAAAAAAATAAAGAGGAGTGTCTTGGATTATCACAATAAAGCCACACAGAATTGATGACAAAGTGATTGTATTTATCGGATTATTATGGCAGTGCTGGACAGGAACAATGACATGATTTATAAATATTATGCCAAGAACTGTCTCTTGAACAGATGTGACTACAAAGTAAAAAGCAACAAAAGATAAAATGTACCACTGACAGAAGCACCAACTTGAAGTGGTACTCAAGAGTTTGTTGCAGTAGCCTTTGAACCATTCTCTCCAAGATATCCCCTTGCTGGCTTGAGTTGGACATGACATTTAAGGCCAGGTTCTTCTGATATTCCCTAGTCCTTCCAGTATGAGGAAAGCTTAGGCTTCCAATTCCAAGCCAAGACCCAGCTTGTGGCCTCCTGCGTTGATGTTCTTTCCGTCGACCATACCAGAAAGGGTGAGTTTCACACCTGCACACAAGATGAACTCACATTAACCGTTACAACATTCCTTGCTTAAATCACATTCTGATACTTGTGAGAAAAACGTAGGCGGTTAAGTGTTTCTATAAATGTCTCTGTTATAGGTCAGTTTAGGGCTGTGCGATATGACCAAAATCTCATATCCCGATATAAGAATTCTATCGTCCTGATAACGATATAAATCACAAAAATGTAACATTTTCTGTAAATTCTGTGAATCTCGGGCGGCTCGACTTGTGGGAAGTGTTTCCAGCTGCGCGTCATGTAGCTGGAGTCGAGTGTTTTAACAGATGCATGAAACTATACATTTTTAGACATAAGTTGTAACAGCCGCCGTTTTCTTTGTGAGTATTTATTACACGGCGTGCTGCGGGGAAAAGCCTGTTCTAACGTTTGAGTCTAAGGTTTATTTTTTAGCACCTGGCGGCTCTCTTTTTACTTCTCTTTTAACAGGATCTTGAGCTTTATTGTGAAAGGTTTATGTGGAACATAAACAAGCGGACACGCGATGGCGTTACCGTCGTTGTTGCTAACGACGACGCATAAAAACAGGCGCTTGTCCGTCCGTAGTGTGGTTATATTAAATATAAGAGAAAGAGAGAACTTTAAGAAATTAATATAGCCACTACAGTGACCATCAAAACAATGAAAAAATATTACCGTAAACTGTTTATTTTGCGACACCACGAAACAAACGATAGCGTAAAATGAAACGATAGACGTTTTTAGATCCTCATCAGATATATATATCGTTATATCGAACAGCCCTAGGTCAGTTCATTTATTTATATATAGATCAACAAGTCTAAACTTCTGTGTGGAACAGCGTTAGATTAAAGGATACAAGATTAATACGTGTCGTAAGAATAGATGTTAATTAACTTTTCAGCAGTTGATGAACCTGTAGAAAAGCAACTCACCTGGTCTAAGGGTTTGGGTGTACCCAACACCAACAAGACTATTGTTGTTCACTTTAGCCTAAAGGGTGGGGGAGGGAAAAAAAGTATTTAAGAGTCAGTGTAAGACAATCACTTTTCCTTTTCCACGTTATTCTGAAACCCTGTGCTCAACTACTTACACTGATGGAGGCATCGTTGTCCAGCTGGTATTTGGCTGCAATACCAAAGCGTGTGCTGTTGCTGCCAGCAGTCCATGCCAGGTTGACTGCAGTCTCCAGATTGTCGCTCACCTTCTGGTAGATGGAGCCACCAAACTCAGCACCGTCATTGCTTTAAAGATCATAACACAGATTTTAGGCAACAAGAATCCAAATATGGGATTTCTTAAGAAAGTGTCAATTGACTATAACTCATATGCTTCCAATTTCTCAGAGTTAGGCAGCGGTTTTGGAACTATTTTGAAATTATTTATTATAAATTTGGGGAAAACATTTTAAAATTAAAATCCAAATGAGTAAAACATGATTTCTACTTACACATTGGTATGCAGTTGGAAGTCTCCAGTCTTGTAGCCAATGGCAAAGTTGTTGCGCGCCATTTTTGATTTGGCGGTGTCAAAGCTCATCTGGTAACCAGCGAGCCATCCCTCGTATCCAATGACAGCAGCTCCGTGGATGGTGGGGCCAGCAAAGTCAAAGTCAACATCGCAGCCCAAGTTGACGTACTCACGCTTGTAGGCAGCCTTAACTTTGCCGCTCTTCTTGCTGTTGATGAGAAAAAAAGTCCGTTTTCTAAAACTCAAATAAAAACTTTTAAATCAAGTCCAGCTGAGAGGTTACATTTCTCATAGTATAATAATAAAAACCCATTTGTCTCAGCAGTGGTGTTTAGTTTTAGCATGACACTGTAGCTGTAAACATGCCGTCTCCATGTAGCCACGTAACTCCACCCTCACTATGAAAGATGACACGCTTCCTCTGGGCCATGTTCCCTTTCCTCATGTGATTTATATACTCCAGAAAGAAAGCTTACTTGTTGTTGCCTCACCATATGAGCAGCATAGTAAAGTCCAACATATTTCTTCTAATGAAGTTCAACTAACTGCTAAAGCACATTTAAGTAAAAAGTAAAGTAAAAATAACTAAATAGGAATGACTGAGAGCCAGTCTCTGTAATGGCTTTTTAAAAAGACTACCTCCATACTCTGATTAAGGTCACATGGCCAGCAACAACAACTCTCAGAAGGACATGGAGCAAAGATCTGGCTCCTATAATTACTAGTCTAAAGAAACGATGGTCATAACAAGATTCATTCATTAAGATTTCAATAAGAAATCACAGAAATTTTCATTTGATTCATCTTACCCAGTGTTTGGTGAGAAGGTTGTGTCAAAAGTCAACTTCAGTCCTTTGGCAATCTGTAAGAAACAATAATAAATCACTAATGAATGCTGTGTGGTCATCTTTAGAGTGTGTGTGTATATATATATGCTTTTCTGTGACATGTTGTTAAATAACAGCAAACGAATACATTCCTAACCTGATCTTCAACGGTGATTTCTGTTCCCAAGGTGTTGTCGGTATTCCACTTCTCAGTGAAGGTCAGGCCATATTCTGACCGCTTGTATTTAGTTTCCAGACTTCCCACGACTTTGCTGGTATCAGTGTTGGAGGAACCAGATGTTTTGAATTCCTGTAAGAGGCAATTTTAGAAAAAATGCCAACAACAAGCATAAGGACAAATTGCTTTGGCATCAAATTACCATAAGGCTGCGCTCTTATTGCAGTTTTTGCCTCACAAATAAAATGACGAAAGAAATCTTACCACTCCGCTGGCTGACTTTGTCTTGACATCAAGCTTCACCTGGCCAAATCCTTAAGGAAAGACACATTGATTTTTTTTTCAAATTATTTTAAAGCTTTCCTACAATTTTAACACATTGGCCAAACCTTCAAAAATCAAATCATACCATAGCCTTTGTTGAAGATGTCCTTGGCAGACTTGCCCAGGTCAGCATATGAAGGAGGCACAGCCATTGTATCTGTGAACAGAATTAACATACTGTGGTACAATTATCTTAATTTTTAATAAAAGAAGCTCCTTTCTGCTTGCTTTTTCACAAGTGGTCACAGTGGGTAGCTGTACTTGTGTCTGTTCATGATGTGAATGGAAACTGCACATGAATATAATAGGTAGACGTTGCTTTCACATTTTATCCCATCGAAGTGTGAAATACTGTCAGAGTCTGGAGGACATCTTCAGCATAATAATCTACTCTTTCTAAAGTTTTGACATCTGTAATGAAAACTAAGCCTTGCATTGAGGAGTTATAACCATTTCACCATCCCGCTGATGACCTGATGAGCAATGTACACTGCAGCAAAGTCAAACTTGTACTACTGTACTCGTCAGAATACAGTCTACAACTCTATGGTGAAAGCAGCCTATCTGGCTGATAAGAGGCAGCGGGCCTGGCTCTAATTAAACTACGCCTCCGCATTAACTGACAGTCACAGCTAGGCGTGGCGAGGTACATGCCTGCTCCTATTAGGGAGAGGTGTTACTTAAAATGATCGTTCGCTCAAGGAGTCCTCTAGTAGCATGGATAACCAAAGCATAGCTAATGTTAAAGTTGTGAATGTTTTCCTAAAGTGCTTTTAAGCCACACATCTTACATTTTAGCAGCATTAAGCGCATAACAGCAAAACTGGCCAGTATTCCACGCGACATGTGTCAGGCGCAGCTAAAGCTAGCAGCTAACTTTGCTAGCCTGGAGAGTGCCGGTGTGTCAAGCGCTTCACAACTGATTAATCCGTGCTGTGAAGAAGAATAACATCGTAAGCCTAAATTAAGGAGTCTCTTACCAGTGGAAGATGATGCTAGCGGCGTAGGAAAGTGGCTTTTATTACAAATATTCCTCACAACGCAAAACCGAGGAAGGCGTCACCGGTTGGAGGGCGAGCTGAAGGAGACTTACGGCAACCAAATCCTGACCTATCACGTCGTAGCTCAGGACCCCAGGCAGCCACAAGGATGCCTGGGTAAAATCAAACTTGCGTCATTCTCGCGGGCAACCTACCTGTTTTGGGGCCTAGTTGCCACAAAGTATGAAAGCAAATTTTGGAATGGTTCCTATTTTCGTACACGTCTAAGTAGCAAAAAAGAATCGTAGTGCGAGTTGTTTTGTGTAATTTAAATACTTTTGCGATGCAAAATCTGAAAGGAAGTTTAACGGTATGTTTCTTTGTTTCCTTTTGTACGTAGCCTGTCAGTGCTAAAGGAAGTTAGCTAGCTCGAGCGACCGATTTTTAGCTTTTAATTGCTTCTGCTCACAAAAAGGACCAGACCTTTGTGATTTTTGAGGTGGATATTCGGGATACAACAACAGGTATGTCTGTGTTCTTGGTTATAAGAACAATCGTGATCGTTAGGTTAACTTTCAGCCGTAAAAAGGAACAGTTAAGCTAACGGCATTTGTTGTACTAAAGAAAAGCTAACGGAAAGAAGTCAAAACACACGTGAACGCCTTTATTAAACGGCCGTGTTAACTGACTCATTTTTTCCTGCATTCATGTCTTTATTTTCTACAGTACGTGTAGTATTTTTCCCCGGTTAAGCTGTGTGTGTGTGTTTTTTTTCTTTTATAAAGTGGCGTAGTTATTTTTTTTCGTGTTACTAGAAAACCATACAAGAGAACCCCAAGGTGCTCATAATAAACTCTTGTGTCAGATAGTCTATTTATTTTGTCGTTTATTCAGTCCTGGGTCCTGGGCCCAGACCGACCACATGTACTACACCACCTCCTTTCAGGTCACTTGGGGCAATACCGGGTCAGGCTAGAGATGTAATTAGGAGCTTGTGGGTCTACCTTCGAGGGCACTTCCTGGTTGGATGTGCCCAGAGGGGAACTGGTTAGATGCCTGAACCACTTTAACTGGTGCCTTTTGGTGCGAAGGAGTAGTGGCCCTACTGTCCCTGTTGAAAGGATGAGGAGTTCAGTCGTTTGCAAAGCTGACCTTTGGGGATATCAAAGTTCACTACTCACATCTCGTGACCATAGGTGAAGGTATGGTCATAGATAGTGAATTGACAGCTTTGCGTCTATGCTGTGCTCTCTCTTCACCACGCCAATACAGAATCCGCAACACTGCAGAAGTTACCCTACTTGTCAATAAGACCCCAAAATATTTAAACTTCTCCCCTTGGGGCAGCAACTCGTCTGCTTACACTTATCTTTGTACAGAAGCTTTAATAAATGACTGAAAGCTCCAATGTTTGATTTTTGTTATAGTGGCCATGGCTATGATTATGACTGTGGATCAGTTGGAGACGAAAACATTGTTACTTCAGGAGTCCTTGAAGACAGAAGAAAACCTGTTGGATTATGAATGTGAGGAGTCCTTGAAGACAGAAGAAAACCTGTTGGATTATGAATGTGAGGATGAAAGTAAGTATGTTGTTGTTATATCACTTTGAGCCTTCCACTTGACCATTTGTCAAAAAAAAATTCATAGTCCAGAGTTTGGACTTATCCCTGCTTCGGACTGCTCCCGGCCAGACCTAATGGGTCAAGGCCCGACCACCAGGCACACACCTCCCCTGAACTATTCCCTAGATTATTCACTCATAAGGGTCTTTTGACTCTCTCTTTGTCTGGTCCCTCACCAGTCCCATGAGAGTAAATCAAAACTCTCGATTTGCAAATGTAGTCACAAGCTAAAATACTAAAATATATTTGGAAAGAACTACACCGAGGCGAGGTGTAGTGCATGTAGTATGATGAACATGCCCAAAAAAAAAGGAAATCAGGAAAGATGCAAACGCTTTTTCACATCACTGTACAAAATCATTGCTTTAAAATTTTAGTTTCATATATCAAGTAATTTTCAAGCTGTAGATCTGAAAAATGTTCTTTCGACTTCCATCCAGCATGTTTGCTTGCCCTTCAAAGTCTGAGACAATGTTTAAATATGAATATCTAAAAAAAAAACTGTTAAAGATAAACACCTGAAATTGTCTTTAATGTCTCTTATCATAAAACGAATCAGGATCTGTAAATTGGGACAGAGGCATCAAAAGTGTATATTGTATGTAGTTGTATTTAATGGTAATGCAAAATAAAACACACAAAATGTATTGTGACATGAAATTCTTAGTAACTGGATTGGAGATGAAATGGCCCATGTATTGTACTAGTGACCAAAAATCTCATCCATGTCCACATGGTATCTTAAGCTTTTTATTGAACAATAAAATGAGTATTTAAAAAATAAGTTATCAAAAGTTTCTTATTAATTTAACATCTAATTAGACTGCAACATAAACATAATGTTTGTTTTAGTTTAGTTTTGCTTTTGTATTTATTTTTATTTTTGTCTTAATTGCACATCACATTTTACACTTGTGTTTTTCTTTGCAGAACATATGTTTGAGTCTCCAAATGACTCAGTTTGCTGTGTAAATGAAACTGCCAGAAAGAGGAAACTATGCCAAAACGGCTTGGACTGTCCCAGACCATTTAAAAAGCCAGTGGTAGTGTTGACTAGACTTCCTGAATATAAGGTGAGGTCTCTGCGACCACCAACGCCTCAGCAGTTCTACAGTGAAGATGAGTCTCTCAGCAGCTCTGATTCTGATATGCAGTGGGAGCCAGAAGTTGATTCCAGTGATTCAGATTTTTCACCCTCCAACAATACACAGAAACCTGCAAGAATGAACAAATGCAGTGAGAGCGACAGAACACCACCACCTGCTTCACCTCCGAGCACCAGCACCAATGGTAAGGTCACAGACGCCATAAAATTAGCGTAACTTCTCTTTACAGATGAACAGCAGTGGTTTAAAGAATTTTAAACATTTGTGTGTCGTCCCCCCCCCCCCCCAAAGCGGCAGATGTGGCTCCTGTTATAATATCATCAGTGTTTGGCCATTCCTCCAAGGAAGTAATAACTGCCCGACCTGAGGCACAGAAGGATGAACTCAAATTGAACATGGTAGTTCTGGCTAGGAGAAGACCTATGAGGTGGCAACGGGGGAAAATAGTCGAGATAGTTACAAGGGGTAAGAGAAAATTCTGCCAGATATTACAGTAATGTTTGAAAGAATTCATGCATTGAAAAAAGTTGATTCAAAATCCTGCATTAGAAAAGGCTGAAAGTAATTGATAACTGTTAATTGTATTTAGTTTCAGATGATCTAGAGATTTGAAATATCTTCTGATGTGTTTTGTTCTTTTCTCTCTCCTCTGTTTTTGTGAATGCTTTTGAGGTTTTTACTCTAGGACCAGCAAAAATGCGATTCATCTTATGCTCAGTAGAAATTGAAAGCTTTTTTTTTTTTCCTTGTCACAGCGTCATTTTCCTTAGACATAAGAACAACACTGCACATTAATGGCAGTGAATGAGTTTGGAAAAGACAACTTTTGTATATTTTGTTTTTCTGGTGGCTGGGTATATGTAAGTAGAGCTGGGCGATATGAGATTTTTTCATATCACGATATGTTTTTTTCATTTCAGGCGATAACGATATCTATCACGATATAAGCCAAATAACTATTTGTAAGATTTAAATGTGCCGTTGCTCACAAGTAAAATGTGAAATAATCAGCAGCTTGTTTTTATTTAAATATTTATTTCCCATAATAAGTTCAACAGGGTAGATGTACTTAAGGAACATGAGACTTTTTCAGATAAATAAAGGCAAATATTGCAAACTACACAAAAGGCAGCCGCTAAAGCGTTTAAGTTTCAAAATAGAACAAACAAAACAGACTAAATTGTCAATTCCACTTAGAAACAAAATATTAATTCTAAAAATAAATCTTAGTTTGTTTTACAGAAGAACAGACAAAACTGACTAACTTTTGTCAATATCAAATAAACTGAGAACTAAAAGGAAATTCTCAATCTCTCCTTGTTGTATAGCTTAGCTTTTCAAACAGTTTTAACAGTTACTTTCGTCTGACAAAAGCCGAATGACGAATTAGCGCTTCCATTCAGAGACTGAGGCTACGTCCACACGTACACGGGTATTTTTGAAAACGGAGATTTTCCGTTTTCGTTTTAAAAAATAATCCCGTCCACACATAAAGGGAGAAATGAAGGAAAATGCTGCTATGAACATGCCAAAGCAGCAGGTGGCGCTAGATTCCTAACCGTGCAGAAATGTTGGCCAATCAGAAGTCTAGAAGCCTCGGTGGGAAAAAGTAAACAAAGCTGGGGCATAGAAGCAGAACCGAGTCGTGTGTGTGGAGGGACAGTAACTGTGTGTATATGTAAGCATTTAAACACTGCAGAGAGTAGAATTAACAGTATTGTAGAAATTCATTTCACTGAAACAATAACGTGGTGCACAGTGTGACGCATGCACCAGTTTATTGTATTTCCAGACTTGCTTTCGGCACAATTTACAGTGCATGCTACTCTGTTTTTTGTCAGACTTGAAATAGCCGAAATACCTTCAAACTACGGAACTTCTTTGGCTCTTCCGTTCGACAATCTCTCCGGCATTGGAACCATCATCTGTTTTCTCTTCGGTCACGCTCGGTTGATTTTTCTAGTCGGCACACTCATTTCCTCCATTACGCGCTGGCTCCATTACCCGCTGGCTGCTTCCCAAACAAACACACGTGCGGCTTGGCACTTGTGCTGTACGTAACAAGTCACGCGACGTGACGCTGCGGCTGTGATTGGTTCGGCTCTGCGCTACTTAATTTGGATTGGCTGACCTTTATTTTATTTTATTTTTTATTTTTTTAAGAGGACAAGAGCGGCGAGGTCTATCGCGATAGCTTAATTTCTCTATCGAGTAAAAGTTATATCGCGGTACATATCGTTATCGTTCTATCGCCCAGAAGCAGTGCACCTGAAATTTGTTTGCCTGTCCTTAAATAGGAAAAGTAAAGTGCATTTGCTGTCATTTGACTGATTTTAAAAACATGAGATTAGATGCCAGGTGAAGCAAGGTAGGCACAGTGAGCTGAGTGCAGAAAGAAATTTCAAAGTTTTGCTTTTCTGAAAATATTTTTTTAAGAGAGAGAAAATAAATTGATAAAACTGAAGTGAAAATTGGTCTCTTTTTTTCCCCTCTTTTTGCAGAAGACGGACGGTTAAAATACAAAGTCAGTTTTGAAGAAAAAGGGAAGAGTCTAGTATCTGGACACCATGTTGCTTTTGACACCACAGCAAAGGTGGAGCAGCTGTATGTTGGTGCCCGTGTGGTGATTCAGTGTCAAGATAACAAGTACCGGTTCCAGCCTGGTGTCGTAGGCGAGCTCCCCAGCAGAAAGAACCGCCTAAGGTGTTTATTTTAATTTTATGATTAAAATTGCTAGAAAACTTGTGTACCCTTTTGGCCATGGTTAACCCAATGAATTTATAGCGTGCTGTGCAATCAGATTTGACTGTTTAGCCAAGATTTTCTGTTAGGAACTGCTAACGCTGGAAGTTTGACTTGATGCTAACACATTTTACAATTCCAGGTTCTTGATCTTTTTGGATGATCACACGCCGGTCTATGTTGGGTTACCTTTAATTCATTTGGTTTGGAAACCTTGTAAGTTGAATTGTTTTTATACTTTGGGGGGGTTCATATTCATATACTCAGAAATCCTGTCAAGTGTTTTTATTTACTGACTGTACAGCTCTTAGACACATAAAACGAGTAACCAACTTTTTCTTTCTTCTTTTTAATTTTGTTTCAAAGTGGAAAACGTTGCAGATGACATTCCAGAGGGCCCTCACAAAGACTTCATAGAACATTACCTGAATAAGTGGCCGTACCCTCAGTTAACCCAGTACAGGCTTGGACAGACCCTTAATGCTGAATTGAACGGAGTCCTGCAAAAGTGTGAAGTGCAGATTATTGACTGCAGCTTAATGCAGGTTATCTTTCAGGTCAGTATTTCATTTATCTTTTAGTTTAAAAAATTTTATATTTGATTTTCAGCTGAATTTTATAACATTTATGAATCTAGAACAATACTAACACAAAGCATTCACAGGTAATTTTTTTAAGGTAAATTTTAAGTTTTATACGAGATATAATAGATAAAGTTGAGACACTGACACTGCTTTATGGAGACTGAGTGGCTCCAGTCACACAGGCCTAGAGATCGGTCGATGATTTAGCAACCGCTGATCGCTAGGAAAAAGCATGTATTCCCCAACCAGTTGGCAGATGGTTGCTGGCAGGCTGTGAAATCGATTGCTTTAACTCTGATCTTGCAGGCTTAGAAACTGTTCTTTGATTCGCTAAAGAGAGATGTGTATTCTGCAGCTGGTTGGTGAGTGGTTTCTGGAGGTTGCTAGATGAAATTGGTCACCCTATCCTTGGATTTGCAAAGATGCTGTAGTCGCCAGTAGTTTGCATGGAAGATGCAAACACTGTCCAACTATTCAAACATGGGAAAAACTGGGTCTGTGTTCTCTTTCAAAGCAAAAGTTCAAGTTTAAGAGAATTTGTTGAAAATATTTAGTTAGTGTCTTAGTGGAAAAATATTTGATATTTGTGGCATCTGCTTGTAGATGGTTGGCACATTCTTACAAACATCTGCATCAATATGCTTTTTTTAAGGCAGAAATAAAAGAATTCATCACTGCCGTAGGCTATACTTGTATTGCTATTTCAATTTCTTATATACATAGAAACTTAAAATTGATGCCATAGGTGCATCTGCTAAAAATCAGTGACAAATAAGAATCTTAGTGACCACTAGCTAAAGGGCGGAGGTGAAGTTTTCAGAAAATCACATGAATTAGATGACTTGAAAATAAGGCGAAGTAGGATTTTGAAATTGATAGCATAGTTGCATCTACTAGGATCTGATGTGTAGCATGAGCAGCTGCTGGTTCTTTTCCTTTAATTACTTAGTTGCTTTATTAATTAAGTCTTTTTCTCATAGGAGAGTGAACATAAGGAGTGGATATACCGAGGTTCGTCACGACTGGAGCACATGGCAAAGTTTTTGGAGATGAAACACAGAGAACAGCTTGAGTGCGACTCTGACTGAACGTCCCCTGATGCAGTAGCTGCAAAAATTGAAACTATTTTACAATCGGATGAGATGCCATTTTTTTTTAAAAAAAATTTTTGGGTTTTTTTTTTTTTTTTTTTTTTTTTTTTTTTTTGTGGAGAACCAGCAGCCAGTAACAAATGAGTGTGATGGTACAAGCATACTCACACTCATTTTAAGCTGTTCCAGCTTGAAACAGGTTTTATTTCTCCTTTTTTTTTTTTTTTTTTTGTATTTACTTTTAATGTACAGACTTGAAGAAATATATATATATGTGTGTAGTTGGTGGATTAATGCATTTCCAAATGTTTGTCCAACATAAACAAATTACCCAATAATCGTTATAGTCACTCATTTTCTGTCCTTTTTTTTTTTTTTTTTTTTTTTTTTAAAACACTTCTACACTGATTTATGATTGAAACGTGTCCTGTGCTGAGACGGGATAAACATTGTGTAACTTGGTTTCAGGTATCCCCCCCCCCCCCGGGTGTTATTTTATCCTGTAGATGTCTAAAGTAAAAAAAACAAAACAGATTTTCATAGTGAGAATTTTGAAGGAATGGAGATTGTGCTTTGAAGCATTAGTTAAAATGTGTTAGTTTTAATGCTTGCTCACATTTTCAGTGACTGTTTTCACACAGGAGAATTTTCTGAGGAAGTTCTGACATCACGCCCTTTTTCTTGCTACTTTTCAACTCCATAACTCAGGAACTGAATTGGATACTCATGGGTGAAGCAGTTCATGTCTGCCCACCATAATAGTGTAATTTTTCTGTTCTGCCACATTGAAAGGGCGTATGCAGATTTTTGTGAATAGTATTGACTGTTTAGCCACCAAAATAAACCAGTTGCCTAATGTTGTGTTTATCCTCCTTGTTCCACCTTCCAAAGCTGTAAATAGTTTCTGAGTCCTGTAGTTTTCTCTTGTCTTGTTGCATGTGGTGGGGCTCACACTTTGAGATGGGGTGAGGAGTTGTGCAATTTGTAAAAGGCTCAGCTCCTCTGTGTGAAAAGATGCTTCCTGGATGTGTCCCAGGAGAGCTGTTCTGGTCTTTTTACTGGAAAAAAAACCCCCATAGGGGCAGTAGAAGAAGGGTGGATGGAAATCAAACAAAAGCCAGAATCACTATGTGGCATGAAGGTTGTTTTACTTAAAAATTGGCACATTTTGTAATACAATAAAGATGAAGCTACAATGAACACAGAAGTTAATGAATGCTGATGACATACTGTAATGATGACAATAATTAACATGCAATTGTATCGTCCTAATATTATGGACTACATCTAAAACAAACAAATTATGGGAAATGAAATATATTTTATTTTTAGATTGTAACAGTATCACTTAAAAGTAAAGAAAAAATCAATTGACCTATACTGTACAAAAAATAAAAATCTGAAAAGCACTTGTATATAATATATAAAAATATATATGACATATATATCACTAATTCAGCCTATCTATGATTACAATAGCACTAGTAAATGGTTGGTAAGTGCTGTGTCAGATACAAAAGAGAAATACATAGATTTTTAAAAAAAATAATTTCCTGAGTATGGCTACTAACCACTGAGTTACTATTGAGCTTTTAAAATCTCAGTTTTTGTGTCCAATTCCTATAGAAGCTTGTTTCCACCAGTAAAAAAAAATGTTATCCATAAGTTACATTTCCAGGCTGTCTCAAAAATTTGGCTTGCTCAGAATTTTGAGATAACCCAGATATTTGACTTGCCTCTGGGCAAATTTATTATTATTATTTTCATACAAGCGCTGCTGCATGCCTCAGTGTGAGGGAAGCACAGATCATCCCGAGTAGAATAAATAACTGGTTTCCTGCATGTTTGCACAGACGTTTGTTCTGTAGTTACCTAGTTATTAGTCTCTGATCAGGGAATGTGACCTGAACTGAGAAATATGGTAAAAAAAAAAAAAAATCTGATGCCTGAAACACGTCAACTGGGCTGTAGTTAGCAAACAAAGCACAAACTGACAAATTATTATAACTCATTTTAAACCATCCAATAATTAGGTGCCTTGAGCTTGGTAGTCAGCCAAAGTGCTGTATGTAACATCTTCTGCGCCTCTTTCAGTCTGTGGGAGAACAGAAGCAAAGATGAGAGTTAGGCAGAATGAGTAAAGATGAGCTAGACCAGAGGATACTGCAACATCAGCTCTTGGAATGCATGCTTAAGTAAGCATGTGATGCTTAAACTAAAGAGAGAACTATACAGTGTTTATATGTTATGGTCACTTTATTTACCATCTAAATTCAGCATTCATACATGCCAGCATTTGTTAACACTAAACAGCTGATGGCAATGCAAATGCTTTTGCCAGCCCTGATCACAAATTACTAAAAAGGTTTAATCTGATCTAGATGAAAAGAGGAATTATTACCTTTTAGGCTACAGAGAAAAGTATTCAGTCATCTAACTATTTAATATTTCAGTCTAAACAAACAGAACAATAACACTCGCTTATGAATGACTTTTAGTGCAACTGATAAACAAGCGAGTGTCTGCATTCTTTAAGCTTTGATCCTTTTCACAGTAGTGCTACTGATATAGCACTGAAGATTTAGAGTTGAACGTGTTGCTAATATTTACGGTATTTGGTCTGAATTAAAGCAGTGGTCTAGCCACCAGACACACTAAGACTGAGCCATGCTGTTTGTGTGGTGACGATGTAAAAAAAGAACATAAGTTTTAATGTCTGAGAAACATTGTGATACGGAGCTCTTATAACGCACCCTTTGTGTGGTTTGTTGAGTCATAGTAAACACAGAGCTGTATGTCACATCCACATCGCATTTAGCAGTGAAACTCTGAGAAAGAAAGAAGAGACAGATATGAAACAGATCAAAACAGACTTTAAACCTTTTTTTATCCAATTACAAGCACGTGTAGTAAAATAAATTACTTGCGTGTAACATTATGTTTGTGAATGTTTATGGCTGTCACTTCTGAACTTTTCTTACATACACTGTTCACTGTATCTTAGTCCCTCTGATAACTGATATCAATATAACATTTTAAAGAGGAACTTTTTTTAACAGTGTGCACTAGACCAAATGTGGCAATTTACTAAGGTTGAGACACTTCACATGAATAGTTCCCTTTCAAGGGGAATATGTGGACTAAGAAGTTAGAGTATGAGATAAGATGTTTTCTCCTTAAAGTTTATTAGCACTTTAAGACTTCCTATCACATTCAAATATTAAATATACATAAATTTGATGGAAGATATGTATTCTTTTAAAAAATGGAATATAAAATGTGTTTTACCCAATACAGCTATTAGATGTGTTTTCTTTGTATATCCTTTTTCAAGGGGCAACATCTGTGAATATTTATCAGTCCTATGATCTTTAATAATTATTGGACAAAATCTCCAAACAGAACATACAAGTTTCTTTAATGTTATTAGTAAGTATATCACACATGGAAGCAGAGCAACAGTAAAGTGTAATGTTATTTTTAAATTTACACTCCATACTCTAGCTGGTGTGAAACACATGAAAAATATGATTTCCCACTTCGCTTTACAGTGCCAGTAACAACCGTTAACCACAGATCTTTATTGCAGCAGGATTGGATATAGTCCTTTCCTCTATGTTTGTCACATTTATGTTTCACTTCTGCATCTGCTGCTGTAAATGGGATTCTCCTCACTCTGTAAGTGTTCATTTTTTGTAACTAGGGAACCAAATTTGTTTTCTATGTGTAACAGACGTATACACTTCCCCGTGAGCCTGTGTCCAAAAGAGAAACCGTAATGCAACAGATATCCATTATTAAGGAAGTTATTTACATGATATGATTACCATTTATTCATGTGCTGCAGCTGTATTGCACTACTGCATCTACAAAGAGTACTTGGTTTTTCTTACCAGATTATTCTTGTTCTTAAATAATGAAAAATTAATTAGAAAAAAATGAATTCATAATGAATTAGCATCACATACCAGTGCCGTCCCTGATGATTCTCTTTTGGTCCATTCTGAAAGAGAAACAAGAACTTACTCTCAAAGCGCGACTGCAGTGTCGTCAACATTTAACGTTAAATTATGTAAGAAGAACGAACTGGTTTCATCAACGGTGAGCGCAAACTTACTGGATCCTTTGAGCAAAAACCAAATGACCAAGCTCACTGTTACAAAGAAGATCAACAAAGTCAAAGAGATGATGAGAACTGTTAGGGAACCACTGTGGAATAAAAACAAACAATTATCATTTCCATAGGTCAAAGTTTTCACATAATGGCAATAAATACATAGCGTGTAACCACAGTTGTATAGCTAGTGCATGTCAGTGCAGTCCTTTTGACCTTGATTGCTCATCCTGATCTTTAGTACTTGTTTTATCTGGGAAAGACAATGAATCAATAAACAAAAAAAACTGTGAGATTCAGTGAGGAATGACTGAGGCTACGAGCAAGAACAAACTGAATAATATTTTCTAATATCACATCAAAGCATTGCTAATCATGATGCATGTGGAATATTCATACAAACATATTTCAGGTTCAGAGTTGTTGTACTTACTGGGTGTGAAAGCTTCATTCACAGTTAAATGCACTGGCACCTGGAGGTCTCCTTTATAACATAAGTACCATCCGCTGCTCTTTGTGGTCACTCGACTCATGGTGACAGTGAAAACATTGTGGGCACTTTCATTAATGCTCACTCTTGTTCCATCTATTGATCCAGTTGGCTGTGTTACACACTCGCTGCCCAACTTGCACCACTTTATTTTCCCAGTTTGTGTACTGTAAAACTTGATGGTGATGTTTCCTCCATTAAAACCTGTAATATCCTGATGATCCACATAGAAACTGGGTGGACCTTGATGGAGAACAAGTAGTAAGTTGTTACTAGTCTTCTACTTTACATTTATAGCTTCTTGAGCATTTTTTAAAAACATGTTTATCATGACTCACATAATGATTCTAATATTACAACCAAGTCTTTCCTAATATTTTGGCTTATTTGAAATGTACTTGAATGTACTTATGGATTCTTACCCCTGGTGACAGACAGATGAAAATAGACTTTCACATCTTTCCATATCCCAGGAATCTCCACAGCACACCAGTAATGACTGTCCTGATCTGCGTTTAATTTTTTAATAGTCACAGTGAAGATTCTTTGTTTTTTGTCATCAGAGATTGAATATTTTCCTGACTGGCCTGGCTGGTTTGTTTTTACTGCATATGTGCATTCTCGATAATAGTATCCTTTACACAGATATTTAAGATAATTTTCGTACTGGGAGTCATAAAGACATGGGATGGAGATAGATTCTCCAGCTTTCACTGATACTTGACTGACTGTAGTTAAGCTGTGATCTCCTGCAACAAGAACAAATAAAGTACTTTAATGATTATATTTACTTAAACTGGTTATCTTTAATTAAAATATTATTCCTTCATGTGATTTCTCTATTATACATCTACTAACATTTGAACATTGGCAAGTATGAAAGTGCCAATAAAAAAACTATTCATTAATTTTATCATTTGCTGTTGAAACACGAGGCAATTAAATTATTTCTATGACTGACCTTTAAGTACAATGAAGAGGAGAAACATGATGAGATGAGCAGCCATGCCTGTGAGTGAATAGACTTAAACCACACAAACCAGTTATGTGGTTTACTGCTAGTTCCTCATGCTGTATTTATACTAGTACTAGTTGCATGATGGTGTCTGCAAGGAAGAATGACAGATATGCAGTGACATTTGAAGTATATGTGAAGGCTGACTGGCCTCAAGAAAGCCAGCAGAAAGATGATTGGACTAGACCAGTGATGTCACAGCCAGCTTGATGACATGGGAAAGTGGAAATGATCTAAAGCTTAGATTAGCTGCCAGTACTTGGGAAGCACACAGATGTGTAACTGAAGATCTTCCTTATTGAACTTACACATCATCACAAAGGGGGAAGAGGCTGGTTACAGAGAGGGGCTGTGGCTGCTGACAGAGTGGTGTGCTGCTAACAATCTGCTTCTAAACACCACAAAAACCAAGGAGGTCATCTTAGACTTCTGTAAGACTGCAGAGGATTATACCCCTCTCTACATAAACGGAGACTGGGTAGAGACGATGGCCTCCTTCTGATTATGATCTCAAATGATCCGTCACAGTCGGAGAATACACGAGTGATGGCAGTGAAGATGATACAGTGTCTTTACTTCCTGCAAATCTTCAGTAAAAACAGACTGAACCAGAAGCTGCTTGTGTCCTTCTACCGTGCCACAATCGAGAGTGTCATTACTTACTGCAGAGGGTCATACACACATCACAGAAGATCATCAGATGCTCTCTGCCCTCTCTGGAGGAGATTGCCACTTCCAGATGCATAGGAAGAGCCAAGAGAGCCCTTGAACAGTTTTGACCTTGTAGTGTGAACTTTCTGTCATGTACAATATATATTTCATATATTGTATTTTTAATTGTTGAATTATTCAATTATTCTAAAACTATATAACATTCATGCTGGTCAAGATCTGCAGCTTCAGCAGTGATTTTCATTTCTCCATGATTTCTCTTCATTATTATGTAACTTAACAAATAATATTATTGCCTTTAGTACTGGCTTCAGAACTGCATCAGTCCCATATAGTTAAGCGTTCAAAGTCTTCTGGAAGTTGAATAATCTGGCACTCAAATAATAAAGCAATATTTACAATACTGAGTTAGCAACAGTTGGAGAAATAACATCCCTTCATATAGAGAATAAACACATTTTTCCACTTCCACAAACAACATGAAACAGATACATCAATCCACTCAGTCATAATTGTGTGGATGCATTAAGCATCCACACTATTGAGTTCCTGTTTCTCTTTATTCTTTATTATTATTATTATTATTATTATTCTTCAAGTTGCTCGTTTTTCGTCCTTTAACTACTTCCACAATTTTTGTGCTATTTTCACCGTTCAAATTTTAAACTATTCTGCTATTTCTGCTAATTTGCGCTATGATTTTTGCTATTTTTTGCTATTATACTTTTTAAAATATTAAGCTTTTTTCCTTTAATTTGTCCCATTGAAATGAATGGAAAACTTCCAAAATTCTGCTAAATTTTGCTTGTTTTTGAAACTTAACTACTTCCTCATACTTTTGCCTAGAAAAACCATTCAAACTTTAAAATGTTCACAAATTATTGGGCTATTCATGTATGATTCAGCTTTTTCAAATCTTTTACCGTTTTACTTTTATGCCTCTTAAAGTTTTCAGTTGCAAAATTGTGATTTTTCACAAAATACATGCGTTGTTATGGTTGCTATGCTCTTGGCTTCCAGTGTGTCACTGAAGGTTTTGCAATTTTCACTTCATGTCCGAACAACTTCTTGCTACTTGCTCAATTTTCACTCAACTTCCACAAATTATACATCAAAACGTAGGTATTTTTGCTGGCTTTCAGAAAATGTCACTATCATTGTTGTGGGATTTATAGAATTTTGGCAAATCTCCTCAGACCAACACAAGGTCACAAAACTCTCCATATAAAGTCAATGGAGAGCTTGTTCAAAATCATCGCTGCATTTCTGTAATGAGAGGCATATTCGAATCGTCATATCTCCTTAACGAAGCAAAGTTAAGACATGAGGCTTGTCCCGGTATATCTTCAGACACTCCTGACGCTCACAATTCAAGAATTTCTTTCTCACCTATTACCGTTCTGAAATGAGTTGGACTTGTTTGAGGGTAGGAAATTTGTCCTTCGCTCAGATTTCTTCAGATTTCAAACTGTGGAAATGAACCACTTTTTTCTCTCGTCATAACTTTTTGTTGGATTTCCACAGAGACCTGAAAATTTCTCTGACTGTTCACCAAAGCCTGCTGTCTCTTACGGTGAAAGAATGATATCGATACTCCAAATAGATTTAGAGTTAGAAAGCGTTGTTTGAGGGCAAGTCAAGGCAGTTTTTGCTTCGCTCTGCTCAGTTATGGTGCATTAGAAGTCTAATATCTTTAATAATTCATATTTTAATGATAAATTGTTAACACTGGAAGATTCCCCCATCTCTTCTGAACAAAACGGTGTAAGAATGACCGCTCTAGCCCCTACGGTTAGGAAATTATGGTCATTTGTTTGAGGGAAGTCCTCACTATGAGAAATAGGCTGCAATAATCCTGTGCCTCTCTGTCCTGCGTGTGTAAAAAGATGCACCTGTTTTGGCGGGAAAACGTAAACAGCCACTCTGATTGGTGGATTTAAATTCTGCAGCTCTCTCCCTCTGTGTCTGTCTGTGTGTGTGTGTGTGTGTGTGTGTGTGTGTGTGTGTGTGTGTGTTTAGTGGGAGAGAGAGGACCCTGCCCTTATTTGGCAGCATGTCATTGTAGGATTTAAATTGAATATAGTTAGACTGGTTGACTGGATTAGAGCCTGTGTTTGTGTGTCCCTCTGTGCATTTGTGTTTCAATATGCCTTCATATTTGTAATTTTGTAAGTTATTACTATTCTGCTAAATGATACTATTTCTGCTTTTCATAAGATTTGTGCCTAATATAGTATTTCTGCTAAATTATAGTATTTATTATTTTTATAGGATTTGTGCCAAACATAGTATTTCTGTTAAAGTATAGTATTTCTGCTTTTTATACTATTTGTGCCTAATATAGTATTTCTGCTTTTTATAGGATTTGTACCTAATATAGTATTTCTGCTTTTTATAGGATTTGTGCTTAATATAGTATTTCTGCTAAATTATAGTATTTCTGCTTTTTATAGTATTTGTGCTAAAACATAGTATTTCTACTAAATGTAGTATTTATGCTTAATCATAGTATTTCTATATATTTCTGCCAGGTCCCCAGGCAGCCAATCCTCTGTGAGGACTTAGACATTCAAATTTTCAAATCAGGGCCTGCACGGTTTCCCAGCCAATCATATATGTGTCCTGAGGCATTCAAATTTGCATATTGGGGCCTTCATGGCTTCTAAGCCAGCCAATCATATCTGAGGGCTGAGGAATTCAAATCCACAAATCAGGGCCTGCACGGCTTCCCAGCCAGCCAATCATATATGTGGTCTCAGGCATTCATATTTGCATATTGGGGAATTCGTGGCTTCTAAGTCAACAAGTCATCCATGTCATATATCTCTAATAATTCATATTTTAATGATAAATTGTTAACACTGGAAGATTCCCCCATCTCTTCTGAACAAAACGGTGTAAGAATGACCGCTCTAGCCCCTACGGTTAGGAAATTATGGTCATTTGTTTGAGGGGAGTCGTCACTATGAGAAATAGACTGCAATAATCCTGTGCCTCTCTGTGCTGCCTGTGTAAACAGATGCACCTGTTTTGGCGGGAAAACGTATTCAAATTCAATATATTTAGACTGGTTGACTGAATTGGATCTTGTGTGTGTGTCTCTCTGTGCATGTGTGTTTCCTTCTGTGTACATATTTCTGATTGTGTGGCTGTTATATATTTTTTTTGCTGATTTTTTTCATTTAACAAGTATATTTGAGGGACTCTCAGCATGTTCAGCATTTTTTCAGCTGTCCATTTTGCTTTTCCAATTTTTCTGTTTAACTTATTACTATTGTGCTAAATCAAACTATTTCTGCTATTTTATAAGATTTGTGCTTAATATACTATTTCTGCTTTTAATAGGATTTGTGCTTAATATAGTATTTCTGCTTTTTATAGGATTTGTGCTTAATATACTATTTCTGCTTTTTATAGGATTTGTGCTTAATATAGTATTTCTGCTAAATGTAGTATTTATGCTTAATCATACTATTTCTATATATTTCTGCCAGGCAGCCAATCCTCTGTGCGAACTCAGACACATATCACATATCAGGGCCTGCACGGCTTCCCAGCCAGCCAATCATGTCTGAGGTCTTCCGTTTCCTCTCTCGTCATATCTCAGCGACGGTTGTACAAAGCGCAATGAAAATCGCAGTCAAAGTACACCAAAGTCCGCTGATTCACCCAGCACAAGAAATATGCCTCTAGTCCACCTAGTTTTTGAGTTACACAACGTTTTGTAACTCCAAAAAACTGCGTTTTTCGCCTCTCACCGCGATCTAATTCTGACTCCTCATCACCCTGTTTTTCAAGACGGCTCCTCTCTTTCCCAGTGGTGCAGTTGGTAATGACACGGGTCTGCAAGCCAAAGATCGTGGGTTCGATTCCACCTTGGTCAACATGTTTTTTTCCCTACAAATTAATACACTGTCACAGACCAGTAATTCATATTCATCATTTATTACAATTCTGCAAACTGTTATGATTTTACCAGCTTTTCTAATATGGACCTCACATTCTTAACACTCCATGGCACAAATACTCTTCCCTTTAGGCTCTGTGTATGTGTGTGTGTATCAATATTTCTCCCATTTTAAAGTATTACTCCTCTATAATTGTATTTCTGTTAAATCAAAGTACTTTTACTACATCTTAGTACTTCTGCTCAATCATAGTATTTCTGCTAAATCATAGTATTTCTGCTACTTTTTGGTACTTGTGCTAAATACAGTATTTCTGCTAAATCATACTATTTCTACTATATTATATTTTTCTTTCTAAATATAGCATTTCTGCTATATAATTGTATTTATGCTATGTTATAATATTTGTGCTAAACCAGAGTATTTGTGCTGAAACATAGTATTTCTGCCAAATGATAGTATTTCTGTCAAATTATAGTATTTGTGCTAAAACATAGTATTAATTTAAAATTACAATATTCATAGTTCATCACAGTGTCTCTGGTAAATCACAATATTTCTGCTAAGTTCTGCTATGCTATTGTATTTCTGCCAAGTATTATGTTTCCTCTAAGATATTGCAGTTCTGCTAAGTTATTACATTTTAGCAAACTTCTTTTGCTTCTGCAAAGTTTTTACAATTTCTGCAACTTTTCAGCTTTTTCAGCTAGTTTTTGCAGACAGCTTCAGCTTAAAGCATCCACACTGCATTTTCGCAGGAAATGCAAATTTTTCTAGTTAGTGATTATCGTTCTTATTTCTCTTACATTAAACAGGCAATTACAGAACCCAACACAAAATGGCGCCTTAATCCATCCTTTCTCTACACACTTTATTTCAATAGTTTGATTCATGTAGACTCAGAAATCTTACTGGGGATGAATGACTCACCAGAAATCAGTGCCCGTAGCTTCCCAGTGCCCCCACCAGTTTTCCCAACAGCAAACACACCAACATTGCTGTCCATTGAGTTGTACTGTTCATGTGGTGAAAATGTGTAAAAGGAGCAACACTTCGCTGTGTGAGAAACCATGTGGAGTTCTTTAAATATAGCTTGTGTGTGTGTGTGTTTGAATTACAAAACCACAGAGCTGTATGTCACATTCTCATCACAGTTTGCAAATGACCTCTGGGAAGCAAAGAAAAAACATGAGAGAGGTGAAATGGAAATCAAAACAGAGTTTAAACTTCTTTTGTATTGAATTCTAAGCATATGTAGTAAGATAAATCATCTAAATCACAGACGTTATATTTTATGAAAGTACAAGTACAACATATTCTCTGAAATTTTTTAACTTGATTTTGCTCATCAGATGGCATTCTGGTTCCTATCAATAAATAGTAGTTCTGTCAGCATTAATCTGCAGCCACATGCACACGGTGATCCGCGCTAACTCACTAACGGAGATTTGCCACATTAATGCGGTTATGGCGTTAACGTCATTATAACGAGATTAACGCTGACAGCACTAATAAATAGATAAAAAATAATAAGCTTAATGCAAAATGAATTAGCATGTCATAACAGGGATGATGATAGCCTCTAGGAAAACACAGTGGAATATAAAACAATACAACAAACTAAATGAAATTCATTACAGTTTTGTTTCCTCTTTGTTTTTATTGTCCGTCTGTACATCTAATTCAGGGTCACAGGACATACATTGTTGTAAGTTTACTTTTGGAAACCAACAATTTCTTAAAATACACAACAGAGTAGACCCAGCTATCAGGGTGAACTGTAACAGGCTGGAGTTGGGACCGAAATGCACAACTCAGCAACAAGGGCTATAAAACTCAACAACAGCTTTACAACAAATTACAAAGAAAACAGATCAGGTACAAAATAATTTGAATCTATAACTCTTCTAGGGAAACACAAGGTGTTCAGAAGTGGAGCCGGGGACTGCTATAGTACAGGCTCAGTAAAGAAGTGGACAGTGCTAAACATCAGCACTCTGAGAAGATGCAGCAGCAGATCTCAGACAATGACTCGGCCTCTGTGTGGAAAAGTTTTAGGAATATCACCAACTACAAGCCTAAAACCTCCCACTCCACTGATGACTTGCTTTTGGCCAACACCCTCAACGACTTTTACTGCCGTGTTGATGAGCAATCAAGCAGCCTTCACACCTCCATCAGCCCCAACAATAGAGACACCCTGAACACTCATTACCCCCACTTCCCCCTCTCCCTCCACAAGAAAGCCATCACCATCGTCAAAGACTTCACCCATAACACCCCCCTTCTCACCCCACACCAAGGAGAATTTCACACCACCTTCTCCCACTACAACCCTTCATATTTATGAAGCAGATGTGAGGAAGCAGTTTAAAAGCCTGAATGCTCTGTAAGCTCCTGGCCCAGACGGTGTGTCTACTGCCACTCTCTGTGCAAATGAGCTGGCCCCAGTGTTTTCTGGCATTTTCAACTCCTCACTGAAGGCATGTCATGTACCTGGCTGCTTCAAGTCATCCACCATAGCCCTGTAGCATCTGGACTTCCCTGGAACCTACGCCAAGATTCTGTTTGTGGGCTTCTGCCTTCAACACCATCCTTTCAGACCATCTACAAGGCAAGCTTTCCCAGAGGACTGTGCCTGATCCCATCTGCCGGTGGATCACTGACTTCCTGAAAGACAGGAACCAGCATGTGAGGCTGGGGAAGAATGTCTTGGACTACCGGACCATCAGCACCGGCTCCCCTCAGGGCTGTGTTCTTTCTCCTCTGCTCTTCTCCTTGTACACCAACTGCTGCACCTCCACCCACCAGACTGTCAAGCTAATTAAGTTTGCAGATGACACCACCGTTATCGGACTCATCTCAGACGGGGATGAGTCTGCCTACAGGAGGGAGGTTGAATGTCGGGTGTCCTGGTGCAGCCACAACAACCTGGTGCTGAACGCCCAGAAGACAGTGGAGATTACTGTGGACTTCAGGAAGCACACAGCCCCACTTCCCCCCATCATCCTGACTGACACCCTCATCACCACTGTGGACTCATTCCGCTTCCTGGGCCACCATCACCCAGGAACTCAAGTGGGAGCCCACCATCACCAAGATGTACTTCCTGAGGCAGCTGAAGAAATTCAACCTGCCAACACGGACGATGATGCAATTCTACACTGCAATCATCAAGTCCATCCTCACCTTTTCCATGACCGTGTGGTATGCTGGAGCCACCGTCAGGGACAAACAGAGACTGCAGCGTTTTGTGCACTCTGCTGAGAAGGTGATGGTGGCTGCAGTCTCCCATCTCTGCAGTACAGGTCCTGCAGAGTACACCTCCAGGACACTGGGCATGCAGCTCGGATCACAGCTGACCCTTCTCACCCTGGACACAGTCTGTTTGACCTTCTCCCCTCAGGCAGGAGGCTCTGGTCCATTCGCACCAGAACTTCTTGCCATAAGAACAGTTTCTTTCCCTCTGCTGTTGGACTCATGAACAATAACCACATAACTGTTCCCACCACAAACACATGACCCTATACTGTGTTCTCTGCATCTGTTCCATTTTTGCACCGATCATCACCTGCACACATGTATATATTAATCTGCTTAGCACTTTTAATTCTTATTTTTATGTTTATTTAAGTGTTGTCTTACAGTATGTTTTGCACTAAGCACCACAGCAATTTCCTAATGTTGTAAACCTGCTCAACATTTGGCAATAAAACCCTTTCTGATTCTGAACAGGAAGGACACGGCCATGAAAGATGACACAATGAAGATCAGAGGGAAAATGAGACAGTAAATACAAACACAGGATAAGGAGGGGATGGGAAACAGGTGGGAACACAGCTGAGACTAATCACCAAAAACATGCAAAGCTAAACTAGATACAGAGTATAAATAGTGACGCAAAATGGGAACAGAAACTCAAACTTGACACAGAGACAGAAAGCTAAGCAAAAATAGAAACAAGATTAAGCCAAATATGGAAACACAGAGATTAAAGGAATATTGTAAACCAAACTGAAACCAGGAACAAAAGACCAAATATAGACACTCTAGAATATGAAACCAAAATACAAGGACAATCAAACCAATTAAAATAGAAAAAAAGTCCCCAAAAACTCAAAACCACGACAAAGGTTTTTACATGATGCATAAAGATTCCTTATAAGCCATAAAATAAACATAGTTGTATATGTAGTACAGTCCTTCAGACCTTGGTTTTTCATCCTGATTTCCGGTAAGTGTTTCATCTGTATAAAGAAAGAAATAATAAACAAACAGTGCGATTCAGTGACTCAGGAATGAGTGAGTTTTCTACAAAGGATTTGCAGAGAATGGCAACAATAACAAGTTCTAATTTTATAACAAAACATTAACTGTGCATGAGAAATATTCATGAACACATATTTTAAATTTACAGTTGTTCTTAATTGGTTGTAAGCGTACTATTAACAGTTAAATGCACTGGCAGCTGGAGGTCACTTTCATTAATGCTCACACTTGTTTCGTCTATTGATCCAGACAACTGTGCTACACATTTGCTGCCAGACTTGCACCACTTTATTTTTCCAGTTTGTGTACTGTAAAACTTGATGGTGATTTTTCTCCATTAAACCCCTTAATATTCTTCTTTTTTTTTTTTGCCTGTCCCGTTTAGTTCTTTTACCATCAGAATTATTGGCTAAAGGCAAAGAAAGATGCCCAACGGATTTACTTTACCAAATAGACCATCCCAGCCTTGCCGTATTGGTCTATTTGATTTACCTTTGTTTTTATTGTTTATTTTATTTTCACTTACTACACATGGGACAGACATGACTGGGGGAAAGTAAAGGGAGAAAGAACGAGGTAGGGAAAGAAAAACAGCGGGGAAGAGGAACAGTGATAAAGGGCAAAAAACAAAAAACCAACAAAACAAACAGACAAAACATACATATATCAATCACCTGGATGACCTGTTGAGAAACAAAAAGAGAAAACAAAAAAAGAGAGCAATATAATAAACAACATCATCATGATAATCTATGTGAATATAACAGTAAATACTAAATATTGAATATTATTATGCAGCCCTATAATAATAGTAATAACCCTGTAATATTCTTGTGATCCACATAGAAACTGGATGAACCTTAATGGAAAAAAGTAGAACTTTTTTGTGTTATTATTCATATATGATTCCTTTTTAACTCCCTCAACACTTGTTAAATGTTTTTACTATAACATGTATAAATGTTGTCTATGAAAGTTGATTATTTGAAATGTCAAGTCTTACCTCTGGTGACAGACAGACGAAGCCTGTCTTCCATGTCTGGTGTTCATGTACCTGAAACTCCACAAAACACCAGTAATGACTGACCTCACATGTCATGTTTTTAACTGTCACAGTGAAGTTTTTTTGGTTTTTAAATCTTCTGTCATATAACAAATCACTTTTGTGTTTGTCAGTGTAGTTGTCATAGACCCTGACATTTGTCCTAGATATCTACATTATAAGTCTTTATTCTGGTTTATTTGTGGTGTTGTTCAACCATGATTCTTTATATCATATTTTATATTTTATTTATATTATATAAATTTTTTGATTTCCTATAGGTTCGGTTGTCATTCTGGTACTTTGTATTTTGTACTGGTTACTTTAGAGATCTTGTTGCTGTTACTGTTCATACAGTTTGTTATATGTATTGGGTTCATTGTATTTTTGTTTATTATTCTAACCTCTCTACCTCCATATCTGAATTCAGACAAAACCTCTTTTTTCTAATGTAGTCTCTTTACATTAGTAAAACATTTACGAGACACTTCATTAGAAGAACAGTTACCTGTCCACAGAGTAATGGACAGGGAACTGGAATAATGCAAAGAAATAATGCAGAAAAATACAAAAGATATCCGAGCTGGGTTGCCCCTTTTTTAAATATGCTGTCTCCCATATAGTATGAGTAGTATCTACAATTTAAAAAAGGCAGTAATTAGTATAGTAATCGAATGTATTCTAATCTCTCTCTCTCTAAGAGTGGGTCCATATTACAGTATGTTCATGTGGCAAGTGAAAGGTTGCTGATTCAGTTCCATCTAAAAACACAAATCTTCATTGAGATTATGTCAGAAAAGAAATCCAACATGAATTTCTGTTAAATCAAACATGTGGTGCCAACTGCTGTGGTGACCTCTTGTGACAATAAAGTATCTTCTCTGTCTTCAGGTATTAAAATTTACTGATATTTGGAATTAATGTAGAATTTATAATCACTTGCAGTAGTTAGTGATGGTTTTAGTAGCATATGTGACATTAGCTGGTAACATGTACCATGCTCATGGAGAAATGTTAAATAAATGAACATTCCTTCATGTAGATATCATATTTGGGTCTCCCCTTGTGAGCAGCCATTCTTCAGCCCACCCCCCTCAGTAACTCAATCATACAGCAGATCCACTCAAT
Source organism: Diplotaxodon limnothrissa (assembly GCF_057381915.1). Taxonomy (NCBI): domain Eukaryota; kingdom Metazoa; phylum Chordata; class Actinopteri; order Cichliformes; family Cichlidae; genus Diplotaxodon; species Diplotaxodon limnothrissa. The sequence continues at coordinate 11,429,924 of NC_140608.1, read as the reverse complement.
CATAATTAGTAATGTCACTCAGTTCTCTCAAATTAAATGTCTAACTACATATCAAACCCACCACAAGATGGAGCCTTATTGCATCCTTCTTTCACACCAGCAGTAGGACTAGTAGCAGCCTATTACCAGTAACAGCCAATAGTTTCATTAAAGGGAGAGGGTGCATTCTTTCTAGAGATGGACAACTCTCTATAAATCCTACCGTTAGTCTTGCACCAAAACAGGTAAATCCATAATCATAATATAATCATAGAAAAAAACAAAAAAGAGAAAACAACAAAAACATTAATTAAAGAAAACAACTTAGAGCAAAAATAAAATAAGATCAAATAAAAATCTGGTTTGTGTAACTGTCTCAGCTCTACAACATTCTTACTCTGAACAAATGTAAAAAAAAAAAAAAAAGTAAAATAAAAAATCATCAACAATAATAGTCTATGTAAAATATACTGAAATATACTTATGATACACCTGGTGCCACATATATAACAATACTTCATGTCATCTGACCTTCCATTGATCTCAACTACATACACGTAATAAATGCACTACATTTCTGATTAGACAAAATTACCAACAATATCCATCATACAAGAACTTTATACAAGTACAAGTATATATATTTGGAGTCATAGAAACATTGGATGAAGACACATTTTCCATCTGTTATTGAAACTTTACTGAATGTAGTTATGCTGTGAACTCTTGGAACAAGAACAAATATAATAATACAAGTATTTTCATGGTTATGTTTACTTAAAAATTCTTCCTTCACATTACTGGATTTTATTGTTATCTTCATTATCATCTGTTGGTGTTAGCTTGTGGAACATTAGGTATTTAAACAGCTCATTTGACTGACCTTGAATACACTGAAGAGAAAAAAACAATAAGATGAGCAGCTATACCTGTGAGTAAATAGACTTACACCACATAAACCAGCATCGAGTCTGGATCTATTTTTAATTCATGCAATAGAAAATGCAACACTTCATATGTGCCTTGGTACTAGTTCTTCATAGGTATGGTCTTATTATTAGTTACTTCAATGACATAATTAGCTGTAATTTACTGGGTGCAAAGTCAATGTGGACTGAATTACTTAAAACATAACAGCAAGAAGTTACTATTTGGATTAAATTAAGAAAATATACAATATGGACAAAAGTACAAGGCCAGATAAATATTAAGCCTATAGGAACTGCTCAGATATATATGAAGAAAAATTACCCTCTTGCCCCTGTGGGCGGTATATCTTTCAAGCTCGGGTCATCTACCAGAGAAATGGGAGCGTAGGGTCCTGCGCAATATCTTAACTGTTCCTAGGACTGCGCTCTTCCAGACAGAGATCTCTGATGTTGTTCCTGGGATCTGCTAGAGCCACTTTCCTGGGAATCACTGCACCTGGTGATCCGATTACCACTGGGACCACTGTTACCTTCACCCTCCACATCTTTTTGAGCTCTTCTCTGAGCCCTTGGTACTTCTCATGCTTCTTGTGTTCATTCTTCCTGGTGTTGCTGTCATTCAGTATTGCTACTGAATGACCCATTTTGACCTCGGGACTTCTATGTTATACTCGGCACAGATGGTAAATCGCCTGTATTTGTATAGCCCTTTGCTTAGTCCCTGAGGACCCCAAAGCGCGTTTAGTCATCCACCCATTCACACACACATTCACACACTGGTGATGGCAAGCTACATTTTAGCCAGCCGCCCTGGGGCGCACTGACAGAGGCGAGGCTGCCGGACACTGGCACCACCTGTCATGGTCCTGGGCCATGTTGGCCCAGTGTTCTTAGTTTTCTTGTATGTTTGTATTTTGTTCCTTATTTAGGCCATGTTTTCTGAGTTGCCCTGTTGTGTTGTTCCCTAAGTGTTTTCCCTTCATGGCTTTTACCCCCTGTGTGCCCCTCTGTGTATCTGTGAGCCCTCGTCTCTCCTTATGTTTTATTCCATGTTTCCCCAGCCCGTTATGTCTGTGTTTTCCCCGTGCTCTCTCTCCTCCTGTCTGAACCTCTGTGCACTTCCTGTTTACTTTGTGACTCTCACGCCTGTACATGTCATGTTCAGTTCACCCCGCCCTGTCTCGTTATGATTATCAGTGTCACCTGTGTTCCCCGTGTGTTCCCACTTTCCTCGTTAACCCTCTGTGTATTTCTGTCTGCGTCTCCCTCTGTTCGGCGTGACGTCGTCCCTCATGCTGTGTGTGGATCTCCCTGTGTCTCGCTGTAAGTTCTTAGTTTGTGGCTTCCCAGTTTAGTTTAGTTTGTATGTTTGTTCTACCGGCAAATAAAGCTGTGTTTTGAGTTCATTCCCTCGAGTCTGTGAGTCCTGCATTTTGGGTCCAACTCCCGCCTGCCGCACAGCGATTCATGACACCACCAGGCCCTCTGACCACCACCAGTAGGCAACGGGTGAAGTATCTTGCCCAAGGGCACAACGACCGAGACTGTCGAGACTGAGATGTTGCTATGCTGGCCACTTAGTTATGGCGTTCCATGTATGCCCTGTCTGCTAGCATCTTGCACCCTGCTGTTATGTGCTGAATTGTCTGAGGGCCATCTTTACACCGCTCGCATCTGGGGTCTTGCCTGTTGTGAAAGACCTCACCCTTTATGAATCTCTTGCTCAGAGCTTGCTCCTATTCTGCCATGATTAGTGCCTCTGTGCTGTCTTTCAGTCCAGCTTTGGCTAGCCACTGGTAGGACTTCTGGATGTCACCCACTTTCTTGATCTGCCAGTGGTACGTACCGTGCCGGGGCCTGTCCTTCCATGAAGCTGCCTCCTCTTTCTTGGGTTTCTGCTGCCTGAGGTATTCACTGAGCATGCAGTCAGTTGGAGCCATTTTCCTTATGTATTCATGGATGTTTGTTGTCTTATGCTGGACTGTGGTACTGACACTCACCATTCCCTGGCCTCCTTCCTTCCACTTAGCATACAGCCTCAGGGTGCTGGAATTGGGGTGACCAATGCATGGTCAGGAGCTTCCTGGTCTTAATGTCAGTGGCTTCCATCTCCTCTATTGGCCAGCTTATTATCCCAGCAGGGTACCTGATCAGGGGCAGAGCGTAGGTGTTAATAGCCTGTTCGGCTGACTCTTCGGGACTTGCCTGACCCTCTGCAGTTACTTGGTGGTTGCAGCTTTCCTAGCTGCCTCTTCATGGTTCCCATTTGCCTGCGGTATCCCCAGGCACTTGTAACTGTCCTCTATGTCTGCAATGTTGCCTTCTGGTAGTTCGATCCCCTTAGTTCTGAATACTTTGCCCTCTCTTTGTTATCATCCAGCTACACTTCTCCAGTCCGAATGACATTCTGATGTCATTGCTATACATCTGGGTGGTGGGGATCAGTGAATCGATGTCTTGTTCACTCTTGGCATACAGCTTGATGTCATCCATGTAGAGGAGGTGACTAACAACTGCTCCACTCTGTAGTCGGTATCCATAGCCAGTGATGATCTCACTGGGGGGGTTCAGGCCTATGCAGAACAGAAGTGGGGACAGAGCATCTCCTTGGTAGATCCCACACTTGATGGTGAATTGAGTTCCTGATGAAGGCTCTTAGAGTCCTATTGTTCTTGTATATTTCTAGGCATTCCAGGATCCAGATGTGGGGCATCGAGTCATAGGCCTTCTTGTAGTCAATCCAGGCAGTGCACAGGCATCTATCTATTGATCTATCTATCGATCGATAGATACAAACCACAAACAATATATTCATAAACATAATGATACATAATATATCTAACAGACAAATAGAAATGTTGATGCTGATGATTACAATCCCTTTTTATTACAAAACTAAGAATCACATCAATGATCTTGAAAAAGAACAAGCAAACTGGCCAATGCTTCTTTGAATAAATCTGCAGCTATGCAGAATAAAATTTGTTACAAAGCAGTTAAAAGGAGAAGAAAAAAGCTACTACATCACAACCTGACACATTGCAGCATTTATCTGACAATACTTCAGTAATATAGGTACAGATAAAAAAGTAAAAACTGCAAAAAGATTTTAATGTTTGCACATTTCAACGCTTGTTAGCTAATATGCTCTAATGCTCCGAAACGTCTGTATAATTTCCTTCATCCTGTTTGAGAACAGAAACAAATGGGACAATTAGGGAAAAAGCTAAGAAAAATGTGACGAAATTAAAAAAGAAATCATGAAACACTAGGACAACAAGCAAAATAATTGAACAAATTAAGAGATAAAGGGAAGTGACATCTAGTGTGTGGTTGGCTTCAGGTCTTTTAATATTTACCCATTTAATGCGCTGTTTCTTAACAACAGAACTATACGTGAGATCCACGTCACATTCAGCAAATAAACTCTAGGGGGAAACAGAAATAGAAAGTGAGCACTTTACACTTCTGTTGAGCTTTAAGGAAAAAAGTATTCCTATATATAAATCTGCAATCGTAGTGTGTTACAATATTGAAGCACTCTAGTACTACTGCAAGGTGTCAGTGTTGTTGAAAAATATCAATATTTAAATTCATTATAAGAGTTAAAGGTTTAAATTATCAGAAGGAAAATGTAGCTTTATGAATTATGTCTTCTTCTGGTAGCTGTTGCTGTGTTTTACAAGTTATAAAATACACACAAGAACAGTTTACTATATGAGGTAACATATTAGTAATCAATCTCTAATAGACTAAACCTATCTCCAAAAGTTGCTTCTATTCATCTGCACCTAGCGTTTTCAGTGGGAGAAACATTTCGTCACTCATCTTTGACTTCTTCAGTCTAAACTGACTGCAATGTCGAAACAACAATATTGCAGAAGTAGAAGCAGAGCAACTACAGACGAAAGTTTGGGCCTCTCTCAGGAATGCAAAGCCCCCAGCAGACAACATCACCATGGAGGAGAGGAAGGCACTCACATTACTTAGTAATGACAACAACATTATCATCCTTCCGGCAGACAAGGGTAGGTGCACAGTTTTGCGAAACCAGAAAGACTATCATGTGTCATTGCTCAGTGACGAAAATACTTATGAGCCCCTGAAACGAGACCCAGGAAGTGGTTACAGGAAGAGGTTGATAGACTGTCTGAAGCAGTTAGAACAAGACAAGGCTATCGACATGACCTCATACCACAGGCTGTACCCAGGGGAGTCTACACCAAGTCTGTATGGTTTACCAAAGATACATAAACAGGGTGCACCTTTAAGACCAATTGTCTGTATGATCAACTCTGTCACCTATAACATTTCTAAGTTTGTGGCTTTGAATCTCACCCCGCTGGTAGGCAGCTCTGAACACCACATCCAGAACACCTTGGCTTTTGTTGAGAAGGTGAGAGATGTCACTATGATGGCAGATGAAACCATGGTCTCGTACGATGTTACATCTCTTTTCACTTGCATCCCAGTCAGCGTTGGAGGTAGTTCGTTAGAGATTACAGGATGACCCCAACCTCAGCATCGACCGAGTGTGTTTGCTTTTGGAACTGTGTCTTCATTCCACCTACTTCACATACAAGGGTCAGTTCTGCAGTCCGAAACATGGGTGTGCCATGGGCTCCCCAGTTTCACCCATCGTGGCCAATTTGTACATGGACGAAGTGGAAAAGAGGGCTTTGTTATCCTACACCACCAAGTCATTGGTTCAGGTATGTGGATGACACCTGGGTGAAAATTAAATCTCAGTACGTACCACATTTCACGGATCACATTAACTCGGTGGACTGACACATCAAATTCACCAGAGAGGATATGAAAAGTGGCAGGTTAGCCTTCTTAGACTGTGAGATTTCCATCAGTAATGGGAGACATTTACGTGAAAAGGGAAAGACCATTTCTGAATCGAGGAGGGGGCCTAAGAGTACATCTTTCGCCATCTTACAATGCTGTGATTGCAGCCATTCCCCAACTCTATGTGAATGGTGCTCATGGCCATTGATCAGCAGTCTTTGATCGGTGGTTGTTGATCAATGGTCATGAGTATTTGTATTAGTGGTCAAGGAACTGAACTCCCAGCCCATTGTTCCTTCTAGTTTCGGTCATTATGCAAATGTACTGTTTATAAGGTTGGGGAAACCTGCAGTCAGCTGAGACTGAAGAGGTCACTTGGATGAGTGACAAAACGTTTTTCCCACTGAAAATGCTACGTCCACATGAACAGAATCGACTTTTGGAGATTTACTTACCTGGATGATTGAGCATGCATCAAGAAGTCTACACCTACTGTATATTTTCAGATGGCCAATATGTTCACTGAAAATTGTAAACATTTCTTGATAGCACTGCAGTTGGTTACCTTGGTTGAAATTTTTTTCTTAGGTTTAATTTCAGAGTATATCACTTCTTTGTCCACCTGTATGAAATGAGCATAATACAATGCATTTAGACACACTGAGTGCCCTGTAGCAAGCGCAGGGTGCCAAAATTAATAAAATACCAATATTTAAGTGAACAAGAAGGGACAGAGGTTTGAATCTCCAGAAGCAAAATACAGCTTTGTGAGTTGTAACCCCCCCCCCCCCCCCCCACCCACACACACACACACACACACACACACACACACACACACACACAAGAACAGTTTACCCTATGAGGATTTTCATTATCAAATAGTCTGGATCTGTAGCAAGCACTCAGATGAAATCTTTGCTGAAAATTGGAAACTTGATTTCTTGATGGCACTTACCCTGGGTGAACTATTTTCTTTGAGTCCAATTTCAGAGTATCTTACATCCTCTCCAGTCTTCATTGAAGAACATAACACAATTAAAACATCTGCCATAAATATGTTTTTAGTATCATGTACCGTGCACACAGAGAAATAAATCAGCATAACTTACCATTGCTGTCGCTGATAATTCTACTTTGCGCTTCTCTAGCAAAACAAAATTGCCGTTACTGACTCACTGTAACAATGCTCAATAACCTAACTATTAATTCAGTTCTTAATATTCATTAGAAAATTTAGTGTGGATTGAAATCAAGCTCCATTAAGACTTACTGTGACTCAGTATAAACCAGATCAACACCATAATTAAAATCAAGACCAACACACTCAGAGGGATGATGAGGATCTTTGTGTCATATGAAGCTCTGCAACATACAGGTTGAGAACATAATTTAGTTTACTTTAACAAGTAATAATAGTGTCCATAAAAATTTGTATGCATAATCCCTTAAAATATTTTACGTCTAAATACTGCAAATAAATATAAAAAAATATCTGACCTGTGTTCTTTATTTTCTTGTACTGTAGAATTGTTCCATTTTGATAATTGTTTCACTTATGGCAACAGTATGAGTAGTAGATATAGAAGTAGAACATAGTAGAACATTATAACAAGAGTACTGTAACAGTTACAAACCTAAAGTACAAATATTTATAAAAGTATTGAATTCATTTACATGTAAAATCTTTGATAACTTGCAATACTCACTCTTAATCGGTTTCTCAGTAACATTTTAATATACTGGTATCTGAATGTCCCCTTCAGAACACCAATACCAGCCACTGTCCTCTGACCTTAGTCCAGTCATGGTCACTGTGGAAACATCTGGGTCTCTCATATGAGTGGTCACTGTTGTTCCATCTATGGATCCAGATGATCCTGTCACACAGTTCCTGCCCAGCCTGCACCACTTCATTTCTCCAGAGTTACTCGGGTGACATCTAATAGTTATGTTTTCTCCAATATATCCTGTAATCTTCTGATGATCCACGTAGAGACTGGGGGTATCTTCAAGTAAAATTCAGTTTAAAGAAAGCAAAAAACCCAAAATGCCAATACTTTTTTCAGTGCTGAATAAAAAGAATATAGGTGATTAAGATTTCATGTTGATTCTCATTAGCTTTGAATGACAAGTGCATACTCAGTCTTAAAAAATGTTATTTTTTCTTTTCTTTTTTTTTTTTTTTCCAAAAAACGACATTGTAAAGAATTTGAAATTTTAATAGAGATGTGCACTTACCACTGGTAACTGATAGTTGAAAATACTGTCCGCAGTCCGGTCCATTATTAATCTCCACCACACACCAGTAATCAGTATTTTGATTTGTCAGATTTTTTATAGTCACAGTAAAAATTTGTTCTTTTTTGTCATCAGAGATTGAATATTTTCCTGAAGGGTCTGGTTTGTTTGTTTTTACTGCATAGCTGCAGGAGCTCCATATGTGTCCTTCACACAAGTACTTCACATGGTCTATATATTGTGACTCATAGAGACATGGGATGGAGATAGATTTTCCAGCTTCCACTGATACTTTACTGACTGTAGTTATGCTGTGAACTCCTGCAACAGGAACAAAGTATTTTATTGGTTACGTTTAATTAAAACATTCTTCCTTCATTTGTCTCTTGTACATGTAGACGCTTAGAGTGTTGTTAAGTACAAAACAGAATAAACTAAAAATTATTAAAAGCCATTATTTTTATCATCTACTGACACTAACCTTTGAAAAACATGAAGTATTTTAATGATTCCTGTGACCGACCTTTGAGCACACTGAAAAGAAGAAGAACGATGAGATGAGCAGCCATGCCTGTGAGAGAGTAGAATGAAAACACCTGAACCACAGTCAAGTCTGGTTCTATTTTTGAATTTAAGCAACATGCAAATGCAACACTTAAAACCTGCCTTCCTGATAGTTCGTCATACAATAAGGTGTTTTTTTTCTGCTGTCTTTTGCTGTAAACTAAGTATGAAAATTACCATCCACAACATTGCTACAAGTAAACAATAATATGCATTCTCATAATATATAATAGCACTGACAGTGCAGGAAGCGAAAACAGTAAAAAAAAAATCTATTAAACAGGATGAGTTCTCACAAATCCTGAAAATAGGGTTCAGGCTTATCCTTTGGTGTCGATGCTTTTGATAATTCTTTATTTCTTTTAAACCAGAAATCACGTGATCTTAAAGAAAGGAAATGGTAACAAAGAAATTGTGCAATAAACTTTCCTGCTTTGCAAGAATAAAGCTTTGTTGTTGTAAAAGAGATGAAAAGAGTCACTAGGACAGGAAACAAAATATTGCAGCAGTAAGTCCAATAACTTAGGGACAGATAAAAAGGCTTAGTATTGAAATATTTCATTGATGATTAAATGCACTCAGATGACCTTTTTTTTCACCCTGATGGAGAACAGAAATAAATATGACAATTAGGAAGGAAAAGCAACAAAAAAGGTAATAAATTTGAATGGAAAGCTGAATATTTGCCCCTTTCATATCTTTTATGATTGAAGCATAACTGTACATGCTGTCCGCATCATTTTGATTAAATCACCTTCATGTTTTTAACCCTAATATCTGTACTTCTACTTAAGCACAGAATGTCTGTACTTTTTCCACCTCTGCTCAGAGCTAAGTTGCTAAATGTGATGATGAGGATGTGGTATAGCTCTGTGGTTATTATAGTTCAGCAAACCACACAGAGGGTACATGCTTCATCAACACTGTTTCTCACACACTGAAGTGTTTGTTCTTTGTACATATTTTCACCGCATGTGCTGGATGGCAATGTTGGTTTTTCCACTGGTCAGATCACGACTTTATATTGAAATATTCTAAAGGGTAGCAGCACATTTAACTCCAAATCTTGAATCAGTCTCAGGTGGACCCCTTGTGAAAAATCAATATAAAAATATTAGTAACCAATTATCTGTGAGTCCTGGTATTCTGTCTGTTTCAGCCTAGAAAAGAAAAATACAAAGTAAACATCATGTAAAAAAAGTATTAAAGAAAGATGTTTGTGGGCCAGAAGGGGTGGGAGCACTGGGAAAGTATGTGTATCTCTCATGAGAGATAGAGACACTCAAATGAGTCAGGATGAAGTCATTAGGAGCCCACATGGCAATCCAGGAAGTTCTTTAGAGCCAGATCTGCAGAGTTTTTATTCTGTGTTCATATTGTTTATACTGTGATTTCTTTTTAGTTACTTGAAGGAAGTTCTTGTTTTTTTGTTTTTCTCTGTTTTTACAAATTATGAAATTTTGAAAAATGAATTCTGGGTCTGTAAATCTTTAAATTTTAGCATATCTTTAGATTAAACCTAAAAGTTCTTGTTGGACAAGGTGGTGTTGACATTTTGTTGGGCCAGTCATTCAATGCAATCTTCAAAGTTTACAAAAATATAATTAACACCAGTTCATCAAAATAAGTAGCTTTTAATTGAAATGTTAATACAAATTTAAGTAAATACTGAAAGGGCATGCTTTCTCCAGGTGCAAGGCAGCCTTAAAAGATGCAAATGAGGGAAAATCCTTTACAGCTTTAACAGAAGTAAACATTTTTTTTATTAGTTTTTTTTAAGCCAAAAACACAGCAAAACAGTCATTAACAGCCTCTCAGTGTGTTCAAAATGTCCAGAAATATAACATAACCAAGAAAGAGAACGTAACTTTCATGACATCGATTTTAAATAAAGATTTTGTGTATTTAGTTGTTTGGTATTTTTTTTGACATTTTAACACAGTGTTACCTGTTTAAGGTAAATAATTATTGTACCGGTAAATTTATTACAATAATTTCGAGGCCATTTTCATGGACATTTTGATCTGTCACAGTAAAAAAAAACCCACAGGGCTGCACTCTGTTTATTGCACCGAATTATTTCCTTGTGAGCATGGTACTAAAAGAATAATAAATTACAATGTGAAATATTATACTCAATAAGTAAATATGTCTGGGATTAAATGCTGAGTGCTGCATTCTGTGTTGCAAGTGAGATCAGGCTGACACTGTTTAATCTTTCTGTAAATTATATTTTCTCAGTCAGGAAGAGGTGATAACATCACATAAATAAAATAATCTCATTATCCCCAATAAGCTGTAAGCATCAGCATCAAAGGATTATCCTAACCTCTATTTTCAGATTTTGTGACAACTCATAGCGCATTTTAAACATTTTTGTTTTTATATTACTCCCAATTCCTGCACTTTCAGTGTTATTCTGTGTTATTATATTATGAAAATGCATATTCTTATTAGTAAATGAGTTCATAAAGATTTTGAATATTGTGGATGATAATTTTTATATCTTGTCTACAGCAGAAAAAAAATACAGCTTATAGTAGAGGAACTAGGAGGAAGGCAGTTTGAAGTGTTGCATTTGCACGTTTCAAAAATACGAATTCAAAAATAGATCCAGACTTGACTGTGGTTCATGTGTTTTAATTCTACTCACTCACAGGCATGGCTGCTCATCTCATCGTTCTTCTCCTCTTCAGTGTGCTCAAAGGTTGGTCACAGCAATCATTTAAATACCTCATGTTTCAATGACTAATCTCAGCAGATTATTACATTAAAGACATTTTGTGTTATTCACTTTTGTACTTAACAATACTCTAAGTGTCCAAATGTACAAGAGACAAGTGAAAGAAGAATGTTTTAATTAAACATAAACATGAAGATTATTAATTTGTTTATATTTATTTATTTGTTCTTGTTGCAGGAGTTCACAGCATAACTACAGTCAGTAAAGTATCAGTGGAAGCTGGAAAATCTATCTCCATCCCATGTCTCTATGAGTCACAATATATAGACCATGTGAAGTACTTGTGTGAAGGACATACAGTGGGGCAAAAAAGTATTTAGTCAGCCACCGATTGTGCAAGTTCCCCCACTTAAAATGATGACAGAGGTCAGTAATTTGCACCAGAGGTACACTTCAACTGTGAGAGACAGAATGTGAAAAAAAAATCCATGAATTCACATGGTAGGATTTGTAAAGAATTTATTCGTAAATTAGGGTGGAAAATAACTATTTGGTCACCTCAAACAAGGAAAATCTCTGGCTCTCACAGACCTGTAACGTCTTCTGTAAGAAGCTTTTCTGTCCCCCACTCGTTACCTGTATGAATGGCACCTGTTTGAACTCATCATCTGTATAAAAGACACCTGTCCACAGCCTCAAACAGTCAGACTCCAAACTCCGCCATGGCCAAGACCAAAGAGCTTTCGAAGGACACCAGGAAAAGTATTGTAGACCTGCACCAGACTGGGAAGAGTGAATCTACAATAGGCAAGCAGCTTGGTGTGAAAAAATCAACTGTGGGAGCAATCATCAGAAAATGGAAGACATACAAGACCACTGATAATCTCCCTCGATCTGGGGCTCCACGCAAGATCTCATCCCGTGGGGTCAAAATGATCATGAGAACGGTGAGCAAAGATCCCAGAACCACACGGGGGGACCTGGTGAATGACCTGCAGAGAGCTGGGACCAAAGTAACAAAGGTCACCATCAGTAACACACTACAACGGCAGGGAATCAAATCCCGCAGTGCCAGACGTGTTCCGCTGCTGAAGCCAGTGCATGTCCAGGCCCGTCTGAAGTTTGCCAGAGAGCACATGGATGATACAGCAGAGGGTTGGGAGAATGTCATGTGGTCAGATGAAACCAAAGTAGAACTTTTTGGTATAAACTCAACTCGTCGTGTTTGGAGGAAGAAGAATACTGAGTTGCATCCCAAGAACACCATACCTACTGTGAAGCATGGGGGTGGAAACATCATGCTATGGGGCTGTTTCTCTGCCAAGGGGACAGGACGACTGATCCGTGTTAAGGACAGAATGAATGGGGCCATGTATCGTGAGATTTTGAGCCAAAACCTCCTTCCATCAGTGAGAACTTTGAAGATGAAACGAGGCTGGGTCTTCCAACATGACAATGATCCAAAACACACCGCCCGGGCAACAAAGGAGTGGCTCCGTAAGAAGCATTTGAAAGTCCTGGAGTGGCCTAGCCAGTCTCCAGACCTCAACCCCATAGAAAATCTGTGGCGGGAGTTGAAAGTCCGTGTTGCTCGGTGACAGCCCCAAAACATCACTGCTCTCGAGAAGATCTGCATGGAGGAATGGGCCAAAATACCAGCTACTGTGTGCAAACCTGGTAAAGACCTATAGTAAACGTTTGACCTCTGTTATTGCCAACAAAGGTTATGTTACAAAGTATTGAGTTGTATTTTTGTTATTGACCAAATACTTATTTTCCACCCTAATTTACGAATAAATTCTTTACAAATCCTACCATGTGGATTCATGGATTTTTTTTTCACATTCTGTCTCTCACAGTTGAAGTGTACCTCTGGTGCAAATTACTGACCTCTGTCATCATTTTAGGTGGGGGAACTTGCACAATCGGTGGCTGACTAAATACTTTTTTGCCCCACTGTACATGGAGATCCTGCAGCTATGCAGTAAAAACAAACACAGCAGACCCTTCAGGAAAATATTTAATCTCTGATGACAAAATACAGAAAATTTTCACCGTTACTATAAACGAACTGACAGATAAAAACACTGACTACTGGTGTGTGGTGGAGATTGATAATGGAAAGGATTATGGACAGTATTTTCGATTGTTAGTTATCAGTGGTAAGTGCCTATTTTCATGCACATTTCAAATAGTTTATCATTTCCTTCAGAAAAATGTAAGTTTTTCAGAAAGACTGAATGTGCTCTTATTTTTAATTAATTCATTAGATATTTGTTTTATCGGCAAGGTACCCCCAGTGTCTACGTCGATCATCAGAGGATTACAGGATATACTGGAGAAAGCATAACCATCAGATGTCACCACAGTAACTCTGGAGCAATGAAGTGGTGCAGACTAGACAGGAACTGTGTGACAGGATCATTTGGATCCATAGATGGAACAACAGTGACCGCTTATATGAGAGATCCAAATGTTTTCACAGTGACAATGAGTGGACTACAGTCAGAGGACAGTGGCTGGTATTTGTGTGCTGGAGGGGACATTCAGATACCAGTATATTTAACTGTTACTGAGAAGCCAATTACTAGTACTACTACCTCAGGTTAAAAAAAAAATTCAGCAATTCTACATATTCTAAGTGTTAGGACTGTAAGAGGTATTAGCATAATAATCATTACAGTACTGTACTGATGATGTTCTTTCTGGAAATGTAGCCACTACCCCTACAACTGCTACTGGCAGTAGTACTATTCATACTGTTACTGGAAGTGGAACATTTACTACAATGGAACAATGGAACATTTCTACAGTAGAAGAAAATAAAGAACACAGGTCAGATAATTTTTTCTTCATTTCTTTATATTTCCATGCAGTATTTAGTGGTAAAATGTTTTGTGTAAGAAAGATTCTACAAACATTTTTACAGATGCTATTATTACTTATTCATTTAAATTCTGTTTATAAACTGCATGTTGTAGATCTTCATTTGACCCAAAGATCCTCATCATCCCTCTGAGTGTGTTGAGCTTGATTGTAATTGTGATGCTGTTCATCTGGTTTATAATTAGACACAGTAAGTCTACTAGAAATTTGATTAAAATCCATTTCAAATTTATTTGCAAATCTTTAGAAATAGTTCAACATTTAAGTTATTGTGCATTGCTACAAAGAATCAGTAACAGTCATTTTGTTTTATTAGAGCAGAACAAAGCAGAATCATCCGCCACAGCAATGGTAAGTTGTACTGATTTATTTCTATGTGGGCATCGTACATGATACTAAAAGAATAGAGAAAGTAAAACGGTTTCATAATTACAGTTTGACAGATGTTCAAACTGTGTTTTGTACTTCAATGCAGGCTGGAGATGAAGTAACATACTCTGAAGTCAGACCCAAGAAAAAACGTTCACCCAAGGTAACCAACTACAGCAGCATCAAGCAATTCAAATCTAAGAATTTTCAGTGAACATACCGGTCATCTGAGAGTACATTGGATATGTAATCTACTGTAGATTCATTTCTGATATGTCTGAGAAAAATCAATCCTCATAGGGTAAACTGTTCTTGTATTTTTTATAACTTGCAAAATACAACAACAGCTATCAGAAGAAATTAGATCATGAATCACAAAGCTGTATTTTGCTTCTGAAGATTCAAACCTCTACCCCTTCTCTTTCATTTAAATATTGTTATTTTGTCAATAACACTGATACCTGACACACCAGATTTGTAAATGCAGAAGAAATATCACCTGAGGTTGTCCTAACATACTACAACTACACATTTACACTTTAGAATACAAGTAGAGTTTAATCTATTTTTTGTTAAAGCACAGCAGAACTGTAAATAGTCCAATTTCTATATTTCTTCTCTTCCAGAGTTCATTTGGTGAAAGTGATGTGGAAATCATTTACAGTTCAGTTGTTGTACAGAAGTGTACTGAAAGGGTAAATATTAAATGACCTGAAACCAAACACACACATTTTACTTGTTGTCCTGATATGACATGTTTCACTTTGAATTTGGTCATATTTTGCTTTTTCTCTCTAATTATCATTTGCTTCTGTTCTCCAACAGGGTGACAAAAAAGCCGCGGAAGTTACATACAGCACATTAGCTGAAATGTTTTAATGTTAAAACTTTAATGTTAAAGAGTTGTATCTCTTTTTTCTGTATCTTTTATTACTAGAGTATTTGTATTTGCTGCTCTGTTATCTTCCTTCATTTACTTGTTATGTAGTAACTTTTAACCTTAACCCTTTTAACTGTTTTGTAAACAAGATAATTTCTTTTTTTTCAAGACCATTCTTCATTCTTGTAATAAAGAAGTATTACAGACTGTTAGATTGTACACTCTTAGATAGTTGTAGATATTCCACAATCAGCTGTAAGTAGTATTATTGTAATGTGGAAGCATTTTAGGAACTAAAGCGTTTCAGCTATGAAGTGGTAAACCATGTAAATCTATAGAAAAGGTTCACCGAGTTCTGAAGCATATACTGCATAAACGTTGCCATCGCTCTTCTGATCCGGTCACTGCAGAGCTCTGAACCGCTGGTATTAACCTTAGCATAAAAACTGTGCCTTCTGGAGCTTCATGACATGGTTTTCCATGGCTGTGCTGCTCCTGTAAGTGTAATTTGTTGTTGGCCCAGTAGTTTTGTCCATGTCATCTATTTTCATGATCTGAATTTATGCGTACAACATAGGTGAAAAAACCAAAACAAAAAAAGAAACACTTGTATATCTTGTAGATGCCTGACTTCACACCCAGTCTACAAGTAACTAAAATGAAGACCATATGTCAAAAAATGTAAATTTGTATTTATCTTTTATATTGGTTTTATTTGGATTTTAGTGTTTATTTGTGTGTAGTTTAATTTGCATGATTTTATTCTGTTTGTATTGCATGTTTTTAGTGTGTTATTTGACATTGTTTTAATACAATGTGGACTGGCTGGGCGCTAGCTGAGGTGGCCTATCAGCTGTCTAAAGACCTATTAAAAGGAAGCTAGCTGAACACTGGAGGAGAGATGCCCCAGAAATGAAATGCACACAAGAAGGCCAGGTGAAAAAGAGGGACATGCTGCCTGATCGTGGGGTTGCGGCGCTTCATCTGGAGATGGACTGGTCAGCGTGATGCAGTGACCCAGTCCCGACAGCAGGAACGGCAACAGCAGGAAAGGCAACAGTAGGAGACAGCGCGTGCGTTTCACAGCAGGGCAGAGGTATACCTCTGCCTGCATTCGTGAGTATTGTCTCTACTGTTGTTCACCGGATGCAGCTGTGTTGATAGAGGGTCACCATTACTATAAGCCAGGGCCGCTTCCAGGATGATTTTTCTGGCTCTTATCTGTGCTGACGCGAGGGGTACCGTGGTGGCATCCCACGATGGACTCCAGTGTAGAATGCGAGCTGGGATGTGATGGGCCCAGTGAAGGGACGAGAGGGGGACAGGAGGCTCCTCCTCGTCTGTCTGGGACGAGGCTGGCGTGGAACCCGCTCTGGAGGAGTTTCTGGCCGGCTGGTGGACCAAAAATGAACATTTATCTGGATTTGTGGGGTAGTTACATCAGAGGATTTTAGTGCACGTAGAAAATTGTATTTCTAGCAGTTTTAAAATTGGGTTTATTCCTGGGGGATATTAGTATATTGAAGACATTCTATTAAGTATGTTTTTTGAGAGTTTTATTTTATTTGTGCTCCCTGGCCTGGGAATAAAGTTTCTGATTAGACCTACATCATCCCTGTGTCTTGATTATTGACTTGCTTGCTCCCCCTTTTATCCAAAGAACCATCCTCTTAGTAAGACACTGGCAGATCAGCTTTAGTGCCTACTTTACAGTAGGAGGAACTAGATTAAAAGTGCTGCAGTTTAGTCTTAAGCAAACAAAAACCATGAAATACACTCAGCACACTAATATGATGGATGATGCAACAAAGAAAAGAAGCAAACTGAGGGCTTAAACATGCACATAAGGTAAGGGCAAAGAAGTGACACGTGGAGAACCAAGGTAAGCAAAACGGAACATAATGCCCACAGAATAAAACACTATTAAGATATAGCAGAATTCAGGAACAGAAATGCAGACTTGATAAAGACAGAAAGGGAAACTCAGAGACCAGACTGACTTACAAAGATCCTAGGTTCAACAGCGTTCAACATTGATTCAATATCAAATTCTGACGTATAAGAGTGATGTTACGCCAATATCAGATTTCAACGTTGATTCAATAGAATCAACTGATATTGACTAAACATTGTTTCAATGGATATTTGCTATCTGGATATTTGCTATTACTATCTGGTAGTAATAGCAAAGCACCACTATTATAATATAAACAGTATTCACATTTTCTCTGAAATATTGGCCTTGGACACCTTATGTAAACACTCGGTAAGAAGGATCCTAAATATGATGAAGAATGAGACATTAAAACTTTATTGAAAATGGCAAAATAAATACACTCAAAAAAAAAATTGTTTTAAGTCAGATTTGATGTCACGTGATAGACAAGCGCCGTCTCAGCCTAATTTGCATATAGAAAGTTTTAATGTTAAGATGAAGTGCAGTCTGTGAAGTAACCACAGTGTTTGGTATCGTTTTTAGTGTGTTTTCGCCGGTTAGATGTTCACATCGCCACAATTCTAACAGCATTTAAACAAGTTTTGAATTTGTCTCTAAAAAGATTTTCTATTCGTCTTGAACAAAAAAAGAACTGCGTTGGTTTGTTTTGCTATGTCTTAAAACAACTATCAACTGAGATTCAGAGGACCTCCTCCTCACTGCAGTGGGCAGTACGGTCCCCCGGTGAATACAATGGTCTCAGAAGAGCTTTTGAGAACTGCAGGAGGGAAAACCTTCATCTACGAGAGAGCACGTACCAACTGAAAAGTTGCCTAAATGGTCTTCTGGCAGAGAGGAGGAATTTATGCCATAAGGATGCGCTTGTAGCTCTTAGAGAAGAAATGGAGTCCAAATACATGCAACTGGAGAAAAGATATGAAAAGCTGGAACAAGAAAACAAAATACTAGAAGACGGGAATCAGCTAGACATGTATGACTTGAAGGAAAAGCTGGAGGCATACACAAGAATTGAAGCAGAAAATGAGTACCAGGATTTTCTAAGGCAGATACATTTGGAAGAAGTCCAAAGCTGCAGCCACTGTTGGAGGACATAATCAGAGAAATTGAGCAAGAGAAGACTAAATTAGAAGACAAAAATAAAGAATTGCAGGAAGACAAGACAAAACTAGAGGACAAGAATAAAGAATTTGAGGAAGGAAGAGAAGAAAAAAGTACAAGGCAAATATACATAGCTTGAGCAGAAGCATAAAAAAGTCCAGGACAATATATGAATAACTTGAGAGGATTCACAAAGAACAGGGTCAGACTGTCCCCAGCTCTTATTACACTGCCTTGACGACATCAAACAGTGGATGTTGTTAAATTTTCTAAAGCTAAACGAAAATAAAACTGAAGTTGTCATTTTCGGCAACTTAGTCAATAATCACATCGATAGCACTCTGGGCCCCTTTACCTCCTATTGTAAAACACATGTAAAAAACCTTGGTGTCTTGGTGCAGGTAAGTGCAGTCCTGCTTCTTTCAGTTAAGACAGCTAGCCAAGGTAAAGCCATACCTCCCGACTAATGTCTTTGAACGTGTTATTCACCTCTTCCTTACTTGCAGGTTGGACTACTGCAATTCATTGTATTTTGGTTTAGCTTCTCTACACTGGCTTCCTGTCTCCTGCAGGTTCCAATTTAAACTTTAACTTTTTTGTTTTTAAGTCACTTAACAGCCGAGCCCCTTCTTACCTGTGTGAGCTCCAGGAAAAACCATGAGGTCTAGCTCAAAATGAATGCTTTCCATCCCTTGGACTAGTCTCAAATCTTGTGGTGATAGAGCCTTCTCTGTGGCAGGTCCCAGACTTTGGAATAGTCTCCCCCTAAAGATTAGATCTGCACAAACACTTAATCAATTTAAATCACTACTAAAGATAAATTTTTATGCCCTGGCTTTTAACACACTGTGACCCAAGCATTTTGGTCTTATTTTAATTGTCTTAGTTATTGTTTTAATTCTTTTATTGTCCCATCATTGTTTTATATTGTCTCTTTTTAATGGCGTTTTTATATTGTTAAGCACTTTGTGCAGCATCGTCTGTCTGGAAATGTGCTATATAAATAAATTTGACCTTGACCTTCGTCTACCCCCTTCACATCTCCACTAATATCCTCCTTGCACTAGTGATGTGCGGATCGATCCTGAAATATCGATTCCTCCGATACCAATCAGCAGGCGCTGGCGTGTGCACTCACAACAATGGCTGCGCGTCATTGGAGTCATGTGTGGACGTATTTTACCTCCACAAACAGGTAAGACGTGGTTTGCGATACATGTGGCAAAAAAGTGCTCCAAGAGTGAGGCGTTGTAGCCATACTTGCCAACCTTGAGACCTCAGAATTAGGGAGATATTCAAAAGGGCTGTTAGGGTGGGGGGTGATAAATAAATTTTACAGGGTTTATTTATCAGATAAAATACATTAAATGTCACCACTATTATTGGCTGGCCTGGAAACAGTGGGGGTGTCCAAATTCAGAGGCTGCTTCCACCTGAGGACCCGGCCTTCGCGGTCTAAAGAAAGCATGTCACGAGCTCCCTCGGTGGAGTGAAATGCTGCCGTCTGCTCCTCGCTATCTAAAATATAACGGGGCGCTGACGTAAACTCTCGACCGTCTCACACTTCTGTTTAATCAGTTTTCTGTTTGACGTTTATTCAGCTGTGTGAAAACCCCGGAGGAACCCACCGGATGGATTAATAAAGTTACATTTAATTTAATCTAATCTAATAACTTTAATCTCAGCCAAACCGATTTACCCACGAACAAATAAAACACTGAAAAAGCCAAACAATAACATTTTTAAGCTATCAAAGTGACTTATATATCATGTTTAACACGAGTAGCGAAAGACCGCGGGGGTTTGAAAATGATGTGTCGGTCGGCTCAGATATTTGAAGTTTACACAGCTACATCCTCACCTGAAAATATGTTAAAAGTTTTTTTGCGACCCAGAAAAGAGAAATAAGAGTAATATTAAAACTAAGCAGCTGCCACCATTGTTGGAAACTGGAATTGGCTGGGCCGCGCTATGAATTCTGCGATATGGTTTTTCAATTTTGTTGTCCGGGTGGAAAATCGGGAGAATGGTGGCTCCGGGAGATTTTCGGGAAGGACACTGAAATTCGGGATTCTCCCGGGAAAATTGGGAGGGTTGGCATGTATGGTTGTGGCAACATCACTAACCTTGTCAAACACCTCAGAGTAAATCATATCACAGAATATGACAAGCGTATGTTGAGGCAAACTGAAGAGGATGAGAGGGACAGGTGCTGCTAGGGCGAGACAGACGTCTCTCACGGAGTCCTTTGCCTGCTGCAGGCAGGCAAGGTGTTCAAATAGCGCACAACTTCAGTTTTTTTTTTTTATTTCTATATGATGAATCCTGCATTATTAAGTGATAAGAACAAGTAATCTGATGTCCTGTAATCATTATGACGCTATAATTTGAGATACAATAAATAAAATAAGTTTTTGTACAAAGTATCGGTATCGGATCAGTATCGTCGATACCACCCTGAATATTACTTGGTATCGGATCGGAAAGGAAATCAGTGGTATCGCACATCACTACCTTACCCCCTCCTTCCCTCATTCTCTCCTCTATTTGCCATCTCCATCAACAGGTCTTTCTACGTGAAGATCTGTTTTCTACGGTGGCCCCTATAGAAATAGCATTTTGTACCTATTTTGGAGTTTGCATGTGTTTTGGAGTTTTGTACGTGCTTTGCAGTTTGTAAGTGTTTTGGAGTTTGTTTGTGCTTTGGAGTTTGCATGTGTTTTGGAGTTTGCACATGCTTCGGAGCTCGTACGTGCTTTGAAATTTGTACGTGTTTTGCAGTTTGTAAGTGTTTTGGAGTTTGCATGTGTTTTGGAGTTTGCACGTGCTTCGGAGCTCGTACGTGCTTTGAAATTTGTACGTGTTTTGCAGTTTGTAAGTGTTTTGGAGTTTGCATGTGTTTTGGAGTTTGCACGTGCTTCGGAGCTCGTACGTGCTTTGAAATTTGTACGTGCTTTGCAGTTTGTAAGTGTTTTGGAGTTTGTTTGTGCTTTGGAGTTTGTACGTGTTTTGGAGTTTGCACGTGCTTCGGAGCTCGTACGTGCTTTGCAGTTTGTAAGTGTTTTGGAGTTTGTTTGTGCTTTGGAGTTTGCATGTGTTTTGGAGTTTGCACGTGCTTCGGAGCTCGTACGTGCTTTGAAATTTGTACGTGTTTTGCAGTTTGTAAGTGCTTTGGAGTTTGTACGTGCTTTGTCTCTAGGGGCCACCGTAGTTTTCTCGGTGTCATAATAAAAAATAAAGTTGAACATCACAGAACTAAATAAGCATTTGTTTTTATGAGAAAGCACAAATATACAACCCGTTTCCTTATAAACCAAAAACCAGTGGATAAACAGACTGATGAAAAGGTAAGAAAACTTGACCAACTTTAACTCCCCTTGAAACCTGATAACCTGAGTTCTCAGCTTTCAGGGGGTAGAAATTCTGCCACCTTTTGGAGAATTGAGATGTTTCTCACCCGACGGCACATACGCGGACACGGCGTCGGGGCTGAAAGCCGACAGCTCACTGATTTTGAAGCGTCAGCAGGCGCTTTGTGTTTATGTCCTTTTTGTGCTAGATTCTGAAGCTGCAGGTTTTATCTCTCTCCAAACAATATTGACTGAACCAGCAGCCAAAGACAATCCAAACTACGCTTCACATTTCGCTTCACATAAACATCGTCACGAATTTCCTCTGACTTTTGCTGTTTTGCTTCCACCACGATAAAATCACACTTCATGTAGAACTCTCTCTCTCTCTCAGGAATAGTTTCCCATCTAAAAAGCTTTTTGCATTATTCGCTTATTTATTACCCACCAGTCTACGGTGTCGGCTGCTGTTTGTTTTGTTTTTTACTTCCGACAAGAAAGCCTCATTTCTGCTGTTCAATACTGAAAAAAAATTTAAACTTTTTAAAATTATGAAAAATTTCAAAATGCTTAGCTGTGTCTCTAATCAAACCTCTGTAACTTTGCTCTGCTTCACTTTGTTTTTGACTGCACAATATTTTTAAGGTGTTAGGGAGTTTTTATTGTTTTATTTGCTTATGCTTCAAAAGTTATGTTATACATATTTCACCAGACACAGTTTTCTGTTAAAACAGGAAGCTGACCCTGTGACACTGACAAGAGACCAGCACAGAAATACATATCCGCAGAAGTTGACTTGCATTATATTATTCTTAGAAATTGACCTGCAACACACATACTTTGTGACACACACACACACACAGCTTACACACACAGCTTGCACACCGACAGCATCAGGACCTGCGTAACAGGAAATGTGATTATATTTGCATATTGACGATGTAACCTATAAAAATAAACGAATACTGCAGTTCGGTGTGATTTGCTCTGAGCTTTTCACCCGTGCAGCACGTTAACCTACACAAGTGTCTCATTGTTGTTTATTCACCTGACTGTTTGTTAACTGTAAATCTCTGACATAAGGTCATCTGCTATAAAATCCCAGACCAGGAAAACTGCCTTCACGTTTTTCTGTGTTTTATCCTCAGTTACTTTGACACAAAGGAATCTGCTGTGATGCTTACACCTTTGATAAAGTCTCACAAGTGTCAGTTTTCTTTTTATAGATATAAAAATATCGACATGTACTGATAAGTGATCAGAGTTATAATATTTCTGACTGTCTGAGGCAATATTTCCCCGATTTGAATCGAATCGTGGATCGAATCGATTTGGGACCTTGTGAACCAGAATTGAATCTATTTTTTAAATCAGTGACGATACCCAGCCCTACCTACCCTACCCTACCTACCCTACTTAGAAGCTCCTATCAGCCCCTGCAATCAGTTTATATCTGGGCAAAAAGTGTCATTGACATCAAAAGTGTGTTTTTTAAGAGAAATTTAGCCAAGAGGACAGCAGTAATTCTAAGAAATTTAACATCACAGTCCTGTAAACTCGCTTGAAGTGACTAAAAAGGACTGGATTGATGACCATATGGATACAAATAGGCGGAGCCATAAAGATACATTTGTTTAATTTAAACATAACCCCTTCATAAATCTCAACTGCATAGAATAATGCGCTATTTTTTTTTTTGAAATCAAATACTTTCCTGAAATGTATGGCTTGTTTGTTTTACTGCATTATAGCACATGTACCAGTGACATGTGTCTCAAAAGTACAGGTTTTTATATTGGGAATCATGGAGACATAGATTTTTATTCTGTTACTGAGACTTTGCTGACTGTAGTTATGCTGTAACCCCTGCAACAAGAACAAATAACTTTTTAATGTATGTAATTTATTTTAATGATTATGTTTACTTCAAAAATTCACCATTACATTACTGGATTTTACTGACAAATTTATTATAATCTGCTGATGTTAGCCTTTGAAACAGGATGTATTTAAACAACTCATGTGACAGACCTTCAAGTACATTAAAGAGAAAAAGAAAAACAATAAGTAGCCATGCCTGTGTGTGGAAAACTACATGAACCGCTGTCAAGTCTGGCTCTATTTTGAAATGTATGCAAAATCCAACACTTCAAACGTGCCTTGCTACTAGTTCCTTGTGGTCTTATTTTTAGTTACATCAATTTTATAAATTGTTGTAAGTTAGAACCAAGCATCTACATCATTTAGAAGCTAGATAAACAAAGTACAACAAATACAAATGTTGATGTTGATGCTTAGAGCAAAAGGACAGGTCTATGCTTCTTGTTTTAGTTTAACAGACCAAAGAGCAGACACAAAGGGACAAAGAACTTGACTTGAGTGTTAAAGTGAAAACAAGCCTTTATTACAGCTGATTACAAGAAACAAAACAAGGCAACATGAGCCGTAGCGAAAACTAGGGATGGGTATTGATAAGATTTTCACAATCCCGATTCCATTTTCGATTCTGTTTAACGATTTGATTCTTTATCGATTCTTTTTTAAAAAAAAAGGAGAACACTAAGGTCGATTAGCTTAGAACTTTGCTTTATATCTTCTCTTTGAACAAGATAGAAATTTAGGAGTAACATGGCCTTACAAACCCAGCAGTGAGATCTTAAGAGATCCAGCCTATGGCTCTTCAATGGGGTGTCACAGGGTCCCCAGGAAAAAAAACTGTAAATGTAAAGCAATAAAATAAATATTCTTCTGTAGCAATAACAAAGGGTAACATAAATTATTCAGTAGCAATTACACAAGAATATCCAGTAATGTCCCTGCCTACAATTAAACACATTCACTTACTGAAAATCGGGGCATCTGCTGTGGCAAATGGGTGCAAGCCTTTGACCACAAACTTAGTCACTGCTCGGTGACATTCGTCTATCCTTGCCTGAAAGGAAACGCTAACGGTAGACTGCAGCGACAACTGCTAGCATCTGAGCCAGCCAGACTCTGTCTCTCTCATCATGGTCACCTAAATGCACAGTAATGGCAGGTTTTGTAATAAGGCAGATCGCGCTAACATAATATGCACTGTTAGTATTATTTACCTGCTGCATTAACGGGAGAGGACGTGCAAACGTTACCGCTGCTGTTGGGTTGAGATTCACGAGTCCGGAGCGGAATTAAAAACACGACATTCATTTAAGGTTATCGTGTGTTTCGTGAGCAAATGCTTTTGCATATTCGTAGTGTTTCCTCCCTTAAATGAAGTATCTACTTTGCAAGTATTGCAAGTTGCCCTGTTGTCATCTGTTCTCGTAAAGCATAACCAAACTTTTGAGCGTTTGAGCCGCCATGTTTCCTGCCAGGTAAATGACGCTCTGCAACGTGGTGACGTCATTCAGGGCGACTGGAATCGATAAAAATGGCAAACAATTCCAAGGAACTGAAACAGTGAGAACCGGTTCTCAACAAGAA
This sequence comes from Diplotaxodon limnothrissa, assembly GCF_057381915.1. NCBI lineage: Eukaryota > Metazoa > Chordata > Actinopteri > Cichliformes > Cichlidae > Diplotaxodon > Diplotaxodon limnothrissa. The sequence continues at coordinate 11,404,735 of NC_140608.1, read as the reverse complement.
CCGGGTTTCGATACCCATCCCTAGTGAAAACTAAACTAAATCCTAAACTGGGAACACTAGAACAGACTATCAACAACTATGAACATGATTTTGCACTGGGGCATGAGAGGAACTACGACATCAATAAACATGAACTAGAAACGTGAACATGCCCAGAACAAAAAAATCATGAAAAAAACTTGACAAGACGAGATGGGTGGTAACACAGACGATCTGACGAAGACTGAAAGAACACACACAGACTAAAATACACATAGGGAAGTTTAGGGGAAGTGAAAACACATGAGAAAACAGCTGACACAATAGACCATAATAACACCACAGGAGAAGTGTAAACTGAGCACACAGAACATTGAAGCAAGATTTTAAAAAATAAAAAGGAAACATGATGTGATGCAGACATGATACTAACTTGACAGCATGAACCAACGAGGGAGACTAAAACACAAGGGGCGATGACACAAAGAAGGACCTGATGAACAAAGGACTAAACACTGTGCAATTTAGGAGCTTTAAGATAACTAGATGAACTTAACATAAAGGAATGTCAACTCAAATCCTAACTAATAATACCAACAATAAGTACTAAATAAGAAGTAGAATATAAAAAAATCCACTAAACAAAATGAACACAAAATGCAGGGTCAAAGACCCAGCCTGTGACAACAACTTTGATTTTTGAACAACTCAATAGATTTTTTACAAAATCTTTGAAAAGATGAAGAAAATATTTGCTACATAACATGTTGATGGCATCAGATAACACATTACCATTATCATTTGTCTCACAAGGACTCCAGTAACATAGGTACAGAGAAAGTTAAGATTGCATAAATGTTTGAATGTCAAAGCATTTCAGTAGAGATTAGCTAATGTGCTGTATGTAACTTCTGTTTCTTTTCCTTCAGCCTGTTGGGGAATAGAAACAAATCTGACAATTAGGAATAAAAGCAAAGAAAAATGTGACCAAATTAAAAGGAAACAAAGGAAGTGAGAAACGGTGTGTGGTTGGTTTCAGGTCTTTTAATATTTACCCTTTTATTACGCTGTTTCTCAACAACAGAACTATACACGAGTTCCATGTCACTTTCAGCAAATGAACTCTGAAAAATGAAAAGTAGAAACTGAGCACTTTACACTTCTGCTGTGCTTTAAGTAAAAAAAAGAAGAAGCCTACTTGTATTCCTAAGATAAACGTGTATTTGTACCATGTTAGGATTACCTCAGGTGATTTTTCCCACATTTCCATGACTGGAGCAGACTTTTCTGCTACTGTAGCACTCTCACTTTTGTAAGTGCAGGGTGTCAGTGTTGTTGACAAAATATCAGTATTCAAAAAAATTAAAAGAGATAAAGGTTTGACTTATCAGAAGCAAAATACAGCTTTTTTACTCATGATCTAATTTCTTCTGATAGCTGCCGTTGTATTTTTCAAGTTATAAAAACACACAAGAACAGTTTACCCTATGAGGATTGATTTTTCTCAGACATATTAGAAATGAATCTGTAATAGTTTATACATCTAATGTACTGTCAGATGACCGAAATATTTAATGAAAATTCTTAAATTTAATTGCTTGATACTGCTGTAGTTGGTTACCTTGGGTAAATGTTTTTTCTTGGTTCTAACTTCAGAGTATGTTACTTCCTCTCCAACCTGCATTGAAGAACATAACACAAGTAAAACATCAGTAAACTGTCATTATGAAAGTTTGCCCTGTGATGTACTTTTCCTATTTTTTTTTTTAGTATCATGTACCAATACCCAGAAGGGGAAAAACAGTCAGTATAACTTACCATTGCTGTGGCTGATGATTCTGCTTTGCTCTGTTCTAGTAAAATAAAACTGCTGTTATTAACTCTGTGTATGATGCAGAATAACTTAAATATTCATTTCATTTTAAAGATTTCCTAGTAAATTTTCCACAGATCTAAATCAAAGTTCAGTGAGACTTACTGTGTCTGAGTATAAACCAGATGAACAGCACCACAATTACGATCACGATCAAAACACTTAGAGGGATGATGAGGATCTTTGGAGGAAATGAAGCTCTGCAACATGCAGTTCAAAAAAAGATAATTTGCTTTATTTAGTCCGTTAAAAAACAAAACAAAATAAAAAATCATTATACAGACTCCCTTAAAAAGTATAGTATTACTAAATGCTGCATATAAAAAAAATAACAAAATCTGACCTGTGTTGTCTATTTTGTACTATTGTAAAATTATTCCATTGCTCCATTGTAGTAAATTTTCCATTTCCATTAACAGTGTGAATAGTAATACCAGTAGTAGTAGGGGTGGTGGCTATAATTCAAAAAAGAACATCATCAGCAGAGTACTGTAACAATGACTGTCTTAATATCTCTTAGAGTACTAACATTTACAATGGATGTGATTCACATACATGTAGAATTTATAATTTGCAGTACTTACTAGTGTTCTCAGTAACAGTTAAATATACTGGTATCTGAATGTCGCCTTCAGCACACCAATACCAGCCACTGTCCTTCGTCCTTAGTCCACTCATGGTCACTGTGAAAACATTTGGTTCGCTAATATGAGCGGTCACTGTTGTTCCATCTATGGATCCAGATGATCCTGTCACACAGTTCCTGCCCAGCCTGCACCACTTCATTTCTCCAGAGTTACTGTGGTGACATCTGATGGTTATGTTTTCTCCAATATATCCTGTAATCCTCTGATGATCCACATAGAGACTGGGAGTACCTTAAGGTAAAATGAATACAAAAATGGAAACAATGGATTAATGATAAAATAATGGGTAATTCTGACTTCATATCGATTCTCATTAGGTTTAAATGACAAATAAAAGCACATTCAGTCACTGTTAAAAATATTCTAAGAAAAACTCAAATTTTTTAAGAAAAAAAATTTGGACTATAAAAATAGGCACTTACCATTGGTAACTAACAGCTGAAAATACACTCCATTATCTAGTGCTGTATTCTTCAGTCCACACCAGTAATCAGTGTTTTGATTTGTCAGATGGTTTATAGTCACAGTGAAAATTTGCTCTTTTTTGTCGTCAGAGATTAAATATTTTCCTGAAGGGTCTGCTTCATTTGTTTTCACTGCATATTTGCAGGATCTCCAAAAATATCCTTTACACAAGTACTTCACATGGTCTCTGTATTGGTAGTGATAGAAACATGGGATGGAGATAGATTTTCCAGCTTTTACTGAAACTTTACTGACTATAGTTGTGCTGTGAACTCCTGCAAAAAGAAGTGTTTTGATGGTTATGTTTACTTAATACATTCTTTGTTTACTTATCTTGCACAACTATGTTGCACATGTAGAAACATTACAGTATTGTCAAGTATAAAACTGAATAATACAAAACAAAATAAATAACAGTCATTAATTTTTTCATCTGCTGACATTAACCTTTGAAAAATGAGGTCACCAACCTGTTTTCACACTGAAGAGGAAAAGAACGATGAGATGAGCAGCCATGGCTGTGAGTGGAATTAGACATGGTCAAGTCTGCATCTATTTTTAAATTAATGCAACATGCAAATGCAACAGTCCTTCCTTCCTCCTAATTCCTCTGCTATCAGGTGTTATTTTTTATTTTTTATCTTTTGCTGTAGAGTAGGTATAGAAATTACCATCCACAACATTTAAAAGCTTTTGTCAGTACGGGGACGCACGGATTCGCCCGTGTTGCGTGCTGACTAGACGCGGCAAAGACCTGGCGATGGGTTGGAAAATGCACACAGTTTAATTTAGTAACACCAAGAGCGCAAACCGCGGATTCGGACAGAAATCGGTGTTATCAACGGAGCGGGAACACGACCGGGATGGCAGAATGCAAAGAGACACAGTACTTACGGAACCTACGGTGAAGGAAGGCTGACGATCAGAAGGTATCCGAGCTCCTGACACGAAAGTAACGACGTCTGAGCGAAGAACAGGTGGGTGGATCTTACTTTTAAAGCCAATCTCCGCGGTCTCTCGACCACTACTTGACAACTTTATGGACTGATTTACTTATTGCTACAAGAAAACATTAATATGCATTCCCATAATATTGAATAACACTGACAGTACATGAGTGAAATTTAAAAACAAAAAAAGGTAAACAAGTGCTGTGAGTTCTCATAAATCCTGAAACTAGAGGTCAGGATTATGCATTGATGTTGATGCTTTTGATGCTTCTTTATTTCATTTAAACCAGGCATCGTGTCAATGATGTTAAAGGCAGCCAAACGTAACAAAGAACTGTGCAATAAAGCTGTATGTTTTTAAGAATAAAGCACAAGGGTTTTATAATGTTGTTATATACAGGCGATTAAAATAGGCTACAAGATGATGTGAGCACACAACATGCTGCAGCAGTGAGTGACAAAGAGTCCAATAACATAGATATGGATAAAAAAGCAAATATAGGTTTAGTATTAAAAAAAAAAGGTGTGTTGATTAGCTAAAGTGTGTTTCTGTGACCGTTTTTCACCCTGTTGTAGAACATAACAAATATGACAATTGAGAAGGAAAAGCAACAAAAAGGTGATTAAATCACAATGGAAACATGACATACTAGGACAACAAGCAAATGAAGGAAACACAGGACGGAAGAAACAGTTTGATTTGTTTTTACTTCTTTTACTATTTGCCAATTTCATATCTTTTATGATTAAAATTTAACTGCACATGCTGTCCACATCACTGACTAAATGACCTGTATGTCAGAATAGAAATTGAATGCTTTACACTTTGAGGCATTTAAAATAGTTTTATTATTCTGCACTTTGGGGGGAAAGTGTGCTGATATTTTTAAATACAAAGACATAGTTGTATTATATTGGGGATAACTGAGAATACTTTAAACCAGTTTATGTTATGTTACTTCCTCTTCCTGTCTCGAATGTGAAAATGTAAATTACAGAAAGCCTGATCTCATCACAACACATCACTAATGACTGTCCTAATATGTCAAATTTTTAATAGTCACACTGAAGGTTTTTTGGTGTTTGTCATCACACATTTTTATAATCATTAGTTTTGTCATCTGCTGGCAGTAGCTTGTGAAACATGAAGTATTTAAATGATTCCTGTGATGACCTTTGAGTACACTGGACCATGTCTATTCAAACATCAAGCATGCTTTCAGAGCGACACCCCTCCCCCACCTGGCTGGATCTGACCACCTCTGCATGTCCCTCACCCCCACCTACACCCCCCTGCTGAGAAAAACAAAGCCCCAGACAAAGACAATAAAAACCTGGCCTGAAGGAGCCCTTTCTCAACTGCAGGACTGCTTCTCAACAACTGTATGGGATTTATTCTCCAGCCACAACCTCCAGGAGTACACGGACACTGTACTCTCGTACATCAGGAACTGTGTTGACAATGTCACCGTCAACAAAGGGTCAGGGTGTTTCCAAATCAAAAACCCTGGATGAATAGCGAAGTGCAATCCCTCCTAAAAAGCCGCAACACTGCCTTCAAGTCAGGGGACAGGGCTGCGTATAGGGCGGCCAGGGCAGACCTGAGTAGAGGCATCAGGAAAGCTAAGGCTGCCTATAGGAGGAGGATTGAAGATCACTTTGCTGACAACGACCCCAGAAAAATGTGGCAGGGGATCAATCACATTACCAACTACAGAAGCAATAACCAGGCAACATCTAGGACTGATGCCTCACTGGCTGAGGATCTAAACCGTTTCTTCGCCCGCTTTGAGACGACCAGGCCCTCAGCTGCCACACCACTTCCACCCGCCCCCAGCACTGGCACACTAACACTTAGGGAGCACCAAGTGAGGTGTGTTCTAAGGTCAGTGAATCCCAGGAAGGCGGCAGGTCCTGATGGAATACATGGAAAGGTTCTCAGAGCATGTGCTGACGAACTGACCGGAGTCTTCACTAAAATCTTCAACCTTTCCTTGTCATCAAACACCGTCCCGCCCTGCCTCAAAACCTCCACCATCATCCCCATCGCCAAGAAGACAGCTGTGGCCAGCCCAAATGACTACAGGCCTGTTGCACTTACGCCTGTAGTGATGAAGTGCTTTGAGAGACTGGTCTGTCAGCACATCAGGGCCGGTCTGCCTCCCACTCTGGACCCCCACCAATTTGCCTACAGGACAAATCGTTCCACCGAGGACGCTATCACCATAGCGCTCCACACTGCGCTGAGTCACCTGGAGCACCGAGGAAGCTATGTGAGAATGCTCTTTCTGGACTTCAGCTCAGCATTCAATCATATCATCCCGGAGATCCTGGTCCAGAAACTGTCTCACCTGGGACTCTCCACCCCCATCTGCCTCTGGATCAAGGACTTCCTGACAAATAGACCACAGTCTGTCAGACTCGGCCCCCACCGGTCCAGCACCATCACACTCAGCACCGGGTCTCCACAAGGATGTGTTTTGAGTCCCCTCCTGTTTACGCTCTACACATCCGACTGCTCCCCTACCCATCTCTCAAACACCATCATAAAGTTCGCGGATGACACCACAGTGGTTGGACTCATCTCAAGGGGGGATGAGTCGGACTACAGAGATGAGGTCAACAGACTGACTGAGTGGTGTTCAGTTAACAACCTCCAACTGAACACCACGAAAACTAAAGAACTTATCTTGGACTTCAGGAAGGGTAGAGCAGACCCGGCCCCACTTTACATTCACGGGAGCTGTGTGGAGAGGGTACACTCCATAAGGTTTCTGGGCGTGCAGATCTCTGATGACCTCTCCTGGACTGCAAATACTACAGCGGTGGTTAAAAAGGCCCAGCAGCGTCTCCACTTTCTGAGAGTGCTCAGGAGGAACAACCTGGAGGAGAGGCTGCTGGTGACATTTTACAGAGCCACCATAGAGAGCATCCTAACGTACGGCATAACAACATGGTATGCAGGGTGCTCAGCTGCAGACAGGAAAGTACTGCAGAGGGTCATCAACACAGCCCAGAAGATCACTGGCTGCTCTCTGCCCAGCCTGGAGGTCACTGCAAACTCTCGGTACCTCAGCAGAGCTGGCAATATCATCAAGGACCACTCTCACCCCAGCAACCAACTGTTTGAACTATTACCGTCAGGCCAACGGTACAGGTCACATAAAACCAGGACAAACAGATTCAGGGATAGCTTCTTTCCCAGAGCTATCACCGTAGTAAATAAGCACAAAAACAATTGAACCTATTCCATACCGTCACTGTCATTATATTATGCTGCTATTCATACTGTCATTATATTAATGCTGCTATTCTGTATATATTGTACATACTATTGTTTGAGTACTTATGATTGTTTTTTTGTATTTTTTATATTTTACATTTATATTTATTATTGAAACTTGCACCAAGGGAGTGGCACTCCAATTTCGTTGTACTCTGTACAATGACAATAAAGGCTATTCTATTCTATTCTAAAGATGAGCAGAACAGTGAGGTGGGCAGGCATGTTTGCGAGTGAACAGAGAAACACTTGATTCTATTTCCTAATTTAAGTAAAGATGCAACACTTCCGCTTGAGAGCTCTGTTCTCATCTCCTTTTATAGATGTGTGTGGAGAGTAGTGATGGTAAATTTGATTCTTTTTACTGAATCGAGTTTTAATGAGTCACTCACCAAAATGAATCGGTTTTTTGAGTCATTTGATTCACTGAGTCAGTTGACCAGAGGGTGCAAAAATTTTACATTTTCACTCAAACTTAATTTGTTTCTCTTTTCATGTAAATCCCACTGCTAAGATGAATGATTCAAAAAAAAAAAACAACAACTATTTTATAGAGCGAAAAAGAGCAAAAACATTTCTAAAATTAAGCAATTTCCTATCAAAATTGCTTAATAAACATTTATTTTGTTTATTTGTATTTTATTAGTATTTTCCTTAAGTGTGTCAAATATATATTTTCTCATCTAAATGTCCACTGAACTGTGAGCCAGGGGGCGGCAATGCGCCTTAACATTGGTTTCCAACCAAGAAGAAGAAGAAGCTGTGAGCCAGGAGGGAGGGGGTGAGTGAGTGATTCGTTCGCTCGCTCTATGATACAGCACAGGAGGGAGGGGGTGAGTGAGTGAGTGATTCCCTCGCTCGCTCTATGATTCAGCACAGGAGGGAGGGGGTGAGCGAGTCCTGAGTGATTCGCTTATGCTTACGATTCAGCACAGGAGGGAGGGGGTTAGTGAGTGCTGAGTGATTCGCTTACGCTTACGATTCAGCACAGGAGGGAGGGGGTTAGTGAGTGAGTGAGTGATTCGTTCGCTCTATGATTCAGCACAGGAAGGGAGGGGGTGAGTAGATCAAATGTGTTGTTAGCATGTTAGCAGAGCGATTCTACTCTGAAATGAGGAGTTATTTTCTTGATGTGAGCTTCTACTCAGGGTTTTTTCTTCCAGTTCAGAGTAGAAATGCTTTTGTCCCCCCCACAATTGTAATTATAAGCTAGATATATTTCTACTAATGGAATTAGTTTGCTAACAACAACAGGGATGAGTCAGTGAGTCAGTTGGGCTTGTGAATCATGATTCACGAGTCAGTAAAGTGATTCTCGAGTATTGAACGATTCGTTCACGAATCGAACATCACTAGTGGAGAGTGTTCTATGCTCTATGCAAATGCAGGAAGAGGGCCACCTGTATCATGAAGGAGCCCACTCACCCAGCACGCTCACTCTGTGTCCCGCTCCTCTCAGGCAGGAGGCTGAGGAGCTTTAAATGCAAAACTACCAGACTGAGAAACAGCTTTATTTCAGAAGCTGTGAGACTTCTTAATGCTTAATGGACAAGAACTGTTATTATAGCTCCTTAATCACTACTGACACTTACTGACATCGTCACCTTATCAATGCTGGTCATTATTCCCTTTTGCTGCTAAAGTATTTATTGCACTCTATTTATTTGTATTACTTTATTACTTGTTATTCGGTTTTATATTGTTATTGTTATTTTATTGTTATTCATTGTTTTCTGTTATTATTTTTGTTTTAATCTGGTTTTTTTAAAATTCTGTTTCTTTTCGCTCAGGAACCGTGTGTACGTAGTTTCGTTCTACCTCATGTAAACATGTGATGCGAATGACAATACAGCTTCCTTGAATCATTGAATCGTTGAACAAATATGGTTATGAAATAATTCAAGCATTTAAAGTGGATCATACAGGTGAGGTATCATCAAAATATACAGCAGACTTACAGTAAAACAGCCACTGTAGGCTTCAAAAATAATAACACAACTCAAAAATATTTCATACATAAGATAGATGGATAATAACACGTATATATAAAATGTTTCTCAGATGTATTATTATTTTTAATAAGTCACATTTGTTTTGAGTTATTGTTAACTGAATATTTTAAAATGTAGGTATTGACTTTTCAAATTTTTGTAATTCTTTTATGATAATTCTTCTTAATAAAAAGAACAAGTAGTCTGACTCACACTAAAATGGATTAATACTCGGGTTTTTCCCCTTACTGTTTCACAAAGTGTTAAAAAGGGAATGTCCACAACTTAGACTTCTTTAATGGAGGATATTTTATTAAAGCAATTTAGCCAGAGAAAAACAAGAACAGAATCAAATAATAATCACCTATTGTGACATCAAATTTACCTTACTGACAACAACCGATCCCCAGCTACACCTTATCATCTTTTCTCTATCTGACTTTTCCACATACATAGTTTAAAACAATAAAATCACTTATTTACATTTTGTTCTCTTCTATGTCATTCTTAACATAAAAAATTCTGTTCCATATGAACAATCCGTCACAGATGAATACTGTATACTTCACATTAGCTCATTCTCACATGAACATCTATTTTCACATAATCTCTCGTTAATTCAAATACAGAGGAATATCATCATTTAAATGATATCGTCTTATTCGATATATATGAAAAACTTATACCTGATGATATTCTGATCAGTATGAAGCAATTAAGCAGAATTAACTGTCAGCAAAATCACATATGAATAATGTTTCTTTGGTGAACGAGTACATCATACTTAATACCATTTCTCTTATTAGGAATCATATATAATATTGAATTGGTGACACATTTCTCTGCTACGGTCGAAGCTGGATCATGTCTATGCACAGAAAATCTAGACATTAACATAATTTTCATTAGTCAACCCTCATTTCTCATTCACCATATCAATTAAACATAACTTAATTATATTTATGATTAAGAAAAAAGATGATTTACTATCACCAAATGCACATACTCAAAAGCTCACAAAACGCTGGATGTTAAGACCTTTTACCGTCTCACAGATGTGATGACAGGTAATCCAGGGAAACATCAATGTCTCTCCATGCCACTTGTCTTGACAATGTTTGTGTTTATGATGTTCATTTATTACACTAAAGCCACTGAACAGAGTTACTGTGGTGGCATCTAATAGTTATGCTTTCTCCAAAATATCCTGTAATTGTCTGATGATCCACATAGAGACTGGTGGTACCTTTAATGAAAATAAACAAATAAATACAAATTAAATCAATTAAGAATAAATAAATACATAAATAAAATCAAAATAAATAGAGTAATAAGTGGAAAATGTATTGAAAAGTCAGTCTTCGCATTTATTCCATATTCTGAAGAAAAAGAGCATATTCAGCCTTTAAAAAATAAAAGAAAACTTTGTTTTGTGCTTTGTCATTAAAAAAAATTATAGTTATTTAAAATATTTACAAAAATGAGCACTAACCAGTGGTATTCTTGAAATTAACACTCCTGGGTTAGGGTGAAGCAACAGTCCAAGTAAGTTGAACGCTGTAACACTGAATTAGATGTCAGAGCTTGCAAGGTTTGTCAATAAGTTGAGCATGGACACACACACACATACACACCCTGCCCTTCTTTGCACTGGATAAAGCCTGCCCCCTTGTGTGTGAATCAACATTGAACATTGAATGAGTAGCCAAGCAACATATTAAAAAAAATTCTTTTTATCATTTTCTTTTTATGATATGCATAAATGTACCTATCAGCTAGTGAGTGTGATATTCAATAAAAGTATTAGATTTGTTGAAGTGGATACTGGTTAAAGAAACTGTAACTGTGGAAAAATTCGAGACAACTGTTGTTCTGAGGGTTTGGAGAGATTCTCCCTATGTGGCATAAATATTAGCTCGAGGTCTAAATATTAGTTTTACATACTTGTGTGCAAAAGTTTTGAGTCACTGCTTATTTCTTTGTATTTTGCTTCCAGACTTTTTTTTTTTAAATGATCTTGAGTACTTCAGGCCTTTTGAAGGTCGTTTTAATATTTTCTTTGGATATTGGCTGCTTTTCTTTTTTTTTTTCAAACCAGATGTATCCATAAATCTTTAATGATAAAGAAGACAACATAAATATGAGATTATACATGTGTAAAAATGACAAAAAATCAATTATATAGCCTTCCAGTTTTGTATGCTTTAACAGGTAGTGAGAATAAATTAAGTCTAATTACACATCCATAAAAACAGCTTAGCAATGAATGTCTTATCAATGAATATCATCCCATGTTAGCTTATCTGTAATTATAATACCAGAACTGGTAAATAGTAAATGCTCCATCAGTCACAAATGAAAATTTGAGTTCTTGTTTAAAAACCAAAATTTTAGAGGCGACAGAGAGAACATTCATCATTCTAAAGGAATGAAAAAAGAATGAAACAATCAACTATTTCCCTGCTCATCTATATATTCACATTTTTTCCCTTAAGCATCATCTGTTTACATTAGGTAATGATTTGTTTTCTGAAAAAGCAATGTGACCAATGTACACGAGGACATAAAGACAGTCCATATGATAAAAAAAGAAAAAAAAACTTTAACATAATAAAAGCAGTAAGTTATCAAACGCAAACATGTCAACAAGACGGGACAAAATATTGCAACTATGCACTGGTTTTTGCTGGTGTTCCAACGTTTTTTTTCCACAAAGTTTAGGAATGTGTTTATGGCACACACACAAAACAAACTGAATGGCAGAAAACAATGTCCATAAATCTAAACACACACACAATTACAAGGAAAACAGGAAGTAAATAAAATGGGACAGAGACTTAGCAAGACATGGAAACACAGGAAGGGCTTGGATGAACAGGAAGAAAGGAATTAATCAAGACTAGTTTATCAAAGATAAACTAGTCTTACAACATAATGAACTAAATTAAAGCAAAAACTCTAAACAAGGCAAACAAGACACAAAAAACATGATCCATGAGAAATAAGAAACAAAAATTATACTTAAACCCAAGAAAACTCAGAACCCTGGTCAGAAAAATAGAAACCCATGCCTTGAAGCTCCTGGCAAAAGGTTTTTGGTGATGTCAGAGCAGGCTTGGAGTTTTAAGTCAACAAAACATTGATAATACCCTATATCCCTCAGCACTCAGCAATCTTCCTCTGTAACTTTACATGTACTACCAATGCATTGCTGAGATGCTGTGGTTCCAAAATCTTTCCATGTTGCAATAACATAACTTAGAGTTGATTGTGGAAGATTGAGGCGAGAAGAAATTTCACAAACTGACTTGTTGCAACAGTCAGTTACAGTCCTGTTACAATGCCATTACTGGACCAGTTCAGTGAGCTCTTTGGAGAATGCAAATCTTTCGAAAATGGAGGAAAACTGAATGGCTCGGTGATTGATCTGCTGACAGTAAAAGAAAACATTGCAGCATATGTCCTGCAAAAACACCAGTAAAAGGTAGATATAAAAATGATAGAAAGGCCAAAAGTTCTAATATTTAAAGATTTCAGTAGTGATTGGCTAATGTGCTGCATGTAACTTCTGTGTCTTTTGCCTCACCCTGAGAACAGAAACAAATATGACGATTAGAAAGAAAAAGCAAAGACCAAGGTGACCAAATTTAAAGCGAATCATGTCTTATGAGGACAATGAGCTAAATTATTTGAAAAGAGAGAAACAGTATGTGAGAAATCGTGTGTGTTTGGTTTCAGGTCTTTTAATATTTACCCTCTTGTTTCTTTATGGTAACAACTGAACAAACAAAAGGAGTGGAAACAGAACACTTTACAGTCGTGTCATTCTTTAAGAAAAAAAAAGTTAAAGTCTGCTCATACTCAAATACAAATGTATAGTTGTAGTATGTTAGGGTTACCTCAGGTGATTTTCTTCTAATCAGAATCAGAATCAGAATACTTTATTGATCCCTGGGGGAAGGCCACAGGCAGGAAAGATTTCCTGTGTCGTTCAGTGGTGCTTTTCGGTAATCTCAGTCTCTCACTGGACGTGCTCCTGTGACTGACCAGCATGTCATGGAGTGGGTGGGAGGTGTTATCCAACATTGTCTTTATTTTGGACAACATCCGCCTCTCCGACACCACCTTGAGGGAGTCTAGCTCCATCCCCACAACATCACTGGCCTTACAGATTAGTTTATTGAGTCTGTTGGCATCTGCTACCCTCAGCCTGCTCCCCCAGCATGCAACAGCATAGAGGATCGCACTGGCCACAACAGACTCGTAGAAAATCCTGAGCATTTTCTGGCAGATGTTGAAGGACCTCAGTCGCCTCAAAAAATAGAGACGACTCTGGCCCTTCCTGTAAAGTGCTGTGGTGTTTTTAGCCCAGTCCAGTTTATTGTCAATGTGAACTCCAAGGTATTTATAGTCCTCCACAATGTCAACACTGACCCCTGGATTGAAACAGGGGTCAAGTGTTTCCTGGTCTTCCTGAAGTCCACTATCAATTCCTTGGTCTTTGCCACGTTGAGTTGCAGATGATTCTGCTCACAACACGTGACAAAGGAGTCGACCACAGTCCGGTACTCTGTCTCATCATCCCTGCTGATGCATCCAACCACCGCAGAGTCATCTAATGTTTCCCACATTGGCGTATATTACTTCCTGGTCCACCTGTGTAGGATAAACAAAATGTAATTTAGTGAAAGATTGAAAGGTGTCAGCCTGGTTACTCCAAACTCTTTTCATACAGAGCCTTTATAATATGTTTATAATATGGAGATTATCCCAGAGAGTTGAATCTGGACGCTGTGTCCAGATGAACACAAATCAATATAACTTACCATTGCTGTGGCTGATGAGTCTGCTTTTCTCTGCTCTACAAAAAAACAAAGCACCTGTTACAGACTCTATGTTAACAATGCAGAATAAATCCTAATGCAGTTTCAAGATTTTGAAGTAAATATTGTTTGGATTTCAATCAAAGTTTAACAAGACTTACTGTGTCTCAGTATTAACCAGATGAACAACACCACAATTACAATAAAGATCAACACACTCAGACGGATGATGAGGGTCTTGAGGTGAAATGAAGCTCTGCAACATGCAGTTTGAAAACACATAATTTAGTTTAGCATAATAATTATATTCAGCTGTAAAAGATTTTTAGACAAAAGAACAGTTCTGTTGCTAAATCTACTGCAAATATAAAACATATCTGACCTTTGTTGTTTATTTTTTAATGTGGTAACTGTTCCATCTCCAGTACAAGTATGGGCAGTAGCTATAATTCAACAAAACAACAGTCAGTACTAGAGTACTGTAACAATGATTGACCTAATATCTCTGAGAGTACTAACATTTATAAATGGCTGGAATTAAGACATGTGCCAAGTTCATAATTACTTGCAGTACTCACTGGTGATTGGTTTCTCAGTAACAGTTAAATATACTGGTATCTGAATGTCCTCTTTTGCACACCAATACCAGCCACTGTCCTCTGACTGTAGTCCACTCATTGTCACTGTGAAAACATTTGGTTCGCTCATATAAGTGGTCACTGTTGTTCCATCTATGGATCCAGATGATCCTGTCACACAGTTCCTGCCCAGCCTGCACCACTTCATTTCTCCAGAGTTACTGTGGTGACATCTGATGGTTATGTTTTCTCCAATGTATCCTGTAATCATCTGATGATCCACATAGAGACTGGGGGTCCCTTCAAGGACAAACATTAAAATAAATAAAGTAATGAGTGGATAGAAGGAAAAAAATTACAGATGTGAAAAACCATTGGCAATTTAGACTTCACGTCTATTTCTATTAACTTTTAATAACAACTTTAAAATGTTAACAAAGATGGAACCTCACCACTGGTAACTGACAGTTGAAAATGCTCTCCATAATCCGGTCCATTATTAATCTCCACCACACACCAGTAATCAGTGTTTTCATTTGTCAGATTGTTTATAGTTACAGTAAAAAAAAATTGGTTTTTATCATCAGAGATTGAATATTTTCCTGAAGGGTCTGCTGTGTTTGTTTTTAATACATCGCTGCAGGATCTCCATTTAGATCCTTCACACAAGTACTTCACATGGTTTTTGTATTTGGACTCATAGAGACATGGGATGGAGATAGATTTCCCAGTTTTCACTGATACTTTACTGACTGTAGTTATGCTGTGAACTCCTGCAAAGAAACAAATGCACATTTTAATAGAATAGTTCTGTTGATTATCTACATGTTTTCAGAATTAAATGTTTTGCTAATAAAATAAAATCTCTATTGCTAGGCTATTACAAATATTTATGCTATTGGAAATTGAAAATCAACAGAGATGCTAAGCAAATTTTTAAAAGCCCCTGCCACATACCTGTTAGTCCAGTGATGATATAAATAATCCTGAGACAGAGAGCCATATTGATAAGTGAGCAGACAAAACCATATAAACTTCCTATTTTTCAACCCTAAGTATGTCACTGCCACTGCAGTTGCAATCACTCTTCCTCCTATGTAAAACACACAAAAGTGAGCTGACAAAGGACCAGCCCCTCCCCTATCTTCACTGTGCGCTTATGCACGTTGTAGGAAAACTTTAGTTTGGAAGAAGTGGCGAAAAGGTGGAGCTTGAAAACTGAGAGAAAACAACAAAAAGTAAGCTAATAATAGTGTGTCAAATTTACCGACTTGTTAGCTGTGGGGCTGTTACCGCATGGTGAACAGTAGTACCAGTAACACCTCGTAACCAGGTCTCATAATGTGGTGGATTTTTGTATGACATGTATACCTATATACTAGGGGTGCAACGATATTCGTATCGATATTGAACCGTTCGATACAGTGCTTTCGGTTCGGTACGCATATGTATCAAACAATACAACATTTGTAATTTATTTTATCAACTTTCCTTCTGACGATGCTGTCTGTGTTGAGCGCTCAGTGAATCTGCGTTCGACTACTCCGCCTAGGCTGCACTGTCGAGCGCAGATCCACTGAGCGCTCAACACAGACAGCATCGTCAGAAGGAAGAGCGCAGGGCACCTCCCCCACCCTCATTCAGATCTGGCGTTTGGAATTATTTTGGTTTTCATGTGACGTATGACCCTGAAGGTAAGCGAGTCATGGACTAAAGTAAAACAGTATGTTGGATGTGCCATGCAATGCTCAATTACATGGGTGGGAACTAGTGTGTTAGCGCAGTTAGCTCGTTAACGTGTTGGCCGTCTAGCCCCATGCACGGGGCGATGGGCGGTAGCTCATTAACGGAGATTTGCCGTGTTGTGGCGTTAAGGTCATTTCAACGAGATTAACCTGAAAGCACTAGTGGGAACACAACGAATATGACTGCACATTTACGCCGACATCATCCTAGTGCAAAGACCAAAACAACAAGCATGCTACTAACTTTAGCCGAGTCATTTAGACAGCTGTTAGCACATGATTCTCCTTATGCTGCTGAGAATATAGCCCAGAAGAAGCGGATAGTATAGCTTTTATTTTGGAAAGAGACATTTCTCTGTAATAAACTCTCTTTTCCAAAGATGAGTGGTTCCTCAATAAGATACAGGGCTCACAATATCGCTAGCCCGACGTCCCGGGGCTAGCGATTTTTTTCAGTCGGGCTACCAAAATCTATCTCTGCCCTGCCCGTCGGGCTTTTGTAGGAAGGAAAAATATATGTCAATGCTTTTGCATTCTTTCAGAAATGTAGCTGGGTAATTATGTCATTGGCATCGGTGAGCCACTGTCAATATGTGACATATTGCAATCGCGTTTGAATTTGCGCTTGTTTTTTTGCTTTCACTTTGCAATCGCGCGAACTGTGTGTAGAGAGCGACAGCACTGATCTGTGAGTGATGATAATTTGTGCACCAATTCCTCTGACATCGTCTTATTAATTGTTAGCTTACTATGCAAACATGACAAGTGAAATCTCCCGCAGCAAGCTTAAACATGTGAGAGGTTGATCGCGCAGAGAATCGCTGAGCTTATGTGAGTGTGTGTGTAAAAGCAGCAGGATTTATATTTGACTACGATGACCTGGATGACTGAGAACCTTCACAGACAGATATATATTTTAGTTCTGCTGAGCCAAATATGACAAATCAGACTATAAGGCAAAAAGAAAGTGCAGCTTTATGGTTTCATGGACAAAATAATTTCTGTGGCTGCAATATGACGAGCTAAATAACCAGGGCTGCACATAAGTGGTCCGCAGGTGCGCATTCGCTGTCAAAATAAAAAACACGCACAAGGGTTAGGGTTAAATTTAAAAACTGTACTTTTGAGTTAAAACATATATTTATAATTTTAATAAATGACAAATTAAAAAGGCATGAACATTTTTTTTGTATCGAAAAAATATCGAACCGTGACACCAAAGTATCGAACCGAACCGAACCGTGAATTTTGTGTATCGTTGCACCCATACTATATACACTATATATCTGCATTGAACATACACTGTAACTTTGTATGTAGAGTCTTAGGCACGAGATGTTTTTCCTTGACACGCACCCACGCACAATAAACGTTTTTCATGCAGCACATTCAAAAACATGTCTCTTAGAAAATAGTAACATGGTAACAGAGATACTGAAAACAACATCATGAAATCACTGTAAAGATTATGTGATCAAGTACACACACACACGAACACATAATATATATTAACCCACACTGGAGTGTTTATCACTATATAAAGCATTTAACCCATATATTTGATGTAGTTAGGTGAAGTATTATTGTTACGGTCGCTGACCTCTAGTGGCTCTCCCTCTGTCGAAGAGTTGTTTTTCTCCTTTTCTTGTGTTGCAGGTCTGCCTCATGAGCCGCAGCTGAGGTGTGTTCCAGCTCGTCAGCCACGGCATATAGTCTGCCGTCCTAAACTGCCACACCCCCTGCCATTTTCCCCATGTTTGCCAGAGCTGTGAGCTGTAGAGTTTTGGGCAGCGGGCCTTAGTGTGTATGTGTGTGAGAACTTACCCTCTGTGAACTTTGGTTTTTCTTTCTTTTATTGTAAGCAAAGGTGTACCCTTATTGTGTTAATTAGTTTGTCATTGTGGAAGCAGGTAGGGGTTCTCTGCCATTTTTGTTTCAACTGTTTTCTCCTGGTTTGGTTAGACAGGGAGCTCAGCCATTGTATTTTGTTTTGGTTAGTGAGTACTTGGTTTTGATTTCTAGCTAAAGGGGGGTGTTTTGTTTATTGTTTTGGCCTTGGAGACCCTGAAGAAAAGAGCTTCCCTGTGCTTGTTTTACTGTAGTAGTTTTAGGCAATAAATCTTGTATACTGACATCTATTTCTCCAGTAGTTCATGTGTTCCCTTTCACTTTGTGTTACCCCTCACTCCAGTCGACACTTCATTCTTAAGTGGGGCGTAACAATTATACACATGTATATCGTAAGATTATCACAAGAAACTATGCTATTTGGGGTACTAATGTGTGACCTTTGACTATTGTTGTGGAAAATTTAACAATAACCTGCAACACAACCAGTGAGCTTGATTTGAATTGGGTTTAATAAACACATTGCAGTGTGGAGAGAACATCCCAGTGAAACACCAGGACCATCTCTGAATTGTGGCCACCGCCCTTACATCTTATATACGCAGACACAGACACTCTTAAACAAAGAACATTCCACAGCAGATCAATTATTAGCAGATCCTTAACTGTTCAGTGTAAGAAAAGCTCCGACCAACCGTCACCTCATCTGCAATAGGATGTCCAGAGTCCTCAAGAGGAAAATGAGTCTGCTGTGAAGGTGCAATAAAACTTGGGCCCCACTTATGATGACATTCCACATGCAAACAAACTGGTGACAGGAGTACTCTTACTATACTAAAGTGATATAGTTGAAATATGTGATTAATACATGAGAAAAGAAATCTGCCACCACACTATGTTGTGACCTACTGTCAGAAGACAAAGCAAATGGTTAAACTTAGGCTACGTTCACACTGCAGGCGAAAGCGCATCAAATCCGATTTTTTTGACCCTATGCGACCCATATCCGATCATGGTATGACAGTGTGAACGGCACAAATCCGATATTTTCAAATCCGATCTGGGTCACTTTCGTATGTGGTACATATCCGATGTTTCAGAAAGCGACTGCTGTGTGAATGGTCATGTCGCATTAAATCCGTCTTTTACGTCACCGACACAAGACAGACGCCAATTATCAGCGACCGAGACGACATCGCGAACGCTTCCTAGCCATCCGGTGAAACTGCTGGGAAGACAACGTTGGAGAAACGTTAACATTTTATTTGTACATAATCTGCAGATTCTGACAGAAATCTGCAGCTATCCTTTGAAGCACCGCTCCTCTCTAAAACAGCAATAAGGATAATTATTAGGTTATTTACATTATTATGTAAATAACAAAATAACTTAAAGCAAAAATTGGGAAACGTAAAGTCCGAAGTCTTTATATTAAGGGCCATCAGTCAAACAATATTGTTTGCTCTGGGTCTAAACAGAGCGCGTTGTGTGTGACGTCTTCTTTTGCGCATGCGGGCCGCTCTGAGCGTTCACACTAGAGCGCATTTGCTGTCGCATTTTATTTGTAGTGTGAACGAGCAGACAAAAAAAATCGGATTTGATCAAAAAATCGGAATTGAGCATTAAGACCTGCAGTGTGAACGTAGCCTAAGGGTGCCCCTCTGGGAAATGGCCCTGGCCCATACTTGACCCTGCACCTACTGTTTTTGGCCGCATGGGAAACTTACTCAGCAGCAGGAGGTGGGACTACTGGCACCTTTAAAAGAGGACCTGGGAAAACCCTCTGAGCTTTTTTTACTGCTATCTGTCTGGTGGGGTTGGTCCCAATCTGCATGCGCTTAAACCTGTACACCCTGGGGTTTTGCTTTGCTTGCTTTCTGCTATTTAATTCTCAGGTAAAATGTTTGTATGTATTTTTCCTCCTGTTCATATGATGCAGTGTATTAAACTGTTCCAAGAATACTACTCTTTTCCCACAGAATCATTTTCAATGCATTGATTTCAATTGGATCTAAAAAAAAAAAAAAGCTGGACCTCCAAATCGCTGGTGAAGATAAGGTTATCATGATGGCTTCAAAATTTGCGACCACAACAGTCACAGAAGGCTGCTGCTGGAGCACCAGCTGTAGAGAAGTGAGAAAGAGATGAAGGAAGATGAAATCAAAGAGTAAGAGTATAGATGGAGGAACATAAATAGGATATGAGAGATTCAAGGATTTGGGTTAAATGAATGGCTACTTTGAGCATGAGCCACTGCTAACAGCTAAAGTGTAATTTTTAATTGTCACATGCTGCAATGCAACTAAGAAATAAATAACAGCAACTGTACCAACCTGATTAAAACCTGTCAAACAAAATGAAATGCATAGATATATGTATCTTCTCCCAAAGTCAAAAACCAACAGACTTAAAAACTCCTTTGTCCCACACGCCATCAGACTGTTTAACTCCTCACTGGAGGGGAGAGGGAGGAGAAACAGGGGGACAAGGGAGGGCGGGAACAACTGAGTTGTAGGTGCTTTTCTACACTGTGCAATATTTGCAATATTTGTTTTTTGTTTTGTCTTTTTTCTTATATTTGACTGTGCAATAATCACTGTGCAATATACTTACTCAAATGAGCAATCCTATATATCCATATTGTATTTTCCGTATCTATATATGTGTATATATGGTGTATTTATGCTTATATCCTTACTCTCATTCCCCTTAATGTATCTGTAACATGCAACTTCTTTCGATGCTTTGCTACTGGATTTCCCAGAGGAACCCACCCGAGGGATTAATAAAGTTTCATCTAATCTAATCTAATCTAATCTAATCTAATCTAATATGTAGATATATGGCCCACTAGCCATATTGAATTTTTGTCCCCGTCCAGCCCTGAGTCATACGGTAACAAACTGAGGGGACTGCACTTCCAGAAGGGAACATTGCAGACATTGAGGTTAGCTAGGTGGAATCTCACAGGCAAATGGGAACCATGAAGAAGTTACTAGGAAAGCCACAACCACCAAATACCTCCAGAGGGTAAGGCAAGTCTTGAGGACTCAGCTGAATGGGAAGAACAAAATCCTGGGCTATCAACACCTGCACCCTGCCAGTCATCAAATAGCCTGCTGGGTTAATAAGCTGGCCAAAGGAGAAGTTAGATGCCACTGACTCTGTCCTATGCACGGAGGGTTTTAGTCCAAGATGTAGCACCCTGAGACTGTAGGCTAAGTGGAAGGAAGGAGGCTGAGGATTAGTGTGTGTCAGAATCGTGTCCAGGATGAAACAAAGATGCAGTACCAATTTAGTGAGGTCTTTAGAATGACTCATTACACACATATTTATGTTTAAAAAAATTTACATAAAGGCAGACTGCATGCTTAATCTTTCCAAATAGTATATAATTCCACTCTCATTCAACAAAGACAAAATGTTTGATATACACTGAGAGTTCTCACACAACCTGATGATAGAGGTCAGGATTACCCATTATTGTTGATGCTTGCAATGCTTCTTTATTACAAAAAATAACAAAAAAACAAGATTAATGTCAACGATCTTGATAAAAGAGCAAACAGATCAACACTTCTTTGACTCACTTTGCAAATATGCAGGAATATAGTTCTTAAACAGCAGTTAAAAACAAAAAATCATATAACAAGCTGATGAGAGCAGATAACACATTGCAGCACTTGTCTGACAAAGACTCCAGTAATACAGGTACACAAAATGCAAAAGGTTATAACATTTAAATATTTCAGTGGAGAGTAGCTAATGTGCTATATGTAACTTCTGTGCCTTTTTCTTCACCCTGTTGAGAAACAAAACTGACAGTTAAGCAACTATAAGAGCTTCGACTCTTCTGGGATGTTCTTTCAACAAGGTTTAAGAGTGTGTTTATAGCAGACAGAAAACTAACTGAATAGCAGGAAACAATCTCCATAAATCTAAACACACAACATACACAACACACACACACACACACACACACACACACACACACACACACACACACACACACACACACACACACACACACACACACACACACACAGGAACAGGTTATACAAAGCAAAACAGGAAGTGACAAGACAAGACACCCTATACGCCTCAGTTCTCAGCAATCTTGCTCTGTAACTTTACATGTACTGCCAATACATTGTTGAGATTCTGTGGTTCCAAAATGTTTCCAGGTTGCAATAACATAACTTAGAGTTGATTGTGGAAGAAATTTCACAAACTGACTTGTTGCAACAGTCCCATCCTATTACTATACCATTACTGGACCAGTTCAGTGAGCTCTTTGGAGAATGCAAATCTGTAGCCATACTGCATGGCTAGGTGACTGATCTGCTGACAGTAAAAAAAAAAAAACACTGTATCCTGCAAAAACACCAGTAAAAGGTAGATATAAAGAGACAGAAAGGCCAAAAGTTCTAATATTTAAAGATTTCAGTAGTGATTGGCTAATGTGCTGCATGTAACTTCTGTGTCTTTTGCCTCACCCTGAGAACAGAGAACAGAAACAAATATGACGATTAGAAAGAAAAAGCAAAGACCAAGGTGACCAAATTTAAAGCGAATCATGTCTTATGAGGATAATGAGCTAAATTATTTGAAAAGAGAGAAACAGTATGTGAGAAATCGTGTGTGTTGGTTTCAGGTCTTTTAATATTTACCCTCTTGTTTCTTTATGGTAACAACTGAACAAACAAAAGGAGTGGAAACAGAACACTTTACAGTCGTGTCATTCTTTAAGAAAAAAAAGTTAAAGTCTGCTTATACTCAAATACAAATGTATAATTGTAGTATGTTAGGGTTAGTCAAAGGAGCTTGCAAAGAAAAGCGTCTGGACTTCTTTAAGTTGCTTGAAGACGTTTCACCTCTCATCCGAGAAGCTTCTTCAGTTCTAAGGTCAAATGGTGGAGAGTTCCAGTGGGAGTAACCCCCCACAGAGGGACAAAAGAACCCCCTGATGATCCTCTAATCGCCTGAGCCAAGGTGTGAAACTGGGTGTGGGTTCCAATCAGCCAGAGTTTCGGGTGTGTTCATTGTGAAACCTGGCCCCACCTTATCATGCGAATTCCTGAGGTCAGATGGCCCAGGATGTGAGTGGGCGTTAAGGCGTCTGGGAAGGGATCTCAAAACTGGATTATAGATGGCAGAGAGTTGGTGTCGTAAACCCCCGCCTCTGTTCACAGATGATCGCTCACAGTGGACATAGATGGACTCTCCACCATTTGACCTTAGAACTGAAGAAGCTTCTCGGATGAGAGGTGAAACGTCTTCAAGCAACTTAAAGAAGTCCAGACGCTTTTCTTTGCAAGCTCCTTTGACTACGATGACCTGGATGACTGAGAACCTTCACAGACACATGTTAGGGTTACCTCGGGTGATTTTCTTCTAATCAGAATCAGAATACTTTATTGATCCCTGGGGGTAACAACTGAACTGTACATGACTTCCCCATCACTTTCAGGAAGTGACATCTGGGGGAAAACAAAAGGAGTGGAAACAGAACACTTTACAGTCGTGTCATTCTTTAAGAAAAAAAAAGTTAAAGTCTGCTTATACTCAAATACAAATGTATAGTTGTAGTATGTTAGGGTTACCTCGGGTGATTTTCTTCTAATGTTTCCCACATTGGTGTATATTACTTCCTGGTCCACCTGTGTAGGATAAACAAAATGTAATTTAGAGAAAGACTGAAAGGTGTCAGCCTGGTTACTCCAAACTCTTTCCATACAGAGCTTTAAAGGAGAGTTGAATCTGTTCTTCTGGACGTAGAACAGATTAACTTTTTGGATTTCGTTCTATGGATGATTGAGCATGCATGAAGACAATACTGGAAGATTAATTTGATCAATTAGACATTTTACTTTCCAATGTCAGTATATTCACTGAAAATCCTAGACTTGATTTCTTGATAGGACAGCTGTTGTTTACCTTGCCTAAGTGTTTTTTCTTGGGTCTAACTTCAGCGTATGCTACCTCCACTCCGGCCTGCATTGGAAAACAGAAAATAATTAGAACATCTGCAAAACTGTACTTATAAAAGTTTTCCCTATCAATTAATTTAGCTATTCTTGTAGAATCATGTACCAAGCTCACAGAGAAATAAATCAATATAACTCACCATTGCTGTGGCTGATGAGTCTGCTTTTCTCTGCTCTAGAGAAAAAACAAAGCACCTGTTACAGACTCTGTGTTAACAATGCAAAATAGCCAACAATAATGCATAAATTCAAGTAAATACTGTTTGGATTTAAATCAAAGTTTAACAAGACTTACTGTTTCTCAGTATCAACCAGATGAACAACACCACAATTACAATAAAGATCAACACACTCAGAGGGATGATGAGGATCTTGAGGTCAAATGAAGCTCTGCAACATGCAGTTTGAGAACACATAATTAAGTTTAGCATAAAAGGTTTTTAGTCAAAATAACAGTTTTGTCGCTAAATCTACTGCAAATACAAAAGATATCTGACCTTTGTTGTCCATTTTTAAATGTGGTAATTGTTCTATCTCCAGTAAAAGTATGGGCAGTAGCTATAATTCAACAAAACAACAGTCAGTACTAGAGTACTGTAACAATGATTGTCCTAATATCTCTGAGAGTACTAAAATTTATAAATGGATGGATTTCATACACGTAACAATGATTGTGCTAATATCTCTTGTGCACATGTCAAGTTCATAATTACTTGCAGTACTCACTGGTGATTGGTTTCTCAGTAACAGTTAAATATACTGGTATCTGAATGTCCCCTTTAGCACACCAATACCAGCCACTGTCCTCTGACTGTAGTCCACTCATTGTCACTGTGAAAACATTTGGTTCGCTCATATAAGTGGTCACTGTTGTTCCATCTATGGATCCAGATGATCCTGTCACACAGTTCCTGCCCAGCCTGCACCACTTCATTTCTCCAGAGTTACTGTGGTGACATCTGATAGTTGTGCTTTCTCCAATGTATCCTGTAATCATCTGATGATCCACATAGAGACTGGGGGTCCCTTCAAGGACAAACATTAAAATAAATAAAGTAATGAGTGGATAGAAGGACAAAAATACAGATTTGAAAAACCATTGGCAATTTAGATTTCACGTCTATTTCTATTAACTTTTAATAACAACCACTTTAAAATGTTAACAAAGATGGAACCTCACCACTGGTAACTGACAGTTGAAAATGCTCTCCATAATCCAGTCCATTATTAATCTCCACCACACACCAGTAATCAGTGTTTTCATTTGTCAGATTGTTTATAGTTACAGTAAAAAAAAATTGGTTTTTATCATCAGAGATTGAATATTTTCCTGAAGGGTCTGCTGTGTTTGTTTTTACTACATCGTTGCAGGATCTCCATTTAGCTCCTTCACACAAGTACTTCACATGGTTTCTGTATTTGGACTCATAGAGACATGGGATGGAGATAGATTTCCCAGTTTTCACTGATACTTTACTGACTGTAGTTATGCTGTGAACTCCTGCAAAGAAACAAATGCACATTTTAATAGAATAGTTCTGTTGATTATGTACATGTTTTCAGAATTAAATGTTTTGCTAATAAAATAAAATCTCTTTTGGTAAGTTATTACAAATTACAAATTAATACTATTGGAAATTGAAAATCAACAGAGATGCTAAGCAATTTTTAAAAGCCCCTGCCACATACCTGTTAGTCCAGTGATGATATAAATAATCCTGAGACAGAGAGCCATATTGATAAGTGAGCAGACAAAATCGTATGAACTGTTGCACTTGAAAACTCCAAGTGCAACACTTCCTATTTTTCAACTCTAAGTATGCCACTGCCACTGCAGTTGCAATCACTCTTCCTCCTATGTAAAACACTTCACAAAAGTGAGCTGACAAAGGACCAGCCCCTCCCCTATCTTCACTGTGCGCTTATGCACGTTGTAGGAAAACTTTAGTTTGGAAGAAGTGGTGAAAAGGTGGAGCTTGAAAACTGAGAGAAAACAACAAAAAGCAAGCTAATAATAGTGTGTCAAATTTACCGACTTGTTAGCTGTGGGGCTTTAGTACCAGTAACAACTCATAACCAGGCCTCACAGTCTCAGGAGGCTACTGGTGGAGCACCAGCTGTAGATAAGTGAGGAAGAGACAAAGTAAAATTATAGAGTATAGATGGAGGAACATAAATAGGATATGAGAGATTCAAGGATTTGGGTTAAATAATTGGCTACTTTAACCATGAGCCACTGCTAACAGCTAAAGTGTAGCTTTAAATTTTGACGTTCTGCAATGCAACAAAGAAATAAATAACAGCAATTGTACCAAACTGATTAAAAACTGTCAAACAAAATGAAATGCATAGATATATGTATAATATATAGATATATGGCACACCGGCCATATTGACTTTTTGTCCCCGTCCAGCCCTGAGGGGACTGCACTACCAGAAGGCAACACTGCAGACCTTGAGAATAACTAAGGCTACGTTCACACTGCAGATGAAAGTGCATCATATCTGACTTTTTTGACCCTTTGTGACACATATCCGATCATGGTATGACAGTGTGAACAGTACAAATCCAATATTTTCAAATCCGACCTGGGCCACTTTCGTATGTGGTACTGAATCCGATACATATCTGATGTTTTAGACAGCGACTGCTGTTTGAATGGTCAAGTCGGATTAAATCCGTCTTTTACGTCACTGACACAAGACAGACGCCAATTATCAGCACCGAAGAAGCGCTGGAGAAGCGTCCGAGAAGACATCGTGAACGCTTCCTAGCCATCCCGTGTAGATGTTAGTGAAACTGTTGGGAAGACGCTGGAGAAACGTGAAGATTTTATTTGTACTGTATAATCTGCTGATTCTGACAGAAATCTGCAACTAGCCTTTGAAGCACCGCTCCTCTCTAAAACAGCAATAAGGATAATTATTAGGCCATATGTAAATAACAAAATAATTTTATAACTTAAAGCAAAATTGGAAAATGTAAAGTCTGAAAAAAGTCTTTATATTAAGGGCCATCAGTCAAACAATACTGTTTGGTCTGGGTCTAAACAGAGCGCGTTGTGTGTGACGTCTTCTTTTGCGCATGCGGGCCGCTTTGAGGGTTCACACTAGAGCGTGTTTGCTGTCAAATTTTATTTGTAGTGTGAACAAGCAGACAAAAAATTGAATTTGAGCATTAAGGCCTGCAGTGTGAACGTAGCCTGAGTACGGTGGAATCTCACAGGCAAATGGGAACCATGAAGATGTTACTAAGAAGGCCGCAACCACCAAATACCTCCAGAGTGTAAGTCAAGTCCTGAGGACTCAGCTGAATGGAAAGAACAAATCCTGGGTTATTAATACCTACACCATGCTAGTCATCAAATACCCTGCTGGGTTAATAAGCTGGGCAAAGGAGAAGTTAGATGCCACTAACTCTGTCCTATGCATGGAGGGTTTTAGTCCCAAATATAGCACCCTCAGACTGTAGGCTAAGTGGAAGGAAAGAGGCTGAGGATGTGTGTGTCAGAACCGTGTCCAGGATGAAACAACAAATATCCATGATTGCATCAGGAAGATGGCCACAACTGTTCTAACTTACAGCTGATTCTGAAATGTCTAGGAAATTTAACAAAGTGACTTGTTGCAGTGGTGGCGTCCTATTACAATACCACTGCAGTACCGATTTAGTGAGCTCTTTAGAATGACTCATTACACACATATTTATGTTTAAAAAATGTACGTAAAGGCAGACTGCATGCTTAATCGTTCCAAATAGTATATCATTCCACTCTCATTCAACAAAGATGATAGAAGTCAGGATTAGCCATTATTGTTGATGCTTGCAATGCTTCTTTATTACAATAAAAAACAAGAATAATGTCACTGATCTCTATAAAAGAGCAAACAGATCAACGCTTCTTTGACTCCCTTTGCAAATATGCAGGAATATGCTTTAGGAATATAGTTGATTGATTGATTGATTGATTGATTGGTAATTTATTTCAACATGTGAACAATATACAAGTACATTTAGAAAAGAAATAAGAGAGAAAAAAATACTATACAAATTACATACAAAAAAACATTCTGATTAATTTACATGTTGAAAGGGAGTGGGAAGAAGTATACACTTATTTAATCCCACCCCTGTCCCATAAATTATCAGTGAATATTTAGTCAGCTTCCTTACTGATATAATTTGTAATAAAAATAGTGAACAGATTTCTGATATACTATATACTATAATATCACATCATGAATTTTTTGTTTGTTTGTTTTTAAATAGAGACATTCACTTAATTTAAATATTTTCCTTTTCTTTATAGATCGAGAAGATCATATTTTTATAACTCTTTTTGAACAGTTTTATGTTTGGACATGGACATATGCTTTAATTCCATATTCAGTTTGTTCCATAGTTTCACTCCTTGAACAGAAACACAAAAGCCTTTTCTTGTAGTACGTATCTTCATTGTTTTGAAGTTACAAAAACCCCTTAAATTATAACTTCCTTCTTTCAAAAAAAAACATACTCTGAATATTACCTGGCAGTTCTTTATTTTTTGCTTTGAATAGAATTTGTGCTGTTTGGAATTTCACTATATCGTCAATTTTCAATATTTCAGACTGCAAAAATAGTGAGTTTGTATGTTCCCTATAACCTGCATTGTGGATGATTCGAATTGCTTTCTTTTGAAGAGTAAAAAGTGAATGTAATTTGGTTTTATAGTTATTGCCCCAGACCTCTGCACAATAGCTTAAGTATGGTGAAACCAGTGAACAGTAGAGAATATGAAGTGATGTTCTGTCGAATACCTGTTTTGTTAAACAACAGTTAAACGTGACAAAAAAGTTGCCAAGTTATAATATTTAAATATTTCAGTGGAGAGTAGCTAATGTGCTGTATGTAACTTCTGTGCCTTTTTCTTCACCCTGTTGGAGAACAGAAACAAAAATGACAGTTAGGGGGGGGAGGGGGGGGGGGGGAGCAGAATGTGACCAAATTCCAAGTGACACACAAAATACCAGGACACCAACATTTTAAATGAAGGAAACACAGGAAGTGGGAAACAGGATGCGGTTGCTATCATGTTTAATATTTACCATTTTGATACTTTGATTCTTTATGGTCACAACCGAACTGTATGTGATTTCCCCATCACCTTCTGTAAATGACCCCTGGGAATGAACAAAAATAGAAAGCCAACACTTTACAGTTCCAACATGCTTTAAAAAAAAATGTCTACTTATATTCTTAAATATAAATGTTTAGCTGTGGTATGTTAGGGCTACCTCAGCTGTTTTTCTTCCCACATTTCTTACACTGGCGTATGTCACTTCCTCATCAATCTGTGTAGAATGAGCAAAATGTAATTTACAGAAAGACTTAACGCTGTCAGACTGGTGTCACACAGAACTCTTTGCATATAGACCTGTCACACAGGATCTCTTACCTTTGCTGTGGGAGTTGATTCTGCTTTTCTCAGCTCTAGTAAAAGATAACTGCTGTTACTGACCGTGTAACAATGCACAATATTCAAAACTTTAATTGCATTTTAAATGTTTCAATGATTTCAATAACACTTACTTTGTCTCATTATAAACCAGATAAGAAAAGCTACAATTACAACCACGACCAGCAGGCTCAGAGGAATGATGAGGATCTTTAGGTCAAACGGAACTCTGCAAAATGTATAATTTAGTTTAGCTTAACAAGGATCAATGACATGCATAAAGGAATTTTTGACAGTTTCCCTTACAAGAACAGTTCATTAAATACTGCACATAAAACTGAAAAACAAACCTTTCTTGTTTGTCTTCAAATGTGTGAATTGTTCCATTTCCAGTAACTTGAGCAACAGTAGAGGCAGTGGCTATAATTAAATATACATAAATAATTACTAGAGCACTATGACAATCATTATCCTAATATCTCTTAGAGTACTAACATTTAAAAATGGATGGAATTGATATATATGTGGAGTTTATGATAGCTTGCTGTACTCACTGGTGATTGGTTTCTCAGTAACATTTAAATATACTGGTATCTGAATGTCCCCTTCAGCACACCAATACCAGCCACTGTCCTCTGACTGTAGTCCACTCATTGTCACTGTGAAAACATTTGGTTCGCTCATATAAGTGGTCACTGTTGTTCCATCTATGGATCCAGATGATCCTGTCACACAGTTCCTGCCCAGCCGGCACCACTTCATTTCTCCAGAGTAACTGTGGTGACATCTGATAGTTGTGCTTTCTCCAATATATCCTGTAATCCTCTGATGATTCACATGGAGACTGGGGGTCCCTTAAAGTTCACAAAAAATACAATACATACAAAAACCCTTCAAAATTCATTGGTAATTCAGACTTAAGATATCTTCTCTTATTGACGTTTAACAACAAATGAGAGCACATTCAGTCTTTTTTAGTAAAATAAAAACATATTTGTGTTTTTTTTTTTTGTTAGAAATCGTGACAAGAAATCCTGGAAACAATGTAAAATATGTACAAAGATGTGCACTTACCACTGGTAACTGACAGTTTAAAATATTTTCGATAATCTGCTCCATTATTAATCTCCACCACACACCAGTAGTCAGTGTTTTCATAGGCCAGCTGGTTTATAGTCACAGTGAAAATTTGCTGTTTTTTGTCATCAGAGATTGAATATTTTCCTGAAGGGTCTGCTGTGTTTGTTTTTACTACATCACTGCAGGAGTTCCAATAATATCCTTCACACAAGTACTTCACATGGTATTTGTATTGGGACTCATAGAGACATGGGATGGAGATAGATTTCCCAGTTTTCACTGAGACTTCACTGACTGTAGTTATGCTGTGAACTCCTGCAGAGAACAAATAAAGTATTACATTATTTCGTTTGCTTAAAAGGTTTTTTCTTTTTGGCTTATATTTTTTACATGAACAGAACAAATAAAGCACTTTAGTGGAATAATTCCATTGATCGGCTAGACGCTTTTAAAAATCTTCATTTTTCCTTATTAGATAATGTCTTCAAAAAACTCAATAAAATAAAAACAATTACAAGGCTATTACAAATATATTTTTGTTATTGGAACTTTTATAATCAGCATAAAAATTAATAAACAAGCTAAAGGACTTTAAAAGCCTCCCCCTCATACCTGTTAGTCCAGTCAACATATAAATAATCCTGGCATAGACAGCCATATCGATAAATGAACAGAAAAAACAGTGTGAGTGCCACTTCCTTTTTTTCATCCTTATATGCATCTGTCACTGCCGTTTCTGTTATTCTTCCTCATATGTAAATCAGTAATTTTACATAAGTTGGCTCACAAAATAAAGAGTGTATGTAGTAAATAGTAATACATCCAACATCTGTCAAGCTGGTGGCTTTTCAAAACCCATCATTCTTAGCAACATATAGAAAATTGAAAAAGAAAATAGAACAGAGAAAACTAAAATATAAAAATGTAGTCAAAACAGGAAAGTGAAAGGGTTTCATTGTGCAAATTAAATACTGTTCTACATTGTGCAAGGTCATCTTCTCTGAGCGGGTGTCAGTTCTTTGGTAACGTGGGTGACATTTCTGTGGTTTCTGACAACTTTTCCTGTTACTCTGACTCAGTGTCTGCTAAAGCCACAATGTGCTTCTCAGTGTCAAAATTTAAACCAAACAGTGCAGATGTGATTAAAGTGCACATTCTGAACTTTAATTCATAATCATTAACATACATTTTAGTTCCACCATATATCAATTACAACACTTGCCACCTCATTTTAGGGCACAACAGTGCTTGGGACAAAGTAATGGTAGGTACATGAATGCAGTCATGTTTAATACTTTGTTGCATATCCCTTGCATGCAGTGCCAGCTGTCATAGATGCTCACCACCTTTTTGATGTCTATCTATCAGGTGACTAACCTTTTGGAGCTTGAGAAAGTTTTGTGTTGCCTTAGCAGTAAGTTATCTTGTTGCAGGATGAAGAGTTATTCAATGAGTTTGCAGGCATTTACTGGAACATGAGCAGATGTTTCCATCTTCCTCAGAATTCATTCTGCAACTTCCATCAGCCATCAGCAGTTACATCATCAATGAAGATAAGTTAGTTAATACCTGTAGCAGCCATATATGCCAAAGCCATAAAATACTAAACTATAATGTTACGGGCCCCAGGAATGGTGCCACAATAACAAAGATGAAATCCCTGCTTGCTTAAGCGATTAAATGCCACTGTAAGTTTACAGTGAATTTACAGCAATATTCAACTGTATTTAAGGCAAACCACACTCTTATCTGGTTGAAATTAAAGTGGATAACTGTACCTGTTCTGAATACTGAAATTGATCAAAAATAAACACACATCTTTTACAGCACACTGAACATGAAACTTACTTCTCTATACCGTGTGCAACTTCCATCTATTTCACAACTCATTAAGAGTCACATATTAAACAGCTTCATACTTTTGCAAAAACCTCAATTATACTTAAGCAATAAAACATGTTTGTATCAAAAACTTTATATAAAATAGTGTGCGGGAGTGCCAACCTTCATAATGAAAAGAAAACAAATCTATACGCATGACCTTCCTGCAAGACAATGCTCTGGGCGTAAACGACCCACAATACCAAAACATTACCGTGACGTTTCTGGTAGCGGCCTGCGCAGCCTGACCCCGCTGTCTCAGACTGACGGAGGTCCACGCGGGGCTGCTCGTACTGTTACAAATACAGTCATGCTTCTTTACAACTTAGCATGGAGATGAAACCTTGCTTTTTTTTTGTGTGTGTCCCGTTTGGATCTTTAGCCATAAGAATTGTTGTCTTAAGGCCAACAAAGAAGCCAAGCGGATTTATTTTACCAAGTGGATCATCATGGCCTTGCCATATTGGTCCATTTGATTGACCTTTATTATAATTATGAATTTATTTTATTTTCAGTTGCTACAAACGGGACAGACATGACTGGGGGATAGGACAGGGAGAAAGAATGAAAGAAAGAGAGGGAGAGAAAGAAAACCAAAGGGGAGAAAAGACGGTGAGAAGGGGGGGAAGAAAGAAAAAAAAAACCAAACAAAAAGAAACAAAACACCTGGGTCACCTGTATGGAGAAAAAAAACAGAAGAGAAAGCAAACAACAAAGAGCAACATAATAAAAAAACGGCACCATCACAATAAACTAGCTAGCAGTAGATATCAGTAGATACTAAATAATAAACGATATTGTGCAGCACGCAAGATAGACAGCGCACAATGTGCTTTGAGGCAGCAGCCAAGAAAGCTGTAGTCCGCGTCTGTGAATACCCGTGTGTACACCTGTGTGCATACCTGTGTGGATCAGCATGCTTGCATTCCAAAGGTTTCTCCATGTAACGATCTGCTAGGGAGTGTGCACAGCCCCGTCCTCCAGGGTATGAAGCAGGTATGGAGGAGATCAAAACTCCAGACATCCAGAGGCCCCCAGAACACAAGAGACCAAGGAAGACCAACAGAGGGGCAGCCGCGCCACTGTCCCAGTAAGAGCTGAGGAGAGTCCCAGATGAGGGCTCACTCAGCAGCCGCGGAGCAGAAGCCAGGGGGAGTTGCAGTGACGCGCCCGTGAGCTCCGCCGGCAGCCAGCTGTGCCTGAGTGACCGAGCCCCAGGCCGAGAGGCCGGGGACACCCCACCTCCGAAGTGGCCCGAGCGAGCCCCAGGCTCCAGGCCCCGATAAGCGGCCGCCAAGGAGTGAGCCGGTGTGTACCCGGACGCCCACCCCCAGACACAAAGAACCACCAACGCACCGACACCTGAGGGAGTCCGCCACTGGCAGGGGAAGTGGTGGTGGGTGGAGATAGGCCTCCAAACCTTGGAGGGCCTGAGATGTCCCCGGAGAGGTGGCGTCTGATACCCAACCTGACATATAGACACAGACATACAGGCACACACAGACACAAACATCCATTCCCACCCTCATGCTCTCATATGCACTTACTCCACACTCAACCAACGTGGAGACAGACATAAAGAGACGCTGTACACACGATCACACTCCCCAAGCGTACTCTACGAACTGGGTCTAGGTACCCTTGCCCCTGGAGGGGGGAACTGCACCCAGACCCAGGTGGTGTTACCCTTTTCCCTGCGGTGGGGAGAGGCAGACCGCCCCGACTCCGCAGCAGCAGGGAGGCCCCACACTCCAGACCGCAGTCGGACGGCCAACTTCTCCTCCTAGCCCCCCCGCTCCAGCAGGCCGCAGAGAACGGGGGTGAGAGAAGACTCCAAACCTCCCTCCACCCACTCATTGTAGTGTTGATGCATGTGTGTTCTAAGGTGCATTTAAAACCCAGGAGGGCATGGAGCTACCTGCCAGAGAGCAGCAGGTAAGCGCATAGTCCCTCCTGCTAGCCCTCAATGTCTACGTGTATTCAAAATTGAGAGGTGGGCAACGACGCCAGGGGTGAGGTGTACACCCTGATGGTAATTTGGACTCCGTATATCGTGCCCACCCCCAAGATCCTATATGTATGTGTAATGAGAGTGTGAGTAATGTGAATGTCTAAGTTGTGGGAAGTAGCATTTCAAGTGGGAGAAACGTTTTTTTACTTATCCAATTGACTTTTTCAGTCTCAGGTGACCGCTAGTTTCCCCAACCTTATAAACAGTAGATTTGCATAATGACTGACGAAACGATGTGAGGTCAGTTTCATGCTGTTTTTAATATGCTACTTCAGCTGAAACTGAAGTAGTAATTCGGATGAGTGACGAAAACGTTTCTCCCACAGAACACAATTTACTTTTTGGGATTTTCATTTGGAGTAATCAGGAAATGAAGGCAGATGATCCGATGTGATGGTCACTAAAGGGAGAAGGCGAAAAAGGAAGACTTCAGCTTTTAAAATATTTCAGAATGACACTATTAATATATTGCATTTTCCATATTTTGCAAGTGTCACTAACTATCACCAAATGCCCTTCCGCCCTTAATATATTATGGATGCCCTTGTATACAGCCCCACAGTGTTTCTTGTAACTTATACATTGTGTATATAGTGTTTTTATATTGTTGTTTTGAATCTGGTCACTTTCTTGCACCTTTGTGGTCTTGGTAGCTAATTTCGATGTGCAGGCAACTGTAGAATGACATAAGTTCTGGTTTTCTTCAGTGATGACGATATTACCAAGGGACTTCTTCGTCGACTGTTGATGACGTATTTATGTAACCCTCGAAATGCAAAGCGATCGATGTGTATTTTGGCGGTCCGTTCAAGTCCACCGAACTTTCAGTTCTGATGACAGCTGTGAATTAACAGCCCCGCCAAGAAGCGGACACATATCTTAGCACCACCGACAGATTTTCATCGTTAATAATGGAGTACGGGAAGGAGAGGGTGGTGGCGTTGGTAGACATGGACTGCTTTTACGTGCAGGTGGAGCAGAGGCTGAATCCAGCTCTGAGGAATACTCCCTGTGTGGTGGCCCAGTACAAGACGTGGAAAGGAGGCAGGTGAGTTTCTGACACAGAGATACCGTTTTTGTGATCGACGCAATTGAAACACCTAGCCGTGACACAAAACCTGGGTCTGTGGGTGACTTAGGTTCCTAAAGCTAAAGTTACGAAAGTTTTCTTTTTCTGGTGTGCCTTACGTACATCCTGTTCGTACTCGTGTAAATCGAGTTAAAAGGTTGATGAAAAAGCCAAAGGTTGCTCTAGTGGACTGATATCTGGTGACTGTGGAGGTCATTCGAGTGCAGTGAACTCACTGGCATGTTCAAGGAACCAGTTTGAGATGATTTGAGGTTTGTGACGTGGTGTGTTATCCTGCTGGAAGCACCCATCAGAACATGGTTATACTGTAGTCATAAAGGGATGGACATGGTAGGCCGTGCTGTTTAAACGATGCTCAGTTTGTACTAAGGGGCACAAACTCTGCTAAAAAAACCACAACATTACACCACCACCACCAACCTGAATCACATCAGACCAGGCAACACTGTCCTATTAGTCATTTCTTGTCTAATTTTGGTGAGCCCATGTGAACTGTAGCTTTAGTTTCCTGTTTTTTAGCTGACAGAAGTGGCACCTGCTGTGGTCTTACGTGGCTGTAGCCCATCTGCTTCAAGGTTCATCGTTTTTTGTGTTTAAAAATGTTGTTTTTTTTGCATAACTTAGTTGAGTGGTTATTTGAATTTGAGTTCCTGTTGCCTTCCTATCAGCGTGAAGCCATTTTCTTTGACCTCTTAGTTGCACAAGGCACTTTCACCCAGAAAACTGCAGCTTTATTTTCTCTTTTTTCAGACCATTCTCTGTAAACCATATAGTTGGTGTTAGGGGAGAAAATGCCAGTAGAGCAGCAGATTTTGAAATAATGAAATACTCTGTAAAACAGAATGTTGACTAGATTACAGAGAATTTAAACATTCCCCTCTCTCTTTGTAACCCACTGGTGAATTCGTTCCCACGACTGCGTGTGTTCAGTTGCATTGACCATTTGAATTGATGTCTCTGTGTTGGCAACTCACCCGCCCTCATGTCCCACAAATAACCGCTTAGACATCCTTCTAAAATGTTTTCACACTTTATGATTTTTTTTTTGTGATCTTTGACTAAATGTTATTGTTTCTTAGTATTATAGCTGTGAGCTACGAGGCCAGGGCTCATGGTGTCACCAGGAACATGTGGGTGGATGATGCAAAAAAACTGTGCCCAGACCTCCAGGTGGCACGAGTGCGTGAGTCTCATGGCAAGGCTGACTTGACAAAGTAAGTGCTGCTGCTGATGTACATCCCCAGAGACTTCCTCTTTTTAATTGGATCAACATTAAATCTTTGGATCAACACTCGATCAACATTGTCTTTAATTAAATTTACGATTATTTTTTGAATTGTCTTAAATCCTTATGGCCAAAGCTGTACTGCAAATATCTTCTTTCTGTCCCCTTTGTAGTTACAGAGAGGCGAGTGTGGAGGTGATTGAGGTCATGTCTCGCTTTGCTGTGATTGAGAGAGCTAGCATTGATGAGGCCTACATGGATTTGACTGCTGCTGTCCAGCAGCGACTGAAAAATATGACTGACAAACAAATCGAAACTTCACTCTTGAGAACTACCTACATCCAGGGGTACCCACAAAGTTCACCTGCAGCTGAAGACTCTGCAGAGGACACTGTGTTGGATAAAGGTAGGCTGTAAGCTAACTTCAGTTACCCAATGAGTTGTTTCTGCAGTTGACACAGAAAGCTGTCGAAGAATAACAGCTAAAAAACTCTGGCAGGCTTTATCCTCCTAACAACATCATGTTTGTGCTCAGAGGAACAGCGATCCAGAGGTCTCCAGCAGTGGCTGGAATCTTTAACGTTCCCGTCAGTGGGTGAGCAGAACTCTGCAGAACTGCAGCTAACTGTTGGAGCACTGATTGTTGAGGAAATGAGAGCAGCTGTGGAGAAACACACAGGTTTCAGTTGTTCTGCAGGAATATCACACAATAAGGTAGGATAAACTCCTATTTAATAGTCTCAGACCGGTAACTGTGTTTGCAGAGATAATCATTTACCGCTCACCTTTCCAAGGTATTGGCTAAACTAGCCTGTGGTCTGAACAAGCCCAACAGACAAACTGTTCTTCCTCTGGACTCTGTGACAGAACTTTTCAGCAGTCTCCCCATTGGCAAGATGTAAGTTTAGTTATGTCATCGCTTACATTGACAGAGTGGCAGCAAAAACTTAAAATTAAACCCTGTCCTCTTGTATTATTTATTTCCCTGCAGCCGTAACCTGGGGGGTAAGCTGGGAACTTCAATCACAGAAACTCTGGGAATAGAGAACATGGGCGATCTCACTCGCTTCTCTAAGGCTCAGTTGGAGCAGCACTTTGGAGAAAAAACAGGGTGAGAGAGCCAGAAATGCCTTCAAACACTATCATTTTGATAATGGTGACATAACTTGCTTAAGAAAGTAATCACATGGTGTTATTAAAATAATAACAAGTAGTTTTGCACTTTTAAACTTCCTTAAACATTTCTGAACTTCTGTACTTGAACTTCTGCTTCAGAAAAGAAACTTTGTAATTTTGGAAACCCTTCTGCACTACAGGGACGTTAAACTTTATCCTGCTTCCTTGTTTAATGTAGTCAGTGGCTGTACGACTTGTGCCGGGGGATTGATTTTGAAGCTGTGAAACCAAGACAGCTTCCAAAGTCCATTGGCTGCAGTAAAAACTTTCCTGGGAAGACATCGCTGGCTACTAAAGAGCAGGTAGAGCCAATGTTTCTGTGCTCTTTCAGTGTGTTCCACAAGCATTTTTAAAGTATTTGTATTTGTGCAGGTACAGTACTGGCTTCATCAACTGGCTCTTGAGTTAGAGGAGAGGCTGACCAAGGACAGAGAAGTGGTAAGACACAATACTTGGTTGTGTAATTTAGTTCTTTTCCCTCATTGAACCATATTTTCTTCAGTTGGGTTTCACATTAGTGCCAAATCCCGTAAATGCAACTATTTTCAGCTCAGTTCCTTTAATTTCTTATAGAACGGTCGTGTGGCTAAAATGCTGACAGTTGGTGTACGTCAGCTTGGCGACAAGAGGATGAGCAGCTTCTCTAGATGTTGTGCTTTAGTGCGCTACGAGGCGACCAAAATATCCAGCGACACCTTTGCCATTATCAAGAGTCTGAACACAGCAGGAAACCATCAGGCTGCATGGTAATTAGAACAGGATACTGCAGAGGGTTTAAAGTAATTTGCCAAAGGGATGTTCTGTGATTTTTATTTATTTATTTTTTTAAATTTTTTAATTTAAACTGTCTTCCATCATGTCCCCAGGACTCCACCCCTCAGCATGTTATACCTCTCAGCTAGTAAATTCAGCGATGTTTCATCAGCGGGGGGGATCGCTGGCTTTCTTTCCAGTGATAGCACTTCAACGCAGCCACCCCGTGAACCAAAAAATGTCTCCCCGTGTAAACAAACCGGCTCCATCCAGTCCTTTTTTCAAAAGGCAGTTGAGAAACAAAAACAGAAGGTTAGAAAGGAGGATGATGATGATGATGATGATGAAGAGGATTCTGGTACACACAGCAATGAAGGTCTCCCAGCTTCCTCGCTTCACAATACTTCTGTTTCTGTTAGTCAGTTGAAGTCAGACGCTGTCTGTCCTGCTTCCTCTTTTACACCTGTTTCTCAGTCCAAAATTGGTTCATCCAGCCCCCACCCAGGCATTTCCTCTTTCTTTCACAAGAAGACCATTGAAAAAAGCCTCCAGGTTTCAGGGTCAGCACTGAACAAGCCTGAAAACGGACAAATGCCAGGTCCCGTTGATGAGGAAGACACCAAAGACATTGTTGTTGTGGCATCAGGCTTGGAGTCAAAACTTAGCTCAGAGAATGCATCTCATGAGTCGGCAAGTGAGGAGTTAAGGAATGAACTGGACATTAATGTGGAGTCAAATCACCCTCCTCCCACTGTGGCCAGTGAAGATCTGATGAGCTGTGAATGCTGTGGTCAGGAGGTGTTAGCGTGGGAAATGCCAGAACACAATGACTATCATTTTGCTCTGGACCTCCAGCAGTCCTTCTCTTCAGGCACATCAACCATCACTTCCTCTTCTTCTTCCGGTACCGCTATGAATCCTCTCAGAGCAGCAGCAGCAGACACAGCCCACTCCTCTCGGGGCAAGACTAAAACAAGAGGCCAGTCGGGACCAGCACCAAAAAGACCCCGCTCCCAAAGTGCAAGCACGGGCACTCTGGATTCATTCTTCAAGAAAAACTGAAGATCTAATGCAGAACCGCAGTTTTAAATTAAACTCAAACGTATTTCTGATTATGTACGTTTTAAAAAATGTTTGTTTACAAAGCCATATCCTAAACAGTACATTAAGACTTTTCTGCTTTCAATGTTGAAGTTGGGTGATGATAACAATGTGTATAAAAAAAAATCAAAAAATCTTATTTATTTGATTTATTTAATTTACTTTTTAATGATAAATAAAAAGACAATATTATTAAGAGACATTTTTTTTTAAAGCAGAGTGTATTAAAGATTCTTTTTACTCATCCTAGTAACATGCAGTATGCTGTAGTACTTTGACTTACCAGCAGATGACACTAGTTAGTTGAATGTAGAGCAGAAATCCTCACTCGATCAACAGTATGAAGTGTTCTAGTAAGAAAGAGAGAGGGGCACATGATTGTGATTTGTAAGACAAGAAGGTAGTATTTGAAATACTCTTGGTGTCAATGAGTTTTCCAAACACAACTAAGTACATTTACATAGAAGACTCAGATTCACATAGGAAACCACACACCCTTGTGAGCAAGCCTTTTAGGTTTCTATAAGAACAAATGTGACAAAAGTAGCCCTGAACTTGTCATCCTTTATCACAAGGATATTGCTAACTTCACAAATGTAAATTTATATTGCCATAGCCGAGCTCACAGCCTACATCATGGACTGGTACAAGATGAGCTGATAACTCATAAAATAATGTAGCGGAGGGCAGATTGAAATGTTATAAAAGATCAATCAGGTCAATAATGTAGCAGCTCCTCTGGCTCAAAATCCATTACAATTCACAGGTTATTGCCTGTGAAATGACACACCTGACCCGGAGCAGAATTTGGTTGAAGATCTATTAGATGATTATTGTGTCTGAGTTATTGTAAAATCTGAACAATAGCCTCAGAGGAAGGATTATTGTTCAGTATGGACAGATGCCTGACTGTGACATAAGCTCATTGGCCCTTCAGCTGGATGAGCTAATAAGTATCAGCTGGATTAATTGAATTAAAGCAAAGGGTGTGTGTGATTTTGGTGTCACTGTAAAAAACAAAACAAAAAAACCCCCAATAAACAAATATTTCCATAATAACTTTTAATGATATTATAATTCAAGCAATGTTTAAGGCTTTGGCTCACAATGGAGGCCATTTCCACTCGTTAAGTCTAATCAACCCAAATCAGGTGAGTAATATAAAGTGTTATAAAAAAAAAAAGTAAAAACATAAATACACTAAGTGTGTGGTAGTTCATGGTTCTGTGTGTCTGTGGTTGTCCAGGTAGGGAGCTGACGTATAACGTCAGAGGGCCTGTCAGTTGCCAAATTACAGTTTTTGTATTATTGTATTAGAATTTTTTTTCCTGTTGCAGCTTTAATGGCATAAATTACAGACAACCCAATGGCTTGTTCAACCTTTGACATGATTGCCACTCCAAAGAGTGCAATTGCAGCATAAATAGATGAGTCATCCTCTTCATGTTTTCTGCAGTGGTGAACTTATTGTCCTGTAGAGCCATTGACAGACCTGAATGGCTAAATTATGCTTGCACTTTCTTGCATCAGCTGGAGAGCAGGATAGGAGGAGCCAAACCAGGGAAAAAAAACTATTGTGAAGGAAGTCATGATCTATTCACATAGGATATATCGTTTAAAACACTGCAATGTCACATTTTACTTTGAAAAAACACTGTTAAACAGCTGCTAAAGTGACAATAAAACTTTTATTCATGTACATCATAATACACGAATTGGATCTGTACATAAATATTGCATTTCACCCAGAAAATGATCAAAATACACGTTGAATTAAAAGGAAAACTGACTTCAAAGGATTTCAAAAGAGTGAAAATAAGCTGGTGTTAAGAAGAAGACTGAAAAATCTTTGAATGAATTGTAAAATCCAGAACTACTACAAATCTATAAAAATCTTCCGAGATGCGGTAAAACAAATTTTAACACCTGAACTCTTTATAAATGCTATAAAATATTTTGGTTGAAATGCATTCTTAGCTTACCTGTCTTTGCTTGCACACACACACACACACACACACACACTGTGCATCAATGATGTCGGTGCAAAAAAACAATACAAACTTTGAATGCGCGTATAAGTCACGTCAACATGCAATAGAAAGACAGATGGTGAGGCCAACAGCAGGCGTGAACAGAGCAGTAATTAACGTTCACTTATTACATTTTTTTCCTCTAAATATCAAAAGTTTTCCAATAGCACCAACTTCATTTTTTTTACTAAGTTATAAAACAATGGGCTGTAATGGAAGGCTTCTTGAATAGGAGTTCCATTAGGCACTATGCTAAACCCCTTCGAGTTTGTGACATCAGTAACTTAAGTGAAGAGTACATCAAGTACCTTTAACATAATTGCTCTTAAATAAAGCTGCATCAGTAGGCAGTTCCACGTACTAATGTGTAATCACACGCATCGCTTTGGGAGAATCTGGAGTATCTGTTTTTCATCAGTTCTCCTTTCGACCCAAATTAGCAACAACGTCCCACTGGAGTCGTTCTGTGAAAGTGGAATGCTGTCTAATACAATATCTACACTGACCTGAGTAACTAAAGCACTTGAAAGACAGGCAGCAAGATCATTATCATCTTACCGCCCTATTGTGAGGCAGTACTTGTGAATTAAAGAAAAAATAGTTCTCACTGATAAATGTGACAGTTAAAAAGTGATTGCCAATGTGAGTTATCCTGGCAGACTGACATACAAACTGGGCCATGTTCTAGCTTTTCATACCACACAATGCTCTCCGTTATCTTCATAAAAGTGATGAAACAACAAAGCTCAACGCAAGATAATGAAGCTTCTGACCTGCTCACACAGCAGTTACTATGACAAGGAGATGATTTAAGAGCATATAAAAGTTTGTAATTGTCAGTCAGGCACTTTGCACAGACACTGCGCTGTGAGGCGGTGACACTTGCGCCTTGTGTTACACTGGTGTGAAATCATTCCATACCTGCAACTGTTGAGTTTATAAAAACAGTTACCTGGCACGGGTATATCATCGCTGGCGTTTATACCTCAGTGCAAATATGCATGTGAGCATATTGTTGAAGTATGTATTAACAGTGCATTTAGGTGTAAACTGTGTGAGCAGCACCTCGTTGTAAAGGCCAGAATGCAGTTTTCAAAGTTTCCAAAGCGAACTTTGGTAGATGATGCTTGGTCATTGTGTTGTAGATATGGATGAAAGGTTTCTCATCAGTACCAAGAAAAGCAACACTTTTTGAGCCTCAACAACACAAAGCAGATGGAAAATATCAGCAGGTACTGAAAAGGCTCTAAGGAACAAAATGTAAGAAGGTGACAAAGCTTTGGAACATGGTGAGACAACAGAATCGCGCAAAAAGGCTTTTACTGTGAAGGGAACTTGGCAGCGTGGCCTTTGGAGAAAGCAGGAGGTGGTTTTTAAAGCACTCTGTTTTGAGGTGGGACGGTGTTTGGTTCTGTGGTTGCCTGAAGAATGTTAGGGCTCATCCTCATCTCGTCTTTAGGATGGCTGGTACTCGACGATGGGAAGCAGCTTGGTGACGTGCCCGATACCTTTGGTTACCCCCTCTCTGAAGAGAATCTTTGCTCCCACCTTCAGATAT
Organism: Diplotaxodon limnothrissa; assembly: GCF_057381915.1. NCBI lineage: Eukaryota > Metazoa > Chordata > Actinopteri > Cichliformes > Cichlidae > Diplotaxodon > Diplotaxodon limnothrissa. The sequence goes on along the minus strand of NC_140608.1, from coordinate 11,361,223 downwards.
TCTGGATGCTTGATGAACTTGAAGAGAACCACCGCTTTCTCTCCCGTCCTCAGCTCCTCCTGTTGTACAGTGGTGTAGCACGAGAACAGGAATCAAACAAAGGCAGGATTATTAATGAGATAGGTGATCTGGGCCAAATACAGCAGCAGAGGCTTTAGTGGCACTAAATTAGAAATTAACCTGTGGGCTGTTCTTTTAAATGAAAGATGAGTGTTTCTGTGTATATATAATTGCACTTTTAAACTTGCAGATTTAATTTTAAAATCAATCAGTGGAATAGTGACACCAAGATTAAGATTAAAGGGCACACACTCAACAAACAAATAAAATAGCTCTGTAGTGCCAATAGAGTCCTTAAAAAAATCCCAGAAAGGATTTGTTATAATTCTGGATTGTATCAAAATTCTTGGTTTCTCTTGTTTTGAATCACTGCTGTATCATTTCAGAGCAGACACTAAACAGAATAGTTTTTTGGATTCCTGGTTTGAAAGACTGATAATGTGAGAAAACCAAGATACACCTACCCAGAGCCTTTCACATCTTAAAGTACTCTTGTAGCTGGCAATAGATTGCTTGTAGCTAGCAGAAGGAAGTACTTCTGTTGTAAAAGAGAGGAGCAACTGTGCTCACCATGAAAGAAATGGATTATGTTCTACACGACAAATCTGAACACCCATCTGAGGATTTAACTCCATTGGTCACCAGCCATTACACACTGTTAATAAACCACGTAGCCTGTGACAAACATGGATTTATTGATGAGTGTGTCTCCTGCCTTGAAAACACCATTTTTTCACTTTCTCTGTGTTAATGAGAGCATTTTAGCTCAGCGGATGGACCAACCTTGCCATACACTGCTTCCACTGTTGCAGTTTGTCTCACATTGCCAATGTGCACAGTAACCTGGAAGCCCTTGTGGAAGGTCTTGGCATGGAAAAGCAGGACAATCTCAGCCTCAAACATCCAGCAGATGGTAGGATCCATCTCTGGGCTCACCATCACCATGCCCTGTAAGTGGAAAACATATGGATGGTGTACATACATAGTTCAGATTTGTATGAAAATAATGATTTCAAATTCCAAGTTTCTTTTACTGCAATTTACATTAACCAATAGATAGATATATTATACTTTTAATGTGATTAACTAATAAAACACTAATTTAGACAAGCTCTGAGTCTGACCTTGCGCAATAATGAGCGGTCAAAGTTGCCCAGAGCAAGTGTAGCAGCCTGGCCCGCCCTGAGCACCCTGCATGCCGAGCGGTTCCTTTGGATGCTGCCTACGGTCAACTGGTGGAACTGACCCGAGTCTGTGGGCCCTACTACAAGATGATCCCCTTCACGGCAAATACCACTGTAAGACCAGAGAGAATAGCGAGTCAGAGGGATTTCTGGGTTAAAAACAAAGAACCCACTTAACCTGTAATGAAACAATAATTTCAACATACTGACCTGTATAGAGTACCTCCAACCACTGTCCCCACCTCTGGAACTGTGTAGATCTCATCCACCTGCAATGATGCACATGGCTGTCATTCAGATCAAAATAATCTGTGTATTTACACTGTGCATTTGGAAGACAGTAGCTCACAGCCAGAAGATCATTTTGCACGGACAGACAAACTTTATTTCATTTTAATGTTGTGGAGTCTGTAACTTACAATATAAAGCGCCTTAAGGCGACAGTTGCTGGAAACTAACGCTCTATAAATAAAATCGAATTGAATTGAACTGAATTGAATTATTTCAGACTGACCTGAAACTCTGTTAGCTGCTGCATTAGTTCCTCCTGCTCCTTGCTGTTGCTCAGAGGAGGGATGATGTTAAAGAAAACTTTAAGCAAATCTAGACTCTCTCCAGAAACACTGGACAAGGTGAAGATTGGCGTGATGCTGAGAGAGAGTTTCAGGAAAAAATAAAAATGATTACTTTCCAGTTTTTGTTTACAGTATTTATTATAGAAGGAGTGCAAACTTTACTGCATGTTATTAAATGGAAAACTGCACTTGTGTGTTTCATACCTTGGTGACTGTGCAAACTGCTGTGCTGCTGTGACAGCATCATCTGTACTGCTTACAACCATGGGCACCTTGTTGCAGCCTGGTTGCTTCAAGACACGCTCCAACTGCCGCACTGTGCGCTCAACAGTGGCCCGTGTGCAGAGGTCCACTTTACTGATAACAATGAAGATGGGAACCTTCAGTGCCATGGCAAGGCCAAGATGCTCCCGTGTGGTACCAGCTGGAAAAGAATGAGAAGGAGAGGAAGAAAGAAAGAGGATTTACCTGGGATTTTGCATTGCTTACATCTTGCCTACTACTTGTTCACCAAAAATAGCTTTCACAAGCAAGCAGACAAAGGCAATGTTTATTTAATGTCATGTTTTCAGAAGGGATGAAGTCTTCCTAAACACACGTAAATACTATTGCCTAAGCTAAATCCAACCTATAAACCTCCAACTGTTGACTCGGTAATCCAAATAAGACTTTGCAAGAAATTTAAAAAGATACGCCAATTCAAACAGGGGATTTATTCTTTGTACAAACACAACAGCTGCCCTCTGAGTCTCAAACACCTATTGCTTAGCATAAGAGTGCTTATCTACAAACCCAGACTTAATGCAAATCAAAGACTATATACACGAAGGGTTATATAGCACATACCACAATAAAAGACTTTTATGTCATTAGAGAAACAGTTTGAGGATAGGACTGATTCAAAGTATTCAAACATATACTGTAACTATGTCTCTGATGTTTCCACGAGTGCCAAATAGTAGCTCTTCTAAACAAAGTGACTTCTCATGTTCTCTTAATTTTGGTCTCAAGAAGATTCACATTTCAGAAAAACACAAACTGAGTTTTGAAAAAAAAATTGAGGTGAGGTAAATGTGTCACAGTGCAGTAAAAAGTAAAGCATAACTAAATGATGCAAAAAGATTACTCGCCCTTTGGCTTCTTAGCTTAAAAGTTACAACCCAAGAGAAGCCCTATGCATTACACGGATCCATTACGCTGTTTCATAATTAAAGCTGTAGTTCTTGGGTTGCAGACGGCATGTCCCTTCCTATCTACATTCTTGACCCCATTTTCCCTGCACGTCCTATTTTAGAACAGACACCCACATAAATACAGTAACGCCTACGCTGCATTAATAAGGGTTATTTAAGTATAAACAAATATACACTTAGGAACTTAATTTATCCATGCCCTTTTTATGAAAAAAATGCATTGTACTTTAATGTGTTTTTAATTATTTTGCTAAAAATCAGAAATAAATGTATTATCCTGTTGTTACAAATTATTTAAATTACCTTTATTTTTACTGAGTGTAGTTATTCGTTTGATGCTGACAGTGTTATTAGTTATTTACTCAAAGATAGACAAACCATTGCAGAACAGTGTAAATAAACAAGGAGTACAGATAGGACTTTCTGAAGCATTTAATTATACTCTGACTGTGCCCAATAAACCCTTTAGTATTTTTTAATATTTAATAATCAGTTATGTTTTTGCGTTAGCACTAAAACTAACTGCTTATGAAATTGCAGTATTTCAATTTAATACTGTTTAGAAATAAACAGCCTCGGAAAATAACACAGACTTATTTTGGCATGGAATCAGTCAACTCATATAATCAAAATAAGCTTAAATAGCAGTTCAACCCTGGAAGAAAACACAAATCCCATCAGGGTTGTGTCAGGAAAGGAATCCAACATAAAAACACTGCCAAATCAAACAGGCAGAGCTAACTGCTGTGGCAACCCCTTGTGAATAATAAGAGCAGCTAAAAATATATATATTTTTAATTGGCTCTGTAATGTCATGGTTTTCATATCGGCCTAAAAGTGAAAGATCTCTTGTTCGCTCCCAGGAAGTGACACAAAGCCCTTTGGGGCTGTGTCGGGAAATCTGGGATAAAATCTACCAAATGAAAAACGCGAAACAACCCCTTGTGAGTAAGGGAGAAGCCAAAAGTACAGCCATGCATTAACAGCAGATGCATATAGCTCATCCAATAACTCCAACCGGATGTGAGCTACAGCACTTAATGACTAACATCTCAAAGGCTCAGGTTTCCTATACAGGCTTTAGTGCCACTTGCGAAACGTAAACAAAACTACAGCTTTCTTAATAATAATATATTACTTTGGTGTATTGCATAGAGGACTGTTTCCAGATGGTCTCTTGCCTTGAGCAAAGGGTTCTTATCTGTGTTCACTGATACACACTGAAATGCTGTGTGTCACAATGGGTGAATGGTCTAAGGGTGTGCCACCTGGTATTGTTGGTGTAAATCCCAAACGGCTTTGTAGTGCAACAAAACCTCTTGTGACTGTCAAGTGCAATGCTGAAATACACACTAGCTTTGCAAGAGCGCAGCACTATCCCCAGTGGGTCAAAGTACTCTGCCCTGAAATTATGATATCTGAGATATTTTGGGACTTACACTGCCAAGCAAAGATGAAGGTTGGTTTATTGCATAACCTCAGCTATCACATGTCAGCAAAGTGCCAAGCCATAACTGTGCACTACAGTGTGGGGGTATGGTGTACACAAACATGGGCTATCTCTCAACGAGAACAGCAAACTGCATTACTATCTTGCACAACAACAGTTACATTTGAATAGAACTTGGAGAAAATTTAATCGTTCACTTAACCTTGGAGATCCTTAAAAAAGACATCCACCTTGGTCCCTAATGGACATAAATGTCCATTCCCCAAAAAGTGCAATAAAAATCTTATGTATTAATATTTTTTTCCACTTTAAATTGGTCAGTCTTTTAAAACTACTTCTCCCTGAAATATTCATATAAAGTTTTAATTATATTTTCGTTGTTTTAACCCTTTAAATCCCAGTTGTATTACACGAGCGCCCTGTTTTTTTTAGCCCAAAAAACAAAAAAACTAAATATTTTCCAAAAAAAACATTTGAAGTAATATTTGATTGTTATTATAATTAGGCCTTTAGATGGTCCAAAGATTGGCACCAAAATTCATTTTGACCTGCCATTATTTTTTTTGCAGGAGCACATTAAAAAAAAAAATGCATCCACCTTTAAGCCTATGTCCATTCCCCAAAATGTGCAATAAAAATATTAAATATTAATTTTTTTTTCACTTTAAATTGGTCAGTCTTTTAAAACTACTTCTCCTTGAAATATTCATGTCAAGTTTTAATTACATTTCGCGGATTTTAACCCTTTATATCCCGGTTTCGTCACATGAGCGCACTGCTTTTTTTGCCCCAAAAAACATAAAACTTGAATATTTTCCAAAAAAAACATTTGAGGTAATATTCAATTGTTATTATAATTAGGCCTTTAGATGGACTAAAGATTGGCACCAAGAGTCATTTCGATCGCCTTTTTTTTTTTTTTCAGGACCAGAAAATGGTCTCCAGGCGGCAAATGCTCCTCCTCTAGGCCGAAATAAGTGCATCTTGCCGGGGTAAGTCGCGACGATTACCGGGGCACGATCACCGGGGACCCCTTTTTCCAGCACACACGCCCGATACCACGTGACAACAAATACGTCATTTCCTGTTGACTAAAAAAAAAAATGCACCCTCTCATGGTCCTAGGGACCAAAAAATGGTCCCGCCCGATCAGCGGGCGAAGCCGCTGCTGCACGCCGGAGATGAGGCTTCATTTCCGGCAGGTCTGTCCAAGCAGCCCGCTGTTTTCCAGCAGAGGTCAAATGTGAAACAAGGGCGCCACCCGGTGGACAAATAAAAAAATTACAACTCTAAAGCCTGTAGTCCAAAACGAAACCTAAGCTGGAAACCTGACGATCCCTTTGACCGTAATTTTTCTGGCGTGAAAAATAGCGTTTATAATGGGTTTCAATGTGGACATTTTTGTCCAAAGGGACTAAGGTGGATGCATTTCTGTAGCTTAGCCATTTTAGGCTAATTCAATGAATTTACACCACAATTATAAAATATAATTAAAAAGAAAATTCTTTGACAAATTTGGCTATATTCCACTCAACACAGTGAAAATGGTTTAAAATTAAAAATGCAAAAGACAATAAATGTCCCTAAGGACCTCTGAGGGTTTTTAATACTCACCAATTCCAGTATTCGCACTGACCACAAGCATTGCAAAATCTGGACAATAACTGGTGAGGCCAAAGATGGTGGTTTTCAAGTACTTGTGGTGACCCGCCAGATCAATGAATGTGATCATTTTAGAGGCACTCTCACAAATCTCCTCTGCTGTCCGAGACTCGCTGTAATTCACAACCTAAAAAAAGAAAACAAACAAACAAACAAAATTAGCTATCAGTTACTAACATTTCATGCAGATGGAGTAGTTTAATATATATCAGAATAGGAATCTGTAGTAAAACATCCAAAATTGTAAAAATTATGATATAATGGATGTATTTACTCTTTGCTACTTATCACAACTGATGTAAAAGTACATAAATAAGGTGTAATATATATTATTTTATAGAGGACGTTTTCTCACCTCTCCTTTGCTGTTAAAGCCAAGAATCTCAAAGCTAATGCTCGAAGTACGTCCAGTCTGAATCTCATGTAGATGTCTGAAAAGGTTGAGCCTCGCTCTTCCCCGTCCATTGTCCAGCTCACCTTGTGTCAAAACACCCAAAAGAGTGGACTTGCCCGAGTCCACATTGCCCAGTACGGCTACTCGTAGGTCTAAGAACTAAGGAGAAAAACACAACACCAAAATGACTTAAAAATGCCCAAGAATTTAAACATCCAGAGATATCCATGTGCAGGTAGCCACACTAACCTGCTGGTCATCTGGCACTTTGCGAATGAGAACTTCAGCAATCTTACGAGGCACATCAGAGTCACAGTCCACCTCTCGCTCTCTTAAAATTGTGATGTCCGCTCCAACTCTGTCACGAAAAACAAACGTAAGTACAGTTCTTTGTGTTTTGGTAGATGAGGTAAACTACAACAGCAGAATAACTATCAGTCAGTAAACGGAATAAAAATACTGGACTTACTTCTCTGCAAGCCGATGGAGCGTTTTTAGTGAAGCCCTCATTTCCTCCTCTGATAGTCCCACCAGCATGCCATTGTCCTCGACACCTATTTGATAGACAGCTTCACCTCGGCCCTCCTGCAGTCGCCATTTCATTTGTGTTGCTAAGTGCTCAAAGCGGTATTGTGTGGGGTTCACTAGCTTGAGCTATTCAAGAAAAGAAATTACTAATTAGTACTCAACACTATTTTGGACATAAACAAATGATTACTGTAGGACCAAGGCATTAAAAAAGCTCTATATTGACAAGAAGCGGCTGTCCTGATACTACAAATGCTCTAGTAACTAGAGATTAACTTAATCCACAGTGGTGTTATATTTCAATGGAAAGACTGCCCCTATATATTCACACATACTGCATACTGATAAATTTCCAATAACATCCACATCACAATCCATCCATATATAAATCAGTTTTATGGTGTTATGTAAAGCATTTTAGCTCTATGAACAAAACAAAGACTTTGCGTCACAGCTAATTTGCTTACCTTGTACTCTATATTTCCCTCTTCAGCCTAAGAGACAGGGAGTAAAACAAAGAGAGACAGAAAAGAAACAACAGCTGTAAAACTGTAAGGAAGACAACAGACTATTGATTTGTTTAAAGAGAAAAAGAAAAGCAGTTTGACTGAATGTGCAGTCAGTGTTCTCTATGAATAGGCAGTCACTGAGAGCTATACAAACAGGCTAACCGCTTGCTTAGCCTTACACAGCGACTTAATATGTTATTACACATTACATACACATGCTTAAAAGTCAAAATCAATACATTTAAGGTAAACCAAGTCGCGAAAATATCTGTCATGTAATCACTTATGACAGGGGACCTAGTTATATTCAGTGATCAGCTGACAGCAATTTTATACTGGGCAGCTTATGATCAGTAAAGGTTAAAGAACAGTTTAGGATTAAGTGTCACGTTTAAAAAACGCAGCTGGTGGGTAATGACAACACACGGAGGTCACTGTACAATAAATAAATAAATAAATACATGTAAAAAAAAAAAAGTTTTGTGTAGTAACACAGTCCTTGGCTGAGTGAATGTCAGACACTCACAGTATCACTATCTAGAGGTCGGCTGGCTGAGCTATGCACCCGCCCCCTATTTACAAACACAGCTGATCTTCTTTTGCTAGCTAGCAAAATACTTGCATTTTTTTAATCAAAAAACTTTCAATTAACATACGTTAGGCCTATTTCTGCAAAACTACTGTAAATAGAAAGTCGTAAGCCAACAGCAAACGCAAAACTTCTACGCTTGAAATGGTACCATTCATTTTCTTTGTACCGACTAGCTACGTGTCACTGCAGGTTCAAAGACAAGTCAATAGTGGGGAAGCTAACCCTCAAAACAGGAAATACAATGACAAACCTACGAGTAGCGTTACAACAGACAAAAATCCATTTGCTTACTCTTAGTGACAGGCTTTCCAGTGCCCGGGAAATATTAACTCGAAATAGCTAATTGTGCGCGTATTTTTAGCCTTACCTCTGGAGGTAGATACGGGGTGTTATTGCTTGGTTTGAAGTTGCGGGATAATCGAGCTTTTGCTTTCTTGTTCTTTGCAGAGGATTTTTTGGGGGCTACCCCATAGCCATTCGCAGGCTTGCCGCTGGACACACCACCAGATCCAGAGCTGTGTCCGTTTCCTGAGCCAAATAACTCCGATACCCGCGCATCCATCGGCTACTTTGGGACCTAACTTGTTAGCTTACAACTACTTAGACAGATTCTGACGCTATATAAATAATATATACCTCGGGCCAGGCATTGGGGTGGTTGTAATTACCCCGATAATGGCAGTGTGCAGCCCCCAAAATAAAAAATAAAGCAATACCCTCCCCCCAAACTCCGCGAACTGAACAATAACAGCACCGGCCGAGACTACGGCTTTGAGTTTACAGTATGCCTACGTCACAGCCAAATGCCAATGGTGCGTTTGTTTTAAATAACTGCATAGCGCGAGGGAGAGGTTCATTTTGTTTTCCTATTTACTCATATTGCATGTCAGTTTAAACCCCACCCGCCTACATCTAGATGTAAACATACTCGGTTTTCAGTGGTTTGCATCAGATGAAGGAAATAAGTGCGTAATGTCCAGCTTGTTTACAAAGTTGATGACATCTAAAATATGTCACCAGTTTAATTATAAGGAATGTGACCTGCATGCCAACGCCCTTGAGGCTTTATTACCTCAGGTTTTGTATCTGTATGGTATTTCTGGGAAGATTCAACTTCATTATTTCAGCTGCTAAGAAAGACTTATAATTACTAACAATTATCATCTAGCCAGGTAAACTGAAAGTGGTTTGTTGAATTGATATCCAGCAAGCAGCGAAAAGAAACTGAGGGAATTGTAAAATGGTGTGATTTCTTGACCATAAGTTAGACAAGATGTGTTGAAAATACAGCTCTTATATATAAAATCTTCGGGATCCCGAGAACACAGTGGGTGAAAGGACAACATTGAACTTTTCAAATAGATTACTATTTGAAAAATTAAACTTGATTGGGCATTGTTATATTTGCAATCGAACTATATTTCAACCAGAACCTCATGACCGTCAAGCACATTTACCTTCAACGTTGTAAGGTATTTACATTTAGGTATTTATTTATGTATTTACATATTAAATTAGTGATTTTGTCATCTTGTACTGCTAAGATTAAGGGATTTATTTCTTTACACGTCACGTCATATACGCAAGGTTTTTCAATTCAAGTCTGGATATAAGCTGTTTCACAGACAGTTAAAATCAATGTAAAATCGGGTACCCAATTTTACACAATATTTAGTAATTTTGTTTGACCTATATTTTTTGCAGCCGCTTTAGCGACACCCAAAGGAAGTGATGTGTAAGGTAAACATTTTACAAACTCGATATGAATCACAATGCTGTGCAAAAGTCTTGTCACCCTTTGTTGTGGGAACTAGGTGCAGGCTTTTATTGAAATGTGTGCAAACATAAATGCAAACAGAGTTTGCAAGGTAAAAAAACAAACTTTATAAGTCTAACCAGCTTGAAAGTCAATATTTGTATGGCCGCTTTATTCTTCAGCATGATGATGAGCTCTGTCTTAGGAAGGTTTCTTGCAGTTTCTTTAAGTAGTCTTCTGGAATAGTTCCCCAGGACATTATAAGCTCTTCTTTTGGTTGTTGGCTGCCTTTCATTCTCTTCGCTATCAAAATGATCCCACACTGCTTCAGTAGGTCAATCCATGACTGATAGTGCGTGTGTGTGTGTTTGTATCCAGGCATTTTCAGTGTGTTTTGGATCGTTGCCAAAATTAAGCAATTGCAAATCCCACACTACAGAAATGGCATTGCATGGTGGATCTGATAGTACTTTTCTACAATCATACTTGCAACAATTTTAAGAAGACACTAACACAACTGCTGCTGTGTTTCACAGAGGGCTGTAGGCACTCACTGTTGTACGTCTAACCTGACCTCCCTTTTACATATTGATGATGATCTTGTGTAATATGGCATACTTCAGCGTTTTCTAACTGTTTCCCTTTCTTAAGCATGCAAGCATGCTTCCCTTTTAAGCAGCCACACTTCCACTGAGATAATTGATGATTAAGCTTCAGTGAACAGTAGATGGATCAACTGAAGGCCCAGATATACATCTAAGCTCCCGTGTCAAGTCTCTGGTGGATCTTTTTCTGTTTATTAAGAGCATGATTTTCATTTGCTATAGACAGGTTTGTAGGCTGCTTCTTGTTTTGTCCCCCACTTGTCCAATTTCAAATGTTTTAATGGACACACTGCACACTTTGCCAAGATACAGCAAGATTTTAGCTAATAGCGCCTTTGGAATTGCCTTATTGGTGCAAAAATACTATTTTATACCTGTCAAACTGTGTTATCTTGTGCATTATTCTGGAATTCAGTTAAAGACATGGGAACAATAGATGTGTTTTGGCAACAGGCAGCTAAAAGGATACAATTTAAAATAGATTATTTGCGAAGTTGTCTGTTATGTGTAGACTCAACACTGGTTGATTCTATGAGTTAAGTAAACATGTTTTGCTTCAGTGATTCATAGGTCGGTCAGTGAAAGTAGTCAGGTGCAAAGAGTGGACAGAAAATGAGTCAGCAGCCAGTGTTCAAAGAAAACCTTTGAAAGGCCTACAAAGAAAACTAAAGAACTAGTCCTCAAGACAACTTAAAAAATTACAACAAAGTCTGGCTTCTTGGAGGCAAAAGGGATGAGTGGTAGCATAAGACTTTTGAACAGTACTTTATTTGCATATTTATTGAAGATGGTTTATGGTCAAATCGATTTGATAAATCTTAAAGCTGGTTGACTGTAAAGAAATAGCATTTAAAGGCCTTTACTGCTTACGAATGTGTTTTTTTATAGAGTGTAACACTTACAGTTTACAGCAAACTTTCTTTCTGCAAAGAGGCTGAGAATTGAGAAAAGTCAGCCAACTCCCCTGATGGAAATGAATACTTACAGAGTGTGGAATTTCTGAGACTCGACACTGATTGGCTAGTCGATGTGTGATGAAGGGGCTCAGCCCATTCTGTCCTGGCTGAGAGAAGTGTTTGTGATTTTTATAGTCTTAAGTTCCATCAAACATCTGCATTCACATGCGGACGTACACACACTCACAACAGTCGCTTGTTCTTGGTCTTTTGGCGAGGATGGGTTATCCACTGGTGATTCTGTTGTGTGTGGGACTGCTCCACCAGACCACGAGGGCTGTCCATATGGATAAACTAGCAGACCAGAAGATTTGCGGAGATGCAGAGTGCTCATGTAAGTCTGAGCATTAAAAACAGAAGCATAGCAGAGCATGCAGGATGCAGCACGTTTCAAAATCAACAGTAGATGCTTATGTTTCGCATTCTTCTTTTGTATTTTTTCCTGTGCTGTATTAGATGTTCTCTCCATGGCCACAGTCTTGGATTACTTCATATCTCCTGACTGCCGATTTCTCAACCTCAGAAAGGGTCAGGTGGTTTATGTGTACTCCAAACTCATTGCAGCAGAGGGCGCTGGAGTCTTCTGGTCTGGAAGCGTATGTGCAGATTTTGTACACTGTTTAATGGCACTGTACACTTGAGTTGTGAAAGACAGAAGATGTGCAACAGCTGTGGTAAACAAACACAAACCTTCTGGCTTTTCTGACAAGAAAAGACATTTGGTTGCATATCAGAGTCCACCGTATCTGAAACGAGCAGGCTTTTCATTATGTCAAGTTTTGTAAGAAAGGTTATGCATAATACATATAGAGTGTGGTGCATGCTAATTTGCTGGAGTTATATTATTTTTGCTGGCAGATTTACAGTGAGCGGTACGTGGACCAGATGGGCATCATTGGATACTTCCCTGCAACTGTGGTGAAGGAGACACAGAGGTTTACAGAAAACACAGTTAAGATCCAAACAACTGTTAGTACATTGAATTCTTTTATGCAACATTTTTTTTTTAAATGAATGAATACTTTTTTTTCCCATTCCATGTTAGGAAGTAGAACCTGATGTTTTGCTTGTCTTTCAGGACATGGACTTCTACTGCGATTAAGGGGCTGAAACCTCTTCCTTGTCAACTCTTTCTGTTAGTAACTCTGGCATTTATAAAGGACAAAGTATGCAGACATTAACTCAATGAGTCTTTTTGTCTATATTATTCCAACATTTTGATTATATAAATATATAAAAGTTAAAGAAATGAATTTTCCAGACACCTTTTTTATGATTTTTCGTGACTAGTAATTGCAATTATATTGTACTTGTCTTTGTTACACATCTAGAAACTGGCTTGGAGCTGCTTATGCTGAGAAATAGCTGCTGTGAAAATGATTAAATTCGTTTTCTAAAGCTTACAGTCTTTTTTTTTATTGGAGTCAAGGTTTCTTGGTAGTGTTATCAGAGACATCTTATAAAATCCTGACTTTTCATTCATTCTACTATGTTCTACTCCACTATGTTCTCAAAAGAAATGTCATCTAATAGAATTAATTTTTAAAAAAGTAATTTAAAAAAAAGTATCATGACTGGTGTGAAGAGCTCAGGACAGAAGGCCTAAATTCAGATTCTATTTTACATTTTTATTCATCCTATAGAGAAAAAATGTAAGTATCCAAAGATGTTATATGTGACAAAAATACATAAAACACTATTTAAAGTATTTTTGTTGTTGTTGTTTTTATCAGGGTATTCTTATTTTACCAGCATTTGAGACAACATGACAGCATGTTTTGATGGAGCAGCAGAAACACAGTGGTAATTTTCAAATAAATGAATGCATTTTCTAAAAATGCACCTGAAAAATACCCAGGTCAGACATCCTTAAAAGCTCACAAAGGCTGCTTATTGCCCTTTCACATTTTATGACTGTTATCGCTTTTCCAAAAAAAAAAAAAAAAAGAATAGTGCCACGTTTTTTTATACAAAATAAAAATGCTAAAATGCCCAAATGTTACGATGTATGAAATGAGTGCACGTTGTCTTCCAGTCTGTCTCTCTGCCTGCACTCACCCACCCTCCCACACGCCCACGCAGTTTCTAAAGATCTGTCATGATTAAACATGGCCTGGCATATTGTCGCTGTTAAGACTCTTTCCAAAGGATGATTTAAATCTCCTTTTGATTGGTTTTGAATCATCAGTCTTTTTTTTTTTATTTCTGCGTCACAGTACCCACCCAGATAAAGTGCTGAATATAACATCTCAATCAAATCTTTCTTTGACGTTTCCAACTGTGGATTATCAAAGTTAGACATTTCATTTTGATAAAGGAAGACTCTATGATTTAGTTCATGCATTTCAGAGCTGCCATTTAGTGTCTCTGCCATCTCAAGAAGTCTCTCACATCACTACTGAATGCACAGATTTTTTTGATACTACTGCAAAATTGTGCATTTTCATCTTGTTTATTTCTGTTTGACTGGAGGCATTCTTTAGTAAGCTTTACAAGTTTAGGAAATAGGGCTGTCACATACATAATCGATTTAACCCATCACCTGCTCAGCCCAGATCAATATCAACCTGCTTTATATGTGCCACCAGTGAATGTCACTCAGAAAAAAACATGCCTGGGGCAAGGGTCTGATAGAGCAAGAGAAGAGAAGAGAAGAGAAGAGAAGAGAAGAGAAGAGAAGAGAAGAGAAGAGAAGAGAAGAGAAGAGAAGAGTGAAACATTTCCTGAAGGAAAACAACATCTGTTTTAATACGTGTTCATATTTGAATGAAATTCTAATCATTGCACAGCATCCACAGAGGAAGTGGATGATGAATGTGAATGTGATTGTTATTAACAATTGACCTAAAGAGGAGAAAAACTCTGCCTTTTTTCAGCTGATTGCCAATTGAAGTTGCGAGAGTATTTGTGTAAGCCTATGCAAAACCACAAAATTCACAAATCACGGCAAGTTCAGTCAGTCTTCTGTCAGACAGCTGTAGCTTTAGGGTGTCACCATGGTGACAGGCAGTGAAACTGTGACACAAGAGATTGATGTATGTGCATGTTTGTGTGAAACACACAAACATGCACATACATCAATCTCTGTGTGAGCTAAAGGAGCAGCTGGCAAACGCAAGAAACACTTTTTTCCTCCTTCCACCTTGTATCCCACCCACACCTCTGCGGTCAGCGGCATAGTGCCCCGTGGAGTTTGGAAATCAACAACCTCGGGGCTGGCTGCCAGCGAAGTGTGACATTTAAGACGTGATATGCATCTTCCTTTAGAATTTTCCAAAGTTGCCATGGCCAAAAAATGCTTTGCTTGCCTATGTGATCCAATTGGTGGCGATACATTTAAAAAACAAAAACAAAGAAATAATAAGAAAGAAAGAAAAAGATAAAAATAGTATATACCGTTCCACGCCTTTGAAACAGGAGTCGTGAGTTCGACTCCCAACCAGGGCGTTTGTATCCAGTAAGGGTCCCCGAGCTAGACCCCCCATGCTAACCAAGCCTACCTCGGATATGAGCTAAGTGGAAGGAAGGATGCTGGGGGGCTAGTGAGTATCAGTACCACGGACCAGGAGGAGACAATGAACATCCACAAGTACATCAAGAAGATGGCCGCAACCAAGTACAAGCTCCATAGAGGCAGGGGTGTACCACACCAGGCAAGATCCCAGGTGCATGCTGTGTAAAGATGCCGCTGAGACAATTCAGCACATTGCAGCACATAAGTGCATGATGCTCGCAGGCAGGGCATAGATGGAACGTCATAACCAAATTGCCAGCAGAATATCTGTGCCAAGTATGGCCTGGAAGTCCCGAGGTCAAAATGGGAGACATCCGATGGTCGAGAATGACCGAGCTAAGATCCTGGGACTTCCAGATACAGACGGCTAACCAACCGGAAATAGTAGTAGTGGAAAAGCAAAGGAAAACGGCTGTAGTGATAGATGTAGTGATACCTAATGACTGCAACATCAGGAAGAAGGAACAGGAGAAGCTAGAGAAGTACCAAGGGCTCAGAAAAGAGCTCGAGTGGTCCCACTGGTAATCAGAGCACTCGGTGCAGTAACCCCCCAAGCTAGGCGAGTGGCTCCAGCAGATCCCAGGAATAGCAGCCAAGATCTCTGTTCAGAAGAGCGCAGTTCTAGGAACAGCAAAGATACCGCACAGGACCCTCAAGCTCCTAGACCTCTGGTAGAGGACCCAAGCTTGAAGGACAACAGGGACAAGAGGGGATTTTTTTTTAAATAAATGTATATCTAAAATATAAATATATATATTTTAGATTATATTTTTAGATTATATAAATATAATCTAAAAAAACTGCATAATTGACATCAAATGAAAACTAATGAAAAGTAAGAGGAGAGGAGAAGAACAGCTGAAGCAAATACCTGCTGTGCAGTCCTCGTACACAGGATGACCCATCCTCACTTTTTCTAATGGAAACAGCTCAATTTGCTTCAACTGTTGCTTTTATATATTTTTTCCAGTGGAAAAAGGGTTATTTCTTGGTCAGGAAAAGGATAGAGAGAACACCAATTTCCCGAACACTAAAGCCATGGTACTCAGTGTGCCCAGTAGTAACATTATATACAGCCCTCAAGTATGTATGACATTTAATAATGTCATACAGAAGTACAGAAAGAGACCAATCAGCATCTATCTTTAGTTTAAACTTTTTTTTACCCATAATAGCATGCCAAACCATTCTAACAATGACAAACACAGCCAGTGTTAGGGAGCAACCTCTGTAATGGTTACACACACACACACACACACACACACACACACACACACACACACACACACACACCTACACACACACACACACACACACACACACACACACACACACCATCCCCTGAACAGACACTTGACAAAAACTACCCAAAAGTGCTTGACGTGTGCATTTTCCTTGTGCAGTCATTGAGAAAATCTCACTCTGTCATCAAAACTTTGATAACTTGTGCATTTGTGTGATGGAAGATTCTCTCCGGTTATGTGTGCATACACGACTAGGGGCAGCATTTGACTTAATCAGTAGTGTCTTCAAGGTGCTTGAAAAATAGGCTTTGTCTGCACTAATTTTCTTCAAGGATGTCAGAAAATGCCAGCTCACTGCTTGTTTCAACCAGTCAATCAATCAGTCGGCACGAATCAATCACTGCTTTAGCCTGAGGATGTATGGTGGCCTTCTTGCTTTAATTTACTCTAGATTTCAAAGTGCATTTGTCATCCATGTTTTGTGTCAAAAAAATGCGTGCACATCAGCAGGCCATGCCAAGTGTATTGCTGCTGTATTTCAAGGATAAGTCATAATAGAAGTGAGAAGAAAGTGCAGCTTCAATAATATTATTTTTCTCTTATTGTATTTATCTATCTTACATTCTTGCTCTCTTAGAGTGTGTGTGTCTGTGTTATGTCTGACTCATATAATTACACCAGCTAGTGTAATTCCCCCCAATTCTCTGTCAAGCAATGACACGAAGAACCCAGTGATTTCATTTCTTGTTCAACCCTCCAAATAGCTCAGGAGTCAGTTGTATCTACTGTTTGATATTTACTGTTATATTCTGGTAGGCATTTGAAAACCTGTATTCATGGATAAAAGGGGGGCAGCTGAGATATAGAGTGAAATAAGTTGCGCTTTTCCAGTGAAATTAATACCTGTACCCCCTCAGTGAACTTGGTTAATATCTCATAGGAAGTGTGAGTTTGGTAAAGAGAAGGTGAGCTGCCAAAAAGAGTTTCTGTTATTTCAGTTTCCTTACCTTGGCCGCCTACATTTATGTCACACCTGAACAAACCCAACTCCACAGGTCAGCCTTCTCCAACCGAGAGGGCTAACTTCCTTCCATTACTTCCCACCTCTATTTTGCCTGTCACTGTGGTTACCAGAAAGGTTACCACAGTGACAGAGAAAGGTTACTGTGTGTTTGTGCATGACAGCGGGTGTTTGGAAGCTTAGCAGTGTACAGCAGGACCTTCATGATTCAAGAAATTAGTTATATACAGCAGTTAACCTTAACTGTTCGGCCAGTGAAGTTCTTGTAGGTCAAAAGGTCAAGACAGGAAATGAACGTGAACATGAGGAAATTGGCAGCATTAACCTGTAATATTTTGTTTTACAAATTAGAGAGGTATTATTCTGAAACAGCTCTAACAAATTAGTAGTAGATGTGCTAGAAGATACATACATAATTGAAGACCAGCAATTGTAGTGTTCCAAAAGGTGGAAATACATCATCCAAACATCAGCTCCTATAATTAGTATTTTGCAGCGTTTAATTGTCGACAATGATAAAAAAAAATCTAAATTCTTGCGAATAGCGCTAACAGATAATCACCATGACTGAATGAAGCATGCAGAAATCTGTTGTAAGCCAGTCCACTTAAGCATAATGTATATATCTCATTAGCAGCTTACATTAATAGTGCTTTCTTTTCTGAACAGACCTTGGTGAACGCTGGCTTTGCATGTTTTTCTGCAACAGCTCAAAGACTGAATATTTTAAGATCTGACCTCTTTTCGTCATGTTTGCACACAAAGAATCATCTGATGAAATCTACCTAGGTTGTGAGTATGATCATGTTACATGCAAACATGGGTTTTAGTAAGCTTTAAATGTGCAAGCTAAAAGAATTTAAGCTGTCAGACCAAATTTCCTGTTTCATTTTGTTAAATAATTGCAGTGTTCGCAGATACCTCATACATAAATAATACATTTTCTTGCACCACCACAAAGAATAAACTAAACCCAGTTCAGCATGTTTGCATGATATTAGCAAGACTCTGTAATTTCCTTTATTACTAGACATTAGAGTAGAGGAAAGCTTCCATCAGTGATCTTGTACATGCTGACTTCAAATATATTTGGTAAGGGGTTTTTTTTGTTGCTCAGGCTTCTGAGCTATGAATAGACTGTCATGACAACCAATTACCCATTACAAAAGCAGCAAGGCTAAGTAAGGCAATTAAGTGGTGAAAAAAAATTGTTTGTTGCATGTGTTTCTGCTTGCAAAAGTGTCTGAAGGCAGCAAAATACTCTTGTGTGGAGTTTTACAGAGGAAAGAAAATCGAAATATTTTCTTATGCAATACTTTTTTGTAAAAATTGTACTTTCACAGTAACAATCCCACAACAATATTGTTTTATTAAACAACAGGAAACATTAATGTAATTATACAGTAATATTTTACAGGGAATGTGATTTGTTATGCAGAAGAAGAAGTAGTATGCTGTTAATAGTGATTGTTAACTAAACATTAATGGAAAACCTAAAATGATTAAAATAAACGAATGCTCTAATGAACTGAATTTAACAGCAATAAACAGATATACAGTGAGGCATATGTCATTCTTTCAAGCTAAAAGCTGTGCTATCAGTTCAGAGTAAATATATAGAGTTGGACTTTTAATAGCAGCTCTCATTTCCAGCGCTGAATCTTGATGTGTCATTGTGTCTGCATGCTGCATTAGGCTGTGGTTCATCTATTAGGCTTCATCCTGTTTCTTTCAAGTTCCATATCTCAGTGTTACAGCCACCCAGAGGTTGTTGCCACAGAATGACATGACTGACAGAGATTACAAAAAAATAGCTGTAATATAACTTTGCATAATGGGGAAACGGTTATGCACTGCTCCATTTCACGATGTCAAATCATACCAAGCAGTGATGGTGGTGGTGCGGGGGGGGGGGGGGGGGGGGGGGGCTTGAGCGCGTGCAAGGGCATACATTTGTGGTGTTATGTGAGGGGTTATCTACGTCACCACATGACACCTGAAAGGTTCTTGGTATTAAGTGACAAGCAAATGTCAGGATACACTGTGTCAGAGGCAAATTTCGTTCTGCTTTATATAAACCACCTGCCTTTAAGCCTTTACAGGTAGGCAGGCTGTCCTAGAGAGCCTGCAGGCAGTTTATAGACAAACCAGGTTTGTTAAGCTTAATGGTCCTTGTATTGATTTGCTGGGCTATCCTCACAAATTGCAGGGGTGGAATGAACAATGAGATTCTCATTGAGGATCTCTAAATGCATTTCTCTTTGTAGTTTTATTGACCCTCCTGGAGCAGCAAGTGCAGTGTTTATTTACACACTTTGCTCACAGCCTGTTTTTAGAATGACATGATGGATATGTGAAGAAGGTGTTCAAGGAAGCAATACACATCATCCACAGTCGACTGGCTACAAACAGCTTTTGATAATAAAAAGAATATTAAGTGGCTATGGTTATTTAAGTTGGGAAGTGAAAGTGTGAAAATACCATTCGAATGAATTACCTTTACCCGATTAAATAAATTAGTCTAGACTGAATAAATTAATCAGCCCAGAGGAGGATGATAATTAGCTGCCTTGACTTCAGAGCCAGTACACAGAATGGCAGCCTTATCGGTTAGCTCCTGGAAACTCAGTGGAGTTACTGGACTACAAAGGAGTCTGTGGCCATTGCTAATCCCAGGCTGGATCAAACAATGCAGCTTCTCACAATTGTGCTAAGAGTCTGCCAAAAGGTGTCAAACCCCATGTTTCCATGAGCGTGGCTATAGCTAACGTGTACTCTGTTTACACATAAAGCACATAATCGTAATGAGCCTTTGCAGCTTGGCGACGTGGAAAAAAAAATTGTATTCACATGCACAATGCTCAGCAACACATTTTTTTTTTCCACACATAAACTTTGCCCTCAGTACCTAATGCGTAAAAGGGATGTTGCCTGCAAGTTTACAGGCAGATTCCTGGAAATGTTTACTCTTACACCCTTTTGTGTTATTAAAGAATAATTTCAAGATTTTGAGAACTGGTAAAAAGCTAAAGCACATGATTAGCCTTTAATTGCTTGTGGTTGTAGCTATGTTTACTCTGTGCCCTGTGTGGACTATGAAAAATATCCACATTGTTTGCTTTCTTAATGGACTATGCTCTTTGGCTGTGCGTGTAGGACAGTACTGGAAAGGGGCTTGGAAACCTCTGAGATACCATTACCATTAGCCCTAATGTCCTTTTAAAATGGAAAGAGCATCAGAGCCCACACACAGAGACTGCTGTGTATGTTGTTTGAGTGATACAAACTCTTTGTCATGATATCCTGCCAAGGTCACCAGGCCTGTCCCCTTCCTGTAGTCACAGACACATTAGAAATTAGCTACTGAGGCAACTGGCATACTGCAGGAGCTGATTAGGAAATGTTGAGCATTTTACATTCATTTCCAATATTTGCTGGGTTTGTTTAGCTATTTTTAGCTTCATTCAGGTATATTATAGTGTCCGTAACCGAAGGTTGACCTCTCTTGGTATTTTTACCACTTTCTAGAGACTCATTGTTTTTTGGAGACATATGTATACTCAGGGAATGAGTGTTTTTGGTGGTTCAAAGGTCAAAGTGTTTCTGCAGGCTTTTTAAAAAGGCATGCAATGTCACTGTCAAATACCACAGCTCGACTAAAGCTAATAATTGCTGACACCTTCAATTGGAGGTGGCTGATTTCTGTGATGACTTAATGAGCGCATGAAAGGAAATGGGAAAGTTGGCAGTGCTATGAGTAGGTGAGGACTAGGTCCAGCTCAGAAGGCTTGATTAGTAAAAATGAACTTTGAGGTAATATTTTCCACAGTGTTCAATCAAAATCATCAGCAGCAAATGGTGTTTGAATCTGGCATGTTGGGGGCACGCAGCATGATACACTACTAATGGCAATTAAACTGCTGTAGTCATAACATCAACATAATTTCTGAATGCATGCTGAGCATGAATGCTTGTCACAGTGATGAGAATGACTTATCCTCAAACTTACTGTAAACTATAAAGCACCCACTGGTATCATTTAGCTGATTGCTGTTGTGCTTTTGACAAATCATCTCATTATGTGTCACTGAACAGTTTCTCGCAAATGAGACTGGCATGAAATACAATGCCAGCAATGTAGTATACTTTTCTACCTAAAACTGCTGATCTGACATTACTGCAGTGGCAACAGCCAAAATGACTGCAGTTTAAAGGCATCACTTTGTTTTCAAATAGCAGCAAAGCAGGGAACCAGACCTTTGGAGGGAGTGTGTGAGCAGACAGGAAAATTATTGCTTGAATCAAATTCAGATATCCCAGTAACAAATGTGTCACAGTAGTTTAAGAAGAAGAAGAAAATCAACCCAAATGATTGATGTAATGTGGACACAACTTGGTAATTTAAAGTAAGAAAACACTGTTGTCTTAATATTTTCAGGCAAATTGTAAAAGATGCCATTTCCTTCAGAGTAAAAGTGAGTTTGTTAATTAATCAAATCAGATTTAATGTTTTTTTTCAGCCCTCAGCCCTCTCTCCAAGTGATTCATCCCTAACGCTAATTTGCATGTCCTTTATTCCCTCCTAGGTGGCGCCTTCATTAGGAAGCACACCTCAAAATAAGTAATACACAGAGGGAAATAATTATTGTGATTATGCATAATCTTTGCTCGCACAGTTGTTTTTCTTTTCCAATTAAACTAAATTTATATTCAGAACACACTCTGAATATCATAGCAGGTGGCTGCTCTTGCCTCACCTTCACTGGTGTTTGTGAAGAAAGCTGCGTGAGAACCGCATTGCTACAGGCTACAATGGTGTATTGTTTTTGCCAGTTTCTGAGAAAGCAATACATCTTTGATAATATAGGGCATTTTCCCCCTTTTGATACTAAGCCTTTGTACAAGCCCAGTGAGTTCATGTTATTTCTGGGTTTACAGAAAAGTCTGGCTAAAGAGAAGAAATTATAGAGGCAAGGTATGTCGTATGACTAACACAGATAAACAGACAATGGCACAGCCACTAAAAAAATATAATAATGGGGATAAATCAGATTAAATTAATGAATGTAACTTAAGGGCAATCAATTACTATTATATTTACACACTCGTAATCATAGTCAGAGTTAAGCCAGAGTTTTAGCTTTATGGTATGCTTGTTAATGGACTGTTAATTATAATGCATTGTATCTTGAGACGGCACTTTTTTGATTGGATAATAAATTTACCTATAGTGAAAAACACAAAGAGTGCTCAGATGTCAGGCATCGATTTAGATTCAATCTACAATGATGCTAGAGACCAAAACCAAATTGTGTGATGTTTAATAAAGCATCAGTCATTTCAAGTAAAGACATTCAGCTCAAATGTATGCTTATAAATGACTTGCAATACATTCAAAATAATTTGCTTTGTACATTTGTACATTATTTATAACAATAATAACCTCCAACTTTGTTTTTGTAAGTTTGTCACAAAAGAGAGTGAAGAGGAACACAATACAACACAGTCAGCACAGCACTGCTCCCTTACTGAGAAGAGGATGCTACAGCAGGTAGCTGTGATTTGGCTGATCTGCTACACCCGGGGGATTTGTGTCTCCAAGTCATATAACAATGTAGATTTTTTTTTTTTGTGTGTGTGTGTACGGAATATGATCAGCTGGCCTGTTCTGCTATTTATTCACTGCTCTTTGTGGATTTAACCAACGCAATTCAACAAGATCTAAGCAGATGTTATGCAAGCTGTACTGACACTGTGAATATAAAGCTTGTATAAAAGGTAGAAGTCAGTGAGTGAATTTATTCTGCGTCATCTTAAATAAAAAATAATGTCTGCTGCCTTTGATGTAACCTAGTAACAATACCCGAGGTGTAACCAGTCCAAAGTTCATCACTGTAAAGGCTATATTAAACTGCTTGATATGTTTGTGCAATCTTTGAATTGCTTCAGTAATTACTTGAGTTAGTTTTACAAGATGTTTCACAAAAACCAAAACATAATGTAGAGATTCAATATCTGATTTTAAAACTCTAAAATTATTTAGCACATCACATGTAAGATTTACATTTTCAGACTATTAAATTCCATGTGCTGAATAGTCATTACTGACTGTTAAGCAACTTTGCATCTGCACCATGAACACATTACAGAAATGAGAAGAAAAATCTGTGCGATGAGACTATAAGCAGTCTGTGGGACGTCATTATTTTGTTATTAGTGAGCTAGTATCTCTCTGCTGTCACTGGAAGCGATGACAGGCTGTAGCTCAGGAAAAATGAACTCATTCACTAGTAATATGCAGTAACCTGCCTATGAGATTTAATTACTCATTAACCAAAAGTGCCCTAATCATTCTGTTTAGCCCCTGATCTTAGGGCACTTTGCTACTAGCAGCCTGTCACAAAAACGCACAAGGTGTTCCATTAATTTAGTTGAAACCATGAAAAATGCTAATGATAACATAGTTTGACAGGCATAAAATAAATGTTGTGCACCAAGAAGGTGACTTCCAAAGAGCTATTAGTGAAAAACTTGGCATATTTCAGCATGGTCTGCAGAGTCTTGTTAAAACATCCAAGAAAACTGGACAAGTGGAGCGCAAAAGTAAAAGTGGCAGGCTTAGAAATCTATCTACAACAGATGAACAGTATCTAAAAGCTATGTCCTAAAGAAATATGAAAAAGTATCCAGCAAAGACTTGACACAGAACACGAGACATGACAACAGGTCTTAAAGCGTGATGAATCCAGATTTAACATTTTTGGGGTGAAATTGTCATTAATATGTACAACAGTGAATGTATCTCAGCTGTACCTCAGTGAAACATGGTGGAATCTCTGTCATGGTTTGGGGCTACATTTCAGCCATTTTATTGTTGGAGATTTTTTTAATCACTCAGATTTTGATTCACCATTCAACAACATATAAAAGTGTTGTGCTCTAAAAGTAGTTATAAAACTTACATTTTCTGAATCGTTGGGAAAATCTCTAAATACTATTCTTATTTAATTGTGTTTTATTTTTGGACACATTTCTAGTTAATTTTTGTAGTTCACTAGCTCCAGGAGGTCAGAGTTCAGATGAGTGATGTCATCAGTAAGCGCAGAAAAAAAAGGGAAAAAAAACAGTGTCTGAGACGTGAAAGCAATGTTTTGCTGATGATGCGCTATGCTGCCTGTAAACTCCAAACCTGAACTGAGGAGAATAAAGTTGCAAAAAGTTAGAATGGAGTCATGTCTCTCTGAGGGTGCAACAAAAGCTACCATCTAGTTGGCATTTTTCAGCATGGTAATGATCCTAAATACACTCCTGATGCAGCAAAAGAGTGCCTGGACAGACAAAACACACAATAGCCTCCCCAAAGCTATTACGACTTAAAGAAATAATAAGAAAGCTTAAACGTGGTCATACCAAATATTGACTTTCAAGTTCATTAAACTTTACAAACTCTGTTTTTGCCGTATACACTGTATTTCCATGTATATTTAACGTTTGTAAAGGAATAGTTGAAAGTTCTCCTTTTCCCTGTATTCCGGGTATTTAATTGACTATATTCTCAGGAGATACTTGGAAAAATTGTGCACTAAGTGTAATGGGGAGAATAAAAAACAGACTTATTCTTTTCATCTGCTTGAGAAATAAATCGATTTGCTCGCAAAATCACAATCGGCAGCTGGCCAATACATCAATCGAAAAAGTGCCGATATTTTAGCAGTGGAAAACATGTGCACAACATAGTATATTTTCAATACAACCAAAACGGATATAGTGAGTTTTTACTCCAGTCAGTTTACATCATATTGCTGCATATTAAACACAAGTAGAATGTGGCTCACCTACACTTATATTGATAGATGTATTACAGTATTTCATGGTTTATATTATTAGCTCAAGGCTAAACAGAAGCACAGGCAGGAATATCAATAGCACTATATTAGCTAGCGCCCCACAGAGAGAAAAATCAAAACATCACAGCAGTGTAGCTTTGGACTTTTCATATGAAAGCTGTGGGCTGTGGTAACTCGAATTACCTGTTTCCCCAAGGATAGAACGGGCTTTCCTGAGACTCCCTCAGACCTACTGAGGGGATGTAAACAGCACTTACAATGAAACATGACAAGTTCAGTAACTTTGATGTGGGGGAGGAAATGTTAAATGATACAGTGTTTTGCAGGAAGAATAGAGAGAGTGATGACTTCAGTTTAATCTTCCTCGGTGCTGAGCTGAGTGGTCCATGACAAATCAGGCTGGTGTTTGCACCTGAGCTGGCC
Organism: Diplotaxodon limnothrissa; assembly: GCF_057381915.1. Lineage (NCBI taxonomy): Eukaryota > Metazoa > Chordata > Actinopteri > Cichliformes > Cichlidae > Diplotaxodon > Diplotaxodon limnothrissa. Next base: position 11,335,710 of record NC_140608.1, on the reverse strand, counting down.
ATGTGCTGTCTGCCTCATAGCACATTAAGACTAACATATAATCCCTCTTCTTGCAGCTCCCTGTTAACCTCTTCTCCAGCTGCTCCGATGGAATATAATAGATCTGGTCAATACAGTTTTACATCCTTGTATTCATGTCTCGAGTCTGTAAAATGAACTATTCTCAATTTTTAGAGCAATGAGATCTGCCAAAAATCCCATTTTACATATGTCAACTTATGCATCATTTAAATTTGGTTTGCACGATGCCTGAACCGCAGTCAAAGCCAAACTGAATGATCTAAAGGAAGAGACAGTAAAGTAATGATCACTTGCAACCTCCGTGAAATCATGAAAGACCAGTGTTGTCTGAATTTTGATGTCTGCCTACCCAGGTCTACCCATAAAGGCCGTCATCTTATGTCACAGGGGCAGATCGACATGCGGTAGCTGCTTATATCTTAAGTAGAGTGGAACAGAGAAACATACAGAAGGAGACAGAAGAGAAAGCGAACAAAACCATCAAATATGAGGCTGCTGAAACTATCTGCAATCATTGTGAGTATAGCAACCATAACCCACAACACGCTCAGAGACATCCCATCCCACAACACTAGCCAGCACTGCCGAAGCTTTAGAGGATTGCCTCTGAAATGACAGCTTAACTACTGAGGGAGATAAGACAAGCTTCTGTCATTTCTATCATTGCCTCGCTCTCCATGTGGCTCCTAACATATGTGGCACTAACAAAGAGAACTGCAATATATTAATGTTTTGCTTTGCAGGTTTCCCAAAAAAAAATAGACACACTTGCTCTCTCACTGAATGTTTAATTTCTAGAGTGTGGGCTCAACATTTAAATAAGTCACAGGGAATGCATTTTCTCTATAGTCTTAAAATATTTATGATTTCTGCGCACAAAATATATTAAGAAACTGGAATCAGATGTAAATGTCTTGGTTGTTTCAGTGTTTATTTGATTTTATCTTTGGAAACACAATATAAAGTTCAGCGTGAAATATCAATAGTGTTTTTTTTTCTTGTCTGGTTGAAAGGTTGGTAAAGGCTGCAGAGGCTTTGTTGTGGTTTAGCAATCAGTGGGTTTCATTGTGTGTGTGTGTGTGAGTGCCCGTGTGTGTGTATGTGTGTGTTTGATTATCTGCCGTTTATCACCTTGTAGCTGTCAGTCTAATCTCTCTACCTCTTGCCCAAACTCTGACAGGCACCCTGCTTTCTCTACAGCCTTGGGCAAATATGAAAAATTAAAGAGCCATGATTCTCAGCACCTCCTCCAACACTACTGCAGATACACATCAATGCCTTTTAACAACTCCATTTATGTAATGCCATCTCTGCAAAGCCAGTTTTTTAATAGATGGTTGTCCAGTTGTAAATTAAATTCCACTGTAACTTATCCTGTATCCAAAGGTTGCCAGAGGTTGAGCTCTATAATTAACTTATGACAGTACATGCTTGTGGAAACAAAACTTTCCAGTGCTGAACATCAGCAATATTTCAACTTTAAAATGCTATTGTTATAATATGTTTCATAGAACAACCACTGCAGTGAGATGTGGAGAATTGGATCAATTAAAATTGAATGGATAACAAATTTCTACTTCATGAGTTAACAAGCAAACTTGAGTTAAGAGGATGCCTTCCTTAATATGAGCTAAAACATGTTTCTTCAAATGATTCATTAATTTATTTCACATTTTCTCAGGATTTCATGCACTTACTCGAAACCTCTAAAAATCTGACTTTATTCATCCACCCACAAGCTACAAACAGATCTCTTATATACACACTGTTATAAAACTCAAGGGAAATTCAAAAGAATCATTTGGGAGATGCAGAGCTGCACAGCAAGCAGTTCCAGCAATCTCAGATAAAGAGCATGATGTAAATGCATTGTATTTATGTATTATTATAAAAGTATCCTTATATATATTATTAATTTTAACATTAAATTAAAATTAAAACCCTCATTTATTGTGTAACTTTATATTGATTGTGAGAGGTGAGCAGTTTGTACTACTTGCATTTCAAAGAATTTTTTTTCTTTCTGTAATAACTGCAGATAGAGGTGTAATGTCAGCATCACTTCAGACAGTGAGAAGATTTTCAACATCCTGCTGATGTCCACGTCTCTCACAAAACTGTTACTGAGCTGCCAAAAACAATCAAGGTTGCTCTTTAAAAGCAGAAGATGCTACAGCACGTCAGGCACATAGGGAGGCAGGCGGGCCAGGATACAGTCCATGTGAGTCAGCAGACAAAACATACATGTGGATCACTCATGTGGCCCCAGCAGGGAAGAAATTTTTACTGATGCTGAAGAGAAGGGCTTGCCCAAGCTAAATAAATAATCACTGGGCTACAGAATAGCAGGAGTGTGGGAGGATGTCCGCATGGTGCATGGAAACAGTGATTAGTAAAGCAGATCCACTTATAGAAAATCCACCTTCATTATTTTCTAGACATCTAACTGATCCCCGTGCTATCATTCTCCCTCGTCACGCCTTTCAGATTAATTTAATGTGAACATTATACCAGACAGTATGCCACTATATAAGTACATTAGTATATTTCAAACAAGTACATACAGAGTTAACAGAGAGGAACATTTTAAATACAAAATGAGGTTTTGCATATTTTGTATGGCTGTTCTAATTATGTTCCACAAATATTTGATTTAATGATGCTGCCTCTTGACATTTACTGACATTTGGTGGGGGAGGAAATGATTTGCACAAGAGTATTTTTGTAATTATGATATTTTGCTTATTACTGGACACTGAGGAATGCAAAAATGGTACCGCTCTCAATCCGTTGCTCATGTTCAAAAATGCATGAAAAGTTGCATTAAAGGAAAATTTGCTGAATTTGAAACTGGCTCATGAATGAAGGGGGCTCTGGGGGCATTTTTATTCAGCAATTGCAATGAGTGCTTCTCACTATTGAGTCCTTGTGGCTGAACTGAAAAGACTATAGCATTAACAACAGATAACTGCGCAGCAATAAGCACTCATGATGCTCTTTGGTGAATGTTGTCTGTGTAAAGGAAATTAGTAGCATCACAGCAAGCAACCATTTCCCCATCTTGCTGTACTTTCTCATTCATGCAGACCACCCTCATATCACCTCCCAGCAGCCCTGTATGCCCACCTTCTAGTTTACAGCAGCAAGAAAGCAGGAGGACAGGGAGTCCTTTAATGAGCTACCTTTGTACCAGCACTCCTTTCGCTGCTACATGCTGCTCACCTCCAAATGACCAATTATAGTCCAGTGGGACTATGCTTTCATTCCACTCCACAGAAACGGTCAGGTTGATCATTGCACATATATAGGGTAAAACAAGAGAACTTCAGCCTTAGAAATATATTGAAGAATCATGTCATAAAAATCTTTCTGTAGGACTTCTATAGAAAGCTGTATTTAAAGGTCGCTATATGTCACATGAGTTTTCAGCGGTCCCCCCCCCCCCCAGTTGGATGGCCAGCCCCAGACAGCCTACCCATCAATAGAATTTCCATCAACTCTGAGGACGATAGGAGGAATTCTCCAAGGTGCTGAAAAGTGCCCTCGAGCGCATCCGGGGGAGGAAACGACGGGACACACCCGCCGAGGCCATTGGTACAACGTCACGCGCAGAAACTACCCGAGCTAGGAAGGTAGATGAATAACAGATGAGAGGAGGAAGAGATGGAGGAGGAGAGCTAGAAAGCTGAGGATGCAGGTTTGGTCCACAACCGCCCCAACTCGAAGCACACGGTAAGAGCGGGTACACCTCGGTGAAATCCAACTTCCAGTGCCACCATCAGCTGACGACGAGGAGATGCGTTCGCAAAAGCGTTGATTCGACACCTTTACATCCCGCTGTTCTTCCTCCTGTTCCTCCTCTTCGCTTCTCTGACGTGGAGCATCCCATACACTGATTTTACTCTGACGGGCAAGCAGACAAGGCATACTGACACAAGCCAGACACGATGCTTGGATCGCCCCGATATGGGACAGCCTTGGGATTTACAGTGCTGCTGAACGCGCTGCTGCTTGCGACGCAGGCTGCAGAAGGAGTCTTAACGGACCATTTTCTGGTTCAGTTGCATGAGGACGCACAGGATGAAGCGCACCAAGTTGCAACACAACATGGGTTCCAGAGTGCCCGAAAGGTAGGGATGCTCTGATTAAAAAAGCATCACGCAATCCTGGCAGCAACTGTTTTTCTTTTTCTTTTCTTTCTTTCTTAAGTAAACCGACCAATTGATAAACGAATAAATATTATTAAATGAAAATGTCAGCGCGAAATATTTCTGGTTGTTTAGTAACGTTTGTGGTCATTCTCGCTCTTTTAAAACAATCAGACATATTGCACGTAGTGAAACTATCCAGTAGAGGAGACATTGAGAAGCTTCTTCTGGTTTTCTTCTGGTTTGACTTCACTGCACTTTTTCTTGACTTGATGACGTCATTCTCACTGAACCGCAGGCCTTGTTTATTAGGTTTGCCACCGGCCGGTGGGCTAAATTCTATTTCAAAAACGCATCAAATTTCAGTGTCCTGCAAAAGGAAGATGCACCTGGAGCCATCTGTGAAAGATGCTGTCGAAGAAGAGACAAAACATTTCATGAACAAAACATCACACGAAGTTCTGGTTTGATATAATCCTCACAGTTTTGGACACCCCCTCCCCTTTTTTTAATGCTTCACATCAAAAAACAGCAAATTTACTTGGATACCTTGTTGGATGCCCTCTTTGTCAGAGACTGACATAGAAAAACACATTTTCCAATAAAATATAAAACACCTCTTTATTATTTGTCTTTTGCAGAGCACATAGTGTATTCACATTCATGGCCCTCCTTTGTCTCACCTGAGACAAATCAGATAGCTCGACAAATTTCGGATGCCTTTCAACATGTCAGAAGACTTAACAAGGCGTTTATGGCAGACTGATAGAAATAATTCCCCAGCAGTGTGTGTTCCTTGTCACATGTCAAAATAAATGTGTGGGTGAAATTGGCTGGAGCCTTAGTCAGTGAGGCGTAGCAGTGAACGGAGGGGTGTCTGCACAGCTCTGAATGAGGATGTGTGTTTTTTCTCCTCTCACCTCCACAGTAATAATAATAATAAAGAAAAGTGTTTGATTTGTATCTCATCATCATAATCTGATAACATCCTTGTGGTAGTTGTGCAGCATTGCTATTTCTGCTATGGCTTGCTCGCTTTCTTGTAGGCAATAGATCATCCCCTCCGTCTACTGCCTCCCAGGTTATGTAATCTGCAGCTATATTTGTCTTAATGGGATATGCGCCATTAAACAATGTCTGTGTTGTTTGAATTCTCTTCTTTTGTAGCTTAATTAACTAGACTGGGATACAGACAGGGGACACACATACAAATGTAAGCCTAAAGAGTGGCAAAAGAAAGACAGCAAAACAGATCTGTGATCAGCCAATGTAAAGCAATGATAATGATACTGCTACTGCTACTACTCTTAATCATCGCCACCATAATAATAACACATATTGTAATACTATGAGAACATTTCAATCTGACAAAAATGTTCAAATAAAAGAGCATTGGCAGATAAGGAGAATCTTTTGAGAAGTGTTACATTTTCACATTAGATCTGACAGCCGCATCTGAAACCATTTATTTTGAGGATTGACCTGTGCCCTGACTGTTACTAAAGCATAAGGGGGTCTTTAATCTGTGCACAGTGCTGGAGGGAACGCTCTGGATGATGCATCTCATTTCCCTCCCCATGTGACTTATTATGGTTGATCCCAATGCTGTTCTCCAGGCTTAACCGTCTGTGAAAGCCAGGGAGTCAGTGCCCTTGTTTCCATCTGGAAGATAACCTGCTATCCTCTTTCCTTTATGAACTATTGTATTTTGATTTGTCATTCACACTTTATGATTGCTGCCTCAACCCTCCCATCTGTATTTCTGCCCCTGATCCATTTCCCTGTCTTGTACTTCTTTTCTTTTCTTTCCAGCTTCCCTTCGGAGAAGGGCTCTTTCACCTCTACCCTCAGGATACTTCGAAGAGGCGGAGCAAACGCAGTGCCCGTAGGAGACAGCAGCTCCAAAAAGACAAAAGGGTAAGAATGCATATGACAATGAAACAATATACTGTGTATACATGTGTCTTTTTTCTATATGTAAAAAGTCCTGAATAAGAGATTTAACTTAAGCAGTGCTTGTTACAAAAAAGCAAGGTGCAGGTTCCAAGAAACATTCTAAATAAAGACAATACATAGATATAAACTCTCACAAGGACGGGATTTCACAAACCACTTGGCAAACAGCAGGCTAAAGAAATTCTAAGAAATGAAATAAACTACTACACAATCACCCTCATTTCATCAAACTGAAACTTCCAATGAGCTACTGAAGCAGAATCCTTTGGCTCCACATCTAGTTTAGTGCTTTATTGTGTATATAGTCATAGCAGTTTTACCACCAGTTCTCAATGAGAAATTGCAGTCCTTACGCAACTACAGGGTAATTATGCAGTAACACTATGATAAGCTGTGGCTCAGCCTAAGATTAACTGGTCGTCGTCCTGACTTTTTTTCTGTTTATTTTTCAGAAAAACAAAAAAAAAATAAAACTTGTTTTTCCCATCAGAGCCAAATAGAATGCAAGCAATTCCAAACCCAGCACTAAATAACATGCTAAAACGTAATACACTTGTTTTTGGACGTTATTTTAGATTTTATTTTTCATAATGTTGCAGTGAATCTAATTCCTTGTTTTATTTCATTTTTGTATTTTATGATTAGCATTTTCCTCAGAAACATTTTGATTGCACACAATAATAAACAGGGCCATTTCTTGGATTAGTCGGCGCTTCAGTGGTTCTGCATTTGCAGTAGTAAAAGCTGAGCTATATTAATGAGAAAAAGTGGCTTTTTTCTTCTTCTGACATCTGCTTTTCTAATGAAAATATACTTTCTTACAAAGTCTGGTGATGTTTATGTTGCACTTGGTTAAGTATGTAATCATTAATTTGGGATCTTAAATGTTTGGATTGGGTAATAAGTCGTGCAATGATCGATTTCCACATACAGTTTGTTACCTCTTGACAAACAATAGCTGTAAGTACGGTAAACATTATTCTCATTTTCAAGTAATCTTCTTATTGTTTGGGTTAATATTTAATAAGTCTACCCATTTACCACAATTTTTCCGCTCATAAGGCCTTACACACGTAAAGCAATGCCTTTTTTGGGGATTGCTTTGTAGCTAATGGCCTATGACAACCTCAAAGTAGAGATTAGTTTTGACCTGACTCGCCCACTTTGGGTTGCCAGTGGTTATTTCCCCTGTCACTGCTACAAGTCGCCCACTTCCACTGATGTTTTAATCTCAATTAACTGCTACTTGTCCTGTAAGACAAAGTCTCACAATAATATTTATTTTTTGTCTGACCAACTGTCCAATACCCCAAAATATAATCAGTTTACAGTAATGAAGAAAAGTATCAACTCTTACATTTATGGCAGTAAATATTTGCCCTTTTTGCTTGAAAAATAATTCAATCAATTATGAAGCAAGTGTAAATTATGGTAATCTCATGACAATAATGACACTGGACTCAGTCACAAATTGTTTCAGCTGTTTTTTCTTATATAAAAACCATGTATGCGCCGCATCTTGAAGCTCAGTACTGTTGTGTGCTGAGCTGTGTGTGTTCAGCTCTGTCCACTGTTGGATGCAGTGAAAGTGGAGGTCCTGCTGCAGACAATCAACTAACCTCTCTAATTGCGTTTGTGAGAGGTGCTAATGAAAATAAATGCGAGCCACTCTGACGAGCTAATTCTGCAAATGGAAGTGAGACAGCACGAACATGGGCAGGTCTACATTCCAGGTTTTAATCAGCTGCTTGACATGCTCACGTGTGACACCAAGGCTTTTGCTTTCTTTGGATTTCCAGAACCTATGAGGTCAACAAGTCTGATTTTATATTCTGTGTTTATAATTTTGACGTATCTTTCTGTCATTTCCCAACCTACAGTAATATCTCTCAGCTCTGTGAACATAAAAGAAAGATCTAATTGGTGGAAATTGTATTCCACAGCCCTAAATAAAGAAGCATTGTATTTAGTAGATATTATATTCTGTTAAACCTCTTTTTACCTGTAACTGAGTCATTAAACACTCATTTAACATGCAGTCTAATTGAGTAGCAGTATTGATGGAACTGGGTGGTGTCCCAAGAACCCTGTTATTCCTCAGATTCTATTAGTGGAGCGTGTTGACCCACTTCCGACCCAAATAATCTACTTGTATCTCTCCTTTGCATTTCTCTCTGTGCATACCTGTCTATACTTCCCTGCTTTTTCCCAGTTTATCCACTGATCCGTCCATCCATAATTCCTGAAATACACTTTTTTTAATGAGACATAGATAATATAATATAGCCTTTTAATAGAGATTAAAAGGCTATATTAAAAAGTGGGAATGGAACAAAGGTGGAATGTAGAACATTAAAAAAAATGTTGTGAGTGAGCAGCATCCCCTGACCCCGAAAGATGCACGCATGGAAAAGCCAGGAGGGAAATGAGGGCAGTGAGAAAGGAGACAGCCAGCACTGCTCTTTGATTTGGAGTGAACTGAAGCATTGTGAGCAGGCAGTGGCAAAGGCGGAGAGTGATGGCAGTGCATGGGCACTGTTTGATGTTGTGAGTGGGCAGTATGACATGCTGTCTCAAGGGAAATACCAACTCTCCTGCCAAGTAAAGGAATAAACTGCTGATGGATGGAAAGAAGACGAGGAAATGCCAGGATAATATAGATATTGCCGCTAGCCGCTCTGAATATGAATGCAATTTTGTGAAAACAAAAGTAATATAAGGCTAAAACAGCGATCTTACTTTAAGCAAGAGATCTTACTTTACAGAGTTAGTTTCTGTTTAGCTGATTTGTGTGCTCATTTACAGTTTCTTTGCCTCATGATTGTGTAGGGTATACCATAACAGGAGAGCCAGCTGAATAGGCTTTGGCCATTTTAGAAGGACACATTTAAGTGCTGCTCCGCTCTCTTATCTTTGCGGGTAAACACGCCAGACAATGCCTGTTTCTTTGTGACACACTAGAGGGAATTTGTGAAGGGTAAACATAAGAGGAACATTTAGCTGGAGACCTCTTTTGAAAATGAAGCTTTGAAATTGTGAAAAACACATTTAGTTTCTCACGTACAACCGCACAGAGAAATAGAGAGAATCAGAAACTGACCCAAAACCTTCAAATGAAATCATTGTCCATATGACCTTCAAGACAAGCAGAGTGTTGGCAATAAATTTCAAATTGAGAGCTTCTCTTCAGGCTTGGTTTAGCCAGTGCCAGACTCTAAAAGATTAAGTGGCTTGTTGTTCCTTTGCCTCTACTTCACATATTCAGCTTTTCCAAATGACTGAATATGGGTACAGTATTTTAGAGAGAGAGAGAGAGAGAGAAAAGTTAAACTGTCACAGGAGATGGGGTGCAGTTCCCAATTAGAATGACTAAATTGATAGGTTATTATTACTCCTGTCCTCAGTTGCTGACAGAGATGATGGCAGCGGAATAATGGGAGTGTTTTCTTAGCTCTATGATTTGAAGTGTGAGCAGAAATTAAATACAACATCGCTATCAAAGACAACCAGTCATTTTCATGCCAACCACCAGCTAATCAAGCAACTACATTTCATCCCAATCATTTATTTGTTCTGTCCTATGTTATCTTTCTGAGCTCGATAATGGTTATTGTGGCAGCATTCAGTAAGCATTTGTAATCCAAATCAGAGCTGTTCATCTGCTGAGATTTCTTTGATGATTCAGAGAAACACAAGCGTGTTTGCGAGTGTAATTGCTGTGGCTTTTGAGCATACTGACAAGGTGAGTTTGGGAGCCCCCGGCTCCAGCTGCAGCCACTCTTATTAGGAGAAAAAAAATAGCCTCTTTCATTTAGGTGATGTTCTGCCTTCACGGTACAGTAGAGCACAGCTGGGTTTTGTGATTTCCTGTGCACAGAGCAATCCCAGGCAACATCTCAAGCGTCATATCAAGCAGAATCTTATTGCTTCTGTGCTCCAGCATAAACACACCTGGGTTTCATTTGGCTCTTTGTATGATTCTTTTCAAAATGTGTGTGAGATCATTGTTGATTTTAAACTGACATTGACCTGACTTTTTTTTCTTTTTTCCCTTTCCCCCGCAGGTGAAGAATGTCATGGAACAGGAGGGATTCAGTCGTCAGAAGCGAGGCTACAGAAATATCAACGATATTGAAGTTAACATGAGTGACCCTCTATTCACCAAGCAGTGGTATCTGGTGAGTAATAAGCCAGCTAGCTGTCTGCGTGAAGCCTGACCTTTAGCACCAGCCCACATTTTTTCCACCTTAATTACTCAGAGACCGACCATATTCCCTACCGCCTTCTGTATGAACATTGTTATTCTTTGTTAAATTAGCCTGGCAAATATCATGCCATCTCATCTCTGCATTCATGTTGCCTAGTTTCCCCTCGTTTACATTAACCGGTGAGCATGAATTTGATGCTGTAACAAGCTCGCTTTCATTCATCTGGCATGTCAGATGAATCTGCTGACATTTACTTCCCCTTCCTTTCAAAATCACCCTCAAGCAGTCCTTATCCATAACATCCTGCACATACACACATTCTGCATGTTGACTAATTTCCTAATGGTGGCTCACCTGGGTGCCATGAGTCATGGACGTTCTCCATATTGTCTGAGTGATTAGATAAACACAGGCCAGGCAGACGGGACCCCTGGGCTGGATCTTAATGTGGCTGAAGCTTGGCAACTGGGCTACACAGGCAAAGGAGTTACCATCGCAATCATGGATGACGGTGAGTATAAAATCCTTAATTTATAACCAGGAGCACTGTCTGGAAGCACTTAATCACACCTCCAAATATCCATCGAGCCGATTTATTTGTATATGTTGAACTTAATAAAGAATGTATCTTGGTTCTGATTAATTTGTCTCCCTGTTTGAGGGGACTCACAGCATGAAATCAGGATTTACTGACCAGGTTTTCAAACAGCCGCATGTCATTGTGCAATAAAAAAAACCAGAAACCTCTTTCTCCTTTAGTATGCATGCTGTTTTTTTTTATACACACAAAGAAGCATTTAATCATTTTTGTATATATTGAATATTACCATTACAACTGTTGAATCCAAGCTGACAGGCTCAATTTTCTAGTTTAAAGTCCAAAGATACAACTGCATTTGATTTCATTATATTTGAGACGCTGGGCCCTGTGATTGTGGAATATTAATTTTAGAGATTGTTAACATGTAATTTTTTTTCTTTTCCCAGTTCGTTAATCATCTAAATTGAATTGCGCAATTTGAGTCATTTGCAAATTTGTGAAAAGTTGTGTCAGAATAATATCATTCATCATTATCCTCATTATCAAGCATTCAGAATATAATAAAGCAAAAAGGAAACCATGATATAAAAATGGCAAGATATTTTGCTATCCTCTGTGATGCATGCTATATGACTCAATATTAATTAAAAAAAGTCCCATTTCAGGTATTGACTATCTACATCCAGACCTGGCATCAAATTATGTGAGTACATACATTTTCTTTTAATGTCATACTTTCCTTCATTTGCGTAAAGTGCTGTTAATAAACAAAGCAGGAGTTTAGGTCGAGGATTTCATGGGCTTCGTGTGGTTTGTCATTGCCAGTGACAGGTGCTTTCCAAGTTGCCTTCATGGCTGCTGAGTCTCCTTGTGTTCCCGGAGGACGCAGAGGCAGGCAGACGGCCAGCCAAGCTGTTTAATGTTAATGCACACTGCACTGTAGCAGGCACAATGGCAGGCCGATCTGTCACAAGCAGAGATAATGCCAGGGTAGTTGGTGCTGCATAATGTGATGCTCTATCTCCAGAATACTGATAAAACCTTAAAGGACAAGAGGGATTGCTAAATGGAACACGGCCTTGAAGGTTCAGTCTGATTACACTATAACTTGTGCAGTTTCATCAGTGTGTCTGCATTGTGGTGTCTTCTTCAATCTAGGGATGAACAAATGCAAACCTTCTAAAGAAACTCTAATGCTTTGTTGAGTTCAAAATCCTCCTACTTGAAAACTGATGTTTATGGTATTTTAGGCTTTTATCTAAAAATGCCAAGAGTTTTGGCTCTTTTTTCAGCTGTTTGCTTATGTTTTGTTTCCAGGAGATTATCCTGATGCAAAGGGCTTTCTGTTTGTACTTGTCTGCTGTAGCTATTGCTCATTAAATGTGGCTTGTTTTTTCCCCCTGTCATGCATGTATCCATTTTTGCCTGCCTTTGCATGTCTTGCCTGTGAACAGAGATGAGCTGTGGCCCAAAAATAACACAGCCTCAGCTGTGTTGATGCGGGAGCATCCTCCGCTGGATTGATGGATCATGCTGTGCATAGATCCAAAGTGTGTGTCTGTGTGCGTGGCACTGTGTATGTAATCCTGTGGTGCTATTGTTGTTGTGCTTTTTTATAGACCTAGACATACCTAGAAAACCCCCCCGAAACAAAACAAAGAAAACATTAAAAACCATTTTGAGTTGATCTCGAGTCGTTACTTTGAATTGATTATGTGGTAGAGCTGCTTTGAGGAGACAAATGTCAGCTCTTGCAAGGGTTTTAGGCTGCTTGTTTTTCAAGATCATAATGCTACAGTTTACGAGATACATTTTGATATGACAAATAAAAAGCGAGGCTGTGTTTTATTTGCAAGGGCAAGAGTAATAGTGCTTCACAAGATTCACAAAAACACACATCTCACAATTCAAGTCTTTCACTATATTCTAACAAGTTCTATATATTGTTTTTACTACCATCAAAAAAATTAAAGAACTGAATATAAAATAATAGTAGTAAAAATCACAGGCAAAATAACAGACATTGAATCTGATTTAATTCCTACAGATGAGAATGGAGTTGATCTTTCTTTGTATCTCAGCACGCAGACAATCTGCATGGGCCTTGTAGTTATAGTAAAATGTTGAAAACAGGACCCAATGGTGTTGGTGACCCTTGCAAGCCTGGAATGAAAAGTTCATTTTATTTCGCTTTTTTCAATTTCTAAATAACAATGACATAATTGCCTGAATAAACTGACTGTGTGATTTGAGCTTGATTGCCTAAAATACCAACTCTCACCCCTTACAAATGAAACAAAATGGTTTGGTCCACCCCATACCAGGACTGCCCTTTGCAGCACTGATAATATTTTATTTATTCTACCTTGGGGACCGTGAGCCACTGTATCCACACAGAAAAGAAAGCAAGAAGAGGGAGAGAAAGCAAACAAAAGGACATCGCCTGTTAACAAAGGTTAGCATAGCTCACGTAGAAGGTTAAGTATTGTTCAGTTATCAGCAGTTGTTAAAAACAGTGAATTATAGTCGAAATTAACCAGCACAACAGCCAGAAAGAGTGAAGTAGTAACAGGTCCCTCTCCAAAAGGATGCACAAGATGTGACAAAAGGTGAAGTCCCATAGCTGCAATGAAGAGCTGTTTCAGCTGAAAGCTTAGCACTAAGCTTTACTGTATGTTGGACCAGCTGTTCTGAGCTGCCAGGTATTTTGAGGAAGCCTTTGTATTCCAGGCTGATGAAACAGTATGCTAAAATACCACAGTGACACTTCACTATATTTAGCATGGTTCTAATGAAACAGCATGAGGCAGCAGATAACTGAAACAATTTTTCAAAAGTGGATACATACATGAGAGTTTTTTCGCTTCTTCCTCTGCAGCCATTAGTTTGAAAAGTCCCATGAGCCGGGTGAAATTTAGGAATGTTGCAGTTGGGCAGTCATTCCCTTCCTAGGAAACAACTGCTTCACTACAAAGATTCAACCACTGGATAAATTTCAGCATTTAACTTTTGATTTATCTGCATTCTACCATAGGAAAACCAAGTTAATTCAAACATGGCCCATTTATCCCCCTGAAGTTCAGTGAAATTCGTGTATTTAATGCATGAAGACTTCTTTACCCATGGCTCAGCTCTTCTATGTCTTGTCATCAATTTATTATTGTTATTATCATTGTTATTAACAGGGTAACACTAACACCGATAGACAGATAACTACATCACACCAGCAGCCACTTTAGAACCACCAGTTAACCTGGTAAGCCCGTCTTTGGACAGACTCAAACACAGAACCTTCTTACTGTGAGGTGACCGGTAGCTCTGTGCTGATACACTGATATAACTAATCTAACTACATTACGTATAGTATTTAATGCTGTCAGTTAGTGTTCTCTTTGTTCTATCCTCTCCTGGTTTATATAATGCCCTTCTACTCTCACGTAACACTCAAATCCTTTTTTACACTGCAAACTGGATCCACAGACACAATTTCAACACTCACAGACACGTGAGCCCACATGGATGTCTCAGGAGATATGTGGGGTTCAAAGGTCTAAATAACTAATGACTCTGACTTCTAAATTCAACTTCTATATTGTTGAATGTCTGTGGTTGTAAAAGCATTTTAGAATCTTTTAGATTCTTTATACTGAAAATGACAATCATCTTGGTTTTCAAATGACTAATGAGCTTTCTCAAGAAAGTAATCATAAGAGTATAAATACTGATTTTGGCACTTGTATCCACCTGTAAATGATTTCTCTATAACGTTAAGTAATCGGCTGCACTGCGTGTTGAATGAGTGGCGTGCCATGAAACAACCAAGGCATTTTGAAGAAGCCAGTGTGTTTCAGGCTGATGAGATGGCATTTTAAAATACCACAGTGATGCCGCTTGTTAATTTAGTTTGTTACTTATATGGGCATGGATGCGTTTCTTTAGCTTTTGCTACTTCAAATCAAACGGCACACAAACACTCTTGTGCGTACACTCTTGCAAATGTTTTCATGTATCGCTAAATTATCAGATATGCAAAGATATGCCATGTATGAGATCTCTAACTTTTGTGTTTGATAACATTTAAGGATAATTTAATTATTTACAATTATTATGGTGTTTCTAGGGGTGTGACCTTAGCACCAAAAAGGTTGAAATCTGCATAAGACTGTAAACAGATTAAGACACTAATAGTATTTTGAGACATAAGGGTTGAAATGTGAGCGGATTTCAAACTGTGCTGATTCATGGACATATTCTAGATTTTTATTAAATGAAAATGTAATTACTGGCTGATTTCAGTGACCACTACAGATTGCTGTGTATGGTTGTCAGAGCAATTTTCTTTCTTTTTTTTTTTAGTCAAAAGTTGCATGAGCGATATGGCACAAGAAAGAGACTGCTTATTTATAGGGGCCATAGTTCTGAGACAAGTGCATGCAACTTGATCAATGGTGTTATTTGTTATTCGCTTTAGAGGATATAACATTTGTCTTTTCTCTTTTAAATTGAACTTTGTGAAAGGTTGTAATATTGAGTTTTAGGTCCTTTCTGAGGAATGTCATGTTGTTTTCTGTAATGGAGAGATGTCTTCACAAAGACTTTTTAAAAGATTTTAAAGGGAATTATGTGGCCTAAGATTATGTCCACTAAAACTGAGAATAGGCAGTGTAAACTCCCTGAAATTGGTTGGGACCTTGTACTATAGTTAAAGTGTTTTGCCAAGGGCTTCCAAGAAATCGTGCATTAACTTTCCTACATTATAAATTTGCTTATCAGCACTAGTGGCCTGTTGAAATCTGTCCTGATAACATGATAAATGGTTCTGGGAGAGATACATAAGAAAGTTTTGTCTGAGTTTCCCCCTTCATCACCAACATACCTCAGGAAATAAAACAAATTTTAACTACTTAGAGCAATTTCTCAGGGGTCCCATTAATATGTCGTATTACACTGACTTGGTCCAGTCATTCCCATGTTGGGCCGGACAAAACAACATGATTTGTAAAATAAGGAGAGGGTTAGATTAACATCTTTAAGCTCTTCTTAAATGTTTTCAGTATTTTCAGTACTTTTACCACTTCAGGTTAAAAAGTTAAAAGTAGTGTTTAAATAAAGCCATAGTAAAATTTAAAGGTGAAATATCTCTTTGACAGGATATCTTAAAAAGGCTTAGTGTAAATGTGGCAAGAGCCCTGTCCGGATACATCTTCTCCTTTTGGCCCGATAAGCCAAAAAGCTGACAGAAATATGGAGTAAACGAAGTTGTACAGTTGTACAGTTGCACAACCTTACTTTGCAGCTGTCAATTGAGTGAATGAGCTGTTAACTCGTGTGATCTAATTCTTACTATAGCTGACTCTAGAAAAAAAAAAATACTTGCCTCACTACCACATGAGCATGGATGGATGACAAGTTTGCTTCATTGTTCACTTAAGTACCATAAGCTCATGTGACAGTGAACAGCTAGTGGTTGCTGGGGAAAGCTGACGAGGCTGAGGCTCGGCAGAATCCATTATTCCGACTGTTGCTGTGCACAGGACAGCAGAGAAAGAGTAGAGCCTGATTGATAGCAGAAGAAGAGCTTGAGAAGCACAGAAAGTCATTCATCGACAGGCTTGGTGTCATTTATTACTAGGGCTCAGGACTTTTCACTTCATTTAATAAAAGACAACAAGGACACACTTCTGCGTCTGACGTGGACTCAAAATCTATTAGGGAACGGCATGTTCTAGTTTCAAATGTTTCTGCTCTGAGTATTAACATTTAAAGACAAAACTTTAGATTTCTAACTTTGCTTTTGTTGAGCCATATGTTATATGTAATTTTTGTGTGGCATCATACCTACTTAGAGCACGAAAAGAGGAAACCAAATGTCACAAATACTTTAGGTAACTTTCACCTTTCTGTTTATTACAATTACATAGTTATGAAGTGATCTCCATCACGTAACCCTAGTGGCTCTAAGTATTTGTACTGTCCTCTAGTTGTCTGCTCCACATTGTGATAATTACAGTGTTTCTCCATTGGGTCACTAAGCTATTGTCGTTTTTCTTCTTCCATTGTTGCTGACTGAGTCATCTCCTCCAAATGCCAGCCTACACAGCTCACAATCTGCAGCATGGAAACAGCCTCCAAGAATGATCTGATGTATTTGGGTCTGTAGCTAATGAACAGTGCTGTGTTTTCTCCGTGACCACACAAAGCGGCATGTTATAGGGACTAAATACACAGCTCAAAACAGGATGCACTCCAAGTGACAAGAGTGACAAGTAAAGGAGAGACTTCACCTGCTGCAATAAGTCAATAGGTCATTTTGTATTAAAGTAAGAACAAGTGTAGTGTTTACCCGAGGATGTCTTACTGTGTGTGAATATCTTCCAGACATGGTTATTCTGATAATTCTGTTGACTGGGTTACTATCTGTCAGCGGATGTGTGTCTGTCTCCTGCATTTTCTTTCTCTTGCTTTTCCGTTGCTGTTTGCTCTGATCATATTACTTTTGGCCATGTGGAATTAAATGTTGGCAGTGATTTGGCCATTACTTTCTCAGTTTGAAATCCCCACTGTGACCACACATTACTTTAGTATTGCCGCAGATTAAATATTGGTAGTTAAGTGTTGCATGAAGGTGTTCAAATGAGTTTTAATGTATAAACCATACTGTAAGTTTATTAGGATAAGCTAGCTAAATCTAATACAGTCGAATACAATTCTGCACTACAATAAATCATGTCTTTATGAAGGTTAGACAATAATGTTCAATGCTGATGTAAGCTTTTCTATGCTGCTCTAAGGTATTGTGCAAAAGTCTCGAGCCGCCACTCATTTCTTTATATTTTGCTTCCAAAGAACCAGGCCAGACTTTTTAAAGTGATCTAGGCCAACAATTCTCCAGGCTTTCTAAAGGTCTTTCAGTGTTTTTCTTTGGACATTGACTGCTTCTTTACTGAGTCTTATCTTTTTAATTTCAGAGGAATTGGTTTTTTTTTGTTTATTTGTTTTAGCCACTTAGCACTGACCTATCAATCTTTCAAACATAAAAAGGCATATATCTTAAAGGATGAATCAGTATTGTCTAGATAACATTTGTTCTATGGTGACAACTTGGCAAAGAACCAATTTGTTCCAATTTTCTTAGCTGAATCTGTGAAAAATGTCAAAGATAACACAGTTTGACTTGCATGAAATATATTTTTTTCAGTAAGGTGAAAAAAAATAGCTATTAAATGAAAACCTAGGCAAGTCTTGGCATAGTGTGCAGTGTGTCCTTAAGAAGAATTGAAGAAACTGGACAAGTGGAGGACAAAAGAGGAAGTACTAGGCTTAAAAAACTACTACAGTTGAACAGTATTTGAAAGTCATGTACTCAAAAATAGGAAAACAAACAAAAGACCTGCCAGAAGACCTGAGAGATGCATCTGTCATTTCAGTTGATTCATCGACTTTTTTCTGAAGTCTTAACAGAAATGATCTCAATAAAAGTGTGGCTGTCAAGGACTGAGTCATTCTTCAGGTAGGGAAACAGGTTGAGGTATGCCAAATTACACAAGAACTGGCAGGTATGAACTGAATGATAAATCCATCTTTGATTCAAATATCAGTATGTATGAAAGAGGTCAGGTAAAACAGTGAGAGTTGAAGTCATCTGTGAAACATAGTGGTGGGTCTGGTATAGTTTAAGGTGGCATTTCAGGCACTGGTGTTGGAAATCTTTTCACAATTGTGGAAATTATGATCACGGAAAAGTATTTTGGTCCAACACACCATGTTGTAGCATGTCTGGAAATACTCTAATTGGCAATGACTGCATTGTTCAGCATGGCAATGAGGTCAAATATAAAAGCATAAAAGATAGAAAAACACATAATGGACACTATCATTCATGGACTGGCCTCCCCAGAGCCTGGACCTCAGCATTGTAGCAGTGTGATCATCTTGACACGCAATGGAGGAAAACTCAACCAACACAAAAAGAAAAGCTTTGAATGCCCTTCAAGAAACTCAGAGAGTTATTTCTGAAGACAACTTTAAAGAATTCCCAGAAAACCTAAGAGAGTTCAAGCTGTGTAAATAAAGGTGGTCAGACCAAATAATGACTATTGTCTTATATATTCTGTTTTCATGTATGATTGCAAATGCTCCAAAAGACTACTTCACCTATTTTCCATTTTCCATGCAACATATAAAGGAATGTGCAAAGAAATTGTTTTTTTTGTTTTGTTTTGTTTTTTAACAAAAACAATATCAGACTAGATGTAGCCTGCCTTCACTGCTGCTTCATGCTGTAGTTTTGGCAAAAAAAAAGTGAATGAAAACATTTCTAAAAATGCCTAAATCTTCCCTGAGCTGCAGGTTGGGTGGCTAGATTTACCTGATTAGCTTCCGCACTAGCAAGCTTAGAATTCAAAATCACCCCTGACCGGTGCATAAGGATGACAGAACAGACTGTGATAAGGTCAGCACTTGACTGTGAAATGCTCTGCCCTGTCGTCTCTCCTGCTGTTTTTCTGTCTCTATGTTGTTTTCGTAAATGCATCCATTCGGTCCTTTCAGAATGCCGATGCCAGCTATGACTTCAGCAGCAATGACCCGTTCCCATTTCCGCGCTACACAGATGACTGGTTTAACAGGTAAAGCTCGCCCAGACATTGCCTATTTCTATATACACATACTCAGTGTGTTTTTGTGTGCACGTGTGTGCTCTCCCTAGAGTCTGGCAGCTCTCTTCTATTGATTTTCTCTCCACATAGTTCCATTAAGACATAATGGTGTGGTATAAACAGAGCTGTTGTCCAACACAAGAGAATAGAAAACACAATGGCTATTTTTAGCTTCTCACTTGGAGGAGATAAGGTGGATAAAGGCGGACAACCACAAGTCTAGTCTCCTCTCAGGGACAAGTGTTCATGGTGGTGACCTTCTGTCTGATAACGTCTTATCTGCCTCCCAATCACACCAGGGGATCCACTACCACTACAACACATATGGAGCAAAGGAGCAAAGAGAACTATATTCTTTCTCTATCTCTCCTTCTGTACCTCCATCTGCTCAGCTATATCTACATATGTGCAAGTGTCTGTTACATAGAGAAGCGGGTATTTGGGTCTGGTACTGAAGCAGTTGCTGACTGCCGGGCAATACTTGCTGGTTAATCGGCTGGTTGTTATAAATAGCTGCCTGTCTGTAGCAAAGCATGCTGGGAAAGAAGGGTTGACTGCAGTGTCCCTGTGGGGAGTAACGGGATGGAGACATAGACACGCATCACATGACGAACACAAAACGCTGATATGTGCAGTCGTACTCAGACTCATATAAATGCTCTGAAAATGGATGGAAATGTTGCTTTTCCTCAGGCAGATCCATTCTGTTAATTATAATAGATTTATGGCTAAATCTACCCATGCTGTTATCAATATCCTCATTCTAGACACACACAAAGGCAACAATGACAAGGGGTACAATGAATGTGTGAATGCTTAGCTCAGACCTAAACCACAATATATCATTTTCAAATGTATGTAAATGAATGCAAATCATTTTAAGCGCTTTCTTTGCTTTCCGCTGTCACAAGTCACGGCACAAGATGTGCTGGAGAGGTTTCTGCGGCAGCCAACAACAACATCTGTGGTGTGGGAGTCGCCTATAACTCCAAGGTGGCAGGTGTGTGTTATAATAAGCTTGCAGTTTCAACAGAGGAATAACAATGAGGGGACAGCAATGTTAAACACGATGATGGTGATGTGGTGAAAGCTGGGAGGGTGATTCAGCAAGGGAGATACTAAATGCTTCACCTATAAAATATACTGTAGGGCATTATGGAAGAGTAGAGTTACATTGCTGAAACATGTTAAAATGGTATTTCTCTACTCACAGAAGTAGGAAGATTTAGATTCAACTGAAAAACAGGACAAGAGTCCAGTTTTTGTTTCATTTTGATTTTGATTTTGATTTTTTCGCTTTTTGAGTAACAAATTAGAAATAAGAAAATCAGTACTGACAGCTTGATTTATGTTCTGCTACAAAGCTAACATAAAGATTTGCTTTAAACATTGTTTAGGGTTTACATGCATGAATGCATCATACTTTTTGCACACTATGGATATGCAAAACCTATGCTTTCTTTAATTAGCAAGTAAATTAGTAACTTATACTTACTTTTTGGTATCAACTTGACGGCATCTGTTTGTACCACAAAACTGGAGTCAGACTTTTACTCTTTCAGGTATCAGAATGCTGGACCAGCCATTTATGACTGACATCATTGAGGCATCATCCATCAGTCACATGCCCCAGATTATTGACATCTACAGTGCTAGCTGGGGACCAACTGATGATGGCAAGACAGTGGATGGACCCAGAGAGCTCACATTGCAGGCTATGGCAGACGGCGTGAACAAGGTAAAGGCGCACCTTCACCTTGTGCTGTGAGCTTTAACCTGTGATGGAAATTTATCTTTAAATCTCTTGAATGAAATCTTCATTTTTTTAGTGCCGCCCCCTGTGAAGGTTTTACTCACCCTTGAAGTGGCACTAACAAGTACACAGGGTCTTTTATTACACCAGCTGTAGGGTTTTGAGAAATTGAGTAAAGTCACCTGTTCAAAACTGTAAATGGGTTGTGGTTACCATAAGATTTTCTTTTCATTTTGTTTTTAATTTAATGTTTCAATTAGTTTCTAGAGTATGATTTCATATTCTTTTTATTGTGTTTAGTTTTATTACATTTTCTTTTTTATTACTATTCTTCTAGAATGAGGTGATTTGTCAGGTGCTTATGTTTTACATGTTCATAAGAGACATTAGAATACAAATATATTTAATTACCTTTAATTGACTCACTATCATGTAGGTAGTCTAAAGACTCAATACACACCTTGTTCAACAAAATGCTGTATGATTTGTTTTTGTTTTATCTCAGATTTGTGAGTGCACTTATTTCTGTTTTTAAGTTTAATATTTATTTTATTTCCATTAATTAAAATGTTTAGCGTTTAATTTTTAATCTAGTTTTAGTCAAAGTCAAAGCATTTGCATGTACGTAACAATCCCAATTACTCTCAAATATACTTTGTGTTTTGTGCCAGTTATCAAATGTAGGCAAATGTAGTTAAACAAGTGCAACTGTGGACAATCTATCGCTCAACTTTAATATGACAGCATTGTACTTATGAGCATTTTAGCAAAGCTTAAAGCATGTAGATTACAATGCAGACTCATAGAGGCCTCACACTCTTTGTCATGTTTTGCTTGAGTGATGCTCATGAGCCAAATTACTCTTTGCGGATGGTGAGGCACAAGTAACTACTATACTAACGCAAAGATGAAAAGGTGATACCTTCAGGGTACCATGCGCTCTACAGTACACTGATGCTGAACTACAGCCAGTGTAGATCAGTGTAGATTTTTTCACTCATCCAAGTGACTTCTTCAGTCTCAGCTGACTGCAGATTTCTCCAACCCTTATGAACAGCACATTTGCATAGTGACTGAAACTAAGACCACTGACTAACAATGGGCCGTGTGGTCAGTTTCCTGATTATTAATATACAAACTGTCAACGACCATTGATCAGTGGCCATGAGTACCATTCACACAAAGTTGGGGAATGGCTGCAATCAAAGCATTGGAAGATGGTGAAAGATGAACCCTTCGGCCCCCTAAAGGGATGGTCTTCCCTCCTTGACTCAAACCAGCATTCCTCCCTGTCCAGGATGCCTTTCTCCAGTTAAACATAATCACCTTTCTGGGATTTCCTTACTGGATGACTGAGCATGCATGAACACACTCCATATTCACTTCCTAGAGACTTACTCTAACCTAACATCTACTACTAACCATTACTCTGACCTTGAAAATAAATAATTTTTCAATTTAGGGCCAGACAACATCAGCAGTGTCTGGACCAAACACACACACAAACACTCACACAGCTGTCATGCTAGTAGTGCCACTGCCAGTTGCTTGCCTGATTAATCATCATGTAGCCAGGTGTGGGTTGGTCTGAAATGACCCTGTCGTAGGCAGGGTAGGTGAGCGGGAGCAAAGCTCACTGTAATGTCTGATCATGTAAACACAACTAATCAAGCAGCCACTCTGCGATCTGCCACTTAGATTCTAATGATCACTTATGTAAGCTATTGTGTAGGCCGAACATGATGTGCATTGTGCACAAAGGGAAACATTTAAAATTAAGAAGCACATTATTTCATATTAACAGCTGAATAAGGCAGCATGGCTTTAATGGAATTAAATACACTGGGTGCTGTTCCAAATGAAAGCACTTTGTTTGGATAGTGCAGGAGACAGATTGCAGAAGGCCTAAAGCACATAGGTGTGCTCAACAACACTCAAACCTCTTTTTGCATTTCAAATAAAAAGAGATAAATAAGCATCATGAAAGGTAGGACATGGCACTCCTCCTCCACTTGATCCTTTGTTCTGTGGGGAAATGGTCGGCCTTTTGTAGAACAGGTGCAGCATTTGGTGAGGAGGATGCTCTCTGCGTGGAGCCACAGTCAGTTGTTTCATGTTTCAAGGCACTCTATCGGTAACAAAGATGTCATTTTACTGTGTTTAAATTTGCAGAATGAGGTGTAGAAAAAAAGACAAAAAAAATGCTGTCATTTTACCTTCCTCGACTGTAGCAATGCCAATTTACATGCTGTAATGGAAAAATAAGAGACAGGACAAAACAGGCTTGTGTGCCTGTGTGAGTTGCCAGTTCTGGTACACAATAGAAATTTCACTGAATTCTTTTGAGTGCTTTCTTTTTTCTTGTTGCTATCATTTGTGCAATCACAAAGTTTTTCATCAATAGCATTGTGTCTTTTTTAATATTACGACCTTCTGATGAGATCTGCCTGCTTTGCATGCTTACAGGCACAGAATATCACAATAAAATTTATTTAGCTCTAGAAATCAATTTATTTTAATACCAGTGGGCTGGACAGCGTGGGCCAGTGGAGTTTATGTGTTTTGCTTAAATGCTATCCTCTGTGTCGATCCTTTAATAATGTAAGATTGTTCATTGACTCCCTGCCAGTTTTCCCCAGATCCTTCTTTCTACTTCACGAAATAATAAAGAAGACAAATAATTAAACAAATTAAAAAAAAAACACCTGCCAAAAGACAGCAGAGTTTTGCCAGCTTTCAGTGGGCAGTGGGTGATTAAGCAGTTTCTTCTAAAGAGCATGCCCGAAGTGACTAAAAGAAATGATTCCAAATAGGAAACCACCACCTGTGACAACGGAGGTCTGACTGGCCTGTTGTCAGTGAGTAATTGAGAAATATACACAGGAGTCCTGTTATTCAATCATTTAAAGTTCTAAGCAAAGTATCACGCATTGATATGCATCATAAACTCTCAGATTTCCAATTTTCATTTCACCCAAATGAATTCCAGCGAAAAAGACAAGAACTGTGACACACTTTCATTTCACTGGGATCATGATGATAATGTTGTTTTAGGGGCGCGGAGGGAAAGGCAGCATCTATGTCTGGGCCTCAGGAGATGGTGGTAGCTATGATGACTGTAACTGCGATGGTTATGCCTCAAGTATGTGGACAATCTCCATCAACTCTGCCATCAACGATGGGCGCACTGCTCTGTATGACGAGAGCTGCTCATCCACCCTGGCATCTACATTCAGTAATGGACGGAAGAGGAACCCAGAGGCTGGAGTGGTGAGTGTGCTTGTGTTTTATTTGATCTCAGTGTGCAACACAGTTCTGAAAGAAGAAACAACCTCAAATGTTTGCCGTAATGTCTATCAAATGTTTTGATAGTTCAGGGTCCCTGATCTTTTTCCATTCAAAGATGACTCAAGGCTTGTTTGTGATGTTAAATGCCTTTAAACGATGGCTCTTCTGATTCATAGATGGAACTGTAAATAGCTTTTCAATTCGCCCTGCAGTCAGAAGATACTATGAATGTAACTTATGAAGCTGTCAGTTTCTGATGGAAGAATTGCTCCTCATTGTGACGTACAGCCCAGCATTTAATTGCATAATGGATGTCTGTGTGTTTGTGTGAGTGTGTGTAAGTACAGCTGGCTCAAGCCTATCTGCACATTTACGTGAAGAACAAATACATGACATCTTGAGTTGTTTTAGGATAATCCCAGGATAATAATATATAATAATAATTGCTCTTCTGTCTTCGTATGCACATAAATTGATCAACATCCTATATAACATGCTTGTGAATGAAGCATGCAAAGGCAGCATAAGCGATTATGCAAATCACCTTTGGCTGTTGACAAAGTCATGGATCTTCCCAAGGGTTTCCCCTCTAATTAATGTCAGTCTGTTATCATTTCTAATTAAGCACAAATTAAAATTGAAATCACTGTTTATCCAGAGACATAAACATTTTCTCAATGTGTGTGCACAGCTATTCAGCCAAAGCACCGTGGTCATGCACATCTCTCTATGTCTTTTCATATTTGTGCAGAAACATAATAAAAAGGTTGTTTTGTATCTTGTGCACTCTCACTAACATAATTATAATATATGCAAAGACAATGAAAACACGTTAAATAAAGGATTTCATTGAAAATAGTATAAATACAACATGTCAAGTGCAAAAAATTGAATGCATGAATGTATATATTCTTTTAAAACTTTGTGCTTGTTTTTAATTTGATGCGAGCAATATGGTTCCAAATAGGACAACAGCATGTTTGCCCATGGCTTGCATCACGTGTCACTCTGTAAGTGGGAACCGAGGAGACCAGCCGTTGTAATTTTTCCCATTTTTGGCTTGACGTTTGCTTTTTAAATTTCGTAATGGCTCAGTAACAGGTCTGGAGTTGTGGCTTTCAGACGTCTTGCTAAGCACATGCACAACTGTGTCTATTTCAGACAAAATCACTGTTATTTCATACAATTTTTTTGTCCTTGTTCCCCGTGTCCACAACATTTATTTGTATTTCACAAAGTCCTTTAAAGAAATTCTGTACCGTATATGAAGAAATATTGGATTTTCTTTATGCATATTGAGTTATCTGATTTAATACAACAATTGTTATAACATATTACTGACTTACTATAATGAAATTTTGATTATAACGTTACATCTTTTTGCATATTTGCAACAATGGCAAAATCAACTACACAAAATAAAGATTAAAATTACTTTGATATATATAATTTTTTCACTTGTACTTGAAGAGTGCCTTCTAAAAACAAATTTAAACAATAAAAAATGTTGATTGATTCTACGTATAAAGTTGCCTTTTTGTGATTATTTTAGGCTACTACAGATCTGTACGGGAACTGCACACTGCGTCACTCGGGAACCTCAGCAGCAGCGCCAGAGGCAGCTGGTGTCTTTGCTCTGGCTCTTGAGGCTAAGTATGTACTCTACTGGTCCTTTCAAAGTGCTATAATAATTGCGATTATTGATTTAGACAGACTGTCTGTATAAAAACATAATTAGGTTTCCTTATTCAACTTCACTCTGCTGGAGAAAGTGATAATCACAAGGTATAATTTTAACCATTAGATCTGGACAATCTTCAGTTTGTTTTTAAGTACAACCTCGAGCTTTTGTGTATTTCTGAAGTAATGGCTTTAACGTCCTCTGTCTGTGTGCATCTAAACTCCTTGAGAGCACAAATAATCTCTCCACTTTTCACAGAGTTGCTTATTTATCACAACTGTGAAAAGGAAAAACTGCACTCACTCTAACGCCCACAGAGCACAGACTCAATGTATGTTTGTACCAACGGCACAAATAACCCTGGATCAATGCTCTTTATACCTTAGTGCAAGGCTAAAAGAAATTCAGTTCATTTTCTTTTAAGAGGTCTCAGTACTTTCCCATATATGTCAGATGATACCAAAAAAAACCAAACAAATAAAACAACACTTATTATCTTAGCTTGCTGAAAATATTTCTGTCTGGAGGCTAATCTTTGCAATCTATGGATTCCATTCTTGATGTGTCATACTAAATCTGTCAATCATGCCATTTACACTCCATTACAAGATAGAATTCACTTTATGAGTTTCATTAGTTCTAAAGAAAAGGATCCTTGTGGATCAGAAAGTAATTGAAAACATTTACACTTAAGCAAACCCACCCACACATTATTATGAAACCTGGAGAATTACAGCTTCTATAATCCTCGAGGGGAGACGTTTCCTTTTCTCAGATGCTTCATTTCTCACGTTAAAGGGTGACAAGATTCTCTTGCCTTTAACTAACACCAGATAGTGAAGTTGAGTAAAGAAATGGTGTTTGCTTTGCACACACAATAATGATGTTGCTGTTGGGAGGAGCGGATGCTCACCCTGTCCGGCAGCAAATAACCCACGAGCCTTTTTACTGCCCAAACACACTTGAATCGTGCAGCAGCAGGAGTCAGTGAGTCAGCCAGAACAAAGCTGTCACTACACACAGCCAATATAATGGAGGGAGACACAGACAAAAGCAACCTTCTGCCTCCAAGCATAGACTCTATGATGTTTTAGATAATTGAATTAATTTTAGCAAACCCACGAATCAGAAATGTTTACAAATGTAACATTTGTTTTCTTTTGCTTTTACTACTTGTAACTAAGCTTTCCGTGTTTTTCTAGTTAGCCCTACCACAGCTAACCTACAATGCTGTCTCTTCTCTGTCACTCTTTTTTTTCCCCCCTTGCCTTTGTCATATGTGCACTCATGACTGTCAATCCACAGCCCTAACCTGACATGGAGAGACATGCAGCACCTGTCAGTCCTAACTTCTAAGAGAAACCAGCTCCATGACGAAGTTCACCAGTGGCGAAGGAATGGCGTGGGACTCGAGTTCAATCACCTTTTCGGCTATGGCGTGCTGGATGCTGGTGGCATGGTGAAAATGGCAAAGGAATGGAAAACTGTGCCTGAGCGTTTTCATTGTGTAGCTGGATCCATTCAGGAAGTCCAGTGAGTCACATTTCTACTTATTCTGCATTTTCTTGTGCCCCAAATGCTGCATATTACATATGTACGCTGTATAGTCCACGATCTCAAACTGCTTTTTTACCCAAAAGTTTAAAAGTGAAACCCTGCTGAGTGCAAAAGACACACTCAAATAATTACTGGGTAATCCCAGTATGGCCCAATTCAATAAAACATTGCAAAGGGAGTGTCTACTTCATGATGCTGTAATGTTTGGATTGGGTCATCAGTCTCTGCTGGTCTTGAACCTCTAAAAGATCAACATTGAATACCCTGGTAGAGGAGGAATTACATTTCTAAATTTCATCTTAAATTAAACATCTAAAGTGGTCATATAGATTTGAGCATTTTGTCTAGTGTTGTCTTGTTTTGATTGATAGTGACAGTTTTGCTAATTTTACTTCCCTGGGATGTTTGACCTTCATCGCGAAGAATAACGTATGTGCTCAGTTTACCAGATGACTAATTTATCTGTTAAAGGGAAGTGACTGAGTGCACATCATGAAGTCTGCACTTACCAGAAGGATTTTGTGTCAATACAACTACAGATAGGGGACAAAATAAAGGAAAAGCCTGCAATCGCCTACGGAGAAAGGTGATATGGTGGTTCTCTAAAGCCGTGAGGGTGAGGGGTAGGGGAACTGCTGGCATGGTTTGGGTCCAGATGTGTCATATGTGCGAAGCTTTCCTACAAATCAATACAAAGTTGCTATGGATGATAATTATATTTATCCTATGATGGAACACCTCTGTTCTGCTGGGAGTGGTCTCTTCCAGGATGTCAATACTCCAAACCATAGGATACAAGCAGTCACTGAATGTTTGAGTATGGCAATAATATGAAGTACACAGTGAACTATATCACAACCTAAGCGAGATTTTAACCTGATGTCTAAGGTAACGTTCTACTCCACCACCATTAAAACAACTGCTTTGGTCCTTGTCTCCAGGAGATTCCACGAGACCTTTAAAATTTTGTTGGTTTTCCTTTAATTTGCTAATGTTACCATTACTATTGTTGTTTCCCAGTGTGCACTCACAAGAAATCTATGTCTACAAAATGTCTGGGGAGCATCTTTAGCAACAGAATTACTAAAGCACAGAAGGGAATATGTAACATGCTTAAAACTGCATGCCTGTTACAAGTAACCTTTATGAGTCATATGTCTGAGTGCGTAATCAAGTTGTGGCTACATCAGGAGTTGGCGGGAAGGAGGCAATATAGTTTTTTGGATGGGATTCCTTTAAAATGACTATATCATTCTAAGCATGATGCATTTCTCACATGAAATAATGTTAACTACATCAGTTCGAGCTCTGGCAGCTTCAGTCTCTGCCCTCATATTTCACAGATGCAGCTGTAGTTAATGCGTCCTCCCTCTCGTCTTATCCTCACTACATTAGTACATTACCTTTCCCTGTATTTTGTCCATCTACAGCCTTGCTTTCACTTCACTGTGCTTCCAATCTCCATCTCTGTCTTAATTCCTTCCTCTGATTCCCCTGTCCCCACCACTGCACCAGTCACAAGGGTTCTGGTATCCATTCATCTGTCATATCGTAAGGCTTTGAGCTTAAGTGTGCGATGCCTGGTGGTTTCCTCCATCCCTCTTATTTGCTCTAATTAGAGCAACACAAGTAGGCTTGGAGTTCCCTGGAAATGCCATCAATCCTGGCGGAGGTGTACATTTGTGTAGATGTGTGTGACCTAAAGTAATGCTTTAACATGTATTGTGAAAGTGTCAGTGTGTGGGTGAAGATAAAAAGCTGAGTGAATGCAGTCCGTCTTTGTATTTTCTTCCACCATCAACACCCACAGTACCTTATTTCGGTCTCTAATCAGAGCTTCACAGACGATTCAGTCACGACAACATGGTGTGAAAATGTTCCTTTGTGTGCTTGTGTGTGTCTGTGTGTCTGTGTGTCCCTCCCCTGAGTTCAGTGACAGATAAAAAAAAAGAGCATGGTACAGCTTTTATTGCATCCCTGGAGAGACCACATGCAAATGGTGGAAAGAACCTGCTCTCTTATACAGAGTGCTGGTGACTTTACACTGCCATTATTATCTGGATATTTAAGCTTCCAGTGCAAAAAACAAAACAAAACCCCCAAACAAAAAATAACCTATTTTTTACACAGAGATGAAAAAGGTTTTCATATCTCAGGGAAAAATGAGTAGCGGGTGATGTTCATAGGTAAGAAGCTCCAAAAGAAACCTCTCTCTTCTTTTGAGTGGTGTATTGAAAGCTATACTGGCTGTGCCATATTTTTCATCAGTTCACTGTTTCCAAAGCAGCACTGCAGGGTTTTTGCTGCCTCTATTGTGGTAGAGCTATAATTACAACAAGCCCACCTCTGATGATATTGTATCAGCGGAGAAAAGCAATAAACACTAACATCGCCATTCTAGCAAACACACTCTCAGCACTGATCTGATAGCTGCTCGGGCTCGCTGCAGCTTACTTTGCTGGAGGAGAACTTCTCATTATCAGTGGAGCTGGAACACAGTGCCACGCTGTGTGGCAGGTTTGTTTTTAATCTCCACTGGTCCTGCCCTTCAGAGGCATCTCTGTCCCTGCTCCACGGCCGACTGCTGTAATTATTCTTGCATGTTAACTGATAGGCACAATGCAGCTGCTGCATACAAGATCCCCTTTTTAGGTTCATATGCACACGCTGTAATAAAAAAATAAATCACGAGTTAACTCCCCAAGAATAATGCTTTTAAAAATGAAGATGCCAAGAAAAGCTGTTGTAGTACATCCAGACATTAACTACATGTTTTTAAAGAAGTGTTTCTTCTTTACAGTATGGGCTTTTTACATATAACACTTCTAATGTTGATGGAGAAAAAACAAAGCTCTTATATTTGGCTATGTCAAATTTCTTATCACAGGGTGTAACTTGTTGTGCAGTACTGCGCTACGAGCTGTTCTGTTTTTCTGGGAATAGCAATTTACTTAATCAGCTCACCACTGCACTCACCTCGCTGTGCTCTGCATAGCGCCCTATTAATCATTTTTCAAACTGAATGCTGTTCCATGCGTCTCTCTCTCTCAGTTTCTGTGTTTCTTCTCTGCTTCCCTCTCTTCACCCCCTAAACCAGGCCCATTTCCCACTGCTGTGATGTGGCCTTAGCCTCTAATAATGTTATTAAGCCTCTTCACAGCCTTTGGCCACCACCCCTACCCTGCTGTGTTCCCACTCTTTCTTCCCATCACCCAGGGAATTATAAAAGTATGTCTTACCAACCAAAAAGCGACAACACTTGAGAAACCAGCTATCATAGCAAACAGCAAATCTCATGATGAGCCTAGAAATCAGTAGAAATTTTGATCATATGCAATAATAGACGTCTATTAGAATAAAAGCACTGTGTGAGACTTGTAGTAAAAAGGTGCTATGCAACTACCAGTCAATTTAGCAAATAGGGAACACCTGTGAAATTACTGAGTAAGAAGAAATTATGACATCTGTGCTCTAAATTTTGGAAAACAAGCTTTAGACTCATTGCAAACTGGTTACTTCTAGAATATCAAGTATGTGGTCTTTTAGTGTTGACCAAAGAGCATATTATTCTCACTGCAACAAAAAAAGTACAGAGTAAATTAATCAGACATGACAGTCATGAATGCTTTTGTGCAATGAGGGAACAAGAAAAAAAGGCGCTTCCTTTTTTTGCCAGGGTTGGCTGGTTCTATTGAAAAAATAGGTCAGGTGCTGTATTTAATGGAACATTAAAATAAGAGCAGGTAAAAGGTAACGGTTCTTTCACCTGTTCTCTCACGATTACATTCAGGGATTCCCAGTGCCATTGTCCAGGGCCATATAATACTTACTACACATACTACATGGTCTTGTTTCATCATTCTCTTTCATAGCTGTTATGTTACTTTGCTATGTTTCTCTAACATGTAGTTTTCATTTCTCCAATCTGATTCTTCTTCCCCAGTAAAATCCAGTCTGGTAACAAGCTGGTGCTGGCCATAACCACTGAAGCCTGTCAGGGAAAGGACAACTTTGTCCGCTACCTGGAGCATGTTCAGACTGTAGTCACTGTCAATGCCAGCCGCCGTGGTGACCTCAACATCAACATGACCTCACCAATGGGCACAAAATCCATACTGTTGAGCCGAAGGCCCCGTGATGATGACTCCAAGGTGGGCTTTGACAAGTGGCCCTTCATGACCACGCATACCTGGGGAGAGGACCCCCGTGGGACCTGGGTCCTTGAGGTGGGCTTTCAGGGTGACGAGCCACAGCGAGGGGTCCTGAAGGAGTGGACTCTCATGCTGCACGGAACACAAAGTGCCCCTTATATAGACCAGATAGTACGTGATTATCAGTCCAAACTGGCCATGTCCAAAAAGGAGGAGCTGGAGGAGGAGCTGGATGAGGCTGTAGAGAGAAGTCTGAAGAGTTTGCTCAGTAAAAACAACTAGAATCCCATCTGCATGTTGCCAGCTCACCTATCACCTATCTTCCTTCTGCAGTCTCGCTCTGTCCTTCTCTAAAATTTCACTGCATCTCTTAAGTTCTCCTAAGTCCCTTGTTATCCTCCCTTTGGTCTACCTCCGTTCCTCTCCTGTCTCTGATTTTTGTTATCAGATGTTAAAATTAGCCCCTTCGATGAATGTTTCTTGTAATCCAGTCATGATAAAAGTGTAACCTTCAATAATCTATTCTATAGAGAGAAAACAAACTATATCACTTGGGTTTTTACACTCTACAGAACTGTACATAAAGCAAACACAAGCCACTCTTTCATGCTCTTGCTTTAACTGCCCTACACCTCTCTTCTGCCAAATGTTGTACAGTTTGTGACTGTAAATGATTTTCTGTGCCATTCTACTTAAAGTTTAATATCTTGCAAACAGAGCAGTGCTATTTCTTTCTGTTTATATTTTTGTGACATGCACTGTTTATATAAACATGGAAAGAATGTGTAATTCATTTTGCAGCCTGTAGTCATCAGTTCATATTTCATAATCTTTGATGGACTATAATAAATCTATTCAGCTGTTTATTAAAGCACTTGAGTGATTTGAAATACAGTGAATGCATGTAGAAAACCAGCCATTCTCGGTTACATGATGCTGCCTGTGCTCCACTAAAACTGGAGCACAGGCAGGATCACCGTGGGATAGCAGTCACCCTACTGTAAAACACATCAACAAGTGAAATCGTCTAATCTTTCCCAGGCTTCTTTCATTCTGTATTGTGCTGTTCAATAAACAGAATAACCCCCCTAAAAGGCTCCTTGCCTAGGTACTATAGACACTTCCTTTATTTATAGAAGCAAAATGTAGCACCAATAAATCACTTGTCATATAAATTATTTACAGCCTATTGACTGTAAATATTTAAAACAAAGAGGCTTCACTCAGTAAATAAAGTGTTTTCTGGACATGTGTTTTAGGATGTAAATAAGGATCGTCTAAAGAGAGCTAAAACACTTACTTTCCTACAAAACAAACTCTTTCAGGATGAAAAACGAGCAGCAGCAAAGAGCAGAAAGTTAGCAATTGTCTGAACTAGCTACCCAGATGCAACCCGAACTAAAAGCAATGTGAATATCAGATATGCATTCATCAGGCTGCCTCATAATCCAAAATGAATGCTAATGCCTGTGCTAATTTCAGTGTGCAGTTCGGTATGTAAGTAAGCAACTGTTGCTCTTAAAATCTAATGTCAGTAAATTGCTTTTACAGCTTACTTCCACTTCCTCTGTTGGGCAGAAATTTAAATCAGTGTTCATGTATGAGGAGAGAATGTGGAAAAAGACCATTACTAGCATGGAGACTTTTAATTATCTCAGCCATTATTCAATCTTACTCAAATAAGTTAGCACAATTAATAGCAGTAATCCAAGTAATATATACATTTTTATAAAGTGAGATTTCAGACTAATCTGTTCAAATACGTCTTAGAAATCTTCTCTGAAGTGTTTTACATACTCTGTATCATATTTGTCTCCTACAATTGTCTTACATTATGAACAAGGTAAGGTCACATTAAAAAAAATCCTATTATTCTTTTTTCTGCAGCCTTTGCAGTAAGACCTTCTAAGCCATTTGTAAATGTTCAAAGGCACCTACAATGTCCAGTAAAAAAGACTTTTATCATATATTAATAGAACGTATAAGGTGCTTGCTACATGTTGGTTATGTGAAGGCAAACACAACAATGTATCAATTGATGTTTGGGTCTTTTTTATTATTAAATATATCAAAGCAAATTAATACACAGCAAAATTGTGCTGAGGGCAGGCAGTGGCATCCAATTGAACAATTGAGCTAAAAAGGGGAAGGTCAGAGTTCTAAGACATAGTTCAAAAAGGGTGGCCCAGCTTTTTGTTTTCAGTTTTTTGTGTTTTCTCTCTCTTTTTATAGGTGGCGCTTTGTTTTTTTCATTGTTCCAAGTTTTCAGACAGTAAAGGACTCAGCATGAGTATGGGTGAATATCTCGAACAACAACAGCAGTACTTATGGAACCAGCAAAACATATTCTGGACGCAAGACCAGAGACTGCAAGCAAATGGAAGAGCAATGTTTATCAAAGCAGGAATGTCTAGTTGCTCTTTATGTGTGGATGGTCTCCCTAAGAGACAAGAACATTAGAGTTAAAACAGTAGTTTTAGAAACAGTGGTGGTTATGAAGTCCGAGTGTATCAATATTATCTTCCAGCTAGAGAACCTGTCTCATGTAGGGTCCTGGTTTTCTGACCCTTTATGTCAGGTGACATGGTTTCAGTGTTTCTTCTTGCTGGACTTCTCAATCATGGTCTCCACCACCACGGAAGTTTCCTCATAACCTTTCATCTTGCGGCCATTGGAGAACTTTTCCACAGACTCCACAACCTCCACCTTCTCGTAAGTCATGGCATCTGGAGTAAAGCTAGTCGAGCTGGTGCTGGTGCTAGTGCTGGAACTTGAACTGGAGCTGGTGCTGGCACCACGAGGTGCAGGCTTTGGAGTGGGCCCGCTTGGGCCGTTGTCATCCCTAGTTTTCTTGGGATGTTTAGCACCTGGGGTGGGATCTTTGGGGCCAGAGCTTGGGCCAGAGGGTGGAGATACTGGTCTTGGCTCCTTTGAGTGAGGTTGAGGCTCTTTATTGTTGTTTTTACCTTTTTCTCCATTATCCTTTTGTATTCCACCCTTTTTATCCTCCTTTCCTTCTCCTCCAGAGGTGGGCACGGTTGGACTGAGAGGCCTAGGATCTATCATGGGTTGAGGAGGTGGAGGGGATGGTGTGTCACGCCCATAAGGTTCATAGGGAGCCATCATTCCATCTCTGATAGTAACAAAGATGTGGCCAGCTGATGGTGTGGAGGTGTAGAAGCAGGGATCTAGGTAGCTTCCGTCACCGGTGACAAGCACATAACGACCCTTGGTGTAGAAATCAGCGATTGGTTCAGGCTTCTTGTATTTCCTCATTCTTTCTCTGACAATGTTACAGAGAGTGTCAAAGGCTTTGCTAATCTGAGCTCCATCTGGAACATCCTGTGGAGACACTCCACTGAAAGCAGGTCTCTGCTCTTCTCTCTTCACCCCCTCCTCTTGCACCTCCTCAGACTTGACCCCCTTCGTTTCTTCATTTGGACCCTCTCCACTGGCTCTGTTTTCTTCCTCCTGGCCACTATCCATCACATCTTTTGGGGTCAGATCCTTCTTCTTCAGGCCCTTCTTAACCATTATCTTCTGTCGTGGCTTGATACTGGTGATCTCCTGAATAGCCTGTGTGATATCTAGACACAAATGAGGTTTAGGTCAACTAGATATAAATAAATAAAATTTAAAAATGTATACACCAGCACTATTAAATCTTTGTACATTCTAAATATTATAAGGAAATTGCTTTTGTTAGACATAATCTTTAAGGACACATGTTGGTGTCTCAACTATAACGACTGCGACTGAAACTAGCTGTTTTATGTTTTATGTTCTTGGTGATCTTACCTCTCCCTCTGCTTGATGCAGTAGATCTGGGAGTGTAGCGGTAATTAGGGGTAAGCAGGGTAATGGGAGTGCCAATTATTGCTGAATTCAACCTACAGTAAAGGGAGCAGTAAATTGTTACACGGTGATGTTCTGAACAGTTTTCCTGTGCAGGGGAACCTGATCATTCATATGATTCAAAGTATGAAATAACACATAACACATAAAATGACCTAAATATAGGCAATCTTACATGAAAACAAAAAGCCTTGAGCTGGTAAGGAAGGACACATTTGTTGTCACACGGTGCCATCTGTTGGTGGATTGTGCAGAGAAAATAAACCTACTGAGTGTCACAAGGAGCAAATCTAACCTCCTTCGACGCCTTAGGCCAAGTGACCAAAGGTCTTTCAAGAAAGTGACCCTGGAAGTTATGCTGGCAGTTTTGGCTTTAAGTGTCAAAAAAGCCACAAAGGTGATACATAAAAATACTTGTCCAATTACAAATTACCCATGACAGTATTAATGTTTTACATTTTGAAGTTTTTACACACAATTAAAAGGATATTTTGCAAGAGGTACATCAAATTTGTCTTGTTTTGAATGTGTTCTATTTTTTCTTTTCTTTTTCCCATCACTTCTCAGCCTGTTAATAAAAACAGCTCCATTGCCAAAGGCTTTCTCATAGAGGGCTCTCTGATTGTTTCTCTCTATTATTGTAGGGTCCTAAGAGAGATCATATTTACAGAAGTGTGCACTGCCTGAATCTATGCTGATCTCAGAAAATTAATTTATTTTTTAAATTTATTATTATTTTTTAAAATTACATTTATTTTAGCTGCTGCAAGACTATGCTCACGCTGACTGTGTGATTAAACCTTTTTAGCCATGTGATAATTTGTTCGTTTAAATGAATTTATTGCTCTGTATCAGATTTACTGGGCACCAGCAGTATGTGACATTCCTGTTAGTGATCACTCAGTGAAGTGAGCAACTAATGTTCTCATTCAGGTGTGTGCGAGTGTGTCTTTAGGTGTAATAGAAGCAAAGTGGTGTTAGCTTACCTGTTATCTTCATTCTCAATGATCCTCTTGTACCTCTCCAGCTCATTCTCAAGGGATGTCTGATACATTGCCAGGTGGCGACATTCGTTGGTGTACTTCTCCAAGGACCTCTCAGTTTCCTCAATCCCTTTCCGCAGAGATTCGATTTTCTCATTGTACATTTGGATCTCATCGTCATAGCTCTCCTGGGTGTTTTTGATGGCTTGCTCCAACATTGTACTCTGATAGAATAGAAAGAGGCAGAGAAGAATAGACAAGGGTGATTTCAAGGAGAAATTCACGTTATTAGCGGTAATGCAATGTGTCTAAGAAATATTGAGAATGAACTAAATGCCACTGTATGCATCTTTATTATACCTGCAGGATCAAATAGACAGGTATGTAAAGTGCATAACGAAAGCTGACTGAAGATTGTTATTTGTGCATATAGCAGAGGTTTTATATCAAAAGCAACGCAGCCAGATGAAAGAACGTGCTTTGAAATCAGTGCAGACAATATATTTATTTTTGAGTTATCTGTGCTATTGAAATAAAGCACTGCTGTGTTTCTCTTTCATGAAAGGACACACTACTTTGACAAAACTCTACCTTTTAGCTTATTAATCTTCCATAGCAGGGCCGTTGCTGACACCTACTGGCACATTTGCGGCATCTTTTGCTGTGACATAATGACGCTGTTAGGTGAAAACCTATTTAAAGGGAACCTGTAACCTCCATTTCAAGCTTCGTGTTTCAACTTTTGAATTTTACTAGAATAGCTTTAAAGGATCCTTATTTCTCAGTCCAGGATTTTGCACTTAGAGCGAGAGTTGTATGTATATCTAAGGATGTCCACTGATATGGATATCTTACAGATCCAAGTGTAGAAAAAAAAAGACTGAAACACAATTTATAGAACAGTGGATTGATATATATATACTGAAAAATGCAAACTATTGTAAATAAATTGTATAACAGCCCACTCTATGCATTAGAATGGAAAGGATTGATTAATTAGACAAGGAAATACATACGCAGCACAAAAGCACACAAAATGCAGCTTTTCAAATGTGCAAAGATATCAGAATAAATTCTGATTTTGGAATTTTGGTCTGAGAAAAATCAAATAATGAGCAGTGTGATATTGTAGTCTTTCAGATGTGTATTTTGCAACTGAATAATGTTTGCAGAATTAGACCAAATGAATCATCAGTTAACTCTAAAAGTGAGCTTAGTTACAGCAGCCACTGGGAGTTTGGACTGGTCTTTGTGGAATATAGTTTTCCTCTAATAAAAACACTCTTGGCTCCTTTGAGAAATCCTTTTGTGTGCTTCTATAAATATCAGCTTGGCAATAAAAAAAAAGAGCAAAGGAAATAAAAGAAAAAAGAAAAAACATGATGTAATTAAGGCGAAACCTCCTGTTGTCATGGTGACCCACCTCAGTCTGTAGTCGCTGTTTCTGGGCCTGCAGCTGGCA
This sequence comes from Diplotaxodon limnothrissa, assembly GCF_057381915.1. NCBI lineage: Eukaryota > Metazoa > Chordata > Actinopteri > Cichliformes > Cichlidae > Diplotaxodon > Diplotaxodon limnothrissa. The sequence goes on along the minus strand of NC_140608.1, from coordinate 11,297,449 downwards.
GAGGGCACTCTTGTATTCCTCCAGCTGACTCTGTAGCACTGGTACTTTTTTTTGGGCCAACAGCTTCTCCTGCTCCTTCACACATGGAGTACAAATCAGTGAAGACATGCAGACAAATGCAGTGTGTCTCTACAAAATGAAGGTAATACCACACATACTTAGCCAGCAGTAAGGTCTCTCTTCCCGAAGTAAGGAATTTTCAATGAATTTTGTGGCTTTTTATGTTAATTTGAAATGCATTCCTTTTAGATCTAACAGTTTGTAATTTTCAATACTTACTGGCTTTTCTGCTGTTGTCGTTGAAAGTGACATTATTAACATTTGTACATTTTTTTCCAATCCATACTTGAAACGTATCATCAGCTACTGCAGTAAAAGTCTGTACTACTCTGACAATCTCTAATACGTACGGCTGTTCTGCTGTCAATAAAAGGTTAAGCTAAGAGGACGTTTCTGAAATTTACACTTTTTAGGTCATCTTAAACTAAAGGCTGCAAGTAGAAATAAAGATAAATTGGGATCTGATAAATGTTCATAGTTACTCACATTACATTCATGGCAAGGCATTCAAACAGCTGGCAGGTCAGTTAGTCAAATACAGTATACAGAGATCAGCTTGGCTCACAATGTGCCCAGAATGGGTTTTTTTTTAAATCTTGCCTGAAAGATAGAGACAGTCACATCTGCATCACTGAAGTCACAAGCTGGTGTGCTTCTCTGTCCTTTAAAAGGCATCCATTTATAAGACTGAAATAGCTTAATTGTTATTATATAGCTTAAAGGTTTAGAGAAATACGTTTATTTCATTTTTTCCATTCAAAACAACTAAAAAGAAACCAAGAAACATACAAAACACTTCACATGTACTTTAAACTAATTACTGCTACCAATAAATATTATTAATTTTACTTTTCCTTTATTTTTTCACGAGCAGCACTTGTCTCCTTGTGTACGACCGACAAACCTTACTAGACATAAAAGACGGTCTTTCTTATAACTTTCCGGAGTTCAAGTTTTGCAACACGGACGCTCCGTTTGCAGACCCCCCATTCATCTCACCTGAGACGCCTTTGTTCTCTGGCCCTGGAGGCCGCAAACGCCGACGCAGAGGGAGAAGATCTGGCGTTCTGGTTCGACTGAGACGGCGCACTAACAGACCACCGTTACCCAGTTTATTACTGGCTAATGTGCAGTCTCTGGAGAACAAGCTGTGCGAGCTTCGGGCACGGATCTCATTCCAGCGAGAGATGCGGGACTGCTGCGTGATCTGCCTCACAGAAACCTGGCTATCGGACAAGGTACCGGACTCCGCAATACAACTACTGGGGTTCTCAGGGAGGAGGTCAGCGCCCTGACCCACTGGTGTCAAGACAACCATCTCACCCTCAACGTCGCAAAGACAAAGGAGTTGATAGTGGACTTCCGGAGGTGCAGAGAAGTACACACCCCCATCACCATCAACGGCGCTGCTGTGGAGAGAGTGAGCAGCTTCCGGTTCCTTGGAGTACATCTGGCTGAGGATCTTACGTGGTCAGTACACACAAACAAAACAGTGAAGAAGGCGCAGCAGCGCCTCTTCTTTCTCAGGAGACTGAAAAGATTCGGCATGAGCCCCCGCATCCTCAGGACCTTCTATCACTGCGCCATTGAGAGCATCCTCACTGGATGCATCACCACCTGGTATGGCAACAGCACCGCCTACAACTGCAAAGCTCTCCAGCGAGTAGTGCGGTGCTCTGAACGGATAATTGGAGGTGAGCTTCCCTCCCTCCAAGACATCTACAGGAAGCGCTGCCTGAGGAAAGCGGGGAGGATCATCAAGGACTCCAGTCACCCCAGCCATAAACTGTTCAGACTACTTCCATCAGGAAGGAGGTTCTGCAGCATCGGGTCCCGTACCAGCAGACTGAGAGACAGCTTTTTCCATCAGGCCATCAGACTGCTGAACACGTCATAGACACCTCAGCTTCACTACTGGAACTTTAACATTATGCACTCCACACTGTATATAAATGCCACTTGTTTTGCACATATTCAACTCTGTATATTTTATATATTTTATTATTATTATTATTATTATTATTTTTTTTTTTTTTACTATTTAATTTGTAAAAATGTGTATACACACACACACACACACACACACACACACACACACACACACACACACACACACACACACACACACAGGAAAATATTTAGTATACACATCCAGAAATGCATACACTATTATATATTGTACATATATTTATTAGTTTCAGGTTGGCCATTCTTGTATTTTGCTCGTTTGTGTTGTTGTGTTTGCACATCTCTGTTGCTTGTGGGGCTCGCACACAAGAATTTCACTCGCATGTGCTGTGCCAGTGTGCCTGCACATGTGATGTGACAATAAAAGTGATTTGATTTGATTTAAAGTTTTGTTGAGGAGAAGTGATGTCTCACAATTTTCTCAAAAAATGGCCATGCAAATATTTCTCTGAAAAGACATGCTTTGAGTTCTAGAGCTCAAGATGACATGAAAGACAACATAAATACAATGTGACATATTAAAGTCTTACTGGGCAAACTGGTAGTTTCAGTAATCTGCAGTATATATGTATTTGATGTTCTTGAAACCTCCCTGTAGGGTGACTATACCCCAAAGAATACCCTCATTTATCTTTTTCAGAAGAAAGAATACCCCCATTTCAACCCAGTTAAATATAATAGACTAGACTAGAGTGTAGAATAAAATAAAACACCCCTTTATTGTCATTGTACATGTGCAACAAAATTATATCTAGCAATTCAAAGTGGTCTGTCAATTCCAAAGGCCACACAGTTTCCATTTTCATCAGCAATCAGTGTCCTCCTTTGTCTTTTGTGGAAACATCTGGAACTGCCACACATGCACAAGTCATGCCCACTTGCTTACACTTTATTTTCCACTGGATGTCAGCTCAGCACAGCAGAGCCAAGAGTTGTGGCTCTTTGTTAGTACCCGCAGAGACTTAATCCAACCAATTAAACAATTTCTGCATTTAGAGTCAACATGCCTCTGAGAAATGTTTATATAAATAAATCTCCAATTTGCCACACAAACGCTTGTCACTGTGGCGCCGCTACTAGAAAATTAGCATGCACAGCCGTTCTTCACAGCATTTGCTTCATTATGTGCCCTGACACTCTCATACTGCAGGCCTGTCAATGTGTCTGGATGGCACTGTGACTGTCTCTCTCCTGTGCTTTCTGCACATGCACTCACACACGTATACAAAAACAGATGCAGTCACAGGCAACCAATTGGACAGAGAAGCCAGTAACCTCATCAACCCCAGACATGTAACCAGGGCTGGCACACATGCAAACACCATCTTCTCCCCCAGGGAGGGCCATGCACACTCACACACACACACACACACAATGACAGCATTAGTGACCTCACCTCGGAGATGCCAACTGACACATTGGGAACAAGGGGGAGCGTCTGGTTGATTTGCTTTAAAATGTTTACATAGGTTTGGATCTCTGCGAGGTTCTATGGAGAGAAAGACAATATAAAAGGAAAGTTTTAGTAAGAAAACTCTGCAAAAGTAGAATGAAAATAAAAATAATAAATCTGTAACTCTTCCACTTTGTAGACTAAAATCTTCAGCTAACAAACCTTTCTCTTTTCTTTATCACAATCTATTGAAAATCAGCTGAAAATGAAATATTTGATAAAAGGCTTTCATTTAGCTGAAATGTATTTATAAATGGCACAACATTTACTTCGAGCATGGCCGAGACTTTCTGTCCAAATCCTTTTGTAATAGGCTGAGCTCAGAGTCTTTCCACAAGGATACTTCAAAGCTCGAGACCACAAGCCCAATATTCATGTGAGAGGACTCTATTATTTCTGACATAATACACTGACAGTAGTGCCCATTGATCTGCTCATGATCTCAGTATTGCAGAGTCATGTATTAATTCATTACCAAACACGCCGCTGGGTGAAAGTAAAAAGGAGAGAAAATGCTTAGGCATGAAATTCTGTGCAAAGTATGCTGTTTTGTTTTGTTTCAGTGTTTTTGCACCCATTGTTTTGGACCTTCTAGCTATTGCTACATCACAAAAGAGGGTCTATTTTTATTTTTTCTATGTGCTTTGCAGTCATATGATGAGCATTTTCTGAGCAATACTTTCCGCGCTCACATCACCGACAGTAAATTCACAAATCCCCAGGAACATCATAATATATCCACTGGCAATAATTTCAAGGATTTGAGTCACAACAAAGAGTTGCAGCCTGAGGTGGGCTGCCTGGTCAAAAGGAACAGGACTGAGTGGGGAATAGGCAATAAATCGAGACCAAAAAAACTCTCTTGAGTTTATTTATGTTGTCAAAAAACAATTTCAAGATGCCAGAGCGTAATTAAACACTGAAAGGGGGTTATTATATGAGCGCTCTTTGTTTGTAGTTGTTAAAAAAAATTGTGTTTTATAGAGTTTTAACCATTTTAATCGATGTTTTAAAGACACATGGCATAAACAAGCAGAGCATTTTTAGAGAAACCTCTAATCCACGTCATTACAGCATTTGCTTATTTTCCCTTTAAATTTGCATAATTTGTTACTGCAAATTAGTTTTGAAGGAAACTTAATGCACAAAGCACAACAATGACTTTGCCTTTTTTCTACGTTTTCTTTTTTTCAGCAGTATAATATCTGCTGATAGCAACTAAAGTATTGGCATTGCTAATTATGAACCCTAAACACGAGTTAGGCAATGATAATCTCGTGTAAATATGCAGAAAAAAGTCCATGTTATTCTAGTAATGTTTAATAGAGTAGTGCTTTTGCAGACTACATTTAGCCTCAGGAGAATCTGGTGCGCTGTAAATCTTTCAAGTAGCAATCATAGTATTCAATCAAGAAAAGATATTGCCATGTATATAAAAAAGGAGATAAATATGAAATAGAATATAGTAATCTCGGTGACTTAGGCAAACATGCTTCGTTGCTATGTCGCTATGATGGCTGTTAATACTATTCACTGCCAGGATAGAAGTCAGATCTCAGTGAGCTCTTACTGCCTTCTTGCTGAGAATACTTCATGTATGATTAAATAAGATCTTAAGAGGATTAGTAGTTAGCAAAGCTCAATAAGTAATTTCCTTTTTTTGGTTTAGGTTAACTTTGATCATTTCCCATTAGAGTACTGACCTTCTTGTGTCTGTCTCTGGTGGAACTGATGTCATCCTGCAGAAACTGAGACTGGATCTGGTACTCCAGGTTTCTCAGCAGAGCGCTGTCAGCCTCCTGCAGGTAAAGAGACCCAAGAGAGGAAAAAATAATTGAGTGCCACAATGTTATTTTTTTTTCTTTAACAAAAACATCAGTGGCAGACTGCATTCAAATAACAATGAAGAAAATTCTCTACTGTCCCACAAAGTGTCATAGTGGTAGCGCTCTGGTATTTTCAATCTAAATGAATTATATCTGATCCTTTATACTGATTTTTTTTTTTCAGATGAAATATCTTTTCATTGTGGTTCTGCTTTTCGTCAATTTTTAAAATACAGAAGAATGCATTGGAAAAAAGGCAAACTTTCATTTTTCCAAAATATCATCAGCGAAGGTTTTTATATTTTTACTTACACATGCTCCACACTTAAATGTTAGAGAGTAACAGTGCACATTTACTGAAACGCAGTCATAAATGTCCTTTTGTAGGGGTGCTTAAACAAACATAGCTTTAACTATAGATATTACCTTGTTTAACTGTTCCAGTGTGCCTCGAAGCTGCTCCTGATAATCACATTCATTTCTGTATCTGAATGACAAAAGAACTCATTTATGTGTTCATATAAAGCCAGAGTGCAGTGATTACACTATATACCACCACATTATTTATATATAATGCCCTGCTGACATGGTAAGCTCACAGTGAGAAGGGATAGCTGAACAAACTCTGTTGTATTTGTAATGTGTCATAGTAAAAAAATCCCGATTATACATGCTGAAATCCACCTGCCTTTATCTGCTAATTCAACCAAAGCTGGTTAATGTTATTCTTAACTGATCAATAATGCAGCAAGACTGCCTGCAGATAAATGATTACAAGGCCTTTCTAGACAGTTCCAATTAATCAACTGATTCACCTTATTTACAAAAGAAATATCTCGCTCTCTCCCTCCCCCTTGTTTTCCTAATAGTATACTGGAGCCATGGATATACTTCGGGCTTTACTTCACAAACATTTGAGACTTTTCCTTATGACCCTGGAGTGGATAAGCATTAGAAAATGGGTGGATGGATATTTGCTTGTGTTGCTTTTTTGTTATGGGTAAAAGAAAAAAAGTATATAAAAGTATATAATCTGATTCCTTTATACAGTTCGCGGCATTATCACAATTTAATGTCTAACATTGTGTTTTATAATTACTAGTGACACAGTATAGCACATATGATTTAAACCATTTATAACAAATTTTCCTGACTGCCGTATTCCAATTCTTGCTTATAGAATAGGATCATTTGAAGGCTTTTTTTAAAAATGCCACGCTTCTTGCAACAATTGTCATCATCATCTTAGTATTGGGTTCATTAGCATTTTAATGACATTTCTATAGTAACGACATTTTTCTCATTACTCCATATCTGAGGAAGAAGTTTGACTCCTTACGCACATAAAACACCAGCCACTACCCACTCTCTTACTTGTTGGTATATTCATCCAGCATGCGGCAAGCATCCTTCAGCTCCCGCTGCAGCTTGGCATGGTCGGAGAACAGCTCTCGAATGCGCTGCCTGTTGACTTCAATCTGCTCTGTGAAGGCTTCCTCCAAGCCGCTGGCCTCTTCCATTCGCTGCAGTGTCTCCAGCTGCTTGCGGAACACGGCATTGCGCTGCTCTAAGACTCTTGCCCTGTTGATGTACCGGGCAAAACGGCTGTTGAGCTCCTGGAGGCTCTCCCAGCCCTGGATGGCTGAGATACCTGCAGATTCTTCAGCATCATCCTCAAAGATATCCGAGCGCTCATACTTTTCCTTGTGCACCTCATGCCGGTAGCTTGTCTTAAACATGATGGCACGCTTCTCTCCCGTGGGCTGGTGGTATTCCCGGAGTGCTTGGTCCACCTTAGCACCTTTAATGTGTGAAAACTTGGTTGCTCACCCTTGGCTGTCTCATGCTAGACTGAGCGCTGCACAGTAGTGGCTGATGGCGAAATAGCCCCCCAAACCACCCTCTGGCTGTTGCCATGCATGCTTTGATCCTGGGGGCTTCCAGAGATTATTGTTGCCTTTGTGGCAGAAAGTAGAAAAGCAATACTGTTGATGACAAAGCAAAACCACAAAGAAAACACAAATGGCCAGCCCACGAAAGCACTGGGATGTCACATACCATTGTTTTGGTTCTTAGTCAGCTGCTTTCTAGATCCCTGGCAGCGTGGATATTGGCACACCACAGGACACAGGGGAAATTTCATGTAGTGCAGTTTGTGGGAGGTGTGGAGAACAATTCCTGCCGAAAGTGGCTACTTGTTGATACTCATTCTGCTTATGTTTATATTTACAAGTTGGTATTGATTCTGTTTTTGTTTATAACCTCAAAGGTATTGCACAACAAATGTATTAACATTCACGCAATTACAGCAGCCATGTGAGTAGATACAGAGATATCCAGTATAGTCAATTGTTCAAAGTCAAAGTCAAATTTATTTATATAGCACATTTAAAACAACAAATGTTGACCAAGGTGCTGTACAATTAAGATAATCAAAAGAAATAAAAACATACACAGACATGATAAAAGTTAAGAAAAAGAATCATAAAATTAAAAGATTTGAGTAAGAAGTAAAATAAATAAAAGTAATACAAACTTATTCTGATTTAAAAGTCATGGAGTAAAAGTGGGTTTTCAGACAGGTTTTAAAAGTGTCCAATGTTGGTGAGGTCCTGATGTGAAGGGGAAGTTTGTTCCGCAATTTAGGAGCAGCAAAGGCCCGATCTCCTCTGTGCTTAAATCTGGACCTCGGGACAGGCAGGAGCAATTGATCCGCAGACCTCAGTGATCTTGCAGGAGTAATTGGCCTTTATTTGTATAACACTTTACTTAGTCCCTAAGGACCCCAAAGTGCTTTACACTACATTCAGTCATTCACCCATTCACGCACACATTCACACATTGGTGATGGCAAGCTACATTGGAGTGTACCAATTTAAAAGATCAGAAAGGTATGAGGGTGCTAACCCGTGCAACGCCTTAAAAATAAATAATAAAATCTTAAAATTAATTCTAAAACTAACTGGCAGCCAGTGTAATGATGCCAGTATGGGGGATATGTGGCCTCGCTTGCATGTGCCAGTTAGTAATCATGATGCAGATGGCTAATTGATGACAGACTAACTTCAGAGTGAAGACTATTACAGTAGTCGAGGCGAGATGAAATGAAGCCATGGATAGCTCTTTCAAAGTCTCTAAAATAGAGAAATGGCTTCACTTTAGCAAGTAGCCAAAGGTTAAGGAAACTGGTCTTGATTACAGCATTAATCTGTTTGTCAAACGTTAGATTAGAGTCAAAAATCACTCCTAGGTTCCTCGCAAAAGGTTGTTAATAATGGGTTTTTATTAATTTCCAATAGAAGCAATAAATACAAGAACCATGACATAACTGAAATAAGTCCTGACCTAACCACATACAACTTTTCTTTTAATGTTGTACTTGCACATTGTGTTATTTGTTTTAACTTCAAATCAAATTGCAGAGCTCAGTCAAGTGAAAAGCAAAGTAGAATCTCTGTGTTTTGCTGAAAAGATGGCTCTGAAGCAGAAACATGACAATTTGCTATTAATGAAATGAAAGCCCCTGTCCGCTTTAAAATTAGATTCTTTCTCATGCACTTATTGTGATATTTAGCAGAGCTTTTTATGTCCAACTTGTAAGTTGTAAGTTGTACTTCGCCAGTGAACCACAATTGTAAAATTACAGCAGTGCAAACTGTGCATTTCATTGTCACTGAAACGTGCATGTGTTAATTTGGTAATGTGGAAAATGTTGGTTGTTTTTATATTTGATTCTAATCTGCTGCTAAGTTTGTTTTAATTAAAGTGCCGCAATTGCAAACACACCCCAAGAATTCTTATTCGTTCAGTATAATTTCACTATGATTTGCTGACAAACTAAAGTGATTTCCATGTCTCTGTTAGGCTATGAGACGGTAACATTTAATGTTTAAATGCGTGCAGTTTAAACTTTCAGAGCTCTAATGTGCATCCATTGTGGCAGAAATAAACAGCAGCACTGAGAATACACTCAGCAATAAAATAACTCAAATTAAAATGTTTATTTTGCCTCTCTGTGCGCTAAATCCCCAAATTAATAATTTTTCGACAGTATTATTTCCTGTCTTATTTGCAACAGTGTTGCAAATGGTCTTTATAGACTTTTATCGCCATTTTACCATTGTGATGTGATAATGTCTCTAGTGGAGTAGGCGGCGCTCAAAAGCATCACATTGTGCACAAGATGAGTCATATGAGGCATGAATCCCCCCCTTCATCTGAATACACACACAGAGATACACACAGAAAGCCTGGCTTAACAGAGAACGCTGAAAACTATGATACCTGATATATAGAGTCTCTCCAGGAAAATTCTTCCAAGGTTTTAGTAATACAAATTAAAGTCTCTTTATTACTCTTTCCTGTATCTTCACTCTTCTATTCACACATATTGTCACACAGTATGTGTGACAATATATGTCACACAGAGAATTTAGATTTGGGTACATGGAAATTGCTTGTGGAGTCCCCTAAGGGTCAGTAGTGGGCCCCCAGTAGTGTGCCCCAGTCTATTTTATATATATGTATATATGTACATATATATATATATATATATATATATATATATATATATATATATATATATATATATATATATATATATATATATATATATATATATATATATATATATATATATATATATATATATAGTATACTTGTATACATATGATCCAAATAAATGATCAACCAATCAATCACTCAATCTCTTATAATAATTAATATTAATTACATAAATTATTATTATAAATTCTTTTTCACCAAAATGTTGAGGAAACGTTTAATTTCCCATACACGACATCCAGTAATAGTCCCAGGGGTAAAGGCTGCTCAAGCATATTTGAGTTTTTAAAGCATTATCAAAACCTCGTAAAGACTGTGCAAAATATTTGTTCTGGAGATGTAGATTACGAGGTAATTCAGTTTTGTCCCCAAATAATCTGGAAAATTAATAATTTAATTGAATTCGTTTTTGTGTCATATCTGCTCTTTTTAGAAATGAATGGCAGAGCTAAGAGCTTACTGAGCGGATAAATCAATATATTAACGTATGAATTCACAAGACTGATGATTTTGTGATGCAGTTCTCCCATTCCATATTTGCAGCAACAATGGTTGCCTTTTGTTATATTTTTTATATTCTTTATGTGTCTCTAACACCTGTGTCTCATATTGTCTCTGGCAGTAGCAGGTGGCACTCAATTGATCCATTTTGACCAAAAAACAAGTCAAATGAAGCAGAAAATTCATCATTTTTGCCTCAAGCAGAAAGTCTTGGCAGAAAGACAGTTGATAATCACTGTTGTGTTACCTATTATCACCAGTGGTTATTTTTTGGCTTCACCTTTGTTGTTGTTTCATTTCACCTTTACTTCATAGTACACCATTCTAGCATGCTGGCATCAGTATGTAAATTTCAGCCATGTGCTTAGGATCACCATCCTGCTGAAAGGTACAACTCTAGCTATAAAGACAGCGTTATTTTATTCTCAAACACAATGCAGAAAATTGTCCAGTCTCTTGTAATAACCTTAACAAACATATGCTTACAACAAGCATATGCCAAGCACTCTGGAAGCTTCCATGTAGCTGAGAGGTTTAGGCTGAGAGTAACCTCAACCAAAGACTAAAGTCTGAAAACTTCAGCCACCATATTTCACACTTGCTGTGAGTTCTCCTGGGAAGCAGTCTTTAGTCAACCATGTCTACTGCTATTATAAGCAAGCAATAAAAGGATTCAGATGTCCAGAATAAATGTTTCTTGAAGGCATAGTGTTTGCTTTTATGTTCACTCGAACACATTAGTTTTCCTCTGGCTTTCTTTCGGAAAGCAGAAGCTTTGCCGGGCACATTTCTCTTGGAAGTTAAATTTGTGCAATTTGTGCTGCAAGAAATACTTGCAGTGTTCTTAGAGATTTATTGTTTGCATCAAATGATTGACAATAGGGTGACTTATTTCAATATTTTCCACTCCCTTTGACTCCAGGGGTTTTATTTCACTGATTACAAATTGACATGATAAACATGACTACAGTATGTTGGTTTTATGTATGATCTGTTTTAGTATTCCATCTTTATCTGTAGGCAGCGTTTCAAAGAAATGTTTTTTTTTAAAGCAATTTCCTTTTTATTTATTTTTTTTACATTACATCACTACATAAGATAAGATAAGATAAGATAGATAACATAGATAAGATAACCTTTATTAGTCCCACACTTGGGAAATTTGTTTTGTCACAGCAGGAAGTGGACAGTGCAAAAGTTATATAGCAAAAATTAGAATATAATAAGAATAAATACAGTACACAACTGTACAGAATAGAATAAAATAAAATACTATATACAGTAGAATAAAATAGAATAAAATATACAATAGGATAAAAATAGAATACAAATTCTATATACAACTGAGTAAAAATACAACTTTGTCAGAAAAGAATATTGCACTTAGTTTTATTGCACATGTGTGGGTTTGTGTGTGTTTGATCAGTTGAAGTTTTTGTTGTAGAGTCTGACAGCAGTAGGGAGGAAAGACCTGCGAAATCTCTCCGTCCTACACCGTGGGTGCCGCAGCCTGCCACTAAAGAAGCTGCTCAGTGCTGTCAGAGTCTGCTGCATGGGGTGGGAGATGTTGTCCAACAGGGATGACAACTTAGCCACCATTCTCCTGTCACTCATCACCTCCACTGGGTCCAGAGGGCATCCTAGAACAGAGCTGGCCCTGCGGATCAGCCTGTTCAGTCTCTTCCTGTTCCCAGCAGAGATGCTGCCACCCCAGCAGACCACACCATAAAAGATGGCTGAGGCCACAACAGAGTCATAGAAGGTCTTCAGGAGTGGGCCCTCCACTCCAAAAGATCTGAGTCTCCGCAGCAGGTACAGCCTGCTCTGCCCTTTCCTGTAGAGGGCGTCTGAATTATGAGACCAGTCCAGTTTGTTGTTCAGATGAACACCAAGGTACCTGTAGCTGTCCACAGCCTCAGTGTCCATACCTTGGATGTTCAGTGGTTGCAGTGGAGGATGTTTGTGCCTGCAAAAGTCTACCACCAGCTCCTTGGTTTTACTGGTGTTAATCTGGAGGTAGTTCAGCTGGCACCAGTCCACAAAGTCTTGTGTCAGTTCTCTGTACTCCTTGTCGTCCCCATCAGTGAATAGGCCGACTATTGCAGAGTCATCAGAGAACTTCTGCAGGAAGCACTGGGTGGAGTTGTGGGAGAAGTCTGCAGTGTAGATGGTGAAAAGGAATGGAGCCAGAACCGTTCCCTGTGGGGCCCCCGTACTGCAGACGACCCTGTCCGACACACAGCCCTGAGTTCTCACATACTGTGGTCGGTCAGTGAGGTAGTCCAAAATCCAGGTAGTGAGGTGATGGTCCACTCCAGAGTTCTCCAGCTTGTCCTTCAGGACTGTGGGAAGAATAGTGTTGAAGGCACTGGTGAAATCAAAGAACACGATTCTCATAGTGCTCCCAGTGGTCTCCAGGTGAGCGAGGGAATGACGCACGAGGTGAATGACGGCATCATCCGCACCAATGCCAGGCTGGTAGGCAAACTGAAGTGGGTCCAATGATGAGCTCACCAGGTGCCGAAGCTGAGCCAGGACCAGCTGCTCCAGGGTCTTCATCAGGGTCTTCATACATAATGTAGAAAAGACCATTGCATATGTCAACATATAAATATATATATATATATATATATATATTTTTTCTCTTTCAAACAAAAGTCACTGAGATTAGATTGTGAAATTGTCTTTTCCACATACTGAACTGTAGCACTACAACAAATGTTCACTGACATTAACCCTTTAGAGCCGGTCGGAGCGGGCATGCTCTGTTTTGCGTAACTATTTTTAAATCCCGGTAGCTCTGCAACCACGTCAGCTAGCGCAGTCATTTTTTTTGCATATGAAACCGGAGGAGTTGTACTTACATCTTATGCCATCAGCTTGTCCTAGGTCACATTCCTTCCACATATAGCTTTGCAAAAACTGCATAAAAAGCACTTGCAGCAACAAAAACATAATATTCCAGAAACACGCTTTGCCAATCCGATCAGCTGTTCATAACACTTCCTACATTGGAATAGACGTCAGCGTGGCCTTTTGCATGTCCGCCATTACCTGCCTGAAACCGGAAGTGACGTCATTTTCGCGGAAATGTAGTTTTTTTTTACCATCAGGGCCTCAGGGCCTATACTGGTGTTTTTAAAAGTTATGTTTGACTTTATGACTTTCTGTGTCTTTTCTGGGATGCTTAAAACTCAAATTGCACTGCTGGAAATAGTTTATTTTGATGCATATGCTGCTTTTTTGTAAATTTGCACTATAATATTTATTTTCGTTTTTCCTGCAGTATATAAAAATTGGTGTATTTCAAAAATAAAACTATGAAGACACTCAAAATAAATTTCCTGTGGTAGGAAACTATTTTGTGCAACTTTTTTGTATTTACAGTTTTGAGGGATAAGCCTCTTAAAATTCTCTAACTAGAAATATATGTTAAAAAAGCAAAAACGATTTTCAATTTTTTTGTAGTTTATTGCACTTTTTTGCAATTTATGTAATTACTATGCACTTAATGAATACATATTATTAAAATCTGGGCTATAATTGTTGTATTGATGTATAGCAACTTGAAATGCTCCCAAAAATGGCACTACACCATGTAAAAATATAATATAAGCTCTGGCGGACTTGGTTCTATGGTAGGTCTTAAAGGGTTAAAGGGCACCCTAACATGTTGCCTGTTAAACAAAGCTCATTTAGACCTCATTTAGAAAGTTTGTTTCTTTCCTACAATCAGCATTGTAAGAGGGACTCCTACTAGCAGATCAATACAATCTGTTTCCTGCATAAGCAAAGAAAGACAACTGGACATCTAATAACTTGTTTACACACAACTTCACACATAGAGATAATGAATGACTGAGAAGGAAACAGAAAACTACCTATGCCAGGCTAACGAAGGGACTTGTAAATGTGTTCCGTTGTCCTTGACAGAACCAACATTTTTAACAAACAGCTTCTGTTCCAATTCAAAACTCCTGAAATATATTTATATGGATTCTGATTCATTTGCTGTTTATTCCCTGAAAACACTGTAACCAATAAAGATTATTTCCAATCCGTCCACCTACATGCAGAAACCACAGATTAAAGGTCTTGTGCATATTATTCATGGCTGAGGAGAGAAAAGCAGGTTCTCCTTGTTCTCTTTTCTATCTATTTTCTCTGGTTACGAGAAGCAATAAATCTGGGGCCTGGGTGAGATTATAGAGCTGCCCTTAGCTGGAAATGAAAGCTTGGTGTTTATCCTGCTGGTCAAGCCTCCTGGGTTACACAGCAAGGCAGAGCAAGTGGCTAATATTTAGAGGGTAATAAAAACTAATAGGAACATGCAAAGACAGTTCTTTCATCTCAGGTGAACAGGAGTGTAGATGTAGTGTTGTTCAAAAAAAGAAAAGTCTATAACAGGAGTAGGTGTCTGCTGTTTCACTTGTGTCTTTGTTATCCATTCTTAGGTTTAAAATGCACTTGTAGTTGCCAACTGGCTACGCTCAGTGGGAGAGGATACCAAAAGGCATTTTGAGGCTACGGAAATATGATTGTCAGAGGTATTGTAAGCAACAGCAGCCTTGAGCCTTAAAAGTCAACAGTGCTGCTGTCTGCGTGTATTCATCTGAGTTCAGGATGGCTGATCACAGACAAACAGTGCTCAAAGTATTGTTTGTCTGTTTGTGTGTTTGTGTTTGTGTCTGGTTTCCCAAACTGTACCAAGTTGTTATTGTCAATAGTAAACATGTGATTGAATGCAAAACATGAATTGTGTTTGTAGGTGTGTGTGCGTGCGTGTGTGTGTGTGTACAACTGCACAGAAGAAGGCAGAGTTGCATCAGTCAAATAGCGGAATAGTGTGTTCAGTGAACGTTTTCAGGTATTGACATTCTACAAAGCAGATCATACATAGAATTAATCAGAAACGTCATACAGTCTAATCAGACTGTTTATATAAGGTTCGAATCATATTTATAGCTTCTCTCGACCCCTCAAAAAATTTGACAACACTACAAGTGAAACACGGTCTTTAACACAAGCAGCAAAGCAATAACACAAAACCAAAACGTGCTGCTATTACAGATACCCTGACTCATTTGCATACTTGTTAATGAATAGACCAATCAGAATATTTCAAAAGTGCTTTCAGTGAATTTTTCTAGGTTCTGCTATATCACAAAGACAATACCATGCATCAGAATAATGGTGGGATTTGTGAACATTTAATGAGCAATGCTAACTGCCAGAACACTAGAGTTGTCTAATTCTTGGAGTTAAGAGATAAGCAACATTAATTTTTCTTCCATTCTGTATGGAAGTTTTTTGGTCCTGCACTGAATACCTACAGAGCCTTCACCATAATGGGAAGCATCATAGAGTTTATTTGTGCTTGTGTATGATTTGTGCATTGTGCTGCCATCACAAGTAAATCTGAACTAATCATTATAGACTATGAGCTATTTAATCTTGAACAATTTACTTTTACTGAAATGCAGAAAAGAAAAATTTATACTGGACCAGCTGTGTGGATGAAAGAACTATGGAAATGAGAACACAGCATAGCTCTACACTGGAAGAATACTAGGTATTGCATAAGCATTCTGAGAAAGACAGACAATGGCAGCTTATTACATTTTATGGAGCAACTTAGTATTAACCAATATATTGTGATATACTACTATAAGGTTAGAAGTGAAGCAGCTATTTTAAATCAAGCTTTAAATTTACACTGTTGCAAGTAAGACCCAGCGAGTGGTGCACAGCATAAATTTGCAATATGTTGTTGAAAAACTGACAAAAAAAAAGGCTGTAGGCTAGTCTTTAGCTAAACTTTAGGTTAGCTGAATTTAAATCCTTTCTGCAAAGCAAAGCATTATTGTTTTATTTTCTGGAATCCCTTCTTTTCTCTGTTCTTCCTCTATATTACAATACATGCAAATTAAAATGCAGCTTGCAACAATGTCATAAATTGGTGATGTGATTTGAAGATAAGTAGACATGATGTCACCACACCCGAGACTTGGGAAAGAACATGTTCATAACCAAATAAATAAATATATAAATTTGCTGTGGGTTAGAAGTGTCAAAGGTGGTGGGCTTTGCTTTCAAAAGGTCAGCATAGGGTCAAAGCCAAACTCTGAGCAGAAAACCACATAGCTACTCTCTTTATCTAATATAATGGCTCTGTTCTGTGTGGTGTCACTGACTTGCGTGCCTAAAACCCTGCCAGCCAGAAAAGAAAAAGAAAAGGAAGAAGAATAAACTGTTGCATAAAACCAATCTTGCACCAAATTAACTAATTAACTGGTATCCACCCTAGAGCAGCAGCACCAGAAAAGGAAAGTCATACTGGATGTGTATGTAGCAACTGTTTGCAGACAAGTTCACTACAATTATTTTTCCAACTTACTAAATATGCATGAGCTAACCCTTCCTCCCACGGGAGGAAAATCACGCATTTTGAGTGAGATTGAGTGAGATTCAGTCGGGAGTTAATCATCTGTATAAACCACAGTGTGGCGCGATGAACAACACAACACACAAAAGGTGAAGGGACTCTCTGTTCTGTATGGTGTGATGCCTAAAGCCTCACCGTATCTATTTTCTTTTTTAACCATTTAGTCTTATATTAAATGTTAGCTTAGCTAAACATCCTATCTATGCCAAGCTGCGCATTTTTGGACGTCTATTAAACTGGTAAACTTTCAGGTATAATTCACACATACATACACTGACACCCACCCCCTTTTTTCACTCCACCCGAAAGACGAGTGTGGTTTCCTCACTGCGCCTCCTCGTCAGATTTATCACTTGGAGCTGAGGAGAACCAGACGCAACTTTTCCTTGTGAAGAAGTGCCGAAGGACAGAGAAGCAGTCGTCACATCAGCACGCACAGTTTAATCAGTGAGCAGCAAAGCTGAGACCTTGCGTCTCCACCGGCTGGATTGTCCGTTAACAACCACTTTCAGCTTGCGCTCACACCTCACTAAGAGCGGGTAATTAAACTTTGTTTATTTATTCTTTTATCCTAAACTTTAAAAACACGGAACATTTATCAATGTTTGCTGGTAAGTGCCTGAAATATTATTTCAATTTCACGCTGAATTTCATCTATATATTTCTGCTTTTTTCGGGGGGTCTCTTTTTTTTTCCAATGACAGCAATAAGTAACGCTCCTATGAATTGATTTCCATGGTTCTTATTAGAAAAAAATTTTCATTCTACTTTTTTGTATCATTCTCCCTGCTTTCTCTCACATTATATTGTGCGCTGTTTTGGGTCAGTCGGGTTAATTGCATTGCACTAGCTTATCACTACAAATCCGTTTTTATCCTGTTAAAATGTGCCCTTTTTCCTGCGATGGGTTGCCATATTTAGTGTTTCTTACCTCATGTGCAGGGGCATTAAAGTGATAAATTTTGCAAGAAATAAAGGGCACTGTCATCAGGATCAGCCTTGTCTGTTATGTTGGTTTGCAGTAAAGTGACAAGGTCCTAATAAATTACATAAAATCACCGACTAGATGTCTTTACCCACACACATATTCATCAGGAAAAAATCAAAGACATGTCACACTTGCCAACACGATTAAGCTGAAACATTGCGATCATGTAATTTGTTGTGATCATATCTTGTTGCCATGAATGTGACCCTGCATGAGTAATGCTGAGTTGGGAAATGTCTTTTCCAGGTGAAGATGTCCTTTTGTTTCCAAAGAAGACGCAGCATGCTGAAATACTTTATCTTCACGCAAACATCTTAGCTCTGGAATGCATTATGTACCACAAAGTATGAACATTTAATACCTAATTTATTGGATCAAGTTGTTCTCAATTTAAAAACCAAACAAACCCAAAGAAAGAAGGATTTTCTGCTAAGATATGGGGGAGTCAAATATCAGCCTCGTGGTAGGACCTTCTAGAGAGATGCAGGAAAATGTCAGAGAAGGCAAGCTGGATCATTACATGGACAACTATGACATGGACTATGGCATCCCTCCAGATGAGATCCCCGATACCACACAGGGTCAAGCCTTCTTTGTTGCCACCATTGTTATCGGTGTGGTCCTTGTCTGCATCATGCTTGTTTGTGGATTGGGAAACTTCATATTCATTGCCACACTGACAAGATACAAAAAACTCAGAAATCTAACCAACCTGCTCATTGCTAATTTGGCCATCTCCGACTTCATTGTGGCAGTCGTTTGTTGCCCATTCTTGGTGGACTACTACGTGGTTAAGCAGCTTTCCTGGGATCATGGATTGGTGCTCTGTGCCTCTGTGAACTATCTCCGTACTGTGTCACTCTACGTGTCGACAAACGCATTGCTTGCCATTGCAGTTGACAGGTGAGTTTCTCAATCTTTTCATTTGTCTGTATGTCTGTGAGTGAGTCTGCATGGGTGTGCAATTAGATTCAGTTCTTTTTATTTGAAAAAAATATTTCATTTTTGTGTATAAAGTGTATAGAGATTATATAACTTGAAAAACTTTGAAAACTGTACACTGCTTTATTCAGCTGTAATGGGATATATGAAAACTCTGTGCAATTCTTTGTCTTTGTCTTTTGAACTTGAGGTCTTTACTTCACTTGAAAACAACATAGTATGTTTCTCTGAGTGATAGAGCCAAGAGGTTATGATGAGTGTTTGAATGCAGAGGTATCAACCCAAAAGAAAAATACAGATATGCTTAATAACAAAAAATGAGAGTCTTTATTGGGCTGTTTAAAGAAGTCTGCAAGCATAATCCAACAGGGAAAAAGCATAAATACAAAAACAAGGATCAGTAAGTTGCCTGAATCACACCAGTTGGTCCCTATTTGGAAGAGTAGCAGGTTTACTTTGAGCTCCTTGCAAATGACCAAGCTTCTCACCCTATATCTAAGGTAGAGTCAGCCACCCTTCACAGGAAGCATTTTTTTAGTTTTGCAACTGTGATCTTTTTCTTCCATTCACTAACCACAGCAAGTGACTATGGGTGATGGTGGAAATGTGGATGGACAGTTAATATACAGCTTTGCTTTCATGTTCTCTTCATTATCACAGACAGGTACAGCATCTACATTACTTCAGATGCTGCACCAATACATGTCTCATTCCCCTGCTCTCTCCTTTCTTCATTCTTGAACAAGGCCTCACGATACTTGAACTTCACTTTGGGCAGCAACTCATTCCCAACATGGAGTGGGCATGCAGCCTTTTTCTGCCAGAAAACCATGTCCTCAGATTTGGAGGTATTAGCTAGTTTAGTTTCACTTCTCAACCACCTCAATGTAAGCTGCAGGCCATCATTTGATGAAGCCAACAGAAAGACATAATTTGCAAAAGGCAGATATGAGATTCTAAGACTACCAAATCTGGCCATGTGAATCAGGTAGTCAAAGGCAGAGGCTTGGTCTCATCCCCAGTTGTTGAAACAGGTTCTTGGGATATGGAATGTTATTGCTGTGGTGGGGAAGTAACCTGAGCTAGTGATTGAGGTGTTACCACCGATATATTGCCATGCTTGCCTCAATGAGCAGCTTGGGTTCTGGAGCTAGTCTCCTGCAGAGAAGCTGAACTCTGGAGCTGTCCAGAGTGGGGAGGGCAATGAGCCAAGCCAGTATACTTATATCCCACCCTGCTCAGTGCAGTATTCCTCAGAGTTGCTTTCTTCTGCCTTTGGACAGGGGAACAGATCCCAGCTTTTGTTTGTGCTCACAAATCAAATGGCAGTTCAGAGACCTTGGCCATCTTGGAGCTCATAGGTGGGAGATCTTTATCTCATCTGTTGCAGAGGTGGGAAATCTTCACCTCTGGCAGAACTTGGGCAGCATTCTGATGTAGGCTAGGGACACTGTCTCAATGAATCATGTTCTGCTCCTCCACTGCAAGGAATTGTGGCTGTTGCTTCCTAGTGGCAATTCTCAAACCAAATTATGTGTCACGGTGAGTGAGAAGAGCCGTGTGGAAGAAATGAAGGAGGATCCAAGCGCAGGCAGTCGTGAAGGTGTGAAGGTGGTTTATTGAATAAATGGCAAAGGAAAAATGGCAAATGAAGACAAACTAAACTATACTGGAAAACAACTGAACTACAGCGCAGAAACCAGAACACGAACAAGAAGGAGGGCGAGCAGAGGCAGACAATGGTAGACAGCAGGGAACACATGGATGAAACATGGTGAATACACAGACGGACCAGCACCTACAATGACAGAGGACACGACTTAAATACACACAGAAAAACACAGGGGAATTACACACAGGTGGTGGACACAGCTGGGAATAATCAACAAGACAAGACAGAGGTAAAACTGGACACACTCACATGAGACGCAGACCTTCACAATAAAACAGGAAACGAGAACACTACACCAAGACGCAGACCTGACACTGAGAGACAGACAGACAGAGAATGACACATGGAACCTGAACTAAACTAAACGTGAGATACAACCGAGAACAAATCCTTAACATGAATAAACAGAAACATAGAATTCTAATAATAATCATCATTATAATGATAATACTCATAGCGCCCAAAACCACAACAATCATCCAAAAATAAACTAACAATCAAAACTCAAAATACTGGGTCGAAACTGACCCAGAACTGTGACATTATGGAAGGAACTGTCAAGTTGAAGTAATGATCCTATTAAGTTTGGTTCGCTTGTTTAGCCCTTAAGGCAAAAGGAACACACATCTGGCATTTGCTGAAGAACTGTGGGAGGTGTTTGGAGAGGTCATGGTTTGGTCAGGCCTTTGGTTGGCTTCAAAATGATTCTGTCAAACCATCAGACAAGTCAAAACCCATTTTCCTTTAGGATCTGGACATTGCGGGGGTACCCTGGTTGCCTCTGCAACATCAGGTAGATGGTGGGTTTCCACTTCAGGGGAATCACGTGCTTCAGACTTCCTGAGAAACACTTTGACCTCCTACAGGAGAGCAAAGTCCAACTGCTGGATTTAAGAGGAACAATGTTGTTCCCTCCCTAGCCATTAAACAGTAGACCACCCATTTTTGAAGGAACACAGAAGTTTGCTTAGCCAGTCTATATGTGTTTTTTAGATCTGAAGAAGGCGTTCAGTGAGTATGTGTGTCATGTGGGTTGTGCTTTGACGGTATCAGGCACGTTGTTGCATGCTATTTGGTTCTTGACCAAACTGACAATTTGGTTAACATTATCAGATTGTCAGACCACCAAAATAAATGTCACAAAAAGCATATTGATAATTTTTCCCTGCGCACCAGGCATAGCGGAATTGACTCAGTATGTGCCCAGTATGCCTTTTTTGCTCTCTTCTGACCACTACTCATGCTAGGGTCATCTAGGTCGGAATTCTCTCCAGGACACAGGTCAGATTGACTACTTCTTCTTTTCAAATATTTATCCATTGCTATTGCTGCTTGTCTCACTCAAAGCATGGCTATTATTTAATTTCTTCTTCCTCTTCTTCTGTTTTACTGGCAGTTTGCAAACCATTTAATTAGAGCAGGTAGTTGTACTGCCCTCTAGTGGAAGAGAATGTAATTGTTCTGCCCGTTACTCAGGCCGGATGCAGCAGGTGTAACCAGATAATCTTCCACGGCACACCTATGTGCAGAGGTTGGGAAACACTGCTCTATATAGTATAGTCTTGTACCTTTGTGCAAAAGTTAACCATGGCTCAGATTTATTTTCAAGTGTTAGTACACCAGACGGTGTGTCTCCTGCCACCCTCAGACACTGTGCAAACGAGCTGGCCCCAGTGTTTTCTGGCATCTTCAACTCCTCACTGCAGGCATGTCATGTGCCTGCCTGCTTCAAGTCCTCTACCATAATCCCTGTCCCCAAGAAACCTAGGATCACTGGACTAAATGACTACAGACCCGTGGCTCTGACATCTGTGGTCATGAAGTCATTTGAGCGCCTAGTTCTCTCCCATCTCAAGACCCTCACGGCCCCCCTCCTGGACCCCCTGCAGTTTGCATACAGAGCCAACAGGTCTGTAGACGACGCCATCAACATGGCCCTACACTTCATCCTGCAGCATCTGGACTCCCCAGGAACCTACGCCAGGATCCTGTTTGTGGACTTCAGCTCTGCCTTCAACACCATCCTTCCAGACCATCTCCGAGACAAGCTTTCCCAGATGAATGTGCCTGATCCCATCTGCCGGTGGATCACTGACTTCCTGACGGACAGGAAGCAGCACGTGAGGCTGGGAAAGAATGTCTCGGACTCCCGGACCATCAGCACCGGCTCCCCTCAGGGCTGTGTTCTTTCTCCTCTGCTCTTCTCCCTGTACACCAACTGCTGCACCTCCACCCACCAGTCTGTCAAGCTAATCAAGTTCGCAGATGACACCACCGTCATTGGGCTCATCTCTGACGGGGATGAGTCTGCCTACAGGAGAGAGGTTGAACGTCTGGTGTCTTGGTGCAGCCACAACAACCTGGTGCTGAATGCCCAGAAGACAGTGGAGATTATTGTGGACTTCAGGAAGCACACAGCCCCACTCCCCCCCATCATCCTGACTGACACCCCCATCACCTCTGTGGACTCATTCCGCTTCCTGGGTACCACCATCACCCAGGACCTGAAGTGGGAGCCCACCATCACCTCCGTCATCAAGAAAGCCCAGCAGAGGATGTACTTCCTGAGGCAGCTGAAGAAATTCAACCTGCCAACACGGACGATGATGCAATTCTACACTGCAATCATCGAGTCCATCCTCACCTCCTCCATCACCGTGTGGTACGCTGGAGCCACTATCAGGGACAAACAGAGACTGCAGCGTGTTGTGCGCTCTGCTGAGAAGGTGATTGGCTGCAGACTCCCATCTCTGCAGGACCTGTACACCTCCAGGACACTGCGGCGTGCAGCCCGGATCTCAGCTGACCCTTCTCACCCTGGACACAGTCTGTTTGACCTGCTCCCCTCAGGCAGGAGGCTCCGGTCCATTCGCACCAGAACCTCTCGCCACAAGAACAGTTTCTTCCCCTCTGCTGTTGGACACATGAACAATAACCACATGATTGTCCCCGCCACTAACATATGACCCTACGCTGTGTAACTGCATCATTTCATGTTTGGCACTGATCACCACCTGCACTCATGTATATATCTTTCTACGTAGCACTCATAATTCTTATTCTCATGTATATATCTCATGTATATCTCATGCACATATCTTTCTTTCTACATAGCACTTTAATTCTTATTGTCTGCACTGAAGCACCGCAGCAATTTCCTAATGTTGTAAACCTCAACATCTGGCAATAAACCCATTCTGATTTCTGATTTCTGATTTCATTGTCAATAAGGAAAAAATATTTGTTCACTCTATCACTAGTGCTTTAAAGAGCACATTAGTAACATTGGTTAATTCATTTTTGACTGCTCATTATCTGAAGAAGCTCAGTATAAACAGATCCACTTAATATTCTGTTTAGCATGCAGCAGGTAGATATTCTGCTATGATGAATCTTTTTCATGTCCATCTCCATCTGTCCTACTGATATTATCTATTCAGTTTTCTGGCACATCATATGCATGCTATACTACAGCATACAAATGAAATGAGCAGGAAATACTTACATATCAAACATTCAACATTGGCTCAGCAGAAAGGTCATCCTACTAAAAAATGCATTTCAAAACATGAACATTTTTGACTAGTAGTCAAGTAGATCAGTCTCTCACTAGCAGTACTTTATCTTAAAGTAGATATCAATAGTATTTTCAGATAGCAATATATCTTCCTTGCATCATCAACAGATGCCGTAAGTGACTAACTGGTGAACATAATAAAATATTTGGCAATGAAGGCACGAGATATGTTACATAGCAGCTGGAAAATTTTTAAGTAAAAAACAGGAGCCGTGCTTAAAGAAACTCAATATTCATCTTACTGGTATGATGATAAACTTGTTTCTAAATAATTGATAATTCTCATCCCTATAACATCTGAAAAATGATGTATATTAACTTCAGAGATATTTGTAACTCTCCACGGTCCCAAAAGGGCCATCTTTAAGTTAAATATAAGGTATTTGGTAAATGTTAGGTAAAGACCGTCTTCAAATGTAAAAAAGAATAACATGAAACATGGCAAGTGAGCATATCAGCAATATTATATTTGGTGAGTAAATAGGAAAGGACAAAAAAACCTCTCTGGAGGATGCAAAGTGTAGCCATTTCTGTCCCCTTCAGACTTATATGCTTGAGGGGCTTTTAAGAATACGCTATTAGGCCACAGGTGCAATCATTGTGAGTGCTCAATTAAACAGAAGCTGTTTAAAAGCCTTTTTTTATAGCAGATAATGAATTTGACGTGTGGGAAAGCACAGGTGTAAGAAATAAAAAATAATGACGAATGAATTTCATTTAGCTGCTTTTATTTCAGGGTTGCATTGTGGTGACTGTAGCTCATGACGTAGAGCAGGGCACCTACTAATCAGAAGGTTGTTGGTTTGATAACTGGCAGCTTAAGTCTGTTTGCCAAAGTATCACTGAGCAACATACTGAACCCCAAGTTGCTTTCCGATGTGTTCGTCAGAGTATGAATGTGTGTGGCTGTTAGATAGAAAGCATTTAGGTGTCCTGAATGGGTGAATGAGGCATGTTGTATGAAGTGGTCAAACAGGAAAGTGCCGTATAGGGACCGTTCCATTTGTGGTCCCTCAGTAGGTCAGAACACAACAGAACCATACTAAATGTCTCTTATTTTGTCGTATCAGAACAGCTGCAGTGAAAAGGTTTTTTTTTTTTTCCATTTTCAGGTTAAAAAGGCCCTTGGAAATAACACAAACAGACACACACAAAATTTACCCATCCTTAAAACTATTGCAATATGATTACATACTTTAATTGGTGGTTGGCCTAAGGGAAGCTGGTGGCTCTGTTAAAGCCGTGGGGCCATATTGCCATCATGGTTTTTATCTACTTTTCCACTATGAGGGAAGGATCGCCGTTAATCAATACAAAGTTTCCCTGAAATCACCTTTAATGTATGATGCAACATTTCTGTGATGTAATAGTGGTCACCATACTGATAATGCTCTCGTTCACATCGGGGACAAGGGGTAGCATAATTTTTGGGTCTTCATCATCTGTTTGATGTAAAACCAGGGCTGTCATACATCAATATATAAGCATTTTTTATTTAAATGTGTAAATATTAAACTTTTAGCTGTGCCTAGAGGAATAATTATAATATAAATTATTTTTAAAAAGTAATTATTTGTAGCAATAAACATTTTACTGCCTCTGTCTTCCTTTACATATGGATATACATATTTCTTTTATCTGTGTTTCCATACTAAAATGACTTCTGCCAATATAATTTTATATTTTCATACAATTTTAGATATAATTCTTTGTAACTATGACACTTCCATAACACTCAGATTGCTAAATATGCTGTTTAATATTGCATAACAGTTGTCTTGTTTTTCTTCCAGGTATATGGCCATAGTCCATCCTCTGAGGCCTCGTATGAAGTACCAAACTGCCTACTGTCTGATAACAGGAGTCTGGATTGTTCCCATTCTGATATCAATTCCCTCTGCCTATTTTGCCTCTGAGACCATGTACCCTCATGGAGGCGCCACCTCAAACACTCACAAAGTCTTTTGTGCCCAAATATGGCCTGTGGACCAGCAAGTGTACTACCAGTCATATTTCCTGTTTGTCTTTGCTGTGGAATTTGTTGGCCCTGTGATTGCCATGGCAATGTGTTATGCCCGAATTTCCCGCGAGCTGTGGTTCAAAAATGTCCCAGGTTTTCAGACAGAGCAAATACGGAAGAGGCTGCGCTGTCGCCGTAAGACAGTGATGGTCCTGATCGGAATCTTGACCGCATACATCCTGTGCTGGGCACCGTATTTTGGATTCACCATTCTGAGAGACTTCCACCCGACACTTATCTCCCGCCAGAAGAACTCACTGGTGGCTTTTTACATTATTGAGTGTATTGCCATGAGCAATAGCATGATAAATACCTTCTGTTTTGTTAGTGTCAAGAACAACACAGTTAAGTACCTGAAGAAGATTGTACTGTTGCGCTGGAAGTCAACTTATACCCCTAGTAAGACTGTCGAGGAGATGGATGTGAGAACTTCCTCCTTGCCAGTAACAGAGGAAATTGAATGCATTCACCTAAGGTGAAGAGAAAAATTGTCAAACTAAATATTACTGACATTTGGGTCTCTGTAGTAGACTGCTGAGATTTGGACATCAAATCTTGTGCTCAGATTATGGAAACTGTCCAAGCTTCACGAACCGCACGGAACCACTGAACTGACTACTGGGCCATTAGGCAGTTCCATATATATTCCAAATACCTACAGTATTTCTGCATTATGAGAATGTGATCGTTGTGCTGTTCATACTGTGGGTATTAACTGTGCATTGTAGATTATTGTCTCATCTGTATACACTATATTACACTGAAAACATGTGAATAATAGCTGCTGCTGCCCTAACTGGCCCATCCAAAATGCTTATCTTGGTATTACTTGTATAAGTTCTGAACAAAATCAAATAAGTGTTGACACCAATTTTAAAATACCAAATACCATTTTTACTGTGTGTATATATATATATGTGTGTGTGTGTGTGTATAAGTGCACATTTTATAAATTCCATGAAATTACAAATTCCATGCCATTTAAGTATATCTAAGTATTGAACATTGAGCAAAGTTAATTTTAACAACTGAATAACCCAACAAAGACATATTTCCATGTCTGCTGAGTGTAAAGATACATTCTTTTCATCATTTCCGCTACAACAATCAATATATTGCATGCTTATTTGTAGAACAGTACATGTTATATTTCCTGATGGTAATAAACTATAAGAAACTGGAAACAAAGGCTATTTTTGTTTACCATGCTGCATTTTTTTCTATGTGTCCCTCAGTTGCCTGTGCTATTATTGAATGTATTCTTTATCACAGCGAAAGTTTTAAATATTAAAGATTGGAATACTTCACAGCTTGTTTTCATTTATAGACATAGAAGCAGTGAGGGGCTAAAAGACAATATCTTCCTTGGCAGCCTTCCAGCATCCAAGTAAATTTGTTTGATAGAGAATACAGTTTAGTGAGATTTATTTTTGGTCATGTTGGTAACCACCACACTGACGCACAAGGGCTATAATGAATACTTAATGTGCTATTCCTCCAACTGTGAGAGTGAGACAAAGTACAAACCTTATACTCCCGTATATTTTCTGAGTTGGTATAAATAATGCATATGGGTACTTTTATCGGTCCTGTGGGTATGTAGAGATGTACAGTGAATGATACCAAGAAGAGCTGAAAAGTGTGAAATAGCCAGCACGGCTCCTTAAAAATTACATTTCCATGTAGCTAAATGTTATGTTATTATTTAAGTTTGTGACATTTAACAACAATAAGTGATTGATGTGTATTTGCTATTTTTGGCCTTTCTTTTCTACTGACATTTCTTGTAAAGGAAACAATCTGATATTAGATGGGGTGGAACTCGTCACCCTGGTAACCCTACTGTCTGTACATAAAAGATGGATGTAGCCTCTGTGATTTAACTCACTGCTTTGTGAAGTCATGTTTTGAAGGCTGGATTTGAGCATTTTTGCTGTTGGCATCTTGGATTTTTGTAGTAAATGTCACATTAGAATCTGATTGAGAAATCTGAGGATAATGTACACTCAAAGGGTAGTGACTTGTCAATCAAGATAACCATATCCTAAAGCATACCATGCTTTTTTTCTAAATAGACTTTATTTAAAAAGCTATCAGACTTTACAAAATTAAAGTATTATGTTAAATAAGAGTTGAAACAAGTGACTATAACCCAAAACACAGGAAAGTATCTGCTGATGTCATAAAAGAAAAACGTGGCATTGTGAAGTTATTTCTTTGAACTATGCTTTTTCACTCATTTTCCACCCAGTTCTTGAACCTGACCATTCTCAGGAATAAGTTCTTACTAGCAGCCTGTGTTAAAAACACATCATTTTCTCCCATTTCATTAGTAGAATATATGAAAAATAACAAAGATAACAAAGATAAAGAGTTTGACAGACATGAAATACTATTTTTAGAAGAAGGTCCCATTAAGTGACCACTCAGGATATCTCAGCATGGTGTGCAGTGTCCCTAAAAAATTGAGAAAAACAGACAAGTGGAGGACAATAGAAGAGGTGGGCGATCTAAAAATGACTATCTACAGCAGAGGGAGAGCCACTAAAAGCCACGACCTTAAGAAAAAGAAAAAAACAACAAAGACCAGACTAAGATCTGAGAGATGCATCTGACTCTTCAATTGATACATATACTGCTCACCAGAAACAGACAGTGGATGTTCTGTCATGGTTTGGAACTGTTTTTCACCCAGTGGTTGGGGATCTTGTCAAAACTGATGGAATTACAAACACAGAAAGTGCCATCAGCTACTGATCCACCATGCAATACCTTTTTTAAAGCTTCTGAAAGGCAAAGGCTTAATTTTAGTATAACAATGATATGACACATGGGGCCAGTGCAGTAAAAGCATGCCTAGATAGACAAACACACAATATAGTCTCCCCCAGAGCTTTGACCTCAACATTATTGGAGTAGTGTGTGATCATCTTGACAGAGAACAGAACAAAAGTCAGCATCCAAAGAAGTCATTCAGTAAGCTCAGAGAATTATTTCTGAAGACTTCTTAAAGAAATGATAAGAAAGCTTGCCTGAGCCAATTTAGGTAATATTGAAGAATCAAGTGGCCATTTTCAATGCTGATTTTCAAGCTTGTTTGAATTGTACAGATTCTGTTTTTGTCTTTTTTTTAGATGTCTTTGCACATTTCAATAAATTTTCCTTTCCCCTATTTTCCTAGCAAAATATGAAGAAATTAGTAGTCACTCAAAACTGCTGCATAGTGCTGTATACACATTCAGCCAGAAAAATCTTTTTCATACTGGTCATTACAAAGAACAGAAGTCTAAGGCATATCAACATTAGTTTCACCTTTCAGGCCTATGGGTGTTTTACATACAACCTAAACAAATAGTCGTGCTGCCTGGACCTATTATAACTATAGGACATATTTAATGTTTTCTGGCATTTCCATAATGGCATTTGTCCTACTTTATTACATACTGGGCACAGTACCTCTTGCACCTACAAGGATTTGTCAATATAAACCTGATTCCCAAGTTAATATTGACAAAGGTCGGTTGGCCACCTAACCTTGTATCCGTTGTCACCATCAGCAATGCACCTGGAAAAATGGCCGCTGATTAAAAGGCTTTTTAAATGTTGATAATGTCTGTGTCAAAATCACTGTGGTCACAAGAGCCACTCTATATGGGCAATTTCAGCTAAACATTACAAGGACAGTTAATCATTAAAGGATTTGCTCTTCTAAATAGCAAGCTATCTTTATAGTGTTGACCTTTAGGGGACCTTTAGTGTCCGTTGTAGATTAAGCTAGTGCATGTTAAATCTATTAAATATCATTCACTTTCATTTAAGCTCCTCTTTGGAAGAGACAGCAGTGTCAATTGCACAGTTATAAGAGATAAGTAAATGCTCTAAGTGTAATAGTCTACAAAACAAACTGCATGAACCAAAACAAGCTAAGCTAAGAAGTATTAGCAACTTTAGATCAACTGGGCCAAAAATAAATAAAGTGTGATTAGCACTCTTGCCTTACAGCAAGAAGGTCCTTAGAGGGAATCGTCTACTTTCTGGGGCCATGCTAAGTGGAGCTTGCCTGAATAGGCTCCCTGAGTGAGTTCTTCCTGAGTACTCTGGTTTCCTTCCCCAGTCCAAACTGAAATTAATGCGGACACATTTTCCTAAACAACTTTTCCCCCCCCCATTTTCCATTCGGTCTTTCAGTACCCACTCACTTCCTTTAATTGCCCTATTTCCCAGTGTAAAGCATTTAAGTGAAAATATCTAAGCAAAAAGAATTCAACAACATGTCTTTAACCATTTACAGGGCACTCACTGAAATACTTGGAAATTCACATTTTACATCTTAGAGTTTAATTGGATAATGATGTCACTTATAGGTGACTTTTCGATGATTGGCTGTGTCACGGTTCTGGGTCCGTTGGACCCAGTATTTTGAGTTTATTGTGTTTTGATTTAAGTTTGCATCAGGGATTGTGTTCTTGTTCTCTTGTCGTGTTATGGTGATGAATATGATGTCTATTATGAGAGTTCCATGTTTCTGTTTGTCTGGGTTTAAGATGTGGGCTTAGTTTCATATGTCATTTCCTGTCTGTCTCTCTATGTCGAGCCTGCGTGTGATGTTTTATTGTGAAGGTCTGCGTCTTATGTGAGTGTTCAGTTTTACCTCTGTCTCGTCTTACGGATTATTCCCAGCTGTGTCCACCACCTGTGTGTAATTCCCGTGTTTCTCTGTGTGTATTTAAGTCGTGTCCTCCGTCATTGTAGTTGCTGGTCCGTCTGTGTAACCACCGTGTCTCGCTCGTGTGTTCACCCTGCTGTTAACCATCGTCTGCTTCTGCTCGCCCTGCTTCATGTTCATGTTCTGGTTTCTGCGCTATAGTTTAGCTGTTTCCCTGTATAGTTTAGTTCGAGCTCCATTTGCTGTTTGTCCTCATTTTGTGTTCAATAAACCACCTTCACCTCTCCAATACTGCCTGCGTTTGGATCCCCCTTCATTTCCTCCACACGGCTCCTCTCACTCGCCGTGACAGGCTGGGAGAAATCAGTGTGGATAATCTCACAGAGACAGGGAGGGAGACCAGCTTGGGTGTCCACTGAAGGTACCCAAATACAGTTTCTCACCTGATAAACAGTTAAGCAGGGAATTGCTATTGTTTTCTTGAAAATCGTCTAATGAGGAAATCATTCCTTTTCTCATTTTCTCTACCAAATGCATGCTAGTAAGATGGCTACTCATAACAAATTTAAATGAACCCATGGCAGTGGGCACAACAATGCCATCCGGCTATACTAATGCACGGAGACATTTTAACAGTATCGAAATCATTAGCCTGTAAAGCAGGAGCGGAGGTAAGAAGAGGTTCTATCTCTGGAACACATTTAATTTGAATCGCAAATACTGACCTTTTTTATTAACCACACTCCACAGCATGTGTCACACTTAGTCTACACTGAGCTTAGTCATGCTCATTTTCATCATTTGGCCATTAGTTTCCTATTTACATCATGTGAAGATTGCTCACTTGTGCTGAATTTCTTGCTGGCTCTTGGTTGATGCTTGGAAATGTTTACTTTGCCATTATCAGGGTCCTTGCTTATTGTCTCCATCAGTCTCTGTGCTCGCTTCCCTGTGGGCAAAGTCTCACTTAGTGAAAATGTGTTATTTTTTCCCCCCTCAGTACCTCACTTTCCTGGAGAACCTGCTATTAGGCTTTACAAATAAACATTTTCAAAGAAATTATTTCATCCTCCGACTGACAGCTCAGCTTCTCATTGTTTGGCTTCCAATGTGGTACAGTGTTTACATGGCATTTGCCCATGGCATTGCTTTTCCATCTTTCCAAAGCTATTTATGTGTTTTCTATTCAAAAAAAGTAATAATATAATAGTTACATTATTCTGATATCTAAAATTGTCACCTGATGTGGCAATTTTCTACATGAGATTGTCCCACTATGAGGCACTATTGATATAAAACTAATACAAATATGTACAGAAAAGAGAATATGAGAATGTTTGAAATTTAAAAAAAAGAAACACCCACTGGTTTTGCAAAATCCCTTTAATTAAAAACTAACCATTTATGTCACAAATTCACACAAATAAAAATTGGTTTGTTTAAAATATGGGGGTGTGCTAGTGCTGACCTTTTCTGATGAAAGGTTGTGGATGTTGCATCTCCTCTGCACCAGAATATTGAGATGCCTTTCTCTCTCTCTTTTTTTCTTGTTATCAAGTTATTGATGACGTACTTGTTGGGCTCAGCAAGCATCATTGGGGTTGGATGGAAAACCATGGTTCTGATAACAGAAATACAATAAAATAAATCTCCACCTTTATTTTTTCATTATACAAGTATTTTCACCTTTACGGGACGTGCATGAACACAGCTGTTGTTCAGACATCATGTAGCATTCAGGTGTTGCTTGGTTTTTATCCCTGGGATTCATCTGGAATGAACTGCAGAGTTGTCTTTTTATTGTTTTTTTTTCTTCTTCCCATCTATTATAACAGCAGGGTCCTCAGAATTTTTCAGACCATGAAATGGTGTTGTCCTCTGATAGAGCCCCCAGTGTTTTAATAAGATAACATTCATCCTTTTAAAATGAATGTTATTAAATGAATAAATGCATTTACCTTATTAGCCTAACAGATCACTTCACTCTTGGACTCACTTGTGACTTCTAGAGTTCTTTTAAAGTAGAATGGGAGTCAGAGCCTTATAGCTCCCAGTTTGGATTCAAAAGACAGACATCTTCTCTAGGCGTAACCCTTTGATCACGTGACCCTGAACCATCCCTCAGTTATGCTGCAATAGGCTTAGGCAGCTGGGGGACTTCCCATAATGCATTCAGTATTTCTTATTAAACTCTGTTTGTTTATACATCACCACTGTATTGAATCATTAGTTATCATCGTAATCTGGCTCTTTCTCCCATAGTTTGTCTTTTATCCCGCCACCCTCTGCTCTCTTCTCTGTCTCCTTACCCTCAGCTTATTGTGGTAGATAGCTTCCTGGTTTCTTCCTGTTAAAAGGAAGTTTCTACTTCCCACTGTCACCAGGCCCTTGCTCATCATAGGGGGTTGTGTGATTGTTAGGGTTTCTTTCTAATATTGTTGGTTTTACAATATAAAGCACCTAGAGGAAATTTGTTCTTGTGAATTGTTTTGAACTGGTGCTATATATCATGAATTGAATTGAATTATTATTATTGACAGCACTGGTAATATACTCCTAGGTAGCCTACGTTTGTCCTACTTACAGCAATAACTTTAAATGTGATAAAAATCATGGTTGAGTGAGTCAGGAAATTTACAGCAGTCATTTTTTCTTTTTTCTTTTTTTCTTTACTGTAGTAATCTTGAATGGCATACATTTATTTATACATTTACTGAACCAAAATTTTGCTTATATAACAAGAGATGGTCGTTTCTTTATAAAGCCCAGTGGTTGATACCATAACTGAGCACTTTCTACTCCTGCAAGCTGCCATCCTCTCAACTAGCTTACTTGCATTATAACATATAACAAAGTTTCATCAGTTCAATCAACATTGCTTTTGAAAAGTTACAACATTTTGTTTTCTTTCTTTCCCTTTTACATCTCTCAGTCAGCTTCTCGTTTTCTGTTAGACTGAAACCTGTCTGTCAGTACAGTTGTAATATTCCATCAGGATGTTGGGATGCATATAAATGTGTTATTTGTTGATCTCCTTTGGATAACACTGTGTGGCGCGGCGTGGTTCGCGATGCTGCGGCAGGTGCAATGGACGCACCAGCGTGGCATCTGCAATCACGCCTCGCTGGCTTAAAAGTCTGGATTTTGAGTTAACGTTGTTTTTATGTTGAGCTGGCAGCTGTGTGTGTCCAGCAACCGTCATTAATGAAATAAAAATGATCATGTTTACACACCGACTGAATTCTGCGTTGTTAGCTGTATTCCGGGTGTGCTGTCAGATTATTACAGATCACATTACAGACTTTGGTCACAAGGTGGTATGATTGTGAAAGATGGCAGTTACTCCCTCAAGACTTTGGTAAGCCACCTTTGTCTGTTTTATATTTCAGGGTTGTTTTAGGTTGTTTATTTTGAAACCAGAACAAAATGGATGGTGATGTGAAACTGCTGTGTAAAGTAGTTGGAGTTGGGGTTAATGACCTGTATTAGCAGTGCAGGCTAGAAGCCATGCCCTTATTTAGTACGGTAATACGGTAATTGTGCAATTTCCAGAATGACTCAAGGTGGAGTTAGAGAAACTGCTGTGAAATGTAAGTGCCTTTAAATATTGTGCGTTCAACATTTCACTGTCCTTTGTGAGGGTTTTGATTTAGCATTCATTTATGTCTTTGTGTTTCATTTCTGTCTTTCTTTCTTTCCGTATTCATTGTCATGTTTTGGCTGTGTACAGGCAGGAGAAGGACCCAATAGCAAAACTCACGACAACGAAATTAAACTCAAAAAGCTGCTTTATTGCAGAATGGCATGGAAAACTAAACTGGGACATGGGCAAACTAAAACGCAAGGAAACACAGCCATGAGGGAGACTACAACACTGACAAAGAGAAACACAGGGCTTAAATACACAGAGGGATAACGAGGGAATGAGACACAGAAGGAGAGCACAGCTGGGAGTAATCAGGCTGGACAAGACAAGGGAAGCAAAACTAGAAATACTCACATGAGACATGGACCTTCAAAGTAAAACAGGAAACACACTGACTGAACTCTAAACATGCAAACTTAACAGCAACTGAGAAGACAGAACATAGGGACCAGAAACATGGTACAAAAAGGTCACAGTAGACACAACATTGAACACAGGGAAGCCATATTACAAAGCCAAAGAACTAAACCTATGATATCCATAACTGAAATCTAGGGAAACAAGAAACAGTACAACAAAGGACTCAAAACATAATCCATAATATAAAAACACGAGATCTCTTCAAAATAAAACAGGAAACATGAGAGGCAGACATGACAACATAAGACACACAGGCTGTATCCCAATTCAGGGTCTGCAGCCTTAAAGTACGCAGCCTCAACGATCCTCAAGGGCCGCGTACTCAAAGACCGCTAAGGCCGGAAGTGCGGGGCTTGTGAAATGGGACGGTCTAGCCTCCGTTGCGCTGCCCAGGTTGCCTAGCAACCATGATACTAACAGCTGGAAACGTGTCATACAGCTTTGTTTGACAGAAATGAAGGAGAAAATCTTTTGTTCATTTGTTTGTTTCTTTCTACATGAGCTTTGATCATTCTCTGTAGGATTAAGCTCAGCTATTGAACGGCGTATATTTTAAAGTAAAGGCTTTAAAACCAAGTTTGTACAAACGTCACTAATGTCACATAACTTTGCCGACATGTGGCCAACAGTAATGTTTTCATGTTCTTTGTTATTAAACATTTGCACATAAATAAGTGACATAATATTCAGTACTTACTTAAAGTTTACTCTTCGGGCGCCCCTCATCCGCCGTTTTTTTTCGGTAAAATTATCCACACGCACCGCCACGCTATGCATTCTGGGATATGTTGGGCCACGAAGTCTACACTGCCACAGCCTTAAAATTCAGGGACATGAAGGACGCATTTCAGGGCCGCATTTCGAGCAGCCTTTGAATTGGGACAGCCTTCGGCGCGCCGCTGTGACGTAATCGGCCTTGAAATGCGGCCTTTAAGGCTGCAGACCCTGAATTGGGATACAGCCACAGACATGAAACACACGAAGGGCAAGGGAGACTTCACAGGGGTTGAAAACACAAGGGGGAGCTAATAAGCAAATGAACATAGGACACCTAATAAGCTTAAACATACACTATAAACATCAAAAGAACTAAAACTCAAAACACTGGGTCAAAAGACCCAGGATCGTGACATTCATGGCAACTAATTTTCTATCTATTGTTATTTTGTTATTAATTTGACAAACTTATATGTTACAAAGAACTTAATGCATTTGAAAAGGTATAGATATTTCTAAAGTAGCAAAGGCATCCTGCAAAATATTTGTTTAAATGTGTCAGTTCTCTCTGCTTCTCACCTGGCTCTCGGCTTTACCTGCCATCACAAGAAAATCTGGCAGGGGATTTTAAGAAAGACACAGCTAACTTTGTTAAAAAGCTCTTTCCAGCATTCGCTTTTCCTCCTCCTAAATGTGAAACACTTGAGTTTCACTGAACATGTTGACCTCTAGACCTCACAGAGTGCAGGCAGGTGTAGTAAAAGCTTTCCTTAAATGCCTGCGTAATTTGATCACGATTAGAAGCACACCTAACATTATTAATGTTCAGGAAGCTATACATTTGGCATTAACAAGAACTTCTTTTCTTTTCTTTTCCTTTATTCATGTCTTTGCTAAATCTCCCTATAGTTCATATTCACAATGAATACACTGTACTAACTTTATCTTCTTAGGTAAGCTGTACTTCTGTAGTTTTTCTAAAGCAATGAGTTTGCACAATATTTTCTGGTAGTTAATTACATTTTTCTGTGTACTGGCTACTACTTCATGTTGTTTTATGAAAAATTACACTTTCACTTACTTTTTTTTTTAAGATCACAATTCATGTCCCCATCAATTTATACCTAAAATGCTGTCCTTTTCAAGGAAAATGAAACCAGAAAAACATCATTACTTTTATACAAACTTGATGCTAATGACGTCGTCTAACATCAAAAATTGACAACCTACTTGAGAGCTGTGTCAAAAAGCCTTTAGCTTCCTTTTTAATCGAACGTATCAAGTGCAGTCATCTTGGCTTGCATCACTGGTAATCCAAATGAAAAACAAAAACCTTTCAAAACAATTATCATTAAATCAAATCCTGTATATAAACACATTTTGTATTACATTGAGAAAAATGCGATTCGCAAAACCTTAAAAAATGTATCCGTTTCTTTTTATCTTTCAGGCAGTATATTGCCTCTGTTTTTTTTTAATAGGTAATCCTCTGCATGTATATTTTTTTCTATTAATTCACTACACTTCTTCATTTCATATGGAAACATAAAGGTTTCATCTTTAGATTAACAGGTAAGAACGTCTTGACAGGAGCTGCATGTTCAATTGACAAATGACCATTCGATGTCAAACCTGGCCTGTTAACCTCACGTCTTTTGGATAGCAGATTAATGCAACGTTTGTCTGGATGTCTGCTTCCTTATCCTCAAATGACCCACAGCTTTGCAGGCAGACATCCTGGGACAGCAAATCTTTGGCTAGTCATGAATAATGATTCTGATTTTGTGCTCACTTGAGAACAATTTCATCAGCAGGGTTCCTTTAAGAGCTTAAATGAGGATCTGTCTATTTGTCCACCCGTCTTTAAAATACAGGTTTGGAGGTGTCTCTAAAGAGCATGGTCTCTTAAGAGGGCTGTGTGAAATGAGAAATATTTATTTTTAAGAACAGTTGCTGTTCGTTGGTTGTGTGTGCGTCTGTGTGTGTGTGTTTCACTTTTACATGAACTTTGGTAACTTCCATTTAAATTGTACAGGCGGTTATATAGCTCATTCCCTGGCTAATGCCATCCGTACAGTGAAGGATAGCTGTGGTAGCAACATCATGTGGGTGTTGCTTCTCAACTGCAAGAAAAAAGAGAATAGTGAACAAAGAACGAGGTCAAAAACATCCATGTACCTGTTTCATGAGGGACACCGTTTGAGATCATGTCAGGAGTTTATCTTTCAGCACAGCAATGAGTTTACAGTCAAGATAATACTCAATGGCTTCAGGACACATTACTGATAGTTCTCTTCAGAGTGACTAATTCTTGAAGATGGCTATTCACAGAAGCTTACCATCAAATTTCAACAGGCTTGACAGGGTGTGCCTGGAAGAATGGGACACTCTACCAAAAGTATGTAAAGCTCAAAGAAACCCACCTAACACGACTTGAAACTGTTGTTATTGCCAGTAGAACTTCTGCAAATTACTGAATTAAGGATCTGAATCCTTCAATGAGAAATTACAGCTTTTGATTTTTAGTTATGATTTTTTTGAAGGTTTTGTGACTATGTTACTGTAGCTAACTAGATGTGGATTGATGAGTAAACCGTGAATTTTATCAATTTAAATTAAACATACATGTGTGCACAAAGTGAACTGGTCTGAAGCAACTGTACAATGGAGTAATGAGTCTTAAGTTAACACAATATAACTCTAATAAGCATTTCATTACATGACAGGATTACATCTTGCAGATCAATATATCACTGTTGACTTCAGCCCCACCAGGCACAATCTCGGGCAGGAACTCATCCATCCTTCTGTGTCATTAGTTGTTATTGTGGCTCTTCCATCCCACAGGACTGCAATAATGATGACAGCCTGTCAAGGTCAAGAATTAGTCACTCCGGAGCATGAGAGACTATGAGGAGGATGAGTACACAAAACAAAACACGTACAGATTCTCGTTACTGAGATACTGATTAATTCATCCCATCAATAACAATCTCAACAGTTAAAATAGGCTACTAGTAGGTCCAAATTCTTTGTCAGTCTTAAATCAATTGCAATCACTGTGCTAGAGCGAAGTCTTGTTGTTAACCATGGAAACAATCTGCTTATATATTAGATGAATTACTTATGAAGTGTGGACATAGTTTTCGTAGATAGAGAAGTCTAACTTTATGACATCAGCTTTGTGTCATGGCAAACCTGGTTTCTTTGTACTAAGAATCAGCATCAGTCATTTACTGTGACCAGGACAGATGCAGTACAAATTAAATGAGCCTCTCTGGAATCACAGACAAGACCCCAGAGTAATGGAAAATTAAGTGTATTGCTTTTCAGGCTTTGGAAATAGCCTCTTCTTCACCCCGGGGGTAAAAGGAAAATATAGTTACAGACCTCGCTCCTTTTTCACAAAGGTGTCTTACCGAAAGAGCCGATAGATTTATTTCTGTACAGCACTGCATATCCCAATAAATTCAACTAGTGACAGATTTAAAAAATTAAAAATATATATATATATATTTTTTAGCCATCTATTCATTTTTTCCTCTTAGCCAATTCAGGATTGCACTGAGGGTGAAGCCTGTTCCAGCTGCCATAGCGTTGGAGGCAGGGTACACTCTGGACAGGTCACCAGTCTTTGGACTGTGGGAGGAAGCCAGAGTACCCAGAGAGAAGCCATGGAGAGAGCATGCAAACTCCACACAAAAGGTCCCAGTCAGGTTATTAATTCAAACCCAAAACCTGCTTGCCATGACTCAACGGTGCTAAAGTGCGATGATGTGCTGTTTGACAGGCAAGGTAGGACTCTGAGATAATGAAAATGAACTAAACAAGGCAGTTTTATTTCTGTAGCTTGAAAACTAAAAAATACCAAAAACTCACAAGAGGTGGAAACTAGGAAACTTGAAAGCTACAAGGGAAACATGGAAGTCACAGAAAATAGGTGAACGCAAGGCAAAATAGGACAACGCAAAAAATAAATAGAGGAAAACCAAGGACTTAAATACACATACAGGAGAAAAACAGGAAGTGCAACAGGTGGGAACACACCTGGAAGTAATAACAGACCAAAGAGACAGAGGAAGTAAAACTGAAAACAATTCACACAGAATGAGAGACTATTAAAATGAAACAGCAAGTAACAAACACAGAGACACAGACTAAGACACATGACTGACAAATGAGACAGAGAGGAATAACAAAAAACATGGAGAAAAGACTGACTACCAAGGAGACTCGATGAGACAAAGACAGACTGGACACGAAGAAGGGAAATCAAACAAGAACCAAAAACTAGAAACATGAGTAACAAAACTCCGAGGCTCTCAAAAACTGAACAAAAGTATTTTATAATTCAAAAGAATAAATAACAGTCCAAACAACTCGATCAAAATCTAAACCCCCGAATATGCAATAACCCAAAATCAAAAGCCAAATCGCATAAACACAGACACACAGCACCACCATGCTGCCTTTTTATTAAGATACATAATACACTACTGAGATAACTGCAGAGGACCCCAGGATCAATAATTAAGCAAATAAATAGTTAAATGAATATTTTTAACTTAAGTTTTTCAAGTTGGAAGGTGGTTTTAGACGCTCATGAATAACTACAAAAAAATTAATAAATTATACAGCCACTGACAGTGTTAATTTTTCATGTAATTTTTATTTATCTATTTTATTTTTCAAACATTTTTCCTGAGTCTAGATGATGGTTCACCTATAAACTGTTATATGGTGGGAACCTTAAATCTGTCCACTTGTGGTTAGTATAACATTCATTTCTCTCAGCATCTCATCTTTAACCTAATTTCAAATAGAGTTGGGATGCTGTGATAAAAACTGAATTAAATGATTTTAAAATAATTAAATTTTTAATTTTAAAAAAGTAAACAATAAGTATAAAGAAATAGGTGATAAAGGATTTTGCAATCCAAACATTAAAAGAAAACCTGTTTGTTTACCACTTGTTTTTTTAATACTTGTGAGCCCTCCCTATATCCCCAGGCATAAGTGGCTTGCCTCAATTCCTTGGTTTCCTTTCTCACCCTAAGCTCCAAACAAGAGCACAGGCAAAAAGCAGAAATGCCACTATGAGACACTGCACACCCGTGCACTGTTCCTCTTCACTGAAAATTATCCAAATAAAGGGTGTTAAAATGTTAATAAGGAACAGATCCAATCTTGCACACAGAGTCTGTTGAACGGTTGATGGAAGATGGGCTTTTATTCTGAGGAGCTTTGAAGTACTCCACCTGGGCAGAGGCTTATCCACGATTTAACAGCAGGGTACAGATCCAATCTAAAAACCCATGTTATTTGAGAGCAGACTCATATAAAAGACTCCTCTTGGGGAGTCACTAGTAAATGATGGGGTAAACTTTCTTTCACACTGGTCAAAAAGAGGCACTTAAAAAGTCTGTTTGGCCAAACTCAGGGATGAGTCATAAGCTTGATGTGCCTAACACCTCATAAATGTGGATGGAGATGAACTTAAAAATACTATTCATGAGCCAGAGTAAGACTTTTCATTTCCCATTTGACATTAAACAATGAAAGTGGTCTAGTTCCTCCAGGTTAGTTTGATGGCAGTTGGAAAACAGTC
This sequence comes from Diplotaxodon limnothrissa, assembly GCF_057381915.1. Lineage (NCBI taxonomy): Eukaryota > Metazoa > Chordata > Actinopteri > Cichliformes > Cichlidae > Diplotaxodon > Diplotaxodon limnothrissa. The sequence goes on along the minus strand of NC_140608.1, from coordinate 11,256,377 downwards.
TCTGGAAAGACTACAGGTTCAGGAGTGCTTTGAAACGCATTACTGTACAGTGCTTTGTCTCAGCCAGGCAAAGCTCAAAGTCTGTGTGGTCATTCGTGTAGTTGAACTTTAATACTCTAGTACCCTTAGATGTATGCTCTGTGATATATCTTCATGGTTTTGTTGTCCAACAATTAAATGTGTCTAACTTTTCTGTCACACAGAAAAACGATGTGAAAATCAGTCACTATTTGACACCAGACAAACAAAGGTGTGATTTGAAAAGATGTGGAATTACTTGCATTAAAACACAAAGTTTGGCTGATACATACAGTAGAAGTAAAAAGCCTGTCTCCCCTCTCACATTACAGCATGCCAGGTTAAAACTTTCCATACCCTCGGGTTCATTGCTGACATAATGCCCAAAGAGAGTTTTCAAGTACATCCATATTAGATAGGATGGGATTTGAGGAAATTGTGTTTTCTTATGGGTTTGTCTTTTTGTTGATTTATTGCTCCCATTTCACATTTTATGAAAGTTTTATAGATTTTTGTTCTTTTCCTTGAGCTTTTCACATTGTCACACTTTGTTTCTTAGTGGAGAGGGAGGCATTAAAATCCCTTAAATGAGTTAGTAAATGAAACATTTACCATATGATTACATATGATGTACGTGTTATATAACTTTACTTTACCCTGTTGAGTATTTTCAGCTATTTATATGCACCCGCTTCAGATGTTGTCACTCCATTCAATGGGATGATTAACGTTGATAATGCCCATTGAATGGACCAAAAACATCCGAAGTCAGTGTTAATGTATTGTATATCCAGCTTCTACAGTGAAATTGCTTCATTATAACCACATCGATTGTTGGACTTTGTATCTGTACATAAGAATTTCATGATGAAAGAACATTCACATAAATGGCATGCTGCCTCTTCTCAGTGATCACTACCTTCCACTAGAACTGAAAGGATGCTTGTGTTTTAGTGTTTTGTTTTGACCACCACTGTTTGCTTCTTAGAAGAGACTAACAGTGGGGGATTTAGAATGATGCCTTTATTGAATTGTTTGTGTTTTTTTTTTTGTTCTTTTTTGAAAATCTAGTGAGGATGAGAGGTTTGAACTGGCAGTGTATTGTAAAATGTTTGTGTTAAGGTGTTTTCCCTAACGAATTCATGGCTCTTTACTGCTCTTAAAACACTGACTTTCTGTGGAAAGCGTTCTGAGTCATTTTACTATACTCAATATGCTTACTGCTCCAAGTCAACATATGCGACTCAAAAACTTCCACTGATTTCCAATTAATCACGCCAGTCTTATAGATATTACACTTGATTGTTTAAATACAGTGTTTACTATCATTGCATTTAAAATATAGTCTAAGGGTTGTTAGTATACTATTGCTTTATACATAGTTCCATTTACTACAAGGTGCATAAGTGCGCTTTATTAAACAGCTGAGCTTCAGTCTTCCATCTTTCCTTCATAGAAGCGCCTGGTTATTTCTTATGGGGACAGTATTAAAAGTCTAAGTGTATGTAGACTAACGTGATTTCAAAGCATAGTGATATGACCATTTTACACCGAACACAAGCTCCCACAACTGACTGATAACAAAAATATAAAGTTGATATATAGCGCCCTCTTGTGTTAAAATTGTAAAACAAACATATGCAGGAAGCTACAGTTAGACATTCTGTTTTTATTATGAAATGTTGCTTTTGCTGATTTATCCTCTCACCCTCTCTTAGAAATATTAAGAAGAGAAACATGCTCAAGTACTTAAAGAAGCACCAGGCTCTGTGTCAAAACAAGGATATAGTAATGACTTGAAAGGGGAACAGTTGAAGCCAAAGATTGTACCTAACCCTCTAGTATGGCAATGGTTCACTGTACTGTACTAAAAAGACATGAAGACAGAAAGAAAATTAAGAAGCAGTGACTCTTGGTAGAAAGGAGAAAAAGTTGTCAAAGCTGTGCAGTCCTGCGCTATAGAATTAAAATTAAGAGTAAATTGTTCATTTAAAAAAAAGAGCCTAAATGGCCAAAGTAACATATTTTATTGAGTCAAATTTATATCAAAGACCTGCAGCTTCATAGTTTTTGCCATTGTTCCTTTCCGTTATGGTAACGTTGTCTCTAAGTGACACCTCAGAAAGCATTGTGTCAAAAGAGAGAATGCTATGTCCCGTGTAACACAGAAAAATGAAACCACAATCAGATAGGTTATTAACATATTTGTAGTTTACATAAATGATATAAACCCAAGTATCAAGGTGCCAGATAAAGGGCCATCTCAAATACCACTAATCGCTCCTGAAAATAAAATGCTAGATGGTCTGTAGTGGCGTATGCTGCTAAATTTGACTTATATGACAGGGATTTTAAAATAGAATGGCAATGTTCTCACTTTCAAATAGGTCTGAAATAAATAAGCATTAGTCCAGCTAATATAGACAAAACTAAAAAAAAAACAACGAAAAACTAAAAAAGCCTTCATGAACTCATCAGTTTAGCCGTTAGCACTAAAATTACATTTCTGAATACACATAATAGTGTACGCTTGTCGTTTCTGTCACTGATAAAGTGTCTCATGTATGCAGCAGGCCTGTAAGCCACAACGTGTGAAACTGTGAAGGTTGAAAGTGATTCGGAGTTAGTTCACGCTCAGGAACCAACTGTGCTCGTGTGATAGCTAGAACTGTCTCCGGCTTTTGAAGGGCAGGTTAAGAAGGAGGAAATCAAAAAACCACAGTGGAGTGAATAATAAGACTCAGGAGGAGAAAAAAACCCAGTTTATCTTTCATACTATCTTAGCCTTTATCTTTTGTCATTTGGTGAGACTCAGCTGTATCGTAGTTTTACAGAATAGCATATTTAAAATAAATAGATATTTGCAATGTTATCTAATTATAATTCATTCTATTTATTCCTCAGCTCATTTTTACTTTGCTATCATATCTTCGTGTTCACTAAAATAGAGTAAACATTGGTTATGACACTTTATATTAAATTTGACTGTCTTTAGTTACAGCAGAAGTGATGTTTGCAGTTTGATAGTGTGTAGAGAACTTTATATTTCAAGTTCCTCTAAAACAATTAAAAACTATACAAAAACGTGGGTGACAGAATATAATTACAGAACTACCAAACTTTTGCATTCGATATGCCGCTGCAGCTGTTACATATTCCCCTGCTGCTCCATGCTATTTGTTATTTTCCGCTTTTTGACACCATCTGTATTGCTTTGATCCACTCCTTTCTTTCTTGGTCTGTAGCAGCTTGGAGGAAGTAGTGAGTCTCGTCTGCAGTGATGATCTCAAATAGGTTGCCATCAATATCTTTTTTTTTGGCTGAAAGCATTGAAAGACAAGGCGATGAGTTAAAGGGGATGACGTGAAGACAAACTATTAGAAGAAAAGCTACATGTTTATTGCATGGCGGCAGTCTCACACACCATCAGGCACATAGTCCACAGCTGTGACCACCGCCCCACGGAGGTGGATTGAGCCCAGAGGGTCATCAGCCTGACAAGAAGAAAAGAAATTAGAGGAATATAACAGAAGGAAGACAACTTGTGTAACTAGGGAGGGGTTGTTTCTAAACGATTACCCCTTATTGTTTCAGTTCTTTAAATTATTTTTACCGTTATTATTTTGAGCGTAAACTTAGAGGAGAGCGTGCTTTTGCTGTAGCAGCTCCCAAACTGTGGAACTATCTCCCTTTAGAGATTAGACAGGCCACTTCCCTACCTGTTTTTAAGTCACTCCTGAAAGCCCACCTCTTTATGGCCTTTGTTGGTTTTTAGTTTTCAGTTTTATTTTTGTTGTTTTTAGTTGATTCTATGCTGTTTTATCTTGTTTTCTTTTATAATATAGGGCTGTTTTAATTTTTTATGTATTATGTATTTTATTTATCTATTTTTTGCTGATTTCTGTTATTCTATTGTTTTTAACTTATTTTCTGTACAGCACTTTGGTCCTGTGCAGGGTATTTTAAAGTGCTTTATAAATAAAATTGGATTAGATTGCATATCTCCAAAATCAGTATTTACCTTTGCAGGATCGTAGTAATGTATATAGGCAGGGTCATCTCTGAGTATGAATTTTCGCACCTTCCAGTTCTTCCGTCTATGTCCCTGTGACAAATAACACAGTTTGAGTTATCAGATTTTTTATTTGATTGTATCACTCAGCAGCGAACACAGGTTTCCTCTTTGAGAGAGTGACACGACTGCTGGAGGTTACTGCTATCTTTATCTCTGTTTTGAAGGATGTTTTGCAGCAAGACAAATGACAACAGTGGCTTCAAATCGGGAGATGTCTGCAGACTTTGTAGGTCAACTTTCTAAGAGTATAAGTTGCAACAAAGATGCTGGGAACATTTTTCTTGTTTTCTGATTCACCTGTTTAACCAAACAGCCCTGTTTTATGATGTTTCCTCTGAATTCTTCCTTTAGAAGAACATCTTCATCACTGGAGTAGCCTTCACAAAAGAAGCCACTGTCTGCCTGCAAGCACAACAAAACAAATGTATATATATTTATAATATACAATGCTTTTGCCGAGTCCATAAAGTCTATGTATAATACAGTTAACATATTGTTAAACGGCAGTGTTTGCTCAGGTTAACTTACAAAATAATAGAGAGCTTTTGTCTCATCTAAGAAGGCTGCTTGCTCTCCGCTTTCTGCTCCCTCTTTTGATAAGTCACCTGCAGGCTGGAGAAAACCCTCATTCATGAGCCCTGTTGCCAACATGAGTGCCTCAGGTCTATTTCTCGCCTTTTCCTTTGAAATCAGCCAGTCTATCACCGTTGCACCTTTGCAAAAATGGGGAAACGGAGAAAAATGGTGAGAACATTTGAAGTTAAAAAAGAAATTCTTGCACACCTGTTACATCAACAAAACTGAGCCAGGTGTACCGGTGAAGCAGTGGTTGAAGACTCGATTCTCCTGTTCCAGTTTTAACTCTTTCACGCCTTCATCCTGGTTTTTCATCTCTGTGTACAGCGCACTGGGGAAATAATGAGAGTGCTGTCAGTGTTGCTTCTTCATTCTATTGAAGTACAAGCACTTTACAGCTCACTGAACCTCACTGAAGTAATGATGTTCCAGTAATTTAGCCGTTGTAGCTAGGCATGCTGGGATATCAGATTTCACATTTTGTATATATGCTGTAACCTTAAAATAGGTACTGTAATCTGATAGCAAGTGTTTATATAATAGACAGACAATTACTGTTAGCTGCTGCTGTAGTTCTTAAAGTATAATGAATAAAATATTAACACAATTTAACACAACATACGCTAGGTTGACTGTTTCAGGCAGGCGAATGGAGCGTCTGGTAGACTTTCTGGCAAACTTTTTTCCCCCTTGGATGCAGGTAATGGCTCTCTTGATGTCCTTGACCCAAAGCTCTCTCTCCTCCACGTATGAGGCTTGAAAAAAGTGATCTTGCTTCTTCTCAGTGGTTATCTTGAAAACCAGCTAAAACAAGCATATTTAGTCAGTCTAACATTTAGATGGCATTGATGGTCTCAATTTGAATCTACCTTTTAGTATTTTTACTGTGGAGTGTGAATAATGAATAATCTCTACATCTAACTCTTTAGAACTAGTTCTTAATACATTATATGGACAAAAGCTACTCCTTGTAATGTTTGAATTCAGCTGTTTTTATTCCCACTGCCACAGTGTATGAAATCAAGCACTTAGCCATGCAGTAGGCCTCTACAAGGTTTGAAGAGCTCACTGAAACAGGATGCCTGATTGCAACAAGTCAGTCAGTGAAACTTTCCTTCTTCTTCTTCTTTTCCCCGGTCAGCTGTGAGTGGCCTTATTGTAAAATGGAAGCATTTAGGAGTCACGACAGCTCAACCACAAAGTGGGAGACCACATAAAGCTGCAGGGTGGGGTAACTAAGTGTGCAAAAGTCACCAATGTGCCAATGACTCAATAACTGCAGTTTTTGAGTCAGTAGTTCCCACCCTCTTTTTTTCCATATAGCAACATTTTCTTACCATCCTCTTGACAAAATCCTGACAAGGGCTGCTCAGTGTTGCTCCCTTCAATGGGATCATCCCTTTAGGTGAACGGTCTGTTTTCTTTTTATAGAAGTCCACTCCATCTTCTGACAACACCACCCACACTGCACTCCAGGAGTTTAGCATTGTACCCTGAGGATCAATAAGAAATAAGCTGCTTTAAGCCAAAATGCAAAATGCAAAAAAAAAAAAAAATTATATATATATATATATATATATATATATATATATATATATATATATATATATATATATATATATATATATATATATATATATATATATATATATGTGTGTGTGTGTGTGTGTGTGTGTGTGTGTGTGTGTGTGTGTGTGTGTGTGTGTGTGTGTGTGTGTATATATATATATATATATATATATATATATATATGTATATATATATATACAAAATAAACGTATTCTTCCACACACCATCCTGCTTAGAATTACATGTGGTAACAGCTATGTAATACTTTGTATACATTTATTTTTAAAATGTAAAACACCATGCCTTAAAGGCCACTGGTCACTTATATAAAACAAACCAAAGTGTCACCTTTTCGTTTAAATAATGTAGCAAGAAGAAATTTAATTATGTTTTGATTTTGAATGAATTCCCTTAAATAAACAAATAATCATATGTCCCATGCGGACTCTGATCTAAAGTGCAACATTAACAAGCACGCTTAAAAAGGAAAGCAGGGTATACTTTCTTGGCCCCTTGTTTGTGACATGTAAATGCAGAAATGAATCTGCAGCTTGGGGAATCTGTTAGTAGACTGCTTTCACTTTGGGTTTGTGCTTATAGATGTTTAATTTCACCTGTTTGGGTTAAGACAAACCATTATATCTGTCAAGCTCGCAGTGTTCTCTGCTCCATTCACTCCTTAGGGAACTAAACTTTTAACGTGTGATTTCATCATGCCAAGATCTGAAGACCTTTTCAAAAGACTTATTTAATTATTATTTAACAAATTATAATTAACTATTTAAATTATTTAACAAAATAGTTAAATTAATGAATATCATCCTAAAGTGGTATAGTTTTCAATCAAGTGGCCTTTTGTCCGGGGTCCAGATGATGAAGTTCAATGCAAAATAAGCCTTTGAGTAGCTCTAGAATTTCATCACAGGAAAAGACTGCACACATTTGACTCGTGGCAATAACAACGCCTTTTGGAATTATGTGCTCTGGCCATCAAAAATGTAAAAGAAAATGTTTTATTGAAAAATAAAAAGGCCATAAAAAACCTTTCCAGATTTAACATCAGCACCCACATTGTGGGCCAGAATACAATGCAGTGAGTTTCCATTGCTGAGGCATGATATGTTGGCGGCCCAGTATTTTTGTCCATATAGTCTAAATTTAGATATGTCATCCATGAGACATGGCTATGACTAACACCACTCGCACTGTCATACATCTTTCATAATTGAACAAGCGAAAGGTCATCATTTCTACATAGCTGTTGTCATGCACGCTGAAAAGAAAACCAGTGTCACAAAACTTAAAACACTTCCTGAATGGCCTTTGATCAGCATTTCAAGTGTGTGGAAAGAAAAAAGTCACACCTAGACACAAAAAGAACAGTGTGCTGATGTACCTACCAAATGTATGAACGTTGACATTCATAATAAATTCCATTGTGCATGCAGGAAATGGCTTGTCATCTAAGTGTGTGAATATTCTTCATAGTGATTGTGTAGTACATTGGAATTTGTCTAGTCGTTACATCTTTTCACTGGTTTTCACAGCACTGTTTGATGACAGCGCATTGCAAATGACATTGTTTCAGGTCATATATTCAAATGTTCTCTTTGAGCGACAGTTTATAAGTAGAACAAGGCCACAACACATTCATGTTTTACTTCGTGTTGTAAACAGAAGTAGGAACTTGAGTCACTGTTGCGACTACAGAACAGAAATGTGCAGTTGACTGTCATGAAGTACCTTTCAAGAAACTTGTATCGCTGTTCCCGATTGAGTAAAACAATGTTAGTTTTTTGCTATTCCTGAATGACATATTCATTGTCTTTTTGTGAAGTAAAGCTTTTTCTGCAGGTGTCCTGATTTCCTTTTCAAGTGGCTGTTCTTTCATCTTAGTTTGAAACCTCAGAAGTTGCCCTACCCTTTTTATTCAAATTGTTGTTGTGGGTTTATTTTTCTTTGAAAATTATTTTTTACTTAAATTTAGTTATTACACTGAATTGACAATGGATAAAAAAAATCTAGTCTTGTCATTCCCTCAATTTTGTTTTTGTTTCATTATCAAAAAATAATGAAACAAAAACAATAGTATTACAGGAAGTAACAATAGTATTTTATACTTACTTTATCAATACTTTAAAGAAGCTCTGTGTTCACAAAGACAATGGTAAGAACTTTCTGGTAGTTTTCATGTAGTTATTCTTACCTTTTTTACTAAGTATCCCTCTCTGATCTCTTGTGGCTCCATCACGCTGCTGTCTGCTGCAAATGTGACTCTTGTCAGTAACTGTCAAAAAAACACCCTCTTATCCATGTCAGCTCTCTCTCTCTCTCTCTCTGTGTCACTGTCAAACCACAAAGAACAGCGTACCATGAGCAGGAAGTTGTGCTCTTGGGTGTCTGCCAATAAAGACTGGTCAGCTAGCTTCCTCTTCTCTGCGATATAATTAGTTTGTGCTGCTCTGCTGAAGTGTCTAAATTTTATAGTGTTAAATTTAAAGAGATAGCATTGGAGCTCTAATAATAGATGCCCTTGTTTGCGTGTCATTATGGTAAATTTCTGTTTCTATCCATTTCAACAGAGAAGCTTGTACTGGTAAAAGTATTTGTATTCAGCTTACTGTAAATCTGCTGCATTTAGAAACCTTCAAACCAAAATTTTAAGCCATTTTTGCTGTGTTAGTCAACTTGTATTTCCCCTACTGTATTTCTGTCTTTTTTTGTTGTTGTATTCTTTCCCCACTGTGTTCCTTCTTTGACTTTTTAACACTGCGTTGAATTTGTCGTGATGTCCAGCAGCAGATCAAGTGGAGCAGAGGGAGGACCTAATTGCTGACCCGTGGAGAGCAGAGTTAACAGAAGGTGAGCAGTTTGTTCAGGCTGGTTGGCAAAACACTACAAAAAAAAAAAAACAAACTAAATGAGGAACTAACCATGAAACAAGCCAAAACCAAAATGAGGGGATAAAGTAGTCGTATTACCAGCCAACTCAAGAACAATGAACAGAATTTTACTATTTTATGGCTCAGAAACAAAGTTTTCCAGCTGGGGGAGAGCATCTAGGGAAGAGGCAGTCTTGGCAGGAAGGATCATAAGGAACCCAGCATCGGCTGATGTGGCCTGGGAAACAGTGGAACCTCCAGCGGGCTGGGCAGCAGGCCCTCCGGCAACCACCAGCAGCCACCGCCCATGCCTCAAAATTTTCATAAACAAAATCTGCTGGGTCTATTCTGATCAGGGCATACTGTCATGATCTCCGGCAGCAAATCGAGTGGAGCGGAGAGACGACCCAAATGCAGACAGTTGAAGACCTGTCTTAACAGAAGGACAATGTACACACTGCGGGGTGATCAGGGAAGTGGAAACACATGGGAACACAAAAAGTTGATTTTGTTCATCTGGACATAACATTTTCAGTGGGAGGCCTGACAAGTTAGACCTGTGTTGTGCCATCCGCTTAGGCAGAGGCTGTTTGGTTTTCTCGACATATAAATCATTTCAATCCTCCTGGCAATTACTCTGTTTGTGTCGGGGAACCCAATCCTTGGGGTGGACCAATTTTTGGCGCAGTGTGTTTTGGGAGTTGAAAGCTACAGAATGTTTAGAAAAAATACTTCTCAACTGTTCTGATACTCCTGACACATAAGGGATCACTAAGGGTTTTCGCTTAGACAGCAGTTGTCCTTCTTTCCTGGATCGGCTGGAGCTTTCTTTAGGTGGCTTCCCGGCTTTGACAAATGTCAAGCTGGGATCATCACGTCTACTCAGGGCCTTTTTGAAGTGTTTTTGTTCTTCGCTGGCCGCTGTATCTGTGGGGATGGTGTTTGGTCTGTGTTGTAGCGTCCTGATGACACCCAGTTTGAAAGATGATGAGAGTCAAACCTTAAATACTGATCTGTATGCGTTGCTTACAGTACACATTAACTTTTAAATGTCCCCCATTACTGACTGAAATCTCTTAAGAAGGCTAGTCTGTCATTTCTCATATCCTCCCTGGTGAACTTGATGTATTTGTTCTCTGGTTTAATGTGATCAGTGAATTTGGTACACCCTGATCTCTGATTTTCACCCAGTTGTCATCCACATACCTGAACCAATGACTTCGTGGTGTTCCAGGATAACAGGGCCCTCTTTTCCACTTCTTCCAAGTAAAAGTTGGCCTCAATGGGTGAAACTGGGGAACCCACGGCACAGCCATGTTTCTGCCTGTAGTACTGACCGTTGTATGTGAGGGTCAGTATGAAGACACAGTTCTGAGAGCAAACACACTTGGTTGGTGCTGAGTCTAAAACACAAACTCTTGGTCAAAGACCCATAACAGATACATTTGTACATCTTACATAAGGCACAAAAAAACCTATTTTTGCCTGCGAACAGAAAGAAGAAACAGATTTGTTAGCACTAAGCATGAATTGGAAACATGGGAGATATGTCAGCGTAATAGGAATATTCATTAGTAAGCATCTAAGGTACATGAACTTAATGTAATTTGACTCTCCACCATCCATCTGGGACTCTCCACCATTTGACCTTAGAACTGAAGAAGCTTCTCGGATGAGAGGTGAAACGTCTTCAAGTAACTTAAAGAAGTCCAGACGCTTTTCTTTGCAAGCTCCTTTGACTACTATGACCTGGATGACTGAGAACCTTCACAGACATAATGTAATTTGACCTTGCTCCTCAGAAGCTGTGCTTAGCTTCTTGGTTTTCACTTAGTTTCTGACATAAAACTCCCAAATCCTCTTTTGCTGTATGTTTATGAAAATCAATACTTTCCCAGTTTCAAGCCAAAGGTTCCACTTTCCCTTTTCATATGCACTGAAAATATGTCTAAACAAACATGTTTTTGTTTTTTTTTGTTTTTTTTTTACTTTGGAATATTATCACTTTACATACACTGTGTTCAGTATAAGTCAGAAATAAATGTCAAAGTTTATTCTCCACTACACTACACTACAAAGCAGATTAAGTATGTATAATCAGAAATTCTGTGTATGACTTCATCTAAAAATGTATGATTGAAAGTGTTCATATAACACTTTCAATCATACGTGTTTTCAAACTTAACTGAAGCTTCTGATTTGCATATTCTTATTGCATCTTTCTTCTGTATGTTTTGTGCTGCAGTTTTTATAATCTGTAGGATGATTTCATGATGCTATGAATGTTTTCAGCAACCTCACATAAATGTGATTCTCTATTCTAAAAACACTCCCTAACTGATGCGTTGCACCTAAAGCTGAGCTAAGGTAGACGTTCTCTGCCCTAAAAAAAAATTACTTTTTTTCATAATTGCACAATTTCTTTTAAATGTATTTTAGCAAAGTATGCAGATTAAATTTTAAAAAGCGATAACAGCTTCATATATATAATATGCTTGCAACTACAGTTGCCCTTTGCGCTCTTGTGAAAAACCAGTTAATCCCATGATTCAGGGGTATGTAGAAGCATCCTTAGTGGTAATTATTTGAAGTAACTGTTTTCTGCATGACATTAGTAAGTAAGTAAGTAAAATTTTATTTATATAGCACATTTCTAGATAAAAGATCACAAAGTGCTTTGCAAGGTATAGGAACAGATTAAAAAGACAAAGTACAGTCAAAAGTTAACAAAATGCAATTTTAAAAAGATGTGTTTTTAGCTGTTTTTAAAAGTAATCAGTCTCTCACAACATTGTGGAGGGCTTTTGGCCATGGCCATGGACATCTCAACATGCAAACTGGAGAAGCGCTGACCTTCCTAGCAGTGGATGACCCACTCTACCTCCTGAGACAGATGATAAAATATTTTATAATTACAAATTGCAGTTCTGAGAAACATTAAATATGATCTTTTCATTAACCATTAAAAAGAATTTACAGTCCCACCTTGTTCATCAACTTGTTATCAAGAACGTGCCTGCCACAACGTTTCACAACCAGCTGTCATTTGTTGGCATGAAAGGAAGTCTGCTTATCTGTTGTTTCAGGTTTCAACATGATGATTCAGCTGTCTGTTTCACCAGACTTAGTCACATTGAGTGTGACGCAAGATTGCAAGTAGTTTTTACTTTCACACTTTTCTTCTTTTAATTTATTTTAGTTAGAGTTTTAATATTATTTCTTGAGAACTAAAATATAAATTTAGTCATGTTGATTTTCTGTTCTGCAACCTTGATTGAGCTCAACGGTATATCTAAAGTGAATTGTAAAATGAGTGATGTTGTTTTGAGATAATGTGACATCATAGCTTTGCCTAAGCAAACACCTCCTCCTTTTGTTCAAACCTTTTAATTTAATTTCGTTTTCTTTTGTTTTTTTGTGATGTTTTTAATGCACCTCTAGAGGGCATAATAACTACATTTAAAACTAAACGCAACACATGAATCCAGGAACACTCACTTGATTTAGCTCAAAAGTGTGAATGATCCTGAGAAAGTCATGCTAAAGATGGCTAAATAACTAATTAATTTACTAGCTCAACTGTTACAAGCTTTCACATGTCCAGAAATCTCCCCAGTGATGTTTAAGAGATTAAAATGCAACTGCCTTCCTTTAATCATCCAGTTTCTTTCTTCTTCTTCTTTTCTTGTGAGGCTATGATGATCTCATTCCTATAAACACGGATCACAGGAACGTTCCCGATGACCGTGGCATTTATCAAAAAGGACACCAGCCATACTGTTGTCTGTCTGGCTTGAGTCATGCTTTCCTCTTGCCCATGCTATGAATAAAGATCAAGGGGGATGGTATTTATAAGTTTTATTAATAAATCCTGGAGCAGTGTGTATCATTAACCATCAACATGAGAGCCATCTCTCTGTGTTGGTGATTGAAAAGGGGTTACAGTGTGGAATATTAATTTTTTCAAAGCAAACAAAGAGATGTAACCTTGCTTCTTCTTCTATGAGATATAAAAGTGCCACATAAAAAAAAAACTGTATTATGTATATTTTTATATTTTTATATATTTTATTTATTGACTCTATTTAATTTGTAAAATATGTGTACACACACACACACACACACGTAGAAAAACATTTAGTATACACATCCAGAATTTTTTTTTTTTTTTGCATATACTATTATATATTGTACATATATTTATTAGTTTCAGATTTAGCCATTCGTATATTTTGCCTGTTTATGTTATTGTATTTTGCACAACTCTGTTGCTTGTGAAGCTCGCACACAAGAATTTCACTCGCATGTGCTGTACCAATGTACCTGCACATGTGATGTGACAATAAAAGTGATTTGATTTGATTTGATTTGATGATGCACTGTATGTCTCGGGGGTAAGGAGACAAAACATCTGTCAGCACTAAGAGTCTGGGGGAGACATGTAAGGCACTGTAAGTATGATGAACTCAAGGAAACAGTACCACCCCCACTCACTTCAAATCACACACCCACTGTTCACACCTGAAACTACTTGTGGTCATCCATTGTTAAACACCTACACTGCCAAGAAGGCTCACACACATAATGTGATGTGACCACGCATGATAAGGTGCTGCAAGTTTCTGTGTAATACAGGAAAATTGAAAATGCAATACAGCTTTCCAGTGAGTCAGTTTGGGTTTAGGTGGGTGGGTTGGTTTTTTCACTACATTTCTCACACACTTTTTTTTTTAAAGTTACACTTCCACAAATTAAAGTGAAAGCTTGTACTTCTTATAACACTTTGTATAGCTAACTGACAAAACTGCTTATAGTTATAGGTTATTTTTAAGGTGCTTGTCATTTTGCATAGTTTTCACTTGGTCCCCGTACAATTCAGCATCAACTATCAGCCTACAGTATCTGACAGCTGTGGCAACTCAGCAAATTCAGAATTTACAAACAAAAAAATATGTGAGCACATAATTAATGCTTTTTGCATTTTGAAATTAGCTCCACATGCACAAGCTACAATGATTAAACAGTGAGCTTTTAGTAATAAAATAAATGGATCAACTATTATCTGCAATAACATCAAAGTACCCATAATGCAAAATTATACTTTCATTTTCAGTATGTGCATTATGACTCTGCTTTTGCTCTGGGGAATTTCATGATGCATTGACTATGTTCTCCTTGGAATTCAGCGTATTTATGGCATGTAATTGCCACATTTACTTCATCCATCGCTGCTAATACAGTCAGAGCGGTATAGGGTGAGATGTATGTCACTCCATTTTTCACCCTGTCCCTCCTCATATTGAACACAGCAATAAATACTGCATGTGTTGTTCTTTGCTCTGCCCCGCCCTTTGCCATAGCTCTTGTTTTGCAGCCCTGGGATTGAGGCATCTTCATTCCAGTCCTCTGTACCTCACAAGCACCATCAATAATTCTGCTAAAGAGTGCACTGAGCTGAAAATGGGGGGGGGGGGGCTAGTAGGGATGTGGGGGGGTGAGGTGACACTTGATGGCTTTTCCATGGCACACTCAATCTCTCTCTACCTCCTTCTATTCCCGTTGTGCTCCCACATTTCCTAACATGACCTTCTGCAATGTTGTCTATCATTTTGTGCCGTATGGACAGCAGGAACACAAACACAGGCACACAGCCTTTAGCCCTTTGAGAAGCAGAGAAGAGGCACCATAAAAAGCTGAAGTAGGCTCTCAGGGGAGCTTTTATTTGTCTTTTTACACCGCCATGAGAAGCCATGAGAAGAGGTCATTATCAATCGGGGGAAAGGGTCTGAATGTTACAATAAGCGCATTATGACAGATAATGGAATCTAACATTAAGGCACTTGAAAAGCATACCTTTTTCATTTGGTTGGAATTTAACCTTGATGTTTGACAATAGATATGTCCACAAAGCAGTTTCTGAGGCTTTATTAAATTTTGTCAGGCGCTGTGTATAAAACCTCTTTATGCCACAGAACATAAGCTTTGCTCCGTTTGT
Organism: Diplotaxodon limnothrissa; assembly: GCF_057381915.1. NCBI lineage: Eukaryota > Metazoa > Chordata > Actinopteri > Cichliformes > Cichlidae > Diplotaxodon > Diplotaxodon limnothrissa. Next base: position 11,241,262 of record NC_140608.1, on the reverse strand, counting down.
TCACACGTGGTATTTTCAGCTTGTTTATGAGAAACAGTCTGAAATGTTTTTCTTCATTTCTCAAATAAACAAGAGTCTGCTGCCTCATAAATGTTTTCATGGCTCGCACACAAATGGAAATCAACCTTTTAGGCTGAGACTGTTGCTAATAGATGGCAGTGGCCTTCCCTCTGGGTGTTAGAACATTTGTCTGCCGCCACACATTCCACTGAGCCAATTCCTCGTTTGAAACTCGGATCTTATGATACCAGATGAATCAGATGATTTTTTTGCAGCAGAAAACTATCTACTCCTATCATGCTGAGAAATGTAATAAGGCCTCTCTAACTGGTCTTCAATATGCTTTTTTTTTTCGCTGTGCATTTTTTTAAAGAGATCTTTTGCATATTGGAAGCCCATCTTATTGATATGTGGTCATTTTAAGCAAACAAGCAACATTTAATAACAACGTGACTATTTTAGATTTTCGTATGGAGTTGTGATTTAGTTTTTGTTTTGTTCTGCTTTTGCAACTGTCCTTTCCACCAAACCTTCTCTAAACATCTCCTTTCCCTTTGTAATGTTGGACTTTTATTAACAAATGTCAGCATCTGGCAAATCAACTATGCAGCATTAGACACTGTGGCGACCTCTTGTGACTAAGGGAGCAGCTGAAAGTGGCTTTTTTTAAGCATGGTAAGAATACAATTTCAGATATGCTACACACAATATCTGTTGTACCTTCTGAGCAACATATAAGAAAATTAGCATGATGATATAAGAAATCAAATTAAAGATTCACAAATGTATTACTCTCATCTGTTTCATTTTAATCTAATTTTATCATATTTTAACAGGACAGTGTTCAGAAGTGGGGTTGTTTTTTTTTTTGTTCAGATGCAATTCCTGATGCAACCCCAAAGAGGATTTGTGTCTCTGAGTGTACTTGAACAAACAATCTTTTCATTGTAAAGCAAATGTGTAAATAAACACTGTTATTATCTAGAACATTCCCAAAGACACGAGAGCTGCAGCCCACATAAAAAAAAAAAAAAAATCCCACAAAACCCACCCAATTTTAAGTGTAATCAAAATACAAGAGAAAGTGATTTAGTTCCTGGAATTTTTTTTTATTTTATTCAAAAACATAAACGTCACAGGCTGTTTGCTATAAATGGCTTGTGTTACCCAGTGCAAAGGGTTAAGGTCAATGTATGATCTACCTGCCACTGGGACACAAGCTTTAATACAAAGCAGTAAATTTAAGTCAGAGTGATGAGTAATATCAAAAAGTAACCACCTCCTATTCCCAGTTTAATTCACGCTATATATAAATAAATACATTTATATAATTATGTAAATGTACATAATTGAAAGTAATTTCAAACTTTCTTCTCCTCTTTCTTTCAAATTTTTTGTGCCCCACCATGGGGCCCCTGCCCACACTTTAGGAATCACTGATCTAAAATGAATGTGACCTTGCAAGATTCCTACGATTTAATGACAGCATTATTCAAAAATGTACACAATTACAAGCATAATGTCATTTTATCATACAAACTCCATTAAGCTGGCACATGTTAAGACTAAACTTCCACAATCTCAGGAAACAGATGTGAGCGTCTCCGATCTCTAACGTATATTCTATAATTACCTCTTTATTCCCTCATCTGTTATGGTATCAAATATAAAATAAAGGGCAAAGACATTAAGATCACAGTTTAAATTGACAGCAAAGTGAAATGAATGAGCTGCTGGAGAAGATGGCCTACTGCAGTGGGACTAATAAACCTACAGGCAAGTTCAGAAGGCATAGGAGGTTCCTCCATCTGCCAATTAAATGAAGAGGAAACTGATGGAAAAACAGTTTCATTGAGGATCAGAAAAGAGTGATGAAGCTGTGAGCGCCACAGGGAATTTTACTGCATTTACATCATAACTGCCACCAACTTTGTCTTCTTAAAGAAAGAAACAAATTTATTGGTGCTCATATTTTTGTCTCATTTTTCTATGCTGCTGCCGACAACTTCCTTCAAGAAGTTAGTTCTAAAAGAAAGTTATGCTATGTGATGTTTTTAATTGTATGTTTGCCCTATATAGTAAATATCAGTTGCCAGACGGCTGATTTTTTATGGCTATTTCTACTCATTATTTTGGATTATAGACATTGGTATATCTTGAAGAGTTTCTTCACACACCTGGTTATGCCTTTCAAAATCTGCACATATGACTACATTGGACCAATAACTAATGTATCAGCAACACTGTAGCAACACAAAATGCAGCAGCTGGAAGATATCGAGTGCTTTCATATGCCTTGTCTAAACCTTTTAAAAGATATTGATTTGAGTAACAGCCTGGAGCCACTGAGGTGATTTCTTCTCATCGCTGGACCAGAGCACTGATGGGGTCTATCCATATGTCTGTCTGTCTTACTGCCCCAAAGCTTTCTTTTATTTCTTCAGCTTTTACATAAATTCTATTTGACATCTAGTGGTTTGATGACACCTGTGGAAGATATTGCCTGGTTATGCCCCTTTAGCTCCTAAATGCTGACATTTATACTCATGGCTGCAGGCTGTGCCATTTGGCCAGCATCGTTAGTGTACAAATGTTAAATTGTCTTTTTTTTTCTCTCTTTAAAGCTGAGATGAACTATTGTTCCAGCTGTGTAATAATTTGCCCCAGGCCTCGAGCTCTATTTGTTTGAGACACAAAAACAGATCAGTCTGTCTTTGCACCCAGTGAGGCACTTTGACAACTTGGACAACATGCTAGTATTTTATTTTCTCCTTCCACATTGTGATACATAACAATGCTACTTGAAAGCTAGACCATAGTGGCCATTTCCATGTTCTCTACAGACAATAACTCTGAAATCTGCAAAATGCCTTATGACCCTTCTACTCCTGTGAATTGTCTAGTTCTAATTAAAAAGGCTTATATGTGGCTGTGTGAGCACTGGCATGGATATAATGTGCTTTGATGGGAAGGGCTGGGTTGCTCCTGCTCTGGGGGACAGAGGGTAGCAGGGAGCAAAAGATACCGAACAACAGACTGAGGGAGGATATAAATCAAATCTCTCTGGAGATAATAGGACACACAAAACACACACATGCACTGGGTTTTCTGGGGTGTGCTGGAACTTTGGCACCCAAGTCTCCAGGTTAATGACATCAGACCTAATTGGGAACTGAAGCATGCAAAGATGATTACAAGAATAGAAATGTAATTGAGATGGAAAGCATTAGAGATGATTTTTAGGAAAATATGAAGGCATAATAAATTAATTCAGTCTGGTTTTCTTTATCTTATGTGGTTAGAGAAGTGTCGCTGTTATATTTTACCTTTAATAAAAACAGAACCAGGACGATCTGATAAAAAAGGCTGGTTGTAATTGCATATGATGATGATTAAAGCCTTGGCTAAATTCAGGCATTGGATTATGTGACAATCCTTTGTCTGTCTGCTGTCCTTCTGCATGTGATTTGGCTGTTCGATTCAGGAGCCACAAGGCAGAGCAGTCTTTCTAACGGTTCATTTTGGGTAAGTTTTGTCTTTCACATGTATCTTCTTTTTTGGCTCTTAGTCTTGGTTTCTTTGTGGTAGACTGTGGGGATATCAGGGATGGATGCTGACATAAAACAGCCAGAAGGTTAAGATGCAAAACTCAATGGTCCATTCTGAGTAGCCTTTAGCAAGTGGTAAATAAACATTTTAAGTTTATCACCAAAAAGCTAATCATTAAGACTCATTAAGGAGTACTGCTGGGTATTTCATGAAAAAAACGTCTTTCTAATCGAGTGAAATAGTGACGCTGTTTATCTTTCAGCTCATGTGGAGCTATGCCGCAGTCAGTCTGGTGCATTAGTCACCTGGTTACTACAGGGATATGTGAAAGATGGGCAATGTATGCCGAACTCCAAGGTTTACATCCTCCCTCAGGCTGTGATTCAAGTTCTTTATAAAACAAGAATCGATCGGCTCAAAACAAAACCAAAACCAAAGCAAATGACGAAAACAGCAAAAAAGTTGCTGCTGTATGAAGATGTATAATGATATACCTCTATTTTGTCTCAATCCCCTGATAAAGCCCATAAGGCCATAACGTTTGCATTTTTGATTATATGGCCTGAACAAATTGGCGAGCTTGTAATTTGTCAGCTTTTTCTGAATGTTTTTGCAAGTGCTACCTGATTGGGTACTTATAATTGGAGTTGCATGATTTGTTCTAGCACAGATGAATATTCTGGGAAAGCACATCCTCTATAGAGACTGTACTAGATATGAATGGAACTTTTGCAAAAAGTTGCAGATGATCTTATAACAACACTTAAATACAAAAGTCGCATAAAATTGTCCCATATATGACCCCTAGCAAAATGTAATTTCTTTTTTTAGAAACCTTTCGTTTGCACATATTAAACACGCAGGGTATGACAGGCTAGTCAGTGAGAACAACTGGTTACTTTAACCCCAAGACAAGCTTATTCCCTTGTTTCTAGTCTATTTGTTAAACAACAAAGCTACAGATGGTAACTTCATGATTACTGTTTAAACATGTGAGCGTCATAGATCACTTTGTGCAATTCTTGAACATAAGGTAAACTGAACATAAGGTAAATTATTGTATTTTCCCAAAGCCTGCAAGCATGTTGTGTTCAAAGGTAAGTTACATGCTTGTCAAACTTCTGAAGTGCTCAAAATTTTAAAAAGAAGACGACAAAACAAACAAACAAAAACTGAGCCTTAAATATTACACTGAGCCTCTGGTTTTATTTTATTCCAGCTCATGTGCACGGTCTAAGGGGAAACACTTTTTTAGTAAACACAGTCAATTTCCTAAATCTTTTAATATGACATACCATTAGGAATCAAATGCCACTGGTTTTATCCAGCCTCTCCTTCCCCCAGCATCTGTATTTTTGCCTCTATAGAGATTTCACAGATAATCTCATATAATAGTGAGAAATGCTTACTTCATGTTGATGTTCCTTGTCAGTTTTCTCATGTGGTTTAAATGATTCATATCTCCAGCATGCCATTTAAAAAGAAAAAGCGCATAAATTTCACATTTCTACTCCATGTAAATCTATATTTCCTTTGGAAAACTCTTGCTTTCATGGAGTTTCATTCAGCAATGATAAATGTATTGACTGTTATTCATAATTTGCATTACATTAATAATTGAAAAGTCTTTAATTATGGATTACATGTTTTTGACACATCTTATGTCTTGTGCTGCATAATTCAGAAATGCTACAAGATGAATACAAGAGCAGTGGAATCAAAGATGAGTTCACCTTTCATTATGTAACGCTGAACTGGTTCATCAAATAAAGACCTCATGCAATACTTAGGACTTCTGAATATGGATTAGGACCATTATTACACCTCCTCTACATGGGAAAACGCATTGATACACTATGAATACTTATTTTATCCTCACACTTGTGCATCTCTCACAACCTAAGTGTATTTTACTAGTGCAATTATATATAATTGCACTAGTAATAATAAATGATTGCAATAATATTAGCTAAAACAGTGTAAATGGTAATGGTAAATGGCCTGCATTTGTATAGCGCTTTACTCAGTCCCTAAGGACCCCAAAGCGCTTTATACTACATTCAGTCATTCACCCATTCACACACTGTTGATGGCAAGCTACATTGTAGCCACAGCTGCCCTGGGGTGCACTGACAGAGGCGAGGCTGCCGGACACTGGCGCCACCAGGCCCTCTGACCACCACCAGTAGGCAAACATGGGGTTAGTATCTTGCCCAAGGACATTTGGCATGCAGCCAGGAGGCAGCCTGGGATCAAACCACCGACCTTCTGATTAGCGGCTGACCAGCTCTGCCACCTGAGCCACAGCCAGTGTATACTATAAGTATCACACATGCACTCACACATGTTACACACAAACACACATGTAGTTTAATTAAAACATTATTAAATGTATACATAAATATATATTTTATATATCTTGATATATCATATGTAATCTTTATATTGGCCATTAAAAATCTTTGCTTGCTAATTTAGAGAATCCAACATCCACTGATGTTTTTAAATAAAGGAACTTTTTTTCTATCATTTTTTACGGATTTTGATGACCCTGACTCTAAAGGGTCAACGATATAATAAATTAATTTTTAAAAGCTCCAGATTCTGGGGGAAGTTGCACCACCCTAATCAAAAACGGACTGACTTCTATGACTTCTAAAACTGTCTTGTTTTACTAGAACATTTTGTGTCCTGTCATTCATGAAGATATTACTTTGACACATGACCCACTTAAGTCACTGCAGGTGTCTATGATACCATTACATATAATTTTGCAGTAGCTCAACTTTTTCTCACTATACACACATCACATAAAACATGAACAAATTAATACTAATAACTGTCCATTGAAAGTACTAAATCATATGATTCTATATTTTTACAGGCAGGCAGGCAGACAGACTGATAGCATGTGTTGTACTTACAATTTGCACAGCATTTAAAATTATAGTATTTTTTTTTTTTTTAGTAAAACTGGATTTAAAATAATTATCATATGTAACTGTACAGTATTTCAGCAAAGACAGAGAGAACCTGGCTTATTTACTAAATCAAAGATGAGGCGAAGCTTAGTCTTGATACAGTGTCAGATATCTGTATAACACTGTGTTATGAATCATTTAAGAGGTCAAGAAATGCTACTGCATGGCAAAAAAGAGACCACAGTCTGACATCTTTATTTGCATGACAAGTAAGGACAGTGACTTGTTACATACAAAATCTCAACATCACTGTGATATAATCCACATGTTTTATTCATTGGGGAGCTTACTGTGAGATTTGTGGATTGGCTCCATGTTGAGCCATTTAGCACTAATTCTCCCTGAAATATCTGTTATTGTTTGTGCTTTAACAACGATACCAGATTATTTAAATCCATTGGCTAATGGATCTGTCAGACTACACAAATGGATTTTAATTAGATTAAACATCTCTTCGCAGTCATGGCCAGACTACTGATTGAACCTGACAGATTGAGTTATTATGATTAAGCTTGGTGTTTATGGACAAATGATTCCAGCCTACCTAAAAATCAATAAAGGACACCTCAAGGACCATTTTCACAAGAAGTAGCTTGTATTGCATAATAAGGTTTCTCCAGCATCTACGTGGTGATTAATTATGTTCAATACTGCTGTTGAGCTCAGTCATTTAGTTTGTGTAGAGAAGCATAAGCTGCTTTAATTCCTGTCTCAGAGTCAAATATGTTTTTTAATCCCCAATAACATTCCCACCTGCACATCACAAATCTTGCGGCTGTAGTATAACATGAAGCACCTCATTGATTAAACAGTTTTAGTCACACAGTCAGTATAGAGCCTTTGCTGAAGGATTCCACAGCTTCCCCCTTGTGCTATTTTGAGAGACAATCTTTTGGTATGCAAGGAATCATGGAGGGAAAACACCCGACATGTCACATTACTTCATTATTTGACTCTATGTCAGTGCTACAATGCTTCTTTTATTTTGTACAGGAATTCTTGCGTTTTGGCCTGTATTTGTATAGCACTTTACTTAGTCCCTATGGACCCCAAAGCGCTTTATACTACATTCATTCATCCACCCATTCACACACTAGTGATGGCAAGCTACATTGAGCCGGGGCTCGAACCGGCAACCTTCCAATTACAAGACGAACTGCCAACTCTTGAGCCACGATCGCCCCACGATCGCCTATTCCACTGACAAATTATGTTTGTGGTTCTTGTTACAAATAGCAAAATAGTATGCTAATTATAAATACTCAAAGCCATTAATTCATCCATCCACCCATCTATCTGTTCAGCCAGCTATCCTTCCATTCATACATTTTCTGGTGTAGCCTACAAAACTGTGTCTATAAAATGTATATCTCGTTACAAGAAATGAGAACCATGCTCATTTGGTTTTACATAAGTACCCACCCCTCCCTCATATTCACTATCCCCTACCACCAGGCACTACTTTAACTCAGTGGGTGACCATCTTCCACATGGTTAGAATACAGCAGCCCAGGTTTCAGTCTGATCTGCAGCTCTTTGCTGCGTGTCTTCTCCCTCTCTTTCTCCCCTATTTCCTGTCTACCTTCACTTTTACACTATCTAATAAAGGCAAAAATGACAATAAAACAACAACAAAAAAATCCTAAAAAGAGGTGGGACCACCACCCCAGTCTGCTAATCCAGGCTCTGGACCTTCAGCCATGTTGCAGATGCTTCTCAGCCAGGAAAACAACATCGAGAATCTCAGGCTAAATCTCACCCACCCCAGGGGCTTTGACACAGGCAGCACTTTTTTAAACACTGCCCTGGTAATGGGCAAGTCGCCCTCAGACTCTGTTTCCTTTGCAGAAATCCCACAAGCTGGGCCAAGCTTGAGAAAACTCTATCTTCAGCTTGATGGCTCCCTTCACCTCTGGTGTCTACCATCTGTTTTGGGGGTTACCATTATAACAGCTCCATGCAACAACCACAACAACAGAAGTGAAGAGCAGCTTTATTTGGACTCAGTGTCCCCAGCCTTTGTGTGAATGTTGTTGAAGTTCTGCTGGAGGTGGGAGCTGAAGATCTCCCAGGTGACTTTTACTTTCACTGTGAGCCCAACCTAGGGACTCAGGCAGTTAGAGCCTGTAAGTCTTGCATTTCAAGAAAATAAACTTTTTTCAATTGATTATACGTTTCAGTTGAAATTTTACAGCCCTCAAGTACTGTGAGCAGTTACTTAGTCACAAATTCTATTGTACTCTAAATGGGACATTAATCTATAAAATGAATATCAGGATTTAATGAATATGACTTAAAATTGGAGATTGAGATCATAAACCCAATTGGATAGAGTTATGAATCAATTTCATAGACTTGTTTACAATTTAGACTGAAACCTGAGAAGTCACTGGAAATAATTGAAAGCAATTTCTCTGTTCAGTCTTTTCAGTCTTTTCAGAAACATAGTAACAAATATAAGTATGTCATATGATTTTTTAACAAAAAACTACAAATACAGCCTGATACCTGCAGGCCTGACAACAGGAGATGTATCACTCCTGTAACACCTGTAACATTCAGCAGTCACCTCATTGTTCTGACACACACAACTAAACTATTGACTACACTACACACTAACTACACAAAATTTGCCCTAAACGTTGCAAATCTCTCACATCTCAAAACACCGCCGTCACTCCTAAAACTCCCGTTTCTTAACAACTAAATACCATGTTGCCATATCATTTTTTTTGATTGGTCGATATGGTACATTTTTCCATATCGACCATTTTTTTCATATCGGAAAGGGTGGGGGTGTTTTGGTTTTGGTTTTGCTCACACGCGGAGAGTGCTTTCGAGCGTTTTCCTTATAAAACGCCGTTTTTACCGTTTCTTCCTGCAGTAAATATAAACAACGATAGTATTCAGGAAGAAAACCAAACATTGCATATATTTTTATCATAACGTGGCATATCAACACAATTTAAAAACTGGTATAAAGTCCACACTTTTTCCATCAATTGTTCCGTCTGTCCTGCTCACATCTCCAACGGTTCTACACGTTGTCATTAAAGTGGCTTCACTCCACATCAGCCACGCCGCTTTGCTAGCTAAAACACCGGTGATTGACTGGACTATGGGATAAGCTGGCATCGTTCTAATCCCATATGGGAGCAGCCAGTCACTTACTGACTAACACTGCAAAACAGAATTGTTGAAGTTTTAATTTTAATTTCAATTCAGGTTAGATTTTTTTTGTGCGCAACGCAGATTTTCTGTGCGCAGAGACCGTGCCAGCAGTGCACAATTGCGCACGCGCGCAGCCTAACACTTAGAGGGAACATTGCTGGCATCATGTTCAAGTTGTAGTTTACCTCTTGCCCCCCAGACCCTCTATGCCCCTGAATGAATTTCAAATGTATTTCAAGTGCTTTTGTGTTGCTTTGTTCCTTTTTTCCTTTGCATTGCTTTCTGGTTTTCATGGATCTGTTGATATTCACTTTACTTTTTTGTATAATTGTTTGATTGGCTTTGGGTCTGTTTATGGTTGGACTAATACTAACTAGCCAACAATATATCACTTACTAATTTTGATAGCAGACACCAGTGGTAGTTTTGCTAACTTTGAATTTAAATAGTCTTTTACGGAGGAGTTGTTTTTTCTGCTTGTCGTATTTATTTTCTCCCGTTTTTGCAGGTGAATTTTGACCTCAGCTTTCCTTCTCTATTTAGGCCTAATCTTCTTTATCTTTGCAGGATATTCAAGAGTTGTGTGAAGAAAACACTATAAATGCTGATGAAATCTGCATGCAGATTTCCAGATCAGGGCTTATATGGGATCAGTGTAAGATAAGCTGAGAAAAGTCTTGGGCATGTAGGCATTGTTATACTATGCAATCTCGCATGCAGATTCAGCACTTACATCTAATATACTTGATACTGAGGGTGTTTTCACTCTGCTTATGAGATTTACGGAAAAGACAGGAACAAATTGCAACTGATCTATCTATCCAGCCCTGCCAGATAGAGACATACTATGCAGATTGTCAAGACTTAGGGGCAGTGCATGCTAAAAAATATCTCTTCTTATTCCTTCTTTTTCAAACATAAAATGAAAAATTTTAAAAAGCACATTTACACAAGTCTGTGAAGTCTCATTTAATCCCTTTTATATAAGCCCAGAGACAATAAAAGGTCAGTGTTAAGGATACTGAACTCATGCTTTGTTGACTCTGGCTGTAATACAACATTTTTTAGGTGTCTTAAATAAGTATAAATAATAGCTATACTCTTCCTTTCAGTGGCACTATTAAAAGCTACTATTATCATTTTGAAGTAGGCTCTCCATTCCACATATTTTTGCATATTTTAATGAAGGTGATAAATAGAAATGACCCAGAAGCATTGATATTATGACCTGTGAGAGAAAAATAATAATAGTTAAGGAGAGAGTGAAAACAAATAGACTGCTTTGAAATTTGTAGATTCAGCTTTGCATAAAAACTGCCAGCACGTTTTGTAGCTGGGATTTCTGAGATCCCAAGACAGAAGTCGATTTCTGTAGGAGACTAGAATAATTCCAGTTCGGCTTTATGTACAATTTACAACGAAATAAATAAGGAATTTTTTAGCTTTTAAATTGTGTCTGATTGGGATTAGGTTTGAATTTAAGATTCAGATGCCACAAGTGAAAAGAAAGCAAAGTGTTGGATGTTTTGTTTATCAGGAGGTAAAAATTTCAGACATAACCATGAAAAATAAATGAAGAAAACAAAGAGGAAATGGAAATCAGAAATTGAGAGCTGGCCTTAAAAACAAAGGGAAGTATTGCCTTTTATCTCGGAAGCTAATTGGGTTAATTGGGAACCGGCGCAAACGGTGAGGCAGTAAAGTGAGAGCAAACGGAAGAAAAAGCAGCAGCCCTGCAGTGCGGGATATCCAGCTGGGAAAACTAGTTGTGACAGAAGCATCCTGGGGTGCACAGCTTTAACTATAGTGAGGACGTTTAGTAGGGATGAAGGAAGTTTTCGATTAATTTAATGTTACCGATATGCAGATGCTCTGATTTGATACCTGATGTTAGAATGAATCCAAATGTCAAAACCTGCACCGAATAAAACAAAAAACATCATCACTGGTACTGTGTCTCAAAATCTTCATCTTTTCAGCTCCAATTGCGTGGCCTAAATTTGTTAAAGGGCAGCACATTTGGGAATCCTGGACACTTGGACTCCAACTTTGGGTGGCGCCAGAGCGCAAGAAACGAGGAAATGGGTAAAAACCAACACAACTCATCGGGTAATCTGCCCGGAGAATCGCTTTATGGCTTCAGCCGTCTCCATTCCGTTAGGTGATGTGTGGATCTTTTCAGCGGGTGGCAGGACTTGCCACCTGTCAGGAATGGTAAACAGGCTTCGCTGAAGACCTCGTTGACCCTTTCTTCTTTTGCACAGGGAAACGTTCGCAGCTTTTGTTCATGTGCATCTGTGTTCGTGAAAGAAATACGGACAACTTTAACTGACATCGGCGCAAGAGAAAGTGAGCCACACGCATAAGTGGCAAGATTATAAGCGGAGCGTCTGCACCCGGAACCCTCCGACCCCCTTCGCTTTTTTGAAGATTAGTGGGTTGACCACGTCTGAAGGACACTAACAACCGGATTAGGTATTGTGCAGTGTAACCTACTTCTCACCACTCCTGCATCTTGTCCTCTGAAAATTTGCGCAATGACCTTTGGTGCACTTGGAATACAGCGGCTGCGCCCGTGAGGTAAGGGGATCAATTTTGGTCACTTTTGAGTTTTCTTCAGGCTGTTTGGATTCAGTATGTGAAGTTGTACAAGATGTAAAAAAAATCAGTTTCCACACATACAGTTTTTGTCTGATCCTCCGTTATAGCTTGTTACGTGTAGACGCAATCAGATTCGTTTTGAATATTTTTTGTCGAAAACAATTAAATTAATGGTGAAGGATTATTACTCATATTGTATGTTGCACAGCTTTACCCAGGCACCAGGCACGGCATTTTACAAGCTTATCACGTCAGATTACTCAAACGCTCTGTATATCCAAAGCTCAAAGCATAAGGCTAAATGTAATTTGCAGAACGTGCACCCGAGGAGAGGATCAATAGTTAAGGGATTCGCATTTTAGTCTGCATTAGTACATTCTTGGTATCATTACTAAAGATGCCTCTACCTACTCTGAAAGGAACATCAAAGATTGCGGGGTTATTTCTTCCGAGTACCACTAATGTACGGTACACGTAACACGTGCGAGTTGGATCGTGACATTTTTCCTCCCAGGAGCTAAAAGGAGGTGTGTTTGGTCTTGGGATCACCATAAAACAAGAAAACGTGCATGTCATGAGTCTGGCTTGTAGAGCTGAAAACCTCTGTATCATCAGACGGGCACTTCTTGAGCTGCATAGAGTCAATAGATACCGTCGTATGAGAGCTTAAATATTGTAATTAGTTTACTCTATAACTTAATAAAATGGATGCAGCAAAGTGTGTTCTTAGGGGCAGTGTATAGGGTTCTGTAGTATGACTGGGACTATTTCTGTATTTAGTCAGAGTACCATTTGCAAAAACTTAATGCCCAAGTCTGATACATTTCTTTATTTGATTGTGCGAAGGCTTGTTGGTGATTTAGGGATATTCCTCTGGAAGGAATGATTCGGTGAGATAAAAATGTATTGGTAGTGTGTGTACATAATCCTCCTTACTTTGAATGTCAAGAAAATGATTATCTTCTCCTCCCTGTGTATTCCAGCTTCTAGTATCTACAGGTATAGATAGTAATGCCCTAGAAGTGTGTAGGGAACACTTTAAAAAAATACTGCTGCAGGATATCTTCATTAGTCTGGGGTTTGGCCTGTTCTTTCCAGAGGCGCACATTTGGGAAATGAGAGATGAAGAGTAGCGTGGCTCAGGCCAGCCAGACGCTATTGATATTCTGCCCATGCCCTGCTCCATAGGCAGCCCATTGTCATGGCTCGCTCAGTGGGATAGCATCTGATGATTGAGGTGTATGGAAAAGGGTTGAAAGCTGGTTTGAAAAAGACACTAAATGTCCATTTATTGAACGTTAAAGGTGTGATCTCACAGTAAAGGCAAACAGTCTATGTATTTCTATCCACTGCACGAGAGTTGCATGGAAATCAGAAAAATAGCTTAGACTATTTTTTTTGATTGACAGTTTATCTTGTATAGTATTACTTGTATTACGCAGGAATTTAATAGTTAACAGATGTAATTTGATAGATCCAAAAGTCTTTCATTTCCTTTAATTCTGTCTTAGCAGGCCCAAAATATAAAATAAAAATCTTGAACAAGAGAACTGCGTGTCAGCTTTGAAATGATACAACTTCTCATCAGATACAACAATACTATGTGCATGTGGATCATACATGGACACACATGGGTCATATCTGTTATGGGTGCATGAAATTGCAATGCTCTGCAGCTTTCTGTCCAGGCTGGTGAGAGAGAGACAAGTCATCCACGGCTTTGGGAAATAAAGAAGTAACAGAGCTCAACAAAGCAGCAAGTAATGCCTGCCGGTAGTCAGTGTCAGGTAGAAATGATGGGGGGGGGGGGGGGATGAGTACAAACAAACAACCACAGGGGAGTAACAAAGAAATTTATCTGAGGAGATGAACAAATAAGGGTAATTTTTGAAGACTGCCATGGAAGTTGACACACAGAGGTGCAATAGCTTACGAGTTGCTGCAGTAGGAGGACTCCACTCTGAGCACAGCACAGATTCCCCTTTTGATTTTTTTCCCCTTTCGGTTTAACTATTGCATCTTTCAGATTTGTTGCTGAAATGTTAATTTATCTACATGCATACTCACAATAAATATATTTATGTTTATGCTGTGAGACTCAGTGGCCTGAATGTATAGGACTTATATCTGCATATCTATAAAAGTTTACACTGGTCAAATCTGGAAGAGATTTTTCTGTTCATTTTGAATAGGACCAGGGGGACTGTGATCTACACATTTAGAATATAACTTTTCATTATCTAAATCTTAAAGTGATGAAAATTCATAGAGACAATTTCATAGCTGCATTAGGTCGTTGTAGGGTTTGACTAACTGTTGTGGCCAGCAGCTGGAGTGGAAAGCCGTGTCCAGAACCCCATTGGAGCATGAAGGGAGAAGATGATTGCATATAAGTTATCTCCATGTTGCAGCACCAGTAGTTTCCAAATTAATAACCTCATATTCGATATGAATATGAAAAACTCCCTGCACATCTATTCAGTTATTTTCCATCTCATGTTCTTTCAGTCCTCTTATCTCAAACACGGGGAACACAGAGACCTGTTCTGTTCATGGATTTCTGTCTCTCAGATAAGAACAGTTTGTTTGGTAGCAGGTTGGTTAATTGTAAATGTGTTGTATCTCTTTTTAAAAATGTTTAACAGACAGACCTCATAGCAGTTGCGAGTGCAGTCAGATTATGTATAGTAAAATCTAACCCAGTGCTGAGGGGCATTTTGATTTCTAAGCTCTAGTGCTTTCACCTTGTAAAATCTGTGAATGTATAGAGTACAGTAACTACTTCCAGGAACTGGCCTCATGAGGATGGATGGAAGGTCAGATAAGTACCGGTATGTTTAGGAATACCAAACTTTTGATTGGAATCACTGAGAATATATTGGTGTTGAAATGAAGTCCGTCCCTTCAAAAATAATGACCTCAGTGCCTTTGAGAAGTATACTGATCAACAGAGGAATAAGAGTTGTGCTGATTAGCTCCCCAGTCTGATTGTTTGAGTGTAAGCCATGTGGAACTTTTCCTCCATAAGAAACCCTCATCAGTTGTGTCTGTGAGTAATAAGGAATCTGAATAATGGTCTCCTCTCCTTATTGAATTGGCAATTGTACCACCAGTACAAAACTTTAATGGCAACTTTGAGAAGCTAAAACTGAATGTTTATAATGCTGTTGATGTCCCAGCCTGACAGGATGAAAGATGGATTACTTTCCTATTCACTTGATGCCAGTCTAATTAGCATATTCCACTATTGGTTTAACTTATTAACCTTAGGTTATCTTTAAGCAACATTTCTCTTCAGCATTTACCCTTGGAAGAAACATATAAATAGAAGAAATATATATTTTTTCATTTCTCTCATGAAAACACTGTCAGCCTGAGTTTTGAGGGGGGACGTTTGACAGAGGCAGATATGCAAATTATTTTCTTGATTTTTGTGAGGGTGTTTGCAAGTGTCCGTATGCTTGCTGACTGAAATTCTATTAGCATAAATCAATATTTACCTCAGCTCAAAATAAATGTTTTTGTGAAAAGGCAAATAGACAGGAAGGAAGCAGATTACCGTACAATCACAATAGTTTGACTAAACATTTGTTTCAGCATTTGTAGGTGTAGACAGATAATATTGTCACTATGTTTTCATATCACACTTCAGTAATAGTATTTATCTTTGTTTAGTGTTCCCAGTTACAGTAGAAACAGGTTCTAGAAATACATTCTAGTGTCAGTAACATCAAATTTTGCATTTACAATTACAACTTTTTCATGAAATGCAACCTGCTTGTTTCTCTGAGTTTGGGACCAGCAGGGATTGCGCACTAGCTTGTGACACTCTGTATAAAGTTGACTTTACGATTCATCCCAGTCACAAATCAGGGACCGTTTGTTGTGAGGTGAATGCACTGTTAACCCCCTACACTAAGGGCAGTTCACTGTGCATATGGATACTTTACCTCCTGAGTAACAGATCCCAGGATGGGAGATCACCCATCATTCTATTCTCATCTTGAACACTGGCACACCACAGGGGAGCTTCCTTAGGCCCATCATCTACTCCATCTGGAATAACTAGTTCTGTAACTTAAAAAAGAGGAACAGTAACAGAATTACAGTCATTTAAAGAGTGCTTGTAAAATGGGCCTGCTGGTGGGCCCGTTGTAAATTTAAAGTAACAACCCCCCCCCCCCCCCCTTCATTTACCTCCTGAATGGTTAACTAACTGTACATGGTGCCCAGGCCTAAGAAATGACCTGC
Source organism: Diplotaxodon limnothrissa (assembly GCF_057381915.1). Lineage (NCBI taxonomy): Eukaryota > Metazoa > Chordata > Actinopteri > Cichliformes > Cichlidae > Diplotaxodon > Diplotaxodon limnothrissa. The sequence continues at coordinate 11,224,709 of NC_140608.1, read as the reverse complement.
AACAGGTGGTGAGGGCAGAACAGCATATTATCAGTGTGACTCCCTCTCTCATTGATATTCACAATAGCTGATTCCATAGGAAAGATTGTTATATTGACCACGCCCACCCTTGACATCACCTATTCTTCTCTCTGTACTATGGGAAGAGATTCAGTTCAATGAATTTCAAAAAACAAAAAAAAAAAACAAAAGAGCTATTTTAATCTATTCTATACTATGTAAACACATAATGTTGTCGGTCGCAATGGTTCAAATCACAGTAGAAAAACGGCTAATGTAATTGACATGATAAAAATACTCACTTTGGTCAATTTTTTTACTTCTTTTTAAAGACCTGCCCATTTAGGTGCAAAGTGGCAACATCCATAAATAGAAAATGACTGTACTTTAACATCATACTGTAAAGTGCAGTCGTTATGGCAAATGTGCACTCTCTAGCATGTCCTAATGAGGAACATACTTGGGTCTTGGCTGCTTGTTTCTGTATCCGTCTTTGTGTGGTTTGTTGCCAGGGTTACATGACTTTTGGTGAAAAGCCAATAAAACAACTCTACCTGCTTCCATTGGTTCTGTTGGCAATTGTAATTGGTAATGTAAACAAACTATTCTAGGAGAAGCATCGGTTCAGATCAAGTATAAATACACCAATCATGACCA